>NC_050069.1:193664311-202763244 GCF_009764565.3 Dermochelys coriacea
GGGGGCCTGTTATTCCTTCCTCATCCGGACAAATATAAAGGCAGATCTGAAAACATCTCGAGGTAAGCACAACGGGCAGGCAGGGAAGTATTGGTGGGAATAACAAGACCATTCAGAGACCTGCAGAGCAGAAACAGAGAGAGGAGAACCTGAATGATAATGGATGAAACTGTCACTGGAGTGACAAGTTGGACTGACATGCACTGGTTTCAGAGTAGCAGCCGTGTTAGTCTGTATTCGCAAAAAGAAAAGGAGTACTTGTGGCACCTTAGAGACTAACAAATTTATTTGAGCATAAGCTTTCGTGAGCTACAGCTCACTTCATCGGATGCATTTGGTGGAAAAAAAACCACCAAATTTTTTCCACCAAATGCATCCGATGAAGTGAGCTGTAGCTCACGAAAGCTTATGCTCAAATAAATTTGTTAGTCTCTAAGGTGCCACAAGTACTCCTTTTCTTTTGACATGCACTGGTGTCCCATGTCCCACTGCAGTCTTGGAAGATGCTTGCAGAGGAAAACATTCCCCAGGCAGGCACACACTTGTCAGAGCACTGATTTACGTCCTTCTTGGCAGAGGCAATAAGGAAAGGTTTCGAGAAAAATCCATGTACATTCTGAATACTCAGATTGAAGGATTTGGCCCGTAAACCATTGCTATTTTTCTAGACTTCGCTGTTAGGAGTTTCCAGATTCTGCCATTCTTAAAGGGCTCAGGGGCAACTGAAAAAGCCAGGCTGGGCTGGTTATGGGGGGAGAGAGCTGGGGGACAGGAATGTCCCCTTCCTTCCACCTGGATGATGGTTTTAGTTTCGTAGTTACCCTTTCAGGGATGTTTGGATGAGTTGATGCCTAACAATTGTGAAGTGCTGATTTGGTCTGCAAAGCCCTAAATTGTGCGCGTCCAGGTTATGGGATCTGGTCACCTCACTCTTCATCTGAGGCATGGTGGCAACTGAAATCAGCTCAAGTGCTGGTTTGAACAGACCTTCTCAGTGAAGACTCCTTCACTGTGGAACTTTTGCCTCCCACCATCCCTGCTCAGTGGGCCAAAACATGTAGTTTTGGGCCTTCAGGACATGCTGCCACAAGACACTTGTTCTTCTAGGCTTTTCCTGCAGAGGGGCAGGCCAATTGTGATTTAGGAGTGGGGGATGGGAGGGCAGACTAATCCTTCTGTGATTTTTTTGGCCTATTCAGTTACTTTTAATCTTTGTATAGAGCAGCGTTTCTCAAACTGAGGTCCATGGAACCCTGGGGGTCTACGAGGGTACTCCGGGGGTCCGCGGGTCCCACTGATCAACTCCTCTCCCTCCCTCCCTCTCTCAACTCCTCCTTCCTCCCAGCGCTTCCAGCACACTGGGGAACAGCTGTTCAGCAGTGTGCAGAAGGCACTGGAAGGGAGGGGGAGGTGGGGGGATGGGGTGCACTCAGGGGAGAGGGCAGAAAGAGGCGGGAAAAAGGAGGGGCGGGAAGAGGTGAGGTGGGGCCTCAGGGGGGAAGGTTAAGGAATTGACAGGCCTAAAGATTTAAATATCCGTCTGAAAATCCCTCAATAGAAAAACTATCATTTGCTGAAGCATGGATCTCACACCCCATTTGTTTAAATTCATGACTGACTATTGGTGTTTCTGAGGAAATCCCAACCAAGGTGGGTTACTGAAAAGGCAAGCCCAATGCTTCCAGGAACTCTGATTACACATGTGATCCTGGAACAGAAGATGTTCGCTTATTATGCCCTCAGAAGAATACAACCCACAAATAAACTGCCAGAATATGCAGCCTCCGCAAGTGGGTCAGCATGGATTGCTCAAATTGTTGGCTGAGTCAAACTGTCCCCATCCAACCCCACTAATGGGTGTCATCTGTCATGAATCCATATAGCCACATGCACAGAGACTTCATGGTCATCTGCTAACCCTGCACATTCTTATCCCAAATCAGCAGCCTGTGCCCTTTGCTCTCAAGGAGACCCTCCACTAGTTGCCACTGTCAGTAGTAGTGGGGCTTATAGCTTCTTTGAAGGCCAGCCACTAGAGAATGACACAAGCACATAGCTGAGCCATCCGGGAGACAATTGTGTTGCATATACACACGCACACTACCTGTCAAACAAACCTGGTTTGTACTGGCCCAGGAAGGAGAAGATTCCTGAGATGGCTTCTTATCCTGGGTTTTTTTTGCATACCAGCCTGCTGTTGCTGCACTGGAATCAAGATTCCTAGATTTCAGAGCATCTTATTCGGCTATTCTCCATATAGCCTGTGAATTCAGTGCTTCTCAGTGTTGTTTGCATGAAGCATTTGCTGCAACATTTTACCTAAAATAATATCTCTTTGTGAAATAGACAGAAGGCAAAGCTAGTCTCCAGAGCCCATGTAAAGACCCTAACCCTGCATTTGAGAAAGAGGGCAAGGGGGCATCTTAAAGCTATTAATGTCAAAATATGGCATGCAGGAGACAGTTTATTTCTGTAAGTGATTTATATTGACTTCCGGGATTAAATCTGTGGTTTTTAAGTTGCAGTAAACATAGCATCTGAATGAAAAGTGCCCTTTCCATGAATCACAGGCATCACTATGAACTCCCTATAAGCTGAAAGATTTATATAGCAGGGGTGAGGAGAGTTAGGGAGTATTATGAATTCTTTATTTTCATAAGCCAAAGTCATAAAATTAACTGGTTAGGACACTCTAGTATCACCAGCTAGGAGCAACCTATAGCATTTGAGCTGAATAGAACTCTTATGACTAATATTTATGCTCTCATTATCTGTTTCGCAATACAATTCTATAATTAAAATACATCCCAAGTGATGTTTTCCAGCAAACATATCTAGGTATTTATACTGTGCTTATCACCATGGTATCTGAAGGCCTAGAAGGCCTGAGCCATGGTCTACTGAACTCAGTGGAAAGACTCACAGAGACTTCGATGAACTTTGGATCTGGCCCACAGTGGTTTATGACTTTACAGAAACAATAGAGCTACTCATGTCACTGACTGAATGTTTCTTCAACCTGCTCCAGTTTACAAATAGCCAAAGTGCTGCCCTTTGGGAGAAAAAAAAAGTGTCTTCTCTGCAGATTTCTACTGATCTATGGTCCCAATTCCCATGCTTAATATAAGACACATTCTTAAGTTCCACTGACTTCAATGACAGGTTTCAAAGTAGCAGCCGTGTTAGTCTGTATTCGCAAAAAGAAAAAGAGGACTTGTGGCACCTTAGAGACTAACAAATTTATTTGAGCATAAGCTTTCGATGCATGCATCCGATGAAGTGAGCTGTAGCTCATGAAAGCTTATGCTCAAATAAATTTGTTAGTCTCTAAGGTGCCACAAGTACTCCTTTTCTTTTTACTGACTTCAATGGAATTAAACAGCTTCTTAACTGGGAGGGGTTGCTGAATCAGGCCTACAATAGGAGCAGAATGCCTACCATGCTGAGGCAGTGCTTTGTTTGGGAAATGCATAGAGCTGCGATCAATCATGCAAACAACTTGACCAGAGCAGGGCAAACGATTCCTGGTGACCAATCTAGTAGGCAATTAACCCTTTTTTCTTTTAGCAAGCAGATGTCAAGCTACAAATTTTGTCATTCACAATGATTCAGATGATGTTTAATGAGAATGTATTTCAGCCTCTGGCATGCTTATGAACTATTTGTTCATATTAAGGTTATAATGAAATCCCATCCTGGAATTTGGATGACAAACAAATGATTTGAGGTGTACTTGTTTGGTTTATAATGTAATCAGAACCAGTGAATGCAATGGCAGCCTTATTATTATGTACAATTGCTGGAATTTTCTTGCTGACATAAAGCAGTTTTTTAATTTTGGAAAATGAGGACTTGGGCAGATTTTGTTTTAAACTTTCTTCTTAGTAAAGGAATGTGCCGTATGGTATACGGCCCATCGTTCAGCAATGATGTACCTGGTATGGGAGGGACATCACAGGAAATATGCAGACAGACCTGTGACTGCGAGGTGACAATAAGCATGAGAAATGTGACTCCCTGTCCTCAGAAACAGAAAATCTAGGGTGAGTGGAACCCTGATGCGAAATCAATGACATAGTAGATTAATAGTAACGAGGATCCTGTCAAGATAAGGTGGTGCAGAATTTGCTTCTTCTTTCTCCTTCTTACACCATTTTGTAAAGCCTATATCATTTTTTGTATGTACTATATTTACTTCTCCCTCCCCACCAAATAAATAAATACTTCAGGCCCAGTGATGGGGGGGGGGGGGGAAGGAAGAGAAGGGGAAGGATGGGGGCACTCATCTCTTGAGAGCCTCCTAGCAGCTGGGTGTGGTACTGCACTCTTCTTCCTGCTCCTGGCACCCCCTGTAGGTTGCCAACCTTGCTAGCAGATCTTCAGCAGCTCAGCCCTCTGGACAAGTCTCACAGTCAACTGGATGAACCCTTCCCGGGATAGCAAAGGGTTCAACAAACTGTCAGCCTTTATCAGGGTCTTCAACCCTGTTTCTAGGCCCTTTAAATCCCACCCCTCACTCAGGCTTCCCAAAAGAGCCTTGTCCCCTTCTTGGGGCTTAGGCCACTTTCCCAAGGGGGAACGCAAGCCTGCCCACCGCTCCAGGTCCCAACCCAGGGACCCTATAAACAGCAGCCACAACTGCTTCCTTTAATTAGTTGCTGCTATTCCCCGCATAGGCACCAACTTCCCCTCTTTCCTCCGGTGCTCAACCCCCCTCTGTCCCTGGCCCCATCCCCACTCCACCCCTTCCATGAGGCCCCACCCCTTTGCATCCCTTCCCCAAAGTCCACACCCAAATCCACCCCCTCCTTGCCAATATTCCAACTCCTTCCCCAAATCCTCACCCTGGCCCCACCTCTTCCTCACCTCCTCCCCTGGCTGTGCCACATTCCTGCTCCTCCCCCAACTCCTGGAGTGTGCTAACGCTGCCAAACAGGTGTTTGACAGGGACGCACGGGAAGCACTGGGAGGTAGGCGGAGGAGCAGGGATGAAGTGCGGTCAGGGTGGGGAGGAGGAGGTGGGGCAAGGGGGAAAGCAGCTTGGCTGCCGGTGGGTGCAGAGCACCCACTAATTTTTCCCCATGGGTGCTCCAGCCCCAGAGCACCCACAGAGTCAGTGCCTATGATTTCCTGCGTAGGGTGACCATATCTCCCAAAGGAAAAATGGGACACTGCAGGGCTCGCCCGAGCCCGTCTCCCCACCGGGAATGGGCCCGAGCTGCTCGCCCGAGCCCGTCTCCCCACCGGGAATGGGCCCGAGCTGCTCGCCCGAGCCCGTCTCCCCACACGAGACTGGAGCTGGCGTTGCTGCTCGCCCAAGCCTTGCCTGCCTTCCGGGTGAGGTTGGTGCTAGTGTTGCTGCTTGCTTGAGCCCTGTCTGCTCCCCACCTGAGCCCAGTCTCCCTTTCTGCATGGGGCTGGCATAGCCAATCCCCCCTCCCCATGTTCTGCACCCCGCTTCTTTTTTTTTTTTTTGCCAGAAATGGCTATTTGTCCTGTTTTCTCTTGCTTAAAAAAAAGACTATCCTGGCCAAAATGGGCCTTCTCCCATATATCCCCTTTCTCTTCACCCTTATCTCAGGGCTGAAGTTGTCAGATCCTCTTCCACCTCACTGAATGCACAGGCCACCAGAACTTGTCTTCTAGTTCTTCTCTGCTCCTAGCCAAGGACTGAGCCTCAGCAACTCCTTTTATCTGATCCTGCTGGGCTCTGATTGGCTGCTTCTATGCAGCCTCTCTAGGCAATGCTGGAGGACCAAACCTTCACTGCTCCTTTCTTGGGGCAGGGTGTGATAGGATCACAGATCCTCCAGCAGGGAGCCTTGAAGGGCCAGGTACACCGTGTCACAGGCCCCCATTCAGAAAAAGCATATCAGCATGTGCTTAACTTTAAGCACACGTGTAAGTGTTTTGCTGAATTGGAGCCTCAGTGATATTTTCTAAACCTAAATAAGTAAAAGAATCCTGCCAAAAACAATGCCAGCCGCTCAGCACATGAATAAGGCAATCAAAGTTCAGTTTCAAGCTCCCAAGAGGGCATTGTAAAGCCTGAGAGGGTTGAAATGGAGGCTGAGGAGAGAAGGGAGAATTATTTTAGAATTTGATAGAGGTACCTCAACATCAGCCTTTTATTATTATTATTTTATTATTATTATTGCAATATTAGTACATTATGCAACAAATAGCAACATTTATTTTGTTATGTTGTAGTTAAAATATTGCTTAACAAATAGTAGTTTAAGACCAACTTGCCTAACAAGTCTTGTTTGTTAGAGCTGGTAGTGGGATAACCTGATCTCCCTGAGATGAAAGCCTTGCAAATGGATTGAAATTAACAACCAAACTGATGAACATTTGAAAGTTGTAGGCTGGGTCATTTGACTTTGCTATTTTCCAGCTTGGCTTTGGACATAGTAATTGAAGAACATTACAGGCCAACTTTCATAGTTCAGCCATTCTTTAGTTCTCTTTGTGGGGGCAGAGAGAAAGTATGGGGCTACATACCAAGTTATTCCCTTCTCTGGGCTTCTTAGGACATTCTGTCTTTACTGTGACTGTGTTTTGCAAACTTTTGGGAGCAAAGTCTGTGTCCATATCACATGCAGCACCAAGCTTGTTGTGCTTAGCAAATAATTCATACACTGAAACATGTCTAAAGTGACTACTCATGTGGCCAACCAAAATCAGTCGCTCAACAGGGGTGACTTTCTAACAAAGATGGAGAAGGATCGCGTTCAATATGTATCTGTAATAAAAAGCTGTACAGTGCTTTGCACAATAGGGTCCTGGTCCACCTAGGTGCTACTACACTACAAATAATAATCATAATAATATATTTGGGGATGTCCTGCAGTGATGTCTCAAAGCAGAAACTTCCTGAATAAGGCTTCAGTCCTACAAACACTTACATATTGGAGTAAATGTACACATCTGAGTAGTCCTGTTGAGTTCAGTGAGATTCCTCAAATGTGTTTTCAGGATCAGAGATTTAGCTGTCTTTTTACATATCACAAAAATAGCTGAAAGGTATTTTGAGCTTTCATCAGCAATGAAAAAAAATCACCGTTGAGCAGGATATACCCATGGATAATTCCAGTTCAAAAGGAGGTTTTGGGAGGAAATTTGTAACACCCAAAAAGAGGGAGTTAGAATTAATTTTAAAACTTCTTGGAACCTTAACCATAGCATTCCATACTAAATGAGAATATTAATATATAGTTCAATAGCTGCATGGTTGTCTTCTTTTTTCATCAAATGCCATGACAAATGGAGGCTGGGTATGTTGTCTAGTTCCGCATCTAATCTTAAAATCTATGAATCCACACACAGGGTAAGAAGGATGTGTTCTAGGAATTATTTTGGGGAAGTTCTATGGCCTGTGTTATACAGACAGTCAGACTAGATGCTCACAATGGTCCCGTCTGGCCTTGGAATCTATGAACCTATGAAAGCTGACTCAGACTCCAGACAACAAAGTATTCAATACTTCATAAAACAAGCAGTAGTGTTTCAAGCCAGGGCTACCTTTCACTCTGGCAGTCTTAATTTAATAGCCAGCTGTACTACATTTCCTCTGTGCAAGTCATCCATCTTTTCACAGCAGAATGATATAGGACACTGAGTACTTGGCTCACAGAAGATGGACTCTGCCAAGGATTTCTACCAGTACACATGCTCAGAGAACCTGTCTGAAAGGTATTGAATTAGGTTTGAAGAAAGGGAATTTTATTGTGTGTAACAAACCTCAGTTTCCCCACCCCTGTGCCTTGGGGCACCGTTCAAGGATCAGGGCCTTAGGCGTGCAGTAAAGAGACAGTCCCTACCCTAAAGAGCAAACACTTCATAGTTTTAGCAGAAAATGCCACTAAATTTGAGAGTTCCCATCGCTAAAGAGCTGCACGGAGCAGATGTTTATTTTTCTGAAAGGGTGTGATTTTCTATGCATGGTAATAGCTGCTGATTGTTGACTCCGAGTTAGGCCAGTGCAAGCTTCACTGCGACCCTGAATAGACACTGGTTACTATTGTTACTAAGCATCATGGTGTATTCTCTTTCGTTTCTTTGATTCCTCTCTCTCTTCGGATAAAGCTAGGAAATTTAGTGCAAAAATGACTGAATAAATGAAGAAAGAAAGAAAGAAAGAAAAAGACATTCACATGCCACATTATGGTTGTATGGGAAAAATTCAGGAAAGGCAAAAGGTGAGAGCCTGGATCCTGCCCTGTGTCAGGGCAGTCTAATGGCACTCTGCGGGTGCAAAGCAGCCCTAAAGATGGCTTACCTAGGCCCTGGAGGATTTCCCCAGCATTTGGGGATCCTCAGGTCATATAGAGCAGATTTAGTGGTCCCATGTTAAACCCCCCACCCTCACTTTGGCTCCTAGCATGAGGGGTGTAGCTGAGGGAAATCAACATGGTGAGGGCTTCGTTAGATCAGCTGATTCCCCCAGCTGATGGAATGGTCCCTGGGGGCTGTCAGCAGCTATTGGAACTAACAGGATACCTGCACTGGAGCTGGAAGGTGTAATTCCCAGATCACAGAGACATACCTGCACTAGCTCAATCAGTGCTAGCCTCCTAAAAATAGAAGGGTAGTTGAGGCAGCACAGGCGAGCTGTACCCAGTATGATCCTGCCAGAGACACTTGGTGTGTACTTAGGGCAGCTAGCCCCTCGCACCTCCACAACTACACTTTAACATGCTGGCTTGGTCAGAGCTAATGCGGGTGTGCCTCTTTGAAGACGTACTCTATGAGCAGCCCTGATGTTGCTCTAATGTATTCCAGGCATCCGCCCAGTGCCAGGATTGGGGGAACAGAAAGATGGCTCCTTCTGAGCTGCATCAAGGTCTCGTCAGCCACAGCTCTGGATCTGGGCTGAGGTATGTTCCTTCCACAACCTTAACTCTGCCATGTTATCATTTATAATTTATTATCATTGTGCCCAGGGGCCTTCTGAGAAGAGGGGGCCCATTGTTCTAGGCTCTGTACAAACATAGAATTAGAGACAGTCCCTGCCTTGAATTGTTTACAATCTAAATAGACAACATAACTAAAAGGGTAGGGGAAAGGCATAGAACATACAAGCAGAGTGAACAATACAGTGGCTACAAACCTCATGTTTGTTTCACAATTTTGTATTCATTTTTTTGCATTCATTTTGTTATTTAAATACTTGATGGGCTTCTGGCCATGTGGGCAAATGTTATTTCTTGGACAAGGCTTTGGAGAAAGTTAAGGGTATGTTCCCAGATGGTAGGGGGTGGAATGAGCTTTTCAGCTGTTTTGTTTTACCGGCTAGCTGAGTTAAATTGTTAACTTCTATGGTTGTCTAATGCTACGGGTGAGCTAAGTTGGTGTTATCCATATGGATTTATTTTTAATGCTGTTGGGTGGTCATTATTGTGTTTTTGTAAGGCAAATTAATTGTCAGATTGCCTAGAGCTTTTTGCATAGGTGTTTTTTCATTATGATTTGAATCATACTCCTAATCTGTTTACCCAGTGGGCTTCATCCGAGCTGGACTCCTCTGAGCAGGGAGGAAACTGTCCACATATTTCCATGGAAATGTTTTGTGGCGAGGGCTTTTGCCTGTTATACTTCAGGACTGTGGAGTTCTCTCTGTTGACTACCAACAATGCCAAGTTGTTAAATTTGGTTTTAAAAGAGAAATTAAAAACATACTTCTTTTTTATTTTGAATTCTGCTAAATTTCAAGCATGGAGTTAAATTTCAAAGATAAAAACTCTGAGCCACACTTGAAAAAATGCAACCCTAGTGATCAAACTGCATCCACAAGATGCTTTGTGTGAGCCGCGTTCTATCATATTTGCATTTGATCAGCGAGAATTCATAGTGTTGTCTTATGGTTATAAAAGCCTCTTTTGAAAAACCAATACAACTTTTCACATCTTTTATTGGTTTTGTTGGTAGTATGCCTGCTGAGAACTGAACTTAATTTCCAAGAAGGACACACTGTACCTGCCAGTTTGTCAAACTGGCAATGCAGAGCTGTATTTATGGTTTTCATTTCAGACTGAATTGAAGCCATAGCATAAACTGGAGCAGTTTTACAGCATGGACCTGAAGCAAGTATCTTTGGAAAACTACTTACGCTGGGCTTGTAAATACACTCTTCCTGTAGCATTATATTTATTATTCATCATCCCCTGTTAAGTATGCAATATTCAGCTGCCAGAAATAACATAAAGAATATAATGAAAAAATGGGTTCCACCCTGTATTTGGCTGTGACACTCTGAGTATCTGTAGAAGAGCTCTGAGGAGCTCAAAAGCGTGTCTCTCTCTCACCAATAGAAGTTGGTCCAATAAAAGATATTACCTCACCCACCTTGTCTCTCTCATAAAGAATGTACTTTCTTCCAGTTTGTTGTCGTTCAGGTGGAAGGGAAAACTTGACTCCCTGGTTAAAGCTGTGAAAGGGAAATTGGGAGAACTCTTGTTTTGATTCCCAGTGCATGATTCTGAGCCTAGAGCAGGAGTGAAATAAAGTCAGTCTGTGCAGTGCCCAAACCAGTGCTTGCTGACAGAAAAGACAAAGTGGTTTTGGAAACAAACAACACTCTGACTGTTTGGTCAGTAAACCAACTCAAGGGGGAAAAAATGGCTCCCGTCTATGTCCATCTGGCTCCCACTGGATTTCTGTGTCTAGCTGTTCTGCTGCCCCAGATGAAATGAAACTTTTCAGACAGTACTAAGGCTGTTTAGAGAATAAAACCAAGTATGACTTGGCTTGATCTTTTTAAAGCCATACATCTGATACATGGATTTTGTTGGCTATGCTCTTCACATACAGCATTTTCATACTTGACCGAGGCCGGTAACAGCAATCAAATGAAGTAACTACAGTACTGTGCATGACAAGAAATGCTCTGGGCCAGATTCTCAGCCCACCTGTGCCAGTGGCACAACAGGGATGGAGGGCTGCTTTAGTGACGCATAAGATGTCCATGTCCCTGCTGCAGAGACAGCACTATAAACAGATAAGATACAACCAAAGAACGGGGGAAAGAGACATGAAAAGAAATAAATTAGTGCCGGAGTTTGGTATGTATCAAACCTGTTAATTCCAGATTTTTGTGGGTGTCTTTTCTCTGTGGAGGTGAATAGTTCACAGCCGGTTTCATTGAAGCAGCGTGTTTTAAGGAGGGACCTGAAGGAGTATATGTGGGGAAGCTGAGACTTATGGGCTGATTCTGATCCTACTTAGACAAGCATAACTCAGGAGTAACGGCATGGGCAGCAGTAATATTGCACCGATGTTTCTGAGATCAGGGCCAGACTGTGAAGCCCAGACTCCCACTGGTGAGCTGCTATTCAGTGTCAGTACCACAGGACAACTCATGTGAGTAACTGCTCAACAGACTGAGTAAGGGGTTGGGGCCAGATGCAAACACTCGTACTCACTCTGAGCAGCACCTTACCCCACAAGTGGTCCCACTGAAGTCAATGAGACTGTCTGTGGAGTAAGATGCTACCCAAATGGAGAGAGGGTATCAGAATCTTAATACCAAGCCTTAGTTTTTTTAGTAAGGGTTAGACTGTGACTCGGGGAGTAAGAACTTGCAAGCCTGGGCAGACATCCAAAGCTTGGGTCTCGGTGCATGGGAGTAAACACGTGCTGTGTGCCCACTTCTCACCCACCTGCTCCAGGTAGGGGGTCATAGGCAGAGCTTTGGCTCTGCCCTCCCTGTGTCTCAATGGCCAGGACACCTGAGCAGGCACAGTGTGTGTTGGGTATAGGCCTGCAGAAAATTCATGCCCCACTGGAGCAAGAGAGAAGCAGGACAGGAACTATGAACAGAGCACAGAGGTGTTTTTGAGTCATACTGCCTCCTGGGATACTTCTGGGCTCTGGTGGTATATCCATTGTTCCTTGCTCCAGACTGTGCTCACATCACAATATAGGCCTTTAATACCAAGTCTTGGGCAATTAATTCAAGAAGCTGCCAGTAATCTAGGATGTTATGTTCTATTTTCCAAAGCGATGCGCTCTGGAATGGCTTCCCCGAGCCATATTCCTCTTGGAAAGGACAGGGCAGAGATTCATCTCTGGAATGAGTCATAAGCATTTTGCTTCTTAGGCTCTGTCTGCACTCCAGCTTATGTCGGCAGAACTTGTTGCTCCGGGGTGTGAATAAACCACCCCCCTGAGTGACATAAGTTACACCAACATAAGCGCTTGTTTGTACAGCTGTATGTCAGCGTAGTCATGCCCTTATTTTCACACAATAGGTAGATCTCCAACTGATGTAAACTGGTGTCACTACATTGTAATAAATAGAGCTATGCTGATTTATTGGACCCGATCCTCAGCTGGTGCAACTTTGCTTTCCTTTATTTTCCCCTCCCCCATCCCAACTAGTGCTTCAAACAAAAAATAAAAGCCCATATTCAGATCTGATATGAGCACAGGCAACTCCGTTCAGGTCATGGGAACTTTACCCACTTGCAACAAGTTTCAGATATTAAGGTGACGAGCGCTGTACAACCCCCAAAGATAAATGGGCCTGCGTGTGGTCTAGGAACTCTTTTCATATGCACTTGTTGTTCTGTTCCTGGCAGCTTTAAAAAACTGAGTTTGGAGCTCAAAAGGAGCTAAGAAATGCAGGTGTTCATTTTCATATTTAAATTTTTCTGAGGGTTCTGAAAAGCATCAAGCAACATCTGCTTTTCCTAGTAGAAAGTGCCTGGAGCTACTAAAACTGTCTCCTTGTCCTGTTCCCTTCAGACAGAGGGCCGGTTTTTGCATTCAGAGGAGGACAGGAATTTCTGGAATGCATATAAGTAGGCCCAGTCCTGCAAAGTGCTGAGCCTCTCTTTGCAGGGTGCTGAGTGCCTCTATTCCCTTTAGGAGCTGAGTGCACTCAGCACCTTGCAGGATCAGGTTTGCTGTGTGTGTTGCTGTTTCTGTGTAAGGGCTGTAATAGCAGGAGAGCTATGAGATAGAACTTGGACACTAGGACTTCATCAAAACCAAGAATCAGCTGTTTCTGTTCAGCCTGATTTGTGCAGCAGAAAAACAGATGGTTCTTACCTTCAAAAGGTAAGAACCTTTTTTATTTTCCCGTTGTTCCAAATCTTTTCCATGTGTGATTGTAAAGGTGGGGCTTGGGCATAGCATTGAGGCAGCCTTGCATCTGGGCCTCTTCCCTTCTTTCCTAAAAAGTACACTACTTTTCTTCTTTGTTCTCCAAGTAAGGGGATTGGTCCTGCTTTGAGCAGGGGGTTGGACTAGATGACCTCCTCAGGTCCCTTCCAACCCTGATATTCTATGATTCTAAACGACTTACAGATGGGAACCCAGAAGAGAGTCTGGTTGAAGGGTCAATAGCACCAGGTCCTGCTGGGTCCTGGAGACCTCTCTGCCCCACTTTGTGTGTGGGTCTCTATGTGGAAATACTCATTCATTGATAATTGCATGGCTCTTTCTAAAGAGTGGGCCTGATTCACCTCTCATTTACACCGGTCGAAATCAGACTGAAGTCAGTGGAATTACACTTACGTCAGACTGATGGAAATGAGCGAAGAACCAGGCTCCACACGTACCTTTTGCTGAACTAAATGATATTTGTATACAAGATGCCAGGGACATGGCCAAAATTTGCCTAAGTAGGGAGACCAAGAGGTGCTGATTTTTTTTTTGGGCGGCTGAGGGGTTATCTCCCTGGAACCAAGCACATGATGGGTGGGCTCAATGGCACCTAGGAGGCACTCCCATCCCCAGGGGCACAGATGAAAGCTCCCTCCATTGCACACAGGCCTGGGGTCTTCCCCTTCTAAGGACCATCATCTCCTCAAGACCCAACAGCCCTGGCCTCCCACCTCACTCAGACCAGGGGCCCTGCCTTGGGCTGGGTGGTCCCCAAGCTGGATCAGCAACCTGTATTGCTTCAGCAGCTCTGTGTTGCAGACTCAGCCATGCTTGCAGCCATGGAGGAAGCTCAGCAGGTTGGCCTGGCTCTATGGCTTCATGCTGGACTGAGGCAGATCCTGCACACACCAGCCACCCAGCTGCGGGAGTAACTGGGGGTTGCAGAAGGGAAAGGGGATGTTCTCTGCAGCCCCTTGTGGAGTGTGGCTCTCGGGGGTTCAAACCCTGGACATGCAGGCCAAGGGGGGAGGGCGAGGAGGATGATCTGGGCCCCCTTATTGCACCCCTGAGAGAAACAATTAAGTAAGAGCTCTAAGGTTTAATCACTCCAACTGTGCTCTCACTCGTTCTTGTTAGCAGCAGGAAGTCTGCCTAGTTCTTGGTACGGAGATGTCCAAGGAAAACTCATGGTGCTGCTGGAAGTTGTGGTGGTGATTCTGTAGCTCCTGGAGGTGAGCACTGATCCCTTGCCCCAGGATAGCATGAAAGGGTGATGTGCTGTCCTTTGGGTGTGACGTAAAAACTGAGGGCCTAAGCACTTGTGTTCAGTGAAGCTTCCACACCACTTTTCATATGAGTAGGGTTACATTAGCCCCAGGACGCTTACCAGAGTCCATTTTGAGGAATTACGAGTGCAGAACAGCAGCTTCATTCCACCCCAGAAGTGGCTGCAATTCAGAAATGAGTGCTTTCCTAAATGGAGAGTACTTTTAACATAACATAGCTCTGGGTGAACATTTCAGCTTTTTGCCACACGAACGCCTAGAAGCAGAACCAGCTGCTGTCTCCAATGCCCTTAGCTTATTAGCTCTGATTTCAAGCTTTTCTTCATATAAACCATTTCTTATCTCTACTCTGGCTCTATCATGCTGTTATGTTTGCCTGGATAGGATTGTGTTTCCAAAATAAATAGTTACAAAGACAGTCTACAACCAAACCCCATTTTCTGTCCATGTTATGCCATGTCACATCACAGTAAGAATTCTTTGTCCCAAGCTTTATAATTTGGCCTTGTATCATTTCTTTGCCTGGAGTGCTGATCCCTGGCTTCAATATCAGATTTATGTGACAAGTTTGGCTGGGCATGTGAAAGCATATTTGTTTTAAAGTTGATTTTGTTTCCAGTATAGCAATTTGTTTCAAATTGTCTAACTTTTCCCAGGCAAATTGAGTCAGGCTCTCTTTTACTGTAACAACACATCTAAACATATTAGACTGTTTCAAATGTCTGGATTTCAATGGCTGCCCTAGTAGGGTGACCAGATGTCCCGATTTTATAGGGACAGTCCCGATTTTTGGGTCTTTTTCTTATATAGGCTCCTACTATCCCCCACTCCCGTCCTGATTTTTCACATTTGCTGTCTGGTCACCCTATGCCCTAGCAACAGTTCATAGTGCTGCCTGCTTAAAGAGTACCATGCTACCTACAGGCTTGTATGTACATTGCTTCCCTCTATTCATTGGAACCAAAGGTGCTCAAGTGTCTCTGAGTGCCCAGCTCTCTAGTGGCTAGCCTACCAAAAGGCTATTTATTTGCACTGGTTTTGAGTCACAGGGGTCCATGCAAACCTTTAAAAAATGTTGGTTTCTATATGTTTTCACTCGCCCACCCCCTGTACCCCGAGATTCATTTGTTGCTGTTGTGTTTTGTCTGTTTTTTTGCACTCCCCATGCAGACCCATTGAGTTTTGCTTGATCTCCATTCAAAACCATATACTAACTCAGGTTCATTTGAAATGTAGACCTTGGTTTGCCAGAAGGTTTGCTAAACATGGACCAGCTCCAATTGTTAGCCCTACTCCTAGTAACAACAATGGAAATTCTCATTGATCTCCTGTGTGAGAGGTCTGTGTTTGGAACAGAGAGTTTTGAGTTCTATGCCACATGGATATGGTTTAGCTAATAGCTGTGGTTTCTTTCACACAAAGTAATATGGTTTTATTTTGCATGATTTCCATATAGCGATGGCTTTGTAGAACTGTAAGAATTTCTGCAGTTCATGTGAGTTCTCAGTGGATTTCAAAGGGTGTTTTAGATTATTATTATATTTTGGAATTCACTTCTGAACCATTCCCAGGACCTATAGGTTGAGATTTTCAAATGAATTTCTGTGGGGTTTGCTTAACTCTCTTATACTCTTTTGGAACTCATTGCCACAATACCAGTGCACTGAGCTACTCCTAGAAAACCTTTCTTTCTGTAGAAGGGAGAAATATGGTGATAAGTGGGGACAGAAAGTTATAAAATGTACCAACCTTTCATACCAGGAAAGTTCAAGTCCAATGCAAATGAGACCATGGTCTCAACTTAGTCCCCAGTGAATATTTCTGTGCACTGCAGCATGAGACAAATGCACGGCTAGCATACATAAAGGAGGCCCAGTGCTGTAATACAAGGGATTATTTCAGGCCAAGGCTGAGCTGCATAAGCTAAGCAATGGAGAGTAATGTGCATAGCGTCTGCTCACAATATTCCCATCTCCAGCTTACACTTTTTATCAGTCTCTTATGAGCCTAGAAAACACGGCTAAAAAGAAAAAAGATCTGTCTTTGTACATAAAGATGCATAAAACAAAAGTTGGTAGTCTCCCTCCATACACAATTCCCTGCTCTTGGTAAAGCAGCGATTTTTCAGGCTCCAAATATAGTAGATCAGCTTGAATCCTGCTACGTACAAGACAGATCAACTCCCAGTCTTTCCCTTGCGTATCCCAAACAAACAATGCACCACTAAGAAGCGCTATCAAAATCATGCCAAGTCAAGCTGAACTGTGAAATATATTTCAAGTGTGGAAATGCCAATGGTTTAATCAACACTTTGTGGCAATCTGTGTTCCTCTCCTCTTAGGGGACTCGTTGACAGAGTTTTTGTACTACTTGAATTAAATTAGTTTAAAGCTGATACACTTAAAGCAGTGAACCCTCTAGTTTGGATGCAGCTATCATGGTATAAAAGTACTTATAGTGTTATAGATTATTCCTGTAAATTGTGTGTAGACCAGCCCTAAGGGCAGGGCTGGCCCCAGGCACTAGTGAAGGAAGCAGCTGCCTGGGGCGGCCAATAGAAACGGGGGGGACTATTTCCATGATTGGGGCAGCATGTCCGTGTCTTCGGGGCAATTCAGCAGCAGGCCTTCACTCCCTCTCTCCCTCTTCAGTGGCAATTAGGCAGCAGGTCCCTGCTTCTTTTTTTCTTTGCCGCTTGGGGCAGCAAAAAAGCTGGAGCCGGCCCTGCCCAAGGGTATAGTCCCATTCAGGAGAGGACTAATTTGGAAGAGGTAGTTTGCTGGGGAAAAGAAAGAAGGGAAAAGAACTTAAGACCCTGGAAAGAAGGATTTAAGGCAGAGGAGAAAAGTGTTAGGGTCTTTCAGACTCAAAGGAGTGAAAACCATATTGTGAAATAAAACAACAGCAAAATGCTTTTCATGTGTGCATACCTTTATAATGACTGACATGTGGCTATACAGCAAACTCCAGCATTCCCTGTGCGGACTGTTGTTGTCCCTGGCGCCACCTTGGGCTTTTCATAAGACAGAATGTGGTGTAGTCTTAGGCAGCAAGTCCTGCCAACTCCGCAGCCTTTAGGTCAGGAGGCGAAAAGAAACAGTGCGTTGTAGGAATGTGACTGGCGAGACTCAGCTCATGAGAAATGGCCAAGCGAGATGTGCTCCTGGATATGACTTTCCGTTTGCTTGGCGGAAAGGGGCATCTTTCATTTTATTTGGAGCTATATATTCCCATATCTACTACGCAATAATAAAGAAATGTAAAATGATTGTTGCACTGCTAATTCTGTTCCTCAAAATACCAACTTGTATCATCTGAGAAGTGCCTGGTAACTGTTGTAACACTGCAAAAATCTTGTGATACTCTTGTTACCCCAGAAGTCATATAGAAGTACTCCCGTTAATGCCCGGGACTCACTCTCTGACTGTGTAAACACAAAGGCTGTGATTCTGTGCTACAGCTCCAGGAGATGCAGTACAACAAAGTTCAGCCCAGGGTGCAGCCTCCTAAGTAGAGCAGGGCACATGGGAACAGCTCTACTTCACAGCACTGCCCTCATGTAGGCACTCCTGCTCCCAACACACCCCTTCCTGCCCTTGGCTCTGGCCTGACACACCCCAAGGCTGGAGTTTGTGAGGGGGCCTATGCAGGTCAGCCTTCAGCAGTCCTATATGGGCCAGTGTCCAAAGAATTCTCCCAGCCAGCATATGGACTTTTTATAGCTTCTGTACAATAACCAAAGTGGAAGGAGAAGCCCTCCCCATGGCTTCAGATTGCAGTCTGAATACCAATGCCCCCAGGTCTAGAACGAATGTACCTTCCTTTCAGAACTGAATTTACAAGAAAGTTATGCTAGGCAAAATTCCTGTTTGCCTAGCCCCTGCAGTGTATGCTGCATAACTATATATGTAATAATATTCAAACACAAACTAGCGATGGACAAACCTTAAGTGGCAACAGCTAGGCACAGCTCCAGTTTCTCATGGTCTGAGGGTGCTCATACATGGGTTGTGAGTTGAGCCTGTAACAGAGATATGAGCTATCGACAAAATTTGGATCCAGATCCAAACTTCCTCACCGCTTGAGAGTGTTCATATCCAGGGATTTAATTCAGGCATCTCTGCTCACCACAAACACAACATGTATTCTATGTAAATGTACCCCATACTGTGTATACATGTGCAGAAATCTGAAACCAGAATTCTGCTTACTTGCACCGTTCCATCTCCTGATTTCCTCCAGTGCTTATTCAGCTAAATAGTCATAATCATAATGAGGATCCAGTTCCATGAGAACTGCAAGTCAGTGCTCTTCCTCAGCCTAAGGCAGGGGTTCTCAAACTGGGGGTCAGGACCCCTCAGGGGGTTGCGAGGCTATTACACGGGGGGTCACGAGCTGTCAGCCTCCACCCCAAATTACCTCCAGCATTTATAATGGTGTTAAATATATAAAAAAGTGTTTTCAATTTATAAGGGGGGTTGCACTCAGAAGCTTTCTATGTGAAAGGGGTCACCAGTACAAAAGTTTGAGAACCACTGGCCCAAGGCATGTTGATGGGGCTTGACCAGTAGGAATATAGAGTTTCTGCCGATAGCCACACCAATTTATATGGAACTGCCCAGATTTTCAGCAAGTGTGAATAATGGATCATCACCATGGGAATTTGTGATGGGTTGTCCACCCCACATAAGGCCTGAAGCAGTTAAGGTGGCTAGGTGGGTCAATGAACTGCCGTGGCTACACCTGTTGATACTGCTGTGGCTACACCTGTTGATCTTTTTGCATAATGACAAGAAGAAATTGGCAACTAAAAGCAGAGAAGTTGAGAGGCTGCTGGGTACAGCTGCTGTGTATTTATCATTTAACAAGATGCACGTGAGGTCGTCCCAGAAAAACATCTATACTAAGAGGGAGTTAAGATTGAGAGTATGTATCAGTAAGATAAGAGTTAAAAATCATTACATGGATGTTGTAATATCACTAAACCAAACATTACCCAGGAAATTCAGAGTTAAGGTTACACTTAAAAGAAATCCAACCATGATAAAGTGAGGAATGCATTGGCATTCAGGGCATCCAGACCACCGTAATTCTGCCCTGTAGTGACACCATGCAATAACCAAATGATTATAAATATTTAGTGTGAGATCCCAGATTAAACTGACTTTTAAAGACACATTAGCTATTTTACTTATTTTCCCCTCATGATGCACCAGCAGCAGAAGAAAATAAGTTATTTCCTTATTAGATCACGGAATCTAATGATGGTCCCATTAAGATCAATGTGACTGCTTACAGCAGTAAAGTTAAGTTTGTGCATACATGTTTGCATGATCAGGGCCTTAGATACGTGCATGGCACTAAAATGAAATGGGGCTATTATTCTGGTGAAAGAATAAGTGCCACTGAATCTGAAAAGGGTCACTTTTATGTTGAATAACCTGTCCCCATCAAAATCACTGCCAAAACTCTCAAGGGGGGAGGGGGAGAGGGGAGCCGGATTTCACCCCATGCCAGAGGATAGGAGTAGGAAGTGTTGACTGGTGGAATACAACAAATCACACTCCATTGCACAAGAAAAGTCAGAGGAGCCCTTTCTACTGCTTTTCTCATCATGGCAAAATAAGAATACTTTCTCGGTTTCTGATTCAGTTCTTTCTTGGACCTCCACCAACCTAACATTCCTCAGTCTGAGCTTATTCTCCGGGTCACTGACAAACAGATGCCTACAACCTGGGCACACAAGGCACATGTTTTACCATTTTTAAAAATATAAGAATCCATTTACTGCACAATTATAAACAGTAACTAATGGCAAAGTCACCTTTAATCCTTTCTTTATTGTTCTCCAATTTTCTAAGTGAATTTTGTGCCAGATTTCCAGCCCTGGAGTGGGACATCCTCTATTCACAGAGTAGGAACAGCACAGATGGAGGCAATGCACTTCTGAAGCACTTAGAGGAGAGGAAAGTGATCAGGAACAGTCAGCATGGATTCACCAAGGGCAAGTCATGCCTGACTAACCTAATTGCCTTCTATGATGAGATAACTGGCTCTGTGGATGAGGGGAAAGCAGTGGATGTCTTATTCCTTGACTTTAGCAAAGCTTTTGATATGGTCTCCCACAGTATTCTTGCCAGCAAGTTAAAGAAGTATGGGCTGGATGAATGAACTATAAGGTGGATAGAAAGCTGGCTAGATCGTTGGGCTCAATGGGTAGTGATCAATGGCTCCATGTCTAGTTGGCAGCCGGTATCAAGCGGAGCGCCCCAAGGGTTGGTTCTGGGGCCGGTTTTGTTCAATATTTTCATTAATGATCTGGAGGATGGAATGGACTGCACCCTCTGCAAGTTTGCAGATGACACTAAACTGGGAGGAGTGGTACATACACTGGCGGGTAGGGATAGGATACAGAGGGACCTAGACAAATTAGAGGATTGGGCCAAAAGAAATCTGATGAGGTTCAACAAGGACAAGTGCAGAGTCCTGCACTTAGACGGAAGAATCCGATGCACTGCTACAGACTAGGGACCGAATGGCTAGGCAGCAGTTCTGCAGAAAAGGACCTAGGGGTTATAGTGGACGAGAAGCTGGATATGAGTCAACAGTGTGCCCTTGTTGTCAAGAAGGCTAACAGCATTTTGGGCTATAAGTAGGGGCATTGCCAGCAGATCGAGGGGCATGATCATTCCCCTCTATTCGACATTGGTGAGGCCTCATCTGGAGTACTGTGTCCACTTGTGGGCTCCACACTACAAGAAGGATGTGGAAAAATTGGAAAGAGTCCAGCGGAGGGCAACAGAAATGATTAGGGGGCTGGAGCACATGACTTATGAGGAGAGGCTGAGGGAACTGGGATTGTTTAGTCTGCAGAAGAGAAGAATGAGGGGGGAATTTGATAGCTGCTTTCAACTGCCTGAAGGGGGGTTCCAAAGAGGATGGATCTAGACTGTTCTCAGTGATACCAGATGACAGAACAAGGAGTAATAGTCTCAAGTTGCAGTGGGGGAGGTTTAGGTTGGGTGTTAGGAAAAACTTCACCTTCACTAGGAGGATGGTGAGGCACTGGAATGGGTTACCTAGGGAGATGGTAGAATCTCCTTCCTTAGAGGTTTTCAAGGTCAGGCTTGACAAAGCCCTGGCTGGGATGATTTAGTTGGGGATTGGTCCTGCTTTGAGCAGGGGGTTGGACTAGATGACCTCCTGAGGTCCCTTCCAACCCTGATAATCTATGATTCTATGAATGCAACTCCTCACGCTGCCCAGCCTCCCATAGAGGAACTACCTCTAGAGATAAGAAGGTAGATCATTTTCCATGCCCATTCAGTCCTTGGTCTGTTGGCTGAGATTGCCAGTTAGGGGACCCATATTACTATTAGGCTCTGCTGGGGATCGGACGAGCTGGGGATCAGACTCCCCTGCTTGTGTACAAGTACTCTCACCGAGCTAGCTGTAGTATAAATAGCAGCATAGCCGCAGTAGCACAGGTAGAGACAGTGGAGGCATGTCTGAGCCATGCTGAGTACAAACCCGCATGAAACCAGTGGGCATGTGCTTTGCATGGCTTATCTGTGTCCCTGCTGTTGGAACCAGTGCTACCATGGCTACACGGCTATTTATACATGTGCTACTTTGATGAGAGCTACCCCGCGTATGTGCACATGAACAGGGTAATCACAGCCCTAGCCCATAATGTAGACATAGCCTTAGTGTCAAATGTGATGTGGGAACTGGGCGAACACCACCTTTCACATGGGCCAAAAACAGTCTCTAGGAACCCAGGCAAGGTGTAAACAAGCACTAAGTAATGAAAGAATTTCTATTTCATCAGTGACTGACTCAACCAAAAGGGTGAGGTGAATAAAATTCATTTTAATGATCATTCATTTTTGTTGCTTAAGTGTTTAATACTAAACGTCTACCATGAAAAATGCATCAATGGTAATGTTTTTCTCCTTTGTTTCAGTTATATGGTTAAACAAATGCCTGAAAATCTGTAACAGGTCAGCTCCTGCTCTGACTGGATTCTTATTTAGGATGCCTGTCAGGAACCACTTGACATAAATCACTCTGCAAGCATTTTTTAATCTTAGCAATCCTTCTTTTGCCAAAGGAGGCCCCAAAGCTGCAAACCAGCCAGCTGTGACAGAACTAGACCTTTCGAGAGAACACATGGAAGTGGGAGTTGAGTGCATTGCTCACCAAACCAGGCATATTCAGAAACACAATGAAGCTTTGATAAGTGTAAGCCTGCTACAGGAATATGCTCAGACCTGCTATGCAGATGGAGACCCTGTACTTAGAGACATCGGGCGGAGCTCTCCTGCTCCACATACCCCCATGCCATCTGAACTGCAGCAGTTCTGCATTGCATTTTGATGTTGTGTCACATTGTCCCAAAGGAGGGGGTTAAACTGTCACTTGTTACCTTACAAAACCAATTGGTGAGAGAGCCTATACAATTATTAGTGTCCCTTCCTCAATACACACTTGGCAGGTGAATCCCTTTCCATTGCGCCAAAAGTAAAATACAATAGGAAGTTGGCTTGGTAAAACTTCGGGCTCAATCATGGGTCCCGCTCTGCATCCATGCAGGTGAGCTTGGAGTGTGAGATAGCCAACACAGAAGCGGAAGGGGGTATCAGCGTTGGAGTCACAACAGCAGCCTCCTGGGGTCCCCTACTCTCATACACATCATGATGGTCAGCCCAGTGTGGAGTGGGGAGCATGCTTCTCCAGGAAACGGACTGCCATAGCTTACTACTCCTATGGAGCCCAGGGAAGCAGGGACTGAGTTGTGACTGAGTCACTGTCTGGTTCCTGCTATGCTGCCCCTTCATCTGGGCAACTGCAGGACTAAATATAGCATGCAGGGAGAGACACTGTCAAGTAAATCGGTGGGTGTGAGCTTCCCTCCTGATTTACTGTATGGAGTATGATGAGCAGAGAGGGGACAACTTGCTAAAGATGCTACTGAAGGGACCCATGGCTGAATAAAAAGCACACATCACCGAGGACTTCATTGTTGTAGCCAACTTGCTGCACAGCTCACAGAGGGAAACCAGTATGAGGAGATGTGATACTTTGCTCGGTAAGGGGCAGGGAATATCTGGGCACAGAACAAAAGACTCAAAGTTAAATGCAGTAGAAATCTGCTCAGGGAGTAAGTAGTAGAATTGCTCAATTGCTTGGGTTAATTTTCTGAGATCCCAACACAAACATTTTTAGGCTGTATACAATTTATTGAGCCTTTTTGTTCTGTGTTCGTACGGTGCCTAGTGCAATGGGCTCCCGGTCCACAACTGGGGCTCCTAAGTGCTAATATATTACTAATCATAATAGAAATATTATTTGTGCAAACAAATACAGATGCAATGTCTCTTTCCTTAGGCTAACAGTACATACGTTTTTAAAGTAACCATCCCTTGCTTGTTATTTAAAGGGTGCCATAGGCAGGAGTGCATGGCATTTTGCAGGCAAGTAAAAATGTGACATGCTCTTTATTACATGCCCATCCTATTTATTCCTTTTTATTCATTTTTTCAAACACATATTTATTTGACATTTATTTAATGATACTAAAAATTGAGGACAGCGCCAGGAAAGAGGATGAGAGTGGAGATGAGCAAAGGAAGGTTCAGAAGAGTATTTTTAGGTGGTGTTTGAAGGAAGGGGGTGAGGTTATGAGGCACAGAGGCTAGAGAGGATGTTCAGGTGTGAAAGACAGCATAAAATATAAAGTTGTGGGGCTTCTTGTGGGAGAAGGCTTTAACAGGGACAAGAAGGTGAGCCAACTTAGCAGAACAAAGGGTATGCACTGGAACATGGGGCAACGTGAAATTTTGATTAAAAAACTAGAAAGATATAAAATTAACAGGGCACACATGACATGGATTAAAAGATGGCGGATTGACAGGTCTCAAAATGTAATTGTTAATGGTTTATTATAATCAAATAGATGTGCTGCTTGGTCCCACAGAGAACATAAGAATGGCCCTACTGGGTGTCCATCTAGCCCAATATCCTGTCTTTTGACAGCGGCCACTGCCAGGTGCCCCAGAGGGAATGAACAGAACAGGTAATCATCAAATGATGGATCCCCTGTCACTCATTCCCAGCTTCTGGCAAACAGAGGCTAGGGACACCATTCCTGCCCATCCTGGCTAATAGCCATTGATGGACCTATCCTCCATGAATTTATCTAGTTCTTTTTTTAACCCAGTTATGATCTTGGCCTTCACAATATCCTCTGGCCAGGAGTTCCACAGGTTGACTGTGCATTGTGTGAAGAAATACTTCCTTTTATTTGTTTTAAACCTGCTGCCTATTAATTTCATTTGGTGGCCCCTAGTTCTTGTGTTATGAGAAGTAATAAACAACACATCCTTATCTACTTTCTCTACACCAGTCATGATTTTATAGACCTCAATCATATCTCCCCTTAGCTGTCTCTTTTCCAAGCTAAAAAGTCTCAGGCTTATTAATCTCTCCTCACACGGAAGCCGTTCCATAGCCCTAACAATTTTTGTTGCCCTTTTCTGAACCTTTCCTAA
Organism: Dermochelys coriacea; assembly: GCF_009764565.3. Lineage (NCBI taxonomy): Eukaryota > Metazoa > Chordata > Testudines > Dermochelyidae > Dermochelys > Dermochelys coriacea. Next base: position 193,689,261 of record NC_050069.1, read on the forward strand.
TTCCAGTATATCTTTCTTGAGAATGGGTGACCACATCTGCACACAGTATTCAAGATGTGGGTGTACCATGGATTTATATAGAGGCAACATGATGTTTTCTGTCCTATTTTCTATCCCCTTCTTAATTTTTCCCAGCATTCTGTTCGCTTTGACTGCCACTGCACATTGAGTGGATGTTTTCAGAGAACTATCCATAATGACTCCAAGATCTCTTTCTTGAGTGGTAACAGCTAATTTAGACCCAATCATTTTATATGTCTAGTTGGGATTATGCTTTCCAATGTGCATTACTTTGCATTTATCACCATTAAATTTAATCTGCCATTTTGTTACCCAGTCACCCAGTTTTGAGAAATCCTTTTGTAGCTCTTCACAGTATGCCTGGATCTTAACTATCTTTAGTAATTTTGTATCATCTGCAAATCTTGCCACCTCACTGTTTGCCCCTTTTTCCAGATCATTTATGAATATGTTGAATAGGACTGGTCCTAGAACAGACCCCTGGGGGACACCACTATTTAACTCTCTCCAGTCTGAAAACTGACCTACCCTTTGTTTCCTATCTTTTAACCAGTTACCAATCCATGACAGCACCTTCCCTCTTATTCCGTCCCACAGTCCCTAGACTATTTAACATTTTTACTGATGGCCTGCAAATAAACATAAAATCATCATTGAAAGTTTGCAGATGACACAAAACTTGGGGGAGGGATAAATAATGAAGGGGACAGGTCACTGATACAAAGTGATTTAGATTTCTTGGTAAACTGAGAACAAGCAAACAATGCATTTTAATATGGATAAATGTAAATGTATATCTCTAATGACAAAGAATGCTGGCCATACTTACAGGATGAGGGACTCTATCCTGGGAAACAGTGACTTTGAAAAAGATTTGGGGATCATGGTGGATAACCAGCTGAACGTGAGCTCCCAGAGGGATGCTGTGGCCGAAGGAGCTAATGCAATTGTTAGTTGCATAAACAGGGGAATCTTGACTAGGAGTAGAGAGGTTATTTTACCTCTGTATTTGGCGCTGCTGTGACTGTTGCTGAAATACTGTGTCCAGTTCTGGTGTCCACAATTCAAGATGGATGTTGAAAAATTGGAGACAAGAGCCACAAGAATGATTACAGGATTAGAAAACATGCCTTGGAGTGACAGACTCCAGGAGCTCAGTTTACTTAGCATAACGAAGAGAAGGTGAAGAGGTAACTTGATTGCAGTCTAGAGTATCTACTTGAAGAACAAATATTTAATAATGGCCTCTTCAATCTAGGTACAACTTTCAGTGTCTGTAAGTTGAAGTAGACAAATTCAGACTGGAAATAAGGTGCCCAGTTTTTAACAGTGAGAGTAATTAACCATTGGAGCAACTTACAAAGGGTCATTCCCCATCTCTGACAATTTTAAAGTCAAGATTGGATGTTTTGCAAAAAGAGCTGCTCTTGGAATTATTTTGGGGCAGTTCTATCATTTGTGTTACACATAAGGTCAAACTAGGTGATCACGATGGTCCCTTCTGGCCTTGGGATGTATGAACCTATACAAAACTAGAATGAGACAGAGGGAAGACAGAGATATAGAGGGATATGGTAAATATAGATCAAAGTCCTGCAATATTAGCAAATCCACCACTGAGGAGCATTCCTTATACACTGGTAATCTATGTCTGTCCAGATGTTCCTTTAAACTCTCCTGCTCTTCCACTGTTCTCAATAATAAGACATTATCAGTCTGCTGGTCGTTCAGTGAGGCATGTTTTGCAATGGCCAGGATGCTGCACAATTGGCTTTTTAATTAAAATCTCTGCCTTTTTCACTTTCTTCTACTCTTCAGGCCAGATTCAGCCCTGGTGAAGCCCATGGAGTGACATCACAGCCCAGTCCTGTTCCCATTGATATCATTGGGGGTTTTCTACTGGCATTAGTGGGAGCTGAACTGGAGCCTTAGCGAGCACTAACACAATATGATCTAAGGATACCATTTGCACTGATCAACCCAACTCCCTGCAGGCCAATACATTTTATGAAGACATCTTCTGCCCTAGCTCTAGCTATCCCCCATGATGCGGTCAATAAGGCTGTCCTTTCTGACTCCACAGGCTCAGAGATCATGGAGAAGAATGAGGCTGAAGAGACCATCTGTGGCTGGATTCTGCTTCTTGCTGGCCTTTTCTGTGGTGGCATTTACTAGTTTTCCTCTGCTCCTTCCGAACAGCTATGGGGAGTCCGATCTCCAGGTCTTGGCACTGGCTGAGCCACCTGGAGAAGTCAGCTGGCCCAGGCGTCTGTGGACAAACACCACTGCCTCTGCCCCACAGCGGGCCAGGAGCTTTGATCACAGAGAATGGGAACCCGCTCCCCCTAGAACGGATAAGGAAAGGCAATCCTCACACCATCCCCAGTCTGCCCGCAAGCCAAAGAACCAGCCAAGCAGCCTGCACCGACAAAACCACACATTGCTGAAAACAAAGAGAAAGCACAAAGGAGAGATTAGGAAACATAACGTTGTTGGGAAAAGCTCTGAAGCCAGCAGTAAATTACAGCATGAAAACATTCCCCGCAGGACCAGTGGTGAGAAAAAAAGGGAGATTACTACTAATTTTTCTCTAAAGATTACAGGGAGCAATGTTCATTTCTATAAGCTGACAGGGAAGAAGGCAGATATGAAACCACAAATGGAGGAGGCCCCTTTCTTTTCTCCTTCACTCAGCAATAAAAGGGGTTTTCAGGAAGGAAAGCCGGAGTTCGTTTTACGTCTTAAGAACTCTTTTGCAAGCCAGCCAGCTGTGGCACAGGACCAACACAAACAAGATGTTCAGGCAGCTGGCGCTGAGCCGCAGCACTCAGATTCGATTAAAGCCTTTATCTTGGAAGGAGATAGCAGGCTGCCCTTCAGAAGTGCAGCAGGCATGCAGAGACAGACAGGCAGTGACTCCCAGGAGCCTGGAGAGCCAGGAGATCATTTCTGGGTGGGTGTGGCCACGCAGTTACAGACATCTGAATGGTGTATGAAGACTCCAGAAGATGCCCTTTCTGCCAAATGGGAGGGCCACCTGAGGTTTGGTGAGAGGATCCCACCTTGGTTTACTGCAGACGATGTGCAGAAGATGAAATGGCTGGCAAATAGCGAAGTGGTGACCAAAACCAGAATTCCTGCCCACGGACAAATCCTCAGAGTCAGCCTTTTGGACAGCCAGGACACTTTCCCATCTGACCCTAAACGAGACTGTTCGGATGGGCTCTGTGGATTAATAAAGCGACCCAGTGACCTCTATGAGGTGCTAGCTTTCCACTTGGACAGAGTGTTGGGGCTGAATAGGAGTCTGCCTGCAGTGGCCCGCAAATTCAACAGTCCCCTGCTGCCCTACAAATACACCAATGGTGCAGTGAGGCCCATCGTATGGTGGGTGCCAGATATCCAGCACCTAGCTGATGCCAACAACGACCAGAACTCTTTTGCCGTGGGGTGGCTACAGTACCAGTCTCTGCTGCAGCAGCGATGTGGCATGATGGATTCCAAGGCAGCTCTCGGAATAGCTCCCTGTTTGAGTGTCCTGCACACAGAGTGGGCCAAACTGGCGCTCTTTGATTTTCTCCTACAGGTATGCTTGGTGGTGGAACAATCCCCGTCTCTTTTTTTTCTTTTCTTTACTGTGTGTGTGTATCAGGCATAGCTATAAGGCTTGTTTCAGTGAAAGTCTTGTCTTACAAAGTTGGGGAGAGGGGAAATCTGGGAAGGTCTCCAACTCTGGAGTGTAAAAAAAAAAAAAAAAGTGAGCCAAACAAACCCAGCAGAACTGCACATTATTACTCTCATAATTCTATGTGTAAGCAGTGTTTGTTGTGGATGTGTCAGTCCCAGGATATTAGAAAGCCAAGGTGAGTGAGGTAATACCTTTTATTAGACCAACTTCCATTGATGAGAGAGACAAGCTTTCAAGCTTATACAGAGTTCTTCAGGTCTGGGAAACAATCTCAAAGGGCCACTGCTTAATACAAGGTGGAACAGATTATTTAGCGTAAGTAGTTAAAAAGTGCTAAACAATCTGTTCCATTTTGTATTTAGCAGTGACACTCTGAGTTAGTTTCCCACACCTGAAGAAGAGCTGTGTATCTCAAATGCTTTTCTTGCTCACCAACAGAATTTGGTCCAGTAAAAGATATTACCTCACCCACTTTGTCTCTATAATTATACTTGGCATTAATAAAAGACTTTCCATAGTCAAAATGCTTTAGAAATACTAATTAATCGTCACAAAACCCCTGGGCAGCAGACTGGTAACCATTATTATTCCAATTTTATGAATGGGGAATCTAAGGCACAAAGCCAAATGACTTGCCCCAGGTCACACAGCATATCAGTGACAGAGCCAGGATTAAAACTCTAGAATGCCTGGCTTCCAGAATAGTCAAAGTAGCCTATGCAAAGGTGTGTGTCTCCATCGAAGCTCATGCAGTCCTTCTTCAGACACTGCGCTGAACAGAACACGTCACAGCACAGTGAAAGCAAATGGGAGGTTGAAAGAGAAAGCAGAATGTAGGTCCCGATTGTTTGGTTTCCAAATCCAAATTAACATCTGAAATGAAAACTCACTGATTTTGTTTGTTTTCAAAGTAGGAAACAGTGGTTTTTTTTCATGCAGATTTGTGGTTAAAATAGATCCTGGACGAATGTGCAAAAGTTTTTTTTAAATAGTCCTTTTCATATTCAAGTGGCATTATCCAATTAGGATGATTTTGTAGTCTGTGTTATCGTAGGTTTATGAGGTCATAACCATGTGCAGATCACTGTACCACTTTCTCATGGCTGTGAGTCATTATGAATCAAATTAGTGGAGTTCACAACACCATTTGATAATCAATCTGTGACACAGGGCTCAGTCCTGCAATCCTTACTCAGTCAAATCATCCTATGGACTGAAATGGCACTACTTACCTGAGGAAAGGTTGCCTGATTGAGCCTTGAAGAGCAAAGGCGGGGGTGAGGAAGAGGAGGCAGGCTGGATTCTGGGGCCAGAGCTCTTGCTGGAATAAATCAGTGTAGATTCATTGACATGAAAGGTGCTGTGGTGACTTACACCACAAGTGTAGTTCACCATCTGTAAGCACTGTTACCATAAGACTTCACTCAGCCTCAGGACAACCCCGTATCCCTAGCAGGAATGCAGAATGCCTGCAGTCTGGACTCATTCATGTTTTCATTAGCTTTTCAGTTTGTCATGATCATCTAACCTTATTTGAATTCTCAAACTGCAGATAAAGAACAGAAAGCTTGGATCATCAATCAGTAGAACTCTGTACAAGGATTTCTCACACAGATGACTGATTCAGTCAGAAGCCTGAAACTGACACCAAACCAGGGGAATTCTGCTTTTAGCAGGGATATGCTGGATTGCTGCCTTGTTACCAGGGGAGCTGTCGCTATCATTTGTTTTAATTTTTCAGGTTTCAGAGTGTCTGGGACTTGACACTGGAAAAGACTGAAACCGTACACACTAGCTTTCCATTCCGAACAAACCTTCAGTGTCATAGTTGCTGGATCAAGTGTGGCAAACTTCCTAAACCACCAGCCCCAGTCTGTTTGCAGAATGAACTACTCTTCAAGTAGAGAATTGTGCAGCAAAGCAAGGAGCTTCATCTACTTTTGCTGGGTCTTTGCCACTCATTTCCTGGTTAGCATTACGCCAACCAAGTCAAACAGTGATGCCTGCAGTACTCCAGGCTTCCTCAAAAACATTGGCATGGGGTTATGGGCAGAGGATTAGGTTTCCTAGAAAAGGAGATGTCAAGAACTCTTTGACTTACCAGTGGGTAAAAGCAGCCTAGTAGAAGCATCTTGTAAGAAACAGCAACTTTTAATTACAAAATACACACTTGTCCCTCGAACATTAACCCCATTCTGTCCTGGCAAAACCGTACGTTTGCTATTATGTACGGTAGTGTCCTAGCTCAGCAAACTTTTGGTCCTCATTAACCTCCTGATCCTGAGAGTGGCTGACTTCAGTGGGAGTTGGGGACACTCAGCATCTCTCATGGTTGGCCACCAGAGAAGCTTGAGTAACTCTGGATCCTTTGATACACATTTTATAAGGCAATTACTGGTTATTGGTAAAAGAGAACATTGCTTAGTAAAACATATTGGTTGAATGTCAGTGAGTGTGTGTAATACGTGCCATTCATTATGTTTAGGAAATATGTTAAATAATCTCCCACTATTTAAAGAGTTATAACAAAAAGTATTGGACATACATTGTCAAAAGTCATTCCCACCATATGGCTGTTCAGTGATCTATTGTTTGGGCAACGTGGAGTTGGAGGTCGCACACCAGTTCCTGGTGGACCAGTGTCCACAATACAAAAATTCTTACCATAAATAATGGGCACCCTTGTTAACAGGCTCAGCAGAGAGACAGATGACTGAATGTGTAGCGAGGGCGAATTACCCCTTTGATCTAGAGGATGTCCAAATATAGGTCAAAGTTTAGATATACTGCAGTGGGTGGAAGTGTGCACCTCATCTACCCAGGCTGTCTCTGTTGTATCAATAAATAGCAGGCTCAAGAGCTGTCAATTTGATATCTATCATTAGAACTAAAAGAAGAAGAAAAAATATGTGTTATGCTAAAGGGAATCTTGACTATTGTCACTCGCACTGAGGTATTCCACACAGTGAGAAGCATTTCTTCCCCCCCACGACCTCCTCTCTAGGAATCCAACAAAACTAAAGCAGTGATACCATTAGAAATACCTCATTGTAAAGTCTTTCTTTTTTGATTCAGAGAAGAGAGAAGGGGACCTGACTCTCCATTGCCCTGCAGCTTGTGTCATCACTTACACCAGTGTGGCTCATTACTATTCAGATGTGGCAGCATTTTGCACCCACTTTGTCCAGGTGGAAATGACTACAGGAAATGCAGTCTGGGGAATCTGGGAAACAGGGAATCTGGCCCAAGGCCGTTTATGTTTTAGACCTGTCATTAGGTTGTATCACTCAAAGAGACCTACCAAGCATATTTTAAAAGCTCGGCTTGTGCCCCTCTTTTAATCTTTGTTCTGTATAAAGAACGCTGGAAAGGTGGGGATTTTATCTCCTGTTCAGCCTTCATCCTCTGAGCTCCTCTGATGTCACCACTTCATTCGTCCTTGTAGTGTCTTCCAGCCTAGACAGGACCTGATTTTCTAATTTGAAAACCCCCCACCCAACCAAATATAACCCAAACACATTTTCAAACACCAAAAGCCCTTCCAACCTGCTTTATGTATCAGAGAGAAGCACAAAAAGGCCTTTTTTGTCATTTACAACACACATTTAAACAAAAATGTCTTTACTTTCACAAATCACTGTTGGCGCAGCTGTCAATCTTCAGTAAACGTGTTTAATAATCAGTGTGTGTGGAAGGGAGAGACAGCTGGTTTATCACGTCTCAACATGCTGTGCAGTTGGAAGCTCAGGGTAAAAGTTGTGCTTTTGTATAGTTTGTGCATGCTGGACTTGAAGGGGAACATAGATCCACAGGCAAGCTTCAGACACATCTGACCTGATTCTGATCTCACTTATTCTAGTTTTATCCTGGTGTAACCTCACTAGTTTGGGTGGAGTTATTCCTGATTCACACTGGTGTGACGTCATGCTCATTTAAAAGAATCTTATGTCAGTTTAATATTACCCAGACTCTTTTGTTCCTGGGTGTCTTTTTGTTGCTGAAAATCAGCTTTTTTTCCCTCTAACCAGGATCATTTTCCCATCATGGAAATTTTCCTTCTCTTCTGTGTGTGGATTAAGAGTGCTTAATCTGACATCTGGAAAATCAGAAAAATAGGGGATTATTACAGTGTCTCTGAACAGAGAATTGTGAGTTATTAGGGGCAACTGAGAAGAAGAAGAGATGGTTTATATGGGAGATAGAGCCTTGTTTATATACCTCAGGGGCATTACTTACCATTGCAGGGACAAGCATTAGCGAGAAAAAACTATCTGAAAGGTTTTAAAAAATCTCTGCTAAAATATGTGTTCCCATTACTTTTTTTTTTTGGCAGAGCTTAACCATTAATCTTTATAACCTCAAAGTATGTCTGGCAGAAGGGGTCAATCACGACTAGATGTAACAAATCCAGTCATGACTGGAATATGTTACATTAAAACGATTAACATTCATATTTAAAACTAATCTAGCAGGAAATAAAATAAGTGTTTAAAGAGCAGAAATGGAAATTCTGGGATAGGCTTTTTTGTGTGTGACTGTTACTTTAGAACTAATAAACACATCTGGGTTTGAGTTAGTGGCGTTATGGGGTGAAATCCTGGCCCTAATGCAATCAGTGGGAAAATTCCCTTGACTTCAATGGGACCAGGACGTCACCCTTTTTACTTAAAAACCATATGGTCAAATCTTCAGCTGGTGTAAATCAGCATAGAAGTCAGTGGAGCTACACTGATTTACACCATTTTTCCATTCTCTGCCCCCCTCATTCCAATACCACCACTTCCCATCTCCCGGCCACGAGCATATCCTTGTGTGATGTCTGGCCTCGATAGTGAGTATTATTTGGTCCCCTATCCCCAGCCAGGAAAAAGCTGTCCAGCATGGATTCCTTCTTTGCTCTTTGATTCATAATCCTCCACAACTCCAGGTTAGCAATTTATCTCGGGGCCAGGAGGCTTTGGAAAGTAACTCTCTTATAGGATAACACCAGTGCCCCTTTGTGGACTGATTGCCAGGGCACCATGTGAACAGCTACTGCCTCTCCTCCCACGTAGATATATGGCAGATCTCAGATTCAACCACAGCAGTGATGGGGAGACTACAGTGGGCCATGGGCATACCAGACAGAAACCAGGCAGTGACTCAAAAATACCAGGAAGAGGAAGATTTGGGACAAGTTTACTCTCTTTTCCATTTCCTTGCCCCACCACTCAGAATACTTCAAGGGCCTGATCCAGCTCCCACTGGGAAAATTGGGCCCCATAGCAAAAATCTCATTGGATTAAATGCAAAGATTGGGCCCTAAATGAAAAGGATGATGTTTGAGGGAGACTTTTACCTAAGGTGTTAAGCAGACCAAATGACAGAAACAAACCACAGGGTTTTTTAATAGCTCCAAAGAGATCATCACTAATGGAAAAGTCCTATCAAGCTAAATAGGGATGAAGCTAGCAGGATATTGTAGAAATGTAACAAAGTTCTTCAGAAATGACTCAAAAACCCTATAAGATTTAATAGATCATAAAATCCTTTGAATCCTGAACCATTCTGTAGAATTTTGGATCATGGATAGAATTCAGTAGTGAATTCTATAGGATGATCCAAAAACTCCATGCAGGGGTTATCATTCTGTATTACGTTCTGTGGGGCTTTCCCCTAAGGGAGTGCCTCTATTATTTGCAGCTTCTCTAATATACAGTTATTTCACACTGGCTCCCAAAGGCCAGCTGCACTGATCAAAATCCTTTATAAACACCTCACAGAGACTACTCCTATTTTTCATACTGTAGCTTACTAACATGATTCAAACCATTCTCTATGAACCTCTCTCCACAGGCAAAAAGTTTGCTGCCAAGAAAAATCTCCAGAAGAGAGAGTGCAGTGTATTGTGAACACTGCTGCTAGAAAGCAGGATTAGAACACCTCTGTTTCAGTTATCTCCCAGTTTGGCAATGTCTGCAGCTTTCATCTCTTAGGTAGTGATTTTTAGCTTTGAGTTGGCTGGTCACTTCGCATACCATCTCTCCCTTGATTTGGCTCATAATACTGCCTTTGTCTACACTTTCCTGCCTCAACTGGCAACATTGATCTTCTGGTAAACATGGCAGGAATCCATCAAAATACAATAGGTTAAATTAATCCAAATCCTAGTCCCTTTTGATGTCAATAGCAAAACTCCCATTAACTTCAGTGGAGATAGAATTAGGCTCAAATGACCCAGTTACACATGATTAAAGTCTCCTAGGGATGTCATGAGAACCACGGTTGGTAGAGATGTGTGAACCTTACATAGCAAAACCCCACTTCATGCAAATGGTGCCACAGGAAAGAAACTGGCCACATTTTGTCCAAAATTTTATATATGGATCCGATTCTCATTTACTCTGAGGTCCCTTTGCACACCCTTGCAGTGTAAAGGGGCCGGAAAATGCATGCATATATAATGTGTGCCCTCATTAAGGCTCCTTTACGTTTGCCAGAACAATGTGAAGGAGCCTCAATGTAAATAAGAATCAGCCACACAAGGAATTGCCCATACAAACCAACCTAGAGAAAATGTAGCACTTGTCTGATAAAATAAAGTCAAATCTAGAATAACCATCCCCAACCTGAGCACCCCCCATCCCTCAACCCATCATCCTTCAAGAAATGTAGGAGAAAAAGGTAAGGGTTTCAGAATGTCCTCAAAGTCAACAAATGCCAGGTCTGTCAGACCAAGGCAAGGAGTGAGTTCCAGAGCCAAGTGACAGCCATTATCAGCATGTCTCTGACATGCTCTTTTGTTCTTTCTTCCAAGCTGTTCCCAGTCCAAATCCAGGGAAAGTTCACCTCTTCTGTAATGCAGATAGCAAACTACAATTGGCTGAGGGATAGGTAGGTGGAGAGCTGTGATCACTGCTCCTGACTGGCTAAGAATTGCACACACCATCATTGCTGTTACCCCATCTCCCTCACCCTCCCCACCACAACCCACTCGTTTTCATCATTGTACTGATGGGTCTTGTCTTCTAAACAGCAAGCTCTTTGGGGCAAGGATGGTCATTTACCCTATATGTTTGTACAACACCTCTCCCGACCGGGGCCCTGAGCTTGTTGGCCTCTAGGCAGTCAAGCTGTCCAAAGTTAGAAAATGCTAGAATGAAGGTTGCCTGTGCAACATTAACCCAGCCCCCGTAAGCATATGTGTTATGATACAGCCTTTAAGCACAAGATCACAGACCAGTTTTTCCACAAAACAAAGGCACACAGTTTGCCAGTGGGTTTCACAGCTACTTGCTGCTAACAAAGGAATGTAAAAGGCCACGACTCAATTCCAGAATCTGGAGGGGAGTGTGTTGTGGTGCTTATAGACCCGTCTGTCCTTGCACCTTCCCTTGTCTTCTTCTGCTTCTCTCCATCCCACCCTCCCACATCCTGGTCCTACCCACCTCCCCCTCTCCCCTTCCCCACACCATGGTTCCTGCCCCCACCTTTCTTCATTTCACTCAGTGCAAGAATCAGAGGGAAGTTCTATGGTACGTTATGCAGGAAGTCACACTATACGATGGCCATAATGGTCCTTTTGGCTATACTGTCAAACTATATACACTGCTCCTAGAGAGTGACTTGCCACCATTTTGGAAGGCTGGAAACTTATTTAAACTTTTTTGGAGTGTTTGGCAAGGCATGAATTTTTCAAGATTGTGCTTTGTTCTTTTGGTATGAAACCTGCAATATGTTGTAACATGGTAACTCTTCCAGACTGGATGAACCCTTGCAAACCCCAAATATAATGCACAGAGCTTAACTAAACTCAACGTGCCTTCACCATTGTCGGTTAGAATCAACTCAACTTGTAAAGAGCAACTCAGAGGGGTGAGAAGTGAGAAACTAAGAGAGCTAAAAGTGATGACAAAGTTCTCTGACACCCATGCAGGCCAAAACCAACCAGTTATGCACAGCTCTGAGTCTGATCCCCTTTGCCAGCATCCAACCGCTAGTAGTAGTATAGTATAAAAATCTTCCCCAACTGTGGTTTAACCATCCATACACCTGCTATTTCTTTCTCCCTTGGGCTTCAGGGGACCCAGGTTTTTCTAAACTGTTTCAGTTCTTGTAAAAAATATGAACTAGAAAGTTTCCTGAGAAGAAATATTTGTTTGCACTGTATCATTTTATTAACTTTTGGCAATGTTACCAAGTGTTTTTGGAAGCTCAAATAACAATTTATTATGTCTCTCCAGCAATTTCCTGTCAACTGTGTACAAGTCAAATTCAAGACCTTCCCTTTTTTCTCCTACACCTGCCAGAAAAAGGCTTAGATTTCCATTACAAGCAGGAACCCCTCAAGCACTTTACAAAACCAGGCCTCATATTTTGTGACTTAAGTGGTCCAGGTAGGTCATATTCTCTCCCTGCACATTAAAGTACTCTGCAGTATAAGGCAGCCTCTAATATATGGGCTGTTGTATTGTAATTATCAGTGTTGTTGAAATCCCTTACAAACACCTCCTTTCCAACAGGACATTTATAATAAATAGTCTCATCCCTAAATCGTAGACCTTTGAGTTGGGAGACCTGAGTTCTATTCCTGGCACTGCTTTAGACAGTCTCTGGGGCGTTGGCTAAGTCACTGAAATTCTCTGCTTCCGTTTCCTCATCTGTACAAGTGGTATAATGCTACTTACCTCCTTCATAGTGTGGTTGAGAGGCTGAAATCATTAATGCTTAGAAAGCATTTGAGATCATTAGATTGATGGTATGTGTCTGTTTCTATTACAGAAATGTACACGATGTAATAAACTGTATAGGTAGAGCCTAGATGGAATATGGTCTTCCCTGGGCTCTACCTATACTGTAAATAAAGACAGAGACTGTATAGGGGAGCAGATGTCAATCGAGAGTAGGTGTGTCAATCCTACACTGCGCATCACAACTGTTCTGCAAGATCATCATCGTCAGCCAGGGACAATTATCCAAACCAGCTCCTGGAGAGATATTTAAGTCAGATGTCAGACTCAGCCTGTACCTTTTAACTTCTGTTATTCTAATATACATTTATTCCTTGGTTTCTTAAAAACAGTCTCCCAGCAACATGCTAAAAGGTGCAGCCTCCCACATTCTAGTGGGTGGAGCATAGGCAATATGTTCCTATCCAGATGGGCACACATAACAGTTACCACAAGTACTGAGCAAAGGAGGTTTTTTTAATGAAACCCCAATGTGGGCTGGGGTCAGCCTTCAGCAAAGGAGGAGAGGGGATAGAAAGGTAGGTATTATATAGTAGGATGGGACTGAGCATGCTAATAAAATGATATAATAGAACAGTTCTCAAACTGTGGGTCATGACCCTTTTTTAATGGGGTTGCCAGGGCATGCATTAGACACATTGGGCTCCAGGGCTGAAGTTGAAGCCTGAGGTCTGCCACCCAGGGCTAAAGCCGAAGCCTGAGGGCTTCAGCCCCCCTGCCGAGGCCGGCTTGGCTCGGGTTACGGCTTCAGCCCCACATGGAGTTGTGTAGTAATTTTTGTTGTCAGAAGGGGGTCGTGCTGCAATGACGTTTGAGAACCGCTGTAATAGAACCATGAGACTGATTATATTAATGCATGTCTCAAGCATCTGAGCATGCCCAGTATGAGTTGGCTGTTTCTAGACACCTGAGCAGACTCAGACTCAGTTGAATACTTTACTTGTGCAGTTAATAAAAGGGCTGTTCCCTCCTGAGGCAGGACATAGGTATCTGATGTAATATATTTCATGGGAGTTTTTCAGATGACACCTGCAAAATCTTGTCTGATCTGCATGAACATTAAGGATCCCAGACCTCTTGTCATAAGAGTATTTCCATGATGCTCATTATCCAAACTGACCCTCTGTCTCACTGGCATACATGCTGTTGGCTGCCATCTTCCCCCTAGAGTGGTGGGAGGGAAGTCACAAGATGTTATTACCCATTCTCATGTGCAATTTCCCAGTTTGCAACTCTGCATTTGTAAATATAAGTACCCATCCAAATTGGAATGCAGTTACCTTTGAAAATGTGGCCAATGTCTCCTCCTGTGCATGACAACTTATGATTTTTTTCATAGTCTCCTGGTGAGTATGCCGAGTCAAACTTTTGTCTAGTGCACAAGCACATTGAATCTCTCTGTAAATCAGCTGAGATTTTCTTTATGTTCTGCACAGACTATTAATTCTGCTATAATGGAAAATGACATAAAAGGTGGGAGAAATAAGTGTGCTGCACTTTCAGGCATCTAGATGTAGGATGTGCATGGAATAAGTGTGACACTTTCCTGAGTTCAAATGCGTTTGGTTTCAGAAAATGCTTTAGCTCTTGGATTTCCCTGAAGGAGAAATATTGCTGGGAGTGCCTCATTAAACATCAACTGATGGGCCTGTGTTAAGAAATACTAGCAGGGCATCAAATTAATTAATTTGGGATCTAAGAGGGCTAGGAATATAATGGTCACATGAATCAAACTGTGCATTCCTTATATCACCTTATTCCTCTGTGCTTTGATTTGAGTTTGGGGTTCAGACAAAACACAATTCAGCTAAAGTTTTTAGTAGGTGTTAAGTTGAAATGGTGGAAATTACTTAGTATCACATGGTTTCCACTGAAATCAGAAATCCCCCCTTGGCACCTGAAACTCAGGTCAGGTTCACTTGAAATTTGGCCCAGCCTGACCAAAAGGTTTGCGAACCTCAGCAAACCTGACCCAAGTTACAGGTTCATAACCCAAAACCAGGCTATAGATTCACAGGTTTCTGGTTTGAACCAGATTCCTTGGCAACCTCATGCGAAATCAGTCAGTTTTTCTACCGACTCTGGAAATTCTGCCTGCCTCAGCAACACTGGTCCCATTTCAGGAAAGTGTGATGTGTTTGCAGGAGCTGATTTATGTGGCTGTGCTCTGGCGAGGCCTCTTTCGGAGAAGGCAGTGAGTCAGTCTCCTGTATGCAGCCCTGGCACTTTTGCACACCTCTGGGGTGATTATTATATAACCGAGACAGCACACTGGCTGCCTTATACAAAGAAGCATAAAAACCAATAGCTTATTGTGACAAAGCTAACAGCATGGGGCATGAAAAATTAGAAAGAGATTATGGTTTCTGGGTTTCACTTGATAGTGATAACATTAATCTTGAAGGAGAATCAAATCCTATTTCTTCCTCCAAGGATATAGAGTGTCATGCGTGCAGCACAAGTGAGGTGGTTCCACTCTTTAGGAGTGGAGTAGGGACAAAGACAGGGACCCATGTTCATGTAGAAAGTCTATGCACACCTACGTGTCATGCAGCCCAACACCTTCTGCCTGGGTTTAGTAAATGGAGCAGGTCAGAGGGGAGTGGTGGTAAGACCAGTCAGTCTGCCATTAGGGGTATCCAACAGCCATTACCTCTATGGGGCAAGTATACAGCAGGAGGGCAATGGACTAAAGTAATGACCCCATAACAGCCTATGAAAGGATTCCTTCTCCCCTGTGCCTAACCATATACCCAGGGGAGGATTTGACCCTAAGGATTTGGATGACAATTTCAAACATGCCAGTTGCTGCCAGAGGTAGCTCCTTCCTAGCGGTGGTGGTTTTAACATTGGGGCACTCACCAACGAAAAACCGGGGGAATAAACCCAAAAAGATGTTAAATTAAAATCTCTACATTGGATTAAGGATCCACAAGAGGACAGTTGTTTTTGTGCCCCGGACCGTATAACGCACACTCCAATAAAGGCTCCAGTGCAGGAGCAGGACTTCAGGGAGGGCATCAGCATTTCATTGAATGGGGTGTCAGGAGTGAGGAGGAGCATGTTCAAAAGTGCCCATGAATTACTAAACACAGATGCAGTAAAAGCAAGTTACAGTGCCCCACCTGGAGTATCCACCTTGGTCTGCAAACTGCATGCAGGACAAATTCCGCACTATGCAGGTGTTAAGAATGCACCAACAGGCCAAGCAAGTATAAAACAATTCCCCACACTCCCTTCTTCATTCTTCTCATTTCTATCAAGAGTTGTTTAGATTATTATTAGGGAAGGGTGAAATGGTTCATATAAAACAGGAACCAATCTAAACCTTCATCCAGCATTTGAATTTGCCTGAGAAAATCCCTTTCTGAGGTTCAAAAAAATCAATTAACTTATTTTTTTTGTTTTGCCTTAGTTATTATATGCATCTCCTCTTTGTTTCAGATAGAAACAGAATCTATTCAGTTCATGCAAACATCACGTACTGAAATACTGCAAGCAGGAAGTGTCTGAAATCTTGCAAGAAAGCCTGTTATTGGGAGCTTTGCAGTCCACTTTCCAGACCAAAATGGTTTAAGTAGAGTACAGAAAAGCAACTAAATTTCTGAATGGGTCTCTGAACACCCCCCAATCTTTTATATAAACAGCTCTTTCATTAACAAATAATCTGGATTTTTCTCTACATTTTATTAAGCTTTTTTCTTCCAGGCATGAAAAGTTCCCTGTTAAATTACAACTTAAGATCTCAATCCTGAAATTTCTGAAGCCTCTAAATACTTCAAATGTCACCCACAGGCTCATGACCGCCTGGACCGTTACTGCTGTGGATTTCAGCCAGACCCTGCAGAACCCTGCATGGAGGAAATGCTTCATGAAAAGTGTAGAAATCCTGCAGAGCTGGTCCTGGTCCATATCCTGGTATGATATTGCCAGACATTGTGTTTGCCTCCATCCTTTCAGTTTCTAACATCTACATTTTCTTTAGCAGGCCATACTGGTTCTCTGTTATTGACTCTTGTTATGTTTTTACCCCCACCACAAAGAGCAAAATATGTCTAGGTAACTTATTTCAGGGTAAGAGAAAATAAAGAACATGTAAAATGTCTGCAGGTTAGATTCTTATATGTATAACTAAGTCAATGGGACAATTGGTGGAGTAATTTGTTGCTCAGTGTATCTGAATCTGGTCCTGAGAGTGAGCGAGCAGCAAGCACAGTGTGTGATTCTCTTTGTAACATTCTGCATCTGAAATGAAACGCAGTGTGACAGCATGAGGTAGGGAGACCTCTCTCCATTTAACGGTACAGCCTTAAAAAACAGAATGACATGATCTCCCTCTGGCTGCATAGCTGCGTACGCACTTCTGAAGTAAAAGTTCAGCATGACATAGCAGTCATACAGTGGCTGTATTCCTTCAACAATACACACATTTTATTCTGCCAGAATATTAAACAAATGAAATTCAATCTACATGTCTTCTCACCATGAAATCAAATAGCATGCTGATAATAAATATTGTCCCTGGATAATAATCAATAAAATAGGCAGTTAAGAATGAAGTGTGACATTGAGGTTGCTCAGTAACATTAGATAATGACAATCTGACTTTCATTTTAGAAATCTACAGACCAATTTAATCCTTGGGGACAAGATGAGTTTAACTTTAGGGACCTGGCCATGGCAACCCTCTGCCATTTTATTTGGCGCAGCTAGTACATATGTTCAGCAACTTAAGACTTTTGGGTTAAATTGTGGTTTTGCTACCAGCTCCAAGGTCATTGCTACCAACCCTAAATGTTCCAAAATCACTCTTTGCATACAAATTACCCTTCCTCCCAAAATGTCAGCTTAAAGAACCCCCCCAAATTTGAACTTCTTGCTTTTTTCCTACCAGATCCGGGGAAGTGAGCCATCTCGCCTAGTGTTCATTGACAATGCAGGCAGACCTCACCATCCGGAAGCAAAACTCAACTTCAGGCTACTGGAAGGCATAGATGGGTAAGAAGGGCAACAGAAGCAATTCTAGCTAACAGTACCGGAGGGTCACAGCCCATGCCATTGGAACATTCCCTTTCAGAATATATAAGGCAGAACAGTTAAGGTTCTTCAATAAAAATAGATGTGTCTCTAGAGAAAATAAATTGGACTGGATGGGGCTTGCCTGTGTTTGTTAGATAGATTCTTAGGGCTCACCACCAGTAGAAAGACTGAGTCCTTTACATTTACATATACCTCGTTGATATCTACACCCCTGCCACGATCATGTTTGTTCCACATATACCATGACTGAAAGCTTGTGCAATCCCACGTTCGTATATCTTAGTTTCTTGGATTGCCTTTTTGCTCAAGCCTCAATATGGGGGGCTGAGACAGGTCGCTGTCAAGATAGTGGAAAGACTCTCATTGACTTCAATGGGGTTTGGATAAGGTCCTACATGCACAGATATCAGAAACACAAATATAGGGCCTCAGTCTGAGCTAACATGCACCAGTGTAAATCAGGAGAGTGGCTTTACTGAAATTAATGGAGATACAGTGGTATAAAATTAGAGTGAGATCAGAATCAGGCCCTATGTGTGCATATTTCACACTGAAGTGAATATTTATATCTCACACTGGGGGTGGCTGATGACTATCTCAGAAACTATGAAGCATATTATTTTCCCTGTAACTGGCAGCTGCCCAAAATATCAAACAAACAGATATTTCAGTATTTCATGCGTCATTACATATCCAGTTTTCACATGTTATCAGTCTTTTGATTTGAGACCATTTGGATTCATTTCTGATTGCACTGTTGTGGAAGCAGCTCGCCTATTACAAGCAGAGTTTTATATAGTTTACATCCATTGTCATTTGTTAGCAGAAATGGGAACCACTCAACCCCCTGGACCGGAATAATCCTGGACTTTGAATAATTTGAAATCTGGACATACCTCCAATTCTTGCCACTTGAGTCCCTTTCTATGTGCTAAGGAATAACTTGTCCCAAGACACTTGGGCAACTTGTGTCCCCTAAAGCATATGCCTGGAACCTATTGGGTTAGCAGGGTAATAGCCCTTTAATATCAGGGTATATTTCTCACACTGAATTGCTCTCGTGCATCCTCGCAAGAGCTGGACATAGACCTAAACTGAGGATCTAACCGCCCCTGAACACTGAGGGTTGAAAATCCAGATTCAAATGTTCTGGGTGAGGGCCTGATCTCTCACTTTGTGCTTCTTAAACTGTTATAGCTTTCAACATCTCTGCAGCCAAGAAAAATAGTTAGCAACAAAACAATCTCTGCTTTGCATAAAATATGAACAGAACAGAACTCTGACTACTTCCAGGGACAGAAACAGAAATGGAGCAAACACTATTCTCCTGCCCTAACCCCTTAGCTATATGATTTTATCTTTCCAACTCCTTTTCTTTCCATCTTCTGATTTTCATCGTCAGGTTTCCTGAGACAGCTGTGACCGTGCTCAAATCGGGATGTTTACAGAACATACTTCTGAAGTCATTGTACATGGATCAGGAATTCTGGGAAAGCCAGGGTGGATACCAAGGACTTAGACACTTGCTTCAAGTCATTAACAGAAGAGGACAGGTCCTACTGCAGTACATTCAGGAACACAATTTGACAATCTTTACGGATTCATCACTTTAAAACATGCCCCTACAAGAGCAACACACTCGCCTGATATAAAGTGTAAAGTTGCAACCATGGTTACACCTCGGTCCTCTAAAGTTTTTATGATCAGAACCTGCTCGAGTGCTTGGTTCTTCAGAATCAAATTCAGCAACATATCCTGAAGAAGTAGAATAGATCCTAGGAAGAGATAGATGGGGGAAAGAAAATTTCTGACACATTACAGAAAGGCTGGGAAAATGAATTTACCAAGTATTTATTGAGCACTGACTCCAGCTTGGATTTTCAAAGGAGTTGAATCGCATTGAGATTTTGGGCACCTAACTCTATGAGGTTCCTTCAAAAATCTTATCTTGACTGTTATGGCAAAATACTAAGGACAATATGAGAAATATTAACTCAACAGTTTGAGACTGACCAAAGCTTATAGAAGCCAGTGGGAGTCTTTTCATTGACTTCAACAGGCTTTTGATTAAGCCTTAACTGCTTCAGAAGTAGTCTATATATGACCAGTTTGGTTTGACATAAGAAAAAAGAGTGGCACCTCCAAAGTGAATTATATATATAATGAAATAGCATGTGAGCGAAGATAGGTCTTCCTCAGTCTAATGAATGATGTGCCTATGGATACTGGATGTAATCAATTAATGCCAGCTGAGAATCTGGCCCATAATGCATTGCAGCAAGCATCTGGCAGCAATTGCTATAATTAAGATTGAAAAGCACTTTCTAGCCTAACTTGCTGTTTTCATACACTCAATGCTTCCTGAAACATTCACCTTTTGAGCTGCAATTTTCCATGCTAGGTCCAGAGTGAATTTTTATTTTATTTGGATAAGTTTGAACTAAATCACTTCTGTCTGTTGAGCTATGGGAGAATTAAGCAAAAATGCCTCCTACTAAAGATCTTTTAAATACCCTCTTTTGGACATGGCAGCAGCAAAAGCAGCTGTCCGAAACTTGAAACCTTCCCTGGTTTGCAGAAAAATATTTTTTAAAATGATAAGCACCTGCAAAATGACTTCTGAGCATGCTATCTGCTAAGAATTTTGGCACAGCCTACTTGAATCCTGTCTTATTTTTGTCATCACTGTACATCTGCCTGGCTGCTCAGGCAGTGAGTGTGATTGTGCCTCTCTGTCTAGTGCTTTGACAATAGAGATGTCAGAAATTGTAAATGTCTCACTGAAAAATGCACAGCAAAATCCTCCAAAAATACTGACTTAAACATCACGGCCAGGAAAAAATTGCAAGTGCAAAATAAAAAAAAAATAATTGGGGAATCTGGTATTTTAGGGTCTCTTTGAAGTTTTCATTCTGCAGTAGTCCTGACATTCTAATTGCATAGTTAGTATTTGCTATACATCTAAGCTTTTCAGAAGTGACTAGTGAGTTCAGGTGCCCAGCTTGAGACATTTTATAGGTGCTTGATTTTCAGAAAGTGTTAAGCACCCATTCTCTGAAAATCAGGTTCCTTCAAGGTGTCCCAAGTCAGACACTCAATAACTGAGGCACCTGAAATCACCAGTCACTTTTGAAAGTGTTGGTCTGTATTGTTTTCTATTACAAAAATCCACCATGGTGTAAACAAATGTGCTGCTACCCTACAAACCTGTTTTACAGAAAATGATCTCCAGGCAAATAACAGGAGCAGAAAAGGTTGGAACTCACCCCTCTCCCACCATATTCCTCTCAGTGAGGTGTGAGCTTCAAAAACTAAAGGGGATCATTTAAAAAGCAACCATCCGATTGCACAAGCAATTTCCTTTTCTCTCATTTCTTTTTAAGAGAAAGATTAAACAATACAAGTGATGTTAGTGTCATGTTCATCAAGTCAAAACAATTGCTATTACTATAAAAAAATTGTAACCACCAAGATACTACATTGGCCTCCAGAGTGACCACATCATTTTAATGTGTGAAATCCTGTCCCACTGAAGTCAATGGGTGTTTTACTACTGACTTCATTGAGGGCAGGATTACTCCATTGCTTTCATCTTTCTCCCACTCCTTCCCCATCCTCACCATATGTTGTCACCTCCTGTGTTGTCCTGGCACTGAGCTGCACAGGTGGACTGCTGTGCCCATGTGGAGTCCAAAAGAAGTCAATGACATCGCAGAGATGCCTCATAATTGTAAGCGCTACGCTCAGCAGTAAGTGTTTGCCAACTAGGCCCGACATAAGATTGTAAACTCTTATGAGCACAGAGTAACTCATTGCTCGTTCTGTGAAATCTATGCACAGCTAGAGAGCTACATGAATAAATAAATAATAAAGAACAATAATATTGCATAATTAAATCCACAAAATGTACTGCAAAAGTTGAAGTCCTAACAGCAACAGTCATTTGACCATCTACCATATGTGTGATATGTTCCATTCTTGTTTTTTCTGGCTGATGTATTTGTTAATTTCAAACAATACCACAAAACACATATGTTGAACAATGGGGCTGAGTTAATGTTGATTTTAGAACCAAAAACTTTGCATTTCCTGACTTCTTGTGGTTTTTGTCTGTTCAAATTTAACATGGCATAACATGCAGTTTTTTGTATTTTCTCATGTATATGTGTGTGTTGGGTGGTTAAACTTGGAAGATGTCACTTCTGTATGTGTAATAAATGAAAAAAAAATCCTAAAACAACACTAAGATCTGCTACTGATTAATACATATCTGTGTGTTCTGAGTGGACACTAGATGGGGAGGGCTCTCAGTTATTATAGAGAATTCTTTCCCAGGTGTCTGGCTGTTGGGTCTCACCCACAAACTCAGGATCTAACTGATCACCATATTTGGGGTTAGGAAGGAATATTCCCGCAGGTGACATTGGCAGAGACACTGGAGAGTTTTCGCCTTCCTCTGCAGCCTGAGGCACGAGAGTCACATGCTGGTTTAAGCTAGAGTAAATGTGGATTCTCTGTAACATGACATCTTTACATCAAGATTTGAGGACTTCAGTAGCTCAACCAAAGATTATGGGCCTACTTCAGTAGTGGGTGGGTGAGGTTCTGTGGCCTTCGATGTGCAGGTCAGCCTACATCAATGGTCCCCAAACTTTTGACAGTCATGCTCACCCTTCCCCCTGTCTGTGCCCCCCCCTATGCTCCTCAGAGCCAGGGCTAGGAGTGGGGCTGGGGCTTGGGGAATGCAGACAGGGATAAGAGGGGCGAGACTGGGGCTGCAGTTGGGAGTGGGTCTGGGGCCAAAGACGGAGCTGTGACCAGGGCCGAGGCTGGGGGTGGAAGCAGAGTTGCGGTGGGGGCCAGCAGCCAGGCCCCCAGCTGGGTGCAAGCTGCACTGAGGCTGGGATCAGGGAGGTGCAGGGCCGGGAGCCAGGGCCACATCTGGGGGCAGGGCTGGAGCAGAGCAGGGGGCAAGGTGTGGCTGGGTGGCGCACCCTCCCTGCCCCTGTGGGGGCTAGCCTGACCGGTCACCCCTCCCCCAAGGTTCCTCCGTGCCCCCTTAGTGGTATGTGCCACACAGATTGGGGACTTCTGGACTAGATGATCATAATGGTCCCTTCAAGTTTATGAAAATGTTTATATTGTATATGCAGATAAATATAGGTTAAGTTTTTCAAAGCAGTCCATGAGATTTGGCCATTAAAATTAGTGGAAGATGTGTGTCTAAATCCTCTGAACATTTCAGTGTATGCTGTATATGTTATAGCAGTGCCTTCACTCTGTTTCAGTTCAGGATGTGTCAGGTTTCCCATTAACCCAGTTTTAGGATTTGATAACTTGATCATAAAAATTCACTCTAGCTTGACACAGGGCCAGCTCTACCTTTTTTGCTGCCCCAAGTGGCGAAGCAAAGAAAAGGGAAAAAAAAGCTGCCACCAACCAAGAAGAGGAAAGGATGATACCCAAGTGCTGCCCCAAGAATGGCCAGAGCACTGCCCCTTCCGATTTGCCGCCCCAGACACCTGCTTCCTTAGCTGATGCGTAGAGCCGGCCCTGGCTTGACAAAGTCTCGTCTCAGGGGTGCGTCTTTCTTTAACCAAATTTCACTGGGCATTTATAACTTTCATGTATGCAAAAAGACAGCACAAGCTGACGCTTCGGGGCACTTGTCTATGCTTACATAACTCAAACCCAGTTTTGGTCTGGCAAGCACCCAATGACATCCCTGTGGATATGTCTGAGACAGGCAAGTAAAGAGGAGGAGCTATAGGGCTAGACTGGGCTGGGCCCGATGTGGGTGTGCAAGAAGGATGGGCAGGAAAGAGGTTTCAAGGAGGCTTTATACCACCTCTGCTACTGTGCCGCTGAGCAGGAATTCAGAGTAGCAGCCGTGTTAGTCTGTAGCCGTAAAAAGAAAAGGAGGACTTGTGGCACCTTATCCAATGAAGTGAGCTGTAGCTCACGAAAGCTTATGCTCTAATACATTTGTTAGTCTCTAAGGTGCCACAAGTCCTCCTTTTCTTTTTGAGCAGGAATTGTCACCATCTGGATAGTTGCATTTTGGGACTGGAAACACTGGGGCAACTCTAGAACTGACAATGATGGTGAAAACCATATAGCTAGGGCCCATACCAAATTCACGACCATGAAAAATGCATCACGGACTGTGAAATATGGTATCAGTCCATGAAATCTGGTCTTTTGTGTACTTTTACCCCATAATGTACGGATTTCACAGGGGAGACCAGCGTTTCTCAAATTGGGGGTCCTGACCCAAAGGGAGTCGTAGGGGTATCGCAAGGTTATTTTTGGGGGTAGCAGTATTGCCACCCTTACTTCTGCACTGCCTTCGGAGCCGGGCGGCTGGATAGTGGTGGCTGTTAGCCGGGAGCCTAGCTCTGAAGGCAGCGCCCCGCCAGCAGCAGTGTAGAAGTAAGGGTGGCAACACCATACCATGCCGCTGCTATTTCGGCACTGCTGCCTTCAGAGCGGGGCGGTCGGAGAGTGGTAGAGAGGGCCCAACTCTGCAGGCAACAGCGCAGAAGTAAGGGTGGCAATACCATTCCATGCCACCCTTACTTCTGC
The DNA here is from genome assembly GCF_009764565.3 of Dermochelys coriacea. Taxonomy (NCBI): domain Eukaryota; kingdom Metazoa; phylum Chordata; order Testudines; family Dermochelyidae; genus Dermochelys; species Dermochelys coriacea. Next base: position 193,713,324 of record NC_050069.1, read on the forward strand.
ACTGCTGCTGGCGGCGGCGCTGCCTTCAGAGATGGGGTCCCAGCCAGCAGCTGTTGCTCTCTGTTGCCCAGCTCTGAAGGCAGTGCCGCTGCCAGCAACAGCCCAGAAGTAAGGGTAGCAGTACCACAACCACAACCAAGTTCTTTCTGGGCCAGGATCCCTACAATTACAACAGCATGAACAGCACCATGAAATCATGACATTTACAATTTAAAAAAGCCTATGACCGTGAAATTGACCAAAATGGACCATGAATTTGGTAGGGCCCTATGTATAGGTCTAGGTGGCCTCTCCCCTTCACCAGTTGGCTGCACCTTGTCAAAGGGGAGTTGAGCCAGCTGCCACGTGAGCTCCTTAGAGTGTCTGGAGGCACAATGTTTCTGGAGCTATTGCTGGCGTAGTGCACCTTTGCATTCCCCCCTACTATACACTGTGGTTTAAAAAGCCACATAAGAATGTAAGAATGGCCATACTGGGTCAGACCAAAGGTCTATCTCGCCCAGTATCCTGTCTTCTGACGGTAGCCAATGCCTGGTGTCCCAGAGGCAATGAACAGAACAGGTAATCACCAAGTGATCCATGCCCTGTCACCCATTCCCAGCTTCTGGCAAACAGAGGCTAGGGAACACAACTAGGATCACAGGGATGAAAGGGATCACAGCTGCAGTTCTGATCATCATCCAGCAGTCTGGAGATTTATCCAAACGTGTTTGATACAGAAATTGGTGGGAAATCTGAGGCTAGAAATACCATTGGCTGCAGCCTTTGCCATGTCACATAGGAAGAAACCTTGAAAATAGTGGAATTTAAATCAAAGACTAAATGAGTACCCAACTCAGGTTCATCAGGTGTTGCCAGATAATGTTTATATTGCCCAGGATGCTGTACTTTTGGATCATATGGTTTAACAAAGCTCTTTGATGCACATGCTACATGATTATCTGTGTAGCTCCTGTTGTATCACAGCATCTTTTTGTCTGTCTTCTTAGGAGTTAAAGAGCAGTGACATACACCACAGACTTTAAAAACTCTTATAACAAGTGCATCTGCCTTTCTTCAGCCACAACTGATTGTCATGGACATGATTTCAGGACAACTTAGGATGGAGAGCAGCCCTCAGGAGAAGCAAGAAAGATCCTACTTTCCTACAAATATTTCTAGTAATAAAGAATCAGAGGAGAGAAACAGAGACAGAATTGTTGTTAAAATGATGGTTTTCCAAAGTTATCCACTGCACGTCAGCTAAGGGCACAATCAACCCCTGTGCTGCCCAATCGACTGTACTGCATTGCCTTTAACAGGGCACAGGATCAGACTATATCATAGTTTTAGTCATTTTAAAACAACACAAATGCCAAAGATAGATAGATTTTCCATGTACAGATGGAAATCTAGCATCCCACAGTACTTGATTAATCAGAAAAGTTCTGTTAGCTCAAATGAGCTAAACAAAAATGAATAAGTTAACTATAATAATTGCCTTTAGAGTCTGATTTTTTTTCATTCAAACAGAATCTAACAATCTAAACTGTGAAATCTGTAAAGGCATGTTACTGTAAAAGTCTTTTAAGTCTAGAATTTTGTCTCAGATGTTTTAGGGCCATACCTTGCCATAACCTACACATGGGCAGACCCCATAGACTGTCCACCTGTCCAAATGCAGGAAATAAAATTTGAGAGCTTTCATAAAATGCACTTTGGTATGCTTGTGTGTGTGTAAGCCAGTGGTTTCCCTCCTTTTAATGAAACAGGCATGACTTATCGTAATGGATTCATAGCTACGTACCTATAAGAAAGAACAGATCTCCTCATTGGAACCAACACAGAGAGCTGCTTAAAAACAAACGGTGTGAGATAGCCCTTGGTTAATTATATCCCACGGGCAGCAGCAACCAAGAGAACAGTTATGGAAGTTAGAAGCCAAACATTACTAATGACTTGTGAACCTAAAGAGGTTTGATGGTGCAGTTTGGATAAGAATAGATGTGTTTATCACTCCCCAAGTTTAGCCTTTTCTCTGTTGATATGTGCCGGTGTGTCAATAATGGATCAGTATGAGCCCCTAAATCCAGGACCAGCTCTAGGCTCCAGCAAAGCAAGCACGTGCTTGGGGTGGCACATTTCCAGGGTTGGCATTCCAGCCATCCTTTTTTTCCCCCTGGCCCCACTCAGTCAACCAATGAGCCCCTGTGTGAGGCGGGGCGGCAGGCTCAGCGCAGCGGTCCCATCCCGGGGGCGGTCCCTGCCCTGGCCCCCCACCGCCAGGGGAGCAGGGTGATGCAGCTCCTCCCCCCCCGCCTGCCCCTGCCACACGTGTCACAAACAGTGGAGAGCCGGAGCTGAGCGGAGTGGAGCCCAGGATCGGGGCAGGACCTGCAGCCAGTAAGGGACCCGCTGCCCTGAGTGGCTCAGTGCTGGGCGGGTGCCCGATCCGCCTCCCTCCCTGCGGCTGACTCGCCCCACAGCCGCTCTGTCAGTTACTGTCCCCTCTGCGGGGGGTGGGGCAGGGTCTGAGATCGGGCTGGGGGCCCGCGGGCGGGATGTACAGCCCCAAGCACCTCACTCCAAACACTGCTATAGCATTACGCATTCTTTTAACATTACCAGGATCAGTGGATTCGGAAAAACTGAAGTTACTAAAAAATTATTTGAGGTGCACCATGTCTCAAAATCGTTTGTCAGGACTCACATTAATTTCAATTGAAAGTACCATTGCAAAACATTTAGATTTCACTGAATGATTAAAAGACTATGCAAGTATAAAAACCAGAAACATTCAGTTCATATAAATTCTTTTAATTTATGAAGAAGCTGGGCGCACTAACATTTTTCATTTCAGTGTTTAGTTGAACCCAAATTGTTTGTAATTGTGATTTTGTTAAAATTAAATGAATACTGTAGCCGGGTGCTCACCCCGCTCCTGCCCGGAAGGGGTAAAAGTAGCCCTGGGGGAGGGCTGTGGCTAGGGAAGGCTGAATGGAGAAGCAGCCTCAGCTGTGCCCACACCCCAATCAGGGCCCAGCTGGCCCTTATAAGAGGGCAGTGGGCCAGGAGCAGACAGCCTCTCTCTCTGTCTCTAGAGGGAGAAGTGCCTGGCTGCTGGGAAGCTGAACAGAGTACCTGAGGGGAGGAGGGCTGGGGAATAGGGTAAGGGAGCTCCTGCCTGGAAAAGCCCCAGGCTGTGGCCTTGTCAAAGGCTAGAAAGGTGCAAGGATGCAGCCCAGGATAGGCAGAGGCAGCCCCCAAACCCCCCTTGCCTGTGATGATTGGCTTATACAGACTGCAGTTGGCCCCAGTGAAAGGGGCTAGATGGTGACTGGCAGTAGCCACTGAGGAGAGGTGGGGATAGTGGGTGGAGGCTCCCCTGGGTGGGGAGACCCAGAGAACAGGTGTACTGCTAGGGGGCAGTGCCCAAGGATAAGGGGCACTGGATCCAGGAGGGACACGGGGGGCCAGCAGCAGCAAGGCACCAACCTGCAGAGGGCACTCTGGCTGAAAAGAGCTAATTCCCAGGCTGACTGACAGGAGGCGCTGCAGGGGTGAATCTTGCCCCGTTACAATACACTAGTAGGAAATTGTTTTATTTCACTAACTACAAATTCTCTGTTTTCATTTTTTTTAAATTTTAAACAGTCAAATCTTCCCCCCCAACCAAAAACTAAAATAAAATTGCAAAGTGCAAACGTGTAAAAGCCAAAAAAAGGGGGGGGGCAATTTTTTTTTGTTTGGGGAGGCAAAAAACCTAGAGCCAGCCCTGCCTAAAGCATTCCCATGCCGAGTACGAAAGCATAGCTACCTACCGTGGGAACTGCAAATCTAGCAGATGAATCCACATTTATCACTAAATCTCCAGATATCAAAATAATCTTTTTAGAAGGTAATTTGATTGATTTATGTTCTTTAATACTTGTTTAAATATTTATGCTGAAAAAGAAAAGAAACCCACACCAATATGAGAAGATTATTGTGGCAGTAGCCTTTCAGATTTTTGAAGGTAAATTAGTTTGACATTTTATTTATATCCAGTGAAGAATGAGAGAAACTCTCCCTGTGATGGATTTTCCTCATTAGTTTGGAGAATGCCTCAAGTAGAGCTTCTGACATTGTTTCTTTCAAATGGTTAGACAAACAGTTTATCAAAAGGGTATAAAATTGTCAGGAGATGAAGCAGATTAATGATCAGTAACAGGAAGATCACTGAATTTATGATATAAGTAGCAGAATTGTTGGAGCTTAAGAAACAGTTTATTAGATAACCTTGTGCACACACACTCGCATGCAAAATCTGAAGACTTCAATATGCAGAAGGGATTTACAGTTTGTATAACAATAAACAGTTCTTTTAAAAGATGATTATAGTCAATTTAAGTGCAGATGGTTCTGAACTGGAATATCTTTGTATTGATCTTCTGAGGAAGCACCCATCAAATACTGCACCTAATACATGAGGCAGGCTTCCACCAACCTAACATGGTCTAACATCCTTTGACCACAAGGACCAAGGTTTTCAAAAGGGACTAAGTGATTCCGGTGCCTCAATTTTTTGGGTGCCCAACTTGAGACACCTTAAAGGAGCCTGGTGTCTGGTTTCAGAAGTTGGGTGCTCAGCACTCTTGGAAAAATCAGATCTCTTTAAGGTATCTCAAATTGGGCACCCAGAATCTCTAATTACATTTCAAGATCTTGGCCAAGGTGTTTTGGTGTTATAGTGGGAACCAGTTGTAGACTTCTACGTTTGGATCACTCTACGTTTGCATATCGGCTGTCATCTAGAGAACATTTCCTCCAAACTGAGCCCTACTGGGGAAGGTATGCGCATGCCAAGAGTTCTCTTCTCCCCACCTGCCCACCCTTTGGGTCATTTTATTTTTTAACTCTCTCATTAAAGTCTGTTAGCTTATGGGTTCTTGTCCTTTTTCTTTCTGAGACCCACCCCCCTCCCCAGTGCTATAAAAGCTCCATGCCCCACCTGTGCCACAACAACTGTTACTCTGCATATAAAAGCCAGGGCCAGTGCTAGGGGGTAGCAAGCAGGGCAATTGCCTGAGGCTCCATGCCACAGCGGGCTCCACAAAGCTAAGTTACTCAGGCTTCAGCTTCAGCCCCGTGTGTCAGGGATCAGGGCCCCGGGCTTCAGCTTTCTTCCCTGGGCCCCAATAAGTCTACGCCAGCTCTGCTTGGTGGACCCCAAGAAACCTGCTCACAGCCCCAACAACCCAGGGGGCCCCGGATCCCTGGTTGAGAACTGCTGTGATAACTTATTATTTCTTACCAGTTCAGAACCTCTTAGATTGCAAGTTCTGTGGGGCAGGTACCTTGTCTTCATACAGTGCCAAGCATAATGGGACCCTGATCTAGATCTGGAGATTCTGGGCATGATGGCAAAATAAAATCAAATAAATAAATAAAATTTCACTGGGTCTTTTTTATTCACTTGAAAAACCTTCAGCATTAGAGGTTTATGAGTCCCATGCGGCTCTTCCAGAAATTACCTCTCCAATGATAATTGTCTGTCAAATAAAGCAAACACAGGAAAGGAAATTGTGAATCAACTTCCTCTTTGTAATCCTAGAAGAGGTTCTGCCTGCAGCATTTTGAGGTCATGCTCGCTCCCGGGCAGCTGTTTGCTCAGCTTGTAACTGAACCCTGTTCTGCGCTCAGAGAACCTACCATGCCAGAGGGCTCGGCTGTCACGACTTCTACAACCAAATAACATTCTTTCTTAACATTTTCACCAGTAGATGATGTGAACAATAATTAGGATCAAGCACGGACTTTGCTCGTGATGCTCCATAGGCTCCAAGAGATCCCTGCACATTGTTCCACAGAGATCTTTGAAGCAGAGTCCTTCTCCTGTGTGTTTGTACAGGGCCTAGCACTATGGGGACCTGATCCTGGGGGAGGGCTTCTAGGTGCTACCATATAAATAATAATAATCATACCTAGAACTGAGGAGGGAAGAGGGCCTCTTCCTCCTCAGGATACCTGCCCTTCCTCTAAAAGGAAAAGAAAAGAAAAGAAAATCTGGATAATAGGATCATGCTCACATTGTACAATACCAAAGGAAAAACTCATGTTTCTCTCAAGAGGTTTTGGGTTGAGTTCCCACTTTCACCCCAGCTATGAACTCTCTGAAGCACTGATGCTCACATTTTAAGCAAAGCCAGCATGCTGTACACAAAGGATGACAAAAGAAACCAAAAGGTCTTTTTCAAGAGCATACAGGCACCGATGGGACAGATCTACCTATATTTAGGAAATTAAAAAGTTTGAGATTTCTCTCACTGACTGGACTTGCCTTCCCGAGCCCAGGTTTCTCTAGACAAAATAATGCAAAAAAATTTATCATATAGATTTAAATAAACTAAATATGTCTATAACCTATCTCTATCAAACCTGGATAACCACAGGGCCCTGAGACCTATACTATTGTGGTCTGCCCTGGCTGCCTGAGGCTGTGATATCCCGAATTTCTTAGTGACGGCTGGTGGAGAATGGCTCTATTTTCATTTCATGCTTGGAATCAGTGATTCTGAACTCTACCTCCTTTTGGGATGGACATCCCAGTGTCAGCCAATCTGGATTCAGCAACAGCTTTCCTTGAAGTACTACTCTCAGGATCTGTACTTCCTTAAGCAGCAGCATCCATGACGCTAGAGGGCAAAACCAGGGTGGCAAGAATTTACTGAGGTAAATAGCTTAGTATGTTTTAAAAAAGATTAGCCCTTTAGATGAATGAGAACAGAATCTGTTTATTTACCCTAGCTAAGACAAAAAGGCCTGGGCTAGTAGCAATCATTCACGGCACAAGCCGATAACCATCTGGGGTCAGGAGGAAAATTCAAACCTCCCCCTCACAGCACAGAACTGGCAATGGCGCAACTACATGATGTTTTCATACTTAGGTTAAGGAAGTTTGAAAAACACTGGTTTAAAAGCTGCTATAAATCTTAGTATCCAATTGTCTCTACCAGGTGGCATCAGTTTAACAGGGTGACTATTTTCTAGGCTTGCCAAGAACATCTTAAAAGTTGTATCATTGCCCTGGAAAATTTCAAGCTATTAGCACATCATTAACTCCCCAGCAGTTTAATCCACAGAGCCGAACTACGAGGAATACTTGTGGCACTTTAGAGACACAAGTACTCCTCGTTCTTTTTGCTGATACAGACTAACACGGCTACCACTTGAACTTTACACAGAGAAGCACTTTTCCCCCCCGCAGTGGCAGTGTCATTCGTTTACTAGTTAAAATGTAAATTTATACGAGTCACCCAAGCAAACAAACAGTTCAGGGCTAAAGTGTCACAGAGAAGGGGGATGGATGCTTTTAGCAATACAATACTACAGTGTCTAGGGATGTGCTTAAATCAAAACTTGGACCCAAATATTCTCCCAAATTTAGGTGGGTTCAGAATCCATACCCAGGGCTGGCCCCTCTTGGATCCAAAAGCTTAGGCCAGGGCATTCAAATTTCGTATCTGAATCTTGGGCTTGTCAATAACTTTTGCTAAAAATAAGTGTAGCAGTCGCCAGTCTTCTGTCTTCCTCCTTCCAAAATATACAAGTAGCAGCTTTTGAGTTCAGACTGCTGCAAAGAGAGAATTCTGTTTGTCCCCAGTGAAAGTCACTGAAGCACTAATCTGTTTTGCTAATTAAAGACAGCCTCCTAAGAAAAATCTCTCCTCTCTGGGCTGCTGATGCCACATCATTCCTACAAAGAAAGGAAGCAATTATTATACAGACAGAAGAACCACAAAGCTAGACTGACACTTAGCAGCTTTAATGGAAAATGAAATTTCACAAACATGGCAGAAGGTGTTTAAAATGTGCTACAAAAATTATGCAGAGGTTCAGAAATTGAAGCTCCAAATCGGCTCCCCATCAGGTACAGATGTGAAGACATTAAGAAAGACACCAGACATGGCACATTGAAAACATATAGTATGCATCTGTCTTGAATATTTCATTGTGTATCTTGTCTAGCAGAGTGCTCACCAAGAGTTTAAAATCTTACCTCCCATGCTCCACAGCCAGCTTTAACATCACTTAGCCTTCTTCATCGCACCAGTACAGGATTAAATAGTTATCCTTGTGCGCCTGAAGGTAATCCCCCCCTCCCCGCTCAAAGGAAGCGAGTCGCTTCCATTGAACGGCAAGAGCCTCTGAAGTTAAGCTGATATTTGGAAATCAAGAATATCTTTTCAAATGACTTGGGAATGTGCTTCTCAACCTATCAGTTCCCAGAGGTGTGGGACCCAAAATGATGAGAGAGAGAGCGGCAAAAGAGAGAGAGACATGGGGCGATTTCTCTGATATGTATCATGTTTTCTATAACCTCAGTTTTAAGATTTAGCATTTCAATATGTCAACAAATCACACAAGCAGTGAGAAGCGAGGCCACACTGGGTTTGTTTGGGTTGGAGGTAAATTTAGGTCTAAGGTGAGTAACACGTCTTCTGGCAAAGTACTGTTTAGAAGTTTATTTGGAATTCTTTAGGCCAGGGCAGGGAGAGGGCTCAGGCATGAAGGAGCTCTGTTGTTAGGAGCCTGTCGTACCTTAAATACAAATGGGACAAAAGCCATAAGCATTCTGGAATTATCATCAGCCTGGCCTAACGCTGATGTGGTTCGATGCTGTCGTGGTTCGATGCGGTCAGAAAGCGTTTAATGCAGATAAGGACGGGGATGTAAGAAACTGACATATTTCCATTAATGCATCAAAAGCCAGTTCTGAAGTCCATTGAAGTCAAGTCCTAAAGGTCTATTGTATGGAAAGATACACCAGCTGCAGAATAATTTCCTCACTATCAGAGCCGGCTCTAGGCATAAGCTTAGGGCCCTGAGCAGCTCAAAGGGGCCCCCTCTTCGTTTTTTATTATGTGTTGGGGGGGCAGTTTCAAACAAATATTCCGGCTTAGGGCCCCCAATTGGCTAGCACCACCTTTGATGTTAAGCTGATATTTGGAAATCAACATACCAGTGTGTGATGGAACTGGGACTCTCACTGTTGAAACAGCAATGCAGTAACTCCACCTTTATACCAAGGAGTTGAAGTCTGTGAGTCAAAATTTAAACAAACACCTGCACCAGTTTTTCTGCCAACAACTCTGCTATTCATTCCAAGGGGGAATGTCTTCAGTTAATTAAATACAATCCTATGTTGAATTGAATTGTGACTTTAAAAGGCAACACGAGGTTAAAGATTTCAGCAGAATTAAGGTTCTCAGCTCTTTAGCTCACCCTGGTGACAGCAGCACATAGATAAAAGTACAGATTAATTTGTATGACATCTAACACGAAGCTCTGAGCCTAAACTTCCCAATACACAGGTAAACCTGAGTGAGTTAAAGACAGGGAAGAGCTGATCCCGCAGTCCTTACTTAGGCAAGACTCCTGTTCAAGTGGACAGGAGTTTTGTTTGACTCAGCATGATATTCAGGCCAGGTCTACACCGTACATTTTTGCTGACATAGCTATGTTGGTCAGGGGTGTGATGAGGTGTGATTTGTGACAGGTACAGCTGTGCTAGCAAACCCCTCGGGTAGATGCAGTTCAATCAGTAAATCTGCGCTGTCACCAGGACAGTTTGTTTTGCTCAGTGGTGTAGGATATGCAGAAAAGGTGTACTGGCAAAAACAGAGCTTTGCCAGTAGAAGCTGCATCCACACTAGCGGCGTTCTGCTGATATTTACCAGGAAAGCCTGACCAGTATAGACCTGGCCTCGAAGACTGAACTGCCATTTCACTCTAGATGACCCCCTTGGGATAAAACTGAGATACATTGGCAGGGCAGCATGGGAGAGCATGTACTTCCACTTCGTGTGCAGTATCTGTTCTACGGATAAACTGTGGAGACTCTGGGACTGACCAGCCACATCTCCTCCATGTAGGTTTTAAGCTTTTTGGGGCAGGGACCATCTTTTGTTATGTGTTTGTATCGCGCTTAGCACAATGGGGTCTCTAGGTGCTACTGAGACACAAATAATAATTATTATTGCTTATCTCTTAGTATCATAAAGAGTCACTGAAGCTGTTTTTCTGTAGGTTTCAACTCTCAAATTGGCATTGGCAGCCTCTATAAAAACGTTTGTAAGTCAGACAAGCATAACAGTTTATCATCTGTGAAACATTTAAAAAAAATAAATGAGCCCAGTCAGATTCTCTCAATGCATTTCCCCCTCCACCTCCCCACACTAGCTGTAGCATGATACTGAGACAGGACTTTTGAATAATATTTACAGTAGATAGCACTAAAATTCTTATGAGCCAATAGACTTGAGAACAACCCCCAGCCCTCTGATCTGCCAACATAGGAGCCACAGGCTACAGAGCGAGTGAAACAAAGGCTCAAAGACATCACATATGCATCCGATGAAGTGAGGTATAGCTCACGAAAGCTTATGCTCAAATAAATTTGTTAGTCTCTAAGGTGCCACAAGTACTCCTTTTCTTTCTTTCCCACGTATTTTATTCGGCCATTCCCCTCTTTGGGTAGCTGATCAGCCCTTTCTCAAGTTATGCTCTCCTACCAACGTAGAATGGCTACACAGGAGACCTTACAGCAGTGCAGCTGCAGTGGTACAGTTGTGCCATGGTAAGGTCCATAGCGTACACATAACCTCACTTCTGCTCTGCTCTCTGCAGAGGGCCCTGACACCCACGTCCCCTTACTGCACTCACAAGTAGCCTCCTATCACACTTGCACTGCCATGCAACAGCCTTGTACTCCCTGCTGTGCACCACCCACAGACTTGCAGGACAAGGTCCAAATCTGGAGCGAGTGGACCCAACTTAGACCAATGAAGCAGCACTACACCCTGTAAATGGCATAAACCCCCGCTTGGCATCAGCTAAAGATTATTCATCACATAATTAATTATTATTAACATCCAACTCAGCAGCAACCATGGAGAGCTGTGGTTTTCACCTTCTCTCCCACCCAGCTCGCCTGAGTGCTAAGTACCCATGTGCATGCATCGCACAACTAAAAGTCCTCCAATAAACAAATCTAAGCAGCAAGCTCTGTATCTCTTTGTACACGGTAATCGCCCAAGGCACCTCAAAGCTGACAAGGCTCAGTGGGGGTTGCACTAACACACTGTCTCCTTCAGCCAGCCTGGGGTGTTAATAATTTGCTGACAGCACTGGTAGTCTCAGAGCCTCACTGTGTCAGCATATTCACTGCAATGGAACTCCCAGAAGTCATTAGGCCAGTAGTTGCCCTGGGAGAAAGGGAAATGTAGCACCACAACAGCCTACTGCTAATATCACAGGGCAGGTTGACAGGTGACAGCTGGGAAGAAAGTGATCCTGCTGCCATTTCAGTAGGGGGGTTAATTACATGAGGGGCAAATCAGGACAAAGTGCTCACGTCGGCCAGAGAGAACAGAGTCGGAATAAAGAAGAGGGAGGAGATATTGGTATTTCTTAGTGCTCATCTCTTCTCCCCTTTTCTATATTCAATAGGGGAAGAGCGCTGCTCGTCACTGTGCACGATCTGTATTCCATGCACACCTCTTCCCTATGAGGCAGCAAGCCTTAGCAGACAAGCCATCAGAGTGTTATTAAGATGACACTATTCACAGTGCAGGAGATGTTTATGAAGAATCATAATGCACACAGGAGTCTGGCAAGCCTTTTTAACAGAGCCACGTTGACCACAGATCCATCTCATCAGGCTATCCAACAAGGATAATATTTTCCTCTCTACTTTTTTTAGTCTGTGACCAAACAATCTCTCTCTCTGTGTCACGAGTTCTGAACCTGCATGTTATTCATCACAGGGAACAATGTTTTATCCAACTTGGCTATGCCCAATAACTCCATTCTGAATTATTACCCTAATGCAATTATTACCCCATATTAATTGGCACCGAGGCATTGTCCACTCCACCATCCAGAAAAATGGTTAGAAGGGGGTATGTAGTTTCCAAAAGGTTAACCTTTCACTGTTTGCTGCATGCACTTTTCCCCCCGCATCTCTTATCCTGGCAAAATTCCAATTTAGATCATTACAATCTATTTAGCTAAAAAATCTCCTGCCGTTTCAGCTGAATAGTATTTTTCTGTACTTCCTGACCTTAACTCTTATACAGTGCCACTGCGAGCTGCTAAACTCCCATGCCAGAAATGGCTGCCTTTCAGTGTTAGAGGAAGTGATACAGATGGACAGGAGCTTTGCCAGAAAGAGGACTGCACATACATTGTAAAGTACTTTGGGATCCCTCTGGATGAAAGGGGCTGTCATCACTTGCAAATGACGTAACATCCAGCATTCTGAGCAGTGCTTATTCTGCCTACCTCTTCCTCTTCTCCCCCTCTTTTATTGCTAATCTGCTCTCACAAAGAGAGTCCATTTTATTTTGGACACGCGGTTGTGCCAGTTTCTTCTGCAACACCTTGTGCCTGATATTTGTAGACAGCCATACCTGTAAAAGCTGTTTCCCCGGCGCACACATACACACACACACACTACACTGGGTGTACTTTAAACACACAGGCTCTTCAAGATATGGGGAGAATCAGGAAGTTTGCAAAAAAAGATTTGCTCAGATCTGGTAATGTGAGACCCCTGATACTAATTAATCTAAAGGACTGGATGTAACCTGCATGCCCTGTACTAAAAAGGACACTATTCCCAACATACCTGGACACACTTTCTCTCTCTCCCTTCTTCTCCCCTAAGTAATGTCAGTACTTCCTTGATACTGGGGGGTGGGGGAATCTACCAGCTCCCCAAGTGAAGGTCTGCAAAAATGTGAAAATCCTATTTATTTTCTGTTTACACACGACTACTGATCTTTTTATGACCATGGCTTGATCAGTTTTCCTCTGCCTGCATTTTTGTAAGCAGGCTAGTGCCTGATACTTACAAGACATGTCCTCTAGAATGGTGGTATAAGCACGAAGGGACATGCGAATGTTTAGTATATTTGGCACATAAATACCTTGCAATGCCAGCTACAACAGTGCCATGCAAATGCCTGTTCTCTCTTTCAGGTGACATTGTAAATAAGAAGTGGGCAGCATTATCACCCATAAATGTAAACAAACTTGTTTGTCTTAGTGATTGGCTGAACAAGAAGTAGGACTGAGTGGATTTGCAGGCTCTAAAGTTTTACATTGTTTTATTTTTGAGTGCAGTTATGTAAAAAAAAGTCTATATTTGTAAGTTGCACTTTTAAGATAAAGAGATTGCATTACAGTATGTGTACGAGGTGAATTGAAAAACACTTATCTTTTTTACAGTGTAAATACTTGTAATAAAAAATAAAATGAGCACTGTACACTTTGCTGTAATTAAAATCAATATATTTTAAAATATAGAAAACATCCACAATATTTAAATAAATGGTATTCTACTATTAACAGTGCAATTAAAACTAAAAAATATAATCACGATTATTTTTTTAATCGTTTGACATCCCTAATGAAAACGTATCCTGCAGGGAGATATTCAGAGAGTCAGGGCTCAGATTGTCAGTCCATTTGTTCATGCCTCCACAGTGGTGGTGCCAGGGCTGCTTGGTGAATTGAGCCTGCTGATCATTTGGATAACAGGAGGGTTGCTGCAGTTCCAAGCTTCCTTTTTCTTATTTTGCACAACCTAATTTTCTGGAAAAACATGTAACTATGTGTATTACATCCTTTGATACAGTCTTTCTCATTTGAACCTTTCTTCAAAAGAATGTTGATGGCTGAATAATAAACTCAAAATGAAAACAGTGGAATTCCAAATTCCCATCCTGCTTTTTGGAGAAGTTCTTTTCTTTTAATATTTTTGGCCAAATTTTACTAGAGTAGGAGTTTTCATTGCATTGTTAGAGGATTAATATAATGGATGCAATGGCACAGCTTTTACTTAAAGTGTCACTATGTTTATGCAGGTGTTCAATTGCAATTGACAACTCTGGCTGAATCTTAAAGATCTCAGATTAAAAGGAGTGGCCCAAGTCCCAGGGCATTTACGTACATAATCAGATCATGATTTTCTCTTTCTGACCTGCCATAAAGCTAGTTATTGGCTCCTCTATTTTAATTAGCTATTAGAGTCAACCTAGGTATAAAAGCTGAAGGGGACATATTCCTGGCAGATGGTGACTCCATTAACCTGCTCTTCTCTACATGCATGTAATGCTCATTGATATTGATGGGATATTCACTCACATAGTGAAGACTCTTGCAGCTGGGATATTATATACAGATCTAATAAGAGAAACTTGGTTTAGAAATGGGGACAGTCCTCCATAATTCTGGCCAGCCATATAGACTCATGACAGAAAACAACTTCTCTCTGCACACACAGATCTGGAACGCTGATATTTTGCAACAGACAGGAACTGTAGGGTGATGTCATCACAAACCAAGAATTCCAAATGTGTATTCTGTCCCCTCATTATCCATGTCTGGGGCATGGGCCATTATCCATGGGGCATACTAATTCTCCCCTGGTGCTGCTTAGACAAAAAAAAACACAAAAACTGACCTGGAGGAATGTCAGAATGCCAAGGAGGTTTGTTCACAGAACAAGCTCTAGAAAAGAACCTGGTGTTTTTGCTCTACTGACTCTAGGAACTGTAACCCCAACTAGAAGTCTTTATGAACTAATTTGAACATCATATTCCAGCATGCTTTTCCCAGCTCATGGCTATGCCATAGCAGTGCTGGTATCAGAACTCTGGGCATGAAATGAAAGAGCTAACACCTGTTATTCAGGAAGTCTTAGCCTATAAGAATACCAGCAAGTAAGCTAATCCTATCTGACTCTGGAATGATGGAAGAAAATAGGACAGATGTATGTACATAGTGTACTGCATAGTCCTTTGCAACAAGGAATCACTACGGAAAGAGAACCTCTAATCTAACATAAGTAAACTTCAACATGAGCTAAACAATGGATTTTTCTGGAAGAAATCTATTAGCACCAGTGGACAGGTGAGTTGCTATTTTTATTATAGTTACAGCTGCTATTGCTGGAGCCATTTGTAGGCAGGGTGTTTGAGCCTTGTTTCTGTTGCAGTACTCAGCCAGGAGCACACAGCACCACTCATACTGAGGGCTGCTTTTTTCTTCTGCCAACTCAAGAATGAGAATGGGTGAGCCACCACTTTTCTGAGCTTGACTTGCTGAAAAGGTACTAAAGGCACAATTCCACCTTGCTTGCATAGAAGCTTTGCCTTTGTTTTAATCCTTTGGAGACGGCTTTCCAAAAATCTTCAGTGGTGAATTATCAGCACTATCATTTATGTCAAAATCTAATGAAATGTGAATGTTCCTGAGCAAACAAATTTACAGGCTTCAGGGAGTTGAGCTCGCAGCAGCTGAAAGAGACTATATATATTGTACTTTTTGGTCTTAAAGAGAAACATTAGTCATTACCTCCAGCTGGGCCTAAATAATTGACTCTACAAATCTAACAGCTTCAGAATAAGAATTCGCAAATAAGTTGCCTTATGTGATTGTAGCTCCAGGCTGTAGTACAGCAGAGATAGTTGGCAGAAGGCCACTGACGCCCCGCTCTCACTCTGAAGCCAGCAGGTCTCCGCTCTATGCACAGACCTCATGACTGGTCTTGCTTTCTCCTGCTGCAGAAGGTCAGGTGGATCTTCTTCCCATTGGGCTGGTCTTCACTAGAAAAGTAGGTCATGTTAGAACATGGCCACGAGCAGTCATGTTAACCAACACAATGTTACATATGACTTTACAGACAGGCACGGGCAAGTCATATTTAACATCAGCTAATTAACCCTATAGTTCCAGTGGTGTTTGCCCATGACCACTTAAACCTGATTGCTGTGCTGTCTGCTAAATTGAGTTTAACATGGCGCTAGCTAATGAATCCTCAAGGTTGTGTATTAACGTGCTCCAATTTTTTAGTTAAGACAGGCTACTGAATGAAATTCATCCCTGTGCAAAGGAGACATATTAGGCATATACACCACTTACCTCCCATTTAAATTCCCAAAAGAGGTTGTCTCCCATTGTGAGTTTTATTTTTTAATTGAACTGAACTTGATGCAAGTCTTTTGATATGATTAATAAGACAATATTTGTTCAATTTTCTGTTTCAGTAAAACACAGGCTTAGAACATCAGAAAGCTCTGATGCTTTATGTTTGTTTGAAGGGACTATAAAAAAAATGTGGAAGAACATAGTCCCAAAAGCAAGACACACTATATGAATAGAAGTGTTAAGAAGAAAATACTGCAGTAACAAAGTGTAGCTGAGCACGTGATCATGATTCCCTCTCATTGTCCTCAGAGAGGGACAGGACCGGCTCTAGGCACCAGCAAAGCAAGCATGTGCTTGGGGTGGCATATTTCCAGGGGTGGCATTTTGGCCATCCTTTCTTTTCAGGGCAGTTGCGCTCTCAGAGCTGCACCACTTAGATGGGGCGAGGGTGCTGCGCCCCCGGCCGCCGCAGGAAGGGGAAGCCCCAGCCCCAGGATACTGAGCTGCCAGGGCCCAGCCGCTACTTGGGGAGGAGAGGGCGAGTCCTGCCGGGGAGCCGGGCTGAGCCACCTCATCTGCACACTGGCTGCTGTGCTGCCTTGTGCCACCCCTAATATCGGGGCTTCTCTGCGTGGCCGGGCAGGGGAGGGGGTAAAGCCCCTGCAGGTGCTGGGAGAAGGTGACATCACTCCCTCCGCTTCCAGCGCCATCTGCAAGCCCCAGCCCCACCTGAGCTTGGGGCAGCAAATTTTTTGCTTGGGGTGGCAAAAACCTAGAGGAGGCTATGTTTTCACTGACAATAAAAGGTATGTTTTTACAGTGAGAGAGTGTATCAGTGTGAAATCCTAGTGGAGATAAGGGACTGTAGTTTTTACCTAGATGTAGATGACAGTTATGACAGCCTTTAACAGCCAGTTTCTCCTGGCTGAAGCCCTACTTGAGCTTGAGTGGTTAGACAACTGTTCTTCGGGGCCCAATTCACCAAGACACTTAAGCACATGCCTCACTTTACATGTATGAATAAACCCCTGGGAATGTACTTGATTAAAGTGAGGCACATGCTTAAATACCTGGCTAAATTGGATCTTTGGTGCTGAAGGTTTCTGGCTTCATATATAGCCCTCAATATATATCTACAGGTAAGATAGGTATTGATTAATGCTATAATGCAAGTAGAGAACCAACAGGCCCAAGGCCTAAAAAGTAGTTTGCTTAGCATAACTAAGGCCTAAGTTTAGCTTGACATGAGGAACTGACAGGAAAGTGACAGCAAATCACAAGATTAAGTCAGTCTTAAGAAAATTAGCTGATAGGAAGTATGAAACTACAAAGTAAAGGTTATTGGTATTTTAGGATAAGTTTAAAGAATAAGTTTAACCGACACTTGTATATGAACTCCAGGAATACCACAAAAATACCATACAACTAATTGACAAATAATAATGATAATGAAGTAAATAAATAACTAATTAACAGTGTGAATTCCCAAAGATATGGGGTGTACAAGATTAGATAAGGAAATGAGGGTGACACACATGAATTTGCATGAAATCAAGGAGCCATCAGCATAACCTACTATAGAGGATAATTCTTAGTGACCAATGTGCTGACGACCACTTACTGTGTGTCACATATGTTCGCAGGCAATTGTACAAGTAACCCAAGCACTGGTTGTATGGCATGATCTCTCAATTCTCTTCTATATTGTAGAAGGGTTTTATTAGTCAACCAAGCAAATACAAGTGTGATGTCCCTGTTTGTGCACCACAGGATCCTCATTCTAATAGACTACAATTGAGAAATTATCTGGGGGCTGAACCATTACCCGGACCATTATAGCATAGATCCTCACAAGTTGGGGTAGGCAATCAATCCAGAGTAATTTAAAACTACAGTTAAGGCTACAATTTCCATTGGATTACCATGTTGTCTGTCTACAGCCTCATTTCATTACATTGCATTGTGTCCCGCAACAGAGCCCACAAGGATTTTCATACAGATCTTTAGCTTTTTAGTGGGTTTTGTGGAAATAAAGAGAGGGCAGCAGGGAAGAGATGCTGATATATTTAGAAGGGATTAGAAGCTGAAAATCAGTAAGGATAAAAGAATAGAACAGTGCTTAGAATTCATTAGGTGACAATATTCCATTAGAGTCGGCTGCATTGTGTTTTTGTTTAGAACTAAATAGGAAACCCAGTGTATAAATAATGTGAACACAAGTTGTCTTTGCTTCAGCTGATCATAGACATTTTATGATGCATCACAGTTCAATGAACACAGGAAGATATGCACAGCCCAAAACCTTGTATTTTTCTGTCACAGTAGCTTAGTAACATCTAAGTGTCTGATTACACAGGAAAGAAAGCAGGAAAAGCAAAGCAGAATTTTTTTTTACCCTCTCAGCCTGAGGTTTTTGTTTTTTGTTGGGGAGTGGGGAGCTCAAGGGCCAGGCAGGACAGTCCCGCGGTCTGGATGTGGCCCGCGGACTGTAGTTTGCCCACCTCTGGTCTAGCCATTACTATGAATCTGAGGGTATGTCCACACGGCAACGTGAACTTGCGCTTAAGCCTAACCCTCCTTGCATCTGCACAGTAATTGTGCTAACCTTGGGTCCCACTACCCTACAGGGCTGGAGGGCCTGAGCCCTATTGCTCTGCAGTGCAGATGCAGCCCCAATTGACTCAGGTCCCAGGTGTCTGCCAGAAGTATCCCACAATTCCATGGGACAACTTCCTGTGTCCTCTCTATCCCAACAATCTGCAATCCACTGTAGTGAAAACAGAAGCCGCCCTGCTCCCCTCCCCCAAGCAGCTCAGGTCAATGTTTACTCATTCTCTTCTGATCACTGATCTCCAAGCACAGAGAGCCTCCTGGGTTCGCAATGGAGAGCGAACTGATCAAGCCTTTTGCAAAGCGAGCTGCTTCCTAGTCATAGGAGCACAGCCCGATTTTGATGACTCTCTGGTGCAGAGCAAGTAAAATGGTGGACTTCAGCAAAAGCATCAGGAATGACCCATGCGTACCAACAGATAGTTAAAATGCTGGCAGCTCTGCTGATTTTCTGCACAGGAGCTGGGCAGGGTGACTGTGAAGAGGGGTACCGGAAGACCGGAACAAGAACCGCGCCTTGTGCAACTCTCCAACAACATGCCCATTTTATGACGATTTTGACCAGGTTCTGGGCACTGCACCCAGCACGGAGCCAATTGTGCTTCATGACAACCTGGTCAGGAAGAATGGTGCCTGGTAGGCCCTGAATCCAGCATGCGGCCTGATGGGAGCCAGCAGCAGGCTCCCAGCCAGAGGCATGAAGTGATTCCTTTAATGAAACCAGTCCCAGAGCAGTCTTGGATCAGGATCAACAGCGAATTCTCAATCCCACTTAGAAAAGCTTTTTGATTTCCCCACCCCCCCACAGAATAGCCTGTTGTGGAGCTTGCAGAAAACCCAATGGAGACAGAAGCCACCTCAGAGCTTCGTAAATTGTATGACTCAAATTTCAGTTTATTATTACAATGATGGGAGGGATTCCTGCCATATGGAGCAATGCAAAAATGATAAGCCCCGACTCCCAGTGTGTGGCCACTAACGGCGGATTATATCACAGCATCTTGGGATCCTCCCTCCCTCCCCCGCTTCCCTCCACCATGTGGAGTTCAAAATGGCACCTTGGAATTTCAAACATTCATAAACAGCTGTGAAGGTTAATTTAACTGTTGTGTCACAGATGGTTGCTAGAGCCATTCATGTTTTCCTTTCAATAAATCACTCCTCCTGGGTCTGTGGAGCCACCTGTAGAAATGAACTGGGTGTGTGTGTTTGGGAAACAGTATCCTATTGCCAAATCTAGTCCATGTTAGTTAGAGGTAATCCATGCCATCTGCAAGTCAACAAATAATTTCTCCAAAGTATGGGAAGGGGGTGAGTTCCCCCCCCAGAACTGTGCTGGGTGCAGAGTGGAGGAAAGCTGCAGATTTCCGAGCGTTTGCATGCAGCAGAAACAGGGTAGGCCATGAGTGAGCTAACACAGCATCATGTTAATTCCCTCATGGATTCTGACCCCATCCTGGCTGCTGATAGCTGCCAACTTTTCCTGAAGCGGGAACTCCAGATAGTCAGTTATACTGTAGGGAAGGGAGTATTTTCCAGGCACACTGTATAGCTGATTAGTCCACTCCACTCACAGATGTACTGTTTGGTCACTATACATTTGAACACTGCATACACTGCAGCTCTCCCTCCTGCAGCTTAGAATAACATCCCCCTCTGCCAATAGGGCACCACAAGAATGGTGATGTCTCCCAAAATTTGAAAGGCCTGAAATGCTGCAAAAGGGGTTTTTCTGTCAAGAGCACTTATACACACCTGCCGCACCCTCCATATTGCAATTAGTTATGACACTTATTAAACCAAAAGGTTACAATTTTAAAGTTCCCATTAGGTCTGCACTTCTGTAACTGCAGTTAACAGGCTGCGTCCAGAGGCAGAGGAGGACTAAAGCATCCCGGTCACAATATGTGTTGGCTCACTTCAGAAACGTTATATTTTATGTCCTTGAGATTCGACAATCATTAATTCTGTGCCACTCCGCTGAGCTAGGGTAGACAATAACCCTATTCTTGTCCTATTTCAGAACCCTTTACCTATACTCTGGGCTGGATTTACACCTTATGTGCCCCTAGGCAGAGCATCTTCAGCACCCCCCTCTTTCCCCTGGTGGCCCTGCCTGGAGTCCCCCTCCCGTGTCCCCAAGCGGCCTTGTGACCCCCAAGCAGCCCTGTGTGGCCTCCTCTGCCTCCTTGCCTGGCTCCAAGAAGGCTGCTGTGACTTTTCCCTTCAGAAAAAACATGCACCCGCCTGCTAGCTATTTGCCACCTAGTGCCACAGTAGCCTCTGGTGGGCAAAAGGCAGAACTGCAGCACATTTTCTGAAGGAAAGAAATTCTGCCTCCCTCGGACAAGAATTCCGTGCATGCTGCAAACATCTCCTTGTCCTAAGACATGAGACAAGTGGTGTGTGGGACATCTTGGCAAGGCAGATTAGGAGGCACCCTCCCTCCCAAGAGCTCCCAAGCAGCCAGCGGCAGCAGGACAGACAAATAGCCCAAAAGACTGCAACTCACCCCCGGCAACTGACAGCCAAGTATAGCCTAATTGGGCTAGAAAAATCACATACACTTGGTAACCTTTGCGCCCCTAGAACGCCAGCGCCACTATGCATGTGCCTACTGTCCTAACTGGAAATCCAGTCCTGCCTATACTGCGTGCTGTTTTTCAGGAACTCAATCTTTGGCCCAACGTACCTTCTTGGACCGCTCCGAAAGGAAGCATTTCCTTGATGAAGTTATAATTAAGGCTGCAGTTTAGTCACGGAGGTCGCGGAAGTCACGGAATCCGTGACTTCCAGCAGCCTCCATGACTGTAACCTGCAGTGGTTGGAAGTTGTAGAGTCCCCCACTACCCGCTGGCACAGGAAGTTGTGGGGTACCCCCACCACCTCTGGCAGCCCCCACAGCTCCCTGCTGCCAGGGGAACCCCCCAGCTCCTGGCAGGCGGTGGCAGGGGACTTCTAGCTCTCTGCCTCCAGGGGCAGCACTGCGAGGGAACCCCTGAGCTCCGGGCCATTGGGAATGGCAGGGAACCCCGAACTCCCGGCTGCTGGGGGTGGTGGGCAGCTCCAGGCTGCTGCGAAGGAACCCAAGCTCTTGACCCCTATGGGTGGTGGGGAACCCCCAAGCTTCCAGCCCGCACCGGCAGCGGGGGACGCCTGGAGCTCCTAGTCCCTTCAGCTGCCCCACTTGAAGTGGTGTGGGGACCCACTGATCCCCATTTTGTCTGGGTTATTTTTAGTGAAAGTTAGGGACAGATCACAGCTTCTGTGAATTTTTCTGTTTTGCTTGTGACCTATCCGAGACTTATACTAAAAATACCTGTGACAAAAATCCTCACCTTAGTTATAGTCGATGTTTTTGAGAGGACAGACAAGGATGTCCAGTACCAGAAGAAGAGGGACGAAAGACTGGAACAGCAGCATGCAGACAGGCAGGAAGAAAGGCTGAGGCTGGCTACCCAGGTGAAGGCCAAGGTTTTACTGAGGCAGCGGGCACGTGCAAAGCTGGGGACTTACCAATTGGAAGCGACAGAGGAGGAGAAAGACCCGGATGTATTGGTTGATCACAGACTATAGCTGACAATGAGATGCAGCTGTAAAAAAGACTAGTGCAATCTTAGGATTCATTAGGGAGGTATTTCCAGTAGAGATAGGGAAGCGTTATTAACATTGTACCGGGCACTGGTCAGACCTCATCTGTGTGCAATTCTCGTCTCCCATGTTTAAGTCAGATGAATTCAAACTGGAACAGGTGCAGAGAAGGGCTACTAGAATGATCTGAGGAATGAAGAACCTACCTTACAAGAGAAGACTTAAGGAGCTGGGCTTGTTTAGACTAACAAAATGAAGGCTGAAGGGAGATATGATTACTCCCTATAAATATAACAGAGGTATAAATACCAGGGAGGGAGAGGTTAAGCACCAACATTGGCACAAGAACAAATGGATATAAACTGGCCATCAACAAGTTTAGGCCTGAAATTAGATGAAGGTTTCTAGCCATCAGAGGAGTGAAGTTCTGTAACAGCCTTCCCAGGGGAGTAGTGGGGGCAAAAAACCCTAAATGGCTTCAAGACTGAGCTTGATAAGCTTATGGAGGGGATGGTGTGATGACACTGCCTGTTACAATGGCATGTAACTGATCTGTGACTGCTAGCAGCAAATCTTTCTAGTGGCCAGTGATGGGACACTAGATGGGGAGGGCTCTGAATTACTACAGAGAATTCTTTCCCAGGTGTCTGGCTGGTGGGGCTCACTCACATGCTCAGGGTCTAACTGATCACCATATTTTGGTTCAGAAAGGAATTTTCCCTCTGGCAGAGACCCTGGCGGTAGGGGTTCATCTTCTTCTGCAGTATGGGGTACACATCTCTTGATGGTCTGAACGAGAGTAAATGGTAGATTCTCTGTAACTTGAAGTCTTTAAATCAAGATTTGAGGACTTCAGTAACTCCGCCACCAGTGTTGCTGAGAGGCTGAAAATCTGCCTATTTCTAAATAAGGGATCAATGATTACAATAAAATAATCTGTTGGTTGCTCACAGGCTGCTCACTTCTATTAAAACAATACAATTAAATCATGTCATAATATTAAAAAGATTTTCCCCTAGAACAAGAGTGCATCATAGGTGACAAAGTTGATAGCTACATCTGCCCAAAGGCAAACTGCTACCTTAACTAAGGACTGGAGGGGTTTCATCTTCAAAAGAGACTTATAACTAGGCCTCGAAAACTGATTGCAATTATGTGTGCCCAAGTTTTGATCTGCATAACATGCATTTGCAGGCAAAAGCATATACAGGCTGGAAGCTTGAAAACAAAAATCAGTTTCTTCCCTACAGTCTTTACCCTCCATCATGCGGTACATATGGCAATCTGTCTCACAGAACGGCTCATGATAGCTGGGCTACAGCCGATTCTGATTTTTTTTACTGTGTTAGCAAAAAGCAATTTATTTTCTTACGTTAATTATCAGAACAGTGCCTAAAGGGCTCTTAGCACAAACACATACAGGTCCCCAAATACATGCAGAGTCCTGACAGCTTATCACATTCCAGATTCCAGCCATAGAGAAAAACAACATGTTAGACAGGGAATTTGCACCCGGGGGGCGGAAATCACTGAAGGGTTTGAATTGTAAAACAATCCAATCCATTTCATTATTTTAAAAATATGGTGTCAATTTTAAATTTCAAAAATTTTACTTTAAAAACAAAGACGTTAGCATCTTTTCACCTGTTGCAGGAGCAAACACGGCATCTACAATGTCTCCTCCTCTGTTTTAAAGAGAAAGAGAAAAAAAGTTATCAATTTTGCATGAAATCTGTATTTCCACATCTCTGCAGTGCAGTAATATTTGTAGCTGGGCCAGACTTTTAATTAACTAGATGGGGTAAAGGGCACAAAGAGAATATGGTTTGTAACAGAGCTCACTGAATAGAGAATCACTTTTTAAAAATGTTTCCCTCCTCCTAAGGCTTGTTTCTAAAACATACACCTGTGGGTGTCATGGAAGAGTTCCTCAAAATACATTTGTGGGGTGAGATCCCTGTCCAAGTTTGAAGATAGCCCAAAGACTGATACAAGACGGGTGATATGGAGTTTTTGAGCAAAAGTGTATCAAAAAGATGTATTCAAAAATCAAATGTGTTAACAAGGAAGGACATACTATACAGCCAACAGGGGGAGCACAATATATTGCTTTTTCATTGGACTCATAAAAAGTGTGGTTTTAATAAATTTAAGCTCTCTGAGATGTTGTAGCAAATTTAAAACCAACAATTAGATCACTGAAAATTTTTTTTCTGCCTACCCCATCAGAACGTGGCAAATTGTTGCCCCCAATATCCTTGACAATCCACCTTATCAGTAGACATGCATATTCACAGATTAAAACCTTAACATACCTTAAAGTTTTTTTTTTTGTTTTTTTGTTTTTTTGTTTTTTTTAAAACATCTGTTTTGCCGGTTGCTGTGTCCCGAAGCAGGCCTGTCCAAGCAAGACTGTCTTGGTCAGGCTGTTGGATACCAATGGCATTTGGCAGATCTGTGTTGGGTACCCAGTGATCCACGCCTCATGCTACTTGACCGGTACCGGGACATCGAACAGGACCGGGAGTTACTATGAGCTGGTTGCCAGGAGCATCGTCCTGAGTAGAGCAACCTTCCTTTTGGAGACGGGCAATGATGGCCCGGTGATCAGCAGCTTCTGGTGCCCAGTTGATCCTGGGATCAGTACCGGGCCCTTGAAGATGGTCGGGGCTGGTCCCGGAGTTCTTTCCAGGTGGCGCGTGTCTCAGAGGCTCTGTGCCAATCTACCAGCGAGGTACGCCTCCAGTCCCTCGATTGGTGCCCCTGGTGCGGGGACCGAAGAGGGCTCCGCTGAGCCTGCCTCTCCCATCCTAAGGCGTGATGGCTGCTGTGGGCAAATGCTGGTGGGATGTCCCTCTCAATGGGGAACAGTACTGCTGAGGTGGGGGACACATGCATAGGTCCAAATGCGGGTTTTCCCCGAGACCAGGATACTGCTGGAGCTACTGTGGGTGGCACCAGGAGCATCAGGATCTCCTGAGCTGCTTGAAGGGCTTTGACAGCACCTGAAGCTGGCTAGGACCTGCACTGCTATCTGGAGTCACAGGCAAAGCATGGGATGGGCTGCACCGCTCAACTTGAGCTGGGGCCTGACTTCCCGAGGGGGATGTTGAGCTGCCCAACACGGGTGTTGGCTTGCCCCCTGCCCTCTTCTTTCCCTTGTGGGAGGTAGGAGATCTTCCTCTCGCAGTCTTTTTTGGCTTCTTGACTGGAGCCGTGAACGGAGACCGGTGCCGGCTCATGGCCAGCGCCGGGGGAGCACTGTGCACGGAGGCCACGGTGCTTGGTGTGGAGTCGGACCGCTGCTCCGTGCTGGAGTGAGTGCCGACTCTATTAGGAGCGCTTTCAGACAGATATCGCGCTCTTTCTTCGTCCTAGGTTTAAAGAACTTGCAGATATGGCACTTGTCAGCTATGTGCCCCTCGCTTAAGCACCTTAGGCAGCTGGTATGTGGATCACTGATGGGCATAGGCCATTTAGAGCGATCGCAGGGCTTAAAGCCTGGGGACCAGGGCATGCCCCGACCAGGTCCCATTCGGAACTAATGAAGAGTTTGAGACTACTATTACTAAGGGTAACTAAGAAAACTCTTAACTATGCATAAACTATTTTACAGGATTTCAAAGTTTGCAAGAACAGAGGAGGAATCAAAGCTAGCAGAAGTGGCAGACGTTCCAGCACCGACAATGGCAACAAGAAGGAACTGAGGGTGGGGGGAGCCAGTATCACCCCTTATACTGCACCATGCGTGCGCCACTCCAAAGGGCGCCAGAGCTGGTCCCCTACAGATACTGCTAAAGAAAAAGCTTCTGGCACCGGTGCATGTGGCGAGCACCCACCCCTAATATGGAATGGACATGAGTAAACACTTGAACTATAAATTCAGGGTGTCCACAGACTACTCTTGGACCCCATTTACATAACCATAACCCTGCTGCAACATGGTTAAAACCCCCGTTTGTCCAGTCTTCTAACTTCGTTACAAGCACACAGTGAAGGTTCCTGGCTAAGCAATGGCTGTTAACTGTGTTTCAACTGGCTCCCCAGCTTGGTTCTAGTTGAAGCACAGACATAGGCTTTAGATAGCAAAAGATACAAAAGTTTGCACCCAGATGTGGAGATCAGAGATGGAGAGAGAAAAGAGCTGATATTAAGTGAACAAGGCCTGATCTACACTTACACTTTAGGTTGACATAGCTATGTCTGTCAAAGGTGTGAAAAAATCAACACCCCTGACTGATATAGCTATGCCAACCTAACCTCCAATGTAGACACAGCTAGGTCAATGGAAGAATGCTTCTGTTGGCATATCTACCAATGTTCAGGGAGGTGGTTTTCTTACACGGAGGGAAAAACCCCTTCCATCAGCATAGGTTGTGTCTATTTTATGGGGTTCTACTAGTATAGTCCCCCATAGTGTAGATATAACTTTAGATAATTGAGGAATTACTGAATATATGACTGAACATACTGATTTGATTCCAATACAGTTGACAACTCTCTAGGCATATCAATGCAATAATAATCCCAGAAATGTCACAGAAACAGTGACAATTAACCTC
The DNA here is from genome assembly GCF_009764565.3 of Dermochelys coriacea. Classification (NCBI taxonomy): domain Eukaryota; kingdom Metazoa; phylum Chordata; order Testudines; family Dermochelyidae; genus Dermochelys; species Dermochelys coriacea. The sequence goes on from NC_050069.1 coordinate 193,740,041, forward strand.
ATCTCAAAATCACCCCACAAAACAGCAACCCCCTTCCTACTCAACTCAGGTTCTCCAAAAAGGGCTAGCAAGTGAGCTTACTCTGAAGGTCAGACTTCCTAGTGTCTGGCCGAGCCCAACAACATCATCCAGATTTAGTCACATGGAACAACAGAGCAAGAGTTATTAACATACTGGTGGCATTACAGCACAAACCAACTCACTTATCTCCCCTGGCAGATACCCCTCATTCAACAAATCTATGTATGTATGTGCGATAGAAGAGATACTTGTGGTACCCACACAGGCAATTCTTGAGGCAGATGAACAATCACCCAATACTGCCCACTAAGTCCTATTAAAAAGAAAAACACAGCACAAAAGGCCAGCTATCCCTGCCAGGGACCACACACCAACATTAGTCAATGAATCAAAGGCTGCTGACAGATCTAATAGCACAGTCATGGGACTCCTAGCCTTTGTCCATTGCCAAAGGATCATTTACTAAAGAGACTAATGCAGTCTATACCCAGACCAAAAGCAGACTGATAATAATCAGGGAAATGAGAGGATTCCAGACCAACTTTGTGACAATCTTCTCAATAGATTTCCCTAATGAATTGGAAAGATTTTATCAGCCAGGATGGATAAAGGTCCAATTCACTGATCACCACCCACAGTTCCCTTAAACACAGCTGGCACCTCAGTGAGCAATGCTGGCCAAAACTCATGCAGAGCAGACTGCACATTTATATACCTCAGACACTGAAAAAGCCAAGCCAGGCCAAATCAGATCCCTCTTTCCCACAAGGTAGCTGAAAAATCCGCAGTGTATGTCTGGGGTTACTGTGTATGCTGATTTTGTGGGTGGTTTTGAAGAACTATGGTAGTTAGGTGATCCACCATCTGTGCCTCTCCCTCATACAACCAATGAAATTGTTGCATGCAAATTAGCTGTAGAGTAAGGCTGGTGATTGGATGGGTTGCATCTGATATTACAGTGATCATGGCAGGGCAGAGATACATGCCCTACTGTGGCTGTACACAGTGTAATTCATAGAGTCAAAATGGCAGAGAACTTAAACATTGAATGGTAACAGACTGTGAATCCCAGTGATGATTCAACCTGGTGACATTCTGAACAAAGAGAGCAATCGACCATGCCTGTAGCTGTTTCCATCACTTCATACTGACTCTACAGACATTCTAGGTTTCAGAGTGGCCCACAGAATGCCAATTCTGGAATTTTATTATATACGATCAAACAGATCCATTACTGTGATGGGAACAAAGTGTGTCCTGCCCTGAAACTGCAAGAGATAGTTGTCAGGTCATGACCTCTCAATCTCCACTCCATAAGATCCAGAGTGTGCAACGTGCATTGAATTTGTGTGACTGGAACTAGAGATCACCTGGAATCACTCCATGATAGCTATAAAACTGAGCCTGTGGCCACCAGAATCTAATAACTCGTACAAGGCTAGTTGAATTAGTGGTATGCTTTGTGCCAACAAACAGAGACAAGATGGATGAGGTAATATCTTTCATTGGACCAACTTTTGTTAGTGAAAGAGACAAGCTTTTGAGCCCAGTGCGGCTCAAAAGCTTGTCTCTCACACCAACAGAAGTTGGGCCAATAAAAAACATGACAATCCACCTTGTCTCTCTAATATTCTGGGATCGACACGGGCTACAACTCCACAGCAAACAAACTTGTCATTTAAGGTTTAGAGAGGGCAGAAGTATCAATATGCCCACTACAGGGCTTCCACTTCTTGGTTAAAGTTATGAGGTGACAAATTGTTTTTGAGGGGAGCCAGGGGTCTAAAGTTAGCTCTCAGTTTAAAAATTATGAGGACTCTCCTCCTTGAAGTAGCTGGATTTGCTCTAACATAATTGGAGAGAGATTGTGCATTACAGCTATAATCCCAGTCTTTGTTTAAAAGCACACATTGATTCTAGGAGAGGACAGAATGGGCCAAATTCATCCCTGGTGTAACTTCACTCAAGCCAACAGAGTTACACCAGGGATGAATTCGTTCAGCAGTATTTAAAAAAAGCATTTAAGTTTTACATGTCTGTTTTTCCCTTCATTCTCCAGCTGCAAAAAATGAGAATTTAATAATTAAATATAGCTGACAAATAAAAGTCATAGATCCCTGGAGACACATATTACATTTACAACCCAAGGTGAGAAGTGCAGAAACAACACTTCTACACATGAAGAGGGAGGTTTGACAGGTAGGAAAATATATTTCTGGGCTGCACATTCTGCCTCTTGTTGGGATTAATTGCCTGGTTGTGGATCTGTGTAGAAAATGTTTTTTCCCTTATATCAAATCAAATCAACCAGAGAGAAAAATGTAGGTTTTTAAAGAAATCCCTACCGGGTCTTTTCTTAGTTCTTAATTCTTTGCATCTCTGGAACCTCTCTCCTTTAAAACAGCTCTAACTTCCTCTCTCTTTTTGGTCTCTCTATATATGAATATATTATGTATTTACATAGTGGATACAATTTATACACTGCTTTCAGCAGACACTTGTACTAACAAGCAGGATGAACTGTTTCCAGAAAACAACTTATTTCTATCTGTGAATTATCCATGCAAAGATCTTGAATTTTTACTAATTTGTTTGTTCAAAATTATTTAACAAGGGGAGGGGGAAGGGATAGCTCAGTGGTTTAAGCATTGGGCTGCTAAACCCAGGGTTGTGACCCATTTACAGATCTGGGGCAAAAATTGGGGATTGATCCTGCTTTGAGCAGGGGGTTGGACTAGATGACCTCCTGAGGTCCCTTCCAACCCTGATATTCTACGATTCTATGACAAATAATTTATGTGAATGTATTTCAGCCAGTGAAGTATTCATATGGATGATGAAGGTGGCCAGGCAAACACATCTGGTATTTATACATATTTGTACAAGTATCCAAAACACCTTCTAGGAACATTCTTACATACAAGATTTTTGCTACCTGAATTCAGGTTTTTTTTGTCTGAACTAAACATTTGCAAACATTTTTCAGTATTCAACTCTAGCGATGACCCTTAGCTTCTGATTAAAGCTTCACTGTAATCTTATATCGGGAAGTGATAATGAACACATTGCTGATATATCTTTTATTTTACTGAGAACAATGAGTTTTTTCAAAAGGTCTTCACAGATAAAAGTGCAACTAATAAAATACTCACATACTCCTCCCCACCACAAAACTTACAACAGTCTCAAAGGGAAATTTAAATTCACACACTGACCCTTATTTTTAAATGTGAGCATCTTAAGACATCCATTTTGATGTTCATATTGGCAATTATGTATGTAAATGTGCAATATTTTGTGGCAAATGTTGGATCTGCATATCCTGCTAAAGAGCCTACAATTGAAAATTGAGCTTATTATCTATAGTAGTCAAGAAATAAACAGTTTTTAAGTCCAACTGTTGCACATATCTGGAAAAGCATCCTCTACATGCTAGACATGGATTTGTATTCCAGTCATTTATACATTGCATATAAACAAAATGTGCACACACGGTAACCCTTTGGCAGATGTCCTTTGGTACTTACTATAGGACCTTTTCAGACTAGGGGATGGGAGAAGTTTCCAAGTGTCTCTTCTTCAAACACATTTACATTGTATGTAAAATCAGAACATTTCTCAAGAGTCAGGAGAATTAATCCACCATGGCTCTTGTAGCAGATGGCTACTTACTTGCACTCAAAATTTTGACAGAATTTCCAAAATAGTAAGCGGAAGCTGCAAAATCCCACATCCGACTTTAGCTGAGATGTGGTGTAACATGTGTGACGTTGCACTCTATATGATTTTATGAAAGTATGCTGATGAGTATGAATATAATGTAACTAAAATATGCTTCATGCAAAAGGTCTCTTGTAAGGTATCATTACAAAGCTTATAATCTACTGAGTGTGGTCATCCTATTTTTATAAATGTATCACTTGTATCTAAAACTAGAAATATGAAATATAACTGTGAGGGCCTATTGTAATTATGCAAAGCGTGGGCCATTAATGGTGGTTTGGAATCTTGATGGCTCCCATCAACCAGGACAATTAACTGTGGATGGCTCTGTTTGCAGACAGTCCTTCCTGTGAGTCAGGCTGGGAGGAATGAAGGCTTGGATCTTAATGACGTGATCATATCACCTGAACTGGAATCCATCTTTAACCTGGTGTTTTTCCATTGAGAAGGAGGGGTGGGAAACCCAAAGGGACAAAGGATTCCTGCCTTATACAAAAGATATATAAGTGGGTGGAACAGAACAAAGGGGGAAGCCATCATGAGGAATCCCCCAGCTGCCACCTGAGCTGGAACAAGGGCTGTACCAGGGGAAAGGATTGTGCCCAAACTAGGAAGGTGTCCAGTCTGTGAAGAAAACTTATTGAAGCATCTCTAAGGGTGAGATTTTCTGTATTCAGTTTTATTACTGTACTAGACTTAGACTTGCGTGTTTTATTTTATTTTGCTTGGTAATTTACTTTGTTCTGTCTGTTACTACGTGGAACCACTTAAATCCTATTTTCTGTATTTAATAAAATCACTTTACTTACTAATTAATCCAGAGTATGTATTAATATCTGGGGGGGGGCAAACAGCTGTGCATACCTCTCTATCAGTGTTAGAGAGGGCGAACAATTTAGGAGTTTACCTTGTATAAGCTTTATACAGGGTAAAACGGATTTATTTAGGGTTTGGACCCCACTGGGAGTTAGGCATCTGAGCATTGAAGACAGGAATACTTCTGTAAGCTGCTTTCAGTTAAGCCTACAGCTGTTAGGGGACATGGTTCAGACCTGGGTCTGGGTTTGCAGCAGGCTACCAGGCAGGGCACTGAAGTCCTAAGCTGACAGGGCAGGAAAGCGGGAGCAGAAATACTCTTGGCACATCAGGTGGCAGTCCAAAGGGGTTTATGTGATCCAATCAGTCAGAACATGCTCCTGCCTTTATAAAAGTCAGTTGGCAGAAGAAAAAAAGACATTCGAATTTTTCAGCTATAGTAAAAATGTCCCATCCAAGCTGCAAAATGGGGTGGGGTGTGGGTAGCTTTCTAGACTCTTGCTCTGGGTGTCTCTTTCCCAAACACATTGGCATTAATGACAGGTGCATCAGCTCTACCAGGTACAGTGGGAAGCAGACTAAATGCTACTGTAATTGCAGAATTGTAACTACTTGCCCTATTTCCCCTACATTTTACATCCACCAAGCAATGTGGCTTGTACATTTTGAATGCTGTACACGAGCCACAATATTTTGCCGTCTTTCTTCCCATTTTGATGTGATGAAAGGTTGAGCTAGAGATTTAATACAACTGCCACTGAACCTGTTCTCTCAAGTGCAGAGAGAAACACTGGTGATGGACAAACTATGAAGCATTCTGCTCTCAGGGAAATGCAGTTTCTATGCAATAGCATCAGTGGTGGCAAAATGCTTCAGCTTCTCTTTTTGGGAGGAGGGCAAACTACCAGGTCCTCAAATGCTAGGCTAACCTGATGGGGAGCGAGGGCTAAGAAAGAGAATGAATTACCCCCGACAGACACACTGGTTATTACTTGCAGCTTTCTAAAACTCTTCACTTTCCCAACCATTTAGTGAAGGCTGTGAAGCCACCCTCACAAATATTTGTGTTTGCTGCACCACGCTCAGGCTATGTCTATACTATAAGCTAGAGGTGCGATTCCCCTGCTCATGTATACATGCTGGCACTAGCTCTCCTTGAGCTGGTGCAAGTATAAATAGCAATTTAGCATGGGATAGTGGCAGAGGATGCATGGCTTAGCTGTGAGGAGTGAAAACCTGCCTGAAATCGGTGGATATATACAGCTTAGCCACTACTGTGGCTACACTGCTGTTTGTACTCACTCTAGCGTGATGAGAGGCAGTGTGAGTACAGGTACGTGAGCAGGGGAATCACACCCCTATCTTATAGTTTAGGCATAGCCTACGATTCTTAAACTCATGTCTACTACTGTCTTGGTAGTAAACTTTGCATACTAGGTAAGCTATATTCCCTGCAACACGTCACCATATCCAAATCTAGTCTCAGCCATTCTAGTCAAGCTTTGGTGTTGTATCAAATAGGATTCGTAATGTACAGTGCGTTTAACCACTGTTAAACAACTTGGAACTGAAATACAGTTGCAAGAAGGATGTGCATTTTGTTCAGTAGGGATAATTTGTGTCATTTTGCCCTGCAGTAGGGATGCTGTACATGTCATTTGGCATGCAGGATGAATCTGATCTTCCTTTGGCCCAGTTTATCACATATTTGGAATTAAGTCCACTCCATCCTTGAACTATTCAGATAGAACGTTTTGTGCTCTGATGCGTCTTTGGCTCATTACGCAACCAAAACATGAAGAAACCACATGGACCCAGCTGGGTCCAAAATGACCATGTTTATTAACTATGCATTAACATGCAAGGCCTACTTACAAACATACTGCTGCTCTTGCTGGTTTCTGGTGGTTTCTAAATCAGAATGTAGTGAGTGGCACTAGAGGACTCACAATATTTTAAAGGGATACTACTTTGTGCCTGCACTCTCCAAAATCCCTTTCCCCATCTAACTTGCCAAAGACAACTAGCCTTTATTCCTCCATTAACTCAGTCTTCCCTCAGCCCTTCCAATTTATAAGGTAAAACTACTTGCTAGTTGGTACTGCTCCCATAGCCTGACAATTCCAATGAGCAAGATGATTAATGCTGGCAAAAACCTAAACATGAGTCTGAAATCTAGACAGAAATGGGAAAGACATGGCATTAATTACTATGGCTTGGGACCAGCTGGAGCCGTCACATGGCTCCTATCTGCAGAGTTAACCATGTAGAAAATAGCTCATGCTTCAGGGATTAGGGAGCCTAAGGACTTGAACAGACAATGGAAAACATCTCACATAAGGACCACCCGATAAAGATTAAAAAACAAACAAACAAACAAACAAACAACAACTCTAAAACCATTTCTCATCTGCCCCTTCCCAGGTCCAGCCTTCCAAATGATTTCAAGCTCTACACAGACTGCATCTAGAACAATGTCATTAGATAGAATGGATGCATCAAAGCCACTTTTGTCCTTCGTCCCAGCATCATACAGGGCAGCCCAAACTAGCAACATTCAAACTGCCCTGTAAAGTAGAATTTGAAGAGTAATGATCCCAAATCATTCCTCCAAGTAACTACAGTCTGCTTGTCTCCTAGCTTTGACTGACTATAGCGAGATGCCAGAGTTAGTAGTCTCTTGATAATCCATCAGAATATATTAAGTATCTCCCCTTTTACTTTGTTATTCAAGGTGAATACATGAAGCAAGACTGGAAAAAATATATTTTATATGGAAACCTAGGTTTCAGATTTGATAGTAGTGCTCACATAGCTTTGAATAATAAAAAGCCACCAGGCAATCTACAACAAACTAGAATTTTAATAATTGAGGAGCTTAAAAATAAAGCTCATCAGGTACAATTCCAGAGTTCACCAGTAAGATACAATAAGTTGAAATATGCCAGGTCTGAACGCCCCTGGTTGACAGATACAGGCTTATCAGACAGTCTTAATGATTCTGGGTTAAGCCACAAGATCAGCTCTTGGCTCCCTCAAGATAAATCAGTGCACAACATAACCCATGTTATTCCAGTTCCTTTCTTATCAGCATAGCTTCCTCTGTTCCTTTTACAGTCTCAGAGCAAAATCCTGGCTTCACTAAAGTCAACAGTAAAACTGCCATCAAGTCCATTGGAGCCAGGATTTTGGCCCCAGTCTGTATTTAGAATGTTACAGTTCTCCATACTATACATTTTTGAATCCTGTAGGTGTGAAGTCTGCCAGTTCCCACTTGCTGCTATTCTTCTCAGCCCCATATTCCATACTGCCAACTCCACCCATCAGGAGTCAGACCTGAAAAAGAGTCATGAAGAATTTTTTTTTAAATCTTTTGATTTTTAAGACACAAAGTCAAACAAGTAAATTTTTGAACCTTTTTCTTTGCCTTCTGGTCTGTGAGCCTTCGGGATATTTTCAAGCTTCTCTCTTCCGTCAGGAGGACTAGACGTTCCCCTAAACTCCCCTCCCCTTTTTTTAAGCCAAATGCTGAGACCCTCATGCAGTCTCTTGATTCCAACAGCAGAGGCTTTAAAAAAAAAATCACAAGACTTGCAATAAAATCATAAGAGTTGACAACACGCCGCAGGAGACATTTGGAGCGTTTAGTATTTGGGAGCCAGTCTGGAATTGTAGGGGAAGCACAGTAGCTGGATGCTTCTGCTAAAGTGACTAGTAATATAGTAGCTGCCATTTCAATTGTTCATCTTTAGGTTTAAGTGTTAACCAATTCAGATGTACAGGGCAGTTTATGCCTCTCAGATCTATTCTCCAGATGCAGGAAGATAGTGGTACATCGATTTACACTTGGTATGCATTTGCAGACCTTTCTGCAACCACAAATTCTAGGTAAAAAAAATTAAGTGAAAGCCTAGTTTCTGTAGGAAGTGGGGGAGGGTGGATTCCATGGGAAATTCTACAGTTTTGGAGTCACAGAAAACATGGGGCCCTGATTATAAACCACCACCCCCCCAAAACGGTTTGGGAGAGCATGGGAAGAGAAAAGAAAAAAAACTGTTGAGATAGAAAAGCTCCATAAAATTCTGGCACTATTTCAATGACCCCAGTGAGTCTAGTTCTAAGCCTGGATATGGCATACAAATTACACTCCTTGCAGCTGGTGGTTTTTCTGATGATGGATGAAGTTCAAAGCTTGATTCTCTGTTACACTGCACCTTATATAGTCATTTACAAAAATGCACAGTGTGTGTAAAAGTGCTACCAGATCAGAACAGAAAATCAGACCCCAGTTGACCATGTTGAATCTTTTAGATCTATCAGCTGCTTCTGAAATGGTTGACCACATGATGCTGAGGATATCCCTGTGGACCTCATCTAGCCCAAAGAATCTTAAATTAAAGCCCATTACCGTGTTTGCTGAAAACCGAATAATCACCCAGCATATCCCTCAGCCTGCGCTGCTTCCTGCAGCCCCCATTGGCCTGGAGCGGCAAACCACGGCCAGTGGGAGCTGCGATTGGCTGAACCCGTGAACGCGGCAGGTAAACAAACTGGCCCGGCCTGCCAGGGGGCTTACCCTGGCGGGCCGCGGGCCAAAGGTTGCCAATCCCTGGTCTTTGGCCTTGTAAACCCTACTGATGAACACAAACCAGCTGCCACATTTATCTACAGAATCTCTGCAAATCCCCATTATTCATAGATTGAAAGGGACAGAAAGGACCATTGCAATAGTCTAGTCTGACTTCCAGAATAAACAATGCCATAGGACTTCCCGGACATTAATTCCTTTTTAAACTAGAGCATATCTACAGCAACTCAATATTTTGTAAAGCTGCAATCCACCTAGAGAATGAAAGATGATATAAACAACCAAAACAAATTCTATTGGTCAATGTCCCTTAAAATATCCAGCTGTAAATCTATAAGCATGGGTTACTAATGTAGTACTGAAGCTTGTCGCCACCAGGATGCTCCATGGGAAACCCCCAGTGCTCATCTCTGGCTGCCTAGACCTAGGGTTCTCAAACTTCATTGCACCATGACACCCTTATGACAATAAAAATTACTTCACAACCCCAGAAGGGGGACCAAAACCTGAGCCCCTCCATCCCAGGCAGGGGTCCAAAGTCCAAGGGCTTCAGCCCCAAGTAGGGGGCATGTAATCTGAGCCCCACCACCCAAGACTGAAGCCCTGGGGCTTCTGCTTCGGCCCCAGGCAGTGGGGTTCGGGCTCTGGCCCTGGGCCCCAGCAAGTCTAAGTCAGCCCTGGTGACCCCATTAAAATGGAGTTGTGACCCACTTTGGGGTCCTGACTGACACTTTGAGAACCGCTGTCCCAGACCAATGCAGGTTGGGGGAAGAGGTGCTGTACTCTCCTTGGGAGAAAGGAGAGCCTTGCAATTTTCAGCAGCAACCACACAAGAGGATTAAGGAGTTTTGTGATTGAGGTTTTCCCCAGTCCAGACACTAGAGGGTGGGCTGTAGAGAAAAGAAACTTTAGGAAATGTAAACCGCAATTGTAGCTAGGCTAGTAAAAAAATTCCACTTAAATTCTTTTCAACAAAAAAAATTGGTATTTCAAGTAAATGAAGTGTTGTGCAAAACAGGTCACTGCTTTTTAGAAAAAATTTCTTGTGGGTGAAATGAATGTTTGAGAACTGAAATATGTTGGTCGAAAACCGAAACATTTAATTTCAGATATGCTGCCGCAATGCCGCATGGGAGTTGTAGTTTAGTTGTCTCAATGTCCTCTTTCTGCTTTATGGGCCAGGCTCCCCAGCCAGTCTACCGCTCCCATGTTGCATTGCCTCTCCTCATCAAGATGTAGTCTAGCCAAGGAGGAGGAAGGGAGCAGGAGCATGAGGCACTTGAACTGCAACGCCCATGAAGCACTGCAGTGGCATTTCTGAATCGCTACTTTGGTTTTGAGATGAAATATTTCACTTTTCCTCTTTGTCTAAAGAATCTAACCTACTATGGAGATAATATGCTTTTCAATTATACACAGCAGAGCATTCTGTTAGAATGAACCAATCTTGCATGGTTGGTAGACAAAGCGCCTTCCCCCTCCATCTCCTTTCAAAACAAAAAAGAATTTAGGCCTCAGGAGAGGGGGGAATATTAAATCAATACTTATTTCAATATCAAAAGAAAACAGATAGTAAAAGTTCTGTAAAATATAGATGCACATGAGATGCAGGCCTCCTTTCTCATATTAAGACTATTTCTTCTTGCATCCCTAGCATGGCATATGCACTCAGTCTCACTGCACCATTCTTCCATAAGGACATACAAAGCAACACTCGAACTAGCAAGCAATGCTGTCAGAGGCTCCTTGATTTAAATCAGAAATGAGTATGTTTTTCAGGGCACATTTATCTCCTATGGAGCCCATCCAAAATTTCCTTCCTATAAAAGCAAAAAAGCAAATGGATTCTTTAAAGGAGCCAATAAAAAGGTATGTTTGTAGGTAGAATACATCCTTTAATACTGAAGAGAGGGCAGATCAGGAAGATTGCCTCTACAAATGGCAAATCTTAAAAATGCAAGCTTCTGGTGTGCCCGTTCAAATGGTGGAATTGAATTCACAATGTTGTATTGGTCTGCGATTTAAAAAAAAAAAAAAAAGACGACATTATGGTAACATATCCCAAATGGCAACAGTCCATCTGCCCCCCTTCTTTCCCATCCCCTTTTCAGTAAGAATCCCATAAAAAACAGACATTTCATTAAGCTTTTGCGGGAAGTCTGCCAATACCCCTACCCTGCTAGGCAGTTTGGACAGCAGCCTCACCCACTATTTTCTAATCCAGATCTGTTACATATTGTCACTAACGAGACATGCACAGCACTAGGACATCTTGTAAAATGCTTGCAGTGTAATTACAGAAGGTCTTTCTTTGAGCCATAAATCTAAAATCTTGGCTAGGAAAATAAAATCTAATATTAAAAGCTTTATCAAGCGAGGAGCAGGGATGTCTCTAACCAGAAGATGAAGGCATCAAAGGTAATTGCCAGTGCCAATCCGCCCAGCATGCATGGCGCTTATATAATGCGCCATCATTTTGGGGGTTGCACTGCACATGCTCCCTTTCAGGGATCAGAGTTCTTAATATTACTGCAGCGATGGGCACATTAGCAACAGTAAAATGTGAAGAGGATGTTCCACTGCCGTGCATGGAAAGTAGTGTGGTAATAAAATGTACATGTAACAAAATAAGAAAGAGGCAACTGACTAGCGATTGATTGTATTGTGGTGGTGTCTAGGGATCCCAGTCATAGACCAGGAGCCCATTGTGCCAGGCACTAGTACAAAACACAGAACACTTTACGTGGGGAAAGATTTCCTTTAGAGAAGGGCCTGAATCAAAACCCCAGCTCAAAACCACTCTGGGCCAGATGCTGCCACCCTTACCCCCATTGAGAAGCACCTCACTTCATGAATAGTCCCATGGAAATCCAGGGGACTATTGGGATGTAAAGAACTACTGAGCAGTAGGAGGAAGAATCTGACCGCATAAGTGGCAGGGTTGGGGGAATGTTGAAATCGAAAAAAAAAAAAAAAAGCCTTTGGTTTTCATTCAACATTTTTAAAAGCACCTTGGGTTAAAGTGTCTGTATCAAGAACTGAATTAGACTTGAGCTGTTGTGTGAATAGCTACTCAAAAATAAATGAGGAACTGACAGGTTTTATTATTACTTAAGAAGCAGTAGAAACTAATTCATCATGGAAGTGCTGTGAATATTCCTCCTATCAAGGCCCTCAGTTCTCTGCAGCAACGTGTGTCAAATTCTAGTGCAATCTGTAGGAATAGAGGGAGAGGCACACTACCAATTACCCCCTCCCAGGATCTGCTGCAACCATCAGATAGGAGCAGGTCCCATCAGATCCCCCTTCTCCAATCCTGCTGTATGCACTGGTGGATTCTATGCACTGCTCCAACTCCTGCAGCTGAGCCCCAGATTCTGTGCTGGTTATAACAGCCACATAACTGCCTATAGGTTTCAGAGTAGCAGCCGTGTTAGTCTGTATTCTCAAAAAGAAAAGGAGTACTTGTGGCACCTTAGAGACTAACAAATTTATTAGAGCATAAGCTTTCGTGAGCTACAGCTCACTTCATCGGATGCATTTGGTGGAAAAAACAGAGTAGAGATTTATATACACACACACAGAGAACATGAAACAATGGGTTTATCATACACACTGTAAGGAGAGTGATCACTTAAGATAAGCCATCACCAACAGCAGGGGGGAAGGAGGAAAACCTTTCATGGTGACAAGCAGGTAGGCTAATTCCAGCAGTTAACAAGAATATCAGAGGAACAGTGGGGGGTGGGGTGGGAGGGAGAAATACCATGGGGAAATAGTTTTACTTTGTGTAATGACTCATCCATTCCCAGTCTCTATTCAAGCCTAAGTTAATTGTATCCAGTTTGCAAATTAATTCCAATTCAGCAGTCTCTCGTTGGAGTCTGTTTTTGAAGCTTTTTTGTTGAAGTATAGCCACTCTTAGGTCTGTGATCGAGTGACCAGAGAGATTGAAGTGTTCTCCAACTGGTTTTTGAATGTTATAATTCTTGACGTCTGATTTGCCATTGTGTAAAAGAATGAATGGACACAAATCAGACGTCAAGAATTATAACATTCAAAAACCAGTTGGAGAACACTTCAATCTCTCTGGTCACTCGATCACAGACCTAAGAGTGGCTATACTTCAACAAAAAAGCTTCAAAAACAGACTCCAACGAGAGACTGCTGAATTGGAATTAATTTGCAAACTGGATACAATTAACTTAGGCTTGAATAGAGACTGGGAATGGATGAGTCATTACACAAAGTAAAACTATTTCCCCATGGTATTTCTCCCTCCCACCCCACCCCCCACTGTTCCTCTGATATTCTTGTTAACTGCTGGAATTAGCCTACCTGCTTGTCACCATGAAAGGTTTTCCTCCTTCCCCCCCTGCTGTTGGTGATGGCTTATCTTAAGTGATCACTCTCCTTACAGTGTGTATGATAAACCCATTGTTTCATGTTCTCTGTGTGTGTGTATATAAATCTCTACTCTGTTTTTTCCACCAAATGCATCCGATGAAGTGAGCTGTAGCTCACGAAAGCTTATGCTCTAATAAATTTGTTAGTCTCTAAGGTGCCACAAGTACTCCTTTTCTTTTTGATAACTGCCTATAGTTAATCCCACTCATCTGCAGACTGGCCGCTTTACATATTCTCTGCTAATTTCAAGTATCTGTTGCATCTTTCATCTGACTTGTTACTCCCTGTCTTATTTGCCTATTCCAGATTGGTGACTGAGCCAGGATATTACCAAAAAGAGAGTGCTTGGGAACAGGCAAATGTATTATTGAACCCAAGATATGGAGAAACCCTCCTGGGTCTTGCAAATGACTTCTCATAGAAGCATTCATTTTCTAAGGTAATAGAGCTATCCTGTCTTGTTACAGTGCTCTTGTGAGGCAGTGTAAGATATGGGGAACTCTTTCCACTTGACAAACTTCCAGGTGAGTAATGCTGTCACTCAGCAAAGCTTCCTTTTACAATACCTTCTGAGCCTGAAAATGCTCACAAGTTCTATTAATCCAATATTCACTTTACATGGATATGTGGTAACACCTCAGATGAAAAAATACTGTGTACCAATGACCAGCAGCTGAAAGAAAGCAAAACCACAGTGCACACTTGGCCTAACTCCATGACCACCCATGAAAAGCTATATTTTGAGAAAGCTACAGTCAGAGATGGTTGTTTGGGGCACAAGCAACAGTTTATTCCAGATGACCATTGTACAATAGGGACAATCCAGCAGATTCTGTAAGGAAAATCAGGCTTTTCTAATTTACTGATATTCTTTGAACAGGATACTTATATAATAGACAAAGGAGAAACGCTGGATATAAATTTATTTGGCTTTTCAAAAGGCCTTTGCCGAAGCCCTGCACTAGCAGCTATTAAGGAAACAAAGAAAATAAATGGTCAAATTTTCAGCATGGCTAAAGGTTCATAAGGCTTGCCTCAATGTTCCCTGATAGGACCAGTTTTGTTTAAAATATTATAAAACCAATATATTTACACACACACACACACACACACACACACACCAGTGTAGTTTAGTCAAGACTACAGAAAGCTATGAGGGACTTCAAACAAAATTCAATGGCGTGTGCAAAGCAACACCTATGGCAAGCAATACATTTGAATAATATGAACCACTCAGACAGACACTTTGCTAAATTAGCCATAAACTCAGGAAGACGACCATTGTGGAAAACTCAGTGAAAGCCTCTGGCTCAATCTGAGGCAGCAACTGAAAAAAGCAAACAAAAAAGTTTGGGAGCATATGGGATAGGATAGCAAACACTGACTATATCACATTGCCATTATATGAGTCAATGGAATGCCCTCATCTGGAGTACTGTTCTGGTCACCCTAGCTCAAAAATGATACAGCAGAAACTGGGGTTTAGAGACAGAAGACAAATGATCAGAGGCATAGGAAGCCTTCCATATGAAGAGGCAAACATGTGGGACTGTCCTTCAGAAAGGAGAAAAAGAGGAGGAGATACAATAATGAATGTTAAAGAGAGGGGAAATCCAACACTTCTAGTTATCTATTCAGATAATGCAAGGACAAGGGGATATTCAATTATACTGAAAAGCAACAAATTTAAAAAACTACTCAATTTATCTGCTTTTGAATGTGCAATAATTAATTTAGTAGTAAGCACTTCTGGTAGAGACAACTGGAGATGGTAAAGACAAAAGGGCCAGATGCTCAGCTGGTATAAATTTGTATAGATTAATTGACTTGAATGGAGCCACACTAATTTGCCCCTGCTGAGAATCTAGCCCAAACTCCATTACAAGACATTTTGGATGTGGTGACTTATCTCACTGACAGAAGGATGCCTGATACACACAGAGCTGGCAATGCTTTTCATACCACCCACAGCCCAGATGGATCATCAGTCATTACATTGAAAGTATTTCCAAGAATGCTTCTATCCCAAATCCACCAAGGAAAAATTAAAATGTTCTTTTATTACATAAACTTACAAAATCTCACAATGCACAAACCTACCAAAAGCAAAAATATTTTAGAAATAAAACCTGCTATTTATATAGCTCAACAGCTGAGTGTTAACATTAATTTAAAAAACCTTCAAAATCCTCATGTTGTTTGTTATAAATTAAATAATTGTGCTTATATAGAGTCTCTCATTTGAAGATATCAAAAGGCTTTATAAAGCTGGGAATGTGTCATTCTCCACATTTCACAAACTCAAGCAGACAGGTTAAGCTCTCAGGCCCTGAACCTGCAGATCCCAACTGAAGTCAATAGGACTGTGCACAGGTCCAGGGGGTCTACTCACAAAACACAGCAAGGAGATTTGGGCCATATTTTTTAATATATATTTTACACACACTTTTTTTTTTTTGAAAGTGTCCCCTATATTTGCTTGTCCAGCTTGAGACCCCAAAGCCCAATTTTCAAGGGTGCGGAGCACCAGCTGTTCTAGTTGACAGCTGGGGTTGGGGGTTTTGAGCATCTCCAAAAATCAGGCAGTAAGTGGCGCAAATTGGGCGTCAACAATAAAATTGGTGAAAACTTTTGAAAACGTATGCCTTTGTGGTTTGTTCAAGGTCACAAGAGTCCGTGAGTGCGAGACTCAGGGGCAGAACCTGGGCTCCCAACTCGAAGGACCCAGTTGCAACCAGATTATCATTGCCTCGAGAGTGACAGAGCTGGATTCTCCACTCTGTTCTGGCCTTTTTGCATCATTCTGCTTATGGAAGTGAGTTCCCTGCTAGCATAAAGCTGCTGTAGGTGATGGAGCTGGCTCCTGTATTCAGTCACTGCATTCCCACCTTGGTATAGGGAGCGGGCATGCTGTGGAGAGTGTGTACACCTCAACTATGCCAATTAGCTACTGACATAAGGTCCCTTTCAATTCTTCTCATGTATTCAGTAGCTGCTTTGGAGATCCTTAAAACAGTTCCTCTTCATTAATTTTTGCAGTACTTGTGTAGTTCCTCTTTGACAGTCATCGTGTGTGTCTGATAACACTGTAATAAGAGCATTTTAAAGTGTCAGAATATGTAAATAGAAGTATCAAAAAATGTGAACTTGAATCTTTCCTACTGAAGTGAGATGTTTTGGTACAATTCACTAACATCATAGATACTTTAACCCAGTAATTGCTAGAGTCATGCTGATCAACCTGTACTTAATCTTGTAATAAGAACTTACTTTTTAACTTTTTTAAAAAAAATCTAGGTGTTATCTCCATTAATTTTCTCCCACAAGAATAGTTTGATGGATGTTCTCCAGGGTGCAGAAGGATCTTGCTATTTCAGCAGCTTTATGCCATGACTGTGGAGCTCTGCTTTCTAATACCAGTACGGTCACCATGTTGTTAACTTGCATGCCAGCTTATGCAAATTCCCCACACACACCACATTTACAGCCCCCTGATTTTCAATGCCCGGAAGCAAGCAGCATGGCCTTTTCAAGGGAGAGATTCCCAGTCTGGAATTTGCTGTCTCCTTTGGTCCAATAAATAGAGGTAGTCAAAATTTTGACCATGAAATTACCCCCCCCACACACACACAATTTGGCTACCACCTGTGCGGCCAAAGCCCCATTTTAAGTTTTGTAAACATGCAAATCCCATTTGGATAGTCAGGCTTTTGCTTGAAATTGCTTGGTGAGGAAAGGTAACTCTTAGGATGGCCCTGACTATTGGTTGGGGACATTGCCTCCATGTTTATACTTTTGGTCTGGCTTGGATTGAAAGGATGGAGATTATAAACAAACACTTTGTTTTACAATTCTGACCAGACTAGCTGCTCCATAGTGCCAGTGGCATTTATTTCTCCAATTTGATTAAGGCACCCTCAAAAAGCTCTTGCTAGTGCATGCCCCTATTCAGGGCGCCTCTCCAATCCGTGAACAAGACAACTTCCAAAAAGTAGGCCTGAAATTCTGGCCTATGTGTCAGTTTATATGCAGATATATGGTATTTTGTAGGGACTAACGGCTACTGGAGAACAGGTCACCCCAATGTACATACTTCAAAAGGGAGTGTATGCGCGCACACACGGGCACACACACTCCCCTTCCTAGTCGCATATTACCTGCAGAAATGTGGAGAATGAAGTGATTAAAGCTCATTTCTAGAGCAGGTCAACTTTTTTGGATGAAAATTTTCATTTAAAATGGCTTTTGTTCAAAATGAAATTGTTCATTTTCAACATTTGTGGGTATGTTTCACATTATATATATTTAGTGTTTGCTTCTTTTCCATTCTTCCCCTCTGCTCCGTCATTTTCAAAAATCCAAAAGTGACTGCAAAAAAAAAAAATGAAAAAATCAAAAATCAACTTTGAAAGAAAAATAGAGGTTTATTTTTAACCCTGCAAAATGAAAACCTGGATATCACAATTATTTTTGACAACTTGTTTTGACAAGTTCTAGTCATTTTGAAGACATAAAATTTGCCACAGATTGCTAGTCCATGAGTCTAGTTTTACCAAGGGGATGCTATCCAGCATTTTTTTATTTTTGGGGGTGGGGGGGGAAGATACATGTGAGATAGCTACATAGGAGAAGCCAAAAGAATGAATAGGTTTGTAGGCCCAATTAAAAAGAAAAATAAATAAATAAAAAAGGAGCACAATAAATCTGCTACAAAATATAGCAACTCGTATTTGATTGTAGATTCAGGCCCGATCAGATTAGGTTCACCTGTCTATATTTTCAACTTGACAGCTAATGGTGCTGGGGTAGGCTACAATAGAGTTTTATTGGCAGCGCAATACAGCTAGTTGCTGGTACAACTAAATAGTAGATGGCCACCAACTCACTCCCCCAGCATGGCATCCATCCAAAGGGTTCAGCAGGCTTTCCTTCAGCAGAAAATAGGAGTTTCGGCCTCTCAGGGGAATCTGAATTTCATCAACATAAAAGTATCATTCACCCAAGACCAATATCACAGGTCTTAATTTATAGCCTGATGGTCTGCCTTCATCCTGTATGCCTCTGTGGGAGCAATCTAAGTCATGCAACTATAAATCACCTAAACTCTAAATGGTAGCCTACGTGTCTCTTGCACAGAGCAAGGATATCAAAAGCCATTCAATGAACACAACTAACCATGCAAGTAGGATTAAGAACAGCTCAAATGATTTCATTCAATAAATATAAACAATACAGAAATATTAAACTTTAAATGTTAATACTTTCCAATATACCAGGTCCCTGGAAAGCTGCTGTTAGTATCATACTAATAAGAATTCTAGTAATTTCCTCAAATACAGATTCCAGCTGCCAATCACCCCAAAAGCATTCAGTCGAGTTGCCCTGGGATTGGTCCCTCCCTTCATGAGCAATTCTGGCTTGCCTTGAGAGAACTTTTCTGACCCAATTTTTTTTTTCTTCTTCATTCCTTACCTTGTGTAACTGCTTCAACTCCTCTCAGGTTCTTCAGAGAGCTCTCCACTACAGCGACTGTTTTCCCAAGCATGTTGAACAAAAGATGACCGCACTGCTCTTCTTTATGGAAAGGCCCCGCTACACATGCTTCATTCACAGGTCTCCATCTCCAACCAGATACAAATTCTGGTAACTAGTTTGGGTAACACACGCTTCCCAGGAAATACGCTTCAGGTCAGATTACAGAAAAAGCAGGACATTTCATTACAGGATGGAATTTTCAAGAGCACACAAATAACTTGGGAACACAAGCTCCATTAAAAGAAGAAAAAAAAAATCACTGGGACCTCACCTAAGTCACTTGGTGTTTTTGAAAATCCCACCCATAAATGACAATATTGCCACTTCAATCCCCTTTCACATGCAATCTGATAAATATTCCATTCCATTTTCCTCCACCCAATTCTTCCTGGGAGAGTGGAAGACAAGGAGGCCCTGTGCCCCTAGCATTTACATCAATTAAAATAAGAATATTTCTTCATCATATCCTAGATCAGCGGTTCTCAAACTGTGCGTCAGGACCCGCAATCATTTTAATGGGGTCACCAAGGCTGGCGTTACACTTGCTGGGGTCTGGGGCTGAAGCCTGAGCCCCACCCCACAGGGCCAAAGCCAAAGCCCAAAGGCTTCAGTCCTGGATGGCGGGGCTCAGGTTACAGGCCTCCCATCTGGGGTGGATATTCTTTGGCTTCAGCTTTCGCCCCTCCCCGCCCAGGGCAGCAACGCTCGGGTGGGCTAAGGCTCTAGTTTCCCCCCTCCTGGGGTCGTGTAGTAATTTTTGTTGTCAGAAGGGGGTTGTGCTGCAATGAAGTTTGAGAAACCCTGTCCCAGACAATTAGGCATTGTAAATATATTCAAGCTAGCTAAAGGTCTTTTCTAAGATGGCTTGAGAATCTGCTATTAGTGTTTTGTATTGTGACGAGAGCATCTGGGATTTAAACTCCTTCCATTTCTCATGCTCCTGGACAGCAGTGTCTACACTTACCAGCAGAGTGCTCTTCAATCGACTGTGGTACTCCAGCTCTTCAAGAAGAGTAAGGTAGAGTCAGTGGGACAGCACCTCCTGTCGACACAGCACGGTGTAGACACCGTGGTAAGTTGACCTAAGTTACGTCGACTTCAGTTACATTATCCACATAACTAAAGTAGCGTAAGTTAGGTTGACTTACTGTGGTAGTATAGACAAGGCTTGAGAGAGTGCCACAGAGGCTATACTGTTCTTTTGTGTGCATGAGGGAGCGATGTTGCAATGTAGTGGCAGCCTACTAGGGACTTACTGCTGCTCCTACTACTTTTTGAAAGGAGCTCCCTTTAGCTTAATTGGTAGATGCCTATGTTTTGGAACGAATGCACCTATGAATATTAGGGATACATAAGCAGTAATTGTCTGGAGCATACAAATTCATTACAAGGCATTGCTATTAAATGCAAAGCAATCCTTTTGGCTCAATTAAGCAGCAGCATTGACAGAATCAAGACCCATCAAGTTCTCTTCAACCTGAAAGATGGAGGCTGTGTCATAAACCATCAAGGACAATGGGAAGTAAAACAGATGGATTTTGGGTGACAGAAGAGAAAATGGAGTGGAACCTCAGAGCTTTGGTGGAAATACAAAAAAAAAAAACAAACCAATCAACTACAGAGGCAAAGCTAAAAAACTCCATGCCAGATCTTCAGCTGGCCTAAATCAGCATAGCACCATTGCAGTCAATGGAGCTTTGCTGAATTGCAACAGCTATGGATCAGAGTCTGGGCCTTGACATTGAATGGATTCATTGCAACCTGGTAGACACAAGGTGAGCTCAGGATGGGATAGTGAAGCCCTACTGCAGACATTCTTGTATTGGGGTGAGGGTTAGTAAGATCTCTACAGTTACAATCAAGATGTCTGTAGTTTAGCTTCTCTTCTTTTACACTTTAGTAGTGAGGAAAACAATGGTTTACCCTTTGTGTTCATTACTATCTTATATAAATATGCAACACACTGGTGGGAGAACACACATCTGAACATACACATTTTTGCAAAGCACAGAATCAAGTTCAAGGTCGGAAAGGACCATCATTGAGTCTGACCTCCTGTATATTACAAGCCACCACCACCTGGACCCACAAACTAAACCCACAATGTTTGATCTTCTGGGAAAAGGTGCTTGCACAATTTATCGCCTTACATTTGTATAAGTGTTAAGTCAATAGAATGTAATGGTTCAAAAAATTAGGTCCATATCTACTGTAAGCAGTCTTGGGTGTTTTTTTTTTTTTTTTTTTTTTTTTAAAGACAATTATGTCTAGAGACATTAGGATGCCACTGTGGATATGTGAAGACAATAAGTTAATGTGCTGTAACCAATTTGCAAACGTTAGGAAGTTAGCTACAACAGAAAACTAATTAAATAAAAAAGGGTTTGTCCACATTATGGGTAAAGGGTAAAGGCAAAATGGCATTCTAAAAATGAATCTGTTACAAAAAGTGCAGCTAAGCAACACACATATGTATGTGTGTCACATCAGCGTTTGTTATCAGAACACGTAGAGGTTAATGCCCAAAGAGATTTTTTTCTGAATACTTGTAAGAACAAATTCATAGTTCAGCTCTTTGAAGGCCCATTTCAGATGGAGACCTTGCAGATCTAGGGGCCAGAAACAGCCACCATTATGATGGGTAGTACCCGGACTCATCAAGTAGTTCATCTAGTCCTAGGAACACAGAGGATGATAGAAATATCAATAGTCCCCTTTAAACTATATCATACATCCAGGATGATAGAACTGTGAAGCAAATGTGACTTCATCATAAAAAACTCCCAAACCAGGCTTGAAAACAAAACCAAATGTAATGGAAATGCATTACCAAAACACATGCCAGCCTCAACGCCTACTTTTGTACATCATTTTATTTGTTTTCCAGCCCTCCTTTTATTCAACACATTTTTAGTATTTCAAAACCCGTATCATAATCTTTCCTGAAGACTCATCTCTCAGGTGCTATCCCATTAATGGATTGAGATCCATTCCACTACACAGTTGCCTGTGCAGAAGTGGAAAGAAGCACTTCTCAGTTTCTGTAACCTTATTTATAAATTAAATTCTTCAAGTACCTTACCCAATAAGAGACATTAAGTACAGCATAGGCCAAATCCCCTTGATTTCTCTGCAGCAGGCTAATTTACGCACCCAGAGGTCTGACCCTACATGGTTTTACAAAAGCAACATAATTAAGGGCCCAATCCTGGAAATACTCATTTGAATGATTGCAGGATAGAGCCTTAGCTGACCCTTTCCAAAGCCCCAGAAATCCATCAAATTAAGAGGATAAAACCATAGCACCAGATCCTGGTCATATTGAGCCACAGTGTAAAACTTTAATAACTCCACTGACCACCAGAACCAGAAGTGGGTGGGGATGGGGGGGGCAAGGGGCCATGGCCTCCCAAACTGCAAGCCTCGGAAGGTGCACAGCGGCGCTGGCAGGGACTGTGCTTCGCAGCAGGGGAGTTGCTCAGAGTGCTGCAGGGGCCAGACGGCAGCTGGTGGGAAGGGCAGAAGGAGGATGGGCTGTGCAGCTGGTTCCCAGCAAGCTAAGTGCAGCTGCTGGAGAGTAGGAGACGGACTGCACCAGGCAGCAGTGGTGCAGGGGGCACTGCAAGAGAACACAGGAGCTAGGGAAGAAGGGAGCGCAGGATGGGAGAAGGGACATTGGAATCCACTTTGCCCTTGCCCCCCACCCCACTTCTACAAAAGGTTCCGATGTTCTTGCCACTGACTTCAGTGGAGTTCTTCTGGACTTCTGTGTAATCAAGATCAGAATCTGGCCCATAGCACACAATTTCTCTTTAGTATAATAGAGTGACACGTGTCCTAGTGATTACCTGCTAACTGTAGTCTTGTCTAACAGCCAGTAAAATCTCTGATCCCATAAGGGAGCTCACCTATTAATAAGAGTTAAGCAACCACCTGTTAAAGCATCAATAGAATTTTTAGTCCCTTGGTGGCTGTTATGAACAGGGTTATACTGTATTTCAGGAAACAAAAGGTTTATGTAAAATGTTTAGTTGAGGTAAACTGTCCCCACCACCCTCCCTCCTCCATTCCCCACCCATCCTACAGAACTGTATACAAGTCTACAGCTTACAAAATGCAAACGGACCTTAAAACATAGTAATTACTGCTTGCACTACCCACCCACACTCAGCTGTTTTACCCATCGCATCCCTTGTCATCTTCCATCTGTGGTGCCTCCCTTTTAACAGCTTTGTGTGTTGCTACTGGGGTAGAGTAAAACCAGATTTTAAACATCATTGATGCTGCAGTCTTATTCTGCTCAGCCAAAATATGGCTGGGGGGGATGGAGGGGGGGAGAGAACAGAGAGAGGAAGAGCGCGTGAGCGAGCTATCCACACACACATTTCATCATGATCTTGGATAAACTCTTACAAAACAATCATTTTGACTGATACGAAGAGGAAAGAACTCTTGAAGAGGTTTACAATAATTTAATGAATACTCTTGTACCGAATCCTGTACTTGGGTTACAGATACAGCTTTTAAAAAGAAGTTACAATGGGGAAAGATGACGACAATTGTCCATATAGCCATATAATTAATTGTAGTTTAATGCTGCACTTAAATATTTACTGCACAACAGAAAGTCAAATCACTACCAAATTACACGCGATTCACTTCCATTCTGCTTTTCAATTACAGGTATTCAGCTTACAATTTCATTTCTGGAGGTTACTTTCAGGAACAGACAGCTCTTACACCAAATGGAAATAAATGCCACCTAGAGAACACACACATTAAATGCATAAAATGGGCACTTAGGAATTGGCATGGTCTGGTCCTCCTTCAGCCCTCTAAAAAAAAAAAACTACAGGACAACAGGTTTTTAAAACCACTGATGTGGTGGGGTGCATGGCAGGACTTGACACGAGAGAGAGTGGGTTATGTACTACACAAGAGTACATCTGCGAAAGGTCCAAGGAGATTTTTGTTGAAGATGCAGCGGATCCACACCAGATATATTGTGAATGGCTTAATGTTTTCTGAAAAGGTGTGATTCTGGTGTGACAAAATATAAGGCATGTAAGTGTTTTCACCTTGCTCCTGTATCCACACTTCATATTTCACCTCTCTGACCTTCAGATACTTAAGATTCCAGGGGATCTGCCAAGACACAGAGAGCTTCGCTTCACTAGTACCTTGGACAGAGGCTTGACACTTAGCATCCCTGACCTTGCCAGGATACAGACCACTAGTCCACTTCTGCTTCTTGGGTCCAGGCTTTGATTTCACAGTTTGCCTGATCGCTTGGATAAGGGAAGGGATGTCGACTTTTGTATCCTGGTAGACACGGAAAAGCCATTCCGGGTTCCGACAGCAGAGGTGCCGTGGAACCTCCTTGCTTTTTATGATGCGTTCCTGCTCTGCCTTGTCTAAGTGAGCAATTCCTCCCTGGTCCCATGGCCTGTCAGGAAAGGTTACAGTGTTTTCCCTATCAGTGTTCTGCCAGGTAATGTACTGGAGATCCATGCCAGGGAGCGTTGACAGTGTTTTGTATGGGGTGTAGTGTTCAGGGTTGATTGCATAAGGAAAGAGCTCCACGACAGTGGCCCCTCTTGGCAGGAAGAGAGACATCACTAATTGGGCTCCATGCATGCTGACCAGCATGGATGCATTGCTGATCAGATGTACAATGTGAGAAAATGAATGGTCCTCTATGGAGACTGTAATGGTTTTCATCTGAAACTCCTGGGCAAGTGCCAAGATTAGTTCTGCCTCATTTAGGATTAGTCTGTTGATTGTTCGACTGAATACTACAATATACTCCTCACTAGCACTTTCTTCCAAGCTGACATTCAGCTTCTCCATCATGAACTTGGTGAAATGCCTGATCTCATTGCCAGAAACCAAGATGTTTGCCTTTGGTCCTTGTGGTTGAACAAATCCATATTGGTACCATGTGGTGATTTTGGACAGCCCTACATAAGATTTGGTAAAACAAAGGAGCCTGCCCAGGGTTTTAAGCTGCTCTCTGAGGAGTGGCTGTTTATTACTCAGTAACTTGTAGAGATCGAAGTGCAGGCCTTCATTCCACCCCTCCATGAAGAAGAGTCGTGACTCCAGATCTAAGTCTGGGAACTGCTGCATGGTGTAGAAGATTGGGAGGAGGTCGTCGTGGAAGACGTGCATCAAGTTGTCCGGGTTAAATCGGTTGGTGATGAGTGCCACATCAGGCACAAAGACTGGCTTTGGCATGAATTTCAATGCAGCAGCTGGCAGTTCCACAAAGTTGAAGTACTGGGTGTTGTGGTCCTCCACCGAGGAGAGATCAAGCAAGGCAGGCTGGAATCTCCTGGAGCCAAGGTTGGGAAGCATAACTGATGCGTTGCTGTGAAAGAAGACAAACTCCTCTGCCTCAGTGGAGTAACAGAGGGACTCAAAGCGGCAGATGCGATCCGTGTGCATCCTGCCTGTGCACACCATCCTGGTACCGTCCTCCACCAGGGCCTGAAGCGCCGCATGGTAGTCAATCTGGACTTGAGAGAGTTCCTGGGACTGGCGAGTGAGGACCAGCTCTTCTTCAAGCACGAAGATGTGCTCTCGCAGCTTGATGCATTTCCAAAGCACAGCTGCAAGGGCAGACACTAGCAGGGCATTAAACACCGCTGCTATGTTCATTCTGTAGCTAGATCCTACCAAGACGACAGGTGGGGAACACAATGGAAAGAGCCAACATCATTAATCCTCTTTGACATGGTGAGGACAAAGCCCTGTGGAAAACAAAAAAGAAAGAAGCCATTGGAATTTTTTTTTTTTTAAAATAATGTCTCGGCATCTCCCCCTCCCCCCCGGAAATGGGAGAGAGATGAAGGTAAGATACTGTCCAAAACTGAACTCAATGGGGGTGGGGGGGAAATAGGGAGAAGCTATAAAAAGCAGCTTCCCCTCTACTTTTAGTTTCTACCATTTAAGTAAAATAAATGGTAAGATGAATTCTGTGAATATGCATTAGGCAATCTAAGCAATTATTTTCATTAGGAATATGCTTCAAACCAAAAACTTTCTCAAGCTATTTACAATAGGATAGTTCAGTAGAAAGGACAAATGGCCCAGTGTAGAGCACTAGCCTAGAGCTTGAGAGAGTTGGGTTCAATTCTCTGCTTTGCCATGGCCTTCTCTGTGGTCTTGGGCACATCACTTGGAACCTTTTTAAAAGGCTTTTATGTGGAGGGAGCTGATTTCACAGCAGACTCTACAACCCAAGAGAAGTGACTCCAGCAGTGCTTCTCATCACTTGAGCTCCACAGGTCCATGGGGGGGGGGGGAGGGGGAAGAAGAAATGAAGCTGACCCCTCTCTCCAAAGTATGATCCCATGGGGTTATCTGGCCAGACATTAATGTTGCCTCACACATCTGTTACCCCTCCTACATGATGGCTACTGCATGGCCATGAACCGGGTGGGAAGGAAGGCGCAACAACAGCGGCTGATGCAAGAATCATGCTGATATTGGAAGAGAGGGGTTAGCAGGGTGGATGTGTAGATGCAAAAAACCTCTGGAGAGTCACACAGCTCTTGGATCCATTGGCAAACAGAGAGGGCCAACTTCATCCAAACAAATAAAAGGAAAGAGTGAATGGAAAGAATGGTCTAGATCCTCAGCTATGCTGTGCCCACATTGTGCCAGGCCACCAACACAGAGCAGTCAAACAGTAGCGTACCCAATCACTAGTCAATTGTTAGGGGATTCTCCAGCAACACAGAGGAGTTGCTCCTACTCCATTCCCCTCCCAGCTTCTGGCATAGGAAGAGTGTCCAGGGCTTGGGGTTATTGACAGCCAGAATAATTTAGTGCATCCTTGAGGCTGCTCTACCTCATGGCAACACAATGCTGGCCCAGAGCACAGCCTGCCCAGGAGGATGGATGGGGCTGCACACTTCCAAATTGTACTGTGTTTCTTGGCTGAAGCCCAGGATCGATGGGTCTGAGTTGTCTACTCCTAAATATCTGCACAGGAGAAAGTTTGGCTCTTTGTTTGAGGGGTCACAGCTGTATTAAAATGAACACACCCTTGTCCAGCAAGAGTGCAGCTGACTCACACCAGTACAGCTAACCTTTAAACGTATCTAAAAGAAACGCATTCCAGGCATTTCCCCCCCAAAGTGTGACATTTTCAAAGGCATTCAGCATTAGCCTACCTCTGTTCCCATTGAAATTGGCACACTTTTGAAAATCTGACCCTAGATTCATCTCTATGTGCTTGCTGGTGCAGAGACTCAGTGTTCCCTTTTTCCAATGGCAGAGGTCTTGGCAATTTCCATTTGAGAGAGCACCAGCCTCCTTCCATTTAGGTTTGTTATTGGTTTATGTTTGAGCATCAATTACATTATATTCTTTAGAACTTCAATTTATGCACCAATTCATTTGCAGCATTTCTGAGATTAATTTTCAGTATGCGTCATATTCACTGTTAATCAGATTGCAAATAAATTGTAGCCAAAACCCAGGGGGAATTATTGGAAGGACAATTTCTGATTGGTCTATGTCTGACCAAACCATTTCTAATTTTATTTGTAGAGAGTAGTTTAAACTGATTTTGCTGTAAATTTAAACTCACAAATGCTTAGGTAAGTCCAATGAATTAGTACTGATCCCTTTGCATTTTAAGCCAGACGTACATTGGTTTTGTTATTTCTATAATTGTTGAACTGTGGAAAGAATTGCATGGCAGGTTGATCGCATACTCAGAATAATATAATAGGCAGACTTTGCATATATGTATATGTACACACACACAGACACCCACATACACACACACACCCATGTGCACACTCTCAAAGGAGAATTTGGAAGTTATAGGTAGTCTAAGATCATTGTTAAGGAGGCAGATTGTAGACATGATCTTTGGAGATCAAAACAGCAGTTTCAGTTTGGGATCAGCCTTTGCTGGGAACAGAGATGAAGTCCATCTCCTCTGGCAGGTAGACTGAATGAGTATCTAGCTCAGTAAGGGCCAGACAAAGAAAGATATGTTTGATTTCGTGAGTCACCAATGGTGGCACCATTGAAACTTTGACCAAGGCCTTGTTTATGCTCAGGACAGCCCCGGCTCCACCATTAATAGCCATCAATTGGTGTAGCTGGACTGGTGCTGACTTGTAAGTGTAGAAAAGGCCACTGAGTTTTGAGGGTAGGGAATAATCCAAGAGCTAGGATCTTACACTTTCAAGTCAATCTACATTTATTTTGTTGATCTACAGTTCTTCTTCAGTGCTGGGTATATTGTTTCCAAAGCATGTTTCACTTTGCTTTTTTCTACTTTGCTATTCTGGTAAATAATCTAGCAATAGTATTAGACTGTGTAAACAGCCCGTATTTTAGCTACACGTACATGATGGAAATTGTTTTAAGTTGCAATATCAATCCAACAAAGAAGAAGATAGAGTCCAAGTGACCTCCTTCAAAGCTTGCTACTCAGTATATAAAAAGGCAGATCTGGAAGAAAGCCTTTAGCTCTGAAGAATTTAAAATGCTTAAAATAAGGGTCAATCTGAGCACAGCACAAACCTTAACATTGGTTTTTCAGAAGCACTAAGTGTTCAAAACTCCTCCTGAAGTCAACGGGAACTGCTAGCGCTCAGCACCTCTGACAAATCAGATCTTTAACTTATTTTACTCTAACATGAAAAAAAAATTCAAAGAGTCACCTGAGGTATCAATCTTCAAACACTCCTATACTCATCTATATCTCAACTGGAAACCCCGAGGTGGAAGGTTGTGTCTCTCACTAAAAACCCGGGGAGCCATGCCGTCCTCCTTAGAGAAAAAGTCTATTCTAATATTTCTTTATCCTACCAGCCCCCAAGGGACAGCATAAGAACTAGTTTAGATTGGTTTCTAACTTCATTTCTGAAAAGTGGCCCAGATGGATCTCTCTTACAAATACACAGGTTAAAAATCTGTCATTTTACACATGGTTGCATTAGTGCCTGTACAACTACTGTAGTAAATAACTCTACTTTAACATCCTTTTTAATGGATTTCCTTCCTCCCCTCCCTATAGCAGATCTTTCACTTCTCTGCACTTAGCGGAAGCAAGTGTGTTTTCTTTAGCCATCCAAGTTTCAGGGATGGCTGTTAAAAGCCAGCATTGCTGAAGGACTCCATCATCATATTTGTTCCCAGCTGCCTAGAGATGCATAAATCCTGGTTCATGCTGTTTGGCTGAAGGCTGCTTTTGCTGGAGGTGAACAAACTAAAACTGGCCAGGAGCAGGATTTAGGGAGGAAAGAGAAAAGTCACTGGCACAACTGAATTGTGGATTCTGCAATTTTAGGATTTTTCTGGAATGTTTGCTCATTTTCTGCAGGACTGTACCTTTCATTTTCTTTTCTCTTACACGTTCAGTGAACACAGTGCTAGGGGAGATGCTGGATGGATAGCCCTAAGGGCTGAAGTCTTTTGCTCATTCACAGAAAGGTACAGAATAAATAGTGGTAGTCCAAGGTGTCCCATACTGTTTCACGTATGGGCCTCTACCCAGTCAGGGCGAACTACATCCAGGGGAAAGAGGACCAGCCAGCAAGCCTCCAAATCTACTGGCTCCTCAGCCTCTCTCAGTTGCCAGGAGGGTCTTCTGATGTGGATACCTGCCATGAGGAAGTAGATAATTTTGAAATTAACGCTTCCCTGTAAGAGAGAGAGCCTTCACCATGGAAATAACTTTAGTTACTTAACCTCTCTGCCTCCACGTCCCTTCCTGCAACAGAGGTTTTTTTTGCATCTCTCCATCATTGGTGTGTTGGGAGGAAAGTTTAATATCTGCATGCACTTTGAACATGAAAAGCGCTCTATAGACAGGCCAGATGGATTGTTCAATGCCACTCATCCTCTCAGTTCTTCAAACAGCTCTTCAACCTCGGGGGGAAAATCGGAGTATAATGGCTCAGAACTGCTTTCCCACCCCCCTCCCCAGTCCACCCGCCCACCATGGCATCTTTCAGTGCCATGCCCTCAATCTACAGCAGTCTACAGCAGCTCAATCTACAGCAATACACTTTTTGTATTGGCGACCCCTTTCACACCAAGCCTTTAAGTGTGAACACTCCCCCTTATAAATTAGAAACAGTGAGCGGGGTAACGGGGCTGATAGCCCCTACACATGGCCGGGCTCACATCCCCCTGAGGGGTCATGACCTGCAGTTTGAGAACCCCTGCTCTACAGAAACGTGCATCTCAGTCACCAAGGATGCTGCAAGGATTGACCAACATTGTACAGTGCTTTGAAATGTTCAAGAACTCTCATTCAGCAGCACCGGAAGAAATGACAGCACACAGATTAGAGCCTCGCCAGAAGGAGCACTTGTAAAAGCACAGGGAGCCTTCTTGCTGCCAAGCTCAAAGGGCTACGATGCCCCAAAGGAGGCTCCCTTGACGGTTCCTGACACAGACAGGTTATTGGAGAGGAGTGGAAGAGAGAGAGAATCACAACCAGCAGACTGCCCTGGCAGGAAGCTTGATGATAGCTGGGAGCAGCTGATGCCTGGCAGTGGGGAGGTCTGGGTGCAAAGGAAGTGGGATAAGACAGATTTGCAGAAAAAAAGCTGAGGCATGGAGCCAAGACACACAGCAAACTCAGCACCAGGAGTACTAGAAAGTTGGAGGGGCCTCTCTAGTTTCCTGTAGGAAAGAGAGTGGACAGAGACTGGAAGAAGAGCAGAGACTAGAGGAAGCGCCAGCTTGTCTTTGGTTGCTTTAATTTTTATTAAAATGGCCAATGAGTAGGCACCTAAGGGAAGGTGAGCTGCCAGCAGCCTCCCCTTCCCATCCTTTAGCAAGTGGGCTAACTAGTGTTCATGGGTCCCTATCCTCAAAAAACCTCAGTTCAACTATCACTTTTTAGTTAATATTTATTACTGATAAGCAAGTAAACCCTTCAGCAGCTCACATCTGCTCAGAAAGAGCACATTTCATAGACTTAGAGGCTCTGTCTACACTGCAATTAAACACCTGTGTCTGGCCAGTGTCAGATGACTTGGGAACGCAGGGCTCAGGCTACGAGGCTGTTTAATTATGGTGTGGGAATCTGGGCTCAAGCTGGAGTCTAGGCTCAGGGTCCCGGAGCTCAGCTTCCAGCCTGAGCTGGAACATCTACACCACAGCCCCATAGCCCAAGCTCCACCAGCCTGGGTTAGTTGTCACAGGCCAGAAGCAGATGCTTGGGTATGTCTACACTGCAATTAGAATATCTTGCAGGATTTTCATTACCATTATGTAAGATTTGATACAGAACTAAGTTTCTCTCTGTTAATGGGTGCTTATTTCAGAACACCACATATTCATGCTTGAAGCCAGTCTGCTTACCGTAGGTGCTGCCTTGTTCAGGAACACTTTGATGTCTGCTTCAATAAGAGAGGTAGCTGAAACTAGTTACTAAAGGGGCACACTCTTGTTAAAATTAATATATTTTTTATAAGATCTTATTCATAACATCCATAGATTATTACAACTGAAAGAATTTTAAGAAGCAGTCCCTCTGCCATGTTTTTATTATTATTTCTTGCATTTCACTCAGCTTGGACAATAATAAAAAAGTAGACTCAACTCCCGCTGCAAACAGCAGCTACACGGTTCATCTTTTAAACAGCACGGCTACAGCAGCACAGCTGTGTCACTAAAAGGTGCATAGTGTAGACATAGCCTAAATACGTCCCAGGTACATTCAATCTGCATAGCAAAGTCCCTAGTAGACTTCACAAGCCTTCTTATCTCTTCCCTTTCTCCAGCAGAAGAGCTTCTACACACATACAAAGTTGTGAATTCCTGCTTCTTTTATGGTCACAGGGGAAATATCTGGAAGGTCTGGTGAGAAAACAGAATCAAGTGTTCTTGGTTTTATTCCTAGCCCTGCCACTGACTTCCTGTGTGACCATGCACAAGTCACAAACTCTCTGTGCCTCAGTTTCACCATCTTATGTACTGTACATAATTGATCATAATGTGATTTAAATAAGTAATGTTCATAAACCATTGAGTTATCCAATGAAAGTGTTGTATATTAAGTAATTGATATATTTTGTAAGTAAATTTCTGACTAAAAAGCAGGAAACTACATATACGTGCTGATTTTTTTTTTAAAAAAAGCAGCTTTGTAGAATAACTACAAAATCAAGAAAAGGAGTACTTGTGGCATCTTAAAGACTAACAAATATATTTGAGCATAAGCTTTCGTGAGTTACAGCTCACTTCATCAGATGATGATTATGCTCAAATAAATTTGTTAGTCTCTAAGGTGCCACAAGTACTCCTTTTCTTTTTGCAAATACAGACTAACACGGCTGCTACTCTGAAACCTACAAAATCAAGAAGGGACTAAGCCATGCAACTGAAGTAGCAAATACCATTAATCAAGTCTGCCTTAGAAGAGAAATGTATAAAGCAAAACACCTGAAATGTCAATTCTCAAATGGGATTTTTAAAATAGGGCTATATCAGAAAAGTAATAATCAAAAATGTTTATTATTTTATAGACACCTCCATATCACTGACATTCATAAACAAAACAGGTTTATTTTTATTCTAAGGCTTCATCTAAATCAAAAACCTTGCTCTACAGGAGATGGCAAACAAGAAGGCAGGTTCTCCATATAACATTTCCAATTTTGTTAAATGTTCTCCATTTCAAATATACCTTCACTATGAAAAGGAAAATAAAGTACGCTACAAGGGGGAAAGATTTTTTTCAAAGGCACATATAGCAGTTAGGTGCCTAATGCCCATTGGCCCATGCACCTAACTACCAGTTGTGCCTTTGGGAAAAAAATTTCCCTCATGTAATCTATTTCTTTCATAGTCATTCAGAACTGGATTGTAACTTTCAAGTTACTGTATTCCATTGAAATAATATTTATTCCTACTGTTCTCTTCTATCAAAATGCCTGGCCTCTAAAACGGTCAAAAATGCAGCATTGCCAAGCCCAAATACTGAAAGTCAGAGTCTTAAAAAAAAACCAAACAAAAAAAAACCAAACCACACATCAGGAGACAGTTAAAAATTAAGAAATTTTTAAATAATAAATTGAGTCTTTATTTGTGTTCTGGTTTACAAGCTTTTAGGGGTCCCATTTTAAAGCTTTTCTCCACAAATAAGGAAGGCTGGAAACTTTCACTAACAAAAAGCTGAGATTGTCATGTAACCACATGACTTCAGCAGCTGGGGGTTTAAGTAAAACTACTGTCAGGAGAGCTAACAATACCTCTCTGAGTACATGCCTGGGAGCTGTAGCACTTGAAGACTCACCAACCTAAAAAACTAGTTGATGGAGGATAGGTGGAGGAAACTTAACAAAGAGTTCACACCTGCTAACCTTTACTCACATAAGTAATTCCACTGAAATCAATGGCTCCTCTCACATGAATCAAACTATATTGGAGCCAATGATGCTAATCAGAAAAAAGTTGCAGGATCTTGTTTTTTTTGTAAGCAACAAGTCTTCATTAACAATAAAAATGCATGTCAGGAAAGCCACTAATAAGAGATTTGACAGACAATTATCAATAAATTAAAAAACTCCTCCAAAGAAAAAAAATTTACTAATCCTGCAAAATTAATATGAATACCCAGAAAGTGTTGATACCAAAATGCACTCAAATATGAATCTCAGTAACTCTGGGTTTTAGTAGCCATTTGTTTCTATATTGTTCCTCCTCCTCATAAAAGAAACAGCTTGGGTATTGTCTGGATAGAAATTTAAAGGGATAGTACAAAATTGTCTTATAACAATTAGTATGAGCAATTCAGGTTTCCCATTTAGCATGGTGTCTGGAACAGTTTTTATGTGATAAAAATTCTAAACAGGAGCCTAAAACGTTAGCAACCCAGTACAGCCAATAAGAACATTAAAAAGCCTTGTAGGTTGACAGGCTATACAGTGACATGTTCTGTAGAGACAGTAAAACTGTTAAGTGGAGAAATTTTTCTTAAGAAGCCCTAGAATTCAGTCTATATCAGAAACAGGATTTCCTCCCCACAAATCATTTGTTCCAAAATACTCAAACAACAACAACAAAAATGCATGAAGGCTGGGATTATAAATTAAATACTGATCACCCACAAAACCACGGAGGAAAAATTCAGACAAATTAATTCGAACAGTGGTCTGATATACACATTAAAAAACCCTAGAAGTGCAATATAAAAAGGTGCGCAAACAGAGCAACCTGCAAAATTGAAGTCAGATCCGTATGTGAGCTCGACAGCTAACAGAGAATGATTACAATTAACACTCACCAAAGCAATACATTAATTCAGAGCATCTGCAACCTCCTTAATCCTTGGGAAAAAAAAAGTATCCATAACAGATTAGGATTTCAGCACATGCATGTATACCTGATCTGCTATATAAGAGAAACATTTTCCAATGCCTCTCTTTCACAAGAAAAAGAAAAATCTTAAATCTATTTCTTGCAGGGAAACCCTCTCTCCAATCTCCCGCCCCACCCCCCCAACAAAAAAAAAATATCTACCAGAGCAGTAACCAGTGCACCAACTGCAGACTGAGCTACCTTTCTCCCCCAGCTCCCACTCTGAGCATGCTCCGTCTATCAGCAGTGTCCTATCCCTCCAGCTGGCTCACCTCAATTTGTTAGCCTCCCAGAGGTCAGCCTTGCATGCAGGATGATTTGCTGCAGTATTCCTGCAAATTCCCCAAAGGGCAGCCACATTGAAACAAATACAACGGTGCTGTTTTACAAAGCTGAGTATGTCTAGGAGATAGACAAAGCTGGGTGGTTCCCCCCCCCCAGAGCTTGCTTTTAGGTAAATAAATAAAATAAAGAAAGGCTCCGCACAAAGAAACAAAAAGAGAAGGGGGGCGGGGGGAGGGAGGGCAGAAAGAATGCCAATCACCAGAAAAGGAGAAAGCTACTGTAAATGCCTTCTGGCAATTCCCTCAGCAACTTGTAAGAGCTTTCCTAGCTATGAGGGTCAGCGAATGGCTCCGTACAGAACGTGCAACAAGCATACACCTTCAGAGTATAGGGGATCATGTTTTTAAACAAACTCTCTCTTACTGTGAAAACAGTTTTGTGGATACAAAAGTCGCAAAATTAAACTGTATTTAATATGAAAACACTGAACTGGGTCCAAGTTAGACAGGAGCGATTGCTGCTCAGTGCACAGGGTGCGGGCAAGCTCAGTGATTTTCCTAGCATCAGTCTGTAAAACTCAACCCCACACTTGATGCGGTCCATCAGATTAGTTTAGAAGAAGACTTGTGCCCAGTTTTGATTTGTCAAGTCCCTGATCCTGGACTTCAGGTCCAGGCCCAAGATGCCAATTCTGCAAACACCGCCAAACAAAATGCTTATGGCTTGGAGTAGTCTCACAGCAACCAATGGAATGACTGAGATTACTCCCAATAGTAAAGCCCCAACCTTACCATGACATGCATGCGCACACACATACACACATGATAAAAACAGTTGCCCTCAGACGAGATGCCGGGTTTCTCTCTTGCTCCTGGTAAGAATTATTCTAGCTGCTCAAAGGAGAAGGCACAAAGCCCCATCCACATACCTTAATTATTCACATTTTGTGTAAGGGGCATTCTGTTAGAAAAACTCTCAGCTATGAATGGTAGCTCTATGCTACCTGGAGCCCTTTTTTAAATGTGAAGAGGGCAGCCCAGAGCAGTCAAGCTAACATCTCTACAGTTCTTTTTTGACTCTTACTATAAATCATTAGGGAGAAGGCTAAATGGATTTATGCTACATATACTGGATCATACTGCAATTTCAGACTTTGGATTTATACCAATTGGACCTATTAACATTTGACCAATTCTAGCATAATTGTCTCCATGAGCACCACATGCACTGATTTGGATCTGATCCTGTAAACCCTTAAGTACGTACATACTACTACTACAACAACACAGTCCAATTGAACTTAAAGAGACTACTCATATTTGTAAAGTTACATGTGAAAGTATTTGCAGGATTAAGACCTGAGTTTGCTTCTGATCTAGGGGGGTTGAGAGTGAATTTTTGGAATATTAAAAGACAAAAAAACCAAATATGCAAGGGAGGGGAGAAAAAAATACCACACCACATCAACCAACTTAAATATTCTATAAAACTGACAAAGGATCTTAAAAGCAAGATCTTCAAAGTAAGTCTGATGACAAGATGACCAAAATCTAATGGAAATACCATTCCTTGGGCACAGATTAAAACATATGGTTTCTAATGCGCTGCTTTTCTGCCTTAGCATTCCCATACAGAAGCAAAAACGATCTTGCAAACAGAGTGAGACTGCCCACAGTCACCCTTCTGTCTTTAACTCACCTCACTGTACATTGGCAATGCAGGGGACAGAGGTAGTAGGACAGTGTGTTGTGGGTCAGGATAGGAGCTTATAGTCAGCCCATACGGAGTTTCAAAGTTTTAACTACACATGGAAACAGCTATATCTATCTCAGGCCTGCCTCTACTGGAGTCAACATGACCCACAATTCTAAAGTCCTTGCACACGCAAGACTTTCAAGGACCAATCTAAAGCCCACTGAAGTCAATGGGAGTCTTTTCATTGATTTTACAGCTCTTCAGATCAGCCCCTTAAATTATTTCAATGGGAACTTTGGTTTCCGAAGACAGCACCTCCTTTGTCAGCTTTTTTGAAGAAGTCACCTATTACAGGACAGGCCCAACAAAGAAAATAACAGAATGCCACTAGCCATCACCTTCAGTCCCCAATGCATCATCAAGGATCTACAACCTACCCTGAAAGAGGACCCATCACTCTCACAGATCTTGGGAGTCAGGCCAGTCCTTGCTTACAAACAGCCCCCCAACCTGAAGCAAATACTCACCAGCAACCACACAACAGAACCACTAATCCAGGAACCTATCCTTGCAACAAAGCCCGTTGCCAACTCTGTCCACATATCTATTCAGGGGACACCATCATAGGGCCTAATCACATCAGCCACACTATCAGAGGCTCGTTCACCTGTGCATCCAGCAATGTGATATACGCCATCATGTGCCAGCAATGCCCCTCTGCCATGCACATTGGCCAAACTGGACAGTCTCTACGTAAAAGAACAAATGGACACAAATCAGACGTCAAGAATTATAACATTCAAAAACCAGTCGGAGAACACTTCAATCTCTCTGGTCACTCGATTACAGGCCTCAAAGTTGCAATTCTTCAACAAAAAAAACTTCAAAAACAGACTCCAACGAGAAACTGCTGAATTGGAATTAATTTGCAAACTGGATACAATTAACTTAGGCTTGAATAGAGACTGGGAGTGGATGGGTCATTACACAAAGTAAAACTATTTCCCCTTGTTTACTCCCCTCCCCTCTTCCCCCCCGCTGTTCCTCAGACATTCTTGTCAACTGCTGGAAATGGCCCACCTTGATTATCACTACAAAAGGTCCCCCACCCTGCTGGTAATAGCTCACTTTAAGTGATCACTCTCGTTACAGTATGTATGGCAACACCCATTGTTTCATGTTCTCTGTGTATATAAATCTCCCCACTGTATTTTCCACTGAAGGCATCCAATGACGTGAGCTGTAGCTCACGAAAGCTTATTCTCAAATAAATTTGTTAGTCTCTGAGGTGCCACAAGTACTCCTTAGATTTTCAATGTCCTCCCAACACAGGGAGCCTTCCCAATCCCCCATAATTTAATGGAATTTTGGCATTTGTCAAACTCAATGTCCCCCATTGAGATACAAGATGTAACACCAAGATTAAAGGTTTACAACGAGAACCCTGATCCAGTAAAGCACTTCAGCACAAGCTTAATTATAAGCACACAGTCCCACAGAAGGCAACTCGTATGCTTAAAATGGAGCACAAGCTAAAGGACTTCACTGAATTGGAGCCAGAAACAGTACGACAATGTGATTCTCACCGTGCCACGAGCTGCATGTAGACAGATCTTTGTGTGTAGGGCACCTCTACACTGCAGCGGGGAGGTGATATTCCCAGCAGGGATAAACAGACTCATGCTAGCGCGCTAAAAACAGCAGTGTAGATACTGCAGCACTGGCAACAGCTCAAGCAAGCCACCAGAGCTTGGATCAAGAGGGTTGGGCAGGCTTGGACTAGGGCTGCCAACCCTCCAGGACAATCCTGGATACTCCAGGAATTAAAGATGAATCTCCAATGAAAGATTATGTCAGAGTGAAACCTCCAGGAGTACATCCAACCAGAATTGGCAACCCTAACTTGAGCTCAGGCAGCTACCCCAAGCCTTTCCTTGTGCTGCAGTGTCCACTCTGCTCTTTTTAGTGCACTAGCTTGAGTTGAGCTAGTGCAAGTCTCTACATGCATTAGGAATCACACCTCCCAGCAGCTATGTAAACATATCGGGAAAGTCCCACTGAAGTGAATGGGGCTCTGCATGGACACAGGGGGTCCACCCAGGATCAGGGCCTTGTTAACTGAATTAAACGTAATTTGATTTTAAAGGCCCTGTAATAGTAACTATTTGTCTGTTACTAGTGTGATATAAAACAAACCACTGCAGCCCCAGACTGCAGTTAAATAAGCTACCCAATGCACACCAGCCCTGAGCCAGGAGAATGCTAGTCAAACCTCATTGAGAGATCAATAAATATTTAATTCACATTGTAAAGTTTCAACCTTTAAAAACACAGCACCACGTAAAGAAAACACTTAACCTTTTGGAATCCCCCAAAAAGTGCTAGCACATAAATAGACTGGCACAGAGGTATGAATAGCTTTCTCTAGGCCAAGGGAGGACAAGCAGCAAGGAAAAAGTGTTGTTTATGGAATCTTTGTCTTGTACATAGATATTGCAGGAGAACCTGCGTCACTCCCAATTACAACATTTATTATTTATGGACCTAGAAGCACACTCCAGAAGAAATTGTTCTTCCTGCAGCGTTTTAAAACAAAAAGCACTTTTCCACTTAAAAAGGGAACACAAAAAAACGTGTCAAGCTACTAGAAGCTTCATTGTATGCAGTTTTGGTGTAGCCATGTCGGTCCCTGGATATTAGAGAGACAAGGTGGGTGAGGTAATATCTTTTATTGGACCAAGAGCTCTGTGTAAGCTCCAAAGCTGGTCTCTCACCCCAACAGAAGTTCGTCCAATAAAAGATGTATTACCTCACCCACCATCTCTCTCTAGACGCTTCCTTGTCTTGTTGACAAATGTCAGGATTCAGACAGGGCGACAGTGGTACTTGGTGAACTGAAACAAGGGCTCCAGACAACCTAGTTTCATAGAAGTTAGCAGCAAAACTCCCATTGACTTCAACAGGGCCAGGCTTTCAACCACAAACTGAAGATTCCAAAGGGGAAAGTATTTTGATGGGGGAAATAGTATTTTCTCTCAAGAGACTTCAAATGAAAAATTCCACTTTGATCACCCTCTCCAAATGGACTTCAAATGAGTGCATGGTAAGGGAGTACACTGGCCAAAACAACTAAAATATAAATAAATACTTATATTATACGTATTTTAGACCGATATATGTTTATTCACACAAAAAAACACACACGTAGTCGCCTACACACGCACCAATGTAAATATGCACATGCTTTATGTTATCTATCCATATTACATAACATCTGCTGAGGAGGAGAAATATACTAGCTATCTGAATTTTGCACATTTTAAATCTCTACTCACTCTGCTTGGAGTTGCACTGACTGTACTGAAGTGTGACACTGGCTCTGGTCCTACCATTAGCTGCATGCAGGAGGACTGCTGCACCAACGAAGAGTCCCACAGATTTCAGTGGGGCTCCATACAGATGCAGCAACCCATCTGCCTAGAATATATTGCAAGATTGGGGCCATGGTGAGAAGAATGATACAGAGGGGTTTCATATTTATTCTCTCAGTAGCTTCCAAATCATGTTTGCTTAGTTTACAAAATTGAGAGATGGTTTTTGCATCCTCAGGTTCAGTTAGAAGCATGATCAGAAAGTCAGGCTTTGTTCATTCTTGTCCATATTTCATCACCGGTAGTAACAATTCTGCGGCAAGTATTTAACAGATTATTTGGCTGGCACACAAGGCAGGACAGGATCCAGCTCACTCTTCCATAGTTGCATAGGCCATACACTGCTAACAGTAATAAAAACTGGCATGGCAATAAAGGAAATAGACATAATTGAGTCACATGGGGTTAGAAAAAGATTTACTTGGTCAATTCTCAGACCTCAGTTCCAATGCAAGGTCTTCATCTGTGTGACATCACAAAAGGAACATGTTCCCATTATGCAGATGAGGAAACAAGCACAGAGAAGTGAAATAAACCTGCTCTGGCCACACCAATGTAGGACCAGAACCTGCATCTGCTGAATCGAAGTCCGGTGCCTTATCCACCAAGCAACACTCACAAAGGAATTCTCCCAGGTAACTCTTACGAAGTCACTGTATACACCAAGACTGAATCTGGCCCCATGGACCAACCAAGATGCTGGAGCCAGCAGAGAGAGAGTACATCTTAAATGTGCCAAAGACTGAAACGACAGGGAGGATTAATCGACTGTTACAATCTGGAAGATGCTGAGAAAAGAAACTCTCCCCCAGCACATGCCCCAAAACACTCTGCAACTGGAGTGGTGGAATGAGATCCCTACAGCATCACCAAGGTAGTAGTTCAGAAGAAGCCTGCACTAGCTGTGGAGGTTTTAGAAAAAGGTAAAACCTCATCAAGAGTCATTCTCAGGATATTAAAATACATATATATCCCTAATGACACTCTATGGAAAGAATATTGCAGCAAGTGCAAAGATGAAATCTAGCATAGAATCTTGAAAATGAGGCAGTTCAAACAAAAACAAATAAAAAAAAGATGACTCTCTTATAAATGTGAATATCTGAGGCGGAATGGGGGGCATTATGCATTCTCTTATAAATGGACCATAATAGTCTTAGTACAAATTATAACATGCCTCTGTTTTCCAGCAAGATTATAATGGGATTGTTTTTAGCATCTGGCTTCTCACTAAGCTTCTGTTTTCCATTATGTTCAGAGGCTACATGCTTTCCCACTCCCCCTAAACAAAACAAAACCCACGAAACAAAGTCCTAGTACTTCAAACATTTTGAAAAGTGTGGAAATAGCTTTCAGGAGGAGGCAGCGGTGGCAGCAGCAACGTATGAAAAGCCCAATCAAAAATAGTATATTTCTAGGCAAACCAGGAGTATGCATCTGTTAAGTCGCTCTATGAAAAATACTTGCAGGTGACTAGCACAGCATCACAATAGACACCATCATTTCAGGCCATGTAAAAGCAAGGACTGACTATACTGTATCAGAGATGTGTTTCACTTCCTTTATGAACTGGAAAGGGGCTCCTGGCCGTATATTAATAACTGCTCTCTCTGCTAGAGAATCTCTTATAGAGATGCAGTCACCATAAACTGCC
This sequence comes from Dermochelys coriacea, assembly GCF_009764565.3. NCBI lineage: Eukaryota > Metazoa > Chordata > Testudines > Dermochelyidae > Dermochelys > Dermochelys coriacea. Next base: position 193,781,541 of record NC_050069.1, read on the forward strand.
ATCCATATGGTATTAGTACAACATTTAAAAAAAAAATCTGGGACTGACAGCCTTGCCCCTTGTGTGGCCATTGACACTTGTGTAGCATGAGTGTAATACACTAGTATTCTGGTTTGGTGACATTATGCTCATTTTGCACAGGTCCATTATGCAAGGTGGAAAGCAGCAAAGAATTTGAGCCCTTATGTTTGGTCACAAAATATCTATAGTTAAAAATAATTAACCTCAGGGCTTGGGTCGAAGGACCAAACAGGCTATAGGAACCGTTTCAGACATTTCCTGAAAATACTCTGCACAGCACATAACTGCTGTGGTCTGATGTACTATGTGGAAAAGAACAATGCCTACCTTAGCTCTTATCTGATTATAGAAGCATCAGAAGGCCCAGCAGAGCAACACCACCACATGGCTGCAGGCCAGGCATTTTCTGTTTCAAATGTTGCTCTGAGGGCTCCTGCTGCCATTGACAGGGGAAAAGAAGAAAACAATATGAATCATATTTCTCAACTTCAATGTGGCCTGCTCCGCACAATGGTGAGAAGCGTGATGAATACACTGAATTACTTGTACAATGCTATTCTGAATGCACTATGTGTCATATGCAAGAATTATAGTTCAATAGCCAGCAAGAAACCTTTCACACCCTTGACAGCCAGAAAATTGTAAGGAATGGTGATCAGACCTATACTTATTCATTGAGGCAGAGCAACAAGGGAAACCATTTTTAAAGGTTTTTTGTTTTATTTATTCAGTTTGTAATTAGAGGCTTTGGATCAGAGCACAAAAGAAATTCACAAAGCCATAGGCAAATATTACCTTAAGCAAGATTAAACTGAGGTCAGATCATCAAGAGTATTATTGTAGGCGTCGAAGCGTACCTCCCAACTCCTCCAGAGTTGATTTGCCAATACACAGGACACAGTCCTATGAGAATGACCATGTTACTAAATGCAGAGGCAAGTCAGCCCTAAAGTATATTTCATTTAATACAATGGCTTCATGTGTCAGATGGCTGACCTATTATTAACGCCTTGCAGAACGGTCAGAGCGTTCCACCTGGAGTGGGATGCAGCGAGTTGGCTCCGTCACTCTCACACACAATCAATTTCTAGACTGGGCAAAGTTACATAAAATGCACCAAATTAAAAAAGGAAACTCTTTAAGGACAGAAATAGATTGCTTGTGATCTTAAGAGAAAATACAGCATTTTAAATAAATAAATGTATGGCCCAAACTGTCCCAGCACGCAGTAAGAGCTGTGGGAGGGGACCTTTTTAAAAGGAAACTCCATGAGGAAATTCCCCTGAATCATCCTTGCAGGAGGAGGATGGAGTTGTTCCCTGTAGAAAATCCATATCCAAACTTGGCAGATCCCAGGGATTCACAGGAGGCCAAGCCCATCTGCACTCAGACCCCGTACCTCCGGCTCCCAGTGCTACCCCCGCCATTCCTCTTGTCCAGTGGAGGCACGCTAGCAGGGACCCTTTTGATCTTACCTTACCCTGGGTGCCCCGGGGCACAGACACCAGCTGGACAACTTCCATGGGGTCAATGAGGGAAACAACATGCGTCTTCCCTAGCCAGCTCCATCCTGCCCTGGCCCACCCAAACTTTATCCTTTCCTTGGCAAGCCCCGAGCATCACAGTGTGCCCTCTGAAGGGTTCTGGAGGGTGGGATTGTGGTGCTGGTCAACCCTCTTTCCATGCAGGGGATTTGGGTGTCACAAGTGGAGGACTTCTCCATGCACCTCTCTCAGTGGGCACAATCTGGCCCTATATTAACAGGGAACATATCTACAAAAAATACACCCCGCAAAGTTATAGGTCAGGCACAGAACAAAGCAAATGTATTTTACAAAGCGATACAGGGTATACTATGCCCATTAACATTGTATCTGGGTGCCCATATGAGAAATATACTAAAATAAAAACCCTCATCACTACGGCCCTGATTCAGGAAAACACTTAAGCATGTGCTTAACTTTAAGTATTGAATATGCGCTTAAGTCCCACTGACATCACTGGCACTTAGGCACGTGTCCAAAGTTAAGTAGGTGTTCAAGGGCTTTCCTGAATAGGGGCTCAACTTTGTTAGCCTTCATGCCAAATTTTGTAATTAAGAAAGGAAAAGATGGCTCTTACGTTTTGTGCACCGAGAGATGATTAATTGGTGCCTTTTATAAAAGTCTAAAGAAATAAAAAAAAAAAACTTGCCAAAGGTGACATGGGGAGGTGGGGGAGCATGCGGGGTCAAATACTCTTCCCCTCCCCTCAAGATTTGCTGCTGGGCTTGAGCATGCTCAGTAACACTGCTGAAGCTGGCTGCCCTCACTTTGCCCCCCTGCCCCATATTATTGACAGCACAAGTCTTCACTGCAACTTGCTCTCCAGATTTACTTGTAGACATCATGGCACAGAACTACATTTGTATATGGAGGACTGTTACTATCCCGGGACCCAAGGTATGACGTAGCCTCATATATGCGCTGTACAAGATAGAGGACGGGGAGGACAGTTGCAACCTTCATTTCCTATTAACTCTCAGCTCTCTGCATGAACATGAGTAATAGCCTAAGAAGCGAAGAACAAAACAGTCAATCAGATGCAAGGAGAAGGGACAAGAACAAACCATCGAAAAGTGACCAGCATCATCAGGATTGAAAGAATTTAAAAAAAAAATTCTCATTCTTCTGCAATACGAAGGCTTTCGCACAATAATATTAGTGCTGAATAAAGAACTGCCTAGCCACTCAGGAATGACAGGCAGTATCCCTCTGTAACAAAGGGCAGTTATATGGAGGTGCATTGAAGGCATGTGGTGTAGGTTCAGATCTTTTCCCCAAATGTTCCTTTCCAAAGTCTCAGCAGAGCACAAAAGGAAATGATGAGGAAAATTGATCCTAGTACGGCTTTTATTTTATTTAGGTTTTGTTTCTCCCTCATCTCCCTCCCTCCCATCGTGAAAGATGCAGGAGAAAATGATGCCGGTCAACAGCAAGATTTCTGGGCCAAATCTGATTTATCTCAAATAAATATATTTTTCAAAGTGGACATCTTCCTGCATTGGCAATGCTGCAGAATGCAATCAGTGACACAGACTGTTCTGTGGAAGACCCAGCTTCATAGACTCTTCTGTGGAAGAGACCCGGGACTGATGGTCATGTGCCTGGTATAGAGACCCTTGGGTATGTGCTGGAGAAATCTAAAATAGCCATTGTAGTTTAGTGCCCAGTTTTTTAAGCCATGACATTCCTGCTCATTTTTCACTCTGCACAGACTTTGAACTCCTACTTGTTGCCACTACAATTGACAACCAGTTTGCAGTCAGTTTTTTAATTGGCAATGATAGCAAGTATCAATATACTTACCCAGAAACAGGGTGCATCAGGCAGGAGGGCATTTCCACCACCTGCCTTTAGGCAGCCTTCTTACTATCATCTGGGACATCGCGCATATCACACAAATATTGCAGGGATGGGCTTAAGGATGAGTGTCAAAAGCAAAGATCTGGCAGGAGCAACCAGCAAACACACAGACGGAGTGGCAACTGATTCAGAGCCGACATTTTCCTAAGCATGGAAAGCCTCAGCTGTGACTGTTCTGTAGAATGGTTTCAGTTAAAATGGATAAAGCTTTTCCACCATAACCAGAAAGTCATTCATAGCATCAACCTTTCCCTCGCAAAGACAAAGAACCCCCTTCCTCTAAAACCTAGCAGAGCTTTCTAGAGCCCCAAAAGGGAGAAGAGACAGAGACTCCAAGACGTCCACGAGACACTCTGCAATTGCTGTTCTACATAGAAGGTGCTCCTATATTACAAGTGATGGGCAGCAGTACAAAACCGAGAGGAAGATCAATAGCTTAAAATAAAGCATGGGTTAAGGGCTTAAATCAAATAGGGCCTAAGTACCCAATTCTGCAGCCCTTATGCAAAGTAGAATGTACTCCTATCAATCGTCCCATCAAAGTTAAGGGGTTTGTCACATGAGTGAGTGTTATTCAGTGTACAGGTTGCAGAATCAGCTCTAAAATATTTAAATTGATGTTTTTAAGTGATACCACCTATGGTACCCACACTTGAGAATGGTATTTATAAGACCTACCTCAAAAACACCCCAAAAGGTAAAGATTTTGCAGTATGGAAAGTTATTAAAAGGGAGGACAAGCAGACCCTAGAGCTCTGCAATACTGGCTGGGAAACTAATCTCCAGGAGTAGGCCACTTCACAACGCCCCAGCGAGCCCCACTCCCCCTGCAGCTGGACCACCCTGACGAGCCACCCGCACCCAGATCCCCACCCTACAGAGCCCCAACCAGCTGCACCTGGATCCCCACCCCACTGAAGCCCACTCCCCCGGCATCTGGATTCCCCCCCCCCCACACACACCCAGGAACCCCCTTTCCCCCACGCTGAGCCCCAACCACCTTTACTTAGATTCCCCTGCAGAGTCCCATTACCGCTGCACCCAGAACCCCCACAAAAGCCCCTGCGCAGCCAGATCCCCCCCTACATCCAGATCCTACACTGAGCCACCTACACCCAGATTAGCCCACACAGAACTCTCTCAACCCACATGTGGATCCTCCCACACTAAGCCCCTCCACACTTGGATCCTGTCTTGCTGAGCCTGCCTGCCACACCTGGTGTACCTGGCATAGAGGGACAGGGCCCTGGAGTGTTTCTGGGGAAGGCCCAATCCTTGCACTGTTTCAGGCTTGGGTGCAGCCTCACTGTTGAGTCTGTGTCCCGGGGCAGCAGGGATCTGCACAGTGATCTCCCACCTCTGTGCAGCCAGTGGCGTGTGTTCCCCAATGCCATGCTGGAGCCTCCACATTTATTTGACAAATAACATTTGCAGAATTTTAAAATATGGTGTGCAGGAGTAACCCTCAAAACATCCCCTTTGAATAGGGTGTCCATTTATCCCGTTTTGGCCAGGACAGTCCCTCTTTCAAGCCCTGTCCCAACTTTTTTTTGGCAAAAGTGGGCACTGGTCCGATTTGCTCTTGCCAACTTGATCAGCTGGTAAGAGGAAACAGAACAAATGTCCACTTTTTTTTTTGGACAAAAGGGCGGGGGTGCGGTGCGGAGCAGAGCGGAGGAATTTGTGGGAAGGGGCGAGTGGAGATGCCAGCCCCTTGTGGGGGAAGAGGGAGGGCTCATATGGAAGGGGGTGCTGGCAAGCAGGGTTGCAGCAAACAGCAACAGCCCCTTGTGGGGGGGCAGGTAAGGTTCCTGCAATCTCAGCCTCTTGGGGGTGGGGCAGGATGCCAGCAACCTGAGCTTCATGGATGCTGAACTCATGCAAAGAACCAAGAAAACCTTGGTTATATCACAATGCCACCCAGGCCCTTTCACTCTTAAAAGACATCTAACAACTAAAGAAGAGGCACTCAGTGTTGACTGTGAGGAGGAGTTCAGGGGTCACTGACTATCTATATCTCTTTTTAAATTTCACATGACACAGCCAAGGGCTGGGGGAGAGGAAGACACTGCCACGTGTGTTTTGAAAGGATATAAATATAGATACACACATATATACACACACAAAATATTGTATGACCGAACCAAGAACATCAACTGGTTATGAAATCAAGGTTACACAGTTTCAAGAACATTTCAGCTACAAGCTGGTGATCAGGGAGAATCTTTAAAAAGGAAGAGTAAAAGTTGCAGAACGCTTGACTTTTCCTCTTGTAAGCTGTTCCTTTTAAAAAGGAAGAGAGCAAAAAAGAGAGAAAAAGAAAAAAGAAAGAGACCTCATGGTTGAGATAGATTGTTAACTTTATTTTCTTCTCTGAGGACCAGTGGGGATTTCAGGCATTAAAAAAAAAAAAAAAAAAAAAAAAGGGAGATGAGACTGAAATAAAGCAGTCAAGAAAAGCAAAGCACAGGAGAAGAGGAGAAAGCAAGAGAGAAGTACAACCCACACCCAAACATCCACTGTGTGGAGGAGAGGTGAACGTGCAATATCCAAAAACAGAAAGAGCCAGAGAAAAGAAGCAAATTATTTCTATATTTTTCAGCTACTGGATCAAAGGGCTCCATTGCAGACCAGATTCTCCTGTCACCTCAGTTTTACAAAAATGTAACCACATTCATTTCAGTTGAACTACTTCTGATTTACACCTCGAGATCACAATCTCCCTTCCACAATCTGAAAGGGACTCTCTTCATGCACTGACATTCTTCAAGTTAGGATGCAAGTCTACATCAAACAGAAACAAGTACAACTTCACAGCCTGATTACAGTGAAAGGTAACTAGTCACTGAGTATCAGCATCAGAAAGCAAAGAATACACTGTCTCAGACAAAAAAAGCAAATATTGGGCAACTGGAATCTGAATGCCATTGGACTGACCCATTCCAGAATATGAAATGGACAGATATTGGTCGTCTAACTTAGCTGAAGGGGACGCTGACCTAAGATTCTGAGTGGATAGCCAAACCTCATTTCCTATGACAAGGTTGGGGGTGGCCTGGTGGAACAGTCACCAGGGTGCTCGTAAGCCTCCTTAGCAGATGTCAGCTGTACCAGACACTTCACAGGGATGTTAGAGTGAAACTGAGAATGCCAACTACGGGTTTCAAAGAAGTAGCTTTGTAGGGTGGAGACGTGTGCGCTATTATTATACACAAGTTCCGCATAGGGAAGCGGGGAAACCAAGTTTTCTTGGTCATCACTGCTTTTTGAACTAAAGAACTGCTCAAGGATCTGGTTGACTTGTTCCATTTGCCCATTGGCGTGCAGACGATATGAAGACGAGATGAGGGATTCTATGTCCAAAACCTTAGAAACTCCAGCCAGAAATGGGAGATGACCTAAGAGCCCCGGTCTGACACGATGCGTGTTTGCAGTCCGACAACGAAAAACCAAACCATTTCTGGGGCAGTAGTGATGGTGCGGCACAGGACAAAGCGTGCCATCTTAATGAAAAGATTAACCACCACTAAAATCGCTGTGTGCCCCTAACAAGGGAGTTTCACAATGAAGTCCATGGACATGTGACTCATTGGTGAGATGAGACAGGCAGTGGCTGGAGAAGACAGAATGGTGTTTAACATGGGCTTGTGGTTTTTGGCATACAGTTTTCATGATTTTCTATACATTTTTGACAGAGGTGCACAGGCCCAGCCACCAGAAAGTCCTTGACACCAAATTCCAAGCCTTGATGCGGCCGAAGTGACTAGCAACTGATATATATCAGAGCATAGCTTCAGGATTGGAAGCCTAATCTGTCCCTCCAGGATATAAATACGGCCTTTAGGGTAGAGGACATCATCCTGTAATCTGAACTTGGTGACAGGTTGGATACCGACACCATCCAAAGCCTGGAGGATTTGAGAAGCAACCAGGTCATCAGGCAACAAGGAACGCATGGAAGACATCAGGTTGCCATCTATTGCCCCATTAACAAAATTGGCTAAATTAACCCTAATATTGGGCCATAAATCACGCAATTATTTCCGTACTGGGATCTTGGAGACACACCCCATATATTTCAAAACTAGAAGATACCCCACATGGGATGCATTTAAAACAGATTTTATTGTAACCAGTGAATATAAAAAGGCAAACAGTAAAGTGGCAGTATAATGGCCTACTACTTTGAACAAATGAAGCAAACAGATGATATATTCTGAACATACAAAGCGTTCATGCTTTGTGCCTTTTTGGTGTGTTTTTCTGTCCTCTTCTCTGGTAAGATGAAATATATTCCCCCTGTGTTAATACCAAGCACACAAGACGCTGCTTCCCCAGAAGCCAAAGCAAGACTGCAATGTTCCTTTCTTGATCAAGTTGTTTCACCATTTCTGTATCCAGATCCCTCAGAAACATCTATCCCTTACTCTGTTATGCTATGTGTGATTCAACAAAAATCCAAATAATATATGCATTCAAACAGGCAATCTGCATGTGCAATGTAACAGCGAGTCTTTGCCCCAGCAACATCTGTCAAGCATGGGCCTTGCCAGAAAATCTGACAATTGTGGTTTCCCCAGAAATTCTTCCTAGCACATGTAGGCTTCCAGGAAAATCCATTTGACAGCATTATCTTCAAAGAAACTCAATTTTCTGGACAACTGTGACGATACATGAGGCAAACATTATCTGGGGTCTTGCATCTTTTTAAAAAAAAGAAAAGCCACTGAAACTATGATGATAAAAACAATGCTGAAAGAATCATACAATCATACCATAACTGCTGCCTCAAAATAAAAACATACCTGATACTGAAATATCTGCATAATTAATTTGGGACCTAACTGACCTCAATACCTTTTGAGTGACGTTTTTCGCTACCCTAAAAACCACAACAGGTATGCAGAGAAAACCTATGCTAGCGGGTTATCCTCCTCATTGTTTGAGGATACTTAAAGAAAGAAGAGGCAGGGGTTTGCCTATCATGTTTTATTTAAATGGTTATACATATTTGGGTCCAAGAGACCCCCGCAAAGACTTTGAAAGTGGAATACTCTCATTTTTCCCCATTGAATAACATTGAGGGGGTCTAACTGACCATTATCTTTTCAGTGACTTTTTTTTTTTTTTTTGGGCAACACAAACATCACAACAGATAGGATGAGAAAACCAATGAGGAAAGATCGACTTCATCATAATATGAGAATACTTAATGTATAAAGCACAGGTTTGACATGAACATTTTAATTTACATTTTTGTGCGTGTTCAGGTCAGATAACCCTCCTAATATTTTGGAGTCTAAAAACTGAGGAAGAAGTTCCCCTGCCAGAGCTATGGTACTCAACCTTATGGGACAGGACATCAGCCTTTCCGTTTCTTATCCTTGGGGTGATAGATTACTACAAAATTGAACTCGGCAAAGAAGAGGGACCAGCAGATCTGATGTTGGTTAATATGCCTGGCTGCATACAAGGACTGGGACTGGAATGTCTGGCCCCATCTAAGACAGGGGTTTTCAAACTGTGGATCGTGACCCAGTACTGGGTCACGGAACGCAAGGCACTGGGTCGCGGCGGCGCTGGTCAGCACCACCAACCAGGCCGTTAAAAGCCCCATCAGCTGTGCTGCCCGGCTAAGGCAGGCTAGTTCCTACCTGTTCTGTCACTGTGCTGCACCCCTGAAGCGGCCAGCAGCAGGTCCGGCTCCTAGGAGAAGGGGCCACAGAGTTCCCGGCCAATAGGAGCTGGGGCGGGGTGGGGGGGCAGTGCCTGCAGGCGAGAGCTGCGTGGAGCCGCTTGTGAACCTCTGCTTAGGAGCCAGACCTGCTGCTGGCTGCTTCCGGGGCACAGCGTGGTGTCAAAGCAGGTAGGAACTAGCCTGCCTTAGCATCCCCGCTGCACCACTGACCAGGAGCCGTACAAGGTAAGCCTGCACCTCAATTCCCTGCCTCAGCCCTGAGCCTCTTCCTGCATCCCAAACCCCTACCCCAGCCCAGAGCCCCCCCCACACCCTGAACCCCTCATTTCCAGCCTCACCCTGCAGCCCTCATCCCAACCCTCTGCTCCAGCCCTGAGCCCCTCCCACACCCCAAACTTCTCATCCCCAGCTCCATTGGGTTGCGGGCATCAACAATTTTCTTAAACTAGGTCACCAGAAAAAAAAAGTTTGAAAACCATTGATCTAAGAGATGGTGCAATTCCTCAAAAGCTGCCTCTATGGCTAACAGGTCCTTGTCTCATTTATCATAATTCCTCTCTGCCTGGACTAGCTTACATAAGTAGAAGGCACAAGGGTGCAGTTAGCCATGGGGCCCTAGTGACTGGGACAATACTATGCCCATAGGAAAAGTTTGATGCATCAGTCTCTACCATACATGGTTTTGTGGGGTCTGGATAGGTGTCATGGTGACTAAGATACATGAAGGTGGACTGGGCTTTTGGGGACCAAGTGAATGCAGAAGAGCAGTTATAGGGACAACTAAGCTAGAAAACCCCTTGATAAATTGCTTATAAAAATTGGCAAAGCCCATGATTTGCTGTACCCCATGGACGCCTTTCGGGGTATCCTAGTTAGATATGGCTGCCACATTGCACAGATCCATGGTTAGCCCTTTCGGAGACATATATACTCAAGGAATTCAACTGTACCTCAGTCAAACTCGCACTTCTCAAACTTATACAGATGGTTCTGATAGAGTCTCTCTAGGATGCTGTGTACAGGATGATCATGAAGATCCTGGTCTTCCAAAAAGAAGAGGATACCATCAATGTAGATAACTACAAAATGGTCTAGCATGTCCCTGAAGATATTGATAAAGTGCTGGAAGGTCACCAGACCACCTCTCAGGTCAAATCGACATAACTAGATATTGTCATGTAAAGCCTCCATTGTCATGTAAAATCTCCGCTCAATCCGGCGGAATGTGATTGTAAGATTTGTAACTTTTCAGTCATTGTGAGTCTGATCATTAAGTACTGTAACCTTTTGCAAACTTTATAACTTTAGTTATTGTTCCTTTTAAGCTTTGTAACCTTTTCAGTTACCACTTGTATAAACCTCCAAGCTTTGCAATACCCCATCACGCAATCAGAGAGTGTGTTAACAAGGGAGTGTGTGGGGGACTGGGCAGAGAGGAACTGCAGGGAGAATAGAGCCTGGAGCGTCTGATGCAGTCTGCCCTGAGAAGGCGATCATGGGGTGCTGTAAAGAAGAGAACCTCCTGGTATGCATGAAAGGAACGAGGCCTGGGAATGCTTCTCTGTGACAGACACAGAAGGGAAACTCAGTGCACGTGACAGGAGCCACCCAGTTCCAGCACAAGGAAGAAAGCATAGACAAGCCCCTTCTTCATCTGCTTGCCGGCCCAGATCCGTGACTGCAGGCGGACACACCAGATCTACTATGCTTCAGCTTCCTCTGCTGTCTCCAGTCCCTGTCCACCTGTGTGAGCGTGTGGGTGCCCAAGGGTATGAATGCGATGAATGAGTGCATGCATGAATAAGCCCCATCCCTTTTCTGTTTGATCCAACAGAGGCATTTAATAAAAACAATACAAGCGTAACTCTGGGTTGGTTTCTAGGGAAACTGAGGTAACAGATATTAGAAATGTTCCTATTGGGTACAGAAGGCAGTCTTCCACTTTCCTAATCTACACCAGATTATAAACTCCAGGGAGGTCTAACTTCATGAAGATGTCGGCAGAGTGAAGTAGTTCAAACAGTTTGCTGATAAGGGGTAGGCAATACTGGTTCTGGATGGTAACCTTGTTGGACACCCTGTAATCCACACAGGGCCACAGAGATCTGATGGATGAAACGCTTCTGAAGGTTCTCTTGAAGGTAGTTCCAGAGCGCCTATACTCAGAGAGGGAGTAGATGCCACCAAAATGGATCTTGGCTCCCGGCTGAAGGTCAATGGGGCAGAGCATCTGCATTCTTCTTATTGAGCATATCCACAAATTCTTGGTATTTAGCAGACATCACAGAAATAGTAGGAGGTGACACAGGGGATTCTGAGATTCCCTGTGACCCAACAGCCTCAGACTCACATTCTCTGAGGAGGCAGACTAAACCGCAGCAGACTTTTGACCCATGGCTGGGCTTTGGGAGACAAGATTGCCAACAGTGCAGGGAGTTGAAGTGTACTGTGCATGCCTGCCAACGGACATGCAAATTGCAACTAGCAAGCCAGCTAGGCTACACTGAGGATAACCAGAGAGGATTGGGCTTGGATGAGCCCAAACTGGAGGGTGTTTTGATGACCCTGGAGGATGGTGATCTCCAAGGGGGCAGTCTGGTGGGGCCCAACAAGAGAAGTGACCCATCAACAGAGCTTACCAAGTCTAGAGAGCTTTTTCACTGGATGGCAATCATGTGCACTTGCACAAACTCCAAGACCATGAAATTAGTGGAGGCACCCAAAACCACCAGTGGTTCCAGGTGGACCTGTGACATGTGGGGTGTCGAAGGGAAAGTCAGAGATGTTCTGGGTAACCATCGCCAGAGTACCAGCGAACAAGTCTCAGAATTGGATACTGCTGTTAGAAGAATACCAACCCAGCCCAGTCCCCTCTAATGGGCCTGGGACTTGATGTTTTCCCAGATGAGACACAGGTCAAGCCTTTGCAAGACAGCTTGATGCAAACTGTCCAGGTTCTCCACAGTACAGGCATAAATCTGCCCTTTGGCATCAATTTTTCTCAGCATCAGAAAGCCAGGGCTGATTTACATGGGCTCAGACTAGGGGGCAAAGCCAGCAGTTGGTGAGCTGGGATCTAGGAAACCAGCAAGGCACAGGAGGCTAAGTTTCGCTCTTGGCGGAACACTTCAATCTCCCTGGTCACTCAACAACAGACCTAAAAGTGGCAATTCTTCAACAAAAAAAATCTTCAAAAACAGACTCCAACATGAAACTGCGGAACTGGAATTAATTTGCAAACTGGACACCAACAGATTAGGCCTGAATAAAGAGAGTGGTTGGGTCATTATAAAACCTAAACCTAATTCCCCCTACTGTTACCCACACCTTTTTGTCAACTGTCTGAAATGGGCCACTCATTACCACTTCAAAAGTTATTTTTCCTCCCTTGGTATCCTGCTGTCAATTGAATTGTCTCGTTAGACTGACCTCACACTTGGTAAGGCAATTCACATCTTTTCATGTATTTATACCTACTCCTGTATTTTCCATTCCATGCATCTGATGAAGTGGGTTCTAGCCCACAAAAGCTTATGCCCAAATAAATTCATTAGTCTCTAACATGCCACAAGGACTTCTTGTTGTTTCTGTCAGACAGTTATTGATCAGTTCAATTAGGTCATCCAGGCCAGGCTGGGACACCCCCTGCACCAGCTAGTCTTTGATTGCTTCATTGAGGCTGAGCCAGAAGTCATAATGCTGCACAGCCTCCTTCCACCCAGTGTCTGCTACCAGGTGTAGAAACTCTGCAGTGAATTTGGCAATGGATAGGAGTGCCCCTGCCATGATGCTTCAAGCACAGCCTCTGCTATGCATGTGCAGTCCAGGTCATCAAAGATCATCACCAGAGTTGCACAAAGTTTTCAAACAGGCCCAGGAGCAGGCTAGATTTCTCCAGCAGGGAGCCTTGACCAGGGCCTTACCAGTCAGCAAGATGATGGTAAGTCCTTCCTAGTTGGGTTTGGTTGGTGGGGAATGCTTGTGGTTGCAAGAGAAACAGAAGCTGATCCTGATGCAGGACTCCACAAAATTTGCCATGGTCACTGCTGAACTTATCTGGCAGTGGACTCTTTGGTTCGGCATTGGAGCTTCAGGGCAGCAACATGACCCTGCAAGTTCTGTACAGCACACACTATCTCCGACAGGGAGAGGTTTGTTTTGGTGGAACCCAGGATGGCAGAGAACAGGGCCCCTTTTCTCCTGATGGATTTTTGTTGGCAGGCTGCTTAAACTGTTAGGGATTGGGGCCTGGGTGTTCAGGCCTACTGGTCAGAGCAGGCATCAGTAGCCAGGTGCCAGAACCAAGAGTCACAGCTGGAGTCAGAGCCCAGGGTCAGAACCAGAAGTCAGAACCAGATCCTGGAGCCACAGTCAGGAATCAGAGTGGAGGTCACCTGGAGTGAGGCAAGGCTGGAGTGGGACTGGGACCAGGACCAAGACAGGAGGACGGCTGGGCTTGGAACAAGCAGGTGCAGGAATTATCGTAGATGTAGGCAAATGCTTTGAGCAGCCAGTACTCTGCTGCTGATCTTAAGAGCAGGTCTGCTTCTCCTCTCAGCCAATCAGGTAGTTCAAATGGGGCCCAGCTGTGCTTGTTAGACTGCCTGTGGGTTAAGCTAGCAGGTAAGCACACTAGCTGCTGGTCCTTACTCCCAACACACCCTCGCTCTGCAGATGCTATTCTAGCCTGTTGCTAAAGTATCGGTTTGCATGCCTTTCCTCTTCCCTTTGACCACTCGGGCCCTGATCCAGCAAAGCACTTACACATGTGCTTAATTTTACGTATGTAAGTTGTCCCATTCCATGTCAATGAGGCTACACTTGTGTTTAAAATTAAAGTACAAATTTAAATGCTTTAGACTGTAAATTCTTCAGAACATGAATTTGTTTTTACATGTCTGTAAACTGTCTAGGACACAATTTTTCATCCTTAATGTGATGAAGTACAGCACTGCCATACTAGCCCCCTTTGCTGCTACACTGTGGAGAAATCAAGAAGTAGGTTTCACAGCATCATGACTGAAGGAATCAGCATCCACTTTTTTTTTTTTGACTGCCTAGTTGCAGAACACCATCATCAATTCTGGGGAACAGAAATGGGAAGATGCACATAACAAAAAGACACACAACTTAGAAATACCATACTAATGCAAAAGAAAAATCCAAGCTATAGATACTCTGTGAAATGAGTGGTCATTATTAAATGTGATATAGAAAGAACAGACCAGATTAAATCCATGCGATTCCATAAATTTGGTCCGGTGTGTCTACAGAACACATGGTATCCAGAGTTAAATCCTACATTAACTTTATACCTGTCTGTCAGATGTCAATACTATTTATACACATTGTCTTAGTAAATCTGTACTAGACATGCTGGCTATATAGTAAATGCACTATAAATAGGACACACATTATAAACTTCATGTAGGTATCAATGCGTCAAGATTTTATGCCAACAGAGGCGATTGCTAGTGACCAATAAAATACAACAGTACCCTATTTTGCAAATTTCTAAAAAATATATATATGCTGTGTATCCATTCAGCCAAATGAACACTAATAAATCATGTTCTGCCTTCAACCAGACATCTCAAGTAACCTCCACCCACTCACCTCCTCTCCTGTCATGAAGAAAATCAAGAGGAAGTACCACAGAATGTCAATCACACTGCCGATCCTTCCAGCACATGCCACTACCTATAATAAAGAAGGTAACATGTCAAGGTAGTGATCACCCTCTACCACTAGAGGTTTAAAATCATCTCAGCTGCAACAGATGCAGACCCCACCTAACAGGCAGCAGCATGGGGAGAGTTCATGCCAGAACCTGCCCTTCCCAGATAGCATTACAGTGGACTGCATCTTTATCCCGCCTCATTCCTTTGCTGGCCTTCTTCCTATGGGATTCTATACCTCCCAAATAGAATCGCCTCCCATGCCTGGACAGGCAATATGTGATCTTGCCCCAGCTTGCTAGCTCTGGCAAGATTTAATTTATTGATCTATTTATGAACTGAAAGCTAACTTGACCTTCCTCCAGAGAAAATACACAGGTAGCAGACAGGAAACATGGCAGGGTCACGTTCATAGAACTTCCTTCAAATCATTTGCTGAAGGTGCTAGTTTTTGCACCCAAACAAAACAGGAAAAGGGGTCATGCTCTCAGTCCAGCACAAGCCAACATCATCCACCAAGAGACCTTATGCCTTTATGATGGTTCTCGTCTTCCCCAGCCCCAAAAGGTAGTGTGGTCCTGGAGCCCAGGCCTATACCTGAATGGACTCCAGCCCTCCCTCACCGTTATTTTACACCCATAATCCCTATGGATTTCTAGAGGGGCATTCCCCAAAACAGTGGCTGCCTCTGGATACCCTCATTTGCATCCACAGAGCCTCAACGGAACATTTCCCATACAAAAGAGTTTCCCCAGTTTTTGGGACCAGCAAGGACCTTGCATCTGTGCCATCCCTGCTTTCATGAGTTTAGGGGCAGAGGGAAGTATGTGACTCTGGGTATTTTCCTTAGAACAATGATCCATCAAGTCTAATATCTTGACTCTGATGGTAGCCAATACCCAAGGAACCACAGAGAAGCTCTCCCCATTCACCTAAAAGGAACAGTTGCTTCCAAAATATGCAGACAGCTCACAATCATTCACAAAGTACATTTGTATCATCTGAAATCACCAGAATATAAACAATAGCTTCTTTAATATGAATAAAGAGCACCTATAACTTGAGTTTTTCTTTTGCATGATACATTCTAGAGTGGTAGTAGTGAGTTCATAATTAAGGTTGTTCCCAGCTTTGCATTACAAGTCAGACTTTGGCCCTCCAATATCATAAAAACGGTTTAAGATTGAACAAGCGATAGGCCCAGACTTGATCTGCACAACCAAATGTTAGAGGTTCAGGCATAAAAGAGTTTAAAATCTGGACTTGAGCCTGGATCTGAATTTGCAACTCAGGCCCATCTCAATTTGTGCCCCCACCCTCACCCACCACCTCAACACATAAGCTTATTATACAACTCTTGATAGAGAGTATAAAGCAAAAAGCATTAAAGTTTAAACATAATTACTTTCTTGTTGACCTCATCAATAAAAGACAAAGAACAGTAATAGGTTTTGGAATTTATCTAGTTTTTATTTTGGCATAATTGCTACATAAAACTTCAATTTATGGCACAGAAAACATCCAACGAAAAAAATTAACTTGTCTGCCGCGTGTTTAGCTTCTTCAGGTTTAGAAAGCACAGCCTTAGCTTTGTGAATGCATTAAGACTTATACTATATATTTCTGCATAGCTACAAAGCTTGCTTTAATTATTTGGTTATTAAGCTAGCAAGAAGAATATCTAAGGGGCCAATCACTTTGGTACATACAAACCTGTTTTATGAATTAGTATTACTACTATTCTTTAGAATCTGTATTACAGTAGCAACTTAAGGCCCCTTTCTGTGAGGTCTTTTTCCTCTTTTTTTTTTGCCAGCTTTACAATCTAAATAGACAAAGGGAGAATTATTATAACCATTTTTGAAATGGAGAACTAAGGCACAGAAATATTAAGTGACTTGCCCAAGGTCAAAAAAGTAAGTTTATGACAGAGCCAGGAATTGAACCCAGGTCTTCTAAGCACCACTCCAGTTCCTTAACAATAAGGGCATCCTTATTCTTAAATTTTAGCAATTCTATCTTCTGCATACAAAAACACACCTGCTCACCATCTTAAAACAAGAAAAAGGCTACTTTGAGCACCCAATTTCAGGCACCACCAATAAAATCCTGTAAATAAAAATATGTTTTTTTATGTCAGATCAGGATCAGTTCAGAGTTGTCAGAAGCGGTTACAAATGAAAAAAATTTGAACATACAATGCAGCCTGACAGACAAATCAAAAAGTGAAAGTGACATCCACAAATTCTGCTAGAGGGCACTGGGTGGTGTCCATCCATTTTCAAAATTTTTGCAGAGGAAAAAAAATTAAATCAGAATCACTTTGTTTTCCTCTTTACCTGATCCATGATAGAATAAGAGAGACTCATGCTAACCTCTGCTCCTCCCCCACCAACACAATCTGTACCTATTAGTGATTATGTGTAATTTCCTCCTGCTATCCCAAGAAAAGGAAATTACATAAAGAAAATTGCCACACTATTTAAGAGATGCTAGCAACAGTGGAATGTTAGCTTTATCCAGCCCAGCCACAGGTTTCTTACTACTCCTGACCACAGCTCTACAGACAGCTCTGTGCAGCCAGACTCCTGCACCCACATGAAGTGCCATCAGGGCCTATCAATAGGGATCCATGCATATGCTGGGGCCACCCATACAGAACTCATTGCAGTGTTCAGGCCTGAGATGTCAGGTTCAACAGAGGTAGCTCTGCAGTTCTGGATATGTTCATATACATGTATTGTATTAAAGTTGCCACTATTTTCCATATGAATATCACCAGCAGGCTCCGACAGCAATTCGGAAGGACTGCAACACACTGCTATGTCAACAGCAATGCAGGCTTCTGTAACATGTCAATGCTACATTGTAGCCTTAGTCATGGCCAATTTTGGCACAGATGTCACGGTGTTCATGGTAATCATGTACTCGTATTTGAATAAAGTCCATGATAAATCCACCCTGCACTCACCCGCAGTAGCAGCTCTTCTCCTGTGAGGTTGGTCCCGGCACCCTGCTCCAGGCATTGTGACTTGGCATATGTGGTTCCAGTGCTAATTAGGTTTGCCCCATCCATCCCTTCATAGATAAAGCTGGGGGGCAGACTCGCCAAACCTCAGTGGCACTGCGACCAGGTGTGTCAAGTGCCAAGAGTGGGGAGCTAGGACCAGCCCTGCACAAACTGGAGCTGCTGCTGTGGAGTGATCTCACTGTGAATCTTTCCTCCCTCCCCCCCCCCACCCCAACTGCTCCTGACTTTTTTTCCCCTGCACCTCTGCTGTGAAATTTACTTTAAAAAATAAGCTGTGCTAAAGTCATAGTCTGAGTAGTGCCAAAATCTCGTATCAACAGCAAGATTAATGTAACCCTGTTGCCTTCCCTGGCTGCACCCAGATAAAACTGACTGGAACTTCGCTAACAGATCACACCACACGATCCATTGTCTACAGCCAAGCTCTACGATACAACCGCATTTGCTCCAGCCCCTCAGACAGAGGCAAACACCTACAAGATTTCTACCAGGCATTCTTACAGCTACAATACCCACCTGCTGAAGTGAAGAAACAGATTGACAGAGCCAGAAGAGCACCCAGAAATCGCCTACTACAGGACAGGCCCAACAAAGAAAATAACAGAACGCCACTAGCCATCACCTTCAGCCCCCAACTAAAACCTCTCCAACGCATCATCAAGGACCTACAACCTATCCTGAAGGACGACCCATCACTCTCACAGATCTTGGAAGACAGGCCAGTCCTTGCTTACAGACAGCCCCCCAATCTGAAGCAAATACTCACCAGCAACCACACACCACACAACAGAACCACTAACGCAGGAACCTATCCTTGCAACAAAGCCCATTGCCAACTCTGTCCACATATCTATTCAGGGTATATCATCATAGGGCCTAATCACATCAGCCACACTATCAGAGGCTCGTTCACCTGCGCATCTACCAATGTGATATATGCCATCATGTGCCAGCAATGCCCCTCTGCCATGTACATTGGTTAAACTGAACAGTCTCTATATAAAAGAATAAATGGACACAAATCAGACGTCAAGAATTATAACATTCAAAAACCAGTTGGAGAACACTTCAATTTCTCCGGTCACTCGATTACAGACCTGAGAGTGGCTATCCTTCAACAAAAAAACTTCAAAAACAGACTCCAGCGAGGGACTGCTGAATTGGAATTAATTTGCAAACTGGATACAATTAACTTAGGCTTGAATAGAGACTGGGAGTGGATGAGTCATTATACAAAGTAAAATTATTTCCCCATGTTATTTCTCCCCCCCATCCCACCCCCCACTGTTCCTCAGATGGTCTTGTTAACTGCTGGAAATGGCCCACCTTGCTTGTCACCATGAAAGGTTTTCCTCTTTCCCCCTTGCTCCTGCTGGTGATGGCTCATCTTAAGTGATCACTCTCCTTACAGTTGTATGATAAAACCCGTTGTTTCATGTGCTCTGTGTGTGTATATAAATCTCCCCACTGTATTTTCCACTGAATGCATCCGATGAAGTGAGCTGTAGCTCACGAAAGCTTATGCTCAAATAAATTTGTTAGTCTCTAAAGGTGCCACATGTACTCCTTTTCTTTTTGCGAAAACACACTAACACGGCTGCTACTTTGAAAGCTAACAATTCTGTTGATGGTGCGAAAGGAGGAACAGAATCCAGCTACCACCCTCAGTTGTGTTGGCTCTGCAAGGCTAACAGGAGTAAAAAGTATTTTATTCACTAAAGCAAACAGATACCATCTACTACACAGTGAGCAGAACTGATGAATAAGGTGGTACCCTTTTAGCAATCACTTTTCAGAACAGAACTGCACTTTAAAGTTCTAAGAAGGCTTTTGAAAGCAACACTGACTATGAAATAAATGCACTGTTTTGAGGTGGGGCGGGAGGTTTATCACCTACATACAAATTGTGACAAAGCTCCTCCTCTGCCTTGGTGGGTCCTGCACTTATTGGCAGATTTGCTCGCCTCAGAGATTCACGCCCCAGAGACTCAGTTTGGACACTTTTGCTAGTGGCTCAAACCTGCCATTCACTCAGCTAACCTCATCACTGGCCAGCATGGGGAAAAGGAAGAAGAACAATCGCCGCAACCTCTGCTGATCCACCATGTGGGTCAGGGAACAGCCCAGAGACCTTCCCCTCTGGTGGAACCCACAGTCCAGGTCAACTCCTCCTGTGTCTGATCAGGAGTTGGGAGGTTTGGGGGGAACCTGGGCCTGCCCTCTACTCCAGGTTCCAGCCCAGGGCCCTGTGAACTGCAGCTGTCTAGAGTGCCTCCTGGAACAGCTGTGCGACAGCTACAACTCCCTGGGATACTTCCCCATGGCCTCCTCCCAACACCTCGTTTATCCTCACCACAGGATCTTCCTCCTGGCGTCTGAGAATGCTTATACTCCTCAGTCCTCCAGCAGTACACCTTCTCATTCTCAACTCATAGTGCCTCTTGCTCCCAGCTCCTCACATGCATGCCACAAACTGAAATGAGGTCCTTTTTAAACTCAGGTGCCCTGATTAGCCAGCCTCCCCTAATTGATTCTAGCAGCTTCTTAATTGGCTCCAGATGTCCTAATTAGCCTGCCTGCATTTGTTCCAGCAAGTTCCTTCTTGTTCTGGAACTGCCCCTGTTACCTTACCCAAGGAAAATGGACCTGCTTAATCTGGGACTAATATATCTGCCTTCTAACACTCTTACCTGGCAGAGGAGATACCATGATCATGAAGGTGGTTTTCCCAGGGTGAGGCTCAACCATTGCACTGCGGGCGTGCCGACCCCTGCAATTTCCCCAAATGCGGGAAGCTTGACTGCATAATTTGTGGTAGTGGGGGACTGCATTCATGCTGAGAAACACTCTCCTGTAGCCATCTGGCCTGACCCTGTCACAAAATGTTCAAGTTTCACTCCAAAACTTAGAACCTGAACCATGCAAGTCAACAGCAAATCTCCCATGGAATTCTCAGCATCTGTCTTGAGCACGTCTATGCATTATAAATAGATATCTATTTTCTTCTTTTTCTAAAGTGTTCCTTCAGTTGTAAAGGCTGCTACTGCTGTTAAGTAAAGTGCACCCATTTCACAAGTAAAGAGGGAGATAAAAAGGTCTCTCCTGTGAAGTACTGCATTGTATTCATGTGAGAGAACAGGCTTCTTTAAGAGGAGAGAGAGAATAGTTGGGATGACTCCTGAGATTAGTAATGGAAAGAGCATTTTAATATGTGAAATGAGCTGACTGTCAAGGTCCAATCCCCAGAGTGCTTTATCACAATTGGCACCCTTAGCAGTAGGCTCAGAGGCTGAGGACTGAATGGGCCCAAGTTCTGTCTTCCACGTGGCCCATTTATGCCACTCTGGCAACATAAAGGGGTTGTAAACTCAGCACAAACAGGTTATGGGAACTAGCCTTAATTTTAAAGAAAGTCCTCAGATAGCACTGTGCCCTCCCTCTGCTCCCCCGCCTTACTCTCTCTGGTGTAGATATGGTTCTAGCCACACCCCACTCTCTGGCTATTCTCAGATGTGGAATGGACTGTTGGGGGATGCTGCAGCAAAGCACAGATTAGAGCAGCTCTGAGACTGCTCTGATTTACACCTGGGAAAATGAGAAAGAAAAAGATCAAAGGTGGCTTAAAGATGCATTTGCTGCCAAACTCTTCCTGCATCTAGTGTAGATCAAGGAGAATCTGGCCAGAGGCTAAAATACTCAGTGGTCCCTCCAGATCACGGAAGATGCATATTAAAGGAATACTGTCAATTTAAAAATCATGTATTATAAACAGATATAATTCTGTACTGTTGTAACAACCTTTGATGATTAAAAGTGAAAGAATTTTAAAATCCAATTTGCTTATTAGTTTTTTTTCTCTCTTCATTGCATCCATTTCTTTTGTAGAACAAATCAATGAAGTCTGTTTCACTTTGGGATGCTTTGTATTGCATTTATAGGGTTTCAAAAATGCAGATAAATGTTAACATGTTTAAAATCAACTGTTTCCACTGGAATTTTAAAAATAAAAATTGTGACATTAATCTAGAGCTTTCAGGTTAGAAAAGTCTTGGTTTGGCCCAAAAATTAAATCCTTGGTCAAATTTAAAACTAAGTCTCCTTAATGAAGTGGAATGGGAAACTTTCCACTGCTCTTTTTTCCCTGTAGAAAGAACATATAAATACAAGACATTCTTCAAATAATTAAGAGTTTGACCTAAAACTGTTAAAAGCTATTGAATTTAATAACTAGGACAAAAACGTATCATTAGCCTACCTGTTGTCTGTAAGTGATATCAAAGCTTTTCTTATGTAGTAGTACTTATAAATGAGATTCCTACAATACACAGATGCAAGGACAGAGTTGTACCTTCCACTTTTCATTTCACCACATCCCTATTAAGGCCCTAATCCTGTAAAAAAAAAAAAACACACACACGCTTAATACATGTGAGTAGTGCCACTGGACAACAGAATTACTCATGCTAAAAGTTAAGCATGTGTATGCGTCTTTGTGGGATCGGGGCTTAGACAAGATTCTGATAGTTATTTTGTGGCCTCTCTGTTACACAATTTCTGCCCAATATATCTTTAGTGTAGTCAAAAAAAGTGACAAGATTCTGAGCTAGAGAAGCACCAGCAGATATTACTATGAAAGTGGAATGGTTCATTTAATAGGGTTGATGGAGAAACTATTAAAGAAATCCTCCAAAAAAAAAAAAAAATCACAGAATAGACCCTGATGTCTGTGGCAGTGACTATTCAGTACTACTCAGAGAGCAATTATGAAAGTAAAGCCAGTCTGACACAGGATTGTGCACTGTCCAGTAACTGGCTTTGAAGACTCCAGGTGTAAGCTCACCCATGCTGATTTCAAGGCTCTGGTGTTTATTCACTCTCAATGGTATCCACTCTGTCTGATGAGCAATTTTTACATTTTCTATGAAGTTCAGCTCACCTGTAGCATCTGATTTTGAAATAGATTTAGGCTCCAAAAACACCCACATGCCTCATGTTAGGAAACCATTTTAGATATGACCATTGAAGTCAATGGAGCAACGACATTTTACAGCAGCTGAGGATCTGCCCCATGGGTTTTAAAAGCAGTTTCTGCAAACACTTATGTTGGCTGGTGTGGCTAGGGCATAACTTTGTTATAAATATTTGTGAAAACGCTGAGTCTAGTTTGATGCCACTGAGAACAAATGTATGTCCTGGCTACATCAACCAGCATAACTGTTTCAGAAAGCTTAAAAATAACAATAGTTTCATATTGATGGGGGTTGCAAATCGGGGGGAGGAGGGGGCACGGCGTGGTACAATCTAATTTGCAGCTGGGCCAATAGAATCACAAGAAACTCAAGGTCAAAAGTGAGTTGATAGGTCAGACAATTTAATTGGAAAAAGTACTTCACTTTAGTTACCCAACTCATTTAGTACTGTTATTTAACAGAGAATGGCTGTAGACAATTAGTCCCGAAACATTAAACAGGAAACTAGATTGTATGTCCATGGCATACTTTACAAGTTTTGGAGGTTGAACTCTGGCCCCAGTGATGGATAATTAAAGCAAGCACTGGGGTATCCAAGTAGAACTGCCACCCTGAAGGTATAAACCCATCAGATTTGCTTTTGCAGCAATAAATGATAAGGCTGGTTCCGACATACAAAAAATATTGCTACTGTATGCCAATGAAAATGATGGCGAGGACACTGCGAAATCTTGCAAACAATATGTTTAACTTGAAGCATAAGAGTAGCCCCATTGACGTCAGTGGCACTACTCACACCAGCCTAGGCATGTACATAAGTGTTTACAGTTTGGAGCTAATCTTGGGTAACCCACTGGCGAGTGCATGTTACAGGTCCCCACAATGCTTGATCCACAGAGAAAACGAGCTATTTCAGCCCCCACTAGAGAGCCCTGACTCACAGTGCAACTGTAGCAGCTCATGCTTTTAGCTCTGCAGTCCCCCAGGTCAATTGCCAGTGTGTTGGTTGGGGGGTATTGCACTTGCACCACTGAAGTCAATGGGAGCTTTATCAGCTAATTTCCAAACATACCAAGATCAGGTAGAAATGTAAAATAGCATTGTGCAATCTTAAAGTTAGAGCACATATCTAAATGTTCTCTCCCAACACTTTACTAATAGATAAATGCCAACTACTGTACATTATGTTGTCAATAGTAATCCCACTGTGATATTTAATATTCTAACATTATTCCTTGCAATTATCAGATACTGCAGTTATGGGCACCAGTGTACGAAACTAGATAACAAATGTGTATTTTGTCTTTTGGCAAATGCTGCCTTTTTAATGACAGCCATTATATATTAATAGAACAATGTAAATATGAGTTGAGTAGTGTGTGTTAACTGAAGTGGGGGGAGAAGGTAGTGAATTTAGTGTTCATGTAAGGTACCAGACAGATAATCCTGGAGAATCAAATCCAGGTTATCAATCAAACAGGTACACAAGAGGCAGCAGCAATACAAACTTTGCCATAATGTTTAGTCATCATACATCACCTGTGATACAGAAAGTCACCCCACTAAAGTGATGGTATAATTCAGCCTCCATAACCATGAAGGGCCTGATTTACAAAGATATTTAGACACCTAAAGACACAAATAGGCACCTAATGGAATTTTCTAAAGCACCTAGGTCCTTAACTCCAATTCAGATAGAGCAGGGACTTCAACCTGGGTCTCTGAAGTCCCAGGCAACTTCCCTAATCATCAGTCTGCAGAGTCAGTCTCTTTCTGCCTCAGTGACTATATAGTTACTTATATAAAGAGAGAGTGACTGGTGATTAGGGCACTTGCTGAGGATGTGGGAATCAGGCAGAACAGGGACTTGAACTTGGAGCCTTCCACATCCCCTGTGAGGGCTGTAACCCTAATGCTGGTGGCTAATCAGGTCTCTTACCCACATCCTAGGAATTCCATCCAAGACCTGAAAACTTTCCCAACACTTCATTGAAAGTGACCTATTTCAAGGGGGGGGGGGGGGGGAAAGACGGGAAACCTTTCATGAAATATTCCCAACCAGCTTTACAAACAACCCTCATTTTTGTTTAATACCAACCTTTCATCCAGGGAGTCAAAGGAGAAAGATTTATGGAGGCACTAGAGGTTCAAGGACTGGGACTTGCTCTGTTCCGTGCTGGCTTTCTTCCCCTACCTCCCAAAGTTTAAAAAAAGCCTCAAAAAAGTTAATGGGCCTATGAACAGACACAGAGGGCTGCCCATGTGGATCGGCTTACAGGCATGGCACCGTAGCGGGGCAAGGGACTTAAATTTTTAGGACATAAACACTGCAGTAGGGAACTAAGCAATGGTTTGGTATCATAACGTAATCAACTTCTCCTGCCTCATGACCAGTGCTTGAATTCTGACAATTTGTCCCAGTCTTAAAGTGCTTTCAAGAGGGAAAGCACTAAGCTGTGACAGTGATAAGAAAAGGAACAACAGCAAGACCTAACTCTTAGATAGCACTGAGCTTCTCTGTAAAGATGACTGTATCATTATTCCCAAAGTACAGACGGGGACATACCTAATCTCCATATCCCGGGAAGTTTCCGGTCCCTTTCGAATTTCTTTCCATTTTTCCTCTCCAATTATATACGCTGCCCCTACTTCGGAAGCTCCTTGCAGTTGCGAGAAACAGCAACCGAAGCCCGACCCCCCCAAACCTGGCCGATATTTGGGATCCCGGTTCCACAGTCCCAGCCTAGCACACAGAGCATGGCTCAGTGGCCACACCGCAGAGAGCGGCGGGGCCTCGGCGCTGCCTCGACAAACAAGCCCAGGGCTGAAACAAGCGCCGCCCGCTGGTCTGTCTATGCCACACCGCGCTGGCCGGGTCTCAGGCGGGTAACTCCTCACCTGCCGCCGCCAGGACACTGCAGCAGCCGCAGCTCCCTGCCCGGGCTCCTCCTCCTCGTGCCGCCGCTGCAGCAGGGTCTCCGCGTTCTGTCTCCGCCCCCCGCCCGCGGAACCTCACGACTTCACCCGCCCTCTCTCGGCGCGCGCCGCAGCCAGCACGAGCTCCTCAGGCCCGGCCGGCAGCTCTACGCAAAGTGTGTGTAGCAGGGCAGCGGCAAGCGCGCACGCGCGTCCACCCCCCCTTGCTCTCTTGTTTATGTCCAGTCCCGGAGCGCCCAGCCCGCCTCGCAGACAGGCGCTTGCTCATGCTCAGTGCCTGCATGGTCACTTTCTGTCGGGCAGCCCCTGAACTGCCTACATGCATTGTGGGGATTGTAGTTTTGTAATATACTCCTATTTTACTTTGGAAAAAGAACAGGAGGACTTGTGGCACCTTAGAGACTAACACATTTATTCTAGCATAAGCTTTCGTGAGCTACAGCTCACTTCATTGGATGCATTTGGTGGAAAAAACTCTTAGTGAGCTGTAGCTCACGAAAGCTTATGCTCTAATAAATGTGTTAGTCTCTAAGGTGCCACAAGTCCTCCTTTTCTTTTTGCGAATACAGACTAACATGGCGGCTACTCTGAAACCTATTTTACTTTGGGTTTTCCTGGAAGTGTCTCTGTGTGTAGGGGAGTAGGGAGAAGAGGAGGAGGACTAATCTTCTGTTTCTTATCCAGACCGTGTTAGTCTGGATCTGTAAAAGCAGCAGAGAGGCCTGTGGCACCTTATAGACTAACTGAAAGCTTATGCTCCTATATGTCTGTTAGCCTATAAGGTACCATAGGACTCTTTGCCCTCTGTTTCTTGTTATTTTAAACATTAAATGCAGTGTAGTTATTTTATTCAGTGTTGGGCCCAGGTTGTTAGAAAGACAAGGTGGATGAGGTAATATCTTTTATTGGACCAACTTCTGTGGGTGAGAGAGAAGCTTTGGCGCTTACCCAGAGCTCTTCCTCAGGGTCTGGAGAAGATCTGGCCCAGACCCTGAAGAAGAGCTCTCTATAAGCTCAAAAGCTTGTCTCTTTCACACACAGAAGTTACTCCAATAAAAGATATTACCTTACTCACCTTGTCTTTCTAATAATTATTTTGTTAGTCGTGCCATATTGGCTTCCACATAGTCATTCCACGAGGG
Organism: Dermochelys coriacea; assembly: GCF_009764565.3. Lineage (NCBI taxonomy): Eukaryota > Metazoa > Chordata > Testudines > Dermochelyidae > Dermochelys > Dermochelys coriacea. Next base: position 193,808,422 of record NC_050069.1, read on the forward strand.
AATATTCTTCTTTCTAAATGGATGAACCATAATTTCTTACGACTCACACAACAGATATAAGTGTGTGTGCATATGCAAACAACAGAAGTGAGATTGGTCCTGTAAACTTACTTTGGACTTACCCGCTTATTGTCTGGATGTAAAATCATAGAAGACTGGGGTTGGAAGAGAACTCAGGAGCTCATCTAGTCCAATCCCCTGCTCAAAATAGGACCAACACCAACTAAATCATCCCAGCCAGGACTTTGTCAAGCCGGACCTTAAAAACCTATAAGGATGGAGATTCCACCACCTCCCTAGGTAACCCAATCCAGTGCTTCACCACCCTCCTAGTGAAATAGTTTTTCCTAATAGCCAACCTAGATCTCCCCCCACTGCAACTTGAGACCTTTTTCTGTCATCTACCACCTCTGAGAATAGCCTAGCTCCATCCCCTTTGGAATCCCGCTTCAGGTAGTTGAGGCTGCTATCAAATCCCCCATAAACACACTCACACTCTTCTCTTCTGCAGACTGAATAAGCCCAGTTCCCTAAGTTTCTCCTCATAAGTCATGTGCCTCAGCCTCTTAATCATTTTCATTGCCCTCTCCTGGACTCTCTCCAATTTGGCCACTTTCTGTAGTGGGGGGCCCAAAACTGGATGCAGTACTCCGGATGTGGCCTCACCAGTGGTGAATAGAAGGGAATAATCACTTCCATCGATTTGCTGGCAATGCTCCTAATAATGCAGCCCAATGTGCCGTTAGCCCTCTTGGCAACAAGGACACATTGTGACACATATCCAGCTTCTCGTACACTGTAATCCCCAGTCCTTTTCTGCAGAACTGCAGCTTAGCCAGTCGGTCCTGGGCCTGTAGCAGTGCACGAGATTCTTCTGTCCTAAGTGCAGGACTCTGCATTTGTCCTTGTTGAACCTCATCAGATTTCTTTTGCCCCAATCCTCCAGTTTGTTTAGGTCACTCTGGACCTACCCTACCCTCCAGCATATCGATCTTGCCCCCAGTTTAGTGTCATCTGTGAACTTACTGAGGGTGTAATGCATCCCATCATCCAGATTATTAATGAAGATGCTGAACAAAACCGGCCCCAGGACCGACCCCTGGCACACTCCGCTTGATACTGGCTGCCAGCTAGATATCAAACTGTTGATCACTACCCATTAAGCCCGACGATCTCGTCAGCTTTCCATCTACCGTATAGTCCTTTCATCCAATCCATACTTCTTTAACTTGCTGGCAAGAATACTGTGGGAGACCGTATCAAAAGCTTTACTAAAATCAAGGTATATCACATCCACCGCTTTCCCCATATCCACAGAGCCAGTTATCTCATCATAGAAGGCAATCAGGTTGATCAGGCATGACTTGCCCTTGGTGAATCCATGTTCACTGTTCCTGATCACCTTCCTCTCCTTCAAGTGCTTCAAAATGCAGGGCTACCCTTCAGGACATTGGATAGAAGCACTCAGAGCCAGGGTGAGGGGTGACCTTATAAAATCTTACACAGATAGATTAGATGGCAGCAACATGCAGCAGGGATGAATGTGCTTTGGGTTCACTGCCTTCCTACCAAACAAAAATTAGCATTCACTTCTGTTTCCTTAAATATGAAACCACTATTAGTTGTAACTGTCACTGCTTAAGGGCCAATTACATTTTTAAAGTAGATGGAAGTAAAAAGAGAGGATCTGTAGTGAAAGGGCATAGAAGTGGAAAGTGCCAGCTCTCATTTTCCATTAACCCTGCAAAAGCCATTAAGCTGAGAGCTGTGCAGATGGGCCTTGGCTTCTGCAGATTTCCTAAAGCCAAGCACAAGACTCGGGAGATACACGAATTTCAAGAACCCATCAGTGTAACATAAAGACGATCAGAGGCTGTATTTTAAATATAAACAAACATCACATCTTTCAGTTTCCCTAGGCACCAGTACACCTTGCTACTTTAAAAAGAAGTCACTGGAAGCTGTGGATGCTTCTCATGCCAATGTTGCCAACTCTCAGGATTTCTTGGGGAGTTACATGAGTGTGGTTAGTACTGGAGGCTAAGGCTAGTTTCCCTGTGAAGCCAGAAACTCCTGATCTCTCCTGAATTTCATCCCTGCCTGGGGAAATTCCCTTTGCTTTGCTGTATTCCCCACCTTCCCGCCTCCTCAGAAAAGCCACCAATCAGTGCTACTACAGGAAGCAGGCAGATTCCTCCTCCCCTCAGGGACATTGGGGCAGGGGGAGAGGGAATAGCCAACAACTTTCTCACAGGAGGGGAGCAGAAAGAGTCCTGCAAAGCCCTATTCCCCCATCCCCTCATGTTGGGGGGGAGATCATTTAAGGTTGAAAAATATGTTTTCAGGGGCACTCCAGTTACTCTTTCTGCACCGCTAGGTGGGTGGATTTGCCATTTTATCCTTTCTACCACCACCACCTCCCTACCCTGCCCTATTTTTTCCCCAACATTATAGTCACTTCCCTTCATAGCTTTTTTCCCATAACTCCTTTCCCTGCCATCTCATTCTCATCTCGCTCCCAGGCATTCATATCCCTAAAATCCTCTCTGTTCCTTCCAGTCTTTTGCTCACCTACATTCTTCAACTTCCCACGGTCTCCATCTCTTCCCCCCATTCTCCCTCCCTTTCCTCTTCAGTTTCTTGTCCCCACTTCCCAATCTCTCTATCCTGACATTCCCTTGCTCCTCAGTCTGTCTGCCCCCACAGTCCCTACCTGTCGCCCACATTTCACTGTCCCCTCACTGTCTCCTGCCTGGACTATACCCAGTAAATGGGGGCAGGAACTTCCATTAAAGAAATCCTGGCTTCAGTCCCTTTGGAGACAATGGAAGATAGTAGCCATCTTTTCTAGAGGCTGGCTCATTTCCAGCACCAAAGGATCTAAGGAAGTGATGGCCATTGGGGTGAGGGTACCCATGGGGGCATGTGGTGATTTTAAACAGACAGAACTCACAAGACAGTCCAAGCTTATCTTGAGATCATCATCAGCTTTTAAAACAATACACTAAAATCATGAGGATAACAGAGAGAAATGGCACCGCTGTATGTTTTATGATTGAACCAGCCCTCAGTGAGCATACAATCTTACAAAGTCTGTGCCTGATCCTGCTTCTACTGAAGTCAATAGATGGTTTGCCATTGACTTCATTCAGGCCCTCTATCATGGGAACTTCCTATTTCCACATCCATGTAGTATTCAGCAGTTAATGATACGGTAATAATTCTCATGTTTGTATGCATAATTAAATACTCCCAGAGTGACAGAATTGTTAAACATGCTTTCATAAATTAATGTAATGGTTTAACAGTTAAAACATTTGCCCCTGCTAAACTTGATTTCCCCCAAATGACTATCAATTTAATAGCTTAACACTCCCTCCCCCAATCTGTGTTTTGTTCCAAATTATGTAACTAATGATCCAAAGAGCTATCTTCTGTAAAAAGAGATATACACTAAGGGTGGGATTTTTCAAGAGTACTTAATGTGGGTCTAAATCTACTTCCACTGAAGTTCACGTGAATTTTACCATTGACTTCCCTGGGAACAGTTAGGCCAATGCTGAGCACTTCTGAAAAATCTCATCCTAGATTCACACAAAAGCTATAAGAATGACTAAAATAACTATAAACTTAATGAAATATTGACTTGTGAATTGACCAACTGAAAGAGATCTCATCTACCAAATTTCTAATCATCTCTGGGAGTTATAGTTCAGTCTTAAAAAGATCTTTAAAAAGTGCTAGGTCTGTCTGTAGCAAGGTCTCAGCTGGTCCACCGGGTGGCAGGGAGCTACTGCCTTGCCAAAAGGCCCTGGTCACACCTCTCTGTCAACGGGGAATTAGCGGAGGGAGGTGTGACATCGCAGTTGATGTGACACGGGAGTACCGGCCAGAGTCCGCGGCACACCCCTCAGGCAGAGGAGCGCTGGCAAGAGTCTATGATGCTTTATCAGGGTTCTGCCACCCCGAGGTGGGGTGGCAGGGGTAGGGGAACACAGGCCCACCCGCCACTGGGTCAGCGGGGATCTTTCTGCAACACGCTGACCAAAAACCAACTCACCACACTGTCCAGTTCCGCCCAAGGCTACTTCCTACCCGGTCTCTCAAGTGGGTCCCTCTGGTTCCTCTCACTTGTTGGGGTATTCAGCCGCCGGTAGCCCCGGTAGCTCCAGCTCGCTCTCAGCATTGGGTTCATTCGGGCTCGGGTTGCTGGCCGGCTCCTCCAGTTCCTCCGGGTACTCTGCGGCCAGCAGTCCTGGTAACCCGAGTCCCTCCTCTGGATCAGGTTTGCCCTGGTCCAGGGCATGCCCTGGTTCAGCAGCAGGGCCAACAGGGAGCTGCCAGGGGCCTGTGTCTGTCTCCCTCCCTGGTGCTACCTTACTGGGCTAAGGGCCCCGCCTTTTGTATTTCCTGTTCCACCCCCTCCCCTTCTGGGGGGAGGAGAAAGGTTGGCCTGGCTCCGCCCACACAGGCTGAGAGAGTGGCTCCTCACCCTCTGGTTTGGAGGGAAACCATATCTGCTCCCTACACTGTCGTCCCTGTAACTGGAACAATACAATAAAATATTAATCAGCATTTTAATGAATAAAACACACATTTATTTTGATGATCCTGTCAGCACTTTGTCAATTTCCCACAAATATTCACAAGTGAAATTTTTGTCCCCAAGAACGTTTGCTGAAAACTGAAGTTTTATGAATACTTGTTTGAATATTCACAACAGCAATGTTCTTAAAGCCATTCCTCCTTTTCATAAAAGTTTCAGTGATCCAACCAAGAAGCAGAAAATATATATGTGAATTAGGTGGCCAGTTGCATAGCACAAATAGTGAATAGCCAAAGACAGAAATAATAGTTTATGAAGGTTGAAATGTGTTTGCGTGAAGTGTTCATAGATCCATTATGATTAACAGTCAATGTCTGTGAGGGTAACTTGCAAATAGAAAATAAAAGGACAAAATTTGTCAAAATTTTCACTCCAAAACAGTTCATCCATCTCCAGTCATCACCCAAAAAAGGAATTTCATGATTGTAACAAAATTTTAGGGCATTGACAGTATAGGTATATTTCTGTTAAGGGGCAGGGAAACATTTTCCTTAATACTAGATAACATAGTGGTTACCTAGATGAGATGGTATGAGTTTGCCGGTGGGTGACCACTGTGAGTATGTCTACACAACCAGCAGGTTCTTACAGCAACAAGTCTCAGAGCCTTATTCTACAGACTCAGGCTCCAAGGGCTCGCACTCTGGTGCTAAAAATAGCTGTATAGCTGTTTAGGTTCAGGCTGAAGATCAGGGTCTGAAGCCCACCTCCTTCCCTAAGCTTCAGCGTCTGAGCTCCAGCTTCTTAAGATACTGGCTGGATGGGTCCACAGCACCGATGCAGAAAGAGAACTGGCAAGACATGGGATTTGTTTCCAATCTTAAATGAATACAAAAACCGTTTCTAGTTCACATGTCCCTATCCCTTACATGTGCATTATTGCACCCTTGCTAGTTGCATGCATCCTGTCCCGAAGAGAGCAGGAAAATAGGGCTTGGTGGCCCCAATGCAGCAAAACATATAAATAAATGGGGCTATTCATGTGCTTATAGTTAAAATATGCTTAATTGCTCTGCTGGATAGGGGCCAGAGTGCTTAGCACCTTACAGAATTGAGCCCATGATTCAGAAGTGATTCTTGTTGACTCTGCAAACCATGTTTGTGAGGCACAAAGCACAGCTTTGATTCCACATTGCTGCCCACCTTAAAGATGCCTTAAAGCTGTCTCTTTGGCTCAAGTCTAAAATCCTGGGAGGTACCCTTGAATACAGTAGCTTTTTGTGACTGGGAAACAATTTTCATTTGTCTCCAACTGTGAGTTAGTCAATTTGGAAGTGTAGCATCTGAAGAACAGCAGAACCATATATCTAAACACGATACTTAAAGTCAAACCATTCTGAAAAAAACCCCAGGCATTATTTAGATATGGATCCCTTCCAAAAGGCTATCACTGAACAATATTTTGAAGATCTGCACCAGCAAAGGAACTTGTATGTATGATGTATGATGTATGAGCAAAAAGAAAAGGAGTACATGTGGCACCTTAGAGACTAACAAATTTGTTAGAGCATAAGCTTTCGTGAGCTACAGCTCACTTCATCGGATGCATTTGGTGGAAAAAAAACATGTATGAGCAGACGCTCCAGAGGCAAAACAGCTCTCTACTCCCTCTGTTGGTGAATAGGGAAAAATGCTGCCATTTGCTTAGCCCTGGTCTACACTAGGCGTTGAGGTCGAATTTAGCAGCGTTAAATCGATGTAACCCAGCACCCGTCCACATGACAAAGCCCTTTTTTTCGACTTAAAGGGCTCTTAAAATTGATTTCCTTACTCCACCCCCGACAAGGGGATTAGCGCTGAAATCAGTTTTGCTGAGTCGAATTTGGGGTACTGTGAACGCAATTAGATGATATTGGCCTCTGAGAGCTATCCCAGAGTGCTCCATTGTGACCGCTCTGGACAGCACTCTCAACTCAGATGCACTGACCAGCTAGACAGGAAAAGGCCCTCGAACTTTTGAATTTCAATGTCCTGTTTGGCGAGTGTGGCAAGCTGCAAGTGACCATGCAGAGCTCATCAGCAGAGGTGACCATGATGGAGTCCCAGAATCGCAAAAGAGCTCCAGCATGGACCGAACGGGAGGTACGGATCTGATCGCTGTATGGGGAGAGGAATCCGTGCTATCAGAACTACGTTCCAGTTTTCAAAATGCCAAAACACTTGTGAAAATCTCCCAGGGCATGAAGGACAGAGGCCATAACAGGGACCCGAAGCAGTGCCACGTGAAACTTAAGGAGCTGAGGCAAGCCTACCAGAAAACCAGAGAGACGAATGGCCGCTCCGGGTCAGAGCCCCAAACATGCCGCTTCTACGATGAGCTGCATGCCATTTTAGGGGGTTCAGCCACCACTACCCCAGCCATGTTGTTTGACTCCTTCAATGGAGATGGAGGCAACACGGAAGCAGGTTTTGGGGATGAGGAAGACAATGATGAGGAGGCTGTAGATAGCTCACAGCAAACAAGTGGAGAAACCGGTTTTCCCAACAGCCAGGAACTGTTTCTCACCCTGGACCTGGAGCCAGTACCCCCCAAACCCACCCAAGGCTGCCTCCCAGACCCACCAGGCAGAGAAGGGACCTCTGGTGAGTGTACCTTGTAAAATACTATACAAGGTTTGAAAGCCAGCATGTTTAATGATTAATTTGCCCTGGCATTCGTGGCTCTCCTGGATATACTCCCAAAGCCTTTGCAAAAGGTTTCTGGGGAGGGCAGCCTTATTCCATCCACCATGGTAAGACACTTTACCACTCCAGGCCAGGAGCAGGTACTCGGGAATCATTGTAGAACAAAGCATTGCAGTATATGTTTGCTGGTGTTCAAACAACATCTGTTCTTTATCTCTCTGTGTTATCTTCAGGAGAGTGATATCATTCATGGTCACCTGGTTGAAATAGGGTGCTTTTCTTAAGGGGACATTCAGAGGTGCCCGTTCCTGCTGGGCTTTTGCCTATGGCTGAACAGAAATATTCCCCGCTGTTAGCCACGCGGGGGGGGGGGGGAGGCAAAATGCAACCTTGTAATGAAAGCATAACATATGTGTGTAATGTTAACAGCAAGGTTTACCGTGAAAGAGTGTACCCATTGTTCTATAAAATGTGTCTTTTCAAATACCACTGTCCCTTTTTTTTTCTCCACCAGCTGCATGTGTTTCAAGGATCACAGGATCTTCTCCTTCCCAGAGGCTAGCGAAGATTAGAAGGTGAAAAAAACGCACTCGCGATGAAATGTTCTCTGAGCTCATGCTGTCCTCCCACACTGACAGAGCACAGACGAATGCATGGAGGCAGACAATGTCAGAGTGCAGGAAAGCACAAAATGACCGGGAGGAGAGGTGGCGGGCTGAAGAGAGTAAGTGGCGGGCTGAAGAGAGGGCTGAAGCTGAAAGGTGGCGGCAGCGTGATGAGAGGAGGCAGGATTCAATGCTGAGGCTGCTGGAGGATCAAACTAATATGCTCCAGCGTATGGTTGAGCTGCAGGAAAGACAGCAGAAGCACAGACCGCCGCTGCAGCCCCTGTGTAACCAACCGCCATCCTCCCCAAGTTCCATAGCCTCCTCACCCAGACGCCCAAGAACGCGTCGGGGGGGCCTCCGGCCACCCAGCCACTCCACCCCCTGAGGATTGTCCAAGTAACAGAAGGCTGGCATTCAATAAGTTTTAAACTTTTAAAGTGCTGTGTGGCCTTGTCCTTCCCTCCTCCACCACCCCTCCTGGGCTACCTTGGTAATTATCCCCCTATTTGTGTGATGAATTAATAAAGAATGCATGAATGTGAAGCAACAATGACTTTATTGCCTCTGCAAGCGGTGATCGAAGGGAGGTAGGGAGGGTGGTTAGCTTACAGGAAAGTAGAGTGAACCAAGGGGCAGGGGATTTTATCAAGGAGAAACAAACAGAACTTTCACACCGTAGCCTGGCCAGTCATGAAACTGGTTTTCAAAGCTTCTCTGATGCACACTGCACCCTCCTGTGCTCTTCTAACCGCCCTGGTGTCTGGCTGTGCGTAACCAGCAGCCAGGCGATTTGCCTCAACCTCCCAACCCGCCATAAACGTCTCCCCCTTACTCTCACAGATATTGTGGAGCACACAGCAAGCAGTAATAACAGTGGGAATATTGGTTTCACTGAGGTCTAACTGAGTCAGTAAACTGCGCCAGCGTGCTTTTAAATGTCCAAATACACATTCTACCACCATTCTGCACTTGCTCAGCCTGTAGTTGAACAGCTCCTGACTACTCTCCAGGCTGCCTATGTATGGTTTCATGAGCCATGGCATTAAGGGGTAGGCTGGGTTCCCAAGGATAACTATAGGCATTTCAACATCCCCAGTGGTTATTTTCTGGTCTGGGAAGAAAGTCCCTTCCTGCAGCTTTTGAAACAGACCAGAGTTCCTGAAGATGCGAGCGTCATGTACCTTTCCCGGCCATCCCACGTTGATGTTGGTGAAACGTCCCTTGTGATCCACCAGTGCTTGCAGCACTATTGAAAAGTACCTTGCGGTTTATATACTAGCCAGCTTGGTACTCCGGTGCCAAGATAGGGATATGGGTTCCGTCTATGGCCCCACCACAGTTAGGGAATCCCATTGCAGCAAAGCCATCTACTATGACCTGCACATTTCCCAGGGTCACTACCCTTGATATCAGCAGATCTTTGATTGCGTTGGCTACTTGCATTACAGCAGCCCCCACAGTAGATTTGCCCACTCCAAATTGATTCCCGACTGACCGGTAGATGTCTGGCGTTGCAAGCTTCCACAGGGCTATTGCCACTCGCTTCTCAACTGTGAGGGCTGCTCTCATCTTGGTATTCTTGTGCCTCAGGGCAGGGGAAAGCAAGTCACAAAGTTCCATGAAAGTGCCCTTACGCATGCGAAAGTTTCGCAGCCACTGGGAATCGTCCCAGACCTGCAACACTATGCGGTCCCCCAAGTCTGTTCTTGTTTCCCGAGCCCAGAATCGGCGTTCCACCGCATGAACCTGCCCCATTAGCACCATGATGCCCACATTGACAGTGCTTTGAGAGAAGTCTGTGTCCATGTCCTCATCAATCTCGTAACCGCGCTGATGTCGCCTACTCATCCGGTTTTGCTTTGCCAGGTTCTGGTGCTGCATATACTGCTGGATAATGTGTGTGGTGTTTAATGTGCTCCAAATTGCCAAAGTGATTTGAGCGGGCTCCATGCTTGCCATGGTATGGCGTCTGCACAGAAAAAAGGCGCGGAACGATTGTCTGCTGTTGCCCTGACGGAGGGAGCGGCGACTGACAATATGGCTTACAGGGTTGGCTTACAGGGAATTAAAATCAACAAAGGGGGTGGCTTTGTGAGAAACTGAATGGCCGCCTCAAGGATAGAACTCAAAACCTCAAGGATAGAACTCAAAACTGGGTGTAGCAGAGGGAGGGAGGAGAAAAGGAATACAAAACAAATCTGGTCTATTTCTTGTTTTGAGCCACTTCATCTATCTTTATACATCATGCTGGCAGCAGACTGTGCAGTACGATCGCTAGCCATCGTCACCTCCTGGGTGCTTGGCAGAAGACGGTGCAGTATGACTACTGGCCATCGTCTTCTGCTGGCTGCAAATTAAAAGACAATGCACTGCTGGTAGGACTCAATTGCCATGAGACGAAACAAGGGAAATGACCTGGCTGAGTCACTCCCATGTTTGCCCAGGCGCCCGGTTAAAAGAGCACCCAGGACTACGTCGACGAGGGCTACCAGTCATACTGCACTGTCTGCTGCCAAAAGGCAATAAACTACTGCTGTGTAGCAATGCAGTACCATGTCCGCCAGCACCCAGGAGACATATGGTGACGGTTAGCTGAGCGGGCTCCATGCTTGCCGTGGTATGGCGTCTGCACAGGTAACACAAGAAAAAAGGTGCAAAACGATTGTCTGCCCTTGCTTTTACGGAGGGAGGGAGGGAACGGGGGCCTGACGATATGTACCCAGAACCACCCGCAACAATGTTTTAGCCCCATCAGGCACTGGGATTTCTACCCAGAATTCAAATGGGCAGTGGAGACTGAGGGAACTGTGGGATAGCTACCCACAGTGCAAAGCTCCGGAAGTCGACTGTTGCCTCGGTACTGTGGACACAGTCCACCGACTACATGCACTTAGAGCATTTGTGTGTGGACACACACACTTTACTGTATAAAAACGCTTTCTACAAAACCGACTTCTATAAATTCAACCTAATTTCGTAGTGTAGACATACCCTTAGACTACCTACCCACAATTCCTGCAGTGACACTTGGGGAGCCGCCATACCTAGACATGAACTTGGATTTGGGGGAATAGTGGGCTCCCAGAAAGGCTCAAAGAGGGGGAAGAGGCTCCATTTTGTGGCAAAGAACTGAGTTTCAGACAACCAGGAGTCTAATCAAGGGTCCTAAGTGCTCTTGGATCCCTTTTTGTGTGGATTCCATGTCAAGAGAAATGCAGAGGGCAACAGCAAAGCTGAGTGGACTCTGATGAGCCTCTGCTTCTGCAGCACCTTAGTAAGACTGAAGCACTAAGTTGAGTTACAGGGCAGTGCTTCCAGGCAAGCAGCTCCCTCGGGGCTGGACAAAGACCCGCAAAGAGACTTCTGCTACCCCCTGACCCAACAGTCAGTGGGTTTTGTTGGAGGAGTGAGGTGATACTGCCAAGGGACTATTTATTACCCCCAGTGGGTGACAAGGGAGTTAGATGAATGACTGCCAAAGTTACTGGGGGGGGGGTATTCTCCTCTTTATTTGCAAGTACAGTTGCCTCGTTTCCTCAAGTTCATGACTGTTCCCCTTAATAAAGATTTTTTTGTTTGTACACAGTCTCGGGATGCTTGTGAGTGGGAAAGATCTGCCTTTTAAGGGCACCCAGGGAGGGGGAGTTTAATTTCCCCAGTTTTCTGGGAAGTGGCTTAAGCCAGTTAAATTATTTTTCAAGGATCCTAGCTATATTGAACCTGGCCCTTTTTGCTACCATTGACCACCTGGCAGAAAGGTTACACTACCAACAGCAGCAAGTACAGGAAACATTCCAGTTTGATGTTAGTGCTCTAGTAGGGGGAAAAAAATCAGTATCCATTCACAAGTCTCTCTCACTGTACATACCTATCCAGCCATTCCAACTCGTTTCCTATACTGTAGCCTTGTATGAGATTTTATACAATCACAGTTAGGTTTAGCTATGCAGTGAGTGACCCATAGTGCTCTTAGTTTTCATCATTTTTGTGCCTGTTGCATGGCTAAACGTTCTATGGGCATTTATGTTAAGTATTCTGTTAACCTCTGTATACAAGGAGCAAATCTATCATTTGAAGCAGATGATAGCTACAAATATGTCTCAGAGACTGAACCAAAGGCAATTTAAACTATCAGTCTTCTACATTTTGTTGGATGGGGAAAAAATCAAGGTATGTGATAAACTGTACACCACACCCATACTGTTAGAGGTTTGAAGCCAACCAATCAGTACTTATAAACTGTAAACATTCTGGACAAGCACCAAAGTGAGTCAAATCTTGTGAAAGGCAATAAACAAAAATCCTGGGACTCTGCTATTCTTTGATCAGACTACCAAAAACCCTAATTCAGATAAATACATAATGTACTCATTTGTAAATAAAGACAAAGCCTTAGAATGAGGGTCTTTATAAATGTGCTGTGCATAGATTTAGATTCACTCTGCCAGATGCTGATGAACTGGTCCCATTGGGCAGATATTGGATACACGCATTCTTAGAAACAGCAGAATTCTCCAAACTTTTGGTTGCCAAGGTAATGCTTACAGTGCCCTGCAATAGAAGGCCAGCATCAACCATACCCAACGCTGCAGCATCCAGTCATAGTTGTGTCATCCAGAAAACCTGCACCACAGTTTATGGATTATAGAATACTTACCTGTTCTAGTTTCTGCAGAAGGTGATGCCACATGCATGTGAGATTAAATCTACATTTGCTGCTCAGCAACACCACCACTCAGGGTATGTCAACACAGCAGGAGCTATGCATGAGCTAGCGAACCTGAGCTAGCCTGAATCCAGCTACCTGTGTAGACATACTTTAAGGGATTCCCAACTTGAGGAGACAAACTGTGCTGACACTCATTGAGACAGTGCTCTAAAAATAGTAGTGTAGCATGGTCAGCAGCTAGGGTTAACTGCCCAACTATGTATCAATAATGCCAGGCAGGTTTGTGCTCAGGAAAGCTAGCCCCTCCAACTGCTTGCTGCTGCCCATGCCGCCAGGGCTACACTACTATTTTTAGCATGTTAGCCTGATGAGCGCCCGTGCAAATATGTCTCCTCAAGCTGGGAATCACACCCCTAGCTCCAAGGGTAGACTTACCCTAAGGGTCAGATTGCAGCTGGCCCTGTGTACACATGCCGGGAAGGGGAGTGTACAGAAGGTGCTATATGCACCAATGCAGGGGGCAACCATGATCCCAGTATTTCCACTCCCTGAGTACAAAGACTTAGGAAGCGTTAGTGCTGCCAAGGAGTATGAGTACAGCCCTGTTCACCTCCCTACTGGCTGGTGAAAACCACTTGATAGAGAGGGAGTTCACACTACACTTCCAAAATGAAATGCAAGAGCTGCCTTTGAGCTCCACCAGCAGCACTCTGCCTCCCACGTGCTCTGCAGGTAGAATACTTCCTGAGACTGCCACGGGTTCATTTTGCTTCTGCACATGCATTGCAAGGCTGGGTCTTCTAAAGGCATGATACAGAGTCCAAAGCACTTATGTTAACTATCTGCTTAGGTATTTATACCCCTCTCATTGCTATGGTATTTGAAAGTCAACCCTTCAAACACCTCTATGAGAAGGAGTAAATAAACATTTTTATCCCCATTTTATAGATGGATATACTGAGATAGAGAGCGTAAGTGAATTAGTAAAGGTTACATAGCAAGATATGAAGGTGACAGAAGAAATGCTCTTAGCCCCACATTCAATCCACTAAACTGTGTTGCCTATGTATGACAATCTGTTCTTGTTCAACGGGCTTTAGAAGTCAATTTCACATGGAAATAAATGTAAGAGATACATCAGAGATACTTCTTTAACTGCCATCAAGAGAGAGTGAAACCTATGGTTCAGATTCCTCTAATGCAGCAGAGATATAGAACAGTTATCTCCATATGGTGCTTAAAAATGGCATTAAAAATGCACAAAACAAAATACAGTAGAATCTCAGAGTTACGAACTGACCAGTCAACCACACATCTCATTTGGAACTGGAAATATGCAATCAGGCAGCAGAGACCAAAAAAAAAGCAAATATAGTACAGCACAGTACTGTGTTAAACGTAAACTACTAAAAAAAAATAAAGGCAATGTTTGTAAAAAAAAGATCTGACAAGGTAAGAAAACTGTTTCTGTGCTTGTTTCATTTAAATTAAGATGGTTAAAAGCAGCGTTTTTCTTCTGCATAGTGAAGTTTCAGAGCTATATTAAGTCAATGTTCAGTTGTAAACTTTTGAAAGAACAACCATAATGTTTTGAACATTTCCTTCCCGAGGTGTTTGTAACTCTCAGGTTCTACTAAAAAAGAAAAGGAGTACTTGTGGCACCTTAGAGACTAACAAATTTATTAGAGCATAAGCTTTCGTGAGCTACAGCTCACTTCATTGGATGCATTTGGTGGAAAAAACAGAGGGGAGATTTATATACACACACAGAGAACATGAAACAATGGGTTTATCATACGCACTGTAAGGAGAATGATCACTTAAGATAAGCCATAACCAGCAGCAAGGGGGGGAAAGGAGGAAAACCTTTCATGGTGACAAGCAAGGTAGGCTAATTCCAGCAGTTAACAAGAATATCTGAGGAACAGTGGGGGGTGGGGTGGCGGGGGAGAAATAACATGGGGAAATAGTTTTACTTTGTGTAATGACTCATCCATTCCCAGTCTCTATTCAAGCCTAAGTTAATTGTATCCAGTTTGCAAATTAATTCCAATTCAGCAGTCTCTCGTTGGAGTCTGTTTTTGAAGCTTTTTTGTTGAAGGATAGCCACTCTTAGGTCTGTAATCGAGTGACCAGAGAGATTGAAGTGTTCTCCAACTGGTTTTTGAATGTTATAATTCTTAACGTCTGATTTGTGTCCATTCATTCTTTTACGTAGAGACTGTCCAGTTTGGCCAATGTACATGGCAGAGGGGCATTGCTGGCACATGATGGCATATATCACATTGGTAGATGCACAGGTGAACGAGCCTCTGATAGTGTGGCTGATGTGATTAGGCCCTATGATGGTATCCCCTGAATAGATATGTGGACAGAGTTGGCAACGGGCTTTGTTGCAAGGATAGGTTCCTGGGTTAGTGGTTCTGTTGTGTGGTGTGTGGTTGCTGGTGAGTATTTGCTTCAGATTGGGGGGCTGTCTGTAAGCAAGGACTGGCCTGTCTCCCAAGATCTGTGAGAGTGATGGGTCATCCTTCAGGATAGGTTGTAGATCCTTGATGATGCGTTGGAGAGGTTTTAGTTGGGGGCTGAAGGTGATGGCTAGTGGCGTTCTGTTATTTTCTTTGTTGGGCCTGTCCTGTAGTAGGTGACTTCTGGGTACTCTTCTGGCTCTGTCAATCTGTTTCTTCACTTCAGCAGGTGGGTATTGTAGTTGTAGGAATGCATGATAGAGATCTTGTAGGTGTTTGTCTCTGTCTGAGGGGTTGGAGCAAATGCGGTTATATTGCAGAGCTTGGCTGTAGACAATGGATCGAGTGGTGTGATCTGGATGAAAGCTAGAGGCATGTAGGTAGGAATAGCGGTCAGTAGGTTTCCGATATAGGGTGGTGTTTATGTGACCATCGCTTATTAGCACCGTAGTGTCCAGGAAGTGGATCTCTTGTGTGGACTGGTCCAGGCTGAGGTTGATGGTGGGATGGAAATTGTTGAAATCATGGTGGAATTCCTCAAGGGCTTCTTTTCCATGGGTCCAGATGATGAAGATGTCATCAATGTAGGGCAAGTAGAGTAGGGGCATTAGGGGACGAGAGCTGAGGAAACATTGTTCTAAGTCAGTCATAAAAATGTTGGCATACTGTGGGGCCATGCGGGTACCCATCGCAGTGCCGCTGATTTGAAGGTATACATTGTCCCCAAATGTGAAATCGTTATGGGTGAAGACAAAGTCACAAAGTTCAACCACCAGGTTAGCCGTGACAGTATCGGGGATACTGTTCCTGACGGCTTGTAGTCCATCTTTGTGTGGAATGTTGGTGTAGAGGGCTTCTACATCCATAGTGGCTAGGATGGCACTGCGATGGGTACCCGCATGGCCCCACAGTATGCCAACATTTTTATGGCTGACTTAGAACAATGCTTCCTCAGCTCTCGTCCCCTAATGCCCCTACTCTACTTGCCCTACATTGATGACATCTTCATCATCTGGACCCATGGAAAAGAAGCCCTTGAGGAATTCCACCATGATTTCAACAATTTCCATCCCACCATCAACCTCAGCCTGGACCAGTCCACACAAGAGATCCACTTCCTGGACACTACGGTGCTAATAAGCGATGGTCACATAAACACCACCCTATATCGGAAACCTACTGACCGCTATTCCTACCTACATGCCTCTAGCTTTCATCCAGATCACACCACTCGATCCATTGTCTACAGCCAAGCTCTGCAATATAACCGCATTTGCTCCAACCCCTCAGACAGAGACAAACACCTACAAGATCTCTATCATGCATTCCTACAACTACAATACCCACCTGCTGAAGTGAAGAAACAGATTGACAGAGCCAGAAGAGCACCCAGAAGTCACCTACTACAGGACAGGCCCAACAAAGAAAATAACAGAACGCCACTAGCCATCACCTTCAGCCCCCAACTAAAACCTCTCCAACGCATCATCAAGGATCTACAACCTATCCTGAAGGATGACCCATCACTCTCACAGATCTTGGGAGACAGGCCAGTCCTTGCTTACAGACAGCCCCCCAATCTGAAGCAAATACTCACCAGCAACCACACACCACACAACAGAACCACTAACCCAGGAACCTATCCTTGCAACAAAGCCCGTTGCCAACTCTGTCCACATATCTATTCAGGGGATACCATCATAGGGCCTAATCACATCAGCCACACTATCAGAGGCTCGTTCACCTGCGCATCTACCAATGTGATATATGCCATCATGTGCCAGCAATGCCCCTCTGCCATGTACATTGGCCAAACTGGACAGTCTCTATGTAAAAGAATGAATGGACACAAATCAGACGTCAAGAATTATAACATTCAAAAACCAGTTGGAGAACACTTCAATCTCTCTGGTCACTCGATTACAGACCTAAGAGTGGCTATCCTTCAACAAAAAAGGTTCAAAAACAGACTCCAATGAGAGACTGCTGAATTGGAATTAATTTGCAAACTGGATACAATTAACTTAGGCTTGAATAGAGACTGGGAATGGATGAGTCATTACACAAAGTAAAACTATTTCCCCATGTTATTTCTCCCCCCCACCGCACCCCCCACTGTTCCTCAGATATTCTTGTTAACTGCTGGAATTAGCCTACCTTGCTTGTCACCATGAAAGGTTTTCCTCCTTTCCCCCCCCTGCTGCTGGTTATGACTTATCTTAAGTGATCACTCTCCTTACAGTGCGTATGATAAACCCATTGTTTCATGTTCTCTGTGTTTGTATATAAATCTCCCCTCTGTTTTTTCCACCAAATGCATCCGATGAAGTGAGCTGTAGCTCACGAGAGCTTATGCTCTAATACATTTGTTAGTCTCTAAGGTGCCACAAGTACTCCTTTTCTTTTTGCAAATACAGACTAACACGGCTGCTACTCTGAAACCTGAGGTTCTACTGTAAGTGCATTAAACTGTATTGTATATGCAATCAAGAAAGAGACATAAGAAGAAAGAATCCCCTGCCACAGAACCGTTCAGAGATTTACATGATGAACCCTGAGCAGATGCTCCTTTTGGATACAGAAAGAGGCTTATATCGATCTAATACCATGACTAAGTAAATTTTTCCACAACCTAAAAGAATGAATAGGTGGATGGTAATGACAATAAGCTAAAAAGACAGCAAAACTGAGGGACTCAGTGACAGTCTGCATCAACAGATGTTCAGTAACCCTGTGATAGACAGTATTAGAAGAAGCTTCACTGTGTGATGAAGTGACTGTCTTATGATATATTAGTAAGAAGTAGGAAAGTCTTGTTGCTACATAAATTATCTGAGACATTAATGTCAATTATAGACTTGCTGTAAGGAGCAGACACTGGTGATCATGACAATAACTATGTTTTAGTGTCATGTGAATATTCTCAGGCAATCACACAAATCAATCCTTTCTCGTCTACTCTTAGCACATCACCTCATCCGGTGACTTAATTGATGTTTCTTTGCTATTTTTTGTGTTCATTTAAAAGGATGACACAATGATAGATTTAGTAACAGATGAGGGAAACAGTCCAGTAGAATTTGTGGTACCACAAAAATAGATATGTTGACCCAGGACGCAGTGGATTCCATGAAATATAGCCTCTCAGGGCAGCCTGTCCTATGCTGTGTTGAGCACCCTCAACTCCCAAGGTCAGTTCTCATAGTTCTGCATGTACTCCGCTTCGCACACCGCATTGGAAATGATATGAGCTGCATTCTCCACCTGTCTTGTCATACCAAAGCATGCTAGGGTTAAACAAGTCCCCCATCACTGTGAACAGCCCTTAGTGAGACATGGGCAAATGGGTTATTCATGGGTGCAGGTGTTCTTTCTTTCCAAGTTCCAGCTCCATTGTCCTCTCCCATGGTGTTCCTTCCTCCCACCATCTATCTCACCGGGGGGTTCTTCAGCCCTTCTGTGCCCTGTCCCATCTCCCCACACCTGAATCAAGGACTCTTAATTTCCTGTTCTCCCTGGCAGGAGCTGCCTCTCCATCCCTCCACCATTTGCACCAGTTGTGCCCCATGAAGACTTCCTCCTGCTCCCCATTCTCAAACCTGCTACTGTCCCAGCCTGTCTGACCTATTCTCTCTCTGTCTGATAAAGCCTGTCTGCCTCTATCCACCATTATTCTCCCCCACATCCAAGTCTGCCTGTGGCTGGATCCCCTATTCTCTGAGCCTTTCCTCACACATAGACTGTTTTAATAATAACACCCCTCCCCACCCCCCCCATGTCAAGTGGGCGAATGATTATATGAGAAACCAACTTACTGGTCTGCAGGGGGACCTGGATGTTATGGAATTGGCATCGCTGAGCCTTTTGCAGGATCCAGAACCAGTCTTTCAGTCAGGATTGCTGGGGGCAATGGGGCTTGTTAACATATATAATTATTGTATATATTCACTTGACTCTTGCAGCCCAAAATCTAGTTGCTTGAACCTGGAAGTGATGCACTCCTCCCAGCTGGACTGGGATGCACTGAAAAAATCCTAGGTTTCAGAGTAGCAGCCGTGTTAGTCTGTATTCTCAAAAAGAAAAGGAGTACTTGTGGCACCTTAGAGACTAACAAATTTATTAGAGCATAAGCTTTCGTGAGCTACAGCTCACTTCATCGGATGCATTTGGTGGAAAAAACAGAGTAGAGATTTATATACACACACACAGAGAACATGAAACAATGGGTTTATCATACACACTGTAAGGAGAGTGATCACTTAAGATAAGCCATCACCAACAGCAGGGGGGGGGAAGGAGGAAAACCTTTCATGGTGACAAGCAGGTAGGCTAATTCCAGCAGTTAACAAGAATATCAGAGGAACAGTGGGGGGTGGGGTGGGAGGGAGAAATACCATGGGGAAATAGTTTTACTTTGTGTAATGACTCATCCATTCCCAGTCTCTATTCAAGCCTAAGTTAATTGTATCCAGTTTGCAAATTAATTCCAATTCAGCAGTCTCTCGTTGGAGTCTGTTTTTGAAGCTTTTTTGTTGAAGTATAGCCACTCTTAGGTCTGTGATCGAGTGACCAGAGAGATTGAAGTGTTCTCCAACTGGTTTTTGAATGTTATAATTCTTGACGTCTGATTTGTGTCCATTCATTCTTTTACGTAGAGACTGTCCAGTTTGGCCAATGTACATGGCAGAGGGGCATTGCTGGCACATGATGGCATATATCACATTGGTAGATGCGCAGGTGAAGGAGCCTCTGATAGTGTGGCTGATGTGATTAGGCCCTATGATGGTATCCCCTGAATAGATATGTGGACAGAGTTGGCAACGGGCTTTGTTGCAAGGATAGGTTCCTGGGTTAGTGGTTCTGTTGTGTGGTGTGTGGTTGCTGGTGAGTATTTGCTTCAGATTGGGGGGCTGTCTGTAAGCAAGGACTGGTCTGTCTCCCAAGATCTGAGAGAGCGATGGCTCGTCCTTCAGGATAGGTTGTAGATCCTTGATGATGCGTTGGAGGGGTTTTAGTTGGGGGCTGAAGGTGATGGCTAGTGGCGTTCTGTTGTTTTCTTTGTTGGGCCTGTCCTGTAGTAGGTGACTTCTGGGTACTCTTCTGGCTCTGTCAATCTGTTTCTTCACTTCAGCAGGTGGGTACTGTAGTTGTAGGAATGCATGATAGAGATCTTGTAGGTGTTTGTCTCTGTCTGAGGGGTTGGATCTACCAATGTGATATATGCCATCATGTGCCAGCAATGCCCCTCTGCCATGTACATTGGCCAAACTGGACAGTCTCTACGTAAAAGAATGAATGGACACAAATCAGACGTCAAGAATTATAACATTCAAAAACCAGTTGGAGAACACTTCAATCTCTCTGGTCACTCGATCACAGACCTAAGAGTGGCTATACTTCAACAAAAAAGCTTCAAAAACAGACTCCAACGAGAGACTGCTGAATTGGAATTAATTTGCAAACTGGATACAATTAACTTAGGCTTGAATAGAGACTGGGAATGGATGAGTCATTACACAAAGTAAAACTATTTCCCCATGGTATTTCTCCCTCCCACCCCACCCCCCACTGTTCCTCTGATATTCTTGTTAACTGCTGGAATTAGCCTACCTGCTTGTCACCATGAAAGGTTTTCCTCCTTCCCCCCCCCTGCTGTTGGTGATGGCTTATCTTAAGTGATCACTCTCCTTACAGTGTGTATGATAAACCCATTGTTTCATGTTCTCTGTGTGTGTGTATATAAATCTCTACTCTGTTTTTTCCACCAAATGCATCCGATGAAGTGAGCTGTAGCTCACGAAAGCTTATGCTCTAATAAATTTGTTAGTCTCTAAGGTGCCACAAGTACTCCTTTTCTTTTTGAAAAAATCCTGACTCCCCTTTAACAATGAATAAACTCTCCTTAAGCCCCCAGGACAAATTGCAGGACTTTACTGCCACCTGTACTCTGCGTCATGACTCATGAGTATATTAACAATAACAACTTATGGATGCAGGTACAGTCAAGGAATCGCCTACTGTCCTTTTGTATAAAACATCCCTTCCATTCTCTCCATCATGTATTGCAAGTTGTTTAGTTATCTTTATGTCCAGAAAAAAAAGTCAGTCAACCAGTAAGTGCAGTTCATCTTGTACATTGAATGAGACAGGAGTCCTGGGAGGAAAAAATAGTACATGAGCATGTAATTAGACACTGCATATGTACAAGGGGATGAATTAAGGTCGCAAAGCAACCATAAATATAGCAAAAAGAAAAGGAGTACTTGTGGCACCTTAGAGACTAACAAATTTATTTCAGCATAAACTTTCGTGAGCTACAGCTCACTTCTTATGCTCAAATAAATTTGTTAGTCTCTAAGGTGCCACAAGTACTCCTTTTCTTTTTGCGAATACAGACTAAAATGGCTGCTACTCTGAAACCTGTCATAAATATAGCATTCACTTTTAAGTGCTTGACTTTGCAACCTAAATAATGTGCTTTCACAATTTTTGTGAATAATTTCCTAGATTTTTTTTTAAAGGATGAGGGTAAAAAGAACTTCTATTATTCGTAACTGTAAAAATCCCCTTCTTGTCACCAGGATCCTTTGAACCCTGAGCATTCATCACTGCCTCAGAGGCTGCTACTACTTGAGCAACAGGATTAACATCAGTGGGTGACAGTCAAGAAATCTGAAATGATGCTTGTTTGAGGTTTGGGGTTGTTTTTTAAAATAAAATAGTTTGAGATCTTCACAGAGAAGACAAACTAATTTATCTTTTCTAAAAGCGACTGCTTCTAACAGAAGAAAAGGGGTGGTAGATCTTCTGCATAGTGATAACAAGTGAAGAAGATCTGGTGCAATCCTGCTTTCATGCACTCCACCTTTTGTCTCCTTTGTCAGAATTTCTTTAGTTTATTCATGAGATCCCCAATCACAGGATTTTAGCACAGATTTTCTGCCGACTTGTGATAGAAAAATATTTTTCTTCCAAAATTATCATGATTGTGTTGTAGCTTCTAACTACCCAGCTGAATCCTTTAGTAAAATTATGTATAGCTTGGGGGCAAGACTGTATATATGGAAACCTAATTTTAACAGGTGATATTGACTATGATATCCTTCAATCATGCATGGCTTTGTTGTGCATTGTTAACCCACTGCTTCATTCTAGCCAGACAGCCCTATCTTTTGGTGGCAGTAGAAATTACAGTTACATACAGTACTATTGTATACATAGGTGCTGGAACTAGGAGTGCTGGAGGTGCTGCTACACCCGCTGGTTTGAAGTAGTTTTCATTATATACAGGGTTTACAGTTTGATTCAATGGCTCTCAGCTCCCCCACTATACAAATTGTTCCAGCACCCCAGATTTTATACACTTATGAAGCATTTGGGGATTCTCCAGTGTTAAAGTAGCGATGTAAATGTAACATCCCTGCTAGCCCAAATTATTCCCATAGATGGAAAAAAATGAGGGGACTGAAAACTCTGCAAATTTCAGTTTCAGGACCTCTCAGTTGATTGTTCCATTGAGTGAGTGATGTACATGAAGAGGCATGGCGTCAGGAAGCCACTTTGGAGATAAGGGAAGCACTCTACCTGCTCCAGGCCACCTTTACAAACCCCAGGGGACATGCATACTCCCAGTTCCCCTAACAGCAATGCTGTCATGGGAACCCAGCCTACAGCTTCTTCCACAGACATGCTCATAATGGGGGTGGTGTGCCAGTGTGCAGAGCAGCCATATTCTTGTCCTCTCCTGCTTATGACAGCCACTCACTCCAGAAAAAGTGATAGAAGCAGCTATCGCCTGTCTGATCTGTTTCCTTCTTGGCTTGTGAAAGAGAATGGGGAACATCTAGGACAGAGGTGGGCAAACTAGGGCCCGTAGGCCACATCTTGTCCACGGGACCGTCCTGCCTGGCCCTTGAGCTCCTGGCCCGGAGGCTAGTCCCTGGACCCTCCACTGCTGTCCCTCCTCCCCCGCAGCCACACCGCTGCATGGGCAGCGCGGCTGACTCCATCCGGGCAGCAGGGGTGCAAGCTCCTGCTGCTCTGAGTGGCATGGTAAGGGGGCAGCGGGGGTGGAGGAGTGTTGGAGGATAAGGGGCAGGGGGTCCCGGGGGGCAGTTAGGGGACAGGGAGCAGGGGGCGGTTGGATGGGTGGAGGTTCTGGGGGGCAGGGGGCAGGGAATGTGGGGGTTGGATAGGTCATGGGAGTCCCGGAAGGCCTGTCAGGGGGCGGGGGTGTGGATAGGGGTTGGGGCAGTCCAGGGACAGGGAGCAGGGGTGTTGGATGGGGGGGTCCCAGGGGGCGGTTTGGGGTGGGGGTCCCAGGAGGGGGCGGTCAGGGGACAAGGAGCGGGGGGGTTGGATGGTTTGGGGGTTCTGAGGGGGGCAGTCAGGGAGTGGGAAGTGGGAGAGGGCGGATAGGGGACGGGGGCCAGGCTGTTTAGGGAGACACAGCCTTCTCTACCCAGGCCTTCATACAGTTTTGCACCCCGATATGGCCCTTGGGCCAAAAAGTTTGCCCACCCCAATCTAGGACCAATGCTAACAGATATTGTCAATATTTCCTTTTAAGACAGAATTCATTCAATGACCCTCCAGTTCTAGAGAAGCCCTCACTTGATGTCAGCAGCCTTGCAAACTACTCCCTTGTTTCCAGCCTTCCATTTCTAAGCAAGCTAATAGAGAAGCATTCTCTTCAATGCTGCCTTTCTGCTGCCAACATCCTGGATCTCTCCCAATCCAGTTTCCAGGCCTGGCCACAGGATCTATATGCTGCACTGATTGCACTGGTGGATGTCCTCCTCCTGTCCATTGATGAGGGAAGTATCAGTATGTCCATACTAATCCTGATGGCCCTCCCTTTGGCATTTGATACCACTTCTCTTCCCACCCCAAGAGGTGGTGGGGTGGATGGAACAACTCTACAATGGCGCAGGTCTTTCTTCTCAGACTGAACTAGAAGAGACATAATGGGAAACTACTCCTTTGATTCCAGATCCCTCCCATGCAGGGCCCTGAAAGGCTCATTTTATTTCTCCCATCCTTTTTAATGTCTCCATGAACACATTGGCACAGCTAGTGAGATAGCAGAGGCTGAAATGTCAATTGTATGCAAAAGACAAATAAATACAACACTATCTCCAAGCTTTGACTGCTTTTCTGAGTCCAACCCCTGAAATGAAGAAGACGTGGCTAAAACTGAACCTTGACAAGGTTGAGGTGGTGCTTATGGGAAAGGGGAGGCATCTTGTTGAGCTCTTTTTTTTCATAACAATCCCATCCATTGAAGGCATCTGACCCCAGACTGTCAAATCTGTTTATAGGTTTGGGAATGGGCAGGATCCTGGAGCAAACATCCCTGATCTTGAAGAAAGTGCTACTGTATCTTTAATTGCTTCAAGTGGTCAAGACCATGGTTTATGTCTCACTGAAAAGAGATCACCTCCAGCAGCAAGTTCCCGCTGGGGATTTGGCTCAGTACTTATTCAGAAAGAAGAGTGCTAGCTGCCAAATCACCACCACCGCCTCCTGCAGCACTTCAGGTTTTCTATATCCAACAGCCGGCATAGCCTGGGGGATCTGATGGGCTCACAGAACATGGTGGTATTACTGCAGACTTTGTTTTTGTTACTGCACCTTAAATACTGTTCCTGTCATTCCAAAATAGATATTTGCTTTCCACTTCTGCATCATGTTTTAAACACATTAAACAATAATAATGATTCAGATAACCGGGGGTGTTCTAATTATTCATGTGATATTAACTTATCTTAGGCTTTCTGTGAGGATGTCCAGGGTTAAAGTAATTCTAGTATCGTGTTGATTTTACATGAGTGTGTTTAAAATATGTGAACTTGCATAGGAACTTACAAGAATCACTTGAACTTTGACATCAGCTTCATTTATTCTAAGGCAGAAATGAAATCATGGACAATCCATGACTGGAAAAAACAAAAGGAACATGGCTTCCTTCTGCTCAGAAAACAGAACCCTGAAGCTGAAGCCTGAATTCAGCATTTGGATACTCATGAAAGAATTTACACAATGAAATGAGAGCTTTCCGCCTCAGCTGTTTTCTGGGCAAAGACTTTGGCTTCCTATAAAACCTGTAACATTTTTGTCAGATGCTGTCTTTCGGGTACAGCATTTGTCTCCTTGCAGACAGCCCACTGAAGGCAGAGCAGCCTTCAGACAGCATCAGCTTCTCTTCTCTCATCTGTTACCTATTAGGTGAACACCCTCCAAACTCTGCCTATCGATGCTCCCATCTGAGAGGAAAATCATCCTCAGCTGAACGTCCCCCCATTTCCTTCCAGGTACGTCCCACGACAAACAGGAGCCAGGGCACACAAAAGTCACCCTTCGTCCCCTACTCAGGGTCTATGCATCCTATCTCATTCATATTATTACAATGGTTTCTATGGGATCACTTATTTTAACACAGTCCTGCATCACTCCTGAAATATTGCAAGCAATTTAGTTCTCTTTCATTGTGACACTTGGATATTCCTTTGTTTTCAACAGACAGCCCCACTGCAGCAGCAACTCCTGTGACTGCATTACCTATATATATATATATATATATATATATATATATATTAAAATTAGGCACGTCTATGCAGATGATGTTCTGATGAGTGAAAATAAACATCCAGTACTTCTGGCCCCCACTGGGCCTTTTTCCATTTTCTTCACAGACAACCTAAACAACCTGCTGTGCAGAGTACAAAAAAGCCTGCATCAAAGAACGTCTGCAGATTAGTGTAGCAATTAGCATATACAGGAACACCCAGTGGGGAAGCAACTTTAATCTTTCCATATGCAAAAGCGATGCATCACATAAAGGATTCTTACATTGAAACTAGGAAGCCACACTTGACAGTTGCTTTGGCATTCCAGGCATTTAATCAAAAATCCTTCATTGCAGATGAGTTTTTGCAAAATGTGTAATGAATTTTTAAGCATTGGATTTATTTTAAAAATGTTATTTTACTTCCCAAGGTACAATGCTGCCAGAAATGGCTGTTTATCACTCTGGGACACGAACAATATAATAACTACATGAACAGTTATTTTACAAGAATTCCTTGATGTTATTGTGTTTTAAATATATGAATTTACTGCGTCTCAGTAAAATTACTTGATTACTTTAACAATGGCCTTCCTTTCAGCAAGGCTGAACCAAGTCAATGTCAATTTGAACATCCACAGTTACATTAAACAAGATTTTTTTTAAAAAAGTTGAGAAGCTGTATAATCCCTCAGACATCAGGGCATAAGCCAACCACTAACACACAAGGGTTATTTATAAACTTCCTTATAGGCCGGTTGTTCTGTAATAATTAGGGCTGTCAAGCAATTAAAAAAATTAATCTTGATTAATCGTGTGATTAAAAAATTAATCGTGATTAATTGTGTGATTAATCACACTGTTAATAATAGAATACCATTTATTTAATTTTTTTTGATGTTTTCTACATTTTCAAATACATTGATTACAATTACAACACAGAATATGAAGTGTACAGTGCTCACTTTATGTTTATTTTTATTACAAGTACTTGCACTGTAAAAAAACCAAAAGAAATAGTACTTTTCAATTCACCTAATACAAGTACTGTAGAATTCTCTGTACAATCTCTTTATCATGAAAGTTGAATTTACAAATATAGAATTATGTACAAAAAATAACTCCATTCAAAAATAAAACAATGTAAAGTTTTAGAGCCTGCAAGTCCATTCAGTCATACTTCTTGTTGTAAACAAGTTTGTTTACATTTGCAGGAGATAATGCTGCCTGCTTCCTGTTTACAATGTCACCTGAAAATGAGAACAGACGTTCTCATGGCACCGTTGTAGTATCTCATGGCATCGCAAGATATTTACATGTCAGATGCACTAAAGATTCATATGTCCCTTCATGCTTCAACCACCGTTCCAGGGGACATGCGTCCATGCTGATGACGGGTTCTGCTCGACAACAATCCAAAACATTTTGGACTGCTGCATGTTCATTTTCATTATCTGAGTCAGATGCCACCAGCAGAAGGTTGATTTCCTTTTCTGGTGGTTCGGGTTCTGAACTTTCCTCATCGGAGTGTTGCTCTTTTAAGACTTTTGAAAGCATGCTCCACACCTCGTCCCACTCAGATTTTGGAAGGCACTTCAGATTCTTAAACCTTGGGTCAAGTGCTGTAGCTATCTTTTGAAATCTCACATTGGTATCTTCTTTGCGTTTTGTCAGATCTCCAGTGAAAGTGTTCTTAAAATGAACAAGATGTGCTGGGTCATCATCTGAGACTGCTATAACATGAAATATATGGCAGAATGCGGGTGAAACAGAGCAAGGGACATACAATTCTCCCCCAAGGAGTTCAGTCACAAATTTAATTAACACATTTTTTTAATGAGCATCATCAACATGGAAGCATGTCCTCTGGAATGGAGGCCAAAGCATATGAATGTTTACCATACCTAGCACATAAATACCTTACAATGCCGGCTACAAAAGTGCCATGCAAATGCCTGTTCTCACTTTCTGGTGACATCGTAAATAAGAAGAGGGCAACATTATCTTCTGTAAATGTAAACAAACTTGTTGGTCTTAGTGATTGGCTGAACAAGAAGTAGGACTGAGTGGACTTGCAGGGGATAAAGCTTTACATTGTTTTATTTTTGAATGCAGTTATGTAAAAAAAAATCTACATTTGTAAGTTGCACTTTCACCACACAGGGATTGCATTACAGTATTTGTATGAGATGAAATGAAAAATACTATTTCTTTTGTTTATCTTTTACAGTGCAAATATTTCTAATAGAGAATAATATACACTGTGATTTCAATTATAACACAGAATACTATATGAAAATGTAGAAAAGCATCCAAAATATTTGATACATTTTAATTGGCATTCTATTGTGTAATAGTGCGATTAAAACTGTGATTAATCGCAATTAATTTTTTAATCACGTGAGTTAACTGCGATTAATCAACAGTCCTAATAATAATCCATTTCAGGATTTTTTGAACCATCCTCAGAAGCTGCTGGTGCTGGCCACTGTCACAGACAGGACACTGGTATGAGATGGACCACTGGTCTATTCCGATATGGTAATTCCTATGTTACCATATATGAGCCTAGTGTTTCCAACTCTACCTTCCAGCTTAAAGGACAGAATTGCCCCCTCTGAATCCCACTATATGTTGTGTACATCTGGTACTCCTCCCCCACACTACGAGCAGAACTGTAGCTGTGCTCCAGAGAGTAGAACAGAAGAGGGGGCAAATTAACTTATTATCTTCCCAGAACAGGGAGGATCAGAGAAGAAATTGTGACTGAGAGTCACAGTTCCTTTGCTGGATCTTTTCCTAGGGCAGTACAGTTATGTGCTGCCCCTACCCAAGACTGAGTCTAATAAAAGACAAGTCTAGCCCTTTGTGAGTAGTCTGTGGTAAAATATACTATTATATAATAAAACATTAGAGTTTGGTCTGATCTTTCCTGCAGCACATTCATCTATCTGAAACAAACAGAAAATACTAGGGAAACTATGTGGTCTCAGACTCCTAGAAAGAAGGTGCAAGGTATTAGATCAGGCTTTTTGCCCTCATGGCTGACTGCCTTGGTAGCAGAAATCTTAGTTCAGGAATTAAGTCTAAATCAAAAAATTCAGGTGTCACCTCAAAGGGTTAAAATCATGGGGTGAAATTTATCCCTGGTCAAAGAGCCCTCACCAGCCTATTCACTACTGAAGTCTTATTTGGGGGGCTTATGCGGTGCCTAGTCCTTGTGCTAGGCCCTCTGTACAAGAATTAATTTCACTCATAGTACAGGATGTCATTACAATACCACTATGGGCCAGATTTTCAACGTTGCTCAATACCCACAACTGGGGCCACATTTTCAGAACTCCACTTCTATTTAGACACCAAAATAAAGTGATTTTAAAAAAAAATCTGTCCAGAAGTGTCCCAATGGGAACTGCTGAGTACTGAGCACTTTTGAAAATCTGGCCCTTATCTAGGCCTAAATGGGAGCTGGGGTCTTATACAACCAAATTTATAAGTTACAACAATAATATTACAAGATGCCTTTCATCTGTTTAGAGGCCCTGATATGCAGTATACTCACGACTCATTTGCTAGTAAAATTGATCCATAAATAAATTCTGATGACTGGAATTTTACAGATGATATATTTACTTTATACATATCACTTCCTATACCCCACAAATAGACAGTAGACATGATGGACACAGTCTCTTGACCCATAGTTCCATAGCAGTCCCATGGAATCCAGTTGGGATTACTCATATGGGTAGGGGATAAGCCACACAGGGGGTAATGCTACCCAAGCATCTGACTGACACTTCTTTTCTTAGAGTAGAACAAAATAGCTCAAACAGCATCCTCGACAAAAAGAAAAGGAGTACTTGTGGCACCTTAGAGACTATCCTCGACAAGGCAGCCATAGACAATAATGCCCTCTACTGATATTCAAACAATTGTCTCAAATAGACTGTAGAGGAAAGGAGGTCAAAATCAGCACTAAGGAAACACTTACAAGGAAAATGCTGTAGAAAGCTTAATATTGCAGAGTGGGACACACAATTAAATCACGTGATAACTGAGAGAAAAATCATGTCTCAGGTACTAGATGATTTTGAGACATGCCATGTTATGTGATCTTGATTCCTAGGACTGCATGATTAAGCATGACTAGTAATTGAAGAGTATATAGTCCTTTGCACTTGTAGGGCCTGATTCAACTCCCATTCAAGTCAATGGGAGCCTCTGCACTGATTAAAATGAGAGTTGGATCAGGGCCATGCAGCAAGAGCTTACATCAAAGTCCCAAACTAGAATCTAATCCTCATACCACCATTTTATGGTAGATATTAGTACTTTTACTTTATATATAGGGAAACTGAGGCAAGAGGTTATGTGACATGCCTACAGTTCAGTCAGGTATAGGTAAACAGACAGATATACTCTCTAGTTTTTGTTGTATATTATCTAAAACCTACTGCCAGCACTGTGACTAATAATTTACAGCCAAATCCTGCTCATGGATACACTGGTGCAATCCATTGATTTTCAATAGGTTTGCACTGCAGTAACTAAGAAGGGTATTATTTGTTATGATTTATTAGGGTGCAATAGGTGTTTGTAGTGCTTCCCAGAAAAAAATAAATGTACATATATAATCTTTTATGCTGTTCTTTCACACTATACAATTTTTTAAAACCCATTAATTATCAAAGAAAAGTCAAATTGCTTGGGTCATTAAAAAACCCTCAGCCTATCATCCATTTCTGATGGATCCACTGAAGACCTCTCCTCATCTTGGAGAATAATCCTGGCAGACAACAGGAGATGGTGTACAGATAACCAGGTAATGTAATGCAAGTTGGTATCCAAATCTCTTCAGTGGGACCTATGTGCATATGCACTTCAGGGCGCACCAACATCTTGACTAGAGGCTACATCCATACAAGAGAACTGTTTTATTGGGTATGTAATTTACCATGGAGCCGTGCCCCTGTATGGATGTACTAGAGGAGGGAGAGGCTGCTTTCCCCCTGCTGGCCTACCCATACAGGAGGCATCCATCATTTAGTTGCTAGCTCTCCAAGCCTCACTAACTGTGGGAGCATCAAGGTGGAGTGGGAGTCTAGCACAGCCTGCCCTCTTTGACATGTGGCCTAAGGCTGTAGCAAGGGAAGGGGAGAACACAGGCAACACCTAAAGAATTAGATTGAAGTGAGGCTACTCCCAAGCTGAAAGTTAGGCACCTGCTCAAGAATCTTGCTGAACTGAGGCCTTAATGTCTCCAGGGGCCCCCATACAAGAAGTGTTGCTTCTGTCCCTTCTCGAGCAAGGGTCCAAACCATCACACTACCCTATAGGTTTACAGTAGTAGTAATCAGTGGGTTAATTCAAGGAAAGTCCCTTCAACATCAAGGCTGAGATGAGGTCAACACATGGAAAGCCATCAGGATGTCCTTAGAGATACAGAGAGATTTGATTTTATTACACTCCATCCTGAAGGTGTGCCTATTTATCAGTGCCTTGGAAATGGTGTTTAGAAGGTGGCATTTGTAACTGACCAATCCTCTCTCTCATAACATGTGCTTTAAACATCAGGATGTTAAGAGATTCAATAGTTTCTTATAATTTGATCATTGGGTTTTATGTCAGTGAAATGGCATAAATATGTAAATTATTATTTCTGTATTTATTATTTGTATGACCATAGCACTTAGAAGACCCAGCGATGATCCAGGACCTCACTGTGCTAGGTCCTGGAGAAAAGCACAGAAAAGGGAAAAGATGTTAGCCCCTGCCCCAAAGAGCTTACAATCTATGTATAAGACAGGAAAGAACATATAGATACAGATGGCAGAATACAAGGAAACAATAAGATGCTATTGATCAACATGACGGGCTGTAGTCTCAGTGCACCAAAGACCTAATCATTGTCAAGGTTTTTGTAGGCATCAGGGCAAAGGAGATTTTTTAAGAGGAATTTGATGGTGGATAATGAGGGTAGAGATGCAGATGTTTACAGGGAGCACCTCCCAGATGTGAGGGACAGCATCGGGGACAGCACAAAGGTGCTTGTTTGAAAGTTTAACAAGTGGGTGATTGAGGCTGGTTTTATGGGCTGATTAGAAATGAGTGCCAACAGCTTGACAGTGAATGAAAGATGATAGGTAGGGTGGGGATAGGCTGTAAAGAGCCTTGAAAGTGAATTTTTGCAGCTACATCTGAATGGATATGAATGGGACAAGCCTGCATTTGTCAAGGCCAGCAAGAAGGCTGTTGCAGTAAACAAGAGGTGAGAGCTTGGGCAAGAGCTTTAGTTGTGTGGATGGATCAGAAAAGCCGTATCTTAGAGCTGTTACATAGAACGAATCTGCAAGATTTATATATAGTCTGGATGTGAGGAATTAGAGAGAGGTCTGAGTCGAAGATCTGAGTCAAAGATAACCCCGAGCTTATGGGCCAGAATGACAAGCAGGAGGGTGGTAGTGTCCTCAGTGATCAAGAAAGAAGGTAGCAGGCAGGACTTGAGAAGGAAGATTAAAAGCTCTGTTTTATCCATGTTGAGCTTGAGCTGATGGCTAGCCATCCATGAGGAGATGTCAGAGATGTAGTCCAAGATTTTAGTTTGGGCAGAAGACAGAGACACGTCTGGAGCAAAGTGGTAGGTCTGTGAGTTGCCAGCATTGAGATAGTAGTTGAATCTGTGTTTTTAATCTGAGATTAAAAGATTGAAATGATCATTACATTTTCTTCATTTCCTGTCCAAAAATTCTGCATAGATTTGTATCTGTCACCCATGGCAGGGATGTCTGCATTTCAGTGAAGAGTAAAATATTGCTAATTATTAGTAATTAGTATATAGTGTATTTAGTATATTTAAATACTCAGTACCTCTATATATACACACGTACATACATTAGTAATATTTCCCTCTTCACTAAACACAGGATCTGTGGAGGAGAAGGTGATATATGCAAATCTATGCAGACTTTTTGGACAAGAGATGAAGACTACATAATGAGCACTTCAATTTACAAATCCATACTAGAATGTACATCACACACGTGTGTATATATTATAAGATTCTCCTTTGTGTGTGTATATCCCTTAAAATATTAACACATTTTTGTACTTTCATTTTAAAATTCCTTTTCTTCTTAATCCAAAGTCAGCTAAACAGTTGTGCTTATAAGACACACAGTAAGGTCACAGCTCTCTTTTCTGTGCGTCTGTAACCATGGCAACTTTGTGGATACAGTTTTCCTGAGACTTAATTTAACCTGGGATGGGTAAAATAAAAACTAGCACCAAGTGCACTTCACTGTCTGGTGGGGATGTCACATATGGGATCTCTTAGGATATGTTTTAATTACCATGTTCACTTAATTACTCTTTTTGATTTCCCTGATGAGATGTTTTTCTGTAGCTTGAGTGGCTCATTATGAAACCAAGTCAAATCAGTTGCTTCTTTAGGCTTTTATTCTCTTTCACTGGAATTTGTCCCAGCAGAAGGTCCAAGCATCCCTTCCCCCACGCCACTTCAAGAGGGGTTGTATTCTGAAAAATGTTAACAAAGGCTTCATATTTCTTGTCCCTCAAAGACTCAAGATCAAACATGCTTGCTTTACAAGTAACATTTTTCTTTTATCTGAATGACAGCTGTGCACACTCATCCAAGAGTCTTTCCTCCTCAAGCATTGCCCCCCATCCCAAATCCTCAATCCAAATTCTGCCCTCATTGAGCATGGTCTTCCAATCAACCACTGTCTTCCAGTTATGCCCACTGAAACACTTGTGCAATCCTATAGCCTTTAATGGGTTTATCCAGGTGTGACTGATTCAAATTTAGTAAAGAATTCTATTGATGATGCACAAGGACTAGAATCCAGCTTACACTTTCAGATGTCTTGTTTCCACAGGATTAGCCCAGAATCAAAGGCAGTAAAAACTTATTTATGTAATTAAAATGATCAGATATGACTCTGAATTCACTCAAGGCATGACTGTCACTTATTCTGCCAGACCAGGCAGGTTAATAGGGGGGTGTAAACCAGGGGGCATAAAGCAGGCTACCCACATTACAGGTCTAAGCATGAGGGCAAAGCAGGTTCTGCAGAGCTGCTCTTCCCCTTTTCCCTCAGAGCTGGCCATGGAGCAGATAGAGAGAGAGAGAGGTAGGGAATGAGTCGAGTCTTGACCCCTCCTGTCTCAATTGACCAGCGGAGCTGAGACCATGAGAGTTATCTTTTACTGCTCTAAGCCAGTGGCAGATTACTCCCACTTGGAGCACCATGAGAGCCAGGGCGGGAACTGTGACAATTCCTTTCCCAGTCAGTTTCTGTGGTGCCCTCCCTTACCCTAAAAGCAGTGTCTCGGGCTAGCCCCCAGTGGGCAGATCTGTTGAGTCAGGGAATGCCATTATACACAGTCTATTTTAAAGTAGCTCTTTACTTTAAGCCTACATTAAGGAGGAAGATATTATGAAGAGCCTTGTGCAGCCCCTCTGTCTGCATGGGGGAGGATCTCTTCCTCTCTCAGAGAGTCTTGCCTCAGTGACTTGTGCATAGTCATCAAGAAAGAAGTGGGGTTTTCCTCTGATATTTCACCTGCAGTCATTCAATGGAAGGGAAACATTCATATATGTTTCAAAGCCTCTCAGAACACATTGGGCAACATCCCCCCCCCCCCCCGGGGCTGCATGGCAGGAATCCTGCTATTTGGGCAGGATTCCGCAAGGCAGGCTAAGAGGAGCGCTCTTCGCTGCTCTGAGCATAAGCTCAATGTTCACCCAGTTAGTGCTTGTCACAGGCAGCAATATGCAAGTTGAACTGAGCAGGACAACCCCTAAGCTACAAAGCATGCCTCTCTGGCCATGTGTCCTGTGGACTGGTGAATAAGCCAGCCACTGCTCCCACAGGAACCGTCTCTTTTGATCACTGTAAGAAATTACAGCCTGCTCTTCTGCACTGGCATGGCAGAGACCAGGGTTTAGCCCTTTACTTCACGGTTACAGGGCTAAGAGCCATCCTTAATTTCCCCCAAAGGAAATAACTTTTCCTCTTGTGTTAAGTTCTCCTCTGTGCAGAGGGTCAGACAGCACAAGACCTATGCTTCACTTACCAGCAAGACTGAGTCATCTATCTGCCGCCCTGACCGGGAAAACCGAGAAGTCTGCTGCTTGCCAGGGGCTAAGATTCGTGATGTGACGGAGAGACTGCCGAGACTCATCAAGCCCTCGGATCGCTACCCCTTCCTGCTTCTCCACGTGGGCACCAATGATACTGCCAAGAATGACCTTGAGCGGATCACTGCGGACTACGTGGCTCTGGGAAGAAGGATAAAGGAGTTGGAGGCGCAAGTGGTGTTCTCGTCCATCCTCCCCGTGGAAGGAAAAGGCCTGGGTAGGGACCGTCGAATCGTGGAGGTCAACGAATGGCTACGCAGGTGGTGTCGGAGAGAAGGCTTTGGATTCTTTGACCATGGGATGGTGTTCCATGAAGGAGGAGTGCTGGGCAGAGACGGGCTCCATCTTACGAAGAGAGGGAAGAACATCTTTGCCAGCAGGCTGGCTAACCTAGTGAGGAGGGCTTTAAACTAGGTTCACCGGGGGAAGGAGACCAAAGCCCTGAGGTAAGTGGGAAAGCGGGATACCGGGAGGAAGCACAGGCAGGAATGTCTGAGAGGGGAGGGCTCCTGCCTCATACTGGGAATGAGGGGCGATCAACAGGTTATCTCAAGTGCTTATATACAAATGCACAAAGCCTTGGAAACAAGCAGGGAGAACTGGAGGTCCTGGTGATGTCAAGGAATTATGACGTGATTGGAATAACAGAGACTTGGTGGGATAACTCACATGACTGGAGTACAGTCATGGATGGTTATAAACTGTTCAGGAAGGACAGGCAGGGCAGAAAAGGTGGGGGAGTAGCACTGTATGTAAGGGAGCAGTATGACTGCTCAGAGCTCCGGTACGAAACTGTGGAAAAACCTGAGTGTCTCTGGATTAAGTTTAGAAGTGTGTGCAACAAGAGTGATGTCATGGTGGGAGTCTGCTATAGACCACCGGACCAGGGGGATGAGGTGGATGAGGCTTTCTTCCGGCAACTCACGGAAGCTACTAGATCGCATGCCCTGATTCTCATGGGTGACTTTAATTTTCCTGATATCTGCTGGGAGAGCAATACAGCGGTGCATAGACAATCCAGGAAGTTTTTGGAAAGCGTAGGGGACAATTTCCTGGTGCAAGTGCTAGGGGAGCCAACTAGGGGGAGCGCTTTTCTTGACCTGCTGCTCACAAACCGGGTAGAATTAGTGGGGGAAGCAAAAGTGGATGGGAATCTGGGAGGCAGTGACCATGAGTTGGTTGAGTTCAGGATCCTGACGCAGGGAAGAAAGGTAAGCAGCAGGATACGGACCCTGGACTTCAGGAAAGCAGACTTTGACTCCCTCAGGGAACAGATGGCCAGGATCCCCTGGGGGACTAACATGAAAGGGAAGGGAGTCCAGGAGAGCTGGCTGTATTTCAAGGAATCCCTGTTGAGGTTACAGGGACAAACCATCCCGATGAGTCGAAAGAATAGTAAATATGGCAGGCGACCAGCTTGGCTTAATGGTGAAATCCTAGCGGATCTTAAACATAAAAAAGAAGCTTACAAGAAGTGGAAGGTTGGACATATGACCAGGGAAGAGTATAAAAATATTGCTCGGGCATGTAGGAAAGATATCAGGAGGGCCAAATCGCACCTGGAGCTGCAGCTAGCAAGAGATGTCAAGAGTAACAAGAAGGGTTTCTTCAGGTATGTTGGCAACAAGAAGAAAGCCAAGGAAAGTGTGGGCCCCTTACTGAATGAGGGAGGCAAGCTAGTGACAGAGGATGTGGAAAAAGCTAATGTACTCAATGCTTTTTTTGCCTCTGTTTTCACTAACAAGGTCAGCTCCCAGACTGCTGTGCTGGGCATCACAAAATGGGGAAGAGATGGCCAGCCCTCTGTAGAGATAGAGGTGGTTAGGGACTATTTAGAAAAGCTGGACGTGCACAAGTCCATGGGGCCGGACGAATTGCATCCGAGAGTGCTGAGGGAATTGGCGGCTGTGATTGCAGAGCCCTTGGCCATTATCTTTGAAAACTCGTGGCGAACGGGGGAAGTCCCGGATGACTGGAAAAAGGCTAATGTAGTGCCCATCTTTAAAAAAGGGAAGAAGGAGGATCCTGGGAACTACAGGCCGGTCAGCCTCACCTCAGTCCCTGGAAAAATCATGGAGCAGGTCCTCAAAGAATCAATCCTGAAGCACTTAGAGGAGAGGAAAGTGATCAGGAACAGTCAGCATGGATTCACCAAGGGAAGGTCATGCCTGACTAATCTAATCGCCTTTTATGATGAGATTACTGGTTCTGTGGATGAAGGGAAAGCAGTGGATGTATTGTTTCTTGACTTTAGCAAAGCTTTTGACACGGTCTCCCACAGCATTCTTGTCAGCAAGTTAAGGAAGTATGGGCTGGATGAATGCACTATAAGGTGGGTAGAAAGCTGGCTAGATTGTCGGGCTCAACGGGTAGTGATCAATGGCTCCATGTCTAGTTGGCAGCCGGTGTCAAGTGGAGTGCCCCAGGGGTCGGTCCTGGGGCCCGTTTTGTTCAATATCTTCATAAATGATCTGGAGGATGGTGTGGATTGCACTCTCAGCAAATTTGCGGATGATACTAAACTGGGAGGAGTGGTAGATACGATGGAGGGGAGGGTTAGGATACAGAAGGACCTAGACAAATTGGAGGATTGGGCCAAAAGAAATCTAATGAGGTTCAATAAGGATAAGTGCAGGGTCCTGCACTTAGGATGGAAGAATCCAATGCACCGCTACAGACTAGGGACCGAATGGCTCGGCAGCAGTTCTGCGGAAAAGGACCTAGGGGTGACAGTGGACGAGAAGCTGGATATGAGTCAGCAGTGTGCCCTTGTTGCCAAGAAGGCCAATGGCATTTTGGGATGTATAAGTAGGGGCATAGCGAGCAGACCGAGGGACGTGATCGTTCCCCTCTATTCGACACTGGTGAGGCCTCATCTGGAGTACTGTGTCCAGTTTTGGGCCCCACACTACAGGAAGGATGTGGATAAATTGGAAAGAGTACAACGAAGGGCAACAAAAATGATTAGGGGTCTAGAGCACATGACTTATGAGGAGAGGCTGAGGGAGCTGGGATTGTTTAGTCTGCAGAAGAGAAGAATGAGGGGGGATTTGATAGCTGCTTTCAACTACCTGAAAGGGGGTTTCAAAGAGGATGGCTCTAGACTGTTCTCAATGGTAGCAGATGACAGAACGAGGAGTAATGGTCTCAAGTTGCAATGGGGGAGGTTTAGATTGGATATTAGGAAAAACTTTTTCACTAAGAGGGTGGTGAAACACTGGAATGCGTTACCTAGGGAGGTGGTAGAATCCCCTTCCTTAGAGGTTTTTAAGGTCAGGCTTGACAAAGCCCTGGCTGGGATGATTTAACTGGGACTTGGTCCTGCTTTGAGCAGGGGGTTGGACTAGATGACCTTCTGGGGTCCCTTCCAACCCTGATATTCTATGATTCTATGATTCTATGATTCTAAGAGTCAGTCAAGTGGGACTTCAGCAGTGCACAGGCTTTGCCCCAGCTTTCTGCCCAGATATCAGCATGTAACATTAATATCATAGCTATGCGGGTTTTGCCTCTTTCCCACATACTAAGGAGGGCCAACCTGAATTTAGCCCCCGTGAGATAAGAGTGCAGTTATCCTACATGTCCGAATTTCGATAAAGAAAATTAAATTGCCTATTATTTCATTAAGAACAGGAGCTAATGTGTGTGCTCATTCATTCTTCCCAATTAATTTGAAAGGAATATAAGCATAATTGCATCACATAGTTTTCCTAGGTAGTGATACTTTCTTAGAGTCTCTAAATCTTCTGTAATTTAGAAGCCCACTGTACATGGCGGTGCAACTAAAGCACTTTATTAACCACAGACAGATCCATTGTACCGTAAACACAAGAAAATAAGAAAGTTGGAATTATCCAAACAATACTCCAATAGCCAGGGCTTAAATTCAGCTGTTTGGAGCAGCTCCCCTTAAGTTTTTATAGTGGGGTGCCGAGGGGGGTGAGGAGGGTGGTGCTGCAGGAAATGCTCTGTAAGAATTTAAAGCCTGTCCATAGCTTTTATGTGCTTGAATATATGTGATGAGGAGTGCTCAGCAGTTAAAAAAATAATGCAATAATTGGATACATTATTGTAAAGAGAATACAAGTAGTTTATATATTAGAAAAAATGACTTAAGAACAGTACTGCTAGCTTTCTGACAGAGGGCAGTATTTAGTCTTTTATCACAGCAGAAAGTATTTCTGAGCTTAATGATTATGCATTTCAGGATGAAATAGAAACAGGGATTTTAATCATGATGGAAGCAACATTTATATTGCTATCATTATTTGTTGCTAACAGTGCCCATAAAGCAAGGCTGCCACCATAGTTAAGGTGGGGTAGCGGTATTTCCGTGCTAAATTCTGTTCAACCAAGATTAGTTACTCAGCTGTGAAAATGTGCTTTGTGTTCCCAGTAAAATTAGTGACAGTTTTGCCTTGGTCATCCATAGGCACAGAATCAGATCCAAGGTCTTTAAAGTGTGATTCAGGTCAAAAAAGCAATATTGGTAGAACAGCACTTAACGCGTGTATCAGTGCCCAGCCTGTGCCCCAAGTAACAGCTTCTTAGTTAACAGAATAAACAAAGGGTTATTCTGTTGCTGTTTTACTACTATTAGCTTTGCAGAGCTAATATGAGGTTTGATTCTGCAAGGCACTGAGCATCTGCTGTGAGTGCTCTTAATTACTGTTGACTCCCAGGGAAGTATGAGAGCACCACAAAGAGAACCAGATATGAAGCCTACTGAAGTCAATGGGAGACTTTCCATGGACTTCAGTGAGTACTGGATCAGCCCAGAAAGCACTCTGGACCTTACAGGATGAGCTCATATTTATATATGTGTGAGCTCCATTCAATTGTAAATCATACATCAACAGCCAGTGAGAAGATGTTTTATTTTGAAACTCGTTAAACTGATCACCAAGTCAATTTAAAGCTATCCGCCCTGCTCCCTACCTTAGACTGGAGAGTTGCTTGGAGGTTGGATGCAAGCGAGTGGCCTCCCTGAGCCTACAGCAGATGTGAGGGTTGTGCACCCCAGGCCAGCCATGTGTGATCGGGGCAGAGAAGGCTATATGTGCCAGCCATGACAGCAGTTGCAGTGTGGCTTCCACAGTTAGCTCAGCACACACACACAGGCAGAGCTGTGTCACGGTGCTGCCGTGGTAATAGATGAAGCATAAAACGTTTCATCGCTAGTTTTAGATGCAAAATTTACTCCAACCCACACAAGCCTAGCGTTAGTTCACTGTGCATTACTGCAAATTATTGACATCAGAAATGTTGGCTCTTGAAAGTGAAATTATAGGAAACTTTGTGCATGTTGGCAAAATGAATCCTACTGCATGTCAACCTTCTGGGTTCAATTTGTCAGTTCCCCTGCATGGCTTCCCTACCACCCACTGTGCAATAAATCTGCTTGGCAGGATGACTGATATTGAGAAGCTGCTCTTCAGTCCATAACCACACTAAGCACAGCTACAGATAGATTTCTAGGGTTTGTTCTGTTTCTTGTTTTGGATAGAATAGAAAGAGTTCAATACTTTTACAGTATATGCAATGAAAATAAAATGGCTTGGATAAGGAACTGATAACTGGCTGACAAGAACATCAGTACACCACACCCTACCCCACACACAGACCAGCTTCCTCCCATCCCCTCCTCTGAATCCAGATCTTCTACTCCCA
Organism: Dermochelys coriacea; assembly: GCF_009764565.3. Classification (NCBI taxonomy): domain Eukaryota; kingdom Metazoa; phylum Chordata; order Testudines; family Dermochelyidae; genus Dermochelys; species Dermochelys coriacea. The sequence goes on from NC_050069.1 coordinate 193,848,798, forward strand.
TTCCCTGTACCCATCACCTAGACAGCTGTCTTCCACGAACCCTCACTGCTTCCAGATCCCTCCAGCCACTCTCCACCTGGACAGCTCTCTTCCCTGTTCCATGGGTTCCAGACCTTTTTCTTCCTACTTCTGAGTCCTTCCCACTACCTGGGTAGGTAGCTAGCTCATTTCCATCTGCTAGCCAGTTCCTTCTCACATTCCTCTTCACCCACATCCAAGTTCTACCTCCCACCCCCCACTTGCTGTCTCTTACCCACTTTTTGCATTTGTATTCAAAATACATGATAAATAATGCCTAGCACAATGGGGCCCTGGCCACTACCATAATAAGTGCATGGTATTCAGATACTAATGTTTACTGTTCAGCCCCCAGTATCCCTACACTGGGCACAGTGTCTCATCACTTCAGATATCATTTCAAGCAGTATTTTTAAAAAACCATTCATGCAGCCATGTAAATTGACATTGTACAGACATGGGACCCATCCTGAGAGCTGTTGAGCCCCTCCTGTGTGATGCTGAGCAGAGTTAAGGGTGCTCAGCACTTAATAGGAAATCTTCGGCCCGTTCTCCCTCTAGCTAAACTTTTTCCAAACAAAATGACCTTCCCCCCCCCATGCAAGTTTTCACAGCAAAAGTTTACCTCATCAGACATTTTTCAATGAAAAGCTAAAAGTTTTTCAAAAACCAAAATTTTACCAAAACCTGAAAAGTTCAGATTTTCATTAAAAAAAAATTCTGTGGAATTTTTTAAAATTAAATGTTTTGCTTTCTTTTCCACAGAAAATACCATTTTCTGGTCCTCTCTACACAGAAGACATTCAGCAGCTCCTTCACTCAGGCCAAGAGATAAGTGCACCTAGAGGTAGATGCTACCACCTGACCCACTCTGAATGACTACTAAATTTGACACTCAGACTTACTTCTTTGTTCCCCAGCTGTCACAGGCCATGGGGAGCAGGGGATTATAGGGGCCAGACAGAGCACTCTGTGTCACTCTGTAAGTGATGCTCCCTCTGGCCATTTCAAGAACGTCACTGATGGGCTTTAGAGGTTACTGTATCCAGCATTACAGAATCAGAGCAGTGGAAAAATTGATGCAGCATAATGACCTAGAGGGACAAGCAGGGGACTAAAAGCCAAAGTGGGGGTGGGGACATCCTGCTGGACCAAGAGCCTCTCAGAAGAACTGTTCTGGAGTTCTGGGGGCTGGCATAGTTCAGCAAGAATAGCAGCCTTTCTCCAGATAGTCCCTGAGCTCGAATAAAAGAGCTGTGCCAGGTCAGGACTGGCCCATGTGGCTAAACTTGCCTTGTGCAAAGCCCCCTGCCCTCCCATTTACACCAGGGCTTTGAGTTGCTATCTTTCAAGACCATCGAATTCACTCAGGAGTTTTATTAAAAGTAATAAAACAAAAATGTTCTCAATCCATTTTTAGGAGTCTGCCTTACCCTTTGTGTACTAAAATCCATTGCTCAGTGCTGGGGCTCTTCCCCAGGCTGTCTTTGTGTATCTGTTTGTTTACTGGCAGAGAGAGGGAGGGAAGGAGACTTGAGAGATATTTGGGCACAGTGAACATTTATAACATAAAAGGAAGGTTTTAAAAAGAGATCACAAGGTAGTATAACCATGGTGGGGCTTGGCTTGCTCATGGTTAATAAAAGCAGTAAATTCTGTAGGAAGATTATAACGGGACTGGGGTCTTTATTAGAGATTAGACAGTCTATCTTCCTTAAGTACCCAGGTCTCTTTTCTAGAAACACCAGGAATCATTTCTTTTAATAACTGAATGGTGTGCTTTGCAGTTAGAGGTCGTCCTGAAGTACTAAATTCAAATCAGTGTCTGGATTTTGATTTTCCTAAAGTTTTGGGGTGTTTCAATACAGGGGTCCTCTACTTGCAGCAGAAGTGGTGGATTGCAGTGACCTGGCAAAACAGTGTAGAAACACAGAGCTTACTGTTTTTCAGTGGAACAAGTATTTTTGAAATATAAATTTAAACAAATGCTCCCAAATGAAGTGGGCTTCGGTATATTTGAGTAATCTCCAAAAGGCATGCATGAATGTATGTTAATTGCAATGGATCTCAGCTCCCAGTAAGCATTTTCATTAGTAAATTTCAAAAGGAATTGCTTCTTACTTCATTATTGCATTGTCTCATTTAAATGCATTCATTCTCTAATGCTCTTAATGCTGCGCCCTGCACAAGAATGAGTTAAAAAGCAGACAACGCAATAACAGAAGAAAGAGATCATTCTTTAATCTTGTCTTGGTGATAAGCACATGGTAAGTGAGGTAGCTAGCTGGAAATATTCAAATATCCGGAAGCGTGTCTATAAATTCTGACACCTTATTTCTCTTCAGGGGACTGAAGAGGGTATCAAAACCACCAAAAACATCAAGCTGATTAAAGAAACAAACACACACAATTTCAGAGAAGATAACAGTCCTAGACTGATCAGTGGCACCTTTGAAAGTCATTGAGTGTTGTTTTATTTGTCTAAAAACATGGTCGACTGTGCTGAAATATTTATATTCCTCACATTGCTTAAAAATAATATTTTAAAGGCCTTAAGTCACATACAGTAAACTTTTCAAAAGCAGCCTAAGTCCCATTTTCAGCAGTAGCGTAGATGCCTAAATCCCATTGACTTTCAATGAGATCTGTGCTCCTAAATCACACAAGTTGCTTTTGAAAATATTACCCTAACCCTAAGCAATGAATTCAGAAGATTGAAACCATCTGATCTGCATGGATATACCCACCATGTCTCATAAACATTGTAAAACTCAAGGACAACAGGCCATTCAGCCAGCCAACGAGATGTGAGGATATTCCTATCAACATGCCTCATTCTTCGTGAGGGATGCCAATGTATTTTAAATTTTATTTACAAGTCAGTTGGAAGGGTCACATCATCCGTGCGCCCATCTTCTATTAACATCAGCGGAAACTGCATTCAGTTTTGACTGGACTTTTTCTGCCCTGTGCTGACTGGCTGTTTACTCCAGTGCTCTTCCTCTCCTTCCCTCCACCTCAATTTCATGCCACACCTGCCCATTACCTTCTCCTCCCCTGCCCTTCTTGCTTCTTTCCTTTTCTTTCCTGATCCTCTTCCAGTGAGAACTATCTCCTTTCCCCCGCCACAAGAAAGGAACTAACATGCCATTTTCTGCCATCACATTTTTTCCCCTGTGTCCTACACCTTCTCCCGACCCTGTGCCAGTCTTGTCTATTGAGACTATAAGCTCTTCGGGGCAGGGACTGTCTACTACCTTAGGTTTGCACAGTGCCTAGCACAGTGGGCCCCACTCTTGACTGGTACTTTCGCACTACTGTAATAAGCATGATTAATACATAAATGGCCTGATTCATCCCTGTGCTGCCGGTGCCTCCCCTGTCCTCAGGTTGCCAAAGGCCAATTTGGCTCTCCAGTGGAAGTTAGAGCAGCACCTGTGCTCTGGCTGTGATGGACCTTGCAACAGTCAGGGAATAGCTGGGGTGCATGGAGCACACCTTGGATACCCTCCCTCCCACTCCCAGAACACACGCTGCCATGGGACCTGGACTGGGGCTCTTGTGGTGGTGGGGGGAGCATATCAGGCTCTGCACCTTTTGAGGAGACTCTCAGAACTGGGTGTACTCCCTGGGGGAAACTTACCGCTGCTTTGCAGCCACTCTACAAAAGTGTGGTTGGTATGAAGTGGCCTCAGGGTACTTGTGAATCATGCCCTAAGGGTACAAGTTGGCCCCTCCCCCAACAACAACTGAATATGACACACATCTTCAAGATGTTTCCCTTCCCTCCATTCTTTGTACATGGACGTACATGATACTATAATATAGACAAGGGGTCCCAGTGCTTGCAGGTTAAGATAGCTCCAGCCTTTGCTGGCTAGTCACATTTCTCCTGCTACTTAAGCCAGCTTGGAATTTGTTTTATAAATTTCTCTCTCACGCTCTTAAGAGCAACTGTAAAGACACAGGAGAGTAACCTTTCCTTTTTCTACTCTAGCTGAGGTGTGGTATAGATATCCCTCAAAGGCTTCCTAAAATTTTCTTCTGTGAACATTGCATTTAGGAAAGGGAGGGAGATTCATTAGTACAAGGGACACTGAATGAAACATTTTAGCCCCACTTATTAAAGCTCAGGCCCTGATCATCCCTTATAATGCACAGACATCTGCAGGACAGAAATACATGACTAGAACTGCATGGAAAATACAATATGCAACACACACTTGATTGTTTCCCCCTCAAACACACAAACCAAATTTACCCCCGACACAAAGCCTGCCAAGGGAGGGCTAAACTGGTGCCCAGTTTATCAATAGGAGAACATGGTGTAGTTTGTTGATGTGCTGCAAAAATGGACATTTAACACGGTCAGGAAGAAAAAACAGGCAAAGCAAAAGAAGGCATCCATGGTTACCAGGGCCTGACAGATAGGTCCAGCAAAGCACCACCCCCACTTATAGGCAGCATTTAACCTGAATGTGACCACACACTAGCAACAAATTGGCCTGGAGCAGTCACACAGGAGATCTAGCATGGCAATGGTTTGGTGGGACATGTGGGTGGCGTGGCAGATTTGCAGATCACACAGACACCTGGTACGTGAGGCAAGAACAACAGCAGAGTGACGCTATGGGAACAACACAATGTTGCTTATTGATGACACATTCTGGGAAACATGTTTGATCTGTGGTTAGGCAAGGAAGCAGCAAAGAAAACGACATTAGCCAGAACAGCAAAAGGCTGGCAGAAGGCAATGTGAGGAACAGGCCCACAAATGTCACAGGAACAGTGTTAATTGAAAGGCAGGCACATAAACCACAGGATGGCCCAGTGAGTTATGGGCATTAGTAATGGATTATCCTGCTAGCTCCTCTGTTTCATTCCTCTCTTCTAGCATCCCCGTACATCCACTACAAATTCCTACTTACTGTGTTCTATCTGTTAACCTTGTGCTCTGCTACTCACTCCATTCTCTGCTGGGCCCTGCTGCCTACCTCATTGCCACATAATTGTGCACTGGGCCTCTGCATAAGCTAAAGCATCCAGACCCTGCTCGACTTTACTCACTGATTGTGCATTTGGTAAATATGCTGGGCAGAGGATACAATATCAGGTTTCTCACAGGGCCATGCCTCCTTTTCAATGGGTCACCCCCACCTTGATGATCTATGTGACCCCTCAGTGCCTGGCATCCAGTGTGTAATTGAGGCATATAGCATTGCAGGACTTTTGATATAATTGACAACGGCTTGCATGTTTTGGACCAGATCCTCAGCTGGGTTAAATCAGCATAGCTACACTGACTTCCATCAATCTGGTCTTTACATTTATTACAGGGATTTATATGGTGTCCGGCATTCCATGCATTTTATATGGCGTAAAGTCATGTCTATTCATGTTTCCCAAGAAGAGGAGCAGATAGGTCACTTCGACCTTTCTCCCACCCTTTGTGCACTGTGCATGAAGGGGCAATCAGACCCACAAAGTGGTGATCAGACAGGGCATGAAACTATTTTAATGGTAACACTATGTTGTCATGTGACACACGTGCTTTACTAACTGAGATCAGAAGAAAGTGATTCCATCTATTCTCTAAGAAAGTCCTGGGTGTTGTATCATAAATCTTACATTTGGCACATAAAGAATCCGTTTAAAGTTAGCAAATATTCTGACACTTTGTTGCCAACATCCTCTTGTGACCTATAACATTCTATCATTAGAGCTATCAAATTCCAGGTTACTAACCTTTAATAACTGACTCAAATGAGCTGTGGATAAGACAGATAGAAACAGGATGGTGTCACAGTGCAAATAAAGCATTAAAACAATGGGGCTGTTCAGCCTGAAACATGTGTCACATTCAGAGAGGTTGTTATAGATTAACCATCCACTGACCACAAGTCCATGGTGCCATTCAAAAAAATGCACCTTACTTCAAGATGACTCCGGCATGTTCAGTCCTGGAATTATTGAGTAACAATAATATATTGTGTGGTGCTGACTATCTAGACAGGCCAGACGCCGTATCAGCTCTGATCCCAACAGAGGCATGTAAGACAATACAGTAGAGCAGGGATTCTCAAATGTCATTGCATTGTGACCTCCTTCTGACAACAAAAATTACTGCACGACTCCAGGAGGGGGACTGAAGCCTGAGCCTGCCTGAGCCCCGCCGCCCAGGGCTGAAACCCAAGGGTTTTGGCTTCGGCCCCAGGCAATGGGGCTTGGGCTTGGGCTTCGGTCCTGGGCTCCAGCAAGTCTAAGCCAGCCTTGGCAAGCTCATTAAAACAGGGTCACAACTCACTTTGGTGTCCTGACCCACAGTTTGAGAACTGCTGCAGCAGAGCAAAGGATACAGTGTGAAAAAAAAATCTACCTTGCATTAGCTTAGTATCATTATCAGTCATTAGCTGGACTGGATCGTGTAATAAGAGAATATATGCTTAATTTTGATAACACTACTTTGCAGTTCTGTAGCACTTTATAGCTAAGGAACCCCAAACATTTGGCAAACTGGAATGAATCCACCTGTGAAGTGTGAAAGGTAACTTATTCTCCCCGCTTTTACAGACAGAGACGGGAGCACAGAGCGCTTGAATGGCTTGTGTCTCATGATGACTGAGACAGAGCCCAGATCCCACTCCAGTGCATTACATCACTTTCATGCAGAAGGAGATGACTGACCCTGTTATACCCTGTCATTTATTGCAGTTACCCCATGCATGATGAAGTGTGCACACCATATAGAAACATGGGATTTTCCACACTGAATTGATCATGAGTCCATCAAGTCCCCTGTCCTGCCTCTGGCAGCAACGAGTGTGTGATGCTTCAGAGAAAGGTGGGGGGAAAAGCCTTACTGCATCTGGCTAATTGTGCAGTACTGTGCATGGATATGCCTATAAAACATAAGGGAACATACATTCCTCTGTAGCTGAAAGATGCACGGTAACAAAATGGATATAGGCAATATAATCTGTGTGTACTGAAACACCGATCTTTCCTAATATAAACTACAAGTGGAAGCTTTTAATAAGTAAGATGCCAAACTTGGCACAGGCCACAGAATTAATTGACTTGGTAACTATTAAAAGAGTCCCAGTAGCTGGTGAGGATTCCCATGTAGTGAGTTTCTAATTGCACAGAGAGAAATAAACTCTTCATGTATTTAATATTATTACAGGCTGTCAGTTATGAAGATTTATTAAGCCCTGCTGAGCTGCTTACAAATGCTGCTTTATCATTTGCTGCTATCAAAATGGTTACAAATGTAAAAAATATTGAGCTCAAGCATGTTTTTGAGTCCATGAAACATTTGTCTTTTGAGATAAGTGAAGTTATGACAGTTCCCATCCATATACAAGATAATGCTGCATAATTATGCTGACTGGAGAATTAGGAGGTGCATTTTGAGGCTCTGATTCAGCAACGCATTCAAGCACATGCTTAATTTCATGCACATGCTTCAGTCCATTGACTTCAAATTAAACATATGCTTGAGTGCTCTTCTGAATAGTGGTGAATCAGCACCTGAAAGTGGATGATGGGAACTCAGGTCTTTAAAAGCCTTGGGTAGAGTAAAGCCATGATACCTGATGAAGCATAGATGAAGTGACAGTTCAAGCATGGCATGTGTATGTTTTGTTACCATTACATGGTCCAGCTTGGAGTGGCACATGCTGTCAGCCCAAGCACTAGGCCAGAGGGTTATGTCATGGGCTTTTCAGGATTGTGGGTACATCAGACAGTAATGCTTCTAGAATAGGCCCCCTAACAGAGGCAGCACATTCTAGTTATTTTCATTCCTAGCAAACTTCAGATTTTTTTCCCCACAATTAACATTGTGAAAGGTGGCACACTGACATTCCTCCATCTGCTTTTACAGTTCCCATCACCATAGGATCAGCACCTCACCACCATTAAAGAACATCACCCCTGCCATTTAGGGAAGTGTCATCTTCATTTCATACATGGGGAACTCAAGCACAGAGGTTAGTATGGCCCAATTTTTAGACATACGGACTAGCTCCAATTCGCGTTGAAATCAATGAAAGCTGCTTTGAAAAAACGTATGTATTTAAAATACAAATATGTTGGATTTATATATAGCTTCCTATGTATATTAGGCCCACAAAGCATATCTCTAGCTACGCTTTCTGCACACACTATGTTGTATTACAAATATAAGTTTATCCTTCCATGGCCTTGGCTGGATGCTACATGCTGCAACGCTCTGCATTTTTAATCAGAGATTAACGTGTGTATGTGTTGGAGAACAAGAAATAAGCCATCACAACTAGGGCCCAGTGTTTTGAAACATCCAGGCTGCATTTATTCTTATTCGCCCACTCCACATTCATGGGTCACTGCATATTTATTTTCACGTGCATAGATCAGAGATCCCCAAATTCAGTCAGGGTAATAACACAAAATATTCTAGTTCAACCTCTACACAGGCCCTCAGCAGGTCCTTGGCCTCAGTTGTATTTTCTTCTCAGCCTCAATTCCAGAAGGGAGACCATATCCTCCCCTCTCCCCCCGACCCCAATCCCTGCTTCCTGTGCAGATCCCCAGAGAGGCATTCACTGGTTCCAGAAGAGAGAGGAGGACAGTGCCATGGAGGCAGATGAACCTTCCAGTGGAAATCGGTATGTGGGGAAATCCCCTTCTTGTGTGTCTCTTTGAGTGGATGATCCCATACAGTGTCCGGTGCACTTTCTCCATAAAGAGGTGGGGGGAAGAAGAGCAGAGAAAGAGCACTAGGCATTATGATGTATTGTAGAGGAGAAAAAGAAAAGGTCCTCTTACCGATTTAAAGTGTTGGCTTTTCCTAATATGATTGTTATCTTTTTAAGCATTCTCAGTGACTGAGTGGAGGGGGAGGGGAGACCTCAAAGTGGATATGCTGGATTTAGCTGTGCCTTCTTTTCTAGGTTGCAAATAAAGCTGGCCCTGAGGTACACATTTCAGACCTGGATTCCAAACATTCCAAAGGCTGGAGGTGTTGGTTCTGGGGGGTTGGTTTGTTCTCACAGAAGGACAGGGGACAGCTTTTGGAAAATCAGATCTAGATCGAGATGCAGAATCCAAAACTCCTCCACCAATTTTTCAGAAGATATTTAGATTCAAGAGTATCAATTTGAGTCCATTGCTAGTTGCAAACAGAGGCCGCAGTCCTGACAAAAAGTAGCACATACATAAGTGTTTGCAGGATTGAAGCCAAAGTCAATTCCCCTGTGGAAATTTAAATCTAAAACTGATTCTTTATTTCTTTCTTCATTAACTCAAAGGTGTAAACATATAGATATAGAATAGGCTTCAGGGTAACATTTCAAAAGTAACTAAGTGACAAGAGGAGAGTTAAGCTCCCCAGTCTCTTTTGAAAGTGGGACTTAGGATAGGTCTGCAGTCCAAAAAAACACCTGCAGCAGCGACTCTCAGACTCTGGGTCAACTGACTTGGGTTTGAAGGGCTCACACTATGAGGCTAAAAATAGCAGTGTAGATGTTTGGGTTCAGGCTGGAGCCTGGGCTCTGAGAGCCAACCCCCTGGCCAGGTTTCAAATTCCAGGCTTCAGCCCAAACCCAGACATCTACATTGCTATTTTTAGCCTCATAGTGTAAGCCCAAGTCAGTTGGCCCAGGCTCAGAGACTTGCTACTGTAAGGTTTTTTTGGGGAAGGGGGGGAGGGGAGGGGTTTGACATGCAGTGTAGACCTACTTTTAGGCATTTTTGAAAGTTTTGCTTGTAAACTATATTCTAGGGCTAAATGAAAAGAAAGGCATTGCCGCATGGCTGAACCTTTGGCACATATAAATGGCACAATTCGTATTCACACAACAACAGATACACTTTGATCTTCTCTTAGTTCAGTACTGCAATCCTCAAGTTCTGGATTTTGTAACTAGTTACTGTAAATCAGGAAACAGTGTCCCAGTCAGATACACTATTCACAGTCTTGACTAACCTAACTAATTTTGGGCTTTGTGCAAGTTTGCCACCTCATTGCTCACTTCCTTTTCCACATTGTTAATGGATACATTGACCACCACCTGCCCTAACACTGGTTCTTGGGTCATTCCCATGGTTAGCCTTTTACCATGATGAAAAAGATTCCTACTCTTATTTTCTGTCTTAGTTTCTCATCCAGAGCACTTTGGATTACATCACATGACATGATGATACTTTGTCTTTCATGATTAGACATGACATGATAGCAGTCAAGACTTCTCACTTCCTATGAGAGTCAGGACCTTAGTTTCCTTACTAGACTCCTGTGAGACTTTGACAAAATCCCTCCTCCACCCAAGGTGGTTGACTTTCAGGTTATGTGGAAGGCTCATCTGTTTGTCCAGGTTAACATGGCAAGGCATGTTTTTGGGACTGATCTGAAGAAATAGAAGCATTATTAGTTCCTCTGGGCTGGGTGGATAACACTTAGGGCATGTTTTACTTTTTGTACTGGTCTAATTTGGAACTGTTCATACAAGTTTGTACATATGCCTAGACCAAGGGATCGGCAGATTTTATAATCAAAACAAACAATTAAAAACATCACACATGCCAGCTAGTTCTATTTACATAAATGTTCCTCCCTCATTATGATACCAATCTGCCCTGGGCAAGCAAAAGTAAGTGGTGGTACTATAAAAAGGGAAATTATAAATAAAGTTGTAAGTACAGTAGCTGGTAGCCCGCAGTATTGTTTTAGAGCAGTGATTCCCAAACTGGGGTTCATGAATCCCTGGGGGTTCACAAAATGTTACAGGGGGTTCTTGGGAAAAATTCCCTAATGGCGGACAGAGCTGTCCATAGGGACCCCGGGCAGCACGGGGCCAGCAGCCCGGAGCCTTGGGGACTTCCAAGAGCTAAGCAGATCAAAGCAAGCATATCTATCACACTGAGGAGATTTAAACTTCAAGACTCCTTATGCGAAATAGAAAGGGAGGTGGATATTTTTTTACTGTTTTTACAATTAAATAGGCTGCTAGTGTTGTTTTTAAATTATTATGAAGAACAAGTTTAAGCTTTGTTGTAACGTGCATTGTTTGCCTGGACTGCTCAAGACCTGAATGTTTGTGTAGGAGGAAATCTTTGAGTTGGCCTCTTAAATACCTTCATGCTGTTTCATATCTGATACTCCTTGATGAAACATAGGAGCCAGAGGTGCCAGTATGGGGACTTGGGGGACAGCGATGAGGGTCACATGCTGGCCCTGCGTCAGTGCCCCCCACCACGGGCCCCTCCCCTTTTTTCCAGTGTCCCCTGTGGGGTCCCCCACTTTTCCAGCAGTGCCCCCCCGGCCCTGGGGTGCATGGGGGCTTTGACCCCACACCCCTTTTTTCTACTGGTGCTTCTGATAGGAGCCTTGTCTTATAACAGGCTTAATCAAAAGTGATACAAGCTACAAAAGTGAGATCTTGGAAGTATGTTGCTGTTTTCATAATGTATTACAAATACTGTAATGATAAATAAAAATTAATAAATAGTGTGTAATAAGCATGTCATAAAAACAAATTGTATATGTCCAAGATCACTGCTTTTATAATTTATGCTGAGGTTAGGGAGAAAATCCCTGGAAATATTCATTTTTAGGAGGGGGTTCATGAGACTTGACATTTTAGTGAAAGGGGTTCGCAGGTTGTTAAAGTTTGGGAACCATTGTTTTAGAGGTAGTGTAGTCTCGTGACACTATCTCCAGATTACTCTTTTTTTGTCCTGGGGGCAGCCTGAGTGGCCTAAGAGTGATACAGCAAGTGTGACTGCTGTAGCTTTATGCATATGTATACCCAGTATGAAAATTAGTCATGACATGAAACTCTCGTAAGTAATACCACTAATTGCCACAGCTACAGTACATTAAGCAGCATTATAATACTACCACCTAATTTCATGCTTCATATCTGCTGCATAGGAATTGCCAGAGTAGATCAGACTCAAGGTCCACCTAAGCTAGTATACTGCCTGACAGAGGCTAGGAAGGTGCAAGAAACGCTTCACAAGGCAGTTATGAAATCAATCATCCCCAGGGATAGTTTCCTACTAACCATCATTAGTCTGAGCATGGCTTATGTTCTGAAGCATAAAGAGTTATAACCTTGCCAAAACTTTTGGATTTTTAAGAAATCCTTACCACCGTGACTCTGAATGTTCTCATCCATAGAAGAACTCACAAAAGGGACTGGACATTTATAAGCTTTTGGTTCCATTGATATCTTGAGGCAATGAGTTCAACTGGTTAATTGTGAAATGTGTTTAGCACCTTTTTCTTTTATCAGTTTTAAATTTGGTGCCTTTCAGTTTCATTTACTGTCTTCTTGTCCTTGCAAATTGGTACCGTAATGAGGGAGGGATGTTTTTGTAAATACAAAACAACCTTAGTTATTGTTGGGCTAGTGTGTGATAATAAATCTACTTATGCATCAGTGAAACTTGTATTATTTACTTCAAGTTCCTTCTTGACATTTAAGTTCCTAGTTTTACCCTGGTACTAAGAATGAACCTCTTATGAAACTTCTTGATGTGCTCCAGGTCTATGGGGATCCCTCACCTACCAATGTCAATGGTAAATCTCCCATTGACTTAATTGAGGCAGAATCAGGCACTTGCTGAGGTCATTGCCAAAAGACTGAATTAAACAATATTCTAGATAAGGTCTCCACAAAAAATAATAATGAACAAATCTCTGGAATATTTGCAGACGCTGCAGTTTTCTGCCTTAGCAGGGCCATTGTTTATTTGGACTGGTGTCACCTAGCCTTTCCTCCTACCTAAAGCTGAGGTGGCAGTTTGGAAAACTCCACCGGACCCAGACTAGGGCTTCCAAATGTACAATGGGACAAATCTTTGAGGAGTCAGGGCAGCCCATTGCCAGTTTCAGAAGTACTGCTATCACGGCGCTCCCTTCAACCAAACCTTTTAAGGTCAGGAATAAAACCAATTGATTTATTTGTTTTTATTTTTGCCTTACAATACAGTTTATTCTGAGACTGAATTTACTACTTCCTCAGCCCTGCCTCACTTCTTGCAGACAGGGGACAGAGAGCCCTTATTGATATCCCTGCCAGCATGACAAAATGGGCAACCACATTGTCCCACCTTAATAGCTGGAACACTGAGACAAACAAATTAAAATACCTCCCCATTAGCTCTGTCTCCACTCAGGAGCTGGCATATGGGAAGTTAGGAGGACAAAAGGGTGGTTACCAGAGTCCCCATAGCTACATTGGGAGCTGGAGAGCTCAGAATATGGAAGGACAGAGCAGCATACCAGCCTGTTGTCTATGCATAGTGCTGGGGCCATGCGGGCTGCAAGGAGGATACAGTATCACTGCTGTTTATGTCAGGGAGCAGACTTGCTGTGAAAAGAGAGAGTGAAGACAGTGTCATATGTATTTATAACCTAAATGTCCATACCGCCTAATGAGTTTGAATTAAAGGGTGGATTTTCTGTAATTTACAGGCTTTAAATCAAGGACTTCAGTAACTCAGCCAGAGGTTATGGGCCTATTACAGGAGTGGATGGGTAAGGTTCTGTGGCCTGTGATATGCAAGAGGTCAGACTAGATGATCATGATGGTCCCTCTATGAAGTACAAGAATGATCAAATAAGGGCCAGATCCTCAGTTGCAGTAAGTCAGCGTGATTCTATTCAAGCTGACATATTTGCACCTATCTACAGCAGCTGAGGATTTGGTCCGAGGGGGCAGAAGGGAAGAGCCAAAAATGCTTTTTCCTCCCTTGTTCCATATCACTTATCTTATAATTTCATAAAACACTGTGACTAACTTTCCTTTATGTATTAACTAGGAATCAAAATGTGTATTAAATAGGAGTCAAAAAAGCCTTTTGTGATCTCCATCCGAGAGCAACAAGGACCATTTTCTTTTTCTAGAGGGCAATCACATACCACTGCACAAAGGAGCAGCAGTAACACCTGCTCGTTTGTAGGTCCTGCACACCAAATTTTCTTTGGATGCACTTAATGGAAAGTATTATCCCCACACACAAAACAAACGTTATGAGGATAGGATCCAGGTCCATAAGTGAGCCAAGAACTGTTGATAGAGAAGTATGCTCATCATGGAGTATAACTACACAAGCTGTGGATTGAATGGCTGAAGAAAACCAGGTGAGTAGCATCCATGCCTGAGCTGAGAATACACAGAGTCATATGGGCTGCAAGGCTCTGGGCTGGGGTGACTGGCTGGTGCCCCCTCTGTATAATTCACAAGTGGCTTAGAGAGCCTTCCTGCAATTTAGCTGGGTGCAGGGCTCCACATGCTGATAGCTGAGTGATAACAGGGTCTGCAGGATTTGCTGTTTGTCACAGGAATAGCTTTGTGAGAGATGGCCCAGGCTGGAGAGTTAAGGGGGCACAGGAGTCCCACAGTTCCAGATTGTACCACAGGGACCCCATCACAAGCACTACAGAGAAAACATATTAAAAACAATAAAAGAACCTACACCCATGCTAACAAGCTTACCAAGTATTACCTCATCCTTGGGGTTTCTTTCTGGTTATAAGTTCATTAGAGCTCCAGCTCAGAGCAAGCACCCAGTCTTATCAGGCCTCAGTAGACCCATAGCCTTTCAACTCTTCCCAAAGCATTGCGGCCCTACATGGACTAGAGGTCCTGTCCGTTTGCTGGATGAGGAAGAAAGCCCTGAGTCAGGTAAAACTGCAGGCTTTTATGCAAAAGTATTTTCTTTGTCTCTGGAGAATCCAGATTGAACTAGTATATGCATTTATCCCAAGGGGATGGTTTCAAAGGCTTATGATGATAGAGGAAGTACATTAGCATCCCTTCCTACTGTAGACAGTACATACAATGCCACATATACAATTGCATTTTTAATGCAATGTACCCCAAAGATATTAATCCTAATTCAATAGGCTTTAACTTAAATCAATAAAGTTTATCTGCATTTCGCAAGGTTTGTTCAGGATATTATAGGATACTATCAGTCTGTCAGAGCAGGGACTACAGCAAAATTTGCACACACATTTTCTGGAATTATCCTTATTTCCTGATAAGTCAAATGTAAAATGTGTCTTATGTTTCTAGAAAAATGTCACTTCCTCCCTCACCCCTCACCCTGGAAAAAAAACAAAAAACAGCCTGGAAGCTTTAGGTGCATTATATTTCTACACTGACTCCATTAGGTTCATGAATAACAAAATAGATTCCATAGCAAATGTGAAGCATGTAATCTAAGGAACACATTAAGGCATTTTCAACAACGTCCCCCTCTTTTGATTATTTTAAATAATCCGAATATGCATTTTGTGTGCAATACTTCTAAAGCTTCCCCTTCTTTGTGTGATTTTAGCCCAGTTGTACTCAGATCTCAGTGGCTCAGGGGCCAAATTAGCAATCCACATTACCCAAAAGAGCCACAGTAGTGTGAATGACAGGGGCAATATTTAGTTTATATATATATATAATGCTCACAGCAAATAAGTTAACTTAGTGAAAGTTGATAACTTAATTGGTTAATAACATAGTAAAAGCATCCTGATTGGTTAATAACTTAGATTGGTTAATAATTAAATCACACAATGTTTAAATAATATGTGCTGCAAAGAGTAGCAGGAAACACATAAAAAGCCAGTTGTGACTCACAAGCCAGAGTCTGAATATGACTGCTTTAGCCCATTCTGGTTCTGTGGTACCAGTTGGCCTGATTACATTCCAGCCTAAAGGGGGCTCACTGCCTTGCTGTATTGTAGTAGAAAAACAAAACACAAAAAGTTTTTTCTCACATAATTGACAAAGTCTTCCTCTTCCAGGTCTTTAAAACAATATAAATGCATGTTGATCTAAATTTTGTGTTGGCAATTTTCAGTTACAATAATATTGAACGCTCAGTCCTGAATATTGAGTCAGGAAAGCAGTTGAGTATGTCCTTAACATTAAACTTCTGCTTAAGTTCCTTGTACATTAGTGGCTTCAGTGGCATTTAAGCACATGCTTAAAGTTAAGCACATGCTGAAGGGCTACCCTGAATAGGGATGTTTGCCTGAAAAGTCTATTGAGATCCTCACATGAAAGGAGCAGAGCCCTGGTTCAGGAAAACATCCCTATTCAGGGTAGCCCTTCAGCATGTGCTTAACTTTAAGCATGTGCTTAAATGCCACTGAATTTATATATATAAAGAGGTCAGATCCTCTTGTCCTTCTCAGACCTCACTCAGGTAAAACTCCCACTGAAGTCAATGGGATTATTGCCCAAGAAAGGGCTGTAAAGGCCTCAGACCCTAAGAAATTAACTCTCACTATAGCCTTTGGCGTAGGTGTTATAGTTCTTGCATAGCTGCAAATGATTTCCTCCAGATTACACAGCAAGCTGTAGACAAAAACCAAGAACAGAACCCATGAACCACATTAATCCCTGCACTGGAGCTGTGTTTTACACCACCTTTACCCCTTCGCTATCCAGGGCTGGCTGGGGGACACCTTCAGCTGCCAATGCAGGTTAGAGTACTCAAAGTCACTCCATGCCCCTAATAGTTCCCCTGCATGCTCCCTATGACAGGCTCACCTGCATAAAGTATTTTAGAGACAACGATGCAGCCAGGAAGCCTCCTGGTCAGGAAAATTCCCTGATGACTGGATCCACAGGACTATAGCCCCTTTACAGCAACGTTGTCAGTGTATAGAGGCCAGAGTGCAGGGCTTCATTGGGCCCTGTAAATCTTCCCTCCCAGTCCTCTGCTCTGAAGAAAAATATCATGTAGGAAATTGTTCTACATTTTTTTCAGTGTGTGTGTGGGTGGATGGGTATAGGGGGATGATTGCTATGTATTTATTATCTCCTATATTGCATGGCAAAATTATAAAATAGCATCCCAGACGTAGTTTGCTATGCGAACGTCATAGGCAGATAATTTAGTTAGTGTCACAACAGCAACAATAGAAGACAATGAAAACAACCCCAACAAATCTATTGGCTTTACATTTTACATTATGCACCCAATTTGCTCCTGATGGCACAAAGAAAATAGCTGTCATGAATACTTTGTACTGGAGCCAATGTAATATGCAGACCTGCAGAAGTAGCCGGCTGATGCAGCTTGTTTTATTACCCAGATTAGGGATGGCAGACAATTTATTTGCTAAAGGACAACAGAAAATAATGTTCTCCCTGTGAAGCAAATTTGACCAGCATGAGGTGTGGCAGTGAAGCAGTTAAGTATATTATTATTAAAGCAGAGGGAGAGATTGTAATCGCTTATATATCTTGAAAAGTAATCATGTTTTCAGTCACTTTTGGAACTAATATTCGGGTCTGAAATGTAATAATGTTAGAAATTAATTGCTTATCTTCCTTTGTTAATGTATAATCTTTTTCTTTAATCTTCTGCATTACTTATTCCATTGCAATGAATTTTACATTGATGAAAAGCAGGAAACTTAATTTTGTTCTGGTTCATGGATTTTCAGACTTATTCAGATAGTTTGTGTGGAGATGTTGTGACTGGTTGCTTCCCTGATTTGCCAGATGTTGTCCTAATAGCCTTCTGATCTCCTGATCTGGGCTAATCTCTACTGACTGCCAGTTACTTAATAGGAGGGACTCCTGAATGTGGTTACAATGGGACATTCCATATTAGATATTGTCTGTTGTCAAGGAGATAAATTGTTCAGAATATCAGACTAAGGGATAATTTGATAAACCATCAATAAAATCAGTGTATCTCTTAAGAAAAAAGAATCAGAAATCTTTCACAACGTACATTGCTTTTTTTCTTATCTGGAGGTCATAATAGTCATTATAAGGACAGTAGACTTTGCATTCTGCTGCAAAATACACACCCAGACAGAGAGATGTGCTACAAATGCCCTTAAAAAGTAAATATTAAAATAGAATATTTTGCTCTGCTATAGAAGCTGTAGCAGCAATAGGAGCACAAAAGCCCTAAATAAAATGTAAAATATACTACAGTCAAGGTATGTAATTCTGAAAGGGGTTGAGCAATAACTACTCCTGTTAAGATCATTGGGGATTGTGGGTGCTCAGTATCTCTCCGGACAAGTCCCTAAAAGACACTGGAGTATTATGTTCTGCAATATTAATTTCAGTTTTCTCAAAATAAAGAGGCATAACTTTACAGGAAAGCTGAATGCAAAACTGTCTAGAGGAACAGGTGGTTAGAGTTTCACTAATCAAATGCAATGCCTCTGATACTGAATCCTCTGTTCATGTCTGCAGTGGATGGGGTTAATTTAGCTTTTGGAATAAAGAAAATTTAGAAATCCCGAAATTTCCCACTAAATGGGAATTCCAGTTTCTGCTCAATGCTATCAATAAACAGACACCGTTCTGGTATTATCTACTTATGTATGGAATTGGAGAACAAGGTTAAGATTCAAAGTAATAAACAGAAGGAGATACTACTCAGATCTCTTTTAGATTGGGGCCAGTCACATGATCACATGAACAGTAACAGATTCGACATTTGTTTTTTCAAATTAGTGGGGACAGAAACTGAGGACAATCTCTGTGACTTTGTCTACACTATAGAAAGCACTGTTCTGGAAACAATTTTGGAAGCTATTGTGTCTTTTGCTCTTTACATAATATACATAATATGAAGGAACTTCACGGAAACAGTGGAATCCAAATAACCGTATTTACTAAGCATGTTTAACATACAACATGCAAGGCCCACCTATCTATATATGCACTGGAGCTCTGCCAAGGTTCTGGTGGCTTCTGAAAACAGTGAGGGCCACTAGAAGGCTCACAAACTATTTAAAAGGATATTACCCAACTCCTGTACTCTACGGATAATTTAAAAATTGGGCTATGTTGCCTCCCCACCCAATGCCACTCACATTTTGTGCAGGGATGATTACCCCCATCTCCCACCACCCTATAGAAGGAAGATTGCTATCATTTTCCAATTCAGTATTTTCCCCCCTGCAGACTTTCTGGTGCTCATGTTCTCTGCTAGGGACCAGCTAGCAGACTCTGTTGCCTAGGATCAAAGAGCATGCTCCTATAGTCTTTGCACACCCAAGTCGCCCACTGGATTCAAGAAGTTGGGGTGGGTAAAGAACACTTGTTCAGGCACAAAATATGCTACCTTTCACATATTGTAAAATAAATCATTATAGTTTTATAGCCGCATACTCATGTACCATCTTTTATGTCTTTTTGAATGTTATATGCCTCATAAAAATGCAGTAGGTCATTAAGGTGAAAGAGAGTAATCATGCCCTATTTTTAATGCTATTTCCAAACAAATGATGATGCTCAAATATCATCCATTACTCCTTAAAATGATGTTTATTATGACAAACTCTTCAGCTAAAACCTCAGGTCCTAGAGATTCAGGAAAGTATTCTATAAAGCACAAATCCACCCACACAGCAGAGAGCCTGAAAATAATGGTAGCTCCATTGTGTAGGTGACAGGTTCACACAATCTTCTATCAAGCCATTTGTAAAGCTACTCCACAGCAAATACTACAGCCCTGAGGCAATCATAACCCTTCTGGCTGTTATGTGCTCCTTCCACATGGAGAATGGTGAGCAGGATGATCCACGTAACAATGGATTCTTTGCCCAGCCCCATCCATCTCCAAGGAAGCCTCTGAGCCCACAATACATGGACAGGATATACCCCCAAGGTAATATTACGATGAGTGAGTCCCTGACCAATATTACAGAGATTCTACAGGAACACCCTTTAATTGGCTTGCTTACAGGAGGAGCAGAAAGTGTCTTTTTAGAATCAGTATTGCAGTTATTATTGTTATTTATTATAATTATAGGAAGGTCTGGTAACAATGCCTGTTATTAAGGCTGCACCACAGATCCCACTATCAACCCCTGATTTCTAGCCCTCTACTGCCCCAGCTCCTGGGGACAGGGACTGAGTGCCCAGAAACATGCCAGGGGGAGAGGAGGCTCTGGCTCACTTGGCCTCTGTCCCCAACATCTGGAGTGGCAGCGGGCTGCCCCCCACCTGGGCTCTGTTGCAGGGACAGGAGCCAAATAAGCCAGAGCACCCCCCACCCCCAGCATGCTTGGCCCCTGTCCCTGGCAGCCAAGCCCAGGCAGGGAGCGGGCTGCCTCTGTCTCCCAGCTGGGCTTTCTCAGGCAGAAGCAACTCTGTACTGCTGCTCCCCGCAGGGCCAGGTGAGGCACCGGGAGAGAAGGACAGAGCCTCTCTCGCTCCCTGCCCTCAGCAAGTCGATCTGGGAGGACACTTGACCCCTCATGCCCCCTCTACGCGTCACCTCTGCTTACTGCTATCAGCTGCTCCAGTGGTAAAGGTCTGTGTAGTGGACCTAAAAGTTTAAATGCTGCTGATGAATCATGCGACTGTCAATATGATACCACATGACAGAATTTCTGTTTTTTCAGTTTGTTTATTTGATTGTTTGTTTCTTTTTTAAACATAGGACACCTGCCTCATTCAGTACCCAGGATGGACATGCTCTGGGGATGTATCACGGTTATGTAGAGACGGTGACTGGTGACTATAGACTCCTGTGTCATTTGCTGCAGAGTTGGAAGGTTTGTAGTGAATGAGGCAGGGATTGTAGAAAGAATAAGGATGGTCTCATAATTAAGACAGTTGAATGCTGCCTGTGGAATTGAATTCTATCCCTGCTTCTGCACAGAGTCCCCCTATGATGCCAGGCAAGTTAAACTAAACTTTTCACAGGTGGTCACTAATTGTGTGTTCCTCATTTTCAGGATGCCTGACTTAAGATTCAGGATGCCTGAGATCTGATTTGCAGAAGGGCTCAGTCCTTATAGCTGCAACTGAAATCAATGGGATCTCTGTCTTGAACATATAAAGTGCTGCATAATGCTACATACTTTGAAAAATCAGGTCCTAAATATTTCAAATTCGGCACCCAAAATTACTGGATACTGTTACTGATTATTGGACTTTAATCTTTCTATGTCTCAGCTCTGTGTCTGTAAAATGAGGATAACACTTTCTCATCTCACAGGGGTGATATGTGTTGTAACTGTGTTGGTCCCAGGATAAGATGGGTGAGGTAATTTTTTTTTAACCAACTTGTGCTGATTTGAGAAACAAGCTTTCAAGCTTACACAGAGCTCTTCCTCAGATCTGGGAAATGTACTTTGACTGTTACAGCTAAATGTATGGTGGAACAGATTGTTTACCATAAGTAGTTAACACATTTTAAGGGACCATTCCAGGTGAAGTGGTTCATTAACACCACTCCAACCATAGTGGAGAAAGGGAAAAAAAAGCTGGGTGGGGCGTTAAGTGGGTTCAGATTGTTGTAATAAGCCATAAATCCAGTGTCTCTGTTCAATCCATGATTTTTAGTATGGACTAAAAAGTTATGAATTTAAGCTTCCAGGCTCATCTTCTGAAGGTGTTGAGCAGGTTTCCTTTGAGGATGAGGACTGAGAGGTCAGATATGGAGTGATCGTTTTATGAAAAGTGTTCACCCACAGGTGATTGGGTGGTTTTGATTTTCACCATTTTTCTGTGAGTTCATGCAACAGTGTAGTGATTGTCTCATTTCACACAGATAGTTGTTATTGGGGCATTTATTGCACTGGATGAAGTACACCACATGTTGGGACAGGCATTTGTAGGTTCCCTGGATCTTGAAAGGTGTGTTGTCACGGTGTTGATCATCATAGCAGTGGAGTTATGTCTGTAAGTTTTGCATCTGTTCTGGTAGGGTCTGGTGCCACAGACCATAGTCTGAGAACCACTGCTTTACTGAGATATAATTTATAGTTGATGGGCAATACATGCTTTAAAGGTGCCTATTTTTGAAAGAAGGAAAAAAAGACTGTTTAGTAGCTTAGGCCACAAATCCTGCAGTCCTCACCCAGGCAAAACTCAGTTGCAGTCATTGGGAATTTTCCCTGAGTAAGAAGTGAGTAATGACTGCAGCACTTGACTCATTATGTTCAGCTTCAGGAATGAAAAAATAGTGCAGACTGCTGAAGATTAGTAGTGCGTGACTCATATCCATTGATCATCAACAGTCTATAGACAGATATTCCTCAGACCTTTCTCAATCAAATTGCCTTCTTATAATCAGTCTTGTTTTACTGGAAGAACATTAAAAGTTGTCAAAGGAGAGTCTTGCAAATACCTTGTTAATCTCAATACTGTAGGATTGTCATCCTCTGAGGAAATGTTATGAAGTGTATGTGCCTGATTTACAAAGAAGTTTAGCTTACAACTAATGTTGTGACTTTTGGCCATTCTGTACCTTGGTCCCAAAAATCAGTTGACAGCAGTGATATGATTAAGGTGAATGACAGAACAAGGGAAACACTTCGAAGCAATTCTAAATCTGGTATAATAATACAGCTACTAGAGTCACACTTTTGATTGGTTGAATCTACTAGAGAAAAGCTCAAGGCAGCATTTTCATTTGGCCAAATGGAAGTAAACCCAATCCTAGGGAGGGTCATAACCAGCTTTATTCCAAATGACCAATGTTTTGTTTTGTTTTGTTTTTTGGGAGGAGAGGATTCTGATAAAATGATGAGAGGGAAATTCAGCCTCATGCCACAGCCACACGGCCCCCAGATGAATTTCCCTGTCCTAGCAGCGGCCCCCACCAGGCACAGAACTGACTCTGACAGCCGTGCCATCTCTGCAGGCACCCCTGCACAGGGGCCATTCTGGAGCAGCTGTAACACCAACAGACCCCGGTCATCGGCAGGTGGGATCAAACTTGGGAACCTCTGGAGCTAAATGCATGAGCCTCTATTGCATGAGTGAAAAGCCATATGACTCTTAGCGAAGGCTATAGTAGAGTCAATCTCTCTAAGTACCACTAGATGGGACAGAGCACCACACCCAGGAGGTGTGGGTTACACAGGGACAGGCCAGAAAAGGGGGAATGCAGATTTCCTGTGCCCCATTGACTTTAATCCCTGGAGTGTCCCAGAGGGTCCATTGCAAAAGGGGTGAAGAATCACTGGGAGTCAAATCAGCCCCTGGCAGCCTCAAGACTGGAGAGGCACAGGTCACCTCCCTTTAATTTCTGCACGGCACAGGGATGAATTGGGATCAATGGTCAATGTAATCAAAGCCAATGTAAGTTTTGCTACTGACTTCAATGGGAGTAGATCACACCTTATTCCAGTACAGTGTCCACTGGGTGTAGGCAGTCAGATGCCCCTGAACAAGTGCTGTGCTTGCCAACTATTCTTCTACCATATAACACTGTACAACCTACAAAAGCTGACTACTATTATAACAGATTTAGACAGTCTCCTTTCCCAATCTCCCTTTACAGGAAGAGTTCACTGTAAGGTTAATAGGCTGCTGAGAAGAGAGACTGCTTAAAATTAAATTATTCAAAATTAAATTAGGTAAAGTCAAGCAACCCAATTGGTTCATAAGAATGCATAGCAGTGACCTTAAAAATAGGCTGAGATTAGAAAATGAAGAACCCAATCCTGCAAACACACATGTGCCCAGTCCCACTGAATTCAATGGGACTACCCAGCTGTGCAAAATTACTCACATGAGTGTCTGTAGGATCAGGCCTTAAATTGTAAACTCTTCAAGGTAGAGACTGGCTTCTGTATATCTTCTGTGAAGCACCCAACACAGTTATGAGTGCTTTAAAATAATATGTAACAATAATTAATATGGATACATTGATACCAACTGCTATTAAAACTGTTTTACAAAAGTGGAAAGGCTCCCCTCAGATACAAGTAAATTATTCTTTCCTCTGGCATACAGATTTGAAAGGATTTATGCTTCAAAATAGAAATATAACAGGGCAAAGTCTTTACTCAAGAGGTCACAGAATATTTGATATTTTAAATACAGCAAATCTACAGATGCTGTACAGTAGGGGCACATGTATGCTTATGCAATACACTCAAAATACCAATTCCTCTTTGTCTCTTCATATAAAGTATCCTCATATTGTTTTATATTCTTTTCTCTTTTTTCTGTTTTAAAAAATAAGCTCTTTAAACTGAGTAAAGAACATAATCTCCTTAAAATTTATTAGTCTCATCACTAAACTGAGGTGTATATATATGTATACATAATAACTGAAATAAGACACTAATGCATATATTTTGGTGCACTAATTTGTGCCTAGTTGTGTTGACACAGATGGAATAAACTATTGGACCAAAAATCACATCTGTTAAGTTTTATTGTTTAATTAAGCCATCTGTAGCTGAAAGAAAATAGCCTCTTAAAAGTACTTTTAATCTAACTGTACCTGTCTATGGTACTGATATGGTCCCCATCAATACAGTATCTGAGAACTTCACATTCTTTAAAGTATTTATCCTTACAACACTGCTGCAATTAGAGAATTGTTATTATCCCCATTTACAGATGAAAAACTGAGGCAGAGAGAGACACTTAGAACAATACAGTGACACAGCTGTGCTGCTGTAGAGCTTCAGCATAGACACCTACTGTGCCAATGGGAAGGACTGTCCTGTTGGCGTAGATAAGCCACCATTCCAGAAGGTGGTAACTAGGTTGACAGAAGAATTCCCCCATTGACCTAGTGCTGTCTACACAGGGATTTAGGTCAGTGTAACTACACCGCTCAGGGATGTGGATTTTTCACGTTTCTGACTGACATGGTTAAACTAACCTAATTTTCTAGAGTAGACCAGGCCTTGTATAAAGTCAAGCAGGGAATTGAACCAGGTCTCCTAAGACCCAGGCTAGCACTCTACCCATGGGAATCCAGTAGGGCAAAATTTAAAATGGGCTTCAACCACAGCTCCATCTATAGATGTGTAACTTGGAAAGCATAAATTACTTCCTGGTGCAATTTTTGCATGCTATCTCTTGCGCACACAGACAATGCGTTTTGTGTGGTAAATTACATGGTTTGTGTGCACTAATCATTATGCATGCACACAAATGGAATTCTCGGTCTGCAAATTTGACCATATAGGTTTCCTTGTACAAAATCAACCTGATCATTCTCTTTCCACTCCTGTACTACCTCCACCCCATCCCACCAGCTACACTTACACTGACTTCATTGGAACAGATCATCCAGAAAGTAAAATCAATATCTGAAAGACATGCAGTTCCTAAAGTCCTCATATCTGATAATGGGCATCAATTTAACTCTGAAACATTCCTAGCATTTGCCCAGGACTTTGGTTTTGAACATCGTATTAGCCGTCCACGTTATCCCACAGCAATGGGGAGGTGGAGTGAGCAGAGCAGACTTTTAAAAGACTTCTGTAAATATCAGTGGACCCATATAAAGCATTCCTGACATATTGGTCAACACTGTTTGTGCCTGGACTATCTCCAGCAGAACATCTGATGGAAAGACAACTATGGACGCATTTATCTGTGGCCCTGATACAGATTAATCCTAAGTGGCCAAGCCTGAAGCAATTTTAGAAACAGGACATTGAAATAAAAATTCAGCAGCAACAAAACTTCACTGCTCATCACAGAACAAAAGTGTTATGCAAACTGAGACCTGGGAACAAGGTTTGGCTGAAAAGCTCACAGAGATTTGTAACTGTTAGGAACTTGGCAGAAGTTCCCAGATCCTACCTACTGAAGACTCCAGAAGGATTTCTCTAGAGGAACCAGGTTCATATTCCATATCTCTACAAAGAGAGAACCTGGGACCTGTAGGTACTCTGTCAGGAAGTGAGCCCTCTTCACAGAGAACTCCTCACACATACTCAATGGAAGAGAGAATACAGTCTGGAAGACTGATCAGACCCTCTCAAAGACTTGATCTTTAGACTACGGCTCAGGATTATTTAAATGCAATTAGTGAGGGGACATAGTAGTATAGTATTCAGAGTAGCAGCCGTGTTAGTCTGTATTCTCAAAAAGAAAAGGAGTACTTGTGGCACCTTAGAGACTAACAAATTTATTAGAGCATAAGCTTTCGTGAGCTACAGCTCACTTCATCGGATGCATTTGGTGGAAAAAACAGAGTAGAGATTTATATACACACACAGAGAGAACATGAAACAATGGGTTTATCATACACACTGTAAGGAGAGTGATCACTTAAGATAAGCCATCACCAACAGCAGGGGGGGGAAGGAGGAAAACCTTTCATGGTGACAAGCAGGTAGGCTAATTCCAGCAGTTAACAAGAATATCAGAGGAACAGTGGGAGGTGGGGTGGGAGGGAGAAATACCATGGGGAAATAGTTTTACTTTGTGTAATGACTCATCCATTCCCAGTCTCTATTCAAGCCTAAATTAATTGTATCCAGTTTGCAAATTAATTCCAATTCAGCAGTCTCTCGTTGGAGTCTGTTTTTGAAGCTTTTTTGTTGAAGTATAGCCACTCTTAGGTCTGTGATCGAGTGACCAGAGAGATTGAAGTGTTCTCCAACTGGTTTTTGAATGTTATAATTCTTGACGTCTGATTTGTGTCCATTCATTCTTTTACGTAGAGACTGTCCAGTTTGGCCAATGTACATGGCAGAGGGGCATTGCTGGCACATGATGGCATATATCACATTGGTAGATGCGCAGGTGAAGGAGCCTCTGATAGTGTGGCTGATGTGATTAGGCCCTATGATGGTATCCCCTGAATAGATATGTGGACAGAGTTGGCAACGGGCTTTGTTGCAAGGATAGGTTCCTGGGTTAGTGGTTCTGTTGTGTGGTGTGTGGTTGCTGGTGAGTATTTGCTTCAGATTGGGGGGCTGTCTGTAAGCAAGGACTGGTCTGTCTCCCAAGATCTGAGAGAGCGATGGCTCGTCCTTCAGGATAGGTTGTAGATCCTTGATGATGCGTTGGAGGGGTTTTAGTTGGGGGCTGAAGGTGATGGCTAGTGGCGTTCTGTTGTTTTCTTTGTTGGGCCTGTCCTGTAGTAGGTGACTTCTGGGTACTCTTCTGGCTCTGTCAATCTGTTTCTTCACTTCAGCAGGTGGGTACTGTAGTTGTAGGAATGCATGATAGAGATCTTGTAGGTGTTTGTCTCTGTCTGAGGGGTTGGAGCAAATGCGGTTATATCGTAGCGCTTGGCTGTAGACAATGGATCGAGTGGTATGATCTGGATGAAAGCTAGAGGCATGTAGGTAGGAATAGCGGTCAGTAGGTTTCCGATATAGGGTGGTGTTTATGTGACCATCGCTTATTAGCACCGTAGTGTCCAGGAAGTGGATCTCTTGTGTGGACTGGTCCAGGCTGAGGTTGATGGTGGGATGGAAATTGTTGAAATCATGGTGGAATTCCTCAAGAGCTTCTTTTCCATGGGTCCAGATGATGAAGATGTCATCAATGTAGCGCAAGTAGAGTAGGGGCATTAGGGAACGAGAGCTGAGGAAGCGTTGTTCTAAGTCAGCCATAAAAATGTTGGCATACTGTGGGGCCATGCGGGTACCCATCGCAGTGCCGCTGATTTGAAGGTATACATTGTCACCAAATGTGAAATAGTTATGGGTCAGGACAAAGTCACAAAGTTCTGCCACCAGGTTAGCCGTGACAGTATCGGGGATACTGTTCCTGACGGCTTGTAGTCCATCTTTGTGTGGAATGTTGGTGTAGAGGGCTTCTACATCCATAGTGGCTAGGATGGTGTTTTTAGGAAGATCACCAATGGACTGTAGTTTCCTCAGGAAATCGGTGGTGTCTCGAAGATAGCTGGGAGTGCTGGTAACGAAGGGCCTGAGGAGGGAGTCTACATAGCCAGACAATCCTGCTGTCAGGGTGCCAATGCCTGAGATGATGGGGCGTCCAGGATTTCCAGGTTTATGGATCTTGGGTAGCAGATAGAATACCCCAGGTCCTGGCTCCAGGGGTGTGTCTGTGCGGATTTGTTCTTGTGCTTTTTCAGGGAGTTTCTTGAGCAAATGCTGTAGTTTCTTTTGGTAACTCTCAGTGGGATCAGAGGGTAATGGCTTGTAGAAAGTGGTGTTGGAGAGCTGCCTAGTAGCCTCTTGTTCATACTCTGACCTATTCATGATGACGACAGCACCTCCTTTGTCAGCCTTTTTGATTATGATGTCAGAGTTGTTTCTGAGGCTGTGGATGGCACTGTGTTCTGCATGGCTGAGGTTATGGGGTAAGCGATGCTGCTTTTCCACAATTTCAGCTCGTGCACGTCGGCGGAAGCAGTCTATGTAGAAATCCAGGCTGCTGTTTCGACCTTCAGGAGGAGTCCACCTAGAATCCTTCTTTCTGTAGTGTTGGCAGGAAGGTCTCTGTGGGTTAATATGTTGGTCAGAGGTGTGTTGGAAATATTCCTTGAGTCTGAGACGTCGAAAATAGGATTCTAGGTCACCACAGAACTGTATCATGTTCGTGGGGGTGGAGGGGCAAAAGGAGAGGCCCCGAGATAGGACAGATTCTTCCGCTGGGCTAAGAGTATAGTTGGATAGATTAACAATATTGCTGGGTGGGTTACGGGAACCATTGTTGTGGCCCCTTGTGGCATATAGTAGTTTAGATAGCTTAGTGTCCTTTTTCTTTTGTAGAGAATCAAAGTGTGTTTTGTAAATGGCTTGTCTAGTTTTTGTAAAGTCCAGCCACGAGGAAGTTTGTGTGGAAGGTTGGTTCTTTATGAGAGTATCCAGTTTTGAGAGCTCATTCTTAATCTTTCCCTGTTTGCTGTAGAGGATGTTGATCAGGTGGTTCCGCAGTTTCCTTGAGAGTGTGTGGCACAAGCTGTCAGCATAGTCTGTGTGGTATGTAGATTGTAATGGATTTTTTACCTTCAGTCCTTTCGGTATGATGTCCATCTGTTTGCATTTGGAGAGGAACATGATGTCTGTCTGTATCTGTGCGAGTTTTTTCATGAAGTTGACAGATTTCCACTCTATACGGCTAAATTCAGTGCCTTGCATAATCACAGGTTTCAGAGTAGCAGCCGTGTTAGTCTGTATTCTCAAAAAGAAAAGGAGTACTTGTGGCACCTTAGAGACTAACAAATTTATTAGAGCATAAGCTTTCGTGAGCTACAGCTCACTTCATCGGATGCATTTGGTGGAAAAAACAGAGTAGAGATTTATATACACACACACAGAGAACATGAAACAATGGGTTTATCATACACACTGTAAGGAGAGTGATCACTTAAGATAAGCCATCACCAACAGCAGGGGGGGGAAGGAGGAAAACCTTTCATGGTGACAAGCAGGTAGGCTAATTCCAGCAGTTAACAAGAATATCAGAGGAACAGTGGGGGGTGGGGTGGGAGGGAGAAATACCATGGGGAAATAGTTTTACTTTGTGTAATGACTCATCCATTCCCAGTCTCTATTCAAGCCTAAGTTAATTGTATCCAGTTTGCAAATTAATTCCAATTCAGCAGTCTCTCGTTGGAGTCTGTTTTTGAAGCTTTTTTGTTGAAGTATAGCCACTCTTAGGTCTGTGATCGAGTGACCAGAGAGATTGAAGTGTTCTCCAACTGGTTTTTGAATGTTATAATTCTTGACGTCTGATTTGTGTCCATTCATTCTTTTACGTAGAGACTGTCCAGTTTGGCCAATGTACATGGCAGAGGGGCATTGCTGGCACATGATGGCATATATCACATTGGTAGATGCGCAGGTGAAGGAGCCTCTGATAGTGTGGCTGATGTGATTAGGCCCTATGATGGTATCCCCTGAATAGATATGTGGACAGAGTTGGCAACGGGCTTTGTTGCAAGGATAGGTTCCTGGGTTAGTGGTTCTGTTGTGTGGTGTGTGGTTGCTGGTGAGTATTTGCTTCAGATTGGGGGGCTGTCTGTAAGCAAGGACTGGTCTGTCTCCCAAGATCTGAGAGAGCGATGGCTCGTCCTTCAGGATAGGTTGTAGATCCTTGATGATGCGTTGGAGGGGTTTTAGTTGGGGGCTGAAGGTGATGGCTAGTGGCGTTCTGTTGTTTTCTTTGTTGGGCCTGTCCTGTAGTAGGTGACTTCTGGGTACTCTTCTGGCTCTGTCAATCTGTTTCTTCACTTCAGCAGGTGGGTACTGTAGTTGTAGGAATGCATGATAGAGATCTTGTAGGTGTTTGTCTCAACATTCCACACAAAGATGGACTACAAGCCGTCAGGAACAGTATCCCCGATACTGTCACGGCTAACCTGGTGGCAGAACTTTGTGACTTTGTCCTGACCCATAACTATTTCACATTTGGTGACAATGTATACCTTCAAATCAGCGGCACTGCGATGGGTACCCGCATGGCCCCACAGTATGCCAACATTTTTATGGCTGACTTAGAACAACGCTTCCTCAGCTCTCGTTCCCTAATGCCCCTACTCTACTTGCGCTACATTGATGACATCTTCATCATCTGGACCCATGGAAAAGAAGCTCTTGAGGAATTCCACCATGATTTCAACAATTTCCATCCCACCATCAACCTCAGCCTGGACCAGTCCACACAAGAGATCCACTTCCTGGACACTACGGTGCTAATAAGCGATGGTCACATAAACACCACCCTATATCGGAAACCTACTGACCGCTATTCCTACCTACATGCCTCTAGCTTTCATCCAGATCATACCACTCGATCCATTGTCTACAGCCAAGCGCTACGATATAACCGCATTTGCTCCAACCCCTCAGACAGAGACAAACACCTACAAGATCTCTATCATGCATTCCTACAACTACAGTACCCACCTGCTGAAGTGAAGAAACAGATTGACAGAGCCAGAAGAGTACCCAGAAGTCACCTACTACAGGA
The DNA here is from genome assembly GCF_009764565.3 of Dermochelys coriacea. Lineage (NCBI taxonomy): Eukaryota > Metazoa > Chordata > Testudines > Dermochelyidae > Dermochelys > Dermochelys coriacea. The sequence continues at coordinate 193,879,451 of NC_050069.1, forward strand.
CAGGCCCAACAAAGAAAACAACAGAACGCCACTAGCCATCACCTTCAGCCCCCAACTAAAACCCCTCCAACGCATCATCAAGGATCTACAACCTATCCTGAAGGACGAGCCATCGCTCTCTCAGATCTTGGGAGACAGACCAGTCCTTGCTTACAGACAGCCCCCCAATCTGAAGCAAATACTCACCAGCAACCACACACCACACAACAGAACCACTAACCCAGGAACCTATCCTTGCAACAAAGCCCGTTGCCAACTCTGTCCACATATCTATTCAGGGGATACCATCATAGGGCCTAATCACATCAGCCACACTATCAGAGGCTCCTTCACCTGCGCATCTACCAATGTGATATATGCCATCATGTGCCAGCAATGCCCCTCTGCCATGTACATTGGCCAAACTGGACAGTCTCTACGTAAAAGAATGAATGGACACAAATCAGACGTCAAGAATTATAACATTCAAAAACCAGTTGGAGAACACTTCAATCTCTCTGGTCACTCGATCACAGACCTAAGAGTGGCTATACTTCAACAAAAAAGCTTCAAAAACAGACTCCAACGAGAGACTGCTGAATTGGAATTAATTTGCAAACTGGATACAATTAACTTAGGCTTGAATAGAGACTGGGAATGGATGAGTCATTACACAAAGTAAAACTATTTCCCCATGGTATTTCTCCCTCCCACCCCACCCCCCACTGTTCCTCTGATATTCTTGTTAACTGCTGGAATTAGCCTACCTGCTTGTCACCATGAAAGGTTTTCCTCCTTCCCCCCCCTGCTGTTGGTGATGGCTTATCTTAAGTGATCACTCTCCTTACAGTGTGTATGATAAACCCATTGTTTCATGTTCTCTGTGTGTGTGTATATAAATCTCTACTCTGTTTTTTCCACCAAATGCATCCGATGAAGTGAGCTGTAGCTCACGAAAGCTTATGCTCTAATAAATTTGTTAGTCTCTAAGGTGCCACAAGTACTCCTTTTCTTTTTGAGTAGTATAGTAGTAGTTTTAAGGAATTTGAAGTTTTATTTTGAACTGTTGTGTGCATATACATTGGTTTATAATTTAAGTTTTCATCTTTTATTATAAAGAAAGGGAGATGTGGAGTGGTTATAGAGTTCATGGTCTCCACAGCTAACTGAGAGGACCAGGATGTGTTGCAGTGGGGAGCTGAGTAAGTGTAGGAACTTCCTGGGTTGAGAGTAGTCTAGTTGCTGCTTAATGCATGTGTTTATGTCCTCATACTATCAAGAAATTTCTACCCCCTTTACACTCTTGTTTTGTTTTGTTTTGTATTGTTCTCCACACGGAGTAGTAAAATCATAGACAGTACCATTATACTGTAGCAGCAGTTTAATTTTTGCTGTTCATTATACAATGACAAATACCTGAGTGACACACTGCAAATTAAAGTAGGACGGATTTTATTTTTTTTTAATTAAAGCCAAAAATGATTTTAATTCTAAGTTGTGAAGAAGATATCTATCAGGGCTGGATTCTGCTTTCGCTTACACCGGTGTAAATCAGGAGTAGCTCCACTGAAGTCGACGGAGCTACGCCAATCCAAAAGAAAAAAAAACCACAAAAATGAGAACAGAATCAGACTCATCTACCTTAATTCATATGTACGGTAGGAACATGTTTTTATCGTACACAAGGATCTTAGAGCACTGTTGAAATTATGTTACTGCCCATTAAAGCAGAGCCAAAATTGATCAGGATTTAGCCATAATACATCTCATAGTGGGAGACCACTTTTAGTGGAAAGCCCCAGTAATTCTAGAAGCAATCACTGCAACGGTTGGTCTGGTGAACTAGTATGGCACAACGTGATGTGCTGCCATGTTGGGTCTGTCTCTGCTTCCTCATCTCATCCCCATGCTGGAAAAAGGGTTAAAGCTTTGCCACAAGCTGTGTTCTCCGGGCATTGCTCAGTAGTGAGCCCCTTTGGATGACAAAAAGAAGAGCACTGACAGACTTCAGATGATTCAGCTCTCCTCATCTGGAGCCATTGACTTCAGTGGGAACAGGATCAAGCCCCTAGAGAGAGGGTTGCCATGTTATGGGATGTGTGTGGGTTGGCAGAGTAAATGGTGGGAAAAAGGAGATCAGCTAACGACTATCTCACAGAAAGGAGCCTCAGTATCTGTCATAATGAAAATACAGACCAAGGGTATGTCTACACTACGAAATTAGGTCGATCTTATAGAAGTCGATTTTTAGAAATTGATTTTATACAGTCAATTGCATATATCCCCACTAAGCGCATTAAGTTGGTGGAGTGCGTCCACAGTATCATGGCTAGCGTTGACTTTCAGAGTTGTGCACTGTGGGTAGTGATCCCACAGTTCCCGCAGTCTCCACTGCCCATTGGAATTCTGGGTTGAGCTCCCAATACCTGATGGGGCAAAAACATTGTCGCGGGTGGTTTTGGGTACATGTCATCAGTCACCCCTCCCTCCATGAAAGCAATGGCAGACAATCATTTTCCGTGCAGACACCATACTACTGTCAGCAGATGGTGCAGTAGGACTGCTAACTGTCGTCATCATCCACTGCTTCCACTGCAACTCAGCCCTGCTGCTCTTGTCTCAATAGCAAATTTCTCCATGTTGTCTGTCATGTGCTCCCGGGTACTTGTGTTCTTCCTCAGAAAATGTGCGCGGTGCTAACCATCGTCCTCCACCACTTCTGCTGCAACTCTGCTTTCCTGTAGACGCCATACCACGGCAAGCCCACTCAGCTCACCGCTGCTGTTGTGAGCATTGCAAACACCTCACACATTATCCTGCAGTATGTGCAGAACCTGCAAAAGCTGGCGAGGGGGCAACGACAGCACGATCATGATAGTGATGAGGACATGGACACAGACTTCTCTCAAAGCACAGGCCTTGGCAATTTCGACATTATGGTGGTAATGGGGCAGGTTCATGCCGTGGAATGCTGATTCTGGGCCCGGGAAACAAGCACAGACTGGGATGATTCCCAGTGGCTGCAAAACTTTCGCATGCTTAAGGGCACTTTCATGGAACTTTGTGACTTGCTTTCCCCTGCCATGAGGCACAAGAATATCAAGATGAGAGCAGCCCTCACAGTTCACAAGAGAGTGGCGATAGTCCTCTGGAAGCCTGCAATGCCAGACAGCTACCAGTCAGTCGGGAATCAATTTAGAGTGGGGGCTGCTGTGATGCAAGTAGCCAATGCAATCACTAGCTGCTGCTATCAAGGCTAGTGACTCTGGGAAATATGCAGGTCATAGTGGACTGCTTTGCTGCAGGGTTCTCTAACTGTGTTCGGGCAATAGATGGAATGCATATCCCTATCTTGGGACCGGACCACCTTGGCAGCCAGTATGTAAACCTCAAGGGGTACTTTTCAATGGTGCTGCAAGCACTGGTGGATCACAAGGGATGTTTCACTGACATCAATGTGGGATGGCTGGGAAAGGTGCATGACGCTTGCATCTTCAGGAACCCTAGTCTGTTTGAACAGCTGCAGGAAGGAACTTACTTCCCAGACCAGAAAATTATAGTTGGGGATGTTGAAATGCCTATAGTTATCCTTGGGGACCCAGCCTACCCCTTAATGCCATGGCTCATGAAGCCATACACAGGCAGTCTGGACAGTAGTAAGGAGCTGTTCAACTACAGGCTGAGCAAGTGCAGAATGGTGGTAGAATGTGCATTTGGACGTTTAAAAGTGCGCTGGCGCAGTTTACTGACTCGGTTAGACCTCAGCAAAACCAATATTCCCATTGTTATTGCTCCTTTCTGTGTGCTCCACAATATCTGTAAAAGTAAGGGGGAGACATTTATGGTGGGGTGGGAGGTTGAGGCAAATCGCCTGGCGGCTGATTATGCACAGCCAGACACTAATGGCTAGAAGAGCACAGCTGGGTGCCCTGCGCATCAGAGAAGCTTTGAAACCCAGTTTCATAACTGGTCAGGCTATGGTGTGACAGTTCTGTTTGTTTCTTCTTGATGAAAACCCACCCCCTTGGTTGACTCTATTTCCCTGTAAGCCAACCGACCTTCCCCCTTCGATCACCGCTTTCAGAAGCAATAAAGTAATTATTGTTTCAAAATCATGCATTCTTTATTAATTCATCACACAAATAGGGGGAAAACTCACAAGGTAGCCTGGGAGGGGTGGGTGAGGAGGGAAGTACCGGATGTGGTGGTGGATAAGGGGAGGAGGGAAGGACAAGGCCACACTAGAGTTCAAAACTTATTGAATGCCAGCATTCTGTTGCTTGGGCAATCCTCTGGGGTGGAGTGGCTGGGTGCCCGTAGCCCTCCCTCCGCCCGCGCATACTTGGGTCTCTGGGTGAGGAGGATATGGAACTTGGGGAGGAGGACAGGTGGTTATACAGGGGCTGCAGCAGTGGTCTGTGCTCCTGCTGCCTTTCCTGCATCTCCACCAGATGCCTGAGCATGTCTGTTTGCTTTCCAATTAGACTCAGCATTGCATCCTCCCTCCTCTCATTGCGTTCCTCTCTCCTCTCATTGCATTCATTTAATGCTTTCCTGGTCTCTGCCATTGTTTGCCTCCATGCATTCTGCTGAGCTCTATCAGAGTGGGAGGACTGCATGAGCTCTGAGAACATTTCATCGCGAGTACTTTTTTTTTTTGCCTTCTAATCTGCACTAGCCTCTGGGACAGAGATGATAGGGGAGCGTAGAAACATTTGCAGCTGTGGGAGGAAAAAAAGGAAGAGTAGTATTTAAAAAGTTACATTTTAGAGAACAAAGGGAAGACTATTTCACACTGAATCAAGCGAGTCACATTACATAGCACATGTGCTTTTTGGTACAAAGTTGCATTTTGCCTCTTATATTGAGTGCCTGCTGGTTTGGTGTGAGACATCACACACGCTTGGCTGGGCAACAGAATTTGGCTTTCAGGCAGCCATGGTAAGGCAAAGGGTTTTGGCTTCTTCAACTTTCATAACATTTTGGAACGGTTGCAAACAGCAGCGCCCTCCTTTCCCATACGAAGCAAAGCCCATTGGGTTGACCATTTAAAAGGAGGGGATGCGGTTTTAGGGTGAATGAGCAGCACAACCCAACCCCCCCCATTCTCTGGGATGATCCCTTCACCACCACCCCCTCCCACCGCGTGGCTAGTATCAGGGAAGATCCCTGTCAGGCAAACGCGAACAGCTCAGCATGAACGGGCCTCCCCCCACCGCGTGTCTAACAGCGGGGATGATTTCTTTTCAGCCAAAGGCAAACAGCCCAGCAGGAATAGGCACCTCTGAATGTCCCCTTAAACAAATTTCCCATATTTGAACCAGGTGACCATGAATGATATCACTCTCCTGAGGCTAACACAAAGATAAAGAACGGATATTGCCTGAATGTCACCAAAGCCTGGGCCAATTCACTACAATGCTTTGTTCTGCAATGATTCCAGACTACTTGCTACTGGCTTGGCATGATAAAAGTGTCCCACCATGAAGGACAGAATAAGGCTGACCTCTTCAGAAACCTCCTGCCAAGGCTTTTAGAGTATCTCCAGGAGAGCTTCATGGAGATGTCCCTGAAGGATTTCTGCTCCATCCCCAGAGACATTAACAGACTTTTCCAGTAGCTATTCTGGCCGCGAATGCATCCCAAGTCATCAGGGCAAATTACTCATTAAACACAATTGCTTTTAAACCCTGTATTATATTTACAAAGGTACACTGACTCGAGGTGCCTTCTCCGGCTTCATGATCCGGGAGCCTGCTTTGGGAGGGTATTGGCTCCAGGGTGATGAACAGTTCCTGGCTGCCGGAGAGAAGGGATTCTCTGCTTGCCTGCGGTGCGCTATCCTCCTCCTGATCATCATCTTCCTCATCCTCATCCCTGTTGCATGAGACTCCCTCCTTGAAGGTGTCCACGGACAGGGGTGGGGTCGTGGTAGGTGTCCCCCCCCAGAATTGCATGCAGCTCATCATAGAGGCGGCATGTATCGGGCTCTGACCCGGAGCAACCATTTACATCCTTTGTTTTTTGTTAGGCTTGCCTGAGCTCTTTAACTTTCACATGGCACTGTTGTGTGTCCCTGTTGTAGCCTCTGTCCATCATGCCCTTGGAGATTTTGGCAAATATATTGGCATTTCATCTTTTGGAACGGAGTTCTGCCTGCATGGATTCTTCTCCCCATACAGCGATCAGATCCAGTGTCTCCCATTTGGTCCATGCTGGAGCTCTTTTGTGATTCTGGGACTGCATGGTCACCTGTGCTGATAAGCTTTGCATGGTCACCTCTGCTGATCAGCTCACCACGCTTGCCAAAAAAGAAATGAAATTCAAAAGTTCCTGGGGCTTTTCCTGTCTATCTGGCCAGTGCATCTGAGTTGAGAGTGCTGTCCAGAGTGGTCACAATGGAGCACTCTGGGATAGCTCCCAGAGGCCAATACTGTCGAATTGCATCCACACTACCCTAAATTCGACCCAGCGAGGTTGATTTTAGCACTACTCCCCTCACTGGGGAGGAGTACAGAAATTGATTTTAAGAGCCCTTTAAGTTGACAAAACAGGCTTGGTCATGTGGATGGGTGCAGGGTTAACGCTGCTAAATTTGACCTAAACTTGTAGTGTAGACCAGGGCTAAGTGACAATGGGTCCTCTGTCTCTGGAAGCCAGATTCCAATATTGTGCTATCAGAGATGGCAGTAATTTGAAAGCCAACCAAAAGCTTTGCCAGTAGCCCAGAGTATCACATTAAATAACTGAAAACAAATAATTAAATCAAGAGGATTATTTCCCACAGGCAAGCAGAAGAATGCAACCTGCAAGTCTTAGGATGGCAGCTTTACAATTTCTGCAGTTCTCGTAGCAAGCAGCATAGTGATGTGAATCTCTTTATGGAGAGAACTCGTGACTATTTCATTTTTCTGGCTCCCAGTTTATCTATAAACTGCTTTTCCAAATATTGATTTGGGGAGGAAGGGAAAGTAAACTGGTAAATACTATACTTTCTCTTATTCATGAACACCACCCTGAGAGTGTCAATTCATATATGGATGCATGAGTGATATAAAAGAGAATTCCCATTGGCTTCATGTTAGCTAATATATATTTGTAGAATAAATTCCTCTGTTATTTCTCCTTGATTTACTTTTTTACTGGATGCAGGGATATGTGCACACATTTTTTTCAGACACTATATAAGTACAGTACTCTGTGGCGTTAATTTTTTCCCCTAAGATGTATATGTCTATGTTTGAACAGTGGAGATGACACATTGTGAAGTTCTGTATTTTCAGTGAGCTGTAATTAAAAATGAACAGCACTTGGTGTCTCCAGTCTTCAAAGAAATGTAAGCAGGTGACATGCTGCTTGTGTGATGATATTACATTTGTACAGCACTTATTTTTCCTGAGTATTTGAAAGCACTTCATAAACTGATATACAAACTACACACAGAATCACACCCCACCATTGAAATGCAACCACCTCTGGGTTTAAACATACCCACTGTTTATTAGATTGTAGCAACATTATAGAAACCTTCCAAGTCTCCCTCCCAATCCCTCACACTTAGGCCTCTTTCCTAACCATTTCATTTGATTACTCACACTTTTCTTTTTGTGCCTTCTTCATACTGCCTGGAATCTTTTTCCTTCCTTGATGTGCTAGGTATCCATAACCTCCTCTTCCAAGTCTCTTCTTAAACACACTTCCCCAGTGAAGCAACATTAATTCACCAAAGAGAGTATAAATATTTACAACAAGCAGTTAAAAAAACCTCACACTGCTTTGTGATAAATCCCTCTATCTAGGAGCTTAAATAGTCCCAAGCAGCTGAGCTTCTGACAATTATTAATGAATATATTCTTACAACACCCCATTTTACAGATGGAGAACTGAGGCACCAAGAGATTAAGCAGAATTCTAAAAGTCAAACAGGAAGTCTATGAAAGAGACCCCAGTTTTCTGATTTTCCTTTCAGTGCCTTAATCACAAGACCAGCCTTCCTCTTCTGGCCACCAAATGTGATGTGTCAGAACTGTATTGTTTGTCTAGTTAGACTGTAAGCATCTTGTGATGGGAACCATTTTTGCAATATGTTTTGTACGACACCATGCGCAATGTCAGTAACAAAAATAGTAAATGGAGCAAATTCTGGTTTCGCATTTGAACAGTGGATTTCAGCTCAGATATTCTTCAGTCTCAATGGGAGATCTATGCAGATAGGGAGATCAGAACGCAAGAGTTGAGATTCATCATGCAAATATGGGAGTGGAATTTTGCCTTCAAGGACAAATTCACATCTCGGCAGAGGGACATCACACGGTGTGCATAACACTGAAGTGCTACTAAAGCACTTGTGCTGACTTTTTGCATTGGAGAAAAATGTTACCCTTTTTGAATTATGCAGTGTAGTTGTAGCCATGTCAGTCCCAGGATATTAGAGAGACAAGGTGGGAGAGGTAATATCTTTTACTGGACCAACTTCTGTTGGTGAGAGAGAGACACGCTTTCAAGCCAACAGAGCTCTTCTTCAGGTCTGGGAAAGGTACTCCCAGCGTCACAGCTACATGCATGGTGGAACAAACTGTTTAGCACAAGTAGTTAGCACATATTGTAAGGGACCATTCATGGGCCTGTGGGTTACAGATTGTTGTAATAAGCCATAAATTCAGTGTCTCTCTTCAGTGAATGATTTTTGGTGTCTAGCAGATTAATTTAAGCTCCAAGGCTTGTCTTTTGAAAGTGTTGTGCAGGTTTCCTTTGAGGAGGAGTACCAAAAGGTCAGATATAGAGTGATTGCTTTGTGAAAAGTGTTCACCCACAGGTGATAGGGCATTTTTGTCTTATGTTCCTGTATGAATTCATCCAAAATAATCTCTTACAATATGTGTAACTACTTATGCTAAACAATCTTGTCTCACTAACACCCTTTTTGCTTCACTTCAGAGGAGAGATACATCTAGTGCTTAATTTGTAATTAAAGAGGTGCCAGGGCTCAAGTAATATTTTTACATTCATAACTGATACAGCAACCAGAGGTGCCGGGTCTATGAACTGCCAAGCGTAGAGGAATCGGGGATCAGCCCTAGCAAGCCCTGGCACAAATCAAGCATTGGATACATCAAATATTCTCTACAGACAAAGCGCAATGCCAGCATGTGTTTTCAACTTTTCCTAATGAATATTGTTAAAATTGTGAATAGCAGCTTAGTGCATATTGGTGAGAAGATATTCCAGTGTACCTTTTCAGCTTCTTACTGCTAAGTTTATTTTGGGAATTGATAAATGTAACTACAATTATTGTAACGGATTATTTAATCAGTAGAAGGCTACAGAACTGATTACTTTATCTATGCCAAAAGTAATATTTGCACAAAAAATAGTACAAATTTACAATTCACTTCATTGTATTGCAGAAAAAGTTGAACTGTTCTCTATCTATGTTAAGTGGCCTACCAACAAGGTTTTTATATAAGCATAACCTGCAGCTATGTGAATAGTAAGTATAATGGACCAGATTCTCTTTTGCCCTGACATCTGTTCAGCTAAGTAGAGATGGAGAACTATCTTTGCCCTGCAGGGCTTCAGCTTCAACTCCAGATCTGGCATAAGTTAGAAGAGCCTGGGGGATGCTCTAATTCAGTGGTTTTCAAACTGTGGTCTGTGGACCCCAGGGTCCACAGACTAGGCCTAAGGGGTCTGCGAAAGATTGTAGTTACCACAGAACGGTGGTTTTCTATGTCTATATTTCTATGACTATGTTTAAGATTTCCAAAGGGGTCCATACCTCCCTTCAAAGTTTTTTAGGGGCCTGCAAATGAAAAAAGGTTGAAAATCACTGCTCTAATCTGAGCCATCTGGCAACAGTCCCTGCAGGACCATCCTCCAGCTCTGAATTACCAGAATGCTGTTAGCTGAGAGCTCCCTGCTGTCAGAGTAATTCTCAGCTGGCCAGCTATGGCCAGATTCCAGCTCCTTTGTGCTTCTAGAATAGCCGAAAAGAGCTGGTTCAGGGGAGAGCATTTGACTCAGTATCTTTAGGGAGGCATTCACTTTACATGGTTTGTCAAAAAGCACTCAGCACTGGTTTTGCAAAGATGTGTCGGCACCATAATTTAATCTGTTAATACTGGCATTTACACAGCACTTTATATCTCCAAAACTGTTTACATTCAGTGGCCCAAAGATTCCTCTAATTAATAACCAGGCAACTATTTTGAAATCAATGGGGTTGAATAGAGGCAACCAAGAGCAGAATCTAGCCCACTAACTAATAAATTAAACCTTGCAGCATCCATTAGGTCTGAGTTCCAGTTTTATTATCCCCTTTTGACAGATGAGAAAACTGAGACCAAGGAAAGCCACATGACTTACCCAAGATCTTGCTGCAAGTCACTGCAGAGCCGGGATTTGAATGAATGAGTTTCTAATCCTGTCCTTAAACCAATCTGCCGGGCTGACTTCCTCCCCAGTTCATTATATTAAAACATTTATATGAAAAACAAACAATTCCCCTCTATTCCAACTTCTACTGATAATCATTAAACCATAGCATCATGCTTCTCGACTCATAGCATGTACTGTGTAGAGCTTGAGTTGCAGAAAGGGAGACCTTTGATTTTTTTTTAAATCAAAACTTCCCTCTAAGCACCCATTTCCTTACCCATATATGTAGTCACAAACAAAATGTGGTGTTAACTGAGAGTTAAAGTTGAAAGTGCTTTAGAGGAGTCTAGCTAACATCCTAAACCAATTGGTAATGAGAAATGCAAGAAAAAAACAAAATAACCTTGTCCTCAAAATATTAGTCAGATTGAAACATGAGTCTCCCGACTCCCCAGGGCAAAATGCTGCTTTCGGAAGCACATGGCACATCTTGCCTCTAATAGACTGCCTGATGTCAATAGAATGAATCAATGCATTTAAGCCCAGATCCAAAGCCACTGAAGTCAATGGGAGACTTTCTATTGATTTCAGTGGGCTTTGGATCAGGTCCTTAGGGAGAACATATTATACAAGGCAAGATTTGCCATACGGCTATAAGAACAGAATTTTGATGTAGGGGCATGAGACAGTGCTTTGAGCAGCCACTGAAAACAGAAATATTAACCCTTTGTTATTGATTCTCTATTCCACTCTGAAACTACTATAGTGCTTTGCATAATAGGTATAACTTACTGATGGATTTGTATCACTGCAAAGGTAGCAACCTCGGAGTTAAAATCTTAACACACAATTATTAATTATATGATTAATTTGAAACCAATCTGCTGTTAAGCTATTTCCTGCTGTGCATATTGAAAAATATCTAAGTGGCTGATAAATTTGACACAGCTGATTTTCGTTTTTACTTTTGGAAAACGCTACCCCAACAGATCTCAGAGTCAAGCTACACATCTGTCACTCCCTCCAGTCAAATCCTTGGAATTCTATATTCATAGTCTTATTTCTTCTACAGTAGGGGCCTGATCCAATGCTTATTAAAGTCAACAGGAGTCTTACAATTGACTTCACTGGGTTTTTGAATTAGAACCTAGAAGTGTTATGAAAGTGACAATCATTACTGAAAAAAATGGATAAAAAAAGTTCTGTGTGAGACCCATCCAGTAATAGAAATATTGTGGATTGTTATTAGAAAACATATTACATATGTATTCCAGACATAGCAAAGAAAGATCTCTGGACAAGGAGATTACTAGAAGAAAATGTGTTATTAGTTATGTACAACACCTCACGCTCCTTGAGGACTCAAAACTTCCAGTGAAGTCAATGGATATTTTAACTGTGCAAGAAATGCAGATTCAGGCTCTATGTGCTATTTTTATGTTAAACTCTGATGTATCATTTTATTATAACAAGCACTTAATCATCGAGCTGTGTTTAAAAACAAAACAAAAAACCACTGCAAGAGTAAAAGCACTCAAAATTTGCCCTTTAAGTTTGCAGAGATTCCACAAACTGCTGATAACATTTCCCACAGAAGTTTTTGTAGCAGTAAAATTTTCTTCAAAGATGGGCAATAAAACATTGTCTTTAGCTGAATGCTGGCAAAACGTCAATGAAGCTTTTACAGGACATTTTCACTTTTTGAGATGGGTTATGTTGGATTTCATCATCTGGCTGAAATCTGTCACCCTGTAGTCTGACACGTGCTCCAGCGGGTCAGACTCAGTTTTCATAAAGAGAAAAGACAGAAAACCACTCAGGAGCAGCTAATATATAGAGAAAAAATAATTTTTTAAAAGTATAAGCCATGTAAGAGATTAAATAAGTTACGAAAATTTCCATAAGCAACTTCATTACAGTTTCAGAGTAGCAGCTGTGTTAGTCTGTATCCACAAAAAGAACAGGAGTACTTGTGGTACCTTAGAGACTAACAAATTTATTTGAGCATAAGCTTTCGTGGGCTACAGCCCACTTCATCGGATGCATAGAATGGAACATATAGTAAGAAGATAGAGAGAGAGAGAGAGAGAGAGAGAGAGAGAGAGAACATGAAAAGGTGGAGTAAGAGGCTAATTAATTAAGATGATTAATTAAGATGATCAGCAGGAGAAAAAAACTTTTGTAGTGATAATCAAGATGGCCCATTTAGACAGTTGACAAGAAGGTATGAGGATACTTAACATGGGGAAATAGATTCAATATGTGTAATGACCCAGCCACTCCCAGTCTCTATTCAAACCCAAGTTAATGGTATCTAGTTTGCATATTAATTCAAGCTCAGCAGTTTCTCTTTGGAATCTGTTTTGAAGCTTTTCTGTTGCAAAATTTCCACCTTCAAGTCTGTTACTGAGTGGCCAGAGAGGTTGAAGTGTTCTCCTACCAGTTTTTGAATGTTTTTGAACCTGATTACACTGTAAAGTTACCTTCCATCCTGATTTTACAGAGGTGCTTCTTTTACTTTTTTTTCTTTATAATAAAGTTCTGGTTTTTAAGAATCTGGTTTATCTATTTGGTTGGTATATTATTCTCAAGCCTTCCCAGGAAGGGGGTGTAAGGCTTGGAGGGATATTTTGGGAGAATAGGAATTCCAAGTGATTTCCCTGATTCTTTGTCTAAATCACTTGGTGGTGGCAGCGTACCATCCAAGGACAAAGGATTTCTGCCTTGGGGAAGTTTTTAACCTAAGCTGGTAGAAATAAGCTTAGGGGGCTTTCATGTGGGTCCCCACATCTGTACCCTAGAGTTCAGAGTAGGGAGAGAACCCATGAACATGATACAATTCTGCGGTGACCTAGAATCCTACTTTTGATGTCTCCAACTCAAATAATATTTCCAACACACCTCTGAACAACATACTAACCCACAGAATCCTTCCTACCAACACTACAAAAAGAAGGATTCTGCCTGGACTCCTCCTGAATGTTGAAACAACAGACTGGACTTCTACATAGATTGCTTCTGTTGACGTGCACAGGCTGAAATTGTGAAAAAGCAGCATCATTTGCCCCATAACCTCAGCCGGGCTGAACACCCTGCAGTGTAACTCTCATTACAGTGTACATGATAACACCCATTGTTTCATGTTCTCTGTGTATATAAATCTCCCCACTGTATTTTCCATTGAATGTATCCAATGAAGTGAGCTGTAGCTCATGAAAGCTTATGCTCAAATAAATTTGTTAGCCTCTAAGGTGCCACAAGTACTCCTTTTCTTTTTTCATTACAGTTGTCAGATAAAATTTGAAAAAACTCAGAGGTTAGAAAAAGCCTTTGTCTAGGCTAAAGAAAATCTTTTCACGCATCCTTTGCTAGGCTTCCAGGGTAAATTTAGTCTTGAAAGACTGAAACAGGCCCCTGCCTAAACCAGCTTAACTAAGGCTATGTCTACACAACAGATCTTACAGCAGCACAACTGTGCCACTGCAACTGTGCTGCTGTAAGTCTCCCATGTAGCTGCTCTATGCCGACGGGAGAGAGCTCGCCCATCAACATAATTAAACCGTCCCTAAAGAGCGGCAGTAGCTATGTCAGCGGGAGAGCGTCCACAGGGTGGCAATATAGCACTATCCACACCAGCGCTTCAGTCGGTTAAATTTATGTCGGCGGGGGGTGTTTTTTTCATACCCCTTACAGACAAAAGTTTTACTGATAAAAGTGTTAGTGTAGACATAGCCTTAGATTTCCAAAGGCGGAGCAAGCCTCCTAACTAAGTGCTTGTCTACACACACAATGCTGGTGGCGCAGCGCTACTGGAGTGTGTCTGGTGAAGACGCTGTGCAGGTCTGCTCACCTCCAGATCTCCTACCCAAATGAGCTAATTCCCTGTCTTTTAATTCCTCCAGCAGATGGTGCATTTGCTGCAGGTGTGGCGGAACAGGGCTTGCTGAGCCCAAAATAATCCCTTAACCCCTGGTTGGTCAGTGTGGGGTGTGTACACCCCCTCACAGATGATAGAAGGCCAGGGAGTTTGGAGGGGGGCTTCCATAGGTTTGAATAATTCTTCTGATAAATAGCCAGGCTTCTAGATGCTTTTCTGAACTTTTAGAGGTTCCCTCATAAACTAGCTTCTTCTCCTTCCCCCACAGCACTGAGACTTGCTTATACTTTTACATGTATCATGTGATGCATGTTTCTGCGGAAAAGGACCTAGGGGTGACAGTGGACGAGAAGCTGGATATGAGTCAGCAGTGTGCCCTTGTTGCCAAGAAGGCCAATGGCATTTTGGGATGTATAAGTAGGGGCATAGCGAGCAGATCGAGGGACGTGATCGTTCCCCTCTATTCGACACTGGTGAGGCCTCATCTGGAGTACTGTGTCCAGTTTTGGGCCCCACACTACAGGAAGGATGTGGATAAATTGGAAAGAGTACAACGAAGGGCAACGAAAATGATTAGGGGTCTAGAGCACATGACTTATGAGGAGAGGCTGAGGGAGCTGGGATTGTTTAGTCTGCAGAAGAGAAGAATGAGGGGGGATTTGATAGCTGCTTTCAACTACCTGAAAGGGGGTTTCAAAGAGGATGGCTCTAGACTGTTCTCAATGGTAGCAGATGACAGAACGAGGAGTAATGGTCTCAAGTTGCAATGCGGGAGGTTTAGATTGGATATTAGGAAAAACTTTTTCACTAAGAGGGTGGTGAAACACTGGAATGCGTTACCTAGGGAGGTGGTAGAATCTCCTTCCTTAGAGGTTTTTAAGGTCAGGCTTGACAAAGCCCTGGCTGGGATGATTTAACTGGGACTTGGTCCTGCTTTGAGCAGGGGGTTGGACTAGATGACCTTCTGGGGTCCCTTCCAACCCTGATATTCTATGATTCTATGATGCTATGATTCTATGATTCTATGATGGGGAAACTGTGTATTAAACCCTATTTCATATAGATGGGCAATACTGACAGCTTTTATATACAGGTGGAGGCTGACTTACCATGTGCTTAAGGAGACGCCATGCCCTTGAGTTCCAGGAATGTCTATGCTAGGGTGCTTGATGGTTTTACAAAACTCAGTATTTTGTCCCAGTTTTTGCAACCTCATGAAGTCAGTGGCCAGCTAAAGCACTGAAATTAAGACCAGCCTGATTATGCCCGTTGACTGTAATGGGACTTTGCTAATTTACACGAGCTGAGGATGTAGCCCATGTGTCTCAAGAGCTAACACAGACAAAGCTTTTCACAAGACACCATCTTGCCCTTTCCCCTCTATAAGTGTGCTAAAATCCCTGACTGTTTAAAGAATATGCATTTTCATACATTCAAGAAGCAAAGAGCTCCACTTATGCCCACAGACACACAGGGGGGCAGCACCAGGCCAAAATCTGCTCAGTAAATCCAAGTAACAAACCCGAATCTCTGACATTTTGTGTGCCTTTATCTACTTAATAATAGCCTCATCACTGGAAGTGCAATTCATAGATTCCAAGACCAGAAAGGACCTATATGATCATCTAGTCTGACCTTTTGTGTAACACAGGCCAGAGACTTTCCCAGAAATAATTCCTGAGGACTGCAAAGCACTATAATTGCCAGAGTATCATAATTACGGCAGAGATTTTTTTGCTTATGGTGTAGGGTTTTTGGGTTGAGTGTTTTTTTTTTTTGTAAGATTGCAAACTATTCACATTGTTTTAAAAAATGATACTTTAGGCCTTGTGCTGGCCTGCTGCACAGGGTGAATTTCACCCTACATGAATAAAAGCACTGTGTTAGGCTAACTAAGGGTTGAATTTCACTCTACATGGACAGCCATCTAAATAAACCTTCAGCACCATATTAGTCCCATGTAAGCCCTATTTTGAGGTCTTGAGTGGTGCATAGGCCTTGTGCTGGAGCTTTGCACAGCCGCAAATTGCACCTTTGATTCTTGGGCTCATTTGTGACACCAAACTCTGCCACTTGCCGTGACTGTAAGCCACAAGTGAGCTGTAAGGCATAGATCCTCAAAGGTATTTAGGCAGCTAACTCTCACTTAAATCAATGGGAGCTGGGTGTCTAAATACCTCTGAGGATGTGAGCCTAGAGTCTAGCTACGCTAACTAAGTAAATATTTATATATATGAATAACCACTTTTTGGCTCTTGTAACAACTGCTTATCCTTATCCCAGGCATCTGAAAACCACTTATATTATTAAAGAAAATAATAGAACTGGCATTTTCCCACAACCACAGGTATTTAAAATATTTAAGAAAATAAGATAGCATGCATAAGCACTCTGATGGCCGTCTTGCAGCATTAGGGCAAGAGCAAAAGATTTCTTCCTGAAGGATAATTTTGTAAGAGTTTAGTATTAGAAATTAATATGTCCTCTCCCCACCCATAATGGCAGAGACTTTGCAAGTATATTGATGATTTTCAATAAACTTCATTTTCTTTTATGCAAAAATATAAGAGATTGATAAACCAATGTAAAAAGTTCTCAGTGCAAAGTGGGAAATAATTCTCACTAGGAAGTGATTGACTGATGAAAGTTCCAATTGTGTTGGTATCTGGTAGAATTACAGGTGTGGGGATTGGCTTGTTAAAGGGATTGGCAATAGAACACTGAGCTCTTCACTGCTAGATCACAGTGTCAATATGTCCCAGAGCAGCACTGATTGCAAGGCACCTTCTGCTGTCCTGTCTGAAACATGTTACTAGGGCTCATTCCAGTTCCTAAACGGTAAGAGCCATTGAAATTAAAGGAAGTTTATCCCACTAGACACCTATCTAGACACCTATCTGCATCTTTAGGCTAAGACCCAGACCCACAAAGGTAGTTAAGTGTCTAAACCTCAGATTTAGGCACCTATGTCCGAGTATTGGCTTCACTGTGATCCACAGAATTCCCACTGAACATTGTAGGGGCCTAAACTCACCCAGCATCCAGGTTTTCAAAGTAGGAGTTTCCTAGATATCTGACAGGTTTCAGAGTAGCAGCCGTGTTAGTCTGTATTCACAAAAAGGAAAGGAGTACTGTGGGAAATGCTGAGTATCAGATGTTTTAGAAATGTGTACCAAGTAATGGAAAAGAACAGAACAAGAGGCGGGGCTGCGGGTAACAAGTTGAAGGACAAGGCCAGAAAACTTTGGCTGAACTGAGGACTAATGATATAAGCAGCACCTGAGAGTCTTCACCACCACAAGATAATGGAACCTAAAGATAAGAACGATGAGAACATTGGGTGATAAACAACAGAAAAGGAATAAACAAGTGCTGTATATATATGGCTGTGGGAAGGGAAATAAAGTACTTTTTACCAGCAACTGTTTCAGTTGTCCTGTAAGCCAGCCTGCTAGCAGCAACAAATGGTGACCCCGACGTGATAGGATTCTGTGAATTTGGTACCACGGACGGAGGAAGAAATAGCAGGGACCGCCGCTGCCGGTGTCCTCCATTCGGGTGAGGAACCGGGACGCCCAACTGAGGCGGGGGAGCTCCCACTGAAAGGTGAGCGGCGGGGAATATCTCTCATAATGGGAGCGGCAGCATCGGCAGATGAGCAGGCCGTGTTTAAGGTCTTAAGCAATCTGCTTAATAACCAGGGAGAAAAATTTTCCCCAGAAGCTCTGCAAAAATTGCTTCAGTGGGGAAAGCGACGGGGTTTCCTGGTTAATGCAAAGAATGTGTTTAACTCTTCGGTGTGGAAAACATTGGGGGAAGACATGTGGGACTCTATAGGGGTCGGAAATAAAGAAGCTACTGCCTTGAGCCCTATCTGGCGGACTGTTCATCGAGCCGTTACCACCGCAGCGGCTCAGGCAGGGGCGCGTATTGCATTACGCGAGACATTAGAATCATCAGCGAAAGGGGCCTTCACGGTAGGAGCGAAAGACTTTTTTGGTAAAACAACGCCTATGATTCCTTTGGCGCCGTTGGACCCCAGTGAGGTACCGTTGCCCTCGGAGGCTGACAACTCAGATCAGGGCGAACCGATGGCCATGGATCAGCCGGTGTCGGGGGAATCGTCATCGGGCAATCCAAAGAACCCGTTACAAGGGGAGTCAGGATTGCCGCCCGCGGTTGTGCCACCAGCCCCTCCCCGACAAGTTCGGATTACTGACTTGCCTAAAACTGGAGAGTTTGATAACTTGACGCAGGACCAGATAATTCAGTGGTTATATAAGGAAGGTATTGCAGCTCAACAGATGATGGATGAGCTGGATAGAAAGGAAAACAGACCGCAAGGATCGTCACAATCGCATTTGCTACAACAGCTTCAAGAGCACGGCATACCTGACCCCTCACGTTTGCCCCATATTTGTAGGTTGTGGGGGTATTATGATTGTACGGAGCACCTCACTCCCGAGGGAGAGTTGCGACCGACAGCAGGGAAGAATATTGCAGAATTCGTGCCCCCGATACGCAACCGGTTCGACCAAAAGTGAAACTTCCACCACCTACGTGTTCTTCAATTGGACGAGGACAAGAAGAACAGGGGACGGGGGTGATTTGGAGGGATGGGGGGGGAGGAGCGGGATCTCCTGACCCAATTAAGTGCTGGCATGGATTGATAAAGGATGCTATAATTGAAGGGGAATTTTTGGATGCCATGCCGGCTACTTTCCCAGTATCAGTATCAAGGGAGGGGGTTAAATCTTGGGTGCCGTTAGACTGGAAATTGATGAGGGAGGCTCAGAAAGCTATTGTGGTGTACGGCTTGAAAAATCCGTATGTACAAGCGTTATTAGAACAGATATTCTCGGGGCAAGCGATGTGCCCATTTGACGCCCAGAAATGTGCAGATATATTGTTAACACCTACACAGAGATTATTATGGAAGGATTCATGGAGAAAAAAGGCTGAGCACGCGGCAGTGCTTAATTTAGATAGACCCCAGGACGACCCTCTCCATGTAGCAAATATAGACATGTTGTTGGGACAGGGGCGATTTGAAGAGCCTCAGCTACAGGCGCGATTGGTACCCCAAATATTACAACAGTCTCAGCTTCTAGCATTGGAGGCATTCAAAGAGCTCCCTGATTTGGGCGCCCCATCACCTCCCTATTTAAAAGTCACGCAGGGAGTGGGCGAATCTTTTGCCCTCTTTTTGGACCGCCTAAGGACGGCATTGGATAGGGCCCCTAATTTAACACCAGACGCCAGATCAGCACTGGGGGTAGATTTAGCCCTTCAAAATGCTAACCCCACGTGTAAGAAGATTTTGGTGACTTTACCAAAATCGGCCTCCCTAATCGACATGATTGAAGCCTGCACTCGTGCTCCTTTGGTGGAGGAGGAGGATAAGGCAAAGATTCATGCACACGCCTTGGCGGTAGCCTTGAATACCTCCAAGTCAAATTGGCGTAGAGGAAGGGAGGGAGCGTGTTATCAGTGTGGAAAGATGGGTCATTTAAAATGGGATTGCCCCAAGAAAAGAGGTCAGCCACAAAACAATGCACTTCCCTCCCCATTTCCTGGGACGTGTAATCGATGTGAAAAATTCGGTCATAAAGCTACTGAGTGTCACTCCCGGTTTAAAAAAGATGGGACTCCCTTGTCGGGGTCGGGAAATGCCCCGCGGAGCACCAGCCGGCAGGGCATGAGGACAAACAATACGCCGACTGCTTGGACAGCCTCCGCGGGGCAACTTCCAGCAGTGCCGGAGTTGATTTGGCCACCGCCGCCGACGTCTCCCTAGAGAATGATAGGGTGACGCTCGTTCCATCGGTGGCATCTGGACCGTTGGGGCATGGGTTAAGTGCATTGTTAATAGGTAGATCATCCGCCTCCTTACAGGGGCTTTTTGTGCTTCCAGGGCTAATTGATGATGATTATAGAGGGAACATTGGGATTATGGTACGAGCTATATGCCTGCCTATTACAATAATGGCCGGAACCAAAATTGCACAATTAATACCCTTTCGTGCGAATGTTCCTGTGAAGTCACCCCAGATAAGAGGAACTGGGGGCTTCGGGTCGTCCAGTCAGGTAGACCCCACACCACTAACAACGGCATTTGTTTTGTCAGTGGGACAAGATCGTCCCACTAGATTAGTTCAATTTAAGGGCCCAGATGGTGATTCTTTCGAGCATCAGGTCCTTATCGATACTGGGGCAGATGTGACGGTGTTGCCCCTGCAAGGTTGGCCGGTGACATGGCCACTTCGACCGGTAACCACACCTCTTCAGGGCATTGGCGGACAGCGTGAGCCCATACTAAGTGAATTTTTTATTGACATTATTGATGCTGCCGATAATGCATTGAAGGGGTCAGTCCGCCCTTACCTTGTCGATACAACTATTTGGCTGTTGGGGAGGGATTGCTTGAGTCAATAGGGGGTGGTGATCAGCTCCCCCCCTTTCTAGTAGTGGCCACTGAGGAGCGGCCAACCCTGGCATTGGAATGGAAATCCGATGAGCCAATTTGGGTTGCTCAGTGGCCGCTGCCAACAGAAAAACTTGCCGCATTAACAAAACTAGTAGAGGAGCAAGTACGTCTTGACCATCTAGAACCCTCAGTTAGTCCATGGAATACACCTGTATTCACTATCCTAAAGAAATCAGGAAAATGGCGTTTGCTCCAAGATCTGCGTGCCATTAATGCTATTATGGTCGACATGGGTGCTTTACAGCCCGGTTTACCTGCCCCATCCATGCTCCCATCGGGGTGGCCATTACTAATCATTGACCTGAAGGATTGTTATTTTACTATTCCATTACACCCGAGAGACAGAGAGCGCTTTGCTTTCTCTATTCTGATGGTAAATCGTGAAGCACCTTCCATACGGTATCAGTGGAAGGTTTTGCCCCAAGGAATGAAAAATTCCCCTACCATCTGCCAGCTCTTCATTGCATGGGCAATACGCCCAATCCGAGTGAAATATCCCCAATGGAAAATTTATCATTACATGGATGATCTTTTATTTGCGGCACCAGTAGCCTTTGAACCCATGATTATAACACAGATCACCTCCACGTTAGCAGAAGCTGGTCTGTTTGTGGCCCCAGAAAAGGTTCAAACTAAAGCCCCTTTTTTGTATTTGGGACTTCGGATCACTGACTGCACCGTACGCCCCCAGCAGTTGAAAATCTCTCCTTATGTGCGCACACTGTATGATGCACAGAAACTGCTAGGTGAACTGCAATGGCTTCGCCCCCTTTGTGGCATCACAAATCAGGATATAATTCCTCTTCTTCCCTTATTAGAATGGGGGAGAGCCCCTGGAGATAAACGACAACTGTCGGTACTACAGAAGCAAGCATTACAACGAATAGGACAGAAGGTGGGGGAAGGTTATTCCGGGAGATATCGGGAAAACTTACCCTTCGTGGTAGCGGTCTTTAGCCTAGATGCAGTATTGGAAGCGCTATTATTTCAATGGGATACAAGGGATAAAGACCCCCTAGTCGGTTTGGAATGGATATTTCCACCGTGTAAAAATGTGCGTACGGTAACTTCCAGAATTGAAGCAATAGCCATGCTAATAGTGCAAGCTCGGAAAAGAGTAACTGTAATGACAGGAATTGATCCGCATCAGATCTTGTTGCCATTTTCAAAAACGATGATTACACATCTGTTGCTGTATAACACTGTGTTTGCTGTTGCCCTAGCTAATTATCAGGGACAATTGAGTTGTCATTACCCTCCCCACCGCCTGTTTTTTTCCCCGTTGCAGTTGGAAAAACACCTTATGAGACAGGAGAATCCAGTGACAGGAATAACAGTATTTACCGATGCGGCGGGGCGAACAGGGAGAGCAGGGGTAGTCTGGTGGGATGGACATACTTGGGCCCATAAGAAGGTTATTAGTGAGGGGTCGGTACAGATATTAGAACTCCTAGCTATACTTTTTGGCATTTGATCACTGGAACCAAGAATCGCTCAACGTGTTGAGCGATTCTAAGTATGCCGTGGGGTTAGTAAACAGGTTGGAGAGAGCTATGCTGGGAAAGGTTCATAATCCAGCATTGCAACAGATACTCTTGCGCCTTTGGCATCGACTCAATGAAAGAAAGTATCCATACTTTGTAGGCCATATAAGGAGCCATACTGGCCTGCCTGGATACTTAAGCACGGGCAACGATCAGGCGGATGCACCGGTGGGATCGATAGTAGTACCCAATCGGTTTGAGCAAGCTCGCCTGTCTCATGGATTTTTCCATCAATCAGCGAAAGCCCTAGCGCGACAATTCTCTCTACCTATATCCCAAACCCGAAGTATTGTAGCCTCTTGCTCAGAATGTAATAGGTTGACACCCACCTTTCCCGCCGGGGTTAATCCCCGAGGTCTAGAGGCTTTAACATTATGGCAGTCAGATGTCACCCAATATAACCAATTCGGAAAGCAGAAATACATCCATGTGTCAGTAGACACCTTCTCTGGAGTTATCTGGGCTACACCCCACGTGTCCACAGGCAGCAAGGATGTGATAAAACATTGGCAGGCATGTTTTGCTGCATTAGGGGTGCCCCGATTGATAAAAACAGATAATGGAGCTGGGTATGTGGCCAGGCGCACCGCAACCTTTTTGCAAATGTGGAGGATAATACACAAAACAGGAGTGCCAGGCAATTCGACAGGCCAGGCCATTATTGAACGATCTCATGGTACTTTGAAAGGAATGTTGGATAAGCAGGCACGAACTGGACAGGATGCAGTAGTTCAGACAACAGCTGGGCGTTTAGCTAAGGCGATATATGTCCTTAATTGGTTACAACCTAGTAGTGCGGATAATAATCATGTTCCAATGCAAAGACATCTAGGAAGTATTAGGATAGAACATGAGCAGAAGAAACCTAAGGTGAAATGGTTTGATTATGCCTCTCAACAACGGAAGGGGCCAGCACAATTGCTAACCTGGGGACGGGGTTATGCTTGTGTCTCCCTTGATGAAGGTCCTCGGTGGATACCTGCTAAGTGGGTGCGGCCGTGGCTACAGCAACCTCGCTCGCCCTTGAACCCGGCGCCTGGAGAACAAGATCCCACGCTTGGAGAGGGAGCATCAGAGGAGGTTGTGCTTGCAGCCATATCCTGTTTATTTCCAGAATGAGGATGTGGGTTATCGATATTGTTATAGTGTTATTGCTTGGGTTACAGGGGGGACTCCTTGTACCCCTACGCGTGCGAATGACGTATAACCTATGGGAACGTCTAGCATTGATAGCCAATGTCACACACTTTTGTTTGTCTGATTCTGTGGCAGCCGGGGAACTTCTGGGCACTTGTCTTGTGCCCATATGTCATCATCCCGAAGAAATTGGCAATCACACCATGCTTGCAGCTTATGCCAATTTGTCTTCACAGTATTCGAATATGGCAAATTGGGGCCCCGCCAATTACTCCTTGCCCCCTGGGGCCCTATCTTTACACACCCCCTACCCAGCCGGGGCAGATAATGTAACGTGTGCGCGAGTGGTTAATTGCACACGCGCAAAAGTACCCAGGGGCTGCCAAACCGTAAGTGCCCCCCTTTTGAATTGTACTAATGCGGTTAATGTTTCTTTTAATTATGGACATATTATTTTGCCATCTGGTTGGTTTTTTACCTGCGGCGCAAGAACTTTCAGTTACATTCCTGCTCATCTAAGTCATAATACCTTATGCTGTCTTAGCCGAATGACCCTTTTGTTGCCTGGAAAGAATCAGCAGCGAAGTCGGCGAAGCACGGCCCTGCAAAATACGTGTTCCGCCGATGTTACCTTATATAGTCACTCGGAATATTTGGCTTTGATGAATGCCGTTGCAGGCATTCCTGGCTTTGCAACTTATTACACGGTGCAAACTTTGAATGCATTAGCTTGTTTTGCTGTTAAAGCGCTTAATGCTACATCACAGGCAATTGCTCTTTTAAGTATGGAACAGCAGGAATTAAGAGATGCCATTTTAGATAATCGAGCTGCGATTGATTTTCTATTGCTTAAGCATCATATGGGATGTGAATCTTTTAAACACATGTGTTGTTTTAATCTTACGGATAATAGCCGATTCATTGAGGAGCGCCTGGATGAACTGACTTCTCTCACTGAGCACATCCGTCAAGATACCGGGTTTGCGGGATTTTGGGACTGGCTTACAGGGTGGTTGCCTTCTTTGGGGTGGCTTCGGCAATTATTTGGAATTATAGTTTTTATATGTATTGGCCTTATTTGCCTATGTTGCTGTTTGCAATGTCTCCCCTCCTTGTTCAGTATGTTCCGTGAAATGCATTGCTCCGCTCCTGTTGGGTCACCCCTGCTGATGAATGAAAATTGGATGGAACTATGCAAGTAGCCGGTGGTTCGTGTGTCATGTAATAATAAGGGGGGAGATGTGGGAACATGGTGTATTTGTGAGCTAGTTGGGAGCGCGGTGAATTTTTAATGAACTTTTGGTGAACTATTGAGAGGTAGCTACAGGCTGACCCATTTGCAGCGTTTTTTGCCCCTGGTGTTGCTATTATGGAAAATGCTTTTAATTTAGAGAAATTAGTGTGTTGGAGTATTAAACAGCTAATCTAACTTTTGAAATATTAACTGAGTTATTAATCGATGTAGATAGTATTTGCCATGCAGTTTTATACAATAGTGCTGCAATTGAATTTTTGTTATTAGCACATGGACATGGATGTGAAGATTTTGAGGGTATGTGTTGTGTTAATTTGTCAGATCATTCTCACTCTGTTCATGAGTTACTTGCAAAATTAGAACAAAATATGAATAACATCATTATAGCACACTCTTTTATTAATTGGTATCTGTATTTGTATAATTTGTTTGTGTGGTCTATATATAGTTCAATGTATGCGTTGGGGAATGTCACGGATGATTCGAGCTGCTTTTAAACAAAAAGGGGGAGATGTGGGAAATGCTGAGTATCAGATGTTTTAGAAATGTGTACCAAGTAATGGAAAAGAACAGAACAAGAGGCGGGGCTGCGGGTAACAAGTTGAAGGACAAGGCCAGAAAACTTTGGCTGAACTGAGGACTAATGATATAAGCAGCACCTGAGAGTCTTCACCACCACAAGATAATGGAACCTAAAGATAAGAACGATGAGAACATTGGGTGATAAACAACAGAAAAGGAATAAACAAGTGCTGTATATATATGGCTGTGGGAAGGGAAATAAAGTGCTTTTTACCAGCAACTGTTTCAGTTGTCCTGTAAGCCAGCCTGCTAGCAGCAACAGACTACTTTTGGCACCTTAAAGACTAACAAATTTATTTGAGCATAAGCTTTCATGAACTACAGCTCACTTCATCAGATGCATCTGTAGCTCACAAAAGCTTATGCTCAAATAAATTTGTTAGTCTCTAAGGTGCCACAAGTACTCCTTTTCTTTTTGCTAGATATCTGAGTTTCAGCTTCTGGGCAAATGTCCCGCTGATCCACTCTAGGCATCCAGATACCTATCTCTCAGCTAAGCCTCAGAGTGATGCACAGAGCAGGGAAAGCTAGGCATTTGGCCACCTAACTCACATACAGGGGCTAATCTGGGAGGTATGCCCACAGGTTGCCTACCAAATCAGATCAAGAAGGAGGTGGTGACACCCACCATACATATCCCAGCAATTAGGACACTTGCCTGGGAAACTAAGATTCAGTTCCCTGTCGCTGGGGGAAGGATTTGAACAGGGGTTTCCTACTTCTCAGGCAAGTGCTTTAACCACTGAGCTACAGGACGGTCTGTTGGGAGAGTCCTTCAGTCCCCCCTTTTGCAGCTATACTGTGACTAAATAATGAAAGAGACATTGGAGCAGAGGGACTGGTCCCAGGATCTTCTACCTGGCAGGTGGGTTCCCTAACCACTGGACTACAGTGTCTCTGACTCTTGCCCCATGACTTTTCTACTGTGAATAAATATTTAAACAGCCATTGGGCCAGAAAGAGTGAAAGACAATGACTCTGAAGTGCTAAGGGCACCCACTTGAGAAGTGGGAGACCCTGAGTCCAGTCCCTCTGCTCAAATCATCCTTTTATTATTTATCCACACTGAAACAGCTTCCACAAAAGAAGCCCAATGTGAGATTAGCCCAGTAGTTAGCAAGCTCTCCTGAGAGGTTGGAGACCCATTGTTCAAATCCTCCCACCCTCTGCCAGTGAGGGGAATTGAACTAGGGGCTTCCACATCCCAGTCTAGTGTGCTAACCACTGAGAGAAAAGTTATAAGATGGGTTTCCCCCACCCCTATTTTGTGTGCAGCAAGGCAGGGACCTAACTTATTCCCTGAAGAAGCAGCTTAGGCAAATAAACCACCTGAATCTAGATGGTGAGTTCCCATTTGTGGATCATTAAGCACAGATAGGTGCTTCCCTGCAGCCCAGATTTAGGTACCTATCTCTGTTAGGGGAAATTAAGCTAGTTAGCATATGTGACTCCATTTTGGGTTTCCTGTCAGCCATTAACTAGAAGTGAGCACATCACATACCAAGGAAGGAAGGATCCTTCAAGGTGGACAGCTGGACAGCTTCAAGATAAGGGAAACAAAGGAGACAGGAACCAGCCGACATGCCTAAAATAGTTGCTGCTTCAGCTTTTTTGCATGGGAAAGGTGGCTGCAGGGGATTGGTAATCGATAAGGAGAAGGCCTGTTTATTGGTTTAGGCACTCCTCCCCCCCCCCCCCCCGAGGCACACAGGCAGGATGTTTTGCCAACAGTATATAATCTTTGTGTAACCTGTAATCGGGGTCCCATCCTGCTTAAAAGCGCGGTACCACGCTTGAGCATAATAAACCTACAAACTTTAAGACACTCTGCAGTCTGTCTTTATTTGGTTGCCTCAGCCTAGAAACGAACTGTACATGTCCTAACTGGAGTAATTCGTAACATCTCCAAGAGAGGTGTGGGCTTAGCGCACACCCTTGTTGTCCGCACCTCCCATTGGCTAATTTAGGCGGGGAGCCTCCAAGCATACTGGCTTTTGTGGATCACATTCTTAGGTGCCTGTCTCTCCCCATTCATAGCATAGGGCACCTAGATGCCTAACTCAGTCTTTGTGACTCTCAGAGTTGTTCTTCTGAATTTCTAGGTGCCTAAAACTTAGGCACTGTTGTACTCTGTTACAACACTTCAGTCTCTTTGTGGATCTCACCTGAAGTGTCCACATCACAATAACCATAATTACAATAGACACTAACTGGCTCATTTGTTGGTCTAAGATGGAAATAATATTAAAAACTAAACTACCATTTTATCACTCACATACATAATTTATTCATGAACATTGATTTATTCATCAAGATATCTGCCTTCAGTTATCATTTAACAGTTTTGCTAAACATGGTGTTTCATTTAAATGATAAACTCCATACTGGACCTTTATCTATCTAACAAGGAATGGCAGGAGCCTTATTAAATAAGGACTACAAATGGACTAAACAGAATTCTGGATTTGATAGACAATATTACATAGCAAAGAGTAATTAATTCCACTGCAGGAATTATTGGGTGAAAATCTATGGCCTGTATTAAGCAGGAGGTCAGACTAAATGGGTATAGTGGTCCTTTCTGGCCTTAAAATATATTAATTTATTTACTTTATATACATTTTAGGCAAGTTTTCTTTAGATATAAAATGAAATAATGAGTTTATAGATTACTAGTTCATCTGAGCTGTGAGTCCCAGATACATTACACAGTGTGGTGGCTACTATGCAAAAAAGATTTCTTTTGATATGGTGCTGTGAAACTGAACCACAGTATGAATTCTCAGTCCAAGAAAACCAAAAGTAGCTTTGTAAATAGAAAAACTCCTAATTGTTGTTCCTGCCTATTAGAGAATTAATAATATTGGATTTCTAGAACTTCAACAAGGTTCTTTGACAATGCAAAAGAAATATATAGGTGGCAATACCCAGGGAATGATCAAGGAAAACCTGGATGTAAGAAAGTTGCCCCCTATATTGTCTCCTACAGACTGGACACTGTGCGTTAACTGATCAATCTACAAGTTTTGGGAAATGACTATACGATGGAACAAAGCTTATGCGCATAGTAAATACACATGAACATTTGTTATACATCCTACCTTCTTAAAAATGCCAACGCCAATTTTTTAAACAATGGTTGGCATATTACCAAGAAAAAATTTGCCTACCAAAATATTTAGAGTGAGTAAGACACTAATCGAACATGCTGACATCAACTAAAAAGGTCAACCATCAACCCAACCCTGCTTTTTACAAGCCTTATGAATATAGTGTGTTGGTGTGAGGCAGTATTTAAAAGATCCTGTCATCAGCCATAAACAAGATCCAAGGCAGCCCCTTTGTTGAACCATGAAGTTCAGGATTCTCTTGGTTCAGAATTTTTTTTTGCTGGTATGTTGCACAGAAGATAAATCACACAATGTGGCATCTGGTGGTCCAAGCAGTGCAAGAGATGACAAACAAATGACTCTTCCATGTTCCTTCTTTTCTTTTTAAATACTGTATTTTTATGTCATCCACATTTGTGCAGTGACAATAAGTAGAACAATAGCATTCAGGTAATAGCTCTGCCTATGCAGTACCCAATCCCTGGAGATAGAAAGGTTACAGATCTGTTTTAACAATAAAGACAGATTTGCAAACAAACAAACTTGGTTAAAAGAGAGTGAAGGTTGGAAGTGTGCTCCATCTAATACCCAAAAGCAATATTACATCTGTTCTTTAAACACTTTACACCTTTAAAAAACAAAAAAACAAAAAACTTAGAATGTCTGGAAATGAACAACTAAAAGATCCAGTCTAGTCTCCACTGTCAGACAGCCTTTCATTGCTCATGTACACTGTCTACTCAGATTTAATTTTGCCCCCTTGTTTTGTTCTGTTATGGGAATATGCTGTCGGGTGTATACAGTAGATGCTGTTATTACTGACATTGCTGCTTGCAGGCAGGGATACAGATTTGTAAAACCCAGATCTAAGGAAAGATCTAGTCTAACTACCTGCCTACTTTTCCCTCAATTGTTCAGGTGAAATTGATGTCCCCATTCAGGGAATCCTTCCTTTAAAAAAAGTCTTTCACGTTAGCAGAGCTCTGAAAATAGTTTAAAACAATAACAAACAATAGACTCTTGAAATCAAAAGTCAATACATGAAACACCGAGAAAGCAATCACACAAGAATGGTGCAGGCTTTCATTTCTTTCCAGCAAAGTTTGGCTGCTTATTAGAAAGAAATGTGGAGGGAAATGTTATTTCTATGAGGTACCAGGCTGGGAGTTTCAACCTGTTTAGTTCTGAGCTCCCACTGTTCAGAAAGATGCCTGGCTGAGTGGAATAAGATATATGGAGCTAAATTCTGTTATCATGAGTGTGGGTGCATGTGTATAGGTGAGTGAAGAATTTGACCTACTGAGTGCATTCTGATTTACAAACATTTAAGTGCCAAACTCTCTAACTATCCTCCAAAACCTAGCCAATGCAGTGTCCATTTTTACATCCAGAGAGAGTGATTGGAAGCACAGCTACAGGATTTGTATAGGTTGCACACATCAAATTTCATGTTCACATTTCACAGGCAGTGTTTGAAAATCTGGGCCTAAACAATCTGCGGAGACCCCATTTCACAGAATTGTAGAAATGTAGAGCTGGAAGGGAGCTCAAGAAGCCATCGAGTCCAGCATCCTGTGCTGAGGTAGGACCAGGTAAACCTAGACCATCCCTGACAAGTGTTTCTCTAACCTGTTCTTAAAAACCTCCAGTGATGGAGATTCCACAACATCCCTTGGATACTGGTTCTAGAGCTTAATTCCCCTTATAGTTAGAAAGCTTTTTCTAACATCCAACTGAGATCTCCCTTGCTTGATTAAGCCACTACCACTTGTCCCACCTCTAGTGGACATGGAAGAACAATTGATCACCATCCTCTCTGAAACAGCCCTTAACATATCTGAAGACTGTTATCAGATCCCCCCTCATCAGTCTTCTTTTCTCAAAACTAAACCTGCCCAGTTTTTTTAACCTTTCCTCATAGGTCAGATTTTCAAAACCATCATTTTTTGTAGATCTGCTCTGGATTCTCTCCAATTTGTTCACATCTTCCTAAAGCGTGGACACAGAACTCCAGCTGAGGCCTCACCAGTGCCAGGTAGAGCAGGACAATTACCATGTCCCAAGTCTTACGTATAATACTCCAGTTACTACCTCTCATAATAATATTGGCCCTTCTCACAACTGTATAACATTGCGGACTCATGATCAATTTGTGATCCACTGTAACCCCACATGCTTTTCAGCAGTACTACCACCTGGATAGTTATTTTCCATTTTGTAGTTGTGTGTTTGACTTTTCCTTCCTAAGTGTAGTACTTTGCCCTGGTCTTGATTTAATTTCATCTTGTTGATTTCAGACCAATTCTTCAATTTGTCAACGTCATTTTGAATTCTAATCCTGTCCTCCAACATGCATGCATCCCCTCCCAGACTTGTGTCATCTGCAAATTTTATAAGCATACTCTCCACTCCATTATCAGGTCATTAATGAAACTATTGAATAGGACTGGACCCTAGACTCACTCCAGAGGGACCCCACTAGATACGTCTTCCCAGTTTGATAGCAAACCATTGATAACTACTCTTTGACTATAGTCTTTCAACCAGTTGTGCACCCACCTTATTATAATTTCAGTTAGATGACATTTCTCTAGCTTGCTTCTCAGAATGTCACGTGGGATTTTGTTAAAAGCCTTACTGAAATCAAGATCCTGTATATCATGTCTGCAGCTTCCCCCATCCACTAGGCAAGTAACCCTGTCAAGGAAAGAAATTAGGGTGGTTTGGCATGATTTGTTCTTGAAAAATCTATGTTGGCTATAATTTATTATCCTCTAGGTGCTTACTTCATTCCAGTATCTTTCCAGGTGTCTAAGATAGGCTGACTGGTCTTTAATTCCCCAGGTCCTCTTTGTTTCCCTTTTTGTTTCCCTTTTTAAAGATAAGTACTCTGTTTGTTCTCTCCAGTCCTCTGGGACTTCTCAGCCCTATACAATATAAGGTTTATGAAGATTAAATTGATAAGACAAATGATATAATAGGACAAGTGTGTTTGCAAAAAAAGTCTTACAGGATGTAGTGTCATATCTGATGCTTCTGAGGCTTTCATTCTGGGTATGAACATGAATTCAGTGGGTACAATACATTTTTAGCCATTTCAGTTATAAAGCTACAGAAATTGCCCAATTCTTGACAGTTCTATTTTCTAATGAGCAGGGAAGAGCATTGTGTGTAAACAGCCAGTCATTAGCTTGGTTTTAACCAAGACAACGTGCTGTCCCCTGCCACAGGCCCCACCACCTTGCCACAACTTGCCCTAAGAAGGTTCCCTGATGAAAGGGAAAAGCAGTGAGTTCAGACCTCCAGGGGTTGCCTAGAGAGGCCTCTCAAGATCAGCTGAAAACAGAACTAGAGAGAGTTGGTCCTCTAGCACCTAGAAGGGCCAAGAGCAGGCAGAGACCAATCAGAGCCCAACAGGCAAGCTAAAAAGGTCTGTTTCCTTTTACTAGGAGCCCCAGTTCTGAATGAAGCTAACACAGGACAGGGCAGCACAGCCTAACTCAAGTTACCTGGCCAACTCAGGTTCTTAACCTTGGTAACATTGACCTTGGGTTTCTATGAAGGACTAGGGTTTATATTATGGACTTTAACACCCAAGTGGCTATTTTGAGTTGAGATTTAATTTGTCTTCCGCTAATCCTGGAAGAGGTCTGGACTGAGAGCTGATCTATCTGGAAAGTTAGGCCATGGAGTTGGCAGACCAGTGTGGAATCAGGACACGAGGCGGTGCTCGAGAGGAAGAGTTCCTGTGATGCTGTGTCCTGCCACTAGGGGCTGCTCTGTTGGTGAGTGCACACTGTAATCGGAAGCCTTTTAAAAGTTATCCCTTTAGCTGCCATCCCACTGAATATACACAGCCACTTGAAAACATGGGTGTTCTTTCCATCTCCATTGAGACTATCAGTTAACAAAACCATCAATATCACACTGAGTTAATCTGGCAAGATAAGAACAAAGCTGAGTGTTAGTCAATGAGATGCTGGAGTAGAGATGTCTGTCTTGAATTACCCATTCTGTGCTTCTCTCCATTACCTGAAGAAAAGTGGGGCATCTGTTTGGTAGCAAACACACTGTCAGCAAAACCCTAAGCAAGTAACAGATCTAGTTCTGTGGTACTGCTGTTTATATTGCACAATAATTGCTTTAGGGAAAGCTAAGTCACAATTACAATTAATTGAAAGATGGTAATTAATTGACATATTCGCTCTTTATCAGTGACAAAAATGTTGAAGTCTGGTATTGGAAACAGACAAGGATCTCACACGTGATCACAGGTAATTTTAGAATGTTGTTAATCTTGTGTTTTAACTCAAATGGAAAGTGTGTTTACTACAAATACTTTAGTTCAGGCCTGCATAAATTCTCCTGTTCTGATTCCAGCATAGCCTGCAGGAGACATAGTCAATGAGGGCAAGCCTCATCTTGCAAATCATGGGTGCACAAAACAATGCTGCTTGGCCACCTCTATTATTATCATTGCACAGTATATTGATACTGCCTTTTAATAGGTGTATACCTTGGCAATCCCAGTAACAGCTGTACAGTCAATAAAAGGAGTGTTGACGAGGTGCAAGATTCAACGCAAGATAAATGTTTATCACTGAACACGTCCTTGCTGAGGTTTGCTGTTTGACTACGACTAACCTGTTTCTAAGAACTGTTCTTGCTCTTGCCCTTTTCAGAGCTTTCCACATATTTTGATGTAATCTACGCATGCATTTTAGTGAAGCCCATATTTCAATAAACAAACATTTCCCATTAAGGTAAAAGTAAATCTCCCATTGATTCCAAGGAGTGCACATTCAAACCCAGGCTGTAGATGTAGTGCCAGGAGAACTTCAAAAGGTCCAACAGATTCAGTTCATATAAGGAGAAAAAAAATTCAGACACTTATCTATTTAAAAAAAATAGATAAATTCATGGAGGATAGGTCCATCAATGGCTATTAGACAGGATGAATACGGATGGTCTCCCTGACCTCTGTTTGGCAGAAGCTGGGTATGGGCAACAGGTATGGATCACTTGATGATTATCTGTTCTGTTCATTCCCCAGGGGGCACCTGGCATTGGCCACTGTCGGAAGACAGGATACGTGGTTAGTTGGACCTTTGTTCTGACCCAGTATGGCAATTCTTATGTTCTAGTTCTTTGGGGTCTGGAAACTAGGCTGGAAATACCATGAGAACATCCTCTTTCACTGTATTTTGGCTCTTCTATTTCCACCAGGAAACTTTTATGAATCTTAGAAATAATTCAGTTTGGTTCAAGTTATGGGTGAATGTTCAGGTCAGTGTTGATTTAAGATGAACAGATTTTATCCTCCCTAATAGATGCATTTATAGGACTCACATTCCACCTGAATTATAAGAGCAGCTCTGATCAGTTTTCTTGGTGATGGAGGGCAAAATCCTGGCTCCCATGCACTTTACACAGTAATGAAATTGCCTGGTTGTAAATGAGAGCAGGATTTGACAGGAACTTTTACCTGAAGTTCCTTATAATATTAAAGTTGTTAATGGAGGTTGAGAGAAGTTTTTATAATCCATACATTAAATTATGGCTGGTCTACATGGGGAGTTAATCTAGAATAGCTATTAATTCAATGTGTGGACTCTCTTATTCTGCAATGAGTTCCTTGTTCCAAATTAGTTTAGATAAAGCTAATTCAGAATAAGGGCACTCTTATTCCAGAATAAGCATCCATATATGGAGTTATCAAGAATATTTAATCAGCTTTAAATTCACACCCTGCCTGCCATATTCCAGATTAATTTTCATATGTAGACAAACTGTCAAATATACCTGAGCCAAGATTAGAAAATCAGATTCTAGAATGTAGTAGTGTTACCTCAGAGTTTAGATTGTTATTGGAACAAAATAAATTACTCTATTCAAAAGTAACCATATAAAACAGCATGAATAACACTATCACATACTGTAACAAGTTTGACCATTACTGTAAAATCTTACAGTATTGTTATAAAGGATGGGTGATGTTAGATTTAAAGGAATGATCTCCAGGCTGAGTTACAAAAGTTTTTTTCTCCTGCTGATAATAGCTCATCTTAACTAATTAGCCTCTCACAGTTTGTATGGTAATTTCCAACTTATCTGTATGTATATATATATATATATATCTTACTATATGTTCCATTCTATGCATCCAATGAAGTTGGCTGTAGCCCACGAAAGCTTATGTTCTAATAAATTTGTTAGTCTCTAAGGTGCCACAAGTACTCCTGTTCTTTTTGCAAGAAGCTGCTGTTCATACACATGATAAACAACCACTAGCCAATACCATTTTTGGAGTGTTGCCAAGAAAAACAGTTGCCTGTTCAAGCACATTAGCTTGAATGGGTGCAGCCTAATGTACATCATCTGCTTAGCCATGTTGTAAAAGGCAGGTGGGGAAACGATTATTATGAGATATATATTATGTCTAATCAGATCTCAGCATATGTGGTGACAGAGGTGTATGTAAATGTTTTTTTTAAATCCAAAAGTAGTATATTATCCAATCAATAAGCATATTACACTTCTGACTCCATTTAGGCACTTTATCAATATCATCTTGTGTAATACCTGCGTTCCTCTGATTTTCTTTGGTTTGCATCAGGTTAAAAAAATGTAATCAACATTAAAAAAAATGAACAGGAACTTTGATCTAGGCTTTCAGCTAAAATTATACAATTTGTGTTCATAAGGGCTGATGTTTTTCAATAGTAGCCATTGATTTTGAGTGCCCAGCCTAAGACATCATTTTTCAATGTGCTGAGAACATGCAGCTCCCGTTGACTTTAACTGAAATTGAAGATGTTCAGCGCCTGCCTGAAAGTTTGAATTTGGACACCAAAAATTAGTGTCCATTTTTGGCCTAAATCCTTTCTTCCCAAATTATTACTTGTGTCTAAGGAAATATTATAAGAAGTTATTTTGCAATTATTTACTAATGACTTAGGAAACCAAGCATATAGATGACTGAATCTTCACTGTACCGAACCTATATATCTCATTAACATATTTCCATTACCATATCCCATAATGAATGGGTAAAGGAACCAGAAAGCTTTGATTAGTTGTTCAAAAGGCTGCAACTTTCTTACTTCTAGCAACAAACAAAAAACCAGTCTAGCCTGGCACATATACATATTATTTATACCTGCTTTAAAACAAGGAAATTTATCTCCTAGACTAGAGCAATGACTTAGTGACACTGCCCAGATCTTGGTCTTGGTCTCAGTCTGACTCCCCAGGCCAACAGTTGCTGAAAGTGCTGCTGAAAAGTACTGGTCAGCTCTGAAAAGAGAAGGAATGCCACTCAACAGCAGTCCCTCAAACTAACTACACTTTGGGTGGAATCCACAAAGAGATCTGGGTGTTGCAATGCTGAGCGTTTTGATGCCTAACTTTTAGGTGCCTCGAAAATCACAGAAACAACACAAAGCCAAGTTAGGTGCCTCCTAGCCTCCTACACAATGAACGGAGAGAGATAGGCACCTAAGAGATCCACCAAAGCCAGAATGCAAGGCAGGGAGCCACCTAAGCTAGCCAAGGGGGTGCATCCTAAGCCCTGCCCCTCTCTCAGAGAGAGACACCTAAGTCCAGGCTTCAGAGAGGTGCCTAGCTCTGCATGTGCTCCATGAACTGGGAGAAGATAGACTGGCTAAATTGCATGCAGAGCTTGAAACAAAACAGCTGCAGCCTGGAGAGAAGCACCTTATAACCTTTAGCCTACATGTGGGACACCCCCCAGGTAAAGTCCGTCTCCTCCTGAGCAGGGATTTGAACTAGGTATGCTACCACCAAAGAGCATGAATGCTCTGTTGTGGGACTCCTGCAATCTTCTCTACTGAAGTTGTTCCACTGTGATTAAACAATGGACTACTTAAATGTTAATTGGGCCAATGAATGAGTTAGAATGACTTTGTAGCCTACTGGATGCTGTGGTCTGAGATATCCCAGAGCAAATCCGTTCTCCTGCCCACATCCTGTGTAAATACTCAATCCACGAGGCTGAAGATTATAAGGAAGGTCTCCCCATTGCCCGTTGGGTGTTTTGTGTGAACTTGTGCCTGAGGGGCTTGATTCAGTAGGCACCCTCTGAGCATGACTACTAGATTGGGCCCCTGCATGCGATGTAGGTGGCCGAACACCCCTCTTTCCTGTTTTGTGAATAGCTCAGGGGCTTAGGCAGGAGAGAGGCATCTGGACACCTATCAGGAAGCACCAGTGCACATGCTCAGGCAGGATATAAGTGCCGAATGTGAGGGCTGCAGCCTACATACCCAGAGGAAAAAAATTAGGCACTAAGCGAGTTGAGGCATCTGCCAGGGTCAGGTGGCAGCCAAGCAGAAGTTTTGTGGATTGCAGTGGTGCCTAAAACATGGATTTAGGCATCTAAGTACCTTTGTGGGTCGCACCCTTAGCCTCACATTGCTTAAATAGCTCATTGGACAGTCTCCACATCTAGTCCTGTTCAGTCCTTCTTGGATAGCAGAAGAAATGTGGGTTTTCAAGTGGGGTGGGGGAAAATAAAAGGAATGTACAGTGTTCATCAGGGAAAGACCCAACTCCTGGGGAAGCTAAACATAATTAATTAGTTTGAGACAGTTGTGCTGTATCATTGCATGAGGTCACTAGTGGCTCTGTATTTGGATACAAGACAACACAGTTTTGCTACCTCCTATTTCTGTTCTGTCTCACCAGGGTAATTGTTGCCATTATACTCCCCACAAGACAAGCATTGGCAATCATGCCAACTAAACCGGATTAGTGTTCAGGGGTATTTGCTGTACATGATGCCAAATTCATCCTTGATCCTAATTATATGAAATATGCTCCAATAATTTTCCACTAGGTGAATACAAATAATGCCAAAACTGCTGCCTTTTACTAAACCTCAGTTAAAGAGGCATTCACTAATCCCAAGATATATCATAGCTTCTTCCTGTGTGATTACATTCCTTTTTTATAAAATGGTGTTTCCCCAAAAAGAGATGATTAGCTCTGTTCCTGGCACCAAAATTCTAGGGAGAGAGAGAGAGAGAAAAAAATTATTTCAAGCCTAATTTGTCTGGGCCAAATCCTGAAGTCCTTATTCAGGCAAAATTCCCATTGACTTCAGTGTTCATTTGTAGGTTGGTGTTCACATACAATTTAAACCAATACAAGTTTCAAGACATACCTCTCTATACAATACTTCTTCCTGAATCAAAAGAAGGAAAAACACCTTAACATGGGAAATAAAATCAAAATACACAAATTAGCATTTAGTACTTAGCATTGGTGAAATATTTTCTCTAAATTAAAAATGCTACATGCTGGAGCCAATTCCAAAATTGTATTCCGGAAATTATTTGACACTAAAGTGGGAAGAGTGGTAGATACACTGAAGGGTAGGGATAGGATACAGAGGGACCAAGACAAATTAGAGGATTGGACCAAAAGAAATCTGATGAGGTTCAACAAGGACAAGTGCAGAGTCCTACACTTAGGACGGAAGAATCCCATGCACTGCTACAGACTAGTTCTGCAGAAAAGGACCTAGGGGTTACAGTGGATGAGAAGTTGTATATGAGTCAACAGTATGCCCTTGTCGCCAAGACAGCTTGTGGCATTTTGGGCTATATAAGTAGGAGCATTGTCAGCAGATCGAGTGACATGATTGTTCCCCTCTATTCGACATTGGTGAGGCCTCATCTGGAGTACTGTGTTCAGTTTTGGCCCCCACGCTACAAGAAGGATGTGGAAAAATTGGAAAACGTCCAGCGGAGGGCAACAAAAATAATTAGGGGGCTGGAGCACATGACTTATGGGGAGAGGCTGAGGGAACTAGGATTATTTAGTCTGCAGAAGAGAAGAATGAGGGGGGATTTGATAGCTGCTTTCAACTACCTGAAAGGTGGTTCCAAAGATGATGGATCTAGACTGTTCTCAGTGGTACCAGATGACAGAACAAGGAGTAACTATCTCAAGTTGCAGTGGGGGAAGTTTAGGTTGGGTATTAGGAAAAACTTTTTCACTAGGAGGGTGGTGAAGCACTGGAATGGGTTACCTAGGGAGGTGGTGGAATCTCCTTCCTTAGAGGTTTTTTAAGTCAGGCTTGACAAAGCCTTGGTTGGGATGATTTAGTTGGTGTTGGTCCTGCTTTGAGCAGGGGGTTTGACTAGATGACCTCCTGAGGTCCCTTCCAGCCCTGATATTCTATGATTCTACTAAGTAATAAGGACAATGTTTTTAAAAACAAGTATTCAGGAATAATGATTACATAGGCATAGGCATTCTAGTTGCACAATAAGAAAAGGAGGATTTGTGGCACCTTAGAGACTAACAAATTTATTTGAGCATAAGCTTTCGTGAGCTACGGCTCACTTAATTAGATGCATTCAGTGGAAAATACGGTGAGGAGATTTATATACACAGAGAACATGAAACAATGGGTGTTACCATACACACTGTAACAAGAGTGATCAGGTCAGGTGAGCTATTACCAGCAGGAGAGCGGGGCGGGGGAGAGGAGAACCTTTTGTAGTGTTAATCAAGGTGGGCCATTTCCAGCCATTGACAAGAACGTCTGAGGAACAGCAGGGCCAGGGTGGGGGGGAATAAACATGGGGAAATAGTTTTACTTTGTGTAATGACCCATCCACTCCCAGTCTTTATTCAAGCCTAAGTTAATTGTATCCAGTTTGCAAATTAATTCCAATTCAGTAGTCTCTCATTGGAGTCTGTTTTTGAAGTTTTTTGGTTGAAGAATTGCCACTTTTAGGTCTGTAATCGAGTGACCAAAGAGATTGAAGTGTTCTCCAACTGGTTTTTGAATGTTATAATTCTTGACGTCTGATTTGTGTCCATTTATTCTTTTACGTAGAGACTGTCCAGTTTGGCCAATGTACATGGCAAAGTGGCATTGCTGGCACATGATGGCATATATCACATTGGTAGATGTGCAGGTGAATGAGCCTCTGATAGTGTGGCAATGAAATGCTTAAAATACATCTTTATTTCCATTTGAAAACTTTTCTTTGGTACATTAAATGTTGCACCTGAAATAAACTGGCTGTGTGTGGGGGAACCCATTTACCAAAACAAACTGATAGCAAATTTGTTTTTACAATGTATAATCAATCTAATAATTACTTCTTGCAGGATCTGTGAAGAATAGTGCATATTTAAGATTAAATGGGAAAATTTACCTTAAAGCTATTTACCATTCATTGCCAATATAAGGCCTTTGTCAACTTGGAGGGATTTAATAGTATTTGACCCTCCTGTTCTTTAATTTTGCTATTACCCTTTTTGTTTTGTTTTGTTTTGTTAAAAGTCTAAGATTGTAAGGTTAGTTTTACTGAAATAGACATCACGTTTTATAACTTCTTTCAAACCACCTAAAACAGCACAGCAGAAATAAGGGAAAGTCAGGAACTGATAAGTTAAAAAACAAAACAAACAAAAAAAGCCAAACCAAACCAAAACCCTCTAAAGAATAAAAACTCTTAGGTATGAATAATACGATGTACTTGAGTAGAATTATTGTCTGAGCTAAAGCACAGTTTAAATGGCACTAAATTTGTTACTATGGTAGATGAAAATAGTCTGATGGTATTGATAGATCTAACACTTAATTTTGTGTCCAGGTACAGCAGCAGTAAAGAAAGCTAATAGGATGTAAACATGACCAGTTTTGGTCACCATATTTTAAAAAAAAGATAAAATTGGATAAAGTACTGTACAGACAACTCCAGTAACATGAATGTAATGGAAAGGTTTATATATGACAAGAGACCAACAGAACTGAGATCACAAGTCTTTAGAGAAGAAAACTAGGAGGTGAAATGACTGAAGTATTTAAATTAGCTGAAGGTTATAAAATTAAACTTGGTGATCTGTTTGATACAGCGAGGCAGACCTGAATTAGGGGACATAGCTTTAGGTTAAGAAATGGGCTGCTCATTTCCTAAGTAGTGCATGACACAAAGAGCATGTATGTTACACAATTAGTCCATATTCTGAACTGTGAATGGGTTTTCAGGGGGAAGGCTTTAAGGTTGGTAGTCCCACGGTTAGGGTGGTAGCTTAGCATTTATGAGAGCTGGGTGCTCAATTTGCTACTCTGCTGCCTATGTCCTTGTAACTATCAGCAAGTTACTCGGTCTCCATGCCCCATTTCCCCATCTGTAAAATGGAAATAACAGTAGTTTCCTCCCTCACAATGGTGATGTGAAGATAATTGCAATAAAGATTGTGAGGTGTTCAGCTAGTAGCATTGGCTTCACTACATAAAGCCCTAAATGGTTTGGAGACTGGTTATGTAGGAAAGCTCATTTTCCCCACAGTTGTGAGCACCAGAAGTCCCTGGTCTGGCATCCTCTCAGTTTAAATGAGAGGAGGCTCCTGGTAGGACAGTATCTGTGGAAAAACCCTTGACTTTGAAACTTGCTTCTCCCTGGATTGACCAGAGCCCTGTTTGTGAACTCTCTGAGCAAATAGCAAAGTCCATGTTTTCGGGTAGACATCCGGCAAGAAGGTAGGGTTGCCAACTTTCTAATCACACAAAACTGAACACCCTAGCCTGGCCCCTTCCCTGAGGCCCCACCCCCACCCACTACATTCCCCCTCCCTTGGTAGCTCACTCTCCCCCCCCACTCACTTTCGCTGGACTGGGGAAGGGGGTGGGAGGGCGTCAGGGCTCTAACTGGGGGTGCAGGCTCTGGGGTGGGGCCAGAAATGAGGGGTTCATTTCAAGTGTAGAAGGGGGCTCTGGGCTGGGGCAGGGAATTGGGGTGCAGGAGGGGGTATGTGCTCTGGGCTGGGAGTACAGGCTCTTGGGTGGGGCCATGGATGAGGGGTTTGGGGTGCAGGATGGGGCTCCAGGCTGGGGGTGGGGCCGAGAGATTTAGAGTGCTGATGGGGCTGCGGGTTGAGGCAGGAGGTTGGAGTGCAGGAGGAGGTACAGGCTCTGGGCTGGGGGTGTGGGCTCTGGGGTGGGGCTGGGGATGAGGGGTTTGGGGTGCAGGAGGGGGCTCAGGTTTGGATGGCTCAGGGCTGGGGCAGAGAGTTGGGGCTTGGGGTTGGGGCATGGGCTTACTTTGGGAGGCTCTTGGTCAGTGGTGCAGCGGGACTAAGGCAGGCTCCCTACCTGTCTTGGCATTGCGCTGCATCCTGGAAGCGGCCAGCAGAACCGATTCCTAGGAGGGGGGGAGGCAGGAGTCTCTGCACGCTGCTCTCACCCTCAGGCACTGCCCCCCGCAGCTCCCATTGCCCGTGGTTCCCGGCCATTGGGAGTGCAGAGCTGCTGCTCAGGGCGGGAACAGCATGCGGAGCCCCGTGGCCTCCCTGCCTAGACACTGAACCTTCTGGCTGCTTCGGGGGCACAGCGCAGTGCCAGGACAGATAGGGACTAGCCCACCTTAGCCCTGCAGCACCACCAACCAGACTTTTAATGGCCCAGTCGGCAGTGCTGACCGGAGCCGCCAGGGTCCCTTTTTGACCGGGCATTCCAGTTGAAAACTGGACACTTGGAAACACTACAAGAAGGTGGGTTGATGGGCTGATTAACAGGGTAGAGGGATGTGAGTTGTAGGATTTGTATAGCAGTTCAAGTAATGAATTAATGGTCAAAATGTTGTACTGAATATTTTTAAATTTTGTAATGTGCCAAGGTTATAATATTTATGCTATAAAATCATAATAAATACATGAGTTATTTTATTTGAGCAAGGAATAAATTAAATAGATTTCCACTTCGTCGAGTTAAGTAGTATTTAGAACTAGTCAGAAAATGGGGCAGGGGAGAGTTCTCCATGGAAAACTTCAATGAAAACAGAAACGTTTTCCCTGAAACTTTCTGTGGAAAATGTTGACATTTTGTTGAATAGTGAAAAATTTCCAAGTGAAAATTCTAAAAAGTTTTCTGGAAAGTTTTTGACAACTACTTAAAATTTTCAATTGAAAGAAGAGTTGTTGTAGCCATATTGGTTCTGGGATATTAGAGAGACAAGGTGGGTGACAAGAAGAAGAACTCTTTGTAAGCTCAAAAGTTTGTCTCTCTCACCAACAGAAACTGATCCAATGGAAAATGGACAGTTTTCATGAAAAACTTCATTTAGTCCAAATCCAATTATCCATCAAGGAACAGTTGGAGGAAAATTTTTTCATGAGACCGAACAGTAGTGTGTGTTTAAGCGAAACCTAGATATCAACATGGAATTTAATAAGTGAAAGGGATAATAGTCAGTTTGGTGCATGGAAGT
The DNA here is from genome assembly GCF_009764565.3 of Dermochelys coriacea. NCBI lineage: Eukaryota > Metazoa > Chordata > Testudines > Dermochelyidae > Dermochelys > Dermochelys coriacea. The sequence goes on from NC_050069.1 coordinate 193,922,051, forward strand.
AGCATACCATCTTTCCTAAGGGTCAAAAGGAAATTTTCCATTGATCAGACTTTTAACCCCTCACCAAGTTGGTGATGAGAATTTTTGGCTTGGGAGTAGTTTTACCTTCTTCTCGTACTAAAAGAAAATATTTTAACAGTTTAAGGTTTTAAAATGTATATGTGATCGAGATGGGAGAGCCTCATTTCATCTTTCCAAACAGAAAGGGTCTGGGGTCTTCTTCTGGTTCAACACCCATCCTCCTTCAGAGTCTGGGACTAGACAGATGAGTCTTGTGGCATGCTCGGAGATCAACAGATTTGTAGTATTTAGACCAAAAGGCAGGCAAATTGCAAAGTTGAGAGCTTCTCACAGAAAATGTCCTGCCAATTTTGTACCGAGAGGGCTCCAGACCAGGCACCTCTATGGATCATAGGTAAGGCACTGCATGAGAAAAGAGGTGATCTCTCATGTAGGCAGGTCCCAACCATTTAAAACTTTACTTGTCATAACCAATATCATCTGGAAACCAATAATAGATCCTGTAACATGGTTGTCATGTGCTCATGGTGAGAGAGCTGCTGTATTTTGAACTAGCTACAGTTTCTGGTATGATTTAAGGTATAACCCAATATAGAGCATGTTACAGTAATCTAATCCCAAAGTGACAAAATGCATGTATTTCAGTAACAAGGGTCTGCATCCAAAAGAAACTGTCACAATCTCCTGGTTTCACCACCGAGACATGAGTGGTCTGAACATAGGTGCTGGAACGAGGAGTGCTGGCTTGAAGTAGCAATAACAAACACCAAATACATGGCTTCTGCCTTCAGCACCCCACTATAAAAATTGTTCCAGCACCACTGGTCTGACCTAGTGGTCAAAGAAGGAGTCAGGCTGGGTCAGATACTGGGAGGTCAGAGTCCAAGACAGGCCAGAGGGCAAACCAAGAGTTGAGCATCAGGAGGCAGGCAGGTTCAGGTTACCAGGAGATCAGCAGCAGAAGACAAACTTGAGAGCAGAACCAAAGATCAATAACCAGAGTCAGGCCGGGTCAGGATACCAGGAAATCAAGCTGGGGAGCAGGAACAAGAAGCACAAGGTACACAGTCCAGAGCAGGATGGATCCAAGATGAAGCGGGACCTGACAGCCACATGTGCTTCTGCAGCTGTGCCCCCCTGCCAGCCCAGCTCCGGAGGCTGGTGCCTGGGGTTGAACCTTGCAGGCACCGCAGAGTTCCCGCTCTCACAGCAGCTGCAGATGGCCTGGAGGCCTTTCACTGGCATCCAGGCATTGCCAGCTTGGCTGAAGGAGAAGGCTTTGGTCAAGGGATCTGGCACTTGGGTGGCTGCCATGACCTTCAGGTGGCAGGTGATGTAGATCAAGGGTCTCCAAACTTTTTGAATCGCGCACCCCCAGGGCCAGCTCTGGGGAAGTAAAAAAAAAAGAAGAGCTGCTGTCGGCATGCCACCAAAGAATCAAAGGTCCAGAAGCACTGCTGCTGCCATGCCGGCGGTGTTCCTTTGGCGGCGCTCCTCCTGCCACGCACCCCCATGGATGGTCTTGCACACCCCACTTTGGAGACCACTGATGTAGATCACATTCTTGGAATCACCAGCAAATCTGAATGCATCAACCATGAACCAGAGGATGACCTACCAGGGCCTGGTTCAGCTACCAGATACCAATGCTGAACTTCTGGTATCTGACCCAGCCCAACTCCTGTCTGATCACTAGGTCGGACCACCCACATCCTAGTCATGACAATTTCTATGGACAACAGGCCTGGTCCTGTGCTGAGTTTAAATAGGAGCTGTGGACCAATCAGGACCCCCAGCATCCTGCCAATCAGGTTCCAGGACTGTAGTCCTTTATCAGGTTTCAGCTTCTGCCCTAGCAACTGTTGGCAGGTTGCTGGGTGGCAGGTTGGCGCTTACTAACTCCTACAAGTCTTGTAGACCCAGGTTTAAGACCTGTGGTCCCTGACATCTGGCTAGCCAAAGATGAGAAAAGGACTTCCTAGAAACTGTTGCTCTTTGTGTAATGGCAGATAGGAATTCAATAATAACTCCCAGATTGCAAACCAACAAATGGCAGGCACTCATCCTCAGTATTAAGAGGAAGATATAATCTTTGCCTATCTTCTGATTGCCTCCCCTAACCTGCTAGCATCACCTCACTCTTATCTGGCTGAGCTTCAGCCACCTAATTCTCAACCAGGCCTCATTCTCCCTCAAACATTCAGCTAGGTGTTCAACAGCACTGGCCTTGTCATGTGAGCTAGCAATGTAGAGCTGGTTGTTGCCAACAGACTGGAAACACTGCTGCAACTTTCTCCTGCAAATCCTCCTAACAGCCCTGTGTACGAACTGAATAAAGGGGAGGCAAGATGGAGCTCCACATGATAGCATCCAGCACCATCGCTGAGAATGTTCAACAAGGAAGGAGTGGGAAAACCTGGATAGCAACCCCATTTGCTCCTGCTGCTGTCCACAGGAGACTCAACAGTGCCCCATGATCAGTGGCATTGTAGGCTGCAGATAATAATAAATATTTAATACAGCTCTAACAATATTAGCATGGACACTGGGGGTTACGAAAAGTAATTCATGTCTGTAAAGAGTTACAAAATCCTTCGACAAAAGGTGCTATAGAAGCATGAAGTATAGATATTAAATATTACTTTTTACAATTGTCTGTTTACCTCATACACTGTAGTAACCCAAAGTCTGTCAGTGGAGGTGAACTACAGCAAAGATCAAAACAGAGCTGTCAGGAAGCAATTTTCCCCTGGAGAAAAGAGAGAAGAATTTCTTTTCTTTAAACACTCCTTTCCTGCTGGCATCCATTGAAGCTTCTGTTGGAATGTTTGCACTTCAAATGCTATGCCTGGTGTAATACAATCTTAGGGCTTCCCTGTGTATCAGGCATGCTGGGTAAATCTGAAACAGTTAAAATGAAATTAAGAGTTTTATTTTTATCTGCAATGGCCATGGAATTATGGCCCAATTTTAAAACCTGAGTGCCCAATGTTAGCCTTCTAAATTCATCTTTAGACTCCTAAATCTTCTATTTAGCAGCCTAACTTTAGGCCTTCCAAGTTTGAAAATATTGGCCTATATCTTGAATCATTTGGTTATGTCTAGATGTTGCATGAGTCTCTAAACCATAGGTGTTAAGAAATACCATATGCTGCAATACCAAGTTACAACAGGGTGAGCTAAGGACAGAGCGTCATCCTTAACTTTGAATTTCCTTCTCTTTTCAGAATGGTGTTACAACTTTTAGCATTACTTAAATGCATGTTTTGTGCTTTAATGAACTTCAGGCACAAATGTTTTATCTAATATTAAAGCTGACAGAAAAATAATGACGTTCACTGTCAGCACAAATAACATTGAAAGACAATGAATCATTGACTTGTAAACTATAATCAATTGAAGTTATTTGCCTCTATAAAGGTAGATCATTAAAAGGCTAAATGTGATTTTAAATGGTTACAAAATAGAGAGAGTAGAGATACATTAAATATGGATGATAAGAATAAGGAATAAAACCAGTGAAGGAAAAGCCAGGATGTTCAACATATTCATAAATGATCTGGAAAAAGGGGTAAACAGTGAGGTAGCGAAATTTGCAGATCATACAAAACTACTCAAGATAGTTAGGTCCAAAGCAGACTGCGAAAAGATACAAAGGAATCTCACAAAACTGGGTGACTAGGCAACATAACGGCAGATGAAATTCAATGTTGATAAATGTGAAGTAATGCACATTGGAAACATAATCCCAACTATACTTATAAAATGATGGAGTCTAAATTAGCTGTTATCACTCAAGAAAGAGATCTTGGAGTCGTGGATAGTTCTCTGAAAACATACACTCAATGTGCAGCAGCAGTCAGAAAAGCTAACAATGCTGGGAATCATTAAGAAAGGGATAGATAATAAGACAGAAAATATCATATTGCCTCTATATAAATCCATGGTATGCCCACATCTTGAATACTGTGGTCGCCCCATCTTAAAAAAGATATATCGGAATTGAAAAAGGGTCACAAAAGGGCAATAAAAATTATTAGGGGTACGGAACAGTTTCCATATGAGGAGAGAATAATAAGACTGGGACTTTTCATCTTGGAAAAGAAATGACTAAGGGGGGATAGGATAGAGCCTAGAGGTCTATAAAATCATGATGGGTGTGGAGAAAGTAAATAAGGAAGTGTTATTTACTCCTTCTCATAACACAAGAACTAGCAGTCACCAAATGAAATTAAAAGGCAGCAAGTTTTAAACCAACAGAAGGAAGTATTTCTTCACACAACGCACAGTCAACCTCTGGAACTCCTTGCCAGAGGATGTTGTGAAGGCCAAGACTATAACAGGGTTCAAAAACGAACTAGATAAATTCCAGGAGGATAGGTCCATCCATTTCTATTAGCCAGGATGGGCAGGGATGATGTCCCTAGCCTCTGTTTGCCAGAAGCTGGGAATGGGCGACAGGAGATGGATCACTGGATGATTATCTGTTCTGTTCATTCCCTCTGGGGCATCTGGCATTGGCCACTGTAGGAAGACAGGATACTAGGCTAGATGGACCTTTGGTCTGATCCAATATGGCCGTTCTTATGTTCTTATGTTTCATTACATGAAACAGAAGTGACAGTGAACACTTCTGAGTCAGTCTAAGGAAAGAAGTTTTTTACAAACAAAGCCATGTCTCTGACCAAGTATCTCTGACCATCTCTATCCATCTAATGCAGATGCAGGATATCATATGTATTACAACAACTTCCGAAACTTTTCATGTCATAGATTGTAAATGACTGGGAAATACATTGTACACATGTCCTGGGTCCCATCTCTTCTTCAGGTGGAATCAGTAAAGCCTCAGTCTGTCTCAACGAATGTAGTACTAGGACATCTGTGACCAATAAGTGTAGAATTGACAACATGAAGGTGCACATCGAGTGTATGTCTGTGTGGTGGGATCTCAGAGCCTCATCAGACATGTGAATACTATGTATTTGGGCTGATCACAATTTTTCCATCACAACATAGTTTTTCTCAAAAAGTGTCTGTTTTCTGCAGAATATTTTGAGTTTTAGTTAAAAAACACAAAAAACTTTTTGGCCAAAAGCCCAAATTTTTTGGTTTTTGAGGTCAAAATTTTCTGCAGAAAAAAGCCCTCCATTTTTCAAACTGGTCTAGTGCATATACACAGAAGGATGGATAGGGTAGGTTGAGTTCTCTGTCTCAGAGTGGATGGAAAAGGCACTGTCTCTGGGCTTTCTATGGAATGATTGTGATTGCTCTACCATATTAGGAGTGTGGGTTGTGACGGATTTGGGTCTTTGGAGAGTAAGATACAAGATGTTGGATAGGGAAAAGGCTGCTTGTACCTGGTATGTGGTGATTGAATGATGGTCTGCAGGTCAACAGGATAAGTGTGGGAGCAGGTAGTAGGGGTCTGGAGCCCATATCGGAAATGTAGATGGATTAGCTTAGGTATGATTAAGGAGGTTTCTGGCCTACAGAGGAAGGCTCTGGAATGTTACAGAAAGAAAAACAATCAGCTTTCTATGTTCAGTAATTCATTTTACTGTTTTAGAAATTTGTAAGACTAAGAAATGCAAATGTACTTTTGATGTGCTGATTACTTTGGGGTGCACAAAAACATGAAAAGTAACTATAATGAAATATCTCCTGGGTGTCTTGGAACATCCAAAGGGGATGCAGGAGGAGTTCCCTAGGAAACAAAAGTTGCACTGACAAGCATTTTTAAGCTTGGACAGCTGACAGCTAGTCAATTGAGCTCTGAACATCATTGCTAGAAGGTATGTGATTCCACTCAAAAGTGTGGTTGGTAGGATTAAATGTGGAGAGCCTTAGTTTTCTGAGAGAACCTACAAGGGAAGCAGGCTGGATAGATTAGTGTCCATAAATCCTTTCTGAAAAACTGAGAGGGATAAAAGTCTGATCACTAGTTTATCCAAAAAAAGGATTTGGTGACACCTTACATAACTCTAAAAAAAGACTATAGGGCACAATTCTGCCACTTAGGCACAGACCACATTGGAAGCAACAGAAGTCACACCATATGTCCTGGAGCCCCTTGACACCCGGGGGAGTGAGTCAATTGCACCACACCCTGGCAAGGGGTAATATGCTCTGCTTTTTGTAGCAGCCAGCTCAAATCCATGTCCTCTTTGTGCTCGTTTAGGAGACTGTAGATAATGTAATTGTGCCTGATGCATCTATGGGGTGCAAAGGGGAAGAAAATATCTTGCTGGCCAGGAAGCGGGTAAATACAACTTGTCTTCAGTAGTTTTCAAACAGAGGCCTGAGTGCCATCAGTGGTCCTTGGGGTCCCTCTTGGCTATTCACAGTATGAAACATTTTGAGAATCAAGCAGTTGGAGTTTGGGATGTTAGGAGAGGAGGTGGACAGGGGGTACTCTCTCTTTTACAAAAGTGTCATAGAAGTGAGAAATCGGAGAACTATTATTCATAAACTCCCACACCTTGTTCTGAGATGGCTCCTGCGTGGAAACAGATGTGCCAGTAAATCAAATACAAGTAATAAATGCATTTAATAGCTAGATCAGTATAATTGCTTGCCTCGTCAGCTAATAAGCAAAGAGCATGAACAAGTAGCATAACAGTTTTATTACATGTTCGTGCTTGTGTTTCCTTGAGACGTATGATGTAAGCAAACTGTATGATACAGTACACTTCAAACAAGCAGTTAAAAGTAAGAGTTCGCAACAAGCAATTTAAAACAAATGTTGGGAGAATTAGGACTTCAAGAAATCTTTTCCAGGTTAAGCTCCAATTATAGTTTACAGATTTGATGAGGAAAATAAGATGATGTGAAACATCATACATGATATTAACGTTTAGAAAGACATCCTTTAAATATTTTTTCTCTTGTTTTCTTGTAAGATGTGTTTCAGGGAAGTAATATATACTACTATCTGAAAAATCATCAGGCATGACTCTGTATGGAAGCTTTTTGCATGAGTGATTGGTTGTGAAATATCCCCACCCTTTCTTAGTTCAAGCAACATATAAGGAATGTGCTTCTTATTTCTCAAGTAGAGTATTTTATTTCTTGCAGATAAGAGTGTAAAATTCTTTTTGAAGTGCTTGAATATTAGTAAATTGGAATTAAGATGTTAAATATACTTCTGACAATCTACTACAGTTTTACAAATATTGCATGGATTATTACAAGGGAATGCATCTTTGATGTTACATCAGGATATATTAGGCTGCTAAATCATGTAAAGTAAGCCCTTAGTTTTTTTTCATTTTACAGCATAGCACATTGTGTGTGTTGTGTTATACTGTAGGAGAAGTGGACAAGAAGAGACAGAAATAGTCTGCCAAAGTCTGATTTTTACTTAAATTAATGGTTTTTTACTGATGTGAGAACAACATTGACCCTGAAGATAGATCTTCATATGAAATTTCACCATCAAAAGCAATACAGCAAAGTTTAAAAAACAAATTCTTGTAAAACATTTCTAAAATGAATATTGTCATAGTCCTGTGGGGCAAATACGGCTAAGCAGATGGTCATTAACAAATATATATTGTGACAGAGTCGGGCCAGATGGCTACAGAAGAGTAATCCTATTGGGATCTGGGAAGTGGGTGGGCGAAGCCCGACCACTGCTAAAGGATCCCCCCCAGCCTAAAAGGGGGATCCACAGGACCTAGATACCAAATAATTCCAGGGGACAACTAATGAAATAACAGGGACAGGAGTGTGATCAAAGGGTCAAACGAAGGGAACCGGATGGGGACACCGAGCAGAGAACCCCGGACAGCGTTCACTGCTCCTCAAAGGCGTCAAGGGAGTCAGAGGACGCCACTCAGAGGAACTCTGCCCGGATACGTGAACGGACCAAGGATCGGAAATAAGCCCTACAGTCACAGGAGACTCCATCGGCCAACCTCCTCACTCTGGTTTTATAGATGGCCATTTTAGCTAGGGCCAAGAGGAGGTTGACCAGGAGATCCCGCGACTTTGTGGGGCCACGGATAGGGAGTGCATAAATAAGAAGGTGAGGGGAAAAGTGCAACCAAAAGCATAATAAAATATTGGTGAGGAGCCGGAATAGGGGCTGCAGCTTGGCACACTCCAGGTATGTGTGTGCCAGGGTTTCCCTCACGCCGCAAAAGGGGCAGGTATCTGGGATTGAGGTGAACCGCACCAAGAACATGCCCATGCTCATGGCTCCGTGAAGGAGCCGCCAACTGACATCCCCGGCGGGCCTCGGGATTAAGGTGGAATATAGGCTGGCCCACCGGGGCTCCTCACCCTCCAAAGGTGGCAGGAAGTCCCGCCATTTTGTATCGGGGCGGGACATGAGGGTGAGGGCATGAAGGGTGTGGAGCACGAGCGTGTATAGATGTTTTCTTGGCACGGTTTGAAAGCAGACTGGCTGCATCTCATGTAGCCGGCTTACAAGGGGTGAGGGGGTTGGTTGGGTCTACGGGGCAAGGGTCCAATTAAAAGGTCTGGTGGGCCTGGGCTAGAGGGTGGGTGGGGCATGCCCTCATGCAGGACCCGGTCGAGATAAACCCAAGCAGCGGACGGCAAAGCGGCCTTCACCTCCTGAAGTATGCACCAAGAAGTACAAAGTCTGGAGAGCCCCATGCGCTGAGCGAGCGTCAGGGGATCCAGCCAGTCTCCCCGGTCATAGTCCAGGAGGTCTCTGACTCTTGTGACTTCTGCCAGGACCAACCTCTGGCGCACCAAGCGGGACTCCGCCACCTGCACACGGAGCTGGGGGTTGTGTAGCAGGAGCTCCGCGAGAAGATCTGCCCCCTTGGTGGCCACCATGGACCTGGTTGTTGAAAAGAATTTCCAGGTCCGGAAAAGGTCCTGGTAGAAAACCGGCAGCCCGGAGAGGTCTCGCGGAAGACCTCTCGGATGGAGATAAAGGAGCTGCCGGTCGTATCGGAGCCCTCGGAAGCGGCGCAGGAAGGTGTACACCAGTATGCTCCATGCCGGACTACCTGCACCATAAAGGAGCCTCTGCAGGGCCTGGAGGCAGAAGACATAGACCTGAGTAAGTGGACATTTCAGGCCCTGCCCTCCCTCCTCCAGGGGTAGGTGGAGAACCCCTACAGGGACCCAGTGCAGTCCTGACCAAAAGAACTCCAGAATCGATGTCCGGAGGTTGGCCAGGAAACCCGGGGCCGGGACCAGGGTGTTGAGCCGGTACCAGAGCATGGACAGGACTAGTTGATTAAGCACCAGTGCCCTCCCTCGAAGGGAGAGGCACCGGAGTAGTCCTGTCCATTTCCGGAGCCGCTCTATCACCCCGCCCTCTAAATTCTGCCAGTTCTCCGGTGGAGAGGGATGCGTGGCAGAAAGGTAAACGCCGAGATAGAGCAGCGGACCCGCGCTCCACCGGATGGCCTGAAGCGCGGGTGGGAGGGAGCTCGCCTGCCACCAGTCCCCTACCACCAAGCCAGAGCTCTTGACCCAGTTGACCCATGTGGAGGAGGCTGCCGAATAGATGGCCTGTCAAGCCTCCACCCACACCAAGTTGCCCGGGTCCTTGACCACGAGGAGCACGTCATCAGCGTACGCCGACAGGACCAGCCGCAGCTCTGGCTCCCACAGCACCAACCCTGTCAATCTCCTTTGGAGGAGACAGAGGAAGGGCTCGATCGCCACAGCGTACAGCTGGCCTGAGAGGGGGCACCCCTGCCGTACTCCTCGCCCGAAGCTGACTGGTTCGGTCAGAGTCCAGTTGAGCCTGACCAGACACTCTGCAGAGGTGTACAGCGCCCGGAGAAAACCCACAAATTGGGGTCCGAAGCCAAACACTTGCAGAGTGCTCAGGAGATACCCGTGATCCACCCTGTTGAACGCCTTCTCCTGATCTAAGGACAGGAGGGCGAACGACAGACCATCCCTAAACCCGAGTTCCAAAATGTCCCGGATCAAATATAGGTTGTCAAAGATGCTGTGGCGCCAGCACGGACACTAGCCGCAGTGAGATTGCTTTTGCCGCAACTTTGTAGACCATGCTGAGGAGGGAGATGGGATGCCAATTTCGTAAATCGCAGAGGTCCCCCTTTTTCGGCAATAAGGCGAGCATGGCTCACCTGCACGAAAGAGGGAGGACCCCGCTCTGCAAAGACTCGGCCCAGATGGTGACTAGGTCTGGGCTGAGGACATCCCAGAACACGCGATAGAACTCCACAGTCAGCCCGTCCATGCGCGGAGATTTATTGGTGGGCATGCGACGGAGGGCTTCCGAGAACTCGGCCAGAGTGAGAGGCAGCTCTAGCTGGTCTCAGTCACCCACGCTGACCATCGGGAGTCTGTCCCAGAGCACTCTGCAAGCGTTAGGATCGGTTGGATCTGGGGAGAAAAGGCTTGCGTAGAAGGCTCTCGCCCTCCCGCACATCTCCACCGGATCCGCGAGGGGGGTGCCATCTTCTGCCAGAAGGCAGATGATATGTTTCTTGGCCCCGCTCTTTTTCTCCAGGGCATAGAAGAAGCGGGAGCCGCAATCCATTTCCCGAAGGAGACGAATGCGGGATCGAACAAAGGCACCCCAGGCCCGATGGTCCTGGAGGGCCCAGAGCTCCTCCCGCTTCTCCCGGCACTCTCCGCAAAGGGGCGGATCCTCGGGGCTGGCGGCCAGACGCCTTTCCAGCTCTAAGACCTCCCGTTCCAACTGCTCTATCGCCACATCCCTCCGTCGGCTGGCGCCCCGGGAGTAGTCATGGCAGAAGAGCCGGGCGCGCACCTTCCCTAGGTCCCACCACCGCCGCGCCGAGGGAAAGGCACGCCACTGCCCTCGCCAGGCCAGCCAGAACTCCCAGAAGGACGCCATGAAGCCCGCGTCCTCCAGCAAGCTGTTGTTGAAATGCCAATAGGTCTGCCCCAGCCTCTCTGCGCAGAGGGAGGCTGTCACAGTGGCTAAATGATGGTCAGAAAATGGGGCCGGCCGAATGCTGGAGGAGTGGGCTCGTGAAAGACGGAAGTGTAATAAATAAATGCGGTCCAACCGGGAGTGTCTCGACCGATGGGCCTCCACCCAGACAAAGGTGAACGTAGAAGTGTCATCTGGGCGGTGGTCACGCCAGACGTCCACCAGGGAGTGGTGTTCAACTATCTCCTGGAGGACGGCGGTGGCGGCCGGGCTCTGCTTGGTCCCCGAGAGGTCCCGTTCCTCGAGGGTCATGTTAAAATCCCCTTCCAGGACCAGGCATTCATGAGGATCCAAGGTGCCGAGGAAGGCGGACGCCTGCTGATAGAATTGCAGCCGCTCCGGGCTTGCTGCCGGGGCATAGATGTTAACGAGGTTAACTACAAGCCCCTCCATGAGGACCCGGAGGTGCAGCAGGCATCCCGGCACAGCCTCGGCACCCCCCAGCACCTCGGGCCATAGGTCGGGGGAAAACTGGGTCGCCACTCCAGCCGTACGAACTGTGAGATGGCTAAAGTAGACCCTGTCCCCCCATTCCAGCCGCCAGCTGTCTTCGGCGGTCGGATTCGTATGAGTCTCCTGCAGGAAAACCACAGAGTACCCCCCTTCCCGAAGGAAGGAGAGCACCTAGGACCTGCAGAGACCCATCCTACAGCCGGGGGTGTTCAATGTTGTGATGGTAAGAGGTGCCATGAGGAGGGCTGGGGGGGATCCTCGCCGGCAGGGATGCTCGCAGCTCCCAACAGGCCGTGCAGCAGTCCGTGACCCACCCCGTAAGTGAGTAAGTAGTCTCAGAAGAGGTGAACCCGCTGGTAGGCTGCAGCGCCCTGCCTCCTGGTCCTTTTACCCTCCCCCCTTGCGGCCCGGAGGATTTGATGAAAGTCCCCCCATTGCTGGAGAGCAAGTTGTACTTTGTTGCGGGAGCCACGGACGTCTTCTAAAAACTCCCGCAACCCCTCTCGCAGCGCATGGGGGGGTGGGGTTACGGTCTCCTGGTTACTCCCTGACAGGGCCCTTGGTACAGCCTCGTGGCCTACCGAGACGGGCAGACAGGGTGAGGACCCCCAACGGGGCTCCTGATGGGTTGGTGCCACTAGGCCCGCTTCGAACCATGGGGCGATAGGGGGTGGCGGAGGGAAGATAGCAGCCCTGGTGGGTCGGGATGGGTAAACACAAAGGCCGCTCCCTGGGGGTCATCTATTGGAAAAGGGAAGGAGACAGCCCCAGGGGTGGCAATAACATCTCGGGAGGTGGACGGGATAGGGGCAGGGGCAGGGGCAGGGGCAGGGGCAGGGGCAGGGTTAGAGGCGAGATTCTGGGCGGGGAGAGGGCTCTCAGTGATGCCGGGTGCAGGCTCTATGGTGGATTTGGCAGCCATGGCATCAGGAGGTGAACTCTTCTGTAGGGCCCCCTCTCAGGAAGGAGGTCGAATGCTCCTCACCAATGAGGGGTGCCCCTGGTAGCTCAGGTCCCTGCCGCGTGGCACTGGCTGTCGCCTCAACAGACTCGGTGGCCCTCAGCGGGGTGCCATCTGCAGCCGGATTGATGGAGTCCAGGGGCCCCTCAGAGATGGGAGCGGAAGCAACGGTTAGGGGGAGGGAGTATGGGGAGAGAGGGGCTGAAGTGAAGTCGCCCAGATCGAGGCCCACTGGCATAGGGTCGTCCTCCCCCTGGGTGACTGGGGTCAGACCCAGGGCCTCGATCTCCTCATATATGGACGGGAAATTATTTTCCACCATCCCAGGATTCTCCCCGCCGGCACCTGACGCACCGGTCGCCTGGGGCACACTGAGGTTTCAGATGGCGCCAGGGCAGCGGGGGCTCCCTCGGGGGCCTCAGAGGGGCAGAACTCCCGTGGAGGGGAGATGCCGCCTTCCAGTGCTGCCACGTCTTCCCCAGCCAGCTCCAGTGGATGGAACACACCCATGGGTAAAGCGGAAGGCTTGGCATCGGTGCCCCCCTTCCTGATCTTCCGGGGGGCCTCCGCATCCGATGGGAGGAGCGGAGCTCAAGCCTTCCGCTTGCCCCCCTTCCCCTGGACTAGTGCCCAGCCCTCCATGGCATCATCTGGGGGCTGGCTAGCAGGGGTCGTGTCGGGGGCAGAGGCGATGGCTCAGGGACTCAAGGGGATAATGGTGGGGCAGCACAAGGGAGGGAAGATTCCCCTTGGGGCGGGCCCTCTCCCATGCCCGGCGGTGTCCCTGCCACACCCTCCTCCACAGGCCCCGCCAGATTGCAAGCAGTGGGGGCGGGGCTCTCCTGCTCATCTAGGCATAGTTGGGGAGGTGCCCCTTGGGCCCGAGCGGGAGCAATAGTGGACTGGGAAGGAGGAGGGGTGGTTTCGGGTGCCAGGCTGCTTGGGGCGCCAACAATGATGGGGCCGGTGCCTACCGGGGCTCGGGGGTCCCGGATGCCCCTCCTTTCCGGGCCAAGGGGCAGTCCCTCCAGACGTGCCCCATCGCCCGGAAAAGGTAGCACCGGGCCTCCCCCGTGGAGTAGTGCACCTGGTAATGAGCCCCCTGGTAGGGGACTAGGAAGGACCCCTCGAGCGCCTATCCATCACGCGCCACCGGCGGCAGTTGAAGCTGCACTTGCCGGCAGAACGAGAGGCTGTGACAGAGGGCAGGGTCTTTGCAGCCCCACAGGAGAGGACTGATGACAGAGATGGGTTTCCCCAGGGTAGAGAGGGCAGGTAACAGGGCGGCATTGGGAAGAAAAGGAGGGATGGAGGTCAGGACCAGGCGGACGCCCAGGTCCTCTAGCGGCTCCAGGGGAACGAACACGCCCCCTACTGCCAGGCCCTTCTCCACCGCCTCCTGGGCGGCGGCCTCCGATGCTAAGAAGAAGATGACCTTGCCATACATTTTGGAGGCCGCCACAATGGCCATGGGCCCCACTACCCTCGCCAACACCCGCACATCGGTCTCCACATGGGGCAAGGTGGGCACCAGAAGGCAACGGACACCGTGCTTCCTGGTCATGGTGGGAAAGGGGCCCCGGCCGCTATAAATGGTAGCGGAGGCGGTGGGCAGGGGAGATGAAGTAGCTGCAGGTGGGGGGGCTGCCGCCACCTGGGCGTACGCCCTGGGGACCGGGGGAGGGACACCCGCAGAGCTGATGGAAGGAAGAGCAGGGAGGGACGCTGTGGCCGGTGGTGGGGCCGGGGCAGTGGGGGCATCCCCTGCCATGGAGGGCCTGGTCTTTTTAGCGGGGCCCTTCCCCTTCTTCTTCCACTGGCCCTTCCTGCCAGCTGGGGGGGCTTCCCCAGAATTTGAGGGGGGGGAAGGACATGGCAGCAATGGAGGTCATCCCGGTTCCCGTCGCTGCTGGTGCCCCAATGGGGGTGGTGGCAGATGGTTCGGCAGCGGTAACGGAGGTAGAGGCTTGGGGGGGTGGCGGAGGGGCAGGCGGGGGAGCGGTAGCTCCACCCATCTCATCCCCTGCCATTGTGAGCAGGGAGGGAAGGGGAGATACCAAAAGAAGGAGGGGAAAGGGGAAGCAGGTCGACCACTCCTCCCCACTAGAGGTGGGCTGGACGTGGGGGCAATCAGGGGTTAGGGGTCAGTCGCCGACACAGGGTGGAATTCCGGCTCTGCTAGCTGCACTGGGGGGGGATACAACAACTTTGGGGGTGCAGTGAAGTGGGTTGAAACTAAAATGGGGAGTTGCACAAGCGCATGGGATGGGGCATGGGCACACGGAGCAAGGGGCTCAGCAGGCCGGAGGTAGGGCAGGAAAACCAAGGGGCTAGCTTCAGAGGCGGGGGCAGGGCAAACAAACAGAGGCTGCAGGAGGAAATGGGCGGGGCAGGCAAACAAACTGAAGGTAGTAAGCGGGGGCTGGGGCATAAGGGGGGGCAAAAGCTGCAAAGGGCAAATGGGGCAGGTTGCAAGGGCAAAGCTGTGAGGTAGGCAGTCCGGGGGGTGGGGCATGTGCACCCACGTGTGCTTGCACAAAGTCAATTTGGGCTGGTTACTGCTTCTGGGCCAAAGGGTGGAATCGGGGCGTGGCAAGCCAAGCAAGCTGAGTCCAGAGGCAGGAGCTGAGGCAGATGGTAGCCAGTGCGGGTGGTGGAGGGGGCAGTGGTGGAGTAGTGGTGGGGGTTGGGGGGACACAGATGGATCAGGGGGCAGCTCCACACCACACCCCCTGTGTCCCTGGAAACACACTCAAGACCCCCACCACAAGAGCACAGTTTGAAAGTTACTCAGCCTTAAGGCCCCCTCCACGGTGGTCTGCAAAGTCTCTAGGTGCTCCCCCACTGGTAGATGGTCCTCTTCTTCTCCTCCTCAGGGCTTCAGCAGCTCCAGGCAGCAGACTCCGCAGCAGCAGCTCCAGAAACTCCAGGTGATGGTCCAGGCAGGCAGAAAGGACCCCTCTCAGGTGGTGGTGGTGTTGGTGGTATCCACAGCAGCAACGGCTGGGGCTGGGGTCTCTTACTTCCCCCCCCCCGGGGAGTAGGCCAGCAGGCCCCCCACAAGGGGCTGCAGTTGGAGCAGTAGCAGTACCCAAGGGTGGGGGGGGTCCAGCAGCCAGCCAGCAACCAGGTAGCAGAGAAGGGGGGTGGTATTTGGCCTAGCCAGGGGAGCAGCTGGAGTAGCAATAGCAGCAGGGAGAGCCCAGGGCCTAGCAGCAGCAGCAGCCCTCTCCCTCCAGGCCAGAGGGCTACAGAAGAGTAATAGAGGACAGATATTATTAGCCCCAGGTTAAGCAGGTCCCTTTTCCCTGGGTAAGGGAACAGGGAAGGTTCCAGAACAATCAGTAACCATCTGGAGACAATTAAGACAGGCTGATTAGAATACCTGCAGCCAACCAAGAAGCTGCTAGAATCAATTAAAGCAGGCTAATCAGGGCACCTGGGTTTTAAAAAGGAGCTTACTTCAGTCTGTGGTGTGTGTGTGGCTGGGAGCAAGAGGTGCTAGGAGCTGAGAGTGAGAACATGGACTGTTGGAGGATTGAGGAGTACAAGCATCATCAGACACCAGGAAGAAGGTCCTATGGTGAGGATAAAGAAGGTGTTGGGAGGAGGCTATGGGGAAGTAGCCCAGGGAGTTGTAGCTGTTGCACAGCTGTTCCAGGAGGCACTCTAGACAGGGCCCTGGGCTGGAACCCGGAGTAGAGGGTGGGCCTGGGTTCCCCCCAAAACCTCCCAACTCCTAGTCAGACACAGGAGGAGTTGACCTGGACTGTGGGTTCAAACTGCGGGCTGCTGTGAAGCTCCAAGGCAAACAAATCCGCCAATAACCGCAAGACCCACCAAGGTAGGGGAGGAACATTGTCACAATATATAAAAAATTAAGGCTAGAAATAGAGGCCCTGATTTTTCCACTCTATTATACTGGCTTATTATACTTATTATACTGGAGAATGAGATGCTCAGATTTTGCTGGCTAAAACTAGTCATGGACTTTCTCTGGATCAAAGGCAGAGGAATTGCCTCATGCTACAACTTGCTCAATTTTAGCCCTCAAATAAATTTTTCTTTTTGATTCACAGTTGTGTAGTTGTGGAGGAAAGAGCTTATAGGGCTCAGTATGATGTCAAAGTAGTGTCAACATCACTTTCAAGACTTCTGTGATGCATGGATTTCAGATATAGAACAGTCATGCGGAAAAACAAAGAAATCCACAAATTTATCATCAAGCTTGACAAACCTTAAAATGAGTGAACAGCCCAGTTATGAATCAAAACATCCTGTTTTGTTTTTTTATATTACAACTGTAAATGGACAACAAATGCTAGTTGCCAGTAATTAGACAAGAGGATGTTACTGTTTTAAAGTAGAAATTGAATTTAAAGTTCTGTGTTTAATTAATTACTTTTGGCTTTCCCTTTTATTTTGAATTAAAGATTCCCTGCCTGGAGATTAAAAGAGAAAATTTGTAGTTTTCAATATTATTTTACTTTGTAGAATGTGGATATTAAAGAATATACACAAGTTGCTTTAAAGAGTAAAAGATTATTTGAAACAAAAAAATGGTTGTTTTCTTTTAGCTGTTCAAATAAGCAAGTATAAGGTTAATTATTTTGCGTTGTTTGAATTTTCATTTGCTACACTGTGTGTCGGATTTTATAAATTAGAAGTTCCTGCAGTTGCATTGCTTTTTTAAAAAAAAAAACAACTATATTTCTTTCCTGCAGTTCTTTCCTTTTTTCTTTTTCACTTTACTGAATGCCTACTCAGCATGTCAAGGTCACAGTCACTGCCGTTTTAAGAAAATTGAATTTTTCCTTTTCAGCCTGAATTGAGAAAATGTGTATATCTGCTGGCGACTTTGTAAATGAGACTCTTGCAGAGTAGATCAACTGCATTCTTCTAATATCCTACATATCTAAAGGCATGTCACAGAAAGAGACGGAATGAAAGAAATGAAACTAACTAAAGGACTAAATTAAGACACAACCCAGCTTGGGAGTGAGGTGGGGTGGAGCTGTATCCAGTTCCTCCAGGGCTTCTAGGGAACACAGGCCACAGCAGGAGCTCTGCTGCTCTTTTAGAAAGTGCAGCTAATGCCTCCTTAAATTATTGAAACTGAATAAATTAACTGGCTTTCAGCATTTCATTCAGTTTGGAGAATGAAACAATTTCACTTTCACTTTCTGGTTCTCATGCACTAGCACTAGCTAGTCTCATGACTAGCTTTTTTGTTTACATTTCCAAAGCTGTAGGGGAATGTTTAGCTTTTTTTAAAAAATTGATTAAATGTAAAACAAAGCAAACCTTTCTGTTTGTATTAAGTTTTGTAACCTCCCTCTTTGTATATTTCAAAATCTAACTGCTAAGCCTGTCAATTACCTGATGCTGCCCCTTTATGGTAAATATCAGCTATATCATGAAACACTTTTTTCCTGTGGAAGACATGATTACTGTTGCTCCATGACTATAATTACACTCAAAGATTCAGTTCCAGCATATCTAGCTTTCTTTCTAAGAAATGGCTCCTTTTAAAAAAAATGATATTATGTTTGTTGAGACATGAATTACAGGGATTCAGCCACACATCTTCATGCTCCATCTTGTCATTTTCTACAATGCACTGTATCTGCTTAAAGTTTCTGACAGATCCATAAAAAGAACTTATGCTGTTCAAGCAACAGTGCATGTTGGACAATATCCTGAGGCCACTTCATTAACTAATACATGTGTTTCCTTATACCTAAAAATAAATATCACTCATAATATTGTAAAAGATTTTTAATATTTGCCTTAATAGGATTTGTTGATCATACTTCATTTACAAAGTGGCACTGTACTGTATATAGGTCATATCTTAGCCAGTAGCACTTATGCCTCAGTAACAAACATTGGGGTTAAGTGACATGTCATATGATCAGAATTCTAATTTTCTTTCTTTCCTGTTTATAGGAAAGACACTGAAGTAAGCCTGATTTACAAAAATTAATTGCTATTGTTTGTGCTGGAGCAACCAACATACTATTGGTTACTTCCTGCAGTTTAGTTTAGTTTAGTCAAAACTATTATTGTATTAAATAAATATAAATAGTTATAAATTGTTATAGTTTATTTTTAATGGCTCCTGCATTTGCTCCTCAGAACCCTGATGATACACCTTCATTTCCTCTATTAATGTTATATTGCCTCCTTCCTTCAAAGTCTATGCTTTGTTAATCTTTCTTCTGGCTATGGAGAACTAATTGTGGAGCACCTTAGGGATCACTGAACAGCAATGTGTTGTCTCCGTCAGAAGCCTTTTCAAACTTTCCAAGAACAGGAAAAGAAAGACAGTACTCCAGATCACACTCATGGCAATTATATGACAATATAACAGTATTGGGGAAATTCCATTTCCAGAACTAGGCTCCACACTTTTACTTTGTCTGACTTCCAGGAGAGTTATTGGGAATCCTTCTTAAATAACTGGGGCCCAGCCCTGGATCATAAATGCAAATTACCTCTACAGAACCATCCCTAACTTGACCATGTTTAATTAGTTTATCAGGTCAAACACTTTAAGGCATGCCTGTGGACACATTCTGCTATCTTCCCTTAGAAGACCATATGCTTCAATGCCTCAGCCCAAAGGGATAATGACATACTTTTGGGGCGAGGGTATTGTTCATTCTTTATTTATTCTTCATTCCCATTTGCTGAGACTACCAACCAAGATGCCAATTTTTACTATCTTATGTTGGTTTTGGTAAAATGAACTCCTGTCAGATAGCAACTGGACAGAGACTATGGGCTCATTTCACATATATCACTGAATGGCTGTCAGAGATTAATGACTTTTTATGGTTATTCAAACCAGGAACTTTGAGGTGAAAGGTAGCCAGTTTCCCGAGCCATCCAATTTCCACTCCCATTGTGTTACTTCATATCTTCTGTGTCTTGCAGACTTTCAGTATACATCCAAAAAAAAGGCATTGTATGATTCCTTTGGATATTTACTGCAGTTCCTCCTATGCCATTAAAGCCTGACATGCTAAGACTTAGTAGTTATTATGACATTTTCAAAGCTATTGTATGGTTGGGTGTTTTACTTATTATTTGCATACTTCGGTCATTGTTGCTGTGTTTTTGCAAATTATTGCTGCATTCCCTCCTCCCTGAATAAAAGTTTTATTTTATTATACAGTACTTGTGAGTGGGGAAGTACTGCATATTAGGGGAGCCCAAGAGAGGTAGTTAGTTTTTTCAGGTTTCTGGGTGGGGATTCAAGACAGTTTTGTTTTTCTAGTTTTAAAAACCCCCAGATATTGAACCTGGTCTTGTTTCTGCTGACAAGACCTAGCAGAAGGTTTACACTTGCATACACTGCATCAGTGGCAAAGCTGAGAATAGAAGCTAGGGGTGAAACCCTCACCCTGACGCAAACTCCTTTTCGCCAAGTAAAAGAGAGAGTGGCATGAAGGTGCCTAAAAGCCCTATGTCCATTTGGGGTAGGATTCTCCTGGCACAGGAACTGTGGAGACAGCCTTTTAAGCTACCTCCCAAGAACCTGCTTGCAATCCCTGACATGGGGGCATGCTGAGTGGGGCCCCAATACACAGTGCTGCTATCCACAGGATAGCCCAGGGAGGCTACCGCAATTTAAATCCAGGGATTATCTAAATTATGTTAGGGGCATCTCCAGCCCCAAGAGCAGCCTAGGATTGGGAAGATGCAAAGGTGGTTTATAAACACCATGTCCCCTTCCCTCTCAGCTGCGTGTTCTGTGCTGTTCCTCTTAGACATGCAGCGCAGAATCTCCCACAGGTCTTCTGACTCCCACTCCACAGCTCTAGCCACTGCCACATGCTGCTTCCCTTACTAACAACCTATTGAATGCCTTGACAAAATAAACTGCTAAGGGCTAACTTCATATTTGTTACTGGACCTTTCCTGTGAATTTCTCCCTTTCTTTTTTCTGAAGTTCTTTGTTCAAAATTTAACATTGTTGGAATTGGTCTGATGCAGCTCACTAGTGGTGCATGAAAAAGTCAGTGTTTAGAAAATTCCTAGAAACTAACCTAAAGTGATCATGTGTTGATCACTTGTAGTGTTTTGTCTTGTGACTGTACAATGGAACATACCTTCTGTATACATGCAACTTTCTATTTGACACAATAAAAGATTATAATAAAACAACACTTGGCCAAAAATGTATTTGCACCCAAATATTGAATATCATACTATGAATGTATGGGTGTCCATATATATTATCCACGATTTTTTAAGAATAACTAATGCTTTTGGTACATTAGTGTTTGGGTTCCCAACTTGAGACATGTTAAAGGGGCCTGATTTTCAGAGAATGGATGTGAAGCACTTTCTGAATATTAGGACCCTTTAAAATGTCTCAAGTTGGGAACCTAAAATCTCTAACTAAAATCTTGAAGACAAGAGAAAGTTGTAAAACACTTTGGGATCCTTCAGGATGAAAGGCCCTATATAAATATAAGATTATTAAGGCCCTATATAAGATTATTTCTACGGCCAATGGGAACTGTGGGGGCAGCACTTGGGGAGGGGGAGCGTGTAGAGTGGAGCCCCCTGGCTGCTGCCCCTACATGTAGAAGCTGGAGCGGGGCCATGCCGCTGCTTCCAGGAGCCGCGTGGAGCGGCCCCCAACCTTGCTCCATGGCTGGAGCTCCAGAGCGGAGCAAGCCCCAGACCCCGCTCCCCAGCAGGAGCTCGAGGGGCAGATTGAAACAGCTGGTGGTCCAGATCCGGTCCCCAGGCCATAGTTTGCCCACCCCTGCCCTAGCCTCTGTTTGCCAGAAGCTGGGAATGGGCAACAGGGGATGGATCACTTGATGATTACCTGTTCTGTTCATTCTCTCTGGGGCACTTGGCATTGGCCACTGTCAGAAGACAGAATACTGGACTAGATGGACCTTTGGTCTGACACAGTATGGCTGTTCTTATGTTAAAAGATTGATGAGGCATGATTTCCTTTTACAAAATCATGTTGATTCTTCCCCAACACATCGTGTTCATCTATGTGTCTGATAATTCTGTTCTTTAGTATAATTTCAACAATATGCCTCGTACTGAAGTTAGGTTTACCGGTCTGTAATTGCCAGGATTGCATCTGGACCCTTTATAAAAATCAGTGTTACCTGAGCTACCTTACCTTCTAAAGGTCTCACACATACTTTTACACACACAATCTTACCATGTTAAGTAAATGTACCTTATTTGTCTATAATAATGACCCAAAATACAGTAATAGCAATACTGCAATGTTTGGGGGCAATTACTGTAGCATACAAAAATGTTAGAAAAATACCCTCTTTCACCTACGCTTCCTCTCTCACACCACACACACATACATGTGCACACAATTTGTAATGTAGTTGTTTTATGGGTCTGTGCATTTGGCTATGCTGCTCTCTGGCCCATAGAAAGGATAAGGGTACTATTACCCTAGAAGCTACAAAAGCTCTCCTTTAGACCAAATTGTTTTTTGTTTTTGTTTTTTGCAAAAGGAGAATTCTAGTCTCTCTGTGTTGCTGGATTATTACAATCGTCATATACATGTACCCTATGTAAGAACGTGAGGAAGTAAAACCCAAGAGAAAACAGAACAAGGAATCAAAATATTTATTAGTTAGAAAGGCGAGAGGCACAATCTACAGCAATCTGCTACAGAACAATACTAACAACCATTAGCCTCCAGCTGGTTGTCTCTCTTCGGACCAACTATCAGAGTGAAGTATGCTGGGAAATGCCTTGATACAAGTGTAAGCTTAAAGTTGAGAGACCAGTGGTGATCAGGCAGCCAGAGGCAATGGGCCTGGTCACTCTGTTACAACAGATTTATGATAGTGTAACTCCATGGTATAAAACTGGTATACCAGCAGTAGGGTGACAGATGTTCTGATATTATCGGGGCCGTCCTGATATTAGGGGCTTTGTCTTATATACACAACTGTACCCCCCACCCCTGAAAAAAAAGTGTCCCTCAATTTCTCACACTTGCTATATGGTCACCCTAAACAGCAGCGAATTGGGACTATTACCTGTAGTAAATGCTGATGTAAAGAGAGAAATTCCCTGCTGAGGATAAGTGACTGGAATGTATGATACATTAAGATTACTATAACCAAAGACTGGTTTATGATGAATCTGGAGTATTTATTTTTTGTGTCCTGTAATTACGTTTATATTACAATAAAAACAGAGTCCTTTTTGTTGTCCTCCACACTTACAGAATTTTAGTTTAATAACTCTTTCAGAAAGCTGTACTCTAGTTTAACCACACATTATTGGGCTCAATTCAGGAACTTTTGGATAATTCAGTGACCTGTACTATCCAGGTCAGATTAGCTGATCATAATGGTGCCTTCTGGCCTTAAAAAAGAAAAAATCCATAAATCTACAGTATTTTATTAGCATGACATGCTGCATCAGTTTTGTCAAAACATAAAACAGACAAGAAGCCAGAGTCTCCTTCAGAGATACATGCTTCTGCCTGGAAGAGGTCTTCACTGTAGTTGGGGTTTTATCCTATCTCACCATTTGTCCGGATTGGCCATTTCTAATTGAGAGGCTGGGTGCTATCCAATCTGCCACTATCTCTGCTTTCTCTTAGGGTTATGAAGTTTTCCTTTGTTGCTTTTTGATAGAAAGCCTTATCATTTCTAATAGTTCAAATGCGTTTTTGTCACTTTCCTGAGCATCTAGGAGCCTGACTGCTCCCACTGATATCAAGGAGAATTTTGTTTCTGTTTTCAATGGAAGGCGGATCAGGCCTTTGGACGGTGCAGTAGAAAATCTCTCTTAGTTTCTATCTCTCATCTATGATATTAGATGCACCATTATTTCTCTCTCAAACACCCTTCATACCTTCTCCTCACATTCTTTTACCCACCCTCAACCTCATCTTCTCCCCCAACTTCAGCCTAATCCGTCAGTCACCTCCGTCAGCCCTTCATTCCGGGAGTGAATTACACTCTGCCAAGCTCTTCTACAAACCAAGCCCAATCCATTTGAGATGCCAAAGTGAGACTTCCCTTTTCCTTTCTCCTTTCTGAGTTTATTTAGAGCCAACACAACATTGCTTCAGATAAGACAGTGCTGTATCACTTTATGCTCCAGTCATAGTTTCAAGGACTTTTTCCACAATCTCCATGGCTAGGTGCTTAATATTTTGAAAGATCAGATTCCAAAACCCAAAATGGCAGTTTCCAGGAAAGAAATAACGATTCAATTACAACCCACGAGCTGGCTCCATTTGGCTGCTGTCCTCCCGTCCTACCTTCCCTCACCCATCTTTGTCACATTCTCATCCCCCACCTAGTTCTTCTCACCCATTTCCCCAAACTCTTACACTCACCTTCTCGCCTCACAAACCCGCCCCTCTCAAGCTCTCCTCCTACCCCAAATCCATCCCTCTCTCCAAACCCTCCTCTTCCAGCCCACCCCAATCCCACCCCCTCAACCCCACCCCTACCCCAAACCCTCTTCCTCCAACCCACCCCCTCAACCCCACCCTAGCTCCAAACCCTCCTCCTCCTCCTCCAACCCACCCCCTCAACTCCACCCCTACCCCAAACCCCCTCCTCCAACTCACCCCAATCCCACCCCCTCAACCCCACCTCTACCCCAAACCCTCCTCCTCCAACCCACCCCCTCAACTCCACCCCTACCCCAAACCCCCTCCTCCTCCTCCAACTCACCCCAAACCCGCCCCCTCAACCCCACCCCTACCCCAAACCCTCCTCCTCCAACCCACCCCCCCAACCCCACCCTAGCTCCAAACCCTCCTCCTCCTCCAACCCACCCCCTCAACCCCACCTCTACCCCAAACCCTCCTCCTCCAACCCACCCCCTCAACCCCACCCTAGCTCCAAACCCTCCTCCTTCTCCAACCCACCCCCTCAACCCCACCTCTACCCCAAACCCTCCTCCTCCAACCCACCCCCTCAACTCCACCCCTACCCCAAACCCCCTCCTCCAACTCACCCCAAACCCGCCCCCTCAACCCCACCCCTACCCCAAACCCTCCTCCTCCAACCCACCCCCTCAACTCCACCCCTACCCCAAACCCCCTCCTCCTCCAACCCACCCCCTCAACCCCACCTCTACCCCAAACCCTCCTCCTCCAACCCACCCCCTCAACCCCACCCCTACCCCAAACCCCCTCCTCCTCCTCCAACTCACCCCAAACCCACCCCCTCAACCCCACCCCTACCCCAAACCCTCCTCCTCCAACCCACCCCCTCAACTCCACCCCTACCCCAAACCCCCTCCTCCTCCAACCCACCCCCTCAACCCCACCCCTACCCCAAACCCTCCTCCTCCTCCAACCCACCCCCCCAGCCCCACCCTAGCTCCAAACCCTCCTCCTCCTCCAACCCACCCCCTCAACCCCAAACCCTCCTCCTCCAACCCACCCCCTCAACTCCACCCCTACCCCAAAACCCCTCCTCCTCCTCCAACTCACCCCAAACCCGCCCCCTCAACCCCACCCCTACCCCAAACCCTCCTCCTCCAACCCACCCCTGCCTTAAAGCCAAACCCAACCTCCAAATCCTCCCCCATCTTCAAACTCACCCCCCACAAGCCCTCCCCTCACCAATCCTTTCAATCACCCCCCTTCTCCCTCCCCAACCCGCTACGCCCCTTTAGCCAGGGTGTGACGGCAAGACGGAGGCGCCTCCCTCTGGCGCATGCGCAGCGGCGACCCTTTCTCTGTGCCGGTTGCCCCTCCCTGGCCCCGCCCCCAGGTCTCGGGAGCCGCCGGCCGTTGTTGTCAGTGCGTCGCGCGCGGAGTCGCCGCAGCTGCAGGAGCCGGAGCCGGAGCCGGAGCCGGAGGAGGCGGCGGCGGCGGCGACGCTGCTGGGCGCGGGACACGCAGAGCCGGGCGCGGGCGCGGGCACAGGTCGAGCTGCTCCCCGCCGCTGTTTCGCTGCCCCGCCCGGGCCCCGCTTCTCCCGGGGGCGCCTCCAGCTCCCAGCGGGGGGAGCGGCCGGTGACAGGGGCAGACGCCGCTGCCCATGTGGGGGGTGGCGTCCGGAGGAGCCGCTGCTGCGGGGGTACGTTACTGGCGCGGCGCGGGGGATCGGTGTCCCGGGGCTCCCGGCCCGGCGGGGATGGCGGAAAAGTAGGAGCCCCTTCCCCGAGTCCGGCCTGCCCGCCGGGGCCCTGGCTCCCTGCCGGCCGGGCAATGGCGGCCTCGCCCCTGGGGAAGGTCGGTGCTGCCCGGGCTGGGGGAGCCACATCTTGTGTCTCCTCCTCCTCCCGGCTTAGGCCGGCCGGGTGAGGGTTGGTGCGGGGCTGGAAGTGCCTGGGCAGGCGGGAGTGTGACACAACGACCCCGTCCCGCCGCGCGCGCGCGTGTGTGTGTGTGTGACACGACGACCCCCCCGTGGCCGGGCACGCGCGTGTGTGTGACATGACGCCCCCCGGGCCCTCGCACGCGCGTGTGTGTGTCACGACGACCCCCGGACGCGTGTGTGTGATACGACGACCCCCCCGGGCCCCCGCGCGCGCGCGCGCGCGTGTGTGTGTGTGTGTGTGTGTGTCATTTGTGGTACCTTCAAAATCCAAACACGGGCCAGGCAGGCTCTGAGAGAAGAAAGTGTGGTGGAGTTCACCCTCACCCCTCACAACCTGTGGAGGCCAGGGACACCTGTCGTGCCTTGCCTGTTCTGTGCTTTGTGTTAAAAGGGTGAAATCTGTCTAGCTAGAGAAGTCCTTAAACCAGAATCCTAGCCACGTTTGGGGGGGGGGGGTGATACTCTACTGCCTCTGCCTCTTTCAAGCCAGAGGCATAGCCAACAGGTTTGTTCAGAGTGAGCTGACATTCCTTCTTTGCTTAGAGGGAGAACCTCTGACAGACAGACAAACTGTAAGTGTCTCTTTTCCTTTGGCAACATTTGTATAATCATGCCAATAACCCTATTTCATTGAACTGCTGTTTCTAGGTTACTATCAAAATTAATTTGGCAAGTAGCCCTGTACTGGACAATGGCTTTTATGGACCTTAGTGGCTAGGTTCTGACACCCAGAAGCCACCCCACTAACTACATCCATGAAATGTATCTTTTAAAATCTGTTTTATTGATTTCAGTTATTCATGAAGTCCTAGGGTAACTAAGGTAAAATCCATGCTATCTTGAACATTGTATACGGTTCTGATTGCCCAATCTCAAAAAGATGTATTAGAATTGGAAAATGTTGCCCTTCTCATGTACAAAAATTATTATGGGTATGGAACATATTATGGAATGTATGAGGAGAGATTAAAGAGATGGACTGGTCATTTTAGAAAAGAGATGACTAAGGCCATGTCTACAATTACAAGCACAGCTGAGAGATCACTCATGCAGTTGTGTTATGACGACAGGAGAGAGCTTTCCCGTTGACATAATAAAACTAGATCAACAAGTGGCTATAGCTGTGTCCGCAGAAGAGTGTCTTCTGCTGACATAGCACTGTGCACATGAGCACTTACGCAGGTAAAACTTATGTAGCTCAGGGGGCTGTTTTTTTACACCACTGAGCGACAAAAGTTTTGCTGACATAAGTGCTAGTGTAGACATGGCCTAAGGGGGAGGGATATGATAAAGGTCTATAAAATCATGAATGGTGTGGAGAAAGTGAATAGGGAAGTGTTGTTTATCCCTTCACATAAAGGGAAAAACTCTGTAGTGACCTGGGGGATGCTGGAGACAAACTTGACTTATCTCCAACTGGATTTTTTTACTGGTACATATGATAACTAGAGCATCTGTGGAGGGGCACTTTCTGCACACACAAAGATTACTGAAGGGAGAAAGGTTTAAATTGCGGTATAAAAATGTTTGCTCATTACGGGACAATTTTACATCCGTCTTCCTACTCTATGTATCCTGTTAGAACTCAGATTGCAAACAAGTGACTTCCTCAGTGGTACCAGAGCAGTTCCTGAAACAATAGAGGTGTGTTCTAAGACTTATAGCCATCTACTGGTGTGGATAAATTGCATCCAAATGATGTGAGTTTATGCCTTCCCTTTGTGGTGTACCTGCTACTTAGTTATATAGGCTGCTACATTTTTGTTTTTGAGCATTTTTATGGGGAATGCTTTTAGACCTCCAAAGGCACTTTTTTCCCTGTGGAGGGGGAGGAAGAAAATAAGGATCTTAGTAAAGTGAAATTTAAAGATGTGTGTTGAGACTGACTTATAGATTATAAAAGGGTTAAGCGCATCTTGCAAGAAATGTGCCGCCAAGGAATTGATGAGTGCTGAAATATTGTTGAAATCAGCTACATTTTCGTTTTACATAATGTGCTCCAATTGTCAACTACTGGGACTGAGGAGCCAATTGATTGTAGTGAGTAGCAATGACAGTTAGTTCTTGTAGGACTTGAAACAGATCAAGCATTAAAATACTATACAGTAACATATGAGTCCATATGATTCTTCATAGCTGCCAACAAAGCCAGAGAAGACCCAATTTGACATTTCAAATGTATTTAAGGTAATGAAAAGCTGGAAATCTTAAAACAAACAAACACAACCTCCACACCCTTCCTGTATTCTTCATATAACATAAAGAAGAAGGGGGGGGGGAAGCACAGACCCAATTTATTCCCTTAGTATGGTGGGTGACATAAATTACATTTCATTCTTCGTGATATTCCCTATATTTAAATCCTGTTAGAACTGAAGTGAACTTTTTAAGTGTGCCTAATATAAGTGACTTAATGCTTTCTTTCTTGTCTGGTTGTGCAGTAGATCAAACAGTTTTTAATTCTGGTAACTGAAGTGAATGCAATGTGAAGACATATTGGTACATTGTTTTTAAATTGGACATGTGCATTTGTTATACTAAAACCTCTAATCCTCACCTTTCTCTCCTTCAGTCAATTCATAATGTTACAAAGAGAATCTTTCTCGCACACTGCTCTGACCACCTCATCCTCTCTTCAAACCCCTCTTACTTTCTGCCTTCTGAATCAGGTTTAAACAGCTCATCTCCAGTCTACATCTTCATATGAATCTTGCTCCCTTTACTCTGCCAACACCTTGTGTCTAACCACTTCCTCTGACCTTGCTTTCTTGTCTTTCTTTCTATGCTGTCCTTTTTTCCTAGTATATCCTTGCTGTCATGGTGTGCAACAATCTTCCTCTTTCATATATATCCTCAAAACATATTTTCATGACACTTACCAGTAATACTCCCCAACTGTACCCAACTCCAAGAAATCCCCTGAAGTACTATAATTAATTTAAAAACTTTTTTTGCCGCACTGCTGTGCATCCAATCATCAGGTGGTTTGTGTTATTTTAGAGGGTAAGTTCCTGGGGGCAGGGACTTGTCCTTCTGTATGTTCTATACAGAGCTGAACTTACTGTGTGCAGCAAATAAATAAATACTGTCAGGTATGTTAACAACTTAAGTGGTGATACAAATTACTTCTGAAATGTAATTGACATTAAAATGCAACCACATCCGTAGTATAAAATAGCTGCTGTTTTAAGAGCACATGACAATAGTACACAGCATTTCAAGGATGTGCAAATTTGTGCATACAGTTGAAATTTCAGAGAGAATATAGCTAGTCAGTATGTAGACACCCACACAGAAATCTGGCCAGGACAATAGGGTTAAGAACCCTGTTGCAAAAAGAAGGTGGCATGCAATCTTTACTAATCACTAATGCACAAGATCTCTCTTTCATCTTAGACTGCATCTCTCAACCGCACAGTGAATGCTACTACCATGATGGGGCATTATATGAAGTTGTATGGAAGAGTTTCTGTTGATTGATTCACCAACATGACTCCTGCATCATCCTGTTTTCTTCGGCAGGCTCACATCCCATTAGTGACCAGGCATAACCCAGCTTATCTTGAGATATAAGATCTCAACTCAGGATTTTATGACTGCAGTTCATATATAGTAAGTAAGGAATGATAAATTTCACTTTTCTGCCAATTCTTAAGTAACTTAAGATGTTATTAATGAAGGTGTAGTATAGAAGCTGAGAAACTCGGTGGGGAAAAACTATGTTGTTGAACTTTAAGGAAAAGCAGTTTGTGGCTACAAATCTCAATGGGAAGATTCCAGTGTTACAAAGGCATATGTGTCCAAGCTAAGTTGGTATTCTGAACATTTATGGTATCTGACATTTATTAAACCAGTAATGCTCTAGGATTTAGTTCACAAGCATACTGTGGAAATCTTACTTTAGCAGGTGAGAGTGTGGCTTACAATAGGTTTTATATGTACTTGTCTCAGTATTCAGACATGGGACAGCATTTGACACTTCTAGCTCAGTCCATGTGGATAAAAAAAAATCTTGATTTGTGCTTGTTTATTGATGTTACCTTTTGTCTGAGTATGCTTACAATAATGGATTAATCTCATTTCATTTTTTTTTTAAAAAAAAAGAGTCCCCATTGAAGAATCAGCTGAACATCTGTTGAAATGTTTTGAAGTCCAAGTATTTGTGTCTCTTATCTTTTGTATATTCTACAAATATTTACTAGCCTTCCAACATGATGTGCCCCTCCCTCTGTTGGAGGGAAATAATTTTTTTTTAACTCTCTGCTTACCTAGGAGCGAGGGAAAGAAGAATGCAAAACTGGCATCAGTACTTGATATGGAAACATCATTAGACATTTGGAAAGGATGAAGAAAGTCTGAGACTTCATGAACAAAGAACAAACCCAAATGATATCTCTGAAAGGGGCACTGTCAAGGTTGGTGGAACCCAAATTTGATCAGTCTTTTCCTTCTTTTACAAAATCTTTGCAATTAACTTTCTCAAAATAAATGTTTCCCCATTTAAAAAATAACCAGCGCTGCCTTTCACGATCAGACCTACAATAATAAAGGATATGCATGGTGCAGAAGGGTAGACTTTCATCAGAGTAATACATCATTTCAAGCTTCCAAACAGTTGTTATAAAATGATGGGTGAGGAGGATGAAGAGGGAAAATATTGAGGGATTTATAAGTCTGAAGTTTAGGGAAAAATACTTGGTTAATGCCAATTAATCTTCAAAACAAATCTTGGCTTGAGAAGATTGTATGGTTTTATTTCTGGATTCAGGAAAAACTGACCAAAATGCTTGGTTTCTGGGCGGCTTCATAGATTTGCTTTTTCTTTGTGGACGAATTGTAGTCAATTAATTGTTGGTTGGATTATGGGTAGCTGAGGTCTCTATGGGTTTGTTGTGCTAGGGGAGAAGCTGTTTGCTGTTCTAGTGAATATTGTGGTATGCTGCAAAAAATGTTTGGGTATGTGAACTGTCAAAATGGATTTATTTCAGTATTATGAAGATTTGATATAACTGAAGAAATTTTATAGCGAAGAATTTCTAGGTCTGGCTGTTCACAAAATAATGGACCTTTATAATTACATCATCCTGGCTACCATCTTGCTTTCTCCCCTGCTCTGTTACTTTTGTAATTACTATCTTAAAAGGTAGTATTAGATGTCAGCAGTTTACACCATTAATACTTTATTTTTTTGGAAAGCTTTGCAACCTTTCACTATAAAAGTCTGTGATAAATCTGTCAAAATTGAAGTGTGGTTGGAGAACAAATTATGATCAGAATCATGGGTATTTTCTGGTTAATTTTCTCACCACACATAAGGACTATAAATGAAGGATGTAAACTGCTGGAAGTTGAGATTCCCAGCTTTCCAGTGGTGGTATGACATTTCTTTCTAGCTGTGGTGGTTCATAAGATATCAAATCTTAATATTTTCTAGATTGAGGGACCAGTGAAATACAGTGGTGGTGTTTGTCTAGGAAAGACCATAACAAGTCTGAGACTTGCAAAATTTTCATTCTTTGCTGCTTAAATATAAGACTACAGCACTTCACGTGCCTAGCTTTGGTACTTGGAATTCTCTTCCCAAACCCTTTGTATAAAGAGGGCTGGTTAGGAATGATATTAACTGATGTGCCCCTCCCTCTGTTGATTCTGTGTGCTATTCAAAATATATTGGTGATCAGTGAGATCACGAAGAGTTGGACGCTTCCTTTGTTACATCTAATCTGATTTAGTTCCCTGTGGTTGACTTTTGAATCAGATTTCACCTGTTGCTTCCCTCAGGTGTAAAAAAATCACTGTTGGGATGGAGTGGGCCGTTTCAATGGCCAAAGATGAAAGTGTGTTTCAATCAATTGATTACAAATCTCTATTTAATCTTCCATCATTGTGCCCTGTTGATATATGTTGGGCTACACTTAGTGGTCTTCCTGAGCCCGCTATACCAGAGATACCTTTATATCCATCCCTTTTACTCCTGAAAAATACCTTCTAATGCTGTTGTTTTTAAATTGAAATAAAAACTAAATACATAACAGGACTCAACAACGTTCATCCTGCAGGATGATTCTCCAGTTTTTCAAACAAACTTGCGATCAGGAACATCTATTGGATGATATGTTTGACAGTCCTCTGTATTTCTAGTCAAAACTGGGTTTTGTTCAGCAAAAAATCTCTCATAATAAAACATTAGCTTTGCTTTTATACCACTTTAACCAAATAAGCATAAGTAATATTTTCTCTTGAGCTATCTTGAAAGCCATGTTTTGTCCAAGTAAAGTACAGAAAATAAGACTTAACGGAAATGGATAATGCTTTCCATTAGCAGATATCAAAGCACTTTATAAAGGAGTTAAGTCTCATTATCCCCATTTTACAGATGGGGGAAACTGAGGCATACAGTGATGAAGTGACTTGGCCAAGGTCACCTAGCAGGCAAGTGGTAGAGCTGAGAATTAGAACAGAGATCTCCTGAGTCCCATTCCAGTGCTCTTGAAAGCATTAATGAAATAATAGTAATTGAATTTTTCAAGCTTAAAATATTTGAAATTTTGGTAGTGCACGCATATGATGAAATTTGTGTATTATAATAAATAATTGTCTGCCTGTTGGCTACTAATGAATACTTTATTTTTCCCCTCAAAACTTAAGTTTACAATTGATGTCCTGCGTTTCAATTTTCTAAGACTTAACCTTTTTAAACTGTGTTTTTAAATTGCCATCAGTTATGAACGCATGACTTTAGATTAAGTTCGCAATTTTGGGGGACTCTATTGCTGGATTTGCAACTCAGTTCTAACTGACCTGTTGGGTAAAAATGGGAAACAAAAATGCAGCATTAATATGGAAAGTCTTTGTTATCTTCCCCTTGCTCTGACCCTATTTTTTCCTTCCCTTTTTGTGAATATTTGTCCCATTGATTGTCCTGTCTCTCTTGAATATTTCTCAATAGCTAAGGCATAGCTGACTTTTGATCAAAAGCTTTTTGTGACAGGTTGAAGTTTAAAGACAAACTGTCACCTTGTAATCAAATTTTATAAAAGTGCATAGTTGCAGGTACTACACTTGGTCTTGAGCCCTCCTGCCAACATTTTTGTGATATTGGAAATTGTTCTCTTTTCTTTCTCTGTTGCTGTTAGTGAGATGCATAGAGAATAGGGGAAAATCTCTCTTCCTATTTGTTAACTTTGTACGTTTTCAGAACCTTGGCATATGTTCAGTTTCCCTATTGTCTCCCAGTCTTTGTTATAGTAATCTTAAATGCAGTAGTAATAGTTGATTTAAATCTCACTTTTGTCTTATCTCACGGTCTGTCTAGGTTTTTTACAGTGCCCCATCATTGTGGTCTGAGCAGTTCACACAATTAAAGTTTGTGTATGTTTTAATGTGTATATATAAACTTCTCTTTTTCCTCCAGTGTGCAGAGAATGGATTCTTTTGGGTTTTTCTTGTTGATGTTAGAGGAAAGTTAGGTCAAAGTGGATTTTGTATTTTTGACCTCAAGGTTAGCTTTACCTCATGCAGTATCAAGATCTAGTTTTATGGGCCAGTCACCAAGAAAGGTATTTCCCATGCACACGAAGCACATTCCAGAATTTGACATTCCTAGTGGAATGTAGCTTGAGGTGGTGATCACTGAGTGAGGTGGTCAGATGATTTGAGCCAGTTGCATGGAGGCTTTGGGGGAGGATGTCTAAAACCTTGGGTCTTTTGCTATTTCATAGGAAGCCAGCAAAAAGAGTGGAGCACTGGGATAATGTGCTTTGGCAGGCTGTGTTGCTGAGCAGTTGGGCTACTATGTTCTGAACCAGTTTTAGCTTTTTTTTTTTTTTAAATTTAATTTAATTTAAGAACATCAGTTTCAGTCCTACACATGAAGGAATAAAATAACTGAGCAGGGAGTTCGAGTATAAATTTCACTGTGGGCAAGTTTAAATTTAGATAGAAAGCATACAATTCTTGTCAACTGTATTTAGAAATGACTTTTTTATGGCTGTAGGCTATTTGCATACACAGAAGCAGTGGTGAGTTCTTTAACGTGCTTCATTCTTCTTGTAAGCATAGCTTTAGTCTTTCTAGGATTTAACTTCCAATAGCTGCTCTAACACAAGAAGTAGGGGCTATCAAATGAAATTAATAGGCAGCAGGTTTAAAACAGAGATGGAGCCCCTAGCCTCTGTTTGCCAGAAGCTGGGAATGGGCGACAGGGGATGGATCACTTGATGGTTACCTGTTCTGTTCATTCCCTCTGGAGCACCTGGCATTGTCCACTGTCGGAAGACAGGATACTGGGCTAGATGGACCTTTGGTCTGATCCAGTATGGCCATTCTTATGATCTTCATCCAGTTGCTGGTTGTGCTGTTTAGTGTTTTCATATAGATGTTGAACAGGTTAAGGGAGAGGATAAATTGTTGTGGGAATCCACATCTGAAGGCTATTGAGGTGAAGGAGCATATGCCCATCACAACTTAGAGTTTGATGTGAGATGACCAGTTGAAGCCATCTCAGATCCAGTGCTGCTAACCATTCCCGCATATGAAATGGGGAGTAGGATTTTTGATAGGAGTACAAATGTTTCTTTTTATTGATCAAGAAGAGCATCTTCATCAGTGCCATCATATCTCTGTTCCATGTCCAGCCCTGAGGCTTAATTGGATGGGGCCCAGAATATTGACAGAATCTAGGTGGAGTTGGAGGTCACCTTGCTCAAGAATAGAAGGCTAGATACTGGATAGTAATTTCTTAACTAATGGTCAGATTGTGATGTGGTTCATGGAGACTGTTAGGTCTCTTTTTAGAGGAGGTGTTAATGAGCTCAGTTAGGGCACAGAGACTTTCTCTATACTTTCACTAGCTGACAAGAGCATGGATTAGGGTTGCAGCCTCCCTCATGGCTTTGTTTTCTTGCAATACTTCCTGTTTGTCTATGAGCATAGACTGAATTTGGATATAGAGGGTTTCTTGTGCTTGATTCCTGATGTTGTGAATGAATGACCTTCTCTGAGAAGTAGGCTAATTGTTCTTTGAAGTAGGAGGTATTGGGGTCTGGAATTGAGTGGAGACTTTCTGGGTTAGAAGACTCCTTGTCTCCTTATTGACTGTGTCCTTTTAAGACTGGTTCTGTTTCTTTTACAATAGCCAAATACACTTGTTGAAATTTTAAGTAACTTTTTAAATACCAAAGGGACTTTCATGTATTGATAAACGATCACTAAATTTGAGTTAGAAAGTGAAATCTAGTAACTCATTCTGAGCCGTGGTAAATTGTTACCCAACATATTTTAAAGTCACTGCAAAAGAACATTGATCCAAGAAATGAGGATGTTTCATCTAATTTTTTTGGCATATTTTAACATTTGTGTTGCAGCACAGAAGTTATTCTGTGATTCAAAGTTCTATTGGCATTACTTTGAATTCTGATGATTAGCTCCCCTGTTTTAACAAGAACATGTAGACTTCAGCTTTTAAGCGTTTCTATAATTGACCATTTTTATACTGTAGTCATGTGGAAGAACTAATTTATCCAAACTACAGCTTCCTTGAAGTGTTAATCACACATTGTATTTTCCAAATCCAAGGCACATCAAGGGTATCCAGTTTTTAAGAGAAGTTTTTGGGTATCATGAGGTTCCTCTAATGCCCTTTGAGTAAATTTCTCTTGAAATTCCATTACTCTTCATCCCATTATGCTTTTGAAACTCACTTTCTTCAGACACATTGACAGCATGGTTTTCTGACCAGTGCTGGTCAGCAGTGCGTTGCTTTAGTTAGGGTGTTGGCAAAATATTCTTTTTGAAGAACTCCTCTGCTGAATAACTTCAGAAGTATTCTATAAAGCCCACATTGTAATTATTTTTGAATGGCTTACACTAAGGACAAAGTGAATATATGTAATCATGTTTCTCTTTCTATGTTTTAGATATGTTTGGCAGTGAAAATGGATTACTTATTTGGAAAAAATATTCTTATATGAGAAGATCCCAATTCCAAACAGTTTAAACATTATTCCTTCTTCAGGAACAGTATGGCAGGCTTCAAACGAGGGTATGATGGAAAAATTGCTGGACTGTATGATTTGGATAAAACCTTGGGCAGAGGCCACTTTGCTGTGGTCAAACTTGCCCGGCATGTCTTTACAGGTGAAAAAGTAGCAGTGAAAGTAATTGACAAGACCAAACTGGACACTCTAGCCACAGGACATCTTTTCCAAGAAGTTAGATGCATGAAACTAGTGCAGCATCCTAATATTGTTCGACTGTATGAAGTGATTGACACCCAGACCAAACTTTACCTTATCTTGGAGCTTGGTGATGGAGGAGATATGTTTGATTACATCATGAAACATGAAGAGGGACTTAATGAGGACCTGGCTAAGAAATACTTTGCTCAGATAGTTCATGCTATATCTTATTGTCATAAACTACATGTAGTTCACAGAGACTTAAAACCAGAAAATGTTGTCTTCTTTGAAAAACAAGGACTTGTGAAATTGACTGACTTTGGCTTCAGCAACAAATTTCAGCCTGGAAAGAAGCTCACTACCAGTTGCGGATCTCTAGCATATTCTGCTCCTGAAATTCTACTTGGGGATGAGTATGATGCACCAGCAGTGGGTAAGTCACTCTCTTCTTAAATTTGACCAGTAATATTAACTTATTAACCTCAGAGCATTTTACCAGTTAGACGTTTTCCCTTCCAAAATAATGCCATCCTTAGAAGACAAGAAGTCTTATAGTAAAGATCGGATCACTGAGTCAAGGTTACAGTAGCTTTATTTGAAGGAGACACTATTTAGTCTATTTAAGAAGAATTTTCAAACTGCTTGTTAAATAGTTTATTTTAATCCAGTGCATATATATTGCATGGGTTTCCATTTTTATGAGGCGTAAGATAAAAATAAAAGATCAATAGTACGGTATATACAGTATGCCTTCTGGTATATAGTGATTCAAACAAAATCCAGCTCCTTTCATAGGGAACAGAAAGGTAAAATTAAAAACAAAAAAAAACAACCCCCCCCCCCCCAAATCTAAACACACAAGAATTACTTACCTCACAAACAGAAGTAAACTTTGAAAATGAGCAATTCTTCTTTTGGAATGGTTACCTGTGTGTATTCCATTCTTGGTGAGTATTTGCTTGAAATCCAAGTCTTTTGGCCAGCAGTGTCTGTTGAGTCCTCCCATGCACCCTGAGGGCCCTTGTGCTCCCATACCAAGGGCATAAAGGACAGTATGGGACCTACTGCCACTCAGTTCCTTCTTACCTCCTGTGGCTTTGAGACGGTGCTCCCAGAGTCCATGATCACTTTCTCTCTTTAGATTTAGTGTATATATTAGTATAGTAAATTTGGTTTAGTTAGTTGCCTGTTGGCATCACCTCTTTGATAGGTTTCCCTTAGTTCTGAGAAGTCTTTAATATTTGTACATATTCCCAGCTGGGATCTTTCAGTACCAGTGCTTAAAGATGTTGCAGCCAAAGTCTCCTGGATTAAATTTTGCTCCCCTTGTGAGGCAGCAATTCCCATTAATGATGGGCATACAAGATCTCATTGTTTTGAGGGGGTCACATTTTCCCTTAAATGCACCATGTGCAAGTCCTTTTCAAGAGGACTTTGAAGTCCGAGAAGCAAAGCTTAAAATGTTCCCATTTAACCACTCCATGCAGCCTGCCTCAGATCCAGGTCTGTCTGACCCATTCCTGATCATCAGTCTGTTGTGTCCAAAAGTGCCCGTGTCAGCTTGGCTTCAGTTAGCTGCAGGGCTCCAGTAAGCAAGCTGCAATTTCAGAGATTTTTAGTAGGACTGTCCCTGTTAATGTTCCTGAGGGTAAGGAGCATTGCTCCTCCTCTAATATTAGTCAGTTCTCATATCTCTAATGTAAAGTAGAGGTTAAGACTCCCATTCTAAGGAGTCTCCACAGTTTGAAATGAATACTGGAGGAGATTCAAGGGAACATGGTACTGGCTGACTGATACTGCACACTGCAGGGTACAGTGTTCTTGAGTAGTACCAAGACAATGGTTATTCAGGTTATTTCGGCACTGTGTATGTCTTTATTGGTTGCTACCTCTTCAGCACTGATGAATATATCAGTACCAAATATGTCAGTACCAAGTGAATTGACTCTGGCTACCCTTATGGGTTGCACATTAGATTTGAGATTTGCAGCACCATATATCCTGGTACTGATGAGGTACACGTTACTGAAGAAGCTCTACGTTATGGAGGAGCCTAAGTCTCTCTTATTGTCTCTTGGGCTTAACGTTCCATCGGTACTCATGCTCGCTGCTTCAGTGATACCAACCTTGTCTTCAGCACCACCTGCTCCTGTGTTACAACCTATTACTGCTGCCTCAGCAGCCCCACCTTTAGAACTGGAATTTTCGTATTCTTCATCTGACTCACAAAAAAATGAGACGAGTTCTCCAACTGTTCCCCTAGGACTCCTTTTCCAAGTTCTGTGGATCAGAAAGAGTCTCGAGTCTCCTATGTTTAGATCTGTAGGAGTTATGAGGGTAATGCCCTTGTACCCTTCCCTTTTGGCCCATACTCCTTTTCCCTGTACTGTTCCTGCATGGCCCTACAGGAACCTTGGGGTCCATATTGGTTTATCTCTTATGCACCATCTCAGAGAGAGCATGAGCTACTTAGAGGCAGAGAACATTGTAACCTCAGACATCCCCTGATGACCCTCTGCCTGCAGAGGAAGAACAGCCCCAAGACAAGATTAGGACATGCGGGCACTAGTGGCTATCTCCTCTTTGTTTGCAAATGTGTCAGTAATCCTTTCATCTGGATGCCTATAAAGGCTTCCAGTATTTGGTGAGAAGGGTAACTGAATCACTCCATATTCCATTTGACGAGGTGCAGGAGGCCCCTCATACGTTATTGAACATTTTGCACACTTCTATGCCATTAACAAAGCCGTATTGGAATCTCCTAAAAATATCTGGCAGACACCAGCAACTGTTGTCCCAAATTCAGAAAAGCAGGTCAGAGATAGTATGAACTGTTGGTAAGAACAGAA
This sequence comes from Dermochelys coriacea, assembly GCF_009764565.3. Classification (NCBI taxonomy): domain Eukaryota; kingdom Metazoa; phylum Chordata; order Testudines; family Dermochelyidae; genus Dermochelys; species Dermochelys coriacea. Next base: position 193,960,747 of record NC_050069.1, read on the forward strand.
TATTTTTTCACATCTACTACCAGGGTTTTTAGTTATTGCTGCTGTGAATTGAAAGCATAGGCTGCATCAACCTAAAGTGACTCTATCTTGAAATGAATCTGTTCAATTTTAAGAGTTACTTGGGCAAGTCTGAGAGGCAGAATTTCAGACTATCAGGCTGTTCTTGCTCTCTGATGTTAATTACAATAAGTTTAGTCTGCAGACAAACTGTCACAGAAAGAAAACTTCAGGTCCCTGATTGCTATGGGGCAGTTAGATGCAAGAACATCTCTGCAGGCAGCACTGAATGTTGTGGGTACCACTAATTGGTTCATGGCATCACCTATAGTGACAAGACACTTTTCTTGGACTCTAGAGTTTTGGGATCTCAAGAGACGTTCAATATACATTGGAGGATGTTCTGTTCATGGGCTCCAGTTTGTTCAGCAGGAAGACGGATGATGCCCTTCACATCTCGAAGGATTCCTGTGCCATACTTTGTTCTTTAGGAATCTGCATGCTACAGTGAAGAGAAGAGTAGATCCCATTCTTACTCTAGTCAAAAAACAGCACCAAGCACTGTCCAAGGTCCTCAGAACTTCCTTGAAAGTGTCAGTGACTTCAGAAGAGAAAATCTTTTAGATCATCTACTTCCGCCTCCCAGCTGGCTTCAGCAAGTAAGCAATCCTTTTGATGGGCTTGTGGAGAGATGCAAATTAATCACTTCTGATTTTCCTTCTTTGGAAAGGCTTCCCTTTTGGAAACTACCTCTTCTTTTGGGGCGAGGGGCGTGTTATGAAACTTGGTAACAATGCAGGAGAAATGTTTCTACTATAATGCCTCATACCCAAACAGTGTGATCGAAGCCATTTGTGGATTTGAATGTGCCCGATACCTACATCTGCCAGAAAAGGTTTAGAATAGTCACCATAGCCTTTGTAATGCCAGCTCTAGATCCAGAAAATTGTTTTGCGGCTCTCGCCCTCTACAGTGCCTGCTTTCATATTGCCATACATCTTGTACACAAGAAATACTTAAGATTCTTGGTAGGTCATAACCATTTCCAGTACAGAGTTCTACCCTTTTGCCTCTTTGTAGCAGTTAGGTGTTTAACAGAGTCTAGTGGTAGGAGTTGCACACAATGGGGTATGTCTATATTTGATTAAAAATCTGCGGCTGGCCCATGCCTGCTGACTCGGGCTCGTCAGCTGTTTAATTGTGGTGTGAACATTCAGGCTTGGGCTCTAGGACCCTGTGAGGTGGAAGGGTCCCAGCGCTCAGGCTGCAGCCTGAGACCAAACATCTACAGTGCAATTAAACAGCCCCTTAGCCTGAGCCCTGTGAGCCTGAATCAGCTGGCACAAGCCAGCTGTTGGTGTCTAATTTCAGGGTAGACATAGGCTATTATCCCCTAGCTCCTTAAGAGTACCCACAACTGGCTTATCGAAGGGAAGTCTCAGCATCATGTGCAGAACTCCATCCAGTGAATTCTTCAGCTCTTCATGTCTTTCAGCTGAAAAGTCCATTTTGACACTAATGCAACAGATTTTGTAGGATTGTTTTGACTCCAAGACAGCAAGAGCTCATTTACCCCAGGATAGGTTTTGAAATGGTGCATGCACATCATGTAACTTCAGACAAATTCTTCTCTTGTTTGAGAATTTGTCTGAGCCTGCTGGGGTCACACGGTGGTCTGCGCTTTTGCCTCACAGCATGTCAGGCTAACCTGTATTCCGCATGCAGGCCTTAAGAAATCAGTTTACATTCTGAGCAGGCCCAACTTGGACATGCCTCAGACATTCAGGAAGATATTTTCTCCTTATAGAGCTGTTGAATGGAGCCTAGCAAGGAGTGCAAAGGAGTTCCCTTCTCTCCACTGTAGTGGCAGATGCCTCACATCTGGGTTTGGGAGTGCGCCTAGAACACCAACCAAGCATGAGACAGGTGGACTTGCGAGGAGTCTCATTCACACAACTATATTGGAACTCGGAGTTGTTTGCAACACATACATACATTTCTTTCCTCTGATTCAAAGGCTGTACATTCAGATCATGACAGACAGCACAACTGCCATGTTTTATATAAACAGGCAGGAAGAGCCATGGTCATCTCCTCTGTGCCAAGAGGCAGTTCAGTTATGAAACTAGTGCCTTAGGGTATGTCTACACTATGAAATTAAGTCGAATTTATAGAAGTCATTTTTTTAGAAATCGTTTTTATATAGTTGATTGTGTGTGTTCCCACACAAAATGCTCTAAGTGCATTAACTCGGCGGAGTGCTTCCACAGTACCGAGGCTAGCATTGACTTCTGGAGCGTTGCACTGTGGGTAGCTATCCCGCAGTCTCCGCTGCCCATTGGAATTCTGGTTTGAGATCCTAATGCCTAATGGGGCAAAAACATTGTCGCGGGTGGTTCGGGGTACATGTCATCAGGCCCTCCCTCCCTCCATGAAAGCAATGGCAGACAATGGTTTCACGCCTTTTTTCCCCTGAGTTATCTGTGCAGATGCCGTACCACGGCAAGCATGGAGCTCGCTCAGCTAACTGTCACCCTACATCTCCTGGGTGCTGGCAGATGCGGTACTGCATTGCTACACAGCAGCAGCTCATTGCCTTGTGGCAGCAGACAGTGCAATAGACCTGATAACCATCGTCATCATGTCCGAAGTGCTCCTGGCCGCCTCAGTAGGGTGGTCAGGAGCTCCTCAGCAGACATGGGCGCAGGGGCTAAAATAGGAGTGACTCGACCAGGTCATTCTCTTTAGTCCTGCTGGCAGTCCTATTGCACCGTCTTCTGACGAGTAGGCAGGAGATAAGGATGGCTAGCAGTCCTGTTGCACTGTCTTCTGCCGAGCAGCCAGGAGATGAGGATGGCTAGCAGTCCTACTGCACCATGTGCTGCCAGCCAAAGATGTAAAAGATAGATGGAGTGGATCAAAACAAAAAATACACCAGATTTGTTTTGTATTCATTTCCCCCCCTCCCCATCGCTCCCTCCCTCCCTCTGTGAAATCAACGGCTGACAATCGTTTTGGTGAGGTCTGGTAGGGGCACCTTGAAAAGTTTAATGGAGATTCAGTCCTGCCTGAAATACTTGGGGGGGAGGGATAGCTCATTGGGTTGAGCATTGGCCTGCTAAACCCGGGGATTTGAGTTCAATCCTTGAGGGGGTCATTCTGTGTGACAGTTGTTTTTGCTTCTCCTTGCTGTAAAGCCACCCCCTTTCTTGATTTTAATTCCCCATAAGCCAACCCTGTAAGCCATGTCGTCAGTCGCCCCTCCCTCCGTCAGAGCAACGGCAGACAAGCATTCCGGGCCTTTTTTCTGTGCAGACGCCATACCACGGCAAGCATGGAGTCCGCTCAGATCACTTTGGCAATTAGGAGCACATTAAACACCACGAACATTATCCAGCAGTGTATGCAGCACCAGAACCTGGCAAAGCGAAACCGGGCGAGTAGGCGACGTCAGCACGGTTACGAGAGTGATGAGGACATGGACACAGACTTCTCTCAAAGCACGGGCCCTTTGGCAATGTGGGCGTCATGGTGCTAATGGGGCATTTTCTTGCGGTGGTACGCTGATTCTGGGCCTGGGAAACAAGCACAGACTTGTGGGACTGCATAGTGTTGCAGGTCTGGGATGATTCCCAGTGGCTGCGAAACTTTCACATGAGTAAGGGCACTTTCATGGAACTTTGTGACTTGCTTTCCCCTGCCCTGAGGCACAAGAATACCAAGATGAGAGCAGCCCTCACAGTTGAGAAGCGAGTGACAATAGCCCTGTGGAAGCTTGCAGCGGCAGACAGCTACCAGTCAGTCAGGAATCAATTTGGAGTGGGCAAATCTACTGTGGGGGCTGCTGTGATGCAAGTAGCCAACGCAATCAAGGATCTGCTGATATCAAGGGTAGTGACCCTGGGAAATGTGCAGGTCATAGTGGATGGCTTTGCTGCAATGGGATTCCCTAACTGTGGTGGGGCCATAGACGGAACCCATATCCCTATCTTGGCATCGGAGTACCAAGCTGGTGAGTACATAAACTGCAAGGTACTTTTCAATAGTGCTGCAAGCACTGGTGGATCACAAGGGACGTTTCACCAACATCAATGTGGGATGGCCGGGAAAGGTACATGACGCTCACATCTTCAGGAACTCCGGTCTGTTTCAAAGGTTGCAGGAAGAGACTTTCTTCCCAGACCAGAAAATAACCATTGGGGATGTTGAAATGCCTATAGTTATCTTTAGGGACCCAGCCTGACCCCTTAATGCCATGGCTTATGAAGCCATACATAGGCAGCCTGGGACAGTAGTCAGGAGCTGTTCAACTACAGGCAGAGCAAGTTCAGAATGGTGGTAGAATGTGCATTTGGATGTTTAAAAGCGCGCTGGCGCAGTTTAATGACTCAGTTAGATCTCAGCGAAACCAATATTCCCACTGTTATTACTGCTTGCTGTGCGCTCCACAATATCTGTGAGAGTAAGGGGGAGATGTTTATGGCACGGTGGGAGGTTGAGGCAAATCGCCTGGCTGCTGGTTATGCGCAGCCAGACACCAGGGCGGTTAGAAAAGCACAGGAGGGCGCAGTGCGCATCAGAGTAGCTTTGAAAACCAGTTTTATGACTGGGCAGGCTACGGTATGAAAGTTCTGTTTGTTTCTCCTTGATTAAACCTCCACCCCCCTTGGTTCACTCTCCTTCCCTGTAAGCTAACCACCCTCTCCTCCTCCCTTTGATCACCACTTGCAGAGGCAATAAAGTCATTGTTGCTTCACATTCATGCATTCTTTATTAATTCATCACACACATAGGGGGATAACTGCCAAGGGAGCTCGGGAGGGGTGGTGGAGGAGGGAAGGACAAGGCCACACTGTACTTTAAGAGTTTAAAACTTATTGAATGCCAGCCTTCTGTTGCTTGGGCAATCATCTGGGGTGGAGTGGCTGGGAAGCCGGAGGCCCCCCCCAACCTCATTCTTGGGTGTCTGGGTGAGGAGGTTATGGAACTTGTGGAGGAGGGCAGTTGGTTACACAGGGGCTGTAGAGGCGATCTGTGCTCCTGCTGCTTTTCCTGCAACTCAGCCATACCCTGGAGCATATTAGTTTGATCCTCCAGCAGCCTCAGCATTGAATCCTACCCCCTCTCATCAGGCTGCCGCCACCTTTCAGCTTCAGCCCTCTGTTCAGCCCGCCAACTCTCCTCCCGGTCATTTTATGCTTTCCTGCACTCTGTCATTGTCTGCCTCCACGCATTCGTCTGTGCTCTGTCAGTGTGGGAGGACAGCATGAGCTCAGAGAACATTTCATCGCGAGTGCGTTTTTTTCACCTTCTAATCTCCGCTAGCCTCTGGGAAGGAGAAGTTCCTGTGATTCTTGAAACACATGCAGCTGGTGGAGGAAAAAAAAAAGGAACAGTGGTATTTAAAAACACATTTTATAGAACAATGGGTACACTTTCTTTCACGGTAAACCTTGCTGTTAACATTACATACATAGCACATGTGCATTCGTTACAAGGTCGCATTTTGCCTCCCTCTACCACACGGCTAACCCCCCCACACCCCACCTCCCCGTGGCTAACAGCGTGGAACATTTCTGTTCAGTCACAGGCAAACAGCCTAGCAGGAATGGCCACCTCTGAATGTCCCCTTAGGAAAAGCATTCTAGTTCAACCAGGTGACCATTAACGATATCACTTTCCTGAGGATAACACAGAGAGATAAAGAATGGATGTTGTTTGTACACCAGCAAACATGTTCTGCAATGATTCCCGACTACGTGCTACTGGCCTGGCATGGTAAAGTGTCCTGGCATGGTGGACGGAATAAGGCTGCCCTCCCCAGAAACCTTTTGCAAAGACTTTGGGAGTACATCCAGGATAGCTTTATGGAGATGTCCCTGGAGGATTTCCGCTCCATCTCCAGACACGTTAGACTTTTCCAGTAGTTGTACTGGCCGCGAATTGCAGGGCAAATTAATCATTAAACGTGCTTGCTTTTAAATCATGTATGCTATTAAAAAGGTACGCTCACCAGAGGTCCGTTGTCTGGGATGCAGCCTTGGGTGGGTTTGGGGGGTACTGGCTCCAGGTCCAAGGTGAGAAACAGTTCCTGGCTGTCGGGAAAACCGGTTTCTCCGCTTGCTTGTTGTGAGCTATCTACAACCTCATCATCATCATCTTCCTTGTTCCCTAAACCTGCTTCCGTGTTGCCTCCCTCTCCATTGAAGGAGTCAAAGCACACGGTTGGGGTAGTGGTGGCTGAACCCCCTAAAATGGCATGCCGCTTCTATGATGAGCTGCATGTTTGGGGCTCTGACCCGGAGCGGCCGTTTGCCTCTCTGGTTTTCTGGTAGATTTGCCTCAGCTCCTTAAGTTTCATGCAACACTACTTCAGGTCCCTGTTATGGCCTTTGTCCTTCATGCCCTGGGAGATTTTTGACAAATGTTTTGGCATTTCGAAAACTGGAACGGAGTTCTGATAGCATGGATTCCTCTCCCCATACAGTGATCAGATCCCATACCTCCCGTTTGGTCCATGCTGGAGCTCTTTTGCAATTCTGGGACTCCATCATGGTCACCTCTGCTGATGAGCTCTGCACTCACCTTCAGCTTGCCACGCTGGCCAAACAGGAAATGAAATTCAAAAGTTTGTGGGCCTTTTCCTGTCTACCTGGCCAGTGTATCTGAGTTGAGAGTGCTGTCCAGAATGGTCACAATGGAGCACTCTGGGATAGCTCCCGGAGGCCAATACCATCTAATTGTGTCCACAGTACCCCAAATTCGACTCAGCAAAACCGATTTCATCGCTAATCCCCTTGTCGGGGGTGGAGTAAGGAAATCCAATTTTAAGAGCCCTTTAAGTTGGAAAAAAGGGTTTTGTCATGTGGACGGGTGCAGGATTACATCTATTTAACGCTGCTAAATTCAACCTCAACTCCTAGTGTAGACCAGGGCTTAGTTATCTCTCTCTGCAATTCCTCTTTTAGGTCTATGGCACATTCTGGTGGATGACTTGAGCAGACACTTTGTTAGACCACAAGTGGCTGGAGAATTCACAATTCCGTGGTTTCAGTCAATTTTCAAGGAAAGTGGTCATCCATCATTTGATTTACTTGGGAGGGACAGGAAAAAGAAGTGTCAAATTTTCTGTCCCAGAGGTGGACAGAGTTTCACTTTCACATGTTTCTCATTTCATGGTCCAATGCACTGAGATGCGCTTATCCACTAATTCCACTGTTCTCAAATTTAGTTGAAAGTTCAGACAAGATGAAGGCAAGGTTATCCTTATAGTTTCTGCCTAGCTGAGATAGTTCTGGTGCACGGAAGTGATGCAGTTATTTTTGTCCTCTGAAACTAATTCCAGACCTGCTGTCTCAGAACGAAGGAGCCATCCTCTGTTCCAACCTATCCACCCTACATCTCACAGCATGGTTTCTGGATGGTTCTCAGAAATAGAAGTTATGATCAACTGATGTTCAGAACGTTATAAAAAATAATAGGAAAGACTCCATCAGACAAACTTACTAAGTGGAGAAGATTTTTGTCTTGGTGTGAACATCATCACTTACAGCCTCTTGAGATGTACATTTCTGCAATGTTAGATTATCTCCTCTCTAAAGAACTCTGGGCTTTCACTTAGCTCTGCCAAGTTGTCTTTCAGCTGTTTACCCCTGTAGATGAATGGTAAGTGTTTTCTGTTTTTTCCCCATCCTACAATGTTCAGGTTCCTCAAGGGGTTTAAGAGTTTTTCTACTTAAAAGGAAAGACAATCCCCACATGGATCCTTAATGTAGCACTGGGGGGCCTCACGGGATGCCTGTTTGAGCCCATGGCAAATTCCCTTCTATGTCTATCCATGAAAATCTTCCTACTAGTAATTACATCAGTTAAGAGGATTGTGGAGAGAGGGGCACTCAAGGCATACTCTGTCTATCCTGTTTTCCATTCAGAACTGGAGTTTTTTAAGCCACACCCTAATTTTTTACTGAAAATATTGTCTGACTTCTGTTTTAATCAGACTGTCCATCCACCTACATTTTCCGCAGACCTCAGTCTAATCACAGGTACTCTAAATGACATACTCTTAATGATTATAGGGCTGTAGCCTTTTACTTACAGAAAAAAAAACCCTTCAGGGGCTCTCTAAGGCAATTGTCCTTTGCAGAGAGGATGAAAGACCCTACTGTTTACTTCCAGACATGATCTAAATTGGTTATTGAATTCTGCTGAAACTAGCAACATTAGATTCTTCAGTTAATATTATAACTCATTCCACTAGAATGCAAGTAGCTTCTGCTGCTTCCTTGAGAAGTAGTACGATAATGGACATTTGTAAAGCATCCCCCCAGGGTTCCATACATACCTTTACTAAACACTTTTCTTTATTGGAAGCTTTCAGAGCAGATGCTGCTTTTGGCTGAGTTGTTTAGAGTCTAGATAAGACTTTAACCACCCACCACCTTAGTTCGGGTTACTGCTTGGGAGACACCAAGAGTGGAATATGTATATAGACAAGCACTCAAAGAGTTGCTTTACCTGCACAGTAACTAGAATTCTTTGAGATGTGTAAAATATATATATTGGCAACAAAACCTGACTTCCTTTCCCTTTGCTGGGGGGTCCTAGTGTAAATTGGATTCTGGGATTGGCCCTGCACTGCACTTTGTGACTTCGGGATGGAAATGCAAGGGGGCATTTGTTGCACATGTGGACCCAGTGGGCACTATTGGCCAAAAGACTCCAATCTTGAGTGTGTGGGGCACATGTGCAGCAATAGTAGAAAATATATATATTGACCAGTGTTTTTATTAACTCATGGGTGGCAACTCAAAAGTGGGTCACAAGAATGTACGAAAGGGTTGCAAACAAATTTAAAAATAGATCATGTTTTGTGTACAACTTTTTAAAAAATAGATTCCGCTTGTGCTTCACTGTATGTTAACGCTGTGCATACCAATGATATTGCCACCGTTCCTTACTTCTGTGCTGCTGCTGGTGGCGGTGCTACCTTTAGAGCTGGGCTGATGGAGAGTGGCGGCTGCTGGCTAGGTGCCCAGCTCTGAAGGCAGTGCCACCACCAGCAGCAGCGCAGAAGGAAGAGTGGAAAGGCATAATATTGCTACCCTTACTTCTGTGCTGCTACTGGCTGTGTAGCAACTTATGTATTGTTTGTTTGTTATTACATGTGGTGGGTAATAAGTATTTTGGGGCCAAAGTGTTTGTTTTCTACTTAAGCTATTTACTGGGTTGGAACTGGCCATCAATGTTTACAAATGGGTCCTGGTCCGAAAAGGTTTGAGAATCACTGATATAGACAACACACCTTAAGCTCCAGTTACTGTGTACACAATTCCGGTGTAATTTGTCTTTCACATGGTGACTATTGTGATTTGTCTTGGAGCATAATGTAATAAAATCTAATTGTCGTCAAGTTAGTCATAGAAAGTTAAGGGAGGAGTCATTGGATTCATACTAATGTATCATAATTTCTGTGGTGTCCTCTGTGGCATGGCAAGGGGGACTCGCTTCCAGCTGTAGGTTGTCCTGTTGGTGGAAATTTTTGATAATGCACTGTCTTTGGAAATGGGTTGAGTTGGGTATCATTCAACCCCTTTTCCAGTGATCACAGTGGTACCAAACAGGACAAACCTAGAATAGTTACGTAGATATATATATTGGAGAAAATGTTTACAAACTAAATTTTTTAAAAATTCTACTTAAACACAGGTATACATTGCTTACATTAAAAGGACATTGATCTTGCCTAATCCTAGGGAAGTTGTCCTTGACATGTAGGACTGAAAACATTTATTCATCAGTGACATCTGTCTGGGGCTCCACTGCTAAACATGTTGTCACGCTAATCCTTGTTCAAGTCGCACTCGCACATCTCCATACAAAACAGGGTGCCAGCCAAACATTTGCAAGATAGTGAGCATCTGGTCTTTGCACATGAGTGTTTGATTCGCTGAAAGATTGATTCAGGAGTGCATAGTCTTTCACATATAGCTGGTGTGATTAGTCCGTCCTCCAAGACCCATCCATGTACGATAGTAGAGGGTAGTTTTGGATGCGCTCGATCATCCTGGAGCCATTCTGTTGCTTGATAAATTTCCCTCTTATTAGCAGGTATAAATGCATCCTTGTCCATGTTGATTTTTCTCCTTTTGTCTGCTTCTTGGAAAACATCCACCAACTCTGCCAGTGTCGTAATGTTGGTTTTTAAATGGTAAACTTGGTATATGAATGCCTCCAGTGCATTTTTGGCCTCATCAGTGACTGTCTCAGCCATTCCAAGCAGCCTCAGAGTGAGGAGAGAGTCTTCCGAGGCAGAATCAAATGCCTTTCAGTAAGATAATTTTGGTCTTTCCAGGCAACTTTCCAGTAGTGTCACATGCTGAAAGGATGTGGAAACCTGGCAGTACGGTGGCTTTTAACAGTTTGAGTGATAGGAACACATCTCTGAGGGATATACAGAAATTCTGTTCCTCAGCAGCAGGCACAAAAACAGAATCTTGCAGAAGTCTTGGGTAGCATCTCACAGAGAGCACTAGAAATTTGTCTTGTGCAAAAAATCTGGAGTTTAGTTGCCCTTTTCTCTGTGGCATTGATAGCATGTGAGATAATATAAACATGAACCTCCTTATGGGACCTATGAGGAAACTCCACTGACCATTGCGAGGCAGCAGCTTCATTATGCCATGTGAAGATGAAATTCTTTGCATGCTGGAGCATTTTTCCTGCTAGTTAACTCCTCCTTTGTGGGTATATGGAGCAGTAGCTTCTTCATTGTGAGACTGGAGAAGTGTGTGGAGTCAGGTTTCAGAGTAGCAGCCATGTTAGTCTGTATCCGCAAAAAGAAAAGGAGTACTTGCGGCACCTTAGAGACTAACATTTATTTGAGCATAAGCTTTCGTGAGCTTCAGCTCACTTCATCGAACATTCAGTGAAAAATACAGTGGGGAGATTTATATACACAGAGAACATGAAACAATGGGTGTTACCATACACACTGTAATGAGAGTGATCAGGTAAGGTGAGCTATTACCAGCAGGAGAGTGGAGGGGGGCGGAACCTTTTCTAGTGATAATCAAGGTGGGCCATTTTCAGCAGTTGACAAGAATGTCTGAGGAACAGCGGGGGGGTGGGGAGGGGGAATAAATATGGGGAAATAGTTTTACTTGTGTAATGACCCATCCGCTCCCAGTCTTTATTCAATCCTAAATTAATTGTATCCAGTTTGCAAATTAATTCCAATTCAGCAGTCTCTCCTTGGAGTCTGTTTTTGAAGTCTTTTTGTTGAAGAATTGCCACTTTTAGGTTTGTAATTGAGTGACCAAAGAGATTGAAGTGTTCTCCAACTGGTTTTTGAATGTTATAATTCTTGATGTCTGATTTGTGTCCATTTATTCATTTACGTAGAGACTGTCCAGTTTGACCAATGTACATGGCAGAGGGGCATTGCTGGTACATGATGATATATATCACATTGGTAGATGTGCAGGTGAACGAGTATGATAGTGTGGCTGATGTGATTAGGCCCTATGATGATGTCCCCTGAATAGATATGTGGACAGGGTTGGCAACGGGCTTTGTTGCAAGGATAGGTTCCTGGGTTAGTGGTTCTGTTGTGTGGTGTGTGTGGTTGCTGGTGAGTATTTGCTTCAGATTGGGGGGCTGTCTGTAAGCAAGGACTGGCCTGTCTCCCAGGATCTGTGAGAGTGATGGGTCGTCCTTCAAGGTAGGGTGTAGATTCTTGATGATGCATTGGAGAGGTTTTAGTTGGGGGCTGAAGGTGATGGCTAGTGGCGTTCTGTTATTTCCTTTGTTGGGCCTATCCTGTAGTAGGTAACTTCTGGGTACTCTTCTGGCTCTCTCAACCTGTTTCTTCACTTCAGCAGGTGGGTATTGTAGTTGTAGGAATGCATGATAGAGATCTTGTAGGTGTTTGTCTCTGTCTGAGGGGTTGGAGCAAATGCGGTTGTATCGTAGAACTTGGCTGTAGACAATGGATCGTGTGGTGTGGTCTGGATGAAAGCTGGAGGCATGTAGGTAGGAATAGCGGTCAGTAGGTTTCCGGTATAGGATGGTGTTTATGTGACCATCGCTTATTAGCACTATGGTGTCCAGGAAGCGGATCTCTTGTGTGGACTGGTCCAGGCTGAGGTTGATGGTGGGATGGAAATTGTTGAAATCATTTGTGATTTCTGATTTGGACAGGTGCAATACCATGGAGTCACTACTTTCTTGGAATATTTTTAATTGAATCCTCTGCATACATGTCAGCTATGAGGTAGACTTTGTCGTAGGCCCAGTAATTTTCTCTGTAGCCTCAGGATGAAAAGTTCAGCTAAATCTCAGCAGGTATTAACAGTTTCTGATGTATTGAGAGCTTGACCTCAGCTATACCATCGATGATTGCTAAGTTGAAAATCCTCTGCCAGCACAAGAAACTGTTCATGTTGTCAGTAAGTGCTGGCTTAGGAAGACCATGTAAGATGTGCATTAGTTTGCTTTTTGCCTGGCATATATACATTGTTTTGTCACATTCAAACATCGATCCTGGTGTGACAGATAACTCGGAGTTTCCCAGAGTCTCATGTTGCTCAACATCATGCTGAGATCTGGATATGACCAGGAGTTGAGCCAACAATGACCTGTTTGTGGTCAGCCCTATAAGGGTCCCTGCCACCTTCACTCTGATATTCTTTTCATTCAAGCACAGCTTTTGTCTATTCTTCTTAATTGGAGCCCACAGAATGATGGAGCATTAGATAATTCTTTGGATTTTGAAGGCTTCATACAAATCATAGCCCAAAGTGTTCATTTGACTGACATCTTTAGTTATCTCATCACTGAAGACTGCTTTCATCATGATATTGATGAGCTCCAGTCTGTCATACGTGAATGGGTTGCTGGTGCAAGTAAGCTCATCCTGTATCTTTAAAATTATACCCCACCCCCTCCTCTGGCATTTAACACCACTTAATACGTCTAGATGGTGCTTGTTACTTGTGAGGAAGTCGTATAAACTACATGCATATCCCAGAGTTCATCTTCAATAAATGCTTTATGTGCCTTTCTGCTAAGCATTTGTTCCTCTTCAGTCCTGATCAAAGCACATATTTCTCTATTTAGCCTCTGTCAGTCATTGCCACTCCTTTAGAGCCTCTGCGAGAATTTAAGAACTCCAGCTGAGTCACACAGTTTGCTGTAGTAAAGTCAGTATTTGTTTCTGTTGCTTTTACCTTTTGATGCATCATATTACATATGTTCATGGCGTAGCACTCAAAATGCAATGTGGTATGTGTGGGTGTCTTTTGGGTCAGTTGCACCCATTTTACTTTCCATGCAATGTTCTTGCTAAGAGTGACTGCTTCATACAGGTTTCAGAGTAGCATTTGTTAGTCTCTAAGGTGCCATAAGTACTCCTTTTCTTTTTGCTTCATACAGTTTCTCACCTGTCTCACATATTGAAATCCTGTTTAATGACTGCTGTTAGGTTTCTTGGTTACCGCAGAAAGGTAGGGTTCTTCTTGAAATGCATGCCATGGGACCTACTATAAGGTGCGTCTCACCACATTTGGCACTTGTCCTAGCACTTTCAACTGTTTCCTGATGCTTGATGTACTTCCTCTCCAACCTTGCCAATGCAGTTTATGAGTGTACTTGTTATATTGTGTAAGGTACCACTGAGTGTTGTGTTTAACCAGGTCCTCCATGATGGTATTCGCCAAGGATTCAGCAACTAGTTGGTGTTGCTCATTTCCCCACTGATGCCTAAAAATGATCAAGACCAAAAAAACCAAGGATTTTTTAATAAATTACTTGGTAATCATACATAATGTTATGTTATGTAATGTATGATATGTAACTTGTGTATACCATTTGCAGATGGATTCCAGTAATTTCTACCTGGATACTGATGTCTTAATCACTCATTACAACTCTTTTTACATCATAAAGCTGATAATCAATCTCTCTGGGCTGCTTCTTTTTTGTTGATGATGACAAATCAACTTGAAGCACACCTTCCATTTATAGTGATCTGTAACATTAAAAAGTTCACGGATCGCATTCTGAGCATTAACTGATAACACAGGACTGTCAATCAAGGACCATAATTTAATTTTGTGAAACCCTCATTTGACATGCCTGTGTCAAAGTATAATTAAAAGTTGATATGTAAACATTTTCTCAAATATACATCTACAAAATTGTTCTAGGTTTGTCTTGTTTGGTACCATTGTGGGAGAGTGGGCTTTCGAGTGATATCCAACTTGACCCATTTCCGATGACATTGTAATATCAACATTTTCACCATCTGGAGGACCTGGGGGTGAGGGGAGCAAGTCCCCCTGCCCGCCATGCTGCAGAGGGTGATGCCATTGAAATTATAAATATTTAGGAATCAAATGACCCCTCCCTTACCTTTATATCATTAACTTACCCACAAAATTACACATGATCCCAGACAAATGATCTAATGGGAAATGGGAACCAGCAGTTTAAGGATATGATGCTGACTTGATCTTTAAAAGTAGCAGAGCAGACACAATTAACTAAAGAAAAATAAAATAACAATGAGAAAGCACTAATGTCTAAGAATTAAACTCTGGAGATGGCTAGTTTCTCCTACCTGCTGGAGATGGCAATAATTGAAGATTGCCAGGGTGTCCAATGATAATTATAGTTGTTTCTTGTTTCCTCCTACTGGAAGGGAGGGATCATACTAGGTATCTGGGCTAACATATTAAGAATGGTGAGAGAACTCTTACTTCACTTCTGATATTACTCCTGAGGGAATTCTGCGCCTAAAAATTATGCACACAATATTGCAAAATTCTGCAAATGTTATTTGTCAATAAATAAATGTAGCTCCAGCATGGCAATGGGGTGCACAGGCTACTGGCTGCATTGAGGTGGGAGATCACCCTAAAACCTCATTGCCCCTGACACAGTGCAAGGGCTGGGCCTGCCCCAGAAACACCCCGGAGGGGCTTAGTGTGGTGGGATCTAGGTGTGGGGTGAGAGGTTTCTGTGTGGGGCAGTCTGGGTATGGGCGGCTCAGTGGGAGATCTGGATACGCAGAGGCTCATTGGGGGGGGTTCTGGGTGCAGGGGATTTAGATGAAGGTAGTTTGGGCTCAGAGGACGGTCTGGGTGTGAGGAGATGGGGCTCGGTGGGGGAGGGTGAGTGGAGGGGGTCCAGATGTTTGGGGAGTGGAGCTTGATGGGATGGGGGTCCAAGTTCAGCTGGCTGGGGATCGGTGGGGTGGGGTCTGGGGATCGGTGGGTGGTAGGGCTTGTCAAGGTTCAATGGGCCTGCATAACGGGGGAGCCCAAGCTGCTGTTGAGGGGATGCCGCATGCCAGGCTCCTGCTCTCCCCCCCCCGTGATTCCCCATCCCCTTTTTTCTCCATTCCCCTCCCCTCCCCTCTCCTTTACCTATTTCATCTCCCCTTCTTCCCCCACTGCCTCTTTCCCCCCCACCCGTCACCCTCCCTTCCCTCATTTTCTCCACCCCCATCTTACCCAGCCCTACCGCAGGCACTCACTGTTGCACAGAATAGAAAAAGGAAGGCTCCCAGCACACAGAAGGGGCACATGACTGGCACTAGGACTAGTGTTCAGCTGCACAGTCAGTGGAGCCCAGACACAGCCTCCTTCAGCTGGGCAACTCAGCAGCATGTAACCCCGTGTGCCCCCCCATGCCTTGCCTCGCCTCGTTTGGAAGGGGGCAGTCCCCCCAAAAACTGGGCCTGTGGTTGCCCCCTGCACCTGTGCAGATTCCCTTTGCTTCCCTGCCATTTTCTGCAGGGAAAAGAAGGAAATCTGCTTGGCAGGGGGTGTGTTCTGCAGGTGCGCAGTCGTGCAGAATTCCCGCAAGAGTAGATACTAAATGTGCTGAACTTGCTTGGCCTTTTTGGGAGATAAGTAATTTTCTGCAGCTGTATAACACCATGGAAGAGCAGATCCACTATAGTTCACCGGGGTCAGATATAGGCTATCCATGTCCACCAGACAAGGCATGAGCACTGGCTGCTCCATTTTTTTTTTGACACATTATTCTGAAATTGAGAACATCTGAAAAAGATGATTTCGCATATTTTGGGTGTTTTTGAAACATATTTAATCATAGTTAAATACCTCCTGTCCTTACATGCCTGATACGTTACTTTACTTTTTCATAGTACATTGTAGAACTCCACACATAACCAAGCATAATCAAAGTTACCTTTTTCAGGGGTGAATTTGTGATGTTTGTAAGCAACAAGTTGAAGGCTGCTTCATTGCTAACTTTCAAAAGTATTTTTTGATTTTTTTCTGATAAGTAAAACTTGAATATTATCCTCTGTAAAGGGGCAGTTGCTGTAGTGTGGTGGGGACATTACTGAAGAGTAATGTTATAGGTCTTAGGACTGATTTTATTGATTATTTAACATATCTGTATTCAGACTTCAAGGTAGTATAGTTATTGATTTCCGTCCTAGAGCTGGGACCCAGTTATTCAAGTTAAAAATCCTGTTTGCCGTTTTGGTAGTTACACCTAAGAGCTGATGACCAATTCTTTCTTGCATAAGTCACCTCTTTAATTATCTGAATTTATTGAAATACAGGTTGCAAGTAAGTGGTTAGAGTAGCCTGTGACAATAGAAGAAAAACTTATCTGTTGTATAAAGTCCATTGCAGGACAGTTGATTTGAATCTAGGTTTTGTTTTGTTTTTTTCTTATACGGAATGGTAAGAACAGAAGCCAGACTGCAGATGATTGAGGAGGTAGTTATAAGAAGAGAAAACTGAGGCCCTGGTAATACAGCTTGTTCAAGTTTTGGAGATAAAGTGGAGGAAAGAAATGGCATGAGAGACATGAGGAGGACTTAAAAATGACAACATGCTTAAATCCAGAGAGAAAGGAAACAGTTGTAAAGAGACAATGGAGAGACAATGGAGAAGAGTAAAGGGGAGAAGGTAAGGGATGAAGTACAAAAAGTTGGGGGTGCAAATGTGACATCAACATGAAAAGTTTGGGGTGCTTGACAATCTGAATAGGATAAAGCCCTAAGAGAATAGAATCAAAAGATGGGTGCATGGTGCAATATTTATATGGCCACTTTTCTGATCATATTGGTAGTTTCTAGATGCTACATTGCTTTCATGTTTCATTACCATCAGTGTTCTTTTGTAGGCTCTATTGCATTTTTACAGTGCACTGGAAGAGAAGTGGTGACCAGCATTGAAGAAACAATTTTCAATGGTGGTTCAATGCGGTTCATATTGACTGGCTTAAAGTTCACTTAACAGGAGAAAGTGACTCAGGGTTATTGGAATATATTTTGGACTAGATCAATATCATGGAATAAGTAGGGGATTAGATTGGGTTTAAATTTCTGGGCATTGCCCTTTTAGAAACAGATATTGTAAAATCAGTATGTTTACATTCTTGGCTCAAAACTTTATGCAGGAGGGCAGGTTAGGCTCTCTGTAAGGTAGTCCATGAGCTACCTGTATCTCCAAGTTGATTGTCAGAGAAGAAAATATGTTCCAGTGATGTTTTGCAAGAGACTTTTTTACTCATCTCAGAAGTACAATGTGGAAGTTTTAAAATACAGGTTTTTATTTTAATTCTTATATTGGTGGTCTGATCCAACCTGCACTTAAAAATGTTAGGTGCATTGAATGACCACCTGCAGATGAAAATAGACTCACACCTTATATCTTGTAAATGCCACTTTACTACTTAAGTCCTATACTTGTACATTGTAGAGAAGTGCCTATATAATTAGCTATGCACACTAGTCCTAAAGGGCAATATGGTATGCAACTGGTTGAGCTGATCTAGAGCAGGTATCCAACACAATTACGAACAGGACATGCAGAAGATGTGGCCAGAAGAAAACTAAGTCCATAGAAAAACTTGAGCGGGAAACTAGTTCTCATTTTTTAGCCTCAGGTTAATATGACAGCCAGTCTGTGACCCAGAAGTTTTAAATGCAGGTCAACAAATAGTTTGGCAGACAATAAGTAATTATATTTAAATTGTCTGGGCTGCTGGACAATAGGATTTTTCCTAACCTTGCAGAAGGATTGCTAATTTTGTATTTAAAAAAAAATTGTTCATGTCCCAATTTCATCATTTTTTAAAAAAGATTTTATAGTGAATTACAATGAAGAGTGCTATCATCAATCTTTCCTGTATGGCAAGTGAGTCTAGGTTGTCTGAGAGGAAATGTAGATTTTACTGTACTGATTTCTGGATTGCATAGACCAGTATTTTGCCTCTATCACTGGCCATTTACTTATGCTTCTAAGGAAGGTGTAAACCCCCCAAATACAACTGGCTAATTGTGCAGTGCTCTGTGTGTGTGTGTGTGTGTGTGTGTGTGTGTGTGAGAGAGAGAGAATGGGGAGAACTTTCTTGACCTTTGCAGGTGATAAACTTTCATGAGACCAGCGTCCTGTGTATTGTGACCATAGAATTTACCACAGAATTGGTAAAGATTATTTTTATAAAAAACAAAAAACTTGTAGCCTTTATAGGTGTAAAGAGAACATCCAAATGTGAATTGAATGTAAACTAATGCAGTGTTTTCTTCCTGAGTCTGCACATAGCCTGAAACAATAGCAGAGCAGCGTGAACTGCTCCCATGCAATGGCAATCAATACCTAATTATTTCACTGCTAATCAGTGTAGCAGAAAGTTCAAATGTTGGATACAGTGGTAGTACTAATAATAAGGGCAGTGGAGTACTAATAGTTCTGCCCCCTCCCTGGATTTCAGGTCACCTCTGCCCCTGTCCATGATGGGGTTGCAAGAGGAGCTGCACTCCACTACCCCATTGCCAAAAACCTAAAATGTTTCCTTGGTGCTGAAAATCCAAACCTCATTTCTTGCCTTCATGGATGTCAGAAGTTCAAACTGTTGCCTACTTAGCTGCCAAAATTTTCAATTCCCTCCACTCCTTCAATTTATACAGTGTGACTGAGTTCTCATTTCAGAATCTACAGTAAAATTGGGGTGCAGCATAAATGAATGTAAAGCTAATAAAATAGAATAGAAAATGAAGTGGGGATAGTATTTGTCTTCATACTTCATTCAGTATAAATCCTTCCTCTTTGAATTTACCTGAGGTTGCTGTCAAATTTAGCAGTAATTTATGTGTACTTTGCAGCAGAATATATAAAGACTTGACTATACTTTATAAGCAACGCTGGGACTAATTAGTAAATAAAAGAAAAAAATATATACTTGGTGCAGTTTCCCACCGCCAAGAACAAAGTCTTTTTCTTGAGAGTAGAAAGAGGTTGTCCTTGTATGTAAAATAAGCTGTGCATTACGTAAAAAGTTTATTATATATTTAATAGTGCAGAAGTAATTTTGGCTTGCATAAGTAAACTGAATCAACTAGCCCAGTGGAGAATAATCTCCAGATCACTACTTTATAATAACTTAACAATTGAAACACTCAGTTTAAGGAATAGCTTTATTTTTCTTTCTTTTAAAGTACATACACTGTTCCCTAGTGATAGCAACACCTTTTCAAGTAAAGGTTGTTAAGGTATTCGCAAAAAGAAAAGGAGTACTTGTGTCACCTTAGAGACTAACAAATTTATTTAAGCATAAGCTTTCGTGAGCTACAGGTATTGATTCTGTGAATCTAATAACATTCCCTTTGTGTTTGAGGTTGCAAATAGCTAGAAGAATAGTAAGCACTGGTCGCACCTTCTGTAGGGTTACATCAGGATTTTTACTTGCTCATAACTTTCTGAAAACTTCTCTTGGGCTAAAACTTTTAATGTTTTTCATGTTTGCAAAATCTGTGCAGCTGTTGAGTCATGGAAAGGTGACTGAAAGTTCTTTGCCGATTGTATATGAAGTTGAAGATGGTTTCTCTCACAATGCAAATGCTAGAACTTTAGTTTAAAAATTTCAAGTTTTTATTTGAGTGATTGCACATGTCTATTCCACTTCAGGCATGTTTGCACCCAGTGCATTGAAGCCAGAGATTTTTCCCACAGCGGTACCTGTTGCAGTGGCCGATGTACTCACCACAAGCTCATGCTGTTAACTGGTGGTATAAAGGGGTTGGAACCACCCTGATCTTCCCTCAGTTCCTTCTCACCGCTTGTGGTTGGTAGTTGCAGCACATATGCTTCCTTGCACAAATCTTCCTGTTTTTCTGAGTGAAATCCATAAAACTTTATAAATAGTTAAATTAGTTGTTTAGTGTTTGTTTAGATGATACTGGTTACTTTTATTTTTGTTTGATTTTGGACTTTCACTTAGGCATACCTCAGTATTGGGCATTAACAACACTAATTCCTTAGGCTTTAAACAAGCCAATGCCAGTCATGACCCTTACTCTTGTTGTCTAAAGTGTTTGGGTGAGGGCCACATGCTACTTCCGACTATCAAGAGATGATGCCAGATTTGGGTGAGTTGTGTTGCATTCCTTGTTCAGGTAGACTCTGAAACCCTCCTTGCCAGTCACTTGAAGTGGATGGGACACATGCAATCACCTTGAAGAAAAAATTGTTGTTAACCTGTTCTGTAACTATTGTTCTTCAAGATGTGTTGCACATGTCCATTCCCTCCACTCCATATTGGAGTCTAACTTATTGGTCGCTGGTTAGATAGCAGGAGCATGCAGAAAGTGCATATGCCACCCCAGTTGGCACATGCAGTGGGCATGCACACACCTGAAGTGGAATGGACCGTCCAGCATATCTCTAAGAGCAACAGTTACTGAACAGGTTAGTAACCATTTTTAGGTAGTTCTTACTGATGGCCAAGTTTTTTTTTTTTTAAACAAAGTTAAAAATATGTCATTGCTAAGCAGTGCATGTACTCTAGTAACTTGTGGTGACCATGGGAACTATGATACTCTTGTGCATTGTTGCTACAGTATAGCTGTAAACAAATTTGGCTTTATAACTGCTGTTCTGTAAAGTTTTCAGCAAATAAACTTGTCATATCTACCAATTCTCTCATCTGAAACTCGGATGGCTAGCTCTGTGCAGGGATTGTCTTTCTGTTATGTCTTTATGGTTCCTAGCCTAATGGAATACTGGCCTCTAGGTGCTACTGCACTACAAATAAATAATAGAAACATTTTTGTAAACATCGCCGCAGAAAGGGATTTTGTTGCAATCTTCCTTCATGGCAGACCAAGAGAATGGCCAACGTGGCCAAGCAGGAGCTCTATAAGCTCCTCTAGTCTAATAACTCAGGATTTCTTTGGGTTTTTTAAAAGGAGGAATTTAAAATATATCATGATTTTTGATAAGTTTATGAATTTAAATGCAGGAAATGTAAAAGGTAAGTTTGAAAATTTAGTGATCAATACAGTACATTAATGGATGCATACTGTATTTTAACAGGTTTCAGAGTAGCAGCCATGTTAGTCTGTATTCACAAAAAGAAAAGGAGGACTTGTGGCACTTTAGAGACTAACAAATTTATTTGAGCATAAGCTTTCGTGAGCTACAGCTCACTTCATCAGATGCATTCAGTGGAAAATACAGTGGGGAGATTTATATACATAGAGAACATGAAACAATAGATGTTACCGTACACACTGTAACGAGAGTGATCACTTAAGGTGAGCTATTACCAGCAGGAGAGTGGGGGGGAAAAACCTTTTGTAGTGATAATCAAGGTGGGCCATTTCCAGCCGTTGACAAGAATGTCTGAGGAACGGTGGGGGTGGGGAATAAACATGGAGAAATAGTTTTACTTTGTGTAATATATATTACATATATGTCATCATGTGCCAGCAATGCCCCTCTGCCATGTACATTGGTCAAACTGGATAGTCTCTATGTAAAAGAATAAATGGACACACATCAGACGTCAAGAATTATAACATTCAAAAATCAGTCGGAGAACACTTCAAATTCTTTGGTCACTAGATTACAGACCTAAAAGTTGCAATTCTTCAACTAAAAAACTTCAAAAACAGACTCCAATGAGAGACTGTTGAATTGGAATTAATTTCAAACTGGATACAGTTAACTTAGGCTTGAATAAAGAGTGGGAGTGAATGGGTCATTACACAAAGTAAAACTATTTCCCCATGTTTATTTCCCACCCCCCACTGTTCCTCGGACGTTCTTGTCAATTGCTGGAAATGGC
The DNA here is from genome assembly GCF_009764565.3 of Dermochelys coriacea. Classification (NCBI taxonomy): domain Eukaryota; kingdom Metazoa; phylum Chordata; order Testudines; family Dermochelyidae; genus Dermochelys; species Dermochelys coriacea. The sequence goes on from NC_050069.1 coordinate 193,982,860, forward strand.
CCACCTTGATGATCACTACAAAAGGTTGTCCCCCCCCGCCCCGCTCTCCTGCTGGTAATAGTTCACCTTACCTGATCACTCTCATTACAGTTTTCAGAGTAGAAGCCCTGTTAGTCTGTATTCGCAAAAAGAAAAGGAGTACTTTTGGCACCTTAGAGACTAACAAATTTATTTGAGCATAAGCTTTCATGAGCGAGGAAGTGAGCTGTAGCTCACAAAAGCTTATACTCAAATAAATTTTAGTCTCTAAGGTACCACAAGTGCTCCTTTTCTTTTTGTTTTTTAACAGTAACTCTTGTGTGTCTGTTATATGCCCCATAGTCTGAATAACGGGTACTGTTAACAGTCCCTTGTAAATTAGTAATGGATAGATCTTGACATGGCAGTTATTCTTCTACTTATAAAACCTTTTATTAAAATTCAATTTTAAAATATATTCTCATGGAATATTTGTAAACTCTGCTGTGTTCAATACTTGACACCCAGCATTTTGGATTTTAACGTACTCAAAATGACATTAAAATGACACCTTGATAAAATAAAAGCCATGGATATTATTCTTTGCTGGGAAAATTAGACAATTAAATGTCTTTAAAATCCAGGCTGATTTTTTTCTCTCTAAAAGCTCCTTTATTGCTATACATTTGGAGGCTTATTTTTATAAAGAGAGAGGCTGACTAATCAATGTAAGGTAAATTTCAGTGCTTGACTAAAACTGATGGGAAGGAATAGTAACAAATGATCAGATGGAAAAATAAGAATATAATTTGAATATTTTGCATTTTTGGAAGATTTTAGTTATTGTTGTAAAAGTGGCTATTGTGCACTTTTAAAACATTCTTTGCTTTTCTCAATTGTGAAATAATTTACATGTAGTATGTTTAAAAAAAAATCGTGTCCTGTATTGGTATAGAATTTTTTTTTTCAGTCAAGATTTAGCCAGTTTCAGTACATATACAAGTAATGGAATTGTTGGTCTGAGTGAAGGGGGAACCTAAATTTCACCTTAATACAGAAAACTCTCCTATTTCATGCTGCCTTATCTGAACTTTCTTTATTGATCTAACAATGCTCTTTATACAGTCTTGAACAGCTTGAGCCATTAAGGTAATAGATAATAGTGTCTTGGATGTATACAGTAACTTTTACTCAACTTAAATCGCTAAAAAATGTACATAGAGATCAGTCCATGCACCATTAAATTCAACCATCATCTACAGGGGAAGTGAAGAATAACTTATTCAAGTGAAACGCCAGAGGAAACTTTTCAGAGCTGTGTTTAATTACCAAAGTTAAATTTAGCCAGTACACCAAGGCAGTCCGTTCCTCTTGCTTATCTTGTACTAAAAAGGAGTTCTTCCAAGAGCACAATACATCCTCTTGCTATTGTGGGGCAGTGATTCCTTACTGAGAATACCAGATGAAGTTGTCACTTGCAAACATACATTATTATTATTTATGTAAGACTGCATATGTAGGTCTGATAGTAGTGTTATAGTTGCTTATAATTCAAATACCCATATGCTAAGTTTTTAGAAAAGAGTACTTTTCATATTTGTCACAAAGTCAAACAAATTTTCAAGTTGCCTTATGATTGCTATGAACAAGCTTATCTGCATCTTTCAAATAACATCTGCTATATATGTTTATTTCTTAAGAAAAAAAGCAAAAATGAAATGTTTGCTCAAAGCTTTTCATGTAATATGACCTCTTTTGTTATGTCAGGTCAATATACGTGGGGATCTACTCTTTTCCAAGGAAAAACTGCTCCCACGTATAGGTGAAAAATTAATTTAATTTGTGTACTGGAATAACAAGAGTAGCTGGAAAGTCATACATGGTGAAAATTTGCACTTTTTCAAATTATTTAATTATTAATAAACTCAGCATTGTGTGCCTGGGCAATAGAAAACTATGAAAACAGTTTTCACAGTAGCAGCTGTGTTAGGCTGTATCCGCAAAAAGAAAAGGAGGACTTGTATCACCTTAGAGAAAGTGAGCTGTAGCTCACAAAAGCTTATGCTCAAATAAATTTGTTAGTCTCTAAGGTGCCACAAGTCCTCCTTTTCTTTTTATGAAAACAGTGTAGCTGCAACTGCAAAACTACATCATGAATAGAAACAAACAAATAACCCCATCTTAGTCTTGCAATGCAAACAGTTTGGGAATTAAATGAGGTAAAAAGAAAAAGGCAGGCAAGTCCCTTGAGTAAGTTCTTTTTGTTGATTAAACATGCCTCTTATGGAACATGAGCTATAGATGTCATTGGATTATGAGTCAAAAGTGCCTGAGTAAAAACATGAACTATATTCCCATCTGTCTTTAAGCTAATAGTTTGATATAGGCTCTTTGATGGCTATTTTAATGTTTGTTTTTTTACCAAAGACAAGTAATGTTTGTCAGTTTGTACTGAAAGCAGGAGCTACGTATAAACGTGGAACTGATCACCTGGATTTTCAGTCATGCGTTTCAATAAGTAAAATATTTTGCTAGGGTACAGAGAAGCTAATCACCAAAAATATTAATCTGGTGATCTTCAGTGCTTTTTTTTCAAAGGAACTGTATCTGAGTTCTCTTGACTACTAATCCAACTATTAGTGATTGTTTAATAGTAGCTTTTTAAAAAAGGAGAAAACCCTGCAACCTTTTGAAAGTGTGTGTTAGAGTGGAGAACATCTAATTCTTTCCATCTGCTGGAAAAAAAAAAATTTAAACCCCTGCCTTTTTACAGGGACTAAAATAAACAGCTGAGTTAAACATGAGACTGTCTCTGAATTAAATTGGTTTGATGTGTGCATGTTTGAAGCATTTTTAAACGAAGAAAATTCCAACCATCTAAAGATTTGTGTATTTGTAAAAACAGCAGTATTAGAAGTTGTTCAAATGTCATCTTGTTCATCACCACCATTTGAACTAATGTGGTCCTCTTCCCAAAGTTAATAAGTCAGCACATGTGAAGTCTGAGTATTCACAGATCCTATCTGTGTGTGTGTACGTTATAGTAGAAGAACCATTTCCAATGCATACAATGGCAGTTATTACTGTTACTGTTAACAAAAGGGTTACAGTATGTTGTCTTGATGTTCAAAAAGTCTAACAGATACTTCCTGCTAGGAATACAACATTTTTTTTTTAAAGAAATGTGTTTTGAACAACTTTGAACACAGCATGATGCAAATGTGCTTTCATTTTACTCTGAAGAATAAACTTACTTACAAAAAGCATACACCAAGCAGCATTCGTATATTTCAGTTCTCAGAATTAATCGGCCTTTGTCCACATATTAGATTTTCTGTATTTTTACAATGTTCTCTTCAGTTAGAAAGTTCTCACTTTCTACTGATTGGTATGCCAGGATCTAATCCTGCCCCTTTAAAGAAAAAAAACTCATGAAATTTTGGCTGACCAGACACCTTAAGGGCAATTCAGAGTGCACCAAAATCAGTCCTTTCTTTACATTCTCTTTTGCAACCCTCGGAGTGAAAAAGATTTACCCGTTTACCCTTCTTAGGGTATGTCTACACTATGAAATTAGGTCGAATTTATAGAAGTCATTTTTTTAGAAATCATTTTTATATAGTTGATTGTGTGTGCCCCCACACACAATGCTCTAAGTGCATTAAGTGCATTAACTCGGCAGAGTGCTTCCACAGTACTGAGGCTAGTGTCGACTTCTGGAGCATTGCACTGTGGGTAGCTATCCCACATTTCCCACAGTCTCTGCCGCCCATTGGAATTCTGCTTTGAGATCCCAATGCCTAATGGGGCAAAAACATTGTGGGTGATTCTGGGTACAAGTCGTCAGGCCGTCCCTTTCTCCCTCTGTGAAAGCAACGGCAGACAATGGTTTTCTGCCTTTTTTCCTGAGTTACCCGTGCAGACTCCATACCATGGTAAGCATGGAGCCTGCTCAGCTCACTGTCGCTGTACGTCTCCTGGGTGCTAGCGGACACGGTACTACATTGCTATACAGCAGCAGTCCATTGCCTTGTGGCAGCAGACAGTGCAATAGGCCTGAAAGCCATAGTTGTCATGTCCGAGGTGCTCCTGCCCACCTCAGGAAGGTTGGTCAAGAGTTCCTCAGCAGACATGGGCGCAGGGCCTAAAATAGGAGTGACTCGACCAGGTCATTCTCTTTAGTCCTGCAGGCAGTCCTATTGTATCGTCTTCTGCCGAGTAGGCAGGAGATGAGCATAGCTAGCAGTCCTGTTGCACCGTCTTCTGCCGAGCAGCCAGGAGATGAGGATGGCTAGCAGTCCTACTGCACCGTATGCTGCCAGCCAAAGATGTAAAAGATAGATGGAGTGGATCAAAACAAGAAATACACCAGATTTGTTTTGTATTCATTTGCCCCCCCCTCCCCCCATCGCTCCTTCCCTCTGTGAAATCAATGACTGACAATCGTTTTGGTGAGGTCTGGTAGGGGCACCTTGAAAAGTTTAATGGAGATTCAGTCCTGCCTGAAATACTGGGGGGCGGATAGCTCATTGGGTTGAGCATTGGCCTGCTAAACCCGGGGGTTTGAGTTCAATCCTTGAGGGGGTCATTCTGTGTGACAGTTGTTTTTGCTTCTCCTTGCTGTAAAGCCACCCCCTTTCTTGATTTTAATTCCCCATAAGCCAACCCTGTAAGCCATGTCGTCAGTCGCCCCTCCCTCCATCAGAGCAACAGCAGACAAGCATTCCATGCCTTTTTTCTGTGCAGACGTCATACCACGGCAAGCATGGAGCCCGCTCAGATCACTTTGGCAATTAGGAGCACATTAAACACCACGAACATTATCCAGCAGTGTATGCAGCACCAGAACCTGGCAAAGCGAAACCAGGCGAGTAGGCGATGTCAGGGTTGTGACGAGAGTGATGAGGACATGGACACAGTCTTCTCTCAAAGCATGGGCCCTTTGGCAATGTGGGCATCATGGTGCTAATGGGGCAGTTTCTTGCGGTGGAACGCTGATTCTCGGCCTGGGAAACAAGCACAGACTTGTGGGACCGCATAGTGTTGCAGGTCTAGGACGATTCCCAGTGGCTGCAAAACTTTCACATGAGTAAGGGTACGTTCATGGAACTTTGTGACTTGCTTTCCCCTGCCCTGAGGCACAAGAATACCAAGATGAGAGCAGCCCTCACAGTTGAGAAGCGAGTGGCAATAGCCCTGTGGAAGCTTGCAGTGGCAGACAGCTACCAGTCAGTCAGGAATCAATTTGGAGTGGGCAAATCTACTGTGGGGGCTGCTGTGATGCAAGTAGCCAATGCAATCAAGGATCTGCTGATATCAAGGGTAGTGACCCTGGAAAATGTGCAGGTCATAGTGGATGGCTTTGCCGCAATGGGATTCCCTAACTGTGGTGGGGCCATAGACGGAACCCATATCCCTATCTTGGCACTGGAGCACCAAGCTGGGGAGTACATAAACCGCAAGGGTACTTCTCAGTAGTGCTGCAGGCACTGGTGGATCACAGGGGGCGTTTCACCAACATCAACGTGGGATGGCCGGGAAAAGTACATGATGCTCGAATCTTCAGGAACTCTGGTCTGTTTCAAAAGCTGCTGGAAGGGACTTTCTTCCCAGACCAGAAAATAACCGTTGGGGATGTTGAAATGCCTATAGTTATTCTTGGGGAATCAGCCTACCCCTTAATGCCATGGCTCATGAAGCCATACATAGGCAGTCTGGAGAGTAGTCAGGAGCTGTTCAACTACAGGCTGAGCAAGTGCAGAATGGTGGTAGAATGTGCATTTGGACATTTAAAAGCGCGCTGGCGCAGTTTACTGACTCGGTTAGATTTCAGTGAAACCAATATTCCCACTGTTATTACTGCTTGCTGTGCGCTCCACAATATCTGTGAGAGTAAGGGGGAGATGTTTATGGCGGGGTGGGAGGTTGAGGCAAATTGCTTGGCTGCTGGCTACACGCAGCGAGACACCAGGGCAGTTAGAAGAGCACAGGAGGACGAGTTGCGCATCAGAGAAGCTTTGAAAACCAGTTTCATGACTGGCGAAGCTATGATGTGAAAGTTTTATGTTTGTTTCTCCTTGATGAAACTCCCACCCCCCTTGGTTCACTCTACTTCCCTGTAAGCTAACCACCCTCTCCTCCTCCCTTTGATCACCGATTGCAGAAGCAATAAAGTCATTGTTGCTTCACATTCATGCATTCTTTATTAATTCATTACACACATAGGGGATAATTGCCAAGGGAGCTCGGGAGGGGTGGTGGAGGAGGGAAGCACAGGGAGGGGTGGTGGAGGAGGGAAGGACAAGGCCACACTGTACTTTAAGAGTTTAAAACTTATTGAATGCCAGCCTTCTGTTGCTTGGGCAATCATCTGGGGTGGAGTGGCTGGGTAGCCGGAGGCCCTACCCACTGCGTTCTTGGGCGTCTGGGTGAGGAGGCTATGGAACTTGAGGAGGAGGGCGGTTGGTTACACAGGGGCTATAGCGGCAATCTGTGCTCCTGCTGCCTTTCCTGCAACTCAACCATACGCTGGAGCATATTAGTTTGATCCTCCAGCAGCCTCAGCATTGAATCCTGCTGCCTCCTCATCACGCTGCCGCCACCTTTCAGCTTCAGCCTGCCACCTCTCCTCCCGGTCATTTTGTGCTTTCCTGCACTCTGACATTGTCTGCCTCCATGCATTCGTCTGTGCTCTGTCAGTGTGGGAGGACAGCATGAGCTCAGAGAACATTTAATTGCGAGTGCGTTTTTTTCACCTTCTAATCTTCGCTAGCCTCTGGGAAGGAGAAGATCCTGTGATCCTTGAAACACATGCAGCTGGTGGAGGGAAAAAAAAGGAACAGTGGTATTTAAAAACATTTAGTAGAACAATGGGTACACTCTCTTTCACGGTAAACCTTGCTGTTAACATTACATACATAGCACATGTACGTTTGTTACAAGCATTTTGCCTCCCTCCACCGCACGGCTAACCCTCCCTCCCCCGCCACACCTCCCTGTAGTTAGCAGCGGTGAACTTTTCTGTTCAGCCACAGGCAAACAGCCCAGCAGGAACAGCCACCTCTGAATGTCCCCTTAGGAAAAGCACCCTATTTCAACCAGGTGACCATGAATGATATCACTTTCCTGAGGATAACACAGATAAAGAATGGATGTTGTTTGAACACCAGCAAACATACTCTGCAATGCTTTGTTCTGCAATGATTCCCGACTACATGCTTCTGGCCTGGCATGGTAAAGTGGCCTGGCATGGTGGACGGAATAAGGCTGCCCTCCCCAGAAGTCTTTTGCAAAGGCTTTGGGAGTTCATCCAGAATAGCTTTATGGAGATGTCCCTGGAGGATTTCCGCTCCATCCCCAGACACATTAATAGACTTTTCCAGTAGCTGTACTGGCCGCGAATTGCAGGGCAAATTAATCATTAAACACGCTTGCTTTTAAACCAGTATGCTATTTAAAAAGGTACACTCACCAGAGGTCCCTTGTCCGCCTGGCACGTCCGGGATGCAGCCTTGGGTGGGTTTGGGGGGTACTGGCTCCAGTCCAGGGTGAGAAACAGTTCCTGGCTGTCGGGAAAACCGGTTTCTCCGCTTGCTTGTTGTGAGCTATCTACAACCTCATCATCATCATCTTCCTTGTTCCCTAAACCTGCTTCCGTGTTGCCTCCCTCTCCATTGAAGGAGTCAAAGCACACGGTTGGGGTAGTGGTGGCTGAACCCCCTAAAATGGCATGTCGCTTCTATGATGAGCTGCATGTTTGGGGCTCTGACCCGGAGCGGCCGTTTGCCTCTCTGGTTTTCTGGTAGATTTGCCTCAGCTCCTTAAGTTTCATGCAACACTACTTCAGGTCCCTGTTATGGCCTTTGTCCTTCATGCCCTGGGAGATTTTTGACAAATGTTTTGGCATTTCGAAAACTGGAACGGAGTTCTGATAGCATGGATTCCTCTCCCCATACAGTGATCAGATCCCATACCTCCCGTTTGGTCCATGCTGGAGCTCTTTTGCAATTCTGGGACTCCATCACGGTCACCTCTGCTGATGAGCTCTGCACTCACCTTCAGCTTGCCACGCTGGCCAAACAGGAAATGAAATTCAAAAGTTTGTGGGCCTTTTCCTGTCTACCTGGCCAGTGTATCTGAGTTGAGAGTGCTGTCCAGAGCGGTCACAATGGAGCACTCTGGGACAGCTCCCGGAGGCCAATACTGTCTAATTGTTTCCACAGTACCCCAAATTCGACCCAGCTAAGGCTGATTTCATCGCTAATCCCCTTGTCGGGGGGTGGAGTAAGGAAATTGATTTTAAGAGCCCTAAAAGTTGAAAAAAAGGGCTTCATCGTGTGTACGGGTGCAGGGTTAAATCGATGTAACGCTGCTAAATTCAACCTCAACTCCTAGTGTAGACAAGGGCTCATAAATATGGTCAGCCATTCCCCCACACATGCTCATAAGTTTTCAACAGCTGCGCTAAGATGTGCGCCTGTGCGGCCGTGCAGTATGCTACCAAAGGCCATACACATAACTCCCCCAGCCCTGGAGCTGCTGTGGTAGGGAGAGGCTCCTCTCTCCCGCCCCCCCCCTGAGTCTACACCCCCAGCCGGAGCCCTCACACCCTGTGCTCCAATCCTCTGCCCCAGCCCTGAGCTCCCTCCCACACTCTCAGCCCCTTGGCCTCACCCCCAACACACATCACCTCCATATTAGTGCATATAGTGAAATTTATTCTGCACATGGATGGGAAAAATTAGAGGGAACATTGTTGCCAACCCTTGTGTCCAATTCTGGCTGATCTTTCTAGTTATTTTTACTGGCCCAGGCCTGGTGTAGTGACTAATTTAGATTTATATAAGGAATAAAAACTTTCAGCTGAAACCATAATGTCTAAATAGCTTAGAATAGCAATTCCCAAACTTTAGTGGTTCATGTACCACCTTATTAAAAAAAATTGATGTTTGAAGTACCACTTGCAAATTTCTTTGTGTACATTTATTTTATGCCTTAATACTGTTATGTATTTACAGACTCGTAGTAAAACAAGCATTTGAATTTGACTTGTGGAAATGTACTTGGAAGAAATTAGATGTGGGTTTGATTGGGGGAGTCCAGGTAGAAGGGCTAGAGGACATGAGGTTTAACGCTGGTCAGGGATCTTTTGATAAAACACATTTTTGTTTGAAAATTCTGACTTACCTATTTTGCAGAAACCTACTGGCTTTGATGAAACTTTCATTGGGAAAGTTTCTTTTCAGGTGGAGGAGGAAATTTTTGTTTGAAGTACCACTTGCAAATTTCTTTGTGTACATTTATTTTATGCCTTAATACTGTTATGTATTTACAGACTCGTAGTAAAACAAGCATTTGAATTTGACTTGTGGAAATGTACTTGGAAGAAATTAGATGTGGGTTTGATTGGGGGAGTCCAGGTAGAAGGGCTAGAGGACATGAGGTTTAACGCTGGTCAGGGATCTTTTGATAAAACACATTTTTGTTTGAAAATTCTGACTTACATATTTTGCAGAAACCTACTGGCTTTGATGAAACTTTCATTGGGAAAGTTTCTTTTCAGGTGGAGGAGGAAATTTTTGTTCAAAGTAGAGAGATAAATTCCAGAAAAGCCTGGTGGTTAGGGCACTCACCTGGAATGTTGGCAGACCCAAATTCAAGGCCTTGATGTGCCCTGTTCAGCTGAGTGCCCTGACAACCAAACTATTGGCAGTTATGGGGTAGGTGGATCTCTCTTGTTCTGTTGCTGTTTTGTTGTGAAAAACTTCAAAAGGTCTCAGTTGCATCCTGATGCAGATTGGGAATTCCTGAAATTATGAGAAGTTTCATAAGACAGGAAAAGAGTTTCCTTCCCGGCTCTAACCAGGTTAGACAGAGGGTAGGGTCAGGGATTGTGTCTGGGGTGGAGGGAGGGTTAGAGAGGTGGGAGAGCCTTGTCTGGAAGTGAGGAGTTTTACCTGGGTATTGAACAGTTTCCGTTCCAATTCAGCTTTGTTCCCAGTTCTCTTCCTGTTCTATCTGAACCATGGAGCTGTGTGCAGTCACACTGCAGTCTCTGGTCTGTCTGGAAGGTCTTTCCCACATCTCCTTCTTTCTTTGTTTCACAACTCCTTCCTGTTGGTTAAGGCATTCAATCTGGCTCTTTCCTGGAGCTGTGCTGTGAATCAAGCCTTCCCCAGCTCATTAGTATCCAGATTCCAGCCCTATTCCATGGATCCTCTCTTGGTCCTTGGACTCTCACATTTTGTCCTCTTGATTCTGGGGCCCTGCATCTTTCCTTTCTGGGGTTGGGTTGTGATTCAGGCAGCCTTTCCCAGCACACCAGTCACTCTTCTGATTTCCATACCATGGTGTGTCTCTCATGGCTTAATTCTTCCCTGCAGTGCTGCCCTCCAGGCTGTCTACCCTGTCCCTTTTTAATCTTCCTGGAAGTCATCTAATAGCTGGGTTTTATCTTAAGGAGGTACCTTCCTCAGCTAGTCTGCTGTTCCCTTGAATACCTTGTTCTTTAAAGGGGCCATATAATGGAACAGGGGTTGGCTGGCCCCAGGTCCCATTATCTGTTAAAGGGGACATACCACCTATTACAGCATACCACTTCCAATAAGCTCATATACCACAAGTGATACACGTACTGCAGTTTCAGAATCTTAAACACCATAGGAATGACCAGAAAATGTGAATATATTTGCTCCCATTTTTTTACACTAAGTGCAGTAACAAAATATGTGAAGTAATATAATGGAAGTATAATATACCACACATAGATAGGCAATGTACTTGACCGCAATGTTGAGGAATTACATTTTATTGCTGAAGCCTCTATTTCCCCTTCCCACTTCCTTTAAAAATGTTAGGCTGTTTTGTTTCTATTGCCTGCCTTCATTTTTTTCAGTCAATAGTGCTCCTTCAGTTAGCCAGAGATGCTTGTTGGAGTGATTCATGTCATATCTTTTCTTCCTCTAGCCTTTTCCCTTCTGCCTTGAAGGTAGAAAGTGCTTTCTGTACAGTGTTTCTTGTCCCTCTCAACCTGAAAGAAAGGAATTGAAATTAGTTAATTTGAACGATCATTGGACTAGCTATACAGTTCTACTTCCTATTGTCTCAGTAGTGTGCATTCATGTCGTCAGACCTTTTTTTGTTCTTTCTCCACTCTCCTGTCTCTTCTGTGTATCTTAACCCCTCCTTCTACCTTTCTGGGTCTCTGCTTCCTCAGGATTGCATCTATGCTAGTGCCATCACTGAAATAACGGTGGTAAAGTGATGCAGTCAGTCCCAGCCAGTTTGCTGGGAAAGCACTACGCAGGAATAATACTGACATAAAAGCAGCCCTCCATTGCTGCAGGCCTACTGTAAGAGAAGCGGGGTGGGGGGTGGAATGGAGGGGAAAAGATTCCAAGAAAAGAACAGTGGGGAAAATAGTACTTGTGCCATTGCTGCTGTTGCAGATTGGTTGTCTACTAGTGAAACTGACTGACGGTATTAAGCAAAAACAACAAGGAGTACTTGTGGCACTGTAGAGATTAACAAATTTATTTGGGCATAATCTTTCATGGGCTAAGACCCACTTCATCAGATGCATGGAATGGAAAATACAGTAGGAAGATATATACATAGTACATGAAAAGATGGGAGTTGCCTTACCAATTCTAATGAGACAATTCAATTAAAGTGGGATAGTATCAGCAGGAGTAGTTTCACTTTTCTTTTGAGTACTGCTGCTGTGTGAAGGAGCAGAAACACAGCTGTGATTCTTGTCTGTGGAAAGAGTTCTGTAATACAGGATTTCTGTGATCTCTGTGCCAAATTCAACCCTTGGTATCTTACATCACTTTTGTCAACTCAGGTTCTGGTCTGCTTTTTTTTTACATGAATTTAATTAAGTAAAATGAATTTTTTGTTTTTGTTAATGAAGAATAGTTATTAATAAAACTGGTATGTATTTGCTTGCTTAAAATTAATTTGAATGTTTACTGTAATAGATGAGAACTTTATTTATAGACTCTGACAGTTACTCCGTGTTACTGAGTAGTATACATTGGCCTTTGTTTTACTCAACTGAAAGATTAGATCAGCTATACATCTAAGGTGTTGAAAGAGCATTGCCTGTTCCAACAAGAGTCTGGAATAAATTGCTTTAATAAATAGACTCCAGATTCACTCATTTCATGTGGTTGAATGGGAATAATGTGACTGCTTTTTCTAAGCTACGCCCATTTTGGGAGACCTGCAATCACAAATGTACCAATATTGTGTGATGGTCTATAACTTTTGAAATGTGGCAGAAATTCTAGCAGATAAGCTCTTGATATAGAAGCTACAGACAGCCTTTGTAAATCATAAACTGTCACTTTCTGAGAGTCATAGTGAGGACTACATCATGCCCTCAGAATGGAATAAAAGTTTAAGTTAACTTTAATCAGATCCTGGAGTTCTGTTCTTAAGCAATGTGAAAATGGATACCTTTATGCATTCTGTGCAGTTAAATACAACAGATGTGCTCAGCTTCTCTCTGGTGCTCACTTGATCTGAGGCAGCCAGTGACGTAGCTTGGTTTCCATGGCAGTGACTTTGTGTTATGTAAGGAAGTTGAATGTACACTGCCCTGGTTGTTATGGTTCTGAGAATCTTCCTTGGACAATCCTTTCCCGATCAATCTTTTAAAAGATCCTTAAAAGTATGTGAAGTGTTTCAGGTTCTGTTAGTTGGTTAGTAATAATACCACTTCTATTTTATGTTAGTAATTACAGCAGTGAATATGTAGGTCAGTGGTCCATGGTTCTAAATGTCAAATCCGACCCTGAAATCTTCACTGTGGTTTTCACTAGAAAATCTTGATGACTGTGTGTACACCTCACAGGAATTAATATACATTTAGCTTCAGTCTACCTTTCTGAAATCAGTGTATATTTCCAGTCTTGTAGCCCCTGTGTTAGAGCTGTAGGCATCAAAAGGTGCACCCTAAATTTCATAATTTGCTCCTTCTACTTCCCCCCCACCAAACTCCTTGTCTCTTGCTAATTTGCCTTCCTCAGAAATGGATGCTTTAACTTTGAAATGAAAAATTTATTCATCATATAGCCTTCTTTTGGTTTGTCACTAAGATGTTAACTGTTTTTGTATATAGCAGATATTTTTTAATTTTCATATTTTAAATGCAGAATTTTATTAAGGAAATTACATCACAAGTTCTTAAACTGAGGGTTGGGAATCTAGGTGAATTGTGCCCTCAGAGCGAGGGCATATAGGGAAGAGTGGACTCACCGCTACTTCAGTTCCTTCTCAACTGCCTGCAGCTCAAGATGAAGCAATTGTGTCTGCTGCTTCTTAGTAGCCATTACCAGTTCTTTTATTTTTTGAGTATTTTTAATCCCCCTGCCCTTGTTTGCAGAAATGTCTGGGTTTGGGGGGGTGATTCTCCCCCCTCCCCCATCGATTTCCTGTTATGCGACTACTTCCTTGGCCTTTCAACTAGTCTTACTGTGGGGTTTCAAAAGGATTCAAAGCTTGCCAGACCTGCAATAGACTTTTTCCCCTAGAGTGCCGAGCACTCTAGCTGTCTCCGGTGTCTCAGAGACTCCTACATCCTGTTGAAGTGCAAAGCTTGCACTGGGTTTAAGAACAGATATCCCAAGGAAAAGATGGTAGGAGTAAAGCTTCTCCTTAAAGAATGCGCTCTAAAGCCTGCAGTGTCCAAGTCATGTCCTCCCAGTACTTCAGTGACTGCTTCAGAGATGAAGCGCTCTAGGAAACAAAAGCATCCTTCTCCTCGTAGAACAGCGGTTCTCAAACTGTGGGTCAGGACCCCAGAGTGGGTCCTGACCCCATTTTAATGGGGTCACCAGGGCTAGCTTAGATTTGCTGGAGTCCAGGGCTGAAGCTGAAAACCCGAGGGCTTCAGCCTGGCATGGCAGGGCTCAGGTTACAGACCCTTTGCCTGGGGCTGAAGCCCTTGGGCTACTGCTTTGTTCCCCCGTCCAGGACAATGAAGCTCAGGCTTTGGCTTCGACTCCCCCTCCCCCCCCGCCCGTGATGGGCTCAGTTTTGGTCCCCCCTCCTGGGGTCGTGTAGTAATTTTCATTGTCAGAAGTGGGTTACAATGGAATGAAGTTTGAGAACCCTAGTAGAACTTCCAGGAAAAGAGGGAGATCACTACTAAGAACTGAACCCGGGGAGACCTTATGCCCTGGAATGGGTACCTCCGAGGCTTCAACAGACATTGGCACTGGGGCTTTGGTATTATCTAAATAGACAATTCAGGATAAGCGTGCTAATAAGCACTGGTGAGAGTAATCTTCTCTGATGCCATCTAGGCATTGAGATCCCTCTAAATCTAAAGACTCAAGGAAGTCCAAGGCACTGGTATGGTCTTCTTCTTTGGTGCCACTGTGAGAATTGTATTACCTGGAGTGTAGAGACACCACCTTGACGATCACTTTGGCACCATCCTCTATGGCATATCATTTGTCATTTCTATTACCACAGGCCTGTGGCATTCTCAAGGTTCCTTTCACAAAAGGACCTGTTTGTATTGGAGGAACTGAAGTCTCCCCTCTTGTGGGTTACTGAGAGTCTGGGGTATCTTTTAGACTCCGTTGAGTCCTCATCAGGGTATACCTCCTGAGGTATCGGGTAGTAAGCTGTGGAAAAGCCCCACACCAAGATTTCAGAGGTGTTATCCCCAGAGTCCAGAAGGAGGGATCTAAGCATTGGTGCCAGAAATGGTACTGGAGGAGTTGTTAGATGGGTAAATATTGGAAGACAGACACCTGCTGCAAGGTGAAGAGAGGAGGTGCCTGATAGGCATGGCAGTAGCTGTGGAGATCTTGTGGATCTTGGGCTGGAAGATGTAGATGAAGGAGCTGTTTTAAGAATCTTGCTACCGTGGCATCGGAGAAGATAGATATTCCCTAAATGGGGGAATGAAATGCCAGTATCACTGCTAGATGCACTTTCAGTGAACTAACTGCAAGCCCCAATGACTGAAGGGGCAGCATAAACTCCAAAACGTCCTGGATAGAGGTCAGTGTTGGTTGGATTCTGCAGGATAATGACCACACCAAAATTCACTTTCATTTCACTAAATGGGCCATCTTGGTGGAAGGTTTTCTATTGAAGGAGGACTCGTTGGACAGCTGCCAAACAGAGCTCTTCCTCCTCATTCAGCCATACAGCAGCCACGCTCTGAGATGCAGGGAGCTGAGCACAAGATGCAAGGTGTGGCCTTGGTTCTGAGTAAGTTGGGAAATCTTACAGTATGGGAGGCTCAACAGACAGTCCAAGAAGGCTGGAAAACCAGCACTGTCTTGGCCATGCTAGGGCAGTGAGAATGAGCTTGGCGTGATCTGCCCTGAACTTGAGGATAACCTGAGGGATGATCTGGATTGCAGGAAATGTGTACAGGAGAGCTGACTGTCAATTGAGGTGGAAAGTGTCCGACAGAGTGTGTGGACCGAGGGCCCCTTGAGAGCAGAACAGATTACCTTATATCAAACAGGTCAATTATTGGGATGACCCAAGCTATGAAGATCAGCCACACTTGTCTTCAGGGACCATGCGTGACTCAGGGAAAAATACCTGCTGAGATGGTCACAAGATGATTCTGAACCCCAGGCAAGTGAACGGCTATTGGAGTAATGTTCTCCTCGATGCAGAACTGCCACGGCCTGATCACATCTAGGCAGAGAAACATGGAGTGTGCTTCCTCTTGCTTGTTCACATAGTACATTGCTGTGGTATTGTCGGTAAGTATGTGAACCTCTGAGTCTCTGATACAGTCCTGAAAAGTATGACATTCATTTTTAATGGTGTGAAGCTCTAGCACGTTGATATGGAGTAAGGCCACCTGCTCCAACCACAACCCCAGTACTTCCAGTGATCCGAGATGCCCCTCCCAAACCATTAGAGGCGCGTTGGTAAAAAATGGTTGGCAAGCTGTGGATAAAGTGAATGCCTTGAAAGACACTGCAAGGAGTCCAGAACCAGTGGAGGAAGGCAAACCAGTCTGTCAAGTCCTATGCAGGCTCTTCCATTATCTATTTTAAAATGTCTTTGTCTATGAAGTTACTCTGAAGAGTTGTTAAACATTTCCTGTTTTTCTTCAGTTTTTTACCACTTCCTTTTGCATTCTGCTAATCGTCTTTTACAAAGGGTTTGGTGTGATCAGTAAATATAACATTTGATCTGTTTAACTCTTTTCTGTAATACATGGTTTTAGCCTGATTTGAATGGAGTCTTCAAACTTTATAGACTCATATTGCCTAACTTTTATTTTTTGCTGTGCTCTCACACCATTTCCCTTTGCCAAAAAACCCCACTCCTGGTGAAGCCGTATATATTAAATTGGGGGCAAGAGAGGAAAAAGTTCAGTAAGGTCTATTGCTATTGAATAGTCTAGCAAGAGTAGTGGAAGTCTCAATGGTTATTTTAATCATAAACTAAAAGCACTCAAAGTATACTTTATGCAACAGCCCTTCCCTTTTGGAGATAAGTAAGATAACCCAACTAGTGTTTTTCATCTGTGTAACTGTCACAGTGATCCCATTTTTAATGTTTAAATTATTTCTTTAATGGAAAGTGAAAATGAATCTGAAGATATAGCACTTTCAATAAATTAGTGATGGATGGTATGTGTTAACAGTTTTAGATAACGTCTGAAGCTTAGTCTTTTGTGGTCAGCCACCAGAAGCCCTAGTGGAATTATGGTATGATGAAGAAGTAAGAATCATTCTCCCTTAATTTCTTATTTGTAAAATAAAATCTGCATCATTGGACAAGACATTCACTCTGAATGAGTTTTAAAAGGGCATTTTGCCTACTTGATACCAATCCTGAGTTCCTATGTCAGTTGCTTGTGTAACGGATGCAGCAGGCAGAAGCACTAAATAAGTTGTGCCAAAGACTTTTGCATAAGGCATTAAGTTTTGGCTTCTTTCAGGTGTCACTCTGCCTTGCTTGGAGTTGGTCATAGCAGCATGCTTCTGCTCCATTGAGTCTTACATTTTCTCTCAAGACGAGTCACAACCCAGAAAAAAATAGAAATGGGATAGGGAGGGGAGAAAAGACTCTTGGGTATTTTTTCATTCTGTTAAACAGTTAAGTGAAGATAGTCTAAAACACACTTGTTAATGTGAGTGTTTACTTCAAGAAGCAGCTTAGAAAAGCTGGTACAAGCAGCACAGAATTCTCTAATTATATATAGGATTCTCTCCTCTCTTCTTAAGTTGTCTCTGTATAATAGGCCATGGACACTCTTCTATGACAGACCTTGCTTTTCTAAAAAAGAAAAGGAGTACTTGTGGCACCTTAGAGACTAACAAATTTATTTGAGCATAAGCTTTCGTGAGCTACAGCTCCCTCCGATGAAGTGAGCTGTAGCTCACGAAAGCTTATGCTCAAATAAATTTGTTAGTCTCTAAGGTGCTACAAGTACTCCTTTTCTTTTTGCGAATACAGACTAACACGGCTGCTACTCTGAAACCTTGCTTTTCTAATCATAGTGGCCTTTGGGAGCAAGCGCTCAAGTCAGGCCCTCATGCACAGTTTCTCCTACCTAAAATAAGTAAGCTGGTTACAGCTTCTAAGGCCCAGCCCGTTTTTGTTCAGCTTGGCCACGTCACCATCTTTAGGTCTGTTAGACCGAAAACAACAGATTGGTAGACAGAATACAGTAGAACCTCAGAGTTATGAACTGACCAGTTAATCACACACCTCATTTGGAACCAGAAGTACACAATCAGGCACAGCAGAGACCAAAAATAAAGGCAAATACAGTACAGTACTGTGTTAAACGTAAATTACTAAAAAAAATAAAGGGAATCCACAATTTTTCTTCTGCATAGTAAAGTTTCAAAGCTGTACTATGTCAATGTTCAGTTTTAAACTTTTGAAAGAATAACCATAATGTTTTGTTCAGAGTTACGAACAACCTCCATTCCCGAGATGCTCATAACTCTGAGGTTCTACTGTACAGGGCTCTTCTTGTCACTGGGAAAGGCACCTACCATGTTCAGTGAGGAGACTGAGCCTTTGTAACTAAGGCTTTGTCTACACTGGAACTTCGTCCGCAAAACTTTTGTCATTCAGGGGTGTTAAACGCCTCCCTCCTCCCCCCGAATGACTAAAGTTTTTTCGACAAAGTGTGAACAGTGCTTTGTTGGCAGGAGCGCTCTCCTGTTGACAAAGCTGCTGCCACTCTTGGGGGTGGAAGTTTTTTCTTGACGGGAGAGCTCTCTCCTGCCAACAAACAGCAGCTACTCTGTGTACCTTTAAGCAGCACGGCTGTAGCAACACAGCTGTATTGCTAAAAGGTGCGTAGTGTAGACAAAGTCTAAAAGAACTACATTTCTTTAAGCTATTCATGTAAGACCATTTGACTCTTGCATAAAATTATCACCAAAGCAAAATTCTTAGAATTAGATTGACTACCTCAGCTACTGATGAAGGGGAACTTCCCTTTTGTTAAGTAACTGGAACTGGACAGTCCACACTCCCATTTCATCTGTTCTCTAATGCCATCAGTATGCCTGTGGCAACACCTGAATCAGAGTTTGCATACCCATCCATATTGCTAAGCTCCCTCTATCTCTTGAAGTACTTAATTGCCTCTCATCACCATGGTATTTGAGTGCCTCACTGTCATTAATGGATTAATGATCATTTTATAAGTGGGGAGTTGAGTCATATAGGGTAGATTAACTGACTTCCAAAGCCACACCAAAAGTCTGTGGCTAAGCTGGGAATTAAATTCAGGTTTCCTGAGTTTCCAGGAATCCAGGTTTCCATGCCTTAAACACTAGATTATCCTTCTCTCATTTTTCTTGGTAGGCAAAACTTTTCTCCTAAAGTCTACTAATTGATATATTTTTCTTGAAAAGTATGCCACTCTCTAAGAATCCTGGAAAACAGATTGGGCACTGAAAAGGTCTTCTGGATTTGTTTGTTGGTCAGCTTGCCACTTCTTTTCATTCTCTCTGTGGCATGGTCACTAGCTGAGTGCTTAGGAGAGATTTAGCCACCTTAAAAGAGGGAAGCATTGAAGTCCATTTTGCTGGATGTGCATACTTTTTGACAATTTCTTGCTGCATCCCTCCATGCAACCCACAATTAATTCAGTGATTGACAATTAACCTACTAAAGAGAGATTTCTAATATTGTCCTGGCTTTCAACCTCATGGCTCTTGGGGTGGGAAGGATGTCCTTCAGGCATTTTTAATTTTTTTTTTATAACAACTCAATTCTTCCAACTCCTTTTGTCCTTGCAGTAGACCAGTAAGAATTTTAGGCATTCTTCTAATGCCATAATTCTGTAAAGGTCTGCTCCCTCAGTAGATACATTGCTTTCTCTGCAAAAGGCTTTAGACAAAAGGCCTTGCTTGTCAGTAAACTGAGTTCAGGACTCAGTTCTCTATACCATTAAAGGAGGGGAGTGTGCCAGATCTTCCTGTGGCCTCATAATTTCTCTAATTGTCTGTTTCCTTTTAGGAGTTAGGTTTAGGCTTCCTTTCAGATATATTATTTCCACTTAGAAACTGTTGCTAGTTCTCAGAAAACTCTTAAAGTTCCATTCAAGCAAGTAATTTGTGTCCCTGAGACTCCCGGCTAAGCCATTTTGCCTGTAGCTTCTGATGTGTAGAGCAATGAGCTTAAAGTTCTGTCTCTTCAACCACAGTTTCTATAGAGAAGGAGTGGGAGTGAAAACTGCGCTTTTGTTTCTACCCGCAGTGATTTCCTGGTTATATTAGAACACAGTGTGTTACAAAACTCCAGAGTAAAAAAGTACAGATTGTTATGAGGAAATAATATCACATTTGCCTGGAATATTTCAAAATACAACACTGTTAATTAAGTTCGGAATAGTTTATAGTTCTGAACTTTGAAAGCACAGTATTATTGCAGCTACCATGTTCAGAGAAGGTGTTAACATATCTAGGCAATGCAGAAAGTCTTCAAGCCCTGTTTTTGGATCTTTGTTAAACCTGTTCTTTGTTTTGTACATATGTGAAAGTGATGGCTTCTTTAGTAACATAAAAGTATGTAATGTTAAAAATATTATGCAGGCAGTTCAGTACTTCATTGAAGTTTGACTGATCAAGAATTTGTCTTGTTTTTTTTCATGTGATGGTATTAAAAAACAACCTTCTTTAACTTAATTACTTGCAGCTTTTATTAGGGCCGTTGATTAATCGCAGTTAATTCACTCAAAAAAATTAATCGTGATTAATCGTACTGTTAAACAATAGAATACAAAGTGTACAATGCTCAATCTATATTTTTTATTACGAATATTTGCACTGTAAAAATGAGAAACAAAAGATTTTTTTTTCAATTCTCATACAAGTACTGTAGTGCAGTCTCTTTATCATGAAATGTAGGGGTTTTTTTTGTTACATAACTGCACTCAAAAACAAATGAGTGTAAAACTTTAGAGCCTACAAGTCCACTCAGTTCTACTTCTTGATCAGCCAATTGCTAAGACAAACAAGTTTGTTTACATTATGGGAAATAATGCTGTCCACTTCTTAATTACAGTGTCACCTGAAAGTGAGAACAGGCATTTGCATGGCACTGTTGTAGCTGGGGTCGCAAGATATTTGCATGCCAGATGCGCTAAAGATTCATATGCCTCTTCATGCTTTGGCCATTGTTCCAGAGGACATGTTTCCATGCTGATGATGATCATTAAAAATATAATGCGTTAATTAAATTTGTGACTGAACTCCTTGGGGGAGAATTGTATGTCTCCTGCTCTGTTTTACCTGCATTCTGCCATATATTTCACATTGTATCGGTCTCGGATGATGACCCAGCACATGTTCATTTTAAGAACACTTTCGCTGCAAATTTGACAAAATGCAAAGAAGATACCAATGTGAAATTTCTAAAGATCGCTACAGCACTTGACCCAAGATTTAAGAATCTGAAGTGCCTTCCAAAATCTGAAAGGGATGAGGTGTGGAGCATGCTTTCAGAAATCTTAAAAGAGCAACAGATAGATGCGGAAACTACAGAATCCAAACCACCAAAAAAGAAAAACAACCTTCTGCTGGTGGCATCCTGACTGAGATGATGAAAATAAACGTGTCCGTCCACATTGCTTTGGATCGTTATCAAGCAGAATCCATCATCAGCATGGACGCATGTCCTCTGGAATGGTGGTTGAAGCATCAAGGAACATACGAATCTTTAGCTCATCTGGCATGTAAATATCTTGTAATATTTGTGGGTAAAAACACTCCAAAGATGTATTTCCTCAAAAGAAATGTGTGGTCTTTTAAATCTAGTTAATGAATATTACTTTATTATTCCAAACATAAATTGGTAATACTTGTCTGTTCTATTATGGATAAGATGTGAAATCTTCTAATTTAAAGTTAAATATTTGCAATTTAAAGCAGACAAACTATTTTATTGTGTGTGGGAAGGGACAGGTGGGGAGGAGGAAGAAGATGTACTATTTGCTTAGCTCTCTTAAAATGCCAATTATAATATAGAAATACAGAAAAATCGTAGATAGTGTGTTTAAACAAGATTTTTAGGAAAAGTAGGTTAATTAAAACATTTCAATAGTACACTGAACTCTCATGAAAATGATGCAGTTGTCTGTTAATGAAACACATGAACCGAACATACTCTATGCATGAAGAGAAATGGGCTCTTACAGTCTGTATTTGTGTATGTGGGGGAAGAATATTCCATGGCATCCTCTTCAAATTTCTTGCAACTCAACTTTACAGTGAAAGAAAATCACTTGTTTAGACTTACACTAGGAAAGCATTCACAAATTACAAATTACCTCCCATCCTATAGAACTTTTAGAGAAGTTAATATTGTAGGAGTTAATCCTGAAAAGTACTCTGTCTGGAACCACTCTGCTACCACTCTGGCAAATTATTGAAGCACATTTTAAATGTTGAATAGTCCCGCTGAATTTACATGTTTTGCTGTAGTGAGGTCACAGTGCTCAGTGCCTGCAGCATAGAGCTCACAAGCCATCATTAGCCGAAATCAAACGATTCTCTGGGTTAATACTGATTATAAATTAGAATTCTAAAGAAAATTAGGTTGAATTGCTCCTATTTATTTTTTCAGCTAAACTATATAAAGAATAAATAGTTTATAACTAGCAACATGAGTGATTGTTCTAAAAATGAATAAATGCATATGATTTACACACGGTTAAGTGAAATGTAGTTGTCTTTTTGAGTATGTTAACTACTCTGACATCTATACTGCAACCCTCCCCCTTCCCATGAGCCTCCATGGCAGGGAGTTTCAGAGCCTGAGTCAACTGACTTGGGGTCATGCTATGGGGCAAGAAATAGTAGTATAGATGTTCTTGCTTGGGCAGGAGCCTGGGCTCTGAAATCCAGTGAGGTGGAGGGTCTCCGAGCCTGGGCCCCAGTCTGACTGGGAACGTCTACACTGCTGTGTTTAGCCCTGTAGCACGAGCTTGCGTCAGTTGATCTGGGCTCTGAGATTCGCTGCTGTGTGGGGTTTTTTTGGTTGGTTTGCAGTATAGAATCATAGAATATCAGGGTTGGAAGGGACCTCAGGAGGTCATCTAGTCCAACCCCCTGCTCAAAGCAGGACCAATCCCCAATTTTTGCCCCAGATCCCTAGATGGCCTCCTCAAGGATTGAACTCACAACCCTGGGTTTCGCAGGCCAATGCTCAAACCACTGAGCTATCCCTCCCCCTTCGTACCCTGATTAAGCCACAGAAAATGGAGCTTTTTTTAAAAAAAATAAATAAAAAAATCTTACAGCATTGCCTTCACTCCTATATATAATCCATTAGCCAGTACTATGCATATCTCCTGTTATCTGTAACACTTCAGATCTTTGCTGACTATCATTTGTCTTGTGAAGTTCTTTAGTAGTGCTTCCTTCTGAGAGTTAACTTTTTAAAATTGACTGAATAGATGGAAGTATTTGCATGTTGTAGAAAAAAGCAACATACTGCTCAGATGTACTACTATGATCACTTTTAATCTTTTGGTGTACGTCACCTTCTCAGAAAATAAGAAAATTAATACTTTGGTTTTTTTTTTACAAGATGTAATTGAAAGAAATCCATGTGTTAACTGCATTAAATATTTGTTCCTAAATAATTTAGAAAAATTTAAACCTAACTGAAGATAATACCAATTACAAGCAGTGAACTAGATTAACATATTTATAATAAAATGAATAGAGAAATGTAATTTGGGATTTACCAGTAAAATAAAAAATTAATTCATCGGTATCCCCAAAATCTTAAAAATTAAGATTGTTCCAGTGCTTCATCCAGTAACATGTAAATACTGAGAATCGTTTATTCTAGTCCTCCAGAAGGGGCAGATACAGTAGCTACAAACCTTACCTTTTCAGTAAAATGTACCCAGTTATAAGGTAGTCTATACATTCTCTAGTTTTGAATGAGCAAAATATTCTGACTTTGAATAAACATTTGCCACAAAATGAGAGAGGATTCTGTTAACAAATTTGTTTTATTCACAATTAATTGTAATCCTGAGCAATCATAAAGCTTTAACAATGTAAAAAAGTCAACTTTTATTGAAATTCAGTATTAAATGCAGCAAAAACGGAGGTGTCAGGAAATAGATATGTATTTAAGATTGTAATGCACTCCCATATTTTTCTGCGTGGCTTTAAATCATTAATTTTGGTCCTTCCATCCAAAATCTTAAAGCTGTCAGTAAAATGTAGAATCTGTTTTATTTTGTACTTTATTACAAAGGAATTGTAAATTTTACAGTTAATGCCTGTAAAGACAGTCTGATGATAATGCTTAAGTTAGTTAGAAACCTTAATGGAAATTTAGCAAACACTTTACATTGGCAATATTTTTCTGTCTCTCTGGCAATAAGTTTAAAACGTATTATAATTTACAGATATATGGAGCCTGGGTGTTATCCTATTCATGTTGGTATGTGGACAACCACCATTCCAGGAAGCAAATGACAGTGAAACACTGACTATGATCATGGACTGCAAATACACAGTGCCATCGCATGTGTCCAAAGAATGTAAAGAGTAAGTAAAATATTAAGTAATTTGGTAGCATTCATAGACATGTATACTACCAACAAATTATCTAGAATCTGGTTTCTCAGGTGCCAGGAAGTTTTTATTGATATTATTTTTACAGAGCTTCCAATGCTAAAATTCCCTGCTATGTTACCAGCAGTTCCCTTAACTTCTTAATTCTTCTGTTCGCACCAATTAAATAGCTTCTTGCGCAGTGTTACTACATCTTTAATCTCTTTGCCTCTTTCAGTCTTTATCAAAGTTGATTGAATTTGTTCCTTTGAAATGTTTTGAGCCTGAGACTCCACACATTTGTATTAGGGAAAGTTGTCACAGATTTTTGGGTTGGGGCAGTGGTAAGTAAACCATTATTTGTCTGAATAGTTGTTCAAGGAAATTGTCACTAGTTGTTATGCTCAAGAATACGGCATCAAGCTTTTTTGCTTATCTCCTACTAAAATTGCAATCCCAAAATCAACATATCGGGTGTAAAGGACAAAATATCTATGCAAATAGCACATGCCACTTAGGAATGGTGACTCATTTTGAGATGTTTATTCTGGAATGTTCACTGCAGCTCTTTGAGGATTTTGAATCGTTCGGTACTCCTAATATGTTGAAGTCAGGTTGATGCATGTAGGCTTCAGCCCCTAAATGTAGATCCCCAAGATGTGAGATTCCCCCTTTCTAGTTAGAATCTTTATTCAAGCATAGCTAGAGTCCTCTGTAAATGACAGAATATTTTACCACTGCATACGCCTTGAATATCTTGGTGCAGTGGTGCCAAAACTTTTGCTTTAGTGTCTCCTCTTACCAGTAATGTAATGCGTCCGCGCCACTCCAGGCCAGGAGCCAGAGGCGGGAGCTGGGGACAGGGGCTGGGAAGGGACCTGGGATTGGGGCAGAGCAAGGCTGGGTGAGGCCTGGGTCCTGCTGCATCTCCCACTTTGGGGACCATTGTCCTAGTGCATGTATAAGATTTCTGGAGGTTTCTTCCTATGCCAAACACTGGAGTTCAAGCAGAGCCTGATCTTTTGCATGGACCAGGTGAATGTCTTCCACCTTCTGGTGCTTGCTGTAAGAGCCATACTTGTGTTCATATATGACATGGAGTCTAGTGCATTTTTTAGTACTGCACTCAGTGTCATAAGTGAGTAGTAGTTATTTTTTGTGCTCTAGCTCTCAGTATTGAATTTGGCTCTGCTGAGTCCGCTGACTTAGCATAATCAGTAATGCAGAAAAGCTATTCTTGTCACATATTTTAGAAGTATCAATAGTTAACAATCCAGGAGAGGTATACAAGAAAGAATTAATCAACTGAGCACTACTAGAACAAATTCTTTGAGACTGCATAAACCAATAACTATTTTTCCAATGAATGTACTGGGTGAAATTGTCACTGCCAAAACCAGAATTGGTAGGTCAGATCATTCTGCACCAGCCTCTCCCTCTCCCTCCCCATCTGTCTGTCTGTCTTCCAAAAGATAGGATTTGGTATGCCACATCTACTAGCTTCTGGTCAATAATCTGTATCAGGAAATACCAGGTCCTGTGTGGGTGGGTTTCAATTCTAAATGTGCAGTAAAGATTGTGATTTTCTCTCCCCACCACCACCACCACTTCTGCCCATTTCTCTTGGGGAAGAGACTAAGAATCTCAGTAAGTAAGGTATAGAGATGGTCCTGCTTTGGGTGAAAGCATCTTCGGATGTTTGTGATGCATTAGAAAGCATAGCAAAGTTGATGGATAAGCTCTGCACCCCTTTGTACTTGCAATACGAGGTAGAGTGAAAACTTGGAAAACCTACTATCTATACATAACACATCTTTTGGAGACAGAGACCATATTGGCAAAGGAGAAGAAAGCTGTCCTTTATTTTCCTGTGTCCCACCCAGCCGTCCTCTTTGAAATTTAAAAATTACAAGGGAAAAAGATAGACTAATGATATTCAGTATATGTCCCTCCTTTTTCATGGCAGGTTTTAGGAGTCAACAGTGCAGGCAATATAGGACTTCCTCTTTCCTTTGTAACTCCTTTCTCTAATCATATCATGATTCCCATATTTAACAAAAAACAACTTGTGGAATACATTGCATTATAACGTGTAGTTAGATTGTTGTCCTGCCTAGCATGCTTAGTACATGAGTTCAAGCATTCCTTCATATCTGTGCCCCTTACCTTTTCTGCTACGTTTTGAAGTGCTAAAGTTCCAATGGAGTATCAACACTATACATCCTCCATCACCAGCTCCATGTCCTGTGCAAAGCAGATAATTTGGGGCAAATGCTGTCATTTGCCATGGCATAAACTGAAGTTCTGCATACATTAGGCAAATAGAAATGTGCTAGTCATACAATATCCATTCTCTATACATTCTGTGACAGTTTGTGCTTGGGTTATACTTCTGCCTGCTAGCAGTTGGAGACGTATCACTTGATTTAGCATCTACCCACGAAGAAAAACCTTGTCGTTGTAGAGTCCTCAGCTCTTTCTCTCGACAGCTCCCCTTCCTCTTGCTGATGCTTAAGAACTTAGGGCCTGGTTCCTACTTTAAAATAACACTTTTCTTTGTTTGTAGTTTTGTTGTAGCTGTGTTGATCCCAGGATATTAGAGACATCATGGTGGGTGAGATAGTATCTTTTATTCGACCAAACTTCTGTTGGTGAAAAGGACAAGTTCATTTGAGAGCATAGTGATTGTCTTGTTTCATCCACATAGTTATTGTTAGGGCATTTAGAGCACTCGATAAGGTGCACCACATGGTGTGATAAGCACATATAGGACCCAGGGATCTTGAAAGGTTTGTTGTGGAGGTATTGATTATTGTAGCAGTGGCGATACGTCTGCAAGTTTTACATCTGTTGTTATGAGAGGCTGGTGCCGCTTAGAATTGGTATGTCCTGGTCTGTGGGTGACATGAAATAGTCACTATGCTCTCAGGTGAACTCTTACATAAAAAAGATAAAAACACCCAATCACTTGTGGGTAAACTCTTTCTTCACAAAACAATCTCTCCATATCTGACTTCTGAGTCCTTGTTCTCAAAGGAAACCAGCTCAACGCCTTCAAAAGACAAGCCTGGGAATTTAAATTCATAACTTTGCTAGACACCAAAAATCATGGACTCAATGAAGACACTGGGTTTATGGCTCATTACAACAATCTGTAACCACTAATCCTCCTTTGTCCTATGATTGTAGAGGTATTAACTGCCCATTTTACCTTGAACGGTCTCTTGCAACATGTGTAACTCCTTATCTCTTCCACCCTTGTATTTAGTTGTGACACTGAGTACCTTGCTCAGATCTGAAGAAGACCTATGTGTAAGCTCAAAAGCTTGTCTCTTTCACCAAGAGAAGTTGGCCCAATTCAAGATATTACCTTTTCCACCTTGTCTTTCTTACGTTCTTTGTAATTCCTTACATTTGATGACAATAGCAAAAAATGTATTAATAATATTAAACAACATTTATATTGGAGTAGCACCTAGAGGCCCACCTAGTTTGGGGCATGACTGTGAAAAGTACTGTGCCAACCAATAGAAAGTGAAAATCCAGAAGAGTGTAGAGGTGAAAGAGCTCAAGTAAATCAAATGGAAATGGTGGAGTTTGCTATGTCTGCAGTTTTTATGATTCAGTTGCTTTATTCATTTCAGTTTTGCATTGTCATTTAGAGTATTTTGTGTGCAGTTTCAGGTTCCAGTCACACTGTACTTGCATTATTTTTACTGGAAGGTCTGAAAAGAGGCTAATATGAGCTCATAGTAACAAAAGGAAAACAATCCTCTTCCTAGTGTTGCTGTTTTGATGGCTACTTTCTGAACATATTAGTACATTTTGTTTATAGATTTATTTTTTTGTTCCTAGTCTAATTACACGGATGTTACAGAGAGACCCAAAGCGAAGAGCATCTTTGGAAGAGATTGAAAATCATCCATGGCTCCAAGGAGTTGACCCATCGCCTGCAACAAAATACAATATCCCTCTGGTTTCATACAAAAACCTTTCTGAGGAAGAACACAATAGTATAATACAACGCATGGTCCTTGGTGATATAGCAGATCGAGATACAATAGTAGAGTAAGTTACCAATTTTCTACATGCAATTTAACACTTTTAACGTTATATTTAACTTGAGAATTACTACAAAATTGAATGCAGTCACAGAAAAATGACTTTCTGCTTCTTCTTAAATGCTGAGACAAAACCCCACAGGAGACATTGATCCTGTGATAGAGTTCTTTATTTGAAGTAGTGTAGATTGAATCTGATGAATTAATTTTAAGTGCAGTTCTACTCTGAAAAATAATTCTGCAAAGACAGGATTCTGTTTTTAATGTCTCACTTATCCTCATCAGATCCGTTCAGTTTACTAATAAAAAGTGTCAAATTCACCATGAGCGCCAGTTAAATTGGATTCTTCTTCGAGTGCTTGCTCAAGTCAATTCCAGGTAGGTGTGTGCACGTCACATGCACAGTAGTCAGAAGGTTTTCCCCCTATCGGTACCTGTTGGGTCAGCTGTGGAGCCCCCTGGAGTTGCATCTTCATGGTAGTGTATATAGGTCCCTACCGACCTGTCACCTCTTCAGTTTCTTCTTACTGCCAGTGATGATTGTTAGAGCATCTCTTCTCTTACTACAGCAAGTGATCCCCTAGTGGACTGTCTCTGTTGTTTCTGCATAGTTAAAAACTTAGTATTAGTTAGGGTTTTTTGGGAGGGCGCACACTTAGGCAGACTCAAGGCCTTTGGTTCCAGGCAGAACTTTCGTTGCTAATCAACGTCAGAGAGATAAGAGCGGTCCGCCTTGCTTGCCAGATGTTCCAGGCCCATGTGCAGGCCAGATGTGTGTGTGTGTGTGTGTGTGTGTGTGTGTGTGTGTCGGTCAATACCAATACGCAACACATCATCAGCGACATTCTATATAAACAGACAGGGCGGTCCTCGCTCCTCTCCCCTGTGCCGGGAAGTCCTCCAGCTGTGGGACTTCTGCATTGCCCATTTGATTACATCTAGAAGCATCATACTTCCAGGTTCCCAGAATGAGCTGGCCGATCATCTCAGCAGGTCATTTTACAATCACGAGTGGTCCCTCTGCCCGGATGTTGTTATCAACATCTTCCAATAGTGGGGATTTCCCCAAATAGATTTGCTTGTAAGGAAGTACAACAGGAAGTGTCACCAGTTTTGCTCCTTCCTGAATCACAGCCTGGGCTCACTTGCAGACACTTTTCTCTTCCCTTGGAAGTACCATCTATTGTATGCTTCCTGCCCTTCCCACTTGTACACAAGGTATTGCTGAAAATCAGAAGGGAGAGAGCGTCAATGATCTTAATAGCACCAGTGTGGCCTCACCAATGCTGGTTTACCATGGTTGTAAACCCGTCGGCAGACACGCCAATAATTCTGCCTCTGGTCCCGGATTTGATCATCCAGGACCACGATTGCCTCCAGCATCCCAATCTATAGTCGTTCCATCTCATGGCATGGAAACTCTGTGGCTGAACCCGTTGGAGCTTACGTGCTCAGACCCTGTTAGAGAGGTCCTCCTTAACAGCAAGAAGCCATCCATGAGGGCCACTTATCTGGCCAAGTGGAAAAGATTCTCCATTGCGGCATTACAAAAGCACACTCCACCCTTACAGGCATCAGTTCCCTTTATCCTAGACTTTTTGCTGCATCTAAAACAGCGAGGTCTGTCAATGTCATCAATAAAAGTGCACCTGGCCGCTATTTCAACTTTCCACCCTGGTGCAGCCAGTCAGTTGGTTTTCGCGAACCCCATGGTGAGCTGCTTCCTCAAGGGATTACAGATTGTACCCTCAAGTAAAACAGCCAGCTCCTCCATGGGATCTCAACCTTATGCTCTCTAGACTGATGGGACCTCCTTTCGAGCCCTAGGCAACATGCTCCCTCCTCTACCTCTCCTGAAAAGTAGCGTTCTTGGTAGCTATAAAATCAGCCCGGAGGGTGTTTGAGTTTAAGGCTTTAATTCGGAGCCCCCGTACACGGTCTTCTGTAAAAACAAGATGCAGCTGCGACCGCACTCAGCCTTCCTCCCGAAGGTAGTTTCACAATTCCACGCAAACCAGGACATTTTTCTTCCTGGGTTCTTTCCTACGCCCCATGTTAGCAATAGGGAACGAATGCTACATTCCCTGGATGTCAGATGAGCATTAGCCTTCTACATTGAAAGAACAAAGCCATTTCAAAAATCAACGCAACTCTTCATTGCAATTGTGGAGTGTATGAAGGGGCTTCCAGTCTCGTTCCAAAAGATCTCTTCTTGGATCACGTCCTGTATCTGGGCATGGTATGACTTGGCAAAGATACCTGCCCCCACGCTGACAGAACACTCCTCAAGGGCGCAGGCATCCTCAGCAGTGTTCTTGACTCAAGTTCCTATCCAGGATGTCTGCAGGGCAGCAACGATCCACACCTTTACATCGTGCTATGCCATTACACAGCAGGCCAGAGATGATGCGGCTTTCAGCACACCGGTGCTATAATCAGCGATCCCATAAACTCCGACCCCATCTCCTATATAAAGCTTGGGAGTCACCCGCTTGGAATTGACATGAGCAAACGCTCAAAGAAAAAGCTCCTGTAACTGTTGTTCGAGATGTGTTGCTCATGTCCATTCCAATATCCAGCCGCCTCCCCTCTGTCAGAGTATCTGGAAAGAAGGAACTGAAGAAGGGGCGAATTGGCAGGGACCTATATATGCTGCCATGAAGGCACGACTCAAGGGGGCTCACAGCGACCTGATGGGTACTGCTAGGGGAAAAACTTTCTGATGACTGTGCACATGGCATGAACACACCTACTTGGAATGGACATGAACAACACATCTCAAAGAACAACTTTTATGAGAGGTAGGTAACAGTTTTTTCTTTCCCTCTCACACATTGCCAGTAAAATATTTTGTAGGCCAAAGGATGTCCTCTTACATTTCTGAGACCCCAGTGAAGACTGATGGCGTACAGGGTACCTAAAGGCCTCATTTAAAGCCTGATCCAATGCCCACTGAAGTCAATGGAAAAGATTGACTCCAAGTTAATGGAAAGACAAGACTCCTGTTAAATTCACCAAAGCCTTTGAAGATAACACGGATTGCACAAAGGTTAACTGAAAAGAAAATCTGGCTGTTAGAATGTTTTAAAGATGATGATGTGTGAGAAAGGAAGAACACAACTTAGCTGCCGGAGCACACAGTAAATTTTCAGGGCTGGTAGTTAAATAGATACAATTGTTAAAACTGCTTGCTATCTGAGAGGATTTGATAAGCATTGATGAAACCATTGGGTCACTTTTTGAAGTAGAACCACAGTTTAACTGATGGAGTCTGGTGCATTTCTTCAGTCTAGCACTGACCATCTGTTCTACTCCCATTTGTCAACCAGAAACAAGTTTTAAAATAATACTGTGTTATGAATCAGTTTCTGACAAGTGAAATTTATGCATATAACTGATCAATAGAGAAAATTTGGTAGACATGTTTTATTAGAAATTTCTAATACTGTATTACAGTTTTAAAGTATCTTTCAGTTTTAAAGCTATGTGATACATGGTGCTATAAAACTTTTACAGCTAATTTTAAATCCTCTGTAAAAAGTCCACTTTAAGATTTCAAATTTTGATCACAAAACCAAAACAAAGTATAACTTAGTTACACCACAGGAATTATATACTGGATCTCTACAGAAATTCTTCCATCTAAATCCTAATTTTTTAATCAAAATGGCAGTCTTGCCTCACAAGATTTTTTTGTTGTCGTCATTAATCTCTGGAGTTCACCCTGAAAATAATCCGTTTTGTGGATTTTTAACTCTCTAGTTGTAAAACTAATAAAATATTACTTTTTACCTTAATGTCTAATTGTAAAACAGTTTAATTTAGTTTGTTGACATTTTGGATAATTAGTAATATTAAATGTATAATGTGCTCACCTTTTCAATGTTGGATAGATAAATATATTCCATCCCTCTTTTATTCCCCACTCTCATCTTATGGTATATTTTGTTGAGGGAAAATAACAATTAGTAATTTCTGAATGTTCAAACTGAGTCAGTAGTTATGCTGGTGCTAACAGCCATGGGGAGTGCTAATATAGAAAAGTGATCAGCATTTTAAACACCATCTCATCTAGATCTAAGTAGTGTTCAATCACGTGGTGTGCTGATGGCTGCCTAGAGTCCTGTCTATGCTAACACTTCCATGGGTGGTATTACTGGACAGGGTAGATAAAAATCAATGTTTTTTGGTTATTTTTTTAAATAAAAAAAATCTGATGTTTTTTATTTAAATCAGATTTTTTTGATAAAATGCTTTTGGAGGAAAATAACTATCTAAAGATAGTTTTAATTAAGATACATTATAGCTCAAAGATATCTCATTATGGAATAGGGATTATAAATTCTAATTCTATAGTATGAGACAATATATTAACGTAATGTTTAAGAAAAATTTTGTAAATGAGTTCCAATAGTTCATGGGTTTCAGAGTAGCAGCCGTGTTAGTCTGTATTCGCAAAAAGAAAAGGAGTACTTGTGGCACCTTAGCGACTAACAAATTTATTTGAGCATAAGCTTTCGTGAGTTACAGCTTTGCATTGCATTGCATCTGATGAAGTGAGCTGTAGCTCACGAAAGCTTATGCTCAAATAAATTTGTTAGTCTCTAAGGTGCCACAAGTACTCCTTTTCTTTTTGCGAATAGTTCATGGATTAGGGACCCAATCTTATGGGGTTCCACAGGCTTCTGTATAGATTATTTAGGTTAATCTTTCTATCTACCCAATGGGACTCAGTACTCAGTCTCAAATGACCATGAGGGTCACATAAGGACTAGTGCAGCGGCCTGAGGGCCGTATCACTGACGCCCCTGCCCCGCATCTTCCCTGCCCCCATTCCAACACCTTCCCTGAAGTCCCCACCCCAACTCTGCCCCCTCCCTGCCCCCAGCGGGAGCAGGAGGGGTGCGGGCTCTGGCCCGGCGCCGCTTACCTAGAGCGGCTCCGGGGTGGCAGCTGCGCACACCGGGGCCAGGGCAGGCTTGCAGGGACTTGGTTCCGGCTGCTTCAGGGAGCGGTGCGGGGCTCACGGCGCCACGGGATAGGCAGAAGGGTGGGGGGTCGCATTGGAGCTTGGCAGGCCACACGAAAGAACCCAGCGGGCCGCATATTTGAGACCCCTGGTCTAGAAGATACTATCAGAGTTGCTTAGTATGCAGAGTTTGCAGTTCTCAAACAGTGGATTTGTCTCCAGAGGTAACATGCTTGTTAACACCAAAAATGTTTTAAAATAAATAAATTAATATATAGAGGTGAGTAATAACAGACCTCAACTCTATTGTCCCTCTGCAAATTTGTGTACACAGAGTCAATCCCTTACCTCTCTAAAAATGCAAAGTTTCAAAAAGTTCAATAAATAGAAGATTGTTGGGGGCGGAATAGATCTGGACAAGGAGAAGAAGTCTGGAGATAAATGTGAGAAGCGAGGGACATATGCTTGTTTTGTTAAAATATGTTTGCTGTTGAAGAAAAAAATCCAGAATACTTAACATTTGTTGTTTTAGTTAAATAAAACAATTTAAATGTCTGTCTGGTGATGTTCTCCTCCTAATACAGGATGGCAAAAATATCCTCAAAATATTAATGATTAACTTGTTGAATTGGAGATAGTTCATCTCCCAATGACTTCATAAATATCTGCTTCAGTTACCTTTGGTAAATAAAATAACCAAACAATCATTCATTTTCAGATATAGCTGTAAAACTAATCAGAAAAGTTTTCAAAATAAATCACTGTTTAGAAATGTATAGTGTGTACCTTCTAAAAAATGAAACCTACATCTATCTCTTAGTTGTGAAGAGTATTTATTAAGGTTATAACAGCGAACAAGAATGCACTTTTATGTAGAAAACCATAATCAAATCAAGTCTTCCTGACTAGCGATTTAAATCAGATCCACCCTGTTACTGGTGGAGCTTAACAAGTATTTACAATGATGGGAAATTTTAAAGAGAAAATGGCTACTATAGACACAGACTTAGAATAAAGATTTTAAAAAATCAGTCTCAGTGGTGTTGGATTACTCTAAAAGCTTTCTGTGGTTTTAAATAACTCTCTTAGATCTCTTTAAAATGTAAAATGTTTATTCTGATTTGTGCTACATCTGTTACCTTAAAAAGCGAGGCTGTTTTTGTGCAACTAGTTTATTTTGGGATAAAAAAAATAGCTTTCTTTCCAAGTAATTTTTGCAAACATTGCTTTGTTATACAATATTACTTAAACTATTACTCATCTAATGATTTTAAATTTAAATTTTCAATTTTTTTTAAAAGTTATTAATGTTATAAAAAGTGATCACTCTCCTTACAGTGTGTAGGATAAAACCTATTGTTTCATGTTCTCTGTGTGTGTATATAAATCTCCCCACTGTATTTTCCACTGAATACATCCGATGAAGTGAGCTGTAGCTCACGAAAGCTTATGCTCAAATAAATTTCTTAGTCTCTAAGGTGCCATAAGTACTCCTTTTCTTTTTGCGAATACAGATGGCTGCTACTCTGAAACCTATAAAAATTGAATTTGTTATCCAGTCAAATTGTAGGAAAGCTATCTACTTTGCACCAGTAAAAGTTTTTTAAAACAATGAATGTTTAATAGCCTTCCAAAGGGTGCGGGGGGGCAGAAAACCTAACTTGCTTCAAGACTGAGCTTGATAAGTTTAAGGAGGGGATGGGATGGTGAGATCTCCTGCAATGAATGGCAAGTTGCCTATTGGTGACTGCCAGTAGCAAAAATCCCCAACAGCCAGAGACAGGACACTAGATGGGGACGGTTCTGAGTTACTACAGAGAATTATTTCCCTGGTGTCTGGCTGGTGGGTGTTACCCACATGCTCAGGGTCTAACTGATCGCCATATTGGGGTCAGAAAGGAATTTTCCTTCAGGTCAGATTGGCAGAAACCTGGGGTGGGGGTTGCCTGCCTCTGCAGTATGGGGCATAGGTCACTTACAGGTTGAAACTAGTGTAAATGGTGAATTCTCTGTAACCTGAAGTCTTTTTAAACAATACAAAAAAAGCACATTTAGGATTTAGAAGCTTTTAAATGTTTTATTTCTAAAAATATTTTATATATATGCAGTAGCTTCGGAAAGGCCTCTTAAACTTTCAAGGGCCATGAGAGACCCCATTAAACCCATTATTTTAGATCTTCTGGTAGATTATAGCATCTAGGAAACTCCTTTAGTAACCTTAAAAGCTCAATTTTGTTGCAAGTTTTCTATGACAACACTGAGGGGAATGTGAGATTTTGCTCCAGCTGCTTCAAAACTAATGTTTCCACTTCACCTCAGCATTTGTCTGTAAGTGGGAAAGGCCATTATCAGAGCACAAACTCGTATTCGATTAATGTTATTGCTTAAATATGTGTAACAAAGGAAAACTTATTTAGCCTATGGATGCTTTTCTAAATATATCCAAATCTAATTATTGAATTTGCCATATTTGGTTGCCCAGTTTCTAAAAGCCATGTTTCAAGATGTCAAAAATATTAATTTCTATTTTCAGGAACTTTACTTTCTGTGTGAAACACTCTAAGTTGTGTCAGCTGTGTGTCCAGTTCTAGAAAATCATTGGTGTGTGATGTGTTCCATTTTTCTTTGTTTCCCTTAGGGCCCTGGAAACTAACAAATACAATCACATCACTGCTACTTACTTCTTACTTGCTGAGAGGATTCTGAGAGAGAAACAAGAGAAAGAAATTCAAACCAGATCTGCAAGTCCTAGCAACATCAAAGCTCAGTTCAGGTGAGAATTTAGACACTTAAGTGATTTAGTCAATTTAATCAGAATGTTTTGAAATTCCAAGATAAGGTTGTTTAAAAAAGAGAAAAATATTATTTCATTGCTTGTTCCAAACGTCTTGGGGGAAATGCAGCTGAAATATAAATAAGCTTCAGAATAGATTTTCATATCTTCCATGGGAAGGTCATGTTCAAAGTGTCATACCTGTATTATGTCTGATAGAGAAATTATTTGGTATGATTTCTTTCTGTTGGTGGTGTTTACACTTCATTAAATTCATTAAATTCCACTTTGTAAAAACTATTCTGATGGTGTAATTCCCTAATTGCACTCTGGTGCTGATGGGGATCTATCATAAAGGAAAAGCTGAACTGAAGTTTACATAAGGATTTAGTTGTCAGGTCGTGTTCTGGGCTTCAGTAAATCTAGGTTAATTCAAGTACTTCTCAGGATGAAGCCCTTAAAAAGGACATAAGTTTTGAGATTTTTTTTAACAAGTTAGATGTATTTATTAATTAAGGAAACATGTTGAAATGGCTGTCTTCACTCTACTTGATTTATTTCTTAGCTAAACTGATTTTTAGGAATAAAAATGTTTTCAACATAGATCAGTAAGTTTCGTTTATCTGTCAGTCTCTCTCAACGACTGTTCCGTGGATGGGTACTGGTTCCTGGGATTTACCTGACACAGTTTAGGAAGGCAGCAAGCCTTCCTGATATCAAAAAGGTTGAGAAACACTGATCTGTATAATCCTATTAAAAATTACTCCTGGGGGGATTCTGCGGGACTGCTCGCCAGCAAAATCCCCTCCCCCTGCATGCAGATTTCCTTTTCCCTACAGAAAATGGCAGGGGGGCAAAGGGAAGCCGTGCGGGGGTGGGGGCGTGACCGAGTGCAGTTTTTTTGGCGAGGCATGGGGGGGCACACGGGGTTATGTGCCACTGCCCCCTCCCCCATTTCTGCAAATGCAGAGCTGCCCAGCTTGGAGGCTGTGTCTCGGGCTTCGCTGACTCTACAGCTGACCACAGCCTCCTAGGTCCCTAGTGCCAGTTGGGCTCTCTTTCGGTGTGCTGGGAGCCTTCCTATTTTCTGTGGAGCAGTGAGTGCCGGCGGTGGGGTTTGGGGGGAAATGAGGGACGGGAGGTGAGGGGGTGGGGGAAAGAGGCAGTGGGGAAGGAAGAGGGGTGGAATAGGGTGGGGGAGGGGAATGTGGCAGTGAGGGGAGGGGGATGGAGAAGAAAAGAGGATAGGGGAATCGAAGGGGGAAGCGGGAGCCCAGCATACGGCATCTCCTCGACAGCAGCTGCGGCTCCCTTGTTAAGCAGGCCCATCGAACCCTCACCCTGACAAGCCCTACCTCCTACACCTGGACCCCTTGGACAATCCCCCCACACCCAGAATCTCCACCCCACTGAACCCTAATCAGCTGCACCTGGACCCTCACCCTATCAATCCTCACTCCTTCAGCACCTGGACCCCCCACTGAGCCCAACTGCCATCACCTGGATCCCCTGCAGAGTCCCATTGCCCAAGGAACCCCCCAGCGAGCCCCTGTGCATCCAGATCTCCCACTGAGCTGCCTGCACCCAGATTGCCACACACAGACACCTTCGCCGCACACCTGGATCCTCCCACACTAAGCCCCTCCACATTGGATCCTGCTTGCTGAGCCTGCTCAGCCACGCCTGGTGCACCTGGCACAGAGGGACAGGGACCCGGGATGTTTCTGGGGCAGGCCCGGCCTTTGTACGGTGTCAGGGTCAGGTGCAGCCTCACTGCCAAGTCCTTGTACCAGGGGAGGTGAGGGCTTCAGGGTGATCTCCCACCTCAATGTAGCCAGTGGCCTGTGCTCCCCACTGCCATGCTGGAGTCACATTTATTTATTGACCAATAACATTTGAAAAATTTTGCAGAATTTTAAAAAATTGTACACTTAATTTTTTTGGCGCAGAATTCCTTCAAGAGTAAAAAATGTAGTAACTGTCAGCAATGCTCCTGAAATCTGTGGTAGCTCCATCTCATGTGGAAAAGATAGGAGAAATCTGCTGCTGCTTTTGTGTATGTAGCTGGTATTGGTGTGTTCACCAAGCCTTTAATTCTTTTGCATTTTTAGATTTAGGTTCAAATTTATGCTGAAGAAAGAAACGGAAAGGATTTTAGTGAGAACATGCTGAATTGAAAGTTTCTGCTATATTTAAAATATTCACGGGGGAAGTCACGAGGGAATTCACCCTCTCCCCCTAAACTCTGAGTTTTGTTTGGTGGCCTTAATGTGTTGAGTGAGATTTAGGCAGCAAACCTGCTGCTGTTAGATTCCCTGAGCAAGGATCCGTTGACATTGAGAATCATCTTTGAGTTATTGCCCTGTTTTGATTATCATTTCAGGAAAGATTATGGAGGTTGTGCTGAGGTAGTTCCATCAATATTTGTATTCCTTAAATCTTTGATTCCCTCCTTTCCAGTGACTGTGTCTTTAGGCCTAGGTATAGTACAGAGTGGTCGTAGTTAATTTCCTTCCAGTGATGGATGAAAATTGGGTGCCTGTGCTAATTTTTTTATCTCTTGCCTGCCTTCAGAATTGTTAACCCAGGTCTGGAGTCTAGTGGGTGGAAATGAAGATACTCCTGAGAGGCTCCATATTTTTATTCCAAGGATGGTATTGGGCAATTGCTCTTCTGTTCCAAGGGTTTTCTCAAGCAGGATTCCATTTTGTCATCCTTACTATTCAACATATATAGGGAGTCATTAGGAAGAATAATGGGGAGATGTGGGTTGTGATCTTTCCATTTTATACCCCCCATTTCATTGAAGCCAGCTGGGGCAGTTGAGGGCTAATTAACTGAGACTCAACCCATACAAGCCTGAAATAGCTGTAGACTGGGGGATACATTTGAAGAACTAGTTAACACTAGTTCAGCTCCCTTGACTGAAGGAGTTTGCCTGCTGTTTCTGATCTAGGTTTACAGCTTTGGTGGCTTTACACACTGTACGCAGCTTCTTCCAAAGGCCATTTGAAAACTTCAGTTATGTCACTTACTGAGCTCACTTAGGGGTCTTTGCTGCAGGAAACATTTGTACTGCATGGTCTGCACTGGCTGACAGTTTATTGCTGGGTGCAATTAAGTCTTCATTTTTAGCTATAAACCCTTAAATCATTTTGATCTTGCTGCTGAAGAGATTATTTCTCTCCTACTATGGTACCATGGCCTTTCATTCTGACACTCCCAGGATACCCTGTTCTTATTTTACATGAACTAAGATGAAAGAATCTGTGCATTTTCAAAATAAACCTAAATAGAATACTCAAATTTTTCAGTGTGTACTGTTAGAACAGTCAAAACTAAGCACTATAAACTGAAAACCCTGAATATGCCTTTGAAATGACAGATGTTTTAAAAAGATTAAGTTTTATAGCACTGACTTTCAGACCTCCCAACAGTCCTGGTTTTTGCAGGACTGTCCTGCAAAACCCCTGTTCCAGTTGAAGCGGCTCTTGTCCTCTGGGGTTGATGGGGTTTGGTTCCCTGCTCCAGGTGTTGCAACCTGGCCGTGGCACATAAGGTTGCAGTATCACTCACTCAGATTTGCCCTGGCCATTTTTCTTTCTCCCCCCGCTCCTCTATCAGTGGGGCCAGGCCAATCACCAGAGAGAGGAATTGAGCCCAGCCGCCCCATGGAACTGGACAGCTGTGGGGCGAATGCTGGATAGGCTTGCAGTGCAACCCCTCCTCCCCCTTCTGCGGCTGTACTCAATTCCCCATCCATTAGAGGCAGGACCTTTACCAATCTGAAATTTTGGGAGGTATGCAGTTCTGGAATTCTGAGTTGAAATATTAATGTGGACCAAAAAAATATTTCATTATACCTGGTAGCGTCTGCTTAGGAGATGTCAGGAACTGAAGTAAGTAAGGTTATTTTATTTCAAGACTGAGGTGAGTTGGCAGAAATGAGTGGAGTAGTTTGCTTAATGCTTGCCCTGCAAATATTCCTTTGCTCCATGTGACAAGCAGAGCTACGTACTTTTATGGATAATTGGCTCTTACAGCTCCAAGTAGTTTTGAGAGCGTTACTTGTTGTGTAGATATTGTCCTTGATCCAAAAGATCTACCAAAATAAAGGCCTTGTAGGGAAGAAGACGGACTGCTGCATAACTTTGATTTTGCAGTTAAAAATAAGTTTCCAAATAAGTCTTATCTGACTCACAGGTTGGAGCTTTTCTGTCATCTCAAACCTATTGGAAATCACAGAAAATAAATAAGAAAATTGTTGTAGAAATTATACAGTCGCTATTTTCCTGTTGTAATTAAAGAGAATAAAATGTTGCCTAGTTATGATGATGATACTATCAAGATCCCATTGTTCTTTTTATCTTTATCACTGACAACACACAATGTCTCAAAATTCCTATTTCATTGACACCACAGTCCATTCTTAAATCACTGTATGTTTTCGCAGATGTTTTAGATATTCATTTTCTCAGCTAAGTATTATGTGTCTCTAGTTTATTTCTTAAGGTCTATTTTGTGAACTAGTGCTGTTTGTAGAATAGCATTTTAAAATACCAAGCATGCAACATATCAGAACTCTAGCTTGTTCTTACTTGCTAACAGAATGAATGGCACGTTACTGGCTAGAGGGAGACCTTGGTAACGCATACTAATATTACAAAATAAAGTGGGCCAGATCCCTAGCCAGCTCCAACAGTCCTCCGTTGAGGGGAACTTTCCAAATAGCATGAAGCAAACATAGGGGTTGGGAGGAGGTAAGGCTGCAGCATGCTCCCCAGTATGCTATTACAACCTGGCACAACTTAGAGGGGCTTTGTGACTGCTGTACCCAGGGCTCACATTCAACTGTTACAATGTAATGGCCCTTTCATACTTCCACCTTGTTCTTGAAAATACCGTTGATGTGTAGTGATATTTTCCTACGTTTGCGGCGCCTGGAACCATACCTCTGAGAGGTCTGAACTATCCCATTCATCTCACTGGGTGCTAACTCTGTTGCCAATCATACTTTAAATGTCCAAGTCACCAAAGCACATCAGAAAGGAGAAGAGTCTATTGTGAACATTTCCACAGGGGAACCCCCAGTGAGTGGCTTTGGAAGATATCACCACTTTTTCTGCCCCCAAATCAAGGAGGAGTCTAGTAGAGCTCATTGGAGCATCTGAGTCCTTCCTATGGGTAGCCAAGCTCACAAAGGCCCAGTGGGACACTCGAGCCTCCCAGAGGGGAAGCTGAGCCCAGCATAGCCCATGGATGCATCTGGACCCCACTAAGTGGACCTGAGCACAGAGAGCATGCATACATGATCATAGTGTGAACATCTGCTTAATCAACTGTGAGCAGTGTCTGATGTGGGTGGAGCACAAAAGAGTACCACTACTTCCCCCACCTCCCAGTTTGTGTCAGAAAGCCATGTATGTAACCCATCCTCAAGTGAACCAAGCACTGCTCTGATGTACTGAGAATCATACTGGATCAGACCAATGGTCCATCTGGCCTGTCTTTGACCAGTGGCTGGTGCCAAATGCTTCAGAGGGATTGAATAGAACAGTGCACGTTATTGAGTAATCCACCCCGGTCATGCAGTCCCGGTTTCTAGCAGTCAAGAGTTTAGGGACACCCAGTGCATGTGGTTCCATCTCTGACCATCTTGGCTAATAGCCATTGATGGACCTATCCTTCCTGAATTTATCTAATTCTCTTTTGAACCCGGTTATACTTTTGGCCTTCACAAAACCCTGTGGCAATGAATTCCACAGGTTGACTGAAGAAATACTTCCTTATCTTTATTTTAAATCTTCTGCTTATTAATTTCTTTGGGCGACTCTCCTGGTTCTTGTGTTGTGTGAAGGGGTAAATAACACTTTCTTATTCGCTTTCTCCACACCATTCGTGATTTTATAGACCTCTATTATATCTCCCCTCAGTTTTCTCTTTTCCAAGCTGAAAAATCCCCAATCTTTTTAATCTCTCCTCATGTGGAAACTGTTCCATGCCCCTAATCATTTTTGTTGCCCTTCTTTGTACTTTTTCCAATTCTGATATATCTTTTTTGAGATGAGATGACTAGAACTTCATGT
This sequence comes from Dermochelys coriacea, assembly GCF_009764565.3. Classification (NCBI taxonomy): domain Eukaryota; kingdom Metazoa; phylum Chordata; order Testudines; family Dermochelyidae; genus Dermochelys; species Dermochelys coriacea. The sequence continues at coordinate 194,024,748 of NC_050069.1, forward strand.
ATATTAAAGGTGTGGGTATACAATAGATTTATAAAAAAAGAAAAGGAGTACTTGTGGCACCTTAGAGACTAACAAATTTGTTAGTCTCTAAGGTGCCACAAGTACTCCTTTTCTTTTTGAGAATACAGACTAACACGGCTGCTACTCTGAAACAAAAGATTTATAGAATGGCATTATGATATTTTCTGTCTTAACTTTCCCTTTCCTACTGGTTCCTAATATTCAGTTAGCTTTTTGAATTGCCACTGCACACTGAGAACTAAGTATGATGATTCCAAGATCTTTCTTGAGTGGTAACGGCTAATTAAGACCCCATAATTTTGTATGCATAGTTGGGATTGTTTTTTCTAATGTGCATTACTTTGACCTTATCAACACTGAATTTCATCTTTCTTCTCGTTGCCTAGTCTCCCAGTTTGGTGAAATCACTTTGTAACTCTTTGCAGTCTGCTTTGGACCTAACTATTTGAATAATTTAGTATAGTCTGCAAACTTTGCCACCTCACTGTTTACCCCTTTTTCTATATCATTTATGAGTATGCTGAATAGCACAAGTCCCAGTACAGATCCTTGTGGGTGTATGGGGGTGGGGGACTGCTATTTACCTCTCTCTACTGTGAAAACTGATCCTTTATTCCTATCCTTTGTTTTCTGTCTTTTAATCTGTTAATGATCCATGAGAGGACCTTCCCTTTTATCCCATGACTCCTTACGTTGCTTAAGAGCCTTTGGTGAGGGACCTTGTTAAAGGCTTTCTGGAAGTCCAAGTTTACTATGTCCACTGGATCACCCTTGTCCATGTGCTTGTTGAACCCCTCAAAGAATTCTAATAGATTGGTGATGCATGATTTCCTTTTACAAAAACCTTGTTGACTCTTCCTGACATGTTGTGTTTATCTGTTTGTTAATTCTGTTCTCAACAGTTTCAACCAATTTGTCTGGTACTGAAGTTAGGATTAATTGCCTGCAATTGCCAGGATCACATCTGGAGTCTTTTTAAAATATCAGTGTCACATTAGCTATGCATCAGTCATCTGGTACAGAGGCTGATTTAAGCAATGAGTTACATACCACAGTTTAGTAGTTCTGCAGTCTCGTATTTGAGTTCCTTCAGAACTCTTTGATGAATATCATCTGGACTTGGTGACTTATTACTGTTTCATTGATCAGTTTGTTCCAAAATCTCCTTTATTGATATCACAATCTGAGACATTTCCTCAGCTTTGTCACGTAAAATGAATGGCTCAGGGGTGGGAATCTCCCTCAGATCCTTTTCCATTAGTACCGATGCAGAGAATTCATTTAATTTTCCGCAGTGGCCTTGTCTTCCTTCAGTGCTCCTTTACCAGCTTGATCGTTCAGTGGCCCCACAGATTGTTTGGAAGGTTTCCTGTTTCTGATGTACTTAAAAAACCTTCTGTTAGTTTTCGTGTCGTCTTGTAGTTGTGCTTCAAATTCTTTTTTGGCCAGCCTAATTGTACTTTTACTCTTGACTTGCCAAAATTTATGCTCCTTTGTATTTTCCTCAGTACGATTTGACTTCCAATTTTTACAAGATGCCTTTTTGTCTCAAACTGCCTCTTTTACTCTTGTTTAGCATAGTGGCATTTTTTGATGATCTTACTGTTATGTTTTTTTAATTGGGGTATACATTTAGTTTGAACCTCTTTTTTTAAAGTTTCTGTGCAGTTTGCAGATATTTCACTCTTGTGACTGTTCTGTGGTACTGTTTGATTAAATTAAGGTTTTTACTATATTTGACACTTTGTTCTCTTTCAGATATAGTGCCTCTCCCCCACCAGCGTAACCTACTCTCATTTCTATATATTTTATACCCTGGTATTATTGTGTCTCATTGATTATCTTTGTTCCACCAAGTTTCTGTGATGTCAATTATATCAATATCCTAATTTAATACCACACACTCAAGTTCACCCATCTTAATATTTATCTGCCTTCATGGGATGTAATTGAATGGGACTCTTTTTTGTTGTTGACTGTTTCTATTCAGTTCCTACCTGTACTTTGTCAACTTCTATCGTCTCTTTTTTACTGTGATTTGGAGTAACCTCTTTAATAAATACTCCTCTAATGGATGTGTCTGTCCTGACCGTGTGCTCCTCTGCACCTGTTGGCTTCCCCCAACCTGTAGTTGAAAAACTCTTCTGCAACCTTTTAAAGTGTTACTTCTTTCATAGCTGCTTTGATTTGAGGTTTGTGCTGAATACACAGTCGTATTACATTCAAAGTTCCATTCAATTACAGATAAAATGTCTTTGGAAAATATTGTGGTTTTTTTGGACTCATATGACTTGTTGGTTGAATATTGAAATGACTAGCAGAAATTGATTTAGTCAATGGCAGTACATCAACTGTGTTACAGTTTAAATTCTAAGGTAAAAAATTTCTAACAGCTGTATTCGTGTACTTTAAGTAAAGGCAATTTTGTAAAAGCAAACTTAGACCATATGTTCAGAAAAAAAGATACTGACATTTGAAAATGTCATTTTTTTTTCTGAATTAATGGTTTAAAATATGTGAATGAGAAGAGGAAAACTAGCAATATGTCTGAGCAAATACAAAGCCATTGAATTGATGGCTTTTATATTGTTGATTGAAGACTGGGAAGAATAAAAAAGCTCCAGATTAACCTTGTCTACAATACCGTCATTCTTAGATTGTGTTTGAAAAGCTCCAGGAACAGGACCCTTCCTGCCAAGTGCATACTGATTCTGGACCTCCCACAAACATTTGATTTGGTGTTTTCTGTGACGTTGAAGAAAGTTTTTTTTTCTATTTGTTTTCTGAGAGCTGTCATGGATTTTGCAGATCTTTAAATTGGCAACAACCAATTTAAATTATACTTATCATTTTTCTTAAGTTTTCTTTAAAATTACTATTTATAAATTGTACTGGCTTGCCAAGTAGGATAATTGCTGTGGCCTTTATGATCTCTCTATACCGTGACAATTTTGTATTCTTAAGCTATCAGTCAAATCTAATTTTACTCTTTTTTTTTTTTCCCTTCACAATCTCTTACGTAGGCAATCATGGCCAACAAAAATCGATGTACCCCAGGATCTGGAGGATGACCTTACAGCTTCTCCTCTCTCTCATGCAACTGTTCCTCAGTCTCCAGCTCGCACTGCTGAAAATGTTCTTAATGGTCACAGAAGTAAGGCACTTGGCGATTCAGCAAAGAAAGAGGATATCCCTGAATTAGCTGGGCCAGCACTTTCAGCGGTTCCTTCAGTGAGCTTAAAACCCACCACTAGTGGCCGGAAGTGCTTGTTTAGAGTAGAAGAAGATGAAGAGGAAGATGAAGAAGATAAGAAACCCATTTCTCTTTCAACTCAAGTTGTTTTGCGCCGCAAGCCTTCAGTTACAAATCGTCTCACTTCCAGGAAGAGTGCACCAGTCCTCAATCAAATATTTGAGGAAGGGGAGTCAGATGATGAGTTTGACATGGATGAGAACTTACCCCCAAAACTTAGCAGGTTAAAAATGAATATTGCTTCACCGAGCACAGTGCATAAGCGCTACCACAGAAGGAAAAGCCAGGGTCGGGGGTCTAGTTGCAGTAGCTCAGAAACTAGTGATGATGACTCAGAAAGTAGGAGACGGCTAGATAAAGATAGTGGGTTTACATACTCCTGGCATAGACGGGATAGTAGCGAAGGGCCACCTGGAAACCAAGGAGATGGTGGTGGACAGAGCAAACCAAGCAATGGAAATGGAGGCGTAGACAAAACAAGCCCTAGTGATAACAACAAAAGTGGGGGAAGTCCCTCCACAGGCTCCAGTGGTAGCACTAATAACACTTCAGGTTCTACTCGTAGATGTGCTGGATCTGGAAACTCAATGCAGTTATCTTCTAGAAGTGCAGGGGACCTGGTTGAAAGCCTAAAATTGATGAGCCTTTGCTTAGGTTCCCAGATTCATGGCAGCACTAAATACATTATTGATCCTCAAAACAATCTGTCATTTTCCAGTGTGAAAGTGCAAGAGAAATCAATGTGGAAAATGTGCATAACTTCTACTGGGAGTGCAAACCCAGCTTCTTCTTTGGGCAGCATAAAATTCTTTTCTGACCAAATGTCAGACACAGCAAATGAGTTGGAACGGATAAAGAGTAAGAACTTGAAAAATAATGTGCTACAACTACCTCTCTGTGAAAAGACTATATCTGTGAATATTCAGCGGAACCCCAAGGAGGGACTGCTGTGTACCTCCAGTCAAACTAGTTGTTGTCAGGTCATTTGACAGTGACCTGACTTAATAGCTCAATCTACTTGACAACACGATTCTTCCTGTTCAGAGCTGTGAACACCTTATTTCAATGAACCCCTTTTTTTGTCTTAATATTTTAAAGTGGGCTTTATGAGCAGTTATTTATTACATTTAAATTTTGTGTTTGCTTGATGGTATGACAATGCATGGTCTTTGTGCATGCTGCTAGCCAATACATCTTTCTTTCCCAACATAATAAACTATTTTATTGTGTAATTTTTACACACATAATTTTACTATGGAAGATCTGGATTAAATTAAAATTATATCTGGATACTAGTGTAAATGTAGCACTTGGAAGTTTCATATTCTGCACTTAAACTAGAGAGAGAGAGAGAGAGAGAGAAGCTTTTGTTTGCTTGTGAAATGTTAATTCTTGTTCTGACCTTCTGTGATATCTAAAATATATGTGATATGTGGCATACTTCTGTGTGTCTGAAACAGAACCAAAGCAATAATGTTTTGATGCTGAAAACTCCTCAGGGAGCTTTCAGATGTTCCAAGGCTTGTACAAAGCAAAGATGCACTGAAAATTAGTGATCTTAAACTATGATTTTAAACCCACACCTATTTGTCTTAAGCTATATGGTTAAAGTTGTGGCTCAAAATCAAACTGAAAAGATCTTGTTTTCCTATAGGCAAGATTTTTTAAAAAGCAACTAGATTTGTAAGGCAGCTTTTTCCCATAGAAATGTGTTAATATTACAAGCAGACAATCTTCTTTTTTAATATAACAAAGGTAAATTATAAAGTCTACTTCTGAGTTTTTACATTCTAACTGAAAATAAATAGTTTGTATACATTACTTTCGTTAGTAGTAGTAGTATCATGACAATTACCTTAAATATTTTAGCATTTCTTATTCTAAGTGTGACCCTTAGATCTCAAAATGCAATAAAGAATGGAAAATGTTTAAATAATTGGATGCAAATTTAAATTAATCAGTATTATTGTCTGATAAAAATTTTCCTCATCATTAGACTTTTTGGCTCTTGTCAGGACTTAATATGTTGTGTTGTCTCCTGTATTTACTCTGTTTTGTTAATTTCCCCTCAGTACTCTCATTTTCTATTAAAATCAAGTCCAATATTTACAAAAACTAAAAATTGGGCACATAAGAAAATACCCTTCCACATTCTTTAAAGCTATTAGCTTTTCCATTTTGTGTCCCCATTGCCATTAAAATAATGGCAAATTCGTGTGTTAGAATATTTCTGTACAAAAGGTTACTTTTGACCAGATGAACTAACTTTTTTGTGGAATTTTATTATCTAGAATAAAATATATTGCAGATTCCTAATTTTGGGAAGGGCAAGAATGTTTTATTTTTTCATGCTGTGCACTGGGTCTTCAAAGCAATGCTAGTAAAAATTGGTGGTATTATGTAGCAGCACCCCAACCAGACATTGAATGTCTGAGAGGAGTTTACACTGTTTAGCATATTGTAACATTTACAAAATGGTCAAATACAATGCATTTCATGGACACCATAGAGCGAGTAGAGCACCAAAGAACTGCATTACATTTGGTCATAATTTCTGTAGTTCACACTGGCTTTTCTTAATTAGTATGATACATTTTATTAGGACAATCTACATTGCACCAAATACTTTCACTGTCTAGCCTAGCTAGGGATTATACATTCTGCTCCCTAAACAAAACAAGTGATAAACATTTTACTTTATGGAACTTTTCAGTTTTAAGCTACAGTTGCAGTTCAGTCAGTGTGATATTTATAAACTGAAAGCTACAAGAAGAGATGTGTGGGTGAAGCCATAGAACACATTTGCTTGATATTTTTGAGCAGGGATCTTATAAAGGGCCAGAAATAAGATGTGTGGTTCACAGACAGTGAGCATAACATCTATATTAAAAGTAAGAGAAAAGTTTATAAAGGGCATTGGCAATAAACTATTGCAGCTTTTTTTTTCCAAGTATTGTAAATACTTTCCTGATATTATGTACAGCCTTGGAATGGCACCTTTTAACTAACCCCAGGTGTATTTTGTTTCCAATGTTTTTATATACAGATGTATATATGGTGCTCACTTTAGAACAGCAGTGTTGACCATTTATGCTGCATAGCTGTATTATAGCCTTATTAGTTGCGTATGGTTGGTTGAACTTCTGGGTGTACAAAGTTAGTCTGAGTGTTATCCTTTTATGCATTTGTTCATAGGTGAATGATTGTGCATGTGTTGTATGTTATATTATGTTGTCATGTAAAAGGAGGGAGAGAATAACCACTACATTAAAATAATATTGGACCAAACTATTTAGAGCAAGTAAACAGTTTCTTGTACCCCTTAACCTGTCTTTAAAAGTTGCATATAGTTATGGTAGCGTATAAATTAAATATTGTGGAAAAACAATTAGTCTTGTATTTTTCTCCGTGTGTATATATAAATGTACCTTTAGAAACTTTATCTGTATTTAAGATGCGACAATCTTGACACAGAATTTTAAGAGTAGCAGTAAAAATAAAATAGAACAGAATTAAATAACTTCTCACCAAGAAAGAATGTGTGTTAAGAGGGTACAGAAATATCAGCTGATCTTGTCAGTTGCTTCCAGCAATGTTTGGCTTTCTTCATTGTATAAACATTCATGGTGTGTGACAGAAATGGAAAATCCAGTTAATAAAAATGACATCTTGATTGGTGCATAAACTTTGTTTTCCATGTCAACTTTATACAATTTGCTAATCAGACTCTTCATTCTACACTATGGGATGAAATAAAATCTCTTCTGCTCTAGTATCGCTTATCAGAACATATGAAATGGTGGTGGTGGTGTTTGGTTCAAACAGATGGGGAAGTCTTTGCAACATGAGGCTAGATTCACAAAAGTGCCTACAGTAGTAGTTAGGCACTACTGACATTTACAAAACCATCACTCAGCTGTCCCCTGTCCCTCTAGGTGCCTAAACATTTGCTGATTGGGTATGTGCAATGTCATCTAGCTGCTCAGCAGTGAAGCTCATACTAACAGGATTGTCAATCTAAGCAGGGCCTGTCCCAGTAGATGTGCTCAGTGCATGCTTAACCTGCACAAGAGACAGCAGGCTACAAGCAGACTGGGAATTTTTGGGTCTGGCTGGTGGCTAGGGTACTTGGGATGAGGGAAACCCAAGTTTGAAGCCCTGATTTATAGCATGAACTTGAACCTCACTCTTCCCATAGCCAAAGTGCCCTAACCACTGGACTACCAATCTCTCTCTTTTTCTGGCCCAATAAATATTTATTTTTACAAAGTGGAACTGCTTCGGAAGAGATTGAGGTGCAGAGTAGCTAATAGCCAGCTGGTTGGGGCACTCTCCTGGGATGTTGGAGACCTGGGTTCAAGTCCCTGCTTCAAATCAGGCAGAGCAGGGATTTAAAAGCAGGTTTTCCATGTTGCAGGAGACTACCCTAACCACTGGGCGATAAAGGGATAGGCTTTCCTTCTCTACTCCCCTGTGCAGCTAAGCTGTTTTAGGCGCCTAATTCCAGCTGAGGGTTCATGTCAGAATTCTGAGCAAAGGAGTAGGCATCTTCCTCCAATTTGGAGTTAGGCCCTACCCCTTGGCATTTCTTACTGGCTAGTTTAGGTGTTCACAAGCTGAGGGGAGAGCTGCCGATCTTCTGTACCTCTCCCCATGCAATGCATGGTGAGTCTGAGTGCTTATCTTGGACCTGTGAATTCCAGTGGGTACCAGGGCACTTGATGAGTTACACATTGCACTTGTGTACACTTAATATGGAACACCATCGTTAAGGCTATAGAAGAGGTTAGTTGTAAGTCCCATGTTTTCACTGTGTGTCCACCCACACAGCTGCATTCATTTATTTACACTGGTGCAATTTTGGTGTCTAGACAAGACCACAACTATTTTTTGTACTTAAAATGTCTATGGCCGGCAACAATGGAAATGTTTCAGAGTCGCTGCTTTGTTAATCTGTATCCGCAAAAAGAACAGGAGTACTTGTGGCACCTTAGAGACTAAGAAATTTATTTGAGCATAAGCTTTCGTGGACTATAGCTCACTTCATCGGATGCATAGAATGGAACATGTACTAAGAAGATATATATACATACAGAGAACATGAAAAGTAAAATTAGCCATACCAACTGTAAGAGGCTAATTAATTAAGATGAGCTATTAGCAGCAGGAGAAAAAAATTTTTGTAGTGATAATCAAGATGGCCCAGTAGGGCCGTTCTTATGTTCCCTCATCATTCAGTAGTATTAGTTACCATCATAGGACTCAACCACATCAGCCACACCATCAGGGGGCTTATTCACCTGCACATCTACTAATGTGATGCTATCATGTGCCAGCAATGCCCCTCTGCCATATACATTGGCCAAACTGGACAGTCTCTACGCAAAAGAATAAATGGACACATCTGACATCAGGAATCATAACATTCAAAAGCCGGTAGGAGAACACTTCAACCTCTCTAGCCACTCAGTAACAGATTTAAAGGTGGCAATTTTGCAACAGAAAAGCTTCAAAAACAGACTCCAACGAGAAACTGCTGAGCTTGAATTAATATGCAAATTAGATACCATTAACTTGGGTTTGAATAGAGACTGGGAGTGGCTGGGTCATTACACATATTGAATCTATTTCCCCATGTTAAGTATCCTCACACCTTCTTGTCAACTGTCTAAATGGGCCATTTTGATTATCACTACAAAAGTTTTTTTTCTCCTGCTGATAATAGCTCATCTTAATTAGCCTCTTACAGTTGGTATGGCTACTTCCACCTTTTCGTGTGTGTGTGTGTGTGTGTGTGTGTGTGTGTAAAATCTTACTAATGTTCCATTCTATGCATCCGATGAAGTGGCCTGTAGCCCACAAAAGCTTATACTCAAATAAATTTGTTAGTCTCTATAGTGCCACAAGTACGTCTAACAATGGAAAGGTAACTTTAGCTATTTGCTTCTGGAGGGTTTCTCTTCAGCCTCAATGTGTCACCTCACTCTTAAACATCTGAACTTTAAGAATGTAGCATATAAATGTTGGTCTCAGATTAAGCCATTTCATTCTTCTTCTGCCTCCAGTGAACTTGGGGAACAATTGATCACTATGCACTATCCTCTTTAACAGCCTGCAACGTATTTGAGGATTGTATCAGCGTCTCTCCTCAGTCTTCTTTTCTCAAGACTAAACATATCCAGGATTTTTTTTTTTTTTTTGGAAACCTTTCATTATAGGTCAAATTTTCTAAAGCTTTTATCATTTTTGTTTTTCTCCTCTGGTCACCTTTGTGTTTGTCTGCATCTTTAAGGTATGGCCCAAAACTGGACACAATACTCCAGCTACGGCCTCACCGCTACCAAATTACTGCCAATATCTTACATACAACACTCCTATTAATATATCTTAGACTATTAGCCTTTTTGGCAACTGCACATTGTTTGCCCAACTTCAATTTGTGATCCACTATAAACCTCAGCTCCTCTTCAGCAGTACTACCATCTAGCCTGTTAGTCTCCATTTTGTATTTGTGCACTTGATTTTTCCTTCCTAAGTGTAGTTCTTTTCGCTTGTCTTCACTGATTTCATCTAACTGATTTCAGACCAATTCTCCAATTTCTCAAGGTCATTTTGAATTCTAATTCTGTCCTCTCCAAAGTGCTTGCACAATCCCTCTCACCTTGGTGTCATTCTCAGATTTTATACTCCATTATCCAAGTCCTTAATGAAAATGTTGAGTAGTACTGGACTTAGGACAGACATCTGCAGGACCCCACTAGATATGCCCTCCCCATTTGACAGAAAATTACTATGTTTTTTTCAACCAGTTGTGCACCCATCTTATAGGAATTTCTTCTAGACCACATTTCCCTAGTTTTCTTATGAGAATGTAATCCTCAAAAAATAGCTAATGGTTCCAAGATTGCTTCAGCTAGTTCCTTAAGTACCCTAGGATGAATTTCATCATGTTCTGCCAACTTGAATATTTCTAACTTGTTTAAATACTCTTTATATACTGTTTTTAAGCTTATGTTCCTTCCCCTTATTGTTAATATTATGTTAAGCATCTGATCACACTTACCCATTTAAGGCATGTCTACACTTATAAGCTTACAGTGGCACAGCTGTACTGATAGAGCTATGCTGCTGTTCTCCCACTGACATAATAAAATCAGCTCAATGAGCAGCAACAGCTGTGTCAGTGGGAGAGCGTCTTCCCCCTGACATAGCACTGTGCTCACGAGTGCTTATGCCACCAAAGATTATGTTGGTCAGGGGTGTGTTTCCCCCCCCCCCCCCCATCTCTGAGCGACAAAAGTTTTGCTGACGTAAGTGCTAGTGTAGATATGGCTTTAAATGAAGCCTGAAGAAAAACAGTCATTAAACAGCTATGCTGCTTGACATCTATTGACGTCTTCCATTATTAGCTCTCCCTCCCCACTAAGTAGTGGACCTACACTTTCCTTAGTCTTTCTCTTGCTCCAGGTATTTATGGCATCTTTTCTTATGTTTATATCCCTTGCTAAATATAACTCATTTTGTGCCTTAGCCTTTCTGATTTTGGCCATATGTGCTTGTCCTATTCTTTGGTATTCATCCTTAACTATCTGTTCATGTTTCCACTTTTTGTAGAATTCCTTTTTGATTTTCAAATAGTTAGAGTTCCTGATGCAGCCATTTTGACATCTTACTATACTTCCTATCTTTCCTTTGCATTGAGATAATTTGCACTTGTACCTTACTGCCAGCACTCCTTTTTCCCTTATATATTCTTCCCATGGGATCCTACGTACCAGTTCTCTGAGTTGGTTAAATCTCCTTTTTGAAGACCATTGTCCTTATTCTGCTGTGCTCCTTCCTTTCCTTAGAGTCATGAAATCTATCATTTCACGATCACTTTCATCCAAACTTCCTTGAACCTTCATATTTGCAACCAGTTCCTCCCTGTTAGTCAGAATCAAGACTGGCTGCCCCCTAGTTATTTCCTCCTACTTGCACACTTAGAATTACCTGAGAGGAAGCAGTTAGTAAAAGCAGAACAGAGCTCTGAAATAATGCTAGCAAAAATTAAAATGTATCTATAAATAAATACAGATTCTATCTAAGATGGAGAATAGAGGGACCAAATGTGATTCCAAAAAGTGGAAGGAATCAGCCAATTTTTTCACCCTTCAAGGGATTTTAAATACTGTATAGCATTTCACTGTAAAATCAGCCCACCAGTACTGTCAATCCTAATGACCAATTTCAAGATATATAGACAATTATCTATGTATAAATCTGTAATTTAGATTGACAGAACTGTGTCTCAATTTGTATGTCTGAAGGCTAAATCTTAGATTTACTTTTCTAATTTAAGTTTAACAAGAGGCTGAGGCCTGTAACTGTTCCTATGTTCAGTCACACATCTTTTATTTAGTGTCCTGAAGTACGAGTCTCTTCCCATTAACTGTTTTCTGTTAAAGCTTCAGTTATGAGAAAGTTTCAAATTTAGAGCACGTATTAAATATGTGCTTTATTTCATCACTGATTTAATCTTTTATCTAATGTTCACTATACTTTGATTTCCACTGTTACCCTAACAGAAGGATGCCAGGGGCTTTTTATGAACAAGGTAAATCTTTGTAGAAGTTTAATTAATTCAATTTACTACTGAAACCTCGTCACAATGCGTGTAATCCCCAAAGCTGGGTCCCAAACTGCAGTGTGTAGTGTCCCTGACATGTGGGAGAATAACTCTTCAGGAACAGCTGATCTAGAACACAGTAAACAAACTCTGAACCATGAGAATGATTGATTGAAAAACCCCTTAAATATTCAAGATCAAATACCATGAGGGCTTGCATATAGTGTTGTGATTTACCAACTCATTTATTTACCGGACATCTGCTTTAGGTTAAAAATGGCTGTTCCAAGTGTATTTGTGATCCTTATTAAATGACAGCAAGTCACATTTATTCCTGTATCATCACACTGAATTACACTAGGGAGGAATTTGGCCTAATAATTCTTTGTGTGCAGCACAGAATGAAACTCTGACTTTGTTCACATTAGAAATCAATCTGTTTATAGCATTTCAAGCAGGAAGGATATAAATATGTAGCTTGTTTTTTAAAAAGTGATTTCCAGTTTTGAATAGAGCCTCAATCATAAATTGACACTCATAGGTGTGTCAGTGAGCTTCTGAACTGAACAGGCAGAAGTAAATCAAAGAAATTCTTGTTTTCTGCATTCAGACTCTGCTACATTCACCTATTTTTGTTAATTTGTATACATTTTACCAATATTTTCCTTCCTGGTTTGGGGAATCAATTCCCAACAAAGGAATAGGTAAAGTCACTTGTTTAGATGGTAGTGGAAAGATGCTTTTTTAATCAATATGGTTATATTACAATGTATCAACTCAGATTTATTTTTCTTTAACACTATGAACTATGCTTTTGTAAATTAAGTAGTCTGGGATTTAGTCATTGTATTGATAAGCTTTCGGGATAACCTAGCTCATGGCTCAAAAGCTGATACTTCTGGCATCTCAGCATGGTGCTAAGGGAACATTGTGCTGGCAGAGCAGGCATCTTGCTGAAGAGATGTAACAGAGGTCCTGATCATTTGTCTTATGACACTGCTTTAACACCATTTTCATGACTAAATCCCTAGGGAGGCATCTACATTGGGCCTCGAGGTTGCATCTAAATCAGTTTTTTCCTCAGATAACCCCCACCCACACACCAATTTTGTAGGAATGCTAGCACAGAGTATCTACCACATTCTCATCTGTGTGTCGGAGTGGGTGAAATGACCCTTCTCTTTACATACTGCCTAAGGTGTTTGGGCATCATTCTGGAGAAATTATACAAACATGAGGTAATTATGTAGATTTTGTTCAACATCAAAAGTTTTGCAAACATTAACAAAGGGTTTATGGATCAAGCACTGGCCTATACCAAGTTTTTTTCATAAAAATAGAAACGCCTCTTGCCCCTAGAGCAGTTTGCTACATGTGAATATTTTTTTAAAATGAAATACACCTCTCCTGCCCCCAATCTCAGTTCTACACAGTGTAGAGATTTTTCATGGTACAATGCTATCTCTACTGCTCAGCTTCTGCAGAGTACTGTAGATGTTCTTTATGTCCTGGGGAGGGTGGGATTTTCCTGTGGCTCACAGAACAGCTGTATATTTGGAGGAAGTTGGTCAAAGATGGTATCATCACATCATTATTCCAACCAAATATTTGGAATTGGACCTACTGGCATAAATTCGTGATTATTTGGCTGCTGCTACATTTTTCAATTCATTTCAAATTACATTTTTATTTAAAGAGCCAACACACATAGCACTTTAGCAAAATGATCCTGTAAACAGTACCTTAACTAAATTAAATTAAAACAAAACAAAACAAAAAACCAAGTAGTATAAGAGGGACCAAATCCCCACGTTGTCTGTCCTCAGGCTCCTACAAGAAACTTCTCATATGTTACCTTTAGCTCCTTAAGCTGTATTATTTTCCATGAGCACTAGGCATCATTCAGACAGAATCCCGGTAACATCTTATGGGAGGGGGTCCCTTAGTTCAGGCCCTGTTAGTCAGGATTCCCCCATGCAGTAGGTTCCATCTTCCCTGGAAGGGTCTCCATGAAATTCCTGAAGTTTAAGACCCTCAAGTAGTATCTTTAAACAAGATTTAATTAAAAAAAAATACCAGATTGAAGCAAAATAAATGGTCTGAATCACACTGCTTTTACTCACTATGTTACTAGTTAAGCCAGATATATTCACAATGTGTTTAACTGAAGTTACAGCCTTATCTTTCTATACGGCGTGGTCTCCTTTTCTGCGTTTGGCTGTCCAGTGGCACATCTTTTTTGATTTTGGATGTCTAGGTCTCCCACCGTCTCAGAGCTCAGACTATCACTATTTTTGATGTTAAAAGTAAAAGAATGCATTACATCAGATATTCCACAGTAAATAGTTTGATCAGGTGTTCCATCTGGGAGAAGTGTAATAGTGCCTATTCTCTGTACCGAGGCCATTATACCTTGTATCATCTAACATCCTGCCATGTGGATCTACTTCCAAATTTCCTTTCTCAAAGACCTAGCATTTCAAATGTTATTTTTAGGTGTTAGGTTGAGTCAAGCTCCATCTATCTTTTTTGTATAGTTTTCTCGCACCATTATTTCTATTCTATATCAGTTATGTTATTTGACAGATTAAAATCCATCTGTTACAATGGGAAAAGATTATTCCTGCTATTTTTTTCAGAGGGAAGTAAAAAAAATAACTATACCATGTGGAAAATGCAAGAACCAAATGCACGGGGCACTTTACAGAAAGCACAAAAGTCTACGTATTCAATGGATCTTCAATAACCTTACTGTCCTCTAACAAAAAGGCTGTTCTAGTGTGATTTTTATTAAATAAATAAATAAATAAATAAAACAAGCTTAGTTCCTATTTATATCATGGCAGAATTATGTTGGGTCTGAAATCAGATCAAATGGATCATTGCTTTTTTGTCAATTGCAACAACCAGAACCTCCATTTCTCTGTCCTCCATACCCAGGGAAATTACCAAGTGGGCTTCTAGGACACTTACATAAAAAAAGAGACGTAAGTGTGATTACAACTGGGCACTGTGGTTTACTTAGATTTTACTTTTGAAAGCACAGCACTCATCTTTATCCTTTATCTCCATGCATATTTATATTTGATTTTTTTGAATTGATTTACCACTCTGTTAAAAGACATGACAGACTAAAGTCTCCCTAGCAATCCTTGTCAATGATCCTATGGTAACCTTCTTCTTCTAGCTTCCCTCTTAATACACTGGATTAAAAAATAAATATTCGTCCTAATATTTTTAGCTGGCAATACAACTTTACTTTGTTAGGAATTTTCATACAAACTGTCTTCCCAAACTGTTTACAGAATTACACATGACTGTTATAAGGAAGAAATAAAAACAACAGAACAAGAGAGAGATGAAGATGTATAGGTAGAAAGATTTCTTTTTCCATCAGGTGCAGTATGGATGAAGTCAATGAGGCAAAAAAGATACAGTTCCAGAGTTCGAGATGGAGAAAAGCTCCTACACCAAAGGGGATGAGACTGGATAAAAGGACAGACAGAAGACTGCTAGGAGAGGAGAGGAAGGGAATGGAAAGAAGTCTATGGCAAAATACTACTTGAAGACAAGGTGACTGAGGTACTATCTTTTATTGGACCAACTTCTGTTGGTGAAAGTGACAAGCTTTTGAACTACACAGGTCTGTGTTGGTCCAATACAACATAGTACTTCACCTACCTTGTCTCTCCCATAGCCTGAGATCAACATGGCTAAAAGAACACCGCAAACAAAATATTACTTAGTATTTTATGGGGTAACTAATCCTGCACAGCAACTAAATTTAAAGTTCTTTACCATGTTTGTATGGCTCCTAGATGCCTCTCTGGGGACCCTCTGTGCTACTCTAATATAAATAATAAATAATAATAATAATCTCTGTGAGATGGGTCATTGTTTCTCAAGCTTTGCCAGACTTGGTCCTCCCTATTGTTTTTCTGATAAGGGAAGGGCAGGGAGGTCACAACCCCTTGACACCTACTCATGACTCCCAGGTTGAGAAACCAAGAAATAGGTATTAACCTCATTTATAGATGGGAAAACTGAAGCAGAAGTGACAGGATTTGCCAAGGTCAGCGGGAGAATCCGTGTTAGAACCTCAGGATTAATTTCCAACATGTACTTAAATCTGCACTACGCCTCCCCCTGGTGGGCTAAAGTAAGCAGGAGGATTTTAAAGACCATAATGACAGGTGAGCAATAGTCAAAAATACTCCTTGATATAAAATTCATCAATGAATATTTTTGTTATGTTCTCCAGGTGGCCAGGATCAGAACCTCCTTTCCACCCCTGTATGTTAGAAAATCAGGAAGTTTGTAGCCAGCTTCAGTGGCTCATCATCCAAACCAGTGTTCTCCTGAAAGCCCATTTCACTCACCCAGATTTCTGGTTTCTCTCTCATTCCCTAACTAGTTTACACTACTCAAACCCAGTGGAAGTAGGAGGTTCACAAGTTCAGGGCAGGTGTTATGGGGTGGCAAACAGGACAACACTACAGGGGCGGCCCGTGAAGCTTAGCTACATGCTTCAGCCCCTGGTGGTAGGGCTTCAGACAAGGCTAATAGAAAAACAGGCTCAAGTATCACACAGAAATGTAAGAACAATATTTATATTCCAGTTGATTTATTTCATAATTATATGGTAAACATGAGAAAGTCAGCAATTTTTCAGGTTTCATAGTAGCAGCCGTGTTAGTCTGTATTCGCAAAAAGAAAAGGAGTACTTGTGGCACCTTAGAGACTAACAAATTTATTAGAGCATAAGCTTTCGTGAGCTACAGCTCACTTATAGTGTGCTCTGACACTTGTATTTTTATGTCTGATTTTGTAAGCAAATAGTTTTTAAGTGAGGTGAAACTTGGGATACACAAGACAATCAGACTCCTGAAAGGGATACAGTAATGTGGAAAGGTTAAGAACCACTACCATAGAGAGGCGGTGCTCATGGCTGTGGCCCCTCCCCTGGTTATATGAGGTGGTGCTGCCCTGATCTCTCCACCCACTCCCCTCAGTTCCTTCACATCGAAAGACTGTAAGATGAGACACCAGTGCAGAGGGGAATATTCGTTTACATAGCATCCTGAAGAACCACAGTTACAGTAAGTAACTGTTTCTTCCTATTTAGAATACACATCTACATCTACTCACTTAGGTAACTCACAAGCAGCATCCCAGTCCAGAGGCGGGTCTTAGAGTCTACTGAGACAGGGATCACAGGACTGCCCTTTCGACACCTGTGTCTGCTTTGCAAGATGCATTAATAGCTTAATGGTCTGTAAATATATGCATGGATGACCACATGGCTGCCCTGCAAATGTCCATGATTTCAACAATTTCCATCCCACCATCAACCTCAGCCTGGACCAGTCCACACAAGAGATCCACTTCCTGAACACCACGCTGCTAATAAGCGATGGTCACATAATCATCATCCTATACCGGAAACCTACTGACCGCTATTCCGACCTACATGCCTTCAGCTTTCACCCAGATCACACCACACGATCCATTGTCTACAGCCAAGCTCTACAATATAACCGCATTTGCTCCAACCCCTCAGACAGAGACAAACACCTACAAGATCTCTATCAAACGTTCTTACAACTACAATACCCACCTGCTGAAGTGAAGAAACAGATTGACAGAGCCAAAAGAGTACCCAGAAGTCACCTACTACAGGACTGGCCCAACAAAGAAAATAACAGGATGCCACTAGCCATCATCTTTAGCCCCCAACTAAAACCTCTCCAACGCATCATCAAGGATCTACAACCTATCCTGAAGGATGACCCATCACTCTCACAGATCTTGGGAGACAGGCCAGTCCTTGCATACAGACAGCCCCCCAATCTGAAGCAAATACTCACCAGCAACCACACACCACACAACAGAACCACTAACCCAGGAACCTATCCTTGCAACAAAGCCCGTTGCCAACTCTGCCCACATATCTATTCAGGGGACACCATCATAGGGCCTAATCACATCAGCCACACTATCAGAGGCTCGTTCACCTGCGCATCTACCAATGTGATACATGCCATCATGTGAAAGCAATTCCCCTCTGCCATGTACATTAGTCAAACTGGACAGTCTCTACGTAAAAGAATAAATGGACACAAATCAGATGTCAAGAATTATAACATTCAAAAACCAGTCGGAGAACACTTCAATCTCTCTGGTCACTCGATTACAGACCTAAGAGTGGCTATTCTTGAACAAAAAAACTTCAAAAACAGAATCCAATGAGAGACTGCTGAATTGGAATTAATTTGCAAACTGGATACAATTAACTTAGGCTTGAATAGAGACTGGGAATGGATGAGTCATTACACAAAGTAAAACTATTTCCCCATGTTATTTCTCCCCCGCCACCCCACCCCCCACTGTTCCTCAGATGTTCTTGTCAACTGCTGGAAATGGCCCACCTTGATTATCACCACAAAAGGTTTTCTTCCTTCTCCCCCCCCCCCGGCCCCCGCTGGTAGTAGCTCATCTTAAGTGATCACTCTCCTTACAGTGTGTATGATAAAACCCATTGTTTCATGTTCTCTGTGTGTGTATATAAATCTCCCCACTGTATTTTCCACTGAATGCATCTGATGAAGTGAGCTGTAGCTCACGAAAGCTTATGCTCAAATAAATTTGTTAGTCTCTAAGATGCCACAAGAACTCCTTTTCAGTATGGAAATGTCACTGAGGAACACTATCAATGTTGCTTGTGCCCTCATGGAGTGAGCCCGAATCTGCTGAGAAGGTGTAGCCAAAGCTATCTCATATGCATTCTTGATTCAGGATGTTATCCATCTAGAGATGATCTGTGCAGAGATCACTTGCCCCTTCATGCAGTCCACAAATGACAAGAACAAGCGAAGTGAAGCATAAAATGGTTTAGTCCTGGCTAGATGGAGGCACTGTTCTTTCGAGGAAGAGTGTGGTTTAAGGGAAAACAGGTAAATACACTGCCTGAGTCAGATGAAACTGAGAGACCATTTTGGATAAAAACTTTGGGATGGTCGAGCAAACACAACATGATGTTGATGTCGGCAAGAACCTCCTTTGTGGAGCCACCCCCCAGTAACCAATCATCAAGGAAGTTGTGAATTCCTTTCCTCCTGAGATATGCCAGGACCACAGCCAGGCATTAGGTAAAGACTCGGGGAGTAGAAGAGAGGTCGAATGGGAGAAGCATATACTGAGTGATGTTCTCTTACCACAAAACAAAATAACTTCTTGTGGCTTACTAGAATTGCCTGGAGGTCCAGAGCAGCAAACCAGTCATTATGAGACAGCATGGGTAGGACAACCGATAAAAGTGGATCATGCAGAACCTCATGTATTTGATGAACTCATTGATGCCACAAAGGTTGAGGATGAGTCTTATCCCGCCCTTGATTTTTGGTATCAGGAAGTACCGGAAGTAGAAGCTGTGGCTGCAGCCGTTCCTGATATCCATTCCCGATGTCAGCAGAGACCTGATCTGCTCAATGAGAAGCATCTTGTGAGAGCGGTCCCTGAAGAGGGACAGGGAGGAGAGGTGCGGAGCAGGCATGGAAAGGAACTGGATTGTGTGGCCCGATCTGACAATGTCTAGGATCCAGCTATCAGAGGTAATTAATTCCCAAGCATTGAAAAAATGGGGCAGCTTGTCCCCAAAGGGACAGGGGGACAAAGATGGTGGGGAAATGACTGAGCCACTGCTCTGAACTAAGGAGTCAAAATGGGTGCTTAGCTGGTGCTGGGGGAGGGTGCCCAAAGCCTGAGCCCAACTGCTTCCTCTTGTGGGATCTATCCCTTTTTCTAGGGTAGTCTCACTGCTTTTGGGGGTTGGGGGTGGTGGGGGAGAAGGCTGCGCAAGGAATGCTGTGGGCGATACTGCTGCTGCTGAGCCCCATAGTGATGTCTTTCTGTGCAGGTGTGTACACACCCAAGGATCTTAAGGTAGCTCTGGAAGCCTTAAAGTAGTGCAAAATGTCATCTGTCTTGTCCAAGAACAACATCCGTCCATCAAAGGACAAGTCCTCAGTGGCTTGCTGAATATCCAAACTTATCCGAGAGTTTTGCGACCAAGAAGCCCTCCTCATAATTAACAATGAGGCCATCACCCTTGCCATGATGTGCGCAACGCCAAGGATGGACTGCAGGGATGTTTTGGCCTCCAAGCAGCCTTCTGCAACAAATGCCCAAAACTCCTCATGCGAGGCCTCAGACAACTGGTCCATGAATTTAGACATGGCCGACCAACTCAGAAAATCATACTTAGACAGCAAAGCTTGTTGATTCGTAATCCTTATCTGTAGGGATGATGAGGTATAGTTCTTTCTGCCCAGAACATCCAACCACTTGAAGTCTCTGTCCTTGGACGGAGACTTCAACCTACTCTACCGGGCCTGTCATTCACCACCATTACAACCAGGGAATTTGGGGCTGGATGTGAATCGAACTCTTCAAATCCCTGCATGTGAATGAAGTACCACTCTTTCATGCACTTAGCCACCAGTGATACCGAGGCCGGTGTACTTAACGGGGCTCTCGCTAGCTCAAGGAACACATCATTAATTGGGAGGGCCACTCTCCCAGGGATGGCAGGCTGTAGAATGTCTACCAGTTTGTGTTCTCCTGGATGTAGAGAAATGTGGCTACACGGTGTAAAATGTCCTGGTATGCCTTAAAGTCCTCTGGAATAGATGCAGAGGACAAACCAGGCAGCATGGCATTATCTGGTGATGAGGGTGAGGCTCTCATTTGAGCCACAACTGGCTCTTGGTCTCCGGACGAAGAACCTGGAAAGGAAGACACCAGCGGCTTTGCAGGGAGGAAGACCACCTACGCCTGGGCTTGCGGCTGACCCACAGTAACCATCGTCGACCTGGTGGGTGACTCCAGCTTTGAATGGGATGGGGAGTGGGATCTCCACAAGCATGGAGCATCCTACTGAGTCCAAGGAGGCCACAGATAATTGTAGCAGATTGGTGGCCAGTAGGGGCCAGGGCAAAGATCTCCGTCCCAGCCAGGAGGTGCATGCCAACCCTGGGAGCCATACTGGTCCATTGGCGGCCCTCAGAGCTCACCAGTGGGACGATGACAACCCTGACTCAGAAAAGCCCCAGGATCTCAGAGACATGGGTGGAGTGATGCTCTAGGGAGCCAATACCTGGCCCAATTCATCCATTGCCCCTGATTAAGCTGGTACCATCAGTATCAAGCATGTCAGTGCTGCAGGCAGTGTTGGTCCTGGTGCAAACAGTGGTACTGGAGCACCCAAGTACATCAACATTCAGGGCGGTGAAAGCTGCCTTGGGAGCATCTGCAGCATTGAATACAGCAGGGCCAAAGAGGGTCTTGGTGCCGAGGTCCCCCATACTAATTCTTAGGTACTTCCTGATTCTCCTTCCCCACCACAGAGAGGGGAGCACGTGCCATCCCATGTTCCAGAACCAGTCCCAGTCCGGCCCACCCTTTTCCTGGGGAAGGAAGAGGAGTCATCCTGTGCCCTGGAGTTGTTCTGATTAGACTTATGAGACCTCTTCCTCGGTGCCAAGGACAAAGAACAGGTCCTTCGCCTCTTTAGAGAGGTGCCTGCACCGGAACCAAAAAGTGACAGCGGCCTCTGAGCCCAAGGGCAATCTTCGGCCGAAGTAGAGTCTCATTACCAGATCAGGACATGTGGCCTGTTCAAGCAGGTGCTGCTTGAGTTGAAAGTTTCACATCACCCGAGTCCGCTTCCTGAATGATTTACAGATTGAACAACGCTCTTTGAGGTGGGCCTCACCAAGAGAGAGCAAGCACTCTTCAGTATCGCTCCTTCACATGACAGACAATGTTTAAACCCTGGTGAAGGCATCACTCAGGAACACTATCTAGCAACTAACACTATCTACTGACTACTAACACACACTAACTAATTATATACAATGAACTAGGCTGAGACTAAATGCAAGGATTGTGAGACTATAACCACATAGAGCTCCGACTCCAGCCAGGGGTGGTGAAAGGGAATGGGGGGGGACTGGGGTCAGGGGAGTGGCCAAAACCATTAGGCGCCTCTATGAATACTGCTAGGCAAAAGTCTCCAGCTCCAGCATGCTGGGCATGCACACACCTAAGTAGAATACATGTCTGCATCTACTTGAAGAAGTAGTTAACGCTTAATGGAATTTAAGGGTTCTTGCTACAGAATTTGGTTCCATTGTGCCATGGAGTACACTAGCCTCTGATCAAGACACTAATTTTATTGTTGCAGTAATTTCCCAAGACACTCAGTACTTCACCCAATTCCTACTTAAAAGCTATATGAAAAAAGTACATTAATGTTTCATGTCAGAGCCTCAAACTCATAGTTTCCCCATTCCTCTTCTCCCTTTCTCTAATAGCAATGCAGGAGCTTAGTCTCCATTTGGTTAGTTTCTTGGTAACACAGGCTGTAGATTATATGTTTCTGATGGTATTTACTACATCTCTTTCCCCTCTACATGCATTTAACTACCATAAAAATGCCTATGCCATACATATACTCTAGGCACCCTTGTCATCAATGAAAAATGCAATCCCTATACAATGCAGATAATATAAATAAGAACACAAGAACGGCCATACTTGATCAGACCAATGATTCATCTACCCAGTATCCTGTCTTCCGACAATGGCCAATGCCAGATGCTTCAAAGGGAATGAAAAGAATGGGGGAATTATCAAGTGATCTATCCCACCATCCAGGCCCAGCATCTGGCAGCCAGAAGCTTTGGGACATGCAGAGAATATGATTGCACCTCTGACCATCTTGACTAGTAGTCATTGATAGATCTATCTTCATTGAACACATAATTCTTTTGTGAATCCAATTTTACTTTTGGCTTTCACAACCTACCCTGGGAATGAGTTCCACAGGTTGACTGTGTGTTGTTTCCTTTGTTGGTTTTAAACCTGCTATTAATGTCATAGGGTGACCCCAGGTTCTTGTGTTATGTGAAAGGGTTATTCCACACCACTCATAATTTTATATACCTCTATCATATCCCTCAAGTCAACAACAAATCGCCAACAAACCACCACTCATAGGAACATATTCTAAAACAAAATTATGCAATACTAACATTCACAAAAGAGATCTATCCCTTAGATCTTCAACTTTCCCACAAATGTTCGTTCAAAGAGCTTGGCTTTGCACATATCAAAAACCTTAATAGATATGGGCTATTTTAGACCAAAGTGGGGAATGAATTCCATAGCTGAAGGGTCTTCACAGAGAACACATTGCCAGCAGTTCCCTCTCTTATATGCCAGCTTCCACTGATCACAGCTGTGGCAGTAAAACAGAGGGAGAGAAGAGTTGTCTCAGGTCATTTAGCACTTTACAGATCCAAAAATCAAAACTTTAAATTCCGTATAGAAGACTATATGTTAGCTTAATTGTGTTTTCTGTGATCAATAGCCTTTGTCACGAGTATCTCTTACTTACAAATGTAAAAGTTTGCTGTGTAATGAAGTATTCAGGTGACAGGTTCTCTTGTGGTAGAATTTTGAAATATATCCAAGTCAGTGCAATTATCTTCATCAGATCTATCCAAATAGGATTGCATAGCTAACACAAAAGTATTTCACATCCAGGGAAGTTAGCTCTGACAGAGATGAAAGTTGAATATCAACAGAAAACAAATTGACTTGAGACCACATGACCCAGAAATACAGATTTTGAGCTTATTACCATCAGAAAACAATTTAAAAATAGGAGTATTACATTTTCATGATATGCAAGAAAGAGTCAAATATCTCAGTACATGTGTGAAAGTATCAGACATACAACCATGGAGTGTTCATTTTAATAGCTCTGTTACTATCATTTCAGTTAACAAAAAGATCCATTAATACAGGACGATTGTTCTGAAGAACCACCAAATGGCAATCAGAGTTAATGCTGAATTAAAAGAATACGCAATCACCATTCATCTTCATAAACTACTAATCAACAATCCCTGTTTTCATGCCAAATGCTTTCTTACCAGCTTCTGAAAATAATTTAATTGAGATTCTTTATAAAATGAACATATTGTAATCTCATTTTATCGTATACATTTCCAAATAATTAGCTTTGTGATTGGTTCTATGGAAAAAAATCAGACATCACACTATATAATAAACAAAATTTAGATTAATTTCCTAGTAAATGCTGTGAACAGTGTATAATAAGCTGTCTTTGAAAAAAGATATGCCTTTGGAAATGATTAACTATTCTACTACAAGGACAAAAATGGTTAACAAGCATAAGGAATGGTACACTAAGAATTAAGTTCTAATACACATTCTCTTGAAAAGCTGCAGATCAAACTACATTTAGCATCAGGATATCTACTCTTAAAAATCTGTTTAATATAATTTTGATATAATGTACAGTTGGTTATGACATATTTCAACCAGACCTAGCATAAACTGGAGTGATGCTCTATATTCTGTCTCACTGGACAACAGTTGAATAAGAAATGAAGAGGAAAAGGAAAAGGGAAACCATTTTCCATTGTGTCAAGCAATCAGTGTTGATGACCAAGTACAGATAATAGATACTATCTATTAATACATTGTAGAGTGCAAATACAGTAAATACTTTAAAAGCATGTTCACATGCTAATGCTCAGTTCTTCTTCTTTTCTCCATGTGTTTCCTCCTTCAATGACTCAGCTGCAAGTTTCATTTGCTGTGAGGGGAAAAAAATGGTATCACACACTTGTTGCAGCATAGTTTAAATGAAGTGAACAAAACAATGGAATCCAAAAGTAGAACTGAAAAAAGTATCACTTTGAATCTAATCAAATAATGTTTAAAATGACAAGAAATAATTTTAAATTAATTCAAACATTCTTTTGTAAAAAAAGTGAAAATACACTGAGCTTACAGCATGCCTGAATTTTACAGGCAAGAGACAGGGACAGTTTTTATTTGGTAACTGCCTGTCTTTTGAGATCTGAAGAAGCACTCTGTTAGGCTGAAAGTGTATCTTCTCTTACCAAGAGAAGTTGGTCCAATATAAGATATTACCTCACCCACCTTGTCTTTCTCACCAAAAGACATAGAGACTGACAGTTCAGATTATATGTTAATTGCCTGCATGGTGAACAATGCTTATACAGGTCTATGGACATATGCAAACTCCTTCAAGTGGAGTTACTGAGCCCTAGAGGTACCGCATGTAGATTAGTAAGGCTGCAAGTTGCAACACTGGAAGAGTATATAAAATTAAATTTATTCTTTTAATAACTGGCCTTGTTTTCAAAAGGACTATGTGAGGAGTTAAATACAATTCTAATATTTACCTGCCATTTATAATTTCACTGACGTTCTGAACTACCATTTCAGATTGATTAACTTCTCTTTGCTATAAAGTCTATCAAAAATATTTCATGGAGGTATTGGTAAATCACACATCTATAAAACTATATATTTTTTAATTTTAGAGGTTTTTATTCTTGAAGAATGCATTAGCCTTTTAGGGTGTCATTTTATGGCCTTTCTTTGAAAAATTAAAATAGGTGGTGAAGCTGTCTAATAGAACCTCTTTCCATTTAAACTAATTAATTTTTAAAAAAAAGCTGTCTCTCAACTGCACCTAACTTTTTTGGAAAGTAGGTCTTAGATCTGCTGTGTCCCTATATTTAATAACAAGGTTTCAACCTGCTCACATATCTATAATAAACATAGTTAAAACCTTGTTATGTACCATACCATAATATTTACTTCACCTGTAGTATTTCTGGCATTCTGTATAGTGAAAATGAGGAATAACACAGTAACTAGGCACTGCAAGTGTACCATACATTTCAACATTTGTTGCCCATTGTACAACTCATCCATGTTCTGTTTTCTGTAGTAGGATAAAGAGATTGTGTTGCTTGAAAGCTTGTCAGTTTAATTTATTAAAGTTACTGCTTTCATGGAATTGCCAGGCTAGCACCTCTGCCTGCTGATAGCTCAGAATCCTGGGAACATGCACACTAAGCTGCCAGCAGGGCTGCTGCTAACAAGACCTAACTGTGCTCCTAGTTCTCCTCCTCCCATGAGCAAGCCTGGCCCTTGCATCCTGACTCTATGTTGGCTTTGATTGCCTATTTGTTCACTTCTCCCACAAATGCCTTTCTTCTTTCTCCCATGTAACCTCTACCGCATGGAACCTCCCTCCCTAAACTAACCCATAAAACCACCCCCCATCCTCCTTTGAACTCCTTGTCAATACTCACTTCTACCTGACTACAGGGGCTTTCAACTAATAATGGCTAGGCAGAGGGCCAACAGAGATTACAGATATGTTATTTATATTTTATATTAATATTTTAATGGCATGACCAGATACAATCTAAATGTGCACACAACTAACCTATGTAATCTGGCATTCCTATCACTGTTATCAGAAGTCCCTTAGTTCTACCTCTTCTTCTGTATGCATGCATTAAAGCTGATGACCGTATTGTTTGTGTTTACATAGCCATCATATCCTGTGAAGAGAGGCCAGAGAGCATGCCAATATCAGGAGTGTAGCCAGAGGGGTAGCTTTGGATGAACATAATTCATGAAGAAATCTCTCACATTTAGGAACCCAAACATGCAGCCTTGGTATCACAGGGTCAAAAACTTATTTCTTTTCCATTTGTTTTGATAGTTATGTGATGCTTCTTCCTGGGCCATATTTTCAGGTACGTAAAATGGTGACCATGAAGATGAATTGTAACAAAGTAATTTTAGATAGGATGGAAAAATTAAATTACTTGGACATATTCATATTCTTTGTCATTACATGCTCCATTTCAAAAATCTGAATGGAATTTGCCTGTAGATTAAGCATCTGTCTCCTGACCAGGTAGTCCTGCAGGTATTAAAGAGGAAATAGCGAGCCCTACTGAATATATATTTTACTGAACTGAAGTGTCTTGAATATTGTACTGTATGTTTTCTTGTTAAATTATTGAAGTTAATTTTTTTAAAAACATTTTTATTTCTAGTGTCAGGCTTTTGAGAGACCCTACTGCTCAATGCATCATTATCATTGGGGGGCTCCCAAAGTCCCTTGGAAGAGAGAGTTAAACTTCATTTTATTCAGTTCCTTTTCTTTGCCAGGCAGTCTGCTGCTAAAATAGATTAATTTACTCCCAGCTAAAAATAAAATCTGGAAAGAGGGCATTGGTGGTGATGTGTGTTATTCCTGAAGCTACAGTTAAGGTTTTGTCTCCATTACCAGAGAGGGCTCAACGTGAAGCAAGGATGCCGGGCATCAAAAATATCTGCTGAGGGAAGCTGAAGTCATTATGTGCAGCTTCTCAGTAAGAAGAGTGTATGATCATTCAAGAGTCTGTGGAAGAAGAAAGAGACTGGATGAAGCTGAGCCAAAGCAACTGTTCACCTACCAACTGCAGTTAACAGGTAAAGGTCTCACAATATTAGAAAAAATAGAATTCGTGCACGTATACTAAGGCAGCGAATATTGAGAATAAATGCCATAAAGATGCATTGAAACAAGTAAGAAATAACTCACTATTCTTTGGAGAGAAAGGGGATTGAAAGATATAGTCAAAGCAAAGAGAACAGATTGCGATGAACCTAAACGTGAGGAGGGAGCAAAGGGGAGAAGCTAGTTGTACTGAGTGGCATTTTTAGAATTCAAGAGTTCACAGCCTTGAACTTAGCATGACTTAATTCTAGATGATTCTACAGACAGGGAAAGAGAAAGAGACCTGAATGTTAAAATACAGAAAGCAATCCCATGACAAAGTAACTTTTACTCAATCTCTAAAAGATTACCCAGCCACGCACTTGCCTAATCGTTCAATGAGCGAGTGTTTTGCAAATGCCAATGTCCTAAAGTTTAAGCTGTTCCTATTAAAAAAAAATGTTTGATTTTATCAAATATGTATAGAGTGGTACAAAGACAGATGAACATATAACTAAGTGTATAACAGTACTATCACAAAAATTGGAAATGAATAAACTGCATGTGTGTATAAAAAGCACATTGAAAACATTTCTGCTTGAAGCTGTGGGCTCATCAGTTGAAAATGAAAGAGGAGAGGAGAGACCTAGGTGTGTTAGTTGATGACAAGATGACTATGAGCCACCAACGTGATATGATTGCGAAAAAGGAAATGCAATCCTAGGATACAGAAGGCAAGATATTTCCAGTAGAAATAGGGAAATGCTAGTCCCACAGTACAAGGCACTGATAAGACCTAATTTGAAATACTGTGTACAGTTCTGGTTATCCATGTTCAACAAAGAGGAATTTAAATTGAAACACGTGCAGGATGATCAGGGGAATGGAGAGCCTGATTACGAGCGGAGACTAAAACAACTTGGTTTGTTTAACTTAGCAAAACAAAGGCTGAGAGGAGATATGATTGCTCTCTATAAACAGGGTGTGGGGTAACGATCATGGAGGGAGAACTACTATTTAAACTAAACAACTATGTTGGCATAAGAACAACTGATTGTGATCACGGGTAGGATGGAAATGATTTAATTAATCTTCAAATAGAGCTTGATAAATTTATGAGGGATTGTATGATGCAGTGATTCCCAAACTTGTTCCGCCACTCGTGCAGGGAAAGCCCCTGCTGGGCCAGGCTGGTTTGTTTACCTGCCGCGTCTAAAGGTTTGGCCGATCGCGGCTCCCAGTGGCCGCGGTTCGCTGCTCCAGGCGAATGGGAGCTGCTAGAAGCGGTGGATCGGCCGAACCTGCAGACGCGGCAGGTAAACATACTGGCCTGGCCTGGCAGGGGCTTTCCCTGCACAAGCGGCGGAACAACGTTTGGGAACCACTGGTATGATGGATTTTCCTACAGTGATAGAGGGCTGGGCTGGCCCTGGGAGTTCTTTCTGGTTCATGTTTTATGTTCCTAAAATCTCATGCTTCAGGGCTTCAGCCCATCACCTGTAGGGTTCAGGAAGGGAACCCCGGAGGTGTTCTGATTTTTTTTTTTGGTCTTCTTTCTCTGAAGCTTTAGAGATGGCCACAGTGGGATGGGACACTGGACAGGGTGGCCTGGTGCTCTGAGGTGGCACTGAGTATTCTCTTTCTCAGATGCTTGGCTGGTGTGTCTTGCTCATGTGCTTGGGATCTAACTGATCATAATCACCATATTCGGGATCCAGAAGGAATTTCCCCCCATATCAGATGGCAGGTATCTTGGGGTTTTTCCACCTTCCTTTTCATGACATGGGGCATAGATCACTTGCTAGGATCATCCGGATACATCTCATGAAATCAATGCCTCCAGGGCAGGGTCCTCGGGCATTGGTACATCTCAGTCTCTCCCTCTCTGCCTGTGGCAGACAATAGTCTCCAGAAGGCTGTAATACTTTGGTCTAATTTTGGTTGATGAGTTTAGTGCTTTTGTGCTGGTGGTATTTAGTAGCCTGTGATATACAGGAGGTCAGATTAGATGATCTGGTGGTCCCTTCTGGCCTTAAACTCTACGACACTGAAATTTTAGTTCACATTCTATCCAATAAAATTGGGATGCCAGGATTTATTTAATACAGAAGAACATTCAAACTTTGCCTCTTGTCTTTGCCAGCCTGCAGTCCAAATATGCTTAGCATGGTATAAGCTAACTACAGTAAATGTAGGTTTCAGAGTAGCAGCCGTGTTAGTCAGTATTCGCAAAAAGAAAAGGAGTACTTGTGGCACCTTAGAGACTAAAATTTATTAGAGCATAAGCTTTCGTGAGCTACAGCTCACTTCATCGGATGCATTACAGTAAATGTATTTTTTTAAATTTCTATCTGCATTTCCATCCAACCTATAAGCAAAATAAAATTAGTTTGCTGTACAAATATTTATTTGTTTTTTCCTAGCAACAGTGGAAGAAAGACCATAGCTGAATGATGGGATTCAGAGTCCCTTTCTGTATCCTTGCTGATTCATTTATTTAAATAAATGCCTGATTAAAACTAAAGGGAACTTAATTTAAGTGCCTTCTATCTCTAATGTAAAAGCATCAGAAAGATACAGAGAACAGCAATTCTACCCAATTCATGACTCACCAAACTCAAAACTAATTCACTTACACTGGACTTATTTTAAATTCTCAGCATTATTGACTCTAGTTTCTCTGATGAAAAAAATATCCAGAAGTCTTTGTCCAGTTCTGGACCTGTACATCCTAAACTCAGCTGAAAACTCATTTCAAAATGGGGACTTCAGCTCTTCTGATCTAAGATACGGTACCACCTCTGCCACCACCTCTTTATATATTCTGTAGCTATCAGGGAGGCTTAACTTCAATTCCAATACTTCCTATGGATTTATAGGGAGATGGCTGAGGGCACACTGAAGTTCAATGATGTTCTGGTAAAGCCAGGATCTTCATGTCATTTTGGGTTGAGTTGTGTTTTACCAGCTCAAACTCAGAGTACTGGGGTAGGGGATCATTTGTGGCTTGAGAGGAATCTCCCTGGGCAGGGAGACCTCTCAGCTGATGTTGACTGGCTGGGGAAACAAGGCAGGGAACAAGCTCTCGCTGAAACACCATGGGCACCAGAAATTGGCCACTGTGGCATCTTGCCGGGGGTCCTTCATTGCACATATCTGTCCCACTGCTGACTGACCTGAGACATGCTACTGAAGAGGAACTGAGACAGTGCAGGAACTATGCTGGGGGGAAATTAATTCAGGTATCTATTGATTATAACCCCCCCCCCAAACAAAACTATGGAAGCTGCTTGGGGGAGGCAGGGTGATGGCTGCAAGAAAAGGAGCCTTTTGACTAATCCAGGGTTTCCTCAAAGTGTTCCCTAAACACCCTCTCCCGGCCAAATGGAGACCAACCTGCAATAGATGCAGAAGATGAAAAAAACTCCAGAGGAAAAGAGCCCTCAGAGAGCTAGTGAAGAAACCTCTGCCTCTGAGCGTGGCCACAAAAGAGAGGGGAGCAATGTCAATAAAGTTCATTGAGAGCACAGGCAGGCAGACTGCACAGGGGGTGAATGGGGAGGAACTTCTTGCCCATTTCTGAGACTTGGAAAACATGGAAAAATCCAGCAGTTCCAAGTTTGACTGAACAGCAGATTCCTATCATTGAGAAGATGCCATCATGCTTGATGACTTAAAAATCATGAGCTTTTAAAATGTACCTCTGCTCAAATAGTTAATAGCTGCTAATCTGATGGCTGTTAAATGGACTATCTGAAATACCTTGATGGTTCTCAGTTTCAGTTCTGTGCTCCTGATACTTTATTACAGCCCCCAAACCACAGCTCATCTTACCTTTGTTGTTTGCAGTATTGCAGCCATGTTGGTTCCAAGATATGAGAAAATCAAGGTAGGTGGGGTAAAATCTTTTATTGGAGCAACTTTCAAGTTGGCCCAATAAAAATATTACCTCATTTACCTTGTCTCTCTCTCTTAGCTTTGTTGGCAGTCTCAACAGAGAAGCCAATGATCAGTGTGAAGGCCCAACTCCCCTCTCAACCATAGACATAGTCCTTCCAGGAAGGGTGTGAGAGGAAGTTTGCAGTACTTCAGCCTATACTGTAATTGTTGTATGGACAAAGAAAGTATTTAAGTCCTGGAGACTGCAAATTTGGCACACTTCTCAAGCACTACATTTCAATGAATATTTTAAAGGAAAACATATAAATAGTCCAAGTTTATCACTCCATGGAATCATCATTGAAGGTGCGTACTCTGCTATGTAATCTGTCCCTTCCTTCTCTACTCAGCAAAGATCCAAGAACTTTGTGGCTAAATCCAAAAACTTTAAAAATTGTATTTAATTAAATTACAGACAGAAATGCTGACATGGTACAAAAAGAGTTTGCAGAGTTAATTTTTTACCTGGTGTTTTAAATAATGCTGTAATGTTTAATTTTCCTCTAGCCATGAATCCATTTTTTCTTTAGGCCAACTGAAAAGGCTTGGGGGAGGGGAAGTGCTTGGCTTGCAAGATTGTTTTTGTACTAAAAAAATCTCTTCTCTCCTCCAGGATCACTAATTGACTTACTAATAATCTTGTGAACTTGAATTAACCACCTTCCCCCTCAAAAAAGTGTGAAAATGCGGAGATCAGCATACTTCCAATATCTGTTTGCAATCATTATTATACGAACAGAAAAATCTTGATGCTTTTAGGCAAAGGTGCCAGTTGTATTTGATTATAGCTGACTCTGAAATAAGGGGCTTTTAAATTGTGTAATTTAATACTAAAAACAATACAGTATGTTGGCAAAAGGGCGATAGTTACAGATATAAGCAAATACAAAGAAAGGCACAATTACATTATAAACCTGGATTAAAGAAAAAAAATTGAGCTGCAGGGCATTTTATTACAGCAATATCCAGACTTTCCCCACTAAAGGCTTCATTCGAAACTTACCCTTAATTTGTATGTTATGAATGGATTGCAGCCACCTTTATCCTTAATATCGAAGTGCAGATCCTAGAAACAACAGGTCCCAATGTGCAAACTCCCTATCTTGCTGTAAAGCAGCATATCTTGATCAAGATGGAATACAATGGGATCTGTAGTCTCATTAGACCACCACAATAGACCTCTGTGTGCTATACTTTGACTAACTCTGCATTACAAATACAGGAAATCTGTGACCTTTGTATAATGAATGGGCTTCTATATTTGTCGATGTTCACATCACATATTTTTCACACACTGAGGATGCTCTGATAAACCATCCTCAGTGTTTCTGTGTGGATTTACAAACCACAGTTGACATTTTCTTCAGAGTGTTTAGATGCATTTTGTGTGCATTACCTCTGTTTTTTCACTTACACAATGATATTGCCTTTGTGCATTTGAAGAGTTCTATGCCATAGCTATGTTATGCTTCATAGTAACATAATATTTTCCAATTTTCTTTTTGCTCTTATGTTCATAATCTATACTGTAGTCAGATCTCTTACAGTTATTGCTACCGGGTCTCACACATTTAAACATAGAAAAAGGGGCCTCAGACAACAGTTCAGCAGCTAAATGTGGAAAACCAGATAAAATTACCTGAAATAGCTAGAAAGAAGAAAATCAAACTGCTGAGCTGAAACTAGACTCCATCGATGCACCAAGTAAATATTTTTCAGCACAAAACCACATATACAAATAAGTAGATACGGAAATATGTACTCGGGTAAGTACAGAGTATATGCCTCTAACCAGCCACTTCTTAGTTTGCTTTTCTTTTACTAGCCAACCAAAAATTCCTTCATTTGAGTTTACTGTTTTTATTTTTATATAGGACTACGTGCTAAATTATTTCTTGATTTGTTTTATATTTACAATATGAAAATGGAAGGGGAAAGAAAATGTTCATGTGACATGCATGTGATGGTGCACAGTAAATGTAGAGATAGATTCTAGGGCTTGTGACTTATGCAGGTAACTGAGAAATATCAGTGAAATCTACATGCCAGCCAATAGCAGGATAGTGCATGCCTGCACCTGGAATGAAACTTGATAGACTCCTACTGCCCTATATGTTTTATGAACAATAAAAAGTCTAAGAATAAATCTGAATGGAACAGTAGCTATCCCGCAATGCTGTGGGGAAAGTGCGTGATAAGCATGTATCTATCATGACTAACCACTTTCAGAAAACAAGAATTACAGGTATGCAATTGTATTTTCTCTGAAGGTAGTGTCACAGCAGATCCCCACTTATACTAACAAGCTCAGCGAACGTTTTGGCGCAACAATAAAAGCATCCTGTAATAGGAGGAATATCTTCAGGCTCTTTGCAGGTGGGGAAAAATAATTACATTTTCTAGCAAGAAGAAGAAGATATCTCAAAACAAAAACACTAGTTATTATAAATGGTGGAGGGAAGATGGAGCACTCTCTGTTTGGAAGCAGATTATGTGATACCAAGAAGCTAAACGTAGAATCACAACCTAACATTGAATTCAGGCAATACCATTTTGCATAGGTATGTGGACAACTCCATGTGGCTGCTATTTGTATCTTCTGGAGGCGAATGTATCCGAGCCTGGATATGGGATCAATCATTCTTCAGAATAAATGTGCCTTATAATGATCCTGAGCTATAGATTCATTTAGAAATAGTTGTCTTAGGGTACATTTACACTGCAATCTGAGGTGTGATTACAACTTGTGTAAGCATACTTGCACTAGCTAGATTAAAACTAGCTCAGGTATGCCTACACAAGCTGCACTCACACCTCTGATTGCAGTGTAGACATACCCTCAGATACAGCATAATCTATTGATCAAGAATCCAAAGAAATAAGAACCCGTATGTTCTAAAGGTACTTCTACACAGCACACGGCAGCAACCTCCCAGCACAGGTCAACAGATCTGCACTGGTGGGGCTTGTGCTATTGCTCTAAAAACAGCTGTGTAGACTTTGTGGATTGGGCTGGAGCTTGGGCTCTGAAGCCTAGGAAGCAGGGAGGGCTTCAGAGCTCGAGTGCCAACCCAAGCTGCAACTTTGAAGTGCTGCCCATACAGCAGCTTTTATCATGGTAGCAAGAGCCCTGTGAGCCCAGCCTGTGTAGACATACTCTAAGACAGTTATTTATTCTGCTCCAGATAATAGTTTAAGGTACTGCACAGAATTGGGTGGTGGATGTGTCTTTGGTACCAGAGGAGCCATTGGTCCCAGTTGCACCAAGACTGCTGGCGTGAGTAACACCAATAGTATTCGCAAAAAGAAAAGGAGTACTTGTGGCACCTTAGAGACTAACAAATTTATTTGAACATAAGCTTTCGTGAGCTCAAATAAATTTGTTAGTCTCTAAGGTGCCACAAGTACTCCCTTTCTTTTTGTGAATACAGACTAACATGGCTGCTACTCTGAAACCAATAGTATTGGCACAAGAGCCAGTACTGAAGGCAAAAGCACTTATAACTGGGGTACGGCATTCTAAGAGAGAGTAAGAGCGAGAGAGAGATTAATGAGTCTGTTCTATTAGCTTATGCAGTAGAGGTTCATGCACTAAGCTGCAGAGGCCACAGGTTCGGTACTGCCTGCCAACAACCGGGGTCCATCAGTGTTACACAGGCATCAACACCATGCATGCTCCCTCAGTGACAACAGCTCTAGGAAGATGCAATTCTGACCTAATGATGTGAGTTTCCAGTGCTCAAACTGCTGGATTTGGAAGCACCACAGAGCATGAGCCAAGAATTTATTGGGATCCAGGAAGTGGGCGGGCAAAGCAAAGCCCGCCCACTGCTAAAGGATCCCCACCCCAGCCTAAGAGGGGGATCCACAGGACCTGGAAACCAAATGATTACAGGGGACAACTAATGAAACAACAGGGACAGGAGTGCGGTCAAAGGGTCAAACTAAGGGAACCAGATGGGGACATGGAGCAGAGAACCCTGGACAGTGCCCACTGCTCCTCAAAGGTGTCAAGAGAGTCAGTGAAAACCACCCAGAGGAACTCTGCCCGGATACGTGAACGGACGGAGGATCGGAAATAGGCCCCCCAGTCACAGGAAACTCCATCGGCCAACCTCCTCACCCTGGTTTTATAGATGGCCATTTTAGCCAGGGCCAGGAGGAGGTTGACCAGGAGGTCCCGTGACTTTGTGGGACCACAGATAGGGATGCATACATAAAAAGGTGAGGAGAAAAGTGCAATCAAAACCTTAACAAAATGTCTAATAGGAGCTGGAATAGGGGCTGCAGCCTGGCGCACTCTAAGTAAATGTGCAGCAGGCTTTCCCTCACGCCGCAAAAGGGGCATGTGTCCAGGATAGGGGTAAACTGCGCCAAGAACACACCCATGCTCATGGCCCCGTGAAGGAGCCGCCAACTTATATCCCCAGAGGGCCTTGGGACCAGGGTGGAGTATAGGCTGGCCCACCAGGGCTCCTCACCCTCTAGTGGGTAGGTAAGATGATCTAAAGAACTGAGTGATGTGACTGGCTCTACTCACCCTGAACTTGGTCCTCTGAATCGTGACCAAGCACCAGGCGGTGTGTCACACTGCACAACATCAGTGTCCTGTCTCCGTTCGCTCTGATGAGCTTGATATAGCTAAATTCTTTGAGGATGCTTGTGTGCTATGGGACTTCTATTGCTAGTGTTACAGCTCAGTGCTTGGGAATGATTCAGTTTTAGCACCTCAGGGGAAACTTGACTTGAGAACACTGTCATAGATTTTATGGCCAGAAGGGACGATTACGATACTTTAATCTAACCTTCAGCATAATACAGGCCATAGAATTTCATGCAGTAATTCCTATATCACGCCCAATAATTTCTGAATGAACTAGAACTACCATATCTTTTAGAAAGACAATCAAATCCTGATTTGAAGATTTCCAGTGATAAAAAATCCATCTCTTCCCTTCGTAAAAAAGTGTGCCTTATTTCTAGTTCAAATATGTTTAGCTTCAATTTCCAGTTTAGGATCTTGTTATGCTTTTGCCTGCTAAATTGAAAACCCTTCTGTTATCAGGAATCTTCATTTCATTTAGGTGCTTATATAACACAATATGTCACTTTTTAACATTCTCTTTGATAAACTGATGGGACTGAGCTTCCTTAATTTCTCACTGTAAGGCAAGTTTTCCAGAATTCAAATAATTCTTGTGCCTCTTTGTTGAACCCTTTTCAATTTTTTAACATCCTTTTAAAAGGTGAACAGTTGAACTGGTCACAGTATGTATTCCATTAATGGCTTCACCAAAGCTGTATCCAGAGTAGTAATAAACACCTCCTACACCTTTTCAATATAGACTTTAAGGTCAGAAGGGACCATCAGGATCATCTAATTTGACCTCGTACACATTGTAAGCCACACAACCTCACCCACCCACTCCTGTAATAGACCCCTAACCTCTGGCTGAGTTACTGAATTCCTCAAATCATGATTTAAAGACTGCAAGTTACACAGAATGCACCATTTACACCGGTTTAAATCTCCGTGCCCAATGATGCAAAGAAAGGGGAAAAAAACGAACAACCAGGGTCTCTGCCAATGTGATCTGGGGAAAAATTCCTTCTCGACCCTAAATATGATGATCAGTTAGATCCTGAGCTTGTCAGCAAGACCCACCAAGCAGATACCTGGGAAAAAATTTTCTGTAGTAATCCAGAGCCCTCCCCATCTAATTTATATAGCCAAGGATTATGCTAGCCCTCATAACCATAGCACCGCATTGGGAGCGCATATTCAGTTGGTTATCCTGCATGACTCTTCCATCTTCTTCAGAGTCACTGATTTCCAGGGTACAGTCCTCTCCATCGCATAAATTACATTTAAGAAGACTTGCACCTTGACGACTTTTGGACTAACTTCACATCTGATTTAATCAGTAGTGCCAAAACCAACAACTTTGTGAAGCTCAAGTTAGCAAAAATGATAAAAAAAAACCAAAACAATAAAAGAGAAGTAAACACAAAACACAACTTTTCAGAGAAAAAAACACTGAGGTAAAAGATGAAAACGCTTTGGGTAGACAAGAAAACAGATGCAGTAACATAGCTAATCAAGTAGTTGCCATGAAAAGTGCCTTCACTGTCAGCAATCAGAAAGTATTGGGTCACCAGAGCTGGCAACCAAAGTCTTAGCTATGGGACGCCTGCAAGTCATATACACAAGGTATGGACCCTGAAGTGGGGAGCTGTTGCAACCCCACATTTAAAGAACTACTCTACTTTTTTTGTTTTATTCACATGTAAATCATTGCATAATAGTGAATGTAAAAAAAACCAGTGTTAATGCAACATTAAATTTGAGAAATTGAGTGTTCCAAAGTCAGGAAATGCAAAGTTCAGATGATGATACCTTTATGGCTTTGTATTTTATATCTGATGAATGAAGCCTTGTGTCACTATAGACAAAACAATCTATGTTTGTAACTGATATTTTGTAGTTTCCTTTTGATCTACTGTATAGTATCTCTGAATTAAATTACAAAGTATGAATTAATTTTCAGTAGCCTTTTTTACTATAGCAGTTAGTCTCTGCTGAGTCATCTCTATTTGGGCTAAATAGGTAATTTGTTTTCACAATATTTTTAATTCATTTCTTGCACAATGTGTGTGTTCAACAACGTAGCTGGAAATCAAAGAGAAAGAAAATATACAGTGTAACAGAATAAATTTAAATCTCTCATTAGGATTGTATGCTCTAAGCATGCTTGCAGCATGAGAATTACTGTTGGCTGAGTCTGCTCTCTTTTAGGTCATGTGATTATGTCTCAGCCAATAGGCAGCCAGTCAACAGATTCTGGAACCAGAAATTATTGTCCAGCAGGACAGCAATGATGCAAAAATATTCAAAGTGACATGAACCTGTTTCAACTAAACAGACTTGTGCATCAATCTAAAGGTGTGGTTTATATATGAACTATGACCACATGAATGACCTTCTAGTGATTTTACATTGGGGTCAACTGGTTATTATGATAAATCTGTTTTTCTCATCAGCTTTGAATAAAACTGACTACTAGTTTGGACTTCTGCAACTAAGTGACATTGCCAGATGTGTCGCTGACAAATTGAAAGGAGATGGCAGGAGAGTTTGCACTGTGCCTGCCAGCAGCTCCATTTTCTCTTCCCCCTTCCTGCAGTTAGTTCTTGATAGGCCTACCATGGGCATAAGCTTCTCGTGTTCTTGGCACTTGTCTTGAGGAAGAGACTTAACCAGGACAGAGACCTTCTTCCAGAGCTTAACTAGGCCTTTGGTGATGAAGCCCTGGGTATTCCATGACTTTGAGGGCTGTAGCTGAGGAATGGTGAACCCAACATTTGACTAAATCTCAATATCAGTGCTTAGGATTCTGGGGCAAAGCAATGTGAGAGCAGCTGGTCTTCCCTTGAGCCATCTCTGCCTCAAACACCAACTGCTCACGTGGAGGGCAGGAGATGCAGCTAACAGAGTCTTCTGGGAGAATATGAATTTTATTAATAGTCTTTCAGAGTGTGCATACTGTGTGAGCTGTCTGACCATCTTTTTCAAAAGCTGATCCAAAACAGAGTTTAAGGACATGCTAACCCCTTTTAGAGTTTCTAAAAATTATGGATGATAATTTTCTAACACAAAAGGTATTGTATCCAACACCAAGTAATTATTTTGGACCTCATTATGATGGATAAAGATGAATTAATCACTGGACTGGAAGTTGGTGGTCTTAGGGACCAGTGATCATGGTTAAGGCTACATTTTAGTCACGGGTATATTTAGTAAAAGTCATGGACAGGTCACAGGCAGTAAACAAAAACTCACGGCCTGTGACCTGTCCATGACTTTTATTAAAAATACTTGTGTCTAAAACTTGGGGGGCAGGGCTGCCAAGGGGGCGCCGCGGTGTTGGGGGAGGGGGCGCCGCGGGTGATGATGGGAGGAGGCGCACAGCCCGGGACCCCAGCTGGTGCTGGAGGGGGGAAGGGCGGCAGCGCGTGGCCTGGGGCCCCCGCTAGTGCTGGGGGGGAGGTTGGCAGAGCCGGCAGGCTCCCTACCTGGCTCCGCGCCTCCCCCCACAGCAGCAACATCCCCCTTGCTCAGCTGCTAGGCGGAGGCATGGCCAGGCAGCTCTGTGCACTGCCTCCACCCAGAGCGCTGACTTCGCAACTCCCATTGGCCTGAAACTGAGGCAGAAGCAGCCACTTCCAAGGAGCCCCCCAAGTCAGCGCTACCCAGAACCCACCTCACCCCATCCCATGCCCCAACCCCCTGCCCCTAGCCTGAGATATTCAGATAGGTGAGCACATTTGTTTTTAAAAAGTATTATTTAATATTGTCAGTGCTAAGCAAATATACAACAAAAACAACATCCTAACACTCTCCTTTTACCTTTGAGAGCATGACTTTTAAAAAAAAGCTATATTAGTATTAAAAGTGGTTTTAATTTAAAATTTATATTACCGTCGTATTTATAATATACAGCTTTATCATAATAAAATAGAAGATATGTATTTTAATAACATTTGTTTTAAATTATCTGGTGAACAAGAAATAGCATCATATCCATCTAAAAGTTACAATAAGCAAGGAATCATAAATTAGCTAAGGAAAAGATCTATTAGGTCATTCAGTCTTTTCCCCTTCCCTGTGCAAGCTTGTTTCCCATACTATATTTTCCCTAAAGCATAATTTCTAGAACTTTCTGCAGTCTATTTTTTTTATTTATTTATATTTATTTATTAAAGGGATTATTTCCTTTGGGGGACTATTCAACTATCTTATAGCTCTCAGTCAGGAAAACTTTGGCTATTTCTAGTTCTTAGATATTTTGCAAATTTTCTGAAGAAACCTATCTTAACATTTATCAAATACAGTCAGGGCTTGGCTGCAACTGTTCACAAACCAACAATAACGCATCAAACACCATTCCTCCATTTATCCAAGACAGTTTCTACAAGGTGAATTCCCACACTGCCAAGAGAATTCTAATCCTCAACTTGGAAAGACTACTCCCTCAATAGATAAGAGGTCATTTAGTCTCTCAACTAAATGCTGTGGTACTCAGTCCTAACCAGATACAGTCAGTTTATTCAAATTGGCTGTGGTGTCTTTATGATGTGGTCTACATATACACAAGGGGCACATCTGCGGGTTACCAAACTTCCCCTTTTCATTTAAAGCATACAGTCAGATATGAATATATGGCATTCTTAGAGGAATACAGCATATTGACTAAAAAGCACGTATGAGAGAGAAAGAACGAACTTTGAATTGGCCTACAGAGCAATTTTTTAAAAAAAGGTAAAATATGTGAACTTTGTAGTTTAAAACTCTGTGTTTCTTTTAGATGTCAAAAATTACGGATGCTTACATGGTTCTAAAATATAGTGTGATAAATATGTATGAAATGAATAGCATGTAATTTTTAAATATAATTTTAAATACCAATCTAAGGGTGAAATCCTGGCCCCATTAAAGTCAGTGGCAAAACTTCCATTGACATCAATCCAGCCAGAATTTCACCCTGTTTACAAGGCTATGGTAGGACAAAACATTTTGTGCATGTTTTCCAATAAAATGGAGTGAGGGAAACCTCTTCTGCAATAGTCTGCTAGCTTCTTTTGTTTGGAAGCTATGCAAGTGAAAGGATTTAGTGTTTTGTTTATATTTGTAAAGCTCCTGTCTGCCTGAATCTTTCTAGAACCATAAAGTACTTTTGTTAGTTACTTGAATAAGGCAAAGTGCAGCAATGGAATGCCCTAAATAGAAATACTGTTACTTGATGTGTCTCTTTCAATGCTATATCTGCACTGCCACTATAGCCCTCACAGAGAAGTTTCAGGCTCTCTCTGTCTAGCACTAGCAACTATTCTGCAAAGTTTTAGCATCTTGTGACATTATGTTCTAGGGAAGACAGTGTTATGGATAGTTAAAGATTTTAACAGCTACTGTCCCATGTCAAACGGGTCTGCATTTTTTAAGTGACTGTGTAACATGAAGAACAGGCTGAATTAAGGTTGCCAGAAGTCCGGTTTTCGACCAGAACACCTGGTTGAAAAGAGACCCTGGCAGCTTGGTTCAGCACCGCTGTCAGGGCCATTAAAAGTCCAGTCAGTGGCACAGTGGGTTTAAGGCAGGCTCCCTGCCTACCCTGGCTCCACGCGGCTCCCGGAAGCAACCAGCATGTCTGGCTCCTAGGTGCAGGGGCAGCCTGGGGATCCACATGCTGCCCCCACCCCAAGTGCTGGCTCTGCAGTTTCCATTGACATGCTGTTTGCTACTGGGAGCTGCCTGAGGTAGGTGCTGCCCGGCTGGAGCCCGCACCCCAACCCCCTCCTGCATCCCAACCCCCTGCCCCAGGTCAGAACCCCCTTCCACACACTAAGTCTGTCCCAGAGCCTGCACCCCGCACCCCCTCCCACACCTCAACCGCCTGCCCTGAGCCCCTTCCCATACTCCAAACCTCTCAGCTCCAGTCTGGAGCCCCCTCCGGCACCCTAAACCCCTCATTTCTGGCCCCACCCCAGAGCTTGCACCCCCAGCCAGAGCCCTCATCCTTAGAGCACCCCAACCCCCATCCCAGCCTGGTGAAAGTGAGTGAGGGTGCAGGAAATGGAGTGACGGAGGGAGGGGGGATGGAGTGAGTGGAGATGGGGCCTCTGAGACAGGGCAAGGCAGGGCAGGAGACGGGGCAAAGGTGTTCAGTTTTCTGCAGTTAGAAAATTGGCATCCCTAGGCTGAACATTTAAGACTCATAGCAGAAAGTAACATTTTTATGGAGACATACACAAAATGCTGTTGTGTATACTTTACTCTGATTTTTTAGGTTGGCTTCAGTGCTTTTAAAAACAGGGTGGTTTTTTAAAACAACGTGTAAATGAACAAGAAGGAGAACAAGGAGAACAAATTCTATCTAGATCAAGGGCTGGATTGGAAAATAAGTAGTATTACTCTTTTCAACAGTCTCTATTTTCTTTTCTATTTTCAAGCTTTTCTTCCTGTGTTCACCACTCACCAAACCCATTATGTCAGCATTCCACAGCCACACTAACTATATCAAGTCTTCCCACCTTTCTTACATATAGTGACATGAAATTTAGATTAAACATGATCACTATCAAATTAAGACATTAATAAGCAATTAAAAGATTGATATTTA
The DNA here is from genome assembly GCF_009764565.3 of Dermochelys coriacea. Taxonomy (NCBI): domain Eukaryota; kingdom Metazoa; phylum Chordata; order Testudines; family Dermochelyidae; genus Dermochelys; species Dermochelys coriacea. Next base: position 194,067,155 of record NC_050069.1, read on the forward strand.
ATTTTAGTAACCTTTCATCATTTATAGTTTTAAATGATCATTTATAATTATTAAAATTATAATTAAAACATATTACAGCTTCTACTTCTAAGCAAAGCCAGAATACTTGTAAAAATGCAAGATGCTATAATTAATAATTTCCTTTAAAAAAATTAACCGTCTATGCCTCCTGTTGCAGTACATACTGTTCACTTACCTCTATCCATTGACACACACAATGACACCATGTTTCTCAGACTCTTTTTTTGCTGTCTTTTTAATTGTTTTCCTCTCCTTTCCCTCTTCCTACCATTCTATTTTATATTCTCTGTCTTTCCCCCATTTCTCTCTCTTCTTTTTCAAGTTTTTTTTACTTCCTCTACTGCTCCCTCCTGATTTCTTCCCCAGCCCATTTCCTGGTTGCTTCTTTGCCCTCCTAGTTGCACTCTATTCCTAATCCCTTGTTGCTTCCTCCCAACTGCTCTGCTCTGCATCCATTTGCAGTAGTAGGGAAGGGTCAAATTCAGTGGCATGAAAAGCACTGTGATCGCTCTGCTAAGCAGGACACTATGATTCCTATCAACCTCCTCTCGAGTGCACATATCTTCCTCTTGGCCAGGCAGAGGGCAGAAACTCCACAAAGACACTGAACCAGGAAATGACTGGGCACTTTTGGGAAGCAGCTAGGGTGACCAGACAGCAAGTATGAAAAATCAGGACAGGAGCTGGGAGGTATTAGGCTTCCATATAAGAAAAAGCCTCAAATATTGGGGCTGTCTCTATAAAATCAGGACATCTGGTCACCCTAGAAGCAGCAGCGGCATGGCTAGCCAGAAGCTGCAGGGAAGAGAGATGCAGGGAGAAACCAAGAGGGAATTGCATACAGAGCAGGTTGCAGCAGAAGCTAGGGAACTGCTGTGGAGTAGGGTGTGTCTGTCAGACATGCAGACGGGACCAGGTTCGTGTGGGACTTATGGAGAGAAGCAGAGGTCGGACAGGAAGCCAGTGAAGAGGGACCCCCATGACAGCTAACCCACTAACTGATCCTGGCCTGGAAAGCTGCAAGTTCCTATTTGCTTTGAATAAAGCCTGGACTGGAGAGGGCACTCCAGGAACTAGGCCTTAAAAAAGTTTTAACCCTCAGGTAGACTGCCCCTAAGGGCCCATACAAGAACTGCTGTTGATCACTTTGACCTGTAACTAGTTAAGCCACTGTACCCTAGAGTATCTGCAACCTTTCCTTTCTTGCCAGGCCTAGTAAAACACCCTTTCACTTGAGCCAAGTGTCTGAGTGGTTACTATGACCCACCAGGCTAGTAAGCTGAAATGCTTTCAGCTTTTGAATTGTGGGTGCACACTGCTGAGCCACTATAACAATTACAGCACAAACAACCCTCTCCCTGAAGCCTATGCGCTACTCCACTTCAAAGTGTGAAAACTGTTGCACTTTTTCTTCTCCTCTCACTGCTCTGCTTATTTGCTCAGAAGCAGTGAGAAGGGAAGGAGGAACAAAGTACAATGAAGATTTAACAATCTCCCCCCCAAAAAACCCAACAACCCAACACTTTTTGCTATTCTACTGTTTGAGTACCTGAGGATACATATATAGAAGAAAGTAGCAAACTGGAGCCAAGAAAGAGCTGTTAAGTTATACAGACCTACTGGCTCAATCCAATGTGTTCTAGACTGACTTTCTTCATTTACATTAGTATGGATTAGAGCTAATGATACAGTTTAGGTTGAGGAATTAAGTATTAAGATTCATGTTCAAATGCCGTAATAATTTAATGCTATCAGACCATGAAGTTTAGGTTTGAAAGATTTCTTATGGACTACAAAACACTGGCATTATGTACAGACCTTGGCTTATAGATACTTCATTGCTACAATTTCCTTTCATCACCTTTAACTTAAATATAGTAACAAATATATATCTAACAGGTAACACTAAACATTTGAAACTGTATCTAATCAGCTTACCACTATATGACTATTCTATGAATTACATAATGTAGGAAAACAGGAGACTGTATATTACAATTTGTGTTAGAAAATGTAATTCTTGATCTGTAAATTATGTTGGAAATGCTATCTAATATAGGCAGTTTCATCTGCTAAAATTAAAAAAAAAATACCAGTGGTTGCTGTCAGGGAGCTTTAAATAAATGTTTCAGATATCACATGAACTTGAATCAATACAGTGGATTAATATTATCCAGTGAATCACTTAGCTAATTCATTGTGAATTTATGTGGTGTTATAAAAAGTCAGGTGAATGAATATTTCCACAGGTCCTTCAGGGCAAATCAAATAAGCAATCTGGGACAAGACAAATAATTACAAGATTTTCACAAGCTGTGGAAATCTATTTTCCACACTTTGAGCCTGATAATACTTCAATGATCACATGTACAGTCTTCCTCTTTTGGCACTATTTAAGTATATTGGAAACAATCATAAATGAAAGAGTAAAAATTCCATGTACCATTTTAGAATCAATGGAACTCTTCAAAATGTGCCAATTACGAATACCAGAAATTTATAGCTATAGCCTGTACTTCCTCAGTAATCTAAGCAAAGCTTAATACTTCTCAGACAAAGGAAGAATGTAATATTATTTTCTTTATTAATAGGAAGTGAGAGTGACCAATTAGCACTACAAGTACAAATACTAAAGAAAAATGTCCAAAACCAAAGAGAAAGGGAGTCATAGGTGATGATTTAGAATATACCAACGTGTAAATGCAGGCACATTCACATACAAATGAAACAATAACTAGGACACATGTAAAGAATGTAAGAACAAATGAGGCAGAACTTTGGTTATATGTAAACTGATCAATTTGTTGTTATTGTTTGCATTTTGGGGTCCACTCTCAACATTATGAATGAGAAATTCTTTACCTGATCATTTTCTGTTAGCAGCTTCCCTCCTCATTCATCACTAATGTGGTAATACATCCCATTTGTGGAATTCGGAGGAGGTCCAATGTTACTGCTGGAGGCTTGAGGACTAAACCCTGCCTGTCGCCTCAGTCCAACAGAAGAGTTCTTCTAAGGCTGTAGAAATTCTTCAGCGACCAACAATTAACATTAAGACAACTTAATATACAAATAACCTTAAGGCAATCATATGTCCAAATCTCCCTTTGGACAAAAATTTCAATTTGTTTCAAAGTGTAGTCCGGTGATTTACCAGACTACCAGAGAGAGCTGAATGAGGAGAGAAGCTGCTAAGAGAAAGAAAATTATCTGGCAAGAAATTTCTCATTCTCCTACACAGGTTCTGTAACAGGAAGAAATAGAAATTTCCCCCAAATAGAGCAAGAGCCTTATAATTTAAGGAATTATTTTGGGAACCAACCCAGCATCTTATTCCTCCCAATGAATGCCTCTGCAGAGGAATGGAAACTTGCTTTGCAAATCTTCCTCACATGAGGCTCATACACTTTTCCCCCACAATGCCACTAAGAGACATCATAAAAGGAACCTTGACTTGTTTGTAAATAGTTTCCCAAGGGCCAAGCATGCCAATTGGTGCAGGATTTTAACATCTTGTCAGCAGCAACTCTGAGGCCCTAAGGACATGGCATTTTGGATAAAATAAGATGCACAGGGTACAACTGGCACATGTACTCCACATGCTTGAGATATATCTTCAGAGTTCTAGGCATGTCTATTTATGCCACAAGCGTCCAAAGAAGTGTTGAGAATTGGAACAATACAACGTGAGAACTATTTCCACAAATTGTGGAAAGAACAATTTATTTGAACAAAAGCGTTTCTTGATCTACATGAATAGCCTTTTCCTCACGACAAAAAAAGTGTGATTCTTGTATGGACAGAGGAACTAATTGGAAAGCCTGTCTTTTGGACGTAATGGCAGCTAGAAAGGTCAGCCACAGACTCATCTAATCTGTCAGTCTGATTAAACTTGACACATGATGATACTCAAATGGGAAGTCAGTTATATCTGCCTAAAGAACCCAGCTAGACCTGGCTATTTCTACTTTTCTGTACTGCTTGGTTGTAGGACTCCAATCAATCATCCTGGAGAAACCAAGTGTAGTTGAGATCACCAGAACTTTGTGGTGGTTATTATTATTTCTACTATCGTGGTATCAAGAGACCAGAGCCTCATCACAGTACAACACAGTACAACTAGAAAGACAGTCCTTGCCCCAGAGAGCTTTCTGTTTTCCCACACACCAGAAATGTAATTTTACTAGATCAATAAATGAAATATCCTGGTTGAATTCTGTCAGAATATCAAAAAGTACTGAGGAGGCTAATGGAGAAATCCTGCTGAACTATACTACTCTTCCAATGCTCGACAATGTTAACAACAAGTTGTCCTGGTCAAGATGGAAAAGGATTCCTTCCTTACAAAGTCTGGAGTTTTCTGTAGATGTAATGGAAGTTCCTTCATTATCTATCAAGTCCAAAGGGCCTTCTGGACCAGTAGCAGTCTAGAGAAGGTCTTTAGCTCTTCCTTTTCCTCTTTTCTACCTCCCTTATGTGAACTATCTTGAAATACTGCATATTCTTATCTGCCTAGGACATGATTACTTGTTTTTTTTTATTGTCACAGAGAAGCTCTGACCTCTACTTATTCCCTGGTTTTGGAAGAGATTTCAACATTCATGCATCAATCATAAGCAAAATTCTTGCTTTCTTCTAATGGGAGGTAGGAAAAAGCTTTCTGTATGAGCATCATAACAGCTCACTACAGGTTTTCTTGCACTTTCTTCTGAAGTAGCTGGTTCTGGCCATTGTCACAGACATGACACTGTACTTGATGGACTATTGTTCTGAACCTATTGGCCATGTGTATGTTTTTGTTCAGACCACTGATACAGCTACTGAAGTGAACTTAAAGGATATGTGCTCTGAGCTCTGTCTTATAGGTATGCACCCTCTGCTCCAAAGCTTGCTTCCATAGTGTGTATGCAAGGGTCTACAGAGGAAAAAATGTGTTGGCTGTCAGCATGTTATTTGTATTTACCTGCCCACAAAGGGACATTTAGATGTGATCCGGGAATGACACCTAATTTTCCATTGTGTTCAGTGAGTGGTTCCATGTTCTCCAAAGGATTTCTGGAGGTGCATTGTTAAAAATCCCATTCAGAGATTGACACAGTGGGCGGCACCAACAATCTTGGCTGTTGGAGGTAACCGGCTACAGATGATCAGTGCCAGAAAATGTCTGATGCTGTGAAGTTTTGGATCTTTAAAAATCTTTACTGTGGTTATAAAATTATGGCCAGAGCCAGTCCTATTCTGACCCCTGAGTATGGAATTCTCTACAGTGATTTTAAAAGGTTCTTGATTTTGAAGAACTGGTGGATATGAATCCCTTCCAAGAGGTGGCAAATGGGTCTGGGCACAGGACAATGATTGGAATGTTATCCATGAATGGGTATTGATGCATGACTTGTAACCTAAGCCTCGCTGTCACTACTTAAAGCTATTTCTTAGGACTCTTGGTGCAGAGGGCGAATCACAAAGAAGAGCCTTTTACAGTAAACTCTGATAGACAAAGATAAAAGAAGATTTGGATTTCAGAAGAATTTTGTTGGTTTGGGAAGAAAATATATATATGCTTCATTGGGAGTTTCTGCTCCAGATTTTCTCCTCTGCTTGGAGAACAGTCCCTCTTTTAATACCCTTGGTGTTGGCAGTGACCAACAGAATGTTATAGTGGCTCTGATAGGGAGGGTCGAGACCCCTCTGCAAACTCAACAGCTAATTTCTATAATGTCCATATAGCTCCTCACCTGTAAAATTGGAATGCACAAGGAATACATTTAGGAAAACTTGTTGCTACTCATGAGTGCAACGTAGCTTCTTTGTAACCACTGACTTAGGAGTCATTGCTCTTGCCCAAAGTCACATCAGAACCTAATGATCTAAGTACAAGTTCCTTGCCTCTAAAGAGCAAGCAAGAAACTTGCACTTAGATGTTGAGCCACTTGCTTGCACCTAGTAGGTTTTCCTTTTTAAGCACAAGAAAAACATTTGGTCTGAATGGCTATAGCTGAGGCTTTGAAACTACTGTGCAGTGTCCTCACTCTTATGGTCTATGGGATCTTTTGGAAGGGAGTCCCCTTCTGAAGCTGTGACTATATTTTTCACTGGTTGAGCTACTGCTGCTGCAACCTTAGGTTTCAAAATTTATGACATTTCTTTATGTCTTATATAACATTTTAATTTAGCATTTGTTTTTTGTTTGTGGGAGGTGTGGGTTTGTTTTCTTGTTTTTCTTTATTTGGGATGGTGTGTGTGTCACTTCCCCTAGCAGTCTGTAGGAAGTAGCCCACTGTTCATCCTGGTCTGGGGTCAACCAGGAGTAGTGCTAGTTGTGGGAATACCTCAGTTGTGGGAATAGCCCACTAGATAGCCCCAGGAGCATGGAAGGATCTTGCCTGGTTCCACAGGCTGGTTAGCACCCATGTAAGAACTATCATACTGGGGCTGGATTAAACCTTGTGGAAGCTGGTGGGTTTTATAGTCACCTTTCGTTCAGAATAAATGTCAGAAGCCTTTAACCTCCTTTTTGGAATAAGATAACTCACCGCCCAAAACACAGGCCACATGAATGGCCAAGCAGGAGCTAAGTCTTGTGGGCAGAGGGTTTCACTGGGGACTGGACGCAAATTCAGTGGGTTGGGTGTTGTTCTGGTGGAACTGAGTGTGGGAGAGTGCAGCTGTAGACAAATACCACAGAAGCAAACAAGAAGGCAGCCAAAAGCCAAGGATAGCCAGAGAACCACTTGTAGTGTGACTCAGAGAAAACCAAGAGAGTTGTTTGGGCAAAGTGCTGGTGGGAAAAAGAGACTTGGGCAAGGAAATGATTTCCTGTTGTTTGAGTCCTAATGTGTTCAGGAAACAGGACTTTGAATATATTATTTGTAAATAAGATTTTCACCAAAGAAATACCTCATTCCATCATCAATTTATCCTCCTAATGAAAACAACCCACAAGACCCCAAATTTTTGTTAACCACTCAGGTCAGAAGGCGTAATAGTACTTGAGGAGACCCACTACCATTCAGGGCTTTACTCAGTAAAACATCTATTGTCATTAAATAATTATTGTGTGGCCAACTCATAATTTCCTGCAACTCTGAAAATTTAAATTGATAACTTTTTAAAAATACTTAAAGCTCATAATTTTCTACAAGAGTGAAAATTTAAATTAAAAAAAAGAGAAATGCTTAAACACTGATATCTGTCAAAATGATAAAAAAATAAAAACTGAATTTGGTCAAGCATACTTACTGTTTTGGTCAACTTAGCCACCTCTGTGGTGGTTTTAAAATACTCTGAAGAGTTCACTAGGAATTTTACTGATACCAGTAATGACAATTTGCTTGTGATCTACAACAGTGACATGTTTATCTTGACTTACCTTATAATATATTATAAAAATGATCTGGCAAAGTAGCGTCATCAGGCACCAAACTTATTTTTCTGATAATTAACATTAAGTTGTAGGTATCAGCATTTCTTTAGTTTGGTTTCTCAAATACAACATACACACATCTAATCAGCTCTCTTCCTATTTAGCTCTCCTTGAATACAGTGATAACATTCCTTTCCGAGCTATAGTCCACAGTGTTATGAAATATGCAGTTTGCCTCAGTCCGTGCTATTCTATCACAAGATATTGTACTGTATGTCACAGCTGGTCAGAAAAGAACTAAAGCTTGCAGTCTAGTCTGCAAAGAAAACAATTGAATAAAGAGACAGACAATGGCTTTAGATGAAAGTGGGAATTAAAAGCTATTTTAGAGTTGTGGGCAGATCTAGATCTAGTATTTGAGTTTCTTGTACCATATTTGTGTTTATGTCATGTGATTTACAGGGAGCTAATTATAGAGCTGAAACAATGAGAAGTTGACCTCACCTTTTCTTTCCCAGATAATAAGAAAATCAGCTTTCATTTTTTTTTTGGTTCCACTATTTCAGTTCTTGCCTTTTCCCCTAGCTAGGGAGGTTATGGAATCTCTGTCGCTGTTTTTAAGAACTAGTTAGACAAACACCTCTCAGGGATGGTCTCTCGATAATACTTAGTCCTGCCTCAATGACTATCAAGCTCCCTTCCAGTCCTACCCGTCTCTGATTTCTATGATTCACTGTGTATGTTGGACAGCATAGGCAGCATAGCACCTGAGGCAGCCAAGCATAGTGAATATGACTGGGATATGAAGAGCCTCAGCATTATTAACTACTGTCGATGAAAAACAAAAAAGGAGTTCCAGAAAAAGAAAAGACTTGTATGAAAAGAATTCCTGGACTTGGCTTGCAGTTTTGAGAAAGGCTCAAGGAATTAAGCAATACATATCCAAAATAAAGGAAGAAAATCCTGTACATGAGAAAAACTAGAGCAACTAAGATAACATGTTATCCAAAAAACCTGTTACAAAAGAAAATCCTTCCTTTCTCCAATGAATTTAATAGAAAATATAGCCATGATCAATGCACATTGCAACATTTATTATTTGATGAACAATCTAGCAAATCACAAAAGAGTATCAGGTTCACGTTGCTGCAGAACTGGAATTAATTTGCAAACTGGATATCATCAGATTAGGCCTGAATAGAGACTGGGAGTGGTTGGGTCATTACAAAACCTAAACTTAATTTCCCCAATACTAATTTCTCCCTACTGTTACTCACACCTTCTTGTCAACTGTCTGTAATGGGCCACTCTCTTACCACTTCAAAAGTTATTTTTCCTCCCTTGGAATCCTGCTGTTGATTGATTTATCTCATTAGACTGACCTCACACTTGGTAAAGCAACCCCCTTCTTTCATGTATTTATACCTGCTCCTATATTTTCACTCCATGCATCTGATGATGTGGGTTCTAACCTACGAAAGCTTATGCCCAAATAAATTTGTTAGTCTCTAAGGTGCCACAAGGACTCCTTGTTATTTTTGCTGATACAGACTAACACGGCTACCACTCTAAAACCTATCTGGAGACTGAAAATCTTTATTTATAAATACAGAACAGAGCAGCAATATGAGCTTGCCACAATGCACAACCATAATATGCCTACTGCCAATAGCAGTGATGGATATATACTTATCTATAGAGAATTACAGTGTGTCTAACAAGTGATTTCACGAACACTTCAGAACAATACTAATGTCACTAGACAAAAATCAATGTCAAGTATTCTGGTTAAATACCTTCTTCAGGAAGGGAATATTAAGGGAACAACTACCCTGACTACTTCCTAAATAGGACGAAAGCATGGAATGCATTTTAATACTTCATAATTTGCCAAAGATAGAAAAAATTGCTTCAGATTAAGAGTACAATTTGCATTCCCACTTCAGGTGTGATTAAAAATGGCCATTTGTAGTCTTCCAAATTTATCCTTCCTGCTGTATTTACGGTATGCCCTATAGTACATTTAAGTACAGCAAGTGATAAGTATCCTTTTTTCAAATGTTCCCAAGGCACGTTGAAAATGAAATTGCGTGCTTAAATAAAGACTGCTGTGTCTGTTGGTCCCCCCCATTTCATTTTACTTTTCTTTGGCAATGCAACAGGTTTTGTGCTAAAAGTGACAATTATTGCTTCTCTTCCATGCAAGCATGCAAAACCTACAGTGCAGCAAAAATGCCATGCTTAACTTGCACCAGATGGGGGAGAGAAAGAACAGTCTTGAGACTACCCTGGCGGACTCCACAAATCCCCACATGCTGTTGAAGCAGAGCTCTTCAGTGGCTTTCTGCACAGAGGAAGACATGGAATTGGTTGTGCTGTGGATCCATGTGGAGATGAACAGCAAAGTGGGAAGGTATGTATGTGGAAAATCTTTGGTGGGGAATGAGGTGTGATGCTATATAAAAAGAAAGAAGACTAGTTACCCTAATACACTCACATTATAAAGTTGCAATCAATCTAATACAAAATATGTCATGTAAGGTATCAATGGAAAAGTTATGATTTGCTAAGTAAGATAATCCTGCTTATATGCATGTATCATCTGAAGTTATGAATATTGGCTGTGTATTTGTATCTCAAACATGTGGTGTGTTCCTTGGTGAACCCCCCAGACAGACCCTCCAGTTATGTGCTGATGGCCCATTAAAGACTCTCAACTCTGACCATGGGCCATTGAAGAGATTAAACACACCCAATGGGCTTTTACTGGAGACATTTCAGAAAGCATTGAGGCTGCCCAGTGACTCATCGTGGCATTTAAGGACATGTGATGAGGATATGTTGAATTTAAACTGGTTTAAATTAGTCTTTATTAGGGGTTTGCCCCACTGTAACTAGATAGATTGTTAGCTTTACCAATATAACAATTCTATTGTAGAACGTATCATAGGTGCAATGGTTACTGCCACCAAGCCTGCCAGCATTTTCACTAAGATGGAAATAAGTATTTTGTAGGTCGAAGGCCAAGAACCAATCCCCTTGGTGCAATGATGGAATTATTGCTGCAAGAGTTACCATTTTGAACTTCTACATCTTTACAAATCTGTTGAGTAATCTTAGCTCTAGGATGGGTCTCCACCCACTGTTCTTTTTTGGAACCAGGAAGAACCTGGAATAAAATCCCTTTCCTCTGTGTTGTGTAGGAACTGGTTCTATAGCACCCAAGTTCAGAAGAGGGCCTATTTCCTGTTGTAAAAGGTGCTTGTGAGAGGGATCTTTGACGAGGGATGGGGTAAGAGGGTGGGAGGGAGGTAAATTAGATGGAGTATCCTGTTGAAATGATCTCTAACACTCACTTGCCCTTAGTGACATGTTCTCAGTCCCAGCTGAAATAAGAAATGCAGTCACCGATGCAAGGGACACATGCAGATTGATGCAGCAGATATGAGTGGGGATGGTAACTCAGCACTTCAATCACCCCATCAAAATTGTTGTTTTGAAGTTGTGGGTTATGAAGTGGATGGCTGAGAAGTAGATGGTCTTGTCTTCTGAAACGGTTGTCTCTTACATTGTGGTTCATAATGTCTCTGGGAGGCAAGAAACTAGGGGGAGTGGGAAATGGGGACACGAGACCCCTGCACCATCTGGGACTTACTGAACTCTCTTTTTTGTGAAGGGATGTAAATTCCCGGAGAATGCAGGGTGGCACTAGGACTAACACTAAAAACGAACTAAAAACTGACTAACTAGTAAGATACGAGGAAAAAATACAGTTGAGGTAAGTTCAACTAGGACACTGCTGAGGCTCCGTCTCAGGCTGGGGCAGTTGAGAAGAAACTGAGGGTGGTTTGCCTGCCTAACTCTATATGGCCAATGGTACAGGGCAAAAGGCTGCATGGTGGGCATACATGAGCCAAACGGACACTGTTACCTAAAATCTCTGATCTGAGGTGCTTGAGGCACATGTGCACCTAGAGGGAACACCCATAGGAACACTATTTGAAGAAGAACCCAGATTAGTGTCTCTACTCTGACTTCACCAGCTCGTGGTATTTATTCTTACTGAAACCCAGAATAAAAATTCTTATTATTAGAGTGTACTGCTGGTAGAGACTGTAAAATTGTAAACTCTACTGGGGAAACTCTACTCTACTGCCGTTATATTGACATTAACAATAAAACTAATATGAGATTTTTACAATATTTGACAAAATTAGTGTTAAGCCAAATAAACACCATCTTACAGAAAACCAAGCCCGAGAAATATTCTGATATGTTGACGACTACTAGAACTATAAAAGATTTATCATGGGATTTTCAAAAGCATCCAGCATTTGCCTAACTCTGCTTCCTCTGAAGTCAATGAGAATTAGGCGTACATTGAACACTTATAAAATTCCCACCTATAAAATCAAACGATTCCTGACACCAGCTTAGTCATGTTTTGTTTTGAAGTCAGAGTTATCAGTACAGGAATATGAAGTGCTTTTTACTTTCCAAGTTTCTTGTTTTCATTTGGGACTCCAACTGCACAACTTCCTAGAAATGAAAATGGGAACAAAGATGATCCAAACCTGTATTGGCCTCAGGGGTTTGGTCCAGAAGGAAACTAAATACCATGGGATTGATTCAGAACTGGATTTCCAAATGTTACATATGGCTATATCACATTCATATTTAAGTAAAAGGATATCAAAGAAAGATATTTCTTAATATATTCCACAATATATTAAGAAATGTGCAATATAAATACATGCAAACAGGAAAGTTTCCTACTACCTTGCTGAAACCAGCAGAATCTTCTTTGCAATATCTGCCTGCAATGACCTATCAGTATACAGGGATTTGAGAAAAGAACTCTTTGTAGATTCTCCACTTTTAATGTATGCATTTATCAGAAAATTCTGTCATTTTCATTCGACTCTTTATGCATATTTGCAGTAATTTTACTTATATTCATCGATGTGGGACATTATGCTTGAAATACTTTCGCTCCCTTTTTGTCCCCATAATGAAAAAGATACTGTTCTAATTTGCTTAGAGCACAGCCAGGGAAGGAAAGTTTAAATTATTCTAAAGAGTGCTTCATGAAAAGAAGAGAGGAAAAAATTAGGTGATCGTACTATAGAAAAAAACTATCAGTGTAAAAAGCAGGTTAACCATAGCTTGCTGCTGTGATAAACTTGAAAACATTCACAGTTTCTAGAAATGTAGCTCTCAGAGGAGCTAGAAGAATAATATCTGCCATGGCAACCAACCAGAGCAGTCTTCTGGCATTTTCTGAATGAGCATTTAGGAGAAGATTAATTCCATATACGGAATGATGAAAAAGCTCTTGAGATCCATAACCATCTCCCACAAATTACACTTATAGTACTACTGGATATTTAGAACAGATTGCACACTATCTATATTGAAATAGAACTTTCACAGCAAATTTATGTGAAACAGATTAAACACACATGATGTGCCACACCATTTTCACTCTCTTTATTCATTATATGGGATATTTTGTTAAATAGACCAGAGCAGTTTTGTGGGGTTTATTTTTAAACTTTTTTATATTTAGAAGCCATTGTAAACCATTTTGCAATCTAACTGACATCTCTGAGATAAGAGCCATAAATAATTAGACACTCAGATACTATGATATAGTGTAAAAACAGATAGATATACCTCAAAAGCATTAGCACTTAACAGTTATGATAAATTGTTAGCAATACACAAATATTCTCTTTTATACAAGTAATTTGCACAGATATAATCAGTTTCAAGTGATACTAAAGTACTTCTATCAATAATTAAATGTCCCTACTCACAACAGTCAAAACCCCTTTTTAAGTAAAGACTGCTTCTAGCAAGCATCATATAGCTCACTTTAAAGACAGGTGTAATCTTTAAAAACTGTGTTAGACGAGTATATTAGGCATCTTACTGCTTCACCAGAATCTAAATCACCTATAGAGCCTAATCTTCCATGAAAAAGTAACTTCACTACGGGATTATTTTATTTATGTCTCCTTATACTGTGACTGATTACACTGTACAATAAATATCCAAAGTGAAATAAACTTGTTATGAGACAAGATTTACAAGTACAGAAACATCTACAAGTTAGTAAAGCATGAAGGAGCTAGTCAGCTAGTTATATGAATGCAAAAGGATGCATTCTGGCTCTTCTGAGACCACTAAAGCAGAGCACAACATAGGAAGCCCGAACTCATGACTTCCAAAGCCAACTCTGATACCGACTAGCTCTGTGGCCTTGGGCAAGTCTACACCACTCTGCTTTTATGTCTCCATCAGTGGGGGTAATAATATTTCCCTATCTCAAAAAAGTTATGAAAAACAAAGCTCTTTACAAACACTACCAAAAGAATTAAAGATGAAAACACTATATAAATGCTTAATATTGGGAATAACAGCACATTAATGTAAACACAAGTGAGGTAAGATACAATATACAAAGGGACCTAAGGAAATTATAAAAAGTGCAGGAAAAAAAAAACAAAAAATGAAATTCAACCTATAAATTCATAAGCTTCTAGGAAAAAAATAAACCAAAATACAAATATTCAATGAGAGGGAGAAAGCAGTAGAATGAACTAAGGGTAACAGTGGGTAGAAAATTAGACATGAGTTTGCAAAGCAATATGGTATATGGTAGTAGACTGGGCTATTGAAAGCTTAGGCCATATATGCAAAGCATACATGGACTAGGACGGTAGTAATTCTCTACACGATTCTGGTCAAACCACATCTGAAATACTGAACAAAGTTCTGGATTCCTCATTAAAAGAAAGGCATTAATAAATTATATGGAGCTCAGGGAAGAACAAGAAAAGCATTATGGAATTTAAAGGATAGACTTAGTAAAAGATCTCAACTAAACACAACAACATGAGATCTACAGAAAAGAGCACATAAATAACTCAAGGATGTAAGCATCATGTATTCAGAAGGATTATAAGGGATATGCACAATGTGGTATATACAAGGAGCAATGGGATGAAATGAACAAGGGAAAGTTTAGGCAGAATATTAGGAGTAATTTCCTGATAGTGAGGGTGTGAAAAAGTTTCTCAAGGAAAGAGACAGAGTGCCCATTGCTTGAGACATTTAAGCTAAACTGGACAAAACACTAAAAATGTATTATGGGGAACAATTGCACATAGGTAATCTACTCTGTCTCTTGACCAAACAGTTTTTATCTCTCTTGTACTCCTCTGATTCTGTGATTACACTCATCTGAGGAGGATTGTATATAGTACGGAAATAGACAGTATACTAGTCCTGGGATGAGCATCAGATTTGCTTATATCTAGTTTATGATGTAGTCTGGCTTTGTGTTTTCCCAAACTAGCTGCATTCGAGAACTGTCGTATTCGTTGTTGTATTCAATTAGTAGATTTCTAGTAGATGGCAATCATCCCCTGGTACCTGGAGCACACAAAGTGTAATCAAGGAGAAATAGCTAACCAGGCTAAAAACAATCTCAATTAGCATTGATTTTCTGTATAAAATGAGGTCGAAGATTATCTATGGAGTCTGTATTTGGCAGCTGGATCACAGCAATCTTAAACTACACTCGCTGCACTAGTATTGAGCCCTTGTCTAAGACCAGGAGCCAGGATTCTATTTCTGTAGCAAATACTTCCACATTATAGAATGCCTGTTTTATTATTTTTCTTTTAAAAATTTAAAAATTCCAGACAAAGAAGTATAGTAAAAGAATAAAGCTTGCAAAGCACTCAAAATCAGTAAATGCCAAAATAACCCTAATATTGTTCTTTTGTATATGCATTATGATAGAGGGTGGGATTCTCAGGAGAGCCAAAATGAGACAGCTTTTTAACTTGGATTGACTTTCAATGCAAGATAGAATGCCTAACTCACTTAGGTACCTTTGAAAATCCCATCCAAAATGTTTGATTACTTGATGACATATTATTGTTTCTGCAGAATCCTTGCCTCATTCATTGTACAGCATAAATGACGGCAGTGAATGAAGCAGATAGGTACTGAATGAAACAGAGGTCTTGTGGATCCATGGCTCATGCTGAGACAAATTCTATTTGCAAGTGCCACAGTGGACTTGGTCTGAATTTAAGACTGGTTTAAGTGCAGATTTGGATCCTCACTGCACAAGATGGACAGTGTATTCTGAATAAAACAGTGTGTGTGGCAAACAAAGCAGGGGCTCAGAAGATCTGTCATTTAGTGCAAAGTTTAGAATGTGCACAAAAAAATAGGTATGGGTTTGGCCATTGAACACTTAGAATAAATAAAAGCAGAGCTCACTCAGCAGCCTCATTCACTGTGCATCATCCAGCTTGCACACTAACTAAAGCGGGGTCCTGAAGAAATAATAGCATGACCTCAGGCAATTAAAGACTGCATAATGCATAAACACAAAGGAGCAGAATTAAGGTTTGGCAATAACCTTAACTTTCTTATTTCCTCACTTTTGAATGCTTCACTTTGCAACCTTAGCATTCTTATAATATAGACTTTTTTTGTATTGAAAATAAGTTAGTGCCATTTAAAGCTTATAAAGTCCTTCAAAATGTTACATATTGATAGTGTGGAATTGCATATATGAGGTGTAAATTAAACTGTAGGCCAGATCCTCTTGGTGTAAATCAGCAGAGCACCATTGAATCTAATGGAGCTATGCTGATTTACTACAACTGAAGATCTAGACTTCTGAGTTTCTGGATTCTTCTACAAAATAATAAAGTGGAATACCTTTGTATAATTCATCACTTGGATCTCAATGAGAAAACCGCATTTAGTTTTAGTCCTCATATTGTAGAAAAAAAGCTTTCAAAATTATTGAGATGCCAAGCGGAGAGGTATTTTTTGCTGATTACAAAAAAAACCCATCAATCTCCTCTCTGTAGAATAAAGATAATTAAATGGATAACAATTTTCAAGGTGGTGTACCTTCAGGAAATGAAAAACAGTAATTTGAGAATTTGGTCACTAAGGATTGGCACAAGTACTTACATTATTTAGTAAATTCTCTCTCTACAACACCATCTCAGGATCATTATCTCCAAAATGTATTGCTGTCTTTAAAAGTAAGATAGACAAAACTCCACCATGTGTTAAAAGGTTTAATCAGTGCGTGTTGTCAAATTAAAATGTGCAACTATAAAGCAAGGAATTGTTTGTAAATGTGAACCTTGATTCAACTCTAAATCATTTTGCACCTAGATTACTGAAATCTCCTGTGTAGCCTTGATGCCTGCAACCTTTTCCCTCTCTAGTCCATGATAAAATGCTGCTGCTAACATCTTCTTCCTGGCTTGTCACTGTGGCTTGTCCATTATCCCACTCTTTAAGTCCCTCTATTGGCTTCTTTTCCACTTTATCCACTTTTTCTGTTCCATGGCTCATGGGCTGTCAGAGAGGCTCCGTACACTGCCCGCACTCCAAACCCCTTATCCCCAGTCCCACCCTAGAGCCCGCACCTCTAGCCAGAACCCTCACCCCCTCCCATACCCCAAGCCCCTGCCCCAGCCCAGTGAAAGTGAATGAGGGTGGGGGAGACCAAGCGACGGAGGGAGGGGAGATGGGGAGGGCAAGGGTGAGGCCTCAGAAAAGGGGCAGGGCAGAGTGTTCACTTTTGTGGGAATAGAAAGTTGGCAACCCTAATTTCCTGCTCATTAGTTTCTCTCACAAGAATCTTTGTTCTTTCTCCCAAGTTGCCCCTCATGTGTGCGCAAAGCTCAAATCCATAAAGTAAACATCTTATCTTCCAAGTCCCTCCTCAAAACTCACCTCTGCTGTAATGCATACAGAAAACCAACATATAATCATAGTTAGGCAGGTGGTGAGTGGCAATTACTTGTGGGCTCTGAGTTGTGCATACAGCTACTCTGTACTAAAACATCTAATTATTTTTGTTACCCCATACTCCACATGACCACCTGTTATATCTTGTCTTTTAGATATAATGGAAAAGGGTCTATAATTGGAAGTGTTGGACCTTCTTAACTATAGTCATCACCACTTGAATTGAATTGAATAATCATTTTCATAATAAAGTGGAAGTATAGAAACTGGAAAAGATCTTTATATTTTTGCAGAGATGTATTTTTGGGCTGTATTTCTTAGGAGTGATTTCTCACTCATATTTGTTTGACTGAAGATTCACTGCAGAACAGCAGACTGTCTGTGCTGTAAAAGTTTTGTAGCTCCAGATATTTTTGAATGGCACTAAATGTTAAATATAGTAACACATTCTCTGAAGGCAATCTTGCCATTTAAACACTCTCCATGTTCTGAACATAATAGCTGCTCGTTGCCATGCTAACAGAGGCTGCTCAACATTACCTTGTAAAGCTAAGTTAAAGGGACATGGTCAACTTTAAAATGACAATTCCAGCTGAAGATTCTGTATTAATTACAGCTACAAATAACACTTAAGATTAATAGACCAGAAAGAGATTAGAGGGAAAAATATTTGTCTCTATTTTTCCAGTTTGTTTACTGTATGCATTTGACAATGAGTATATAATTAGTTTCATTGCTTTGTTAACGGTCAGCTGCATCACTCATACACTGCTTTGCGGGCTGCTCCATGTACACTCTTTCCTCTGGTTATGGTACCAAAGGCAACATATCTGAAACTGAAAGTGAAGATGAAGAGGTAGCAGGCATATGTGTGCACAGAGGAAAAAAAGGGCATGTGATGCTTCTCAGGTGTATTCAGGGCTGCGAGGCACCTTGCAACTAACTGCCCTTAGCGTGAGGAAGCCTTGTCTGTGCCTTTGGGGTGTCAGCTCCCTGACTCCCCCAACCATGGACAACACACAAGCACTCCCCTCTTAGCCTATGCAGGCTCTGCTGTCCCTCTGAGTGTAACCAATAGGCGTGTTCCAACTCCCAAGCCCTCTGAGCATCTCCCTGGAGTGTCCAGACCCTGCTCTGCTGGACACACAGAACTTACAGATCTGCTGCTCCCAAAGGAACAGAACCCCCCCAGCTTACCAGTTGCACTTTAGATCACAGCTCTGCTTAACACACAGCACTTAGGTATGTTTATAATGAAATCAAGTAAAGGTTTATTTAACAAATATAGAAATTTGAGAAGCAGAATGTAGAAGTACTGGAAACAAATGGTGATATGTAAGGTAAAATAACACCATGAATTCTAGAGTGCAAACATAATTAATAAGATATTTTTCTGTCTAAAGACTTTGCAGCATTTTCCAGCCAGGTTGGCTGTGACCTTCTTTCATAAGGCAGAACACGCCGACACAGTTCATCTCCTCAGTGAAGGATCCTGGGAGTCCCTCAGTATCCCCAGTTATAACCCAAAAATCCAGCATCTTTATTCATAAACATGATACCCCCTGGTGTTTTTGGTTTTTTTCTGAAGCTTTTCTCTCCTTGTAGTTTCACACTTTTTTGATTAGCATCAGGCTCAATAAAGCAAACAGACCTCCATTGTGATACATACAATGTACAATACATGCTTGACCAGATAGCAAGAAACAAGCATCTCCTACTCTCTGCCTGAAAAGAATCTGTCCAGGGCCTGTCACCTCCACATGACCTGCTTTTAACTTCAAGGCTTTAAGAACTTAATTTCCAGTATAAATACATAACTTCTTAAATATTACCTACGGTGACCAGTAAGCTACTGGGTTCATGCCACCCTTTGGTGAATTATTATGCATGTACCTGACCCAGGGGATCCCTGTAAAACCCCACGCATCCCCTCTGTACCTTCTGTCAATTGGCATCAATAGGTGCTAGGGAGAAGGGCTGGGTATAATCATATGAGGTGGGGAGGTTTTTAATCGTGGGCAAAAGACTTACATAAAATCACCAGGGAAACCGAAATACCCATGTTTGTGTGTGTGTGTGTGTGTGAGTGGGGGGGGAACGCATTGATACACACACACACATATTTAACAGAATGTTAAAAAATTAGAACACACTATTTTAAAAGGGTACTCTACCAGAAAATTGAATTTTTAAAAATCATTTATAAACCATTCAAATTATTAGTGTCCCTTTACACTTTTAGTTCTGCTTATTTTAAATGGAAAGTATTTTGATATAGCTAATGCTTACATCTTTTGTAAATATTTAGATCAAATTCAGATGGCACAAGTTATTCACAAACAAGCCAATTATGCCAGAGCTAATTCTGTCCCTTATTTGCTCAAAATATAAATACATTCATTTTGGTAGAGGGACAGATTTATATTATGGGTCAGATCATCAGCTGGTGTGAACTGGTGTAGCTACACTGTATTCAGTTTAACTATGCCAATTTATACCAGCTGAGGATTTGGCTTTTTAACTCTACTATGTCAGGAGTCTTATGGCGCTTTGTTATAATACTTTTATGTTATTGAGCACCTTGATCCTGAAAGCTGATCCATGCAGAGAGACTCCCTGAAACTTTGTGGAGCCCCACTAATTTCAGTGATACTTCAGATGGATGTTACAGGGGCCTCCCACCTGGATCAAACCTCAAGATTAGAATTTAAGGCCCCACCACCCTTCCAAGACTTACGTGCTAATGTAAATCTGTACTCTGAAGCCAGTGGGACTATTCATGTGGTAAGATTATGCATGTGCATAAGAGTTAGCATGATCAAGGCCTTACTTGTACATGCACATAAGAGCAACAATTGAGTTCTTTTTTAAAAACTGAAAAAAAATATGAAAACAAAAAAGTAGCCTTAATTAATAAAATGAGCAATTAATGTTCATATTTGTAAGTTTGAGGGTTTTTTAATTTTTAAGCAGAGCAATTACACTGCTTGTGCTTTTTTACTTTTACCAGTGCTCCTGTCTTTCTCTGAGAGGAAAAAAAAACAAAAGGCCTGAAACTGTAAGTACTCCTAAAATGCTTCCTTTTAATATTATTTTCACAGTGTAATAATGCTGTTAAATAGTAATATATTACTCCATTATTTTATTATTATTGCATTATTTCCTCATTTTTTGTGACTCTCCTTCTCCTTCCTCTCCAATTGCTCCTTCACAGTGTTAGGATGATACATCCTTCCTCAATGCCAGCTGTCTCTGGGATCCCCACAGGGCTCTGACCCTGACCCCCTCCTAAGAGCCTTGCAACCCAACCCAAACCTGACATTGGGTCAGGTCAGAAAACAACCTGACCTTCTCGGGCAGGCTCTGATCACCTCCTGCCATGGGTTGGCACGGCAGCAGCTGTATGGCCTGCTCATGCCACTTCGCACTGAGAGTGTGCTGATGCATCACAGCACCTTTCACTTTGCAGCACACACAGTGCAGCAGGGCACCTGCGGATGGCAGGAGTGGAATATGTACCCAATGCTGAGCTGACCCCACAGGCAGGAGGTGGCTGGAGAAGGATTGTGGCCAGGCAGTGTGGGGAGCAAGAAGCTCCCACCAGGCCAAGCCCCAAGGATGAGGTGGCAGTGCTGATACAGGTTATGAAGAAAATGTCAGGTTCGGGTCAGGTCAGAAAAGGATTTGATCAACACCCTTGGGTCAGGTTTGAGTCAGCTGTGCCAGGGTTGGTCCAGGGCTGGGCTTTAAAATTAGGCCCAGGGAGACTTCTACACCTCTTCTCTCTCTCTCTCTCTCTCCATCCTATCTCTGGGTAACCTCATTCAATTTAATATAAAAGGAAACCTTCCATTTTGTATATTTAACTGATTTAAGATACAATGCCAGAAAATATTCTACAAAAACTTCTCCAGGTATATTGTGCTGCTCTTCATTAATGTTTGTATTACTCCATTGGGTTACCCATATGGATCCTATGGTAGGGAAGAACATTGCTATTAGGAAGTTAAAAAAAAAAAAAAAAGAAGGGTCTGAAAATTGAACACCTTTTATAAACTGCAAGTGCCTTCTTTAAATGACTGGATAGCTCCATTTAAAAATAGGCAACAAGTTAGACTCATCCTTGATGAGTCTAACCCAAAATCAGTTTTCCTCAGGGCATTATTTTTAATTGCATGGTTAGTTGTATTATTTATCTAGCTGCTTTGTAATTTGCTGATCATCTATCCAATAATAAAGGCTTTCCTAAGCCCACTGAAGAATATCATCACCTATATGACTGTATGCTGCTTCACTGCATAATTTAAAACAACTAACAAATCTAGATGGTTGCAGTTGTAGCTGTGCTGGTCCCAGAATATTACAGCGACAAGGTGGGGGAGGTAGTATCTTTTATTGGACCAACTTCTGCTGGTCAGAGAGACAAGCTTTCGAGTCACATAGAGCTCGTCTTCTGGTCTGGAAGAGATACTCCCAGCATCACAATAAAATTCAAAATGGAACAGATTGTTTAGTATAAGTAGTTAGAATATATTATAAGGGACCCTTCCAGGTAGAGTGGCCCATTAACACCGCTGCAGTCATAGGACAAAAAGAGGGGGTTAGTTGGTTATAGATTGTTGTAATAAGCCATAAATCCAGTGTCTCTGTTCAGTCCATGATTTTTAGTGTCTAGCAGAGTAATGAATTTATGCTCCCAGGCTTGTCTTTTGAAAGTGTTGTGAAGGTTTCCTTTGAGGATGATAGGACAGATATAGAGTGATTACTTTTTGAAAAGTGTTCACCCACAGCTAACAGGAAAATGATAAAAGACAAAAACACACTATATGTGAGTTCATTTGAGAACGAGGTGATTATTTGGTTTCGCCCACGTACTTGTTATTGGGGCATTTTGTGCACTGGATGAGGTATACCACATGTTGTGATAGGCATGTGTAGAATCCATGGATCTTGAAAGGTAAATAGTACGAGTATCAATCAAGGAAGCAGTGGAGATATATCTGCAGGTTTTGCATCTGTTGTTCTGGCAGGGTCTGGTGCCACTTTGAGTTGGTGTGTTCTGGTCTGTGGGGAGCTTACTTCTGATGATGAGCTTGGAGAGGTTTGGGGATTGTTTGAAGGCCAGAAGTGGGGGTTCAGGAAAGATTTTTTTCAGGATGGGGTCCCCATTGAGTATGGTTGCTAGTTGTTTGATGATACCCTATATGGTTCCAGTGTGGGGTGGTAGGTTACGATTAGGGGTGTGCGGTCAGAGGGGTTCTATTTCTGTTTTGAAGTAAGTTCTCTTGAGGTATTTAGGTTGCCTATTCCATGATGCGATCTCCTTCTCTGGTGGAGTGTCCATGTTTGGTGAAGACAGTTTAAGTGTGTTAAGTGTATATCCCAGACTTTCTCCTCGGAGCATATTCTGTGTTATCTGACTGCCTGGCTGTAGATAACAGATTTCTTGATGTGTTTGGGGTGCTTACTGAATCTATGAAGTCAGGTGTGGTGATCCGTGGGTTTCTTATATATGGTTGTCTGTAGGGTTCCATTGTTGAAACTGATTGTAGTATGGAAGTTGATGCTAGTGTGGGAGTGTTCCAGAGAGAGTTTAATGGACAGGTGGTGGTTGTTGAAGTAGTGGTGGAAATCTATGAGGCAGTTTAATCCATCTGTCCAGAGAATGAAAATATCAATGTATCTCAGGTATATCACTAGGTTCATGGGGCATTTGTCCAGAAATTCTTCTTCTGGGTGACCCAGGAAGAGGTTGGCATATTGGGAAGCCATTCTAGTACCCAGGGCTGTTCCCATGGTTTGTTGCTGAATGTAAAATTGTTATGGGTGAGGATGAAATGGATGATTTTGCTGATGTGTTTAGGGTAGATATCTGAAGGTTGTCCATTGTTTTGTAAATATATGAGGCAGGCAGCTATGCCATCATTGTTAGGGATGTTGGTGTACAGGAAAGTGACATCCATGGTGGCGAGGATGGTGATCTGAGGGAGGTTGTTTATGTTGCAGAATTTGTGGAGAAAGTCTGCTGTGTCCTCTGAGTGGTAAGTGGTTTGAGGATGGCTTATGCTAAATAATCAGATCCACCTGGCTTTTTGCTGTGATGCTGGGAGTACCTTCCACAAAACTGAAGAAGAGCACTATGTGGCTTGAAAGGTTGTTTCTCTCACCAAGCGAAGTTGATCCAATAAAAGATATTACCTCACCCACCTTGTCAAATTGAAATGGGTTCAGCTAAACTTTCAAATTAGGACATTCATTCTGTAAATGAACTGTAGTGTTACTATGTCAACAAAGTAAGAAAAAACAGCAATACTACTGGAATTCCCACAAAGTATTTGACACCTATAAGAATTCAGCACAATCAACACTTGCACACAATATTTAGGCTTCGTCTACACTAGAGAGCTTACAGCGACATATCTGTATCAATGCAACTGCCCTGCTGTAAGATCTCTTGTGAAGCTGCTCTATGCGAACAGGAAAGAGCTCTCCCATTGACATAATTAAACCACCCCAAATAAGTGGCGGTAGCTATGTTGGCAGGAGAAGCTCTGCCACCAACATAGTGCTATGCACACTATCACTTATGCTGGCATCACTTTTGTCACTCAGGGGTGTGTTTTACTGATGTAAGTGGTAGTGTAGACATGGCCTAAGTAACATGATAAAATGCATATAACTACAAAACAAAGTCCACACCAGCCCTCTCTTTCTACAGATGTTTAGAGATTCTGATAAAAAGCCAGGCAACTTGGGTGACCCTGCCTTTATGAATATCTACTGACAGCTGCTAAATGATTTATCGGTAATGATTTAACATCACAATTACCATCAAATCGTCACTAGTTCAACCTGCAAACTGATTCAGTAGCACCAAAGAAACAGTAGTTAAAAAGGGCATAAAATATTACACACCCACACGCAGGTACGTTTTGTAAAGTAAAAAATAAAGATGTTCTTTAAACAGCAGGTATAGTTTTCAGCAGAAGAGTGGGTCTGCATTCTCCTTATATTTTAACTGCTTAACTGGTATAAGCAGGGATTATTTGTTTGTTTGTTTTTTAAACTGAAAAGGTGTCAGTACTGCATGAATTCAATATCAAAATTTAGCAACATTAAGAATCAAGCCAAAGCATATCTTATGATGGCGCCATATGCAATAACCTCTAGCTTCACTCCTTCACTTTTGTCAGCTTTCATTTTCAGAAGCTTTCAGCATTCAGTTTTGTTTGCATTAGGCTTTCCTCCAAAACCGCACAGTCTGTTCTCACTGTACTACAATTCTTCAGAATCAAGCCTTTTGAATGCTATACTGAAATGTGGGTATAATGAGGGTAAATTATATACAATTTAATCTATCTGGGGGACTAGGAGATTGTGTTCAAACAGAGAATATTGTGATGAGGGCGCAGCACAATTCAGAACAGACTCAGTCCTTCTTTAGCTTTTTTGTTTGGGTTCTAATAAAATCAATGTAAATGAGCTGCCTAGTGTTTCAAGGTTGGCATGGGTACTTAAATGACTTTTTAAGACTGTTTCTCTTCCTGGATAAATTCCATTGTCACTGTATTTAGAGCTATAAAACATTATAATGGCAAGTAAACTGATGTTTTCAAAATATACACAATACAGGGCCATTTTAAAATGCCTAACAGCTGTTTAGAGTTCAGGGTAAACTGCAATCAGACAAACACTACATTTACTAAATTAGATTTATAAAATTGGCTGCATATGACCTAACTATCTCTGCTATGGAAGTCATAAATATTTGGATTTAAGTAAACAAGCAAGAATGAAGGAACACAGAATTGAAAAGATTCAATTTAGTAAGAAGTTATTTACAAGAGTCAAACACACCAAAAAGAAGAGAGCAAAAAAACCAAAACAAAACAAAAACCAAACAACAAATTAAAAATAAAATGTAACAAAATGTAATAAAAACAAAAGATTGCAAGTACAAAACCCTAAAAAGATGGACAAATAGATAGTTAATTACTATGATTAACTAATGGGAATTCTTCCAAAAACAATCCCGTGGGGATAAATGTACTCTCTTGTCATCAGCTTTGTTTGTCCAGTACGAGTGATATACAGGGCTACATATCAAGCTAATTCCCTGCCTCTTCTTCACCTAAAAGCTTCACATGAAAGAATGGTTACAGAACTTACAGAACTGGGGTTCTTCCAAAGATATTCTTCACCTTGTCCCCATAAGCACAAGAATGGATTATTTTGGACAGTAGTGTTCATTGCAGCCACACCTGCAAACTGAATGCTCTACACCCTCAGATGGGGGACACCAAAAGGTGGAACAGACCCAACTGCCATTCAGTTCCTTTGCCAATACAGAATCCCAGAGCTACAAGACTGTAAAAGCAGGGTGAGTCATGGGATCTATGTGGACAACAAATCTCAGGAACCAGTTACTGTATTGTAAGTAACTGTTCTTTCTCCTTCAAGTAATTGTCTACATAGATGGTGACTAGCAAGCAGTTACCTCTTGGCTTGGAGGAGGGTGCTAGGAGACCCATTTAAATAAGGATTGCAGGACAGCTCTACCAAAGTGGGCACCTCATCTGGAAGCCTCAACTAAGGAATAGGGCTAGATGAACATGTGGACTGATCCCTATATAGCCACCCTGCAAGTTTCTGAGATAGGGATGCTTCTGTGAAGTAGCAGAGGCTGCATGAGCCCTGGTGGGCTGCAATATGCATAGGTGGATCTAACCTAACTAATTGATAGCAGGATCTTATACAGTTAGATATGCATTTAGACACTTTAGAGTGGATATGTCCTGACTCTTAACTCTGTCTGCAAAGTCACAAACAATCTAAGGGAGTTCCTGAAGGGCCTTGTCCTATCAGGATAATAAGACTTAATTTGAATGGGGCTTGGAGAAGAACACTGGGAGGTGAGTAAACTGATCCAAATGAAATTCTGAAACAATCTTGGTCAGAAATTGGGGGGCGGTATCAAAGTCATCTTATCTTTATGAATCTCTGTGTAAGTTGAACTAGCCTGAGACCCTGAATTCCCCCCTACCCTCTGAGCTGAAGTTTTGGTACTATGTATTTCATGGACACAAGATATAAGAACAGGTCACTAGGGGCCCACAGGGGAAATATATGTAAGAGGCCTTTGAGGAATCTAGTAACTATAGGGTAAGAAAATATGGAATAAGGCTCTGAGTAGGAGGGTGATAAAAATACCTTTCCCCTTCACTTTGAAAGCGAGTCTAGCTGAGTGTGGTGGTTTGTGGGTTTTTTGTTTTGTTTTGTTTTTTGTTGCTATGGACCACAATGATCTGAATGTTAGCTGAGCCACTCCTTTCTGTGGCAGTCCTATAGCACTCAGCAGACAGCCTATCAGATGCAACAAATGCTGAATCTGGGTGCAGATAGTCTGTTTAGTCTGATAGACTATGCTTGGCAAAGCAGGTAACGCGAACAGAGGCTGCATGACAGATTGATGAGATCAGAGAACCAGAACAGAGAACAGATTGATGAGATCAGAGAACCAGGTCTGGCCCATCCTAGGTTGATCATGATCATCAAGCCTCTGTCCTAGTTAATTTTTCTCAGGATTTTTGATATCAGTAGGATTGAGAGGAATGTGTACATCAATCCTGGTGTCCAAGAGATGAGAAAAATATCTGATCTGCTGGAATTCTGAGTGCCTGGCAGGTACAGAGCCATGGCGTAATCTGATGACGAATATACCAAACCCAATGTGCCTTGGACTGAGTGGCCATGACCATGTTCTCCCATTTGCTGAAATAGTACATGGCCTTTGTGTTGTCTGTCAACACTTGGACTGTGGATCCCTGGAATGGGGGCAGGGGTATGCTTTGCACAACAAGTTGCAGAACACTTACATGTAGACTAGCTTTGGGCAGAGACCACATGCCCTGAGTCTGAAGCTGCTCTAAATGAGCTCCCAGTCTTTGAGTAGTAGCATCTTTCAACACAGTCTTGGCTGGCAGAGGCAAGAAGGGTATTATAGTCTATTATTTGTATTAAAGTCATGCCTAGAAGCCCTAGTCATGGACCAGGATCCTATTGTGCTAGGCACTGTTCAAACACAGAACAAAAAGAGACAACAGGTAGATATAGACATATGGGGGAGTACAAGGAAACAGCAAGACAATACTGGCCAGCATGATAGGCTAGTACACCAGTAACTGAAGTGTTGTCAAAAAATATTTTTAGGCATCACAGCAAAGGAGTTTTGAGGAAGGATTTGAAGGTGAATAATAAAGTAGAGTTGTGGATGTTTATGGGGAGCGTCTCCCAAACATGTGTGGGATAGCATGGGAGAAAGCCTGAAGCTGCAAGTGAGCAATGGGGGCTGCTGTCATGAGCAAAAAACAAACAAAAGAAAGTATTTCTTCACACAATGCACAGTCAATCTGTGGAATTCTTTGCCAGAGGATGTTGTGAAGTCTAAGACTTTAACAGGTTAAAAAAAGAACTATATAAATTCATGGAGGATAGCTCCATCAATGGCTATTGAACAGGATGGGCAGAGATGGTGTCCCTAACCTCGGTTTGCCAGAAGATAGGAATGGGTGACAGGGGATGGAGCACTTGATAATTACCTGTTCTGTTCATTCCCTCTGGGGCATCTGACATTGGTCACTGTTGGAAGACAGGATACTGGGCTAGATGGATCTTTGGTCTGACCCAGTATGGCTATTCTTATGAGCCAATTGGATGTAAGCATTGACAGCTCAATAGTGAAAGAGATGATAGATTTGATGGGGATTGACTGTGAAGGGCTTTGAAAGTGAAAACAAGCAGCTTATGTTTGATGCAGTAGAAAACAAGGATCCAGAGTGTCAGAGATACAAAGAGAGGAGTGACATGGTTAAAGCGACAGGATAGGAAAATAATCTTTGCCTAAATGGATATGGGCAAGCCAAGATTGCATTTGTCAATTACTTCTTTGCAAACCTAACATGGGTCTTTTCACGACTTTAACAAGAAAAGTTATTCTTGTGGGACTGTCCCCTATATGTCCATGTGATTTTTAGATGAAGCTGGGAAAACTGAGTCATGTAGGTGCAGGAAGCCATATGACTTAGAAATGTAAGGCACAGTCTCATTAACATCTTTGGACCAGCCTGGAGGTGACTGATAAGGTCCAGTATAGTTTGGAATCTATCTTATTGGCAATAAGCCCTCACTGACCTTGTTTCTAACATGGCTCCTATGAGCTCTAGACTTTGAGTTAGAGAAAAATTCACCTTTGATCTATTTTTTTTTTTGAGGCCTAGAGTAGCAAAGAGCCTTTGGATTACATAGATTGAGCTAGTCACCTGCTGGGGTGATTTCCCTCAGATGAGCCAACTGTCAAGATACAGATAGACCTGGATACCTTGCCATCTCAAGTAAGCCCCCATGACAGCCCTCAGTGCTGTGGAAAGACCAAAGCGCAGGACCCTCTATTGGTAGTGAGCATTCTCTACCCGGTATCTGAGGTATTTCCCAATGTCCTGAGTGTGTGGGCAGACAGACATAAGTATCCTACAAGTTAAGAGCCACAAACCAATCTTGATGCTCTAATAAGGAGATTATGGAGGTCACAGTCACCATCCTGATCTTGAAATGGACAAACTTGTTGAAATGTCCAAGGTCCAGGATTAGGCACCAACCCTCTTTCTTCTTTGGGATTAAGAAAATAATGGGAGTAGAATCCCTTGCCTCTGAATCCAAAGGGCACTTTCTCCACTGTTCCAAGTTGCATAAGAGAGTCTATCTTCTATGGGGAGGAATGGGGAACGAGGGTTGAGAGCATGGAACTACATGCACTATCATGTGCTGATGAACTCTAAACTGGTTCTTGATGATGCCAGCCAAGGCCTCCTGAAAAAAGGCAAAACAGTTGTCAAAAAAGAGTGGGGAAATGGGCAGAGATCCTCTGTAGGTTCTGCCAGGTTCTTGACTACGCATCAAACCTGTTGCCAAGAAACAGATATGGAGTGCACAGTAGTTGAGGAAGTAGCAGAGGGTCATCAGTAGTGGAATCTCTTCTTCCTTGGTGGTTCTGATACCCTGCATGGATTATAATACTGTAATAAGACAGCCGATGGCACCTAAATGTGAGCAGCCAAGTCCTGGAGGATCAATGGCCTAGAGGGGCAAGCTAGAAGCCGGAGGATTCCGTGACAGTTGGGAAGAGTTGGAGAGCAGGGGTTGACATCTTGACTGTAGCATGTGGGAGGGGGGACCTAGGTGAAAGGAAGAAACACAGTTATTTACCCCTATACGGTAACTGTTGTTCTTCGAGATGCGTTGTGCACATACACATTTCACTGCAGGTGTATGCATGCCCAGTGTACTTCGGTTAGAAACTTCTGCCAAGAGTAGGTGACTCATGTGCCTCTGCATTCCTCATGCACTCAGGTGAGGGCAAAAAAGGGGCTTGGTCACTGTCTCCCTCTCTGTTCCTTTGCACCACTGTATGTAAAGGTGGGAAGATCGTAGAATGTATATGTGCACAACACATTCAAAGAATGACAGTTACTGTATAGGTAAGGAACCATTTTTTCCTCCTTTTATGCCTTTGCCTGATAGCTTCGCCTAGTGGTACTGCTGACAAAAGTCTCTGACTAGAGTGCACATACATTTGGTGTGGAATATATATGTGAACAATCACTCAAAGAAGAAAGACTGTTTCTCTGGTGTAGATGTGCATGAGCCTGGGAAAAGGACCTGTGAGGGACACTTCTAGCTTGGAACTTGTTGTGAGCACTCTTAATTTAGGCTCATACATGTTCTGAGAGAAGATGATGGCTGAGTAGATGAGGAGTAACATACCCCACCAGGCCGGAGGTCCAGACTGAGCAGACACCAGAGGAGCCTCATCTCACCAGGCTAGCGCATCTCAGCTCATTCCACCACCACTGAGATCAGAGGCCTCAGGTGAGGGTGTAAAGATTTTTGGCACCTCCTCAGGTAGGGGAAGAAACTGTGCTATTGTTTCACTGTTGTTGAATTCCCTTAAATTTCTCTTCCCTATTACAGCCCATTGGTCTTGAGCAGGATCTACAGTAAGTAATCCTGGCACCAGGTACATGCATCATCTTTTGAATGTGGTAGATATTGATGCTGAAATTTGTCACAATTCCTTTGCAGGGTCTAACAATCTCTCATTAATAGGCATGGCAATCCTACCAAGCATGAAAGGTGCAGAAAGTGTAGTGGCTTGTTCTACTTCTCTTACAAACTACCTTCAGTGGTTACAGCCATGTGTTTCATCAAATCTTGGAATGCCTTAAAGTTGTCCATGAGACAAGGCATGGAGGAATTTGCTGCCTCATCAGGGAAGAAGGATGAAATTATAGCTGGGATCAATAGTTCCTCTGTGTGGGCATGCTGATCCTCATCACTCTCCTCCTCCTATTTCTCTAGGATCTGTGACTGCAGCAACTGACCTGATTGGGAAGGTCTATACCACCACTTAAACAAGAAGATCTAATCTATAAAGAGCAACAGTGAATGCTGGTTTGTGGGAATAGGATAGCATACCCAAGGGTTTCCTGTAGGGCCATGATTAATAACCATCTGAATACCGGACAGATGGACCCTGGAGGAGGATACGAAGGGGGCTTGTTCATTGTGACACTCATGCCCTTTTCTGCTTAAAGAACAATCTCTTGAGTCCCTCCCTAAAGCCCAATGTGATACCTATGAAGAAGAAAGGAGGTTAGCAAGAGATGATTCCGTGTTACATAAAGATGGAAAAATGAAAAAGAGTACATCTTCTCCATTAGGGGGTCTATCATTTCTGATGTACCAGGGAGCCCTTGTATCCTTTCAACAAGGGTAGGGGAGGGAATTGTTACTAATGTCATTGGAGAACTTTGGCCCGATCTTTGGAGGTCTTTAATAGTGATGTCAGACAAGGCTATATAAACTCAACTGCAGCTCTCCCGATTCCAAATTAAGGGGAAAGGGATACTGAATCAGATTGTAAATAAAAAATGACTTCCTCCTTCCAGTGACTCCAACATAACACCATTTGAAACCCAGCAGTGAAATAAAAATATTGTGGTGTACTGTGAGCTTTACTCTGTGAGATGCTCTTTTTTAACTCAAATTCACTTTCAGTCTAAATGAACTTTTTAAATTATTGATGTGCATTCAACTTTGTTCTTTATTACAAACCATCCCATTACTTTTAATATATTCATAAGAATGATCACTCATTCAAAACCACTGCTGCTACTACTACTGCAGACATCATTTAGGATCATATTTTTTCAGTAAATTTTTCTAATATTCTGTAATACTCTAACTGTAATTAGTTTTAAAATAATAGTTAGTGGATTATAGCACTGGAGTGCACTTATGTAATATACTTATACACATTACATAATTTTCACATATTGTGCCAGCGAAATGATCTCCAGGATTTTTGACCATCAGAATGCACCTTCTTTTCCCCCCTCCCCTGCCTCCACTATAGCTCAGGGATATGAGATGTAAAAAACAGCTCCATGGATTATGTGGCATCATCAGTACACTAATGGAGACACACTTGCTAATGGCAGAATGTTGACAAGTTTTCTATTTTCTAGATATCTGTGCACTTGCACTTCTTCTCATCTGTAAGTACACCTAGGTTTACAAATTCAGCCTCTCATCAGCCTGGAATCAGAGACGGATTCTGATAACAGACTAACCAGGTGGAAACATATGTGGTTGCTGGCTGTGTGTGCAGGAACTCTTATCATAGCACAGCCATTTGCTAGCAGTAGGAGAAATCTCTATTTTTCACAAATGTTTCTTCCCCTCATTTATTAACAATACAACAGTTAACAAATATTTATCATCCACTTAGCTAAGTGTGTGGGGGGAATTCCTTTGTTTGTAACTAATATTTTCAACAATTAAGGAACACATTTGGAAAATATCTTTGAGGAAATACATCTTTTTAATTCAGTTAGTGCTTTTCACGTTCTGCATGGATATCAGCCAGGTTTATTACTTTTTGCAAAAAAATAAAATAAATGATTTGCTTTTAAAGAGTGACTGTAAAGTAATTGTATAGTATATAATGCTTATTTTTAAAACCATTTGCCCCATTATAATCATTCCTTTCAATTTTAAAAATAGCTTTTATTTCCCTACTCATTCATAAAGAATACCTTTTCAGGAAACCGATTTCTCACACATGCCATGCCTATAGAAACTGAAATATTTTTTTATTTATCAAACACTTGAATGCCTATCTTACTTCATTGTGCCAAAACATTTTTCATTTTTGCACCAGCATCATTATATTGATGTCAATACAGTAGAAAGAGTATAAATTGCACTGTTGTTATGAGTCTAACAAAAGTAGTATTTTTTTAAGATGTCAGTGATCAAGTATAAGAAAAGTAAAATCTGAAGCAATTTCAGTATCAAATTCTAAGTGTCTTATGATTATGTCCGAACCTTGGGCTTTAACTACTAGATATTTTCTCTTTAACCGTGGCAACTAAAAAGCAATACAGCATCTGAACTAAAAAACATTCTAGTTCTAACTTGCATGCGAACACGGTCAGAGGATATGAGATAATTTGACCTAAAAAGCTAAGAACTTTGAGCTTTAAACCAGAGTCGCCGAAATATTTATCTTAATGCAAAAGTTTTGCCCTCAAAACTATCCAGTATGATAAATGTTTTCCGAAAAACATTAAACTTACAGTACGCCAGTAGATAGATACACTTTTAAATATACCTACCCCAGGGAAAAGTAGCTAATAATCAGTTGAGCCTTTAAAAAACTGCCTGCTGTGAGTAAAAAGATATCTTTATGAAAATAAACACATATAGTAGTTACAAATCAAATATATAGCACAGAATTGTGTCTATTATTCAGACAGTATGGACTGCAGAGATCTGTCCACTGTACTGTATAGAATGGAGGTGCTGGTCACGACTCCATATGTAAAGTTTTCCACTTCAAGCAAGGATTTAACCACTTTGTATTTATATCATAATCTTAAACTTGCAGTGTTTTATAAGGGATTGAAGTCACAAGGTTTCTGCAAGGAAACAAATACTTGATTTTTCTATGCATACATACCATTTCTAGAAAACAATATTACTGATTTGGTGTGAGATACTTAGATACCCAATGTATTTATTTTGTAGGATAATAAAAGTTAGAGCTGGACAAGACTGTATTAGGTCATATAAGCCATCTCCTTACCAATGCAGTATTTTCTCATTGTATACAATTACTAGTTCTATGTAAATTATACATTTAAATGTCCCAACCCCAGGTGATAGGACTTCTGCTACTTTTTGGAAGACTCTTCCATAACCTAACAGACACCATTGTAAGGAAAGATTATCTGATATGAATTTTAAATGCTTTCTTTCTTATATTCATCTATTTCTAGTTATCCTTCTTGTGCTATCCTCCTCTCTCCATCCTGGGTATTTACATCTTTCAAGTATCTGAAGACAGTTTTATTATGTTCCCCTTAATCTTTTTGACACATGATGTAAGATTAATTTATGTACTTTTTATAGATCATAGATTTGAAGTCCAGAAGAGATCATTATAACCTGCATAACAGAGGCTTAGCATTTCACCCAATAATTCCTGCATCTGGCTCATGAGTCCAGTTGAACTAGAACATATCTTTTAGAAATATATTCAATCTTGATATCAAGACTTCAAGTGATGGCGAAGCCACCACATACCTCAGTAAGTTGTTACAATTGTTAATTATCCACAATGTTAAATTTTTACTCTTTACTTCCAATCTGAATTTCTCTAGCTTCAACTTCTAGCCATTGGATCTGGTTATGTCTTTGCTAGATTAGATTAAGGAACCTTCCACTACCAGAAACTTTCTCCCCATATAGGAGCTTATAAACCAGGATCAAGTCACTATTTCACCCTCTCTTTGATAAGTTAAATAGATTGAACTTCTTATGTCCCTCACTACAAGACAGGATTTCCAGAGTTTGAATAATTGTTTTATCTCTTTTCTAAATGAACCCTTTCCAATGTCTTCAATATCCTTTTATTATTATAGGGCAATTCTTCCAGTCCTTCTTTTCTCTGAAGTCCCTCCAATATATCAATATCCTTTTAGTAAAGTACTACCCCAAATTTAATACAGTATTCCAACTGGGATCACACCAGCTGGGTAAAACTTCCTGTTTTATGATGTGATATCTACAAAATATTAAGTTCTATATTGTGTTGGACATATCACATTGCAAACATGTTTAATTTGCTGTTCATTAGCACTCCTAAGTCTCCTTCAGTATAAAAGGGTGATGGTGAATTTTTTTCCTTTTTAAATTCAGCTCTATTTTCTAGGGCAGGAAAATCTCAAAACTAGTTTTAGCCTGTGTTCCAGAGAGCAAAGAATAAGTTAAATATTTATTTTTATAATCTTCTAAAATAGATAATGAAAAAATAGCTTCCAGCTTAAGAGAATCAGGAAAGAAGTATTTTGCTATCCTTAAAGAAGTAACCTTTTGTTGCCTACAAAGTAACCATGTCTGTTGTAAGTCTATAACTTTTGAAAGTCACACCCAAACTTAGTATAGATATCAATTAGGCCATTGGTACATTATTTTTAAAGAATTATTTAAAAAGACCCAGTAAAGGACTTTTGGTCAGGGACAAAATATGTCTTTAAAGTCTCTGTTCACAAAGGACAGTGGTTTGTTAACTGATCTATGGACAAGTGGGGGTCTACAGTGCTGTTTCTGTCACAATGGAGATGCATATGTCAGTGATGATTCCTGCTAGCTGTAACACAGATAAAGGGCTACCAGAGGTTTTTTAAGCCACTATGCTTAAAAAAAAATCAGACAAAAACACCTTCACTGCATCATACTGCTTCAAATCCATTTGTTCACTTTGCAGGTTTTTCTTTGGGGCAAATTCCACTACAATCAAATTTGCAACTGACGCCAGCTTCAGAGGAATAGCAAAAACACAGCAAGGGGACAGAACTAAGCTGCCAAGTGACTCTGAACAGGTTCCTTCAGTGTGGATGCAGGAAAAGAGTGGAGAATTTGTATGAATAAATGTCTAGTCCTACTCCCAAAGAGACGAAATAAACAGCAGAGATTAAAAAAATAGGGACTATAGTATGGAAGTAATGTAACCAGCCATATCCCAAGTGAGCTTATTTTTATCTTTTCTTATTGTTGTCCTAACATTACTGTTTTCAAGTAACCAAACTCTATAGATATTGCATGGAAGGTAAGGAATAGGATATTGGAGAGTGGGAAGAGAGATGGTCCATAAGAGGATTCCACCATTAAGAAGTGATCTGCAAAGAGAGTTTGAGAAACATCTGTATAGGAAATGTGATCCTCAATCCATCTGAACAATTTGTTAATATTTCTTCTACTGACAATTGAAAACATATCTAATGTGCTACACAAACTCTAGGTCCTGTGCATAAAGTAATGCATGCACACTGAGAGTAAACGTTACGCTGTTATATACACAATACATTGCCACTTTTTATTTTGTGTGTTACTTGGCAATGGAATTGCATACAACTTCAGAGGAAAGATACCAACTGAAATATATCCCATTCTTGTCATACTGGCAGGTATAACATCACTGAAATGAAAGCACAAATCAGTGCTCCCTCTTATACAACAAAAATTATACATATTCAGATAGTGTCATTGGGCAAAACCAGTTTCTACATTTAAAATGGTTAAAATTATGGTGACTGCTTTTGCATCATCTGGATACTAGTTCTTGGCATCACAATAGTTGGGCAGTGTACTCTGCTTCTTCAACACATGCATGGACTCAATCATTATACAAGTGTCAGCACTAATGTAACTGTGATCTTCCTGGCCCTCCACCTTAGCTCTCCTATGGTGACAGAATCAGAAAACAATGCAGTGACAGCATGGATTAGCAGAGGTAGTTTACATAGTGGGATGAGAAGTTTGAACTCCGCTGGGCTAATGTTATTCCCCCTTTTTATAGCATGTCTCTTTTTCCAGGAATCCTGAGGCTTCCTGCTGCTCGTCCTCCTGCTGTTTCTGAAGAGTGATCTGCCAGGAGAATGGAAGCCAGGGAAGCAGCACACAAAACAGGGAAGACAGGACATTTTGGAAAAAGTCAGGACAATATTGAAATTTTGATAAAAATCCAGGCTCACTCATATTAAATGCCTATTAATAGTTGGGTGACAACAGTCACTTGAAATCAGAATGCTTGGTGCACTTTACGCCCATTTTTATGTGAAATGGAAGAGTTTACCCCCACTGTATTCAAGACAGTCAGAATATAATTGGGCAGCCCTGTGGATTCTGAACCTATGAAGTCTGCTGTAACTGCAGAATGCTTAGGTTTAAGCATAATTTTAACCTAGCCTTACTCATTTTACTCCACATTTCCTTGTAGATATATTACCAGTGATCTGGGATGTTTGGGGGATGCAGAGAAGATAGGTTTGACTTTTGTTGAATTCCATTCCTAGGATCTAAGTCAGAGGCTGAAAAGGGTAAGACTGAAGTTTCTTTGCAAGAATGGTTCACTGCTGTCAATATGTGACATTAGGAACAAATTTAACTTTCGCAACAATGAGAAAAAGAGGCAATGGGTTGTTTAAGAAATAAAACTAAATTTTCCAGCAAGTCTTCCCTCCCACCCCAGTTAACAGCATGTAATTAATCACTATCACATAACATTCATACATATTTGTAATTGTATGCTTATGCAACCATTCCCTCATTACAAATGTAAATTTACCTCCATACCGCATAGACTCTGTGTCATCTCACTTTTTCAGTTGTTCACAGAAATAGAGAATCATGAAACTGACATTACAGAAAATGCTATAAAGGCTAATGAAGTTAACCCCACAATTCATTTTGGGCTCTTGTCCCATCCCCTTCCCACCAGTTCTACTTTTAGGGTGGTTCCTCCAACACTTTTACATTGACAGGTTCAGAGGGATGCTCTCAAGAAGGGTCCATCTTTAGGGCATCAAGAATGCTGTGGATTAAAGTATATTGGCAGAACTATGTGAGCAAGTTTGAACACTGCTTGTTTCCGCTATGACTGGTTATGAATCTCTCACTTTCATGAGTGATAACATTTACTAAAAATATATATAAAAAGATAATTATGTTATGAAAATCTAATATATTTTATTAATAGTCTATCCCTTCTGCTAACAAACACACACAAACCTTATATTAAAGGATGTCCGGGGCAACAGATTACTCACTAGGGAGAAATTGTCCTTTCAAATTAAATTTAAACAGGTTTGGGCTCTTTCTTTAAAAAAATGACAGATAAAAATGATTAATAACCATTTTATTTGAACACCATGTGTGAGTTTTTGCTTTAATTACATAATTAACATTTGCCTCTATCAGGAAACTAGATTTTTGGCAGAGTACTCCAATATCAGCGTGAATCTTTTCAGCATCTAAGATAATAATTCACCATAAGGAAATGCTCACTGAGACGCAACATCCCCCCACCCTTACTTTAATGTATGCAAATTTTATCTACGTCAACTAACATGAGAGTTGGTACCGGTAATATACTGAGCTCAGATGACAGTTTTGAGTGATCGTTAGATTTATAAATAATTTGGCTGCAAAACAACATGGCAGTTTTCTAGGTTAAGAAAATATAATAGATACCATAATCAGGTGCTCAGTTTGCACAGCAAAACAAATGAAAGAGAAACAAACCAATGAGCAATTCTGCCCTCTCCCTATCCTTTCCTCCACTGTCTTTCACATTCTTCCCACCATCAGCAACCCTCTACTTACTATCTGTACATAGTATAAGCAGGCAGCACAGTGTATTAACTGCAGCATTGTTGTTGAATGTGCCAGTTACATACATATGTCCAGTAAACACGCACCTCCTGTGCTAATGGACATATCTGACATACTCTGATATTCTGTTAATTTCAATGGAATAGAGCACAGACTATTTCATGATTCTGTTTAGTCCCAGTGTCATAGAGGCGGGAGTGTTTCTATTATTCTTTCAATACATTTATTATTAAAGGCACTTATCTGTGCTTCCCTGTTATCTAATGAGGAGTCTTAAAAAGGAGAAACAATTCAACAAGGAAGCTGACTTCACTGATTTTTCCCCAATCCATACTTTCTTGCAGTTTTATCCTTTTTTAAAATAATAGGTTGAGATTATGGCCACATAACAAAATAGAGCACACCACCTCAAATCCCTCTTCCTCACTGCTGGATATCTTTGGAATACTATTTTCAGGAAGGAACATGGCACACTGATTGTGTAAAATCATTGTTAAAGAGGTAATCAGCCAACAGAAGGGTCTGAACACAGAAGAGCTGGAATCCTCCTCCACACCCAGACAACAAGCAATATACTTCGGAGTGATGTACACCTAGTATCTATTGTCTCTAGAGAACAGAAGTCCCAAAGCTATTCTCAATCAGGATCTTCTGCAAGCATGGAAAAACAGACCCCTCTTTTAGCATCTCTCATGTATTAAAATAAACGGGGGACAGGGAATTGTGACAGTAGTCAGAAGAGGAATTTGGTATGCACTTATCACAACAGTGGGGAGGAGGAAGCTTCCATGTGACATATAAGTCTAACTCATTTCCTTTTTTTTTTTTTTGGCTTTTAAAAAAATTGTTTTTTTTAGAGAAATCAATTTCAAATTTTGAAACTAAAGTGGGTTACATTACAAAGCTGTTATTTATTGTCAGAAGGTTTATCTATGATTATCTTGACTATTTGAGACTGAAAGAACTTGAAAATATGCTTTAAAAATAAATGCCTCAGTATCTTTTCATGTTGTCAATGAATTATTTTGAAGTGCAGATATTTTGCCAGCTGACATCCAGAAAACCAAAGCTGTTTTAATGTGACATTAAAGAATAAAAGCAAGTCTTCACATGAGATCATTCCATTTCAGTACACTACTTAATACATGACATGTTCAAACTATGAAAGACATAACATGGAATCAGTCAAGGAAAATCTGAAAAGATGATGGTGGTTATTTGTGCATATAATTATAGGTATCCTAAAACTAGCAAGGACTTCTCTATCCTGTAAGAAGATGGAGAATGAAAAGAATTGGAGGGTTTTAGTTCCCACTGAAATGAAGAATGCCAATTTCTCAGTAGGATTAATAAAACAAACCCTGAAGACTTGGGGCCCAAGCACATAGTATGGTAATTAATGCACAGAGGTGAGGGTGGAAGTTTAAGTCTTAACGGCTGACAATATATTCATATTGAACCACACTCAGGAGATTCCAACCGGCATATTCTAATCAAAGATGGTTTTATTCATTTGTGCTTAAGGTTTCAGTGGATGAACTAGTTTTGCCTGTCTACAAAATGGAGAAAAGGAGCAAGTAAAAATAGAGCAGCAGTCCTGCTCTTTAAAATGTTAAGTAGAGGATATGTAAGACCACTGTCAACTCCTGGTAACTTCACAGTGAACCCATTAGAGAACTACAAAACTAAATTGTAGAGCTTTAGATTCCATTTTAATTTAGATTTTATTTTTATGGTTTTATTGTGGAAGACTGTCTTGACCTGGATAGGGACACACATCATATAAGACCATGTGTTTTTAATAGTGATGGCAGTGTAATATTTCAGGAATCAGTTTGGCTGAAATGAATATAACATTTTGCCATATATCACAGAAGACATTTTTTTGTTAAAGTGTATTCTCCAACTTCACTTGAAGATCACAGAGTACAGACAATTACTCACCTATAACTGGTGTACTTTAAGTATATTGCCACTGCAAATCAGTAGTGACCATTGGGACAATGTGAACGCTAATGTCGTGTTGATATGAACATTTGATGCTGCTGCCCCAATACACTCCAGTTCTTTTCCACTGTATAAAATACCATCTAAGGACTTTGAAGTGGCAGGGAAGAAAGATGAGAAAGTGTGAATGTGTTAAGAACTATGGGTGAATGAGACTAATTCTGAAACTTTGGAGGTTTTCCCAACATTGTGTTTGGGTACATTTTTGCAAAGTTTATGCTTGTTTTGTGCTTGTTTCTGTGAAAAATTATCACATTCATACACAATCACAGTCCAATATATGGGACAGACAACACAGGGTTAAGTGGGGTTTTTGTTTGTCTCACTTAGTTTTATTAAAATCCTACTCTTAGTCTGACAGAAGGTGAGGAATGAAATCCTGGACCCAGTAAGTCAATCGTAAAACTCTCATTTGACTTTAATGGACCATGATTTCACCCAAGATCTCTAAGAAGAGCCAAAAACTAACAGATGAAAGCTGACCACCACAATTAAAATACTCGCATGAAAAACCTAAAATTCATCATAATTCACATGCAACTTTCTGGTGGCTGAGGACACAGCAGTCCCAAATACCTATTTTTATGGATAATTGGCCTTTGAAATACTTTTTTTACATATTGGCAATTATGAAGGTTAAGATGGAAATCCCCATGTTCGTAAATAAAGCAAAGAAATCAAAAAAGGGTTATTTTCATAAATGATTTCATGCAACATTAGTTTAATTCAGTGTAGACAGACAGCTATGTGCATAATGCTTATTATAATCAGCTACTGCATATACTTCACACTTTAGCTTACAATATTACAAAATTACATTATTTGCTAATCTTTACCTGGAATTCTGCTTTCTGTAACTGGATCATTCAGCTAAATATCCTCAAAGTCAAATATTTTTCGGAACCTACGGAGGTCCACCCAGTTCCTCCCCCACATAGCTATTCTTCTTTCCACTAGGTCACGGATTTTCCCTTATGATCTATTTTCTTTGTAGAGGATAGCCATACAGTCATGTTCTACCTGAGAGATCTCTTCCCACCGCTTGAAGTTACCACATACTAGTTACTTTCAGTTATGGTTTCCACTACTGTTTCCTTGTATGCATTTGCCTCTATAGATTCCACAGTACAAAAATCTAGCTCATTGTTTTCCTTAGGGATACATGTACTTGCAGTGGAGGAGGTTTAGGTTGGATATTAGGAACAACTTTTTCACTAGGAAGGTGGTGAAACACTGGAATGCGTTACCTAGGGAGGTGCTGGAATCTCTTTCCTTAGAAGTTTTTAAGGTCAAGCTTGACAAAGCTGTGGCTGGGATGATTTAGTTGGGGATTGGTCCTGCTTTGAGCAGGGGGTTGGACTAGATGATCTCCTAAGGTCCCTTTCAACCTTGATATTCTATGATTCTATGATACTTACAGCTGAAATGTAATATATATATATAAAAATAATAATGCTAAAACTGTGGTAATAAAATGTAATCTAGTTTACCTTTTTCACATAATGTCCATATAATTCTTTGGTAACCTTCCCCCAAAACAAATATTGAAATGATTATTTAAAAAAATCCATGCCAAGAGTTCTTACAGTAACAATATTCATCCATAC
Organism: Dermochelys coriacea; assembly: GCF_009764565.3. Taxonomy (NCBI): domain Eukaryota; kingdom Metazoa; phylum Chordata; order Testudines; family Dermochelyidae; genus Dermochelys; species Dermochelys coriacea. The sequence goes on from NC_050069.1 coordinate 194,108,747, forward strand.
TGTGGCCAACCACAATTTACATGTGATGCCAGTACTTTGAACACCATTTCTTATAGAAAGCTTTTCATCCATAGATTTCAAAGCTCTTTACAAAGGAAAGTAAGTATCATTATAAACAAGAGAGTGGGGGGGTTTTAAATGAAAGATACCTGACCCAATCTGGCAAATTCAAGGCAAATTCATGAGACACTATCAGGTTAAAAATGTTGATCTCTGTGTTACTAGAAATGCATCCGATGAAGTGAGCTGTAGCTCACGAAAGCTTATGCTCAAATAAATTTGTTAGTCTCTAAGGTGCCACAAGTACTCCTTTTCTTTTTGCGAATACAGACTAACACGGCTGCTACTCTGAAACCTAAACAATAACTGAAATTATTAGAATTTAAAGTACTTTTTAAAATTTAATTTACTTTTCAGCATTAGTGCTGTTTACTTTTTGCTTTCCAATTGATGTGAACAATTAAAATATACTAATCACTTTCATATTTATTGATAGGCATTTTCTTCTGTTTCTATTAAACACTGCTTTATTTCAGTTGCAAACAATACAGAAGGATAGTTAAACTCCAGACAAAAATTGTTTAATTGGAATGATCAATGACTAAATCACTGAAAGTTTTTGCATCAATAATAGGGTTTTTTAAAAACAATTTTAGATTGATACTATGTATATCCCTTTAAGATGCTAATATCGAATGCCATGCAATTGAAATAGAGGATAGTACTGACAATTTCCATTTCCATAATTTACCTTTTCTTTTGGTCCCCCAAACTAGTACATTTGTTTCCCCAAGTGAGTTGCCCATACCTGCTGTTTGAGAGCTTCTAGAGATTCAAATTCCAACCTGGCCAGTTTTATCTGGATATCCCGTGGTTTATCAGGAATCACAAACGCCATGACAAACTTCAATGCCAGTAGAATATGCTGGGGAAAAAAACAAATTCAATACTCTATTATACAGTTTATGGCAAGTAAAGAAGAAGAATACAAAAGCATTCTGCAAATTTTAATTCCAGGATGCCTAAAAATTATTTATTGTTAATTATGTGAGAAATAGTGATGGCATACTATGCCACAATTACTCGTGACTTTTCCAGCTCAACAATTATTTATATTTTGCAAATAAACACATATTTCCATTAGGTTTGTTTTTATTATAATCTTATATTTTCACTATGTACTGTATAATTCTTCTTTATTTATACATTTGTGATTCCTGATAAAAATCAAACTATTCAGGTTGATACTGACCTTGTTGGAATTTGAATCTAGGATAAGAACTGTAGTACATAGTGAAAGAATAAGATGTATATGTCACAATAGATTTACATGACATAATATAATGGTAAAATGTTCCAAACAAAAATAAATAACAGAGTTCCTGCCCCAGAAAGAGTATAATCTAAAAGTCTTAGTGGGTGGCCTACAAAACAATACAACACAACAGGAGTCTGGATTTTACAGCTGGAATGACACACAGAAGCAGTGAACTGGCCAACATTAATTGGGACGATATTCTAAATATAAGGAGTTGAAAGGAATAGGCAAAATTAGCCATAATTATATAGAAAAGGATTATAGAAACATTTAACCTAACAAAGATAAGAAAATTCAAAGTTAAATTTAATCCTTGTTCATCACTCTTTATATTTGACCTAAAGATGCAGCACACCCATTAATGCTTGTTCAAAACAAGTCCCAAACTATCAAGACAGGTGTTTATTTTTTTCGGGGGGGGGGGGGACACCCAGATGTTTGGATGAGCATCTAAGCCAGAGCCCCTCAAAATTTACCCTACTGAGGACTGGACTGGGCACTTGCCATGAGTCTGATGAAAGCAACTTGGCCTTGATTCAGAAAAGCATCTCTATACAGGGGAAACTTAACTTTAAGCACATGCTTAAGTCCCACTGACATCAATGGAACTTATACACATGTTTAAATGGTATTTATATACATGTATGCCCAACTTTTTTCCTGAATCAGTGCTTTAATTGTCATAAAATGGAAAAAAGAGCACTGACTCATTTTTCTGAGAATACAAGTCCAAGAATTAAATGTTCCATCTTGATGCAGTTGGCTGCACAACACAAAACACTAAGCATCAAGAGTAAAGATGTGGAATGGGAAGAGCTAGAAATAAATCACCTGGTATAATGCAATGGAGATAAAGGACAGTAGAGAAATGGAAAGAAATACAAACCTACACAATGGTCATGTGAACTATGCAGCAATAAACATACTTTAACTATAAACAGAAAAATACTGATGGAAAAAAGAAGAGGTAATGGTAATGATTAAGAGAATACCAAAAGTTAAAAATGAGCCACATACAAATTATACAAAATCAAATACAGAAAAAGAGTGAATACATTTTGGGAATGAAACTTACAGTTTAAGAAATAATAATTAATCCAAAGAGGATAAAGAAAGGCTGAAATAGAATTTAATGTAAATACAATATTTATTAAAAACTGTACACACAAAGTTAGAGATTAAGGAAGGAGTCAGCACATCGGCTAAGAGATGGCAAAGAAAATATTTATTTATTTCGACTTGTGCAATCCCATTATCGACAGTAAACACAAGCAATTCAATCCTTAATACCACATTACAAAAAATTCTACTTTGACATCATGTCAACACTGAAACACTCCCTAAAGGCACAAAAGTTTCCCCTTTTCCCACTCAACATGGCAGAACCTATTCCTGAGAAAGCCTAAGTAAACACATAGGTCTGCTGACAGAGGAGGTAGATATTGCTAAAAATATCATTTTTTTTCCATAATAAGTTTACAAAGAAGAATGAGGGACAATACTGAAGGAGGATAGGATCAGCTAGAACAAGACAGACAATACTCTAGAGCGGGATAAAATCCATCCCAGTACTCAGATGTGACGAGAGATACAGGGGGAACATTCAACTTATATCTAAAACCTTTTTTTGGATACAGGGAAGATGCAGACTTAAAATCTTAATAGCAGCAATAGGAAACGCACTTGAAAAAAACAGGGATCAAACATAATACAGTAAAAGCTGTGTTATCCAGCCCTGTACCAATCGGAAAGCTCTATAAACCGGCATTTCTAATCTTCATAGAAAGTCCGGTTTATAGTGCAGTTGGCATGGGGCCGGAAGGCTCCTTATCTGGCTCCGCACGGCTCCCCAGAAGCAGCAGCAACATGTTCCTGCTACTCCTAGGTGGAGGAACAGCCAGGAGGGGTTCAGAGTGCGGGCTGGTGTGTGGGGCTCAGGATCTGGGACAGACTTTGGTTGTGGGAGGGCGTTTGGGGCAGGGGCTTGGCAGGTGACTCTGCGCGCTGCCTCCGCCTGAAGGTGCTGCCCCCCACAGCTTCCATTGGCCACGGTTCCTGGCCAATGGGAGCTGCGGAATCAGCGCTTGGGGCCAGGCAGGGGCAGTGCAGAGAGCTGCCTGCTGTGCCTCTGCCTGGGAACAGCCGGGACAGTTCGCTGCTTGCAGGGAGATGCCAGAGGTGAGGGCCCCCTGGATCCAGCACCCAAAACCCCTCCCGTGCCCCAACCCCCTGGCCAAGCCCCCTCCCACACCCTAATTCCCTCCCAGAGCCCACGTCCTGCCTCCCCTCCCACATCCTAATTCCCTCCCAGAGCCCGCGTCCCGCCTCCCCTCCCACATCCTAATTCCCTCCCTCTTAGTTAACCGGAATTTTTCACTTACCGGCACCCCCCCATTTCCCCAACATGCTGGGAAAAAAGCTTTTACTGTATGTAATAATTTAGCTAACAGCACTGGGTTAAATTCTGTTCTCAGTTATACTGGTGTAACCTGGAGACATTGAGTGCAACATTACAAAGATCATACCTAAATTTGACCACCATATTTTTAAATACAAAAAAATGTATAAGCAGATGAATCCTTTAATAAATGTAAATGGGTTTATAGTCTAAAAATTTCACAAATACATTTTTACAAGGACCTTTAGAATTCATACCTGAGGAAAAATGTTATTCCTCAAAACTGGAAGACTAAGTACTACTAACTAATGTATTATCTATTTTATATTATATTATATTATATAAAACATATGAACTTGATAGGGCAGTATGCATAGCAGTTTCTGTTTAGATAGTGTATCTTTTTTTCATTTATAGATCATGGACAACCATTGAGATCATCTAGTCTGACCTCCTGCATAACACAGGCCACAGAATTTAGCAGCATTTTTCTTTCCTCTTAAAAATAAACAAAAATAGTGAGTCTAGAGGATAAGATTATTATATCAGTTTCCTAACCTGAGGAAATGAGACACCCTGGAAGGCTATTTTTTTTGAGGGTGCAGGAGATTGGGGTAGAGGAAAGTAGTGGAAGACGAAAAGCTCCACAGCCATAGATTTTCTGCCACCACCACTCCACACATGGTCTAACCAACCTGCTTCCACAGCTACAGATAAAGCAGCAGGTGGTTCCTTCAACCTACGTGTACAGCTGCAGGTTCATGGCACTGACGCAGCCAGGCCCAAACTACCAGAGGATGTTACACACCATAAGCAGCAAGTAGTCATAGATTCACAGATTTTAAGGACAGAAAAGATGTCTATAAACATCTAGTCAGACATCCTGCATAACACAGGTCAAAACCCCCTCACCAGGAATTTCTGTATCAAACCCATAATGTCTCTTTGAGCTATAGCATATCTTTTAAAAATAAATTCAATCTTGATTTAAAGACTTTAAAGACTCCATCACATCCCTATGTAAGTTGTTTCAATTGTCAATTACCCTCACTATTAAAAAATTGTACCTTATTTCTAGTCTGAATTAGTCTGGCTTCATCTTCCAGTCACTGGATAACATCTTTTCCAGCTAGATCAAAGAACCGGCTCCTACCAGAAATTTCTTCCCCAGGTAACTACTTATAGACCATAATCAAGTTACCTCTTAACCTTCTCCTGGATAAACTAAATAGACTGGGCGTCATTAGTCTTTCACTATAAGGCATTTTTCCAGAACTTGACTAATTCTTTTGGCTCTTTTCTGAACCACTTCAAGTTTGTCAACATCCTTTTTGAAGTGTGAACATCAGAACAGCACACAATATTCCAGCAATGGGCTCACTAATGCCACATGCACAGGTAATCTCTACTTCCACTCAATATTCTCCTGCTTATACATCCAAGGACCGTATTCACCCTCTTAGCTACTGCATAACACCGAGAGCTCATGATTAACTGGTTATTTACCATGAGCCCTAAGTCCTATTCAGAGTCACTGCTGTCCAAGAGTCAGTCCCCCCTCTTATAAGTGTGACTTATATTTTTTGTTCCTAGATGTATGACTTCACATTTGGATGTGTTAAAATGCATGTTTTTCAAGTGTTTTGGTTTTGGGAGAGGGGGGACAGAAAAGTGGGAGCAACCTAGAAGGCAAAAGGGTGAACAAGAAAAAAAGAGAAAGAGAAGGTTATCAGAAAAGAACTCATGAAGCTAAGGGACATTGAAGGATGCAGGCAGGGGATTTATTTGCAAGAATTACAATTTCAGTTAAAAAGTTTGGGCACCAGCAGGACTAACCTTTGGGTGCCTGAATCCAATTGCTGTAAACTCCTAGCCATTTCCTTGTGAACAGCCTTGAAAACCTAAACCACCAGCAGCTAACTACATTTCCACAGCAGGAAGCTGAGACGTAACCTAAATTTCCTCCCTTAGAGTCTGCTCACTTTTTATGTAAATATGTAAATTAAGTTTGAGGGGTTGCCAAAGACTAATCTCAGTGATTTGATGAGGGAGGATAGGAATTGATAAGTGGGCTTTATAGACTCAGACTAAGGTCAGAAGGGACCATCATCTAGTCTGACCTCCTATACACTGCAGGTCACTGAACCTTACCCACCTACTCCATGCTTACTCCCTAACCTCTGTCTGAGTTACTGAAATCTTCAAATCATAGTTTAAAGACTTCAAGTTACAGAGAAGTCACTATTTACACTAGTTTAATCCTGAAAGTGACCCATGTCCCATGCTGCAGAGGAAAGTGAAAACCCCCCAGGGTCTCTGTCAATTTGACCCTGGGGGAAATTTCTTCTTGACCTCAAATATGGAGTTCAGTTAGGCCCTGAGCTTGTGGGCAAGACCCACCAGCCAAACACCTAGGAAAGAATTCTCTGTAGTAACTCGGAGCCTTCCCCATCTAGTGTCCTGTGTCCAGCCATTGAGGACTTTTGCTACTGGCAGTCGCTGGTGGGCCACATGCCATCATAGGGAGTCCCATCATACCATCCCCTCCATAAACTTACCAAATTCAGTCTTGAAGTCACTTAGAGCTTTTGCCTCCACTGATCCCCTTTTTTATTTTGGTTTGGGTTTGTTTGTTTTTCTAGGGAGCGAGGGATTGGAGAGAACAGATTGAAAGGGCAAAAAAAAAATATTTGCAGACCTGCTCAAAAATTCTAAAGCCAGCTCTGAAAACCACTAAGTAATTGTGTTATTTACTTTTAACATTTGAACAGTTAGATTTTTGTACCAGCCAAAAAACCCATGTAAACAAAACTCGAATTTATCAAGAGCACAGTCTCCATGCTTACTCCATTCGTGACCTCTTAAAAACAGGAAGTTTTATTGTTTGTAAACTGTGTAGAATTAAGTGAGAGGTATTTATCATGTGGGTTACAGTCCTTTAAAAGTTTGTGAGCTTAGTTAAAATGTCTTGGACTTTAAGATGGTAAAGTCAAGTACAATTCCACCCTACAGAACCTAGTGAAAATGTTTTAAAACATTAAGGACTACCAAAAACAATTTTAGGAGCCACAGCTCCACTTATAACACCTTTCCAAAAATGAATCCACATTGGTTACTGTTAAACCTACTTATTCCTCCTACTGCATTCTCCTCACTTCCTAACATGCAATTCAGAAACAACATTAGTAAAAAAATATGGGAAAATATCTGAAAAATCTAATCAAAATCCACCTCTGTGGGTGAGTTTGAGCCAAGAGACCATTTTAAAAGAAAGTATCTAATTTCAAAATCTAACCCTTGAATAGAGCTGCAGTTGACTCAGGAAGACCAAAGAACTGTTCTAGAAATTTTCAGAAGAGTAAAAAGAAATAGGATGCAGTATTCATTTTATAGTCCATCTTCATTTTAGTATTCCTTAAACAAAACTAGTATAATTTTACAAATCTGACTCAAATACATCCACTGTCAGAAAAACTGTCCCAAGAATAGGGTAATAGGTCACAGATATAACACAGCAAAACCCTTCCTAGCAGTTTAAAATGATAAAATTAAAACAAATAAGGGATTTGAATCTATCACAAATAACAAAACAAAACAAAAAAGAGAAAATGTATACTCTGATGAAAATCTGCTGCAGAAATAGGCAGAGTTGTAGTAACCTCTTTAAAGCATTTATTTATTTAAGTAGCTTCCTAATAATCAAAATTGTTTACAAATAAAAAAATTACAAAACCAAACTGTTATTTTAAAATGAAACTATTAAAATAAGTTGTTGTTGTCAAAAACATATCCCACAAAATGATTACAGGGTGACTGTCTTTTTTGAAAAAAACAGGATAATAGTAACACAAGCTATATGCTCCCTAGTGCCAACAGTGAAGTACTCTCCTACTCTGCAATCTGCCAAGCGGGTGAGGAGAGAAATGTCAATATGTCTCTCGCCCTTGATAATTGCAGCACTATCAAACTCTTTGTGGTCTCGTGCCAGGTGCTCAGAGAGCTAATGGAACTGTTCTATTCTACAAAATCTAGTGGCATACGCTACAAAGGCAGCTGTGTTTTGCAGCAATGTGTCCCCAACCTTGTCTTTTCTAAAATGGGAAATGCAAATTAGGGCTGAATTCTTGGCATTTTAAACAGCTAATTTGATTTCTACAGTGGTATGACTGCAATAATGCTGGGTTCCCATCAGAGTCTAGCCACCATTGAACAAAGAAATATATGCAAAAGCAGCCTTTTCTGATAAACAGACAGATTACATGACAAATCCCAATCTGGAAAGAGTTTAATGAAGTTTTACATCAAACTTTTGTCCCAGAATGTACCTGTTTATTAATAAATTCCATTAAAATCAGCAATCCAGTAGTCTAGACCTGCAGAACCAGTATGTGTGACAGAACAAGGCATTCATTGGTTATTCATTAACTGGGAACCCTACACAAGATTCCACCTCTAAGGTTAGGTGACTTCAAGGTATTTCTCCCCTGCATGTTCAATACTGCGGTATACAGAACATCTTTGGAAGTGTTAATGAATGCACCAGAATATGATCATTTTACTGTCAAAGTGCAGAATATGTGGTAAATATAAGGAAGTCATGTGATCTCCTACTGTTGCTGTGTTAAACTCAACTAAAATCAGGGCTAAGAACTGATACAGATCCGAGAATAAATTAATCTCTTTCTGTGGCTTTAAAGATCTGATGACGAGGCTCCAAGTTCTCTTAACTATACTAGATAAGGCTGATATTTTGAAATGCTAGTAAAAAGTTTAAAATAATTTTAAAAAGTATTTGCACTTAAAAAAGGAAATTCAGTTAAAGGTACAATACAAGTGAAGATTTAATTTACAAATGCCAGAAACTGGATTACATTTAATTGCTTGAGTAGACAGCAATAAAAGAAATATATTAGAAAACATTTTGTGTAATGCATGAAAAGAAAGCATGACTAAACTTTTCTTCCTGCTTTTAAACTAAACTACATTAATTAAAGAGTTTTGCTAATTGAGTAGAATTATCACAGCTGAAGGACTCTAATAATAGGAGACCGTCTTCCGCTTCAGTGATAAACGCTGCTTTTAAAACCTCACATCCCCATGCATTATTAGAGAATCTTTTTAAAAAATGTGAACTGAATCTGCTTTGGTAAAACTGCATGTTCCTCCTTTCAGAACTTGCATCTTATGCAGGAGAAGTTACTTGCCCAATGCAGTAACTGTAGTTCTTTGAGATGTGTTCCCCTCTGGGTGCTCCACTTCAGATTTGCATGGGCACCAGGTGCCTTTGATCAGAGATTTTTGGTAGCAGTGCCCATTAGGCCTGTACATTTTCTTTATAAAGCTAGTGTCCTGCACCAAAGCTATACAGAGCTGCATGAGCACACAACCTCAGTTCCTTCTCTACTGCAAAGTCTCATAAAGGAAACTCTAAAGCAGAGGGGAAGGAGGGCAGGTAGAGAAACACCCATAGGTGGACACATCTCAATGAGCTAGTTATTGCACAGAGTGAGTAAGTTCTCTTCCTTCTTCAAGCAGTGTCCCTAGGGATGCTCCACTTCAGGTAACTACTGAGCAGTACCCTTATCAGGGGGAAGGGAGGTTGGAGTTGAGTCTAATACTTTAGATCAGCGGTTCTCAGACTGTGGGTTGGGACCCCAAAGTGGGTCATGACTCCATTTTAATGGGGTTGTCAGGGCTGGCATTAGACTTTCTGGAGCTTGGGGCCGAAGCTGAAGCCCCCCCACCTGGGGCCAAAGCCAAAGTCCTTGGGCTTCAGCTCTGGGTGGGAAGGCTCAGGTTGCAGGCCCCCTGCCTGGGGTGGAATCCCTTGGGCTTGGGTTTTGCCCCCCCCCCCCCATCTGGGCAGCGGGACTCGGGCTCAGGTTTTGGTCCCCCCTCCTGGGGTCATGTAGTAATTTTTGTTGTCAAAAGGGAGTTGCGGTACAATGAAGTTTGAGAACTCCTGCTTTAGATAATACTTCAGAGCCAAACACAGCATCCAAAGCTGTATTATGGATTACTGCAAAATGCTTTGAAAAAGCGTGTATAGAGATCCAAGCTGCAGCTCTACAGATCTCAGTGATGGAAAAATTCTTGAGAAAAGCACTGAGGTAGAGACAGACCTTGTAGAATGGGATAATATCCTAGAAGGAGTTTGAATATCATTAGATGCATAACAAGAAATGACACATCCTGATATCTACCTACAGAGTATTTGGTTGGAAATTGTAGATCTCTTACATCTGTCAGCAATTGATACTAACAGTCTGCGAGATTTTCTAAATGAATTAAATTTTGTCTAGGTAAAAGGCTAATATGATGTTGACACTGAGTGTGTGCAATGCAGCATCCTCAGTCAAATGTGGCTTACGGAAGAAAATTAGGAAGTTAATAACCTGGTTAATATGAAATTCAGTTGAAACCTTAGGTAAGAATTTGGGGTGTGGTAGTACTAAAACCTTATCTTTGAAAAATATCATGAAGGAAACATGTGCCTTAAAGGTCCCAATTAGAGTAGATGTAATGGCTACCAAAAACTGATGCGTTTAGTAGAGAAAGGGTCACCCTTGGTTCAAAGGGAGGTCTCATAAATAGGGCCCTACCAAATTCACAGTCCATTTTGGTCAATTTCAGCCTTAGGATTTTAAAAATCATCAATTTCACCATTTCAGATGTTTACATCTGAAATTTCATGGTGTTATAACCCTGGGGGGGTTATAAAGAGGTTGAGGGGGGTTGCAAGGCTACTATGGGGGAAGAGGGTCACGCTATTGCCATCCTTATTTCTGCGCTGCTGCTGACAACGGCACTTCCTTCTGAGATAGGCAGCATTGACAGCAGTGGGCAGTGCAGGTGTGAGGATCTCATGGTATGGCGGAGCCCTAATCACCTTTTGGGGGGGCAGAGCAAGCCTTACAGGTGGGCAACTGCCCAGGGCCCTGTGGTCCTCCCCCGCCCCCACAGACAGCCCAAGGTCCCTTTATCCCCCAAGCACTGGGTCCGGAGCCAGGGACGGGCAGGGCTGGGGGACAAGGGTGCTGGAACCTTTGTAGTAGTGTGTGTGGGGCCACTGTAACTGGGGGAGGCCAGGACCATGCCCCCCACTTTTTAACATGGGCATATTTTGGGGTGGCAGGAGGTGGCATTGTCCTCCCAAACAGCAAGTCTAGGGCAGGCACATAGTGGTGTTGGCAGGGGCTGCGCTTCACAGCGGGGGAGCTAATAATGGTGATCAGTTTCCCCGCCTTGAAGCATATCCCCTGTTGGTGCTGCTCCACACTTGACCGAGGCTTGCAGTTTGGGGGGACAACACTACCCCCTGCCACCCCAAACTATGCCCATGTTAAAAGTGAGGGGACATGGCTCCTGGCCCTCCCGATTCCGGCACCATTTGCTAGGGGCGACCCAGCTGAGGGCTCCTACCGTGTGCTGGGATCCAGCTGCTAGTCCCAGTCAGGCTGGGACTTCCTCTTCTCTTGCAGGGGCCTCTCCTAGTGCCAGGTCAGACCCATCTCCGGCTGCAGGAAGCTCCACAGCTACTCCCTATACAGTGACCCTTCCTCCCACCGCTGGGAAGCGATGGGGGCAGGAAGTGAGGCGGGAGTGCGGAGCTACGTGCAGCCAGGGGAGGTTCCCTCTTGAAGAGAACCGAGTGCACTTCCAGTTTATGGCAGTAATGAAGAGGTCTACCTCTGGAAGACTTCAAATCTGAAAAATGCAAGAGAGAATCCCAGGGTCTAGTTCCCATTCGAAATCTTTGAGAAACATCTGCTGAGAGCATCTGATATGATGTTCTGATTGCCAGGAAGATACACTGAAGATAGGTGAATATGACTGTGTATGCACCAATTCCATAGTTTTATAGCTTTGTCATACAGGAAAGATGGTCTCATTCCTCCTTACTGATAGATATAAAACATGCGGGCCACATTGTCCATCATGATCTTGATACACCTGCCTCTGTTCAATGCATAAAATGGAGCCAAGGATTTCTGACTGCTCCAAGTTCCAGTATGTTGATGTGTAGGGTGGTCTTGTGGGGTGACCACCTGTCCTGAACAATATAAGTATCCAGGTGAGCTCCTCATCCCCATACAGATGCATCGGTTATTGTTAGATAATAAGTCTAGATAATACTTAATTGTGCCACGAGTGCAGGGTACTGCACTAGATGACCTCTCAAGGTCCCTTCCAGTTCTATGGTTCTATTACAACAGTTGGGCTAGATAAAGAAAATTATCTTTTCTTAACGTAAAAACAAAAATTTCCTGTGGGAAGGGTGGATCACTATTTGGAAATATGTATCTTGTCAGTCGAGCACCAAGAACCAATCCTCTTGGTCCCATGAAGGGATTATTGCTGCTAATGTTACCATTTTGAATTTCTGTACCTTCACAAATTTATTGAGGAGCCAGGAAGTACCTTGAATAGAACTACTTCCCTCTGTGTACTGGTTCAATAGTTCCCGTAGTCAGAAGGGAGTTGATTTCCTGTTTTAGTAGGTGCTTGTGAGAGGGCTCCCTGAAGAGGGATAGGGAAGGGGCTGGGATGGAGGGAAGGGAGGTAAAATGGATCTAGTATCCTGATGCTAAGATCCCCAAGACCCACTTGTCTGTAGTGTTTGTTCCAAGGCATGTGAATTTTTGTAGCTGAGAACTCAAAAGGTGGGAGATTACTTGGACCCTCAACAAGCCCGACAATATGAGTTTTCAGATTATGACTTGTTCGATCCAGATGTGGTGGTCACTCTCTTCCTCTGGAACATTTGTCTCTTTCTTGAGGTTCAGAGGGGCTTTGAAATCTGGCAAATAGAACAAGGCAAGATCTCTGAGCTGTATGGGAGTCACTATATCTCCTTTTATAGGCAGGTGTGTAAATTCCTTGAGACTGCAGAGCAGTCCTAGAGTCTTTTAAAGTATGTAGAGACTTGTCCATATTTTTGGTGAACAACATGGAATTGTCAAAGGGAAGTCCTCTGCTGTATTCTGTCTCTCCCTTCAAAACCACAAAAGCTGAAGCCAAGAAGCCTTATGTAAGACAACTGCCATAAAGATGGAACAAGAAGCAGTGTCAGTAATGTCCAGAGAGGTTATGGAGGATGTTCTGGCCAGAAGCTGGCCCTCCAATATGATTGCCTGAAATTGTTCCCTCTGTTTTGGTGGCAAGTGCTCAATATATGAAATAACTTGGAGAGGCTGATAGATACACTTTGCCACAAATGCATGATAGTTGGAGATCCCGAATTGCAGAGTCGTAGATAAGTAGGATTTATGACTTATTATGCTGAGCTGAGACATTTTTGTTCCCTGTTATATGGCATTGTTTTAGCGTGGTGCTGCTTTCCATGCTCAATTACTACCTTGACAATGAGGGAACTGGGAGGATGGGAAAACAAAAACTCGAAGTCCTTTGATGAGACATAATATTTTTATCAGCCCTCTTAGAGGTGAGTGGTACTGTTGTTGGGTTATACCAATTTGTCTTTGTGGAATCTAATAAAGCCTCTTTGATGGGAAAGGCAATTTGAGCAGATGACATTGTAAAATATCCATCAACTTGTGACGCAACTCCTTGACCTTCTCCAGTGGGATCTATAAGGAGTCCTGGGATGTGTAAGAACCACAAATGTTTTTCCAGATCTGCTGTTTGATTCTAGCTATGAGAATACTCCATCTATCAATCAATTAACATTTTGATTGTGCCAGATGATTAAATTACACACACACACACACACACACACACACAACCTTTCTGGAGATAATTGTGCCATTGTCAAAAGGCAAACACATTTGGTCATGGTGACCTTCCTTCCAACTCTAATAAAATTACTCTTCCACAGTGAAGAAATGAATATTGGTGTTACAGAAGCAGATAGAGCTTCCTACTTAGCCACCATTTCTATTTCTCAAACATTGTTAAATAGATGTAGAAATCATAGGATGTACCTTTTCATTGCCAACATGCTGCAGAATCTCTTGTGCAATATTCCAACACTGCATGCATAAGATATGGTTGTGAGACATAAGGAAAATGAGCAAGGATTCAATAATCACCAGTAGGCTTACAGAAAGCAGGAATGTAGCAACAGGAGATCAAAATAATTCCAACAAATCTCTATTCTAAAACAATGGAATTTTTCTGCATATCCACATTCTTCATCTTAAAGAAGTATTTTGGACTAATACCAAATGCTTCAATGGTCATTTTGTTTTAAACAATCTATGAGTCACCTACTTCACTGAAAGGACAGAGTGACATTTTCACTTCCACAACATGTATTATACCTGAGATGTTAAGCCAGGTCTACACTAGAACCTTTGCCAATATAGTAATGAAAGTTAGGGTCACATTTTTTACTACACTTCTACACCAGCTAAAGCCCTCGTATATATGCAGTTAAACTGACATAAAAGTCCTTTTTTCCATTAATACTGATTTTGCTTGGGGATCTGGTATAAATTTAAATACATCAGGGAAGAGAAGAGCTATTTAAACTGAAGGATAATGTTGGCACAAGAACAAATGGATGTAAACTGTTCATGAATAAATTTACACTGGAAATTAGAAAAAGGTTTCTGACCATCAGAGGATGGTCACAACCTTCTAGTAGGAGTAGTGGGGGCAAACAACTTGTTTAAAGATGGATCTTTATAGGTTTATGAATGGCCAATGGACTGGACTCTATGATCCAAATGGTCCCTTCCAGTCCTATGTTCTTATGCATAAGCTGTACCAGCAAAAGCATTTTTTTGTGGGCCAATATAAGATGTGGTCTACATTTGGAGGATTTGCTGGTACTGACATAATTAGAGTGGCAAGTATTTTGAAGTGTTGACCAGGACTCTGTCTCCAAGGTTGTCGATCTGGTAATTTTTTCAAATACTAAATTTATTTTAAATAGCGATGACTAGTACAACTAAATCAATACCCACCCCAGCACTCTTGAGTAACTGCATCGTAACAAACCACTGTGCATGAGTGATGAGATAAAAATAGTTTTGAGAAAAACTGGTTTATGTTCCTGGTTTACATTTCCAGGAACTTACTGTAAAAACAGATAAGTTATTTTTTTAAAATGAAAAACAAACACTTCAACATCACCCTAGTAAAAGAGAGGATCTTCTGTCTGTACATAGGAGTGTATTTCTCCACTCACTTCCTGTTATCAAAAAGTTCTAAAAGTGACTATTAGAAAGGAAACAAAACAAGATAACACTTTTTCTGCAACTTAGTCCTTAATTTAGAAATCATTCAGAAACATTTAGTTTATATAAAGGTTTAACAGACTCCATCTGGTGATTTATATTTAAATGAAAATGGATTCCACCAAATGCATGTCAGTACAGTCTAAAGCAATGATAATCTGACCAATAGAGTTGTGAAAAGATTATTGCTTTTTCTTATGTTACATCATGCATACTGTTACTGGGATGGAATATTCAAAAAACAACCCATACTCTAATTATTTACAATACTTCATATTTTAATCAATTGACAAATATTTAAATCAAAGTTATTGTACATTATAGTCAATCACCCATGAATTAGAGCAAGAATATGGATTTATTAATATTTTAAAAATATTTATGTGAGCATCTGTGATCTATGATTTTCTCCTAGAGCTATAATTGAGAAACTTGCTATATCTGGTCTGATCTTCCACCATTGAAGTCCATCGGAATTTTGCCACTGATTTCCTTTGATGCATCATAAAATCTGTAAGATCCTATTTTTCCAGGATGTATACATTTGTTTCTTAAAAAACAGAATCATAGACATGCAGGGCTGGAAGGGCCCACAAGAGGTCATCTAGTCCATCTCCCCGTATTGAGGCAGGACCAAATATACTTGAACCACTGTATCTGATGTTTATTTAAAAACCTCCAATGACGAGGATTCCACAACCTTCTTTGGTAACTTATTCCAGTACTTAACTATCTTTATAGTTAGAAACATAAATCTTCCTTCGTGCAGATCAAACCCATTATTTCTTTTCTTGCCTTCAGAGGGACATGGAGAACAATTGTTCACCATCCCCTTTATAACAGCCATTAACATATTTGAAGGCTCTTACCAGGTCCCCCCTCAGTCTTCTTTTCTCAAGATTAACATGTCTTATTTTTAACCATTCCTCATAGGTCATGTTTTCTAACCCTTTTATCACTTTTGCTGCTCTTCTCTAGACTCTCACCAATTTGTCCACACCTTTCTGAAAGTGTGGTGCCCAAAACGGGACACAATTCTCCAGCTGAAGCCTCACCAGTGCCAAACAGAGCAGAACAATTACTTCCCCATTGCACTGGAGTTTTTCATGCTTATTTGCAGCATCAAAATAAATATTTTCAAGATTCTAGAGGAATTCCTTTGGTGCATTTTTGAGGTATCTGAATATGCAACAAAACAAAAAGGATTGGTGATGGAAGAGAGGATGGGTTTGGGAGGTTGGCAGCTTGCTTCTTTGTTTTGTTTTAACCAGCCCAGGTATTTTTCCCCATCCCTTTTTTCATGCTCTGATAACTGAGAAGTGGCTTTTAAAACCACTAGTAACTGACATATTTGTAAAAGTTTTAATAATAATGAAATAGTAAGTATTAGAAAAATCACATACTGCAAAGAATGTATTTTGCTACTTTTTAATACCATATAGCCTGCAATGCTCAAGATCCACACACAGGAACAGTGTTATTTTCTGGAAATTAAGTTATCCTTAACTGCCCTGGACTTGCTGGGCATCCTGCCGCTCAATCATTCCTCGCCTTAATTCCTCCTTACAAAGTTTATTTTAATATGCTATTTAACAATAACATGATCAATTCAAACGTTGTAGGGAACACAACTCAATTTTTGACATCTTTGTGCTTTCATTTTAAGAAGTCAAATGCCATAGACTACCTTTGTGAAACACCATGATTTAATTTTACACACACAGAAGTCAAAACATTCAGAAAGTTGTTTTCTCTACAGCCATAGTATTTTGGTAACTGTTAAGTCATGAAACATCATATATGGTACAGTAATACAAAACACTATATATATGCTTAAAGAAGCCAAGTCATAGTTGTGACAACTGAATTCCCTGACTCAGAATGTTTTTATATTATACATCCAGTTACCAGGAACATCCAAAGCAGGTACAGCCAACTTTGATTCACTTTGTATAGAAACAAAGAAACAAAATAAAAAATCACAGTTAACAAGAAGGTGAATTCCATGATTATAAATAGCAATTTATTACAAAAAGGAAGTACTTGCTGTCAATCTCTTCACCCACTCAGATTGCCCTCTTTGGATCTATCAACAGAAACTTGACATTCACCAAAGTTCTGGAAACACCTGCAGAAGCAATAATTATCAAGAGAAGAACCCCAATATCAATCTGTGGTATGCAGGTTTATAATTAATTGCAAACCGGCAATGAAGTTACTCAGAAGTATATACACTCAAAATCTAAAAATACTATTTTGTAATTCAACATATTCATTATATTGCCAAAAGTATGCCATACTACAGTACATTTGTTAAATAAGTGTTCTCTTAAACACTCTAAAATACATAAAATACACACAAGAACCCTAGCAATATTTAAGACCGTATTATTTTCTTCACTTTGCTTCAGAGCATGGCCAATTTAAAACACACAGAAACAAATCACAGGTGTATATTTTTCATCTTTGAAGCTTCTCAGTATTTGTTAATAGTAAATCTTTCAGCACAGCAGTCTATAACACAGTTTCATAATGCACCCAACAGTATATTACCATTCTATAATCCTGAAATGTTTTGGCACAATCCTTATCTCAATTTATGGATGGTGTTTAATAGGAACCAGGATACAGGTTGCCAAAAGCCAAATTAGCTAATGCTGAATCTAAAGAAGAGTAAAGCTTTGATCATGCTCAGAAATAAATTCTAAGTGAAAAGTGGATAGAAAGATGCCCATGCAATTGAATTTGACATTGTGATTAATACCACAGCTCACAAAGTGCCTCTTAGCTGATTGCTAACATTACATATTGGATCCTATCCTGACAGGTATTGTTTATTTTTGAAATGCCCTAATGCTCCACATCAGAAAAAAAATCCTTATTGTAGCCAATTAATCTATAACATTTACACTTCCTTCTCCATCAAACCACATGCCTTCCAAGAAGAAAAAATATATAAAAGGTAAAGGTAAACTACTGTATACTTCATTGTAGTTATCTATATAAGGAATTCAGTTTGTCCAGCTTCAGAAATTTAATGTTACTGGGTGACTCAGGGGACTAGCAAATGAGTTATGAAGCTCTTTACCTCTATTTCAGTGATTTAAAACTGATGCAAGTAGTAAACAAAAGATGTCTTCTAGAGCAGTTTTAGTGGGTTTTGTAAGAAAACAAAAACACACAAAGAAAACCCCCCAAATCACTGAAAAACTTCTTAAAGAAGCAAGTTACTGTAGGGAAGTAACCAGTCTCTCTTTGATGTATGTGTCAGCATGGATCCCACGCAGATGACTGAAAAGCAGTACTCCTTCGAATGATGGGATGAGGAATATCAACAGCATTAGTTGAACATTGATTGTAGTTCTGCCTTCCTGAACTTGACATCTGTTCCTGCAGATATCCAAGATATAAAATGTTTGATAAAGTCCGTGGGTTAGTCCACATCACCGCCTTGCAGATCTAAGATATTTTTCTGTTTCTGAAGCAGGCAGAGGATGTCCCTGAAACTCCGATAGAGTAAGGACTTGGCTACACTTAAAACACCACAGCTGCACAGCTCTAGTGCTTTAGCGTCGGCACTACCTACGTCGATGGGCGGGACTCTCCCATTGGCATAGGTAATCCACCTCGAGAGTCGGTAGCTAAGTCAATGGAAGAATTCTACTTCCATCAACCTAGGAAGCCATCCACAAAGGGACTTATCTTGGCTTAACTACACCACTCAGGGGTGTGGATTTTTCACACCCATGAGCCAAGTAGTTATGCAAACCAAATTTTCTAGTGTAGACCAGGCCTAAGCCTTGAAATTCAGTGGAAATGGTACACCAGCCAACCTGTAACACAGTAAGATACATCGAGTACATTATCGTTCTTTATGATGTGACAGTCTGGCCTTTGGAATGGCCAGCTATAGCCAGAAACAAACAGGAAGACAGCCTAAATGGTTTTGTCCTGTCAATGTAGTAAAGCTCTAGAAACATCTAGTAGTGTGCAACTTCTCTCCCAGTGAGGAATGTGGTTTTGAGAAGAAAACATGCAGGTTAATTGACTGATTCAGATGAAATTCCGAATCACCTTGGGGATGAACTTAGGGTGAATTCAGCACCACCTTACCCCTTTGATATGTGACGTAATCTGTGTTTGGAGTTCACTCACTCTCCTGGTCAAAGTGACCAAAAGTAGGAAGACTGTCTTCACAGTGACATGAGGTATGGAGTATTCTAAAAGGGGTTCAAAGGGAGGCCCTATGAGTCTCAAGAGAATGATGTTGAGGTCCCCAAGCAGGAGTAAGCTCTCTAGCTTGTGGCTAAGTGTATATTAGGCCCTTCAGGAATCTTAATGCTGTCAGATGAGAGAGAATTGAGCTCAATTATACAGACAGATGGCAAGCTGAAATTGTTGTGAGGTGGACCTTAATGGAACTGAACAAAAAGGCTGGAGCACTTCAGATCCACCAAGTAGTCAAGAATCTGTAGTACTGAAGTCTGTAAACAGTATAGGTAGGCCCTGTTGGCCAGCCCAGACTGATAACCACTTTCATTGTGACAAACAAGTCCTTCTGATGGGTATCTTCCTACTATGTATTAAGATCTTCTGGGCGTGTCTAGAGCAACCCCTGTCCGTGATACTTCACCAGCCATCATTCAGGCTGCCAGGTGAAGGGACTTTGAGTCTGGACAGAGTACCTGGCTGTGGTGCTATGAGATCAGGTTAGGGAAGTCTAGGAGCTGAATCCACAGCTGCATGGACATCTGTAATAAATCAGTCAGACAGAACTACCTCCACCAGTATGGTGCTATGAGAATGATCAGAGCTATGTCTCTTTTGATTTTGGAACTCACCCTGGGGATCAGGGATATCAGTGAAAAGGAGAAGGATTCCATTGCAGAAGGAAGCCATCGGGCAATGAGCCCAGGCTCAAGCCTCCTCTGGACAGAAATTCTGACACGTGACAAACAGGTCTATCACAGCAACGCACCAATGTTGGAGTATCAAGTCTCTGATGGAATTACACAGGGACCAATTGTGACTGGTGATGGATTGCGTGCTCAGAATGTTTGGTAGGTCGTTGCTGATTCCCACTGGTGAATAGCCAGTGGAGTTATCACATGTTGGTGGCACAATATCCAAGGTTGATGGCTTGAAAGCAGAGGGGTGCTGAGAGGGAGCCCCCTTGTTTATTGTGAATCATGAAGATGTTATCCATCGGAATCTGCACTGTGACATTTCAAAGGACAGTGTGCTACACAGAACAGCCTGATGGCCCCAAGTTCCAGGAAGTTTATATGAAGTCCCATGTGTTTTGGAGACCAGATCCCTGGCATCTCTATGTACCCCGGTGGGCTCCCCAACCTCTTCCTAGTGTGTCCATGATTCAAGTCTCTGTCAGGGAGGGGAACAAAAGTACGCCCCTCCTTATGTTTTCGGATTCTAGCCACCATGTTAACTCTCTGAGCACATTAGGAGGCATTGAGACCTTTCTGTTAATCTGGGGTCTCTCCAGAGAGTAGATAGACCAGTGTCAGAACTATTGGAGCCTCAGGTGAAGTCTGTGTATGCTGACATATGGCCTAACTCCCCAATGCAAGTCTGTACATTTACAGTCGGGTTTGATTTTATCTCAAGTAGCAGTGATTGCAACAACAGAAACCTGTCCTCAGGTAAGCATACTGTCTCTGACTTGGAGTCAATTATAGCTCCTACAAACTGTATCGTACGTGATGGGGTGAAGACACAATTTTTTTATAGCTCACTAGAAGGGCCAGTCTATGTAGGTCATCATCATCTGCTGGAATCTGCCTTTGATCAGTCAATCATCCAGGCAAGGGTAGATGTGGATGCTCTGACTCCACCAAGACTAGGCATTTTGTGAAAACTCTTGATGCTATGGAGAGTCCAAACAGCAGTACCTTGTACTGGTAGTCACTTGGCCCCACTGTGAATCTCAGTTAATTCCTGTAGATTGAGTGAATGGCTATTCCTGCAAGTCAAGAGTCATGAATCAGTCCTGAGACTGCAGAGATGGAATAAGGAAGGCAAGCATTACCATCCTGTATCTGAAGAGCGTTATGTATTTGTTCAGTCTCCTCAGGATTAGGATAGTACAAAACAACCCTTTTTCTTTGGGATTAGGAAATATCTGGAATAGAAGCCTCTAACCTTGCACTCCTGCAGTACCTCTTCTAAACCTCCTAGTCAAAACAATATGATCCCTTCTTTTTGTAATAGGCTCATGAGAAGCATCCTTGAGGACGGACAGGGAAGGGGGGTAAGAAGTGGAAATGAATAGGTTAGTCATAGCAATTATGTCAAATACCTAGTATTCTGATGTGATAGTAGACTAAGCCTGGTAGAAACAGGTAAGGTGGCTCTCAAGGGTAGCAACTGGCTTTGGATTAGCTCTGGTGTGACTTTTGACACTCCCATCAAACCTGCTGCCACTGTGAGTGACAGAGGATGGGTGTTAAAAAAAGGTAATTTTTTGAGTACTGAGAGTATACAGGTATCCCTTGCTTTTGCTGGGACTGGTAGTTAAATAGTTTCCAGTACACAGTTGGAATGTAAATCCGTAAAGACCTTAAAGAATCTCTCATGAAGTAGAGCACCTCATTGGTAATTTGACTAGAGTTCCACCCCTCAAAGGACTGGTCTTCGAGGGTGGCTTGCATCTCTTTGGGTATCCTGGATGCTAGTAGCTAAGAAGCCCATTTCATAGTGGCCAGGTCAGGTGCATCCCTGGCTGCCTACAATGCTGTTCTAGTGATCATTTGGCCTTCTTTCATGATCTTTCAACTACTCTCTGTTCTTCTGTAGGATTTTTTGACAGGAAGGCAGTAATCTTCTCCCAGGTGAGGAAGCTATATTTCACAAACAAGTTTTGATAGTTTGCTACCCAGAGTTGAAGCATGCCTAAATATGTAATTTCTTTGGGTCTTTGTAATTAGGAATACCTTTCTGGATATCTCTTGGATTACACATACCAAGAAACCTACATTTGGGTGGGTGTAAAAATGCTCAAAGCCCTTTGGTGTTACATAATATCTTTTCTCCACCAGTTTAGAAGTGAGAGAAAGTGGCCATGGTTTGTCAATCTCTTGGTTAGCTCCAGCATGCCCCTCACTGATTTGGAGTTGTGAAGGTGAGAATACCACGGGGACTTTTCCTGTATGGTTGTTGTTTTGATGTCCAGGATCCCTTCTATTTGGAAGAGAAAATTCTGGAAAGATTTCAAATCATTGACCACCAGAGTAGAAACCAGGGTCGCTGCTTCACCAGGTGAAGACGACAACTCCCAGTGTGCAGACAGGGGTCGCTGCGGACCTTACGCTATCTCTAACTTATTGTGAATGATGCCAAGCTCTCAAGTTAGAAGTCTGGCCAACAATGTCGTTGGAACTGATATCTTATTCTCTTCCATGATGTATGAGAGGGGGATCTGCTCTGGGATATGTGCAACAATCATTCCCAATAAGGTCAGAATGGCCTCTGCAGCATGCCATAGCGCAGTGCTCTTGGCAAGGGACTATAATACTGTCTCTGAGGTAGCTCTCTGAAAATGCCAGAGACGAGTAAACTGGTAAGGGTGAAGGTGAAAAACTCTCTTCAAAAGGCAGTGTGGTTAAGTAATGTCGCCTCTGTACATAATCCAGTGCCAGTTGCTGCATAGGTGCAGGAAATGCTGGGATCTCTGTGGGGATATATCTCAAGCCTGTCATTAGTTCAGAAATGGACACCAATATTGGTACCAGGGTCAATGCCAGGGCTCCTTCACCCTGTGCCAGCCACCTTGCTGGACTTGGAGGCTCTTTCCTTTGACGATGGATGTGTCATGTCCTCCTTGTGGGACAATCACGTGTTGCTTAGAGCTGCATTGTACTCAATGTGGGGTTGTCTTTCGGTGTCACCCTTTTGCGACCAGAGCATAGGTGTCAGTTTTGATGTTGAATCTGTTGCATTAGGATTGCTGATGCCAAAGTTGATGGCACTATTTTTGCCTGTGTCCTCTTCATTGACTTTTTTTTTTTTTTTTTTTTTTGCTGCTTGATCCCTGGGTATTGTACCCATTCTAGGAAGCACTGACTACCATCAACTCTTTCAGCTCCACTTTGATAGCTATGGTTTCCTCTGTGCCTTAAGTGAGACACAAGGATTCCTCAAGCAGCTGTAACTTGAGCCAAGTGTCCTCTATAGTTGCAGGTCTTGGAGGGAAAAAGACCAATACACGAAGCACCTAACTGAGATATGGCTCTCCTCCGGACTGAAAAGGCAACAGTGGTGTTCTTCGGTGAGGGGGATCTGACCATCATAGGACAGGCAGGATTTGAACCCAGACAATTTGGAGTCTACCACATTGGCACTAAGTGCCTCAACCTGTTGTACAGGGGAATGTACAAGGGGTTTCATTTTACCTTGTATTTTTATATATTTATTTTTTTAACTAATTTTTCTTGGAACGTCCAAAATAAGGGAGAAAGGTGAAAATATATGTTCTTCACCAACTAACTGATAAAAGGATTAGTCTGAAGCTCTGTAGAAGTAGTGGTTTGGACACTCACTGGGTTTCACCTTCCTGACATGGGGAGTAAGAAGGGACTGAACAAGGGTCATAGCCACTCTACCCTTTATGCCCTCACATGGGAGCTCAAGGAGCCACAGGGTACAGACACAACCCAAGAGACTGCTATTCGAAAGAATCCAATTTCACGTACATAAGGCACATGCACACCTACAGGAGGATCTACACTGGCACATACATATTCAAAGAAGAAAAATAGGGTTTTTTTTTTAAAGTTTCTGATAAATTCAAATAGTTCCCACCTTAGGAAAAAACATGCTTCTAAAAGTCAAATTTATTGAGGAGCATAGCCTTTCAAATCTTCTATCCAAATATGGACTTCCTGAACATAAACAGATTAATCTTAACTAAAGACGCATTAGATTGCACAGTGCGAGAGCCATATGATAAGTGGAGTTTTCTGTACTTGTTAAAGAAAACACTGTCAATCTCTGTGAAGCATGTTTTTCCCTCTCTTACAAGTTCTTTTGCAGCTGTTACTGAAAAGCAGAAATTCCTATAATCTCTTAGCCAACATTTTATCTACTTAATATCCTGAATTAAATAGTCTTTGATATGAAAATTGAACCTTATAGAATCACAAAAATGTACAGCCAGAAGGGACCTCAAGAGGTCATCTAGTCCATCTCCTCACACTGAGGCAGAATTAAGTATTCCTACACCATCCCTGACAATGTTTGTCTAACCTGTTCTTTAAAACTTCCAATGACACAACCTCCCTAGCTAACCCGTTCCACTGCTTAAGTATCCTTATAGTTAGAAAGTTTTTCCTTATATCTAACCTGAAACTCTGTTACTGCAACTTAAGCTGATTACTTCTTGTCCTATTTTTGGTGTACATAGAGAACAATTGATCACCATCTTCTTTATAAGAAACTTTAACGTATTTGAAGACTTATCAGGTTCACCCTCAGCTCTCTTCTCTAGACTAAACATGCCTAATTCATTTATGTATTATATATCAAATAATTTCTTCATATATCATGTTTTCTAAATGTCTCAGTTTTGTTCTGTTCTAGATGCTCTCCAATTTGTTCATATTATTTCTTAAAGTGTGGTGTCCAAAACTGCATCCAGTACTCCAGTAGAGGTCTCACATGATTTAAACACAGTGGAACAGTTATCTCCCTTGTCTTACATATAACACTCCTGTTAATACATCCCAGAATGACATTGCCTTTTTCACAGCATCACACTGTTGACTCATTCAATTTGTGAACGATTCTAACTCCCAGATCCTTTTCTGCAGTACTGCTGCCTAGTCAGGTATTCCCCATTTTGTAGTTACACATTTGATTTTTCCTTCCTAAATGTATTGCTTTGCACTATTGTTATTGAATTTCATTTTACTGATTTTAGACAAATTATCGAGATAATTTTGACTTCTAATCCTGTTCTCCAAAGTGCTTGCATCCCATCCCAGTTTGGTATCATCACATTTTATAAGCATGCTCTCCATATCATCATCCAAGAGACTAATGAAAATATTTAATAGTACTGGACCTAGGACATAACCCTTCAGGACTCCACTTGATGTATCTTCCTAATTTGACACTGAACCATTGATAATGAATCTTTGAAAATGGTCTTTCAATCAATTATGTATGCAATTTATAGTAATATCAGCTAGACCAATGTGATGGGATGTCGGCCCCAAACTGGCCGATAAGGGATTAAAGCAACCCTTTGAAGGCTATGCAGGAGGCAGCCAATCAAGAGAGAGCTTATAGGAGCACAGGAGGCAGCTAATCAGAAGAGGGCTTATAGGTGCAGCCAATCAGGACCAGGCTGTGCCATATGAGAAGGGCTGCTGGGCAGAGCAGCTTTAGTCACTCCCTGGAGCTTGAGAGGGCTGTCTGCTTCACAGAAAGAAAGAAACTAGCATCTTGGACTCAGCAGTCCTGGGAAGGATCAGGGGAGTGACAGTGAGCTCCCAGCTGACTGCCGACAGGCTGGGGCCCTGAGACAAGGGCAGAGAAGGTGCTTGGGCTATAGGGAAGCAGCCTGGGGAAGCAGACTGCGGGGTTGGAGGGGACACAGCATGTGGCTGCCATCTACAGGACCTGGAGGAGTGGGTGGACCTGGGTCCCCCACAGTTGCCACTGAGGAAATAGCTGGACAGTGGACTATGGTTCCCCTAGAAGTGGGGAGAACAGAGTGTGACACAGCCAGAGGGCTGTGTCCTGAAGACGATGCTGTGTTCGTGGGGACAACTTGCTTCCTGGAGGAGAAGTGATGGTGATGAGACATCACCAGATGAGGTGTGTGGGTGAACTAAGCTAATTCCCAGGACAGCCAGCAGAAGGTGCCACAGTGCTGAGTCTAGCCCCATCACAGCCATATTTCCCTACTTTGCTTATGAGAATATCAAGGGGAACTGGAACAAAAGCCTTACTAAAATCAGATATGTCTACTCCTTCCCTTTACTCACAAGGTCAGTTAACTGATCAAAGAAGGAAATTAGATTGGTTTGGCATGTTTTTTTTTTCTTGACAAATCCATGTTGGTTACTACTTATCACCTTTTTATCCTCTAGGCTGGAACAAAATGATTGTTTATTTTTGGGTAATGAAGTTAGGCTGACTGGCTTATAATTACCTGGAATCTCCTTTTTTCCCCTTTTTGAAGACAGATACTATTTTTGCACTTCTCCAGTCCTCTGGGACCTCATGCATCCTCCATGAGTTCTCAAAAATAATTGCTATTGGTTCAGAAAGTGCTTCGTTGGTTCATCAAATACTCTAGGGTAAGCTGAATTTCATCGTTCCCTGGTGACTTTAACACATGTAATGATCTTTAACCTATTTTTTCCCTATTTTGGTCTTAGATTCTTGCCCCTTGTTAATATTGTGTTAAGGATCTGGTCACAATAAACCTTTTTAGTGAAGAATTAATGCCCAAAAAAGGGTCATTAAACGCTTCAGCCTTCTCTGGGTCATATGTTGTTTGCTTTCCTTCCACATTAAGTATTGGACCTACAACTTCCTTTTTTCACTTACTTCTAATCTATATATAAAACCTTCTCTTATTGCCTTTTATGGCTCTCACTAGTCATAATAAGGCTACAATTTAGTCTTGGATATTTTTAGTAAAAGTCATGGACAATACACACAAATTCACAGCCCCATGACCTACCATAAAAACCCCTGACTAAATCTTGAGGGGAGGCACTGCTGATAGGGTGCCCTGGGGGGGCTGCTGCTGGGGGGCACCCCAGGGCCAGGGGCTGCTCTGGCCACCCGGGGACCACTGTAGCAGCAGCTGCTCTTGCCACCCTAGGAACTGCTGCTTGGTAGTCCTGGGGCCACCTGAGCAGAGTTGCTCCAGCAGCAGCAGGCATGACTGTCCCTGGGGCCACCTGAGCAATGGGCCCCGGAGCCAGCTGCTTGAGCGGCCCTGGGGTCAGCCACAGTGGCTGCTGCAAAAGTCATGGAGAGTCATGGAATCCATGACTTCTACAACCTCCGTGACAGAGACAGAGCCCTAGTCATAATGCATGTGCATTAGCTTTTCTCATTTTGTGCCCACATGCTTGTGCTATTCTTTTATACATTGTTTCCCGCTGATTTGTGTTTCATATGGATCTTCAAATATGGTCATTTGTACATAAGCCATTAGAAATATAAAACTGATGGTAGATAGTGAACTTAAAGGTTGGTTTTGCCACTTAACATTATTGCCTAGGTCTTACCTAATATATTTCCAAGGTGCACAGAGAGAGCTATTTCTAAAATGATCACTCAGACTTTTTCCCTCCCACTCAGACAACATTTAAAAGCAAGACTTGCTTTAGTATTACACACAAACATTATAAGGAAAATGTTGTGAACATTTTTACTTTAAATTCAGAAGAATATTACCTTGCTTTTAGGGAATGATTAATCTGGGTTAGACAAGATGACTGTGCTATGTATACAGTAATTTAAAATCCATTTCTATTCTTAATCCTTTTTTGCATAATAGAAACCTAACTCTCAAGCCGGAAGCAATGACTTGGAATACTATATTAGGTAGTGGAGCTGTGGAAATCAGCTTATAGGTTTTTCATCTATTTCATTTTTATATTTTCATTTATACATGTTCTCACTGTATAATGTAACTCCATCATCCTCCCCGTCTCAAAGCAATTGTGGATATAACACTATCCCACTTACTGGGAAGGCAATACAATTTATTGATTATAAAACATAATTTTACAACAAGCTGCTACAAGATGCAAAAATAGGTGCAGGTTTAGTTTGCTATCTGTCATGTTCTCAATCCAGTTGTGGGTAAAGGAGTAATTTCTCCCTCTATCCATTGGGTCCCTAGCATAACAACATAGTGCACTGCAGAATCAGCTACAAAGCTTGATGTACACATGGTTTCCTATTTTGAAGTGGAAAAACTGAAAGCACCTTAAGCCTTTTCAGAATCTGCAGTAATTCCAGATGAAAACCAAAGAAATATCACAAATTGCAAACCCTTGTACTTATTGCTTCTTGCTTGACATTTTTGTACAGTCACTTCTGCTACTGATCTGTTTCAATTTTATTATTTTAAAATCAGTTCAAAACTCCAACACTATGTTTAAACGTGAATCCATCCCACAAAGATATTTCTCCTTCAGTGGAGCCCCTTGATATGTTTGGTTTTTTTTTTAGTCGTCTAGTGAATCTTTCCATGTTACATTTGTTACACTGATCTAATCTCACACACATAATAAACAGATTAGTCAGTATGTGCCAAAAGAGGAACATTTTACAAGATTCTTTTACAAGATCTAAGCCAGTCTTGTTAAAAGCACTATTCTTCCATTCACTCTATTTCTGATATGAAGGCTTTTTACAACCAACATTGGTGACACTTTGAAAAAGTCAGACAGTTTTGATGGCCAGAGTCTGCAAATGAGTAAATTGTGAATTCTCCTTTGTAAACTGCAGTTACTTAAAGGGAAAGGCAAACAAGAAACATGTGGAAGACTTACACAATTAATAAAGGAAAGAGCCGCAGTGATGGGGATTGACGCCTGAGGTTCAGGGACCAGGGATGCTCTGCTGCTTTAGAGGGCAGTCCCATAAATGGCTTGCCCTTAGAAGTCCGGGCCTTAGCCAGGTCCATTGCCTGGCTTGGCGTCTGTGCTACCGGCTGGCCTAATTGCTCTTTGGCCACCGGGCCCACTTCGGGAATAGATGGTCCTACGAGGGGACAGGATCCCCTCCTGCTCCTGGGAGTAGGAGGTGGATCCCGAGCTGGGCTAGGGGTTCCGACTGCAGCAGTACCCCCAAGTGACTCCAGGGTGGGCATGTTGCCTAAACACAAGTCTTTTGCCCGAAGCCCCCTTTTCCTGCGGTGCTGGTGAGCCCTTCGACTTCTGCTGCTTCTTAGGCACCAGCGAGAGGGAACTGTGCCGGGTGGATTTCAGTGCCAGTGGTGCGCTGCACACAGATGCCAAAGTGCCAGAGACCTCTGAGGCAGGACGAAGTGCAACCTCCATGCGGAAGTCCCTCAAGCAGATATCCCACTCTTTTGAGTTTGAGGGGGAAATTTTTTGTAGATCCTTCACTTGTCCTTTCTGTGAAATTCCCCCAAACACTTCAAACATCTATAATGGGGGTCGCTAATGGGCATTCGCTGGCTGCACGATGAGCATGGCATAAAGCCTGGTGAATGGGGCATGCCCCGCTCCGAGGCGAAGTCCCAGAGGGACTCTAACTCCTAAACTACTACTCTAACACTTATCAACTAAATACAAAGAAGACCGAACAATGGATTGTAAGAACTGCTAATACTCTAGTGATGCTCAGATCAACCATCCCGGGTGCTAAGAAGGAACAGAGAGGCTGTAGGGTCAGTGGCGCCTAATATACCAGCGCATGAGCACAGCACTCAAGGGGGTGCCACAGCCAACCCTACAGACACCACTAAGACAAAAATCGCTGATGACTGTGCATGTGCACTGAACACACATCTAGAATGAAATTGACATGGGCAAGCATTCGAAGAAGAACACACCTTTTTTTTTTTTTCCAGAGAAGACAAGGCCAGAGCAGAGAACTGCTTGCTAGTCATGTGTGTATAGTTCTAACTTGTATTAAATTTTACAGTGTCTTGTATAGCTCTTGATGGCTCATCGGAAAGAGTGTAAAAATCTTTATAGGGATGGACTGTATTGTGAAAAATCCTTCTATTCTCAATTCTCCTGGAAAAGGAAGTGGGGGAGACTTTACTGAATTCTCCACAGACTGCTAGAATTTCTTTTGATCAAGAAAGACAAGGTTCTTTAACCAAAGAACTGACTGAATTGTCTAAAATTGGATGAGTGGTTCAATATTAATTTCAGAAGTTGGCAAAATTATTCATCTTTCAATTATAATGTGTGGGGTGAGGGAAAATAAAATTTAGATTTTGTGCATGTGTGAGAGTGTGTGTGTTAGTAAATTAACTACACTATACTATATGCAGTTTGAGCTAATTTCTTTGTAGCAGTATCTAGGAACCTAGCAGTTGCTCCATTTTTTCTCACATGCCTTCCTTGTTATTGTTTTTAACTATTGAAAAGTATAATTTTCACCTCACAATTTCTAATCCTATTCTATCAGATAACAAAACCTTTGGGCTATCAATTGTAACATACCCTTATTGAGTCTAAATACCTGAAACTTAATTAAGTTTACAGCTTCTTTAAATGATCAATTTAAAGCCTGTAGAATATGATGGACTGAAGGGTTACATTCTCTTTCATTAATGGTACAAGGCAAGTGCAGTAGACTTTTTTTATATGGCATGCATGTATGATTTTGAAAGATCTAATGAGCATACATGACTCTCTAAAGGGCAAGCCGGTGTAATATTTGATAGAACCATCCTGCTGTATCTAGAAAGTACATGCTAAGTGCCACTGGAGTTTTGTTTCCTGTTAACATTAATAAACAAAGATCTCTAAGATGTCATTAGTATATTTTTCCTCCTGTGGTTTTTTTTTTAACCTGACTGTTACATTTACTTACATGCATGTGTGCGCTCTCTTTCTCTCAACATTATATTAGAAGCTCAATTAATGAAAAATGTCTGTTTGAAGAGATTATAAATAAGCAGTACTGTATTTAAATCCTGACAACTTCAACAACATTTGAAGTGAAAGCAGTTACTATATCACATTATTAGCATTGGAAATATTTTAAACACTTCTCAAGTAGCATAATGCAGCACATTGCAGTAGATAAAGTACTGTGAAAAAGAATCAAAACTGCTCAAATTGTTGCTGTTGGTAAATTAAAAGAAATATATATAGGGATTTAGTCGCTCTCAACATTGATCATGGCTTGTGTTATGTTTTTGTTTAACAGCAAATTATGTTGTGTAGATAAAGATGGATTTTTGTACTGAAGATTTTATTTTAGTTAATTTATGACCATAAATAAACACAGTAATGCACAAGGTTGGCAACACCCATATCTTGATGGTCAAGTGATAAAAGAGTGAATACCCTCCCCTGTTTATGGAGTCTAATAACATCAGACATAAGATGAAATAAAGAAATCAAGAGAAGGATACAGCCTTCAAAAATGCATTCAACAACTTCCAAAGACTTCTGTGTAGTCAAAAGTTAAAACTACACATCTGCACTAGATAACTGGAGTGCTTATATATGGTCAACCCTCCTGGACCTACAGATGTGGGGGTCTGAAACTTAAAAAGGACACAGATGACTCAAGGAGCAGAGGAGTAGCCGTGTTAGTCTGTATCTACAAAAACAACGAGGAGTCCGGTGGCACCTTAGACTAACAGCTTTATTTGGGCATAAGCTTTTGTGGGTAAAAAACCCACTTCTTCAGATGCATGGAGTGAAAATTACAGATACAGGCATAAATATACTGGCACATGAAGAGAAGGAAGTTACCTTAAAGTGGAGAACCAGTGTTGACAAGGCCAATTCAATCAGGGTGGATGTGGTCTACTCCCAAAAACTGATGAGGAGGTATCAATACCAAGAGGGAAAATGGCTTTTGTAATGAGCCAGTCACACCCAGTCTCTATTCAAGGCCAAACTAATGATATTAAGTTTGAAAATGAATTGTAGCTCTGCAGTTTCTTTTTGAAGCCTGTTTCTGAAGTTGTGTTTTTGTTTTTGTTGAAGGATGGCTACATTTAAATCTGTTGTTGAATGTCCAGGGAGGTTGAAGTGTTCTCCTCCTGGCTTTTGTATGTTACCATTCCTGGTGTCTGATTTGTGTCCATTTATTCTTTTACGTAGAGACTGTCCAGTTTGGCCAATGTATAAGGCAGAGGGGCATTGCTGGCACTCTTGATAGCATCACATTAATAGATGTGCAGGTGAATGAGCCCCGATAGTGCGGCTAATGTGGTTGGGTCCTATGATGGTAACTAATACCTCAAATGATGAGGGAACATAAGAATGGTCTGACCCAATAGGGCCAAAGGTCCATCTAGCCCAGTATCCTATCTTCTGACAGTGGCCAGTGCCAGGTGCCCCAGAGGGAATGAACAGAAAAGATAATCAAGTGATCTAACCCCTGTTGCTCATTCCCAGCTTCTGGCAAACAGAGGCTAGGGATGCCATTCCTGCCCATCCTGGCTAATAGCCATTGATGGAGCTATCCTCCATGAATTTATCAAGTTCTTTTTTTTAACCCAGTTATGGTCTTGGCCTTCACAACGTCCTCTGGCAAGGAGTTCCACAGGTTGACTGTGCATTGCGTGAAGAAATACTTCCTTTTTTGTTTATTTTTTAAACCTGCTGCCTATTTTCATTTGGTGACCCCTAGTTCTTGTGATATGAGTAGTAGTAAACAACACTTATCTACTTTCTCTACACCAGTCATGATTTTATAGACCTCAATCATATCTCCCCTTAGCTGTCTCTTTTCCAAGCTCAAAAGTCCCAGTCTTATTAATCTCTCCTCATATGGAAACTGTTCCATACCCCTAATCATTTTTGTTGCCCTTTTCTGAACCTTTTCCAATTCCAATATATCTTGAGATGGGGTGACCACGTCTGCACACAGGATTCAAGATGTGGGCGTACCATGCATTTATATAGAGGCAACACGATATTTTCTGTCCTATTATCTATCCCTTTCTTAATTATTCCTAGCATTCTGTTTGCTTTTTTGACTGCTGCTGCACATTGAGTGGATGTTTTCAGAGAACTATCCACAATGATTCCAAGATCTTTTCTTGAGTGGTAACAGCTAATTTATACCCCATCATTTTATTTATATATATAGTTGAGATTATGCTTTCCAATGTGCATTACTTTGCATTTATCAACATTAAATTTCATCTGCCATTTTGTTGCCCAGTCACCCTGTTTTGAGAGATCCTTTTGTAGTTCTTCGCAGTCTGCCTTGGTCTTAACTATCTTTAGTAATTTTTTATCCTCTGCAAATTTTGCCACCTCATTGTTTACCCCTTTTTCCAGATCATTTATGAATATGTTGACTAGGACTGGTCCCATAATGGACCCCTGGGGAACACCACTATTTACCTCTCTCCAGTCTGGAAAATGACCTACCCTTTGTTTCCTATCTTTTAACCAGTTACCAATCCATGAGAGCACTTTCCCTCTTATCCCATGGCAGCTTACTTTGCTTAAGAGCCTTTGGTAAGGGACTTTGTCAAAGGCTTTCTGAAAATCTAAGTACACTATATCCATTGGATCCCCTTGGTCCCTATGCTTGTTGACCCCCTCAAAGAATTCTAGAAACAAGCATTCTAGTGACAAGAAAGAGGTTTTCAACAAACAAGTGCTCTTTTTAAATACATATCTTAGAGAACATATTTCTGAGACAGGTTGATCACAGATCGCAAAGGGATTTGATTCTGGTACTTGTACTATCAGGCAGGATCATAGGCAAACCCGGAAGAGGAAGAAAGAGAGCCAGCTATATTGGAAACACAGAGTGTCAACCATATATTTGAGGGTAAATGTTGACACTTAAAGTACAAAATCACTTTAAAATCCTGCTACGCACTATGGCTGCACCCTCCCTTCCTAATCTATATATACACATACAGTTACCTCTCAGAAGAGCATGCACCCTTTCCTCAGATAAGATCTCAAGCTATAATGCAGTTTACTGTGACTGCATGCAAATCAAACCACAGCTTTATCTGAGTGTGATAGAAATCCTATGAGACAGGATGAGCTCAGTGACTCATCATGCTCTTCTAATGAGTAAATACTTTTTTCTATTTGTCCTAACCTCTACAATAAACATCAGTCAATCATTATAAACTCTCCTCTTAGCTGGGAATAACAGTTTCAAGAAGATTACTTGCTATTCATTTTAAGGAACAAAAACAAAAAAGGACTAATATCAGTCTTCCTACTGTAAATCAAAACCTTTTCACAATTCCATCTTTCCTCCCTTATAGCTGCTGCTTCTTCAAGTAATGTCTCAGATACACAAGTTATTGATCACCACCTTCTTCCTTTCAGACATGCCAGAGTTATAAAATGTCCACTCCTTTGGATACTAATCAACTGGAGTTTTATGTATGAGAGCAGAAACTGGCAAATTGACTAACAGTTGTGACTGGTTTATTATACAGCTAATATAGGGAAATGCATCCGATGAAGTGAGCTGTAGCTCACGAAAGCTTATGCTCTAATAAATTTGTTAGACTCTAAGGTGCCACAAGTACTCCTTTTCTTTTTGCGAATACAGACTAACACGGCTGCTACTATGAAACCTATAGGGATTTTGTGTCTCTGAATAGGTGTGTGGAGGAGGTGAGAAAATGTATATACTTTGTGTGTGTTGTGGTGGTTCCTGAGTTGGGTATTTGCCCTTTGCAACCTTAAATAAATATTTTAAATGAATTTTTGATATATTTCTGCATGTACAAATATACACTCTCTCACATGTGATGAGAATATTAAACTTATATACGTAGCAATTCAGTTCTTACTGTTTTTGTTAAAAGAATAAAAAGAAATTTAGTTCTAATTTTAGGGTTTTTTCCTTCGGATTATTTGGTCTCTGAACCCTCTCTGCCGCTCTCGTTCTTCGTACTTATAACTCCTTAAATCCATGGATCTCACAGCGTTGAGAGGTTATTTGCCCACAGTCATGTAAGGAGACTTGCAGAGCTGATCCAAGACCCTTAATCTCCTTCACTTTCAGTCTTCCTCTTTGATTACTCAACCACACTTATTTTCTTTCTGTGCTTTCAGACAAGCAAGTACTTATAGGAATAATTTAAAAAGTGACTTCTGATGCATCAAACTTGAACAAAAAGAACATTTATAATAAGCAATTTTCTTGGTCTTTCCTCACCTATATTTCTTTACTTATTATTTCAGATATTTGGGTTTCAATAGACTTTCACAACCCAGCTTCTTTATATGAATGATCCTTCAGTGAATTAATCCTGCGTTTATTACCTCAGTGCATTGCCATGGAAACGTCATGTCACAAATTCAGCATTACAGCTTTTGTGAAGGAGAGTAAGGGGAGAAGAAGGTTGTGAGAGTGCTTAGGCAAGGCTTTCCCTAATATCTTTAAAAAATATTAAATAAAATTCCTTTTGTGCAAATGATTTTTTTTTAAATTTAGTGTGTAAATCTGATATGGCTCCTTTAAAGGTGACTTCAAAGCATTTAATTCTATTGACAATAAATGGAATAGCAATACAGTTTTTATTTGCCATCCAGTTGTGTAGTGGGCTTTTTAATCTTCATAATCTCCCTCTCTGACTACGAAAATGACCTAGGGGGATCTCCAATTTTAAGTAAACAAAAGGCATGAAAGGACTAATCTCTCTCGTTGTTGGGAAAATCCTGAGAGACCATTACACCCTCATTTACCTGAATACATTTAATATATTATTGGCTGATTAACCTGTACAATTTAAAATCACACTTTTTTGTAAGGAGTTTTTTTTTAATAGTTAGGTTCTCTCTGTGCTGCAGGGACATTTTAAAGAATGCCTATAAATGCTCTAATAATGCTTAAAAAGTGGTTCTCAGCTAGGGGTACAGTACGGGTACTTTTAAATCTTTTTGTAACTAATATTCAAGGCTAATTACA
This sequence comes from Dermochelys coriacea, assembly GCF_009764565.3. NCBI lineage: Eukaryota > Metazoa > Chordata > Testudines > Dermochelyidae > Dermochelys > Dermochelys coriacea. The sequence continues at coordinate 194,144,280 of NC_050069.1, forward strand.
TACTTTGGATACTTAGACACAATAGTCTGGGGAACCAGAAACTCTGGAATTTTAATCTTGACTGCCTGTGATTTGCTGTACATCCTTGGGTAGGTAATGTAACCTTATTTTTTCTGGCAATAAAATGGGGAAAACTAAACTTAAACTTTCTCCCACTGGAGGAATACCTACTTCATGGTGATGTGAAGATTATTTTGTGCTTGCAAAAAATGTCTGGAGTGGAGGAAGAAGCTTAAGAGGGAGAAACGTCTTGATGGCAGACCTTTGGTCCTCAGTTCCTGGAGAGAGGGCTGATTGAAGGCAGGAGCTCCCCAGGCAACCACTGCCCAGTGGATCCTCCCTGAAGGAAGGAAGGGCCAGATGCTAACTCACCTTGAGAGGGAACCACTCTGCTCTGTAAGCTGTGGGCCACAGTTTACAGTTTCAGTTTAGGGCCACAGCCCAACAAGCACCCTGTGAAGGAAGACAGCCATAACCCAACTTTTGAACAACTGATTTGTATTAATTCCCCTTGTTTCTGTTTATTGACTACCCTTTAAAGCCAAAAACTTTAAAGTGATCTGGCCAGAGGTCTAAGTCACAGGAACAGACAGACTATCACAGTGCTGGAGTGGCTATTAGCAGAAGGTACAAGTACCTGACAGGCTAAGAGTTGCCACGCCTGACCACAAGGAGGTACCAGTGGTGAGTTCAATCGTTTCCCCTGGGAGAAAACTATGTAATTGTAATTTAGGACTGCTGCTTGTGATTGGTGGTAGAGATAGAAAAGGAAGTTTGGGGTCAAGATGACTCCACCCCATAGTCCTCATAGGTCTACACACACACACACACTGCAGCATCTGTTGGGTTCAGGGCAGCAGCTGCCAAACAGACTTCAGGACGCCAATGTGCATGTGCTGCAGTTTGACACACACACATTAGCATGGAGAGCCTGAGGACACAGGTTGTGTGGAGGGATCCAAGTCCCCTGTCACACTGTGGGGCATCCAGCTCCACCCAGCACGAGGGGCTCCTCTCGTGCTCTGTCTACTGCATTCTCTGGCCTGGTATGAAGCGCAATGAGCTTGTGTGTGCGGGTGGGGGGGACTGCCCTTCACCTGCTCTTCTTAGCTGGTGTCCCTGCCCTAAATATTCCTTAGCTTATTCCATGGAAGCTGCTGTCTTCTATCCTGTTGGTGGTTTTTTGTTTTTTTTGGGGGTTTTTTTTTTTTTTAAGTGTCAGGAAGGAATTAATTGTTTGTGAACAACTGAAACTTTTGGGGGAAAGAATTAGAATTTGAATGCCAATTTTATAAACAAACTTTAGGTAAATGTAGTTAAATTTGTAATTTATTATTAATTATTATTATTATTATTACACTAGCATCTTGAAGCTGCAGCCATTTTTTGGTAGGTGCTGTATAAATGTAGTCCCTGCCCTGAGGAATTTAAAATCTAAATAGAAAAGACAAAAACATTGTGAGGGGGGAGCAGAGGTGCAGAGAGGAATAATGATCTGTACTAGATCGCACCTGGTCAATGGCGGAGGCAGAAATGGAACCCAGATCTCCGGATTCTCTGTCCAGTGCCCTGTCTATACCACATGCATATCCTGTACCCATGCTCCCACTTCAAGAAATTATGTGCATTTTATCTATTCCCTTTCCTCCTGTTTCAGTTCAATACACTCGGACCAAACCAAAGACAGGTGGAGTATAATTTGAGGTCAGATTGCAGGGTGCGGAAAGTACTGTCTGAAGTAATGGCCTGGTCTGAGAGTTCTTTTATAAAGTAGTACATGACGTGGAAAGAAATCAAAAGTATGCCATCTCACAGGAAGTGAGATGCAACAAGTTATCTATCTTAATTTGGAATTCTTGGATACCATTACGTAATAAAATTAAGTAGGGCTGTCAGCGATTAAAAAAATTACTTACGATTAATCGCACTGTTAAACAATAAGAGAATACCCTTTATTTAAATATTTTGGATGGTTTCTACATTTTCAAATATATTGATTTCAATTACAACACAGAATACAAAGGCTGATAAATTGGAGGGGGTTCAGAGAAGAGTCACAAGGATGATTAAAGGATTAGACAACATGCCTTACAGTGATGGACTCAAGGACCTTAATCTATTTAGTTTAGAAAAGAGAAGGTTAAGGGGTGACTTGATTAGTTTATAAGTACTTATATGGGGAACAAATAGTTAATAGGCTCTTCAGCCTAGCTGAGAAAGGTACAATCCAATCCAATGGCTGGAAGTTACAGCTAGAGAAATTCAGATTGGAAAAATTAGGCAAAAATTTTTAAAACGAAAAATTAACCTTTGGAACAGTTTACCAAGATTGTGGGGGATTGTCCCTCACTCTCAATGTTTAAAATTGAGATTGGATTTTTTCAAAAAGATATGCTCTAGAAATCATTTGGGGGAAGTTCTTTGGCCTGTGTTATACAGGAAATCAGGCTAGATAATCATAATAGTCCCCGTCTGGCCTTGAAATCTATGAATTACTATGTAGTACATGGTAAAAGATTCAGCAAACAAATTATTCATGATCATTCAGATCAGGAAAGAAACTATTCAGTGACATGGACTTTCTTGTAAATATAAAAAATTCCCATTAATTTAACATCTAATCTTGGGAGCCCCTCTTACTTCAATCCTGCTTTCATTTAGAGACACTTAAAGGAGTTTTAGGTGTGCACCAAAGGCAGATTTGGGCTATCCGTTTTCATGGTTATAACTGAAATTGACAAGATACTCCAATAATTAACTAGAAAAACTCTCTTTAAATCAATCAGTGTGAGCAAATATGCTATCAAGACTAATAGGGTTTTGTTCTGCCTAGATAAAAGGCCAAAGCTCTCCTGACTTCCAGGGTATGCAGCAGTGCACCATGGGGGATTCAGATGTGGTTTGGGATAAGGTAGGCAGGCAAGTGAATGATCTGATGGAGATGGAATGCAAACAAAATCTTAAGAATTTGGGGTGACAATACAGTGTGACTTTGTCCTTAAACACTGTGAAGCATGGGTATGCCATCAGGACCCCTAGTTCACCAACCCACCGCACTGACGTGATGGCTATCAGCAATGCCATCTTCATTGACAAACGGAGCCGTGAGCAAGTAGCCAGAGGTTCAAAGGGCTATCTTCTGAGGCATTTAAGGACCAGGTTGAGGTCTCCTATTGGAATGGAATGTTGGACTGGGGGATAGAGGTTCCCCAGCCCCCTGAGGAATCTCACTGGGGTCAGGTGGCTAAATATGGAATCCCTCTCTATTGGAGGATGAAAGGTTGTGATGGCTGCCAGGTGAACTCTTATTGAGCCCATCGATAAGCTTGAAGTTTTCAGGGCTAAGATGTAGTCTAGTATATCTGGAAGCAATGCAGTCACTGGTGAAAGTTGTCTATAGTCACACCAACTGACAAAATGCATCTATTTTTGAGAATACATGCAGTGAGTAGATTATTTCCTGCTATGTAGTAGCACTCTTTTTACATCCTCTGAGCAGGTTGTCTCTACTCCCGTGAGATGAACCATTGGGGTGAAAAATTCTCTCACACTCCTGGGAGAGGAGATGGGGAGCATTGCAAAGAACGATTGGAGGGCAAACAGCTAGCTGTAGGAGATAAGGAAACAATGTTTGCCTGGGCCAGGTGAGAGCTAGTAGAATGGTTCTGTCTTTCTTTACTTTGAGCATAACTTTGTCTATTAGGGGAGTCAGCAGGAATGCACACGGTACGGTTGACAACCACCAAAGATGAAAATCATTCCCTAAGGATTGGAAGTTTAAATTTGCCTTTCAGGCGGAAGTGAGGGCATTTCTTGTGTGCCTGCATGTTGAATACATCTATCTGGGGGGCACCCCATTGGCAGAATATGTGAAGTAATATGTTGGAATCTATTTCCCAATCATGGTCTTGGAAGAAGTGTCTGCTGAGTGCATCTGCAATAATGTTCTGAATACTAGGAAGACAGGCTGCTGTGCTAGTAATCTGGTTTCATATGCACCAGTTCCAAAGTCTGACAGCCTTGGTGCAAAGGGAGGGATATTTTGCTCCACCCTGGCTGTAGACATAAAACATGCATGAAATATTTTCCATCATGTTTGTGTTTGCCTTTGATTAGCAGTAGGAATAGGAGACAGGCATATTTGACTGCTCTGAGCTCCAGGAGATTGCTTTGTAGCATTGTCTCTTGTGGGAGTGCTTAGATGTGCTCCACACCATAGCAGAGAGGCATACATCATGACTACCATTGGGGAAGGACATATGAACGGAACCCCAGTACACATGTTGTGACGGTTCTTCCACCAATTAAGAGATTATTTCACGAAGACAGGTACGGAAAGAAGCATACATTGACTGATGGGTGAATAAATGGTTCTGAATCATCCTTGGAGGCAACACATTCAAAGTCTGGCAGATTCTGTCACAAAGGTGGTGGCTGCCATGTGGCAGTAGTTGAATGCAATTCCTATGGTTTGTGGACTGCATTGAATCGTGTCTGCTCCATTGGAGAGAGCCACAAACCTGTGCCAAGGAAGGTAGGCTTTTTTTGTCACTGAATTGAGATGTGCCTCTATGAACTCTAGACTCTGTTCTGGGGTCAATGTGGATTTTTGTATATTCAGTTGTAGGCTCAATTGAAGAAAGAAGTTGCCCAAGACATCAGCTCCAAGGAGCAGCCTTTTAGCAACCAATTGTTCAGATAAGGGAATATTAAAATATTTTCCTGCAGAGTTGCGCTGCTACCACAGACATAATCTTCGAAAAGACACTCAGATCACATGATAGGCCAAAGGAGAGGACTTGATACTGAAAAAGATCCTGGCCAACAATGAAACAGAGGAATCGTTTGTAGGATGGATGGTTAGCAATGTGGAAATACACATCTTGAATGTCAAGGGCTGAAAACCAATCCCCTTGCTTTAGTGAGGGAATTATTGCTTCAAGTGTCACGATTTTGAATTTCCGCGCCTTCACGAAAGTGTTCAGTAGTATCACGTCTAGGATGACTCTCCAATCTCCACTCTTTTTTGGTACCAGGAAGTACCTTGAATAAAACCCCTTCCCTCTATGCTACATGGGGACAAGTTCTATAGCTCCCAAGTGTAAGAATGTTTTTTTTCTTGACAAAGCACACTCTTGTGAGAAGGGTCCCTGAACAGGAATGGGTTTGGGGGTGGGTGGGGTCATTGGTGGAAGTTCAGTAAAAACCCGCTTATCTGTAGTGATCAACTCCCAAGTTTGCCTGAAGTGGTGAAAGCTGTTACTGAAGGGAGGAAAACTGATGAATCTGTGCCCCGTGACAGGATGACCAACATGTCAAAATTGCTGCTTGGAGATGGAGGGGAGTGAGGTAGCATAAGGTTACCTTCTCTGCCTTCTTTGGTATGGTTCATATGCCCACTGAGAGTGAAGGAAATGGACAGGGTGGGATCTCTGGGCTCTGTGATTTGCTTAGTTTTCTCCTGTATGTAAGGGTGTAAATGCCAAGAGAACGTAAAGTTGCTCTAGAATCCTTCAATGGTCACAAGACTCTTCCATAATATTTCTGAACAACTTAGATCCATCAAAAGGAAACCTCAACTGCAGTCTGAGATCTCCTTAGGGAAACCAGAGAGCTAGAGGTAGGAGGCTCTTCTCATTTCCACTGCTCTGGTGATCGAATAGGTAGAGGTGTCAACAGCATCGAGGGAGGCTTCAGATTGCCCTGGCCAGTAGCTGGCCCTCCACCACAACTGCTTGAAACTGCTCCCTGTGCTCTGCTGATAGGTAATCTACAAGGGAGGGGAGTTTGATTATAGTTCACATGGTAATATTTTACCATCAAAACCAGATAATTCGCAATTCTGAACTGGAGAGATGCCCAGAAATAGAACCTTCTCCAGAGAAGATACAGTTGCTTGTGGCCTTTATCGTGAGGCATGAATTTATCATGGTGCTGCCTGCCACATTCATTCACTGCATCCATTACTAAACAGTTAGAGGGATGGGAAAATAACTCTGAGTACTTATCAGGGGCATAATATGTCTTGTCCACTCTTTTACATGTAGGTAGAAAAGAAGCTGGTGTGTGCCAAATTATCTTTGTTGGATCTAAAGAGCTTCTTTGACAGTTAAGGCTACATGGCCCGCTGAAGGTGAATGAAGGATATCTACCAACTTATGATGAGGCTCCATAACCTCCTCAAGTGGAATTTGCAACTCTTGATCAGATCCTGGAAGCGTTTAAAATTACCCACCAGGGATGGGGGAAGGAGTCATGACTGCTTCATCGGGGGATGAAGAGGTGATGTTGGCTGCAGGCAAAACCTTAGCTCTAGCCTCCTGCTCCTCAAAAAAAATTCCTCCTGAGGGTCAGGTCTCCTGGGGAGAGCAAGTGACATGGATTGTTCTTGTCTCTGTGAGTAGCACTGGATGCTCTGGAGAATTGTTGGCGATAAGCAGCCCAAGCGTCCCAATATGGTCAAGGAGGAGGAGTGTATGGCATAGGTGGAGTGTACGCCAAAAGTGCTCACACCAGCGAGGTGTTGGTGGTAATTGTGGGCCGTGAAAAGTCGGAGCTTCAGTCGAAGCCTCCAGGAAGGCACTCTGGAGGAGTAAGGTGAGAGCCCTGGACAAACATTTGAGAGACCAAGGCAAGGTCTTCATCAGAATCCTTTCTCTGGTTCACTCAGGAACCATGGAGCACCTAGAGAAACTGGAGGTGTATTAACTGGTACCAGGCACACCTCAGGTGATCTGGATGTCCTTGGTACCGAGAGTGCATTAGAGCCAAGGAACGGTGAATCAGAAGTCTCAGATTCTGCCAGGTCCAGAGGAAAATGGAACTCTTGTGGTGCTGCAAGGATCATTGGCACCAAGGCTGACGAGTGTGCCGAAGTAGTTGTGGCTGGGATTGTTGACAGTACCGCAGTCCTTGATGGTGCCAAGTGCTTTGTGCACTCTGAGGGAGATGCAGTTGGAGTCCAAACATGCTGCTTTGAGGCTGAGGGAGCAGAAGAAGAGCTCTTCTTGCCGTCTCAATCAGATAATGATACCGAGGCGTCTTTCTGGGGCTGAAGCCTTGCCGCCATGCTGTCTAGATGTGCCCTGGATACCAAAGAAACTGAAAGCCCCATCAGTACATGACTGGAGAGCCAGTGGTGCTAAGGTAGCTAGAGAACCGGTGACCTCAGCTTTTTAGAGGTAGAATCTCTATCTGGTGAACTCAGGACACATTCCTTTGAGGGCTTGTTTGAGGAGTCCTGTATCTTCCTCTTGGGCACCCTGGAACTGTAGGGTTCTGAACAGATTTACTTGGGGACTGATATACTGGGAGGGAGTCTGGATTGGTCTCTTGACCTGGACCGGAGGCCAGGTGTTAAGAGCTCTCCATCATAAGGAAATGAAGCTTTATTTTTTTGTTTTACCTGTCTCTTGATTTTAACACCAAGCAAAAGTTGCACTTTTGAGTGACATGCAACTCCCCAAGGATACGTGAATGTCTGTCGCAGACCAGGCTGGCCTCCTGGCACAAAAAACAGCATTTGAAGCCAACAGAATCAGACATCACCTTAGAGACAGAAAATGACAAACTATCTAAATACAGAAAAGAGATTCCTTTTTTAAAAAAGAAAGGAAAGAAGCTAGAATAAAGGGAACTATTGACTATTGGAGAACTAACACTACAATTAACTAACAGTAAGAGAAATTTGAGTTGAGATCTCAAAGGACAACTGCTAGAGATCTGTCTCAGGCCAATGCAGTTGAGAAGGAACTGAGGGTGGTTCGACCATGCAGTGCTATATAACACAACAGGGCAAGAGACTGTCTAACACTCATGCATGGGCTCAAAGGACACTGCTATGAGAAATCTCCAAAGGCACAGGGGGCACTAGGGCACCTAGAGTGGAGAATCCGTAAGGCCAATACTCAAAGAAGAACTACAGATTATCAGTATTTCTGTAGGCTCCATACATTGCTTGGTCCTTAGTTATCATGGACTGTACTTCCATTCAAAAGAGTGGCTTACCAAGTTTTCTCCATCTACCTGTCAATACAGAATTATTTCCATTATAATATTGTCCAATGCTTTATTCAAGTTTTAATGACTCATGCTAAGGAGCTTTCACCACTTTTGATGGACTACACTAGTCCAAAATCTGACATATCACATTTTTGATCTGGGGACTGTCACCACCTACAAAGGCCGGAATTAGCATTTCTACTGTGTGTTTAAAAAAAATATTGCAGTTTGGATTTTGTAGAGGGACTTGTGAATTCAAAACTATATTTCTTTGCCTATTTTACAGTAGAAATGAGGGTTTTGAATCAGCGAAGACAGACAGCTTTGTGTGGCTTTTTCCTCTACTGAAGTTTAAAATAAGAAAGATTATAGTTTTCTCTCATCTGATATAACACTAACACCTAATCAGAATATAATATTTTTAAATGATTGAAACTGAGTACATCAAAATATATATCAAGCCTTCTTTCATAAAATACTCTTTCTGATCTCTATTTTGGTCTGAATATTCTTTCTATACTTGAAGATATATCACAAGCCTCTTTTAATTTTGTCTATTGTACAAGCTAAAGGTTTCCTGAACCTCTATTCATTAGTATTTATTATTATAAAATTGTTGAGTGCTAACATTGTGCCCAGTACTTCTCAGAAACAGAGGAGATGTGGTCATTTCTCCGAGTTGCTTAAATTCAACAGGCCTGCGTCTACAGCCCTAGCTTGCAGGCTCAGGTTTCTAATAATTTTTACTAGAAATAGTGCTGGAATTACCTACAAAAAGAAACTATGCCTCCAATTTCATACTACATTGGCTCATATTTGGAGACGTGGGGCTTTTGCAACAATAAGGCCTACAGACTTCTTTATTTTATTTTATTATATAATATTTTTTTAAATTAAAGCTTACATTTTGGAGAAACTGAGGGTGTTACCACAAAGTATTAGCATACTGTTTCTGCTCACTTTTTGACCCTGATTCAGGAGAGCATCTCTATGCAGGACTGCCCTTAAGCATGTGATTAATTTTAAGAAGGTGCTTAGGTTCTATTAAACCCAATTTTTGAGATTTTTTTTTTACAAGTCCCTTAAAATTAGACACATTTCTAAATTTTAATCTTTTTAAAAATCACTCCCGCATCCAACCATGAATGTCTAATCATAATGAGTGTCCATGTGCAGAAAACTAAAGTGTTAATAGTGTTTGTACTATTGTAGAGTACCTAGAAATATTCAGACATTCAGGACTAGACAAACAGAAATGGAAAATTTCCAATTTAGGTACCTAACTTCAGGCACCCATGTCCATATTTACACACCTTAACTGGCTTTGACCTGTTTTTCAGAGACACTGAGCACTTCAAATGAAGTCAATAAGAGTCAATTATTTCCAATCAGAATTTATCTAACTTGCACATTTGTCTACTAGATTGAAAAGCCCATTATCAAAATTCTGTTCCCCATGTATGTACTTACAAATTATGAAAGTCACCTTTTATTCTTCTCTGTTAAGAAAATACACTGAGTTCCTTTTATCTATCACTATATAAGGCATGTTTTGCAATACTTCAATCGTTCTCATGGCCCATGCCTGAACCCTACCCAATTTATCAACATCCTTCTTGAACCATGGACACACCTTTAGTTTCTGTTCCATCAAAATTTGTTTAATTTATCAATTTTGGGGGAATTAATTCCTTTGAGGGTGTGGGAGAAGTAACCAATTCTTCCCACTCTACATCTTCTATCTGGGTTTTCATCTGTAAACAAAAATTCAACTACCATCTCTATATGGGCAACTCAGACCTATCTCCTTCCAACTTTAGACCTGTCTCCTCCTATCCAAACTAAAATCTCAACCTGTCTCATTTCCATCTTTTTATGGATGTCTAGCTATCCGCTCAAGCTCAACATGGCTAAAACAGAGTTCATGTTTGTCCTTCACCTGTCCTATTACCTTCTTTCTCAAATCACTCTGGACAACACCCTTAACCTGGCAATCACTGAGGCCCATAACCTGGATGTCATCTTCAACGTCAACCTCACTCTAGGTCTTCACATTCAGGCTATATCGAAGTCTTGCAGATTCTTCCTGCATTATCTCTCTAAGATATGGCCTTTTCTACCTACCCACTCAGCTAAAATTCTCATCTAGGCTCTTCTTGTGTCATGTCTTGATTACCACAACTCCTCTCTATGCATCCCTCTACTGGCTGCCTCTCTTCTATTCCGTCATAGAACTGGAAGGGAGGGACCTCGAGAGGTCATCTAGTCCAGTCCCCTGCACATGTGACAAACATAAGCTGTTTGTATTCACTTTCAAGGCTATCCCCATGTTACCTATCTCTCATTCAGTATTGAAAGGTGAGCCCCTGCCTCCAATCAGCCTGTGTCCACCTTTACTGACTACTTGTTAAAATTTCAAACTTGTGCCTTCTCCCATTCTGCTCCTCACATTTAGGAGGTACTGTTTCCATAGACATCCACAAAGCTACTTCCTTGTTTTCCTTCAAATCCTTCCTTAAAACTCACCTTTGCGGCGATGCCTACAAAAATCTTGACAATGCTAAGGCTGCTGGTGCGCTGAGATCACAGCCTATCATGCTGTCCAGTATTCTCACCGTTTCGTCATACTCCCCTGTTGGTCTGTCTGTATCCTTCTATTGTCTTTTACTTAAGATTGTAAACTCTCTGGGGCAAAGATTTTTTTTTCTTGTTTGTACAAAGCCTAACACAATGGAGTCCTGGAAAGGGGCACCTATATGCTATAATAACAGTAGCAATCCCCAAGGGAGCTGTAAGGATGTCCCTCTCCCCTTCAAAGCTTTCTATCACAAAAACTTATTCTATTAAGATTAGTCCACTTAGGTTGACTTGGTCCATTTCATCCTTGGTAAGGCTTATGACTGAGTGTGAAATATTAGCTCTAATAAATTGTGCAGGTTTGTAACTCTGAATTACATTATATTTATGATTTCATTGATCAATCACAATTGACTAATATTTCATACTAAATATTCATTTTATAATTGTGTCAGATAATGCAGTAGAATGGACAGTTTACCACGTTATAAATCAACAGAATAGCTTTTGCTGATCTCAAACTTTGACTATGAAACTCAAGATGATTGAAACAACATCAGAATCCTGAGATTATTATAATTCATCCTATTTGGTCCAATTTTTTTGGAATATGTAAAAGATTTAAAATGTATTTGCAAGAATAAATTATTTTTCTACTCTTATTCCATATCAGAACATTTTAAAGTTGTACTGCTTTTCAACCCAGGAATGTTAGGATTATTAGTATTTGTTATGTATTATGGATGAATAAATCTTCTGTCTTGTACTCCTTTAATAATATACAACAGTATTAAGGTAGCTCTGTATAGAATAGTTTTTTATGACATAACCTCGGGCTAGATATTGAGTTATGATTTCTATCTGGAAATAGGGGTTGATCTTTATAGTTAGCCACTGTGGCAAGGCAAGTCCTCTTCCTCACCCAGGCTCAGTGCTTCCCACTCTTGTGGCAGGGGGCCTGGAGTAAACCAGCCCCATTCCAGCCAGACTTTCTTTTCCCATTTGAGATTTATTTCTATTTTCCAGGTAGGCCTCAGAATGACCAGGCAGTAAGTGGGCTTGTGTTATCAACACTTCCCAAGAGGAGGAGGGTCACACTAGAGAGCTAGAGGATAGGACCCCAGGATGCTATGACCAGCTTGTGAGACAGATCAGGGTTGATGTGGACAAAGATAAGGAGCTCTCCACATGAGAAATTCTGTACCCATTTGATTTTTTTTTCGATTTGCTTTTTGTTTCATTGTATGCACTTGGGGAACAGCATGGATTTAAATTGAGACTAGAAGCCAGCACTTCTAAGGTCATTATAAGTCCCTAAAACCCAGTAATGTCCTTTTTTCAGGGTCTGTCCCAGATAGGGAAAGATAACACCTAGAAAATATCATAATTCCTCTATATAAATCAATGGTATGCCCACATCTTGAATACTGCATGCAAATCTGGCTGCCCCAGCTCAAAGATGTATTGGAAAAGGTATAGAGAAAGCCAACAAAAAGTATTAGGGATACGGAATAGCTTCAGTATGAGGAGAGATTAAAAAGACTGGGACTTTTAGCCTGGTAGAGATGACTAAGGGGTCAATAAAATCATGAACAGGGTGGAGAGTGTGAATAAGGAAATATTAATTACTCCTTTACATAACACAAGAACTAAGGGTCATCCCATCATTCATGGCATTAACAGGAAGCAGGTTTAAAACAAACAAAAGTACTTCTTCACACAATACAGTCAATCTGTGAAATTCCTTGCTAGGGGATGTTGTGAAGACCAAAACTATAACAAGGCTCAAATAAGAACTAGATAAATTCCTGGAGGATAGGTCCATCAATGGCTATTAGCCAGGATAGGCAGGGATGCAACACAATGCTCCAAGTGACTCTAGCCTCTGTTTGCCAGAAACTGGGAGTGGACAGTAGGGGATGGATCATTTGAGTGCCTGTTCTGTTTGTTCCCACTGAAACACTGGACACTGGCCACCATTAGAAGACGGGATACTGGGCTAGATGGACCATTGGTGTGACCCAGTATGGCCATTCTTATGATATCCCTGTAAGTTTAAAAATATATTTTGTCCAGTTTTTTATAAATACCCGATGAAACCATTACTCATTGAGTTGGTTAAATTAACAGCATGCTGTCTGAGCTCATATTCAATTCAAACATTATTCTCCCCTAGGCTCACCACACATTTGTCAACCTAATTAGCCCAACAATAAAAACAAATAAATGGATAGCAGGACATCTCCCTATTTGTCCTGACAGTTCCCCAAGAGCCCTGCCTCCCAAGATCTTATATTACAAAAGAGAAATAGTTTTTAGTAAGAAGGAAAACCACCCTGTCATAAGGTCCTTGCTCCCTATTTCTTCGTATTAATCTTCAGTTGGACCCTTGTACTAACTGCAGTGGTGTTGCAAAGAGTGATCTGCAGTAGCTGGCCCAAAGGACTCTGAGTTCTTTCTAAGACCTAGAAACTCCCACTGAATATGAATGAGCAGAAACAGATGTGTGTTTGGAGAGGGTCATGGGAAGCAGAAATTTCATAGCGGTATAAGAGTTGTGAACAGTTCTGTTAGTGAGTTGTCCAGCAGTTCCAAAATTCTTCCTAAACTTAACAGAAAAAGCGCAGCAATAGCCAAGGTGATTCAAGTTAAAGTCTAATTGCTGTCGGGCACTTCTGAAATAAATATTAAATTAGCTGCTTTGCTTTAAGATTTTTAGACTACAAAAAGTAAATTGCAGATCAGTATATCAAAATGAGATTATATGCCCGGTTTAGTTTCATATTCTCTCCCTTATCTGTATTTCTTGCCTTTTTCTAGGCTCTGTATTTTCATCTTTCATTTTAACCTTTAAATGCTTCAAATATATAATACATTGCCTTCAAAGATTTGTCTCCTAGACAATGCATTAACCATGCTGATATAAATATACATCTCTTCACTTTCATTAGTCTCAGGTGGTTTATGGAGGTTTAATATGTTAGGCCTGATCCTGCAATTAATAGCATGTGTGAGCAGCTGTCCACCCAAATATTATCCTTGGAGGATCAGAGCCTTAATATTTAATAAAGGTAGCATTCATTAAAAAATTGTATCCAGGCCAAAAGAATCATGACAGACTTGAAGAGAAACAAACACCCCTCTCTCTCTCTTTTCATTCGCACCCTGATTTGGTAATTAGTGTAGAAGTTACATTTTTTATCCATTGATGAATTCAAAAACTACAATGTATCCTGTTGCTACACACTGGATAGAATGGAGGAGGCAGGAGTTTATTGAAAGTGGATTTGAGCTTCAGGGTAACGAGTCAGAACAAAGCAGCAGATTACTCTACTCCACTGGAGTTTTATCCTTAGCCCAAGATTATCTTTAATACATTACATCACTTTTTAACGTTTACCTTTTCAATTGGCACTTAAGACACAAAAGTCTTCCTTGCAAACCTAAATACCTGCACATTGTTAAACAGAATGAATACTCTTTAGTGCATAACATCATGTTTTATACAACAAATTCTTTCTGAAACAAGTTTATAATGCTAAAAGAAGAGAGAAAGGGAGAGAAGCAGCTAGAGAAGGAACACTATGGGACATGATCCACCAAGCTCCTATGATACTCATTTTCTATACAGTGTCAGCCACCTGAACCTATTTTAGAAAGTTTGCAGTTACTTAATGGGTTTTACTTGGTTCTAATTTTTTTTCACACTGAAACTGTATTAATGCCTATTATGATTTTATTTAAGAGGGAATTTCACACTAGCAAAATAAGATGTTTTAATTTTATCAGCTTGCTTCCTGTGCCAGTGTCTAATGGGAAATTTCCACCAAACAAGTACAATTAGCAGCAACATAAGAGAAAAGAGTTGAATAAGCAACTGGCAAGCTCATATCTGATTACATTTAGAAAAGAATCTTTACAGTGCAATGGAATTTAAGTGAAGTGTGTTCAAAATCATAAGTAAAAATAAAAAGGAAGGAAACAAGGAGATCAGAAAAAACAAACAAATGCATTTTATCCTGTAAAAATTGTTTAAGAAACTCAAGTCCAAGTATACTATATCCACTGATCACCCTTGTCCACATACTTGTTGACATCCTCAAAGAATTTGAATAGAATTCTGTTATATATCCAGACTGATGGGGAAACTGGGGCATGGCCTTAATAGCACCAAGCTTTGGAACTTGATTATGTACATGCTATTGCACAGAATCTAATTATTCTATTACATACCATCTGCACAGTTAATCCAACAGATTCCATACTTAAGGAAAAATTATGGCAAGAATTTTACATTGCTTCTACAAAGTAGTGAGGTTAATAACTGAGGCCAGCCAATCTGTTGTGAGTTTCATAGAACTTTTGTATACATACAGACCCTGTTTAAATGATGTAAATCACATTTTTCAATTCCATATATTCTTTTTAACAACTTCTTATAATTTTCATTTTATTCCTATTAAATTAATGGAACAGTACAGGATCCCTCTAGTGGTCAAACCACCACCTTTGAATTCCAATGGAGGTTAAATAAAGTTTCTCTAGCCTAACTGGAAAAATATTTGCCTTCTATTTTAAAGCTAGAGAGTTCAAATCCGAGCGAGGCTGTATCCATATTAAAAATTCTTCATATATTTTCTCTCAGTGGCAAATGAACTACTATGTTAAAAAATATTCAGAAACTGTCTGAATGTATTTACAATACACCACACTGTTGAAAAGGCAAAACATACTATAATATCCTTGGGATGCTGGCATTTTTCAGACTACAAGCCCAATGAAAGCTTAGGAGAGCATACAGTGAATGTGAACGCACACATGTACACACATGCACACACACACACACACACACACACACACATTCTCTCTCTCCCCCCCTTTTAAGGGTTGTTAGTTTTAGAGGACAAATTTTGCTTAAGGATAATTTCTGGCCAGAAACTTATCAAGAATTTGGAGCATTCATATTATGAATATTTTGATAATTTATTTTAACTCCCCTGTAACAACCACCGTTTTTATTTCCAGTGTTAACATTTTAATTGCCTTTGTGAAAATGAATAGGCTATGTCTGATGGCTAATTTTAGCCCTGCAGTTTCCAACCATTAAATTGGTACTGTGGTTTCACTGAATTTCTAATAGTCTTATTTTAATGCTAGTGTAGACTAATTCTTAGCCCCTTTCTAAAGCAGTTACAAAAATTATATCTGATCAAAAAAAGTTAATAGGCACAAAAGGCAAATTTATAAAAATAAAGATTTAGCTGAACCTATAAAGATGTAGCTGAACCTTATATGGCTGAACCTATAAAAAATGGCATGTTAAAAGAGTTTTAGCCATTCAAAAATTGCTACATCAGAGATTATTAACACTAAAAACTTTTGACCCAATCTACAACAATTACTGGGTGTAGTGCTTAGTGCTCAGGGTAAACTTACCGTGACTACTCCGATAGTAAGTCCTATGCCCTATGTGCAATCATGTCTATAGGATCAAGCCCCTAGTCCCACACCCCAACTCAGAACTGCCATGCTAAATGAAGGGCAAGACCATATTCTCTTTCTAAGATAACTGTCTGTAGAACCCCTGTCTTTGTTTAGCTGACTTATTTATACTTTTAAATGTGACATTTTAAAAAATGTTACATATTTCTAGTAACCAATATCTTAATATTAAGGGACAGGTGGCTTCTTGTTTCTTGGGTAAATAATTTACTTTTTATACCATTTCATGCTAAACAGCAAGACCAGGGACTCAATGGGTATGCAGATTAAACTATTTTCTAACCCCTCAAGGTGGTCATTCCAGGAAAGAGTTGAGGCATGGACATAAAGTGCAGGAACCTTGCACTGCTGTTGCTTGTGCTATATCTGTGCTAGACACAAACTACTGTTTTGAACACTATCAATTAATAAATTCATAATTAATACCAATCATCACAGGTTTATCGAAAATAAATCTGAAACAAACTAGATGTTTTTTAATGACATTACAAATTTAGTTGATAAAGATATTAGGGTTGATGTACTATACTTTGACTTCTGTAAGGCATTTGACTAGGTTCCGAGCACGAGTTTAATTAGGAAATTAGAATGATACAAAATTAACATGGTACATGTTAAATGGATTTAAGAATGACTAACTGATAGATCTCAAAATGTAATTGTAAATGGGGAATCATCATGAAGCAAATGTATTTATAGCAGGATCCTGCAAGGATTAGTTCTTGGCCCTATACCATTTCATATATTTGAATGAATGACCTGGAAGAAAATATAACATTTTTACTGACACACTTTGCAGATGACACAAAGATTGGGGGAGTGGTAAACAATAGAGAAGAAGATCACTGATGTAGAGAAAACTGGATCACTTGCTAAACTGGGCGCAAGCCAACAATAGGCTTTTCAATACTGCCAAACGTAAGGTCATACATTCCTTTGTTTCTAGAGGTGGGAACCTTCTCCATAAAATAAAATAAGAGTTACCAGAAAAAAAGTCGATCTGTATGAGTTAAGTTCTGGTGAAAGAAAGACCTGCAGTAAGAAGGGTCTAGTAAAAGATCTTCAGAGTGGCAAGTTTTGTATAGAGTTAGAGACTTGCATGATTACTTAAAATCTGTTTCTGTTTCTTGTGACTAGTACAGTAGGATTTTTCCCTTGTATCCCTTGAGTCTTCATAATTCTTAAAATTCTGAAACAGATGTGCCAAATTATAAACATTAGAACACTGAAAATTATCAGCAATTTCATTCATTAAGATGTTCCAAGAGCAACAACCCTTAGTTGATTTTCTAAAAGTTTAAAATAAAAGTTAACTTGGACAATGCGTAACCTCCATTTTCACACTATTAACCCAAACAGATATTGTCTAAAGAATGCATTACGGTATTTGCCAATAATGCAAAGAGCTAATTTTGAACAGAGAGGAGAATGAATAATTGCAGGAGGCAATTTCACTAGCACAATGGATATTAAAAAAAAAATCCAGTAAAGTATTCCTCTTTCAGCTATGTATCACTTAATCACTGAATTTAATTAGTAACAGCTAGAAGAAAGTAATATTTGAAAGGTTATGTTTTACCAGAAGTTTACTCATTAAGGATTAAAACAAGAAAACTATGAATGTTCAGTTTCTTCTGTCCAACTAAGGTGAAAGAGATACTAAAATTAAACTGAAGTTTACCAAATTTTCACTGTCAATCTATGTAAGACAGTACAAGTGGATATAAAGCGGATCCTTTTTCAAACTGCCTAATAACATAATTTCATCCTATAACAATTGATCTGAGGGAGATATGCACCACCTGATGCACATAATAAAGTAAAAACTGACAAACAGGCATGTTCCTTTTTTCCAGGTCAGTTTTTCCACAATAATTGAATAGCTAACATTTTTATGTATTATTTTTTGTTTGTAATTCTATTTTAGCTGCACATGGGCTCTCTTTTATTCTAAGAGCAGAAAACGTTCAGGAATATCTACATATACCATCAAGATAATTAAAGAATTAGCTGAATGTAGAGTTCTTATTTCCATTTTATTTCAAAGAGGAACAAAGGAGTATACAATGCTTTTAAGACCCATAAAATAATTTTTAAAAGCCACTTTTAAAACCAAACTGTTTATTTTTCAAAAAATGCATAAACCATCTTATTAGCTTACAAATACACACACTCATTGGTATGAGACTTAAAAAATAGAAAAGAACAGATAAAAATAGTGAAGGATTGAAAATCGTGGCAATGGAATGTGCAGCATTAAAGGTGGGGGGTGAATAACCAGGGAAGATGTGGCAAGCCAAAGTACTCAGGACCTCTTTCATTAAATGATCCTTAAATAGCATCTTCTAGGCTGCAGAAAAGAGTTTCATTAGGAATGTAGTTGGAAGATCCATATTCAACATGCAAGTGGAGAAAGATAATTGTTTCTTCCCTGTGTTTAGAATGATTCTTTCAGATAAGCAGGGGGCTTTTTAAGGTCTGATGGTATGGAGTTGTGCTTGTTATGACTGCTCTCAGCTCCAGTAAGTTTAGATGTAGCCTAGCCTCTCATGGGGTCCAGATACCCTGAGCAGTATGGCAGTCCAAGTGAGCACCCCATCCTGTAAAGACGGCATCTAGCAAGGTGGTAGCCTTCAGTATGAGAGGGCTCAAGGGAGTTCCCACCATTACTTTGTTTGGACTGGACCACCAGGTGAGGGAGGTGAGAAATAATGAAGGAACAAAGACTTTGAAGTCTATGCAATCCCTGTTCGGTTGGTAGGTTGAGTGGAGCCAAGCTTGGAGGCACCACAAGAGGAGTCTGGCAAAAGGTGTCACATAGGTGCATGGGGCTATGTAGCATGACAGAGAGAGGTACTGATGTACCATAGTTTGAGGTTTGTGGTTGATGAGAGAGATGAGGTTGTTCAACATGTAAAATCTGTCTGCAGGATGGAAAGCTCTCGCATCAATTGAGTGCAGCCATTCTCCTATAAATTGTCCTTGGGGGTGACAAAACGGACTTGTCTTTGGTTTATGCCCAAGGTGGCAGGCAAGGAGGCACCAAAGAAATTCTGTTGCTGATATAACTTCTTGTCAAGATTGGCCTACCAAAAGCCAGTCATCCAGGTATGGAAATATTGTATATCCTGATCTCATCTGGGCTGTTACCATTGCAAAAACTTTCATCAACACCCTAGGCACCGTCACAAGTCCAAAGGGAAGGACATGAAACTGGTAGTACTCTTGGCCAACCATGAAATTCAAGAACTTCCTGTGTTATGGTTGAATGTCTCAGCGAAAATATGTATCCTTCTTGTCGAGAGCCACAAAACACATTTCCTCCTGAAGGGAGGAGATTATAGATGCCAATGTAATCATCCTGAATTTCAGCTTTTGGATAAAGATGTTGAATTGCTGAAGGTCCAGGATGGGTCTCCGCCCTCAATCTTTTTTGGGGATTAGGAAATATGGGGAGTAGAATTCTCTGCCCTGGTACTGAGGCAGGACACTCTCTATCGCGCCCTGGTGTAACAGGAATTCCGCCTCCTGTTGAAGAATCAATTGGTGAGGGGTCCCTGAAGGCAGGGTTAAAAAGTTGTTTTGTGAGGAGGGAAAGACACAAACTCTATGGAGCATCCCTGATGGATAATCTCCAGAACCCAACTGTCCGTGCTGATCTTGTTCTAACTGTGGGCAAAAAAAGTAAGATGGCCTCCGAAGATGACAAGAGGATAAGTAAATGACATTGTTGCTGGTAGGTAGGTCTTGATGTGCATGTCAAAGATGGCCTTTGGCCTGCAGTTGAGATGGAGGCTGTAGCAGCGGAGGGAGATGAGAAACAGGACCTCTGAATCCTTGTTGCTTACAAGGAGGTTCAGGTGGACACTAGTAGTATGGGGTATGTGAAGGGGTTAGTTGTGATTGAAAGGGCTGTTTCTGGTGTTTCCTCCTGGGGGCTGGAGTGTAAATCGCCAAGGATCACAGGGTGGATCTTGAGTCTATTAGAGAGTGTAGAGATTCATCTGTCTTTTGATTGAACAGGTTAGACTAATCAAAAGGGAGATCTTGGATAGTATTTTGGACCTCTTTAGGGAAGCCTGATGACTAGAGGCACAATCCCTCCACATTACCAACCCTGTGGCCGAAGATCTGGATGCTGTGTCTGAGTCACCTTTGCTACCAACTTCTTCTCGAACAGGGAGGACTGAAACTGGGCTCGGTCTTACATCAGGAGTTTGCTCTTTAAATTCCACGAGCTTGAGGTATGTGTTAAAATCATATTTTGCTAGTAAAGCTTTGTAATTAGCTATACGAAACTGGAGACCTATGAAGGAGAAAACCTTCCTATCCAGAAGGTCCAGTCTCTTTGACCTGTTATCTTCCAGAGTATATTTTTGGTAGCGCAGCCAAACTCTATCCATAGCCACCTATACCACCAACGAATTAGGGCCAGGATGGAAAACAAGAAGTCAACACCATTGGCTGGCATAAAATAGCATCTTTTCAGCTTTTTTTTTTTTTTTTTTTGGCAAAGGGACACAAGATGCCAGTTGTGCCCAACTGCTCTGGCTAGTTCTAATATGGCCTCATTGACTGGAAGGGTCATGCTGGTCAGTCCCTGTGGTTCTAAAATGTGCAGGAATCAATGTTGGGAGTCCTGGGCCTCATCTAGTATGATCTGTAGATAATTAGTAACCCTGTAAAACAACTCCCGATATTGCCAGTTGTCATCTAGTGGGGAGAGTGATGAAAAAATGATGGCATCATCTGGAGCTGAGGAGGTCCCAGTCAGAACCAATTCTGGTTCTTCCTTCTTGTAGACCAATGGAATTGGTTAACGAGAGGGGGAGGAGCAGTATGACTCCAAAGAGAGGTCCATTCGTTTGCCATAGAGGTCCTGAAGACCCTAATAAGGCCAGAAGGAAGGTTTCATTAGTCATGATGGCCCCCACAGGAATCAATACCAGGTTTCCCCCAGAGGGGGTGTCATAACTGAAGGGATAATAATGTTTCGGATGTGTCAAGGTGCCTGTGCCTTTGCAGAGATACTGGTGCAGCTATCTCCTCTGACTCCTCTGATTCCAGGGACGATTCTGTCAGTAACGATGGTACTGTTAGCACCAAGGTGCTCCTGCCTGATGAATGGGGATGCACCTCACCTAAGACAACTGTAACTATTCCTCCTCCATGGTAAGGACTACTCAAGAGAGAAGGGCCTCAAAGGAGTGGAGACTGCAAGTAAGGGAGGAAGATATCTTCTGGCATTACAAAGGTCTCTGTACAATCCAGAGTCCCAGGAGTTCCAGCTGAGATGCCAGAAGGACTCAATTCACCTGATGCAGCCAGACACTCTTTGGATAGCTGAGGCAGTACCAACAAAGAATCCGGACCTGCACTCGGAGACGGGACTGGCAGGTCTCTATCTTTCCGACTCAGTACTGCAGTCATCATTGGAACCCTCTTTCTCCTAGCCTTACCCTCCAGCCTGGGGGTCTTCAGCAGAACTGGTTCCATGGGTCTATATGCAGCGTCTCACCAACCTGGACCAGCTCAGGGAGGAAACTTGTTTCTTTTGGACAGTTCACTGTGGGGATCTGTCCTTATGCCAATTTGAGTGTCTCTTACCCCCTCATTAGAAGCCCTGTGTGATGAGTCCTTGGGCTTCGATATTAAGGGCTCCACTTCAAGGCTCGTGGTTGGATTGGCAATACTGACTGGCTGAGACCAATGTAGAGGGAGGTCTCCCAGGCCCTCACAATCTCTTCCATCAGAAACTTTTTCAGTCAGAGCTCTTGGGACTCTCTAGTTCTGGGAGAGAAAGATTTAAAGATACTGCAGTTTGCAGAGATATATATGCCTTACCCACACAGTACAGACACCAGTGATGCTTGTTGCAGATGGAGAAAGAACAAGGGCAGGAGACACAGTTCTTGAATCCTGGGCATAGGGAGGATTTCCCCTGACTTGGAGGGGGGGGGGGGTGCACACACGGAGTATGCTAGTCTACACTAAACTATATACTAACTAAAATTTCTAAGCTAAGATATAAACTATTGTGACAGAGTGCTCCCTCCTGGCAGTTCTGGGTATTAGCTCCATGAGGCCAACACCCTCTACTCCAAGTTCCAGCCCAGGGACCCTACAATATGCAACTAAGGTCTTTTGAGTCCCCAGCCTTACTCCTAACTCCCTGGGCTGCTTCCTCCCCACTTTCCCCAGGCTCTCTTCTCCACCCTGCTCTCTTCAAGGTACGCCCTGCCTCTGGGCCAGTCCCCTCCCCTGGGTCCTATTCTTTCCCTGGGTTCCCTTCTTCCCTCTCTACTAAGCAGAGAGTGACCACAAACTTCCTTCCAGCCAACCGTGCTGCTGCCAGCTTCCTGGATTTATCCTAGCCCAGCCCACCTTGGCTCAGATGAACTTCTTCTAATTAGGCTCCTCTCGGACCCAGACTGTATCTACCTCACTTGATGCTTAAAGGTTAATTGGCCCATCTGGTCTCCATTAACCCCTTCAGGGCAAGTGCAGGGTTGACATGCCATCAGAACTATTTACAATTAAATTTTACAGGTTCTGCAACAGCGAAGGACACAATTCTGACTCAGGCCATGCAGAAGGAACTGGAGAGGTGCTGACCTGCACTGCCTCTTATACCCTCGACTGGGAGGGTAAGGAGAGTTACTGAACATTTGCAGGTCAACGGACACTGCTTTGAAGAAATTCTGGATTCGATCTCATGATGTGCATGTGTACCTGATGTATGGAATACATGTAGGGACCATCACTCAAAGAGGAAAGATCCAGTTTTTAAAATGGTACCAACTGTGCATACGTACATATGAAAGAAATACTCAAAACCTTCTGAAGGATAATAGGATCACTCATATCCTTTTCTAAAAAAACAGAGCTCAAGCCATAAAAAAATTAAGCAAGTCCTTGTCATCCCCAGATTAGCCAGCTTCTCCTAATTATCTATCTGTACATTACTAGTATCGTAAAGGAGTAAGCTCAGAGTCAAAAAATGTACTTGATTCTATTGACTTTAGTTGATTTTAATTAAAACTTACATAAGACATCACAAACAACCTTTATGTTACCTCTTCAGAAGTTTAATTTATGTTATTCATATATTTAGCAACAGAAGTTAATCTTCTTTCATGCAAAGAATGTATCTTCTTAAAAGGAGGAAGCAATCATATTTTAGCTGCAAAATACCCATGCAGATCTTAATATAGCATAAATTAGGTTTCCTTACATGCTTAACCTTTGTGTTTTAATTATACTTTTAATAAGTACGCACAGCATACTTGGGTAAGAATGTTAAATTAAGTGATCTAATGCTAACTATCCAGAGTTTTACTATGCGTTTTTTTCTTAAACAACTCCCACTTTAATCGATACACAGACACAAACAAAAAAGGTCTCTGTATGATCAAAATAAAACAGAATTTATGCATGAAGCCCAGAAATAAGGATCATTCGAATCCTGTGAATAAAATTTAATTTATTTTGTGATTATTCAGACTCAAAGTCTTGTTGTTTTGGCAAAATAAACTAAACTGAAAAATCCACATAATTTATTTAGCAATTTGACAGTATTTCACAGAATCATAGAAATGTAGGTCTGGAAGGGACCTTGAGAAGTCATCAAGTCCAGCTGCTGCATAGAGGTAGTACTAAATAAACCTAGAGCATCCTTGAAAGCTGTTTGTCCAACCTGTTTTTAAAATTCTCCAATGATCAGAATTCCACAACCTCCCATGGAAACCTATGCCAGATTTTAACTACTCTTAGGTAAATTAGGTCGAATTTATAGAAGTCGGTTTTGTAGAAAGCGTTTTTATACAGTCGAGTGTGTGTGTCCCCACACAAATGCTCTAAGTGCATGTAGTCGGCGGACTGTGTTCACAGTACCAAGGCAACCGTCTACTTCGGAGCTTTGCACTGTGGGTAGCTATCCCACAGTTCCCTCAGTCTCCATCGCCCATTTAAATTCTGGGTAGAAATCCCAGTGCCTGATGGGGCTAAAACATTGTCACGGGTGGTTCTGGGTACATATCAGGACCCAGTTCCCTCCCTCCTTCCGTAAAAGCAAGGGCAGACAATCGTTTTGCGCCTTTATTCTTGAGTTACCTGTGCAGACGCCATACCACGGCAAGCATGGAGCCCGCTCAGCTAACCGTCACCGTATATCTCCTGGGTGCTGGCAGACATGGTACTGCATTGCTACACAGCAGCAGTTTATTGCCTTTTGGCAGCAGACAGTGCAGTATGACTGGTAGCCGTTGTCGACGTAGTCCTGGGTGCTCTTTTAACCGGGCACCTCGGCAAACATGGGAGTGACTCAGCCAGGTCATTTCCCTTGTTTCGCCTCATGGTGACTGAGTCCTACCGGCAGTTCACTGTCTTTTAATCTGCAGCCAGCAAAAGATGATGGCCAACAGTCATACTGCACTGTCTTCTGCCGAGTACCCAGGAGGTGACGATGGCTAGCGGTCGTACTGCACAGTCTGCTGCCAGCAAGATGTATAAAGATAGATGAAGTGGCTCAAAACAAGAAATAGACCAGATTTGTTTTGTATTCATTTTCTCCTCCCTCTGTGAAATCAATCGCCTGCTAAACCCAGTTTTGAGTTCTATCCTTGAGGCGGCCATTCAGTTTCTCGCAAAGCCACCCCCTTTGTTGATTTTAATTCCCTGTAAGCCATGTTGTCAGTCGCCCCTCCCTCCACCAGGGCAACAGCAGACAATCGTTACGCGCCTTTTTTCTGTGCAGACGCCATACCATGGCAAGCATGGAGCCCGCTCAGATCACTTTGGCAATTAGGAGCACATTAAACACCACACGCATTATCCAGCAATATATGCAGCACCAGAACCTGGCAAAGCGAAACCGGGCGAGTAGGCGACATCAGCGCAGTTACGAGAGTGATGAGGACATGGACACAGACTTCTCTCAAAGCACGTGCCCTGGCAATGTGGGCATCATGGTGCTAATGGAGCAGGCTCCTGCGGTGAAACGCCGATTCTGGGCCCGGGAAACAAGCACAGACTGGTGGGACCGCATAGTGTTGCACGTCTGGGATGATTCCCAGTGGCTGCGAAACTTTCGCATGCATAAGGACACTTTCATGGAACTTTGTGACTTGCTTTCCCCTGCCATGAGGCGCAAGAATACCAAGATGAGAGCAGCCCTCACAGTTGAGAAGCGAGTGGCAATAGCCCTGTGGAAGTTTGCAACGCCAGACATCTACCGGTCAGTCGGGAATCAGTTTGGAGTGGGCAAATCTACTGTGGGGGCTGCTGTGATGCAAGTAGTCAACACAATCAAAGATCTGCTGATATCAAGGGTAGTGACCCTGGGAAATGTGTAGGTCACAGTGGATGGCTTTGCTGCAATGGGATTCCCTAACTGTGGTGGGGCCATAGACGGAACCCATATCCCTATCTTGGCACCGGAGCACCAAGCCAGCGAGTACATAAACCGCAAGGGGTACTTTTCAGTAGTGCTGCAAACACTGGTGGATCACAAGGGACGTTTCACCAACATCAACGTGGGATGGCTGGGAAAGGTACATGATGCTCGCATCTTCAGGAACTCTGGTCTGTTTCAAAAGCTGCAGGAAAGGACTTTCTCCCCAGACCAGAAAATAACCACTGGGGATGTTGAAATGCCTATAGTTATCTTTGGGGACCCAGCCTGACCCCTTAATGCCATGGCTCATGAAACCATACATAGGCAGTCTGGACAGTAGTCAGGAGCTGCTCAACTACAGGCTGACCAAGTGCAGAATGGTGGTAGAATGTGCATTTGGACGTTCAAAAGCGCGCTGGCACAGTTTACTGACTCGGTTAGACCTCAGCGAAACCAATATTCCCACTGTTATTACTGCTTGCTGTGTGCTCCACAATATCTGTGAGAGTAAGGGGGAGACGTTTATGGCGGGTTGGGAGGTTGAGGCAAATCGCTTGGCTGCTGGTTACGCACAGCCAGACACCAGGGCGGTTAGAAGAGCACAGGAGGGTGCAGTGTGCATCAGAGAAGCTTTGAAAACCAGTTTCATGACTGGCCAGGCTACGGTGTGAAAGTTCTGTTTGTTTCTCCTTGATAAAATCCCCTGCCCCTTGGTTCACTCTACTTCCCTGTAAGCTAACCACCCTCTCCACCCCCCTTCGATCACTGCTTGCAGAGGCAATAAAGTCATTGTTGCTTCACATTCATGCATTTTTTATTAATTCATCACACAAATAGGGGGATAATTACCAAGGCAGCCCAGGAGGGGTGGTGGAGGAGGGATGGACAAGGCCACACAGCACTTTAAAACTTATTGAATGCCAGTCTTCTGTTACTTGGGCAATCCTCTGGGGTGGAATGGCTGGATGGCCGGAGGCCCTCCCCGACGCGGTCTTGGGCATCTGGGTGAGGAGGCTATGGAACTTGGGGAGGATGGCGGTTGGTTATACAGGGGCTGTAGCAGCGGTCTGTGCTCCTGCTGCCTTTCCTGCAGCTCAACCATACGCTGGAGCATATTAGTTTGATCCTCCAGCAGCCTCAGCATTGAATCCTGCCTCCTCTCATCACGCTGCCGCCACCTTTCAGCTTTAGCGCTCTCTTCAGCCCGCCACTTACTCTCTTCAGCCCGCAACCTCTCCTCCCGGTCATTTTGTGCTTTCCTGCACTCTGACATTGTCTGCCTCCACGCATTCGTCTGTGCTCTGTCAGTGTGGGAGGACAGCATGAGTTCAGAGAACATTTCATCGCGAGTGCGTTTTTTTCACCTTCTAATCTTCGCTAGCCTCTGGGAAGGAGAAGATCCTGTGATCCTTGAAACACATGCAGCTGGTGGAGAAAAAAAAAGGGACAGTGGTATTTAAAAAGACATTTTATAGAACAATGGGTACACTCTTTCACGGTAAACCTTGCTGTTAACATTACATATATAGCACATGTGCTTTCGTTACAAGGTCGCATTTTCTTCTCCCCACCACGTGGCTAACAGCGGGGAACATTTCTGTTCAGCCATAGGCAAACAGCCCAGCAGGAACGGGCACCTCTGAATGTCCCCTTAAGAAAAGCACCCTATTTCAACCAGGTGACCATGAATGATATCACTCTCCTGAGGATAACACAGACAGACAAAGAACGGATGTTGTTTGAATGCCAGCAAACATACACTGCAATGCTTTGTTCTACAATGATTCCCGAGTACGTGCTACTGGCCTGGAGTGGTAAAGTGTCCTACCATGGTGGATGGAATAAGGCTGCCCTCCCCAGAAACCTTTTGCAAAGGCTTTGGGAGTATATCCAGGAGAGCCACGAATGCCAGGGCAAATTAATCATTAAACATGCTGGCTTTCAAACCTTGTATAGTATTTTAAAAGGTACACTCACCAGAGGTCCCTTCTCTGCCTGGCAGGTCCGGGAGGCAGCCTTGGGTGGGTTCGGGGGGTACTGGCTCCAGGTTCAGGGTGAGAAACAGTTGTCTGTCAGGAAAACCGGTTTCTCCGCTTGTTTGCTGTGAGCTATCTACAACCTCATCATCATCATCTTCCTCGTCCCCAAAACCTGCTTCCGTGTTGCCTCCAACTCCATTGAAGGAGTCAAACAACACGGCTGGGGTTGTAGTGGCTGAACCCCCTAAAATGGCATGCAGCTCATCATAGAAGCGGCATGTTTGGGCTCTGACCCGGAGCGGCCATTCGCCTCTCTGGTTTTCTGGTAGGCTTGCCTCAGCTCCTTAAGTTTCACGCGGCACTGCTTTGGGTCCCTGCTATGGCCTCTGTCCTTCATGCCTTGGGAGATTTTCACAAATGTTTTGGCATTTCGAAAACTGGAAGGTAATTCTGATAGCATGGATTTCTCTCCCCATACAGGGATCAGATCCCGTAGCTCCCGTTTGGTACATGCTGGAGCTCTTTTGCAATTTTGGGACTCCATCATGGTCACCTCTGCTGATGAGCTCTGCATGGTCACCTCTGCTGATGAGCTCTGCATGGTCACCTGCAGCCTTCCACACTGGCCAAACAGGACATTGAAATTCAAAAGTTTGCGGGCCTTTTCCTGTCTATCTAGTCAGTGCATCTGAGTTGAGAGTGCTGTCCAGAGCGGTCACAATGGAGCACTCTGGAATAGCTCCCGGAGGCCAATACCGTCTAATTGCGTCCACAGTACCCCAAATTCGACCCAGCAAAACCGATTTCAGCGCTAATCCCCTTGTCGGGGGTGGAGTAAGGAAATCGATTTTAAGAGCCCTTTAAGTCGGAAAAAAGGGCTTCATCATGTGGATGGGTGCAGGGTTAAATCTATTTAACGCTGCTAAATTCGACCTCAACGTCTAGTGTAGACCAGGGCTTATAGTTGGAGAGATTTTTCTAGTGTCTAATCTAAATCTTCCTTTCTGCAGATTAAGCCCATTACTTCTTGTCCTACTCTCAGTGGACATGGAGAACAATTTATCACTATCCACCTTATAACAACCCTTAACACATTTGAAGACTGTAATCAGGTTCCGCCCCCCCCCCATCAGTCTTTTTTTCTCAAGACTAAACATGTCCATTTTTTTTAACCTTTCCTCACAGGTCAGGTTTTCTAAACCTTTTATCATTTTTGTTGCTCTTCTCTGGACTCTCTCCAACTTGTCCACATCTTTCATATAGTGGCACCCAGAACTGAACACAGATCTCCAGCTGACAGCTCACCAGTGCTGAGTAGAGCAGGACAATTACTTCCCATGAATTTACATACGACACTCCTGTCAGTACACCCCAGAATGATACTAGCCTTTTTTTATAAAGGCATCTCATTGTTGACTCATTCAATTTGTGACCCACTGTAACCCCCAGATATTTTTTAGCAGTATTATCCCCTAGGAAGCTATTTTTTGTAGTTACGCATTTGAGTTTTCCTTCCTAAGTGCAGTACTTTGCACTTGTCTTTCTTGAATTTCATCTCGTTGATTTTAGACCAATTCTCCAATTTATCAAGGTCATTTTGAAATCCAATTCTGTTCTCCAAAGTGCTTAGAATCCCTCATCTACAAAATTTTATAAGCCTACTCTCCATTCCATTATTCAAGTCATTAATGAAAATATTGACTAGTACCAGACCCAAGGATTGACACTTGTGGGACCCCACTAGATACGCCCTCCAAGTTTGACAGTGAACTGTTGATAACTATTCTGAATTCAGACTTTCAACCAATTGTGCACCCACTTTATAATAATTTCATCGAGACCAGATTTCTCTAGTATATTTATGAGAATGTCCTGTGGAACGGTGGAAGAAAGCCATAGTAAAATCAAGATATGTCTACTGTTTCCCCTCCCATCTGCTAGGCCAGTAACCCTGTCAAAGAAGGAAATTAGGTTGGTTTGGTATGTTTGTTTTTGACAAATCCATGCTGGCTATTCTTTATAATCTATTATCCTCTACATGTTTACAAATTGATTGTTTAATAATTTGTTCCAGTATCTATTTGTAATGCTTCAAGCATATCGTAAAGGTACTGAGGTTCTATCCTGACATTTCAGGCTATTAATTGCCACAAATTAATTGCCACAAATTAAATTAATAATGGTATAGAATCCAGTTCAACTATTTGTCTGGATATGTTTTAAAATAAAACTATTCAAAAACAAACTGAGAAAACAGAATACCAAGTATGAGTAGGGAAATGAGACAATTTTTATTTGTTCATTTAAAAAGAAATGAAAAAAATCCTTCATTTTTGACAGCCACCACTTAACTACTTCACCTGTAGCCTCAAGGGTGAGTGAGCAGTCTTTAGTGACTGACGCATGAGCTATTTGTGGATGGCAGACAATGATAATTTAGTTTAGTCCTCTTCTCCCCAGACACCTTCTATCTCCATTTAGTTCAGGAGCAAGAAGCTCGTAAACTCCTGATTCTGAGTTTAAATTTAAATTCCATGAACAGCTGGACATGATTCTGAGGAACCAGAAGGTTTTCCACTAAAATATAAGAGTTTTAAAAATTCATAAAAAGCAACAGAATACTAGCAAATCCATGCTATTCATATATACGAAATCAACAAATATTCAATACTAAAAGACTATGCTAAAGCAATGCTAAAATTTGAGATTTTATACCCAGAGAAGTCAGAAATTCAAAGTGAATTTTCCCACAGAAATAAGTTTAACATAACTCGTCTTTCAGATTACATATGATATGTTCAACAGGCAAAGCAACAAAACAAAATAAATGGATTATACCGCAAACCCTGGTTTTATAGTGACAATTTCCAAGTCTGAAACAATGAAATAATATATTTTACACCCCATGCCTCCCTGCATGATTCAATAAAGCCCCTACTCATAATATGCTGCTATGTAAAATAAAAGGCTACAATATCGTTGTTTATACTTATTTCCTTCAACTCATTTACTTTTCCATAAACAAGAAAATTGTTAGTTTTGGCAATTGACTGGTTTCTTTTACAAACTATTTCAACAACAAAGTAAAAACATTCTATTTAAAATGTAATTTGTAATATTATGGTACTATTTTTAATGTAATGCATATTTTATGATTTTTTATATTTAATAAGCCTTTATGTAATGTTCATTGCTTTCAGATTCTATTCTGCACTCAATTCTACAGAAGAACTGTACAGACCTCTCACAGAGACAGATATGATTTCACAAAAGATAGAATAACTCCATTCTGCAGACACTCGCTCCATTCCATATTTAGGAGGCTGATAGGTCACTAAAGGAAAAGTTTTGTTAAGATCCTCTAACCGAGAATTAACTGACACAAAAAATGGCTAGAGGTATTATCAGTACTAAATTAAGACTGAGCTTAATAAATTTATGGAGGGGAAGGTGTGATGGAACTGTCTGCGATGGCATGTGGCCCATTGGCAACTGTCAGTAGCAAAAATCCTCAACTGCTGGAAATAGGACACTAGATGGGGAGGGCTCTGACTTACTAGGGAGAGTTCTTTCCCAAGTATCTGCCTCGCAGGTCTTGCCCCCAGACTCAGGGTCTACTGATCGCCATATTTGGGGTCGGGAAGAAATTTTCCCCCAGATCAGATTGGCAGAGATCCTGGGGGCTGGGGGGGAGTTTGCCTTCCTCTGCAGCATGGGGTACAGGTCACCCGCAGGCTTAATCGAGTTTAATAGTGTAAATGTGTGAATTCTCTGTAACCTGAAGTCTTTCAACCATGATTTGAGAACTTCAGTAGTTCAGCCAGAGGTTCTATTTCAGGAGCAGTAAGGTCTGCAATGTGAGGTGGCAGACTAGATGTTCACGATGGTCCCTTCTGACCTTAGAGTCTATAAATCAAAGCTCCATGGCAAATATTTTCTAAAATAAGAGCCTAAAATTAGAGTCCTACATGCATATTAAGGTACTTAAATAAGTGACCAGATTTTCAAAAGCATTGTACCATGATGTTGAGACACAGTAAAGGTATTCCGATGGAAGGTGTTGCAAGGGAGAAATCTTTTAGCAGTTAAGGTCAGATTTTGTGGAGGTGGAGAGAATGTAGAAGCCTGAATTACAAGAACAGAGGTCAATAGGAGCATAGGTCAATAAATTAAATCAATTTAATTATAAAATGAACATACTTTGCACTTTTATAGCTCGTTTTCTCCCTAGATCTCAAGGTGCTGCAAAATGAGGGTAAACATTATGTCTATTCACAGAAGAAATAGGTAAAGAGAGGTTAAGTGACTTGACTTGACAGTCAGCTAATTACAGAAATGGGGCTACAATCTAGGTCTCCTAGTTCTCATTCTTGTACTCAGTGCACTAGAGCACAACCACCCTTCTGTCACATGCCTACAGTTAATCACCTCCTCCATTATCCATGGAATAAGATTAGGTTTTCAAATGTAACAGCCCATCCCAGAAGTGTGTAAAAGACAAACTAACAATATACATTAACTATCACATTATAATATATTGACACCACCTTAGATAACAGAGATGAACAAAACTCATATGACTTTCTTAATTAAGATCCACTTCATTAACTTGGAAAGCAAGTAAGAAGAGGATGCTAAAAGCTGTCCAATATTAAAAGCTGAGAACTTAATGTATTGTAAAATGGTAACAAGTTAATATACTACTTCAGAACTGGACAAATGATCACCTCCTCTCTACTGTACTGCTTACAATGGACAACATAACGTGCAGTTTAGGATCTGCTATGATACCCTAATTTATCATAATTGATTCTGAGCCCTTCCCAATACTTGATTTATTGCACGAGTTTAGTATATTTACAGTGAACTGCTGATCAGAGGCGAAGATGGCAGTAAGAAAGCAGCCTAGGAAGTGATTCACCACAGATAGAAGGATATTAGGATGCTCAAAATCTGTAAGACATGAAGGATGGGAGTGGGAGTTGAGTGAGTAAAGTATATGGAGAAGAGCCAGGAAAACTAGCAGCTAAGAACTCTAAAAAATATGTGAAAGGTATATGGCAAGCAGCCAGGAGAGGAAAGAAGAGGAGAGGTCCACCTCGAGCAGGAGAGAAGATAAGACCTCAACAGCTATAGAGGACCAGAAGGAAGAAGCTCAGAGTCAGAGGCATTTATAATTTAATATAATGCTTTGATAGGAATGGCTAAAGAGAAATTAATTGGTTGTTCATATGTGAGGTGGCAATTATAAGCAGAGCTAAGGAGGTTCAGTTACATAGAAAATTTGTGTGGAATTGTTTTAAGCATCTGTAATGTGTCCTATTAAGCTACATAAAATACCTTTCTTCCTCTAGCACATGATTCAGTACCTTACTGGAAGATCTTCCTCTGGATTTTATTGTAGTTGTCAGAGCACAAGTCTGTGTAGCAGTCTCCACTTTCCCAAGTGCATTAGAGTCACCATCTTTTGGCTAAAGAGTACTTAGAGAGTCCTCAGGGTGTTTTTATTAAATAAGTCACCACATATAAGCCTGTCAAATGTTTACTTAAGGGCATTGCTCTTTTCCCACAGATGAAGTATGTTACCTCTACAGCGCTCCCCAAAAAATTCTACTTTTTATCTTGAGTTGCCTTACTCACATTATAGATTTCATTTTACAAGTTCTGAGAGTTTAAGTTGCAGGAAGAAAGAATTTTGAAGCATACCAAAATGTTGTTAACACCATCTGAATGATCTGGCATGGCTCTCATGGGACTGCTAGAGAAGAGCTAAACAGGGAACGACTTATCCTCGTACTTGTTGATTAAGCAACACGTATCCTGAGGCAGTCATCTTGTGCGCAGCCACAGCCCTAACATTGCAATGGAGTTAGTGAAGATTTTTGCTTAGATTGAGATCCCCGAAGAAATCCTAACTGATCAGGGCGCCAATGTGTCCTTCAAATTGGTAGCTGAGTTGTATCACCTTCTGTACATTCGAACTCTCAGGACCTCAGTGTACCACCCACAAACTGATGGGTTAGTCAAGCACTTAACTGAACTCTCAAGTCAATTTTGCAAAAGTTTGTAGAAGATGATCCAGACATTGGGACTTGTTGCCAGCCTACTGTTTGCTGTGTGGGAGGTCCCCCGAGCCTCGACTGGGTTCTCTCCTTTGAACTCCTGTATGGGAGACAACCTCAGGGCATCCTCGATCTTTTGACAGAGGACTGGAAAGCACAAGAGACCCAGGTTCTGTGACCTACAGGCTATGTGTTACAACTCCATGAGCATCCCCAGGCCTTGGGGGCCTTTGCTTGAGAGAACCTGTTATAAGCCCAGCGAACCCAGGAGCAACAACATAACAAAGGGACTAAAGTGCACAGCTTTGAGTCCAGAGACCAGGTTCTACTATTATTGCCTTCCACCAAATTGAAGCTCTTAGACAAGTGGCAAGGCACCTTGGAGGTGACTTGTCAGGCGCAACCAGTAGATTATGAGATCAGGTTGCCAGGGCGACGTAAGTATGCATGTATCACGTGAACTTGTTAAAAGCCTGGAAGGACAGAGAGGCCTTATTCATCGTTCCTTCACCCTCAGAACCGGGACCAGTATTGGGAGAACCTCTGGATCCAAAGCTAGTGGTAATGGGAGATGGCCTTAGCCCCGCACAATGAGAACAGTTACGTCTCATACAGGACTTCTTGGACGTCTTGTCACACACCCAGGGCAGACCGATATCATAAGTCACCACATTGCAACAATCCTGGTACAGAGGGTGAGGGACGACAACTGGCCCATCCCCAGGAATATGTGGGACGCCATCCACCAGAAATTGGAGTTAATGCTTGAGATGGGAGTGGTGAAAGAATCTAAGTGAATGGCGAAGTCCGATCGTATTTGTTCCGAAACCAGACAGGG
Source organism: Dermochelys coriacea (assembly GCF_009764565.3). Taxonomy (NCBI): domain Eukaryota; kingdom Metazoa; phylum Chordata; order Testudines; family Dermochelyidae; genus Dermochelys; species Dermochelys coriacea. Next base: position 194,178,633 of record NC_050069.1, read on the forward strand.
CCATCTGATTTTGCATTGATTTTCGAAAGGTCAATGCCACTCCCAGTTTGATGCATACCTGATGCCATGCATCGAAGAGCTCCTGGAATGGCTAGGGGGAGCCAAATATTTGTCAATGCTGGATTTAACAAAAGGGTATTGGCAGATACCTGATGCCAAACTCCAGGATGAAGACTGCCTTTCTCATACCATATGGTCTCTTCCATTTCATAACAATGTCCTTCGGGCTACATGGAGTAGGCGCCACCTTCCAGCGGTTGATGAACAGGATGCTACAGCCTCACAACTGATACGTGACGGCTTATATACATGACATTGCGATTTACAGTGGCAGTTGGGAGGACCACCTTCGACACCTGGCCAGTGTTTTCAAGGCCCTTCAGGATGTGGGCCTCACAGCCAACCCCGCCAAATGCCATCTCAGGCAGGAAGAGGTGACAGGTGACATACCTTGGATATATAGTGGGAGAGGGCAAGTTATGACCATTGATCGAGAAGGTGCAAGCCCTATCTAATACCCCAACGCCGACAACGAAGAACCAAGTATGCCAATTCCTGCGACTGGCCAGATATTATTGGCATTTCATGCCTGGCTTCATGACAATAGTGGCCCCCTCTCTGACCTAACCAAAAGTTCTCAACCCTGGCAAGTGCGGCAGTCTAGTAAGTGCGAGGAGGCTATCCAAACACTGAAGAAATGGCTAGCGCAGGAACAAGTCCTCATACATTCGGACTTCTCAAAAGATTTCACTCTGCAAACAGATGCCTCAGAAGCGGGGCTAGAGGCCGTCCTATCCCAGGAATTTAACAGGGAAGAATAACCCCATTTTACATCTAAGCCATAAGCTGTTCCCCAAGGAGACATACTATTTGACAATTAAGGAGGTGGCATTGGCAGTGAAGTGGGCTGTCGATGCCCTACGCTACTACTAGGCCACGCAGCCCTGATTCCAAGGGAAGCCACATGGACTCTGGCCACTAAGCCGCACAGCCCTGTACCCGAGGGCCGCCATATTGACTCCAGCCTCTAGGCCATGCTGCTTTCAGCCTAAGGACAGTCCGATAGAGTGTAACCATGGTGGTATCACTACCCCGACCCACCGCTAAGGAGGACAGGGTGTTCATACTGAACGATGATGGACAATCCTAGCACAATAATGTGAGTAAAGACCATCAGGTTCTATTTCTGGCTGAACCACTAACAAAATGTGTGACATAAAGCAAGTAATTTCACTTCACTGTGCCTCAGATTTCTCCAATTACAAATAGGTACTTATGAAATGGCAATCCTATTTCACATCGGAGTTATGAGACTTAATTGTAGAGCTCTTGGAGCTCGCTGGTTGCAAGATGCTTTTGAAATTCAAAGTGTTATAATATAATGCTAGAGATGAAAATATATTCTATTAGTGTAAAGTTCTCATTAACTATTAAAATTGTGGGGCAACATTTCAAACTTGCACTTTCTCTGAATATTTTTTCACATCATGATAAATTATGAAAGATAAATGATTGCCTGGTTCTTTCAATAATCAGTTTCCTTGGAATTATTCCTGTTTAGCACCAGAGTAGAATATGTTGCCATCCCGGATGCAGTAACATCATCTTTTTCCTTTAACAGACGCTGAGAATTTATTTTGTGTAGGCTGAGACAAGGTAATCACTTTTATTTTAAAGTCGCAGCATTAAATACAGTAATACATTTGCATTATCCACTCAGAAAGTATTAAGTAAAAAACAGTCCATGGAATCAGAAAATAAAATCAATTCAATGATGCAGTATTAAAAATGCTGTCATCTTATATCTTAGCCAGGGATATGACTAACATATGGACTGTAAAATTATCTCTCTCATTATAGACTCCATTCTCATAATTAGCTCTGTCCCATAAAGTAGCTCCTCAATCCCACTTGCTAAATTTTCCAGTCCTGCTAACAGACTTTAAATATATTACCACCACATTTTATTAACCTTGGCTAATTAACCATCAGCTCAACAGTGTCTGCATCTGTCTTACAGATATGTTTATGTTTTTTTTAAAAAATACTAATCTAGAAACAGTCTCTCTCAATGAGGTAACATCAATTACTGCTCTCTCTCAATTGGGTAGCCAAAGCTTTAAAATTATGATGGTTGCATTAAATGGAAAATTAGAGATAAAGGTGATACATTTTTAAAAGTTATGTTGAAAACTGTTGCTATAGTATGGACTTTGTTTCTAAAGTTTTGCTCAGTACATCTGCAATTTTGTTCTTCATGTACAGAATTTTTTTTTACAAAATGTGTTTACTGATGGCATGTTATTTTGTATAATTCTATTGCAAGACCTGCAGCATGTCAGACTAATATCAGACTAATTCAGTGTTTGCAAGAATTAATTCTGTAGTGGATAGGTAAGGAGAGAGTTAGTCAATTACAATTCAACATAAATGACCAAATTGCAAAAAAACAGAGATAAGCATCATAGTTACCATCTCTGATAAATATATTTCTATAGAGCCTGCAAAAGAATATCTGAATTAAACTAGGTTTTAAAATAAGAAATTAGTCTAAGAAAACACATATTGTAGCTTTAATAAATTGTTTCAGTGCAAATCCAAAGACAAATAAAATGGACTTTAATTCTTAGGATCTAATAATTATATAATTATGTTATCTAGCCATATTCTATGCTTCTTCTGTTTATCATGTTTTATGGTCATGAACAAAAATCATAGAAATGTAGGACTGAAGGGCCTTGATAGTCATCTAATCCTGTCCCCTAAATTGAGTCAGGACTAAGTATTATCTAGATAGATCAGCCCTCGCAGATGTTTGTCTAACCTGTTCTTCAAAACCTCCAACAAGGCGATTCCACAGCTCCCTAGGAAATGACAGGTTTCAGAGTAGCAGCCATGTCAGTCTGTATTCGCCAAAAGAAAAGGAGTACTGGTGGCACCTTAGAGACTAACAAATTTATTTGAGCATAAGCTTTCTGAGCTACAGCTCACTCATCAGATACATTTGGTGGAAAATACAGAGGGTTGTTCCAGTGCTTAACTACCCCTTACAGCTAGGAAGTTTTTCCTAATGCTAACCTAAATATCTCTGGCTTCAATTTAAGCCCATTACATCTTGTCCTGTCCTCAGTGGTGAAGGAGAACAATTATTCTTCTCTTTATAACAACCATTTAGGTACTTGATGACTTATGTCCCCGTCAGTCTTCTCTTCTCCAGACTAAACAAACCCAATTTTTTTTTCAATCTTTCCTCATGGGTCATATTTTCTAGACCTTTAATCATTTTGTTGTGCACCTCTGGACTCTCTCCAGTTTGTCCACATCTTCCCCAAAGAGTGGTGCCCAGAACTGGACACAGTACTCCATCTGAGACCTTATCAGTGCTGAGTAGAGTGGAAAAATTACTGCTCATGTCTTGTTCACAGCACTCCTGCTAACACATCTCAAAATGATGTTCGCTTTTGTTGGCAACTCTATTACATTGTTGATTCGTATTTAGTTTGCGATCCTCTATAACCTCAAGATTCTTTTTCTACTGTACTCCTTCCTAGTCAGACATTTCTCATTTTGTATTTGTGCAATTGATTATTGAACATGATCCAAATGAATCTGCATAGTTCATCGCATGATAATAAATATGCATTGATATAAACCTTTAGGGATTATTCTGTTCTAACTTTTGTTTACAGCAATTCTCCAATATTACAGTCAAACATTTCTTTTTACTCATTTTCAAATTGACATCTACACTGAGATTTTGTTAAAAAGTTTCCAGGTACAGCTAGAAATACATGGTTAGTACAGTTTGTGTTTTACTATATAGCACTCTTCCCACCAAATCACAACTCAAAAATGTATCAGCATGGTGCTAGGAAGCTTTTTACTTCTAATGTGTATAGATATGAACTAAAATCAAGGTCTTAATCATTTGTGATGAAAGATCACATTCCAATGCAAAACAGAGGAACAGAATGTTAGCCTTAGTATCATAGCCAAATTTTCAAAATGTGTACTTATCTACATTTCCTCTCACTTCCTATCTGCAAATGTGTTAGTTGATGCTGGACTCTGGCAAAAATACGTTCTATAGTCCGCCCCAAAAGTGATGAAATTTTAGTGGTGGTTTAAATCAATTTTATAGATATACAGCACATATTTAATATTTTATATAAACATATACATTCAATTATCTATTTATATTGTGCACTTCCCTGTGGTATAAACACAAAATCAAAAGCATCTTGGGGCTGATTCTTCTAATTAAAAGACATACCCTGGGAAAATAATATCAAAATGTAAGATGTGCTATATTAAACTCAGTTTTGTTTTGTGTTTATTCTTCTGTTCATCCCAAGTATTTCCAGCTAACATTCCAAAGCATGACAATTTTAAATACAACATGGCAATTCACCAGGAAACAAAAATATCAGCAGGGACAAGGCAATCAGTATCTTCATTTACAATGTGTGAATCCCTAAGCGAGAAAACCAATCATTAGATAAAAATAGATCAAGACAGAGCCAGGATGGCTTCAAGTTTACTCATGGTCTGAATGAGCACAGATGAAAAAAGGCAGTGGCAGAAGAGGTGTATTAAAATAACAGAAGCATGCATTCAGAATTTCTAATTTGAAATGGTTGTAAAGTGCTCCCTGGTAAGCAGCAGGGGGTAAGAATACTGGAATGAAAAAGCAAATGCACAAGGAATAATGAGTAAGTGACGTGTGTTTTAGTCATTCCAACCCTAATGCCAGGAGATCACTCACTCTGATTTAGCTTTCCTTTCGGCTAGCTATGTACTGTATTATAAGTGACTGGATACTGTCTATGGAAAAAACTCACGTGTATTAAACATGACTCATACTTGGTTTACATTCTGTACTAGTTTGCTTCACTTGTTTCCACTGGCTCAGGTTGACTACACAACAAACAAATCCCAGTGTATGGAACTCTTTCAACTTTTCTCAGTGAGCAAGCATTTTTATACAGGAATATCAAAACCACGGGTCAGAATGAAAAAAAAAAAACCAAGTTGTGAATCCACTTCCCCTTTGGGCTGCGCTGACTCAGTCAGCAGCTCTTCCTGTGCGGGCTGCGGACTACAGCTGGGCTTAGACATGCTCAGTTAGATTCTCCTCTACTTGTTCCAAATTTCCTGCTCCAGACCTGCCTAAGGCACTATTTTACTACTTGCCTCCTCTCAGGCAGGTATATGAGAAAAAGTTTCAGGTGGGGCTACTATATTCAGGAGTTAATCTCCCCTTCCAGACAGTGGTGGTAGAATCTTGGGCACATGAGGCAGCAGCAAGACCCAGGGATGCTGAACTTTCTGTTCCCAAAGCAGCTGACTGCAGTTTCCTACAGGGATTTTGTGTTTTGGATTTGATGCCACTTAAGATTTACGACCCATCAGTCACCAGCTGCACAGCAGCTGTGAGGACCCAAGAACTGGAAGCAAAATGGAAGACGGACAAAAAAAACAAAAACCTGTTCATTATATGGCTGCATACCTGCCCAATCCAACTGCAGTTCAGAATCCAAAACACCACAGTTTGATGGTTAGCATTTTATATACAGTGACACAGAGGCCCATCGGTGCCAGCTAGCAAAGGGTTCACTACTCTGTGTCAGCAACTCCTAACAGACCTGACAAACTCCCTACACCTAGCATATGGGCTTTCATAATATTTATCCATAAAGAATATCATGAAAGGTACTTAATAAAAGCTTATGTCATATTGATTCACATAATCATTGTGAGATGTATGTATAGATAATATTTAAGGAGTTGTATATATGTACTGAAAAGATGTTTTAAAATCTGTCCCAGGAAGTGTGGACAAACAGATTTTGGGTCAAATAAAGGACAATGATTCACCAGTCTCTCTGTTGGCTATGTGAATTAAGCATTGAAAACCAACACAATTGAAGCCAAATCCGCATATGGTGTAAAGGAAAGAGGGGGATGGGACTGCATCAGAGACTAAACCACAGGGTCCTGTCCTGTCTCTGGGGTACAAAGACAATGAACTCTGGGGATATGAGTAGAAGGCAAGAACTTTTTTTATAGAGCATGGACTTCTTGTATTTTGGGTCTCTTTTTTTTTTTTTGTTTATTTCACTAGATTATTTGGGTGAGTAGGAGGAGAAATACTCACATCCCAAAAAGAAAAAGAGTACTTGTTGCAGCTACAGCTCACGAAAGCTTATGCTCAAATAAATTTGTTAGTCTCTAAGGTGCCACAAGTACTCCTTTTCTTTTTACGAATACAGACTAACACGGCTGCTACTCTGAAACTCACATCCCAATACATTGTAAGTACAAGGGATCTACACTGTTTCCCCCCCTCTAGCAACAAATTTAATTAAATGCTCTAAAACAGATTAATTAAAATGCTCTAAAACAGATTCTTTTACTCAATATTTATTACTGTTTCATCCACTTTGAAATGGAACTATAGGCAGTTTGAAAAATGGACAGAGGTTATCTAGTTACAACAGCTTTTCTAAAATGCTTCCATATAATCTGCTGAAGTATTTTTCTTTTTTTTTTTTTTTAAAAAAAAAAAACCTTTTTGCAGCCGTAATCTTAATTGAGGGCCTTTATCTTGCTCCTACTCAAGTCTACAGAATGTTTCCTTTTTGTTCAATCGGAATACAGTCAGACTGATCACAGATATACCTCAATTTCAACAGCCAGTGTAGCTGATGGGGAGTAATTCCCCCCTTCTCCAGCTTATGGCTGTGTCTACACTTGGATCTGGGGCTGTGATACCCAGCTCGAGCACACATACTCGCAGTACTCATGAGACTACTGTGCTAAAAGAGTCATGTAGCTGCAGTAGCAGGAGCAGCAGCGAGCAGCACTGTGTGCTAGCTGCCCCAAGGACAAATCAGCCCAGACCAGGTGGGTATGTACTCACGGGGATGGGGGGAATGGTAGGTCATGCCGCCACTTGCCACTGCCTGTGTTACCGCAAGTACACTACTATTTCAGTGAAGTAGCTCAGTGAGAGTGAGCAGGCATAGGCCTTCTCAAACTGGGAATCACATCCCCAGCAGCAAGTAGCCTAGCTGGTGGGTGAAGTAAAGGAGATGGGCAACAGAAAAAAAGTTAATATGGGGGACAAGGCAAGACAGGGATGGAAGAAGGTTGTATGTGGGAAATCAGGAAAGTAAAACAAAAGGAAGTGGAGGAGGAAGGATGTCAACAAAGCATTAGTAGGGGAAGAAGGTAAGATAAAATAAACAAAGAAAAAAAGACAGGAAATCAGAGAGGGCACAAGTTAAAGAGAAGAAAAAAAAATACAAAGATGACAATCGCTGTGCCCAAAATGACTGTCAGAAACAAGAGGTGCTGCTTCAAGAGCTGATCCAAACATCAGAAGGTATTGGTGGCCATCTTACATCGGTATAATTACCTTGTGCAGGGGAGTGAAAAATCCACACCTCTGAATGATGTGGTTATACAACCTAACCCGCACTGTAGACAGCCCTATGTTGATGGGAGGGCTTCTCCCGTCGACATAGCTACCACCTCTTATGGTGGTGAATAAACTTCGCCGACAGGAGAAGCGCTCCACTCGGCATAGTGTCTTCACAGAAGCACTACAATGGAGCAGCTGCACTGGTGATGCGCTGCTGCAGTATTTTAAGTGTAGATCTGTCCCAAGTGAACGGGACAGGCCAGTTCATTTGGTTTAAATTCAGAAAACTGAAAAAAATGCCAAAGTAAAGTAACTATTTCATTTGTTACATTGCTTCAAGTCTAAGAGGCTTAATAGCTTGAGATACTAGTAATATGATATTCAGCCCTTTCACCTCTAGGTTTCTAGTTCTAATGTGACTCAGATAAGTAAATGACCAAAAAAAAAAAAATCACTTGATGACCACTCATTGCTTTGTGTGAAATGAGTGGGTGGTATCATCATAATATGGGAGTCGTCCCCAAATTTTTTCAACCATGCCCCCCTCTTACTCAGTTTGTGCGTCCCTGGGAGCTGGGGTAGGGTGAGTGGGGCAGGACAGGCAGGGCTGTCCCTAGGGGGGTGCAGGGCCCGGGACATAGGCGCTGAGTTTCTAATCCACTGGGAAGGTGCTCTCCGCCTCGGCTCTGCCCAGGCCCCGCTCCTGCTCTGCCTCTTCCCCACCCTGTTCTGCCGCCTCCCCAGAGCACGCTGCGCCCTTGCTTCTCTCCCCTCCCCTCCCCCCGCGCCTCCTGATGCCACGAAACATCTGATTTGTGGCAAGTGGTGCGAGGGAGGGGGAAGCGCTGATTGGCAGAATCCACCAGCGGGCAGAGGCACTGGGGGGGTGGGGGAGGTTCTAGTAGGGGGGCTCCTCTCTGCCTGCCACTAGACTCCCTCCACACCCCGCCCGCCCAGCCACCTCCCCCTCCCTGCCCATCTCCTCACGATTTTATAGAAGCATGGGGCAGTCGCCCCGATTCACTGTACCCAAGGGATGGCTCTGAAGACAGTGGATGGGGAGCCACACTCTGGGGGTGGAGGGGTGAGTGGGTCAGGAAGGGGTGGGGGAGCTGAACTCTGGGGATGGGGAGGTGAGTGAGGTAGGATGGGGAGGGACAGCTGTGCTCGGGGCACAGCAGGGGAGCTGCTGGTACCTCTCTTACCGGAGCAGTCCCTGAGTGCTCCTCCAGACTCCAGCAGCAGCGCTGCTCTTCCTGCCCCCGGTGGCAAAGGCCAGTTAATGTGGGTAACCAGACAGTGTCAGGGTGGCTAGGACTGGGGCAGAACAAGGCTGGGTGGTGCTCCTTTCCCACCTCCCGGGGGGTTGGCCCAGGTCCACCACACACACCCAGATGTTCCTCTGTGCCTCCTTAGGGGGCATGCCCCACAGTTTGGGGACCACTGTAATAGGATCTAAATGGCACCCTGATATTTTTAATAAATGTACCAATGACTTAATACGTTAATACTTAATACGAAGACTGAGATACCCTCTCACACTTTACAGACAACCTTTCAAGAACGGCATAGGAAAGCTTGTACCTTTACTATACAGAATCCAGTCTTCAATATCCAATGGTTTCAAACTGCATCATTTACAAGCAATTTTTTTTCAATAGTTGCAAAATTCAAATAATGTTTTCAAGGGGAGGACCTGTGGCTCTCCCATGCATGTTGGAGTCAAAACCCTTCAGCAAGTTCATCTTCCCTTGGCATCTGTACACTATTCCCTTTCCACTTTAATATTAATCAGTTGCCTGAAAACCGCTAATTTCGAGGACTTTCCTGTGGAATCCAAATGAGGCCCAAGTAGCCCTCAACCCACTCCTGCCATCTCTGGTTCACAATTTCAAAAATGTGGATCTAGTATTCCTGCACTTCCCAATTTACAACGGCTTCAGGCTTTGGAAGCCCATCATATCACATCTTATCTTTACCGCTGTGTACTAGTCACATTGCCTTATTTGGTCTTTTTCAAAAGAAAATTAAAAAATATAAAAACAATGGTGTAGGACATAGAAAACAGTTTTGATGTAATTTTAAAATTATCTTATTTTAGAAGTAATATTAACACAATATTATTAAAATATCAAAGCTATGACATTAATTCAACAAAAGTGAGGAATTAAATTAAAGATGACAATCTTAAACCTTCCCTGTATTGCCTTAGATTGGGAGCAAACATGGTATGACAATCTACTCCCCTAGATACTCAGTCATATACTTCTACCCCCATCCTTTCTGCACATTAGAGCTCATTTGACACTGTCAAGTTTAAGGAAAAGGAGTACTTGTGGCACCTTAGAGACCAACAAATTTATTAGAGCATAAGCTTTTGTGAGCTACAGCTCACTTCATCGGATGCATTTGGTGGAAAAAACAGAGGAGAGATTTATATACACACACACACAGAACATGAAACAATGGGTTTATCATACACACTGTAAGGAGAGTGATCACTTAAGATAAGCCATCACCAACAGCGGGGGGGGAAGGAGGAAAACCTTCCATGGTGACAAGCAGGTAGGCTAATTCCAGCAGTTAACAAGAATATCAGAGGAACAGTGGGGGGTGGGGTGGGGGGGAGAAATACCATGGGGAAATAGTTGTACTTTGTGTAATGACTCATCCATTCCCAGTCTCTATTCAAGCCTAAGTTAATTGTATCCAGTTTGCAAATTAATTTCAATTCAGCAGTCTCTCGGAGTCTGTTTTTGAAGCTTTTTTGTTGAAGTATAGCCACTCTTAGGTCTGTGATCGAGTGACCAGAGAGATTGAAGTGTTCTCCAACTGGTTTTTGAATGTTATAATTCTTGACGTCTGATTTGTGTCCATTCATTCTTTTACATAGCGACTGTCCAGTTTGGCCAATGTACATGGCAGAGGGGCATTGCTGGCACATGATGGCATATATCACATTGGTAGATGCGCAGGTGAACGAGCCTCTGATAGTGTGGCTGATGTGATTAGGCCCTATGATGGTATCCCCTGAATAGATATGTGGACACAGTTGGCAACGGGCTTTGTTGCAAGGATAGGTTCCTGGGTTAGTGGTTCTGTTGTGTGGTGTGTGGTTGCTGGTGAGTATTTGCTTCAGATTGGGGGGCTGTCTGTAAGCAAGGACTGGTCTGTCTCCCAAGATCTGAGAGCGCGATGGCTCGTCCTTCAGGATAGGTTGTAGATCCTTGATGATGCGTTGGAGAGGTTTTAGTTGGGCAGCTTGTGCCACACACTCTCAAGAAGGTTTTCCTCCTTCCCCCCCCTGCTGTTGGTGATGGCTTATCTTAAGTGATCACTCTCCTTACAGTGTGTATGATAAACCCATTGTTTCATGTTCTCTGTGTGTGTGTATATAAATCTCTCCTCTGTTTTTTCCACCAAATGCATCCGATGAAGTGAGCTGTAGCTCACGAAAGCTTATGCTCTAATAAATTTGTTAGTCTCTAAGGTGCCACAAGTACTCCTTTTCTTTTTGCGAATACAGACTAACACGGCTGCTACTCTGAAACCTGTCAAGTTTAAGTTTGGTTTTAATAATAAAAAATATATTACAATATGGGGTTTTTGGAGGTCAATATTTTCTTTGTTGAAACAGGATATACTTTTTGAAAAATTCCTTGGTACGGATTTCAATTGGACTAAACAGAGTTCAGAGGTTCTTTATCCAGCTCACCATTGTGTACCCATGTCTCTATTCCTCACTTCACCCATATACATCCACCTTATGTCCGTATCAGAAGACTCACATAACTAGTGGCTACTGACCTCAAAAGTTTGAATCTGTGGTTTGAGGAAGAGGGAACATACATTACAAACACACAGTTCTTTTCAGGTATTTTAGCCACATTCTCAGACAAGCTTGCCTCTTACAAACATTTAAATGGAGGGAAATATTTTATAAAATGGAGATGTTGACTACTTTTTTAAAAAAACAGAAAGCCAGTGCAACATAAAAAGGACCGGGGGGGGGAAATAAACACATCCCAAATACTGTATATTTTTACTTCAAATAGAAATAGGAGGCAAAACACTTTCCATTTGCAATAAGGAAGCTTTATACATTGATTTGTGTTTAAAGAATACTACTCTCAGAATATGTTAAAAACAAGTGGCATAATTCTCTCTAAGGTAAGTCCCCAAAAAAAGCCATGTGTCAACAATAAAGCAGATTCTGAACAAGCCAGCTTTGTATCTCCTCCATAGAGCATTCTGCAGCTGCCACAGCAGCCAGCTAAGAGGAGCCAGCTAAGAGACCAGACAAGAAGCCGAAGAGGTCAAGGTTTGGGAGCCATATCTTGGCATCTGGGTTCTGCAGCTGTCAGGCACACTCAATGAGAGGCTTCAGTGTTGTCTGCAGCACTTGCAAACATTTACAATCAAGAAAAAGGAAAAATAATCTACATTAATAACAGGAGCCAACTTACCATTGAAAAGGGATACATGCCACCATTTGCTTTGTCACTGCACTGCAATTCAAACATATCTCATCGGTGACTAAAGTACTGTTGGCAAATTTACAACTATGTAGCAGTCTGAACCATTAACTTTACCAGGAGATCTACCACTAGAAGAAAAGATCCGATGCATCCGATGAAGTGAGCTGTAGCTCACGAAAGCTTATGCTCTAATAAATTTGTTAGTCTCTAAGGTGCCACAAGTACTCCTTTTCTTTTTGCGAATACAGACTAACACGGCTGCTACTCTGAAACCTAGAAAAAAAGAGTATCAGTGAACAAAGTGGTAATAGAAAATCTAGATATTTCTTTAAAGTATTTTGTAAAAAATACAAACATTGGTGTATATTTTGGGTTTTTACACACATACACACAAACAAAGGAGTTAGCACACTGTTGGCTGTCACAACCAACACAACAAAATGTTTTTTTCTTGACATCATTTCTATGCCCATAGTAGTAGACTATTAATAACACTATCACAACTAACCATACTAATAGCTCCAACTGGTCAGATGCAAAAATAACATTGTTATATATAATGTAATACTTTGACATTTTTAGCATCATAGAAGCTTCCCACCAGCCCTGCCAAAGGCAAGAAATTAAAGGACCAGTCTAACATTCTAATGGTTTTCATAAGGGACTAAAGTTAAGATCCGAGTTCGATTCTCGATTCCTGAACCAGCAGCATGCTTAATCCCTAACGGATGCAGAAGGAATAGATGTGCTGTTGCCTGTTTTGTAACAAAAGAATGGCCTTAATGGGCTTCTGACAGAATATTATCTTTCCGACAACATTCTTAAAACAAGATCTCTTGGATCTAGTGGTACTATCCTTCTGGCTATCTCTCTTGTTTGTTTTGTGCACCTCTTTTCTTTTGAGATGGAGGCAATTTTCCTTGTAGGGAGGAAATATAAATATAAATATAAATATCTTGTTTTAAGAATGTTGTCGGAAAGATAATTCAGCCAAATGGCATAAAAAACTTACTGCTAAGCTAATTAATGAAGCAAGACATGAGAGCCTTATTCTGAAGTCCAGAAAATAGCCAGTGGACTCAAGTGAAGAACACTGCTGTCTTGCAGAGACTAAGCACAAGTCTTCTGGGAAAAGATAACTGTGATCTCTTCAGCAGTCAGCATTCTGGAACTATATTAAACTCAAGAAGTCACTTCTACCTTGAAGAGGTGGCATCTGTTCTACGTGTCCCTTTTTGCTATTTTTGTAATCTTATTTTCTGAGGCTAGCAGACCCAGTTCATTCCCTTTGTCCAGAATGCTGTGTATGCTCCCCACCTGCCTTTCGAAATAAAATAATATTTGCATCCTTTTTCTTAGAACTCCATACCATTCCACTGACACCAATGATATCAGTAAATGATCTAGTGTGGAGCCACCACCATTTTTGTCAATATGTTGTATACACTTGTTTTGAGCACAGCTAGATGACCCAGAAGTGAAAACACTGGTGCCTTAGCTACACTAGAACTCCCATTGTTATCACTGCTGCAGATGTACCACTCATCATGCAATGGTGGGAAATTTTAAGGAAAAACCTGAGGATATTCACAGCCCAAGGGGTATTTACAAGACCCCCAAAGGGGGAAAAATACAATGAATAAGAACAATTCCCTCACCTCTCCACTTATTTCATTTTAAATGCATATGAATACAAATCCTAAAGCCATTATCAATTTTCATGAAACCTATCTGCATCCAATCTGTACTGACAAAGCACGCCTTGCCAAAAAAAAAAAAAGTTTAAAAACAAAAACATGCAATCAAAAAGTGCCAAAAAATATTTTATATCCCGCAATTACTATTAAGGCTTTGTGAACAGGAAGGAGAGGAAACCTACACCGGAATTCTAATTAACACTGTAAATAAGGCAGATTTCTTACTAAAACTCATTCATTGGAAAGTGTCCTGACACACAAAAAAGTGCTCCATAAAGTATTTACAACTAAGCAGGATGAATGTGTACTTTTTGATAAAAAGGGAGAGATGGAAGCAAAGATAAGTGCAGGTTGTCAGAAAGTGGATGCCTGTGTTTGCTGAAGAGATGCGTCAATCCTACTTTTTGGAGAAAGTTTCTGCATTAAAAGATTCACATATGCTTTATAATTCAGTGTTTGAGGAGGATTTATTTCATCTTGTAAAATACAATTTCTCTGCAGCCTTGTGCTCTCTAACACACCTTACACCTTAGGTCAGAATTATGCAGGAAGATAGAGAGGAAAGTCACTTATGAAAAGATCTGCTTGTTCATAATACCTCCTTCATTTGCAACTTGGCTTTTGTTTCCTAGCTGCATGTGTCCTTTCTGTGTGGCACACATGGAAATTACATAGCTACAATACTATCCTGGGGGTTAATATTTTTTCCTGATGCTAATTTATACCTGAACATGGGATAAAAATATAAATATAAATATAAATATATATTTAAAATATGCTGCATCAGACTGCCCTCATTAGAGCAAAAATATGACACATTTTAAAAATAATCTGATGAAATATTTTCCTTTGTACTTTCTCCCATATTCCCTCACTGTTTACAAGACTCTATGCCATGCTATGGATTGTTCTAGCAAACTAATTTTATTCCCAAAATTCAGAAAACTAGGGATTTAAGGTTACTAGTTTATGAAATACTTAACATGGGAATTTTTGTCTTTACCGATACTGATGTTTTTACTATCTCATTTCCATCTCTGGCATTCTTCTCAGGTCCTGTGAATCATTAGAATGCTGTAAAAATAAAACCTCCTCTCCAATGCACTGAGTTATACAAGTAAACTAAATGTTCATGTTCCCTCTAGTGGCAGAGTAACCTTATTTTAATGTTACTACACTCAGGCTTTCTACCCACCTCCTCTCTAGACTGAAGTTGCTTTCTAATATTATCTAAGAAGTGAAACTCAGCCATCCAGCACCACACTTTTAACTCTCCTCAAAGCTATCCATCTAAGATGACAAGCTTACACTTCAGTTGATTTAAAAGACAGTTACCTTTTTCCATAACTGGTGTTCTTCGAGATGTGTTGCTCATGTCCATTCAATCTAGGCGTGTGTGCTCTCCAGATGTACCAGTGCCAGAAGTTTTCTCCTCAGCAGTATCTGTAAGGGACCAGCTCCAGCGCCCTCTGGAGTGGCACGTACATGCTGCGGTATATAGAGCATCGCCGGTTCCCTGCACCCTCAGTTCCTTCATGCCAGAAACTCCGATAGTGGAGAAGGAGGGCGGGTTGTGGAATGGACATAAGCAACACATCTCGAAGAACACCAGTTATGGAAAAGGTAACTGTCTTTTCTTTTTTGAGTGCTTGCTCATGTCCATTCAACTTAGGTGACTTTCAAGCAGCACCCCTTGGAGGTGGGTAGGAGTTCATTGATGTGTAGATTGCAACACCGCTCTGCCGAACCCAGCGTCATCCCTGGCCTGCTGAGCGATGGCATAGTGGGCCATGAACATGTGCACCAAGGACCAAGTCATGGCTCGACAGATGTCCTGGATCATGAATTGTGTTAGGAAGGCCGCCGAAGATGCCTGTGTTCCAGTTGAGTGGGCTCTGACGACTGGCAGCAGAGGGACCCCTGCCAACTCATAGTAGGTCCGAATGTGAGAGATCCAGTGAGAAATCCTCTGCATGGACACTAGGAGGCCCTTCATCCTATAAGCTGTAGAGATGAAAAGCTGAGTCAATTTTCGGAAAGGCTTTGTCCGCTCTAGGTAGAAAGCTAGGGCCCTTCTTACATACAAAGCGTGAAGGCACCTCTCTTCACTAGTCTCATGGGGCTTAGGGCAGAAGACCGGAAGGAAGATATCCTGGCTCATGTGGAAAGTAGACACCACCTTGGAAAAGAAGGCCGGGTGAGATCAGAGCTGGACCTTGTCCTAACAAAAGACGGTGTACACAGTGGTTCTGAGGTCAGGGCTCGCAGCTCGGAGACTCGCCTCACCAATGTCATCACCATCACCAGGGAAGCTACCTTCCTCAATAAGTGAGACAGAGAGCATGAGGCCAAAGACTCAAAGGGTTGGCCCATGAGCCTGGACAGAACCAAGCTGAGATCCCCCTGAGGGATCGGGAACTGAACTTGTGGAAAAAGTCTCTCAAGACCTCTGAGGAACCTGACCGTCATGTCATGGGAGAACACCATCTGCCCCTGAATTGGCAGATGAAAGGCGGAAATGGCCACCAGATGCATCCTGATAGAGGAGTGCACCAGGCCCTGGTTCGTCAAATGAAGCAGGTAGTCTAAGATCGACTGCATCGAAGAATGCAAAGGGGAGATGCCCCATTCAGCCGTTCAATGGTAGAACCTCATCCACTTTGCCAGGTAGGTCTGTCTAGTCGCTAACAACCCAGGTCCCCTTGCGGAGGAGCTAGAGGAGCCTTCAGACTCTCTTTGACGTCCTCTACTCCACAGCACCGGCCAGGGTGGCTCTGCCCCTTCATGATGGGCTCTCTAAGATCACTACTAATGTGCTCTGGCAAACTCCCTCCTCCCTGCCACCCATCTCCAACAGGGCTGAGCACAAGTACTTTGTGCCATCCAAAGGCCACAAGTACCTGTACACCCACCCTGCTGTTCCTGACCTGGTCTCTGAACCAAGACTATCAAATATTCCAAACTTTGTGCTATTTCTGACATAATCAGAATGACTAGGATGAAATCCCCATACAACTTTGTGACCTACAGTAAGACAGGATAAATATATTTTAGACTATGTAGTAATATCCTTTCCTCTACATATTTATACCCTGCCCATCACGCTAGTATCCAAGCAACTTCTTACTATATCAGCAATGGCACACAGAGGATGAACATACATAAAAAAGACTAACAAAAACATGTTTTAAATCAGGAGCAGCTTTTATGACAATTTGTTTTCTCAGTTCAACTGTCCTGAAACAAGACTGAGTTGCACATATTTAGCAGTCCCTGGGAAACAGAACATCCCACAATGTTTGGCCATATCAGACCTTTCTTTATCCTCTGACAGAGTCATTAGACAGACAAATGACTTCACTAGCATGCGGGTGCCATCTTGGAATATATGCATTAATGTCACATTAAATTAGCCCAAATATAGAGTGGATAAAAATCAATTTCTTGAAAACAAAAAAAATCTGACTTTATTTTGTTACTTGAATTATAAATTTTTCTTTTTAAAAATAAATCTGAACGTAATAAAAAAATATGTTATGGCCTAAATTTATAGTCTTTTCAAACATTTAAATAAAAAAAGAAATATGCTGAATCCATGAGCCTCTATCAAAAACTTTGAATTAAAGAAAACACTCAAGGGAAAAACATCTAACTTTTGAAGTCAAGCTTTATAAATATGGCAATACAGATCATGTACTGCGTTAAAGGCTTGATCCAGTGGGGGAGCCAGGGGATACGCTACTTATGCAAGAGACCGGCAAAATCATCACAGGCGTTAGGACTCAGCCTCTAATTCTAGGAGACACCTTCATGAACCTCATCAGGATCATCTACTGAGCCCACTTGGGTGATCTCAAACTTCTATTTTATAGGTTCTTCTTACCAGAGTTCTGATTGGCTCAGTTCTCGCATTATGAATGTTTACAATCCACCCACATGGAAACTTACTCTCCAGCTCATGGAAAAACACTTATCTGCCCAGTAACTACCAACCCTGGCTTCTGGATGGCTCTGGGCACGTCAAGTAAATGGCCTTGCTCTGTCTCCTTCCATGTGTACGCAGAGGAACAAACAGAAATCCATTAATTTCTCAACTGCTTCCCTCTCTGTCTCTTAAATAAAATATTGTAGTGAAAGTCACGTGGTTACATAAGCAGAAGTCTTGGATTGTTGTTAGTTCTTTTGCTTTTCTGGGAGTAGGGATGGGAGAGTTATGTAACATGGGACAAGGAACAGAGTGTGCAAACAAAGGAGCAACACTGATGTCAAAGCAGGACACTATGGGAAAAAGTGACAACATTCTTTAGGGTGCAGTCTCTAGTGTGGACTTCAACACCTGGGAACTGGAGAAAAAACTGCCATTGCTGCAGCTTTTAAAAAAGACCCTATTTGGGAATATTTTCAAGAAATTCCTGTACCTCTGGGTAAAAAAGGAACATGTGCCAAATGTAAACAGTGCAACAAAGAGATGCAAGGCCTGGCTGTCAGATGAAACAACAATGGGGAAGAAAAAAAAAAAAACACTTATCAGAAGGAAATGACTTTGAAGATGATGATGTGGACATGTCTGAACGACCATGATCAGCTAGTTAGTAAACTTATTTTTGCATCATTCTTATGGACTGGCTACTGTGTCTTATTATGCTAGTAAATGATCACAAATTTATTACAACAATATACGTTTTTTGGGTGGATTACCAATGAATTTCAAAATGTGTATCTTCAAAATATAATTGGTATGTTAGTTGTTGTGAGAGTATTTATCAATTATATTTTTACTGTTACTGATGAACTTCTACAATTTTTTTTTATTGATCAATATGATCAAACATACTAGGTGAAGATTTCCTGGTTACATGTAAAGTTTTATAAGCAACTATGAATTTTAACATTTAAATAAATTTTTGTCAAGTTGTTTGGTATGTTTCTAGAGATAAGGGTTTAAATAGATGTAGATAATCCTTATGATTTAGTATTTCCTCTATAAAATTGGGTTTAGAATAAATTATATCATTTAAACAGTGGTAAAACAGCTGCAGTAGAAGGAATCTTTCATTTACAATCTCACTTTTTTAAAACAGTGAACCGAGTATTACTCAATTACCATTTTATTTCAGAGTCCAGCTTAGCCATAAGGGGTTTTGAATGTCCCTGCACCGTCTACAACTTCAAAGTCAACTGCTGGGACCACCAGCAATGCTGCAACTAAATATATGTCAGAAAGCAAATTATCTGTACCAAAAAACTTTCTTCATCATCCAGAAAACCACTGATGAGTTTGTAATTAGAACCAGCAAATTCCAGAAAAACTCCACAGATAAAAACACTGGATATATAAACTTCTCGAATCAAGCAAAGTATTTAAGGTTGTTTCATTTAATAAAAAGAAATCTTTATGCTATTTTGTGTATTTAATTAAATTCCAGATACCATCTTAATGCAGCTTGACACAAATCATAAGCAAAAAGTTAAATTATCTAGTAAATAAACAATATATCATTTACCATTTTCTAACTAAAAATGTATATTGATCAAGAATCTGAAAATATTAAGCTATATAATTGCTTAAATAAATGCATATAGTAGCTCCTAGTTAGCAAAAAGAGAGCCTTTACACTAGATTTGGTATATTTAGTTGTAAATGAACATGGTTTAATGGTTACATTAATCAATAAGAACTCATTTTTAGAAAGGAACTGAAGTACAAATGGAAAAGTTGATTTTAGAAAAATCGATTATTTAAATCAAGATTTTTCCATTTGGTGATTTAAATCATGATTTAAATAGACTTGATTTAAATCAATCCACCCTGGCACAATGTCATAAGGGAAGAAGAAATACTGAACACCCTCAACAAAAAAAGCTTTGGAACACCCCATAATTTCCTATTTTGGCCTCTTCTCAGAACAGGTAGATACGGGGTATTAAACTAACACCATTACTTCAGAGAGCAGATCCCTATATTTTGTTGTTGGAGTAGGCTCAGGGTTTAATCAGCTGTGATTTGAAATGCAGAGTTCTTCCTCAGAAATGATAGCCACTATCCCCCACCCTGGTTTTCTCCAAGTGCAAAAGCAAATGGTGAAATTGTTGACCTGTGTCTGATTATTCCAATATGACTTTCTATTTCATGCACTTACTCCCCCCATGTCAATCTGAACCCATTCTGCCACAGCATCAAAATGGTCTTTATAAACTAACTTTAAAACTTGGTGTGCTACTGACATACAGTCTATGCAGAAATGAGAGAAACAGGAGTACAGATATGAAAGTGAGGAAATAGATAAAAAAAGAACAGAATATAAATTAAAAATAAATACCGTTTACATCTATAACCTGTACCTTTCTCCACTGCTATGGGCAGCAACCCATTTCACAAATGTGGGTCATCTTTGACTCTTCTTTCTCTCTACACATCCAAGCTATTACTAATGCCTTGTCTTCATTTTTTGCACTGGTATATCTACATCAATAGAGAGGCACACTGCAAACCTCCAGTATAGATGTATTGCACTGGTGTAAAAATGACTTGTACCAGGGCAGCTTACCTTGGTTTGAAAATCTGTAAAACCCGAAAGCCGCAGGGAATTTTTCCCTTACCTTTAAAAAGCTGTAGCTCACGAAAGCTTATGCTCAAATAAATTTTAGTCTCTAAGGTGCCACAAGTACTCCTTTTCTTTTTGCAAATACAGACTAACACGGCTGCTACTCTGAAACCTTTAAAAAGAAGCCCACATCTACCCTTCCATATCTTACTCACACCACCTTTGTGTGATCTAGTGAAATATCCATGTTCTTGTTCAATGACTTTTAAGGTAATCTTCCATAATGTGTGTCTACAGTTCAGATGTCCTCAGAGAGGGCCTGAGTAAAGCTAGAAATAGCCATGATTATTAATACAAATTGACACTGTAAAGTAGGCTGGCATTTAAGACACACTGTTTACTGATAGCAGTTTTGTTAATGTTTCCCTACTAGAAGTTTGATAAACATTGTCAAGTAGCCATAAATACTTTTATTCTTTAGTTTGGTGGAAACATTTCCAGCAGCTATGGCATTAATTATTGAGGTCTTTCACCCAGTGACCCTAAATAAGTTATTTTAAATTATAAAAGTGTCCAGTTACAGGTCTCAGAACATATATATTTAAACAAAATTTATTTACAAGTGGACAATAACGAAAGTAAACCACCACCATTATTATCCATCCCACCCTCAAGAATAGCCTCAGAAAGAGATGGGACTTGCAAAAGGCCTAACTATCAGCAAATGGGACTTGCAAAATGGCCTAAATATCAACAAATACTGGCTCTATCTTTGTGAACACAGTAATTATTCTGCAACAAAGTGACACTAAAGTGACTTCTGAAGTAGTCAATGAAACTCAATAGGTGATTATACTCCTTGTGTTTCTCACTGATATGATAGATATTTGCAATTTGAGCATGTGTGCCTCATTTTTCTCTGAAAACAGCTTCTTGTGGTGATAATTCTGCTTCTATCATTGACCTCATGCAATCCTGAATTATGCAGAGCAGCATTTTATTCACATGCAATATCAGAGAGCTGGTAAAATAGTTACTGCACTCTGTTACCTCCCCTTTCCTTAGTAAGGGCAGAAAAATTTCCTTTGTCCAGTTGTCTGGCCAATTTCTAGTCATCATTGCAAATTTTCCACATGAAATTAATATCACTGTCACCGATTGCTTTTAGCAATTCTGCTAGTACATTATCTATCCCTGATCCTTTACCATGTTTCATTTTCATAATAGCACTTACCACTTTGGACCCTGAACTTCAGAAAAGCAGACTTTGACTCCCTCAGGGAACTGATGGGCAGGATCCCTTGGAAGGATAATATGAGGGGGAAAGGAGTCCAGGAGAGCTGGCTCTATTTTAAAGAAGCCTTATTGAGGGTGCAGGAACAAGCCTCCCAATGTGCAGAAAGAACAGCAAATATGGCAGGCGACCAGCTTGGCTTAATAGAGAAATCTTCGGTGAGTTTAAACACAAAAAGGAAGCATACAAGAAGTGGAAACTTGGATAGATGACTAGGGAGGAGTATAAAAATATTTATAAAAAAAAATATGCTCGAGCATGCAGGGGTGTAATCAGAAAGGCCAAAGCACAACTGGAGCAAGGGATGTGAAGGGTAACAAAGGTTTCTACAGGTATGTTAGCAACAAGGAGGTGGTCAGGGAAAGTGTGGGACCCTTACTGAATAGGGGAGGAAACCTAGTGACAGATAATGTCGAAAAAGCTGAAGTACTCGATGCTTTTTTTTTTTGCTTGGTCTTCACAGACAAAGTCAGCTCCCAGACTGCTGCACTGGGCAGCACAATATGGGGAGGAGGTGAGCAGCCCTCAGTGGTGAAAGAACAGGTTAAGGACTATTTAGAAAATCTGGACATGCAGAGGCAGATATGCTGGAAGGTAGGAATAGGGTCCAGAGTGACCTAGACAAATTGGAGGATTGGGCCAAAAGAAATCTGACGAAGTTCAACAAGGACAAGTGCAGAATCCTGCAATTAGGATGGAAGAATCCATGCACTGCTACAGGCTGGGGACCGACTGGCTAAGAAGCAGTTCTGCAGAAAATTGGGGATTACAGCGGATGTGAAGCTGGATATGAGTCAACAGTGTGCTCTTGTTGCCAAGAAAGCTAACGGCATATTGGGCTGCATTAGTAGGAGCATTGCCAGCAGATTGAGGGAAGTGATTATTCCCCTCTATTTGGCACTGGTGAGGCCACATCTGGAGTATTGCATCCAGTTTAGGGGCCCCCACTACAGAAAGGATGTGGACAAATCCTCTAAGCTGGTTGAAATGATTAATGTGGTGCTTCCTGACTGGCAAATTCAAACCACTTCTGTGCTCCCCTAAAAGGAAACAACAGCTTCACAAGCATATTTAGGGAACATTGTTAATCTGAAAAATCACACTTCTGATTTTTGTTTTTGCCTGCTGTTATTTGTGTCCAGTAAGGTTCACAAGAATCTAGATACTTTCCAAATATAAAAAAAACAGCACAGTCATTGGCCCGAAGAGCTTGCATTAAAAAAAAAAAAAACCACACACACAGAGAGGGTAGGGGAAAATACAAATAAGTAAGATAGCATCTAGACACTTTCTCATAATACAAAGTTTTAATAAAAGTTTAAAATATATAGGGTGAGATTTTCAGAGTTTAAAGGGATCTGGGCTCCTAAATCCCACTGAAATTTGGTATGATTTGAGCACCTGGCTCCCTTAGGCTTCTCTGACAACTTCAGCCGTAACTGTACAATATTATAGTTAGTCATAAGTAACAACTAAGATTACTATAACTGCAATATTAGAGAAAAAGTTATTTCTCCATTTTTTCACCATGTACTTACTGTGTTTTACAACACTTAAGCCAGATCCTCCAACAGTGCAGCGGCATTCTGCCACACTGCTGGTGAAATCTTTTGTGAATGTCAGCATGAGGATGGAACAAGAAGCAATAGGCTTAATTGCAGCAGTTTAGGCCGGACATTAGGAAAAACTTCCTGGCAAAGCAAACAAGCACTGGAATAAATTGCCTAGGAAGGCTGTGGAATCTTCAACATTGTAGATTTTTAAGAGCATGTTAGACAAACACCTGCCAGGGATGGTCTTGATCAGTGGTTCCCAAACTGGGGTTCGCAAACCCCTGGCGGTTTGTGAAATGTTACAGGATGTTCTTGGGAAAAAATTCCCTAATGGCAGACAGAGCTGTCCCTATGGACCTCATGCAGCATGGGGCCAGCAGCCTGGAGCCCTTGGACTTCCAAGATCTAAGCAGATCAAAGCAAGTATATCTATCACACTGAGGAGATTTAAACTTCAAGACTCCTTATAAGAAATGGAAAGGGAGTGGATATTTTTTGCTGTGTTTAAAATTAAATAGGCAGCTAGTATTGTTTTTAAATTATTATGAAGAACAAGTTTAAGCTTTGCAACATGTGTTGTTTGCCAGGACTGCTCAAGACCTCAATGCTTGCATAGGAGGAACTCTGAGTTGGCTTCTTAAATACCTTCATGCTGTTTCACATCTGATACTCCTTGATGAAACATAGGAGCTTTGTCTTAAAACAGGTTTATGCACAGTGATACAAGCTGCGAAAGTGAGAACTTGGAAGAGTGTTGCCATTTTCATAATGTAATAAAAACACTAATGATAAATAAATAAATAATAATAATAATAAAAAATAGTGTGTGGTAAGCATGTCATAAAAACAAATTTTATATTTCCAAGATCACTGCTTTTATAATTTATAGTCAGGTAAAGGAGAAAATCCCTAGAAATATTCATTTTTAGGAACACTTGACATTTTAATGAAAGGGATTCACAGGTTGTTAAAGTTAAACCACTGGTCTAGATAATAATTAGTCCTGTAATGAATGCAGTGGACTGGACTCAATGACCTCTCAAGGTTTTCATAGATACTAAGGTCAGAAGGGACCATTATGATAATCTAGTCTGAACTCCTGCACAACACAGACCACAGAATTTCACCCACCCACTCCTGCGAAAAACCTCACCTATATCTGAGCTATTGAAGTCCTCAAGTTGTGGTTTAAAGACTTCAAGGAGCAGAGAATCCTCCAGGAAGTGACCCGTGCCCCATGCTACAGAGGAAGGCAAAAAACCTCCAGGGCCTCTTCCAATCTGCACTGGAGGAAAATTCCTTCCCGACTCCAAATATGGCGATCAGCTAAACCCTGAGCATATGGGCAAGATTCACCTGCCAGATACTACAGAAAATTCTTCCCTTTCAGTCCTTCAATTCTATGATTATCTACCACAACAGAATCACCCTCGTTTAAGAGAGATCTACTGAAGTCCTAAATGGCTCCAGTGTCATCCTCTTCCTTGCTGGCTGGATAGGGTGAATGGCTGGAGGAAATAAGACATGGCCATGACACACTAAACTGCACCAATCATCTGCTGTGGCTTTCGCTTTTAAAGGCTGTTGGCAATCAGTATAAGTTAAAGCAGTCCTTAGGCTGCTCTAACTACAGCTGAAGACTGGCCCTACATAGCGTACACAAGATTATGCACATGCGGAGGTGAGTTCTATGCTACAAGTTGTTTTGTGGGCTCCTTCGACACATTTAAAGATCTGACCCTCAAGGCTTATCTACACCTAATCTTTGTACCAATTTAACTAAATTGACTTTCTACTGATTTAGTTAAATTGACACACAAACTGTGTGTAGACAAGGCCTTAGCATGTTTGTATTATTAAGGTTTTTTATTTGTCTGAGTATTTCTCAGAGCACCACAAAGAGAAAATGTGACTAAACTATTTACTATTTAAAATGTTTAATGATTTATTCTCTTTCCAATATATAATTCTTCAAGATGTACAAATGCATTAATCCATATTATGAACTACTATGATCTCTCTCTTATGCCTCTCTAGTCTATGCGGAAAAATGGGCTTCTCACCACTACCGTTTAGCTATACTAATACATTCATCTTTTAAAAAATGAAGCCTTTTTAAAGTTAGAGCAGCATAATAAAGTATCTGAATTCAGTAGATGTTTTGTCTGCCCTGCTGTAACTAAAAATGTCAACATATTTCTCTTTTAATATTTAAAGTATTTATTTGCCCCCATCAAGGCTTTAAACAAAGTTTCAGTTCACAACAATAGTTTACCATAGTTATAATATCCTGAAAAATCAATTTAATGAAGATGTAGATACAGCCTAAGTTGTAATAATGCTAACAAGTGTTGCGATAATGTTCCAAATCTAAAAAAAAGTTTTAGTATTGGTTTATCTTCAATCCCCCAAACACACACACACACACACACACACACTTTATATCTTGTGGTCATTTCTGACCGAGATTAACCTTGATCAAACATATTACAGTATATGAATTCTCAGTCATTTCTAACTGTGCCTGCTTTGTATTATCCACTATATAGATTCAGCTGATTACATGCATGCATTAGGAATCTCCTGCGACTTCAGAAGGACTATTAACTGTATTCAGACCTAAAGCAGCTGCATATCTTGTGCTTCTTGCACATTGCCACAGTTAATGAAAAATGCCTTTGAGAATTGCACATTACTCTACTAATTTCCTCTGATCAGAGAAGTGACTTTCTGGATTGACACTTCCTTCAAGTACAGAATGAAATATATCCTATTTCTTGACATTTACTTTACAGCATCACTTGTGATGCTATATCAGGCTTTATTGTATAAATCCCTTTTCACAGAGGTTATAAAAGCAGTTCTAGAAAATTCACTCTAAACTGTACTCTCAGTCCAAACCCCAGTTTAACAAAATTAAATTTGAAAAAAAGAAAGTGGTTTAGCAGTTTTAAAGCTCAAGAAGGTGGTCTGTCTTATTTTTGTAATTATTTCATAGGCTTCTTGGCATCTAAATAAATCAAAAGGAATTATTTTTTAAACTGAAGTTTCACCAGCCATTCATTGATAATATAGTTGGTGTTTTGGGATTTACTGGGAAAATCAAATTAAAGCAATTAAGTTCATTTGTTTCACTTTGATAAAAGGTTATGCAGTAAGTTCCAACAAATTTTTCATATTTTTAGTATATCTACTTAGCATATTTGCAATATAATCAGCATGATAAACAGCAATAACTAACAAGATGCCAGGAGGTTATACTTTGGTAACAGTCTACCAAATTATGAAGTGGTAGAAGCCACCACACAGATGAGCTTGCAAAAGTTTTCTATTTTAGGTCCTCTCTTTAAAATATGCAAACAAAGAAATGTTACACTGTAAATTCTGGAGCCGAGGTAAAAAAAAATTTAACCAAAATTGAAAGTGGAGTAGATTAGTGGTCAAAAAAGTCTTCTAATTTGTTTACCATCTTATTGTAAAAAGAGAAAGAAAGAGCACTAAAGTTATGTTTCCTGGACCTATCTGGTTGCCCTGGATAAAAAATTAGTCAATTTAACTATAAATTACTGTCTGTGCTAGGAAGTTCTACAAAAATATGACTAATGGTGCCACAATTGCTTCTGCTAAATTGGTGTCTTGTCATGTACAGTAGGGCTCCAACTGGTTCATCACTGGAACTGATTGAAAAATTCCCTGGTGTACAAAAGGCTTCTGAGGCTGGACCCATAAGAATTGTATAAAGTCAAGCAAATGTGTCAACTGAGGACCACAAATGTTGACAATAAAAGTTTCCCACAAATGCAGCAGAGGCCAAATGCACCCTAGTTGAATGTGCTGACAACTTCTCAGGAGGTGTGATACCTTTAGCAGCATAGCACTCCCGGGGGAATTCTGGACCAAAAAATTAAAAATGCTGCACACAATATTTTAAAATTCTGCATATTTTATTTGTCAAAACAAAAATATAAGCATGTCAGTTCCCATTATTTTAGCAATTTATTTCAAAATTCCTGTCAGCAGGCATGTCTGTAACAGTAGAGACTACAAAAAAAGATTCAGGAAATGTTTTTGACAAATAAATTTCCTATAGGCATATTAATACAGAACTCTGAATAATAATTTATTTAAACCACAATATAAAAACATATTTCCCACACTCCTCCTAAGCAGAGCAAAGGCTTGGGGGAGTCAGGGATAAAAGAGGAGCTGAAGGAGAGGGAAGTAATTGCTGGGAAGGAGCCTGGGTGTGAACCTGGAGGGTTGTTGGATGTGGGTGGGAGACATATGGAACAGAGGTTTTTTCGGTTGGGGAGGGATTGTTAGGGAGCCTCCACCATGCAGACCCTGGCTGACACCTAGACACTCTGATTCAGTCAGGTACATCTGCCTGTACCCATGTGTCCCTCCTCCCCCCATTCCCCAATCCCCCTGAACTCTCCTCCCCCTGTCCCCATGTGTCCCTGCATCCCCTGCCCCATCCCCATGTGGTCCTGTACCCCCACTCCCATTCAGCCCCTGTCCCACTCTGTTCCCCCCACTAGCCCTTTTGAAACTCAGTCTGTGACCCCCCAGCAGCTCCATGTGCCCCACACCATCCATCCCCCTATTTGCTGTGCCTCCTGACCTTGTCCCACAGGCAGGGCCTTGTGAGGAATGCAGCAGCTGGGGTTGGCCTGGGAGCTGCTGCTCTCTGTTCTTTCGTCACAGCAGCCCTTGGTGAGCAAAAGGCTTAATTGCAGAACCTTTTCAGCAGAATGTATTTTCTGCATGGGAAAAAAATTCTGCACAGCACATGAATTCTGCACATGCACAGTGGTGCAGAATTCCCCCAGGAGTAACACAATGCAGCTCGCAATCCATTTCGAGAGCCTTTTGTCATAACAGGGTGGCCTCTCATTTGTTCTGCATAGGAAATGAAGATCTGGGAAGAAACCCAAAAGGGCTTTGTTCTACCCAGGTAAAAAAGAGTCAGTGTTCAGTGCATATCTAAAGTGTGCAGCTTTTGTTCATCTTTGTGAGCATGTGGCTTTGGAAAAAGACCAGTAAGTCTTTTGAGATGAAAATCAGACACCATCTTGGAAAAAATCTCAGGGTGCAGCCTAGCCTACTCCTTGTCCTTGTATAATATAATATATGGAGGATCTGTTATCAGGGCATGTACCTCCCTCACTCTCCTCATAGAGGCGATGGCAACCAAAACCCAGAGGTGTAACATTGAGTAAGAGGCTAAGGTTTCAAATGGAGGTTCCATTAGAGCTAATTAAATTCAAGTCCCAAGGTAGAGCTGGATCTCCAATAGGGGGGAACAAGTTTATTTAATCCTTTTAGGAACCTGGTTGTCATAGGATTACTGAAAACAGTCCTTCCAGCAACATAAGGATGAAAGGCTGAAATGTTACCCATATGTACCTTAATAGATCTGATCATTAGACCGGATTCTTTGAGATGTAAAAGACAGTCCAAAAATCTTCTGAATTGTAGACTGTGTAAAAGACATCATGGCTAGCTGCCCAGATGGAGAAGCACTTTCATTTACTAAGTAGCTTTCATGAATTCTCATGAAGTAGCTGTCATGGATTTTCTGCTATTGAGAAGGACATTCTGAACTGCTGCTAAAGAGTGCACCACCGCAAGATTTAACCATAGAGAAACACTACCATGAACTGCAATACCTGTGGGTTCAGGTGCAATACTTGTCTATGATACTGGGAAATCAGGTTTTTGACTAGTAGCAGAAATAAGGGTTTCCTCGTAGACAATCTGCACACATCTCAGTGCTGTGGGAGCCTTTGTCAGGATGGAGCTAGGAGGATCGTTCTGCCTCATACTTGCTTCCTATGACTCTGGGAATATGGGGTATTGGTGGGTATACATACAGCGGGTTTTTTTCCCCATGAAAACAGAAAAAAGTGTCTGAGATGGATCCCAGACTCCAGAACAGAACTGGGGTCATTTCCTGTTCTGTCAAGTTGCGAACAAATCCATTGTAGAAATTCCCCCCATTCAAAAACACTCATTGTAGAACTCAGAGTAGCAGCCGTGTTAGTCTGTATTCGCAAAAAGAAAAGGAGTACTCATAGGGCCTAATCACATCAGCCACAATATCAGAGGCTCGTTCACCTGTACCTGGAAGCATTTGTTACCAAGTCATAAAGCAAAGAGTTAATGAGACTGGAACTCCCTCACACACAGTCATCCACCAATCCAGTATGACACACGTTGGCTGGGATGCATGCGAACTTGTCCAGATGGCGTATCTGAGGGTGGGAGACTAACCTGAGTCATGCTTGCATCCCCTGGAGAAGCAGCTTGGTATGAGGAATCATATATATACAAGCAGCCACACGCCCTAAAAGCCTGAGACAGTTCCACACTGTTTCATGGCTGATCTTTGAATGACACACAAAGGTCCCATATAGCCAGATAAGCCTAATCTGAGGTCAAGTCCAAGACCACCCCCAATTAACTCTATTAATTGGAGTGGTGATAAAACTGATTTTTTTGGTTATTTTCAGAACTAGGTAATTGAACAGATAAAGAATCTGATGGATACTGCTTGCCACCTGGTGACTGGAGCAACCTTGTACCGACCAATTATGCAGGTATGGATACTCGTTAGACAACCCAATGGTGGAGACATGCAGCTATCACTGCCACACCCTTGGAGAAAATGCTCGGTGCTGGTGACGATAGACCAAAGGGTAGTATAGTGAACTGGTAATGTGACCCTCACCCAAGCACTTCCAACAGCAAGAGCAAGAGTCACTTACCGGTATTGGCTTGAGACACTCAGGACGAGGCTCAAAGCCATGAAGCCTTAGCATAGGCACCCCCGGTACCGAGCAAAGTTTGGACAAGCCTACAGACCTAGAAGATCAAATGAATTAAAATAAAAAAAAATAAAAAAAGTCCAAATGGACAAATACCAAGTAACATTAATGCTAATTAAGAACTCTAACTATACACAATATTTTTGCGTTAACAGGGAAACAAAGGACTGTATCAAAGCACTGTAACATGCTCCAACCACAGACGGTAAGAAAGGCAGGGAAGGCTCCATCCTTTATACCCTGAGAGCACAAGGGAAGCCAGCAAGGATGTGTGGCCAGCCCTCTAAGCGTTGCTCGGGAAAACTCTCCAGCACTGATGCATGAGATGCACACACATCTACATGTGAGGGTTGCGCTGGTGGCCAATGGTGCTCCAGTGAAAGGAGTAGCTGATGCCTTTCACATGGCATCCACCTGAATCAGCCTGATTTTTCACCACCAGTGACCTTGAACCGAAGTCTTGAGAATAACTCACCTGCTATGGACAACAAAGTTGTACATGTGTTTTAAAACCTTTTACACTTTATGAAAAATTATCTGAGTAAGAATATTATTGAATAAACTAATATTCAATAAAACCTGACAATCAATTCAGACACATAAAATACTAAAATACCTTAAGGATCCTTTAAGCTAGGAGGCTTTGGGGGCCTCAGACTGCATCATAGTTCCTTGAACAGTTACAGTGTTCTATTCAGTGGCTGCCAGACAATGAGTAATCTTATATACCAGTTCTGCCTCTGTTCCATACAGTAATCTTCCACCAAAGTCACCGGGAGTTGAGTATGCAGATCAATGGCAGGATGGAGGACATGGATCAGTGTTCACATTGCACCACCCATCAGTACTTGGCCTGGGCCAGGGAAGCTAATGATCCAATCAGCGGACCAAATTCAGTGATAAATCCTGGTCACATGCCACTTGAGGCACACTGCACATTCGCTAAGAATGGCAGGATTGGGCATGAGCTGCAAATACCATATTTATACACAACTCTCACCTCTTTGTAGCAGGGTTAAAAAAAATGGGGTTAAAAGAGATCTGCTATGTGATTTTTGGAAGTCTTTTAAAATGCCCTGTAGTTGTCTCCAGATGTCTGTTTTCTTTTGATTGTCCTTTTTGAAGTTTTGTCCTCTTGGCAACCTTATGCAATTCCACATGGGAGGAAACAAATATGTCAACTATATCTCATGCTGTTTCTCTAGGCTCACTTCTGTGAAGTCTTCGTAATATACTCAGAGAAGATAAGGGTAAGGAAAATTACAGTCAATCATTCAAGGTGTTTAGTTTGCCTTTGTGAGGGCACATCCTGGAGAAATGTTTGATTTGCCATTTGTTTTCTGAAGGAACACAAAAAGGTATGAGAGGCTCGCCTGAAACTTTGTCTTCATGAGAAATCCATGAATCTTACTGCTGATCAGGGTAAACAAGATCCTTGGAGCAATCCTCCTCCAGAAGAGCCTCAGTGAGCACAAGCTCTGCAGCCAGTGCCCAGGCTTCTGCTCCTTGAAAGCACTCCTCAGCTGTTCCTGCTCTCAAGTCCTCATCATCTGCTGATAGGGACAGGACTCAGCACCTCTTTTCTAAAGAGCACAAACACAAATTACTGTCAGAGGGACCTAGTAAGAAAAAGAAGCAGAGATCACCTCATTCTGCCTCAGTTAAGGATAGCAAAAGGCCCTAGGTGCCTTTAGCACCCTGGAAGATCCCAGGTCTCCATATTTGGATACTGAATAAATATCACTTTTATGCTGTCTCCAATGCAGATACTGCAGTACCATCTCCAGGGCTCTTCATATTGGCACCGACTCTTTTGGTACTTACATCATTGGTGCAATCTAGTCCATTGCCAACTTCTCTACTGTTCAGGGTACCAATGTGCTCAGCACAGAGATTTGCAGCATCAGGGATTCTAACAGTATGTGCCCTCCCGCAGTCATGACTTCTCTCTTCTGTAGGACCCATTAGCACCTTAGTACTTATAATTTACCACAGAGGTTCTCAAACTTCATTGCACTGTGACGCCCTTCTTACAAAGTTACTACATCCACTGCCCTGGGTGAGGGTGAAGCTCGAGCTTCAGCTTCAGCTCTGGGTCCCAGCAAATCTAATGCTGGTCCTGGGGACCCCATTAAAATGAGGTCACAACCCACAGCTTGAGAACTTCATTTCCTTACTA
This sequence comes from Dermochelys coriacea, assembly GCF_009764565.3. NCBI lineage: Eukaryota > Metazoa > Chordata > Testudines > Dermochelyidae > Dermochelys > Dermochelys coriacea. The sequence continues at coordinate 194,210,635 of NC_050069.1, forward strand.
CGAGGTAAATCTTCTGTACCAGCAAGGAACTGCCCCAAATCATGTCTTGAGACCCCTGCCAGTTCTGCTCCACCACTGGAAAAGGAGTATTCCTTCTCCTCCAGACCATAGTGGGAACCGGCAACCCTCATATTGACCAAGAGCTTACTCAGAATACCCCTATGCTTTTGATAGGGATTCCAGAGTTCAAGGTCATCATACTAGACACAGGAATTATACAGAGACACACCTAGCTGGTGTCCCCTGTCCTGTTCCTCTGTTCACTTTACTTATGATTCTCATTCCTGAACATATGAGTAGCATGGAGTCTACAATATGCCAGAAAGCCCTCCTCCTTTGTGTCTTCAAAGACTAGATCATCTTTCTTGGTAGAGTCTGTGAGTGTCCAAGAATATCCCCAGGGTCTTGTGTTGAATGTCCACAATTGCAAGCTTCTGATGAAGAACAGCACCACTCTATTAATCTTGTCCCAGCTGACATTTCATCACCACCACCTGAAGGGGGTGCGGTGTCATGTACACCATCTCATCCCATTGACTAAGTCCTTCCAGGACCTCCTTCAGAGAATGGCAGGCACTTCAGAGATACCAGTCAAGGTAGTGAAGGAGAAATCACACCAACTGTTAGGTATCCTGCACTCCTCATTGACAGAGTGACTGGCTATGCCAGCGAACAAGAAACTATTAGAGACATTGCAGCTTCTGTGGCAGACACTAGCATCCGTTCCAATGACTCCTAAGAAAGCAGATAGAAGGCACTAAGTACACTGTTCAGGGTTCGAATATTTTTATACTCATCCCACATACACATTTCAATCCATGGTCACTACTGGCAAAAAGCAGACAAAACCACAAAGCTCCAACACACCTAAGGAGAAAGAGCCTAAGTACCTGGATCTCTTTGGAAGGAACTGTTACTCATTGTCAGCCCCTAGCTCAGAGCACCAAACTATTATGCACATCTTGCTAAGTACAACTACCTCAGCTGGCATGAGGTTTCAGACTTTGTCAACAAGTTACCACAGGAAACTAGAAGATCCTTAATCTCTGAAGGACAATTAGTACCACTAACCTCTCTGCAGGCTCCAAGTGACACCTCTGATGCCGCAGCAAGATCAACTGCAACAGCAGCGAGTACAAGACGGGTGTCATGGCTTCAATCTTCGGGGATCACCAGGGAAGTACTGACTCCCTTTCACAGTCTATGATCTGTTTAACAGCAAAACTAATGACACACTAAACTCATTAGAAGACTCTCAGGCCACACGTAGATCCTTGGAAGTATACACCCAACAGTCTAGAAGGAAACAGACAAACCACCAGCCCTATTTGAGACAGACACCATCTTCTTCTTACTATCTACCATATCAAAGACTATCAGAACCACCTCGAGAAAGCTGGTCTGACAGTTCAATTGAGAGCTGCATAGAATCAGAAAGGATCTAGCCTTTCCCCAGCCCATTTGCGGACCATTTGTTTTATTTTCAGGAGACTTGGAGCAATATCACCTTGGACATCTGGGCTCTGGAAATCATCAAGGCAGGATATTGTTTACAGTCCCAGGCTCTCTGTATCTCCATCCACCTTCCCCATGGCCCTTTTCGGGGACCTCTTTCACGACAGACTGTTACAGCAGGAGGTAAAGTCTCTTTTTACCCTGAGAGCAACAGAAGCAGGTCTTCAGAATAGAGGGAAATGTTTTTATTCCAGTTACTCTTTAAGTACAAATACCTCTAGAAGTTCTCTTGTCATTACAATGGTGGAAAAATCCCACGTTTGTGCCATGCCCACACATTTCTGTTTCTGGTGGCTGAAAAACAGGCAGTAGCATTCCATTTTCTCTCAAACAAAAAGAGCTCTATTTGTATCTAAGCGATTAACTTAGCGAGGTTTTGGTGTGTGGGTATGGCTCAATTGGCAGGGCTCAATCATATTTGTATTGCAGGTGATTATTCTTCAACTTCCATCATGCCAAACAGAGAAGGTTTAATAGAAAAGGAGAGCACAGAGGAGAGAATATTAAGAAAGAAGAGCAGACATCGCATATTTAAACTTAAGTCTCATAAGTTGTGAGACTTTTAAAGTTGAACTGTCAAACCAGTTTTCTTGAGGTGGTTCTGATAGTCTTTACACTTGAGTAACAAAGCAGAATTTCAGCTTCCCTATGCCATAAAAGAGTACTACCAACTGTAAAAAGGTCTGCTTAGATTCCTGCATTCTTTAATACTGAATCCCCTTTTCATCTGGGCAACCCTGTGCCCTCAGTCATTACTATTCAAACTCAAAACAAACAAAAGACCAAAATAAATTGCCATGAATATCTCTAAAGGAAACACTAGATGGCAGTGAAAAGATCTAAGATACACCCTGAATATATTTATTATCAAAAGAAATGTAATATAATCCTAGTGAACAAATCAGCATTATTATTTTGATTGTCATTTTTGCCCTTGGTGATATGGTCCCTGAAATTTGCTTCAATGGGCAACAACTTGTTCATCAAATTAAAATTAACTGATGCTAATTTTGACTCACCTATACAAATCTTACCCAAATTTGAGGAGGCCAAACTTTTTTTTCAGGTGATCTTCCTCTTATATGAAAAAGATTGTTAAATCATCTAACTTTATAAATTTATACTAAATCCAAGATTTAATGGATGTTCTGAGTATAGTACATGCATACTATATACATTACACACACACACACACACACACACACACATTCTTGTTTCGGCTTTATTTTAACTGAATCACCTAATGTTATATAGTAATTTAAAAACAGTCATTATTATTAATTGTTATTTATTATTATTAAACCTTTATATTGCACTAGCATCTAGAAGACTCAACCATGCAATGTACAAATACATAGTGTCAGTCACACTTTCAATGTTACAACCTTGCATAAAATCTCAATATAAAGTGATTGTTTTTCTTTTACCTGTGTTCAATTTTCTCAAGTTTTAATGTCACCCAGGCTGCTTGGTCTCTGTTCTTTCCTCCATCCTCAGCCTCACAATTACTATTTGTCTCCATAATCAAAAATTGGGGAGAGAGGGGATTTCTTCCCTACTCCCAGCTAGCGGTGCCTTGTAACTTTGCTATGGCCCTGATCTGCATTATTAAAGTTAATGAGAGCCTTGCCACTGCCTTCAATGAGCACAGGATCTAGCCGTATGTACTAACTCAAGAATTAAAAATGAAAAACACAAACTAGTAGGTCTCATACAAACAAAGAACCCTAAATACCACATTTTATTTTTATTCATTTTAAAGTAAAGAAATCTATTTTTGCCTTTTCAAGTAGAAATGTCATATACATTAGCACGTTTCTTATATCCTTGTCAGGAGTTTTATTTCTACTTTATTGGCATTTGAAATAAAGGTGAAAATATTCTTCTCATAAAAAATTATTTTTGAGGTATTTCAGTTATCAAGATATCCCGAAGGACTTCACAACACTCATGGTTTGCCAGTGGTTTTCAACAACATTTCAGTTTGAAAATATTAGTATCAGTAAGACATATTTTCTATTGCCCATAATTGCCCACTGGGGGAAAAAAACAACAACCCTGAACAGCAATGGTCTAGCTTTCCAGCACAGGGTATGAAAATTTAAATATTTTATTTTGTTCCATACAAAAAGCATCTGAAAACATGCACATTTAATGTTTTAAAACAGGACTTTGCAGTTTGATTTCTTATGAAAATGACATTTGCAGCTGAATTAGAAGTAACTCATAAATAGAAACAATATGTTAATTGAAATCACCAGTGGCTTTGATTAACCTTCCTTGACATTCAGAATTAGTAATGTTGTAGAATTATTTTACATATGTATGTCACTGAACCATATAATTGTACAATTTCCATAAACTGCATTTTTCTACTTACCTGCCTAAATTTTAAAACTTTCATTATATTTGCAAGCATAGATGTTTCTTGACTCAGATACTTGCTATACTAAGAGCCAAACCTATAATTTCCTAAAAATTGTTTCTTCACTAAGTATGAACAGTGGAAACACATAACTGCTACTTTTAGATCATTTTCCATATTTAACTTGTCAAATCCAAATCAAACTAAGCTTAATACAAATAAGAATGAGGTACAAATTTAACCAGCAAACTGCACAGATATATAATTATTTCCTACTTCTAAGTCAGAAAATTGACAAATTAATAATTTTCAGATATTTAAACCCAGCCCCAAACCATTTTTATGTCATTTAAACAAATAAACAAGAAACATACAACCTGAGTGTCACAGGGTGGCACTGAAGCTTTAGAGGAAAGAGACATCTGTAACTGGTCAGCTGATCTCCAGTTGGGCTCCAGAAGGCTCCTGGGCAGTCACAAGAGTATCAGAGAAAGCAGACATGGAGCTCTCTCTGCCTACTCCTTACTGATAAGGAAACAGGCCAGAAGCTAGGAGGCCTTGGAAGTGGAAGCAGGAGAAATTCCCTAGGAGTGACTGCCAGAATCCCCTGGTAGGGAAGGCAGTAGGAACCTCCTGGGGAAAAAGCTCAATTAACAGAGCATGGGAGAATCCTGCAATAGGCCCTAAAGCAGGAGGAGTTGAGAGAGGCAAAGGAAAAAATCCCCTGGGAGCTATAGCCTCGAATGGGCTGAAGAACTGGGGGAGGGGGGGAAGCGGGTGAAAGGGGTTGCCTATGTTTGAGAAATGAAACTACCAGAAAAAGAAACTATGGGGTGGCAGTAGGTCCTTCATAGAAGGGGGCAAGCCAGAACCTTGCATTGTGAGAATATGTACACTAACCTCCCACCCCCCATGTCACAGAAAAAATGGGATCAGCAAGAAAAGCAAATACTAAGATACCATTGCTGGGGGAAGAAATTGTAAAAGGATGGTGCTCCCTAATTCCCTCCAGAAATGGTCACAATGATTCTCAATTATGATGGAGCAGGTAGAGCAATAATACAGAAAGAACTTATACTGATATTGAGAGGAAGAAGCTGGTACAATTCCATAATTATATGCAACAAGTGTTGTTCTTGTATCTGAAAAGCGACAGTGGCAACTTGTTAATACACATTTACAGCTGAAAAACCTGGTCTACTAGGCTATGTCTTCTCTACCACAGTAAGTCAACCTAAGTTACGCTACTCCAGCTATGTGAATAATGTAGCTGGAGTCGACATAGCTTAGGTCGACTTACTGCAGCGTCTACACAGTGCTGGTTCAATGGGAGATGCTCTCCCACTGACTTACCTTATTTCTCTTCTTCCCGGTGGAGTACCAGAGTCGACCAGAGAATGCTCTGCCATCGATTTAGCAGGTCTTCACTTGACACGCTAAATCGACCCCCGGTGCATCCATCACAGCAGCGTCGATCCCGCAATAGTGTAGACATTGCATATATATAGGGCTTTATTCACCTCTGTGTTACTCCAGTTTTGCACAGGTGTAATATCATTAACATCAATGGAATTACACAGGTGTAAAACTGAAGTAGTGTTGAATAAGGCCTACTATTGTTCTCAATTTTTTCTGTTTCTTTCCTTTGTACATTTGATAGAAAGGAGAGGTTACTCACTTTCTGCAGTAACTGGAATTCTTCAAAATGAGAGCCCCTATGAGTGCTCCACTTCATGTATACATGTGCCCGACGTGCCTGTGACTGGAGATTTTCAGTAGCAGTGCCCGTTTGGCCTTTGCACATGCTCCAGACATCCTTGTGCCTCATCCTGATGATATATAGAGTTGCACGGGCAATCCACCCTCACTTCCTTCTCTACTGCAAAGTCTTGTGAGACAAAACTGTGAAGCAGAGGGGAAGGAAGACAGATACTAGAGCACCCATAGGGACACATGGCTTGACATACTCTAGTTACTCCACAAGGTGAGTAACCTCTTTTTCTTCTTCAAAGTGTGTCCATTTGGCTGGTCCACTTCAGATGACTCCCAAGCAATAACCCCAGAAGAAAGAGGGAGCTTCAGAGTCAGATCTAACACTGAAGACTGAACTGTATTGCCAACCGCAGCACCTAACCTGGAAACATGAACCACAGCATAGCGTTTGGAAAAGTATATATTGACATCCAGGTTGTAGCTTTGCAAATTTTAAAAACTGGAACATCTTTCAATAATGCCACAGAAGAAGACTAGGACCTAGTAGAATGGGCTAGTACTCTAAAAAGGGATTGAATGTTGGCAGCCTCATAACAAGAGATAATACACCCTGAGATCCATCTTGAGAGTCTCTGAGTGGAGATGCGGATCCTTAGGATATATCCACAAATTAAACAAAAACTGAGAGACTTTTCAAATGGTTTGGTTCAAAGACTGATATCCAAGATATGGAAGGCAGCTTCCTCCCTGTTCTGGTGTGGCTTTGGGAGAAAAAAAACAGAAGATGAATAACCTGCTTATAATATATAGTATAAAATTCAGAAGATACTTTAGATAGAAATGTAGGGTGTGGTTATAATGAAACTTTTCCCTTGAAAAATACTGTAAAGGGAGAATCTACCATTAAAGTGACCATTTCTCTGATTCTTCAGGCAGAGATGATGGCCACCAAGAAAGCCATCTTCATAGAGAAGTGCAGTAAAGAACAGGTTCAAAAAGAGGCTTCATAAAGCAGTTAAAGATTAGGCTTAAAACCCATACAGGGGCAGGCTGTCTAATCTATGAGAACAGAATCATCAACCCCTTGATGAATCTTGTTGTCATTGGGTTGGCAAATACTGAGAATCCCTCTACAGATGAATGAAAAACTGTGATAGCCACCAAGTGTAAATCTTGATAGAACTCACAGAAAGACCCGACTTTTTAAAAAAAAAATTCTAGCAGGTAATTGAAAACTGTGGAAAGAGAAGAGTGAACAAACAAAAACTGTTACCATTTACACTAATGGTAAATTCTCTTCCATTTTTGGAGGAAAGCAAAGCATTTTATGTAGATACTGTTCTGCTGTTTAACAATGCCTGCTGTACTTATGCCAAACAGGAAGTTTCTATTCTTGAGGCACATCAAAGAGCCAACCCTTTAGTCAAAGAATTCCCAGGTTGGGATGAAGAGTTTGAGAGGAGTCCTGAGACAGCATATGGGGAATGGAAGGAATTCTCAACACTGGACAGAAAGCAAGGCAGAACAGATAAGAGTACTAGACCTGTCACAGCCAGCTTGGTACAACTAAAATGATTCTGGCTTTGTCTTGTTTTATCTTGTTCAACACTCTCAGGGTCAATGGTGTCAGAGGGTATGCACAGAGAAAACCCTTCAACAGAGAGGCTAATCGTCCATCTCGTCCTCTTCTAGCTTCAGCCCACCTATAGGGGGGTCAGCTCTTTGAGTCCTCCTTCTCCATTCCAGTCTGTCTTGAAGTAGTTCCTTAAACTGTGCAGCTAATCAAATCCTTTTATATGACATCCATCTCTCTAGTTTTGGGTCTTCCAGCCCTTCTCTTACCCTCCACTTCCAACTTTAACACCCTGTTTCCTATATACTCTTCTGATCTTATTTTCACATCCCCAAACAATCTAAGCCTGGATCCCCCTGGCTTTTTTATAATGGGAACCACCTTTACACTTCCCCTAATTCATTTGTTCTGAACATGGTCCATCTTAACATCTTCATTCCTATTGTATTCAAGATCTGCTCCTGTCTCTTTCTCAGTGCCCAGCATTCAGAGCCATACAAAAGTAAAGGCCTAATTACTATCTTGTAGATCTTACTTTTCAATTTAATAGGCACTCTCCTACAGCAGACCACTCTGCTCACTTCTCTCCATTTAGTCCATGCCTTTCCTGTTCTGCTTATATGTTCATCACTGAGTTCAGTATCATCCTGTACTATCGAACCTAGGTATTTGAACTTCTGTACCTTTAGTACCTTTAGCTGGCCCTTCAGACTTACAATCTGCTAGTATTCCTACAAAGCACCATCAAATCTACAGACCATATACTTAGTTTTATTTCATACCATTTCTTTCATGTACACCTCTCTCTCTCTCTCTCTCTCTCTCTCTCTCTCTCTCTCTAAATCTTCTTCCATTTTCTCTTTGCTCTCCCCCACAAGTGCTACATGACGTGCAAAAAACATAAACCAGGATGCCACTTTCTGGATGTCTTCTGGAAGTGCATCGAGAATCCACGTGAACAAAAACGGCTTTAGTGCCAATCTTTGATGTGCTCCAACTCTTACTAGAAACTGTTCTGTTTCTCCTCATGGCCTCCTAACTGTGGCAACAGCACCCCAGTGCATGTCCTGAATGAGTCTGATGTAATCTTCAAATATCAGTTTCATTCTCATACACTACCCAATGACTTCTCTCAGAAAATAGTTATATGTCTTCTCAAAATCGATAAATACTATGTGCAGGGTTTTCCTCTTTTCTCTATTTTTTTTTCCACAAGCAATCAATGCAAAGATAGGCAAGTCAACAATGGATGCTAACACAAATACAAACTGATGGTCACTGATCTTTACTTCTCTCTATAGTTTCTTATTCATTACTTTCTCCCAAATCTTCAGTATGTGAGTCATGAGTTTAATGCTGTGGGGATTACCATAGTCTTGTAGGACTCCTTTTCTCTTAAATATTGGTATTAATGTGCTTTTTCTCAAGGCATCAGTTATCTTCCCAGACCTCATGATGAAATTAAATAGTTGTGTCAATATATTAAGCCAGGCACTTCCATACCTCTGCTGGTATGCCATAGAGGCTGAGTTTTCTCTAATTTTTCATATTACTTAATACTTCTGCAACAACTTATTCTAAGACAGGTGCTACCAGACCCACGTTTGGTTTTATTCAGATGGCATGGTTCTTCTGGATTATCTTTTCACAAACCTTTCAAAATAATTTCTCCACTGTTCCTTAATCAGAAGGACCCAGACTTCTTCTCAAAAATAACTGGTAGCAACGTGGTCCACTTCTGGAAACCCCCAGGTCAGAGATCATCAACTGTGGTGTTCATAGAATCATAGAATCATAGAATATCAGGGTTGGAAGGGACCCCAGAAGGTCATCTAGTCCAACCCCCTGCTCAAAGCAGGACCAAGTCCCAGTTAAATCATCCTAGCCAGGGCTTTGTCAAGCCTGACCTTAAAAACCTCTAAGGAAGGAGATTCTACCACCTCCCTAGGTAACGCATTCCAGTGTTTCACCACCCTCTTAGTGAAAAAGTTTTTCCTAATATCCAATCTAAACCTCCCCCATTGCAACTTGAGACCATTACTCCTCGTTCTGTCATCTGCTACCATTGAGAACAGTCTAGAGCCATCCTCTTTGAAACCCCCTTTCAGGTAGTTGAAAGCAGCTATCAAATCCCCCCTCATTCTTCTCTTCTGCAGACTAAACAATCCCAGCTCCCTCAGCCTCTCCTCATAAGTCATGTGCTCTAGACCCCTAATCATTTTTGTTGCCCTTCGCTGTACTCTTTCCAATTTATCCACATCCTTCCTGTAGTGTGGGGCCCAAAACTGGACACAGTACTCCAGATGAGGCCTCACCAGTGTCGAATAGAGGGGAACGATCACGTCCCTCGATCTGCTCGCTATGCCCCTACTTATACATCCCAAAATGCCATTGGCCTTCTTGGCAACAAGGGCACACTGCTGACTCATATCCAGCTTCTCGTCCACTGTCACCCCTAGGTCCTTTTCCGCAGAACTGCTGCCGAGCCATTCGGTCCCTAGTCTGTAGCGGTGCATTGGATTCTTCCATCCTAAGTGCAGGACCCTGCACTTATCCTTATTGAACCTCATTAGATTTCTTTTGGCCCAATCCTCCAATTTGTCTAGGTCCTTCTGTATCCTATCCCTCCCCTCCAGCGTATCTACCACTCCTCCCAGTTTAGTATCATCCGCAAATTTGCTGAGAGTGCAATCCACACCATCCTCCAGATCATTTATGAAGATATTGAACAAAACGGGCCCCAGGACCGACCCCTGGGGCACTCCACTTGACACCGGCTGCCAACTAGACATGGAGCCATTGATCACTACCCGTTGAGCCCGACAATCTAGCCAGTTTTGTATGCCTGGAAGGTAAAAGGTTGAAATGAGGATGCGACTGGCTACACACCAGTTCCATAGATTCATTTCTTCGGCACAAAGAGAGAGAGACATCTCACCCCACCCAACAACTGATATATAATATGCAAGCTACGTTGTCTGTCATGACTTCGATGGATTTGACCCTGCTTAACTAAAGGAAGTGGACGTAGGCATTCCTAACTGCTCTCAGTTCCAGGAGGTTGATGTGCAGAAAGCACTCTTGGACAGAACATTTGCCCTGAATGGTGTGTCCCACTAATGCACTCCCCACCCCAGGCGGGATATAGCCAATTTGTAGTAATGGTAGGGGGAGATCGGGTGAAAGGGACTCCTGTACAGACTCTGTAAGGGTCTTTCTACCAATTCTAGTACTCAGCAAGGGACAGACACTGGCTTGTCTATACTGTGCTTGTTTGGGATATAAACTATTCTGAGACGTCCTTAGAAGTAGCAAAGATGTAACCTGGCATGTTATCTTACAAAAGTACAAGGTGCCAGATGTCCTAGCAGTTGAAGACAACTTTTTCCCAACATCTGGGGGCTTACTTGAACCATGGAAATGAGGTCTGTTAGAGTCATAAATCTGTCCACAGGAAGGTAAGCTCTGGCTGTTATAGCACCCAGAGGGGCTTCTATGAAGTCTGTCAATGATTACTCCACATCAACATAGGTTGGCGGCTACCACTGGCATAATCTTTGAGGCATGATCCTCTGGGGCAGAGGAGAGGCTGAAGGGAAGCACTCAATGCTAGAAGTGATCCTTGCTGACTGTAAAATGAAGAAACCTCTGGTGTGTGGGTGAATTGAGACAGGAAAATACGTGTCCTGAAGATAGAGGGCTGCAAACCAATCCACAGATGCCAATGATGAAATTATAGCTGCTAGAGTCACATCCTGAATTTCCATGATTTCACAAAGGTGTTTAGGAATCTGAGATCTAATATCGGTTCCCATCCCACATCCTTTTTGGGGACCAGAAAATACTTGGAATGGAATCCCTTCCCCCATGCTAGATTGGAACTGTTTCTATGGCCCCCATACATATAAGAGATGACTTCCTGTCTCAGCAAGTGTTCATGAAGTGTATCCCTGAAAACAGTGGGGAGGAGGGATGGAAGTAAAGGAATGGAGTAATCCGATGTTATGCCTCCAAAACCCATTTATCAATGTAATCAGGTCCCATGCAGGCTGAAAATGGGAAAGAGAGAGAGAGAGAGAATCCAAAGGGAGGGAAGTGGGTGGAATGGTGAAGATGAAGATTCCTGCAGAAGGGATGCTCCAGACTCTGAACCAAATTGTCAAAGTTGACATTTGGACAAAGAGGATGGATGGATGATAGCAGTTGCCATAGGCAGTCTGTTCTTCTGATATCTCAGCCTCTTTTAGGAGGTCAAAAGGCCTGTGGTAATTAGAGAACTGAACCAGGTGGGATCTCTACACCATTTTTCTTTTGTTTGCAGGCATGTATATGTCAAGGGACTGAGTGCAGCTCTGGAAACTTTCAAGGTATGGAGAGATTTGTCCACAGACTAAGATAAGAGAGTAAGTCCATAGAAAAGAAAGTATTTTATGGCATTTTAGACCTCCCTAGGAGAGCCAAACAGCTGTAGCCAAGAAGCTTTATGCAATACAAATGGAGTACAGCAGTACAAATGGAAGGGGGACACAGTGTTGGCTGCATCTTGGGAGGCTTACAATAAAGTTCTTGCTAAGAGCTGACCCGCAGTTATGATGGCCTTGAACTGCTGACAATGTTCCACAGAAAGCTGTTCAATAAAATTGTTGAATTTATCATAATTGGTGTTGTTATACTTTGCAATTAGGGCTTGGTTATTGTGATCCAAAATTGCAGGGTCGCTGAAGAGTAGCTCTTATGACCAAATAGGTTCAGTCACTTTTGGTCTTTAGTGGAAGGTATAGACTACATATAATGATGTCTGCCGTGCTCATTGACAGCCTGCAAAACTAAAGAATTTGATGGAGGGTGGGAGAACAAAAAATACAAATTTTTCACCAGGACGTACTACTTCTTATCGGCCTGTTTGCAAGTAGACGCTGTAGTGACATGAGTTTGCCATATGTTCTTGACAGAATCCAAAAAGGCTTCATTCACTGGCAGAGTCACTCAGAGTCTGTAGAATGTCCAAAAGTTTATGTTGAAATCCTGGACCTCCTCTATCAGAATTTGTAATGAATCAGCAATATACTTCATCAGCTCCTGAAACTGTTTGAAATCATCAGTTATAGAAGATGGGGGAGGCATTACAATCTTATCTCATGACAATGATGAAATGTTAATTTGTGTTGTCACCTTCTTATCTACTCTAGTCTCGTGTTCCTCAACAGACTCCTACTGAGGTTGGGGCTGTTGAGGAGGAAGTGATGGAGCATATCTTCCTCAATGATCTCCTCAGGAGGAGATAGGGAGTCTTGAGAACTGCTGGAAACAGGCAGCCCATGGGTGCCATTATGACCACTGAGGTGGACCATAAGGCAAAGGAGGGAACATCCAGAATTGGTCATGTCAGTAAGAAGGGACACAGTTGTTTCTCCCTTGGAATTTCCCTACAGTATAGGCAATTAAAGGATTATTATTACCATTGTACTTTTGGATCCACCTCTGGCTTTCTTTATAAACCCATGTTTTTAAAGGGCCAATATCTTGGTAATTTAAAAATCACATGGAGCTGAAATTTGGCACAAAATCTGTAAGGATTCTTTTTTTTTTTTTTCAACAGGAAATGTAGAAAAAACATTTTAATGATGATGTCACTATGCATCAAGCCACCTCAAACTGTTTTACCTAGAGGTTGACAGGACCCAACATCTCTTTGATTGGGGTTATCCAGAAAGCCCAATAGGATGTAGTCAAGATCCTGCTGATAACCCCATATACTCATCAATCTTGGTTCTCCAGCATACTAGAACCAATACTGGAAACCACAAATCCAAGTTCAAAGTCTATCATCTATCGACTCAGAATTGGGTTATGATTCTTCACCTACATCCGAAGTCTCTCAGGTTTACAGTTTTGCTTCTGGATTGTTGAGGGCACTGGATCTGCAGAAGTTCAAAAGCCTTTACTGTAAACTAAGGAGGCCTTTGATAAGGAAGATCTGCTGTATGAAATGGAAGTGACTCCATCTGGAAAACTCAGAAAGGAGTAAATCCAAGATGGTTCTCAATCCCTTTGATTATCTGCAGCACTTAAAAAACAGTCAAAAGGTTAATTTTTGAGTTTTATTAACTAGCTAACATTACTGCTTTTCAACTTCTGGTCAATGGATTTTCAGTTTCCCACAGAGAAACAATGTCTAAAAGGGTAACTTCATATATTTTCCAATGTATGAACCACCTCATCACAGATCTGAAAGTGGATTTTATGAAGTTTACTGGGGCTATGGTTGGACCCTTAGTATTATACCATCTCACCATTATACCATGTGAAGATGGCATTCCTTATAACTATGTCAGCCTAAAAATTAGTGAGATCTAGTTCCTGATACCTGATCCTTTATACTACATTCTATAAGGATACGGTAAGATAGTCCTGCAGTCTCATCCCAAATTCCTACCTATGGTGATCTCTAATGTTCATCTTAAGACAAACCATTAAGTGTCTCCATTTTTTCCCTAAACCACATTCATATACTTGGAAGGTCAGGCTTCATACTTATAGATGTTATACTATTAATTATTACTAATATGGCTAATCCAATCCACAAATCCCTGGAGGTTTTGTGATCCAGAGATAAGATCAAAGATGGGTCCATCTTCCACACAAAAGCTGCCCAAATGGATTCCTAACATTTGTCTGCTTCAGCCTGGCAGATGTTCACCTGTCTGTAGAGATTAGGGCACATTTCTTTAGGTCTAAGGTAGACTTCACAGTATCTTTATTAATGAATTATTCAAGGATGCTACTTGGAGTTGTATACACACCTTTATGCAACCATAATTCCTATACTTGGCTCCTTCTTTGGGGGGGAGCAGAATTGCAATCAGTTTTCAACTAATACTCTTCACATCTCCTAGACTAGTGATCAACAGTGGAAATCCATATGGGCAATTTTCAAAGAAAGACAAATGTTACCTAACACAGTAACTACAGTTCAAGATGATTGTTCCATGGATCCACAAACCCCACTCACTTACCAAACTTCTTCAGAGTCATTTCTCAGGTATTACCACATTAATGTAAGAAACATGAGGGAGTTTGGGTCCAGTCCCCTTTTGTATTTGTGGGTTTCTGCACAAAAAGAGAAGGTGGCTATGCACTTGGACCCATTGGGCATTTGCAGGCTAGAAATTTCCAGGCTTGCACACCTGGGGCACATTTCCCCAAAGAATGTGGATATGTGATATGGGCACTCCACCTTGGATGTAGCTGTGACACTCGGAATACCTTCCTGAGACCTGAAGAAGAGCTCTGTGTAAGCTCAAAAGCTTGTCTCTTTTATCAACAGAAGTTGGTTAAATAAAAGATATTACCTCACCCACCTTGCCCAGAGAACTACAGTTATTATGGTAAGTAACTGTTTTAAAGATGTGTTAAGGAATGGCAGACTTTATCCTGCTTGAAGGTATTTACTTTTACTCGTTTGTTTGAAAAGTGCACTTGCAGCACTCCTTCAGTATCTATCCACAAGTGAAAGAAAAGAAAGACTTTCAATAATTCTGCTTCTGACTGCTAGTTCCAAACATGTTGCCATGGAAGCAGATGTTGGATTGATCAAAATGGGTCAGTTGCTTTAAAATCACTGTTTCAACACTTTGGATATTTTAATTCTTTTACTCTGATTTTGCTGATACCATGTTTGTTCCCATAGAAACAGTAGAAAGCAGCATAGTTAGTGGTTTTTAATGTAAAACACTCTTCTTTTCGTAAATATATAAGGGTCTGGTACAGAATGCTTACAATGGTGTCATGCAACTCTGCCTTTAGTATTGAATACTGTCAGATGTTACTATATAAACAAATGAGTTCAATTTGAAGAATATTTGTTATTCTACTAAAATAAAAACAGCTTTTGGGGAAAAAAAGAAAGATTTTTTTCTGGTTGCTTGGCTCTAGCCAAAAAATACAATTTCTTTAGTTGTTAATTAAATTTAATTTTATCAAAGAAAGGTAGACCTGATTCTCATTTACAACATATACAAAAACTTTGTTTAGCGACAGTTAAGGTTGAGTCAGGACAACTCAAACTCGGAAAAGCATAGAAATAACAAATTAAGGGAGAAGTCTCTTGCTCTCCTTTCATATTGTCCACCGCACTGGTAATAACACTCCAAATGCCATTAGGCTTTCACTTAGCATCTGTTGGAGATGGAAAGAGCAATATATACTCCAACTTTATCAATCACTCTAGCGCAAAACCTTAACACAATGACCTCAGATTCTTTTTTAACCACAGATAGGCACATCTGACACATTGGGGACATTTTTCTGCCTTAACGTTGCTGAGGTCCCTATTAAGATTTTCTGCTATAGTGTGAATTTGATGGATGCTAATCCTTGACTGCTTTTTAGAAAGAGTTCATGGATTTAGTCAATAATAAGGATGATAAGCAATGTTCCCTCTAATCTTTGACAGGCTGTGCGCGCAAAAAATTTCTTCTGTGCAAATTTTTGACAGGGTGTGAGCGCAAAAAATTTCTTCTGTGCAAATTGTGCTTCTGTGCAAATTTTTGTGCATGCGCGCGCGCGCACACGCGCACGCACACACACACACACACACACAGCTTAGAGGGAACAGTGATAAGATGTGTGGGAATATAAACTGACAGCAAAGGTGAGATAGGAACTCAATCTCCTCATTCCCAGCCCAAGAAACTTTCCCCTGGGTTCAGGAGTATTTGGCAGAAGAGTCAGTCAGTCAGTCTCTCTCCCTTTCTCTCTCTCTTGCAGTCAATGAGCAGACATGTCACAACATAACTGCTAATTACAACAGGTTCAGCCTGGTGCATTTCTTTTCAATTATGAAGAAAGTTACATTGCCAGAGCAGCATAAATTGTCTTATGTACATGAAAAGTAAGCCCATGATGTTTGTCTGTTTCAATACAATTTAAAAAAAAATTAAATTTACCAATATACATATCTTTGTGCCACAAAGATTTTATACCATCTGGAGAACAGGCTCTCTTTTAACTCCACTGCCTTCATATACAATTTCTCAATAACTTGTATTATAGAAAATTTGCAAAATTACGTGCACTCTATCATTGCCTGATTGATATTGATAACTTTGGACTCAGAAGGCTGTAGAGTTCAAATCATATAAAATTTAAGTTTTTTCAAAAACTGGACTACAAAAAAAATGTGTTTTGGGAGACTGGAAACATTAAAAAAAGTTTTTAAACATCATTTTTAACATTTTTTTCCTTCCGCTCTTTTGTGATGGGAGCTGGAGTCGACATAACTAACAAAAATCCACATAAACAATCATGAGTTGGTTTACTATGCTTTGTTTCAAACTTAAGAAAAAGTAAATTCTTAAGTTCTGAAAAAAGGTTTTTAATTTTGTGATTTTCTTATTGTATTTCTCAGACAATTTCTAGTAATGCAGTGTAAATCTAAGGGAACCATGGAACCAGTTTGCAGTGATACTTTCAACATTAATTCTAAAAATGTACAGTTTCTGACAAGCTTTTAAATAGTACATCCTGATTTTTAAAAAATCCTAAAAATCAAAAAACAAGTATAAGGGTTTTCATTCTCCTCTGTAAGGGTCCAACCACAATCACGCAATGTCCAAAAGCACTTTCAAAATTAGATATTCCCTGTTATCAAAGTCAAAGATCCTATTTTCTCAATTTGTAACAAATTGAGAACATAAATCAATAGTCTTACAATGATAAAGAATGCTATATATTACACAACAAAGTAAAAAATAAGCACACTTTAACCTTCTCAAATCCTAAGTGACCATGGTTAGCCAGTTAAGGGAAACAAATGACTAGCCAGTTCTATAAAATGATTTCAATGTTAATTAAGTATAAAAAGATTATACTATATGGTAATAATTTTATTTACATGCATTATTCAACATCTTTGTTTGTATTAATAAAGTCTAAAAAATCACTACAATCAATTTACAAGTACAATAACTCTGTTATAAACTTTACAGCACAGAACCAAAATTTACATTTGTATATGAAAAGCAAGAAGAAATAACATTCTCTCTTAAAACAGTTGATCTGTCCTTTTCTGAATGTCTTTCTTCCCTCTGGGAATAAACTTTCCAATCTTAGGGCAAATCTACACTACAGCGCTATAACAGCGCTCTCCCATCAGCATAATTACTCCACCTCCATGAGAAGTGGAAGTTATGTCAGCTGGAGAGCATCTCCCACCAAATAGTACCAGCGTGGAGAGCACTTTGGTCGATATAACTTGCGTCGCTCGGGAGGGTGTCTCTTTTTCACACCCCTGAGCGATGTAATTTACAACAACTTAAGCAGTAGTGTAGACCATCTCTCAGTGTCTTCCTACTCCCCTTCCCACTATTTGCTCATCCAGCATCAGCCTGCACTCTTGCCTTTCACACAATCTGGCCAATTCTAGGGTGGGAGACTTTTCCTCTCCAGTCTTTTGCTATATGGAACATTCCTCTTTTTCTACCCTCAATATCAAGTGACCATTTCTTTTCAAATCTTTCCCTTTCACTTACTCCTTTTAATTTTTCTCACCCTCTGTTATAATTTACATCTTATATACATTATATACCTGATTTACATCTTTCTTAACATTTTTGGATAATTTGTCTGGATTTTCCTCAATAAAAATGGACACAATCTGTAGACCCCATAAAAAGTCTTTATTGATCTGTTGGGGCCACAAACCCGAGTATGAGAGCATCTGACCCCGAGGAATAAAATACATTAAGGGCTGGTCTACACTACACAGTTACATCTACCTAATTATGTCAGCGTCTACACAACAGCCTTCCTCCCGCCGATGTAATGCCCTACTTCACCAACCTAACAACTGCACCTTCACAAGAGGTATAAGGCTTACGTCCATGTAGTTCGGGCACTGCAGTGTCTGTGTAGACACTGTATCCCTTACATCAGCTGCCTTGTCACTTTCATGGCAGGAACCATGAAAGTGACAAGAAAGCTGGGCAGCTAGAGTCCTGCTGCCCCCGCTCCTCTGGAGAGCTGGGCGGCTTCGGACCCAGCTTCCAGCTGGGGTGAGAAGCCCGGAGGCAGCCTTTTCTCCCCACCTCCCACCAAGCAGGGCAACCTTGTCAATTTCACAGCTCAGTGAGCAGTGAATTTGACAAGGCTGCCTGGCTTTCCGCTACTCCACGCAGAGAACAGGGGCAAGAAGCCCCAGGTGGCTTCCCTCCACTCTTGGCGGGGAATGGGGAGAGGATGGGGAGGCAGCCTGGTGAGAGCCCAGGAGCCTGTGGGGAAGCCAGACTCCTGGCAGGGAGCTGCCAGCGGAGCTGAGAGACCGGGCTCTCAGCTCCCCACACTGCCCTTTTTAGGTCGGTGCAAGC
Organism: Dermochelys coriacea; assembly: GCF_009764565.3. Classification (NCBI taxonomy): domain Eukaryota; kingdom Metazoa; phylum Chordata; order Testudines; family Dermochelyidae; genus Dermochelys; species Dermochelys coriacea. The sequence goes on from NC_050069.1 coordinate 194,229,167, forward strand.
GCTCCTGGTGAGGACGCAGTCCACCGACCCAAGCAGGGTAGTGTGAACATGCACCACAGCAGTAATTACTGCGGTGGCTGCAAATTGACCTAATATAGGTCAATTAGGGTACATCTCCACTACAAACCTACGTTTATTCTTGTGTTAGTACTATTAAATCCTTCTTGAAATATATAACGCAACATACACATAATATTTCGGACTATGTGGCAGAACATAGATGCAACATCCATAGTAGATGAAAGCGCCAAGAATAAAAATTTAATCTAAGAGTAAAACAATGAAAAACCAATTCTGATGATAGAATTTCCATTTCCTGGTAAATGAGAGAAAAAGATATGACAAATGAGATATTACAAATTCCAAGTAATGTAAATGCCATTTGCTACTAAAACACATGTAGATATTTAAATCTCATACTTACCTCCACCAATACCACAATCAAAATAAGGTCCGTTTTTGAATCTGGAAAAAGTGCATTTACTTGTGGAGACAATCCAATCAGTGCACAGTTAGTAACTACTGATATAACACTCATAGTTTCAAAAGCCAACTGAAATAAAACAAAAATGGAATATAATTAATATCAATATGTCTACTTCCTCCAGTCCTCTTGCTCCTCTTGGGACAAGGTTTCTCCCACATATACCAAGTTCTGACAGACTTAACATTTTTACCCTCCTTTTTCTTTTACATTAGACTTCTACCGGATGAAAAGTTGAACAGATTCTAACAGGAACCTGTCAACATCTCCTCTTACATGGATAAGCAGGGTCCACAACAAGGCTTACACCATCACAAAACCCCAGCACCCTCCAAACTGTACCTCTATAGCCGTGGTTCTTAACCTGGGGTGCATGCATGCCCTGGGAGTGTGAGATGCCCTTTCTGGGGGTGCAAGACATGCCAGATTTTTTTAGACGGTAAATCATCGAAAACACAAATTAAGCACAGGCACGTAAATACAACTACTTTGTTTCATCAAACCTATGTATTTATTAACATTATACTTTTTTTTAACAATTACTGTAATACACAAACAAAAAAATATATCGGTTTAAAGAACTGACTTACTTCAATAATTTTTGATAACGGGTGCGAGAACATATTTTGATTTTTGATAAGGGGTGCGAGAACACATTTTGAGAACCAAAGGGGTACAGGCTGTAGTAAACGTTAAGAACCACTGCTCTGCAGCTATGGTTGGCTCTTCTTTGTGTTTGCTGGGGAAAATTCAAGCACTGTTCGTCACAATATGATGACATTTCATAGGCCCTGAAAGTTATTGTGGGATCATTTACATCTCACAAGCTAGATTTGCCGGATATGAAATCATCTCCTGAAAATCAGAATTAACTCAAAGGGAAAAAAAGGCTGAGTGGCATCCCTATCTTTAATACTTTCATCTGACCCAAAACATGAACATGCAAATGGTAGCAAACACTCCTACAGCTCAGCCGTCTAATTGACTGGTGTACAGTGTGTTCCAAAGGAAAAGCCACCTCCAACGTAATCAGTGTCAAAGAGCGAAGTTTTAATCAGGGGTATTTTAGCATTTAAATCTGACTTTAAAAAGAAATTTTCTGGTGTCCTATGCTGAGGTTTTGACTGCATCTTCAATATTAAGTATTGGAATATTAAGTACATGAAAACACCAGGGTGATTCAGAATAAGATTTTTAAACAACTCGTTCTGCCAGCCAAAACTTGTTGGAATAAAATGAGCCATGTTTTCAAACATAAATACACAGAATTTTATGCTTTCATCTGTACATCAAGCATTTACATGTGCACGCTAGCAAGGTGACTGACTTATTATGTGCATGTTCACAGGCAGCTGATTTACATGGACATAAATGGATGAGTATATTATTTTTTATTTACAGTAGCACACATGTGCTAGGAACTTTCTCCACTTTCAAGAAAGATGAATCCTGCACTGAGGAGCTCATAATCTAAAATGCACCTATTTATGCATTTATAAATGCATTTATTATTCATTTATTTAAAAATGAGAAATCTTCCTATGAGTAAAGGAGACTGGCAAAATGAAGTGTCTGCCATGATGACTCAGAAGAAACAACATTCACTATGACAATAAATCATTGACTCAGCTTGGCCAATACAATAATTCAAATGTTCTTTACATAGAATACCCTCTATCTAATCTAACACCTTACTACTACACCTTGTATACAAAATTAATTACTAAAAGTCCTGAATTTACTTTCTTATATTCACAAAATTAAACACATTCCCACAATTCACTGAAAATAATTATATAAAAAGAGTGTAAAAAAAACTATTAAATTCAATAAGACTTCTCTAAGAGATCATCTACACTGCAGAAAGGAACTGTGATTTAAAGTAAATTAAAACATGTTAGTTAGTATAAACATTTTCAAAAGACCACTATACACCTAGTACATACAGAGACAATAAGGTTTTAAAATGCTAGCTGGTTGTGCTACTTCTATGTGGTCAGGCCAAAAGGCATATTGCAAATGTATACCATGTGCAGTTGCTGTCCAGCATCACCCTTAGTGTTATCTAGCAATATAGTGCTTCGAAATATAACTCCATCCCAGCGAATATCTGAGTGCATTTCTAATGATTTGTTGTTTCCTATTCATATATCTAATTTCTGTCATTTTGTATTCCCCCCCTCACAATATTATCAACACCTCCCAATTTAAAATAATATACTGATTTAATTGTTGTGCTCTTTGTCCCCCCTTCCATATAATTAGGGAAGATGTTAAATAAAACTGGGTCTAACACAGACCACCCACTTGACACGACAGCAACCTATTTCACACTCACTAACAATTTATTACTTGCATGGGATACTGCAGTCTTAAAAAGGAGCTGTTGTCTCTTGCAACTGCAATATGAATGCAATATATACAGTCCAAAAAATCCAAAGGAAGATGGGATTAAGGAAGACAACTCAGAATAGCAGATAGCTGAAAACCCTACAATCCTGCTAGAAATGGGTAATGTCCTAAGGCATTGAAAAGGAGAGGTGTCTCAAGTACACTCTAACAGCAATTGATGGAGCAACAAGCACCCTAAGCCTATGGTAAGTAACATACAAGGGCTAACAGAGAAAAGTGAAAACCAGGTTACCTGCCAAACTCCAATATTTGCTGTGGGTTGTGAAAATGGACGTTTGAAGACCCTGCACATTTTTAAGGCATCAGAATACATCTCTGTGATGTTGTTTAGCACTGCAAAAACAGCTGCTAAAGGGTACACACATGAGAAAAGACTCACGTAGCCAAACTGTAAGAACAACTCCAAGTAATCATCAAAGGTGCCCTGAAAAACAGAGACAAAATAAGCACATTTTATCCATATCTAAATATATGATGAAAAGCAGAAACAACAATATGGTAACCACACGTTTTCCTCCCCAGTCCGACTCAATTGTTTAGGAAGGAGTGGCAGGGGAACCCAAAGCACTCATCCTCTAAATTACTTAACTTTGGTCTAATCTGGAGTTAATTGTTCTAATCCTGTTTACAATGGGGGCAAGAGTGTTCTTTTGGTCAAAAGGACTTTCTACAATATTACCAATAAATACCTTTATTATTGATATAAAACATTAAAAAACATGAACTAATCCTACAAACAGGTTTAGATACTCAATCTTTGCAGTACCTCAGTGAGAGAGTAACTACAGACAAACCACAGTGTAGGTAAGATGTTGCGATGACTAAACTAGTATGACAACCTTCAAAGAGCTGTGCAACAAGCTGTTTGTAGTGTTGTAACAGTGTTGATCCCAGGATATTAGAGAGACAAAGGTGGGTGAGGTAATATCTTTTACTGGACCAACTTCTGTTAGTAAAAGAGAAAAGAAGAGCTCTATGTAAGTTCAAAAGCTTGTGTCTTTCCCCACCAGAAGTTGGCCCAATGAGAAATATTACCTTACCAACCTTGTCCCTCTAAGAAAAACGTTATCATTTCAGACTGCCAGCGTGAATGATAAACAAAAGCAACTGTAGGCTGATGTACATGTAAATTTTTCTTGTCCTTCTGAGCTATGCCATATTAAAATCAAAAGGCAAAGTTATTAGTCTGCGGCCTGCTTGAGAGGACAAACACTGAAACAATAGCATGGCAAGTCAGAAGCAGTTCTGGCAACTGAACAGAATACCAAATGCATGCAAAAAGTGTGTCCTGAGCACATCTGCAAAATGCCCATCATCTAATCTATAAACCAACAGTTTGGATAGCTAATCAACCCTTTTATTGTGACAAATTTCATAGTCAATTAATAAAATGGTTTTATAAAATATTTTTAATTCCTATTTAAGAAAAAATCATCTAACATTACAAAATAGTATAACACCTTTTAAGAAAAAGTGTCCATTGCATAAGAGAACAGTTATGTTTCCTTTCTGACCGTGAAAAGCCATCAAATGGGTTCCATTTTAACTATTTTTTGCTATGCAGTGTTCCCTCAAAGAGACGCGTTTAGCATATTTTATTTTTTCCCCTCTCAAAATGAAGATTAGAGAGTATTTTAAATAATTAGTGAAGATCATGAAAAAAGAAAGCAAGACATTTTTGGCTCTGTATCAGTAGCATGCCTTTTTTCAGTCAGTCTGCTGAAAGCTGAGCTGTCAAGCTGGCTAGTCTCTCTAGTATCTAATGTATTTTCACCAGCAAAACACAAAGAGGCAGAAGACGCCTACAAGCTCAAAATCAGCTCATGGATATGGGAGAAGTGGCAATTTCAGCTATATTCCCCAGTCAAGATCACTGTTAAGCAGCATAGCATAGCTGTGTCTGATAAGCTATTTAATTTACAGATTAGACCCCAGGGGAGCTAACCTTTAAAAACCCTGAGATATAACTACAGAAATATTTTACATAAACTCTGAATTTTACTTCCCGCTTGTTTAAGGATACTTGCCAAGCGTCACTCAACTAGAGTGACAGTAACACATTTGCCCGTTACCACAATCACCCAAACAGTGCTGCAGGCAGTGAGCTAAGTTTTCCTTTCAGCTCCTCCTCTTGATTACTGTAGGCTACTCGTGGAGCTGCTCCCTCACCCCATCCACATTGTGGCTATGTCTACACTACAGTTTATGTCGGCATAACTTGTGTCACTCAGGGCATATGTTACACCAACATAAGTACCAGCGTGGACAGCACTATGTCAGCGGGAGAGCTTTTCTGCCAGCATAGCTTCTGCCGCTCACTGAGGAGGTTTTATTATGCCAATGGGAGAGCTCTCTCCTGTCGGCATAGAGCATCTTCACCAGATGCGCTGCAGCGGTGCAGCTGTAGCGCTGTACATATAGACATGCCCTTTTAAGACTCTCAATGCAGCACAGAAGGGAGGAATAGGTGGCCACCACTACTACTTCCTAGCCCTGAGCAGCTATGTTTAAGCATAATAAGATGATTTTCGGAAGCCTTCATACTGTACACTAGTACTTAAAATAGAGATCCTCTCAGGAATAGCTCCATTCCCAATCTCCGAGTCTTATAATTCTTATAATTCCTGAATCTTCCTTGTGAAAATTACAATAATCAGCTATATAAGGTAGTAAAATGAGGAAAGTATTAAAGAGACAAGATGCACTTTAGTGCAATGGCTGTAGCAGTTTGAGTAGGACCATCTTCCCCTCCCATTTTTATATCTTCTACCTAAAATAAAGCCCTACACTATTAGTACTTAAGTCTCCTGCTATCCCAACAGCACTCAACAGTTTTACTCTCTCCATATTGCAGTTTGGATCTGCCTTGTTTGTTTGGTACCCTTCCAATTTTGGATCTGCATGATGAAATTTATGCCCCCAAATATCCAACAAAGATAAGCATGAAGCAATCTGGCAGGACTAAGAGATTGGGACTGAGGACTACTCTGCTTTTTTGAAGTGAAGTTGGTCAAAAGTCACTGGAAATCCTACAATGATTCTATGCTACACTACTGGAAATATCAGCATTTCAAGACAGACAGATGTTTCTCCCTTGTGAAAGTTGTAATTCTAGAAATACTCTGTTGACCACCAATAGTTCACTGTTTGAAAACCACTGGTATAATTTGACACTTTCACTATTACAATGCAGAACTATTGTTAACTATTGTTAACTATTTCAGATGGGAAATAAAACTGACCCCTTAAGTACATGTAATCTAGTGAACTGAGATTGGGCCTGTGTGCATTTGGGCAAATTACTTAATCCCTCTGAATCTTAGTTTCTGCATATGTAAAATGTGGATAATATTTACCTTTCTGCCAAGGGTGTTGTGAGGATTAATACTTATACAACTTTTAAGATGTAAAAATAATATTTAAATATTCTCTTCATGCTTCTAAATTCTGCAGCATTTTATGCAACAAGAGGAGAGTTTGACCTGTTCTAGGCAAATTCCAAATTGTGTCATGAACTACTGCCTACTAGAGATAAATTACTTAACTGTAATACATATTCTCTGAAACTATATATTATAATGCATTAACGTTTTTGGTTCCATTTGTGCTTCCAGCATCTGACCAGGCAGGAATTCCTATGGGTAAAAGTTCTAAGCCTTTGGGGAACCCTTAGGGGCAACTCACAAAGTTCTGGGGTCATTGCCCTATGCTCTCCTGTCAGTTGCTTTAAAAAAAAACGAAACAGGAAGAGGTAATTTCCAGAAATAAAGTCAATTAAAATACAGTTTAAAAAATTGTGCAAAAAATTACAGAACACTCTAAACAATGAGGAGAAGAGAGTGGGGAAATAGCCATCTACTGGGAGGTTTCATATATATCTTCAGAGAAAAATAATTACTGCTAAGTAATTTTATTTTCTCCAGAGATGAACTTTCTCCCCATGAACTCCCCAACCCAAGGAGAGTAGAAAAGTTTGAAGGTGGTTTATAAGGTTGAAAAAATGTAATGGATATAACTGCCAGCAGGACAAGAAAGCAACGTCCTGGACAGTGACAACAGCAATAAAGGGAGGATACTTTCCTGTTCTATAACTAGAGTTCTTAGAGAGGTGTGGTCCTATCTGTATTCCGCTGTGGGTACAGATACATACCATGCACCTGAGGTTGAAATTTTTTTTCCAGCAGCATCCATTGGTCCACACCTATGCCATTCACCTCTTTGTTCACTGATCCAAGGAAACAATGGGCAGTGAGGACTGACTGCCTCTCCGGTTCCTTCCCTACCACAAATCAAGTCATGCTCTGAAGCAGAGGGGAAGCAGGGGCAGGTACTGGAATACAGACAGCGGCCACACATCTTGAAGAACTCTAGTTACAGAACAGGTAAGTAACTTCACTTAAAGAAGAAAGTGCTGGTTCCTATTTGTATTCCAGTGTGGGTTATCGAGGAGCAGTATCTATTACTGAGGTGCATGGGAGGACAACAGGGGGAAAACAGCCAATATGAGCACAACAATATCCAGGGAAGCTTCAGTTGCCGAGGCCTGAACTATAGCTTAAACGTCTGGAAAAGGTATGTATCAAGCTCCACGTGGCAGCATCGCCAATTTTACCAGTGTGAACACCTTTCAACAAGATACCGAAGCTGCCTGGGCTCTGGAAGAGTGAAATCTTGCATCTTGTGGTGAGCTAGTGTTGGCTAGCTCATAACACAGGAAGTTGCATCCAGATATCCATTCAGAGAGCCTTTGGGATAATACAGCTTTACTTCTCATCTATTCTGCTAAACAAAACAATAACCTAGGTTTCTTTCTGAACAGTTTTGTCCTCTGCAGATAGAATATCACTGATCTGAGACAATCCAGGGAATGTAGACATTTGTCTTCGTTAGAAGTGTATGGTTTCTGAAAGAAGGTAGGTAAGTTAATAGTTTGAGGTGAAAGTCCGAAATCACCCTGGGAGTAAACTTAGTTGGCAATCTCAATATGATCTTATCCTTGTGTTAAACTGTGTATAGTTTATCTGCCATAAGGGCTCCTAGCTCTCCCACCCATCTCACAGATGTGGTGGCTATTAAAAAGGCTACTTTCTTGGAGAGATGCTATAGCTGGATGCTAAATGGAGTTTTCATGATCGCTGATAGGACAAGATTAAGGTCCCACATTGGAGGTGGTTTGCTTACAGGTGGAATGGTCTGAAACAAGCACTTCAGGAAGAGAGTAATAGGATGTGCAAAAATTGAGTAGTTATTGATAGGGATGGCAGGTGCTGATAGCTACCAAGTGAATGCATATTGAGTTGAGAGAGAGTCCTGAGGTCTTTAAGGATAGGAGGTAGTCCAGAATAGCAGGGATGTCTGATTCCTCTGAAGAAATATGCTGGTTATGAGCCCAGATGAAAAAAACATTTCCACTTGACTGCATAACTGCATTTTAGTAGACTCCTTTCTACTACTGTTGATAATATCCAGAAATGTCCAGGCTATCTCTCAAGCATTTATTCTCTAAGCTCAATGCTCATGCAAAGACCAGGTTGGCAGTGCAGTGAGTCTGGATTGGAATACTTGATTCTGCCTTTGTGTTGTGTCAACACGTCTGGGAAGGTCTGGAATGTTGACATGTAGATGAGCTAACAACTGAAGAAGGCTAGGAAACCAGAATTGCCCTGGGCCACTTAGGAGTGGGGTCATGCTGATCACATCTTGCCCTGCTGGATTCTTATTACCTCAAGTCCTGAGGAGACGGAGGAAAGACGTACATTAGTTGACCTGACCAGTGAACCAGAACCACATCTCCCATGAGTTCTGACCCAAGCCCCTCCCCACCTCCTCACCCCGAGCAATATTTTGGGCACTTTTTCTTCTTGCAGGAGGCGAAGTCACAGGAGGGGGACCCCCACACATGGAATATTGTCTGTATTACTGAGTCATGAAGTTCCCACTCATGATCCTGACAGAAGCACCTGCTGAAGCTGTCCAGCCAGGTGGTGTTTATTTCTGGTAGCCGCACTGCTGATGTTGAATACACCAGCTCCAGCATTAGAGTGAGGTGGATCTCATGCCTCCCCATTTGTTTATATACAACACAGTGGTAATAATGTCCAGCATCATTAGAATGTGGCAAGACTATACAAGCATGAAAAAAAAATGCTTGAAAGCCACCCAAACTGCTCTCAATTCAAGATGGTTCATGTCCATTCTGTTTTTTTTTGCTGACCACGTGCCGTGAACAACCCAGCCAAACATGGAGGCATCTGTGATGACAGTCTTCTGTCAAAAGGCTGGAGAGAACGGGACTCTCGCACAAATGATTCTCATTCTCCCACCAACTCAGGGAGGCCCTAACCTCTTGAAAGAGGGAGAGTCGTTGGTTCATAATGTCTCTGGCTAGTAATTAAACTGAGCAAAACTTGGCCTGTAGATAGCAAACACATAACTTCACAAATGGGGTTATGTAAGTACAAGTATATGACCCAGAAGGATATGAGAGGAGCAGATTTGCATTTGTGGGCTCAGCCTGAGTTGCACAGCAAGATGTTTGATAGCCTGAAACCTGTCCTGCAGGAGAAATGCTTTGTATTTTATTTTTAGTATGGGTATATCCTTCCAGAGGATCATGGAGAGACAAAAGTATATTGCAGTGTTTACTTCAAACTGATAGGGGAACGGCTCTTTACATATCCTTTATACATATTTTATTTTGTGTTGGAACGCCTTCTCCTCTACCGTGCTAGCCAAGATCCAAACTCTAATCCAAATTGAGGGCCAAATTCACTGCAGTCGTAATTCTATTGAAGTGAATGAGGCTATGTCATCAGAAAATATGGTCCAAAATATTTAATTCAGTTCTTCTGTGTTATTAATGAATGAATGATGTCAAATCTGGTCTTCTCTATTTTGCTGAAAATGTTTCTTAAAGGACCCCGAGATATGAATTGGGAACTTTTGTAGGGGGTGAGATGACAAATCTTTAAGAGAATAATTTTTCTTCAGCCTGTTTGTTCAGGCATATGGGTTAAATAGGCTTTAACAACAACAACAACAACAAAAAAGCCAACCAAATAAAAATGTAAGTTGTAGTAAATCTTAATCTGAATAAAATTACTTCACCACACAGGCCCTGATCCTGTTAACATTTACTCTGATGCTTAGAGTTCAGGATATTTTAAGTGTTTTCACAATTGAAACCTAAGTCTGGTTTCACTTCCATAATATCTGTGAAGTTACTTGTTCCTCACAATCATCAAGAGTCTTCCAGGAAAAACAAACAAACAATCTAGATAACCTATGACTTTATAATCTTAAAAACAAGCAGAAAAACCCCCTTTTTATAAAAAAAAAAAATCTTTTCAGGCCTCATTATAGCAACAAGAAATGGCACTAACAGAATGTTTTTCTTTGCAGGACACCCTTTACCAGGGGCATTATCAATTAGTTTAGGTCTCATTTTTCCTTTGCTTTGCAATTTGTGCAATCCCATGAGGAATTTGCTCCATATTCTAGCTTTATTTTTTTAAATCCACCCCTGCATCATTGAAATACTGAAAAAATAATAGCATTGCGTGTGCATGGGGCATGCGTCATTTGAGGGAGGATTCTCTGCTCCTTGAAGTCTTTAAACCATGATTTGAGGACTTTAGGTGAGGTTTTTCGTAGCAGTGGGTGGGTGAGATTCTGTGGCCTGCGTTGTGCAGGAGGTCGGACTAGATGATCAGAATGGTCCCTTCTGACCTTAGTATCTATGAATCTATAAGTCCAGTGTTACTCCTATAATTCTGTGGACTGGGGTTGGCACCAACGTGGAATTTTTGAAGTGTATGTGCAGACTGCTGGAGGTTGATAAGTTGCTTGGTTGCTGAAAGAATCTCCTGGTAAGATTTCCCTGTCAGTAACCAGTTGTTTAATCAGGAGAAAACTGATGACCCATGACAATGGAAACGAGCTGCTATGACCAAGAGAACTTCGGTAAATTTACACTTGGTGCTGTTGGAAGACCAAAGGGAAGCAACTTGTATCGGAAATGTTCATTCTCTAAGATGAATCTCAGGAACCATCTGCAAAAGGGGTGGATGTCTATGTAAAAATAGGCATCCTTCATATTGTCAGCCATGAACCAATCCCTTCTGGACAATGAGGGGATGATAGATACCAAAAGTAACCATTCTAAATTTCATCTTGCAAATAAAGATATTGAGTTGTCTTCGGTCTAAAATGAATCTCCAGTCCCCTTTCTTCTTCGGTATGGGGAAGTAATCTGAGTGGAACACCTTCCACCAGTGTTGTAGAGGTACTGGTTCTATGGCTTCTTGAATAAGGAGGGAGACTGCTTCTTGGGAGAGCATCCTGTTGTGAGAGGGATCCTCGAAGAGGGAAGAGAAAGGGGACTTTTGGAGGAGGAAGAGAGAAGAACCCAGTGACGTAGCCTGAATGTATTATATCAAGTTCCCATTTGTCTGTTATGATGGCCTTCCAAGTATGGAAAAAATGAGCCATCACAACAGACAAATGGGTACTTGATATAAAAGAACAGACTTGGGTAGCGTGAATGACATCTGCAGTTGACACTGGAAAGGCATGTTGGAGGAGCCATTTGTTTACTGCGCTGTATCTTCTGCTTCTTTGTCAGAAGCTCCTAAGCCTATTGATGGAAGAAGGACTTTGAGCACTGTATGAGGTCTGCAGGATGTGGTTCTCTCTCTTCAGGCCTTAGCTGTCAATTTCTAATGTGCACAGGGTTGCCCTTGAGTCTTTTAGTGAGTGCAAAGACTTGTCTGTCTTGTCATTGAAGAGATTATTCCCTTCAAAGGGCAGATCCTCCACTGTGGCTTGTAAATTGCAAGGAAATCCCAAAGAGTGAAGCCATGGCTCTCTGCACATAACTATTGCTGAAGCCATGACTCATGATGCTGCCAGCTGCATCTATGGAAGACCGCAGGGTTAATCTGGCTATCAGCTTTCCTGCCTCAATCAATGCCTGGAACTGCACTTTGTGTTCCTGTCTGCAAATCCTTGGAACTTAGAACAATTAATAAAGTTCTATTTTGAAAGTAGAGCTTGTGTCTCAGCTATTCTAAATTGCAGGCTGGTTGATGTAAAGAACTTCCTGCCCAACAGGTATATCCCTCTATTTGAGGGAGGAGATCTGGCCTGGTACTGTCTGCTCCTTTCCATCTTGGCCTGAACTGGGGAGTTTAGGGTCAGGTGAGTATACAAAAACTCTTGTCTCTTGATGGCACTTAATATTTTTCTCATTTCTTTTAGAGGTAGGAGCCCAGGTTGCCAGCATGTGTCAGATAAGTTTAGCTAGCTCCATAATGGCTTCATGGACTGGAAGAACGACACTGCTTGGTCCTTCACTTTCAGGATACCAAAAAGTTTACGAGGAGTTACTTGAACTCCCAAATGGTATCTGCAGTGTGTCAGCCACTCTCCTCAAGACATCTAGAAACTACGTGAAATCATCAGGTGGAGATGGTGAAGCCAGTGCCATGGCTTCATCTAGAGACTATGAAAACACTGTCAGTGCTGGTGGTACCTTTAGATCCATGTCTACTAGTTGTTTTTCCTCCTTAGATGGTAATTGCAAGAGGACTGGTTCCTCCCTTGGTGGAAATGGCTGGCATGATTCACACTGTGAGCGAATCAATTCATGGTACCATGCATACAAATCCCTGGACTCCAGTATGACCAGAGTTCTGGCTTATACATAGGTTTCAGAGGACCCCAAGGCATGGGGTATTACTATTCTGGGTTCAGTATGTCACTGTATGTAGATGAGAAGGATCCCTGAGGTTTTGGATCCTCTATTCAGGCTAAAGTCTTGTTTCTGAGTGTGGGAGGCAGGTTCTTCACCTGCAACTGACTTTCCCAAAGAAAAAACATGGGATCCACCTGTATCAGTCATGCCATTGGGACAGTAATGATGATGGATCCCACTTGGTAGAATGGATCAGAAAATGGCTCCTGTCACTCCAACTCAGAACCAATGGAGTCAAAATTTCCCTGATGAGAACTAAGTTGAAATAATAGGAGACTCCAGATCAGGAAGTATAATAAAACCCTCCAGTGATGTGAAAACTTTCCTTAGTTTCAGAAAGATGAGGGCTTCTCTCTTTTTGCATCATCAGGAGAAGCGTACCAGGTAGTTTTAGTATGTTATTTTCCTTGCTGGAGCGTGGCAGAGCCAACAACGTATGATTGTCTTTGCACACTGCCACTGATTGCTTGGTCTGGTGGTCCCAGTGCTTATGTTCATTTGGTGCCAGTGGTAGCATTGAGCTCACTGGTACCATCTTCTCTTTTGGAGCCTGCAGATCTGCTGAGGCCTCCTTATAGCTCTTCAAAGATCCATGAGCATGCCTTGACTAAGATGGTGTTAGAGAAAAGGCTCTCCTCTCAGGGGGATGATCTCAATGCAGGGGGGTCTCCCAACTCATGAGAGTTTTCTACTCTCGTACGCAAATTTATAGGAGGAGTACTTATCTCTACTCCTGCCTGCCTCCACATCCAATACGAACTTGGTGGTTTGTTTCTTGGCACTTCTAGCCACTGTAAAGGGAGGGGGCTGTCTAGTCTGGGTCAGATTGCAGATTCACAGCATGCTCCATAAGGTGTTTCTTGAGTCTGTCTGCCTTTGCATGTTTAGTTCGGCTGGGACAGGAGCAGCAGTTGCACTTGGAAATGACCAAGGCTTCTCTGAGGCAATATAGACACAGCGGCTGGTCATCTGAAACTAGGAACACCCAAGAGTAGGAGAGACAGTTCTTAAAGTCAGGATTTGGGACACAATAAACCTAGTATGGAGGATGAGGGGAAGGCTCTCCGCCACAGACTATAATAAAGATATAACTCTAATACTATACTAAATTAACAAAAACTGTTTAAATGAACGAAAATGAAATATTTACAATACTTACTGGTTCAAAGAGAAAAAAGGTCAGAGGACACTGGAGAAGTTCTGTCTCAGATCATGCAGCGGTAGAGAAGGAACTGGAGAGGCATTTAGTCTGAATTGCCCCTTATGCCCTCAGACTGGAGCACAAAGAGGCAAATGGCATTGGCACAGACCAACAGACACTGCTGAAAAAAACCCTCCAGTCTCAGGCACATGGTGTGCATGCATACCCCAAAGTGGAATACACATAGGGACCAGAATTTGAGAAAGTTTTTTTCTTTAATTAAGAATCTTACCAACAAGGATATGGAAGACCCAGAAATGCTGCAAATTTTGAGAGATGCTGTGAGCCACACCAATTGCCAAAGTACTGATAAGTCACAGTAGTAGCTCTACCAAAGGCAATTAGAAAGGAACTGTCTTTAGGAAAAGGGTGCGCGAGATGCCTTGACAGCTCAGAACATTTGAACTATGGGAGTTCCTTCATAGGCTTTGGTTAGAAGCAAAAGACTCATGAGCAGGAAATCACTGGTACAGCTATTTTTGGAGAATATCATTGCGCTGGTGACAGGGATGAATGCATCTTTAGTTAGCATAACCAGGGACACAGAACAAGAAAAAGGTGGAAATAACTAGAAAGTAAAGAAGTTTTAGATTATGAGATAGGTTACACCTTCTAGACCAGCATTCTCAAACCGTGGATAAGGACCCCAAAGTGGATTGTGACCCCATTTTAATGGGACTGCCAGGGCTGGCTTATACTTGCTAGGGCCCAGGTCCAAAGCTGAAGCCCAAAAGCCCCACCACCCGGGTCTGAAGCTAAAGCTCAAGGGCTTCAGCCCTGGGTGTCGGGACTCAGGATACAGGCCCCCTGCCAGGGGCTGATGCCCTGGGGCTTTGGCATTGGTCCCCTCTGCCCGGGGTGGTGGAGCTCAGGCTTTGGCCGCCCCGCTTCCACCACTCCCCACCCCCACCTTCAAGGGCAGCAGGGCTCAGGCTTCGATCCCCCATCCTGGGATCGTGTAGTAATTTTTGTTGTCAGAAGGGGGTCGCGGTGCAATGAAGTTTGAGAACCCCTGCTCTAGACATATCCTTTGATTTTTAACAGTGGAAATTATGAAGAGGTAATGATTAGAATATTCAGATCCCTAGAGGGGACACAAGTATATTGTGTAACAAAGGCACTAAAAGAATTGAGTATAATGTATTCTAGTATCATTCCTTGTTTATTTAAAATTGCAACATGATTTTTACAATATCTATTAGCACAAAACATCTTAGCCTAATGAGCTATTTTACCTTCTGCTGGTAAAAAGTGACCAAATAGTTCTGATGCAGCAACTTACTATCCTACTTTATGATGAGACAGAACAAACTGAAGCAGTTGTTACGTTAGCAATTTAGTTTTCTCCGGATTCCGTGGTTTGTTTGTATGGGACACATCATGACTAATGCACAATACCCAAAATGTTTTCACCACATCTTCACATTCCCTTCTAAAATAAAAGAGTTCTTTCTCTTCACAAGCCACTACATTACAGTTATCTAAAATTAACACATGGCCCCTTTTTGTCAGCAGTAAATTTCAAAAGTTTTACCAAAGTAGCATATATTCAACTTACAAGATAGGTGCCCATTTCTTTCTCCAGGTTGACTTGCTCAAATAATGAAAGGTCAGTATCCACTTTTACGGAGTACACCCTTTTCTTCACTTTTGTGTTATGTCTCTTTTGGAGCCAGTAAGGAAGTAAGGCTTCTACAAATTGATTAAGGATCTGTGAAGTTATCAGCAGAGTAGCCAAGCTCTTAAGAAAATTAAACAAAACAATATTTATTTAACAAAACTGTGATATATTTTAAATTATTTATTATTTTGTGCATTTAGATTACATTGTCAATAGTTATTTATGATCACAATAAAAGCAAATCTCAGGCCAGTCTAGAGGTCTAGCAATACCACAACACATACGAGGTAAAATCTAATTCCCAGTCTTTGCTATGGGCTGGTAGGGACTAAGTGCTGAGCACACCGTACACTCAGTCCCTTGTGGGGAAAATGAATGCTTTCCCAATGTGTAACAACCCCACTGACAAAACTAATAACCGAGCTAAATGGGCTCCAAAGCAAGTCAAATTGCAGCCTTTTCAGACAAAGGGTCACTATAACTAGAGTTTGAGAAAATAAGAGGGAAATGGAGGAATTCTTGTACCTCCAAGGACAAGCAGCTCAGAAATCACCACACCAGGAAAAACAAAGGACAGCATCAAACACAAGAAAATCTTAAGTGACACTGTAATTCATGAGACCAGCATTCCATGTCCAATCTCCCATTACCCGGGTGAGTAGGAGTTCCTCAACTGCAAAGGCTGGTATTTATAACCAACAGTTTTAAAAACTGGCCTTTGTTTCTTCACTTTCTGATTTTAAACTGTCTGTAGACATTTTCTAATTTGTAGGTTTAAACTGTTGCTTAATTTACTTATTTAAAAAATTACCCGCAAAGACAAAAAAAAATGTTTGTGGTTCTTTATGATGTATAAAGAAAACCTGAAAGTTTGTTTGGATTTATTTTTGTTTTGTTTAATTTCTTTTCCAGTTGCTTTTTACATTAAAATATCAGCAATATCAAGTCTTGTCTTTCCTGGTTTTTCTGGAGGTCTCCTTGGAGGACCAGAGAACTCATGTTCAAGGGTTATCAGCATTAAATCAAAGATTTTTAAATTTTTAAACAAAAACATCTTTTCTTCCTACTTTTCATGCATTTAAGTTAGATGGATATCAATAAAAACAGAGTGAGTTTTAAAACGTGACTAAAAATGATTTCCCCCTCAATTCTTTCCTAATGCTTGGTTTTTATGGTAGTTGTAATCCTACTGTTCTCCAGTCGTCAACAGAGTCCCTCAGGAAAAACAATGCAGACAAGATTTGAAAAGTCTAATGCATAACAAAAAAAAGGCAAGAGAAAAAAAGATTTCAGGCCTTGTTTATATATCAAAAAGATATTAACCTCCCACCCACCTTTTTCACCTTTGTAGGTCAAATTGTTTGAAAATATTTTCTTATTTGTAGGTTTTATTTGTGCCTCTTTAATATTGTTATGACTTTGCAAATATATTAGAGGCACTGAAATACAGATAACTTTGGATTTGCCAGAAATTATTAACAGAGGGTGAACACATCCTATATTAGGAAAGCAATAAAAACCCTCTGAATTCCTATTTCAACTAACCCTGTATTTCTTAGATATCCTACAGTTTCCAGAACTCACCTGTCGCAGAAGTTTCATATCAAAAAGGACAAAAGCAATGTAGAAGAGGGAGGCAAAGCAGTTTAAAAAGTTGAACTGCAAAGAAAAAATGTAAAATAGTATTATTGAAAAGTAAGCTCAGGAGAGCAAATATAGACTATGATCAATAAACAGCATCCAACATAACAGCTAATTCAATTAAAGAATTATTGTTCAGATAAAAATTCTTCATTTACAAAGTTCAGTACCTGTATTACTAACAGCTTAGATTTTCTAACCTACTTTTCAATGCCTATGGCATTTACTTTTGCATTTTCCTCAGTGAAAATGGATGGCTCAGTTTCACTTTAGGCTACCTTAAAAATCTGAGTCTGTTCTCAATGTGCTAAATCCTAGAAACTCCAGTCAGTTATGGCGATGTGCAAACACAGATTAAGAAGGTAGCTTCTGTCCCAGACACAACAAAGGAGTATAATAAACAACTCAAAATGAGAAGTGAAGGGAAAAGAAGAAGAAACAGGAATAAGAGCATGTTGTTATAAATGCCAGCTTTTAGGGGGTTTTGGGGGGGGGGTTTAAAAGCTTTTCAGGGAAGCATTCCTATTCAGAAAAGCTTACATGCTTTCCTGATTCATGGCATATATGCACATCTACATTAAACTTATAAAATGTAAGTAAACAAATATAGCAGATAAACATTAGAAATCCCTACAGCCATCTACATAGCTTTAATCAGTTGGCAGTTTCACATAGGCACAACAATAAAAGCAGGTCTTGAGGAGAGATCTGAAGGACAAATTTTGGTTCTAAACTGAGATGACAATGTTTCTTTAAGTTATGTCACAGTGTTGGAAATCCATTATAAATATATATCTGCTGGATGATTCATTGAGAAGTGGTTTCAGAGTAGCAGCTGTGTTAGTCTGTATTCACAAAAAGAAAAGGAGTACTTGTGGCACCTTAGAGACTAACAAATTTATCTGAATTATTTATTTGGATATCCGATGAAGTGAGCTGTAGCTCACGAAAGCTTATGCTCAAATAAATTTGTTAGTCTCTAAGGTGCCACAAGTACTCCTTTTATTGAGAAGTGGGTGTATGTACATAAGATATACAGCAGTTGCATTTTAGGTTCAATCAGTTTTAAAAGAAGATTACATGAGTTTGACAGATATTCCGTATATTTAAAATGGGAAATACCACTGGAATTGGTATTGTCTCTAAAATAAGAATGAATTTTAAAAAGTGACAACTGTACGTATTTAACCAGACAAATCGCTCCACCAACTAAGAACGGTATGAATTTGGAACCTTGCTTAAATGAAAGGATATATGTGGCAAGGAGGATACATTTTCTGGATATATATACACAACTCCCAATGGATTGCCCAGCATTCACCTGCCAAACATGTATCCTATTTGCCATCAGTGCTGGCAGAGGCTGGGTACAAAGGGAGCGGTCTGTTTATTCCACCCCTCTTCTGGAGCCCCCTAGGTTCTATTCCTTCTGCAATTTCTAAGTACCAATCTGCCAAAACATTTATCATCTGTAAATTTTGCAAGATAGGAGAATGAACCTGGTGAGGGTTCCATATAGGTATATGACTGTACATTATTATATAAACTAGATATATGGACACACAAATATAAAATATGCAATATTTATTTTATTTTGTGCACACTACACAAAATAGCTAACATTCCCATTTTCTGACAAACAGCTGCAGAAGTAAAACTATATCTGCATAAATGTGATTCTTATGAACAATGAGACAGCCAATGGTTTTGGATAATACCTTTTCGATAAGTCTTTCATTAATCAACGAAAACTAGCCATCTCTAGCTGCACAGTGTAACACAAGAGTGACCTCCATCAAAAATACCAGAGTTGTATTTTAGGCTACAGCAGTGATTCACCAGAAAAATAAAGAACTCCTCCAAAATTAGCAAATTTTAACTGGATTTAAAAAAAAAAAAAAAAACAAACAAACACCCCACAACCCACTCTGACATTTTCCTGGTGTTATCTGGACCGGTGATCTGCTAAGTCACTCCAATCCTTGACTCTGGGAGTCAGCCTTACTCTGCTCTGCTGTGAGAACCACTTTTCAAAAAGTAGGATATAGTATTTAATACATTAAATTCAAAGTTAACACTGTATATATGTGAACGCACAAGAAACAGAAGATATTAAGGTTCCATGGCAAGAGTTACCTTGCCACATTGTACATACTTTAATATTAAAGTTGCATAATTTAATAATCTAAATACTATCCTAATAATACAACATGGGCCATTACTTAATCCAAAAGTCAGTGCATTCAATAGAAAGACTTCAATGGGCTTTGGATCAGTCTGGATATGAGCAGTCTGGGCAATTTAATGTTGCTTAAGGAACATTCAATTTTGTAAGATGAAACAAAAAAAATCTTTAAGATACAGCATTACTGAATTGAACAATTTTTTTAATGCAACTCCACAGAATGGAAGCTACAGTTCGCAGGTATTTTCACACACATACACATACTAGCTGCAATACTATGCAATTGTATATTATAACAACTAAAAACCACTAATATTTTTCATGAGCATGCACAAAAAATGTTCAATGATTTATAACTTATTTGCCCTAAGTAATTATTCCTCAATGAGGGCTTTAGCCCTGATCCTGCACTGTAATCCACACAGACAGACACCTGCGTCTGTGCAGAGACCAGCTGACTTCAGCAATGCTCTAGTCTATGGAATTGTAGGGTGTGATGAAGTGGGACTGTATCTGCATAACTTATTATTTCTGATGGATACAACTTTACAATATTATGAAAAACTGCTGTATATGGAATGCCTGTATGTATGTTGATCCACCCTGCTGACACGGCCTGTATGTATACCCCAGACACGTACAAAGAGAAATACTTAAGGTTAATGACAGTACTTAGACCTCACAAAGGTTATGCAAAAAATAGCTGAACCTTTGGAAAACACAGTAGCTGATTCCTCAGTGGTTCTCAAACAGTAGGTCAGGACCTCAATGTGAGTTACAACCCCATTTTAATGGGGTCACCAGGGCTGACGTTACACTTGCTGAGGCTTAGGGCCTAAGCTGAAGCCTGAGCCCCACCACCCTGGGCAGCAGGGCTCAGGCTTCGGCTTTAGCCCCCCTCCCTCCCCTCCAGGAGTGGCATTGCTCGTGCTTTGGTTTTGGGCCCCCCCAGGGATGGTGGGGCTGGGGTGGGCTCAGGATTCAGTCCCCCCATCCTGGGGTCATGTAGTATAGTGGTGCTTGCAGCTTCCTGAACAGGCCAGCGTTCCGAAAGATGTGTGCATCATGCACGTTTCCAGACCAGCCTGTGTTAATGTCTATGAAACACCCACAGTGATCCACAAGCACCTGGAAAACCATTGAGAAATACCCCTTGCAATCAATGTACTCGGTGGCTAAGTGGTCTGGTGCCAGAATTGGAATATGCATGCCATATATCGCCCCTCCAAGTTAGGGAAGCAAAGCTATTTGTGCGAAGTCATTCACAAGTCACGCACGTTGCCCAGAGTCACGGTCTTTCGGAGCAGGATGTGATTAATGGCCCTGCACACTTCCATCAAAACAAGTCCAACAGTCGACTTTCCCACTCCAAACTCATTAGCAACTGATCAGTAGCACTCTGGAGTAGCCAGCTTTCACAGGGCAATCGCCACACGCTTCTCCAATGACAGGGAAGCTCTCATTCTCGTGTCCTTGCGCTGCAGGGCTTGGGTGAGCTCATCACAAAGTCCCATGAATGTGGCTTTCCTCATCCAAAAGTTCTACAGACACTGCTCGTCATCCCCGATGTGCATGACGATGTGATCCCACCTCTCAGTGCTTGTTTCCCGAGCCCAAAAGCGGCGTTCCACTGTGGTCAGCACCTCTGTGAACGCAACAAGCAATTTCGTGTTGTAGCTACTACGCATGGCGAGATCAATGTCACATTCCTCTTGCCTTTGTAGTTTAAGGAATAACTCCATTGCCACTCGTGACGTGTTACTCAGAGAGAGTAGCATACTGGTCAACAGTTCGGGATCTATTCCTGCAACTCGAAGAGGCAGTGCACGTAGTACACAAACCATTGAAAGATGGTGCCAAATGCAGATGGAAGCACAGGGATTTCTGGGATGCGAAGCAATGCATCATGGGTCACTGGGACAGGACCCAGGATGCCCCACAACTCCCTCCACCTTCCCACAAGTCTTAGCGGCAGAAGAGAAAGATGCTCTGTGGGATAGCTGCCCAGAGTGCACCACTCCGAATACCGCTGCAAGTGTGAACACGCTATTGTGCGGGCAGCTAACAGTGTGAATGCTCAACAGCAGTTTCCCTTCAGTACTCTCTGAGCAGCGCCTAACTTTGCCAGTGTAGACGTGTCCTTATGCTCGTGAATAACTACACTCCTATGACTGCTTGTGCAAATACATTAATGTATTTGAAAAGTGTTTGCACAATCAGACTCTACATCAAGAACTTGGTAATATTCTTGGATGAATGAATCAGTGAAAACAAGAGCTTCTTGATACATAAATCTGAAGTTATTCTTTTAAAGAATGAAAGCAATAGTTTCCAGATGCAGCAAGGATCATCTAAAGAAAAAAGAAAAATCCACACATCTAGAATCTTGAAAGGAAGAAATTCAGTATGGGAAAATTGAAAGCTGACCATTGTGGAAACAAGCATTTAACACATTATATATTGTCTCCTTAAATAAAATATTACACTAAACATACCTACCACTAAGACCTTCAGAATTAGATGATTCTGATGTGACGATTCCAGTCTATGATTCTCTAAAATATTAAACATAATCAATTGAGATACAATACAAAGCAAAGAACACATTAGACACTATTGTGTAATAAGGACAAACTATCATTTTTTCCTCTAGTTGGAGAAATATTTAAGCAAGAGCCTATGGTGAAAAGTTTGGGCTGTGCCATACCCACCTCAGTGTTTAGCCCATCTTCAAAGTATCCTGATGTGTAACAAGTATATTAGTATTTTTTCCTAGTACAAAAATACTTCTGAATCTCTCTCTCTTTTATGAGAACTATTTTATAATAGAAAAATAGGAGGAAAATTGCACTAAGTGTTAAGCGTGATTGAGGCTCTGATCCTGCTCCCATTGAAATCAAACACAAAACTAACAAATGCAACATGAAGCAGGAATGGAGCCTAATGACTGGGAACTAATCTGACGCCCATAAAAGTCAATGAAAAGACCCTCTTCAACTTCCACAGGGCTTTGGATTTGGCTGTTAGATCTCAAATGGGACTTCTTATGATACATGAAGTTCTACATATACACAGTCACTACAGAATTGGGACCTTTAAAGATTCAGGCTTCATTATTACAATAGGCCTAAACTCTCTGGATGCTTTTTGTTTCGTTTTTTTAACCATTTTACAAGCCCCTTCCCTTTATGCTCGTTATCCCAGCCTAAGCAATAATTGAATAAGGTGATATATTTGTACATACTCACTTTTCAGAGTAGAAATTCACTTTAAAATTAGAGTGGCTATGCATGAATCATCTGAGGATTTTTTCTAAATCTGAACCTATCATGTTTGTTTTTTTAATTATGCAGGCTCAATTGTGGTTTTTAGTAAGGGCAATAAAATGTTTATTCTCTACAGAAAAGTCACAACTCTAATATTTTTATTCTTTTGGGCAGGCATTTTGTGAGGGCTCAGATGGCTAAGGAAAGAGCTCCTTTGAGGAATGGGGAGATTTTATTTGGTTTGTAATGTTTTTGATGCCTAGTGATTATGTACGTGGGGAAAATGTGTTGCTATTTTGGTTCTGTATTTATTTTTTTACTTTTAACTGATTGCAAAGGTCCCTGATGCCCAGAACATGCATTCTTGTATGTGTTTAATTAAATCTGCATAAATATAGTGTATACATTACTTAATTCTGGAGCATGAAGAGAAGGGTCAGAAAAACAAAATACAAAACATTTTACTTAATAGCAGTATTAATTACAGAACATCAGGTCCATTTATTAAAATAATCACCTAAACACAAACTTTATCCTCTTCAATACCCCACTTCTCAGGCTCTCTAAATCACCCTTAATGCAGTGTAAGCCCTCTCAAAAATCATTCAGTTTTCTCTGTTCTCGATGCAACCCTTCCACCAAACCATAGTAATCTACTGGAATTCTTTTCCTTCTCTAGCACTGCTGCTATAATATTTTGACTCCTTTAAAGATTTCCATAACTTCCAATCTCTTGAAGGCTCTAGAGCAGGACACTAAACATTTCTTAGCATCTGACATTTCTAACAAATCAGCAGCATTCTGGGAGGCAGCCCACTAGAGAATCTCCTGATAGACAAGTGGAATCTTGGTCTGGACCAAATAGTCCAGTGTAAGATTCTGTTGAGCACCCTCCACCTTATTTAGGTCACTACTTGCGAGTCACCAAGAGTGGAATATATACATATGTATGGACAAACACTTGAAGAAAGTTATTTAAGAATTTTTTTTTATTGATGGTGTCGTTCAAGATGTAGTCCATATATACGTGTTCCACGACCCACCCTTCTTCCCCTCTGCTTCAGAGTCCTATTGTACAGCAGGATTCTGTGGTGGACAAATAACTGAGTTGTGGTTGGCCCTGCGCCACCATTTACACTCTTGGAACAGGAGCATGAGGGCACTTGGGGTGCATGCAGGCACTTGGGGTGCACGCGCAGACTCAGCAGATGCAGCTGTACAAAACACTGATCTTGAGTGCATAGGGTGCTCATGCATCAGGAGGGGTGTGTGTGTGTGTGTGTGTGTGTGAGTGTGTGAGAGAAAATACATATATTCACACACACGCATATACATATATATGACAACCTTTCAACTTTCCCAGAACTTTGGTTGCTATATAGGTAACTTTTCTTGTTCAGTGAAATAAGCATACAGTGCATGTGTAAGTATTTAAGAGATTTTTCTGAAGTAGACTTTTACCAACTGTATAGTAAAACAAAAAAGCATACATTAATTTCCTAAACTTTTTCTTCAACTGTTTGTCCATACATACGTATATATTCCCCTCTTGGTGACTCCCAAGCAGTGACCTAAATAAGGTGGCGGATGCTCAACATTTCTTCTATACTGTAAAACAGCTCTGACAAAAGTAAGTCTCTGCTCTGGATGCTTCTAGTAAAGCATAATGTCTAGTAAAAAAAAGTGTATCTCCAGGTGGCAACTTTATAGATGTCAATTATGGGCAT
The DNA here is from genome assembly GCF_009764565.3 of Dermochelys coriacea. Classification (NCBI taxonomy): domain Eukaryota; kingdom Metazoa; phylum Chordata; order Testudines; family Dermochelyidae; genus Dermochelys; species Dermochelys coriacea. The sequence goes on from NC_050069.1 coordinate 194,253,458, forward strand.
GCTTCTCAGAAAAAAAAAACAGCTGAGGCTGCCTGCGCCCTAGTGGAATGAGCTTTAGTACTGTTAGGTGGATCTAATTTGACTAGCTCATATCAAGAGTCTAATATGCCCTAAAACCCACTTAGGTAATGTCTGAGTACAAATGGGGTAGTCTTTCAACCTCCTGGCAAAGGACAAGAATAACCTAAGCAATAGCAAAAAGGTTTCATTTGCTAATAGGAAAAGGCTGCGGTCCTATGCAATCAAGGATACATAGCTTAGATCATTAAAATAGCACTTGAAGAGAAAACAATGTAGGTAAAATGTAGGACATCATTTAAATAGAAATCTGACACTACTTTTGATAGAAATTTGTGGGGGTAGCTAAAGAAATACCTTGTCAAAATGGAAAATAGTAGACAGAAGGTCATCCATAAGAGCCCCATGATTCCCACAAGAAAGGAGGTTTTCAGAGAGATAAAGAAAGAACATGATGCCCTGGTCTCAAATGGGGGATCCATGAGACCTGCCAAAACAAGTGAGGATTGGTTCCCTCAAAGACAGAAACATTTTCAACAAACCACTAAGGAATCTGGACATAGTGGGATAAGAAAAGAGGTTATACTTCATAAAGGTTGGTGATAAGTTCTAATAACTATGAAGTGCACCCTGACAGAACTAACTGAAACTATCAAAATTCTTTAATGCAAATAGACAAATAACATTCTTTAATGCAAATAGGATTGGCATCTCAAGAGACTGAAGTTCATGGTATTCACACCAAGTCAAAAATGTTCTCCACTTAGCAGATTTTTTTCTGGTGAAGTTTTTTCTGCTGCTATTTAGAAGCTTTGTATAGCAACTGAACATAACCTCTCTATCTCCGACATCCATTCAGAAATCAACGTGTTAGGTGACTTCTTCATTCTGGGACGTGGGTCTGAGGATAGTGGAAGAAGTATCGGAGGACAGCTCAACAAGCACATCAGTTCCAGATACCAGAATTGCCTCGGCCAAGTGGGAGACATCAGAACAACTCTGGCTGCATTTTGTCTGATCTCTCTTGGTATACTCAGGAGCAAAAGAATCAGTGAATAAGCATACAAGACCAAGGAATGAAGAACATATCCAATAGGAATCCTGGATTCTGTCCCACTCTGGAACAGAAAGTGTGGCATTTCTTGTTCACATCCATCACAAATAAAAGTCTACTGATGGATGACCCCATTTCTTGAAGATCAATTGAATCACTGACATCATGTTCTGATGAAAAGTGTCTACTCAGACTGTCTGCCAGAGTGATATGCAGACCTGGAAGGTGAACTGCTCTGAGCGTTATCAGATGTTGGATGCACCAATTCCATAACTAAACCATGCCCCTGCACAAAGGAGATGACCAACCTTCCCTTCCCCCAGTCTGCTTATGTAAAACATGGCAGTTGTCTGGTCTTTCATTATGTGAATGGAGTGTTCTTGTACTTGAGGTAAGAACTCCATGCAAACTTTGCAAACTGCTCTGAGTTACAGAACATTGTGTGCAAATGTCTCCCCTTGGGAGTCCATTTGCCCTGTACTTGTAGGTGATCAAAGCCAATAGTAAAGCATTCATCACTATCATCTTGGTTGGAAGGGATGGAGAGAAAGTTGCTCCCCTGGATGCCTTGGTGATGGTCTTTCCGCCAACTAAGGCAGGAGGGAACATCCTCTGAAACCATCAGAGGCATATCTAAGTTATCCTTGCTCAGAATGTAGAGATTTCAGCCAGCCTTGCATGCAGCATAAGTGCCTTCTGGCACGACAAAAGTTCAGGATGCCATATGATCCAGCAGATGGGACCAATTCATATTGTTGTTCAAGGTTTTGTCTGAAGCTGGGAGATGAGCAGTCTCAAACCTGTCCTAAAGAAACTATGTTCTGGTCATCCTGAAGTTTAGAATGGCACCTATAAATCTATCCACTGGGTTGATAACAAAAACAGACTTTTCTCAGTGGACCTTTAGGCCAAGCAACATGAATAGTTGAAGAATAATTTGGATGGAGTTCTGTACCTTCTCACAAAGTAAACAGTCAGTATCCAGCTCTTGATGATCCCATCAAAAGGACTGCTTGCTAGAAAATGCTGACTGAGAGGTCAAGATAGGTGCCAAGAAGGACTTTTTCTTTTGGAGTTATTAATTTCTAGGCAGTTCTGCAGGTCTTTCAAAGTTGAAAGTGCATGAAGTACTTCTCTCCCTTGACTAAGTGTGGGTTCTGTGTTTTCTTTGTTTGCAGGCATGTACACACCCAGAGAGCATATGATATGGGAATCCTTCAAGGAATGAAGGGCAACATTTTCTGCACCAGATTAATTCCATCCCTCAAACAGAAGATCCTCCACTGCAGAGTGTACTTCTCTCGAGATCCCAGAACTCTAGAGCCAAGTAGAGCACCTCATAACCACTGATGTTGCCATCATGAGGGGATATATGCAGCACCCAGTGCCACCTGCAGGGACGTTCTTGCCACCAACTTCACTTCAGTAATTAGGGATCTGAACTGCTCTCTATGCGCCTGTGGTAAATTTTTTTAATAAAGGCTGTAAACTTAATTATAATTAAGGAAATCACAAAGCAAGCATGACTTGACAGTTTGGAATTTCAAAGTACAAGCTCACAGACAATAATTCTTATGACCAAACTGATTGAAACACTTCATTCCTTTTCAGCTGGGGTCATTTTAGATAGACACTATTTTTCTTATTTGCAGCAGCCACAACTAGAGAGCCCAGAACCAGATGAGAATAAAGATATTCCACTCTCCAAGAGGGTACATAATATCTCGTTTGCCACCTTCTTTGATGTTCTGGCAACAGTGGCTAGTGTCTGCCAGATATTCTTGGCAGGTTCCAATACAACTTTATTAATTGAAAGAGCAACTCTTCCCAGCAAACACCTGTGCAAAATATTCAGCAGCTTATGAGGAGCCTCTATATCTCCTCAAGCAGAATCTGGAGCAATTCAACCAGCCATTCTCCTCATCGAATCCTGGAAGTTTTTATAATCATCTAGATAAGACAGTGCAGAATGGATTACTGGTTCATCTGGAAATGAGGAGGAAATGTGCACTGATTCCTGAATGATGTTCTTCCTCAGATGGCGCCTCCATATGTTGAGTACATCTTGAGGACATGACTGAGGCAGCATTGTTTTCTGTCTCTGTCTAGGTCTACACTGAAGCTGGGAGGTGTAACTCTCAGCTCAAGCAGAGGTATAAGTGCTAGCTCTGCTTGACCTAATGTGCTAAAAAGAGCAGTGCGGCTGTGGTGACACAGCCGGTGGCTCAAGCTAGCCACCCGAATACAATCCCATCCAAGATACAAAGGTATACAATCAGGTGGCTACCTCAAGTCGCCTCAGCCACATTGCTACTCTTAGTACCTTAGCTCAAGCACAGCTAGCATATGTATGTCCACCCAAGCTGGGAATTACACCTCCGAGCTGTCATGCAGACATGCATCCTATGTAGCTCTCTTTTGAGAAGGTGCATGCGAGGTACAGTAAGGACCCCAGGATCTCCAACATGACCATGTAGGAACATTATAAGAAAACAGAATAGTGCCCAAAGATAAGGGAACCAAGACATATAGCTACCCACATATTTCCTACGGTGCTTACATCTGTAGGAAACCACAATTCTCTCTCTCTCTCTGACCCACAGAACTAGGAAAAAGGGGCCCAAGAGAAGTAGGTGGTAGACCCCTCCCCAGTTTAGTGGGAGTCAGAAGAGGAATAAAATCATTTCAATTCTGGAAGAGGCACTGCAGATCATTCAGTACCAGAGACAATATAGGGTATTGTTAGGCAGTGCGGCAATATAAAAGACGGTTACCTGTTCTATAACTGGTGTTCTTTGAGATGTGCTGCTCATGTCCATTCCACATTAAGTGTGTGCGGTCACCACATGCACCAGTGCCGGAAGTTTTTCTCTCAGCAGTATCCAGTATGCTCTGGAGTGGCACCCACATGACGCGGTATAAGGGGTGTTGCCGGCTCCCCCCGCCCTCAGTTCCTTCTTGCCAGAAACTCTGACAATGGGGAAGGAGAGCGAATCATGGAATGGACACAAGCAACTCATCTAGAAGAATATCAGTTACAGAACAGGTAACTGTCTTTTCTTCTTCTTCTGCTTGCTCAGGTCCACTCCACATTAGCTGGCTCCCAGCAGTTCCCGCGGAGGTGGGTAAGAGTTCACGGCTGCACAGATTGTAATACAGCTCTGCCGAACCCAGCGTTGTCTCTGGCCTGCTGAGTGATGGCATAATGAGACATGAATGTGTGGACCGAGGACCACATTGCAGCTCTACAGATGTCCTGGACCTGGATGTGCGCCAGGAAGGCTGCCGAAGACGCCTGCACTCTAGTCGAATGGGCCCTGACGATTGGTGGCAGCGGGATCTTTGCTAGCTTGTAACAGGTCTTTATGCAAGAAGTGATCAAGTTGGAAATCCTCTGTGGAGAAACTGGAAGGCCCTTCATCCTATCTGCCATAGCGATGAAGAGCTGGGTCGATTTACGGAAAGGCTTGGTATGCTCCAAGTAAAAGCCAAGGCCATCCGGACATCCAGCGGGTGCAGACACCTCTCCTCAGCAGTCTTGTGTGGCTTGAGACAGAACAGTGGCAGGAATACGTCCTGGCTCATGAGGAAGGAAGATACCATCTTCGGAAGCAAGGCTGGGTGGGGCTGCAGCTGGACCTTGTCCTTATAAAAAACTGTGTAAGGCAGTTCCGAGATCAAGGCCTTAATCTCTGAGACTCGTCTCGCTGACATCACCACCACCAGGAAATCAAACTTCTAGGACAAGAAAGAAAGGGAGCAGGAGCCCAGAGGCTCAAAAGATGGGCTGGTGAATCTGGAAAGGACCAGGTTAAGGTCCCACTGCGGGACAGTGGCCCATACCTGTGGGTAAAGCCTCTCAAGGCTCCTCAGAAACCTGATGGTCATGTCATGAGAAAAGACTGTCTGACCTTGGATCGGCCTGGTGGAACGCAGAGATGGCCACAAGGTGCACTCTGATGGAAGAATGTGCCAGTCCCTGGTTTCTGAGCTGCAGTAAGTAGCCCAAGATGGATTGCACTGAAGAACGCGAGGGAGAAATGCTGTGCTCTGACGCCCAGCAGGAAAACCTCATCCACTCGGCCAGGTAAGTTAGTCTCGTGGATGGCTTCCTACTTCCCAGGACGACCTGCTGGACCTCCTCCGAGTAGGTACGTTCCTCCGGGTTCAACCACGGAGCGTCCCCGCCGAGAGGTGTAGAGACTTGAGGTTGGGGTATAGGAGCCGACCGTGATCCTGTGACAGCAGGTCCAGATGGTAGGGAAAGGGCCAAGGAAGGGCCACTGCCATATTCATGAGCGTGCCGAACCAGTGCTGGCAAAGCCACGGAGGGGCGATCACGATAACTTGTGCCTTTGTCCCTCTTGATCTTGACTAGGACCCAGCTGACCAGAGGGATCAGAGAGAATATGTACATCAGACCCTCGGCCCACGACAGGAGGAAGGCATTGGAGAAGGAACCCTTGCTCAGGCTCTGCTGGGAGCAAAATTAATGACACTTTCTGTTTTGCCTGGTGGCAAACAGATCAGCTTGAGGAGTTCCCCACCTCTGGAAGATCATGCAAGCCACCTCTGGGTGGAGCAACCACTCGTGGTGAGAGGAGAAGTCCCTGCTGATGTGATCTGCTAGGGCAGTGGTGGGCAATCTGTGGCCTATCAAGGTAATCTGATTGCGGACCACGAGACATTTTGCTGACATTCACCGTCCGCAGGCACTGCCCCCCGCAGGGGTCGCAGTTCACCATTCCCAGCCAATGGGTACTGCGGGAAGCGATGGGCTGCAGAGACCTATTCCCTAATTGGGAATAGGTCGACACCAGCCATTGCTGCAGGGGCTGCATGCGGAGCCTGGCATGGTGGACGACATATATGCAAGCTGCCACGTGGCCTAGCAGATACAGGCACACCCTGGCTGTTGTCAGGGGAAACGAGGACACTTCCGCAATGAGGTCCATCAGGGCATGAAACCTGTCTAAAGGCAGAAATGCTCTCACCTGGGTTGAGTTGAGCATGACCCTGAAGAATTCTATCCTTTGAACTGGAACTAACATGGACTTTTTGTGGTTGACCAATAGTCCCAAGGAGCAGCACGTGGCTTGTTGTACAGTGATGTCACGTTGGACCTGAGCCTTGGAGTTGCCTTTGAGCAGCCAGTCGTCGAGGTACAGGTAAATCTGGATATCCCCATGCCTGAGGTAGTCCGTGACTACTGCCATACACTTGGTAAACACCCTCGGTGCAGTAGCCAGGCCAAACGGAAGGACCGCAAACTGACAGTGGGCCAAACCAACTGTAAAATGGAGAAAGCATCTGCGTCCTGGGGAAGATCGCTACATGAAAGTATGCGTCTTCCAGGTCGAGGGCGGCATACCGGTCTCCCAGATCCAGGGAGGGGATAATGGACGCCAGGAAGACCATGCAAAACTTTAGCTTTTTTACGTATCTGTTGAGGTTTTGCAGGTCCAAGATGGGATGCAAACCACCCTTGGCCTTTGGGATCAAAAAATACCAGGAATAGAAACCCTAGTTCCTGTAAGGAGGCGAAACCTCCTTCACTGCCCCCAGCTGTAAGAGCTCCTGAACCTCCTGCTCGAGAAGATTCTTGTGAGAAGGGTCCATGAATAGGGACAGGGAGGGTGGGGTGGAAATAAATTGGAGGGTTTAGCCATGTGCCACCGTACTGAGGACCCAGCGGTCCAAAGTTATCGCCGACCGTGCCACGAGGAAAGGTGGTTGGGAAAAATTGGATCCAGGAAATAGACTGGGTAGGTCGCCCTCGGGCATACCCTCAAAAGGACTTTTTATCTCCTTGCTTGGAGCAGGTTAAGCCCAACTGGGCAGAGAGTGGGGGCAAGTGGCTCGTGCACCATCTATAGCCCTTCGGCTTTTTGTGTGGGAGGTCCTGCTGGGACTGGCTCCCTTGCCCCTGAGGAAGTTGTGGTTTGTATTGCTTACAGGCCGGGCCTGGAACTTAGGCCCCAGGGTTTTAGGGTGGTTCGGGAGTCCTTCAGCCCATGTAATTTGTTGTCCGTCTGCTCCGTAAACAGGGCCTGGCCAGGAAGGGGAGGTCCTAAATCGACTGCTGAGCTTCGGAGGACAACCCAGAGAGAAGCAGCCAGGATGCTCGCTGCATGGAGATGGCAGATGCCATGGTGTGGGTGGCAGAGTCTGCCACATCAGATACTGCTTGAAGGGCCGCCCAGGCAGCAGCCATGCGCTCATCGAAGTTCGCCCGGAATTCTTTACCTGAACCTTTCAGGAGGGCATTCTTGAACTTGGCCACGGTCTGCCACATATTAAAGTCGCAGCGGCTAAGGAGAGCCTGGTGGTTGGCCACCCTCAACTGTAAGCTAGACGAGGAATACATTTTCCGTCAGAACAAGTCCAGTCTCCTAGAGTCTTTATTTTTGGGGGTAGCTCCAGGTTGCCACTGGCCTCCCCGTAGTTAACTGCCTTGACCACCAGGGAATTTAGGGCAGAATGGTAGTAAAAGTATTTATACCGCTTAGTTGGGACAAAGTACTTCTGCTCTGCCCATTTAGAAATGAGGGGCAGAGAGGAGGGGGTTTGCCACAAGGCACTGGTATCTTCAATACCCCTTCGTGAGGAGGAAGGGCCACCCTAGCAGGGGCTGTGGAAGAAAGGACGTCAAATAGGGAATCCGCTTGCTCCTCCAACTCCTCCGCCTGCAGGCCAAGGTTGGACGCGACCCTCTTCAACAGCTCCTGATGCGCCTTAGTGTCATCCTGAGGAACAGGTGAGGGGGCTCCATGATGGCCTCATCCAGTGACGACAAGGAGGAGGCTGGTACTGTGGGTTCCATAGCACCCATTGGTGGTCCAACAGGCTGTTCCTCTTGGTCCACATGGACTTGTGGGATTTTAGCTCCTAGGGCCTGAAGCTCCGGAGGGAGTTGGGTCATCAAGGCCACCGGCCTCTCCAAGGCTCCCAACGCCGAGTAGGCAGACTAGGAGGGCTGGGTGAACCTCCAGGGGTGCCATGGGGCAGGTTTCAGTATCGATAAAGCAGGCGGCACCAAGGGTCTGGGAGGCTGCCCTGACCATGTGGAGCCTTGTGCCGTACAGGAGCCATATCTGGAGCGATTGCTACCCAGTGACTCTGATGTAATGGAGCGGCAACTTGGTGCCCGGCGATGATTGCGGTCACCTCTAGAGGAGGACCAGTCCAAGCAAGATGTGCGCCTCCATGGGGACATCGGTGACCAACAGGAGATTGGCGATCCATGCCTCATGCTTTGAGATCAGTAACAGGACAAGGAGCGGGACCTGGAGGTATCGTGGGCCGGGTGCCAGGTGGTATCTCCCCAAATATGGTGACACCCGTCTCGGGGATTGTTAGCAAGGCCCGCAGCTCTTGTCGTCTGATCATTCCCAGGATCTGTAACAGCGTTCTGGTGATGTGAAGGGCTGATGCCGACATTCCTGCCGGGGAGTGCATGCCTCCGTGGGTCTGCGCAAAGTAACCGGCGAGGTCAGCCTCAAATCCCACTGCTGGTGATCAAAATCTGGTGACCGACACGTCTACCTAACTAACTCCGAGGCATGATGGCTTTGGATGGTGGCGGGACATCTCCCACGATGGGGAGTGGTACCGTTGGGGTGAGGGCAGATGGAAAGGTCCCAAAGCGGGCTTACCCAAATATCTGGGCACCGCCAGGGCTGGTGTGAGCAGCACCAGGAGCGTCAAGATCTCCTGTGCAGCCTTTAGCGCTTCAGGCGTCAACGACACCTGAATCTGATGAAGGCCCGCTTCTGTGTCTGAGCTTCCAGGCAAAGAATAGGATGAGCTGCATCGCTCGACATGAGCTGAGGACCGACTTCCCAATGGGGAAGATGAGCCACCTGGTGCTTGCCCCAGCCCTGTCTTTCCCGTTACAGGGAGTAAGAGACCATCCCCTACCAGCCTTCTTTGACTTCTTTGACATGGATCAGTGCCAGCTCATCAACGGTGGGGCACTACGCACCAATGCCTCAGTGCTCGATGCTGAGTCAGACCTTTGCTCCGGGGCCAGAGTGAGCGCTGACTCCATCAGGAGCGCTTTGAGTTTGATCTCATGCTTTTTCTTAGTCCTAGGTTTAAAGGACTTGCAAAGTCAACAGTTATCACTTATGTACCCTTCACCACGACTCCTGAGACAGGTGCTATGCGGATCGCTCATGGGCAGGGGCCGTTTGCAGCAATTGCAGGGCTTAAAGCCTGGGGACCAGGGCATACCCCATCGCCCGGCTAAGTCTTCGACAGGACTAACAAAACTCTAACTACTGCTAAGGACTAACTAACTCAACTACTAACTACAAGAACTCTAGTTCGTATGAATGAAGCCTAAGCAATGCTAGTAAGAGCAGCGAATGTTCTGTGCACTGTCACTGGTGGCAAGAAGGAACAGAGGGCGGGGGGGAGCCGGCGGCGCCCTTTATACCACGCCATGCGGGCGCCACTCCAGAGGGTGCCAGAGCCACACCCTTATGGATACTGCTGAGGGAAAAGCTTCCAGCGCTGGTGCATGTGGCAAGCACACACACCTAATGTGGAATGGACATGAGCAAGCACTCGAAGAACAGTAGAATGAGGAACCCTACTTGTTGCAAGGGATACCCAGGTTCCTCCATAATCTGGAGGTCCTTTGGTATCATACATCTCATCGGTACAGAGGTAGATGGGGCTGTGAACCTCTGAGATTAACTATAACCCAAAGCAGTTGCCGGAGTGGGTATGAACATGCTCTGGTCCATTGAAGTGGTCGCAACCAGCGCCAATACACGCAGCACCAGAGACATTCAGTGGCTGGCAGTTTTGGTACTGAACATTGAAAAGGTACCCTCAGGGGGCAGTATCATGCTCCCTAGGAGCTCCTCTTGTATCTAGCTGAGGTTGTGGAGTCTCCTTACATCACAAGGGGCAATTTTTACCTCTGGTTTACGGAGGTGTTTTGAGGAGATCTGCCTCTATTCTTAGAGGAAGAGCAATGCTCCTTTCAATCATCAGACTGAGCAGGGATAGCCTTACTAGTATCCCTAGAAGTCAAACACTTAACCAATTGAGTCCTGGAGCTAACAGATACTGAGCTGACAGGAGCACATCTCAACAACACAGGCAGCTGTCCAGGGAGATCAGAGGAACCAAGGCCTGAGGCAGACTGCGTGGAATGGGGAAGAAAAATGCATTTTAAGCTTGGCTTCCCTGACTTTTTAAATTCTTTTCTAAAAGGATTTCCACACAGTGCATTTACTGAGGATATTCCCCCAAACAAAAGAGACACTTGACCACGGGATGCTATTCCGGGAACAAGGACACTGAGCAGAAATGGGGGTCAATCTATCAAGGAAGGGGAAGAGCATATTTGGACACAGATGGGCTAACCTAGTGAGGAGGGCCTTAAACTAAGTTAGATGAGGACAGGAGACAAAAGCCCACAGGTAAGTCAAAAACATGGAAACCTGGGAGAGGGTCAGAATTTGGGAGGAACATAAGCCATTATAGCAGGGATAAGGGAGACAAGAGAGAACAGAGGGGAAATCAAATCAGTATCTCAGATTTCCGTATACAAATGTGAGAAGTATGGGGAATAAGCAGGAAGAATTAGAAATACTAGTTAATAAACACAACTATGACATAGTTGACATCACAGCGACATGGTGGGATAATACACGATTGGAAAATTGGCATAGAAGGATACAGCTTGCTCAGGAAGGACAAGCAGGGAAAAAAGATATATACACTTGAACTGAGGTTGAGATGGAAATAGGAGATAGGCTTGTTGAAAGTCTCTGTGTAAGGATAAAAGGGGTAAAAAACAAGGGTTATGTCATGGCAGGGGTCTACTATAGACCGCCTAACCAGGAAAAAGAGGTGGATGAGACTTTTTTTAAAACAACTAACAAAATCATCCAAAGCACAGGACTTGGTGGTGATAGGGGACTTCAGTTACCCAGACATCAGTCGGGAAAACAACACAGCAGGGCACAGATTATCCAACAGGTTCTTGGAATGTACTGGAGACAATTTTTTTATTTCAGAAGAAGGAGAAAACTACTAGGAGAGAGGCTGTTCTAGATTTGATTTTGACAAATAGGGAGTAACTGGTTGAGAATTTGAAAGTAGAAAGAAGCTTTGGTGAAAGTGATCATGAAATGGTAGATTTCATAATTCTAAGGAATGGTAGGAGTTAAAACAGCACAATAAAGATAACGGATTTCAAGAAGACAGACTTTAGCAAACTCAGGGAGTTGGTAGGTAAGATCCCATCGGAAGCAAGTTCAAGAGAAAAGAGAAAGGGAAAAACAATTCAAGAGAGTTGCCTGTTTTGAAGGAGATATTATTAGGGGCACAAGAGCAAAACTATCCCACTGTGTAGGAAAGATAGGAAGTATGGCAAGAGACCACCCTGGCTTAACCAGGAGATCTTCAATTATATTAAACTCACAAGACTCCAGAAAAAGTGGAAAATAGGTCAAATTACAAAAGATGAATATAAACAAACAACATAAGCATGTAGGACTAAAATTACAAAGGCCAAGACACAAAACAAGATTAAAATAGCTAGACACAAAGGGTAACAAGAAAACATTCTATAACTACATTAGAAGCAAAAGGAAGACAAAGGCACATTACTCAATGTGATGTTAGGCACATTACTCAACGTGAGGGGAAAAACAATAACAGAAAATATGAAAATGGCAGAAGTGCTAAATGACTTTTTGTTTCACTTTTCACCAAAAAGTTTAGTAGCAATTGGACGTCTAACATAATGAACACCAGTGAAATGAGGTCGGATCTGGGGCTAAAATAGGGACGAAACAAGTTTAAAAAAATATTTAGACAACTTAGATGTCTTCAAGTCGCCAGGGCCTCATGAAATACATCCTAGAATATTCAAGAAGCTGACTGAGGAGATATTTGAGCCCCTGGAGATTACCTTCAAAAAGTTATGGAACATGGGAGAGAGTCTAAGGACTGAAAAAGGGCAAATATAGTGCAAATCTATAAAAAGGGGATAAGGACAACCTAGGGAATTATAGGCCAGCCAGTTTAACTTCAGTACCTGAAAAGATAATGCAGTAAAAAATTAAGCAATCAATTTGCAAACACCTAGAAGATCATAAGGTGATAAGTAACAGTCAGCATGGATTTGTTAAGAATAAATCATGTCAAACCAACCTACCCAATAGCTTTCTTTGACAGGATAACAAGGCTTGTGGATAGAGGGGGAAGCGGTAGATGTGGTATATCTTGACTTAGTAAGGCTTTTGATAGTCTTGCATGACCTTCTCATAAACAAACTAGGGAAATACAACCTAGATGGAGCTACTATAACGTGGGTGCATAACTGGTTGGAAAATCATTCCCAGAGAGTAGTTATTAGTGGTTCACAGTCAAGATAGAAGAGTGAGGTCCCGCAGGGATTGATCTTGGGTCCAGTTCTGTTCAATATCTTCATCAATGATTTAGATACTGGCAGAGAGAGTACACTTATAAAGTCTCAGGACAATACCAAGCTGGGAGGGGTCACCAGTGCTTTGGAGGATAAGATTAAAATTCAAAATGGCCTGGACAGACTGGAGAAATAGTTTGGTCTGAAGAAAACAGAATGAAATTCAATAAAGACAAATGCAAAGTACTCAACTTAGGAAGGAACAATCAACTGCACAGACAGAAAACTGGAAATGACTTCCTAGGAAGGAACACTGCAGAAAGAAATAGTGGATCACAAGTTACAAATGAGTCAACAGTGTAACGCTGTTGCAAAAAAAGTAAACATCATTCTGGGATGTATTACCAGCAGTGTTGTAAGCAAGACACAACATGCAATTCTTCCACTCTATTCTGCACTGATATGGCCTCCAGTGTCCAGTTCTGGGTGTCACATTTCAGGAAAGATGTGGACAAATGGAGAAAAGTCCACAGGAGAGCAACAAAAGGTCTAGAAAACATGACCTATGAAAGAAGATTAAACAAACCATTTTTTTCAGTCTGGAGAAGAGAAGACTGAGGGGGGACATGATAACAGCTTTTAAGTACATAAAAAGTTGTTACAAGGAGGAGGGAGAAAAAAATGTCTTGATAACCTCTGAGGATAGGACAAGAAGCAATGGGCTTAAATTTCAGCAAGGGAGGTTAAGGTTGAACATTAGGGAAAACTTCCTGTCAGGGTAGTTAAGTACTGGAATAAATTGTGTAGAGAGGTTGTGGAATCTCTTTCACTGTGGGTTTTTAAGAGCAGGTTAACAAACACCTATTATAGATGGTCTAGATAATACTTACTCCTGCCATGCGTGCAGGGAACTGGACTAGAAGATCTCTCAAAGTCCCTTCCAATCCTATGATTCTATGACACCTCATGTGCCCATCAAGAAGTGGAACTGTTGCCTCACAAGAGGAGTAGTATTTGAATCCAAGTGACTTTCGATGTGTTTCCTAAAGTACCAGAGAAAGTCTGGTGGGGAACATATACAAGGGAAGGAAGAATTAACAAGATCTCCCAAAAACTAACTATAATTTATCAAAAAATGGGGAGGTGCCAATGGTCAACTAACTAACCAAACAACAAATATATAATATATAATGGATTCCAAAAATCATTAACAAAGGGAGAGTCAGTGCAGACATTGGGAGGCCCATCTGAAGCCACACAGGAGGTGAGAAGGAACCCAAGTGGTAACAGGTCCTGCGCTGTCCTTTATACCATTGGTACAGGACCACAAGGGAACTCAGAGAACATGAGTGGATCCAATGGACACTTATGGCCAAAAGTCTTTAATCTCGAGTGCGTGGGGCAAATACACACTAAGACTGGAATGAAAATTTATATATATGATCAAGCACTCAAAGAAGAAGTCCTGATAACATATCCTTGTCTTGGGGTGCAGCCCCCATCACCAGACTGGTGCCTCCTCCTGGTCATGCTGGAGATTAGCTCAAGGCCAACACCCACATCCATGGTCTGCACACTAGCACTCATTCTCTGCTCCTGCCTACAGCTCCTCTCTCAGCTCCCAAACCGCAGCATCATCTTCTTGACTCAGCCCTTCGACTAGGTCATCATCTGCGCTTCCCCCTTTTGGGAGGGAAGGTATGCTGTCCAACAGTCCAACCACTTCCCAGCAGCAAGTGATCCCGGCCCAGGAACCCTGTAGCTAGCAGCCTCTCCTTAACATCTCACCAGTGCTGCTTCAATTCCCTGGGCCACTTTCCCACGGCCCAGGTACGTTCTTTGCCCTCTTCTCAGGGCCTCGAGCCTGCAAGTCCCAGCAGCCAGCCAGAAGCTCTCTCTAGCTCCCTTGGTCTCTGCTAGCAGCTACCCTGTCCAAGGTGCTAACCTTCCTTGGGCTTCCTGCAGCACCTCACCGCCTCTGGCCCTGCAGCTATTTTTATATAGGCCTGCTGGGCTCTGATTGGCTGCTTCCTTTACAGCCTCCCTAAGCTGCTTTTAACCCCTTCTCTGCCATTGTGGGGTAGATGCTCCTGCACAACTAAACCATGGATTTGTCTTTATGTTTTCTTTATGTACACAGCAGTAAGTTTAGGAAATGCCTTCCATGCTCGGAAATGTGTTTATATACATTTATTCTAAATATTTGGGCTTCTTACTTTCTCATGTAAAAGAAAAGTAGAAAGAAAAAAAACAAGTCTTACCCCATGATGTTAGGAATTCTGCAGCATATCGGTAGACGCGGTTCATCATTTCAATCACAATAGCATAGATGATGCTGGGCACAAATAGCAGTAAGTTGCTATAAGAAGACTCATTCTCCTCATGAAAATCCAGAGCCCAAGTCTCCAACTCAAAGTAAATCATCATGACATACAGTGAAAAATAGAGGCAAAGGCACACAAATGGCAAAGACACCAAATAAATTCGTATCCGTCTTTTAATACTTGCGTATACCGGCTCCTCCTTGCCAGTGACAGGATTGATTCCCAAAACCCCATGAAATCCTGGCCTTGGTTCCTCAAACTGCCGCTTCATCAACAGTGTCCCCCATCTATAAGTCATAATAGCACAGCAGCGCTTCCAAACTTCAAGGATCACGGTAGACCAAAGCAGATTGAATGAGGCAAACATCACATACTTGTCATAGTCTTCCCATGCAAACACATAGTAAGGAATCCCAATGAGAGCCATAGGAACCAAAGCAAATGTGAAGTATTCCAAGAAGCCAAAATACAGAGCAATCGTTTCGCCAAAATAGCAACGGATTTCATCTGTGGAGAGAGAAAAAAAAACCTAAGCCAAGGCAAGGGGGAAAAACACCAAAAGAACTTATTTTTCAAAGCACACAAAGCTTTTTAAAATATTCTGCGACAGAAGTACTAAAATCTTCAATAGGAACTGTACTATCTTCTAAAGACACAAAAGAGTTACCTGACTGGCACACTAAAAGGAGTGAACATTAGGTTCCTATGTCATACTGGTTGCATTGAAGACAAGATTTCCTTTCAGATATTACCACTAAGTAAACAACTTATCCATTTCACCAAACCATCAGAGGGCTTGTTTACACTACCTGCCTGATCAGTGGGCAGAGATCAATCCACTGGGGGGCGATTTATCGCATCTAGTATAGACATGATAAATCGACCGCTGAGTGCTCTCCCGTTGACTCCGGTACTCCACCAGAATGGGAAGCACAAGCAGAATCGACAGGAGAGCATCAGCTGTCGACTTACTTCAGTGAAGACACTGCAGTAATAGATCTAAGTATGTCCACTTCAGCTATGCAACTCACATAGCTGAAGTTGCGTATCTTAGATCGACCCTGCATGGTAGTGTAGATAAACCCTTATTTGATTATGTTAAATAATTCCCAACATAGTTCTCAGTGTAATATGAAATTAAGTTTCAGATTAAGACAATGGCCCAAATTTCAGTTTCCTAAACAGAGAAAACAAGTATCATTACTTCTCTGTAACTCTTACCACACCTCCAAAACTATCAGAAGGTATATTTGGAGAAAAAAAAAAAAATAAAAAAAATTAGTAGGAAAGCCGTAACTACATCTTTTTTTAGCAGCTACAACTATAGCATAAAATATCTAGTATAAATAAAATGCTAACATCAATTAAAGAATTATTGATTGCAAAACACTTATTGCAAAGTTAATATTGCAGAGTTAGGCATTCAAAAGTAAAGAAATAACAAAATTAACGCTAATGCAGAATTTTTGCAGAGCCTCTGCTTACATGTATTAAAATATTGTCTTTATGAAATGGCATTGTGACAGAGTGGTCTATCACACAGTGACTGCTGATCAGAGTCCAATACGGCGGGGGGGGGGGGGGGCGGGAGTTTGCTGGAGTTTAGTGAGGAGCAAGACTTGGAATCTATAAAGCTTGCCTCAGCTTTGAAAGAGCCAGTTAGCCTTGGACTGAGGTTATCCTAGAAGCCTGCCCAGCTGGAAAGATTTGCTCCAGCCCTGCAAATGACTGGAAAAAGCTTAGCCTAGGCAGAGGCCTGCGGCAGTTATGAAGGACTGAGCTTAATGTGGAAGGATCACAGAGAACCACCCAGCCCAAAAGATGTTCTTTAGCCTAGGCAAAGACTTGTTCCAACTATGTGGATTTTTTTTTTACTTCAGCTGAGAGATTAAATGTTCTGAAGCAATCATGGGAATTTCTATCATTTAAGTTTCTTCAGTTACTGAGAGATCTTAAACGTTAAGCTTACACACAGTTAACTGCTCAAAAGTACAATAAAAATGCTGAATTTAAGAATGGATATCCGATCTTCCATGACCCCATGCATTTGCATGTATACATTACAATAGCATATAATTTCTCAAATATCAAATATTTTTTCTACAATCTTATATCCAAGTGTAGCATCTTCTATTTTGTACTATTCTGCGTATGCCAGAAAAACAAAGTCCATGACAAAGCTTTGCCTCATACAATTCACACCTTATAACTATAGTATCCAACTGAAAGAGCATTCTTTTCCTTCTCAGTACAATATGTAGTTACATTTCCATGTATATATAAATAGTATTATGCATCCATCACTTAAAAGATTGGTAAGATATGCTAAAAAATGTATTGAAAGTACTATCTGTGACTGAAGTACAATTTTCAAACCCTCATAACTCTGCTAATTCATAACTGGTGCTCATATACCATTGTGATGGGCATGATTTAAAATCAGAACAGAAAAGCAATCAAAAACAGATTTTAACTTTCTCTCCTCAGCTACGTTGGCACTAGAGCTGTTAAAAATACACTTGTAAGAATTCCTTTTTATGATGAGGAAAATGTTTCCCCCCCCCCCGATATTCTCCTCATATTCAAAGATGGTTGAACTGTTATTCCTCAAACTGAGCTATAATTAACTACGGCATTTCCTTACTTTTGAGTGTTTAACTGTGGAACTTTAACACTGAATTAAATGTATTCTTTCCTACATTTAATTTTCCAGGGGGGTTTTTTTGTTGATGTTGGGGTTTTTTTGTTTTTGTTTTTTTAGTAAAGGGGGGGTGCTAAAGAGGGATACAAACCAGAAGACCTTTTGTCGCAGGGTTCAATCCCCAAAGCATTGGCTAATGGACTTTGGAAGTTCATTAACTCAAAGCAAATCAGACTTTTATAACTTCCCTAAACCTGCTGCTAGGCAACTGCCAAGTATCCAAAAGTTTCTGGGAAATAGTTTAGATAAAGTGAGACAGCAGGATCGGAAGTCTGTACTCAGAGACAGCTCTCTCGATTAAAAAAGGACAGCTAGCTTCTCAAAAGCTCACCACCACTGGAGCCACTTCTGGTTTCAAGACATTTTAATTTTTTCAGTGAAATAAGTGCTAACATACCTAAAGGTTGATAACTAATTTTGACCTGGCCATACCAGGTGTACCGGAGCTTCTTCAATTCTTCTGTATCATGAAGTGGGAAAATCTGAAGTAGGATACCACTGGTCAACAATCTTCTCACTGAAAGAAAATGAGGAAAGCTATGCTTACATTGCTCCTGTAAAGTCATAGTACAGATATAATGTAACCCAGTGCAAGCATGCTAACTAGCAAGCCTAAAAAGTTTAAAAAACCCAACTAACTTAATATTTAAATCCTTATAATACACATAATATGTGTATTTAAAAATTCGTAATATAACATTATATAATATAGGAGATGCCTAATTGGTTAACGCCCCAACAAAGACCTGGGCTTAAATGTTATCTCCAAGAGAAACTTGATAGTCCATCTCATCATACAAACTACTCCACATGCTGGTAGTTTCTGTGGCTTGAACAGCAGGTGATGTAGCAGGTCATCCGATGAAGTGAGCTGTAGCTCACGAAAGCTTATGCTCTAATAAATTTGTTAGTCTCTAAGGTGCCACAAGTACTCCTTTTCTTTTTGCGAATACAGACTAACACGGCTGCTACTCTGAAACAGGTCAGAACTGAAATGCAGTCATATACCCATGTGGGGAAGCTTTAACAGCACCTGCCATTGTGCCTGGCTCTAGCTGATGAACTTATTTTCATGAGCACCAAAAATTAATATTTTTTTAAAAAATTAAGCCTATCAAACCAAACTAAAGAAATAGTAGTTGGTTTTTTACTATTATTCCATTTCTTGTGGGAAATTTCTTCTTAAATTGCAAAGTAGCCAAATCCAAATGCTCTCTTCATTATAGAAAAAAAATTCCATATTATGATATCATAAATTTGTATTAAATTTTTATGATAGAAAGCAAGTACTACTTATGTTATGTGCACATCAATACAAGGTACTCAGGAGGTTGGAATTTGAGAATGAGCTTGGAAAAATGGATTAAAAAAGACAAATAATTCTTCCATCGACCTAGCTACTGCCTCTCTGAGAAGTGGATTACCTACACTGATGGAAAAACTTGTTCTGCCAATGGAGGAAGTGTCTAAACTATAGCACTATAGCATCACAGCTGAAACATCACAGCTGTGCCGCTGTGGTGTACACATACGCTCAGACTCACCTCTGACATTTGCAACTAATCTTTTATACACATTTGTTGAGCTATTAAAAGACACAAATCTTTCTATTCTGTAGACATTAACATTGAAATATAAAAACAAACTAATGATCCACAGATATTAAAAGATATGGTACATTTCTTTAGAAAACAATCTGTGTGCCAATGGGCTAGTTCCAGCTTTCCTAAAAATAGTACTCTCTTATTGCTCCCTTCCCCCATGAAATAGAAGAGCTTTTGAGTCAGAGGAAAAATGATCTACCAAGGTGATTTAAACAGTTGCAAATGAAACCAAACTTCCTTTCTCAATAATGTAATACTAGTGGCCCTGGAAAAACTATTACTTTCATAAGGAGACAATCCAAACACATCATTATCTAAAATGAACCACATCAAATAAGATACTTTATCACACAATCCCTCCAAAGCAACAACATGTAACATCTATTCCTTGGAAAATTAATACAGTTCACATTGTCTGCAATTTGCTAACAGAAACAGAAAATTACAAGTTGTCATCTTCTACCCACAAAGCATGAGTATTTTTTCATAAATGGTGAGTAAATTAATTAATGTATATAGATGCTCTGCACCTATTTCAATCTGCACCTGCTGGCTTTCCTACTAGTGTGCTTTGTGATGGTTCTTGTGGCACCCAAGACAGAAACATGCCATAGTGGCTGGGTATTAGCTCCCCGATACCAGAAGCCTTTCAGCCATGCAAGAATTCTCCTTTGGGCTACGGCAGCCCTATCTTTGCCTTTCAGGTTAACAATACATGCACCCCCCATTCCTGAATCTCTTTGAATTACTCCTCTGTGATATCCTATCCCAGACACTGGCTACTCGGAGAAATCCCAGATCCTCTGCCCCCAAAGGACCAGTGTACCCCAATAAGCAGTTTTACCTTAAATCACTGCTCCTGTAAAATCACACAGCACTTGTGAGCACTTATAATAAAACAAACATAGCTCTCCATTCTTTCCTGAATAAACCTAACTAGAAAGTGTGGTGGAAACAAATGGTTATAATACAAAACAAAATCATAAAACTTGAACACGGGTCTACACTTATTACTATTTGCGTTTCAACTTAATAAAGTAAGTTCCATCTCCAAAGTTCAGAATGTGGCAGAGCTGGCTGGCTTCATAAGAACCAGGATCCAATTTTTCCTGAGAACATCCCTGCTATCCAAGACATCTCCTCAGTGAAAGGATACAGAGTGTTTTTTCTGACTCTCTGTTATACTGAAACAATATTCTGTCTTTACTCATAGGCAGGGTGATTCTCTGTTGTAATGAGAAGTCCTCCAAGTGGCCTAGACTGGTTGCAGAGAAGCAGCCAACGAGAGAGGATGCAGAGAGCAGCCAACCAGGGCCCAGCAGGTCCATATAAAAGGAGGTGCAGAACAGAGCAGTAATCAGTTGCTGCCTGGAGCTGGAGGAGATAAGCCTGAGTTCCTGGCTGTCTGAAAGAGCAGCAGGATCATGGACAACTCAGTGTGATTGGGAACCAGAGAAGGAAAGGAGCTCCTGGCTGGCTGCTGGGACTAAGTAAGGACTAAGCTGAGGGAGGGCCACAGGAAGACAGTGTTTCCAAGGAGGATGCCCTGGGGGTCTGGCCCCATACTAGAGCCAGCATAAGTTAGAGACTGTACATCTCAGAAGGGGATTGTTCTGTTTCACATACAATGAGTGTGACTCAGCCAAAAGCCTCCTGAGAAATCACTGACAGAGGTCACCATAAACTGAAGAGACTGCAGACACACCCAACCAGAAGGGGGCGCTTGCAAGAGGTGGATGCAACCCCGTTACAAATCCATTATGTTTTGCAGACATTTGTGAAAATCTAACATTTCTGCACGCAGATCCTCAAAAGGGAAGAATTTGTCTCACCTCATATATAGCTTCAACATGCTTTTAAAGTCTATTTATTGTAACACTCAAATTTTGCATGGTAATAAGAAGGTTTGCACATTAAACTAAAAAGACTGAAGAATCTAATCACTAAGTTGATTAGAAATGTGAATAATTAAAAATTTGCTTCCCAACTATCATACAGCATTTATTCATCCATTTATTTATACATTTATACATCTATTTATCTTTTCAGAAGACCAGTAGTTGAAGTTTATTTAAAAAAAACAAAAAACCTTCATTTCTTTACAATACTCCAGTTCTTAAAGACGGAGAAAAATAAAAAGATACAGTGGAGTATTACTGGAGTCCTTTTAACTTTTGAGGGATTTCTCATGGCTATAGGAAGTTGTGAACATCCCCTTTACCTTACATATTCATGATGAGCAATCTATTTCAAATATCAGTCAGAGCAATCAATTAAGAATACCATAAACTAAATCACTTACTAATTGATTTTCCTGGATATAGCTTTGCCTGAGGGTACCCAGGAATCATTCTTTCATCTTTGGCTCTCAAATTTTCAAGTTCGTGCTTGATGATGTACTGACACTCTGCCATTGTAAGGAAATCGTGATTGTCCTCTAAATCAGAAAGAAAATGGTTCATAATGCCCTTTCCTTAGCATATCAAAAAAATCTAATGGGAGATAATTGCTTAAGACACTGGGGACAAAAATAGGCACTAAAGACCAACAAGTTCAGAAAAGAAATACTGTATACCAATATTATTTGATCACACATTTGTGAGAGAAAACTCCTGCCTCCTAAAAGCCTTCAATGATAAGAAGCACATTTCAGCTACTTTATATTTAATCTATCTATATGACATGAGAACATCAAAAGAAAGAATATTACCCACTTGCAATTACGTTTCTCTGAAGATATAATTCTGACAATGTCTCACTCCCAGGTTTTAGCACCATAATGAAAAACAGGCAGGACTTCTCAGCTCTTACAGAATTGAGACCTCTGAGGGCAGCAGTAGTATGTCAGTGCACAAAAAAGGCCCCCTAGCAACTATTTCACACCAACCCTGCTGGATATAAATACTATCTTCTATTGCACAGCAGGTGAATGTAACAGAATTGTGAACAAATTCAAAATAATTAATCATGACCAAAGTAATGAGAAACCTTAAAAAAAAAAATCCCAAACTCTAAGGGGGTTTAGTGGGAATCCTGTTGGTACTATATCTTCAGATAAGCAGAACTACAAATAACTTTCCCTTCTCTGAAGATACTATCCAACTGCATTTTTAATTTATGTTAATGCAAAGTAGGTACCTTTTAATTCATGCTAGCATAGTCTACACAGGCCACCTGAAGCACAGCACTTTAAAATGCTCTACAATTCACAGCTCCATAGTCCAGAATATGTAGACAAGCCCTAAGAACCTAGAAGGATGTCCGAACAGAATACTAAGTAAAGTTGCAATGAGACAACTTAACAAGACTGATGCCAGATGTGAGAACATGACTTTATAAATATTACCTAATGCGGCCATTAGAAGGCTTAGTAAGAACATATGGGCCATAAGTTTCTATATACTGATGACACAAGGCTTTATGTTTTCATTTGATGTGATCCAACTAAAACAGTCAATGATCTTATTCCATATCTTGGTGAGACTGGGGCATGAACAGTTGGTTGAGGCTTAATCCAGACAAGACTGAGGTGATATTTGAGGGAAGCAACTGGAGAATATGGTGAAAAAGGTCTACCTTTTTGATTGAGGGTTTGCATCCACCATTTGTTGGTCAGGGTTGCAATCTAGAGGTCTAGGCTCCCAGCTGCTACTAGAAGATTAAATAGCAACAACCACCAGCTCAGTTTCTTATAATTTATTTACAGCCAGGAGGTTAACATCATTCCTTTTAGATAAGGATCTCATGACTGTTGCCCATCCCTTTGTCACCTCAAGATTAGACTACTGCAATTAACTCTATGTGGGGCTACTCCTTAAACCCATCCAGATACTGCAGCTTTGGCAGACAACAGCAGCCTAACTAATAAATGCAGCATCTTGCCACAAGCACATGAAATCTATGCTTCACAATCTGTGCTGGCTGGCCGTGAATTTCCATCTGAAATTAAAGGTGCATTTATCTTATTTTAAAGTTCCAAATGACTTAGGCTCTCCCTCAGGTAGGTAGGTCCTTTCTCCCCATTCCATACGCCATAGCTGAGATCAGCAAAAGTGCTTAAGCTACAGCCCTGATGGTGCTGGCAGAGCACTCCTTGTGAAAGCCCAGTAGCTCTCAAATTCATTCCCTGCCTTGGTATGTAATTACTTAAATTGGATGATCTTCAGGGCATGTCACAATGATCATCTTTTTCAGAAGCATTTGAAAATAAGGGGTGGGGAGAGCTGCAAGGGTGGGGAATTGCTGCACTTTGATGTAACTTAAAAAAGGCATCCTAAGACACCAAGAACATACAGACAGGCACCCTTTTTAGCATCTTTATAAATCTAAATAAATACATACATCTACAAGAAAAGCAGGAGTGGCTACTTTGCTTCAGATCAAGTGAGCCTTGGCATGGTCTTCCAATTTCAGGACAGCCAGACCATAAAAAGAAATGCATTGTAACAACTATTTGGACATGGTCATCTTGGTAATAGCATTGTCCAGCAAAATGGTGTCAAAACATGCAAAAAATGTAATCAATGTTTAAGAGCTTCAGTGATGCCAAACAGAACCCCAAGAGCCTTTTGACACAAAAAATACGGAGAAGGGCCTCACTGAAATGGACAGGTAAAAAAATGTTGATAAGACAAAAGGCTAATTTAAGATGAAACTCTGGTACTTCCTTGGAAAGCAGGAGTTCTGCCAATCTCGCACTACAGAGCTAAGACCCCTAAGAAAGAATCATTGCATGGGGTATCCTTAAAGCAATGCATTATTATTCTTGGTAATGCCCACAATGTTCAAACACAAAGGAAGGAATGGACATTTCCCCAATTAACTCCCAATCTAAAAAATACAAACATGAAATCTATCATTTCCATGCTAGTGACCAACTGCTTGATGTACAAACATAATGGATCAAAATACTCCCATTTTTCCAGCTAATTGAGATGCAGTTAACCCCAAAATTTTGCTTTTCACAGTTTTTTTTAAAATCAGAAAAGGAGGCAATATTAACTAATACTTTAGATAGTGTTAATCAGGTACATATTACTAACAAATTTAAGGTCCTTGTTAACTTTATTATAAACTGTCATATCAATAAATGAACAAATAGATACATCAGATGAAAAAGCATGAACTAAAAGCCCAGGCACATTACAAGATTGTGACTCATCCAGATACAGGAAATACAGATTAATTCCACAATGAAGTCTGAATGTTCAAAGGACAAAAGAATTACATAGACAGTGGTTTATTCTACCTACTTCTGTTAGCTTTTACCATTCCAAGAAACAGAAAGACAATATAATATTTGACTAGTTAAACTGTGTGCTTATGCACCTATAATCTTTGACCACATCTTTTTAAATGATTCAGGAATAGTCCTAAAATGCTTAAGGAACTTTACCTGCAAAATCTTTGAAGGTGTTTCTACTGCTGTATGTAAAGGTTCTCATTGAGTTATCATTACATTCTTTTACCAATCCCACAGTTTCAGCTCCCAACAGCAGCCTTAAATGAGAGGCTCCAACAAGATATAAATTTTGATTTCCATCTATTTTTCCTCCATCTTCTTTTACCAAAGGTTTAACCAACAGCTGGGCACCTTTAATGAAAGGCAAAATAAAGTAAGGAACATATAAAAAGCACATATTAAACATTATGATTGTAACACATCACCCAAAGATCCAATTCTGTGAAGTGCTGAGAACCCACAGTTCTCATTATAGAGACAAGGTGGGTGAGGTAGTATCTTCCATTGGACCAACTTCTGTTGGTGAGAGACAAGCTTTCTAGCTAGAAAAAGGTGGCATGGACATTTGACTTTTCCATAGCCCACTGTGACTAGTTGTTGCGCTATACATAAATACAACTAAACTATTTTTATGCAATTGGATTTCTACTAAATGTATATGGTACAAGGGAAAGGGGTTGGAAACAGGGACTTTATTTTGCTTTTACACCCAGGTAGAAAATTCCATCTTACATAGCTAGAACACTACTAAATACAATTTTCAGTATAGTCATTGGAGACTAAAGAGCCATAGCAACTCATAAGAAGTGTTAACCACTTTTCAGGATTGGGCCCGGATTTAATTTAATTTATTTTCTGTAAACACCTGATCAAGTGGGACTAGTAAGAGAACAAACACTGCAATTGACAGCCTGGCACATGGAGGACAGTTAGCAAGTTTCAGTCTACTCCTATAAAACACATACTTCCAACATAAGTAATCCTTATTTATGTAAATAGTTCCACTGACTTCAACAGGCTACTCATAACAGTAAGGCTTGCAGGATCAGGCCTTTTGACATACTCATCATCTACCTA
This sequence comes from Dermochelys coriacea, assembly GCF_009764565.3. Lineage (NCBI taxonomy): Eukaryota > Metazoa > Chordata > Testudines > Dermochelyidae > Dermochelys > Dermochelys coriacea. Next base: position 194,278,870 of record NC_050069.1, read on the forward strand.
CATGTGACAGGCCTAGAAACTAGTTTGTGGCCACAATCCAACATTAACTCAACTCTTAATGATCAATTGATTTTCGACCTGTGTCAAAAGCAAAATAAAGTCCCTGTTACCTATTTCCAACCTTTCTCTCCTATACCACATACATTTAATAGAAATCCAATTGCATACAAAATGGTTTAAAGTTATGTTTATGTATAGCAGAGCAAATAGTTATAATGGCCATGGGTCAAAAGGTAGCTTGAGAAAGTCAAATGTACATGTCACCTTTTCTAGCAATACAGAAGATAGATATTTCATACCATATCTAAAATCCTGTGAATACAAATTCTTTCAACTCATAACTGTACGAAAGAGCTATTACTATGCTACTGATAAATCTGTTTTAAAGTTGAAAAGTTTATGTTCCAAAAAAGATATTGAAATAATCAGAGTATCATCCACAAACTCTAGCTTAAATCTTGCTTTAATAATAGTTACAAAAATGATGCTAAGTGCAAATTACTTAGTCCCACATTACTTCGCTAATATTTGTTTGCAAAATACACCACTTTTATCCATTGCTTAGAAAATGTTTCAGGGAAAGAAATGTCCTAATTTTAAGAAGTTTACTAAAATTTCCATTCATTTCTAAAATCCTAATGATTCTGTTGCCTTTTCTATATGTGTTTATAATAAACTACACCAGTTTTCCTAATATGGGGAAAGGAACAGCAACAGATTTAAATGTTGAACTCTGGGAATAATATTTGCATCCTCAATTTTTAAAGTGATATGCTATCTACACTGTTAATTTTTGACTACAAGGCATTGTTACATCAAAATATTGGTTTATTGTCAGGGCATTATCTTAGTACTTGGTTATTTGTATTAGACAATCAAGTTGCAAACCTTACCTAACATTCTAAAACTTTTTTCCTTCACGTTTCATCCTTCTTCAGATTCTTACTGTTCCCTAATCTCTCTCTTCAATGACCCACTATGCTACCAACAACCATCTTATCTGTCTTAGCCCTACAGTGACATTTTGCAGTCTAAAATCAAGTGTTTGGGGGATTCTGTGGTCAGTCATGTCCCGAACCTATGTGATATGTTAATAAACCAATATAAAAACTTTGAGAACTCATGAAAGGTAGGAGGTCCACCTGACTTGTAGGGTTATCACAAAAAAAAAAAAAATAAGGGGGAGGAAGTGATCCCTCTCCAAAGATATATTTATTTTTAATTTAAAAGTTCCTCATTGGCTTGGGCTTTCTTAAAAAAAGGGAAATACAATCACTGGAGTTTTTCAAGATGCATTATCCTTTTGTGTATTCCACTTACAGGTGCACATGGCCCAAATCAGAGATTTTTTGAGTGTCTGTTTGGTCCAGGCATGTACCCTAACTATCTTTGTGACCTTTGCTGAAGGTATAAAGGGCAGTACAGGACCAACCAACTGAAAATCACAGAGAGTATAGCAGGAATCCAAAGGAGAGAGCAAGGGAAGCAGGCCATGGAATACACACCAGGACAACACATCTCAATGAATTTCAGCTACTGTACAGACAAGTAACTCTCCTGTCTTCTTTTGAGTGCTTGTCCTTGTGTGATTCTCAAGCAGCCATCTAACTATGATGGTGGGTGTTTGGAGTCCTGTTTAAGACAAAATGAACAACTACTGCACCAAAAGTGATGTTTGATGAAGATGCCTACATCAAAGCATAGTGTATTGTAAAGCCACATATTGAACTCCATATGGCAGCATTACACACAACACTTTTCAGAGAGGTCATCACAGTCATTTGAGCCCTTGTTGAATGAGCATTAATAGTGGTTACAGGAACTAATTTAGCTAATTCATAGCACAGAGTAATGCAACCCAAAATCCACTTTGCCGATTCTGTGTGAATATCTTGGAAGGGTGGATTCCTGGAAGGGTACCCAGGAAGGACGCTTGTACAGAAACCCCAGTATGGCTCCTGAGGGACATTGTATGGGTGCAGAGAAGGTTCCAGGGCCATATGGGAACTCTATCTCTAGATGACAGGACAACCTAGACCCTCCATCTGAGCTTAAAGTTGGGGAATGAGCTCTAGGAGATTATGTGGGTGAGTCACTCTTGCTATGCTGAGAGTCAAGTGATGGATATGATATATCAGACTCCAGAGATGAAGCAGCAGGGATAGGAGTAATATGAGGCTGATCCTGTATTACAGTCAGTACCAGAAAGGAAAACAGTGCCAAGGGAGGCACTGATTCTAGTACCAGAGGCAAATTTAAGCCTCCAGATAAGAGGTATTCGGGTTCATTAGAAAACTTCAAATCAGTGTATCAAATCAGTACTGAAGGTTGGAGAGCATTATAACCATGGGGCATACTTGACACCATCAATGTAGTGCTCTGTACCAACCTGCCCTATACTGCAGAAACAGTCAGTGCCAATGATGAGGAAGCAATCAGTGCACACTGGGAGGGTACCAAGGGGAGCTCCATATCAAAAGACTCAGTGCCAGGCACAATCACAGAGCCCTTTGACATCGAGCCAGTACCCTGCTCCTTCAATGCAACATCTGTACCAGGATGTGAAGTCTTGCTTGACTTGGAGGAGAAAGGCAAATTTTGACCTATTTTTTTTAAAAGAGGATTTATGGGGAGATGCATCCCTCTTTTCCTTGGGAGGATGCTTAAATTTTCCTTTAAACACTTTTTCATGGCTCTTCTTACAAGATTCTTTCAATGAAGGCTTAATTGCATGCACCCTGGAGCTAACTAATTCAGGGCTTGACGGGTCATTCTTTGGTTTTTCTGGCTGTTGTACAAGCATTAGAGGGAACAGAAGCTGAAGCAGCCCTCACAGAACAATTCAAAAGGAAAATATTTAGTCTCCCTAGAATTCCTTATTCTCCTGAAGAACCACCTACATAATGTTCACTTTGAGGGAGACGTACAATTCCCCTAAAAATCAGAGGCAACTATTGTGATCTCCATTAATTAGGAAAACTCACAAGCTATATAATATTTAAAACTGGGGCACTTATGCATAATCATATCGCAGACACTAATCAAACAAACAAGGTTGTAGGAATGCTGAGGAAAAATAAATTCCCCCTTAGTCTCATAACTATAACCAATGGACAACTACACAAACAAAACATAAATTACTAATTAATCTAAACCATACTATATACAAGAATGAGAAGCTAAAGTAAAGCTGCTGACACTAAAGCACTCCAGCTCAGGCCAAGGGTGAAAAGAAGGAACTGAATTAGCAGTTGGTCCCACAATACCTTTTCTACCTTGGATATGGGACAAAGGGATAGTTAGAGAACATGCACAGACCAAACAGACACTGCATACCAAAAAGCCTCTGATCTAGGCACATGCACACCTAGAGTGGAATATACAAAGGGACAAGCACTAAGAAAAAAAAGAAACGTTTATTCTTCCTTTGCTGCAAATCAAATATATTGCTAAACTTGTTTCTCAACGAGTCACTAAGAACTTAACTTTACCATAGCATCAAGACATTTATTTACAAAAGACTACATCAACCAATACAATTTCAACATCTCTGAAAAGGAACCATTGTATTCACCTCCATTTTTCTTTTTGTCCACAATTCTTTGAGTGAACCATTCTTTGGTTTCCTCTTTGGTGTTTTTTGCAAGCTCAATAACTACCAGAGGCCTGAAATGAGGCTCAAATGTGTCGAATGCAGACCAGCTTTCTTTCATCCTTTGACAACTTGCTAAATGCTAAAAGACAAAAAACATGCCAATGTTAAAAATACTACAAGATACAGTCTGCAGAAAAAGAAACTTTGCTACAATAAGTTACTGTTTGTTTGTAGTTAGCATGTGAACGGAGGCATACTGCATACAGCATGCTCAGTGCCTGCTGGAGGGAAGTGCTATGCAGCACTTGAATAAACTTCACTGGTTGTCACTCAACGTAATGTTGCCTGCCTTTGGTTGAAGCTATATCCCATTCTCTTTATCTAGGATGACTGTTGCCACCAGGTATAGCACATTGGTGGTGGCAGCGGTGGTGAGGAAGCAAATATAAATAAATAAATAAATGGAAGAGAAAAATAAGGGAGGACACTGAGGCCATCTCCCTTTTCCCAACAGAGTAAAATCAGTGACAATTGTTACTAAATTAAGACATTATAAAAGAGCCTGAAAATGTTAATTTTGCACATTTATCAGAGAATGAAAAATGTTAATAAAAAGAATACGAACGTATTTATTCTGTAATACAATATATTTTGCCCTTACCCAGTTGAGAAAACAAATTTTGACAGACAGGTGATGAATAACATTGTTTGATTTTTAAGAAATGCATCCGATGAAGTGAGCTGTAGCTCACGAAAGCTTATGCTCTAATAAATTTGTTAGTCTCTAAGGTGCCACAAGTACTCCTTTTCTTTTTGCGAATACAGACTAACACGGCTGCTACTCTGAAACCTTTGATTTTTAATGATCTCAATAAGGGTGGGTAAACAGACTATGAGCCTGAGGTGATAAGTTTTCATGAAAATTTTGCAAGCCTTCTTTACAAACACTAATTGAAACTTCACAGCACCTCTGTTAGGTAAGTAGGTAAATAGTATTCCCATTTTACAGATGGGTAAAGTAAGGCACAGTGATTAAGGGACTTGCTTAATATCACACAGCAAGTTAGTTGCACAGAGAGGAACCTAAAGCTAGGTTGCAACGAATTAAGCATGTGCATAGCTTTACATGAGTAGTCTCACTGACTTGAACTGAAGTTTTATGTTGACATTATTCCTTACGTACTTGGATAAAATGTGCTGCAAGAAAAAATATATCTGTATGTGCATATATCTCTCTTCTTACTATATGTTCCATTCTAGGCATCCGATGAAGTGGGCTGTAGCTCATGGAAGCTTATGCTCTAATAAATGTGTTAGTCTCTAAGGTGCCACAAGTACTTCTGTTCTTTTTGCGGATACAGACTAACACAGCTGCTACTCTGAAACCTCTCTTTTTTCTGTATGTTTCACAGAGCAACTTAGGAGTCACTGTCAAAAGAAAAATTGGTCATCTGCCTGCTCAGTACATGAGAACAGACTAGATATAACCTCATTGGAGGAAATTTTGATTTTGTTACTGACTTGAATGGGGCCAGAATTTCATCCATTGTCTTTGACTGTAAGTATTGTTTCTCTCTCTCTTATTCAAAGTCAACAAGATTATATCAATCCTATGCAGAATGTCCATTTTTCACAACAGTTTCTCTGGATTTCTCCATGAAGCATACAGGAAAGGATATTTCCAGTAAAGGATAAGGCTACAAATTATACAGATACAGTCAACACACAGCTCAATTTAAACAATAATTTCTTCCCTATCTTTTTAAAATATTAAAACTGAAATCATGTTTAAAAATCTAATTTATCATTTATTAGCCTGGTTAGTTTCACTTGCTAGTTCTCATACATAGCACAATCCTGTTGCATTTGGTGTTCACAATGCTGAAATAAAATGTGTACATTTTAAGTTAATATATTATGAATGCTACTAGGTTCATAAAAATGTAAATCTACATTTTAGATGTAAATCTGTACAGACAGAATGATCTAGAAGAATGATAATAGGACTGAAAGTGAGGAATTTTAATCTTGGTTCTATGATTAACTCAGTGTTTTAGACAAGTTACTTCAACTCTCTGCCTCAGTTTTCCTATTTTTAAAATGGGGATAATACTTGTCTGTCCCCAAGGGATGTTGTGAAAATTAGTCAATGTTTGTAAAAAGCTTTCAAAATGATTAGCACTGGATAAATGGTAAGTTTTATTAGCAGATAGTATCTTTTATTGAAGTAAAAAAGGAATACTTGTGGCACCTTAGAGACTAACAAATTTATTTGAGCATAAACTTTTGTGAGCTACAGCTCACGCTCAAATAAATTTGTTAGTCTCTAAGGTGCCACAAGTCCTCCTTTTCTTTTTGCAGATACAGACTAACACGGCTGCTACTCTGAAACCTTTCACTGAAGTACCGTTCTGCTCTGAAAGTGTCCTGCATAAAAAAGGCAGCTTCTTATTAAAAAAGATCTGCTCCTTTTATGTATTCAGCATCACATTTTCTCATTTTAGTCACAAAAAAGATTTCTTACTCCTGTTAGCACTACAGAACTGTGCAAGTAGTGAAGATTCTATTCCAGGGGTCAGCAACCTATGGAACGCGTGCCAAAGATAGCAAGCGAGCCAATTTTTAATGGCATGCTGCCGCCTGCCCGGTCCCAGCCGCTGGCCCCGCCCAGCCCGCTGTCGAACAGGCCGGCAGTGGGCTGAAGGCCGGCACCCCAGCAGGCAGCAGCTTGCCATTAAAAATCCTGCCTGCCCCGGGCTGCTCTTCTCCGCCCCCGGTGGGGGCAAGGTGAAGAAGCTTGGTCCTGCCAGCTGCTGCTGCAAAGCAGGCAAGGTCCCCACTCCCCCACCTCTTCCCCCAGTGTGCTAGGTTCCTGCCCCTCCTCCTCTCCCTCCCTGCCGCCGATCAGCTGATGGCCCTTGCACAGGAGGGGGAGAAGCAGAGCCGCAGTGCGCTCGCTGCTCCAGGGAGGAAGTGGAGAAGGGGGGTGGAATCAGGGCATATCCCCTCCAGCCCACTGCCACTCTGGGCAGGGGGCTGGAAGCACCCCCATGACCCTAGCCTACACCCCCAGCCCTCTGCCCTGACTCATGCACCTTCCTCACATACTCCCAGCCCCCTGCCCTGACTCCTGCACCCCCCCACACACACCCAGCCCCCCCATACCCTGACTCTTGTACCCCCCACATTCCCACCCCAAGCACCAAACGGGAGCTCCTGCACACACCCCCATTCCCACCTGCACCCTCGCACCAAATGGAAGCTCCCCAGGTACGCACTCCACACCGAAACCTCCTGCCCCCACCCTGAGCCCCCTCCCTCATTCTAGCTCCTGGCCAGACCCTACACCCCAGCCCCCAGCCTGCTCCTTCACCCCCAGCCCTGTGCTTAGTGCCCTCCCACCCTCAGCTCGGTGCAGAGAGGAAGAGAATGGGCTAGAACCAGGGAGATGGTAGGTACCCACTCTATGTGGGCAGGGCCAGGATCCCAGACTGGCAGCGGGCTGAGCGGGGCTGGCAGCCGGGACCCTGTCTGGCAGAAGCCAATGGATGGAACCCCAGACTGGCAGCAGGCTGAGCTGTTCAGCCCGCTGCCGGTCTGAGGTTCTGGCTGCTGGCCCCTTGCCAGCTGGGGTCCCAGCTGCAGATCCTGCTCAGCCTGCTGCTGGCTTAGGTGAATGGAACCCCAGGCTGTGTTAGTCGAGAGAAATCCACTTCCTGGACACTACGGTACTAATAAGCGATGGTGACATAAACACCACCCTATATCGGAAACCTACTGACCACTATTCCTACCTACATGCCTCTAGCTTTCATCCAGATCATACCACACAATCCATTGTCTACAGCCAAGCTCTGCGATATAACCGCATTTGCTCCAACCCCTCAGATAGAGACAAACACCTACAAGATTTCTATCATGCATTCCTACAACTACAATACCCACCTGCTGAAGTGAAGAAACAGATTGACAGAACCAGAAGAGTACCCAGAAGTCACCTACTACAGGACAGGCCCAACAAGGAAAATAACAGAACGCCACTAGCCATCACCTTCAGCCCCCAACTAAAACCTCTCCAACGCATCATCAAGGACCTACAACCCATCCTAAAGGACGGCCCATCACTCTCACAGATCTTGGGAGACAGGCCAGTCCTTGCTTACAGACAGCCCCCCAACCTGAAGCAAATACTCACCAGCAACCACACACCACACAACAGAACCACCAACCCAGGAACCTATCCTTGCAACAAAGCCCGTTGCCAACTCTGCCCACATATCTATTCAGGGGACACCATCATAGGGCCTAATCACATCAGCCACACTATCAGAGGCTCGTTCACCTGCGCATCTACCAATGTGATATATGCCATCATGTGCCAGCAATGCCCCTCTGCCATGTGCATTGGTCAAACTGGACAGTCTCTACGTAAAAGAATAAATGGATACAAATCAGACATCAAAAATTATAACATTCAAAAACCAGTCGGAGAACACTTCAACCTCTCTGGTCACTTGATTACAGACTTGAGGGTGGCTATTCTTCAACAAAAAAACTTCAAAAACAGACTCCAACGAGAGACTGCTGAATTGGAATTAATTTGCAAACTGGATACAATTAACTTAGGCTTGAATAGAGACTGGGAATGGATGAGTCATTACACAAAGTAAAACCATTTCCCCATGTTATTTCTCCCCCCCACCCCATCCCCCACTGTTCCTCAGACATTCTTGTTAACTGCTGGAAATAGCCTACCTTGTTTGTCACCATGAAAGGTTTTCCTCCCTCCCCCCCTGCTGCTGGTGATGGCTCATCTTAAGTGATCACTCTCCTTACAGTGTGTATGATAAAACCCATTATTTCATGGTCTCTGTGTGTGTATATCAATCTCCCTTCTGTATTTTCCACCAAATGCATCCGATGAAGTGAGCTGTAGCTCACGAAAGCTTATGCTCAAATAAATTTGTTAGTCTCTAAGGTGCCACAAGTACTCCTTTTCTTTTTGCGAATACAGACTAACACAGCTGCTACTCTGAAACCTGTCAGTTTACCTAGGTGTGTGTACAGCAACTGGCACCCTAGTCTCAATACAAATAATAAACACCCTTCCTACATCATCTACTTGATGGTCCAAGTGGTACATCTAGAGGGTAGCATGGAGTGCAGTTAACATGTCCCAGAAAGGCATGCCACATCCACTTAGATGTGTCACAAATGGCAGCACTCTATGGGTAACAGAAGGAGAAATGCAAATTACTGTTTAGCTGTTACTGTTAGCAAACAGAAAATATGCTGACATTGTTATAAATCGACTGTTTCATGACACTTTGGAATTGAAGAAAATATAGAATATTAATTTCACTAATGTAATACATTTTATTGAATAAATTTAATACAAAGGTTTTCAACAAAAAACTTGTTTATTCTCCAGTAAAAGGATTGTGTTCACCTTATCTACTTCATGTTTTTATTCATAAAGAGCCATCAGTATGCTCAGTTTTCAAACAAGGAGACATAATTTTTGCTCCCAGGAGAAACAATGATCTAAATATTAATATTGTATTGTAATTCAGAAGATAGCACTGTCCAGATAAAAGGCAGCTGTGAAGGGCATCAAAACATATCTTTCACACTTCAACACACCTGTGCGTGATTCAGGCATAGAGGGGGAAAAGCGTTAAGACTACCCTGGCTCTGGTTATCACAAATTCTAGCTAATCCTAAAATCAGTCTAATTCACTTGCTCACGTTCAAGTTCCAATTAGCAAAAACCAATTCTCGGATGTGAAAAACCACGGGACCTACTTCGAAAGGAAGACATTTGATAGTTATTAAATGTAGGTAGCAGCGGGGGATCTACTTGCTTCGCAAATCTGCACAATGCGATCCGGGCAGCCCAGCCCCACCCCGACCACAGCTCCGAGAGGGGTGGAGGAGAGGGCGAAGCGGGAGCAACTCTGCAGGGTCCTAGAGAAGAAGGAGGGTACGCGCAGGCTTGCCCACTACCGACGCCCCAGTGCTCCTGCACCCCTGACGCCTTAGGCCCTCCCCCGTGCCCAGCTTCTCTGGGGTCCCAGCCGTGAGCGGACCCTGGGCCACTCAGGGGTGGGCGAGGGAGGCTCCTCCTCTCCTGGCGGCGCAGACACGCCGGGGCGGCAGGGACTAGCGGAGAGCAGGGGGCTCGCGCTCGCACTCACCCTCTGCCTCTTTAGTCCACGTCCGCGAGGGAGGGAGGGAGCAGAGCGGCTGCGGGGGATGGGAGGGGGCGTTAGACGCGCCGTAACAACAGGGAGCATGCGCCGGTGAGAGGGGCGCGGCGGCTCGCGCCAACAGGGCGGGCCCAAGAGGGACGCGAGGCGGGGTTTAGGGTCGGAGAAGCGCTCGGGGAAGACCGCTGGAGCCGCGCGCGCGCCAGGAGAGCGCTTGCGCGCCCTCGGAGGAGGCGGGAGAGAGCGGACTGCGCGAGCCAAAGGGCGGGGCTATAACGTTGCCCGAGAGTTGCTCCGCCCTCCCCCTTTCTCAAGAGCGGTTGGCCGGCGGTTGGCCCCGGCGGGACTCGTGTATAGCGCCCTCAAGCGTCTGGCGGCCGTGTAGCTGCTGTGCTGCGGCTGCTAAAAATGGCAGCACAGGCTTTGCATGGGGGCGTAGAGAGCCATGTATGGTACAAAGAACAGGAGGACTTGTGGCCCCTTAGAGACTAACACATTTATTAGAGCATAAGCTTTCGTGAGCTACAGCTCACTGCATCGGATGCATTTGGTGGAAAATACAGAGGGGAGATTGATATACACACACACAGAGAACATGAAACAATGGGTTTTATCGTACACACTGTAAGGAGAGTGATCACTTAAGATGAGCCATCACCAGCAGCAGGGGGGGGAAAGGAGGAAAACCTTTCATGGTGACAAGCAAGGCAGGCTAATTCCAGCAGTTAACAAGAATATCAGAGGAACGGGGTGGGGTGGGGTGGGGTGGGGTGGGGTGAAATACCATGGGGAAATAGTTTTACTTTGTGTAATGACTCATCCATTCCCAGTCTCTATTCAAACCTAAGTTAATTGTATCCAGTTTACAAATTAATTCCAATTCAGCAGTCTCTCGCTGGAGTCTGTTTTTGACGTTTTTTTTGTTGAAGAATTGCAACTTTTAGGTCTGTAATTGAGTGAGCAAAGAGATTGAAGTGTTCTCCGACTGGTTTTTGAATGTTATAATTCTTGACGTCTGATTTGTGTCCATTCATTCTTTTACGTAGAGACTGTCCAGTTTGGCCAATGTACATGGCAGAGGGGCATTGCTGGCACATGATGGCATATATCACATTGGTAGATGTCGCTGATGTGATCAGCCACACTGTCAGAGGCTCGTTCACCTGCGTATCTACCAATGTGATATATGCCATCATGTGCCAGCAATGCCCCTCTGCCATGTACATTGGTCAAACTGCATAAAAAGAATAAATGGACACAAATCAGACGTCAAGAATTATAACATTCAAAAACCAGTCAGAGAACACTTCAATCTCTCTGGTCACTCAATTACAGACCTAAAAGTGGCAATTCTTCAACAAAAAAACTTCAAAAACAGACTCCAAGGAGAGACTGCTGAATTGGAATTAATTTGCAAACTGGATACAATTAATTTAGGCTTGAATAGAGACTGGGAATGGATGAGTCATTACACAAAGTAAAACTATTTCCCCATGGTATTTCTCCCCCCCACCCCACCCCCCACTGTTCCTCAGACATTCTTGTTAACTGCTGGAAATTGCCCACCTTGCTTGTCACCATGAAAGATTTTCCTCCTTCCCCCCCCACCCCTGCTGGTGATGGCTCATCTTAAGTGATCACTCTCCTTACAGTGTGTATGATAAAACCCATTGTTTCATGTTCTCTGTGTGCGTATATAAATCTCCCCACTATATTTTCCACCGAATGCATCTGATGAAGTGAGCTATAGCTCACGAAAGCTTATGCTCTAATAAATTTGTTAGTCTCTAAGGTGCCATAAGTACTCCTTTTCTTTTTGCGAATACGGACTAACACAGCTGCTACTCTGAAACCTGTCATGTATGGTACGCACACCCCTAGGCTGCTGTACGTCTGTACGCGCCTAGGCAGTGCCTCGCTATCCTTCTCTGCTAGTTGTACCCGTACTGGGGTCGGGGGGTGCAGTGTAGTACATACGCCACACGCGGGAGCCAGCCTAGGCCTGCTGCATGTTGCTCTTTAGGCTCTGGAGTGTGGGGAAAGCAAGGTCGGGGGCCTCCCCACCAGGGTGCTAGGAGTCTGGCAGCAGCCCCTGGCCAGAAGTGGTTTTCCTCAGATGCACAGTTTACAGTTTTGTTCAATGGCTTTCAGTATCCGCACTCTATAAATTGTTCCAACGCCCCTGCTCCCATAGTCATTTGTGCCCATCTCCCATGCCCACATGCACCCTTTCTGTCTTGCTGCTCCCTGCCATCCACCATATCCTGCTTTTCACCCTGTAACTCTTCAGAGCTCATGGCTTCCAGCAGCAGTAGCTGTTCTGGCCTCCTGTACTTTTAGCATTATCCGTTTTGCAATAAAAAGTTAAAGAAAACAAGCTACTTCCTAATACATATATGAGCCTCCCACTGGCCCACAAAATCTTATTTTCCCCTCCCTTACCCTGCCTCTCCTTGCTTTGTTGTCTCCTGTTTGTTCTAGTCTTAATTTAGGGACTACCCCTGCAAATCTGTATTATAGGGTGTAGTATGTACTTACAACCCATTGGTTTCAGTGGGATTATTCATGGTAGTAAATGCTAAATCCATTTTATTTACCTGTTGCATAATTTCCTGCAATCTAGAAAGCACATTTCTGTTTGTACAGACACCTAAAGAGAACTGTACAGAATATTCCTAATTTTCTAATATTTCCAGTATCAGACGTCAAAAAAAAAAAGGAATTGTCACTCCTTTCTCACCCCCAAATCCTCAGGAAATTAATTGAGATTATATATATAATCCCATTTGATTATATATATATACACCCATTTGATCTTAACAAATGAGTACCAATTAATGTTACAGAAATAAAAAAATTGCAAGGTCTTTGCACAGAGAAACCTCTTTCCAAACCCCAGATTTGGCATTCAGTTTAACTCTATGCATATGAGAAAGAATCAGTCATTAAGTATGTAATTCTGCTGATACATCAAAATTACTAATTTTTTCCTTGAGTCCTAGTAAAAGGTGGATTCTGTCAATATGTCAAGGCTCAATTGAAAGAAAATTTAATATAAAGGCTGAACTGGCAAGAGTCACTTCATACAAGCAGGAATTGTTGCCAGTAGCTAAGGATAACAAGCAGCCATGTTAGTCTGTATTCGCAAAAAGAAAAGGAGTGCTTGTGGCACCTTAGAGACTAACAAATTTATTTGAGCAAAAGCTTTTGTGAGCTACAGCATCCGATGTATCCGACAGTATGCATCCGATGAAGTGAGCTGTAGCTCACGAAAGCTTATGCTCAAATAAATTTGTTAGTCTCTAAGGTGCCACAAGTACTCCTTTTCTTTTTTCAAACATGAGAGACACAGTTAAATAGTTACAAAGAGGATTTGGTTCTCCCCTGTTGCTACAACGTGGTAAACATTACAAGAGCCATTGACCTAGGGGTCCTGCTATGGGAGGGAAGGTTTAGTTTATCAAAACTTGTTCTGGTCCCAGTCTCCAAGTGGACACCAGTGTGCTGAGTCTTATATAAGTACTTTTTATCTGTATATTTACAAAAGAAGGTAAACACTATTACTATCTTCATTCTACTCATGAGGAAACTGAGGCACAAATAGGTGTAGTGACTTGCCCAAAGTCATACAGCAAGCCAGTAGAAGAGCAGGGGATAGAATCTACATTCATTATCATGGCATAGATCATTAGGCATTAGGTCAAATCTGAATTTTATTACAACTGTGGAGGAAATTACTTTTCCAGTTATATGTAGCCCAATTTTCACATGCTAGCAGTTGTATTTTCCTTTATATTATAGGGGTTTGCAAGAAGCAGCTCCCACAGACAGACAGCAGCACAGAGACAGAGGCGGGGAACCGGAAAGTGTCTACCCATTCTTTGTGCATGAGATCCTGACTGTGGGTGTTTGGCCAGAGAAGAGGGGAAGTTGCTGACAGAGGAGAGTGACTGACACTCCTGGTCAACCAACTGCACCCAACAATGTGTACACATGGCTGGGACTCCCAGTTATGTGCATCCAGACCAAACATTATTTGTGGGGGAAATAGGGGAGTTTACTTTCAGAAGTAGAGATACGTGAAGTTGTTCAGTTGCTCTCTACATGGTAGAAGAGAGGTAAATCCCTTTTACCTGCTAGTGAAAGGAGCCCAGCTGATTCAAAGTACCCAGTTTCACCACTCAGTCAGCTATTCCCAAAACAGCTTGGCTATAGCAGGCATTGGGCAAAGAAAAGCCCTTCCCTCCACTTAAGCAAGCACTAGCCACAACATAGAACCAGCAGAAAGAGAGGAGGCCAACCTGCCCAGATGTGGACAAAGGGAAGAGGAGAAAAGCAGCTCTCAGATTGCTATCCAGAAGGAACAGATAGAAGGCCAGCCTCACCTACTAGGCGTCCCTAGCACAGAAAGTCAAGGGAGGATCAATATTTGAGCAACACAGAGATCTGCTCTCCAGTCCAGAGAGCAATCTGTCTCACAGTATGATACTGTACCAATACTGGGTGTGTCTACACTTTGGGCTGGAGGTGTAAATTCCACTTTGACTTTGAGGACATGTACTTGGATGGGTACATACTTGGAATGGCTAGCCCATCATGCAGCTGCAGCTACATTCTATTTTTAGCATGGTAGCTCCATCAGACAGGTACATCTACTCAAGCTGGATTTTACACCTTCAGTGTAGATATACCAAGTAAGTATTTTCACTCTACTCTTAGGGAAATACCCAGAGGTCATTCAAGACCTTGTCTAAGAGACTCAATTAAGTTCAGTGTAAAGACAGGCGAAGGATTAGAGAGTTGAAGGATAGTGTCAGCACCCAAATGATGGTCAGGGCTCTGACATAAAAACAACAGCAAGTTTACTTTTCTTTAATCAATCCTAAAGAGTTCTAACACAAGTGACAGTGTGTACATACTGACCAGCTGAGATCTGTGGGTAGACTTTATGATTGGACCCGCTTTTCTTTTATATTCTGTTTGTAGAATTCAAATTGTATTTAATTATTGCAAAAGATGTGATTATTTGAGGGTGTGTGTGTTTGATTATTGTTGTGGAGTTAACACTTTGGTATCTCTCTTCCCCTTGATTTCCCTGACCTTTTCTTTTATCCATGTTCCTATTTATCCCCCCTTCTTTTTATGTAACCCAAACCCTTTCTCTTAAATGTTGAGAGGGATTTTCCTACAACTTTTTGGTTCTTGATTCCTACTAAATATATTGTTAATGTCCTAGGTATCAGAGGGGTTGTATATAAGCATGTATTCACCTGACCACTAGATGGAGGCACTATGTATTCTACAGATTGACAACCTGAGGTGTGCCATTAACCCAGTGGTCCTGTGGTGGGGCAGAGAGTTGCTTAGAAGGGAAAAGCAAGTGGCCTCTTTAGGCATTTCTACACTGCAATTAAAACCCCCTGGCTCAGGCTAAGGAGCTGTTTAATTGTGGTGTAGATGTTCAGACTCAGCCTGGAGCTGGGGCTCTATGACTCTGGAAGGTGGGAGGATGCCAAAGCGTGGGCGGCAGCCTGAGTCAAACATCTACACCACAATCAAACAGCCTCTTAGACTGAGCCCCACGAGCTTGAGTCAGCTGGCATGGGCCAACCACAGGTGTCTAATTGCAGTGTAGATATAACATACCCTTCTACTCTTAAGGACAAGGGGTGCACTAGTAGAGGGCTGTACCAGGAGTTGAAGTATTGTAACAAACCATATACTGCAATCAAAAGATAATTATTCTATAAATAACCCCCAGTGGTGAGCTGTGACTAGATCTCTCATTTTCCAGCTATAAAAAAAAAATATATATGAAAGCCTTTACCATTTAAATCCTAATAGATTCCTTATCCTCTCTGTAAATTGGCCTCTAATGGGCAACATCTAATGGCCTTTAATGGGCAACAAAGCATGAAGTGCCTAATCCTGCAAAAAGGTGAGTACCTCCTAGAAGGTTCTGTGCTTTCTCTCTGAGTTCAGTGGCGTTGAGGATACTCTGCACATCTTGGGTGGGACTCTATCTCGCAGGATTGGACCCAAAAAGATAGTATATTATAGTCTGGACATTCATGCTGACTTACATCCAGAATTCCCCAAATTGTAATTGTCACTGATTGTAATAAATTTTACAGGTGAAAGGAGATGGTTTGGTAAAGGTTCCTTTATTTTATTCTTCTAGAGTAGACTTTTCAAAAACTGTACCAAATCTTGCAGGAAAATCTCACAGATATGAACACATCAAAATGGTTAAGTGTAGATAAAATAATGGGCAACTTAACTAGTATCTATATAAAAGTTATAAAACTTTCTGTACCAATTATCAATTATATTTTAGAGTTATCAAAGAAAAAACAGAAATTTTATTTTCTACCAAACAGCACGTGAACATTTTGCTTTCCAGACTTTCTTTCTCATCACCTTATTTTTGGTTTCAGAGTAGCAGCCGTGTTAGTCTGTATTCGCAAAAAGAAAAGGAGTACTGGTGGCACCTTAGAGACTAACAAATTTATTAGAGCATAAGCTTTCGTGAGCTACAGCTCACTTCATCGGATGCCGATGAAGTGAGCTGTAGCTCACGAAAGCTTATGCTCTAATAAATTTGTTAGTCTCTAAGGTGCCATCAGTACTCCTTTTCATCTTATTTTTGTTACTGTTGCAAAAAATGACTATAGTAGTTCTAGTTAGCGTAGAATTATTTTGCAAAATAAAGGATTTTTTTCAAGGGTCTATTATGTGCTGTGTGTGACCAAAGGAAGATAAGCTGCAAAGAATAAAAGAAAAATTGAAATTTTTAACTGATAGATCTTCAATAGCCATCAATTCAGAAATACTAAAGACCACATATTTGTAGATTTAATTACATTTTCCATAAATTCTAATTTATCTTTCATACTGCTAAGTGGTCCACTTAGAACATTAGTACTATCTGTACAGCAAAATCTTTAATCTTGTCATCAAGTTCATTGACTTTGTATTCTACAGCTGTAGTGTTATTCAAAAATCTTATTTGAAACAGAGCATAACTTATACATAAATGTTTCAAACTGAGTTTGAAGAGCTTTTATTCCAAACTGTAAACCCTGTATATGATGGAAACCACTTCAAGTCAGGGGGTATCATAGCACCCTCAGCATCCCTAGTTCTAGTACCTATTGGGTCCCCCAAGAATCTGTACTGGGACCTGTGTTGTTTAACATTTTCATAAATGATCTGGAAAGGAGGACAAACAGTAAGACAGCAAAGTTTACAGATGATAAAATATTACTCAAGTCCAAATCAGACTGTGAAGAGTTACAAAGGGATCTCACTAAACTGGATGACTGAGCAACAAAATGGCAGATGAAATTCAGTCAAAAAAGCTAACAAAGTTAGGAACCATTAGGAAAGGGATAGATAATAAGACAGAAAATATCATAATGTGACTATATAAATGCATATGATGCCCACGCCTTGAATACTGTGTGTAGTTCTGGTCCCCCCACATCTCAAAAAACTAGGTTGACCAGACGCAAGTGTGAAAAATCGGGACGTGGTTGGGGGGTAATAGGAGCCGATATAACAAAAAGACCCCAAAATCGGGACTGTCTCTATAAAATCGGGACATCTGGTCACCCTACAAAAAACATTTCTTAGAATTGGAAGAAGTACAGAGAAGGGCAACAAAAATGATTAGGAGTATGGAACAGCTTCCATACAAGGAGAGATTAAAAAGACTGGGCCTGTTCATCTTAGAAAAGAGATGACTAAGGAGAGGGGAAATATGATAGAGATCTATAAAATCATGAACAACGTGAAGAAAGTGAATATGTGAAGGGGTAAATAACACTTGCCTAACACAAGAAACAGGTCACCCAATGAAATTAATAGGCAGCAGGTTTAAAACAAACAAAAGGAAGTATTTCTTCACACAGTGCACAGTGAACCTGTGGAACTCATTGTCAGGGATACTGTGAAGGCCAACAGTGTAAGTGGGTTCAAAAAAATCTGCCTGCAGCAGATGACTGACTCCCTTTTTGGAGGAAGAAATAACACAGGCAGGGATGCAGGTGGACTGCTGAGCTGCATGGAGAATGAGAGTGGGGAAGCATTGGAGGAAATCCACAAATCCCCTTTGTCTAACAGTAATGTAGCTAAATTTGACCCTTTATTTCTAGTTATTAGTCAACAAATATAGCCATATGCTCAGTATTACATCATAGACAACTGAAGAGCAAGTGAGGGCTGGGGAATCAAACTCACAATTTATATTGGTTACTGACCATCTCCAGAAAGATCAGTAGCAAACAGTTCATGGAGCACATTTTTCTAGGAAAATTTTCCAGTCCAAAAATTTAGACCAGTTTTAATCACTAAAGCACCATAAGCATTTATAAGGCCATACTGTCATTTACAGTAAGACTCCTTTACATCACTCTGACAATGTAAAGGAGCCTTAAAACTTTTACACCTGTTTTATACTCATGGGGGAATTCATTAAGAACAATGTGAACAATTCACTAAGCAGGCAGGCTGCTACATTCTGCTCTGCCTGAGGGAACAGAGCTTTCTCCATGCCTACTTCCTCAGAAACACTCCAAAGCCCTGCCCCTCCATGCAGGGTGCACTGTGATATCAAACGAGAGGGCCAGAGTCTCTCTCACTCACTCACACGCTCCGCCACACCCCACCCCTCCGGTGATGATTTACTTCTCCCCTATCTGCTCCGGATGCCTAAACTGACGTGCCCACCCTTCCTGGGAGGGGCATGTGACCACTCTTGCAGCTTCCTTTTTCTTCCCTGTCAGAATTCATTTTTCTGCAGGGAAGCAAAAAAATCTGCAGTGGACATGAATTCCGTGCGTGTCCAGTGGCACACAATTCCCTCAGGAGTACTGCATGATCATTCTTATGGGTTTTATATATATATATACACTGAGAACTTGAGTTTCATGTGAGTGGAATGAATTTTACCCAATATGAAGGAGGCCATGAGGTGGTAAGGGCTTGATCCAAAACCAATGGAAAGCCTCCTTCTGACTTCCCTGAGCCTTGGTTTAGGCCCAGATCTTCAAAAGCTTTTAGGCTTCTGTCATAAATATAAAGGGAAGGGTAAACACCTTTAAAATCCCTCCTGGCCAGAGGAAAAACCCTTTCACCTGTAAAGGATAAGAAGCTAGGATAACCTCGCTGGCACCTGACCAAAATGATCAATGAGGAGACAAGATACTTTCAAAAGCTGGGGGGAGGGAGAAACAAAGCCTCTCTCTCTCTCTCTCTCTGTCTGGGTGATGCTTTTGCCAGGGACAGAACAGGAATGGAGTCTTAGAACTTAGTAAGTAATCTAGCAAGATATGCATTAGATTCTGATTCCTTTAAATGGCTGAGAAAATAAGCTGTGCTGAATGGAATGTAGATTCCTGTTTTTGTGTCTTTTTGTAACATAAGGTTTTGCCTAGAGGGATTCTCTGTGTTTTGAATCAGATTACCCTGTAAGGTATTTACCATCCTGATTTTACAGAGGTGATTCTTTTTACTTTTTCTTATATTAAAATTCTTCTTTTAAGAATCTGATTGCTTTTTCATTGCCCTTAAGATCCAAGGATTTGGGTCTGTGTTCATCTATGCAAATTGGTGAGGATTTTTATCAAACCTTCCCCAGGAAAGGGGGTGTAAGGGCTGGGATTTTGGGGGGAAAGACGTTTCCAAATGGACTCTTTCCCAGTAATATACCGGTTAGACGTTTGGCAGTGGCAGTGATAAAGTCCAGGGGAAAAGGTAAAATAGTTTGTACCTTGGGGAAGTTTTAACCTAAGCTGGTAAAAGTAAGCTTAGGAGGTTTGCATGCAGGTCCCCACATCTGTACCCTAGAGTTCAGAGTGGGGAAGGAACCTTGACAGCTTCTAACTAAAACCAGTGGTAGTGAGGCACCTAAATACCTTTGGAGAATTTGGGCCTATGCCTGCTCCTGCTCCCAGTACCATCAGTGACAAACCTCCCATCCACATCAATGGTGTAGTATCATGCCCTTAGGCCTGGTCTACACTACAGGGTTAGGTCGAATTTAGCCGCTTTAGGTCGATTTAAAAATGACCTCCACACAACCAAGCCTGTTCCGTTGACCGAAAAGGCTCTTAAAATTGACTTCTGTACTCCTCCCCAATGAGGGGAGCAGCACTAAAATCAACCTGGCGGGTCAAATTTGGGGCAGTACGGATGCAAATAGACAGTATTGGCCTCCGGAAGATATCCCAGACTGCTCCATTGTGACCGCTCTGGACAGCAGTTTCCACTCCGATGCACTAGCCAAGTACACAGAAAAAGCCCCAGGAACTTTTGAATTTCATTTCCTATTTGGTCAGCGTGGCGAGCTCAGCAGCACAGGTGACCATGCAGTCCAGGAATCGGAAACGAGCTCCAGCATGGACCGAAAGGGAGACACTGGATCTGACTGCTGTATGGGGAGAAGAATCTGTGCAGGCAGAACTCCGATCCAAAAGAAGAAATGCAAATATATTTGCCAAAATCTCACAAGGCATGTTGGACAGAGGCTACACCAGGGACACACAGCAGTGCCGCCTGAAAGTTAAAGAGCTCAGGCAAGCCTACCAAAAGACAAAGAAGGCAAACGGTCACTCCGGGCCAGAGCCCCATTCATGCCGCTTCATGTTCATGCTGAACAGCTGCATGCCATTCTAGGGGGGGACCCTACCACTATCCCACCTCTGTTCGTGGACACCTGCAAGGGGAGAGTCTCAAGCCGCACGGAGGAGGATTTTGTGGATGAGGAAGAGGAGGAGGATGAAGAGGAGGAGAATGCGCAGCAAGCAAGCAGTGAACCCGTTCTCCCCGGCAGCCAGGACCTTTTCATCACCCTGGAGCCAATACCCTCCCAAGGCTGGATCCCCGACCCTGAAGCCAGAGAAGTGCTTCAGGTGAGTGCACATTTGTAACTACAGTAAGGGGTTTAAAAGCAATAGTGTTCATGGTCACCTGGTTGAAACAGGGGAATTTTGTAAGGAAACAGTAAAAGGACCCTGTTCATGCTGGGCTGTTTGTGCTTGGCTAAAGGATCATCCCAGAGAATAGCCATGCGGTGGGGTGGGGGTAGGTGTGTGCTGCACATCTACCCGAATACTGCAGCCCCTCCTGTTAAATGTGAAACCCAACCCATTGCTTGCTCTGGGAAAGGGGGGTGCTGCAGTTTGATAACATTTCCACATGTTATGAAGGTGTAAGAAGCCAACCCAATTTTACTCTCCCTTTTTATCGCCCCCCAGGTGCAAATGTTTCTACGCTCCCCCTATCATCTCCATCCCTGCGGTTATCGCAGATTAGAAGGCGAAAAAAATGCACTCGCAATGACATGTTTTCCGAGCTCATGCAGTCCTCCCTCACTGATAGGGCACAGCTTAATGCATGGAGGCATTCAGTGGCAGAGGCCAGGAAATAATTAAGTGAGCACGAAGAGCGGAGGCAGGACGCGATGCTCAGACTAATGGGGGAGCAAACGGACATGATGAAGTGTCTGTTAGAGCTGCAGGAAAGCCAACAAGAGCACACTGTATAACTGCCTACCCTCCTCCCCATGTTCCATAGTATCGTCACCCAGACGCCCAAGAATGTGGGGGGAGGCCCTCCGGGCACCCAGCCACTCCACTCCAGAGGATGGCCCAAGCAACAGAAGGCTATCATTCAAACAGTTTGATTTTTGTAGTGTGGCTACAATAAACAATGTGGCCTCTTCCCTCCTCTCCCACCCCACCCAGGCTACCTTGTCCGCAATCTCATTTTTTTTAATTAATAAAGAAAGAATGCATGGTTTCAAAACAATAGTTATTTTATTTCAAATGGGGGAGGGTGGTTGGCTTACAGGGAATTAAAATCGACAAAGGGAGTGGATTTGCATCAAGGAGAAACACAACTGTCACACCAAAGCCTGGCCAGTCATGAAACTGGTTTTCAAAGCTTCTCTGGTTTCAGAGTAGCAGCCGTGTTAGTCTGTATTCGCAAAAAGAAAAGGAATACTTGTGGCACCTTAGAGACTAACAAATTTATTAGAGCATAAGCTTTCGTGAGCTACAGCTCACTTCATCGGATGCATTTGGTGGAAAAAACAGAGGAGAGATTTATATACACACACACACACACACAGAGAACATGAAACAATGGGTTTATCATACACACTGTAAGGAGAGTGATCACTTAAGATAAGCCATCACCAGCAGCAGAGGGGGGAAAGGAGGAAAACCTTTCATGGTGACAAGCAAGGTAGGCTAATTCCAGCAGTTAACAAGAATATCAGAGGAACAGTGGGGGGTGGGGTGGGAGGGAGAAATACCATGGGGAAATAGTTTTACTTTGTGTAATGACTCATCCATTCCCAGTCTCTATTCAAGCCTAAGTTAATTGTATCCAGTTTGCAAATTAATTCCAATTCAGCAGTCTCTCGTTGGAGTCTGTCTTTGAAGCTTTTTTGTTGAAGTATAGCCACTCTTAGGTCTGTGATCGAGTGACCAGAGAGATTGAAGTGTTCTCCAACTGGTTTTTGAATGTTATAATTCTTGACGTCTGATTTGTGTCCATTCATTCTTTTGCGTAGAGACTGTCCAGTTTGGCCAATGTACATGGCAGAGGGGCATTGCTGGCACATGATGGCATATATCACATTGGTAGTTGCGTAGGTGAACGAGCCTCTGATTGTGTGGCTGATGTGATTAGGCCCTATGATGGTATCCCCTGAATAGATATGTGGACAGAGTTGGCAACGGGCTTTGTTGCAAGGATAGGTTCCTGGGTTAGTGGTTCTGTTGTGTGGTGTGTGGTTGCTGGTGAGTATTTGCTTCAGATTGGGGGGCTGTCTGTAAGCAAGGACTGGTCTGTCTCCCAAGATCTGTGAGAGTGATGGGTCATCCTTCAGGATAGGTTGTAGATCCTTGATGATGCGTTGGAGAGGTTTTAGTTGGGGGCTGAAGGCGATGGCTAGTGGCGTTCTGTTGTTTTCTTTGTTGGGCCTGTCCTGTAGTAGGTGACTTCTGGGTACTCTTCTGGCTCTGTCAATCTGTTTCTTCACTTCAGCAGGTGGGTATTGTAGTTGTAGGAATGCATGATAGAGATCTTGTAGGTGTTTGTCTCTATCTGAGGGGTTGGAGCAAATGCGGTTATATCGTAGCGCTTGGCTGTAGACAATGGATCGAGTGGTATGATCTGGATGAAAGCTAGAGGCATGTAGGTAGGAATAGCGGTCAGTAGGTTTCCGATATAGGGTGGTGTTTATGTGACCATCGCTTATTAGCACCGTAGTGTCCAGGAAGTGGATCTCTTGTGTGGACTGGTCCAGGCTGAGGTTGATGGTGGGATGGAAATTGTTGAAATCATGGTGGAATTCCTCAAGAGCTTCTTTTCCATGGGTCCAGATGATGAAGATGTCATCAATGTAGCGCAAGTAGAGTAGGGGCATTAGGGGACGAGAGCTGAGGAAGCGTTGTTCTAAGTCAGCCATAAAAATGTTGGCATACTGTGGGGCCATGCGGGTACTCATCGCAGTGCCGCTGATTTGAAGGTATACATTGTCACCAAATGTGAAATAGTTATGGGTCAGGACAAAGTCTCAAAGTTCTGCCACCAGGTTAGCCGTGACAGTATCGGGGATACTGTTCCTGACGGCTTGTGGTCCTGCTCTTCTAATCACCCTGGTGTCTGGCTGCTCAAAATCGGATGCTAGGCGATTTGCCTCAACCTCCCACCCCGCCATAAACGTCTCCCCTTTACTCTCGCAGATATTATGGAGTACACAGCAAGCAGTGAGCTTTTAAACGTCCAAAGGCACATTCTACCATCATTCAGCATTTGCTCAGCTTATAGTTGAACTGCTCCTCACCACTGTCCAGGGTGCCTGTGTAAGGCTTCATGAGCCATGGGAGCAAGGGGTGGGCTGGGTCCCCAGGGATAACTATTGGCATTTCAACATCCCTAACAGTTATTTTCTGGTCTGGGAAGTAAGTCCCTTCTTGCAGCTGCTCGCAGTTCCTAAATATGCAAGCGTCATACACCTTTCCCAGCCATCCCACGCTGACGTCAGTAAAATATCCCTTGTGATCCACCAGTGGTTGCAGCATCATTGAGAAGTGGTTTATGTACTGATTGGCAAGGTGGTCCAGTGCCGAGATGGGGATATGCGTTCTGTCTATCACTCCACCACAGTTAGGGAAACCCATTGCAGCAAAGCCATCCAGTATGACCTGCACATTTCCCAGAGGCACTACCCTTGATAACAGAATGTCAATAATTGCATTGGCTACTTGGATCACAGCAGCCCCCATAATAGACTTGCCCACTCCAAATTGATTCCCGACTGACCGGTAGCAGTCAGGCGTTACAAGCTTCCACAGGGCTATCGCCAGTCGCTTCTCAACTGTCAGGGCAGCTCTCATCTTGGTATTCCTGTGCTTCAGGGTGGAGGAAAGCAACTCACAGAGTTCCAGGAAAGTGGCCTTACGCATGCAAAAGTTTCGCAGCCACTGGGAATCATCCTATACCCGCAAACCTATGCGATCCCACCAGTCTATGCTTGTTTGCCGGGCCCAGAATCGGCGTTCCACTGTATCAGCCCCACTGCCACCATGATGTCCCAATTGCCACAGCCCGTGCTTTCAGGAACATCTGTGTCCATGTCCTCTTCAAAATCCTCCTCATGCTGGCATCTCTTAGCCCGGTTTTGCATATACTCCAGGATAATGCACAAGGTGTTTACAATGCTCACAACAGCAGCAGTGATGGTGAGCTCAGTGGGCTCCATGCTTGCCGAGGTATGGCGACTGCAGGAGAGCAGTGGAAGTGGTGGATGATGACGGTGAGCAGTCGTACAGCACCCAGGAGGACCAGAATGGATCCCCCAAGGTCGTCGCTGGGGAGCAGGAGAGCAGAGTTGCAGAGGATGCAGTGTAAGACAATGGTTAGCAGTCCTACTGCACCGTCTGTTGACAGCAGCACCCAGGACACAACAGTAGTGGTGACGGTGAGCTGAGCTGAGCGGGCTCCATGCTTGCCATGATATGGCGTCTGCATGGAAAAAAGGAGCGAAACGATTGTCTGACGTTGCTTTCACGGAGGTAGGGGTGACTGACGACATGTACCCAAAACCACCCGTGACAATGTTTTTGCCCCATCAGGTATTGGGAGCTTAACCCAGAATTCCAATGTGTGGCAGAGACTGCGGGAACTGTGGGATAGCTACCCACAGTGCACCGCTCCGTAAGTCAATGCTAGCCACGGTAGTGAGGATGCACTCTGCCGACTTAATGCGCTTAGTGTGGACATACGCAATCGACTATATAAAATCGATTTCTAAAAATCGACTTCTATAAGATCGACCTAATTTCGTAGTGTAGACATACCCTGTGTGAAGAAGTGTGGATTGTGTTAAAATCATAGATTTTAGGGCCAAAAGGGACCACTAAAGCATTGAGTCTGCTCTCATGTAATCATAGGTCACGAACACCACCCAGCACCTGTATATTAAATCCAACAACTGAAATGAGACCAAAGTATTAGACTGCTCAGGAGACTGAACTATTACGTGCCACAGGACATACATGCCACCCAGTTCTATATTTGATTCATTGGATCAAGTTGGTGCAGTTATTCACAACTTATTCACTGTGTGGAAGAGAGGAGGAGATAATGAGGACTAACTGGCTGAGCCCAACCTTGTTAAGACTGAGTAATGCTTCTGTCCGGAGTGCAGGAACTAGGCGATATCTGATCACTCTACTGAGATAGTATGTCAACTAATTCTTACTTGTTGAATCTTCAACTGCCCACGTATGTCTAGATATTCGTTTTAGTTATAGAACTTCTTAGGGTTGCTGCCATCTCTTCAGGTGGAGCAGCTTGCCCCATTCACAGCATAATGTAGGCATCCAATCAGAAAGGAAAGATAAGAGGTCAGACAAGAGCCCCTAAATGTGTATTTTAAACAAATATATACACAATGTTATGCTAGAGGTTGGGCACCTCCATGAGGGTGTATATTTAATCTATGAGTCATCAGAGATCTCAATGAAACTGGTGGACATGATAACACCTTCCATTCAGGCTAACTGAAGCAGCAGTTAAATTCCCCTTTTTTATGTGATAGATGAAAAAATAGAAGGTACAGTCTTTGTTTAAAATGGTTTCTCTTAGCAATCACACTTTGTCCAGCATGGCTGACTGCCTCTCAGTCAGGACCTTCCACAGAAGCACAGGAAGTTGATTCCTTCTTGTCTTTCTAGGAGAAAGTTAACTTGGGGTTCTTTGCCCCTCTCATTCAGAGTCCAGTGAACCTTTGAAATGGATTCTTCTGAAGGTTACCTCCCAAAATAAAGTTCATTCAAGTTGTAAGGAAGGAGACATGGAGTATGGTGGTGAAGGAAGTTCCATGCTGATTTCTTCTCCAATGGTGTTTGCTAAAATGCAGATTGGTTTGTTCCTGTCCCTTCAATGCAAATGAATGGCCTCTTGACATGTGATTGCTAATGGATTCTGATGACACCTGGCTGGAGGCATGGCCTTGTCCTTTGTCTGAGAGAAACCTGTTTACCTGCTCCCCAGACTTATCCAGTAAGCACATTTTAGTTCCACATTTCTTTCATATTTTTTTGTTCCCTTGGTGTTTACTGCACATACACCACACAAGAATATTAATCATCAGTGTGTTATTAGTTTTCCAATGATACCTTTCATGACACATATCAGATATAGTTTATGACATCAATGAACTGGGTACGCTTAACTGGTCAGGCCAGATGAAAGTCACTACCAGTGAGCCCCTTGCCCTCTTACATTCGGATGCTGTCAGTGGTCACATCCACTCACCAATCCATAAAGATACAAACAAGCAGATAAACAACCAAAACTATAAGTAGGCTTGTAAGGATTAGATTTTTATCAGTAGAAGTCAATCAACATGGATTTCACTGCACCCATACAAACTGACAAAAATATTTCCATTGATCATCAAAATTTACAGCTAAGCAAAGTAATAAATGCTTCTTGAGAACTTTAGAGCTTGATTTAAGAATATTTACTTTGTGTATTTTGACATGTGATGTTGAAAATTTGTGTTAATGGTTATAAAGCTTCAACATTTTGAATCTTAACATCTACTGTCATTAAATATTATTGCCTGATTCCCTCTCCCACTGTCTCAACTCCCCCCAACCATAATTTCCTGCAACTATGGAAATTTAAATTAAAATAAAAATGCCCCAAAATAAACAAATATCAGTCAAAATTATAAAAAATAAAAACTGAATTCTGCCAAGCCTAACTAATAACGTAATCAAGCTATCTCTCCTAGATCCTGGGAGAGACTAACACATGGAAGGCACTCAGACACTATAGCAAGGGGGGGGCTATCTAGAGAGCAATGAAATAGTTAATGTTAACAATTAAGGCTCCGAACCAGCAAACACTTACACACATGCTGGACTTTAAGCATGAGTCTTTCTACTGAAGTTCCTCTGGGTGCATGTGTGTACAAATTATTGAAGTCAATGAGATTACACATGTGTTGCAAGATCAGGACCTAAATCATCATAACTAGGCTTTAGACTTAATTTACCATTTGAATGATGAGGAACAACTCACAGCACGCAGAGCTATCATTTGGGGTTGTCTGCAGATGCAGGCAGACTTCACTATATCATTTATACTCTGTTCACATATCTTCATAATTGTAAAGTCTAGATACTTAATTTTTTATTTAAATAAAAGTTTCCACAGCACAAGAAGGTATCCTCCAAAGAAAAGTACTAGTTTGCCATTGTAAGGTACCCCAATTAAAACCTTGACTGCAACTATTCTGTGACTTTGACAACTGCATTTCTTACGAAGTACATATTATACACTTGTGCTGTATAGCTGCTTTCATCCAATAATTTCAGAGTGCTATATAAACATTCATCTTTATTATAACCTGGTCAGATATTACCTGTTACCAATACCAAGTAAATTACTGCCCCATACCATACTAGCTGAAAATAGAAGCTAAGACTTCTGAACCCTGCTTCCCACTCACTGAATCGTGCTGCCTGACTTCAGTTATAATGTTTATATAAGTTTAATAATAATTAGGTTTAACATTAAGACTGTTGTTCTGCTTTTATGGGTGTGTAATGCCTAATATAAGCCTCTCCATCCCCCTAATTACTCACCTCCACATGAGGGAGGTGAAACTTAATATACATATGTTGGACTAAATGAATGCTTGTGTGGCACTTTGAAAATGCAAAGCACAATATAAATGCTAGTCAATCATTATTATGGTCAGAGTTCAATATTGCTCCAATTACACATGTAATAATTGTCAGGGTTTACTTTAAAAACCAAAACCAGCTCAAAAATCTAATTCAAAGCTGCTAGGTTGCTGTTGTCTCTCCTGGCCTCTAGCAAACATGGAGAATGCTTTTTCTTGTGAGGGAATCAATACCTCAGTTTGATGCTGCTGCCTCCCCTGGAATCACCTTTGGGCTGTGTGTACAAGGAGGCTCATTAGCTTTTCAGATATTTCCTGTTCCATAAGCGTTTGCCTCTTTGTTATTTGATTAACATAACTAATAGCCAAGTGAAAATATTATATACATATATGTATGCATATTGATGGGGTACATCCACCACAGTTTAATGATAATTCTAGATCCCCTGTTGGTGCTGGCTGATCATATTCAAACAGTAAATGAGCTGGGTTTTTACCATCTGTGTCTGGCTAGGATGCCATAACCCTTCTTTTTAGATATAGCCATTTTCACTGTGTTACCCATGCCTTTGCTGTCTCAAAATCAGACTGCTGCTAGTGCTGCAACATGTTCTACATGTGGCTACATCTGAAAACCATTTGGAAACAAGCTGGTGCTAAAAGCACCAGCTTTCTTACTGAGCTGAGCATTTGGGTAAACATTTAAGGGTGTGTGCTCTGACCTATAAATCCCTAAATGGCTTGTAACCTATCCTCCTGAGAGATTCCCTCACTCTTGTGCTATACCACCACAGCTGTGATAAGCAGAGGTATTTGAGCTGGATCCCACTCATTATAATAGAGGTTGGTGCTTACAGGATGTTTTCTGTGGGTATATTTACACTGTAGACTGAACTCTGTGCTTTTGTGTGTGTGTTTTTTTAGCCCCAAACCCCTAACATCCATGCACAAAACCGTTAAACAGATGCTTATATAAGCATTGATTCTGTGCTTGCGTGCATGACTGGAAGTATGGGTTAAAGTATGTCTCACTTTAAGGCATGCTCCTACCTGACCTTTTTGCAATAAAGATGCAACTTAAGTATGTGTAACTGAGTTTTGTTTAGATTGTCCTAGCTAGACCTCCAATGGCATCCCACAATTCCTGGGGCCTTTATGTTCCAGTCCTTCTACCAGCTCACTTCCTACACATCTTCTAAGTACTAGAAACTGGTGGCTGGTTTATAGGCACCAGGTCAGCATTTAACCCTTCATTCCATGCAGCCTGCTCCATTTTCTGCACGGGGCTCTTGGTCCTCCATATTTGTCAAAAATACCCAATTTGGAGACCATCTAGGCATGCTGCAAAAGACATCTGTTTGGTAGGGTTTTTGGAGAGGGCTGAGAGTATACTTCCCAGAAAGACAAAGGTGATAGAAGGGAGCATTCCTATAGATGGCTAGTTGGCATAATTCCACTTTAAATTATTTTAATGCTGCTAGTTCTAATCAGTTATGTTAGGCTGCCTAGAGCCTTATAATAGACATGTTTATATTATTTAAATCTAAATAAATATGCATATTTTATATTTGCACATCTATGGTGCATGTGAGTGTGTCATATTTATACACACAGTGTGTAGTGTGTATGTATGCATAACTATGGCCACATCATTTTGTGCAACCAATCCTTTTAAATACTTTTTTCTGAATATCATTTTAGACATTTCCCCCCTGATTTAATGAGGCACTAATCCTCATCCATTTTCTTCTAATGGTCCCAAATGGAAGCAGAAGAATAGGAATGGTAGTTCTTAACAAAACAAAACCAGAAAAATGCTATAACAAACATTCACAGGGTTGGTAGAAGATTTAGTAGTACTCCTTTAGGACTCCTCAATGAGATTTCCTTTGCCTGTTGCTGTATTAGAGGCTGTTAGATTATCAAAAATTAATCTGGCAGCGTAGAACCAGTTATTGCTAAAGCAGTGGTTTTCAAATAGAGGTACACGTACTCTGGGGGGATACGCAGAGGTCTTCCAGGGGGTACATCAACTCATCTGCCTAGTTTTAAAATAGGCTACATAAAAAGCACTAGCTAAGTCAGTACAAACTAAAATTTCATACAGACAATGATTTGTTTATATTGCTCTATCTACCATACCCTGAAATGTAGGTATAATATTTATATTCTAATTTATAATTACATGGTAAAATGAGAAAGGAATCAATTTTTCAGTAGTAGTGTGCTATGACACTTCTGTATTTTACGTCTGATTTTGTAAACAAGTAGTTTAAGTGAAGTACTTGGGGTATGCAAGACAAATCAGACTCCTGAAAGGGGTACAGTAGTGTAGTCTGCAAAGATTGAGAGCCACTATACCGCTGACTGCCAGAAACTAGGATTGGACGACAAGGGATGGATCACTCGAATTCACTTCTTGTGTTCATTCCCTCTGAAGCATCTGGCGCTGGTCAAAAGACAGGATACTAGAGAAGAGGGACCATTGGTCTGATCCAGTGTGGCCATTCTTAAATTCCTTTTAGGATGTGTTTAAGCATGCTGCCCCCCCCCCCCCCAGGCAACTCAGGACATTTGAGCACTCTACTTCTGACACAGCATTAATAGGATTTGTTGACAGCATCACACGAAATGCGCCTTTCTTCTTTTGTCCTGAAAATATGTCATCAGACCGTTCTGATGTGACATTAAAAAAAAAACAACCACCACCTCTAGGAATCTCTTTCTCAGACGTGCCCTGTGCGCTGAATTCAATGACCTGGCTCAGGCCCCAGGCAGGGACGAAAGCGTTGCTGGGGGCCCTGTTTGCGCGTGACACCATAACACAAAAAATAAGAATACACAGAACCCTCCCTTAGAACGCGCTCCCCTCCCCCCCCCCCGAGAATTGGTCCCTTCCGGCCCCCACAAACAGCTCCACAGGAAAGAACCACGTACTGCAGGGCGCTCGCGGGGCCTTCGGCCGAGAGCGCGCGCCCTCCCCCGCAGCCGCGCGCAGCCCATTTCCTTGGCCAGCCCAGGGAGGGGCGGGTCCCCGAGACGTTCTAGCCGCGCGCTCTGTGGTGGGCCGGCCCGGCCGGGGTGACGCGGCGGGCGGATCCAGTGATGGCTGGCCGTGTCGCCCTCGCGCTGTCACTCGCGGCCGCCTCCCCGGCACCAGCTCGCAGCCGCCGAGCCCCCGCCATGGCCGAGGACGGGCACCTGGAGGCCTCGAGCGAAGGGTGAGCGCGGGAGGGCGGGGAGACGGCGCCACAGGCAGGGGCAGCGGTTGGGGGTTGTCCTGGCCTATGTACGCCTGCGAACCCCCAGACTCCCCCTCCCGCCCCCCCCCCCCCACCGCTCAGGAGCGGACCCTCACATCCCAGCTGCTGCAGGTTTTTTCTGTCTCACTTCCTCCATGTTCTTACTGCAAAACCACTGATGTCTTAGTTGCTTCAGCTACAGCAACTCTTCCCCCCTCCCTCCCCCCCGCGATCTGCTCACATCTCTCGTCTCCTCCACCCCATACAAACTGCTGTTGCTAAACAGTAATTTCCCTCTTCGGTCTCTGTTGCTCCATCTCTCCATTGACTTCCACTTCCCTTCAGCATCAACTGAGAATACACCTCCCCTTTAAGCCACTGTGCAAATTGGCCTGACCCATATTTCGGCTACTGTTCCTTCTCTTCCCAAACAGCCCTTCGGAATGACTTAATCGTTGTCTTCACACTTTCTACAATGCTGCACCTTGTGTTTGCACCCCTCCGCTGTAGTTTGTGTGCCAAACAAACCTCCCTCTTCTTTAGAGAGAGAGAGACAAGGTGGGTGAGGTAATCTTTTATTGGACTAACTTCTTTTGGAGAGGTTTCGAGTGAATAAAAGATATTACCTCAGCCACCTTGTCTCTCTGATGCCCTGGGAGCAATACAGCTATAACACTCTACAGCATTCTTCTTAAAATACACAGTCTATAAAGCCTCCAGTTGATGATTTACCAAGTGAGTCTTAAAATATCTATGCTTCATATTCTCAGATTCATTCAGTGCATTGGCTCTAAACTGCATTAGTGCCTAATTTGATCCTTTGGGGTGTAAAGTGCTTTTTAGGTAGTGCTGCGTGCTCCGAACTTCTATCTTCACACAGCACATTTCAAGATTTTGTTCTTAGAATATGAAGCCCTTGGGGTAGGAAAAAATGGTCTACATTTTCATAAGGGTTTATTGATTATGCGTGCCCAACATGACATTTTTTAAAAGGGGTGTGATTTTTAGAAAGTGCTCAGTATCCACCCTCTGAAAATCAAGCCCTTTTAAGGTCTTTAAGATTGGGCACCCAAAATCACTAGTCACTTTTGAAAATTAAAGCTTACATCTCCTCTTTGCACATCAAAAAGTGCATTGGCAATGGTGAAATGCTAGTGCTTTGAACAGTTAGCACAGAGTATTTGCATTACTGCATTCTTAATATTGGCCAGTCTTAAAGCGTGGTCATCCTTTCAAGGTGAACAAGCCTGGTTACAGCTAGAGAAAATTTTAAATTGTATGAATTAGTGAAATACACAAATTACTTTCAGATTTAAAATTGTTTGGTTTGGTAGAGAAATACCTACATGCTATTAAAATTGCGGATTGGATACATATCTCAATGACAGGTGACATATTGAGTGTATATAAAGGAAAAATCTGAAGTTTAATCTTTTTAAAAACAAATACATCAAATAGTAATTCACCTAGTTATGCAACAAGTTCAACTAGTTGAAATCTGGCAAAGTGAGCATTCTGTGGGAGTGTAGTGATGGTAGCGTAGTAAAATCACTACAAAATATATTAATCAAAACATGCAAAATCATACAAGTGTAATCCACAGTCTAATCTGAAGATAAAACTAAATATATATATATATACACAAATATAAATTTGGATCTTCAATGTGGAATAAAGTATCTAGAAATAGTTTGTCAGCCTTCCATATAAAATCACTAATTACTGCTCAGTTTGCATAAATGTGGGGAAAAGTTTCAAGGATTAAAACTGCTGTCTTTAAGATACGTGGTAATTTTCTTTAAAAATAACTTTGGGTGGGTTTTTTGGTGAATTTAGATGGAATGGCTTGCAGCAACTAGTTAAAACTAAGAGTGCTTTGGAATAATATATAGAACTATGTTGCAGAAATCATTGCAATTCCAATATTCATAACTGTTTTTCCGTTATCCTTTGAGACTTTTCAGAGTTTGGGTTTTTAGTTGTGAGGCTTGTTGTTGGAGATGTTAGACTTCTTACAGTCTCACAGTGAATGTAGTTTTAAAATGTGCAGTGATGAATTTAGTAGGTTTGAACTCATGAAGCACTTCCAGTAAGACACTCAGGGTACTATACTGCATAACATTCATAATCGTTTACTAGCTCTTTAAAGAGACACTGTCAACTGCAGATTTGTCTGAGTGTTTGGCTGGCTGTTGCACCTTAAAATTTAAAACAAAGCATAAGCAGGTAGGGTAATGAAATCATGCTCCAAATATCTGCACAGTTATAGTTCTTTTGTTCAGTTTTTCTTTAACTTAGAAATTAAGATTCAAAGCAAATCAACTCAAAACAGTGTCACTGCGCTGCAAGATCTTGTCTTAGTCCTTGTCTCTCATCATCACCCTCCCTCCCGCCTGTCTGCCCAGCCAACTCTTGCTCCCTTAAAACATCTTCCTCTCAGGCCTTCTACCTGATAGTAAAGATCTCTATGCATCTATGTTCCTCCATGACCCAGGGTCTCTCCTGTCTGCTCCCCTCCCTAAAAGGCTATAACACTTATGTAGTTTCTTGTAAGTCACATGACTAGCAGAGGCTTCCAGTTTTAAAGGGAACATGGGCAAAAACAGGTGCACTGGGATGTACACTTTTACCCCAATGCCCTGTGTTACACACAGACTAAAGGAAATTTGCCTCCTCTTTTCCAGTTTGGCCTTCTGCATTGATAGGAGTTTGTGTATAGGCAGATGCCTTTCTATGTCTATCATTGCTTTCACTCTCTGGTCTCATGCACTTGCATCACATTCATGTACTGTCCTCAAAGCTCAAGAACAATCTTTATTTTAGCCACTCTAGAAATGTGTATTTATGCAATTTCCCTGCCCCTGCATAGATTTGGGAAGGGGAACACTGTGGCTTTCATTAAGAAGGTGTCTTTTCTCCCCTCTCTTCTGGATGGAGCCACAAGTGAGCTGTAGCTCACGAAAGCTTATGCTCTAATAAATTTGTTAGTCTCTAAGGTGCCACAAGTACTCCTTTTTTTTTTTTTTTTTTTACTGTTAGGAGGCTGTCTCCTCACCCCTGGCCTGCTGCGGAGAGGAGAGTTGATCATGATAGAGTATTCCCCATCCCTGCAGATGGAGGCCTCCTATCTAGAAACTTCCCTGGGAGGAATGATTAATGACAATAGGGACTAGAACAGTGATATCCAGCCTTCTCAGTCTGAGGGGTGAACAGATTATTTGCTGCAGTCAATACTGGAGATGGATTCTCTTTGTGCTGCTTTCCTTGTACCACTTAGGCCAGTGCTAGAGATTTAGGGTGACCAGACAGCAAGTGTGAAAAATCGGGACGGGGTGGGGGATAATAGGAGCCTATATAAGAAAAAGACCCCAAAATCGGGACTGTCCCTATAATAGGGACATTTGGTCACCTTATAGAGATTCTCCTTTTTTGGGGGGACTCCCTAGGTTCTTTAGCTTATGCAGGGGTTGAGGCAGAGAACCAGGGATCCATAAGGAGTAGTTGATTCTTGGTTTCTCTTTTCCCCTCTCCTGAGCTGCCCTTAATGGCAATGTGGCGAAGGGGAACTGAGCCCTTGTTCCTCTAGGCTCAGGCAGAGCCAGTCAAACTTCTTCTATCCTGCTCTCATTCAGGCTTGCCGAGAAACAGTCAACAAAGCAGCTGAATTGCTCAACAGTTACCGGAGGGAAGGAACAGCAGCTGCTAATATTATTCCGGGCTCACATCACAGCTTCTCCTTGGGCTGTAGGTGTAGCAGTGGGAGGCAGTACTTAATTCCTCCTCCTTGTAGTGATGAGTTTAATTTGAACACCCAGTTTAAAAATTGCAGGGCGTGGCAAGCTTTGAATTTGTAATCAAATATTTTATTCTTAAGTCTCCCTCAAGTACTGCAAGGTAGACACTGCCAGGCTAGAGGTTTTCTCCTCCCTCCCTTCTCAAGCCCAAACATGGGCTTAGTGGACAAAAGGGCAGCCCCCAGACCACCCCACAAGGTTGCAGGAGGCATAAAGAGTAGACTGTCCTTCTTTCCCCACCTTTCAGTAATTCTCTAGTGAGTGCAGTGGTAAAAAGAAAATATTCACATACTTTCAAAAAAATCCAAGTCGAGTATGTCTTTAATAATCAAACATATCATACTCAGTGCTCCGTGCCAGCATGGTACGTGCGTGCACAGGGCTATAAATTCAGGGTGAGATTACAGGGATTGCACGCTTTTAAAGTCCTACCCATTACCTCAGGTGGAGGATCCTGTTCTCCATGGCTAATTGGCTGAGTCCCTGCTGAGTTGGGGCAGAAATCCTCTACCAGCTTGCTTGGCCAGTCAATCATCTGGTCTCTAGTCCCTTCTTTCTCAATAAAGTGTCAGGGTGTGGAGAGGAAGATGATAGTCATCTGTTAACTCTTGAATTATATTT
Organism: Dermochelys coriacea; assembly: GCF_009764565.3. NCBI lineage: Eukaryota > Metazoa > Chordata > Testudines > Dermochelyidae > Dermochelys > Dermochelys coriacea. Next base: position 194,314,548 of record NC_050069.1, read on the forward strand.
AAAATCTTGAGTAACAGGGGTAATAGATATCTGGGAGGTAGTGTTGGGAAATCTACAACTGCCGTACTGTAGATAAAATGAAGACTTCTGTCCACAGGGCTATCAGCTTAGCACAAACCTTTCACTAGTACTACATTCACAATTCATTCTATGCTCAGTAGGGCCATTTATGCAGTGAGGAGCTGCACTAGGAGGAATTGTGCCTTAGGTCCTTTTCGTGATGCAGTATATTCACTCTTGCAGACTGGTCCAACTCCCTGTTACACTGGGAGGAACAGCATCTAGGCCAGGTGTAGGCAACCTATGGCACGTGTGCCAAAGGCGGCATGCAAGCTGATTTTCAGTGGCACTCTCACTGCCTGGCTCCTGGCCACCGGTCTGGGGGGCTCTGCATTTTAATTTAATTTTAAATGAAGTTTCTTAAACATTTTAAAAACCTTATTTACTTTACATACAACAATAGTTTAGTTATATAATATAGACTTCTAGAAAGAGATCTTCTCAAAACGTTAAAATGTATTACTGGCACGCAAAACCTTAAATAGAGTGAATAACTGAAGACTTGGCACACCACTTCTGAAAGGTTGACAACCCCTGATCTAGATACTGTGAGCCCAAGAGGGTCACCACAATACAGGGCCTTTGGTGGGAGAACTAAAGGGTGGAAACTGAAAACACAAATGAACCACCTTCCCATTTAAAAAAAAAAATCTGTAGTATCTTCTGATTATTCTGTATGGTTACATTTGCAACCTTATTTTTTGGCATGTCTTAACTTTTGAGCACTTGACTTTGCAAATTTGACATGCCTTTAGCATATTTTTTTGGGGTGTCATTGGTATTGACAGCAAGGGAGAAGAGGGGAGCAAAAGTGGATAGCTCAGTTTTTGCCATGTTGAGGTTGAGCAGGCAGTGGGAGCTCCAGATGAGAGATTTTGATAACAGGAGAGAAGTCAGGGGAAGAGAGGTAATGTCTGAGTCACCGAAGCTGTGTAAAGGGATGAGGTCACACTGGGCTAAAGTTAGAGGGAAAAGAGGAGGGATTTAAATACAAAGACCTGAGTGACTGACAGTGTCGTGGGAGGTTTCAGAGTAGCAGCCGTGTTAGTCTGTATTCGCAAAAAGAAAAGGAGTACTTGTGGCACCTTAGAGACTAACAAATTTATTTGAGCATAAGCTTTCGTGAGCTACAGCTCACTTCATCGGATGCAAATCTCCCCACTGTATTTTCCACCAAATGCATCCAATGAAGTGAGCTGTAGCTCATGAAAGCTTATGCTCAAATAACTTTGTTAGTCTCTAAGGTGCCACAAGTACTCCTTTTCTCTTTGTAAGGAGAGTGATCACTTAAGATGAGCCATCACCAGCAGGGTTGGGGGGAGGAGGAAAATGGTGACAATCAAGGTGGGCCATTTCCAGCAGTTAACAAGAACATCTGAGGAACAGTGGGGGGAGGAGAAGCAGGAACCCCTGGTGGTTAGTGGTAGGAAAATCTGGAGAGCATGAGGCTACAGAAGTGAAGGAAGGATAAAGTTCAGTCCTATATAATAAGTACTTTCTCTTACTTGCTAGTATAACATTTTTGTTAACGTTCTTGGTTAGGTTTGTTTGGATTTCAGTATCGAAATACAAGTGTAAAATAATGTTTTATTAGACATGAATGGGAAGAAAACACAAAGTCTTTATTTCTTTATTGCTGGTGCTGTGACTTTGTAATTTTTTTTTTTTAAAGGGGAAGTGTCTGATCTTGAACTTTGAATGTTTCTGCTCCTCCAGAGTTGATGAAATCAGAGCAGGAAAGGACTGGTTTCCTATCCTGTTAGCATTAATTATCCTCCATGTCTTTGTAGTAGCTTGACATGTCTTTTAGATGAAATGTGAGGCAATAGGGCAGTGTTTCACAAGCTTTGGAGGTAGAGAGAAAAGGGATACTAAGCTTGTCCGGGGTTTTGGAGCACAGGCAGAGGAGAGTGGTGGTGGTCAGGAAAAGCTGAATGATCCCAGCTATGTAGGGCCCTGCCAAATTCACAGCCATGAAAAACATGTCATGGTCCATGAAATCTGGTGTTTCGTGTACTTTTATCCTATACTGTACATATTTCACAGGGTAGACCAGCGTTTCTCAAATTGGGGGTCCTGACCCAAAAGGGAGTTGTGGGGGGGGGAAGGGTGTCGCAAGGTTATTTTAAGAGGGTTGTAGTATTGCCACCCTTACTTCTGCACTGCCTTCAGAACTGGGTGGCTGCAGGGCAGCAGCTGTTAGCCAGATGCCCAGCTCTGAAGGCAGTGCCCTGCCAGCACCAGCACAAAAGTATGGGTGGCAATACCACACCATCCCACCCTTACTCCTGCACTGCTGCTGGCGGGGCTCTGTCTTCGGAGCTGGGCTCCTGGCTAGCAGCCACTGCTCTCCAGCTGCCCAGTTCTGAAGGCAGCACTGCTGCCAGCAGCAGAGCAGAAGTAAGGGTAGCAGTACCTCAACCCCCGTAACAATAACCTTACAACACCCCCCCCCCAGCTCCCCCTACAATTACACCACCATGAAATTTGAGATTTAAAATAGCTGAAATCATGAAATTTATGGTCACAGGATTTTAAAAATCATGAAATTTACCAAAATGGACCATGAATTTGGTAAGGCCCTACAACTATGCCTCTTTCACGGCTGCAAATGTGCTTAGTTATCTCTTGTTCTCTTGTGGCAGCCTGTAGTACTGTACAGCCAGTTGTGCAAGCAGCGTGGGTGTACTGGGATGCAGGCTCAGGCAGCAGTCTGATCATTTAAACTTTGCCCTTGTAGTACTCATCTCAGCTGCAAGAGCACATAATGCTTGACCCCCCCCCCCCCCCCGTGTATCAGTGAATGCCCTCTCACACACCCTGGAATGGGGGGAGGAAGAAGTGGTAAAAGGAGGCATCAAAATGAAACAAAAATTAGAAAACAAAAAATACACAAGGGGCAGAAAAGGATGTGAGGATTTGCTGGGATACAGAAGAGAAGAGGGATAGGAACATGGTAGTATGAGGAGTGAGCTAGTACCCATCTGCTGCATTTCAGGTAGGGGAGCTGCCTACTCAAAATTGAGTCCCAGTGTAATGTTGATCTTCTCTCCTGCCTGAATTTGCAGCTTGTTCCAACTATTCCTAATGTCATCACTATACTAATCAGAAGAGATTAATTGTGTATGACTTACCTTGTTTACAATCTCTTGTTAGTATTTGGGAAGTCAGGGGCCAATGTAACATCCTGTTTATATGTACAGGAAATTTCAAGTGGCAAAATGCAATGTTTCTAAATAATTTAACATTGATAAAGTAGGTGCTGACTGTTCTAAATACAAAGTTCAAGATACAATAAATACACAAGGAAGGCGTTTTTACCTCTGACCTAATGTAGCAATATTCTGTAATAAGCTACCAAAAGCCTCCTGTTGAAATCAAGAGGTATGATGTACAGGACACTTCCTAGAAATATTGTGCAGTAGTTTTCAAAATAATATGCAGTACTTTTAGTGTTACTGAATTATCGAAGTGTTTTGCAACATTTAAAGTAATCACAGAACATTTTGGCTTGAAATTCTTCTAAACAGCTTTATAAATAGGTTGATAATCCAGAGGGAAAAATTGGCTTCAAAGTTAACCATGAAGCAGCTCCATAAAACTGTTGGATCTTGTGGAAAATGCCAAACTGGTATTTGCAAAGGATACCATCCACCAGGGTTCTCACTTTGTGTTTTAAGCTTTCTAGTATGTTCTCCAAGGCCCCATGCTCTTGAAGATTTATAATCTTTGAGGGTAATGATAGTGGGTAGAACATGAGCTGTATTCCATTCTGTTAACATTCATGTGCCACTTCTGGAGCTTATCTCCTGTCCTTGGAATCTCCCATCCAAAATGCATCTGTGGTCACTACATCTAACTTCCAGTCCACATGAAGAAACTCTTCACCCAAACAGCTTGGTCTCTTCAGAAATAATTACTACTCATAAAACATCTGGACTCGTGATCTTAAATGCACTCATCTTTAGAGACCTGATATCCCAAAAGGTCGCTTTGATTCAAACGAAGTTGAACTACCATGTTTATAGAAACAATGAGGGAGGAATCAGGTTGTGCCTCTTGTGTTGGAAAGCTCTGCAAGCATGGGAATGGATTCTGCCACAAGACATTCATAATCATTTCAGCCATTCCCCATCAGACTGAGGCCTGGTCTTACATTGGGACACCCTGCTCTATACCAACCCAGGAGCCCTCTTCCTAACGGAACAGGTTAGAGATCAGGTTAGAGGTGTGGTGTTTCTGAATAGCTGACTTGTTTCTTTCAGCCTTCTTGGAATCAGTCTTTTAGATGAAATTCCAAATGGAAAAGATTCACTGTATAGTGCAAATGGACCCTTGTGGATCCATTTACTTTCCTCACATAAAAAACTATTTTCTTGACTTGTCTAACTTTGAAGACTAGCCCGTTTAATTTGGCAACTCTTTCAACCTATTGTGAATTTGTCTGCAGTTCCTTGTCACCAGTTTTCATGCAGGGCATGTTCCTTGCATATTACAAACAAACACTTTTTTTATTTAGTTATTAAATACGTTACTTATGAAATCGGTCAACTTTCAAATTTGACAATGTAAGTCACTCATTTTAGATCCAAATGTACTATATTTCAGACCTCTTTTCATCTCACTCATTGTAAAAATGAGTCTCACAATTTAACTATATTATACATACAGGTTCCTCACTCCAAATGTAAAAGGAGATGGTTTCATCATGCATTCATCTTGGTCCTCTGTAATTATTTCCTGCATTTTCCTACATGAAAACCCTCTGCACCCCCGCAAGCTTTTTTTCCCCTTTCACAGAAAGATTTCAGCTCTACCTGAAATACTATCCCAAATAAAATATAAATTTGCTTTGCTTTAAAATGTCTCCTGTTTTGAGGTCCAGTGTTCTGATTAGTCTATTAGCTCTGTTGGCTTATTGAAAATCTTGTGTGTAGGAGGAGGAAACAGAACCCAGACATATTAGTGAAATTAAACTCTCGTCTGTTAAAACTACATCCTGTTTTTTAGGATTGTGCTTCATTTTGAGTCTATTGTATTTTAAAGGCCTGTCCCAATTTGGTCTTACAGTACTATGTAACCAAATAGCAAAATGGTATTAGATTTGATTCAAGGAGTTAGCAACTTAAAATCATTTAACTTGATTTTTAAAAAAAAAATTTTAAAGTAGTTTCTGGTACTATACCTGTCCATGTCTTCTTTCCAATTTCTTGTAGTTTTACAATCATGTGCTCATATCCTTTTTAAAAGTATTTTTCTCCTCTGATGCTGTATGAAAGATCCATATAGTCAAGGGAAAGTAACTAAATGTTTTAATAAGGCAAACAGTGAAACTTGAAGATACAAAATACTGTCAATGCATAAAGTAAATAAACTGAAAAGAGAAATACTCTCTGTAACACATTTCAATTATAGCACTTTATTTTGTATGTAGTAATAGTAGTCAATAAAAATGTTCAGAAGTGTGCTTTGTTGTTGTGGGGGGATTGTTTTTGTTTGTTTGTTTGTTTATTTTTAAATTGATGGTGTCCTTTTTAATAGGTGGCTAGCAAATAGTTTGGTATAGAAATGTAACATCCTGCTGTGAGCGCCCATGTAAGCTATGTTCAGTTTTCAGGTTGTCTCAAATAACTAAACTATCGAAGTGGGAAATGAGACGCTAATAAGAACTTTTCTCTAAATTAGCCTGGTGTAAACCTGTGGTTGCTGTCTGCTGTCTTTTTCCATACTAACTGCTTGTGTCATCCTTGATGGTTTCTCTCCCTTTGTCCTAAGGTCACAACCTTAAAAGGAACTCAAAATTTAATAACTGAAGTAGAATTTGTACTGCAAACTGGTTGTGATGCATAAGGTTAAAAAAACTCCACAGCTTGAATCTCAGATCCTAGGTTGAGTTTAAAGAGTTGACAGAATAAACATCTTGTAAATGGAATAAATTTTGATATGGAGTAGTTTAGACACAAACATGGGATTACACGATGCCACATCATGAGTAGAACTGCCCTTAAGAGCCTTTTTTAATTTGAAAAAGTTTCCTGGAACAGAAAAGTGGATGCTTTATTGATGTAGTCCGTTTTCTTTGCTTTTATAGCATGAAGGCACATGAACTCGGTGATGCTGAGGAAAATGCTCAAAACCGAACATGTGTAAATTCAGTGGAACAGACTAACTTATTGGCCATTCCTCCCCAAAGTTCAAAAAAGTGGTGTGCCTCATCACTTATCTTCAACTCTTATATTACCCATATTTAAATATATCAGCCTCTTGATGGCTATTGATGCTTCCTCTGTGAAATTGTACTTGCTTAATCTTCATTGTTTTCAGGTCTCTATGCAGGTTAGGAAGTAGTCATATATATTGACTGAAATCCACTCCCTTTTCAGCTAGTTGCTTTCCACTTCAGTTCAAAATGATATAATAGTATTTTAATTTAAAGATTTTTTTAATGTAATTTTTAAACCTGACTTCTCTAGGACCATAGTTGCCCAGCTCTCCCATTTGCTTTTCCTTTTCTCAATGTTGCTTGTTATTATTTATGTAGCTCTTTGGGGCTTGATCCAGGAAAGTGATGAGCACTCTGGCCCTGATCGAGTAAAGCATGTAAGCACATGAGTAGTCTCAGTGAAGTCAAACGTTTAAATGTTTTTCTGGATTGTAGCCATTGTGCTCAGAACCTTGCTGGATTGAGTCTTATAGTATTTTTCATATCTAAATTTCAAAATACCTTCAATTCTGAATACTCTTGTTGCCAAAATAATGGGTTTTTTTAAAAAAAAAACAAAACACATTGCCTGCAGAAGGCAGCAGAGGAAGGCATCTGTAATTCTCTTTTGATATTGGTTTGTACTTCTCTATCTACTCCACTGTTAACCTGTCTCAGTTTTGTACCAGCGCAATCTAACTGAAGTCCACAGAGGCCATCTCATTAATTCATTATGTATGGAAACAACCACCTCTGTTCATCTCAGTGTTTAGGCAGCAAACTATAATAGATTCTTTACCCTTTCCATGATAATCCAGTAGTGCAGCTAATCTATAGACATCCAGCACAAGTTGGAAGTCTGGTGCGGGGAAAGGTTATTGTTTAAGTTGTAAAACCAAAAAAACATTTGGATTTAAACAGGAAATTCAGTGCAATAGTCAGGTCATCAATTTCATTGTATACTCTTTTCAAATACAAAGTTAGAGTTGTGTAAGTGTCAGTATTCTGACCTGACCTTAAGGCTGAGAAGGGTTGATGAGTTTTAACAAGCTTTATTGTCCATTGGCATTTATCTGACACTCAGATATTCTGTACATTTTTCTACAAAGTAGCACTAACCAATTTAATATTTGGTACACTGCATTAATAATTGAGATTTGACTTGCAAAAGAAACAAAACAAAATTTCTACAACTTTAAAAATGTGGCGAATAATCACAATAACTAGGTTGAGAAGGGTATCAATCATATTATCTTATAAACCACTTTTTCTTGGTTCTTTGACAGACCTCCCCAGCTAGGATTATCCAGAGCAATAAGTATCATAATCTTATGTGCAGTAAAGCTCTAAATTCTCCACGTTGATTGAAGCCAATCATATATGAGACTTACAAGTGACCTGGAAAGAAACTCCTGAATTAGCTAACTGCGCATATATATATATATATATATATATATATATATATATATATATATATATATATATGAATACCCCACCACACACCTAACCCAGTTGTGGTAATACTGGCAATTAAAAACGTAAATTTTGCTTCTCACATTTCTGAGGTCATTCTGTGGCTAAATCCAGGTTTGCTGTAAACAGTTTAGAATATTGTAATCTGGGACATCATAGAAAAGTTAATGATTCGATTGTGTTGCCTAGGTCTATAGCATGGTTTGTTTTTAATTTTTCAATAAATACAAAAACAATGAAATGAGGAGAACATTTTTAAATTAGTACAGAAATTGAAATCAGGACAAGGATGCAAACATGAAAGTGTGTTGCTTTATGCTTTTAGCTTGGTTTTCTCTTCTAAATTTTTATAACATCTGTGTATATTATGCTCAAACGTTGATTTTTAGTAATATTTATAAATCTTGTTGTAACAGCTGCATTAATAAATCCATGCAATACTAATTTTCAGTTTTGTCCTCAGTATAGTTATTTTCTCCGTTAAAGCTGTGCTTGACAGCCTTTCCAGACGTGAATAACTGTCTCATGCCATCCCAGACAAGTTGATATGATCAGTCAAACTAGAAGTAGAGTTGTGATGGTAGATACCCCGTAAAAGGGTAAGATGGCTGCTGCTCAGTTTTTGTCCTTTGTTTCCGCAGAGGTGCTTGCTAGGCTGTTCAGATTTATGGTATTGTTAACATAATGTCATCTTAATCACACTGCTTTCTAAAATGTCTGTATTCCTGGGTCTTCAGGAGACAAGTTAAGGACAGCAGTCTACTTCCCAGCTAGGAACCCTAACTTTTTCTCAGACATTAGTATATTTGAGTCCATTTTGATTTGATCTATTCAAGAAGACATTCCTTCAGACCAGAGAGTAACAAAGGAAAGTTTTATATTTATCTAGTATTCATAGTCTCAGCTTTCAGCATAGCAGTGCTCTCAGGTTCCAGCTTCCAAGGTGGACTGCCTAAATATAGTTCCTGGGTACTCTTCCAAATAAGTCTTCTACAGTCTTTTCCTTTCTCACTGGTCCTTTCAGGCACAGAACTATGCCTTCTTCACTATAACCTCAGAAGTACTAGCCTCTCTTGATTGGTGACTGGTGGAAGTTAATTTCATGAAGGGATACAGTTAGAGCCCCACTGCTGAATCCCAATAAACAAAGACACTTACAAAGGTTGCTGTATCTGTCTCTGGAACCATGTGACATGTAAGGCCTTACATATTCCCAGAAGAATGGTATGATATACTCTGTCTGGTTCACATACTACTCCTCCTCATGGTAGATCCTGTTAGGAATCCAAATAAAACAATGCTACCACTATTAAGCTACTAAAGAATATTTAGATTAATTAGATATGTTTAAGAGAGCAGGGCCTGGTGCAGTTCATCCTAGGATACTTAAGGAAATAGCTGAAGCAATGTTGGAACCATTAGCAATTTTCTGTGAAAACTCATGGGGAATGAATGAGGTCACAGAGGACTAGAGAAGGGCAAACATAATTCCCATCTTTAAAAAGGGGAAAAGGAGGAAACAAGGAAATTCTAGATTGGTCAGCCTAACTTGGATACCTGGAAAGATACTGGAACAAATTATTAACCAATCAGTTTGTAATCACCTAGAGGACAATAGAGTTGTAAAGAATAGCCAGCATGAATTTGTCAAAAACAAATCATACCAAACCAACCTAATTTCTTTCTTTGACAGGGTTTCTGGCCTAGTGGATGGGAGGAATCAGGGGATGTCTCTTGATTTTTAATGAGGCTTTTGTTACAGCCCTTAATGACAGTCTCATAAGCAAACTAGGGAAATGTAATGTAGATGAAATTACCATAAATTAGGTGGAAAACTGGTTAGAAGACTATACTGAAAGAGTAGTTATCAGTGGTTCGGAATCAAACTGGGAGATTCCAGGGTCCCACAGGAGTCAGTCCTGGGTCTAGTACTAGTCAATATTTTTATTAATGACTTGATAAGGTAGTGGAGAGTATGCTTCTAAAATTTGTAGATGACACAAAGCTGGGAGGGATTCCAAGCACTTTGGAGGATGGGATTAGAATTCAAAATGACCTTGATAAATTGAAGAATTTGTCTGAAATCAACAAGATGAAATTCAATAAAGATAAGTGCAAAGTACTACACCTAGGAAGGAAAAGACAAATGCACAAACAAAAATTGGGGATAACTGGCTTGGAGGTAGTACTGCTGAAAAGGATATGGGGGTCACAGTTGATCACAAATTGAATTTGAGTCAATTTGATGCTGTTATAAAAAAAGCTAATATGAACAGGAGTGTTGTATGAAAGACACAGGAGGTAATTGTCCCACTTACTCAGCGCTGGCGAGCCTCAGTTGGAATGCTGCGTTCGGTCTTGAAACCACACTTTAGGAAAGATGTGACGAATTGGAGAGGTCTGGGGAGAGCAACAAACGTGATAAAAAGTTTAAAAAAGCCTGAAGTGTGAGAAAAGGTTAAAAAAAAAAAAACTGGCCATGTTTCGGAAAACAAGATTGAGTGGGGGACCTAGTATGTGTTCAGATATGTTAAGGGCTGTTATGAAGAAGATGAGGATCAATTGTTCTCCATGTCCACTGAAGGTAGGACAAGAAGTAACGGACTTAATCTACAGCAAGGGAGACTTAAGTTAAATATTAGGAAAAGCTTTCTAATTATAAGGATGATTAAGTTCTGAAATATGATTCCAAGGGAGGTTGTGAAATCCTTTTCCAGTTTTTAAGAATAGGTTGGACAAACTCCTGTCAGGAGAGGTCTAGGTTTACTTGGCCTTGCCTCAGCACAGGGGACTGGACTTGACCTGACGAGGTCCCTTCCAGTTCTACATTTTTATGATTCTACGTATATAAACAGTCAGTCACCCAGGCTGTTGAGTGATGACAGAAGAATTTGGGACGATATTTTACTGGAAAGCATCAAATCTAATTGCTGTACAAATGGTCCATATTGTGGATATCTTGACCTTTATGGCCAGCTCAACCATAAGGTACTTCAGAAAGGTGTGTTGGAGCTCAGCTAGTTTGTTTCAGATTCTCTGCAAACAAGCATCACTGAATGTACAGAATGCAAAGTGGGACTGCTGTTACATAGCTAGTTCTGGGACCCTTTGCATTGGGAGTACAAACACTCTCAAACATGTGACTTTGACAAGACTACATGTTCCCGCTGACCTCCCCATATGCATCTACCCTTGATAATAAAAATAAGAAAATACCCAGGGAAATAGCTAAAGGAACCTTGGTAGTGCCAGATTATCCTGTCTCTTGATATTGCAAACTTGTAACTGTTGTAAAATCCTCTTTTCCCTAACCTAAGGATGGTATCTCCTGTTTCAAGTGGTTCAAACTACCAAGCTCACTTGTATCTTACATCATGAATATTGACAGATGCACCTAATTTGGGAGGGTTTCTCAGATAGTGATTTTTTTCCACACTGCTCCATTCTTAAGTGGTTCCACCTCTGTGGTTTATTAGATGATATGAAGAACTTTTTGGCTTTGATGTCATGAAAGACGTTAAACCAAGGATTGGATTGGCAATTAACTTTTCTTAGAGATGAGCTAGATAAGGGAGCTGTTTGAGCTCCTCTGGGTTCAAGTTTGTACTCTCTTGAATGAGGCCTACTTGTGCTGTGGTTAGTGGGGTCCCCATGCACTTTGTTTCTTTGTGGCAGCCTAGTTAAGTTTCCTCTGACTTGTGCTCTGAACATAATTTTGAAAGCTCTCATGCCTTTCAAGCCCTTAGGGAATTCCTCAGGTTATTTTAAGGTGGTTGCTGGTAAACCTGCACTTGCTTGGAGATTGTGTGAACTGTAGGTTCTGTCCTACATGGAACCATAGCAATGTTGTATCAAGTCAAAGATGTCATTAAAAGGACATTGCCTACTTTAAAAAAAACCAAATTCTTCACTGAAATTCTTTTTGCCTATTGGTGTTACAAGGGTAATCAAAAATGAGTTAGACTGAAAGATCAGAGAGGTTATTTTCTCTATTCTTCCTTTTTGTTTACTTAGTGTATTTGATAGCATTTTGTATAGTGAGTGTCTGTTTCTCTTTGTATAGTCAATATCAGTTGATTTTTTTTTTTGGTTTGGTGACTTCACACAGCAATTGAGGAATGAAACCACTTTTTAAAAAAAGAAAAGAAAATGTGATTGTAAAACTATATAAATTGACAGGAAGATTCTAGGGAAAGTGTAGGACCTGAAACTACTTTAACTAGATTTCTATTTGACTAGATTTCAAAGTGACTGTATCCTTTTAATACAAGCTTATTGTTGCCCTCTGCCTATTGCAGTCAGGATTACATACTTCACATGTCAAATGCCTTGTGTGCATCGCTTCTCAACCCCAGCAGTGTGTAACCTTTTTATGTAGATGATAGAGGTACCCTGGCCATTTTCCTGCCTGAACTGGGTCACCTTTTACTGCTCTGCAGTTAGCTGTTCGTCATATCAAAGACTTATTCACTCTTCAAAAATCTCTTTTTAAAAAAAAACCATGAAGCTAAGAATCTGGAATGAAAAATATGAAAAACCTTTAATTCAGATAAATACAAAGATATATACTCAGTTCTGAGAACTCTAAACCTTGAATTTCCTTTAATAATTCATCCACCTGTTGTAGGGTTCAAATTTATTTAACAAAAATTAAAATAGGCAATACAAAAATAAAGCTACTTTTAGTCATTTAAATATGACAGATTTAGCATAGATAGAGGAAACTAAATGCTTGTCTTCAGAAGACTGAAGTTTGCCTGTCCCAAAGAACAGATACAAGTAACAGTGTGACTGGTGTATCAACACAGCACTGGGCACCGGGGCCTGACCAATCAGGGAACTAACACTGAAATCAATCGAATGGAACAGAGACCACACCCCTTTGCCCCTGCTGTGCATGTTTTTCAGGTGGAAGGGACAGATAAAAGGAGGCAGCCCAGCTCAGTCTGGGCTGGCTGAGGAGGGGGAAGGACATGTGCTGCAGGTTCCTGTAGAGGCGACTGCGACTCTCAAGCAGTGGAAACTGTAGACCTGGACCAACACTGCAGATGCTCAGCAGACCTGCATTGCCACCATTTTCACGTGTTTGTTACAGCTGTCTTTAACAGTAGAGAAATTCCTTTATTGCTAAAAATGTTTTTCCCCTTAAAGAAATTTTAAGGGTTTTTTTCTTTAATCAAAATATGTCTTAGGAATTTATACAGTATTGGGCTGAGGGGATGGGAAGAGAAGTGAGTGGGTATTAAACTGCTGATCTCAGGATCATGTAGTAATATTCTTCAGCTTAGTATATCACTAGAAGAGACATTTGACTTAACATGGTGGCCCAGCTGATACCAAGGTATTGTTATAATCAGTTTTTAAGACAGTAATTAATTAACACTAAATTGATTATATCAATTGATAATTTTCATTAAACTGTTTTAAATTTCATGGTGCAAGTTGATGGTTGACAGTTGGCCAAATTGCTTTGTGCTGATGCCAAATTTACTCTTTTATAAAAATCTAAATTTTAGATATAGCTAGACTTGTCCATCAGCTTGGAAACAAACTGTATTCAAATACTCTTTCTCTTGGGGCTTGGTCAAGATCCCATTAAAAATCAGTGTAAAGACTTGCATTGACTTCAGTGGCCTTTGGAAGAGAGCCAGAGGGTCAGATGCAACTCCTGTGACTAAAAATGAGAATCTTTCCATTGACTCTTTTAAAGGGAATTGGACTGGTCCCTTATATAGCATTAAGGTGATCCTTGGGTGCAATGTTCTGCAATCTTTAGCACTGGTAGAAGCAAATATTTAATTGCTTTAGTTTCTTTCACAAATGCCAAGAGGCTGGGCAAACAAAAAAGTGGAAACATAAAGGGGGAAAAAGGATAATTGAGGCAAAACGATGTAAAAAATAAACCCTTAAATGCAGAAGAGTTTTAACTGAGATTTTAAGAGAGAAAGGTTTTTGAAAATGTGTAACCTTTAGTTTGATTTTGAAATTCTAATTTAGCTGCCTTGTGTTGTGTATGTCTTCCTCAGCTGTTAGTATTTTAAAAAATCAACATGAGAATGTATGGCAGACATGTTTGGACATAGGCACAAATTCCATGGGTGCTCCAGGGTTGGAGCACCCATGGGGAAAAAAAAATTATGGTTGCTGAGCCACAGCCTCTATATCAACTCCACCCCCACCCTCTAGCGCCTCCCGCCCATGGCGGACCCCGCAGATCAGCACCTCCTGCCCACCGTGATCAGCTGTTTCACAGCATGCAGGAGGCTAGGGCAGGGGGAGGAGCGAGGGCGTGATGCGCTGTGGGAAGGGGGTGGAACGGGGTGGGGCCTGGAGGGAAGGGCTGGAGTGGGGGCAGGGTCTGGGGCAGAGTCAGGGGTTGAGCACCCTTCATCACATTGGAAAGTTGGTGCCTGTGTATTTGGATGCCAATGCCTAATGAGCTGACTTAGCTTAAGATGTAGAATTTGAAAAGTCCACTTGGCATAGGGAGTTTGGGAATTTTCCCAGGAGGGTGCCATCACTTTCTGCAGACTTTGAGCTTACTTTAAAATCAGTTAAATTAATTAATTGAAACCCTGGAAGTTTCTAACTTTTATGGGTGTAAAGAGACTCTTCCAAACAAAAATTGTAGTTAAAGCAATGCAGTGCAGTTTTCCTGATTCTAGAAACTTATGCCATTGCCTATGCTGCTTTTCAGAACTTCCACAATATGAAACTTGATGTGGGATGCATGTTTTACTTTTGTTTAACTTTTTTTTTTAATGCTCTTAAGAGCCTGCTCCTGCAAGATGCTGAGTGCCTTCCGTTCATTGATTTGAGCTGAGCACCTGAGAGGATAATGTAGTGTTTGTTTTTAAATGTGTTTATTGAGAAATTGAAACACAGCTCCTAAATTCTGATGGTTTAAGCAAATCACTTTTTACACAGAAAGGTCATGATTCAGAGTGACTGTTGTAAAGGTAACTAAATATTATTGAATGGCAATGGATACAGATTATCAGATGCTGAATCCTGATTGACTGTCTTTCTGCTATAATCACCTGCTCTGTGTGTATCTGATCTGTGCTATCTGCAGCTTCACTGGGGACACTCATCAGACTTTCCCTGTTGTGTTACTGCTTAAGTTTATGACACAAACCAATAAGTCAGGAGAAAGTAAAGGCTGAAACTCCATCTCATGCTCATTTTGGTCCTTGTACAGAATGGTCTGGGGTACTTGTTTGCTCTACTTAGGGCAATACTTGAAGATCATTAAAGCTTCAGCTAATGCAGAATGTAGGTAGCTTGTTTATATATATTACAATTTATTTATAAATCTGTTTATTTTGTGTTTACTGCTACTGTAGGTCAGGATGGCTATCTAGTTGGCTTCCTGCATGGTGCCCCACGTCACTGCCACATCTTAAAGAAGCTGAAGAGAAAATACTGAAGTGTAAGTATTTTTTTTTTTACACATGGAATATACCCAGATCTCATGTAATTTTTCTTCAGAAACAATCATTGCTATTTGTAATGCATTGCAATGAAGCAAACATGACTGTAGTATAGATTCTCAGTGTTCCCTTGTTTAGGACCTTTGACCCTGATCTGAAAGATACCTGATATTCCTGCCCTGAGCTTCCACTGAACAGACTGCTAGATATGCTAACAAAATAAAAAGTATCTGAACTATGTTTTTTTTCTTCAGGTATCACAAGCACGTACAGTAAACAATATGTCTTCATATCCAGTGGAAATAAAATATGGACGCTAACATTCTCTCAGGACCTCTCATATAAAACTCCACTTGTTCTCCTCCATGGGTTTGGAGGAGGTGTTGGACTTTGGGCTCTCAATTTTGAAGACCTTTGCGAAAATAGGACTGTTTATGCATTTGACCTCTTGGGATTTGGGCGTAGTAGTAGACCACAGTTTGACACTGATGCAGAAGGAGCAGAAAATCAGTTTATAGAAGCTATAGAAGATTGGAGACAGGAGGTAGGCCTGGACAGAATGATTTTACTTGGCCATAATCTGGGTGGATTCCTGGCTGCGGCTTACTCACTGAAATACCCATCAAGGTATGTGAAAATAAAGGGATAAAGGAAATCTTTGCTGTCTCTTACGAATGTTAGTACTAAACATCTGTATTCGTTTGACATGTAGCAGAATGTAAAACCAAGTTCTTTGTGAATTAGTTTTAGTTGTGAAAATTGGGTCAAGACTTGATTTAGAGACACTATCATCTAGTTTAGATCCAAAATGCAAATTGTTTTTGTTCTGTGTAGAAAAATATGAATATCGTATGAGCAGAAATTCTTTGTTTACGTTCTAACAATCAACCATTTTTGGTAAACATCCTCTTGCAGTACTCTGAACCTGAACAGAAGAATCAGTTACTTCATGAGAATCTAAAAGCAAAACTGCCATCCTGAAGCATGTATAGTTAGTTAAATATTATACTATTAATAATCTGCATTAAATATAACTTTTAAAGTATATATTTACAAATTGTTCAGACATCACAAGCTGCAGATGTATTTGCATAATAAAATAACTGCCATAGTAGGCAGGATGAACCAACAAATTAATGACCTCTAGGTGATTTTTCTGATTTTAGGAGTCTATTGCTGTCTCCTGTTCCCCAATCCTTGTATAAAAAAGGGTAACGTGTGTATGTTTTTTTTTTTTTCTGTTTTTAATCAGACTGTGACATTACAGTCAAATAAGTTATTTGAATACTATGTGTCCTTTTAAAAGTAACCTACTTTTCTGTTTTAGTATTTTTCCCTCTCCCCACCCTGGTAGGTTAACATTAAGGTAAAAGGATGGCTGCATTTTTCTCTCCAACTTATTATTAGAAATCAGAGCTTCTTAGCCAATAGGAGATAAATGCTTGCTTGGTTTTAAACTAAAAATAAATTACTTGTTAAATCTATGTATTTAAATGAAAATACAGTATGTTGTTTTACCCCTTCCAGAGGGTGAATCTCTTATAAGGGGGATCTTAGTAGGGATGCATCTAGGAAGACAGAGCCCACACCCTAATGCAGTGGTTCTCAACCAGTTGTATACATGCCCCTGGGGGTATGCAGAGGTCTTCCAGAGAGTACATCAGCTCATCTAGACATTTGCCTAGTTTTACAGCAGGCTACATAAAAAGCACTAGCAAAGTCAGTACAAATTAAAATTTCATACAGATAATTAATTGTTTATACTGTTCTATAAACTATACACTGAAATGTAAGTAATATTTATTACTTATATTATATACTTAATATTTATATTCCATTTGATTTTATAATTATATGGTAAAAATAAAGTAACTATTTCAGTAATAGTGTGCAGTGACACTTTTGTATTTTTTATTTCTGATTTTGTAAGCAAGTAGTTTAAGTGAGATGAAACTTGGGGATACACAAGAAAAATCAGACTCCTGAAAGGGGTAAAATAGAAAGGTTGAGAGCCACTGCTCTAAGGTATGTCTAGTGCTGCGGAAACCTGTACTTTAAAAAAAAAAAAAAAAAAAAAAAAAAAAAGGCAAGCTACTGAAATTATTCCAGAGCTGCTGCAGTTAATGTTTGCAGGGAGAGGGGAGAGTGTTTCTGAAATATTCCTCAGATTAATGTTTGGAGTGGAACTTTTTTGTGATTATTCTCTAACATCTCTGGTCTCTCCTGAGTTTGTCAAGTGACTTATTTAAAAATAGTCAAGTTATTATGTTATCAAACCACTTAAACACCATAGAGTCATAGGGTTAGAAGGGACCGCCAAAATGCAGGATTTGTTGTGGCTAAACCATCCAAGACAGATGGCTATCCAGCCACCCTTTGAAAGCCTGCAGTGAAAGAGCTTCATAGCCTCCGTAGGCAATCTGTTTCAAATCGTACAGTTAGGAAGCTTTTCCTGAGATTTAGTCCAAATCTGCTATTTTGTAGTTTGAACCCATTACCTCTTGCCCTGCTCTCTCTGGCAAGAGAAAACTTTTCTCCATCATTTTTTATGGCAGCCTTTCAAATATTTGAAGACTGCTATCATGTCCCTTCTTAGTCTCCTCTTTTCCAAACTAAACATACCCAGTTCCTTCAGCCTTTGTTTATATGTATTCCATCACTTTGATCATCTTTGTCACTCACGTCTGAATCCTTTCCAGTTTCTTTACGTTCTTTCTATACATTGGTGACCAAAATTGAACACAGTACTCTAGCTACGGCCTAACCAGCGCTGAGTAGAGCAGTACTGTCACCTTGTATGACTTGCATGCTATACCTTTGTTAATGCAACCTAAAATTGCATTTGCTTTTTTTGCAAAAGCGTTGCACTGCTGACTCATGTTTAGGTTGTGATCCACCACAACTCCCAGATCCTTTTCAGTAGTGCAGCTGCCAAGCTAGTTATCCCCCATTCTGTATTTGTGCATTTGGTTTTTCTTCGCCATGTGTAGCAGCTTACATTTGTCTTTGTTGAATTTCATTTTGTTATCTTTAACCCATTTCTCCAGTTTATCAAGATCCCGCTGAATTTTAGCTCTGTCCTCCAAAGTGTTGGCAACCCCTGCCCCCCCCACACTGCCAGTTTTGTGTCATCTGCAAATTTGATCAATATGCTCTCTATTCCTACTTTCAGGTTATTAATAAAGTTGTTAAAGAACACCGGACCCAGCACAGATCCCTTTGGAACCCCACTTGAGACCTACAATCTGACATTTCATTAACAGTTACTCTTTGTGATTGTTTAACCAATTGTGTATCTACTTAATGGTAGTTCTGCTAAGCATGCATTTCTCCATCGTATTTACCAGAATGTCATGTGGGACTCTGTCAAAAGCCGTGCTGAAGTCCAGATATATTATGTCCACTGCATTTCCCCTATCCACCAAGCCAATTTGCATGTCGCAGAAGGAAATCAAGCTGGTTTGGCATGATTTGTTCTTGTTAATCCATGCTGGCTGCTAGTGATTACCCCTTCTGCTATACCCGCTA
Source organism: Dermochelys coriacea (assembly GCF_009764565.3). NCBI lineage: Eukaryota > Metazoa > Chordata > Testudines > Dermochelyidae > Dermochelys > Dermochelys coriacea. The sequence goes on from NC_050069.1 coordinate 194,333,244, forward strand.
CCTGATTTACAAGGAGACACATCTCATCTTTCTAGCTCACAGAATACAGTGCCTAGCAGCTGGTTTTGTGTTGAATCTTCTCTTTGATTTTACTTTCTTATGCTAATGAGGGGGATCAGAAATTAGATCATAGGATATGACCGTGATGGTGAATAATGTAGATTATTTAATCTGCAGATAGCTAGTTTTAATATTTCTTATTCCACGATAAATTGGGAGACTTCAAACCATTTTATATACAGTAAACCTCCCAAACCTTTTTTGCCAACAGGGTAAAGCACCTCATCTTAGTGGAGCCATGGGGTTTTCCAGAGAGGCCTGACAATGCTGAACAAGAACGACCAATTCCAATCTGGATTAAAGCACTAGGAGCTATGTTGAGTCCATTTAATCCATTAGCTGGGCTCAGGTTAGCAGGACCCTTTGGTGAGTGCTAATTAATATTTGTTAAAGTACTATTTCTATTTATTTTAAATATGAATACATAGCAAACATTTCATTAAGATGTTGTCTTCTTATAATAGCTAATTGCCTTCTTATAAATAGTTTTTGGCCCATCAGTTATTTCATAAAGCATCTGGAGCTACATCCTCCATCTATTGTGAGTTTAAAAAAAAAAAGTGGAATTTCTAGCCTTTGTTTATGTTTGAACTACCTGTGTTCTTTAAAATGTGTATATATAATTTAATATGCAAACTGGAAAGAGGCTTTTGTGTGTTTTAAAAGCTTGACTAAGGTAATTAGCCTTTTGGACATATTAATTTGTTACTTTGCAAACAAGATTATTCTTTGAAGTAGAAGCTTTTCCAATTTACTTAATAGGACTATTCGATTAGCAAGTAGTTGCACAGAAATAAAACTAACAAACGATGCCTCTAATTTAAAAATTCAGTTTAGTTATTCTTAACAGTATTCCACTCTTTTTGGGGAATGTAGAAATTCTAATTTAAAAATAGATTGCTGTGCCAAAGAAAATTCTCTAAAATGCAACCGTTGTTTGTCTTAGATGTAAAAAACCCCAAACAATCCTAGCTTCTGTTGTAAATCTTCATGAACATCTGTTCAATTTTTTTGTATAAGGAATGGGTTTCCTTTCTTCCTATTTTATATAGTGGATTAACTGTACGTTCTGACTTTCTGGTGAGGGGATGAGAATAATTAAATCCATTTATAAGATAGAAACTCCGTTACTTGATTTAATGTGGAGTATTCATTTTTTCAATTATGTAGACAACATGCACAAAAAAAAAACTATCCAAAAGGTTCAAGTTGTCTTTGATAAACATTAAAAATACAAACCAATTTGATCAACAAAAGCAAATGCAGCAGTCTTCTTAAGACTGAAAAGGGAGATGACCCTCACACTCCAACCACTGATCTCGGCATACACCAATATATCGCAGCTTCCTTCTCTCACCCTACATTCCAGGAAAAAGAGATTTGGCAATGTGGACTTAAGATCAATAAACTTGGACTTATGACTGAGTGGAAAGTGCATTCCAAAATTGGGCTACCCACGGAAAATGCGCTGCTGGTAGTTTCCACTTTGTTGAAGTGCAGGCACTTCATCTGTAGCAGGATGGTACACAGAAATAAGCAGTCTCTCAAATACAAGGTCCAAAGCCAGTTTTGGGGTTGTAAATCTAAAACAGCACTTTAAAAACTCTATGTAGGATACTACGTACAGCCAGTGGAAATAACCGAGCATTGGTGTCATGCTCATGACTAAAACCTCCACTTAATAAGTGAGCTGCAACCTATTGTATTAGATTCAGTTTCTGAACTGATTTAAAGTGTAACCCTACATAAAGTATATTGCAATAGTCTGATCTCAAGGTTATAACAACATGGATAACAGTGACAAGTTCTACATAAATGGTCATAGCCTTTTGGCCTGAAACAGGTGGGGGAAGCAGCATTATGATCACTGCTGTTGCTGTGACTGTTTACCAGCATTTGAGGATTGACCCTTATCTCCAGATTATAAACCCAAGTCATAAATGGTGAGGTCACATCTTCAGTTAAAGATGGAGCTATAGTCTTCGACATGTCTTCAGTTTGCTGCCCCCTTTTTACTAGCACCAATTCTGTCTTATCTGGGTTGACCTTCAGCCAGCAATCCCTCATTCATGCCCCAGATACTGGATAAGGCATTTAATAGTGGATTACGGGTAGGATTTTCAAAAGAACTTAGCAGTGCCCTAACTCTACTCCTTGAAGTCAATGGTAAAACTGTTGTTGAATTCATTGAGAGTAGAGTTAGGCCAATGCTGAGCCATATGATTACATATACAGAATGTTAAAATAATGTTCTTTTAAGGTTGCAAAGTCAACCAATTGAAAATGAAAAGAAAGCTAAGAACAATATCTTAATGAATGTGTACAAAAGGACAGAATGAGGATTGCATGGACAATTTTCATTCTGACACATCCTAATTTTCAAGTGCTTGGTTTTGCAACCAAAATAATGTTGTTCTTATAATGTAGTTTTTGTATGCAATTTCCTAGAGAATTTTAAGAAAGTTTTTTTTTAAAAAAACCCTTAAGTTCAACTACTATCGTTCCCACATCATCAGTAGGATTCAGCCAGCAAACCTCCAGCCCAGACATCTACCTCTTGAGCTATAGGACTAAATAAATCAGCTGGTAACAGGAGATGGCTGTTCCTCCAAGGGGAGGTTATGAGCCACTGAGGCCATATGCAAGGTTCAGGAGTTGCAGGAGGGAACCTGGCCTGGCTATCTCCTCCAGCACGTCCTCCCTGCAAGGAGTTGGGATGCTTCTATCCCATATAGAGGCCTCAGGGTAGGGAATGGTTAGTTGGAGCCATGTGCTGGGTCTGGAAAATTAGCTTAGTGGAGCCTGGCCTAGCCCAGTTCCTCTATCTTGACCCCTTGTGGGGGTTGGGAGGATGCGGCTGCTGTTCTGATGCAGTTTGGTGCCCATTCTTTTTAGAATGTTTGTGTCCATTTGTTTTGATATCATGCATGGTGCCAGAATTTTTCTAAGGAATGCAAAAGATGCAAGGGGAGATGGTGATTTGTCCAAGCCACAACCTCAGGACCTTTTTATAATGGGAAAGTGTTAGTCAACCTACATAAATGGGGTCACTACCAGCTCCCCATAATTATTTTTTAAACTTCTATTTTTTATTTTTTTATTTATTTATTACAGGATTAAGTCTTGTACAGCGATTAAGACCAGACTTCAAGCGAAAATATTCCTCTATGTTTGATGATAACACTGTTACCGAATACATCTACCATTGCAACGTACAGTCACCCAGGTGAGCATAAATTTGCCAAAATATTTTTGAAATTAATCCGTTTCCTAATTCAACAGCCACCCTTCTCCTCCTCCCTCAGTAATGCATGCATACCGGCTTTTTATTGTAGGGTTGTTTGTTAGGCTGCTAGCATTTAATGTGTTAGTTTTAAAAGTAAAACATTATTGAACTTTGCTTGTTCATTTATCTATTTGCAAGCCTAATTTTAGGTCCACCAAGTTTGGTTTTTGTTTTTTAAAACTTGGGAGCTAAGTTTCAATCGAAAGGATGTTCTTATAAGAATGCCCCACTGGGTCAGACCAATGGTCTATCTAGCCTAGTATCCCATCTTCCAACAGTGGCCAGTATCGGATGCTTCAGAGGGAATGAACAGAACAGGGCAGTTTTGAATGATCCATCCCCTGTCATATAGGCCCACCTTCTAGCAGTCAGAGGTTTAGGGACATCCAGAGATGGGGTTGCATCTCTGACCATCTTGGCTAATAGCCATTCATGGACCTGCCCTCCATGAACTTGCCTTTTTTTTTTTTTTTTGAACCCAGAATCTTGTGTTGCCAACTTCACATAGCAGGAAGTCACCAGACAGACTCCGAAAAGTCGCTAGATGTAGCTGTTTAAGCACTCAAAAGGAGTAAAAAATGTCACAAAATAAAATTTCTAGAGAATTGATTTTGTGTGTGTGTGTACGTACACGTACACACTCACCCAGGCAAGTACATTCACAAAATCATTCACAAGCAGCTCAATAGTGTTAATAAAATCCATTCCATACCCTTCTTACTACATTCTGTTTAACACCAAGTCAATGTCGTCATGTCTTAATTGAGCATATCCTCAGAAGGAATCTCATTCCAGGGCTGCTTGGGCTGAGATCACTGTAATCTGCAGGCAAGGAAAAGAAGTTTATGGAGGCTAATTAAATATTTTGCTAAAGCTGGGCACATTTTGGGGAGAGCAGCACATTAGCCAAGGCTTGTTTTTATCTAAAGGTGTTCTTTCTCGCTGCTCTGTAATAGGTAGTGTAACCTGTGATTGAGGGGAAGATCACTAATGAAGCGGGCGGGGGAGGCAGGTTAGCTGGCGAGATGAGCCACGCAGATGGAAGGTGGGATGGGATGAGACAGGACCATGTGCCTTAATGGCGGGGGGGGGAAGAACCGTGCCTCAAGGGATGAAGCCCTTACTACAGGATCATAGGAGGAGCTAGCTTGATTTCAGTTCCCCTTTACTCCTTCCCTGACTTGGGGTTAGCAGCCCAGCCGTTTTCAAAAAATCAAACCCTGGAAGCAGTGGGATTGGGATTCAATCTACTTTCTTGGCTCCCTGCAGCATCGAGCTCAGGTCAGGTGAATGCCCTCTTCCCCCTGGCTCTGGGCTCTCCCTTTCACTAACCTGTCAGCTCAGATCCAGGCTGGCAAGAAAGGGAGGCTTAGCTGAAATTAACCAATCCCAGCTGACCTGGGATGTGCTACCTACTACAAAGCAGCAAGAAAGAACACATTTGGGTAAAAACAAGTCCTGACTGATATGCTGCTCTCTCCAAAATGTGCCTGGCCTAGCAAAGTATTTAATTAGCTTCCACAAACTCCCTGGAATGCGATTCCTTCCAAGGACATGCTCAATTGAGACATAATGACATTGACTTGATGTGCAACAGAATGTAGTAGTTAAATTGATTATTCTTATTTGGGTTATTGCTGATCATGTACTACATATATTGCATTACTTTTAAACCAACATTTGTACTTTGGATAATTTAAGCATTATACGCAGATGCACAGACAGTCTTTTTATAACCTATGTATTACATAATTTTAACATTAGCTTTAATAAAAATTGTAAATCTGGAAGAAAAATAAAAAATAAGAGCATGGAATGGATTTTATTAAGACTGAGCTGCTTGTGAATGATTTTGTGACTATACATATTGGTGACTTCTTTCTCTGAATGTCACTGTAATTGGCAGTGAAAGTCACTAGATTTGTCACTGGTCACTTTGAAACTTATTTTCTCACTAGGGAAACCAAAAAGTCACTAAATCTAGTGACAAAGTAGCTAAGTTGGCAACAACACTGGTTATACTTTTGGCCTTCACAACAGCCCCTACCAATGAGTTGCACAGGTTCAGTGTGCATGAGTGAAGAAGTACTTCCTTATGTTTGTTTTTAAACCTGCTTCCTATTAATTTCATTTGGAGACCCCTGGTAGTTGTTTTATGTAAAGGGGTAAATAACACTTCTCTATTCGCTTTCTCCACACCACTCATGATTTTATAGACCTCTAGCATATCTCTTCCCCCCTCCAGTCATCTCTTTTTAAAGTGGAACAGTCCCAGTCTTTTTAATTTCTCCTCGTATGGAAGCTGTTCCATGCCCTAATCATTTTGTTGCCCTTGTCTTGTACCTTTTCCGATTCTGTTATCTTTTTTTCAGATAAGACTACCAGAACTGCATGCAGTATTCCAAGTGTGGGCGTGCCATAGATTTATATAGTGGCATTAATGATATTTTCTGTTTTATTATCTATCCCTTTCCTGATGGTTGCTAACATTCTGTTAGGTTTTTTCACTGCTACTTCACATTGAGCAGATGATTTTCAGAGAACTTTCTATGATGACTTGATCTTTGAGTGGTAACAGCTAATTTAGACTCCATAATTTTGTATGTATAGTTGAGTTTGTTTCTAATGTATGTTATTTTGCACTTATTTCATTTTACATTTTAAGTGGTGAAACTGCTTTCAAGAACATGACTGTTCCTTATGGATGGGCAAAAAGGCCCATGTTACAGCGGATCGCTCACATGCATCAAGATATTCCTATCACTGTGATTTATGGAGCACGTTCTTGTATAGATGGCAATTCTGGTAGTACCATCCAGTCCCTGCGACCAAATTCATACGTAAAGACAGTAGTAAGTGAATTTTTCTAGCCCTTGTTTTTTTGTTTTTCTTTTTATGGGTTTGTGTAAATTGTGTCCATTCTTTGCCCTATTTAGTGCCAGCCCTGGAATGGTAGTCTTATAGTTTAAAACTCTGGATAGGATATCTGATTTGATTTCTATAACAGAAAAAGGGTGGGAGAAAATAAGTATTCTTCTTTGAGTGCTTACACATGTTCATTCCAATGTAGGTATGTGCATGTCCAGAGCACAGTTGCCAGAAATTTTTCCCTTAGTGGTATCTGTTGGGTTGGCTCTAGGCCCTCTGGTGTGGTGCGCTCATAGTGCCAGTATAAGGGTCCCTACCCTGCTTCAGTTCCTTCTTGCTGCCCGTGATGGTTGCTGAAACCTCTCATTGCTTAGGCAATCTCCTCATAGTGGTTTTCCTAACCTTTTAGTGTAAATAATTCTCATAATTTTTAGAAGTTGGTTAGTTTTTACATAGATTGGACGTCTCCGCTCTTAGATAGCAGAGTTGTCCTTTGTTCCAGTGCCGAGGCATGCCTCAGTCACTGGGGTTTAAACCTTGTGCGTCATGGAGGAGGTCTGTGCCTTTGAGCAACCCACACTCGAGCTGTTTCAAGTGCTATGGATTAGCTCATAGGAAGGACCGTTGCCAAATATGTGAAGAGTTCAAGTCCCGGACCCAGAAGGACTGCTCTTTCAAAGGTCCTCCTTATGGAAGCAGCTTAAGAACAGATTCAGAGCTGTGCTCAGGCTCGGCCCTGAGTACCTCTGTCTCAGTGCAGCGTGTTCCTCCATCAACACAAGTCACCCAGCACCGATCATCTTCACGAGTGCCAGGAGAAGAGCAGGTCTCTGGTGCAAAAGGACAAAGGAGACCAGGAGAGGGAGAGACCTGTGCTGGGCCTCTCTTCATCCCTGGTGCCACATTGCCAGGTGTCCACAGTCCCGGTATCAGAGCATCCTACGACACCCACTGGGGACCACAGTACTCGGTATTTTACGGTCCCGTTGACTCCCAAAGCCTGTGCAGCTGCAAGGGATCTTCTAACCCTGCCAGTACTAGGCTCCCTGGAGGATCCATTCCCAAGACTCAGCTCTATCAGTGCCCCCACGCAGCAGGGAATTGACGCCAGCACCTCAACCAGAACCGTGTCAGATGTCCAAGGGGGAACCCTCGCTGAAAGCCTCAAGGGCCCTTAAGCAGCCTTCTCTGGCACCCAGGGGCATGGCACTGCCTTGGTCTCTGCAACGCACCTCTTAGTCCTCAGCGGATTCAGAGGTGGAAGTGTACTCACCCGCCAAAGCAGCCAACCCTTCTGCTCCCCGGGCCATTCCCACTCCATCATGGCACCGAGTTCATCGGGGCCTCCAGGTGCATGACCACTGTACCCAGGGGGCCCCCCAACAACCATGCAGTGGCCTCTTTGGAATCATTGGGGGTTTCACCCACCTCAAGCTACCCTGTCAAGATGCTCTTATTCGGTCATCTCGGAGGCTAGAGCACCCTGGTACTGTGCAGAGATACTCCGGTACCAAACACTGCACCAACCCTAAGAGGAAGCCCTGCAAGCTCCTGTAGACAGCAGAGGCAGCAATTGAGGCTCCCCATCAAGCTTTAGCCTCCTCCTCCTCTCCAGGTGAGGCCGCGGTGGCACCTAGGGTGTCTCTACCTCCAGATGATCATAAGGGGTATCAGGACCTACTAAAACAGGTAGCCTCAAGCCTAGGGGTCCAAACAGAGGTAGTTAAGGAGGTGACACACTGCCTCCTGGATATTCAGTCACAAGCAGGCCCATCCAGAGTGGCTCTGCTGCTACACGATGCCATTATGGACCCTATTAAAGCCCTGTGGCAAAGCCCTGCCTCCCTTCCACTGATGGTGAAATGCTCAGAGCGTAAATACTTTGTTCTGGCCAAGCAGTGTGGGTTCCTCTTCTCCACCCCCATCCTTTCTGGGATCATTGGTGGTTGTGGCACCCAATGAGCAAGACCCCCAGGGACAGAAGAGCTCTCTGCCATAGGCAAAGGACCCTAAAAAGCTAGACCTCTTTGAGTGTAAGGCTTACCCATCAGGGGGCCTGCAACTTTTTATAGCAAACAAGGAGGCCATGCTGGGGCACTACAACTTCAACATGTGGGAATTCTTGATTAAATTCAAGGATCTTCTCCCCCCGGGCAGGTATTTTCCTCCCTAACTGAGGAAGGGAAAACTGTAGCTCAGGCTTCCCTGCAAGCAGCCCTGGATGCCGCTGACTCCATGGCCAAATGGAGGGTGACTGTAGTGACGATGCATAGGAGCTCCTGGTTGTAATCCTCGGGCCTCCCTCAGGAGGTACATCCGGAACCTCCCAATGGGGGGGATTGTCGCTCTGCTCAGAGCAGATGGATGCTAGACTGCACAGCCTCAAGGACTCCCAGATGACCTTGAAATCCCCAGGACTCTATGTACCAGCAGGTGCAAGGACCACAGGCCACAGCAGCCAAGCCATTACTTCCCTCAAACAACCTGTCAGGGCCAACAGAAGAGAAGGAACAGAGGGTTTAGATGAAGGCCCCATCCCCAGTCATCCTCAACAGACCCTACTCAGTTGGCTCCCAGGCACCCCGGGTTGTCAAAGCATTCTTTTTGATGAGACAATTGAGGTTTACATCACAATACCTTCTACACAGGATCCAGCTTACTGCCCCTCCCCCAACCGTATTCCAACCACCTTTCCCATTTCCTGGATGCCTGTACCCAGATAACTTCAGACGGACTGGGATACACCATAGAACTGGGTTACACCATCCAATTCCTGTCCACTCCACCTTCTCACCCCTCCTCTCTGTCCCTCTTTAGGGACCCTTCTCATGAGCTCCTGTTGGAACAAGAAGTCCAGTCCCTCCTTTGGGTGGGAGCTGTGGAACAAGTTAGAGTCATAGACTTTAAGGTCAGAAGGGACCATTATGATAGTCTCATCTGACCTTCTGCACAACACAGGCCACAGAATCTCACCCACCCACTTCTGTAATAACCCCCTAACCTATGTCTGAGCTATTGAAGTCCTCAAATCATGGATTAAAGACTTCAAGGTGCAGAGAATCCTCCAGCAAGTGACCCATGCCCCATACTGCAGAGGAAGGTGAAAAACCCCCACGGCCTCTGCCAGTCTGCCCTGGAGGAAAATTCCTTCCTGACCCCAAATATGGCGATCAGCTAAACCCTGAGCATGTGTGCAAGACTCACCAGCCAGACACCCAGGAAAGGATTCTCTTTAGTAACTCGGATCCCACCCCATCTAAATATCCCATCACAGGCCATTGGGCATATTTACCACTAATAGTCAAAGATCAGTTAGTTGCCAAAATTAGGCTATCCCATTATACCATCCCCTCCATAAACTTATCTAGCTTAGTCTTGAAGCAAGATATGTCTTTTGCCCCCACTGCTCCCCTTGGAAGGCTGTTCCAGAACTTCACTCCTCTGATGGTTAGAAACCTTCATCTAATTTCAAATCTTAACTTCCCGATGGCCAGTTTTTATCCATTTGTTCTTGTATCCACATTGGTACTAAATAAACTGAAATAATTCATCTCCCTCCCTGATATTTATCCCTCTGATATATTTATAGAGAGCAATCATATCTTCCCTCAACCTTCTTTTGGTTAGGCTAAACAAGCCAAGCTCTTTGAGTCTCCTTTCATTAGACAAGTTTTCCTTTCCTCGGATCATCCTAGTAGCCCTTCTCTGTACCTGTTCCAGTTTGAATTCATCCTCCTTAAACATGGGAGACTAGAACTGCACACAGTATTGCAAATGAGGTCTCACTAGTACCTTGTATAACAGTACTAACATCTCCTTATCTCTACTGGAAATACTTCGCCTGATGCATCCCAAGACCGCACTAGGTTTTTTCATGGCCATATCACTTTGATGGCTCATAGTCATCCTGTGATCTACCAATACTCCGAGGGCCTTCTCCTCCTGTTACTTCCAGATGAGTCCACAGCTTAACAAAAATTCTTGTTGTTAAGCCCTAAATGCATGACCTTGCACTCTTCACTATTAAATTTCATCCTGTTACTATTACTCCAGTTTACAAGGTCATCGAGATCTTCCTGTATGATATACTGGTCCTTCTCTGTATTGGCAATACCTCCCAGCTTTGTGTCATCCGCAAACTTTATTAGCACACTCCCACTTTTTGTGCCAAGGTCAGTAATAAAAAGATTAAATAAGATTGGTCCCAAAACCGATCCCTAAGGAACTCCCTTCCACCTGACAGTTCACCTTTCAGTATGACCCGTTGTGATCTCCCTTTTAACCAGTTCCTTATCCACCTTTCAATTTTCATATTGATTCCCATCTTTTCTAATTTAACTAATAATTCTCCATGTGGAACCAGATCAAATGCCTTACTGAAATAGAGGTAAATTACATCCACTGCGTTTCCTTTGTCTAAAAAATCTGTTACCGTCTCAAAGAAGGCTATCAGGTTGGTTTGGCATGATCTACCTTTTGTAAAACCATGTTGCATTTTGTCCCAATTACCATTGACCTCAATGTCCTTAATTACTTTCTCCTTCAAAATTTTGTCCAAGACCTTGCATACTACAGATGTCAAACTAACAGGCCTGTAATTACCCGGATCTCTTTTTTTTTTCTCCCTCTTTTCTTAAAAATTGAAACAACGTTAGCAATTCTCTAGTCATACAGTACAACCCCTGAGTTTACAGATTTATTAATTTTGCTAATGAGCTTGCAATTTCATGTGCGAGTTCCTTTAATATTCTTGGATGAAGATTATCTGGGCCCCCCGATTTAGTCCCTTTAAGATGTTCGAGTTTGGCTTCTACCTCGGATGTGGTAATATCTACCTCCATATCCTCATTCCCTTTTGTCATCCTGCCATTATCCCTTAGCTCCTCATTAAAGATTGAGGCAAAGTATTTGTTTAGATATTGGGCCATGCCTAGATTATCCTTAACCTCCACTCCATGCTCAGTGTTTAGTGGTCCCCCTTCTTTTTTCTTTGTTTTCTTCTTATTTATATGACTATAGAACCTTTTACTATTGGTTTTAATTCCCTTTGCAAGGTCCAACTCTACATGGCTTTTGGTCTCACTTTATCCCTACATGTTCTGACCTCAATAAGGTAGCTTTCCTTGCTGATCCGTCTCATCTTCCACTCCCTGTATGCTTTCTGATTTTTCTTAATCACCTCTCTAAGATGCTTGCTCATCCAGCTTGGTCTACAACTCCTTCCTATGAATTTTTTTCCCTTTCTTGGGATGCAGGCTTCCAATAGTTTCTGCAACTTTGACTTGAAGTAATTCCAGGCCTCTTCTGCCTTTAGATCCACAAGTTCCTCAGTCCAATCAACTTCCCTAACTAATTTTCTTATTTTTTTTAAAGTTAGCTCTTTTGAAATCAAAAACCCTAGTCACAGATCTATTTTTGTTTGTCCTTCCATTTAGTTTGAACTGAATTAGCTCATGATCGCTCAAACCAAGGTTGTCCCCTACATTTCTTCGAGTTCTTCACTACTCACCAAACCAAATCTAAAATGGCATCCCCTCTTGTTGGTTCAGCAACTACTTGGTGAAGGAATCTATCAGCTATCACATCCAGGAAAATCTAAGCCCTATTATTACTAGCACTTGTCCTCCAGTCTATATCTGGGAAGTTAAAGTCTCCCATGACCACACAATTCCCATTAATATTTACTTCATTGAAAACATAAGAGGGCTCTATCCATATCCAAATCGGATCCCGGTGGTCTGTAGCACACCCCAAGCACTATCCCAGGGGAGGCTCTAGTAGTTTTCTTCCCCAATGTGATTTTTGCCCAGACAGACTCTTATCCATTCCATCACTTCTTATTTCTTTACAGTCTACCTCATCATTGATATACAATGCTACTCTACCACCTTTGCCTTTTTCTGTCTTTCCTTATACAGCACATACCCTGCAATACCTGTACTCCAGTCAGGACTACTATTCCACCATGTTTCTGTTATCCCTATAATATCTGGTTTCACTTCTTGCACCAATAACTTAGTTCCTCCGTTTTGTTATGTAGGCTCCTCGCATTGGTGTACAAACATCTTAATTTTTGTTGTTTGGCTTTGCTCACGTTCTTTACCCGATTAGGCCCAGACATTCTACTGTCAGTATCACCTATTATACTGGTATCTACACTACCCTTCCTCCTTATGTCTATTCTCCTACCCACAGCTGTATCCTTTCTTTCTTTGTTTTCTTCCCTCTCAATGTTAAAATCCGGCGTGGAGATTACCCGGACATCTCCGAACCATCTCCCCCAAATTCCTAGTTTAAAGCTCTCTTAATCAGTTTTGCCAGCCTCCATCTTGAAGTCTATTTCCCTCCCTGCTCAGGTGAAGTCCATCCCGAGAGAACAGTCCTCTGTCCGTGAATGCCTCCTAGTGACCATACATCCCAAAGCCCTCCTTATAGCACCACTGCCTGAGCCATCTGCTGATCATCATAATCTTGTCACATCTTTGTTGCCATCAGTGGGATTCTGCCTGTTCCTAGAGAAGATCACCTGAGCCTCGATTTCCTTACGCATCTTCCCCAGCCTAGCATAGTCTCCCTTGATACGTTCCAGCGAGAATCTAGCTGTATCATTTGTTCCCACATGAAGGACAATCAGTGAATTCTTTCCTGCTCCCGTTAGGATCCTCTTCAGCCTCAGGTCCACATCCCATATTTTAGCACCCGGCAGACAGCACATCCTCCTGTTCTCTGGATCAGTTCTGGTTACAGGCCTGTCTATTTTTCTCAGTAAGGAGTCCCCAATCATGTAGACCTGCCTTTTCCTGGTGATGGTGCGATTCTCTGGTCTCTCTCCTGTTCCTTCTGGCTGCAAGTCCTCTTGATTCCTATTCTCCCTTGCAATCCTCTGCAACCCATCACCTGAGAGGAAATGGGTTCTATTCCCACTATTTCCTAATTCTGAAAGCCATGGGGGGTGTCTCAGACCCATTTTAGACCTGCCCAGTCTCAACCAGTTTCTAAAGAACCTGAAGTTCCACATGGTCTTGGTTTCCATCATCTCTTCACTGGATCCCAGGAATTAGTATTTCACCCTCGATCTAAAGGATGCTTACTTCACATTTCGATCTTCCCTGTTCAGATGTTTCTTAATATTTGTAGTGAACCAAAGCCACTTCCAGTTCATGGTGCTCCCTTTTGGCCACCCTGCAAGTTTTCACAAAATGTCTGGTAGTAGTATTGGCCTTCTTAAGGAAAAAGAGAGTCCACGTATTTCCATACCTGGATGACTGGCTGATCAGAGGCTGGTCCGGAACTCAAGTAGAGGCCGACATCCATCTCCTTCAATTAACTTTCTATGTATTAGGCCTTTGGTTGAACTTTCCTGATCCCAGTCCAAAAGGTTGAGTTCATAGGGGCAAAATTCGACTCAGTGCAAGCAAGGGCTCTGCTTCCAAACGACTGATTCCTCGCGATTGCATCCCTGATATGATCTTTCCAAAGCCATCCAATCACAACCGCATGAAAGTGCTTGAGTCTCCTGGGCCACATGGCGTCGTGCACATATGTAATGCAGCATGTAAGGCTAAGACTCAGACCCCTGCAAGCCTGGCTAGCCCTGGTCTACACCCTCTCTTGCCATCACCTGGACTCAGTTCTCACGGTCCCAGCCTCATCTTGTGACTGGACAATGGTGACTGGACAGCCCCACGGTATGCGCTAGGGTACCCTTTTCGAGACCTCACCCATCCCTGTCCCTGAAATGTGACATATCAGCCCTCTGTTGGGCAGCCCACTTAAGACCCATCAGAACCCAAAGCCTTTGGGCCCATGAAGAGCTCTCCCTGCCAATCAATATCAGGGAATTCAGGGCAGTATGTCTAGCATGCCAGGCATTTCTACCTAACTTGACAGGCAAATCTCTTTCAGTGCTCACGGACAATATGATGGCTATGTTCTACATAAACAGATAGGATGGTGCACGTTCTTCCCCCCCTTTACCAGGAAGCATTCTGCCTGCGGGTACTCTGCATCGATCACATCATCACTCTAGAAGCATCCTATCTTCCTGGTATTCAGAACCAGCTAGCAGATCCTCAGCTGGTCTTTCTTCTCTCACCATGAATGGTCTCTCCATCCAGACATGGTAAGGGACATCTTCTGACAGCGGGGGATTCTCCTTATAGACCTGTTTGCCACCCGATCCAACAGGTAATGCCATCAGTTCTGTTTCCTGAGGTGCCACAGCCTGCGGTCTCTCGGAGATGCGTTCCTGTTACCATGGACAAGGAACCTGTACTATGCTGTCCCTCCTATCCTGTTCATCCACTAGTTTCTGAGGAAGATCAAGCGGGACTGAGCGTGGGTTATCCTCATGGCCCTGGCAGCACTGGTTATTCATCCTGCTAGGCATGTGCATGGAGACACCCCTGCAACTCCTGTCACACACAGACATAATATCCCAGAATCACGGTCGACTGCTGCACCCAAACCTCATGCCGCTGCACCTGGATGACTGGAAGCTCCATGGCTGAATCCAGAGGAGCAAGTTTGCTCGGAGCAAGTCCACAAGGTCCTAATGAGCAGTAAAAAGCCTTCCACCAGAGCTACCTACCTGTCCAAATGGAAGAGGTTCTCCAGCTAGTATTCACAACTGCCTCTGCAGTTTTCTCTGCATCTCATTCTAGACTACTTGCTGTCACTAAGACAGCAAGGGCTAGCCTTTTCCTCAGTAAAGTTTCATCTAGCAGCCATCTCTTCCTTCCATCCCAAGATCGACAACTGTTCTGTCTTTTCACGTGACATAGTAGTCTGGTTTCTCAAAGGCCTGGAGATGGTATTCCTCCAAGCTAGGTATCCCATCCCCCCCCATGGGACCTAAACCTAGTCCTGTCAAAACTCATGGGACCCCCATTGGAACCACTGGCAACATTCTCACTATTACACCTCTCTTGGAAAGTATCCTTCCTGGTGGCCATCGCTTCAGTCGGATAGGTTTCAGAGAAATGAGCTCTCACTTCAGAGCCCCCATATACAGTCTTTTTTAAGGACACAACCCATCTTCGACTGCACCCATCATTTGTCCTGAAAGTTGTATCACAGTTTCATTGGAGTCAAACAATTTTTCTGCCAGTGTTCTACCCTAAACCACATGAAAGCAGGGAGGAACAGCACCTCCACTCATTAGATGTTGGGTATGCTCTGGCCTTCTACAATACAAAGTACCAAACCGTTCTGCAGATACATTCAGCTGTTCATAGCAATAGCAGAAAGAATGAAAGGTCTCCCCGTTTCTGCACAGCGAATCTTATCATGGATCACTTCGTGTATCAAGGCATGTTACACCCTCACGAACATTTCGGCTCCAGGTAATTTAATAGCTCACTCTACAAGTTTGCAAGCCTCTTCTGCTGCTTTTTTTAGCACATTCCAATTCAGGACATCTGCAAGGCGGCAACCTGGTCATCACTTCATACCTTCACAATGTACGGTGTCATTACACAACAGGCTTGAGGCAATGCCAGTTTTGGCTGGGCTGTGTTACAGTCAGCCTGTCCTTGATTTCCAAACCCACCTACAGGACAACTGTTTGTGAGTCACCTACATTGGAATGGACATGTAAAAGCACTCAAAGACGAAAAAACTGTTCCTAACCTTTCTGCAACTGTTGTTCTTCAAGATCTGTTGTACATTTCCATTCCAAAACCCACCCTCACTCCCCTCTTAAGAGGCGGTTGGCAAGAAAAAAACTGAAGGAGGGCAGGGTCGGCAGGGCCCCTGATTACCAGCACTTTGAGCACCTAATACCAGAGGGTGTTAGAGCCGACCCAACAGCTACCACTAAGGGAAATTTTTCCAGTAACTGTGCTTGGGGCGCACACACACCTACATTTGAATGGATATGTGCAACACATCTTAAAGACAAACAGTTACAGAAAGGTTAACTCCTTTTTATCTCCATTTTTTTCATGTGGGGGAACTGGCTCAAGTCAAAAGGAAGTTTAGTTGTGACATTCAGAACTGAACACATTTCTTCCTAATTTCCAGTCCAGCTACTTAACCATAGGGTCACTTTTCCTCTCTAAAAAAGTATGAACTCTACAGTGTTCTAATGAATTGTGTTTTGTAAAGAAAAAATACCCACAGTCTAAGTTCACATACTACTTAATCAAGGAATCTTCAATGTGATAAGTTGTTCCAATCATTTTGTTTAGTGTGTACGTTTTTTATAAGTGGTAACTGTTTGTTTTCTTAAGTTTTGGAAGTGCCCTCATCTAAATCATTGCAGAAATACTGAATTTTGTCATTCCAGCCAATGTGGCTTGCTTTATATATGTGAGGAGAGCTATTCTTTCAGATGTGTGCTTACATTAGATTAATATTTACATGCGCGCGCGCACACACACACAGGCCACTTTTCTAATGAAGTGAATGAAATTTACTATTACCATTCATGTTTAGAATCATACTAGACAGCTGTGACGGTTGAATATGGATATATGAGTTGGTCAGATCTTTGAATATGCTGGATATCTTATTACTGCTGTGTGGTCTTCCGGATGTGACTAACCAGTAACTTGCTCAAACATGTTCTAGGCATAATATATTGTAGGTCATGAAGTTGAACAAAAGATTGTAATGACTATGCACCTGTATCAGAAGTAGGTACACGAAGAAGGGTGTGTGGACAAGATGAGATTTTTCTCTTAATTTCCTGGTTTTATAATTGACTCAAATACCACCCAATACAGTATAGGAGGATTAGGGAAAGTCAAATCCTTCTAAAGAGCACTTCTTCTCTTCAAAAGTGATCTGTTATGGCTTAACAAGCAGACTTCCTATAACAGAAGTTACTGTTAGGGAGTGGGGAGTAGAAGGGTAGGACATGCATGAGTCAGTCAAACAGGTACAACTAATCTGGTCTGGGTTTTCTGAGGGACAGGAGGGCTAATTTAATGTCCTGTTCTAATTCAGGTTAACATTTTGTCAGCCAAGAGGTGGGTTATAAAAGGCAAATGCAACACGGAAAGAAAAATGGGGACACTGAAAGGCATCCTTTAGGGTGACAGAGAGGCTTCTTCCAGTGTCTCCCTTTAGGTAGTAAAGTGTCTCCCCAGCAATGTTTGTTCTAGTATCTAACTAGATCTCGTTATTTCTAATTACATTTTATTTTGTGACTGTTTCTGTAGCTTCCTAGTATTTCTCTTCTCTTAAGATAACTTGTCTCAGTTCCTAGAGAGTTAGTAATCCAAAACAGTAATTGTCCCTCTGAAGTGCAAGTAAATTGTAATTTCAGGGAAGGCGGGCTCAAAAGGGGATAATGACCTCTGTATAAAATTAAGTGCAGATTGTTTAGGTGCCTTTCCCATAGAGTACTGTAAAACAGCCTTCTTTACCAGTCTGGGCACGGAGAGAACTAAATTACAGAAATATCAGGTGTAGTTCAATGGCCCTTAGTTATATTTTTTTAGTAAAATTATCTATTCAGGAGGGTGCCAGCAGATGTGATTTTTAGCATCTGACTTTACTTTTTTCCCCTGATCATCATAGCAGTTAATTTAGAGTGTTGAAATGACAAACAAGCTGCTGCCACAGTCTAGAAAATCCTCAGCAATTAAAGCCCTCAGTCAGTTCTTAATCATCTATTATAGTGCTCTTTCAGTCTTTCCCAGAGCATACATTTCATAAGAGATGAAAAATGTTCAGATATTCTTTTCAGAGTAGCAGCCGTGTTAGGCTGTATTCGCAAAAAGAAAAAGGAGTACCTGTGGCACCTTAGAGACTAACGAATTTATTTGAGCATAAGCTTTCGTGAGCTACAGCTCACTTCATTGGATGCATTCAGTGGAAAATACAGTGGGGAGATTTATATACACACAGAACATGAAACCCATTGTTTCATGTTCTCTCTCTCTGTGTGTGTAAATCTCACCACTGTATTTTCCACTGAATGCATCCAATGAAGTGAGCTGTAGCTCACGAAAGCTTATGCTCAAATAAATTCGTTAGTCTCTAAGGTGCCACAGGTACTCCTGTTCAGATATTCTGAAAGTGTTCAGATGGGAAGGAGCCAAAGAACCACTGTCCATATTTTTTGGGGAGAGTTGGCGCTGCATTTTGGTAGAAACCTTAACATGTAAACCACAATTTCAAGTTGGTTTGCAGAGGCTCACTTCCACTTAAACTCTTTTGGCATTAAAGCAAGTTTTTGAATAAACAGTAGTTTTACTCTTTTTTCCTTTTGTTTATTCCTATGTAATAATGGTTCCTCCGTAGAAAGAACAAACTTTCTTCCTATTTCACCCTCAGTTTACACCTCCTTTGCAGTTGCTTGTTACCGCCTCATGCTGGAAGCCAGCGTCACAGCTGAATCAATATGGATTGAGTGCAATAGGCTGTGTGACAAAGCTCCTCCTCTGCCTTGGTGGGTCCTGCGCTTATTGACGGATTTGCGTGCCTCAGACATTCATGGAAGCCCTCAGTTTGGCCACTTTCGCTAGTGGCTCAAACCTGCCGTTCACTCAGCTCACCTCATCACTGGCCAACATGGGGGAAACAGAGAACAATCCCCACAGTCTCTGTGTCCCACCTAGTGGGTTGGGGACAGACCACATCCCTTTCCAATTTAGACCTTTCCTTCTGGTGTTTCTCACAGTCCAGGTCAACTCCTCCTGTGTCCAAGCAGCAGTTGGGCCGGGTGGGGGGAACCCAGGCCCACTCTCTATCCCTGGTTCCAGCCCAGGGCCTTGTGGATAACAGCTGTCTGCAATGTTCCCTGTATCAGCTGTGTCCCAGCTACAACTACCTGGGCTACTTCCCCATGGCCTTCCCCCAGCACCTTCTTTATCCTCACTGCAGGATCTTCCTCTTGAAGTCTGATCATGCTTGAACTCTTCAGTCCTCCAGCAGCACACCCTCTTACTCCTTGTTCACAACCCCCTACTAACTGATGGGAGGTCCTTTTTAAACCAGGTCTCCAGATTAGCCTGCCTGCCATAATTAATTCTAGAAAGTTCTTAATTGGCTCCAGGTGTCTTGATTAGCTTGCCCCTCTTAATTGGTTCTAGCAGGTACCTGGTTGCTCTAGGGCAGCCCCAGGTCTGGTCACTCAGGGAACAGAAACTTGTTCATCTAGTGGAGCTGCTTCTGACTCCTCTGCTGAATCCAACTGGCCTGGAGAAGGGAGGGAGGGAGATTGCTGCTGCTGGCCCTTGCTACTGCTCCCACTGCTCCAGCTACTTCCCTGGCTAGGCTGGGCCAGACACCACCCACCCCCCTTCTCTGCTACCTGGTTGCTGACTAGCTGCTGGAATCCTCCCCCCTTGGCTGCTGCTGCTGCTTCAGCTGCAGCCCCTTGGGAGGGGGGGCTACTGGCCTGCTCCCCAGCCGGGGGGGAATGAGGGACCCCTACCCCAGCCGTTGCTACTGCTGCTGTGGACACCACCACCACCACCACCTGTGAGAGGTCCTTTCTGCCTGCCTGACCACCGGGCTGCTGTTGCCTGGAGCTGCTGGACCCCAAAGGAGGAGGGGACAAGGCCATCTGCTGCTGGGGGAGCGCACAGGGACTCTGCAGACCACTGTGGAGGGGGCCTTAACGCTGAGTAACTTTTTTGAACTGTGCTCTTGTGGTGGAGGTTTTGCCTGTGTTTATGGGGACACAGGTGTGGTGTGGAGCCTGCCGTCCAGTCCATCTGTGTGTCTCCCCCCAACCCCGCACCACCACCACTGTCGTCGCTGCCCCCTCCACCACCCAGAGTGGACACTTACCATCTGCCTCAGGCTCCTGCCTCTGGGACTCTGCTGCTTGCTAGGCTTGCTGTGCTCTTTCACCATCTTTTGAGCCTGAAGCAGCAGCCAGCCAGCATTGACTCTTTGCAAGCGCACGTGCCCCCACCCCCACCCCCCCTGGACTGGACCCTTTTAGCAAGCCCCCAGCTTTGTCCCTTGCTACCTGCCCCATTTGCCCCTTGCAGCCTTTTTGCCCTCTCCTTTACCCTAGCACCTCGCTAGCTTCAGTTTGTTTGCCTACCCCACCCTTTTCCCTCTGCAGCTTTTGTTTGCCCCGCCCTGGCCTCTGAAGCTAGCTCCTTGGGTCCCTGTCCTGCCTCCAGCCTGATTCTCCTCCTTCCCCAGGGGGTACCCCTTCCCTGATTGGCCCCTTACTCAGTGCACCCATGCCCCCTCTGATGCGCTTGTGTCCTTCCCCTGTTTGAGTTTGCCCCATCTCACTGCACCCCCCCAACGTTATGATCTCCCTCCCCTAGTGCAGCTAGAGGAGCCGGATTCCTATCCTGAGTCGGTGACTGTCCCCCTACAAGCCCTTGATAGTCCCCCCCTTTTGGTGCCCTTCTCCCCTGCCTGCAGCCTAGCGGGGAGGAGTGGTCAACCTGCCTCCATTTCCCCTCCTCTCTCTGGTGTTTTCCCTCCCTCCCTGCTTATTATGGCAGGGGACACAATGGGTGGGGCCCCTCCAGTAGCCCCAGATGCCCCTCCCCTGCCTGCCCCCCCTCACCTCCCCAAGCCTCTACCTCAACAGCTGCTGCCAAACCACCTGCCACCGCCCCCGCTGGGGCGCTGGCAGCGGCGGGCACTGGGGTGACCTCCACTGCTGCCATGTCTCTCAACCCCTCAGATTCCAGGGGAACCCCCCCCAGCTGGCAGGAAGGGCCAGGGTAAGAAGAAGGGGAAGGGCCCCACCAAAAAGACCAGGCCCTTCATGGCAGGGACAGCCCCCACTGCCGTAGCCCCGCCACCGGCTGCGGCGTCCCTACCCGCTGCTCCCTCCACCAGCTCTGCGGGTGTCCCCCCCGCCTGCCGCTGCATCATCTCTCCCGCCCACCGCCTCCGCTACCAGCTATAGCGGCCGGAGCCCCTTTCCCACCATGACCAGGAAGAACGGTGTCCGTTGCCTCCTGGTGCCCGCCTCGCCCCACGTGGAAACGTACGTGCAGGCATTGGCGGGGTGGTAGGGCCCATGGTCATTGTGGTGGCCTCCAAAATGTATGGGAAGGTCGTCTTCTTTTTAGCATTGGAGGCCGCCGCCCAGGAGGCAGTGGAGAAGGGCCTGGCAGTGGGGGGTGTGTTCATCCCCCTGGAGCCGTTGGACGACCTGGGCGTCTGCCTCATCCTGACCTCAGTCCTTCCCAATGCCGCCCTATTACCTGCCCTTTGAACCCTTGGGAAGCCCATTTCTGTCCTGAGCCCTCTTTCACTGGGCTGCAAGGACCCCGCCCTCCGTCACGTCCTCTCGTTCCACCGGCAAGTGCAGCTTCAACTGCCGCCAGCGGCGCGTGACGGAGAGGCGCTTGAGGGGTCCTTTTTGGTCCCCTACCCGGGGGCCCATTACCAGGTGCACTATTCCATGGGGGAGGCCCGGTGCTACCTCTGCCGGGCGATGGGGCATGTCCGGAGGGACCGCCCCTTGGCCCGGCAGGGAGGGGCATCTGGGACCCCCGAGCCCCGGCGGGGCGCTGGCCCCGTCATCGCTGGCACCCCTGGTTGCCCGGCACCGCCTCTCCTCCTACTCAGTCCACCACTGCTCCTGCTCGGGCCCAAGGGGTGCTCCCCCCAGCACGCCCAGACGAGCAGGAGGGTGCAGCAGGGATACCGCCAAGCATGGGAGAGGGCCCGCGGCAGGGAGAATCTTCCCTCCCTCATGCCGCCCCACCGCTGCTTCCCACAGTCCCTGAGCCATCACCCATGCCCCTGACCCGACCCCTGTTAGCCGGCCCCCTGATGATGCCATGGAAGGCTGGGCCCTAGTCCAGGGGAAGCGGGACAAGCAGAAGGCTCGAGCTCTGCTCCCTTCTACCGATGCGGAAGACCAGAAAAGGGGGCACCGAGGCCGAGCCCTCTGCCTTGCCCGCGGGCGCATTCCATCCCCTGGTACCGGCTGGGGAAGACGTGGCAGCATGGGAGGGCAGTACCGTTCCTCCATTGGAGTCCCTTCTCTCCAAGGCCCCCGAATGAGCCCCTCCTGCCCCGTTATTATCCGGAGCCCCCGTGAGCGTCACTTCAGGCATTGGTGGAGAGACCTCTGGAGTGGTGGAAGGAGAGCTCCCTTCCATCTACGAGGAGATCAGACCTAGGGCCTTGACCCCGGTCACCCAGGGGGAAGACATCCCTCTGCTAGCGGACCTCGATCTGAGCGACCTCATCCCTCCCCCTAACCGCTGCTTCTGCTCCCGCCTCCAAGGTTCCCTGGGCTCCTCCATCTGCCCAGCCGCTGTGGCACCTTGCCTTTGCCCCTATCCCTGACTCTGCTTCCGATCCCTGCCCTGCTCCTACTCTGGATCCCTGCCCTGCCCTTGATGTCACCCCCATCCCTGTCCCCTCCACCTCCCGTGATATCATTGCTGCCCCTGGGGCCGTCATCTCCTTGCTCCCAGAAGATAGCCCCCAGGGAGCAGCCTCTGTATTTCCCAGTCCCGACTCAGCAGGGGCTGCTATCTTCCCTCCGCCGCCCCCAATTGAGCCAGGGTTTGAGGGAGGCCACGTGGTGCCAGTCCATCGGGTGCCACGTTGGGGTTCCACCCCTTGCTTGCCCATTTTGGTGGGCCACAGGGCTGTGTCAGTGGTCCCTCCGGAGGAAAGCCGGGGGCTAGTGACCCCGGCCCCCCATACGCTGCAAGAGGAGCTGCGGGAGTTCCTTGAGGATGTCCGTGGCTCCCGTAACAAGGTGCAGCTCACTCTCCAGTGATGGAGGGGGGACTTCCATCAAATCCTTCGGACCGCGAGGGCCCTCATGGGAGAGGGTAAAAGGACCAGGAAGCAGCCCGCTACGGCCTACCAGCGGGTCTGCCTCTTCCATGACTCCTTACTCACCTACGGGGTAGGTCACGGATTGTTGCGCGGCCCGTTGGGAGCCGCAAGTGTCCCTGCCAGCAAGGATCCCCCTTAGCCCTCCTCATGGCACCTCTCACCATCGCAACATTGAACACCTGGGGCTATAGGATGGGTCTCCGCAGGTGCCAGGTGCTCTCCTTCCTTCGGGAGGGGAAGTACTCTGTGGTTTTCCTGCAGGAGACCCATACGGATCCGACCGCCAAAGACAGCTGGCAGCTGGAATGAGGGGACATGGTCTACTTTAGCCATCTCACAGTTTGTACGGCTGGAGGGGCGACCCTGTTCTCCCACGACCTATGGCCCGATGTGCTGGGGGTCGCCGAGGCTGTGCCAGGATGCCTGCTGCACCTTCGGGTCCATATGGAGGGGCTCGTGGTCAATCTTGTCAACGTCTGTGCCCCAACATTGGGCCCAGAGCGGCTGTGTTTCTTTCAGCAGGCGTCCGCCTTCCTTGGCACCTTGGATCCTCGCGAGCGCCTAGTCCTGGGCGGGGACTTTAATACTATCCTCGAGGAGCGGGACCGCTCGGGGACCGAGCAGTGCCCGGCCGCCATGGATGTCGTCCGGGAGATAGTTGACCATCAATCCCTGGTAGACATCTGGCACGACCACCACCCGGATGACGTCTCGACGTTCACCTTTGTCTGGGTGGAGGCCCATCGGTCGCGCCACTCCCGGTTGGACTGCATCTATTTATCACGTTTCCACCTTTCACGAGCCCACTCCTCCAGCATCCGGCCGGCCCCGTTCTCCGATCATCATTTAGCCACCGTGACGGTCTCTCTCTGCACAGAGAGGCCGGGGCCGGCCTATTGGCATTTTAACAACAGCTTGTTGGAGGATGTGGGCTTCGTGGCGTCCTTCCAGGAGTTCTGGCTGGCCTGGCGAGGACAGCAGCGTGCCTTTCCCTCGGCGCAGTGGTGGTGGGACCTGGGGAAAATGCGCGCCCGGCTTTTCTGCAGTGACTACACCCAGGGCGCCAGCCAATGGAGGGATGCGGCGATAGGGCAGTTGGAACAGGAGGTCTTAGAGCTGGAGAGGCGTCTGGCCGCCAGCCCCGAGGATCCATCCCTCTGCGGGGCGTGCTGGGAGAAGCGGGAGGAGCTCCGGGCCCTCGAGGACCATCGGGCCCAGGGTGCCTTTGTTCGATCCCGCATCCGCCTCCTTTGGGAGATGGATCGCGGCTCCCGCTTCTTCTGCGCCCTGGAGAGAGGGGGGCTAAGAAGCACATCACCTGCCTCTTCGCGGAGGACTGCACCCCCCTCACGGATGTGGCGGAGATGTGCGGGAGGGCCAGGGCTTTCTATGCAGGCCTTTTCTCCCCGGATCTGACCGATCCTAATGCTTGCAGAGTGCTCTGAGACAAACTCCCGACGGTCAGCGCGGGCGACCGAGACCGGCTAGAGCTGCCTCTTACTCTGGCCGAGTTCTCGGAAGCCCTCTGCCGCATGCCCACTAATAAATCTCCGGGCATGGACGGGCTGACCATGGAGTTCTACTGCATGTTGTGGGACGTCCTCGGTCCAGACCTAGTCACTGTCTGGGCCGAGTCTTTGCAGAGCGGGGTCCTCCCTTTTTCGTGCAGGCGAGCCGTGCTCGCCTTATTGCTGAAGAAGGGGGACCTCCACGATTTATGGAATTGGCGTCCCGTCTCGCTCCTTAGCACAGACTACAAGGTCATAGCGAAAGCCATCTCACTGCAGCTAGGGTCCGTGCTGGCGGACGTGATCCACCCAGACCAGACCTACACCGTCCCGGGCCACGCTATCTTCGACAGCCTGTATCTGGTCCGGCAACTCTTGGAACTCTGGTGTAGGGATGGTCTGTCGTTCGCCCTCCTGTCCCTGGATCAGGAGAAGGCGTTACCCGTGGCCCACCATGTTGATCTCCTGAGCACTCTGCGAGCGTTTGGCTTCGGACCCCAGTTTGTGGGTTTTCTCCAGGTACTGTACACCTCCGCAGAGTGTCTGGTCAGACTCAACTGGACCCTGACCGAACCGGTCAGCTTTGGGCGAGGAGTACGGCAGGGGTACCCCCTCTTGGGCCAGCTCTACGCTCTGGCGATCGAGCCCTTCCTCTATCTCTCCGCAGGAGGTTGACGGGGTTGGCACTGCGGGAGCCAGAGCTGCGGCTGGTCCTGTCGGCATACGCCAACGATGTGCTGCTCGTGGTCCAGGAACTGGGCGACTTGGTGCAGGTGGAGGCTTGCTAGGCCGTTTACTTAGCAGTCTCCTCCGCACAGGTCAACTGGGTCAAGAGCTCTGGCTTGGTGGTAGGGGACTGGTGGCAGGCGAGCTCCCTCCCACCCGCGCTTCAGGCCATCCGGTGGAGCGCGGGTCTGCTGCTCTATCTCGGCGTTTACCTTTCTGCCACGCATCCCTCTCCACCGGAGAACTGGCAGAATTTAGAGGGCGGGGTGATAGAGCGGCTCCGGAAATGGACAGGACTACTCTGGTGCCTCTCCCTTCGAGGGAGGGCACTGGTGCTTAATCAACTAGTCCTGTCCATGCTCTGGTACTGGCTCAACACCCTGGTCCCAGCCCCGATTTCCTGGCCAACCTCCGGACATCGATTCTGGAGTTCTTCTAGTCAGGACTGCACTGGGTCTCTGCAGGGGTTCTCCATCTACCCCTGGAGGAGGGAGGGCAGGGCCTGAAGTGTCTCCGCACTCAGGTCCGTGTCTTCCGCCTCCAGGCCCTGCAGAGGCTCCTTTATGGTGCAGGTAGTCTGGCGTGGAATGTATTGGCGCACGCCTTCCTGCGCCGCCTCCGGGGGCTCCCATATGACCAGCAGCTCCTTTATCTCCATCCGAGAGATCTTCCGCGAGACCTCTCCAGGCTGCCGGTCTTCTACCAGGACCTCCTCCGGACCTGGAAACTGTTCGCAGTGACCAGGTCTGCGGCGGCCTCCTTGGGGGAAGATCTCTGCGCGGAGCCCCTGCTACACAACCCCCCAGCTCCATGTGTAAGTGGTGGAGTCCCCCGCGGTGCGCCGGAGGTTGGTCCTGGCAGAAGTCACCAGAGTCTGAGACCTCCTGGACTATGACCAGGGAGACTGGCTGGATCCCGACGTTCGCTCAGAGCATGGGGCTCTCCAGACCTCGTACTCCCCTGCGCGTACTTCAGGAGGTGAGGGCCTCTTTGCCGCCCGCTGCTCGGATTTACCTTGACCAGGTCCTAAGGGAGGGCATGCCCCGCCCACCCTCCACTTGAGGCCCTCCGGATCTTTTCATCAGGCGCCTGCCCCGTGGACCCGACCGACCCCCCTGCCCCTTCACCGTGAGCCAGCTACACAAGCTGCAGCCGGTCCATTTCCAGACCGCGCCAAGGAAACATCTATACACGCTCGTGCTCCACACCCTTCACGTCCTCGCCCTTGCGTCCCGCCCTGACACAAAGTGGCGGGACCTCCTGCCACCCCTAGAGGGTTAGGAGCCCTGGTGGGCCAGCCTCTATTCCACCTTGGTCCCGAGGCCCGCTGGGGATATCAGTTGGCGGCTCCTTCACGCAGCTGTGAGCACAGGCGTGTACTTGGTGCGGTTCACCCTAATCCTGGACACCTGCCCCTCTTGTGGCGTGAGGGAAACCCTGGCACACATCTACCTGGAGTGCGCCAGGCTGCAGCCCCTATTCCAGCTCCTCACGAATATTTTGTTAAGATTTTGGTTGCACTTTTCCCCTCACCTTCTTATCTATGCACTCCCTGTCCGTGGCCCCAACAAGTCCCGGGACATCCTGGTCAGCCTCCTCCTGGCCCTGGCCAAAGTGACCATCTATAAAACCAGAGTGAGGAGGTTGGCCGATGGAGTCTCCTGTGACTGTGGGGCCTATTTCCGATCCTCCGTCCGTTCACGCCTCCAGGCAGAGTTCCTCTGGGCGGCGTCCTCTGACTCCTTTGACACCTTCGAGGAGCAGTGGGCGTTGTCCGGGGTTCTCTGCTCGGTGTCCCCATCCGGTTCCCTTCGTTGACCCTTTGACCGCACTCCTATCCCTGTTGTTCATTAGTTGTCCCCCATAATTATTTGGCTTTCCAGGTCCTGTGGACCCGCCTCTTAGGCTGGGGGAGGGCTTCGCCTGCCCATTTTCTGGATCCCAATAAGACCAGACTCTTGTACCCCACTGGTCTGGGTCTGTCACAGCTGTCAGTTTTTTAATCGGTGTTCTCATCTAATGCACATTCTAACACTTGTTAGATTTGTCTGATTTTAATATTAGCACTTGTAGTGTAAGGTACGGGAGCTGGCGCCAAGATTTAAAATAAAGGAACCTAAAGTTTTATAAACTTCTACATCCACATTTAGACATGTTAAGTAAGTGTTAGAAACTTTCCAAAGTAATGAGCACCTACCAGCTCCCATTGATCTCAGTCCTTTTAAAAATCAGGTTTCTGATTTAGGTGTAAAAGCCTGTTTGGAAATCCTGGCATGGTGTTTTTGTTAAGGGTGACCAAAGGAACTTGCAGTATGACCAGATATGGGGGAGAGTATGTCCTTCTCACTATGTAATAACAGACTCATGATTATGTGTGAAGGTTTGGATATTTATTTATTTTTATTTTTCCTAATGTATGTTTTCCCCATGTGCTAGTGTTTCAGGATTTGTTAATGTTTTTGTTATTCTGACTTCTCTTTTTCTGCTTCCTCCTCCGAGGCTATCCTTGGTGCTGGTCATTATGTGTATGCTGATCAACCTGAAGACTTCAATCAGAAAGTAAAAGAGATATGTGATTCTGTGGACTGACTGAATTCAGCTCTTTATAAAGTCTGATCATACATACAGTTTACTAGCAATACTTCGTAGAACATTACAAAAATTTAAAGAATGCAGAGCTAGTGGAGCAGACTCTGTTTGCACACAGTTTCTTCCAAGAAGTCACCTGCACACTTAAACCACTTAGTGCCTTTTGAGTGGGGAATATTTTAAATGGAAACCTTGTACAGTTTACTTTGAGACTTGTCTTTTAAATATTTAGAGATGTTGTTTGTCTGTCTGATATAGTGAAAATAGAAATAACTAGTTTTTAAACCGGGAAAAAAAATTGAATTGATTGAAATTTACAAAATTTTGAATACTTTTTAAATTATGTTTTTTAAATTATGTTGCATTCTAAATCTACCATAAGAATGTCTATATTAAGCCAGCATATAAATAATATACTGTATAAAGATATGACTTGGTTACTTTATAAACATTCATACTTGGTAGGCCAATGCATTCATAGTAAGAATGTGAAATTAATATATTCTCTTTCGATCCCAAAACTTTATGTACAATATTTTAACATTTTATTTTGGCTGATGACAAGTTATGAAGCAGGTGTTTGGAGAGTGTCAGGGCCAAAATAATTAGCACAGCTTGTCATTGGAAATAATGTGCGTTGACCCTTACAGTACTTTTTTGCCTATTGGATTCTATTATATTCTTCACAAGACATTGTTCCATGTGTCTAATCTCCTAGGAAATTTTAAGAGACAATGGTGTTGCTGACACTCATGCTTCCATTACAGATAAAATATGTTTGAATTCAATGACTTAAAATACAGAAGTGGCCTGCTAGTTGCTCAACCTATTTTTATGTTGATACAATTATCATAAGGTCTGTTGCCAGCCCAAATCTATTGGTTTTAGAATTGCCCATTTTGATTAATACCAGGAAATAACTGTCTGACTAATGAGATTAATCCTGATCTTTTTCTTTTGATATTAAGCCTACCGTTTTCTCACAAATACGAACTTTTGGAATACTGAAACTAGTCTAATTGGAAATGCAACAGAATATTGGATCTTAGTAGCATCCTTATAGGAATTGATATTACTGGAATAAATAGTATCAATGAAATAAACAATAGCTTGTTTTGGGAATTCCTTCTTAAGTGTTTGATCAGTTCAGTATTTCACAATTGGAGCAAATCTACCCTCTGGTTCTTTACAAAAGTGTAGTTTGACATTAGTTTTCAGGTGCTTAGTAAAATACATTGAACAAAGTACTTTGACACTTTAAAGCCAAATTATGTGGTGGTTTTAATTTTTTAAAAAAGCAAGTTTTTGATTTCCATTTGATTGTTGGAATAACTACTGAAAGTATCTTGCTCTTTTATCTAAAATATTTAATGTTATCACCTTCTAAAGGTTTAAAAAGAATTTCTGGATATCTTTGCTTTCCATATTATGATTACATATAACAAATTTTCTCATAGATTGTATTACAGTAGAGCACAGTCTTTCTTCTTACTTTACTTACATGGTGCTATGAAAACATCAAACAGTCCTTTTGATTGCCTTTACTGGTGGTACTTAATATTATACATCTAAATTATTTAATTGCAATGAATTAGTAAATTAAACTGCACAATATTTTCTAAAATTCGATGTTCAAAATGGAGATACAGAACATCACATACATTTTTGTACATAGGTCATAAATTGGCAGAATGACTGACTGGTTAATGAATGCCTTGTTGGTGAATAGTTTTTTTTTTTCCCCATAATTATCAGTCTAATTTGCATTGATAAACTGAACTCAGCTGAAAATTTGCAATTACGTACAGAAAGTGACACCAAAATGTATGGTGTCTCTTTCTTTTCTAACCAGTAAAAGGTGGAACACATTGTTAATACTTTCAGATAGCATTAATGTAGGGAGCTCCAGTTTGTCACATCTAAAGATGTAAGGAAGGGGAGAAAAGTTCTATGCCAAACATGAAACTTTCTCTAAATAGCTCTTGTTTTTCCAACTCACTGTGCTAGTAAAAATCACTGTTTATGTAAGTTTTGCACTATTAAAAAAATTGCATTAAATGCTTGTGTGTGTTTTCTGCTAAGAATATTTCTATTGGTAGTTGCTTTTCTAAAGATACTTGTGTGACTACTTTTGATTTCCAGAGGTTAATTACAAAAATTGAGCTAAACTATCCAAAAATATGTAAAGAGGAAATATATAGGATGTGTTAATTTTTTACACGTCTCAAACTTCTTAGCATTTCTTTGTGCTGAACTGGAGACTTGAGTATAGGTTAACAGGTAACTGAAAGGTTCCAGAACTTTGGCTATGCATACAAAGAAAATGTTTTTGTTTGTGTTTGTTAAATGAAAAGAAATATTAGCTCTCCTCCTCCTGCTGAAGGTTAATACTGCAGTTTTGAATGTAATCATATTCTGATAATATTTTACCACACATTGAGACAGTACAACATAATCTGTTAAAGTACTGTAATATGAACCTTAAAGAGAGACCGTTTGGATTATGAATAGCTCATATTTTGGATCATTAGGAGCTAAAACACTCGTAATGAGTTTCTCTCTAGTCCCTTTACAAAGTGTGAAACTCACCTCCTTCAAAAATAGACTTTGCTTCAATATCTTTGCAGTAGCTTTAAGTATGCTGTGTGTGGATACTGTACTGAACTGTGATTATGCTATTTTTGTAAGTGCTTTAAAGTAGCACAAGCACCACAGAGACAAATACAGACTTTTCTCCTGTAATAGCATCAAAATTAATACAGACTGCTTATAGATGCCAGGGTATATAATAACAAAAGTAATCCAAAGTATTTGTCTCTAAATCTTAGTTTTATCAGATTATCTCCAAAACACTTTCTACCTTCAAAGATTAATGATACATTTTATTACAGTAACTTACTAATATTTTGTTTGCATGATCTATTTCATTTTTCTTGCTTATTGAAGCACATCTACTTAATACTTAAACCCCAAATGTGATATTTTGGAGAAGTAATTTATTTTTCTATAACACTGTCATAGTATGGACAATTTACAAAAATTACAGTAAAGCAGCAGTTTGTTTCTGATCATGAAATGGAACATAAACATGTGACTTGGTATATACTGAGCGTGGAAATGGATCCAGATAATTAAATGTTGCCTCATTGGTCCACTATAGTTAGAACTATGCTATCATTTATATTATAAACTCTGTTTTACAAGGTTATGTACCTTAGTTATAACCATTCACTCTAAACTGAAATGTCATGTGATGTCTCCCAGATTGAAGCACTCGCTGTGGGGAGGGCTGCGCCAGGGTGTCCGGGGTCTGCGGCGACGTCGGCACTCTGTGCTGTCTCCTGCCAAAAAAGTGTAACTGACTTTTCAAGTACAAGTTAAATTGAAGAGTATGAAACTTACCTGGATTTAAAGTGTGGACAAATAAATAGACTTTTTGTGTATTTCACTTGTACCAATCAAAATTTGAACCTCCAGAAGTGAGAGGCTAGTGTTATTTAGCTTCAGAGTTAGCTGTTAAATACATTTTTCCTGAGTGTCCTAAAAGAGATTAGACCCTACAATGGCATATTCACTTATCAAATTAGATTTATAGAACAGCCGTCTTTTAGTATGAGTACCTTTATTAAACATGTATGAACTACAAGGTGTTGGATGGTAATCTGTGCTATCTCAGAGTCACATCTTCCCCCTCTGGATTCGTTCAAAAGTTGTGACCAGCCCTTCCTTTGGAGTCAGAATCACTTCTCAGTCAATTGGAGAAAGAATAGACTAGCCATGGAGAAAGAGTACAGGACCAAGAACTAAACTAATTTTCCACAGGGACGTAGAGAGAACTATACATAAGTTTCTGGCCCAAATGTCAATTAATTAAAGTCTTTGTATGTACTCAGCTTTAACAGTGGCTATTGAATGAGACTGCACCATAATATATATTCAAGTGACAGACATTTTTACTAACCTCTGGAGTCACGTGAACTACATTAGTGAGTTTATTTTCAGTTTTGCTTTAGTCTATACTAATATTTTTCATGTAGTCCTGCACATAAATTACCACAAAGTTTTTATCCTGTGGACCACTTTTGAGGTATGAATGGATTGATGTTCAATGGCCCATACTATGAAGGTTTAAGAATCACTGCTGTAAGTGAAACCGGACTCACACTACAACTTCTGTAAAGCTAAGTAGAGAGAGTTATCCACAACCCAAGTTATTAGTGGGTATAGTGAGGTCAGAACAGACTAGAGTAGTGCTCTGCTAGTACTTTTTGGGATAGTGGCTATAAATAAAAACTGGGTGAGGCTTTACTACAGTTTCACAAGCTAGGAACTGGATGGATGGGTGGGAAGAGCCGAGAGAAATAAAGGAAAGGAGAATATAGGAATTACAGGAACTAGAGATGAGAGTGAGAGAGAAGCAAATGGGAACAGAAAAAAGCATTGCTAGCTTCAAGAACTGCTTCAGACTTGGTTGAGGCAGGGATGCACAAAGAGAATCTCAAGCAGGAATAGAGGTTATTTTACCTCTATTTGGCACTGGTGCGATTGCTGCTGCAATATTGTGACCAGTTCTGGTGCCCACAATTCAAGAAGGATGTTAATAAATTGGAGAGAAGAGCCACAGGAACGATTAAAGGATTGGAAAACGTCTTATAGTGATAGATTCAAAGAGCTCAGTCTATTTAGCTTAAAGAGAAAGTTAAGGGGTAACTTGATTACAGTCTTCAGAGTAGCAACCGTGTTAGTCTGTATTCGCAAAAAGAAAAGGAGTACTTGTGGCACCTTAGAGACTAACAAATTTATTAGAACATAAGCTTTCGTGAGCTACAGCTCACTTCATCGGATGCATTCCGATGAAGTGAGCTGTAGCTCACGAAAACTTATGCTCTAATAAATTTGTTAGTCTCTAAGGTGCCACAAGTACTTCTTTTCTTTTTGATAACAGTCTGTAAGTATTTACATGTGGAATAAATAGGCTCTATTTAATCTAGCAGTTTAGGCTTCAGTCTAAATCTAGCAGAGAAAGGTATAACATAATCCAATGGCTGGAAGGTGAAGCTAAATAAATTCAGAATGGAAATAAGGTATAAATTTTTGACAGTGAGGGTAATTAACCACTGGAACATGGATAGGGAAAAACTACACAATATAAAAACTACTTGTTGCAAAACTAGTTCTATATACAAAGCAGTGTGAAAATTTGGCATGCCCACTCCTGTCTCATGCATGTCAGGTTTCACAAACTAAAAAGACTTGTATCAGATTAGTATTTTGGGGTAAACAACTAATTAGTTTTAAGAGAGAACTTGATAAATAGATGGGATTGTATGATGGGATTGCCGGCACTGATGTGGGGGCTAGGCACAATAGCCTTGAGGATCCATTCTGGTTCAAGATTTATGTTCCTAAAATCTCATGCTGTGGGGCTTCAGTAGGGGTCAGGAAGGAATTTACACACCCACACCTGCCTTTTTTTGTCTCCTACTAAAGCATCAGAGATTGGCCACAATTAGAGATGGGACACTGATGGAGTGGATCGGTATTCTGAGGAGGCACTAATAATTCTTCAAGTAGGGGCCCTATGGATGCTACACTTCAGGTGCACATGTGCCTCTCAAGCCTTTGATCAGAGATTTTGCATTTTAGCAGTGTCCATTTGGCCTACGCTCTATGTACAACCCCCATGCCATACTCCAAGTGTACATAGGGCTGCGCAGGCAAACCAACCTTAGTTCCTTCTCTGCTGCCTCGCACTGAGACAGTGCTCTAGCATGTCCACCTCATGCATGCCTCAGTGCGTTAGTGTTAGTTGGGAGAGGTTTCAGTTTTTCCTTTCTCCCTTTTTGCTCCCCCATTTTTTCTGGGGAACTTATTTGGCCTGGCTGGGTGTGCCTGGCTTGCCAGGTTTCAAACTCTGCTTCTCTTGTCTGAAGGCTGTTCCAATCAGCGATGTTCACTCTTAAGTGTATCCATTGCCTGGAACAGTCCCCTATTTCCCGAAAGTGTAACTTTTGTCTGGCTCTAAAATATAGAATTTAGAAGAATCTGAAGACTAAACTGCAGCTGCTGCTGATGAGCACTCACTTCATCCTGCTTCTGAGTCAGGAGACCCCACTGTACATCAGACTTCATCTTAGACCTCATCTAAGAAAGGGAAAATCTCAGAGGACTCAGAAGAAGAGGAGCTTGATCTCCCACCACAAAGAGCCAGCTCCCAAGAAGTCCCAATCTTCTGCTAGGTCTGTGATGATGTAGGCCTTGACCTCTCAGCTTGGTACCATGGAGGCAAAAGACACTTCCTCTGGTACTAATGGAAGAGGGAGATCCCAGACCACTTAGGAGAAACACGGCCACAGCAGAGCCCCAGTACCATCCACCTCCAGATCAGCAATTAGCAATGGTGTCTTTCCACTCAGTTCCATCGGTACCAACAAAATCGAAGCACCCACGTGTGGTCATTGTGCCTAAGTCAACTGCTGCATCGGTATCGACCCACTCAGTACTGCAGGAATTCCATTAGTTCAGGGACTCGTCAGTGTTAGATGAGCCGAAGGCCCCACTGCTTATTGGGTGCCAAAGGATTCTTGGTACTGACACTCTAGTTTCCTGATTACCAGTGCTTCCCGGTATCATGGGATTCTCCACCGTTTTCTGCTGGGGCGTCCCCAATGTAGTACATTGAGGGAGACATTCAAACGTCTCCTTATCAGTGCACGGTTCCCTTTGTATCATTACAGGAACCCATACTTTGACAAAGACCCTCAACCACATCAAGGATGGTGGGATCAGTCTTGGGTACCACCCCTCCTCTGTATAGGCCCTCCTCAATAGCCACACTGGGATCCTTGGGTGGTATATAGGCAGCAATTTGGCAGACCACTGGCTCAACTGCACCAGGAAACTAGGGTTACACAATCTTCTCCAACATGAGTAACAGGAGCCTACCCCTCAAACCCCTAATTCATCTTTGTCTCCATACAAGGCAGTCATGCCTCCATCAAATCAATGGCCAATTATTTTCATCAATTCCAGGATCTTGTGAGGAGGGTGGTGGAGACCTGCCAGAAGTCTCTTGAGGAGGTTAAAGACTCACATCACAAGGTCCTGGACATTTTGCTGTCAGCAACACTCACCTGGGTTGCACTACTCATTAATGAAGCTCTCCTGAATCCAGCAAACACTGTGCAGCAAATTCCTGCCATTATACTGCCAACTTGTTAACAGGCAGATAAGAATACTATGTTCCCCCAAGGGCCTCAGAATTTTTGTCCCCCTTCCCCCACTTCCTTGGTGGTGGATGCCATAAACAAACGGGGTAGATGGCATTATTCAGATCTGCTCCTTATGACAAGGACCAGAAAAAGTTAGACCTTTTGGGACGGAAGGCCTACTCATCTGCAACCCTCCAATTTCGGATCGCAAACTATCAGGCGATCATGGCCAAGTATGACTATACGAATTAAAGGTTTGCATCCTTTATTGAACATCTTCCACAAGAGCACAGCAAACACTTCCAGGCCATCAATAAGGAGGTTCAGTTATTAGCCAGAACCTCTCTCCAAGCATCTTTGATGTTATGGACACTGCGACTAGATCCATCTCCACAGCAGTTGTCATGCACAGGGTGTCATGGCTCCAGTTGTTGGGATTCCCGAAAGATTTTAGAATACTGTTGAGGACCTCCTGTTTGATGGTTAGAAGCTCTTCTTGGGAGCTACAGTCAAGTCCCTGCCCACACTGAAATATTCCATGGCCATATTGAGGTCTCTGGGTATATATGCCCCTACAAACAAGAGGAGAGTTAGCAGGTCTCAAGCTACCCAGAAATTGCACCCAGCTTGCTTCTCTGGGTTTCACGGAATCACCGAACCCATTAGAAAAATATAGATTCCAGAGAAAAAGAACTTCTTCAAGTGCTGTGCCTGTGGGTGCTTCACTCTAGGTGTCGGTGCGTCCCAGCACCATTGATCAGAGATTTTCGGTAGCAGAGCCTGGTCAGGATGCATACGCTCAGCTGGGATCTCCCGTCTTGTTGGAATCTTCCTGAGCACGTGCGTCCCACACCCTCCTCAGTTCCTTCTCAGCTGTCCTCAGCTGAAGATGGGATTTGGGGCAGTGCTACTTTTCTTCCCTGGTCTCTGTAGGAAACAGTAACAAAGAACATAGAAATAGTTATTATTTACATCCCAGTTGTTTCCTTTCCTTTAGTGTAGTTACATAGTTAGTTACTTAGTTAATTAAAAAAAAAGTTTTCGCTTCAGGCTTGTCTCCAGCTTAGACACTCTCCTCTGCCATTTCTAATTCATAATGCCAGGGGCTTCAGGATTCAAAAAGTGTGTTTCCTGTCAAGACTCCATGCTATGGCCAGATGGGCACTCAAGTTGTGTGAAGTGCCTCGGGGAAACTCATGTCCCTGCAAAGTGCCTCCACTGTACGAGCCTCAAATCAAGAGCTCAGTGCGACAGGGACCTGCGGCTTAAAATGCTTCTAATGGAAAAATTCCTGCAGCCGCTTTCAGAGACGGGGAAAGTTAAACCTGCTCCCACACACTCCCCGGCCAAATCCAAACCAGTTGGGAGCATGGCTTCACCCTCTCTGGAGCAGAGGCAAGAAGCACAACAGTCTCAAAGGATTCAGAGTAGCAACCGTGTTAGTCTGTATTCGCAAAAAGAAAAGGAGTACTTGTGGCACCTTAGAGACTAACATTTATTAGAGCATAAGCTTTCGTGAGCTACAGCTCACTTCATTGGATGCATTTGGTGGGGAAAAAATGGTGGTTTTTTTTCCACCAAATGCATCCGATGAAGTGAGCTGTAGCTCACAAAGCTTATGCTCTGATAAATTTGTTAGTCTCTAAGGTGCCACAAGTACTCCTTTTCTTTTAGTCTCAAAGGAGAGACTTTAATGAGGGTAAAGGGGCTCCCACGAGATCCTTACCCTCTGTGCTGACAGCGCCAAAGGCAGGCACCTCAGCCTTTTCTAACGCCTGAGCCGCGGCTCGCACAGAGGCAGGGACCCGACCTCCTGTGCCAGGAAGGTTTCCGCAGCACTGGTCCCCTTGGCACCAAAAATAGATACGGTGCCGACAGCGTTCTCTACCAGTGCTGAGAACGTCGTCACCAAAATTGCTTCCCACCCCGGCACCAGCAGCATACCCCCTGCAGGGCACCTCCAAGCGCTCTGCAGCACTGCTGACGCTTTCACTTTCACTTGATAATGCGCTAGAGCACAGAGCAGGCTCAGCGCAGCTCAGGGAGCAGGAGCAACAGTTTCTCACTCAGTGTGACCTCTCAGTGCCACCTGAGCCTAACTCCCCGCTCCTGGATACACAGTGCTCATTTTTTGAACAGCCGCTCTCCCAACCTGAACTGGCTACCTTTACTGACAGTGAACTCTATATACAGCAGCAGGCGGAATTCTCCCCACCTGCCCCTCCTCCTCCTCCACCAGAACCTCTTTCACATCAGGTCACAGCTCACAGCCACCAACCTCAGTTTCCCTACTTCGCCTCACCCCCCCTCCGTGGGTGGCACCTGGGTTCTCCTACCCTATGCCTTGGCCTCAGTGGTGCCCTTGGCCACATCCTCCTACCACTCATCCTCAGACCTCTTCTACCAAACCACTGCCTCCTTCTGTGCCTCTATTTCCAGCTCCGTCCACTTCTAGAGTACCTGAACCCCCTCCTGAGAATGTGAGCTACGCACCATATCCTGACTCACTGACACCTAACTCTCCATCAGCTCCAGATGGAGCCCTCTTCCCTCCGCCTCCACAGAACGTGGACAACTGTAAACAATTTCAAGAACTTTTCAGGAGGGTGGCACTTAGTCAAGACATCCCCTTAGAAGAGGTTCAGGAGACACCACACAGACTCCTCAGAATCCTTCAACCATCTGCACCCTCAAAAATTGTGCTCCCCATAAACAAAGCACTACTGGAACCAGCTGACACTCTCTGGAAAACTCCAGCTTCTTTATTACCAACTTGCAAAAAGGCCAAACGTAAATGGCCTTTACGTATGTTCCTGCTAAGGATGCTGACATCCTATTTTCTCATCCACAGCTGAACTCTCTTGTAATGGATGCAGTTGCACAAAGGATGAAACAGCCACAATATCAGTCCACCCCACAAGACAAGGACCTTAAATGCCTTGATGTCTTGGGTCACAATGTTTATTCATCCTCCACTGTACAAGTTCAGAATTGCGAACTATTCTGCCCTCCTTGCCAGCTACGACTTCGATAATTACAGTAAACTTTTTGAATTTTCCTCCTACATTCCAGAGGATAGGAGAGCAGACTTCAAATCAATCCTGATTGAGGGCCAACTGATTTCCAGAACGGCCCTACAAGAATCTCTAGACACAGCGGACGCAGCAGCCCATACTACTGCAACTGCTGTGGTTATGCGCAGATCTTCATAGCTCTGTGCATCTGGCATCCCTAAAGATCTGCAGACCAAAGTGGAGGATCTCCCCTTTGATAAAGATAAACTTTTTTCCACAAAAGGTGATGAACTCCTTCACACCGTGAAAGATTCTAGAGCGACACTGCACACTCTGGGCATTCACCCATCTCTTCCCAGGAGACAACGATACCATTATCGCCTCAACCCAAACTATACGACATAACTAGGAATTGCGCTAGACCTCCTAAGCGCAGACAAAATCAAGCTCAAGCAACCACCTCCCAGCCATTGGGGAATAAACAATTTTGAAATATTGGACAAGGGCCTGCATGACCATCTCTTGATTCCACTGCTGACTTGCCCATTTGGCCACTGCCTCCAGAGTTTCCAACATGCCTGGCAGCGGATTACACAGGACCGCTGGATCCTCTAAATAGTTCAGTTTGGTTACTCTATCCTATTTATATTCTACCTTTCTCCATTCCTCATCCCTCTTAAGGGACCCCTCTCACGAACACTTACTTTGCGCAGAAGTGGCACACCTTATACAACTAGGGGCAGTGGAACCTGTGCCGACACAACTTTGAGGGAAAGGGTTCGACTCCCGTTACTTTCTGACCCAGAAAAAAAACGGGAGATGGAGGCATATACTAGACCTATACCGACTGAACAAATTCGTGAGGCTACAAAAATTCAAGATGGTCACACTGGGCTCAGTAATTCCTACACTGGATCAAGGGGACTGTTTCACAGCCCTAGACCTACAGGATGCTTATTTTCATATATCAATTTATCCAGCTCACAGACACTTCCTACGATTCACAATCGGTCACGACCATTTTTAATACAGAGTTCCTCCTTTCGGACTCTCCACAGTGCTGACGGTCTTTTCCAAGACTCTAGCCGTGGTCATGGCTCACTTCCACAGACATGGGGTCACACTTTTCCCCTACCTGGACAATTGCCCCATCAAGGGCAAGCTACCCATTTCGCCATCTACTTCTGTCACAGCCTAGGCCTCCAAATAAACTTCCAAAAATCCACCCTGACACCTACACAACAGATCAAATTCATTGGAGCTCATCTGGACTCAATTCAAAGCAGAGCCTCGCTCCCAAATCACAGATTCCTCGCTATCACACAGCTTATACGCACGCTCTCTATTCATCCCAGGACACAGGAAAGTATCCATCTACAGCTCCTTGGTCACATGGCAGCCACCACCTTCATGGTCCAGCACGCCAGGCTACACATGAGATGTCTTCAGGGCTGGCTCAACTCCAACTTCAACCCCAACGGACCCACCTTAGGGATGCTGCTAACTCCTCCTCCCAATGTTCTAGCTTCCTCACAATGGTGGACAAGACCAGAAAACCTCTGCACGGGCATACCCTTCCAGCAACAATCCCCAACGCTCATGCTCACCACGGACACTTCCCTAATTGGCTGGGGAACGCATCTAGGGGGACACAGAGCACAAGGTCAATGGTCTGCGTCAGAGACGCGCCTACACATAAATCTTTTAGAGCTCAGAGCAGTGAGGCGAGCTTGCCTTCACTTTCTTCCCCTCATAAAGAACAAATCTATTTGGGTTTTAACAGACAACATAGCATGTATGTTCTACATAAACAGACAAGGGGGAGCCCAATCATATTCCCTATGCATGGAAGCCATCCCGCTATGGAATTGGTGCATACAACATCACATACAAATCATCGCTTCCTACCTACCAGGCTGCCACAACAGTACTGCTGACGTACTCAGCAGGCACTTCTCGGCAGAACACGAATGGGAACTGCACCCCACAATACTTCAACAGCTCTTCTCCCTCTGGGGCACCCTGTCAATAGACCTCTTTGCCACAACCCAGAATCGAAAATGTCGCCTGTTTTGCTCCAGAGCGGGACTCGGGACCGCATCCTTAGGAGACGCGTTCCTCATCCTGTGGAACAGTTCTCTCCTGTATGTCTTCCCACCAATCCCTCTGCTACACAGGGTTCTTTGGAAAATCATAGACAACAAGGCCCGGGTCATACTTATTGCCCCAGCTTGGCCGAGATAGACATGGTATCTTTACCTGCTGCGCCTGTCCTCCCATCATCCACGAGCTCTCCCCAGCAGGCCAGATCTCTTTTCCCAGGACAACAGAATGGTCCTTCACCCCCAGCTTCAAAAGCTCCACCTGACAGCCTGGTTCCTTCATGGTTCCAAACCTATGAACTAGCCTGTTCCAAGCAAGTCCAATACGTCCTCCTGCATAGTAGAAAAGACTCCACTCATAAAACTTACCTGCAAAAGTGGAAGCGTTTTGCCCTCTGATGCTCACGTAATCACTTAACACCCAATACGGTGACCCTCCCTAAAGTCCTGGACTACCTTCTGCAATTAAAACAGGATGGACTCTTGCTCAACTCCATCAAAGTACACGCAGCGGGACGTACTACCTTCCATGACTTGTTAGAAGGTTACTCTTTACCTACCCCACCAAAAAAGATTTCTCACGGCCTGCAAAATCTCTACCCTGAAATTTACCCAACGGCAGCTACATGGAATCTTAACCTCGTTCTTCACGATCTCATGAAACCTCCATTCAAGCCCTTGGCTACCTCATCTCTTTTTCATATGTCAATGAAGGTAGCTTTCGTAGATGCAATAACATCAGCAGGGAGAGTAGGAGAAATAAGCAGCCTGATGGCCTATCCTCCCTACACAATCTTCTCCAAAGATAAGTCACTCTGAGACCACATCATAAATTTCTCCCTAAGATGGTATCCACCTTCCACCTTAACCCACCAATATACTTACCTACTTTCTATCCCAAACCTCACAAGACTCCGCACGAGGCAACCCTGCATACTCTTGATTTCAGGCGAGCAATTGCCTTTTATTTAGACAGGACTAAGCCATTTTGTAGGTCCCCACAACTCTTTGTCTCCATTACCGAAAGATCGAAAGGTAGAGCTATCTCAAATCAACGTCTGTCCAAGTGGATCTCTGAGTGCATCAGATCCTGTTACCGCACTCAAAATATTCAACTGCCCAAAGGCATTAGAACTCATTCCGCTCACGCTGTGTTGACATCTGTTGTCTTTTTACATAACAACCCATTCCTGACATCTGTAGAGCGGCTACATGGTTATCTGAACACGTTTGCCAAACACTATGCTATCACGCAAGATACAACGGCAGACACCATAGTAGACCATATAGTACTCTCTACAGTACTCACTGCTGCATCTCCAAAGTCCCACCGACCATAGTGGGTATTGCTACACATTTCACCTAGAGTGGAGCACCCACAGGGACAGCACTTGAAGAAAAAGAGAAAGTTATTCACCTTGCAGTAACTGAAGTTCTTCAAAATTGTGTCCCTGTGGGTGCTCCACTCCCCGTCCTCCTCCCCTCTACTTTGGAGTACTAGCATGATTTCTCCACGGTAGAGAAGGAACTGAGGAGGGTGCGGGATGCACGTGCTCAGGAAGATTCCAACAAGATGGGAGATGCCAACTGAGCGCGTGCGTCCCGACTAGGCACTGCTACCGAAAATCTCCGATCAACAGCACCGGAACGCACCAACACCTAGAGTGGAGCACCCACAGGGACACACATCTCGAAGAACCTCATTTACTGCAAGGTGAGTAACTTTCTCTTCCCACCCAATCATTGTCAAAATTGCTGTTTTAACAGGTTGGTAGAAAGTCCAACTGCTCCCTCACCTCTAAGTTTGCAAGCTGCAAATTTTTGGAGACCACCTGTCCCATTTCCAGCAGGCCTTAAGCCATATTACAACAGACAAATGGGGCTTGGAGGTTATAACATCAGACTACACCATCCACTTCACATCCCTCTCCCCATCCCTGACCCTCTTGTGAGACTATACTGAGTCAAGAAGTACTCGGTCCTTTATTTAGGAGCAATAGAACTGGTTCCATCCTCTCACAGGGGGGAAAGGATGTTACTCAAAGTATTTTCTCATGCTGAAGAAGGATGTAGGGTGGAGACTGATTTTAGATCTAAGACAGCTGAACAAATTTGTAAAGTCTCAAAAGTTCCAGATGGTGACTCTGGCAGCTGTAATCCCTTTTCTAGAGGCAGGAGATAGGCATCTAGGGCTAAAAATCAATTTCTGTATAGCGATACATCCCATGCACAGGAGATACCTGCGCTTCACCATGGACCAGGATCACTTTCAATACTGAGTACTTCCATTTGACCTTTCTTCAGCGCCCATTCTAGAACGTTTTAGCAGTAGTGGCTGCTTATCTTCAGCAAAAAGCAATTTTAGTCTTCCTGTATCTCAACGACTGGCTACTCAAGGGTGGATCTTACAAAGCCACATTAACTTCCACCGAGACAACGCTCTCCCTCTTCTAGGAATTGGGTCTTTAGCTAAATGTACTGAAGTCAAAGTTAGCCCCTGTACAGAGAATACAATTCATAGGGCATGTCTGGATTTGTTGGCAGCCAGGGCCTTCCTTCCCACAGGCAGATTCATAACTTTGTTTAATCTGGTCAGAACAATTTCAAGGAAGCCCCCATACTACAGTAAAGAACTGTTTGTAGCTCTTGGGTCATATGGCAGTTTGCACCTTTGTGACTGAGCATGCAAGATTACACTTCTGCTTCTTTCAGGGCTGGTTCAGGAGGAGCTATTTCTCTACCAAAGACAGCATGGACAAACAGGTTACGGTTTCCCTCCAGATGAAGAATTCCCTGGGGAAAGATCAATGCAGTGTCTATGTTGGCATCCCTTTCATCCACTCAGCTCCAAAACTAGCTTTGACAATGGATGCATCACTGTTAGGGTGGGGAGCACACCTCAACACACTCACAACTCAGAGCATATAGTCAGCTCAAGAAACTGGTCTCTTTTGCCCTGGATTTGAGGGGGGGGAGTATCCTAGAATGTGATCAAGTTAATTGCAACCATACTTTGCATTCAGCCCCCCTGAAGTAATGAAATAGAACACCACATAGTTAAGGGTTAATTTGGAGATAGGCTTTCAGAAGATCATATCTAGCTGACAGTTTTTCCTAATCAGAATGGGAGGAGGGGACAAACAAGTAAACTATTGAGACTAAAAACCTTGGTGGTTGGAAAACCTTGAGTCTAGATGCCTCTGATATTAAAAGTTTATTGAAAGTTTAAAAAGTGGTGATCCAGGAGGGGTCATTATGGCTTATGTGTTCTGTAGAAGTTAGTTATAAAAGATTAGCTAATATAGTGTACTTGGGAGCAGTCCTCTGAAGCCATCTTGAGACATTTTAATTACTCAGTACCATTCCAGATACTAAGTAAATATCTGGGATGTTCTAAACTTATTGTTTATGTTTGTGTGTGCTTAAATCTAATAAACTGCAGTTTTAGATAGAGTATGCTTACTTGCATGAATCTTATCAGATGGAATTGCTGTGTTCCTATTGATTTATTCCTAACACCAGCTGGAATGAAATAGTTAAGTTACCCTTGTTTGGGGTTCTGAAAACCCCAGCTAATAGTCGCCATCAACTTGTTGGAACTCAAGGGAGTCAGGAATACCTGCCTTCAGTTCCTCCTATTCATCAAGTGCAAATCAATCAGAATTATAATGGACCAATGTGGCTTGCATGTTCTATAACACAACAAACAGGGAAGAGCAAGATACCCCTCCCTGCACACAGAAGCTCTAAAGTTATGAAACTGGCGGATAGCCCGTTAGATTTAGATCTCAGCCGTTTACCTTCCTGGAGTCCAGAATGTCACAGCCAATTATGCTTATTGAGCAGGTCTCTGCTCTCCCAGGACTCTGAATGGAACGTGGATTCTCAAATCCTTTATAGGATAATCCAGAAGTGGGGACTTCCACAGGATGGACCTATTTGCCACATCCAGCAACAGGAAATGTCCCTTATTCCACTCAAAAGGAGGAGTAGGTCACCTGTATTTGGAAGATGCTTTTTTTCTTCCTTGGACAAAGATCCTGTTCTGCATATTCCCTCCCACACCACTAATTCTAAGAATGCTGAACTAGATTGGATCGGACAAGTCCAGGGTTATCCTCATAGTAGTGAC
Organism: Dermochelys coriacea; assembly: GCF_009764565.3. Taxonomy (NCBI): domain Eukaryota; kingdom Metazoa; phylum Chordata; order Testudines; family Dermochelyidae; genus Dermochelys; species Dermochelys coriacea. Next base: position 194,377,480 of record NC_050069.1, read on the forward strand.
CTGGCCTGAATTGGTTTCATTTAAGTGCTCTGACATCTTTTCAGTGAAATTTCTTAAATAAATAAAATTAATGAAAATGTTACTAAACCAAAGACCAATAGCAAAAATATATTTTAGCCCAAAATGTAGTTAGTCTTTCACATAAGTGATGGTAACAAACAACAGAAAGCATCAGATATAAAAGATTGAAGCACTAACATCTATGCATGTTATGTGTGCCTGTGTGCACTAAGAACATTTCAGACATGTTTTATACTGTTACTTATAGAAGAATGCTAGCAAAGTAATAGTCCCTATGTATTCCACTCATTAGGCGCATGCATTCCATATGCCTGAGGATCAGATGATTTTTTGCAAGCAATATCTGTTGGTCCACACCTGCACCCTTCTTCTGATACTCTGAACTGAAGGCATAAGGGGCAGTGTGAGAGAACCACCTCTCCAGTTTCTTTCTACTGCCCATGGTCTGAGATGGAACCTCTTCATCTTTAGGTTTGTTTTCTAGTGTAAATAGTTATAAGTGGTTTCACCTGGTCTTAGATAGGTTTGTTTGATAGGTTAGCAGGGACGTGTGCAGGAATTTAAATTTGACCACTTTTGGAGGGGCATGTACTGTGCCCCCCGCAGCCCCAGCCCCAGGGCTAGAGGAGCTTGCTCGCTTTCCCTGCTGTGGCCATGGAGCTGGAGGAATTCTGTGCCCCTGCTTGCCCCTCCCCCTTGTGCACACCACTGTAGATTAGTGTTAATTTTAGAACCAAGGCATCTGGAGATACCCCTGACTCCCCTACCCTTTTTACAGGGTTCCTAGTATGCTAGAGCCCCCAGGATTCAAGACCTGCATGGTCTGCTCCCAAGCCTTCCCAGTCATTGATGACCATGATGCTTATCTGTATTGCCTCAGGGAAACTCACATCCCCTCCTAGCATACTATCTGCAAGTCTTTTTTTCTTAAATGGTTCCTGATGGATCAATCAATGAGACCACAGTCCAACCCCAGCCCCTCAGGCCCCACCTGCACCCCCCAGACAGGCAGTGCCCTTTCGAGCACAGTTGTCTCCAGCTCTGGGACTGTAGCAGCAGAGTTAAGGACTATAGCAAACAGACATGAGGAAGGTAAGAGTAAACACTGTCACAAGAGCAAACACGAGAAATATTAAATCCTCATCTAAGAAGATAACTTCTTCTCCAACTCACTGTAAGTCAGGTGAGGCTCCATGCCCCAGTACAGGTGAATCAGGAGTTGATTGGGAGCATGGTACTAGTTCCTCGGCTCTGAGATCCAAAAGTGCCTCATGACCATTGACCACCAAAGGAGTGGGACTGACCTCGGCACCAATGAGGGAGAGAAGCAAGTGCATGCCTCCTGCACCCACAAAAGTTGATATTGACTCTCATGGAGGAGTCCTCAGTACTGAGAACCACTGTCCTTCCAAAGCTAGCACTACCAGTGCCACCAAGGGACAGAAGCCCTGTTTGTCTACCAGCAACAGTGGACAATACATTATCGTGGAGGATCTTATTATCTATGCTACCCAGAATCACCAGTAGTGTCAAATCTGGTCCTAGCCAGAGAGATCCCCACACCATAGGTGTGACATTCACTGGTACCATCTACCAACTGAGGCAGAGTAAGACCACTTCCTATGCCAATGGCCTGTCTATCAACACAGAGACCTCATACTCCTCTGATGAATCCAGACTCAGTGGGAGAACTTCACCAGCCTTATCAAGGTGGAAATCATACCCAACAGAAGCTCTGAGATCTTTTGGGAACCTTCCCACTCCCACAGGAGAAACAACGCAGCTCAGGATCAGTGGTACCTTTCTCTATGGGCACTACCCCAGCACCCCTCTGATCCTCTCAGTGACCTTACTGGGGTCTCTGGGATCCATACATGAGACATCCTGAATCCAGACAGACAGAAATGGGAATCAAGTCATGCATCCCCATGTGGGGAAGAAGCTGAACCCACAGAGGTACACTCTGAGGAAGAGAAACAGCCTGACCAGGCAGCACCACTAGTCTAGACCGGCTTATCAACAGCCTTACCAGATGAGGTAGTCATGCCAGCATCACCGTCATCACCTGAGGACTATAGACAATTCTAGGGTCTTCCAACAACCATTGCAGATACAATCCAGATCCCCCTGGAAGAAGTGTAGGATACCCCTGGCCCTGATAAATTACTGGATATGCTCCAGAATGTGTGTCCTAGTAAAGTGACGTTGCCAATCCATGAGGCATCTTAGAACCAGCCAAGATGGTCTGGCACACTCCAGCCACTGCACTCCCATTGCAAAAAGAACAAAGAAAAAATATTTTGTACTGTCTAAAAGGGTGGAATACTTATTCTCACACCCTACTACCAACTCATTAGCAGTGCAGGGCCATCACCAAAAAGAGCAAGCAACACCAACCCATATCTACACCCATGAATAAGGAGGCCAAATGTCTAGAGCTCTTTGTGAGAGAAAACTTCCCACTCGATGGCAACATCTGGAGGATTAAAGCCAATGAGACGTAGCTTCAATCCTCCAGATAGCCCAAGGAAGTCCAATCAGCTGTGGAATATTTGCCTTTTGAGGAAAATAATGTATTCTGTTAGAAAATAGATGAATCATTATATACTCAAAGACTCAAGAGAAACACTTCATTTTCAAGTGTCTGTGCCCTAGCACCATGGAGAAAATACTCTACGTTTCAGTCTTACAGACAATGGTCAGCTCCTCAATGCTTTTACCATCAGAGATCTTATGAGCCTCCTAGAAAATACCAAAGAATGCAGCTCAGGAAGCAGAATGCCCCCCCGACTCCAGCTTCCTGTCAAGAAATCCTTTTGATGGGACTTTGAGAGCTACAAACTAGTCCTCCTTCCAAATCTACCTGGACTGGATTCCCTGACCCCTTTGGTTGTTGCTTAACTCACTTTCCCTCATTATGGCACCATAAAATGGACAGATGGATTATGGAAAACACCACCAGTTGTGCAAGAGTTTTGTTCATCCTCCCACTCCAAAACCCCTTTCCCCATCTCTTTTCAGGGATCCCTCTCACAAGAGGATGCCAAGTCAGGAAGTGGACTCCCCACTCCATCTCAACACAGGGGAAAAGATCTTTACTCAAGATATTTCCTCATTCCAAAGAAAAAAGAAGGCTGGAGCCCATGCTAGATCTCCTACAGATGAACATCCTCCTCTGCCATTTGAGGTTCAGAAAGATCACCCTGCCTTCTATAATTCCCTTGATAACAAAGGTTTACAAGTCTAGATTTAAAGAATGCTAATTTCCATATAGCTCTCCACCCTGCACACAGGAGGTTCTTCCAGTTAACTTTAGGCCTGGACCAGTGGTTTTCAACTTTTTTTCATTTGTGGACCCCTAAAAAAATTTCAAATGAGGTTCAAACCTCTTTGGAAATTCAACCTGTGGTCAGCGGAACCCTGCCATAAAAGTCTTTAGACTGAAAACTGACTGAACAGAATTCAACTATAAATGCTGCATGTGCTCCGCACGGCATCTGATGCAGTGTGAGAAAGGGCGCTAAACAGTGGTCTTCTATGGTAACGACAACACTTCTAGGTTTTGACCTGTAGGTGAGGGTATTCACTTACTTTTGATTGATCAGAAAAATGGAATGCCTTTTCTGGGATCTGAAACTTTATTTTTCATAGTCACCTTTCACGGACCCCTTAGACATAGTGTGTGGTCCCCTGGGGTCCATGGACCATAGTTGAAAACCACTGTCCTAGACCGTTGCAAATACAGAGTGATCCCATTTGGCCTCTTGACAGCACTGGGAGGGTGTCATAAATATAAAGGGAAGGGTAAACACCTTTAAATCCCTCCTGGCCAGAGGAAAAACCCTTTCATCTGTAAAGGGTTAAGAAGCTAAGACAACCTTGCTGGCACCTGACCAAAATGATAAATGAGGAGACAAGATTCTTTCAAAGCTGGAGGCGGGGGAAACAAAGGGTTCTCTCTGTCTGTGTTGCTTTTGCTGGGACCAGAGCAGGAATGCAGGTCAGAACTCCTGTAAAGGGTTAATAATCAATCTAGTTAGATATGCGTTAGATTCTATTTTGTTTAAATGGCTGATAAAATAAGTTGTGCTGAATGGAATGTATATTCCTGTATTTGTGTCTTTTTGTAACATAAGGTTTTGCCTAGAGGGATTCTCTGTGTTTTGAATCAGATTACCCTGTAAGGTATTTACCATCCTGATTTTACAGAGGTGATTCTTTTACTTCAATTAAAATTCTTCTTTTAAGAACCCGATTGCTTCTTCATTGTTCTGAAGATCCAGGGGTTTGGGTCTGTGTTCACCTATGTAAATTGGTGAGGATTTTTTTATCAAGCCTTCCCCAGGAAAGGGGGTGTAGGGATTGGGGGGATTTTGGGGGGAAAGACGTTTCCAAATGGGCTCTTTCCCTGTTATATTTGTTAGACGCTTGGTGGTGGCAGCAATAAAGTCCAGGGACAAAAGGTAAAATAGTTAGTACCTTGGGGAAGTTTGAACCTAAGCTGGTAAAAATAAGCTTAGGGAGTTTTTCATGCAGGTCCCCACATCTGTACCCTAGAGTTCAGAGTGGGGAAGGAACCTTGACAGAGGGTTTGCAAAGGTTTTATCAGTAGTAGCAATCTAAGTTCCCTGTCAGCTGTGTGGCCGCGCAGGAGCCTATCTAGTGTCATGCAGGTGCTCAGGGAACCCGCCTGGAGGAAAGGTGCCCCTCCCCCAGCCTCCACCTAGTCCAGTACCCAACCTGCTGCAGCCAGGGCACCCCACTTCTGGCCCCAACTCAGCCTGCTGTCCGGACCTGCCGCAGCCGAGGTGTCCGGACGAGTTGGGGTGGTCTGGCTGGAGCAGCCTGGCCCCAGGCATGGCCCGGCCCAACCCCAGAGCAACCCAGACCCAGGTATGGCCTGGACAGTGTGGCCCGGGCCGGCTCCAGGTGTGGCTGGGGCGGCATGGCCCAGCCTGACCCCAGAGCAACCTGGACATAGGGGCAGCCAGGGTGGCCCAGCCAGGACCCAGGTGTGGCCAGGGCAACCCTCCCCCAGCCCAGAGCGGAGGACAGGGATGGGGTTCCTATCTTGTAGCTCCAGGCCCAGAGCTCCTGTGGTGGGGAGAGGCATCTCTGCCCCCCGGCCCAGGTGCTGCTGTGGGGAGAGAGCGCAAGGAGTCCTTGGAGCTCTGGAGCACCCTCCTGCACTCTAAACCCCTCATCCCTGGCCCTGCCACAGAGCCTGCACCCTCACTCCCTGCACCCAACCCTCTGCCCCAGCCCTGAGCTCCTCATCCCCACCCCCACCCCAGAGCCTGCAACCCCATCCAGAACCCTCCCCCCTGCACCCAATCCCCTGCCCCAGCCCTAAGCCCCTCATTCCCAGCCCAGCGGCCACACCCTCAGACGGAGCCCTCACACCCCTGCAACCAACCCTCTGCCCTAGCCCTGAGCCCCCTTCCACACGCTGATCCCCTTGGCCCCAACCCCACTATATGCATTTTTGTTATGTGCACCATATGAAGTGACACATCACCTCCATATTGATGCACATAAAATTCATTCCGCACATGGGTGGGAAAAATTAAAGGGAATACTGGTTGTAATACACCTTCACTGTCAGGGTACAACAGTGTTCCCCTATCTTGATGACTGGCAGCTCATTAAAAAATCAAAAAGTGCAACCCTATCCTTATTCCAACTCCTACAATCATTAGGACTCTAAGTGAGCTCAGAAAAAATCCAGTTTAGCTCGCACACAGATTATAGACTTTATTGGCACGATCTTGGATTCGATCATGGCCAAAACATATTTAGTTTGGGACAGATTCCAAGCTATGAATGGTCTAATCACTCAGCGTTGACTGAGCCCTCAGATGGCAGTGTGATCCTGTCTCATCCACCTAGGCCTCATGTACTTATGTGATGCCCTTTGCAAGACTTCATATGCAGTGTCTACATGCTTGGTTGTGGACAGTCTATGTGCCAAACAAGCAAAGTCTGTACAAGCTGGTCTCACTCCCCCAGAGTTCTGACTTCACTAATCTGGTGGGGAAATGTGAAAACAGTGTGTGTAAGGGTTCCCTTCATCCCTTCGCCCATCCCTGAAAAGATTGATTAAGACACCTCTCTGCTAGGTTGGGGACCCCATCTGCTCAAACATGTATAACAGGGTACCTTGACCTAGGAGGAATCCAAGGTACACATAAACCTATTTGAACTGTGTGCAGTCCATGAAGCCTGCAAATGGTTCCTGCCGTTTATCCAGACCCTGCATGTTGGACAAGTCATGTTGGACAACGTGACAGCAGTTTAGTATATCAACAAACAGGGAGAGGCAAGGTCCATCCTTCTTTGCACAGAGGCTGCCAATCTCTGGAATTGGTGCATCCTCCACCAGATCACCCTCAGCAGTTTACTTTCCAGGGGTACACAACACGTGAGCAGACAGCCTCAGAAAACACTTCTCCAGACACCATGACTGGGAACTACATGATTCTGTGGTACATTTCAACAATAGGTATTCCTGTTGTGGGACCTCTTCGCACTTCAGGAGAACAAGAAATATTTGATCTGCTACTAACAAGTAAACGGGGGCCACAACTCCAGAGGGGATGCATTAGTAGGAATGCTATTGTAGCATTCTTACCTGTCGATCTCTTACTACAAGTCCTGAGGAATATTGAACAAGTCAAAGTGTCAGTGATCCTCATGCTCCCATATACCAAAGGCAGTTCTGGTTCACCAGTATTCTCCAGATGGCCTCATGTCTGTGCCTCCACCTTCAGCTCTTACCAGATGTATTGAATCAGGATAGAAACACAATCCTCCATCCCAACTTTACATATTTCTGTCTAGTAGCTTGGTATTTGGCTGGACGATGAACCTAGAAATAATTATGTTTTCTTTATAGTTTCAGCATTGTTGGCTACTCCCCAGAGGCTTGTGAGGTCCCGACAATTCTGGACTACCTCCTCTCTCTGAAAATATCACTGTTGTCTCTTAGCTCCTTGCCGGTGCATTTGGCTGCTATTACCACCTTTCATCCTCCAGGGAACAACCGTTCAGTCTTCACCCATACAACTATAACAGGGATGGGTAAACTTTTTGGCCCGAGGGCCACATCGGGGTTTCAAAACTGTATGGAGGGCCAGTGTAGTGTATTAAATTGCTCCCCGTAGGAATGTGCTACTTTTGGTGTACTACTTACGGCTGCCAGTCCTGGTGCTCTGTAAGTAGCACATTCCTATGGGGAGCAATTTAATACACTACACCTGGTAGCTCTCGCAGCCCTGCCACCAAGAGCACTGATGACACGGCGAGCAGAGGCTGTGTGGGACTGGCTGGGGGTGAGCCTCCCTGGCTGGGAGCTCAAATGCCAAGCAGGACAGTCCCGCGGGCCAGATGTGGCCCACGGGCCATAGATTTCCTGCCTTTGAACTATAATAAGTTCTGAAGGGACTTGTCAGAACCTTACCTCCAGTGCTGAAACCTACCCCACTATGGGACTTCAGTTTAGTCCAATGGTTCCCAAACTTTTTCATGTTGCAACCTACTCTGGGCTCACCACTGTTAATGCAACCTCTCTCTTCCCAGTACTTAGTATTCACATTTGCTTCACACAAATTAACTCCATTTTAACAGTCTACTTTGAAAACTATGGGTGGATAGCTGAGCCTGGATTAACCAATGTATACTCGGTGCACTTGCATAGGAGCCAGTCCACTGGATAAAAACTGTTGTGTCCTGGGAGCTGCTGGCAGCAGACGGTGCAGTAGGACTGCTAACCGTCATCATACACGGCTTCCGCTGCAACTCTGATCTGCTGCTATTGTCTCAATAGCGAATTTCTCCATGTTGTCTGTCATGGGCTCCCAGGTACGTGTGTTCTTCCTCGGGAAATGTGCACGGTGCTAACCGTTGTCCTCCACCGCTTCTGCTGCAACTCTGCTCTCCTGCTCTCCTGCAGACACCATACCACAGCAAGCATGGAGCCAGTTCAGATCACCACGGCAGTTATGAGCATTGTAAACACCGCACGCATTATCCTGCAGTATGTGCAGAACCAGAACCTGCAAAAGCAGGCGAAGAGGCAATAGCAATGTGGTGACAAGAGTGATGAGGACATGAACACAGACTTCTCTCAAAAGCCCAGGCCCCTGCAAGTTGGACATCATGGTGGCAATGGGGCAGGCTCATGCCATGGAATGCCAATTCTGGGCCTGGAAAACAAGCACAGACTGGTGGGACCACATAGTGTTGCAGGTCTGGGGTGATTCCCAGTGGCTGTGAAACTTTTGCATTTGTAAGGGCACTTTCATGGAATTTTGTGACTTGCTTTCCCCTGCCCTGAAGTGCAAGAATACCAAGATGAGAGCAGCCCTCACAGTTCACAAGTGAGTGGCGATAGTCCTGTGGAAGCTTACAACACCAGACAGCTACCGGTCAGTCGGGAATCAATTTGGAGAGGGCAAATCTACTGTGGGGGATGCTGTGATCCAAGCAGCCAACGCAATTACTGAGCTGCTGCTATCAAGGGTAGTGATTCTGGGAAATGTGCAGGTCATAGTGGATGGCTTTGCTGCAATGGGATTCCCTTTGGGTGGGGCGATAGACGGAACAGATATCCCTATCTTGGGACCGGACCACCTTGGCAGCCAGTACATAAACCGCAAGGGGTACTTTAAAATGGTGCTGCAAGCACTGGTGGATCACAAGGGACATTTCACCAACATCAACGTGGGATGGCCGAGAAAGGTACATGATGCTCGCATCTTCAGGAACTCTGGTCTGTTTGAACAGCTGCAGGAAGGGACTTACTTCCCAGACCAGAAAATAATTGTTAGGGATGTTGAAATGCTTATAGTTATCCTTGGGGACCCAGCCTATCCCTTAATGCCCTGGCTCATGAAGCCATACATAGGCACCCTGGACAGTAGTAAGGAGCTGTTCAACTATAGGCTGAGCAAGTGCAGAATGGTGGTAGAATGTGCCTTTGGATGTTTAAAAGCACATTGGCGCAGTTTACTGACTCGGTTAGACCTCAGCGAAACCAATATTCCCATTGTTATTGCTGCTTGCTGTGTGCTCCACAATATCTGTGAGAGTAAGGGGGAGACATTTATGGCGGGGTGGGAGGTTGAGGCAAATCGCCTGGCAGCTGATTACACGCAGCCAGACACCAGGGCGATTAGAAGAGCACAGCAGGGCGCGCTGCGCATCAGAGAAGCTTTGAAAACCAGTTTCATGACTGGCCAGGCTACAGTGTGACAGTTCTGTTTGTTTCTCCTTGATGAAAACCCACCACCTTGGTTCACTCTACTTCTCTGTAAGCCAACCGCCCTCCCCACTTTGATCACCGCTTGCAGAGGCAATAAAGTCATTGTTGTTTCAAAATCATGAATTCTTTATTAATTCATCACACAAATATGGGGATAACTGCCAAGGTAGCCCGGGAGGGGTGGGAGAGGAGGGAAGCACCGGATGGGGTGGTGGATGAGGGAATGAGGGAAGAACAAGGCCACACTGCACATCAAAACTTATTAAATGCCAGCCTTCTGTTGCTTGGGCAGTCTCTGGGGTGAAGTGGTTGGATGCCTGGAGCCCCTTCCCACCCCCACGTTCTTGGGCATCTGGGTGAAGAGGCTATGGAACTTGGGGAGGAGGAGGGCTGGCGGTTACACAGGGGCCGCAGTGGCGATCTGTGCTCCTGCTTCCTTTCCTGCAGCTCCACCAGACACTGGAGCATATCAGTTTGATCCCCCAGTAGCCTCAGCACTGCATTCTGCCTCCTCTCATCACGCTGCTGCCACCTCTCATCTTGTTCCTGCCACCTCTCATCTCACTTATCCCTCCTGTCTTCGCATTCATTTTCTGCTTTCCTGGACTCTGCCAATGTTTGCCTCCATGCGTCTGCATGAGCTCAGAGAACATTTTATTGTGAGTGCGTTTTTTTCACCTTCTTATCTGTGCTAGCCTCTGGGATGGAGATGATAGTGGAGTGTTGAAATATTTGCAGCTCTGGGAGGAAAAAAAGGGAGAGTAGTATTTAAAAGACACATTTTAGAGACCAATGGGTAGACTCTTTCACAGTGAACTAAGCTGTTAACATTACATAGCACATGTGCTTTCAGTACAAGGTCACATTTTGGCTCTTATATTGAGGGCCTGCTGATTTGGTGTGAGAGATCACACACGCAGGACTGGGCAACAGAATTCGGCTTGCAGGCAGCCATGGTAAGCCACAGGCTTTAGGCTTCTTCAACCTTCATAACATGTGGGAATGGTTTCAAACAGCAGTGCCCTCCTTTCCCATACCAAGCAAAGCCCTTTGGGTTGGCCATTTAAAAGGAGGAGCTGCAGTTTTCGAGTTAATATGCAGCACAAACCCAACTAACCCCACCCCACCCCAGTTCTCTGGGATGATCGCTCTCCTGAGGATAACAGAAAGATAAAGAACAGATATTGCTTGAATGCCAGCAAACACCGGGACCATACGCTGCCATTCTTTGTTATGCAATTATGCCAGACTACGTGCTACTGTCCCGGTGTGGTAAAGTGTCCTACCATTGAGGATGGAATAAGGCTGCCCTCTCCAGAAATCTTTTGAAAAGGCTTTGGGAGTACATCCCAGAGATCTTCATGGAGATATCCCTGGAGGATTTCCACTCCATCCCCAGACACATTAACAGACTTTTCCAGTAGCTGTACTGGCTACGAATGCATCCCAAGTCTTCAGGGCAAATTAATCATTAAACATGCTTGCTTTTAAACCATGCATTATATTTACAAAGTTACACTCACCAGAGGTGCCTTCTCTGGCTTCATGGTCTGGGAGCCCACCTTGGGAGGGTATTGGCTCCAGGGTGATAAACAGTTCCTGGCTGTCGGAGAGATTGGTTTCTCCGCTTGCCTGCTATGCGCTATCCTCCTCCTCATCCCTCTTGCATGAGACTCCCCACTTGCAGGTGTCCATGGACGGGGTGAGGTAGTGGTAGGGCCCCCCCGCCCGAATTGCATGCAGCTCATCATAAAAGCGGCATGTCTGGGGCTCTGACCCGGAGCGGCTGTTTGCCTCTTTGGTAGGCTTGCCTGAGCTCCATAATTTTCACACGGCACTGCTGTGGGTCCCTGTTGTAGCCTCTGTCCATAATGGCCTTGGAGATTTTTGCAAATATTTTGGCATTTCGTCTTTTGGAACGGAGTTCTGATAGCATGGATTCATCTTCCCATACAGTGATCAGATCCAGTGCCTCCTGTTCGGTCCATGCTGGAGCTCTTTTGCGATTCTGGGACTGCATGCTCACCTGTGCTGATGAGCTCACCATGCTGGCCAAACAGGAAATGAAATTCAAAAGTTCCTGGGGCTTTTCCTGTGTACCTGACTAGTGCATCTGAGTTAAAAGTGCTGTCCAGAGCGGTCATAATGGAGCACTCTGGGATAGCTCCCAGAGGACAATACTGTTGAATTGTGTCCACACTACCCCAAATTTGACCCAGCGATGTTGATTTCAGTGCTATTCCCCTCATCGGTGAGGAGTACATAAATTGATTTTAAGAGCCCTTTAAGTCGACAAAAATGGCTTTGTCATGTGGACGGGAGCAGGGTTAAATTGATCTAACGCTAAATTCGACCTAAACTTGTAGTGTAGACCAGGGCTAAACCTACTGAGCCAAGCAGCAAGCAACCCCTACAAAAGTGCTCTTAAGAACACAAGAATGGCCGTGCTGGGTCAGATCAATGGTCCATGTTGCCCAGTACCCTGTCTTCTGACAGCAGCCAGTGCCAGATTCTTCAGAGGAAATGAACAGAACAGGCAATTTTCAAGTGATCCATCCTTGTCATCCAGTCTTAGCTTCTGGCAGTGACAGGTTTAGGCACATGGAGAGCATGGGGTTGCATGCATGACCATTTTGGCTAAATGCTATTGATGGCCCTATCCTCCAAGAACTTATCTAATTCTTTTTTGAACTCTTACTTTTGGCCTTCACAATTTCCCCAGGCAACGTGTTCCACAGGTTGACTCTGTTGTGTGAAGAAGTATTTCCTCCACTCATAAGCAATTGTTGGGATTCCCTCTGATACCTCTTTCCACTCAGTTTCTGAAGGACTCACTTTGACTCCACATTTTGTCACTCGGGTATCTTTATTTGGCATATAGCAAAGCTACACTGAGTTGATAAGGCTCAAGTGTAACAAGTGGGTATAGGGCGTACCACACATCCAAAGTTACACATAAAACCTCTTCCTTTATATACATTTACACATGACATTGCATTTACTATACACTGCATCACATGTTTGGGATTGGTTTGGTTACTTTGTAGGAACCAATCCCTGTACCGCATGCTCTGTTCATGCATAATCTGACCTCTATCTTGCATTTAAACTTGTGTACTAATTCCAGGATGTTCCTGCTGATCTTAGCTAGCCATCCTAACTCCAGCATACAGTTTATTATGACAACTTAACCTTCCATTCTCTTTCCTAATCATACCCACTAAGAAATGAGGCAAGTTACTTATGTCAAACCAGGCCTATAGCAATCAAAATGGCTGATTCAATACACACTGAGGGTTAAACATAAAGTTCATAAAATCAATCAGAATTAATAAGTTGTAAGTAGACATTCTCCAATCAGTCACAAGTATATGTTTTATTATTCAATTATAACAGCAAATCAACCATTTAACTCCTTTTTAAAAAAAACAACAGTATTTTACAGTAATTAGACAAAAGCCACACTTAAAATACTCACACTGCAGTATTTGGGGTGATTATTTATTTATTAGAATAAGTGTAATAATATCTTTACAAAGGATCTTATTGTGGAATTGGTTTAAATGCCACAGAGTTTCACAAGAAGATTTTATTTTTAAGCAATATCCTGGTACAGTAATGAAAGTGCATCCAGCTGAATGATTCTTAACTTCCATCAAAACAAATCTTTAATAAGCAGGCTAAATAATTACAAAAGCTTCCCACTATTATACAAACCAGCTCAAATATTGGGACTGTGCATTCCCCTCCAGTAATTCTACAAAAAGAACAGGAGTACTTGTGTCACCTTAGAGACTAACAAATTTATTTGAACATAAGCTTTTGTGAGCTACATCTCACTTATGTGTGCCTTAAATGGTAAACCATGCAGGGGTGCTGGAACAATTTATATAGAGGGGGAGCTGAGAAGCATTGTACGAAGCTGTAAACCCTGTGTATGATGGAAACCACTTCAAGCTAGGGGTGTGTGGCAGCACCCCCAGTTCCCTTAGTTCCAGCACCTATGAAACCATATCAAAACCCCAAGTGGTGAGTTAGACCTGTAGGCTTTCAATTTCTTCACAGTTCAATTCCTTTCTCTGTCCACCAGAGGGAGAACCTCTAAAACATTGCTACTGTTTCTGATTGCAGCTTCTGTATGGTACTTGTAGAAAACCTCTGCACTGCAATTCCTTTTTCCATGCACAATATATTGATAGGTAAAATAACAGGGATGGGCAACAAAGAAAGCAAGGAGGAAGACGAAGCTTGGGTTTCATGTACTCGAACTGACTTTTTTAAATTTAGAGAAGTGTGGAAGGGAAATGAGATCACGGTCTGGTACTATAAAGTTTAAAAATACGTTATATTGTACCTTTGTTTTATTTATTTTAATTTCTTCTTTTAGCAGAGGAATGGAGCTTAAGCAGAAAGTCTAGACATGGGAAAACAGGGGCTGGAGCAGAAAAATGAGCCTCCTATATTATGTCAGTCCAAAGCCAGACTGATAGAAAATGGAGATATAGGTAAAAATAACTACTATATAATTAATCACTAAGGACCACCTTTTTAAAGAGTCACCAGTCTGGTTTCTAATTTTGTTCCCATAATTTGATTGTGGGCACAGACGAGACTATTTAGACATTAGCTACTTGATATGCAAGCAACAGCAAGTAGTTAGCACTTAAATACCTATCACTTGTGCCTGCAGTTGATTTGTGATAGAATCCCCAGTGCATTAGGTGCTGGCTTAGAACAAGTATCATATTTGATCTTTTGGTTAATGATGCATTTTTGACTCCTTGCTCCAGAGTGGGGGAGGAACCTGACTCTATCTTATTGAACCTGTCTTCAGGGATGGTGTTAGACTTACTGAGTTCCAGGGCAGAAACTAAGGAGTAGGCCCTCACTCTGCCTTCCTTACCTATTCAAGCATTAGATTTTTCCAATGTTTTTGAAGCTGAAGCCCGAGCCCCACCATGTGAGGCTGAAGCCAAACCCCAAGCCCCACCAGCCGCCTGTGGCGCCAAGCAATTGCCCTGCTTGCTACCCCTTCATACCCACCCTGCCTGTCTTTGGAACAGGTGTTACTGAACCTGATTTACATACATACACAGTAGCTTCAGATAGGGGCACTAAAAATCTCATACCTCTCCAGGGAAGGCCTCTCCCAGTGCAAGCATTGGGGTTGTATTGGGTACAGAAGGTCTGTCAGCAGTGGGGGCACCTGTATGTAGCACTGCACAGATTCCAGGCCACACTGCGGCCATGGACAATCCCTCCAGGGCTATCTAAATTACACTGCATACTGTGGAACATCCAAAGATCAAGTAGGTGCAAAGCTGGCTAAAAACTGCCTTAGTCCCTTCTTCCTTGGGGCTGAGAGTTCTGAATCTCAACCAAAATCAGACAAGTAGGGAGGGACAGCATTGTGAAGTGCCTTGAAGGTGAAGGTGAGAAATTGAACTTGATATGGTCAAGGAGGGGGAGCCAGTTGAGGGATTCCCATGGTGATGGCAACTGGTGGCATACGTTAGGGCTTCCAGCATTGTTAACACTGATGGAATTGAACCAGAGTTAGCAATTCTTTAAACATTTCCCCATGCATAGATAGGGCCACAGGAACAGGCAAAAGAGAAAGTGTGTAGTTTAACCTTCATTCAGACTCATACACATGCTTCTCATTCTGTGCTATACTCCACAAAGAAGAGGTAAATGTCATGGGCAATCACTAGATCAGCAGAGCTTTTTATATTATTCAGTGAGCGCAAAGCATACACAAAAGGGAGTGCTATGATCTTACATTGATAACTAAAGTTTTCACAGTGGTTGAACGTTTTGAACCACCTTCTCTCTGTGTTCCCCAGAGATTGTGATTTCTAAACTCTACCTACCACTGCTGGCTGGGGCTGTTGTAGTAGAGGGGAAGACATTTTAGCTTAAGCCCTATTCCATACAGGTCCCTGAATGTTTCTCTGCTCTGCAACACAGGTGTGCACTTTAAGTTTATGCTTTAAAGAATTCTAAAACATTTATTGCCTAAATATAAAATGATTCAAAGTACTAGGAATATGTGGTTACAGGAAAGAAATGACACTTTGTGGATTTTCTCTGTGTTAGACACTTTGTACAGTAAAGGAGCAGGAAAGCTTAGACCATGTGGCTCACTGGATTTTGGGTGGGGGGAGGTTTTAGGCTTGTCAGGGGTTTGAAGTGGCCAGGGATAGGTGAACCCAGGCCCTCCCTGCTCCACTGGGTTCCAAACTAGGACCCTGTGACTAATAGTTCAAATACGTGGCCTAGGGGCGAGCACTCTTACACCTGTTCCCTGGGCCACTTCCTACCTCAGCTTCAGTGCCTCCATCAATGCCCCAGGTCTGTTTCAGGATTCCCTCAGAGTTCTCTCTGATCACACCCTCCAGAGGGCCTTCATTCCCAGCCTCTGTGGGGTGAAGGGCCTGCGGCAGCAGGGCCTGATGTGGACAACAGGGAGTGTCAGCAGCTTCTCTGCAGGAGCTTGCAGCACACAACTACTCCCCGGCTCTGTCCACATAGACTAAGCTGAGCCACTCCCTTTTGATCCCAGCCACCAATGTAAGCATGCCCAGCTGGTGTGGCTAGAAGGGACCTCCTGGGCCCAAGAGCTGTTCTTTAACCCTTAGTTCACCAGTGGGGGCTAGTACGCCCCATCACAATGCTATTGAATCCATTTGTTCAGCCATGTTAAAGTGTGTTTGAGACATTTTCATTGGAGCCCTCTTTCATACAGACTCCTGAGTCGCTCTCTGCTTTGCATTACAGCTGTTTGTACTGTCTCAAGTAATAAGGAATCCTGTGCCTTCAAAGAACAGAATCTGTACAGTTTGCACTCTGCATGTTATCTTAATTTTCCCTAGTGGACACACAGCTACAGAGAAGGAATGACAGGCAGCGCAAGTAGGAGGAAAGAGCTAAAAGGAAAAACACTACAGCAAGCCCCCTAAACCCATACATAAGCCCCTAAATAAATGGCCTGATATTCGGAGAGACTGAGCACATGCAGTTCCTGCCAAAGTCAATGGGACTTGTGTGTGCTCAACATCCGTCAATATCAGGCTGCTTATTTAGGAAGGCTAGCTTTAGACTCCCAAGTGTGAACATTTTGGCCATTGTACAATATCAGGTGTTCTGCAGTTTTACAGTGGGGAGAAGGGGGAACCATTTAAAAGAAAAGTTATTTTGTATTGTAGAAACAGGAATCAGGACTACGCCAGCCACACAGTAAGACTGAGCACAATAGCACTAAAAGCAATCTAAGTGCATAGACCCATCTAAGTGTTTAATAATATAGCACTTTCCCTCTACAAGCCAATGTACTAACATTAACTAAGCACTGCCTCACAGTTGTGAGGTAGGTAAACAAGCAACTATCATTGACCTCACTTCAGAAATGAAGATGATGAAGTCCAAAGAGGTTGACTTGACATGATCTTCTACTGAGTGGAGTCGGTGACAAAATTAGAACTTGGGAGCTCCTAGCCTCAGGTTACCTTCCACATCTCAAATGAGGCAATGCTGCATCATTTGGGTCAGTTTCACAGCTGGAAAGTTCATTCTCCCTAAAGAATTAAATATTAAATTATTTTAATGAGGGATGGGTGAATCCTTTTGATTTTAGAACAATCTCCAGAACCTTAAGTTCTGAAAAATTACTGTTAAGCTTAGAAAAATGGGTATAGCTTGTAGAAAGAAAAACAATATGTGTTAAACTGTTTACATAGAATAGTTGAAACTAGGCCTGAATTTTGTCTTGCACATAGGTATATTAGCAACTTTTACGCAGTTAGTTTCATAGATTCATAGATCCATAGATACTAAGGTCAGAAGGGACCATTCTGATCATCTAGTCTGACCTCCTGCACAGCGCAGGCCACAGAATCTCACCCACCCACTCCTATGAAAAACCTCACCCATGTCTGAGCTATTGAAGTCCTTAAATCATGGTTCAAAGACTTCAAGGAGCAGAGAAGCCTCCCTCAAGTCAACCATGCCCCATGCTACAGAGGAAGGCGAAAAACTTCCAGGGCCTCTCCAATCTGCCCTGGAGGAAAATTCCTTCCCGACCCCAAATATGGCAATCAGCTAAACCCTGAGCATATGGGCAAGATTCACCAAACAGATACTACAGAAAATTCTTTCCTGGGTAACTCAGATCCCATCCATCTAATATCCCATCTCAGGGGATTTGACCTATTTACCCTGAATATTTAAAGATCAATTACTTACCAAAATCCCATTATCCCATCATACCATCTCCTTCATAAACTTATCGAGTAGAATCTTAAAACCAGATAGATCTTTTGCCCCCACTGCTTCCCTTGGAAGGCTATTCCAAAACTTCACTCCTCTGATGGTTAAAAACCTTTGTCTGATTTCAAGTCTAAACTTCCTGGTGGCCAGTTTATACCCGTTTGTTCTTGTGTCCACATTGGTGCTGAGCTGAAATAATTCCTCTCCCTCTCCTGTATTTATCCCTCTGATATATTTATAGAGAGCAATCATATCTCCCCTCAACCTTCTTTTAGTTAGGCTAAACAAGCCAAGCTCCTTAAGTCTCCTTTCATAAGACAAGTTTTCCATTCCTCGGATCATCCTAGTAGCCCTTCTCTGTACCTGCTCCAGTTTGAATTCATCCTTTTTAAACATGGGATACCAGAACTGCACACAGTATTCTAGGTGAGGTCTCACCAGTGCCTTGTATAACGGTACTAAAACCTTCTTATCCCTACTGAAAATGCCTCTCCTGATGCATCCCAAAACCGCATTAGCTTTTTTCACAGCCGTATCACATTGGCAGCTCATAGTCATCCTATGATCAACCAATACTCCAAGGTCCTTCTCCTCTTCCGTTACTTCTAATTGATGCGTCCCCAACTTATAACTAAAATTCTTATTATTAATCCCTAAATGCATAACCTTACACTTCTCACTATTAAATTTCATCCTATTACTATTACTCCAGTTTACAAGGTCATCCAGATCCTCCTGTATAATATCCCGATCCTTCTCCGAATTGGCAATACCTCCCAGCTTTGTATCGTCTGCAAACTTTATTAGCACACTCCCACTTTTTGTGCCAAGGTCAGTAATAAAAAGATTAAATAAGATTGGTTCCAAAACCGATCCCTGAGGAACTCCACTGGTAACCTCCCTCCAACCTGACAGTTTGCCTTTCAGTAGGACCCGTTGCAGTCTCCCCTTTAACCAATTCCTTATCCACCTTTTGATGTTCATATTGATCCCCATCTTCTCCAATTTAACTAATAATTCCCCATGTGGCACGGTATCAAATGCCTTACTGAAATCTAGGTAAATTAGATCCACTGCATTTCCTTTATCTAAAAAATCTGTTACTTTTTCAAAAAAGGAGATTAGGTTGGTTTGGCATGATCTACCTTTTGTAAAACCATGTTGTATTTTGTCCCATTTACCATTGACTTCAATGTCCTTAACTAATTTCTCCTTCAAAATTTTTTCCAGGACCTTGCATACTACAGATGTCAAACTAACTGGCCTGTAGTTACCTGGATCACTTTTTTTTCCTTTCTTAAAAATAGGAACTATATTAGCAATTCTCCAATCATTTGGTACTACTCCTGAGTTTACAGATTCATTAAAAATTCTTGCCAATGGGCTTGCAATTTCAGGTGCCAATTTCTTTAATATTCTTGGATGAAGATTATCTGGGCCCCCCGATTTAGTCCCATTAAGCTGTTTGAGTTTTGCTTCTACCTCAGATATGGTAATATCTACCTCTATATCCTCATTCCCATTTGTCATGCTACCATTATCCCCAAGATCCTCTTTAGCCTTATTAAAGACTGAGGCAAAGTATTTGTTTAGATATTGGGCCATGCCTAGATTATCTTTAACCTCCACTCCATCCTCAGTGTTAAGCGGCCCCACTTCTTCTTTCTTAGTTTTCTTCTTATTTATATGGCTATAGAACCTTTTACTATTGGTTTTAATTCCCTTTGCAAGGTCCAACTCTACTCGACTTTTAGCCTGTCTCACTTTATCCCTACATGTTCTGACCTCAATTAGGTAGCTTTCCTTGCTGATCCCTCCCGTCTTCCACTCCCTGTATGCTTTCTGCTTCTTCTTAATCACCTCTCTAAGATGCTTGCTCATCCAGCTTGGTCTACCACTCCTTCCTATGAATTTTTTCCCCTTTCTTGGGATACAGGCTTCCGATAGCTTCTGCAGCTTTGATTTAAAGTAATCCCAGGCCTCCTCTACCTTTAGATCCATAAATTCTTCAGTCCAATCCACTTCCCTAACTAATTTCCTTAATTTTTGAAAGTCAGCCCTTTTGAAATCAAAAACCTTAGTTGCAGATTTATTTTTGTTAATCCTTCCATTTAGTTTGAACTGAATTAGCTCATGATCACTTGAGCCAAGATTGTCCCCTACAACCAGTTCTTCTATGAGGTCCTCGCTACTCACCAAAATTAAATCTAAAATGGCATCCCCTCTAGTCGGTTCAGCAACTACTTGATGAAGGAATCCATCAGCTATCGCATCTAGGAAAATCTGAGCCCTATTATTGTTACTAGCACTGGTCCTCCAGTCTATATCTGGGAAGTTAAAGTCTCCCATGATCACGCAGTTTCCATTAGTATTTACTTTATAAAAGACATTAAAAAGGGCTCTATCCATATCCAAATTAGATCCCGGAGGTCTATAGCACACCCAAAGCACTATCGTAGGAGAGGCTTTACTAGTTTTCTTCCCCAATGTAATTTTTGCCCACACGGACTCTGTCTTATCCATTGCATCGCTTCTGATTTCTTTAGATTCTACTTCATCATTGATATACAATACTACTCCACCACCTTTACCTTTGTTTCTGTCACTATTCCTCCATGTTTCTGTTATCCCTATAATATCTGGTTTCACTTCCTGCACCAGTAGCTCTAGTTCCTCCATTTTGTTACCTAGGCTCCTCGCATTGGTGTATAAACATCTTCATTTTTGCTGTTTGGCCTCGCTCACATTTTGTACCCTATTAGGCACAGTCATTCTACAGCCAGTATAACCTATTAGACTAGTATCCACACCGCCCTCGCTCCTTATATACATTCTCCTACCCACGGCTGTATCCTTTCTTACTTCGTCGTCTTCCCTCTCAATGCTAAAATCTGGCATGGAGATTTCCTGGACATCTCCCATCCATCTCCCCCTAATTCCTAGTTTAAAGCTCTCTTTATCAGTTGTGCCAGCCTCGATACTAGAAGTCTATTTCCTTCCCTACTCAGATGAAGTCCATCCCGAGAGAACTGTCCTCTGTCCGTGAATGCCTCCCAGTGGCCATACATCCCAAAGCCCTCCTTATAGCACCACTGCCTAAGCCATCTGTTGACAGTCATAATCTTGTCACACCTTTGTTGCCCTTCTCTAGGAACAGGAAGGATCCCGCTAAAGATCACCTGAGCCTCAATTTCCTTAAGCGTCTTCCCCAACCTAGCATAGTCTCCCTTAATACTTTCCAGCGAGAATCTAGCCGTATCATTTGTTCCCACATGAAGGATAATTAGGGGATTCTTTCCCGCTCCCTTTAGGATCCTTTTCAACCTCAGGTCTACATCCTTTTCTTTGTTAGGCTGTGTGTGCACCTTTGTGTGTGTGGGTGCATGTGTTTTGCAGTGGATCTGCATCTACTGTAGGAATCCATGATGGTGCATATAAGCTTTGCATCTATGTGGTGGGATATCATAAGTCTTATTTTTGCCTTTGCTGAAATAACTTATAAAACCACATAAGAATGTGTGTAGGTAGTAATTCGTTTAACAAAACTTTACTAAAATTTGCAGTTGTCTTATACACCTTAAGTTGATAGGCACTTATTTCTAATAAATATAACAGGTTATGAAGAAAAACATTGCTTTGAGTAAATGAAATAGAGAGAAATGGAATAAAGGTTAGACACATAATACAAGCAGGGATTCTCTAACAGTTTTTAAACACAGATGCAAAAAGGAAAGAGGAAATTTTATTCCCGGTCCAGAATTAAAGAACAAATAAGGCTAATTGATAAATGTACATAGGTTCTATACAATAAAAAAAAAAGACCGATAAAACAAGCTGCTTTTGATTGGTATTTTATCTTTAATTTGCATTTTAGCAGGCTGTGATGTATAATTCCATAAAAGGCCATAGAACTAAAGAAAACCTTTCCACTGGCTCAGGAAAATGTGGTATATTCTAATAGTCTATGATGTATAGTTCTGTAAAAGAACACATGTTTAAAGAATCTCTTCTGACTGGTTCAGCAAATGAGGCAAAGTTTTTCCCAAGCTCCCAGAACTAGGGTTTCTTTAGACCATGACGCTTGGTAGGTTTAGCTGCTTTTCCTCTTCTCTCTGCCTTTTATTTCCTTAATTATACTTTAAAAAAAAAGTTCTTAGACAATCTGTCCATTAAGTAAGTTACTCTAGGTATATTTTATCTATCACTGATGCTTTGTGGACTTTGGGCATTAAATTAATTTAAATTATTTAGAATTATACTAATTGCATAAAAGAATATTTTCCCATGAAAGAGAAGGAAAAATTCATTAAATATATCTGCATTAACTCTTCCTCTGTATTCCTCTGTTACTAAGCCTATTTGCATGCATTTAATTTATGCTTTATTTGACCATAAGCTTTTAATTTATTTAGAATTGAACTAACGGCACAA
Organism: Dermochelys coriacea; assembly: GCF_009764565.3. Lineage (NCBI taxonomy): Eukaryota > Metazoa > Chordata > Testudines > Dermochelyidae > Dermochelys > Dermochelys coriacea. The sequence continues at coordinate 194,399,462 of NC_050069.1, forward strand.
AAGAACATTTTTCTTGAAAAATGAGGAAAATGCATCATAGATAACACATACACATCTCATTTGTTCCAGTGTCACTAAGACTTTGTACAATTGTTAAGTTAGAATTGTACTTGTGGTTTTCTGCAATTATTTAGTTCAGTTTATTAGATTTAAGATGGTAGCATATAAAGCATATTTTCATCTGAAAAATAAGGAAAAGGCATACGATCTTTATTTATTTGTTTGTTTGTTTTTAATGATCCCAGTAGGGATAAATTAAATAGATTTTTTTTTCCAAAAAATTCCAAAATGGCCAAATGGTGCCATAAACATACGCATGGCCAAAAGGGAAACCTCAAGGCCCTGGAAAGGATAGAAGAGTCTTCCTAAGTCATACAGTTGGCTCATTAGACAAAACAGGAACAGGACAAAAGGAGGAGGTCACACAATCTAATATGGTGTTCTAATTGGTGAAATATTGTTGCAGGGGTATGGAAAACTGTCAAAAGTACATGATAAGGAAAAGCATAGAGTTATTAATATTTACCCATGGTGATGCTCTGAGGTGCTGTGAATGGTGTAAAGCATAGACTGAATTTTAGAAAAAATGCCAATTTTTAATAACCCATTGACATATAAAATGATATTTTAAAAGATCACATTACTTTGCACCTGGCAGTCCTAGCTGCCTTTTATTCCATGGAAAAGTTACAGTATATACTGAGCATTGCCGGTACCTTTACCCCTCAAGAGGAAGGCAACACTGCAGTGAAATTAAAGGTCATATTTTACAGTATTCGGAATGAACCTACACAGGTATTTGTCCAGATATAGGCAGAAATGCACATTTTTATTAATCATTAGAATGCTGATATTTTCCAGACTGACAGTCAAGCAAAAAGAATAGGACACACTCACTTCACAGAGTTTAAAATAAAAATTATACAGAAAATTCATTGAATAATTTTGAGTAACATATATGAGAAACTAAAAGGCATTTGCGAGATTCGGGAGGATTTAAGTCTCATCCATCTAGTTTTATTATCTCAGTTGACTGAAATGACACAGTTTCCTCTTTCTTCATTCCCTTAATACTAATTTTTTTTTGGTGATATTTTCCTACCTATTTAGAACTCGCTCAGTGTTTTACCAGGTGTTCTCTATGCGGAGCTCATTCCCTCCCTTGTTTTAGTCTTAAATCACCTGGAAAGATAGATAAATAATGATCTAGATAAGGATCAAGAAAGAGATCTTGGAGTCATTGTGGATGGTTATCTGAAGACATCCACTCAGTGTGCAGCAGCAGTCAGGAGGGCGGACAGAGTGTTGGAAATCATTGGGAAGGGGGTGGATAATAGGGTAGAGAATATTATATTGCCTTTATGGGAATCCATGGTGCACCCACATCTTGGATAATGCGTGCAGATGTGGTCACCCCATCTCGGGGAAGATATATTATAGTTGGAGGAGGTTCAGAGGGGGGCAACAGAGGTGATTGGGGGTATGGGGCGGCTGCCATGTGAGGGGAGATTGATTGGACTGGGACTTTTCAGCTTGGAGGGGAGACGGCTGGGGAGGGATTTGATAGAGGTCTATGGGATCGTGACTGATCTGGAGGAAGAGGGTGGGAAGGTGGTGTTTGCTCTTTCTCATGGCATAGGAGTTAGGGGTCACTGAGTGAGGTTAGTGGGCAGCGGGTTTGGAACAAGGCAGAGGAGGTATTTTTTTGCATGGCACGCAGTCAACGTATGGAGCTCCTTGCTCGAGGATGTTGTGAAGGCCAGGACTATGGCAGGGTTTGGGGGAGAACTGGATAAGTTCGTGGAGGATGGGCCACTCAGTGGCTGTTGGCCAGAATGGATATGGATGGTGTCCCTGGCCTCTGGGGGTGGGAGGCTGGGAGTGGGCGACATGGAATGGGTCACTTAATGGTTGCCTGTTCTGTTTGTTCCCTCTGGGGGCACCTGGCATGGCCACTGTTGGAGGAAAGGATGCTGGGCTGGATGGATCTTTGGTCTGACCCAGTATGGCCGTTCTTATGTTCTTATGATAGTTCAATTGTGAACTCTTTTCATTAGAACATTTGACTGCATTACCTTAAAGGTTGCTAGTGCCACCCTCCTGGGATTCAAGGGAAAGTCTTGTACCTTTGCAAGCTTAATCTACAGGAAAATTAAAGAATCCCACATTTATTTAAGCCTTGAAGTTGTGACATAGCATCATGTTGTAATAACAGCATGTCCTTGTGTCATGACTCTGCATCAGTAAATAATTATCATTAAGGCTACGATTTTGTCATGGAGGTCTTTGGAAGTCACTAATTCTGTGACTTCCAAAGACCTCTGTGACTTCGGCAGCTGGGAGCTACAGGGTCCTGCCACCTCCTGCAGTGGCCAGGAGCTGCAGGGTGCCCCCAGAGCCTGAGGCGGTGCTGGGGCCCCCCAAGCTCCGAGCCACCTTTGACAGCAGGGGTACTCTGCAGCCCCTGGTCATCGCAGGTGGCAGGGGACCTCCGCAGCCCCTGTGTCCCAGAGGTGGCAGAGGGATCTCCATGCCCTGGCTCTCGCAAGTGGCAGGGGACCCCTGCAGCTCCAAGCCATGGATGGAGAGGAACCCTGGGGAGCTCCAAGCACCCAGGAGTGGTGGGGGCCCCCACTGCTGCCCAGTGGCTTTTCATTTTGTCATGGATATTTTTAATATTTTCCATGAATTTTTCTTTATTGCCCATGACCTGTGCGTGACTTTTACTAAAAATACCAGTGACAAAATCTTGGCCTTAATGATGATGCATGACAAGGAGGAAGCAGCCTGATCATATGACAAGGCATCACTGCAATGCTGGATACAGTTATTCATTCCACAGAACAATATGAAAAAGCGGCATTTCAATGGAAGTTAGGTGCCTAAATACCTTTGAGGATCTGGGCCTGTATCCACATGTAGTGAGAAGATGGTCTCTGTCCCAAATAGCTTGCAACCTTAAATATGAGACCGGAGACAACAGATGCATACAACAAACAGCTGAGGGGAACACAAGGTAACAGTGAAGCAGTTATGATTAGTGTAGTACACAGTGGTTACTAGTAAAATTATTCAGTCAAGAATAAAAGGAGTACTTGTGGCACCTTAGAGACTAACAAATTTATTTGAGCATAAGCTTTCGTGAGCTACAGCTCACTTCATTAGATGCATTACGATGAAGTGAGCTGTAGCTCACAAAAACTTATGCTCAAATAAATTTGTTAGTCTCTAAGGTGCCACAAGTACTCCTTTTCTTTTTTGCGAATACAGACTAACACAGCTGCTACTCTGAAATCAGTCAAGAATGTGGGGATTTCAGTAAACTACTCCAGTGGAATCTGGAATCAAGACTGCTAATGACCATGTACACATACTGGACAAAATTCTCCCTTTTCAGATCTGCCTTGGGGATCTGTATTATATATTGTGTGTTGAATCAGTATGTGTAACCCTCACTGACATCAACAAAACTTCCACATGTGAAATGAGTGCAAAATATATGGAAGACATGCACAAAGGTCTCTGTAAAATTGAGATAATACTTCTTTTCCCTTATCTTTTGTCTGTCCTGTCTATTTAGATAATAATCAACTTGGGGCAGGGGGACTGTCTCTTACTCTGCATTTGTACAGTGCCTAGTGTAATAGGGCCGTGATCTTGGTTGGACTGCTGTACACTATTATAATACTGTTAATAAAAAGATGCAGTATTACTTGGTCTGTATTATGTGTTTTCCAAAAAACAAGGGAATATGAAGTTCCTGCTCCAAAGAGTGTACAATCTAAAAAGACAAATGGGGGAAAGGTATTCAACATACAAACACAGTGACCCCATAGGAGAGCTGTTTGTAAAATGGAATTTCCATCCTATGGAAAATTCCAATATTTCAGTATCTGTTTTTAATCCCCCAAATAGGAAGAAAAGTCCTAATGATGTGAACCCCCTGGCCTGACGCCCTAGAGAACAGGGAGCTCACTATTGACACCTGTTGGTGAATAGAGAAAGAAGAGTGGCGCAGAGCTGCTTGAGAACTCAGGATGGGCAGGGGCTTTATGGGGGAGAGAGCGCTCTGCTAGCATCTGCTGAAATCAGGACAACTCCAGCCACATAGTAAGATTGAGCACAATAGCACTAACAGGGTCAGGCCTCATTTGCATTTTTGTTAGGTGACAGTTTGGGGCATTTTCGTTAAAATTCAGTTAAGTTTTGAGTTTGGGGGCAATAAAATATTGACCCTGCTGGGAAATAAAGGGACAAGAGATCGACCCCAAATGTGCCCAGCATGACGGGTTACCCTGTCTGTGACTGCAGTCAGGTTCAGTTGGGTACAAAAGCCTGGACAATTAAAAACAGTGAGAGAGGCTCATATCTTTAGTTTGGAGTGTTTCTCTGGTGGTAGAAAGGATTGTGTTAAAGGTCCTAGATACTATGACTCCGCTCTTCTGAAGACTTAGCGCAGGGTGACTTCGAGATAGTCCATGGGTAGAAGGCAATGAGCTGAGCTAAGGCAGCTTGGAGCTGATGGATGGAACTGATCTAAGGAGGCTTTGAGGTGGCAGTAGATGGAGCTGCACTGAGGCAGGTGATAGCACTTAGGTAGCAGCCCACCTAAGGGAGTCTGATGTGGGCCTCCCTACCCAGCAATTAAAGCTGAAATCACTTCCACTGGGGCAGGTGGTAGAGCCCTTGACATAACTTCCTTTAGAAGCTGGAGAATGACCTGGCAGAATCCTTAAATTCTACCAGCCCTAGACAACAAACAGTAAGTAGGAAGCTGGGGAGGAGGGAAGTGGCTAGAATGCATTAGGAGGTCTGAGGCTGTGAAGATAATGTGGGTGGGTGGGTAGACATCGTTAGTGTATTAATTGCTGACTTTCCCAAGTTCATTCTGTTACCCCCCCTTCTCCCTCTCCCTAAAAGTTCTTTGTTTTAAACCCCCTGGACTCAGTGCTTGCAGATGGGGAAACATTGCCCCTCAAGGGAGTATATATAGTTTCCCAGATTTCTGGGTGGGGTCTCAAGTCAATGTTGTTTAGGAATCCCCAAGTACTTCATGGCTGCTTTTCATTAACCAGGTGTCAGTCCCAAGTTCCCTGCTCTCTAGGGCTTCAAGACTCAGGATTTACATCATTATGACTTTTATTCCCACTTTAGGGCTTACAACAAATGCTGCAATATTGGAATTTCCTGCAGTTCTGACATTTTATTTTTCACACAACTCTCCGACTGGGTCACTGTGTTTGTATGCTAAATCCCTTTCCTTGCTGCTCATAATACCTGGTAGCAGAGTTACCATAGCAAATATTTTGCAGAACAAAAAGTTCTGAACATTTTTTAATTTGGAAGTGATGAAACAAAATATTTTGATTTTTGATTTAAATGAAATCTTTTGTCTTGAATTTTGCCATTTAAAAAATTGACATCTTCCTGTGGAAAAATTGCTGATGAAATATTTCAGCTGAAAACTTTCAACCAGTTATATTAGTTGGTTTTTAGGTAGAACACACTAGCTTTTCATCCTTCACAGTTTCAACCCCTTGTGTCCCCTGATTCTTTGGTCACTACCAATGGGAGATGTAGATGCTTAGCACCTTTGAACATCAGGCCAGGATACTATGGAATATGCCTTCCCATTTCTACACCCAGGATTCCTATTTCCTTTCAGGCTGCCTCATGTTCAAATGGTTAGAAACTGAAATCCCTTCAGATTAGGTTATAAAAAATGTATCTAAGAAACCATTTGTTGCGACTGCTCTAGCTTGGTTGCTGTGTATTTCATTACTGCTAGGAAGTGAAACCAGAAACCGACTAGCAAATGCACAAAATTAATAATAAAAAAAGGTTAACTTTTAACAAAAAACAAACTAACAACCACCTACTGACCCCTGAAAGCTCAGTTTAGGTTCAGTCTGAGTTTAAGAAGAAGAGCCAGAGTGATTTTATCTGTTTACTGTGCCTTAGTCCCGAGTGTCAAAAGCCTCTCATGGGTTTTTCAGACAGCTTCATGGGGGGCGGGGGAGAGGGGGGAATTGCATCAGTGACTTATTCAGAAGACTAATAGTTAAATGTGTGTTGTGCTGCAGCATCACAAACATATGGAATTTAGCTGTTCGCTGCCAAGTGGCACGTATCACACTGACTAGACATCAGGTTATAGGCATCTCATGACTGTCAAGGGAAACTTCTCCCATTTCTGCCAGTGGCAATGTTAAATGTTAAACCATTTACTTCTTCTAGTCACATGAATTACACCACATTTCAAAGGGTGTGAATAGCAATCTCCTTCTTAGAATGTCTTTATGTATCCTCTTTGCCTTTGTGTGTGAAAAGCTGTAAACTACAAATGGCATGGAGGGTTAGTTTTTATCTTTCTGTTTGGCAGGAGCTGAGAAAACTGTGTTCCTTGGAGAGGGTGCCTTAAGATTTTAGTTTTCTCCCTGACACTAAAACCACAAAACACATGAAACTGATTACATGAGTGAGACAGGTAGACAGATATTGTCTTTTGAAACAAAACCTCTGATCCACTCCCAGCCACTTTGCAAATGGTCAAATATTTTGCCTTCAATATTTCTGCCTGCAGATTCTGTCAGCATTTCAAATCTATGTAAAAATGCTATGCCACTAATAGGTGGAAGTGAGTGAATAACCTGTAGCAAATGATTTATGATGATTTTTTTCATTCAGCAGAATATAAATGAGCCCCTGGACTTCCTCAAATTTAGTCATTATTAAGAAACTATTCAATTATATTTTTGTTTGCCTTTTTTAACTCTATGCATTATTTCCAACCAATATCCTTTGATTCATTTATGTCAGTATCATTGGTCAAAAATGCTGATCACTTGTGTATGGTCAGATAAGTAACATGGTATCATTCCTGTACCCTGATTAGCATGCATGAGCTTTTGATAGCAATACCTACACATGCACATCTTCAATTTAGTTTAGGATCTATGATCTGGGCCAGAAGGGTTAAGTAATTTGTCCATTCCTACACAAGTCTGTGTTCTAATCCTTGCTTTACCACTGAAGTATTCAGCTCCTATTCTTTGACTCTGCTGCCTGTTTTGTAGGTGCTTTTGAGTGGTGCTGTATATTTATAGTTGGTGAAGTATTTGGAGATTTTAGGACAGGACACTCTAAATACATTATTTTAATGTAGTACTCCAGTCCCATGGAAGGAACATTTTTAAAGAAATTTGTTTCCAAATTTATGTACTGTACAGACCCTATTGCTCTATAGTGCAAAGATATTGTACACTTTCAGTCTATTTATTATCAGCACAGCAGAGGGGTCAGTTGTTAGCTTCATGGATTAGTGACTCAGTACTTTGAAATTCCTCTGTCACCCAAAAAGGAATTTGTTGTATTGTTTGTGGCCAAATTCTTTATAGCCTGCCAATTAATAGTGTTTTTGCTTCTTAAATATCTATCCCTTAAGTAATTGGTAACATCATTCTTGACAAATGAGCCATAGCCAAAAAGGCTGTATGGCTATTAAATCCAGATTGACATATTGCTTAGGTGATTTCAAATGGTCTCATTCTTTTGCACCATTCGATGACCTACTAGAACAAGTCACTATTTCAGTTATTCTCCAGTCATCACCCAGGCACCCTGATACCACAGTAATATGCACTTTATAGAGCACTGAGATAATACTTAATCACCACCAATCAAAACCTCTCCCGGCTTGACACATTGCTGTAGTCCTCTTAAAGTTTATCGTAAAAGGAAAGCTGACTATGCTTCAGGCTGCACCTTGTAGGCCAGTAGTTCTCAACTAGGGATCCGGGGCCCACTGCAGGGCTGCGAGCAGGTTTCAGGGGGTCCGCCATACAGGGCCAGCATTAGACTTGCTGGGGCCCAGGGCAGAAAGCCTAAGCCCCACCCCTGGGGCTGAAGCCTACGGTTCTAAGCCTTGCCACCCTGGGCTAAAGCTGAAGCCTGAGCAAATTAGCTCCGCAAGCCCCCTGTGGCATGGGGCCCTGGCAGTTGCCATGTTTGCTATCCCCTAATGCTGGCCCTGGCTTTTATATGCAGAAAAACAGTTGTTGTGGCAAAGGATGGCTGTGGAGTTTTTATAGCATGTTGTGGGGGGCCTCAGGAAGAAAAAGGTTGAGAACCCCTGTCCTAAGCCATGGACTTAGAGGAAGTTTACCTGAGCTATCAAAGCTAACCTCCCTATGCACAAAGAGAATAATTTACTCATCCCTGGTGATGCTACAAGCAAGAGAACTTCACTCTCTCATTACTTACTGTTCTTCAGCGATTTCATGGTGGTACATAGACCACTATCCCTAGATTAATAACACTATTGCACTAGATACAATGTTAGAATGAGCTCTCTTCTGCTTATCTTTGGCTGGTGTCCAGGTGGAAGCTAAAAATCCCCTGGTTCTTTTCATAAAGAACAGAGTAGAAGCCTGGTATCTTGGCCAACACTCCCTCTCTCAATAAAATAATTGTCACTGTCCAATATCAATCATGAACAATTCTTGAGTACATAATATATTCCACCTTTGATGCACCAGTATCTAATGTGCTGCTTTTCAAATAACTTTGGGGTCCTTGCATAAGAACACCACTTTAGCACATATATCATGTTCCATTCTAGATATTTTATTTTAACATTTTCCAGTCCAGGCCTTAGCACATTGGCTGGTGCTAGGGGAAATGCCCACTGAATAACCAGGAGACAGACTGTGTATAAAACATAGGTCAAATTGATTAGCATTAGCATTAGCATAATATAGCCAGGGATGAATTTGGCCCCATGGGTCGGGAGTAATATTAGGAGACCCTCATAAGCTATCTGGCCATATGCCAAGTCTTTTCCATACACTTCAGTCCTGCTGGAGAATAATCACCTTCTTCTGGAGGCTCTGCACAGCAAATAGTGGGTTTCTGATGTGGATTGCTGTGATGTGCTGTATTAGTGCTGAATGCTGAGTGGTTTATTCCATATGCTTCACTTCCCCTTTTGGGACTGGGTCATGAAATAAGTAGCGCTGTCTTACTACAGATGGGTCTGCTTTCATTGGCAGTTTTTCTTGGGGAAGTGATTGGTTCTGAAAACTGGCAACTCCTTTTGCCACTTTCTTTGAGCCTTCATAGACATGCCATGTAGACTAGCAGCTATGTATTCTCTGCTGTTCAGCAGGTCTGCATAGCACAAAGGCTGTTTGTCTCAACAGGATATTAAAACGAAGAGATTATTTTTAAAAAGTTTGACGCTGAGCTGTAGTCTTGCTAATAGCAGGGACATTTATCTTGTTTCTTATTTAAATTCAACTTACAAGAAGCATCAGTTTTGCTAGGTTACCTATTCCTCCCCCCCCCCGCCGCCACGGTAGCTTAATAAAAGCAAACTAATCTGTTTTAACCTACTGTAGCAGGGCATGGTCTGCTCCTGCCTTCTTGCACAACAGAAATATGCTCAGACAACACTGACTGGGTGCCCACACTGTACTGTTTGTTTGTGTTCCCTCCACCAACAGCTTTACAGTTCCATGCAGCAATGCTATTTAGTGTCCCTTCTATCCTCTAAGTCATTTTCCCAGGAGGCAAGGAGATCTCTCTGACTCTGGACTCAGCTAGTCCTAGCCCTCCTCCACACTTCCTTCCTCTGTCTTTTTTTTAAATCAGTCTTCAGCTGATGGGCTAATTAATCTGTTAGCTCACCCGACTTGCTATCCTGATTAGCTAAAATACATTTTATCCCCCCAGCCAATTAGTTTGAGTGATCAGAGTGCTGGCTCACTCCCGGCACTCTGTCACCCCTCTCTTTCCTTATTTTTTTTATGTGAAAAAATTGTCCAGGGAAATAATTAATCTGTCCCTGGAGGTGCATAGTCAGAAACAATAAATCTAAAATCAAAAACAAAATCTCTATATTTTTGGACTTGACCAATAAATTCTTCCTGTACCCTCCTCGCCTTCTGAGAGAGCAGCATCAGCCCTGAAAAATGGAATTTTTTTGTCATCCATTTGGACTAACTTGCTATCTTAAGTATAGCTGTCTGTAATAGTCACAAAGTCTTCCAAAACTCTTAAAATTCCATTATATTATTTTACTTGGTGATTTCTTGGGAAACCTATGCTGGGTTAAGATTCCAAGAAGAAAAGTCCTCTTATTTTCTCTAATCTTCTACTGTGCATTCTGGAGGAAAAAAAGAATGTGAACCATTTTCAATAAATACTAATAAAATGACAATAAACATTGCTTGCAATTTGAGTGGTGAAAAAGGAAGTGGAAACTATCTTTATCTGTCCAGTTGGGCATTGACCCCAGTGCAGATGAGTTCCCAGTTGGTGAAGAGCTGGCATCGTTGGCATATGCTTTTCCTCCCCACACCAGCACTCTTAGAACAGCAGGTAAAAAGATGGGGAGGCAGAATTGCTGATGTGTACTGTGCTTCAACTATTCACAGTTGATGACACATTCCATTCGGGAGTTTTACGAGCTGGAAGAGCTGAAAGCAGCCCCCAGACTACTGTAAACTTGGCTGGTATGATATAAACTCATCAGGAATCAGGGAGTCATACGTGGCTCCCTGGGGAAACTGGACTCAGCAGAAAATCTGGACACTTTTTTTTGAGGTTTCAACTTCACTGGCATCAATAGTTACCAGGTTGAATTTGGCACATGGATTTTTAAAATGTATAATCTTGGTTTCTCAACATGTTCAGTGAAAGATCAACATAATCCAATGCACACCTTTGTGGTCCCAGAGATCTGGTGCACATGCTTTTGATATTTTTCTGTATTATTGCCTGTTGTAATAGTTTATATTTCTTTCCCATCCCTTTGCTCCCTCATCCAGCCTTCTGGAATTGTAAAACAATAAAAATATTGGTTCAGATTGCTATTTTATATGTACAAGAAATATTTTACAATCCTATTTTAAATATATTTCCCAGTAATCTACTGCCTTAAAACCGTAGGAGTTATTTTAAAATAACATGATTTTTAAAAAAATTACAGTTTATTGATTTTGGGTCATACAATGTTAGACAAGAAGAACAGGTTTGCAGAGTTGGAAAATGAAGAAGGGGCTCAGCAGGTACTTGTTGAAGGTAGAAGGGTAAGGAAGAAGAGAAGAGAGGCTAGTCCTATAGGAAAAGCGGAAGAGTCAAGGGAGACTAGACCAAATATGAGCCCCAGGAGGATACAGGATGGGTTGAAGAAGATTATAAGGGAAAATAGGAATGGAAAGAACTTGCAGCCAGAGGGAACAGGGGAGAGACTGGAGAATAGCAGAGTCACCAGGAAAAGGCAGGTCTATGTGATCGGGGACTCTTTATTGAGAAGAATAGACAGGCCTGTAACTAGAGCTGATCCAGAGAATAGAAGGGTATGCTGTCTTCCGGGTGCTAAGATACGGGATGTAGACCTGAGGTTGAAAAGGATCCTAAAGGGAGCGGGAAAGAATCCCCTAATTATCCTTCATGTGGGAACAAATGATACGGCTAGATTCTCGCTGGAAAGTATTAAGGGAGACTATGCTAGGCTGGGGAAGACGCTTAAGGAAATTGAGGCTCAGGTGATCTTTAGCGGGATCCTTCCTGTTCCTAGAGAAGAGCAACAAAGGTGTGACAAGATTATGACTGTCAACAGATGGCTTAGGCAGTGGTGCTATAAGGAGGGCTTCGGGATGTATGGCCACTGGGAGGCATTCACGGACAGAGGACAGTTCTCTCGGGATGGACTTCATCTGAGTAGGGAAGGAAATAGACTTCTAGTGTCGAGGCTGGCACAACTGATAAAGAGAGCTTTAAACTAGGAATTAGGGGGAGATGGATGGGAGATGTCCAGGAAATCTCCACGCCAGATTTTAGCATTGAGAGGGAAGACGACGAAGTAAGAAAGGATACAGCCGTGGGTAGGAGAATGTATATAAGGAGCGAGGGCGGTGTGGATACTAGTCTAATAGGTTATACTGGCTGTAGAATGACTGTGCCTAATAGGGTACAAAATGTGAGCGAGGCCAAACAGCAAAAATTAAGATGTTTATACACCAATGCGAGGAGCCTAGGTAACAAAATGGAGGAACTAGAGCTACTGGTGCAGGAAGTGAAACCAGATATTATAGGGATAACAGAAACATGGTGGAATAGTAGTCATGACTGGACTACAGGTATTGAAGGGTATGTGCTGTTTAGGAAAGACAGAAACAAAGGTAAAGGTGGTGGAGTAGCATTGTATATCAATGATGAAGTAGAATCTAAAGAAATAAGAAGTGATGCAATGGATAAGACAGAGTCCGTGTGGGCAAAAAATTACATTGGGGAAGAAAACTAGTAAAGACTCTCCTACGATAGTGCTTGGGGTGTGCTATAGACCTCCGGGATCTAATTTGGATATGGATAGAGCCCTTTTTAATGTCTTTAATAAAGTAAATACTAATGGAAACTGCGTGATCATGGGAGACTTTAACTTCCCAGATATAGACTGGAGGACCAGTGCTAGTAACAATAATAGGGCTCAGATTTTCCTAGATGCGATAGATGATGGATTCCTTCATCAAGTAGTTGCTGAACCGACTAGAGGGGATGCCATTTTAGATTTAATTTTGGTGAGTAGCAAGGACTTCATAGAAGAAATGGTTGTAGGGGACAATCTTGGCTCAAGTGATCATGAGCTAATTCAGTTCAAACTAAATGGAAGGATTAACAAAAATAAATCTGCAACTAAGGTTTTTGATTTCAAAAGGGCTGACTTTCAAAAATTAAGGAAATTAGTTAGGGAAGTGGATTGGACTGAAGAATTTATGGATCTAAAGGTAGAGGAGGCCTGGGATTACTTTAAATCAAAGCTGCAGAAGCTATCGGAAGCCTGTATCCCAAGAAAGGGGAAAAAATTCATAGGAAGGAGTGGTAGACCAAGCTGGATGAGCAAGCATCTTAGAGAGGTGATTAAGAAGATGCAGAAAGCATACAGGGAGTGGAAGATGGGAGGGATCAGCAAGGAAAGCTACCTAATTGAGGTCAGAACATGTAGGGATAAAGTGAGACAGGCTAAAAGTCGAGTAGAGTTGGACCTTGCAAAGGGAATTAAAACCAATAGTAAAAGGTTCTATAGCCATATAAATAAGAAGAAAACTAAGAAAGAAGAAGTGGGGCCGCTTAACACTGAGGATGGAGTGGAGGTTAAAGATAATCTAGGCATGGCCCAATATCTAAACAAATACTTTGCCTCAGTCTTTAATAAGGCTAAAGAGGATCTTAGGGATAATGGTAGCATGATAAATGGGAATGAGGATATAGAGGTAGATATTACCATATCTGAGGTAGAAGCGAAACTCAAACAGCTTAATGGGACTAAATCGGGGGGCCCAGATAATCTTCATCCAAGAATATTAAAGGAATTGGCACCTGAAATTGCAAGCCCATTGGCAAGAATTTTTAATGAATCTGTAAACTCAGGAGTAGTACCAAATGATTGGAGAATTGCTAATATAGTTCCTATTTTTAAGAAAGGAAAAAAAAGTGATCCAGGTAACTACAGGTCAGTTAGTTTGACATCTGTAGTATGCAAGGTCCTGGAAAAAATTTTGAAGGAGAAATTAGTTAAGGACATTGAAGTCAATGGTAAATGGGACAAAATACAACATTGTTTTACAAAAGGTAGATCGTGCCAAACCAACCTAATCTCCTTTTTTGAAAAGGTAACAGATTTTTTAGATAAAGGAAATGCAGTGGATCTAATTTACCTAGATTTCAGTAAGGCATTTGATACCGTGCCACATGGGGAATTATTAGTTAAATTGGAGAAGATGGGGATCAATATGAACATCAAAAGGTGGATAAGGAATTGGTTAAAGGGGAGACTGCAACGGGTCCTACTGAAAGGCAAACTGTCAGGTTGGAGGGAGGTTACCAGTGGAGTTCCTCAGGGATCGGTTTTGGGACCAATCTTATTTAATCTTTTTATTACTGACCTTGGCACAAAAAGTGGGAGTGTGCTAATAAAGTTTGCAGACGATACAAAGCTGGGAGGTATTGCCAATTCGGAGAAGGATCGGGATATTATACAGGAGGATCTGGATGACCTTGTAAACTGGAGTAATAGTAATAGGATGAAATTTAATAGTGAGAAGTGTAAGGTTATGCATTTAGGGATTAATAACAAGAATTTTAGTTATAAATTGGGGACGCATCAATTAGAAGTAACGGAAGAGGAGAAGGACCTTGGAGTATTGGTTGATCATAGGATGACTATGAGCTGCCAATGTGATATGGCTGTGAAAAAAGCTAATGCGGTTTTGGGATGCATCAGGAGAGGCATTTCCAGTAGGGATAAGAAGGTTTTAGTACCATTATACAAGGCACTGGTGAGACCTCACCTAGAATACTGTGTGCAGTTCTGGTCTCCCATGTTTAAAAAGGATGAATTCAAGCTGGAGCAGGTACAGAGAAGGGCTACTAGGATGATCCGAGGAATGGAAAACTTGTCTTATGAAAGGAGACTTAAGGAGCTTGGCTTGTTTAGCCTAACTAAAAGAAGGTTGAGGGGAGATATGATTGCTCTCTATAAATATATCAGAGGGATAAATACAGGAGAGGGAGAGGAATTATTTCAGCTCAGCACCAATGTGGACACAAGAACAAATGGGTATAAACTGGCCACCAGGAAGTTTAGACTTGAAATCAGACAAAGGTTTTTAACCATCAGAGGAGTGAAGTTTTGGAATAGCCTTCCAAGGGAAGCAGTGGGGGCAAAAGATCTATCTGGTTTTAAGATTCTACTTGATAAGTTTATGGAGGAGATGGTATGATGGGATAATGGGATTTTGGTAAGTGATTGATCTTTAAATATTCAGGGTAAATAGGCCAAATCCCCTGAGATGGGATATTAGATGGATGGGATCTGAGTTACCCAGGAAAGAATTTTCTGTAGTGTCTGGTTGGTGAATCTTGCCCATATGCTCAGGGTTTAGCTGATTGCCATATTTGGGGTCGGGAAGGAATTTTCCTCCAGGGCAGATTGGAGAGGCCCTGGAGGTTTTTTGCCTTCCTCTGTAGCATGGGGCATGGTTGACTTGAGGGAGGCTTCTCTGCTCCTTGAAGTCTTTAAACCACGATTTGAGGACTTCAATAGCTCAGACATAGGTGAGGTTTTTCATAGGAGTGGGTGGGTGAGATTCTGTGGCCTGCACTGTTCAGGAGGTCAAACTAGATGATCAGAATGGTCCCTTCTGACCTTAGTATCTATGAATCTATGAACTTTTTTGGACTGTATTACTGTAATTATTTCTCTTGTTCTAGTCATCACCTATAATAGTGTATCCATCGGCTTTTTGTGGTTGTCAGGGTAGCCAGCACTCCCTAGCTTGGCCAGCAGGAGAAACCCCCTTTCACTAAGCTTCTCCATCTCCTCCTACCTGCCAATGATTGATCTCTGCACTCTCATTATGTACTTGGCCTCCTTCTTTAGACCTAGTGAACTCCTAGTGAACAGCAAGTGATTCTTTTGTTTGGATTGTTGACAGTGTATTGAAAGGTAACAAATAACCATATTTCAATCCCTGCTATTACAGTGAATAATGAACATCAGTGGAATCCATAAAGGGTAGAGGATGTTAGAAATGTTACCACTGTTAGTGTTTAGTTTCACCATGGTAGAATGTCAAACACTTTGAAGACCCCAAAAAAAAATCAGTCATGTCAATGGTGTTTGGCTTTCCGATGTGCAATTTGTTTCTCTTGCTAGACTCACTTGTTAGCACTGCCTCCTGCTCCCTGCCTGCCTCAGTCAATCTTCAGTCTAGTTTTTTGTTTCCATTTCAGAGTTTTTGCAATGAAAAGTATGGGGAATCTTTAATATGCCGACAAGCAGTTGCAGACAGCCAGTGGAGGAAGAGGCTAGTCCAGCCACGTTCAGAGATGGCTGCAAAACACAGTTGTGCCCAGCTGCATCAGAGAATCCAAATGACATTCTATGAATGCAGCAGGTTTTGTGATGCTGGTTACTGGAAGTGTCCAGCTTTACTGCTCTGTTCATTAGCACTGGATGCATCAGAGTGTGAAAATGCAGTTTGGAAAGAAGATTTATTTGAAACACATTGAACTACTGCAGTGGTTTATTAAAATATAGGTTGTTCTTTCATTTTAAAGCCTCCCTGGTATAAAGGCTGTTTTTCTCCAGCTCCATGACTGCCACATGCACTAGCCTCCTTAAAATCAATCTGACGGGAAGAGAGAGAAGAGAAACATAATGATTTATTAATAATAGTAAACCATCTACTACAGAGTTTCTTTTGTCTCTCTCATTTAGGTAATTTGTTCCATTTCTTAATGGTGTGTATTCCTTATTAGACTCTTGCAGGGGAGTAGCTATGAGTCTCTGTAATTATAATTTACAGGATTATCTACCTAGTAAGTCCAGAAGAATGTGCCTAGGGAAATTTCCAACCAGATCAAACTCTGTGGAGTCAGGTGAACCTTTTGAAAAGCTCGTGATGAGCCATCGTCCAAGATGACACAGTGAAATGACGTGAGCACTGGCCACCTGCTCTGTAATAAGCATACTGAGTGCACTTTCCCCCTTGTAGTGGGAAAATCAGCAGCATCAGTGCAGGACTGGAATATGTCAGTGTCAGGAAGAAGCATGGTTAGCAATGTCAGTTAGGCCCAGGAGTACAGTCTGAGAGGAGGTGAGGAAAGAAATGAGACAAAGAGCTAGAAGACGTGAGATAACTCTATTTTGGAGGAGAGGGAGAGCTGGCATGGAGTGGAGAAATGGGCCCAGGTACTTTCGAAGCCATTAGTGAGCCCAGGGAGCAGAAAGAGAGAGAAGGTTCCAGATGCAATCAAGAAGGGCCTAATCCCGCTGTGATTGAAGTCAACGATAAGACTACCATTGACTTCAGTGATGCTGGAGCAGACCCAAGAACACAGCCTGTTGTGTTCTATGAACTCACATGTGGAATCAGTGCCCTGATCACAGCCCTCCACTGTAAAATGCCACATTTGTTCTGGTGCATTTCTAAGGATGGAGACTAAAAAAATACCCTTCCCTTTCCCCATGATTCTAGTTTTACAGTGATTTAGTGGGCCATGTGAGATGACATGCAGACAGCCATCACTGAAAAATGCTGTATACAAGTCCTGGTGGCAGTGAGAAAGCAGAGTGCAGAGCAGGCTAAATCCTCAGGTGTGCCTGAGCTGAGTTCTGTGTAGCTATGGGCGAGTGGGGAAGGGAGAAGAGTTAGTGTATACCACCTTTCTTCCTCCACCATCCCTATTATCCTTGGGCCAGCAGTGGACCAATATGTCCCCTGGAATAAACTAGAATTCCCCCTATCATGTTTGCTCTAATTTACATTAGCAATAATAGCTCTCTATGAACACTGTGTACCCTGCCCCACCAACCCATTCCTCTAAAATCTGTGACCTCACCCTATGCTCAGTTTATTGAGTTGTTACCGCCTCACCCTGCCCTGGAGAGTCCCATCAACACCAGCCCAGCAGAGGCTGCTGGGTGTGGCAGGAGAATACCACAGACACAGCCAACTCATCATGCTCTGCTTGCTGGGCTAAGTACTCAGAGCCCTCCATTTACCACCCCTGCCTCTTCACAGGAAGAAGTGGGGGAACCCTGATGTCACTTAGGGGGAACCTTTGCTGCTGCTCCTGTTGGGGACAAGAAGGCCTCCTGTTGTTATCCCTTTCTGGAAGGAGAGGAGTCGCCCATGACACTGTCACTCCCAGTGGGGAATATACCCACAAGGTGTGTGTGGGGAGAATGGGTACAGAGCTATGGGAGGGGATTCCATGCCATGGTGTGCCTGGGGTCCTGGATTGCCTTAATCAGGCCTTGAATTAATGAAACTTCACAACACCCCAGTCAGTTAGATAAATTATATTATCCATTTTACTGATGTAGAAATGAGGCCCAGAGCCAGAAAAGTATTTTGGCTCTGGTCCACTCAGATCACATCTTTGTTGATCTGGGCTAGAACATTTAAGGGCTGAAGTCAAAAGGGTGGACTCTGCTTTGTGGGTGGACATCACACCTTAGCTTTTTGCAGCAGCACTTAAATTGCAAGTGTAAATCAGATAGACCTGATGGTATTTGGATTTGCAGCTGCACTTCATTTTGAAGGTGCAAAAATACAGGTACAAATTGTACCTGAAAAAGGGAGATTCGGCCTCAACTCTTTCTCAAATTTTCCTCTAAGCTTCTTGAACAAGGTCACACAGCAATGTCAGAGCCAGGAATGGAATCCTGGAGTCCTGATCCCCAGACAACCCCACTAGACTGCACTCTAACCTACTGCTAGAAAATATTAAAATTTTGAAAAGTGCTAGAACTTGGGAGTTTTCAAGGTTCCGCCATATCTGCTATGTCACATATAAATCACAAAGCTTTTCTTCCCATTTCTAAATGGTTAAAAATAGCTTAGTAATGAGCTTTCTAGAAATCATGTGCAAATGATTTTATCTAGTGACATCAAACTGATGTAGCTCTCTGTGACTTCATGCTGTCAATATGGAGCTCTGGTCCAGTCAGCCTGAGTCACACAGCAGTTAACGTAAATGCCATTAATTTTATTTCCTCCTTATTGTCTCCAATCACTCCCACCCAAATAAATTAGCAGAATTATTTATTAGGCAGAGAAAGGGCGAGACACTGAAAGAGAAAAAAGGAGAAAGGAACAGAGGTAGAGAGTTAATATCACTCCTATATACCAGCAGTCAGGCTGCTTGCCAATTCTACAAAAAGCTGCAAGTCATTCTGTCAGGATGCAAGTCTCTGGGATGTTCTAATGAAAGTGCTGCAGTATAAACTCAAGCTAAGTGGAATGATGAAGGGGGTTGGGGGAAAGAAAGCAAGCTATTAAAGCATCTTTCTTTCTTTCTTTCTTTCTTTCTTTCTTTCTTTCTTTCTTTCTTTCTTTCTTTCTTTCTTTCTAAAGCAAGAGCTTCCTGGCAGGATTTCAAAACAGAGTTATCTTCAGGTTTTCTTTTTTCCTTCCTTCTTTTTTTTGGCCCTCATCCTTCATAGATTGGTTGTACTACCCAAATGTCCATAGCAACAGCCTCACTGATCATGGAACAATAATGCTGCTGCCACAAGCCTCTTTAGACAGGAGGAGACCTTTGCTGGTGCTGGCTGCTCATCCAGTAGCACCTGCCACTGTTAATGGCTGTGTATCACATCGTTGTTCCTCTCAGCTAGTTACTCCCTTTCTGGGTAGCAGACAGTCTAAAAAATACCTTTTCCCACCTTCAAGTGTGCTGGGTGACTGAGCTGGTGCTTTGAGTCCAAGGATCTGTCTGTCCCAGTGACAGGCTGCTTCTCAAGGTTAAGTTTGTTGATCCTCTGGATTCCAGTGTTTTTTTTTCCACTTACATTATGTATTTGCCCTTTTAACAAATGAGTTGCAATAAAACATAAAGCTGATCTTACCTTAACACCAATACATGCAGTAGAACTTCTTAGGGGATTGTAGAGTGCAGCACCCGCCCTATACCATGCAGGTGCAGGATTCCCAATTACACTCAGGCCATTTTGGACCACTCTGGCTGTATAAAGAGAGCTTACATTGAGAGTAAATATCACTTATTCCCTCTTTAAGGCCGCTTTATGCTATCAGAGTGGAGTAAAGTGGTCTTTGTGGCCCAGATTCTCATTTACACTGACTTGTGTGTAGAAGCACAAGTAAAAAAGGCAATCAGTGATACAGGAAGCAGAGGGGAAACTGATTCTGCATCAATGGGAGTGTTACTGTGTGCCTAAGAGCAGGAGTGAGACCAAAGGCACATTACTAATTGCCTTATTAGTATTGTATGGGTCACACTAAAACCCATAAATAAAAGGAGTACTTGTGGCACCTTAGAGACTAACAAATTTATTTGAGCATAAGCTTTCATGAGCTATGCTCAAATAAATTTGTTAGTCTCTAAGGTGCCACAAGTATTCCTTTTCTTTTTGCCAATACAGACTAACACGGCTGCTACTCTGAAAACTAAAACCCATGTCTCCCTGGCACACCTACTCTTCACCCACACCCCAGCCTGTTTTTACCATGCACGCTGACGTCTGAGAGTAGGAGGAGCTGCAGAAGACTGCCTAAGGTATAACTTCACTGGCACCGCCTGGTAGCCTTGGCTTGTGCTCATAACATCCTTTTGCACTATATTATGCACTACTCACGGGCAGGCTGCAAGCCTTAATCCATATGCCTGGTAGAGGAGCCATTGTAGAATGTTGTGATTGGTGAGTATGCAAAAAAAAAACAAAAAAAACCACCTCAGTAAATAAACCTTCTCCCCAGCTCCGCAACAGACACACATTACCCAGGGATATTTTGTCAAACAAATTCACACTAGAATCTCACTGATCCGTACTGGACAAGCCTAGTGTGAACTGGTGAGGTCTGTGGGCTAGCAAGTACTGTGGATGAGGATGCAATGTTACCAGCAGCACTAATTATACATATCCTAGCACCGTTTTAGGATATTGCTGAATGCCAGGGAGAGGCCAGGAGGGAGAATGACGACACCCACACAGGCCTCTGCCTGGGTCACAGCAGGGCAATCTCATGGTCCTGAAAACTCCACTGTTGTATTTGTAGTTCAGCTATATGCAACTTCGCGAGGTTCTCCTGCCATTAGTATAATCCACATTTAAATGCTAAGTACCACCCAGATGTATTTCTTTTTATATCCACATCTTCTGAGAGAGACAACTGCAGAGAAAAAATATCTGCCAAAAAATACCCAGAAAAGCAAAATAAAATCACAGAGTAACAAACAGCCTGCCCAATAATCATGGACTTTGTGTCATTTAAATGATATGTCAAGGTAATGGAGCCTATAGTTCATCTGTTTGGTTTATAGTTTTTATTAAGTAAATTTAGTGCTCATGAAGTTGTCAGCCTATTTAAATCCTGAGATTGATGGTTAGAGCTCTCCAAAGCACACATCCCCTCAGGTGTGGGAAGGCACCAAAATCCCCACATCAACTAAATACTGGGAGGAGGGGGGGAAGTAATGATCAAAAAGTGGTGGGGGTGCAGGTCACTGGTCAAAACAAACAAATTAGAAGTGGACACTAAACACACAATCCTTGACTATGTCCACTGCTCCAAGAAGGTGTTCAAGGCATCAGCAGACAACACCCAGAGGAACTTTGCCCAGATGCGTGAACAGACCAGGGAATGGGAAAAGGCCCCATCAAGCCCAGAGAACATCCCCTTCCCCCGCTTCGTACGGCTTCCTCCTCCTGGACTGATGGATGAGCACCTTGGCCAGTACCAGGAGGAGGTTGATGAGGAGATCTTGGGACTTTGTGGATCACCAGTCAAGGAGACCCAAGTTCTTCAAGTATTGACAGGTACCATATGGACAGTAGCAGGGCGGGCTTCCTCACCATGGTGGCTTAACCCTGCTCTGGACAGACCACCTATTTTGGAATAAGAGGGTGATTCAGCTTGCATGTCTACTAAGTCCTTGACCTTACCACTAAAACTTTCAACAAAGATGGCAATTATGTAGGTGTTATGTTTTCTATACACATAGAACAACTGTATACTCCTACTTTCAGCCCAATGATTAGAGCTGACTGGAAACCAGTTTTTTCCTCCAGTGAAAAATTTCAAATTTTTGAAAGAAATTTTCATCCCCATCTGGACAAAAGTTCTTAAAAAACTGAAATTTTTCACAAGAGGAAAAGACTGAAAAAATTCTATTTTATGAGAATAGAAAGGGATTTTTTTTGGCTTATTCCCCGGACTGCCCATCTCACCAGAGAACCACGAGCCTGAGGAGTTCCGGCAGCCTGCCATTGAGGCAAGCAACCTGTGAAGCCTTGAAGGTCTGATAGCCCTGGTTCCTTGGCAGCACAGCTGGTGAACTGTAGCAGAGCCAGGTGGGTGTGCTTCCTTCTGGACTTCCATCTGAAGTTTCATCGAAACTGACTTCTTTCTCACAGAATGTGGGGTTCAACAAATAGGCATTTTTCTATCAGAAAATTTCCAACAAGCTCTATTAATGATTTATTGTAGAGAAAAAACAAAAATGAACAAAAGTAAAATCCCAAAGAGAGTACGGTGCTTCTCCTCTGGAAAAATCTGCATTTCAACTGGAAACAAAATGGTGGCTGCCTCCAGTAGATAGCAGACTCATAGAAATTTAAAGATGCTTTATGTAGAAAACAAAATCATAACAAGATACATAGCAAAAAGAAAAGGAGTACTTGTGGCACCTTAGAGACTAACAAATTTATTAGAGCATAAGCTTTTGTGAGCTACAGCTCACTTCATCGGATGCATTTGGTGGAAAAAAACAGAGGGGAGATTGATATACACACACAGAGAACATGAAACAATGGGTTTATCATACACACTGTAAGGAGAGTGATCACTTAAGATAAGCCATCACCAGCAGCAGGGGGGGGAAAGGAGGAAAACCTTTCATGGTGACAAGCAAGGTAGGCTATTTCCAGCAGTTAACAAGAATATCTGAGGAACAGTGGGGAGTGGGGTAAGGTGGGGTGGGGGGGAGAAATAACATGGGGAAATAGTTTTACTTTGTGTAATGACTCATCCATTCCCAGTCTCTGTTCAAGCCTAAGTTAATTGTATCCAGTTTGCAAATTAATTCCAAGTCAGCAGTCTCTTGTTGGAGTCTGATTTTGAAGCTTTTTTGTTGAAGGATAGCCATTCTTAGGTCTGTAGTCGAGTGACCAGAGAGATTGAAGTGTTCTCCAACTGGTTTTTGAATGTTATAATTCTTGACGTCTGATTTGTGTCCATTCATTCTTTTACGTAGAGACTGTCCAGTTTGACCAATGTACATGGCAGAGGGGCATTGCTGGCACATGATGGCATATATCACATTGGTAGATGCGCAGGTGAACGAGCCTCTGATAGTGTGGCTGATGTGATTAGGCCCTATGATGGTGTCCCCTGAATAGATATGTGGACAGAGTTGGAAATGGGCTTTGTTGCAAGGATAGGGTCCTGGGTTGGTGGTTCTGTTGTGTGGTGTGTGGTTGCTGGTGAGTATTTGCTTCAGATTGGGGGGCTGGTCCGACACAAATCAGACGTCAAGAATTATAACATTCAAAAACCAGTTGGAGAACACTTCAATCTCTCTGGTCACTCGATTACAGACCTAAGAGTGGCTATCCTTCAACAAAAAAGCTTCAAAAACAGACTCCAACGAGAGACTGCTGACTTGCAATTAATTTGCAAACTGGATACAATTAATTTAGGCTTGAATAGAGACTGGGAATGGATGAGTCATTACACAAAGTAAAACTATTTCCCCATGTTATTTCTCCCCCCCACCCCACCCCACCCCACCCCCCACTGTTCCTCAGATATTCTTGTTAACTGCTGGAAATAGCCTACCTTGCTTATCACCATGAAAGGTTTTCCTCCTTCCCTCCCCCCTCTCCCCCCCCCCCCCCCCCCCCCCCCCGCTGCTGGTGATGGCTTATCTTAAGTGATCACTCTCCTTACAGTAAAAAGAAAAGGAGTACTTGTGGCACGTTAGAGACTAACAAATTTATTAGAGCATAAGCTGAAGTTAATTTGCAAACTGGATACAATTAACTTAGGCTTGAATAGAGACTGGGAATGGAAGAGTCATTACACAAAGTAAAACTATTTCCCCATGGTATTTCTCCCTCCCACCCCACCCCCCACTGTTCCTCTGATATTCTTGTTAACTGCTGGAATTAGCCTACCTTGCTTGTCACCATGAAAGGTTTTCCTCCTTTCCCCCCCCCTGCTGCTGGTGATGGCTTATCTTAAGTGATCACTCTCCTTACAGTGTGTATGATAAACCCATTGTTTCATGTTCTCTGTGTGTGTGTATATAAATCTCTCCTCTGTTTTTTCCACCAAATGCATCCGATGAAGTGAGCTGTAGCTCACGAAAGCTTATGCTCTAATAAATTTGTTAGTCTCTAAGGTGCCACAAGTACTCCTTTTCTTTTTACTGATATAGTAGGAATTGAAATGAGGCTGCCAGCTCATTTCCCATAAGCTCCTTCTGTGTTTTCCTAGCCTAAATTTTGAGAGAAGCTGACTTTTTTTTCCCTGTGATTCTTTCACCAAATTAAAATGTCTAGACTCTCTTCCTGGTAGAAAGAAGTTGGGGCTATTATATATAGCTGCTTATCAGCTCATGGTGTTATGGGCAGTGGAAGGAAAAGAGAGAGGTTTGGATAATTTTCTATTTCAGGGAAAATCTCTCTCATAACCGGATTCCACTTTGATTTTGTTGCTTGGCAGCCTAAAAACTGTCCAATTAAAGGCAAGAAAAACTGCCAATATAATTTCCTGTCTTTTTTTATATATATATAGTTAGAGCATTTTACATTGCGTAGTGAGACTCTGGGCTTTTAAGGAAGTTTCAGTCAATTAAAATTAGCTGTCCTTTCCCATTTAATACCATGGTTCAAATATTCTTCTTTGCCAAAAGGCAGAAGGAGAAAATGGTGCATAAAATAGATAATTGATGGGGATGCAGTTTTTTTCCCCATCCTCTGCCTTCTATTCTTCTGTCATCCCAGGCTCATCTGAGCATTGTCCTGTGAATCAGTAAAAGCATGCAGGAGTATGGAGAATCTCAAGACTGCCACTGTTTTGCTGCCATTATTATTCACCCCACATATTCTCAGTCTTTGGTGACTCAGGACAGCATGAGGAAAGTGGTGGATTGCAGATGTGAAGGAGGGGGTGTTACTTCAGCTGGAAATAGAACTTTTCCCATCAGCTGGGAAAGGCTTTCACAGGTTTTGGTAACCTATGGTACTCAATTCCAAATGGTGCAAAGCTATACTTCTGCTCTTGTACTGGACATTGTCAGAGACTGGACTCTGGACTAGATGGACCATTGGTCTGATCTAGTCTGGACGTTTATGTCCCAGTCTGGTCAGTGGGAATACGAAGTATGGTTAAATATGAACAAACAAAAATTTCCATGTGTTCAAAGAGGAAGTATTAAAATTAACAATGCTCAATATCTTTGCTCTGCAGAGGGAATCAAGCCTTTCCTTGTCTTTTTTACCCTTTTATGCCATACTTGGATTATGCAAATGTATATAATGGAATA
This sequence comes from Dermochelys coriacea, assembly GCF_009764565.3. Classification (NCBI taxonomy): domain Eukaryota; kingdom Metazoa; phylum Chordata; order Testudines; family Dermochelyidae; genus Dermochelys; species Dermochelys coriacea. The sequence goes on from NC_050069.1 coordinate 194,424,542, forward strand.
ATCTTTAGAGAGAGAACTGTGCTGCTCATAGCTGTTGGTTTAGATCAGTGGTCCCCAAACTGTAGGGCGCAATCCCCTAGGGGGTCAGGGAGGAATGTCTGGTGGGGAATGCAGTGTGACCCGGGCCAGCCCCCACAGAATGGGGGAGGGAAGGGAGTGCCACCCAACCCCGCCCTGTCCCCAGCCCTGCCTCTTGCCCGCCCCCAGCCCCAGCCCCTGAACAGAACTGCAGCCCCAGCTCTGCTCCTGGCCCTCACTCCCAGCAGTGGCTTGGCCACTGGTCCCTGCTCTCAGCCTCCAGCCCTGGCCCCTGCTCTCAGCACCTGCTCCCAGCTGTGGCTTGGCCCCTGCTCACAGGCTCCGCTCTCAGTCCCTTCCCCAGCCACGGCTCTGCTCCTGGCTGCAGCCCCCAGCCCAGCTGCAACTCTGCTTCTGGCCCAGGGATGCGTGGACACATTCCATTACTGGTAAGGGGGGGCACGAGAGGAAAAGTTTGGGTACCACTGGTTTAGATGATGAGAACCCATGTATCGCTGCATTTCTGGAAGGGAAATATATTTCCCTAATCAAAGGTATATTATTGAAAATTACTTTAACACTTTATCACTGTGTTAAACCAGTGTATGATGCACTAATTATAACAACATATTCCACAGAAGCAGTGCTGCAGTGGCAAAGGGTTAAATTTCTATCTCATATACATTGGATGATATGTATCTACCACTCCTGCACAGATCTAGGGTGAAGATGAAATAACTCATTACTCATGCACTGCAAACAAAGTGCTATGAATCAAATTAATGGTCAGGAAAAAAAAAGAGGAGGATTATTGGTTTCTCATTGTTTATTGTCTTTCTTATCTTACAAGAACACCAAGAAACAAACAAGCATGGCTGGACTGTTTAGAGAACCTTATCATGCCAACATGCTTTACAATAACATTCGCATTCAATGGTAATCCATTCCGCACCATTAATAATTAGTGAAAATCTGTTGAAAGCCATAGAAAATAAATGTGACTTAATTTTTATGCTTAAAAAAAGGGAAGGTTAGGGACATTCATTTGGTGGATAGACAATGAGTTTCACAAAGCTCAACGAGTGACCATCCAAAGTGATATATTTTAGGGGTGAAAATGCACTCTATCAGTTGATCTTATCTGGTGATCAGGAGAGTAAGGTGTGCTAGGTTGTGCAAGGTTATATGGTGCCTGTTTGCAAAGTGCTTTATAAATCGACATAAGGACATTCTAATGAATAGGAAAGTTGACTAGGTAAATGCAAACCAGGGATAATGAGCCAAGTTTGGGGTTCACAGGAGCAAAATTCACTTTGTCACAATCTCTGCCTGCCCCTTTCTGTTTCAGGTCTGTATGTGCATCTGTCATAAAACCCAGGCACCACAACATCATTTTATTTTCAATCTTTTTGCTTCTAGAAATTCTCTCACACACCCCTTAAAGCTTTTCCAGTTTCAGAACTTCAGCTGTTTTAAAATATTATGCTCAAGATCAGGGGGAAATAGGGATCGCATGAGGATGGAGCCATGGGTCAGGATTAGCAAAAGAACATAAGGGAATTCAGCATCCACTTCCATTGACATTTATTGGGAATTGGGTGCTTAACTCCCAGAGACTCATTTGAAAATCCCACCCATGGTGTGTAGCTAGTACAGTCTGAGAAGTCCTAGTTATAGCTGAGAGATGATCTGGTATGTGTCACACTATTCCACAAACATAGCTTCTACAGCATTCAGTGCTGCACAGCACTCTGTGTAGCTGATTCATCAGGGGCACTGAAGGATCAAGCTAAGACCTCCAGCAGGCTTTGTGAATTTAAACCTGATGCTAATATAAACAAATCCTGAAAAGAAAGGTCACATTAATGGAGCTCCATCCTGCTAGCCTGTACATGCTACACAGACAAGGTTGGAAACACTGCAGTAAGGAGAGATCACTCACCCTTGCAATAGCTGCCTGGAGTTGTGGGGGTGGAGGTTATGAATAGAAAGCCTTGCTGTATTACCGGCTACATCTATTCTACTGTATGCTTTAGTGCAACAACATCTATGGAACAAGAAGAAAAGCTCCCATGACTCCCCACTTTAACCCTCTGCCCCCGAAAAATGGTTATACTCACTAATAGCAAACCCGGCTCAGTTTTTGAATAGGATTAATCTTACCCATTCATGAAATGCACTGTCATTACTCACCATAACAATGTCCTGGGCAGCAAGGGTTAGTTCTCTGTCCTGTAGTTTGACTGCTGTAGGAGGCTGTGAGACACGTGGCCTGTTTACTGTCATTTGTATTCTGCCCCACGCAGGCTGCGAGTTATACAGGGTGCTTCTCTGTAGTGAGGTGAACTTGAAACCTGCAAACAAAGATCCCTACCTCATTAAGCTGACTTTGCTTTGGCTCCATAGTTACCAGGGATCTTTTATTTCCGCTTAAAATTCCATTTTCATTTTGTTTCATCACGTTTCCAAAATAATTGAACCGTGGCTTCTCCTAACCACCTTCCTCCCTTCAGATCTCCAATTATCCCTTGTTATATGGGACAGAAAGTCTGCATTCTGTACCTAGATGTGTCTCCGCTGCATACAGAGCTGGCCCTATTTCATTAGAAGTGTAGAGAAAAATTAAAGGTATTTGGGGGGTAAGAGTAGGGTTGCCAACTTTGTAATATATAAAAACCGGACACTCCAGCAGGAGTGCCAGAACCTCCCCTGCCCCGCCTCTTCCTCCTGAGGCTCTGCCCCACCCCTTTCCCCAGGCCCCACCCCTGCCCTGCGCCTTCCTTCTGAGGCCCCACCCCATTTGCTCCTCTTCCCCCCGCCCGGCGTGGGTCGGGAGGGACTCAACTTCAGAGCCAGGGCTGGGAGCTGCCCAATGCAGGTAGGAGGCAACCCCAACTGAGTAGGGGCTCGCGTGGGTGATGACTTGGTGCCTTCCCGCCTCCTGCACCTGCAGTACTCAGACTTTGGGTGTCCAGGCAGTAGACCTGACTGGACACCACCAGGTCCCCATTTTGATCAGACTTTTTGGTCAAAAACTGGACACCTGACATCCTAGGTAAGAGGGAGGAGGAGGAAATCATGCTGGTATCATAAAGGCCTGATCCAAAGAGCACTGAAGTCAGTGGAAAAACTTCCATCAGCTTCAGTGAGCTTTGGATAAGGACCTCAGTCCTTTTCTCTTGTTCTGTTCTAGTGTATGTTCCATATTGGGGGAAAAAAAGCCAGCTCAGGGTTCCCCATCAGCCCATGATCAGGCTTCCAGCTGTCCCTCATAATGGGCCTGATCCAAACTTATTGAATGAAAGGAAAGACACCCAGTGGGATTTGAATCAGAGCCTATGTGGGAAATTCTTCAATAGTCTCAAATTTATCTTCTTTCCATACACATTTTCTGGCATCTCACTTATTTTTATTGTAAATCAAGTGCCTCATGAATGTGGAATCGTGACACTGTGGCTAAAGACAATGATATTTAAAGTAAAGAGCTGATTCCATATAATTTTAAGTTGCTTGCACAATTATTTTTCTTGTGTCCTTCATTTTGGACGTTGGTCACATTTTTGTGTCCCACATCTTGGCCTCAAGTGATTGAAAGGTATGTTCACAATAGAACGCTATTGAAATATGAATCTCAGTTCTGTTGAACAACTTTATAATTCCACTTTTATAGCATCTGCCTCCCTGGATCACACAAGCTCTTTGATGTCCATGTTTCTAGACCATTTTTCATGGCTAATGAGAGGCCCAGAAAATAGTTCCACAGAGCACAGGTCAAAAAGTAAGAATTTTTTTTTCCATTCTTATACATGATGATTACCATATAATGAGCCATCTAATGTTACTCATAAGTAATATTTTTGCTGAAAGCTGTGAGAATTCAGTCTATTATGTGCATGAGTTTTAAAAATAGAAACCCTTTTAGCTCTGTGCCCTTCCCCACCTCCCACCCCACACTCTTTGCTTCATCTTTCTGCCATCCTAAGTGGCCGTTAAACAAATTTAGAATGCACTGTGGAGAACAATCTCCCTTGCTTGTCTGTCCCACTGTCCTGAACGTCCCTCATTTTGGTCTTAAAGTCACCTTGATTCTACACCAACGTGATGTCCCCTTCATTTTTATTTATTTACCTGATGGAAGTGTAGCAGGTGTTCAAGCATTTACGTATATAATGTATTCTTCTCTAAATAACAGCACTTACTCTTTGAGTACAGAATGAATTTTCTGAGAATTTACAAATTGGTTAACGACTATGAAGTAAAATGCATTTAAAAATGGGTCCTTTATAAATTTAGCAACTATTGTCAGACATTTCTTTCTCCCAAACTATTTTAATAAAGGAATAACGCAGATGCTTCAAGCTTCCCTTATGGTTTAAACTCACTGAAATCTTGTGATTAGGCTACATTTGAAATTGATTTATTTATTTATTTGTTTTTTAGGATTATAGATCATTTTCCCCCACTAAGTCATCATGACTGAAAGTGTCTTCTTCCACAGGGGCTGACAAATAAGGTTGTACTACAGAGAAATTCCACATGAAACTGCCCTGTTTCAAAACAAATGCCATCTCCCATTATCGTCAATAGGACTGAGGAAAGAATTTGCCCTCAGCTAGGTGACCATTTTGAGAAGGGCACCAATCTCCAACTCTTTCTGGAAAAAATAAAAAAGGGAGGTGGTGGCCATTTTGAGACAAAGCACAGTAACTGAGGGCAGCTATAGCCTCAATACCATTGAGAACAATGGGAGATGGCAACCATTTTGAAAAAGTACAATTATTTGTGAGTTTCTCTGAAGGAGATTTTTATGCACCAGCTTCTGCTGACAGACAGACTTTCAATTGTGGAAAACAATGGCAAAAAATGACCATTAATCATAAAAATGTTTTTTCAAGAGCTACCCATTGTACCTGTTCAACTCAACAGAGAAGATAGGAGGAGGGGAATAAGAAAGTGTAAGTGGAGGGAGGGCAAACCTGATGGGTGTGCGCAGAGGACTGTGGGGTGCAAGAAGGAGGGGGAAACTGGTATATGTGTGTGCACACGGGCACAGTGGAATGTGTGATGCAGAAGAGAGGGGGACTAAGGAGGTGTGTGCCAGGGAATGTAGGGAGGCACAAGAAGCAGGGGGAAGCTGGGGTGTATACTTCAGCTCCTTTGCTCTATAAATGCAGCTTAAATGGCCAGCATGCTCTGGCTGATTCATGTTGCTCCAAAGTGGCACACAGCAGCCAGAATATACAGATGAATATGGCCATAAAAGTTAATATTTAATAAGTGATTATGTTCAGTTTATAATTCCTGTCTTTAAATCATTAGAAACATCATATGATAGCAGTCTCTTTGAGTTTCTTGTTTACTGTTGTTTGTTTTTTAATGGGAGGGAAAAAAACCAAAATACTTTTCAAATAAAAAAATTAAGATGGAGAGCAGATGCCAGTAATTACTCAGATGTTGCAATTATCTCAAAACCAAGCATTTTAAATTCAGCAAATCCAGAGTTAAGGTTAAACTTCAAAATTGTATGGAAATCCACAGTTAGCACACCCAAGCAGCCTTAACTCTTCCCTGTAGTGACACCATGGTAAGTGGGTAAAGGAAAATAATTTAATTTGTCTTTTAAAAACCAGACTAATCTAATCTGGGACCACAAGATTAATCACAATACCTTAATCATATCATTGTGGCAGGTGTCACTACAGGGCTGAGTTAAGGTTGCTGGGTGCTCTAACTGTAGATTTTCATTCTTTAACACATTTTGATTTTTTTATGTTTAACCTTCATTCTGCATTTCCTTGGTTTATAATGGTTGGTTTTAGGATAATAACATCCCTATGGTGTATTTTACCCTAAATTACTAATATATACTCTCAACCTTACCTCCATCTTCCTATAGTTTTTGTTTTGGAATTAAAAATAATGAATAATAAAACTGACATTACAGAAAGAGTTGTTTACCATACCAGGAGGAATGCCACAGCTTTTTCAGTTTCTTGAATTCATAATTTTTTTGTCCCACATTTGAGCCATGGCAGGCTGAGAGATTCCTCCTGCTCCTTTCCCCCCCCCCACCACCATCTGCCCCTCCAGTTCCTTGTAACCAGAACCTATTGCCCTGAATTTGGATGTATTAATGATATGCTGACAAGCTGCAGTCTATCTTTGTGTTCCTTGTTTGTTCATATTGTGCATGTGCAAATCAACCAACTTCATGATCTATTTCGTAATTCCTCTTTGAATCTGCAATATGCCTGTTAGCACAGGTATAAAGCCAAGCGGTGAGGAAAATGGGATTGACAAACTGAAGGCTTTCCAGATTAAAAATGAAATATTGTTTGAAGAGCAGCTCATCTTGTTCTCTGGATTCTCAGTAGTGAGAGGGAAGCATTTACTTCAGAACATTAGCACTCCACCATTTTTAATCAGATGTTCCTTGGTTCATTCTTTCAGCAAATTAGAACAATTACTGTGCGATATTTACCAGCCAAAATCAACATTGCTGTGCTTGCATCAGACAGTGACTACAGAAATCCTTGCCCCTACTCTTCCCCCAAACACAGAGACACGCCCTGCTATGTTTATTCTGAGCTCACATTCACAATGGTAACAGTGATGAGTGACAAAGTGTCAGGCTGTAGACAGTTCAACTTCATTTTACTTAAGAAAATAAAAAGCATGGTGTTTTTGTGGCTACCTTTCTCTCTTTCACGTAGTGTAGGTTAGGGATAACAGGTGTAGAGAAAGGAGTATCTTCCAGGAGGGTGATGCATCAGGTTGCAGACAAGGGTAATCATGATGATCCTATTGTACCCGCTCTTTGAATGTTGGAGCTGACCTCCAATAAAGTAGAAGTGCTGACCAAAGTTGCTTCTCCTCCTCCTTATTTGCTCTCTGGAATAATGCACATGTGCTCTGTCCATAAATATATTATTTTGTGTTCCTGCCAGCCCAGACTAATAGGGCTAATGCTTCCTGAGGAGCAGCCCAAAGCTGCATTAGCCGCAGATGTTTGATTGATTTAAAACAAAGAGCCTGACCGCCAAACTGCTCTATATGGTTTCTCTTCCTGTTACTTTGCCTGCAGGGTTATCTCTGAAATGCAATTAAGGTGCTTAAAAGTACATTTTCAGGAAGATGCAGAATTGATGAGGATAGCTATGCCGATGGGTGCCTCCAAATTGGTAGCGCTACTGTGAAGGAAGTTGTGCCCTACCCTTAATAGTGGCATACAAGGCCTTTCCACTTAGTCCAAGGTCTTAAATAGGAGGGCAGGCCAAAAAATGCCCTCATCATAAAGTCTTTGCTATAGATGTACATTGCCAGTTAGACATTTGTCTCCTGATCTTTTGCTCATTTATTATTGAAAATCAAATGTTTTTCTAATTAGATGTTTACTTGGAAAGTTAAGTGCTGCAGAGATTTCACTCAGCCTCCCCCTCGTCCCCATTTAGACATTAAGGATGAAAGTCGTCCCTGGTGTCACTCTGCTGAAATTCCTGGCGTTACACCAGGGATCAAGCTGGCCCCATATTTTATTTTCTGTGAATGAGGCTATCCTTCCCCTCCTTGTCTGAGTGCTGAGAAGGCAGTCATCTAGATTCTGAGTTCAACACAATACAACCCACCCACCCAACCCCACAAACAACCACACACACACACACCCACGAAGGGTAACATAGTGAGCAGGACTGGAGACGACAGCTTTTGGAGCCTGCCGTTATCATTCCTTAATAGTCTAGTAGGCTTGCTGTTGAGCAAAGCTAGACAGTCCTCTATGCATCCTTACACCAGGGGCATAGTGCATTATTTCTGCCAGCACAGGGTGCCACAGCAGAGCCAGAGTCAGACTCAGGCTTCCTTCCTGGAGTGTATACACCACCACTAAGCCAGCCTGTGACATGGGCTAAATTATTTTTCAAGTTATTTCCCAATCCTGCACCCACTGCAGTCAATGGTAAAAATTCTGTTGATATAAATGGTGTAGGATCCTTCTTTTAGTGTCTAGTCCTGAGTCCATTGCAGTTCAATGGACCGACTCTCATTGACTTCATTGGGTATTGGATCAAGCCCTTAATCCCCAAGCTGTTTTGCTTGTGCATTATGGGTAAGATACATGCATTCTCTGAGGAAGAAGACATTTTATATCATAGACTTTAGTTATCATGTAATGTGCTTGCCTGACACTGTTACTCAGTGTGACAGGGTCTCCAGGGTGCAACCTAGAACTGGGGTACCGATGAGCCATCTGTCCCACCAACCTGGGCTCCATTGCACACTGTGATGCTGTGACAAGCTGCAAACCTTTGGCAGGTCCTGTACTTATACAAACATCCACAAGCAGGGATACACCCAACTGAGTTACATAAATGCTTCTCCCAGCCACTCATGAACCAACAATAGAGAGACTCCAGCCAATTCCTCCCAGCTCCTCAATCTTACACCCCAAGGCTATACCATCTTGCCCTGTTCAGAGGCCTGACCAGTGTTAAGTTTATTACTCAGTCTGCCCCTCCCTCAATGTGGAGAGGACATGCACCAGCTTTTGTACCTGAGCTGAGGTTTCCCAAGCACTTCAAGCAAAACACACTGTTTTAGGTAAAGTATAAAACAGATTTATTAACTACAAAAAGATTTTAAGTCATTATAAGTGGTAAGCATAAAAGATTAGAGAAAGTTCCCAAAGAAAATAAAATAAAAATGCACAATCTAAATCTTAAATCGTATTACACTAGGAAGTATTTAGATCAGCAATTTTCTCACCCCAACACACGTTATAGTTCTTAACACACAGGCTTCCCCTTAAGCCTGGACCAGTCTTCTCAGATGACCTTCCTCATCTTGGTTTTCCAGTTGGTTCCAACGTAGGTGGGAGGAGAAAGGTAAAGACATGCTGTAATTGTTTCTTATTTTATACCTGCAAGCCATGTGCCTGGGACACAGTTGCCTAGACGTGAACCAGTGAGCTTTGCTGAGTCACAGTGAGCAAGTAAACCCTCATTGTGTGGACTTGGGCAACTGTCATTGAATTATAAATCCCTTGATTACGACTGCCCTGCTGACTGATAGTTGTAGAGCACCCTTTTAGGTGGGGGGGGCCTTTGCATGTCAAAAGCAAATTTACAGTATATTTCAGTAACAACCATACAACAATCTCATAACTTTATACACACTAATGATAAGCATATTTGGACAGAACAATGTGCTTCAGCAGATTATGGCCTTTTTATGATATCTTACATGGCTTGCTTTGTATGAAATATCACAGTCATCTATAAATGATGAATATGGAGTTACAGGGTGCTATTCTGCAGTGTACTGCGGCACTCAGCTACATGTTTGTTTGCAGTCACACTATTGTGGACTAATACTATTTTTAATAATATGCATTTTTAGTTGCACAGTTTTTCAGCGTTTACTTGCAGGATTCTTATGTGAATTAGAATATGGTTGCTATTTTCAAACATACTTAAGTAAGACAGGAACCCATCTGCCATTGTATTTCAATGGGAATTGTGTGCCTAACTCCATTAGTCCTCTTTGAAAATCCCAGCCTGTGTGTAAGCATGCTCTTTCTATATTAGTTTGATTTCTGTCCTCACTTAAATATTAGTATATAGAAAAGATAGAGATGATAAAGATCTACTAAATCATTGAGTTAACCACACAAGGACAGGATACAGTCTTCTAATAGAGCACATATCAAATATTAAATTGATAGTACAGTTGATCCTTGTCAACCAGTCCATGAGGTTGCAAGAAGTCTCTGGGGAACCAAATTCTGCCCTCAATTACTCCTTTGCAACATCCTAGACTTCAGCGGTACAGCAGGGTGAAGCCGAGGGCAGAATTTAGCTCTGTAAGGATTAAAGTAAATTTCTTTTAAAGTATGCTGCAAAGCTGTTGACATGTAAAAATATACTTCTCAACATCACCAACCCCTACATCCCAAATTCTCTTTAATTGAATTAAAGATAATTTACCTGTTACAGGCAAACAATGGCCTTTTACATTGCATTTTATTTGCATTTTTCAGGAATTGACCGCTTTCATTTCTGAAAATGGGTATTTATTTCAAAATAGTTCGGTATAGCTATTTAACTGAAATCTAAGGCCACCATTTTAAACTTGGGAACCTAAGGCTAGGCATACAAATATTAAGGCACCTAAACAAGAGTGAGAGAATTTTCACAGGTGATGAACACCTGTTGATTTCACTGGGAACCTGTGGGTGTTCACTAGCTCAAACTCTGGACACATGTTGGAACACTCCCTTCCTTCCTCACCCTCCGTGCACGCATGCGCGCACACACACACACATACACATACAACCAAATACGGAAAACAACTAATTCAGATGAACAGGAAATTCCAAGCCATGATGTGGAAATAATTTGGTACAATTGTGTTTTAGAGTGCATAAATAACGACATTGCAACAAGTCTGCAAATTCATAGCAACTGTATGTTGTAAGTATAGGACAGCTACTGTATAATCACAGAATAATTATCTGGTGCTTTTTGTCTTCTAAACTAGACCCCTGTTAACCTTCCCCCTATCTCTTTCTCAACTAAAACTGTAAGTTACATGGTAATTCATCATAGAAACACTTGGTAGCTTCAAGTATAATTACTAAGTAATCTTTCAAGCACATGTAATTACAATGTCAGATTAACCTATTAATGAGCCTTGAAGCCAGACTGTTTAATGTGCCTTCAATCTAAATGCACTGTCTGTGTGCACGCACATGCACTGTGTGCACCATGTTTGTGTGTGTGTGTGTATACCGTCTGTGTATTGTATGTGCACACTCATGTGCATGTGTAGGAAAAACATCCGAAATACATCTTCCTCAATGGCCTACTTCACTGCATAATTAGGCATTTGTAGAAATTTTACAATGGCTGTTTTGTAATCTCCTAAAAAGCATATATTTCTGTATTACTCATATGCAAGATCAACATTATCCAGACATCCATAACCCTTAAAGTGCCATTCTTCTTAGAAAAGTGTGCAAACAACATCATGTTTGTTTCCTCTCGATGGCTTCCAGAGCAAATGTGCTCAATCTACACATAAAAAGATGTTTTTTCTTATTGTCAGTCATGCAAACTTAATCTGAAATCTGACGTTCAAACTCCTCTCCCTTCCCGGCTTGTGCATCATCACCAATAATAAAGATGCTGCAGGGCAAATCTCTCTGTTGCACTAATGCAATCCTATTGTCTTCAAATGGGCTGCAGTGATATGATTGAGGGCAGAATTTGGCTTTGCAAGTGAAACTTGATTAAGAACTCAGTTAAAGAATGGTGAACTGGAGTAGAACCCAGCTTGCTCTGCTCACCGTGTTCGCTCAACCGTGCTAACAGGAATACAAAATAGTAAACATTTATTTTGGAGCACTCAGTCTACACTAGCAACCATGATCCACCAGTGTGTTTGACCACAAACCTGAACCATAGCATACGTCTTGCAATAGATTAAAAAGTGGAGTTCCGTCAGAAAAATCCCACTTTTGCCTAAATGCAAGGCAACCCCAATGAGTCTGTTCAACTTCCCCTGGGATATAAATGATACACAATCTTACCCTTGCCATTTGGAATCTGTTAACCCATGGCAGCCGGGGCAGATGCATAGGCTATAGCTCCACCCACCCAGGGCTCTGGCTACTGTCATAATATCTCGGCCTACAAATTTACTCTAATTGTGAGTTGAACTGTAAGAAGTATGTGGAAGTTCATAAAATGTCACAATGACCTATAATAACAAGTGTTGATGGAAAAAGATATGAGGCTGCATTAGTCTAAACAAAAAGGCCTACCGATATAACTCAAGGACTGTGTTGAAACCATGCTTGGTAAAAACAGAAGATGTGGAACAGGAAATTAATTAACCAAAATTTGGTTTGTACTGGATATTAGGCCTAACTGGTGGACAAATAATTAGGCTATTCCACCCATTACTCCCTTTTTGAGTCCTCAAAGAAAGAGACTGTAGGGTAGAAATGAAAGAACAGAGGGAGGCTACTGAAGCAAACTTCACCATCATGACTGCCAATCCCACTGTCTCCTGGACCCCGGACCTTCTTTGTCCTAATTCTAAGGGATGACCTGACAGGACCAGGCCAGAGAGAGGAATCCATTTGACATCACCACTCTTACAAGCTCCAACTGAATCCTAAGCACCAGCTGAGATGGAACAGGATTGTACTTTAGGAACAATAGCTCCAGCTCATTTCAACTATCTTCTCTTTTACCCAAAAGACAGTTATTACCATCTCTGATACCATTTAAGAAAGTATCAAATAAGGAGGGTTTTCCTTCTAAAACTTTCTCCAGCTAAAGGAAAAGGGAACAAAAAATGTTGTTAAAATGAAAGCCTTACTTAATACTTTACATTTCAAATGTTTTAACTGTTTTTCTTTTTTTTCTTTATTTTTAATAAAAAGGTTACAAGATTTTTAATGGTGTGTTTGCCATGGTACTAAGCAGACAGAGGTCTCTGTATACCAAACCCCAGACCCTGTTTAACAGTGTTTAATGTTGAGCAGTGCTTGCGTTATGTTAATATCTTTGACCCATTTATTCCTTCTAAATTAATACAGCAGTACGTACTTGAGCAGTTGCCATGGCTTCACTGCTATTGTTACTTGAGCTAGCTTTGATCTAGTTAGATCAATCAGGTATGTCAACACGAGCAGCAATCACATCATCCGATTGCAGTGTAGACTTACTCTGTGCCATGTAGGTAGTAGATTGCACACCTGCATAGTAGCTATTTTTTTTTAAAAAAAAGGTTATGATAATTTGCCTTTTTAGGAGACTGGATTCCTAAGGTGATTGATAATAAGCTACTGAGTCTTTCATCTCCTGGTCACCATTTTGGTTCAAATATGATTCTAGTTGGTGCACGTGATCAAAAGCCATTCTTTTCTGATGGTTGGTTAGTAACCTATGGCAAACCAATTGGCGCTCTCACTTCAGGTCCTAATAGACAGATGTCCACAAAATAAATTATACCATAACCTTTGATACCCTTGTTGGCAACAGAAAAGCCAAGGACTGAATAGACAAGAATACTATGCTATCATCTCACCCCAGGAAGTGATGCTTCCAGGTTAGGACTGAGACAAATTGGCATGGCACCGTGGGAAGATTTGTGCTGTGGTTAAAATTACATATAGAAGATTTCAGTGCCCAGAGCCGTCATTCTAGCACATTTCCCAAGCCCAAAGGCATCTATTTCTTAATCTTTATGTTAATAACATAAAGCTAACTGAATTAAGCCATTTTTTGACACACAATGTTTGACCTGACCAACAGTCTAAATCAGAGGTGACCAACCTGGGTCTCCGGAGCCACATGCAGCTCTTCAGAAGTTAATATTCGGCTCCTTGTATAGCCACAGACTGTGGGGCTGGAGCTACAAGTGCCAACTTTCCAATGTGCTGGAGGTGTTCGCTGCTCAACCCTTGGCTCTGCCACAGGCCTTTCTCCAACTCCACCCCTTCCCACCCCTTCCAAGCCTGCCCATACTCTCACTCCTCCCACCCACCCTCAGCCTCCTGCACGCCACGAAAAGGTTGATCAGGGCAGGGGGCGGGTGCGCAGATTAGTGGCGCTGCCGATGGGCGGGAGGCACTGGGAGCTGATGGTGGAGCTGCTGACGTATTATTGTGGCTCTACTGTGGCAATGTACATTGGTAAATTCTGGCTCCTTCTCAGGCTCAGGTTGGCCACCTCTGATCTAAATGCTGTGTTTTATCCTGATGCAAATTATAATGGACATATTATTAACCCTCAAATTGGGCTTTGTAATAACCCTTGTAATGTCTTTTAAATACCACTGTGACTAGGTGCCTGGATGGGCCATACTGAGAATGCCAACTCAGGGCAGAATTAGGGCAGATAATCCCCAAAATTGATGATTTCTTCTATAATTAGATTCACCAAGCTAGTAACAAAACAGCTTCTGTAATGCCACACTGGTTAACCAGAAGTCAAATACAGTCCCCTTTAAGGAATCCAGCCATTGGTTCCCATCTAGACAGCCAAGTCCAATATAGTGAGGGATTATTGAAAACCTTATTCACCATACTTAAAGTTCTACCAGTCACAAAGGACTGGACACATTGCTCACCAGGTCAATTAAAATTTCAGATATCATCCAAATACAGGCTTACAGCCAATCCTTATTAACTACATCTAAGTTTTATTAATAAAAGAGAGTTATGTATGATTAAGAGATCAATATACATACAAATGTGTGTAAGGTCCTGAGGTCAGTTTCACAGCAGAGATGGTGAGGCTGCTCATTTGTAAAAGTCTTTCTGGAATCAATTTAAAAGGTTGTAGTCCAGTAGGCAGTTCAGGTGCAGAGTGTGTTCAAATTCTTCCATGAGAATTCCTGGGTAAATCTAGAGTAAACCTGGAGACCTCCGCCTTGTGGCTTAGCCCTTCCCAATCAACGTTTAAACAGACCTGAGATTAAAAAGGATCAGGCCCAGGACTTTTTACTTATAGGCTTTTAGCAAGCTGATAAGCCTCTCCACAGCAATTGTCACAGCAGGCCCTTCCTCAGATGAAGAATAGGCAATGTGTATTGTTGCTTTGAAGCTAATCTTCTGTTTCCTATGCATACACAGATAACTAGCTGCATTCATTCACATAAGGAAATTAGCCATTCAAACATCAAGCCATTTCATTATAGCCTAGATAAATAAACTGAAGACAATGTAAATAATATTATTAGTTCCTACAGTATCTTACATCTTTGATCTTAAGGTTAGCTGAACCATTCACATGCATAACATAATGCCATTAAGACATGAAAGGAAATGAGCATCTACAAACTACTCTGGTTACACTGTTAAACTTCTAATAAGAAATAGGTAAACACAGACAAATACACGTAGCATCCACTCTTGATTCTCAAACCACGTAGGCAAACATTTTAAAGATTCAAGTCTATTTAACATGGCTTTGAAAACTATCTACAAGGATCCAGAGTAGCAGCCGTGTTAGTCTGTATTCGCAAAAAGAAAAGGAGTACTTGTGGCACCTTAGAGACTAACAAATTTATTAGAGCATAAGCTTTCGTGAGCTACAGCTCACTTCATCGGATGCATTTGGTGGAAAAAACAGAGGAGAGATTTATATACACACACACAGAGAACATGAAACAATGGGTTTATCATACACACTGTAAGGAGAGTGATCACTTAAGATAAGCCATCACCAACAGCAGGGGGGGAAGGAGGAAAACCTTTCATGGTGACAAGCAGGTAGGCTAATTCCAGCAGTTAACAAGAATATCAGAGGAACAGTGGGGGGTGGGGTGGGAGGGAGAAATACCATGGGGAAATAGTTTTACTTTGTGTAATGACTCATCCATTCCCAATCTCTATTCAAGCCTAAGTTAATTGTATCCAGTTTGCAAATTCCATCCCACCATCAACCTCAGCCTGGACCAGTCCACACAAGAGATCCACTTCCTGGACACTACGGTGCTAATAAGCGATGGTCACATAAACACCACCCTATATCGGAAACCTACTGACCGCTATTCCTACCTACATGCCTCTAGCTTTCATCCAGATCATACCACTCGATCCATTGTCTACAGCCAAGCGCTACGATATAACCGCATTTGCTCCAACCCCTCAGACAGAGACAAACACCTACAAGATCTCTATCATGCATTCCTACAACTACAATACCCACCTGCTGAAGTGAAGAAACAGATTGACAGAGCCAGAAGAGTACCCAGAAGTCACCTACTACAGGACAGGCCCAACAAAGAAAACAACAGAACGCCACTAGCCATCACCTTCAGCCCCCAACTAAAACCTCTCCAACGCATCATCAAGGATCTACAACCTATCCTGAAGGACGAGCCATCGCTCTCTCAGATCTTGGGAGACAGACCAGTCCTTGTTTACAGACAGCCCCCCAATCAGAAGCAAATACTCACCAGCAACCACACACCACACAACAGAACCACTAACCCAGGAACCTATGCTTGCAACAAAGCCCATTGCCAACTCTGTCCACATATCTATTCAGGGGATACCATCAGAGGGCCTAATCACATCAGCCACACTATCAGAGGCTCGTTCACCTGCGCATCTACCAATGTGATATATGCCATCATGTGCCAGCAATGCCCCTCTGCCATGTACATTGGCCAAACTGGACAGTCTCTACGTAAAAGAATGAATGGACACAAATCAGACGTCAAGAATTATAACATTCAAAAACCAGTTGGAGAACACTTCAATCTCTCTGGTCACTCGATCACAGACCTAAGAGTGGCTATACTTCAACAAAAAAGCTTCAAAAACAGACTCCAACGAGAGGCTGCTGAATTGGAATTAATTTGCAAACTGGATACAATTAACTTAGGCTTGAATAGAGACTGGGAATGGATGAGTCATTACACAAAGTAAAACTATTTCCCCATGGTATTTCTCCCTCCCACCCCACCCCCCACTGTTCCTCTGATATTCTTGTTAACTGCTGGAATTGGCCTACCTGCTTGTCACCATGAAAGGTTTTCCTCCTCCCCCCCCCCCCCCCCCGCTGTTGGTGATGGCTTATCTTAAGTGATCACTCTCCTTACAGTGTGTATGATAAACCCATTGTTTCATGTTCTCTCTGTGTGTGTATATAAATCTCTCCTCTGTTTTTTCCACCAAATGCATCCGATGAAGTGAGCTGTAACTCACGAAAGCTTATGCTCTAATAAATTTGTTAGTCTCTAAGGTGCCACAAGTACTCCTTTTCTTTTTGCGAATACAGACTAACACGGCTGCTACTCTGAAACCTGTGATTATGCAAGGCACTGAATTTAGCCGTATAGAGTGGAAATCTGTCAACTTCATGAAAAAACTCGCACAGATACAGACAGACATCATCTTCCTCTCCAAATGCAAACAGATGGACATCATACCGAAAGGACTGAAGGTAAAAAATCCATTACAATCTACATACCACACAGACTATGCTGACAGCTTGTGCCACACACTCTCAAGGAAACTGCGGAACCACCTGATCAACATCCTCTACAGCAAACAGGGAAAGATTAAGAATGAGCTCTCAAAACTGGATAGTCTCATAAAGAACCAACCTTCCACACAAACTTCCTCGTGGCTGGACTTTACAAAAACTAGACAAGCCATTTACAAAACACACTTTGATTCTCTACAAAAGAAAAAGGACACTAAGCTATCTAAACTACTATATGCCACAAGGGGCCACAACAATGGTTCCCGTAACCCACCCAGCAATATTGTTAATCTATCCAACTATACTCTTAGCCCAGCGGAAGAATCTGTCCTATCTCGGGGCCTCTCCTTTTGCCCCTCCACCCCCACGAACATGATACAGTTCTGTGGTGACCTAGAATCCTATTTTCGACGTCTCAGACTCAAGGAATATTTCCAACACACCTCTGACCAACATATTAACCCACAGAGACCTTCCTGCCAACACTACAAAAAGAAGGATTCTGGGTGGACTCCTCCTGAAGGTCGAAACAGCAGCCTGGATTTCTACATAGACTGCTTCCGCCGACATGCACGAGCTGAAATTGTGGAAAAGCAGCATCGCTTACCCCATAACCTCAGCCATGCAGAACACAGTGCCATCCACAGCCTCAGAAACAACTCTGACATCATAATCAAAAAGGCTGACAAAGGAGGTGCTGTCGTCATCATGAATAGGTCGGAGTATGAACAAGAGGCTACTAGGCAGCTCTCCAACACCACTTTCTACAAGCCATTACCCTCTGATCCCACTGAGAGTTACCAAAAGAAACTACAGCATTTGCTCAAGAAACTCCCTGAAAAAGCACAAGAACAAATCCGCACAGACACACCCCTGGAGCCCCGACCTGGGGTATTCTATCTGCTACCCAAGATCCATAAACCTGGAAATCCTGGACGCCCCATCATCTCAGGCATTGGCACCCTGACAGCAGGATTGTCTGGCTATGTAGACTCCCTCCTCAGGCCCTTCGTTACCAGCACTCCCAGCTATCTTCGAGACACCACCGATTTCCTGAGGAAACTACAGTCCATTGGTGATCTTCCTAAAAACACCATCCTAGCCACTATGGATGTAGAAGCCCTCTACACCAACATTCCACACAAAGATGGACTACAAGCCGTCAGGAACAGTATCCCCGATACTGTCACGGCTAACCTGGTGGCAGAACTTTGTGACTTTGTCCTCACCCATAACTATTTCACATTTGGTGACAATGTATACCTTCAAATCAGCGGCACTGCGATGGGTACCCGCATGGCCCCACAGTATGCCAACATTTTTATGGCTGACTTAGAACAACGCTTCCTCAGCTCTCGTCCCCTAATGCCCCTACTCTACTTGCACTACATTGATGACATCTTCATCATCTGGACCCATGGAAAAGAAGCTCTTGAGGAATTCCACCATGATTTCAACAATTTCCATCCCACCATCAACCTCAGCCTGGACCAGTCCACACAAGAGATCCACTTCCTGGACACTACGGTGCTAATAAGCGATGGTCACATAAACACCACCCTATATCGGAAACCTACTGACCGCTATTCCTACCTACATGCCTCTAGCTTTCATCCAGATCATACCACTCGATCCATTGTCTACAGCCAAGCGCTACGATATAACCGCATTTGCTCCAACCCCTCAGACAGAGACAAACACCTACAAGATCTCTATCATGCATTCCTACAACTACAATACCCACCTGCTGAAGTGAAGAAACAGATTGACAGAGCCAGAAGAGTACCCTGAAGTCACCTACTACAGGACAGGCTCAACAAAGAAAACAACAGAACGCCACTAGCCATCACCTTCAGCCCCCAACTAAAACCTCTCCAACGCATCATCAAGGATCTACAACCTATCCTGAAGGACGAGCCATCGCTCTCTCAGATCTTGGGAGACAGACCAGTCCTTGCTTACAGACAGCCCCCCAATCTGAAGCAAATACTCACCAGCAACCACACACCACACAACAGAACCACTAACCCAGGAACCTATCCTTGCAACAAAGCCCGTTGCCAACTCTGTCCACATATCTATTCAGGGGATACCATCAGAGGGCCTAATCACATCAGCCACACTATCAGAGGCTCGTTCACCTGCGCATCTACCAATGTGATATATGCCATCATGTGCCAGCAATGCCCCTCTGCCATGTACATTGGCCAAACTGGACAGTCTCTACGTAAAAGAATGAATGGACACAAATCAGACGTCAAGAATTATAATATTCAAAAACCAGTTGGAGAACACTTCAATCTCTCTGGTCACTCGATCACAGACCTAAGAGTGGCTATACTTCAACAAAAAAGCTTCAAAAACAGACTCCAACGAGAGACTGCTGAATTGGAATTAATTTGCAAACTGGATACAATTAACTTAGGCTTGAATAGAGACTGGGAATGGATGAGTCATTACACAAAGTAAAACTATTTCCCCATGGTATTTCTCCCTCCCACCCCACCCCCCACTGTTCCTCTGATATTCTTGTTAACTGCTGGAATTAGCCTACCTGCTTGTCACCATGAAAGGTTTTCCTCCTCCCCCCCCCTGCTGTTGGTGATGGCTTATCTTAAGTGATCACTCTCCTTACAGTGTGTATGATAAACCCATTGTTTCATGTTCTCTGTGTGTGTGTATATAAATCTCTCCTCTGTTTTTTCCACCAAATGCATCCGATGAAGTGAGCTGTAGCTCACGAAAGCTTATGCTCTAATAAATTTGTTAGTCTCTAAGGTGCCACAAGTACTCCTTTTCTGTCTACAAGGAATGACTTTGTTTACCATTTCAATACCCTGTTGATATGTCCGTAAGGATTCCTTCCAGGTCACCCAGCTTACTGATTGTTTGACCTTTGCTGACTCATCGTTACAACAGCCAACAACAGTCCTGGTCACCTCTAGAGTAACCAGCCTGTCTTTCCTTTTGTTACTACTGTCTCTGGCCATTTCAGGCCCCTTTGTGTAGCAGTATGGCTGCATATACCTCAGGGACAGCGCTTCTTGTTCACATGCTTTCCATGCAGCATTATTGAACTCCTTTAGAGGAAGACTTCACCTGATAATATCTGGTGTAATGGTGCTATTGTGGCACAGCATTTATAATTCCAGCCTACAAAATTTTAGAGCAGGAATATTTCAGTCTACAGGAGAGTTCAAAAGGCTGTATTTATCTATAGCACTTTTACAAAAGGTCGTGAAGCCTGAGAGTGAATTAACGTTTGTGTAGCACCCCTCTGTCCTCAGAAAGACCTTTAAAAAGGTCTTGGCAATTGTGTTTTGATGCAGTTGTGCTGTCAGGCAGCTGTGAGCTGTAGAACCAGCAAAGTGGAAGAGGCTCTCGATGTAGATGTAGATTGACCTGACCTCCTGTGTATCTTCCTCTAGATCCAGGGGATCCAGAGCTGAGACAACTCCATTGTCCATTCCATCAAAAGGGAAACCCTGCCGAAGGAGCTTAATGACATTTTTCCTCCCCGCCCTCCCCACTGCCCAAACCATTCCCTATCGCTATTCCCATGGGAAAAGATGATTGGGCCCCAAGACTAGGCTATTTTGAAGAGCAAGGAGTGTTGACATCCATGGATAAAAGGAAATAGCTATGGCTGTGAGTCAATGCATACCTAGGACCCCTCTCATATACCTCTTTATGCTTCAGCAAATACAGCTGGCTCTCTGAGCTATACTATCTCCCCCCATGAAAGGTTCTGGGTCAGCTGTAATAAAATGCATTTATTCTTTAGGGGAGTCAGTAATCTGACACATCAGTGTGAGCTGAGTGAATGGGAAGAATACACAAATTTATAACAATATATAAGGAATCTTAGAGTTTTGCTCCCTGTAAAAAAGCAGCATGGAATCTGTCACTCTAGGTCACAACAGCCAAATTAAACAAATGGAGTCTGACAGGAAGAAAAGAACCAAAGGACTTCTATCCAATTACTTCCAGAGAAATATTAAATTATGGGGGCACTAGCCTTTGTGTTAGCAAATAAACACTGAAACGGAACTAAAGTCCTTCATATTCTGAAAGTTGGATTTGTGTGCATGAAAAAAAAGCATGACATGGACACACACTTCTGAAAAGAAAGGGAAAATAAGATGATTACTTAGAAGAAAGCTGCAGACAGCAAGAACAGATTCATACGCTGTGATTGATAACAAAAATTCTAGGACTGATGAGGTGAGGAAGTATTGGATGTTAAGGTATAAAGAGAGACATGAAGAGGAAAAGAATTTGGGCTTGTGCTGTTTTTTATTTATTTCTTTTAATGTATAAAGAAGACTTGAAAGTTTTTAATGTTTTTTCCCCCTGCTTTTAACACTGGAAATTTAGGTTTTGCTTACTCTGGAAGATGCTGTGATAACTGGAGAATTTAATTTCACTAAGAGGGAGACAGTTGAACACTTAACAGAAGGAAGGCATTTGTAACTGGAGTGTTTAAATCTCCTAATTTTTAGTTTAGGTTTTTTTAATTTGTTTAATGTGTTTTTTAACACTTCAATGGCTAATTAATATCACAGAGAAAGGAAGTCTTTGTTAAAGATTCAATACATTCACTTAAAGTGAGAGTGCTCACAATATAGAAGTTAGTCTTGCAGCAAAACCAAAGAATACCAGAACTGAGATTCCTGAAATTTAGGATTTAAAAAAAAATCAGAACAGGAACTCCTTTCAGGCCTTCATTCTACAAAAAGAGAGAGAAAGAGATAAGTCAGTTTTAAAAAATCATTTGCATGCCACCTTTAAGATGCTTAAAAACCTACTTTTCACTCTTACAGAATTAGATAGCTATTTGTAGTTCATTGGCTTTGCTTAAAGGGACTTTGGCTTGCTTTTACTGTAACAATCATGCTGTACAAATCCTCTTAAACATTAATTAAACACGTAACAAGAAAAACAAAAGAAAATTAAAATATTTGGGATTGAAAAGCTATTTGTATATCCATTTTGGAAAGGTTCTCCTTTACTCATAGACTCATATACTTTAAGACCAGATGGGACCATCATAATCATCTAGTCTGACCTTCTGCACATTGCAGACCACAGAATCTCATCCACCCATTCCTGTACTAGACCCATAACCTCTGGCTGAGGTCCTCAAATCATGATTTAAAGACTTCAAGTTACAGAGAATCCACCATTTACTCTAGTTTAAACCTGAAAATGATCTGTGCCCCATGCTGAAGAAGAAGGCAAAGAACTCCAAGGGTCTCTGCAAATCTAACACAAGAAAAAATTCCTTCCCGACCCCAAATATGATGATCAATTAGACCCTGAACATTTCGACAAGACCCACCAGTCAGACACCTGGGAAAGAATTCTCTGTAGTAACTCAGAGCCCCATCTAGTGTTCCATCACCAGCTGTTGGAGATATTTTCTACTAGCAGTCGCAGATTGACTTCATGCCATGGTAGGCAGTCTATCATACCATCCTCTCCGTAAACTTATCGAGCTCAGTCTTGAGGCCAGTTAGGTTTTTTTTTGTCCCCCACTGCTCCCCTTGGAGGGTTGTTCTAGAACTTCACTCTTCTAATAGTTAGAAATCAAATGTCAAGCCTAAACTTGATGATGACCTGTTTATGACCATTTGTTCTTGTGTCAACATTGGTGCTTGATATAAATAACTCCTTCCCATCCCTGGTAGTTATCCCTCTGATGTATTTATAGAGAGCAATCATATCTCCTCTCAGCCTCCTT
Organism: Dermochelys coriacea; assembly: GCF_009764565.3. Taxonomy (NCBI): domain Eukaryota; kingdom Metazoa; phylum Chordata; order Testudines; family Dermochelyidae; genus Dermochelys; species Dermochelys coriacea. The sequence goes on from NC_050069.1 coordinate 194,447,306, forward strand.
TTGGTTAGGCTAAACAACCCAAGCTCTTTCAGTCTCCTTACATAAGGCAGGTTTTCCATTCCTCTGATCACTCTAGGAGCTCTTCTGTGCACCTGTTCCAGTTTGAATTAATCCTCCTTAGATGTGGAAGACCAGAATTGCACACAGTATTCCAGATGAGATCTCCCAAGTGCCTTATATAATGGTACTGACACTTCCTTGTCTCTACTGGAAATACCTCACCTGATACATATTAGGATTGCATTAGCCTTTTTCACAGCCACATCACACTGGCAGCTCTTAGTCATCCTATGATCAACCCAGGTCTTTCTCTTCCTCTGTCACTGCCAACTGATAAGACCACAACTTATAGAAAAAATTCTTGTTGTGAGTCCCTAAGTGCACGACCTTGCACATTGCATTATTAAATTTCATCCAATTTCTATTACTCCAGTTTTCAAGGTGTTCCAGATCTTCTTGTATGATATTCCAGTCCTCCTCTGTATTGGCAATACCTCCAAACTTTGCATCATCTGCAAAGTTTTATTAGCACACTCCTACCTTTTGTGCCAAGGTCATTAATGAAAATGTTCAATAAGACTGGTTTCAAGATTGATCCCTGAGGAACTTCACTAATAAACTCCCTCCAGCCTGACAGTTCACTTTTCAGTATTAGCCATTGTAGTCTCCCCTTTAACCAGTTCCTTATCCATCTTTCAGTTCTCATATTAATCCTCATGTTCTCCAGTTTAACTAATAATTCCCCATGTGGAACTGTATCAAATGTCTTACTGAAATCCAGGTTGATTAGTTCTACTGCATTTCCTTTGTCAAAAAAATCAGTTATCTTCTCAAAGAAAAAGGTCTGGTTCGTTTGGCATGATCTACCTTCTGTAAAACCATGCTGTATTTTATCCCAATTACCATTTACCTCTATGTCTTTAACTAATTTCTCTTTCAAAATTTGTTCCAAGACCTTGCATACAATTGAGGTCAAACTAACAGGCCTCTAGTTTCCCAGATCACTTTTTTTCCCTTTCTTAAAAAAGGTACTATATTAGCAATTCTCCTGTCATCGAGTATTACTCCTGAATACATGGAGTCATTAAAAATCCTTGCTACTGGGTTTGCAATTTCATGTGTCAGTTCCTTTAATATTCTTGGATGGAGATTATCTGGGCCCCCCAGTTTGGTCCCATTAAACTGTTTGAGTTTGAGGTCCACTTTGGATGTGGTAATTTCTACTTCCATGTCCTCTTTTCCATTAGCCACTCTGCCACTAAGCTCCTCATTACCCTTATTAAAAACTGAGGTTTGCTTTCTTTTATATTCAGTAAATCCTTCAAAGGGGAAATTTTTGGTTAAAAAGCCTCTTGCTTGTACCAAAAGCCTTTTTGGAAGGAAATGTGTCAGTGCACTATTATATTTTGGCTCAATAGTTAATATTGTCAAGACAGTTGCTGTTTAGGAACAGTAACAAACTGTTCCCAATGTAACCAACATGCACAAAAAAGAAGGAAAAGGGGAAACTTTTGCTTCTTTCACACTAGCTTCATTCATGTGCTCCAGGCATGGACTGCACAGTCATGAACAGTGTGAACTCTTGCTCACTTTTCTGGTCTGAAACATCATCCATGCTCTGGTTTTCTTTCACAGTTTCTCCTGTATGCTGAGGCAAGGCTGCTTAAAAAATAGTGATGAATTTGCCTATGGAAATAATTCAGCTTCTTGAAACCAAGCTTGGAATCAGATGGAGGCCAAACAGATGGAGAAGAAGGACCTTATGGTGATAAAGTGACCCGTGAGGAAAAGAGTACTAGGAGTAGCAATCCTTAAATCCTAGAAGATGCTTAGCATTCAACCAATCTGATGGCAAAGAGCTGGCTTTCTCACCTATTGGTTTGTGTGCTGGATGTATCAGAGAATTGTCAGAGATGGTCCCTTAGATGAGATCCCCCATTCTGATGGCCTCCAGAACCTTCCAGATACACCTGTGGTATTCTCTCTAAAACATCTGGAAGGGGATTGGTACCTATGCTGTCTGATCACTTTGTCCAACCATCATCATTTCTGATGCTCCAAAAACAGGAATTTCTTTCCTGTTTAAGGCATTTTTAGTCCTTTGTCGATAACTGTGACAGTCAACTCATGACTAACTGCACTTATGACTTATTGATCTAACTGCACCTCTGGCCCTTCCTGGTATCTTTGATTACACACTCACTCAGGTCTCAAGTCATTACCTCTCTCAGGGTGGAGGGAGAAGAAATCTCCTGGGCTGCAGTTCCCTGTTGTACGCATGATCACCTCCGCATGCCTAACACCCATCAGTATTAGCAGTTCTTTTCCCTCGGGGAGCAATTAACAAGTGGTTAATACAGTGACCAAACAACCATCTTTAAGCAAAGTATTATTTTATTTAGAACCAAATCATTTCCAAGAAAACCTATTTAAAAACAATACATAGCCTAAATGTTTTTCCCCGCAGCTTATCACTTCCTGGAAGCTAAGGAGGCCCCATCTGCTTCAGGCTACACAGGACCTGTGTCTCTGTCTTCCATGTCAGTCTCTCTCTCCAGAAACAGGTTTCAGAGTAGCAGCCGTGTTAGTCTGTATTCGCAAAAAGAAAAGAAGTACTTGTGGCACCTTAGAGACTAACAAATTTATTAGAGCATAAGCTTTCGTGAGCTGCAGCTCAAAGTGAGCTGCAGCTCACGAAAGCTTATGCTCTAATAAATTTGTTAGTCTCTAAGGTGCCACAAGTACTCCTTTTCTTTCTCCAGAAACAGTAGCTCACTCACAACTCCCCAGTCCACTCTCTACAGAGTCCTTTTAACTGCTTAGTGTACCTATAGCTCTAGGCTCCTAGCCTTGCAGAACAGCTGCGTAACTTTGGGCTAGAGCTTGGACATAGGCTATGGTGCCAATTCCAAAACAAAGTGTCTTTGGGAGGTTGCTTATATAGAGCCACTATGTTCCTTTTCTGCTTGTTTTGCCAACAGGCCCTATTAATCTAGACCAATACATCCATATGGGATAATCTAATAACCCAAACTGGCTATACAGTAACTTTACCTCACTGACCAGGGCACATGCAATATTCATAAAATTATTGCATATTACTGTTCTTAGAGTATTACCGAGCAGCTTCACATCCACTTCAGTGACCTTATAAGAGTCTGTGGAGATCATTGCCCCCATCAAATTTCAGCCTAATATAGCAACCTGCATGGGACTTGGAGGGAGGAGCACAGGTTCAGGAGGGAGGCTTTGGAGGAGGCACCAGGAAGTCAGTCTGTATGCACGACTGGAATTCTAGTTGCAGTTGCAGCATTTTTGTCAATAGTTCTCTTAATAAACAGCCAGTTTAGTTTTACAAGCATGGAGTCCTTTCATGTTGTTACCCAACATGCAGTACTTGAACTACCTAACAGATTTAGCACATGATTCCTTTGACTCTTTTGTGTTGGTTTTTACCAACAATTTAAAATGACGCATTTACAAGTCCAGACAACTGTAAGCACTTTCTATCCACCTTGATTCAGCAAGGTCTTTCCAAATCTAGCAACACGTATTTAACTTCATAATTTTCAGCACAACAGGGCCTTAATCTAATCTTAGACATAGGGGAAAATTCTTTGCCACATATTCTGGAAAGTCCACTGTTGCCTATGCATGGATAAGCTTTAAAGACAGGTGGCACTGAGCATGAGTGGAGAAAATCTTTGTATTACAGATTGGTACAATCAGATCTTTAGGAGGAGAGTAAGGGAGAGAGACAGATTCTATTACCAGTTACTCTGATGTAAGTCCTCAGTAATTCAAGTAAGTTTTTATACACAATACCTTCCCTGCTCCCACTTTGCTCCTGTAGCTAGTAATTAACTGCTGGACAATCTCAGCAGAAAATTATTTTTCTCCACTCATGCGCCGACTCGACTGTGCTCACCAGTGAATAATAGGGTGGAACAAAAGCTCCACCCATTGCCTGCCTCACTCCACCCACTTGTTCCAGAAAGACTAAGCAAATCCATAGTTCCCCTTCCTCCTGCATGCTGAGACCTAAAGTTATAAGTAACCCCTCCTACCCATTTATGTAGGTGCTTAGTGCAAGCCATAATCTAACCCCTCTATCTTTTAATTATTAAATGTCAAAATTCTCCTGTTTGTTAGCTAGCAGGATAGAAACCACTTTACACTGGTCTCCTCCCATGTTAACTTATGGTGTCACAAATTATGCCTCTTTTTTTTCTGACAGTGTGGCTGGGAGCTGGATTGGGTGGCTGTGATTGCTGTACAGGGGGCTTAGAAAAGCCAACTGCTGTTTAAAGGATCCTGTTTTAAAATACAGTTCCTAGTTTTTACTTGGCAATAAATGCTGTTTCCTGGGTGGAGTTTCACCTCCTGCCCTGAACAAAATGGGTCCAGTAAGTGAGCTTGTTCAAACCACCCCAAATATCCCTTGTCTGTTTGTGTGTTCCTAAACAAACAAAAGTCTCTGAAGAGTCCATCTGGAATCTTTTGCTGGGAGTGGTTTTAGAGGTAGGATCCATACACTAACAGTGAATCTGGGAAATTGCCTCACACTTAGCATGAATTATTTGATGATCAAACTAGGTCAAGGAATAAAGCCCAAGGGGAAAAAAAGAGGGTGGAGTTGAAGGAAAAAAGGGTAGTAAAATTTCAATGAGCAACAAAAGACAGTGGAGCAACCTCACCATTCAGTGGTTATATGAAAATGTGTGATATTTATAACTGTTCTTAACTTTTTTTTTTAAAGTTCAGTAATTTCAAATGGTAATTCAACTAACTGGCCCCACAAGACATTAGCCCTTGTAAGCTAAAGTATCCTTGATAAAGGCCATGGTCTTTACTCATATTGAGCTTTATGCCACAAGGAGTCCCACTGAAATCAAAAGAGTAACATACCACACAACATGGGTGTATCGGAATAGGCCCTCTGCATATATTTTTAGGAAGACAAATGAAAACCAAATACAATCATATAAGATTATGAAAGCAACTAGATAAATTTAAATCATCTTAGTTTGTGCTCAATAAAGCCCCTATTCAGGGTTTGACTACCTCCAGTATGATGCTAGTCACCCTTAACATCTAATCTCTTCAGGGGGTCTCCTAAGGCTTGCTCCCTCCCTGAGTGGCTTCATGAAGCAGAAGCAGGCCCCAAGTGGAAATATGTTCTAATTAACTGTTAGAATATGCCTGACAATTGCATTCCTGTGTTAATTTGTTGAATCAGCAAAGTGACCTCAGGATCCTAAAGTACATATCTCAAACCACAAATGATGCGACTTTAGTGCAGTGGGATTCAGGACTTTGGTGCAACACCAATGCTGTCAGCACGACTACAACCTTCTCTCTGTGTCATGTTAGAGTAGCTTTGGAAAAGCAGCAAAATTACAGATTTTCCCAATGGCACTTGAACCCTAGTGATCCATTTCATTTTATGTTAATAAACATATATTATTAGGCTAGCTGATTGAGCTGATTGCTATTTTCATTTTCTGCATGTGTGTGGAGATATTTTTAGAACAATAAATCCATTCTTTTGTGCCCAAATCAGTCACACTTTAAATGATTCAAGACCATAATGCATCTGTACTCACTACTGAACACAAAGGGTGAGTTTCATTTGCACCTAGGGATATGTGATTTCCCCTGAGGCTCCTATTCCACAGCAACACTTCAGGAAGAAAATCCTGCAGAAAAACAGCATGCTCTCTGCTTTCTTCTGACAGTGCAGGCCTGAGATTTATGCTGTCTGTAATTGTAATCAAAATTAATTTAATTCTGATATATAGGTTGCTGAGCAACTAAAGACAATTTATCCAGAGGAGAGAGAGAGACTGTAATCATCCAGCCTGGAGTGAAGTTGGGAGGGTAAATACACAACCATTGTAGTGTTCACTAAAGTGAACTCTACATTGTGAGAAAAATAGGTAGTTGTGCTGGTGAAATCAACTGAAATATATTTAAATCCTGCTAAAAGAGTTCTTTTCTACAGTGTTTCAGAGAGGAAACTAGCCTAAAAAGCTGATGACTTTGTAGAACAACTGAATTTCCAGAAGAGCAAGTTGGCACAATGGCTAAAAGGGCAAATTCACCAATGGCAAAAGTGAGCGCAACTCCAGGGAAGTAGTGAAACTGCCTGTTATTGTTCCCCATCCCCTAGGCTCTGTCTACTTGTCTGTTTGCAGACTGTAAAACTCTCAGAGCAGAGACCATCCTTCATGCATATTTGGGATGGATCTAGCACACAGGAGGCACTATCATAAACAAAGTATTAATACATCAATAGGATTGTGCCTGCTTACACCAGCAGATAATTGGCCCTGAGTTTTAATAGATTCAGAGGTACTGATCTGAGGGTATTTTGAGAAGGGAGGTCTCTGGATTGGGTTAAAAGACGAACATGGATGAACATAGGAAACATTTGAAGCTATTGTCCTTGTAGTAGCTTATGAAACTCAAGCACATTTATTTAGAGAAGGCTTCGGTTCAGCTCCTACTGTGCCATCATCAGTCTCATTCTCTGTGATTAGCACATTTCATGATGTGATCTCAGTTGGCATTTGCTACTTTGGGATGGGAGTCAGACTGCTGAAGGCAAGAGTGGTTTGTTGATTAAGTGCTTCAGTGGGGAAGCCCATCCTTGTTAAGCTTTACCGTCATCAGCGTTGCAACAGTCACGGAGACTTTTTCCTTCATGTTTTTCAGAAAACAAAGCAAATCCATGAAATTTTGAATTCTCTGAGTAAGATGTGAGGAAGAAGTGTGGGGAGGCAGCCTCAAAAACAGACATAAGCAGTCAGTTAAGAAAAGGATTTCAATGTGAAGAGATGCAGTGCAAGCATAGGTTTCAGAGTAGCAGCCGTGTTAGTCTGTATCCGCAAAAAGAAAAGGAGGACTTGTGGACACTCCTTTTCTTTAGTGCAAGTATAGTGAACCCAAAAGTATTGTCTAAGGTTTCTAAATGTGCTTTGGGGTGCCCCATTTTAGACACCTCTAAGGGGCTTAGTTTTTTAGAGATTAGGTGCCTTTCAGGTATGCCTCCGGTTGAATATCTGAAACCATCGGTCGCTTTTGTAAATCTTGGCCGCGAAACTTTATACATTTTTGGGGAGGGGGCAGGACTGCAGTGACATCCCTGCAATACCATTGCCATCAGTGGTTGTGCACAGGTGGAAGTGATTGAAACTTAACAATTGTATTGATAATGCACAAAAGGGACTTGAATCAAGCTCCTGCTCTTGTAGCCGGGTTAGCTCTGCAGGGCTAAACAGGAGTAAAATGCCAAAAACTTATTTGTCACTTTAAGTAAGCAAATAGGATTCTGAACACACTAAAACAGCAGATCTGCTGAGGAAGATGGTGCTATATGTACATGGTTGCTTTTCACATACCTTAATATGGCTGAGATAGCAAACTCAAAATTGGATTTGGTAACAGAAAAGCTACAACAAACTGAGAAGTAATGCCATTGGGCACCAGCCCTAGTGAACATAGTTACAAAATTTGAGTAGGCACAGACCTGCTTTAAATGGGTTACAAGGGACAAGCATTTGGAAATGGAGAAAATATTGGAGTTTTATCTAGTTCTTTTCTTGCGCACAAAAGTTGTATATATTTTCCCTTTGCTGTTGTTTCCCTTGTGACGAAGTAATGTATGTATTGTAATTTCCCCCAACTGGGCACACAGGCTCATTTGTTCCAGTCTAAGAGTAGCAATAACTGCCTCACTCTGTAGAATCCATCTGAGAAAAAAAATCATGGGGACGCAAACCCTCCTGGTATTTGCCTGAGTTGGCTGTAGTACAATGGAATAGAAGCCCAGTATCTGTGTATCCAGTGTGAATCATAAGACAAGCATGTGGCAATATACACTGGACCATTTCATTTATGTGGCATTTCACTTTCACTTGCCATCAGGCAAATAGATTACGGCATGGTTGTTTATCAAACATCACTGCTCTTTTATTTTGCTTCTACTACTCATTATTAAGGACAAAAATAGCATTTGTCTTGCCATAATGAGCATCAACAATGGGCTGGGGGCTAGCTGCTGGATTGCCATTCCTACATCAGAAGCACAAAGAATGTATAGTGCATACTAAGGAAAATGGTAGGTATTTACCATGAAAAATTGAGAAAGGAAGTAAAAAATGTTGGTTTTTCAGAAATAGAAATTTCAAATGAAATAAAACTTTTTACAGAAACTTTAGCTTTGGAAAAAAGGCCATTTTTTCCTTAAAAACAAAACAAAAATTCTGTTTTGACCGGCTCTAATACCATGGAATATTTTATACTTTTTTCCTCTTATTTTGCTGACATTAGCCTTTGAGGTCCCGACTCCTTAAAATGATAATTTCTAACGTGAAATTGTCATCATTTGTATCTTTTTTTTCTCTTCTCCCCACTGTTTTGTAAGGTTTCTTTAGACCCACACATTTTTAGGAGAGCTGCTTGCCATTTGTCCCCGAAGAAGAGTAACAAAATGACTCTGCTGCTCTGACACTATCGGAACATAATGTGCTGGTCAGACTAAGGTGGGACACTGAATGGCTCTGTAGTGTTGATAACGGGACATCGTCTTTTGCATCTAACTCACTGGTTCAAATCCAGCCCAAATGTAATAACTGAAAGACCCCAAGTCCCTTCCCAATAGGAAATTGTTTGCATTACAACCTGCAATCTCTTGATGAGCCAAATTTATCCTGGGTGTAATTCCATTAAGTTCAGTGGTGTTACACTAAGGCTGAATTTGGCCGGCAGTCTGAACGATCTATCATTCTTAGCACTGATGGCCCTAATTCTGGATTGCCACAGAGCTGTGAAGTTCAAGGAACAATCATGGGAACATGTTCTAAAGCCCCAAACCAGCAATATATATATGGCTCAGGTTCCTCACACAACTAGAGAGAGAAACTGTTTTTCTGTAGGCCTTTAAATGCGCTGTTGATTGTAGATCACATAGAGTCTGCAGATAAGAAGCAAAACCTGTGCTTTTTGTGAGGGAAGTATTATTCATGAGGATACTGGACTGACAAATATGCTTCCCTTTTATAGAGTATTATAATATGTGATGATAGAGCTTGGAGGAATTCAATATTAAAAGAAATAATCATATAAAAAATATAAATGTTTTAACTTGTGTGTATTATTACTGACCCTTTGTTCAGAGATGGATCTTTTCAAGCTAAGCCAGCTAAGCATAGACATTTTTTTTTTTTTGGTCAGCCACCCATTGATTAATATTCAGATTGTTACAGATCAGGAGAGTAACCCCTTTTCTTAGGTTTTAAAGAGCTCTGTAGGACTGGTATACCATGATAAGTGTGAGATTTTGCAAAGTGTGCCCTGGAGTTAAGGGTACAAGATCCACGGGAATTTTACCATGGCTGAACATGTGGCATGAGGGTTTAATCACACTTAGTTCAACCATGTTCAAAGGGATCATCCTGCACTATGCTGACTGCTACACTGTGTTAGGGCATTGGATCACTTAACACAGTTGTGCCAGGAGTGAGCTCCTTCTGCTGAACCTGGGGCCTAGCCAGCCCAGCCTCCAGGCAGATTAATAAACTCAGCTGGGTTGTGATAGCACCACCTGATTTGCTTAAGGCAGCCAGCAGGCCTGCTTTTAAGCTCAGCAGCAGCAGGTTGCTGACTACTCAATGTGTATATCTGCAGTTGCAATTGCTCCTGCCCTGGTGGGTCAGTCTGTGTTCCATCCTGGTCCCAGTCTGCTGGGGATATTAATTGGCGATGCCTTCACGTGAACACAGGTGTGTGCTTGGTGCAGTTCACCCACCTCCCTGACACTTGTCCCTTTTGCAGCGAGAGGGAAACCTTGGCGCACATTTATATCAAGTGCACCAGATTGCAGCTCCTCCTCCAGCTCCCCCTCTCCTTAGGTCCTGGCTGCACTTTTCCCCACACCTCCTGATCTACACTCACCCCATCTGAGGCACCATGAAGTCACAAGACCTCCTTGTCAACTTCCTCCTGGCACTGGCTAAGGTGGCCATCCACATACCAGGAAGAGGATGTTGGACAGAGAGGTGCTCTGTGATTCTGGGGCCTATGTCCGCTCCTCCTTGAAACCCAGTTCCTCTGGGCCGCGTCCACTGGCTCCCTGGATGCCTTCGAGGAGCAGTGGGTGCTGTCCAGGGTTCTATGCTTAGTGTCCCCCTCTGGCTCCATGCTTTTGACCCTGTAATCCTCATTTCTATCCCTGTTTTATCATTTGTTGTCCCCTAACTTTACTTGAATCTTGGCTCAGTGGCTTCTTCCCTTAGACTGTGGGAGAGGCCTTTAGATGCGGGCATGTGCAATCATTCCTGTATCTGCCTTGCTCCTGTTCTGTTCCAGCTCTTCTTCCTTGCTTGCTCCTGACTCTGGTTTCTGACTCCAGTTTCACACACTAGGCCTGACTCCTGCTCTAGCCATTAGATGTGACTGCCCATGCACTGGTCATGACAGATTATACACAAGAGTGCTTGGCCAAGGTAAAACACCATACAGGTAAGTTTAGAGCCGTTATTTGACTCTAGTCTCTAAGCATGTAGAGTTTTCCAGTCCCTGCAGGGAGATTCAGAGATAATAATTGAGAGATAATAATCATGAAATGCCATGCCACATTTTTACAGTCACTCTTCACAGTGGAACTGCCTTGTGAGAAAGGAGCTGTTCTGGGGACTCTAGCAGCTTTCCGATTGGGAGGGTCCCTAAATTTCCCAGCAGTTAGTCGACACAAAAAAAGCAAAAGAGAAGCCATTAATACTTCCCGCTTCCCCACCCCCATCACTGTTTGTGAAAGAGGAGTGCTGGCAAGTGCAGTTGCACGTCAGCATTTTAACACATTGCTTGTCACTAATGCAGCTACTCATCCGTGGAATTGATATATTCAGGGTAAATAATGAGTTTAAAATGTGGTGCTACTGCTGAGTTTATTACTGTAAATTTAATACAATTGTAGCACAACTACGAAAATATATGTATGTTTGGGCCTCATCCTGTGATGTGCTGAGTGCCCTCAGATCCTATTAAAGTCAATCAGATTTGAGAGACTCAGCACTTTGTATTACAGGGCTCTTGGTTTCCATGTCAGAATATCATTAACACTTCTTGACCCAGAAGTTATAGGCCAAACCTCAGGCCCTACAGCAAATCAAGGGGGAAATTACCTTTGCAATGACAAATGGTATGACCTTCAACGTTGAATAGGCTAGGAAAAATTCACATTCAACCATTCACACATTCAGAATACTCCCTTATAACTTTCACAGTAGCAAAATCTATAGCTAAGATTTGTAGCTCAAATTTCATTATTGCCTCCTCTTTTATTAGGTTAAATACCTACTTAAAATTCTCCTTTAGGTTTGAAACTTTCCATGCTTGTAGCATTTTACTGCCAAGCAGACTGGTGTCAGGATGAGCCTTTTATTATGAATAGGGACTATGGACAGAATAAGGTAACCAATTTTCTGCTGCTCTATGTAGCTACAACCCTGTAATTGCCCTGTCCTGGGCTTCTCTGTTTCTGCCCCCAGCAGGAAGTGTCTCATCGGAAACCAAAGACTCATTCTAGAGTTTACAGGAAGTGTGCCATCTCTCCCCTTCCTGGAGTACTTTACTCTATGCTTGGTCTCAGCCACAAGGTGAATTTGTGTGGTAAAGAAAGTTTGAATGAAATGTGTTCTGTCGTTTGAGTTAGATGACCAGGAGAAAACAAACAAAACTTTTTTTCAAATTAAAATATTCATAAGACCTAACCCCCCTCCTCTTCCCTCCAAGCAAACAAAAATGCACACAACTAAAAAACTGGTGAATCTTTAACATCAGGTTTTTAAAGGGATCTCTATCTTTCTGTGACACTTCCCAGGGGCAGCCAGGATTGTAAGGCACCTTGGTACCACCTGCCCTTTGCAAGAAGAAGCCTTGTCTGTGCCTGCCATGGGTCAGCTTCCCAACCTCATCAGCCATTGGCAAGACAAGCGCTCCCCTCTAGCCTCCCAGGCTACTGTCTCTCTGCAGATTAGTAACAGGTATACTCCAGCCCTTGAGCCCTCTGAGGGTCTCCCTGGAGCGTGCAGTCCCTGGTCCACTGGAAACTTGCAGTATTCACCAATTCGCTGCTCCCAAAGAAACAGTACACCCCAGCTTACCAGTTCCTCATCAGATCACCACTCCACTTAACTCATAGGTCTTAGATTTGTTTATAGTGAAATCAAACACAAGTTTATTTAACAAAACATAGATATTCAAGTAGCAGCAAGTAGAAAGTTTGGAAACAACTGGTTACACACAAAATATAATCATAACACTCATTCTAGAACCGAGACTTAATTAACAGGATAGATGCCTAGGTGAATATTGCTCAGCCAAAATCCTTGCAGCTCTTTATAGCCAGGCTGGCTGTGATCCTCTTTTCATGAAGCACACATGCTGGTGACCTACCTTAACTCCAAGACCTTATGAGCATCATTTTCAGTGTAGATCCATAACTCCTTAAACATTAGGTACACATAAAATGATTATGATGATCAGTGGCCTACTGGCTCAGTAGGGACCTCACATGCCACCCTTCTGTGAACTATTATGTAGATATCTGACCCAGATGATCCCTGTAAAACCCTATGCACCAGCTGGCACCAAAGGGTCCCTGGGTCACACTTTCCTCCTTTTTGGGGTGCGGGGGTGAGGAGTGCAATTTATGTCTGCTGTAATTGTGCCTACATTTTATGAGGCCACACTTAATTGCCAGCAGAAATCTTCATTGCACAAGTCGATGGGGTACTTTGCTGTCTACATGGTAGGCTTTGCTTTCGGAATCAATTGGCTGTGCTTATATTTGTTTGTACTATTTATCTCTCCAAATTGTTGTGCCCACAGAAAGAGGCTGGCTTTTGAAAATCTGGGTCCTAAAACTGCACACTTCTAATGTGGCTAGCAAGGAATGGCCTCTTGGAGAGTTTGGAAGAACATTTTAAAATAAGTAACTTAGAAATAATTAAAAACAATGCTTTGTTATGCTAAGTGAAAATGCTTTGTTTGGCTTTTAGTTACATTTTTGCTGGTGTCACTTATTCCATAATCCTTCAGTTGTAGTTCTGTTGTGTGGCTATGGACCAATCCAGTTTAGGATCTGTGGAATTGCACAAAACACAATTGTGCAACCTTACAGTGGCACAACACTATATGGCCCCATTTTCCTTTTAATGTCGCTCATTAAAAAATCATACATGATGGTGAATCAACTACAAAACCATACAGTAATAAAGTAATTTTGGTAACTGGTTAAGTTATTAAAGGTGTAAGTTGATGTATTCTCTGTGCAATGGGGCTGAGTTAACATTGCCATTGGAAGTTGAACTTTTGCATTTTCTGTGAAGAGGGAGGTGTTCATTCTGATTTGCAAATGTAACATTATATTACTGCAAGTTTTGCATCTAATTTATTTTGATGATTATCACTCTTTAAAGGGACACTGTCAAGGCTAGCAAGCCAGAAATTTGACTAACCCATTGAGTTTCTGCTCACATATATGATGTTGTATTCCATTCTTCCTCAGCCGTGCCTGTCTGTTCAGTGCACCTAGTTCTGATTTCACACCAGTTTTACACTGTTGTAATTTCATTGACTTCAGTGAAGTTACTCTTAATTCATGCTAGTACAGATAAGAGTACTTATCTTCTTCTTTACAGCCAGGCTGGCTATGATCCTCTTTTCATGAAACACACATGAAGAAGAATAATCAAGTACTCCCTATATATATAAACACTTTCTTTCATCGGCATTTTTAGATTAACTAAAACAGACATATTATTTTACCTTCTAATAATCCTGTAGGAAATAGTCTATCAATTCCATTCATCAGCATTTCTCGAGATCTGGATTCAGAGCAATCCCCCAGAGGATACAAAAGCACAAAAAGCTCGGAGATCTCAGGCAGCCTATTCCCAGCCCTGATTCTTAAACTCATGTATATGAATTGAATTGCTGCTGAAAGTTCACAGGTAAGCAAATAGTCTCTGTAGTTTGTCTGTGAATCACAGCAAAAGATCAGAGCCAGAGAGGAAGAAGAAGGAGGAAAAGACAAGATGTGGGTTGTTAAGCAAAGGTGGGGAGCAAAAGGGATGAAATTGATAAAGTGCAAAACTAGATTATTCATGTCAAGGCTCCATTTAGTTCCTCAGCCCTGGTAGTTTCAGTGGAGTGAAATTCTTTCTGGAATCAATACTGCTATCATTTCAGAAAATTACAGTGGTTCGAACAGAAAACTAGTCATAAATCAACTTCATGTACAGACAGCCGGAGGAAACAGCGTTGCTTTGAGGATTTTGGTGCTTCAGGACCAGTTAAGGCAGATCAGTCAGTCCTGGAATCCATGATTACTATTCCATACAGAAAGACATACTGGTACCACATATTCAGAAAATATGTACATCAGACATACTGATTTGAAAGAGAGAGAAGGTGTCCATCTTTATCAGGTAAGTGAAGAATTATTAAATGAATGTGATAGCTTCTGCCATGGAGATGTTTGGTAACATAGTGATTCAGTGAAATCCAATCATTTTGGAAGTTATTGATAGATGTTCCCTTTCTCTTTCTCCAATGTTCCCTTTCTCCAATTCCACTTCCCTACCCACCCATCCAAATGAGGCCACAAAGATGTCCTAGTTATTTCTTTCTTCATAGCTCTATCATAGTTCTCATAGGTCCTCAGGGATTTCCGCAGTTCACCACTTTCACTTAGGGCCTCATTCAGTTCTTACTGAAGACAGTTGATGGGAGTCTTTCAACTGATTTCAATGGCAGCTGGATCAAACCCTTAGCTTCTAGGGAAAGGTTGCACTGGTTCACTGTACTCTGGGAGCTCCTCTTTTAGGATCCTGCTAATAAAAATATGGCTGCCATATATGTCATGAATGTATCAGAACCCAGCCCACTTGTCTTTTTTCCCAAACATCTCTGAGAGTAACCATTTTCTTGTAGTCTAGATCCTCTGTCTTCCAATGAAGTAGTAACAGGAGACTGGAAATGACCTCTTCACATATCTTAAGAATTTTGTGTATATAATAAGGGACAGGTTCTCTTATGTGGCCAAGCTCCACAAAGTGCAAAAGAAAAGAAGTTTACAGCTCTCTCAGATGTGAGGGTTGGTCTATTCCTGCACCAATTCTGATGTAAGTTATCAATGTATGGGTCCTCAAAGCACCATACACCTGTGGAGCATTGGTTTAGTGGAGCATAGCTCTATTCCTACTCCTCCCTGTCCTTTCCTCCTTGGGATGCTCCATAAGCTTGGAGGAACTCTCAGATGACTAGTTACTGCCAGAACCCACTCCATATTTATGAATGATCTGCCTCCAACAATCTCAAGGCCATTTAATTATGCAGATGACATCTGCCTAGCCTCAAGAGAAAGAGACTTCAAAAAGACTGAGACAACCTGAACAAGATATGGTAGCCATCCTTGGCTATTTCAAGAAGTGGAGACTTCAGCCCAATGGGTCAAAAACAGTGTTGTCATGCTCACATCTCATCCACACTAACAGTTCACAAGAACTCAACATCTTGAAGGGAGAATGACTGCACATGTCCCAAAGCCATAGGAGTAACTCTAGCTCATACACTTACCTATAAGGACCTCTCACCAAGATAACTCAGAAGATGAAGAGCAGAAATGGCCTCTTAAATTCGCTTGTACTCTCAACTTGGGGAGCTAATGCGCAAACACTGCATAGTTTGGCGTTAACTCTCTGATACACAGTTGGAGAACACTGTGCTCCTATGTAGTTAAACCCCACACAAAGCCAGCTGATGTGCAATTGAGTCAAACAATGAGAATAATAACAGGGACTATGAGACCACAAAACACTAAGTGGCTACCAGTCCTTTCTAATATCCCACCACTTAACATCAGGCATTATATTGCCACAAAGAACCATCTTGACAAATCCAGGAGACACCTGCCACTTTTCAAAGTTATATGGAAGGTGCCTCACCATGACTCATCAGTAAGAGGCCCCGCTAGACTATGTTACCAAACATCTCCATGGCAGAAGCTATCACATTGTGGCGAGCAGAATGGAAATGAGCTTCTCCTGCGTAAAAAACTCCTTTCTCATCACTCAGCCTTGATGACAACTTGCCTGGCTTTGCGCTACCACACCATCGCTGGTGCAAGCTCACCCATGTCAGCTGTGGGGTGGTGAGATGTGTAGCAAATGAATCCATCTGGGGACTCAGCATAGCCCTGTGTGTAACTGCTGCATTGGAATGCTAAATCTGTACAAATGTACTAGAAGTGAGATGCATCCTGGGGATGGTAAATTTCCTTGGTCGATACCTAAAAGACCTTTCTTCAGTGACAAAACCACTGAATGAACTGTTACAGTCCAACACATTGTAGCTACAGGGGCCAAATCAACAGGTCAAAGAAATGATCTCAACAGCTCCATTTCTCAGGCTACTATGGTGCAAACAAACACACACTGGTCAGTGTAGATGGAAGCAGCTAGGTGATATATTTGTAAGCAGAGTCAGGATGAGCTCTACCCTGACATCTGGTGGTGAGTTATGGTGGGTTGTGGAAAAGAACGTCAGGGTCTGATCTCATTTGCATAGGCACACCCACCCTGCCTAGATGGTCACTTTGGCTGCTGTGGGATCCCCAGTTTCTCTGTTATTGGGACAGGAAGAATAAAATGTTATTATCCGATGAAGTGAGCTGTAGCTCACGAAAGCTTATGCTCTAATAAATTTGTTAGTCTCTAAGGTGCCACAAGTACTCCTTTTCTTTTTGCGAATACAGACTAACACGGCTGCTACTCTGAAACCTATCTTGATAATGTGAATCAAGGACAGTGGAACTGTACTTGGCTTTTTGGTATGATGGAGGGACTCAGCATCAACTAAGTAGCACTTGCTAGGGAAGGGACATGGGTTCCAAAACTCAGTGAAGAGAGAGAGAGAGAGAGGGAGGGGCTGGGGACAGGCAACAGGCATTTGTACTTTGTGGTATGGGCCCCTTCTGAGGGCCCTACATGTCAACTGCAGCTCTTCCTCTCTCTGCTGTGTAATAGCAGAGCTAATTTTGATTCCCCTAGGAGTCTGGTTACCAAGCTGAATTCACTTTTGGCTAATGGTGTACCAGCACTGGGTTCCCCTACTATGAGCTGAAATCACTGAGTACTGTGTTAAGTGGTAGGGGGCCTGAAGATATATTGGTGATTGGCTCTCAGGACAGTTATCGGGGAGGAGCAGCTGGCGGAGTAGCTCGCAGGACAGCTACCAGGGAGGAGCAGCTGGTGGAGCGGCTTCCAGGACAACTACTGGAGAGGAGTGGCTGGCAGTGAAGACTGCAGAAGAAACTCACGGAGAGGTGGGGCAGTCGGCCATTGGAGCACGTAAGGTGCCTCTTTACTCCCCGCCCCCATTTCCACACAGGCTGGGGGGAGTTAAAACTCTGCAGAGGAACTTTTGAACTCTGGACTCACCAAGGACAGAGACAGAGACTTTTGGGTTGCTGGACTTTGGGGTTGTTGGACTTTTGAGACTTTGGCTGACTTTTGGGTTGCTGGACTCCCAAGAACCAAAGGGAAAGGTCATGGCCTAATTTTCTTGGGGTGGGCTTTTGCTCATGGTTTGTGTTATGAATCCTGTTGGTGGTGTTTCCCCAACATAAGGCCACATTGTTTCTCTCTGTTATTAAAAGGCTTTTGCTACACTCAGACTCTGTTCTTGCGAGAGGGGAAATATTGCCTCTTAGAGGCACCCGGGGGTGTGGTATATATTTGTCCCTGGTCACTGGGTAGGGGCTTGAGCCGGTTTTGCATTGTGTTATTGGAACAGGACCCCTAGATATTGAACCCGGCCCTTGTTGCTGCCAACTCTGATGGGCAGAAGGGTTACATATTATTGCAACAACATGGATCTGAGAGGAAGCCAGTTGCGTTTTGCTGTCGCACACTCACAGAAGCAGAAAAACAATAAGCATAGATTGAAAAGGAATGCCTGGCATGCGAATAGGTATGTGAAAACTTTTGAAGAGATCTGTGTGGTTGCATTCTTTTACACTGATAACAGACCATAAACCGCTTGTAACCTTCATCAATCGAAAATACCTGGATCAAGCATTGCTGAGATGCCAAGGTTTTTTGATAATGTTAATGTGATTTATTCCAATTGCTAAATATGTTCCTGGGAAAAATCTGTTAGTAGCAAACACTCTGTCATGGAATCCAGCATCACACTCAACTTCTGTTGAGCTCAAAGATGACAGAAAGGCATACCGGTGGCTGTTGTGGAAGCGTACAGACCAGCGTCAGACTAAACTAGCTACAACAAGCATCCTTGACAAACACACAACTTTAAAAATTTCTAAGTTACGTTAGGGTCATGATCATGGGCTGGCTGATCCTTTGAGACAAGCTGGGCTTAGCCTTGCCCATGACTTGCCTCACTGCTGAACTGGCAATATAAGGATTAATTGGTGACCACAGCTGCATGTAATGGAGCTCTGTTAGAAAATGGCACTAGCTGTGGTGGTGAACCAAAGTGAGCACTACTTAAATAGAGCTGGGAACTCAGTAGAGAGGGGAGATATGCAGGAGAGAAGAGCCTAGGAAAAGATCTCTCTCCCTGGGAAGGTCCTGGAGGAAGATGCAGTAGTTTGGGTCTGGCTGTGGCCAGGAAGCAGAGCTACAGAAACAGAATTATCTCAGTGGTGGGGCCCTAGCTAGAGTCTGCATGGACCAGGGAACATGGGAGCCATGTGAAATGCCCCTTTGGGGAGGCTAGCCCCCTGGCCCCACCCCTTCCACCCAAGGCCCCACCCCTTCTGGCCACCATTGCTCGCCAGAATCCCGAGCCTCCCACCCACACGGCCAGAGGAACCCCAGCCCTACCTCTGGGCTCTGGCTGGCCCAAGCTACCCCCTGCCCCAAGCTGCCCCAGACCGACAGCCAGCCCAAGCCATCCCTGGTCGCCAGCAGAGCCCCAGATCCAGGCCGCCAGCCAGAGCTGAGCCTCTGCTGGCTTCAGGGAAGGTGGGGAGCCTTGGGGCAGAGCAAGGGCAGGGCTACAGCATGGGTTAGGGGAGGCTTAGCCTCCCCTGGCCTTTGATAACTGCTGCCCATGCCAGGGAATGAGATAGAAGCCCATAAGTTACTAGGACTCCAGGCGGGGAAAAAGTCTTGGAGGACAATACCCTAAGAAGGGGAGGAATTGAAGTCAAGCCCCAGGAGGATTAAGGGACCTTCTGTTTAGTACTGAACACCAGATGGGGACTGAACTATTGTGTGACTTGGCCTGAGGGCTGACCCATAGAGCACAGAAGACCCAGTCAGAGAATCTGGGGAAAAGACTGCCTGGCATTGGTCATCATGGCTGAGAAAGTGGTGACCAGAGAAGTGTGAAAGGCAAAGTCCCCTGCCATGTCACGCCTGGGCAGAAGGAGGTGCCCTGAGGTAAGAATGCATGCTCACGGATTGGCAGGCCCAATTATCTAAAGGGACAAGATAAGAAAGGGACAAGAGACTTTGTGATACCTGGACAATTAAGAGAGTCAAATGGACTCATTATTAAAGACAATGCATCATAATTACAAATGCAATGAGAGGAGCAATCCTAAACTTCATCCATAAAGGACATCAAAGACTAAATAAATACCCTAAACAGACCAACTAGTCATGGCATCAACAAAGACATAAAGAATAAAATATCTGCGTGTGAACATTGCTAAACTAACAGACCAACACAATGCAAAGAACCTTTAACAACAACACTTTTACCAGATAGACCTTGGAAGAGACTAGCTGCAGATTTATGAGAATTCAGAGGATATCATTTACCTGGTCCTAGTGGACTGTTTTTTCAGGTATATAGAAATCACGTAATTGAACAACATATCACATTGCAGTATTATCAAGAAACCAAAGAGCATTTTTTCTCACTTTGGTATTCCAGAACAACTAGTGATGGACAATGGGCCACAATTCACTCAGCAGAATTTAAGGTTTCAGAGTAGCAGCCATGTTAGTCTGTATTCTCAAAAAGAAAAGGAGTACTTGTGGCACCTTAGAGATTAACAAATTTATTTGAGCATAAGCTTTCATGAGCTACAGTTCACTTCATCAGATGCATTCAGTGGAAAGACTTCATCTGATGCATACAGTGGGGAGATTTATATACATAGAGAACATGAAACAATGGGTGTTATCATACATATTATAACAATAGTAGTCAGGTAAAGTGAGCTATTACCAGCAGAAGAGCGGGGGAAAAAAAATCTTTTGTAGCGATAATCAGGGTGGGCCATTTCCAGCAGTTGACAAGAACGTCTGAGGAACAGTTGAGGGAGGGGGAGGGAATAAACAAGGGGAAATAGTTTTACTTTGTGTAATGGCCCATCCACTCCCAGTCTCTATTCAAGCCTAAGTGAATTGTATCCAGTTTGCAAATTAATTCCAATTCAGCAGTCTCTCATTAGAGTCTATTTTTGAAGTGTTATTGTTGAAGAATTGCAACTTTTAGGTCTGTAATCGTGTGACCAAAGAGATTGAAGTGTTCTCCAACTGGTTTTTGAATGTTATAATTCTTGACGTCTGATTTGTCTCCATTTATTCTTTTACGTAGAGACTGTCCAGTTTGACCAATGTACATGGCAGATGGGCATTGCTGGCACATGATGGCATATATCACATTGGTAGATGTGCAGGTGAACGAGCCTCTGATAGTGTGGATGATGTGATTAGGCCCTATGATGGTATCCCCTGAATAGATATGTGGACACAGTTGGCAACGGGCTTTGTTGCAAGGATAGGTTCCTGGGTTAGTGGTTCTGTTGTATGGTGTTTGGTTGCTGGTGAGTATTTGCTCCAGGTTGGGGGGCTGTCTGTGAGCAAGGACTGGCCTGTCTCCCAAGATCTGAGAGCGTGATGGGTCGTCCTTCAGGATAGGTTGTAGATCCTTGATGATGTGTTGGAGAGGTTTTAGTTGGGGGCTGAAGGTGATGGCTAGTGGCATTCTGTTATTTTCTTTGTTGGGCCTGTCCTGTAGTAGGTGACTTCTGACTCTGTCAATCTGTTTCTTCACTTCAGCAGGTGGGTATTGTAGTTGTAAGAACGCTTGATAGAGATCTTGTAGGTGTTTGTCTCTGTCTGAGGGGTTGAAGCAAATGCAGTTGTATCATAGAGCTTGGCTGTAGACAAGTACTCCTTTTCTTTTAGCAGAATGTAAGTAATTCCAAACAAAATATGATTTTGATCATATTACTAGCAGCCCACCTTACCCACAAGCAAATGAAGAGGCTGAGAGAGCAGTACAGACAGCCAAGAAAATCTTACAGAAGGAAGGTCCATTCCTTGCTCTTCTGAGCTAGAGATCAATACTTATAGCCACTAATGGGCATAGTCCAGCACAACTCCTGATGGGAAGACAACTCAGAACTACTGTTCCAACTTTGGAAAAGAATCTGTCTCCAAAGTGGGCAGAAATGAAGAGAATAGCCAATCAGATAAAAAGGCAAAAAGAGCTTATGGACACTTGTATAACAGATGTCACTCAGTTAGAGAATTGCTGGATCTATAACTTGGTGACCGTGTTTGTGTCAAACTGATGGAGAAAAAGGATGGAGAACTCCAGCTGTCATAAATAAAAATAATTCATCGCCCAGATTATATGTGATCGAGACTAAGAGTGGAGAGTTCAACAGAAACCATTGACATCTTCAGTTTGTTCTTCAGAAAGAACAATCAATTGAGCAAACTCTACAGATGCTGGATGCAGAACAAGAAGAAGATGACTGAAAGATTCCAAGCAGATCACAAGGCGTTGCAACTAATGGACATCCAGATGACCAAGTTGTTACACATTTGGGTTGTGTAATTAGAAAGCCAGTACTATTCAGAGATACTTAACAAACTGATACATACTGAACTTTAAAGATAGTATAATAGTGTAAATTTTTCTCCTATGGGGAGAATGCATTTTCTCCTCCACTCTCCAGACAGTGTGCACAAAAGAGCCATTAAAAAGCATTGACAGATTTTTATAACTTATTTCCTTCAAACAATCCACACATTAGTGACAGTGATGGCCAGAGTGCCTCACTAACGTTTAACTAGTCAATCTCCATTGCATTGGAGCTGTGTCGAGGGGGCAGGAGCTATTTAATTAGTCGGAAGTAAGAAGCAGCAACTGTGTTGTAGATCTTTCTTTGCTGTCTTTGGGGCCTTTGCTGTCTCTGTCATCTTAATGTTGAAAAAGCAGAGGGACAAACACTCTGTTTCGCATCATTCACATGGAAAAGGCAGGAGAAGGTTGTAATGGGTGAATTTAATAGGCATGTGTAATGGACTCCCTGAGTTGGGTTTCTATTTCTTCCAACACTGCAGTTTCATGGGCATTCACCAGAAGATGTGTTAGCTATATATAGACAATTGCCAATTGAGCACTAGCTGCAGAACTGTGCAAAGGGAGTGTGGGGAGAAATATATTTGACAGCCTATTTGCTAAAGCTGATTGCTGATTGGACCCATCCGCATCTGTACCCTTTTCTATTGGCTTTTCTGAAATATTCAAGTGAGCAGTTTCTCTTGGCACAAACATTTAGTAAGAAATCTTTATTTTGTGAAAATGCAAGTATTGACATATTAATAAACATTCACCTCAGAAGAACTGGCTCACCCAAGCCTTTATACAGAACACAAGCTTTGAGTGTTTGCGACTGAGAACCAAGATCTCTGGTCTCACATTCTTTTTCTGATTTGACCACTTCCCTGTTGTAGGCAAATCATTTACATGCTCTGTGCCTCAGTTTTTCCATCAGTGAGATTGGGATATAAATACCCATCTATGTAAAGTACTTTGATACGATTGGATGAATGGTGCTATATAAATATCATATTTTTTACAACTGTAGCTCAGCCTTATAGTCATAAAGATATGTGTGTGTGCGCCTAGCTGCAAAAAGGGGAGAATGGACATTAATTACTGGCAAAGTACAATAAGGTTACACATTACAGCTACTGTACAACAGTATCCACAAGAGTGAATCATGGATCATAATCTCATAAGCCCACAGGATATGACAAAAACTGGCTACTTACAGTAAACAGTTATTTAAAATGTGTTGTTCTCAGTGTTAGGCCTGACTTTTCATTGCTTTGACTCACATTCTGCAATACATATTTGTGTTTTTCCCTTCACAACACACATTGAATAGTTACATAGTTACAAAGGTGGTGTTAAACTTCCCAGGCAGTGGGAAGTCACTGCTTTCCTGTGACTATGGGTTCCTTTCTTTTCTTACCGTACTTGGTATCAGTTGTGCTTTCAGTACTGCTGGGTATAGTAGGGGCTCAGCTCCTGTTAGCATGAGTTCCAATCTCTCTTTCTTTATTGAGCACTTGAAGCAAGAGACCAATATCCCGAGAGCTCTCATCTTCTCTTCTGATTTCACTCCTATTTCTCTAACTGCTATCTTTATAGTTTCTGATGGAAGCTTTACATTAACTCTTTCTCCTTGCCTCCTGAGCGTGCCTTAAGGCTGCGGTATTCCTGGCCTGCTTCAACAACTCCAGCTCCTATTTCCTTCTGGGACATTCCCTTAGTAATTTCAATCTTACCGATTGCTTCTTTATGGTTGACACTGAACTATATATCTCCCTGGATCTTAATCTGATTGTTCTATCTGTCTTTATCTGGTTGTCTTGCTTTGTCAGCTACCACTTATATCCCAGCTGCTGACTACAAAAGGCTTTGGAGACTTAAGTTCTCCTGGGTAAGTCCTCTTTGGAGGTAATTTTGATCTGAAGTTTATGTTTCTTCCTTATCTCTCTTCTTTGTAAAACATCCTATTATAATTTCTGGACTATTGCTAGAGTTCATCTTTCTTTTCACCTTGGCTGAAATTCTTATTCCTACCTTAGGCCTTGATCCAGCAAACCACTTAAGCATGTGTTTAGGGATTGGGCCTTACCTTCTTCCAGTCTCGCATTCTTAGTGCAGTTTGCTAACCCCAGCACTCACCAAGACAGCTTCCCCCTGCTACACTAAAGCTATTTCCAAAATATTACAATTTGCCACAGTTAACTCAAAGAGCGGAACAACAACCATCTTCGTATCCATGTCTTGTGAAGCACTGAACCATCGTCCGTGCTTAATAAATACTAATAAATCAGATTTCATTTTGCTTCTAGTTATTGTTATTTTTGTGTTATGGTAGTCTCCACAATGTGCTGGGTGCTGGCCATACAGTTAGACAAGAAGTCACAGTCCCTGCCCCAAGGAGCTTCAATCTGAGAAGGTATTTGCATATATCCATGAGCTCATATCTTTCAATTTTCTCTTTTCCTCAGTAGGTGGCGCCTCGGTTTCTACATTATAATCAACCTGCCATGGCTTTTTTTGTATTGATTATTTCAGTCCCTAGTTGAAAGGAGCTGCTATACCACAGATGTCTTTAACAAACCTTTTTTGTATTTCTTCTGTCTCATACAGTTATTCCCAATGGATGCCAGAAGTGGTCGTTTACAACAAGGTGGTTACTTAGGAGCGGGAAATGAAGTTATCCAGGGCTGGGTAGGCAAGAATCATGGCACATCCACTTGGGATGCTTTAATTTTCTTAAAGACAGCAAAGAGTTCTCCATTACCAGATTCCAGACTATTCTTTCAAACAGCTCCAGATTATAACTAGACCATTAGTTACAATATCTTTTGGACTGTTCCCAGGCACTCCTAACAAATAGGAATATAGCAGACACTATCCTGGGCCCAGTCAATACAAGATTTGAACTTGACTTCACTGGAGCCAGTATTTCCACCCTGGCATTCAAATCAAACCCTGTGCAATAGACTCAGATAGATATTCACCTTTTAAGTTGCTCCATTTAAATATAATACTGAGCAGAGCACATAATTATCACCAAACCAAGCTTGCTCCACCTCTCTGAACAGCGTCCTGCTGCTTAATCCACACACATCTGATGTATCAGTATTGAATAGAGGATCTCATTCTGCAAGACATGGAGCACTTCCCTCAAGGTGCTGAGCAAGGGCACTCAGCACCTCACAGGTCGTGTTCAGCCCATTGCAAGATCAGGCCCTACTCATGCTTCAGGAACATCTCTGCTTTCTTCCCTTCAACCACAAGGGGGAGCTTTTAACAAAGAGAGTGGCTAATTACATTACTGTCATAATTTTTTCTTGTTTTCTTGATCTTCCTAAATTCTTGCTCTCTAAACTTCAGGAGGCCTGCTGACTATGTGCTATGTCACTCACCTCTTTCTGCTATTTACAGTAGCTACCTGCCTACCTGTGAATCCATTTCCAAAATGTCCTAATGGCTTTCAGAACTTTCTATGGGCTTGCTCCATCCTGCCTGCCTGACCTTATAGCCACCTTGTTCCCTATCTCCTCCAATTTTGGCATCTTCTCAATCTCCTCCCTGCAGTTCTCCACAGCTATGAGTCAGTCTCTCTCTCTCTTTCTCTCTTGTGCTGCCCCATCGACCATATCTGGAATGATCTCTGCTAGCCACTGAGTCATTCTTTAAACCTCACATTAAATCTTCAGTTCAGTCTTTAGCGTATCTCTTACCATAAAGCAATTTGTGATACTATGCGTTACAGCTTCTATTTACAAATGAGACCTATGACACTGTATTGCACCATCATCTCCAGCACTGAATTTCACAACATTTTCCTGTTTGTTAGTTGTTTGCCAGATAGGCTGGGAAATAATTGTGATCAATGCATAGATTAAATGATAACTTTTCAGGGTGACCTCGCTCAGGGACAATACAGGAAGAATAGATTCTCTGGTATGGTGCAGCTTCTGACTGATGAACCATCAGAAGAATCCGGGCCTGAAAACACCATAAGCAGCTCGGGGAGGATCACCCTCAGGTAAGAGTAATCCCCCAGTGACATTGAGCCAGCATAGGGGCTCATCTACAATTCCTTGCCCGCTGCTGGTGGCGTGGAAAGGAAAAATGGCTTGGTTGCAGCAAAGGGGACATGGCCGGGACACATCTGTGCAATACTGATCCCAGCTATGGTTCTGGCCCTTTATGATGATTGCAGCTGCTGTTGACTACAAAAATCCTCAGGCTGCTCTTAGTAAGCACAGAGAGACTGCTCTGCACAGAGGCTGCACCAGAATCAGGTGACCCACCTTCGTGGACACACAGCCCTGACCAGTGCTCTGTGCAGTTCAGCCGCAGCCATCAACATGGCCCCTAGCTGGCTATATTTAAGAATAGCATTGTTTACACTGGTAAACCTCCTCGTCCTCTGGTTATTAACAATCCATTTTTGACCATCTGCAGAAATGGACTCTTCCTTCTTCAGGCCTCCTTGTGTCCTCTTTGATGCTGCAATCCTTCCTGTGGAAGAGGAGACCGCTATTCCGCTGATATTCAGCTGGGCTTGCCTGGCACACTGTGGGCCTGGCTTCCCACTGCCTTGCATACCGGGTGGCCATTTATGTGCAAAGCAGTTACAAACTGTTACTGCTGCTGTGGATGAGTGGCGAAGTCCAGTAGTTAGGGCACTAGTCTCAGATGTGGGAGACCAGCTTTGGTTCTCTGCTCTTCCACAGCTTTTCTGTGTGACCTTAGGTAAGTCTTTTTTCTCTGTGTCTCAGTTCCCTAACTATAAAATGAGAATATAGCACTTCCCTACCTCCCGGGCGGGGGTGGGGGTTCATAAGAATAAATGGGTAAAGATTCTGAGGGACTCAGATACTATATAATGGGGGTCATATAAGTACCAAAGGTAGAATTCTGAGTTGACAACCACTTTGTACAGCTGTAAATTACCATACAACGGCAAGGCAGTGGTGAATTGGGTCACTGGTCTGGAGCAAAGCGACACAAGAGAAAATAAAAAAATTTTAAGGGAGAGCATGTTTTGGTTTTTTTATTTAAAAGATTTGATAAGGCTCGCCCCTTAGCTGGAGCATTAAAATGCTCTGCCTGGGTCAATAAATAGCCTTTCAAGTGCAGCTAGAAGCCTTGCCAGTTTGTTTTCCAACAGACAGAGTGATGCAAGATTCTCTTTAGTAAAAACCACAGCAAGATATTGACTGGAGAAAGCATTGCAGCACTTCAGATGATTTCAACCTTCTTCAATATCAAATTTTAATACAGCAATAATTGTGGGGGTGTTGACCAGGCCGGAGCTGTTCCACATCGTGTCTGTACTTCCAGAGAGCAGGTTCCAGAGATTCAAGTATCAGCTAAAACAGTATTTTTCAATGACCAGTCCACGGCCCGGCACCAGTCCCTGCGATTTCCCTGACACAATTTAGGAAGGCAGCAAGCTAGTCCCTAGTATCAAAAAGGTTAAGAAACACTGAGCTAAAATTCATTCAAACTGAATTTTTGGATTTAAAGGTTCTAGTCCAGAAACTATTTTTTAAGGGAGGGATGTATTCTCAGATTCTCTCCACAGCCCTCCCGTTGGTCCCACCCTGTCTTGAACACTAGGTGCCTTACAAAACACATTCATACAGATGGGTCAACCTGTCCTGACTGCAGAAGACTCAAAAAGGCGCATTCCGGAAATTCAGCGGTGTTACAATTCTGACTGAATTGGCTGAGGGAGGGTGCGGGGAGGGAGTTGCTTGAAACAATATGACAACAAAGTTCTCCATCCATTCACAAGAAGCTATGCCTGAGGTATGGGCTTCATGCCTGTGCAAATATTAGGGTCAGTGCACTTCCTCTGCTCACCATTTCTCAGGGTCAGTGCAACTCCTGGAGCAGGCTAGGATAGTTTCAACAGCTGCTCTAATTTGCATGCCCTGTTGCTATAGCACTCATTAGGGCTGTTGAGAATTGCTCTGCTAGAGCAATGACTCCTCCCATCCTCTGCCAAGCCCTGACCCAGCCAGGAACAATTTTAATATGTCTCCCATGCCAGAGGGAGGGGCTCCTGCAGGGGATGTGCAGAGTGGGCAATGGTGGTGGCTCTGTGTCTGATAGGCCCTCTGTGCTGATGCTATTCTTTGGGAGGGCTTCACCCCTGTCCTATGACTCCTTGGCACCATCATAGCTAGTGGGAAGGCACGGTAGGGACCCAAGGAATAGATCCCTGTGTGTACTACTTTTGCAGGATTTCCAGGCTCTGCAGGCCAAGGGATTGAATAATGAAGGTCAGGTTCTAACTCAGAACCTCCAAGTGGCTGCACATTGTGCCAACAGGTAGGATTTTCCCCATCATCAGATAGCAGAAATATCTAGATGCATGCTGGAGGTTTCTTTAGAGTGGTATTTCTAAGCCATCCGGTACTGGCCACGGCTGGAGGCAGGATCCCTGACATGAAAGTCCGCTATTCGTTGCTCCAAAAGTAACAAAGTAAAGTAAAGAACTTTGCAGAAACATGCACTGTACTAAGAACCAACCAACCATGTATCTAACCCCATGCAGGATAGCTATAGCTTCAGGCTCTAGCAGGACTCTGCCTGCTGATACAAGGTCACTAGCACAGTGTGGGACATCACTTTGGCATAGGGTTACAGTGGACGAGAAGCTGGATATGAGTCAACAGTGTGCCCTTGTTGCCAAGAAGGCCAATGGCATTTTGGGATGCCATTAGGGAGTAGGGGCATTGCCAGCAGATCGAGGGACGTGATTGTTCCCCTCTATTCGACATTGGTGAGGCCTCATCTGGAGTACTGTGTCCAGTTTTGGGCCCCACACTACAAGAAGGATGTGGAAAAATTGGAAAACATCCAGCGGAGGGCAACAAAAATGATTAGGGAACTGGAACAAATGATTTATGAGGAGAGGCTGAGGAAACTGGGATTGTTTAGTCTGCAGAAGAGAAGAATGAAGGGGGATTTGATAGCTGCTTTCAACTACCTGAAAGGGGGTTCCAAAGAGGATGGATCTAGACTGTTTTCAGTGGTAGCAGATGACAGAACGAGGAGTAATGGTCTCAAATTGCAGTGGGGGAGGTTTAGGTTGGATATTAGGAAAAACTTTTTTACTAGGAGGGTGGTGAAACACTGGAATGCGTTACCTAGGGAGGTGGTAGAATCTCCTTCCTTAGAAGTTTTTAAGGTCAGGCTTGACAAAGCCCTGGCTGGGATGATTTAGTGGGGGATTGGTCCTGCTTTGAGCAGGGGGTTGGACTAGATGACTTCCTGAGGTCCCTTCCAACCCTGACATTCTATGATTCTACGATAGAAGCCCGTGACTCCAGAGGGCTAGATGCTGTAAGTTCTATGATGGAAAAAGAAATAAGGAAGGTTTTAGGTACTAATGTGCCAATTGCCCCTCTTAGGCCTTGTCTACACTCATTTTGCAGTGTGTAGCCACCACTGCACATAGAATCATAGAATCATAGAATATCAGGGTTGGAAGGGACCTCAGAAGATCATCTAGTCCAACCCCCTGCTCAAAGCAGGACCAGTCCCCAATTTTTGCTACAGATCCCTAAATGGCCCCCTCAAGGATTGAACTCACAAACCGTTGGTTTAGCAGGCCAACGTTCAAACCACTGAGCTATCCCTCCCCACATCCTGCATCAGTATGGCTCATCCTGGCTTAAAGCCTTGTAAATGCTTTGAACCAGGATAAACCACACTGGTGGGCCACATTTTATATCAGGGCAACATATTTATGGGAGGGGTTACAAAGAATCCTTAATGTAGATAAGTCCTTAGCCTTCCTTTCAGGGAACTCAAGTGGAGGGAAGTTCCCTTTGCAGCTCATCTTTACATAATGTGAGCATAAAAAAAGAGAGCTCTCATTTAAACACAGAATGTATAAAAAGGGACCAGGCTCTTTTCCTTCTATCGGAGGTGGGAGGGGGGGGAAGTATAGACAAAGTGATGTGGATGTAAAAGGGTAAAATACCATCTTCCTTTCTGTAACTGAGCTAATCAGGTACAGCTGAACCCAGTTAAGCTCAGAGACTTAAAAAGGAGCTAAGCACATTTCACCCAAATCCTAAGAGGTAGACTGAAGTATGAGAGCATCATGGTTTAATTTTTTACTTTTTGTTTGGAGGCTGTGTGCTATTAAGCTGCAGGAAGGGAATAGATCGAGAGTATGGATAAGTGACTTTTCTGAAGTAGAATGGGCGGGGGGAAGCCCCTATAAACAAATTACAATGGCAGGAAGGGCTTTTTCCAGATTAACAGGAGACTCCCGATCAGTTTCTGTCCCCGGGTAGAATTATGCTGGGTTGTTCCATAAACAAGGACTAACCATATATTTGGGGCTTATTGTAGATGAAGGGAAAGAAGCACAAAAAAGAACAAAAATTAGCTGTTTGAGAGAGCTCGGTGGGTATATTTCCCTTGCACAGGCTGCTGCAGGTCTCCGAGCAGAAGGGCTGCTCTCCCTGCACAGACACTATACTATGCAGCACATAAAGAATAAAGGTATCCTAGCTTCTTGGCTCCACACAGGCCTGTCCTCCAAACAACTCTCTTGTAATTTAAAAAGCTTATTAGGAGGCCTTCAGTGACATTGCATGAGGGGAGAGGGAAAAGCAACGTCATAGCTGCATATCTCCTCAAAACAAACTGCGTATAGTGTAGCAAGCTGTGGATGTGCAGACTCATAGCTCAAGATATGCCAGGGAGAAGGCATTTTTCTGACTCAGAAAATACTTAAATTTGGTTTCCTCCCAGCTAAAAATCCCCAGGCTTCTCATTTTTAATAAGCTTGTTAGTCATGTCAAGATTTTATCGTTATTGATATTTCCATGGTGAGAGGTTGGGATGTAGCAGGTTGCTAAGCGGGCAAATGTTTGTCTATGGGAATATTAGACAAGCCATAGCTAAATATCTCCTTTTCTTTAAGAGTTAACGCTTCAGCTGGCAAGGCTTGTAATGACTGCTTTGTACAGAGCCCCTAATCTATTTCATCTTTAAGGAACATGTGTGAGAGAGACACAGAGATGCATGGAAGTTTAATTCTATCATTGTTCTTGTGCACGGAGAACATACTCTGACCCCTGCCAGGGCAAAAGGCCCGTTCCAGCTCCCAGCCCATTTACGTTAATAAATGTAACAAAAGCACAACAGCAGCATGCCTGAATTTGTTTATTTGCTTTAAACCCTACTTTGCTAATGCTCATTATTAATCAGGAAAGTGAGAATTTGCTGCTCCGAATTTTCTGAGTGCAGGCAGGCAAGGGGAGAAAGTTTACAGAAGCAGGTGCTCTTCTGCTGCCTGCTGATTGAAATGGGACATCACTGAAGCATCATCATTATGAAGTATATTTACATAAGGTTATCTGTGAAGGACATAGCAGCTATAATGCAATCAGTGCTATACAGTTTAAAGTGTAACTGAAATGCATTATAAAGTCAGCTGTAGAAAAGAACATATGGTACAGCTTGCCACCCTGCTATAGTACTTCTTCAAAAGCCATTTTTCTTACAAAAACCAAGGCATATTATCAGTCAAATTGTAAGTAGCACATTTCCATTTATACTGTATAGCCTACTTTCTGAGTCACACACAAGATCAGTAATAACAGCTGTGAGGGGTTTTGTTTGTTTGTTTGTTTTGGTTTTACATTCTTGAATTTGAAAACTTAGCCCATTTTTGCTTGAGCAGCTAGTCTCTCCTCTTGGAAAAATCCCACTAAGCATGGATACTGCCTCTTGCTTTCCCCAGACTTGCAAGCATAGCTCAGCTGTTCCCGGCGTACAGTAGGTATTTATCATTGCCAGCCAGACATGGTTATGGCTGGAAGAGCGAATGTGATGCTCTGATGTTTCCTTTAAGTCAGGGCAGGTAACATATATCCTGCACTTAGTGCAACTTAAGACAGAAAGTGAGTCCACTGGGGCTGGGCTGATTTTGTGCATAAAAACCTTGGCGAATCAAGGGAAGTCCCCTGGAACTATGAATTATTTACTACTGTTATTGAATTCTTCCTTCCATCTTTGTCATTACCTGGAAGAACAGATGCCCAAGAGCAGAAAAGCTCTTCACACTGCTCATGAGAACTTTTCAGCTGTTAACATTTTATCAACCATGTTTTTTTTTAATTATTTCAATGCATTGTTTTTAGAGCTTATTTTGGAAATGGTTCCTTGTAAGTGTTCTCTTCACAGTTCTAAGGTCAAGGTTGTTTCTTTGGAGCAGGGAGGATTGGAGGAAGGTCAGAAAAATATTTAATCAAAGAAATGATGCACCGAACTGTCAGGAAAGTAGTGAAGCAGAGCAGATGGGCTATGTTTACAGGCTCATTTGCATCCCGAAGGCTTTGGTGTTGCAGATCCTTCATAAGATCCTTTTCTTTCGTGTTTATTATTTTATTTTCTGCTCACTCTCCAACTCCCCATCCCCTTATTTTACTAAGAGGTAGAGATGGACCCATTCGCAGCCAAAGTTCAGCTCCAGCCTTCCCCAAAGTTAGGATCCGATGCTTTGGTTCAGTCCCATCTCTAGTAAAAGGGATCAACAGGTGGCTTGGTAGCCCTGTCAACTTATAAAATCCTGTTTCCGTTCAAACATGGAGATAGCACTTTGCAAAAGGAGAAATATTGTGGAGCCCAAGGTAACTTTGAGTGTTTCACTGTGATGTAAAAAAAAATATTTCAGCGAATGCCTGGTAGGAACTGGAATCTGCTTACAGCTTTTTGCCAGTTTTCCTTTATGTTCTTCTCCCATAATATCAGCATTTTGACTAATATATATAAAAAAACCCTGCAACCCAGAGCATCTAAGCTATGAAAAGAGGGAATCTGATTTAGGGCCCCAGTCCTGCAAGCACACATGCATGTGAATAGTTTTTAACAGGAAGATGTATTGAAGTTAATGAGGGTCCACTTGTGTGGCCCAGGTTGCAGGATAAGGGCCTGGATGTGGAAAACACCTGCTTCTCAGCTGATAAATCTGTAGGGGGTGAGAGGGGACATGATGGGGAATTCCTGATAGATGATGTATATGTTTGATGTGCCAGGGAGCTAACAAATGGAATGTTTGGGCTTGTGCATTTGAAACTGGAACGGTTTAAGAATCTCTCATCATCTCCATCTTTCCTAAAGGGAGTTCAGTTCTTTGTGACAACACAATTGTGGAGAAGTGGCTCCAGCACTTTCATTACCATTGGTTACCAGATCACATTAAATGTCAGACAGATGGGTCCTATCAGCAACAAACACATTTACAAGATCAATCATGCTCAAAGAGTCTTCTTAAAAATAACTATAAGTGGATGGTAAACTGGGCCAAAACCATACTAGCAAACAGCATGTTCATTACCAACCTCATGATGGGGAGTGTGGATGGAGAAAATCCTGATACAATGTATGGTATGCCATTCCCTTCTCTGAATTGTTCCCTTTAATCAGCATGTGTGTACACTTCATATTGCTACTAGACGCCTGCTTAGATATCAGTGTAACCTTCCCCGCTAAACAGAAATAATTACTGCAACACACCGTACTGCAGCTATCCATTTATTTTTGTTAAGGAACTTGGCTACTCTTCAATATATAAATTCAGAAGCATGAAAGCAAGAATTCCACACTGTAATTTGCTGAAATAATAAGCCTCTGCTGAAAAAAAAGAACTTTATCCTGATTAGGAGCTGTATAGCCACTCTCCATGTTAGCTTGCGTGTTAGCACCTTAGCGTCTCTAAGGCTGGGCTTTAATGCAGCAGGAATTTCCCATTGCACTCAAGTTGCATTAAAACTGCACTAACTTGTGGATAATGATCATCCTTCATGAGCTACTTGCTGTAGGAAAACAAAATACTAAACATTTGATTGAGGACCACATTCTGGATTAAGGTTTCAGGAATAAAATGAGATCACATCAATGGGTCCTCAGAAGTACATTGGCATCTATATTTGGCTGTGAATTAGGAAGCAAAATGTAAAAGGAACTGAGTGTCTGATCAGACCACCTCAGGTGGTAGAGAAAATAATGGGGTGCCAAGCAAAAGGCTTGAAGATGATTCTGCTAACCATCTGAATAGGAGCACACAGTGGCAGTTATTAGGCTGAATTCTGACCCTTGTAATGGGAAAGTAAGGGCCAGGGCCACCCCTTACACCCACATATGGTAGCTTTGCATCAGTTTGACCAATCAGCTGTTTCATGGTCTTAGACAATTGGAGCCTCAGAAGAGGGCAGGGAGTTTATGAAGCCACCTTATAAGTCAATCTGTTTTGATAAAGAATCCAAATCTTGCTGATCGCTTCCCATTCATTACTTTCTACTTTCTACACCCATCATTTCAATGGTTTACACAGCCTTTCCTTCTTTCGAGGTTTAAGAGATGCATTTCTAAGAGCAGAAGTCAGATGGTGGACACTTTCTAAGACTATCCTTAATAGCTTTACATCTTGCAAAGGACAGGAGACATTAAAATGAGCACTTTGATTCCTTTTCTTTTGCAAATATTTGCAGAAAGCTTTAAAAATGAATTATTTTGCACTGGTGCTACTGATGGATTAATATGTCTGAACCGCTTTATCCAAAATCAATTGAGAATGGATTACAAAGTTGTTTGTATCTTCAGAGTGGTGGGCAATACTAAATTGGGACGGGAAAGAAAGGGGATATTGAACCTCTAGGGTTTGTCTACAATTGGATTTTTTGCACCAGAATAAGTACACTAATGTAGCTGCATCAGTGCAAACCGCTAATGTAGATATGCATACCTATGTAAAAAGTGACTTGTACTAGTGCAGCTTACCTTGGTTTGGAGACCGGGATAGTCACACCTGCACGAGTCTTTTTTTTTTTAAACACTGGAGCTATGTATCTACTTTTTCAGCTACATACAGGGGTGCAAAAAAAATCCCCGTGTGGCCCAGCCTCTAGATACAAATAGGGTTGAAAAAAAAGCCCAGATTATCAAACGGTATAAATTGGTGTAGTTCCATTGAACCCAACAGATGTCAACAAAGCTTCTTTGATCTACACCAGATGAAATTCTGACAGCATGTGTGAAAAAAGCCTTCATTCAGTACTCAGTAGCTGTAGTTAACCCATAGGGTTTTTTGTTTTTGTTTTTGTTTTAAATAAGTATTTCATAGTGAAGAGTGTTGTGTGCAAATAAAGGGTTCTGAGCTACGTTCTATTTCTCTGGTCATACAAAGTGCGACTGCATTTACATTCTGAAAACAGAAACCCAAGAACAGAAGATCTGCTTTGCTATTATAGACTCCTTCTGCTTCTTTTTAAAATTTTACTTTACTTGAAAGAAAACTTACTCATTTCCCATTTCTGCCTGTTGAATTATTCACTGAATGCGTTCCACTGGTATTGTCTCTTCTGCTAGAGAGCTTGTAGTTCCAACAGTTCTTTTTGGTCCTGAGCTGTAATCAGAGCAATTAACAGTCCATTAAAGAGCTCAACGTGCCAATCAGAGACAGTATTTTGGAGGGGAACAAGGGAATTGGCCCTACCCCTGAGTCCAAAGCTCAATCGGGGGTAGATCCTAAATAGAATTAATTCTAAACGATGCTCTGCCATATAGGTGGGGAGGGGGAGATATCTATACTGACCTCTTTTGTAAAGTACTTTGAGGTAAAGATGAAAAGTGCTATATAAGACTAGGTATTAATTATTATTATTATTTAGGGTTACCATAGTTCAGGTTCCCAAAAAGAGGACACTGCTGGAGGGGTGGGCGAATTAGAGGGGGTGAGCAGTGTCATTCCCTGTCATGATGGCAGAGTGGCTGGCACATGCCCAGGACACAACAACAGCCATCAGTCAGAGCTTCCCTCTGGGCCCCCATGCCCAGAGCCAGAAGCTGGAGCCTGAGTGAGCCAGAACTGGCATCTGTGGCTGCAGGGAAATGGACCAATCAGCTGCAGATGCAGGGAAGGAAATAATTGGGAAGTGGACCAATTGGGGCTCTTTCTGAGCAGCAGTGTCTTCTCTGCAAAAATCCTGGACATTTCCTGTTATTTGAAAAATCCGTCTGGATAGAGGACGGAGTCTCAAAAAAGAGGCAATGTCTGGGAAAACCCGGACGTATAGTAACCCTATTATTAATTGAAGATCCCAGTCTGGCAGGGACTAGAAGTACAGTGAAATTACTGGGGTTTATGCGGCATACTTGAAATCAATGGAATTTTTGTCATTGATTTCACTGGCAACAGGATCAAACCCATTGTCATCAGTCCATTGTTGGGTGTCCAGGGAAGAATCATTTCAGATCATTCAGATCATTCAGCAGTGCTGCTCCTGCCAACTCAAGGAACTATTGTCAATCTCACCAGAGGTATATCTGTCCAGCCTTCCTCCAGCAAAGGGATTCTTATGATGGAGGGAGGAATTGAAAGGGAATATGGAGGGCTCTTAGGGTCACTGCCTCCTTCTAATGCTCTAAAAATAATCAAAGGTTTGGATCAAGAAGGAATTAGAAAACAGTTTTAAGAGATCTGGCAACTTTTGTAGAGTAAAAGTCCCACCCTTTAGTGGGTCCTCTCTGTCCAAAACAGAACAATCTTCACGGTGTGTTCTCAGGGATCTTATACTAGCAATTGTCCAGGTCAAATGCACTTTAATTTCCATAACCCCCTTCTCTAGTCTCAATATAAATTACATGTTCCGTGACTTGAAAGGTACACACAATTCCTTATGATTCTCAAACACAGGAGCTGAAATGTAATCAGTATGTATCTGCTGTATGCATAGATC
Source organism: Dermochelys coriacea (assembly GCF_009764565.3). NCBI lineage: Eukaryota > Metazoa > Chordata > Testudines > Dermochelyidae > Dermochelys > Dermochelys coriacea. The sequence continues at coordinate 194,483,959 of NC_050069.1, forward strand.
TGGATGAGCAAACACAATATAAGGTGTTGCATGACCCTATGGTGAAGGGTCAATGTAAGCTGTATACTTAGAAGCATTCCCTGCAGAAAATGTACCACTTTATCTTCTAGTCTACACTAGGCCGTACTGGATTTACAATGGCGCTTGGCCCATACTCAGAAGGGTCCCCAGCACCCACCTCAAGGCCCTGCCCCCCTGACTCTGTCCCAAGGCCCTGCCCCTGCTTGGCCTCTTCCCCCCCAAGACCCCACCTGCTACTTGCTCCTCTCTACCCCCTCACACCTCCTGCTTGTTCCTCTCTGCCCCCGACCCATCTCCCATGCAAGTGGTAGGAAGGGTCTTGGGGGGGAGGGGGAAGAGGCCAAGCGGGGGCAGGGCCACAGTCTGGGCACTGAGGCCCACCAAAAATTAATCCAGCCCTGATACGAGGGGCTTACTAGGTCAGAATCAGAGTAATTTATTTTATTTTCCCACCCCACCCCATGCTTGAGCAGTGTATTGGAGATACTCTACTGCACTTGTAGGCACTGCCTCTGCTACTGTCTCTGGGAAAATAATCTGTCAAGAAAGAATGTGAAAATTACTACATCAATGAACACTGCTAACCTTTCAACTGTACCTCCAAAGATCTTTCCACTTTTGCAGCAGCAGCTTTCGTAAACCATTTGCAAGTAAAATGTGCTCACTAATATGTCAAATGAGACAGGGAAAAACATGCTCCTATTAAATAAAGAGGACAGAGGTGCCCACTTGCAGAGAAAAGGATTCTGGGTATGTCCTTCATAAACCTTGAGTTTAAAGGGGTTTACAATGGTGAATATAAATATGTGCCCAGAACTTTCACTTTCCATATAACAGTCCCAGACTCACAGAAGCTCTCAGGTGTCAGTCCAGCAAAGCACTCAAACATGTATTTAGGCTTAATTTATGCATATGAGCTGCATTGAATTCAGTAGGAATCCTCATGTGTTTAAAGCTGAGAATGTAAAGTGTGTTATAGGATCAAAGTCAAAATGCATGGCAGGGTCCATGTGTCTCGGTAAACCCATGGACCAACTCTTCATGGACTTCAGTAGGAATTGGGTGTAGTTAGCAGGTGGCAGATTTTAGTTAAAGTTTGCTCTGTTCCACCTGACAAATATTCTACTCCAAATGCCGGAGGGATCCATGTTACAGATTAGAGAGAAGAATTTTGCTTTGTATGGAAATTTCCCACCAAAATGTTAACTACTCAGTTCCTCATGGGACATGAAAAACATATGGTAAATCTAGTCTCTCAGGTTAGGTGAGCACCCTGGGATTTAGACTGAGGGATCACCACTGAGTGTGCATGGATCAAAACTGAATTTCCAAAAACCATTTCCTATGGATGATGGTTTGTTTTTCCCTGTTCTTAGGTATGGGCCATTCACTTACAGAGGTCAGAATGGAAGTAATTTTTTGGATGTTTTCAAAGGTAGGGAAGTATTATACATGTTTCTGAGCACTACCCAGATGAGGGGAAAGCCTGTCACAGCTCATAGAAGTGTCAGTTTCAGTCAATTATAATATGACTGAGCCATATTGCAAGATAAAGATTTAGTCTGTTACCAAGATATTGGGGTAGTGATCAAATGGGATATAATGATCAACATTAATCCTTTTCAAAAAAGAGTTTGGCTGCATTAAAATTCCCTCTAATTCTAAATAGCATTCTTAGGCAGAAGTCATCCCCGAATAAAGGAATTTTTTTCAAATATCCCGGAGGGCATTCAAGAAAAACTCCCTCCTAAGATAGATTCATCTATTTTGCAACAATGGTCTAACACCACAGAATCAAAAAACAGAAAAAAACAGCAATCTAATACAGAACATCATTTATATTATAGTTAATCTCTTCTCATCATATACTGTATCAGCCTCTGCTATAAACAATATGCTAAAATGATTCACTTACCCTAAACAGGCCTGGCTAAAACAACAACCTTGCACTATTCAGCATGGTAGTTCATCAAGACACCTAAGCAATGAAAATGTATATCAAGGCTTTCGTTGTACCCTGTACAGCTGAGAAATAGGAACATTTTGGTTCCACTGGTCAGACAAAATAAGCAATCAATATTAAGTTGGTGAAATATCAAATAAACTGTGCTGTGCTGAATCTTGATTGGACTTCTACTCAGCAATCAAAGAAAACTTGAAATGAATTCTTTATGCCAGGAAGCTCATATCACTGTTCTCTCTCTCTCTCTCGGTACTTACACAGTCTCCATCACTGTTATATATTTGAGCATCTCCCAAGTATTTTATACTAGAAATAGCAATAAAATATATTCTAAGGCCAGAAGGGACCATTGTGATCATCTAGTCTGACCTCCTGTATAATACAGGCCATAGGACTACCCCCAAAATAATCCTAGAACGTATCTTTTAGAAAAACATCCAATTTTGATTTAAAAATTAGCTGTCATGGAGAATACTCCTGACCATCGGTAAATTGTTCCAATGGTTAATTACTCTTACTGTTAAAAATTTACTTGTTATTTCCAGTCTGAATTAGTTTAGTTTCAACTTCCAGCCACTGGATAGTGTTATACCTTTTTCTGCTAGACTGAAGACCCTATTATTAAATATTTGCTCCCCATGTATGTACTTACAGACTGTAATCAAGTCACCCCTTCTTTTTGTTAAGCTAAATAGATTGAGCACCTTGAGTCTATCACTGTAAGGCATGTTTTCTAATCCTTTGATCATTCTTGTGGCTCTTCTCTGAACCCTCTCCAGTTTATCAACATACTTCTTGAATTGTGTATACCAGAAATGGACACAGTATTCTAGCAGAAGTCGCAACAATACCAAATACAGAGCTCAAATAACCTCTCTACTCCTACTTGAGATTCCCTTGTTTCTCCAACCCAGGATTTCATTAGCTGTTTTGGTCATAGGGGAGCTTATTCAGTTCAGCTGATTATCCACCACCATCCTCAAATCTTTTTTCAGAGTCACCGCTTTCCAGGATAGAGAGCACCATCCTGTAAGTATGGCCCACATTATTGTTCCCAGATGTATGCATTTAAATTTAGTTGTACTAAAATGCATATTATTTGCTTGATCCCAGTTTACCAAGTAGTCTAGATCACTCTGAAACAATCACCTGTCCTCTTCATTATTTACCCCTCCCCTAATTTCTGGATCATCAGCAAACTTTATCAGTAATGATTTTATGTTTTCTTCCAGGTCATTGATAAAGATGTTAAATAGAGTAGGGCCAAGAACCAATCCCTGTGGGACACCCCTGGAAACAGTTATGCTTGAAGACAATTCCCTGTTTGCATTTTGAGACCTATCAGTTAGCCAGTATTTAATGTATGCTGTGTTAATTGTATATCATTCTAGTTTTTTAATCAAAATGTCATGTGGCATCAAGTAAAATGCCTTACAGAAGTCTAAGTATATTACATCTACACTATTACCTTTATCAACCAAACTTGTAATTAGATAAAAAAAGATAGCAAGTTAGTTCGACAGGACTTAATTTTCACAAACCAGGTTGATTTGCATTAATTACATTATCCAACTTCAGGTCATTATTAATTGAGTCCTGTATCAGCTGTTCCATTACCTTACCCAAGCTTGACGTCAGCCTTGTCCCATTTGCCATTTAAAAAAACTGGCAGAACTGTAGCTTTTTTCCAATCTTTTAGAACTTGCCCAGTCCTCCAATACTTATTGAAAATCAACATTAATAGTCCAGTGAGCTCCTCAGCCAGCTCTTTTAAAACTCGTGGATGCAAATAATCTCGACCTGCTGATTTAAAAATGTCTGGCTTTAGTAACTTATTTTTAACATCCTCCAGAGATTCAAGTGGAATGGAAAGAGTATCATTATGATATGTTGAGAATGCATCATATTTTCCCCCAAATCTAGAACAGTAATATTTATTTAATACCTTTGTCTTTTCTGCATTATTGATCATTCTACCGTTTCCATCTAAAAATGGACCAATACCATTACAAAAAATTCTTTTTTTGTTTCTAATATATTTTTTAAAAACCTCTTTATTGTCCTTAACTCTGCTTGCCATAGATTTTTCCTTGTGTATCTTGGCAGTGCTTATCAGTTTCCTACAGTTTTTAACTTCTGATTTATATTCATTACTATCAACTTCCCCTTTGTTGTATATATATATATATATTTTTACAGCTGCCTTAACTTCCCTTCTAAACCATGTTGTTTTGTTAACCAGCATAGCCTTCTTCCTCAGGTTTAGGATTGTGGCTTTTTGGGCATCGAGTAGGGTGTTCTGAACTGGTTCCCAATGACCATTCCCATTTTTCTGATTAAATTCTGCCTCTAGCTGAGATGGCTCATAATAGTTTACAGTTTTGTGAAATTGGTCCTATTAAAGCACCAAGTATATATATTACTTGGTTTGGTTTTTATTCTGTATGCACATTATAGATTTGATCAAGTCATGATCACTTGTACCTAAGCTACCGTTAACTTTTAGAGTTATATGTCTCTTTCCTCTTTACTAATCTGCAGGAGAAATAGCTTGATATGTTGTTTGGGTTTTTTGGTGTGAGTATGTGAAGGGTAAGGTTCACCTTTAGCTCTGAATGCAGAGAGGCCTGTGATCACCCTTTTGCGTAGTGTGCTCTGTAACAGATCTGGCAGTATCCTGGACAAACTTTACTGAATTAAGTTTAAGTATCTTTGGAATCCATTGTATTAAAAATGCCTAGTTTATGTACTATTGTGGGGTTCTATATAACTTCTCTAGGGGGGCGTGGCCAGTGTAAACCTCGGGAAGTGTTATGAGTATCAAAGGACTATTTTTAACAATGTGCCAGACCAAGTGGGGTTCCTAGGAAATACCTGCGAGGAGATAAATGCAAATTACCGTCTCCAGTTATGCAAAGACCCAACCTTCTGAGCTTCGTCCTGAGGAGCAGACCACTGACTGGTTGATTAACTATTCATGGTCTCTGCAGATCAAAGACCCACACTGTATACAGGAGTGACTCAGATTCGTGGGGGTGTTTGTTCTGAGCTAACAGCTTTTAAGACCTTGTGACCACAGAACACTACCTTGTGGGGGTTTGAAGGACTGTTCTCCTGCCAGAGCCCTTGCTGGAGTTGGGGTGATCTATAGTAAGCTTATTAGCATGCATGTAGGTTCTCGAAATATGTTTTCTCTGTAACACTTTCACCTTAAGAATAAATGTGCTTGCTTAACGTGAGCTGTGTGGTAACTTAACTGTGAGCAACTATGCTGCTTAGGAAGGTTGGCATGCTGGGGAACTCACAGTATAGCTCACAGGGAACTTTTCAGCCTGTAGAAATCCTAGCGAGTTGGAAGAGAGACATGCATCTCTGCCCAAGAGGTGATGGCTGAGGAGTCAGGAGTCAGGAGCCTAGAGTGCCCTTGCTGGATTACAAAGAGGAAATACAGGTGCAGTTGCCCTGAACTATGACATGCTATCAGGGCTGGCCTAGGTTTTTTGCCACCTGAAGCAAAAAATTTGCTGCCCCAAGCTCAGTTGGGGCTGGGGCTCGCAGGTAGCACTGGAAGCAGAGGGAGTGATGTCACCTTCTCCCAGCACCTGCAGGGGCTTTACCCCCTTCCCCGCCTGGCCACACAGAGAAGCCCCAATATTAGGGGTGGCACAAGGCAGCACAGCAGCCAGTGCGCAGATGAGGTGGTGCAGCCCTGGCTCCCCAGCAGGACTCGCCCTCTCTTCCCCAAGTAGCGGCTGGGCCCTGGCAGCTCAGCATCCTGGGGCTGGGGCTTCCCCTTTCTGCTGTGGCCAGGGGTGCAGCGCCCTCGCCCCATCTAAGTGGCACAGCTCTGAGAGCACAACTGCCCCCAAAAAAGGGATGGCCAGAATGCCACCCCTGGAAATGTGCTGCCCCAAGCATATGCTTGCTTTGCTGGTGCCTAGGGCTGGTCCTGCTTGCTATATAGCCTAATTCAATCTCCTGTTAAAACTCTATCTCCTGCACTCACAAGTCTGCCCCTGTTGTTGACAGTTGCTTGGTTTCAGCTGTTGTGAAAGGTTGTGGGCATAGAGCAAGAGGCAATTTCACAAAAAGTAGCTCTCATTGAAGTAGCCATGGCCAGTGCCTTTAACTAGACTCTGTATTCCTCAGGGGAGCAAGTGCAGAGAGAAGAGAATTGAGGTGTGCGGGCAGAGACCTGTATGGCTAAGAAGATGGGTTGCAGTGGTTTGTACCAGTTGGAGTATTTTCAGATGTTAAGTGTTCCCACTCCATTCAATTATGGTCATATATCCAAAAAGTGTCTTGAGAGGCCATTAAGGGATACTGGAAAGTCTGAGAACCTGGAGAAAAGTCATCTAGGGGAGGTGGAAGAACAAGAGATGCAAGGTAGGATGGAGAGTAATGATCACTCCTAGTCAGTGACATATGCCTCACACATGACATGAATGCAAACCCTCTCCCAGCCCCAATGAAGTGTATCCCTGTCCATTCTTTTCCCACCGATGACGTATGCCCAAAGATGTGTGTGTGACCTCAAACCATTACCCTCTCATCCTCATTGTCATTTGTCCTGAGGCCATTTCTTACCATCCAGTAGGTATACATACCCATAAGCCCATTTCCTGTCTCATGCCCCAGTGATATATACTCCCAGCTTCTCCTTTCCCATACACCAACTGTACATCTCCTCACTCTGGACAATAACAAAAAATATTTTGATTTTGCCTTTCAGTCATGTCCATTCATCTTTGGGGCAGGATCATATATCCGTAGGAATGGGCTAATAGTCCAGAAAGGAAGGCAAAGATTGCTATATCTCATGCTAAATAATGAAAGCATTTCAGTACCTGTCTAGAGAGTAGAGCAGGGGTGGGCAAACTTTTTGGCCCAAGGGCCACATTGGGGTTCCGAAACTGTATGGAGGGCAGGTATAGTGTATTAAATTGCTCCCCATAGGAATGTGCTACTTACGGTGTACTACTTCTGGCTGCCAGTCCTGGTGCTCCCTAAGTAGCACATTCCTATGGGGAGCAGTTTAATACACTACACCTGGTGGCTCTCGCGGCCCCGCTGCCCCGAGCGCTGACGGCAGACGAGCTGAGGCTGCGTGGGAGGGGCCAGGGATGAGCCTCCCTGGCCTGGAGCTCAAGGGCCGGGCAGGACAGTCCCGCAGGCCGTAGTTTGCCCAGCTCTGGAGTAGAGGAAATTCTAGAGAATCCCATTCAACATACTCTACAACTAGTATGATGTATTAAGCTGCAGTTGAAAACTGGAAACAGAGTTCATGGTAATGTTTTCATTTAATACAATACATTGACATTTTGCTTTTTTCCTGGTAAATGTTACTGGGGCCATGAAAAATTGAGGACTGAGTAAATTTTAACAGCTTGAAGATTATTTGCATTGAAGATACCAGGGTTGAATGTGCCTTTAGAAGCTTAGTCGAATGATTTGGTTTGGAAATCTTACCAAATCTGGATTTTTCATGAGATTTCCAGATTTTCTTCCTTAAGACCAGACCATGGCTATTGCAAGAACAGTCTTTGGGATATTTCAGTATTTTCACTTTCCATCCCAGGTACACACAGGAAGTATTTGAGGCTCGTGACACAAGGGAGAAAGTGAACTTTTTCAGATTTTATATCTCAGGTTCACCTGTGGTTCCAGTTCTGTTGAACACTGTAATAGTTCATGTGTTACAGTGTTTCTCAAATGCGGCCACCAGAGGCTTTTCTTGCGGCCACAGCCTCCTGGGCCATGACATGCTGGGTGGGGGCAGTGGCTCCCCTCTGGGGCTGCCAGCGGGGGTCGGTCCCTGTCCTCCTCTGGAGCCACAAATGCCAGAGGAGCAGGCAGCTGGTGTGAGTTCCCCACCTTCCCGGGGTGGTAGGGCTCGAGCTTCTGGCTTGAGCCCTGGGGTGGTGGGTGCCAGGTTCCGACCACGGGGCTTCAGGCTCTAGCCCCCAGCTGGGGGGCTTTGGGCTCCAGTCCCAGGCTCACCCCTCCTCATCACCCCTGCCTCCACTGCCTCTCTACCCACCTGTCCATTCATGGCTCAATTTGTCCCCTGGCTTGCCAGAGCTACATAAGTCTGCTGTGAAAAGCGATATTTGTATGTTTGTTAATATCACTTTTCACTGCCTACTACCTAGCTAGTAAGTCTGCTGTGAAAAGTGATACATACGAATATCGGTTTTCACAGCAGCATGCTTACTAGCCAGCAAGTCTAAAAAAAAGGTCAAAAAACCAAAAGAAACCACAAAAAAGACATGTGCACAGCACCTTATTTTGTTTCTATTCTGTTTAGGTCCAGTAAAGAATAGAGACAACTGTAAGTTATTTTTATTTATTGCGTCTGCAAAAAAAACTCTACATATATAAATTACGATTTGGACATGTGCATATTTATTTGTTTTTCCTAAAGTTAATTAAGTATTGTAGGAAAAATTGTCAGAGTGGCCACGAGCAAGAGTTGGTGGCCGCACTCTAAGGCCACCAAAAAATTTCTTGTGAGAACCCCTGTCCAGTGATACTGAATTTCCTTTCTTAGTCACTGACATGCAGCTGTCTTACTAATACAAAGATCACACCAATATATATAACCACACCACATATCTATATTAAGCAATAAAATACAAAAATTGGAAAGAATAGCTGAACAATCAGTCAACCTCTCTTCGTATAATAGAAAGTAGCTAGCTGATGAGATGCACAGTGACCTTAATGGCTCTGATATTTGTCTATAATCCTTCCAAGTAACCTTGAAAGAAAGCCGAAGAGAAGTGTATTTGAAACAATGTCCTGGCTTAAAGTTCGGAACAATTTTTATTGCACAGTCTGTTAACTTTTCTTTAATCCATCCCATATTATTTTACATCTTGCCTTCCGTCATGATGAAGAGTTCATGCCAATGCCATGATGGCTAATATTAAGCTAGTCTTTGAAACAAAGGAATGTGCAAGTTACAGCCAGGTGCAGGTCTTAATGGGCCTCTGCAATGCCGACATCACATAATTGCCATAAATCAGTCTACACGGTATGGAATCAGTTCCCTTGGTTTTGAAGTCCATGTGCCCTTATTGCTTGTTCAGCTCCTTACTGCAGTAATGATAAGATAGTATGGTGAATATGTAATACCAAAAAACAAAAGCCCCAAGACAATGAATCAATATTGCACTTATCCAAGCTGGCTGCTGAAAAGTAAAACAGATGACCTGGAGTTTGCAGCAGTGGGAAACTCATCTTTTCCAAAGCTCTCTTTTCCCTCCACTAATTCCAGGTTTATTTCATTGTGTTTTGGGGAATACTGGGGTCCAGTTTTCAGAAGTGTCTTCCAATTTTGCACCTGTAAGAACTTTTTGCTTGCTAATAGTTTATTTCCAATCGCACCTAACAATGTTCTTTAGGTGCAATACAAAATTAATCTCACAACATTCATAAACATGATGAGAAGACACCAGGAAATGGGAAGGCTTTTCAGGCATTCTGTTCAACATCAAGCAAGTTCTAACCACCCTTCTCTGCACAGGCCCCTCCCCCAAGCTAGCTCTGTAAATCACTTACTTGGAGGTATAAATGCTACAAAATGCACCCACAGTTCTAAATGTGGGCCCAAAGTTGCAAGTGCAAAATTGGGGCCTAAGCTGAAGCTCTTCAGAAAACCACGTCCTAAATTCTCTGAAGGGAGCATGAAAACCTCCATGGAGATATACCAAAGCCACAGGCACATGTTGTAATTGCAATGAGTGCTCTTTAGGGGTTTGAGTGCTCTCTGTGTGTGCATATTATGCTGCACCAACCTTCCCCTCCTACAATCATTGTTTACTGGGGCACTGACTGTGCCCACTGATCTCCAGCAGACCTCCCCGTCTCCTCTCACAGACTGCTCCAGGTGGGTTACTGCAGCCCCAATGGCTACGTGAACAGAGACAGAAAGGCCAGAGTCTGTTGAAGGCTGGTGGAGGGAGGTCATATACATGAACTCTTCTTCCTATTTTGAGCTTCCATGGACCCAGCCTTTTGCACAGCTAAGAAGCCACTCCCCACACTACCATGCTGCATTGTGCTTCCCAGGGTGGGAGTAATGAATTAACAAATAACCCTTCACCCAGGATTTATTCCTACATCTATTAGAAGACAGGCTTGAATTCTTTCACAAAGCACAACCATACAAACTTCATTTTTGGAACCAGCATTAAGAACATAGGAACGGCCATACTGGGCAGACCAAAGGTCCATCTAGCCCAGTATCCTGACAGTGGTCAATATGCTGTTGAATGACTCTTGAAAAGTTGCTGCTCTTGCCTGCAGACAGATGAACGAGGATACAGCTTATGCTCTAGCTGCGATCCCCTTGGAGCTAACTGAGTCCTGGCAGGGTTTTCTTCCCTCCTTCCCCATTTATTATTGCATTACAGTTGCTTGACAAATCACTTGAATTCTATTGATGTGTTTATGCTGTTATTTTGTCAAGAGAATCCAGTTTACTGGATAAGGGTGCTCTTGGGCATTGTGCACACAAAAAAATGATAAAAACAGCTTCTTGCAAAAGTGGGAAAAGTAGACATGCTCAACAAATCTCACCCAGACAGAGATTAGCTTAGTTTAGAGTCAACTCTGTCTCCTTCTCCATTCTTCTCATTTTACCATCTCCCTTCGTTTGCATTTAAGGGTTTAGTTCAGAAACTGATTTAGAGAATAAAAAGTAAAACCAGTGGCCTGGCTTCTCTTCTATGCCATGATCTGCTCAGCACAGGGGCTGGAGCAGGGAAGGCAGCAATGTATACCTCCCTGCTTCTCAGATGCATTTGTGCCAGATCCAGCCCATTGGTCTAAGTTAGATTTTAGGGGCTTCTCTAATTAACTTCATCTAGCTACAGTCCCACAGACACCATACATCAGTTGTGAATGGGCATTAGTATAGACACTTTGCCTCACTCCCAATAAGCTCTCTCCCATTATCTATGCAGTTTAGAGGTGTACAGTTGGTGCAGGAATAACTACTTTATTTTATGCCAGCAAATTTCTCCCTCTGTCAAACTTGCTTATGTGTACTGTGCTAGCTAATTGAGCTGATTCTTTAGCTTATCAGGAAAAGACCTATCTCTCGGAGCTGAAGGTCACTAGTTCTATTCCTGAATCTGCATGTATACAGATGGCTGTCACCCAATAGTGTCTGCGTATGTATGTGCCAACAGTTCATTACATCTTCCTATTGATGCCAGCAGGATTGTGAGAGAGAAACAGAAGCTGTACAATTATAAAGTGACACATCCCATTGCAGGGTAAAAGCAGACAACAAGACACCTCATCACTGCACAGAATAAGCTTATTGTGAGGTATAACTCAGCTCTGAAAATGCTTCATCAGAGCATTGCGTTTGGCAGTGCTGAAGTGTAAATGCTACTGAATGCAGGGGATCAATGTATCACACTGAGTGCTACGGTATATGAGAGAGGCAGGAGTCCAACTTCATAAAAAAATCACTTCATAAAATCCTAGAATGTGGACACTGAAAAGACCTATAGATCATCTAGTCCACCCACTGTCATTACAGATGTGTCCTACAGTATGTTCTTGAATGCTTTTCCTAGAATAGTTTTAAATAACTCAAGATGTGAGACTTTTACCCCTTCCCTTAGGGGAATACTTCATGGTCTGATTGACTAACAGGAAAGACTTCTTTACCAGGAGATCTATCTACATTTTTGCTTGCTCAGTTCCTCATATTATTCCTAACTCTAGTCCTTGCACAACCCCGAATGACCTTCTTCTCCAGTGTTCAAACCCTGCAAATCTTTGCCGATGGCTAAATAATATCTACAGGGAACATAATTGCCAAGTGACACGTATTGAATTATTTTACTCGTTCCACATCAGTCTGTTCATAAAAGAGAAACAAAAATGATGTTAGGGCTGAATTTCTTCCTCTTTGACATCTTTTTGGTATTACTGAGATGCCTAGAATGGAACTCAGTCTACTAACTTCAGTCTCATCACTAGAAGCAGGACTATCAATTCTCTGTCATACGATATAGTGACTTTAAAGGTACTGTACCAAATGATATCTTTTTCCCTGCTATATCACAGTCCAAGAGCCATTTCACATCCATTATCACCACTAAGTTTCTATCTGCATTACTGATTTCCAAGTAATTCCCCCCAAATATAATACTTGAATATGACAACAATACTTGGAAGGTATATGAAACATTAGCTTTCATGGCTTAAGATCAATCTCTATTAGAGGATAAGAAGAGACTTCTGTGATAAGTAGATTATCTCACATCAGCCCATGTCAGATTCTTATACCTTCTTCTGAGGCATCTGGTACCAACCATTGTCTGAGACAGGACACTGAATGAGATGGATGTTAGGTCTGCTCCAGTCCAGCAATTTTTACATTCCCAATATTTGAGATAATTTTTCACAGATGTATTAGTTTGAATTCTCTTCCCCCCTACAGCTGAATCTCATTGCATTATTCCCATCCCTACTCCTATGAGAAGTGCTACTGGATTGTTACTATCTATGCAGAGAGGAAAGGGCTTTGAGCCAAAGTGTTCAAGGTTAGCTTTCTAAAGTTAGATACCTAAATCCTTACACTCTAAATAAGTGACCTGATGTTCACATGTACTGAGCAGCTACATCACCCCCAAGCTCCACATATTTAGTGCCCCAACCTACCAAAATACTTAATCATCTGCTTACAATTAATCATGTGAGTAGCAGAACTTCAGTAGGCGGTAAATGTTTTGCTGAATCAGGGTTACAAGCAGGGCTGGATTACCCAATAGGCAGACTAAGCATGTGCTTAGGGCACCAGCAAAGCAGGGGGCACCAAAAAAAATGAGATTTTTTTTTAAAAAATTTGATATTTGATATTTCAAAAAAAGCATCAAAGTAGTCATCATGGGAAAAATCAGAACTTTGTTAGACTTCCTTACTCTCCACTACACACTCTTCCCCTATTTTTCTGTTCTCTTTTTATTACTTATCCCCACCTAAACGAGGTGGGCGTCCTACTAACATAGATTGAAATAATGCGAGGAAATCAGATCCTGTCATGTATTGCAATAAATTTATGTTTTATTATTGATATATTCTTCTGAGTTAATGTACTTGATTCGTTTTTTTCTTATATATATACACATATTATATATATATATACATAAAAATAGTGTACTTTGTGTAATTCATTTTTTTTAAGTTCAGATAACTGAGATAAGGGGCAGGATGAAATGTAACCAACTGAGTGGAGCACAGAAATGTAAACTGGCAGAAGAAAAACAAAAGACTAGTGAAATTTTCCAAAATCTTCCAAAGCTGATATCATTTTTCAAAGCGAATCCATCAGAAGCAACATCTTTTCTCAGTAGCACAGACATTGTTCCAAAACCTGTAGGTGTTTCAGAGACTGACCCTTCGTCTACTGGTGAAACAAACACCATTCCAGAACATGTGGATGTGTCAGAGACGGTAACTGATCATCCTACTCCTGGTGGTAAAACAGACATTGTTCTAGAAGGTATGGATGTGTCAGAGACTGAACCTGCTCATGCTGTAAATAATAGGAGAAAAGATCCTGGTATGTGGGTTGATTTCAGTACCGATGATGTAGCTTACTGGATAGATCATTGACCAAATGACTGTCAGCACCACATTGGGCCATTTGAGAAATCACATCAGACTTTTACCAATGGCAAACAAACAAGATATTGTCCACAAAAAATATTTTTCAGCATGAAAGGGAATGGTGAGAAATACACTCGAGAATGGCTATTGTATTCACCATCAACAAGGTCTGCGTACTGTTTCGTTTGCAAACTTTTTGCATATAAACCTTCAACATCCCAGTTTCCTGCAGATGGATTTAGTGACTGGTGGAATACTGTTTTAATTGAACAACATGAAAATAGCACTACTCACAGAGATTCAATGTTGACATATTTAAATCAGAGACAGGGCTTTGGATTGACACAAAAATTGGAAGAACAAATTAAAAGGGGAGTGTGAATACTGGCAACGTCTTGCAGCGTGTTAGAGCTGTTATTCAAACATTAGCTGACCGTGGTCTGCTTTTCCAGGGATCAAATGACACATTTGGATCATTGCAGAATGGAAATTTCTTGGGGTTGTTGGAGCTTGTGGCTCACTTTGACCCATTTTTAGCAGGCCATATCTCAAAATATGGGAATGCTGGCAAAAATAACCCATCATACTTATCCAAGACAATATGTGATGAACTGATTGGTCTAATGAGTGACAAAGTTCGTTCAGCTATTGTGGATTAAATAAGTACTGCTGGGTACTTCAGTTTATCTGTCAACTCTACACCTGATCTTTCACGTATTGATCAACTGAGTATTGTACTAAGATATGTGTCTCCCACAGATGGAAAACCAGTTGAACAATTTATAACATTCCTCAATTTGAAAAGCCACACTGGTGAAGAAATGGCAAATCAAGTACTACATTATCTGTGCCAAGTTTGCAAAATAGATTTCTCAAAGTGCAGAGGTCAATCTTATGACAACGTTGCCAACATGTCAGGGCATTATCAAGGAATGCAGAAGAAGCTTTTAGTACAGAACAAGTATGCCATATTCATATCATGTGCTGCACACTCTCTCAATCTTGTTGTCCGGTGGCAGTAAGTTTTTTCTCAACAGTCCAGTTACTTTATATATTTTTCTCTGCCTCAACACACCGATGGGCAGTTCTTAAAACATATTTGGGCAATGATTGTGTGTTGAAATCTCTTTCTACTACTCACTGGGAGGCACATGCAGTGGCAACAAGTGCAATTCTGGAGTCCTACTCAAAAGATTGTGGATGCATTAGAAAGTATAGCTGAAGACCAATCACAAAAGGGAGAAACTGTATGAAAGGCAGAAAACATTCCAAACAAGATGGAAGAATTAGAGTTTGTATTCATGTTGACCAAGTGGAATGAAATTTTTACAACACTTTTACCACACAAGTCAAGCTCTCCAAGAAAAAGAATTGGATTTGAAAACATGTGCAGACCTCTGTCAATCAGTAGCAGACCACTTAAACACTTTGAGGAATGATTTCAAAAGGTTTGAAGACATATCAAAAGATATCTTGCCCGATACTAACTACAAAGAAGCCCAGTCCTGCAAGCGAATCAGGAAAAAACAAGCAGTGCAAAACAACATTGAATCCTAGAGACAAATTTCGCAAATCTACTTACTACGCTATAATTGATACACTTGAAGCTCATATGAAGAGGAGAGGTGAAGTGTACAAAGAAGTATCAAGTAGATTTTCTTTTTCTAAAAGATATGGACTTGTCTGATGAACAATATTCACAAACTAAGTTGACTCATACCCTGTTGACTTGAACATGAATCTCTGTGGAGAAGTACAGCAGCTCCACTGTTATATGCGCACAAAGTTTAATGAAACAGGAAAAATGAAATTCAGTCACATTGATCTTCATGACACAAAACTGAAAGATGGAATACAATGTGTATTTCCAAATGTAGAGATCTCACTAACTATTTTTCTAACATTGATGATTACTAACTGCTCCGCAGAACGCTCTTTTTCTCAGCTGAAAAGAATAAAAAACCCTCAGAGAACAACAATGTGTCAGGACAGACTTGATTCACTTTCCCTATTGTGTATGGAAGCGGACATGCTTCGTCAAGTCAGCTTTGATGAATTTATCCAGTTTTTGCAATCAGATTTTGCAATCAGAAAATCTAGAAAGAAGCTATTTTAATTTCAGCATACATGTAAAGTTTTGTGTAATTTCAAAAAATAAAATTTTATTTTACAGTATAGTATTGTTTTTATTTTGAATTACATATGGGGGGCACCATAATCTTTTCAGTTCTTAGGGCCTTAAAGGTCTTAATCCAGCCCTGGTTACAAGCCTAAATTGTTGAAAATCAGATACTTCGATTCTCTAAACTGTGAGGTATTTTCAGTATCTTCATTTATTTCCCTTTTAGCTTTTCTTTTCAGTCTAAACTCCTTTACTAAAGTTAATATGGCAAAAACAAACAAAAGCAGTATTAATAAAAATAAACTTTGCCTTTTTACATAGCACTTTTCATTTAACTAGTCATAAATAAATGTGGTGGTAAACAGAGTGTGTGTGTATACACACACTCTATATATTTATATACACACACACACACACACACACACACATTTATTTATGACTGTATATCTATATAGTACATTGGAATAGATATAGCCTCTCTGTATGGAATGGTGTAAACATGGCATTGTGTTCCTAAGGTGTCAGTGTTTGATTGGGTTTCCAACATTATATAACAGCCCTCCAGAATACAGAATAAAATCCTGTGCATCCCTTTGCTTGGTTGAAAGGCTCAATTTCTTTCCTTAGGAACTCAGTCAGAATAACAATGAAAATAATTTATCAGATTAAAGTACAAATAAATCCTGTCCTGACAATTGCATGTGATCGTGTTTAATTTCAAAGTAATTATTTTTGTATTTAATTACAGAACAGTTAATTACTTCATTTTAATTATGTATCTTTTAATTAGAGCAAGACTAAAACACCTGATAAGGTTGCTACTTCTCTATAGCATATCCATTTTTAATTTTATCTACAGCATGTATTGGTCTAGCTCTTTTACTTTCCTATTTGTGTTACTTCCATTTCATGTCCTTTAAAGTCCGATTTAAGCCTCAATTTAGCACAAGCTCAGATGTAAGCATGTGACTTCACTGAGACTGTAAATTGTTTGCCTTATCTGGCAACACAAATACCTGGAGCCAGCCCCAGTTATTGACCCTGATATAAGAACTAGTGCTGTCCAGTATATGCAGCTTTGATAGGATGGCAGGCTGATATCTGTGTAGAATTCTAACCCAGCTGTGGTTGTAAGGGTATGTCTACACAGACTTTTGGAGCGAGCAGGAGTGAGCCTCCCAGCCCAGGTTGATAGATTCGAGCTAGCGGGGCTTGCACTAGCACTCTAAAAATAGCTATACAGACAGCGCTTTGAAGTTGTCTCTTGAGCTGCAGCGTGGGCTCTGAAACCACCCCCTTCCCTAGGCTTCAGAGCCTGATCTCCAGCCTGAGATGCAACCCCAAAGCTGTCTGTATAGCTATTTTTAGAGCATTAGTGTGAGCCCCGCTAGCCCAAGTCTTTCAACTTGGGCTTGGAGGCTTGCTCCTGCTGGCTTCACTTTGCTATGTGGACATTCTCGAAGAGGTTCCACATAGCTCCTTTTAATGTCAAGTTGAAGTTCTTTTACCATTTATCCTTCCATCCTTCAAGGAAGGAATCATCTGTGCTTGTCATTTTAAAGATTCTATTACAGCCATCCAAAGCCAGTGCTGAAAATAAGCAGCTGAAAAGAGGGCACCAAGGTGCAAGAATAACTGTGGGCTTGCATGTCAGTGCCATGAATAACTTTCCTGTCTGCCAATGCAGCAAGTACAGGATGTGCTTGTGTTGCTATCTTTTCTTTTCAGTGAGGTGAAATCCTAAAACTTTGATTTTCCTAGTAAATATTCATGCTGCTAAGTCCCCTGCATTCCTTAGAGGCCCCTATAATCTCATCTTTGTTTGGCCTGTTTTAAATTCTAAATGAGGCGCTGCAGTTATCACACATATTGCAATCCCTCACACAATCATCTCATGAACCCAAGCAGTAGTTTCTCAAATAGTGTGACTTGCTAGCTCTGATGCCCTCACTTATGTTGAGCCGTCACTTACTTCCCAAATAGCCCCACTGAAGTCATTGGGAGAATTCCTGAAGTAAGGTACTACTAAGCTTGAGTAATGGTATCAGACTCTGGCTCTTTACGATGGGATGGACCACATACCATCCCAGCTCTCTTATGGGATTTACTTGGCAACATATAAAGCTACAAAACACTGGCACTCACATCATCTGTCAAGTCACAGGAGAAATCAGCTGCAATAATTACTATTAAAAAGTCAGCGTTGGCCCAAACTAACCACAGAATTGTATCTAAGATACCACAGGTTTCCTCTACATGTAGAACTGAAAATAACAATGTATGTTGATATCTCTTACAAATGTTGACTTTTTAATGTAGCCAATGGACTCTGAA
Organism: Dermochelys coriacea; assembly: GCF_009764565.3. Taxonomy (NCBI): domain Eukaryota; kingdom Metazoa; phylum Chordata; order Testudines; family Dermochelyidae; genus Dermochelys; species Dermochelys coriacea. The sequence goes on from NC_050069.1 coordinate 194,502,033, forward strand.
GTTCCACACAAATGTTGGATAAAAATAGTGTCTGTGGTGAAAAGGAAAGCCCTTGCTTATCATGTATTTTTCAAATACTATGGGTTTTTTTCCTCCTTGCCGGGGCTAGATACTGCTAGATTCCAATAACGATAGGAATGTATTCTTGAAATTCCACAACAGATTAAAAAAAGTCAGGGAATCATTTTAATGTGTCAAACAACCCCATCACAGAGAGACTCAATGTTAAACAATCCTCATGTCATGCTTCAGTTTATCTCCTTGAAATATGATTTTCTACACATGTGTGCCAGTAACTCAAGCTATAGCTATTGTATTCAAAGGACCTAAATATGTATTAAGATTCAGCCTTACATTTAGTAAGTTAAAGAAGCCTATAGTCATACATGGCCCAAGCCTGCCTATGATTATTATTAATAATTAGTATGATTTTATTCATGTTTGGCAGAATAGGTAAAGATAGATTCCTTGAGCAGAAGAACTTACTATCTAAGTGCCCAGTCTTGCAAAGGCTTACTACAAAGTGTAGGGTTTCCTGCCATGAGTAGTCCCACTGATATAGTAAGTACTGCACAAAGTAGTGGTGACAGAATTGGGCTCTTAATTAAGATCAGAACAACATGAGAATGGGGAAGGACTGGACAGGTAGGCTGAGGATGCTGGCTGAAATTCACCCTGGTCAGAAGGTCCATTCAAGACTATGCACCACTTAAGTCTCATTTAAGCCCTGTTTTGAGTCAATTTCATCCACTATAATTACACAATCATTAGGGAGGCTAGAATGTGCATCTTAGCAATTGCAGATTTTTAAATTGGATATTCCTTGTGCTCACTGGAACAAGTGGGCATGGTGAGTATCCAAGGAATGCTGGAGTCGGGTCCTTAGAAGATCAGGCAAAACCATTTCTTAGATTTAGCTGTTTATGAGAGAGAAGCTCATTTTGAATATCCTCTAGCATGGCTGGAAAACCAGCAGACTAAAGTAAATAAAGCAGCAGAGTAACAGAAAAGGTTTACAATGCTACTCATGGTTAAGACTTGCTGTCCACAATGAGAAGCCAGCTCTTCACTAAAGTCAATGGCACCATGCTGATTTACACCAGCTGAGTATCAGTTGTGATGCATTTAGATGGGAGGAATTATTCAATTCTTTTTAATCAATTCAATAGAAAAACACATGGGACCTGCTCCAAACTCTGTTGAAATCAATGGGAGTCTTTTTCCATTGACTTCAACAAGCTTTGGATTAGGGCCGTTTCTCCTCCTTAGAAGAGCAATCAAATTAAATGTATTATCTGATTGCTTATATTTTTGCTTTTGTTATAAAAATTTTTAATAAGTTTTAGGGGCTTTTAGTTTTTGTGCATTATAATATATCTCAAATTTTATACTATGCTTTTGTAAGCCTATGTTCCATATAAAAAGGTATATATGCCAAGTAAAGTTTGTTGGTTATTTGAAGTTGTTTTTGTTATGGCATGGTATATTACAAAATGAAGCACTTTCAAAAACCTACTGCAGTAAACCTGAGCAAGCACAACATAGGATCTAAAATATTAGTTTAGCAATACTGTACTAAGTAATTAAATTGAAAATGCCTTCAACAATATGTCATAAATTGATTGTTAGTCACATCCAAGAATTCTACTAATTGAATGGATGGTAACATACAGAAAAAAATTTTTTTTAACACCAGACCAATATTTTTATAAAAGGAGTGAATTATATACTCATAAAAATGATACCGATTGCGTTGAAAAGGGCCAGGCTCTGTAGAGACAAATATTGTGCAAACTTCTCTTGTGCATTCTCTGTGAATGTGCTGCAAACTTAACCTGCAAAACCACACCAAGTGGTGTGAATGGAAATTTTTGCATTATAGATCAATTCCCAATAGGGACCAAGATGAGATCAACAAGCCCATTTCTACTTCTAAAGGTTTGATCTCAAATCTGAGATCCAAAAAAAAAAGTCTGACAAAGCTACCAGACAGCTCCCAATACCCTGAAGCTGCGTCTTCCATGTCCTTGTGGTATATTACAATTCAGTATAATGATGCACTTGGAAGGTATTGGGGTATGGAGCATTCCATCTCTAGAAGAAAGGAATAGATATTTTTTTAAAATCAGAGCTTTACAGCAATTGAAGTGTCATAGTTTCATAACTTTCTCTGAGAGTCTGTAAAAGATTAACTGGACTGAAAACTAACGTTTCTTTTTATCCAAAGAATAGGTACAGCCTGGGCAAAGCAGCCTTGTAAGTTTTCCCTCCCACCACAAGATCTGTCCTGCGGCTTCCCTCCATGGGTGAGGGAGGAGTTGAGTTTCCAGGCCTGTACGGGGTTTGATTTTTGAAGAGCAGCTTCCCTTTTTGCACTCAGCAATAACTGTACAATAATAGCACAGGTACAATTAATTGCTAGTGCAAATGCTATTATTAGAATCTGTACTGCAAAAACAAGGATCCGGTTAAGCCCTTTTTATAAGTCAGGTCCTCTAAAGGAACATCCTTATCCTCTCTGCTCAACCTGCCCACAGCATACTAATTAGTGTCAACTGTGATAGTGATCTCTGTGATGTGCACACTTGTCCGCTACAGTGAGAGAGACAATAAAATGAGAACAGTGTCCCCTGATTCCCAATCTTGTCTCATGAAGCATAAATGAGAATCACTATCCATAGAAATGGCAGGATATACAGTACAAAATACAGGAATGAAATAAAACTCCATTCTTCCTTGTCAACCCACTGTATCTCAATGATGGATTAGGCAAAGGACTGATCCTTCTAGGAACATTACCTGTATTTACCAGAGTCTTTGGGGAGCGGGGGGGGGGGTGGTAGGGGAGGAAAAGATGAAATACTTCATTGTTGATACATCTATGTCACCAAACTCAATAGGCCAAGGTTCTTTTCTTTGTGACTGTGTGCTCTATTCACTGGAGGCTCCTTCTGACTGTTCTGAGGAATAGTTCACCACATCAACATCTCTCCCCACAGTCGCAACCCATCCCTCCGCTTCCCTCTCTTTGTCTGCAGCCCCTCTCTCTCTCCAGGGGCTGCTGTGGCCTCTTTGTGACTCAGCTCCTTGGCTAGATCTCTATCATGGTTCCCCTCCCGGGAGGAAGTCTCTTCTCCCAAACAGGCTCAGGCAGTCTTCCTATGCATTGCCCCACTGTTGCCACTTCCTCGCTGGCTGGTTGGAGAACCCAGGCCTGCCCTCTTCTCCAGGCTCCGGCTCAGAGATCCTCTAGCCAGCAGTCAAGGTCTGTTTTACCCCATACCTTGCTGCATTTCCCTGAGCCCTTTCCTAATCTTCTGCCTATCCCTTCCTTCTTTGGGTCTGCCAGTTTCACTGCTCCCTCCTCCTAGGGAGCAACTACAGCCTACACATCTCTACAGCCTCCAAACATATCTCCCTCTTCCCAGGGAGTGACTGCAGCCTTTCCCAGCAGCCTCCTCTGTTGCTAGCTTCCTGGCCTATATAGGCCCCACCTGCTCCTGCACAGGTAAGCTTCTTCAGATTAAGCCTTCTCTTTCAGTCTTAATTCCCTGCAGCCTGCCACCTAATAGGCTAATTGGCACCTCTGCTTTTTATAACAAAAGAGGTGCTGGGGCTTAAGCAATTTTTTTACGTTCACAACTGACACAGCAAGCCTAAAGATGCCAGGGCGGTGAACGGCCAAGCATACAGGTGCTGGGGCTCAGCCCTGGTCTTATGCCTTTCATGGCAAATGTGGGGAGGACACACTGTCACCGTGACATTAACAGTAGCACTAGTAATTGCAAGATGTGTTTCATAGCTGTGCTATAGATCTGGAGGTAAAGCAATTTCAGGGCAGAAAGGCCAAATAAAAATGTGTGACTCCTTTATTCATAACCTAAAACGTACAGAGCTACGGTGTGCGAGAGCTCATTAACAGGTCTGGTTTACAAATAGCTACAATCAGTGAAAAAGTGGCAACAGTAGGGAAAGAGTCACATCATATGAGTGTGTGTGAGTTAAATATTTTTCAGCCACCATTTTAAAGAGCTTCCGTCGAGTACTTTATTTTTAATATTTTAATTTGCTCTCCTCTGCTTGATTGTAATTCCCTCCTTGAATTTTGCAAATACAATGTGCTTTTCATTTTGATTTTATCTTTTTTCTATTTGGCAAATTATCAAATTCTTATTATTTTCTTTTATCTTGGGTACTTCCCCCTGTATTTCCTTATTGGTGCACCAGCATCATCTATGGTGACAGCCCCGCTCTGGAATTAAAGTTTGTTAGTTCATTTGTATTGCCTCACTTTGCTCTGCAGCAGGAGAACAAGATATTACACTATACATCCATTACATTATAAACATGATTGTCCAAACCTCTATCATCCAAGAATTCTTCTTGCAATACCTCAAATAGGGTCCTGTCCCAATGTCTGTTCATCACCATGAAAATTTCCTGGATTGTCCCTATCTCAAGTACCTGAATTAAGTGGAACCAGAGCAAGATTCCTTGCTAGGAGGTAGACAGCAAGCATGATATGGGGACTATGAAGCCCATTCATAGCTAGCATTACAGTCCTTATTGTGATTAAAACACAGCCTTGAGTATGAACAGCATAAATATAGTATCACTAGAAACAACCATATACAATCAGGCGAATTCAGAATGCTGAGTTCTTCTAGGACACTAAAGACACCTGCATTGTAGTAAATTGGACTCCCTGCAGAAAGACTGGCCTTGAAAGATATCCAGAATTAATGGACAACTCCTTTCCAAAGTTACAATGAGGCGGGGTGATGAGGAGGAGCTACTGCATTCCTCAGAAAGTTCCAGCCATCTTCTTCTTTCCTTCATCCCCTCCCACCTCAAAAAAGTCATTAGGCTCTGAGCAGCCTGTCCCCATATGAATGCACTGACTGCCAAGTCAGTTAAACAATACCGTGCAAATGACTTGATCAAACAATTAGACGCTAGGCAGAGTGAGACTCTCACACCTGTTTAATAAGGGGGTAATCATTTCACCAAAACAGCTAGAGGAGAAAATACACCAGAGGTTCCAATCGACACAGTATCAATTAGCATCCAGGTCTGTAGGGAGTCAACAACAAAGAGGAAATAAAATAATAATTTTAAAAAATTCGATCTCTGGTGAATTCTAGCCATAATAAAGCTGAGCCCAATATTTAAAGGAACATGTTACAAACACAGGCAAACAAAACTTCCTTCTTAGTAGCGTGAAGACATCTGTAAGGACAGTTAATTGAACTAGTAACATCTAAAATGATTTAGAAAATGACAGATAATGTCAGCTTGAGTCACTGTTTTCAGTCCAGCATAAATGAGAGGACAAGAGGGCACAAATGGCAATGAAAGAAAAACAAACTCCTACCAGATATCAAGGAGCTTTTTAAAAATTATTATTTGGAGAATTATCATCTTAGGGCCCTACCAAATTCACGATCCATTTTGGTCAATTTCACAGTCACAGGATTTTAAAAATTTTAAATTTCATGATTTCAGCTATTTAAATCTGAAATTTCACTGTTGTAATTGTAGGGGTCCTGACCCAAAAAGGAATTGTGTGTGTGTGTGTGGGGGGGAGATCGCAAGGTTATTGTAGTTGGGCTTGCAGTACTGCTGCCCTTACTTCTGCACTGCTGCTGCTGGTGGCAGCGCAGCCTTCAGAGCTGGGCAGCTAGAGTATGGCGGCAGTTGGCCGGGAACCCAGCTCTGAAGACAGAGCTGCAGCCAGCAGCAGCACAGAAGTAAGGATGGCATAGTATGGGATTTCCACCCTTACTTCTGTGCTGCTGGTGGTGGGGTGCTGCCTTCAGAACTGAGCACCTGGCTAACAGCTGCTGCTCTCTGGCCCCCACCTCTAAAGACAGTGCAGAAGTAAGGGTGGCAATACCTCAACCCCCCCTAAAATAATATTGTGACTCCCCCCCGCAACTCCCTTTTGGGTCAGGACCCCCAATTTGAGAAACTCTGGTCTCCCCTGTGAAATTTGTATAGTCTGAGGTAAAAGCACAAATAAGACCAGATTTCATGGGTGGGAGACCAGATTTCACGGTCCGTGACACATTTTTCCTGGCTATGAATTTGGTAATCATTATGTACGGGTACAAAAGCCTCTACCAGACAACGCTGTTGTGCTGATACAAATGCACTTGTGTCATACAGGGAACTACCCAATTCTGTTCTTAGAAGCAAACAGAGAACTGAGCAAAAGTCATGGTGTGATGTGTTAAATATCTTTATCCCTTCTCCAATGTTGTCTTATCCTTAGATCACAAGAATGAATGGAGTAATAAGTAATATTCTATATTCGCTATATAGGGAATGGGAGTAGTACAAACTGATCACTGCATGTTCAACAGCACAGGTATGTGCAGTAGCACATAGGCCTAACATGCATGCAAGAGGCCCAGACCTGGAATAGGAGAAAATCAAAGGTGAAATTTTGGCCTCCCTGCAATCATAGATTCATAGATTCATAGATACTAAGGTCAGAAGGGACCATTCTGATCATCTAGTCCGACCTCCTGCGCAGCGCAGGCCACAGAATCTCACCCACGCACTCCTATGAAAAACCTCACCCATGTCTGAGCTATTGAAGTCCTTAAATCATGGTTCAAAGACTTCAAGGAGCAGAGAAGCCTCCCTCAAGTCAACCATGCCCCATGCTACAGAGGAAGGCGAAAAACCTCCAGGGCCTCTCCAATCTGCCCTGGAGGAAAATTCCTTCCCGACCCCAAATATGGCAATCAGCTAAACCCTGAGCATATGGGCAAGATTCACCAGCCAGATACCCAGGAAAGAATTTTCTATAATAACTCAGATCCCATCCATCTAATATCCCATCTCAGGGAATTTGGCCTATTTACCCTGAATATTTAAAGATCAATTACTTACCAAAATCTCATTATCCCATCATACCATCTCCTCCATAAACTTATCGAGTAGAATCTTAAAGCCAGATAGATCTTTTGCCCCCACTGCTTCCCTTGGAAGGCTATTCCAAAACTTCACTCCTCTGATGGTTAAAAACCTTCGTCTGATTTCAAGTCTAAACTTCCTGGTGGCCAGTTTATACCCATTTGTTCTTGTGTCCACATTGGTGCTGAGCTGAAATAATTCCTCTCCCTCTCCTGAATTTATCCCTCTAATATATTTATAGAGAGCAATCATATCTCCCCTCAACCTTCTTTTAGTTAGGCTAAACAAGCCAAGCTCCTTAAGTCTCCTTTCATAAGACAAGTTTTCCATTCCTCGGATCATCCTAGTAGCCCTTCTCTGCTCCAGTTTGAATTCATCTTTTTTAAATATGGGAGACCAGAACTGCACACAGTATTCTAGGTGAGGTCTCACCAGTGCCTTGTATAACGGTACTAAAACCTCCTTATCCCTACTGGAAATGCCTCTCCTGATGCATCCCAAAACCGCATTAGCTTTTTGCACAGCCATATCACATTGGCAGCTCATAGTCATCCTATGATCAACCAATACTCCAAGGTCCTTCTCCTCTTCCGTTACTTCTAATTGATGCGTCCCCAACTTATAGCTAAAATTCTTGTTATTAATCCCTAAATGCATAACCTTACACTTCTCACTATTAAATTTCATCCTATTACTATTACTCCAGTTTACAAGGTCATCCAGATCCTCCTGTATAATATCCCGATCCTTCTCCGAATTGGCAATACCTCCCAGCTTTGTATCATCTGCAAACTTTATTAGCACACTCCCACTTTTTGTGCCAAGGTCAGTAATAAAAAGATTAAATAAGATTGGTCCCAAAACCAATCCCTGAGGAACTCCACTGGTAACCTCCCTCCAACCTGACAGTTCGCCTTTCAGTAGGACCCGTTGCAGTCTCCCCTTTAACCAATTCCTTAATCCACCTTTTGATGTTCATTTTGATCCCCATCTTCTCCAATTTAACTAATAATTCCCCATGTGGCACGGTATCAAATGCCTTACTGAAATCTAGGTAAATTAGATCCACTGCATTTCCTTTATCTAAAAAATCTGTTACTTTTTCAATGAAAGGCAAAACTCCAACTGACTACCCTCAGGCCAAGATTTCACCCCTGGGCTCCTGGATTCCTTTGGCTGATGTTGATTCAAGAAAGGATGTGCCAGTGTCATCCACACCAGTCAACTGTATACCTAATCTTTTGAAAGGGAAATTGCTCGTTGTAGACAGGGAGTCTGACTGCTGCAGACTGGACATTATCTCACTGTGTGGTACTATAAGTTATTGAAATCTAGCATGTTGAATCGTGATGCTGAGGTTAAGGAAAATGTTGAGAGCCTGACCATACAACTCTTCATCACCGTTACTCCTGGGGGAATTCTGTGCCACTGTGCAATACAGAATTTACACAGAATTCCATGTTTCCCCTGCAGAATTGGGGCTGCAGACTTGCTGGCTGCCACTAGGGGCCGCTGGACTCTGGAGAGCTCAGCTCACAGTGACTGGAGTGCCCAGCCCAGTGGGGATAGAGGCTGCATGCTCTGGCTGTGGGCTTGATCCTCATTCTCCCAGGGACAGGAGAGGGCTTGAGAGACCCAGCTCTGGCAAAGGGTGGGGAAGGGCAGGGCCACACTGCACCATACCACATCCCCTGGCGGGACAATAAAGAAGCAGGGGGGAAGTAAAGGCTCTGGGGGTGCAGGTGTCTGGGCTGAGGATGCCCCTTGGCTGGGCTCTGGGGGAAGAGGGTGCAGGTGTCTGGGCCAGGGGATGCCCTGTGGCTGGGCTCTGGGAGGAGGAGAGTGCAGGTGTCTGGGCTCTGGGGACTGCACACAGTCCCCTCCTGTACCCCCCCCAACTGGAACTGGGTTGTTGTAGCGATTTCTTTAACTCTGTACTCCTGGGGGAATCTTTTTTGTTGTTGTGGGTGTTGTTGGCATACTTGTTGACAAGTATTCTGAAATAAATTACCAAAATAATTGAAACTGGAGTGATTATATTGTATTATTTTGACAAATAAAATATGCAGAATTTTGCAAAATTTTAAAATATTGTGTGCACAATTTTTAATTTTTTGGCATGGAATTTTTAAATTTTTGGCACAGAATTCCTCCAGGAGTAATTACCCTAGTGAGCACCTCCTCAGGCCACTCTAAAAAACTTGCCATGTAAAGGAAGAAATGAATTTGGTAATAACCAAAGAGTTCAGAACAGCCTTCGAACTGATTGACTCTAGCAGAGGCCAGAAGCTAAAACTAGAGACAGGCCATGGGTGTGGAAAAAGCATTGCTGAAGGGTACCAGAAAGTTCTGCTCTGACTGGCGTTGCTTTAACTGATGTAAAGGCCAATGGAGATTGCTCTGCACTGAGGACAATAGGCCACAGATTAGGCAGTGCTTGAGATCCAGACTGGGAAGGGGACAGAGTCACCACTGAAACAAAACTAGAATCTTCTAGTAGTATCTGAATGAAGGCCTGTGTGTTAGCCTGTTTCCGGCTTACTCTGTGATAATGCTGCTCTCCTTTAAATGCTTACTGCATTTAAACCGTTTAATCACTTGTTCATTAAGAACAGGTTTCTAGGATGGCTTGCTGAGATGTAGCATCTCATTTACTTTGGAAGATAAAAACAACCACTTTAGTTGAACACTCATAATGCTCAGATCCTAACCATGGAATAATAATGAAGGTGGAGTGTATTATTAACTTAATGATGAGAAACAGTGAGAATTGGCACTCAGGACACAGCCTCACTCTGTGTCACTCTACCGGCTGATCACAAAGGCTAAGTGAAGTGAAATGAAATTGATACAGTTTGAAATTTGTATTTCTTTTTTAGCTTTTGGATCAAGTGATTCACATTCAAAAAATGATTTCTTGCTGAGCTGCAGGGAGGGGGGCGGAAAAAGCCACACACACTCCATTTGCAGGGTCTCACAAGTTAACTTAATCAAAAATTGGATACATAAACAAAGGGGGAAAGTCTCTAAGTGCATGTGCTTTTCGCTCTACATCATATGTACTATATGTATAGGCCAACATTTTTCTAACTTAGCATCTAAGCATCTAAATCCTATTTAGGCACCTAAATAAAAATGACTTACAGACAAATCTTCAGAACTGGCCACTGATCTTAGGCTGGACGTCTTGGGTATCCAAACCTGATTTGTAAAGGTGCAGAGCCACTTGTAGCTTCCAGTGACCTCAGTCACAGTGGTGGAAGCTTAGTGTTTCTGAAATCAGGCCCAAATTTGACAGCCAAACATCAAGGTGCCCAGCAGTCACTTTGGAAAATATTTGCCCTAATTTTAAGAAAAGCTGAACACCCGATTCCCACCAATATGAATTTAGTTGCCCGAGTCTGGGCTCCCCATTCTGAAAATGTGGGCAATAGCATCTATCTATGACAGAAAAGGGGAGAGCTAGATAGCTAAGGACTAGATTGTCCTTAGCCCTAATGCAGCCATTCTCCAGCACCCTGGGTGGGGTCGCAACATTGGGGCTACTGTATCTTTGTTTTGAGTCCTGTGCAAAGCACTGAGGTTGCACAGAGAAGTGAGTAGGGAGGCAGCAGGGAGGGCATGGACCTGTGATTTCACTTCTTCTGTGCGCAGCGCAGAGCTCACTGGGTGGAAGGAGGAAAGGTACGCTGGACCTTTGCAAGGGCTGCAGTAAATTGCTTTCTCCTGGAATAAGAGGAGACAATAGGGCAGGAATTGTGAGTCTGTTACTTTAATACAGATTAGACAAAAATGCCTTTTGCAACATAACACATAACAATGTATAAAATTAAAAAGGTAATAGAGAAATAGACATTTTTAAGCTTTGTTTTAAGCTGGGATAAAAATAGCTTGAATGTCTCACAGAAGAGAGTTCAACTCGATGGGAACAGAACCTGACCAAAGGTAACCAGTGCCTTCAGATGTACCAGTGCAACCCTAATGAAATGCATAGATGTAAGTGAAGTCAGAACTGGACTCCTCCTCCCTAAACAATTCAGAACCTGCGCACAAGTTGCAAGTAGTTGTATATGAAAAAATCCAATCTCACTAATATGAGGGCACTTGGGAAAAGAAGGGTCTCTTATGTGAGGGTTATAACTTTCAACTAAATACATAAGAACAGGGCCAGCTAGATACCTGAGTACTGGAGGTACAGAGGAAAAATGCAAGCAGTGAAATTGCAGTGAAGTGGTGTGATTCTGCACAGACTGCAGTTCAGGCAGAGTAGATGCAGAAAGATCAACAAGAAGGCCATTAGAATAATCAAGCCTGAAAATAACCAAGGGATGCACCAAAGTTTTAGCAGCAGCAGTTCTTAAATAAGCATGGATTTTAGAGATATTCAATACATGAAATTGACAGGTCTTCTCAACAGAATAAATGTGTGAGTGAAAAGACAAGTCACAGCCAACAGTTATCCCCAAATGCTGTAAAACAGGGGTGCCAATGGGATGAGATTAGTTTACTTCAAAATAGAAATCTGAGTGCAAGATCCAAAAGCTAAAGGGGCAGATCATCAGTTGGTGTAAATCAGCTGCACTTGTGAGGTCTCAGGCTGAAGCTCAAGTCACTAGCAAGGGCCAGGCCAATTCCACACCTTTCTCCCTCTGTCCAGGAGAATGAGCGAAGGTGAAGCTAGTTGGTATTAAGGCAGCTGGTGTAGCAGAATGCTCATGATTGCTCTCGCTGAAGACATTAATGAAAAAAAATTCTCCGTGACAGAGTGTGGATGAAAAATAAATAGATTTAGACTCATAAGGCAGACATTCATCACCATATTGAAACAATTTTGAGATGCAGTGAAACTGAGACATAACTTGGCACTAGTCCATGGAAAAGTGGCTATAATTGCAGAGTAATTAGTTTAGTTTACTCCTCTTTAACATGTCAGGATTAGAATTGCATACTCCATACTTAACTATGAATATAATTATCTATGTCATAGGAATTATTGTCAAGGTATCCTTCCTTTAGACTATTAGTTATCAGAGTATGTGAATACCTTAAGGTAATTTTGACATAGGTTTTTGTACTTTAACACATGCCCGTGTGTTGTTTGTTTACTCTGTCAACCTACACAGCATGTAGAAGAATGACTGGTGAGTGATGGTGGGAGTGAAGTTGTTTCACACAGCTTACTTTCACTCTATCAGAACAATGTTTGCTTTATCATCAAATCACTGGAGCACCCCTGTCATGCTGCCAGAAGACACAAAGGTTACAGATTTTTCTGACAACATAATGAAGACATGGATCTCTATCAAAATCACATGGAGTCCTCTTCTTCCCCAGGTGCCAACAGAGGCTGCAACCAGCCATTGCTAAGTGTCAGCATTGGCGAAGATGGTAAAAAGCTCTTTGTGATTTTGCAAGAGTCAGACCGGCTCTAATGGGAATGGATATTGATTTTCTCAAACCATCTTGTGTGGAATTGAATAGAACAGTTCTAATATTTTCCTGGATCATCATCACAGGACTGTCAAGGTGCAAGAAGTGAGATTTCCTTTTTTCGTGTTCTTCCTCTGGGGGTAGGATGAGAAATACATTTGCATGGCACACCTTCACGAATGCTATGCTGTCTGAGAAGTGATACTGTGTTTTACAAGCCTCTATACACAAAAATATCTACCTTTCACCACAAAAAAAGTAAAACCTAATATAACATCATGCTGCCCATTGAAGCATGAGATTGTTTTAAATGGTTTCTTTCCTGATATACTGAATAAATTCTAACCCATTGTAAGCACAGACCACTCAGCGTCCTTTGCTTTAAAAGGAACACATAACCCAGGCCTCCAGGAGAACCAGAAAACTGTCAATCCTTTACAGACTCCCATCAAAGATGGTTTTGGACATGAAGCAGCAGTGTTTGGGACTCAAAAAACTAGAGCCTCAACTTGTGTAATTTGGTGTAATTCCACTGAAGATAGCTGAGAATCCTGCCCTTATATTTCTGTAATATTCATGGTAAACAATAAGTGTTATAAGTATATAAGAACAAATGAACCTATTACAGTTTTTTTAAAATACAGTGATGAATGAAGTGGATTGTGAAGGGGAAAAAACAACCCAAACCTTTACTAAAATTTAAACCAAATTAGAAGCAAAAACTTTTTGGAGGCTTTAAACAGCTTAGCCAACCTTTTTAAATCATTTTTGTTTGTTTGTTTGTTTGTTTGTTTGTTTGTTTGTTTGTTTGTTTGTTTGTTTTTTATTTCACGCACCTCTGCCATTCCAGAACCAAGGAATCTTATGAAGAATAATTTACCCATGTTATTTGGATATTACTCTATGATTCTGTGGTCTAGCATTTCACAGTCCGTCTCCCTGTACACATAGAATAATGAACATATCTGACCTGAAAACACCACTGACCAGCAGAAGAAACATGATTTGCACACCCAACCCACTACTTTCCTAATTCCCTCATTTGGCACCACTCAGCTATATTCCAGACAGCACTTCCAGAACATACATGATGAATTCTGCATGGGTTGTCCAAGAAAGATACTAAAAGTAAAACTGTTGCTCCATGGTTTATTGATGGAGAATGAGGTACAAGGCTATTTTTTCATGTTAAGCTTCATTTGGAATATGTCAATCTGTCAGTGTAGCCAAGATTTTACAGAGCATATCAGAGGATTGTCTTTTAGGGAGAGACATACAACATAGAATATCAGAGTTGGAAGGGACCTCAGGAGATCATCTAGTCCAACCCCCTGCTCAAAGCAGGGCCAATACCCAATTTGTGCCCCAGATCCCTAAATGGCCCCCTCAAGGATTGAACTCACAACCCTGGGTTTAGCAGGCCAATGCTCAAACCACTGAGCTATCCAACACACTTAATTTTTTGTAACAAAAGTATTTCATCTACCAAAAAATTCCTAAGGCAATCCTATTTTCTTATTTGACAACCAAATTTTACAACCAGGTTGCCTTGAATCTTCCACCTTGAAAAAGATTTCCCTGTTTTGATAGAGATTCACAAAATTGGGAACCTTATACCCATGCCCTCCCCATGCACAAACCTGGGGGATTGGGATACACTTGGCTCAGAGACTATGGTGAGGGATAATCTTATAAGAGGATGGATGGGTGAGTGGAAGGGACCAAGGGATGCAGCACCCTTGGTTTTATAAAACCAGAGCCTGATTGAAGAGACCCAGCAAAACAAAAACCTCTACCATTTTGAATTGTTAAATGATTCTGGCAGGGGTAGGAAGGTCAGAATGTAGCTATGAATTTCTACAAATAGAAGCCAATCTGTTGTTCGCCACCTGAAGAACATCCATAATCTCCCAGGGTGGACATCTGATCGCACAAAATAGCTCAAATTGAACCCTGATTAAATGACTCATAATTCTAATGAAGTTAATGGAGTTGCAGTCATTTTACACAAGGTGTGGCTTTGGCTCACTGACTTCAATGGAATTTGCATGTGTTTATACCAAGACTGAATTTGGTCCTGTCTGGTTATTCACATGAATGATGCAGTTAGATATGGAGCTCTAGCAATGTTTCTGTAAAAAAGCCTGAGGAAGAGAGGGGAAAAACATCATTGCAAGTTGCCACAAGAAACATTGCTCCCAGAAAATTAAAACCAAAACCGAACACTGAACACAGCATATGCCTTTCTACACCTGCAGGGCACTGGGGATTGTGTTTGGTGTGGCAGAGTAAAGAGCTGACAGGGTCCATCCTCCTCCCTAGCATGCTTCATTTTTCAGAAAGCTCTTCCATTTGTTAAGCACTCGGAATAAAAGGGTTTCCCCACATTCAGCTTTACACACATTGCTGTATCTTGAAGCCAGTGGCAGGGCCTGCATCTTTTCCTTGAATATGCACTGTACAGTACCTGTGTCATTAGGCATCATTATCATCAGAGTTTGAGCTTGTCAGTTCTTGTCATCCTAATTCCTGTCTCAGAGGCTTTCCAGAAATTTATTTGATGCCTAATAGCGCTCTGTCAGTTCTAATCTTTGTGATGTAAGTATATCCAAACATTCTGTACAGTACTTGATGAATTATGTACACATGCTTTATATGGCTTAAAGAAGGGAATCCTCAAGCCAGTATATGAAATCTTCTCTTACCTATGCAGGGAGGTTGAACAGAATTTGGCCAAAGTACAGGACTGGGCATAAGAAGACATGGGTTCCAATCCAGGACCCGACTGTGGCTCATGGGCCTGGAACACCTCTCTGTGCTTCAGTTTCACCTTCTGTAATATGGCAATTACAACACTACAACCAAGGATTACTGTGTGACTTAATTAGCTAGCATTTAGGAAACATTCTGAGACCCTGGGATAAAAATTGTCAGATAAGTGCAAAGTTGGTGTGGTCTCATTATTATTATTTAATAATTAACATAACAGCCATTAATTTAACTGTGTGATCCCTTCTTATATGTAAAGAGAAGGAGCCTGTCAGCTTTCACTATGGTCTGTTCTCCCTAATCTTTAAATACCTCAATCAAAGCCTCTCTAACACAGTACTGCTCTTGACACCTGTATCAATTGTTCTAATATCTCATTAAGAGTAAGGCCACAAGGGAAAGCATCAGTTATGCCATCATGGTGAACTGTAAATTAAAATAATTTATCTCTAGCCATTATTCTGTACCCAGCAAAGCCTGCCTGGGAGCTACCAGGGCATAGAACTCGGAACCAGATGCAGCCAATAATATCAATCTCATCTGACAAATTTATTTTTTCAGGATATTTCCTGTTTGCTTACAATGTTGGTTTAATGTGGTGTATTTACCATTGGGGGTGGGGTGTTTGTTTTTTATTCAATATTTAAACAGCTTTCCCCCCCCCCCCCGCATTTCCTAAAGCAAACCTGGCACTGTAAGGGAACCTATGTCATCTGTGGCAGGTCCTTCTCGAGTTTATCCCAGAAGATTACAGTACAGAAATTGTCCAAGACAATTGTATGCTGCCTTTCATAATCCAAACTTGAGAGAGATTCTTACAGAATTGGTTTCTGGAATTGGCATTGGTGTTTAAAAGTTCGGATATAAGAGTACTGGAGATGACTCCTTAGCCCCATAGCTAACTCTGTGTCATGCATGTGGGAAAGAGGCGGAGCGGAGTACATGGAGGTCTGCCAGTTCAGCAGCTGGCTGCAGCCAGCATAATTTAGAGCAGCCCTGAGGCTCATTTGGCCAGTTACAGACAGATTCTGGCTCTTTTGTGTGCTGCCTGAATGGTATTACAGGAATACTCCCTTGCTCTCTATATACATAAACAATGGCACAAAGAGGCTGGATCACAAAATGTGTTCCTCAATGCTTTGCGCTAACCTGAATGTAAAGTTAATATTTTAATGTCTCCATGTTGTATGTCCTGATTTGTGTTAGAATGAATCCCTTTTGCTATTTCAGTGTCACAGTTCTCCCTGACATAAGTCTCAGATGGTTTTGTACTAATGACATAGAACAGCAATCTTCACTGTACCCTGTTGGGTAACCAAGGGCTGTGCAACAGGGGAATTATGAATTCCTCTCTCATGCACAGATCCTGTGTCAGGAGCATAACTCAAGCAGTCATGCAAGGTTGGGGGCAGGAGTGGAATCCACTTCTCAGCTTGTGGAGAGACAACAAAATCACTCCTTCTCCAGCCACAGTTGGCATAGTGGCCACAGTGCCTGCATTTGCCCCTTCTCCTCCCCACATGCACATTACATTTCAGATGGTATCCAGGCCGATATCTTAATGTTTTCCTTCTATTATTTATTTTGTGTTGTCAGGTGGGAGGCAGTGCGCAGCTCTGTTTTTTGTGGTCTATAATAAGGAGAGCTGGGCAGGAAATGGTTTTCTAGTCCCTGGAAATTCTTTGAGACTTTGAAAAATGTTCCTATCCTAAATCGAGACAAAGAGTCAAAATCTTGAAAATTTTCACAAATTGAGCCTCTGAAAAAAATTTCAGTTGGGGTTAATTGAAACATTTCATTTAGATTTCAATCTTTCTATTTATTTCTTTTTAATGATAATTTTCTTAAATTTCAAAATGAAAAGTAATTGTGAACTGAAGAAACAGAATTTTTTGCTACAGAATTGTCAAAAAATCCTGTTCTGACAATTTTGAAACCTTTACTTTCCAAAAGTTTGAAAACGAGAAATTCATCAAAATCGACCCTTTCTAACAAACAGTTTTAGTTTCAACAAATCTGCATTTTCCACCAAAAATATTAATTGAAAAATTCCCGATCAGTTCTACTAACAAGTGTGTATTTTTTTAGCTGGCACTATTATATTAAGCTGTGTATTTGCTGACAATATAATTGTTTAGCTGCTGAAAAGTTATTAACTATGAATAAAAATAAGAAACTGTACACCTATTTCCTAACCCTGAAATTACAAGGCAGGAAAGAGGATATAACCATTGTAGCACTAGGTTTTCTTGTTCGGTTGGTTTTTTTATTTAGGGCCAGATTCTGCACCCTTATTCACTTATCAGTTAAATCAATAGGACTACTTATGGAGTAAGATATTTACACCTATTATTTATTCACTACCTGGCACTTTACAGACACATAAATTGGCAGGGCCCTGTTTCCAGGATCCTACAGGCATAACACAGCAAAGGGGGGAGGTTAAGGGGGAAATGAGGATTACAGCAGTGAAAAACTGTGAGATGTTTCTTATTACATATGCATTTTGGGCCAGACCCTCATCTTGTGTAAATCAATGTCATTCCATTGACTTCAATGGAGCTACACCAGTTTATATCAGCAGAGATTCTGGCCCCTTGTTTCTTCCTAATTTACTATATCAACATGAAAATGTGATGTTACAGTTAAGTGGCTACATACTGGAGACCATTTCTTTCTCCTCCTTTCCAGCAATATCAGTAAACAAACAATTCAAAAGACAGTAGGTTAAAGAGAAACTCATGAAAATAAGTAAATGCTTTGTTGCAAATACATTTTCCTTCATACAACAAACAGATAGAAATTTTGCCTAACCTAGAATACTGCAAAACAGACAATTCTCCTGTGCAGTATATTTCACACTTACCTGGTCTTGGACAGAGTAGCTCAAATTAAATTTTACACTTAATACATCTGAGTTTTGAAAGCTCCATTAAGTTTCCCTAAATTCAAATAATTGCTATAAAATATTTTAGGCCAATGTGTGAATATAGCAAAACTATTATTACATCATTATATCCACTCTTACAGTATAGCTTTCAACTTGTAATGTACAGAAAACCTATGGTATATTTTTTGTCAATGACTGGAATGGACATCTGGCCAGATCAATATTTAGGTACAGTTTGTACGTGAGGGTGTAATCTTTAAAATGAAGTTAATACAAACAAAAAGAGGTTTTACTGTTTTAAAAAGCAGGAGGGAGACACATAAATTCATTACTTTTTTACCAAGCCCGAATCCATTGGAGCCCAGATCTTTCTTCCTAATAAAGTTAGTTGTTAGACTTAAAGTCATTTACTACCTGATGATGACAGTGTAATACCACTACCCAAGTTTGACTATTTTTATTAGTATTTTCTTTAGAAGTCTCTAAATGGATTGCAAGATATAATCTACCCTTTGAGCAATAGACCCTTCACCAACCAAACCACTCAGTGAATTCTTATCCAGTTATAGAACTTGCCTATGACTAAAAATCATAAATGGCTCTCAGACAGTTCTATTGTCTTTAAAGTGTTCTGGTATTAGTCCTCTAATTAAGGAAATGACACTTGAAATCGGATGGGATCATTAATTATGGAACCAACTCTGGCCAAAATTCTACAGCCTGAGGTAGGCAACTACTCAGCTGTAGAGCTATTTGTCAAGTAGAGACTCCAATGACCTTCTTGGTAAGTATATCGGGTTTCCTGAGCAAAGCATAACATGGAGATCTCACTCTGTGAAGTTTGCAGTAATTCGGATCCTTACGTTCCTCGTCCATCATTCTGCGTCATTGCTTTGTCTTTTCATTACCATAATTTAAAATCTAAATTAGATGGCTCAGGAAGTCTTGTCCTATCTGATTATATATTAAACCTTTTTTTGAAAACAATTCTTCAACATAAAGAAAAGGAGTACTTGTGGCACCTTAGAGACTAACAAATTTATTTGAGCATAAGCTTTTGTGAGCTATAGCTCACTTCATCGGATGCATGCAGTGGAAAATACAGTGGGGAGATTTTATATACATAGAGAACGTGAAACAATGGGTGTTACCATATACACTGTAACAAGAGTGATCAGGTAAGGTGAACTATTACCAGCAGGAGAGAAAAAAAAACTTTTGTAGTGATAATCAAGGTGGGCCATTTCCAGCAGTTGACAAGAACGTGTGAGGAACAGTACGGGGGAGAAATAAACATGGGGAAATAGTTTTACTTTGTGTAATGACACATCCACTCCCAGTCTTTATTCAAGCCTAATGTAATGGTGTCCAGTTTGCAAATTAATTCAGATTTAACAGTCTCTCGTTGGAGTCTGTTTTTGAAGTTTTTTTATTGAAGAATTGCCACTTTTAGGTCTGTAATCGAGTGATTAGAGAGATTGAAGTGGTCTCTGACTGGGTTTTGAATGTTATAATTCCTGACATCTAATTTGTGTCCATTTATTATTATTATTTATTATTGCCACAAGTCCTCCTTTTCTTTTTGCGGATACATACTAACATGGCTGCTACTCTGAAACAATTCTTCAACATGTGCCCTTGCAATTTGTGTTTACTATTTTTGATTCCACTGCAAGAATGAGGGACGGATGAGGCTTCTTCAGACGTGATCCAAATAAAATGCAAGTGATATTGGTTGTTTGGGGAAAACAAGTGGAAGAGTGCAAGGACGACATCAACCCATTCCATTGGCTGTTGGGGTTTGCAATCTAGGGATCTGGTTGTTTCCCAAATGCTACAACTAGGTGATCAGGTGGCAGCAATGGTCAGAACAGCTCTCTCTTTCTTTCCCATTTGCAGGCAGCCAGGAGTTTGTGACCATTTCTTTTGGATATGGAGCTCACTATTATCCACACACACCTTGTCATCCAGGCCATTGTCACAGCTGCAATGTGCTTTGCATAAGGCTACATCTTAAAATCCACTTGAATTCTGAAGCTGGTGCAGAATTCGGCAGTTCACATGTTAAGCAGCGTGTCTCGCCGCAAGCATATCACACCAGCAGTCCATGTTTTTCACTGGCTGCCTATTGGTTTCTGAGTAGCTTTTAAGTTGTGAACTGTGATTTTACGAGCTCTGAGTGCCCTGGGATTGACCTATCTAAGAGACCACCTCTCTCTCCAGGGCATTCTGCTATAGCTGGTGCTCACAGGAGGTGCCAGTCCTGGAGCTGCCCAAGGTATAAAAATAAAGGGGTATTTTCTATGAGAGTCCCTCAATTTTGGAACTCATCCCACCATTTGGTCTGAAATCACCTGCATCACCTCTCCTATAGGGTATCCCTCAAAATCCATTGTTTCTCCTTGTTCAGTGGGAAAGGGAGAGAATTATGAGGCTGGGGAAAAGTGGAATTCTGGCAGGGGAGCTTAAAAGTGTATGGTTTCTTTGTGTTGTCAAGTTATTTTGTTTGGGCCGTGATTCAGAGTTGTATAATGGTATATTTTGGGGGGAAAAGTTGTCAAGGGTGCCCAGGGCCATTGATGGGAGTGTTCTTTTATTAGAAATGGAAAGAAATACAATTAATATGTAAATAATAAATATTATTTATTTATATTACAGTAGTGCCTAGAGGCTCCAGTTCAGATTATGGCCCCATTGTGCTAGACGCTGCACAAACACAGAGCTAGAAATTGTAGCTTCCAGGTCAAGGACTATCTTTTTGTCCTTTGTTGGTAAAGCAGCTACCACAATGGGATCCTGATCCATGGCGAGGACTCCTCCGAGCTACAGTAATACAAATAATAACATGAAGAGACAACACAGAGATTAAGAGGCACAGAGAGATTAAGTGATTTGCCCAAGGTCACAGAAGAGCTCTATGGCAAAGCTAGAAATTGAACCCAGGTTCCAGGGTGTCATGCCAATGCCTTAACCTCAGGACCATCCTTCCTCTCTAATAAATAGTGTTTCCCTTGCAATCACTCATGGCAGAACTTTGAGCCAGTTCCTGCAAACCCTTACGGCTGTGAGAATCCTCCTTAATGCATGCGCCCCAGGGGTGGCAGAAAGGACAATTCGCATGAGTAAGAGTTTGTAGAATCAAGCCCTTTGGTACATTTTTCTTCAATCTCTCTTAGCCCTACTGGTACAATGTGATCTTCAAATTGTACTTTATTGTATACAGGCTGCTTGTTTACTAAGCCTCCTTCCCTAAATCTAAATAAATGCACCATATTCATCTTCATTTGACTGCTTTGACTGTATTTGTATTTGTATTTTCACAAAATACAGCAGGAGCTCACTGTACAGTCTCAGTTCCCCTCTCACACACCTCTCAGTGTTGCCCTAACGCAAGTGACAAGCAGCCCATTCTGTCTCATCCATTCTCTCTGTAGATAGACTAATACTTCTTATCTTACATTCTGGGCCTCTGCAGCCTTTATCTGTTATGACTCAACACTTTGGATTATTCTTTTATGAAGGATGGAACAGGCCAATTCTCTCTCGTTGTTGAAATCCACATTTCAAAGAGATCTGCACACAGGAGTATTGTTTGAGCTCAGATCAAATGATTGTAATATGTCCTGTCACAGGGGTTATTTGATTCCTGAATCAATTTTTTATTCTTTATATTTAATTAATGCCAGTCTATAAAACATCCTTTCCTGATCTCATATGAATTGCTCTAGGTGTCTTCTTGGATTGGTCACAAAATGTAAAACCCGCTATTAGCAATAACTTCATCTTATCTGAGAACTATCTTTCGTGAAGTCTTCTGATGATTGCTAAATAATCACATGACCCCACTCTGACTGCTCCCTTCATGGGGATGCATGTACCAAGGCACCTTCTTCTGCACATGCACACACACTCTCCTGTTGTCTTCTGCACACAGCCAGGCCACTTGGAAGGTCTCTGTTTGTAAATACCACTTGTGGTTTATTTGCAGTGTTCCCCCACCACCCTTACAGCATTGCGCAGTACCTTATTCACACCAGCATATCATCTTCAGCTCCCTAGGTCAAGGATAGGAGATCTCACTCTCTGTCTGAGGTCTCTGTTGGGACTGCTTCTGAGAGCCTACTGCTCTCACCTTCCCCCTTCCCCCCCCCCCCCAGAGGCTTCCTTCCAGAGCATTTTCTACTCTCTGGGCTCCTTTAATCCTCCTGCACAATAGCCAGCCATAGTTGAAGTTCTTACACTCACCTGAGCACAAAGACTGTGTGAGGCTAGGTCACTAGTGATACTAACCATCCCAAAAGGAACCGGCATGGCCATGTACTCCACAGTGGAGTGCACAAGGAGAGCACATGCTGCCTCCTCTTAATGGGTTTAGCAGTGAGCATGCTCCCCCCAGCCCCCGCTGTAAGCTAAGATACTGCAGGAGGGATTGTGCTCCCTGGAGACTCAGTGTCTTCTAGAACTCCTGTCTGTAAGGAGCCTGTGTTTTAGTTCATGCTCAGAGGTAAATCTGAGCTACAATTATTGATCATTATAAATGTGTTATAATTTTTGCTAGTATGCTTCTTCCCAAAGGCTAAGGACAATGGACACTACATCTCTCCATGTTATCCATATGGACTCCATACTATTTCTCTGGTTTTTCCAGTTTACCCCCAAGGGAGGACAACATAGAACTTAGAGTCATGGAATTTAAGGCCAGAAGGGACCTTCTGTATCACAGACCCTCAATGCCACCCAGCACCCCACACCAAGCACAACAGCCAAATTTAGACCAAAATTTTAAAGCCCTCATTGTCAGTGACTGGGAAGTGGATGGTAATGCCTAGTGGTTGAAGCAGGCAACTCTAGCCGGGAGTCAGAGCGCAGAGTCAGATGCCAGAGCCAAGGGTCAGATCTGGAGTCAGGAGCCAGGAAACGGAGCCAGGAGTCAGAAGCAAGTTCCCTGGAGTCAGGCAAGGCAGAGGCAGAGCTGGGTCCAAGGCAGGGGTAGGGCTTGGGAACTGTTGCAGCTGTGGGTGAATGCTTTGAGCAGCTAGCAAACTACTACTGCTGCTGCTGCACTGAAGAGCAAACCTGCTAGCTTCTTCAATGAGTCAGGCAGCACGCTCAATGAGGTGTAGGGCGGCCACTCATGTGTCCCAGAATACCAGACATTCGTGTACTTCCAGGAACAGTGTGGACCTGCACCCGCCTGTCTGACTCTGACCCTCCCACAGCAATGGCGCATGCGAGGTCACACCAGCAGGGATGGACTGGTGCACTCTTCAAAATAGCGTCCACCATCCATGACACTGGACAAAACCACATCCAGTTTTGTCTCAGTATCGAGCAGGGGACAAATGTTTAAAAACAGGACTGTCTGGCTTAAAACCAGTCAAATGGTCTGCCTAGTCAGGTGAGCTGTCTGATGCTGCCCAACTGTGCTTTTTTAGCTGTCAGGAGACGGAGCAGGTGCAGATGCAGGGCCTTATTCGTAACACTCAGAAGATTAGACTATCATGCCATAGGGAGAGAACAGGAAGGACTGAGGTGCATCAGTGTCAGAGGCCCCCTGAAATGGCAAGGAAATGATTAAGTGAGAGATACCCAGATAATCCTGGCAAGTGACCTGCACCCACATGCTTCAGAAGGAGGTGAAAAATACCCTAAGGTCACTGCAAATCTGACCTGGGGGGAAATTGCTTCCTGCCCTCGTATCAGTTTGATCCTGAGCATGTGAGCAAGAACCAACCAGCTAAGGATCTAAGAGAGAGCATGCTTGGTGCCACCTCAGAACTCTGGTCCACTCCGTCCAGTGTCCCATCTCCAGCTATGGCCATTTCTGATGTTTCAGAGGAAGGAGACAAAAAACAAAACAAAAAACCCAGAATACGTTGGTGGAGAGGAGAGGATAAAAATTCCCTTCCTGACCCCTGCAAGTGGCCAGCTGAAGTCTTGAAGCATGAGCTTTTAGGAACATAAGACATAAACTGGAAGCGAGCCCCAATGATGCTAAGCCCTGCTCCCTACCATCACAAGTAATCCTGTCATACAATCACACTCATAATTTCTTCCAGCTCTCTCTCAAAACTAATTAACTTATTTGCTCCCACAACCCCTATTGGGACATTGTTCCAGAGTCTAATTCTTCTAATGGTTAGAAATCTTCATAAGAATGGCCCTACGGGTCAGACCCAAGGTCCATCTAGCCCAGTACCCTATCTTCCGACAGTGGCCAGTGCCAGGTGCCCCAGAGGGAATGAACAGAACAGGTAATCATCAAGTGATCCATCCCCTGTTGCTCATTCCCAGCTTCTCGCAAACAAAGGCTAGGGACACCATGCCTGCCCATCCTGGCTAATAGCCATTGTAATTTCCAGACTGAATTTGTTCATGGCTAGTTTATATCCATTTGTTCTTGTGCAAACATGGTCCTTTAGCGTAAATAGCTCTTCCCCTTCCCTTTTTGCTAGGCTAAATAAGCCAAGCTCTTTGAGTCTCCTCTCATAAGGTAGGCCCTCCATTTCACAAATCATTCTAGTAGCTCTTCTCAGCATCTGTTCCAGTCTGCATGAATCTTTCTTGAACAAGGATGACCAGAATTGTACACAGTATTCCAAATGAGGTCTTATCAATGCCTTGTACAATGGCATTAATTCTTCTCTATCTCTACTGGAAATGCCTGGCCTGATACATCCTAGGATATCATTTTCCCTTTTTCACAGTAACATCATGTTGATAGCTCATGGTCATCCTATGATCAACTCACACAACCAGGTCTCTCCCCTCCTCTGTTGCTTCCAACTGATGAGCCACCAGCTTGTAACAGAAATTCTTATTAGACCCTAAGTGCATGTCCTTGCACTTTGTACTATTGAATTGCACCCCATTTCTGTCACTCCAGTCTTCAAGTTCCTCCAGATCTTCCTGTATAATGTCACCAGTCTTCTCTGTATTGACAATGCCTCCCAACTTAGTATCATCATCAGATTTCATTAGCGCACTTCCACTTTTTTGTGCCAAGGTCATTAATAAAAATATTGAATGAGATTGGTCCCAAGACCGATCCTTGAGGAACTCCACTAGTAACCTCCCTCCAGTCCAATAGTTCACCTTTCAGCACAACCCATGGCCTTCTCCCCTTTTAGCCAGTTCCTTATCCATCTTACAGATCTTGTACTGATCCCCACACTCCCTAATTTAACTAATAATTTCCCATGGGGTACCATGTCAAATGCTTTACCAAAGTCCATGAATATAAGATCTACTCCATTTCCCTTATCTAAAAAAATCAGTTATTTTCTTAAAGAAGGAAGTCAGGTGAGTTTGGCATGAACTACCTTTGGTAAACCTATGTTGCATTATATCCCTTTTACCTCTTTGAATTTAATTATTCTTTCCTTCACATTTTGTTCTAAAGCGTTACATACTACTGAGGTCTAACAAGTCTGTAATTGCCCAGATCACTTTCCCCCCTCTTTCTTAAATATAACCATGGCATTAGCTATTCTCAAGTCATATGGTAATACTCCTGAATACATAGATTACTAAAAATCCTTTCTACCAGACTAGCAATCTCATGTTCCAGTTCTTTCAGTTTTCTAGGATGGAAATTATCTAGTCCCCCTGATTTGGGTGCAATAAGTCTTTTACTTTTTTTTACCATCTTAGATGTAATCATTTGCATTTCTGTGCGCTCATTTCCATCAGCCATCCTGCCTTCATACCCATGTTTCATGTAGTGCAGGGGTAGATGGAATCTATTTTGAGATTCCTTGCTATGTCTCAGAAGAATTTTATTTTGTTATTTTAACCAAAGGTTCTCATTTCCCTTATACCACCCAGTTGCCATTACATGGCAAGAGGCAAAGTCTGTATCCTGTATTGCAAACCTACCTCACACTCCAAGCTCTTAAAATAATAAATAATAATCATGCTTTGCACTTCTGTAATACTTTCTAAACATTAATGCATTTAGCCTCATAATTGCTTGTGAAGCAGGTAAGTAGTATTATCCCCATTTTACAGATAAATAAACTGAGGCAAAGAGAGACTAAGGCCAAGGTTTTTTTAAGTGACTGGTGATTTTTTGTACCCAACTTGAGACACCTTGAAGGGACTGCATTTTCAGAAAGTACTGAGCATCTGCCCTCTGAAAATCAGGCCCCTTTTAAGATGTCTCAAATTTGTCATGACTTTGCAATACGGGCAGAAGTTCAGTCCCTTGGTGAGTACAGAGAATTCAGCTCCAGATAAACTGATGTTGGTGGGGAGTAATGTAATGTCCATGTGGTGGGTTCTTGTGCCAGGGTTTCTCCTAGAGGTGGTGTTCTGTGCGTTGTGGAGTTGTTGTAATTGGTTCCACTTTTTGGTCTTGTGTTGGATGGCTGTAATCAGGTTTTTATGATAGTTGGTCTAAGTCTCTTGCATGATCTCCTGGTAGGTTTCCTGATTTTTTCCTTCTTTTCCAGGTGTTTACTAGGCAGTGACCTATGTCTATACCTGGCAGAAAATTCATCAAATCCCAACAGCGCCATTTACTCTAATATCAACATTGGCTTCAGTGTCACCAATTTGAAACCAGTACATTAGCTATGGTGACATTCTTTGCTAGGCAGTGCCCGGTGTTTTTTACACATAAAGCAGATTAGCCGAATTCAATGGCCACATTTAGTCCAACATCGACATTTCTCTGTAGTCGAACACTAACTGCATCTGCTGTGTTCACTATGTTGTCATAACTCTTGGTGAGGTCCTGTATAATTTGCTTTTTCGCTTCATCTCTAGTTTACAATATTTCTTTAAAAACTAGGGAAATTCACAGCAAAAATGTTGTTTAACATTAACTAAGGTGGCTCTGTTCTAACTTAATAACATTGTCCTCAAATGTTGAAAAGCTAGAAAATAAACAGTTTAAGTCAACAGCTTCTGTTTCTCTACCTACATCAATATACAACATGTTAACTTTTAACTATTACTGTCCTCCTTCCATGACACATTAACTGCAAAGGCTTCATCAACCACCATGCTGCCTTAAATCCGACATATATTTTTGGATTTCTTAGGAAACATAAAATACCTTTTCACATATGTGTCTTTATATGTAGGTCAGCATTAAGGCTGCACAGTAGTCTATGAAGCCTTGGGTATTCACAATAGGTTGTGGTAGGAGGATCCCGTTGTAGATGGATGGAAGGAGGAGAAAAAAATAAAAGCTCAGTATCTCTACATCTGCATACAATGCAGTATTTCAATATCATAGCAAAATAATGGATAATGGATGAAGTCATTACAGTTTATCATGTAAATAAACTGCACCACTATCTTTGTAATCAGTGCAGACCACCTATTGTGCCAATAAAAGTCTGCATATTTAAAAATAATTTTAAAAGATACGCTGCCTATTACACTCAAAAGAAATCCATACAGACAAGAATGAGCTTTGAGTGGATCTTGAGACTGGAGCAGTAAAGGATGGAACACATGACCAATAAATTTTGGGGCAATATTTGGATTTTCTTCAGTTGTGCTCTGAATGAAAATGGGAGGTAATTAAAAGCCACATGGTGGGAAACAATTAGAGAGGGAACAAAATTACCAAAACACTGCACAGTTTCCTATATAAATTCACCAGTTAAGCTTCTGGCCATGGGAGGTTGCATAGAACATTATTGCTATCTACCTTTTCTGAGGAAATAAAGTTTTATTTAAGGGCTTCCTGTTCTCTTCCAAGGGTTTTTAGACAAGTCCTTCCTGTGTTTCTCAATTTCTTTTTTCAGTTCAAAATTTACCCCTTCTCAACCCCCCACTATTTAGAAAATGAAAGTCCCGAGTCTCTGTTGTGTCTCTGTCCCACTGCAATAAAACACCCAGGGCTGGTCAGTGTCAGCTGACTGAGACTTGCGGGGGCTTGGGCTGCAGGTCTACAAAATTGCAATGTAGATGTTCGGGCTTGGGCTAGAACCTAGGCACTGGGCCCTTTGCGGGTGTTGTGTTGCAATGGAGACATACCCTCACAGGCCACAGACCAGTTGGGGTATGACACAGCCGATGAAAAGACATACACTAGCCGCAAAATTGTAGGGTGGAGTTGTGCTCAGCCCCACCCATTACACACCCTGAAATGCCCCCTTCTGCCCCTTACATGACTAATAGATAGGAGTGGGGGTTGGTTGACATGTGGAGCCGGCTCCTCTGGCTTCACATCAGCTGACAGTTCCTCTGCTAGGAGAAATCTTAACTAGATAGCTGCAGAAGGGTTTCACTCCTTGCAGAACTGGGACACAGAAATTAACCCAAACTTTTCTTATTTAAATATGCTGCTTTTACATGTTCATTTGTTAGTTGTTTTCTGATCCCCATTGAATCACAGGGCCAGTGCTCACCACGAGGCACTCTCCAAGATGTGCACCTGGTCCAAGATGGCATTCACACCATTCCTGGACAATCTCAACCAATTAATGATGGCCAATTGCAGAAATTCTTTAGTTTTATTTTAAAATAATTTTTCTTTTGGTGACTTTGGCTCTTTGCAGCTTTCTTTTTAGAAGGAAGAGGAAAGTGCCCCTTTTCTATTTAAAATTGACTTTATGTTTCCCATCTCTGGACCAAATCCTGAAAATCTGTACTCAGTTCCTACTCAGTCCTGGCTCAGGTAGAATGCTCATTGAATACAATGGGAAATCAGTCTTGAATACAATGGGAAATTTGCCTGAATAAGAGTAGAATAAAAGCTGAGTAAGGACTTTAGGATATGGCAAATGAAGTACAGTGTGGGTTTGGAGATATTTTTCCTAATTATGGAGGACTATTATTAATTATCACTATTTTATTTTAAAGGTTTGATCTCAGATCCACATCTACATATAGGTAGAAAATCATGTCAATATCTCCTTCTTTACAAGCTTTGTCTTCAGTTACAGCGTGCCCCATCAGAAAGATGAGAGGAGAAGGGAAATGCATGATAGATTAAGTCTTTTTTGACATTTATTTTCACGCCAATCATGCACTGCACTCACAAGTGAAGATAATTTTTATAAATACTCAAGCCTTCCTGAGCTAGATGCTGTGTGAACAAAGCATGCATTGTTCAGGGTTTGTTTTTTTTCAAACAGAGATTTGACTTATATTGCTTATTTTATTTTGTGTTTTTTTTATTTCATGTGTTTTTTAAGGGCAGTTTTTTAAAATGAATTTTTGTGGTTTGTTTTTTCAGAAGAATATTTTTCAAACTTTTCTTTGTGCGGCAGCTGCTGTTTCCATGCTGTCATTTGTCTTGCTATGGAGGAGGGCTGTGTATATGCACCACCAGAAGTTGATTGGTTAGTTCATCATACACATGTTATTTGTTGAGGTGTTTCTACGATGAGTCATGCGATTTGATTTGATTTGATTGGTGGATTAAAGAGAAGTAGGTGTGTATTTCTATTGTACATCTCCCTTTTCCCCCCACACTTCACATGTAATGAACCATGGACATACACATACAGGTTTTCAGTGATGCCTGAACTCAGGACTTTTAGCACAAAATGCACACGCCTCTACTTTTGGAGGCAAACTCCTTCTGCTGTGAGAAAGTAGGTTGTCATAATAAGTGAGGCTTGCCACTGAAGCACAATTACATGTGCTTCTGAAGGGGTCGGCTCACTGGTGGCACCTCCTCATGGCCAGGCATGGCATGGCAGCTCTCTGTCTGCCAGGGTCTCCTGCCAGTTGCTGCTCCATCTCTGCCATGGCCTGCTGCTTCCTGTGACATGGCCCTTCAGCCAGGTCACTTCAGCATCTCTCCCTTTCCGGGGTAGACTGTGAACGAAAAGCAAGGGGAGTTATGGAAATAAGCGGAGGGAGTAAGACAGAGGTATTGGGGGTCAGGAGGAAAATTTATGTAAGGGCAGATTATTTTATAATTTCCTACTGCAGGGTTGCTTGCACTGTCCTCTTTCACATGGGGTACTGGCCACAGTTGAAGGATACTGGACTAGATAAATGAAGAGGTTGATCCAGTCTGGCAATTCCTATATTCCTATAATGTTTTTTTGGCAACTGCCATTGAGTATATACAGAGCTGCTCCACATGTCTTTCTGCCCCGGCCAACAATTCCCTTGGTCAGCAATCCTGGTAAGAAGCCTGCTTATGTGGGGACAGAGCCCTATTATGTGGTAGCAAGGAGTGAAGCATATTTGGGTCATTAATGATAAAAGGGAAAACATATATTATTTTAAATAGTCACTATTCATCAGCTGTGTATGAAAATGTATAGCAAATAATTATGAGGCAGTGTCTAATAAAGATGGAAGGGATAAAAATCCCTGAGAATTTTTAATCAGAGATATAAAAACGTGTTATTAATACAATGTAATTGTTTCATTAAATATTTAAAATTTACTTCATATACTAAATTTTGGTTTTAACAAATATATTTCTGCTTTATAAATTTGTAACACTTCTGTGAGATTTGTACAGCATAAACTGCCTCAAAAAAAAAGAATTTTGTCTTCATTTTCTTGATGACAAATGAGATGGAAAATCTGATCAAGATACATTCATGTCTTTCATTACAATGTATACATTCATCATAGAGATAAATAATGCAATTATAAATACAGTATTTCTTATAGAAAATATCTCATTTCTGTTACATATAACTTCATTTAAATATCTTTCTACTTATAACAGTTACAGTCTTGTAAGAAAAATGCTTGTTTCCAATTTTATTTATTCAATGTCATTTCATAAGACACAATTCACCTCTTTTTAAAAATTTAATTTATATTTTGCAGACTTGAAGCAGATACTAGGAAACATCATTGTTACTTTTCAAATTACATTACAGCACTGTGCCAATTTTTGGAGTAAGAGCTGATACAGGAGAAGAAGTTGAACATCCATCAGTTCTATTAACTCCATATATTACTAGAAGAGGGGCTAAAGACAGTAAATATTTTGCAGTAAAGCAAAGAACCAGATCTTCAGCTCATGTAAATCAATGTTTGATTTACACTCCCTAAGGATCTAGCTAACAATGTCGGTATTTTCTAGGAGCCTTTCTTTTGTCTTACCTTTATAGTATTTTAGAAATGGTTGCCAGATCTGTAAGAACCTACTATTCCCTCTCTGCCATTAACCTCATTAATTCAATGATGCATTTATCCTTTTTTAAACCTTTTCTTTATTATTTACAAAAATGTGGGTAATCCTAATCACTAATCACTTTTGAAAATCTTGGCCTGTGAGTGTGACTTACTCTTGTATACTGAACTGGTGCAAGACCAGGAAGGCTCCTCGCTTTCCCTCTCTTCCTGCCCATGCACCCATTCAAAGCCCAGGCATGCTTTGGTCCTTAATAAACTGGTGGTTATCTTTGTAGGAAATGGAATAGTAGGCCCAAAGAGTCCACTGGCAATTCATTTTGAGCTGCTGTTTTGAGATATGTCACATTTCTATGTCTCCACATCATTAAGCTGTGTATGAAAAATAAGTACTTGCTAGACAGTATCTGACACAACCAATATTAGCTGAGCTGGTGTTCTAGTATTATTAAAAACAAATGAGTAAAAAACTGTAGGCCACAAACTCATATGGATATGGTAATAGATAATCTGAAGCCAATAGAGCTAAGCTGATTTACACCAGCTGAGGATCTGACCATGTATTTACATGATTATTAGGGATATGGTGATTATTCGATTCAAATTCACTTCACATACAAGTTCACATATGTCAATTTATACCAGCTGAGGATCTTGCCCATTTTATGTATTCTAGACCAAAAGGACTTGGATTCATGTAGCAATACTGCATAGTACTATTTGCTGAAAATAAGAACATAATGCTATTTTTTAAATTAGTGCATACTTTAAAATAGATTTCTATGAAATCCTTGCTGCAAATCTCCAATGTATTATTATTGTGCAATAAAACTGATTTCAAAGCTTAATAGAATGTTGTATGATTTTGCACAATACTGTTCTCTCTTTTAAATAATTCATTTTGGTTATTTGACAAATACTAATAGCCACTATTTGGTATTCAGGAGAATAACAAACAACAACTATTTGTCACATCCTTCTACTATATAATATTAATAAAATGGATGAGATGTAAAATGACCTTCATGATGGATGGATATCTGGAGTGTGTTTAAATGTGCTACAATATCAGCAGAGAAGACTGCTACAGAAATTTAATTGCAACCTCCCCCACCTAGCTGTGCCAATGAACTTCAGTCCTGTCTATTAAATCTCTCCTGTTCCAGTTAAGATATCATTCAAATGACATACATACACACACCTCTCTTCATCTTTGGGATGTGCTCGGGAACAAAGACTGTCAATTGTGCTCAAACTTTGAGGTGGTTTTGTGCTATGATTATATATTCACAAACTGAGACCACCCAATAAGGTTTCACTTTTGTCCTAAAGGTAAGTTACTTTAATATTGTTCTCCAAAGGCGAAAAGTTGGAATGTTAACATACTGTGCTACCCAGTCCCTGTTCAGCATCACACTGTGAAACAAACCTTAAATAGACCTGATTCATCTTGACAGAATGGACTCCAGGAAGGATTTATTTTCCTATTGTCTGTTCCCATTAATGCAGGAGTATTTACATGAGATAATGGACATTAGTCATGTAAATCCCTGGCTCATCAATGGGAGAATGGACCCTGAAAATCGTTAAATCTGATTTTCCAGAAGATTAGAAACAATTTACACTTGATCACAAATTGCTACCCAGAATGCATGTTTAAAACAGGGTTATTCTGATTATTCAAATATAATGGCCT
Organism: Dermochelys coriacea; assembly: GCF_009764565.3. NCBI lineage: Eukaryota > Metazoa > Chordata > Testudines > Dermochelyidae > Dermochelys > Dermochelys coriacea. Next base: position 194,534,813 of record NC_050069.1, read on the forward strand.
GAATATATTCAGTTATGCAGAACAACGAAGGAAGAGTCAAATATCCTCTATTCCCTGATAATTTCCACTGGAATAACCAATTAATCATTTCCAAAGCAATGTAACCATTTTCTCATCTTCCATTTTAATCACCTCTTCACACAAGCTACCACTCAGCTGCAGAAATAATGGTCCAGTTTGGAATCCATGTCCAGTTTCCTCTTGTGGTTTAATCTTCTTCAATTCCTCAAACAAATCACCAATTGATATTACATCCTAGAAAAAAATGGATCATATTCAAGTAAACAAACCAGTACATTAGCTCAACCTGATAAAGAATAGCTGTTCCAATTTTATGTTCCAAATCACCTCATTTTAATGGGACTGGCACATGCCTTTCAACTAGGCGTCATGGAAAAAATGCTGTTTGTGTATCTCTCTCTCTCTTTTTAAGCCACTCATTGTACCCTGTCTTTCTCATGGCAATCTATTACTCTAGCAATGTCGTAGCATTTCTTCTGATCTTGTAGCTTTAGATGTGTTTCCATTGTGATCCCTTGTTTATATACTATTCTGAGTGTAAAGGGCCACAGCAGCCACAATAAATTGTACAATCTGAGGAATTCTTTCTTCAATAACGTGTCAGGATCACTATTTTCACAGATGTATGACGAGAGCTATGAAGTGGTCTTACAATATATCTAATCTGTACTGGAACACTTTGTTCCTGTACAGATCTGTAAGATGTTCCATTTTACTTTTGTTGTGCTACCAAGTGTAGTGTAACTGTGCCATCTGACATTCCACTCCATCAGTGCTCCACTCTGAAGTATTTACCTGGGACTTCAGCTGATCAAATGTGTGCTGTATTGAGGTCTGTGTCGGAATTGCTTTAAGGAAGGAGGGAGGTGGTGCGGGTCCTGCTGCTTGTGGGCTAGAGAGCTCTGTAAAAATGTCTGCACAAGCAGAGTCAGCAGACAGTGTGAGTCTGAAAAGAGGCAGGTTACTGCAAGGTGAGGCGATTTGTGGCTCTCTGGCTTAGAAAGCAGCCTGCTTTCTTTCTCTCTCTGTTTTTGGGTCCTTGTGAGTTCTGAATTCTAAGAAATAACATTGTGTTCCATTGCAACTTTCCAGCAAGAGTATTTATGTTTTTATCTTAATTTCTCTATGTGTATGTTGTGAGCATAACAAAATGTAGCGTCACAACCCACAAATGGGAATTGTAGCTGATCTAATTTGACCTTTTACTTCTGCAACAGAAGCAAGTCTGAAGCTATCTTGATTGGAAGGATTGGTGGCAGATATTAGGAGGGGCCCCATTGAACTCAATGGGAGTTTTGCCATTTACTTCAGGGCAGCCAGGATTTCACCCGATGTCTTATGACTCCACTGAAATAGACAAAGCTCGTATCCCTCCCTTGTGAGATGCAAATTATGTGATTTTAAAATATCATGTTAATCTCTGCTATATTTATTGGTGTGGTTAATTCTGCAGTGCCATAAGTGAGCATGATGCTATATTCTTATTTATTATTCAAAAATGTGTTAGGCCCTTCTCAGACAAGTAAAATATACAAGTCTCTGCCTCAGGGAACCTATAGTCTAAGTTTTAGACAAGACACGAAGAGTGGGAATAAGAAACAATAGGATGAGGGCTAGTGACAAGGAAGGACAATGATTACATATAAATGCATGAGATTAGACTAGATGATCATATAATGCTCCCTTCTAGCCTTAAAACCTATGAATCTATAGAGAACAAGGACCCTTAAAAATATATGGGTGAAGTTAGTGCCCAAGAAAGTATGGAACAAATAGAGCCAGGCATAGCACTGGCAGACACAGCATAAGCTTCACTCCACAACTCAGCAAGTGTTCCGCTCAGCCCTTAGTCTGGATTGGTACTCTCTGTCTGTCTGCCAGACTGTACAGAATCTAGATCTTTCCCTTTTGGCTGTCTGGAAAGTACCTAGCACATAGTGGGTGCTACCATAAACAACAACATCATCATTATTATCAGGTGAAATATCAAAGTACAAATGAGAGCTGATCCTGGAAATTCAGACAACATATACATATTCTTCTTCGTTTCTGCCAAGTGTACAATGTCTTCAGATAACTGTAAATTCAGAATGCACCCACTAAATCTTGATTCTGTCTGTCTTTAGGGTATTCCGGATGCATAACGGAATAGTCACTCACGGAGAGCAAAAATTGAGTGAAACGAGGATGGGGGGCGTTGAGGGATGAGGTTTGAAATAGCAGAATTTTTAAATAGTGAAAATACAAAAAAATTGAGGAGCAAATATCTAAAGTGCTTACTGACTTTGCAGATCCATCAGCCAATGCCCCCATGGGGCAGTAGACATAGTGGCTATGGAATTTACCAATGGGCTTGACTCTGGGGACACAAAGGACAGCTTATGTTAGGCTGCTCTGTGGCTCCTAAAATAAGTTAGGAGCCACAGAGTAGCCTAACCTAAGCTGTCCTTTGTTCCCCCAGCCCTTGCAGGACTTCTTGATGGACAGTGCACCTGCATTCTGGGAACACAATTTGGTCCACATTCTCATTATTAGAAACTATATCAAAATGGCTAATACGAAGCTGGTCATACAAGTTTTATTAAACAGTCCCAAGCAAGTAGTTGGGTATCCAATAATTCATATGCTCTCTTTTTATATGTCTAAATAAATGAAGTAAATACAAGGAGAAGAACCGCTAAGGTTGTTTTTTCCCCCTTATGTGTAAAGAAAAGCTTGATTCATGTCAAGTTCTGTTTGCTATTACAGAGTGATAAAAATGCACAGGTAGGGCCATGAGATTACAACTTGTAAACACACAATGACAAGTGGAATTTATTATACTATGTAATCTTTTGCAGAGATCAGTCTCCGTCCACTATGGCATATAATGTCTGGGCTTTGCCATCTTGAGACTCCATGTTGAGAGTCCAGTGGCCTGGATTCCTCTTTAGTGTAAACAGGAAAACTTCAAAACTCAATATATCAACAGACTGAAGTACTAGAATAGAGCTGAGACAAGCATTATGCATTGTCAATGGCCTAACTACAATAAACTCTATGGTCAACCCCAGCAATTATCCCTTCATGGCCTTTAATCTTGATTACTGTAAATTCCTCTTTTATAGTTCAGTAAAAATTAATTTTCAAAATGCAGCGGTTCCTTTCCTAACATGCACTTGGTTGGAGAAGCAACTCACTCCACATACTCAGAAATATTCAATGCTCCTGTTCATTTCACAATCCAGTACAAAATCTGCTTCCTAGTCTTAATAATCCTTCATGATTCATAGACCTGCCTGTCCTTCCAACATCTCCAGCCTCATCTCTTTCTATATTTATTTGTTCCTTTTGTGCTAAGTTTGGGAAAGTTTACAGCATGCACATTTCAATTTCATTTAAAAAACTAAAACCTCATACAAATGAAGATATTACAAGATTTACCATTAAAAAGAAATACCTCTTTCAGTACTTTTAAATTCACCACTTTGTTTGCAGCCCTCAAAACAAGACAAAATATACATGTGTTGTTGTTCTTGTGGAGACTTAGGTCTTTGCTAACGGCACTACCAACGATTTTGTTTCATATTTGTATCAGTCTCTGCAACCTGCATATCACAAAAAAAAAAAGAGAGAGACTTTACTATAGGTATACAGGGAGATCTTGGCATAAAATTCACGGAATCTGACGAAGTTGCAGCGTAGAGGTTACTCAAACTTTTTTCCATCTTCAAATCCCCTAAAAAAATCCATAGAGTAAAATCGTCTTCAGAGGTTATATCACTCCTTCCCATTTCCATAGGCCATGTTTCAGTCACTTTTCACAACTGCACTGACACAGATGAGCTCTAAACCAAATACTTCCAGCCCCCAGAAAATTATCTTTGTGTAAAGGGGGTCCTTAGATGGCATCGACCTGACATAGTGGCTCCGACACTAGCCCCCTTGTACTGCTAGAGCAGAGCATGTGACCAGGAGAAGAAAAAATCACCAGGTCTTTTGTGAATCCCAGTGATCCTTAGCTGCCACAAAAGCTCCTTGGGATTGCTGACAGCTGACTAAGATTACTCAAGGCTGCTCTGACTTGTGGTGGGAGCCCAGCTCAGGGAAGTGAAGAGAGTCCCTTTCTTCCCCCTCCTCCTTAGCTGCATTGAGTGCTCCTCAACTACAGGAAACATACATACACAAATGAGTTACAGTTACAGAATCTGGCCTCAAGTCCCCTCTGCTGCAGAAGGTGTGACCGCCATGAGTCTTGGGTACGTATATGTTTGCAGTTCGTGTATTGTCATCATAGGTCCAGAATCTCTCTTTCATCTAAGGTTGTTTGTTTGTGTGTGTGTCTTTCAGCCTTATAGGCAATCAGTAGAGTACCGAGGAAGGCAACTTAAAACCAGCTGAGAAATAAAGGGAAACCTTCATCTATTTCCTCCTTATAAGAAAGTTCTCAACCTATTTGGAATATCATGGTTATGGAGAAGCTGCATGCATGTGGAGCCATTAGCTGTGCTGAACACAACGGTATTTGGCCTAGAGCTGACTGACATGTGCTCAGCACGGGACCCAGGGCTGGGTAGGGACATCTTTGCACTCTCTCAGTCCCCAGGACTGCTCTAACTTATACCATTTAGCAGTAACCTAAGGGGCCATTATGCTAGGTGAGGATAACCAGTGTACAGCAGTCTTTCTACTTACCCTCTTCCCCTAGGCACAACTCTCAAACACACCCTGCCCCAGGGTACCAGAAGGGAATGGGATAGGACCAGCTCTGCTGGCTCTAGATTATTCAGGGTTTCCCTCTGTGATGCTGGCAGACCAGGTCCCAGTTTAAGCCAAGGTCCAGGGCTACACTGAACACTGACAAATGCATAGGTGGAAACCAGTCTGGTTTACCTATAAGTTAATAAAGTTAAAATAGATATTAGTGCTATAAGAACATGTTTAGTGTTTAGACTTTCTGGAATGCTGGTAGGATGCTGCATGTATTAATTCTACTTATAATATCTGTATCTCATGGTATAAAGTTATATTGCGTTTTTGGATTGTAAACCTCTGTAATTGTGTAACTCACCAAACAGGAAAAGAAGCATTAATGAAGGTAAAGTGCTGAACCTCCAAACAAGATGGCCCATTGAAGGTAAATGAGGCATTGTGTGGCATCAAAGGACATAGATCTTGTTGACTGCATTTCTCACTCCCTCCAGGAAGGGGAAACCTGCGCATGAACTCATCCCATCAGCTTGGAGTCTGGGGCAAAGGGGACAGAAATCACTGACAAGGAGAAACTGGGATCTTTATGCTGTACGGACTCTGAGAGGCAAAGATTCCTAAACATAAACAAAAGATCCCCCGATGCTTGGGCTGGGTTAGCCCTAAAGGACATATAGAGCGGCTTACTATAGAAGTGTATATTACCTTTCTAAATCTAAAACTGTAACTCATTTGTGTATGTATGTTTCCTGTGTTAACCTTGTAAGTAAATAACTGTCATTTCTTTTTAGATCATAAATCTTTAGTTAGTTTATTATAGGATTGGCTACAGGCATTGTCTTTGGTTTGAGATCTAAGTACAAGTGACCTGGGATAAGTGACTGGTCCTTTTGGACTGGGAGTAACCTGAATATTGTTGTGATTTTTGGTGTAAAGTGACCATTTATCACATAGTCCAGCTTGCCTGAATGGCAAGATAAACTGGAATGCGCAAGATGACTGTCTGTCTCCATGGTAAGATTGTTACAGTGCTTTAGTTCACACTTGTGACTGGGTTGGTGAAATCTAATTACAGAACATACAACCAGTTTTGGGTTTCTGCCCTGCTTTTTGGCAGCCTGCATTCACGGTCATGTGCCAGTCCAGACAGTGGGACACCTTCAACTCAGGGGAATCCCCATATGCCCAGTTAGGGCAGAGTGGCACAGTGGGGTTGGAGCAGAATCCAGGATTTGGTGATTGTTAAATGAGAATACACTGAAAAAATTTATTTTCCTATAACTATATAACGGGGGAGTTCTCGGTGGGTGGCGAGGTTTGGAGGGGAGCGGTTGTTTGTACATTTTTGTGCAAAAGCTTACGAAATCAGTCTCCTACTCTAAAGTCTGTGCTCTCCAATGCCTTCTCAGCTATTTTATCATATCCGAACTAGTCGGGTGTGGCTGTTTAGTGAATTATTGGTTTATTGCCTTTGCTTTCTTTCCCTTTTCTCGTTAAATGATAGAACCGTGCCTTGTACCCAGATTTCTATTATATTGGCATTGTTCTGTGACACTTTTTATTTTATTGCTGTTTTCTTTATTATTGCTTAAATTATAGTAACTGTGGAACCATTATCAGGGTATCTGCACACTGCTCACTATACACACTACTGCTTGTGCTCTACAAATGTTAACCTATATACCATGTTTACATTACATGCTATTCATACAGTGGTTTGAAACAAACACATAAAATACTTATACCAAACTGCATTTCTGCAGCCTAGTAGAAATCCCAAAATTGCGAGATTTTACTTGGCACAAAGTTTGGCTGTTTTCGTCTTTCCATCACTGTCCACAACACAAAGCTTTTATTGACTATTCTAGCTTGGACAAAGAAAGATACCAAAGAAGAGTTCTGCTTTTCTTGTAGACTCCAGTTTTCCTCAGTGCATGACAGACCTGTACTTATATCTTCTTTGGTACAGTGGCAGTCAGGCCTGCTGTTACGTTTGGACTTGACAGACCTTCTTTAAATCCTTTACTACAATGTTTAAAATGCTTCACCCATTTCTAAAAAATATTCTCTTGCATACACACGCACGCACATGGCTACATTCTCATTTCTGCTCTGATGGTGCCAAATAGTCAGATGCTGGGTGTAACCTGTAAGTGGAGAATTCTCTTGTGAAGGGAACTCTCATTCCCTTTCATATAAAGAAAAGGAGTACTTGTGGCACCTTAGAGACTAACAAATTTATTTGAGCATAAGCTTTCGTGAGCTACAGAAGTGAGCTGTAGCTCATGAAAGCTTATGCTCAAATAAATTTGTTAGTCTCTAAGGTGCCACAAATCCTCCTTTTCTTTTTGCGAATACAGACTAACACGGCTGCTACTCTGAACCCTCCCTTTCATATAGCTTGCAGAGGGAGCAGAGCCCCCTCCCGTCCACACACTCAAGCCTTTCACTGAGTTTCAGCTGGGGTTGCCAACCCTCCAGGATTGTCCTGAAGTCTCCAGGAATTAAAGCTTAATTGTTAATTAAAGATGCTGTCGCGTGATGAAACCTCCAGGAATATGTCCAACCAAAACTGGCAACCCTAATTTCAGCCCAGGTTAGCTGGCATGGCTGGGCATGTGAGTTGCAGCCCAGGTTCTGCTTTCACTCACTTTGCCGTGCAGCCGTAGGCTAAATCACCAGAGTGCCATTAGTCCTCCAGTGCCTTCCCACAATTTCTCCAGTGTGTCCAGGATAGACAGATTTTCCCACAATTTACTGGGAAAGGATCATACAGTGGTTCAGCTTACTGAGCACAAAGATGTTATGTCCTCTAGCAACAAGCACAGGTGAATACAGCGCTTGTGAGTAGAGAGTGAATAGGGTATAGATTTGCCGGGTTGCTGTTCCCATTTAAGATAGGCTAGTCCTGGTGCTCAGACAAAAGGGCCAATCAGCTCTGCTAGCTCTGCAGGGAAGACCTAGCCGTAGAGATCATATACCACAGGCGTAAGTTAGAGCAGCTTATTGGTGGCTTGAACTACTGCTGGGGAACAGGTGACACAGAAACAGGGAGCTGAAACTGACTCCCTCTCTTACTCCCCTCTGTTGTGTGGAGTTTGGCCTCAGCTGAGAATTGAGCCCATATTTTTTTTTAATCATTCAGTACAAGGACTCGTGTTGCCCTATTTCTTACTCAGTTGAGTAACCTTTACATGAACAATCCTTACTCATGGGGTAGTCTCTCTGAAAGCAGGAGAACTGCCCCATGAATAAGATTTACACACATGAGCAAAGGTTACAGGATCAGGCCCTAACTTGTTATTCTATAATCCTTATTGCACTAACCAACAGATTAAGAGGAAACTTTTTAATGAAAGGGCCAATGCCAAGTTATGTTTCACCATGCAAATTAACAAAAAAATCCCCAAGTGGCAGAAGAAAGGGAGAAAGCATGAAAAGCAGGATGCTAAATTACTCCTGCCTTTTCTATCACTTTAGAGCAGCTTTTATTAGGCTTTTCTCCTGCAGAAGGTAAACAGTTTCTGCATGAAAGATATGCTTTTAGACTACCCAAACCAGTACAATATTTCTCCCAATATCAAAAAAGATCCGGTCGTTCTTTTGGGGGGAGCGCACCTTTTTATTTCTGGAGCTATTGTTTTATAAATAAAAGGTGCTGATTACACTATGTGTGCACACTACAGATAGAACTTAAAGAATCACTGCAGTGATTTGATAGGGATGATTTGTAACTGGAAATCCATGAACGCAGTCTAGGGCTGAAGCTAAATATGCTGAAATGTCAGGATGTGGAATGTCAGAAGAACAGCTCTCAAATAGTTCCACCAAAAATAGCCCATACAGACAACGCAATTTTTTGTCTTCATTTATTTATATTACTACTAACTCCTTGGCATATTGTCCCTTGAGTGCCCTCCAAAGGGGGCAGAGCTTGAGGCCAACGAAAGGGCACAGTTTGGTGCTCTGCATATGCAGTGGCACTTCACCGCAATCTGTTTATGGACATGAAAACACCTAAACAGGCAAATCCCCCTCCCCCATGATGATGGTGCTGGGACAGTGAGGAGATTAAATAACTGCCTTTAACTGGTGCAAAATGTGCTGTGTAAATTACAGCTCCCCACATGCTTTATAGCAGTGCTCAGCGAACAGTCGGCAAATCCACGGGTAGAACCCAGAAGAAATGAATTGAATGTTGCCTTTGAGTTTTCAGGGCTTCATTGAAAGGAAGGTGCAAACACAGGGGTGTAGTTTAATTTAGATTCGTAGTAGCTTAGTGCTGGTTAAAATCTTAAGAGTGTCTTAACCAGAAATTGATGTGTTTTTTCAGGTTCAATTAACCCTTACGACACTGGTGTTTTCCAGACTGTCAACCAACTGAATGCTTAGGAGGAGATGTCGGTGGGCTCTAATGGGTAAATTGACTAAAATGGCGCAATGCACAGGCATTTTTAACAAGCTTACAAAAATCATCTTTTCTCGGTGTATATTTGTGCACATAGTTTCATGGAGCGAAGCAGATCTCACAGCATGTACACATATAAACTCTCCCATGTTATTTAAGTGTGTTAAAGACAAAAATACAAAGCTGCAGGCTGACTTGTGTCTGCACTTCGTTAGAGAGGGCACATGAAAAACTTGAGTACCTTCAATCCAGAAATGTCTTAATGGGGCTGAAGGGGAAATGTGTTCAGCTTCTCAAGGGAGGGTGTACCTGATACTGCACAAAGAAAGGTTTCAGAGTAGCAGCCGTGTTAGTCTGTATTCTCAAAAAGAAAAGGAGTACTTGTGGCACCTTAGAGACTAACAAATTTATTAGAGCATAAGCTTTCGTGAGCTACAGCTCACTTCAGATGAAGTGAGCTGTAGCTCACGAAAGCTTATGCTCTAATAAATTTGTTAGTCTCTAAGGTGCCACAAGTACTCCTTTTCTTTTTGCACAAAGAAAGAAACCTGCAGCTCTAAAGGACAGTAATGATAAGCTCTGCCCAGCCAACTCAGCTCCTATCCCAGACTGTGGGCACCAGTGGCAGCTTCTGCCCCGGTGCTCTCGTTAGGTGAGGCCAGTGGATCTCTTTAATTAGAGTGGATCCTACACTGCTGCAGTAAGCTCTGAAGCGCAACATGTTCCGTTCCACAGTGCACAGCAGAGGTAGCATACTCCATGCACCTTGTGTGTGGCATGCTTCTCCCTCCAGGAGGTGGACATGCAATCATTCCCACTGCCTTTTGTGCCCCTGTATATCTGTGCATGGCAGAGGGAGGAGATAGAAGATGGATTTGCATCTGAGTAAGGCCTTATTAAAAAGTGCAGGGCTTAGCCCTTTAAGTGGGTTCCCCTGTACACTCAAATATTCTGTACATAGACTTCTATATTTTCCTTATTAACATTTAATAAAGGAATGTTATAAAATTTAAATCCAAAAGACTCTTATGTGTATGGAAAGAATAAAAGAGGTAAGATGAGCATACATAAAGATTACTAGTCAGATATAAAAATGAAGTATACAGTTACCTTAAAAACATAAATCATATCATGCATCTGTCTTACCCATCATTAGGAGGCAAGAATGACTGACAGAAAAAGAGAGTTAGAGGAAAGTGGGTCAACAGAGAAGGGTTAATGGTTAATTTCCAGATTGCCAGTATATAAAAGGTAATGGCCCCAGTTGCCCATGAATTTCCTTTCAGCCTCCTGCAGTCTACTATATATGACCCTTTCAAAGAAGGAATAATCGTAGAATCATAGAATCATAGAAAATCAGGGTTGGAAGGGACCTCAGGAAGTCATCTAGTCCAACCCCCTGCTCAAAGCAGGACCATTCCCCAACTAAATCATCCCAGCCAGGGCTTTGTCAAGCCTGACCTTAAAAATTTCTAAGAAAGGAGATTCCACCAGCTCCCTAGATAATGCTTTCCAGTGTTTCACCACCCTCCTAGTGAAAAAGTTTTTCCTAATATCCAACCTAAACCTCCCCCATTGCAACTTGAGACCATTACTCCTCATTCTGTCATCCGCTACCACTGAGAACAGTCTAGATCCATCTTCCTTGGAACCCCCTTTCAGGTAGTTGAAAGCAGCTATCAAATCCCCCCTCATTCTTCTCTTCTGCAGACTAAACAATCCCAGTTCCCTCAGACTCTCCTCATAAGTCATGTGTTCCAGTCCCCTAATCATTTTTGTTGCCCTCCACTGGACGTTTTTCAATTTTTCCACATCCTTCTTGTAGTGTGGGGCCAAAACTAGACACAGTACTCCAAATGAGGACTCACCAATGTTGAATAGAGGGGAATGATCACATCCCTCAATCTGCTGGCAATGCCCCTCTTATACATCCCAAAATGCCATTGGCCTTCTTGGCAACAAGGGCATACTGTTGACTCATATCCAGCTTCTCATCCACTGTAACCTATAGGTCCTTTTCTGCAGACTGCTGCCTAGCTATTCGGTCCCTAGTCTGTAGCAGTGCATGGGATTCTTCCATCCTAAGTGCAGGACTCTGCACTTGTCCTTGTTGAACCTCATCAGATTTGTTGAACTTAATCAGATTAATCATTTAATCCATTCTTTTATTATTTGTCTCAGATCAGTTTGCCAGTGTTTCAAGATACTATTTTTGCCATTCATATGTTGATAATCCAAGTAATATGATCTTTTGACAGACAGTGTTTTGACACATTATGTAACAGACATAAACTTGGTATAAACAAAAGGCTTAGGCCAATACTTAGTCCTATCCTGCTCTCCCTGAAGTCAGTGGGAGTTTTGCCATCACCTTCAATAAGAGCAGGATAGGCCCAGTTATGATGACTAACTGTATTGGTCACATTCTTCCTGGAACCTGTTGTGTAAGAACAATTTCAGAATGTTGGTTCATAGTGCTCAATTAGATGTAAACATCACCAGCCTGTACTGGAGTCTCCTAGACCAACATCTTTCATACTATGGTATGTGGACCACCTGTTGTCCAAAGAGTCCTTGTGGTCCATTTTGAGTCTAAGACAGTAGGGAATTTGAGTGCTTGGACGGAAGGCCGTCTGTAAGGGGATCTCTCCTATATGAAGTAGTCCACAGACTGGAAAAGTTAGAGAACCAGGCAATATCTTAGACCAAAGGTTCCCAACCTGGGGGTTATGAACAGGTGTTAAGGTATTGTAACCAAACCTGTCCTTTCCATATTGCTAAATGGAATAGGAGTACCAGGGTAGTCCTGGAATGGAAAAGGCTGAGAACCACTGTCATAGACTCAATCCATTCATTCCAGTCATCCCATGTAAGTAATACATTAACTTGTACTGCAATAAGTTCAGTGTAGAGAGCCAAATTCTGACACACTCCAAAGGTCCGAAGCTTGGCTAGAGCTCTATAACCTAGCTGTAGTCAGTTCCTGTGAAGAAGAAACCAGATCCTAGTAGGGAAGTACCTCACAGCAATCGTGGGAGAGCTGCTCAACAACCTTTCCAGCTCTGCCCTCCTAACCCCAGAGGAAGCATCCAAGACTCCATCCTTCCACTGACATGTGGGGGCACAGAAGAGTGAAGTTGGAAGGATACATCCCTGTATGGGTGGATTGAGTCACCTTGACTGAATCGCAGCTGATGAGTCACAATGGGCTGATGTCCTCTTGCATCATTTCACTGTACCCCCGCTGACAGCTCTGTTACAGAGAATCACTGGCTGAAGACACCTTCCTCTTGCAGGCCACTGGAACTGAGAGTAGCAGAGACCTGCACAATTCCTCAGCTTCCCACTGCTAAAACTATTGGGTTTTGTGGGGACTCTGATTGAGCCTGCCTCATTTCTTTCCCCCAGGGCATTTCTGCAGCTAGTACTGCATCCCCTCTGAACCTGTCAGGCCAGCAAGAAACTCCTCTAGGTGGGAGTAGATGCCAACCTGCCTCAAGTTTTTTGCCACTCAGTTGCTCCTTTTGAAATTCTTCCCCAGTCTCTTTTTCTGAGCAGGTCATTCTCTTGTTACTTTCCCATCTGTAAATTTGATAGGGAATTATTATTTGTATTACAGTTATGCCTTGAGGCCTCAGCCAAGATCAGGGCCCCATTTTTCTAAGTCTTATACATACACATATGTAAGAGACAATCCCTGGCTAAAAGGAATTCATGATCTAACTAGACAACACAGGTAAAGGGAATAGTATTATCCCCCTTTACAGATAGGGAACTGAAGCACAGACATTAAGTGACATGTCCAAGGTCACACAGGAAGCCTGTGGTAGAGCTAGAAGTTGGCCCCAACTCTCCCAAGTCCTCACTCAGGACCGTAACCACAAGACTGTCCTTTCTGTCTGCTGCAGAGCTGGAGCTTCCAGGATCCTGGGCAGTCTGGAATCTCCAGCTCTCAAGCTCTCTGAGCTCCCTGGCTCTTACTTGGCAGGCTTCAGGCAGCTTGGGGGAGCCTCAGAAACATTTAGAAAAGGTCAAAATGTTTTCAGTTTGACTCTTTCAAAAATTTGGAATTTTGGAATTCCCATTCCACAAGAAATTTCAAGATTTCATTTTTCATTCCATTTCAGAGTGATTTTCTTTTTTTTTTTTTTAAATCTCAGAAGTTCCCGCAGAACAGGAATTCTAGTTTCTGGCCAGTTCTCAAAATGAGTTTGCCTGAGTACGGGTTGAGTAAAACTATGGAAGGGGCCTCAGGATTTATCCTAATCCTAATAAACTTGGATGAAACAATAAAGAATAAGGTCACACCCTTGCTCAGTGACACCCAGAGAATCGTCCTAATTTCTTTCCTACATAGTACCTGCTGTAATTTATTCTCCTATTTATTGACTTCATTATGGTTAGATTTCCATATTTTGAAGGATCTCTGTTTGGCTCACATAACTTCTCAAACCTTGCCATTTAGCTATATTGGTTTACTTCTTGTCTTCTGGGTTCCCTTTTTGTTCACCGGTATGCATGCCTTCTGAGACTCTATTATTGCTTTCTTCAGTAGTATCCATGCCAATTAGACTTAGCCCTAAACGATTTCTTGGTTTGATTTACAAGGGGAGTGATGGTCAGCTTTATAATGAAACTTTGATTGCAGCATGACCTATGGAGGGATGGCTGTCTTTCCATAACAAAGAACAGCCTTAAATTACCATGTTTAATTAAAGTTATATTTTGTGAATATGGAAGATAATGCCAAAGAATAATATACCAATTATAATAGTTAAACGGGATATGTCTTGCAGCTTAAAGTCACCTAAAAGTATCTGCTCTGATTCATTCACTTACACAAGTATAAATCAGGCATAACTCTACTGAAGTTACTAGACTTACACTGGTGTTAAACTGAGAAACTGAGAGAAGAATCACACCCTAAGTCAACCTCCATGCAGTCGAAGAGTTCTACAAAGCTGGGTAAACACAGAGAGAAATAGAGTCATGACTTTAGTCAGTAGTCATCACATGACATTCTTAAAATGAATGAGATGAGCTTCATGATGGATGGGTAACTTGGATTTCTTTTCATTTACTACAGTATCTGCTGTGGGGGGAGGGGGAACTATGGGATCTGAAAATATGCAAAAAGTGAAATAATGCCTTTTTTTAAAATGGAGAACTTGTTCTACCACTTAGGCAAAGAGAAGCCTGATTTCTTTTTAAAACACTGGAATATTAGTTTTAATTTTTGAGAACATTTTCTTTATATAATCAAGATAAAATGGCTAAAATTCTGCACTGTGGTGTGGCCACTGTGTGCTGCATTCCCAGTACAAAAAAAGCAGGCATAGGCACCCATAGAAGGATCATGCCAGTACAGGGTGATCATAGTGTTGCCAGCATAAGAAGTGTGAAGTGAAATGGGCAGGGCAACGGCTCTCTTACACCTGGCTGATCCATTGTATTGGTCCTTTTTTGGAGACATTGGCAATGGGTATATATTAGAGCAGCCCTGGGTTGTTATAACTTACACAGAGGAACTAGATCAGCACACAACAAAAGTTAACCCAAATTGATGGTCTCCTGCTATTATATAAATGCTGATCTGGAGCTAAGATGTGTATTTTCAAAGCAGGAGATGTTGATCTTGTGATAATGTTTTATTATAATGACTTTGATCCTGATCCTGAAGTACTTCCACTCAGACAAAACTCCCATTGACTTCAATGAACATTTTATCTAATTAAGGACTCCAGAATTAGCCCTTTCATTTTATAGTATTAGGAAAAGGGCCTGCATGTGACTTGGGGGAAAAAATCAACTGAATAGTGTCAAGGGAGCCAAATTTGAAAAGAAAAAACTCTCACAATTGCACACTGATAAATTATGAGCAAAGGTTACACTTATGTCTTTTTGGCACACAGAAACCCTTTCCACCAGAATAATTCTTTTTCAGGAAAATGATAAAATTCCAACAAATCAGTAGTATCTAGGATTAGAATAGAGTTCTGTCCAGCATGTTTTGTGCACCAGTGAAGTTAATGGAACTACTCAAATTAATAAGGGTTGGAGAATTGAGTTCTGTGATCAGAAAAGAATGAAATCTTTTCAGGAAAAACTTAAAATTCTCTCACTTGAATTACATATATTTAAACACATGCATTTAACACCAGTCCTGCATTCTTAAGAGTAAACATTATTTATTACTATCATTACTCTTTGTGCAGTCAAAATTCCCATTTATTTCATTAGAACTATTTGCCCACCTAAAGGTTGCAGCACAGAGCACATGCTATTTTCCTCCTTATTATACTAGCAAGATTGCTTTTCTGAATGAGATTCAAGATAGAACATCAGCTCCTACATCAATTGCAGAGAAAAACCAAACAGCACCCAAGTATTACAGTGACTGGAACTATGTAAATAGTGCAATTAAGACAGATATATAGAATAAGGTAGGTGGAAAGCTGATGGGAAGCAATGATTATCTCTTGATTTTAGGTGTTTTTATGTATCAGTGCTAAAAATAGTTTGCGTGGAGGGGGAAAAGGTTTGTTCCAAAGAGATGCAAGTGAAAGACTGGGCTGAAATTCACCCTCCTGCATCCAGTTAGCCTATGACTTCCAAACAAGATGCTTCCTAGATTTACACACACTGACTACTCTACAGGATGTTTATAATGTTATCAAAGACACAGTGCAGAAACTCAGAGACTAACAAATGTATTAGAGCATAAGCTTTCGTGAGCTACAGCTCACTTCATCGGATGCATTTGGTGGGAAAAAAACCACCAAATGCATCCGATGAAGTGAGCTGTAGCTCACGAAAGCTTATGCTCTAATACATTTGTTAGTCTCTAAGGTGCCACAAGTCCTCCTTCCCTTTTTGCGAATACAGACTAACACGGCTGCTGCTCTGAAACAGTGCAGAAACTGTCTCACCACCTAGGGCATGCGGTTGTATTCCACACAGCACAGCTCTGATGAGGCTGGGTAATGGCTGACAGGGCCTGGGAAGGAGGAGGCTCATAAACCACAGCAGGCAACAACAGGGCGAATTCGGCATCACCCTGTGGAGGAGCAACTTCCCTTGCCAGGAGAAAATACTGCAAATTCCACCCTGGAAGGCAAAGAGCCGGTCCACTGTGGCTCTTTCGGTTCCCTCAGGCACATGGGGGATGCTGCTAGGGGAGATGACTTCCAGCCCCACGGGCTTCTTTCATTCCCCTGTGCCGTGAGCGCGCTGGAGAGCCCAGCTGGGCTTTCCGCCTCCCTGCCCTGCGGCTCCCTGCACAGGCCCCACGCGCTCCCGCGGCCAGGGCCGCGAACTGTGGTCCCTGGGAGGCTTCCCTGCTCCGGTGAGCGCAGATTCCCCGGCCAGAGAAGCAGCGCAAATTAGTGGGAGGGGAAAGCGAGGTGGGCAAAGGGCATCGCCAGCCACCAGCCCAGGGCACTGCGTTCAATCTGCAGACTCTAATGGCAGTTGCTTGCCAGCATGTCCTAGACCAAGCGCCCACACCCTTGATCCTGAGGGGGGCAGTTTATCCCGTAGCCAGTGGATCCAGCTTTTGCAGGGAAGGCGGTTTGCGTGCCGCGATCACAGCAGCAAGAGGGAGGAGCCCTCTGCACAGCACGAGCCCGACTTTGGAAAAAGAGCCCAACCGTTGTGGTTGGAAATGGTTTTAAAACGAGGGGTGGGGGGGGAGTCGGGGTCGACTTCAAAGTGTAAATTCTAGGGGGAACTGTTGAAAAAATGTTTGCTGCAAATGCAAAATGCTGTTTGCACAGTTCCTTTGGAATTTCCTAGAAATCTTACTTGATTATTTGATGCTACCAGAGATGAAGCATACTCTTATAAAATATCAGAAAATATATCATTTTATAGAGAACTATTAATCAGCTGTAGGCGGACCTGTTCTACATTTGCTGTCTTATTGAGTTGACCTCAGTTTTGTTATCTAAACTGGGCTAAATCCAAAAGAAACGGGGGATTACAAAAAATTGTTCATAAAAAGGATTTTCACACTGGGACACGAGATTTGTTCAGGAGGTTTGTTAACTTCACGCAAGATTTCTAATCATTACCTAAATAAAGTCAACTTCCTTGCTGTTGTAACCAGAGAAGGACTGCACCATTTTTTCCCGTGTAAAAAGATTGTTAACAAAAGCTCGAAAGGAGGACTTGTTACGTCTTGACTTATTCTGCAGACTGATGCTGCAAGCCCAGAGGAAGCGAGCTGACGACGTTTGAATGATTAGTGAAAAGATCACCCGAATAAAAATATTAACCTGCAAGTTACCTGCATTTTTTTTTAAAAAAAAAGAACAAAATGACTTTGTGATTACATTCCCTGAATTCAAATGTCGGAGAAATCAAGGGCTGTACATTACTTCGCACTGTAATATGGCTAATTTTCCTCTACAAAGACCGTAAATACGGTAAAACATTCCCATGTTCCCAGTATGCACAAGATCCTGCTTCCATTGGACCCAATGGCCAGACTTCCATTAACATCAGTGGACCAGGATCGGGCCCAGTATCTGTATTGTCGGCATGGAACATCCTGTGTACTTTACGGTAAATGGTCCCGGAGCCTTTGGGATAAAACTTTCCGTAACTTTCTAGGGACGAAAACAAATCCTGCCCAACGCTGGAAGGAAGCGGTGCTTATTATTCAAAAACTGTCGTTGGAAAAGGACAGGAAGTGAGCTGTAGCTCACGAAAGCTTATGCTCTAATAAATGTGTTAAGTCTCTAAGGTGCCACAAGTCCTCCTTTTCTTGTTAGAAAAGGAGCAATTGTTCTGATTCGTCCTGTTTCTCAGAGATGTGGTCAGGGGCAGCCCGAATCACACTTGGCTGTATATATCGAAATTAATGTTCTAGTTCTCACTCTAGTTTAGTTAAAACGAGGCTCTCTTCTTTCCTCCATGCCTTTCTGTGTCATTTTGGATTAGCATTTGCTGCAAGGCGGTGACCTGGTACGCCAGGTATTTTTATGTCTCATCTTCAACCAGCTGCCTAAGCCCAGAAGCACTGATCTTCATATTTTACAAATACACCAGCTATTAAAGACATATTTATCCATCTTACACAACTATATTTTAACCGAAGACTCAGCTATTCCTTAGGAAGGCAAACTGACTCAGCAATATAACACGAGGTTATAATTCAAAATTTAAACTGTATTTGTCCTAAATATACTTGGAGGGGTTGGGTAAGGAAGATAGTCCTAAAACCGTAACAAGGTTTGTGTTATACCTGCTGCTGTTTTGTAATTCTGCAAACGTTCTGTTGACATGTCAGTAGTGTTTGTCTCCTATTAGCAATTTGCACCCCTCACTAGTAATGGGGAGTCGTCGTCATATAAAAATTAGTTTTTTAATGGCTTATTCTTTCAATAAACTTTTAATATATGTTAATGACATTTTGAAAACCTCAGTCCTGCTTTTTTTTTAAGAGCTAACAGCGGGGTCAATATTTTAAATTAAACTGATTTTTTTATGGGTTGAGTTACAACAACCTTTTCCCTCTTAGTTACATAAATAAATAAATTAATTTAAACGTATTGGTGAACACTAGAAGGGATGTAGACTCTTTCTGGCCTTTGTTCAAAAAGTAAGTTTTATGTCCCCCTGCCAAGACATGGACCCCGTATGCCGTCTCTGAGCAACCATCCGATGAAGTGAGCTGTAGCTCACGAAAGCTTATGCTCAAATAAATTTGTTAGTCTCTAAGGTGCCACAAGTCCTCCTTTTCTTTTTAACCGAATTGGGTGTTGCTTCCTGTTTCCCAATTTCAAGCAACCCCATTGGAGCCCATATTCCAATTTGAAAAGGTATTTTTAATATGCGTTTTTACCTCTTGCAGCAACATGAAAAAGAGAAGGGCTGCATGAGCCATAAATATGGCAGGCAACTGGAAAAACGCACTACCATACTATTGTTATTAATACTGGAAACTGTTGTGATGTTGTTTAAGCAATTAAATATTGATCTTTCACCATCCCTCTTGTAATCATCCAATATAGTTCCATAGCCAGGTACCTTAATTGGATGTTGAAAGAATCCAGTGTGTGTCTTCCAAACTACATTTTTAAAACCCTATTTAAAAAGTTGTACAACCAAAATATTGCTTTTATTGCGATTTTTAATGTTGGTAGGTTCTATTCTTGACGACGGCGGAAGGTGTTAACAGCATGAATTTATAAAAATTTCCCAAAAATTTAGGATGGGGGGCAGTAATGGAAAAGGTGGAGTAAAGCTGCTGACACCAATCCCTTTCTGCGATTGGAAAGTCGGGTTTATAAAGTCATGTAACTCCGAGAGGCGATGCCACAGCTATATTTTCTTCTCATAGGAAAAGCAATTATCTTTATGGATGATTAATAGCTCAGTCCAATTCAACCTTTCAATGCGTCCCTTCTCGCACCACTAGTTTTAATTGTTTTAATTTGACCTTTATTAACGTCTGCCCTCACGATGGAGCCCAACCAGATCTGTACAACATGAAACCAAATCCCCGTCTGAAACAGAAGAGAAAACACTCTCCTCTTTCAGTTCTCCTCTCTGGCTTTACCGGGGCTGTTGTCGAGCAGGAACTGGTCCCGGAAAGTACAACTAACCGAACACTAGCACTAAACCTAATGACATGAAGGGGAGACAGAAACCAGGGACAGACGTTTTGCATTGTAGCAGCTATTTGTGCTTATTTATTTACATCGTAGCAGTTTGTTTGTTTGTTTTTACAAAAATGGAAGATAAAAACAATCTCATGATTTGGAGTGGGGTGAAAGTGGACAGGAATCGGGACTGTCTCGCGCTGAGTATGTTTAGTCAGAATTTTGCCTATCTATCTGTTAACATTTCCTCGCTCCATTATCCTCCTAGCCGCGTGAAAGAGATACCAAACCCTGTGTACTGCCAGCTAAAGCATGTGGATCCCTCCCTCTTCCGGGGTGTTGGTCCCCCTCTCTCTCTTTCTGCATAACCTTGTCTACAATACAGGGATTTCTTAAAATATTTACGTATCGGTTCTAATACTGGGCCAGCTTAGGAGCCTGTATGGAGATGATCGCCTAACCTTACTCAGAAAATGATGCTTAAAGCACCAGTGTCCCTCTGCAGTACGCTCAAGGCAGCGAGCACTGGTAACGATGAAGCCCCGGTGGGAAATGTTTGCAAAATGTCTCGTGTCTCCGCTTCCCTCTCTTCGAGACGAATTCTCTCGGCTGCGCGACCAGGGCCCAACTGGGAGGCGGGAGGGCCGTGTGAAAGGGCGGCTTTAGGCCCCGTCCTGATCATGGACCAGTTTTCCGACGGGCCAGGTCCCCCGGTGTGAATTAGAGCCCCCCGGGCGGCGGGGAGGGGGGGGGAGTTAAGCCCGCTGCCAATGGCGCCAGGGCTATTAGGGCAGCCTGGGATAGCGGGGCGCAGAGAAGTCTTGCCCGCCCACCGTTCTCCAGCCCCGCCCTCCACACTGGCAGCGTGGATCCGGCGCCCTGTTACGCGAAGATGCTGCCGCGCTCAGTTTGTGGTCTGCCTTCGGGGCGCCCGCGGCTTTGCGCCGGCCGCCACGTGCCCCGTCGCAGCCCTCGGGCAGGGGCGAAGCCGGCCTGCGTCTCCCTTTGTAGCTCCCTGGCTCTGGGTGCGCGCCGCCGCGGGGGAGGGGTGACGCACAATCTCACACCGAGACTAGCCCGGGGCTTTCCCCGGCCGCGGCGGCGGGAGCCGGAATTCACACGGGGCTGGGGAGCAACGCCAGCCAGCCGCGCGCGGAGTCACGTGCCTCCGCTGCCGCCGCCCGCCCAGCCGCGCGTTCTCGAATGCTAATGACTTGGGAGTTCCAAATCCGAACGCTGGGAGAGGGAGAGGGAGAGAGAGAGAGAGTGTGTGTGTGTCCTTTCCTCCTCTCCCGCGCGCCCGGCAGGAATCACCCGGCTCTGCAGGGTAGGGCGCATGCGCTATCACCTGATTGCCACGCGCGCCGCCCCCATAAGTAAGTGCGGGGGGGGGGGGGAATGGTAGTGTCTGGTATATGACACCACCGCCCCCTCCCCTGTGTGTCTTGTGTGCGCTGCCTGCCAGCCTCACAGCTGCTGCCGCCAGGGAAGAATGCCCCCCGCCCGCCCGCCAGTGCAGCCCCACTGCCTTGCTACAGGTGAGCGAATCCTTATAGTCGTGCTGCGGCGGGTACGCCGCAGGGCTGCCGAGAACGCGTTATCGCAAAGCCTCAGCGATCTCCCTGAGATTGCAGCGGCTCGAGGTGGCTGCTGCCATTGCTGTTGTGAGTTTGAGCCCTGCTTCTTTTTCCGTGAGCAGGCAGGGCCAGTCACCGGCGCCACGCTTGTTAGCTGCTGATCGGGTGCCTTGTTTCTGAGGTGCCTGTATAGCAGCAGGCAAGTTTGGGGGTGATGGAGGTGTTGGTGTGCGATTCCAAGGGGATGGTGATTTTCCCCTCTTGGAGGTGGGGCAGGGGTGGGCTAACAATGCACTTTAGCATCAGCCTCCAGCGACACTCCAGCGCCGTGCACCTGGTGTTATCATTTTCTAGCATGCTACAGTCATTAGTTTAAAAAATTCTTATTTTGGGGGGCGAGAGTATTTTTAAAAGAGGTTTCTCTTTATCAGTTCACCTTTTTGCAGAATGTATTGTAAGGAGGCATTTAGGTATGTGAAAGTAAAAAAAAAAAATAATTGGGGGAGAAAGTTTTACACTACTTTAAAGTACTGTCTTCTTTATATGAGACCATACACATTAACATGTAAATACAAAGCTAATGATCTCTTCCTCTGTTAGTGCTACTTTGTAAGTACATGCATTGTATTTTTGGCTTTCTTCTTAGTGTGTGTGTGTGTGTGTGTGTGTGTGTGTGTGTGTGTGTGTGTGTCGGGGGCGGGGGTTCTTAAGCTTTAGCTCTTTTTCATCTTCCTGCAAGAATGAAAAGAATATATGATTTTGTTATACATTTCTGTAAAACCAATGGAGGAAGCAATCCTAGGAAACAGAAAGTATCCTCATATAATGAGCCCAGTGATGGTCAGTTTGATTTATCAGATGCCACAGAAGTGTATGTCAAATTGTTAAATGCAGTCTGCAAAGAAAGAGACATGGGAGTAATCAATAGAGGAAGAAATGAGATGTAATGAAACTGTATTGTGAGTGAAGGCACTAAAGACTACTAACTCAATATACTATAAACTCACACCACTTCATATCAGGATATGTTAAGTAATTTTGTGAAGCTACTCAGGTACTCTATATGGACTGATTCATTCATTAGCCTGGTTGAAAAGATGCTTAAAAATAAGCAAAAATTCAGATTAGTAAATGGGTGTGTCAACCACTGACTCTCTTGTTAGATTTTCTCATGTGGCTGCCCTGTCTCGACTGAACGTTTGCTGACTCTGAAATGAAGATGGGCGTAGCCAGGGTGGTTGACTTTTGCCAGCAGATGTCGAGGCACTGATACCTGTAGGAAAAACACATAACAACACTGAAGGAATGTGTCCTATAGCTAGACACCCATGTTTGCCTCCAAGCCAACAAATGTATTTGTCTGTTCATCAAGATGTTAATTTAATTTCAAATGATACACCGAGTGTGGAATCTGGTTAAGCTCAGCATAGATGCTGGGGCTGGCAAATGGGATATGAGCCATTAATTGCATTTTCCTGGAAACTAAATGCGCTAAAAAGCCATGAAAATAGGATAGTTTGTAGCAAATTCAGTCCCCATCTTAATGTTGTAAATCTTAGTGGAAAAGCAAAACAAGGCAAAATGAAATGTGTCCATTGGTGCAGTGTGAAGAAGATTATAGGCTTTTGTCATATTTATTTAAATGATAACTAAACACTTTCTCAAAATGAGATTCAGGGATAGTACACTAATCTGGATGCTCATTTTGAAAGGAATGCGCATATATATAATTACATCTGTCATACTTTTAAAATTTAAAACTTTAGCCATGTGAGGGTTATTTGGTGGAAAAAGCATGTTTGGTATTTTAGAAATTCAGGCATTGATGAATAATATGAGAGACACAACTCTGTGATTGTCTTATTGCTAAAACAGAAACTGTCATTTTCACTATTAACTTTAAAATTGTTGTTTGTAGCTCATTTTGGGAGAGGTTGCCTTTGTGATGGAGTGGGTTACGTGTACCAGCTCTGTACCTCTAGAAACTCCTGATTAAAATTTTGATTAAGTCACAAGACAAGTAAATTTGACTCCGCCTACTCCTAATTAGTCTCCTGTCTAGCTCAGACTTCTCACAGTTTTGCATGATTCGGAGTCTCTGCTCAGAATTTGAGAAGGGCCCATTTCTGGAATACTGTGTGGAATCACACAGTAATTGCTGTGTGAGATTGAGGTGCATTGGCAGAGCTAGGGCGGGGTGAGACAACCTGCATTAATATCTGACTTTAGCCAGAGCCCTCAATCTTTAACATTCATGAAACGTTTACAGAATTCGTCTGGAAACCATATTAAGAAAGCAAAACACAACAGGCCAGTATATATTGTCATCATTAAATTAAAGTACTCTGTTAGTATAATAGCACTTCTCAAATAGTGCTTCTTTCCTACACCATTATGTGGTGCATGGGTTCCTTATGCATCTAAACATAATGACTAGAGATTATATCCCCTGGACACTGGGTAAACTCCCTGTGGAGTGCACACTGTCTTAAAATACAATTCAAGGAGCTAAAATACTCCACCCTCCAAAATAGACCTACAGATGGAATGATTTTGAGATTTTTTTTTTTTTCCAAAATTCAGCCAAATTTATATGGTCACCCAATTCTAGCAACTTTCTGATTATAAAAAATTAAGCAAAACCACTCTTCAGAATGTGTTTGTGATGAGATTTGTGGAATACTGCATAAATGTCAGTTTCTTTGGAGGAGAGGCTTACTTCCAAGCCTATATTTTTGCAGGAGTTGTGGTGATTGGAATGTGTATGCTCTGGAGTCTGCTTATTTGCACTGTAATTGCTGTGTGAGAATGTTCCAGAACAGCACCTCCTCAAGTTATCTCAGTAAATATGTGCACAGTGTTGTGTGTATGAGCATTCCCAGAACACCCACCTACTGCTAGATGACTGTACAAGCTGAATAAACAATCAGTTTTTAACACTGATACAGCAAATCTCAGTTTAGCCCACAAGGGGATTATTAATATAAAGCTTTTGCACTAAATTTTCATGGTGCAGAAAAACCTTGATTGTGCAAGGGGAGCTTGACTTTCCTCGTGTAGTCATTCTGCAATAACCCACTTTTAGTTATGAACAAACCACATTATGGTTTGTTCAGTTTGTTTGTGTTTCACAAGGAAACTACAGAAAAATTTTTGCTGAGCAGCTTATACAGTACTGCAAGTGGTTATGCAGGAATATGAAATTAAGTTGCCACATCCTGAAAGATGTAAAAATAGTAGTTATATTTGTTCTCTTTTAAACAAGCCCTTTTCTTCTTGCTGCTATAGTTGGTTCCATTCTTACTATAGGAATTAAAATACAACACTACTCAGCAGAATAATTCACAAAAGCAGTGACATGGAAAAGTATTCATACAAAACATTAAATATCGACCTTTTAAAAGTTCCTTTTTCATGTTGACTTTAATAAAAAAAAAAAAAGAGAGAGAGAGACCTTGATTCAAATATCACCTGGGTGCACTGTCATCCATACCAACCAGGCAGAAGTATTACTACTTAAGGTGTAGGGCAACTGGGTGGAGGGAGAATTTCCCCTTTTCAAGGGGGCTAGTCATAAATAATACTGCTCTGTTATTGATTTTAATATGCTATTTTAATTATTTCCAACATGTCCCTAAATCACAATTTAGTATTTAAGAGGTTACATACCTAAATTGTTTTTTTTACTTCTGGCAGCTAACTCTTCTTTGTCTTATATGCTCTGTTAACATGAGAGCACAGTGGCAAAAATAAAAGAAGCTCTATTTTTATTCATGAATCTAGCAAAACCAATAAATACCATCTATACAAATACCTGCATCGTGAACGTCTTCAATACGGCTGACATTACTACTGCTTCCTGTATTCAAGTCAATGCAGCATGTAAGTACCAGAAGTACTTAATTTTTGTGGATTTCAATAGATGTAATGATTTATCTAAATAGACCAGTTGATTGTATCAGAAACTCCTGAAAAATAGCATATTGCATATATCTTTAGCTGTGATAAGCTGTACAGCATTATCGGCTATATCCCAAAGTCTCTGCCAGCTTGAATTAGTGAATCAGTTTTTTTTAAATTTAACTGACAAATCATTTCCCGGGATCCAAATCCTTATTCCACAAACAACCATTTAACTCAAATGTATACTTGTTAATCTTTGGAGATGTGATGGCCTTTACTGGTACGTAGAAATGGCTGAAAATAGGTACTGTAGAACCTCACTAATGACTTACTGAATTTTGATAGTTAATAAGTATGTGGGGAAAAAAAACAAACGCAGGAAGACTAATGCATTACAAAATGTAAATTGTTCACTTACTTTGAGAGTTGTTTAGTTTTCATTTGATAATACTACTTAACATAATGTACTTTGGTAAAAATAATTAAACACTCCACAGCACCTTATTATTAAATATTTTATTGAGAGCTGAGGAAAGTCTGCTGCACTTTCATGAAGACTAGCTAATGGTTGATTAATGGAATTTGTAGTCTGTGCCTTGGACTTTCCAAAGCCTATTCCAATATCTTCAAGTGTGGGGAATGTCTGTTGTCGTTAACAGTACAAATATTTACCTTTTATGGAGGCGAAGATCGTATTTCCGTTTCTGAAGACTCGAGTACTGCATAAGAGTAGACACATATAGTCTAGGTGTTCGCCCCTGGATAGTGACAAACTCAATAACGTTAAGCCTGGGAGAAATCAGGCCTTCATTAAAACCTTTGCCCTCCTGACTGCTTTCTGTTTAGTTGGATGAACTAAATATCATTTTATTTTGACTTCTGTAAACATTTTCTTGCTATCTGCTGCTGTAAGCCAATCTTTCATTTTAAGGAGTATGCTGATCACTAGAACATTTATTTAGCCTAACTAAATGTATATAGTAAGGAGGAGGAAAAACCCACCTTAGGGTACTCATACTTATGAGAGAAATTTCTTGGTCAGCATAGAAAATATTTACTGTTTCTGACAGAGTAGGTTTTAAATATTCTTCGTAGTATGAAGATTTGATTTCTCTACATTTGTGTGAATAATTTTATTATGACTTGCAACCATTGAGAAACAAACAAAAAATTGACAAGGTGAAGAATTTAGAAGCACTAACGTTATAGTATATTAATGACTTAAGTTGATTTATCATTGACTTGGATTTTTATAATCTGTTTCTTATCTCCGATTTGTGAAATTCTGGTTATTATTTTTGAATACAAGCTAACTACCTTCTGATGGCGTTAACACACCATTACAGGAATGAATGCTCTCCCCCATATATAGCATGAATAGAGGAAAAAATAATCTTCACATAATGAATCACTTTTTTATTTTGTTTGCTGTCATCAGATAACATACATCAGCCTTAGTTTATGGCGCTTTTTTTTTTTTTTTAAACCGGACTCCTGAGTGGTTATTTAAAAAATCTCACATTTGTTAAGAATTGGTTTCCTAGTTGTGGGGTAGGTGGGGAATTAGTTTTTCATCATGGCAGAAAAAGTGAATAATAATCTGTCCCTGTCATTGTTTCATTCTTGGGTTTTCTATTCATGGCAGAATTTGGTTGTCAAGAGATTTCTGTGAACTTATTCCCCACAAACATACACACATAGCTGTACTGCTGCAGTGTATTTAATTAGAAAATTGTAACACAACCATTACAATACAACGAAATAAAGAACATTACAATTCTCAGTCAGCTGGGTGGGGCACAATGCAGTATTCAACTGTAAGCCGTTTGTCTAATAAAGTCTGAAGCAAGTGATTGTCTACCAGTCAACATTCCACTGACCTTTTAAAGACACCTTCATTAACTTTGGTTTTGTATCTTCAGTTGGCATGCTAGTACGTTGGGATTTTGTGCATTACTAGGGGAGTCTGACTTTTGCAACTTTGGTTCATATCATAGTGGTCTAGGTAATTTGTGTTCTCTGTCTTTCAACCAATTCATGTTGAAATCACTATTAAAACTTTGGGTTGGGTGAAATCCATGTGTACCTTCTTCTTTCTCTCGCCCCTTTTTTAAGTTAAAAACGAGGATATAAATAGCTTCATACTGGCTTCCAAATGATAAAAGGAGACAACACAAATGTTCATATGTTTGAAATATGGCTTTTGAAGGCTCCAGTATTATCGCTGCTGTTGTTGTTATATAATTATATGGAATATACAGCTGTATTGAAATTAAATGTTGGCCGCTCTAAATCTTAGTTTAATGAGATACTGGACTTAGAAGTTTGCATCTTATTAAACATCCTCAACCAGAAAAATTTATTTGAGCTGCTGCTTCTTTTTAAGAAGATAAAAGCACTACTTGATCCTTATAAATTTTACAGTATGTCACTATAGAGGACACAACTATGATAATCTTTGTCTCTATTAGACTTTTTAAAAATCTTAAATGTAAAGGTGGGACTGATGTCCCCAGATTTAATTGTGCAAACTGAATAAAAATTCATACAATGCTCTATATAGTTACTGTTGAATTACTGAAATTGTGGGGAGTAGGGTTGTGTAAGTGTTGGGTGGTTTTTTTTTTTTTTTTTTTTAAATGCACAGAGAGGATCTGTGGGGGGCAGGAAGGAGGAATATAGGATCGGGGAATGCCTGTAGGATTTTTTTTAAAGTTTTGCAGAGTGTTGTTTGTTCATCATTATAAATGAAATAATTGGGACATTTTAAAAGGAGTGGAAAAGAACAACGATTAAATTGTGACTACAGGGTGACAGTAGTAATACAGAAAACAAGTTCTTTGTTAGTCTCTATAGAAGGTATTGAACAGTAGAATTTAAATCAGCCTAGAATTTAGACTGGCTTTTATGGTTTGTATTTCTCACTTGTCAGCAAAAGTTGAATAGAAGACTACTGTGGTGGAATCTGTTATTACTAAGACTGCATTATCTTACCAAAATGTTATATACTATGAAGTATTGTCATAAAATCTGATTGTCAAGGTGAACAATGTACATTTTATGATGAGATATTTTTGAATTGGTTTAATTTATGAAATTGGTAATAGGTGTCCGCGTCATTAAAACAAAGTTAGCGATTTTAATTTTAGTAATAAAGCTTGTTTGTTTTGGTTTTTTTAGGGATAAAATTAAATTGGGATGGGGCAAAAGGGAAAACCATAAGACTATGTAACTCTTGTATAGTACTTAAGCTCATTTTAAAGTATTAAAAATTACGATGAAAAGCAAGTATAAATGGTAAACAATACATATTTATAATCTGTGAATCTAGATCTAGAGGAAAAGCAAACAAGTAAAAATCAGCATTTGAAACCGACTTAAAAAATTACATGAATCTTTTTAAGATTTATAAACCTGTAATCAGCATAAATTGTGCGGTGAGAGAAGGGGGAGACAGAACTCTGCCCTACAGCTTTACATACTGCTAAAAGAGCCGATGGAGAAAATAGTGACCACCTAAATTTACTTTATATTATATGAAACAGTAGCTTTTCTGAGTTACATGGCGTGTTTCTGAAATCGGTGTTGGTTACATCAGTGACTCGACAAAACACAGATCGTTGCAGAGTTGTTGGATCCATATTGTCATTTTGTATCATAGGGTTTCTTTTGAAACACTTTCTTGCAGTGCATCTAAAGAAAAAACAAACGGTAATATTTCAGAAAATGGCAGATTATATTGCAGAGGTAGGTTGTGAACATAGGGGCCCAATCCATTACCATTAAATCAACAGCAAACTCATCAACTTGGATTCTTAAAACAAAGGTATCAGTGCAAGAACCTCAGCTGATATAAATTGTCATTCCATCTGATGAAGCGATACTATTTTACATAGCACTGTGGCAACATTACACATATCCTATACATGCTGATTTCATATATATTTGGAGCTTATTTCTCTGATATGGGGGGGGGGGAGGAATAGCTCAAATTAAATAGAAGAACATGTATTGTGATGGTCTAATTTTTTTTTCCATTGAAATAGGATTAACTTCTCTCTAGCACAGTTAAGTATTGAAATTGGTAATGTGAAAACAAGACTACCCTGCATACTGAAGCATCACTTCTATTGATATCAAGGCACATTTTGCTGACTGAATACTACAAGATTAGATGCAAATTTGTGATAGCTGCTGGATGAGCCATATCCTCAGTTGGCGTAAGCTGGCATTGCTCCATTGCGTTCATTTGGAGTGATGCCAATCTACCCAGCTAAGGATCTGTCCAGTACCTTTTAATTGTTTAATTTGTAGTATGAAGTGTTTCTTATCTATATCCAATTCACTTGGTCCCAGAATTTAACAAGTAAGAAATGATTAGATCTTTATTTCATAATGTCCTATTTTTTGATAAGATGAAGGGGGCAGGTTAGTAGAGTTTTGTTAAACGTTTTATGAAAATTCATCTATGCTGCACGCACACCATTCCTCCCCCCAAATGTAATTCAGAAATTTGGACCAGCTTTATTTTTAGTTAACTAATATGGTGTTGTCTAGCGGAGTAGCAGATGTGACTGTTCAGAAATCCTAGCTATTTTATCACTTTCTATTGCTTTTAACTGGCTGAAACAATCCTTAAAAATAATTTGCAGTGTTGGAAAAAACAAATGTTTAATAACTTTTTCCTCCTGATTGACTGACTTAAAAGCAGTTCAGAAAGTTGGAAACTGTTTTAAACGGTTTTACAAGGGCTGTTATACAGTTAGTGTCGTATGAAGTCATCTGAAGCCAAATGGCCACTACTTGCTTTAGACTTAATGCTCATGGTAGTTTAAAATCTTTAGCCCAAATTCTGCTCTGTTGCACTAGTGGGAATCTCTGGCATAAGTCCAGATGTTCATTGGTGGAACTGAGAGCAGAATTTGGCTCTTCATTTCCCAATACATTTCACTCACACCCGAGAAAGCATTGCTCAGCGCTGTAAACTCAGATTGCAGTGCTGAGGAAAACACATTTACCTTGTAATATCACTATACTGAAGTGTGGTTGCACACCTTCATTGTTAGATATGCAAGCTATCGAAAACCCTTAGAAACCACTGCTCTCAAGACTCTTGTGAAATTCTGGCTTCACTGAAACTCCTGCTGTCTTCAGTGGGGGGTTCAAGGGAGCCGGATTTCACCCAGCAATTATCATGTAATGGAGTACAGGTGGGCAAGCCCACTCAGACTTGAAGTGCTTCTGGTGAATATCTTAAGGGAGCTTTGTAAAAGAGAACATCAAAATAGGCTGTAAAAGATCATGCTGAAGAAATACCCTTAAGCTTAATATTGAACTTTGGGTGAAGCTTGAAAGGGCAGTACTGTACTCTGAGGGAAAGGAATTTCCATCTGGCCTCAAATGTTATAGGATTAACTTGAGGCCATCAGCAGAAGCCATATTTTGCGGCACTATACAGTACAATTTTTAGAAAATACAATAGCGGGTGGGTGCAGTCCATTCACAGCTCTGTGTGTCTTAAGGTTGATCCCGAATTACCAGAAGCCAGTGAAATTCTTTTAGCAACTGCCAGTAAGAATCGTGTCAATGAAATTCTGGATACACTAAAGTCCTAGAGTAAGGTTATCTAGGACATCTCAGTACATGCTCAGATGCTACAATCACGTGTCACATAAGTAACGAGAGTGAACATGAATAATCTTGACAAACTAGAAAGACAGTGAGAATTGATGGGCTTATTCCTGAGATGACAGTAAATACTAATCTAATCCCTAGAGAAAGTCCCTGGTTAAAATATTGTCAAAATTATACATTTAAGCAGCAGGAGAAATAAAACTGACTATCGGAGGACACTACAAGGATGAACGAAGAGACACATGGTAGTCAGAGCCATTTAATGACCTAGAACCATAGGCTTAGAAGGGACCACAAGAGTCCTTCTAGTCTAACCCCCTCTTCCCCCACCGAGAATGCAGGATTTGTTGTGTCTAAACCATCCAGACAGACTGTGATCCAGCCTCCTTTTGAAAACCTCCACTGAAGGAGCTTCCACAACCTCCCAAGGCAGTCCTGTTCCATGTCCTACTGTTTTTACAGTTGGAAGTTTTCCTGAGATTTAATCTAAATCTGCTTTGCTGTAATTCGAACCCATTTCCTCTTGTCCTGCCCTCTGTGGCAAGAGAGAACAACTTTCCTCCATCTTTTTTATGGCAGCCTTTCAAGTATTTGAAGACCATGATCATGTGCCTCCCTCGCCCAGTCTTCTCTTTTTCCAAACTAAACATATCCAGTTCCTTCAGCCTTTGCTCATATGGTTTGCATTCCATATCTTTGTCACTCACCTTTGGATTCTTTTCAGTTTCTCCACATCCTTTCTATACATTGGTGAATAAAATTGGAACACACTACTCCAGCTGAGGCCTAACCAGTGCCGAGTAGAGCTGTACTATCACCTGCCATGATTGCATGCTATGCCTCTGTTAATGTAGTCTAAAAATTTCATTTCTTTTTTTGCAACAGCATTGCACTGCTGACTCGTGTCGAGGTTGTGATCCACCACAACTCCCAGATCCTTCTCAGCAGTGCTGCTGCCAAGCCAGTTATCCCCTATTCTGTATTTGTGCATTTAGGTTTTCTTCCCTAAGTGTAGCACCTTATGTTCATCTTTGTTGAATTTCATTTTATTGTCTATAGCCCAGTTCTCCAATTTATCAAGATCCCGCTGAATTTTAGCCCAATCTTCCAAGGCATTGACACCTCCCACCCTCAGCTTTGTGTCATCTGCAAACTTGATCAGTATGCTCTCTTCCTGCTGCAACAGGAAGTATATGGCAGTTCCCTGAAACAAAATTGGGCAATGGTGGAGATGTGGGGCTTAAATCTATAAAGCGTGTATGGGGGAAGATGTGCTTTAGAGATAAGATGCAGCTATTTTGAAATCTTCTCAAAACCTCCTCCTCCCTCAAAATGAAACAAACAAACAAAAAAAACAATTAAAAAAACCCCCTGTCATTAAACATGTTAAATGCATCAGAGGTTCCAACAACAACCAAAAAAAAGCTCCAGAGTGTCTGGTTCTATTACAGATCCAGTACCAGAAAAAACTCTAGCCCAGAACAGAGAGGAGAGAATCTGTGTTTAAATTTAAAAATTGCTGCTTCTGACTTGCTTTACATTTGAGGGCTACAATGACATTGCAGCCCATCTGCAGTCTCATTTCAGAAAGCGTGACCATCCATAGCCTTCAGTTATAGTCACTGGTTTTTAATAATTCTTTGGTGTGTTTTTTTTTTTACTACAAAAATGCCCCTCTGTGTTTTTATAAAACTCTCCATGGATTCATTTTGCTCTAGGAAGGGAAACATCACCTACTGGTCAAAGCTTTGTGACTAGACATGGGTTGCTCAGACTCTGTCACAGGTTACTAGTGTGATCTTGGACACGTAGATTAGCCTCTCTATGGCTTGGTTTCTTCACCTCTAAAATGGGGAATTACACTTAAAGGCATAATACCTGTATGTCTATATGGTACCTATAGGGTTATGGTAAGGATTAGTGTTTGTAAAGCATTGTGAAGTCCTCAGATGGAAGTACACAGCATTATTATTTCTGACTTTTTATCCACACTCCTGTTCAGTCACACTTGGTGCAGCCTTTCTCCACTAGCAGAAGGGCTCTTTCACTTATCTATCCAATCAACTCGGTACTGGCTCTCCCACTCCTTCCGAGCCACTGAATAGTAATCTCAATTTGAATCACACCTGGATGGGAGGATGGTGTGACAGGTGCCCACTTAGATGCTGTGTGTCCCACAAGTCTCAGGAAGAATGTCATCCTTTTTAAAGGCTGCATTTTTTTTTATAGCCACCATCTTAAAAATGGTGGCAGGTTTCCTTGATAAAGGAACTAGTTACCAAAGTCAGGGTTCAGTGCTTATATTGTATAGATGTTCCTTGACACCAAAACGCATTGAAGTCAATGCAAGTCTTGTAGTCTACTTTGGTGGTCTTTGGATCAGGCTTCAAACAAACGGGATTAAATGCAGCCCTCCATATTGGTGACGGGGGACTCTGAAATGGCAACCAAAACTGGACAGTACAAAGTGAAGCGGGGGGGGGGGGGAAGCAGGTGTCAGACAGCTTTTGGTGAATGCTGGGCACAGTTGTTGTTGTTGTTGTTAACCTGGTCCACTAAATTCACAGGATTGAGGAGGTGGGTCACCACTAACTGTCTCTCTGGCTTCAAAAGTCCACCCTGTGTTAATCTCCCTATATAATAATGCAAGTTATGCAAATGGATGGACAGCTTTCCTACCAAAGCATATCACCATGGACATGCAGCAACAAGTAAGCAATTTTGCCTTTTCATCTATGTAAAGAAACTACAATTGTGCTTTTAAAAAAAATGTGATCCTCCGTACAATTAGATGTAAAGTTCACAAAAGCATAGAGCTACACACTGAGAAAGGTCAGAATGATTAAGGTGACTGTCAGAGAATTCCAAATGGAAAGTGACTTGAGTTCCATCATGGACAAGTGGTGTGGGGTTTTGGTTTTTTTTGTATTTTTTTTTTTTTTTTTTTTTAAAAAAAAAAAAGCATTGTGCATCAGAAAACTGATGGATTGAGTTCCGCTGAATATCAAGGTTTCAGAAATGAACATTAGCATCAGTGTGAATATTCAAGTCCATTGCAGTGTGGGTGAGAGGGAACCAATGCTGATTTTTAACTGAGCGATGGACCACCGAATGGTGGTACCAAAAGACACAGTAACAATTATAAACTGACAATAAAATGCATTACCACTACTTCAGGGGTTGTTCCTGCTTCTATTGAAATCTCTGGGAGTTTTGCCTTTGGCTTCAATGGAAGCAGATGAGGCTCTTTGAGACAAGACGGGCTCTTCACGATGAACAAGCAGCTGCACAAACTCAAACAGTACCTGAGGGATGCTGAGCACCTGCAAATCCTATTTTGACAATGGGAGTTGTGGGTGCTCAGCAACCTCTCAGGGATCAAGCTCTGATTGCTTAGTCCTGCAGCACTAACTCATGAGTAGCCAAGTCATTTGGATTACCCACATGAGTAAGGGCTACAGGATCAGATACTTGGAGAAATCTGATATATTTTTCCCTCAGTGACACCAAAGCTGTTGAGCTCCAGATCACAAGCTACGTCTTCTAACCTTGGATTTTTTCAACCATCCTCCATTGCCTTTCCTAAGTATGACATTTTAATAGTACAAGGAGAAGGGACTGAAGGCTGCAGTGAGAAATTCAATGAGATCTAATAAGAACAACACCAAAATTAGGGGAAGGGAACACAGAACACAACCTGAGCACAATACTAGAGGCATGGCAATAGCAAAGAGCATTGCAGAAGTGCATGGTAGCAGTATAATAAAGACTTGGGAATCAAATTACATCAAGCATCTGACAATCTGGCAATGGAACTAAACAAATTCTTCCCTGTTACACCCATACCACCCCAATGACCTTTTAGAGATCTCTGCACTCTAATAGCTGTTGTAGAAATGTAACTGAGAGCAGAAATTGGTCCAGCGCCATATCCTTTTGCACCTGTATTTGTCCCTGTCTGTCTCTTGACAGTCTTCATTTTACCTCCTGCAACAATCTGCTAAAATCTGTCTGCAACTCACATTGAACAAGGACACCAGTGACTCTCAGAACCCCCATATATATCAAGGTCTGTTCTTTAATCACCAAACTGTCACAACAGATCTTTAGGTCTCTATATTTTACAGAACATTTTACCTTTTAGGACTGGAGGATCCTACGTAACAGCATGGGCTTTGTCTAATCTGCTGACTGCGGTGTGTGTTTCCTTTCATTGCTCCCCTACCTTGTTGCTTTTCTAGTCTCTACTCCAGTTTATTCTTCTGATGTTGCTCAAGGCCATATCCCGCAATCGGCATCCCACCACAGTAGAGGTAATAACAGGTGGCACAAAATCTCATGCATTCGACAACTCCCGGAAAACTCAGATGCAAGTTCAAACTCTTTAGGAGAGATTTCTGAAAGCTCAAAAATACAGCCTAATTTAAGGGCCATCATTGATAGATTCCACGTGAAGTCCAGTCTTCCAGCAAGATGGTGGTTTTGACCTGGGGTCACTGGGTGTGGGCAATAAAACAGAGTATGTATATGCTTGAATAGGGTACAAAGGTTCCCTAGACAAAACCTTCTCCACCTCCATCCAGGAAACAAAAGGAATGCAAAGCTACCAAGCTAAATAAAACCTCAGTTGAAAACTAAGCTGGAGGAGTCTCTCCTCCAAACTTTGGAAAAGGGCTCACATACCTTCCACAAGGTGATAAGACCTTGCTATAATTGAGGTGTCTGTGGAAATTGGGGGTCGGAGGGCTGCTTTCGAAGGTGCCTAAAGCTGGCCTGCTGTTTCAGAGCTTAAAGGAAAACAGCCAAGCTGCCACCACCATCTTGCTAGGAACTTCTTAAGAGAAGTGGCAGAAGCCACAATACTTTGACTAATTTTTAATAATAGATGGAGCAGAGTTTTCTAGAATAGAAGATAAAGATTAATACAGGGAACAGTTCTGCATTGGCATAGGTTCTGCATAGGTCTTTTCTATATTCAGGCCATATGCTCCCTCTTCATAGGGTGCAGTGTATAGTGGAGTACAAGAAAA
Organism: Dermochelys coriacea; assembly: GCF_009764565.3. Taxonomy (NCBI): domain Eukaryota; kingdom Metazoa; phylum Chordata; order Testudines; family Dermochelyidae; genus Dermochelys; species Dermochelys coriacea. The sequence continues at coordinate 194,570,682 of NC_050069.1, forward strand.
GAAGCAGTAACAGGAAGGAGCTCAAATAGAGAAAGAACCTCACCATGACATGCTTCATCCCACAAACCTGGGAAAGCCCCTCTGGAAACACTAAACATTACAGGCTTTAAAAGGGCCAAGCTGGGGAGCAGATGCTGTGGCAGAATTCTGTGTGGGAGCTAATGCTTCCCTAAGCATCTTAACTCCTCCTTCATTGTGTGTGTGTGTGTGTGTGTGTGTGTGTGTGTGTGTGTGTGTGCACCTGCCCTGCCCCCCCCACCTTTGGGAGTGATGGGGCAGAGGAAGCCTCCCTCTCAGAAGGAAGTACGGAAAATCAGGCCATCCACTGTATGGGAGCTTTATTTTTTAATTTTGTGTTTTGCCTCTTGATCCTTGGGTTCTATGGGCCTGATCCAAAGTCCCTGACTTCTAGGGGAGTCTTTCCATTAACTGTAATGATATTGGGACCAGGCCCTAAAGGCTATGCTCCTGTTCCCTTCACAAGATCACACAAAAGCCTCCCCCAGAACTCCAGTAGGTTGGTTTTGTTTTTTTTTTTCCCCCCACTATGGGTGGGGAGTGTTAAGCCACTGAAGGGAGAGTGCATGTTTAGAAATCCCAGATATTGCAGAAAATGCAGTTGCACAATAACAGATTTAGTCACTTAAAAACCACCACATTAATCATTCCTTAAAATGGAAAATTGCTCATACTATTCCAGTGTGCACAAGCCTAAGAAAAGTAGATGTAAGAGTGTTTGTGCTTTGTACGGACTAAAGGGTGTGGCTCTGGAATCAGTAACAAATGCCGGAAGAAAAAGCTCTTTGTTCTGCAGTTAGGTGGGTTGACAACTATTCTCATTCCATCCCTGCCATACATAATACCCAATGCAATTAAAGAATCCAAAAGACCAACATGCTGAAATTGCTGCAGAGACAATCAGCAAAGCAAGTCATCCTGAAATCTGTTAAGTCACTTTTTTTTTTTTGTTCTAATCATTACAACATATTAAAAGTCCCCAAATACACCACTGTTGATTGAGTCTAGCGTTTTATTCTGCATTCTGGTGTATTGTCTTGTTACAATTTTTCTCACCTTTTGAATGGTCTAATGAGTAAATCCAAGATGTGCTCTGTTATGTTGGTGAAACTGAGATTAGAATTTGGCTCTAAATGTTTGCTTTATTTTTTATATAATATCGCTCCCTTGAAATGACTAGTTGATTAGCAGAGGCATTCATTCTTAAGCAGTCAGAAATAAATAATCTCCAAAGGTTAATCCTTTAATACTGTGACAAAATGTACTATTTTCATAATTATTTTATTCTATAACCAGAAAGGGGAGAGTGAAAATATTTTCAAACCAATTCTCTTTCTTTCTTTCTTTGCTTTACAAAATGACAAGTAAAAGTATTTTATCTTTATTATGCTTTGTTGTTAGAGTTGGTCAGGTTTTTTTTTTTATGTCTGCCCATCACCTTTTAAGCTACTCAAAGATTGGTCAATTTCTGTTTAATAAAAAGAAACCCTGGGTATAGAAGAAGGTAGTCTCAGTGTAATTGTCAAGGGGAAAAAATTCTCTCTACGTAAGTGAAAACTATGGAGCTTCTACGCTGTTTGCATAAAGCAAGTTTGAAGAAATGCATAAGCGATTAAAATGGGAAGTGAGCAGTGCCTTCCTCCTCTCCTCCTTTAAGTAAATTCATATTCAGGATAGAGTTCAAGGTTTTTGCAGTTTATTTTTGTGGACATACATTTTCCTATCTGTTTTTTTCTAAACTGGCAATTCTTTTTCTGGGTATGAAGGATGGAAATCCTATTGTAAAACTATCTTGTGACATTGCCCACAACTGCCTTGCTGGCCTATGTACTTCTAGTGACCAGCCTATCATTTCTCAGTAAAAAGAACCTTTCAGCTCTGTTACCTCCTGGAGAGAGCTAATTTTCCAGCAGTCAGGCTCGATCTGGATATAATTAGAGAGAGATGAAGACGATCGCATCAGTGCTGTCTGTAATTCAGTTAATACAGGCAGACCCTGTGATTTCGTTTTCTGTGGTATACTTGTGCGCTCTCACAAGCTGCAGAGGCAAGTGGCAACAAAGCCAATCGGTTACATTTGTCTTGGAAGAATTAATGACACTTTTCGTTCATTTGTCGGAAGCCAGCATACAGCTGCAGCATGCATCTGCAATATTAGAAGGTGACTCTTGTCATGATCCCCTCCCCATACATGTACACAAAAATCCATAGTGCAAGTGTATTATTGTTTTGCAGTTTGAAAATTTATGGTGTTTTAAATTGGATAAAAGCGTATACTATTACTACTTAGCACAGCAAAAGCTGAAATGGTGAAGTTTACTGTTTGGCTTTTTATGTTATTTTAAAAGCTAAATTTGATGATGATGTAATGAGTTATGTGGGTGTCAATATAGATCTAAAAAGAAGTATTTTCCATGTGTGTGGCTTTACTGAGTAGATTGGTGAAATTTCTATATGAATGTAACTGGTCCTGCTAGAGTGTGAAAGAAATTAAGCTACACTGATGCAGAACCTCTCAGAATACGTACACTGAAGTGGAATAATCTTCCATGTAGTTGCTATCAAGGATTTAAAAAAACTTTACTTGACTTTATTCCCATTGGTACTCCAAAGTATTCTACATGGATCTGATAAAATAGGTCAATATCGTTGGTGGTGGGTCTCCTGACACTTTGGTGCATGATTGCACTACACCTACCCTGAGGGTAAATGGCCCCTTAGGAATTCATGCATTAACAAAAACAGCCTAGGGATACTTTAGGATCACATCCTTTTATTCATCAACTAAATCAAAGTGTTGATGCAGGATACTTTTGCTGAGTCATGTAAATATACTTTGTTGAGATCAGGATAAGTTCTGTTGTAGAAATAAACAGATCTACGTACTTAGGCATGCAATTAATGTTTGCATGCCTAGGGTTAACTCTATTCTTTACTTTCTATCAATAGTACAGAAAAATGCTGTAGCTGAAATTTTGCAAAACCTCATTTAAAAAAAAATCATATATTCAGGAACCGCCTTATGGTAGGAAGTCTTTGTCTGCCTGTTTGCTTTATTGCAGTTGTTTACTGCCTTGAATCGATTTTTTTGGCTACCAAATCAGCGTATTGAGGATGGTAAGGAAAGTGGGTGTGGGGGGCTCAGTTCTGCAGTTTGAAAGACCAAGGAGCTGGTTGCTGCCTCATGATTTTTGAATTGGAATTTCCATATTATAAAAAGGAAGCGGCTTCTTTTCGATATAATGGAGCCATTAACATCTATTAATAATGCAGACAGGGTAAGTAGCTGGAGTTGGAGCTCCCCGGGGCCTCGTAAAACAGATGTGCACTATATCTTCCCGGATTTGATAGCTGCTGGGTCGAGGGGTCGCTGTGGTTCCCGTTTATTCCTCTGGCAGCGGTTTTCTAATTTAAGCACCTCTGTCTCCTGGCTACAGTAGCCTGCTGTGATGTGAAGGGAGGGGGTGTTCAGGCATTGTCATGCCTGGTGCCTGAAAAAGGGAACTGGCAGAATCATTAGTGCCTCAGTGCTGCTTACTAGCTGTCTTACTCTTAGCATTTTCTTCTCAGATGCATTTGCTGGTGAGGTGGGAGCTGGTTCTTTTGTTGTTGTTGCTAAAAGGTAAGTGTTTCCGCCTCCTCACTGAGTTCCTGATTTTCTTTGCATTGGAGCGAGAAATAATTCTGCTTGCAAAGGAGCCTGTACTGTATATTTGACATAAGGTCTACCGCTGGCTGCAAATGTAATTGCCATATCCCCTATTTCAAGATTATGCTCTTCAGTTTTAATTGAATATATTCACGGGGGCTGTTGGCTGCAGAGAGAATAATATGTGCTTTCTAAAACTATCCATGTGACTTTCGAACAGCAGGCATGCTAAAAGAATTATTTAAAAAATATGTTTAAGCATGAATTCTTCATTATAATTTGTATGTCATCTGATAGAAAATTAGTGATGGTAAACAAAGATTTGTTTTCATTTTGTCACAAGTACCTGTTTTTCACTGAAAAGTGTGTATAAGTATCGTATTTATAATTTCCAGGTTTAGGATTGATAGCAGATGTAAATGTCTATACTTTTGTGAGCAGTTAGGCTGCAGTATATTACAGAGCAATAACATAACTTCTGTTAGAGGAAGACGCAGGATACAGCCCCCCGCTATTATTCATGAGAATAATGTTAATCTTTCATTACAAAGGATACTTGCATTGTGCACGGAGGTGTTATCTCTGCTGCGTTTCCTACAGTATTATTTTAGTCCTCCATCTTAAAGCAAACTACAGATATGTTTTCAGGGAAATACAAGATACATCAGGTAAGAGAAATGACAGACTTGATCAGGATTTTTTTCAAGTGATGTGAAAGCCAGTTATGCAATTGCACCAACCCATCTTTATGGTTTGGGGGCCTTAAATCTACAAAATGAGCTTGTGGAAATAGGTTACATTTAAATTAAATTTAAAAATTTGTAACTGACAATCAATAAATATTTTAAACCCCATAATGTCTCTTCTTCCTATATATCTAGATGTCATATATTAATATTATCTTGCTGATCCCTGCTAGTCAAACCCAGTGAAATAGAGGCTCCCCCTCAAAATGGGACCTTATCAATAGTGGATCAATGTTAAATTTATGTTTTGAGTGGAAAAAGTTGTTAGTTCAGTTCTCGTATATTTAAAACATATCTATTTGCCTGCTTTTTGACAGAAATGGAAATTAAACGTTCCTTTTCTTTTAATTTTAACATTAAACTGTTGATGTAACACGAATAAGGAAAAACACTACTTTTATTTAAAAAAAAAACAAACTAGTTTAAAAACCCTCCGTGTATGTACATACACATTTTGTCTTTTTTTTGTTGTGATTTTTTTTTAATACACTCACAGGTTAGTTGTGGATTTTTTTGTAATATATTGACTATATTTCCTTCTCTTTCTGACACAAACAGCATAATGCTAGAATCTATTAGAATTTAATGAAAACAAATGCACACATTTGAGAGAGGTGTAAATGAAACAATAAAAATGCACTGTTTTTTAAAATGAATGGGAGAATTGAATTAATCATATTCACTTTCATTTGGAGCTAAATTTAAGATTGATCATCATTATTTATAAAGTGCCATTTTTACTAGGAAAATTTACTATGTTATATACATATTAAAATAAAGCTCAGACATTTGGAGAATAAAACTATTAGGAGTAAAATAATATAGAACATTTGCCCTTGCCATTGTAGGAGAGATCAGTAACTTAACTGACAGATTCAGAAGCAAGATAAATAAATATATTTGAGTGGGGGGATGAAAAAATAAGCATTTGTATTGGTATTATGCTAATTTTATAAAGCCAAGTGTTTCCTAAATTTTACGTTGGTATAATATCCATATTACCAGATTTTTTTTTTTTGGGTGTGGAAACAGGGCCTGATTCTGGACCCTTACTTCTGTTGAGTGATACCTTTATTCCTGGAACTGTGCTATTAATTTCAATGGGATTATCCCAGGAGTAAGGTACTAATCAACATGAGTAAGGATGGTTGATAATCTAATCTATATCTTCTATTTTATTTTATTTATTTTTTTTTGTTTGTTTTAAATCAAACCTTTGTTTTTGTGTCTGGTGTGAGAGAGTGGATATTTTGTCCTTGTTTGGTTTATCTATGACAAATTCTACATCCAAAATGCATAGTATATAATTTTTAGTACTTCTACTGTTTTAATATCATTTTTATTGGGATGCATTATATGGGGGGGAAAATCACCTTTGTAGATTATCCTTGTATGAGAATTTCTTAATGGCATAAAGATGTCTGTGTTGGGCATCTACAACAACATATATGATATACACCCTACTGTATTGTATGTAAAAAAAAAAAAAAAAAAAAATCAATAAAAGATACAGGAAGTGCTAGCAATAAAATAGTATACGTATTCCTCCAGTTAGTAGAAAATTTTAAAAGGAAGAAAAATAACTAAAACGGGACATGTAAATGATGTCTACATGAGAAGCCTAAAAATACATTACTAGAAATTAGGCATCTGTGTTCTTTAGGAAACAAAGGAAAGATCCTCTTTCCTTTGTTAATAGCATTTATCACCTTTAACTCATTAACTGCTGAAGAGGGGAGCTAAAATGTCGGTGGTGGGGGGGGATATAGATATATATCGGTCTACTGAGAAACTATACATAAATTCTCCAAGGAGTGTGTGTGTGTGTGTCTGAACCTTTTATTTTATATTCGTGGTTACTCTCTCTCTCTCCCTGTAATATATATTCCATAGCTGTAACCATCTAACCTCTAACCTTCTTTCAAAGAACGTAGGATTTTTCCCCCCTTGTAATGTGATGTGATTTAAAGTCTTGCAACTTAAAAAGCAGATCCAGTAAGGAACCCCATGATATCTAGAGATGCATCCTATGTAAAATGTACATACTTTTGTGAGACATCCAAGGAAAGAATAGCAGAATGGAATGCATCATGGTGTAGTGAAGCTTGATTGTCCCTGGAAATATAAAATCACTGTCATTTACTTATTTTAAATAACTTCCTTTTAAAAGAAACCCTCTTCCCCCTAAATTTTATTTAAAAAATTGTTCCTCTCCATATTTTGCCCAGAGTCGTGTTTCAAATGTAAAATACATTTCCTGTTAGGCATTTTATGTATGCATTTAAAAAAAATCAAGATTTTTAAAAAAATATTAATTTTACAATAATGTTAATGTTAAATATTCTGGAAAAAGTATATGAATAAAGAACAAAACCTTCCTCAAAACTTCATTAGCATTATATCGCATTCTTGTTCAATTCTGTCTCTGCTTCTTGCAAGTCTACTGAGTTCCACTAGTTTAAGAATGAAAACATTTTCTCCCTTAATCTAATTTTAAATAACTTTGATATTAAATAAACTAATGTATAGAAATATTAACTAGTGTTCCATTCCCACCATCCAAATCCAATGTCATGTATTTGGAAGATTCAAAATGATCATGTGAGCATGTGCCTTGAAATAAAGCACTTATTGTGAATGTATTCCTCTTAAGGGGAATTTATTTTTTAAGACTAACTGTACAGGATATGTCTTACATGTCTCCTTCATCCTCATTAATTACTAAACAAGATCCTTCTAACAACTGATGATGACCTCCAGTTTAGATACTGAGGGAAAAAAAATCAAATATTTTGCCTCTGTAAACATTGTCACTTTTTTAACAGAAGAAGAAAGTTTTGTGGCACCAAAAAAGGAATATTAACTATTGAGTAACTCATAAGAAATTGTGAAAATTGCAATTGCAACAGGGTAGAGATACGTCTTGTACCAGAGGTCCCTCCCAATTCTGATATCTATAGAAAAGAGAACAGTTGCAGGAAAAACCGCAAATTTGCTTAATTGTACTAATTGATTGTGAGGAGTGGCGGTAAGGAAAACCAATATTAACTTCCTCAAAAGTAAATTACATGCCTGTGCTTCTCTTGGGGGATTGCACCTCAGTTGTACCTGTACTCTTAGGGTCAAGTTCTGTCTTCAGGAAAATGCACAACTTCAGTGGTCTCTAATGGTCTCTAATGTTTCAGAGGATAGGGAATTTGGCCCTATTTCTGTGTTGTTCAAGTAAGTTAAATTTAGAGTGGGTGGGAATAGACCTTGGTGTCCATTAGAATTCAGAATGAAAATACATTTAGTGGATATACAGTGTATGCTCTATCTGTGAGTTTCAGCTTGTGAGACTTCTTGAAATACCTCCTGTCTTTCCCCCACCATCTGAGAGAATAATACAGATCTTAGAGAGGTATAAATATCTCTGGCTACTAGCTGTGCATAGATAGACCGGAAAGTGTGTGTGTGCGTGCACACACAGTAGTTCACAAGGAGGATGAATTATGATATAAACTACATGTAGTGGTCATATCCATGTGACAAATGCATTTATCGTACACCTTTGACCATTACACTTGCACTCTGTCCATTCATTCATCTCTGCAAGGACTGCTATAAACATGCCAAACAGATGTGCACTCCAGACAGCCACCATTTAAAAAAACAAAATTAAACCTGCCACAGTAATATTCCCTCTGCCCATCCAAATGCTGACCTTTCCTCTTTACAAATCACACTGCTCTGATTCCAGCAGCAGTTTTTGAGTTGTGGCATGTTTTAGACCTACAAGGACCTAAAAGGGAGCTTTACACAAATGGTGAAGAAATATTCCCAAGTTCACAGTGGGACACAGCTCTTGATTCTAGCCCTGGTAGATCCCAAGACAGCTGATGGTTAAGCTGCAACATTATGCACGGGGAAAATTATTTTAGGTGACCTTTAGAGAGAATGTCTCTTTCTGAGGCCTCTACTGTTGGACACATGATGGTGATAAGGGCGCTTGACTTGACCGGGGGTGGAATATAAGAAATAGAATTATACCAATGTTTATTTAAAAAAAAACTACTTTAGACATGTTTTTCTTGACATGTGACGTACGTAGACTACAGGATAGTGTGGTCTGCACAAAGATGTTCTTGGCACTCACTCAGGAACACCTGCACATCTGGCCATGCTACTTGTGAGGAAGTAATGTAGCCATCCCAGACTCATGCTCATTATCCCTTTATGCCACACGGCACCATTCGGTACCTGGGTACCTTCGTATTTTGTTAGATATAAGCATGCACGTAATAGGTGTCTATTTTAAACTGTTTGCCAAAGTGAGTACAAGATGTAGCTTTTTAAGCATATTTGCACCTCTAGATATTCATCAGTTATCTTGCACGCAAAAAAGAGGGACAGAGGAAACAGACATAAAGGATAATTCTTCTTGAGTGATTGTCCCTGTGTGTCTCATCTTGTCCATTCATCCAGGATCGGAGAATTTCCTTTGGCCGTGTCTGTGTGGTCTGTCCATACACTCCTGCTCGCCTTTGTGCTTTGCCCTGAGAGGATAAAGGGGGCTGCCAGACCTCAACCATCTTAGTTGTGGTCTAGGATGGAGTGTCAGTGTTTCTGCTGTCTTCTTCCTCTTTTTGCTGTAAATAGTTTTAGAAAAGTTTTATAGAAAAGTTAGTTAGGATTTAGTTTTATCAGGGTCCAATTCCTTATCTTGAAAACCCCCTCTGGGGAGGAAGCCATTGCCAGACTCCTCCCCCACCCAAACTCTCTAGCAGTTGTGGGGAGTATGACAAGGATTCCTAACCTTAAAAGCTGTGATTGCTGCCACAAGCTCATCCCAATCACAGACTGTCACAACACCTGTCTGTACTGCCTGGGGGAAGCGCACATCCCTTCCAGGTATTGGATCTGATGGTTGTTCCCGAGTAGGACTAAACAGTCCAGGGAGTTTCAGCTCTATATGTTCCTCATGGAGGAAGCCATGAATGCAGGAACAACCTCTGACCGGAGAGATCTTCTGCACGTCAGCCTGAAGAAGGTAGGAGTGGTCCTCCTCCTTTGGTCCCAGATGCCTCAAAGACTTCTGCCCTCCCTCAGGCTCCAAGGGTATGTCTACACTGCTATTAAAAACCTGAAGCTGGCCCATGGCAGCTGACTCGGGCTTGCGGGGCTCAGGCTAAAGGCAGTTTAACTGTGGTGTAGATGTTCAGGCTGGGCTGGAGCCTGGGCACTAGGATCCTGCGAGGTAGGAAGGTCCCAGAGCTCAGGCTGCAGCCGAAGCCCAAACGTCTACACTGCAATTAAACACCACCTTAGCCTGAGCCCCGCAGTCCTGAGGATTTTTAATTGCAATGTAGACCTACTCCAGAGAGTCTGGAGAGCAGAGCCACAGCAAACAAAGGGAAAGGAAACCTAAGTACTCCCCCAAGGACAAGAGGGAAGATTCCCCGTTCAAGCCCTTTAAAAAGGCAGAAATCCCATCCTGACCCAAGTCGTCAGTAGCTCTGTGCTCCACAGTGGGACTGTCTAGTTGCTGGGAAGGACTGCACTGAGAATTCAAAAGGGGAAAAACTGCAGCATCCTCTATTATTGGGGCTACTTCTTTGGCACCAAAATCAACATCCATGCCACCAGATCCAGCAGCCTCTACCATGGAAATTGACTCTGGCTTGCTACTTAGCTCTGGAAGACCTGCTCCTGCTCCTGCTCCTGGAACCAAAGTCACCTCTCTTCCTTTCCAGACCTCAACACCTGGTGCTGGGACTTCAGCTGGTACCAGTATCTTCATCATGGTACCTGTCTCCATCCCTGCCCACAAGTAGGAGTCAAACCAAACTGTTGCTGGTACCAACAATGAGCAGTGGCAGGTTACCACTGCCTCCCCTGGTACTGAGGGCTCCCACTCTGGACGCGGATCCACTGAGTCAGAAGAGGGCTACGACAGACACCTGTTCCCAGACTACGCCCCAAAGGACCCCTTGAGGGGTTGCAGCCTGGACAAAATATCAGGCTTTCCCAAGGTTTTGTTAACACGCCTGTGAAAGAGGATATCACATCCCCATACTCACTGGTACCCTGCCTCCTGGTACCAAGAGGCTATGTGATCCTTCAGTGGCAGTGTTGGGTCCCAGAAAGCCTGTGGGATTATCATGCAGTAATACGCACCTTGTAGTACAAAGACCCAAGCAGACTTCAGATTCCCAGGTTAGAAGAGAAGCTTCTTCAGCCTCCTCAGGAACCTCAAGTCCAGCTGCATGAGGAAAAGGAGCTGGAGGAGTCAACACCTGTGACATTGGCCTTTTCTTCCTCAGACAAAGCAGTGGAGATTCCACCTTCTCTACCTTACCCTGGGGAGCCTAAGGCCTTCCAGGATTTACTTAAGGGTGGCAAAGTTGCTAAAAATTCCTCTGGAAGAAGTTCAAGAAGCACCACACAAACTGCTGAACATTTTGCATAGCTCAGGCCCAAATAGCATGGCTCTTCCTATTAATGAGGCTATCCTCAAACCTAACAGGCCCTCTGGTGGATGCCCACCATGATCCCACTGGTGTCCCAGAGGTAAGTCATCTCTGCAAAGGTGTCAGAATACTTGTTTTGTCATCCACCTCCCAACTTGTTAGTGGCATCTGCAGCCACTGAGAACAGACAACCCAAACCTATGCCGCATGAGAAAGAAGTGAGCAACTTGACCTCTTTGGCAGAACCAGATCTCAAATTGCCAAGCTCAGATGGTTTTACCATACACGACAAGCTAGACAGCTTCTCTGTCAAGGTGCATTAGGACGTTGGAGACCAGTTCAAGGTCCTTATTGACTAGCTGGTAATGAGATCGGTGCTTCAGACTGTCTTTGATGAACTGGATGTGGTGGCAAGATCCATCGTCACTGCTGTGGTGATGACGCTTGTGGCTCTCCTCTTCATAAATCCCAAAGGAGGCTCAAATAACAGCGGAAGACCTTTCATTTGAGCACATTCTTCTATACAGCATTAAACAGATGAGTTCCTCCACTTGTTGGAAGGACTCCCAAGCCACCTTGCGATTACTGGGTATTTACACACCTGCAATCAAAAAAAACCCAGTAAGTTACAGTTCAGACAGCTAGCCCTACCTGCCTTTTTCATCAGCAGGTGTCTGAAATGCCATACAAGTGTCAGAGAATGCACAGAAAGGTGCCCACGGTCAGCTATCTTCTACTTCCCAAAACCATCACCCTCAAGACTGATATTGGGACCTTTTGATGGGAGCCACACGCTAACTGTCCCTCTAGATCTGTACAATGCTTCTGGCCTTTTTCCCCCTTCTTTTGGAGGCTGACTTTCTCATTACCTAGCTGCCTAGACAGAAATCATGACTGACAAAGGATACTGGAGGTCGTTACCTTAGGTACGTCATCCAATTATCTTACCTCCCTGTCCCACTTCCTAATCCTCCTTTTTAGGGATTCCTGTCACGAGCACATCCTAGGGAGGAGATAGAGTTGCTCCTCCGGCTGGCAGCAATAGGCCTATCTTCCTACAAGAAGTAACTCTACTTGATTTACTGTCGCCTCTCCAAGGAGAGAGATGAGACCCATTCGTGACCTCAGAACTGAATAAGTTCTCTGCTGCCTACGGTTCAAAGTGACCCTGTCGTCCATTATCCCATTTGCTAATCCAGACTAATTGGTTCACAGTCCTCCATTCCCATGAGCTGTAGCTCACGAAAGCTTATGCTCTAATAAATTTTAGTCTCTAAGGTGCCACAAGTACTCCTTTTCTTTTTGCGAATACAGACTAACACGGCTGCTACTCTGAAACCTACTTTCATATTGACATTCATGTGGCACAGATAAGATTCCTCTGAGATTTTTGGCCGCTCAACAGCACTACCAATACAGAGTTCTCACTTTTGGGTTGTCTATGGCACCAAGAGTGTTTACCTGTCAGTGGTAGCAGCTCATTTTCATTGGTGGGAGGCAATGGTCTGCCCTTACTTAGCTGGCTTCTGAAGGGATGATCTTACCATTACCAGGATCATGAGAAACAACTGCTGTGCTTCTATATCTGCTTGAGAGGCTGGACCTCAAGGCAAGCCAGAAAGAAGTCCTCCATGGAACACTCACAATCTATAGAATTCATCAGGGCCAGGTTGGACACTGTTACAGTCAGGGCTTACTTACTGGAGAACCACTTTCTTTACATCACTGGGTTCATTCAGCAACTCCATTTGAGCCCCAGAACATCCATACAATCCTGTCTGGCACTGTTGTGACCCCATTAGTGAAGCTTCACTTCAGATGTCTACAAGCCTGGTTGTAAACTGTGTACATTTCAGACAAGCACAGTCTTGTCCTATTAGTCACGATTCCCCAAAGAATCTTTAATCTCCCTTTACTTGGTGGAATCACAAGAAAATATGTGGGGTGGTAGCATTTAACACCCCCCCCACACACACACACACACACACACACACTCGCGCTCTCTCTCTTCCAACAAAGGCTGTGATCATAGATGTGTTCCTCTTGGGTCAGGGAGCATGCATGGAGAGATAAGTTGCCCAGGTGTCATGGTCCCGACATCAATGTGTTGTAGCTCAGAGCTGTCACATTAGCCTGCAAAGAATTCCTCCCTTGCATCCACGGCCAGTCAGTCCATGTGTTTATAGGACAACAGTAAATGGAGGCGCATGCTCTTCACAGGCCTGTGTGGAGGCCATCACCCTCTGGAACTGGTGCATCTATATAGATTTCCCCAACCGCCATCCACCCACCAGGGATCCAAAATGCTCTGGTGGACTCTCTGGGCAGACACTTCTCCACAGAACACCAGTCGGGTGGGTTGCATGACTTGACTCTTTGGGAGGTGTTTTGGGTGTGAGTTCTTCTGTGAACAGATCTCTTTGCATCCCACGTGGAAAAACAAGTGCAAGGATTTTTGCTCAAGAGGGGATTGTGGCCCAGGATCTTTGGGCAATGCATTTCTCATAAAATGGTAAGAATCTCTGAGAGATGCATTTCCCTCAATCCTAGTCTTACCTTGAGCATTGTGGTAAATCAGACAGGACAAGTGCAACTCATCCTTATAGCATTGGGTTGTATCCAACAATTCTGGTACCCTATGCTTGTACAACTCTCCATCTGACCCCCCCTCTCCGCCTTCCCTAATACACCAGTTACCAGTCCAAGACACAGGACAAACTTGCCACCCCAATCCATTCACACTTCACCTGAGGGTGGTGTATTTGGGTGGATGTTGGAGTTAAAGGTGGCCTGTTCAGTAGATTTGCTCTACCAGCAAATACTACAATCAAAGTGGAAGAGATTGATGTTTTGGTGTAATTGACAGGTAAAACTTCCTTTACAGGCTAAGATTCTGGACTACTTTTTGTCCTTAATCTTTGTAGCTATTTCTTAGCTCCCTCGGAGCACACCTTGTGGCCGTCAGCATATTTCATCCATGGGTAGATACCTACTATTGTGCTCTCTTGCCCGGTTCCTGAAAGGCATGTTTTTGTTTTTGTTTTTGTTTTCCCCTGTGGTAATACTAGTACCAACCTGGGACTTGAATCTTGTTTTATCAACCCTTGCTAAGTTTTATAGTTCAAGCCCCTGGCATCCTTCTGTGAAGGTAGCATTTCTGATCACTATCATGCTGTCCAGAAGAGTTCAGGAAGCTAGGGATACTTATGGCTTAACCTCCCTACAGCTTTTTGCAAGAACAAGGTGTCAATGAGGCTACATCATAAAGTTTATCCCAAAGGTGGTGGTGGATTTTCAGATGAACCAGAGTATCCACCTACCTCTGTCTTACCTGAAGGCTCATTCTACCAAAGAGGAGGTCACGTGGCATTCACTGGATGTGTGCAGAGCTCTTGCCTTTACCTGCAAAGAACAAAATTATCTTGAAAACCCCTTGAACTCTTAGCTACTGGGAGCCTCTGTTTTTTTATGTTCCACAAAAGAGACAATCAGAGTGGATCTTAGGGTGCATCTGACTCTGTTCCAGGGAGCCATTGTTCATCTCATAGGACAGCTTGAGAACTCACTCAGCTAGAGCTCAGGCAGCATCTGTGGCTTTCCTTAGAGATATTCCTGTTACTGACATCTGCAGAACAGCAACTTGGAGTTCTGTGCACACCTTCCCTAGACACTGTGCACTGGTGCAGCAGCTGCTTCTGATGCTTCTCTAGGTAAGGCAGGTCTGCAGTCTGAGCCACAGGACTGCAGTCACCTGGACTCCTAATAGATACCCCACTTATGAATCACCCAAAGTGCACTACACTTATGGAAATCATTCGAAGGAGGGGTTACTCAATTTGTAATAACTGGAGTTCTTCCAGATGTGTTGTCTCTATGTGTAGTGCACTACTAGCCCTCCTTCTCTGCTGCTTGATTCTCCTCTGGGACTGGCAGTAGACAAAGAACTATGATGGCACAGTCCGGCAGCCTTCTTTATTCCCTCAGTGCTAGGCACTAGGAGGTGGGGGCGCATGCACAGACTCCACGGACACTGCTAACGAAAATTCTCTGGTCCTGGGCATATGGAATTCATTCACAATCTGAAAGGGACGACCCATCTCGAAGAACTCAAGTTACTACAAAGTAAGTAATCCTCCATTTCTGCCCTGTCTTGCCTGTGGTGCTGGGTCTTTTCACCCCCAGCTCAGCAACTGGGCAGGATTCCAATAAAACATTTCCTTTACCACCATGTGGATCCAGCTAATACACCCACATGTGCTCCTTGTCCCTAAGGACCATGTTGTTTAGCTGTGGCCAAATTATCAGCCTAATGTTGGAGTTAAAGACAAACAGCACCGTATCAAGGGCCAGATCCTCAACTTGTGTAAAGGATGTTGTAGCTCAGTTGAAGTCAATGGAGCTATGACAATTTATATCAGCTGAGCATCTGTCCCAATTGTCTAATTATGGATCTAGTTCTGTAGGTCATCTTCAACTCTCTTATGGCCAAAGGCATCTCCTAGGATTGGCCTCAGCTGCATATTTTGAAGATTAAATTGATATTAAAATTAAATTGGCATTAAAAACTGACTGGCAAAATGCTGAAAACACATTCAGATTGATGAGGTGACAGATAATCTTTATATTTCAGCAATGACGTGTTCTTCACCAAATGTGTCAAAGGCTCCTGGCTGTCTGAGTTAAACTTAACACCATTTTGAATTCAGAGAATAAGTGGAGTGCACAGATTTCCATATCAAAAGTGGAGTCAGACTAGAGGGCCTATTAAGTACTGTATCTGCTCTGTACTTGGCTTGATTAGTCTAATATTAGCTCCCAGCAACACTTCAGTGACATTGATTATGACAACGGAAGTGACATTTGTGAATTGCCCCTATTTTCAGGTAGCATATTGATATTTGCTTATCCTGCAGGATGTGAGAAATAATGCCAAGAGATTGTCAGAACACGGGACATATTCTGTCTCTGTATTTTCATTTATGTGGATTGTCGGATTTCCTGTAATTCACCAAAGGCTCTTAAACTGACAGTAAATAGTATTCTTGACCATAGACATATTTAAATGGATATATTTAAAAGTTTATAAATAGCATTTTTAAAAGAGTCCTTAAATTCAGTATTGGTAACGGTGTTTACTAAAACAAGAAATAAAACTGCTAATATAGAAATAAAGTATGCAAGACAGCACCTTGATGCAGAAAATCAAAGTATCTGTCGAGAAAACAAATGCAATAAGAGAAGAGTAAAGATATTGTAATGGTGGATTAACTGTGCTCTGTACTGTTTAGTTCTCAAAAGTGTTTTAAAATGATCTTTCTGAATATTCAATATATGTGGTCAGTTTTACCTATTACCAAAAGCAGCCTTAGCTTTACAGTACTTGAAATCTCACTTCAACCACTGCCTCACCAATGTAAGGCTAATACCTAGTGCTCTCTTCAAAGTGCTGAACAAACACACACTAAACCTCACTTCAACTCTTTGAGATATTATTAGCCCATTTTCCAGATAGGGAAATGAAACACAAGAGTTTAAATAACTGATTCCTCTTCACCTGTGGGCAATATCAGAGCCACGATTGGAACTCCCAGGACTTCCCTGTCTTCTCTTTCTAGACTAGTCATTTCTGTCTTGGGCCAAAATGTGGTGATAAAAATAATGACATTTAGCATGTGGAATAGCCTATAAATATGCAAATACAGATACTTGTAATTCGCCTTCTGTGCACATGTAGCTTGACTAAATATGCACATATCCCTTCACTGAATGTACTTCTATATATTTTTAAAAAAATATTTTAGCGACTCAGAAGCAGCGATCACAACTTGCCACCTGCCTAACTATTAGCAGGTTTCTGTATGCATTAGGACTGTCAAATCAGAATGGACAAACCAGAAATTCAGTTTGAGCTACATGAAGTCATTTGGAACAGAATGAAGGATTTTAAGAAGATATTTTTAACCTTCCTGGATGCAATGCACTATAGAGTAAAGTAGAGCAATAAATATGGATAGAATTGCCCCATCAAACTAAAACAGATTGTGGAATTAGCTTCTAGAAACATCCCCTCAACCAAGACCAGAGGATATAAAAATATTTCTCCATTTTCTATCAATTCCTCCTTCTTCTGCCTAGCTAGAATACATGGAGGCTAGCAGACACATTTCGACAAACCCTAATTGCAGCATATTTGTCTGGTAGAAGAGCAGTTTTACCACCTTTTGCTTTTGGTCGTTAGTTTGCTTGGGTTCTCAACTTTCTAACTGATTTAATGTAGCTTGATAACAGGATCTCTGTTGTTTTATTCTCTCACCCACTGTAAACACATATAGACACTGCAATCTCATAACAGCTAGGTAGGTAAAGAAAACTGCTCCTGATTCACCAGGAATTGCACACGTTCTTCTCCATCCCCCCCTACCCATCATCTCACTATTGAGACTGTAAGCTCTGGGCAGAAGTTGACATTTTCTATACTTTTTCTTATATCACCTAGCAAAATGGGGCATTGACCAGTTTGGCCACTAGATGCTTCTACACTATAAATGTTAACAACCTGGTTCTGCAAAAATCCCATTTTAGGGAAGAATCAAATTAATATGTACTTTATTTCCACTTTGCTTACATTCCCTCAGCAGTGATTGAATTTTTATCAGATCCATTTTAATAATTTTGAGGTGTAAATTGTACATTCCAGGAGATATTGGCAATTGCACTGCTTTAATATATGCTGCTATATGGACTGTTCTTCAGGTTCCCATGTTACGTGTCTTTTGCTACTTATTTGTGTGGGGGGAGGGTTGTGGGTTTTTTAGAAAAAAGTTATTTAGACACCGATTTTTTCTGTCTGTTGCCCTTATATTTCCTTTCGCTGAGTTAGTTTAAATCAAGTTATGTTCTATATTCCATCACTATCCTAAGAATCATGTTTTGAGGCATAGCTTCTAATTTGAAATATAATACTAATGAGAGAGATTATTGGATTTTTATCTACTGTAACAAGTACTTTGCTTTGAGACACATTACTATACTAAGGTATTTTCTCTGTTAAAGCTTTCTTCCCAGTCTCCAGTTCCATCCGGGGCAAACCTACCTGTCTCAATTATTTGGAGGAAAAGAAATAGGGATGTCTTTTATTTGTAAGTGAATCCCTTTAAAAATCCCATTTCTTTAATGTTGTGGAAATGGACAGATGGGACTTACATGTTTGTTTCATCAGTGTTAGTTCAAGGGAATATCGGTGGTAGGGTAGGTTGTCATAGTGTGTCTGCATATCTATCCAAGACATGGTTCTATAACATCTTTCCAGTATATTTTAGTTCCCAGTAATGTTGTTTTAAAATGTAATCTTAATTCTCCTTTGTCTAGTGCTAAGTCTAATAATTGTCTTCTAAAAGACCATCAAAATTACAGTAGTTTTCTAATTTATAAAAAAAATTATTTCATGGATACGCACAGATATAAAAACATGTAGTAATATATTCCATGTTGCCTATCATTTGAATATCATTTCCCCCAACAACCAGTGAATTTATAGATCCTTCTAAGATGAGGCCTCTTGTTTGGAGTTTTGCAACAAGGACGCAAAGTTACATTTTTGTATAAATTTGTGGAATAGGTGTTACTTGGATCCCAAGGTATGTGACTACCTTTTCTACCTGCATGAAAGGACACATTGTTTTCAAGTTATTTATTCTTTTGTGCTCACTCCCACTGGCAGAATTTTGGATTTCTGAAAATTTACTTGATATCTTGAAGCCAATACAAGTAATTTTAATACTGAAATAACACTGGGTAAGGATGTTTCTAGCATAGCTGAATATTATAATATGTCAGTAGCATACCCTGCTATTCTGTACCTCTAGATGACAGACATCAACATGTTATTATACATATTTTGATTTCAAGGGTTCTGGTTATCAAAGCAAAAATGAAAAATGGCAACTCTGTTCAGGTCTACCTCAGTGTGTGTCCCCAGTTTATTCCCATTGACAAGAATCCTAACACTTTGTTCATTTTCATCTGAAATCATTTGCGAAACTTAGAATCAGATGTATAGTCTCTAAGCACTTAAAGATGTATGCTACCAAACCCAGTCAAAAGCTTTCTATGCTTCTAGGGAGAGTTTTAAAAGTTCCTGTTCTCATGACCAAGCAGTGTGTGTATATAATTTAAGGTGCCATAGATTATTGGATGAGTGTTTGATAGAAGTATACCCTGTGCTGACTTTCTAGTCTTCAGTTTTGAAGCCTCATAGCCAAGGTTCTTGCAAAATAAATCTAATAAATGTGTTAATATAAGGATCTGCATTAAGAGAGAGACAAACCCTAGACCTGTCATCCTTTAGAAGGACTTGAAAAATAAATTTGGAGAAATAACCCTCTGCACTTAGACATTTTTCTGAGTTTTCATATCATAACTGATTTTTCCAACTTCTTCCATTGAAACATGGTATGTTAGGATTTCCATTCCATCTGTAGCTCCATGAAGACTCTGACAAACCCATTAAATGGACTATCTGTATTATCAGTCATCATGATCCTGTTCAGATGTGAGAATGTTTTATGGATCTCAGGGCACCCATGTATGTGGGAAACAGAAATTAGCCATAGTGCAGTATACCCAAGTTTTCCTCTCCAAGTATAATTCAAAGCTTTAATTATAAACTCGGGAACATTGGCAAACATTAAGGGTTGACGACTATGTGCATGAGTAAGTGTGTGTAGTGTTGTGGAGGCTGTAGTTCAGTTTACATAATACTGTAATGGGAGATTAATGTGTAGCGTACTTCCTGTTGTTAGGAAGCGGAAGGAGGGTCCTTGTGATAATGTGAAGTTTCTCAGTCATTGGAAATGTGCTGTGTTAGAATATGGTTAAGAGGTCTCACAAAAGGACTTAAATAACTATATTGCATGAAAAAATACTGTATGTACAGTTATTTGTAATTTAAGAGAATGGAGTGTTTCCTGGCCTTTCTCCTGGGTTTATCTAACACTTATTACGTTTCTAAAATGTTAGAATGCTGTGTGTCTTAAAATATATTTGTTTAAATAAATGGCTTAGTTTGTAGCTTGTCTGTCATGAGTGGGGAGGGTGTCTGCAAGTGGGGAGGGCAAAGGCTAAGGGAAAGAAAAGATGGTCCACTGGCTAGTGGGTCACCTGTGTCCGAGGATACCCCAGGCCTACTTTCCTGCGTGCCACATATTTCTGTGTGACCATGGGCAAGTCACTTAAGGTTGGTCTACGCTGCAACTGGGAACATACCTCCCAGCCTAGGCAGATCGACACATACTAGTTCTGCTTGGGCTAATAAAAGTAGCACTGTGGATGTGGTGGCAGGGTCTAGCTGCCTGAGTATGAGCCCATCCGACCCCCTAGGTCTGAGCTAGTCTGAGCCGTCGCCACAATGTCCACAGTGCTGTTTTAAGCACATGAGCTCGAGCAGACCTAGTGCATGTCTTTCTACCCAGGCTGGGAGGCACGTTCCCATGCAACCATAAGGCTAGATTTTTTTTGAAGTATTTAGGTGGCTAAAGATGTAGGTAGATGGTTTTTGAAAATCTTGCTGGGTTCCTAAGTATCTAACTCCCATTGCTCTTCTTTGAGTAATGGTCGCTATTGTATTTTACTGAGCCTTATAGGCATGTGTCATGCATCCGGAGCCAAACTCCCATTGATTCCAGTTGGAGATTGGCACCGAGTGGGATTATCAAAAGCACCTAACTCAAGTTGAAATTAATGGGAGTTAAGAACCTAGCTGAATTTTCAAAAGCATCTAAGTACCTATCTGCATCTTTAGGTGCCTCAGTAACATTGAAAATCTGGTGCTTACTCTCTCTCTCTCTCTCACAGATCCCCCGCTGTAAAATGGGTTCAACCTCAGAGTGTTATAAGGACAAAAGATGTTGAAAAATCATGAGGTAGTCAAGTACTAATGAAATGGGAGCCATATAAGTTCATCAGAAAGACAGGGCACAGGAATCCTGCCCAAGCCTATCCATACAGGACACAGCCAAAAAACTGATGTTATTACTCCTTGAGTACAAGGATTGGTGTGACTGGCTAGCACTCCTGGCAGCAATCCATGACCACTACCTGGTGGGGCCAGGTGATTTGGCCAAATCACCCACACGTGACTTACCAGCATCTGCAGAGAGGAAACACGTGCTCCACTTTTCAACAGATGTAAGGCAGTGGCTCTCAATCAAGGGTACGCAAAGGTCTTTCAGGGGTACATCAAATCATCTAGGTCAGTGTTCCTCAACCTGGGGATTGTGGGATGGGTTTAGGGGGGTTGCAAGTGCAGTGCCAGCTTTGGGGGGTAACAAGCAGGGCAATTCATAGATTCATAGATACTAAGGTCAGAAGGGACCATTCTGATCATCTAGTCTGACCTGCACAGTGCAGGCCACAGAATCTCACCCACCCACTCCTATGAAAAACTGTCTGAGCTATTGAAGTCCTCAAATCATGGTTTAAAGACTTCAAGGAGCAGAGAAGCCTCCCTCAAGTCAACCATGCCCCATGCTACAGAGGAAGGCGAAAAATCTCCAGGGCCTCTCCAATCTGCCATGGAGGAAAATTCCTTCCCGACCCCAAATATGGCGATCAGCTAAACCCTGAGCATATGGGCAAGATTCACCAGCCAGATACTACAGAAAATTCTTTCCTGGGTAACTCGGATCCCATCCATCTAATATCCCATCTCAGGGGATTTGGCCTATTTACCCTGAATATTTAAAGATCAATTAGTTACCAAAATCCCATTATCCCATCATACCATCTCCTCCATAAACTTATCGAGTAGAATCTTAAAACCAGATAGATCTTTTGCCCCCACTGCTTCCCTTGGAAGGCTATTCCAAACTTCACTCCTCTGATAGTTAAAAACCTTCGTCTGATTTCAAGTCTAAACTTCCTGGTGGCCAGTTTATACCCATTTGTTCTTGTGTCCCACATTGGTGCTGAGCTGAAATAATTCCTCTCCCTCTCCTGTATTTATCCCTCTGATATATTTATAGAGAGCAATCATATCTCCCCTCAACCTTCTTTTAGTTAGGCTAAACAAGCCAAGCTCCTTAAGTCTCCTTTCATAAGACAAGTTTTCCATTCCTCGGATCATCCTAGTAGCCCTTCTCTGTACCTGCTCCAGCTTGAATTGCCTGGTGCCCCATGCCACAGAGGGCACCTGTGAAGCTAAGTTACATGCTTCAGCCCTGGGTGGCTCAGGCCTCAGACTCCTGAAAGTACAGTAGTCTGGAAAGGTTGAGAACCACTGATGTAAAGAATGCTATGCAGAGCACTGTCTGTGTAGCATTCAGCCTACCTGCACTGTACAGACACACATTGTGCTTCAGAACACACCAGCTCCACACTTCTCCCTCAGTGCTTCTCCGAGAGGTCCCCAAGCCATCATTAGCCAGTTTTTTTAAAAGCTGTTTCTAAATTTTGCTCCTTCAATTCCACACACACTCCCCCCCCCACATGCTCAGTTACCCCAATATTTTTCTGTGCTACTTGGTTCTTGCATATAAACAAACTTAGATGCAAAACATTTCAGGCACGGTTTTAGAGATGGGGTGATGACATCTTGAACGTCTGTCTCCCTATTTTCTTAAAATTATATTTTAGCTTTGTCTGCCCCATGTTTTTTTAATTTTATTTTTATAATACAGGTGGGACAAACCCAGTTCTCTGTGCTCTTTATTCTGTCTTTTTTCTTCAGAGACAGGAAGTCCAATTTCCCAGTCTCGTTTATATTTCAGGATTTTTTTTTTAAAGCCACCCACATACACAACTACAACAAATGATTTACTGGGCCATGCATAATGTAGTCACTGAAAGATTCTGAAATGCATGTGTATCATGTGAAGATAATTATCCGTACAAGTACATTTCCTTACAAGAGCCTCTTCTATAGATAGTGTGTGTAGGTTGCACTAGCTCTTGGAGTTGCTTTTGCATTTTGTTCTTCTCCCCATTTGTTCTATTTTAGAGCCATTCTTCAGGATTTATATTTTAAAATGGATATTCTTTTGTTAATTTTAGTAAAGACATTAATTATACTTCTGTTAAGGCTTGGTTACAATCATTTTTTGTTTGTATTAATGTACTTTTCAAGCCAAGGTAAGTTATATATCTACTGCAAAAATATATCCACATAACATTCTTTTGTGAGTGGAAGAACTGATTGCTGCTCAGTAAGAAAGGAGTAAAAGAAGGAAAGTTGGATGTTACTACTTTTTGCTTAGGCTTGCATACCTTCTGAGGGACAGTAAGCATCACCCCAAAAAAGCTTCACCCATGTTTTGTGGTGGCTGCTACATTGCAGAGAGGCTCACTCTTTTTTTTTTTTTTTTTTTTTAAGATGCAGAGAAAGAGGAAAATACTGGAGATGGTAACACACTGGTAAAACAGCTCTCTAAATAAAATTAAGCTTGAGATTTTTGTTTCCCATTAAGCTGGATAACTTGAATCCATGTTTTCGGTGGTGGTGGTGACCTTCCTTTTCCTAACCCCAGGTATCAAAGCATGGTTGTCTCTTGGTGCACCTTGACCTTCTGGAAGGTTGATCCTGATGTTGCTCACTGTTTTTATTCTGAGCCTTCACATTTTTCCGCTATGAACTCTGACCCCCACAAACCCATTATGGCCTTGTAAGACCGCCACGAACACAGTGCTGGACTTCGGATGTCAGAGACCGGAAAACAACTAAACTTTTGCCAGTGAAGCATTGGTGGGATAAAAAACTACTGTTGTTCTTGCCACTGAAGTTCAAAGGCCAGATTCAGATCTCATTTACATGACTGTAATTCCACTGAAACCTAAATGCTTCAGATCAGCAATACGCTTGATCTCAATAGATTCCTGTATCAAGAGACACGTCAGGTCTATATGTGCATCTTATGAAGTACTCTACTGCCCTGTTGACTCATAATATACCCAATTTAAAATAAAATCTGTATCAAAATTGGTAAGGTACGTGAGGAGATTGTGAATTATAGGATTTTATTGTTAACCAGTTTTGTGGTTCTTGTTAACTGGATTGCCACTTGGATTGTGATCTTTTTAGGCATGCTTTTAACAGATAATCATGGGACCAGCATACCACATATATAAAAGTACAGTTTCTCACATCACATTCCCAATCTCATCTGGAAATTGTGACTTAGTGGGAGGTCTGTTTTTGACTGAAGTACTCAAACATATTTGGCTGCATAAAGGAATTCCAAGGATCATTAACATATCTCAAGGGTTGGACAAAACAGATGTTTATAACGCTATGTACCCGTTGTTCAGCTTCTTCTATCTGTAGATTGTTCAACACTGTAAAAAGCAAAAGTTATTTCCAGTCTTAGGTGGAAAAACTGCACCCTTCTCTGATCTAGAATCAGCAAGGGAGATGGCTGTTTATTGGTACACACTGAGTACATATCTGCTAAAGGTTCTAGTACAAATATCTGAACCTGAGAACTCTGGAGATTTATCCTAAATCTTCATATAGAATTTTGTTTCCATTAAAAATCTTGTTAATTTCTGACCCCAATAATCCTGCCTTCATATGTTTCCTATTTCAAATGAAACTCTGCTAATTTGCCACAGATTAATGCTCTTATTTCATTCTTAGCATGAATATATTTTGTTTCGTAAATATTAAGATGCCAAATGATTGTTCGTGTTTGTAAAGAACATGGTTAATCCAAAATGTGTGTGAGGAGGTGAAGCCTATGTCAGGTCTATGTCATGGATGTCAGTAAAATGAAAGACGAGACGTATACATCCTATTCAGACAGCATCCCACTACTGCAAAGCAAACACGTACCATGCATATCATCAAATTTTGCAGCATCTGCTACAGTCTTTTGCACTCTGACCCCTTATTGGTAGCAAACATGACTTGATTAGGTGATTTAAGAGTCTCTGAAAATATTTTCATATGACTGGTAGAATCCATTGTGGAATGTAATTTTGGATTATTCATTGCTACCCTCGTCTTACAGCAGAAGCAAACATTCTTGTTTTAAAGCTGTTCCTAATTAGGATGACTAACAAAATTACAAGGGATCTCTAGCTAGAGGTGGCTGAAATTTTACAGACAAATAGTTTGACAAAAAATGCTCAAGGTTTAGGTTAGGTAGACTCAAAACTGTGTGTGAATTTGACGCACACATTTTTCGCCATTCACAAACTGGCCAAAGAGACTGCAGTGATGTTGCCACCCTCTACCCCTCATTTATATAACTTTTAGCCCAACAGTTCAGGCCCTTACCTGGCGTGAGAAACACAGGTTTGAATCCTTTCTCTGGAACAGACTTGGAATGGACTTTTTTGATTCACTGAAAATTCTTTTTTTTAAGATTCTGATTTTTTTTTTTCCTTCATCATTGCCACCCAACCAAAAAATCAGGTATTTACCCAGCTCTATCCCTATCAAAGTATAGAAGCCAGAGTGAACAAAATACACCCAACATAGCCTCAGAGTTGGCCACTGATTTGAAAAGTGATCATGTGTTTCTGGAGTGTCACTCAGTAAGCCTCTCTCACATCCAGATACCCACATTAGAATAATTGGGAATAAGGAGAAATTTTTGCAGCCATGACCACATGTAAAAATCTGTTTGGGAAATTATTATGCTTAACTTTTGATTATCCCAAATAAATATTCACATTTTAATGTGAGTGTCAATGAGAGCATGTTTGGGTATGACTTAATCATCTGAAAAACAGAACGGTTCATTTTTTGCAGCTTTGTTCAAGGATAATTAAGTATGCAACATTTATAATTATTAAGGGCTAGTGATTTTGTCATATTAGTTTCTATGTCCCAGTCAGGTAATGATGAAAATGACAAAAGTCACAAATGCGCGTGTGTGTGTGTGTGTGTGCGCGCGCACGCGTGCGCATGTACAATGTATATTTGTGAGGTTTTTTGTATATAATTTATACACACGTTAATGATTGTACAAATGATTTAACACCATTAAAAGAATTAAAGCATTATGCTAACATGTATTAAACAAAATAGGTACAACAAAATGAAAATGCACCCACATTTTCCCTGCTGTTGAAAAATGTTTTAAAATGAGGTACTGTACCTTTAAATGGCTAGGCAATGTACTTACAGGCTCCTATCTGTACTTTAAAAACTAAATATTTTTCACATTTTAAAAAAAAAACCAACAACTTGGCATGGAAGCATAATCCTGTTATGTTTACACCATTCAGGGCATGTTTAAAAGGTATGGGTGGTCCTTGTTTTGTGTGGGTTTTTTTGTTTTGTTTTGTGTGTTTGCTTTTTGTTTTTAAACCAATAAGCTCAGTAGCATTCTTTGGGAATGGTACAGAAAGGAGATCTTCCAGACGGAGCCCCAGGACCTTTCTTAAAAATTACAGAGCAGTCCTGGGATCTCATCTTAATTTTAATGCATGGAAAGTGCATATATTATCTGGACGCTAGGCAGAACAGGAACATAAAGCACCTTCCTCCACCACCTTTGGGTCTTTTAAACAGACTTATATTTTTAATCCCCAAAAAGTAGTGCACGTAATTGCTTAACAATTACTGGAGTTTCTCAGTTGCTGGTGTAAAATGCAAGCAAATCTCATCTTTACATTAGCAGGAATTTCAGTAATAGTGTGATTTGCAACATGTAAATTTGTCTCCTTTCAGGATCTTGGCTAGTCTCATAATTGAACATCTAATTTAGAGGTCTTGCCCGTTATGTGTAAACTTGTTTTTGAATATGATGAAAACAGAGTATAAATCTTCTACCAGTGTATTGCATCAAAAGAAGCAAAACTTTGAGTGAGATTTTACACACTTCTAAAGACAAGGGGACTATTCCTGCAATCCATGCTCTGGACCCATTGTTTGAGAACAACTTTTCTTGAACACTTGAGTGGCACCATAATGTGCGTTATAGATCTATGACCTACATTCAATATTTAAAATCTCATTATTATTTTACACTTACACCGGTTTCTTTTTCCTTAGACCAAAGGCCTAATTCTGATCTTGCTTATATGGGTGCAATTTGCTTGCTTACATTGGTTCAAGTAACCCCATTGAAATCACTGATGTTTAGTGAGGTGTGAAAATGGTATAAAATGAGATCTGAATGAAGCCCTAACTTAAGTGTGTGTTCTGGTTTCCTTAAAGTAGCAATTGACACCAATCTTGACGAGTTCAGAGATTGACTAAACTAGTTATTGCTGGAGTAGTCGAGCTTTAAAAATAAAATATTTCAGCAGCATCAAATGTGAAAAGCAAAGCTGTTTTAGGGCTTTGCCACTCTGAAGTAGGATGAAATGCATTTCTGTAGTCTGTCCATTAGTGTGAGAACTCCTGGTCTGGAGAAAAAAAAAAATTTCTGCCCAGCAGATTCTAGCACAGTGGGCCAGAATCAGGCCTGCTTCAACTACAATGAACTGATGAATTAGTCCCAATTGTTTTTGAGTTTTTTGAAAGTAAACTTTAGTGCTGGTGAAAAGTGCCTGACTGACAGCAACTGGAGGATGCCAGCTATCTGTAGAAAAGAGAGCACTAGTTCAGGCCTCCTTCATGTCTTCCCTCTATTCTGTCTCAATCCATTTCTAAAGGTACTGTTTCTGTGGAAGAAATGGTAGTGCGGTCTCTGTGTCTATGCATTCATTGGCCTATCTGCTGCAATGGCCAAGAGGGCAGATTACTGCCAGTTGTAATGGGGCACCTGCCCACCATCAGAAACTGAATTCAGACTCCCACCTCAGTTCACGTATGCCATTAAACAGCTTTCAGACCGTAAGGACTTTTGGTCACTAACAAGCTAGATCACATATCAACAAGTGATTTAGAAGTCAATGGCTCTATCTTTTTACCAGTGCTTTGGGCCATGCAAACTCCTGTATCACATTTCTTGTGGCTAACATAGCAGTCTGTCCAAGGAAGCAATCCCACCCCAACCCCTGGCCTATTTTTACATTGTCACACCAAAGTACATCCACCCAATGGAAGTGCACCTCATTCTAACTAATCTCTCTAGAAACTCTAAATTGGATCTGGATTTTATATTTGATGCAGTAATTTAAAAGGTATTGACTCTTCAAATTAAATAAGTAGCACTATAGATTTTAGGAAGTTCAGTACATTTTGGTGTCAAGATTTGAAGGAAAACTAAAGATAATTGCTGTCAGAACTTTTGGGGCTCTTGTCAGGGTTGCAGGAATCTTCCTTTTGCAGATTTGTATAAATTCCCATTCAAGTTATTAACTTTTGATGAAATACACTGTTGGAGGATCCACAACCTATTAACGCCTTTTTTAATTTTTATTTTTTTTTTGGGGGGGGGGGTACATGCCCAGTGTACATGCACAGTTCCAGGAAATGTAAATGCATCACAAATTTAAAAAAAAAATTTTTTTTTGTCCCTTTGTATTGTGTCGTGAGAAGTGTGCACGCAACAAGAACACCTTAATGGTTAAAGTACTGTACAACTGGAGAAGTAAGGATACAGTAGCAACTTTTCATGGAAGGTTTGGGGTCTGATTCTGCTGCTGTTGAAGTCAGTAGGAATTTTTCAATTGACATCAATAAGACCATGATCGGTTTCAGAGTAGCAGCCGTGTTAGTCTGTATTCGCAAAAAGAAAAGGAGTATTTGTGGCACCTTAGAGACTATAAAATAAATTTGTTAGTCTCTAAGGTGCCACAAGTACTCCTTTTCTTTTTGCGAAGACCATGATCGACGCACTGATTTTTTTTATTTTATTTTTTTTTGTAAGAGCTGCCTGTGATGTACAGGAGCTGCTATATATTTTTACTGGGGGAAGTACCTGGAGTGTTATTTTTAAGACTGTACCAGAATGCTTTTAAAGAAATGTTGGTAATATCTGTTTAAGTTCCTAAATCTTTAAGCAAAATTTGGTTTGAAATATATTTGTAATTTTTAAAGACAAATATTTGAAAATTTTGTTTCTCCCTTACTTACCTGCCGAGATGTGGATTCAGTCTTCTGTTTCCCTTGCTACTACTGACCGTGTAATTAAACTGAAAAAGCAATGCAGGGTTCCCTGCTCGAAGGGTTCATGATATCATCTGCTGTTCCAAGAGAAACACAGAATCCCAAATTTTGGTATAGACGTGAGAAACTAAATTTCAAATATTTTGTATCGGAACAGAAACACAAGCACTTTTAAAGATCTATTCTGTGGATTTTTTGACCTCTTCAATAATAATTGAACAGAAGCTTAACAATTTTTTAAATATAAATGGATCTAGTCTCGTTTTAGGCTGGTAAGAGGGATATTTTTAACAGTTACAGAAAGGACCGTGGAATAAATGTGCACAAAAACTTTTAAAGGAAATAATATGTGAATCATATTAGTTAGCATTTTTCAGTTCATACTTTTAAGCATGATTTAGCTTTGTGTTGTAATTCTTAAATTTAATTAAAGAATCACCCTTAGTCTCAGACAGTAAATCAACTATTGTTAATTGTTTGATTAAATTTGAGAGATTAACAAATTAAAATCTAAAGGCTATATTCATTCTAATATAAAACAGTTACACTGGCATTCCTTGGTTTTAATGGCAATAGAAATGCAGAGGCCAAATCCAGCCATATAATCAAACACTCAGAGTGCAGGCATCATCTCGTATAATGAAAAGCTACTAAAAGTATGTCTTGTGCATGATCAATTTTGCCTTTGTAAGACAGGATGCCAAAATTTGGGCCAGCTCAGTACATGATAGGGTACTATTTACTGCTCTCTTCAACAGCAACAAAGTGCCTGTATAAACTGGTGCCAATTTACACATGTAGAGGTTGCATGTTAAGGCAATCTTCTGGCTGGGGACGACCCATACCCTGCTTCAGTCAAACTGCAGGCATTATCAGATTGGACCTGCTTGTGCTACATTCCTTTCTACCTATCCCGCTTTATACACCTGCCTAGGCACAAGCAGGGTTTAATTCACAGTGAGTCTAATCTACTTCCATTAAATTTAGTGGAAAAGCTTCCATTGACTTCAGTGGGAGTTGGATCAGGCCCTGTGTGCACCACATTAAAAACAAAATTCAAAACCCAAATTGCTGGTATGTGGCTGAGTTAAATGCATCCAAGACAGGGTCAAAATGCTGCATAGGGCTGGATTTATTTTTAATTTTAGATTGGCTCATGACCTGTTCCCAAAAGACTATCTTAAGGAATGCAAACTTAACGCTGCTCTCTTCACAATATACTTCTAGGATAGTCTTTATGCGATCACATACTTGAGAAATTGTAAAACAATATAATAGCACAGAGGGGTGTTTTTCTACAACGTTAAGTGCACATACATATTTTCTAGTAGTGTGTAATACTTGGAGAGTCCATGGAAATCATGTGTAAAACTGTGCTTATACAACAATTTTTCATTTTAAATAAAACACAAAGCCACTAAACTATTCAAATAGGGGTGGTTGCTAGCATTAACTTACTGTATAGACTCTTCTAAAAGAAAAATTATGGGAAACAAAGTGCAATTCAGGCCAGTTCCCATTCTTTCATCCTGTGTAAGCTTTCAACTTGGTCACAGTGGGGGCAACAACATAATGACTGGCTCTGCAGCTGCAGAGATGAGGGCCTGATTTCCCCTATATGCTTTCTCATCTTCAACCAAGTTCGGCTTAAGGAGACAACTTTAATTTCAGTTTCTAAGTTTTATCTGGTATCAAAACTTGCTGGAGATTGTATCTTAGCAGTTGAAACAAAGAGAAAACAAAGAAACAGATGAAATGTGCCTTCTCCTCCCTCGAGGAAGGCTTCAGGGTGCTTCATACCACTTGGGAGAAATATGGTGTTCCTAAATTATTCCCCTGATATGTTGGGCTTTCTAGGCAAGCTGCCTGTGCTGAAGGAGCTTATGGGGGAATTATGTGAGGAATCTGACAAGTGCTAATCAGTTCTGGCGCATTAGGAAATACCACTAGGGAAAATGGGAGCTAAAATTGATAGCCTGGAACAAAGAGTAGAATCTATGCAATGCAAAATGAACTTGAGATTGAAAGTGAAGATCAGACTCTTTACCTTCGGATATACTCCAGAAAATAACATGCTGAAACTTATTTGGAACTTCTCAGTAATGCAGCTTGGGAAACCATATGTACTGTATATATTGGGGGTTCCCAAAGGAAATGGAAGCAACTAGTCCATATGTCTATTTTCAAGGTCAGGATCTATGCAGTCCTGAAAAAGAATATTATTTACTGTCTGTGCATCCAGAATCCTTCTAGTGGGGAAATTTTGTTTTTGTTTTTGTGTTTTTTGTTGATAAAACTGATTCAACTGTCAAAAGGAGTTAGAAACAAGTTTCAGAGAACAAGATGCTGTTTTTTTCCCATATGGGACAATATAAAGCAGGGGGGAAAAAGAGAAAAGTTTAAGCTGGTATAGGAACATTCTGCAGGATAAATGATTTGACGTGACTCTCATTTTGTATTCTGCCACACTGTGGGTAATTCTTCTAAATGGTAAATTAAAGTGGTAATTTTGAAGATTTATGCAAATGAATCTGGGAATAAAGTTGCAGAAGCACCGAGAGAGATTAAAACTTCCATGGACAGTGATTGTGGATAGATCCTGTGCAGTAAGATTATTTTAGCTGGATTGTACTTTATATTGCATTTTATATTCCAACATGAGCAATCAAAACTTAGTCTGGCTGCAAAAACAAGAGCATTTGAAATCTTTATGACTATTTTCACACCTCCCCCCATGAATAGGTGGCTAACAATCCTTCCTATTGCTAATCAGTTAGAATATTCACAAATGAAAGATAAAATCCGTGTGTGGCTCAATCCAGAAAGAGATGAAGCAAGGAAGGTGAATTTGATATCTTCCCTTCAATGAGAGAGGATAGCCAGACTGAATCTTTGTGTCACAAACTGTCATAGCTATCTAGATCAAATGCTTCCTTTTCTCTTTTTAGAGTTATATGTGATTTCCTACATATCGCATTGTACAATACAGGCTGTATTTAAACATTTCCAAGGACAATGATAGCTATTATCGGGGCAAAACCACACTTATTTCCACTCAAATTCTCATTGTCTTCAGTGAGAGTATGTGAATGAGGACTGAGTAAGAACAGAACAAAGACCTCAAGATAGAGCCCAGTCTCTGTGTGCTATGGGTCTGTTTCTCCCAGGAAAAATCATGGATTTCAGCCACTACCACAGCCCTCACCCTGGTTTCATTGTGTCCTGGGCAGTCCATTACAACTCATTGTCACGTCTCAAATCATCCCTGGATTGCAAAACTAGACCAATCAAACTTCACATCCTTTGAGAACACAATTAGCCACTGTCTATGAAACCTCTAGTGTTTTCTAATCTTATTACTGTATGTAATTTATATGTATTAATCTATGCTAAGTGAAAGTGCAAATTGGGCTCTTAGTAATTATTTCAGTTCATTAGTAACACTGAGGTAGAGTAATTTTTTATCTTTTAAAATAAAGAGGTAACTCCTGTCAGTATATCTCCAATTGTGTATGCTTGGGCCTTCAACTCAGTGAATTGCATTATGCCCATCAGCTCCAGGGAGAATGAAGGTGAAGCCGTGGGAAGAGGGGCACAGGAACTAATACTGAACTGGTCTGTCTTGTTTGAAAAAAGGGATCAGTAAAGAGTGATCCTCTGTGAATGTGTAACTTACTCTATTGCAAAATGAGACCATGTGCTCAGGAAAATGCACTCTCTTTCTGGCAGTGCAGCCTCAGCATCTACTACCTACCAGTGCAGTGACAAGAACGTTTATGGTAGAGAAATCATATTAGAAATGCAAGCCATTCAAGCTGATTAAGTTCAGGAAGCAAAGGAAAACCACTGGAGTCGTTAATGGGAGAATGCAGAAAAAGCATGTCTTCTGTTTCTCTTTTGCTACCAGTGCAGAGCTGGTGCAGTTTTTCCCAACTGCCTCTTTTACTTGTGCTCGTTTAGCTAGGGAGTAAAATATCAGAGTACATTATGGCAGTGCCTGATCTCGCTTCAGATCATTGCAGATATTAGGAACATTTGTAGCCTCTCTATGAAAGCAAGGTTGGGAAATGCTTGATTGTCTCTCTCTCCTTTTTTTTTTTTTTTTTTTTTAAATGTGCTGGCAATGGGAAGAATTGCGGGAAGACATTTGAGAGTGTGGGGAATTGACATGCATTCTTCAAATTATGGTGAGAATGAAATAGCGCACGATTTTAGACCAGTTTTAATTAAAGTAACATGTTATTCCACAGCCCAGCTATTCATTCCCTGATATTGGGCCTAACAGCTGAGTAACATTTTGTCTGAGACACGGGCCATAGGAGAAGCACTCAGTATGAGGGTCTGGAAGGCCAACTGGTTTCCAGCATTATTGCACAAGTTGTATGCATGGCAGATAAACCCAGCAATTTACACAGGCAAATACAAGCTATGGACCTGGTGGCCTTCAACTAAGGAGGCTTTCTTATGGAAAAGGTCATCACTAGCCTCTCCGGAGTTGTACAGTTACAAGGACAACATAGACCAAATAGGTCTGCCAGTTCTAATTCCTGGGCAAACATTGGCTATAAGACCGTGTCTCTCCTTAGTGTGCAAGTTTTCTAACTTCACTCTCACAAATATGATAACTTTGAATCCCAACCCGAGTAAGGCCATATCTCCTGTTCACCTCCCTAAGCTGCCATATTACTCAGCTTGTTGCCTTTAATTGATAGTGAGAGAGAGAAGTGCAGAGTCCTCTCAGTCAGGCATGATAATCCAGGTGGAGTGTGTATCTGAATCTATGCCCATAAATGTAATCTGAATTAAACAATCACTGGTGAATGAAGGGGCCCCTAATCAAGTAGCATTAGCAACTCATCCTCCTTTTTCTTCTCCTCTTGCTAATGGTCCTGCCCACTGTAACCGGGTTCTGCCCTTCATGCCTCTTGAAGCAGGAAAGCAGAGTGCAAACCAGTCCCTTGTGAGAGTCATCAAGTTCTGAGAAATCACATGGTTGATGCACAGAAAGGACAAGCCTGGCTGTGGGCTGCTGGACCACCGCCTACAAGCAATTGAATGGGGCACAAAGCTGATTCATGTGCATGCCCGTAGAGGAGTGGCCCCAACATAGTCCTGCCACATCTATTAGCTACTGTTTGCCTCCTAGCCCAGACAGCAGTGCTGTGGCTGAAGATCAACCCACTGACCAGTCCCCAAACCTTGGCCTGAGAAATAAGAGGCTGCTGTAAATGAGAAAATCCGGGTAAGAAGAGCGTTAATGAAGTAGTAGTATCCAAGCCTGACTCAGAGGCCTAATAGTCACTGTGCTAAGACCTGTGTCACCGGGACCATCGCGTCTCCCTGGCTTCAGAGCGTGCACTGCCATGCCCAGTCTCAATCAAGGAAGTTTATTTTCTTAACGGGGGCTTAACAACCAAACAGGAAACCGTCTTAACCCAATCCTTGGCCCCAGGCGTCAGGGCTACCCCTCTCAGGAGTCTCTTGCACCCCAGCTCCTGGCAGCCTCCCAGCCTCAGTCAGCTCTGCTCCCCTCCTGGAGCAGCAGCTACAGGACTGCTTCCCTGGCCCCTAGCTCCAGGGACCCATCACCCCAGGAGGTAGCGCCACACCACTGGGGCTTTCCCTCCTCTGGGCTCAGCCTATCTCAGTCCTTCCTCCCTAGCTGCCGGCTAGCAGCCCTTTCTAGTGTAGCCCAGTCCTCTTTAATTAGCTGGGCTGGATTCACCTGCTCTGGTCCAGGGGAGCTGGGCTCAGTGTATCACAGGGTCCAGCTACCCTGTGACACCTGTCACAGTTGTCTCAACCCAGAATGTGTGTGCCAAAGTAGCCTATCCTGTGCTGGGCTGGTTAAATCTAGTGTTCCCAGGTGAAAAATCTAACACTGCCTACCCAGAGAATACCTTGGACTTTGTGTATCAGGGTGGTTGACCATTGTGTTGTCTGGTACTGGCTGTGCAACCAGTTATACCCCATACCTCTTTAAAAAGAGAATGTATTGAGCCCCATTAAGGTCATTCTCTGCATCAGGGTGATGGAGGTTTTAATTCTGCCTCAGAGTTCTACTGTCAGAAGACCCAAAGCAAGTCCATGCTCCGTAGGAGTCATGTCCACTTTGGTATGGAGGATCAGACCCAGTGTACTTGTTAGAGACTAACCAATGCCTTATGCCAGGGGTTCTCAAACTTTAGCAACCTGAGGTCCCCCATTTTGATTTAAAATATTTTGGGGACCCCCCCAAGCCTCCCCGCTCAGCCCTTCCCCTGCCCCTTGCCCTACCCCTTCTCCGAGGCTCCATCCCCACTTACTCCATTCCCCCTCCGTCCATCGCTCACCCTCACTCACTTTCACCAGGCTGGGACAGAGAGTTGGGGTGCAGGAGGGGATGCAGGATGTGGCACTTACTTTGGGACACTCCTGAAAGTGACTGGCACATACTTCTGGCTGCAGCTCCTAGGCGCGGAGGCCAGGGGGACTCCATGTGCTGCCCCTGCCCGCAGGCACTGCCCCTGCAGCTCCCATTGGCCACAGTTCAGGGCCAACGGGAGCTGTGGAGTCTGTGCTCGGGATGGGGGCAGCGCATTGAGACACCCTGGCCTCCCCGCCCCAGAAGCTGCAGGGACATGCCCACCACTCCCGGGAGCAGAAGGGAGCCAGGGCAGGTAAGTCTGTTCCCTAGCGAGCTGGAGGCGTGCCTGGGAGGTAGGGAAAGGAGTTTCACAGCAGGGCCTGTGGGCCCCCAGAAGTCCCCTTGGGGACCCCAGTTTGAGAAACGCTGCCTTATGCCAATCCTGAATTAGATATTCGGTATTAGGCAAGGGAGAACACAGGCTAAAACAGTGCAACCTGCGGTGAAGTGTGCAACACCATAATCCCCATCCTGCTGGGATGCTCTGATGCTCCACAGAGATGTTTGTCATAACATAGGTTTGGACTACATTAGATATGGGGATGTGTTCATCATTGTGTAGCACACAGCAAAAGTCCTGATTCATAACACTCCTCGCACTAACCTGTAGGTCATTAAGGGAGGGGAAGATCTTTGACTCTTGTAACACTCGTGTGTGTGTGTGTGATGTGTCCTCACTAGGATCTTTCCATGGCAATTAGTATTTGTTCTGTCAATGGAGATGCTGCTGTCGTTCATCTCCATCTTGTTGCTGACTCTCCTGTCTTGTTTCTCCATGCTGCCCAGAGGCTGCTGTCCCACTGGTTTGTCACCCTTATTACTAGTTCCTGTCTCTGCTTAGTGTGGTGGGGGCTCTTCTGGCCATAAGTATGAGTATGGAATGAAGGTAATCTGTCATCACTGTCTACCCCACACAAGCCCAAGGACGGTAATGTGTGAGGCTCTGGCCTCTGTCCTGCAAATCTGCAGTCCCCCTGGAATGGTGGTCACTGACCAGAAAGTTGCTACCGGCCAACCTATTCTAGCCTGGGTGGTGGTTACCCTTTGTGACTGCAGAAGTGAAGGGATTTGAGTAGCCCATTTACCACACATTCAGCTTGCCTCCTTAGATTGATTATTCAGATGGCACGATGCCCAGATGAAGAAGGTTGTTGCTGCAGGTGTGAAAAATGGGGGGAATGCTTGTCTGTGGCAACTGGATGGCCATTAACGTCCAAAGGGGGACAGATTGAGCAGGACGGTGGAGCAGTCCCCTCACCCTACCCACCATGATGCTGCGGTTGAGAAGAATTGTGTTAGCAGTCTGACATGCCTCCAAGGGAAGGAGATTTTTCCTTTCTTTACGTTTTAACATTGTATTAAAATCCTTTCAGTGCCTTTGATTGTGAGATTTGCATGTGTAGTTAGGTAAGTAGCTACACATTCTTGTAACTGACATACACTATGCAGAAATCATATGGCATAATTTTCAACCTCAGCTCTTGGTTTTGTCCTGTATCAGGCCACTAGTATTATTTTAATATGGTTTTATAATTGCATTTAGTATGTCACCATGCATACTCCTCTGATTTCTCTAATGATTAATTTATCTTTGCTGTATTATTATTCAGTTGTGTTTGATTAGGTGTTTTAAAAACCTAGTTACAAAAAACTAGGTTTACTTAGATGAGAGGGTCAAAAGTAGGATAATTCTAGATCCTAAAATTCTTATTAACTCAAAGCCCTGAAGGTTTCTCCCTTACCACTGTAGTTTTATGTAGGACAATTTCCTTTCTTGTTCACAGCAATTAAAATCTATTTTAAAAATTCTATTTAGACAATCCATAAAACTCACATGATAGAATAAAGATTCCTTTGGAAATTCAGATTCCGTTCAAGTAAATATGGCTTATTTTACTGGGAGACAGGAAAAAGCTGACAAAACACCTTCCTGGTATCGCCAGCATCAAACTGCAAATCTGTTTAACCAGCGGCCGTAAAGAGCAGCCTTTTGAAGCCAGCTAGCAAAATTGTACTGGGGAAAAAATCCTTTTCCATGTTGTTCATTTCACAGGAGCCTCTGAAACTGCATTTATCATTTTGGTCTGAACCAAACAGATGTCACTTGTAAGAACAGTTTTTAGTTTTTTTACCCACTTCAAGTAGTATATTTCACTACTGTGCCGTAATTTACTTGGAAAGTAATTGCTCTATTATTTTGCAGTGACCTTGAGTGTCTTTCAGATCTAAAGAAAATGACATTTCGGTTTTCTAATTTAGGCTCACAAAAGCGGTTGAAAGAGACAGCGCTAGTACCCGATTCACACAGTGAAAAAGTGCTTGTGTTAAATTATAGGCTGCCAAAGCTGGGACCAAAGATAACATTATTAGGCTTTTGCATTAAATATGATTAATGGGACAACAGGGCTATCATTTGGGCCACCTCATGTATGCATCTTATTTATTTTTATGGTTAGGATTTTGTCATTTAAATCAAGCATGTGCATTCATTTCCCCCCCCCCCCTTTTGTAGGCTTAAAACTTATCTTGTATACATTTTCTTCTCACATTTTCTGATAGCATCAAGGTGCTTTCTGGCAGAATTTTGGAGGAGGTGGGGACTCCCTTTTTCTCTCTCCTCCTCATGATTAATATCTTCAGGGTTCAGGAGAGTATGAGAGAGTCTCATAGTGGAAAAGCTGATATGAGAGACAGAGAGAGTAGTTACTTACAGATCTAGCTGACTCTTTTTTTTTTAGGCTATGAAAGAATAAGACAAAACAAAGGCCCAGTTTTCAAAGGTGCCAAGCGCTCTCGGCTCCCTTCAATTTCATTTAGAGCTGCTGGCCCACGGCATGTCTGAAAACCATGTCCAAAGACACCTGGGAAATATATTGAAAAAATTGTTTTACTGGAAACGTTGAGGTCCTGATCCTGCAAGGTATGCAGGATAAATATATTAAAATACATATATCCCCACATGGAGTATGTTGCAGGATGGGGGCCTTAGTCTTTCATCTCCTTTCTAGTAACATAGACTCAATAGAATAAACTCATATTCAACTTCTGCTTGCTCTGGTATTAGCCATCACTTGCTCTTTTATCAATACTGTAAAGAAATTTGAAATCCAGGAATGGTTTTTCCCCCTTTGTATCTGCTCAAACTCTGCAAATTATATATAACGGTTAATACATTTTGAATATTTTGAATATTAATAACTGACTAAAGGAAAACATGAGTGCTTTATAGAAAATGTCCTTTTCACAAAGGTTAAGCAAAGTAGATACTGGGTGGACAGTGGAACTGATACATTATGGTAATTCCAGTGCCTCCCAAGGATTGTACAGAATCATGTCTTAATCTGACACACAGTTATAAAACTTGCAAAGCCACAGAATCAACTTTTCTCGCAAAGAACAGAAATGAAGGTAACTCCAGCCATGGTGGTGATCCTACAAGCCTTTTTTTCTGAAACACTGCAGTGTATTTAGCACACTGCTGCTTAGAATGCTTCAGTCTGGAAGATCAGAGCTGCTGCTGCTGCTGCTGCTGCATAGAAAAATGGAGAACTTGCAATACATACAGAGTTTCAGAACAGTGACTGTAGCTGAAAAATGTAGCTGTCAACACGTGTCCCTGTGGGGAATTTTTGGCTTTTGCAATTTGGCAAACTGGAATAAAAATGGAATATAGCTAGGAAAAGCGTGATTTTCAGGTACTGGTATGAAGCTAGATCCTAATAATATTCATGTATGTTTTGAGTCTCTGTCCAAGGTCCTAACAGCAATCTGAAGGGAAGAACGGGAGGAAAAGTTGTTGGGAACCTATGAAATCTGATAAATAATATGAAAGTTGTTTGCTTAATAAGATGTGCATATTTTTTCTTTTTAAAAAGAGATAGTATAATCTTATGATACAAAAAGAAAAGGAGTACTTGTGGCACCGTAGAGACTAACAAATTTATTAGAGCATAAGCTTTCGTGAGCTACAGCTGAGAAGTGAGCTGTAGCTCCGAAAGCTTATGCTCTAATAAATTTGTTAGTCTCTAAGGTGCCACAAGTACTCCTTTTTCTTTTTGCGAATACAGACTAACACGGCTGCTACTCTGAAACCTGTCTTATGATACAGATATAGATATATCTTAAAAAAAAAACAAGAAAATTTTCAGTGTGTAGCATACATGTTGAAGACCCCTTTCAGCATTTGCCCCATAAATACACTGCTTGATAATATTTTTGTCCAACCAACATTTGATATGCTTTGCATACTCTTACAATTAAATGGGGTTTTAATAAATTATGTTTACCCAAATTTACACTGGTGCTCATTGCTAAGGCAGCTGAGTAGCTTACCTCAGTAAAAACCAGTTTGGGCACAAGAGTGACTTTTTCTGTAGCTAGTACATTAGAACTGAAGTATTTAATACAAAATGTTGTCATATGTTCCCTCTTCCCTTTCTTCATTGTGTGGAAAACTAACAACTTTATTAATATATCTTCATATGTCTGTCATCTAATCAATAGATACAATATGGTTTTAAAAATATAGGCTCTATTCCTCATGTGTATTTCTCATAGGTTAACCCCCCCCCCTCAGTATTTTCTGTTTAGCCACGCAAGCCATTTTCCCTAAAAAAGCTAGTGTCCTAGCTTGTAAAAATAATTGTGACCATATCATAACTGTTTGAGCTCACCATATCAACATGACTAAGGGTCTCTCCGCAAGTAGTAGTAATGTTAAACCTAGTCGTCCTACTATCTAACAAGTTTTGTCCTACTGCAGAATCTCATTCCTTAGGAGAAAAATTTTCAATATACGCAGGAAATTGTTCTTGGACTTTTAATCTCTGCGCTAAAATGGCTGCTAATTTGAGGAATACGACTCATCTCAGGATTATACAGATGAGACTGAATTACAGCTATAATTTAATGCTGATTTTTAACGGCTTTCTCACATGCTGACACCAGTGTACTTTAGTTCCTACTCTTGGGGGGAAATGTCATGTGATTTAAGTATCTAGTACTTTAGTCACTGTGGTGAAAGGCATGGATATTTACAGGAATGCAAACATACCTATGTTACTGATGCTGGCCTTTTGCTCTCCCAGATCTGCTCCCAACCTCCACAGGAGCACAACAAAAAACCTGGGCATTTCCCCTCTGAACAGTGTCACATATACTTCCTTGGGAATTGATTCTCATTCCAGCTGCTCATGTCCTATCCCAATTACTCCACAATGGCGCTAATGGTTTTCCTGGATCACAGTCTTGTACAATTCTACTCACTTGAGGATAATTTTTTTTTTACTTTTGAAAAGGAAAGTAACATATTATCATTAGGTTTTTCATTACTGTCCCATGTTAAAGAATGGGAAAGTAGATATTTGTATCTGAGCTAGTACCATTTCCTTAGTTTTACCAAGCTGCAGTATCATCACATAAAGGAGTCTATGAACCAGTACCAACCCTACAGTGTATAATTTGTATCCATGTTTTGGAAGGTCATGGAAACTCCATCTAAACTGAGACATCACTACAAAACAGTTGATGCCAAAAGTAGTACAGAAAGCTGCTGTTTTTTCTTCTGCAGGCTCAGGTGGGGATACTTAACAATAACCATTGTACAGGTCCAAGATGGTTATGTATTTTCCTTTACTTAGGATCTCTATCAACTCATCAGCTTGGAGAATGAGATGTGAATTGAATTTTGACACCAGTGGCACAACAAGTAGAAGGATCCATGTGATTCTGATACCAAGATGAGAATTCACTGTAGCAACTGACTCAGTTGCTTCCCAAGGTAAGCATTTCTTCCACTTTATTGACGGGATCAAACCCTCGGGGAATCCGCATGGACTTACTGCAAATAAGATTGTTGCTTCTCAAACATACTGGGCTTTTAATAATCAAAATGAATCTCAAGCATTCCATTAATCATTCAGATAATAAGCTATGGGCAGTCTGGCATTTCATCTGTGTGTCTCTGACTTGGTTTGGTTCACTCACCAGTATGTGTAATTCCTCAGTTATTTTGACGTCATCTATTTTGACATTTGTCAGATGCATTAACATTTATCAAGTTTTGCTCGCTCCAGGTTGAAACAGTCTTTTAGTCTTAGTATTGGTTTGCAAATTACTTCTGCTACATAAAACTTGTATGATAGTGACTTTTTTGTGTGTCTGCACATTCAATAATGCACACTTGCTGTTGCTAATACATAATTGCCATCATCGTCCTAGATCTTACCATATGCAGAAAGATTTTTAATTATTTTTCTTATGATGTCTTCTATATTACTTTGTCT
This sequence comes from Dermochelys coriacea, assembly GCF_009764565.3. Classification (NCBI taxonomy): domain Eukaryota; kingdom Metazoa; phylum Chordata; order Testudines; family Dermochelyidae; genus Dermochelys; species Dermochelys coriacea. The sequence goes on from NC_050069.1 coordinate 194,612,232, forward strand.
GAGCTTGTTTCATAGAGTTTAAGACCAGAAGGGAGCATTAGATCATCTAGTCTGACCTTTATATTACTCTGTGTGTGTGTGTGTGTGTGTGTGTGTGTGTGTGTGTACACGTACAAAAATGGGGGAATAAAGCTTTATCACCATAAGTAGCAAGGCCATGAGTGAGTTATTCAGGTCTTCCATGTGAGAGTTTACAAAAGCTTCATATACCACATTGTATACTGTGTATAGTCCACTTAACAGACAGGAAAACTGTTTTACAAATGTTTTAGACAGCTCTATTATTATTTATTGGGTGCAACTGTGCAGCAGGTGCAATAGTTCACCTGCAAAGTTGAGTGCCTTGGTATCATGATACAGGATGCAGACAGAGACCGAAAATATAACCAATAATTTAGAAAACTCTGAATTTACTCAAGCTAGCTTTTAAAGGCATAAAATGTCCGTGTTGAATCTGATATCTTGGCACCTAGAAGCAAGCAGTTGCTTGTGGTGTCCATTAGGGAAAGGATGACCCTCACATTTCCAAAAATGATACAAAATATGTGGTTTCAAGCCCTGCATGGTCATGAGATACTGGACCTTAAATCTGTCACTGGACCAGGACTAAATATTACTCATCATGAACCTTGAAATCTGTTTAATTTGGTGGTAGAGAGAGAATTGAACATTCTATGGGGAAAGGAGGAAATGTCCCTCTAATAGGTTGATTTTAAAAAAAAAGTAGCTGTTTGATTTCAAATAAGATCTGGTAGATGAATTATGTGGGTAGAGGGAAAGGTGAAGTGGTCAAAAGTGCATGATACGTGTAACTGGTTATGCTGTTTGGAGGAAAGATGTGTACAATATTCATACGTTGTAATCATAGAAAGTAAAGAAAAATTAAGGTTTTGTCAGCACATTAACTCAGCTGTGTTGCATTTACTGACTTTTTTTTTTTTTTTACAACAGAAAAAAAAAGTTTGGGTTTTCTCACTCTCCAAAAAAACACAAAACCCCCACCAAACCAAAACACAACACCTGAAGGAACTTTCCCTCTGTATGGGCAGAGATCAAGAAAGGGAAATGTCACCCCAAAAGGCAAATGCTTTGACAAATTACAGTGAAAATGTAGTATTATAATGGGAACTGTTTGGCAGCTGCCACTGCCTACATAAGGTTGCAAGTCAGTGCCATAGGTAAGGTTGCCTCTGGATTTCCAATTTAACAGGACCTAAATTGCATATAGTCACTGATACTACTTCAGACTGAGATCTCACCAAATCTTGCAAGATAAGATCAAGACTAATTGGCAAGCTCTCCACAGAAAGCCAGGACTCTGCTTGATGTGGGGGTGTTGGTTAAACAGGTGGGGCACCCTGCCATCTAAGCAAGTCCTGAACCAATGTCCCAGCATAGCATTAGAGAGCGCTATGTCATATTTTGGATGAGATCTAAAACTGAAATCCCTGATTATGTGTGGTCATTAAAAGTCATATGGCATTTTTCTCAGGAATAACTCTGGTCTCTAGGCCTAATTCCAGTTTGGGTAACTACATCCTGCCAAGCTAATTTCTCTTGGAGATTCAAATGGATGTAGTGTTTTTATTCTCTTCCTGTGTTACTCTGTGCTGTTTAAACAGCAGGTGGATTCCCCTTTCAGAGATGGCTGCATTTCAGTGGAGGTGAATCCTGTGTGCACGTACACCCTACACAGAGATTTGAAAGGGTATCATATTTAGGGTGTTGTTTCCACAAGACACTTAAGAATGTGCCTAAGTTTAAGCAGAATTACCCATCTATAAAGTTAGGCACGTGCTTAAGTACCTTGCGGAATTGGGGTTTAGATTAACAAACTGAAAATACCACAAATTTTATTGTTACTGTCTCCAGAATTTCACCTAGAAGGATTTAATATGACGATCTTATGCACTTATTTTGAAGTGTTTCCTAAAGCAACTCTCCCTCTATAGTCTCTGCATAACTGCAGTGCTATTCACCAGATATATCCTCAGCATCTATATTTAAGTGTAGCTAATAATGCCGTTTTACAACTCCTGTCTCACTTTTGCATATTGGACTAGAAGATCTTTCAGGTTGCGGGGAACGATCGTGTTTCACAGCTTGCTTTTTCTTGCTTAGTCTGATACTGTATGAGCTCTTTTAATCATGAACACTGCATAATCACTAGAAATTTCATTTGCTGTTCCGTTTCCGAACATTCTGGTGTGTTACATATTTATAAACTTTGCTAGAGCTAAATTGGACTCAAGTCATAATTTTCTCCTTTTTCCATTATTTATAAGCTCCTCTTCAGTTAGGTCATGAATTTACCAGTTAGGTCATGAATTCAGACACCCACTTTTTGGAATCTGGTATAAACTGATCAAACGTTTGAAGCAGGGAGATTTATCATAGGTTATCAGATCTCTTTCCTAAGAACCTCATGAGGTCTTGACCTGCTTTATTTAGTTGGTGTAAAAGTACCTACAGTAACTCCTTGTTTAACGTTGTAGTTAAGTTCCTAAAAAATGCGACTTTAAGCAAAACGATGTTAAGCAAATCCAATTTCCCCATAAGAATTAATGTAAACGGGGTGGTTAGGTTCGAGGGAAATTTTTTTCACCAAACAAAAGACTTTTATACTGTGTGTGTATATATGTGTGTTTTAAACAAACAATTTAATACTGGTACTAAATACACTACACAGCGATGATGATTGTAAGCTTGGTTGAGGTGGTGAAGTCAGAGGGTGGGATATTTCCCAGGGGATGCCTTACTGCTAAATGATGAACTAGCAATTGGCTGAGCTCTCGAGTTAACACATTGTTATTAATGTGGCCTCCCACTCTCTACAAGGCAGCACGAATGGAGGGAGGGGAGACAGCATGGCAGACAGAGACACACACACTGTGTGTGTGTGTGTGTGTGTGTGAGAGATGCGCATTGCTCCTTTAAGTACACTGACTCCACTCTAAGTACACTGCCTTTTTAAGTAGATCAACCAGCAAGCTGAAACGGTAGCTGCTGCCAGGAAGCTCACTCTGTCCTGAGATCTGTCGTGTGTCCCCCCTGCTCTATGGAAGGTGGGGTAAGTGGGGTGCAGGAGGGAGGGGGTCACCCAACATTAGCCCCACTTCCCCCCCCCCCCCCCCCACACACACACAGCAAGCAGGAGGCTCCGGGGAGCAGCACCAAGGCAGAGGGCAGGAGCAGCACATGGCACTAGGGGCAGGGAGAGCTGAACTGCCGGTAATTGATAGCCTGCTGGGTGGCTGCCGCACAGGGAACTTAGGGGAACTGATAGGGGGCTGCCGGTCCACCTTGGTTCCAAGCACCCACCAGCTAGCTGCAACAGGCTGCTCTTCCTGCAAGCAGTGGACAAAGCAGGTGGCTGCCAAATGACGTTATAAGGGAGCATTGCACAACATGCATGTTTAAATCAGCAACGTAAGAACGTTAACTGGGACAACTAAGTGAGGAGTTATTGTGCTACTCAAGACCAAGTGCACTGTTTTGGGGTGGGGAGAATAGATTGACTGACCAACTGTTTTGTGTTTGCCCAAGTGTTTTCTAGGTTTCTCTAATTCATAGGTTTTAATGACAGAAGGGACCATTAGCTCATCTAGTCTGACCTCCTGCACAACACAAGCCATAAAATTAGACTTAAACTTGGTATTTTTTGCATATTGGATCACTCCTGCTGGATTTGTCTTCCAGCTGTTATGTTTGTCCTAGCATATCTAGGGAACATCTCACTGATTTATTATACAGGATGTCAGTGAGGATACTGTTGTGGTCTGATGTGGTCTTTCAGAAGGTAAACATATGATATGTTACTCATGTGAGATAGTATCTGGTCTGTGTCACAAACTGTGTGATCATGTAGTTAAATGTTAATCTGAAGTCCTTAGGTCTCCTGGATCCCAGTCAGTTTGGTTTTTAGGCCTGGTTATAGTACAGAGACGGGCCTGGTGGGGTTGGCTGATTATCTCCTCCTGGTAATGGATGAAGATTTGGAGTCCACGCTGTGGTGTTTTGTTTTTTGAGAGAGATTATAGTTCATGCTATTTTGACACTCCTGCAGATCCTGGCAGGTAGGAGGAGTTGCTCTTAAGTGGGCTGGTTGTACGATGATGATTAAGCACGTATTTCCATTTCATCTTAACAAGGTCAGTATGCCCGAGTGATTTACTGGGTTATCTGGCAGAGACTCAATTGGGATAAGAGCGAGGTAATGCTAGTAGGCTCGGGGAAGCACTTGAAAGTTATTTCAGCTCCCTTTATTGGGAGAGTATACTCGTCATTTCTTATGTGCGTGTGCCATCTGGGTGTCCTTTTCAATCTGCTGTTGAATGGTAGCATTAGTGGCCAAAAGCACTCTTCTCCCTGGCTGGAAAGTTCTAACTTTTCCTTTTGGATGCTTCCCTCTGCAGTTGTAATGTGCTCTCTGTGGTGCTGTGCATGAAGACCATCTTGACGCCTGTGCAGAATGCAGTTGCTCGCTTCTTTGGCAGCGCTTCTCATAAGGAACACCTAACACCAGTGTTCTGTGATCGACTCTGGCTTCCAGTTTGGTTCTGAGTGCAGCTTCAAGGTGCTGATTTTGACCTATGAAGCCCTAAATCATTTGGGAATCAGTTACTTGAGATACTGCCTTACTTTTCAGGTCATACATCTATGGCTGAAATCATTGATGGTGCTGTTTTAAAAGAGAATAAGCTGCTCTGGACTTTATCCTCCCTGGTTGACAAAGCCAGGCTTTATTGACTTAGAGGACATACTGCAAGGCCTGTCTGTTCTCCATGGCTTTTAAAATGAGGATGAGTCTGGGTGCTGTGGAGAACAATTTTAAATCTGATTGAGTGAGGAGGATAGTGATGTATATTGTAAGGTTTGCAAATATTTGTATGGCACATCCACATAGATTAATGAGTAGGGATGTTTGGGGGAAAAAACAAACTGAAATAAATATGATCAACTGCAGTGACTATTAGTGGCTCAATCCCACAGCATGCGGACTCTGTGAGGTTCTGACTGCTCTCAATTCCCATTAAAATCCAGCATCTCCCTGAATTGGGCCTCCTTTCTGCTGGTGGGTAGGTACCAGCTTTTTGTTGCAAGTAGCTTGTAAAGTGGACCGTAACATTGTACTTGTTTGTCAATATCGCTCTTGGTGGATCACTGCCCTGGTAAGAAGAAATGTACAAACACAGACACGCTTTGTCTTCCCTTGATGTGTTCTCAGGGGAAACCCACGTTAGTGTCGGAGGGAATATTGGGAGACTAGAACGTACACTTCTCCCAAGGTGAAGGGGGAGATGTCTCTCACCATTCTAGTGAAAAGCACAGGCCTACCAAAGCAAGGCCTAACTCAAGGGCCTGCCCTCTCCTCTCTAACCATGTCGGCAAGTGATATTTTGGGAAGATTACACAGGGATAAAATGTTCCTAGCTCTATATAATCCCGGCCTTGTGTATGTTGCCACAATGTTGTAATAGATGTCATTTTCTCTTAGTAAATTGTTGCTGAAAGGCTTTGTGAAAGAATGGAAAGAGGGCAAATGTTTTGCATTCAGGGAGTGCGAAGGAGTTCCAAGGATAAAGTTATGTAAGGTCTGCCAGAATGTGTGCCTAGCCTAACCTAGTATAATATCAGAAAAAGAGGCTGGGATTGTTCTTTCCAGGAATAAATGGGTCTAGCTGCCTATTAAAAGAGACTGTACCCCGGCAGTGGGGTATCGCCCACTCATCCCATGTAAACAATGTATTCATGTGGTGATACGTTTGCTTCTACTCTATAGAATTGGGATCAGTTTCCCTTAAGCGATTGCTAGACTGAGCCAAGCCCTGGGGTTCTCTTGCTTAGTTATACCTCGCTTTAATTTAGCAGTTACTGATGTATAGGTTCCCCCTTCAATGGCTGACCTGGAGCATTATTTATTATTGGTGTTGTGGTAGCACCTAGAGGCCGCGACTGAACTTGGGGTCTCATTGTGTATATGCAGCACTGAGCACAGAGTGAGAGCTAGACCCTGCCCTGAACAGCTTAGTCTAACTCAGGGTGGACAAACTTTTTGGCCTGAGGGCCACATAGATTCATAGATACTAATGTCAGAAGGGACCATTCTGATCATCTAGTCTGACCTCCTGCACAACGCAGGCCACAGAATCTCACCCACCCACTCCTATGAAAAACCTCACCTATGTCTGAGCTATTGAAGTCCTCAAATCGTGGTTTAAAGACTTCAAGGAGCAGAGAATCCTCCAGCAAGTGACCCGTGCCCCATGCTACAGAGGAAGGCAAAAAACCTCCAGGGCCTCTTCCAATCTTCCCTGGAGGAAAATTCCTTCCCGACCCCAAATATGGCCATCAGCTAAACCCTGAGCATATGGGCAAGATTCACCAGCCAGATACTACAGAAAATTCTTTCCTGGGTAACTCTGATCCCATCCATCTAATATCCCATCTCAGGGGATTAGTCCTATTTACCCTGAATATTTAAAGATCAATTAGTTACCAAAATCACATTATCCCATCATACCATCTCCTCCATAAACTTATCGAGTAGAATCTTAAAACCAGATAGATCTTTTGCCCCCACTGCTTCCCTTGGAAGGCTATTCCAAAACTTCACTCCTCTGATGGTTAAAAACCTTCGTCTAATTTCAAGTCTATACTTCCTGGTGGCCAGTTTATACCCATTTGTTCTTGTCCACATTGGTGCTGAGCTTAAATAATTCCTCTCCCTCTCCTGTATTTATCCCTCTGATATATTTATAGAGAGCAATCATATCTCCCCTCAACCTTCTTTTAGTTAGGCTAAACAAGCCAAGCTCCTTAAGTCTCCTTTCATGAGACAAATTTTCCATTCCTCAGATCATCCTAGTAGCCCTTCTCTGTACCTGCTCCAGTTTGAATTCATCCTTTTTAAACATGGGATATCAGAACTGCACACAGTATTCCAGGTGAGGTCTCACCAGTGCCTTGTATAATGGTATTAAAACCTCCTTATCCCTACTGGAAATGCCTCTTCTGATGCATCCCAAAACCGCATTAGCTTTTTTCACAGCCATATTACATTGGCAGCTCAGTCATCCCATGATCAACCAATACTCCAAGGTCCTTCTCCTCTTCCATTACTTCTAATTGATGCGTCCCCAATTTATAACTAAAATTCTTGTTATTAATCCCTAAATGCATAACCTTACACTTCTCACTATTAAATTTCATCCTATTACTATTACTCCAGTTTACAAGGTCATCCAGATCCTCCTGTATAATATCCTGATCCTTCTCTGAATTGGCAATACCTCCCAGCTTTGTATAGTCTGCAAACTTTATTAGCACACTCCCACTTTTTGTGCCAAGGTCAGTAATAAAAAGATTAAATAAGATTGGTCCCAAAACCGATCCCTGAGGAATTCCACTGGTAACCTCCCTCCAGCCTGACAGTTCACCTTTCAGTAGGACCTGTTGTAGTCTCCCCTTTAACCAATTCCTTATCCACCTTTTGATGTTCATATTAATCCCCATCTTTTCCAATTTAACTAATAATTGCCCATGTGGCACGGTATCAAACGCCTTACTGAAATCTAGGTAAATTAGATCCACTGCGTTTCCTTTATCTAAAAAAATCTGTTCCTTTCTCAAAGAAGGAGATCAGGTTGGTTTGGCACGATCTATCCTACATCTGGTTGGGGAATTGTATACAGGGCCATGAATGTAGGGCAGGGGCTTGGGGTGTGCAGGTGCAGGAGGGGGCTCTGGGCAGGGGTGCTGCAGGGAGCTCAAGGCAGGGGTTAGGGGACTCTGGACAGGGGGTTTGGGTGCGGGGTGCAGGAGAGGTTTGGGGTGCAGGCTCCGTCCCGGTGTCACTTACCTTGAGCAGCTCTGAAGTGGCAGCAGTGCGCAGCGGGGCTAAGGTGGGCTCCCTGCCTGTCCTGGCCCTGTGCTGCTCCTGGAAGTGGCCCGCCTGTCCAGCAGTGGCTCCTGGGGGTGGGGTGGGGTAGGTGGCTCCGCCGTGTGCTGCCCTCGCCTCTGGGTACCACCCCCGAGGGTCCCATTGGCCAGGAACAGGGAACCAGGCCAATGGGAGCTGCAGGGGGCAGTGCCTGCAGGCGAGGGCAGCGCACTGAGCCCTCTGCCCCGTCTTCCCCAGGGGCTACAGGGACGTGGTGCCAGCCGCTTCTGGGAGCGGTGAGAGTCCAGGGCAGGCAGGAAGCCCGCCTTAGCCCTGCTGTGCCACGAGGCTGGCAATCCTGCAGGCCCGACAAAGCCCTGATGGGCCGGATCCATCCTGCGGGCCATAGTTTGCCCTCCCCTGGTCTAAATAGATAAGGTGAAAGGTGGGAGAGGAAACAGGCACAGAAAGGTGAACTGACTTGCACAAGGTCATAAAAGCTGCTCAGGGCAGAGCTGGGAACAGGCTTCTGATTCCCCCTGCATTGGGCCACACTGTACCTCTATACGAGCCCAAATTCTGAGAGGATCCCAGAGTTCCCCAGGTATGCCCCTAGGCATGTGTATGTTTGTCACAATCCTGTTCTGTTCCGCTTGGCAACAGATGAAAGAATGGAAACCATACTAGTTACTTGCTATAGCTAGATGGTAAATAAATCTAACTAGTTTTAATAAAAGTGACCATAAATCAGGCATTATCCCAGCCATAGTACTTTTGGTTGACTCTTTCTAAACCTCTTCACACAAATACAGTTCTAGACATAGGTCTTGACTAAAGTCTTAGACTGCTCATGTGAGTAAAGTTACACATTTGCATGAGTATTTTCTGATCAAGCCTGGAGGGACTGCAGGCTAATAGTTAGAATTGGCTGGGATTTTTCGACAAAACAAATGGTTTATGGAGATGTACCTATTTCAATAAAACTTTCTCAGGTCCAAAATTTTGAGAAGGGGAAGAGAAAGAGATCTGCTCCAGAATAGCTGATAGCCCAGTGGTTAGGGCACTCCTCTGGGAGGTGGGAAACCTAGGTTTAAATCCTTGGCTCTGCTAGATTTGGGCTTGAACTTGGGTCTGCCCCAGGGATGTTCCCTTTAGCACCAGGATACAGTCTGTCTTTCTCTCACTGGCCCAATGTCTATTTAATTATTTTATACACCAGTGGAATAGCTCCAACAGGAGACAGAGAGAGGGAGAGAGATGCTGATTCCAGAGCCTGGTAGGTGGGACACTAAGCTGGGATGAAGGAGATCCATGCTCAAGTCCTGTTTTGATTCAGCCAGAGTAGGGACTTGAAACTGGGTCTCCCACATGAGTGTCCTAACTACCAGGCTATTGGCTGTTCTGGGGTCTGTCTCTCATGGTTCTTCACATTTTTTGAAAGGTCTCTGTTTTATCCTGATGTGGAACAAAAACAAAATTTTGAAACCTCTCATTTTTTGCAAAACCCAATTTTTGTTTTCTTGCCAGCCCTGCTGATGATGCTTTTTCCTTTGTTTTCAAGGTTGGCTGTTCTTTCAAGTTTTTTTGTTTTTTAAAATCGGGGAGAAAATTTATTGGATGTCACTCTAGGCTGGCAGTGATGGAGTACAAGCAAGTGGTGGGTGTTTAATTTGAAATTCCAGCTCTATTCATCCCTCTCAACGCTGGTCTTGGACATGGCTGCTAAGAGCATTTCTTATTTATAGACAGTATTTTACTGACCATGGGGGTCAAATCTTTCTGGAGTAAGAGGCAGCTACTGCATCTCTGACCATGTGGTTCACGTAGACAGGCATTCCTATAAGATTACCTGAGAAACAGGACAGGAAACCTTAAGACATGAAAGCAAAGGGAAAACTGATGGAATACAGTTAAAATTCTAATCCACATCATGAATGTCTGGGTCATCAGACTTGCATAAAGGATTGAATGTTGTGTGACGGAAGAAAGCGTGAGCGGGGGAGAGAAACAGGTTAAAGAACCATCTGGCAGGAAAATGAAAAGATTCAGAAAACCCATATTCTGTGACTGTCTGTCAAAAGTAAAGACTGATGTATGCATACAGATTACAGAATACTACCCCCTTCTGTCCCCAGATTTGATTTACTGTTTCAAATTCTAGGTTTTTATATAAGGATTAAAATAGCTATTGTGTTTGTACAGCGCCTAGCACAATGGGGGCTTGGTCCATGACTAGGGCTAAAGTAATAAAAATTACTGATTTGGTGGTTTATTTCTAAAATGGCAACAAGAACTTTTCTTCAGTTGAGGAATTACATATTTATATATCTCTTCTCATTTCTGTGCTGTTCCCTAAATTAAGGTAGTTTCTAAAAGCAAGTGGTCAAACCATTTCCTGTCTGTCTTAGTCTTCATTATTTCTCCTAAATTATTTAAAGCTATTAAAAATGTATGGCACATGTGCAGTGCCACATGTAATGAAAGACTGGCTTTCACTGTTCTCTACTAGCATAATCTGTATTGGTGCTAACTTTACATGGTGAGGCACATCAGCCATGATTTATTTTCACATTTTATTTCAGCTGAAAGCAGGATGAATTCAGATACAGTGTTCATCGATGTCATTCAAAATGTAAGGACATAGCGAGTTATATTTCACTCCCCTAGGTCTAGGCATAGTCTTTTTGATTTTAAAGGGGGTTCAAATTCCTGTAGAGATAAATATCTGTAATTTTAAAAAATTCTGTTTCTTCTTATCTTGCATGTTTATTTGTCCTCCATCTGGTGGAAGAGAGGGAGTCAAATCCACACCTAGATCAGCAGTTTCTCCCCTCCCTGATCCTCCACTGTTCTCTTTTAAACTATACTTTTGTCCTGGGCATTCTTTAACCATGGCATGCCATGATATTACAACCAAACCTCAAGATATTTCAGCCCGTTTCAAATGTGGGTTCCACATTCAGCGTATGTGCATGAAAATCAGAAAAGGTGGCAACATTAGCTGATTTTTTATTTGATTTCTTTTGTGATCAAATAGACTAATCCAGTTGTGTTAGTAATCAAATAATAAAATGATAATTACATGGTTAATTTGGTGTTTATCAGATTGGGTTGATTTATCAATATGTACACAATGGTATATTTATCAATCATACAAATATGTAATATTTCAGCGCTGATATGACTTCAAAGATGCATGGAAAAGCTGGCAATAATTGGTGGTCTTCCACTGAGATCAATAGCCTTACACTTCAGGGTCTATAAAGTTTTGTTATAGCTCCTTACGTGCATCAGATGAGCAAGATTTGATCCAGTGTATAGTCACGACTTTTGAATGTTGTGTGTCATACATCAAAAGAGATTTTACCATCAGTAGGGCTAAACACTAGCCTTTTCTAGTGGAAGAGGGGAAAAAAATCTATTAATTTGAAAAATGGTTCAGTACAAAACTATTGCATGTATTGTTTAACTAGGACAGTAGCACTGTATGAAAATGTAAATGCCCACATATTTCCTTAGTGTTGAGATCCTGTTTGCGAAGTTTCATCTGAAAGGGATGCAAATAGGAATGCGAGCATGTGCTTTTTCCTAGCCTGCTTCCAAATATGTAGGACACACACCCTGGGAATCCAAACTAACCTCCTTCCTGGGCTGTAGTTTTATTAACAGTGATACAACACAAGATCAGTGTCAGTCTTCACCCAAGGTGTGGCTGCTCCTAGATCCCTCCTCCTGGCTGCTAGCCCACACCCTAGATCTTCACTTTCTAGGAGAGCCACCCCCATCCTACTTGTATCAAGCCAACAAAACCCACTTAATATTCCACAGCAGGATCAACACCTACTAACATGGTGGTGTGTATCAGGCAAACTCTACCAGCCTGGTCCAAGGATTTTACAATGAAAACAACTACTGATCCTTATTTACAATACTGTCAGCTGTACAGGGGACAGTAATATTGTAGCTAATGTGTAGTATTGCTTCCATCTGTCATGTTTGAGTTGCCCCTCAATGGCAGAATAATACCAAAACATTAATTATATGTGCCAGGGGAGAGTTGCAAATGCAAAAATCTGGTCTGTCAGGATTTGACATCATTTTGTAATCAATAGTTTATTAAACAATCAAAAATTGTGCAAGCCCCATAGCCAATAGACCATGCTCTGCTCAGATGTTTCGGCTGAATCAATGCAAGTAATCATCTGCTTTACATCAAATATTGAATCAGTGCAGGTACTGGAATGACAAATGGCTTTATTATCTGTATGGAATAGACTTGAAATGAGAACTGAGACTCAGAGGCTTGTTATTAAGAACACTACATTTCTGTACACTTCCATTCTTATTTTTCTGTTCCACTTTTGTTTCTTCCTCCCACCCCTTGCTCTAGCTCTATGATTCAAATTAGAGTATTTTACTCTGCTGTGATTGAATCTTGTGTAATTAGCAAAAAAGGTTAATGTAACAGGACAAAAGGAATCTATTGAAAAACGAAATGGAAGCCAATGGCAATTATTCTGGATTTATACAAGATGAAGTGTAACTATCTCCTCTGACTACTATTGCAGGCTGACTAAATTTCATCAGTTTGGCTTGTCTGCATCACCAATAAGGAGATGAAAGTGACAATTCAGTCAAAGTTTGTCATTCAGGCAAAATATATTTTTGTAGTTCAACCAGGCGCTGTTCAGTTACCTCTCTCACTGTGTAAACAGGTCTAATGCTACACCATTTAAATGTACAAAGAAAGAGCATATTTGCCATGTTTCAAACATTAAAACTCAAGGGGGAAATGAGTTGTGGGCACTTTGCCTATTTCTACTCTAACCTTTATTAAGCACATTTTCTTTCCTCATACTTTTGCAGGAGCTTTGGCAAGAACACAAAAGCCTTTGACTGTTTCTAACTACCTTTAAAAATGAAGTTCAAATGTTTAAGGAATGGATTTATTTCAAGGGTTTTTCCACTCCAGCGGTTGTTGCTAATGCTGACCTGCCAGGAGGTTGGTAGCAAAGGTCAACAAGTTTTATAGTTTAAAATACTTAACAATATCCTTGTCTTTGAGTTGAAAAAGACACTACCTAGGGTTTCTCAGCCATTCCCCTTGTAGATCATGTTTGTGAGACTGCAGGTTGCTATACCTTGTTTATAAAAAAAACTATGGTAAGCCAAACCAATGTTCTGTTTTTAACTGGGACAGCTGCAGTCTTTATTACCCTCAGGAGGATGAGGCTCTTGTAGGCATGAGTTGTATTTCTTTTCTTGATCTTACAGCTGGCCCAATAGCTGATCAAGAAGTCAGGTGGACTTGTACCAACTTATATCATGACTGAAAATTTAGTCCCTAACAAATAAAAGGGAAACTCTGTTAATTTTTTTCTAGGGTATTGACTTCAGGAGACATCATTCTAACACTGTCTATTTACTTAAATGTGTAAAACGGCAAGCTGCATCTATCTGAGAGTCTGAGCATCTCTGGCAATTATTTAAAAATACAGTAAATCTATTCACTGGGCAGCTGAGGGCTTGGGAAGGATGCTGTTATTGGTAGTACCTTGTTATAAGGCCTCCTAATTCAATACCCATTGAAGTTAATGGAAAGACTCCGATTGTCGTCAGTGACCTTTCAAATAGGCTGAATTTGTCACCTGATGAAACACCATTGACATTACACCAAGGACGAACTCAGCCCAAGCTGTGTCCTGCAGAGATCGAGTTCATCTTCCCAGGGGCTATCGGAGCCATACAATTTGCACGTTGTGTGAGGCCCATACCTAAATAACATGGCTTTAATGGATTAGAGAGCTTAATACCAGAAGTAGCCTTATCAAAGAAACTATTAATGCAACATGTGGGTTTATATGTTACGATAACAGAGAAATTCTCCATTTGCACAGCATTAATATACCTGCATGCCAGCAGTCCCTCATGTATCCTGCACCTCCTATATGTACAATGGTTACAGGAATCTATGGAATTACTAAAGGGTATACACCCCCAACTAATATCTGCTCTAGTGACCGTACAGCACCTGTAAAGCAGCTCCTGGAGTGTATCAATGTTGTGTGTGATATGCATGTGCTCTATAAAAATTCATATACTTGTGACAATAGACATACAGCTCCCATGGAAGCCAATGGAGTCACACCAGGGAGAATGTTTGGCCCAGTGTGTTTATACAAATAAATACATTAAACAACAAATATTAGTGAATTTTATCTGATTAGTATGTTATATCCATAGTACTATATACTCAGTCACTTGTTCTGAATATAGAACAGGAATTATTCCAAAGAACATGATTGTCTTGTTATGGAACCAAAACCTAGTTTTCCAGGATGGAAGTAGGGTCAGGCATCTAGGAAATCTGTTGCCTTCCATGGCTCACAGAAGATGGAGTCATAGGGGATCATGCTCAGGAAACACAGGATAGCTCTTTGGCTAGCCGGGTTGTGTGCTTTTTTCATGAAGTTTCCTTGGAAGTGCTGCATGGATCACATAGACCTAAGGTTGTCCCCGACTACTGGTATGAAAGGTAGGGGCAATTACATACAGAAAACACTCATAGATATAAAAAAAAAAGTGTTTACCTAGCATGTTTTCAGCTGTTACAAAAAACACACTGCCAGATGGCAATTCTGAATAAATACACTTTTTTGCACAAGGAGCTACATTTTCAGTGTTCTTTCTGCATTTGCACATGCTGTTTTCCTTAAAACAGATACAGAAGATGTTCAAACGTTTAATGCAAAACATAAATGATCATTCAATAGCAAGTATTAATGTAGAAATAGATTGGCATCAATATCTTCTTCAGTGCTGGAAGATTGCTAGCATATCTTAAGAGATCATATTATTTGATATGTTTTTTCTTCACAATGGTTACCTTTAACAATGCAATGACTCACCAGCGTGGCGCCTCCTGTCAGTCATCCTGGGAATTAGCTCTGCCACCCCGGAGCACCCTCTGCATGCTGATGTCTCACCTGCCACTGGCCCCCATGTCCCTCCCAGACCCCAGTGCCTCTCTACAGCAGGGTTCTGCCCTCTGCAGTAACCCCACAGCTCTGGGTCTCCCCTCCCCGGGGAACCCCCAACCCTCTATCCCCGCCTTGCCTCAGTCTATGGCTACTGCCAGACACCATCTAGCCCCTGCTCCCTGGGGCAGACTGCAGTGTACAAGCCATTCATCATTAGCAAAGGGGGGGAACCTGCTGCCTTTGCCTACCCTCTGGGCTGCAGCCTCTGCAACCCCAGTACCTGGTTTGGCCTTTGACAAGGCCTGCAGCCTGGGGAGTTGCCAGGCAGGAGTTCCTAGCCCTGCTTGGTTGCATGCACCCTCAGCTCCCAGATAGCTAGGTCCTTCTCCCTTTGAAGCTGGAGGGAGAGTCTGCCTGAGCTCCTAGCTAACAGCCCTTTTATAGGGCCAGCTGCAGCCTGATTTGGGGCATGGTCCCAGCTGTGGCTGCCTCCCCAATCAGCCTAGCGTATTGGCTTCCCGGGGCAGCCCTTTCCTGGGGCTGTTTTAGCCCCTTCAAGGCAGGAGCAGGTGACCACCCCGCTAGATTACCATATTTCAATACTATTCCTCTATCCATCCACCCCCAGACAAATTGTCTGAGAAATCTCTGTGCTTGCAAATTATATCAGCGGTTTACTTCGAATTCTAACTACTTTTTTGTTCATCCTTTTGTTTTTGTAGAAAGCTTTATATTGCACCTCTCTTAAAAACTACTGTAATCAAAAGACTAATCACATACTTAGTGGCCTTTACCAGCATGGACTAAACTCATGGAGAAACTGGTTTTCACTTTGCTCGTAAATAAGAATTGGAACTTGTTAGCCAATTCTGGAAACGTATGGTCATACTGTATAGGAAAATAAAGTATTGCAAATAGACTCCTCCCTGTTGAAGCCTTTTGACCTATGGAATGCATTTTTATTGAGTTAGTTTTTTCATGCAAGTCTTTTGATTTCTGTCTTGAACAATTATAGGTGAGGTTTTTCATTTGTTCCTTCTTTGGTGACCTAAAGAAGTTTATCCCGGCAAGCCAGACACCTTCCTGATCTTGTCCATCCACACAAGACTGTGGTCTATCTCCTGAAATTTTTAGAAGTACAGAGGACAAGATCGTCAGCGGGTGTAAACTGGTGTAGTTTGATTGGATCTATGCTGATTTATGCCAGCTGAGGATCTGGTCCAGAAATCCATTTAGGGGGCAAATTAATGAATGAAGGATTTTGCAAAGGATTAAAATCTGTAACTTCAAGCATCAGAATGTCTAACATTTCATTTTATTCTTTTAGTTAAAACAGATCTCCACATGACTGGTAAATATTTTGTAGTTTGCGGGTGCTAGGGTGATGAGATAGCAAGTATGAAAAATCAGGACAGGAGGATGAGGGGCTATAGGTGTCTATATAAAGACAAAAACCCGACTATCAGGCCTGTCTCTATAAAATCGGGACATTTGCTCACTGTAGCGGGTGCAGGAACAAACAGTTCTGATTTCCTTGGGTGTATTTTCCCTGTTTCTTCACTACGATAATTTCCTTTTGCACATTGTTAGCTTCTAGCAAAAAGCCTTTTCACAGAAAATCTCAATCATCATGCTAGCTATCAAACATGTATTTTCCACTTAACAGTGCTGGCACCCTTAGGAGCAGTGGAACTAAAGGAAGTTCAGAATTAAAGAATCTGGCCTTTGTAGGAGTGCCAATTGAAGCAAAACTACTTGTTTCAAGCAGCAACAAATGGAAAATGTCCATAAGTAAAGGTTCAGATTGAAACATGTCAAAGTACCCAACTTATGAAAGGGGAGAGACACTGTTCACTGCTCTGAAGATAAATTCTGGTCCTTTTTGTGCTAGGTTACAGCATTGAGATTAGCATTAAACAGAGATACCTTTTAGTGTATTGGCATTATCTATAGATATAGGAAGAAACACCATTATTTTACTCATGAAGGCTAAAATGATTCATTCCTTTTACACAAATATTTGCTTTTGTTCTTCCGTTAGGTAACTGTAGCTGATGTTATTAATGTTTAACTGTAAATACGGGATATACAAATTCTGTAAAGTTGCAAACCTGTTCTTCTTACCACCTCCAAAACTGCCCAGCCCACCCCAACCCAAATCTCCTTTTCATCAGTTCAACCCTTTTAAAGAAAAGAGGAAATATATCATTAGTGTAACATTGCATTCAGATCCTAACACTTCCAACAAAGCCACATGAGTCTGTCAAGAGAAAATAAATCTACAACAGCAGGCGCATGTATTTATGATTTGATCCTATATGGGAGGGGATTTTTAGTTGGCTTTTTACTAGTTTGGAGGAGAGAAGTTAAATATTTGAGCACTAAAATGGATTGTGAAAGAGCACGAATGAAAAATGATCAGTCTTTTATACAATTTACCTGGGTTTCCTCCTTACACAAGAGTTGCCATCTTGTTCTACACTCAGGTTTTTAATTGGTTCAGTTTTACACTAGTCAGTTCTCTGGTGTGCGTTTGTGCATGAATGTTGATGGGGTTTCAAAAAATTACGTTTTTTTTTTTCAGACCTTCAGGGAACTTTTTTTGAGCAAGTCAAACGATCCTACACGCATGAGAGAACAACCTCTCCCCTTTGGAAAGTACTGATAGATAGCAATGCGATAGCTGGACAACCATTGACTTTTTTAGAATTTACTTGTTCAAAAACTGATAGGGTAAGGTAGATTGTGGCGCTTTCACAGAATGAATTTCTGAATAATTATTGTGGGGTTCAAAACGGGCTGCGTAGCTTACTGTAGGTACTACTTACTATGAAGAATAAGCTTATACCCTCTTGCTCTTGTGAATCAGTTCATTTAAATCTTAATGGTCACTACATTAAACACCTCTCTGAAAAATGTGGGGCCTAATCCTCAATTGTTGTAAATCGGCATAGTTTAATTTCAGTCAGTAGAGAGATACTGATTTACCCCCGCTGAGGAGCCGATACTTAACTTTTACTCAAAAGCCTAACACTTTATCTCATCAGAATTATTTAATATTACATCCTCATGAGAAGGCATTGGAGCTTCAAGGAATATATGTTATAGTGAGTTATGGGTTTTGGAGGGGGATGCTGGTATGTTTGGTGTAAGAATAGTCATCTGCAGCATATACTGTTAAGAGAGAGTCTTCTATCAGGAATATTTGAATCCAAGCTATACATAATATATGCGGAGCTGATTTTGAAAGCAGATTCACTGCACAGATCAATTTTAATATGTATCCAAGATATACAGAAGTTATATATGTGTGTGAGGTATGGAGGCTTCATTCACAATGAAAACTGACTTGTGGGGCAACCAGATCTCCTGCTGGTGCAGTATATGTCCCTTGACTTCAGTGGAACTAGGCTGCTTTATACCAGCAGAAGATCTAGTCCCAGGCCTGTAATATCTATCACATCTATTAGAGCTAATACATTACCATTATATATATATATATATATATATATATATATATATATATATATAATATTTTCAGACTAACGTTTTCAAACCGTTACTCCCTTTTTAATTAGATGCTAATTTCCTTAAAGAGAATAACTCTTCAATTCTGCTATTTATTTGCAGTACCAAGTCAAAAGCTTAATCCTTCCAGTGGGATAATTAAATCAAATGATGTTGATCTCATGTGACTCTTCTGGTCCCAGAAATCTTTGAACTCCTGCTGTCTCCTTCAACAGAGCACATCCAATACATTACTGGATTGGTGTAAAAAATGCTCAGAACCTTGCACGATCAAGGCCTAAGAAGAACTGACTTCTCCAAAAGGCTCCGTAATGACTTGTTAGAGGAGTTATGACAGACCATCCTGCCTCATCTCAGGACAGTTAGTGTGCAAATCAGTATTTTTGCTTTTTGACATTTTTCATCTTACACAGGTGATCCTGGAATTCGTCATCTCCCCTTGCTAGGGGAGGCCCCAGAACTTGAGCCTGAACCCGAATATCTACAGTGCAATTAAACAGCTCAAGCCCCATGAGCCTGCATCCGCTGACACAGGCCAGCCGCAGGTTTTTAATTGCATTGTAGATGTACGCTTTGTTGCCTCCTATTAGATAGAGGTAATGTTGATTCTTTTATAATATTTCACATGTCTAATTGTGACTCTTAAGAGCAAGTTGTAATCTAATTCAGAGAGAGCCTCATGAGACCATTTCTCTCAAAATACAGTTATCTTGCTGGCATAGACCTTGCTATCTTCTGGTGAAATAGGACCCAAACACTTTAACTAAAGGATAGTTTTGTGCACGTCACTATTGGGATATCAATGTGCAAGACACTATGTTTTGTAAACTCCGAAGCAAGAGTTTTTCAGCTGGAAACCGATCTTTTCAAGTCATGGTCTTATTGGAACTGCAGGTCAATGTTTTATATCTTTCCCATTGATTTTTAAATACCACATATTTTACAGTACATTTGACATACACAGCTATTCAGGATCAACTTTTAAACATCATTTAGTACTGATTACACTGTCTAAGTAGACACTTTGGTTCTTCATCTGGCATAGCAATAGAAAGCTAGGTAGAAATAAAGCTATAAGCACAATCAGTCTAGTGTGCCTTTTAGATCACCTTCAATTGATTACTCGAATTTGCAGCTTGGGGATAATTTTGGATCCCCAGCTGTTGCTGGATGATCAGATTACACCAATGACCAGGAATATGCTTTTCCATCTGTGCCTGGTTAGGAAGTTGGATATGTACCTCACCCCTATGGTCCATCTCCATTACTTCAGGATTATACTGCTGCAATACCCTGTGAATGGGGCTGCCCCTTTAAACAGTCCAGAGATGGATAGGCTTTCTCATTGTGTAGCATTATGTCGTGAGTGGTGTAGCTCAGTGGAAGCATATGACATCAGTGCTCCAGGATCTGCACTGGATGCCTGATGGAGTTAATGTGTTCCTTTTCCCTGTAAGTGCTGAGGGTCCTGGCCCATCTTCTCATACTACATCAGCACAAATGAGATCAGCAGAGGTGCTCAAACTTGAACTCGCTCTATAAGAGAAGGGTCATTGGGTATGGGGGCCCTTGACTCTAGAACATGTTCCCTCCTCCTTGGTTTCAAAATTGCCCAAACTCGTTGACATAGAGGGCATTCTGCAAAAAGCATCTGTTCGCTATGGCTGGCTTTTAGGTGGAGTGGGCTGAGTATGTGCTGTTGTTGTGCAATTTTAGCTACTGGCTGGCATGTTAATTTTTCATGCTGCAGGGTGACATTTGGGACCTGCATAGGTGTTTCTAAACATGAGTAAAATGTCTTTTTAAAATTATATTCAAGAAAATATAAAGAAAAGTACAAATGATGACAAGGTTTGAATTGACCGACAGAAGATGGCTGTAGTGTCTGAACTAGCTTTCCTTTTCCGTTTTTGTTGCTAACTAGAACTCGTTAGTGCTTCTCATGTGGTGGGTCAGTGTCCACTTTTAGAAGTCACTTTCTTTGTGTGTTGCAGTCTTAAAATAGTAAGGACCCAATGTACAAGGAAGCCAGATGATGTGGGGAAGGGTTTCTGTTTCAGATATCTGGTGTGTATTGTGAGAAATCTGCTACTGAATTGGAATTGCACAGAGATGTACACAAGGAATTTATAATGGGAACTGACCAGGAGTAGTGGCTGCTTGTGTGTACAATAAGAGCTACACTTAGCAGAAATTGAGAGCATAGGCAGCCATTGACACAGAAATGCCATCTACATTTCTGAGGAAAGCCTCTTCTCCTCTTCCCTCCCCCGCCGGAATTCTTGCCAGGCCATCACTCACCTCAGCTTGCGATCCATCTTCTTGACTAACAAAGCACTATGTTCAGCTTGGTCAGGGGCTCAACTCTGTTCCCTCTGAACACTCATCTGCATCCTTCCAGGATCAAGCACTTCATGTCTTATTTGCTCAGTGTTTTCCCTTGTAATCACTGTGAAAAACAAATGTCAACTGATTTATTGGCACATGTTCCTTTCAGCAGGAATTCTACATTGCAATGTAGCATGTAGGTGTGTAGTATTATTTTAGGGTTACTTGCATACCTTTCATCCTAAAGGATCTCAGAGCTCTTCAGAACTGTAGACCTAGATTCAGGAAAGCATCCCTGTTCAGGAGCACAATAAAGCACCCGTCAAAGTGATCTCCTGATTAGAGATGGACTGTAGCACATACTTCAGTGCTTTCCTGAATCAGGACCATATTCTGAATAGCACCACTAAAAAGCTTTTGGTGCTGGAAGGCAGCAAACAGCTGACACACAGTGGGAGAGGGGGAAAGAAAAGACTGCTTTAGAATAACATGCATCAAAAGTCTGTGCACCAACTTCATCCTAGGTGTAAGAAAATGCAACTCCTTTGAAATTAATGGAATCCCAGCCTCTTACAATCAGGATGAATTTGGCTCCGTGTATCTACCTTGGAAAAAAGGTTGAGTTAATTCTGGTGGAATCTGAAACTGTGATTTCAAGGATTATAAACTCCAAGGTTTCAACCACAGAATAATCTGTCTTGTGGTTCAATATTTGCTCTTGTAAATATACCTTTTAATAAAGGCTGACTTGGCAAATACCCATGTAAACTTACATCACTTAGTGCAAAAGCTTTTTAGAACCTGAGCTGCAGTAAAAATAATACTTTATAGTCCTATAGACTTACCGTATACTTCCTCACTTGGCAACTGCATGGACGTATGAAGGCAAAGTACATCAAGCCATTTGCGATTAAAAATTATAACAATATTTATTTGTACAAAGACAGGGCTGCAGACATGCACAGCCTTAAGGATTCTGTTTTTTGTGAAAGATTCATTTTCCTTTTCAGTGCAAATAAGTTATCAATGACAGCCATTTTTGTCTGATAGTCTCCTTCCCTATCCTTTCTGCTCCCCATTTTTCTTTTTAACTTTTCACTCTTTCGGTAAAAATGTCCTGGACAGCATGCACATGTGAATTTTGAATTGATGCAGCTAAAATCTGAATAGCATCTTTAGGAAATTAAATTGATCAAATAGCCTTTTTAGCAAAGGGTGCTTATAACAGGGTGGTAAATTCCTTATGGGCTGGAGGATTTGAGGCTAGCCAATCCTGATTACTGAATTAGCCCCACCCGAGAGAGAGCCGGCAACTTCCACCATAAAAGCATCAGTAAGCTGCCATAAGGAGTTATTATGACAGAGACGAGCTGTAGTAAGTTCCTGCTACAGATCTGAACTGGAAGCCAGAACTAACAGGTTGAAGAAGGCTGGCCTCCAGATAGATTAAAATCTGGGAGTACTGGATCCAGCTCCTGTTAGAGACCATGACTGGGAAAAGACTTTGGGGGCCTAGAAGTCGGAGGGCTGAAGGCTGAGCTCCAGTCAGATAAAGCCTACGAATGCCCGGCCCAGTTTAAAACTATTGTAAAGACTGTAGTGTTTTGGCCTACCATCGGGGAGAGAACACTGAGTTCTGTTTCTGACCAACTTTGTGGCCAGCTTCTAGTGAAGCAAAGAGACTATGGAGAAGAACAGCCCACGTCCAGAAGGTGGGCTGGGTGCTTCCCTTAATCAAGGGGGAAGGGTTTTGGGCCCAGAGCGTGACGGGGCTGTGTGTGCAAAATGAAATATACTGGACCCCACCCAGAAGGGTAATTTTGTTTGAAATTCTGTGGACTGTGCTGTTCTGAAAGGACCCCGGGGAGACAGAGGGAATCAGAGGCAGGGTCCTGCAGAATTACCTCTGGCCATGAGAGGGTACTCAGGAGGCAGCTAAGCCTTTTCTAATGCTGTTTTGGAGACTTAGCATCACCTTTATCAATAAATATAACTGATATACTCCTGGAAGAATTCTGTGCCACTGCGCAATGCAAAATTTTGCAGAAATTAACATGCACACCAAATTTCCTTTCCTCCACAGAAATGGGCTGCAGTGCTGCTGGCTGCCATGAGGGGCCACTGGACCTGGCAGAGCCCAGCTCGCACATAGAAGACACTGCTGGGGGAGAGAGAGGGAGCTAGAGGGTTCGTGGCAGCTGCAGTTCCCAGCATGCCCTGAGGGAAGGAGAGGCTAGTGCACAGGAAACTCCATGCAAGCTTGGTACTGAGCATCAGGCTGTTTCTCCCTCTAGAGCTGTGGTTTTCAAACGGAGGGTTGCAACCCAGAACTGCGTTGTGGAATGTAAAGCACTGGGTCATGGCGGCTCTGGTCAGCACCACCGACTGGGCTGTTAAAAGTTCCATCGGCGGAGCTAGTCCCTACTTGTTCCGACACCACACTGCACCCCGGAAGCAGCCAGCAGCAGGTCCGGCTCCTAGGCGGAGGGGCCACGGGGCTCCATGCGCAGCCCTTGTCCCGAACACTGGCTCCGAGCTGTGTGTGTGTGGGGGGGTGCCTGCATGCAAGAGCCGCACGGAGCCACTTGCATGCCTCTGCCTAGGAGCCGGACCTGCTGCTGACCACTTCCAGGGCGCAGCATGATCCGTGGTGCCAGGACAGGCAGGAAGCCTGCCTCTGCACCCCGCTGTGCTGCTGACTGGGAGCTGCCTGAGGTAAGCCTGTGCCCCAACCCCGCATCCCAATCCCCTGTCCCAGACTTGAGCCTCTCAAGCCTGGAGCCCCTTCCTGCACCCCAAACCCATCAGCCCCACCCCAGAGCCTGTACCCCCAGCCCAGAGCCCCCTCCCTCACCCTGAACCCCTCATTCATGGCCCCATCCCACAGCCCTTACTCCTGCACCACAACCCTCTTCCCCAGCCCTGAGCCCCTCCCACACCGCAAACCCCTCATCCCCAACTCTGTTGGGTTGTGAGCATCAACAATTTTCTTCAACTGGGTTACCAGAAAAAAAGTTTTAATACCATTGCTCTAGATCTTTAGGCTCAGGGGAAGGGTGGGTGGGTGTCTAGGATGGGTGCGGGGGGCATGGCTGGGCTCTGGGGTGGAAGGGTGTGGGTATCTGGGTTCGGGGGGTCCCGTGGATGACCTTGGGCGGGAGGGGGTGCAGGGATCTGGGCAAGGTGGGCCCCGTGAGTGGCCTCTGGGGGGGAGTGAGAGTATTTGGGCGGGGTGGGGGAGGGAGTGCAGGTATCTGGGCTAGGGAGGCCCTGTGGCTGGGCTCTGGTGGAGAAGGGGTTTAGGTGTCTGGCCCCCTGGCTGGGCTGGGGGAGAGAAGGGGGCAGGGAAACAGGAACTGGGTTGTCATAGGGATTACTTTACCTCTCCTGGGGGGATTTTTGTGTGTGTCTGTATTGTTACAGACATACTTGCTGACAGATATTTTGAAATAAATTACCAAAATAATTGAAATTGGCATGATTATGTAGTGTTATTTTTACAAATAAACTGTGCAGAATTTTGCAGAATTTTAAAATGTTTTGTGCGCAAATTTTTTTTATTTTTTGGCACAGAATTCCCCCAGAGTACTGATAAAGTGACATGTGAACTCAACAATGCTTATGTGGAGTTAGAATTTAAGTGGGGACAGCTGTTCATTGAAAGCTGTTCATAAGCAACTGGCCTCTAGAATACTGCATTCATGTTGTCTTTTTCCTTGGAATCTTTGGCCTTATATACCAGCGGATTCTGTGAAACACCGTATAGCTATTAACCAATAGAAATGAATTCTTCAGTTGCCTAGTAACTAATCCAATCCAAGAAGGACATAAAAATAGAACATAAATTTAGAACCTTTAGGCCCTGTGCCAAGCAAAATATTCTCACTTGCAGAAGTTGGATCTGTGATTTGAATTTTTTTAATACAATAGTGTATACATGGTACTTGCTTTTCATATCTGACTAATTACACATCCAGGGCATAAGGTCACATAGTGTCTGTATTCCTGCACAAGAATATTTATTCATAATTCTAAAAATAATTATAACTCAAAGGGGAGAATTGCTTAATTGCGGGCTTTTTTTCAGATTTTAATTTTGTTAAAAAGCCAAAGGCTACGTTATAACTTAAACCTAATTATATTGTCAGAAGTAATAGCATAAGCATCTGTTTAATTCAAGACTAGTTTTTCTATACCTCATTGTAGAGTTTTAAGAAAAATATTTTGTTTATATAGTGGTTCTTTATGTGAAAATAGTATCGGTATGTATCACACCTTCTTCAGAGTGCTGATGAGACTGATTTTTGGGTTACCCTAAAGAAATGTTTCTCTATCTTGTTTTAAAATACATTTTAAAAACTTTCATTATTTTGACTATAGTTTAGGGACTTGATTCTAATCCACATGAGGAACTTTATGCACTTCAACAGGATTGCTCACTTGCATAAGTGTACGCAGGGCCTGAGTTTTGGAATTTTTCAGTTTTGGCAGTTCGCACAATTGTAAAGGCTGGATCTGCAAATCTTTATTTGTCTGAATAGTGTCACTGTGGTGCACTCTTCCTGGACCACTCATGAGAAAGGACATGCAGCATTGGACTTTGAATTCACGTAAAGCATATAATTTCAAATGCCTGGTTTTGGCTATCAGAATATGGACCGCAAAACAACTTTTGTGTGCTTGGAGAAACCTGAATTCTGATTTGAATGATCAGTCCTGGACTATGCATTATGTAAAGTTAATTCAGATATTACTCAGCCTTTCTCCAGTGTTGACCCCCTCTTTACATTCAATATGTGCTTTTAAAATGGAACAAAATGTGTCCATGGATTGGCTTCATGTGCTTGGTTTGTTTTGCTTGAAGTAGAATAAAGTTTTAGATATGATCAGCAGCTTTTCGCTCCACTTCAAGATTATCAAACTGTGGAGTTAAAAGCTAAATAAAGCAAATAGTGCTTTAAATAATGTTTTTAGTAATTTCTGTATAATAAACTCTCGCTACTGACAGTTACTGGATCCACTATTTTTATAGGCTGTAATTGTAAATGCAGCTATCAGGATTGTCTGAAGTGAATGATGAAGCATGATAAACCTTCATCTCATGCTGAAAGAATTTGTGTGTCAGATCTAACAGCATTTCCATTGGAATATCATTTTAATTAGCATGCATGTCTGAAACCAAGAGAAATATAGTCACTACAGTTATTCTGTTAATGCATGATGTGGTTCATCTCTTAATGGAGCAAAAATTTCCAGCTGACGAGTTTTAAGAGTCAGTCCAGATTGGAAGTGTTTATTTCTGTCTTTCATTTGTTTAATGAATAATTAGTGTGTGCTTAGGGTCTATATTTTCTGTGTAAACTCGAGATTATTTTTCAGTTATTTGGATTATATTTTCAATTGAGTATGATGTTGTGGTAATATACTTGCATCATGCCAAAAAACTATAGTATGTGAGAGATCCTCTCTAAACATATGAAATGGGGTTTTCATTGTCTTACTACATTATATATTGAGCTCTGTCAATTTTCTTGACTCTCTCTTTTTTTAAAAAAAGCGGAAAGATACCATCTTCCCACAAGCCTGACCCAGGCATTGTTTACTCAACATTTATTTCAATAGAAGCTTTGATGTACAAGGATTGATCCTATCTGAGACTAATAAAACTGCTTAGATACATAATACACTTGAGTAACACAAGATAGTTAGGTCTAAAAGTGTGT
The DNA here is from genome assembly GCF_009764565.3 of Dermochelys coriacea. Lineage (NCBI taxonomy): Eukaryota > Metazoa > Chordata > Testudines > Dermochelyidae > Dermochelys > Dermochelys coriacea. The sequence goes on from NC_050069.1 coordinate 194,638,673, forward strand.
GTGTGTGTGTGTGTGTGTGTGTGAGATGGTGTGTGTGTGGGGGGGCAGGTTTCTGTCCAAGCCCTCTTCCCCTAATGGAGAAACTCTTATATCAACAATGTTCACTAGGTACTCTTTGAGCACCCAAAAAGAGCAGGAGTACTTGTGGCACCTTAGAGACTAACAAATTTATTTGAGCATAAGCTTTTGTGAGCTACATCTCACTTCATCAGATGCATGCAGTGGAAAATACAGTGGGGAGAGTTTATATACACAGAGAACATGAAACAATGGGTGTTACCATACATACTGTAACAAGAGAGATCAGGTAAGGTGAGCTATTACCAGCAGGAGAGAAAAAAAACCTTTTGTAGTGATAATCAAGGTGGGCCATTTCCAGCAGTTGACAAGAATGTGTGAGGAACAGTGGGAGGGGGGGAATAAACATGGGGAAATAGTTTTACTTTGTGTAATGACACATCCACTCCCAGTCTTTATTCAAGCCTAATGTAATGGTATCCAGTTTGCAAATTAATTCAGATTCAGCAGTCTCTCGTTGGAGTCTGTTTTTGAAGTTTTTTTAATTGAAGAATTGCCACCTTTAGGTCTGTAATCGAGTGACTAGAGAGATTGAAGTGTTCTCCGACTGGTTTTTGAATGTTATAATTCCTGACATCTGATTTGTGTCCATTTATTCTTTTACGTAAAGACTGTCCAGTTTGACCAATGTACATGGCAGAGGGGCATTGCTGGCACATGATGGCATATATCACATTGGTATTATCCCCTGAATAAATATGTGGACAGAGTTGGCATCGGGCTTTGTTGCAAGGATGGGTTCCTGGGTTAGTGTTTTTGTTGTGTGGTTGCTGGAGAGTATTTGCTTCAGGTTGGGGAGCTGTGTGTAAGTGAGGACTGATCTGTATCCCAAGATCTGAGAGAGTGAGGGATCATTGTTAAGGATAGGTTGTAGATCTTTGATGATGCGCTGGAGAGGTTTTAGTTGGGGGCTGAAGGTGACAGCTAGTGGTGTTCTGTTATTTTCTTTGGGCCTGTCCTGTAGTAGGTGACTTCTGGGTACTCTTCTGGCTCTGTCAATCTGTTTTTTCACTTCAGCAGGTGGGTAGTTGTAGGAATGCTTGATAGAGATCTTGTAGGTGTTTGTCTCTGTCTGAGGGATTGGAGCAAATGCGATTGTATCTTAGAGCTTGGCTGTAGACAGTGGATTGTGTGGTGTGTCCTGGATGGAAGCTGGAGGCATGTAGGTAAGTATACCGGTCAGTAGGTTTCCAGTATAGAATGGTGTTTGTGACCACCACTTATTAGCACAGTAGTGTCCAGGAAATGGACCGCGTGTGTGGATTGGTCTAGGCTGAGATTGATGGTGGGATGGAAATAGTTGAAATCATGGTGGAATTCCTTAAGGGCTGCTTTTCCATGGGTCCAGATGATGAAGATGTCATCAATGTAGTGCAAGTAGAGTAGGGGCATTAGGGGACGAGAGCTGAGGAAGTGTTGTTCTAAGTCAGCCATAAAAATGTTCGCAAAAAAGAAAAGGAGTACTTATGGCACCTTAGAGACTAACAAATTTATTTGAGCATAAGCTTTCGTGAGCTACAGCTCACTTCCTCGGCTGCTACTCTGAAACCCATAAAAATGTTGGCATACTGTGGGGCCATGCGGGTACCCATAGCAGTGCTGCTGATTTGAAGGTATACATTGTACAAATGTGAAATAGTTATGGGTGAGGACAAAGTCACAAAGTTCAGCCACCAGGTTTAGTGTGACATTATCGGGGATACTGTTCCTGACGGCTTGTAGTCCATCTTTGTGTGGAATGTTGGTGTAGAGGGCTTCTACATCCATAGTGGCCAGGATGGTGTTTTCTGGAAGGTCACCAAGAGTTTCCTCAGGAAGTCAGTGGTGTGTCGAAGATAGCTGGGAGTGCTGGTAGCATAGGGCCTGAGGAGAGAGTCCACGTAGCCAGACAATCCTGCAGTTAGGGTGCCAATGCCTGAGATGATGGGGCATCTAGGATTTCCAGGTTTATGGATCTTGGATAGCAAATAGAATACCCCTAGTCGGGGTTCTAGGCATGTATCTGCACAGATCTGTTCCTGTGCTTTTTCAGGGAGTTTCTTGAGCAGATGGTGTAGTTTCTTTTGGTAATCCTCAGTGGGATCAGAGGATAATGTCCTGTAGAATGTGGAGTTAGAGAGCTGCCTAGCAGCCTCTTGTTCATATTCCAACTTATTTATGACAACAGCACCTCCTTTGTCAGCCTTTGAGCATCTAGCGGCTCGCAGTCCCTGCTCCAAAGTGTTTGTCTTGACTAGGAAAAGCAATCAAATTTAGCTAATGGGTGTCAGCTAAGCCTGACCTAAACTTGACTGCTTTTTCTAGTCAAGAGGAACCCAAAGAGTGTACAATCTAAACTTAACACGGCACAACAAATGAAGGTTATTAAACAGGAAAGGAAGGGAAAGGACAAAGGTGGCGACAACATCATCACCTGGTTATTTAATGGTCCTGAGCCAATGAAGTCAATGTGTGTTCTTCAGGCATCAAGGTCCACAAGTATGTACAAAGCTCAATGCTTTGGTTCTTTTTTATTTTGTTTGTCAGTTACTCCTCCTTCACTTCTTGAAGGCCTCACCTTAGAATTCACTTTTAGGAGAGATGTGAATGTGGTAAAGGATGAAAAACCCCATAAGAGTTCACAAGTTAATGAATAAAACTTGTTCTTAAACTTTTCACATTCCCCACTGAGATAATTTAAAACCATGTTAACATTTTTTCGCTATGTGCCCCAGTGTTTGTAATTCATTTATCACAGCCTCTGGTACTGGGCTATACCCTGACATTCTGTCACTCAAATACAGTTATGGATGTCAGTCTAGTTGCACACACAATTTCTATTACCAGACTTACTTGTGCATTCTCCCTAGTAATTTGAGTGCTTAGCATAGGAGACTGTGCATTCAAGTAGAAGACAGCCCTTCCTCATCTCATTCTTCTAATATATCTGCTGCATGATGAGCAGGGTGGCAGCTAAAGCTTTCGAGGCCTGACTCAACTCAACAAAACATGACATTTTGGATTAAATCCTTCTCACCTTACCCACATGTATAATCCCCTTGAAATTGATCAGTCTACTTGCATTAGTAAAGTGATCTTACAGGATTTGGTCTGTGGTGTGCAACGTCTTGGATGTCCTAGAAAAAAATTAGCTTCCACAGCCTGGTGTGGAAACAAAATACATTTTTTGTGTGTGAATGCTAAATTGGAACTCTCTTTTAAATCAAAGAGAGAGAACCAACTAATTCTCATGGGCAAGACAAGCGTGAGAAATAATGGCCTATAATGACACCATACTCTATTAGGTGTGATTTGGTTGGAAATTCTGTGCAGAGGTAAAGCACCTCTCCGAATTTGTCTGATCATGTACCAGTGCTGCAGCTGCAAGAGACATCAGCACAGCTAATATTTGCTGACATAATTAATTAAAGATTACGTCATGTATGTATTATGTCAAAAGCTATTGAAACCTTAGGAATACATCCAACCAAAATTGGCAACCCTATTGATAACCTTTGATAACTTATTGATCTTATAGCAGTGAAATATGATGCTCACAAGCAGTTTGTCTTAAATGCGAAAAAGGTTTTTGATAGGGTAGGTCAGTGGTCTATGTCATATCCTACAAAAATTTGGACTTGGATCTGTGCTTAGTTCCTGGATCCAGCTGTTTCTGTTGTCACCCAGTCTCTCACATCACGACCAACAACAACGACCTCTGATATTTTCAGCCTTTTCAGGGATACTTGGCCAGGGTGCCCTTTGTCTCTGTTACTTTTTTGATTTGGCTCCTGAGCCCTGGCAATAGATGTTGGAGCTCGTCCAGACTTGCTAGGGCTACAGCTCTGTTCTATGGAGTATGACTTGATGTTATATGTTGATGATGCTCTTTTGCATATATCCAAGCCAATACCCACAATTCCAGCCCTCTTACGATTAATTAAAAAATGTGGATCAATATCTGGTTTCAGAATTGATAATTCTTCTTCGAGTACTTGTTCACGTCCATTCCACATTACGTGTGTGTGCGCTGCATGCACGAGCGTCGGAAACTTTTTCCCTTAGCAGCTCCCATCGGATCGATGGGGGGCCCCTGAGTGGCGCCATTGCACCATGCATATATACCCCTGCCAGCCCGACCCCCTCCAGTTCCTTCTTACCGTCTGTGGCGGCGTTGGAACAATCTCTCTCTCATATGAGAGCAGTCCCTTAGCCTTTCTCGGAGTTAGATAGCTGTTATCAGTTAGTTAGCGTACCTTTATTGTGGACACCTAAGTGATTAGATGCTTGGAGGCTTCCAGCACCCACCCCGGGCCGCGGGTCATGCCGCAGGCCTACGGGTTTAAGGTTTGTACCACGTGCCGCAAGCCTATGCCAATTAGTGACCCCCAAGACGTTGTCTGGGGGAAGAGCATCAAACTGAGCAGTGTAAGATTTGCAAGGTGTTCAAGCCAAGAACAAAGAAAGAAGGAGACTTTTGTTTGAAGCAGTCATTGATGGAGGCCTCATTGCAGCCACTGTGCCCGGAGCACCCAACATTGGCTCCGGCTTCCTCGAAAGACCCGACATAGGTTAAACACCGAAAGTTGTCGGCCCCAGAGCACCAGACTAGGCCCCGGCACTGCTCGTCCTCCACCGTGCCAGCCACAGCGCAGCCAGAAGGAAGGCACGGATGTTCCCCACATAGGAGGTTGGCGCCTTCCAAGGCCCCAAGCACCAATAAGAGTGGGAAGATCGCTGCACCGTTGGCTCCGGCACCACAAATCCCACCAAGCCCAGGCCTAAGTGAGCTCAGTGCGGATGATGGGCTCGAGAACATAATGGATCAGCTGTCCATGCCTGGCACCTTTGAGGCGGCGAAGGACATCATTGAGCTGTCTGCAGCGAGCCCCCTTCCATACAGGGAGAATCCTCCAGCACCCATGCCACAGGTGCCGTCGAGGGGTAAGCCAGCAATGGTGTGCCGTTCAAGGGCGCCATCCCGGCATCGCTCCCAGAGTTGGTCCCAGTCAAGTGCCGCATCCGCGGACTCCCAGTTACCTGCAGCTCAGAGGGAAGTCACGGTACCAGGAGTGGGTCATCATGAGGAAGTAACAGAAGGGGCACGACACTCTCTGGCACCACTCAGAGACCAGCACCAGGAGGAGTTGAGACGGCCCTCGCCGGAGGACTTCCGCAGACGCCGGGATCCTGTTCGGTTAGGAGCCGCTCGTCGATCTCCCGCTGGCACAGATTGTTTGCACCGCTGTGGCCTTCGCGGTCGGTGTCATTGCAGTCCAGCGCCAACTCTGGCCCTTACAGTTACTCACACCATGCTCTGGACAGCAGGGACCCTCAGACGGGTTAGCACCCCCAATGGGGGCCGCCAGATCATTGGCCGTTCTGGACTCCTTGGGCCTATCAACAGCACCAAGGGGCCCTGTCCAGGGTGAGCTATTCGGGGCAGCAGTCCCGGTCCCCGCACCAATGCCGCCGGAAGCTACAGTATCCAGGCCTCCAGCATCCCCCAAGGATAAACTGGAGAGTCTGGTGCTGCCCCAAGGTCTCCCGCCCCGGCCCAAGCTGGAGGCTCCTTCCATGGGAGAGGAGGAGCAGGAGGACCAGCCAGAGGGGGTTGAGCATCTACTAACTTCCTCGTCATCCCCAGATGAGGTGGTGGCGGGTACAGCGGTGTCCACCCCTCCACCGATAGACCACAGAGCCCACCAGGAGCTACGCGTAGGGTCACCCAGAACTTCGGGTTGCAGGCCAAGGAGACGGTTGAGCAGGAGGACCCCATGGTGGACATTTTGAGCCCTGAAGATCCATCTAGAATAGTGCTCCCGCTTATTAAGACCATCCAATTGAATCATAAGACTATATGGCAGACCCCTGCCTCCAGCGCTCCAACGTCCATAGGTGTGGAGCGCAAATACTTTGCCCCATCAGAGGGCTATGAATTCTAGTTCTGCCACCCAAGTCAATGCTCCCTGGTGGCCTCGGTGGTGAACAAAAGGGAGTACCATGGACAACGGGCCCCGGCCCCTAAGGCCAAGGAGGCAAAACGCCTGAATCTTTTTGGCAGAAAGGTGTACTCATCAGGGGACCTTCAGTTGAGGATTGCTAACCATCAGGCCATCCTCAACAGGCATAATTTTAACTCCTGGGTGGTGGTGGGGAAGTTTAAGGACAACCTCCCGCAAAGTTCCCAACAGGAGTTTATGGCTCTGGTGGATGAGGCAAAGCAGTAGCTAAGACCTCTCTCCGGGTCTCTCTGGATTCAGCAGACGTGGCAGCCAGAACATTCACGTCGGGGATGGTCCTGTGGCGCTTGGCATGGCTTCAGGAGTCAGGTGCTGTCAAGGTCCAGAGTACACTTCAGGAGCTCTCCTTTGAAGGGTCCGGGCTTCTTTCGGTCCAGACAGACGTGAGGCTGCATAGCACTCAAGGACTACACTTAAGTCGCTGGGTATGCACACCCCGGTGACGCAGAGGAAGCCCTTTAAGCTGCAGCCTCCCCATCAGCACCAGTACCAGCTTCGCCATAGGCATGAGCCTTACCGTAGGTAAGGCAGGGATAACAGGCGATGGTGCAATAATAACAATAATGCGCCGGGTCAGAACCAAGGTCAACACAAATCCCAGCCGGGCCTTAAGCCAGGCTTTTCAAGGTGCGCTCGGGGACAGTGTACCAGACCAGTCACCGGATCCATTCCTTTGTTTCCTGAACCGCCTGTCCTGTTTCTCCTGTGCATGGTCCAGCATTACGTCGGACCCATTGGGTCTTACACACAGTACAGAACAGGTACTTGCTGCGATTCTCTTCCCTGCCTCCCTCCCACCCCCCTTCCCCGTCCCTCTTCAGGGACCCCTCTCATGAGCATCTCCTAGAGAAGGAGGTTCGCTCGTTGCTAGTGGCAGGGGCAGTAGAGGTGGTGCCACACGGCCTAAAGGGGAAAGGTTTCTACTCCCAGTACTTCCTCATCCCCAAGGCCAAAGGGGGCCTTTGTCCCATTTTAGATCTGCGAGGGCTCAACAAGTTCCTGGTCAAGGCCCGGTTCCACATGGTCTCTCTGGGCACCATCATCCCTTCCCTGGATCTGGGGGACTGGTATGCTGCCCTCGACATGAAGGACACGTACTTTCATATTGCCATCCACCCAGCACATCAGCTGTTCCTGCGCTTCACCGTGGGCCAAGAACATTACCAATTTGCAGTTCTCCCGTTCGGTCTAGCCGCAGCTCCCCGGGTGTTCACGAAATGCATGGTGGTGATGGCAGCCTTCTTATGGAGGCAGAGGATCCGGGTTTATCCGCACCTTGACAACTGGCTCCTGGCGGGTCAATCCGAAGCAGAAGTGTGGGGCAATGTAGAGGTGGCCCTGAGATTGTTCCGCGAGCTGGGGCTCCTGGTCAACATCCCCAAGTCCACTCTTGTGCCAATGCAGAGAGTGGAATTCATAGGGGCGGTCCTGGATGCGGTGCAGGCCAGGGCAAGCCTTCCAGTATCCCGATTCCGGGCTATCCAGCAAACGATTACCTCCCTGCGCCAGTTTCCAATGACAACGGCCAGGTGCTGCCTGCGGCTGCTGGGCCACATGGCAGCATGCATGCATGTGGTCAGGCATGCCAGACTGAGACTCAGGACTCCGCAGGCATGGCTCGCTCGGGTGTACCACCCAGCAGGGACCCCCTGGACTTGGTAGTGACAGCCCCAAGGGACGTGCTGGACTCCCTGCTGTAGTGGCAGTCCCAGCCTGTGGTTTACAAATGCATTCCCTTTGCCGCCCCACAACCGGACCTGATGCTGGTGACGGACACGTCAGACCGTGGATGGGGAGTGCACCTAGGGGACCTCAGGACTCAGGGGTTGTTGTCTGGAGCAAAGCAGTCACTCCATATCAATGTGAAGGAGCTCAGGGCGGTTCGTTTAGCCTGCCAGACCTTTCACGCCACTCTGAGTGGTCACAGCCTGACAGTTCTGACAGACAACATTACTGCCATGTTTTATATAAACAAGCAGCGCGGGGCCCGTTCCTCGCCACTCTGTTGCGAGCCTCTCGTCCTCTGGGACTTTTGTATAGCCCACGCCATTCACCTCGAGGTGTGTCTCCCGGGGGTGCGAAACGAGCTGGTGGACTACCTCAAAAGGTAATATCGCATGCATGGTTGGACGCTCAGATCGGATGTCGTGCTTTCGCTCTTTCGCAGGTGGGGGTTTGCCACCAGGGTCAACACCCAATGCCCACGGTTCTGATCGTTCCAGGGCCACACCCGGGCTCAGTCGCAGACACGTTTGCAATCCCGTGGGAACAGGACTTGATGTAAGCCTTTCCCCCCGCTCCTCTTGGTACACAAGGTCCTGCTCAAGATATGCAGGGACAGGGTGGCGGTGGTCCTCATTGCCCCGGCTTGGCCCAGCCAGCTCTGATACACAATGCTCCTAGAGCTGTCGGTGGAGGTCCCAGTAGTCCTGCCCCTACACCGGAACCTCATCACGCAGGAGGGCAGGCGGCTTCTGCACCCCGAGTTGCAATCACTACACCTGACGGCGTGGAAGCTCTGTGGCTAAATGCCTTGGAGAAGCCAGTGCTCCCTTCCTGTGCAGCAGATTCTGCTTGGCAGTAGGAAGCCCTCTACCAGGGCTACCTATATGGCCAAGTGGAAAAAGTTCTAGTGTTGGTGTGAGCCCCAAAAGGTGCAGCCGTGCCAGGCCCCGGTGCAAGCCATCCTAGAGTACCTCCTGCACCTCAAGCAGCAGGGGCTGACCCCGTCCTCACTGAGAGTGCACCTGGTGGCCATTTCCACCTTCCATCCGGGGTTTTTGGGGGGCTCAGTGTTTTCCCACCCAGTGGTGGGACGGTTCCTTAAAGGATTGGAGAGGATGTTTCTGTACTCACGCCTCCCAGTCCCTCCATGGAACCTTAACTTGGTCCTCTCTAAGCTCATGGGATCCCTGTTCGAGCCCCTCGCTATCTGCTCCCTCCTCCACCTTTCCTGGAAGGTGGCATTTCTGATGGCCATTACCTTGGCCAGAAGGGTGTCCAAGCTGAGGACTCTCACCTCTGAGCCACTGTATTCAGTGTTTCACAAGGATAAGGTGCAGCTCCGACCGCACTCCAATTTCCTCCCTAAGGTGGTCTCGCAATTCCATTTGGGCCAGGACATTTGTCTGCCGGGTTTTTTTCCAAAACCGCATACGGACCCGAGTCACCGCAGCCTACACACCCTGGATATCCATCGAGCGCTGGCATTCTATTTGGAGCGCACCAAGCCCTTTCATAAATCCGCGCAGCTGTTCGTGGCCGTAGCCGAGAGAATGAAAGGCCTCCCGGTCTCGGCGCAGCGGATCTCGTCTTGGATTACAAACTGCATCCAAGCGTGCTATGAGCTTGCAGGTGTTCTGGCCGCGGCAGTCACGGCCCACTCGACCAGGGCACAAGCGACTTCCATGGCTTTCCTGGCGCAGGTCCCAAACCAGGAGATCTGCAGAGCAGCCACCTGGTCCTCGGTGCACACCTTCACGACTCACTATGCAGTCAACCAACAGGCCAGAGAGGACATGGCAGTGGGCAGAGCGGTCCTCTGATCAGTTGTTCCGTGACTGCTACTGTCCTCCAGAGATAAGCTTGTGATTCACCTAATGTGGAATGGACATGAACAAGCACTCGAAGAAAAAAAGATGGCTACTTACCTTCTTATAACTGTTGTTATTTGAGATGTGTTGTTCATGTTCATCCACCAACCACCCTCCTACCCCTCTGTCGGAGTCGCCGGCAAGAAGGAATCGGAGGGGGTTGGGCTGGCAGGGGTGTATATGCACAGCGCAGTAGCCCCACTCAGGGGGCCCCATGCCAGCCCGACAGGAGCTGCTAAGGGAAAAAGTTTCCAACGTGGCGCACGCACACCTAATGTGGAATGGATGTGATCAACACATCTTGAAGAACAACAGTTACAAGAAGGTAAGTAACAGTCTTTTCTACTGGAGATCCTCAAAACCATGCATTATTTGGAAACAAACAAGCTGAAAGTAATTTACCTTTTTTGTACTTTTCATTCTATTTCTTTATGAAAATCAATAATATATTGAGATATATACTGGTGGCAAAAAAAAAAATAATGCAGTTAAATCTGTAGCAAATAATTACCACCTGTTTCACATCCACCCAAAAGACAATATAGTCCCCATTCTTGTATTTTTCCAGTCATATTATTTGCAGTGAGACTTCTGCTCAGTTATTTAATTTACAATAACTTTTCATAGCTGTTCTATGCAAAAGGTAACTTAATAACTGCTTTAGGATATGACAAAACCTATCAAAATAACTGCAACACTGAAGCAGTGGAGATTCTGAGAAACGGTATATGTTCAGTGGTCTCTTCGTAATAAACCCTAAAACAGTTTTCAGAATGACCATAACTTTATAATGAAAACACTGAATTTTTAGTGATTAGAATTTTCTCAAATAATAAATTTTAATGTCACACACACACACACACACACACACACACACACACACACACACAGGCTTGTATCTTTCTGCCACTATTACCACCTTTACAACTCATTGTGGGTCAATTAAGAAGTGAGTTCGGTGAGGATTATGGCAATAATAAATGTCTATTGCTTGAGTTTCCATTTGAGGCAGCAGTGCTGAGGAAAGAAAACTGGTGAGAACAGATTGTAGTAGATATCCTTCACAACTCTCTTAAAGCAAGATGTGTTTTTAATATTACATTACTTGAATATTAAACTCTGAATTATGGGGCCTAATTCACTACTGCAGTTTTACCGCAGTTTTAACCTCCCCTGGAAGATTTTGGAGATACACCAGCATAAAATGTGAGTAATACAGTGGTGAATCAGGCCCTTGGTGTCTAGCTATGATTTTAATAGTATCTCTAGCTTTCTACTGTGCTGGTATTCAAGGACAGTAAGTAAACAGAGGGATACTCTAACCTCCCTGGAAGCATTAGGGCAGAACTCCATAGCACTCTGGAGTGCTAGGAAATATCTGAACTAGTTCATTAGCAGGCCATATCATGCTTCTAAAGAGGCATGGTTTGCAGGTTTAGGGGCCTGTCTACCACAGCTAGTCAACATGGTTGCTACCTGTATAGTCACAATATGTAGTATAGCCACAATACTCTGCTTAGAGCATACTTTGTTCCTCTTGCTCAAAGGAACAGCAAAATGTAATCCATAGCCTGTATCACTGATCTACCTTACAAAACCTGGCCTGGCCAGCTCCCCTTGCTTTGCTTGGCTTTGCTTTCCAGGGTAGGAATTAGCCTTTCCCATGGCCACTCTCTTCATTGTTTCTTCTTGTGTGTATTAAAATAATTATTGCTCTTTCTTAAAGGGGAGTGTGTTCACTTTCCACTTCGTTCCCATTCAGTTGGATCTCTGTGTGGATCACTGTTCATCCCTAACGGGGGAATTAATGAACATGAAGAGGCTTTTAATATGTCTGTTATGCTTACATGTGTTTTTGAGAGTGAAACAAAGGTACTAGGGTGAGATCTCAAAATATTTCTGAGCATTTTTTTTTAAAGTTAAACTTGGAGGATTCCAAGGAAATTAATGTGAGTAGTGAACACAGCACACGGTATTGCATGTCTTTCTGGTGCCACTCAAAACTAGCTGTCAAAATTCCCCATCAAGCAACACTAGTTGCCGTAGCTTAGTAATTATGAGCATCTATTGGCTAAGCATCCATTCTTTCTCAAAAAATGTCTTGTGACAATCTCTCTTCAAAGAAATACATATCTCATCTGGGTGTCTGCTAGATGGCCACAACACACCTCCCCAAGGGAGATTCCTCTGATAACACTATATTAAAGACAGGGATGGTTTTTTTAACCACTGTCACACAAGCAAAGATGCCTATTATCATTTTTATAGCCAACGTTAACAAAAGCTGCTTGCACAAAAGAAAATTAAATGTTAACATTGCAGGAAGCTGTGATGCCGGGGACTCATTGTCATTTTCTACTGAAATATTGCTGCTCACGATCTTCACTTCATTCCTGAACACTCCGTTTTTAGTATGTTTTGTCAGATGAGTCATTAGATGCTGATTAAAATTAAATGCTAAGCAATTTTCCATCTTTAGAAGACTTTAGCTCGCTTGTTTGCAACCAACAGATTTGTGCTATAATAAATATGCATTGGGGGGTACACCACGTGTAGTAGTATATGGCTTTTTTAAAAAGATGCTTCATTGTATTCTGTAATGCTTAATTTCTGTTGATTATATTTCTGCCCACTAATGGTCAACAAGTTTGAAAAAGAACCAAGAGAGAAACTGGAGACAGAGAATAATATAACCCTCGATTGGTAATTATGCTGAAAGCATAAAACATGACTCCTTCCAAGTCTTGTCTTCCAGACACTACATTACTTTGCATGTTGGATGACTACAGTTAGCCAGACACATCCTTTTTCCGTACAAGAGGCCAGCTGGATTTAAAGCTCAGCTTAATGGTTGTGGTACAACTGGCCCTGTGTCAAGCTTCTAGTTTCAACAGTAAAGAACTCTGAAGTATAATGAGTTGGATTCAGTTTTCTCACTGGCCTGGTAACAAACTTGCTTGCCCTGCAAAGGGGAAGAAAAAGATCTTGTGTGAAATGTTGTTGTTGTTTGTTTTGAGGGCTTTGCAATGTAAATGGAAATATCTTGCATGCTTATTATTCCTAGAACATTTTTTTTAAAAAGATTGCAGTCTATGAGGGATATAATTTAAAAATTTTATGCTGGTCGTGATTAATATCTGGATTCAACAGAACTGAATAATTTTGCTAATTGTTGATGTTGTCTTGTCTGCTTGGAGAAACCAGTGTCTCCTTGCTCTGTAGAGGCTGTGAAGAGAAGTTTTTTATTTTTACTATTGGGAGTGACTTAACAGATCACAGGCTCTTCTTATTGATTAGAAAAGGTCAAGCTCTATTCACTAATCGAATAATGGGTGGCAAAGATTTTTTTTTCCTTCTCTCTTCCCCTCCATCCCCGATTTTTCTAACTTAAAAACATTTTGAATCATAGATGTGGCCACTGGAGAGAATTGTTGGGAACATGCCTCCCCACATCTCGTTCCATATAAGGCTCTCACCTACTGCAACCACTACTTTCCTAATACTTCAAATATTGAGAAGTGCTGTATATAGTATAGAGGTGCCCCTAAGTATTTCAGTTTTTGTATATGTTCTTGTTTGCTTTAGTAACTGACTGATATCTCTGGCTGGATCAGAAGTAGGGAATGTGGGCACTTGCCATTCTTTGCTACATAACACTCAGATGTACTGGAAAAGTTGACCTGCAACATCCCTGCTTTTGCAGCCTTAACAACTCTAATGCCTGCAGCTGCCAAGTGCTGAGTGTTTTCAATTTCCATTAAAGCCTTTCAGAAGCAACTAGGGCACCTAGCAAGATCAGGCTTCTTAATTGGGCAGAGACTGTCAATACAAAATTATAGAATCATAGAACCATAGGATTAGATGGGACAACAAGGGTCATCTAGTCTACCCCCCCTGCAAGATGCAGAATTTTTTGACCAATGGCTATCCAGCCTCCTTTTGAAAGCCTCTAGTGAAGGAGCTTCCACAGCCTAGGCAGTCTGTCCCATTGTCCTAATGTTCTTCCAGTTGGGAAGTTTTTCCTGCGACTTAATCTACATCTGCTATGATGTAGTTTGAACCTATTGCCTCTTGTCTTGTACTCTGTGGCTAGAGAACAACTTTTCTCCATCTTCTTATGGCAACCGGTCAAATATTTGAAGACTGCTATCATGTCCTACCTCAGTCTCCTCTGTTCCAAACTAAACCTACTCAGTTCCTTCAGCCTTTGCTCATATGGCTTGCATTCCATCTCTTTGATCATCTTTGTTGCTTGCCTGTGGATCCTTTCCAGTTTCTCTACATCCTTTCTGCACATTGGTGACCAAAATTGTACACAGTACTCCAACTGTGGCCTAACCAGCCCTGAGTAGAGCGGTACTATCATTTCCCATGATTTGCAGGTTATGCCTCTGTTAATGCAACCTAATATTGCATTTGCTCTTTTTGCAACAGCAACACATTGCTGACTCATGTTGAGCTTGTGATCCACAACTCCCAGATCCTTCTCAGCAGTGCTGCTGCCAAGCCAGTCTCCCATTTTGTATTTGTGCATTTGTTTTTCTTCCCTAAGTGTAACACCTTACGTTTGTCTTTGAATTTCATTTTGTCTATAGCCCAGTTCTCCAGTTTATCAAGATCTCTTTGAATTTTAGCTCCAATGTATAGGCAACTTTAGTAGCTTTGTATCCTTTGCAGATTTGATCAGTATGTTCTCTATTCCTACATCCAGGTCATTAATAAAGATGTTAAACGAGAGGTGGGCAAACTGCAGCCTGCAGGCCACATCTGGCCTGTGGGACTAGGGTGACCAGACGTCCTGATAAAACCGGGACTGTCCCAATATTGAGCAGTTTGTCCCATGTCCCGACCGAAGTATGGTCGGGACACCATTTGTCCCAATATTTTGTTATGGGCGTGTCTTCTCTCCCCCCCCCTTAGGTGGCAGTGACAGGCAGGGGGAGCACTTCTTCAATTGTTACACTCACCCGGCATGTCCAGGTCTTTGGCTACACTTCAGTGGCATGTACTTCAGTCACTGATGGGCTTCGGCGGCATTTAGGTGGCAGGTACTTCTTTGTTCGCTGGCAAGATTTATTTCCCGCCACCAAACGTGCCGGGTGAGTGTAACAATTGAAAAGGCGCTCCCCCTGCGACGGTCCCGATATTTTATATTTAGCATCTGGTTACCCTATGCGGGACCCTTCTGCCTGGCCCTTGAGCTCCTGCCCCGGGACGCTCGCCCCCGGCCTCTCCCCTGCTTTCCCCCCTCCCTTACAGCCTCTGGGCAGCAGGGCTATGAGCTCCTGGGGCAGCACAGCTGCAGAGCCCGGCCTGACCCGGTGCTCTGTGCTGCATGGTGGTGGCAACGGCGTGGCCCGGCTCCAGTCGGGTGATGCGGCTGTAGCACCTCCAGCTACCAGTGCTCCAGGCAGCGCGGTAAGGGGGCACGGAGCGGGGGGGTTGAATACAGGGCAGGGGAGTTTGGGATAGTGGTCAGAGGGCAGGGGTCCCGAAGGGGAGCAGTCAGGAAGAAGAGGGAGGGTTGGATGGGGTGGCAGGGGGCAGTCAGGGGCAGGGGTTCCAGGGTCAGTCTGGGGACAGGGAAAAGGGGTGGCTGGAAGGGGGAGGGTTCCCAGGGGAGGAGGGGTTGGATGGGGTGGCGGGGGGCAGTTAGGGGTGGGAGTCCGGGGGTGCTCAAGGGACAGGGAGCGGGCATGTGTGGATGGGGCAGGGGTCCCGGGGGGGGGGGGGGGGTTGGATGGGGCAGAGGTCCCGGGGGGGAAGGGGCGGGACCCGCTCCCCTAACCGGCCCTCCATACAATTTCTAAACCGGATGTGGCCCTCAGGCCAAAAAAGTTTTCCTACCCCCGTGTTAAACCACACCAGACCCAGACCCCACTTGAGACCTCCCTCCCATCTGACATCATTCCATTAATAGCTACTCTTTGTTTGCGATTGTTAAACCAATTCTGTATCCACTTAATGGTAGTTCCACCAAGCCCTCATTCTCCAGCTTACTTATCAGAATGTCATGTGGGACTGTGTCAAAAGCCTTGCTGAAATCCAGGTTTATTATGTCCACTGCATTCCCCCATCCACCAAACCAGTTACCTATCAAAGAAAGCAAGCAATCTGGTTTGGCATGTTTTGTTTTTAGTAAATCCATGCTGGCCGCTAGTGATCACCCCTTCATCTTCCAGATATTCACAAATTGAATGTTAATAGCTTCCCAGGTATCAAAGTCATGCTGACTGGTCTATAGTTCCCAGGCACCTCCTTTCCCCCCTTTTTAAAGATGGGCACTACGTTAGCCCTTCTCCAGTCTTCCAGGATCTCTCTGTTTTGTGGTGATGTGGATAAAAGTTTGGTAGAGACCTGTCTGAGAGGTCTTATACATTAGTCTTCTACATCCAGAGTTCAAATCCTTTGGATTACTAAGCAATTTTAATAATGTGTTAACCCACTGTGCTACTTCGTTGTTCTTCTTTGCCTTGTCCCATCAGTCAGGGTCAGTGGCTCTTGTTCTTCATCTCCAACCATTCCTGTTGAGTGCATCATGTAAGCTGAGACTGACCTTCCTCATGTCCTCCTTCAGTACCTCGAACCATCTTTTTCTATATCTTCCTCATGGTCATTTGTCCTATGACTATTAGATCTTGTAGTCTTCGACCAACATATCCCATCTCGTTGTCTCACATGACAGAACCATCTCAGTAGATACTCGCTCAGCTTTTCTGTGATGGAGGCTACCTGCATCATGTCTCTTACCATTTCATTGCATACCTTCTCAGCTCTCATTTTACCCTGTCCACCTGAGCACTCTCACTCAGCAGCCAGCATTCTGACCCATACATCATGGCTGGCCTAAACATGTTCTTATGTACATATGGCTCTTTAGTTTACTTGGCAAGAAAACACCTGTCTACCCCTCCATTTTCACCATTCAACACTGAACCAAGTTATTTTAATTGTGGCACAGATTTTAACTCTTATCTACTTTTACTGGCTTCTTCTCGTCCCTCTCAAAAAAGCATCACATGTATTTAGTCTTTTGTTGGATGGTTTTTAAACCATTTTCTTCTAATGCAGCCCTCCATCATTCCAGCTCTCTTTCCACTTTGTATTTATCTTTGTGACACCACATAATGTACTCAACATAATGTCTGTTGTAAGTTATGAATTTTTTTCATTTTGGGTATTAGTTTGATTTTTGGCTCTTATTCCTTAGATATGCCTGTTCCTCTTTTTTGCCTTCCTCTGAAAACTCAGGGCATATAATGCTTTGTTCTGTACTTTGACAATTAATTGCACTTAGTTATCTCCGCAGAATTGGAAGAAAATACAGCATAGCTAGCTTGTTGTACTCCCACTTTCTTGCTAACTTTTGCTCTCTCCTTCAGTACTCACACTGCAAGGCCGACAACATTAAAGGAAATCTTTAATTTAGGACTAATAAAATGATGCTAGCTTTAGACTGTGAAACACCATGTATTATATATAATAGAAAAACCGGTGTGTGGCGTGGTTGTTAAAGCTATGATGAGTGAGAGTGAAATTCATGTGTGACAGTCAGCTGAAGGAGAGAGGAGCTGGTGCTAATATGGATTTCAGTTTATTATGGCAATGGGCAGAACAGATCACATCTTAATGGTCAGTGCATGGAACAGTTATTAATTGCAGACTGAGAAATGACTGGTTTGTATTTACCCTCCAGACTTCAGAAAAGTGCAGATTAGAGAAAGGGATCTCAAAAGCCTGATGAAGGAGTATAGCCTAGGGATAAGTATATTGGTATGAATAAGACCATAGAGCAGAACGAGGTATTCCATGCCCCTGGAGCGATGCCGAGGTACGTTTGTTGAGAGCTGCACTGGGGAGTAGAAGGTGCCGGAGCAAGTTGTAGCTGTGAAAATCTCTTTGCATGTGGCTGGGAAGTGTGTTAATGGTTGGCAGTTCTTTATTTGTTTAAACCGATTCCTCTTCTCACTACACCATCAACGTTGACTATTTATAGATTATATAAAACTAGGTACACTGGCTCCATCCCTTCCCCCCACCTTTCTGCGACCATCTGCCATCCCCTCCAAACAGGCAGAGTGGAATGTCAGACACAGCTGACATGCCTCTTGAAGAATACTGAGACAACTTCACCCAGGCTGCACAAAGACTTAGATGATTTTCTTTACATGATATATGGGCAAGATTTAAAGGTGTTTGTTAGCTCCAAGTGACCATCTCTTTGAGATACTGAGGTTGGGGGGAGGGGAGAGAAGAGCCATAGAGCAGGCTCCTTAATGATACTCTAGAACTGTCTGTCACTTCAGTTTATGTGCCCGCATCGACAGTCTAAGGATAGCGCCACTGTTGTCTGATTGTACATAGCCGCAAGGAGCCTGCTGCGTAGGGAGTTGATTAATAGATGCAGAAAGATTCAGACCAGTGACTTTTTTTTTCCCCCTGCATGATTTTTTTAGTAGTAATTTCTCTAAACAATAAACAGGCAATCTTGCAAGGGGCCATAGATTTCTGTGGTGAAAGCCAACTTGTGTATATGTGAATATTCTCTGACAAAGGCTGCACAATGGAGATGGTAGGATTCAATTATTCCTCCACAAATATAGAGAGAGGAAAAGCAGTTTTCTTTAACACAGAGAGAAAGCTAAGTAACACAAATATTCAAAGCTTCTATCTCTGGAAACTTATTCTTCCAAAGCTAAAAAATATTAGGTTTTTTTAAACTTCCAGAAAATGGAATAGCAATCATAAAAATACGTCTTCCTAGAATTTTAGAGCATTTTGAAAGATTTAATAGTTGCCTCCTGTAATTGTCAAACAATCTGATATTCTGAACAAAAAAAAATTCTCTGCTATTCAGGTACTAAAATGTATAACACGCCTCACACATTGGACCACAGATGTCTGTACAAATGTGAATAGTGTGTACCATATATAGACTTTTTTAAAGTCATTGTTCGAATATTACCACCCTCAGTTATTACAAATTGCAAAGTCTGTTTCCCAAAATGAAAGCTGCTCTCATGCAAGGAAGATTCAGTGCTTTAGAATATTCCATGTTGTCTACATTAGACATTAAGCTCCAAGTCTGTAAAACAGACTGTAGAGAGAGAGCATGAGCTCTGCAATGAATCCTAAATGTTGTTTTGCTGCTGGATCTGACATGTCAGTTTTTTATTCAGTAAGAGATTCTTTGTAGCACTCGTAAATCAAAATATGCCCTGTCGCTGTAGACTAAATTTGATGTGTATCACAGGCATGCGTTTGGGCTAAAATATGTATTGGGAGTAATTGCAACAACTTGCTGCCACAATACTAATGTCAGCACTCACCACATCTTGTGCAGAAAAACTGCTAGAGCTTAAAAAAAAAAAAAAAAAGTAGTGTTCAGACTTGCATCCTAGTAATTGTTGAACACTGCATGCTTTTTCTGAGAATGAATATTAATTTGGTGTTCTGCATTTGATTCTGTTTGCCTGCTGGCTTTGATTTATCATAACTTGACCCCATCAGAAGTGCAGTAACTTTACACACATACGTATACTAGGGCTGCCAATTTCAGTTGGATGTATTCCTGGAGGTTTCCTCACATAACATAGTCTTTCATTGAAGGTTAATCTTTAATTCCTGGAGGGTTGGCAACCCTAGCATATACACACACCCCATGAGGAGAAGAAGTTATCCTTTTATTCAATGGAAGATGTAGCAGTTCTGATATTTGCTGCTTGTTTTAAATCAATACTTTGCCTAGCCCAAAATTTTTAAATGTTTCCATAATAGGCAGAGAATTTTTACAATGTAAGTTTCTTGATACGAAATATTATTAGTATGATCTGGGGGCGGGTGGGAGGAGAAATCTTAAATTGGCAAGTTGATCATTGTATATGTCCAGTGGAGTCAGGTAGAATTAAGCGAAATTTCAGTGTCTGAACTCACGAACACTTACAAAAAGAGTCAAGAATTTGCAACAGCTAAAGAAATTTTGCAAGACTAGAAAGCATGTTCTGATGTTTTTGGGTTGTTTTCTTAAATAGATTAGAACAAAATAAAAAACCTTTGAATCTTTCCGTGATGAGAAAAAGAACTTTTCTATCATTGCATTTAAAAATAATCCTGAATTCCCCAGTGTTCATTATCAACATTCGTTGCAAAATGAATTTTCCGACAGTGAATCAGCTCACTAAAAAAAGCATCTTGTTTTGTATATATAGCATGTCTCAGTCTTCATTAAAGGATCAGCTGATTATTATTCTGCTACTGGCTTTTATTTTCTTCTCCTACGCCCTTTGACTGCATGCAAATACAGAAATCAATCAAGAGGAGATGTTCTGCCTTTATGAGATTAATTACAAACATAAGGATGCTGTGTCTAGCCTGTATGTGTGATTGATCTTGTAGGAGGAAATGCAATAGGAAACTAATGCTTCCTTTTATCCAGTAAGCAAAGTTCAAAGATGTTTACATTCTGCTAGGTAAGCACAGCTGTCTAAAGATGTGAAAACGGATGGACTGTTCTGTCAGCACAAAATCATGTGAAGCCCTCTCAGTGGACTGCTCTCACAGCCATGAGTCTGTAAGGTCAGAATTGCTAATTTAGCAAATAGCTTAATTGTTCCACATTTTAATTAGTATTAAGATGTACACAGAGATGATCCAGTACCAGAGGCTGGCAAGTGGAATGTATTTGATAATGATGTCCTGCTCTCAGCCTGAGAGGGGAGAGATTTTGGTTATGCTGTTTTCAAGGGAGCCGTTAAAATACAACATTTCAGAAACTCAAGTTCTCTTAAAATGGCTTGTGACACCAAAAAGCAATTCATTATCTGTCATCTAAAATTAGTAGCACGCAGCGTGGAGTCGCAGAAGTAGCTGCAGTGTAAAGATGTTAATTTTTTTATGTATAAAATAAGTTCTAAATGTTAGTCTTGTGTCAGGCAAGACTTGAACAGGCTTGTTTCATTCTTGAGTGTATGCTGGTATTGCACTTTAAAATACTGGGAGGGAGGAGGCTAAGTCACTAGTTGGATCTTTCGCCTTTGGCACAGCTACTCCAGCTAAATTATAGAAATGATGTTGCCAATGTTAAAATATATTTCCAAATCTTACAATAAATTTTGAATTAATGGTTATAGTAACTTGGCTTATTATCACACCCCTACTCAGAAGTTTCCTACACTTGGGATCAATTTATTAGAAGCAAAAAGAAATAAGGGAATGAGATTCGGGGAATATGTAATGTCATGGAATGGTTTGTTAATTCTTACCTGAGAGATAAGGTGGGTGAAATAATATCTTTTATTGGACCAACTTCTGTTGGTGAGAGAACTGAAGAAGAGCTCTGTGTAAGCTCAAAAGTTTCTCTCTCTCTCTCTCTCTCACCAAACAGAAGTTGGTCCAATAAACAATTACTACCTCACCCACCTTGTCTCTTTAATACCCTGGGTACAATACTGCATGCAATTCTTATCTGAGATGGTTAAACCATTCAGCTCTTAGTGTATGTTTACATGGAATCCTGGAACTGGGGATTGGAAAAATACTCGTGTAAGTTTTTATAAGTATGTGCCTAGATATACACACACATCGGACTTGAAATGAGAGAGACTGTTCCCTTTGTTAAAATTAAGGAATTAATGTAAAAAATATGGGGTGATGAAAGAAGAGAAGTTCCTTTTTTTACTGCTTACTTTTAACGTATGATGGAGTCAAGATCAGATTTTTGATATCTTTTTTTAAAAAAAAATCTGTGTGGTATGTTCTACGGATGCAGAAATTAACAGGAGATACTGAACACTTGCTCTCAGAAGACCATGGAGGATCTGGGGTTGTGGGTTTTTTGAATTTTTTTTTTTAAACAGGCAAATCCTGCCTGAGAAACATGGATTCATTTGCTGGTTAGCAATCAGTTTACCAGGCTTGACCAAGGTTATTGCAAGAATTAATATGCCTCTTCTAATAATTTAATGTTAATGAGTCCACTAAACAGTAAACAAGTCAACAAAGAACTGCTAATGAGACAGCCTTTACTCATTTGTTTAATCTGTTAGTTAGGTAATGGGCAATAAATACATTGCTATTCTGCCACCTGCAAGTCCTTAATGGATGGAGAGTGTTTTAAAAGAGATTTGAGCTGATTTTTTTACACTTGCGTTAAGTATATTCAGTTGACTGGGTAGGTGGGACATCTGAAAGAGTTTAGAGGTCTGTATAATTAAGTGCCTTGACATTCTGTGGCTGAAGGACATTGGCACGTGTCCAGATCCTACGTGCTGCTCTCGAACCATTTAATTGAAACCATGTTAAAAAAAAAACTGGGCAAAAACCTTGTGTGAGGTTTTTCATTATTGGATTGACCAGACAGGGCAACAAAGCTGATAAAACAGGATTAGCAAAATTGTATTGTTGGATATTATAGGCTGTGTGACATGTACTACAAGAAAGGAATTTTGCAGGATTAACCTGCAGAGAATAAAGATGTAACAGACAAGAGGACTGAATTAATAGACTGCTGTGACCAAAGCAAGAAAATCTAAATTTGCATGGGATTTAACAAGACTAATAAACTTTTGGCCAGTGTAGATCTAGTTGCTGTCCTTAGTCCTGCAGTTTTCCAGTCTACATAACCTGTTGCATTATAAGTAAGTTTAATGTAGAAAAATGTCTCATGTAGGTGGTGGTTGGTTGGATGGTTTGTTTAAAAACTTCTTAAATTATTGGCAAGGTTTTCTAATTCCCTTACAAACAGGAAAAGGGCTTATTTTTCTTCTTCTAATGGCCATTTTACACTCTCATACCAGTGTAAATCCAGAGTAACTACATTATCTTCAATGGATTTCATTGGCTACTCTGAGATCATATTCCACCCGCTGTTGGAAGACTCAGTTCTGTAGACGAGGCTATTAAATATGTGCCATTTGAAATGAATTAGAGACCCAAGATGGGTGAGGT
The DNA here is from genome assembly GCF_009764565.3 of Dermochelys coriacea. Lineage (NCBI taxonomy): Eukaryota > Metazoa > Chordata > Testudines > Dermochelyidae > Dermochelys > Dermochelys coriacea. The sequence continues at coordinate 194,661,291 of NC_050069.1, forward strand.
AATATTCTTTATTGGATCAACTTCTGTTGGTGAGAGAGACAAGCTTTTGAACTTGCACACCAACAGAAGTCAGTCCAATAAAGAATATTATCTCACCAACCTTGTTTCTAATATTCTTGGACCAACACTGCATACACCTAGTTGAAATGTATGTAATTGTATGTTTAACTGCATATACATTCTGGCCCCAGGCACAATCATATGGGAGTTTTTAGAATTATATGGTGCCAGAGAAGATGGAAACAGTCATAGTCATAATCCACCAATAAATAGCTGAAGAATTCATATTAAGTAAAAAGGAAGAAAAGTCTTAGATTAGAATAATAGAAGATTAGGGTTGGACAAGACCTCAGGAGGTCATCTCGTTAATAAATCAACTAAATCATCCCAGCCAGGGCTTTGTCAAGCCAGGCCTTAAAAACCTTTAAGGATGGAGATTCTACCACCTCCCTAGGTAACCCTTTCCAGTGCTTCACCACCCTCCTAATGAAATAGTTTTTCCTAATATCCAACCTAGACCTCCCCCACTGCAACTTGAGACCATTGCTCCTTGTTCTGTCATCTGCTACCACTGAGAACAGCCTAGCTCCATCCTCTTTGGAATCCCCCTTCAGGTAGTTGAAGGCTGCTATCAAATCCCCCCTCACTCTTTTCTCTTTTGCAGACTAAATAAGCCCAATTCCCTCAGTCTCTCCTCATAAATCATGTGCCCCAGCCCCCTAATCATTTTCGTTGCCCTCTGCTTGACTTTCTCGTTTGTTCACATCCTTTCTGTAATGAGGAGCCCAAAACTGGAAGCAATACTCCAGATGTGGCCTCACCAGTGCCAAATAGAGGGGAATAATCACTTCCCTCAATCTGCTGGCAATGCTCCTACTAATGCAGCCCAATATGCCGATAGCCTTCTTGGCAACAAGGGCACACTGCTGACTCGTATCCAGCTTCTGGTCCACTGTAATCCCAGGTCCTTTTCTGCAGAACTGCTGCTTAGCCAGTCGGTCCCCAGCCTGTAGCAGTGCATGGGATTCTTCCATCCTAAGTGCAGGACTCTGCACTTGTCCTTGTTGAACCTCATCGAATTTCTTTTGGCCCAATTCTCCAATTTGTCTAGGTCCCTCTGGACCTCATCCCTACCCTCCAGCATATCTACCTCTCCCCCCAGCTTAGTGTCATCTGTGAATTTGCCGAGGGTGCAATCCATCCCATCACCCAGATCATTTATAAAATGTGTAATTTACTTTTCAGTTAAAGTAATTTTTCTCACCAAAAAAAGTCTCTTAAACTGACTTCCTGCAGCGAGCAAGTGATGCATACAATAAACTAATTTTTTGAAAAATAAAAAACTGACATAGTGTAGAGGCTTTTGAAGATTTAAACAATCTTGAAAAAGTACATATTTTCCCATCCACAGTACGAGTAACAGACTTTAATGCTCTAATGAAACAGAATGTATAAAAAGTGTTCGGTGTTATTTTGTGTGTGACAGAATGTTGCTTTTTTGAATGCCACAACGTGCAGTGAGAGGGAAACAGTTCACCGTTTGCCAGAACTATCAAGCCATCAGTTGATCAGTACAAACTGAAATAATGAATTCAGCTTCAAGGCTCCTTTTCTAGGGTGAAAGTTAAGTACAGATATTGGTGAAATATAAATAGACTTTTTTCAGTGTGGTCTGATGTACTGAAATGTTCTCTTGAAATAAAAGCTCTTATTGCAACATGGTGAGACTTTATATACTCACACGTGTCAAGAAATTCAGCTACAGTTCCCACAGCAACTATACAATAGAACTTGGCTCTGAGGAGTAGTCTGTTGTCACATATGGTAATAGCTTTTCTGCCTAGGGACCAAATCTGGTCGCTCCTCCCCTGCACATAGTGGGAGAAGGCTGTGGGAGGTTATGTATGGGACTCAGCACCTCAGTCAGCAGCCACTTGTGGAGTTTCCTTTGACATAAAAGATGGGGATCTACTCATCTTGTGGAAAAGGCCAGGTGGTTGTCCCCAAATCTGTCTGATCTCAGAAGATCTGCTAGAGACAAGGGGTTCCTGCCTGGAGGCTTCTTACCTTCACACTGCTGCCTAGTCCCTTAGTTTGCTGCCACCCCTGCATGACTCCTACAAGAAATGTTATCCCAGGAACTGCTGTCAGTTTAGTCACAATCACTAGCTTTCCTTGTGGGTGGGGACTAGGAATCTGGTAGAGAGCTGTTGGCTCTGCCCCTTCCCAGGACATTGTGCCTTACTCTTGACATACCCTCATGGAAACTGGGGGCACATACTCCCTCTTTTTTAAGTGAAAGGCATTTGAACAGTCCCCATTGCATGCTATCCTTAATAAGGGGATGTACAAAGACTTCAGCCACACCTTAATATAACTCCAAAGAAAGCTGGTTGGTTCAAGAGCAGGCTGTACTGTGTTTTTGGTTAATTACTGTCCCCCGCAAGTCACATTGGAAAAAGGGCAGGTTATAGACTGATTTGCACTCCAAAAATAATCCATCCTTTAACTCTTTTCAGACCAATAATAGCACGCACATGAAGTTTTGAATGTGTGGCCATGTAGATACCTGAGCAATCTGGGGCAGATTTTTATTTTATGTTTTGTACAGCACCTAGCACCATGGGGTTCTGGTCCATGACTGGGGTGCCTGCATGCTACAATAATACAAATAATTTCATACACACAACCTGGGTCATCTCAACCCTCAGTTATTGTTGTTCACTGGTGGTGCTGAACTGCTGTGCTGTCTGAGACACCTGTGTAATTTTCAGGGTGCAGTACTTTGTACAGCCATTACTGTCATCCATGTAGATGCAGACGCTAGGAATTTTTTAATAACATGAAAATTATAGAATTCATAACTCCCAATGTGACTTTAACAAGAGTGTGGCTTTAATGATAATGGGTTGGATGTTGCCCTCAACTTCTGCAGGTAAACATGGGACAGGGAGAACCATAGGGAGAAGCAGATGATTTGTCAATTGCTCTCTTCCGGTCCTGCAAGAGCCTCTTCGTAAGAATACAGCATGGAGGAGCGGAACTGTAGAGCAAGCTCTGCGCAAGTGCTTCTAACCAGCAGAGTCCTAGGAATAAATCCACAGAGAAATTAATGCTGCTTTATGTAGCACACATTCAGGACCTGCTGCCTTGGAGAGATGGGCATGGTGCAACCCTGGAGGGAGTGAGAACTAATGGTAACAATGATCTGCTGAGGAGTGATGCTGTTGGAAGAGACGCACTTCTGAAGATTTTGGCCAAGATCCTCTCAAGTATTTAGGCCACTAAGTCCTGTTCAAATCAATGGGAGTTAGGGACCTAAATACCTTTTGAATATCTATGTGGAAAAAGCGTTTTTCTTTTGTGAATCTTAGGGCTTTGCAGGGAATCTGGGTAACATCCCCTGCCTGTAGCTTTAAGTCCCCGTGGCTTGGGAGAGAATGAGGGAAGGGAAAGACCTAGTCTAATATAAAAAGTGAGAAGCTAATTTTACACAACTCCCTGTATGGTATTAAATTTGTTTAAAAATAAGTAAAATATTAACACTGCATCAGTGTCACTTATTTGTAAAAATATTTAATGTTTTATAATTAAGACTATCAGGCAATGCTACAGAACCTGTCATTGTCTGATCAAACCATATTTCTTTTGTTTTCTAGATCGTAGCTGTGAGGAACACGGACAGGCAACTTCAACAGCTGGGAAAGAGCAGTCTGTTAAAGAACATGCAGCCTGAGGGCCCACTCACATCCGTCTACATGGTATGGTGCAGCAGCTGGTGTTGTGAATCAGGCCGTCACCAATCAGAGAACGGCTACTTCACAACACCAGGGTTGTACCCTACCACAGGCAACAGCCTGGAAAGCAACATACAGAAAAGGAAGATTTCCGACACTTACATTCAATATTGTCTTCTATCCTCAGTTCCAACTTCAGGTCCCTAAAGTTATCTTGTAGAGCATTTACCCGGCAGACATTTAACATTTCTGTAAAGTATACTGCAGCTATATTAATTATTCTAATGTTACAAAGGAGGTAGCTCTTATCAAGTGGATGAAAATATTAGGGCAAAGAGCCCCACTACATTCCTGGTGTGGTGTGGTTTGTGGATTGTTTTCCTTGCTTATGTACTATTGATTATAGGCACAATTCCATCTAATTATCCAATCAGTTAGTTGTTCTCTGTAACTTACAATATTTGTCATAAAAGAAAACAAAGTTTGTGAGTGACAAGAAAATCTCAGCTGTGTGCAAGTAGAAGCACCTTCTAATAACTCAGCACAGTTTTCTAGAATTAGTACCACGGGGACTAGCTGCTATTTCTCAAAGGAGAAAAACTGAATTCACATTGCTCAGGAAACCAACAAATCTGCTACACTTCCTACATGAATGCAGGACATACACAATATCTACTGTACCCTCTGAGTTACCCTGTCCTTGGAGAAAAATATATAGGAGGTCATAGGGCAAAACCCTAACTAAGGAGTTCATGTTAAGAAGGAACATATATTGGAAAAAATCTAAGATTCTGTTACTTGAGGTAGTGAAACAGTTTTCACTGGAAGCTGTGAAGTCAGGGAGTACTAATGGGTGTCAACAACAATTAGGCTGTATATAATAATCTAATACATCAAAGTGATGTTAGTTTGGAGCACTGAAGTTGTCCACCCTCTCTCAGACTCAGGAGGAAATTTTTCACAAATTGTTTTCCTCCTCCCCGCCTCTCTATAGATTCTCTTGCATAAGACAATTTCTTTGTACCTTTTCTGCATAAAAAGTTAAACACATTTTGAAAGATTTAGAAAAGTCACTCTTCTAGCACAAAAAAAGCAGACCTCAAACAATCCTAGGCACAAATGCCCACAGCCATGAGCGGCAGGTATAATGGCACAGCCACCGCCACCCCACTCCTGGACGTCTAGGCCATGGTGGCCCTGCCTATCCCCTCTCAGTGTTCTGCTGGAAGTCTTTCTTATTTATTATGCTCCATGCAGGTTCTGGGGCGGCTGAGGAGGCTGTATCTTCCTTTGAACTCCCCATAGTGACTACTAATGAACCTGGGAAGCTGAGTAGCAGATACAGCCTCCTCAGCTGACCTGGAACCTGCATGGGGTATATAGAAGCTGAAGCTCTGCATTCTCTCCAGCTGCTGCTGTTCCAGTCTCCAACCCCCTCTCCAGAGGTCCCCACTTCCAATTTGTTGTTGATGGTTCCACCTCTCCTCCCCTTTCAACCACCCAGTTCCCACCCTCCCCGCTCGCTGTATGGGTTTTCTCCTCATTCCCCCCACCCAGCTGCTGCTCGCCAGGTTCCTCCTCTCTGCTCTACCCCCCTCTCCCCACTCGCAGTCGGCCCCCCTGCCCTTGCTGCAGGTGGGTTTTGCATATGGTGGGGGGGGGGTGCCTGAGCAGGGAGGAGAGGAGGGAGGTATGCAGCTGGCAAAGGGGGGGGGGTGCTGAAATTGGGACAGAGACACACAGGCATGGGCTAATTGGGAGTGGGGCAGGGATGCAGTGTGGGCAGAAGAAGCAGGACAGGGATCTAGCCTCCCCAAGCGAAGCATCACTTATCGCCCTGCCCAAAACTTGTTCCTGCTTTAAACAACTCTAAATGGAATGAGCCAGGTTCTTGGCTGCTATAACTGGGCACAGACCCAATAAATTCACTTGAGCTACTTCAATTTACAAGAGCTGAGGTCTGCCCCACTGTACCTACTCTGAGTGACCTCTAATATTCCATTAAAAAAAAAAAGTGGTCTGCAAAAGGGGCAATGGGGCGCTTGTGACCTTTTATTACTTTACGATGGATAAAGATCTACCTGAAGTGTTTCTCTCAAAGAAGTTGGGGGACTAAGGAACAGGGGGGAGGTTCTGCTTGATTTTTTTTTACATGAGGCAATCAGGTTTTCTCCATTGTGGGAGACTCTGTGGTGACTAGAGGGCAAGTGAAATTATCAGAGACTGAAAGCTGAGCAACTGAGAAGGAAGGGGATTAGACTGTGGCAAAATACCTTGTTCGCCTCAGTAGGCTCAGTCCTTTTTAGCCTTGGAGACTCAGGTTTGGGGCAAGGCAAATCCTTATAGGTGGCACAGGGTCCTGCTCCTCTCTTCTGTCAGTCCCTTGTGCTTGTTTTCCTTCCCTTCTGGGGAGCAAGTGCAGTCTCCCTACTATTACTGGGAAGGTCTGGTGTCTTGCTGCAAACAGCCTCCTAGCAACCTCCCTCCTTCTCACTCTCCCCCTCCTACCACCCAGGGGAGGGTTTAAAAAGGTCCCAAGTAGTTGGAGTCAGCTGAACTTAATTGGTTCCCTAGTTACCCCCCTTTCCAGCTGAACCTTATTGCCCAGTGGTTCTCTCTCCTCAGTGGATAAGGAGGGCCTTTTAAACCCCTGGGACTAATTACTACCCCCCTTTTGTAGTTGTTTGTCCTGGGTTTACCACAACTGTTTAAATGCCGGTTCTGCATGTTAACTCCAGAGCCTAATGAACACTTTGAAAATAGGTTTGTTTTTTTTTAAATGTTCACACCACTAGCTATTATTGATGTGTGGGAGTTCATAGTAAATGGAAGTTCCACCCCCTAAGTCCTTGCCTTAGACACAACCAGTCATCTCAGTAAGTATTGAATACTTCTAATGGCAGAAGTAAAGTAGAAAGGGCAAAATAAAGAGCAGTTAAAGAAAATTAGCACATATAAGGTGGGATTTTCAAAAGTGTTCAATGTTGGCCCGGTTCTAATTCTGTTGAAACTAGCCATTAAAGGACTTCAACAGGAGCAGCGTTCGGCCAAAGTTGGACACTTTTGAAAATCCCATCCTTTGATGCATAATTTCTGGTAGTGGAGCAGAGGTGCGATTAGCAGCAGAAAGCTAAACAACAGCAGGAGGGACTTGGCATGTCACACTGGATCATGGATAACGTTCCAGGTGTGGATCAGCATGAAGAAAGGCCTGGAAATGTGAGCGCAAGGTGACAACAGGGGTCAGAAAGGAAAGAAGAGTTGGAAATGCATAGAACACAGAGTATATCTCCACTGGAGCACGAACACTGTGTCCCACAAGGTCCCAGCTGTGTGTGCTACAATCAGACAAAACATTTGGTGCAGATTGCAACACCTGGCAAACAGGTGCCAGCTTTTGCCATGGCTTTAGGCCTCAGGTGAGCACTGACAAATTCATTACTGGAAACCAGTCTGTTTCACCTGTGTGTTAGTATGGTTAAGATGGGTATTGAACTTACCATAATGTGTTTAAACTTTATGAAGTGCTTGTAAATTGCTGCATGCATTAATCTCACTAATAATATCTTCATCACATGCTGTAAGGGAATATTTAAATTTTTGCTTTATAACTGTAAAAAAAAGTTTGCTCTGAAACTGTGAACCTAACAAGTGGGATTGTCTCCTCATCAAGAAAGCTATCCAAAATAAAGGGGCCATTGTGGGACATCAAATTCAAAGATTTTGTAAATTGCCCGTTCATTCCCATGAAGAGATGAAACGCAAAAGGGATCATCCCATCAGCTTGAATTTGGGAAGAAAAATAAAGATAGCTGGCAAGAAATTTTTTTAATTTCTTTTGCTGTTTAAACTATCACAAGGCTGGAACTACAAAATAGAAGCAGAAATCCCCACGCTTAATCTGGGTTAGCCCTAAAAGACATTCAGTGCTGATAGATTACTATATGTGTCACCTTTTTGTATTCATAAACTGTAACTCATTTGTGTATATACATTTTCCTACTTTAACCAGTAAACAACTCCCTTTTTTTCTTAGTTAATAAATCTTCATTTAGTTTATTACAGGACTGGCTACAAGCGTTGTCATTAGTATGAAATCTAAATTACAAATTGACCTGCAGTAAGTGACTTGTCTCTCGGGACAGGGAGTAACTTGAATCTTTTGTGATCTTTGGTGCATAGCAACAAACTATCACTAAGTCCTGCTTGCCTGGGTGGCAAGAGAGACTGAAATGCCCAAAGGGACTGTATAACTCTGTGGTAAGACTGTTATAGTGTTTTAGGAGTTCACTTTTGGTATTGGGTTGGTGAAATCTAATTATAGAACGCACAACCAAGGCCAATCAGAGGGGGGGCCAGGAGGGCCATTTGGCCTGGGCCTCAAGCTCAAAGGGGGCCTCAAATTTAGACACTTGTTAATTTTTTGGCATTTGATAAGTTTCGCAACTTATTTTTATGCATATCCCTATCGGACCAAAATGTGACACAGTCTCTCATCTTAGAGCTGCAAATTTAAGGAATTGCTTCAAGAAATACTCGAACTTGGACTCTCTGGAGTGTTTCCTAATATCACAATTGTATTGCGTATTTTTATCGGTTTGCCTGCATCAGTGGCTTTAGATGAATGCACTTTCAACATGTTGAAGCAGGTAAAGAGCTATCACCGTTCAACTATGGGACAAGAGTGGTTGAATGGGCTCGCCATGCTTAATATTAGCTGTGACATTGCACGAAAGCTAGAATTTTCCTCAATAATTATTGCATTTGCACAGAAAAAGGCTAGAAAAGAATTTGTTAAATAAAAAAATATTCAAATTATGTCTCACTCTTTTTTTGGTGCCTTGCTTTGTTTTCATGTGTCGTCAGATTTTATTTTTATTATGGATAGGGGCCTCAAAATCTGGAAGTGGCCCGGGCCTCTCTGGACATCTGAGAGGGCCTGCATACAACCAGTTTGAGGTCTCTACTCTGCTTCTTGACAGTCTGCCCTGAGGTGAGCAGTCACGGTTGTGAACCACTCCAGACAGTGCGACACAGATAAAACAATTCTGTCCAGGTGGTATTCCTACTTACATAACCCTGAATGTCCTTCATGGCAGAATTCCTACAACCAATGGCGTTCAAAAAATAGATAAAAGGCATACAGGAAATTTGTCCAGTATAATAGAGGAGGACAAACTATGGACACTGACGAAGTCTGACTCTCGTTCACTGATTAGTTGAAAAAAAGAATTGTGTGGATCAGGAACCAGAACCTTGACCATTTTAAAATTTATTTTAATACTTGAAACCCATGCTTCTCCTAACATTACAATTTTTATTTTATAGGATAAAATATTAAAAATGTATAAACATTGTAAATCTGTTCTATAGCTCAGAATTCCCTAAAATATACAAGTGTGTTGATTCACGTGAACAGCTGTTAAAAGATAACAGACTGATTAAATCTTTATTATGAACTGGATACCTGTTTGACCTAGTCAGTTCTTGTCTGCAAGAATCCAATTTTGAAATTGGATAATTCTAATGTTCATTGAGAGATGAATTGATATTAAATATCACGGGTTTTCTCTAACTATGTTATGAAGAATTGTGGGAATGACTTTTGTAATCTCTTCTCAATTCCATTTATTAAAGACCATATTGGAAGTGTCACTTCAGATGTGACCTTTGGTACATTTATTGTACATTTCTAATTTGAATCCATCAAATTTTATGCTATTTTAAATGATTTCCTAGGGAATTATTATATACATATGGTAATACAGTATTACTACTGAAAAATTAAACACTTCTCAATGAGAAATCTAAATATGCCATTTCATCAACTGGTCAACATTATTGCCATTAGGTATGAACATTAGAAGTCAGAGTTCTTTAAAGCCCCATCCAAATGTTTAAGTGCTTACGGGTTCAGTCTAACACGTGCTAAAATTAACATTTTATAACATTTTAAAAATAACATTTTAGTGTACAGAATAGAAAACAAATGTGGATTTTTAAATTGTGTTATCATTACTTTGAAATAAGCACCAGCAGTTCCTCTTAACTTCAACTGGAGCTGTGGCTACCCAATTCCCCTAAAAAATCAGGCCGTTGTGGGCATCCAAACACAGAGGCACCCAAAATTAGTGGGCACTTTTAAAAATTTGAGGCTTAACCTCTCTCGTGCTTGAGTTTGATCTGAAAAAATAGGGATGCTACAATTAAAATTTCTCTCAGTTGTTGAGGAGCTTAATTTATTAATCCTCATAAATCACCTTGAGATTTCAGAGTAGCAGCCGTGTTAGTCTGTATTCGCAAAAAGAAAAGGAGTACTTGTGGCACCTTAGAGACTAACAAATTTATTAGAGCATAAGCTTTCGTGAGCTACAGCTCACTTCATGCATCCGATGAAGTGAGCTGTAGCTCACGAAAGCTTATGCTCTAATAAATTTGTTAGTCTCTAAGGTGCCACAAGTACTCCTTTTCTTTTCACCTTGAGATTGTTGGTGGAAAAAACTATAGCAGGGCAACGTATCTGCAACATAGTGCAGCATTTCAGTTCTAATCTCTTGTGATCTTCTACAAAGGGGTTTATTCTGAAGGTGCCTTTCATATTTAAACAACTTATTTTTCACCCTTGGATCTTGGAAATTCACATCTGATGGAAACCGTTGGCTTTATTTTCTCAATGTATTCAATATTTATTATTGCTGTGCTTCGTTTATTCAGAGTAGATGCCTTTGTTTCCACGCTGGTCTGCCAGCAGTGCACACAGCACTTCAGACAGGAGATTCTTGTAAAATTCTCTCATTTTCCGACACACAGGAGCAGAGCCGACAGGCACAGTGGGAATGAGTTTTCATCATGATATGTGTTTGCACGCACACTGGTTTGTTATTGTATTCATGAAAGGGGGCATTAATGGATTTTCTTTTTCTTTCTTTAATCAGCCCTGAATGTCTATGGTTGCCCAAAAAGAAGTGTGAAATTAAAGTGACACTTCAAACAGATACCATACTAGAGAACAAATAGGTAGGTCTGGAATTTTGTAGCCAGGAGCCTTGGTCAAGCTCTACGTTATATAAAAGTGCCTCAACAGGAGGAAAAAAATATGGAAACAATCTTCAGTCATCTTAACACAGCGAGCAAAAGGTGACATTGAGAAAAAGAGCCTTTTGTTCACAACTACGGTTTTAAAAAGCAAAAGAGGGTTTTGATAGAAAGATTGATCAGATTAAATAACCTGCAAAACCCTCATTTATTCATTCTGACATGTTCCTAGTGCTTGGTACTTTAAAATCACTTCTGTGTGATTTACCCTTCACACAGTACACAATACAAAACCAACTTTGGCAACAAATGGTAAAAGATATAGTAGAAAGTAAAACTTTGGATGCTATTTTGACCAGGATATTCCTCTGGCTGCTTCGCTTATCTTGTTGTTGGAAGGGGCCCTTCAGAAAATCTATCACATTAATTACAAGTGTAAAGGAATGTAACAAAAAACACAAGGCAGAGAGCAAGTGTATGTCAGAAACAGAGAAAGAGCTTTCTATAAAGCTGTGCTTAGACCAGTTAATAGCACACTATGAACAATTATCTTCCTGTAGGAGAAAGATGTGGGATATATTGGGAATAGAATTCATATATCATTTCAGACCTTAATTTACATACAATTATTACTGATAGATTATCACCCTGCAATTTAACATGCACGATTAATGCACTGCAATCTCTGCGCCCCATATAAAATGACAATTAGTGAGCATGTAAAATACATGCACTCAGAGAAAAGAGATAGATACACACAAATGAATAGCCATACTTGCATGTATATATGCACATTTATAAAGAATATCCACCACGTAAGCAGTCCTCAAAACATACAATTAGTGGGTGAGACTGCCACAAAGTAAAGCTAAGTAGTCATCCTGTACAAATTTTGATCTAGCGAATATCGAAAGAGACTGCAGACTCCAGAGAACATATATTATAAGATCACTGAAAAGCTCAATTAGGTGATCATAAAAGTTTTTTTCTGGCTAGTTTTTTCTTATTGCCTTGTAATAAAGTTTTCTTTGACAAAAGAGATGTTAAAGCACAAAGGTAACATAATTAGCTGCATGTGTCCCAGTGCTTCAATAATGGATTTTTACACTGCATTTGATCAGAGACATAGACAATCAAATATAAATGGGGGGCAGGCTGCACCAGTTACAGTTCTATTAGCAAGATTTGTAAGCTTAGCTACTCACAAACACACACTCCATTTTGAAAATGTACACCAAGAGCTTGCTTTACCACTGCTACTTTGGTGTTATGCTGGAATAACTCCATTCATTTCAATGGACAATGTTGATTCCGCCTTTCCCAGCTCCGGATGTAATAGCGCAGTACTACTTTGGTATGAGCAGGCTGATTTCAGTGGAATTACGTCAGCATAAAAGTGGAGTAATCTGGGTGTGAATCAAGCCAAAAAGTTTACTGCTTAAAATAAATTGTTACTTTGCACATTGTTAATGGGTGAAGCAATTCGTATAGCTTTTATACCATGCAAACAATGAAATACCCAACAAAATAAAATGCACAAGGGCCAAATCATTTACTGTAGTCCAGCAGTTCTCATACTGTGGATCAGGACCCCAAAGTGGGTCATCACCCTGTTCTATTGGGATCGCTAAGGCTGGGGTTAGACTTGCTGGAGTCTGGGGGTGAAGCCAATGCCCAAGCCCCACAGCCTGGGTCTGAAGCTGAAGTCCCAGGGTTTCAGTCCTGGGCGGCAAGACTCAGGTTACAGGCTCCCCGCCTGGGACTGAAGCCCTTGGGCTTTGGCCCCCCACCCAGGGAGGTGGGGCTTGGGTGGGATTAGGGTTTGATCCCCCCTCCTGGAGTCATGTAGTAATTTTTGTTGTCAGAAGGGGGTCACAGAGCAATTAAGTTTGAGAACCCCTGCTCTAGTCTCATGATGCACTCACCTACACTGATATTAAAATATTAGTGGTTTTGAAACAAAGTAACTGTCCTGAACTCCCGCAGTTTCAAGAAGTGTACTTTTAACAAATACAAAGGCTACAAAATCAATTCCACAAAGAAAAGGCAATCCACGTCAACTTTGTAGATACTGCAGCAATAGTTTTGCATAGCTACTGCACTGGCTTCTAGGAACCAGATTCCCTGCTGCCAGGAGTTTAGGCCTGGTGTAGCAGAAAGAAGGGGCTGATTCTCTGACAAAATCTGTGCTAGGCCCAGCTATGATTGAGGGCTGCTCTAAATGCCAACAGCTGGGAATTGCCAAAGCATCATGCAGCAGTCACAGCCCCTCCCCTGGAACTGTATACTGGGACTACAAGGGGTGATAAACAGGAATCACCTATGCTGTGCCCAATGGGGACTCCTATTTCTGTGAGAAATCCTAAGCTAGAGAGTTGTGGCAGGTTATCCACATCCTTTGGTGCCCCTGAACAGCACAAAGGAGCAAAGTGTGAATATTTGGAGCCATGTAAATATTATATCAGAGCTTGTGGGGGGTCAATGATTCTGCAATTTAAAAATGTAGAGGAATAAAAACCTAAACATGGGATTTATTTTACTTAACAGTTTTAGAGATTAATTCTTCAGTAAATGTCAAGGCTTGTCTTCCCTGTGACACGTGTTCTATGCCCAGCACTGACTTCTTCTCTCCCTGTTCTTCCTATCATTGCATTTTATATAGTGTTGGTGATGTTCTATATTTCCTGTATATGCTAAAGCAGGCAACACCTCTGTCCATAAACAGTGACCATACTGACTTTTGAAAAACCTGAAAATGTTGCAAATCATATTTTTTTAAAAAGCTACCATTGGATTTTATTGTCTCCGAGAAGGCCGATCCAGTGGGTGTTACAGAAATATGCTAGGATGAGAACCATGGTTAGGACACATAGTAAGTTATTGTTGCCCTTCACTGCTGCAGCATTCTTTTCTAGGAGCACCTTAGGGATTTTTTGAGATTTGCATGCCAGGGGCTAATGAAGCAGATTCTGCTCATAGCGATTATTGTCAGAAAATGCCTCTGTAAACTGAGTTTGAAGTCTTTTGAACCAGGTGGGAAGCCATTAACAGATTTAAGGGGATTCGATTTAATGAGGGTGGTAACTCCTAGTGGACTTGGATCTACAAAAACACGGTTTAGCTAGGCCACATGAATACTCCCATTATTATTATTATTCATATGACAGTAGCATCCAGTGGCCCTAATCAAGATCAGGGGTCGAGTGTGCGAGGCAATGTACTTACACATAGTAGCAGTCTCTGCCTCTGATGAGTTTACAATCTAAGTAGAAAAAACAAACAGTTGGAGCAGAAACAGAGCCAGAGTGATGTGACTCACTAAAGGTGACACAGTGGATTAGTGGAAGAGCTGGGAATAGAATACCAATCTCCTGAGTCCTAGTCCAGTGCCTTGCACACTAAGCTACCCTCCACTCACAGATCTGAGACTAGGTTTTCTTTGATTTCCACCTCTAGGGTATAGGATGAATCCCTGGTTCAGTGTATTTGTTAAGGGAAGGGGGGGGGCTCTCTCTGATTAGAATAGGAATTAAAATACCAGTTTAGTCCTTCAGATAACCACTTCACAAAAGATTCCATCTCATCCGGCTAGGAACATAGTGCTTCAGCTTCTGTCATCATAGACTGGTTTGGTACCAGCAGGCTGAGAAACCATTAATGACTGCAGAGGACCTGCTTTAAAAGGTTGAAAAGGTTTAAATCTCAGTAGCTGAGAGCTGCTTCTCTTGTACCAGCTGGGACTGAAGAAATAAGGTCTGTCATAAGACACGGGAGTCATCATATTGAAAAGAGGATCCAGTGGTCTCTTCTTGTCCCTCTTGCATACCCATGGTGGCCCTCCCTGCCACTGAGTTTAATCTATCACCTCTATTCAGCCTTCCATGCAGTAAAAATGGTTCAGAGGTCTGAATTGTCAAAATATGAGAATGTTTTCGTTTTTGGCACGGCGTTGCTCATTTATGCCAGGTGCAGCAGCTGGGCTACTCTGGCACCAGAGATGAAGCAGTGAGTCTGCTTTGCAACATTTTCATGGAGCTTGAAAATTAGAGGACTCTTGCTCTTTGGTGGATCCTGTTAGTAAGTCCCATTTACCAGCTTTCCAACCTAACGCTAATCAATCTGGAAGTTTTCCCAGGAGGGGGCTCTGCTGTTGATTTACCAAATTTGAAATCTTAAGGCTAGGTCAAGTACAAAGCCCCACACTGCCAAGCTGGGTTGCTCTTTCATCCTGTCATTTAAAATGGAGAGGCAGGTGGAATTGGCTGAGGACGCACTGCTGAGTGCCAGAATGGTAGAGGTGGTGGGTGGAAGGACTCCTTTGTATGTGCCTACTCTTTGTGAGCACTCTGGTGAAGCAATCAGTTACTGAGGGGAAGGTTATGAAGGAATAGTAAATTCTTTTTCCTGGGGACTTTGGCCACCAACTTTTTGGCCCAATGATCTGAAAGCCAACTTAAAGGGTAAGGTGAACCACCCACAGATAGAAACGTAATGTGGCTTGATTCCTCAATTGACAAAGGACAGGATAGTCTTCTGCAAGAAACATGACCTTCTTCAACATGCCATATATATCCATATGCCTTACCAAAGGGAATAATGCTTTTGCACTGGCAATTTACAAGGTTTTTACATGACTTTTTAAAATTTAAAAAGACTAGTTACCATAGTAACAATCACATGGCCTAGTACTTATTCTAACTCAGATATACATTATTGAGAACGATCTTGAAATAAAAATACCAACATGTCACAAGAACTTTTGTACTTTATCTGTATGTTTCCGGGGGAGGGGGATATATGTGTGGAAACCTGTCTTATATACCCCTGCTAGATTTTCCCTTTATTTCAATTTTGCATGTCTAATTTATTGCTTTATCATTCCATGCAAACTATTTTTTTCTTGCTGTGTCTGGCAGCTGCAGAATAGTGGATGATGTTAATGTAATGAGACTGTGCCCACTGCAGCTCACAACAGGTAAATAGTGGGGCTTAAAAGGTGTTTTCTCCATGACTTTTTTTGGTCTCTGATCACATTGGGCTTCTCTAGAACCAGCTGTATTTCCACTGCATTCCTTTGTCTGTGTCATTGTCAAAACCTTCCAGTTTATTGATTTCTTGGGTAAATACATATTCTTCAAATTTCGAGTTCAACGTGCCAATTTAGTAGTTGCCTAATCACAAGGCAAGAGAAATGAAACTGATGATTGCAGGCCCGGCTCTACAGTTTTTGCCGCCCCAAGCAGTGAAAAAAAACTGCCGCCTTGGATGGCAAATGGAAGAAGCTGCCACCGATTTGCCACCATGGCCAGCAAAGAGGAGAAGCTGCCACCAATTTGCCGCCACGGCCGGAGGAACTGCCGCCCCTTTCTGACTGCTGCCCCAAGCACCTGCTTAGAATGCTGGTGCCTGGGTGATTGGCCCCAGTTGTTCACTTCCCCAATCTGAGTGCCGAGGGAACAGTCTGGTTTGATCCCTCCTGGGAAAGGTTTGTCATTGAAAAGTTACCCAGAATTCCCACTAAACAAGCATGGAGCTACATTAATGTAGTCCAGAGGAACAGAAGGTGGTCACAGCCCAAGGCGTTATTTGAGCATAAATGGCGTGCGCTTGGAGGAGCTTTACAAACAAGAACACACAGCATCCTCATCCAGGAGTTTACACTCTAGTTTGGCCACAGATAAAACATATCAGGCACTGTATGCTGTAAGCCAGTGTGCATTAGAGACAGTGTGAGAACATAGCAGTGGTAATTGTTGAAAGTACTTTCAGAGGAAGAATTGGAAAGAAGGGACCGACAGAGGTTGTTGGACTCAGGAGAGACTATGTAGCCAAGCAACACAGGAAAAATCTGACAAGATTTTCTGGGCTTAAACTAAAAAATAGGAGACCTCAGGGCTCAGATTTTGGGGTGGAAAAAAGTGCAGTGGTCTTCAGTCAAGCTCCACCCTAGCTATGTGAAGCACCAAAAAGAGATGCCACTCACAGTACACTGTACAGATCTTCAGAGTATAATGACTGCTGGGCTCTGCTTGTCTCATCAGGTTGCCTCTTCCTCCGTGAGGTTCAGATACACCCATGGGCTAGGCCAGATCAAAGCAAAGACACAAAAGGCTACTGCCTAATGCCCTGGCTCCCAGAGTCACATGACGACTATTGTATCTAAGCTTTAATTTTTAAAAAGTTATACGTTCTCAGCCCTCATGGTAGCAGAGAAAAGCTTCAAAACGTGAATCAAGTGTGAGGCTGTGACATCTGCCTAAGTCAGCACACAGCCTCAAAGACACATGCAGCATCTCCTGGAGCCAGGGAGGAAGCCACCAGGTTCCACACCCATTACCCAAGCAGACCAGGCTCCCATTACGGTGGAGATAGCGTGAGCTGGTCAGTGGGGAGGCTTGTATGCACCACTGGGCGCTGTGGGTTTGGTTTCACCTTGATGGGACTCAGATGATCCCTTTCATTTTGGTTCCATGAGGCAGACTGGGGTGTGTGTTCGTATTCTCCCGAGAGTCACCAAAATGAGCTGGCACTTGCAGTAGATTGTGCAGATCTTATTACTCATCTCATCCTTCTCTTTTGATCAGCAGTGCAATAGCTAATGATGTTGATGTTTAAATCCTCCTAATTGGGGATGAGTAAATACCCTACGTGAGATAAATGGAGCAGTTCACTTCTCTCATTGCTGGCATGCTTCTGGCTGTCTGCAAATTCAGGAAGATGCTGTGCATTGGTTACATTTGGGTCACATATTCAAAATTTTCTTTGCAACCATACAAGCTTCGGATTCTGGAGAACAAGACAGAAGGCTGGAAAAAATGGAAGGTGACCTGGGTCAATTTTCAGCGTCCCACAAACAAAGAGGAAGCTCACATGGGTAATTATATAATGAAGCAGACTCCTATTACACTGCCATGTCATGTGAAGCAATGCTTCCAGAGCATGACTATTTGCATGTTAGTTATAGCTGATGTTGCTTTTGATCGGTACCAGATGAAAATGAAGGCTCGGAGGCTACAGGGTTGCTGTCAGGAAGGACACATGGAGATGAAAATCTATTTGAAGAAATACTATTCAGGTCAGTTTTTCTTTTATATGATCTCTTGGGGCACATGAGGCTACTCTTCCTTTACCAGAAAAGCCCCAGAGTTATGGGAATTTCAGTAAAAGAAAGACACGTTCAAAGTCCACAGGATAGCTCAGTGGTTTGAGCATTGGCCTGCTAAACCCAGGATTGTGAGTTCAATCCTTGAGGGGGCCATTTAGGGATCTGGAGCAAAAATTGGAGATTAGTCCTGCTTTGAGCAGGGGGTTGGACTAGATAACTTCCTGAGGTCCCTTCCAACCCTAATATTCTATCATTAAAGACCCAGCCATTAGAACCCAGAATAATAATTATTATTCATAGGCATTTCCCAAAGCTTCTGTCCTTCAAAAAATAAATGTTTATACCATCAATTGCTACCGTCCGCTTTTACTTGCTATGTAGGTATGCATGATAAAAATAGATGTCTGCGTAACCCACCAATATCTTGAGTACACAGCTCAGACTTCATTCTCAGAATTCAAATGATGGTTGTGCGCTGGGAATGATGTGGCAATGCAGCAAGGTACATGGGATATTCTTCACCAGTAAGCAGTGACACTGGCTATGTAATAAAAGTGTGGCACAGAAGTGATGAGAAGAAAGAATGAACTTTCATTTTACTTGGCCCAGTCATACAGCTCCGGGTTGCAAAAGGTTAATGCCCATGCCGACAGGACAGGGATCAATATCCACTGAGTCTAATGGCTACTGTTACAGGTGGTTTCAGGAACCCACACACAATACTTCTCTAAATTCTGAATTCATTCAGTAAATGTGTGCACTGTGTTAGCACTTTCTCAGGTCTGTGTGAATCTGGAGAGCTGGCAAACTCTACCAGTCACGCTATGTCGATTTACAAGGCCCAGGACTCTGCTGTGATATGGCCACTTCGCTCTTCTTTGCCAGCGGATTCTGGGCCCTATCACAGAGCAACTGAATCATTTGAGAAAAATAAGCTAAGTCCTCATATGTCTGAACAAATGCACCGTAATTGGACCTAATTAGAGGGGTGGGTTAACAGCAGTGGCTAGTAGATATAGATAGGGTTTGGGAGAGTGGAGGCAGCTGAGGAACTGGAAGGAAGTTTGAGAGGCCTCAATGGTGACTATTGCCCTGAGCCAAGGAAGCCAAAGGTGGTAAAGCCTACAGGGCCAGAGGCAGTGTCCTGAGCCAGGAGGGAATGTAGGAAGCCAGAGCTGGTGAGGCATGATCTGTCAGGGACAAAGAGCCCTGAGCCAGGAGGAAGCTGGAGAGGCTGGAGGGAGTGAAGCCTAGGAGCCAGAGATGTATGTATCCGGACTAGAGTTCAGGGACTTGCAGTGTCAGCTTGAGTCATGTATTTTAATAAAATCAACCCCAAGAAGGGGGCATGAAATTTGTGGTTAGTTCCTGAGAGATCAAGGGAGTTGGGGAACTGAGTTGTGACCCCCGCAGTTTGGCCAACCTGCTGCCAGGGGTTGCCTCTGGCTGGCTGGACTATTACATGTAGTGGCGAATGCAGGCAGGCAAACATCTTGAGGGACAGGGAGAAGAACCGCCACAGTGCCATGAAGGAAGCATTATTCCTGCTAAAAGAGACTCAGCAACTGCAAGCTGGAAAAATCAGTGACAAATACAGATACTCCCACAAGAAATTCGTGTGAAAGACAGATAGGCCTGGGACCCTGAGTTCAATATTCTGCGTGGAGAAGAAGAATCCTGAAGGTCCCCAGGTTGGAAGGACGAAGGACTGGTTTTAAGGGCTGTCATGGCTTTGGGGAAGATGGATGCCCTCTGATGTTTGGCGTGTCAAATAGCTTATTAGGGGTGCAGGTGGTTAAACATTTTTGCTCCCAGAAAGAGGACAGGTGTTCTATAGGCCTGGAGTAGAGGATTTGGGAGTCTCTTGGGGGGCTGGTTGCCAGGAGAGTTCACTTTAGATAGGGAGAGGTCAGGTGAAGTTGATTGGGATGACCGGGTACAATGGAGTTGCCTAAAGGTCTCAGCAGAGAGTAGGAGGATAGGTCTGCCTGAGAAGTGACAAGATGAAACTGCGAAGCATCTTTTGAGAAGCCAGTAGCAGAAAGGGCACTTCAACAGCAGTTGGCTAGAGAAAGAGCTCTGTGCCCTACAAGAGTAGGAGATTTCTGCTCTGCACCAGTGGCGGCTAGCCCAGGATCGACAGCAAGAGAGGACTACTGCACCTGCTCCCAAAATGCCCCAGGCAGCGCTTGCCGAGAATAGAAGATTAGGGCATAGATTGAAAACATGAATCCAGTCACTCACTGAATTTACGTCAAATCCTCTCTCCATCTCACCCTGCCACAGAAAGGATCATGATAGTGGAAATGGTTTTTGTAAACCGGAATTACAGAGCTCAGTGCAAAACATCCTTTCCCTATTGTGAATACCTAAGTGCAAGTGGAATCATGGCTGTTTCTTCTACACCAACATTCCACACAAAGATGGACTACAAGCCGTCAGGAACAGTATCCCCGATACTGTCACGGCTAACCTGGTGGCAGAACTTTGTGACTTTGTCCTGACCCATAACTATTTCACATTTGGTGACAATGTATACCTTCAAATCAGCGGCACTGCGATGGGTACCCGCATGGCCCCACAGTATGCCAACATTTTTATGGCTGACTTAGAACAACGCTTCCTCAGCTCTCGTCCCCTAATGCCCCTACTCTACTTGCGCTACATTGATGACATCTTCATCATCTGGACCCATGGAAAAGAAGCTCTTGAGGAATTCCACCATGATTTCAACAATTTCCATCCCACCATCAACCTCAGCCTGGACCAGTCCACACAAGAGATCCACTTCCTGGACACTACGGTGCTAATAAGCAATGGTCATAGAATCATAGAATATCAGGGTTGGAAGGGACCCCAGAAGGTCATCTAGTCCAACCCCCTGCTCAAAGCAGGACCAAGTCCCAGTTAAATCATCCCAGCCAGGGCTTTGTCGAGCCTGACCTTAAAAACCTCTAAGGAAGGAGATTCTACCACCTCCCTAGGTAACGCATTCCAGTGTTTCACCACCCTCTTAGTGAAAAAGTTTTTCCTAATATCCAATCTAAACCTCCCCCATTGCAACTTGAGACCATTACTCCTCGTTCTGTCATCTGCTACCATTGAGAACAGTCTAGAGCCATCCTCTTTGAAACCCCCTTTCAGGTAGTTGAAAGCAGCTATCAAATCCCCCCTCATTCTTCTCTTCTGCAGACTAAACAATCCCAGCTCCCTCAGCCTCTCCTCATAAGTCATGTGCTCTAGACCCCTAATCATTTTTGTTGCCCTTCGTTGTACTCTTTCCAATTTATCCACATCCTTCCTGTAGTGTGGGGCCCAAAACTGGACACAGTACTCCAGATGAGGCCTCACCAGTGTCGAATAGAGGGGAACGATCACGTCCCTCGATCTGCTCGCTATGCCCCTACTTATACATCCCAAAATGCCATTGGCCTTCTTGGCAACAAGGGCACACTGCTGACTCATATCCAGCTTCTCGTCCACTGTCACCCCTAGGTCCTTTTCCGCAGAACTGCTGCCGAGCCATTCGGTCCCTAGTCTGTAGCGGTGCATTGGATTCTTCCATCCTAAGTGCAGGACCCTGCACTTATCCTTATTGAACCTCATTAGATTTCTTTTGGCCCAATCCTCCAATTTGTCTAGGTCCTTCTGTATCCTATCCCTCCCCTCCAGCGTATCTACCACTCCTCCCAGTTTAGTATCATCCGCAAATTTGCTGAGAGTGCAATCCACACCATCCTCCAGATCATTTATGACATCACATAAACACCACCCTATATCGGAAACCTACTGACCGCTATTCCTACCTACATGCCTCTAGCTTTCATCCAGATCATACCACTCGATCCATTGTCTACAGCCAAGCACTACGATATAACCGCATTTGCTCCAACCCCTCAGACAGAGACAAACACCTACAAGATCTCTATCATGCATTCCTACAACTACAATACCCACCTGCTGAAGTGAAGAAACAGATTGACAGAGCCAGAAGAGTACCCAGAAGTCACCTACTACAGGACAGGCCCAACAAAGAAAACAACAGAACGCCACTAGCCATCACCTTCAGCCCCCAACTAAAACCTCTCCAACGCATCATCAAGGATCTACAACCTATCCTGAAGGACGAGCCATCGCTCTCTCAGATCTTGGGAGACAGACCAGTCCTTGCTTACAGACAGCCCCCCAATCTGAAGCAAATACTCACCAGCAACCACACACCACACAACAGAACCACTAACCCAGGAACCTATCCTTGCAACAAAGCCCGTTGCCAACTCTGTCCACATATCTATTCAGGAGATACCATCATAGGGCCAAATCACATCAGCCACACTATCAGAGGCTCGTTCACCTGCGCATCTACCAATGTGATATATGCCATCATGTGCCAGCAATGCCCCTCTGCCATGTACATTGGCCAAACTGGACAGTCTCTATGTAAAAGAATGAATGGACACAAATCAGACGTCAAGAATTATAACATTCAAAAACCAGTTGGAGAACACTTCAATCTCTCTGGTCACTCGATCACAGACCTAAGAGTGGCTATACTTCAACAAAAAAGCTTCAAAAACAGACTCCAACGAGAGACTGCTGAATTGGAATTAATTTGCAAACTGGATACAATTAACTTAGGCTTGAATAGAGACTGGGAATGGATGAGTCATTACACAAAGTAAAACTATTTCCCCATGGTATTTCTCCCCCCCACCCCACCCCCCACTGTTCCTCTGATATTCTTGTTAACTGCTGGAATTAGCCTACCTGCTTGTCACCATGAAAGGTTTTCCTCCTTCCCCCCCCTGCTGTTGGTGATGGCTTATCTTAAGTGATCACTCTCCTTACAGTGTGTATGATAAACCCATTGTTTCATGTTCTCTGTGTGTGTGTATATAAATCTCTCCTCTGTTTTTTCCACCAAATGCATCCGATGAAGTGAGCTGTAGCTCACGAAAGCTTATGCTCTAATAAATTTGTTAGTCTCTAAGGTGCCACAAGTACTCCTTTTCTTTTTGCGAATACAGACTAACACGGCTGCTACTCTGAAATATATGGGTAGGCTAAGCCAATCAGAGGCCTGGCATATGATTTACACTGTGTAGTTTGCACAGCAAAGTTGATTCAAATCTGAAAATCAGTGTATCGCTACATTAAAAAAGATGCATGCCTATTCAGATATTTTGCTTCCAATTTCAGCAGAAGAGTGGAGTCAACTGCATCTCATGATTTGAGCTGATCAGGAAATGATAAATGATGTTTTTTCCTGTGAAATTGAGACAAATGATTTTTTTTTAAATTTTCATTGACAATTGTATTATACATTTCAGGTTTTCACTGAAAAAACAGAAGGATGTTGGCAACCCAATTACTGAGCAAATAAACCCAAGCCAATAAACTAAGAAATTTCCATTTGAAACTGAAACTTACTGGATTTTTTAAAACAAAAACCTAATCCTTTTCAACAAAAATGGATTTTTTTTCTTCCACACAAATTTGTATTTAGTTTTAAAGCCATTTTCTCTCAAATAGACCGAAATTTCTCTACCAGCTCTACTCACAATGTGAGTGCCTCCTGTTTGCTGAAGGAAGGGGGTGACAGTATTCAACCTTAGAAAGGTCAGGCCGTTCTGTTTTTCCCCACATGGATCTTACAATGCAAACCCCAGTGTCAGTAAATTTGCCTACTGCTGGGGTGTAGCAGCAGAAGCTGCATTCATCCCCTGTTCCTCTAAGAGGTCCAGAATCAACTGTCTGCTCCTCTGTGATACCTTCAAAAAGGGTGGGGCCACTACAGGAGGGAATAGCGATAGACGAGCTAGCATCCTATTTTCAGGACCTCCAATGGTAGCCCTGGCTACTGCACTCCTGCGGAATCCAGCCAGATTTTAAGGCTGTTTTCTCCCAGTGGAACTCCCAAATGAGGAAGGTTGTGGTGCTGCTTACCTCACTCTGGCATGACTATCCCCTCTGAGCACCTTCCTTTGTCGGGCGAGAAGAGGGCATATTATACCTCCCTGTATCCGTTGCATGAATTTGGCCCAAAGTGCAATTCAAAATGTCAGTTACCTGGTTACCATAAATACATATAGGGTGATAATCATTGCCTACATTAATTAATGTGCAAACCCATAGCACTATCAATTATTTGTAATACAGATCTTTGAAAGTACTATGTAGTATATAAATGCTAACCTATTCACTATTTTCAGAACATATTTCCCAACCAGTGGTATAAATTTCAAACTACTGTGTAAATGTGACTTTATACTGCACTCGTGAATTTCATGATGTTATACATATTCCAATTAAAGTAAATTTCTTATGAACAGGGGGAAAAATATGACAGAGCTTAAAAGAACAAGATGGAAAATGACAAAATTCAAACAAAACAAATGGCATGAACAAAATGTGCCAAGTCTGGGAATTCAAGAAAGGATTAATTGTCACTTGTTTGGGAAGACTTGCTTAATGTAGTATATCTCAGAGTTACTGCATAGAACATGGTACTACAAAAAAAGAAACATAAGGCACAAGATGGTGGCAAACTGAAGAAGCTGTATTCCTACAGGATGGGACTGGTTGAAAAAATATATCCTGCCAGATTCCTGTGATTGTCAGGTTGAGGCATTTTCTTAGCTATTTGAAATGTGCTAAATTTTTTGGATAACTTTTATCCTGTGGTCTTGCTAATGCTTTTATCAGCAAAGAGACATCCTTTCCATTCTCACTTCTGAATTTGTTTGATATAAAAGTGATGGAGTCATTATCTCCATTTATATGTAAACTCTGGAAAACAAAACAAACTATATTCAAGTGGCTTATTTTAAAAAAACACAAACAAATGATACACGAGGCTGTCATGTGACTATGCAGTGAAAATTTCTGAAGGACTGAATAGTGAGTCGTTATGTAGGTCCTCAACCTGTTTGTTATCATGGTGCGACAAAATAACGTCTTGTATTTTTATAGCTGACCAGGGACAAAACGTTCCCCACAGCAACTGAATATCAAAAGAGCTGGAATTTAGATGTCTTTATATTTGAGTCTGTATTTAGAGAGAAAAAACATTAAAAACAGGGAAGGAGGAAAGGGCATTGTTTCATTGCATGGACAAGTGAGGGAAATTGTATGCCTATGGATTAATTCAGTTCCCATCAACTGCAATGGCAGTCCCAGTAATTTTAATAGGGGTTGAACTGGAACCATAGTCAGAAATAATTAGCCATTTCCAGCAGTTTTGGAATGGTGACAATACAATGGTGTTATCTTCTCTCACTTACATGACCATGCCACAGAGTTGATAAAAGAGCAAGGTGATCCAGTTTACTTGTAGTCAGGAGTAGCACAGAGGTGAAAGTACAGGAAGCCAGAATGGAGGAGTGTTTTGGTCATTTCTTGGCAGACGCATATTGAGCTTGGTTATCATCATCATCATCATCCAAGATAAATTAAAATAGAATAACCATTCTAGCTAAATTTTCATTAGACTTTAAAATTAACATTTTTCCCCATTGCTACCACCAGCGGATCTTCATGGATGGTAGAAGAGAAAGTTGACTGTCCACAGGAATTTTAATCACCACGCCATGTAACACTGCTCAGAACAGGTCTAGATGCCACCTTGATTAAAAGTCTATAGCCTCTGGCAGCCTGTCTATACTAAACTAAGAATCCCACCTTTGCTGCCCCTTGTGGAAGCAATGGTGGGAAATTGTAAGAAAAAAAAAAGCTGTGTGTAGATGATGCAACTATGACTCCACAGATTTCATGTTTTGAACTCTTGGCAGCACTAAACACTCAGCAACAGATTCACTAGCCACTATGACAGGTTTCAGAGTAGCAGCCGTGTTAGTCTGTATTCGCAAAAAGAAAAGGAGTACTTGTGGCACCTTAGAGACTAACAAATTCATTAGAGCATAAGCTTTCGTGAGCTACAGCTCACTGTAGCTCACGAAAGCTTATGCTCTAATGAATTTGTTAGTCTCTAAGGTGCCACAAGTACTCCTTTTCTACTAGCCACTATGGCAAAGACTAGCTGACATTTTCAGCTCAATGTCAAAAAGGTAAAAGGAGCATCAAAAACTGCACTCAACCTCAGACACGAGAAGGCAGGTGCATTACATGATTGTGAACATATCCTATCTGACAAGGCAGAGAACAGTCAAGAATGTGTAACTGAGGTCAGCATGAGATAGAGGCAGCACACAATTGTCACTTCTTTATTAGGACCTTTAAATGGCAGAAATAACATGAGCTGAATGTGTAATGCATGTGCCTAATAGGGAGATATCTCTTTAAGAGACCCGTTAGGGAGAGGTAGGAGAGAGTTGTGGCTGGGTCATTGTTGCTAGGCAGATTTAGCACTCCGTGTCTGAAGTTTCTGGAATTGGGGGTGGTAGTTTTGGGGATGCTCCAAAAGGTTCCCTGTTGCTGGGGGTCAGAATCCATGGGGGAAAACAGTCAGGGCAGCTGCTTTACAAAGGGCCGCGTGCCCTGTGTGAATTGGGACAAGCTGAGCCCGGGAGTAGAAAGCAGGTGTTTTTTTTTTCTAACAAACATTTTGCAGCAGGTTAGTGACATTGTTACTCCTCTAACAGGGAAGACTGGACAATGTTAATTAGAGGAAGGAGAAATTGGAAGGGGAAAATAATTTCTTTTATTTTAATTGTATGCTTTAAATGTTGTTTTGATTTTAGCCAAACTGTTTTAGTTAAATTGTCTCAACTAGTGCGATTCACCAACTTTTCTTTAAATGTAGAAATGGGGAAAGTGTCATTTATATTTTACTATTCTCAGTTTTGTATTTTCTTATAACGGTGTTTTTTTTAAATCTATACTCTTAACTGAGTGAGTGGTTAATCAGTTAGCTGACTGGCTAACAGTGATTTCAGCAGAGGAAGAGTCTGCATGGATTCCAGCTGAAGATTCCTATGGGCAAGTGGAGGGAAGATGTTATTTTAGACTCAGCTGACTGTATAGATTTGGGGATCAAAGACTCTGAGACTTAGGGGAACTCAACCTAAGCTTTTGGGAATTCTTAGTTTCTTCTCACTGTGTTTCTATAGGGACTGAACTATTATGATTTTAATTTATTTTCTTTATTTATGTTTATGTATAATGGTGAAGATAATGTCTGTGGATTACAAAATAGCCATGTTATGCTCTAAAAATTAGATTATTATTTGTTTCTTTATCATAAAATTTTCTAAAGTTATTTACTTAAATTCATTCCTTTCGTTCCTTTTGGGACTTGAATGTGGGGAGGTTGACCCTGTGCAATCCTTGCTGAAAATCCTTAGAGACTCAACTCTGGGTCTCCAGCTACTTTTCTATGGGAGTTGTGGGGTTTTTTTAAGGCACTGGAGAAGGGCAATGAAGTGAACTCTAACCCACCCAAAGGTTACAAATGCACAACGATACTTTCAACAAAGCCGTGATGATAAGACTAGGACATGCAAGTGAAAATGTATTTTTTAAAGGAAAAAATATGGAACTGACTTTCCATATCCACTATTCCATATTTCCAACTGACTGTTTATCTACCAAAGATGATTAAAGAGTCTGTCTTTCAGTTTAAAAAAAATGTAAGCAGTTTCTCTTATTCTTTGCTTAGGTATGGACCATTGTCAAAGGTTTTATTTTATTTTACTTTACTTTTACAATATAACAAATGCCCAACTTTTACTTTTTATTTTTCTCTTGACCCCCCAGTTGAGACCTTGGGGCGGGGGAGAAATTAGGGTGACCAGATGTCCCAATTTTAAAGGGACAGTCCCAATTTTGGGGGATTTTTCTTATATAGGCACCTATTACTTCTCACCCCGTCCTGATTTTTTACACTTGCTATCTGGTCACCCTTGAAAAAATACGTACAATTCTGACAAGGAACTGATCAGAATTCAAACTCTCCAGACTTAATAATGTCCCTTTCTTGGCAAGAAATTGGGTGTCCAATTCTATCCTAAAATGTATTCAGGCAACGCCAATTGGGCTGAAAGTGCATTTAAATTATATTACTCACATGGGTCTCCATTCAGGAAAGCATCTCAGTTTGGGACAGCTCTTAAGCACATGCTTAAGACCCACTGAAGTCCTGAATCATGGTTACGGTGTTCAGAATGCATGTATTTTATTTTGTTATTTATTATCCCTCTCTTTCTAATTTATATTACAGAATTACTAGGGTATTTATAAAGCAATGAATTCTCAAGCAATATCTTACTCTACAAGTATGTTCTTAGTAAAGAATGATTCAGGCTGAACGGGACCTCTTGTGGGTCATCTAGTCCATCTGCCAGTACTACCTTTCTAGCTATAGGATTTGTTTGTTATTTACCATTTGGCAAAATATTTTGAGGTAAAGAAGATGATTAATATCGGATGTCAGTCTTTCGGTTGCTTGTTTTCATTCTCTCACATACTTTTTATTAGCATTATTGGTCCTGCAAAACCCGTACCTACATGAGCACTCCCAGTGAGAATCACTCACACAAGTAAGGGCCTGCAATATCAGGAACTAAAGTATTAAATGCAAACTAAAAATAAATTCATTTTAAATAACTCTTTTAACAGCTTCTCCCTGTTGCACTATGAGGTTCTGGTCCATGACTAGGGCTCCTAGATCCTACCACAATATAAAGAGTAAATAATCATCAATGTCTGAGCGCCTGATATAATGCTAATGAACCACATGCTGTGATGCAGATATTGCCTCCATTTTACAGATAGGGAAACTGAGCTGTAAAAGAGGGCAAGTGACTGCTGAAGATCACACAGGATAGATGCCAGTGGCAAGGCCATGAACAGAAACTAGATCTCTCAACACCTAGACCATGTGCCTGACCCACAAGATACTCTTTTTATCCAGTTATACATCTTACTGAATAAATCCATGATAGGCGTCCATCTGTGAATACTGTGTGCAGATGTGGTTGCCCCATCTCAAAAAAGATATATTGGAATTGGAAGAGGTTCAGAAAAAGGCAACAAAAATTATTAGGAGTATGGAATGGCTTCCGTATGAGAAGAGATTAATAAGATTGGGTCATTTCAGCTTGGAAAAGAGACAACTAAGGGGGGAAATGATTGAGGTCTATAAAATCATGACTGGTGTAGAGCAAGTAAATAAGGAAGTGTTATTTACTCCTTCTCATAACACAAGAACTAGGGGTCGCCAAATGAAATTAATAGGCAGCAGGTTTAAAACAAACAAAAGAAAGCATTTATTCACACAATGCACAGTCAACCTGTGGAACTCTTTGCCAGAGTATGTTGTGAAGGCCAAGACAATAACAGGGTTCAAAAAAGAACTAGATAAATTCATGGAGAATAGGTCCACCAATGGCTATTAGCCAGGATGGGCAGGGATGCTGTTCCTAGTCTCTGTTTGCCAGAAGCTGGGAATGGGTGACAGGGGATGGATCACTTGATGATTACCTGTTCTGTTCATTCCCTCTGGGGTACCTGGCATTGGCCACTGTCGGAAGACAGGACATTGAACTAGATGGACCTTTGGTCTGACCCAGTATGGCCATTCTTATGTAATGTCTATGTCCCTCACTGGGTATCATTTGTATCATTCACCACTGCAAAGCAAGCGCAGTCAAGTGAAAGGTTCAGAGATTAGAAAAATAAACAAGAAAGATTTATTGATACATCAGCCAAAATGCCCAGCTACTCCATAACAAAAAGGTGAAAATCAGAACTCATGTCAGAAATGCCAATTAGAGATGACTAAGGCTAAGATTTTGTCATGGATATTTTTAGTAAAAAGCATGGACAGGTCAAGTGCAAAAAAAAAATTCATGGAAGCCATGACCTGTCCTTACTTTTACTAAAAATATCTGACAAAATGGGGATCTGTGGGTCCCTACAACAGCTGAAGTGGGCAGCTGCACAGATTCTAGGAGCTACCTTCAGCAGCTGCAGGCTGTGGGGTACCCCTTCTGCCTGCAGCTCCGGGGGTCCCCACTGCCTGCAATGGCCAGGAGCTCGGGGGTTCCCTGCCACCGCAGCAGCCAGGAGCTCTGGGAGTTCTCCCCCACAGTGGACAGAAGCTCAGGGGGTTCCCCCCCTGCCCGCAGCAGCCAGGTGCTCTGGGAATTCCCGCCCATGGTGGACAGAAGCTCAGGGGGTTCCCCCGCTGCCTGCAGGGGCGGGTGCTCTGGGGGTTCCCACCCGTGGTGGACAGGAACTCGGGGGGTTCCCCCTTTGCCCATGGTGGCTGGGAGTTCCAGGGGCTGCCAGAGGCAGCGGGGATGCCCCACCACTCCCTACCAATGCAGGCTGAAGTCATGGAGGTTGTTGGAAGTCACAGATTCTGTGACTTCCACGAACTCTGAGACTAAATTGTAGCTTTAGACATGACCCCAGATGAGAACCTGAACTTTGGGAAAGTTTGGATTCAGATCCAATTCCAAATCTGGACTTTGTGTCTGAGGCCCAGCTCCACCAGCATGGTTTAGGAGAAGATGGTGTAAGGGACTGTGAAAGACTTTGTTATGGCCTAGCCAGGGAACTTCCGCTTTCTCGAGCCGAGAAGTTCCTGTGGGACATAGATAGCTGCTTCGTCATTGTGGGATAGAGATAATTCTTGAAGGACACAGCTGCTTTGCATGGCCCTTCGCCAGGTAGTAGAAAGCCCCCCTTTTAAGAAGCACCTAACTTTATATTCATGAGCTGTTTTTGTGTAATGCTTATTAATGCTGACGGTCTGCCCCTCCATCTGACTCCGTCCCAGGCAAAGCTCCGGTGTGCTGGGTTTCCCGCCTCCATGACTGCAATGCTTGGAATCCCCATTGCGGGTGGGTCACTAACCTTCAATAAAGCCAATAACTCATAGCTGTGTGTAAGCCTCGTTTTTCTCAGAGTACTCCTGCCAGGCCTGTGGTGCTTCGAGCACCTTGGCCCAGAACAGATGGAAACAACAAAGCCAGTCTGAAGTCCAGCATTGAAAGACCACCTGGACCACCAGCTACAGCAGCAGTCTGCAGTTATCAGTATTACTCAAGAGCAGGAGGAGTCAATAAAAGCGAACACACCAAGCAGTGAAGGAATATCCCAGGGTGACTAGCTCCTCCAGTGGTTTGCAACTGCCACCATTTAAGGGGAGAGGGAGCTAGTAAAGGTAAGTACCACCCCAATTAGCCCAATCCAGCACTACTTCCGGTGTTACAGTTTGAGGAGAGACTGTTGTGGACACTAGGATGATATCTGAATTGCTGACAGGGCCTCCGCTGTAAGACTCCAATCCTCTTCAGTAACATCACTTTAAAGAAAAGGAGTACTTGTGGCACCTTAGAGACTAACAAATTTATTAGAGCATAAGCTTTCGTGAGCTACAGCTCACTTCATTGGATGCATTTCGTGGAAAACACAGAGGAGAGATTTACACACACACACACACACACACACACACACACACACACACACACAACATGAAACAATGGGTTTATCATACACACTGTAAGGAGAGTGATCACTTAAGATAAGCCATCACCAGCAGCCGTGGGGGGAAAGGAGGAAAACCTTTCATGGTGACAAGCAAGGTAGGCTAATTCCAGCAGTTAACAAGAATATCAGAGGAACAGTGAGGGGTGGGGTGGGGGGGGGGAGAAATACCATGGGGAAATAGTTTTACTTTGTGTAATGACTCATCCATTCCCAGTCTCTATTCAAGCCTAAGTTAATTGTATCCAGTTTGTTAACTGCTGGAATGCATCCGATGAAGTGAGCTGCAGCTCACGAAAGCTTATGCTCTAATAAATTTGTTAGTCTCTAAGGTGCCACAAGTACTCCTTTTCTTTTTGCGAATACAGACTAACACGGCTTCTACTCTGAAACCTCTCCTTACAGTGTGTATGATAAACCCATTGTTTCATGTTCTCTGTGTGTGTGTGTATATAAATCTCTCCTCTGTGTTTTCCACCAAATGCATCCGATGAAGTGAGCTGTAGCTCACGAAAGCTTATGCTCTAATAAATTTGTTAGTCTCTAAGGTGCCACAAGTACTCCTTTTCTTTTTGTGAATACAGACTAACACGGCTGCTACTCTGAAACCTGTCATCACTTTAAAGGGCACACAGACAGGCTACTACCCTTGCTAACTGCTGACCCAGGTGGTTGGATGTGTATATGAGAGAGAATCTAGCCTATTTCTGACAATAGATTGCTTTGGTGATTTCTGTCAGAGTACCATTATTTATGGGGGACCTGGAAAGTGGGGAGAAAAGTTAGATGCATTTAGGGTTCTTGCCTAAGTGCTTTGTTGGCTCATGGAGAGAATTCTTAGCCCTTTGCAGGATCGAGCCCTCAAACCGTTCTTTATGCATGAGATTTACTTCTGTGTTTCTATGAATGGATTGGAATGTCAGCATATTCCTCCCACCAGAAAGGGATTCCCAGAGAAGCAACTGAGGGGAGTCTGAGGAAGTGGTGCAGTCGTTATGTAATAATAACAGCAAAGAGATGTAATGGGTAATGAAAGGGAAAATGTCAGGCCCATCTTTGTCTGCTCCTGTTAAATGTGGTTGATACCTGTCTGAAATGGTGTGTGTGGCGGAGGAAGCAAATGTAAATAGGTGAGATGTCCCAGTGGCATAGGAAGTAGGAAAGTTGTAAGGTGGTTGTTTTCTGCATCCTAAAGTAGAATTGGAGAGTGAGATAAATGGGAGAATCATCTAGACTGCCACATGGGAAACGTCTTTTGGTGGGCTGTTTTTGTTATGCCCTCTTATCCTGCTCTGAAGTCCATATTCCAAGATCTTAGTTCAGTGGCTATGTCCTTTAGTAGTGAAGTCATACTATATCTCATAGTAATTTCAAATGTTAAATTATGAACAGGTAAAACCACAGTTTAATGAAACTCTCACAGGACAACTGAACAATGTATAAAGTGGGTAGGTACAACACGAGCTTAAGGAAAAAAAGCAAGGCACGGTTTTTTGGATCGAAATGGAGAACAATAATGTTTGTCGTCAATTGGAGAACAGCTACAAAAATTCTAAGATAGAAGTTGATAGGTTATGATCATCATTCCACATAAGACTCATAGGTCAAGCCATAGATGACAATCCACAAACCTATGTCATTCCACAAAGATTTCAGTTTCATTTGGAACAACTTCATTAGGAACAATGGATGGTAAACCACAGTGGGACACAAGCATAGATGAAATGGAAGAATACGGTTCATTTTGTGACACTTCTCAGTACAGAAACAATATAGAAAAACGAATGTGCAATAAGCAAGGTTTCTAAAATTTTACAAAACGTCTTCTCCATTTCATGAAAACAATACATATTTCCTCTAAGGGCCATCACATCATAATTTCACCCTCACTTAGAACAGAGGAAAAGCCTGGAAAAACACCCTCCAGATTGAAATAAAAATAAATCGCTTTTTAGCATATTAAAAAGGCTCCTGATTAAACAGTTCTAGCTGTTCACACACAGGAATATTAACAATAAATGTTGCTAATTTAAGTGTAGCTAATTTTAAAGAGCACATACCTAGGAACAACTACATGAAAGAAATATTCATCCAATAAATTCCAACAAGCAGAGGATCAGCTTGATGTATTTTGATTTAGGGAAATAACATCACGACTTTTGTTTTTCATTTTGTTGGATGGTTGGTTTTTGTACAGTGTATTATATATAGTGGTGTACAGCACACCACCTTTCTTCTTTGATGGCTTGCACATGTCCTTTCCAATTTAGATGTGTGCTCGCCTTGAGCACAGCTGCTAGAAATTTTTCCCTCAGTGGTAGCCATCGGGTTGGCTCCAGCATTCTCTGGTATCACGTGCTCATAGCACCAGTATAAAGGGCACTGCTGACCCCACCCTCCCTCAGTTCCTGATTACTGCCCATGATGGTTGCTGGAACTACTTCACACTTCTCTCAATGGACTTTTTCTCTGTTATTGTATATAAATGGTTTACACAGTTGTTAAACTTTTATTAGTAGTTAGTTGAGTTAGCTGTTCTCCATTAGCGGAGTTTATTCTCCACTCCCAGCACCGGGGTATGCCTCGGTCACTGGGTTTTAGGCCTTGCACCTCCTGACACAAGTCTATGCCTTGAAGCAACCCCCAACTCTAGCTGCCTTAAGTACCTGGGGGAAGCTCACATTCAAGAGCACTGCAGGTCTACAGGAACTTCAAGCCCCACACCAAAAGAGATTGGGATGCTAGATTGAAGTCCATCTTGATTGAGGCAGTACTAAGATCTCCCTTGTAACGTGATGGGCCAGTTCCCCAGTCTAAACTCTTGTAGGGAGGCTCCTGGGGATTTTGCCAGTATAAGAGAATCCCTGCCAGGTTTTGAACTTGCATAGCCAATTTTACATCTATCCTTCCTGTTCACCCCTCTATCACTGGGAGAGTGGGCATGTCAGAGGCAGGAAATGAGAGGTCTGGCAAACCTGGATTAGCAGAACACAGAGTATACTGCAGCTGGTTGTAGCCTTGAGGTTGCTTTAACTAGCACTAGGAACCAAAGGATCTAGCTTGCTCTGTTATATTTTGAAAAGGCTGCTAATTACATTTAAATAAATAAATAACATTTACAATTTTAAAGTGTGCTATACATTAATAATTACTTTGAATGATCTTTCTTACATATTTTATCTATAATGGATTCTAGATCTCTCTCAATAGTGTCCATTTTGGTGGCACATAGAAGATGCTTATTGTAAAGTATTTGGAATCTATTGTTTTCTCTCTTTAATGTTTCTTTTTAAAGTTATTTATGTGACAAAACATAATGATCTTCTATTCAACTTTACTAGGTGTGTACAATTTAGAAATAAAGAGGCAGAAATACCACCTCAGTTGGATTCATTACATACAGCATGTGAACTTACTCACTTTTCTTAATGTGATTTGTAAAGCAATGAATTCTCAAGCAATATCCTACTCTGCAAGTATGTTCTTTATAAAGAATGATTCAGGTTGGATCAGACCTCTGGTGGGTCATCCAGTACATCTGCCAGAACTATTTCTTCAAACTGATGACTGCAGTTTGCTAATAGTCTTCTATTCTAAAAGTGACTACAAACAAATCTATGGAAAAAAGTAAGTCATTAGTACTCTATGTTACATACATTAGACTTGACATACAATGCATCAAATATTATATAACAAATACTGAAGAAAACAATGAGGGATATAAATATGTGAGTTCAGAAGTCATAACAATCCAAATTTCCACAAACTGTATGCATTTTTCTTCCACAAGCCACATTTTTACATATCTCATGAATGAATACATATTTGCTATGCAAATTAATTTTGCATAACTTCTCTTTTTGGGAAAAACTTAAGACTCATATGACAAAAAATGTTATTTGATACTCACTAGAAGATCAGTTGTGATTCAAATCACACCAGTCTCTCAACCTGTGCACCATGATCAGCCAATAGTAACTAATGCGATGGACCCTAAAAGAGTCAGTGCTGTCTTTCCAGCAGGGCTGAACTGCTGCAGCATTGGGTCTCAGCATAGGACATTTTCATGGGCAGCTGAGTAACCTTCTCATCAACCAAACAGATTGCTTTGGGTGGATGGGGAAAGACAAGTAGTAAAGGAGAGAAATCTTGTATGAGAGCATGAGGCAGAATGGGTTTTCCAAGAATGCAGCCTGGGAAAGCAGAGGCAAGGTTGGAGTTTGGTCTGTATAACAAGCTTCCCCTCTGGAAGAAGAAAAGGGCCTGATGAGGTAAGCCTAAATCTAGAGCCTGCATCAGGTGCAAGGTTTGGAGTTTCCACACCACTAGAGACAGACTGAATCATGCCAAGCCAAGGCTCAGTGAGCTGAGGATCCAAGAGGAAAGAGATCTACAGCACAGAAAAGCTCTAGGGACTCTAAGTTTCTGATTTGGGAAGGATCATACCCAAAGATCTGGAGGAATGTGCAGGCTTCATGGAGCAGAGCATATGTAGAACAAAGTGTTAACTACTGTCTTTAGTCTGTTGTTATCAGAACTGTTATTTAAGTCATGCTTTATGCCTTTTTCCATACCTCAACCAAACTGGGAGTAAAGTTAATTTGTATGACCCCTGTATACAAATGTCATTTTTGGTGAGGCCCCAATATGTCCTTTTAGTGCTAGTAGTTGGAGCATCTCTTGGCTTTATGGTGCCGTTGTCTTGGCTGTCGCTCACAGATTTCTCTGCACTATTGCTACCCAGGAATCAGGGCCAGTTCTATCTGGGACATAAAAAGGTTGATTGCACAGTGAGAAGTGGGGCAATGACCAGCGTGCACATTATGCTTCTTCAGGACTCAGAATCTCATCAAAACTAAAGGCCATGTTTCACAGATCCAAATGGGCGAACCACATGCTCATTGCAAGATAGACCTCAAGCCACAATACCAGGTAGCAGCAGCAGCCATGTTTGCATAGAGTTTCCAACAAGAAAAAAACAAGAGCTCTAAGGTAAATAAATTTCTGCATCTTGAAATGTGCATTTTCTTAAATGTAGCATGACTGCTACAGCTATTCCATATACGACATTCTTCATAATAACTTTTGCAAATTGTACTTTGAAATTATGCTTTTGAAACTTCCTAATTATTTCACGGCTGCGATTTATTTCTTTAAAGTGAGAAACAAACTGGCTGTGAGGGGCTGCGCTCTTCTTTCTTTAGTGACTCTGTAGGGTCTGGAAGTAACACTGAGACTCCCAGCATGTACCTGACGCAGGAGCAAGAGTCATCTATGTTACATGATGTCAATATACAAATACACAATATAAGGTTAAATTGTGGTCCTTCCCTTATGAAACTGCACATGCAGGTGCAGCTACTGGGATGCTTCCTGCCAGGAGCAAATTGATCAAAAGTAGGCAGGGAGTAGGTGGACCTATGGTTTTGATGCCTCTACATGCCAATCGGCAGAACTGGCTGGCTGGCTGTGCAGATTGCTCCCCTTGGGGACAGGCAACGCCACACCACCTCCCATTGTACGGTTGTGGCTAAATGTCACAACCTAGCCCACAAATATGGATAAAGCCATGGTCGCATGACTATCCCTCATGCCTATTGAGCTAGAGTTATCACTGAAGGCACCATGTTAGCAAAAATTAACAACTCTCTATATGCCATTTGGATAATGGAAGTAAACTCATAAAAAGGCACAAAAAGGAGAATTAAAGAACACTGAAAGACTCTAAAATATTAGAAGCTATAACCTTCTGCTCTGCCTGAAGAAGGCATTCAGCCACAGCATGTTCTTTCAGCCGTGACCTAAAAAACAGAGCTGTGGCCAGTAACAGCACATACTAAGTAGTAGAAATAGGCAGCAAAGAGGAGCTTGGGGTAACGGAAAATAGGAATCAGAAGAGAGGTCACAAAATAAGTAACTGGATACAAAGCCAGACATGAAGCAGAGACATCATGCAGAGCATCAAAACGAGCAGTTGCTACTGGGCAATACATTCATTGCAAAGGCATAATATCAGAGGCACCACACAAGTGACCATATGGATTGCTTTCATGAAAAAAGAACATAAGTGATGCTAAAAAAAAGCACTGTCCTAATAAAATAAAAGCCTACTTCAAGCAACAGTGGGTTGTCACACCTCCAACAGAAAATAGGAGGATTCAAGCAGGAGAAGTCTTCGGACAGCTTCATGGATTCAATTTGTTTGACATTTCTGACAAGAGAATTGCAATATGAATATGGGATTCATTAGTTACTGAATAAATTGTTTTGTATAAAAGTAACTACAATTATATACAGCTGTAGGGGCTACTCCCACTCCTGTTTGAGTTGGTAGCAGCTTTGGAAGCAGGATCAGGCTAGTAATCAATACGAGCACAGCCATTTTACATTTTCTTGTAGCTGTCAGTGCACATTATGGTAAAAAAGCAAAGTTTTCTTTAGATTATAAAGCAAAGCTTGAAAAGACTTCAGCTTCTCTCTGATTAGTGGCATGTGATCAAGTCCTTTTATGAACAGAAAAGGAGTATTTCCCTGCTATGTATAATTCCAATGTTATAAGTGGGTTTGTTTATACTGTTGCCTAAATCACACATGGTGTTTAATTTTACAGGAGGTTTTGGTCAATCAGTGTATTATTCACCTTCAGCATAAATAATTTGGGGGGGGGGTCTCAAATCCATCTACAGTGAACAAATCTATTTGATTAAACAAAAGCAGCACTAATATGGCACTGGGTAACCCAGATGTGCCTATAAATTAATTGCTTATTTCAGTTATACTAGTAGCCAAGTAATTTGAATGACAGATGTAAAATACCTGAAAAATGACAAGCCTGGCTAGTTTAAAAAAGTACAAACCCACAGATTTGTCTCCCCAAAACAGCAGACTTGCACAAGCACATCAGAGGGGTATTGGTGCAAGCTAAAAAAAATTTTTTAGGGGTAATGCAGTAACTTACCCATCTATTCCATCTGTAGCTGATTATGACCATATGGAGGAAAATGCATGGGTAGCACTTGACCTGGGAAGCAGCTGAAGATGAGTAACAATGCAAACTGGATGAAGATTACTGAAAGCAGGGCACAGTTATAGTAATGAGTTGCCTAGGCAAATTGTGATAATCTCTCAACAGGTAACTTTAGCTAACTCCACAGCACATTTGTCCATTGAAAAGCAACTGTAAGAAATTCCTCACCTTGCTGAACTACACAGCTAGCAAAAGGCATTAGCAGCTCCTTGGAGCAGAAATAAACTGCTCTTTCCTTCATTTACATGGGAGAGAACAACCTACAGAAGTAGGTGTTGCTGACTCCTGGATGCATTGTTGAATCAACTAGTAAACAATCCACAGCTGATGCCAGCATTCATTGAGAACCCAAGCTTGAACTGTGGCCTCCACCTGTCTCAGAGCAATCCAATACACCCAGAATGTACAGGCAGGAGCAAAAACTGTGCTATGCAAAGCTACTTTTCCAATATATCTGTACCTTGCTAGGGATAAACGTATTGTTGATGAGAAGTTTAGATTTTAGAGAGCATTTTTCATGATTTTACAGAGGATTAATGAATGTTACTAGAAGCAAAGTGTTTGCAAGGAGTCAGCAAATCTTGTGTTTGGAATTAAACATGCAGGTACAGCTAACCACTACTGCTTTGTTAGCCTTTGAGATCAATGCTGGTAACATGGAAAACAAAACAAAAACCAAGTAGGCATCAGAGAAACCCATCCTGACAAATCATTGTTAAATACGTTACAAACAATGAGCAGAAGTGATGGTCTCTTGACATACCTAGACAAACCATTTTGCATTGCAAGGAAAAGCTGCAGCAGTTAAGGGTCAGGTAAGCAAGAAGACTACATCCATGTGAGTTGTAGAACATGCTGTCTCTATTACTCAGTGTATTATTTTTAGGGGAGCTGGTCTGTCATTGTCACAATTTCTGCACTGTAGGTAGTACAAGACAAGGAAACTTTTGTAATGTTGGTCTCATTAACATCTATTTGAATGTTATGATGTTGGCTATATGTTCAGCAAGTGAATTGCAACCAGTTGAAAACATTTTGACTGTACGTTAATAAGTTGTAGTACCAGCAAAGCTGGCATCAGAAACCATCTTTCACAATCACCTCATAGTCATATGTCAAGGCCATTTCCAGAAGGGATGTACATCCCTTTTAATTGTACTTCTTGGATGATCATGATCACAATTGTATCTATACTGGTGAAATAAACTCTTGTAGAGGGATTTGAAAATAAGTCAGGCAGTTGTGTTCACTGCAGTGTCTGTGCAGATATCCATTATATGAAAGGCCATCACCTCCTGTGATGTGGTAGCATCCTACAACCCACATTTCAGAAGTCTGAGTGAAGAAAATACAGGCAGGGGTCATGCAAGTAGATTCAGAGATTGCTTTGGTGAGACCACAGATATGCTGCTCCAGAGCTTCCTATCAATCGAGACAATAATTTACCAGTTTGAATCCACAAGCTTAATAATAGATAAAAAATCTGTTATCAACCAGCCAAAGTGACCAGAATGCTATTCTACAATGGTCACTACCACTCAGTGCACATTTCCCACAAAAATGCAGCAGATGACATGTAGCCCAATTTAGTTAAAACATTACTTAAGTCACAAGGTCCGCAGCTAAGTGACCTGATCTCACATACTGTCACACTCGCTTCCCCAAGTACACAGAGGTCATGTCTCTTACAGGTACTACACAGCCAATCATCTTTATCTTCCTCTATTCCTTTCAGGAAATATTCACATATTAGCAACACTTGTCAGTGGTCAGTATAATAGAAGGCGAACCCTATGACTTTTGAAATCCCTGAGACCTCACCAGTGCCCAGAATCCCGAGCCAATAGGAATATATCATATGTTTCTAAATACCACAAAGTTTGCAAGGCCATTAATTGTGCAAGCCTGCTGCACAACATTGCCACATACCAAAAAAAGTCATCAATTGATGAGGCACTGGGTAGCAACATGGACACCACAGATGATCCTACACAGGATGTTCAGCTTCTGAATATTGAGAATGAGTACACTGTGATTATCAGCAATTGCATTCATTGCCAATAGTATAATAGATGCCCTGCTCTGGTGTAGACAGTCATTGGTAATGGAGTTGTGCTGACATTAGTATGTGAAAGGCAACAGATTGTTTTTATTTTTGAGAATATCATTGGTGAGCTTTAATATAATGGCTAATTCAGTTATTACTGGTTTTAGGCCCTCTGTCCCTCAGCGAGCCAAGACTAATCCTATTGAGCAGGAGGTTAATTTTGTGGTAGGCTCCCTGAAACTAAACAGTATTTACACCAGCAACTAAGATCATGGAATTAGACTGTTCTGCATGATTCACAAGGGATTGATATACTGATGGTACAAGGATACTAGACTCTAGAGACAAGAATAGTGATTATATGTCATTGGTCCGGAGGAGGGGTTGGACAACTCCATCTATATGGGAAGATACAATGGACGGCATTACTTTCAAAATTCACAGACCAAGAATGCTGCACATTATCATTGGAAAGGTGCCAATGGTTGAGTTTGAGAAAGATGGGACTTCTTGACAAAAGGAAAGTGTCTTTGCTGTAGGAGATTGCTCTTCATTTGATTATGTGCTGGATTGTGATATTGGAAGGGATTTTTCTGGTGGGGAGAGGCAATAGAGAAGAGGGATCCACCGGTTGGGTTTGAAGGAGAAGTTCTTCTGAGAAAAGTTATTGTGAGAAAAGGGAAACAGCTTTCTTGGATTCTAATCCCTCTCCAAGTGGCAAAGCAAGGCGTCCTACTAGAAAATGATTATTTGCAGCAGGATTCACTTTCTTTATCTGGGGCGAAGGGTCTATGGTCCATAATCTATGCCAAGAAAGAGCATACCAGAAACATAATGAGGTATCAGATCACTTAATCCTTGTTACCTTGCATCTGGTCTCTTTGGGTGGAATGCTCAAATGGAGTTAGGCTCCGAACTTCTATATAGGTTCTTAACTACCATGAAATCAATGGAAGTTAGGTGCCTAAGCAGAAGTTTGGAGCCTAACTCCTTTTGAGCATTCCAACCTTTGTTACTTTTCACTTTAGAAATGAAGTGTGGGAAGTGAGTGTGAGACTAATGGATGGATGCTAAGAGAGTGAATAGGCTTTTGCCTCCTGGCAGAGTTTGCAGAGACCCAAACTTTGGCAGGTGAAATCCTCCTCTTGCAGAATGATGGGATCAAATGAAGTCAAAGTGTTTGTTTTAGCGGCTGGCCAAGACAGGGAGACAGGAAAAGGACTTTTACAATGGTATGGAGGAGGATATTAGGATGGTGAAGCACAAAATCCTTACCTTAAAACTGCCTTATGGAGGCCTATCGGAAGGAATAGCTGAAACTGTTAAGAACTGTGATGAATTAGGGAAAGGTCTGGAGAAGGTAGAGACAGGTTTGGAAAGGGAAAATCATGCTTACATCTTACAGTAATCATTTGAGCTAGTAAATACTAGCTTCTGCCATATGACACAGGGTATTAAACATTTTGTAACCCAGAACCATGTCATATGGCTGGGTGCAGGAAAACAAGATTGCTCATTTACCAGCACTTCTCTGTGCCACATCATAATTATTTGATCAGGGACATTATGGTGATAATGGTGTCAGAGCAGAGGATGATGCTTTGACTCTGTAAGATGCCAAAAGCCCAGGTTCAGGGTTGCCTAGTATAATCTGTTTATATACTGTCAGTTAGAGATATTCTGGGATTGAGGTATAAGAGAAAAAAGAAAAGGAGTACTTGTGGCACCTTAGAGACTAACAAATTTATTTGAGCATAAGCTTTCGTGAGCTACAGCTCATTTCATCGGATGCATCCGATGAAGAAAAGGATGCAAGTACTCCTTTTCTTTTTGCGAATACAGACTAACACGGCTGCTACTCTGAAACCTATGTTACGTTGTTTGTTTGCTGTCATGGCTTCTGAGGAACTGTACGGCATTCTGTGCCAAAGGGCATGGAGGGAAGGTGACTGGAGTTGGAGTTATTTTAGGAGTATTAAGATTGAGTGAGGTTCTGGGAGAAGGCAATCTTAATGTTGGGTTTGGGGACACGTGCTATTTTTCCTCATCTGAATTCTGTAGTCTGTGAGACTTCTTGCATCCCTTTGGGAGCACTGAAGTGGTTTCTGGGATTTGTCACTCCTGCAGGTGCCTTTAAGAGGAGGCTGATGCTTGAATGTAATCCAGAGGAGTTCACATTTCTTAAGAGGGGAAGTAGAGTCCCTTGTTTCACGTGCAATATGTGGAAGTAGCACCCGCCTAAATCTCTCCTGAGGAGACGAAGAGTGCCCCAATAATGGTATTATCCATACTCATTCTCCTCCTTCTCAGGATATGAGAGCACAAAACATGTTGGTAGGACTGAGACACAGATGTCTTATCCTGATGCTTTTGTATAGTCACCAGTGGGATGGCAATATTTGTGAAGATTTCTTTATTTAGTGAAGATGAGCTTTAGCTTCGTTCTGTTTCTCCCTCTTCCTGCATCTTTGTCTGCTTATAGCCTAGGAGAAGCCAGACTGGGGTTTCTTTTGTGTAATCTGGTTGCATGGCTGTTTTAGCAGTAAACCATAGTGCATCCAAAGTGCTTTCTGAAACTAAGCTGACTTAATGGTCAGTGGGTTTGCAGTACTTTCTTTTGTGTACGATCTTTTCTTGAAGTATGATGTACTTAGCTATAGTGCGGATCTCTTGGCTATGTGGGTAGAGATGGGTGAATGGCCAGTTTCAGATGAAGCTGTGTTCCCCGTGGATAGGAAAGGTCATGGAAGGCTTCTGGACTGCAGGAGAGGTTTGGGTTTCTATTGTATGGGTACTCCTTGATGTCTTTATGTTGCCTGGATTTTATGTTTGCACTTTTTTTTTGATTGTACTCACTGTGTGATGAATGTATAAAAAAAATGTGGCAGTGTCTTCTGTAAGGTGAATACTAAGTCCACATTCATCTCATGTGAGCAACCAAAGAGCCAGCAGAAGGAAAATACTTTCACGTTTATTACTTCAAATCCAGGAAAAGGCAGTGATAATAAAGTATTTGCTAGCTATTTACTGTGTTAAATAGGTGCCTCTCACTTAATATTACACATGGTCTTTTTGAAAAACTCTTTGTATTGCCAGTGAAAAGAATATTTGCTACAATGCTAGTTTGAACTCTACTTTACCATATTGGCTATTGCTTTGATTTAAACTTCCAATTTGAAATCTATTACTCTGTTTGGTCCAATAAGAAAAACAGCTGGATGGACATCTCATTTGTTTTGTCATCAGTCTATCTGCCTGACTCCTTAGTTAGCTAAGAAAAGAATACCAAATTTACTTATTTGGGTGAGGATGTTGGCTGATTTAGCCATCTGTGAGCAAAGAATGTTTTTGCTTAGCTTGCTTAACTAAATGAATCTTGGTTCACTTGCTTGCAGCTGAAGACAAATTAGGTTGATTACGTAGGAAAGGACCTATGGTACAGCTAGGAATTAAACCACGTAGGGTATTTAGGATGAATTAAATGAATAGCTAATAGCTTTAGATTTCCCAGAACCATGCACAGTCCCACATGATCTTACAATATTTTTAGGCAGTTTCAAAATATTTCTTAGTGCTATTTTTGTGTGTGTTTAAATTCTAGTTCATTGCTGTTTGGTGCATATGGAGTTTTAAAAATATAAATATATATATATGATATTGGAAGGTTTACATAGTTTAGTGGTTTACTATTCTGCTGTCTTTCATATGAACAGTCCAGGATTTATTTCTACTTTTCTTCATTAGACTTTTCAGATCAGGTATTACTGAGGCAAGTAATAATAATATTATATTCTCCTGTTTGTTTTATTTCCCATGTCTCTTATTTTTCCAGATACTTTGCAGTACATATATTATAGCTGATGTACGAGTATTTGACATACTGTGTTTATATTTGCTGATACTGGTGGTATGTGGGAGTAGAGTGTCCATAAATATTTATGGTTTTAAAATGTTTCAGCCGGCTGTGCCCACTAGCCTAAAATTACCAAAGTGATAATCCTCTCTCTCTCTCTCTCTCTCTCTCTCTCTCTCTCTTTAAAATCATGTACCAAAATACTTGGTATATAATACATCAAATACAAGAAATACATTTACACAGTAAGTCATTAGGACAAAATATGTCACAATTGGTATGAAGTAATGAATTATTTACTGAAATCAGTGGTTTGAAGACTATCTATGCAAGACACTACGCTACAGAGCATATCTGTGATAACTTTCCGAGTCCACATTATAAAATGAGGTTTAGAAAAGTGCACAATATCAATAAAAATGTTGTAGCATGCTATTAACACTAAGAAGTATATCATACATGGTCACTGCTCGATAATACTCAAAACTTCTAGCGATACGTCTGATAAGCAGTAGCTTTAACTTGCTAAATTCCCTAAAAAGTAGAGGCCTCCAGCGGAGCGTCTTCTGAGAGGTGAAACAACTCAGTTTGGAATCAGACATCTGTCACATCCTTATCTAAAATGCCTTACTTT
Source organism: Dermochelys coriacea (assembly GCF_009764565.3). NCBI lineage: Eukaryota > Metazoa > Chordata > Testudines > Dermochelyidae > Dermochelys > Dermochelys coriacea. The sequence continues at coordinate 194,706,181 of NC_050069.1, forward strand.
TAGTTGTGTGCCCTGTTCCTGCTAAGTCCAAATGTATAAACATATGGCCTGATTTTGTAAGCTGAACACTCTGTGCTCTTATTGAAGTCGATATGAATTCACACTGGGTGCATTTCAGGATCAGATTCAGAGTGACATGAAAATGCCTGTGTCTCCAGGGGGCTCTTTTAACCTCTGCTGAAAATGATTAAAAAAAAATATGACTTTCTGGTACCTGAATACTGCAACATCTATGGCCTGGACTGTCCAGGGTTCTGCTGCGGAAAATTTTACTGTAATACTGCTGTTACATTAATATAATGTGGACATTGATGAAACCAGCAAATGAATAAAAACATTTTCTGGGTAAATGGGCCAAAATAAACATATTTATACTCCTTTTTTTCGATGCACTTTATGGTGATCAGGTTATGTCACTTTACAAGGGAGTAGAACATCATGTTGAAATCCCTTGTACTTTACCTAAGATTATATTATGCCCTACTCCTTTGGTGAATTAGCTATTGCACCTTTTTCAGTCTTTCACCTTTTCAAACTTTTGCATATTGTGAGCATTTGAATGAGAGAGTGTCTCATTTACCATTTGCATGTGTGTGGAACAACTTCCCTCCCATTTGTGATTGCATACATCGCTGTGGCAAGTACAAATGCATACAGGGAAGGTCCTAATAGGAAAGAATGTATTTTTATCAGTCTTTATTGTTCTAAGTGTTTTGAAAAAAGGTTAATCACACTGCCTACATCAGCTGATCAGTCCATCTCCTTCTCCCCTCTATGCTGGTCCTTTCTTTCCCTCTCATCGCCTTCTCTTAAGGTCATCATCACTGTAGTAACTGAGTGCCTCACAATCAGTGTATTTACTCTCCCAACACCCCGGAAGGTAGGGAAATACTATTATCCCCTCTTTTACTGATGGGAAACTGAGGCACAGAGAGATTAAGTGATTTGTCCAAGGTCACACAGGATATATCTGTGGCAGAGTGGGAATTTAACCCAGTTCACAACCTTAACAAAAGGCATCCTTTCATGTGTTTTTCTGATGCCTGGTCATGCTTTCCCCCTGAATATGTTTTCCTGCCATTTAGTTCTCTTTTTTCCTAGACATTTCCTGGCTGCCTTCTTCCCTTATCCCCTAGACATTCTTCTCTCACTGATGGTTAGCAACTCCTTTTCTGCTGGTGGCTCTGGTCCCTGAGATTAGTTCCAGTGTTTTTTCCATTTATGTAGCAGCAATCCCCAGAGTAACGATAGCTAGGCTGGTGGCCGCTCCTTATTTCCAGATGCTTTTACAGATATCCAGGCTACCAGGAGATCAACACTTTGTAGACATAAGCAAGTGCTCTGTGCACTACCAGTGCTCCAAGGACCATGGTTTTGGAACTTTTGATCTAACTCAGCTGCTGAAATGTGAATTTAATTGTACTGTTGAGGAAAAAAATTGATTGAAACTTTTCTTTAAAAAATACAGGTCGACATAAAACTACAGGGTCCTTAACTTATTTCAAAAAGGGAATATATTGTAAAATTACTTCAAACACTTCTGCAGGCTTGACTACAAAAACATGGAAAGGAAAAAATGTGTAGATCCTGCATTTATTGAGGGCTTGGGAGTTTGTCTGAGTAAGAAATAAGCAAGGACATCAGCATTTGGTTCTTAGGTTATATCAGATATTTCCTTATTTTATTAAATATTGATGGGTGCTCATGAATATAAATTATCAATTTCTTTGTGTCTATTGCATAATCACAGGTTTCAGAGTAGCAGCCGTGTTAGTCTGTATTCGCAAAAAGAAAAGGAGTACCGGTGGCACCTTAGAGACTAACAAATTTATTAGAGCATAAGCTTTCGTGAGCTACAGCTCACTTCATCGGATGCATCCGATGAAGTGAGCTGTAGCTCACGAAAGCTTATGCTCTAATAAATTTGTTAGTCTCTAAGGTGCCACCGGTACTCCTTTTCTTTTTGTGTCTATTGATTTTTATTGCATTATGGCATGATATATTCTTGTTTTACTATAAGTACTTCCTGTGGTGATCTATTGAAACACCATGAATTGATCAATTGTGGTGAAAGCAAGAAGAATTATCATAATGTACTGGTTATTTCATTTTATACAATTGTTGAGGCTCATGATGTATATCAGGATCACCAGTTACATACAGGACTACATACCCAACTCCCCCTTGAAAAATCTCTTTCCAACCACACATTGTATATGTTTCTATTAAAGCAATATGGATAGACACTCAGGCCAATCCTAACCTTACAAAACATACACTGACTGCAATCTCAGAAATAAACAGTCCTCTAATAATGGCCAGTTTTGACTTATTTCTAGGTATGACTCTCTACCATGTTTAAAATAACTTTGCATCTGTCGGTGACTCCATCTTCTGAAGATTCAATTAATGACGTCTAATGTCAATCTATATCAACATACTGTATGACCGCTAAAAGACACATTACAAAGTACACGTTTATTACATTATTATATTATTAATAGAATCAGGTAGTTTTTTTCTGCATCCTGATGTCAGTCTAAAGTTTTATGATACTTTATTAGTTTAACATAACAGATATTTTATATAAAAGGTTGTTTAAGAATATTCATATCCATTTTAGAGTACGGAAATATTACAAGTATTTAAAGGAAAAATACAATACATATTAGTTTTCCATGCAGCTTTCTGCAGAACAAACAGTCCACCTGAACAATCTTTCTTAACAATAAGGGTAACCTATCATTAGACTGGGTGCTCAGTTAAAAAAATAACAGCTTGTTGATGACCTGCAGGTTATGTGTTTTACTGAGATTTTATTCAAGTTCAATACTTAATATACTAAGATAATTAATACTACTTAGGACTTAACACTAACAATTAACCCACTTAAGAAACATTCACTAGCTAATCCTCACAACATCCATAGTAGGTATAGAAAGTAGTATCTCCATAATTTTATAGATGGGGAAGTTTAAATGATTTGCCCAAAGTCACATAATGAGACAAACCAGGAGTAGCGCAACCCATAGGTGCTGGAACTAGGGGTGTGGGGAATGCTGCCGCACCCCATGGCTTGAAGCAGTTTCCATCATATACAGGGTTTTCAGTTTGATTCAGGTTTCAGAGTAGCAGCCATGTTAGTCTGTATTCGCAAAAAAGAAAAGGAGTACTTGTGGCACCTTAGAGACTAACACATTTATTTAAGCATAAGCTTTCGTGAGCTACAGCTTATTTCATCAGATGCATCAAATTGCTTATGCTCAAATAAATGTGTTAGTCTCTAAGGTGCCACAAATACTCGTTTTCAGATTCAATGGCTCTCAACACCCCCCCATACAAATTGTTCCAGCACACCTGGAGCAACTGTAACCCTATTGTTTGTTTTTTTATTGTACATGTTTCTTTTATTAGCATAATCAATATTGTTTTATGAAATAGTGTCAGAGACCTGTGGCTTTAAGGAAGTGTACAGTTCTGGAGTTTAGTGTGAATGTCAGGAAGTTGCTCACCTTCTCTGTTGACTGGCTTATAGCTACTTACTGAGCTATCAATCAAGTTCAGGGACCACATAAGGAGCACTGAGGTATTACATGTGCAGACAGCTCTGAGGAACTCTACAGGGAGCAGCTCCAGCCACAGTGAGGTTCTAAATGTGTTTTATATTTGCATTAGTGTCCTTAAGAAAATTCCAGCTGATATGCTACCCGGAGTTTGCTTTGTTTCTGTAATTGAGTCATGGTAACGGCTGACCAAACTAGCATTCACCTATAATTAAACCAATCTCTGTGTAATGGAATATCAGTCTGAACTCAGCAATGTTATCATCGTTTTACATTAGTGGTCTGTGAACTTTTCCGTGTATTAAAAAAAAAGGCTAACACTAAGAACCAAAGGACAGGATTTACAAATTCAGACATTCTGCAGCTAAATGGCTAGAAAGACGCATAGTATTTTTCAAATATGTTTAAGCACTTATCTGTTTATAAAATCGGATCATATAATTTTGTATATAGATACTAGGTTTGATGGAGAGGGCAGAAACTAAACAGATAGAGCACCTAACTGGAATTTTCAAAAGGGTCTATGAAGACTATATACATCCTAAGAAATACTGTTTGATTAGGCAGTCTGGACTTGCCATGTTGTTTGTGGTTAATTTCCTGCACTCCTGATGGATACTGTAGAGCTAATAACCTTGACAAATGCAGATATTATCAGATAGAAAAGGACAGGGTCATATGAGAGAGGTGGACAGCACCAACTGCCAAGGTGCTCAGATACCATGGTGATTTGAGCAGAGGAGTTCCTAAGTGTTTAGATAGATAGAAATGTGATTGCTCCTCCGAAGATTCGTTCATTCTCCTCATGGAGAAATTTGCAGGTTTGCCATGCAATACATGGAGAAAGATCAAAGGCAGGATTCATGCCTATTTGTAATCAATTGCAAGCACTATAGTCCACCTTGTGGTCATCCAGGGGGCAGAGGAACTGGACAGCAATCTCATGATGAGCCATGTAAAAAGGCATTGCCATTATATGGTATAACAGAATATGCAGTGTGTCTGTGTACATAATCCTGACTGTTTATGAAATGTATAATCTTTCCCCTTGCTGCTCCTGAAGCTCCCTACTGCATAGACAGCAACTCTGTGGGCACTCCGGGGCTGGAGCACCCTCGGGAAAAAATGGTTGGTGCTCAGCACCCATCAGCAGCCCCCCTATCAGCTCCTTCCACACCACCCCTCCCCAGTGCTTCCACCCGCCAGCGGACCCCGCAGATCAGCGCCTCCCCTTCCCTCCCTGCACCTTCCACCCACCACAATCAGCTGTTTTGTGGCGTGCTGGGAGAGAGGGAGAAAGGAGGAGCAAGGATGCGGTGCGCTCAGGGGAGGGGGCGGAATTGGGCAGGAAGAGGTGGGGCGGGGTGGGGTCTTGGGGAAAGTTTGCTTTCATAGCAAATGGCAATAAAACTGTCACCCTAATCTGTCCTGTATTTGGAGTGGGGGCAGAGCCATGGGTCAAGCACCCCATGGCGGTTTGAAAAGTCAGCACCTGTGCCCTTACTGTCCCACTGAACATCAGTTCCTAGCATTCATTCTGCTCCTTTTTTGTCCTTGAACTCAGCTCTGATATAAGTCAGAGAGAGCATTCATGCTTGTCAACTCCCTCCCCCATTTCCCTCTATAAAGCAAAAGCCTGAATCTGTTAATAAGATCAAGCAGACATACAGACTATGACGGGTGTCCACACAGCATGTTCCTAAAGCCCCTGTTTCTGTGAGTATTGAGACTGACACAGTTTATCTATTTTATCCATACAGAATCATGCAGGCAGCGGCAGCCTAGCCAGCACTGGCCAGCACTAGGCAGGCCATGAAGATACAACCACCATCAAGTCCTAAAAGGGGTACAGACCTTGAGGAGGTAAAAAAAGGAGGATGATCAGGAGAGGGGATGGAAATCTGGCTCCTCACTCCCTGAATCCTCCATTAGAGGAGCAGTCACCATCCTCTTGGCCAAAGCCCTCCTGCACCAGTCTCCATCACCTGCCCCCCAGCTGCCTCCATCCAAAAGGAGATCAACTAACATGTAAGGCATTTGGTCCAAGCAGGCGTGACCAATCCCTCCTCCACCTGTTATATTTTGCCTATTGCACATTATAAGAATATTGTTTGTGTAACACAGTATAGATATTCAGTACTTTCCTAAGAGATCTGTTTTACACTAACATACTTAACTATGGTTTGGGTCTCTGTGCCACATGGGAAGGGATGCTGGATGGACAGTCTGAGATGTTGCCTTATTTCCTTCAGATGGGAGGGGTCATAGAGGGCTTCTGATGCATACAGGAGATTTGGGGTTTTCATTGTATGGATATCCCTTGATATCATATGTTGCCTGGAGTGTGTGTTAGTACTTTGTTTGTGGATGCGTGTGTGTGTGTATCAATACAAGAAGTCAACAATGGAGTGACATCTTTTGTAAGGCGGACCTTTATCCATTATGAATTGGACTAAGTCCACAAATTCATATCACATTAGCCACCAAACAGCCAGCAAATGGCAAAAAAATTGTCACCCTAATCTATCCTGTATTTGAAATAGTAAAGCTGAAAGTAGGTACCATTGTCTTCAACAACAAATGAACCAGGTTGCAGACCAAATATTCTAGTATGTATCTTACCCACAGGAAATTTTTCTTTCAGATAATTTTATCATAGGCGGTATTAAAAAAAATTTCTAGAGGTTAGCAAAGATGTGCACCCTGGGACAGATTATACCCTCCTTTATTTTTTCCCCACATAGGGAGTGAAAAACTGTAGATTTTCCTTCAAACCAGGTGGGGGTTTGAGTCTAAGTTGCAATATTCACCTTTCATGCTATCTGCAAAAGCCCCTTAATGAGATGTTTGCATGTATAGAAACAGGAGGCTCTGATGGGAAGGGAATGAGCAATTTGGGAACAATGTATGTTTTCTGTAATAAAATAATAACAGCATAGTAATAGTAGTAGTGTCTGTTTCTCTCTCACTGTGAAATAGAGAAACCAAGACCTAGAATTCATGGTACAAATCCATTTGGAAAATTACATAGAACTGTTTAAAGTGATCAACTACACCTAGATTTAATACTTTGCAACTCTCCATTGCACATATATTTTAAACAGAAGGTCATACCATTACTAGAGCACAGGAGCTCCTGTCCCCCTCTTACTCATTTAGCTCTCTGAGAACTAGTTTTTCATATCACAAATACTTCTATTTTTATGTTCTCTGTACTACCACATTTTTTGGTACAGTTTGAAATAAATTTTGGTACTAATAGTGTGCAGTTCATACGTGCACAGTTCAAGAACAAGTCAACCAACTGGGACAACATAAGACCCAAAGTTTTGGGGGAAGAGTAGGTTTCCAAAGAACTTAGTTAGCTTGTTGACCCCATTGTTTTTCAGTTTTATAGACATCTGTATTTCCTGATTCTGACAAAGTGAAAATAGAAGCTCTGTTCTGTAGAAGCAGGTAACAGACATGTTATGACATTTCCAATCAAATTTTACAGACTCATTAGGTTCAGATAAACATCTAAATGGTTGGTTCCTAATTCAAACTAACTACCAAACCTTTCTCCCCAGTTCTCCCACTGCTAGCAAATTAAAAACTATACAGCGGCCATCATTTCTTCAAGATTCAAAAGCTAGAAAACAATGAGCCAAATGAGTATTAAGGCATTAGTTATTATAGTACAAAACATGAGTCAAAAGTTGAACTTGTACCATCCTCCAATATTTTCAATGGGAAACTTTCAAAAGATCAAGGTCTTAAACCTGCTGTTCTACAAGGGCTGTGAAAATCTGATCTCTGAACAGAAGCTGATAATGAGAGGCAGTTCCCGAAGCTGCTTTAGCAGGTGTTTCCTGCTGAAACTGGGAGGGTCAGGAATCTAAATCTCATTTTGAAAGTTTCTAACCCCAGGGATAATATTCAGTATCACTGCCACTCTTATTGCCATCTGCTCTAGAATTTAGCTTAAACTGAACTTGATAGCACTTGATCCTACCGAGTGAGCCCAATTGTTTGCATTCTTGCACAAATGTATGAATGGTAGCCTTCCGGGAAGCAAATGCTGGGTCTGCTCCCTTCAAAGGGTTTGTGAGTGATCCTTGCCCTGCTGACTTCATCCTTAATTGGCCTACACGGTGGGGAGCAATTAAAAATAAATGGCAGCTTGCTGAGCTGCTGTAAGGGAAGTTCTGGGCACGAGCATTCCTATGTAAGTCCACTGTACATGCCATACACTGGCAATGTCAAAACGGAAAATAGTATAAAGCTCAGAACACTTGTTCTGAATAAGCTCCATGGAGAAAATGAACTAATGGGCAATGGTGATCATGATAATACACAAAATTAGCTTTCTTTTTTAAAAGATCCATTGGGAGAAGTTGTGTGCAACAATTAGATTTTATTTCCTGTCATTTTATAAAATGTGTATGTGAGAATGTGAGTGATTTCCGGTTATGTTCCAAGCTATTCAGAGTCCAGCAAATTTCATTTTTCACATAATCTTAGCAAAACTGGCAGTTCTTCTTTGAGTGCTTGCTCCTGTCGATTCCCTTCTAGGTGTGCACGCGCCCACATGCAAAATCGTTGGAGATATTTGCCTTAGTGGTATCTTTGGGGTTGGCTGTGGCACTTCCTGGAGTTCTGAGCTCATGCGTGGGTATATTAGGCGCCACCGGCCCTACGCCCTCTTCTTACCACTCAGGACGGTTGGTTGGAGCGCCTTGTCTTGCATTGCAAGCGCGTTAGCGGTTCTTTACAACCCATTGTCTGTCTTCTTTGTATGTTTTTTGTAGGTGCTTAGCTATTAAGTTAAGTGTTAGGTTCATCTGATAGTTAGAGTCCCGGCTGGGACTTTGCCGCAGAGTGGGGCATGCCCCGTTCCCCCGACTTCAAACCATGCTCTTCATGCAACATGCCAATGCCTATTTATGACCCACATGGCAGCTGTTGGAAGTGCTTGGGGGAGTCCCATAGAAACGACAAGTGCAGAATCTGTGAGAACTTTTACTCTAGAACCCTGAAGGAGTGAGATCTCTGCTTGAGAGCTGCGCTTTGTCCTGAATTGGAGCCCTCCTGCTCAGACCCCAAACCAAGCATCTTGGCATTGGGTGTGGAGCACACCGCTGGCACCGGGCTCTGCCCAGCACCGTTCCCCCTCATTGGTGCCTAAGAAGTGGAAAAAGAAGAGCAGCTCCCCTGGCACCAGAGCGGAAAGGGGCTTCGGCCAAAGGACCTATGTCGGGCCCATGTGCCTGCCCCAGAGCTTCACGGGGGCACTGCTGTGGTCAGACCCCTACCCTGGAAGGCAGGGGACCCCAGCTTCTCTTAGGGCTCTCATTGCCTGAAGCAGCCGTGGTGGCTAAAAAAAAAGCATGCCAGCCGGCACTGCTGACGCTGCACCAGGCACTGGACTTGGCTAAGAACCCAACACCTAAGGGCAAGCCCGTCATGGGACTGCCCCATAGGGTAGTGGAGCATCCTTGGGTCCCGGACCTCAGGCATAGATTCCCATCTCCACGGCCTACGACCCTGGAACAGCACCCTTGGTCTCCAGCCAGAAGGCCCAGGTACCTGACGCTGTGCTCTCCCCCTACAAGGCATGGGATACCAGAGTTGAGGAACCGGTCTCCATATCCCAGCTACCAATCAGCTTCCTGCCAAAGATCGCTGCAGCACAGGTCACCATCACCTAGATGGTGTCCCAGACATCAGTTCCCACCAGGGCGGGATCGCTCCCTATCATGACACCGGTCTCCACCTCCCTGGTACCACTCATCGGGCAGGTACCAATCCTCGCTCTTGTCTCACCAGTTGCTGACCAGGATCAGTCGGCAGACTCAGGCCTCTACAGCTTCGCCCTGGTCACTGGAAGGTCAATGGCCTGAGTCAGACTGGGAGTTCAGCCCCTTGCCAAGGAGGGGTGATTCACTGCTGACCCCCAAGACTGGTATGGCATCTGCACCAGTGGCCTGCTCAATGGCCATACTAGAACCCATGGGGCATGCCCGTAATGCTGGTCCCATATTCTCACCATTCCTCCCTGGCCTCCTCGGACAAACCACCCCCGGTGCCGGAACTGGAACACTAATCCAATGCAGGGGGCAGCACAGCAGGTTCCAATGCCTAAAGAACCATTCCCGAAGAGGGAAGGGGAACCCAGCCCTCCCGACGATGCAATTGTTGTCATCGACTCTGGATGAAGCAGTGGCAGGTCCCCCCGATGACTTCAAGGAGCACCAGGCCCTCCTTCAGAGGGTGGCTACCAACTTGAACTTGAAAATTGAAGAGTTTGCAAAGGAGTCAGACAACCTCTTTAATGTTATATCCTCCTCCACCCTGGCATGGGTCATGCTGCCTGTCCACCCAGGGGTCCTTAAGATTGCCAAATCGCTGTGGCAGAACCCCTCTTCCATGCCACCTACTTCGAAGAAGGTGGAAAAGAAGTACTATGTCCCTACAAAAGGGTTTGAATATTTGTATACACACCCTCCAGCAGCGTCACTGGTCGTGTCTGCTGTCAATGAAAGGGACATCAAGGCCAAGTCAGTGGCATGGCAAAAAACAAAGACGTCAAGAGATTGGACTTGTTTGGCAGGAAAATTTATTCAATGGCCAGCCTGCAATTTCGGGTGTCTAACCACCATGCCCTGTTAGGCAGGTACAATTTTAATCTGTGTGACTCCCTTAGCATATTCAAGGAGGCTCTCCTACAGGACCGAGCCCAGGAGTTCGCTGTGTTAGTGGAAGAAGGCACAGCTGTGGTGAGAGGGATCCTCCACATGGCTTGAGATGCTATGTACTTGGCGGCCAGTGTGGTTGTCTTTGCGATGGTCATGAGGCGCAGCTCCTGGTTGCAGTCTTCCGGGTTATCCCAGGAGATGCAGGCCACCATTCAGGACCTCTTCTCCAAGCCCATGGACACAAGACTCCCTCCACTCCTTGGGCCTTCATATCCCTCAGCAGGCCAGAAAGCTGGTCTGTCCTCTGCCTCCCCAGTCTAGGTCCTGGGGGACTCCCGGCTGAGCACCTACAGGAAAAAGGATAGAGACAAGGAGTCTAAGCAGTGACAGCCACCATTTTCCCGTTTGTCTGCTCAGCCTGCCCTTCTGAGAACCAAGGAGGTCAGAAGCAGGCATTTTGAGGGTGCGCTCAAGGATGGTGTCCCAGTTACATCCCAGGATCTACCCTCCTACTCTTTCCTCAACCGCCCGTGCCCCTTCCAGTTGGCCTGGTCACAGCGAACCTGAGACCGTTGGGTGCTCAACGTAATATCTACGGGTTATACCCTGAGGTTCGTGGCCAATCCTCCCTCCCACTGCTTAAGGTAGAATAAACAAACAAATTTATTAACTATAAAGATAGATTTTAAGTAATTATAAGTCAAAACATAAGTCAGATTTGGTCAAATGAAATAAAAGCAAAACACATTCTAATCTGATCTTAACACTTTCAGTGCCCTTACAAACTTAGATGCTTCTCACCACAGGCTGGCTGGTTGCTCTTCAGCCAGGCTCTCCCCTTTGATCAGCACTTCAGTCGCTTAGTGTGGTGTCTGTAGATGTAGGTGGAAGAGAGAGAGAGAGAGAGCATGGCAAATGTCTCTCCCTTTCATCATGTCCTTTCTTCCCTCTTGGCTTCCATCCCCCCTTCAGAATCAAGTGAGCCTTACCTCATCACAGTCCCATACTGAAGGGGGGTGACTCACTCGAACAGATCCTTTTGTTGCTGCCTAGGCCAGCATCCTTTGTTCCAGTGAGACTAGGCTGGGTTTGTCTCATACATGCTCTGATGAGGTCTGAACTTCCTCTCTGCTCTTGGAGAGTTTTTGCCTGGGCTTATTTTAAGCCATGAGGATACATCTTCAGCCTCATAACTATATACATGAAATTAAAACCTATAACATTTGTGACAGGGTCGGGCCAGATGGCTACAGGGGAGTAAAAGAAGGCAGATATATTAGTCCCAGGTTAAGTAGGTCCCTTTTCCCTGGGTAAGGTAACGGGGAAGGTTCCAGAACAATCAGGAACCTTCTGGAGACAATTAAGACAGGCAGGCTGATTAGAACACCTGAAGCCAATCAAGAAGCTGCTAGAATCAATTAAGGCAGGCTAATCAAGGCACTTGGGTTTAAAAAGGAGCTCACTTCAGTTTGTGGTGCGCGTGTAAGGAGCTGGGAGCAAGAGGCACTAGGAGCGAGAACACGGACTGTTGGAGGACTTAGGAGTACAAGCATTATCAGACACCAGGAGGAAGGTCCTATTGTGAGGAGGCCATGGGGAAGTAGCCCAGGGAGTTGTAGCTGTTGCACAGCTGTTCTAGGAGGCACTCTAGACAACTGCATTCCACAGAGCCCTGGGCTGGAACCCGGAGTAGAGGGTGGGCCTGGATTCCCCCCAAACCTCCCAACTCCTGGTCAAACACAGGAGTTGTCTGGGTTCATGAAAATGGCCAAACTGAGGGCTGCCATGAAGCTCCAAGGCGAGCAAATCTGCCAATAAGTGCAAGACCCACCAAGGTAGAGGAGGAACTTTGTCACACATTACTGTAACAATTACTATAGCATCACCATAACAACAATGTTCAGTTCATCATGAACCTTCCGAAGACACCCGACATGACAACTCTGCATTGGATACCACACAATCATTTTACAAGGATGAACATGGGGGTGCTGGGTGTTCCCACGAGGTACAGAGCGTCACATGCACTTACCCAGCAAGCCCGAGACAACACTGGCTTCGGTACAGCAGTGCTGCAAGCCGCAAGACCATGAACTCCAAGCCCACCTCTGAGGATACTGCTTGCTAATCACCTAGAATGGAATGGAGATGAGCAAACACTCAAAGAAGAAAAAACGGTTACTTACCTTTTCATAATTGTTGTTCTTCAGGATGTGTTGCTTATGTCCATTCCGTTACCCATCCTCCTGCCCCTCTGTCACAGTTGCCAGCAAGAAGGAACTGACAGGGCATAGGGTTGGTGGTACCTACTATACCAGCGCAGGAGCACGGCACTCACGGGAGCACCACAGCTGACCCTAAGGATACTGCTAAGGTAAAAATCTCCGACTGTGCACGTGGGCATGTGCACCTAAAATGGAATAGACATGAGCAACACATCTTGAAGAACAAAATTTTCTTTGTAAAAAGAGCTCCAGAGATGATCCCGGCAATTACAGGCCTATAAGCCTGACTTCAATACCGGGCAAAATGGCAGAAACTATAATAAAGAACAATATTGTCAGATATATAGATGAACATAATTTGTTGAGAAAGGGTCAACATGGTTTTAGTAGGGGGAAATCATGCCTCACCAATCTACTAGAATTCTTTGAGGGGGTCAACAAGTATGTGGACCAAGAGGATCCAGTGGATATAGTGTACTTAGATTTTCAGAAAGCCTTTTTCAAGGTCTCTCACCAAAAGCTCTTACGCAAAGTAAGCTGCCACGGGATAAGAGGGAAGATGCTCTCATGGATTGGTAACTGGTTAAAAGATAGGAAACAAAGGATAGATATAAATGGCCAGTTTTCAGAATGGAGAGAGGTAAATAGTGGTGTCCCCCAGGGGTCTGTTCTGGGACCAGTCCTATTCAACATATTTATAAATGATCTGGAAAAAAGGATAAACAGTGAGGTGGCAAAATTTGCAGATGATACAAAATTACTAAAGATAGTTAAGACCCAGGCAGACTGCAAAGAGCTACAAAAGCATCTCTCAAAACTGGGTGACTGGGCAACAAAATGGCAGATGAAATTTAATGTTGATGAATGCAAAGTAACGCACATTGGAAAGCATAATCCAACTATACATATAAAATAATGAAGTCTAAATTAGCTGCTACCACTCAAGAAAGAGATCTTGGAGTCATTGTGGATAGTTCTCTGAAAACATGCACTCAATGTGCAGTGGCTGTCTAAAAAGCATACAGAATGCTGGAAATAATTAAGAAGGGGTTAGAAAATAGGACAGAAAGTATCATGTTGCCTCTATAAATCCATGGTACGCCCACATTTTGAATACTGTGTGCAGATGTGGTTGCCCCATCTCAAAAAAAATATTGGAATTGGAAAAGGTTCAGAAAAGGGCAACAAAAATGATTGGGGTATGGAACGACTTCTGTATGAGGAGAGATTAATAAGACTGGGACTTTTCAGGTTGGAAAAGAGACGGCGAAGGGGAGATATGATTGAGGACTATAAAATCATGAGTGATGTAGAGAAAGTAGATAAGGAAGTGTTGTTTACTACTTCTTATAACACGAGAACTAAGGGTCACCAAATGAAATTAATAGGCAGCAGATTTAAAACAAATAAAAGGAAGTATTTATTTACACAATGCACAGTCAACCTGTGGAACTCCTTGCCAGAAGATGTTGTGAAGGCCAAGACCATAACTGGGTTAAAAAAAGAACTAGATAAATTCATGGAGGATAGGTTCATCAATGGCTATTAGCCAGGATGGGCAGGAATGGTGTCCTTAGTCTTTGTTTGCCAGAAGCTGGGAATGAGTGACAGGGGATGGATCACTTGATGATTACTTGTTCTGTTCATTCCCTCTGGGGCACTTGGCACTGGCCACTGTCGGAAGACAGGATACTGGGCTAGATGGACCTTTGGCCTGACCCAATAGGGCCATTCTTATGTTAACAACAGTGTCTAAAAGGTAGGTAACTGTTTTTTCTCATCAAAGCATGAGAAAATTTGAATTTTTCTATATCTGGTTGTGAAAACTGAGGTTTGTCTAAATGAAATTTTGAATGTCAAATTGTGAAATCAACTAATTTTTAAAATAAAAATAACTATTTTTGAGTGAAAATGGGCCCCAGAATAGTATCACCACAATCATGTCAGTCTACCATAAATTGACATTTATGTCAATTTATGCAAAACTACACCTATTGTCAACATCAAGGGATATTTTTTCAAGTACAGGTCTAATGTAATGAGATGTTGGCATCTTGATCTCCCACAAAGAAGTGCTGACAATCTCTATAAATTATGGGGCTAAAATCCTATCCTATTTACTGGCCATGAGGGTTATCAGTCCATTTCATAGGCTGTTGAACACCCCAACACCTCCACAAATTGCATAGGTAGGACTAGTTGAAACTCAGCTCGATAGGATTGGGTCTCACTTCATTAACCCTGGTCCCAATCTGAAAGTGATCAATTTCGTTCAGAAATTAGATGGAAAATCCTTGGTTGATGCTTTATTTGGGTGGAGACAGGCCATTTCCCCAGGCAGTGCATACATGATCAGCAAAGCTCATAGCTATGTACATTATTATTGTATCTTGATGCTTTTGATTTGCAGCTCCCACATTACCTCCGTTTAAATTATGTAGCACCTTTCGGGACTGTTGATAATGCCATGGTTGTGCAGAAGGGGAAAGAAATTCGTGAAATTAAAATATGCAAAAAGTAGTTTCAAGGAGTACTTATTTGTTATAAATTTAGGCAAAGACAGACCTTATGTAAATAATATCTTAAGTAATTTGTGATGTAGCTTTTAAAGAACTTGGTATCTACTACTATCTTTAAGCAGGTCCAATGAACATGGAATAGATTTAGTGTAGAAATATGCACTGCTCACTACCCTCATGTACATGTTAAAACACTGAGTACTCTCTCTAGGCTACCCTAGGAAATGACCTACAAGAAGCAGGATTAACAGAACTTCTGAAATAGATTTCATCTGGGGAGGGGAAGTGAATTATATAAACTGGCTTCCTGCATGGAAATCTCTTGGGTGCTACTTAGTATGTTCATAAGTCCCATTTACTGTATATTCTTAAGTACTTTACTGAACTGATATCTTTATTTCCAAATATATACATGTTAAATTCCCTGTGTATCCCATCCACAACCCACCTCCTCCAAAACTGAGGGACTACCAAGGCAGTATGATACTGTGGAGGTAATGCACATGCCTTCCATGTCCTTCCCACAAGGAAGAGTGGAGAGAGAATATGATCTACAGTCCTTCAACAAAGAAATGCCACTTGGTAAATGGGCCTTTTTATTGAGTCACTTATACATAATACGATTCCTTTAAAAAATATGAAGGCTTTATATTCTAAGTCTGTATAAAATAATTCCTGGAAGAAAAACAGCAAAGCAGCAAAGGATTAATGGTTTAATGATAATCATGAAGTCCTGTGTACTATGGATGGAAGAACAGGGCTGTAACTTGACTATATTTTTGTAGTCAATTAAATGTAGTGAAGGAAATGAAAACGTCCTGAAAAGTAAACAACATTGTATTGACCTTGTTGTATTGTTTGTGGAGAATAAAAATTAAGGTGGGAGTTTCTTTAAATATGGTAAATCTCCTTTTATTATTCCCACAGAGTTCTGTGGTTAAAGAAATTCCCTTTAAGCAGTTTTAGAGATTTTCTTCATGGAAGATAAATTGCTAAATGCGATTCTTTTTAATAAATATATATAGGCTTGAGGTGTCATTGACATATATTTAAAAATACAATTGTTATGCACCCTAAAGCATGCTAGGTGCCTCATCGAGCAAAGAAAAAATGTGGTTTCTGTCCAAAAGAGCTTCCTTCTCAATAGACACGACAGACAAAGGACATGGAAAGGAGTTACAAATATAGCAATACTTCTAAGATGATGTTAGGCACACTTCTTTTTTTGTTTTGTTTTGATCATCATACTCCTTTCTCTTCTATCCAGTACCCTAGAGCAGAGGTTCTCAAACTATGGTCCGCGGACCACCAGTGGTCCGTGAGCTCCATTCAGGTGGTAGGCGGATGGTTCCCTCTAAGGTGTGCGCCTGGGTGGCCGCACACAAGAGAGTGAAGGGCCACCCACCTAATTAGTGGAGCCACGCAGGCCTGGCTTCACTAATTAAGTGCCTGGACCCCGGAGAAGATGCACATGTAAAGTGAGGTGGTAGCCTTGGGGGAATAGGAGGTAGGTGGGAGGGGGCAGTGGGGTGAAAAGAGGGGGTGGGAGGAATTTGGGACATGCAGGGCTGCGGCGGCCAGAGAAAGAGGTGATTTTCCCCAGTTCCAGGGCTGCAGCTGCTGGGGAGAGACAGCCGTCCTTCCCAGTCTCTGCTCTGTGGCTGCTGAGGTGGGGGAGAGACCCCCCTCCTTCCCAGTCCCAGCCTGGGGTCTGCCAAGGCAGGGGAGAGAGGACACATCCATCACATTAGAAAGGTAAGACTACTGATATTAAAATATGAGTTTTGTGCTTTTATTTGTAGAACAAAAAACGTTAATTATTATTAATAGCACTTTTAGCCAAAGCACTTTACAATAGTTAGCTAACAGTACAAACAACATTTAGAAAGATCATTAAGTGGTCCACTGAGACCACTGAGACCCTCAGCAATTTTCAAGTGGTCTGCGGAAAAAAAAGTTTGAGAACCACTGCCCTAGATTCTATCGAGGCCAAACAGCAAAAATTAAGATGTTTGTACACCAATGCGAGGAGCCTAGGTAACAAAATGGAGGAACTAGAGCTACTGGTGCAGGAAGTGAAACCAGATATTATAGGGATAACAGAAACATGGTGGAATAGTAGTCATGACAGGACTACAGGATTGAAGGGTATGTGCTGTTTAGGAAAGACAGAAACAAAGGTAAAGGTGGTGGAGTAGCATTGTATATCAATGATGAGGTAGAATGTAAAGAAATAAGAAGCAATGGAATGGATAAGACAGAGCCCGTCTGGGCAAAAATTACATTGGGGAAGATAACTAGTAAAGCCTCTCCTACGATAGTGCTTGGGGTGTGCTATAGACCTCCGGGATCTAATTTGGATATGGATAGAGCCCTTTTTAATGTCTTTTATAAAGTAAATACTAATGGAAACTGCGTGATCATGGGAGACTTTAACTTCCCAGATATAGACTGGAGGACCAGTGCTAGTAATAATAATAGGGCTCAGATTTCCCTAGATGCAATAGCTGATGGATTCCTTCATCAAGTAGTTGCTGAACCGACTAGAGGGGATGCCATTTTAGATTTAATTTTGGTGAGTAGCGAGGACCTCATAGAAGAAATGGTTGTAGGGGACAATCTTGGCTCAAGTGATCATGAGCTAATTCAGTTCAAACTGAACGGAAGGATTAACAAAAATAAATCTGCAACTAGAGTTTTTGATTTCAAAAGGGCTGACTTTCAAAAATTAAGGAAATTAATTAGGGAAGTGGATTGGACTGAAGAATTTATGGATCTAAAGGTAGAGGAGACCTGGGATTACTTTAAATCAAAGCTGCAGAAGCTATCGGAAGCCTGTATCCCAAGAAAGGGGAAAAAATTCATAGGAAGGAGTTGTAGACCAAGCTGGATGAGCAAGCATCTTAGAGAGGTGATTAAGAAGAAGCAGAAAGCATACAGGGAGTGGAAGATGGGCGGGATCAGCAAGGAAAGCTACCTAATTGAGGTCAGAACATGTGGGGATAAAGTGAGACAGGCTAAAAGTCGAGTAGAGTTGGACCTTGCAAAGGGAATTAAAACCAACAGTAAAAGGTTCTATAGCCGTATAAATATGAAGAAAACTAAGAAAGAAGAAGTGGGGCCGCTAAACACTGAGGATGGAGTGGAGGTTAAAGATAATCTAGGCATGGCCCAATATCTAAACAAATACTTTGCCTCAGTCTTTAATAAGGCTAAAGAGGATCTTAGGGATAATGGTAGCATGACAAATGGGAATGAGGATATGGAGGTAGATATTACCATATCTGAGGTAGAAGTGAAACTCAAACAGCTTAATGGGACTAAATCGGGGGGCCCAGATAATCTTCATCCAAGAATATTAAAGGAATTGGCACCTGAAATTGCAAGCCCATTGGCAAGAATTTTTAATGAATCTGTAAACTCAGGAGTAGTACCGAATGATTGGAGAATTGCTAATATAGTTCCTATTTTTAAGAAAGGAAAAAAAAAGTGATCCGGGTAACTACAGGCCAGTTAGTTTGACATCTGTAGTATGCAAGGTCCTGGAAAAAATTTTGAAGGAGAAATTAGTTAAGGACATTGAAGTCAATGGTAAATGGGACAAAATACAACATGGTTTTACAAAAGGTAGATTGTGCCAAACCAACCTAATCTCCTTTTTTGAAAAAGTAACAGATTTTTTAGATGAAGGAAATGCAGTGGATCTAATTTACCTAGATTTCAGTAAGGCATTTGATACCGTGCCACATGGGGAATTATTAGTTAAATTGGAGAAGATGGGGATCAATATGAACATCAAAAGGTGGATAAGGAATTGGTTAAAGGGGAGACTGCAACGGGTCCTACTGAAAGGCGAACTGTCAGGCTGGAGGGAGATTACCAGTGGAGTTCCTCAGGGATCGGTTTTGGGACCAATCTTATTTAATCTTTTTATTACTGACCTTGGCACAAAAAGTGGGAGTGTGCTAATAAAGTTTGCAGACGATACAAAGCTGGGAGGTATTGCCAATTCGGAGAAGGATCGGGAAATTATACAGGAGGATCTGGATGACTTTGTAAACTGGAGTAATAGTAATAGGATGAAATTTAATAGTGAGAAGTGTAAGGTTATGCATTTAGGGATTAATAACAAGAATTTTAGTTATAAATTGGGGACGCATCAATTAGAAGTAACGGAAGAGGAGAAGGACCTTGGAGTATTGGTTGATCATAGGATGACTATGAACTGCCAATGTGATATGGCTGTGAAAAAAGCTAATGCGGTTTTGGGATGCATCAGGAGAGGCATTTCCAGTAGGGATAAGGAGGTTTTAATACCATTATACAAGGCACTGGTGAGACCTCACCTAGAATACTGTGTGCAGTTCTGGTATCCCATGTTTAAAAGGGATGAATTCAAAATGGAGCAGGTACAGAGAAGGGCTACTAGGATGATCCGAGGAATGGAAAACTTGTCTTATGAAAGGAGACTTAAGGAGCTTGGCTTGTTTAGCCTAACTAAAAGAAGGTTGAGGGGAGATATGATTGCTCTCTATAAATATATCAGAGGGATAAATACAGGAGAGGGAGAGGAATTATTTAAGCTCAGCACCAATGTGGACACAAGAACAAATGGGTATAAACTGGCCACCAGGAAGTTTAGACTTGAAATTAGATGAAGGTTTCTAACCATCAGAGGAGTGAAGTTTTGGAATAGCCTTCCAAGGGAAGCAGTGGGGGCAAAAGATCTATCTGGTTTTAAGATTCTACTTGATAAGTTTATGGAGGAGATGGTATGATGGGATAATGTGATTTTGGTAACTAATTGATCTTTCAATATTCAAGGTAAATAGGACTAATCCCCTGAGATGGGATATTAGATGGATGGGATCTGAGTTACCCAGGAAAGAATTTTCTGTAGTATCTGGCTGGTGAATCTTGCCCATATGCTCAGGATTTAGCTGATTGCCATATTTGGGGTCGGGAAGGAATTTTCCTCCAGGGCAGATTGGAGAGGCCCTGGAGGTTTTTCGCCTTCCTCTGTAGCATGGGGCATGGTTGACTTGAGGGAGGCTTCTCTGCTCCTTGAAGTCTTTGAACCATGATTTAAGGACTTCAATAGCTCAGACATAGGTGAGGTTTTTCATAGGAGTGGGTGGGTGAGATTCTGTGGCCTGCGCTGTGCAGGAGGTCGGACTAGATGATCAGAATGGTCCCTTCTGACCTTAGTATCTATGAATCTAAAGAAATTAAAGAAGTCAGAGGAAAACAGTCTCATAAATAGATGAGTTTTGGATAAATTCTTTCAGTATATAGTTGGATTATACTGGTCCAAAGTAGTAAATCTAATATATTAAATTATATTCTTGACTGAGTATTTAATATTCCACAATACAACCAAAGTAGAGAGACTTTTTCACATTAGACACTAAAGAACAAAATATCTACCCAGCAAGTGATAATGCACTATTGTTTCTACTGATTTACATAGCACTAAAAGTGTACTAGATTTATATTATAATTATGGAGCACGAATATAATGAAGCATTCAACCATTAAGAAAATATAGTACAAAATACAGTACTGCAAATGAATTACAGATTTATACAAGCACAACCAAATGCCAAAAAAACCAGAATGTTAAGATTGCATGTTATATACAAATAGAATGATTTTGTATAATATGTGTGGGGTATATATAGTCTCACACACACACACACACACACACACACACACACACACAAATAACACTCAATAATTGTCAGAGTATATTATCCTTGTGATGCCTGAGCATTTCCTTTTTAATAATGTATATATATTCTCAATGCCTTAGAACTCTCACATCACAAACTGCTAGACAAATATTGACACAATGAAGAAAAAATAGTGTGATTAATTTTTCATGCAGTATCCTTACACATGATCACCAGCACAGCACCATCTAGTGGGATACAAGAAAAACATGCGAACAAATCTTTATAGCATGTGTATTTCATCTAGAAGCCATTTTTCTATGAACAGCCACATGTAGAATTTTATAGTTCTTCTGGACTCTTTTTTCCCCCCAGCATGGATAAAATAATTCAGCAATAAAGATTTAGCTATTGCCAGAATATTGTAATCATTTGCAGCTCCGTGGCTAAGAAAAAATTGGCAAAGTATAAGTTAGGGGTGTGAGCCATGGAAATTTGGAGTATTCAGCTTTTGTTAAATCTTCACTCTATAAAATGCCATGACTATTCTATAGTGTGTCATGGTTCAGGCTTTTGATGGCTTACGAAGTGACAACTCCTCTGTAAGCTGATAGCTCCGTGGTTTGAGCATTCGCCTGCTAAACCCAGGGTTGTGAGTTCAGTCCTTGAGGGGGCCATTTAGGGATCTGGGGCAAACATTGGGGACTGGCCCTGCTTTGAGCAGGGGGTTGGACTAGATGACCTGCTGAGGTCCCTTCCAACTCTGATATTCTATGATTCTATGATCACTCAGGAAACAGAGATGTAAAATATGCATAAATCTACATTTTCTCCTGATTAAATGCATGAGGCACAAACTTCAGAGAGAAACCAGCATTTGAAGTTAGATGGTTAAACCGACAAACTTGGGAGCAGAGATGACTTGTGCCTGTCGATAGTGGGGAGGCTGAGTGAGGGCAGCTGGCTTCAGCAGTGTTACTGAGCATGCTCAGGCCATGTGAGCATGCTCAGTTCAAGCCAAACAACAAATCTGGGGGGCACGTGACCACCTCATGCTCCCACTCACATGAAGTAAGGCACCTAACTGCATACTTAGACACCTCACTAAATGCCTGTCCTAATCAGTGCTATGTTAGCCAAGAGTCAGGCTGAGCAACCTAGCCATAAACTGGATGATTGTTTTAGAAGTGCCATGAAAAAGGACAAATGCAATATGTTTATAGAAGTAAATGTACTTCTATATTAAGTGATTAATTCAGCTGAACAAATGAAGTAGGCCAGGCTGTGGACAAGAGATCCTATGCCAATGATAGTGACAGTGACTGTGGAAAACTAGCTAGTGTTTAGTACTGTGGAGGAGATGATTGTGATTCCGTAATTAAAGCTGAGTTCCATTTTGTGCTTACAGCAGGGATTCAACATTTGTTGTGTGGAGAAAATACACAGTGCATACTCCCCAGGGTGACCCCTCACAGACTAAACCAGTTGTCCTGGTTGGAAGCTATTATCTGGAGCAATTACATTTCAGTGGTCAAGCATTTTAAGTCAACAACCCTCTTTTGTTATTTTTTTTCCCTCCAGCCTCTGGAATTTCAGCCCAACATGGAGGCAAACCAAAAACAGAGAAGCCAAAAGGCTGCACATTCAAAATAGAATTTGTTGGTTGATAAAGATTCATAGAGTTCACACAATTCATAAATTGTACAGGCAAATTCCCAAATTGTTAGACGTTTTGTCTGGTGGACAAACACCAATAGCCAAATTGAAAAATTGACTAAAAGATGTAAGATCTGTCAATGGGCACAAACAAGGCACCAAATCACTCTTGAGGGTGGCCATACTTACCATGCTAGTGCATACATATGGATTTTGTGGGATCTGTACAGGGGCTCATGTCCTTTGCTGTGATCAATGACTCTTCAAAAAGTCTGATGTATTGTGCATACTATCTACAATAGCATATGCCACTGAAATATAAGGATATTCTTTTAAAAGGACTGGTATCCCACAGCAGACCATCAGACACAATTTACTTCATCAGAATTTCAGAGGTTTATTAAATGGCATGACGCATTTAAAATTTAAAATAAAATATAATTTGAAATTGTGGGCAGTGGTTTCAGCTTCTTGTTGGGTAATTTCTTCTGATTCCATATTTCTTGTGAAACACATTTTATTACAAATACTGGGGTCCAGATCCTGCAAAGACTCATTTAAAGGAGTAGTCCCATTGTGACATTATGCCCCATATTCTTCATAGATATATTGTTATGATATGAATATGGCATACCTAAGATATGTTTTATGCAAGATGGGTCATGTGAAATATCATTGGGACCATTATGATTTACTGAATGTGATTAACCTATTTGTATGCATGTATAATTTCTGTATCTGAAGTTAGGAATATTGACTATGTATCAGTTACTAAAGTGTTTGCACCTGGGAAACGTCCACTAGACAGCAGGCAATCAGCCTGAATGGGCCATTAGGAAGGACAATAGGACTTTGAAGATGTTAATCTCCCACTTTCCTGAGAAGCTTCCTGGAATGCTGCTTTGACATTGCAGGGTCATGTGATCATGTCACCTGGTACTGGACACCATCTTGGACTGCTGGTATTTTTCCACTGGTAGGGGGTGGGGAGCAAACTGGGAAACAAAGGATTCCCTCTATATGTAAATCCTATTTAAGGCTGGGGAGTGAGTTAATCAGGGTCGGTTCTTCAGTGAATCCCCACCCAAGATGACTGCTAAAAACACCTAAGAGTGAACTGTGAAAGAGCTGGACCCAGGCTAGAAGGTATCTGGCCTGTGAAGGGAATATCTGGAGTTCTAAGCTGCAAGCAAAAGAAGTTTGTCTTCAAGAATCTCTGCAACCTGCTTCAAACAACATTTAGGGTGAGAAATTACTACTTGTAGCCAGTTTCTTTAAGTATATTAAGCTAAGTTTGCGTGTCAGCTTTATTTGCTCAGTGTTCTAACTCGATCTGTTTGTACCCCTTATAATCACTGAAAATCTATTCATTAACTCAACACAGCCAACATATCAATTATAATAAATCTTCTTTATTCCCCCTCTTCTTGAAACATTTTGCACTGAGCTAAAAACCCTAAAAAGACCACACCCTGGAGGAAAAGGAAGAGGATGAGATTGTCAGGAAGCAGGACTACATAGAGTCTGATGGGCTGCAACAAAAGTAAATAATGAACACACTATCCTGACTTTTCAAATCAGATAGTAGCTGTGTTAAATTATCATCCTACTTCTTTAATAAATTTATCCTATAAAGTTATGGAACATACTGTATTTACAACTCTATAATTACACTTAAGAAAATGTGCTATTGGGAAATATCCAACATGAGTCATAATTATTATTTATATTATGGTGGAACGTAGCGGCTCCGCTCAAGGACTAAGGCTTTATTGCACTAGGCGCTGAACAAACAAGTAACAAGAAGATAGTCTCTATGCCAGGGAGATCACAGTTTAGATTTAGAACAAAATACAACATACAACTGAAACAGAAAGATCAGGAGAAGGGGAGGAAATGATGACTATAAAATAATATCACACTCAGTAGTCTCTGCTCAGCAACTGTTTAACCATGATCACCCTGGCAGTGTTTTGTGGGCATCATGAGTACTCCAGTATTCCAGAGTGATACAATTGATTGAGACCATTTCTGACTTTTCTCAGATTGTTGAGCATATGGGGGCAGATGTACATTACTCAGGCCTTTGTAAGATCAAAAACTCAATGTGAAACTCACTGCTCTAAATATAAAATACATAAATATGTATTGGATGGCATCTGGAATATGTGCAAAATAAAATTCAGATGTAACTGTGTGTGTTACAAAGAAGAGTGTTCTAGACTTATTACTATTTTTTATTTTTATAGCTACAGTCAGGGAAGGTGATACAAAAACAATTACTAAGATGTGGCCATGTATATTCTTGTTGATGCAGAACTTGTTTTTGGCTCTGTTTCCATGAAATTGGGTCAGTTGGTCTGTTCTATCATGCACGGAAAAACAAAGTTCTGAAACCAGAAGACTGATGGGAGAAGAGAAGAGTTTAAATGGTGCGATTAGGAACTATGGGCAATGTCCCTATGAGGAAGATATGCAGATGGACAGCAATGATTTGCCCAGAATATAGCAAACAACCGAATATGGTGAGATTATGGCTTAGTGATTCAGTTTACTACTGCATGCACTGAAACTGTATGGTAGTGAACTTGGTAATGCTTTTGATCATGAGGTTTTACTGATGCATTTGTGAACCCTAGTGGGAATCACTCTTGAATGATTCCATTCTTTCCTGTTTGAGAAATCCCAGAGTTGGTTTGGGTTGTAACTCTCATACATTCTCCTGAAGAGTTTCTCATGTGTAGTACCATAATGTTTTCTTTTGTTTCATCTCCTTTTCGACATATATAGAAGGTCATATGGACTATGTAATTGGCATGTAGATGTCATGCAGTTCTGTGACTGTGACTTTCATCATCTCTGAATGGAATAATGTCTTTGCTTTGCACAGTCTAGATGAGACTGTGATATGAATACTAGCCAGCTGACTAACACTTAATCACTTGGGAAATAGGAAACAATGTAAGCTTACATTTTAAAATGGGGAAGCAATATTAGTGGGGTGAGGAAAGGTTGTCCAGGTACAGCAGGAATGAATTCCCATTTTTGAGGGAATTTGTTCTCCCCTTTAGTTCAAGTTGTTCACCCTCCAGCTTTTGGATCCCTGACTTCTTCTGGAGTCTCGGGTAGCAGCAGTAGCTGAAAGCATGATTTCCCATTTTCAACTAGCTGAGTATTTCTGATTGTTTCTCTCAGATTCAGTCCTTGAGTAATCCATATCTTTTGACCTCCACAATGGAATACCACAATGCACTCTACTTGGGGCTACACCAAACAACCACTAAGACAGTTCAGCTACTGTAGCGTGAGGCTGCCCACCAGGTTGGCAGTGTTAGTGACAGACAAGTTGTTACTCCAATTCTTTGCTAGCTATACTGTCTTCCTGTTGCTAATAAGTAGAATTCAAGATTTTGCTATATATAGCCCTTGGGTCATGGCTCTCTGACAAGCTACCGGAACCATCATAGCAACTGAGTTCAGCTAGGGACCTTGAGCTAAGAGTCCCCAGCCTAAATGAAATTAAGTTGGTGGTCAGCTATGCTCAGTGGAGAGTCATTTGTTAATAAACAAACCTCAGCACAAATTTTCTCCCTAATCTTATCTTCACAGTTCCTAGGGTTTCTCACGCTGAATGTCCTCTGTCCCAAACACTAGTTCCCTCTGTCTCAAAGAGAACACTCTAGTCCCTCTTATGGTATATGGGTTGGAAATAACAAGATCCATCCACCTGTCAGAATGAGTCAGCAGAAATTACTTTGTTACTTTATGCAGGATTTTAGCACCTGAATTTAGGATGATCCAACAGAAGAGCCTTGCATTTCTCTGCAGGGTGTAGTTTTTCAGTAATACCACAGGCAGCAGTACATAAGGAGTTATTTAATATTATATCAGCATCTCCTTTGGTGCTCATCTCAGATGCAAGTAGGTAGAGACTGGGGAACATGCTGCTATAAAAGCAGAAAGAATGTTTACCCAGGCTCAACTGAGAGGCAGTACAATATGAGATTGTGTGGCCCATGGAAAAGTGCTGTACAAGCTCGGAAGCTTTGTCTCTTTCAACAGCAGCTATACTATAGCCAATAAAGTATATTATCTTACCAACAAGGGGAAGTTTCATTGAATGTTTTCACTGGGTAGAAAAAAGTGGAGGGGCATGACTGGGTTAAGACAGCAGTTCTCAACCAGGGGTCTGGGACCCCCTAGGGGGGCTGTGAGCAGGTTTCAGAGGGTTGTTGGGTTAAATTTTGTGATGTTATGTTTTCCCTCAGTTGCCATCTTGGATTTATAAAAGAACAATTAGTCTTCCATATTGGGAACCCTCCTTCATGGAAACATTTGGCGCCTTTTTCCCCAAAGAGCAGGAAAGGTAGAGTCATGTGACAGCCTAAGTCCGCCCAGCAACTGCAGACTACTTAAGGGTGGCATGCCCGTCACTCTGGGCTGTCCATCAGAGTGGCAGTCAGTCTCTCCCACACACAGCCTGCTGCTACTAGCCCCAGAGCAGACCAGGATTTGGGTGAATTCTTGGGATCCATCCTGCTCCCTGTAGGGAGTCACCTGCACTCATCTGTCTTAACATCGTACAGGGAACAATTCGCGTACCACACACAGGACATCATGTTCAAGAATAGAAGATGATCTATGAAGAAGGAAGGCCACTTACTTGCCTAAGTGATCATCTGTGTATCCTGTGTTCCTGTTCCCGATCCTGTCTTCCTGTTCCCCGTCCTTGTCAACGTCACTGTCTTTCCTGTGTCTACAAGAGATGGTACTGTAATTACCCTTACTTGTCTCCTCACTTTCCCTAGTGACTGTAATAAGGGTTTTGGGGCTCTGGGTTTCATATCCACATAACATAACGTTAACAACTGAGCCATTTTTCATTGTTGTTTACTAGTTTAGTTGTGGTCTTGGCCTTCTTGTATCACCTGTTGCTGAAATAAATGTTATCTTGTTTGCACCTTCATCCTGCCTAAGTTTTCATTCACTGTTAAACACTGTTGAATAGATAGCCCATCTTCTGACAAGCAATTTTAGTTTAATCTATCTTGGGCTAACAGATTTGGTGACTTTGGCAGGACCCCCCCCTTTTAGTTTAGACAGTGATTTGTGTTTTTTGTTGATTTCTCGGCTCTGTTAACATGCATCTAGAGGGTGTGTGGGAGGGTTGTCATTACTAAGGATGCCAGAGCGGTGACCACAGTTAGGCCTCAGTGCAGACGGTTGGTGGACTGTAGAAAATCCCGCAGCAGGTATGCCTCGGTGCCAATGGCTGATGTGCCATAGAGTCCCGCAGAGTGGCAGTGAGCCACTGGCTGCCCTGCCTAGTGGGTGTAGGAGGAGCCACTGGCATAAGAGCCAGGAGCCTGCTAAGGATAGTCGGGTTTGAGTGCTGGAGTATGGAGAGGACTACCCTCTCCGTTTGGGTTGAGGTGAGGCTTGTGCCCCACCGAGTCTCTGCCTGGTCAGTATTCAGGAGGGGCATACGGCTTGCGTGCCATAGAAGCAGCCTTGTATGCTGCTCGGGAGGTGAATTACCCACCTCCCTTGGTTTGGTTTTGTGAAGGGCCCATGCAGCACAAGACGTGCTGTGGAATTGGTTATGCTTGCCTAAATTCCTAACCTAGTGTGTTAGGAAGCAAGCTTCAGACTATGGCAGATAGAGCCCAACTATACAGCGGACTGAGGCACAGGCACAGTTCCCATAGATTGTGGCTAGCTCAGATCTGCGGTCGAGTAGCAGCATTATAGTTTGGGGTCGAGCTGGTGAAATCCTGACTCAATATTGCAGGAGCAGCCCCTATCCTGCAAGAAAGACACGCTGCAACCTGTCGGCGATACTCAGCCGTCACTGAGTGCCAAGGGTCCCGTAGTCTGAACGGCTGCAGCGGGGAGACCTAAAGAGTCTCAGGTCCCATCGGGTTGGAATTACTCTAACCAGGATGAGTACCCAGACCTACGAGGAGTCCAGTTGGCTACTGGGGTACAAGTGGCCAAGGCAGCCCAGCTTGACCAACAGATCAGGACCAACAATCTAGAGCTGGAGAAATTGGGCAGACGGGTAGAAGCCTTAGAGACACAGAACACTGGATATGTTACACAGATCAGTAGGTTGGACTTGCATGTTCAAGACCTCAGTGATTTGATTACAAGAAAAGACAAGGAGCTTCACCTAGCTAACGTGAAGCAGGAGAAAACCCAGGCAACGATTCTGGAACTCATCCAGGAGTTCCGCTCTAGCCAGTCACAGTAAGCAGAGCACTCTAATCGTCAGGCCAAGCTACAAAAGCTGCAATACGAGCTGCAGCAGACCAAGGGGCTCTTAAGAGCTATTAGTAGGGACCCTCTGAGGAAGAGCACTGAGGAGTCCAGCAGCTTGGATGACTCTGAGGCAGAACGGCTCCGCAGATTGCCTAGAGACAACTAGAGACCAGGAGGGTGGAAAAAAGGAAATCAGCCTTCAGCTCCTCCTGAATCATCAGTGTAGGAAGGGAGTAATTTGCCCCTGGCGTCAGTGACAACCACCATAATTAGTTATAGACCTGGCTTGTCTCGACCACCAGAGACCCGCCATGAAATTAAAACATACACCCTCCCAAGCAGGCTTGCGTGGTTGGGAAGGTCCTCGGCCCACTCAATCAGGACACAACACTGGATTGGGCAGATAAGGTGAACTCCCTTCCTGGAATAGGGAAGGAAGATGTTTCTGCCATAGCCAGGGAGTGCATGTCCAGTGAGGTGTTCAGTGTGCTTCCCATTAACATCCAGGTGGCTGACACTGAATCCTCACTGAAATTGTTTGAGGGCATTCTAAGGTTTTACCACCTGCACCAGAACTTAATCAGCAGGTATTCTTACGAGTGCCAGCAGCCTTATGAAAGGCGGGAAAAATACCTGAACCGAAAGGCTCTTATGCTGGCTAGCGGGCGCCCTGACTTGTAACATTCCCAAATTCCTGGATTGTCCCCAATCCTAAAGGTGGCTCTAGGGCCAGTAGACCACCTATCCATCTCCCTATGAGAGCTAGAAGAGAAACTTTAGGAGGCTTCCCCAGCCCTCGGAGCCAGGAAGAAGATGGCAGCGGTCACCAACAGGAACCACCGAGGGAAGGAGTCTCCAAAAAGAAACCCCAAACTTCAATGGAAAGACAAGAGACCTGCTGCTTATCAGAGCAAAAGCAGGCATTTGACAACTTCAACAAGGAAAAGCAGAGGTCATTTAGGAACACCCTCTGGAAAAAGCTGTTCCAATACAAAACCAAAGAGCATTGACAGACTGCCTATGGAGGAGCTGCTGCAGAGACTGGCTTATCACAAGAGGAATTAGCAGCAGCAGGAAAAAGCTCCAGATCTACTATGATGGGGCCAGGCTCCCCCTCCTTCCCCAGTAACAGCAACCTTGACCAATGATAAGTGGGGAAGACCTTCAATATCTGTGGTCATGGAGGGAGAGTTTGGACAGCTCCATCAGCAAATGTTAGTTGACAGGATGCTTCAGTGTCCATCTGGTGCACAGACGCTGAGCCAAGAGCTAAGATCCCCAAACAAGGAACCAAGGTTTTAGAGGGCTTCAATATGGGTAAAAGTGTGTTCCCCTTCACCCAGCCCGTCAATTGCAAAACCCACACTATAGCTGCTAAGGCTGCCTTTGGGCTCCAAGCCCTGAGAGGTCAAGGCATTTTAGGAATGAACCTGCTTTCCAAGTTGAGCCTCACTGTAGACCTTCCCAATAGAAGTTTGGTCCAGGACAAAAACAGCAAGCGTCATATGAGATCATACCAGCATCTCATAGAGTGGTTACAGTAAAGGCACCAGAAGTTCTAGAGATGCCAACGTGGGAAGAGGACATGGCCAAGGTTGCCCTCAACCACCAGATGGTATTTGCCAGGAACAAGTTGCAGTGCGGCAAGATAGCAGCGAGGTCAGAGTCAACGGACCTGACCCAAAGCCGCAGAGGCAATATAGATACCCTGTTGCTGCTGAGGAAGGCATCCAAAGTACCAACAAGGCCTTGGTGAAACAGGGAGTGCTTCTGACAACAGAAAGCCGCTAGTCATGAAAGTGGATGGCAAGACTTGGCAATTAACAGTCGACTACAGGGAGCTTAACAAAGTGACACCTTGGTTAGCCCCTGTAGCGGCCAAGTTTAACAAGGTGATGGCTGCCCTCTCATCAGGGGCTAAATGGTTTACTTTCTTTTCCATTCCCCTGCACTCCTCAGCATGGCATAAATTTGCCTTTACTTATAGCGACAAGCAGTACACTTTCAGCCGGGTCCCACAGGAACAACATAATGTGCCGTCTATATGCCATCACCACTTCTCCAGTATTTGGAGCACCCTGAAGAACAGAAGTCAAATCCTTAGCTACATGGACGACATCCTCATGGCAACTGCCATGAAGGAGGAAAATCTCAAGATGCTAGACGCAGTTCTGGATCAGATCAAGAAAACAGGCTTCCTAATCAATTTGGTAAAGGCTCAGCTTGTGCAACCAGAAGTCAGCTATATGGGAATGACAATTTGTAAAGAAGGCAAATGTCCAGATACTCAGCATGTCAACTTAATCTGTAAACTTCCAGTATCCCCAAGATATCTCTGGATTAGATCGTTCCTAGGACTCACAGGGTTTTTGAGGGAACTTATAGACGGGTATGCTGAGATGGTCAGGCCACTGTATGTGCTATTAAAGAAGAACTAAGAATGGAGGGTGAACGACGAGCATCAGAAGGCTTTCTGTGATCTAAAGCAGGCTCTCACCCAGGCACCAGCGTTGGCTTACCCAAAGCCCAACCAGCCATTTCACCTAATGTTGGCAACATCGGATAAGGGTATAAGCCCAGTGCTCCTACAAGATTAGGGAAACAGCCTTCGACCTGTCACCTGTGGGTCGAAGACTCTGAGTGAAGTTGAGAAGCAGTTTAACACTTGCAAGTCAGAGATTCTAGCCCTGGTGTGGTCACTTGGACACTGGGAATACCTATAGGTATGTCCTCAGTGATCCTTGAAATAGCTCATACCCCACTAAAATACATACTCAGGATGCATCAAAGAAGGACTTGTGTCAAGTCTTAGGCTGGCCAACTGGACACAGCCTCATCAACAGAAACCTGGAAGTACGAAAGACTCCCCAACTAGCCATCCTCCCATATGCTCTACTCACAGAGCGACAGGATCATGAGTGTCCGATCCCCAGTCTGGAAAGCAACTTACCCAAGTCGCCTTTTATTGTGGAAAGCAATTATCAGGAAGCAAAAGAAAAGGGCCTGAAGATGTGGGCTGTGGATGGTAGCTGCTTCCACAAAAAGGGGAGCCCTCATGCAGGGTATGCTGCACTTCAGCCAGAGTGCCATCAAGTCCTGCAGGGAACGGTATGCCAGTTTTCAGCCCAGGCAGCTGAAGTGGTAGCGGTATTGGCTGTCCTATATACAGAAGATCCTGAAGCCAATAACTGCGTGTGCTCAGACTCGAATGGGGTTATCTAGGCATTTAGTGAGTGGATGCCATTCTGGATCCAGTGAAAGATGAAGTCGCCAGACAGTCGGTCCATTGCGCACACAAAATATCTGTTGCACACGTGGGAGCTGGCCACCAATAGACCAGTGGCACCCACCTGCTCAAGGTGAGAGCCCATCACCGAGACTTTGCAGAAATCTCCAGCCTCAACAACAAGGTTGACTAGCTGGCCAAACAGGCGGCCTTGTTAGGGGAAGAGAGACTTTGGGTCCACTCAGAGGAGAAGGTGGTGAAAATGGAACCTGAGACTGAGGATCTCTCTGATCAGCTTGACATTAAAGGACTGCAGAAAAGAGATCAAGAAATCCAAGGTCTGTTAGGAAAGCAAGAGCACTGGGAGTACCAAATCTTCCAGGACAGATGGACAGAATGTCGTTGAAAAAGGACATTCAACACCTGTCCTTCTGCTACCTACATGTTTACGCCGAGAGACGGTTGGCTTTGTACATAGCAATGGCCACTTTGGCGTAGACAAGACTGTGAATCGAATAATGACTGTGGCATGGTGGCCAAGTATCATGCAAGATGTAACTAAGTACATCTCTAGTTGCCTCAACTGGGCTAAAAACAACCCAGATGCCAAGGTCATCAAGAGCCTGATGCATCACCAACTTATCAGAGAACCATGGATGTGCTTTCAGATGGACTTAATAGTCCCCCTGCCAAACACTGGCAGAGGCCACAGGTATTGCCTAATTATTGTGGACTGCCTTTGTAATGCCTTCATCTAGTGGATGGAAGCCTTCCCCACCAAGAATAATACGGCAATAACAATAACCCAGAGTCCTTCTAGAGCAAACCTTTTCGAGGTCTGGCCTGCCAGAATGTATTGACTCAGACCAGGGACCCCACTTCATGGGTAAAGTCACCAGAGCATTATGCCAAGCCTTGGGGATCCAGCAGAAGCTGCATATTGCGGGTCACCCATAGAGCTTGGGCCTGTTGGAGCGCACAAATCGCACCTCAAAACAGAGCTCCAAAAGATTGTCAACTCCCAAGGAATGGACTGGGACTTAAAACCGCCCATAATCCTAATTGCATTTAGGTCAACAATAGCCTCGCATGGGTTTATGCCCCATGAGGTTATGATGGGTGTTATGAAAACATCTGAGTACTCGTGGGTAGATGGGGCTCCACCTGATGACTATAAATCTCAGCTCCAGGTTGATAAATTTATGCAGAAACTTTTACAAGATATAAGCTCCATCCAACACAACGTAGCTATCCATCTGAAGTCCAATGCGAGAACTATGCACAAAAGTCTGGGAAGTTCTCTTAAGTCTATTGAGTGGGAAATTGGGGATAGGGTGCTCTACAGATACTATTCAGAGCAAGGGCATACCTTCAGCCCCAGGTGGGTTGGGCCTGTATGCATTACCAATAAGACAAGCTCAACCATCTATGAGGTAGAACTTAAAGGTGCCAAGGGAAAGAAACAGCTTAAGTGGTTCCACTGGAGCCAATTAAAGGAGTGGAAAGGTGCTAGAAGCTGAGCATATGTCATTTCATCATGTAATTGTTTCTCTTTGTCTGTTTGCATCACAGGAGCCAAAGTGTGCCAATTGCCTTTTGTTAACTATGTTACTTGTAAATATATGTTGTGCATTGTTAATAGAGGAGAGAAAGCACTACTTTTGTTCAATTGGGTTGATAAAAGATATCACAAAGGCTGAGTCGACTGGTAAAGAACCAGTTAAGGTGTGGGGAGCTTACCATGGCCTAGTCTTAGAGAACAGCATTGGTCCTATAATGATTTCCGCATACAAAAATGGTCCCAATTGCATATTGTATTGGAAGGAGGAACTGGGGACAGGTCAAATATGGTTATGGTCCAATACAACAGTATGCAAACTGCTCTGCTAGACAAGAACTCAGAGCCCTTAGGTAGGGTGGTAAAGTTCAAAAATAGCTGCGTTTGGGAGCTCCAGGATAGAGTGGTAAACTGCTCTGGTGGGTTAGTAACCAAAGGCCCCCTTAGAGGCACTTCTGTGTCTTCAAATCTGACTCATCGAGTCAAGGAGGGGACACTACAGGTAGGGGTATTCGTCAGCACTCAAGACAATATACATTTTACCAGAGTAAGAGTACACTCTCCCACAACAACTATGTTTGTAAAATTAAACTGTAGTAGTAGTGCTCATGCCCATCGATGAAACTGTTCTGGCAATGTGAATAATTTCTGTCCTTTCAACAAAGTTATGTTTTTAGCTAACTAACTGTTATGGTTTCATAACTATTTTGGTTTCCACAAATGATTCTGGGACCTGGTACATGGCAGGAATGTTTGAGGCAAAAACATGCCAAAAGGTGACTGTCATTCCCAAACCTCATATTAGCAGAATGGGTCCAGTTGTGGTTAAGCAGGATTTTACACACTCCCAAAAAAGTTGTAGTAAGCATGCAACTTCAGGCCAAGGATATACAGCCTTATCGTGCATCCTATCTAAAGCCATCTATGATGGGCTGGGATGTATGAGTGATTGGTAATGAGCCCAGATACCCCAGAGTTAAAAAGGATCTTACGGCTAAAGTCTTGGGCAGAGTTGGCAATGGATTAGGGGTAGTTAATGCCAGGAGTGCTGGCACACTACCACAAAGAGTTAGTAACATGGGCCATAACATGGCAGAGTTGGAACAACCATTAACAGCACCCCTAACTCAAATGAATGATTTACCTACAATATATATCTACCATTTGGGCTGGATGACCAAAACCAGAGTCAATTCCAGATAATCAATGCCATAAGTGGCTTACAGAAAAATATATCATGGGCACTTGCCTGCATACAGGTTCAATCCTGGTTGCAGAACATGGCAGTGGGTAGCCTTAGAGTAGGGTACCAAGGAGTCATTTCTGTTGAAATCAAGTACCTGATAATGAAAGATGCAAAACCTTTTGAAAAAGGACATAATCAGGGGTGGAAACTTTTAGATTTTGTTTACAATCCAGGCTCTAGAGAAATAGTCGCACCTATTCTTACCATTTCCAATGCCTGCACAAACTGGGTGTATCCATTAATTTCCTTTGGAGTTATTGTCAACAACACTATCTTAACTCCAATAGATATCCCTAAGTGGGCTCTTGAAAGCCAAGGTGAATACAACAGTGTAAACATAGACGCATGCGTCTGGGAGGAAGGCAATAGTTACATTTGTTCCACCAATGTATACCAGGGTCCCCACATTTGCCTTAACTACGATCAAGGCAAATGTCACTATGACTTAGAGCCACACAAAGGAAACCAGTCCCAGGTAGTCATTGTAAATAGTACTGAATCTGCATTCGTAGTCTTTGTAAAAAGTTTCTTGGGAATTTCTTTTACCGTGTTAAAAATGATCCACATGTAAACCTTGTATTTGTTTCATATTAGTTGTTCGAGTATGTGATGTCATGTTTATTTCAGAAAAATTAAATGTGCAGTGTATCAAGGCAACTTATGAGCTGTATAGAAATGTTGACCCACTCAACATAGGAGTCAACATTGACACTTTTAAACAGCTGATGCAGCATTCTGATTTGGAAGCCCATATCAAAAATTTGGAAAAAACAGGGCAGCAATTTAATGATCACTGTGCATCATTCAACCGCACAAACAGAACAGGTGCTCAAAAGAGTGCGAAAAAGTTCAAATTTTGCCCATTCCCACAGAGTTATCCCAAACATGGCATGTCCTTGTGCATCCGTTTGTTGTAATTTTAATCATTCGTCTTACTCTTGTGTTAATTATAATGGTGGTGAGATGGATAAGGTTGAAGTTAAAAAAAAATCACTAACTAATCTAGATGTTCTAACTCACCTGGAGTATAGTTAAGTGCAGGTGTTGTGACAGGGTAGCAACGTCATGAAGGAAGGGAAATGTTGGGTTAAACTTTGTTCTGTTACGTTTTCCCTCAGTTGCTATTTTGGATTTATAAAAGAACAACTAGTCCTTCATTTCAGAACCCCTCCTTCATGGAGTGTTTGGTGCCTTTTTCCCCCAAAGAGCGGGAAAGGTAGAGTCATGTGACAGCCTAAGTCCACCCGGCAACTGCAGACTACTTAAGGGTGGCATGCACGTCACTCTGGGCTGTCCATCAGAGTGGCAGCTAGGGTCCCACACACACAGTCTGCTCCTATGAGCCCCAGAGCAGACCAGGATTTGGATGAATTCTCAGGATCCACCCAGCTCCCTGTAAGGACTCATTGCATGCACATGTCTTAACATTGTACAGAGAACAATCCACATACCGCACACAGGACGTCATGTTCAAGAATAAAAGATGATCTAGGAAGAAGGAAGGCCACTTACTTGCCTAAATGATCATCTGTGTATCCTGTGTTCCTGTTCCTGTCTTCCTGCTCCCCGTCCTCATCGACGTCAGCGTCTCTCCTGTGTCTACAAGAGATGGTACTGTAATTACCCTTACTTGTCTCCTCAGTTTCCCTAGTAACTGTAATAAGGGTTTTGGGGCTCTGGGTTTCATATCCACATAACGTCCGTTAACAACCAAGCCATTTTTCATTGTTGTTTACTAGTTTAATTGTGGTCTTGGCCTTATTGTATCACCTGTTACTGCAATAAATGTTATCTTGTTTGCACCTTCATCCTGCCTAAGTTTTCATTCACTGTTAAAGACCATTGAATAGATATGGATGGGGGGTAAAACTTGCAGATAGCCTGAGACAGATTAAACTAAAATTGCTTATCAGAAGATGGGCTATCAGGATCGGCCAAGCAGAGTCAGTGTTAGACTCTCTGGGGCCCAGAGCAGAAAGCTGAAGCCTTGTCATGTGGGGTCAAAGCCCAGGACCCTGAACCCGCCAGCCAGGGCTCAAGCTGAAGCCTGGGCAATTTAGCTTCGTGGGGCCCCTGTGGGGTGGGGCCTCGGGCAACTGTTCTGCTTGCTACCTCCTTATGCTGGCCCTGGCTTTTATATGCAGAAAAATAGTTGTTGTGGCACTTGTTGGCTGAGGAGTTTTTACAACACGTGGGGGTCAAGGGGCTCAGAAAGAAAAATGTTGAGAACTCCTGGGATAAGAGATACCTCCAGCCACATTCAGAGTGATGTGAAGAGCATGCTTACCTCTACCAGATATTAATACGTGACTTTTGTTACAGCAGCACTGTCAATTAAAATTGTAAATGTAGTTTATTTCTGAAATTAAATTTTAGGATGGAAGTGTAAATTCAATTCTACAGTTTTTATAGTTTCAATAATTTACCATTACATGTCCAGTATAATTATGCTGCTGCAAAGACGCACTCATAAGAAGTTTTCTGTTGAAAGAAATATATTGCTTCATGTCAGACTTTGAATCCCACAGGACCCCAGTGGAATTTACACTATGGATATTTGTTGGTTAGTAAAAAACTTTTCCAGATTTTGAAGCAAATGCAACTATTTCTATGAAATTGACACCTTTGTTGTCTGGAGTGGACCAGGAATTAGAACTGAAATGAGAGATGTGGAAAAATAATAGAAAAGCATTTTTAAAAAAAGCCAGCCTGGGAGAACACTACAAGCTGCACAAATCATATCATCCCCATCACTGTGAGAGTCCACAACTATGCTCAGCAGCAGCCATATTCAGCCTGTTTATTCAGTTTCCTCTACAGAGCAATACTTACTTTCAGCTAGTACTAAATCTTAACAGCAAATGGACTAGATACAGACAGATATGAAACAATTTGAACGACAGCAACACCACTTGAGTGGGGAAAGCTATTCAGGGAAGAGAGGGCAGGCCGATCTCTAAACCCTTCTGTTCCTCAGTAACAGTCATGAGTTTCTGCTGCCAGAATCTGCTGTTAAACATGCAGGAAGCATGCTGTCTCCCAGTGCAGGTCTTCTCATAGGCAAAAGCTCTCCAAATAACAAATTATGTCCTCAGCTACTTACTCAATAGTCTGATAACTACTCAAGGGATTAAAATCACAACCGCCATGATGGAAATAAGCCACATTACTCCTTTGACATATAAAGGTGACACAGCAATACCATTAATCTAGCATTACACAGTACCCCATGTAGGTATTTGCAGACTAGAATTAAGTCACCCCTTAACCTTCTCTTTGTTAAGCTAAACAGATTGAATTCCTTGAGTCTATCACTATACAGCATGTTTTCTAATCCTTTAATCATTCTCATGGCTCTTATCTGAGCCTTCTCCGCTTTATCAACATCCTTCTTGGATTGTGGACACCAGAACTGGACATAGCAGTACACCAGCAGTCACACTTTCACAAATACAGAGGTAAAATAACCTCTTTACTCCTACTCAAGATTTCCCAGTTTCTGCATCCAAGACAACATTAGCCGTTTTGGCTACAGAATTCCACTGTATCTGAATCCGATGAAGTGGGCTGTAGCCAATGAAAGCTTAACTAATAAATTTGTTAGTCTCTAAGGTGCCACAAGTACGCCTGTTCTTTTTGAGCATTACGCTGGGAACTCATGTTCAGCTGATTATCCACCATGATCCCCAAACCTTTTTCAAAGTCACCTCTTCCCAGGATAGAGTACACCATCCTATAAGTATGGCCTACATTCTTTGTTCCTAGATGTATACATTTACATTTGGCCATATTAAAACGTATATTATTTGCTTGCACCCAGTTTACAAGCAATCCTAGATCACTCTGTATCAGTGACCTGTCGTCTTCATTATTTACCATTCCCACAATCCTTTTGTCATCTGCAAACTTTATCAGTGATGATTTTATGTTTTCTTCCAAGTCATTGATAAAAATACTGAATAGCATAGGGCCAAGAATCAAACTGTATGGGGCCTCACTAGGATGTGAGAAGCAAAGACACTCCAGTACAGATATGTATCTGTTGCTGTGATTGTTTAGACTTCTGTATCATACTAGCATCTATTCCAGGCACCCACCAAAGCATCATACCTTGGCCATTAATCCTCAGATTTTGCAAGACATTCAGATTGTATCTCTAATGTAAGAAATATACTAAATAAGCAATAAAACTGTAGTCTGAATAGACACCAGATCCAGAATATCTGCAAGTGAAGATCTTAATATCAATTTTCAATCTTCACTTAGGAGCTCCTAACACAAATTGCTGTTTAAACCATTCATTTAATTGTTCTTTGACAATAGGCATCCTAAAATATAATCATTTAGCTCAGAATTCTACCAATATAAATCACAATTTGTGCAAAATGTGCAGGAAAACCTACAACTGAGGTAGGACTTTTTGCAGAGCTTTGGAGCTGCTATGAATATTGGTAAGGGATTTTACCTTTACTATAGTCTAAAGGGATTGCCCAAGGTGCTGAAGGGCAGTCTAGTAAACACCTCTTTCTTCAACAGAGATATACATTACTACCTCACTAGTATGATATGCTTCTATTCCTGACAATTAAGCTGGCTTTCTGTATTCAGATGATACAGAACTGGATGGACTTGCTGATTGTTGGAACACTGACTGCAATAATGAAAGGCCTTACAATTAATTGCATGCTCAGTCCTACCAATCAAATTACAGCCAAGCAGACTACGTGGACAATCTTACATTTTATACAATATGGAGCCTGAATGACTGCCATACAAAGCAATGCACTTTTTGACTAGAGAAACATTCATCTGACTGAACAGAGTTTAAAAAAAAAAAAAAAAAAAAAAAAAAAGGGAACCTGCCCCAAACATCTGCTAGATAGTAGAAGGTCCTTGCAAAGAGCCAATGGATTTTGGAGGAGTCAGTCTTGTCACAGACTCCAGTGGCTGATGTACCACCAGTCCATGCCACTCAGCTACTAAAAACATGAACATGTGTAAGCTGAAGTTCTTAGCCAAAGGATTTATGCCCTGCTTCAATCACCCACTGAAGCCAATGGCAAGACTCCTGTTAACTTCAGTGGGTATTGGCTCAGGCCTTTACTGAAGAGAGAGACAGCCCATAGTGTCCACCTGTTTTCTATGAAGGACATTTCTCAATTTTTTTCAGGAAGGCATAATTAGTTTTCATACGAAGCAAACTTAAGTATAAAAGTAGGCCAATATCCTGATTCCCTCTCACACACCACACATCAATTTGCTGTGCCTATGAGCTAATAATACCAATTTATATGTGTACTCTTTCCATAGACTACACTGTATATGCTAACGAAAAGAAAATAATATGTTAAATGGATAAGGGAGCAGAAATACCTTTGAAGTTTTTAACTGATTGTGAACTGTATTTGGGTGGGGAGGACAGCTTGATGCTTCAGTCAGTAAGCTATTCAATGTAGTGCTTGTTGCTCTAACAGTAAGATAAGCAGAGGTGTTAGTGCTGTATGTTACCAACTGTGAAACTTCAATATATTTAAAGTTAGTTTTAAGGAAAAAAGGCTTACTGAATGAAGTAAATATTGTTAGTAGCAGTCACTTCACGAGTTAGTAGCTGTGACCTGTACCAAACTCATTTCAAGAGTCTTCAATAATTGCAAGCACATATCCCAATTTCACACATCAATGCAAGCTACCTAAGTGTTTTAGGGTTCATGGCTGGCTCATCAAAAAGAAAGAAAGAACTCGCAGGTACGCTTTCCTGATTCTTGTGCATCACACAGCCAGACAGCTGCACTGACATCAAGTGGACATATATGTATGGCATTAGAAAGAGGATGAATGTGGTACAGAAAATCTCACTTAAGCAGCCAACCAACCATCCAAGGAGGGATGTCACTAACTTTCAACACTTGTTTTCAATGAAGACTCCTTCAGCTTCTGACAGTAGTTTGTGATGAGGTAGGGACATCATCCCATGTTCATATCTGTTTACTTTATTTTATGTGCAGTACTGAGGCTGGTATGCCACCTTCTACCAATGCCACTTCAAGCAGTCCAAACTATGAAAAATGTCTCCTCTTTTGCTTTGCCTCAATATTCACATTTACCCTCTTTCTTAATCCCTTTGTTCTCACATTTAATGGTACCACCTTAAACAGTCCTTCCTATCTTTCTTTTCTCGTTTCTCCCTACTGTACGTGCCCTTGTTCAATCCCTTTGTTTGCCTTCTTACAATCTTCTTTCTTTCTGTAATTTTATTCTTTGCTACTGTTTATAAATGATATTCCTTTTCTTGCCACAGTTCTTTGCATCTCTATTCCCTCTCTCCATTTTGTTGACTTTCTTTCTTATTTAAAAAACACATCTCACCCTAATTTTCATATTGTTCCAATTCCGTGATAAATTAGGAATCATAAGAGCTGCCAAAAGACTCCATAAGGTACATTATGAAATGCACCAGCTGTCCTCCCCCCGCTTTCATTTATCTGCTAAACTAGTGAAACGTAGACCTCTTGAATCCATTAAAAAGAGCCCAAAAAGAGAAAGTGGCAACAACATGTGGGTCAAAACATAGTTATCCTGATAGCTGACTGTGGAGTCGGCCAATGTGCCCTCAGATTAAATTCCTCTATGATGTGAACTGCTAAGATTTTAGTGGAACTCTCCTGCTCAACAGAGCACGCTGCATGTGTCTTCTGACATGCCTCTGTTCCTAAAGCCACATTGGTTGTATGCGTATCACCAGGTGCTGCACTGTCTGTATATAATTACTGTAGTGCCAATAGTGTGCTAGTTGCTTTCCAAATAAAGACATGATCAAGAAGCTCAGAGTCTCAAGATAGATAAGTAAACAAATAGCTATTAGGATAAAATGAAGCAACAAATATACAGTTGGGCTAGTAAATATATAAGTAGGATATTATATCTAAGTTATTCATCAAGTGTGTGACAGTATCAGTTTTAAATAGGCATCATGATAGAGGTGGGTACTTCAGGAGGGCCTTGGATATAAAGAGGGTATAAGGTTTTCTGGATGAGCTCAGGAATGTTTTTCCCTCAGGTGAATCCACAACACATAAACCACAAGCTTTTGTGCTTCCTAGATAGAGAGGACTTTTTTTTCTTAGAAATGGCACCTTTTATAAGGACCACCAATTAATAAAATAGTGTTGATTATATTATACAAACAAAACATTAACATGAAGTAGTGATCAAAAGAAAATGGAAGTAGGAAAACTTGTATGGTAATGCTGCAATACAGGTCCAAAGTGTAGGGCAGAAAACAGCCATTTAAAATGACCTAGTAAAGTCAATATGAAAACAGCAGAGGACAAATAATTAGTGATAAGAAGTGATTTAACAAACAATGGATAATTCCCTTACTCATCTTCATTTTCTTGATAATTGTATTTCTTCATCTGTCGTCTTTATTTTGGTTATATTTTTCTTTGTTCTGTAGAATCAAGAAAAAATACAAAAGGTAAAAGTACTATTAAGCTTCTGCTACCTTTGAGCAATGATATGAGCTACAGAATATATATAAAAATAACTAAGTCATTGCTCTCTCAGATCTTGGGTTCGGAGTAATTATCTGATTTTTCAGTAAAACCTTTTATCTTGACACAGGATTTTCTATATCATTTTTCTTTAGATGCAAAAACCCCGACCCTAGAATAAAGAAAGTATTCTGCTTGCTTGAAACTAGAGCAAAGTAAAAATTTCACAGCAAACAACGTATTTGACAAATTGATCCTCTTTCTGCTTGCAAAACATCCATAAGCAGATATCAGATTCCTTCAATATACTGTATATGTTATTCAAAAGTATTCTATTAATAGATTTTCAAAATTTGTTACTATATGGATTGATCGCAAATATTCTGAATTTGAGCTGTGTTGCTTAGTTGTGATTGATCAGATAGATCACATGGTATTGTTTCTTTTCCCTGATTGCATGAGAAAACACAGGCACTTCTGGTGTGAATACTGAAGTTTGTTTTGACATTCACTTTCCACAAATATTTGTGCTAGTAAATTCTATCCAAATAACTTATATACCTATATCATCAAATTGATAAGAGATTGATAAGAGGAGAACTGAAGAATATTCTCAAACGTCTATAGCAAAGAATGGTATGCCACCTAACTTTGATTCTAGTATCACTGCTTACCTTTAAAATATTGGATGAGATTTCAGGAAAGATTGTGATTGCGTGATGAGGGCCTGTCAGAATTAATTCCTAGGCAATCTTGATCCCCTGTCAAAAAATTTTAAGGTGGCTGTATACACTCAGACCCGAGGGAACACAGAGCATATCCCCAAAATAATCTTTTTCTTAGTCATACAAATATATGAAAAAAACATGTCTATATTTACTTTGCTTGGGTGCTAGGTCTTTTCAAAATGTATGTCTCAAACATAGTAAATAATAAATAAGATGAAGTATAGAATGATGCATTTTTAGACTTATTGGTCTTAAATTCTTCCCTATTTGACTTCATTGATGTTACAGTAAGGATTAATCTGGCTCATTAATAGGTTATATACATGCTGCAGAGCTCAATCCCAATTATTACAGCACAGCCAAAGTCCTTCTCCCAAGGATTTGCTAGAATTGACAAATTTAATCCCTAGTCTATAGCAAAGATATAAGCAATGCAAAAAGGAAGAAGTCCAAGGGGAGGGTTTTTCCCCACATTGCCTTATAAGACAATTCATTTTGAAGTTAATTCTCTTTTGTTCCCTGGGTAAAAAAGAAGACAACTTGTGATTTCACGTGTGTGTACACCAGCAATGTCTTATAAAACATTGACCCAGAACTATTTGAAAGATTTTAGCTGCTTGTTTACATAGCTGTCATTAATACAGGCTCTCTCTCTCTCTCCATTTTTATGTTTGCCAGATGAGACTATAATGAGTCTCAACAAATTCTGGGTGTGGAAGTGTGAAAAGGAAAAGAGGATTTGTGTGCAGTTATTTTAGTTTGGTTAAGAGACAGAGCAAGAAACAGGCCAACCTTAACCCTAATAACGTGAGATTTGTAGAAGCGGGGTTTGTGCTAGGCGAATGGGAAAAAATCAAGGGACCTTGCTTTAAGATAAGAATGGAATGCAATGTTGACTAAGAGAATGGGAAGAAAAATGTATAAACAGGACACAGCTATATGTAACGAAAGGGTATAAATAATGCTTTATATTGTTTGTACTTTGAAGATTTGCCTAAGGACAGACGCTCTGTCCAATTGCTGTCTTCCCTGCAGTTGCATGAATAAATTGTCTTTGACTTGTTGCTGACAAACTCAGGGTGAAGACTCTGTTTTCTTCCACAATTTGGTGCCGTGACTCGGATAGCAATTCCCGGCTGAGACAGTGACAACTACTACGGACAGTTCCCCTTCGCACCCCAAGGCGCCAATCAAGGTAAGAGACCTTTTGAAATCTCTAATGGGGTATTGGAGGACTGCCCGTGGAACCATCTGTCCCTTTTGGGCTCACGCCATGCGAACTTATTAAATCTGCAACAAGGTCAGATGCAAAGCGGTGCTGTGGAACTTTTTGCTGGCCTCATA
This sequence comes from Dermochelys coriacea, assembly GCF_009764565.3. NCBI lineage: Eukaryota > Metazoa > Chordata > Testudines > Dermochelyidae > Dermochelys > Dermochelys coriacea. The sequence continues at coordinate 194,750,349 of NC_050069.1, forward strand.
TAAGGTTAGTCATAGGCGGTGCTGAGGATTTATTTTTGCCGCCCTCAAGTAGGTTAGTAGTGTAAAGTGGTGCTGAGGAATTTTTTCTGCTCAAGTAGGTTAGTTGGTTGTGTAGAGGAACTTTTGTTGCCTCATATATGGAAAAGGTCAGACCTAATCAGTGCTGAGGGGCTTCGTTGCCCCAAATAAGGGAAAGGTTGTATTAAGTCTGGACTTTGGGAATTAAATGTTATTGTAAATGAGATGCATCTAGGTATGGGAAATGAATGAGAGTGAATATGAGTTAATGAAGGGGGGGTATAAGCCGCTGACCAGGTCTAAGGCTTAAGCTGACTCCTGCCGCACCAGGGCTACTCCATGTGGGAGTTCTGAAAGCAAGGGGGGTCAGCCGAACCTTTGACCCAGCGGATAGGAACTTTCCCTTACTTATGAGCTGCTGACTCAGCGGACAGGGCACCTTTCCCCGGAGTGTGTGAAACCCTTCTTTAGCTTATGAGCCACTGACTCAGTGGACAGGCCACTCCTGTGTGATTGGAAAATGGGTGGGGGACAGTCTAAGAATACCCCTGCATACTACATGTACATGCATTATGGTCCTAGGACCTCCAGGTATTTACAGAATTGAAATTTTTGATAGGTGATAATCCATCTAAATAGTTCCCACTAGAAGGTATCTTTGATATAGATAAAATCATACATCTCAGATGAAGCCAGAAAGAGACTCCATGAGTCTGGAATCTGAATGACTCCCAGGCAAAATTAAAAACTCAAGTGCAGGATTTAAAAAAACAAAATGTAAAGCATCCGGATGCCTCCCTACCTGAACTACTGCATCAACTCCCTTGGCTCCTTTATAACCCCAATTAGTTAAGGCTGAAAGTGAGGAGGGAAAGGAATGGGTTAATTTGAAAAGTCAGCTTGGCCTAGAGATAAAGAGAAAGCTGCTCTGTGTTCAAGATCAAGAATCAACACAGACCATGCCAAGTACAAAAAACAACAACAAAAAAAAACTGCTTTCAGCCCCAGCTGGCTGTGAAAAATATAGACAGAGGCAAAACAAAGGCAACACAAGTTGCAGGACTGAGATTACATTTGCAAAGGTTGGCGGCCCAGTGAGACCCAACAGTCTACCTTTGCAACCCTGGAACAGGTGTGGTTTGGGGATGCTGAAGGAGCCACAGGCAGCCAACCTGGACTAGAATACTGAGCAAAGGTCTCTGAAAGGGATGCCCCAAGAGACCCCAGGGCGAAAAACCCTCTGAAGAGCAGAAGGAGGTTGGAGATTTTTTTTTTTTGCAGTGTACCTCTGGACAGCCTGTGCACAGGATAACCTCCCAGATCCACCTCTCTCTCTCTCTGTCTCTCCTACCCCCGGGCCTGGCCAGCCGGAGCAGCGTGTTTGTGAGTATGAAAAAGATTGCAGGTGGGTCTACCCCCAGTCGTAGCAGGACTGGGCAATAAGAGGAGTTGTGGAAAAGGGAAGAGATGTGTATCTGACCGCTAGAGAAAACTGAACAGTTAAAATGCTAATTGGCCATGTGTTCTGTCCAGGTGGCAAGCCTCATAGGGGAGGACTCAGGTAGCCTTGCGAGTGAGAATGTTTAAGGACAAGACCAGGAGGGGTCGGGACTAGTTGAAAAGCCCACCCTCCTTGCTAAATTGGTAGTGGAATAAAACCTGTGCCCATGGAAAGAAACGGTTCAACAAGAAAAGGAGGATCGGACCCAGGCAAGCAGGCAGGCAACAGATAGAGAGATTGGAAAACAGGTTGGAAACTCAGAGGGCATAGTGGAAGGAAAGGAGAAGGTAATCACAGGCATGGGAAATTTAAATCCCTGGAACAATAATGGGAATGGTAAAATTTGAGTTGATTGGGGTGTCGTTGAGAAAATAAGCAAGTGATTTAAGGAAAGAAAGTGAGAAGTTAATTTCCTCCAGCAACCATAGAGTTATCAGTTGAATTTTGTAAAAACGCTAAAGAAAAAGAATTCTTGGTTTCTTTGCAGCCATTCTGAAGGGAAAATGGGCCCTTTTCCCAAAGAAATGTCTGTAAATAAATCCAGGCAAAGAGATTTGACTAAAATCAGTTGGCTATAAACATTTTAGTCAGAGTAGAGAAAACATATGGGGTGTCTATTGGAATTTAACCACCCAAAATATATGAAAGGAATATCAAGGAAAAGAACATGTGTAGTGTATATTGTAAAAGGGGTGAGGAAAATGCAAATATGCAATGCTACTTAATTAAAATCCTATTAGACTCCAAGAGGCTACAATAGGAGGTGTTTTCCTTTTCGGATTACTGTGTGTTTTGAAAACAGGAGTTAAAGGTAACAGGCAATCAAATCTCTGGTAAAAGTTAATTGTGTCCCTTTTAAGTAAAAGTTGTTTACCTATGAATGGCTCTGGATCCAAAGCAAACCAGAAAGCATCTGTGTTAAAGCAAATTACCTAATTGATAAAGGTAGAAGCCACTGAAATCTAGCCTGCCTATGAAAGAAATACAGAAAAATATGGGGGTAATTCCTCTGTTTTGCCTGCAATCAGCAAGGGTATTTGTATAAGAAAGAAATATTTTAAACAATGACCGATTGCCCCAGAAGGGGTAGAAAAATGTTTTTGTCTTTCAGAAAATTAGAGAAAGCTAATGCCAACTAAAGAGCAATCCAACATACCATGCTTTTACTGGCACAATAGAAATTGTGTTCTGTGTTCTATGTCCTTGTGGTGTTTTGTCTTGTGGCTAGAATTGTTGTTTAATTTTCTACAGGACAGCCTAGTTCAAAACCAAATGGAAGGGTCAGAGCTAAATGCAGATACTTGCTTTATCCAGCTTGGAATACAAAGTGTTTTGGATACTATCAGGAAATACTAAGGTTTTAATGTATGTGACAGAGGCTGTGCCAAAAGCTGAGAATGTTCTTGGAGTGCTGCTGGGTGCACTTTACACCCTGATCACCTTTAGCGCTCCTTGGATGGCCGCCTGGTTGCGCCTCAGGTGCTCTTGCCGTATTTGCTCGCGTGCACCACTGGATGGCACACGTGAGCAAAGGGGGGATGACTGCTGCAGTTAATAAGACTGGTACGAGACTGGTATGTACCTAATTTTAATTTGCCTGGTAGTTTGTGTTTTCCATCTTTTGTAGTCTTAGATCTGCTGTTCTCCTTCCTGCTGGCCTTGCTGTTTTGCAGGCCTGTACAGCTGGATTTCCTTCGGGCACATTCAAGCCCTCATCTTTCTCGGCTGTCAGCCAAGTCTCGGCTGTGAGTAGTGTCCTTGGGCGGGAGCCAGCATCTTATCTTCGGACAGATCTTGCTAGCTGCAGTGTTGAATTCATTCATTCTCTACTCTTTTCTTCTTCTTCTCTTCCCCCCCTCGGCCTCTCGTATCTACAAAGGAAACTTCCACTTTCCACTCACACACCTTTGACCCTCCCCAAAATGCTCTGCGATGCTTGCAACAGTGTTGGCCACATATAGTGCTTATCTGCCTTCCCTGGAGACTCACTGAGGGAGGAGGGTCAGCAATATAATATTGGAATAATACTACCAGCAACATAATATTGGAAACGCAGTTAAAGCTTTAAAAAAAAAAAAAAGGCAGCACACCCCTTGGGGACCTTTTGTAAATATTCAGATTGATTTTATCCAAATGTCTAAATGTTGTAACTATGAGTATGTTGTGTTAGTATTAGTTGATGTTTTTTCAAGCTGGGTTGAAGCCTTCCCCTGAAGAAGGGCGGACGCCAAGTCTGTTGTGAAAATTTTGCTTAAGGATTTCATTCCAAGGTTTGGCATACCTGTGAGTATCAACAGTGATCATGGTACTCATTTTATTGGACAGATTGTAAAGGAGTTATGTGCAGCCTTGCAGATCCAACACAACCTCCACTTTCCCCACCACCCGCAGTCTGCCGGGACAGTGGAATGTCAGAATGGGATCCTGAAGAATAAACTGGCTAAGATTTGCGCAGAAACAAACTTGAAATGGCCAGATGCCCTTCCATTAGCATTGATAAGTATAAGGGTCATCCCCAACCGAAAAACTGGACTTAGCCCACATAAGATCCTGACAAGGTGCCCGAGGCAACTTCCGGCAGCACCTCCGCTGGCCTTAGCCCAGATGGACATTCATCTGATGTATGACACAATGCTCCATTACTGCCAGGCACTGATGAAATGCGTTAGGTCTCTTTATTCACAGGTGAAAGAAACACTACTCAAGGATCCTGAGCAACCCTGTCATTCATTAGAACCAGGAGACTGGGTCTACATAAAGGTCCATCAGCGAAAGACTGCTCTGGCTCCACACTGGTAAGGCCCTTAACCAAGTTCTGCTAACTACCAACATCACTGTGAAGTGCCAAGGACTAACTGCCTGGACTCATGCATCTCACTGCAAGAAGGCCCCTCCACCTCAAGATGACCCTCCGACTGCTGATCAGCCTGTCCCTCCTTATGGTGGTACTTTTCCTCCTTCTGGACAGCAGGAGAAAAGGACAAGGTGAAGTGTTGGTAACCTCTCCCTTGTCCACTAACAGAACCACCATACATTCACCATCTGCTGGAGGAACCCAGTTCTTACAGGGTGACATGCTGGTAACCTCTCCCCTGTATGATGCTCAACCATGACTGTTTCAGGAAAGAAGTTATGTTAGTTCCGCTGAAACTGCCAAAGTCCAGGGATTCTTGACTACAAAAGACATTCAGAATAGGCCCTGGTGGAAGAGATGGAGTATTGTAACCTGGCAGGGAGGAACTTGTGGGGACCGCGCTTGGGATTGTGGTATTGAGTGGTGGTTTGGGTTTATTCCGAGGACTGGGCTCTGTGCTTTTGGACAAGTACCTTCAGCATATAGAGCCCTCCTTAATTGGCTTTCAGACGACGAATACCAAAGGTACCTTGCTGCCATGACCACTGTCCCTGCCATTATCCTCACTACCACTACCACCCCTGTAATACATCCAAATACAGACAATACCATATACTCTGATGAAACCCAATGGCCAAGGCCTTTGCACCTTAGTCATCCCTATGGGATGGTGCCAATAGTGCAACAGCAATTTGGAACATTTACAAAGGCCAACAACATGATGAGAAATTTCCTGAGGCAGGAAAGGAATTGCAGTGGGATCTGGTATGTTCAGAAATTCAGGATTTTCTAAATGATCAGCTCATGGCCATTCGGAGTGATTTTGAGAATCAGGCTTGGCCCACTGCCCTTACTAGTGCTTCAGGAATGCCATCTGATCTGTGGCCGTGGAGACATACTTGGAGATTTTCAGGGTGGAAGTGCAGATGCTCACAGTGCTCTTTCCAAGCATACGGGCCAGTTGGAGGGGGCGTTGGGCTCCCACATACCAAATCCTGCCAGGTCTGTGGGGAGGATGCATGTGGGATTGGATAATTCACAGTGATATTTGGGAAATTAAACTACCTGGTATGCCTAGTTGATTCATAGTCAGTGCTCCTGGAATAAAACCCAATGTTTGGATAGGGATAGGAAGCCAATGGACATTTTGGTCTTTAAAGCCCCGCAGCTTCAGTGGGTACAAAAGCTGAAGCTAGGAGAAGTTGTCACTGCTTATGACAACATCTGTTGGGAAGGTATGGAACAAGGAACTACCCTGACAGAACACCTGCTTTTCCAAGCAAATGATAGCTGTGTAAATGTTAAGACCACCACCTTGTAGGACATACATATTAATCTTACCACTGCTGGAGGAAATCATATTATTTATTGGCCTGCAAATAGAGTCCTACAATTATACCTTAGGTTTCATGTACCTTTTAATTGGATCACCTTAATACCCGACCAATTCCAAAACCTACTCTCCCTTCAACCAGAGGTTCAGAAAATCTCTGAATTGCAAGGTCAAATCCATGTGCTTCAAAATGTATATCAAATTAAAAAATATGCTTTCCATACAGCCTATAGACTGTCTACTTTATGTACTAATTATGATGTATTGTGTTATGTAACTAAGGTTACAAAACAACTTCATCGTATTATTACAATGGAAATGTTAATGCTTTTATTGCTTTTGTGTAGTTTAGAAATATGTTATTGTTGCTGTAAAAAATGTAATAACAAAAATACCTTTCATGTCCATACTAACTATGCATTATCATTACATCCAACCAAAGCTTATGGGGCTAATCCATTTGATTTGGAGTCAGAAATACAAGGTTTGATGAAAATGGAGGTTTAAGAAGAATAGTTGTGCTGAAAGCACAAAAGGGGGGATTGTGGAAATGTGAAAGGGAAAAGAGGATTTGTGTGCAGTTATTTTAGCTTGGTTAAGAGACAGAGCAAGAAAAGGGCCAACCTTAACCCTACTAACGTGAAATTTGTAGAAGCGGAGTTTGTGCAAGGTGAATGGGAAAACTACAAGGGACCTTGCTTTAAGATAAGAATGAAATGCAATGTTGACTAAGAGAATGGGAAGAAAAATGTATAAACAGGACACAGCTATATGTAACAAAAGGGTATAAATAATGCTTTATATTGTTTGTACTTTGAAGATTTGCCTAAGGACAGGCACTCTGTCCAATTGCTGTCTTCCCTGCAATTGCATGAATAAATTGTCTCTAACTTGTTGCTGACAAACTCAGCATGAAGACTCTGTTTTCTTCCACAGGTGGTTAATAAAATTCATCACTGTTGGACATGCAGACCTGTAAGTATTACACTTTTTCCACACTTGAGTGACATTACTGGGTGCATGCATTTCTCCTCCTGGGAGAGAGAACAAAAACAGGATAGATGTTAATCATGTTGCTTAATGCACTACTGGAAAGTAGTCAGATACTGTGGTGATGAGCATGGTATAAAAACCCTATCCTGAACAGAATAAAATAGAATAGAACTAGGCATTCTATGGGGCTTGTGTAAGTGGCCAGGTAGCCTGCATAGGCCTGGTGTTCTTACACAAATAGACATTTGCCCAGATATCTACTCTTAGACACTCCTCAGTGTATCTCAATTATGCTAGCAAACCTATTTTTTTCTGATTGGTCAACAGTATTATCTTTTTACTTCTGGAAATAAAACTTAGGTTTCCCCCTTTACCTTCTCTAGACAAGAAAAGGAGTACTTGTGGCACCTTAGAGACTAACAAATTTATTAGAGCATAAGCTTTCGTGAGCTACAGCTCACTTCATCGGATGCATTTGGTGGAAAAAACAGAGTAGAGATTTATATACACACACACAGAGAACATGAAACAATGGGTTTATCATACACACTGTAAGGAGAGTGATCACTTAAGATAAGCCATCACCAACAGCAGGGGGGGAAGGAGGAAAACCTTTCATGGTGACAAGCAGGTAGGCTAATTCCAGCAGTTAACAAGAATATCAGAGGAACAGTGGGGGGTGGGGTGGGAGGGAGAAATACCATGGGGAAATAGTTTTACTTTGTGTAATGACTCATCCATTCCCAGTCTCTATTCAAGCCTAAGTTAATTGTATCCAGTTTGCAAATTAATTCCAATTCAGCAGTCTCTCGTTGGAGTCTGTTTTTGAAGCTTTTTTGTTGAAGTATAGCCACTCTTAGGTCTGTGATCGAGTGACCAGAGAGATTGAAGTGTTCTCCAACTGGTTTTTGAATGTTATAATTCTTGACGTCTGATTTGTGTCCATTCATTCTTTTACGTAGAGACTGTCCAGTTTGGCCAATGTACATGGCAGAGGGGCATTGCTGGCACATGATGGCATATATCACATTGGTAGATGCGCAGGTGAAGGAGCCTCTGATAGTGTGGCTGATGTGATTAGGCCCTATGATGGTATCCCCTGAATAGATATGTGGACAGAGTTGGCAACGGGCTTTGTTGCAAGGATAGGTTCCTGGGTTAGTGGTTCTGTTGTGTGGTGTGTGGTTGCTGGTGAGTATTTGCTTCAGATTGGGGGGCTGTCTGTAAGCAAGGACTGGTCTGTCTCCCAAGATCTGAGAGAGCGATGGCTCGTCCTTCAGGATAGGTTGTAGATCCTTGATGATGCGTTGGAGGGGTTTTAGTTGGGGGCTGAAGGTGATGGCTAGTGGCGTTCTGTTGTTTTCTTTGTTGGGCCTGTCCTGTAGTAGGTGACTTCTGGGTACTCTTCTGGCTCTGTCAATCTGTTTCTTCACTTCAGCAGGTGGGTACTGTAGTTGTAGGACAAAATCTCTACAGACTTTTTTTTGTAAGTCTCTAGTCTTTGAGATTGAGGTCATGTTTATCAAACTCATTTTACTGATTTTTATAATATTTTGCTTAATGGTATATATAACATATAGATTTTTAGCTAATGACCTGAGGTCTGTGTATGCTATATGTCCCTATGTAATTTAAGCGTTTATGGATCCATTTTATCAGAAGTTAAGTGGACAGGAGGGGTTTTTTATTTAGATTGACTTACAATCCTTCAGTTTTTGACTGACACTTTAAACCTGACATTTATATTGTGTCAGAATGCTTACCACCAAGAATGAATGAGGGATCACTGACAAAGAAATAGACCACCAGCAAAAACTAATTTTGTGCTTTCTGACATTAGTCACTCCTTTCTGTTATTTTCAGTGTCTCTGCTGTGGGAACAAACAGGAGACAGATTAGAGGGCTTCCCTACTTTGTCTCAATTCTAAAGGAAAGGCAGCACTGATGATGTATCATATACATTAAGTGCTACACTCAGATCAATATACATAATGGGTATCTATTTTTTAATTTAATTTTATAGAAGCAAAAACCAAATCAGTAATACTTTATGTAAGAAATTCCAATTAATGCTAGTGAAAAAGACTTGACCATATCTACAACTAGAAGAATATATCCAATATTTTCTAAGTATTATTGTTGAGCTTTGCTAGATTTTGCTATTCAGGACACCACGTAATTTTCTCTCTCTCACACAAAAAAGCAGCATGCTCTCTCCACTTCTTAGCAAGAATTTAAAACAAAAGTGCTGAAATGAGGACTCTCGTTAAAAAGATCAGTTGCTTTTACAAACTATCCTGTGGAACATTTAATCATTTGCATTCACATTTTCAAAAGACTCTATAAACTTGATCTGTTTAATCCTCACAGTATCCTTGTGTGGTAAGACAATATAAACCCCACTTTCCAGATGGGGAAACTGAAACAAAGGAATTCATGTGACTTACTCAGGTCACATGCCAAGTCAGTAGAAGAGTCATGATTAGAACTCAGTAGTTCCTGGCTTCTATCCCCATAGTGTACTTACTTCATCACATAGCCGCTCTAAACTTATTTATCTGTTTACTAGTATACTCTGAAGTATTACAAACAAAATCAAACTTTTTTTATCAAACCATTGAAAAATGTACATTGTATGATGCATTATTCTTGCCTTTTTTACTATTTGTTTGCTTACTTGCTAAATTATAAAATCTAGTAATTTCCAATCCACTTATTAATGTGAATTAGCAAGAGTCCACTACCGTCAAGTTCTCTATATTATTATTGGGTATTCTTTTCTTTACAGCTCCCAATTGGTCCTTGTAGTCTATGGAATAGTATTTGGCTTGTACATCTATCTGCAAGTGTCTTTGTTTTTTATTTGATTTGTATTTAATAAAACTATATACTAAAGATGTCTGGTTCAGCTGCTTTTTTGTAAGCTGAGACCATCTATAACTATAATAAGAAAAGAAAAGGAGTACTTGTGGTACCTTAGAGACTAACAAATTTATTAGAGCATAAGCTTTCGTGAGCTACAGCTCACTTCATTGGAATGCATCCGATGAAGTGAGCTGTAGCTCATGAAAGCTAATGCTCCAATAAATTTGTTAGTCTCTAAGGTGCCACAAGTACTCCTTTTCTTTTTGCAAATACAGACTAACACGGTTGCTACTCTGAAACCTATAGCTATAATAATTTTTTATTGTTAGACAATCCTCTAGGAACTCTTTTCTTCCATTTTGAGAACAGGGGTTCACAGTTTGCACAAGAAGCAATTCAGTCTTCAATAATTCAGATTTCCTCCTATAGTCTATAATCAGTGTTTCTCAGCCTTTTTGATACCGGGGCCCAGCTTGCTGCCTTCCTAAACTGTGTCAGGGAAATCTCAGGGACAGGCACAGGTCGCGGAGAAACACTGGAATACATAATTTCTGATGAAAATCTCCTGAATGCTTCCTATGCTTCTGAAATTTTGAGTACCCATTTTTGAATCCATCTGTTTGAGAGGTTCATATACACTACTCTCTTGCCTTAAAAGAGCCAAAAATCCTTACCCTTTGACTTCACTGGATTTTAAATTAAATCCCTATTACAAAACTCTGCTAATTTGCTTATCCATTATGTAATTTCTTTCTGGAGCCAAATTAGTAGAAAGAGCAGAAGAAATTTTAACAGGGGAATTAAATCCCCTTTTCTTAGTGCAGCCCCATTTTACCATGACTAGAAGGAATGCTGGAGCCCACAGTTCCATGGCTGTTGGGATAGGACAGTTGATGCTTCATTGGATGAAATGGGACTCAAGTGGGCTTGAGAAGTAGCTGAGGTGGAGAATCACTGTGCCTAGCTAAGCAAAATAAATCTTAACCAGAAAGTAAGGGAAGGAGCAGGGAACTGCTGTTTCTGAAGAGGGGGATCCCCTCTCTCTGCTGGGCCAACAGGGATGCTGCAATGGTTTCTAAGCCCTCTGAGAGGTCAAGCTATTGTGGTAATGGAGGCACTATCAGGAACTGAGATATAAGGAATCCTACAAAGCTTTGGTGGCCCAAGAGCAAAGGGGTGTAATATCTACAAGGGAGCCTCCAGAACACTGATCCAAAGAAGTGCTGGGACCCCAGATAATTGCTGGCATTTTCTGCTGTTGCTGCTGTAGAGAAGGAGACACGCTGAGTACAGGGAAGGGCAAGTATTACTTCACTGAAGGTGCTGAAATATTTTTTATTGCAGGGTCTGCAGCCGTGTGATACGTAAATTCATAAGTTCATAGATTCCAGGACCAGAAGGGACCATTGTGATCATCTAGTTTGACCCCCTGTATAACACAGGTCACAGAATTTCCCCAAAATGATCCAAGAGCAGATCTTTTAGAAAAAACATCCAATCTGGATTTAAAAATGCCAGTAGTGGAAAATCTACCCCAACCCTTGATATACTGTTCTAATGGTTAATTAACCTCACTCTTAAAAATGTATGCCTTATTCCCAGTCTGAATTTGTCTCGCTTCAACTTCCAGCCCTTGGATCGTGTTATACCTTTCTCTGTTAGGCTGAAGATACCATTTATCAAATATTTGTTCCTCATATATATACTTAAAACTATAATCAATTCACCCTTTCCTTTGTGTTTGTTAAAATAAACAGATTACCTTGAGTCTCTCACTATAAGGCACATTTTCTAATCCTTTAATCATTCTTCTGGTTCTTCTCTGAACCCTCTCCAATCTATCAACATCCTTCTTGAATTGTGGACACCAGAACAGGTCACAATATTCCAGCAGCAGTCATACCAGTGCCAAATACAGAGGTAAAATAACCTTTACTCCTACTCTAGATTCTCCAGTTTTTGCATCCAAGGTTTACATTACCCATTTTGGCCCCAACATTTCACTAGGAGCTCATGTTCACACCCCTAAATCTTTTCAGAATCATTGCTTCTCAGAAGAGAAGCCAACATCTTGTAAGCATGGCCTACATTTTCTTCTAGATGTACACATTTACATTTATTGTATTAAAATTAATCTTATTTGCTTGCACCCTGTTTACCAAGCGATCCAGATTGCTCTGTATCAGTGTCTGTCCTCTTCATTTTTTAACACTTCCCCAATTTTTGTGTCACCTGAAAACTTTATCAGTGATTCTTGTATAATAAGCTATTACAATCCAAGGAATTACTTCCTTCTAACCTGAAATAATGTAATAATCACTTTTATAATTATACAGATGATTATTTAAATTCAATTTGTTGTTGCTCTGACCAAGAGTAGCAGCATCAAGATAGAATAAACTCTCTTACATTAAAATTACCATGGTCTTTCTGATTCTTCTAGAGATGCAGTTAATCCATTTAGTTAGCATTCAGTGAAATGCCAAATGTTAGCTCTTGATATTTATTGGACACAGTACAAATCTGAAAAGGTATTAGTTGGAATTTTGGTCTGTCTAGGTCAAACAGGAGTCTGACAGAACTACTTTTGATGCAACACTCTCGCCGTGATCTCATTTGATTTTTAAGTAGTATTTAAAATCATATCATAATGAATATTGCATCATAGAAATACACCGTGCTGCACAGAATGTGAACTGGACCACACTAGTAACAAAATCTCTACCCTGATTTACTAAGTGCACAGGCTGATGCCATAGAGTATAGAATGAGTACAAATTGTGTTGTGGCCATTAGAAGTTTGTTTTTTTAAGGAGAAAAGATTGGGGTATATTGAGAAAGAGACAGAGTTAGGCATACAACGCCACATGAAAAGAAGTATGAAGTTGAGAGTGGGTTAGAGAGACAAAAATAATCATCAGGAAAGAAGCATGGATAAAGCAGAGAGGAGGAAGAGGTGTAAATGAGAGCAGAGATCATGGTGGAGTGGATTTATGGAGTGCATTACAGGTGAGATGGAAACCTGAAATTTTTACAGAAGAGTGGAACCACGCTATTAGAGAGATCTGAGGAAACACTGTCAGAGTGTCAGGAAAGGAAAATGATCTCCAAGACAGCATTCTGATTACCCAGAGGAGAAAGAGATACCAATAAGAGCAAGAAGGCTGGAGAAAGGCGTACTGGATAATCAAAGCAGGAAATAATCTTATCTTATTGAGTCTTTAGCCTTTAGAAGGGTAGAGGAAGGACTACACTGTCCCACTGTGTGCTACATTTTTCATATTTTATTTTGCATTAATTGTAGAAGGATTGGGTCCTGCTTTCTTTTTATATTCTAAAGTACAATAAAGAAATTAAGGGGATCCTATAAAGTTGATTTAAACCTAAAATGTAAGTACTTTGAGAAATGAGATTTCACAAAACCTAGCAAAAACAAATATTTACATGTTCTTTTAAATTCCAATTAAAACAGCATTTTTAAAAAATGTAGACACATTCCTCTGTAGTGTTTGCAATCCGTATGTTGTTGAAGTATGCTAGCTAATGCATGGGAACCAAAATATGAAATTGACTGTACATGAAAGTGAAAATAACTAGTTTATTTTATTGTCTTTATCTGAGCTGAATGAAAAGAGTGAACAGTGCTAATTGTGCAAACTGAGTCAGGTTATAAAATTGTTTCCTTTTTAATAACATAAGGTTTTAATAATAGCGGTAAAGAAATTAGATTTTATGAAAATATTTTTAACCTCACAGTGTCTCTTTAAAGTCTTGACTCTTCTTTCAAGAATTCTAAAGCACAGTCAAATTGAGGCACTTAGACGGGCCCATTCCATGCCATCTTTTTTTAGAAAATTCTTTGAATGGAGCACCACCTGGTTTTTGCAACACAATCCATAGCTGCTGACGTGTCCTTTCTGGAGGTCTGCCTTCCCTTATGATCCTTGTAAAAGAGATTTTCAAGCAGCATGATTCAAGTCAGTGCTTACACTTCTTAACTGTTCCTCATTTTGAAAGAATCATTTAAAGTACACATTTACATCCATTTCACACAAACCTGGCTTGATCCCACTTTTCATTATTGTACATAATTGACATCATAAATACTCAATCTGAAGTTACAAATCAATAAAGCAATTACTATCACATCATTTCATAGTTCCTCCTCTATTCCTTTCTGTTGTGTCTCTCCCTTTCTTGATCTTTGTTACGCACCTTAAAAGCCAGTGTTATACATCTGAATTGGGAAAGGTTGAAATTTGCTCTCCAAATAGGTCAGACATTACACTTTTTTACAAACACTGGGTCTGAAGAATGCTGTTATTGCTGAATGCTGTATAGCTAAACCCTCTTATTGGATCTTTTTTGGTTCTGAGGACCTGGAACACCATACACTTCAGATAAAACCTTGGTTATCTGTACTCTCTGCCTTGATTAGCTTTAATTATCTGCCCACTGTCCTTTTCTGCAGCTAGTATCTTTAACACACACAGGCACTCAGTCTAAAAAAAGATCATAAGCAATAGAAGACTGCATACGGTTTGCTTCCTAGCCTACATGCTGCTTCTTCATTCACAGATGGCTTATGTTAAAAAATCTTATTAAATTTCCTCTGCCTCATTTGAATTAGTGATACATTATCTCCATTTTACAGATGGAGACATAGAGGCATTGTAAAATTGATTTGACTACAGTCACTTAATGAGCCAGTCAGTTGGACTAGTATCTAAATCTATTCACTCCCAGACTGTACTCTAACGCCTAGTTTACCTCATTAGTCCTATTATTTAGAATATATTAAAATAAAAATGTTTATTTACTATTCCCAGATCCCAGGTCTAGAGTTCCTGAAATGTTAATGCTATCAGGCAACAAGTCAAGGTGCACTGGATTTTAATCAGGTGCCTTCTCTTTCAAACATCCAAGAATAGCGTGGGACTATTGGGTTAAACACATTTGTTAAGGTATGTACAATGTTGGTGCCACTGCTGCTATTTTTAGTTTAAAATGATTAAATATTGCTAACTATAATTATTTTAATTTTGCTAGCATGTGTTGGTAATGTAAAACTCCTTTAGAATAATTCATTTATACCAGTGTACTATTCTGTACACTTACAAATTTTTAGAATGTTTGCATAATTCTAAAACATGGAAGAACATTTTTCTCTTACTTTGTGAATTTTGTGTCTAACAAATGAACTATCACTAAATTTGAAACTGAAGCTGTCTCTTTGGCTATGTCTCTCGCAAGCTAACAACTTTCCAGCATTGTAGTATTTACTAAGAAATACATGTCATCTCTTTGGAATTCTAACTTTCTTAAAAGTAGATACAGAGAATGAGCCAAACTCTGCTGACACTGAATCCAGTTCATTGTGGACAAAAAGAGAAATGCAGGCTAATTTCTTTCACTGGATAAAGCGCTTTTTTACTAATTTTGAGATGAATACCTAATGTTCTTCAAATTCATGTTTGAGTACACTGCAAACTGGCTTGATTTTTAAAAATAAGCATTTTGGGGGGTTTGCAGGTTTGTGAACTTATGGAGATAACTTAAGCAACTACCAATCCTCAACTAGTGTTAGGTTAAACTCTGTTACTTAATGGGTTGTCAGGTTCCATTCCGGGCCTCGCCTAGCGTCTAATCCATATTCGTTTTAAAGTAAACTTTCAGACCGTATTTAGTATCGATAATGTGCTATTTGTGATGATTTTGTATGTGAGCGTCTTGCTTTAAAGAAACAAAAAGAAGGGGAAAGGCTCCGCCACAAAAGGTAAATAACTTGTGACCGGATACAAACAAGGGCTACTGGTGAGGAAGCGGGGAGGTTGAGATCCTAACTAGGCAGTTCCCATTTTAGGCAGTGGAGGGCCCCGCCATTTTCCCGGGCGTCTGAGTAGGTCTGTAGCCTCCACGTTTTCCTTGCAAAGGGCCTAGAGATTCCTCTTTCTCTCGCCCGAGCTCTTGCTCCCTAACGCTGACTATGCCGTGCACGCTACGTCGCGCTTTTGTCATCCGTTTGCTCGGTTTACCCCGCCCTGGCTTGGACCCAGCAGGGACCAACCTCCCCCCCTAGCCAGCGCGGCAGCGGTCGGAAGCAGGTGCCCCAGGCGCACAGAGCCGGGAGCAGCTGAGCAGATCTCCTCGAGCGAGCGACAAGGAGACGGGGCACAGGAGCCTCGCGAGGTGCTGCGCCGGCTCCCGGACCCGCTCCCTAGAGAAGCTCGAGAAACACTGCGGCTGGCGCCGGTCACGCGCCTCTTTCACAGCTCGGCCTCAGCCCTGCGCCTGCGCAGCTCCCCGCGGCCGTGTGATCTTGCGCGCGAGCGCGGGAGGGGGCGCGGCCTAGCCCTGGCGAAGGCGCTGGCTGAGTGGTGGGGCGGGGCGCTGCGGGGACACGGCTGGAAGCGGCCGGGCAGGGTGAGCAGGCAGGCAGGCAGGCAGGCGGGCGTGAGAGAGAGCGGGAGCGGCTGCTGCTGGCTGTGAGGGGCTGCAGGCAGCGGTCCTGCCCGGGGGCATCTGTATTTGAGCTCCCAGATCTTTAGTTTGTGGAGGGCGCGGAATTCAGAGCCCGCGGGGCGGCGTGGAGCCCCTGAAATCGGCAAGAGACTCAGACCAAGCCCCGGCCAGGCACCGCAGGCGGCTGGCTGAGGGTGGCTGTAACTGTTCCTCCCCTGGCGCGAGCTCGAGGGGGCGGTGTGTCGCGCGGGGGGCTGGGTGATCCGCGCCTACTCCAGAGGCGGGCGGAGCTTTCCCGCAGAATCCCGCTGCTCTGCCTCGGGCGCCGCCGCTCAAAGTCGGAGCCCTCCTGGCGCCCTGGGAGCTGTTTTTAGGAGGCTGCTCAGGTTGTCCCCGAGTTTCCTCACCATCGGTCCTGCTCTCTCCCCAGATACTGAGGCTACTGCCAGGTTGGTTTGTAGTATAGCTGCAGGACGTGGCTGCTTGCTTCTAAAGGCAGTTTTTCTGCAGAGCCTGGGGGCCCTTTCCTTGCCTGCGGGATGCCACAGCTAAGACCTCGGAAAGTGCAGCTAAGTAGGGAGGCACTGACTGCTACGATGGGGCCCTGCCCACAACCTGTAGATGCAGGGATGGGTGCGCACTCTGGGGACTTCTCTGCGGCCAGGGGGAACCCTCAGCGGGAGGCGAAGAGGAGAGCAATGCATTCCTTATCCTGCTCTTCATCACCTATCCTGTTCTCCAGGGTCCCATGTGAGCAGCTCCCAGGAGTAGCATCTATGGAGGAGCAACATGGGACTAATACGAGGCTTCTAGGTAAAAGAAAGGAAGGGAGACGAGGCCGCAGAGGAAGAGGCATTGCTGCTGCTGGAGGCAGAAGAGAAGCAGCTTTACAGGTTTCAGACCATGCTGCAACTGAAGTCTGGGACAAGGTGATGGTGCCAGTAGGGAGGAGTTGGGAAAAGGCTATCCATAGAAAGAAAGGACAGGGATTGCAGCAGTTTTCCTCTGGAACTAGGTTGGAAGAGAAATTGGCAACAGAGATTGAGGGAAAACTAAGTAGTAGCTGCTCAACAAATTTGGGACTGTTGGGACCCCAAGAGGGATTAGGAAGTCCAGGGGAAAAGAGCAGACATTCCTTAATGGAATTAAAGTTACAAATTCCATGCCCCAAGGAAGAACTGGTGAGCCCAGAGAGGAGTGACAGATGCACCTTGTCAGAACCAGAAGTGCTGGGGCCTGGGAAGGATGCAGGGAGCCTGATGGCACTGGATCTGCAAATCTCAGACTCTGAGAAGGAAATAGGGAGCCTGAGTGAGAGGAGCCAATACACCTTGGTAGAACCGGGGCTTCAGGAGGAAGTAAGGAAGCAGGGAAAAAGGGGCCAGCGCTCATTTTCAGAACCAAGAGTGCTGAGGCACAAGGAGGAAGAAGAAAGCCCAGTGAAAAGGGACAGATGTTCGTTGGCAGGGACAGAGTCTTGGGTAAAAACAGGGAGCCTGGGGAAGAGGGGAAGGTGCTCCTCATCTGTCCCGAGACCCCAGGAGAAAATAGGGAGCCCAGTGAAGAGGGACAGATGTGTTTTAACAGAGATGG
This sequence comes from Dermochelys coriacea, assembly GCF_009764565.3. NCBI lineage: Eukaryota > Metazoa > Chordata > Testudines > Dermochelyidae > Dermochelys > Dermochelys coriacea. Next base: position 194,767,968 of record NC_050069.1, read on the forward strand.
GGGAGTCAGGGCCTCTAGATGAAAAAAGGAGTCTGGGAAAAAAGGGTAGGCAGTTTTTGGTGGAAGTGAAACTAAAGAGCCCAGGGAAGAGAGGCAGACACTCATTGGGAGTGCTGCAGCCACAGACACTAAGCCTCCGAGAAGAACCAGTAAACCCAGGAAAGAGGCTCAGGCGTTCCTTGCAACTACAAAGCTCAGGCCCCCAGGAGGAAGTAGGAAGCCTGGGGAAGAGGGGTAAGCACTCATGCACTACTGAGGAATCACATCTCCAAAGCTCAGGTCCCCAGGAGAGTACAGGTAGCCTAAGGATAAGGGACAGGCATTCCATGGTGGTACTGCAGCCACAGAGTCTAGGCCTCCATGAGGGAGCATGTAGCCCAGGAAGGAGAGGCAGGAGCTCTTTTGTGGAACTATGGCTACCAGGGCCCCAGAAGGAAGCCTGTGGGGAAAAGGGTAGGACTTACTTGGAGGCGACAGGAACCTCAGAACACAGGAAGAGGAGCAGAGGCTCCTCAGCAGATGAAAGGGTGAAGATGGTGACCCGGGCTGCTTCTCAGCCAAGGCTGATATGTGGGAAGGATTATGAAGACCAGCGCTGGAGGCAAGGCAGGGGTTCTGCTGCTGGAAATACTCGAGGGAGCAGACGAGGGAAGATGGAGCAGCAACAGGTTGTAGGGCAAGAAGTGGGTTCTACACCCACTGATGATCTGTTCAGTAGTAGAATAGAGGACAATGGTGAGAGACAAAAAGATGGAAAGGAAGAGGCTGTGGTTTCAGCTGAACTAAAATTAAAGATCAGAAAGCCTAGTAAGATCTTATTCTGTATCTGCCTATATATTTATACGTTGCTGTCTTATATCCATACCCCCCACTTCCCCTGCGTATATGTTGCTGTCTTTCTTATTGCTCCTCTAGTTTGTAGGATGCTGTCCCAATTGCTTTACATTCTCAACCCTATTGCCTCTTTTTAAATACCATTCAAAATAATATCCCACTAGCAACAGAAACAAAAAATGCACTTGCGAGTGGTGGGTTTTTTGCATGTTAGTAGTGATTTTCTCAAAATGGGACAAATTGAACTAGAGAGATATTTAAAAATGAACAAAGTTGTAAATTTTGCTGAAAGATACAAAGTAAAATCTTCATAAGAGGGAGAGATTGTAAATATACCTGTAAAATGAATCCATTTGTGAAGGAATTTCTTTCTAGTGAATTGGAAACTTGGATCAGGTCTATGCGCATAAATATGCGGGTTGGGAACTAGGAGCATTGTTGTTGCCTCTAATTTCTTGATGGAAATACAAACTTTTTTCTGTATTCTTGTTAAAAATAGTATTATGTATTTGAGTCCTTTTTCATACAGGCATGATTTATTGCAATAGGAAAAACTGTAAGAATGAAATTATGACCTATTTTGAAAATTTAAGATCTTACTAAACAGGCACCTTAGTTTAGTGGTTTTCAACCTTTTTTCATTTGCGGACCCTTAACAAATTTCGAATGGAGGTGCGAACCCCTTCGGGAATCTTACATTGTCTGTGGTGTCATCCCCCCACCTCCTCTGGCATTCACGGACCTCAGGTTGAAAACCATTGCCTTAGTTTAATTATTTTGATACATTATGTGAAGTATTATTAATTTTCTCACAAAGTTTAACCAAGATGTTTTGAGATTTGCATTGAAATGTTCACAAATAGTTTTTAGATCTAATGAATACTTCTTGTTAAAAGAACACTAATTTGCTTAGTATAATAAAGAATGTGTCTTTCTGGTTCTTCTTGAACAGGGACTGTAGTTCTAAAAATTTATTAAATTTTTTTTTTGCTCTTTGCTCAGGTGATCTTGAACACATTGTAATTTTGAATATATTTATTTCAACACATAATATGTGAATAAAAGGTTTTACCTAAAATTTAAAAGTGGGAATAGTATCTAACGTTATCTTGCAAAAATACGTTAGTTTGATTTGCCAGTTGGGATATGTTTGAAGTTACTATCAATTCTTTCAATTTTTTTTCTTATAACAGCCTAGCATTCTGTAAAGACTTTATATAATAGATATTTTAAGCCAGTTAATATGCTAGTTATTTTCTTTATGTAAAAATGTTAGTCAGAATGTAGCACAACTACATTTCATCTCTATAGTTTTTATTTGGTAGATAATAGTCTTGAAGAACCATGTTTGCAGTATTTTTTCTAAAAAGGCAATAGTTCAGTTTTTTCTTAAAACACTTGTATTAGGGTGCAAGACTGACTGTGATTCTTTTTTTTTTTAAATCAGCAAAGAAAAAAATAACAGTTAAGGAAGACTCAGATGCACAGGATGGAAAGCAGCTAGAGACTAATCTAAATAAATCAAAAGATTATAACGTAAAGAAACCACTAGTAGCGTACTCGGAATATCTCCAGGTAGCTAAGTCAGATGGAACTCAGAGCAAGATACCAGTATGCCCCGGTTTAACAAGGGGATTTGCAGTACAATGTAACAGGAGAAGAAATACAATCACCAAGATCAGATGTTTACAGAATTTGGATGTAAAAGTAACTGAAAATAAAGTGACAAAGAGCAGACTGGTAGAGTCTGAGGATGAAAAGTGCAGAGAAGCCCCAAATTATCATAATAGCATGCCATCCACAGTAGAAAAGAATCCAGTTGTAAAATTATATGACTGTCGTTACCTTAATACATTTGTAAAGTCTTCAGTTGATGCAACCAACAGCAGTTACCAAATTGGTGGTGGATTCTTGCATGTAGCACAGGGTAAGAGAGAGAGGTTTTGTCCTGACAGTGTTACGGGACAGAGTGACATGAATAGCAAGCTTAATGTAATGCAAATTCCCACACAGAAAAGTATATCATTTGATAAAGAAGGAATATGCCAAAATAGAAAAAATGGTCAAAATGAAAACAGTAAGTGCTTGAGGGAAAGAAAGTGGAGTATTGATAGAAAGCCCAGGAAAAGGATGAAACTTTTTGAAAAATCATCAGTCCAGAATGTTCTCCCAGTTATGAACAACAAATACTGTGAATATGAGTTACATACGGAAGATAAAACTGCCACAACAGACTCTTTAGCAGTTTTAGAGTTAAATAGCAATGAAACTACTTCCTCATCTTCGTTTGATCAAAAATCAAATCCCCATCTAGAACCAAATACTCAAGGAGCACAAAATGGTTGTACTGCCTCAGTTAATGGAAAAATGCACTTGAAACCCTGTACAACAGAAGATAGTTTTGAGAAGAGACTTGAGCTATCTGAAATTGCAAAAGGAGAAAAGGGTGGTTTTGATTCAGAAAGCATAGAACAACAAGACCGCTTGAATACCTCAAATAGTCCAGAAGTGGTTACTTCGGTCAATGACCACATTTCTGATTACTACAATGATGCCAGTTGCCAAAAGAGAGAGAGGATAGTGTCAAATGAAAAACTGATAGTTAATGTTGAGAAATTACAACTATATAGCTGTCAAAGAATAGTACCAATGTCTGGTAAAAATGTTTGGCCTCGTGAATCATGTGCTAGGACTTCTGAATGGTTTCATAAAAATCACGTGTCTCTCCTGGAAGGAAAAACTTCAACTTCTGGTTCTCAGGAATGCTCATATGAAAACAATACTGAAGCTTTAAGAGATATGGTTTTAACTGATAACTCCAGGCAATTAGATCGAAGTATGCTAGAGGCAGAAAGTGTCAAAGAATCTGCATGTAAAATAATAATGGATTCTAACATTGAATGTCTGACTTCTGTTAGAACACCAGAGTCATCGTTATTGGATATTTGTGGGACTTTGAGGGTCACCTGTAATGAAAATCTAGAGTCATCAGTGGATAGTAGTCCCATAGTTTCTAAGTCTGAAGGTATCCGTGAAGCTCAGGTGACCTTAAATTTGGCAGTAAAACAAAAGCAAAATGATAAAAACAAAGGAGCTTTAACAAAGAAAAATCTGATGATGGCTCTCCAGGATGGCATACCTGAAGATGACAATATAAGTAAAATCATTGTTAATCATAAGACATCAATGGTGAAAAAAACAGTTACAATTCCAAACTTAATGAAAATGTTAAACACAGGAAATCTATCAAATTTCAAAATTCCTTTACGCAAAAATAAAATTGAATCCAGGAAAGTGGACTATATTAGATCATTAGATAAAGAAACATACAGTCCACTGGAACGCCTTCACAATTCTGCTGCTGCTCCAGCAAGGCAGAACAGATCCAAGGAGAATTCCTCTGTGGTAGTCTCTGAGCAGCAACCTGTCTCTGAAGAGGCCGATATCTCTGTAAGCCCCTTAAAGGAAAATGCTGACCAAATGAGCAGTAAGGACTTTGGCAGTGGTGATTCTGAAAGTCTTTCAAATGAAATGAATATACTTTCTGAACATGTTTCTACATATCAGTGTGCTTTTCTTGAGGGAGAATTGGAGTCATCTGCTCTTGAAGATGTTACTGACTCTTCTGGTACTGCACATATAGATCAAAGTCGCACACTAGATTATTCCAGTAAAACAGTTGACCATTCTGTTTCATTAGAAATGCATGATGATGATAAAAAGAAATCAAGAATGGATCTTTCACAGAGTAAGATTAAAAACTTTCCAGATGTTCTTAAGGCTTATGAAGATGATATTCTTGTGATTGATGTAATTCAGGATGACCCTGACCTTTTTGGAAACACTGATGAAGGGGAGCTTGCATTCACAATGAACCATGTGACTGAAAAGTGCTGTAATATCAGTACTACCCCAGAGGAAAAACAGGATGTCAAGCCAAAATGCCTTGTCCTTCCAGAAACTAAGGATTCAAGGGATTACTTTAGGTATGCATATTGTTACTTTACCTTCATAATTATTCTAGTGAGTATGTTGAGACATCAACTTAGTTTACTCCAAGTATTCAGGTTTCCCCAAAAACACTGTATATGTGTATGTTTAGCAGAGTGGGCAGCACAATTATGCATTCAATGTGAACAGAAACAATTTCATGAAATTGAAAAAAAAAATCAGTAAAAATGGACTTTGGGAATTGAAACATTTCTTGGCAAAGTTCTGAATCCTAACACAGTGTATGGTTACTGCATGAGAACCAGAAAGTAAAACTGATTATAAACCAAAGTAACTGAATTGGTCAGGCTGAGCGAAATGAAAAAAAAATGCTGAAAAGTACATTAATTATTTAAAATTCTTTTTAAGTAAGGTGTGGGAGTAATACTGGTAATGCTGTAATGATGTATTTATGAATTATCTCATCAGTGTCCCCTTAATGATAGCTTTAGGTTGTAGTATGGCATTTCAAAATATTTATAACTTTTTTTCTGTGGCTATAACTTCTGCTGTTTCTGCATTCCCATGCGTAAGTGATTTTGGCTATCCAAATAGCCATACATTTTTCTCACATGCTTAATAGTTTTTAAAACTATAATTTATCTACTCGGTTCTAGTCAGTATTTTTACCAGTCTTGCATTTTGGTGTTTGATCTACACATTGAGATCATAGGGTACAGTAAGGGGGCGAGAGGAGAATTAAATGTACTAGCAAACTTCTATAAATGGCAGCTCACCATGTGTGTGTGATTCAGTAGTTGATCAGCCCTGAAGTTCTAGAGAATATTTAATAAGTCTCTCTAAACTCAAAATCTTTTTATAGCTGCTTGATATATTAGCTGTTGTACAAAATTGGTCATCTTATGAGAAAAGTATAAAACTTGCATCGAGGTTTATAGTATACAGAATTTTCTCCAGACCTGAAGACAAGTGCCTTCCCCTTCAATTTGTGTTTGCTTCCTCTGTGCATGCTCTTTGCTCCCTGTCATCTTAACCTTTTTTAGGTTAATACTACAACTAACATTTTAAACTATTTTTTTAAAATATTGCCAATTTCTTAACTGTCAAGGAGGATTTCAAGGTATTTCCCTCTTCCTCTCCTGAAACTATGGTGAACAAAGGATGAAAGTAGGAATTTTGCTTAGTGTAGTGCTGAAGTGTGTGATTTAAATATCCACTTTAAAGTGTAATTTTAACTGTGTATCTTGGAATCTAACTTTTGAGAAAGTAAAGTAGCAGCAGCAGCAAAAAAAACAACCCCAACAAAAACAAATCCAAAGACCTTTAGGAAAGTTTCTTAATGCATGCAGATAAATGTTGGTCTCAGGGTTTGACAGTTTAGTGCTCCAAGAAGGTGACATAATTATTAATAGAAAATGAAGTTTTCTGTTCCCAGAACAAGTGATAGATCATTGTTAGTGTTGCAACAATATTTCTCACATGTTGCCTTACCGCTGATCCTTAACCATGAGCTGGGGGAAATATGTTTAAAGCTCAGTTACCATACCCATTTATTCCTTGCCCTTTTTACTGGGGGCATCAAGAATACCAATTAATGGTGTGTTTTATGATATGAACATGCGTTGCTAAGAGCTGAATGGAGATCACATTGTTTCACATAATCGGGATGTCAGATAGTAATACTGAAATCTTGTCAGATTGAAATCCTGTGTAAAGCTTTGTATGCCCATTACCAAACTCCTGAGACATCCAGTCCACATGGGCTTTCATATGCTTATAACCAAGAGTGATAGCTTGTGGTGACTGCTGTAGTTTGAGATCCCAGTTATCACATGCTCATAACCAGGGGTCAGGTTGAGCAGGGGAAAGGTAGGGGGTGCTCTTCCAAGATCTTCCCTTGTAAGGCACCAAAATGAGATGCTGCCCACCATGCATTTTGCAGATGTTCAGAATATATTTTTGCGTGCTCTCTAAGCTCCACTGAACTCTTTGAAGTTGGCTCCCCCTTGGTGGGGTTTCAGTGTGCCATGGGCTTTGCTGGGCTCCTTGATTCGAGAAACTCAAAATAATTGGTGGTATCTCCCAAATGCCACCCTCTTTTGGCATCAAAACGAGACTTGACTCACAATATATTGTATAGATCTGTCATTCTTCCTCTCCTTACATGAGGAATGAAATAATTGAAATGTCAACATTATTAACTATCACTGGGATATGAATTAACATCTTAATGAAAGAACAAATATCAGACCTATTGTTCCCAGTTTCTAGAGACCGGATTTTTCTGCCTTGGTGATGTTTGGTTCATGTTTTTGATGTTTTCTTCACAACTATAACAGCTAGAAAATTTGTTTTTTAAATAGAAGCTGTGATTCTGAAGAACAAAGTAGTAGCTTCAGAGAAGTGCTGGTACAGTTAATTTGTAAGCACACACCCCCCCTCTCCCACCTGTTGCAGAACCCAGGCTCATTCCAAAATACTCATCTTTGGGCTGAAACTTTTTATTCTTGGTCTCTACCCCAATATGACTTTTTGGTGTTTGAAGGAGAAAAACGTCAGTTAAATTTTCCTCGAACAAAAAAAAACCCCCCCTTAAACAGTCATCAGGGAAAGCTAGAAAAAACATTTGAGAACCGTTTAATTTTAAAACTATCCGAAATACACAATATCATGGTGCATATATAGCTGAAAATACTTTTTAAAAGGTGGCCTTAAATGTTGATATGATACAAAGCTGGCTAACTGTATAGTGATTTACATAGCAGGGCTGGTCAAAACATACAAATGCTTAAAAGCTGGAGTTTGTTTGTTTAGGCCATGAGGCCTAGAGTAAAATACTCAGGGCTGGGAGCCTAAAACTTCTGAGCTCTTTTCCCTGTTAGTTGCTGTGTAATATTTACTTTTATATAGTACTTCAATAAAATTTTCTTAGGTTTCACAGCATCTCTATACAGTACGTAAATGTAACTCCCATTGAATAAATGGTGAAATTGAGGCTCATAAATTAAGAACAAGATTATCCAAGGATTTTAGATATGGGCACACTCTCTAATTCAGGCCTTCCCAGTTGATGGCCGGGGTTGGCAGTCTGGTTGATCCAGAAAAAGATGATACTTCACCCAGCTTGTCTCTTCAGTGAAAATGTAGGATTCTGTGTCTTGTCAGAACCTTCCCTTGATTTGCCATAGAAAGTTAGTTATATCTGCTTGCCAATTTCTTGCATCATACAGTCTATAATTTATGTTCTATAACTAGCTTTTTCCTCCTAACTCAAAATCGAGGAGCTAATAGACTGTTAGTTGCTATAATGGGCCAGTTCTTTCTTGTCTCTAGGCTTCTTTGAGGAGTCAAAGCATTGAAAGCATGTGAATGGTAGTTGCTGTATCCTGATGAATCTGTTCTCTGTGTGCAAGGGCAACTTTAAGGGTTTACCCTTTCACATTTTTCATCTCTGGTAAGTTTTTGGACATAGCAGTGGAAACAATTCTGCTTTATGAGTTCCAGCATAGCATTTTCTAGCTTCAGTCACACTGATGACTTAAGTTGATACAATACAATATGCCCTGTGTCTTGTCTGTTTTGATCTCTTTAAGAATGACCCTGAGTCTGCTTCTTCAGTGTGTGGATGACAAGCAAAATAATCTCTTTTTGATCATTGTCTCCAGTGTTCAGACCTGACTAGCAAAGCAATCTCCATGGTGAAGATCACCCAAAAATAGCTCATTTGCCTCTAAGGCATCAACAAGAGCTCCTGTACTTAAACAGTAAAGTGTGAAAATTGTTCTAAATTCAGTCTTTATGATAGGGAAATCTCTTTTTGCTACCTAGAATAGAAAGTTCACAGTTTGTGGTTGATTCAATACACAATAACGTGTAAAGTTCTTGTCTAAACTTGGCCTGCAGCATGCCATTTGAACAGCCCACATTCACTATACCATCTAAATTCAAGCCAAGCATGTTTGACTATAGCTATTCTAATTCCTAGACCTTCTAATACTATTTCTATGGGATACCATCAGCTGTTCTATATTTCTAATGTGCTACATCAACAAAGACAGTATATTTTTCAGTCCTGCATGAATGTGACGTACATGGGCTCGTTACTCAGATGTAGGCCTATGAATGGATCATCAGCAAGTACAGTAATTAATCTCAATTTCTGAGACAACCTCAGTTGTTTTTATAAAGTCTTTCACACTGGATACTTATTTTAAGATACTTTGAGCCAAGATTTAGGGCTATTTTTGGCTTGCCAGTTGCAAAGTATTTCAAATCTCTAAAAATAAAATCATGTTTGGCCGGTAAGCAATGATAACCAGGTGGCAAACTTCTGGATCTCCCGACATTAATTTTACAGGGCAGTTAATAATTGTGAACAAAATAACACATTGTCTGATCCTTTGAATTTCATATGACTAGCAAAGATGTCACATACATGTTGTGGGGAGAAACATAAGTGTAAAAAGACTGCCTTTTATCAGAAAGCTCCGTATAGTTTCTGCAAAGTAAACATGTTGTTTGACGTGAAACTCATGGATAATTAACTGTCTATGAATTTTTGTCAGTCCACTGAGGTATTTGTATTTAAGCCAAGAGTCTGTATACATCAACTTGCACATAATGCAAAACCTTGTACTCTGTTTGCTAAATTTCCCCAAGGTAGAATGTTTGCATTCCTACCTGCCCCCTCTGATCACCTTGCTAAGACTGGCAGCTCATTACTGCTGTGCCATGATGTTTTGTGCAGTTTCTTGCCTGCTGAGTAAGTCTGGTTGCACTTTTCAGATAACCCTTTTACTTGTTCATGGTTTCTGGGAAATAGTAATTTTTCAGACTGTACCAATTTTTAAGCCACAATGTTTGTTGAATGCAGTATTCTTCTTTTCCTCGCTTAAATTGTGTAGTGTTACCATACTGTGTTTCACTCCAGAAGTGGGTGAAGTCTGCGTAACATTTTCAATAAATACCTTTTGGGATTCATCTAGCAGGAAAGTGTTATAAATATTTTGAAATTGGTGAACTGGTTAACTAACACAGTATTTACAAATCTTCCTTATTTTCTGTAACTGCTGGATTTGTCTGACTTATGATATGAAAGATTCCCCCAACAATATTTTAGGCAAAGGTGTGATGAGGAGAAAAGCCAAAATTGAAGAACTTTAATAATGTAAATATTAGTACTATACTTACGATAATACTAAAACAATTGTGAATGTGTTTAGAAGGGGAGGTTTTCAAGGAAAGCAATATGTGAGTGTAGAAAAACCAACTCATAGTGGGACTGTTATGCTGTAAACATGTTCTGTCCATAGCTGAAAGCATTCATTGTTGGACTGGAAAGCTTTGATTTTGTGTACTTAGGTTAGATTAGTCTGCCTCTTTACTAGAGATTTTAAATGTACTTTTTGTTTAAAACAGAGGGAGTCCTATTCAAGAATCTGGAACATTGAAATCTGTCACAGATTCATATGATGCACTGCTGATAGGTAAGAATGGAAATTTTTAAAATGCGTAGTTAGGGAGAACAGATATATAGGTATTCAGTAGCGAAACCCATACCTTAATCATTTTCTAAAATAAATTACAATATTTGTCAGATCAATAGTATATCCCTTCTTGCTTCTCTATTGCTGTAATATTTACTTTGAAGAAACTCTTTAAGCTTTCATATTGAAATAATTTTATACAAATTTCACATATAGAAAGCAATAGGAGTTCTTAAATTTCATTGCTATAACAGCTCAGTATGGGAGACTTTGCAGTAATATGTTCCACCTTTTCAGCTAATGAGATTCAAAAACATGATTCCTCAAGTGGAAGCTGTCCCTTGGGAGGTGTAATTGAGGAGTCTTTCGAGGATGGGCAGCTGATTGAATCAGATGAACTCTTAAAGGATTCTCACATGGATGAGAAGGTACTAAAGAAAGTACATTGCATTATCTCACAAACTAATCTAGGCAGGAAAGACAGTAGTCCACACAGAAAATCCTAATTATTAATGGTATGTACTACATAAAATTAAAGTCTTAACATGAGTATGAAAGAGTACAGCAGCTTTTCTAAAGAGGGTTTTATTGATATGTTCTGTAGACCCGTTCAGAGTCTTATTTGACAAACTGTTTTTCTGTTTTGTTACTGACACTTCAATTTTAAAATTTTAACTTGAATAAGATATTACCACATCAATTACAGTAACATTACTCATGTCTTACCAATAATATAAATCATGTTATTCTAATAAAAATATGCACAAACACTGCATATATGTCCATTAAGACTGGTCTGTATATAACGTACCTAACAAAAAGCAAGAAAAGCGAGGAAGTGAAGTTACGGCATCAGATGTTCTCCATGTTGCAGCCTGCTTTGGACCTGCAGGGGAAAAAAAAGCATTGGCCTCTTTAAGAATTGCCCCACACCCCTCTTCTGCTGGACTTAAGAAGGGGAAGACAGTTGCTCTGTGGCTAATTGGTTGTGACAGAAGGGATGCCATATAAGCTGGTGGGCTCCCTAGAACCTAACAGGGGAGTTTATAAGCCCTTACCCCTGCCCAAGGGGACCATTCTATACAAGGAAGAAAAATTCTTCCTTCCCTTGAAATTAGAGTAGGACTGGGTTTTTTGGATCTTGTGGCCTCATGCTAATTACCTTTTTGAGTTTGGAAGGAATTTCTCCTCACTGCCAGATTGGCCAGGGTGCTGTGGATTTTTTCACCTTCCTCTAAGCAGCCCAGGGTAGATTAAGTTGTAAAATAAATTCTGTTGTGTCTTGGCAGGTGCTCAGCTCAGGTAGTGATCAACAGAGGATCTGGTTCCCTGATAAACTGAAATTGGAAGCAAATTTGCTTTAAAATTTGTGTGGGTGCTGTGTGGTACTCATGGCCTGTGATACAGAGGAGGTCAGATCTGGTGGTCCCTTTTGGCCTTAACTTGTGACTCTATCTCCTAAAGAAAATGGGGAATGGGGTCAGGGCTCCTGATGTCAGAGGCAGTGGATAGACAAACCCTCTCTTCACCACACACTTAACCCTCATATGAGGGAGGGCGATGGAGCCCCTGCAACGGGCTGGGACCAGGTTAACAGGGTGAGAGGAGTGATAATAGTACTTCGCTGTAAGGTATGGATTACAGAAGAAGAAAGGATGACCTGTGCTAGATGAGTAATTCCAAGATAGCTCCTATATGTGTTACTTAATAAAGTTGCAGCCTAGTTAAGCCCCATTCCTGGTGTCTTGTTTTGGACACTACAAGACGACAAGACAGCAATATATACCGGGGTGGCCAAACTGTGGCTCATGAACCACATGCGGCTCTTTAATAGTTACAGTGCAGCTCACAGAACCCCCTACATCTTCACCATTCTCCACCTATCAGACTTGGAAGCATAGGACCTCTGCCTTGCAGCAGGTGATGGGATAGGGGCTTCTGCCTAGTGGGGAGAGGAGTCTCAGGGCTTCAGCGCCACGGGGCACGCCTGCTGGGGATCAGGTCTTCAGCAGAAACAGGATTGAAGCCCCAAGCCCCAGCAGGTGCACACCGGCTCTCGAACCAATGAAGATTGTCATGCACGGCTCAGAGACTCAGTAAGTTCAGCAATCCCTGGTATATACCCTCTACTCTTCACCCTAAGGTATAAACCTTGCCACTTGAACAACCGTCATCTACCACATACAACACATCATAACCTCAACTCTTCCCCAGGGATGGAAAATCAGTCATTCATGTTTGGAGAAGGAGATGGTTGAATGAAGAATATTTGTTTCGAGTCCCCTTACCAATTTTTGTGTTTTCAGCAATATTTTCCTGTTTCTTCTCTTTCCTGGGGTTGTGGGAAAAATCCAACAAACCTCAGGTGAAACTAACTATATGGGAAAAACATGAAACAGGCTATGCACAATCTGAAAAGGTGTTTTTCCTCTATTATTTCATTTATAATAATCTTACTTGTAGCAATATTAATTTAAGAAAAAGTCAGAATGTATTTTTAAATTTGTTTCCCTTTAGATAACAGTAGTTGCCATTATCTGCATTAGATTTTATGTAGTAAAAGATAATTGGTCATGTTTGAGCCCCCATTAAAGTGAAGATGATATGCAGAAACTTAGTGTTTGTAAATATATTATATGTACAAAAAAGAACAAGAACAAGCATAGGTACCGACTTCCCCTCTTTCCTGTGGGTGCTCGACCCGGCCCCACTCCATCCCTTCCATGAGGCCCTGCCTCTTCCTACCCATTCCCCACCCCCATTCCAACTTCTGCCCCAAATCCCTGCCCCAGCCCCCCTCTTCCCTGCTCCTCCCCTGAGTGCGCCATGTCCCCACTCCTCCTCCCACTCCCAGAGCGTGCTAATGCTGCCAAACAGCTGTTTGGTGGTGGCAGGGTAGGAAGCACTGGGAGGTAGGCGGAGGAGCGGGGACATGGTGTGCTCAGGGGAGGAGAAGGACGTGGGGGTGAGGAGAGCTTGGCTGCCAGTAGGTGCAGAGCACCCACTAATTTTTCCCTGTGGGCACTCCAGCTGCGGAGCCCCCACGGGGTTGGCGCCTGTGAGTTCATGGAGGATGGGGCCATCAGTGGCTATTAGCCAGGATGGGCAGAGATGGTTTCCCTAGCCTCCGAGCTGGGAATGGGCGACAGGATGGATCACTTGATGATTTCCTGTTCTGTTCATTCCCTCTGGGGCACCTGGCATTGTCCACTGTTGGAAGACAGAATACTGGGCTAGATGGACCTTTGGTCTGACCCAGTATGGCCCTTCTTATGTTCTTACATGGGGCACAGTTATGAAAGATTGTTTGATATACAGGATAGAGTTATCTGAATTTATGTTTATTTAAACTATAATCATTTCACAGTACAGATTTTCAGGCAAGTTGGCCGCTATAAAAGAAGAAAAAGTTAATATTCATGAAGCTGAAAAAAGGTATGTGCCGTGACATACCTTTGAGTAATGTATGCCATTTCTTCTTGAGTAATGTATGCTAATGATAAAGTGAAAGGCAACTTCTTCTTTTTTTTTAACCAAATCTCATCAGCCTGATTTTATTTACTCTTTTTTTCTTTCGCTTACATCATCACTATTTATGTAGAAAATTAAACTGACGTAACTTAATATGTTTACAGAGCCAGAAGTATCAGAGGTGAAATGTAGTTACTGTTATATTCTGGTATATTGGACAGAATTTTGTTTGTCTGCAGTTGATTTATTTTGTCTGATGTATATCGGTGTCTTATCTATTCAAGCATCTCAGAATGGATGCAGTTGAAAATGTATTCCAGTATGGATGATCAGTCTTGAGGTGGTTAACTATAAAGCAGTAGTATTGACTATATTTGGATTTGCTGTTTTGTAGAACTAATAATTTGACCAAATTAAATAATCCAGGAAATAATTGGCTATGATAAGATTTTGTCTAAAACTGCTCAAGTGCATGTATTGGCTAGTTTTTTTACTAGAATATGGCAATGTGAAATTCTAGCAACTCTATAGAAAACAGAATTTTACATTTATTATGTTGATTTATATCATAATAGCTTGTTTGGAACTGCAAGACATTATTTGGTGTCTCGACACTTCATAATAAAAGATTGGAAATGGAGGGGAAATCTAAATGGAAAAATTAAGAAATTTTGAAACTGAAGAGGGAGGAGACTTTTTTTTTTCCAAATCAAGTTGTAACCTAGTTCTTCCAAAAACAGGGAAAATGCTTAAGTTGCTGTAATTCTCATAACTATGAAAGATTATAATCAGTTGCTAACTGTGGGTAGTGTCAGTGTTGCAAAAATAGAGGTACGAGTCTTTCATTCTGTAGTGTCACCAGTTCTAGCAGTACTGGACATTTTGCTCTTCAGTATTTACAATATAGATATTGGGAGTGACAGAGGTGGTATTCTTATTAATCTCACTCAATATTTTCAATAATAGAAATAGTTGTTTCCTAACCCTAGTATTCAGATAAATTGTATATCTGTCACACTACAAATATTTATTTCCATTGAAAACGATTCCCCAGGCTCTGACAAAATTTATTATCAATGCTTAAAAAATCCACTTGTAATTTGACCAGTAGGAAACTTTTTCAGGTTAATGTCATCAACTTCTGCAGAAACTAAGCTTTCATTTTTTTAATTAAGCTTTTTGTTCTTAAGCTTAATTAAGTTTAAGATTGCAAAAGAAATCTTGCAAATGTGAACCCAGGGTTAAACCATGAAGTAATATCTGCCAGTTCACAGACAGCTCAAGTGTGTCTGTTGCTGCTCAAAGATTTTCTAAACTGTCAGAGTGAAAATAAAGAGTGTAAATGTTCACTGCTGCTGTTTAGAACTGTGCAGCAGTCAAAGAATTGGCTGTGGAATGGAATGGAAATATCTGTCCATTCTAGCATGGGAATTCTTTGATCTATAGCAGAGGCAGGCTGCAGAAACTATGTACTGTGTCCCTGAGATAGCAGGACACTTAAGCACATACTTAAATTCAAGTATGTCCAGTTGAAACATGTGCTTGTGTGCTTTGTGAACTGGGATTGACCCAAAAGCTGAGAGTGGGGAAAAACTTCTGAGAAATACATGTGTCCAGTGCAGCGTCCAGGAAATTGGAGGAAAGGTTGGGTAACTGAAGTTTGAGTCACTCACTCAGCAACCAGGAGGCTCTGGAGAGTGGGAAAGAAAGAGAGAGAGAGAGAAAGAGAGAGAGATTATGGCTACACTATAGAGTTTACAGCGTCACATCTGCACTGTAGCATTGCTAGTGCAGACACTCTAAGCCAATGGGAAATAGCTCTCCCATTGACTTAATTACAATAGCTCCTGTGAGCTGTGGTAGCTATTTCAGCAGGAGAAGCTCTCCTGCTGACATAGTACTGTTGAAACTGGCACTTAGGTCTTTATAGTGTCACTACTACACAGGTAAGTAGACTACACTGGGCACAAATGTATTTGCATCTGATTTTTGTTCTATGCAAGTAGTAAAATCCCATTGCTTTAGCTTTTCTTCTGATATAGCATTGGAGATAAAGATGTACTCCTTTACTTGCAATGCACATTTTGCAGTGTAGAGAACAAACAGACCTCACTATCTTAAAATTCAGCTTGTGTGGTAGTCAGCTAAATTACTTTACATTGCTGAGCTGAAAGAAATTTGATTTAGTGACAATCTACTTACAGCATCAGAGCAAAAAAGGTTGACTGTGAACCAGTTTAATTTACCATCTTGACAAATAAAAAATTGTGAACAAGTTTAGAAGAGTGGTAGCCTGGAAAGATTAGGACAGAAATAATTAAGAAAACAAACTTTTTCAACAAGAATGAACTAAAATGATGATGTACTGCTCTTAACAAGGTACACACACAAAACTCCAACATATCAGCAGTGCATGTGTTTGCAAACTGCAATAGGGTCTGGGGAATAAATTTACTTTTTATTCCTATTTAACAAATACACTTTCTCTTTGCTAAGGTTCACAAATCTGTTATAATGTGTACTTCAACTTCTTTGCAGCTTGGGGACAGAATCAGAACCAGTCACTAGCAGCATAGGAATGTTCCTTCTCCTGAAGTTCCCTCTAGTTTTACCTGCCACCACAGCAGGTAGCAGCTCGGTCATACCCCCTTGCTTTAGATATTTCCTGAGGAAAATTCCAAACTTTATTTCAAATTTTTAAACCAACAGTTTGTTTCAGTAACTGCTCCGTGTCCAGCTATGTCTGAGGGATGCACTTGATTTTTGGGGTGATTGGTCCACTTTGCTTTTCAGGCATTTTTGGTAGCGGGTGTTCCTGCAAGCTTCAGGGTCAGAGCTAGGCCAAAAAAAGTCTCTCGTGCTCTTCACTGGGGAGATTGTCTGTCTGGCTCTGTGGGCAGAGGTAGTTTCCCTTACAACCCACTCTGGTGGTGTGACTTCAGCTCCCTTTCCCTGGGAAAGGAGGGAACTGCCTGTCAGGATCAGAAAAGCTGACTCTTTTGAGCAAGAAGCAGCCCAGCCTTGGCAGAGTTGTTTTGGTTCCCTGCCCCCCCAGCAGGAAAGGAGACAGGTAAGATTGGAAAAGAACTGGCTCTGGGACAAGTAGCCCCCACTCTCTCCATCTCCATGAGGTGACTGGATTCAGGAGGGCAACACGACAAATGAAAGACTGCACCTGAAGTCCCTATAGTCCATTACCAGCCACCGTGCCTCTGACTGTGGAGTTCAGCCACCTCCTGCTCCAACCTCTCCCTCCATTTCCCTACTGGTTGTGGATGGAAGACACCAGAGACAGCATGGATACCGCCAACACTGGAGAATGTGGTAACAGGGTCTTTGGGCCTAGCCTTCTCCCTCTATTGTCACCTCTATAGCAGGAGCATCTTCCCTCCACCCAAGAGAATCCTGACTCGTACCCCAGGCTGAGAACACCAAGCAAATCAGACCTGTCTGGACCTATAGATTCCATGCAATGTAGAGGGGCATAGCTTCTAGGAAGCCCATACATGAGCCTCAGACCAGTGCCTTTCTTGACAGACCCACAAGGGGCACATGTAAACATATGTTATGTTAATTTAGATTAAATAAATGGGCCCAAAGAGTAAAAAGTGTTGACATGACCTGTAATTGCCCGACGCTAAATTGTTTTAAACAAGGCTTGGGGTTTAGTCAACTGATCTCAGCCTACTTAGTACTATTGCACACGTGTAATTAAAAATCTTTTAATTTTTTGTTAAAGATACAAAAAACCAAGGGAAAACAGTTAAAACAACTTGAAATGTAAAGTATAAAATATTTTTTTCATTTTAACAACATCCCCTATTCCCTTTTCCTTTAGCTGTACAGAAATTTTTAGAGGGAAAATCCCTTTATTTCAACAGTCTCTTAGATGGTAATAACTGTCCTTTTTGGGAAAGAGAGAGAGGAAGTTAGTTGAGATGGGCTGGAGCTATTGTTGAAATCTGGTCCTGTTTCCTAGAAGACAAAACAAGACACACACACACAAGGGGAAAGAAAAGAGAAGCAAAGAGAGAAAATGCAGCGGATCTCTCTGCTACTGACTCACTTGCAACCTTATTGCTGGAGAAACACTGATACATCACACTGTCTTATCAGCCACTCTGAGAGCTGGCACACTTGTACCAGCATCAGTCTATTTAGGGTATTGCTTTTAGTTGCCTCTCTGGTCACAGGCTTGATGGTGAAGCTTGCTCCTTCCCCTTCTATCTTGTTTTTTAGTCAACCAGTGTTCATATATGTTCCCTCAAAGTCTCTTTGAGGATCCCCAAAAGGAATGTGGGTGGAATAGCCTATCTTCTCATTATTTTGTCTGCTAATAAGGCCCAATTTCTGAGAAACCAATATTGGTTCATGGATATCCCAAACTTCTCTTATTTACCAGGCTTCTTCTTAACCCAGTCCTAGAATTATATCAGTAGGCCTCTTTGTTTGGACTAATTTAGTTTTTCTGCCCCTTTTGCACCTTTTCCCATCAATACACATTGTTCTAGGTTATTGTGACATTTAATAGACTTTTCACATTTGAGCTCACGCTTTTAAGGTAAATGCTGGAGGCAAATAAACCCAGCCTTTTTGAGGACTGGGAGATCAGTAGCCATGTGTAATATTTTCAGAGTAATCTGAGCTCAATTTCACTCTCTCTGAAGCACTATTATGCGGACAAACTCCCAAAGGGAGTTTCTCATTTTCACAGCGTGCAGCAGGGCAGATAATCCTTAGCTCCTAGTTTCCATGCTCATCCTCAAAGGGTTTAGCATGGCAGATCAGTGCAGAAAAGACCAGGACATAAATGCGTGCGGATTCCTTTAGGCATTGGTACACACCACCCCACAAAGGGAATTCTTTCTCCTTCAGGGAGGAAGGCCCAGCATTTCAAGTCTGAGTTAGCGAATCAAATAGTAAAATATATTTGAAACAATCACCTGCTCCCCACCAAAAAAACAAAAACAAAAACCAAAGGATAGACTCTTTCAGGGAAGTGTTAGTGGGTATTTTAAAACTATGCGTAGGAGCTCGGCAACTGCCTTAGGGGAGCTATAGTTATATATCCATTCTGATGCATCCTGGGAAGTTGTAATAGTGGGATAGGAATTTCCTGCCATGTCTAAAACACTGGAAAGGTATCAGGTTGTCATCCTGAACTGCTAGTGTGGGTCATATACCATAACTATTGGGCTGTCATTCCCAGCTATTGCTGTAGGTCATCATACCCTAACGTCCAGGTTGTTGTTCCCAGCTTCTATAACAGGTTGCCATGTCTCACCTCTACCACCTCCATCCAGCAAACGGCTGTGGAGTATGAGGGACAACGGCCCAGATGCTGAACAACCCGCAGGCAGTAAGGGGCCTCTTGCCCACTTTTTCTGCATGCCAGCGTCTCCCACAATTTTTGACATCTGAGCTGCTCTCTCGTCTCTCTCTCTCTCTGCAGTTCAAAGGAGGATCAGAGTTTTGGAGCCAAATGGTTTGGCCATGCCCCCTCAATTCCTGCTTGCTTTCAGTTTCTCTGCCTTCGTGGCAGTGCAGAGATGATGGTTTTTGCAGCTCCCACTTTCACATCATTTGTCTAGGAGGACTTTTTTTTGTCAAAATGAGGAGTAGTGGTGAACTGTGATCTCCCTCCCATCCCCTTCTCCCTCCTGGGCTAGTTTTTGAGCTGTGTTTTGACACCCCCCAGAGCCTCAGCTGTGGTGCCTCCCTACTGGCTCCTCTGCAGCTTCCAGGTATGGCAGAGTGACTTAAAAAGCACTGAATGAAATCCAGACAGTGCTTCATCTATGTGACTCCCCTTCCAGGCATGGCAGACAACAATTTATGCCTAACTTGCACCCAGCCTTCCGGCTCTAACTCTGTTAGGTCGCGGGGCATGGAGTTGGTCAGGCATGTGGATTCTCTTCCACAACTCTGACATGGGAAAAATGGACCAGGAGTCTGAGTAGAGCAGGAAAAGACTCCAAGGACAAGGAGGACCCCAGTCAACCAACTCAGGGGTAATTCTCAAGTGTCCCCAGAGAACAGAGGGCAGATTTGTGAAGTCACAAATCTCCCCCGCCCGAGTCCTAAAATGGGTCCTGAGCACCCTGGGGGAAAAAAGGGCTCATAAGCACACAACCCCCCTTTGCAGTTTGGCTAGGAGGGCTCTGGAAGAGTTCCCCCCGCACCCCCATGGGGGAATGGGATCCAAGCAGCGAGATCTCAGGAAGAAAGCTCATGAGAGGACTTCAGGCCCTCAGCAAGGCTACCTGCAAAAGACATCACCAAAGCCGCAACAGCTTGTACGCTCTAAGCAAGCTAAAAAATCAAAGATAGCAAAAAATGCAAAGGAAAACATAAAAGATCTAGGAGGTATGATTCCTGACTCCTCTTTCTCCTCCTCCATAACAGAGGATGGTGAATTGTCTGGAGGGTGGGCTCTAACTCCAATCAGGACCAGAGGAAGCCTTAGCAAAGGTTTTTTTTCCCCTGAGAAATTGGAGGCCATGTGCAACAAGGTTGTATCCACTGTTCTGATTCAACCTGAACAAAATTATCAAGAGTAAGCCTTTGAGCAAATTTTTTCCCCTGAAATCATTCCCTGGGGCCATGATTCCCCTACATTCCACTTTTGAGGAAGTAATCAGGGATGAATGGGATAAGCCAGATGAGGGCAATCACATTAACAAAAGAGATCTTAGGTTCTATAGGATCCAGGAACCAAAAATGTCAATTACTGAGATACCAGAGATTGACATTGTCCCTTGCTAAAGTTATGTTTGTCCCCTCAGAAGGGAGTTCTAGCCTAAGGACCTCATAGAGGAAAAACCACTCTCAAGACTTTGAGGCTTCCTCAGGGTGTCCCTAACAGCTAATTGCTTTGCAAAGCCATCTCTCTCCTGGCTGGAAAGATCTCATAGCCTTCACGTATAGAGATCAACCTGACTTTGGCTCTGCTTTAAATAAAGTTTCCCTGGCAACAGTGTTGTTGCTGATGCAATGAGATTCTCAGCAAAAGCCCTGTCCTCCAGCTCAGTAACCAGGTGCCACTGATGTGTTCGTCCCTGGACACTTGAAGCAGGTGCTGTGCTTTGCCAAATTCCCCGGAGCCTTGCTTTTCAAAGATAAGGTAGTAGCGGACAATGCCACAACATCTAAATGGTCCCTTCCAATCCCACACAATGCCGCTAAGAGAGACTAGAGACCAGCCTTCTGACAAGGGCATTCCTTTTGGCCATCATCCTTGCAGAAATACCAATGAAGAAACAGCAAGTTCTCCTGAGGAAAGCCCCAAGGGAATCCTGCTGCTCTCAAAACCTCTTTTATGACAAGAAATGCATAGGTCTCTGCCTACAGCTGAAGCTTGGGGGCAGGATTTCCCATTTCCTGGAGGAATTGGCAACATTCATTGCATTGACCATGAACCACAGAGCTAGTGAACCAGGAATACTCTCGAGTTACAGGCTCCTCATCTATTTTTCATCCAGTCTCTCTTCTCTATTGACTCCGTAAAGCGTGGTCTAATCCAGAATGTGATTTCTTATCTCCTGGATATGGAAGTAAGAGGGAGTTCCCTCAGAGGAAAGACTCTCAGGGTTCTACTCCATCTTCTTAATTTTTCAGAAACATACAGGGGGAATTAGAGCCATTCTAGGTCTCAAAAGGCTCAACAAGTTGATGAGAAAAATGAAGTTCCGGATGGAGACCCTAACCTCTACACTGTCATCCCTGTCCAGGAAGGATATTCTGACTTCAGTGGATCTGGTGGATGCATACCTCCATATCCCCATCACTGTGCCATCGCAAGTTCTTAAGGTTTGCCAGTAGCAGGAAGCAATATCATTTATTGGATGCTCCCATTTGGCTTGTCCTTCCTACCCCCCCCCCCCAAGTCTTTATAAAGATTTTAATGGTAATCCTAGCCAGGCTCAGGTCACAGGGGATTCACTGAACATCTTCCTGGACATCTTAATCAGAGCTCCATCCACAGCAACGGCACATAGAACTACATACCTGTCCTTGAATCTCCAGCAGGTGCATGGCTTTATCATCAAAATCAGGAAAAGCTCACTGATTCTGTCCACTCAAATAATACCTTTGGGAGTGGATATAGGCATCTTGATAGTCAACGTATATCCATCTCTTGAGATGTTCTAGAAGATTCAAGACCTCCTTGCATTGTTTTGGCACTGCAAGAGACCAACTATTGAACTGAGCCTTCAATTGCTATGTCTCCTGGTATTGTGTATGGGGAGCACTCTGTGGGCGCAGTCGCACATCAGGCACCTTTGAGGCTTCATTTTAAAGGTATGGGATCACTCCCTGGAACATACAAAATATCAAGTGATGGTTCTGACACAGGAGATCAACTCTTTAAATGGTGGTCAACCTAAGGCAATGTCCACAAGGGCATACCCATGTGACTTCCTGAACCCCTGATACTCACAACCGAGGCCTTCCTGGGGGGCTAGGGAGCACACCTGGGATCCCAAACAGTTCAAGACATCTGGAATCTGGAGGAAAGGACCTTACAGCATAAACCTCATAAACTAAGAGTAGTCAAGCTGCCACTATGAAAGTTCCAGTCCAGCCTAAAGAGAAACATTCCAATTCAGTCAGACAGCATGACCAACCAAGGGGGACAAGAAGCCCAGCGCTACATATGGAAGCAATGGAAATCATGGAGTGAGGAGAGCATTCTCTCCTCTCCCTGAGGGCAGCTCACATAAAGGGAGTCCTGAGCCAGAAGGCGTATTGGCTCAACAGGAGCAAGATGAACAACCCCAAGTGGTAGCTGAATCAGGAAGTCTTTGAGTTAATCATTCAGTCATTCAGCATGCCCTCAACTGACTAAATCACGAACCACATCAATGCAAAGAGACCAAAGTATTTCACCAGGGAAGTAGGCCCCAGATCATGGGGTAGGTGCCCTATCCCATAATGGTTACAGGATCCTCTGTGCATTTCCACCCTTCCCATTGTTTGGGAACGTAGTCCAGAAACTAAAACTAGAACAGGCAACAGTAATATTGGTACCTCCTACATTGGCCAAGGAGACCATGGTCTTTGGAGCTGGTAGAGCTGAAATTGTGACCGCCTCTACAGCTCTCAAAGAGACAGGACATCCTCACCAGGTGCCTCTGCTTCATCCAAATCCAAACTGGCCGCATGTAACAGCCTGGCTGTTGAAAGGGAAGCAATTGTGTCATTGCATTGTCTTTTAGAAGAGTATTGACTTTGAAAGCGTATTTTTGGACTAGATTTTACAACTGGTGCCAGGAATATGAAGTAAATCCTAGAAATCCAGGAATTATGGCTTTCTTAGACTTTCTTAAAGAAGGATTTGACAGAGGTCTCTAATCCAGCATCATTGTGCATCAGGTGTCTGTCCTTAGTAGCACAATGTTTGCAGGATCTATGGGTTCTTTGGTAGAGAATCCCCAGGTACACACACTCCCTAGTGCAGTCTGGTTAACCAAGCCAGCAATTAGACCTCTTTCTCCCCCCCCCCCCCAAATTGTACTGAGAGTCCAGAGAAACTATCCCTTTGAATCATTGATGTCAGTATGAGCATTTTATTTGTATATCAAAACTTGCTTTCTGATAGCCATCGTATCAGCCAGGCAAGTGTCAGAGTTGGCAGCACTCTTTATTCAGGAACTTTATTGTGTGTTTCATGAGAACAAGATGGTGCTCAGGACTCAAGAATTGTTTATTCCAAAGGTGAACTCTTTTTTTTTTTTTTATATGTTTCCCAAGGAACCTTCATTCTGTCCAAGGCCACAACATCCTACTGAGGAAAGGTGGCACACCTTAGATGTCAAAAGGGCTCTGAAAATTTACCTCAAACATACGGAAAGGGCTAATGCATCCACAGCAGAAATGTGTAAGGTGTTCAGATGTTACCGTCTTTATTAAGCACTACAAGATAGACTTCCTGCCGTCTGCAGAGTCATCCTTTGGCAGGAAGGTGCTGAAAGCGGTGGCCTAGATATGATTTTGCCCTTTGAGCAAATATTATAGATTGGGAGGGGACAGTTTTTCCTTTTTCTGACTTTTTGTGTACTGCTTGCTATTTCTCAGACATCAAGAATTGTGAGAAACAGAAAATTTCGTACCAGTAATTTCATTTCTGTTAGCAGCGTCTCCAACGATTCTACCTACCCATGAGGGCTCATGAGTCAGGGCCAGATATTAAGTGAAATCATTACCATATGGCCATCTTCCTTATTCTAATATACTTAGTTATTTTGTTATCTCTGAAATATTAATAATGATGTTATGCAGGTTTTACAGCTTGGGAATAACACATCTGGAAGCAGGAGCGCTGGAACCTGTATAGAAATGGGCAGGGGAGGGCACTGGTGCTGTAACCGTGACCCACTGGACCCCTGGCCAGGTGGAAGCCAGAGCCAGGCAGTGGTAAGAGCTGCCCAGAGAGTCTGGCCCACTGTGGGGAGCCTCAGACCCTCTACCTGCCCTGATTGGGAGGGCTGGAGTGCCCGAGAGCAGCGCCTGGCCCGTGTCCCCACCCTCTAGGGCATGCATCCCATGGAGGTGGAGGGTCTGGAACTCCCCACAGCGGCCTGGGCTCCCTAGATGGCTCTTACTACTACCTGGCTCTGTCTTCTGTTCTGGCCAGGGGGTGGGGCTTTGGGGGGAAGAGGAGGAGCAGGGGCGGGGCCCCATGGTGAGGTGGGACTAAGGCCCACCTCAGCCCCCCATCTGGGAAGAGGCTGGTGCTGCTAGCAGGGGCTGCACTTGCGGTGGGGGAACAGATCACCTTATTAGTTCCCCTGCCATGCCTACCTGAGGGTACTATGCCCGTGTTTAAAAAGTGGACAGGCATGGCCCTCCCACTTTTAAAAGTGTGTGTGTGTGTGTGTGTGTGTGTGTGTAGGAGGGCATAGCTCCCTTGCCCACCCCTCCACCCCTGATTCCAGCATTCCTGTTTGGAAGCAAACAGGAGCTATTGGGGCATGGACAGACCATGCAGCTCCAAAATGCTGATCTGCCTTCATGAGCTGAAGGGAGGAGAGTAGCCCAGATGTCAAGAATTGTGGGAGACGTTACTAGCAGAAAGGAAATTATCAGTAAGAAATTTTTCTGCTCTTTTTACCTCATCCTCCTCTGAGCCTCCATTTTGTAACATGGTACCACTACCAAAGATAAATGTGACCATTTTTCCTGGTGATCAGGGACTCGTTTCTAACGGGGAAGAATTTCACCTGAAAGAATGATCTCACTGTACTGGCCCTTTACAATCCCTTCTTCACGTATGCAAATTCTCAGGGGCATCAGAACAACAAAAATAGACAAACACAGGCTGTCATCTGACATCCAGTGTGCCCCTGCATGCTTTCACAAGCAATGCTAACGTGGGTTGACAATATTGCAAGTACAGCTCCTCTCAACGTAAAAAATAAAATCGCATGGCCTAATGCTGGCTACTCGCTGGTTGGGGATAAGGGGTATTCACATCTGTTTCATGCAGTTTTGTGGAGCTTTGATCCTTGAGGTCAGATGATCAAACAAATCAGTTCCCATCTATCTTACTGATATAATGGAAACTGGTAGCTGAGGTTATTCAGAATCATGAGAAGAGTCAACTTAGAATTCTGCCAGGTACTACATAGAGGACACAGATCATGTGGTGGGTTGAAACATTCCAGGAAGTACAACAGGAAAAAATACCTTTTTGCATATGGTAGTTAGAACAAGTGCAGCACCAGTAGCTGTCTCAGAACTATCTACATGTCTTCCAACCAGGTTCCCGATTTGTGTGAGGTTCTTTCATGTTGGGAACAAAGGGCTGGCTGTAACTTTGATCAGTAAGGTCACTGGGCATTGTCAAAAGGATGGAACTTTTGGAGCTGTGCAAGAATTTCAGGAACAGCTTTGTTCCATTCCCTGTTTCAGCAATCCACAGAGAGGTGATAACATGAATGAAATTATTCTCCTCTGTTTCAGATTGGAGAATTATACCTGCTCTTCCTGTTTTTAGCCTCAGAGAATGAACGGCAAGCAGAGCAGGGCTCTGCCTGAGACACACAAATAAGTTCCCAAAGGAAGCTTGTTTTCAAAGTATTCCCATTTTACCATCCCCAGATAATTATGTTTTGCAGATAGATTGCCTTTTTGTTTTCCCAGTTTTGAGCTTCACCATTTGATCTTACCTGCACTCTCTGGTTCTCTCTTTGGGACCATGGTAGCAATAATACTGGATTTAGGGAAGAAGGAAATTCAGTTACATCTTCCTGGGCAGTTTTTTTTATCAGTGTATTTGCTCCAGCTTTCTCTGTACAGAACAAAGTGATACAATTTCTGAAGCATCCTGGATTTAGAACAAACATTCATATGTGGTGCCAGGGAAGTCAGTCATAGGCCTGGGCTGAGGATGAATACAATCCAGTACATGATCTCCTTTCAGAAGATGAAGATGGCTGTAATAGAAAATAAGTGGGGCTACAAAAACAATTCCAGTTCTTATTAGAGCCTATTGGAATGCTGATCTCATAAACAAGTATACTTCAATGGTCGAGAGTTCATATACCTATCCTTTAATTCCAGGTATCCCTCTGTGTATCTACCTATCTTATCCATTGGCAGAGATCTAGCTCTAATTGTATATTTTCTGTTCCCCCAACTGGGGAATACTGGGAGTCAGATTTTTTTTAAGGGACCTTCCCAGTTCAGTTCAGGGAATTGGGTACCAGAAAGAGAACACCACATCCAGCAGCTGGCATGTAATGACAGGTTTCAGAGTACCAGCCGTGTTAGTCTGTATTAGCAAAAAAGAAAAGGAGTACTTGTGGCACCTTAGAGACTAGCAAATTTATTTGAGCATAAGCTTTCGTGAGCTACAGCTCACTTCATCGGATGCATTCAGTGGAAAATACAGTGGGGAGATTTACACACGCACACACACTTACACACACACACACACACAGAACATGAAACAATGGGTTTTATCATACACACTGTAGGAGAGTGATCACTTTAGATGAGCTATTACCAGCAAGAAGGAGGAAAACCTTTTGTGGTGGTGATCAAGGTGGACCATTTCTAGCAGTTAACAAGAATGTCTGAGGAACAGTAGGGGGTGGAGTGGGGGGAGAAATAACATGGGGAAATAGTTTTACTTTATGTAATGACCCATCCACTCCCAGTCTCTATTCAAGCCTAAGTTAATTGTTTGTATCCAGTTTGCAAATTAATTCCAATTCAGCAGTCTCTCGTTGGAGTCTATTGGAGTCTCGTACAGATACAGACAGACATCATCTTCCTCTCCAAATGCAAACAGATGGACATCATACCAAAAGGACTGAAGGTAAAAAATCCATTACAATCTACATACCACACAGACTGTGCTGACAGTTTGTGCCACACACTCTCAAAGAAACTGCGGAACCACCTGATCAATATCCTCTACAGCAAACGGAAAGAATAAGAATGAGCGCTCTAACCTAGATACTCTCATAAAGAACCAACCTTCCACACAAACTTCCTCGTGGCTCGACTTTACAAAAACTAGACAAGCCATCTACAACACACACTTTGCTTCTCTACAAAAGAAAAAGGACACTAAGCTATCTAAACTACTACATGCCACAAGGGGCCACAACAGTGGTTCCCTTAACCCACCCAGCAATATTGTTAATCTATCCAACTATACTCTTAGCCCAGCAGAAGAATCTGTCCTATCTCGGGGCCTCTCCTTTTGCCCCTCCACCCCCACGAACATGATACAGTTCTGTGGTGACCTAGAATCCTATTTTCAACGTCTCCGACTCGAGAAATATTTCCAACACTCCTCTAACCAACGTATTAACCCACAGGGACCTTCCTACCAACACTACTAAAAGAAGGATTCTGGGTGGACTCCTCCTGAAGGTCGAAACAGCAGACTGGACTTCTACATAGAGTGCTTCCGCCGACGTGCACGTGCTGAAATTGTGAAAAAGCAGCATCACTTGCCCCATAACCCCAGCCATGCAGAACACAATGCCATCCACAGCCTCAGAAACAACTCTGACATCATAATCAAAAAGGCTGACAAAGGAGGTGCTGTCGTCATCATGAATAGGTCGGAATATGAACAAGAGGCTACTAGGCAGCTCTCCAACACAACTTTTTACAAGCCATTACCTTCTGATCCTACTGCGGGTTACCTAAAGAAACTACAGCATTTGCTCAAGAAACTCCCTGAAAAAGCACAAGAACAAATCTGCACAGACACACCCCTGGAACCCCGACCTGGGGTATTCTATCTGCTATCCAAGATCGATAAATCTGGAAATCCTGGACGCCCCATCATCTCAGGCACTGGCACCCTGACAGCACGATTGTCTGGCTATGTAGACTCCCTCCTCAGGCCCTACGCTACCAGCACTTCCAGCTATCTTTGAGACACCACTGACTTCCTGAGGAAACTACAATCCATCGGTGATCTGCCTGAAAACACCATCCTAGCCACTGTGGATGTAGAAGCCCTCTACGCCAACATTCCACACAAAGATGGACTACAAGCCATCAGGAACAGTATCCCCGATAATGTCACGGCTAACCTGGTGGCTGAACTTTGTGACTTTGTCCTCACCCATAACTATTTCACATTTGGGGACAATGTATACCTTCAAATCAGCGGCACTGCGATGGGTACCCGCATGGCCCCACAGTATGCCAACATTTTTATGGCTGATTTAGAACAACGCTTCCTCAGCTCTCGTCCCCTAATGTCCCTACTCTACTTGCGCTACATTGATGACATCTTCATCATCTGGACCCATGGAAAAGAAGCCCTTGAGGAATTCCACCATGATTTCAACAATTTCCATCCCACCATCAACCTCAGCCTGGACCAGTCCACACAAGAGATCCACTTCTTGGACACTACGGTGCTAATAAGCGATGGTCACATAAACACCACCCTATATGGGAAACCTACTGACCACTATTCCTACCTACATGCCTCTAGCTTTCATCCAGATCACACCACGCGATCCATGGTGTACAGCCAAGCTCTACGATATAACCGCATTTGCTCCAACCCCTCAGACAGAGACAAACACCTACAAGATCTCTATCATGCATTCTTACAACTACAATACCCACCTGCTGAAGTGAAGAAACAGATTGACAGAGCCAGAAGAGTACCCAGAAGTCACCTACTACAGGACAGGCCCAACAAAGAAAATAACAGAAAGCCACTAGCCATCACCTTCAGCCCCCAACTAAAACCTCTCCAACGCATCATCAAGGATCTACAATCTATCCTGAAGGACAACCCATCACTCTCACAGATCTTGGGAGACAGGCCAGTCCTTGCTTACAGACAGCCCCCCAACCTAAAGCAAATACTCACCAGCAACCACACAACAGAACCACTAACCCGGGAACCTATCCTTGCAACAAAACCTGTTGCCAACTCTGTCCACATACCTATTCAGGGGACACCATCATAGGGCCTAATCACATCAGCCACACTATCAGAGGCTCATTCACCTGCGCATCTACCAATATAATATATGCCATCATGTGCCAGCAATGCCCCTCTGCCATGTACGTTGGTCAAACTGGACAGTCTCTACGTAAAAGAATAAATGGACACAAATCAGACATCAAGAATTATAACATTCAAAAACCAGTTGGAGAACACTTCAATCTCTCCGGTCACACGATTACAGACCTGAGAGTGGCTATCCTTCAACAGAAAAACTTCAAAAAACAGACTCCAGCGAGAGACTGCTGAATTGGAATTAATTTGCAAACTGGATTCAATTAACTTAGGCTTGAATAGAGACTGGGAGTGGATGGGTCATTACATAAAATAAAACTATTTCCTCATGTTATTTCTCCCCTCACCCCCACCCCTCCTACTGTTCCTCAGATATTCTTGTTAACTGCTGGAAATGGTCCACCTTGATTATCACCACAAAAAGTTTTCTTCCTTTTTCCCCCCCTCCTTCCTGCTGGTAATAGCTCATCTTAAGTGATCACTCTCCTACAGTGTGTATAATAAAACCCATTGTTTCATGTTCTCTGTGTGTGTGTGTATATAAATCTCCCCACTGTATTTTCCACTGAATGCATCCGATGTAGTGAGCTGTAGCTCACGAAAGCTTATGCTCAAATAAATTTGTTAGTCTCTAAGGTGCCACAAGTACTCCTTTTCTTTTTTGGCATGTAATGATTCATTGAGATCTCAGAGCACTGTTCCTTTCATGGATAACAGACCTATTCTTGTCACGATACTCAGTGTGTCTGATAGGGTTGTTATAATTGAGAACAACACAAACAATCCTACCCCAGAAAGAAATTCTCCTGTTCTGGGTGAAACAAAATTCCTTTATCTCCTATGTGCACTGCTCACCAAGGGAGAGAGGAACACCAAGACTTACATGGCAGAAGCCTGAGTAGCAGAGTGGAACCGGTGTCCATAAGTATTCTCACTCATCATAAGTCAATATAGTGGACTTGTAATCAATCTCTTTGCATTTGGAAAAAGTACTTTTGGGAGCCTCTGTCAGGACCCAGAATGTGAGGGGATGAATGACCTCCCTCTTAAAGCTGTGGAAGGACCCTGCTTTGTCTTCCCAGCTTTTCCACTGCCCCGCAAGACGGTACAAAATCTAGGAACTTGATAGAAGAAGATATACTTTTTATGCCTTTCTTGTTGTAGGGGCTATGGCTCAGTGGCCTGATAGCATTCTATCTTCAGATGTCTCTTTTTTGCAGAGGAAGTCTGTTGTTGAAAAACCAATCTTCCATCTGGGACTAGACAGGCTTGAAATGAATACTTGGATAAAGTACTTATTTCTCTCATGGATCCCAAAAAAGACAACAAATGCAACTTATTCTACTGGCCGGGGAGGGGCGAGCACCAAAGCAGTCTGGGGCTCAGGCAGAGGCGAGCACCAAAGCAGTCTGGGGCTCAGGCAGAGGCGAGCACCAAAGCAGTCTGGGGCTCAGGCAGAGGCGAGCACCAAAGCAGTCTAGGGATCAGGCAGGGGCGGTAGACCAACACAGGCCTCCTGGCCTAAGGTGGGGAAGCTTTCACCCCAGGGATGGGGTGGTAGGGGGACACGGGCCCACCGACTCCACCACGTCCCAGCCCAAGGCCCTTACAGTGGCAGAGTGATGACATGCTGACATAGGATCAGGCCAGCACTTAACCAGACGATCGTTTAGTTCCCCTGGGCTACTTCCTACATCCCCAGGGTTTAGTACCTCTGTTGTGGGGATCCTCTGTCTCCTCGGGGAACTCTGATCAGTCCTCAGCACGATGGAGCTCCTTACAGGTCCCAGCAGCAGGCTGGATGCGTCTGTCTCCCTTGGCAGCTCTACCACCTGAGCTCCAGGGCCCACCTTTTGTACTTCCACTTCCTGTCGCACCTCATAGCTTCTGGGGGGGGGTGGGCGTAGATTTCCTGGTTCTGCCCACCAGAGGGGGAGGGTGTGTTTTGGTCCCTCCCTATCAACCTCTGAAGGAGGCCATGCCTCCTCGTTACAGCCACATAGCCATCAATTCATAAGTTCACCAAGTTCTTCATATTGGTCATCCAATCTTAGCCAGCCCCATTTCCTCTCTTTTTGAAGAAGTCTCCATGCTGTGGTGCCTCAGGGAAGATGTAGTTTATATATAATCTACCTTGTTTTGGATGGCTGCATTTAAAAGATGATCCTGCTTCCCACCCTAGAGGTACACTATTATGAAAATACTATTGTAATGGGTCTGTGAACCTTAGCACGAAGAAGAGGAAAATTTATCTGTGCTTACTTGAAGATTTCCCTTCTTAGAGTAATAAGGTCCACAGATGCGGACCACATGGGAGACCAGTGGATTCCTCAGAATAGAGTTGGGAATTGACATCCAAGAATTTGGATTTGTCATTGTTGGGTGTAATTTGCCATGCTCTTTAGTAGGAGAAATCCATGCTTCTTCCTCAAAGTATATTAAGCACAATCTGTTTGAATCACCTTGGCTGTAGAAGTTATCTCACTGGATTGAACTTTGCAGGGATGGGACATTCCCATACTGCCAGTGACTGATAGGTCTGGTTCTGCCCCCAAACTGCAAATAGGCTGACATGCCATTGTGATGGATCTGTGTGCCTTATTACTCAAAGAAAGGAAATTTTCAGGTAAGTAGGGATAAATTTTCTTATTTCTTTAACTATAACCAAGGAAGGAAACAACAAACATATATTTTGCTGCACTTGCTGAAAATATTCATACTTCTCAAAAATATACTGTTTAACAGTGTTGAGCATATATATTTGAAATCAGTTGTGAGGTAGAACACTTAATTGGGGCTCAGGAATATTTTTCCTTTGAGAAATTGTTAAAAAATTATTCCTTTTAGTGTAATTTGTCCATTAGAAAATAATATTTGCTCTTCAGAAGCAACTTTATAAGCCCCACAGATTTCATCTCTGGCAGGGAAGATTTAGCAGTACTTAGAAAAGGATTTAACTCAGGCATACAGTTCAGTCATCCCAACTTTCTTTTCAGTTTTATGGCAGATTTTTAAACAAGTGGCTCATAGGTGCTCCCTCCACCAAGTTACTGCCTTTAAGTCTTGGTTACATAGTTGCTATCGCCTTCTTCCTGCTTTAATATAACTATGGACAAGTTTGAAGATCATCTTTCACTAAAGCAATATTGGGGGATTGCTCTTCAGCTACTTAAATTTACAGTGAATATTTAAGTTTTGCTTTTATCGTTGAAGAAATTATCTAGTGTTTTATAGTTAATACATGACATGAGTTAGAGAAGCACTTGTCTTATTTTGTTAAACATGTGTTTTTCTTTTACTATTTAGCAATGATTCTAAATATATAGAATTTGTGAGCAGTGAACTTCAGTTAGGATTGCAACCGCCATCACTGCAAATTAATGCCTACCAGGAAGAGACAGTACTGAAACCCTGGATCAATGGTATTTTATTCTGTAATTCAGTAGTTTGTGCTTTAGCTTCATGCTCTATTTAATCTACATTTTAATTAGAGCACTTTAACTTCAGCTGTTAGGGCTCATGCTTCTTTAGAAACTTGATTATATTGTCCCTTTAGCTGGCATTTATAGAGAATTCTTCCATAATATCTGCATATTTTGAGTTTGTTAGGGGGCTCCATTTCAGCATCTTAGCATGATTTTTTCACATTGTGTGGTCTACAGTTTTTTTTATTTTTTTAGAATCGGGTTTTTCAAACTGTTAATATGCATTTGCTGTCATTTCTGATTTGAGTTATCAAATATGTTGGATTTAATGTGGGTGACCAGAACTCCCCCTTAGAAAACATTTGCTCTTGAATGATTGCCCATACTTAAAGTTGAAAAAATAAAGAGTAAATCTAAAAAGCTCTAAATGATACTTTCTGAACTAACTGGAGGAACCCCCAGGGAAGAGGCTGGGGAGGGGGAAAAAATTGTGACTGGAGCAATACGATTATTTTACTCATTATATTCCCAGTTAGTTATTTGGAATGAGAAGTATAAAGATATTTTTTTAAAGTGACTAGTGATTTTTGGGTGCCTCCGTTCTTGGGTGCACAACTTGAGACACCATAAATGGGTCTGATTTTCAGAAAGTTCTGAGCACCTGCCCTTTAAAAATCAGGTCCTTTCAAGGAGTCAAATTGAGCACCCAAAAGTTGAGGCACGCAAAAACACTATTCACTGTTTGAAAATCTTAGTTTATTTTTTTCAGATATATAAACAATACTTGTATTAACTATTATTCAAAAGAAAAAGTCTTGTGTCTTATACGGTGGGTGGTGTGTACATGACGTGTATAGATAAATATGATTTTATTCAAGTCATTTTAAAATTTCATGTTTTCATGGTGAAAATATTTATAGTATATCTGATCGGTTTTCCTGCTACAGTGCAAAAAGTAGACCTGTCTTACATATGTAGGAAATAACCTGAAATGTCATTAAAGGAAAATAATAATGAGCTGTTTTCAGGATTTAATTAATTTAAAGAAAACTAAGATTCATGACTAGTATATGACCCATATTATTACACAGTCCATTAAATATTCTTATCCTGAATCTTAGATTTCAGATACTCAGGAAAAAGCTCTCTTTTGCCGTTGCCAAATTCTGACTGTTATGAACCATGGAAAATGGACAAAAATGTGATGGTAAGTTGCCAACACTTAATGAACGCTTGTAATATTGGGTTAATTTTGTTCATTATGGACATTTAAACAGTTCTTCATAAAAATATTTAGATATCAGCCAAAACTTCAACCACCTTAAAAATGGCATAATTTAGTGAATAAATAGTGAATAAAGTGCATAATCAGTGATGAACAAACATGTTCAAAATGCAACCGTGTTGGCTTCTGCTCCACTACTCTGAAACTAGAAAAACAGTGTTTTTTGCTAATTGGGAGGGATAGTAGCTTATATTTTTTTAAGGTTTAGCAGAAGCTGCAATGTCTGTTAGATTGGTCATTGGACTGAGGATAAGGGGACCTGGGATATCATCACAGCTGAGTCATTAACCTACTATGTGACTTCGGACAAGTCATTTCAACTCTCTGAGCCCATAACTTCTCCCACTTGTAGTCCATTTTACTTATTTAGATTATAAGCTTTTTGGGGTGGAGACTCTTACGGTGAGTATGTGTACAGTGCCTAACACAGAGTTAGGGGATTTTTTATGTTTTTGTCAGTTTGTCTGTTACACTTTAAAATATAGTTAGTGTCTAACTTCTTCTAAAATGTAAATACACTTCTTTTCTAATGAAAGATGGAAAATGAGAAAGGATGGAAAGGAGAAATTATACTACTTTTGAGTGATGGTCCCTATGTGTTTTACACATATGGGTATGCATGCGTGCCATGCACCTGAGTCTGAAGATTTTTAGTAAGCCGGGCCCATTGGTTCACACATGCAGTTTTCCTTGTACTCTGAACTGAGAGTATAAGAGGCAGTGCAGACCAGTATCTCTCCATTTCCTTCTTACCGCCACGTGGCCTGAGTCAGAATCTGCATCTGTCCACAGCTTCCTTTGACTGCTTCCGTCTGTAAATGTATTGTAAATAGTTTATTTTGTTCATTTACTCTTTGGTCTTAAGTACTAGTGTAGTTGTTTTTTCCCCATCCTGGGGAAATTCTTCCTGGGAGGCGAGTATTATAACTAGGGTTCAAGAATTGTTTCCTTTTCAGTGAGTGATGAACGTTGCCCTTACTGCATAGCTGAAATGTGAGCCTCACATAAGTGCAACATTTGCCATTTCTTCCCTCCCAGAACTTGTGAGGGTCAAGAACTAAGATTTAAAAAAGCATTTTGATGGAGACACCCCACTGTTCCCCGTATATCAACCTCAATCAACAGGCAGCACAAGCTCAGGATCTGAGGTTAAAACTTCCAAGCCTAAGAAGAAGGCTTCTCATGAGATTAAGAGACAAGCTGCCTTTTTCCAAATCTGCCCCAGAGAAAAGAGATTCCTCCCTGATTCCTTCCAAGTCGGGAGAGTTCTCGTGCATGGGTCCTAAAGACTGAGGCGTGGGTAAACCTGTTCAGTGGGGAAAGGAGCATAGATTCATTGGTTTCTATACCAGTTTGAATGTGCAGATTGAAAGACAAACATCCACTGCTCCCTTCGACATCTAGATCAGCTTCTGTGCCAATATCATCATAGCCACGGAGGAATCTGACTTCTGCTGTGACCAGGGAAGCACCGGATCCAATGGCTCCACTAACTGACTCCTCCTGTGCCCCAGAACACTCTGAGACCTACATCTCCCCAGAGGACATTTTTGCTCTCTCCTGTTCTCACTCCCCACTCCTCTCAGGTCCGTCTTTATTCAGAGATGGTTATGCAGGAGGAAGAAGCTATCCTGGAGACACAGAGCCACTGTCCTCTTCCATCCGTGAGCCTGAGTACTCAATCGTTGGTACCGTTGGTTCCAGCGGAAGTTTGGGATCCAGTTTTTTCATCTGATGAGTCAGCGATTCCAGAAGAAGGCAGATCATACAGAAGGAGGCTGGACAGAAGCCCTAAGGTATCTGGGTTCTGTTCTGTGACCACATATGACTTTCCAAGAGACATTTGGTACCCAGTGCCAGATGGTAGTTCTCAGCTGGTTGATTTCTTGTACTGATATTACTGGGCTCCTTAGGAGCTCTATTCTAGGCACCTAGGATCAATACATTTGCCTTACTTACCATCTCCTGGTTAACAGCAATTGGCCCCATCGGCATATGCAGAAGATGAATTTGAACTGGATCCAACAGTTCTGGGAGCAATTTCATCATCTTCCATAGATGAGGAGAATACCCCATCTTCACCATCTCCACCTGATGACTACAATCAGGTGTTCCTGAAAAGGGTGGCATCTGAGTTTCAGATACAGCTTGAAGAGGTTCAGGAGCCCCAACATAGATTGATTGACATCTTGCAACTTTTGGGTCCCAGTCGAGTAGACCTCCAGATTGAGGCCACTGTGGATCCAGCTAGAACAATGTGGCAAGCACCTGCTTCTTGAACTCCCACCCCCAAAGAGGGCTGAGAAGTGCTGCTACTTTCCTCGTAAGGGGGTATAGTTTCTAGTTTCTCACCAACTGCTGAATTGTCTCGTGGTACAAGCAGTTACTAAAAGATCCACATTACATCAACCCAAAACTACACCCTTGGATGGAGGTACCCAATGACTCCCAGGGAGAAAGGTCTTCTCCTCTGCCTCTCTCCAATTTAGAATTTCTAATTATCAGACGACTCCTAGCTAAATATGATTTCACTAATAATGCAAAGTTGTGGGATTTAAAGGACAAGCTTCCTCAGGAAGATAGAGCTCAGTTTCAGTCCTTAATTATTGAAGGCAAATTAGTGGCCAAAACCTCTCTCCATGCCAAAGTAGATGCTGCAGACACTGTGTCCAGAGGGATGGATACAACCATTGTCATGAGGAGATATTCCCGGTTATAATCCTCAGGTTTCCCTAGAGAGGTGAAAAGTACCATTCAGGATCTGTCTTTTGAGGCAGTTTACTTAGTTAAATGAAAAGATGGATTAATCTCTACACTTTCTCAAGGATTCAAATACAATGCTTTTGTTCTCTGAGTATCTATGCCCCTGCCCCTCAGAGGAAACATCTCCAGGACCAAGACCACCTCGACAACTATTTTGCTATCAACACCCCCTGGAACCATCACACAAATGACAGAGGGTACAAAGGCCCAAATACACAGCTTCTGCGACATCCACTGCCATACATCACTCTAACCCACATCCAAATAATTTTTTTGTTAGGACTGTCCAGACCCTTTATTAATTCCACATCATCCTGCCCCTCAGTTTTTTAAAGAACAATGTACCCAATTTGCTTAAAACTGAAGGGGTTTTACAATAGACAAATGGAAAATGGATGATATTCCATTTACAGCTATCTGAGTTTCTGTCCACCCAAACCCATAAGCCTCTTTACCAGTTCCTTTTTTTGGGACCACTCTCACGAGGAAAATCTGTGTCAAGATGTGGACTCCTTTCTCCAGCAGGGAGTCATGGAAAGAGTTGCACCTCAACATCAAAGGAAAGGATTCTACTCCCCATACTTCTTAGTCCTCCAAAAAAATGAAAGATGGAGATTGATTCTTGACCTATGCTGGCTAAATGTATTAATCTGAAAATTAAAATTCCACGTGGTCACAATGGCATCAATAATTCCCTCTTTGGGAGAAGGCTGGTGGTTCGTTCTCGACATAAGAGACATACTTTCACATAAACATTCACCCATCACACAGAAGGTCCCTTGGGTTCCTCCTTGGTCACGACCAGTACCAGTTGAGTCCTTCCATTCAGGCTAAGTATGACATCCAGGGTCTTTATAAAAGTCTTTTCATTGGTGGCAACTTGGGTGAGAAGAAATGGGTTTTATCATCTTCCCATAGCTTGATGACTGACTACTTACAGCAGATCATACAAGGAAGTCCAGTTGGCAACCTGACTCCTGCTCCATCTTCTACCTTCCCCGGGACTTTGTGTCAACCATGAAAAGTCCACTTTGAATCCCCCATGAGGTCCTTCACCTTCCAAGAATCAACCTTGGACTCGACTACAGCAACTGCCTATCAAGAGATTCCATGCCAGGGGCAATGTTATAAAACAGGTCACCCTCAGACTTCAATTAGAACTTGCCTTTTCCTTCTCTGCCTCATGCCACACACATGATGCCATTTGCCAGGCTCTATCTCTGTTGACTGCAAACCTGGCTTTAATCTGTGTACTCACCAGAAAAAATCAATATCAATGCCAAAGTAATTTCATCTAGGGTTCTGGGCTCTCGCATCTGGTGGACAAAGCCAGAGAAAGTTCAAGTCGGAACTCCTTTCCTCACACTTACTTCTGAGGTTATCATCATTACTGATGCTTTCCTGTTAGGTTGGAGAGCTCATATGGACAATCATACTGCACAAGGCATCTATACCTCTTGGGAGTCCAGGATGCCTATCAATTTACTGAAACTAAGAGCTGTCCATCGAGCGTGCAGTGCTTTCGTCCATTCATCTGGTCCCAGCACATCTGGATAGTTTTAGACAATATGACTGTCTTTTATATAAACAAACAAGGGGAAACAAGATCCCTTCCTCTGTGTGTAGAGACAGTCATTCTCTGGATTTGGTGTATCAGACTTCACAAAACCCTCTCAACAGCATATTTGTCAGGTTTGCAGAACTCTGCAGCAGACAGTCTCAGCAGATATTTTTCTGTAGACCATGAATGGGAAATTCATGATTCGATCCTGAATAAGATCTTCACCAAGTGGACAATGCCATCTTGGGACCTTTTCACCTCACAAGCAGCAAAAAAAACCTTTCTCTGTAGTGCTCCAGAGCAGCTCTAGGTAGGGGCTCAAAGGGAGATAACCTTCTACTACCATGGAAGGACCACCTCAAATATACCTTCCCTCCCATCCCATTAATACCACATGTCCTGCAAAAAATCTGTCATTAAAGGGTTCCAGTCATCCTTATTTTGCCCAGTTGGCTGAGACTGTTCTAGTTCACAGACCCACTGAGATTTTGTCTGTCTGCCCATCAAAATCCAACCATTTCCAGACCTGCTAATGCAACACAATGGCACCGTCAGGCACCCCAACCCAGAACCACTGCAATTCAAGGCCTGGTATTTGGATGGGCATCAGATGTAGAGTGTTTATGCCCCAGGGCATTTCAATCCATCTTCTACTGAAGTAGGAAAGATTCTATTTAGCAAAATTGAAGCTTTTCTCCTTTTGGGCACAGCAATACCAGTTATCTCCAGATTCTACTGGGATCCCTGCTATTTTAGACTATCTATTTACTGTTAACACATTGGTTCTCTCAATTACTTCCCTCTTGGTTCATTTGGCACAGGGGTTCTCGTAACATTTTTTGCCGGCCTCAGAGTGCCGCCACCAGCTCAGACAATTTTTCCTAAAATACTTAATCAACTTTAGGAAAAACAAATAAATATGCATATATGCATGTCCCAAATCATTGTAATTTATTTATGTAGGGTTTTTTTAGCATACTCAATAATAAAAATAACATACAGTTGTCTCTGTTCTTTACTGGATCTAAACGGAAGAGAAACACAAATAAGATGCTCTGCACGTTCTTGCCTTTTTTCTTACTGTTTCTTTAGCTTTTTTTTTGGTTGCTTTTTTTTTTAGACTTGCTAGCTACTAAGTCTGCTGTGAAAAGTGATATTAGCAAACACACAAATATCACTTTTCACAGTAGACTTACTCAGCCCTGGCAATCCAGGGGACAAAGAGTATCACGAGTCATACCATCCACTTACTGATATTTTTTATGAAACTGCATGCCTCTGATGCAGAAAGAAAGCATCATTCTCTAGACATCCCAAGAGCACTGGCCTTTATCTATAAACAACAAAAGCAATTAGAAAGACACCTAGACTTTTTGTTACCATAGCAGAGAGATCAAGAGGTCTAGCTGTATCTACACAGAGACTTTCTAAATGGATCTCATTACCCTGTGTTACTCACTGGCTCACCTCCCTCCGCTGGAGAGGATGAGGGTCCATTCCATCAGCGTCCAAGCAACCATTGCTGCATCTCTGCAAGATGTACCTCTACTAGAAATATGTAGGGCAGCTACCTGGAGCTCCTTACCATCACACTTTGTTCCAATCTTCTGCTACAGACACAGCTATAGGGACAGCAATATTAGACAGCCATCACTTCTGCATTCTTGCACCTACCTCCTGTTTGACTACTGCTTGCTAATCTCCCACATGTGGAATACAGATTGGAACCAACACTTGAAGAAGAAATGGAGGTTACTTATCTGTAACAGGTGGCTCTTTAAGATGTATGGTTCCTATCTGTATTCCACTACCCATCCTCTGGTATTCCACTACCCATCCCTTCTGCTGCAGATCATAGTTAGATTTGTGGAAAGAGAAGGAACTGTAATGGTGCTGGTCTGCACTGCCCTAGTACTTCAGATCAGAGCATGAGGAGAACTGCAAATGTGCTGACCAACAGACAGTGCTTACGAAAAATATCTGGACTCGGGCGCATGATGCAGACAGGGACCCCACACATCTCTAAGAACCTCCAGTTATAGACAAGTAACCCTCCATTTATCTGATGTTTAGGTTTCCCATCTGATCCAGCAGAACCTTGGGATGATTGAGTTGCCCCGTAAATACTGCAGATTTTATTTCAGTACGTTGCGTGGCTGTGAGAGAGTGGAATGTTGGTTTTGGCATGTTCCTGAACAAGGAGATGAAAAGGTAAAAGGGGTTTAATTTGCGAGAGGGAATCCTCAATTTTAACACTTTCTATTTTGTATAAAATGTTTTGTATTCAATTTAGTTCAGTATGAGTTACCTTTGAAGGTGAGAAATCCGAAGTGGCAACCCAGGAGAACTCTTCCTTCCAGGTGCTTTTAACTATTCTTTTAAAAAATGTTACCCTAGAGAGACTGTAGGACTTGAGGCGGCATATTTTCAAGAGAGTGGACTGCAGCAAAATTATATAGAAAAATATATACTAGCCCACTCTCTGTAGAAGGTAATGATGTATTAATGGGAATGCCTCAGTAAACCCAAAAGACCAGATAAGCAATCCCAGAAATTGTATATGCTCCAAGGCCATCTGCGTTGTGTCATCCTCCAAAAGGTAGGTAGCAATGGCATGTACAGATGATATAATCCTCCTCAAAGAACTGGCAGACTGAGTAGAACTGGCTTTGTGTCCCAACTATGAAGCATCTTTGGCATGTTCACAAGTATCCACAGCTTCCACCTATTTTACATGAGTCACCGTGATTATTAGTGATTCTGTATTTCAAGATGTCCTAAAAAATAACGAAATATTTAAAATCTATTCTCTATAAGATCTCCTTAGTGGCAACATTGTATCAGACTTATTGTTTTGCATATGTCCCACATGGTAGCCAGGGAAGTATTTTGTGAAGATATTGGTTGAAGGCTAATAAGCAGGCTTCATGGTTGCATCAGAGTATACTGATGGGAAAACTGGTGAATCAGTGAAAAAGAACAGGTTTCAGAGTAGCAGCCGTGTTAGTCTGTATTCGCAAAAAGAAAGAAGTGATTGAGTCCAAAACCAAGGAAAATAAATCTTTTAGGAACTTAGACCACTTGAGATGGGCTGACCAGAGTTGAATATAGTATCCAGGTGAGAATGTGCCATTTTTTATAAAATAGCGTATTTTCAGTATTTTTTATCCCATTCTTATACTTTCTAATGTTCTATTTGTATTTAATCACTAGTGTAAATTAATTAGAGATTTTCATTGATATATTCATAATAGTGAGCATGTCTTTTATTTGAGTGGTTACAGTTAATTCAGAATCCAACACTGGAGGGACCAGTTTGAACTATTTATGCATTACCTTGCATTTATCAACATTGAATTTAGTCTGCCATCATGCTTTCTATTTAACCCTCTGTTAGGTACCTTTAGAGTTCCTCAGTCTTCTGTGGTCCTAACCTTCCTAAATATTTTTTCAGA
Organism: Dermochelys coriacea; assembly: GCF_009764565.3. Lineage (NCBI taxonomy): Eukaryota > Metazoa > Chordata > Testudines > Dermochelyidae > Dermochelys > Dermochelys coriacea. The sequence continues at coordinate 194,809,710 of NC_050069.1, forward strand.
TGCACATTTTGGCTACCTCACAGTTTATCGATTCACTTTTCCAGATCACTTAACAAATACATTGTACATAGTATGCTTACGTGGGGCATCCACCATAATCTTTTTCTGTGTTGAAAATTCAACATTTAGATTTTGTTTTCTCTTTGCCAGTTTCTGAACTTCACCTCTCACCATTGATTACTTAAGGTGGGTCTTCGCAGCACAGTTAGCTTGAGTTAAAATTTGAGTACTAACCCAAACTCAACTCCTCTTCATACGCAAAAAAAACTTAGTTCAAGCTAAGGTGGTGCTTTAAATTTAAACCAGCTGGTTCTTCAGGAGGGTTGATTAACACTCCAGTGGTGCTGGTGCTCAAACTAATAATGCAGTGGGGATATAACAGATTGTTATAAGCAATCCATCAGCAACTAATCCAGTCACTGTTAATCCAATCACTCTATGCTGCTAATCTAATCTGTGTAGTTTTGCCATTTGGTTGCTCTCACTCGAGCTTGGGTAGCTCAAATGCAGTAGCTCAAGTGTACTAACTCAAGATAACTGTCAGTGAAGACAAGCCCATAGTTTTGAAACCTTCCTCACAAGAGAATGATAAGAAAGGTCCAAATAAATTATATCAGTTGGTTTTCCTGTGTCTATCTTGTTGACCTGCATAAAGAGTTGAGTAGATTAAAGGGGCACAATTTTTGTTCACATAAACTATGCTGATGTGTCCCTATCATATATTAAACTGGGTGAGAGCTTCTGAATCTGAAATTATGTTCCGAGGGGGTTGCAGCCACCCTCTCTTCCATTATGGCTGGATGAAAAGGGTCCTGAAACTTTTCAGTTACAGCATGGTATGGAAAAATTGAGATTCATTCATCTAGTTGTTTTATAACTCTATTTAAATAATGGTTTCAAACAGACTTCCTAATACTGAAATAGGGCTGTAATATCCACCAATTATCTCCTCACACTTTACTTAGAGATAGGTGCAATATTTTCTATCCTCCATGCGTCTAGTTATTAGTTTGATTTTAATCAAACATCGCATATGTTTGTTAGCAACTCAGACACTTCATTCTTAAATTCCTTCAGAATCCTTGGATGAATACCAGATGATCCTGGTACTTGATTTTTCTTTAATTTATCAGCTTCTTTACATTTCCTCCTTTGACATCTGAGTCTGACAGTGCCTTCTTTTTGTTGCATGTAAAGAATAGGTCTGGGGATAGATATCTTCCCAGTATCATTTGTAACATTGCAGAGAAGCTAAATGGATTTTTTGCATCATTTCCCCTATCTCCCTTGATTGCTGTCTTTAATCCCTGGTAGACCAGCATACCCACTGACTCCCATAGAATTTCTCCTTTCATGTCTTTGGGTATTTGGACCTTCAGTTCACTCGTACTCCTCTTGATTTCTATCAACATTTTACATGCCATAATATTGTTCTTTTCTGTTGGCTTCAGTTGAGAAGCTTCCTTCATTCAGGAAACAGAAAAGGGATTTTAAACTAGGCTAAAAGGTGTAGGTTCCGAATGAATGCCTACTCACTTTCTTTGATAGAGAGACACAACAACTGTTTCAGAGAAGAGTGAAGCTGAGCTTAGAGAAGGTAGATTCAGAGCTGTTTGCTCAAAACAGTAACTTCTGCATTTTCCATAAAGAGGGGCCTCCACAATACGAGCAAGGTTTATACCTTTGAACTTCAGAGGATGTTACACAACCAATTTCTTCCCCCACTCCATATGTACCAAATACACTTAAGCCAGTAATTATATATGTGCTGCAGATAAGAGCAATAGAATCAGCTCTGCTGTCAAGGAATTTACTGTCTTTTTTTCCTGCCTGTACAATCTAGGGCGATCAGACTGACTTAGGTCTAAAGAACTTGAACAAAAATATAAGGAAATGAAATACAAACTAGAAACTCTAAGGTATACCCTTGCATCCATTTCTCAGAACAGTCACCTGTACTGTATTTACATGAGGTAAGCAAATCTATATATTCCAATAAGGACCTCACACAGGAAATAGCTCCACTTCTAATAAGACTAAGGCCACTGTTAGTATAAGGCTTGCTATACTTGGCAAAGTATTCATTGAAGTGTTTGTGGTTTTAGTGATAGACCTCAGAAAAAGGGAATTCATATCTGCCCCTTCTTGGAAGATTTCCAAATTAATCCATTACAAATTAGGAAATAGCTGCAACTGTCTCTCTCCTGCAATAAAGGGATAACAGACATTTTCACAAGTCAGTTAATAATCACAGAAACATCTATGTACTAGAAGATTCCTCTTCTTGTCTAGGCCCTGTTCCTTTGTGTTTCTTCATTTTAAATCCATCCTGGTCACCTGGCCTCTTTTGTTTGCCTGCTAACTTTACACTGCTCTTTTCTTCCCCCTCCCTTCAGATGAGTCAGCTAAACCGGTTTTTCTAAGGATGCAGCTGCTTTTTTTAATAATCTTTCTCAGGTCTAATTACTATAGTTAACCTTAAATATTTTTCTGTGTATTCGTTTGGGGTGTACATGCTGCAACCCCTGTCAGCAGTGGTGGAGCCATATACAGATAGACACTCATAATAGCTGTTTTTCATAATATAACTTCATAATATCAATCATAATTCATAAGTTGCATAGATATCAGTTCATCACACCCACTCAGTGTGTGGCTGATGGCAATCAGTAGAAGCCTCCAGTAGTATAAACTGGCTGGAAGTGATGGCCACATGTTCAGCTCTCTAATGTAATTAAGAAATAGCACATTACCTTTTAAGATGGCCTTTAGCAATAAACAAGGGGAATGACATCCTCTCCGCTTAGCAGAGGAAGGATAGTTGTCCAGTAGGTTAGGATTCTAGCCTGGGACTTGGAAGATCTGGTTTGAATTCATTGCTCTGCCGCAGATTGTGTGACCATGGACAGGTCACTTAGGCCAGGTTTACATTGCTTAGGGGTCTGAAAAATCCATACCCCTGAGTGATGTAGTTAAGCTGACCTAACCCCTGGTGTAGCATACATCATATGACAGTTGACCTGTGCTAACAGTGGCACCTGCTCTTCTCTTCTTTCTCTCCCCCCCCCCCCATTAGAGAGAGGCAATCAAGCTATGGAATTGGATGCTACCTGCATGGCATAAACCCAATAGCCCTATATGTACCAGGAACTACTTGTCAGACTTCTTAAGCAGATAGTCTTTCAACAACCCACAAGCGATCATTACAGAAATCCCTGTATAAAGTTTACATTACACCATTGGGGAAACTGGTAATAGATTCTTTACCACCATGAACAATGCCAAGCATTCAAATTTCTGTTCTGAAAAGGCAAGATCCCAGGATCTTTACTGGACGCCTTCCTTCTACAGTGCAATCAGGGCCTCCTTTACACTTTCCCACTAATTGTCCTAATCCCCAGAGTGATTGCCAAGGCCAGAGATGACAAGGCCATGCTCATCCTCACAGCTCTTTATTGGTTGAAGCAGTTCTGGCTGACAAATCAGTGATAAATGTCTACATAACCACTCATCAGATTGCCCAGACCTATTGTTGAAGGATTGGGGTCAAGTGTTACTTGCAGACTTGAAGTTGCTGCACCTCCATAGTCTGGTTGTGGACTGTTGAGCTCTGTGGAAAGGGATTGCCTCTCATGCATTGATGAAATCCTGGCACAGAACAAGAAATTATCCACAATAAAGACTCACGCCTCCAAATGGAAAAGATTCTCTATGTGGGTGGCCCAACATAGCCCAGCCATGGTGCATGTCCCAATACTGAAGATTCTTGACTATTTGCTGAAGTTAAAACATTCTGAACTTTCTCAGTGTACGTCCATTTGGCAACAATACTAGCAATATCATTTCCACACAGCCATTCTCAGTCTTCTCTCATCTGTCCGTATCCAAATTCTTTAAAGGCTTAATGCACTTACCTGCCAGTTGGAGAACTTAGGTAGGGACCTGAACTTTGTCAAGCCATTTCAAGGGTGCTCCATCCATCATCTTATTCTCAGAACAGTATTTCTAGTGACCATTGCTTTGGCCAATGGAACGAGTAAGATTCAGACACACATGGTGGAACCCTGTTTCTCATTTCATACAGGCAAGTTTGTACTCAGATGTCACACAAAATTTAATCCCCAAGGTGGTCTCTGAGTTCCACTGAAACCAATTAGTCAGCTTATCTCTATTCTTTCCAAAGCCTCATTCCATACAGGGGGAGAAAAAGCTCCACACTCTGGACATATCCAGAGTTCTTTGTACATCAACAGAACAGTATTTTTCAGATTGTCCACATGTCTATTTGTGGCTATAGTGGGCTGTTCCAAAGGTCAGGCCATTTCATCACAAAGATTTTCCAAACAGATTATAAGATGCATCTCTTCCATCAAAGTGCACTCCACCAGAGCCCAAGTGTCACCGTCTGCACAATGTGCTGATATCTGAAATCTGCAAGGCAACTAAGTGGAGCAACCTACTCATGTTTGTCACATATGTGCTGAATTTAGCTCTGAGATTCGATCACAGATTTGGAGGTGTGGGGGTATTACTCCAATCCCTATTCGACTGATGCCCCTCATACTCTTCATCCCCAACATCGTGTAGAGGATTCTACTCGCCAGTCACCTACAGTGGGATCCACATCAACACATACTCAAAGAAGAAAAGTTACTTGTCCTTCCCTAACTGTTAGTCAGTGTGGATCCTAGGACCCACCCTTCATCCCTGCTTTTGAAGTTCTGTTACCATTGGCTTTGAATTGCAGGTTTGCTGAGGGAGGGTGGAAACCACTCTGCTCTTTTTTCCCTCACATGGGAGCAAACGGAGACACAGGCACATGCATGGCACTAACGGATGCTGCTGTTCAGAAGATTCTGAGCTCACGTGCATGAGGTGCATGCCGGGTTACAGTGGGGTCCACACGGATTACAACATCTTGAAGAGCCAGAGGTACTGTAGGACACGTAATCATTCTTTCCCTATTTCATAGGGGTGTTGTGAAGACAAATTACAGTAAAGCTGGTGATGTGCTCAGATACTACACTAGCCTCTCAGACCTTGGTTCTAAGATCTAATCATTATCTGAGACATTTCTTTTTATCTTCCCGTCAGGGAGTATCTCCTGGATACTATCCTCTAAGGCCATCAAACCCAGGGAAGCCCCATGTGGTAGTTTGTAATTTGAAAGGAGAGAGAATATTTTCAGCGGTCATAAACACACTTTTGCCTTTAGTATATAGACAGACAGATATATAGATTAAGTCAGAATATCACCAGATATGAGGTAAATTGAAGAGGAAAAATTTATAAACCAGACCTGCCAAAATTCCTTTGATATTCAATTTCCTACCTAAATAGTTATAGTCAAACATGCCTCTGCTTTCTCAAGTATGCTGGGTAAGTAAACCAATTTTGATTTCCTCGCTGTCCTATATGAAAAGATTAAGAGTAGTGGCATTCCTTAATCCTTAGGAAATCCAGCAAGTAAAGCAATGGAAAATTTAACCCTCTTGTGGATGCCCTAAAATTTTTTTGTGAACCTCCTATGCTATTTTACCTTTCTATCAAGTTAACTTTCTTAGTAGCAGCTACTTCACTATGACCAACTTCTGAACTACTAATCTTGTCTATAGAGTCCTAGTATTAAACTTTCCATTCTTAGAGGCTCCAATCTTCATTCCTAATTAAAAGGTGGTGCTTCCTTCTGTTAGAAAACATTTGCTATGGAAAAAGAATGACATTGACTGGATATATGAAGGGCAATTAGAACATATCCAGAAAGGGCTAGATCCTCTGTTCAGCTTGTCATTCAGCAGTTAAAAGGATTAAAGTTGTAAAGTTCTTAATTTAAGGGTTAAAACTCTGTATCAAAATTTAGAATTCTAAAGATATCAAACCCCTTGAATCAGCAACTGATTATCAGACAAGATTAGCCTTACTTTGTGCAGAAAAGTTTCATGCCTCTGAGACTTGTGAATTGGCTACTTAGTCATCTGTCAATACATTTTTCTAAGTATACGGTCTTCAGTAGACACAGAAACTGGCAGAAAGCTACTGCATATTTTCGGGGTGAAACCACTTTCCGGGCTGCAGATTTGTTTACATACTTGTTTGGAATCTCATTGCTGTTAAAATCCTGCTGCTACCAGTAATTAATCTGGCCTTGAGGGGAGAGAAATATGCTTGCCAGATATTTATTTCAAAGGGCTAATTATCCATTCTGGATGGATTATCTTGGCCTCATTTGATCACTTCCCTTGTCCACAAAATGTAACAGATACAGGATTAAGGTTTTTTAATATAGTGGAATGCATAATCTTATCAATTAGAATATATTACTATCCCAGAAACATTGTTTCGGGCAGGGCTTCCAAGTAGAGTAACCATTATTCTGTCTCTGGCGATGGATCTGGCGTGGATCTAATGTTCAGTGGGGCAAAAGGAAAAGCCCACTGATAGAAACAGTGAAGCTTGATATTTGGAAGAGAAAAGTCACTAAGCAAGAAAATTTCTTTCTTATCTTAATACCTCACAGTCATGAAGGACTTTTGCTACTCTGAAACTTTTTTCATTTTTTTTCAATTGCTATAAAAGGAGCAGACAGTTACTGGCTGTGAAGCGTCATTGGACACAGTAGATGCATACCACCTGCTGATGAGATATTTTAACTGCTAAGCGATTTGTTCTAAACAGTCCAATTCTGTTTGTGTGCATTGATCAAATTAAAAATAATGTATTAATATCTTCCAAGAACAGGTATTACATATAGACTCCTCTTTGTGCCCATCTATAGTCTGTACAAAAATTTCTATAATACATAAACTTAGTCTACATGCCACTTCAAACTCTGGCATGGATGGCTGTTTTCCATTATAGTCGTATAGAAAATGTACAGATATGCACAGTGTAGCTTTTTAAACATAAGTTTTTCATTAGAAATATGATTGTAGGTTTGCTTTGTCTTTTACTTTAAGAACCGTTTCCTGACTTTATGCCACAAAGTAGTGCCCTTTCTTTCTCTTGCCCAGTAACTTCACTGGGTCTTTATTTTGCATCTGTTAAGGGAAATGTCTCTTGCAAATTACTGCTGTCCTTATTATTCTGTCCTTCTAGTTATGGTCATCTATATCGATCTATGAACCTTCAAGTGAAAACACAGTGAATACAAACTAGGGAGGTTTCAGTCTAACGCATTCTTCATTGAATCCTCATACTAAAGTAGTGCCTTAAATGAATTCATATGTGCTGCTGTTTTTGTTTTTAATGTAGTGGATCATTGTATGTGTGGTGATCCTTAGAGATCTGCCATGCTAATCAGTTATTCCCATATGAAACACAATCATGTTGGCTTCTTTTTCATAAAATTAAGCCCTGTGTAAGGGAAACTATATGTGGAATCAACAGGAGCCTTTAATAAGCAGCATGATTTCCAATCCCACTTCAAATCAGAAGATTATCACACTCTGATTTTTAAATGTTACTAACTTCTAGGCTTCAATTGACCTATTTTTTGATGGATGCATCAACTCCTAGTCTAGAATCCAGCGTTGTCATTAAAATTCTTCTGGACTTCTGCATATTGATCTCCTCAAAATTACTCATGCATGGAAAAGTATATCTTGTCAACTTTTTTCGAATTAGAGTTGATGTGGCTCTTTCTGAAACTGTCTGTTTTCTACAAATTAATGACTTAATTGAAACACTTCCATACAGGAATCAAGGACTTTAAAATCCATTGCATTTTCAGATGCCAAAAGCTATTGTCCCTGTCCATCATTCAATAAGACTATGTCATAGAGGCAGGCTTGGACTAAATTCTCAATAGAAATTTAAGTTTATATATCCTCTCCCATCTAAATTTATTACAATTAACTCTAAATTTAGACTTTTCTATTTTTACATGGTCCATAGATTCAATTATACCCCTTGTAAATTGAGACAATTAAATCAAGGAAAGTCTCATGCAAGCTGGAAATGAGGCTCACAATTAGGCTCTTTTATGCATGTAATGTGGACTTGTCCCATGATTAAACCTTTCTGCAACTGGATTTTCCAAGCAATTTCACTAATATTTGGAACAATGATTGCTCCAGATGCAGTCTTGGTATTTTTGGGCATCAGTCCAAAGGAGGAGGAAAATAGATTCCAAAAGAAAGCAAATTAATTTACATACTTTCCGCCTGTGCTAAAATTTGTTTTAAATGCCCTCAGCCACCTGGATTTTTAGATTGGGTTAAATTAGCTCATCCAGTGCCAAGTGACATTGCATTTTTTTAACTGTAAAAGATCCCATGTGAATTTTTTCCAAAAGGGAGCTTTTTATGCCTTAACAAAAGGTGGTACTAATAGCTACTCAAAAAATTAAATACAGACTATTATTTGTGATGTTCTGCATAGGTTTTATTTATAATAAATTGGAGTACTAAGATTCTAAAGTATTAAGAGTGTCTGGTTCTTTGACTATCAGCCTTGCTGCTCTGCAGATGTTCATTTTTTTTTTAGGGAATAAAGATTGACTTATGGTTAAGTCATAGCTCAGGTTCTGACATTAACTCAGTGTCACCTTCGACAAGGTACTGGAAGGGACACGTCAACTTCAAAATTAAACTGTCTATTTTTTGTTTCTTATAGTTGCTACAAGTAACACACAAGTCTAACATGAAGGATACAGCAAAAAAAATTTACTTTGTATATTTGATAGCATACTTATGTATTTTCAGTCTCACTATTTGCTGGAATAGTCAGTCAGTTCCCTTTTTTGTGTCTTTCACAGAACAATAGGGGAGCAAAAGACATTTAAATATAAGGGAATGTGTTGTAAATCCACAAAAATTGAAAAGGCAATTGTACCTGAAACTTTTTTTTTTAACTGACAAGATTTCAAGTTAGAGAGAGAGAAGAAGAACATAAGAATGGCCATACTGGGTCAGATCAAAGGTTCATCCAGCCCAGTATCCTGTTTACTGACAGTGGCCAATGCCAGGTGCCCCAGAGGGAGTGAACCTAACAGGTAATGATCTAGTGATCTCTCTCCTGCCATCCATCTCCACCCTCTGACAAACAGAGGCTAGGGACACCATTCTTTACCCATCCTGGCTAATAGCCATTAATGGACTTAACCTCCATGAATTTATCCAGTTCTCTTTTAAACCCTGTTATAGTCTTAGCCTTCACAACCTCCTCAGGCAAGGAGTTCCACAGGCTGACTGTGCGCTGAGTGAAGAAGAACTTACTTTTATTTGTTTTAAACCTGCTACCCATTAATTTCATTTGGTGGCCCCTAGTTCTTATATTAGGGGAACAAGTAAATAAATTTTTTCCTTATTCACTTTCTCCACACCACTCATGATTTTATATACCTCTATCATATCTCCCCTGACTCTCTTCTTTTTCCAAGGTGGGTGAGGTAATATCTCTTAGTGGACCAACTTCTGTTGGTGAGAGAGACAAGCTTTCAAGTTTACACAGAGCTTGAAAGCTTGTCTCCCTCACCAGTGGAAAATTGTCTGATACAAGATATTACCTCACCCACCTTCTTGTCTCAGGGCTACAACAACACTGCATACAAGATTTCAAGTTGACAGTGTCCTTTTAATCTGACTGGGCCTTGGTTTCTTCATCTGTAAAATTACAGGAGAATACTTCTATATTGCAAAGCTAAATTCATTAGCGTTATAAAGCATTTTAAGATCTTCAAATGAAATTCTTGACAATATTTTAAAACCTAATTTTAATCTTGCAAAATAATTATTTTAAAAGGCTCTTTATCACTGGCATTGGTCTCTAGTGAAATAACTTCAAGTCAATTTTCTGACAATTTTCTTACATGCCTTGCCTTATATTGCTTTATGAGGAAAAAGGTAATATGTGCATGTGTCTGTTTTATTTCTGGACATCCTTTTGACTTGGGGTCTCTGTACATTTTTTCTTCCAAACTTGTGTTTTCTACCCTTATCTGTTCCCTTCCCTGAATGCCTGTTTTCACCTTTTAGTGAACTCTGGTAATACCATGGTAGCCTTTTTTATTTCCTGCTTGATGCAAATATCTGTTGGGAAATTCTCATATAGGTCTATTTATACACATATGCAGTTATTCCCAACAATTCCTTCAGGAAGGTCCCAAAGCAGCCATTTAAAACCTTTTAAAGTTGACAGTATCTGTCTTGCTTTAGCACTGCTTTGACTATAGGCCAACGAGTTTATCATTGTCATATGTAATTTAAACAACCAGAAGCAACCTAATGCTTACTTGCAATATAAAATTGACGTTCAGACTACTCATATGTTGGAATACATCTTACATTGTTGTAATGGATTCTGCTTATGTTTTTCTAGATTTGCATGGCAATACTTAAGACGTATATAAATATCAATGAATCAAGTTTGCTACAACGTTCAGGTATGATACAACAGAAAATGAATGTGTAATATAGTGATTTATAAAGTAAGTCCTGGACAGGAGCCATGAGCAGAGAGAAAGACTAGTCATGTGAAATCACAATGAGTAATGATAACTACAAGTTAGTTAATGCATGAGAATCATGATTGGTCCTTTTTTTGTGCAAACCTCTCATTGACGGTGGGAGCTTTGCTGTAGATTGATGGCTGTACGTGGTCCTAAATGTATTCCCAGACAAACTATGCTAAAATAAAGTTAAAGTTGAGAGTGCATATCAATACTTAAAGATAAAAAATATTACAGAGATGTAATCATTCCAAAACCAAGCATTACAGACCTAGGAAATTCAGAGTTAAAGTTACATTTAAAAGAAATTGAAACATGTTAAAGTAAAAAAAAAAATGCAGTTAAGACACCCAAACAACTTTAACTGTGCCCTGTAATGAAACCAAGCAGTAACCATACAATTATGATTAAGGCATTTTAGTATTTGATTCCAGATACATTCAGGATTTTTTATATTTTTCCATCTCATGACATCACAACAGGGAGTTTAAAAAATAGGGATAAGAATGGTTGGAGAAATGGATTTCTGATGAAGACTAAAAAAGCTAAATAAGCATAGTGTGGCTTCTGAGATAGTGTGAAGACTATAACACTGTACAGGTATTTGAAGGGTGCAAATGCCAAAGATGGACAGCAATTTTAGGCCCTGATCCTGGAATCAGATCCATATAGAAATACCTATGCATGCATACAGAGCTCTGTTGACTTCAATAGAATTCTCTGCTCGCATTATTCAGTTGCAGGCTTACGGCCATAAAGATTGGTACACAAGGAACAGGAGAATTATAACTGGGAGTAATGGGATCAAATTGAACTTGAAATCTGTTTAGTTTTCAAAAAAAAATAGCAGATTCAGGGAATATGATGTTTCTAAGTCTCTGCCAATTTTGGTCAAATAAATCATTGTTTTGTGTGTTAAAATGTTTCTCTTTCCGGTTTTTCGTAGAAGGCTCACACAAATGCCAAATGTTGTCTGAGGCACAAAGTGCATTGACAGTTTTTCTCTGTTTCATTTTTAGCAATCTTAGTTACAATAGTAGATGAAAAGTATTCAGATGGAAGTCTGACTTTAAGTTGACAGTGTTTCTTTGAAAGGTGTTAAAACTTAATGTCAGGTGGAATGCTTGCTGACAGTGGAGGTGTTGCTAAATTGTCTTCCCAAAGTAGTGAAGCCATATTGTTTGGGGCAGTTTAAATCAGTTGGAACAAGTGCTCTAGTCAGATTCCCTGTATTTCCAGTGAGGCTGGACTAAATTTACTGTAGAATAGTAATAGATCTTCTAGTAATAACTTTTTTATTGATAGTTTCTGTGATCAATGAAAATATGATGAGCAAAGCTGAATGGCTCTGAGGATTGATAATAGAATATGGATCTTTTAATCTCTAGTATTCTCTCTGATTAATATCTGATTTTGGGATTGACAAAAAGTGATTGCTGTCTGACACTTGTGTGGCCTGTGTGAAATAGGTCTATTTAGTGGACAGGTATTGACATGACATAACCACCATCTCAGTTTGCATTGTATCTTTCTCGTCTATCTCAGTAGAGTTGCCAGTCACTAAATGGATATGGAGGTTGAACTCTACCTTCTCTTAAGTGTTCTCCAGTGCATGGTGGAGGCTCGTCTGTGTGGCAATATAGTATGGCACTGCTGATCCTTTCATAGTATCTGTTTTATGGATAATTCAGGAATCTGAGTCAGTCTGGCTCCCATTATCACAACTAAACTCAGAATTTATTGCAAAATATTTTGTTTTCACTTTTGTATTTTAATATAGAGCCTGTATTAATAAATAACTTCTGTTTCAGGAAATAAATTGTTTAAATATTTAAGAATTTCAGATACCTGAAAATAGGATTGACTGTTCCATTTTTTTAATTTCAGTCCAGATATTTATGAATTACTACAGAGAAGTAACTCCGGGTGTGCATTTTGATTCACAAGTGCTGAATGATCTTCTCATTTCTTTGATCAAGTGTTGTTTGTTGAAAGAAGTATTTCAGTTGTTAAATGTTGCTGTAATGATTAAAATGCTGGTAAGTGACCATGAAACATTTTGAAAGTCTATTGGATTCAGGGGATCATAATTCTCCTAAAACTTATGAAGTTAACTGTACTAAGTTTTCTGTTTTGTGTACGTGGGCTCAGTTTTGAAAAACAAAACTCTACATAAGGCAACTCCTAAACTACTATTATGAAAACTCTAAAACCTTTACGGGAGACAAATGATTAAACGGTTAGAATTTTTTAAAATACTATATTTTTTTTATTTAGCCAGCTGTTGATGTATTCCTGAAGGTGTTTGAGCATGTGGCTTCCATGAATATAAGAGATGCTGTGCCTTCATTAATAGATATCTTTTGTAAGGTATGACTTTTTTCCATTATCTCCTTCTGTGTGGCAGTTTCACAAAAAGATCTTGCCTATTTTTAAAGATTGATTTAAAACAAGCGTCTTTTCTCTAATGTAGCTAGGTTCTTTGTACAGGTTTCTCTTTATCTCTTATTTTTTTAAAATCTTCTCTCTCACCTTTATTTCTTATGTTATATGTTATAGCCTCCATTGTGCTTGGTTCTGGAAATATTTCAGAGATGCTAATTTGTATATACATCTGCATTTTTTCTTTTGATGCTACAGCTTTTTGATGCTGGGATGGTTTTTGAGCATGAACATTTTAACTGTATTATTAAGTTCCTTCACCAACTGCAAGTTTCCAGTCAAGAAATTAATGTTGTTTTGAACATGAAATCAAGGTGCGTATTTAGTTTAGGGAGTTATTTTACAGTTAATGTGCGAAATATATTTAATGGTTTCTTCTGGTTTTCATTTAATACAAAATTATGTAAAGAACAGACAAAGTACATTCCATTTTTTGGATTTGTGGCTAATTAGAAAGCATGGTAAAAAGGTGCACATTTTATACACTTTCTACAAAAATGAGAAGTTTAATTAATCAATAACTACATTTTCATAATATTTAAAAGGGCTGCCAGTTTAATGGAGAATGCTAACACCAAGTAATGGGAATCGGAAGGCCAGGATTTTTGTTTATTTATTAGATTTTCCACAGCATTCATGATTATTAAATCTGATTAGCACAGCTGGGTATAGCATAAATAAATATAACGCACAAATTACGGTGTGATCCTGGAAAAATCATCTAATGAACTCAGTGTTTTAAATTATTTGCAACACCTATGTGAGGTAGGTTGTATCATTTTTACAGATAAGGAAGCTGATGCACAATTAAGTATGCTATGCACGGTGTCACAGAATGTCAGTTGCAGAGCTAGAAAAAAACACCTTACAACCATGCTCTTGCTCTGTTCAGTAGTTCACACTTCGTGTAATTTGACATAATTTGAGACTGTTATAGAACTTAGTGGGATATACAAAATTCAGTTTACATTTTGTCTTATCACTGCCTTTTCATTAATAGTTACATTAAGATAAATCTTTTCTATTGCAAGTGAGTGCCTTTTTCTGTGGAAATAATTTTCTCACTAGAATAATATTTATGAGAAATATGATACATAGTCTAGTAAAATATTTGTTGTAAATGATTTGTGTAGTATTCATTACAATAGTACACTGTTGAAGCACAAATAACATTCTTAATACGATTAAATATATTTGCCTTTTCCCTCTTGAGCGGTGTATGTAAGCCATGGTGCTGGGGGGTTAAAAAGGTATTGATCTCGGACTGAAAACAGTATATTTTTTAAAGTGATAATACAAAGTACTATAATCTTAAACTGGTAACTATAATTAACAATTTTCTCTTGTTGAAGATTCCAGGCAAGAAAGTTTAAAAAGAACTGGCTTTGTGACTTAAATTTGGCAATAGCTGAAATTCAGGTACAGTATGAGCATTTAGTTTTTGGAAAAAAATTTCAGAATTAACCATACAAAATATATAGTACTTAATGAGTGAGTTTTTGTTAGTGTAGTAGCTGGTTTTATTTCTTTAAAGTCATAGAGCATAGCAATGTTTTGTCAGTCATAAAGGAATATTAGTTACTTTTACTTTGAAGACTATTAAGAATATGAAAATATGTTCCTTTAGTCAAAGCAAAATTGTAGACAAGGATGGCTAACATCCAGTAAGAAGACTATCTTTGTTATAAAGTGATGAGTTAAAGTGATTTTAATGTTGTGGATATTTGTAGATTGTCTTTGTCTTAAATGACTTTGGATTTCAAACTATTTTTCTTTAATAGCATGTGGTTCAGTTTACCTTTTTAAAACGTTAATGTAAACTGAGAACTTTTTATCTGACAATACCACGATTCAGATTCAAGCACCTCCTAGAATAGTAGGTAACATAACAAATACCTAAAGCTCTACAAGATCTACATTACTTAGTGCTGAGAGCTAGGATTATGGTGCTACCAGGAAGATAATTAGTTTAATTGAAATAGAGCCTACTAAGGAGCCTAATAAATTTTGTTGTTTTTGGCTGAAACAATTGTATGACTCACCTTTTTGGAATTTGTGGTGCTTTTGATTTGTCATGGTATATCATTCCTTAACAAGAAAATACTTTTTATATTCACTTACAATTAATACGATTCATGTCTTATGCAAAAAACTATTCCAAAAGGGGCCTATTTGGAGTGATAATGGTTAACAAATTATAAATAAGAGCAGCAATGTGATTATTTTTCTGATTAATACATATTTTATTTTGTAGTATCTGTTGTTTGCACTAACAGTAATACTATGGTTTTTAAAGAACTGTCCCCAAAGCTGGTGTGCATTTGAGCAAGAATTTAAGGAAATAGTGGATGGAGGTTTCTTGTTAAATAGGAGGGGAGAACCTTTAATCCACCCCAATTAATGTCATGATGAAGAATCAAAATCTCTTCTATTTTGAGGGGCTCAAGTTACTGACACTTCATAGCACTTAATCAGCATGAAGCAGCTTCATACTGAACAGGAGCATGAGAGTACTACACAAGCATTTCACCAACCTCTGGTGAGATAACGCACACTGCAGCTGCTGATTTTACAGCATTGTTTGAAATGGCCTCACATATATGAGACAGTTGGAATAGATGATGAAGCACCAAGCTGGCAATATCATTCCTGTCTGATATTTCTGAGAGAATTGTGAATGGTAACTGCTTTACATTTCCAAGAGTTCTCTCAAAACTCAATCTGTCTCTTCTTTTTCAGTGTCTTTCTATATCTGAGACCTCTGTCCCCATCCACTATTGAGAGTTTTTGCACACCAGATATCAAAATAGTGCACTGTGGTGGGTTTAGCAGTGCTTCTAGACACACATAGCAATAGTAAAAAGAAAGATTGTCTTCCCCCTTCTGCTGGGAAGGAGATTGTGCCAATTCCTCTCAGATGCAGACCAGACAGTTGTGCTCCACTCTTTCATCTCCCAGTTTGAGTACTGTGACTTGCTTCACCTAGGGCTAAAGAAGAAGGCCACTTAGAAGTTTTGATTCATGCAACATACAGCTGCCTGCCTCCTATGGAGGAAAGACCAGCAACACCAAATGTCAGTGTCCCATTTGCTCCCCATTTAACTTCAGGTCCAATCCAAGATTGTGGTCCTAATCTTTAAGACTCTTTGCTCTACTCCAGCTTGTTCTCTTACAGACAATTTCTCTGTTGTAAAAAGAAAGAGTACTTGTGGCACCTTAGAGACTAACAAATTTATTAGAGCATAAGCTTTCGTGAGCTACAGCTCACTTCATCGGATGCATTTGGTGGAAAAAACCTCTGTTTTTTTTCTGTTGTGACACACAAAGACACTAAATTCATTGGAGGTAGTGAATCTGTGTGTGACGAGGGTAGAAACCCTACCTAATAGAAGGCAGGGCATCCAGATTAGAAGGCCCTAAACTATAGGACTACGTGCTCTCAGACATCAAGATGAATCCTAGAGTCTAACCATGTTTAAGCCATGATGTGAGATATACCTCTTCAGAAGTCGTTTCACAATGACATCATAATCTTGCACTCCTCATGAAAGGAAAAATAAGGTGGGAGGAAAAGAGGAGGATGCAAAACACCTGTGGAGAGCACCTGATCCACACATCAGAGAGCAGAGCTCTTAACTGAAAATTCCTTCATAATCTTTAAATATTTATCTGGCACCTAGGTCCTAGTACTATGCAATGCTTGAATTCCAGAGTTAAGCACCTTAGACATGCCACAAATACATACATACTACAGTGACTGCCATGCACAAGGGTTAAAAACTTCTCTAGTTAACAGAATTTGCAGTGGATTTTGATTTGTTTTCCATCAAACTTCCTTTCCTTGTCTATTATGAATGGTAATTGTTACATTACCCTTCTTGAATTATTTTCATTAAAAAAAATGATAAAAAGACCTTTACCTAGATTAGTTGAAGTGCTGTAATAGACAAATCACAAGGTAAGAGCACTGTGTGGTACACAGTATTGTACACTTCTCTAGTAAGAAACCAGGTTTCTATAATTCTCGTGGGTTATGCAACATGTGAGTGCTATATATGCATTTGGTTTGTATTCGGAATGGAGGATGGTGATGTAATTGCTATTGGACATATCAACAAATCGTTATTCATGGTAATTTGAAGTTTCAGATGTCAGGCATTAATTTATCCCCACAATGTATTATTTTGTTTTTTTTAAAAGGGGAATCATTGCTAATTTGATGTTAAGATTGGTAGGAGCATTGAATTTGCATATTGGTTCCAGTTAGGAGCATAATTGCCCTTCTTGAGTTCAAACATATATCATTGAATGTAGAAAGTAGATAAACATGTTGCTTTTGAAAGCCAGTGAAGGTAAAAATGACGCAAGATATTTGTATTTTAAGCAATATTCTGAATCAGGCCATTGACAGGAATAATAAATGACAGTCTGCTGTTGAAAGAGAGATCACTCTATCTGTGCATAACAAGGCTGAATGTAGAGAGTCTAAGAAGAGCACCTTCAGTTCTTCGAGTGATTGCTCATGTCAATTCCAAGTAGGTGTGTGTGCGCCACGTGCACAGTTGTCCGAAGATTTTTCCCCTAGCGGTACCTGTTGGGTTTGCTGTGGAGACCCCCCTTGGAGTGGCACCTTTATGCTGGTGTATACAGGGCCCTGCTAACCCGCCACCTCTTCAGTTCCTTCTTACTGCTAGTGACGGTCGTTGGAGCTTCTTTTACTCTCTTGCCTTGGGCAAGTGATTCCCTAGCATTCTCTTTTTTTTTTGTTTTGTAAATATTTTTATTAGCATAGTATTGTTAGATTTTTAGTGTAGTTATAGTTAAGTCTTTGTTGGGGGCTATCACTCTCCCCTCCCCCATGCTCTTCCTTTTGGGGACCAGGGCATGCCTCGGTCTCAAGGCTTCTAAGCATGGGGGTCCTGTCAGAAGCCTATGCCTAGGGATATTCTCACAATTCCTGCTTAAAGTGTGTGGGGGAAGCCCATCAGACTGATAAGTGTAGGATCTACAGGAGCTTCCACCCAAGAAAATAAAAGGAGAGGGATTTCAGAGTTAAACTTCTCCTTATGGAGTTGGCTCTTCGCCCCCAGCTGTCAGAGCCTGTGTTGGTGCCGAAACCCAGCACTTCAGTTCAGTGTGCACCGGCCTCAGTAAAGGAGGCCACGGCACCAGCAAAGGAACTCAGAGACTCGTAGCACGAACACTCTCCAGCATGAAAGACAACTTCGGCTATCTCTCGGCACTGGTCACATTGACCGGTGCCGCATAAGAAGCAAAGAAGAGTCGAGAGGGGGCGTTGTCCAACAGTTAAAACCCATGGAGCACAATGGGGCCCGGAGAGTGCGTCCTGTGCCAGGACATTCAGCTCCTGCTCAGGCGAAACCGGCACTATTGACTCTGATCACTCAGGAAGGACTGTCGAGTCCCATTGGACTCCCTGGCATGGGAGAGCCAGGTGAGGGAGTTGGACATGCCATCTACCCCGAATACATTTAGGCCACAAGAGACCTTATAGAGGAGATGGCCCAGCAGTCTACGGCACCGGAACCAGTGCCAGCGCTGCACAAGGGGCCAATTCTCTCCAAGGGCAAACCAGCCATATTTTGGCAATGGTCCCCCTCACCGGGGCACTGTTCTCCTTGGCACCGCTCTACAGCACCATCCCTCACAGCACCCCCATGGTCCTCAAGGTCGGACTCCACGTTGGAATCGGAGTCCTACATCTCCAGGTAGAGCCAGCACCATTCTCATTCCCGGCAGGAGGAGGCACACCAGGTCCCTATGATACCCTGGCCTTCTCAATGGCAGGCTTGCAAGCTCCAGATTCTTGGCTGTTGCCTCAGACAGGCGGGGCCCCCCCCTTCCTCAATGGTAAGGGAACCTCCAAAAGGATCGGAACCTGACACCCAACCCGGCACCACAGTTGGCACCGAGGTGGTGGCTGGCACCATGCCTGCCACCATATAGACTGCATCATGGTGGGGAGGAACCCCATGAACTGGAGGATCAGGAGGAACCTGTGCCCATGGCATCCATCATCCCCTCTTTGGATCCGGGTTACTGGTACGCCACCCTAGACTTGAAGGACACGTATTTTCACATCTCCATAATTCCATCCCACAGAAGATTTCTTCGATTCATGGTAAACACCACCCACTATTAGTTCATGGTCGTCCCCTTCGGCTTCTCGGCGCCCCTCGGGTATTCACCAAGTGCATGGCAGCATTCCTACGGAAACAGCAGGTGTAGGTATTTCCCTACCTGGACAACTGGCTAATCCAAGGGTCAATCTCAAGCCCAAGTGGAGGCCCATGAGAGTCTGGTGCACATGACATTCCCCAGGCTTGGTCTCATTCTGAAAGTCAACTATAACCCCCCACTTAGAGGATAGAGTTTATCGGAGCCCTGCTAGACTCCACCCAGGCCAGGACTTTTCTTCCGGAAACTCATTTCCTTGCCATGAGTGTCAGGAGATTCCCCACCACAACGGCACTGGATTGCCTAAAATTACTGGGACATATGGCTGCTTGCACATATGTGGTACAGCACGCCAGACTGCAGCTTTGTCCCCTTCAGGGTTGGCTGGCCCGGGTCTACAGGCTGAACCAAAACCACCTGGACAGACTGGTCACTCTTACCCCTCAGGTTCTCGAGTCTCTCTGGTGGTGGCTTGACCCACAAACAGTATATGCAGTAATACCCTTTTCCAAACCTCAGCTGACACTGTCACTACTCAAGGATGTGTCAGCGATGGTGTCATAAATATAAAGGGAAGGGTAAACACCTTTAAAATCCCTCCTAGCCAGAGCAAAAACCCTTTCACCTGTAAAGGGTTAAAAAGCTAGGATAACCTCGCTGGCACCTGACCAAAATGACCAATGAGGAGACAAGATACTTTCAAAGCTGGAGGGGGGGAGAAACACAGGTTCTCTCTGTCTGTGTGATGTTTTGCCGGGAACAGGAAAGGAATGGAGTCTTAGAACTTAGTAAGTAATCTAGTTAGATATGCGTTAGATTCGGTTTTGTTTAAATGGCTGAGAAAATAAGCTGTGCTGAATGGAATGTATATTCCTGTTTTTGTGTCTTTTTGTAACTTAAGGTTTTGCCTAGAGGGATTCTCTATGTTTTGAATCTGATTACCCTGTAAGGTATTTACCATCCTGATTTTACAGAGGTGATTCTTTTACTTTTTCTTCTATTAAAATTCTTCTTTTAAGAACCTGATTGCTTTTTCATTGTTCTGAAGATCCAAGGGTTTGGGTCTGTGTTCACCTATGCAAATTGGTGGGGATTTTTATCAAGCCTTCCCCAGGAAAGGGGGTGTAGGGTTTGGGGAGGATTTTGAGGAGAAGGACGTTTCCTGTTCCTGTCTTTCCCTTTTATATATCTTTTAGACGCTTGGTGGTGGCAGCAAATAAGTCCAAGGGCAAAAGATAAAATAGTTTGTACCTTGGTGAAGTTTTAACCTAAGCTGGTAAAAATAAGCTTAGGGGGTTTTCATGCAGGTCCCCACATCTGTACCCTAGAGTTCAGAGTGGGAAAGGAACCTTGACAGATGGGATGGGAAGCGCATTTAGGCGACCTCAGGACTCAGGGTCTATGGTCCCAGGCAGAACTTTTACTGCATATCAACATCAAGGAGCTGCGTTCAGTGCGCCTTTCTTGCCATACATTTCAAACCTATCTTCAGGGTAGATGTGCGTCAGTATTGATGGACAACACCGCAGCAGTGTTTATATAAACAGACAAGATGGTGCTCGCTCCTACCCCCCTGTGTCAGGAAGCCCTCAAGCTGTGGGAATTTTGCATTGCCTATTTACTACAATTGGAGGCCTCATACCTTCTGGGTTCACAGAACAAACTAGCTGACTGCCTCAGCAGATCCTTTCACGGCCATGTTTCGTCTCTTCACCCAGCTGTTACCATCAGTATTTTCGAAAGATGGGGCTCTCCCTGTTGTGTCATGAACACGACACAACAGAAATGTGAGCAGTTCTGCTCCTTCCTGAATCACAGCGAAGACTCGCTCGTAGACGCCTTCCTCCTTTTACGGAAAGGGTGCCTGCTGTATGCATTCCCACCATTCCGTCTCATCCACAAAGGTCTCATCCTCATCAAGGTCTGACAGGACAAAACGTCATTAATCTTGATAGCTCCAACGTGGCCACATCAGCACTGGTTCACCACGCTGCTGGACCTGTCTGTGGACACACTTATAACTCTGCTCCTGGTTCCGGACTTAATCACCCAGGACCACGGCCGCCTCTAGCACCCAAACATGGAGTCTCTCCACCTCATGGCATGGAAACTCCATGGCTAAACCCGTTGGAGCTTGCATGCTCAGGCTCAGTTAGGGAGGTTCTCCTCGACAGCAGAAAGCCTTCCACTCATGCCACTTACCTGGCTAAGTGGAAGAGGTTTTCAATTTGGTCACTTCATAAGAGCATTCCTCCATTGCAGACTTCAGTTCCTTTCATCCTGGACTATTTACTCCAGTTAAAAGCAGCAGGGGTTGGCAGTATCGTCAATAAAGATTCATCTGGCTGCGATTTCGGCTTTCCACCCCTGTGCAGTGGGCCGCTTCGGTGTTTGCTAGCCCTGTCATCAGCCCTTCTCTCAAGGGTGTAGACAGACTTCAAGTATCTTCAAGTACGGCAACCAATCCCCCCATGGGTTCTCAATTTGGTGCTCTCTAGGCTGATGGGCCCTCCCTTCGAGCCTCTGGCAATTGTTCTCTCCTTTACCTTTCATGGAAAATAGTGTTCCTAGTGGCTATGATATTGGCCAGAAGAGTGTCTGAGCTCAAGGCTCTGACTCCGAGCCCCTTTATTCCATGTTTTATAAGGACACGGTGCAGTTATGACCACACCCAGCTTTCCTCCCAAAGGTAGTCTCGCAATTTCATGTGAATCAGGACATCTTTCTGGCGGTGTTCTGCCTCAAACCACATGCTAATAACAGGGAACGAATGCTCCATTCCTTGCACGTTAGACGCATGCTAGCTTTTTACATTGAGCGGACAAAGCCATTTAGAAGGTCGACCCAGCTCTTCATGGCCATTGCCAAGAGGATGAAAGGTCTTCCTGTCTCATCCCAAAGAATCTCCTCTTGGATCACAGCCTGTATCAGGATGTACTATGACTTGGCAAAGATTCCGACTCCACCATTGTAGAGTGCGCTGTCAAGAGTGGAAGCTTCCTCTGCAGTGTTCCTGGCTCAGGTCCCCATTCAGGACATCTGCAGGGCTGCAATATGGTTGTCGATTCACACCTTTATGTTGCACTACACCATCACTCAGCTGGCTAGAGACAATGCCATGTTTGGTAGAGCAGTGCTTCAGTCTGCAAATCGGTTAACTCTGACTTCTCCAGAGGACTGCTTGGGAGTCACCTACTTGGAATTCACATGAGCAATCACTCAAAGAAAAAACAGCTACCTACCTTTCGTAACTTGTTCTTTGAGATGCGCTGTTCATGTCCATTCCAAGGACCCCACCTCCCCGCCGCCTTCCCTCTCTTAGAGTATCCAGCAAGAAGGAACTGAAGAGACAGCAGGTCATCAGGGACCTATATACAGTGACATAAAGGCACCACTCCAGGCAGCTCTACAACCAACCCAATGGGTACCGCTAGGGGAAAAATCTTCCAACGACTGTGCACATGTGCACAGACACCTACTTGGAATGGACATGAGCAACACATCTTGAAGAACAACAGTTATTAAAGGTAGGTAATCATTTTTTCTGGGAACAAACGCCATTCTCTTTATTCCTGTATTTCAAATAGGAAATGGTATAAACTAACTGTTTTGAAGGGGCAGCTGAGTTCCAGCTTGTGTATTGGCTGGTTTTGAACCTCAATCCTACCCCTAGGGCTTGTCTGCACATAAACCATTACAGTGAGACAGCTGCACCACTGCAGCTGCACCACTGGAGCACTTCAGTGAAGACACTACCTGTGCCAATGGGAGGGCTTCTCCCATTGGCGAAGGTACTCTTCCTCCCCGAGAGGTGGTAGCTAGGTTGATGAGAGAATTCTCCTGTTGACCTAGTGCTGTCTACACCAGACATTAGGTCAGTTTTACTGTGTCGCTCAGCATGTGGATTTTCACATCCCTGAGCAACATAGTTATACTGACCTAATTTCCTAGTGTAGACCAGACCCTAATCTGCCTAGAGGGCAGTAAATACGCCAGAACTGATATATACGTGTGATTGTTGTCTGAAAAGTGTATCTGTTTAAACAAATATACATTAAGAAGTTTGTTTTTATCAGTTTTCAAGTGAAAATGTTATTTCTAGTAACGCTTTACTTGTAAAACTGAGTAAATTCAGTATGAAAATGGAGACACACTAAACATGAAACCATACAGTGCCACTTCTAAAGTCACTTTTCAGAGTAGAACAGAACTTTGAGTGTATGTTTGGGAAAAAAATATTTAATGTTTATAAATTTATCTGATTTGTGAGGCTATCAGATCAAATTTTCAGATGATTCAGAAATTCCATGTATAGCAAACACAGTATATGGTACAAGAAGAATAAAGAGCTACATTTTGAAGGGCTGGTTTGATAAACAACTCTAATTGTATACATTTGGAAAGGGTCAATATTAAACAAAAATATTAAATGGGAGAATGTGTTAGAAACATTGCAGAAAAACATTTGAGTTGGTTGAACATGCCTAACAGACTTGAAAAGCAGATTATAGAAACTTGGAATGTGAGGCTATAACAAAATACCTAGAATGTGCATACTGAGGTATTGCATATAATACTATTAATGTTCCTTTGCCAGTAGTGATGGAGACCTCATTTTAGTTCAGTTAGTGGTTTTTCACTTTAAAAAGGCTGGAAATAAAACAGCATGAAGAATAACAAAGAAAACAGGGTTGGAAGACATGATACATGAGGAGATACTAATAGAATCATAGAGAAATGGAATTAAAACAGTATGAACATTTGAAAGGAAATAATACAAAAGAGGGGATGACCTACTTGTGGCTAGTCAGATGTATTACAAGAATTACTGTTTTTAAATTAAAGTTAGGAAAAACTAACTAACTTATCTGATCTAGACAAAATAAGAGCAATAAAACAGCCTACTATAAAAGCTGATTGACACATCATTGAGGGAAATGTTCAGAAGGTTAGATAACATATTTGAGAATATAAGAGGAGAATTTGTACAAGGTGCATTTTGAGCACCTACTAGTTCCTGCCAGCTGTACCATCTGAGTTAACTAATGTATCATGTTTTGTTGCAAGCTTATTTACATTTATTATTTGACTTTTAACAGCACTGTAAAGAAAAAAGTGACTGGGCCAAATTGGGAACTTTGTATGTTAATATGAGAATAGGATGTGAAAATTTTGGTGACCTTCAGAAATTGAGTGTATATATTGCTGACATACTAACAAGAGACTCCAAGGAAGAGAGACCAGGAGTTCCTTTTTGTGAATTTGCAGAAGCAGGTAAAACTAAGATAATCTATATGTTGCGTTTTGACATTTTAGCATTCACTCTCTACACTGAACAGGTGTAAGAAGAAAACTGAAATTATGTGCTGAATTATAAAGCTACCATTTTCTTGACCTTACTTATTTAAATGTATATTGTGCACTACTCAAAATTCCTCTTGCTACGTGTAAAATTAACGTTAAGTAAACATGTTCAATAGTAGCTAAATTCCCTGACCCCCAGATCAGAAAGAAAAAGTAAAATCCATCGCATTCAACTACCCCTTAAAAAAAAAAAAAATCAGAGTAAATCTATTGGCCTTTCAGCGTGCCCTAAAAGATGCAAACTTTGCTTGTCTGGCCAAGAAGAAAAGCATGTTCCAGAGTTGAGGGCCCTCTACTGAGAATGACGTGCTCCAGACAAACAAATATAAGAGCCAATAGCTTGCCTCCGTCTTGGGTAATGGCACAAGGAGAGGCAGACATAGGCTCTTAAGTGCACACGACTTGACCAAACCATTAAGGACTTCAGTGGGCAAAGCAAACACCTTGAATTGAACCCACAAACAAATTGAAGCAATTAATGTTTCTGGAGCAGAGATGTAATATGCTGTTGTATAAATACTGTCAATTAAGGAGGAAAATACATTTTGTACTAACATGCAGTGTGGGGAGGTTTAAAGAGATGCAGGCCCTGAGTGAGACTACTCATTTGTTCAAGCTGACAGAGCAAGGTCTGTCCCCTTTCATCTCAACTACCCTAATTTCTTTAAATTATTTATGTATAGTTCTTGATTTTTGTTTTGTTTTGGTTTTTTTAGGTTAAATTGGACTAAAATTGTGTTTTATACTGCTGGGTCCATGCCATTGTGCAACATTATGTCAATATGATGGTGATGTCATGGTAGCGGTCTACTAAACACCACCAAACCAGGAAGAAGGGGTGGATGAGACTTTTTTTTTTTTTTTTAAGCAACTAACAAAATCATCCAAAGCACAGGACTTCGTGGTGATGGGGGACTTCAACTACTCAGACGTCTGTATGGGAAAATAACATGGCAGGGCACAGATTATCCAACAAGTTTTTGGAATGTATTGGAGACAATTTTTTATTTCAGAAAGTGGAGAAAGCTACTCAGGGGAGGCTGTTCTAGATTTGATTGTGACAAATTGGGAGGAACTGGTTGAGAATTTGAAAGTGGAGGCAACTCAGATGAAAGTGATCATGAAATGGTAGAGTTCATGAATCTAAGGAATGGTAGGAGGGAGGACAGCATGATAAAGACAATGGATTTCAAAAAGGCAGACTTTAGCAAACTCAGTGAGTTGGTAGGTAGAATCCCATGGGAAGCAAGTCTAAGGGGAAAAACAATTGAAGACAGTTGGCAGTTTTTCAAAGAGACATTAAGGACACAAGAGCAAACTATCCCACTGCATAGGAAAGATAGGAAGTATGGCAAGAGACCACCCTTGCTTAACCAGGAGATGTAACAGTGTAACACTGTTGCAAAAAAAGCAAACATCATTCTGGGATGTATTAGCAGGAGTATTGTAAGCAAGACATGAGAAGTAATTCTTCTGCTCTACTCCATGCTGAATAGGCCTCATCAGCTGGAGTATTGTGCCCAGTTCTGGGCACCACATTTCAGGAAAGATGTGGACCAATTGGAGAAAGTCCAGACAAGAGCAACAAAAATGATAAAAGGTCTAGAAAAAATGACCTATGAGGGAAAATTGAAAAAATTGGGTTTGTTTAGTCTGGAGAGGAGAAGATTGAGAGGAGACATAACCGTTTTCAAGTACATAAAAGGTTGTTACAAGGAGGAGGGAGAAAAATTGTTCTTCTTAATCTCTGAGGATAGGACAAGAAACAATGGGCTTAAATTGCAGCAAGGGCAGTTTAGGTTGGACATTAGGAAAAACTTCCTAACTGTCAGAGTGGTTAAGCACTGGAATAAATTGCCTAGAAAGTTTGTGGAATCTCCATCTCTGGGGATTTTTAAGAGCAGGTTGGACAAACATCTGTCAGGGATGGTATAGATAATACTTAGTCCTGCCTTGAGTGCAGAGGACTGGACTAGATGAGCTCTCAAGGTCCATTCCAGTTCTATGATTATCACGGCTTGTGTTTTCAGCCCATCTTGGAGACAGTAGTATGAACATCTGTTCTAATCAGAATCATTCTCAAAGGTGTCTAAATCAGAAAAGATAATGTGTTAACTAAATTTGTGACTGAACTCCCTTGGAGGAGAATTGTATGTCTCCTGCTCTGTTTTACCCTCATTTTGCCATCTATCTCCTGTTATAGAAGTCTTGGAGGATGATCCCCCCCCCATGTAATGACCTCACAACCCCCAGAGGGTCCCGAACCGTTGTTTGAGAACCTCTGCAAAGTTTGACGTTGTAGAAAATTTAGAAACATCAAAAATATTTAAATAAATGGTATTCTATTATTGTTTAACAACGTGATTAATTGTGCGATTAATCGTGAATAATTTTTTTAATCATGCAATTAATCACTATTAATTTTTTTAATCACTTGGCAGCCCTAATTACAATAGAAAGGCTGTGTTGCCTTTGGTGCTCTTGCCTTCAGCAGAATATTCCAAGTAAGGTGGAAAATATTTGATTTGAGGGACTAGAGCTTTTAGGCTGGAAAGTAAATTACGTTCTTCAGAAACTATAATACTTTAGATCCACACTTTATTGGGGCTGAATCATCTTTTTTTATAAAAAAAACAATTTTCTCTTTTGGTCCAAAAGTAGCAAAGGTAATATGAGTAGCCATTGGATTGTCCTCTCGGATTCTTCCAAAAGAAAGCTGTTTGTGTGGATATAGAGAATCAGGCACTGTGCTCCTAGCACATCTTTTGTTACTTCATCTTTCATACATCAGACTTGAAGGTGTTTCTGGGAGTTCAAAAAAAATAGGTGCTGGAAATTATTCAGAGGTTACTCTATTTCTACTTCATGCTGCCCCCAACATTTTTCCCTGGAAAGTTGAGATGAAGTTTTCCCTTCTGTTCTGGACATTCTAAGTTTCTAAAGCAGTATTGGGAGAATGGGGAGTCTGCTCTCAGTATTTTCTATTCCCATGACTGTACCCTGCATAATTCTCTTATTAAGTATATGCAGTTGGTTTGGAGCTCTTGTCATGGTGCATGCTTTATATCCATCAGACTAACACATAGAAGTAACTATGATTTTGCCTAAGTGAGAATCATAATCAATACAAGATCCTCCTTTTGGATGTTTCTAATTCCAAGCATTATCATCAGGTACTCAGGTGTAGTGACAGTCTACAAGAGACTTTTGTATGCACTTATTTAGATGACTGGCTGTTAAGAGTTCGTTTGCAGTTTGCACCACAGGCATGCTTAGAGTTTTAGTAATGTTAATGCACAAAAAAGGGGAAAAATCATCTCAGTTTAGTGAGAATTTTGATAAGAATAACCAACTCATTATTAACACAACATGTGATATCTTCCACAGAACATATTTGGAGAGCTGATGCATATCAGTCGAGTAATCAAACACATAATCTGAGTCTTCTGGGGACTGCCATGTTCTATGGGTTCTTGAATACTATCCTATTTGTTAGACTCAAGCTGAAGCTTGTGTATTATTACCTAATGAAAATGTATATATTGCAGCGGGACAATTTCAATTAAACTTGAAGGTGAACCTAATTTTTTAAAGTTCAAAAAGTTACAAGATCTCAAATTATTGACAACAAACATTTAATTTCAAATACATTTCAAACAATTCTTGAACATTGGTACTTCATTTACTCATTGGCTGAGAAGTTTGTTTTCTCTTCAGTTCTTAGCCCTGGTCTACACTACAAACTTATTTCGGTATAACTACATCGCTCGGGTGTGGAAAATGCAGTTATATCACCCAAACTTCTGGTGTAGACAGCACTGTGTCAATGCAAGGGTTTCCCTCATTGACATAACTACTACCTCTTGGGGATGTGGAGTACCTGCTCCAATGGGAGAATTTCACTGAAGCGCTATAGCATTGCAGCATTGTAAGTGTAAACAAGTCCTTAGTGACGTTATGTACACTTATAGTAAGAAATGCAGCACCTTCTTCTTAAATATTCTCTGCATGTTAGCACTCATGAGATGCTCCAGCCGGTGCAGCCTGAATGGTAGAACTCTAGCTAGCAGTAGCAGCTCACATGTCCCTTTCCCCCTCCCCTCTGTGAATGTCAGTTGTTCCAGGGCATGGTGCTTCAGCTGCCTCAGGTCTTTCAAACTGAAAACAGCTGAACAAATCAGGGAATGCTCTGGACTGCTTCCGGATCCATACCTTGTCAGCTAGTTAATAATTTCTAGTTAGAATTAATTAATTGTCTGTTAGTGTTGATTAACTTGGTTGTAAATATTTTGGTTTTGAGATAAAACTGAAGAATAAAAAGCCCCATTTTAAAAAGGTGTATTAAATCTGGTTCTATTTCTGGCATCTTCACATTCCTGGCTCTTGGGTGAAAGACGCTCACTTTTAAAAAATGCTTTATTTGCTTTATTTTCATAAAACAAGCAACAAAGGTGAGACAGAATAGACTTCAGGTGACTTTATTACAAGAAGCACTGTCAGCAAAACTATATGGAACCAAACAAGCTTCAAACAAGTCTCAAAGACCGGTGTCAGCGCCGAGCAAGTCTGTAAGGAAGGAGGACAAATCCTCCACCTTCGTACCCAGTACTAAAGGATCTGAAAGTGGGAAGGATCTGAAGAGGAAAACTACTGTGGTACTGGCTTCTGTTTCCAGAGCCAGTTTACTGCAAAAGGACACAGCTATTATGGAGAGCATTAGCGCTTAGTCCTAGTTGGTGTCGGCTTCTTTTGAAGAGCGAGTCCATGAGAGAGAGAGAGAGACATCTGACCAAAGGGTCTTCAGGGAACATATGCAGGATACATATTCTTGTGGTAGAGTCAGACGTTCTTCATCTGATCTAGATGAGCCAGTTCCAAAAGCATGAGATAAGGATCTGTTGAGGCAGGGAAAAAAATATATGGAAGTGGTAGACAATATTGACACAGCACTGCAACAAATAGTAGTTATGGCACAATTTCATCAGTTGGATCTGGCTCCATTGGTAATTAACCCATGTATTTCAGTTGAGCAGAATTGGACATTTTGCTGCAACCGATTCAATTAGATGCTCCCCCAAGGCAGAGAGGAAGAGTTGAAGAATTCAGGTTCTCTTCTGCTTCCGCCGTCTAAGACCCCTTCTGGGTCTCCAGAAAAGAGTTTTTCTCTGTTCTCCTTTATTCAACCAAGGAGACTGCTGTCTCTGGTTCCATCTGAACTGAGAATGGGCTCGGATTGGAGAAGTAGTACAGCTCAGAGATCTGATCTGGAGAAAAAGTATTATCAGCAACCTCATTCATGTGTTCTGGATCCATATGGACAAAGAAATGTCCAACTGATCTGAGTATGGAGTTTTGGCCTGACTGGCAAGTACTGCTTTCAGGTGTCATTGGCTATCTCTTGCATCTTATCAGCATGTTTCTCTATATGGCAATAGACAATTGCCAGTTTGGTACTGAGATGATATTATCAGATCTGAAGGATACATATCCACCAATGCATCTAAGTTCTGATAAGTCTACAGTAGTAAGAGAATTATTATTAGACAAGGAGGAATTAGTAGCAATACAAGAGTCAGATCCAGACTCTGGAGGGGTGCCTTCTCTAGGGGAAAATGTGGGCAACACTTCAGCAGCACCACCATCAGAGGATGTGGTGTCATTTCATGAATTATGGATTGCATGACACAGACATCATATATGTCAGTACCTATTGAGGAATTCTCACCTGTGTTTTGATATTTTTCTCCTTATTAGAATGATGGCTTTAACCAGCAAAAACAAGCTGGAATGCTCCCTCAGTTGCCTATGTTGAAAGACTGCCAAATTATACCAGTTCCCTCAGAAAGATCTTGCTATATTTATACTTTTATGCTCTGCCATCTCCTACTTTGATGATGATGGAGGCTGACCTACATAGATGGAAAGATGCCCAAGTTCACTGTATTCCTGATAAAGAAGGGGAAAAACTGGATATATTTGTGAGGGGAAAAAATGTTTCCCTCAGCTATGTTAGGCATGCATATTTAAAATCATGAAGATCTCTCTGGTTGGATACCAGAATCATCTGTGGGTGGAAAGTCATCATTCCTCAGTTCTTCACTGGAAGAGCATAGCAGGTTAGCAAATGCCCTTTTGATGGAGGGGCAGAATGTTGCTAAACATCAGCTAAGGGCTGCATTTGATTCTTTGGTTGCTTCAGCTAGGGTAATAGTTTTGGTTATTGCATTCAGAAAGCATGCATGGCTGTGATCAGTGGGTCGTCCTCCAGAGATTAAGATGAGAATCAAGGATCTTTCTTTATGGGAGAGTGGGGTCTGTTTAGCATGCGGACAGATGAGGTGCTAGAGAAAATGAAGAATGTGAGGTCAGCTAAATCTTTAGATTTCTTTAATATGGCATAAAGATCATCTTTGGTTCCACGATTCAGATACCAAAGGCAATACCCATTATATTCTTCATCAGTTCCTTACCCCTGTCAAAGAAGGAATTATTACCACCAGCCTTCAATATTATTCTTGTCAACATCAGCGTTTGAAGAAGAGAGAGTTTAAACCTTGTAACAATAAAGGGAAATTTTTGACTTCATCTTCTGCAATTCCTGCAAGGTTTCAGATTTGGCAAGAGACCCAGCCAGAAGTTAGTCCTGTTACACACTTTTACCTCTCTCTTTGGGGATCATTTGTCCTGTTTTCACCATCAGTGGAAATTAATAGCATCAGAGAGGTGAATTCTGGAAATTATTGCAAATGGGAATTCAACACAATTCATAACTCTCCTTCCCAAAAAACTACCACTTCCTTCCTTGATTGGGGATCAGGTTCAACTCAGTTAGCTCAGAAAAGAGATTCAGTATCTATTACAGTTGGGTGCATTAGAAACTGTGCCTTTCAGACACAAAGGGCGGAGTTTTTATTTACGCTATTTTCTAATTCTGAAAAAAGATGGGCATCTTCATCCCATTTTGGATCTCAGAAAATTAAACGCCTACATAAAAAGGTTTGGTTCTGCATGTTATCTCTAATTTCTAGGATCCTTTTATCTTTCCCTTCAGGATTGGTTTGCAGCTCTGGATTAAAACATGCATATTCCTATATTTTAATAAAACAATGTAATTGAAAATACCTGTGCTTCGTGGTAGAAGGGGACCATTTTCAGTACAGGGTTCTTCCTTTTGGTTTATCCATAGCTCTAAGGATATTTACGAAATGTATTTCTGTAGTGGCAGCATATCTAAAGGAATGGAATTTATGTATATCCTTACTTAGATGACCGCTTAATAAAAGCGTTGTTGAAGTAAGAAGTCTTACTGTGTGTGGAACAAATATGTTTACTTTTTGCAAACCTGGTATTGGGAGGGTTAGGGTTAGGGAAATTGGGAAAAATTGTTCCTAAATCCTACTCAAAGGCTCCTTTTCATAAGGCCTTAATCAGACTCGACTTCAGCAAAAGCCTTCTCCCAGAAGAAAGCTTTATGAAAATGAAATAGTTTATACATCTCCTTCTGAAGTCCCCATAACAGTCAATACTCCTTTTTTCTGGTTCACTAGGTCTCTTAGCATCAACCACATGAGTGGTGCCATACTTTGGATGACTGACCTGCAACACTGGCTAGCAAGATATTACAAAACAGGCTTAGACAACAAGCATGGCAGATTAGTAATTCCACAGCAGTTGTTGACAACATTGATATCGTGGACATGTGCTCTAAATATAATGAAGGGTATATCTTTCAGTCTCTCTCTCTCTCTCTCTCTGCCATCAGTGGTATTTAGGCCATGTCTACACTACACAATTCAGTTGACCTATGTTAGGTTGATTTACAGCCACTGCAGTAATTACTGCGATTTTTCATTTCCACATATCCTCCTTCTGTCTGTGGTGTGCGTCCTCACCAAGAACATTTGCACCAACTAGAGAACTAAGGTGAGGGGCTGTGAGCTGAGCGCCCTGGCAGCAGCTGGGAGCTCTGTGAGGAGCCCACATCCAGGCTCTCAGTGCCGGACAGCGAGGCTCCAGCTGTCAGTTCTGCTGGAGCTCGCAGCTGAAACACCCTCCCTCCCCTCCTCCTCCCCCCTCAGTTTCAAAACAGGGACCCTGCCAGCAGTGAAATTGGCATTCTTGTCAAGAAGTCAATTTCACAGCTCCAGCCAACAGGCGATGCAAGCAACACAGTGTCTGTGCCATAGGCATCGACTTCACCTTTGCCCTGTGGGTGCTCAACCCCCTGGCCCTGCTCCAATTCCACCATCTTCCCACAAGTCCCCACCCCTGCCCTGCCTCTTTACTGCCTCCTCCCGCGAGCACACCGCGCTCCACTCCTCACCCTCCCTCCTGGAAAGTCCTAAGCACCGTCAAACAACTGTTAGGCGGCAGACGGGAAGCATTGGGAGGGGGAGGAGCAGGGACGCAGCGTGCTCGAAGGAGGAGGTGGGGGTAGGGAGAGCTTGGCTGCCAGTGGGTGCAGAGCACCTACTAATTTTTCCCCGTGGGTGCTGCAGCCTATGGTCTGTACAGACATTGCATCGCCCAAACTACATAGTCCTAAGCCTTAAGCCTCTCATCGAGGTGGATTTACTAGGTTGACAGAGTGGGCAAATTATAGCAGCAGAAGGAACACTGTATTATGTAGGCTCACATACTTAGGACGACATAAGCTGCTTTACCTTGACTGCCCCTACTTCCAGTGCGTCTACTCTGGGATGGCAGGCCCATTTAAACAACGTTTAGTCAGAGCTCACTGGTCACCAAAGGAACATGTCAGTATCTTAGAACTGAGAGCAATCATGTTGGCTCTAAAGTCATTTCTGCTTGGGGTCAAACACCAGGGGAATGCAGGTGGTGACAGAGTATGACCGCGTTAAATTAGCTAAACAAACAAGGCAGAGCTCATTCTGTGGATTGTGCATAGTGGCAAGGTATCTTTGGTATTGGTGTATATAACAAGACATTCACCCAATAGCAATTCATGTTTCTGGAGACAAAATACCCTACAGGTCATCTAAATAGGTTGACTTCTCAAATACAAGAATGGTCTTTGGAAGGACAAAATAGTAACACACCTTTTCACGTTGTGGGGGAATCCTGTAATCTTTTTTGCATCAGATTTTGTTTGAGAGCAGTGTCGGATGCATTCCTAATAAATTGGGGTCAAGGAGTAATGTATGTGTTTCCCCATTTTTCTTCATTTAAAGAGTAATAAACAAAATAAGACAAAGCCAGAGTAATTTTAATAGCACCAGCATGAGCCAGACAACAGTGATACCTGGACTTAATTTGCCTGTCCAGAGGGTTAATTGAATTTCTGCCATTGTACCAGATTTGTTAGACCATCCCTTCTTGTTGTGTTATCTCCCAGATCATCAGTGTGTGTCTCTAACGGCCTGGGGAATAAAACTCTGGGATTGATAGAAAAGTTTTATTTGTTAAAGGTGTAAAATGTACTGATAAATTCAATAAAAGAGTCCAGATGAAAATGTTTTATAGTCATAAATGGAAAAGATTTTTTACTGTGGATTTCCATGTATGATATAGAGCTATATACAGCACTCATTAATTATATATTAGAATATGTATTCTGTTTTAAGAGAGTGGGTTTCTCACTATCTTCCATGAAGATTGACCTTTCAGCCATATCAACATACCGTATAGCTTTGGAAAATAAATCATTTTTTACTCATGAAAGAGCTATAAGATTCTTAGAAGGTCTTACTAATGTATATCCTTCAATAAGACACCCTATGCGATCTTGGGATTTGAACACAGTGCTTTCACAACTGATGAAACCTCCCTTTGAACCTTTGGGAAAACTGTACATTGTTCCACCTGTCTATTAAGACGGTGTTTTTTGATAGCTATCACTTCAGCAAAACACATAAATGAATTACACGCCTTACTGGCTATCCACCATTTATTGTTTTTTATAAAGATAATTTTACGTATGCACCCAAGGTTTTTACTAAAGATGGTCTTGGATTTTCATATAAATCAGTCTATAATTTTACCAATATTCTTTCCCAAGCCTCATGCTCAGGATGGGGAAGCTAAATTACATATCCTAGATGTTAATAGGACTTCAGCCTTTTATTTAGACAGAAATAAACAAGACAATCTCTAAAATTCCTTTTTTCATATGCAATAAACAAGGATAAAGTTGTTTCTTTTTCAAACACTCTCAGGATGGTTAATTATGTATTTACGAAGTTTATAGATTGATGGGTTTGTCTCTTCCACAGGGAATTAAAACACATTGTACTAGATTGAAGACAGCTTCTGTGGCTTTTTTTAGATACATTCCTCTAATAGAGATATATAGAACGGCAACGTGGAGTTCAGTACACGTTTTTACTAAACACCACTTGTTAGATTTGGAATCTAGATCTGATGCAAAATTTGGCAAGCCAGTTCTGTGGTCCTTGTTCAAGTAGAATTCTGTGGTTCCAAAATCCTGGATCAGAGTACTGCTTTTTAATCTATCCCATGAGTGGGAGTATGCAAAGAACATTCAAAGGAGAAATGAAGGTTACTTACCTGTAACCAGTGTTCTTCAAAATGGACTCTGCGTATTCACACTCATGGGATTTTCTCCCCTATCTCAAAGTCCTGTCGTAGGGGAAGAAACTGAGGCGGCTGGAGTGCCACACCCCTTTATACCTTTGCCCTGAAACATTCATTCATTGAGGGAAGGGGTGATGGAAGTGCATGAGTGCTCCAACAGCTACTGTTAGAGCTTTACTGTTCAGGCTGCACTGGTTGGAGTATCCCAAGAGTATGAAAATGCAGAGTACATCTTGAAGAACTCCTTTTGCAGGTGTGTAATCTTCATTTTTGCTTAATATCAACAGCAGCAAGTTAAAGCACACATTTCTGACCTCAGATCTTTGCAGGAAAAACCTTGCAAAAATCTTTAAAATATTTATTTGTAAGCTGTTTACACAAACATTCTTTTATTGGTTTGGAAACTTAAACATCGTATATTTTAAAAAAAAAAACATTGTAGTTCATCTCAAAATTCACTAAGCTGAAAAAGTGTTTTTTCCTCAACTAAATTATTTTTTCATGGTAACAGTTCCCCATATTGTCTTTCAGAGTGGTAACCGTATTAATCTGTATCAGCAGAAAGAACGAGGAGTACTTGTAGCACCTTAGAGACTAACAAATTTATGCTCAAATAAATTTGTTAGTCTCCAAGGTGCCACAAGTACTCCTCGTTCTTCCATATTGTCTTTGCAGATGATAAATTAAGTCAAAAATTTGATTCCTGACAAGGGATTCAGTAATGGTAATTTAAATATTCTGGATTATTTGAAAAAAATCCTTCCTTTTAAAACTGAAAATTTTACTAGATATATTTGTTTGTGCCTGTACACACATTTGTTTAACAAGATTACATAGCAATTAGTTTAACTTCATTTTTGGATTTTCAGAATTGTTTAATCCTTTAAGGGCTAAAGGAATAGCCCTTAAGGGCTTCGTGAATAACGTAGCTGAAGTCGACATACTTAGATCTACTCACTGCAGTGAGTCGACAGCTGACGCTCCCCTGTTGACTCTGCCTGTGCCTCTCGCTCTAGTGGAGTACCGGAGAGCACTCGGCAGTCGATTTATCATGTCTAGACTAGATGCAATAAATCAACCCCCCGCTGGATCGATTGCTGCCTGTTGATTCTGCGGGTAATGTAGACAAGCCCTTAGTCCTCTTCACCTGTTCTCTTACCTGTTCATGGCACTGCTCCTATCAGAACTTTCATTCTGGAAAACTGGATAGCTCAGGATGTTGACAGTGGGATAGCAGTAAGCCTTTTGTCTTTGTAGGTTATTGGTTCAAATCTAGCCTGGACTGTTACTAACCAAAAATTATCTGATGGCTGTTTGACTCAAATTATATGAATCAATAATATGGTTGTGGTCTTAGTCCAAATTCACGCTTTCATATCACAAAATCACTAATACAGTTGGGAGCCTGGACTACCTTTTCTGCCCTAGAGGCTTACATCCATAATGAAGTTGAGACAGATTGGTAGCATAGTATGGAGAAGTTTGCCATACTAACACCCATTCTATACCAGTTCTGTGTCTGGACTTCGTTCCCCGGTAAGGCCATTTTGGTAAGCTTTCAGAGTCACAGAATTCACTTTAAAAACAAAAACTTGTTCTGTATTGTCATCACTTATTCAGGCATTTTATTGTCATGGGTGAGAGAATAAAGTGATGTACTTTGAATAAAAATGTTAATGGATTAATTACCTTAACTTTTGTATTAAGACATAAGAAATACTTGTGCCCAGTGCCATGTGTTCAAAAAATATATCTTATATACTTGAGAAATAGGGTTTTTTTAGAACATATATTTTTCTTTAGACTTAGCTTACATTAAAAAAAAAAAAGTCCTATGCCAGGATTTGAAAATAGCAGTCATCAATCTTTTTTTTCCACCCAGTTATCAAAAATCCACAACATAATGAAGCAGACAAAGATTTCCTGGGAAGGACTGGGATCAGTGTAATGTATTCTTATCACACAGTACAGCAATGGTCAAAGGTATTTTACTGGGTTATAATAATTTGATGGGGAGACTGTGCCAATTCTTATTAAATTTTAAACACCAGGGTTTCTCTAACTGAAAAGGTTAATTTGACAAAGAAAATATTTGTTGTCAATCCTACTTAATTGACTTAAAGATGCACCTTCAAAAAGATCATCTTAGTTGACATTCTGCTTTGAAAAGTGACTCTACAGTTGTCTACTTATTGCATCTGAGTCCCATATTATGTATGCAGAAATAAAAACATGTTTTTTCCTAACCTCAAGATCTACAAACTCAGCAAGGATGCAAGAATCAAGCTGGGTTATCTCTTTGCACATCACCACCTTAAATAAAGATTCTGCAGACCAAATTATGCCCGGAATGACTACTGTGCAATTCAACTCTTTAGCAGGTTTGCACAGGAGCAATTGATACACCTTAGTAAATAGTTCTGTTATTGATATACAAAAAGGAACAAAATCCAGTTTGTAGTGCTACCTGAAGTAAAAAGTAAAAACTTATTTTAGTTTAATCCAGTAAGTAAATATGACTGAATTACACAAAGTGTAACAGATAGTGTCAATAAGAGGTATGTTGTTTGCATAGTCACTTTTCAGAGTAGAATCACAATTAGACTATCTCTGTAAGATTATCAATTAAACAATTTGAAAAGATGAAAAAAGTTCTGTTTTAAAATTTAAAACATACATATTTAATACATATTAAAATTGATCTTTTTAATATAAACCTGGTCCTAGAATCTGAACAGTTGGCTAGTATTGCTACACTTAGCTTAATTATGAAAAATTATGTATTTGCTACATCCATTTGCACCTCTGCTTTTTTTCTCTCTTGCTTTAGGGCAGGAAGGTTTTGGATAAACTACATGAACTGCAGATTCATTTCACAAGCTTGAAAGGACTTACTGGTCCAGAAAGGTTAGCATCAAGATGCCAAATTGTTAATTCTTCTGCAGAAATCTTCCTTAAAAGTGGAAGTCTGGATGGAGCAACATGGGTATTGAGAGGTAATGTTATTTTATCAGAGTCAAGTTTTGTAGTTAAACTTGTATATAATATACTGGTAAAACATAACTTGCTTGTTTTTAAACCGTTCTCTTTGTGAAATATTTGAGTTCAAGGTTATAGTCTGTTCCACATGTTAGATTATAGAAAATACACTAATATTGAGAGCACTAAAAGGAAATGTGACCTGCCTTAAATGCTAATACTATTCTTGATAATATAAGAAATATTATGCTTAATCTTAATTAAAATGGGAATTATTTTCAGAAATATCTTTTACAGGAGACTAAACTCAGTTAAAGACTACCATACATGGGTTTCTTTTAATTAAAAAACCCAAACCCATGCAACTGTATTGGAAAAAGACAGATAACCTGCCTGTTTGGGGTCCACTTTGACTGTTAAACTGTCTCCTTTAGCCCAGTGGACACCAAAATGATGATTAGCATCAAAAGTTTTCAAGAGCCACATTAGTGACATGTTCTAGTCCAGAAGTATAGTGCTAACTGTGTGTAATGAAAATAAAATTGGAATATTGTACTCTTTCATACTTTACCATAAAACAATCTGTCATCATTGTACTTTTGGCATGCATACTGGTCTGGGCCTGAAAGAAAAGAGAATGCACAGAAGTCAAAGAGAACAAGGGTGTGGTGAGGCAATAGAGAAAGTGGAGATCCAAAATTTGGGCATTTCACATAATTCTTGATAGAAGAGTTTATTATTACTCTTTAAAAGAGGCAAGCTATTGAAAGAGCCAATTTCATGTGGTTTTAGCCTAGATTAAAGGAATAAAGCTTCTTAAAAATCAAATTTGTGAGAAACTGTTGTTTGTTTTTAACAAAAACCTGGTAATTTAAATGGTGCATTTTTCTGTGAAGTTTTGAAACTCCTCTTCCATGTCAGTATTCAGTATGGGTTTCACAGTCTATTATTTATTATTCCCAATTTTAGTTCAAAACAATTCTATTGTCTTCGCTTCAGAGTCAGAATGGATAATAAATACTCCATTGTGGCCCTGTGATAGAATGGATGTCCTCAATCGACACAACCTGCTGTGTGCAATTGCATGTGAATATTTGACCAAGAATCTATGTAGACAAGCATTTGAAGTTTTGCAGAATCTACCAGGTTTCCAAAATTGTTGTGGTAAGTAAGAAAAGTTAGTGTTAAGAGCCAACAAATTAAAAGATGAGAATCTGGTACTAGTAAACATGGTTTCTATCATATCTGATTTTCTGATTCAGTTTTTTAAGATGTGTTGCAGAGCAGTGCAGATTTAGAACTCTTATTTCTTAGAGGAGACATGACAATTCAAAATTAATATAGATAACTATACTTAAATCTATAATCCAAAAAAAAAACTGCAAGTTGGGTTACCATATCCATCCCCTACTTCTCCCATATTCTTAGCCAGTCCCAATTCCCTGAGGTCAATGAAAATGGAGCACAATTCCTGTATATCTCCTAAGGATTTTAGGCTGTCTATTAAGAGGGATGGAATAGGGACATTCTAAGATGGATAGATATCACATTAGTAACCATCCTATTATCACTACCTACAGCTCCCCCGGACCCACTGCATCCTGAAAACACCCTTCCCCTGTCATCCTGCTCCCTTGGCCTTCCTGTACCCAGCTGCTCTCCAAGTGGGGGATGAAGATCTACTGTTTGACTACTTCTTGAGTAGCATCTAGGGAAAGGTGATCATTTCCCAGTTCCCCTTCCACTTTCACCTCATCACAGCAAAGCTTATTCAGCTGACACGCCTGTTTAGATTTACAAGCCTCAAATAGCTGTTGCATCCACCAAGGAGTTCAACAGCCTATTAGTGATTGTTGGGTGAGTGAGGAAGGGAATCTTCATTTCTCAGCACACCCACATGAACTGGGGAGCAGTATGAGGCAGCATAGAGGGGTGTAAGAAAGGGATTCTTCACTCCCTATCTGTCTTGTCCTATTCTCTACCCCGATAGACAGGAATTAAGAAATCCTGCATCATCTTCCTTGTCATTATCCTACTGTTTTTGAGCCCCATTCAGTGATCCTGGGGAATGAAGCCTCCTACCTTTACCTGATCTTTCAACATCCTCCCCCCAAAGGCTGGCCATTCTAACTATGATTATTGGGAGCAAGGTAGGTTTGATTTAAATCACTAGTCAGGAAGACTTGATTTAATCATGGATTTCTACATAAAAGTGCATTCTTGTTGGTTGTTATAACCTTAATACATATTCTTCACAACTCAGAGATAGATGTAGGTTTCATTTTTAGAAGGTCGACACCACATTTTTTTAAGCGATTTATTTTGAAAACTTTTCAGATTAGTTTTACGGCTATATTTGAAAATGAATGCTTGTTTGGTTATTTCATTTACCAAAGGTAACTGAAGCAGATATTTATGAAGTCACTGGGAGGTGAACTATCTCCAATTCTACAGGTTAATCATTAATATTTGGAGGATTTTCTTGCCATGCTGTATTAGGAGGAGAACATCATCAGACAGACATTTTAAATGGCTTTATTTAATTAAAACAACAGTGTTATGTATTCTGGACTTCTGTCTTCGACAGCAAACGTATAATATTTTAACAAAACAAGCTTATGAATTTTTAAATTTAGTTAAACGTTCAAGTTTTTTTAAAATCAGATTTGTTTTTGTTAAAATTGTTTTTAACTAAAACAGTTAAATGAAATATTTTAAAAAAAAATCAACTATGTCAGCCAGGTCAACGTGAGAAACTTAAAATATTGGCTTCTGCAGCTAACTCAGTCATCTTCATCTTCATTTTCCTGTTTGTTCATAATCTGGAAAAGAAAAACAAGCTTTCCTGCTTCTTTCGGTCCTCAGCGATTTCTCAATTTGGAATGAATTCTTCCAAAGGAAGAAAATATTCTTTCTACACTGGCAAAAGAAGCTACTGCTGTTAAAAGTGAGATTATTAGTTCAACAGTCTCTGAATCCAAGTGCTTAAGTGACTTCCACCAGTTCACTGGTGTGACTTACTTTTAAACATCATCAGCAAACGTATTTCTTGAATCATAGAAGATTAGGGTTGGAAGAGACTTCAAGAGGTCATCTAGTCCAACCCCCATCAATAGAACTACTCATGTGCTTAAAGTTAAGCATGAGTTCAGCTCCCTTGCTGAACTGGAACCTAAAGAACTTGACAACATTTATTTTGATTGGGGGAAAAAAAAAATTGTGGGCCCAGTAATATGCCAAAGGTTACTTGTATTTCTCCATACCATCCTTTTACTGCTTATTGTCCATTTAGAGACGAAGTGCTTCAGGGCAAGGCCTTTCATAGAGAATCAGAGAATTAGGATTAGAAGAGACTTCAGGAGGTCATCTAGTCCAATCCCCTGCTCAAAGCAGGACCAACTCCAACTAAATCATCCCAGCCAAGGCTTTGTCAAGCCGGGCCTTAAAAACCTCTGAAGATGGAGATTCCACCACCTCCGTCAGTAACTCATTCCAGTGCTTCACCACCCTCCTAGTGAAATAGTTCTTCCTAATATCCAACCTAGACCTCCCCTACTGCAACTTGAGACCATTGCTCCTTGTTTTGTCATCGGCCACCACTGAGAACAGCCGAGCTCAATCCTCTTTGGAACCCCCCTTCAGGTAGTTGAAGGCTGCTATCAAATCCCCCCTCCCTCTTCTCTACTGCAGACTAAACAAGCCCAGTTCCCTCAGCGTCTTCTCGTAAGCCATGTGCCCCAGCCCCCTGATCATTTTCGTTGCCTTCTGCTGGACTCTCTCCAGTTTGTCCATATCCTTTTTGTAGTGGGAGGCCCAGAACTGGATGCAATACTCCAGATGAGCTCCCCCAACAACCCTCTCATGCCCCTCCCCCATGGCAGTACATTGTTTGAAAACCCCTTTGCTAGAGCATAGGCCACAGCTGTTTGGTATTTACCCACATGCCTTACATCACTAATATTTTTCAATCTGGTCTTCCCACTTGACATTCTGAATTCTACAATTATTATAACTTGCAGTTTCTGTCCTACAAAGTCACTACATGCCCTTTCACAGTATGTCTCTAGTTTTGCCATGAAAACTTTTAATGAGACTTCCAACCTTCTAATATTTTATATTTCACTTTCTGCTTCTCAGCAAAAGTTTCTTTTCTCCCAAATAACTTGGCAGATAGTGTCACTAGCTTTCTCCTTTACTTCATCCTTTTTTTATTCCTGAAAAGTTTTAAAAGGACAACTTCACAGAGTCAATCGGTTGCTGTTCCTGAGACAAGCCGCATGCTTAGTCTTTGACAATTACCATCATTCAGAGCTAATCAAGATCAGTCTTTAGTCTGGATTTGACCTTTCTAGTGCCAAATAATCACGTCCCTCGATCTGCTGGCAAGGCTCCTACTAATGCAACCCAATATGCCGTTAGTGTTTTTGGCAACAAGGGCACACTGCTGACTCATACCCAGCTTCTCATCCATTGTAATCCTCGGGTCCTTTTCTGCAGAACTGTGGCTTAGCCACTCGGTCCCCAGCCTGTAGCGGTGCATGGGATTCTTCCGTCCTAAGTGCAGGACTCTGCACTTGTCCTTGTTGACCTCATCAGATTTCTTTTGACCCAATCCTCCAATTTGTCTAGGTCACTCTGGACCCTATCCCTACCCTTCAGCATATCTACCTCTCCCCCCAACTCAGTGTCATCCATGAACTTGCTGAGGGTGCAATCTATCCCATTGCCCAGATCTTTAATAAAGATGTTGAACAAAACCAGCCCCAGGACCGACCCCTGGGGCACTCCGCTTGATACCGGCTGCCAAGACATTGAGCTGTTGATCACTACCCGTTGAGCCTGACAGTTTAGCCAGTTTTCTATCCATCTTATAGTCCATTCATCCAACCCATACTTTTTTTAATGTGCTAGCAAGAATGGTTCACCCTTAGCTCTGAAGTTTATTATAGTTGGCATTATGGAGGGATGATTGCTGGATGTCCATGTCATAGCCAACTACTTCTCTTCAGCAGTTAAGGTTTGACCTGGTACCGAGTTCTGAGAATATTTGCAAGAAAATGAGCTGGAAATAGTGCTTGTCCCATTCCTTTTATTAATGCTTGTAATTTAACTCTGTCATTGCATATTTCTCTTTTTAAGATCTCACTCAGTTCCTTCCAAATTTCAACAGCATCAGCAATAAAACAGCTATTTCCCTGCATTTTGTTCAAGGCTACAGAAATAGGCTTCAGGGTACTCAACATGTGTTCACCATTTCTCTTAAGCCCATTGCTGAGAACTTTGGCTGTGACAGTGCTATCTATTTTTTCACGATTTTGTTCACAAACTGTCATCAGATTTGGCCAGTTCTTGATATAGTGCTCAAAACAGTCCATTACTGAGTTCCATCGCACGTCTTGTGGGAGAGTTAGCTTGGTTCCTCACAGTTTTTTCAGAGCAGCTGCTGCAAAGTGGTTGTTACCGGAAGTATTTTGCAATTTCAACATTAGCCTTTATTTCTGGAACACTGAAGTCTTTGGCTAGGAGGTGCATCAAATGAGCACTGCAACCGTACGTTACAAGCTTGGGACTCTCTTTACTCTCTCCTAAATTTCTTCTCATCATGGATACATTTGCAGCATTGCCTGTGACCAAGCTGCATACTAGACATTTGAATTTTTTTTCACAGTTTGTTATAGCTTTTATTGCTACTTCTTGTAAGTATTCTGCTGTGTGTGCATTTCCTGATGTATCAATAAGGAAGACATTCCCTTCTTCTGTTGTCACATAAGCATATACAATAGGATCATTGTGGACTTGCTCCACCTATCAAGACTCAGGTTAACAATTTTATCCTCTAGACCTTTTGCACACTGTTCAATTTCTCTTTCATACATTTTATCCAGCAGTTTGCCTGTGACATCTGCTCTGTTGGGTGGCCTGTATCCTGGTCTTAATGACTGAACCATGTTAATGAAGTGTGGGTTCTAAATCATACGGAAAGGAGAGTTTGTTGCATAAACAAATGGAGCAATTTTTTCATCACTTACCTCTTTTTGTCATCTGCTGGTTCTTATCACAAACTTATCTATGGTTGTTTCTGGGTGATGGAGATTTTTTTTTTCTTTTTGCTACAGATGATATACTGTGGCTATGTGACATACATGATGTAACTGAAACACTATCGTTAGCAGAAAACT
The DNA here is from genome assembly GCF_009764565.3 of Dermochelys coriacea. Classification (NCBI taxonomy): domain Eukaryota; kingdom Metazoa; phylum Chordata; order Testudines; family Dermochelyidae; genus Dermochelys; species Dermochelys coriacea. Next base: position 194,853,873 of record NC_050069.1, read on the forward strand.
CTGAAACTATAGAAAAAGAGGTGATCTTGAAGGTGGATAGTCCTCAGAATCCTGCATGTTGAGGATGGATTCTCCTAAACAAAATAAGTCAGTGTAGTTATTTAATTATTATTACCATACTGCTCATATAGTATTACTCATTGCATTCCCTGACACTCAGTACTGCTTTAAAGGTGAAATTGTAAAAGGAAGATCTGCCTATTTCAGCTATTTATTTTTTTTTATCGCAACTGCATCTAAAATGATAGTACCATAGAGTAACAATTATATTTTTTGCTCAAACATGAGAATTCAAGAATAGTCCAGAAGGAAGACAGGCAGTCCTTAAGAAAGAAGTATGAAATAAAAAACTTTACCAACCTGAAGATCCTGCATGTTCAGACATGTTCCTTCCATCATCTTCAACGCAGCTTCCGTCTGAGAAGGAACACTTATGATGTTGTTTCATTTGGGCAACCAGGCCTTGCATTTCTTTGTTGCACTGTTTGCATTTTGCACACATGCTTGTCTTATCCACAGGTAGAGGAACTTCATTAAAATATTCCCAAACTGGGTCTCTTTTACAGCCTGCTCCCATTATAGGTTTTCCCTTCTAATGACAGAATGGTATTGTAGATCTCAAATCAATGAAGGCTACACTCAGAAAGACCTCCAGACTTCTGGAATATGCTGCTCAAACAGTTTCACTTTTGTTTCTACTGCCTGTCCCTCCCTTCTCACATTTATCTCCAGACTTCTTCTCCTTGTCCAGATCTATTCTGCCCCCAACAATCTTCTATTCATTGAACTTTTTGAAATTTTGCACTTTTAGAGAGAGGTAAGGGATTGACTCTGAGTACACAAATTTGTAAAGGGACAATAAGGTTGAGGTCTGTTATTTCTCACCTCTCTATTTATTTATTTTATTTATTTATTTATTTAAAACCATGTTTGCTGTTAACAAGCATGTTATCTCTGGAGACACAAATCCACAGTTAGAGAACTGCAAAACTAAGCATGTCTAATGGTATCTTCTAGACTGAGCACTGAGTCCCATTGGGTAGATAGAAAGATAATCTAAATAATCTATACAGAAGCCCCTGGAACTCCATAAGATTGGGTCCCTAATCCATGAACTATTGGAACTCATTTACAAAACTTAAACATTACACAAATATATTGTCTCATACTATAGAATTAGAATTTGTAATCCCTATTCCATGATGAGATATCTTTGAGCTATAATGCATCTTAATTAAAGCTATCTTTAGAGAGGTTTTTTCCTCAAAAAGCATTTTATCAAAAAAAAATCCGATGGGGGTGGGGGGTTAAACATTAATATTTATCCACCCTGGTTGGGAAGCTGAAGAGCCCAACAAGGCATATTGGGCTGAAATGGGGAGGAGAAGAGTCCTTTGGATGAATAATGCCTTCCCTAGTCTTTCCACCAGGTCCTAATGCTGTCCAAGAAGCACAGCAGGGGTTTCTTCATTTGAAGCCAGGAAGGCATAGGAATTGGAGGGGAGGTCTTTCTCTATTACCATTGATGCTCAAAGCCTTCTGCCAGTTGCTTCTCCCTTTCTTGAACCCGATGGAGAGCCCCCAGTACTTCAAGTCTCTGCTGAAGGATAAAACTGATCTAGGGATCCTGTACTGCTTAACAAAATTCAAACACCCTTTCTACAGACCTTAATATTATTTTATATCCTTGAAAAGACAGTTGGTGTTGGTAATGATAGCATTATTGCTCAGTGTGGAAATGTGTTGCTTCCATGCATGTTAACATAACATAGTATTTAGGAATCCGTTTTCAATACACCATCAGAATTCAGTGTCATCTTAAAGGCTTTTTTTTTTTTTTTTTGCTTTCAGCATTAAATTATTTTAAACTGAAACTAATTATCACTTGATCCATTAACACTTTTTTAAACCAATGTAAACAGAATGTGTGTCATTGGGATCTGCACAAAGAGAACTTCCAACAGGGAGGAAAGTGCATCATTATCATAAGGCATTTACTCTTATTTGCACCATTTTGTTTCTGAAACCAACTGCTCTGATTTAAGGTTGGAGAGATTGAACTTTTGGTATGTTTATAGGAAGTACTGGGAACATATCCAGCAATTAGGATTGCTTTTGACTAATTTCAGTAATTAACATTTTTTTCATTTCAGACACTCTAGATGTCTCCCAGTACAGCCTTCTTTTTAACAAACTTCTAGATGCCTGTATTGAGAGCAAGAGCCTTGGTATATCTTCTTCTGTAACAGACTTTATGCTGTCAAAGAATATCCCCATTGATTTTACTTTAATTAGAGGATTAATTACAGCATTGGGAAGGAGCTGTTTGTGGCTTAAAGCCAGGACCTATTACAAAAGTAAGTTTCCTTTGAAATCTTATTCACTGCTTATGATCCTAGAATAAGCTGTACTCATAAGAACTTAATATTTTGGGAAATAATGGGTAAGACTACTGGTAGAAATCAAATACATTTTTGTGGTAAATCAATTAGAAAAGTAACATTAGACATTTAGCGCACTAAACTGAGGGCCAGACCCCATAGACAACTTTTCTATGCCTGGTGTTGGGCTGGGTATAGGTCCCCAAAGGTGGCTCTGAGTTACAGGACAGTCACAGAGAGAAACATGGCAGCTCTAAGTGTCACAGGCTACAAGAGCCCTTAGGGGGTCATGCCGATGCTTGAGGATCACCAGAGCATAGCAGTACTCTAGGCACAAACCTATGCCAAGGCCAGAGGATGTGGCGTGGAGCACACATTCAGCTGGGAATTCCCCTTTACCTGGGGAATTACTAACCAGTCAGATAGAATAGCTTCCTGCCTACTTCATAAAGTTGGAGTGGTGTAGAAGAGGAGCCAGGAGTTAACCCTGAGACTTCAGAAAATTAAATAGAGTAAAAGTGTTTACGTTTTTCCTAGTACAGAATGTTTATATGTAAAATCAGAAATTCATACAGTTCAATCTATACAGAGTTAAAAGGCATCAGTCTGACAGAGTATATCATGGAACTATCAGCCTCATCTTTGGTGGAGAGAAGAAAATAATCCTGTCTGCTTCATTGTTGAGCATTATTTTATTGTAAAGAAAAACTTCAATAGAAAACAGTTAAGATTGAAACTGTGAATCAGTGGAATCTACCCAACACCCTGAAAATATATTTTCATAAAATTTTTTCAGTACAAAATATCACAAATCTGAAGCTCTGAAAATGAACATTTAAAGAATGCATCCATTTTATTTATTCCACATATTTCCTCTTCATTTCAATCGCCCATGAAAGTTATGCCTCAGCACACAATTTTAACTTTGATCCCCTATCATTTTCATTAATGTGACACTCAAAACAATATATGACAAGGCGATTGTAACATCCCATTTTCTTATTTTGTGCTCTAACATATAATACGCCTTTTATTTTAAAATTACAATTAAATATCAGTTGGTAAATGTTGTGGACGAGAGCCCCTTGTATTTCATGGCACAATGGGACCAAATTCTAACTGGCAACGAACTCCTCCTAAATTTCCCTGCACTATTAATTTATATGGTCTTTGTGAAATATCCTTCGTTCCCAGCTTCTGACACACAGTTATGGCTCAGCTGAAAATACTCATTGGTGTAAAATTTGTTGATTTTCTATGGGGATTGTTCAGCAGATGGGGGTTTTTATTATGCCTTCAGGCATCCCACTCCACTCTTCTTTGCTCATCACAACGCACAGTTAACCTGTGGAACGCTTTGCCAGAGTTTGTTGTGAAGGCCAAGACTATAACAGGGTTCAAAACAGAACTAGATAAATTCATAGAGGCTAGGTCCATCAATAGGTATTAGCAAGGATGGTCAGGAATGGTGTCCCTAGCCTTTGTTTGCCAGAAGCTTGGAATGGGCGACAGGGGATGGAACACTTGATTACCTGTTCTGTTCATTCCCTCTGGGACACCAGACATTGGCCACTGTCAGAAGACAGGATACTGGGCTAGATGGACCTATGGTCTGACCCAGTACGGCCGTTCTTATATTCTTAGTCTCAGAACCTCTTTCCCCCATGGTAGCAGGAAACTTGTAGCTGCTTTCAGCAGCTTGTCACTCCAGTCCTTAGCTGCTGTGTTGTTCTTCAAGCTGCCCAGCTTAGCATGCCACACTTCTGTCTCTCCCCACTCGCTAGCTGCAATCTAGTCTTTAGCTCTCTGATTACTCCTTGGGGAATGCTGTGCCAAAAAATTAAAAATTCTGCACAGAACATTTCAAAATTCAAATTTTATTTATCAAACTATCACTACATAATCATGCCAGTTTCAGTTATTTTGGTAATTTATTTCAAAATACCTGTCAGCAAGTATGTCTGTAACAATACAGACATACACAAAAACACCTGCACCTCTCCCCAACATAGTCCAGCCATTCCCCAGCAGCCCAGAGACCTGCACCCCAGAGCCCAAGGATCCAGAGGGAAAAACGGCTCAGTCTCCAGTTTGTGTGGTGTTTCCTGTGCGCTGCTCTCTCCTTCCCTCAGGGCATGTGGGAAACTGAAGCTGCTAGGAACTCTCTCCCGCTCTCCGTAGTGTCTTCTATGTTTGAACTGGGCTCTGCTGGGTCCAGTGGCCCCTAGTGGCAGCACTGTAGCCCATCTACACAAAACACATGAATTTCTGCAAAATTCTGCCTTACACAGTGGCACAGAATTCCCCCACGAGTATCTGATCTTCCATTTGCCTGGCTCCACAAAAAAGTGAAGGGAATGTGCACTGTAATCCAATTAAATCCTCTTTGTAGGGAAGCAAGTAAGCAAGAGGCAACTGCAAGTTGATCCCCATAAAGCAGGGAAACAAAACAAAATGCTGTGTATGTGGCGAATTCTGTGACAAATGCTGAATCCGTGGTATTTTGGGGGAAAGCAGATTAATTCCACGGGCACAATTTATTTATAGGTAAGCATAGCAGGTGCAATTGGGGTCAGGATTTTGCACTAAAAATTAGTGTTGGGGAAGAAAATGAATTAAACTCCTGTATGAAATTACTTTCTTCAAAGTTTAGTGCTTTGGAAAAGTAAAGATCTCAGTGACCATCATTGTAACCAAAAAGTCTGTTCAGATACTTAGGGTTGTGAGGTTTGGGGTTTTTTGCTTTTCCCCGCATCTCAAGCTACACACACACACACATTCAAAATAGCTAATAGTTCAATTTTAACCTAACTTTTGCATTTATGCTTCCACTGTCAGGTGCTTTATCATTGGGTTGCTACCCACCGCTAGAGGGAAATTTATACCGCAAACTTTTACTGATTCCTTCTTACATGTCAGAGATTGAGATGTTGCTGGCCATTGAAATATTCCTAGTTTCAAATGCTAGTAATATTCAGAGTCCGGGTGCCACCAATCAGACACTTCAGATAGTACTGAAAAGGTTAGTTGGTCAATTTTTAGTACTTTTCTTATGTCTGATTCTCAGTATATGATGATATATCTGGAAAAGAAAAAGTTTGCTCATGCATTTAATTTTAATTTGCTATTGTGATTAGAAAAGAAAATTCCTTTTTTAAAAAAATAACATTTTTTTTCCTCTGGTTACAGAGGGCAGTAAATATGTACATGAACTTCAAAAAAAAAATTATTTCAGATTCAAATAGGGAGACTAGATACCTTCCCAAAGTGTCCAGCACAGTAACAATGCACCATATTCTCAAAAAGAATAGGATTCTGTGATATGTTGTTGTATAAAACATTGTCCTATACTTAAGCATATAGAAATATATGGTTGAATCAGAAAACATAGTAACACTTTTCAAAGAAACACCTTGTCTGTTCTGTTACGGAATATCCCAACCCTGTGTCCTTGCCTTCTCTGTCTGGAATATTTCATTAGTTACAGCTTTGGAGAGCCCTTGTAGACAGATGATATCCTCTCCTCAATTCTTCTGCTTCTTTAGTTAAAACTAAAGTTGTCCCCTCTGTCTCCGACTCCACTGCCACTCTTGCTAACTTAGACCTTCACTTTGTTCCCAAGACTAGTAATCTTGTTTCTTCTTCAAGTAATTGCGTATGTCCATTATACTAGGTATGTGGGCATTTTGTGTGTTGGTGCCAGAGAGTTTTCCCTAGTTGTACTCATAGAGGTGGCCATCTCTATATCCTGGTGTTCCTCACGCGCCAAGCTAAGGGTATAAAGGGCGAAGCCACCCCTTCAGTTCCCTCTTACAGTCCATGATTGGTGGTCGGAGCATGCTGTCTGTTCGTTCCTTCAGCAAACATGCCATCTTTAGTTAGTTTATATTGTTATATAGTGATACTTGTTTTGGGGTCCTCGGATCTTTTTTCTTTCCCTGATTGTCCATAGTGCATGGATGCCATGCTCCACACAGTACCAAGGGAACCCTATGCCAAGGTCCCCTAGCTTCTAACCCTGCTCCAGGTGTTACAACTGATACCCATGAGCAACCCTCACTCTCACTGCCTGAAGTGCTTGGGTGAGGGTCATAGCGGGGACAGGTGTACAATTTGCTGGGGCTTCAAGACAAGAACTAAAGCAGAGGGAACAGCACCTCTGGTACATCCTCATGGAGGCTACTCTTCGTCTGCCATCCGTACCATCTCAGTCAACTAGAGGGAGTTCCTCCCCATCTGGGAGTGCTCCCCATGTCTTAACTGGGGAAAGAGACAAAGGGAGATTCCCTTTGTTCGGACAGTCCTCAAAGGGCACAACCACTTAGAGCACCCTTAGCTTCTGAAGCTAGAGAAGCAGACAGTGTTTTGACTTCTTAACTATAGAGGCAAGCCACTCTGATACCAAAGATGGAGTGCGCCCTTTGGCCTATTGCTTACCAGTACTGAATCCTAGTAGCAGCTTGACCAGACCAGAGCCATTGACTCCACTTCCTGTGCTGGGTCCGTCAAGGCCAGCTCCTTCCTCATTGAAGACACTGGAACCTCACTTCTGCTCACAACTGGGCAAAGGCCCATTTTGTCACAGAGACGTACGCAGCTGGGAAGGATCTGCTGAACCTCTTGGAACCGCTCTCATTGATTAATTGATTGATTGATTAAGACAGTGTCTTGCCAAACCTGTTGCACATGGGAATCCACATTATTGGGATCTGCTACAGCATCAATGACTTCAAGCAATCTCAATGCTCGCTCTGAGACCAGCAGTAACTGCTCTGCTCTGATAGCTAGGAAGCCCCTGATGTTGCTTCTGGTACTGCAGATCCCTCATAGAGCACTGTCCCAATCTCCCATGAAAACACCCAGTACTGCTACACCCTGGCCTTCAGAGTATTCCTCAGAGTCTGAAGAGGGTTTCTACATCTCCCACTTCAGGGAATCCAGGACTTTCTTCAGGGAACATCTCCCCGTCATAGTAACAACATAGGAGTCATCCTGACGAGAGCAGATCGAGAGAATGGAGTGTCTGGTTTAGATGCAGCTAGCCTTCATTACCATACCAACTCCATCATTGGCCCTACTGGGTACCGTGAGGGATGCCTCTGGCATCTAGATCATTTTCTCCATTGCACTACAGAAATAGGCTCTCAAGAAGAGAGGTCTCTTCACCTGGTACCAAAAGACCGTCCAAAATTGGTGCTGGGCAACCACCACACTGTGGAAACATATGTCCCTGAGGGAGAACATTTCTGCATGTGGTACTGATAGACTGCTTGATGTTGATATCAATCTTCTGCAGGACATAAAGATCAGCCCTGCCTGTTGCCTGCTTCAGACAGGCCTCTAACATCAAAAATGCAAAACCAGCCTCAGGAGGATTCTAACTTGCCTCTTCTGAACACCTTGTCCTTTTCACTGTCGGAGGCCCTAAAACTGAAGTAACCTTTTACGGTACCAGATTATTTTAAATCCTCCCAGGAGCTCCTAAAAAGGATGGCTACATCTCTAGGGATACCAATAAAGGTTGTGGAGGAAAATCCCCCCAAACTCAGACATTTTGCACCCAGCTACATCAGGGAAGGTTGCTCTCCCTATAAATGAGGTAATTATGTAGCCTATGAAAGCCTTATGCCAAACTCTGTCATCCCTCACACTGATGGAAAAGTGCACGGAGTGCAAAAACCAAGTTCCTTCATAAAGTTATAAACTGATTTATCAGTACCCCATGTTGGGCTCCCTGGCAGTGGTGGTAGTAAATGAAAGACACCACTAAGATAGAGCAAAAGCAAATCCCAAAGACAAAAACACAAAAAATATTGGACCTTTATTGGCAGAAAGATTTATTCAGCTGCAGGGTAACAACTATGCATAGTGAATAGTCAAGCCCTTTTGGCCCATTATAATTATTCCAATTGGAATAAACTGGCCAAATTCCTTAACAAGCTGCTAGAGAACTCCCAGGGTGAGTTCCAGTCTCTCCTTGTGGAAGTTCATCGGGCTGGAAGGTCCACACTGCAGGCTTCCTTGGATGCTGCAGATTCAGCTGCAAGAGTCATGGCAGTGGCAGTAGTAACCATGTCCTGCTTATTGTGACTGCAGTGATCAGGGATTCCTGAAGAAGTACAACAAACTATTGAAGATCTCCCCTTTGAGGGTTGTGCCTTATTTTCCTCAAAGACTGATGAAGCTCTATGTATGCTAAAAGATTCAAAGGCAGTGCTGAAATCACTGAGTCTGTACACACCAGCCCCGAAAAGAACAAAGTTTTGTTCTCCATTTCCACCAAGGCAGCAGTATTACAATGCCTAGACAGGCAGATCAGTACAGGCAGAAGCACAAGCAGCAATGGAGGCATCCACATGCCTCAAAGCAGTGTTAAGAGTCCTTCGTCAAGGACAGCGTACCAGAGAATCACCCATCCTTCAGGAACAGGTTGTCACATTTCCTAAGTGCGTTGTAGTTCATCACTTCAGACAAGTAGGTGATAAGCATGGTGGAATCAGGATATACTCTGCAGTTCTTGTTTCTCTCACACCTTCCCTGTCCCCCTTCAGGGATCTATCTCATGAATCTACTAAAGCAAGAAAGTGCAGATGCTACATTCTTTGAGAAGCCTACTCAGTACTGGGGCTGGAGGTTGTACTCCTGCTACTTCCATATGGTTTCCCTCACAACTATTACTCCTTCACTGGATCTGGGAGATTGGTATGCTGCACTCAGCTTTGAGGGATGCTTATTTCCATGTAGCAATCTACCCTGGCCCCAGGAAATTTCTGAAGTTCATAGAAGAACACCACCTCCGGTTTGCAATTCTATCGTTTGGCCTGTTAGTCACGCTGAATGTTTTCACCAAATGAATGGTGGTAGTAGCAGCCTATTTCTGCTATCAAGATGTACAAGTATATCAGTACCTGGTCTGGAAGGGGTGGGGTCACTCTCATCAGCACATAAAAAGAAGTGTCCATCAAACGCTCTACCTGTTTTTATGCTTAGGCATGGACAAAGAGAACTTGATCCTCGTACACCTCCAGAGAATAAAATTTATCAGGGCAGTCCTAGACTCAACCCTAGCCAGAGCTTTCTGTCTCTTCTGAGGCTTCTAGCTTTGCGAGATCTTTGTGCCTCCTTCAAGGACCATCCCCGAACTTTGGTGAGGAATTGACTCAGGCTTCTGAGGCATATGGTAGTGTGTACTTATGTGATCCCCCTACCACATTGCATTTTAGATGGTTACAGACATAGCTCGAGTCAGCATACCATCTTCAATTACATCATCCGAACACACAAGTATGCATCCCAGACAAAGTACTATTATTTGAGCCCTGCTGATCTGCGGATATCCACTTTATATCTGCGGATATCCATGGACTATGTTTGCGGATCGGATGCGGATACAAATTTTGAATCCATGCAAGGCTCTATTATCCCTAGATTGGTGGTTGAACCAAGACCGCATTTTCAGGGGAGTCCCTTCCCCCCCATCTCTTCCCTCGGTGTCTTTGGTAACAGACATTTCAGCCATGGAGTACAGAGTATACCTGGGGGACCTGCAGGCTCAAGCCTTGTGGTCCATCCAAGAGGTCAGGCTGCACATAAACTTATTAGAATTACAGGCACTAGAGCCTGTCACCACTTTCTGCCTCAATACAGGCAGAACTATCCAAGTATTTAACAACAACAAAAGCAATGTTCAGCATTAGCAAGTTGGGGGTGCTAGATCAAAGAGGAGGCAGTCAGGGTCTGGAACTTCTGTATGCAAAATTCCCTGACTTTCAAAGCATCACACCTACATGTACATAGCAGATCTAACCAGATCAGCCACACCATCACCGGTTCATTCACCTGCACATCCACCAATGTAATATACGCCATCATGTGCCAGCAATGCCCCTCTATGTACATCGGCCAAACTGGACAGTCCCTATGTAAAAGGATAAATGAACACAAATCAGATATTAGGAATGGCAATATACAAAAACCTGTAGGAGAACACTTCAATCTCCCTGGACATACAATAGCAGATTTAAAGGTAGCCATCCACAGTAAAAAAAAAAAAAAAAAAAAAAAAAAAAACACACACCTCAGGACCAGACTTCAAAGAGAAACTGCTGAGTTTCAGTTCATTTGCAAATTTGACACTATCAGCTCAGGATTAAACAAAGACTGTGAATGGCTAGCCAACTACAAAAGCAGTCTCTCCTCCCTTGGTGTTCACACCTCAACTGCTAGAAGAGGGCCTCATTCTCCCTGATTGAACTAACCTCATTATCCCTAGCCTGATTCTTGCTTGCATATTTATACCTGCCTCTGGAAATCTCCACTACATGCATCCAAAGAAGTGGGTATTCACCCACAAAAGCTTATGCTCCAATACATCTGTTAGTCTATAAGGTGCGACAGGACTCTTTGCCGTTTTTACAGATCCAGACCAACACAGCTACCCCTCTGATAAAAAATTTTAGGCTATTTGTTACCCTTAAGAGTCAGGTTTGGCAATCAGCTCTAGCAAAATGCACCTGGCTGCATACCCTTATGTTACAAGTAGGACTGTATTCTCTAACCCTATGACCATCAGGTCCCTTAAAGGCCTAGAAAGATTGTTTCCACCTATCAGGGACCCTATCCACAGTGAGAGTTGAACTTCGTGTTATCAGTCTTTATGGAGTCCCCCTTTTAAACCATTCAAACCTGCTCATGGTTACCTCTTTCAGCTAAGGTGGCCTTCTTAATAGCCATCATCTCAGCAAAAAAAGGAACTTCATGCTGTGATGATGGATCCTCTGTATGCTGTTTTTTATGAAGACAGTGTAAAGCTTAGGCCAAACCCTAAGTTTCTCTCCAAAGTAGTATCTGATTTCCACCTCAACTAACCTCTATAGTTACCTGTCTTCATTCCAAAGCCACATGCTCAGAAAGGTGAACAAAAGCTCCACATTTTGGATATTGGCCAAGCACTAGCTTTTTATCAGGAAAGAACAAAGCTTTTTGGGGTCTGTTCCCAGCTTTTCTCCTATGTGGAATGAATGAGGGCATCCTGTAACAGCACAATAGCTGTCCAGGTGGATCATCAGCTTTATTGTCATGTGCTACAAGATTAAGGGCATCATGCCTGTGGAAAAGCACTCTGAACATTCAGCCAGAGCATGCTCAGCCTCTAGGGCATTTGTGGGAAATGTCCACAACAGGGATATCTGCAGAACAGCAACATAGTCTTCAGTCCACACCTTTGCTAGACGTTATGCAATGACTACCACATCAAGGGAAGATGTGAATCTAAGGAAAGCAGTTCAGCAATCTCTCTTCCCATAAGACTCCTAGGCCCTCCCCCCCCCCATTGGCAGGTACTTGGGTAATTGTTGGTCTTTGAGATGTGTTACACATATCCATTGCATGATCCATCTTCCTTCTCCAATATGTCAGAGTCTATCATCTAAAAGTCCAGTGTGAAGGAACTGAAGGATGGGCAAGGATGGCTCTGACGTTTATAACATGGCTCAGCGTATTAGGAATATCAGGGCGCAGGTATGGCTACACCTACAGGTATTGCTAGAGAAAACTCTCCAGCTCCATTGCATGGGACATGCCCACACCTAATGCAGGGGACATATGCAACACATCTCAAACAACAGTTACAAGAAAATGAATAACTTTTTTCTGAGCTCTTCCTCCTGCCCTCCTCCAGTAATCTTTATCCATAAGTCATCAACCAGATTATTTCCAGGATACATCCTTCTTTACCCAGGGTGTCTTAAGAAATGTATTGCCTCTGGGATTGAGTTGAAGACTTAAACACTTTTCTAGAACTATGATTTTCTATTAAAATTCTTAAATTATTAATATGTATTTGTAGTTTGTCTTGGATAAATAATACAACTCTTGATCAGTCCTTGGTTAGTGATGTCAGGTTGTTAGCTGAGGACAGAAAAGTGCCAGTCTTTTATCTGCTCATAGGTGGCGCTACCTGAGACAGAAGGAAAAGGAGCAATCCAGTTTCCAGCTTGTTCGTGCCCCCTAAGCAGAAACTCCCTTTATTGAGAAGTAGAACAAAATCTGCTACTGACATTGGACATAGCAAGTCATTTTTTAAAAAACTACAGCCCAAATTAGATAGCCAGATTCAAGTCTGTACTACTGTAACTTTTCTTGTTGGTTTCCCCTATCCTGAAATGTCTTAAGCACATCCTTTAACTTTATGTACCGTGAATATAGTCAAAGGTATGCCCAAGTTCTTGCCAGGTCAGTGCCTAAGATGCTCTACCACTCGTTTCTAATTCTCCCACTCCAGAGTTTAGTAACTCATGACGGAGTGTGCTATTGTGGAAGCTTGCGACTCATTTGTCACTGAGATGTTAAACTCCTGAAAGCACCAGTATTTTAAAATGTGTTGCATTTTACTTTTTCTGATAGGTGCTTAGTTCATAAACTTCAGAATAATCAGCTATCAGTGTCTAGCAGTTTACAATATTTGCATTAGGAAATATGAACACAAGGATTTTTTTTACTGTTTTAGTAATTTTGATGCCAATAAATGAAAACCATGTATGAATGACATATCTTAGTGTTTGTGTTCCATGATTTTTGAACTTGTGAAAATTCTTTTGCAGATCCGAAGAACAAAAAATGCGGAGTAAAGATGACTATCGAGCAGCAGTTGAGAGACTGATTCAAGCTGCTCGTATATCCAATCCAAAGCTTTTTCTTAAGCACATGACAATGAATGTTAATATGGAACAGGTTTACAGTTTGGAACATAATTCTGCTCTAAAATGGCTGAAAGAGAATATGAAATGGGCTGGAAAGGTCTGGCTTTTCAGTAGTCATTAGTTGGTAAAGACTTCTTTTTTTTTCTTTTTTGAGTAGTTGAAGTAATCATTGTTGAAAATAATAAATCAATAGATAGTTCCCACTGTGTTCAGACTGTTATTGATTAACTGTAAGAGTCAACACTTGATTAGATAAGATTTCAAATCTTAACCTGTTTTTGGAACGTTTGTAGATTTTCAGAGATAACATAGAACCAGAATAACTTTTTTCTTGAGGCAGGTATCATTGCATAGATTACCTCACTAGAGTCACGTTAGCCTCCAGTGACTGACATCAGAAATACCCTGAATATGGTTGAATATCCTCCACAGTTGCCAGTTAACTATTTCCTTTTTCCAACTGAGAAATGAGAATCATAATAGATTTTCATTTGTTTTAGTTCTTCAGAATATCTAGGTTACTTTTTGAAGTAGCCATATTTTTTCTATTTTTTAAACCACCAATCACTATTTATTTGAATTATGCTAGTGACTAGGAACCCTATAAGCATTGTACAAACAATAGAACAGTCTCTGTCACAGAGAGCTCACAGTCTACTTGTCAGACAGGACACAGACTTCCATCTGAAGTGGAAGTGAGTTGGGAAGCTGAAGTAACAATATAATGAACAAAATAGTGTAGAACAGAACTCGCATCTTGGCACTTACCTAAGCAATGCCAGACATCCAATAGAAATGACACCTCCCTTTCTTATCTGCCTTGTCATTTTTACTAAGATGCAAACTGCCATTTTTCTTAGGTGCCTATCAAGCTTCTGAATTTAAGAGATTAGACCATTCTGTTTGATCCAGTCCATTAAAACATAGCTAGACACGCACATCATTAGAGAAATTCCTATGAGAAAAGTTCTGCTGAAATTACATGGAACACAAATCCCCAAGCATATAAACCAAAAGTCTTTTATTCAGAACTCCTTTATGATTTTGGAGAATCTTATGTAACTATGTGGTGAGTCATCTTCTCTCCCTTACAGCCTATTTTGTTTTCCCCCATGGACATACCTATATTTTAAATGATATGGGCATGCAGAGATTTTTGGCAGTTCTGATGTTTTCAGTGTGCGAGGCCTCTATGCTTTCATGGACCTACAGCATATATTTTACCCTCCTGTTCATTTTTAATTGTTTCAACATTATATTCACAAATTTATAAAATAAAATGTAATCTAGTTCAGCTGCATAAGTAATTTTAGATAATCTGCTCTAACTAAAGGTTTAGTTTATTTCCTACATAGAAAATGAAATAGATCCTGTCCTACCTGTATCTCTAGGCAAATATTCAGAAAGGCCTGGGAGATGCTGAGTTAAGGCTGAAGACAGTATGAGTAAAACAGTGTTGAATGGTCATAATTTCAAAAGTGGAAAAAAGCTCAACTTCCCATTCCTCCCTTTCATAGATTGTTGCTGAAGCTAGTCCCCTATGTTTAAAATGCAAGGGAATATCTGTTGGGCACATTATTGGTAAGACTTTCCAGATGAATGCCTTTTTCACCCCGATTACTTTTGAACAATAATTGGCTTAGAGGTGCCTTATTCCAGATACTCTTCTCTTAATAGAGCTGAATGATCCCTTTTAACTCCCAACCAGTCTCCTTCAGTAAGAAGATTTATGAACTTTGGCCTGTATATAGTCATAAATGTTTAGTAGGTGGGACACAGGACATGCCCCCACTTTCCCTTTTTCTGAATATCTGTTACATCTCTGACTACACATTTTTCTCTTTAAAAAGGTTAGTTTTTTTATTAAGTAGGAGGGGCCAGACCTGAAATTTCTCAGATAGAATAAAGAGACATGTGGTGTGGAAGCTTACCATAAATTAGTGATCAGGACATACAGATACACGAAGAGAGACACAGGGATGGATTTAAGTGGCAGGCTGCAGTTTTATTAATTTAATGCCTCTCTGCAGTATTATCTGCCCTTATTCCCCAGTTCTCATGTACCAGGCATTTAAGTGGGTTCAAAGTGGAGTTACAGAGCTCCACTATATAACCTCTCTCTCTCAGCCTACTCCAAGGATTCAATTCACTCCTGAATCCTCTCACCCTCGTCTGTACTGCCCCTTCCCCCATCTCTCCTGCTGAACTACTGAATGCAGACCGTCTCAGCCCTGGAGCTTAGCTGTGATCAACTTGCTAACCTGGCCACCCTCCTGTGGGCCCAATGCGCTACACAGTGTTGCAGTTACAAAGAGTCAGCCTTGTTTGGGATGTCTCCTGCGATCACAAAGAAAGGACCCCAGCAACGCTTTCATAGGGACAAACTAAGTCTTGTAACAGTTTGGTTTCTAGCACCCTATTTCCTGAACTCTCGGGGAATCAGAATCCTCTGATGCTGTGCATGTCACCACAGGCACCAACTTTTGTCGGCGCCGGTGGGTGCTCATGCCCCAACTCGACCCCTCCCTGCCCCTGTTGGTTCTCTTCCCAAATCTCTGACCCAGCCCCGCCTCCTCCCCCAAGCACTCCAAGTTCCCCCTCCTCCCTCCCAGGCTTGCTGCACAAAACAGCTGTTTCGTGGCGCAAGCGCTGGGAGGGAGTGGGGAGAAGCAGGACGTAGCGGCGCACTTGGGAGAAGGTGGAGCGGAGGCGGAGGTGAGATGGGGCGGGCTGCGGAGCTGCCAGTGGGTGCAGAGCACCCACCAATTTTTCCCTGTGGGTGCTCCAGCCCCGGAGCACCCACGGAGTTGGCACCTATGAATGTCACTGCACTAATACTGAAGGAAAATGTACCAAGATGAAGAACTAAGGCCAATAATGCCTTCTCCATTTCAGCAGCAAACGGATATCTGGTCAGATAGCTGTCAAACCAATGTACAAATAGTGGGCCAGGCTCAACTTCCCATATAGCTAGAAAGGCTTTGACTGCATTTATACAGCACAGATAGTAATCTGGTGGGGGTTGGACTAGATGACCCATGGTCTATTCCAACCCTAATCTTCTATGATAGTCATCCAAGCGTTCTCTTAGCAGCACCAAGGCTGCTTTTCCTGTTTGTTTTCAAATACCTCAAATGGAAACAAAATGCTCTTTGTGTAAACCTTAATCAGTTATTTCTAATGCATGCTTGGACTTGTCCCCTGCTGCCTGTGGCACCAGCTCACTAACCCTAAAAGCACCAAAGGCCACAACAAATGCATCTTTAAATAGAACTGCCTCCATCCTAGATAGAGCATCCAATAACCCTAATAAAATCTGTATTTTTATGCAGTGTTTGTAGTCTTCCCTGCATCTGTCACCTCTGGACCATCTCTCCGAGACCTTCTTTACTAAGAATTCTCTACATGGGTTAGGAACTCCTGCTAGTTCTGCACCAAAAGAACAGACTAGCTAGGTGACCAGATATAGTGGATGAAACCAATCCGTGGTGCACCAGATTTCTTGTATCTCATCACCTGATGCTTGGGGACAGGCCAAAGATGCTGGAGGCCTTCTGTAGCTCTAAATTCCCTGAAGTCAACATGTTGTAAACCCTGAGTTTCCTGAAATGGTTTTTTCTGCTTAAAATTTTAAATTTTCGGTGAAAAATCAAAACATTTTATTTGAAAACTTTCAATTCAGAAATGCTGCCAAATGCTAGGAGTTGTTGTTTGGGTGCTCTATACTCCATTTTCCTCTATGGGCTGGTGTCTCTGGCTGAACTATAATTCTCATGATGTGCCATGTTTTCCCTTCTTACTGAGCACTTGCAGTACATCATGGAAGTCACGGGCTGTGAAGTATCGTGGGAGAGGTCATATGACTGGGGAATTTCAGCCACAGAGGAGAATAGAGGCATGAAGCAGCCAAACAACAACCCCCAGGAGGCACTATTCCTAATCAATTTTTTGTTTGGCTGGGGATTATGGGGTGGTTCCATTTTTTTGACAGAAACTCAAAATTATCTACTGAGAAAAGACATTTTTCATGTAATTAAAAACCTGCTTTTGTCAAAAACCAGTTTCAGTGGAAAATGTTTGATCTACTAAAGGTAAAGTCAATGGAGGAGAGAGAGAATCAGCAGGTGACATCACACAAATCTGCATAATTATACAACCAATTTGCTTACATGACTTATTGATTGGCATTTATTAGGATGCAAAAACACCAGAGTGCATGTAGGAATATTTATGCAGAACACCACAGAGATAATGAGTGGATGCTGACTTAATTTAAAGCTTCACTGAAATATGGATGGGTCCTGTAACTTATCAGCCCTCTTTCTAATCTCTTGCTGTGGGAAAGAAGTGGATCCTGAAAACTCCACAGATTCCTAGACTCTGCAAGGAAAACCCTGCTTCCCTCCCCGTTTCTCCATATATCATACTACTGCTATACAACTTTTACCACAGTGAACACCATTTTTACTGTGAGGTTGTTACAATTATCTATAATAATCTGATTGAGTCCCAAGTACCATCTAAAAATATATTGTAGCATGACTATTATTTGTATGATTGTATTTCACAGATATAATTGTTGTTTACCCCTCAAAAGACCATGGTACTGGTGATGCTGGTTTCACTCCTTTTGATATTCCTTTTATACCAAATGAGGGAATTTGAAATATCCCTACCTAGTTTAGATTGATTATGCCTTTCATTTCCCATATTTATCTTTGATGGTAGTGATTTCTCATGTTAGGAATTTCACTTTCTTGTCCTAGATGCATTTAGCATGAGAAATTTGAGATAGATGGGTCATTACACAAAGAAAAAACTATTTCCCCGTGCTAAATTTTTCCCCTACTGTTACTCACACCTTCTTCTCAACCGTTTGAAATGGGCCATCCTGATTATCACTACAAAAGGTTTTTTCTCCTGCTGATAATTGGTCTCATTACAGTTGGTATAGCAACACCCATTTTTCATGTTGTGTGTGTATACGCATCTTCCTACTATATTTTCCACTGCATGCATCCGATGAAGTGGGTTTTAGCCCACGAAAGCTTATGCCCAAATACATTTGTTAGTCTCTAAGGTGCCACAAGTAGTCCTTGTTTTTTTAGATAACTAGAGAAGCAGTGATTTAAACTAGATTTAACTGAAAATCTGAGGACAAATTTTCTACTTTCTTGCCTCTGGTGTAATCACACATTGCTGTAAAGTGGCTGTAAAATGCTAACATTCTGATTTACAAGATGGAAGGCGATTATGGTAGGCTTGGAAAGATAAGCTTATTGGTAAATGTCTATAAACATTGATTTCACCACACCCACAAACTGATCAAACTACTACTACTTTTTAGTGTATGCGCAATGTGCCTCAGGTGACAGCGACCAGGATTCATCACTGCATTTGGTCCATTGGTTGGATCATTAGCTTCCCTGACTTGGGCCCAGTGCTGATAGAGTGCACCATGAACACTGATCCATTCTCCTCACCTCCTAAACTGAAATTTACAATCAGCAAAATAAGAAAAATGCTGCTTGAGAAATTATTGGAGTGAGTTAAACATATTTACTTTGTATAGATTTACATGTGATGCTGACATGTTGTAATAGTTACAACACTTTTAACTTTTTGAATCTTAACTCTTTAAATATTTTCTGACCATTGCCCTAACATCCCACAACTTAACATTTAAATTGATAAAAAAAAAGTTCAAAAATAATCAATATTCATCAAAATTATGAAGAAAAAAAATCAGATTCTGTCAATCCTAGGTAATAGTCATGGACTTCATATATTGCCTATTACTATTGAATTTAACCATTTTTTATGCTTTGCATTGAATCCCAAACACCGTTGCTATTGTGTATGCAAAGTGCTCAATAATCTCTGTATTGAAATGTTGAGGAATTCTATTTGCTCACCAACTTGCCAGAAATAAGGATAAGGGCCATATTAGCATCTGGCCACCAACCTCAAGGCTGTACTTTGTGTGTTTATTTAAAAGGAATATAATGTCCCCTTTGCTTATACTTCTAGCTCCGGAATAAATACCAATTTGCTGGGTAGCTGCCATGTATCAGAGGGGTAGCTGTGTTAGTCTGTATCCACAAAAAACAACAAGGTATCTGGCGGCACCTTAAAGACAAACAGATTTATTTGGGCATAAGCTTTCGTGGGTAAAAAAACCCCACTTCTTGATCTGAAAAAGTGGGGGTTTTACCCACGAAAGCGTATGCCCAAATAAATGGGTTAGTCTGTAAGGTGCCACCAGACTCCTGTTGCTGGGTAGCTGCGTTCACAAGCAGTGAAAACTGATTTCCAGCTCAGAGAAAGAGCAGCGTGGGGCTAGCTACTCCCGGTGCGTGGGTGGAGACATTGCCAAGCCCCCAATCCCGTGGAAGAACTTGCAGCAGCGGGAGCTCGGGGCGTGCGGCCCGCACAGCTGCTCCGGCGTGTGCGGTTACTGGCAAGGCCTTAGAGGTAACAGGGTGAAAGCCCCGACGTTACACGCGCGCTTTCTTGCGGGAGCGGTGGAAGCCTGAGGGGCCCGCTCAACTCCGGCCGGTTCCGGTTCCGCTCGGCTGAAATCACCCGCGCTGGGATGGGAGTGCGGGGCGGCGGCGTAGCGAGCCCGGTAACGGCGGCGGGGCGCAGGGAGAGTCCGTTCATCAGCGTTTGCGGGGCCGGGCTCCGCCGTCGCTCGGCACGTGGAGCGTTACGTTCTGCCTCCGAGAATTAAACATTCTCCCCGCCCCGGGCTGCTCGGGCCCTGGCGAGCTCTCGCGCATGCGCGGCTACACTCGCGCGCGCGCGCGCGCTCTCTCTCTCTCTCGGTCGCAGGCTGGAGGAACGCGCGAGGTGACGCGGCTGCGCGCGAACACGGACCAGCGCGCGACTCCGGAGCGTAGGCGGAGCCGGAGGAGGAACCTGCCCGGGAGGTGGGAAGGTGGCGGCGACCCCGCCCCTCCTTCTCCCTGTCGGGGGGGTTCACTAGTGTCAGCTCCCTGCGCCCCTGCCCCGCGATGGGGACCGAGCCCCGGCAGGCGGGGGCCGCTGTCACGACGCTGAGGTAAGGAGGCGCGGGGAAGGGGGGCTGACGCGGCACGGCGGCAGGTGCTGCTGGCCCCCTGCCTATCTCGGGGGGCGCGCTAGGGCCTCAGCTGCCCTCGCGGGGTTCTGCGCCCACGGGCCCTTCCTAGGCCCACGAGCCCTCGGGAGCTGCCCGTTGACCTTCCTAACGGGGCCCAGATCGCGATCGGTCGCCACGTGACTCGTTTAAAACTTCCCGCGGGATCCCGCTGCTCCGCCGGGCCCGCTGTCCCGGGGACTGAGGCCGGGGGCGGCGCTGCTTTCCCGTCACGCGGTGGCCGGGGCCCCTGCCGCTTTTGAAGGCAGCCTTTTTTGTGCCCGGATTGTAACCCCGGCGTTGTGCGGGGCCAGCTGACGAGCGCTGCCCACGCCCGCTTTGGCTCGGACGCACCCTCAGAGAGGCTGGGTGTTAAACCGATAACCCCGTGGAAACGCAGTCCGCTGGGAGGGGCGGGGCTGCTGTGTCTGGGCGCCCTTCGTGGGCTCTGCTCAGGGGCTGGATGCAGATTCACGTCCCCTGGGCTGTAATACTTGGGGCCAGTTTAGGTGGGTGGTTTAGATGATGGTGGGGGCCTGTGATATACAAGAGGTCATGGTGCTCTCTGGCCTTATACGCTAGGGATGGTCAAGAGTTGGAAGGCACTTGGCTTGTGTTGTGTTTTGTGAACTTCTTCTGTGTTATGCTGAGAGTGCAAGCCGCCAGGCCGTGTGCGTTCTGGCACCCTGCCCAGCTCATCTGGAGACCAGTCTAAAACTCCACCCTTCCTGCCTCTCGCAAGAGACTTTGATTTGGAACTGCAGGTACATGACTGCATCTCGGATCTCCCACGTAATGCAGGTTTCAGAGTAGCACCAAGTACTCCTATTATTTTCACCTAATGCAGTATAGGCCCAACAGGTGTTCGCCTGAGGCAGCAAAATGTTTAGTCACGGGTTAATGGTGTGGGTTTCAGCCTTGTGTCTTTTAAATTTTCCTATTGGCAAATCAGTCCTGATTCATTCTCTCTTGCATAGAGCTAAAGATTCACATTTTAGATCTTAATTTTAAGGCCGTTTTTGCAGTCTGGAGATAGAATTTGCTGATGCTTCATGAAATATTTTAAAAACTTACAAAAATTCAAAGACCTGAGTAATTTACATTGCACTGCTTATGACCACTCTGAATTTGCCTGAGGTAGCAAAAAGCCACAGAACCAGCTCTAGTGTTGTACTCCTAACCTATGGAAATGTTGTTGTAGCTAAAATATTTATATGTTTGTTTAGTTAATTCCCTATATACTGTTGTTGAAATAGACATGCTGCAGTCTGGCTAATTAGGGAAATGGGTAGTTTCTTCAGCAGGCATAAGATTAGAATCTACAATAGTGTGTGATTTGGTGAAAGATGTTTGTAAAGAGAGTGTTGGGGTTTTTTAAATTGTTTTAGAAAAGTAATCAAATTGTTGACTTAACTGGTTAACCAAAGCAGATTTTGTGCTGTATGAGAAAAGTGAATATTTCCTTTGTATTTAAACTCCTTCAGCTTTTGCCTGTTCATGACATCTGTCATTCTTATTAACATTGTATACCTGGAATGTTCAGTTATTCAGTTCAGCATGCTGCTGGGAATGCTCACAGCAATCAAGTGCTCAGTTAAATGCGAGGAGCTGACATATACACACACTGCTGCTTCCCTTGAGGAGACTGCCAATTATGCTGAACTATTTCATGCCTTTCCAAGAGGAAAAAAGGGCCTACATACATATTAGCAAATACCCTTATACTTGACGTAAGGAAGTGTTTCGCCCTACATCTACGGAGAATTCCAAAAGTATTAAAGCAAAAATTATTAGGACTGTTTTTAAAAATATATGGTGAATGGACTATTAAAACACAATTTGTTTCAAGCTGCCCTAGCTATCACTTGATTATCACTCTATAAAAATTAAAAAATACATTAAAATTTAAAGACTCGGATTTGTTTTGTTTTTTTTTTAAATGCAGTAATTTTTTGCATGTCACTCTCCCTTCATGTTAAGATTGAGAACTAAGACTCAATAGGAATATGAAACCAAATATATTCACTTTGAGTTCTGAAGTGGTAAGGCATAAATGATGCTTTATTCTCAAAGACTTTTTGGTGTTAGACGTGGAGTATAAATCTAGTTTGAGGAAATAAAGTTGTGTTTTGCTCATACACAACTGCCTTTTGATTAGGGTGCAGATGAAATAATTGTGTGTGTGTGTGTGTGTGTGTGTGTTCAGTTGATCAGTTTAATAACATAAAACGGTAGCCAACACCAGATGTTTCAGAGGAAGATGGAAGAAAACTGCAGCAGGCAATTATGAGAGAATCTGCCTCCAGAAGTACTCCCTCCTAACCCTCAGTAGAAATTGGCTTAAGCCCTTCCAAAACTGTTTGATGGCTTTTCTTTGTTCTTTTATTTAGTGTTTACTACTGTGATTCTAGATTTTTCTTGTTATCCATACAAAAAATTGCTAATTTCATTTTGGAATCTGCTAAGCTTTTTGCCTCAATGATCTCTTGTGGGAATGGATTTCATATCGAATTATACATTGTATGAAAAGGTGTCTGCCACCTGTTTTTCAAGGGACACAACCAACTTGAAAATCAGATTTTTCAAAACAAATATGAAGTTAAATGTAGCACCTAAGATAACTGGAAGAAGTTTGAGTGAAAAACTGTTTTGCTCTGTTTGTTTTTTGTTTGTTTGTTCTATTTTGTGGATTTGATAGCACTTTGTGCATAGTCAATGTCACTGCTTTCCCCTGTGTAGCCAGTCAATTTCTCCTGTGCTGAAAAGACAGTTATAAATATCAACAGGGAAACTAAAAAACATTTTAAATATCTCAAAGGAATTTTTTTTAAAAGCCATACTCCTTAGAAACTGGAGTATCTTTAAATTATTCTGTTTAAGATTTTTAAATAGTATCAGTTCAGATCCACTTATGTCAATACAGAGTACACATTTTATCACATAATTTACTAAAGGATACTTTTTTTCTGTAGCTTAGGAAAAAATCTAAAAGCAACCTTGTGTAAAACCAAATCCCACATTGTGGATTTTCTTAGTTGTTCATTACCACTGTTACTTCAATTGTAGAACAGTTTTTTAGAGAACTGAAAGGGGAAAATATACATGGATACAATCATTAAATATACTTTCCTTCTGTATTCTTCTTTTAAGTGATCTAGCGGATGTCTGAAAGTTGACTTGAGCATAATCAGTGAGATGTTTTCCCATTTGGGGTCTGTGAGGAGGTAAGACTGATTGCCAAATTAATCTACGCTTTAACTTTGTAATTAAAAACTGAAGGTTTTGTGTTTAATATTTTTCAATTTTTCTCTGAATCAATCATTTGTTATCCATGTGCCGTTTTTACCACAATAGCTGCAATAAACATTCAATCATCCAATGGAGGATGAGTACTCAGACACAGGCTAAACAGAACATAGGTTTGAGTATGGCTTTGTTGTGTGAAATAAGGTGATATGACAAAGCTAAAATTAAATATCCAAAATATAACTGAATTCTTATGCTATTAAAGTTCAGTATTACAGATAAAGTGAACTGTAAGGATAAAGTAAATTACTTTTACCAAAGATATTCAATGTGAAAACTACAGGAAAAAATTAAGTTAATAAATTTTGACACCAATCTTCAATAGGGGGTATAATTTCATCAATAATTCTGTCTTGCAATCCTATTGCATAACATCTTGTTGCAGAGATTTTGTTTGATAATATCTTTCACAATAGTGAGACTGCCCTACTCTAGGTGGTGGTGATTTTGCTTTTGAACATGAATCCCTGTCTCTTCTTATCCTCCTTAATCTGAATGTGGTTTTGGGGGGAAATTATCACTCCTTGAGCAAAAAGTCAAGGACACCTTCTTTGCATTTTTTCTCTAAATTCATTTTTAATTTCTTAATTTGACCCTACAGCTATGGGATGCCTCAAAGCTCTGTCTTCCATCTTTTCTGTGTATATTCTTCATTCTGTTAGGTTAATTATGGTCTGTGAGTGTTCCTCCTTTGGGTAAGTTCAAAATAGGCTGAGGATCCTAGCAAAAAACTATCTTCTACCATGGTAATGTTACATATAGCAGTTTTATTTATTTTGTTTCCATCTATCGCCATTTTTCTCATTAAGATCTTGGACAAATGTGATTTGTATGTCTCAAGACATGCATTCAGTTACAAGTTTTTCCTCATAACTTTTTTTTTTATGTTCAGTAACTTTTAAAGGTAACTTTTAAAGATGGGAACAGGTAAGGTACAGGAAGCCTAGGCCTTTTGCCAAGCAGCTATGAAGGAGTAGGGTGCTGGCATTCTTGTATGGGTGTTGTCCATGGATCTTTTTTCAGACTCTACCTTTTTTTTTTTTTTTGAGCTTCTAGCTAGTGGGTGTCTGATTAAATGTAAAGTACTTAAGAGTGTCTGGAAGGGAAAATCTTTCTCTTAGTGTCTCAGAGCCTCCTGGTTACTGTAAAGATGGTGTATGTGGGAGGGGATAAATTTTACTACTGTCCTTTTCTAAATAACAGTGGTGAAGCTGACCAGTCTTGGTAATTTCACTCTGCTTCTTGACAAAACTAGGAGTAACAGAAGAGGTGGGAGAGTTGTCTCTCAGCCCATACAAGACTGTGTTGCTTGGTTTACATTTAGTTCACATTTCAAAGGTTATTTTTATAACTGTAAGGGCTCCCCATCTTTGCCAGAGAAAGCTTTGTGCTTGTCACAGTCAGATTCCTCAAGCCCTGCAAGTTTATTTGAATCTTAACTATTCACCTACCCTTTTTTATTAGCCTCATCAGTTGTTCTGTTGTTAACTAAAGGCAGGACTTAAATTCAGCCAGAGCCATCCAGAACAGAGCGCTGGGTAAATATTGCTAAATATTTTCAAACCTGCGGGAGCCCTGGCGCCAAGCCCCAGGAAATACTTGGGGAGAATTTAAGCCCTGACAAAGTGTTAGAGATACTGAAAAACAAGATCAGAGTCCTTATCTCAACTTGAGAACTCAACACTTGTTTTAAAAAATTGTTAAAAATAAAATTTAAACATGCACATGAGACTCTGATATCTGACCTTGTTTTAATTGCTGGATGGAAAGGTATTCACATGAATGAATCTGCTGCCCAAGTGCTGTAAAAGATATTTGGAGATGACCCTAAAATGTTATGGATCTAAGTAAATTCTATTTTAATTTGACTCACTATTTAATGATTTTAGAAAATAAAAGTTTTTTCCCCAAAGACCAAATTATTTGGTTGTTAAGAGAAAGTACAATATGAAGTTAAGTTATTTGATTTTCAGAATATCCATATTTGCACAGATCTTGGCTTTTAAAACAGACTTTGATTGCCTTTCTTGGGTTTGTTGATGATGGTTTTACTAGATCTCATAAAATTTGAACTAACTGCGATTTGGCTATGGTGTTTGTTTGCAAAGGCATTTGGCTGGTGCAATAAAACTTGATTGATTGATCTCCCTTTTGGTCATCTTATTTCAGCCTTGCAAAATTATCAAGATAATTTTGCAACAGTCCAGGCACATACTCCTCTACCCAACTCCCCTCCTCCCTCTCCCTGCCACACAAAAAAAATCTGTTAGCCAACTTTTTATAGAGTAGGAGTAGACAAAAAGAAATGTTCATAATTTATTCTCCAGTAAAATTACTCACCCCAGGAAATCAGGTGAATGGAGTTTTATAAGGCTATCTTATTATTTTTATATGGTCATCATTTCTATGTGAAGGATATGCAACTGTGCCTCTTATCTTTCATTTATTCGCCTGTCTTGAGTTTATCAACTTCTGATCATACTATGATTTTGTCTGTCTTGTATTTAATTTTGTGAAGTGTTTTTTTTTGTTTTTTGTTTTGTTTTTTTTTTTGTTTGTTTGTTTTGGTCTATAGTTTAAATGAAAGACACTGCATAAATGTAAGTGTTTTACTGCTTAACAGAACTGAAGTGCTCTTCGTCATCTTAGTTTCAAACTGAATGTGAATGCTGATGGAAGGAAAAATTATTTCTCCTGGTAAATTAATTAGTATACTATGTGAGATCAGTTGCGAAGGAAAAAATCCATTGTTAAATATTTACCATTTACATGCTGGCCTTGGTATTTATAAGTGTGCTGTCCTGTTCATTTAACACAATAACTCAGACAGCTTTGTACTATGGTCAGAAACCTTAGTGATCTTTTACCCAGAATTTGCCTTTTCCTCTCGTTTCTCTAATCTGCCATGCAAGTCTGCTCTTCGTCATTTCCAGAATGTTGCCAGAACTTGCCCTTACTTCAACTCTGCCTCCTGAGATCCTTCTGGGGCGATCAAGAGTGCTGTGGTCATATAACTCTGCCACTCCAGGAAATGGAACCATATCGTATTCATTGCATCTTGTTAGTTTTCACATTAGTTCAGAATTGTAATCCTGGTATTTACAAATTTCTAAAGACACACTATTTCCCATTTGCCCACTACTTGCTCTTACAACCTTGAACTCTCTCCTTTAACTATCCACAATTGAATCTCGCCCTTTAACTTGTGCTTTCTGATCTATCTATCCAAACACTCCCTCTCTTCAAATCTTACTTTAAACAATCTTCTTTATCTATGATGGAAATTAAATCTGTCAACATCTCTCTTCTTGCCTCTGTTCTTGCATCTTTCCTCGCTTTCAGCACTCTCATTTTCAAATAAGCTTATTTTCTTTCCCTCCAGTCCATTATTTTGTCTTTTACTTCATTTCCCAAGCATATTCTTGTATAGGTTTGCTCAGGTTTAAAAATAGCCATGGTTCTCAGAAGGGAACAAGGGATGCCTTCTCTATGTTGAAATATGATGATTTCTTTTTCAAGTGCTTGTTCATGTCCATTCCAATTAGGTGTGCACGTGCCGCATGCACGGCAGACGGAAGGGTTTTCCCCTAGCAGCCTCCGTTGGGTTGGCCTGCGCGCCCCTGGGGTCACGCCTTCATTATGCTCAATATAGAGCCCTGCCAACCTGCCACCCCCTCAGTTCATTCTTACTGCCTGTGACAGTCAGCCTGAACGCTCGTGGCTCTTGCTCTGCAAGTGTAGTTCCCCTAGTTTCTTTAACTTCTTTGTGTAAATAGTTTGTATAATTTTAGATAAGGTTTAGTTGGGGGTGCACCTTTTGGGCCCCCCTTTTTTCCCTGGTACTGGGGTATGCCTCTGTCCCCAGGGTTAAAACCCTGCATAGACTGTGGCAAGCATATGCCAAAAAGTGACCCTCATGCTTCCTGCCTGAAGTGTCTGGGTAAAGGCCACCTCAAGGAGCGCTTCAAAGTCTGCAGAGGTTTTCGACTGAGGACCCAAAAAGAGAGGGAGCAGCACCTCAAGATACTGCTAATGGAAGTTGCTTTGCATGCCCATTCGGACCCCAGCTCGGTGGAGCCAACACTGCACCGGGGCACAGTGCCATGGAACTGTCAGGGCATGAGACAGCACCAAGAAAGGACTCCAATAGAGACACTCGGCACTGGCAGGCGTTTCCTCATAGGAGCTCCGTGCACACTCATTCTCCAGTCCCCCACAAGAAGAGAAGACCCGAGAGGGGACGCTCCACCACGCCCAGAGCAGCACTTAAGGAGCCCACCACTGTGAGACCTGCATCAGGCCACACAAGCTCAGCATCCACATTGAGGGTTGTGTTGACTCCTGACTCTCCCTAGGACCTTTTGAGTCTGGACACCCTCCCCTCCCTTGTCTGGGAGAGCCGTGACTTGCAGATACTGTCCATGCCGGAGGCATTCGAGGCAGCTGAAGACCTGATCACCCTCACAGCACTGCCTTCCCCCATTTCCTGAAACAGGACAGGACGCCCACAGCAGTCTAAAAGCACCCATGAGACCCCAGCGCAGTCCAGGGGCAAACTGGTGATAATGCCATGCCAATTGCCATCTCCTCAGCACAGGTCACCAGTGCTATCAACGAGCTTGCAGGTAGCAGAGCCACACCAGTCCTAGACCTAAACGCCACACTCCGGCACAGACTGGCTCCACTCCTCCCTGGTCGTCTTACACAAAATCCTCGGAGTTGGAAGCAGATTCCTACTGCTCCAGGAGGAGCAGGAGTTTGAGGTCCCACAGACAAGGATACCAACTCCAACTGAGACCATGGCCGGGTCAGTGGCAGCCCCCTGCCCAGTGGCCGTTTTGGACCCCTGGGCCTTCCGCCCGGTCCACAGCCACTGGTCCTATTCTAGGTCAGCGACATGTGTGCCCTCGGCCTCCCAGATGGTCGCTGTACCTCCAGCATCATTGATGTTGGCCGTGCTCACTGGGGCGCCAACAGCGGCACCAGCCCTGGCCACACTGGCACCAGCTGTGCCAGGAGTTCCCCTCAGTTCCGGGGATAGCAAGCAGGACCCACTCCCAACTAGGGCCTTGTCGTCCTCCTCACATGACAAGACAGTGGCGTGCATATCAATGGCCCCAGCCTTAGAGGACAGTAGGGTGCTCGAACAACTGATGTGCAAAGTGGCACAAAACCTGAGCATCCAGGCTGAGGAGGTCATCGAGTCCTCTGACCTGACGGTGGACATCCTTGCCCCTTCTGGTCCCTCCCGTATTGCCCTGCCTCTAATATGGACCATACAAGAGACCACTAAGACATTGTGTCAGACTCCAGCCTCCTTGCCATCAATGGCAAAGAGGAATGAGTGGAGGTATTTCGTTCCCTTTAAAGGGTTCGAGCACCTGTATACCCACCCTCCGCTCATTTGCCGTGGCTACCACTAGGGAGTGCCAAAGCTGCCAGGGCCCCTCCCCAAAAATCGGGAGGCAAAAAAGATGGACCTCTTTGGGAGGAAAATTTATGCCGCCAGGGAGCTACAAGTTTGGATCTCTAACCACCAGGCTGTCCTCGGCAGGTACAACTACAACTCCTGCGGAATGATGGCCAAATTCAGAGTTGTTCCTGGAGGACTCCAGGGCAGAATTCTCTCTAGTAGAGGAAGGAAAGCTAGTTTCCTGAGTCTCACTTCAGGCAGCCATTGAATTGGCAGACTCAGTGTCCCATACCATGGCCTCGGGGATAGCCATTAAACAAATCACCTGGCTACAGGTGTCTAGCTTCCTTATGAGGTCCAGCAAACAATTCAAGATCTCCCCTTTGAGGGTTCAGCCCTATTTTCAGAGAAAACAGACTCCCAGCTTCATAGCCTGAAAGACTCAAGGGCCACCCTCAAGTCTCTGAGCCTCCGCACTCCAGCAAACCAGCAGAAACATTTTAAGCCGCAGACCCCCGCCTTGTTCATACCAGCCTCAAACTAGGCAGGACTTCTCCCACGGGTGGGGTAGAAACAACAGAAAGAGGCCAGGGCTCTGGTCAGGGGAAGCAGTCTGCTGGCCAGAAGCAGACCTTGTGAAGATGCGCCGTGGGCGACCCACCAGTCTGGACACTGGATCCATACCACCTTACCTTCTCATGCCGACGGTCCCCTTTCGACCCCATGTCGGCTTGTATTACATTGGATCCCTGGGTACTCCACACGGTAGAAAGGGGATAGGCCCACCAATTCTCTGCCCTTCCACTCCCTTTCCCCATCCCTCTTCAGAGACCCTTCTCACGAGAAGCTCCTCATACAGGAGGTGCACTTGTTCTTGTCGCTTGGGGCAGTGGAAGAGGTTCCTCGAGCTGAAGGATTAGGGCTTCTGTTCCTGGTATTTCCCAATACCGGAAGCCAAAGGCAGCCTCAGGCCCATCCTAGACCTGTGAGATCTCAACAAGTTCATGAAGAAACTGAAGTTCCCCATGGTCTCTTTGGCCTCCATTATCCCTTCCTTGGATGCAGGGGACTGGTATGCCACCCTCGACTTGAAGGATGCTTACTTTCACATTTCAATTAAGCCATCCCACAGAAGGTACCTTGGGTTCATGGTGATCCACAATCACTACTAGTTTACGGTCCTCCCGTTTTTGGCCTGTCAGCAGCTCCTCAAGCGTTTACCAAGTGCATCACAGTTGTGGCTGCGTTCCTGCACAAGCAATAGGTACAGGTATTTCCATACCTCAACAACTGGCTAATCAAGGGCCACTCCAGGACACAAATGGAGGCACAACTTGGCTTCAGAAGAGCAACTTTTGACGAACTGGGCCTTCTCAGTGTGCAGAAGTCAACTCTCTCCCATTTAGCAGATAGAGTTTATAGGAGTGGTACTAGACTTCACACAGGCCATTGCATACCTCCCGGAATCGTGGTTCTGGTCCCTAGGTGATGTCATTCAAAACCTCAGACAGTTCCCTACAACCACAGCAAGGAATTAACTGAAGCTTCTGGGACACATGGACGCTTGTACCTATGTAGTACAGCACGCCAGACTCAGACTCTGACCTCTTCAGGTGTGGCTAGCCTCAGTGTATCGCCCGGTTCGGGACAGTCTGGACAAGATTGTGTCACTGCCTCATCCAGTCCTCAACTCCCTACTGTGGTGGCTCGACCCACAGGTAGGGTGTGCCGGGGTCCCCTTCACCAGGCCTCACCCATCCTCCTTGCTGGTGATGGATGTGTCAGCATTGGGGTTGGGGGCACACCTAGGAGACCTCAGGACACAAGGTCTCTGGTCCCAGGTGAAGTTCCTTTCACATCAACATCAGAGAGTTGAAAGCAGTCCGCCTAGCATGCCAGACCTTCCGAGTTCATCTGGAGGGGAAATGTGTATTGGTCATGACAGACAACACAACAGTGATGTTTTATATAAACAGACAGGGTGCATGCTCCTCTCCCCTGTGCCAGGAAGCCCTTAGACTGTGGGACTTTTGCATAGCTCACTCTATCCTCCCTGGAGTACAGAACGAGTTGGCAAACTATCTCAATAGGTTGTTCCACGGCCATGAATGGTTCTCGCACTCGGATGTCGCAAACTCTATCTTCCAACTTTATGTCCTGCTCCTCCGCTCACTGCACACTCCATGAGGGCGCAAGCTTCCTTCAGCGGCATATTTCCTGGTGCATGCTGTCATCAGTGCACATTTTTGCCTCGCATTACACTATTACCCAAGAGACCAGAGATGATGCAGCCTTTGGTAGAGTAGTGCTACAGTCAGCAAACCTTTGAGCTCTGACCTCACCTCCAAAACTTGGTCTTGGTAATCATCTGATTGGAATTGACATGAACAAGCACTCAAAGAAGAAAAAACGGTTACTCATCTTCTCGTTACTGTTGTTCGAGATGTGGTGTTCATGTCTATTCCAATACCCATCCTCCTACCCATCTGTGAGAGCAGCCGGCAAGAAGGAACTGAGGGGGTCACGGGTCAGCAGGACCCTATATTGATTGCCATGAAGGTGTGACCCCAGGGGCCGCCCAGGCCAACCCGACAGAGCCCACTAGGAGAAAAACCTTCCGGCTGCCATGCCCACAGTGCGCACACACCTAATTGGAACTGACATGAACAACACATCTCAAAGAACAACAGTTAAAAGAGGTAAGTAACTCAGGTTTTTTTTAGTCCAGAACTAATGCTTTGTTTTTATAGCACTTTTAATCCAAGAATAGCAAAGTGCTTTACAAATATTAAACTTTTTAGCTACTTTCGAACCTTCAAGTTGACTTTGAGAAATGCCAATTCCAAGATGGCAGCCCTCAGTACCTCTGACTATTCCAATCACCAGTGTTTAAAAGAGGTATTTGTGTGGAGAATTTCATATATGAACTTGTAAGATTCATCCGTTACCTTCTCCAAATACCACTTTTTGAATGCCACTAATCAGAACCATTAGCATCAACCATCTTTGTAACACAATAGGCCTGTTATGGTTAAATAGAATTTTGTTGATCCTATGAGACAAAATCCAGCCTTCTAGTACGGCTTATTTTTAAGTGATTGTATTTCAGATGAGTGTTTGCACCATTTTGGTAACATTTCTTTTATGTAGTTTATATTACTTCGTCATTTGGTGGTTACTTTAATACATAAAGCTTTTATTTCTTGTTAGGTTGTGTCTGGAGAAAATATTGCTACAGTGGGTTCTTCAGGCAAGACCTTTGTCAGGGGCCGAAGCCTTCAATGCTCTCAGACCTTTCTATTTTGCTGTGCATCCAGATTTCTTTGGTCAGCATCCCAGAGAGAGGGTAAAAATATATTTTTGTTTCTAAAGGTGTTTTTCATGTATATGGTATATGAAGAAAGGAAATATTTTATTAGTTTAGATTTTACACTGTCAAAGTTTGATCTACCATTTGTAGAACTAACATGGTGATCAGGAAAATACAACTTTAACAAGATAATTCTTATTCTCCAGCAAATTCTTATAATTTGGACAAAGTATATCCCCAAATGACAGGTTTCAGAGTAGCAGCCATGTTAGTCTGTATTCACAAAAAGAAAAGGAGTACTTGTGGCACCTTAGAGACTAACAAATTTATTTGAGCATAAGCTTTCGTGAGCTACAGCTCACTTCATCGGATGCATATGATGAAGTGAGCTGTAGCTCACGAAAGTTTATGCTCAAATAAATTTGTTAGTCTCTAAGGTGCCACAAGTACTCCTTTTCTTTTTATATCCCCAAACTCACTAATCAGCCTTTCACTGTGCATTGCTTTCTCTGACAATCTGGAGTCTTGAACCATACAAAACATAGAACTAATGCAACACTCCATTTTATTTTTTTTAAACCTGTGACAGCCCTTACAAAGAATGACCTTTTACTTTTAATCAAACCTAATTTTTTTTACCTGTTTTTGGAAGCTATCTTGAACATTATATATGCTTTAACTTCTGTTTTACTCTTATCTACCATCAAGGCAGCTATTCGTGCAATGAAGATAATTTTTTAATGAAATTACTCAGTCACCTTTCTATCTGGAATACATTGATGTGTTTCATGGAATTATGAACTATGTTTAATACGCTGAAATTTAGTTGTATCTTATTAAACTAACACTGTTAGCCTACTTTTAAATAAATATGCCATGTTGATAAAGGAGACAAAATTAAGTATTTACAGTGGCTCTTATTTTGTTTTCTACAGGAAATCAATGAAAACTCTCTTAAGAGGTTAAATGGCTATTTGGAGAATCTCCAGAAACCAGGATTTAAGTCTTTTAAGCCAACTCAACTCACTTTTTACGTGAGAGAGAGAGAACAAAACTCTTCTGATGTCCAAGAATCCTTCAGTGCTGCAGGTGCTTTTTTTAATCTGATAATTTCTCTTGCAAAATTAAATACTGAAAATCCATTCCATTTGTACTATTCACCCCTTTTTTATACTGCCTTATCTACTACCCATTGATGTCAATTGGCATTGTATCAGGCCCTTAAAGGCCATCCCAAGTAATTACACATTCTTCTAATGGAAAATCTTTTTTAAGAGCGAGTGGTTATAATGGGTTTAAATGTAAGTAGGAGTCCAGTCGATAATCTTACAATGAAATTGAAATAATAGCCTGACATAACTTGCCAGATATCAATGCTTTTAATTCAAATGTCTGTCTATAACTTGAAGATAGTTATAGTTTAGGGTGTTACTTTTATTTTCTCATTATTTAGTCTAGCTGTAGCATGTAGACTCTCAGTATGTTATAGAAGTGCTGAATGACCTAGAGCAGCAGAGGTACATTTTAAAGTGCAATTTGTAAATTTCAGTTAATATTCGCTTAAGAGAACATAGGATAATTCACTGGCAAGTTTGGTATGCTTGTCTCTGAATTTTCCTCAGATTTTTTTTATAATTTTGTCTAATGAAATGTTAGGCTGTATTTTAATTCATGTTCTATTTTCTAGTGGTCAGAAAATTCTCACACAAATGAATTTTGAGTGATCATTCTGCTAGAAGAAGAAAATCATACTAGCCTGCAGAGAAAAATAGTGGTATATTTGAGCCACTTAGATATAAGACTAAAGGGGGGGTTGTTTAGTAGTTAGAACAGGAGGGACTGGGTCTATATGGTTCTGTTCCTGCTTTTGCCACTGACTTGTTGTGACACTATGCGAGTCAGT
Organism: Dermochelys coriacea; assembly: GCF_009764565.3. Taxonomy (NCBI): domain Eukaryota; kingdom Metazoa; phylum Chordata; order Testudines; family Dermochelyidae; genus Dermochelys; species Dermochelys coriacea. The sequence goes on from NC_050069.1 coordinate 194,888,006, forward strand.
TAACATCTCTGTGCCTTAGTTTACATTTCTGTATAACAAGTGTAATGCTTGTCTCTTGAATTTCCTAGGTGTTGAGGCTTACTGTTTGTGAAGTAGTCTTAGATCCTTGCCTGTCTACAGTATATTTAATCCAAAGTAGTATTTTTTTGTTAATAAATCTTATATAAAGAGCTCTCGAACAAAACTGTTGGAGTTAAAGCAATAGAAATGTTTGCGCCTCCTTCATATTTATTTTCTATTTGTCACAATTGCAGATAAGCTTCAGACTTACCCATTGAACCAAATAGTTGAAATATCCTAGTAGTTATAGCTCTGGACTTGTACAATTGTAAATATTAAACTATATTCTGATGCCTTCTGCCATGCTAATAGTTTGAAGTCTATAGTACTTGTTAAATAAATGTTATAATTTCACTGTGAAACTTATAATACATGTATGGTTTGTTTCAGCTTTAAGACAAGAATGAAACATCTTCACAACATTTAGTGAATGCTTCTAAAGCTCAGCCATTCAGTTGAATGCGATATTAATTGTTTTGACGGTTGCGTTTTTTATAGGTTTTCGAGCCGTCAGTTTTACTTTGCACACCAGGGACTTACTAAGCACAGTGTTAGATATTCTCAACTCCTGCAGCTTATCTACTGAGCATGTCCAAAGTGTGAACTCTCAGCCTCACAAAGAAGTAAAAGGGACATTTTACAGGCCTATCAAATGGGACAAGACTTATTACTCATTTACTGGATTCAAGGATCCTGAGGAAGAACTAGAACAAGCCCAGAGGGTGGAAATTACTCTAATGTAGGTAAAGGTTTTTATTTAACTAAACTACTGTTTTGTAATATACATTCGTCTGTTTTTAATAGTGGTAAAATAGGCTAAGAATTTTTGACAAACTGCAAAATGTTTATCACCCCCAAGTATTGTTCCTTACCCTATAGTGATGTAATTGAAGGGTGCTCAGATGAGCAACTGCAGTAATCATAGACTCTGGTGAACGATGGGCAAAGAATGTCATGGCTCATAGTCAATGATTGTTTCAAATGTGGATGTTTAATCCTAGTTTTTCATTAGTTTGCTGTGGAATACCACTGTAGATTCATCAGGGTAGTCAACAGATTTCAGGTGTTAAAACTCAGTCAGTATTCTACATCACTTAGAGCTTTCGGAACACAAAATAATACATTTAAATCTATGCAAGTCAAGACATCAATTGGGCACCATGTTGTAGAGCCCTATAAAAATGTTTTAAATCTGTATTGTTTGTTTTTTGCGGTGCCTAACGTCTGTTTCAGCCTTCGGGCACCATCTTAAATATCCAAAGGTTTGGCAATTTAATATATGCAGTTAACTTACACTAAATTGTGATTTAGAAATCAACTGCTGAAAATTGCTTAGTACTCTTAATTGTTTATAAATCCTGAATAAGCTTACTACTAATCATGAGACACTTTTTAAAAATGACTGAATTAAAACAAACAGCATTATACAATTTAATTTTTATTCCCTTGAATATAATACAATGCAAAATGTGTGGTGATTATTCCAAGTACCAAACTAATTGGAGTGTAAGCTCTTCAGAGCAGAGAGCATGATACCTAGCACATAAGGTCATTGTACTACTGTAAAACACGTAACAGATCTAAGTTGTACATGAGTTTTATTTTCTGTCTGTGTGTAATTGTACATCCTTTTCTTCTATATCATGAGCCTGTTATGATTACTTCATGATTTGTATAAATTGTCATTTGAAGATGGACCTTTTTCTTGTATCTGTTTTATTTTCATGCTTGAGTTTAGTACTTTTTCTTAGTGGTGGAGTATAATATTGCTCTTGTAAAAACAAGAAACTGCAATCAATCAGTTGTGTATAGTGGGCATTTGGATAGCTGAAATGGTTGAAAAGGGTAAATAGAGTAAAGGAGATAATTAAGTATCTCTTAGAAATAATTGATTTTAATCTTTCTCTGAGTGTCTCAAATATTTTTCCAGTTATAGGAAAAGCTCTACTACCAGGTTTCTGACCAATATTACAAGCATCATTTACTGTTTTGTGTCTGTCTGTGTCTGTGGTAAAAATAACATTTCCTATCGATCTGTATTCTGACTAGAAAACAGTATACACTGTTGACGTAGGGCATGTCTACACTGAGACTTCACACTCTGGCTTGCCATGTAGGAATCTACAGCACGTTAGCTGACCGCTCACTGACTGGCTATGTGGACTGCTACTGTGCACTAATAATTCTAGAGTATGCTTTGATGAACTGCACAGAACTACAGAACTTTTATTGTGCATTAGCAGGTTCCACATGGCCAGTTACTGCATGGCAAGCTAGTGTACTGTAGAGTCACATCCTGGCTTGCCACACAGTGGTCTCCATGTGGGCAAGCCCTGAGAAGTCCATCTGCTGCTTGAAGTTGTATCAAAATTACAGTTCAGTCAAAATACCTTCCTGTGAGCAACTGAATCCCCATCACTGGCAAGAAAGGGTTAAAGGCCAGTTGGGCACATTCACTCCACATGGGTGGAAATTAGATCATTATCAGCCAGAGAGAGGGGACAAAAAAAAATCCAGAGATAACTCAGCAGACACCTGGGCCTTATAAATAGGCTGAGAGAATTCAGTGTTGGGGAGAAGACCCTCCTGCTTCCTGTGGCTGTTCCTGCTAAGAGCCAAAGTGCTAGATAATAGTGGAGGCTAGAGGCCTCAGGAAGATTTGACTCAATGGGACAATGCTTGATACCAGAAATGAGGAAAGGCAGTGAAACCCCAAGGAAAGGGTTAAGCACAGGGGCCCAGAAGATAGATTGATTTTTTTGGTAGTTTTGGATTATGCTTGAACATTTTGTTAAACTGAAAGGGATTTGGACTAGCAGCTTCTCAGCCAGAGGACTGAATGGCATGCAAAGACAGGTAGCCTGCAGGGGGCTCAGAGTGGTCACAATCGGGGCAAAATATTGGCTAATGGTATGGATTTAGCTCAGAAAACAAGTTGATAAAAGGTGTAGTATCTGAAAACGTTCATATCTGAAATATTACTAAAATATGTAATGTGATAGTGGAATAATTTTTCTCTTACTTTAGGATTGTAAAATAATGCTCTAGTATTACTAATGTATATTTGCATTTTGCTGTTCACATTTGTGCAGCACAAAAGTAATGGGCTATTTTTAATACTGTAGATGTGGCCTTAATTTTATTTATGTGCACTGTACACAATTGCTAAGACCTGAGATTTTGCACTCAATAGATCCCTCTCTTTTGGTTCAGTGGGCCTGGTAAAAGCATCAACGGTTTTAAAATTACGTGCTGTTGTACGTACTTCACGTTGTCCTTGCTTAGATATTTAGATTGCCCTGTTTCCCTCTCCTGCCCCAGAGCCATACCTGTATGTTCCAGAAGTCAATTCATTCCTGATGGTTATCAATGGTGAAGGAACCCTAGAACTGTGACCTCTACTCATCAGTGTTCATCCTAGCTCATGTGAGGTATCAAAGTATTTCATCCCTCATATCTCTCCCCGCGCTCTATTATATCCTTTGGCTCTGGTGTCAGTTTCCTTAAATTTCAAAACAAAACACACCACAACTTTTTGTGTTAGTCTTCAGAGGCACTGACATCTGACAGAGTTGTTTTAGAGCTGCTCGTGTAAACCACACCAGTCTTCAGATTTCTACCTTTCACACCCCTCAGAACAGCTAGAGGTAATAGAGTGCATCTCTAATACCAGAGATTTCAAAGCAACTTGTGTGGCAGTTGGTGCACAGCTTTTGCGGAGCTCAAGTTCTCACTTATAGGTACATCAGAGGCATTCAGCAGCTTCAGTCACTTATGTCTCATTCCCATTGGAACATCACTGAGCTTCATAGACTGACCTTAATGCAAGGGCATCTTCAGTGCCCTTAAGGTCTTGCTCCTCCGAGTGTGAAAAGAGTGCACATCACTGCTGTGCTTTATCTTTGAAGCACCAGTGGCATGTTTCTCAGCACATTTTCTGGATCATGTGTTGTGTTTTCTGTCTGCTTCCCTTTCTCTTTCGGATTGAGAGAGGCCCCCTGCAACTTTAAAAAAGGTGGATGTGGTCCTACTATATCCCTCACAAGTAGGCATGATTGCTGTGTCCTGCTTCAGTGAGGATCACGATTGACTAGGCTGTGAGATGATCACAGATGTCAGTGTGAGCCATTAGGTCCCAGTGGGAGCTCCTCCTTATAAATTCCAGTGCTTCTGATAAGACTGGAGAGAATTTGGCCTCAAATGAGTCAGAATTGATACCTCATGCTTCACATCAGGGCAGGCATTAGGGGTTGGCAACCTGGGCAACCACCCAAGGTGCTGTAGTCAGGAGGGTACCATGGTGAAGAAGCAAGGGTCTCAGGCTCTCCCTCGCTGCCTGTGGGGTGCAGCCTGGCATGATAGGAGCGCCCACCTGCTTGGTCCGGAGCAGATGCCCCCTGCTTGCCACCACACCTGGTTCCCCAGCCCACCTCCCAGTCCCACCTCTGCACTCTGCAAGCCAATGAGCTCTTCCCCTCACCCTCTGGGACTGTCCCAGCCTGGGCCATTCCTCCTTCCATGGGTGGCCTGAATGAAAGCAGTGCTTCCCAATAGAAGATGAGTGTGGCATTTCAGCTGGCCAGTGAGAACTAGAAATTTCTGGCCTCTTCTGATTTGGAAGAGGAAGGGAGCTGAAACTGCAAGAGGGAGTATGGGGGAGGGGTTTTCCTGACCCCATGTCCCAGCTCTCAGAGGGCCTCCCAGGGCTTCCAGGTCCCAGGGGGACCCTCCCTATACCCCCAGCTCCCAGGAAGCCCCTCTCTCAGCCCCCCAGGTGCCAGCCTCCCAGTTCTCAGGGCCTCCCCATTCTCCCCAGTTCTCAGGGTATCCCCCAGGTCTTTGAGGTTCCCCCCCACCCATTCCACACACTGACCACCCAGTTCCCCAGCTCTCAGGGGCTCCACCTTTCTCTTGCTCATCCTAAAGGGAATTGTCACTGCAGGGGGTTGGAGATATTTCGGGAGCGACCATTCCACCATCACCACTCATCCTAGCTATCTCCAGTGTGCAGGAGTACATTTTAACCTTCCCTGCTCCCCAATAACCCCCCTTCTATGGGACTGGGAAGGGGCAGTTGAATATTGGGGTTGCTCAGTATTGGGGTGTGGGGAGAGATCTGCCCTTTTGGAGCCTCCTACCCCTCACTACCTGTCACTACCCCTTCCCTGCCTTCCCACATAAGCAAACTATCTGTACTCCTCTGGTTCCTTCTCCCCTTTCTGGGGCTCTCTGGTCACCATCCTTCCCTGCCACCAAAGCTCTCTGGTGCCTTCCTGTCACTGTACCTCCCCTTAGGCTGCTGACCCATTGTGGAGAGCCCAGGGAGGCAGTGAGGGCCAGGACAATGGGGGTGGGTGGGGAGTCCAGGGAGGCAGTGGGGGCCAGAGGCACCAAAATACAAGTTCACCCAGGGCGCTATTTTCCCTAAGGCTGGTCCTACTTCACATCAAGACTGGGGTTGGCATTTTCTATGGTGGTGTAGGTCTGATGGGATAGATCTCATCATTCTACTTCCATCCTTTCAGAGCAGTCAGCTAGATGTACAGTATCAATATTGCTGTAGTGCAATGAGCATGTCCTCAGCATGTGGTTCTTGAAGCTGACTTCTGTGGTTAAATGAGGCTTGATAATACTCCCATAGTGCTTAAACTCATTCGGTACCAATAGGGCTGAAAAGACTTTCAACTTGTAGCTGACTTTGCCAGTGAGGTGTAGCTGTAGTTTTTAAGTAACTCAATAAATTGATGCATTCTCTGGGTGCCTTGAGAGCTGGGATAACATACACAGATGGAGCTTCTGTGGCACTAAACTTTCAGACTATTGTTTTGTCATGCCATAGTTGGTACAAAGACTTGGGAAAGAGCTTGAACACATTTCATTGCCACAAGAGTGGTCAAATTTAATATTTCTGTATCAGCTAATTGCCCTCTGGTGTCCGTGCCCTGTCATAGCAAGACAGCTTGCACGCTGTAACAATCCCCAGAGTCTGGCTCAGCAAGGACTTTTTGCTCCTGGCAGGTTCAACCATGCAGGACTGGTCTGTAGGGGAGGGGCCAGACAAAAGATTAACAGTCTTGGGAGAAACTTTGCTGTATTCTGGCAGGGATGATGGACAACATTCTGAGGTTGTTGTCGTCTTTTTGGAGAAGGGAGTGGAGCGGTCCCTGCTTGAGTGGAAGTCAATCAGCAGCGGTCTTATGAGAGCCCGACTGAAAGGGAAACACAATAATCACCCCGATCCAGTGCTATGCTCCAACAAATGACAGTGATGAAGAATCAAAGGACAAATTCTACCTTGCACTATAGACATAGTTAGAGAGAGTACCACACCACAACCTAACTATCATCATGGGAGACGTGAATGCCAAGGTCAGTAAGGACAACACAAACAATGACAGAGCAATGGGAAGACATGAGTGTGGCACCATGAATGAAAATGGAGAGGCTTGTTGATTTCTGCAATATGAATGATCTAGGCATCAGTGGAACCCTATTTTCAACATTGTGAAATTCGCAAGCTGACATGAGGTTCTCCAAATGGCAGAAATAAGAACCAGATTGACCATACAATGATCAATGGCAAATGACGACACTTGCTAACAGATGTGAAAGTGAGAAGGGGAGCAGACGTTGGCCACAACCACCACCTTGTGACAGCCTCCATCAAACTAAAACTGAGAAGTGTGAGTCCACCAAACAAGAGACATAGACGTTATGATATTGACAATCTAAAATCCCCTGAAATAAAGCTTTCGTTCTGCAGTTAAAGAATAGGTTTCAGGCACTTGCAGCCCTTGATGAAGAGGAGGGGAATGCAAATGAGGAGATCAACAAGAAGTGGGACAATCTATAAACAGAGCAGTGTAGCCTGTCTAGGCTACCGGCAGAAGAGAAGAAAGGAATGGATTACACCCAGCACATGGAACATCATATAAATCAGACGAGCCCTGAAGAAAAAAAGTTTTAGACACAAAATCCAAGAAGCTAAAGGACAAATACCACGAGTAGAGCAAGGCACACCAGGAGGTCAAACGCCTTGTGAGAGCGGACAAACGACATTATATTGATAATCTGACAACACAAGCAGAGGATGCAACTGCTCGTGTTGAGCAAGGAACTGTCTATCAAATAACATGGCTTATCAGTGGCAAACAGGAGACACCAACAAACATTCTCATCAGGGACAAACGAGGCCACTTACTGACAACAGAAAAAGAACAAGAAATGCTTTGGACAGAACATTTCAAAGAATTGCTGAACAGGGAGCCACCTATAGAGGAAGCAAACATTCAGGAGGGAGAAGATGATTATCTTGATATCAACACAGACACCCCAGCTCCGAAAGAGATCATTCAAGTCATCAAATCCTTAACAAATGGGAAATCTCCTGGCAAGGATAACTTGCAAATTGTTCAAGGTAAAACCTGAGTTATCAGCATCTATAGTGGCCCATCTATTTACATCTGTCTGGGAAAGGGAAAAAGTGCCAGATAAGTGGACCAATGGGGGTTATAGTGAAGATACCAAAGAAAGGAACTGTGTGATTGTAATAACTGGCGTGATATCACACTTTTATCTGTTCCAAGCAAAGGTATTGTGTAAGATCATAGTCCAGTGTATATTAGAGGCAGTTGATGGCGTTCTTAGAAAAAAGCAAGCCAGTTTTCGAAAAGAGCCTGGATGCGCAGACCAGATCTTCGCTCTACGAAACATAATAGAACAATACTTAGAATGGCTATGGCAACTCTAGATAAACTTCATAGACTTTGAAAAGGCTTTTGATAGCATTCACAGGACCAGCCTACGGCGCATTCTGCGGGCATATAGAATCCCTCTCTGTATAATCAACATCATCAAAAGCTTCTTTTCCAACTTTACATGTAGTGTTGATCACAGTGAGCTCAGTTTTGAAGTCAGAATAGGAGTACATCGGGGTGCATCATGTCTGCAGTCCTCATCCATATTTTCATCGACTGGGTAATGCGGCGTACAAGAGAAGACCTATTGAGGCATTAACACCCTTCTCATCCCTTGAAGGCCTGGACTTCACAGATGATCTCAGCGTCCTATCACATACCCAACACGGTATACAAGAAAAAACAACTCGACTCAACACATTCATCCAGCAAATTGAAAATCAACCTCAGTAAGACATATCATGACCTTTAATATTGGATCACCATCACCAGTACAGATAGAGGGTCATGCTCTCACCAATGTAGGAACATTTTACATGCTTAGGCAGTACCATCAGCCAGAACAGTGGAACAAGCCACGACATCCAGAACAGAATCAGTAAAGCTAGGAACACCTTTAGGAGCTCAAATACAGTCTCTGGAAATCATCAAAATACAACACCAAAACTAAACTCAAGATTTATCTGAGCTGTGTACTTTCAATACTACTTTATAATGTAGAATGTTGGGGAATGAGAAAGTATGTCATGTCCAAACTGTCTTCATTCCATACAACCTGCTTCAGAAAAATCCTTATGATGACTGGTGCCCCCCCCACTATTGAGGGAGCGGGGGCACCAGCTATAGGGGAGGATATGTGACCTCCCCATGTGTTTCCACCCTAGCCCAGGGCCCCCATGCTCTCCCTATCCCACATTACCTGTGAGGGGGTTTCTGTCCTCTCGCTGTGTTGACTCCTCCTCCGGCACATTTGGTTGCTCTTCCTGGCAGCTAGAGCCAGGCAGGGAGCGGGGCAGAGCCACTCTTGGCTACCGCCTAGTGCAGCTGCTGCCTGAGAGAATGCCTGGCTGTGGCAGCAGCAGGCTGCCTCCTGCCCAGGCTTAGCTTCCAGGATAGCAGCTGAGCAAGTCGGTGCCCCCGCCCCACCCAGCATGCTCAGTCAGCTCCTGTCCCCAGAAGTTGAGCCAGGGGAGGGAGTGGCAGCGGCAGCAGCCTGCTCAATGCCCAGGCTCAGCTTCTGGGACAGGAGCCAACTCTGAGCATGCCAGAAGCTGAGCCTTGGTGGAGGGCAGCGTACTGCTGCCACAGCCAGGTGCTCTCCCCGTCAGCCGAGACACTGTGCTGCACTGGTAGCATCCCAGGCAATGTGACTACCGGCTCTGGCCCTGCCCCTTCTCCCCGCCCAGACTTGCTGCTGGGAGGGCACGTGATCTTTCATGAACCTCCTATGAGTCGCCTCCGTACAATCTCAAACCAAGACCTATTCACACAGTTCAGCCAAGAAGATAAGAGCACCATCATTATGAGGAGGCACTGGAGGTGGATTGGCCATGTGCTTCGGATGGAAACTGATTCCATCACCAGAATAGCATTAAAATGGACACCTGAAGGCAAGTGAAAATGAGGCCACCCAAAAACATGGAGAAGAGCTGTGGAAGCTGAGTTGAAAAAAACTGGGGCACAGCTGGGGAGCCATTGAAAGACTTGCCAGAAACAGACAGGAGTGGAGGAGCTTTGTCACTGCCCTAAACACCAGAGGCATAATGGGAACATGATGATGATAAACTAGATCATTTCAAAATGTTTTATCCATTAAATCTCTTAAGATGCTGCTTTCAAAGTGTTCTAGACCCGTGGGAACATGATTCAGTGACTGATCTACAGTTGTCTGTTGGTTATACTATAATAGAAATGTTACCCTAAAAACAGATTTACTCTTTTCAAAAAAACATTCTTTTAAAACATTACCTGATCTGGTAACTTGACATAATTCTTGAAGTAGACATTAATGTTTTTAAATAGCAATACAATGTGCCTGAGAAATATGGTCTTGAATAGCCATATATTTTCTTTTTTACAGCTCCTGGTTAGATAATAGTGAAAAAAGTGCAGTAAAGAAGCTGAGAAACAGCTTACCACTTAGGGAAGAACTAAACCGTTTAAAAGATGAACTCACTCATCAGCTACAGCTCTCAGATATCAGGTAATGAAGTACAGAAGATCTAATTTAAAAGGGACAAAACAAGCATAATTTACAATTTTGTAAGGCCACAGACTAAAAGTAATGCAATTAAGCTTTAAAAAAAAACATTCCAGCAAAATGTCTATTTTATATGTAGTCATAAAGGCAGAACTCCACTGAATAAGATTGTTTTCATCAAACTTGTATGGGACTAAAAATTTGCATTTATAAATCAGGAGATTGTACTACCTAGTAGACTGGTCACCAATTCAGGGAAACACTTAAGCATGTGCTTCAGTCCTATTGTAGTCAATAGGACCTAATCATGTGTTTATGTACTTTGCTGAATAAAATTGCTTTACTGAATTAGGGCTTGAGCTTTCTTGTATAACTAACTTAGTTTAAACAACTTAACTTTTCTACTGATGCTAGATATAGTACTTATTGACAACCTGTGAATACTTAGTAAAGGTATTGTTGTCCAAAATATCAGAAACAAAGAATCCACAGAGGGAATATTGTAATAGCTTTAAAAACCAGGCAGGGTTCTGTACTTGGGTTTCTTTACTCCAGAATATTTCTTAGAAAATACAGGTCGTTAATATTTGAGAACAAAAATGCATCTCTTCAGGGTATATTGTGAAAGTTTTGAGTTAAATAGCTTTTAGGTTTGTTTAGTCCAGTAACATAGAGTTTAAAGCTAGAAGGGCCCACCAGATCACCTAGTCTGACCTTCTATATATCACAAGCCACCACTACCCAACAGCCACACAGTAACCCAGCAACTGAAATTAAACTCAAGTATTTCAGCCCACAGAAGACTAGACTGTTATGTGCCACAGGCAGAAAATAGGAGGGACCAAGGTGCACCTATGATAGTGAAATGAATGAGAAATACCCAGATAATCCTTGCAAGTGACTCTCACCCACACATTGCAGGGGAAGGTGAAAAACCCCCAAGGTGCTTCTCAACCCCACATATGGCGATCAGTTAGACCCTAAGCATAGGAGCGAGAACCAGCTAGTCAGGCATTTGAGAGAGACAGAGAGAGTGCTTGGTGCCACCTCAGAGTCCTGGTCAAATGGCCCTCTCCAGCCATGGCTGTCCCTGATGCTTCACAGGAGTGATATTAAGAAAATCCAGAATCCACTGGGGGGAAGTAGAGGGTTGGGGAAATATCCCTTCCTGACCCCTGCAGGTGGCTGGCTAAAAACCTGAAGCATGAGCTTTTAGGAACATCAGACAAACTGGACTGAGCTGCACCTTACTGTCACAACCAACCCCATCATACAATCTCACTCATACATTTGTACAACTCCTTCTTGAAACTAACTAAGTTGTTTGCTTCCGCAACTCCCACTAGGAGGCTTTTCCACAACCTCGCCCATCTCATGGTTAGGAACTTCCTTCTAATTTCCAGCCTGAATTTGTTCATGGCCAGTTTATATCCATTTGTTATTGTGCCAACACTGCTCCTTAGCTTAAATAGCTCTTTGGCCTCCCTGGTAATTTACTGCCTTAATATATTTTTAGAGAGCAGCCTTCTTTTTGCTAGAGTTAACAAGTCAAGCTCTTCCAGCCTTCTCTCATAAGATTAGGCCCTCTATTCCCCTGATCACCCTATTAACTCTTCTCTGCACCTTTTCTGGTTTGAATTCATTTTTCTTGATCATGGGTGACCAAAATTGTACACAATATTCCATATGAGGTCTTATCAGTGCCTTGTACATGGCATTAATATGTCTCTATCTCTACTGGAAATGCCTTGCCTGATACATTCTTGGATCTCATTTAACTTTTTCACAGCCACATCGTACTGGTGGCTCATAGTCATCCTGTGATCCAACCCACACACCCAGGTCTCTCTTCTCCTCTGTTGCTTCCAACTGACGAGCTGCTAGCTTGTAGCAAAAATTCTTATTTGCTTTGTCTTACTGAATTTCATCCCATTTCTGTCACTCCAGTCCTCAAGGTAATCCAGATCTTCCTGTAAAATGTTCCAGTCTTCCTCTATATTGACGATGCCTCCCAATTTAGTATCATCAGCAGATTTCATTAGCACTCACATACTTTTTGTGCCACGATCATAAATAAAAATATTGAAAAAGATTGTTTCCAAGACCAATCCTTGAGGAACTCCACTAGAAACCTCCCTCCAGTCCAATAGTTCACCTTTCAGCACAACCCATGGCCTTCTCCCGTTTAGCAAGCTCCTTATCCATCTTACAGATCTTGTACTGATCTCCATCTTCCCTAATTTAACTAATAATTTTTCATGTGGTACCATATTAAATACTTTACTGAAGTCCAGGTATATAAGATCTACTCCATTTCTCTCATCTAAAATAAGAGATTTTCTGAAAGAAGATCACGTTAGTTTGATGTGATCTACTTTTGGTAAATCCATGTTGCATTACATCCCTTTAGCATTTTATCTCCCATGAACTTGCTCTTTCCTTCACAATTTGTTCTAAAGCCTTACATACTAGTTACTGACCTGTTGTTCTGACTGCCTGAATCACTTCTTTTACCTTAAATATAGGTCTGACTTTAGCTATTCTCCAGTCACGTGAGATTAGCCCTGACTTTATTAAAAATCCTTGCTACTGGACTAGCAATCTCATGTTCCAGTTCTTTCATATTTTGGAATTGAAATTATCCAGGCCCCTGATCCAAGCATGTTAAGATCTGTTTTTCTTCCACCTCAGATGTATTAATTTCCATTTCTACACACTCTCTTTCATCAACTATACTGCCTTCATGCACGTGTTCCATATGATCATCCTTATTGAAACCCGGCAATGAATTCATTTAGTTTGAGTCATATCTAGATTATCTTTAATTTCCTTCTCATCCTCACTGCATAACAGCCTAACTTCACCCTTATTCTATTTTTATGTAAACTAAAAAGATTTTAATTTCCTTTGCAAGAATTAATTCATCTTGATTTTTAACAATTCTAACTATTCTTACATTTTTATAACCTCCAGATGTAGCTTTCTTTTTTGATCAACCCTATTTTCCATTCCTTACAAACTCTCATCTTACTCTTTAATAATCCTTTTGAGGTGGCTATTCATCCAGCTGGTGTGGAGCCTTTCCCTACAAGCTTTTTTCCTTTGCTTGGGATGCAAATTTCAGGTAATTTTTGTATAATTGTGTCATAGAGTGGTCCCCTGACAGTCATTTCCAGCCTCAGTGACTAACCACAATAACTCCAAGTTGTCTTAAACAGCACTATGCTTTATATTCCTTCAGAAGGCCACAGCTTGGAGCGTTATTTACATACTGCTTACCGTCAGTAGCTAGATTCCTCAACTTGCTTCTGGGGAAAGGGTGGAGTATTAGTAGCAGCCAGTCCTGTCTACTACTGCCTTCCTTCCGACTACCTACTCTCCTCCCTAGCACTTCCTCCCTATCTACTTATAGTCCCAGCTGCAGGGGTTTCTTCCATCCAATTAGCTCTTAGCTATATCTTTACTCAGTTAATTGGCATGCTCTGCCAACTACCTGTCTTTCAGTCCAGTCCCAATTAATGTATACTGGTGAGGATTTGAGTGACGGGGTGCTGAGTCAACTCGTGACTCAAAATGCCCTGCTAGAAGTTGATTTTGAAAAAATTCCAAGCCTCCTCCGCATTTAAGTTCTTGAGCTTTTCAGTTGACTTCTTTAACTAATTCCCTTAATTTCCCAAAGTCTGCACTTTTGAAATAAAAGGTCATAGTTGACGAGCTGATTTTGATTATCCTTCCATTTAATGTAAACTCGATTAGTTCATGATCGCTCGATCCAAGGTTATTTCCTAAGACTAGCTCTTCTATGAAGTCCTCACTGCATAGTAAAACCAAATCAAAACAAGTTGATAGAATCTTTCTAAACATTGAATTAAATTTGCTTGTTTGTGGTTTTTAATTTTTCTTTCATAGTCAGTTATCAAAATACTAAAAAAGAAAAGGAGTACTTGTGGCACCTTAGAGACTAACAAATTTATTAGAACATAAGCTTTCGTGAGCTACAGCTCACTTCATCGGATGCATTTGGTGGAAAAAAACCACCATTTTTTCCACCAAATGCATCCGATGAAGCAAGCTGTAGTTCACGAAAGCTTATGCTCTAATAAATTTGTTAGTCACTAAGGTGCCACAAGTACTCCTTTTCTTTTTGCGAATACAGACTAACACTACTGCTGCTACTCTGAAACCTTTCAAAATACTGTAATACTATATTGTTAGATTTTATGGAAAGTTAACATTTTAATGAAAAAATTTACAAAAAAAAATGCAGCTTCCTGTTCATAAATTTTTCTAACTGAGAAGTAATTGTATCTTAATGGGAAACTGCTACTTCTAACTCTTACAGATCAATACTAACATGGTTGGAGGTTTTAAAAGTAAATAAATGGCTTGATCCTCAGCCATTTCAAGCTTATGCTTGGGACATTTTAGCAGAGGGTACAGGCTCTAAGCCACCTTTTTTGTGTCCCCAATCCTGGAACTATTGAGGGTCAAAGCAGCCTGAAAGTGTAACATGGAGTAGCTCTTAGGCTGATCTGAGTTATGCCTGCTGTAGTTGTCCCAAAAGGGCCCTTGCATGGTACCATCCCTCTGCGCCCCTGATACTGAATTGCTACGCTGGCTTTATGCCTACTGAGGGTTCTCCCATTCTGTGGTAAGTCAGTTTTATGTTTGAGGCAGTTTTAAATACACTGAAAAGGGACCTGGGCAAGCTGAAGATCTGGCCCATAATTGTAAACTGTGTTAACATAATGTTGAGGGTATAGTGACCAAGAAACCTCAGAGTTTAATCACTATCTGAAACATTATCCTTAACTTGCTTGTTCTGTGTCAGTGTTGAGGGGATCTCAAAATAGTGAATGATTTTTTTTTTTTAATATACACATGCTATAATACCTGAACAGAAGGTGAATTAAAGTTCATGTATTTTTGTGGTTGTAATATAGGCACATTTTGATAGCAACAAAAGTTATCCTAATGTCAATTAATATTGTAAATCATAAACATCTGTATGAATCCAGCTATGAAAAGGGTAACAAAAATTATTAGGGGTATGGAACGGCTGCCGTGTGAGGAGAGATTAATAAGAATGGGACTTTTTCAGCTTGGAAAAGAGACAACTAAGGGGGAATATGATAGAGGTCTATAAAAATCATGACTGGTATGGAGAAAGTGAATAAGGAAGTGTTATTTACTCCTTCTTATAAGAACTAGGGGCCACCAGATGAAATTAATAGGCAGCAGGTTTTAAACAAACAAAAGAAGAATTTTTTTTCACACAACGCACAGTCAACCTGTGGAACTCCTTCCCAGAGGATGTTGTGAAGGCCAAGACTATAACAGGTTTCAAAAAAGTAGAAAAATGAATGGAGGATAGATCCATCAATGGCTATTAGCCAGGATGGTCAGGGATGGTATCCCTAGCCTCTGTTTGCCAGAAGCTGGGAATGGGCGACAGAGAATGGATCACTTGATGATTACCTGTTCTGTTCATTCCCTCTGGGACACCTGGCATTGGCCATTGTCAGAAGACAGGATACTGGGCTAGATAGACCTTTGGTCTGACCCAGTATGGCCATTCTTATGAAAGGATAACTTACTCTGGCTGGACATTCAAAAAAAAAAAATAAAAAAAAATAAAAAAGCAAAGACACTACTTTCTCCACAATATAATGCAGGATATTTTTTAGAGATGTTTTTACTACTTACTTGTAGTACATGCATATAAAACTTTCAATTCCAGTACAGTAATTCCCCTAATAGCAAGCCAAATCAACCCATCCAGTATGTGATTTAAATACTGGGCTGAATTCTCCAGGATTCAAGGGGGAAAGGAATCTTTCCTTGCTTGGCTGTAAAGCACCTGTATATCTGAGTGAGTAAGGGCTAATTACTAGTAAGTACACCTACTTAACTTCATGTCATGCGAGTAACCCACTTGAAATCAATGGACATACTCATAGGCACTAGCTTCCTCCAGGCCCCAGGGGCGCTCAGTCTTCTGCTCTGGCCCTGTCTCCACCCCACCTCGTCCCACCCAGTTCCGACCCCTTCTCTGAGTGCGCCTTGTCCCTGCTTCTCCCCTCCAGCACCTCCTGCATCCCATGAAACAGCTGATCACATTGGGCAAGAGGTGCTTATTGGCAGAGCCACCAGTGGACTGGGGACACTGGGGAGGAAGGTGGGCACTGGCTGTCGGAGGGTGCTAAGCACCCATTAACTTTTTTCCAGGGGTACTCTAGCCCTGGAGCATGCATGAAGTTGGTGCCTATATACTCACTGCATAAAGTACATGTGTAAGTCTTTTTAGGAACAGGGCTTAGGCTGCAATAGACTTCACAATCCTAACCTTTTGTCCTCTTCTAAGAAATCAGTAAGATTTTATGAATAAAACTTTTGTACTGAACTCCCTTCTGTGCATAGAAAAAAATACAAAGAAAGTATCCAGAGAAACAAATAGCTGCTTTTTGCATATCCAAGTTATAGTTTTTAGCTTTTTTCAGTTTGTTTTTCCCCATTTCACCTGCACCATCTTCAATATGGCACTCACTGCAAAAGAAATTATACATTTTCCATTTTAATTACCTTAATTATTGGTTTATATATAAAATTTGAGTAGTGTATGACTCAGATCACTTTATACACATTCCCAGTTGGGTTATTTGCTATTTATTCCTCTCCAGTGACTGTGATTTTTGTTGCTATGAATTACTGTTTTATTGTAAAGGTCTTAGCACACTTTGGGCACTGTCTTACATTTAAAAAAAAATCCTTTTAAAAGACTTAGTGATATTCTCAAGTAATTTTTCTTTAGGTGGCAAAGAAGCTGGGGTATTGCCCATCGTTGTAGCCAGCTACACAGTCTAGGTCGTTTAGCTCAGCAGAGCCCAGAAGTACTAAGGAACGTTAAAGGTATATTTCCTATTACTTTTTCTCTTTTGTGTGTCATGATATAGTAATCATGTAAAGATAAGCATGAATCTTATGGTGTTCCTCATGAAAGCATAGAACAACCTGCCTGAGTTACTTAAGAAATTAGCGGAGATACATAGTTTAAAATTCAAATTATTTTATTTCATAGTTATTTAAAATACTGACGATTGTCTGGTAACTGACTACAATATCAGGATTTAAAAGCACTTGCTTATTTCAGCTTGAAATCTTCATCTTGACTCATTTAAAGACTGTACTTTCAGATATTCAGAAACTCACAATTTAAGGTATTCATACTATCAGTCTTACAATAAATATACATATGTTTATATATGTTTAATGACAAGTGAAAAATAGTCACAACATATCAGTGATCACAAAATATAATTATAAATATGATTCTTAGCATTTCTTGTTACTGTCACATTATATAGTTGACATTCATTCATATTAGCCATATTAAACATAAATGCTTAATGAATACCTCAAGAGGTTTGAGTATTTGAATACCTTGAAAGTACACTCCTTGTAAAGAAGCAGCCATAGATGCAGTATATTTGATTTTTTTTTTTTTATTGGCATGCTGATTTGTACACTAAGTGTTAACCCTTGCTTCAGTATTTTTAGTCTTAACGCTAGTCAACTCCATGCTTCCAGATACTGAGCTGTACTTTATTTGCCAGAGAAATGTTTAGGTATGAAGGCACAGACACTTTAGAACAGGGCTGGGGAAACTTTTTGGCCCGAGGGCCACATCTAGGTATAGAAATTGTATGGCTGGCCAGGAACGCTCACGAAATTGAGGTTGGGGTGCGGGAGGGGGTGAGGGCTATAGATAGGGGTGTGGGCTCTGGGGTGGGGCCAGAAATAAGGAGTTTAGGGTATGGGAAGGGGCTCCAGGCTGGGGCAGGGGGGGCCGGGGTGAGGGCTCTGGGGTGGGGCTGGGACTGAGGGGTTTGGCGTGCGGGAGGGGGCTCCGGGCTGGGACCGAGGGATTTGGAGTGCGGGAGGGGGATAGGGGCAGGGGGTTGGGACATGGAGAGTGGGAGGGCTGGGGCTGCAGGCTCTGGGGTTGGGGTGTAGGAGGGTGCTCTGAGCTAGGACGGAGGGGGATCAGTGCTGGGGCAAGAGGTTGGGGCATGGGAGGGTGGCTCAGGGTGCAGGCTCCAGGCAGCACTTACCTCAAGCAGCTCCTGGAAGCAGCTGCATGTCCCCCCTCTGGCTCCTACGCAGCAGCACGGCCAGGTAGCTTTGCTTTGTGCTGCCCCATCCACAGGCACCGCCCCTGCAGCTCCCATTGGCCGCGGTTCCTGGCCAATGGGAGCTGCCGGGGCAATGTGCGGAGCAGAGCCCCCTGGCTGTCCCAACACGTAGGAGCCGGAGGGGGGACATGCAGCTGCTTCTGGGAGCCGCACGGAGCGGCCCCCAACCCTGCTCCCTGGCTGGAGTGCTGGAGCGGGGCAAGCCACAGACCCTGCTCCCTGCAGAAGTTCAAGGGCCAAATTAAAACGGCTGACAGGCTAGATCCAGCCTGCAGGCTGTAGTTTGCCCACTCCTGCTTTAGAACCTGAGATTCCTATACACAACCCCCTTATTCGTATGGCCCATGTGAAACCTGGGCTTAATGCCCCATCTCTTTGCATTCCTTCAGAGATGTATACATGTAGGAATCGAGATGTATTGTCATCAAAGTGCCCCAGATCAACTCACAAGGGTAGCGATGGCTGCTCTTCAAGAGGATCCTTCGGATTAGAAATGGGTGAATCATTGGGAAGTTATTTTCAGTAAAGCAGGGGTGGCCAACCTGAGCCTGAGAAGGAGCCAGAATTTACCAACGTACATTGCCAAAGAGCCACAGTAATACACCAGTAGCCCCCCTCAGCTCCTCCCAGCGCCTCCCACCCACCAGAAGCCCCACCGATCAGTGCCTCCCCTACTTCCCTGCACCTCCTGATCAGCTGTTTCATGGCATGCAGGAGGCTCTGGAGCAGAGGAGAGAGGGCATGGCAAGCTCAGGGGAGGGTGTGGGAAGGGGTGGAGTGGGGGCATGGCCTGTGGCAGAGCCAGGGGTTGAGCGTGAGCAGCCCCCAGCACATGGGAAAGTTGGAGCCTGTAGCTCCAGCCCCAGGGTCGGTGCCTATACAAGAAGTCACATATTAACTTCTGAAGAGCTGCATGTGACTCCAGAGCCACAGGTTGGCTACCCCTGCAGTAAAGGATTAGAAGCTCCTTCCTCCATCTCTAGCTCTCCTGACCTAGATGACACTAGAATCAGCTTCTGTCTTACTACTTGTATGTGTAGAGGCTTGTAGGGGCTTTGTGCTGGAAGAGAAGCTGAGCCCTGATTAGGGGGCGGGGCTTCTCTGACTAGGGGTCCTAAAAGGTAGCCAGCTATTCAGGCAGCGGCACAGACAGCTGCAGCGGCACAGGAGCCAGCAAACAGAGCGGTAAATGGGGGAGTTTGTATTGTTGTGCTTGTTTGGGATTTGGTTTTACTGTGGGTGGTGGTGTTTTGGTGTGGTTTGTGTTTCCCAGATTAATAGGATGTAGGTGGGAAGGTTATGACAGATACAGAGGCAGCAATGGGAGTGGGAGTGACCCATGTAGTGGAAGACACGATGAGGATGACTGGATGTGGAAGCTGCGGTATGTACATGATCCTGGAGGGGGGACCTGATAAGAGTTTTGTCTGCATGAAATACTGTCTGATAGAGCTGATGGAGGAAAAGATCCGAGGTTTGGAGATTCAGGTGGAAAGTCTGGCTGAGTTTAGGAAGGGGTTTGAGCAGGTTATGGAGCAAAGACATGAGGTATCTGAAGGGAAAAGCTCAGACTTGCAGATGGAAGCAGGGCTGGGGAATTCTGAGGGGAGACTGGGTGAGGAAAGTGGTCAGTGGAAGCATGTGACTAAAAGAACCAGGCAGAAGAAAAGACGGGCTAGTGAAGGAGAAATAGAGCTCAAAAACAGGTTTGCAGAGTTGGAAATGAAAAAAGGGCTCAGCAGGTAGTCGCTGAAGGTGGAAGGGCAAGGAAGAAGAGAAGAGTGGCTAGTCCTATAGGAAAAGGGGAAGAGTCAATGGAGACTACACCAAATATGAGCCCCAGGAGGATACAGGATGGGTTGAAGAGGATTACAAGGGAGAATAAGAATGGAAAGAACTTGCAGCCAGAGGGAACAGGGGATAGACTGGAGAATAGCACCGTCACAAGGAAAAGGCAGGTCTATGTGATTGGGAACTCTTTACTGAGAAGAATAGATAGGCCTGTAACTAGAGCTGATCCAGAGAATAGAAGGGTGTGCTGTCTTCCGGGTGCTAAGATACGGGATGTAGACCTGAGGTTGAAAAGGATCCTAAAGGGAGCAGGAAAGAATCCCCTAATTATCCCTCATGTGGGAACAAATGATATGGCTAGATTCTTGCTAGAAAGTATTAAGGGAGACTATGCTAGGCTGGGGAAGACGCTTAAGGAAATCAAGGCTCAGATAATCTTTAGTGGGATTCTGTCTGTTCTTAGAGAAGGGCAACAAAGGTGTGAAAAGATTGACCATCAACAGATGGCTTAGGCAGTGGTGCTATAAAGACGGCTTTGGGATGTATGGCCACTGGAAGGCATTCATGGACAGAGGACAGTTCTCTTGGGATGGACTTCATCTGAGTAGGGAAGGAAATAGACTTCTAGGATGGAGGCTGGCACAACTGATTAAGAGAGCTTTAAACTAGGAATTTGGGGGAGATGGTTGGGAGACGTCCAGGTAATCTCCATGCCAGATTTTAGCATTGAGGGGGAAGAAAACAAAGTAAGAAAGGATACAGCCGTGGGTAGGAGAATATATATAAGGAGGAAGGGCAGTGTGGATACTTGTATAATACGTTATACTAGCTGTAGAATGACTGTGCCTAATAGGGTACAGAATGTGAGCGAGGCCAAACAGCAAAAATTAAGATGTTTGTACACCAATGCGAGGAGCCTACGTAACAAAATGTAGGAACTAGAGCTACTGGTGCAGGAAGTGAAACCAGATATTATAGGGATAACAGAAACATGGTGGAATAGTAGTCGTGACTGGACTACAGATATTGAAGAGTATGTGCTGTTTAGGAAAGACCAAAGTAAAGGTAAAGGTGGTGGAGTAGCATTCTATATCAATGATGAGGGAGAATGTAAAGAAATAAGAAGCGATGGAATGGATAAGACAGAGTCTGTCTGGGCAAAAATTACATTGAGGAAGAAAACTAGTAGAGCCTCCCCTGGGATAGTGCTTGGGGTGTGCTATAGACTGCAGAGATCTAATTTGGATATGGATAGAGCCCTTTTTAATTTTTTTAATAAAGTAAATAATAATGGAAACTGCGTGATCATGGGAGACTTTAACTTCCTAGATATAGACTGGAGGACCAGTGCTAGTAATAATAATAGGGCTCAGATATTCCTAGATGCGATAGCTGATGGATTCCTTCATCAAGAAGTTGCTGAACCGACTAGAGGGGATGCCATTTTAGATTTGGTTTTGGTGAGTAGTGAGGGCCTCATAAAAGAAATGGTTGTATGGGTAATCTTGGTTCAAGTGATCATGAGCTAATTCAGTTCAAACTGAACGGAAGGATTAACAAAAATCTGCAACTAGGGTTTTTGATTTCAAAAGGGCTGACTTTCAAAAATTAAGGAAATTAGTTAGGGAAGTGGATTGGATTCAAGAATTTATGGATCTAAAGGTAGAGGAGGCCTGGGATTACTTTAAATCAAAGCTGCAGAAGCTATCGGAAGCCTGCATCCCAAGAAAGGGGAAAAAATTCATAGGAGTTGTAGACCAAGCTGGATGAGCAAGAATCTCAGAGAGGTGATTAAGAAAAAGCAAAAAGCATTCATGGAGTGGAAGATGGGAGGGATCAGCAAGGAAAGCTACCTTATTGAGGTCAAAAAGAAAAGGAGTACTTGTGGCACCTTAGAGACTAACAAATTTATTAGAGCATAAGCTTTCGTGAGCTACAGCTCACTTCATCGGATGCATCTGATGAAGTGAGCTGTAGCTCACGAAAGCTTATGCTCTAATAAATTTGTTAGTCTCTAAGGTGCCACAAGTACTCCTTTTCTTTTTGCGAATACAGACTAACACGGCTGCTACTCTGAAACCTGTCATTATTGAGGTCAGAACATGTGGGGATAAAGTGAGACAGGCTAAAAGTCAAGTAGAGTTGTACCTTACAAAGGGTATTAAATCCAATAGTAAAAGGTTCATATAGATAGGAAAACAAAGAAAGAGGTGGGACCGCTAAACACTGAGGATGGAGTGGCAGTTAAGGATAATCTAGGCATGGCCCAATATCTAAACAAATACTTTGCCTCAGTCTTTAATAAAGTTAAAGAGGATCTTGGGGATAATGGTAGCATGACAGATGGGAATGAGGATATGGAGGTAGATATTACCATATCTGAGGTAGAAGTGAAACTGAAACAGCTTAATGGGACTAAATCAGGGGCCCAGATAATCTTCATCCAAGAATATTAAAGGAATTGGCACCTGAAATTGCAAGCCCATTAGCAAGAATTTTTAATGAGTCTGTAAACTCAGGAGTTGTACCGTATGATTTGGAGAATTGCTCACATAGTTCCTATTTTTAAGAAAGGGAAAAAAGGTGATCCGGGTAACTACAGACCTGTCAGTCTGATATCTGTAGTATGCAAGGTCTTGGAAAAAATTTTTGAAGGAGAAAGTAGTTAAGGACATTGAAGTCAATGGTAAATGGGACAAAATACAACATGGTTTTACAAAAGGTAGATTGTGCCAAACCAACCTGATCTCCTTCTTTGAGAAAGTAACAGATTTTTTAGACAAAAGAAATGCAGTGGATCTAATTTACCAAGATTTCAGTAAGGCATTTGATACCATGTTACATGGGGAATTATTAGTTAAATTGGAAAAGATGGGGATCAATATGAACGTTGAAAGGTGGATAAGGAATTGGTTAAAGGAGAGACTACAACGGGTCCTACTGAAAGGCGAACTGTCAGGCTGGAGGGAGGTTACCAGTGGAGTTCCTCAAGGATCAGTTTTGGGACCAATCTTATTTAATCTTTTTATTACTGACCTCGGCACAAAAAATGGGAGTGTGCTAATAAAGTTTGCGGATGATACAAAGCTGGGAGGTATTGCCAATTTAGAGAAGGACCGGGATATCATACAGGAGGATCTGGATGACCTTGTAAACTGGAGTAATAGTAATAGGATGAAATTTAATAGTGAGAAGTGTAAGGTTATGCATTTAGGGATTAATAACAAGAATTTTAGTTATAAGCTGGGGACACATCAATTAGAAGTAACGGAGGAGGAGAAGGACCTTGGAGTATTGGTTGATCATAGGATGACTATGAACTGCCAATGTGATATGGCTGTGAAAAAAGCTAATGCGGTCTTGGGATGCATCAGGAGAGATATTTCCAGTAGGGATAAGGAAGTTTTAGAACAGTTATACAAGGCACTGGTGAGACCTCACCTGGAATACTGTGTGCGGTTCTGGTCTCCCATGTTTAAGAAGGGTGAATTCAAACTGGAACAGCTACAGAGAAGGGCTACTAGGATGATCCGAGGAATGGAAAACTTGTCTTATGAAAGAAGACTCAAGGAGCTTGGCTTGTTTAGCCTAACTAAAAGAAGGTTGAGGGGAGATATGATTGCTCTCTATAAATATATCAGAGGGATAAATACCAGAGAGGGAGAGGAATTATTTAAGCTCAGTACCAATGTGGACACAAGAACAAATGGATATAAACTGGCCACCAGGAAGTTTAGACTTGAAATTAGACGAAAGTTTCTAACCATCAGAGGAGTGAAGTTTTGGAATAGCCTTCCAAGGGAAGCAGTGGGGGCAAAAGATCTATCTGGCTTTAAGATTAAACTCGATAAGTTTATGGAGGAGATGGTATGATGGGATAACGTGATTTTGGTAATTAATTGATCTTTAAATATTCATGGTAAATGGGCCTAATGGCCTGTGATGGGATATTAGCTGGGTGGGATCTGAGTTATCCAGGAAAGAATTTTCTGTGGTATCTGGCTGGTGAATCTTGCCCGTATGCTCAGGGTTTAGCTGATGGCCATATTTGGGATCGGGAAGGAATTTTCCTCCAGGGCAGATTGGAAGAGGCCCGGAGGTTTTTCGCCTTCCTCTGTAGCATGGGGCACGGGTCACTTGCTGGAGGATTCTCTTATCCTTGAAGTCTTTAAACCACGATTTGAGGACTTCATTAGCTCAGACATAGGTGAGGTTTTTCACAGGAGTGGGTGGGTGAGATTCTGTGGCCCGCGTTGTGCTGGAGGTCAGACTAGATGATCATAATGGTCCCTTCTGATCTTAGTATCTATGAATACAAGTTATTTAAGGTTTATTGGATAGACAGGTGAAAGAACTACATTTGCCTGTTGGCACTATGGAGGAGAAATCCCACAAATAGTTACGCAGTCCAGACAAATAACTCTAAGATAGCTTTTTCTGTCAGAGGGACTTCTGGAACTACCTGAGATCTGTGGCTCTCTGCTTCATCCATGCCACCAGTATCCACGAAGAATGATAAACTCTAACAGGTGCCCCAGGCAGGACAAAAGTTCTTCTACCAGAACCAGATACTGGGTTCACTTATGGTCTCTGCTGCCCTGGAAATGAGTAAGTTGGTATAGTAATTTATAATCTTTCCTTAGGGACAAGGAGACAAGAAGATGGATCACTAACTCTCAGAATACCCAATTACCTGGCCAGTAGGGCTGCTAAGAACTTTTTTTACTTGGGTCAAGTAACCTTCTCTTGTAGATCATATTCCGGAAGACCTACATTCTGAAATCAAATCTCTTGTCCAAGAAGGATTGAGCATCTCTGAACACTTTCAGGTTACCATGTGACTCCTCTGATATGGCAGCTTGATCTGTGGCAATAACTGTTGGCCATCACACATGGCATCACACTTGGTCTTTCTCAAGATTTTCAGTTTTGAATAATTATTCATTCACTTGAGAACACACTTATTAAATTAAAAGACAGGTGAGACTGTCCCACATTGTTCAGCCTTCTAAAGAACCTTGGAAAGGTAATGTTTATCAATGAGAAGTATCAATATGCTAATATATGATTGTGTATACAATTATTCCTTGGACCCTACAAATTTGGCGCCTGCCCTAGATGAATACTCGGATGATTAACTGTGTCCACAGTCTCAGCCTTCTCTCCCATCCCCAGGAATAATTACTAACTTACAGGTAGGTAGAGGTCATTATGAGAATACTTTTACTTCCTTGTATCCCTATTTTTGAGATGACTCCTTGGGAGTGTTCCTTTCAACTTTGTCTTTCTCATGGAAAACTAAGGCCATGTCTGCATTAACACTTCTGACGGCAAAACATTTGTCACTCAGGTGTGAAAAAGCACACACCTCGAGTGACTCAAATTTTGCTAGTGTAAGCACTCGTGTGCACAGCACTATGTCGGCGAGAGAGAAGGCTGTCAAACAGCACAGAGGGTGTGTAGGATTGTATACACTGGAGTCAGATATCTGCATAAAAGTTCACCAAAGGGTGGCATGTGAGTTCTCTACTGAGAGCCAGTTATCCAGTGCTTGTCATAATCCATTGTGAAATGTATGTACATATAATATTTAAGAAGTTATGTATCTATACTGAAAATTATGCTCTTAAGGTCTTGAACTTAAGGCAGGTCACCAGGAGGTGATGTACCATGGAGATGTTCCTTTCAGGAAGAAGGTAACATACCTGTCTCCTTGTCTGGCCATTTGTATATCGTATGCTTATTTGCATACTGAGCCAGGTGCGAATTGAGAGATTGGAAAATCTACAAGAGAGAAAATCTGCAGGAAGAAACTAACAGCGGGGGGGTGTCCTCTTTATGAATAAAGACAAAGGATTGCTCTAGTATATTTTGGAGTGCAGAGAGAGAGACTGAAAATCCTTCATCTAGGACGCAAACTGACAGCATGCATGTCTCATGAAAAAAGGGTCACAGCCAACCTAGCTGTAAAGCGCTGCAAGGATTTTGGGTGAGCAATACTGTACTAGACAGGAGAGTATCTTGTTAGTTGAGTCTGGCTCTAGAATGCTTGTTACGATTTTATTTAATATGCAACTTTTGGTTTACAATATTTCTCCTTGTTACTATTTGAATCTCTGTGCTTTGTTAAATAAACTTGTATTTGATGTCACTGTAAACAAACCTAAACACTGTGAGTTAAGTGGAGTAGTGATTTGAGGTGCAACTGGTAAACTAGGATGTACTGTTTCTTTGGAAGCAGCAAATCAGTGAATACTCTAAGTGGCCAATAGACGGGGGCTGGACACTCCAAGGAGATACTTGGAGGGCTGAAGCATGCCTATCACGAACCTACAGAGTGACAGAGGCCTAGAGGGGAGTGCTTATATTGCCAGAGGCTGATGAGGGGAGCTGATCCATGGCAGGCACAGACAAGGCTTCTTCACTCTAAGGGCAAGTGGTAGAGAGGTGCCTCACAACCCTGGGTACCCCCCGGGAAATGTTATAGTGGTGATCTGGGCAATATTTACCATATTCAGCTTAAAGTTACTTTATTTAATACAAATAATAGTGATCTAATGATTTGTTTCTTGAGTGCATACAGTGTTCTCTGGGTTGTTTAAATATGGTATTGTCCCAATATTGATAGTTGTCCAAAAATAATCTCTCTGTAAGATAAGACTCTAAGTGGTGAAACTACACAGGGGGAGGGAAGGAAAATACTAGGTCAAGTTTCATGTAGAAAAATCCTTGAATTTGAGCTTTCAGAACGAGAGTTTCCAATTGATGGGAGTAGCAAAAGCGTCTACTTATTTTTGTCTCTGCTGTGAAGATTTACTATTGGTGAAACGCAATAGTATTGTTAAGGCTTACATAGTTGTGGAAAGTGACTAAAAACTGTGTTTCATTATTAGGACACACAGTAGTATTCACGGACTGTTCAGGTATGAGTGCAACGGGCCATGTCATGCTAGGCACAATGGATGTTCACCACCACTGGATCGAAGTAAGAGAATTTCAGATAAAGGATAATTAATATTTTTCTTAATTTAGTTAATGGCACCTTGTATAAATGACTTATTTTTAAAAGGTTTATAACCAAAACATTTAATTACTACAGGTAACTGGTAAGTAACTTAACGTAATGCATGTAGTTACTATGTTCAGTGTAACTTGATACTTGCATTATAAACCGAATTCTTTGCAGTAGATGTTAATAACCATAATCTTTACGGTTGGGTTTTTATTACAGTTTTTGCTAGTAAATCAACTTCTGGTCTAATGCTAAGGGTGAACAAAATTGGCTTTTTTCACAACTAGAATGCAACATGATCACACATTGGTGAAATGTTTCTTCATTCCTAAAATGTCTCAACTAACCCAAAAAAAACCCACTACCACTGGGAACTCAATGGGAATTTTTTGCTCTTTATTTCAGTGGGAGCTGTGTTGATCACAAATTCTTTTTGCAACATCTACTAAACTATTCTTTCTGTACCCAACACTCCATCTTGTTCATTAACTAGCCATCTTGGACTGAAAGAATCCCTTTTTGTGTCTCCTTTATTTACATACTTCTATAGGTATTTCAATGTTTGTTGTTGCCAACAGGCTGTGGCAAACTCTATGGCATTTTTTTAATAATAATATATAGTTTCCAAAGAACTATAGGGAGTAATCTTTTAATATAATACACAGATACCACCAGGATATCACTTAACAAAATGCCTGAAAATATTTGTCACTTCATTCAAACATGATTTTCATATATTTCATAGTTCCAGTGAATTTAAATTTAGCAATGTACAGTTCAATTATATGATTTGTAGGCATTGAAGAGGAGATTTACATAGGGCATATGCAGAATTATCACTCTTCGCACCAGTGAGTTTAGTTCAGTATTGTCAGTTCTTGGCCCACATAAGTAAGTAGCATTTGGTCACCTGAGGAGTTGTTCCTTTTAAAGGACTTACATAAAAGGAGTTAAATGTGGATAAAATTCAAAAAGAAAGAAGGGGAGGTGGGTAGAGTGAGTTATCTTGTTTGGAAATGTACAGTGTTGCAGTGCAGGACCATAAAATTCCTATCTTACATCCTGCAGTTAACATTGCAGTCAACTACTCAACACAAAATTCTATAGCAGATGATTAGTTCCTTGTCTATGTAAGCTCAGTAGAGTGAGAGGTTTCTGTTAACTCTCTCTTTCCTGTTTTGTTAATATGAATGATTTATATATTTGGTAAATTGAGAAATTGGAATTAAATGCAAAATTCATTCAAAAGCACATTGAATAGAAAACGTTTGAGAGAAGGTGCTTTGAATGTTCACACTTTTTAATGGAAGCTGTATGTTAAGATTCCAAACTACCACCTTGTCTAATTAAAAAGAAAAATTACAACTTCTAATGATTTAGTGTCTTAAATGTATTTTTAAACATTGAGTAGGAAGCTGATGTTTTGAGACTTGTATAGGATAATGTGTGATTTAAAGTCTTTAAGTTCTTGAAGGGTAAATTCACTTCTTTTTGAAATATTGTAGTTAAAACTAATGAGAAATTGGCCAGCATAATTAAAACAACTTAAAATAGCTTTGTCATCATATGCAAAAGGTAACAACTGCATTATCTGTATAACCAGATTGGACCTCCTGCTGCAAATCATCATTGGAAATTGCAGCTTTCGCTTTGACTTCTTCATGATGAAAATAATGCAACATTGATGAATATTGATAAATTAGCTGTCCATTCTGGGATATAATAGCTGTTGGCAAGATCTGCTTTCATTCTTATCTGATCAGCATTTGCTGTTTGGAAGGTCTTGTCTACAGCTAAACTTCACCAGTTGAACTGAATCTCTCATTTTTATAGGATTAAACCAAAATAAAAGTACACATAGTCTTGCACTGGTTTAACTAAATTGGTTTAAAAACGCACCTTTATTTAAACCAGAGCAAATCTGTATGTATACAAGGTTGTACTTCCACTTTAGTACCACTGAGTGTTTGTCACGGTCTTTTCTTTTGAAACTATTCTCTACTCTGTCAAGCTGATAGCTCAGATTTTTTGCATAAAAGGAAGAGAAAGATCCTTCAGTTCACACTGCAGCATAGTATGCTGATGCCTGTGTGCAATTCTAGTATTCGTTGGCGTCAGTACCTATAGCTAAAACTTTTTCTTTCTCATTTATGTCCATGTGCACACTTAAGAATTCAATGTGTATAATTAATGTACTTTAGATAAACTAGCACATACACAACAAATAATTCATAGGCTGTGTCATACTAGTCATCTCATTTAGTATATCATGGTAATGTGTATAATAATGGGACACAAGCAGTCCTGAGTTTTTTATATATAAAGACACAAAAGTCATTCTGAAACAGGGTTGCTATATATACAATGTGACGTGCACACACAGAAATAGATTTAGCTGCCTAACAATCACGCCCTCTCATTCTTCATTCACAAGCACACAGCTTACTGTTACCATTTCTACTGTACACTATGGACCATGCACATGGGGCTAGAAATGCAGTGAGAGAACAATTTTTAATCTGTCAGCAGTTGTGTATGAGCCCTCATGTCAGTGGCGGCACATGAATGCTACTTTGTAGGACAAAATCCAGCAAAAAAGCATAACTTCTCATAGAGATTCTGTGTAACCC
This sequence comes from Dermochelys coriacea, assembly GCF_009764565.3. Taxonomy (NCBI): domain Eukaryota; kingdom Metazoa; phylum Chordata; order Testudines; family Dermochelyidae; genus Dermochelys; species Dermochelys coriacea. Next base: position 194,917,588 of record NC_050069.1, read on the forward strand.
CCCTCTCTCTCATGGGCCCCCCAAAACAACATTGTCTGTTCACCCAGTTCTGTCAATCAAGTTTGTGTTCACAGTGCATAAAAATTTCAATTGTAACACTTAAATTCTCTGTTTTGAATCATTAGATACTTCATTTTTTTCAGGGTTCATTCTGTTGTGAATTAATAAGCGCTTAATTTCTTGGAGAGAGTTTTATCACATGTTGTGTAATTATAGGAAATGTATTTTTGTGTGTGCAGATTTTTGAGAGATTGCCTAGCTATTATAAACTTCAAAAGAAGATGCTGCTTTTGGAGGACCGTATAAGTCATCTTCTCGGAGGCATACAAATAACATACATTGAAGAGCTGCAACCACTGTTAACTCTTGAAGAGTATTACACCACTCTTGATGCTTTCTATAATAGATTGCTAAACAGTAGGCTATCTTTTCACCCTCGTAGTCTGCGTGGCTTGCAAATGATTCTAGAAAGGTATGTGTCTGCAGGATAGCTGCTTCTATAAAGCTTTTTGGTCATTTTACAATATATGCTGATTGTAATATTACTAAGAGCAATACATAAAGTCTCATTTGCTGCAATATTGTTCCTTTGGCATTTTCACATCCCCTGTTGATTGTAATACATTTTACATTTTTAAAGTAGCTTCAGGAAATATTAACTGCCTGCATCAAGTTAATTAAGACTGCACAACCTGTAAACAATATGCACACATTACAACTTACTAGGCACTATCAGTCATGTTTGTAGTTATGGAATCATATTGATTTGTTTCTAAATGATGTAACTGTGTCAAATTGTTTCTCTTGAGTTGGAGAGTCGTTAGCTAGAAGGAAATCGTGCACATCCAGTGAGGATTGCATTTTTGTCGTTCTAAACTCATCTGTACGGAATATAGCCTTGAATAGATTGAACAATCTGTCAAGCATATGAACAGCTGTTACACTGATGCACAAGTATGTGCATCTAATAAGCCACTGTAGTTCAATGGGGTTAGAAGTCCCTGCCCAGAGCATATGTATTTAGGCTTTGTTTATGTGACTAAGATAATGTGCTATTGCTAAGGGAGTACTTGGCTTGAATTGATTTCAGAGCAAGCTTTTCATCCACATATTGTGCTAATAAGATCATTGGACTGGTTGAACACAGGATTCAAGAAATTCAGTTGCAGTTGTTTTGTTAGGGTTCTGACAAGACTGCTAAATGTAAAATTTTAACATATCTTAAAATTGCTAAACTAATGGAGAAAGTCCTCTGAAATCTAAATCTTTGTTTAAATCTCTGAGAAATTATCTGGAAAAAGTGAGTTTTGTGAGTCAATAGTTTGTTTGCAGTAGGAAACTAATATGTATCTTTTGAGTTGCTTCTGCTGATCCACACTCCTTGAAATTAAAAAAAAAAAAAAAAAAAATCAGAACACCTAAAATAACATTCTGTACTCATGCCTCAAACCTTTACCAAATAATTATGTAGAATTTATTGATCAGATGGGATTTTCTTATCCTTAATTTCTCATTCTGTTGTCCATGACAAATATTTTAGTACAAGAATTGATAAGATACACCTATTTTGACTTGCATCATGTTTCATTACAGTGATAGGTATGCTCCAAGCTTGCATGAACTTGGTCATTTTAACATCCCAACAATGTGTGATCCAGCAACCCTTCAGTGGTTTATTATTACCAAAGCACAGCAAGCAAGAGAGAATCTGAAAAGAAAGGAAGAGTAAGTATTCTCAACAAGTTTGTACACTAGCTCTTGTGTTTCTCTTCTACTTTTTGTATTACTGAATTATTTGTTTTACATCTATAACAATAAGAGAAATTTGAGGATGTATAAAAGGGAGTTAACTTTTCCCTACAAAAAAGTTCTCACCTTTCCCGCCACTGTTCTATCTGCTGTTTTACCCAACTTGAAAGCTTGTCTCTCTCACCAATAGTTGGTCCAATAAAATATATTGCCACATCCAACTGTCATTTGTTATGAACTGCTGTTCAGCCGACTACTTCCTTATCAGTTTATATAGCAGCTGTATTTCATTACAAAATTAATTTTTTTTTGTTTATAAGATACAATGAAACTTTCTCTTGATTTTGTAATAATCTTGCTAAAGTACACAGACTCAATAATTTCTACAATTGAGCATTCTTTATTGAATATGGAAATATTTTGCTACATACAAGTAAAGGTTTTTAAAATTTTCCTTTAAGGTCCTGAATCCTTAATATGAACTCAAATTAGAAATAAGTATGTTTTAAAACAGCCGAAAATTTTCCTCTTTTTTTTTTACTTATTTGGCAAGACCTGAATTCAGAGTTAGTGTTAGTGAAATCACATACACCTAATGCAGCATAATGATGCAGCTCCCTTCACTGTTCGAGAGCTTGCCATATAATCAGTACTTCAGGAGAAAATAAGAACCCAAAATTTTTGAATACCAATCTAACCAATTAAAATTGATCTTTAAGGACCCAAACTTGCAGCTGGAACAATGCAAGAGGCTGCCCCTGAAGCTCATGCAGAGTTCCAGGCAGGTGCAAGGGGATGCCTGCACTAATCCAGTTGCAGGATCATGGTGTAAAGGTGTAATTTTTAAGGCCTGCCTTACGCTTAAAAATAGACAGACATAGCTATGCTGCTCAAGAGTCAATATGTACACCCCTTACCAACATAGCTCTGTTGACCTACCCCGAAGTGTAGTCGCATCTATGTCAATGGAAAAGTACTTCTGTCAATATAGCTATTATAATTTGGGGAGGTGGTGTTCCTGCATCAGTGGAAAACACCCTCTCTTGGTGTAGGCTGCACTTACAATATATGGGATCATGCTGGCATAGCTACAGTAACAAAGCTATGTTGCTATAAGAAAAGGAGTACTTGTGGCACCTTAGAGACTAACAAATTTATTTGAGAATAAGCTTTCGTGAGCTATAGCTCACTTCATCAGATGCATTTGGTGGAAAATACAGAGGGGAGATTTATATACACACACAGAGAACATGAAACAATGGGTTATATCATACACACTTTAAGGAGAGTGATCACTTAAAATGAGCCATTACCAGCAGCAGGGGGGGGAAAGGGAGGAAAGTAGGCTATTTCCAGCAGTTAACAAGAACATCTGAGGAACAGTGGGGAGTGGGGTGGGGGGGAGAAATAACATGGGGAAATAGTTTTACTTTGTGTAATGACTCATCCATTCCCAGTCTCTATTCAAGCCTAAGTTAATTGTATCCAGTTTGCAAATTAATTCCAATTCAGCAGTCTCTCGTTGGAGTCTGTTTTTGAAGTTTTTTTGTTGGATAGCCACCCTCAGGTCTGTAATCGAGTGACCAGAGAGATTGAAGTGTTCTCCAATTGGTTTTTGAATGTTATAATTCTTGACGTCTGATTTGTGTCCATTTATTCTTTTACGTAGAGACTGTCCAGTTGGACCAATGTAGAGGGGCATTGCTGGCACATGATGGCATATATCACATTGATAGATGCGCAGGTGAACGAGCCTCTGATAGTGTGGCTGATGTGATTAGGCCCTATGATGGTGTCCCCTGAATAGATATGTGGACAGAGTTGGCAACGGGCTTTGTTGCAAGGATAGGTTCCTGGGTTAGTGGTTCTGTTGTGTGGTTGCTGGTGAGTATTTGCTTTAGGTCGGGGGGCTGTCTGTAAGCAAAGACTGGCCTGTCTCCCAAGATCTGAGAGTGATGGGTCGTCCTTCAGGATAGGTTGTAGGTCCTTGATGATGCGTTGGAGAGGTTTTAGTTGGGGGCTGAAGGTGATGGCTAGTGGCGTTCTGTTGTTTTCTTTGTTGGGCCTGTCCTGTAGTAGGTGACTTCTGGGTACTCTTCGGGCTCTGTCAATCTGTTTCTTCACTTCAGCAGGTGGGTATTGTAGTTGTAGGAATGCATGATAGAGATCTTGTAGGCGTTTGTCTCTGTCTGAGGGGTTGGAGCAAATGCAGTTATATCGTAGAGCTTGGCTGTAGACAATGGATCATGTGGTATGATCTGGATGAAAGCTAGAGGCATGTAGGTAGGAATAGCGGTCAGTAGGTTTCGGATATAGGGTGATGTTTATGTGACCATCGCTTATTAACACCGTAGTGTCCAGGAAGTGGATCTCTTGTGTGGACTGGTCCAGGCTGAGGTTGATGGTGGGATGGAAATTGTTGAAATCATGGTGGAATTCCTCAAGGGCTTCTTTTCCATGGGTCCAGATGATGATGATGTCGTCAGTGTAGCGCAAGTAGAGTAGGGGCATTAGGGGACGAGAGCTGAGGACACGTTATTCTAAGTCAGCCATAAAAATGTTGGCATACTGTGGGGCCATGCGGGTACCCATCGCAGTGCCGCTGATTTGAAGGTATACATTGTCCCCAAATGTGAAATACTTATGGATGAGGACAAAGTCATCAGCCTGAGATGATGGGGCGTCCAGGATTTCCAAGTTTATGGATCTTGGGTAGTAGAACCCCGACCTGGGGTATTCTATCTAGGGGTGTGTCTGTGCGGATTTGTTCTTGTGCTTTTTCAGGGAGTTTCTTGAGCAAATGCTGTAGTTTCTTTTGGTAACTCTCAGTGGGATCAGAGGGTAATGGCTTGTAGAAAGTGGTGTTGGAGAGCTGCCTAGCTGCCTCTTGTTCATACTCCAACCTATTCATGATGACGACAGCACCTCCTTTGTCAGCCTTTTTGATTATGATGTCAGAGTTGTTTCTGAGGCTGTAGATGGCATTGTGTTCTGCACGGCTGAGGTTATGGGGCAAGCGATGCTGCTTTTCCACAATTTCAGCTCGTGCATGTCGGCGGAAGCACTCTATGTAGAAGTCCAGTCTGCTGTTTCGACCTTCAGGAGGAGTCCACCCAGAATCCTTCTTTTTGTAGTGTTGGTAGGAAGGTCTCTGTGGGTTAATATGTTGGTCAGAGGAGGTGTGTTGGAAATATTCCTTGAGTCGGAGACGTCGAAAATAGGATTCTAGGTCACCACAGAACTGTATCATGTTCGTGGGGGTGGAGGGTCAAAAGGAGAGGCCCCGAGATAGGACAGATTCTTCTGCTGGGCTAAGAGTATAGTTGGATAGATTAACAATATTGCTGGGTGGGTTACGGGAACCACTGTTGTGGCCCCTTGTGTCATGTAGTAGTTTAGATAGCTTAGTGTCCTTTTTCTTTTGTAGAGAAGCAAGGTGTGTGTTGTAGATGGCTTGTCTAGTTTTTGTAAAGTCCAGCCACGAGGAAGTTTGTGTGGAAGGTTGGTTCTTTATGAGTATCCAGTTTTGAGAGCTCATTCTTAATCTTTCCCTGTTTGCTGTAGAGGATGTTGATCAGGTGGTTCCGCAGTTTCTTTGAGAGTGTGTGGCACAAGCTGTCGGCATAGTCTGTGTGGTATGTAGATTGTAATGGATTTTTTACCTTCAGTCCTTTTGGTATGATGTCCATCTGTTTGCATTTGGAGAGGAAGATGATGTCTGTCTGTATCTGTGCGAGTTTTTTCATGAAGTTGACAGATTTCCACTCTATACGGCTAAATTCAGTGCCTTGCATAATGACAATTTGGGGACAATGTATACCTTCAAATCAGCGGCACTGCAATGGGTACCTGCATGGCCCCACAGTATGCCAACATTTTTATGGCTGACTTAGAACAAGATCTCTATCATGCATTCCTACAACTACAATACCCACCTGCTGAAGTGAAGAAACAGATTGACAGAGCCCGAAGAGTACCCAGAAGTCACCTACTACAGGACAGGCCCAATAAAGAAAATAACAAAACGCCACTAGCCATCACCTTCAGCCCCCAACTAAAACCTCTCCAACGCATCATCAAGGACCTACAACCTATCCTGAAGGACGACCCATCACTCTCACAGATCTTGGGAGACAGGCCAGTCCTTGCTCACAGACAGCCCCCCAATCTGAAGCAAATACTCACCAGCAACCACACAACAGAACCACTAACCCAGGAACCTATCCTTGCAACAAAGCCCGTTGCCAACTCTGTCCACATATCTATTCAGGGGACACCATCATAGGGCCTAATCACATCAGCCACACTATCAGAGGCTCGTTCACCTGCGCATCTATCAATGTGATATATGCCATCATGTGCCAGCAATGCCCCTCTACATTGGTCCAACTGGACAGTCTCTACGTAAAAGAATAAATGGACACAAATCAGACGTCAAGAATTATAACATTCAAAAACCAATTGGAGAACACTTCAATCTCTCTGGTCACTCGATTACAGACCTGAGGGTGGCTATCCTTCAACAAAAAAACTTCAAAAACAGACTCCAACGAGAGACTGCTGAATTGGAATTAATTTGCAAACTGGATACAATTAACTTAGGCTTGAATAGAGACTGGGAATGGATGAGTCATTACACAAAGTAAAACTATTTCCCCATGGTATTTCTCCCCCCCACCCCACCCCCCCACTGTTCCTCAGATGTTCTTGTTAACTGCTGGAAATAGCCTACCTTGCTTGTTACCATGAAAGGTTTTCCTCCCTTCCCCCCCCGCTGCTGGTGATGGCTCATCTTAAGTGATCACTCTCCTTACAAAAAGAAAAGGAGTACTTGTGGCACCTTAGAGACTAACAAATTTATTAGAGCATCTAAGGTTAGTCTCTAAGGTGCCACAAGTACTCCTTTTCTTTTTGCGAATACAGACTAACACAGCTGCTACTCTGAAACCTGTTACGTTGCTATAGTCTCCATAACGTAGACACATCCTAAGTCTGCACATGTATCCTCTTTATTATCTGGATCTTAAGAACAGTACATGTGAAACTTTCTTTAATAATAAGAAAGGGTTTCTGTTCTCTGATTCTGTCGGCTGTTTGTTTGCATTCTCCTAAGGAGTGTATTAAATAAAGAAACTGTATATCCTCCCATATAGGATATTTAAAAGTGTTTTAGCAATACAGGATTTAGAATGGCTCAGTTTGTCCATCATTTATCTGTACCAACACTGTCAGATTTGTATTATATGACAGCTTTTTAAAACTACAGTTCTCAAATTTACGTACCTACTAGCTTTTTCTTTAAAGAAAAAGAAGCTGGATTTGTCTGTCGTTTTATTCTTCTTCCTTTTTGTCTACGGTGAACTGAAAAATAATTTAATTTGTCCTGAGTTAAGAATTCTGTATTTTTGCACAGTAAAACTATATTACAAACACCTAAAATAGAGCAGGTGGCTACACTCCCCTTTGTTTGATGTCATCCAGTGTTTTCAGTCACCTGCAGAATACTGAATATAGGGTTTGATAGGTGGGTACACGAGGAAATTATTTTTATACTTTCAAGCCTGGTTTCTTAATGCTGACTAAATATCTCAAAAAGGAACAAACATTTTTTATCTCTAAGATGCCTTGAAAATGAAGTCTCATGACTTTCTTATTTTTTTCACGACACAGTGCTCTTCAAATAAGTGAGTCAGTAATGTTTTTAAAATGTGGTCTCCCTTTGTAGGTATTCAACTTGGCATAATCACTTGCGCACACAAAGTTTGCATATTTGTACACAAAAACGTTAGATTTTTACATGTTCAAAACTGTCACACTATACCTACACATGAAAAAATTGAAACTAAATGCACACTGTGTATAAATATTTGTCTTTCAAGGACATTTGGGGGGAGGAGAGGAAAGGCCCAAGCACTAATTTTATCATTGTATTTGGTCCTCATATTTAGTGCTAATTTCTCACTTTTTAAAATATACTAGGTTGACAGTGATGGAAAAAGAGCTAATCAGTGCTTCCACTGAAAAATTTTCTCTGAAACAGCTGTATAAGGAGCCAAGTATTTCCCATGCACAGATGATAGATTGTTGTAAGCGACTGCTGGAAGAATCGCTCCCATACCTGCAAGGCATGCACCTCTGCATTTCACACTTTTACTCAGTGTTGCAAGATGGAGACCTCTGTATCCCTTGGAACTGGAAAAGCTGAGGCCTGTCTAATAATCAGAGGAAATGTCTATTTTCACTAAGAGGCTATAAACATGAATTATTTTCTTTTAGAGTAAATTATTTAAACGTGTATTTTGATATCAGTATTCTGACTAATCTAAGAATTTCTTTTAATTGCTGCTCAGAAAGTAGAACTTCAGTTCTTGACAGCCTACTGAATAATGTACAGTATTGCTAGTTCATGCATAAAGTTCTGTACGGTTTCCATACTCCTCTTGAAGTCCCATCATAGGGAAGGGGTAATGAAAGGGCATTTTTGATAGTTAAACAAAACCTTTGAATTGGATTTGAAGGTTACAAATTTGGTTTGTTTGTAATGTACATGAATATTCCAGGATGGATTTTGTTAAGTTCATAGAAATTGTACCTTTAAAGCCAAGCACTATGTACTATCTAAAGTAGGTAACTAACTGGATTCAAAAATTAAGAAATATCTTGTCAAAGTAGTTTTAAAAGCTGTAGAAGTAATTCTAGAGTCCTTCATATATCATTAATTATCTGGTGCCAATATTGTAGTTACATATTGTTGTATATCTTACTATATAAGAAATATAGAAGAGTGAAAAACCCTTCAGTGTTTTATATGCAGACAGGAACAGTACTTTGAACATTTGTTTGAGGAGTTTATTTTAAATATCAATTTAAGATCTGCCCGTTGGAGTAGGTGTTCACACTTAAAAAATATTTGACATCCTCTTTGTAAATATATCTCCAACTTACATTATTGTTACTATCATTTGTTACTGGAGTATAAAATGCATCAATTGTTTTTAAGTACACTGTAGCTACGGGCATGACCATGAAACTCTTACTCACACTGGTGAGCGCTGATTTGTATGACTAGTCCCAGTGAAGTCTAGGGGTGGTAGAAGTCAGTGTGACTACTCATAACAGTAAGAGCTCACTAATGTAAGTGAGGTTCACAATCAACCCTGAGGATCAGGCATAATGAATTTTATTTATACTTGATAACTCCAATAGCTGATTGAGAGCTTATTTTCTGAGTAAATGTTAGACACGTTAAAAAGCTGCTGTTTCACTGTATTTCACTCTAAAATACACACCGTGTTTGAGTTCTACATCTTGCGAAATCATCTGAAAGGAACGAGCCATTTAACATTTTTTGGACTTGGATTCATCTTTCAGAACTGGCAAAAATACTGTAAAATAAATATGTATAAATTATGTACATTATTGTTTGTGTTAAGATTGCCCACCACCTCCCATTATAAGATCATGTTTTCACGTGCTTATAACTTTGCTGTACTTTAACAGTTTGGGCCCAAATTTTCAATACTAGGTGTCTGCCTTCTGCTGAATTTTTTGGAAAACTTCAGCTGAAATGGTTCACCATTTCTGAGAATGAAGCAAAGGAAAAAATATTTAGCCCATGTTAAATATTTCTTGCTCTTTTCTGAACTGCCTTAGCACCCCTATGCTTTGGAGCAAGAGGGTTGATTTTTGTGTCAAGGATGTGACTCTTGTCTTCCCCATGAAAATCCACTTGAATTTGGCCAAGTTTTAAGTCTTTGAAGAATTGCATTTTGCACATGCACAGTAGAGCCTTGCTAGAGCTTAACTGCTAAAACTTCTAAAAATTCCATCCTCACTGAGTATATGCTCCAGCCCCTTATCGCTCTGGTGTGTGCATGTACCAGCCCCTCAGAACAGCTGAGTATGCTACAGCCCAGGATTACGAGGGCTCAAAATTTCCTTGTAACAGCTGTTTGAGGCCAGGGAAACACCAGGCACCAGAACTGACCAGGAAGCCTGTCTCTCCTTTGCTCTCAATGTCACTCCGTCTGAAGTCCGCACCAAGGCAGTATGGACAATGTAGCCAATTGATTTGAAGGTAGAGGGAACAAAAGCTGGACCCGAGGGGAGAGAAAGGAGTATGTTGGGACAAGGAGTCTTCTGAGAGTGGGACTGGAATGGGGGAGTTACTGACTAGAAGCTGATTGGTGGGGAGAGACTGGGCAAGAAGGAGACTGGGACTGGGAGTCAGTTTGCTGGGAGGGGAAGATATTGAGATCAGATGAGGAACTAAGATGAGACACGGACTAGGAACCAATGTGGCAGGGCACCTGGGAGGAGAGACATCTGTCAAGGAGTTGGCTATAGGGGAAAACTGGGACTGGCTGGCTGAAGAGACTGAGACAAGGAGCCTAGGTGGGAGGCGGGGACCGAGATTGGATGAGGAGCCCAGGAAGGGAGACTGAAAGTAGGAGCTAGTGTGGAGAGGGGAGAGACCCAGTCAAAAAGCTGGGTGCGGAGAGACTGGGCCTGGCTGGGCAAGGAGTTGGGGTAAGGAGTGGGGAACTGGGATTAGCTGGGTGACGAGACTGGGACTGGGTGTGGGGAGGGAAAGAGACGGGGAGCCAGGGAGCAGAGGGGATGGGGACAGCATGCCCAGGGGGAAAAGATTGACTGGCTAGGCAAGGAGACTGAGATGCCAAGATTTAAGGAACGGAGGCTGGGAGTAGCAAGATGAGGAGATTGGGACTGACACAAGGAATCAGGGCTGGGGAAGAGACAGGACTGGGATAAGTTGGAGGGGACGGGATGGGACAGAAGGGGTCAGGCTCGGGGGAAATGGGAAGGAGAGTCTGTGCCCACTGGAGCATGGGTTCTATTCTAGACTCCCCATTCAGAATCTAGAATAGAACCCAAGATTGCCGAGTCTCACACTTCTTTGCTGTCAGCAAACATCTGTGCAACCCTTGTCATAGTGTGTGTCCCATCTCCCATTAGTACTGGTCCACATAGAGGATGACAACCTACTCCTGCTATCAGTTACTCTATTGGAGAGGTCTGTGTGGTGAATCTAAAGTTTTCAACCCTGTTGTTGACCCATGGCTTGTCAATATGATGTCACATTGTGGAATTTGTGTTTTCAATTTCTTTTAAAAAAAATAACTAGGAAATAATACACAAACAATGTTGAAAATAAGGTTGCAAAATTAAGCACTCAAAAGTTAGGAAATACCAGAATGTAGATTGCCTAACTCAGCCCTCAGTGTTCTTTACATCTATTTTTTGTGTGGAATGAGAAAAAAGGGCGGTGATCAATAACTAATAAAAATCCAAAGCCAGTTTTATTTTTGAGTATTCAGTGATTTAATGTTTAATAATCATATTGGCTGAGACTTGAGACTTTTTCTTCTCTCTTGTTTAGAAATTTTGACTACTTAAAACCAAATACTTGAAGGAAAGGTAGGTAACAATTCTTGAATCTCAACCAGTGATCAAAGATTTAAGAGAGGTGGACCATCCATTATCAAACCAGGACATTCCAGTTCATGTCATTCAGACTTCAAGAAGTAGTTTAGTCTTTACCATTGTTGTTGAAAATTAACCACTCATTGTTTTAAAAAAAGAAAAGGAGTACTTGTGGCACCTTAGAGACTAACAAATTTATTAGAGCATAAGCTTTCGTGAGCTACAGCTCACTTCATCGGATGCCGATGAAGTGAGCTGTAGCTCACGAAAGCTTATGCTCTAATAAATTTGTTAGTCTCTAAGGTGCCACAAGTACTCCTTTTCTTTTTGCGAATACAGACTAACACGGCTGCTACTCTGAAATCATTGTTTTAAGAATCAGAATCGCCTGAGGCTCTTTTATTTTATACAAGCATATATGCAAGGAGAGTCAGCATAGCCCCATGCAAGGCTGCAAGCTGCTCTGCTTTCCATACACTTCAACAAACTTGTATAGGGTTTTCAATGGCATTTTGAACAATACACTTTGCATGAGTACTTTTCCAACAGACCCTACCAATTATGTCTTATAAGGACAATATCATACATACTGCATCAATAAGCAACTTTTTTCTAGTTTTGAGCAAGCTTTGAGGTTAAACAGTAGGTCAAGTGCGATTGACTGTAGACCATGGGTTGTATATTGCAATATTGCAGTCGGGTTTTTTAAGTGGAACTGGCTGGATAGTCAGGGACTTTTAGAAACCCCCCTGCTGTCATAGCGTCCCTTGGCCACCCACTTATATACTTATATGACCTCATCCTTCCTTAGCACATACAGCTATTCTGCAATAGGGAGATTTAGGTGAAAGGGCCTTAGTAGATTTTTCTTTTCCACACCATTGCTACCGAAGGGAAATTGAAAAGACATGATGCTTAAACAGAAGAGATTGTTAATCTTTACAAACTGATAAACATTTAATTTTTAAAGACTAATTCCAACAATAATTCCAATCCTATGTACAACTGTGGCTTTATGATCATGTTTTGGCAAACAGGAGCATTAATTTTGGTAATTATATGGCTAAGACATTTCTCCAGTATCCAAAACATTCTCCCCCCATATTTACTCATTATGCCTCTTTCACTCCTAGTGCTGTGTATGAAAACTGAAACGGTTGCCCATCTTGTCATTGTACTTTTGGCTTTTACCTGCTATGAAGTACTCTCATGGACTAACAGTTTTTTGTATCCACTTACGATTTAGAAGGTGTTGAAGTTTCAATTTTGAATCTCAGGGCTTGTCTACATGGCTACTAGATAGCTGGGGTGTGAATGTACAGCATGCTAGCCTGTGCACTAATTGGCCTTGTAGACCTTGCTTCCGTACACTAAAAGTTCCATACTTTGAATGCACAGTAACAGAGTCCACACAGCCAGTTAATGCGTAGCAGGCTAGTGCGCTCTGCATTCGGCACCCTGGCTTGCTGCTGTGTGGACAAGCATATATTCGATGTGTGGATGGGATAGAAAAGGAAAATTCTCCTATAGAGGACAAGTGGCTGATTTACATTGTTAGGGGATTAATAATTCATTTTTCTTGCAGAAAGTAAATTAGGTATATAACCTAAATTGTGTTCACTGTAGCTGAAAAACTGTTCCTCTTATGAGGAAAAGGTGAAACTAAAGACTGTTAATTAAAATTTTTTTCATTCTCCTAATATGCAGCATTTGTCCATAAAGAGGATATTTGTATGATTTCATGGGTATATGTATATTTATACATTGTGTGATTTGTAAATGTATGTAGTAGTGAATTTGTCTCAATTTTTTCTTTATAAATATGCATTTTTGGTGATGCTATAGGCCAAGTCATATCTGACCCAGTTGGCAAGGATAAAGTTTAATTATGGCAAAAAGTTTAATATAAATTTAGAAAGTTACAGATTCAGTCTTTCCCTGCATAAGCTGAATAGTTGAATATTACAGAGAGGACTTGGTTTAGTTCTTCCAAGATTGAGATGAAAAACTGGGAATCTGTCTTCTCATAGATTCCAAGAGCAGAAGGGCCCTTTGTGATCATCTAGTCTGACCTCCTGTAGGCCACAGAACATAGGCCATAGAACTTCTCCAAAATAATTCCAAGAGCAGATCTTTTAGAAAAACATCAGTTCTTTATTTTAAAATTGCTAGTGATGGAGAATCCACCACACCCCGAGGAAATTGTTCCAATGGTTAATTACCATTAAATTACTGTTAAAAATGTCTTATTTCCAGCAGAGTGACAGATTCTTCCTAAAAGGTGGGGAGGGTTCCACCCCAGTGAAGCCGGGGCAGGGAGCCTGGGCTCCTCCACCTACCCGGGATGGGGGAGCACGAGAGCAGTCCCCGCCTCTTGTGCCAGCTCCCCACCCAGGGCAGGTGGAGGGTGTGCAGCTCCCCACAGCTGCCCACATGGCTCTTACCCTAATCCAGCTCTGACTGCCGGCTTGGCCTGGGGATGGGGCCTCAGGGGCCAAAGAGCTGCAGCTAGGCTATGGTAAGAGCTGCCTTGGCTGCCGTGGGGAGCCATGGACCTTCCACCTGCCATGGATGGGGGACCAGGAGAGCAGGGACATGGGCCAGGGACTGCTCTCATACCCCCCTCCCAGCTGGTGGAGGAGCTGCGGCTCCCCACAGCTGCCCAGGCTCCCCAGGCTACTCTTACCTGAGCTGAGCTCCAGCTTCCAACTTAGCCAGGGGATGAGGCCTTAGGGAAGAGAAGGAGCAGGGGGGTGGGGCCATGGTGAAAAGTGGACAGGACAGACCCATCCATTTTCAAAAGTTTGAGGGCCATGGCCCCTTGACCCTCCCATTCCGGCGCCCCTGATTTCTCATCTGAATTTGTCTATCTTCAGCTCCCAGCCATTGGATCTTGTTATACCTTTTGTCTGCTAGATTGAAGAGCCCATTATCAAATATCTGTTCCCCATTTGGGTGCTGACAGACTGTAATCAAGTCATCCTTTAACCGTCTCTTGGGTAAACTAAATAGCTTGAGCTCCTTTTAGTCTATCACTCTATAAGGCATGCTTTCTAATGCTTGAATCATTCTTGTGGCTCTTCTCTGAATTCCCTCCAATTTATTAATGGACACCAGAACTGGTCACAGTATTCCAGCAGCAGTTGACAAATGCCAAATACAAAGGTAAAATAACCTCTCTACTCCTACTCAAGATTCCCATGTTTAGGCATCCAAGTATTGCATTAGCCCTTTTTGCCATAGCATCACACTGAGAGGTCATATTCAGCTGAATCCGCCACAACCCCTGTCAAAGTTCCTTCCCCACTCTGAACTTTGGGGTACAGATGTGGGGACCTGCATGAAAGACCCCCTAAGCTTATTTTTACCAGCTTAGGTTAAAAACTTTCCCAAGGCACAAACTTTGCCTTGTCCTTGAACAGTATGCTGCCACCACCAAGTGATTTAGACAAAGAACAGTGAAAGGACCAATTGGAGTTCCTATTTCTCCAAAATATCCTCCCAAGCTCTTACACCCACTTTCCTGGGGCGGCTTGAGAATAAACAAGATGAGCATAAACCAGCCTTAGATTTTTAAGACCCAAAAAACCCAATCAGATTCTTGAAAATCAGAACTTTATTGGACAAAAAAAATAAGAGAACAACTCTGTAAGATCAGAGTGGAAGATAATCTTACAGGCAGTCAGATTCAAAACATAGAGAATCCCTCTAGGCAAAACCTTCAGTTACAAAAAGACACAAAAACAGAAATACACATTTCCTCCAGCACAGCGAATTTACAAGCCAAAACAAAGAAAACCTAGGTTTCAGAGTAGCAGCCATGTTACTCTGTATCCGCAAAAAGAACAGGAGAACTTGTGGCACCTTAGAGATTAACAAATTTATTTGAGCAGAAGCTTTCGTGAGCTACAGCTCAAAGCTTATGTTCAAATAAATTTGTTAGTCTCTCAGGTGCAAAAGAAAACCTAATGCATTTTCTAGCTAGATTACTTACTAACTTTATAGGAGTTGGAGGGCTTGCATCCTTGATCTGTTCCCGGCAAAGGTATCACACAGACAGACAAAAGCCTTTCTCCCCCCCCCCGCCTCCAGATTTGAAAGTATCTTGTCCCCTCATCGGTCATTTTGGGTCAGGTGCCAGTGAGGTTATCTTAGCATCTTAACCCTTTACAGGTGAAAGGATTTTGCCTCTGGCCAGGAGGGATTTTATAGCACTGTATACAGAAAGATGGTTACCCTTCCCTTTATATTTATGACAACCCCAAAATCTTTTTGAGTCATTGTTTCCCAGGATGGAGTCCCCATCCTAGAAGTATGGTCTATATTCTTTGTTCCTAAATTAATACATTTGCATTTAGCCATATTATATGCATTCTGTTTCCTTGTGCCTACCTTACTGCGCTCTGTATCAGTGACCTGTCCTCTTCATTATTTACCATTTCCCCCAATTTTTGTGTCCTCTGCAAGCTTTGTCAGTGATTATTTTGTTTTCTTCTTAATAAAAATGTTAAATAGCATAGGGCCAAGAACTGATCCCTGCGGTACCCAAAAGTTTTCTACAGAAAGCTTTTTTTTTTTTTCACTGAAAAGACACAGTTGTAAAGAGCATATCCTTTCCTGGACTAACAGAGAAATGCTCTTGTCATGCAGTTTGTTTTTACAGATGTTTATTCCTGATGTGATTGTTTAAATAACAAATAATTTAGTGCTCAATTTTAGCTAAGACACTAATGGGGTACTAAATTGCTGAATAGTCAGGTTGGTTGCATTACCAGCTCCTTACTTCAATAAAATCATCTTTTTATTTAGTGGAACTTAAATGTTTTGATTGATTTTTTTTCTGGGGTTTTTTCATCTCTCTCTCTCTCACGTTCCACAAATTTTCTTGTAATGTTCTTTCATTTCCTGAGTTTGACCATTCTCTGGACTCTTTCCACCTTTTTATGAAATTAGAACTATATAATCTACACTATATACAGATCTCAAGCATATGCATTTTTAAGGTAGAGTTAGAGTTTATCCATGTATTTTGATTTATAAGATTAGAAATTAAGTGCCTATCTGATGTTCTGAACTCGTACATAGTTTTAAAAATTAACAATATCAGACAATAAAAAAAATCTATATAATAGTTCTCTGAGTTAATCAAGAGTTTGTATCAGAGTTTGAGTTCTTATTGATGACATGTCTTAAAAAGGATAGCAAATCATTAATGATAGGTTTATTTTTTCTATATTTATAAAACTTCAGCAGAGTTTATAGGATAGAGGAAGGCTTAGATTTCATTAAGCTAAACTCCAGTGACATATTAGAACAAGATTCTTGTTCTAACTTTTTAAGTTGGCTGAAACAGCTGTGTTGTAAGGGGGATTCATTCCCAAAGCATGATTGTACTACCCTAGCCCTTCCCAGAATGTTTTGCCATGAGAAAGCTGTTTTAAATTATATACAGCTGGCCCTGCCTCTCCTGGGATAGCTCATCCCATGCTGCGAACTGTACTGACCACTTGGCTGACTTCAAGCCTCTAATACACTGTAGGTTACAAGTGGTTTGGGTTGCTGCAACCCTGTTTCTATCAGACTCCTACCAAAGACATGGAGCTTGGGTTTAAACAGGTGGAGTGAATGGTATTGATCAACAGTAGTGGTAGGTATTTCCTTTTATAGCTTGAGCAAAAGTGAGTGGTTTCAACCACAA
The DNA here is from genome assembly GCF_009764565.3 of Dermochelys coriacea. NCBI lineage: Eukaryota > Metazoa > Chordata > Testudines > Dermochelyidae > Dermochelys > Dermochelys coriacea. The sequence goes on from NC_050069.1 coordinate 194,934,479, forward strand.
TCTCAAATTTAAGTTGACGCAAGGTTTGATAAGAAAACAATCCATCTTTTTTTAGTTTTAGTACCACCTTGTCTTCACCCTCTCCTGTATTTACAGCTGATTTGGAGAACAAAAGGCAGTTAGATTTAACTGGGCCACATTTGATTTCTTTTTAATTATTTCTGGGTAATGTTTTGTTTTTAAACATTTGTTCTGTCCGACTCATTTTTATACATATTCATTTTTCTTGCAGCATGCAACAGCAGGCTAGTAACATTAGAGGCATGTGTATCTTCAGCACATAATGAAACATTCTGGGATTCATTACTAGAGCCAATAATGGTTACCTGGTATCCTCCTTCAAGTCTGCTATTGTAGACCCACGTTCTGTGATCTGGCACCTATTTACTAGCTAAACATAAATATAGTTCATTATCAAGACACTTCCTTGATACCGCATCTAACTGCTGCACATTATTCTTCCCATCAAATTGCCATGCTCCAGGGATACTTTTTTCTAATTCAGTGTGTTTTTATAAACAGGAGCATATTGAATGTTTGTGCCCAATTAATGATATGTACCAAGAACATGGGTTATTTTTTTTTTCTCTGAATATATTGACATTCAAGAGCTCAACTGTAGGAGTTACATTTCTAGCCACAGTCACAGATTCTTTGAGCAGTAGTTGGCCATTAAAGGGTGTTCATATGCATACCCCTAAGTCCCAGCATTCTGTAGACTGAAGGTATAAACACCACATCTCTTCTAAAACAATGACTTTTAAGTCTGTTCCTGTGTTGGATTGTAAATCATTCAGGACACACTGTATTCAGGGCCCATTTCGGTCAGTTTGTATCTGTGAAAGCAACATACGTCCAGTGAACCAGACTTACTACTGGTAAGTTAATATTCTTTCTTCATGATCACTGATTATAGAGCCCCACTGAGGTGAGATACAGTGACCTCCCTGAAGAGGTGGGCTGAGGAACCTTGCTAATTAAGCAGTAACTGAAGCCTTCCTGAAACCAGAAGAATTGAGACTATGATGATTCATGAAGTTATGCACCAACTCTGCATTGCAGCCCTACAGATTTCAAATAAGGGTGCATTGTGGATACGTATCATTAAAATTGCCATCTTCCTAATTAAGCAGGCCCTTAGATGTTCATGCACAGGGACATCAGTTCATAATATGAATGAATGCATAGTACTACCCACTTAGCCTTTGAACTCTAGAACTTTCTCCAAAGGTCACAAAGTCTTAGACGAAGCATGACTAAGCAGTTCAAAAAGCTCTTTGGGGCAGGGACTGCCTATCATAATGGAAGCCTGGTCCATGGTTAGTGCTCCTAGGCTCTATGGTAATTCAAACAATAAATAATTAGCCTAAGTAGTAGTTAGTAGCTCTTTGCTATTCAGGGTGTGTAACCTTGCCTCCCCAGTATGACTATAGGACAGAAATTCTGAGAATTTGGTCTAGTGGGTCAGTCCTGTTGAATCTTCCTCAGTATTTGGAGGAGTGGGGGGAGAGGAAATGGAAGCTAACTATAAATCTGTTAATTTGAACATAGATGTATCTTTGTATGTGACAGAAAGAGGGATGAGGATAGCTTCATGGACCCTCCAGGTGGTGGACAGAGAAACTAAGGCTCAGTTGAGGTATGTGGTATTTACACTGTTGGTGTATGGAATGATGGGCTCAAGAGACATATCCATATGCCCTGACATGCAAACTATAGTTCAAAAAGTTTCTGTGACAGTATGAATAGGCATGTAACTCCTATACGTGTGGGTCTGTGGTGGCAATGTCATGAAGAACTGTAATTTAACTATTCAATGTATTGATAATTAATTTAACTAGTCAAACTTGGAGCAACCCAAACAAAATGGGTTTAAATTGCATTCAGTGTAGGCACTGAGTGTCCTTACAAGACCTGAAGATGAGTCAATAGTGTCTGTAACACAACTTAAAAGATGCCTTGTGATCCCACTGTGCCTCTCAAGCAGATGTTTAGCTTGGTTGTAGTTCTTTTTCCCTGACCATCACTTTGTGTGCTGGTTAATGCACTATTCCCATTGACACATTCGCTATCAAAAACTTCCATTCCTCTCAGTTACCATGGCTTTGGCACCTATTAATCTTCAGGAATAAAAGTTGAAGTTGTTGGTACTCTCTCCAGTTTTCTTTTATGGTGCTTCTCTGTCAACACTTTCCCTTCTCTGGGATTCTAAAACAAAAATTCTATATCTTCAAGAGGGTTGGGGGGGCATTATTTCAGAAATCCAAGGTAATAGCTGCAGTAATCTAAGATTAGGATAAAGCTGGGGAGGACAAACTACAGCTCCCTGCCTCCCCTGGCCCCTGGAAGCAGCTGGCACCTCGTCCCTGTGGCCCTTGGGGAAGAGGGGGCAGAGGGCTCAGTGCAGCTTCCATTGGCCGGGAACGGGGAACCGTGGCCAATGGGAGCTTTGGGGGGTGGTACCCATAGGCAAGAGCAGCATGCAGCAGAGCTGCCTGCCCTGCCCCGCCCCACCCTCAGGAGCCACTGCCGGACATGCTGGTCACTTCTGGGAGCGGTGTGGGGTCAGGGCAGGCAGGGAGCCTGCCTTAGCCCTGCGGCGTGCCGCTGCCACCCCGGAGGTAAGTGCTGCTGCCACCTCAAGCAAAGCGGCACCAGGCCGGAGCCTGCGCCCCACACCCCAATTCTCTGCCTTGAGCCCCCTGCCTCACCCCTCCTGCACCCCAACCCCTTGCCCTGAGTCCCTTCCTGCACACCAGACCCTGTCCTGCACTGCAACCCCAGCCCTACATTCATGGCCCGGCATACAATTTCCCCATCCAAATGTGGCCCTTGGGTGAAACAGTTTGCCCACCCCTAGGATAAAGGTTACTTATGTACAGAGTAAGATGTGTTCTCTTTGAGGCCTGAGATCTGAATCACTTATTTCTGTATTTTCTCCCAGAATGATATCTGATCAATACCCTGCAAACTATACCAACTTGGCCTGCGTTTTCTTCATCTCATAAACTAAGCAAGATTAGGCATAATAAATATATGGAAGGAACATTCAAGGAAAACCTAGGTGCTGTAAGATTTAATACTAAGCGGTACTCTGCCCTCTGAGTTAAAGATGCAATCACATAGAAAAATTGAGGGACCTCTGGTGAAAATAAAGGAAATCTGGAGCAGTAATGCAGAACATCAACAGGGTCATAAATTGGTGAAGATGAATATGCCCCATCGTGCACCTTTGTGTAGTCATAATCCAATCAATGTGTTATCCAGGTGCTTTCATTTATATTTAGGATATCATAAATCTATTGCATGTCTAGGAGCAAATATTGCCATTTAAGTTGTCAGCTAACAGATGCTCTGCATTTTTATTATCAAAAAGAGCTAATAAATCATAGATTTCTGTGATTACAATTAAAATGGTGCAGTCCTCTTTCACATTAATGTTTGCATTCTTACACCTTGTTTTCCCATCTAATTTTATACCTGTCAGTATGGTAATAGTTTTCCTGTTCTGTCCACTAGTGAGCTTTGCTTCTAAAATTGTATCAGTTTTGCATAAATAAAAAGAAATATGTCAACAATGTTAACCCACGTGTGAAGTTTTTCCTGTTCTTTATTTATTTAGCCTGGGTCTCAGCAGAACCATGTTACAGCCGCTGTCTCTCCACTTTTCTGGATAGCAGGTTTAAAAACTGTTTTATTTTACGCTGCATGCCATCTACAGCGGCCATGGAAACCAGGTTAGCATTCTTCTGGCAAGAACCATCTTTAAACTATGGGCTTTGCTCTTGTCTAAAAAAATAAAAACAGAATTTGGGGGTGCTGTGTTTTGATTTTTTACCCAACTGTATTCTGGCATGGCCAGTATGGATGGGGATGAATTTTATGAGCAAGTTCCAGAATGGTACGTTAGCCTACACTCCTAGAGTAGAGCATGGTTTGGAACTTGTTACTGACATAGACATTTAGAATAAGTTATCTGTGTAGGGCAAAGGAAGAGAAAAGAGGCGGAGTCCCTTGAGAAGAAAAGGGAAAGATCATACGCTAAGCAAGCTCTCCACTCATCATCCTCCTTTTCTCTCATCCCTTTGCTGTCTCAGGTGCTAGTTCCCTTTGGCTCTGTGATGGGGTGTACTCCCCACTAGCCCTGCAAGAGCTGAATTGAGCCAAATAGGCTGCAATCTGGGAGAAGGAAACCTCTGAGGAAAGCCCTAATTAGGAGAGGCTCACCTGTGGGAACAGGCGGGGCTTATAGAAAGAAAGGAAATTGGAAGCAGAGGAAGCAATCTGCAGTTACTCTCTGGGAAGAAGGGGTGCTATAAAGACAAGTAGCCCAGTGTTATTCCCCAGGAGGAGGGAGCTGAGAGGCTGGCAAATCCAAAGGAGTAGGGAGGGCCAGAAGGTAAGGAAGAGGCTCAAGAAAAGGCAGCAAGGTGTAGGAGGGAACAGACCTTGGCTACTGTTTAGAGGGTCCCTGAGCTGAAACCTGGAATAGAGGATTGGCCTGGGTCCCCGAGGCAGTGAATGGGAGGGCTGCCTGAGACAGCTGGTGAGCAGAGACTTTGATACAAATCCCCAGAAGGAGAAACCAGGGTGACCTGGCCAGAGGGCTGAATCACAAAGAGAAGACTGTAGTTCATGGGAGGGGCCACAGAGGCAGAAAGAGACAGAGTGCAACCGCAGGAAGGGGTGTTGACCATGGAGAGCTAATTCCTAGAACGGCAAGAGGGGGCGCCACTTGGGGTCGTCACAGGCTTCTTGATCTGAAATGGCCATGGAAAGATCCCCGCTCTCCCAAACTGATGAATACAACAGTAACAAAGATGGTGGGCACTCCGCAACTTTGAGAGTGGATTTTCAGAAGTGTTGAGTATCCCATTTACTCTGCTCCCACTGAAGTCAAAACTTCTGTGGGAACTGAGTTAGGTCAATATTGAGCATTTTTTAAAATTCCATCCTCCCAGTATAATAAAACTCCATTTGTTTCATTCCAAAATCTTTATACCCCGCTTGCCCTTGGACCTAATGAACAGTAGATGTGCATTTAAATGTGGCCTATCAGTTTTTCAACATAGCTGTGCTTTATGAAAATTCTGATACTTTCATAATCAAGCTGGGTGAGCTAAGGTTAGAGGAGGCATCTTTACTAAACAGATCCACCTCTCTGCTCTTTCCTGATGCAAAGATGAACGTTTCTGGTTTTTGTGAGCCTCAAATGTCCTTTAATTTAAATGTTAAAGTTTATAAAAGGTTATCACTGGGATGCATGTTCTTCTTTGAATGCTTGCTCATGTCCATTCCTGCCTCTGCTCAGCCTCCCTGCCCCCCCCCCCACAAGGCCCTGCCCATGCTCCAGCCCCAGCTTGGCCCCCTCCCCAAGAACACCTGCTGCTTGCACCTCTTTTCCTCATCCCCCCCGAGTGTCTCCTCCCCCCCCCCGGGGGGGGGAAATTCTCTGGCAACTGTGCACGCAGTGTGCTCATATCATGGAATGGACATAAGCAACGGATCTCAAAGAGCAACAGATACAGAAAGGTTAGTAACCATATTTTTCAATATTAGCAAGCCTTATTAAGGAACCACTGAAGATCACCTTTCAAAAATCCAAGCAATAAGATCTGTTCATGAGAGAGTTCACTACGAGGAATTGATCTTATGTTTTCATTATAGTTGCCTAATTCTAAAAGGACCATTATGAAATATTAATCCAAGCACCTTCACTCCAAACATATAAGACTCTTGCAGGAGAAGGATCCTCATGTAATCAGTTAGAAACCTGGCATCACAGTATACCTACTCCTAGTTCAGAGTATTGTTAAATCACTCCTTACATCCTCCGCTATAGAGGAACAAGGTGATGAGAAGACTTTTAAATTAATAACTGCACCTTTTTCTGAGACTTCCTTTACTGCCTTTTACCATTTTATGGAGAAGTGAAACTCCATTCTAGATAGTGAATTGCTCAGTAGCAAATATTCTAGAAAAAAGAAAAGGAGTACTTGTGGCACCTTAGAGACTAACAAATTTATTTGAGCATAAGCTTTCGTGAGCTACAGCTCACTTCATCGGATGCACCCACTGAATGCTCATGAAAGCTTATGCTCAAATAAATTTAAGCTTTCATGAGCATTCAGTGGGTGCATCCGATGAAGTGAGCTGTAGCTCACGAAAGCTTATGCTCAAATTTATTAGTCTCTAAGGTGCCACAAGTACTCCTTTTTTCTTTTTGCAAATACAGACTAACACGGCTGCTACTCTGAAACCTGTAAATATTCTAGAGTAATCTCTGATTTTTTTTTTCATTATTTTTAAAAAAAATCTAGATGTAGCAAACTCCATAAAGCAAAAGATCATCTGGACATGCTTGCTAAAGAGGCAGTATATTGTAATAAAACAAATCAATATTGTACAGTATCACAGGGCCTTCTGTAATATGTTCCCAGGTCTAGTAAAAAGTGGTTTGTAATGGTCTGCTGTATATATATTTCCACAGCTACTGGAAATACTCAGCAAGAAAGAGTTTCTGAATAAAATTAGGTTTCAGAGTAGCAGTCATGTTAGTCTGTATCCGCAAAAAGAAAAGGAGGACTTGTGGCACCTTAGAGACTAACAAATTTATTTGAGCATAAGCTTTCGTGAGCTACAGCTCACTTCATCGGATGCACCCACTGACTGCTCACAAAAGCTTATGCTCAGATAAATTTGTTAGTCTCTAAGGTGCCACAAGTACTCCTTGAATAAAACTATTTAACACTTGATTTTCAAAGAGTTTTACAAACCCTAATTTTTGCCTCACTAAAGTGAGATAGTGGGTAACGGAGGTGGTACTAGAACTCAGGAGTTCCTAGCTCCCAATCCTGTGTCCAAGGCTACACGATACCCCTCTTGCAAAGACACATCATGGAAGAGCTCCATGTGCCTGAGTAGAGCCAAAGGATTCCCACAGAGTTTCAAGCTGCAGCCAACACCTTTTCTGCAAAAGGAGGACAGGTTAGGACTCCTTACAAATCCTGGCCATGCTGTCCTTTTAAGTGCCACGTGCATGCATGTATTCATGAGGGAGCTAGGAATCCCTGAGTTCTAACCTTAGCTCTGATAACTGATGCTCTTTATGGCCATGGGCAAGTAACTTAACCTCTCTGCCTCATACCTGGCAGAACAAGTTGAAGAGCGTTCTGAGTTATGGGATGAAGGTTGAGCCCCTTTACTGCAAAGAAGATTAAAGAGTTTAATTGGGGAGCAGATGGAGGTATACTGGAAAGATTACTCTCTGCAGTCTCTTGATGATAGAGTATTATGCCAACGCTGTCTAGGTCAGATGCTTGCATTTAGACCAACTAATGGAATGTTAATCAATAATCATAAATGGGCTAGGACTCCCACTTTTGTTTTATGTCAATTTATTGGGCATTTATATAGGTTGTACCCTCATTGACAGAGTCACAAGTAACTAATACTGAAGAAAAGTTGCATATACACTGTTCAGTCAAAAGAAATTGCCACTTTCCTACAGCAGATTCAAAAATACAAATGATAGTACAAACTAAAAAACACTTGGGCATTTTCTGCGAACTTTGAATATTAACTTCAATAGCACTGTATAGGGATCTGGTATGTGGCTTTAAATCTGGAAGCCTAAACACTTGAAATGTGAAAGGCAAACTGGAATAAATGCAAGATCATCTTGTTTCCTTTTTGTTGTATTTGTTATTATAAACCTAGTGCCCAGGTCATAACCTTGGGATTGTCTCTTTAGTTATGATCTTATTTAGAGTCAAATTTTGTGTTCTATAGCTTTAACCATAGCCTGCTTTATTAAAAATGAATTTAATGGTCCTCTAGGAGCAGACTCTGCAGGTAGCAAACAAGAATCTTGGTATATATTGTCTTCAATTATTCATTCTGGACTATGGGGATTTGTGAAATGTATTTCTAGCTAAGCTCAAAGCCATTATACTCATGCTAGCAACAGGGCTATGCTATTTAGTTTAACAGAAAAGGACATGATTGCCCTCTTCAAGTTTTCTGTTTGTAATATTTTATTGCATTTAATAAAGTTTCCTGCAATTTTATGCATATATTGTGGACATGACCAGTCATTAGAGAGTATTGCAATACAATCCATAACCAAATATCACAAATTGTTGGATATTTATTACAGAATGATTCTTTGGTAATCCTCCTGGGGCTTCCTAGACGCACACAAGGAAATGAAGGATTTGTCTCTCATCTGTTAGTAGCTGCTCAGCTACAGATAACCCCTAGTTGGAAGAAGAAAAATAGTCCAACCATAGAGGAATGGTTCCAAAAAAAAAAAAAAAAAAGGTTGTATTTCTGGAAAAATACACACAGCAATTACATACTCTGCAAAATAGACAGAGGACAAATACCCAAATATCTAAATATCTATCTTTCATTCAATCCTCATGAAAAGTGCATTCACCATGGGGGTGACCCAGACCTGCACAATATTTTTAAGATTAACATTCGATAGAGCTGATTAATCTATTCCTGTACAATGTCCCCTGAAACAAAAGCTCACAGTTGTAATGATAGTTTCATTTCTGATATTTACATGGCAAGGATTTGTGAACCTGTTAGTACTTCCTAACTAAACACATGGTAATAAACATGTAAATGTTTCCTACAAATGTTACTTGGGAGAGAAGCGAGGTGGAGAGAGAGAGGAGGCATACATTAATTGTAAATGGCCTTCTTGCCAGCAGGAATTCATATGCATCATCTTGTGCACTTTGTGTGTGTGTGATGTAATCAAAATGGTTTTACACACAAATTGCTTGCAAGTAAATGCTGTGAATCATTTTGCTCCTGTCAGACCTACATCTCTGGCTCTCTGCAAACTCAAACAAGCTACTGGTATCCTCTGATATGTTTTGTTTAAAAATCAGAGCCACTTTCTCAAAGAATCTGTTCAAGTTTAACTACGGACTCACTACTGCTCCTTCATGGATTTTGTTTTAGAAAAAATGTCTCATTCTGCTCTCACTTGTACCATATTTACACTAGTATAACTCAGGGCTTGTCTGCATGAAAACATGTCACCAGTTATACCAGTATAATGACCCATCTGGATATTCTTATTCTGGAATAAGATTGATTTTTTTTTTGCTTAAATCTCTTCCCAAACTAATCTGAAAAAAAATTGTACTTGCAGAATGAGGGCATGACTATTCTTGCAAATGTAGAGCACTTTGAGTTAAACCAGCCTTCAGAGAGAGCAGTAGGGAAAGTGCTGCAGTCTGTCCACACTGACAGCTTCAAGTACACTGGCATGGCAACATTTGCGGCCCTTGCAGCGGCATTGGGCGCAGTGCATTATGAGCAGCTATCCCAGCAAGCAGGTGGCTGCAAAGCGCTTTTCAAATGTGGGGAGTGGAGTGTGACAGGGAGTGTGTTGTGTGTATGTGGTGAGAGAGAGAGTGGGTTTGTAGGGGACTGACAGCATGTCAGCATGCTGTCTTGTAAGTTCAGACAGCAGCAGACCCCCCTCCTCTCCCCCCCTGCCTCTCTCTCTCACACACAGCATTCCACACTAATGGTTGCTTTGTCTCAGAGCAGATAAGCAGACAGTTGTCAGAAACGGAGCTTTCAAAGGGTATATCCGTATTCCTGCAGTGATTCAAAAACAATGACAAGAGTGGGCACTTGACTTAAGGGGATTATGGGACTTTTCCAGAGGCTGATCAGAGCGCAGTAATGCAACACTTCGTCCACACTGGTGCTGTGGCGCTCCAGCAGGGGGCGCAGCAAATGTTATTCCACTTGCCAAGGTGGAGTACCAGCAGCGCTGTAGCCGCAGACTCAGAGCGCTCTATGTGCCTTCCCAGTGTGGACGGGTAGTGAGCTAGTGAGCCCGGGGCTCCTTTATCGCACTGTAACTCGCAAGTGTAGCCAAGCCCTAAGAGTGTCCACTGGGGGAGTTATACTAGTACAATTATACTGCTTTAAATTCACACCTTATCTTATACCAGCATAACCTTCCCACATACACAAGCACGCAGCTTCAGTAGCGTTGCTCCTGTTTTACACCAATTTAACTAAGCAGAATTAGGACCTAACTGTCGCTAGTCAACGCAGTGTTTTGGGGGAAAGGAAATGTTTGTGCATGTATCTGTTGGAATCCATGCAGGATACTTTCTACAGCACTGCATCCAGCAATCTTTGCTCTGCCAATTTGCTGCATCAGATTGCACTAGTTTTGACCAGAAAACTTTAGCTCTTTGTCACAGGTCACTGGCCCTTTAAGAGGAAATGGGATAATCCCCCCCCCATACACACACACACACACACACCCCATAATTATCTGCCGCTCAGCCAGAGTGGGTGAGGCCAGTGGGGGTCTAGTGTTAACCTGATGAACACCTGGGCCTCATAAAAAGGGCTGAGAAAACTCCATAAGGAAGCAACTCCAGGAAGCAGGTTAGGGTCCTGTGAGAAGCCCAGAGGTAGGGCCTGTAGGAAGCGGGGGGTGGGGGTCTTAGGAAAAGGTGCCAGAGTGCTCTGGGAGGGGAGGCAGAGAGAAAGCCCTGGGATGTAGTGCTCAGGTAAAAGAGCAAAGAACAATTCTGCAGGGCCCAGGAGTAGAGGTGATGAGTAGGGCACTTCAGTGAATGGCAGACTACGAGCTGGACTCCAGGGAAAGCAACCTGGCAGTCAGTGAACAGGAGCCGAGACCTGAGTCTAGAAGGCAGGCTGAAAAGTAATCCAAGAAGGGCAGAAGAATTTTCTGTTTAGGCTTCTAATGGGCCAAATGCTGTGCCCGGGCTCAAAGAGGTGCTCCACCAGTAAGTCACCTCCATTACATGCATGGATAAAGTGGGCCAATAATAAATTGGAGTGAGGGGAGGGGAATTCCCAAACTCTTGAGTATTTCTGACCTGCAACATGGTAATGGCAGATATTCAAAAGCAAAAAGAAGGGAATGAATGAACGTAAGTTTTGGCTTCACATGGATGAATGAGCATTTATTGTTATACTTGTTCAACTTATACTTGTTGAAAAATGATTATGCAAAATTTGCCCTGTCTCATTAATAGCTGCAGTTGTTATAGCATGTGAGTTATGAGAGAAGAAACAGGACATCCTTTTTATTTTTGAATGATATTTGAGTGTATAAGAGGACACCTGCTTTTACTGTCATTTTGCCTAATACAGTGGGAACAGGAAGTGCTGTGAGAAAGTAGAGAGACTCTACAGATGGCTGCGAGGCTGAGCAGATCCATCTGTGTGCTGCTTTCATATAAAATGGAATAAAGCTTGCTGGACCTTCAGATTCTACAAACTCTGAGAGCCAACCCTCCTCACACTGTAGTTGGATTTGGCTGCATGTGTGTTAAGCAAGCTGTGTCCAAGAGTGGAACTGAATTATTCTGGGCTAGACCACATAGCCCCCCATCTGCCCTGCCTATGAACTTCCCTTTGCTTCCCTTTCTTCCCCCCCACGCCACCCAAGTACGATGCTGCCCCCACAGAGTTGCCAGTACAAGAAGTGTTCTAGGGTGAAAGCACATCCGAGCGAGGAGGGGACATGTTGGAGACCCTGGCAATTCTCCACTACCCCAAACAGACTTATGGCAATGCAAGGCATGGGTTAGGAGAGACCCAAGGCTACCCTTATTCTGTGCTTTGGCTGCCAACCATAGCCAAATAGGGAGGGTGCAAGACTCAGGGGTGACTGGCTTCAAGTTTGTTTGTTCTGGTAACATCAAGGAGCTCTTGTGTGGCATGCTCTTAGCTGGAAGGGTGTCACAGTAGTCTACACCTTCGGTCGGGATCCTCTAGAGTTTCAGGAACCACCGGCTCAGATCTCAGCAGATAAATCTTCTGTGTTGAGCTCAGTAACACTTTGACAACATTTTTCATTTTGTGGGCAAAGGGGAGAAAAGTTTTGGGGGGAGAATTCACAATTTGGCCTTATTTTTGACCAGTTCTGCTGAGGTAAATTGCAGCTGAATGGATATCAAATGAACCCTCAACATCCTGTCTGCTCTGCAAGGGCCCTAAATATTTTAGGACATCTTTCATAAGAGTAGGAGTGTTTTCTAATGGCCTTGGACACTATATATTCACGGCTGCCCTTCTCCCTAGAAATGGCCCCATTTTGGTGATCCTCTGTGATCCTTTGGGCTGAAGTGTAAGAGGATATTATAGGCAGTCAGGGCAACAGAATTATTTATTTTGGTGGTGGTTCAAAAATTTTCTTGAGCTTTTAAACAGATTTTTAAAAACCCCAAATCTAGGATCTACCATTTGGATGTAAATTGCTTCTCCATTGCAGAAATCTGCTTCTCAGATCCTCATCTCTACTCTGCTTCTCACAGCCAAATGGGTCTGGGCTATTTTAATTGGAGCCTTTCAAATTATTAGTGATTTTCTTACTGCACTGAATGTGAACATTGTTTTTAATGCAACAAGTTTTGATAGAGAGTCTCCTACCAGAAGCTTCACGTTAATGGTGTGCATTCCCAATAAAAGTGCTCTCGTTTCTGGAAATGTTTGCTGTCACTTAACCCTGCCCTTTCATCACTAGAAATTCCACAAAAATATGGTTTCCCCTGCAGTATTACCATTAGAAATAAAACAAGAAAGCACTTTCCATTCATATTACCAGTAAGATTGTGCACTTGTGAAAGAAACTCAGCATGTTCTATTTAGTGCATTAGAAATGTAGCAATCTGCCTTTTATGTCCATCCTGGACATTTGTTTGCTGATTAGTAGATAGATAATATATACAAAACCAGATTAACTAAAGCCCTACTGATGCTTATCAATGCCTGCTTCATTCCCAGTAGCATATGCATGACTTGAAAGGTGATTGACTAGTGACATTTTATCACAGGCCTGAGGGGAGTAGATCAACTGCTGTCTTCATTAGACAGAAAACAGATCCAAAGAATCAATAGGAATGTACACAATTTCTTCTAGAGCCTCAAGCATCTGGGACCTATCAAGCCACTAGAGAGTAGTATGGAGGGGACATGTTTAACATTTTATTTATCTATGTAGAAATTTTGATCAGTGTCCATTGCCTAAGCACCTGGGATGAATAAACATTAATGAGGTAACAAAATACGAGTCTTTCAACCTAAGGGAACAAAATCAGAACCTCTTGCTCAGTAATGCACAAAAAAATCCCTCTTCTTATTACACTAATCTTATAGGTCCATCAGCAGCAGCAACATTAACCAAGTAAATTGTGTCTATGGCCCAAAGCTCACCAAACCCAGGCTCTGGAAGAGTGCTGGAGGTAGCAGATCCCTGAGGCATACGCCCTGCAGCTGTCCTGAGAACTTTTAAATCCTGAGAGCTGATAAGAACAACCCACCAAATTGTAACCCTGCTGAAGGACCACTGATGATTTCTCAGATAACTGCATTCCTGACCTTCAGAGCTTGGCATATTGATCCTCATCTCAAAGTGAGCAGGTTCCTCGCAAACTGAAACAAAGCTATGATGTTATGTGTCTATGATATATCAAACTGACTGTTATGTGTCCATGAACATGCAAAACTGCATGAAAGGGGCATTAAAACACAGGGAAAGCTCTGAGGATCAATTACACAGTAATTAATTATATTTGCCAGAGCCCCTTTGATCCAAGAAGCTCAACATGGTTTGCAAAACTTAATATTCCCATTGCATAGATGAGGAAGCTGAGGCACCAAAAAGCTAAGTCGCTTGTTTAAAGTGACACAGACAGTCAGCAATGGAAACAAGACTAGAACCCAAATCTCTTGATTCCTAATCCCCTGCGCTAATCCCTAGGTAGCGTTTCCTCCTGTGACTTCCTCTATGGCAGTTTTTCTGGCACAGCAACCATGAGCACATGTGTTTGAGAGAAGGAACAGTTGTCACATACGTGCATCAATTTGACGGGAACTTTCTCTAGTCTGTTGCTTGCATGTTATATGCCACCTGCACATTGCATGCCTCCTCTGTATAATTTGTTTCCTTATGTGGCTTAGGTTTCCTCTGTTCCATTACAGGGGACTGGGCCTTGTGTTGCTGGTGTTCGGTTCCTTCAAGTTCTTTCCGTGCTCAGGTGATGTGGAAGTCTGTTTCTGCCATCTCTGCAGGAAGTCCCCACACTTATCTCTCAGGGTCTCATTCATGGATCTCTGCCTTCCTCTGTATCAAAGTGGCCGTTGGCCCACATAGGATGATCAAGAAAAGGAGGGGCTTTGCCAGCTGTTTCTGAACCAGGATTTAGGCAGTGAGTACAGTGAGCTACACAGTTGGCTGGTCCCTCAATGCTCAGTAGCAACCGTATGTTATTGGGGACCAGCAGCCTCTGGAGAGACCAGAAGGAAAGGAGGATAACGTTCTAGCTGTCACAGCAGCAATGTGGTTATGGATTGATTTTGAACACCCCGAAGTCTGGAGATAAAGAGATCTGGGGTTTTTGGTTCAGGGACCAAATGCAATATTCAGATGCCAATGAACATTTTAATTCTGCAATATCCCCGAAAGAAGTTTGGAAGTGTTAAGATTAATGGTTTTCATTCCGATCCTTCTCCATCAGCAGCGCCTTTTCCTCAAGGTTTGAGCTGTATGTCTATTCTAGTTTATTCATTTGAGCCCTTTTATAGACTTGAACATATTCTTAATAAGGATTCTAGCCCCACTGAAGTCCCTGGAGCTGTTCTGTACAACAGTACTGAATTTGGCCCACTATCATCATGCCAAAGAGGTAGCAGCAGATTCCAACTTACTAAAAAACTTTTCAGTTGAAGCCTGTTCTGACAGAAGGGAAATTTTCTCTGTTGGGGGCTCCTTTAACCATGGGCTCTGATTCCATCTTTCAACATCGTTTGGCTAAGATTGCCCAAGGAAATGAATTCATAACAAAGCCCTTTGGTGTTTCAGAAGAGTTTCTGCTTATGGCCAACATGCTGAACAGTCCTGTACTTTAGATTCTACTATTAGGCTTAACAGCAGGATGTATGCAATCATAAAGCATGTGTTGCACTTTATTGCTCCTGAGGATCATCAAGGCATTGAACAACCTGCACAGGGAGTGTGAGAACCCAGACTCTGGTGAATCTGTACTGAACCTGGTGACTACCAGGTGGCTTTCCTCCGCTCAGGTGAATGTCTAGCCAGTGGAGGGGGCTGTGTTTCCCAGTTTAACATCCAGCCAGCCAGTAAAGGGCTCCATAATCCTCCTCATACAGGAAAAGGCAGCAATGTTCTGAGGTTAGAGGGGATGAGGCTCAAGAGAGCTAAAAGCTGCAAGAGACCAGAGGCAGCCCCCGGCGTACAAAGAAGGCCAGACAGTAGGCAGCCTGCGAACTGGGCAGAAATGCAGCCTGCAGCTGGCAGGAAGATGTTGTGAAGGGGTAAAGTGAGACAGAGTTACCTTTATAATCCTGCTCTGGACAACTCCTAGAGGCTGGGCTGAGAATTGCAGAGTTGATTTTTTTAAAGTAAGTGTTCAAAGCAATTTGTGCTGAAGTCTTTGCATCTTTATTTTCTGGCAGCCCAAGTGGAGTGTAATCCTTGGTTACTTATTCACGATGTGTGAGTGTTAAGGGGAGCCTACTGAGAGGTACAGCCTACAGCCTACGGCACTTGCCTCTGAGCTAATGGTACGTAGTGCACGCTGCCAGATGCTGCAGGGGAGGGAGGGCTACCACAGCACTTGCAGTGTCAACCTGAGATAGGGGGCTTGGTTACAGCATGCTTCTACTGGTGACACAGAGGGAGAAGAAATATATATTTTGATCTCTGTTCTTTACAGCGCTGCAGAATCACAGGATCGCAGTGAGACACAGGCCAGCAAACAAACTAAGCAAGGCTAGCAGCTCCCGCTCTCTCCTAGGCATGTTAGACAGCATTCCCTCCCACAGCTCCCCCTCCTGTGTCAAGCTACTGCAGCCGCTGAAGTGGTGGTTAGAATAAGAGAAGAACTACTTGCAGGGCTTTGTTTGTAGACCAGCAGGCTGCTGGGAGCAAGTTAGGAATGCATCAGACTGAGGCAAATAGGAAAACTGAATGCTTGCTGGGGAAGCTGTGTGTCTAATGGATAAAGCACCTGACTGGGAGTCAGGAGAACTGCATTCTATGCTCACCTCTGCGACTGACTGATTGTGACTTCATGTACATCATATATAAATTACCAAGGACATCTGCCTGGTATCTAGTGACAGTGAGAATAGCAAATAAGATATTAGCATCTAGCAGTGGGCACTAATAGAGGTAGACTGTTATTATTTTTATTACAATGGCACCTAGATACCCCAAGTAACATTGGGGCCCCATTGTGCTAGGTGCTGTATAAAAATATAAGTGACCTTGAAGAGACCTGCCTTGAAGAACTCACAATCTAAACAGACAGGACTAAGTATGGGTGGGAAACAAACACAGAGAGGTGAAGTGACACAGCAGGTCAGTGGTAGGCTCAAGACTAGGCCCCTGGTCTCCTGATTCCTATTGCGGTACCCTATTTGCTGGACTATACCAATTTGCTCTCCTAAACCAGGTGGATCATTGGCCTCTCCCTTTGTGGCAAATTTCTATGTTTCAGTTCTAACAAAATCTGACACTTGGTAGTAAAGATGACCTGAATGAAACAGGGAAGTGAAAGGCTCATTTTCTGATCCTTTAAGATGTTTGTCCTACCGCTTTAAGGCCTGATCCTGCCAGGTGCTGAGTGCCCTCAACTCCCATTGATCTTAATAGGACTTGAGGGCACTCAGTACCACATAGGATCATGCCATGGTCTCCAATGTGTAAGATTGTAGCCTAGGGATTATGGTATTAGTGCTATGGAAACACCAATGGCTCCATTCGCCTGTAAAATGATCCACATTCTGTAATTTTTATGGGACATTGGAAGTGTGGATTATTTTTGTTACTTTTGGATATTGATAATAACAATGTTGTATTTAGTCTAGCTGTCCAGCTGCTCTCTTTACATTTTTAAAAATACAAAATGCCAATGTTTTTTGTTTCAAATATCTCCTATCTTAGCTGTGGGGGTCAATTCCAAATTAATCTCAAAATCCTTTTAACAAATAAAAACACATTTTAGAGCAGGAGTTTTGTCCTAGTGGGCAGGCAGACCCAGCAAGTGTGATGAAAGATATTCCACTAGGGGATTTCTGACACACACTGCCCATAGATTTCTGGTATTTATTATCGAGGCAGGGGAAGACATAAGCTCCAGGGAAAACAAAAATCTAGGTCTGCCTCGGGTTATTATAAACTGAGAATTGATAGGCATTCTCAATTGCCTGTTGCTAAGCAGCCAGCGAAATTGGTTGTCCATAGTCTAGTCTCATTTTAAATAACAAAATACCGTGGTGTGTGTTAGGAGGGTATGCGATAATGTGTAAACATTACATTATCATGCTGAGTGCCTCACAGGGGTGACTGAAGATAAATCTGTTAATGATGTGAGGTGCTCGTTATTAGTGATGGGGGTCGTGGCAAGTACCTAGGCTGACAGAATAACTGAAGTCAATGGGATTATTCTAATAGGAGTTGGCAGGTTCAGGTGCTTACATTCTGAGTGTTACTGCAGTATAGTTTTGATTTGTAGTAAACTGGTAAATAGCCAAAATGACTAAGGAATCGATGTGGTTAACACCACCCCATGTTACCCCTACCTCCCCACCCCCCAGTCAGATAGTTACAGTATAAAAACAATTGGTGGATTTGATATTTGTTTGTTTTCTAAATAATCACTTTGCATTCAGCCAAAATCTCTGGGCAGGGGGAGGAGAGGTTATTGTGAGTTTAAACTAAAATTATAAAATAGAATGGCTTGTGTGCATTTCAAAGGTCCTTATCAGGTCACATTTTGGATGTAGATTATTTATCATGGAATTAGTTAATGGAGAATGTTGTCTGGGTGCTAAACCTCTTTTTGTTGTTTTAGTTCATGTGTTTGCCATCTTACACGGAAATAAGGGACTTGGACATCAATGTTTTGAAACAATCAAACTGTTAAATTGGTCAGTCTCTGTATTCCACCATGGACATCTTGGTCTAGAATCCACGCACCTCCTTTTGGCAGTTTATTTGTATCATCACTTATTATATTTATACTGAATGATCTAAGTACAGAGTCATTTTCCATAAACTAGAGTAATTTCCAAACACACCCATTATTCCTCCCTTAGTCCAAATTGCTCTGTAAGCTTCTTCAATTTAGAAGCTAGTCCTGTATGAATGTAACTGATAAGCAATCCCAAGCAAGAACCAGCTACAATATATTGACTCCTCATTCACAAAAGAGAGAGAGAGAGAGGGAAGGATTGTAATATGGGCGGAATTTGGGAAGATCAAACTATCCCACTACAAACCCCTACTCACACAGAAGCATACAGTCAGCACAGACACAATCTGTCATTCTGTCTAGTCTGAATCAGCATATATGAACACATTTCTTGATTACTACAATTCTGGTACCCAAAATATTTTTTACATCTGTATGTGGTGGATGCTGCAGATGCTATGGATATTATTCACCAAGTTAATGTATTCAGGTATTTCTATAAAAGTCCTGGGCTTGAAGAAACATCGAATTTTGAGCCCAAAATAATCTTACACATGTACCTCATCAGAAATTTGACCAACACTTCACTCACCAACACGTCATATAATCACAGAGAACAAGTGGTTATATCAGTCCATCAGTGTTTTGACATTTATTTTTGCACAGCGTCCCAAAACTGTCACCCCCACCTCATCCAATAATACATCTACTCCTAAAAAATAATTGCAACAACAAAATGGCTGTTGCTTCAATACCGAATTTTACTTTTGGTAAAGCAAATTGGTATCGCTAAAGAGATGCATGGAATATTGCTCAGATGTGCACACAAACATGGGATACAGTGATAGAGAAAATCAGAGAGCAGCACTAGTGTGCCAGGTTCAGTTACCCTCTCTTACCACTCCTCCCCCCAGCCATGTGCCTAAAAATAGAGATAATCAGGTTTCAAAGAGAAAAAGAAATGAAAAGGTCAAGTGTCATGACCTTAGACATATTTTGAAGCTGCTTTTCTCTCCAGCTTGGCTTTCCTTAGCTGGGCCTCAAGCAGTGGTTTCCGTTTTAAAAGTGGATCTACAGAGTGCTCTTGGGTACTGATCATGGTCACTGATTGTTTCTTACTGTTTGGTTTTTGTTTTGTTTTTTTTTAATCTGACCTGGCTTCCTGCCTGCTGCTCCTGGCTCCTTCCTTACTTAAAAATAAAATTAAAAAACCCCAGAAAAACAGAATTCTACAATAAGAACAGGAGTACTTGTGGCACCTTAGCGACTAACAAATTTATTTGAGCATAAGGTTTCGTGAGCTATAGCTTACTTCATCAGATGCATTCAGTGGAAGTGCATCTGATGAAGTGAGCTGTACCTCACGAAAGCTTACGCTCAAATAAATTTGTTAGTCTCTAAGGTGTCACTAGTCCTCCTTTTCTTTTTGTGAATACAGACTAACACGGCTGCTACTCTGAAACCTGAATTCTACAATGTTCTTTATTAATGGCCCAAACAGCTGCATGAATCAGGGCTACTGTAACTTTTGCAGCCCGAGCAAGTAAAGTCAAATGTGCACTAGAGCTTTTGTGACAAAAATGCTGTCACTAAGACTAAGTGGCACTTCCATGCAAAACCTTTATTTACAGCCCGCTGTAACTTTCACACAATTTGGGGGATGGCACTTCTGCTACTTGATGTCAACCCAGAACATTTTTTTAAATTTTTTAAAGCTCGATAAAATTCCATTTTCTGCTGGGTGAGAATTAGGTGATAGTGTTTTTCTTTAAAGACACCACAAATATTAGATTCCCACTTCTGGATCTTGATCCTCCAGTATCTGGCCAGTACAGTTATGCTTCTTCATCCTAGTCTGTTCAAATCACAATGTACTAATTGGATAATTTCACGCTGGAAGTATAAGACTCAGAAGTAGGGCTTCCTTGGGATACATGGTGTCTTCTGAGAATTAGAATTACAGGTAAACAATTTCCTTTTTCCAAGCTATTAAGAAATATTTTCACTGATTTTTCTCCACTCATGACTTTAAAAAAAATTAGCTAAAAAGTTCATCTTTTTACATGTACTTTGAGTAGTCCTGAAGCAGGAGTCAGTGCCTCGACTAGTTTTTCTAATTTCAAAAATCTTATTTAAATACAGAATATATCAACATTGATCACTATGTGTTCTGGCATGACTGTATTTTCCATTTAGAGACCCTTGCGCTTAACTTTTTTAATCACTTTGCTCAACATAAGAAGAAAACAGTCATTGGAAGGACAGGGTGCGGGTGCAAAAGTGAGATAAAAAATTCAGTATGCGATCAGCATGTTGCACAAACAAACTTTAAATTAAGTTCATCAGAGAGGGGGCGTGCCAGTCAAATAAAAACAACACACTGATGAGAAGGAAAAGCAGTGCTACTGTGATCAACACACAATATATTGTTTGAAGGCAATGGGTCAGATCATTGACTGCTGTAAATTGGGGTAACTCCACTGATTTCAATGAAGCTGTGCCGAGCTGCACCATCTGAGGATCTGGGCCTATGTGTTCCTCTTTGGCCAGGCACTGTCTTTGTTCTGTGTTTGCACAGTACCTAGTACAATGGGGTTCTGGCCCGTGACTGGTCTCCTAGGTGCTACCATAATTCAGATAATAAACAACGAATATAGTCATACACCCCCCTGTGGTGGGGCATCTTCCCCATCTAGGGTTGAAAGGAGTAAAGGTGGCCAGACGGGGTGCACCTGGAGGAGGAGCCAGGGAACATGACACTAATTAGAAGGAGGCTCAGCTGGGCAGGAATAGGTGGGGCCAGTATAAAGCCTGGGAGGGGTAAGCAACAAGGTGGCTGTAAGAAGGCAGGGAAGTAGGCTGTAATCACTCCCTGAATGGAAGGAGTTGGGAGACTGACAAGCCCAGAGAGGGGAAGTCAGATGAGCAGGAAGAAGACCAGGGAAATAGCAAGAGGTCAGACCATGCAGAGATCTTGGCTGCTTGTTATAGGGTCCCTGGGATGGAACCCAGTCCAGCGGCCAGGTCTGGGTTCTCTTACTGGCCACTGGGGAATGGCAAGGGCACTGGAGTTGCCAGCCAGATAGTGGGTCTGGAAGGACTGTGAGTTCCCCAGAAGGGGAGGACCTTGCTGACTTGACCAGAGAGCCAAGCCACAGAGAGGAGACTGCCTATCCAGGAGTGAAAGGGGCTGCAAAGTGAGACAGAATGGGGGAAGACACCACTGGAGAGAGAGCATGGATTCCCAGGACAGCCAGCAGGAGGGGCTGCTAGTGGTCAGTAATCCCTGTGATAATTGGTGAACAGGGATGTGCAGCCATCCCAATAGAAGGGGAGTTTAAGAGACTGGAGTGAACTGTAAAAGACTGCATATGATGGTCACACTGATACAAGGGGAGTATAAAAGGCCACAGCAGGAAATCAAAAAAGGAAAAGACACAGTGGAGCTGTGGCACAAGAAAGCTTGTGGAGGGCCCTTACACCCTTCCAGGCTGGGCTCTGGAGTTAGAATCCCTGCAGAAGCGGGGCTGACAAACAGTGGGGATGGAGCCAAGTCCTGCTGAGACATATGCTGGAGAACCAGCAGAGACATAGTGAGGCCCAGGTGTACCTGTACAATTATTTGATGCAGCTGGTTGAACAGCGGCAATACTTATTTAAGCTCCTGCAGGAGGAAATTGGCAGGGGCTGTGGAGTGTGAGAGGGGAAGAGAGGTGCCTAGGCCAGAGGCCCAACAAAGGGAGCACTATGCTTGCGAGCGATAGGGATGCCTAAAATGAGAGTGCCCCTACCTGTACAGGGACAAGAAGCCTCACAAAGAAGGAAGCCCAAAAGAGCCCATCCTGTAGGGAGAACAGGAGAGGCAGGGGCATGTCTTGCCTGCAGTCAGCAGGGAAACCTAAGAAGGCAATGCCCATCTATAAGCTGCAGGGTGAAGGTTAACCCAGGAGGAGGTGTGACTAGAGTAGGGGAGGCCAAAACGTGGCCTGCTGAAATGACTAAGCAAAGGGTATGTTTCAGTGCCATGAGGTTGCCCATATAAAAAGGCAGTGCCCTTTTAAGAAAGGGCAGGTAGCAAAGGGGAAGGCACCAGCCCCAGAGAGTTTGGGGAAGAGAGTGTCCAGGACTGGAATATGTCAGAGGCCACCAGGGTAGACATGGCGGTGATGACCATGGATCTGGCAGGGGGTCAATACACGCACCCCGTAGTGGTTAGGAACGAACTAGCAGATAAAACGACTGGGACAGAGAATGTCATCAGACACAAGTATGAAATCCCTTTAAATCGCCCCTGAGCTACCAGATGCAGATGCAGCTGGGAGCCCTGGGGTTCGGGGGCGATTTAAAGGGCGCAGGACTCCAGCTGCCACTACCGCAGCAGAGCCCTGGGCCCTTTAAATCACTGAGGAGCCCTGGGGGCTCCTGGCTGCCACTGCTGCTCGGGGCTCTGGCAGAGCTTTAAAGGGCCTGGGGCTCCGCTGTGGTAGCAGCTGCTGGAGCCCCGAGCTCTTTAACTCCCCGCCTGAGCCCTGCTGCCCAAGCCCTGGGGTAGCAGCAGCCAGGCTCCGTCAGGGATTTAAAGGCCCAGGGCGGTAGTGGCGGCTGGAGCTCTGGGGCCCTTTAAATCCCCGCCAGAGTCCCCCCACCCCTACCCCCAGGGCTTGGGCAGCAGGGCTCAGGCGGGGATTTAAAGGGCTTGGGGCTCCAGCCACTGCTACTGCCCCGGCTCTTTAAATCCCCTCCGGAGCCCTGCCGCCACTACCCCAGGACTTGGGCAGCAGGGCTCAGGCAGGGATTTAAAGGGCCCCAGGGCAGTAGCGGCAGCTGGAGCTCTGGGGCCCTTTAAATCCCTGCCAGAGCCCCACACCGCTACCCCGGGAGAGCAGCAGGGCTCAGGCCGGGATTTAAAGGGCCCGGGGGGGGATAGCAGCGGCTGGAGTTTTGGGGCCCTTTAAATCCCCGCCACCACTACCCCAGGGCTTTAAATTGCCCTCTCGGAAAGCTGGTCCTGGTATTGCGCACCGGCTCTTACCAGTACGTCATACCGGGGCATACCGGCTTACTTTCACCTCTGGTTGGGAGTCTGGCAAGCCAGGGGGGAAGCCCAGGAAACAGCAGCAAGGGGTTAGACCGTGCAGAGACCTTGGCTGTTTGTTGTAGGGTCTCTAAGCTGGAACCCAGTGTAGAGAGCAGGCCTGGGTTCCCTTACCAGCCACTGGGGAGTGGCAAGGGCATTGGAGATGCCAGCCAGATAGTGGTCTGAAAGGACTGCGTTCTCTGCAAGGAGAGGACCTGAGTGACCTGCCCAGAGGGCCAAACCACAAAGAAGTGACTGCAGATCCAGGAGTGAGAGGGGCTGCAGAGTGAGACAGGATAGAGGAAGACACCACCAGAGGGAGAGCACATGCCTGGCGGAGATAATTCCCAGAATGGCCAACAGGAGGGGCTGCTAGTGGTGAGTACCCATGACACCTTCTCATCAGTGTTTCAAAGTTTCAAAACCTTTCAGACTAACTAAGGAGGGGCCTTGTGGCAAGAGGCTTAAGATGATTGCCTAGCAAAGGTTTGGACACATCCACAGGTATAAATGTCCAATAAACCAACTCTAGAAGTACAGGGATTCATGGAACCACCAAGAGAAACGGGAAATAGTCCATTTTGGCAAAATACCTACCCATGTGGCAAATGTGGCTTACGAGAGAAGCTGTCTAACGGATTTTCCTATACAGCTCTGACAGTGAAGCTCCCCCAAAAGATAGACTATGGGGACAGCAGGAGCAGTATAATCTGTAGCTATGTTTAAAAATAAATTGCATACCATCTCTTCTCCCACTACTTGCTCTCCATCTTGCTGACTTCTATTTTCTGTCTGGCTTCTCGTCTTCCATCCTATCACTTGTGCAATGTTTGGTGTTTTTCTTAAGAGTGCCAGCCCTGGAGCCAAGTGAGAATCTCATCACTATTTTTGGCTTAAGTAAGTTGTCTTCAAGGTTATGGAGAAAAGCTTGAAAATGTGACCTCACCCAATGGTCTCAAACTAAAAGAAAAGGGGGTGGGAAATAAACCTCAATTCTTGTTTTAAAAATCATGAGCTAAATAAACCTCATGATTTTTGAGGCTTGACTCCTAATTTTTTGAATGCTTGGTGTTGACAGTACTTTAATTCTCCATCTTCAGTATGTGGCTCATCTCTTTTGTTCAAATTTCCCAGCTTCTTCTTGTAGGTAGCTTTGCTTTCCTTTTGATGACCCTTCTGATTCTTGCTTTTCTCTCTAACTTCCTTGACATACATGGCTTCTCATAAATTGCTGTCGAGTATTCAGTAGAGAGACTTCTTTATATCGGGTTCATCCATTCCAGCTTTTAAAAAAAAAAAAAGGTGGTATGTGGGGAAGCATTGTGTAATGCAGTAAGGCCTTCTTTCATAAGCACAGAACAGGGACTGGTGACTTAGGGACTGGTCCTGCAAACATATTAGTACGTGTTAGCTGGCCTGACTTGCCTGGAGTGTGCTGGATGAATGCAAATCATTCTCTCCCTTTTTTCTGTACTTTCCTTGTACCGGGTAGCTTTCTTGTCTTTGCTCAGAGCACCTTGTGACGCTTCTGTTAGTGGTGTTTTTTTCCCTCCCATACACACAGAATAAAAAAAAATCAAAACATGGTTTGATTTCAGATTAGGGGAAACTACAAAGAAAGAACAAAAGTAAAGTCTCCATGACAGGAAGATAGCATAAGAATGATCACATGAGCAAAGTGAAGCACTGCAGTGCTCTACATCTGAAATGAAACAGTCACAGCACCCCTTCAACAAGAAGGGAGGCACCTCTACATTTAAAGGTGCAGTGCAATGAAAGCTGAATGACCGTCTAATATCAGCTACATGGCTTACTATGGCACAGCTTCTGGGGTTTTTCAATACTGTTAGAATGATGATGATTTATACTGTTATCATTCAAAGGCCCCACTCAAGACTGGAGTCCCATTGTGGTAGACTTGTAGTTCTCTGCTTTTCAATATTAGCATCCCCCTTTCCATCTAGCCTCCCATTTAGCAGTAGGGAAGGGGAGGGTGGCCATGACCTCTTGATAGCTGTTCATGACCCCCAGGGGGATCATGACCCTCAGATTTAGAACCCACCTGCTAGGCAATGTACAAACACATAGTGAAGCTTTTAGACTCAAAGCCCCTCTGGTTTTACCCAAAAAAAACCTTTCCAAGGCTCAGAAGAGGAAGATGTGAAAACAAAACAATAAAAAGGCTCAATTTAGGATGATGTAAATAAATATGGGCATTTAGCCAAAGGGATGTTTTTATTTCACTTACCTTGTTTAGAGTTTTCTAATGATCTGTGGAGCATATCCCTATTACTTGCTCTTGGCTTTTAGTAATCTCTAGGATTATTAAAGATATGCAGGATGGGCAGTTTTGTGTTGGTTTTTTTTTTTACCGGGTTGTAGGAAATATGGCCCAAATTCAGCCCTTACGTGGACAGGTGCAATTCCTGTTGATATAACTCGTTTTTGCTGGGGCTGAATTAATCGCTATATTTATAATAAAAATGGTTTTGATCTTAAGAGCTGGAGGAAAAAGTGAGTCTAGAAACAGAAAAGGAAGTTGTAGGGAGTTGTCAAGTTGGGAAGGAGCAACTGAAGGCAGATGCAGGCTAAAATCATGTTAGTATGGAGAGAGTAAAATTAGTTTTCTGTGCATTGGCATCCATATTCTTAAAAATCCAAAGTTTTTAAAACATTAAATACATGTTAATGTTCATACAAAGATGTTGAATGTTAATAAGCACCAACATTATGCAATGCACAGGCTTATTAAAAGGTATTTTAAAATATTTTCTCTAGTCTGGGAGGTTGGGCATTATATATGAAACTGGAGTGTTCAGTGCATAACAAGTTGATTGTTTTAAACCCCTGCTGATTTATCTGGTTCCGCCTTTTTCTGTTTCTGCACATTTTAACTTTAATCTGGGCAAGTGCCTTGCTCTGTAAACTTTTTGTAGGAACTCTTTTTGCACATCAGTTAGCTGCATATTTGCTGTAGCTGCAGAACTTGGATCCCCTGTGTGAGGAGGTGGTGCCCTGATTGTTTTAAAAACTGCTTTAGTTCTGCAATTGAGTCAAAGAGGTATTTTTAAAACTAGAAACAAGCCTTTATAATGGATGCAGAGAGTCCTTCCTTTCAGATGGGATTTGACATGCAAAGCTGGAAATAGTTTCCCTGTGGGACCACCATACACTTGACCTATTATCTAGAGAATACAAACTCTGTTATTGAGTTATTGATTTATCTGAATAGAATTTTTGGCCTTCTGGATGCTAAAATCCGTAGCAAGTTTTTACATAATGGAAAATTTCTGTTTTGGTTCAGACAGAACGTAAGCTCCGTGGAGCAGGGACCTGTTCTTCTTTTATGTTTGTGATTCCAAGTGCACCAATATTCTATTTAAAGAACAAATGAATACACGGGCATCTCTCTGAACAGATGTTGCGCCAACACTAGTGCATCCACCATAGCTAATGAGTGCACTCAGTCTTTCATGTTTGTTTTTTATTGACTTTTTTTATAGTGCTCGTCAAAATAGTATGAGAGCTGAGCTGACACTTTTGTGCAACCACAGAACTTAGAGTCCTATAAGTAATTAACAGAAGTATTTGTTTCTGATTGATAGGACAGTTTTTATTTTTTCTGTAGTTCATTGTTATAGCAACAGTGTGTGTTTTCATAATTACTTTTGAAAGCATTCTTCATGTTTTACAGGCTTACAAAGATTAAAAATATTCAGCCCATGATTGCAGTAGACTGCAGAATTATATCTTTGTTCTTCTCTTGTCGAAAGCCTTGCTGTCTTTAATCTCTGAAGCAATAACTGGAAAATGGCTGAGAGAAGCCAAATTTGTCTGGACTCCCTCCTCCAAAACATGGTACTTCACATAACAGAAGAAATGCAAGATGATGCCTAACTATGTGGCTTATATAAAAAGGGGAAAGGTTAATGTGGTGGTACCCACTCTACTTTTCACTAAGTCTGCAATCCACTGATTCCATTGTCATTGTGAGCTAACAGCTCTGTGCTGGAGACCATGTTGATTATGGATTACTCTTAATATTATAAATCTCAATAAATACTTGTCCTGGCTCAGTTTTTGGTGGATTAAAAATACTTCTTCGCTGACTGGCTACATTTGGACTTCTGTTAGGTGTGTCTAAAGGATGTCTTGGAAATCCAATAATTGCAGTCTTCCACGGAACTTCCAGAAATTTTATCTGGAAGAACGTTTTATTTCAGGGCCAGATGAAGGCATAGACACTAGATGCCTGTACCTAGGGCCACAGCTTCTGAAGCCTTGTGATTACATCAGAATCTCATCTTTCTTTAATACTAATCCTCGTGATTGTGAAGAAAATTTTAACATGAACCAAGTGTTGGCTGATGTAGTGACATGTGGCTGAGCCTGCAGAAAGCCTGAAAAAATTGCCCTGAAGTATAATTTGCCTCATATGACTTGGAGAAAGACCCACAGATCTGGGAGGCCCTGTCAACATAGGACTCGTGTGACAGGTGGATTAGAGTGCAGCATGCTCAACACACCTCAGCAGCCAGGATGTATAAGTGCTGAGGACCCTCTGCTGTTCCTGGGGGCAGGAGGCCTGCCTGCTGTTCCTAGAGGGGTGGAGGGCCCCAGTGATTCTGCCTAGTCTTTCTACGGGTGGAAGAACAGGGCCATAGTGTGATGAGAGGGCTATGGGGTGGATCCAAGGAGACCCCCATGTTGTGGTGTCCCAGGGCCCTGGATTATCTTAATTTGGTCCTGCCCCTTCTCTGTGACCTGCAATGGGATTTGTTCAATTGGGCACTTCAATCCTGCTTTCTAAGGAGCTATCCTGGGGGACAAAGTCTGCCAAATACCACCCTATTCTGAGCTGTAGTAAAACTAACATTTTTGGCAGTTGCTAAATAACATTAAACTAGATGCCAGAACTGCATCTCTGGTTCCCTCAGCAACACTCCATTGTCATTCTGGAATGTTCTAAGGTTACAGGGTTACATTCCTTTCTTGGTAACAATAGGGAATTCAATATTGTAAAGGTCAGAGGACCAGGTACCACCCTACCTCTGTGGGTCTGTCTCCTGACTGTAATGTAGTTTAGATCTGTATCCTCTCTGGCTTAGAAATATAAAACAAGGTACTGACAAATGATGATGATCATTAGAATTGTGAAAACTGAATGCTAGGCTTCTCACTAGCCCAACTACTAGCTCTGCTGAGGGGAATTTCCTATTTCTAAATACTAAATAGGAAACATTGTGTTATTCACGTGGCCCTGAAACAGGCAGACTTCAGCTGTGATTTCTTTAGTCACTGGCATGAGTAGCTAATTTTGACTAGCCTGAAAGATTTGCTTTTCTTTTGTGAGCCACGATGGGCTTTCAGATATTAAGTGTTTTGGATCAGAAATTCCTGAGTGATGTCCGAAGGAATTAGAAAACCAATGTCAACTGTGAGAAACCATCAGAAATATGAGTGAAAGGAGCTATCGCTCCCTTCAATTTAGCACTTCATTTTCCTGTGCATGGAATGGT
Source organism: Dermochelys coriacea (assembly GCF_009764565.3). Taxonomy (NCBI): domain Eukaryota; kingdom Metazoa; phylum Chordata; order Testudines; family Dermochelyidae; genus Dermochelys; species Dermochelys coriacea. The sequence goes on from NC_050069.1 coordinate 194,963,095, forward strand.
TTTTGAGTGTAAAGTCACTGAACTTGAATCATAGAATAGATAGGTTGGAAAGGCCTATTGGTCTCCCTGAATGGCTAGAACTATTTATAATATCTGACTCTTGTAAATACTTAATCTTTGAATGTAATTGACATTCCCAGTATATTGGTTATATGTTTAGCAAGTCCTATAGCAGCGGAAGATGGAGCACTAGAAGTTGGTGAATAGGGAGTGCTGTGTTGAGTTCAATGCCTGCTTTTGTCAAAGGATATGGTAAATTTTCCCATCTTTGAGGTTTTTTAAATCAATATTGGACATCTTTGTACAAAATAGGGTCTAGTTCAACCGTAAATGATTTGGGGTGAGGTTCCATGGCATGTGCTACAAAGGAGGTCAGGATAGCTGATTATATAATGAATTTTAAGGCCAGAAGGCACTGTTAATCTATACAAGGTAAAATTCCCATTCACTTTTTCCGGTTGTGTACTCCTTATGCAAGCAAAGCTTCCACTGATGTCTTATGTTGTTATGTCGTAATATTTTGTACTTGCCTATCAGCTGAGCATCTTAAAGAGCACTAGGATCGTAACTTAATCGCGGATATGAACCCTGGCTGAAAAGTTTGGATCTGGGTCTGAATCTCATGTTGCTCAATAGTGACTCCTCTGGCCAACTAAGAAGCAGCATTACAGGACTGGAGCGAGACCAAGTTCTCTTCTAAACCACAAAATATAACCACTTATAACATGGATTGAACACAGCCCTATTTGTAAGATTTTTTTTTTTTTCTCTAGCATGTGGACATTAAAAATAGTTTCAGCCTGGCTAAACAAGAAGTAGGACTGAGTGGACTTGCAGGCTCTAAAATTTTACATTTTTATTTAGAATGCAGTTTTTTTGTACAAAATTCTACATTTGTAAGTTCAACTTTCATGAGAAAGTGATTGCCCTACAGTACATGTATTTTTCAATTTACGTAATACAATTTCTTTTGTTTTTTACAGGGCAAATACTTGTAATCAAAAATAAATATGAAGTGAGCACTGTAAACTCTGTATTCTGTGTTGCAATTGAAATCAATATAATTGAAAATGTAGAAAACATCCACAAATATTTAAATAAATGGTACTCTATTAACAGTGCAATTAATCTTGCAATTAGTTTTAATTGTGCCACAGCCCTAGTATTTAATCTATATAAAAATCTGATTTTTAAATGATCAATCTTTATCCACTCCACTTGAGTCCCAGTCCAGTGCCCTAGCCGCAAGGCCATCCTAGCCCATCTTCACTGCCTCCTGTAGAGATGCACTCATGGTTGTGATAGGGTGCATATTCCACACTGACAGTGACAGGGTTAAGGGGAAGTGGAGAACCCAATTAGCCCATTCTGTGACACCTTGAGGGGAGACAGATGATTAAGAATTAGAACCAGACTGGGTGGTTCCTATAAAGGAAGGGCAGCAGGAAGAGGACTTTGTTGCCCTGGTGGAATCAGGGGGGACTAATAGTGACTTGGCTGGAGGGTTAAGTTATGAGAGGAGGCAGACTGCCCCTGGGCCGAGGTGGCTATTGGCAATGGATGCTGGATGAAGAGCCAAGCCACAAGGGGGTGCGCTAGTGGCAAGTCCACTCCTCTACAGATGGTAGACTTTTTTTAAGAAGCCTAGTTTAGACAAGGGTAAAGATGCTGTGATTGCACAGAGACAGGAAAAGGGATGGATTCAACAAGGATAAGGAGATCCCATCACAGGAGGACATTTTCTTTAGCTGTGAAAAAGCCTTTGTAGCTCATGGAATATTGGCATAAGCACCCTAAATTCTATCAAACCTCACAGCTTGTCAGCTCTGTCTTTGAGGAATTTTATATTTCACTGGATGAGTTGCCCTGTGAGAGGTCTGGTCATTGCTATGGCAACTAAAGTTAAATTTAGCTGTTCATTGTAAGCTGTGACTTTCAGAATTTTATCCTCTCGGATACTTTGAACTCCATTAGGATGGAACTTGATTTAGAAGCTGTCAGCATGGATCTGTTTTCCTACTGAACTGTTTTTAATTTGCGGCTCTAGAAGTACAATGCACCAGTTTCCTACCTATTTTTTTAGGTAGGCCTTATCTAGACACATAAATTGCACCAGTTTAACTTAACTCAGTTTTTAAACCAACTTAGTTAAAACCAGTGCAAATTCTTATGTGAACATTCCTATTTCAGCGTAAAAGGGTGGCTTATTTCAGTTTAGTTTAAACCTGTTCCTCATGTATTTAAGATGAACTATAGTAAGTCTAGTTTAAACCAAAATAAGTGTCTCAAAGCCTTCTGTGCCAATTTATCACATCTTTTCAATTAAGTCAAGAAAGCTTTCTCACGTAGACAAGCCCTGACTATACAAATTAAAGGACAATTTGGCAAAGAGTCACTCCCTAAAGTTGGACCATTGAAAATCTAAAAACTCTTCAGAAATGGCTATTTGCTTATAGAGAGGTGCCCTGAAAATCAACTGAGTTCTCCCCGTCTGATCTCCTATATAGAAGGAAAGTGAGGGGACCCCTAAATCTTATTAGATGCTCCTGGGAAGGGGACACTGAGGCAAAGAGACTGTAACTGAATATACACAAAGGTCAGAAAAAAGTTAAGACATGATGGATGTTTAGACAAATCTCAAGGACAGTCAGTCCCAGCAAAAGACATAGTATGACCAACATGCTTGTAAGAGCCCTTTTTAAATAGGGGACTTGGTGTTGGTGTCAAGATCTCTGGGGGAAAACGTACAAAATGCAAAATTTTTGGGAAGGACCTTTTTGAGGTGAATGAAGATACGCATGTTAAACCTAATGGTAATGCTGTCCCACAGCTAGTACATGTAAACAGGCTGAAAGCTTATCACAGCTGTGAAGCCATAAGTAAACATGATCTGTTGTGCCTCAGTTTCCCCTCTCCACATCACCTCATTGATTTGATGGCTGAATGCCAAACTGACTCATCTCTAGAAAGCATCAAGTTTTTGCAGTGAGTTAACACCAGTTGAAAAAGCAGAGGCATTTTCTAGCAAACGGGGAAGACTCACTTGCTGACTCAAAAGCATTTCAGTAGGACCACAGCCATGTCCCAACAGAAATACAAAGCATACTGCACCCCGCAAGTGGTAACCAACGCTGGTGGAAACAAGAGTGTGACTGAGGTGTGCTGGACCAGGACTGCAGCTATACACAGACTCTCAGAGTGTGACCTGCATGCTGTTTGTGAGGGGCCCAGGTTGGGAGCTACAGCAGCTAAGCATTGTGAGACACCCCAGGTTGCAGGGCAGAAGTGACACAGCCCTTCACTGGTCTAGATTGCACCCCAATGTGTCATACCAGCATGTAATTTAAAAACATTATCCATTGAATTACCACTTTTTAATTACCCTTTTGGGTAAAGATTTGGGGGTCATGGTGGATAATCAGCTGAATGTGACGAAGGATGTCGATAGATTGGAGAGGGTTCTGAGAAGATCCACAAGAATGATTAAAGGGTTAGAAAACCTATCTTTTAGTGATACACTCAAGGAGATCAAGAGAAGGTTAAGGAATGACTTTTTTTTTATAGCTTATAAATAACTATCTGGAGAACAAATAATAATGGAGTCTTCAATCTAGCTGAGAAAGGTATAACACAATCCAATGGCTGGAAGTTGTAGCTAGACAAATTCAGACTGGAAATCAGGCATATATTTTTAACAATGAGGATAATTAACCATCGGAACAACTTACCACGACTGATGATTTTTTTTAAATCAAGATTAGATATTTTTCTAAAAGATTCTGCTCTGGGAATTATTGGGGGAAGTGCTATGGCCTGTGTTTGTACAGGAGGTCAGACTAGATGATCACGGTGGTCCCTTTGGCCTTGGAATCTATGAATTGAAGTGCTGCCTGAATTATCAGGAAAACATCCTGGCTATGATCGAATAGACTAGAGTAGTCTCCCAAGGAGTGTAGTGGGTGTGAGAAGCTTGGCAAAGCCTAGTTACTTGAAAAGTTTAAAGTCGGTCGGGAATCAAGGGGAAAATACCCTGCAGGATACAATCCTGCAGTGGCAGAACTAGATCTAGTAGGTCTTTTCCATCTCTGACTTCTGTGAATAATAAAAATAGGATTTTTGTCTTGAATTCAAGTGAACTATTTAGCTTTTTTGAAACCATTTTCAGAAAAATGGCTGTAGGTCTGGATCAGGATTCCTCAAACTTCTGCAAAGCTTTCCATGTGACTGTTTAAAGCAACAGCCTGTCATAAGATTGAAATGCACCTGTGATGCCTATGAAATAACCCTAAAAAAATTTGCTCTAGTTTCTCAGTGGTTACATCCTTGACTTGCAGGATACATTGGTGCATATTACTCTTTGGCATGAACATAAGATTGTCATTCTTGTATAAACTGATTTAGGACTCCAATGTTTTGTTTACTCCCTGTGGCTAACAGCTATTGAAGTCATGTTTGGATTACTGAAGATTTCTCTGCAGCATGGCTCGGGGTCTTAAGTGTTGTAGAGAAGGAAAATTCCTACCCAAAAAGTGTGTGTGTGTGTGTGTGTGTGTGTGTGTGTGTGTGTAGACACACAATATCTTTGGTACGTCTGTTCTCCCTGCTTTACTGCCACCACCATGTGAAATAAACTCTATCACCATTCTATTCACCATTCACAGCTGTTAATTTACCAGTGTAGCCCTTCCATTTTCTCCAGTGCTTCAAACATAGTTGCTCACATTGCAATGGGTGGCTCCTATGCTGCACCAAGACTTCTGGAAGGGTGCCCAGCCCAGCAGCCACAGCAGAGGGCTGAGAATGGGATTTTCTAAAGGGCTCAACATTGGCCTAACTCTGCTCTCATTGAAATCCATAAGAGTTTTACTGTTGCTTTCAGCCGGACCAGAGTAAGACCAATGGTGAATGCTTTTGAAAATCCCACCCTAGATGATACCCATCTGGTTGCATGTTTAGGCCACAAGTGCCCCACCTAAAATTTGATCTATAATTCCCATATTCACCTCTTCTCATAGTGGGGAGGGGTGACCTGATTACTACTTTTCTGAAGGGAACTTCAGGAGCAGGAGCCCCTTCTGATTATTTAGTAGAGGGGTTTTTATGAAATGACTGTATCATGAATGCCAGTTTCATGTTTACCTAGCCCAGGAAAGGGTAATGACTTCCACTTGAGAAGCAAACCTGCTCCTTCCAAGATATCTTGCCACAGCCCTGCAGATCCTACATCAGAGGGTGGATATGCCAGGCAGCACAAAAGCAGGGAATAAATCAACAGCAACACCTAGGACAGACTCTTGGAGGGTACTTGTGGTCAGAGCTGTACAGCTGCAGGTATATGGCAAATTTCCCTAAATATTTATTTCCCAAATATTTATTGCAAATCCACATCACAAGAATAACCACCACAATTTGTAGGCTTCTTGGTAGTCCCAGCTTAGAAACCAAAAATTTGAATAAGTATGGAAAGGGAGTTATTCTTCCACTCCAAGGCATGGACCCTCCAGGTGAAGGCTGAGACTGACATGAACGTGGTCTGGATTGGAACTTGAAGAGTTACCCACGCAGTGTCTCCAAGGCAACCCAGGGATGCACTTTTCCCAGCACCTGGCTGGAAACTACTTCTAAAGACTAGCCAGGAGCTCTGTGCCACTGACCATATCTGCTGCCTGTGACTTGCTGGTGGAAACCACACCAGCAGGAGCCTAGTTTCTATGACTTGCTGAGTTGGTGGTAGGAGAGACAGGGGAAAAGCTGTGATATCCTAATCCAGGGTTAGAGCCCAAAACTAATTCTCTCCTTCCTGAGGATACTGGAGATCTAAACTTTTGAGTGCATGGGGGAAGACAGTTAAATTCTCAGTTGGCTCAAACAGCTGCAGACCTTCTGTGAAAATTTTTCTTTATCTCTGGCAAGGTGCAGTTGTTGTGTGTAATAAACTCCTCTGAGCTGGATTTCTATTTCCTTAGACTCAATTTAATTGAGGTAAGGGATGCAGTTTCAGGGCAAAATGACAAAGTATTTTATGTAAACATATCTAATTCTTAACAGGGCCCTACAAGTAATAGGTGGGAGACAGTCATTTTTCTCTCTCTGCTTCAAGCCCAACTTTTCCCCCTCAACTTTTCCCTTGCAGGGGGAAGTAGCTATACACAAAACATGGCTATAGACTTACAGGTATTGTCCCACCAATTAAGGGGCAGAAGGTTTATTGCAGTTGTTTGTGGGTATGTACATATGAGACGGTGGTGGGACACTGAAGCAGGTGTGTCTAGTCCTTTTGCAATGGACAGAATTGATCTTATTTTAAGGAGCTCATCAAGAGATTCTCCCCACTTTCTTGTCAATGACCAGGAAAATTGCTGAGATGATGAAACAATGAAATAAAGAAACTCAGATGTTTAAATGTATAGTTTTAAATAATTTACATGCTCTTACTTTCAAGCTTTAAATACTTATATCTGCGTGAGGGTGCACCACAGTACAAAAGATCAAGATATAAAATAATTAACTGGTATTGATATGAAAAACCCAGTAAAGTTGATACAGACTAAAAAAGACTGATCATTAAGTGCATTTCTTCCTTTTGGATTGTTGAAGCCATTGAGATTCAAATGATTTAAAAATACATAAATGAGCTATAACTAGAACAATATAATAAACACCTCTAGCTGTATATGCATAAGTATTCATTTTAAATTAACAGGCTAAAAACAAAAAGAAAAGGAGTACTGGGGGCTGCTACTCTGAAGGCTAAAAACAGAATTTTTTTATTCCTTGCTTATGTTCTTCAAAACAGCATAGATTGGGATTGATACAGTTTTTAACTTTGGGGTTCCCCATTCCTGCTCTTTATGTCTTTCACATTTCACTCAGCTTAGACAATGAAACCAGACAAGTCAGAGACACTTCTGGGTTCTTCTGCATCAGTACAACACAATAGACCCAAACTTCAATAGGGTTTAAGTGCATGTTTTAAGTGCTTTCATGATCAGGGCTATAGTTTTTGAGGCTTCAGCACAGAAGGAGAATATAAAGGGTAAGAAGCATGGTCTAGTGAGTAGGGTGTTGGACTTTGATTCAGAAAATCTGGGTTCAGTTCCTAACTTAACCAAGAGCTCCTATGTGGCACTAGGAAAGTCACTTAATCTTCAGTGTGCCTCAGTCCTCCATCAGGGAGGATAAAATCCATTAATGATCATGAGGCGCTCCAATGATGAGAGGGCATATAGAGCTGAGAGAGAGAGAGTTTAAATAAAATACACTGTTTTCACTGGAATCTAAAAAAATATTAATCCACTTCTGTTTGTAACTGACTTGGTTCAGCCCTTTCTCTTTTTAAAATTAAAATTAAAATGTGGTCTTGACAGCTTGGCAAAGAACCTTGAAATACAAGGTTAGTGATTGTATAATTTCCCACTGCCACTCTTGACCATGAATGATTTGAAAAACATAAACAGAAGACATGAACATTGGAAATAAAAATTGGTCTCAAGTCTTAGGTAAAATAAAACAATTATTTGGCAATTATTTAATTGCCAGTTAATCCATAGGTTGGTTCCAGAGTAATAAAATACAGAGAGATTTAGTTCAGGAATTAGATTAGTCCATCAGTGTTCAGCAAATAGAGTTTGCTTCTTACCCCAACTCCTGTTCCAGACAGCAATTTAACACAACTATTTTTATGTGAGGATGCCCTACTGGGATAGCACAGTGAATCTAGTCAGTTGCAAAAATGAATGCTTTTATTCTTCAAATAAAAATAGTGTCATGGATCTTTCAATCCTCCCTGCAGACAGAAGCTTGATTTAAAATGTCATCTGAGAAATCACATCATGAGAAGCACATATTTCCTAGCTCTGTGCTTGATTGTTGGCACAATGCAATAAAGGCTTCTCAGACATGACATGAAGGTAGATACTGTGGGTCCTGAGGCAGATCTCATGTTCCATCATTGCTTCACAATACTTGGGCATCTGATCCACAAAATATAAGGGTATAGGACCAGGTTCTGCATTCTCTGGCCCATGATTACAGGATGGTCCCCACCCAACGTAATGAATTTATCTATGCTATTTGATATAAATGTTCTTTTATAAAGAGATGACAAAGCTGAATCTTTCATAATGCAGCATTTACTAAAGTATTTGATGATGTAATTTAATTTTCCCCATAAACAAAGTGACTTTCAGATAGATAGTATCAATAATATTTCAAGTGTGAAGTTCCTTAAGTAGAAAGCTCTCTCTATTATTATTTAAATGCCCCCCCAAATCTTTATCTAATGAGGCCAACAAACCCTAGTTTCTCCACACTAAGGCCCCCATTCAGCAAGGAGCTTAAACTCATGCCTAACTTTAAGCATGTCAGTAACCCTGTTGACATCAATAGAACTACTCATATACTTAAAGTTAAGCATGAGCTTCAGCTCCCTTGCTGAACTGGAGCCTAAAGAATTTTGACAACATTTATTTTGATGCGGGGGGGAATAAAACAAATCGTGGGCTCAATAATATGCCAAAGGTTACTTGTATTTCTCCATCCCATCCTTTTACTGCTCATTGTCCATTTAGAGATGAAGTGCTTCAGGGCAAGGCCTTTCATAGAGGATTAGGGTTGGAAGAGCCCTCAAGAGGTCATCTAGTCCAACCCCCTGCTCAAAGCAAGACCAACCCCCAACTAAATCATCCCAGCCAAGGCTTTGTCAAGCCAGGCCTTAAAAACCTCTGAGGACGGAGATTCCACCACCTCCCTCGGTAACTCATTCCAGTGCTTCACCACCCTCCTAGTGAAATAGTTTTTCCTAATATCCAACCTACCCCTCCCCTACTGTAACTTGAGACCATTGCTCCTCATTCTGTCATCTGTCACCATTGAGAACAGCCAAGCTCTATCCTCTTTGGAACCCCCATTCAGGTAGTTGAAGGCTGCTATCAAATCCCCCCTCCTTCTTCTCTTCTGCAGACTAAATACGCAGCTTTGTCCTCACACGTCTCTGTAAAATGCCCTAGTACACATTTGGAACTGTATAAATAACAATCGTATTTCATTATTTATACAGTGCCAACAGTGCGTAGATTCCAGTGTCTTAAAACCATCTGCTTGGCGCTGTATAGGTCATTAAGAAGGGCTCTTCCCTGAGAAGGTAATAATATAAATGCAGAATTCACTGGGCTAGGGAGGGAATTCTAGCCATAGGGAGCGAGATGGAAAAAGGACAGAGTTTGAGAAGGAGATGAAGAGAGGGGAGAGGCGAGGCAGGCATCATGGATGGAGTAAAGGAGGATGGTAATAAGAAATTAGGCCAGAGGGGTAGGTAATGGTAGGTGAAGAATAGATGTTTGATCTTCATGTTGAAGATGAGAGGAAACCAGTGGAGGATTCAAAGATTGTGGCGAAACTAGTCTGAATGATCATCAGGAAACTAGTTAGCTAACTGTTGGTTGTATGGGATTGAGGATGGGTGAACTGGAATGGATGTGTTCAAAACACAGGAAACGTGAAAAGTTTGCTGTGCGTCTGCATTCTGGCTTCAGGCCTGACTGTCAGTTGAAATACTACGAGAAATAGCTGCTTGCTGTATCTCTGATCTGCAAGCCCTGCAAAATCTCCTGAGAGAGAGAGACTCCTTGCCATGTTTCCAGCCCAATTTCTTGATGCTCTGGAGAGGGAAGGAAGTATCTTGTTACGGTGGGCTGGGTGAACCCTAGGGGGCAAAGGGGGGGGGTGGAGTGTGTGTGTGCGTGAGGGCAACAGGGCACTTCACAGGCAGCAACTTGTGTGGGGAAGTAGGCATATTCTCGGGGAAACAGCTCTTTCTGTTTGGGGCCAGGTATATCATTGAGTTGCTCTCCACCAATGTGCTGGCTCACAGAGTTGCTCAGTTGGTAAGTACTTTGCAGATGAAAAGTTTAAATGCTGCTTAGTGATTTGAATGCATTCAAAAACCGGTAGGAGAACACTTCAACCTCTCTGGACACTCAATAAAAGATTTAAGGGTGGCAATTTTGCAACAGAAAAGCTTCAAAAACAGACTCCAATGAGAAACTGCTGAGCTTGAATTAATATGCAAACTAGATACCATTAACTTGGGTTTGAATAAAGACTGGGCGTGGCTGGGTCATTATATATATTGAATCTTTTTCCCTAAGTTAAATATCCTCACACCTTCTTGTCAACTGTCTAAATGGGCTATCTTGATTATCACTACAAAAGTTTTTTTTTCTCCTGCTGATAATAGCTCATCTTAATTAATTAGCCTCTTACAGCTTGTATGGCAACTTCCAGCCTCTCTGTGTGTGTGTGTGTGTGTATATATAATCTTCTTACTCTATGTTCCATTCTATGCATTCGATGAAGTAAATTTGTTAGTCTCTAAGGTGCCACAAGTACTCCTGTTCTTTTTGCGGCTACAGACTAAGACGGCTGCTACTCTGAAACCAGTGATTTGTAAGTAAGCTTCCTGCCTAAGGGAAATCAACAGGGTCGGAATGAATGGGATACATGTTCATTTACACTTGCAAACATGCTAAACATTTGGGCTAAAGTTGCCAAAACAGTTTTTAAGGCTGGTCAATTTCCATCCCCTGCTGTTTCTCAGGATTTTTCAGGTTACAGGATTACACTCCCAGCCCTGATATTTGCTTAACAAATTCTGGAATTACAAATATTAGAGTACCTTTAGTTTTAGCATGTAAATCTCTGCTATATTATAGAAATACACTGACCCTCTTCACACATACCCCCATTAAAAAATCTTAGTTCTGAACTATGCAGCAAATATTCATGGCTCCTTGCCCTATATGAGGTGAATGGGATTTTTTTAGATCAAATTCTTTTTCTGTTCAATGCATTCATGTTCTCTTCTCCCCCTTCCCCCTTTTCTCTCTTTCTCTGGTAACTTGGTATTTTTAACACTAGGTCAGGAGTACTCATTTAGCACATAGCCTCAGGGTCACATGTGCTCTGTAAAGGCTTCTCAGGTGACCTGCAGAGATGTTTTAATGAAATAACTAAGCCATTTCAGAGCATTTTCCTCCAGTTCTGATCTGCAGTGATTTGCTAAAAGGAGGGTAAAAAATAAAAACGAGCAAGAGATGAAGGCTAAGGCAGTTATTTCTAGGAATATTGAGGAAGAAGATTTGGGAAGAAAACTAGCTGATCTGATGGAATATTAAGACAATTCTTTCAAATTTTCACCATTTTAAAAGAGATGGTATTGGCTTGGCAATGGCTCCATCAGGCATAGATAGTAGGCTGATTGGCCCTTGAGCAACTTTGCAGTGAATACCAATGTACTAAATCACCGAGGGGTTCATATGCACTGGCCACTATCATTGCTAAATGTAAGCAAGAACTGGGGGTGAGGGATGGGGCCTAGAAACTAATGACTAAATGAGAGCAACAGAATTTGGGATTTTACCCACAAAAGCTGAAGGAACAGATTTCATTCAGGCCAGGGTACAGACTGCAGCAGTAAGTTCAATTTTGATTCTATTCTCAAATATTTCTTGGGAAATGACTACATACTGAATGCAGAACTTGCTGTCCACAATCAAAAAACAAGCTTGATTCACTCCCTGTATTCCTGAACACTCTGGTTGTGTTGAAATACAGCACTCATTTTAAATTGACTACAGTGAAATAGAAGGCTTTGAGAAAACAAACTCCCTTCAAACCTATCCTTAACTTCATTTCCTCTGATGGCTCTGCTTATTTCTGAGCTGGATTTCATAGGTCACTTGGGGGGGGGGAGTTCTTCTAATTTTAATTTTTGTCCCATCAGGGGTTGTTCCTTCACAGGATCTCTACCATGAATTCTCACATGGAGATACGGGTCAAGAAGGGTACCTGACTGCCTTTTTAGTTGCTGGGTCCTAAATTATTCCATATTTTATTAATTTAGGAAGTTTCTCTGACATAACTCTCTTGAAAAAATGAGATCACATTAGAAAAGTAGATTATGGGCCTGTCCTGATTTTTTTTAAGAATATAACACTTTTTTTTAAATGAACTTGGTTTTTACCAAACCATTCCTATTGAAATGTAAATCTTTATCAAATGTTTCCAAAAATGCATGCAGATAATCCATATGAATAGTTTATTTCTCAAATATACTTAGTGTATTTTTTTCAGTTGCTGAATAGTAAAAGTTGCAGAATATATTTATAAAATACCCTAGATATAGCATGGAGACAGTTGTGAAATGTCAAGGACATGGGAGTTTTGCCAGAATAAAGGCTGCAGATTAAGGCCCTGTACTTTTTTTTTTTTTTAAATTGTCCAAACAAACAATCTGATACATAGAATGTGTATGGAATGACAAGCTGCCCTTTACTGTCCTGCATTTCCTCTATCCTCACTAGATCAGGCATTCACAGACGTAGGTGACCCAGATGCTAGTTTGCTTAATGTGCTTTTCCTGTCTTAGAATGTTGCTCATTGGATTCTGCCAACACTTGCTGTAGGTTTTAGAGTTGGTTTTCATGGACACTCAGGCTACTGCTTGCTTAGCACTGGCTTAGTTATAAGGCAATGGGATAAATCATTCCCTGCCATAAGTCCGTTGCCATAAATGGGGTATTTGGGATCCAAGCTCTCAGGTGATGTAAACTGAGGTAGCTCCATTGAATTCAATGGCATATGAGCATCCACTGAGAAGCCGCCTCCTTGCCTGAAAAAGGAAATGGGATTGCTTCATTGTGCTCCTAATATCTTCTGCATAAATATAATGGTTGGCTGGACTAGGTTTGCTATATAGCTCAGACAGTACCCTGGGCAAACCAAAATGTAGTGCCCTTTTCCTTAGGATCCTTTTTCATTTGACTGTCAAACACCCTGTCTTCCCATTCCTGCCGCAGCTTGCAATTCACTTATTGATATGACTTCTGTCTGGTTTCCTTCACTTGCAGCTGACTGCATCATTTTTTTTTTGAGCTTTCATGCATCAAAGGAATCAACTTTCAGGCTCTTAAGACTTCTAGATACAGCTTTGAAGCCTGGATGTATCCTGGAGGCAGAACAGAAGCTCTGCAAATGAATGAATGCAAGAGCCAGAAACAGGGACAATAAGGGCACAGGACTTAGTAGATTTTGCCAAAACTTCCCAAACTTGGCTAATCCAGGGTGCCAGCTACTTCACCCATGTCCTAGAGCCCACTCTGTGCTAGCCCTAGAAAAACTTAGGGAATGATTTTGGTCTATTAATCAAGAGTAAAATCTGCAGCCTTCCTTGATCACAGCTACCCATTGTTTCATTTGCACACACTAATGCAATTTTGCTCTGAATGAATCTGGTCTGTTAAGTTGATGAAGAGAACATTTTTTTTCTAGTAAGTTTTCATTTGGTGCACATGCAGCCTGTCACCTTGAAAGTTAGAACTGGAAAATATATTCGTTGGATAGCTAAAGAAAAAACGCATGATTAACTAACCAACCACTGGGTGCCACTATTGCGCTACATAAATGAAGCTCAAAGAGTAAAATAAACTAAAGATTTTTAGACTGTCATATTGGACACATTCAGCATTTCCACAGAGTTTAAAGCGATTTTAGAAAATTCTGTTACAACTAAGTTTGTCCAAAACTGACAGGTGTCGTTACAGAGAGGAATATCCACCTTCCCCTTGCTCCCCTACCCCCCCAAACACACACACCTTTACTACATGATCACCAGACTTGCTGAACTGTTCACGGAGGCCTACTACCTTTTTCTATTACAAACTCATTCCCCAACATACTATATTGTCAAAGCCGAACACTGCTGGTTCAGTTTCTCTATGGTATGTATATTAGAGGTGGAGAATGTGAAAAGTTATTGGCTTTGTAAAAAGAAAAGGAGTACTTGTGGCACCTTAGAGACTAACAAATTTATTTGAGCATAAGCTTTTGTGAGCTACAGCTCACTTCATTGGATACTTTGTGTAATTGAAACCAGTTGGTGTAATTGATGGTAGAAAGATAGACTTCTTCTCAAAGCTCCAGTCTGTCAAGATTGTTGGTAAATATATTGGAACTCTATTAATAATACTTAGCACTTAGATTTAAAAAAATCCGTCAACCTGAAAGTACTGTACAAAAGGCAAGAAATCCTTATTTTACAGTCTGGGAGACTGAGGCACAAAGAGGTGAATTTGCCCAAGGTCCTATAATGAATCAATGGCAGGACCAGGAGCAGAATCCAAACTGCCCGAGTCTTAGTCTGACTCCACTACTCTATGTAGTGAACAATGCTATCTCCCACACTGTATTATAGTGAAGTTTTAGCTCAGAATAACTCTCTATAAGAGGAGGTTCCCTATAATAAAATTGCCGTTTGAAAGAACTGTTGAAACAGTAGAATAATCATCCTGTGGTAAAGACACTGGACTGGACAGCAGAAGATCTGAGTTCTATTTCAGCTCTCCCACTGACATCCTCCATGACCATGGGCAAGTCCACTAATTACTCTGTGCCTCAGTTATCCATCTGTAAAATTAGGATTAAAACACTTCCTTACATTATGAGGATAAATTAATGAATGTTTGTGACGCATTTAGCAACTAGTAGGCTTGGAAAGATTAGATTTTTATTAGTAAATGTTAGTAAATGTCAATTTCACTGTACACACAGGAAGAAGTATTTTCATAGATAATTAAAATTTAGAGGCAAAGTAAGAAAAATGCTGCTTGAGAACTTATGAGAGTCTGATTTAAGGATAATTACTGTGTACATTTTGACACGTGATGTTGACATTTTGTGTTCTAACAATTATAATGCTTTAGCTTTTTGAATCTCAATGTCTGTCAGTAAATAGTCTTCCTGCAGCTCCCATTGGCCGGGAACAGCAAACCGTGGCCCCTGGAGATGCCTGCAGATGGTCAACGTAAACAAATTGTCTCACAGCCCGCCAGTGGATTACCCTGTTGGGCCGTATGCCGAAGGTTGCCGACCCCTGCTCTAAGCCCACAAGAGAGCTCTCTTATCAATTTAAATACCTCAGCTCCGGTGAGAAGCAGTAGCTATGTTGGCGGGAGAAGCTCTCCCACCAACATAGCGCTGTCCACAGCGGCACTTAGATCAGTGAAACTTGCGTCGCTCAGGGGAGTGCTTTATTCACACCCCTGAGTGACAACTTATACCATCTTAAGCTTTAGTATGTACATAGGCTTAGATCCAGCTTTAAAACAGCAACAACAACCAAAAAAAGCTGTCTCAGGTGTTGAAGCCCTTTTAATTTAGCAGTATTGTTTTATGGCGTCCCTTTCTCAATGGTCCAAAAGCGCAGTCATGAATCCGTGTGTGTAGCCTTCAGGTGAATTTTTTCAATAAGTTTTCAATCTATGTGACCAAGGCCCCATAATCTAAGAGTGAAAACCACATCTCCTGGGAACCTTAAGGAGTCTCTTCTTCTATCACATAATTCACACTGTAATGAAACTTCCCTTTGCCGTCATGCCCACAGCTTAGCATATGTCTTTCTCTCATATTGCTTTTACCTTATTCAGACGTGAGGCTTGAGTTGCATTGATTTTAATGGGCTTTGGATCAGGCCCTTGGTGTTTTAATAGATGACTTGCTGAAGGAAATTTTTTTGCAGGCTTCTCACCAAGATCTCAGGCCTGCTTTTAGGATAACATTTTTGTCCAATTTACAATAGGCACACAAGTGAAGATACACAAATGATGTCTTTCAGTTCAAACTAATATGGAATATATTGGATTTGATATGGTATAAGATTAACCTCTGCTTAAACTTCATGTCAGAGGATATTCTCTAAAGAAAATGTTCCGTCTTCAATCTCTCTCATCACCTTTCTCTTCAAGTTATTTTCCAAACAATTGTAGATTAAAATAAATGATACATCCATCTGGGATACAGACAGATATAGCCTCATGAGCCAGAATCTACACTTCTTGGAAAGAAAAGTTTAGCTTGCTCAGTTGCTTTTCCATTCAAGCATTGTTGTAAAAGGAGTTATCCATAGAATGGAATCACCTGTTTAAGGGTTCATGCAAATTAAAAGGTCTATATCCTGCCATCAATCTGTGTATGGAACTCCATGCTTAAATCAATGGCAAGATATGGCTCTACCAGAAGGATCTCCAAAAGCTGTTTTAAAGGCCTCGGAAGCGCTTGCTTGGAAAACTCATTAAACTAGTGGATGTTTATTTGCATATGCAAAATTGTCTCTTATTGCACTGGCCACCTAAATTTCTCTCTCAATTATTAATAGTCTTGTATATAGCATTGAAAATTAACAGTGCTTTACAAACCAAATGCCCTGATTCTGCTTTCATTGAAGTCAGTGGGAGTTTTGCCATTATTTACATGGGAATATGATTCAGCCCACAGAATAAAACAGGTTTTGGCCCCCAAGGAGTTCATAATTATATGTGAAATAATAATGTGACATAGCATATGTCCATTAATACTGACCAGTTGATGCTTAGCAGAGCTGGCTGAATATCATTTGTGTAACCAAATATCCAGGAAATACTGGGAAAGATTTCAGTTATAAGCAAACCAAATATTTAGCCCTTTTTTATTTTTAGATCATTGGAATCTTTCCTAATACTGCTGAATGCATTCTCTGAATGCTTTGGACAAATTTTCATCAAATGTTCATGTTGACTATTTGTTACTGCATTCATTGGTCATATATTTTAATACTTTCTGCTTGAATGAGATTTTTTCCAACAGGAGAGGAATGAACACTGAATCTCAAACAAGCAATAGTTCATTTCAAGTGAAAATTATTAAGTTTACCAGATTTGTAAACATTTTCATGGACATCCAAAGGTTTTCTGAGTATTTTATGAATAGTATGACCCCATGTATACCAGCAAATTGAATTTGAGTGGTTTATTCACAAATGTCATAGTGAAGCTATCCGATGAAGTGAGCTGTAGCTCACGAAAGCTTATGCTCAAATAAATTTGTTAGTCTCTAAGGTGCCACAAGTACTCCTTTTCTTTTTGCGGATACAGACTAACACAGCTGCTACTCTGAAACTTAGCCAGCTCTGTT
Organism: Dermochelys coriacea; assembly: GCF_009764565.3. NCBI lineage: Eukaryota > Metazoa > Chordata > Testudines > Dermochelyidae > Dermochelys > Dermochelys coriacea. The sequence goes on from NC_050069.1 coordinate 194,980,099, forward strand.
ATTTAGTCAGAACTTAGCAGTGGAATTTTTGTTTCAACTGGTTATGTTTTAACCACACACTTGATCCACGCCAGGTTGATGCTGATTTGAAGATATTGTCTAGCATAGTTCCATGTTAGAATGAGCTACTTTTATCTCCTTGCTTTGTCTTTCTCAAAATAACATTGAAAGATAAGGTTATACATTCGTTCTTTGATCATTAAGCTCCTTTTCTTGAACAGTGACCACAAAGGATAAGTATATGTTGAACAAAAGATCTAATGATCAGCACATGGTACTGTTTCCAGGAGTGAGAAAAGTTTTTAAGGGGGAAAGAAAGTAGGCTATAAGTACTTTGAAAAATCTGCATGAGGGCAATAAAACGAATACAGCATGTGCATTTCTTTCCTGCATATTTCTATTTTCGCGATATACCATATTGCTAAAAATAGTCTAATTGGAAAATCATTGTTTCAGGTTGTAAGTTCTCAGAGGCAGGAATTGTCTTAGTTTGTATAGCGTCTAACACAATCGGGTTCAGACCCTAGATGTTACCTTAATACAGATAATTAATCATAATAAGGTTGAACCGTGTAGCAGCAAGTCATGAGGATGAAGCAATAATAATACAGCCTGGTTAACCACAGGATATCAAGACTCCATTATAACTATATCTCTCTCCAAATTCTATAGAGTTTACCGCTACAGTAAAGATGACTTTTTTTCATCCCAGATAATGTATTGCATCACTGCAGGAAACTCCATTGTTGAGTCACCATGTCCAATCTCAGATTTCTTCAAAAGCGTGTGTTTTTTCTATGCTAAGTTACTATCCTAATGATAACTAATAAATACCAATCGAATGCATGTCTAAATAACCTACACAACATACAATTGCTGATTTTTCCATGTGATAGGGGGCTTTAGCTAAACTGGCATTCAGACTAAATTATGTTTAATTTACTCTTCCCCGTACCAGAAATGTTTCTCCCCTATCAACCCTAAAGTCAGCAAGCCTGATAATGCTCCTGTTGAAGTCAATGGAAGTTTTGCCATTGACTTCAGTATTTGCAAGTTCATGCCCAGTGATTAGACTGAATATGAAAAGTCACATTCAAGAATCTGTTCCAATAGCTGATTTATAGATTAATAGCAATCTTTATGGGCCTGATTTAAATGTCCACTGAAATTAGTAAAAAGTTTCTCATTGACCTCAGTGGGCTTTGGCACCAACGCTATATTCTCAGCTCACCAGACCTTAACATTCTTTTGCATATGCCATCTATCCAGTTAGTCTTTTTAAAGAGCAGGACAGGGTAGATCCTTCTTTTCGAAGGACACAGTAATTGTTTTATTATCCAATCTTTTGTACGGCAACTATATGCAGTAAAAGATAACCGCAGGGATAATGTAATCCACCAATGGTCAAATGGCCATTCCTCCATTCACAATTTAAGGAGCAAGTCCTAACAAGATGGATGTATCTTGCAAGAATGAAGGCAAAAATCTTTGGAGCAATGCTCACTTTAGAGAAAAAATTCAGAAGATAAAACTCTAAAAGAAATGAGACACATATGCTTGAGTCAAAAACAGATCATTAACACCTATTTTCCCAGTAGTTGTACTCGGGTGGGCACTGGTCCAACAAGGCACTTAAGCGCATGCTTAACTTTGGACATGTGACTAGTCTCAGTGAAATCAGTAGAGCCATGTATATGCTTAAAGTTACACCAGTGCTTAAGTGCTGTGCTGGATCAGGGTCTTAAGGAACAGAGGAGTCTGTCAGACGAGTGATGAGGAGGGAGATACTATCCTGATTTCAAGGCATTAACATGCAGGGTTTTGTTTTCAATGAGACATTATTTTAAAAAAAGAACATTCACTTCCCCTGACTGTATAAACTGACTTGTAAAGCTGACTGGGTAAAGTTCTTTCTACAAAGCTTTTTTAAGAATACAAGAAGTTTATGGCCCAAATTACCTGATGATATAATTCCATTGACTTCAGCCAGCAGACATTTAGCTTTTCTCAGAAAGACATTTGAGATTAGGTTTTTGTCATTTAAAAATTAGAAGAAATTCTGAATTTCATATTGTTGGGAACTGAATTAGCTCAAGAAAAGAAAAAAGTATCCTGTTCATGAGTACTTTGAAGGTATAAAGAGCATTCAAAGTACATGGAGAAAGGGTGCCAGTACATATGACATATTTAAATGAGGGAATATCCAGAAACCATTCCTTAAGGGAAACTTGACAGACAAATCCCATTAATGTTACTTGAAGGGAAGATCCTCTTAAATTTGTATCCTCAATAAAAGAGACATTTCCCCAGCTGCAACTGGGATGGGACAGAGTTTGGTTCTACCTCACAGGATAAAATAATGGTAATATAAAATTCCACATTCTGTCTTTCGACAACTTTTCTTCCCCCCTACTGTTAATGCTGCTCAGACAGATCTCAGTCTGATCCATAGATCTCAATCCCTCATCAGGTAAGAGGATGGTCTGATTTTTATGTACTACTATATATTTGCCACCTTGCAGCACAGAGAAGCTTCTTCAGTTAATTCTTCCATAGTTTCAGGAGGTTGGCTTTCTAGGCTTCATATGGAATTTCATGTTCTGGCTACTCCTGGGGGAATTCTGCACCACTGCACAATGCAGAATATTGCAGAAATTAATGTGTATGCAGAATTTCCTTTTTTTCCTCACAGAAATGGGCTGCAGAGATGTTGGCCACCACTAGGGACCATTGGACCTGGCAGAGCCCAGCTCGCAAATAGACACTGCTGGAGGGAGAGAGAGGAGGAGGTAGCTGAAGGTTTCCCAGCAGCTACAGTTCCCAGCATGCCCTGAAGGCAGGAGGTAGCGGCGCGCAGGAAACTCCTTGCAAGCTTGGGACCCAGCATCAGGCTATTCCTCCCTCTGGATCCCTGGGGTCTAGGAGGGTAAAGTCCAGTGAGTGTCTGGGCTTGGGGGGGTTTCAACTAGGGGATGGGCTGTCTGGGCTTGGTGGGGGGGTAGGGAGGTGAGTGTCTGGGCATGATAGGGGCCGCAGCTGGCCTCGAGTGGGGGGAGATTGGTCTGGGGGGCCCTATGGTTGGGCTCTGGGGGGGTAGGCGTGTGAGTGTCTAGCCCCCTTGCTGGGCTCTGAGGGAGAGGGGTCAGAGAAGCAGGAACTGGGTTGTTGTAGGGGTTTCTTTAACTCTCTACTTCTAGGAGAATTTCTGTGTGTCTGTATTGTTAGACATACTTCCTGATATTTATTTTGAAATAAATGACCAAAATAATTGAAACTGGTGTGATTATACAGTATTATTTTGACAAATGTGCAGAATTTTTAATTTTTTGGTGCAGAATTTCACCAGGAGTATCTGGCACAGACCAGGGGTGATAACAGTTCTTTCTTATGATCTAGCCTCCACACTTTGGGAGCTGAGTGTCTGTCCACAAAACCTTTTTGGGGGATGCACCATCAAGCTTCACATTCCACTACCTGCAGCTCACCACCTTAACCATCATTAAGTTCCTCTTTACTGCAGTTTCACTGGCCGGTGGATCGAGATCTTCCTCTTCATGCTGTTTGTATATAGTTAGCTTATCATTTGCTCATAGTGTTAGTATAGTAGTTTAGTTGTTAGTCTGTAATGGTAGGAAATCAACTACCCCCAAGTTGTTAGTTTTTCAAATACCACACAAGACATATTTTGTGCAAAGATTATTACAGTAGTATGTCAGGTGTGAATACAGGGTTGTTTAGAGTCACAGAACCTAGTTCATCTTAATGTAGTTTGAAACAATACTGCATTGTGAAATAAGTATGACTAACCTTTGAGTTAGCTCTTTGAAGGTCAATACAGGGTGGTTGCAGCACAGTGCAGCATGCTAGTGTGCGCCACAATTCACCCCCCCATAGTCTGAACTGCAGAGCCATGTAGACATGGCTTAAATCCCACTTTCAAAAGTGATGTAGGCACTTAAGAGCCAAAGTCTCACTGAGTCAAAAGTATGTAGCCTCATAAGCACCTTCATCACTTTTGAAAGTGGGATTTAGGCTCAGTCATTTAGGCACTTTTGAAAATGTTACCCTGTGTTTCATGTTTTTTTTTTATCCCAAGCCAGGGGTGAGAAAAGCCACAGCCTCCTGTTTTTCCAAATACAGGAGGCTCTACTGGTTCATGGATCTGCTTAGGAATTCTCTTGAAAGAATTCTCTTGAGTCCTGGCAGGTCCGATCCATCCTGACGTCATCTTTGGTTGCAAATGTCTACTCTTACTAGGAAATGTTATACTTCTAAGTGGAAGTAGTTCCAGAGATTTATTTAAGCCAAAAGGAATGGAACTTATTTTTTTCTCTCGTTCCTGTCATACTGTACTTTTTTTTTAAATGGGTGAAGTGTTCAAAATTATCTTTATCAATAGCTAAAGTTTATTTAGCTGCAGTCTCAGCCTATCATTTTCCCATAAAGGGAGCTTCTAAAATAGTTTCTAAATGGTTCTATGAATATATACCTTCTAATCCCCAATCTTTGTTCTGGGATAGAACAGCGTAGAGGCATGTACGCTGGGTGGGGAATGGGGTAGCCAATCATGGGGGAAACCTGTACTCAATATTGCAGAATAATATTGCCATAAATCAACAGAATCTAGAAGGGAAACTCTGATTTCAAATCTGAGCAGTTCAAGTTCATTACCCTTGGAAGGCAAGCAGATTAGGGTGGAACCACTAATACCTGTTCCTACCAGGCCAGCGTGGCAAGCCCATGAGCTACATAGGGAGGATTGACCTAACAAGCTATTACGTCTGAAATTTACTTGTTACACAAAACAGTACAGGTTTCAGAGTAGCAGCCGTGTTAGTCTGTATTCGCAAAAAGAAAAGGAGTACTTGTGGCACCTTAGTCTCTAAGGTGCCACAAGTACTCCTTTTCTTTTTACAAACAGTACAGTAAGCCAGACTAATGTGGTTTAAACCCAGGTCTGTCAAGCCTAGCAAATGAAAATTATCATGGATTTCAGATAACAGCTAAACATATTACATGTGTTGTGAACTGGAATGTTAGAACGCTTATTTGCTCCAAGCCAGATTGAGTTATTAGCGGAAGAGTTAAAGAAGTTACCAGTTTCTTTTGCTGCCATAAAGGAGACGCATTGGCTGGCTACAAGAAAGCTCACTGTTGGAAATTATACTTTCCTTTATTCCACACTTTCAAGTGGACAAGCAAAGCATAGGTATGGGGTTGCTATGGCAGTGGACAAGATAAAAATAAACACTGGAAACCAGTGTCTGAGAAGATTGTTTATAACCAAGTTTACTACTGCCTACAGTGCACTATGGCTAACTGGGATCTGCTGTTACTCACCAGGAGAAGTGGAAGACAAGGACAGATTTTATCAACAATTGAATAGCATTGTAGATGAGGTTCCTGATCACAATAGCTCCCATTACCAAAATCATATGAATGCAAACGTTGGTAGCGAACATGATAAGTAAATGAATACTGTTTGACCCAATGACATTGGGACAGCAAACAATAATGGGGAAAGGTTAAGAACTTGCAGTGAGATGCGCAATTTGATTATTGGGGGTACTGGGTTTCCTCACAAAGATACGCACAAGGTTTATATGGAATTCATCAGCTGGTCAAACCAAAAACCAGATTAGTCAAATTATTATATGTAAAAGGCATAGACCATCACTGTTGGATGATGGAGTGTATAGAAGTGCTGAGTGTGGCAATGATCATTAACTACTAATGGGAAAGATTAATTTAAATTCCAAGAAAAGAATAGGTGTAACTGGAGCCAAATTTTATCTTGAGAAGTTAAAGGATAGCTTTGTGAGGGAGACATACAAGGTAATGCTTGGAAGGCACTTCAGGCAATTTGTTGTGATGAAGAAATGTCACTCTAGACTGGATGGAAAATACTGAGGGACACAACACAACATACAGTGGAGGGTGTTATTTCAAGGCATAGGCAAACAAGGAAAAGCTGGACAAGCAATGAAACAAGAACAAAAGAGGAAAAGTATAAACTAGCCAAGACTATTGGGAAAGAGAAAAAAGTAAAAGTGTTCACAAAGCTGTGAAGAAAGCACCAAGATTGGACAAGCAGAAGTTCTGGAAAGTAAAGGTTCAACAACTAGAGGAGGCATCAGGAAAACAAGATATGAAAAGTCATTTGTCTTCATACAGATTAACCTTTTTGTACATCAGGCCAGCAACGCAAGCTGTAAGAGAGGCTATCAGTGAACTGACGACAATGCTGAAGAGGTCCTGGAAGTATGGAAGCAGCATTTTGATAAAATACTGAATCTTGTAGTTCATCCAGATGCAAACATTTTAGATAGGATAGAGATGAACAGGGCATCTTGCAGGAAGAAGCAGTATCAGCACTAACACCACCATCAGAAGAAGAAATAAAGAGTAATGAAGCAGTTAAAAAATGGGAAAGCTGCAGGAATAGACTTTCTTGTTCCAGAGATTGCTCTCATCAATTCAAATTATGTGCACGTGCGCCGCATGCAGAGTCATTGGAAAGTTTTTCTCCTAGCAACACCTGTTGGGTGAGGTGTGGAGCCCTCTGGAGTGGTGCCTTCATGGTGCTCAATAAATGACGCTGCCGACCCAGCGCCTCCCCAGTTCCTTCTTACTGCCCATGACGGTCATTGGAACTGTGGTGACTTGCTTAGCAAGCTCTCCTAGCTTTTCAGTTTAGTTTAGTTCAGTTATTCCTAGCCTCATTAAGTTTAGTTTTAGTGTTTTCAGTTGTTACAGCAGATAGCGGTTGGGAGTGGGGGGTCTTCCCCTTCACCCCGACCATGTTCCCCGTTAGGACTTGGGGTATGCCTAAGTCCCAAGGGTTCAAACTCTGCAAGTCCTGCAACAAGCCCATGTCAACAGGCAAACCCCAAGTTTAAAGTGTCTGGGGGGAAGCACACCAAGCGGACAAGTGCAGGTTTTGGAAAGGGTTTTGCCCCAGAACAAAAAAGGAGCGACACTTTCACCTCAAGCAGCTCCTTATGGAGGCGGCACTTAAACCACAGCCTACATCGGCACGGCAAGACCCGGCACCAAGCTCATCAGTGCACAGCACCCCGGCAGCAGTGGTAAAAGCAGCACAGAGGAAGGACTCTGGAAGAGGCCCACAGCACCGCTGCTCCCTGGCGCCGAAACTGGCGGGATTGACCCAGCACTGGTCCCATTCCCCAACACAGAAGTGGCACCGGAAGCAGGGGAGGAGTGGATCTCCAACTCAGACCCATCCCTTTGCAACCAGCCAATGGGGCATGTCCCAGAGAGGAGCACCTAGGGCCAAAGACTTTGGAGCCAGCACAGTCAACTTCGGCCCCATAAGGGGGACCATTGAGTCCAGTGCAACTGGACTCCCTGAGCCAGGTCATTGTGGAGGTGGAATTGCCATCCATCCCAGACACCTTTGAGGCTGCAAGGGACCTCATTGCCATGACAGCACTGTGGTCCCCAGACCTTCGAGCAAGCCTCAAGTAGCGCAATGTGTGGCACCGTGTTGAGGCAAACCGGTGATGCTCTGTCCCTCAGCAGCACTGCTCAGAGTCTCAGCACTGGTCACACTCACAGCACCGCTCCAGGTCATGCCAGCACTCCTGATTGCGATGCCAATTCTCATGCTGATCCCTGTTGCACATCAAGTCCCGCTCCTGGCACTGGTCATCCTGGCGCCGCTCCCCCAGCCTTGCAGCACTGCCCTGGCAGTCCCAGTCCTAGTCTTCGGACTCAGAGACAGGGTCTAGATACTCAAAGTGGGTCTGGCACCAGCCAGGCCATGGAAGACCTGATTTGGAGGCAGGGTCATGTCCTGCACAGTGGCCATTTTGAACCCCATGGGCATACCAGGCCCAGGGCGCCCAATCCAAAGGTTCCCTTTCAGCAACCTCTGAACCACGGGTGCCGAAGGCATCAGCCAGGTACCCCACCCCTAGGGGTGCTGCAAAGGTACTGGTCACAGTACCTTCCCTTGAGCCAACCCCTGTTCCTGAGCCTGATCCAGGTGTGGTTGGCCCTGACAGAGAGGCAGGACAGGAAGCCCCTGCAGAACAAGAAGGTCAGGAGTACCCTGTTCCCCCATTAGCCTCCTTGTCATGCTCCCCAGACAAGGCAGTTGTAGGCACCTCTGTCTCTGGACCACCCCCTATAGACAGCCATGCCCACCAGGACCTCATTCGCAGGGTGGCACGAAATTATGGGCTTGCAGGCTGAGGTGGTGGTGGAGTCAGAGGACCTGATGGTCATCATCCTGGCCCCGGAAGGCCCGTCAAGGGTGGCTTTACCCTTCATCAAGACTCTACAGACCAACACTATGACCATTTGGCAGACCCCGGCCTCCTTCTCCACACTCTTTGCAGTGGGAGGGATGAAGTATTTCATCCCATCTAAGGGGTCCGAATACCTCTTCGCATACCTGCAGCCTTGCTCATTGGTGGTAGCTACCGTAAATGAAAAGGAGAGGCAGGGACAACAAGCCCCAGTGCCTAAGTCCAAGGACACCAAGTGCCTAGATTTATTTGGGCACAAATTCCACGGGGGAGGCAGTTGCATCTCAGGATTACCAACCAGCAGGCAATTCTGAGTAAATACATCTTCAACACTTGGTACTCGATGCTCAAGTTTAAGGAGCTGGTGCCAACAGAATCCAGGAGTTTGGAGAGATAGTGGACAAGGGCAAAGCGGTGGCACGGACCCTTTTACAGACCTCACTGGATGCTGCGGACTTGGCGGTGTGCACTGTGTCCTCCGGTATCGCCATGAGCATAGCTCATGGCTGCAGGCCTCGGGACTCCCACCCGAGGTTCAACAAACTATGCAGGACCTGCCTTTTGATGGGGCAGGTCTGTTTGTGGAGCAGACTGACTCTAGGCTGCATAGCCTAAAGGACTCCAGGGCTACCACAAAATCCTTGGGCATGCACACTGTGGCAACCCAACATCAACATTTCAAGCCTCAGCAGCAGTACTCCTATCCTCCTCGGGCAAGGCAGGACTTTTATAGGAGAAGGGGCAGGAATGGCAGATGAAAGCCTTCTCACCCCCCCGCCCAAGCAGGGCCAGGACCCAACTAAACCATTGTCTGGTTCAAAGCAGGCCTTTTGAAGGGGCATCCGAGGACAGTGCACCAGCCTCACTTCCGGATCCTTCCCCGTCTTTCTTGAATCGTCTGTTCCACTTCTACCGTGCATGGTCCCAAATAACTTTGGACCACTGGGTTTTCCGTATGGTAGAAGTGGGATATTCTCTCCAATTCTGCTCTTGCCCTTCCTCCCACCCCCATCTCTCTTCAGGGACCCCTCTTATGAGCAACTCCTTATCCAGGAGGTGCGGGCGCTCCTCTCCATGGGAGCAGTGGAGGAGGTTCCTCAGGAGCTCAGGGACAAGGGATTCTACTCCCAATACTTCCTAATCCCCAAAGCCAAGGGGGAGTATCAGATGCATTCTAGATCTGCGTGGACTCAACAAGTTCATGGTAAAGTTGAAGTTCCGCATGGTCTCCCTGGGCACCATTATTCCCTCTCTGAATACGGGAGACTGGTACACCGCCCTTGACATGAGACACATACATCCATATAGTTATTCAGCCTGCACACAGGCAATTCCTATGGTTCATGGTCGACCACAAACATTATCAATTTACTGTCCTTCCATTTGGCCTCTCAACAGCCCCCCAAGTGTTCACCAAGTGCATGTCAGTCGTGGCCACTTTCCTCCATCAGAGGCATGTGCAGGTATACCCCTACCTTGATGACTGGCTACTCAGGGGCTGCACCAGGGGGCAGGTGGAGTCTCAAGTCTGATTGGTCAGATCCATATTCGAGAGACTGGGTCTCTTCCGCAACTTGTTCAAGTCAACCTTAGCACCGACCCAAAGAATAGAATTCATCGGGGTGGTTTTGGACTCAGTTCAGGCAAGAACATTTTTGCCAGAGTCCCAATTCCAAGCTATCACTGAAGTTTATGGAGGAGATGGTATGATGGGACAATGTGATTTTGGTAATTAATTGATCTTTAAATATTCAGGGTAAATAGCCCTAATCCCCTGAGATGGGATATTAGATGGGTGGGATCTGAGTTACCCAGGAAAGAATTTTCTGTAGTATCTGGCTGGTGAATCTTGCCCATATGCTCAGGGTTTAGTTGATCGCCATATTGGGGTCGGGAAGGAATTTTCCTCCAGGGCAGATTGGAAGAGGCCTTGGAGGTTTTTCGCCTTCTTCTGTAGCATGGGGCACGGGTCACTTGAGGGAGGATTCTTTGCTCCTTGAAGTCTTTAAAGCATGATTTGAGGACTTCAATAGCTCAGACATAGGTAAGGTTTTTCGTAGGAGTGGGTGGGTGAGATTCTGTGGCCTGCGTTGTGCAGGAGGTCGGACTAGATGATCAGAATGGTCCCTTCTGACCTTAGTATCTCTGAATCTATGAATCATTCAAGGCCTCAGGCAGTACCCCACTATTACAGCAAGGGGATGCTGGCATCTCCTCGGCCACATGGCAGCCTGCACCTACGTGACCTGGCACACCAGACTGAGGCTCAGGCCTCAGTCTGGTGTGCCAGGAACGCAACAGCCTGAATTCAGTGGTCACAGTGCCGGGGCAGATGCTCGGGTCCCTTCAATGGTGGCTCAACTCTCAGACAGTGTGCGAAGGAGTCCCCTTCAGCAGCCCTCAGCCCTGCTTGTCCCTAGTAATGGATGTGTCAGCTCTGGGATGAGATGCGCATTTGGGAGACCTCCAAACACAGGGCCTTTGGTTGCAAGACGAGCTCTCCCTGCATATCAATATCAAGGAGCTGAGAGCAGTGCAACTAGCATGCCAGACCTTTCAGGCCTGACTAAGACGTCAGTGTGTAGCATTTCTGAAGGACAACACCACGGCCATGTTTTACATCAACAAGCAGGGTGGAGCCCGTTCCCTATGTTGGGAAGCCCCCTGGCTGTGGGAGTTCTGCATAGCTCACTCCATCTGCCTGGAAACCTCTTATCTACCAGGAGTTCAGAACATACTGGCAGACCACCTCAGCAGGTCCTTCCGCACGCATGAGTGATCCATCTGGCCAGATGTTGTACACTTCATCTTCCAAAGGTTAGGGTTTCTCCAGGTTGGTCTGTTCACCATCCCAAGCAACAGAAAGTGCCCAGTGCTCTGCTCCTTCCAGGGACACAGCCCAGGCTCAATCACAGATGCATTCCTGCTACCCTGGGGAGGCCACCTGCTCCACACCTGTTCCCTCTTGTGCACAAGGCCCTACTCAAGGTCCATAGGGATGGGGCAGAGATAATTCTGGTGACACCAGCGTGACCTCGACAACATTGGTACACCACATTCCTGGAATTGTGGGTGGAAGCCCAGGTCACATTGCCTCTCCTCCCTGACCTGATCACTCAGGACCATGGTCGTCTTCATCACCACAACCTGCAGTCCCTCCACCTCACGGCTTGGAAGCTTCATGGCTGAACCCCAGAGAGCTTCTGTGCTTAGAACAAATAAGAGAGGTCCTACTTGGCAGCAGGAAGCCCTCCACTAGAGCCACCTATCTGGCAAAGTGGAAGAGATTTACATGTTGGTGTGACCAGCGTCTTACACTCCCTCTCCAGGCACCTATACCTCTCATCCTAGAGTACCTTTTGCACTTGAAACAGCAAGGCCTGGCAGCGTCCTCCATAAGGATATACCTCACTGCTATCTCAGCCTTTCATCCGGGAGCATCTGGACGCTCCATCTTCGCCAACCCTATGTTTGGTCAGTTCCTCAAGGGTCTGGAATGCCTACATCCCCAGATCAGACAGCCTGTCCCCACATGGGACCTTAACCTGGTCCTCTCCAGGCTAATGGGGCACACGTTTGAACCGCTGATGACTTGCTCCCTTCTCTATCTGTTTTGGAAGGTAGCCTTTCTGGTTGCCATTACATCAGCAAGGAGGGTGTCTGAGTGAAAGGCCCTCGTCTCAGCCCCATCTTGTATGGTTTTCCACAGGGGTAAGGTGCAACTAAGACCTCACCTGGCCTTTCTCCCCAAGGTGGTGTCACACTTCCACACTAGTCAGGACATTTTTTCCTGCCTGTTTTTTATCCTAAGCCTCATGCCAGTAGGCATGAGCAGAGGCTGCACTCCCTAGATGTTGAGCGAGCATTAGCCTTTTACATCAAGCACACAAGGAAGTCGAACCAGTTGTTTGGATGAAAGGACTCCCGGTCTCATCCCAAAGAATATCCTCCTGGATCATGTCATGCATCCGCACATGCTACCAGCTGGCCAAAATACCAGCCCGGGCTCTTATGGCACACACCATGAGGGCCCAGGCCTCATCAGCGGCGTTCCTCACCCAGGATACTGATACAAGATACAAGTCCTGATACAAGAAATCTGCAGGGCAGCAACTTAGTCCTCGGTACATATGTTTACTTCTCATTACGCCATCATCCGGCATGCCAGAGATGATGCAGCTTTTGGCAGAGCAGTGCTCCAATCTGCGATTCCATAACTCCGACCCCACTGGGTAGGTAAGGCTTGGGAGTCCTCTAATTGGAATCGATATGAGCAATCACTTGAAGAAGAAAAACAGTTACTCACCTTCTCATAACTGTTGTTCTTCAAGAGGTGTTGCTCATATCCATTCCAAACCCACCCGCCTTCCCCTCTGTCAGAGTAACCGGCAAGAAGGAACTGAGGAAGTGCCGGGTCAGCAGAGTCATATATTGAGCGCCATGAAGGCGCCACTTCAGGGGGCTCCACAACCAACCTGACAGGTGCTACTAGGGGAAAGACTTTCTGACAGCTGGGCACACCGCATGCACACCTAATTGGAATGGATCTGAGCAACACCTCTCGAAGAACAACAGTTAGGAGAAGGTGAGTAACCGTTTTATATAACAGCTGACCTGCTAAGAGTTAGAGAGGGACAAGTTCTGTCAAAGCATTAGGTAAAATACCTTCTCTTGCTCTCACACCTTCTATGTATGAGATGACTGGCTAAAGGAAATAGTTGCACCAATCCTGAAGAAAGGAGATCCTGCCCAATCCGAATAATTACCAGTCCTGGGAAAATCCATGAAGTAATGGACGAGGAACAGTGCAGCTTCACACCAGGCTGAAGTTGCACTAGTCATGCTCTGACAGTTGATGGGGGGAGGAGTGAGAATGAGAATTAAAGATGTTGATTGTTTCATTGACTTCACAACGGCATTTGATTCGATTTTGGAGGGAAGCACTACAGAAAGTAGTAAAATCATATGGCGTTCCAGATAGCTGCAATTAGAAAAAGTTATATATGAAGGCTCCTATAGTGCCATTAGAATTGGTGGAAAATTAAGCAACTGGTTCAAGTCAAAGTTTGGTGTAAGACAAGGGGGCATGGAATTGCCATTGCTTTTCATCATAGTCTTATCTTGGATGTTAAGAATAGTAGACAAGTTGGAAGTTGTGTTACTGGGTAATCTAGAATTAAGTTCATTAGCTTATGGAGATGACATTGTGCAACTGGCAGATACATTTGAATTAATGATGCTACTCTTCGCTAAAACTGGTGTAGTCAACAAATGCCAGGAAGACAAAGTGGTTGCATCTTGGGAAAGGGACAATAGATAAATTGTTGAAATGCAGCAGCGGTGAAATCATAGAAAAAGTACTTTTGTGTGTACTAGGAAGCTTGATCAGTGCCAGTGGTTCCATTGAGGATATTTTAAAGGAGATGTATTTTATCTACAAGGTCTCCCCAGAAACTGATGAAAGAATGGACTGATAAAAACAAATATATTTTGGTACCAAAGTGAAAATTTATCAAACCAGCATACTAACAATATTACTCTGTGGTCTGGAAACAGCTACCTTAAATGAAGTAGATATCAGCTGTCTGGAGGCAGTAGAGAGGAGAGTTCTTTGGAAGAAGGCAGCTGTAAGGTGGAATGATTTTAAGACAAATGAAGTTAAAAGAAGAGCAGGATGTGAAATCACGGTATGGGATTGGCTGCAATTGAAAAGATTAGGATGGTGAGGAGACTGTAATAGACAAACAGAATACAGGATGCCAAATAAAATAATGCAAACACAACCAAGGGTTAGTCCCATCTCGAGGCCAGCCACCAACTAGACGATGGGACATTTTATGCAGGGGCATGATCAGGCAAGCCTTAATAGAGGAACAATCCATGGACAGGAATGAATGGTAACACTGTACTGCTCCCCATGCATATCTGAAAGACGCTTTGGGATGAGAAGAAGAAATTCACAAGTCTCCTAATCTATGGATCGTATACACTACATTGTAGAAGGGCTCTTTGAGCCAACAGTTCTTGCTATCATCATCACTTCCTGATGTTTGTTCCCTGCTAACTATTTAGTCAGGAGACTCTCAGAATTGTAAATGTTGTTTGGAAACCCATTTTATTATCATTGTGTATAAAGACAAGATAGAGCTCAGATCTGCTTCCTAATTCCCAACCAAGATCATTTCTGGCTTCCATTTACATTAGTCATTCTTACTGCCTGTTTTTTTGTTTTGTTTTTTCTCCAGAACTTCATAACCTTCCAGGAGAGGCCAGCTTACAGTTAGTCGATGTCAAGAGAGCTGTCAGTTATTGCCTAGCTAGAACTCAGCTTTTTGGGAAAAGTAATACATTATTCAAGAGCTTTGGAGGAAAATCTAAAGATCAAGCTATTTTGGCCTAAAGGTGGATCAGATTATGCATTTCAGCCTTATTAACTGGCCACGGTTTCTGTACCTGAAAGCCTTAAGGCTCATTCAGCTTGCCTTTATCTGAAATCTATAGGCTGCAGATGTAGTTCAGTTTATAGCTTTACAGATCTCTTTCTCTCTGCTCATTTCTCACAAGATCAGATGCTATTTCAGGAGAACAGTGCTTGAGTCTTATCTAAGTATAGGCTCTCAGACCACCTCCTGAGGAATATTACGGCTAGTTTGTCTCATACAGTTTGGATCTGCAAAGCCATTACATTCACAGAACAAAAGTTGAATAAACATCTTTTATCTAACAAAACTAATTGGTTCACTCAAAACCCTAAGCTAGCCAAACATTAAGGCTAAGAATTCAAAACCTATCCCGAAATGCAAGCCATGTTTTACATACCACATAACCTAAAATGACACTAAACTCAGACTCACTCACGTACAGTAGAAATTGAGCCATAGTCAATGTGACTGGGCTCCGATATATCATCTATACCAGTGGCTCTAAACTTTCTAGACTACTATACCCCTTTCAGGAGTTTGATTTGTCTTGAGTACCCCCAAGTTTCACCTCACTTAAAATCTACTTGCTTACAAAATCAGACATAAAAATACAAGTGTGTCACAACACACTACTACTGAAAAATTGCTTAATTTCTCATTTTTATCAAATAATTATAAAATAAATCAATTGGAATATATGTAAGTACAATATTTTTCAGTATAGAGAGCAGTTAGGTAAACAAGTCATTTTCTGCATGAAATTATACTTTGTACTGACTTTGCTAGTACTTTTTATGTAGCTTGTTGTAAAACTAGGTAAATATCTAGATGAGTTGATGTACCTTCTGAAAGATCTCTGCATACCCCCAGGTGTACTTGTACCCTTGGTTGAGAACCACTGATCTACAACTGCCAAGCTTTGGTGCCTTCATAAACCATCATTTCCCATCCCCCACCCCGAAAAGCTATGTGAACTATGAAATGTGTTGGCCTGTCCACAACAAGAAAGTTGCCCAAGTGTGTTTGAAATAGTATATTCTGGAAAAATCTGGACAGCAATCCCATACTGCTTAAACTGTTGTTGTCAGGAGCAGAGAATGTTGGATGTTTTTCTGAGACACCCACTTTCCCATGGGTGAACAATATTCTGGGATTTTTGTTTTAGAAGTCCCAGACTTTATCACCCTCACTAGACATACTTTCCATCAATATCCACAATATCCTTAAGGAAAATATGAACATCTAAAATGCATAGAATGTTTCCACTTCATAAGCCAAATGTTATTCCTGTGTTAGAGAGATGCTTTCATAGTTGTGTATTAAACTATTACCAAGGTGAGATACAAATGTAAGTCCAAGAATTAAGATTCAGTCTAACAGGGATTCCGGAAAACACTCAGGAAGGAGGAAGATGGGAAGGAGACTGGCTCCAGATTATCATCGCAACTTACTATTAGAAAATATTGCCTGCATACCAGATGCATAGAATCTCAATCCCTCCAGAAGCATCAACATAATCTTCAGCCACTTTTGACTGTCCATGTTGTTGTAATGGGGAAGGCACCCATCTGCACCTGTTTGAAGCATGCCCACATTTGAGGTTTTTTAGATCACATCAATTAAAAAAAATTAATATCCTTCCAGATCCAAAGCTATGGCTTTCTTGCTCTGTATGGAATAGTGTGCACAAACAGTAAGAGGAAGTTCATACACATCAGATCACTACCCACAAAAAATAACATGTATGATATTAGGTCCTTTGCTTCTGCTGGAGGAATAGCTGTGAGGAGTTGACAATTTCCTCACATTTAGTTGTTTGAGACATGTATTTAACTCTTTACATTGACCATAGACTGTACTTGTCAAATTTTGTGGTTTGAGTTGTGTTGTGTTCTGTTCTTTATAGGTTCTCACAATGTACTTATCATTGTGGCATCTGAGTACCTTTAGTAGTTAGTCAAGTACCTTATTACACATTTGTCACTTGTGGTTTGGTCTTTCATCCTCTCCCCTAGGGGAGAAATGTACAGTGGAGTGCGTCAGTGGAGTGTAGGATTATTTTTATTTAGAAGCATGTTGCTATGTGTTTATATTAGAGAATGCAAAGGCAAAGAAATGCCTGGCACTTGGGGCAGAAGGTGATAAGATTTGTAATGGTCCTTGGTGCCTGTGGGAGTTCATGCCACAGTCTTGGACTGGCCCCTGAGAAAGTTCTGTCTCCCGCACAGACAAGCTTTATCCTTATTGTATAAAGTTCCATTGTGCCAGAGGAGCATAGCTGTCAATAATGGTCTTCATCCTGGAGCCTTGGGTGGTCTTTTAAGATATCCTGGGACCAGGTTGTAGAAAGCTTTGAAGATCAGGAAACTTGGTTCAGTATTCCATCGGAAGCCAGTGTATAATGAGGAGGACAGACTTCATGCACTCTCAGTAGCCTGTGTTGCTGAGGAGACATGCTGCAGTTCTGCACCAGTTGGAGTTTCCTAAAAGCTGATGGCTTCACTTGGATGTGTATTGCATTGCTGTAGTCCTGCTGAGAACTGACAAAAGTGTGAATAACTGAGGCAAGGGCATTGTCCGCTGAGTCTCCTGGCCTAGAGAGGAGGATAGAGAGCACTACTCGTAGCTGCTGCTATGTGGGAGCAGCGAGGAATTAAAGAGTACTCCTAGATCAGACTGAATTGACCAATTGTGGATGTGTATCTTCCACCAGCAGAGACAGCACCCTGGCTGCAAACTCTTCAAAATGCTTTCCTCTGACCACCAGCCACCTGTTGTGAACCCATGAGCTGATCTCATCCAAGCGCGGGCCATCTTGTTGGTAGTGGTGTGGTTGTACATAGTGAAGGATAGGTAGAGTTGAGTCATTTGCATATTACTAGCACTTGAGTTCATGTTGTCTGACCAGTTCACTTAGTGGTCGTATGTAGATGCTGAAAAGAACCAGAGAGAGAATTGATCCTTGTGGGACTCTACAAGTGAGGATTCTAATGGTGAAGTCCAGTTTCCCATCACTGGTCATTGGTATCTCCCTCCAGGAAGGTCTCAAACCATTTTAGCTCAATACCATGGACCGGCTACCTCTCTCATGTGAGACAGCAGTAACTCAGTGTTGGTTAATTGTCATTGGTTTGCGTACACCTTTTTGGCCTGAGTGGTTAGCCATTTGGGGTTATCAATTTGTGCTCCTAATAGAAACAACTTGGCAATACAAGTCAGGTATTTTTTGGTGCAATCCTCTCTGATCACAAAGAATGTATACCATGTCATATTTCCCTGAATACAGTAGGCAGGAGAAAAGAGAGTTGTCGTTTTTTTTGTTTAGAAATCCAACTGTGCCTTTCCAGTGAGTACTGTTCCAAAAGATGTTCTGTCTTTTGGCTTCCTCCTAGTGCCATATTCACTACTGCTTCTCTTGCCATCTGCTGGCTTTCTCTCACTTTCTGGTTGCTTCTGGCCTCTCTAACACAGCTGCAACAAATCAGTGCACATGGCTCAACTTCTGCTCAGGCCTTTCCATGTGGGCAATGCTTTGGATGGCGGCTTCTGTTTCAGTTGTCACTACTCAAAGGGGGATTTAATTGCTCTTTCCATTTAGCCTGAATGAAGGGTGCTTAATATACCCACTGACTTTAACCAGGTCTGTGATTGATCCATGGAGTAAAGATTCACTTAATGGCACCTATTAGGATCTTTCAGCATAACAGTCTGGTTAGTTGGGATTGGTAAAACAGCTAACATGGTATTTGTTTCTTTTTCCTGATGTACAAGCTCATCTGGCACTAATGTAAAATTTGGATTCTGAAAATATTTGCACATGTGCAACATTTCATAACTCCTGCCAGGACGCAATGTTCCCCAACCTAGATTACTTCAGCTAGAAAAATCCTGAATAGCTTGGAGTGATGGTAGGGGGTATTTCATCCCTCACTCGTCCAACATTAAATATTTGCATTGGATCTGCCAAGTAGTGGCCAGCTACTAGAAAAAAGAATCCATTAATGGAGGACCCCACACTGTATGTGAATTTACTGTATATGCTCCTATACTGCACATTCAAGATGTTTGTGGTCCAAAGACAGCAGGTCCAACTACCATCTGAGTGAAACATACACTTGGGCCTGGTCTACACTACAAAGTTAGGTCGACATAAGCCATCGACCTAGTTGTGCATGTGTCTACATTTAAATTTGTCTCCCACTGATGTAAGTGCCCTGTAACAGTACTGCAATAACACCTCCTCTCTGAGTGGCATTTAGCCAGGGTCAATGTAGCACAAGTGTAGACACTTGTCCCTAACAGTTCTCCAGCTGCTGTCCCACAAAACCCTACACTGCCTGCTCTGGTCACAATTCTGAACTCCACTGCCCAGGGGTCACGGAGACCAGAAGCCGCCTCCTCCTCCCTTAAAACTCTCTAATTTTTTTTTAAAAGCCTTTTCCTAATTATCCAGCTTGGCAAGCTCACCTTGCACGTCGCCACTGCTGTGTGCAACTGCCCAGCTAGCCATGCTGGCTACGTGCTCCAGGCATGCTCAGGCCTGGACGAGATATTGGCTCTCCTGGGCCTATGGGGAGAAGAGGCTGTGAAGGCCCAATACAGACCAGTCCTAGATGGCTGGACATCTATCAGCAGATTGCATGGGGGAATGCAGAAGAAGGGGTACAACAGGGAGCAGCAGCAGTGCCATGGGAAAGTGAAGGAACTGCAGCCAGGTGTATCAGAAGACCAGGGAAGCCACCAGCCGATCAAGTACCGAGCCACAGACCTGCTGCTTCTACAAAGAGTTGCATGCCATACTTGGCAGAGACCCCACCCCAGGGATATGGACATGGGTGGCTTCAGGACACCAGCAGCAGCTGTGCTTTATGTGCCTTTGTCACCTTCATGAGTGAGAGATCCCCTCAAATCACCACCCCCTGTGGAAGATGGTGCCGGCATTCAGCGCCATTGCCCTGTGCTCATAGTTTCATGCAACTGAGCAATTCCCTTCTCATTTCTCTCCCTACTGGCAGGCCATGCTCACCATAGCTGGTGCTGTGCATAGTGCCCTGCACAAGCACACAGAAGCAGAAGTGTCAATAAGCACATCTTGTTTAAAATTTTAGAGGAGCATGAAAAGGGAGTTATGAATCTTAACTTTCGACTTCTGTTGTGACTATACTGATGATGGTACCTCTGCATGCTTTATCTGTAGCTGCTGCCATTGTGGCCTGTAGGGGTTTCCTCCTACACACCTGCGCCGTATCAGGAGGAAAAAGAAGACTACTCAGAATTATGTGCTCAGTGAGATCCTGCCAGCCAGGGCTGCATCAGACCATGAGCACAGGGCCTGGAGGGTGAACATTACAGACAGACTGGAAAAGTAAAGAGCAGACATGAGAGGTCCAGGTGTCTCAGGAGAAAGAGGAGAGGGAGATGCACCAGGACATAATGAGTGCAGGCTGCAGGATCTTGTGGACCTACAGGTTCAGCTATCACAGGCTCGTCTCCCTTTGCAGTCCAAGGAGAACTCCACTACAGCACCTCCTTACACCCCCCTCTCAACATTCCAGGTGGCATTAGGGGCCACATCCCTACCCCTGCCACCCCACAGCGGGGGACACTAAGGACAACCACAACTTCAGATACACTGACCCGTGAGAGCCACGATTGCAGTATGTGGAGGTAAAATGGACATGAATGTTCTTTCCCCTTGTTAAGTTCTGTTCCATTAATTATGTTTTTAATGTATTTGCTCTTAACTTGCACAGACTTCTTTGCCCTGGTTTTGTCACTCAGTAAAATTCTATCGTTTGGAAATTAATCTTTATTAGTTCCTATCATATGCTGTAGCGTACCTAGTGGTACTGAAAGCACCCACTTACTTGTTATTGTACAATGTGACAAGTCATTGGATCAGTGAGTGTAACAATCATAAATGTACAGCAAGCACCACAAAATTAATAATACACTGACAGTGTTATATTCACAGATATATACCAAGCAGCACACAATTCCTAACAGGCCCCAAAACATCAGGGCCAGGTAGATCACAGTCCACCATAACACATTACTGTGGTTCACTGTCTTTCAAGGCCTCCCTAATAGCCCTTTGTCTGGCTGTTTAAACTTAGTATACAGCTGCTCCACCTCCAACCTCCACCCCAGCAGCAATTTTTCCTCATTGACTTCACAGGTATCATGCAGGACAGAGCAGACAGCTATAACTATTGGGATGCTTTTTCACTGATTCCAATCTTTTGAGTAAACAACGCTGGCATCCCTTCAATCTACCAAAAGCACATTCAACTGTCATTCTGCCCCTGCTGAGTCAGCTGTCATATCTCTCCTTGGTCCTGTTGAAATGGCCGGTGTATGGCTTCTTGGGCCCAGGGGGAAAGAGGTATGCTAGGTTTCCAGGATCACTGTTGGCATTTCAACATCGCCAGTGGTAATCTGCCAGTCATGAAAGAAAAAGCCCCTGCCTGTAGCTTTTTGAACAGTCTTGTGTTGTTAAAGATGTGAGCGTCATACACCTTCCCTCACCAGCCAACAGAGATGTCAGTGAAGCATCCTTAGTGATCCACCAATGCTTTGCCCTTTCTGTTGATGAACTCTGGGGTAAGGTAGTCTGGTGCCAAAACAGGACTGTGTGTGTGTGACGGGATCCCGGGGGTGCAACCTGACCTCTGAGATTGCAGAGCCCTCTGACTCACCAGCCTGGGATCCCTCTCACACTGTGATGCTGTGTCAAGCTGCAAACCTCTGGTAGGTGCTGCACTTACACAGACGTCCATGGGAAGGGATACACACAACTGAGTTACATGAATGCTTCTTCCAGCCACTCATGAACTAACAATAGAGAGGCTGCAGCCAATTCCCACTAGCTCCTCAACCTTGCATCCATGCACTATACCATCTTGCCCTGGTCAGAAGGCTGCCCCTCCCTCAATGTGGAGAGGACAGGCACCAGTCTTGTAAACTGAGCTGAGATTTCCCAAGCACTTCAAGCAAGATACACTGTTTTAGATAAAGCATTAAACAGATTTATTAACTACTGAAGGATAGATTTTTAAGTGGTTATAAGTGATAGGCATAAAAGATCAGAGAAAGTTACCAAAGAAAATAAAAGATAAATGCACAGTGTAAATCTTAAACCTTCTTACACTAGGCAGTATTTAGATCAGCAATTTTCTCACCCCACCGGATATTTCAGTTCTTAATGCACAGGCTTCTCCTTAAGCCTGGACCACTCTCCTCAGATGACCTTTGTCATCTCGGCATTCCTGTTGCTTCCAATGTGGGGGGGGGGGGAAGCAAAAGCATGCAGCAACTGTTCCCTGTTTTATGTCCTTTGTCCAGGTGCCTAGAAAACACCACCATGGGTGCTGGTGCTGGAGGTGCTGTTTTGAAGTGGATTCCATTATATACAGGGGTTTACAGTTTGGTTCAACGGCTCTCAGTATCCCGCTATAAAAATTGTTCCAGCACCTCTGCTTGCCCAGACATGTCTTGTTGGGCTTTGCTGCGTCACTGGGTTGAGCAATCCACCGGTGGGGTCTTGTGCAACTGAATCATAGAGTTGAGCAGTGCCCATTGTGTGGTGCTTGGGCAGCTATCATTGAATTGTAAATCCCTTGATTACAACTCCCTGCTGATTAATGGTCATTGACCACCACCTAGGCGGGGTCCTTTGTATGTCATTAGCAAATGTACAGCATATTTCAGTAACAAGCATACAACAAAATCTCATAACTTTATACACATTAATGATATGTATATTTGGACAGAACAATGGGTTTCAGCAGATCATGACCGTTCATATGCTATCTTACATGACATACTTTGTATGAAATATCACAGCCATATATGAATGATGAATATGAGGATTACAGGGTACCATTCTGAGGTACAGCGTGTCACAGGGTGCCATCTATTGCCCCACTGCAGTTCGGGAACCCCATTGCTATAAATCCATCCACTATATCCTGCAAGAGTCACAACCCTGCATAGCAGGAGACTATTAATAGCCCTGCACACTTGCATGACAATGGCCCTCACAGTGTATTTTCCCACTCCAAATGATTTCCCACTGACCACTAGCAATCTGGCATTGCAAGTTTCCACAGTGTCATCGCCACTCACTTCTCCACTGTCTGTGTTATTCCAAAAAATTAGTTTTAGGGCACTGATACAATAACCTACCTATTGCCTCTTTAATCTGTTCTTTCCAAGGTACAAGTTCCCGGGGTTGCTAAGGAAACACTAAAGGACACAGATATAACCTTTCAATAAAGTAATTGACACAGGCAGTATTCTTCCCACAATAATGTACCTTTTTATTAAAGGTTTCAGAGTAGCAGCCGTGTTAGTCTGTATTCTCAAAAAGAAAAGGAGTACTTGTAGCACCTTAGAGACTAACAAATTTATTTGAGCATAAGCTTTCGTGAGCTATAGCTATGTGCTGTACTCATGTCTGTAAGTACACTGATCTTTTAACCAATACTCACTCTCTCTCTCTACTTTTTAAATAAATTTTAGTTTAGTTAATAAGAATTGTCTGTAAGTCTGAACTTGGGTAAGATCTGAAATATTCATTAACCTGGGAGGTAATGTGTCTGATCCTTTGGGATTAGTAGAACTTTTTTATACGATGAATAAAATTTTCAGTAATCCTCATCATATTTGACTTGGGTGTCTGGGTGGAGGCCTGAGGCTGGGTTACTTTAAGGTAACTATGTTGTTGGCTTCTGGGTAACCAGTGAAGTATTATAGAGGCTGTTTTGTGCTGGCTTGGTAAATCTAAGTATTGGAATATCCACCAACTTTTTGTTTGCCCCATTCTTTGCAGTTCACCCTAATTGAGTGACCTCAGTGGGCTCCCCGGGAACCCTGGTCGCATAAGCTTACTCTATAAATCCGTTGCTGCTTTCTTTTAAAAGTCACATCACTGCTGCTGCTGTTCAACTCCTGGTCAGTCAGCTCAGCTCCGCTCTGCTCCAGCGTTCTTTTCTCTCTTTGTTGCAGCTTTTCTTTGGCTTCTCTTGCTGGCTCTCCGGCTCTTCCTGCACGCCTATCTCCTTTTCAGATGCAGCCTCTGCACTCCAAAACTGTTGCTGACAAAGGGCCTTTTATGCTCTTTCTTTATCTAGCTTCCTATTCTTAAAAACAGGTCCTTACTCGCACATGCACAGTCTTGAGGATTATCTCAGAATTCTGATTGACACTCTGACCTTTACAACAAGTTGTGACTGGTATGAGTGAGTTCTGACCAGCTAGCTGCTTCTCTCACTGACCTGTTGCCCCTTACTGCACATATTCAATAGTTGCCACTATTGTACATGCTCACTGTTGAATCAGAGCTGTGATTCTGCCAAGCCACACCCATACCCATACCCACTTGGCTCTGTGCCAGGGCACTTTATTTTTTAAAGAAATCCTAAGTTTTCACTGAGTGTTTTCAGGGTGGAGTGATTTTTTTGTTTATTCAGAATAGATCAAAAATACAAAGTAGACACTGGAGAATTTTCTCTGGTAATAAGTGCAGCTCTCATTCTGGTGTTCCTGCACTGCAGGGCTGGGGAGAGCTCAGTACACACATCCAGAAATGTGGCCTTGCTCATTCAGGAGTTCTGCAGCCACTGCTCATCACTCCAAGCCTGCGTTATGATGGGATCCCACCAGTCAGTGCCCTTTCCTCAGGCCCAGAAGTGGCACTCCACTATCTGCAGCTGCTCTGTGAACACTACCAAGAACCTTGACTTGGGTCTTGCTATATCCCACAGCCATCTGTCCTCCATGAAACTGTCAATTTCTCCACTGATCTTGCAGCTCTGCAAATACCAGAGGACCATGTGTCCTGTGTTTACAATGCTCATGACAATAGTGCAGAGCTGTGCAGCTTCCATACTTCTGACTGAGATGGAAGGCAGCAAGGAAGGCCAAGGGGTTCATGGGAATTTTAGCAAAGGTGTGAAAATTATGGGATACACAGGACATTATGGAATGGAGAAAGTTGCATGCTGGGAAGCTGATCTCTTGTTTCTGCCCCCGCCCCCATCCATTGCTACAACTTCTAAAAAGACAGCGCACTGAACGGTGGCAAATCGCATGCTGGGATACCTACTCATGGTGAACCCCACACATTGTACATCAACACAAGCTCTCCTGGTGAGTATACGCAGTTCCGATGCAAGGAGCCAAAGCATGTTCACAAGTGATATACCAACTACAGTGGCTTTATGCCAACACAAGTTGTGGGGGCAAAAGTTTGTAGTGTAGAGCTAGCCTTGATCTAGTTAGACCAGGAAGAATCTCAGATGGAAGTCGCCTTTTGCATTACTTACACTCCTCAAATTGCACATGAGGGGTGATGCCATTGTCATCACCAAACTGTGATGTGCAAGTTGCAAAATTAACCTAGAGAACCAGGAATTCAAAGGAACTGCTCTTTTCCCTCAGTCTGCTGTGGGATACTGTATCTAAACACTTTCACCTGACTCAATTCTTCTTAAAGCCCGGCAGGAACCATAGTAACAAACTGCACCATCTATTGACTGAGGGCTAAATTATCCCTTAGGAAAGGAAAAGCCATAAATGGTCTAGAAGGGATTTAGGATGGCAATGCAGGGAAAACAAAACAGCATGGTCAGCAATTATCTGACATCCTGAGGTGTGGGTTAGATTTGGTCCTATTGAAATTAATGGCAAAACTCCCATTGATTCCATTAGGGTCAAACTTTGGCTGTTTGTAAAGGCAATACAAAAACTCTGTGCTTCAACTAAGTTATTAAAAAAGCAGCCTGTCTAGTGAAAAAGAGAGGAGCTGGAGGGAAAGAATGGAATATGAGATTAATTCCAATGGCTCATTCAGAAGTATGTATGTAAGACTCCACCTAAATTAATGTTGGCAGAAATTACTTCAATAGGGTTTTTAATGTGCAACAGATTATCTGTCAGGCAGTGCTAGATACTTCAGTGAGGTAATATCTTTTATTGGACCAACTTCTATCTCTCTCACCAACAGAAGTTGGTCCAATAAAAGATATTACCTCACCCACCTTGTCTTCCTAATATCCTAGGACTTACATGGCTAGAGCACTGTACAGATACTTCTGTGATCCTTTATACCTTAAAATGATAATATTCCTTCAAGTGGTGCTGAGATTTGTCATCACATTTGCAAGCTTTGGGACCCCCTACCTCCAAACACACTGGATTTATTGGGCTTCAGTAATTTCTACTACTGCTCTTAGGCCTTTTGCAATATATCTTATGGGGTCTTTGATAAATCTCACTCCTCAAACAACGGGGTCAAGACCACAGATTTTTCTTCCACCTAACTTTAGACCCCTAGTGAGGCTTTTCCATCCAATAGAATCTAGGCCTATATAATATAACCTAGCATAAAGTCCAACTAGTGGGAATTAATACATAGACATTTATTTTAATGCAAGAAGCTGCTCACATATTCATATTACATTTTTTTTTCAAGCTTCTTGCAGAGGGTTCTACAAGGCCAAGGCTGCTACTTGATGCTAAAAATAATCTGATGCTGATTTTACCTGATGCTAAAAATAATCACTGCAAATTAATCTTTAATGATTTTTCAGCTCAGCAAACAGAGCAAAAAATAATTTACCGTGAATGTATCCAGTTCTACAATATACTCTGTCTTATTTTCCTATACAGGAAAAGAATGTGGTGCCTACGGCACAACTTCCCAGTGAATTCCCCATGTGTCTTCTCTCTGGTTAATGGCAGAGATTGGCATCTAATCTATATATAGTGTAGCATAGCACAATAAAAACAATACCTGCATTCAGCACATATAGTTGATGTCAGCAGTTGATATTTCATGGCATCATGGGAATTGAGAAGAGAAAGAAATGGAGAAGAAAGAGAGAGGAGGCCCCTTGCCCCCTCACTTCACATAACTTCCTTTGCTGCCAGATGGGAAAGCATGGGAATCCTTCTCCTGAATCTTGAGATCGCCATCCTCGGATCCTGGCATAGTCACATCTGTTTCCCTGATTTCCTACTTTTCTGCTCTCCTTCACCTGCACTATACCCACTGTCTTTGTAAAGCTTCCTGAGATGCAGCTTCTGCCATTTGATTTTGCTTTGTGAGTCAGAGCTTTCTCCTTTCTCATGATTACTACTGATTTGCTTTACCACCCAAAAGGTGCTAGCACTTTTAAAACACAGAGGAAGACAGTCTCTCTCTTGTAAAACCCTCACAAGCTACTTAGTTGTTTTTATTTCAAAAACAACCTCCCCCTCCCGCACACACACAAACAGTTATCCTTAAAGTTATTGGATAACAAAAGGGTCTGTCAGATTTAACATAACACCAGCTCTCTCTTTCTTTTAAATAAAATAGATACAAATGATCTATAGCACACCACCACACACCATCAGATAAATTTGTTTGTTTTTCCTTTAAAATGAAAGGCTATATTCTTCTTTGTAAATGGTGTAGACAATCAGTTATAGTTTCCCCAGACTGAAACCTGCAGCTGTGACCAGATAGCTGATGTCCTGGAGTTTGCCTGAATGGGGAAGCACTGTTTTGCTTTAATGTTCCTGCACCTGAAATCTATACCTACAGCCCCTGACATTTTCAGAAAGTTACCCTTTGTTTTTTCAAATAGCCTAGTTATATCTCCCATGCCAGGCCCGATCAAGGTGTTTCAGAATAGGAATATGGAATGATTTTATACCTCTAGTCCTGTTTGCATTTCTGTACACAGAAATTAAAAACACAAGAAACAGATATTTAATATCTTCCCTAAGAACAAGTGTATACGTATATGCTTAAAACCTGGGCCCAATCATTCACTTCAATGGAGCTACACCAATTTACACCCACTGAGGATCTGGCCTTGTATGTTTTGGAAATCATACATGCCATCCTCTGGGGCATGCAAAAAGAGTTTTGTACTGTATACAAGTAATATGATTCCTTTTGAAAATACCTCTGTCATAAAGGGGAAACCATGCTGCTCACTCAGAAAAGTAGTATTGAAGGGACACTGCCTGAGCAGGATTGCCTTGCAACATAGCTCCTTTGGAACCAAACTGTCAGGGAACTGAATCTGGGGCCAGAAGGAGGACTAACAGCCAGGGCCTCTACACAGATTACCCTGTGGCTCCAGAAAACCTCTGGACATCCCTGGGACTCAGGGGGTGGAACCCCTTGCATCTTGCATGGGTGTAAATGCCTCATCCCATTCCTTCCCCAAACAGAGGAATCTGGAGGAAACTCTACAAGACCAACCTTGCGAAAACTTCTCCCAGTCCCCTCCCTGGCTTTTCCTATAGGAGCCTGATATTATAAGATTACACAAGAAGACTTCTGAGAAACTTCAGTTAACGCAGTATGTGGCTCTCTTTATTAAGCAGTATTTCACTTAAGGAGCATGTTATATTTGGGTGCACTAGACTGCACTGGCTTCCAGTTAGTTTCCAGCTGAAGATGAAGGTGTTGTTTTTGACCTATAAATCCTTAAATGCTTTTGGACCTGATTATCTCAGAGACTATACTGCTAAGAGTGTATCTTCACTGCAGAGTTAGTTTATCTCACCCTACATTCAAGTTATTCCTCTCAAGTTGGACTACCTCAAACGTAAGCAGCCACACTGTGAAATAACTAGATGTGGAAGGATTAAATTTTTGTGGGTAAATGTTGATTTCACCCTACACACAAACCAACCAAAAAAAATATTTCCATTGATGATCATTGAAATTTAGAACTTATTAAAATTTGATTTAAGGACATTTACTTTGTATATTTTGATATGTGATGCTGACAACTTGTGTTTTAATGGTTATAAAGCTTTCCCTCTTTGAATCAACATCTACTTTCATTAAATTATTATTGTCTAACTCTCCCCTCATGATTTCCTGCAACTGTGAAAATTTAAATAGATAAAATAAAAATTACTTACAATCCAGTTTTGTGCAACTGAAAATCTAAATTGATAAAAACTGAAACAAATGCTTAAAAATAAATATAGATATCTGTGAAAATTATAAAAAAAACCATCAAATTCTGTCAAGCCTAGAAATAACATTCAGGTTGCTGCATCCACACTCACCCCCATGTGGCACTAAGACTTCTGGAGGCACATCCTATGATTGTTAGCACAGCAGTAGGTTGATCTTCACTGAATTCTTTCATGGTGCATTGTGGGAGAATTAGTCTGGGCATACAGGAGGAACAGTGGGAAGGCATTGGAGAAGTAGCAGCACTTATGGAGCTAGTCCGGATTCACACAGTAGTGTGTAAAAAAACAAACAAACAAAAACCAAGGATTACTTGTGGCACCTTGGAGACTAACAAATTTATTTGGTCATAAGCTTTCGTGGGCTAAAACCCACTTAATTGGATGCCCATGAAAGTTTATGCCCAAATAAATTTGTTAGTCTCTAAGGTGTCACAAGTACTCCTGGTTTTTTTTGCTGATACAGACTAACACAGCTACAGTTCTGAAACAGTAGTGTGTGGAGATGTTAGCAGCTGATGAGTTGTATTTACTCACTGCTTTAGCCCATAGCCCGATTGGCTAGCCAACTTGAGTTTAAAACACCACCATGCTCAAGTTAAGGATTTGTGTGTGTGAATAGGAGATGAGTCAGTGGCAACATTTGAATTATAACTTGAGTTAACTGTGCACTGAAAGCAATCCCTAAGTGGGATACCATAGCAGTTGCAATCTCCTGGAGACTAACAAATTTATTTGAGCATAAGCTTTTGTGAGCTACAGCTCACTTCATCGGATTCATGTGAGCTATAGCTCATGAAAGCTTATGCTCAAATAAATTTGTTAGTCTCTAAGGTGCCACAAGTACTCCTTTTCTTTTTGCAAATACAGACTAACACGGCTGCTACTCTGAATCTCCTGGAGTGCTTCAGTGGATAGCCACCTCTACTCCCCTCCCCCCACCCCATGCACTTTAAACAGCAGAGGGCTGGCAGCAATGCATTTTCAATTATAAGCCCTTAGTGCTGGAACCTGGTCTCACCTACTGCCTTCCAAGAGCCTGGATTTCTTGACTTTCATGGTATGTTACAAGGCCTATCTATTCTCCTAGCCTTTCCTTGAAGTGAATTGAAATGTGGGTTGATTGATATAGTGGGAGAGATCTTATTTGGGGTGAATGTGATGTTTGTTGAGCAGGGGGAAGTGATATGAAGGGGGCAAAGTTTATTTGGGATGGGCTTGGGAGCTTTTAAATATTAATCTAGTGGCATTTTTGTATGCATTTTATAAACTGTTTATGGCATCTAGTCAGTGGGACTGTGAGCAGTTGGTATCTGAAAACCAGGCCACTTATTTAGGAATCTAGATCTTAATTTAGCCATACTTATCTTTAGGCACCCAAGTTTGAAAACTGTGGTGGATTAAATGACTTGCCCAAGGCAAATCACTGGTAGGTCCAGGATTAGAATTTAAGGAGTTCCCCGCTCCTAGTTTGAGCATAATTTGGAGAGGTAATGACTATAGTGCAGTAACCTGGGATTAAAACCAGGGCAGGTGTTCAATGGAATAGGATGCTCAGTTTGATCATAGGTACATGGTAAGTATTAGAGTGGTTGTATAAGAGGAAATTGTGACAACAGACATGCACTCAGTGTTAGAGATATTGGGGAACAGAGGGGATAGAAGTCCTTGTGAAATTAAATTGTAATAAATTATCAGCATTGGATGGCACTCATTTGACAGTTCTGAGGCATTAAAAAATCTGTATTTTCTCTCTCTCCCAGAT
Source organism: Dermochelys coriacea (assembly GCF_009764565.3). Lineage (NCBI taxonomy): Eukaryota > Metazoa > Chordata > Testudines > Dermochelyidae > Dermochelys > Dermochelys coriacea. The sequence continues at coordinate 195,010,548 of NC_050069.1, forward strand.
TGTACCCCCACACACAGTAGTAGCAGAGCTGGAGGATGGCCAATGTTGTTTTCATGTTTGAAAAAGGTGACTCATAAATTACAGCCCAGTGAGCCCTTCTTTAGAACACCCAAAAATGCAGGCTGTTCACATGCAGGAGACAGGAAACTGAGATTCTTCTCATTCAGTTCCCTCTGTGTTCTTAAGGGGAGCAAAGTTTGACTCTCCATGGAAGTGAGGGGAGGGAGGGTTAATCACAAAAGCCAGTTGATTTTAAGAGACAGAGACATAAGCCTCCTAGATGAAGGCCCTGTCTCTGGACTGGCCCCTATCTGCCCAGCCAGTATGACTTGTACAGGAGCCATTCTGCCATAGGCTCCCTGGTGGCCCCTGAAGGGTGCAGAGCGGGAAGGTGGATAAGTTGACTTACCCTCCACAAAAGTTCCATAGACTTGGTGTGGAGGGAAGGCTCTGCCTCCCCAGCCATCCCTCTTTCCCAGCTTGCAGTCTAGCTTTCCCACAAGCAGATCCCAAAGCCAACTAAATCCACTAAATCTTGGGGACTTGGATGAATCATGATGAGTAGACAGTTCCTGCAGATTCAGGAGCATTATGTTATGTAGGCAGCACTTACCCTTTCTGTGCCCCCTAAGTCAGGATCCACTGGATCTTAAAAAGGTAATTGGAAAGTCACTTAGGGAAGTATCACAGAGAAATATAGAGAATATATTGGGTTTATTACTGTACTTGCTCATGGATGGATACGTAGCTGAGCAAGAGTCAATGTACAGGTGGGGAAATCTGGTACTTTCTTAGCTGACACAGTAAACTTGGAATCTGGGGTCACTTTAGCAGTTGTGAGGATCAAGCCCGAAAGAGATCAAACCAGAATTGGTTTGTCTGGATTTAGATGGTGCAGCTGGGACTATCAGTTATTCAGATGGTGTACAAGCCAAGCAGAGACAAGATACTTTTCATGGTATTGTGCATTGTATCAGCCACAACCATAAGCTAGCTATTTTGGATCTCAAAAATATTATCCCTGTCTAGAGTTAATTTTGAAATATGGTGTCATATTTTATTATTTAAATCCCAAAAGATGATGCCAACTTTGAGCGTTTGCTGAGGCCTTTGGAAACGGAGATATTTTGGATTTAACCACCAACTATACTTGGTTGTCAGAGCACTGAAGGAAATGATAAAAAGCTATGGTTTGTCCATCACTTATTTGTAATAAAGTGAGTCAGGGGCATTCTTAAGGAGATCAAGACAAGCAGGTTTGTGGGCACATTGTGTTTCATGATGGACTTATTCACCAGGAGAGGATCTTGTGTTGTGTGAGGCTGTGCAAAAGCTAAAAACTAATATGCTAGAACTCAAAGCAGTGAAAGGCAACCCTGCCTTTTATGTCTACAATCTTATCTCCAGAGATAGATAATTTGAAGGGGTAAACATTTCTGGGTCTTTGGAGATAGAGATGCAAAAAACAAAAACAAAACCAACAATCAGATCAGTATACTTGTAGCTGTCAATGCACATACAGAGATCAGATTCCCCAGGCTACAGCAATTACCATGTACATGGTTTCAGTGCTTTGACTCCATATACTGCCTTGTTGCTAAAATAAGAATTGGTTCAGTATGGCAGTATACAAATTAACAATCAGCTGGACTGCTTTACATAGGTGTTGGAGGAGGAAAAGGAGAGCTCCCTGTATCAGTGGTTGCCTCTAAAATTACAGTTAAATGCTACCAAATCCACAACAAATTACAGTTCACATTCATGTGTACAAAAGCTTTTAACCAGCAGGTAATCTGCCTTTCAGGATGTATTAGAATACAATAATAATTGTCCTGTAACACTTCAGTGTTAGAACATGGGCTTTCCATGATGACATTAATCAAAACAAGCCTCCACATATATATATTGACAAAAGCATGCTCCAAGATGTGATGCAGATTCTAGTGAATAGCTCAAGCGCAGTTGCTTTCCAGCTCCATCATGCTATTCTCCATTGGTTTGAAGAGGGACCGGAACAAAACATTCATAGACACAGTTATGATGAGCACAGGAAGACAGCACTAATGGAGGATTAGACAAGTGCTATTGTCAGATATAGATTTCCAACTGAATGGACATTAACTCTAATATTGTTTAGGTATTAGAATTTGTACTTTAATTCAAAATAAATTATTACATAGTCTCAATTCTAACTCATGGTCTCAAACTAGCATTGGTAATGATGTTTTAATTTATATTTAAGTCAGGACAAAATAAAATTTAAGACCAAGTGTGAGTCAAACACACATTAAAAAAAAAAAAAAAAAAAGGAAACACTGGCACAATAGTCCAAAAGAGAATTAGCAGAATGCAGAGAAACATTGCTAGACAAACACAAAAGCATCAATATTTCGTTTTAGCTGTCAGAAGAGAATGAGACTATGGCCTGAAAATTAGGACAATTTTCACAAGCAAATTTTAATTACCTGCCCATAAAAAAATTAATAGAAAAATGTTTCTAATCATGCTTTCTACCTATGAAAGTGGAGGTTCTTAAGCTGCACCCATCACCTTTAGACTATTACATCCGCTTTTTCAAGATGAGGGTTTTAGTGAACAATAGATGATTTAACACATTAGGGGGAGGAAATGTTTTTTAACGTAACAAAATTTTGCTGATTCAAAAACGTGGGGACAAGCACTTTCAGCAGAAAAATCCATTAAGCTATTAACTGTGCTGTTAAAGATAGATGAGGTGTATATGAATGATCAGTTAGCTAATACTGGAGTGTGGATCTCACCACTTTTAGAACTAAATTCAAAACTAAGTTTAGCTTTACTTCAATATGTTTTTTTGGACTCAAAATAAAAACCCACCCGTAATCAAAACAAGTAACTTGCTCTGATCTTTAAAGGGTGAGGGGGAGACAGAATTTCAATTAAAAAAAAAAACACTGTAGGTGTTCAGCTCTGAAGGTGATAGTTGTGGAATAAGAAACACTGTAGATAGCTAATTGTTTACAGCAGTTTACAAGCTCTGTTGCTGAAACAGGAAGAAACTGTGTGCTGTAAGGCTTAGAAGGTTTAGCACAAATGCAGTGGATCTTGTAAGTGTTGAGGAGCTTACAGAATGTGTGTGAAACACCGGGACCCTAGTAGAGGCACTTGGAGCATGGAGGAGCAAAATTCCTTTGTTCAAGTTTGTTAGCTGAAAAAGCCAAATAGTGTCACCATGCAAAGCAGGGGTGTATGCTGTACATGGAAATAGTCCACCTTGGAAATTCTGTCTGATTAGATGATGATTTCTGAATGAAGAAGCTGACAAGATCCACTGGGGAAGCTGGTGGAAGCTCTTATCTGAGCAACGAAGTGACCATGTTAGCAAAGTGTTAGCTGTTTGGTGAGCCAGTGCACCTTGCAGTATGAATCAGTCAACTAGCTCTACATTAAATAGAAAAAGCTCCCCAGTAGTAGAGTCCTCTGCTGGTCCAGTAGACCTAAGCTTGTTTAAATTTTGGGAGACACAACTGACTTTCAGATAACAGAATTCTGGTTAACCAGACTTCAGATAATAGAAGTTTGACTGTGGCACAATGATTTTGTAATCTCCCCTGGTCAAGCCTGTAGTGTGTTTAACCTGTACGCAATGGATAGCTTGGTATTTTTCCTTTTATTCCTTTGGGTGAAACAAAACAACAAAAACAGAATGAGGAAATTAAATGCAAAATGGATGTCTTCTGTAGTATTAACTCAACCACATTGGACATTTGTATATGTAGTATAAATGTATATAGCATCAGGAAGTGTGCTAGGTCCTTTATAAATATGACAAATCCCTGCCCTGAAGATATTACAATCTAGGGTGATGATCCTGTAGTGTAAACATTTGTACCTATACATAAATGAATGCATGTGAGCAGTCCCATCAACTTTACAGCCGACTCCCATAGTCTGATCTTTATGTGTGGACTTTTACATTCTCAGGGAGTCCTACTCTCTCTTGCACAGTCTCATTGACAAAAGGGTCCTCATTTGCAAATCTCTTTGCAGCAGCCGGGACCATACAGAGTAAGGCCCCTATTCTCCAAATACTTAAACATGTGCTTACTTCTTGGCACAAAAGGAAAGCTTGTGAATAAATATTTGCAGGACAGAGCTAAAAGAGGAGGAAGAACGATATACAATATGTTTACCCTGTTTTTCTTTTTCCTATTTTGCTCATTTATTTTATTAGCTTTTGCCTTTTAGCTGTTTGTTTCATACCCTGTTTATGTCATGTTTTGACAGTTTGAGCACTTTCCTAATATTTTCATTGATATATTTGTACCCTTTTGGGCTTTGTAGCTCATTTCTAACTCTAACCCTACCTCATTTTAATTTTTTAAATCTCTTCAGTAGTTTCTGTTTCCCGTATTATTTCTAAAACATCATGTATCTTTTTATGTATGGTGCATTAAAGCACACCATATATACAGAGGACAGGCAATCTAGCTGAGTTAACAGCAAGGCAGCAACTTTAACTCTTGGAATTTCCTGCCTTTTGAGAGCTTGGTGAAAACACTAAACCTTCATTTAAAAAAAAATTATTTTCTAATCTTAATATTACATTAAGGCTAGTCTAGTGTATTTACTTATCTTTTTAAAGAGCTCTTAAATACTAATCCTAGAATCCTTTCACACACCCCTTACATTTTGATACAGAATTTCTTGTTGTTTTAATTTTAAACTGGATCACAGGTATGGGGGTTTAGTCAATAAATAGTTGTCCAGGACATAACAAGAGGTGTTATTTAAACTGAGTGACTTAAGGCTTAGAACTATATTTTTAATTAGATGTTTGCAAAGTTTAATCAAAGTTGTATAATTGTCCTCTCAATAGCTTTTAACATTAAGTCGCTCCTTCTTTACAAATGAGAATCACATGATTACACGTATACAAGACAAAAAGTAAAATAATCACAATTCGTACATATTAAATGTGTCTCGCAGTTATAAAAGGACTAATTAATATAAAGACGGACAGACAAAGCATTAGAATCCTTAAAATACTATAAGCAGCCCTCGTAGTCTTAAAAAGCCGAATTACTAGAAGATTCAGGAATCCACGGCTGCTAGGGCAAGAGGCAGCACAGAAAAGCCAGCAATAGTAAGAGGGTTAATGTTTCCTGTTTGCCTTTAGACCCCCCTCCCCCTAGCCACCCCCTCAGAGCTCAGGCGGAAGTGAGTTCGCTCCTTTGGAGATTAAAAGGATTCCGAACTCTGATCAGTTTCAATAACAGGCGTCCAGAGAGAGGGAAAAGGAGAGGGCGCGTAGCCAGAGCACGAGCTGCCCGGAGCCCCTGCAAAAGCCATGCTCTCAAACTCAACCTGAGGGGAAAGCAACCACTCCAAACCCCCACCGCGACAAAGAGGGGAAGGGGAGAAGCCACCCATTCCCCCCCGCCCCGTGCGATGGCTCTGCTGGAATCCAACGTTATCTGTATCACTTGGGATTCTGCTGCTGCTGAGTGAGTAATTGCTATTGCTGCCGCTGTTGCTAATTCAAACCTGGTGCCAATTGCTAGTGGATTTGGTTGTGCAAATTGCGGGGCAAGCTTTTTTTTTTTTTTTTTACTTTTGTTTCCTAATAAAACACCGCACGAAGAGGCGAGATGACAAAGGAAATGTGATCCCCGTCGTTGCAGAGGCTCGAGCGAGCAGCGGAGAGGAGGGGGGGGGTGAGCGTGGGACTCTCGGATAGCATTGCACAGCGGCTCCAATTTGTGCAAGCGAATATAATACACCCCCCATGAATAATTCAGGGCGGCCGGCGGGGACCTGCCGCTGCTACTCTACCCGGCGGCTACCGCTGCTGCTACAGCGTGTGCAAGCCACCCCGAGCCTGCCCGGGCTGCGAGGCTAGAGGGGAGACCGCGTGCTGGAGCGAGCCGGTCTGGGGCTGACCCGGAGCGGGAGCAGAGCCTGCCCAGGGGGGCGTGCGGGCAGCGGCTCGGCGCGATTCAGCGCTTAGCGGGACCGAGGAGCACCGAAGCGATCTCGCTGCAGTGTTGGGTGTCTCTCTTTATTGCATCCCGCCAGCCTGAGTGTCCCCGGGGTCCGGCACCAACACCGCTCTCCATCCCCATCCCCCAGTCATGCGTTGGTGGAGCAGGCGTCGGCGGGGGAGGACTGGAGCCGGAGGAGTCTGCTTGGCCACTGTGTTTGTGTCTCTGCCTCTCCTAGAGCTGGACTGAGCCGCAAAAGGGGGAAAACCGAAACAAAATATTTCTCTCCTTCCTCTTCCCCCGTCCCCAAAGAGAGGAGCTAAGTTGGAAGCCCTTTGCCTCGCCGCCCAGCAGCCCCTCGGGGTCGGGGGGGGGGGGCTTGCCCCGCAGATCCCCCGACGCTATTCTCCCGCTGTTGAGGAAATCGGAGCCGAACCTCCCGCAGCGCTAGGTCCAGTTCACACTGGATTGGGGGGGGAGGGGGTTTACAGGAGTGGCGCCCATGCACTTGAAGAAGAACATCGTCACCCACCACGTTGTCGAACTGCCCACCCCGGGGGAAACGGGCAGAGAGACTCTGTGTCAGCCTGTGACTAGTTTTGGGGAATCGATACAATTTGTCCAATGCGAACCGCGATTGGAAGCTAATTGCGGGTAGGGAAGGCGGACTCCATTGGCAAGCAGCGAACGGGGCAACCGCACCCAGCGCCCCCCACCTCCCCCGGGGGCGAGGCGCTCCGAGGCCCGGCTCCCTGCAGACACCGACTAATAATCGATGCCGAGCGATTTGCAATCCGGCTCCTCCATGAGTCCCTGCTGCTGAGGCGCTTGCACCCCGCGGCTCGTGCCCCCCCCCCTCCCCGCCCCCCGCCAGGCCGCTTGCAAATGGCTTCGTTTCCCGAGGCGGACTTCCAGCTATGCCCGCTGTGCAAGGAGATGTGCGGCTCGCCGGCTCCCATCTCCTCCAACTCCTCCACCTCCTCCTCCTCCTCGCAGACCTCCAACTCCTCCTCGGCGGGCGGCTCGTCCTGCGCCCCGTCCCGCCGCCTGCACGTCCTGCCCTGCCTGCACGCCTTCTGCCGCCAGTGCCTGGAGGCGCAGCGCCAGCACCAGCACCAGCACCCGGGCGCGGGGGACGCGCTCAAGCTGCGCTGCCCCATCTGCGACCAGAAGGTGGTGATCTCGGAGCCCTCGGGCATGGACGCGCTGCCCTCCTCCAACTTCCTCCTCAGCAACCTGCTGGACGTGGTGGTGGTGGCGGCCGCCGCCGCCGAGGAGCAGAAGAACAACGGCCGGGGCGGCGGCGGCGGCGGCAGCAACAACCGGCACCACCACCCCCGGCAGCAGCAGCAGCAGCAGCAGCAGCACCGCGCGGCCGGCGGCAGCGGCGCGGCCGCCGGCGCCTCCGCGGCCGCCCCGTCCCCGTCCGCTTCCGGCGCGGGCGGCTCCTCCGCGCTGCTGCTCCGGCGGCCGCACAGCCGGCAGGGCGAGCCCCGCTGCAGCTCCTGCGACGAGGGCAACGCGGCCAGCTCGCGCTGCCTGGACTGCCAGGAGCACCTGTGCGACAACTGCGTGCGGGCGCACCAGCGCGTCCGCCTCACCAAGGACCACTTCATCGAGCGCTTCGGCGGGGCGCCCCCCCCCGCCGCCGCCGCCGCCCCCCCCGGGCCGGCCGCCCCGCTCGCCCTCGGCCAGCCGTTCCCCGCCACGCCCTACAGCATCCTCGCCTCCGTCTTCCCGGACCGGGCCAGCTACTGCCAGCACCACGACGACGAGGTGAGCACCCGCCCGCGCCAGTTCCGGCCGGCCGGCCGGCATTTCACGCCCCGCGGGCCCCGTCCCCCACCTCCCTCCGCTGGGGGAGCTGTCCGCGCTCCCCCGCCCCGAGAAACCTCCCCGCCGGGGAGCGCCGGCCTGACGCCCGCCTCGGGCCCCTGCTCCCAGCTCTTCCCGCCGGGTGCCGTGGAGTCCGTTCGCCCTCCTGGGGCTCCGGGCTGCCTCCGCCTGCACCCGGAGAGGGCCGGCGGCGGCTGCTCTGCCCGTGCCTGGCTTCTCCTCGCCCCAGCCAGCGGGTCCTCGGGATTCCTTTCCCTTGGAAACCTAGTCGGAAATATTCGAGGGGTGGGCGGGAGCTGGTTAGTGGCTCTTAATTTTCCTGTCAGAAACGGAAGTGTAACATCAGAGCGTCTCTTGTCTAACGCTGGCTGTGCTAAACTGGGAGTGGGTATTTGCGTTCAGAACAAGCGCTTCCGAATGGGCCTGAGAGCCGGCTAAGCTTTAAGTTCTGTCCCAGAAGCCTCTTTACTGGTTGGCAGGGAGAATGTGCTGCTTTGCTTCAGACTGTCCTGTGTGGGAAGCTTCCCATCTCGACTGCACTCTCCTGCCTCAATCAAAAGGGGGAAGAGAGGAGTTCTAAACCTTTTTCCACTTCCATTTGCTTGGAGATTGTTTTTAGTCCCCAGGAGCGTGGTGGGGTGTGTTGGGGTTTTTTGTTTTGCTTGATTGTTTAAGAGCACTAATCTAGAAACTTTTACGGTTTCATTGGCTCTGAACCGCTGGAAGACCCACCAGTGTTCTTAACAGTTCACTTGGTATTGTAAATATAAATATTTCACAACAATAACAACAAGAAATATTGACTTCAGGGATCTAACACCTATTTTTGCTAACCTAAAAGTACTGTAGGTGAAAAGTTGTCATTGGGTTTCATTGCTCACTTCAAAAGATGGTTGTGCATTTTTAAAATTCTTGTTTTTCTGTGATGGAGAAATGAGTACACATAGACAAAGAGTATGGTTGTGAATTTGCCTTCTGGTCAGATCTGTGAGATGGGGAATGTTTATAGCTTTTGTCAGGTTTCAGAGTAGCAGCCGTGTTAGTCTGTATTCACAAAAAGAAAAGGAGTACTTGTGGCACCTTAGAGACTAACAAATTTTAATAAATCAATTAGACTTAATTAAATTTTAATCAAATTTTAATAAATTTAATAGCGTGTGTGTGTGTGTGTGTGTGTGTGTGTTTGGTTAAATGCATATGTAGCCCTGTCTGTCCCAGGATATTAGATACACAAGGTGAGTGAGAGTGTTTTTATTGGGCCAACTTCTGTTGGTGTCTCTCACTTACTTTTTTTTTGGAGGGGAGGGGTGGTTGTGGGGTAGGGATGTATGCTTTCCACAGCACAAACTACTTTTTATAGGCTTAAATAGTTTGGGTAACAGATTTCCCCTCAAACTTGAAAGCACATATAGTGAAATCAGAAACAGTCTTAAAGAGTCCCTGAATCTCAAGTTTATAGCTGATCAAAATTTTGGAATACATGGTAAACTGGCTTGAGGGGATGGGGAATCATTCATTATACACCTTTTTTTTTTTTTTTTTTTTTTTTTTTTAAAAAGTTTAAAAACCAAATAACATGTAGAACTGTATCTTTAAAGATCTGAAGAGGTTTGTTGGAATGCAGAGAATATTTAGATAGTCAAGTTTACTGTACTTAAGTCTTGACAGTAAGGAATCTTACTTCTGGAGTTAACACCATCAAAATGAATACTTAACGGTAAAAATGACAGACTTGTCTACAAGATATTGGTCTAGCATTAGCAATGCTATGAATACTCCATTGTAGAAGTAGAAACCCATTAAAAGGTGTTGGAAGAAGAGAATATGATACAGCGGGAAAAATAAACTTTCGAAGGAAGTAATCAGTTTTTGCAAATTTGTTCATACTTGTCTACATACTCCTGGTTAAGATTATAGCTATATATTTGTATTACAAAGAGTTTGGTAATATCAAAATTCATCTCCTCTTACTTAATCTAGTCTAATTTTTAAAAAATTAATATAGTTATTTTTGATGGCTATAGTTTCTTAACGACACTAGTTGTGAAGACACACATTTTCAACATACAGCTGAAATGTCTGTCTGTCCTAAAATAGTAACAATGTGTCAGTTTGGACTGACTTAATTTAAAATTGGAAAATGGCACTCCTCTTTCCCTTTCCTCTTTGGAGCTTAGCATGATGCCTCAGTGGAATTTTCCATTAACTTCATTGTTCAGGATGATTTACTCCCTTCTAGTTATTTTTTTGTTGATTCTGTACTACTTTTGGAGATAAGATCCCTGCCTGAAGACTGAATGAGTGCAGAAAAATTCCATGGATGCTGCTGAATAAATATCTTTTCAATTGGTTGAAAAACTGGATGCATTAGGAAGTGTTAGTTCTATTTAGTAGGGACAGCTAGGCTACTAGAGTTTATGCCAATATAATTCTAATTGATTTGTTTTCTAGTTCAGTTTTTTGATAAGGTTGTTAGAGGAGCAAAGAACAGAACATTTAAATTTAACAGAATGAGTGTTTTAGAAAGGCATGTTTTGGAGAAGGGGGAGGGACAATGAGCGGAAATGCAAAAATCTCCTCATTAGCACTTGGACCTCCTGTAGTGTTCGCAAAATTCCTCTCTGTCTACTAGTAGATGTCCTAAATAACAAATGTAACTATTACCCTTTGAAACAATACTTGTTCAGCATTAAGGGCCAGATATTTTTAAAGGAAGGAAATTTGACCCATAGTGCTTTAGTTTAGAACAGACTTATTGGATGTGTGGTGATAACTGTAGTGAAATTCATTCACTCTTAAGTGTTCTTAAAGTTCTTTGTCACAATTTCCTACCAAAGCACAACCACATGCTATAAGACTATGAGAAGAGTGGTGTTGCAGCTTTCAAAGTGTGTGCTCCGTACTCTCCAGCAACCAGCTAAGGGCAGTTCAGGAGCTCGAGCTCCCGCTTAATACAGGTTAAATTCCAAGGGAGAAGTAAGCCATCTTGCATTCTTCTTTTTTATTTTAGATGTATGTGTTTTCTGGGGTACTTTTTAAAGTTTATTACATGAGCAATGGAGCTCCTCCTGTGATGGTCATCCTCTTCTATAAAACTTCACTCTGACTTCTTTGTAAAATGGCAAATGTTTCATTTACATTACAGCTTCAAATATAGGAATATGGATCTATGAAATTTAGTAATATATTTGTAGCACTTCATTATTGAAGTACTAATTGATGGCAGCGTAGTGGTGGTTGTATATTAACTGATGTACATGTGGTGTCTGGATAAATGAATAATAAGTACTTTGAAAATACTAAGACCATCCTCTGGAAGAAACCTCCTAATCGTTCTACAGAAACATAACTGACCAAGAAATAAAGATCTGTGGTAGCAAAACTATACCGCATGGGGAAGGGTGGCTGAGAAACGGTGAGAATTGTCATCTTGTTAACAAAATGCATTGTTTAAATGAGGGTTTTTACTTTTTAGGAGCCTCTAATGGAAAAACAGTCTTCCCTGAGCCACTATTTAAACACTCCACTAAAAAGAAAATATTCATTCAAATAGCTAATAATGTAACTAACAAAAGCCAGAAAACTCCAAAGGAAGGCTGGAGTGGCAGCCTCACCTTGAAATCTTCTTGCTCTAACAGTAGTTTAAAACATAAGTACATATGCATTAATGTTAGGAGAGGATAGAGGTGAGTGTTATGGATAGTTACTTGTTCACAGTTTCAGAATTGAAATACCCAGGTTCCTTGGGACTGGAAGTTAAAGTTACAACAGGATCAACATAGTCATTCAGCCTTTTACTGTAGATACATGAAGTTTCTTGTAGTCTGTTTGGGAAGGTCTCTTTAGATAAGTTGGGTTTTGTTCTGCTCTATACTGTTGATGCTCAGACTACACAGCTGTGTTGTGTACGATGACTATTTCTATACAAAGTTATTGATAGGGACCTACCAAATTTATGGCCATGAAAAACACATCCTGGACTGTGAAATCTGGTCTTGTGTGTTTTTACCATATGCTATACAGATTTTAAGGTGGAGTCCAGTGTTTCTCAAATTGGGGGACCTGATCTAAAAGGGTGTTGCAAGGTTATTTTGGGGGAGGGAGGGAGGGGTGTCCTGGTATTGCAAGGCAGTTGGGCAGCGGCTGCTGACTGAGGGCCCAGCTCTGCAGGCAGTAGCACAGAAGTAAGGGTGGCAATACCACATCATGCCATTCTTAGGCCTGGTCTACCCTTTTTTTGTGTGTGTGTGTGTGTGGGGGGGGGAAATCGGCCTAAGATATGTTGACTTCAGCTACGCTATGCTTCTAGCTGAAGTTGGCGTATCTTAGGTCAACTTACCTTGCATCCTCATGGCAGGGGTCGACTGCCATTGACTCCACTTCCGCCTCTCACCATGGTGGAGTACAGAAGTAAGGGTAGCAGTACTGCAGCCTCCCCCTACAATATCCTTGTGATCCCCACACAACTCCTTTTTGGGTCAGGACCCCTACAATTACAACACTGTGTAATTTCAGATTTAAATAGCTGAAATCGTGAAATTTACTATTTTAAAAATCCTATGATCGTTAAATTGACCAAAATGGACTGTGAATTTCGTAGGGCCCTAGTTATTGACAATTCAATGAGACTTCATGGCAACACTGAAAATTGCATAGAGCCCCATTTTCTTTAATGTTTTAATATGATAATGTTGCACTTAGGAAAAATGAAGCAAACTGGGCTTTAATCTTGTTTATGTAGACTATTTCTGTTCAGGACTAAGGGCTTGTCTAGATGGGAAGTTAAGCCAAATTAACTGCAGATGTGAATTTAAAGTGCATCAAATCCCTGTGTGGATGCCCTCTTTCAAAAGTAAAGTGGCCTTTGTGAATTAAGCTAAACAAGTGAACTAAAACCACTTTCTTTCACAATAAAAAGTGTTCATGTAGGGGCTTAATGTGCTTTGCTTTGTAAAGTGCCTTGAGATTTGTGGCTGAAAGATTTTATGTAAAAACCCAATAGTAAGCAAAATGTAGTGTCTGGGTTTGTTGACAATATCTACGCTATGAAATTTGAAGAATTTCTTAGCAATAGTAGTTTGGAGCATTACTGTAATGGAAAATGCTGCACACAGATGCATCTTTATTAAACATGGCTCTACTCCAAGAACTAACTTTTAAAAAGGCATTGTGGGATTCAGTGTTTGGGTCCCAATGATAACTGTCAAGTGAGCCCAGCTGATATTCCTTAGTTGGCCTGGTATTTAAGTGACCTTTTAATTTTTTCTTTCACATAATTGACAGTTAAAGTTCTGCACCACAGATGAGGATATTGGCTATGTTTGAGCTCTCCATTGTCTCCTAGGATTTGCAGAGGGCTAACTAACTGTCACTTAAACAATTCAAATGAAATGGTAACCACATCTCACTCTTAAAGGGTGTCTACACCAGGGATTTTTTGGTTTCATGCACAAAATTTTCAATCACTACTACCACCAATTCAGTTGTGTTCCTAGTAATGATAGGCGGGTTAGTGTAGACAGAATACCATCAATTGCCAGAAGCCATCTACATTAGTGTCCCCATTATTACTGACTTCGTTGCTCTCACTGGCTCAGCTCCATTTGAAAATGGGGCGGGGGGAGAGAGGGGAAGCCTAGTTTAGTCAAGGTCTTTGCAATGTTGACTCTTCGATGATCACAGGTGCCTTAAGCAGTAAAACAAATTAAGCAATATGATTCTGATACTCAAAAAATCCATTTTTCTTTTGTTTAAGATCCTATTTTAAATTTGCAATTGAACACTTTTTACTTTCTCTAGTCTAACGATCATGTTTTTCTTTATTTTAAGACTTTATCTTCACAGACTTTTCTACATGGGAAGTTACTCCAAATTAACTAAAGATGTGACTTTTAAGCGCATTTAAATCCCCTGTGTGAACACTTTCTTTCAGAAGAGAGTTATTTTAGTTCACTTCAGCATAATTCACAAAGGCTACCTTACTTTTGAATGAGGGCATCCACACAAGTGTGGTGTTGTTTTTTTAAATTCACACCTGGAGTTAATTTGGCTTGTCTTCCTGTGTAGACATGCCCCTTAGTCCTGAACAGAAATAGTCTATATAACACGATTATAGTCCACTAGGGGCAAATTGTTTTTGTTGCTCCATACATACTTTAATTCAGAAGAGTATTAAACCAGGACACTATGTAGCCTATTCTCTGTCCTCCCAGTGCACATGTTTAGAGCAGTTCAAACCCTTTTCATTTTAGGAGTGTAGAAGTAAATATCTTCAGCCGTCTAGCTTTTGTAACAATGCACAAATTTTACTTGTTTGATGCAAAATAGTGCTATGATATTACAGTGAAAGAATCCTCTGTTTCTGAGGATTATATGGATATGTATTGGACTGCGGTGTTCCTTGCTGATTCTTTCAGAAGTTTCCCTGGTCCCGAACTTTTCATATCTCACATACAGTGACTTCAAATGTATCTTGTGTTTTAAACATCAGAGGGGTAGCTGTGTTAGTCTGTATCCACAAAGACAACGAGGAGTCTGGTGGCACCTTAAAGACTGACAGATTTATTTGGGCATAAGGTTTCATGGGTAAAAAACCCACTTCTTCAGAGGCATGCTCCTCATTGTTTTTGTTTTAAACATGTAGTTTTTAGTCTTTCATGCTTCATCACACTGAGATTCTTACTTTTTACTAATATTGTTTTTTGGTGTTTAACATGGCCAGTTTGCATTCCTTGTTATGGTAGCAAGCACCATACAATCTTTGCCCAAACATTCCTACAGCAATTCTCAGCATTTTTGGCTAAACAAAACTAGAAATCTTATTATTCTGGTGTCAGTAAATTCTGACATCGCTACTTTATTTGCCTAATTAAGCATGACTTCAGACAGTTTCCACTGAAACAAAACTTGAAGAAACTCAAAATCCCTGAAACTGTTTAGATAAGTGCTTTTTTGTGTGTGGGTGGTTGTGTGTGGTTTTTGTTTTTCTTTAATTTAAAAAAAAAAAAAAAGCCTAGTCTGCATACAATTTCTAGCCAGTGTTGCCAACGTCTAAAAGAGACAAACTAAACTATAAATTGCTGAGTTTGTAATAGATTACACGAAAAACACAGTGAAGACATGCATATTGTGTGCATGTACAAGCTGCTCATTGGTGTATATTGAAATTTTGCTTCTCTGGCAATACTGAAATTATGCAGATCTCAAGAGATCAAAAATCATGAGTCAGACCCCCAAAATCGTGCTTTTATTTTGTTTTGTTAAAGAAAATTATATTGTGGGTTTTTTAGTCTCTCTTGAATTTTTTTAAAAATTCTGTTGGGTGTAAGTGAGAGAGTTAGTGTTGCTCTTTTCACAAGTGTATTGGGAAAGGTGATTTTTTTTTTTTTTTTTTTTTTTTTTTTTGGCCCTGCTAAAGGAGCTCTCTCACCTCCATTCCCTGCACAGCAATTAATTCTGTCCCGCATTCTTCCTCAGTTCAGCCCCCCCACCTGATCACTGCTCCTCTTAGGGTTCTTGGGGTGCAGAAGGAGAGGAGGAGAGGCATTGTCCTGTCCACGTCCCTCCAAGGAGGGGAAGAGGGAATGGAGCTCTGCTGAGCTGTTGGTTTGCTCTCCCAAGAGGGAGCAAAGGGGAGAGACTGCCAGCTTCCAACAGGGCTGAATTTCGCACGGGGTTGGAGCGTCTCTTGTCATGGGGAGACCAACTCCCACACTCTCGGAAATCCTGTTGCTTGTGATGGCTAGCAGTACATAACCTGGCATTGTCCATCTAGCATAGGATATCTCATAACTGATGCATACATGGGTAAGATTTAAGGAGTCATCTACTGTCTGGGCCTCAGTGTGGCATGACTGTGTTTTTAACACTATAATTATTTAGAATCTTTGTTTTAAAAAGATCTCAATGTATTTGTAAAATATCTTTTAAATATTTTGATCAGTTATACAATGACAATAAATCAGAAAACATTAATTTTATTTTAAACAAACATAACTGCAAGTAGCTAGGTGTAATTTGTTTCCCTGGGCTTTTCCACACCTCCCTTTCTCCTGCTACCATAACCCTCTGCTCCTTTCATAGGGATGAAGGCAGGGCAGTGGCAAGGACAGGTCTGGTCCTCCAGAGGGTCTCTTGCGCACAGCTGTGCACCCCTGTTTTCAAACCAACTCTGAAAATCACTGGAGCAAAGGAGACTTTTGCATTTTCGCAAGAGCTCCTGCTACAAAATTCCTGCTCCAAAGCTGTGTGACTTGCAGTTAATTTACAAGAGTTGGCAACATTAATATCAACACTGAGAACTCCTGTCTGCTTCAGTACTATTTAACATTAAAACCTGTGAGTTCAGATGCCTTTACAATTGTTTTTCTTCAAAAGAGAAATGAAGAGCTGTCAGAACTGTGGATTTTATGGGGGGGAGGGTTTTTTTTTTTTTTTTGCTGTAGCAATTAGATCTTGTATTACATTAGTTTTCCTTTCTAAAGGCTGATATTTTTTTTTATAGATATAAAAATCTAAAAACTAGAAAATTCAAACATGCTTGCATCTGCTCCATTAACAGCTTACAGAGTAGCAGCCGTATTAGTCTGTATTCGCAAAAAGAAAAGTTTCGTGAGCTACAGCTCACTTCATCAGATGCTCAAATAAATTTGTTAGTCTCTAAGGTGCCACAAGTACTCCTTTTCTATTAACAGCTTAATACCTTTTTAAACTTGTGCTAGCTGGTTGTGGTGTAACTTGGGCTCCCCCTAGGACATACTACAGCCAGCTCTCTTATGTTAAACCTATGCCTATACTAGGTGCTAAGTTGTTTCAAATTTAACTTGAGTTAAATAAATTTAAACACTTTTTTTCCTAGCCTATATAATGTCAAGAGTATATGATCTTCAAATGCTTTCTGTTTTGCTGTTATGTAGGCCTGGCAATATTTTTTTTTATTTTTTATTATTTGGTGGGTAATAGAAGCTTCTTATTAAGCAATTTTTTAAAACATTTCTCTTAAATTCACAGTTGCAGGAAATTATGCAGGG
This sequence comes from Dermochelys coriacea, assembly GCF_009764565.3. Taxonomy (NCBI): domain Eukaryota; kingdom Metazoa; phylum Chordata; order Testudines; family Dermochelyidae; genus Dermochelys; species Dermochelys coriacea. The sequence goes on from NC_050069.1 coordinate 195,027,376, forward strand.
GACAGACAATTTAATAATAGACATTGAGATTCCAAAAGTTAACTTCATACATCCATTATAATGCAAATTGTCCACGTGACAAAATATACAAAGTAAATATCTTAAACTCAACAAATCATACCTGTTTTATGATTAATTCACTAGTCCATTTCTAACCAGCCTAATTCAAAAGTCTACATCACTGGATTTTGACTAAGTTCTGAAGCAGCATTTTTCTTACTTTGCCTAAATTTCTGTTTTATTATAGGAGGAAGTTTGTTTTTGTCAGTTTGTGTGTACAGTGAGATTGATGTGTACCAATTAAAAAAAAATATATATATAATCCTTCCAAACCTACTGTTGCTGCTTTCCTACAGATCCATTGCCTATCTCTTTTTCAAATACAATGCCCACACATGCTGATGAACTGCAGGATTTGTTACAGGGTTTTTTCCCCCTGCTCTTGAATGTGCAAAGTTTTAGGATTTTTGCCTAGGATGGCTGGCTGATGCAAGTAGACTTTTACCCCGTATGTTTAGTTTTCTACTATCTAACACTATTATGCAGGTTAATTATAGCTAGAAAGCTTCACATTTCCTCCCCAGAAAGTAGCTTTAAAATGCCTGAAAATAAATATTTATTAAAAAAAAAAAAAACCACCCCGTCACCCTAGGAATCTTTAGAATATGCTGCACTAGAGAACCATTTGTTTGATGCTGTAACGTAAATTATGACTAAATAATACAACCTACTATCATGTCAAGGGACCTGGTAACATTGTTTTTGTACAATATGATTCTGTTTAGTAGTATGGATGGATTATGAGTAACCACTGGACTAGTCAGTATAGGTCTCTGTCATGGGACAAGCTTAATATTTTTTTGTGACCTTGACCCATGTCATGTCAGGTAACTGGGTGCAGGGTGTCAAGATAAAGACCTTCTAGCACTTCTGTGTTGCAACTTTTACATGGTACTGGAAGTAAACTATATGCTTGCAAATAATAGAGCAAATGAAGCCACCTGAATCCCTCACTGTGGAAGGGAACCTGTTAGAACTATTCTATATTGACTTTTAATATGCTCATTGATATGGTCCTACCAAATTCACGGCCATGAAAAACGTGTTCTGGACTGTGAATCTGGTCTTTTGTGTGCTTTAACACTATATTATATAGATTTAATGGGGGAGACCAGCATTTCTTAAATTGGTGGTCCTGACCCAAAAGGGAGATGCAGGGGTGTTGCAAAGTTATTTTAGGGGGATCACGGTATTGTGACCCTTGCTTCTGCACTGCCTTCAGAGCTGGGTGGCTGGAGAGTGGCGGCTCTTGGCTGGGCCCCCAGCCTTGAAGGCAATGCCATGCCATCAGCAGGGCAGAAGTAAGGGTGGCAATACCATACCATACAATACCATCCTTACTTCGGTGCTGCTGCTGGTGCTACATTCAGAGCTGGGCCCCCGACCAGCAGCTGCGTCTCTCCAGCTACTCAGCTCTGAATGCAGTGCCACTTCTGCACTGCTGCTGGAAGTAAGGGTAGTAGTACCGCAGCACACCCCTGTCCCTCTTTACAATAACCTTGCAAACCCTGCCACAACAACTTTTTGGGTCAGGCTCCCTACAACTACAGCACCATGAAATTTTCAGATTTAAATATCTGAAATAATGACATTTACTAACTTTAAAATCCTATTACCATGAAATTGACCAGAGTGGACCATGAATTTGGTAGGGCCCTACTCATCACTGTAGCCTCTGAGCTTCCAGTAGTGAATTAAGCACCATGACTATACATTTGTCGTGTGTATGTATTCTCTCATCATCTTCCCAGAGGGAAAAGCATGTGCAGTAGAGTGTCTTGTTGGGTAGGTGGGGTTGCTCCTTTCCCCCCATGCCAGTGCTTCCAGTGCTTTTCTTAAGAGCAAATGTTATTGCAGAGAAATTAGAGCAGAATCAAGGATGTCACTTGGGAAAAGCACAGCTTTTCCCAAGAAACTGTCTGGCAAATTAGATCATTGAGCCTTATGCTAGAGATCTATGTAATAGAGCTAAGTTGTGGGAATAGATGAACGAAGTGGAAGCTAAATTATTTGTTACAACTGATAACTGGGCCAAAATTTAAACCACAAATGAATGTGACCCTGATGCAACTCAAGAGAGCAATGGGCATTGTAGAGCTGATAAAAATTATGCCTCTCAAAGTAGAGCATTGGCAAGCAATGAAAACTGACAGGTTTCAGAGTAGCGGCCGTGTTAGTCTGTATTTGCAAAAAGAAAAGGAGTACTTGTGGCACCTTAGAGACTAACAAATTTATTTGAGCATAAGCTTTTGTGAGCTACAGCTCACTTCATCGGATGCATTTGGTGGAAAATACGGAGGGGAGATTTATATACACACACACACACACACACACACACACACACACACACACACACAGAGAACATAAAACACAGTGTGTATGATAAAACCCATTGTTTCATGTTCTCTCTGTGTGTGTGTGTGTGTGTGTGTGTGTGTGTGTGTGTGTGTGTGTATGTATATAAATCTCCCCTCCGTATTTTCCACCAAATGCATCCGATGAAGTGAGCTGTAGCTCACAAAAGCTTATGCTCAAATAAATTTATTAGTCTCTAAGGTGCCACAAGTACTCCTTTTCTTTTTAATGAAAACTGAAGTGCACCTAACTTAAAAAATACCAAAGCACAAAGACTTAATACAACAGCAAACAAATAGCAGATACCAGATTTGATACATTTATTGGAAACAAACTGGAACATGACAAAAGTGCAAGGGGTTTGGTGTCACAAATGCAATTAAAAACAATGTCTCTGAGACCATAAACCCTTGGGAGGCCATGTAACACAAACCGTTGAGTAGAGGCAGAGAAGTTCTGTTGGAGCCAGGCATGGATGCTGCCCCGATAGTAAGGAATCAGTCTGAAAACAGCAGTAACTACAAGAAACAACGCAAAATAACTACTGAAACCATGAGAGCCTTGAAACTGCCTTAGTCCAAGGTTGGCACCAATCTAATTTTAAATGGGAATGATTACAAGTGTCCTAATACTTGACTATTTTTGCTTTTCTTTGTAGTAAGTGTTTGCCTATGTGACAAAGCCATTGAAGTTCAAAGGTGATGGCTATTGACAAACCTTCACTAAAAAGCAGCACAATGTATCTCCTTTGTTAGACATTCAGATCATCTATCCTAATTTCCATTTTATATGTCTGTGTGGATTTACATGAGTTGGCTGTATTTAGTTTGTGGTGGCTTTTCTTTTTCCTGACTCATTAGCTACTGGTTTCCTTTTCAGGGACTATAGAGAGTCTTAGGGTATTTCTACACTGCAGTTAGACACCTGCAGCTGGTCCTTGCCAGCTGACTGAGGCTTGTGGAAGTTGGGCTCTTTAATTGCAGTGTAGACTTCTGGGTTCAGGCTGGAGCCCAGGTTCTAGAACCTTGCAAAGTGGGAGGGTCCCTGAGCTCGGGCTGCCGCCTGAGACTCGAAGCCTATGCTGCAAACAGACAGCCTGAGTCAGCTGGACCAGCCACAGGGTTTTTGTGTTGTGTGTTGTGTGTGGTTTGGTTTTTGTTTTTGTTTTTGTTTTTGTTTTTTTGCAGTGTAGAATACCCTCGGTGTAGAGAGGAGCTGATGAATGGCTGCAGGCAAGCTCATTTGCTTGGGGAAGGCTTCACATAGGTGCTAATTGTCATTATCTACTAAAATGAGCAATATTTCATCTTCAAACTGTATCCATTACAGGGCTTACTATAGGAGTGAGACCAACCATACCAAACAGCAGGGTGTAGTGACTGAGTTAGATTTTTTTTTTTCAAAGGTATTTAGGTGCTGTAAAGGTTCCTTCCCCCACTCTGAACTCTAGGGTACAGATGTGGGGACCTGCATGAAAATCCCCCTAAGCTTATATTTACCAGCTTAGGTTAAAATGTCCCCAAGGTACAAACTATTTTAACTTTTGCCCTTGGACTTTATTGCTGCCACCACCGAGCGTTTAACAAATATATAACAGGGAAAGTAGCCCGCTTGGAAATTTCTTTCCCCCCAAAATCCTCCCAAACCCTACACCTCCTTTCCTGGGGAAGGCTTAATAAAAAATCCTCACCAATTTGCATAGGTGAACACAGACCCAAACCCTTGGATCTTAAGAACAATGAAAAAGCAATCAGGTTCTTAAAAGAAGAATTTTAATAGAAGAAAAAGTAAAAGAATCACCTTTGTAGAATCAGGATGGTAAATACCTTACAGGGTAATCAGATTCAAAACATAGAGAATCCCTCTAGGCAAAACCTTAAGTTACAAAAAGACACAAAAACAGGAATATACATTCCATTCAGCATAACTTATTTTCTCAGCCATTTAAACAAAATAGAATCTAACGCATATCTAACTAGATTGCTTATTAGCCCTTTACAGGAGTTCTGACCTGCATTCCTTCTCTGGTCCCGGCAAAAGCATCACACAGACCCAGAGCCTTTGTTTCTCTTCCCCTCCCCCCCCCCCAGCTTCGAGAGTATCTTGTCTCCTCATTGGTCATTTTGGTCAAGTGCCAGCGAGGTTATCCTAGCTTCTTAACCTTTTACAGGTGAAAGGGTTTTTTCTCTTGCCAGGAGGGATTTAAAGGTGTTTATCCTTTCCTTTATATTTATGACAGGTGCCTAAAGATATGGATAAGTGCCTAGGGGGACTTTAAAAAGTACCGAACGCCAATATGAGTTACACTTGTGGGTGCTTCTGAAAATCCCATCTGCTTCTTTAGGCACCTAAAATGCCTTTGAAAATCTGGCCGTTTGTTCCCTGAATTGTAAGTAGTCTGAAACAAAATATACTGCTTGAGAGAGAGTTCAGTCAGCAGAATATGTAAAAGAAGATGAAGACATGTTTGTATTGAAGATGAGTCAAAAATTCTTGAATTGAGAATCTTTAGATGAGGCTTAACCAGGCAAAACTATTAATCTCCCTGGAGAAGGAATTAATCTACCTTCCTTCCTTGTGGGCAGAGGTGACTTGAGATCTTTTGGAGATTAAACTCCTAGTTCCCTATTCTAGCAATCATTGGCAACAATCAGCCACCCATCACTGTCTCTCATGGATTATCTGTCAGTCTGAAAAAGATTAAGAACATTGGCTGTATGTCTAATAAAATGTGTAGCAGTCAGGTGATTCAGTGCTGACATTTTGCATTGTCATCATTAGACTTCAGAGTTAAACTGAATGGGAGTAGGCTAGGACTAAAACAATATTCCAAGAGGTAATTTGTAGACATGAGCAGATGGGATAGCAGCAGTCACAGTCTGAAAGTTATGTTCTTGGGCTAGAAAGTTTAATTTTGTAAATGAGAGCTTCTGGTGAGACCGATTCTGCTTGCTATTCTGTGGCAGGATAATTACAAGGAACATAGACCCCGTTGTTCATCTTGGTATGGACCTTGTGGCATTGGCTGCATATTGGTGAGTTCAACATGTGCAACCTCAATATTACTTAGTTTATAGCGGCATGCTGTACACAAGGGTTTGGACTGGTTCCAAAGACTCTTCTTACACTAGCAGTTCTTTCATCATTGTGTCATATCCATGATGGCCAGTGACGTGAGATGTGTCAGAGATTGCTCACAATATATACTGGTATTCTGACTTTATGTTCCTTGATAAAGCCCCACTTAAGAGTTGTATACTTTTTTGGGGTAAGAAAGGGGGAAGCGTGTGTGTGTGTGTAATAAAATAAGCTTAATGTTGCCATCAAAATGAAAAATGTATTACACTTTGAACTAGGCTTAAACAATTAGACTAATGAATATCCTTGTTTTCATATCACAATTCTGTTCATTAATCATGCATGTGGCAGGGTAATTGCATACTGCATTGTATTAAATGGACCCTTCTGTTTGTTATAGTCTGTTTGATTTGGAGGTCATTCACGGTGTCAAAACTGCTTTCTAGCTTTATTTCATTACCAATGTGATTCCAGCTGTTGCTTCAAGCCCATACTTATACAGAGCAACACAACTAGAACCAAGACCTAAGACATTAGTAAACAATACATTTCTTGAGAATCTACATTTAACTCTGGCATCTCCAAGTCAAATATAGTGTCTCACAAAAAGCTTCATTTTGTAAAAACTAGTGTCAATGCTTAAATCTATGGTGTAATCCAGGGGTTCTCAAACAGAGGGTCCGTGAGGTTATTACCTGGGGGGTTACAAGCTGTCAGCCTCCACCCCAAACCCCACTTTGCCTCCAGAATTTATAATGGTGTAAAATATATTAAAAAGTGTTTTTTTAATTTATTGGGGGGGAGGATGCTATGTGAAAGGGGTCACCAGTACAAAAGTTTGAGAACCATTATTTGTTTGCTTTCTTCTGGACTGGCTTAATTTTCCTAGCCAGTTCTCCCCTGTTATATTTACCCATTGGGGAGCAACTGCAGAACTAAGGCTGGAGGAATCCCAGCTAAACATGCTAAATTGGAAGATTGGGTGGGGAAAAAAGATAAAGTGCAGGATTCGGACAGCAAACTGAAATTAACTGAGCAACGTCCCTGAGCAAGAAAACATTTTTTTTTTTTCCTGTGATTGCTATACAAAATAAAACTTAAAGGTACCAAACTATAGTTTCCTTCCTCTCGTTCACCTCTTCTCCCCATCCCCTACATTGAAACCTAATCCCGTAGGCCAGGAGAAGGGATTAAATGACTCAACTATTCTGAAATTTTTGGACAAAGGAGCCATAGCTTCCATTTTTCTGTCAGCTTTTTTTTTTATTTATTTATTGGGGAAGCATATTTCTTTATGGGATCAGAAATCAGCAGAAAGTCTACTTGATCTTTACTGAGTACTTTAAGTTACTTCTGTGTCATCTTTGCTTGAGCGAATGACTGGAAAGATTTCCCGAGTATATTAACCCCCCTGCCCCTTGTTTGTATTTACGGTACTTAAAAGCTTCAGTCATGGACCAGGTTTTAATTGCACTAGGCTGTGTGTACACAAACCGTACATATTCCCTCTTGGCCTTACCCCAGCTATCTGGCAGTAAATTCTTCCCTCCTCACCCCCCAGTGTGCCCTACTAACACAGTGCTAGTAGCTTCCCCTGCAGCCCAAACACAAGACATCATCAGCCCAGACAGAGGAAGCTCTAGGAGGCTCTGGAAGTCCTACTATGACCCATACTATGGGGTTAGGGATCAATGGTACCCTGCTGGGGTCTGTATCTGTTCCCTTTATATACCTACCCTCTGGCCCTATGTGGGGCCCATGGAATCCATACATTTGGAACCCAGACTATGAGGACCCTGGGCACTGTCATCCAGAGATCACCTCCAAGGGAGGAGTCTCCGCCACTTGTTGCTTAACAGGAACAGTTGGTATTGTCCGATTCACTGACAGCATCTTCATTTTTGGGTGAGGCATCAGTCTCTCCTCTCCCCCAGATGATAGGCCAAGAACTCCTGAGGAGGGTTATAGAAACCCTCCAGATCCCATTGGGAAAGGTTCAGGATCCTTCCACCGATAAGCTTCTAGACATTCTCCACACTCTGGCTCTTCTAAAGTGGTGCTCACAGTCAATGAGCCCATATGGGAGCTTGCTAAAGCTGTTTGGCACACATCAGCCACCTGTGCCCTGTTGCTAAAGAGGGCTGAGAAGTACTCTGTGCCCTCTAAAGGGACTGAATACTTGTTCTCTCGCTCTAACCTGAGCTACCTCATGGTCCAGGCTGTACCAGTCCAGGCCCGCTCCCTTGGTCCATGCGACAGTTGAATATCTTCCCTTGGAGAGTAACAGCCTGTTTAGTGAAAAGACTGTGTAGCTTCACTCCCTCAAGGACTCTCGTGCCATGCTCTGCTCCTTGGAAACGTGCACCCTGGCACCTTGCAGGAAACATTCTAAGCTGCCACCTCGTAGGTACTGACCAGCTCCCAAGGATATGCCAGACATCTCACACCATCACAATCCCCTCTTCAGACCCCAGGCACCTATCAAGAAGGCATTTTGACAGGGCACTTGAGCCATCAACCAGTCCTTGCACAACCAGTCTTCCCCCGTCACCTTTGGTGTCTGCCTGTTTCATTTTCTTCCAAAGTGGCAGCATATAACTTCGGACAGAGAGGTCTTGTACATTTATTTCAATCAGCTACACAATCAAATTCCTGTCTCCCCTTTCTCCAAAACTCCCTTGCCTGTCCCTCTTCAAGGACCCCACTCATGAGAGGATTCCCAAACGGGAGGTGGGCTCCCTAATACAGTTGTGAGCAATAGACCCCATATAGCCTCAATACAGGTAGAAGGACCCTTAATTCACATACATCCTAATCCCCAAAAGAAAGGGGGTCTGGAGACCTATCCTGGACCTAAGCAGCTGGATATCTTCATCCATCATCAAGATTCAGGATGTTTACCCTGGCTGCTATAATCCTTCCCTGAATGAAGGCAATTGGTATGGAGTCCTTGATTTGGAGGATACTCGCCCAGTACACAGATTCTTCTGTTTTATGGTAGGCCTAGAGCCCTTCCAATACAGTGTTGCCCTTCAGCCTATCAACTGCCCCAAGAATCTTTCCAAAGGTTCTCGCTGTGGTAGTGATGCACCAGCTCTGACAATGCAAACCAGTATTTCCTTAGACGACTGGCTCTTCAGGGGATGGTCATATCAGAAGTCTCCTCCTTTCTTGACCTGTTTCACTCCTTGGGGCTCCAGATAAATCCAGAAAAGTCCACTTTAACCCAAGAGTTTTATAGAATTTATTTGGCGTGAATCTGTTCTCAATTGAGTCAGGGCATACCAGCCTCAACAGATTCCTCCCCATGAGTGACCTCAATACTCATCTTGAACTCAGCCCTCAATGAGAGTTTGGTCCTACTGAGCCACATGGCCTGGTGCACTGACCCCCTTTGCAAGGCACTGTCTCCAGCACCTCTAGGCATGGCTGAGAAAGGTCTGGGCTCCAAGCAGAGACCCCTCTGGATAAACAGGTCTTGTAACATCTGTCAATCATTCATCTGAGGGGAAATAAAGGACAATGTCTGCATAGGGGTTCCTTTTGTTCCTGTTCCACCTATAAAGACACTCATGACAGATGCCCCCTTACTGGGTTGGGGAGTGCACCTGGACAACCATACAGCTCAGGGTTCCTGGCTGCACAAGAGTTTGCACAGCAAGATTTCTGCCCTTCATCAGGTCCTCTCGTGTCCAGGTAGTGTCAGACATTTTGACCACTGTTGGTTTATTATAAACAGGATGGGTAGGGATGCAAAACCATGCTCTGAAGTGTCCCTAGCCTCTGTTTGCGGAAAACTGAGAATGGGTAACGGGATCATTTGATTACCTGTTCTGTTCATTCCCTCTGAAGCACCTGGCATTGGCTACTGTTGGAAGATGGGATACTGGGCTAGATGGACCTTTTGGTCTGACCCAGTATGGCCGTTCTGATTATATAAACAAATAAGGGGCAGCAAGATCCACCCCTCTCTGCAGAGAAGCAATGAAGTTCTGTAATTCTGTGTCCAGCATCAGAGAACCCTTTTCTGCAGTGAACTCTGTAACAGACCACCTCTGCAGACACTTTCATGAGGTTCTCAAGTGCTAGCTGTGTTCTTCTGGTGGTGTAGCAGAATTTTTGGGCAGTGGGCGTTACAATTATGGGACTCCTTTGCAACCCAGGGAAATAGGAAATTCCTGGCCTATTGCTCTTGGGATACCTTGGGCACAATTCCAGAGGAGATTTCTTCCTAGTGCAGTGGCCAAACTTGTCCATGTACGTCTTCCCTCCCACTCCCCTGCTACCTCATATCCTTCAGAAGATCAAGCAGATCATGGTGGCAGAAACAGTTCTGGTTCTTCACTATCCTCTAGATGGCTTCTTACCCATGCACCTTCTTGCACCTTTCTTACACCTACAGCCCTTCCTGAGTCTACTGTCCCAGAACAGAGGCCGAACAAACCACCCCAGCCTGGTGTCCCTCCATCTGGTAGGCCTAGCGTTTTGGATGGGCAAAGGTCTTGTCTTGTCTTGTTCAGAGGAGGTTCAGTCCATCTTCTCAATTGGGGGAAATCCTCTACAAGGAAGTGCTGTGCTGCCAGGTGGAAGAGGTTCCTCCCTATGGCGTCAGCAACATCACTAACCACCTATTCAGGAATGTCTTCTCTCTTGTGAAGTCACTGGGCCTATCTATCAAGTCACTGCAGGTACATTTATCAGCTATTAATATTAATCCCTTTTTATCTGCCAGTGGGAAAACTAGTCAGTTTTCACCCATTCTACAACTGTAAGGTTCTTAAAAGGCATCATCGGAACATTCTTGTTGGCATTACACCTGTCTGGCATCTGAACCTGGTGCAGTTGACACTTATGACCCCTCCATTTGAGCCCTTGGCCTCCTGGTCCCTCTTAAACAAACACACCAAAGATAAGTGTTTTTTTTTTAAGGTAGCCTTCCTAACCCATATCACCGTGGCCAGGTGAGCTTGGGGCCCTCATGACAGACTTGGCTTACGTTTTCTTTCACAGAAAATCCTCACAATAGTAGTGAAGACAGCAGCCTCCATTCCCTGGATGTATGCAGAGCTCTAGCCTTCTATCTGACCAGGACAAAGCCCTTCCAAAGATCTCTGAGGCGATTTATCTCTATCGCTGAGAGAATGAAAGGGGAAGCAGTCTCTTCCCAAAGACTTTAAAAATGGATTTCTAACTACATCCTCCTCTGCAATGAACTTAAGGAAGTCATTCTTCCCCACTGCCTCTGATGCCATTGGTTGGGAGCATAAGGATGCAAAGAGTGCAGGCATGGACCAACAACTGACTCTTCTGTTGAAGAGTTTCCAGTCTCAAGTGTGTGCACACCCACAGTGAGCACCCGGGGGGGAATCGTACAGCTCAAAGAACTCCAGTTAGTATGAAGTAAGTAACCTTCTCTTTTTGGAAACTGATTAGCAATTTTCCAGTTAATTGTGTAGCTGGCTGTGCTGGTGTTAATGGTCTGATAGCAGCACCTATGCTAGTCCTCTCTGGAGGAGGTAGAAGAAATGTCCATGGTTACTTCTAAGGTATGGGTCCAAAAACCAGTTTTTAAAAAGTTTATTTAAATTATTACATTAAAAATGTAAGTCCTTTGTGCAAAAAAGGGATGCGCAACACTTAGGGGTGGGGGTGGGGAAAGAAGAATACTACCTTTCTTTAAATGAATTGAGAACTAAGAAAAGAGAATAATTCATATCTGATGTTCTTAGCACTTGCCTGACTGTGCTTCCAGCTGCCACGTGGCTAGACAACAGGAAGGCTGGTTTTTGCCTACAAAAGTGTTGCATAGTTTTCAGTTGGGAACATGAGTGAGAGAACACACGTGTGGGGGGGAGGAGGGGGAGGAAGAAGGGGGTTGTTTGTTTTAAGTTCTTGCTGAACGTGAGCAGTGTAGCTCTGAGTTATATCCAGAAAGGCTTGCTATCTATTTTTTTCCTTTTTCTGAGCAAGTAAAGTAGAACTTATTGTATGGGAGGTTACCCATTTTAAACACTTTTAAAAAGCTCTTCCCAGTCCAAGAAACTGCTTTTCAGAGTAAGCTGTCCTGCCTGTCATGTTGTTTTTCCCATGTGGTGTTCCAGAAGGACCCCATTTCTTGAGGTCTCAGGCTCTTCTTTGTTAAATACCCCTGCTGCCATAAACAACGTGGTGTGGCAGAGCTTGTGACCTTGACACCTATGTCTGGCCCAGCCTGAACATGTGGATTGAAGCTGCATCTTCCAATATATGGTAGCCACATAAAAAAATTTAGTGGCAAGGCAGTCTTGGGCTTTCCCTAGGCCAGCTATTAAATATTGGGTTGTTAATATCTGTTTACACTGCTGTCCTTTCCTTCTGTTTGCCATCCCCACCCTAAACCACAATGAAAAGAATTAAGGGAAGCTTAACTTGAGAGAGATGTGTGGTATGTGTGTGTTTGTTTTTTGTTTTTTATAAGGTTAATTGAGAACTTGCCTTGTCTGTCAGACTGAAGTTCAGATGACATCATTCATGTGACATTCATATTTACTAGACACTCTAAGGGTTGAAAACTGTCTCCTCTCACCTTGCATCCAGCTACATTAGATTAGATAGTGGTATTAATTCTTGTTTAATCTGCTATAAAACGTGTAGAATTCAGTAACACTGGCAGGGCTTGTGAAGGATTTAGCTCCTTGTTTACGGCTAGCAACCCTGATGCCTTTAGTTGTTTGTTACCCACTGTGACTCCTGAGCGTTCCTCTCATGTAATTCAATATGGGGAATTGGGATCAAATTGGATGCCTTTATTGAAGGGATTGAATCCATCACAGGGAACCTCAGGCACTGAGGTGTCAATATTGAGCAACGCGATTTAATCTATCTTGTCTTTATGCTGTTAGCAAATGCTACTTCCACAATCACATGCATGGGGAAGTATGACCACTCTGTCATTCAGTAAGGGTTGGTGGTTGGGCTGGAGAAAATATTAACACTGATAATGATCTAATCCTGTCAGGAACACCTGGGTAGGTTGGCTCCATCTCGTTCCTATCGCAAGCACCATCCATGCCTCAAACTATACACTTCAACAGATATAGGTTAAATATCTGAATTGGGGGTTGCCTTCCCCCGTTGCTATATGGGTTCCTCAGCCTACTGTTCCCATCTCCTCCTGAGACCTTGGGTTTAGGTTTCCCACTATCCACAAACAGTTGCATGGAGGCCTTTATTTGAAGTTTTTACCCATATCATATTAAACCTTTCATGGACTTTGTTGTAATTTATCTTGCACATCTGTTCACAGGTTCCCATTCCCAGCAAAGTGCTTTTAGGGATTTACTGATAGTTTTGTCCATTGACTGAATTCAGATTTGTCTGTGTGTTTTCTCCTTGCTCCATATAGCCAGGAGAACCTATATCCTTCTTGAGCCAGATATATTTTCTCTGCTTCTCCAAGCAGAGAGATGGTTCATCAGCTGGTCACTACTGTTGCACAGTAGTGTGTATCCAGACAGTGGTGTGAGCAATATGTTCAGCAAAACAACCTGATGTTCCTCTTTTTTAAATCTACCTGTGGCTTTTAGTTGATGTAGCTGTTTAAGCTCCATGGAATACTTTTGGGCGCAAGGGATAGTCCCCAGAGGTCAGGCTTATAAAGTGGTATCCACTGCATGTGGGAAAGGGGTGCTGTGGGATGCCTAATCATATATTTTACATAGGGCTGTCAGTTAATCACAATAATTTTTTTCATCAAGTTAAGTGATTAACTCAAAACAAATTGAGTTAACAGTGCAATTAAACAATAATAATATTTTGGATGGTTTTTCTGCTTTTTAAAATATATTGATTTCAGTTGTAACACAATACAAAGTATCTGCTGCTCACTTTATATTTTTATCACAAATATTTTCACTGTTTAAAAAATAAACAAAATAAATAGTATTTTTCAATTCACCTCATACAAGTACTGTAGTGCAATCTCTTTATCGTGAAAGTGCAATTTACAAATGTGGATTTTTTTTGTTACATAACTGCATTCAAAAACAAAACCATATAAAACTTTAGTGCCTACAAGTCCACTCAGTCCTACTTCTTGTTTGTCTTAGCGATTCGCTCAAAAAGTTTGTTTACATTTACAGGAGATAATGCTGCCTGCTTCTGATTGACAATGTCACCTGAAAGTGAGAACAGGCATTCACCTAGCCCTTTTGTAGCTGGCTTTGCAAGGTTTTACATTTTTACTTCTGAGTGCAGTTAAGGAAAAATAATTTATACATCTGTAAGTTGCACTTTATTGTGAAAGATTACAGTACAGTATGAGGTGAATTGAAAAATACTATTTTATCTTTTTTACACTGAAAATATATGGAATTAAAAATACTATAAAGTGAATAGTATACACTTTGTATACTGTGTTGTAACTGAAAACAGTATATTTTAAAATGTGGAAAACATCAAAAAATATTTAAATATATGGTATTCTGTTATTGTTTAACAGTGATATTAAAACTGATTGATTTGTGATTTTTAAATTGTTTGACAGCCCTAATTTTACAGTAGGAAGCAGAACAGGATAGAGTGGGATGATTAAGGATGTCCACATAGCAAATGGAGTTGTGAATATAGCCACTTAGAGGAACTAAACAGTGTGTTACAATAGGCCTCTAGCAAGGACAGCACACAGTTAGAATCCACCAGTTATTAACTTTGGAGCTGCAGACATCTTGGAGACAGTGTTGTAAGATTCCCCATGCCTGTGAATCAAAAATAATTAGCATGATACCAGCAGTAGAATTCTAGGTTCTGTTCCTATCTTTCTCACTAATTCACTGTTTTAATTTAAAAAAAAAAAAAAAAAGGCTTACTAACGCACATGAGCTGTCCTGAGGTGGTAAACACAAAAAAGGCACTCATGAGGCAAACTAGAGTAAAACTAAGTGAGGCCAACCCCAGGCTGGTGTATAGCACTGACTCTTTGCCTACTTTACTTCATGAGTAAAACTAAAGTGCTTTGTCTTCATTGTGGTTTTTGCCTTGGGATAGCTTACGCGCCTCAGTTACGTTGACGTAAACAAAACAAAAATATGCCTTTTATTGCAGTGAAGACAAGGTGTTGTGTGAACTTGGGAAAATTGCTTAACACCCCTGTATCTTTGCTTAACATCCTTACAGCTCTCTTGTTACAGATGGAAGTGCGGGAGGGGGAACAGAGGAATGGTGGTGATACTGTTTTTTAAAAAACAAAACCAAACCCCCCCCCCCCCCCCAAAATCCCAACAACTTTGCTCTACTTTTTCCCTCAATTTTGACAGATTTCTGACCAGCTCAAACACTTATCCATCATTTGAAGCGCTTTGAGATTAAAAGTGCTGCGAGTGCAAGTATTTAAAACAGAGATGTAAGCAAGTAGCCATATTCCTGATCTTAACAACCACAATTCTCTTCAACCAACAATGCACAATTACTCCAGTATTGCATGTTTTCCTCCACAAAACCAAGAGAAAATAGTAGTGTTCTTTTAAGAATCTTTGTGAAAAATGAGTGGTGTATTGGAGTGCTATATTGGTCTTGCTGATATTTATCTCTAACCATATCGCTACTTCTCAATGTCTGTATTAATATTATTAAAATAATGTGGCTGCTGCTTTCACATAGTGCAAGCATTATAAACTTCACTTTCAAAATGGGGTTTGGTGGGGGATGAAGGATTTTAAGGCCAATGTTAAATCTCTCAAGCAAATCACTCAAAATATCCATAGTCTCCCAAAAGATGTTTCCATAATGGAACATTTGTTCAGTAGCTTTTATAAATGGATTATCTTCTCAAATTCTCTTAAGTATCTATCTGTGATGGGTTTAAAAATGCAAAATCATCTTAAATCTGTTCAAAACTACTTTCAGTTGCTTTAAAACTATTTTGAAGGGGCAAGGGAAAAAAACCTAACTTCTTGACGAATAGAAGGACAGGAGTTTAACACTTCAAACATGCCTGACCTCCCACCCCAAAGCCATTTTGACATTCATTCCCTATGACTTTGAAAGAAAGATCCTTTTTAGTAGCCAAATGGCTTCCTCCTCTCTTCCCTTCCCCCAACCCCTGCTCAGTATATTTGCAATGCTCAGCCTTTGGTTATTGCTGCCTGATTGCATGGTTGTTGTATCTCTTACGTTGATGCTTAAATGATCCTAATGAAAACTTAACTGTACGGAATGTGGCTAAAAGAATAACAACAAATGTTTCATGTAGTCCAAAACAGAGTTCTCTTGCCTCTCCTACTCTTCCCTCTCTCCTCCCCCGTTTCAAATTGTGTCAAGTCCTAAACTTAGTAGGCATGTATAGAGCTGGTTGGGAAACATTTCCCATTTGTTACTACAAAAAATTCAAAACCTTTTGTTCAGAAAAACCTCAATGAAAAGGCTTCATCAGGAAGCCAAAAATTTTATAAACTGAAAAGCTTTTCTTTTTGACAAAAATGCAGTTAACTTTTCCACAGAAACTTCTGTTTTGATGATAAAGCTTCAAACAAAATTTGTTCAGGTCTTTGTTATGGATTGCTTTTCTCTATTGGTGGTGGTGAGTTTTATTTAGTCACACTTTCATTTATGAAAGCAAGCTAGGTCTTTTTAACATTTTATCATTTAGGGGGCTGAGATTAAAATTTGTTTTTCCATAAATTTGGTGTCTTCTGATCCAGTGAGGACTTGCCTGGCAGCCATCTACTGCAGCGAGGGAAAGAGTGTGACTGGATATTGGGGAATGGGTCCCAGGCCCTGGTACTTCTGGGGATTGATTTCCTGTTTACTAAAGTATGGATGAGAGGTTATTGGGATTCCATTTCTGACTGCCACAGACTTGCTGTGTGACCTTGGAGAGTTAAGTTACTCAATTAACCTGCCTGAGTTTGCACCATCTGTACAGTTACAGGACTGAGGACTGGTTTGCTGTTCTAAAAGAGTTTTTGGCACTCCAGAACTGCAGAGCTTGGTGTTCTGTGACCTGGCACTTCTTGCCGCTTGTCCCTTCTCTCCTTACCTTTAATGAGCAGCCTCTGTTGTGAGCCCAAAAGTATTTTGCATATCTCATAAAGCATGTGACCAACAGTGGACCTTGGCCTGTTGTGAACCCCAGCCACAAAACAGGACAGCAGAGCTACTAGCACTTGCTTGTTAAAGCAGAGTACTTTTCCTTCGACGAATGCTCAGAGTGATAGGTGAACTGCAAGGAACAAACGGGAGACTATCAAAAGGTAATGAGAGAAGATGGAACACTTTATTTTGTGCAAGGAAATCACGTGTTGCCCTGCCACCTTCATTTTGAAGTCACCTTTGTCCGGCTTGTCCGTCCCTCCATGAACGCAAGTCGATGCCCCACCATTCTGTTTTGTTGCAAGCACATTCTTTCCATTTCTGGCCAAAGAGTTTTGTCATTTTTAAAGTGGTCACTTGTAAAGTACAGCTTAGATCTTTCAGAATGCATCTGTGAATTTGTAAAGTTAACATTGTACCTATTCAAAGCAAGACAAGACCTCCATAACTATTACAAATACAGACACAGTTGGAAGTTTAATTTAAAAATAAAATTAAAAAAAAAGCTTGATGGCATGAACATGGAATTATTGAGTATGTGGGGCCTGCGGGTTAAGCTCAGTTGTGGTGACTCAGCTGTCTGGAAATTTCAGTGCTGTGTGTCTAGTCTAAGGACTTGCTAGCTTGGGTCCTTTTTTTTTTTTTTTTAAGTCAGATTTTGATTCTCCTCAATAGTAGTGCTGCTTATTCTTAGGTGAGGGAAGCAGATTTCAGCCATGTGGAGCAAAGTGAGTTTTATGTACTTGAGCATGTGCGTTGGAGTCAAGGGTTTCTGGGTTTCTAATGTCCATGTATTTGGCGTGTCGGGTCACAATGCCAGGCCAGTCCTATGCATCAGCAAATTGAGACACAGGAGGGGGTAGGGAATTCTAGTTCAGTTTACAGATGCTTTAGCTTTCATTAACCCCCTGCTGCTGGAAACTCTCTTCTTCTTAAAAAGAAAAGGAGTACTTGTGGCACCTTAGAGACTAACAAATTTATTAGAGCATAAGCTTTCGTGAGCTACAGCTCACTTCATCGGATGCGAAGTGAGCTGTAGCTCACGAAAGCTTATGCTCTAATAAATGTTAGTCTCTAAGGTGCCACAAGTACTCCTTTTCTTTTTGCGAATACAGACTAACACAGCTGCTACTCTGAAACATCTCTTCTTCTTGACACTGCAGAGATGGAGAACTAGCTCCAAGAAGCTTCACAAGAATAAAAAACAAATGTCTCAATGTCTGAATACACCATAGATTCTGGGATTTAGTATGCAAGAGATCTGTGTTACATTTTGCCAACACACAGGCTGTAGTGTAGACAGCCTTAGTGAATGCATGTCGCTCAGGGGCATGAATATTCCACTCACAAGCGACGTAAGTTACACCAACATAAGAGTTCCTGTGCACCGTGCTATGTCAGCGGGAGAGCTTCTCCTGCCAATTTAGCTTATGACCCTTACAGAGGGTTTGTGGTGTGGGTTTTTTTTGGAGCACCTTCACCAGACACGCTACTGCAGCACAACTGTGTCAGTACAGCTGCGCCGCTGCATCATTATACATATAGAAATACCCTTAAACTGCCTATATTCCTTTACACAGACTCTATCTTCAATTGTTCACCTGTGTATGTGACTGAGTTAGCAGCGGTGAAAGAGCTGTTCAGGCCTAAGGCTAAAAAGGAGGTTGTGGTTTTTGTGTTGTCACTAGCAAAACCAATGCTCTTCCCTGCCTTATGTGAGCAAACTTAAGTTTTAAAGGTACCAATGAAAACTAGAGAGAATAATTGTTATAAAATTACTGAATTATAAATGTTTTATCAAGTGACTTGGAGTTAAATTGATTCATAATGAATTAAACATCAGTGGCTTGACTTTTTTTTTTTTTTTCAGGTATGCTGAGCCCCCACAGAAGTCCCAAATTAGAATGTTTATACTGGTATAACTGTGCCCATGTTAGGTGTGTTTTTTTGTTTTTGTTTTTAACTGCTTTAATAATGCCAACATAAGAGGTTTTTTTGCCATTTAAATGTATACAAGCCATAAGTTTCCCTTCAGAACCATAAAAGCTGTTGACCCTTCCAAACGTAAATAGAATGCAATGTTGTTGTCTTGAACCAGGAAATCTGCAGACAGTTCCAAAGAGATGTGAACTTCCCCAACTCAAATAGGCTATTAATTTTGAAGCAGCCCCAGATCCACCTGCCAAAGCCTCCAGCTTCACCTTGCCCCTGACAACTGCTCCAGTGAGCTTGTATTGGGAATGCACAAATGTGGAATGTTGAAAAATGTTGGGGCACCATAAAATGAATGCATATCACAATAAATAACTTGAGGATTACTCTACTGTTAATTAAACAGGAAAATGAAGAAAATAAGGTAAAAACTTGGGTGCTTTTTGAAGCTGCCACAATTTTCCCTCTCCCCCCCCACACACACACACCACCCCAAATACAAAAACAGAAGCCAGGGCTTTCCTATGAAATTTAGGTCCAGCTTTCCAAGGCAGTCGTCTTCATGTTTAAGTAGTTAAAAAGAGTGTTGACTCCTGTTGTTTGGGATAGGTAGTATATGATATGCTATTCAGGCTGGGGAAGGAGTGAAACAAAAAGATTTAAGCATTCCTAGTGCTTGTGAAAAATGAGAATTTTCTGAAATGATCTCACCTTCGCTCTAGCACCACTAAATCCTACCAGCATGCCCACTTGTGTGGGAGCATTAAATGGACCAAGCCTATAAGTTGAGACCTATAAGTTTCCAGTGACACCTAGAAAGACCAGACTTGACATTTCTGAAGTTTTAAAGTGTGTAGTTTTTAAAAGCACACTCTTTTGCAAGTCCTCTTTTAAATATTGTCTGCAATGAATGTTCTTTACACTGTTTGCAAAGAGTTTGTTAAACACCATAAAGACTATATAAATTATTTTACCTAAATAGGGAAGAGTTCCTATTTCCATAGTTTGCAGTCACTTGCTACTCTTCAATATATAGAAACATGGTAACAATTGCATGGAACTGAAAGTCCAGATGAATTATTTTAGGTACTTCCTTCTCTCCTGAGTTTTCTGCCTGATTTCAAAGATCTTTAAGATCAGTAATGATACAATGCTGTCAAAATTCTTGCAAACATACCTTAACTCTTCTAACTTGCTGGTTGCATTTGACAGCAAGTTATAATTTTGCCTTTCAAAATACTTATCTTTTGATGATAGCTGGATTCAAATAAAACAAGTGTGTTGTATTGGAAGTAGTGAATAAATGTAACTGTTGGGGACGAGAAGGCTTCTGTTCACACTAAGGGTCTTTTGACCTACTTATTAGAGAGGGCATTGTTTGGTAAGTCAGTCCAGGACCCATCCCGCAAGGCTTCTGCACACGATTAATCATTTCCTCTTGACCTTCTGCTCCCCCCCCCCTTTTTTTTAATAGCAAACTGCACTGATCAGAATCCTTCACTCTCAAGCTTGCTGCTTTTTTTTTAAAAAATGCCAAGACATCATCTAATAAAAGTTTCCTGCTATTAAGTAATGTTCTTTTAGACACTCAATCTCTCCGCTTTCCCTGTCTGTATCAGTTTTTGATCAAGAAGCATTTGGGAGCTGTTGTCTCACTGGATGGCTCCTTTTTAAGTTCAGTTTGAAGGAAACTGTATGCTCAGAGTAGCAGCATTTTAAGGCCTTGTGTACACTGGAGTTTTTAATCCATCTGTGTAGCTGCATAGGGACTGTCTTCATATTGCATCTTGCACATACTGCCAACACTTAATAGTAATTGTTTGAGAGTGGTAGCTGTGTTAGTCTGTATCAGCAAAAACAAGGAAGAGTACTTGTGGAACTTTAGAGACTAACACATTTATTTGGGCATAAGCTTTCATGGGCTAAAACCCACTTCATCAGATGCAACTGTGTATGCAAAAAATTAAACCATTGTCTGGAATTCTTTACTTCAGTCCTGGTAGCTCTTTGCAAGTATACAGAAGGATGGATAGTGCCTTCAATTACAAAAGACTTGCAAGTTATTCTCGCTAGTAACCTCCTTGCTATTTCTTTATCATACTATAAGGGGGAAGAACCAGACCTATTTGTCACGGGTACATCTCTAATTTTATCTGCCTCTCTAGTGGCTGACATCTCAGCCAGTCCTCCCTGCAGCAGAGCTCTTCTGAGGGAGATTCCAAGCCTTGCTTCAGATTTCAGAACATTTTTGGCTCAATAATTTGTCTAATTTCTGGCTGTGTTCTAGGGTTGTATTCGCCTTTGGGCAGATTTGTCTTCTCAGCTCTGTTCCCTTTCTGAGGCATTTGCCCCCTGCAAAATTTGGGGGAGGTGAGGCAAAAGGATGGGTCGGTGTCTCCTGCTTCATTCCTTGTTGAGCCTCTCTTGGGGGAGCTCAGCTGGCTTTGGTAGTAGCCCCAACCCCTTCCTCTATCAGACCAGGCCGGATGAGGTCGCCTTGGGGCCTATGCCTCAGGCTGATAAGGAGTCAGACAAGATTGGGAATAGGCTGGTTCCAGGGGCTAGCAGCTCCCCTTTTCCCATTTCCATAAGGGGAAGCAGGACAAAGGGTATCATGCCAAATGGAAGATGTGCCTACCTCCCTAAAGCCAGCATCAGCAGCCATGTTCTGGGCTAGGGAACTTTGCTGCATCCTCCCCACCTCCCTCATGCTATTAACGGGGAGGGGACTAGACACTGCTTGTGTGTGTGTGGTTTAAGGGGTGTCAGTCTTAGCTCACTCCCACTTCTGCCCCTTGTATAACAAGCCTCCTGGGGCTCCCTTCTGATCCCAGGCTGGGGCCTTTGGGGGGAAACAGACCATCTGTCTCAGGTAGATCCAAAGTAGTACAGAGAGGTGGAGCTTCTGGGGAGTCCATCATGGAGGCCCAGAAAGGACCCCTGTGGGTGAGGAGGGCACAAGTGCAGCCTTAATAGGGAAATTGTTAGTTGCTTGAAATATACATAGAGGAATCTGAGCTCCATTTCACACCCCCACCCCTTGAAGCAGAATTATAGGGACAAACTCCCAAAGGGGAAATAAATAAAATAGCATTGTTTCACCTGCAGATTGCAGCAAAGCAGATCAGTTCAAAAAAGACAAAGCCATGAACTTGCTGAAGCTCTGGGCATGGGCATAGCTGTATCCTTCCTTCCTGGGTGAGCAAAGCTAGCTATCTGAATCAATTAAGACCTAACTGATTAGGGGGATCAGATAATAATAAAATACATATTTTAAAGAACAACCCCCATGAGAGGATAGACTCTTACAGTACTGAGTACTCTGCCTGAGAAACACTGCTTGGGAGATCTGCATTTGCCTTACACAAGCTAGGTAGCTCCATATCACTTCCGATACCCTCTGGGAAAATGTAATGGAAGGATGGGAATTTCCTGCCACATGCAAGACTGTGAAAGTATTGGGCTTTTGTTCCCAGCTGCTGCTGTGGGTCACCGTGCCTGAATGTCTAGGTTATTGTTCCAGCTTCTGCTACAGGTTGCCATTCATTGACACCATCTCCCCTCCAACAGCTAGCACATGAGGGAGGAAAGGAGCAATACTCAGCTGTGGAAGAACAAGTAGGCAGTAAAGCACCATTTATTTATAGCCCCTCAGCTTGCATTTTAGAAGTTTCCCCATGCTGTTAATTGGTATTAGAGCAATCCCCCTCGCCATCCCCCAAAATGAACGGACATCTGACACCCTAAGTGTCTTAGCATTGCTTGTGAAAGCATGCAAACATGGGTGGACAGCATTGAAAGTATGGTCTCTCACAACCTAAATAGCACACGGCCTGTGGGCTTCTCCTAGGAACAGACAGTGGGATACGAATCTTTTATGCGCATGCATAGGTGGGGGCTTTGGTCCTTGAGATAAATGCTCAGGCAAATCAATTCCCAGATATTAGTGATTCACTGAGAAACTTTGTGGAATGAGGAGGCTATTCAGTCATCTGGAAAATCAACTTGAAATTCTGGCTCCTACCAGATAGAAAGGACTAATGGTTATATGGCACATGTTGAAGCAGACCATGAAGTACAACAGGAGAAAATATTACTCTGCAGCTGGTAGCTAGAACAAGGGCCGTGTGCTGAGGCGAAGTCATTGGCTGCCTCAGGGCTGACTGGGAGTCATCCAGATAATTCTACCTATCCTGATTTGGTGCTAGACTGTCAGTTTGTAAGATCTGGACAAAATGAGGCAACTGGACATTACCTGGTTGGTAGTGGGAGAGAAGAGTACTCTATATGGAACTGTGTAAGAATCTGAGATACAGATTTGTCCTATTCCCAACTCAACCAACCCATGGAAATGCTGGGTCATGATACTATCCATCTTCTACAAACAGTTCTTCCATTTTGAATATGGATGGCAGCATACATATTAAATTGGAATTGTTGTCACTTGATCTGACAGTTTAAACCAGAGTCTCTTCCAAGGTCTTGGTAGAATTAATATTGACACTAAAATTAATTTCTCTCTTGCTGGACCATTTTTCTGATAAGGGTTTTCAAAACCCTTAAGGAAATGCACAGTTGTATTGTTCCCTGAGTACCTTGGATTCATGATAAACAGACAAATGGCACAAAGGTAGTCAGTCATAGGCCTGGGCTGAGGATGAATGCCGTCAAGATGCAAGGTTTCATCTCAGAAGAATGTTAATGGACAATGAAAATGGCCTCAAGAAAAATAAGTAGTGTCACAGATATAAAAATCCAGTTTCTACTGGAGCCTATTGGGAATGCTCATCTTATACACAGACATACTTCAATGAACCAGATGGCTCATAAGCTGTCTACCCAGTAATTTATGTTGCCTCTACCTATAGGGCTGACAGAGTTAAATGTGGTGGGGGGGAAAAAAAAGTCCCATTGTATATTCTCTGCTCTCTCAAGTGTGTGCACACAGTCATACTCTTTGAAGAAATCTACTTGCTGGTGAACCAGGCAGAGTGATTCTTCTGTCCGATACCATGTAGGGATACTGGAGGTGGGTTATTCAAATCCCAATCCCTATTAGGGAATATGTACCAGAAAGAGAACACCGCATCCATCCGGCTAGAACACAGTGATTCATTAAGGTCTCATAGCACTGTTCCTATCATGGATATAGTAGATTTGTTTTGGTTGTAACAGTTGTCATCTTTGATGAGGTTTTTAATAAATAAAATGAGAGAACATGATCAGCCTGCTCCCAGAGCGAAAATCAACTTCTCCTGTCCTCGGGGGAGCAATGATTCCTATTTCACTGCACTTCCCATACAAGGGGTGATAAATGCTAAGATTTACATGGTAGATGTTGGATTAAGTAGAGTAGAACCTGCACCCAGAAATATCTTCCATCGTAAGTCAATTTGGTGGGCTGGTGATTGACTTAGCTGCATCTAGGAAACCGCAATAAAGTGTCCGGTGGCCTCTTCATGTGCCAGGACATGGAACACGAGGTGGTGAATGGCCCTACAAAGCTTTTCCTCTGCACCGCAGGACCATACAAAAGATCGGGAAAGAGATGACTTCTGGTCTGCAGAGGCTGTGACTTTCATGTCTGATTAACCTAGCATTGGACCTTCTGATGTTCTCTGTCTCAGAGGTCTGCTTTTGCAAAACCAGTTCTCCATCCAGGACTAGACTGGTTGAAAAGGATAATTGGATGAAGTGATTATCCCCAGAGAGAAGTCAAACAGAACTTATTCTGCCGTAGTTTAACTACCATGTTAAACAAGTGAACCATTGCCTTGAGCTCCTCTGGAAGGGCCTCAGTGCGTGTGTCTGAGTGCCCAAGAGAAAAGCTCAAGTCGCTGTAGTATAATGTTTATGTCAAAGCAAATGAAGCTTGTATACCCAACATAAATGTTTCCATATTCCATCTCCATAATGCCATAGAACACCACCTCATTCTGCTGCTAGAAGTTCTACTCGCATGGAACCACTTTGGGAAGTGCCCTTATGTTACTTATTCATTAAAGTAGATCTCCCTTACTATCTCCAATTAGAAGTTGGGCATTTTTTAGATGAGACACAGCATTTTACTTTTAATTCAGATAAGTAGCCCTTACACTGTCCTCGCATTGATTCCCAGAGAAAATTCAATAAATATCCTTCCTTCTGTTAAGCATCAAAAGTCCAGTGTTTGGGAGCACTGATAATTAATTCCAGGGCAGACAAATAAATAATGTCTCCGGTCCTGAGCCCTATTAGGTGGCTCCTGGGCCAATACATAAATTCACCAAGATTCTGCAGATTGTACTCTTGGGGGGAATTCTGCACCACTGTGCAAGCACAGAATTAATTCCCCCCCCCCCCCCCCGGGTAGATTTTACTATCTCCCTGCAGAATAATTGATTCACATGCCCCTGCTGGGCAGCGGTTTTGAGCAGGCATGTCTGGTCTGGGCTTCGGGAACAGCCGGGGGTGGGGGGGCTGTAAATCATCGCCCCGGGGAGCAGGGCTGGGCATGCATGCAAGACTCTGTCCCTCTTGCCCACTGTCATGGTGTGCCTGGGGATGGACAGGGCTGGTGGCTCCTACCATGCCGAGCTCCAACTGCTAGTCCCAGGAGGGGGAGAAGAGATGGGACTTCCTCTTTCCCTGCTCAGGCTGCCCATGGAGACTGGTCAGAGCCATCCCCGGGAACCTCCCCCCCAGCTGCAGGAAGGCTCTAATCCTACCCAACACCACTTCCTTTCTCCATTGCTCCCCAGCTGTACAAGGAGCTTCTCTCTTTCCTTCCCCCACCCCACATCTGCCCACCTTTGTGCATCAAGTATGGGGGACTCGGTGGGAGGATCTGGAACTTCCGCCCCACACACCCAGATCCCTGCCCCATTCCCCTGCATCTGGACCTGCACCCAGACGACCCTCTGCTGTGCACTGACCACCTTCACCTGGGCTCCCTGCAGAGGCCCATTTGCCCTGCACCTGGAATCCCCCAGTAAGCTTCTGTGCATCTGAATCCCACCTGACCTTGGACCCCCCCACTGAGTTGCCCACACCCAGATTGCCTCCCACAGAACCGTTTCACCCCACACCTTGATTCCCTCCCCACTAAGCCCCTCCACACTTGGATCCTGCTGGGCTGAGCCTGCCTGCCCACACCTGGATGGGGGGAGGGGGGAAGGACTGGGCATGCAAGCAAGACTCTTGGAGGGGTGGGGCCCTGGAGTGTTCCTGGGGCAGACTCTGTCTTAAAGCTGTGCCTTGCTGCTGAATCTCTGTCCTGGGAGGATGGGGGAGAGGGGACTGCCGGGCGACCTGCACTCCCCATTGCTGTGCTAGAGCTTCCACTCCCATTTCCTTTCTAATTGATTGTCTGTAACAATTTCAGTTCTTCTCCAGTGACTGTACTCTGACATACTAAGTACTACTTAATCATGCCATTCACTAAGGCCCCTGTGTGACAAAGCACTAGTTTTACTGTGGATACTCGGGTGCTGAATTTTATGCACATATTTAAGTGCTATGCCAGATGATGGCCTAACTTCATGCCTCAGGATGTGCTTCCCTTTAGGTTAGGTGACCGTATTTTTGTAAACCAAATCCGGGGAGAGACAGGGTGGGAACACAGCAAAGTTGCCAACACTGAACATGTAAGTTGTGGAGCATAGTGAGGCAAAATGGTTTTTAGCAGTTACTATTTTAACAGTTGCACATATGCACTATAAATATAAAACAAATATGCATATAATCACCCACGGATGTGACGCATTCACTAAAGAACCTTTCAGACACTGGTTACAAATAGTACACAAACATTGTTCAGGAAAAAGAATACTTCATCCCATTTGCCACCTACTGTGATCATTGTAGTTGTGTCATTTAATTCATGTGGTTTCCCTGTCACAAACTCAGTTAACAGTTTTTTATCAAACAGTGCATCCTCATTAATTGTCACATTCGGGTGTAGCTTCTGCAGTAACTCGACTATTGTTTCAATCTTGGATCTTAAAGAACATTTCTTTAAAAGCAGACACTTCAAATCTCTCAAATCATCAATATGCTTTCCCCATGCACATATGTATTTTATGGCTGTATCAAAGAAAGATTTTGACACATTAAGATAGCACTGATGTGTCACAACCCCCACTCCTTCTAGGTCTCTAAATAATTTGCTCACTAAAATAGGCACAAAGTATTCATACCTTGTAATCAACTTCTTTTTGAGATTAAGATATTGGCTAACCCTGCAGCATAGCAATCGTCTCCCTCAAGTGATTTGATTGTGTAATGAAAAAGTGTCATATTTGCGTGGTTAAAAGCAAGCCAGATTTTTGTACATGGTTCTTCAAATACTTTGTGAAGAACTACTGAGCACTTTTCCTCTGACAAGAAAAATGACTTCAGTGACTCAAACTTGAAGAATTGTCTCTAAAGCAGGTAACATCATCGGCAATCTGGCGTTACAGTATGCCAGTATATTCCAATATTCTTGTCCCATGTACTCTCAAAAACTTTTCAGTCTTTCCACACAAACCGTGAATATATGAAAATATCCAAAATCTTAATTAGAATCCTCTCAATGTTTACCGGAATTGTATCCTTTACGGTTCGGGCACAGTTGTGCACAATGTGAGCAGGGAATCCAAGGCCAATCACTTCGCTTTTTAAACTTGTCTTTATTTAGTGTGCAAATTTTCTCTTCCATGTCTGCATAGGCCACCAAAGGTTGTATTATCTTCTGAGAATGCTGCAACCTTATTTTCCATTCCTTATTGATAACATAAATAGTTTGGTAAAATCTGCAGTTCAGTTTGCATGCATACACAGCATTCATAAGCCTTGAAATAGCAAAGCAAGACAGGAAGCAACTTTACATGTCTGTGATTCAATGCATCAGCAGTATCTTTCCAGGCATCAGTTTGTTCATCTTTTGACCATGGAGCAAAAACATTTACAACAGTTGCTTCACACTTTGTCCACATACATGAGAATTTTGGGTTGCTGAATTTTATTTAAATTGGAAATAAAGTCCATTGACCTGTGAACTGTTGTTTTTGTCTAATGGTCTGATATGTATATATTTCTTCTTGCAAAGCAAGGTCATACTCACGCTGTTGGCTCAACTTTGCGAAAAAATCAGTAACAGAACTTGAACTACCATGTGCTGTACAAGCAACTTCTGTTTAGTGGTACCTTCGTGTTCTTTTGTAGACGTCCTCCCTCCACTCAAAATGGACTATACTAACTGACATATTGAACATAATACAGGTGTTTCTTTTCTGGTTGGTTGTAAATATGGAAAATCTTTTTGAAGCTGGTTGTTAAAGCAGCATTTAAGCTTTTTTGAGAATGCCATATTCACTTTGCTCTCAAAGACTGCTTCAATGCCTCTGCTGCAGCTTGTAGCTCTGTCAAGCAGCAGTATTCTAAAACTTAGCTGCAGTGAAACTGACCGCTACCTAGAACCTGGTCTGTGGTAGTGGAACTGAGAGGCATCCAGCACAAAAACAAAAAGTGGAACCAAATACAAAAAACCCACAGAGCACCACATCTGGGAGAAACCGTGACATCAGGACCCACCAGGTGGATGTTACATGACAGCCCAACATCATCACTTTATCTAGACTACCCCAACCAGAGGTGAATTATCTGTATTCTCCAAGGGACTGAATTTCTGCCCCACCATAGGACCTGATGCCATACCAACATTTGGAGAACTAAAATAATTTTTTCACCATCTCTGCCTCAAAGAATTATTTCACAGCAATGAGGACATCACCTACAATTACCACGTCCCTAGCGACAGTCAAAAGAAAAAAGAATCCTCTGACTGGATGCTCCACAGTGGACAAAGCAACTTGCTTTATCATTCTTTTGATTGCTTAAGGATTTCACAGTTAATATTTCTCCTGAACAAACATCACGTCCATCACAGTTTCTCCTCCATTGAGAAGACAGCTGTACAGTCCCTGAAACCCAACCACCAGATAGTGATCAAACTAACAGACAAAGGAGTGCCATCGTAGTTCTCAACCTCAATGACTACATCAATGAGGCCAACAAACCACTCTGATTCAACCTGCTATAAAGAACTCGAACACCCCATACCATAGTTCCCCAGAGAACTCAAATTCCTGGGTGAAGATCTGATATCCTTATTTTCCCCAGAGAATTTCTACCACCTCATTCCCAATGAACTTGCCTCAGGGACCTTCTGCACGCTTTCCAAGATACATGAACAAGGGAACCTAGGCAGACCCATCAAATCTGGCCAGGGCGCTCTTACTGAAGGAATATCAGAACACCTAGAAACCATGCCCAAACCACTCATCGCACAAAGGGCCAGCTTCCTTCAGGACACAGCAGATTTCTTTCTGAAACTCCACAACATTAACAACCCCACTCTGAGCACCATCCTTCTCACCTTGGCTGTCACCTGCCTATACGCCAACATCCCCATGATGATGGCATTACTGCCTGCCTGAAATATCTACAAGACAATAGACAATCCTCAGATATCCACCCCAAACGTGCTGCCAAACTCATCCATTTCATCTTTGCGATAACAATATTGTATTCCTCAGCAAATGCTTTGTCAGTATCATGGGAACAGCCATAGGTACTGGGATGGGACCTGTGACGTTGTGCTCTATATGATTTTTATGAAAATATGCTGATGAGTGTGAATATAATGTAACTAAAATATGCTTCATGAAAAAAGTCTCTTGTAAGGTATCATTACAAAGCTTATAATCTACTGAGTGTGGTCATCCTATTTGTATAAATGTATCACTCTTGTATCGGAAACTAGAAATATGAAATATAACTCTGAGGGCCTATTTGTAATTATGTAAAGAGTGGGCCATTAATGGTGGTTTGGAATCTTGATGGCTCCCATTAACCAGGACAATTGTCTGTAGGTGGCCCTGTTTTACTTGTAAACCTTTCCATATACCTGTGTGCTGGCATATGGGTAATGAAGTCATACGTTGACACGTGATTATGTCACCTGAACTGGAATCCATCTTTAACCTGGTGCTTTTCCATTTAAAAGGAGGGGTGGGAACCCAGAGAGGGACAAAGAATTCCCAATTTATGCAAAAGATTTTATATAATATAAGTGGGTGGAACAGAACAAAGGGGGCTGCAATCATGAGAAATCCCCTACCTACCACCTGAGCTGGAACAAGGGCTGTACCAGGGGAAAAGATTGTGCCCAGACGAGGAAGGCATCCAGTCTGTGAAAGAAACTTATTGAAACATTTCTGAGGGTGAGATTTTATCTGTATTCAGTTTTATTACTGTATTAGGCTTAGACTTGTATGTTTTATTTTATTGGTAATTCACTTTGGTCTGTCTGCTATTACTTGCAACCACTTAAATCCTACTTTCTGTATTTAATAAAATCACTTTTTATTTATTAATTAACCCAGAGTATGTATTAATACCTGGGGGGAGGGGTGGGGCACAGCTGTGCATATCTCTCTATCAGTGTTATAGTGGGCAAACAATTTTGAGTTTACCCTGTACAAGCTTTATACAGGGTAAAACGGATTTATTTGAGGTTTGGACCCCATTGGGAGTTGGGCAACTGAGTGTTAAAGACAGGAACACTTCTTCTTAAGCTGCTTTCAGTTTATGCCTAAAGCTGTTAGGGGACGTGGCTCAGACTTGGGTCTGGGTTTGCAGCAGGCTAGCAGGTCTGGCTCAAACCAGACAGGGCACTGAAGTCCCAAGCTGCCAGGGCAGAAAAGCAGGAGCAGAAGTAGTCTTGGCACATCAGCCCCAAGGGGGGTTCTGTGATCCAACCCGTCACAGGACCTCAATATGCCAACTCTTTGTGGGCCACTTTGAGGAAGAATTTCTTGACAACTGCACTATGAAACCAGTGATATACCTGAGAAACATCAATGATATTGTCATTCTCGGACAGGTGGTCTAAACTCCCTCATAGATTTCTACCACACCTTCAACCACCACCACCCATCCAGGAAACTCTCTATAGTACACTTCCACACCAGCATCAAATTCCTGGTCACTGCAATCAGCCTCAACCAGGGAACCCTGCAGACAGTGATGTACAGGAAATGTACAGATCACCACCATTACCTCTACAGGTGCAGTAACTATGCCAGATGCCCCAAGAAATCTGTTATCTACAGCCAAATACACAGATACCACAGAATATGCTCCAAGGGGAAAGTCCAGGATATGCATTTTAACACACTTAAAACAGCCTTCAGTACACAAGGACGCTCCACCATAGAAGCAGATTGCATCATGGAATGAGCCACCCAAATACTCTTAAAGAACCTGCTTCAATACAGGAGTTAAAAAAAACAACTTTTCCTCACAGCCCACAGATAACCCATACAGGGCCTCATTAAACAATTACAGCCCATACTTGATGGGTCTTGAAAGACATCTTTTTCCCAGACTCCTCTTCTGGCCTTCAAACAACCCCCCAGCTCATCATTAGAAGCAGTCCCTTTGTAGACCAGAAACCACCAACTCTAAGCATTATCAGACCCTGCCAAAACAACACATGTAAAACCTGCAGACGTATCTCCACTGCTACAATGATAAATGCTCCTCACAATGCACCTTTCAAGGTCCATGGGTCCTATATATGCATGCCTATTGCAATATGTGGTGTACCTCATTCAGTGCACTAAATGCCCCAATAACAACTATGTCTAGTTTCACATGCAATCATTAGGCTCTCAAATGAACGTTCACCTAAAAAAAAGACACAAACACCATATAACCTGTGGGTGAACACTTTTCACAAAACGATCGCTCCATATCTGATCTCTCTAGATATGTCTATACTACAATGAGACAACCACGGTTGGCTGGTTGCAGCAGACTTGAGCTTGAGCTAAGGGGCTATTTAACTGGGCTGCAGTCTGAGCCCAAATGTCTGCATTGCCTGAGCCCTGTGAGCCTGAGTCAGCTGGCACAGGCCAGCCACGGGTTTTTAATTGCAGTGTTGACATGCCTTCAGTCTTTATCCTGAATGAAATCTGCACAACACCTTCAAAAGAGTGTGGGAGCTTAGTCATAACTTTGCTAGACACTAAAAATCATGATTTTAATAAAGGCACTGGATACAACAATCAGAAACCCACTAACCCTCCTTTTTTTGTTCTCTGTTAACAAGCCACTTCACATTGAATGGTCTCTTAGAATATATTAACTGCTTATGCTAAATAATACAACCTGGAATAGGTTGTATTTAGCTGTGACACTCTGAGGACTTGCAGCATTTTAAGTGTAGACAGCAGTGTACTGAAGGCTGTAGTGCATCAGCATAGATACTACATACACCGACCGACAGGAGTGCCGTTGGTGTAGGTAATCCACTTCACCAAGAGGCAGTAGCTAGATTGATGGAAGAATTCTTCCAGCCACCTAGTGCAGGTCTACACTAGGGGTTAGGTTGGTATAACTAAGTCTCTCGGGTGTGGATTTTTCACACTGCTAAGAGACCTAGCTACATTGAAATAAAGTCTTAATGTAGAGTAGGCTTGAATACCTTTTTCCAGACCTGAAGGCTCTGTGTGGCTCAAAAGCGTTTCTTTCACCAACAGAAGTTTGGTCCAATAAAAGATATTGCCTCATCCACCCTGTCTCTAATATCCTGGGACCGACACAGCTACGACACTTGAACAACTATGTCAGTATCTCTCAGCTGATGGTTGACAGAACTATGAACAACAGCAAAGACAGGCGTTGGAGCTATTCCCAGGAGGGGGGATCCAAAACAATGGAAACCAGGAGAAGGGTAGAATAATAAACTACCCTTCCTTTTCTCTGACTTCACTGTGTCCCAAGTATATGAAAAACTGCCTGTACAGAAGGACTAGGTACAGTGTGTTGGTTTCCCCGTTAATTTCCTGCATTTGTATTAGAATTAGGTGATACTTGTAACAATAGTAGGTTTAAAAAAATGAAAGATTAACTGTCATTTTTTATACCCTCTTTTTGAAAGATTAAAAAAAATCCCCACCACAAAAAAAATTGACTGCACATGAAATCTAAAAAGCATAATTACTAAACTTACATTCTGCCCCGTGTTTCAAGTATGCTGAAAAAAAGTCCCACAAGAGTGGTGACTTATTTTTACATGTAACTTACCCCATGAATATAAAGATAGTAACACATCTTAATATGAGTCACATGAAAGATTGGTGCTTGAGTAGAAAAGTTATAGTTTAATTTGTGCCTAAGGTGTTTTTTTTTTTTAAACATATTTTTCCACTCTGCCAGATTGTCCATACTGCCATCAGAAAATTGCTTGGGCCACTTCTTACAAAATCAAAGGTCATCTCTATGCCTTGGTGGCAGCTGGGAAACTAATGATTTAATGCTGCTTTGACCTTTTTGGCTTTCTAGTTCATTTGAATCTGACCCAATGTTTTAATTTTCCAAAACTGCTGGACATTTGGCTTTTGTCTGTTTCCAGATGTAACTTGCATTTTGAAGCCTGTTTCTGAATTGAGGACAAAACAACAAAATCCTCTTAATTAAAAAAAGGGGAGGAGCAATACAGAACATTGACTCTTTGGAGCTACAGATTGCATGTTTCCAGTGAGACTATAGATTAGATTATTCTACCACCTAACTGTAATTCCTGGTATATGATGGTAGGATTTGAACACTTGCCCTGCATTACGATGCATTGTTGAGTCTGTATTTTAATCCTAATATCTCTTTAAAGCACCATTTCTTCTAGGTCTGTTTAAAAACAAAACATAACTGAATGTAAAAACCTACCTTCCATTCTCTTAGTTTTTCCTAGCCATTTTATTTAAAAACAGTTGTAGCTTTTAAACTCCTCTTCTGTGTATAAACTTGTGGATGAAAGTCTATACTGATGGGTATAAAGGGTATGTCTGCACAACGTTTTAAAACGTTTTTAAAACCCAGGGCAGCAATTCTTACAGCCCATGGTTGCAGGCTGGGGCCTGCCCAATGGCTGAAACATGGACTCTGAAGCCTGGGAAGGGCGGCTCCTCCTGACAAAGCTAACGCCGGTCGCGGGGCCGGAAGTATTTTGTCGGCAGAACGTTTACACACACTGACTTTCAGCAACAAGGCTGTGTCAACAGCCTTGTCACTAAAAGCTATGTGGTGTAGACAAGCCCGTAGAGTGAGCCCTGTGAGCCAGACTCTGTAGCCATGGGTGCTGAGACTCACTGCTGCGGGTTTTAAAATGCAGTGTAGACATACCCAAAGAGAGGTGATCTCTCGTTGTGGAGAGGGCAAGTTTGTCTAATTCTGTAGAGGGTAAAGGAAGGGTGAGGTGGCAGAAAAGTGATCACTGTGGGAAATTGCAGGGTGCGCAGGCAGTTCATGTTGTAACCTTTTTTCTATTGCTAGTTAGTAAAGGACCAGAGTTGCGTGTAATGGTTTTTCCTGCGAGAGTTAGAACCATATACACACTGCATGTGCTAAATGTGAGGTGAACATTACATCAAGTTGATCTCTAATGATCATAAAATATATAACTTGAGCCTGCTATTAAAAGGGTGATGATAATGGAAGAGGGAAAGCAGCCTAACATGACCCCGCCTTTATACTTGCTATGAAGAGACCACTGAGGGATTAGATAGACAGTCCTTCTCCCTGAGCACGTGAAGTCTTTTTCTTGTTTTCTTAGTAACACAACTAAGTAAATTTGCAAAAATAAATTGGCAGACTGTGCTTGGTCAAGGGACCCAGGTTACATGGCTCCTTGAAAACCCACAGTGTGACTCTGAAAGCTGGGTTCAAGCTTGATCCTTTAAATAAGCATAGGATGCTAATCTTGCAGAACAGATGGGTTTCTAAAATTTTTATTAGTCTTTTTTATGGCCTGTGGCTATATCACTTCAAGCTGTGATCTTGTTAAGTCTTAAGTGAATCAGGGTTGGGTCTGATTATTACTGGGAAAGGGGAGTTGCAGAAAGTGATGCTGCTGATTCAGTAGATGTTCTTTCTGATGAAATAATAGCAAACTAGTGCCCTATTATGGTTTTAGAGACCAGGGAGCCACAGGAACCTGAGGGTGGGGGTGGTTGTTTTTTGGTTTGTGTTGGTTGTTTTTTAAGTGAGACATAGCTCAAAATCCTCTTCAGCCCCTTCATCACCTTATTATTTTCTTTAAAGGTCTTGATTTGTCTAGAATGCCTGCCTTGGGAAACTGCTGGCAGGATTTAAATGGGGCTTAATGTAGTTTGAATTTAATAACTTTCCTTACCTCAACTGAATACTATTGTTGCACTGTAGAGTGGGGCAAAACAATACAGGTGTTTAAATACATACGATTGTGATACTCGGTTTTTAGACCTTTTTAATTAAGAACTAGGTGGTTGAAAGGACTGCAGGATAGGAACTGCCAAGATGTGGGGAAGAGGAATAGCTGCTATTTGCAAATCCTGTTCAGAGACTTTTATGCCAGATGCAAGAGTGGTTTGAAGAGGGTTTGAGGCAAGGCAGGTTCCATAATTAAAGGGCCTTCAATGTGGGGACTTGACTCAGTAGCTTAATTCTACCATGCTGTGGAGCCTGATTACATGTGTGGCTATCCCCTGTCCACACCACAAAAACCGTTTTTTTCTTTTCCTTTGAATGTAAACTACTAAGTATTTTATATTTACATATTTAAGCCCATAAAGCTTACAGTTAGTGTTCTCATTAATTTACACAAACTGTGTCCATTCACAGTAAAATACACTTAAAGTATCTAAACTAGTAAATGCAAATATGTGTAACGTAGCAGAAATAATGTTGCTGTGGAAGCATTTAGCATTTCCTGATAACTTCTTCCTTTTGGGGTGTGGAAGTTAAATGGATAACATCAACACTGCACTAATAGTATTTATTTTAATTAAAATATTGTTAGCATTGGGCTTCTGGCGCACCTTACATCATATGCAAATATAGACGTTTGACAAAATAGCTGGACCTGTAAATCTCTAAACGCTGAAAGATGTATGCTGTTTTCTTGTTAAAAATGTTAATGCTCTTGAATATTATAACAATAGAACCACTTTAAACAAATTAACGCTTTATTGTTGAGACTGCTTACAGTAACAGATTGAAGTTAAAACCACATTTGCATTTTCTTTGTATTAATCTAAGGACACGATAAAACTCCTAAATGTAAATGATTCCAGTTAAGTTGAGCACTGCCTCTTCCCCTTTTCTAAACAAACAAAACAAACTAACTCCTGGCTCACTCAGATTAGTCTCCAACTGTTTCTAGGGTGGAATTGTTCTACAACCTTATCTGTGCTACTGAAGAAGATACCTGTTGTTGATGACAAGGGTGTCAGCAATGGGTGTGCTTGCAATGCGTTGGAGACACATCTGATATAGGAATTACCGAGTGAAATTCTATAGCCTGGCTAGATATAATGGTCCTTCTAGCCTTTAACAGCTATGACTAAATTGCTCTTTTCTGAGTAGCAGCCGTATTAGTCTGTATTCGCAAAAAGAAAAGGAGAACTTGTGGCACCTTAGAGACTAACAAATTTATTTGAGCATAAGCTTTCGTGAGCTACAGCTCACTTCATCTAAATTGCTCTTAGCTACTGTTGTAGATGAGTACTGAGCACCAGTTTAGCTGCACTTGTTGCTGATCCTGTTGTAAGCAAAAGGTATTTTTTTGTACACTAGACAAGGCTTAAAATCAACAAAAAAAATCTATAGTAGTAAGATCTGGGGTGGTATAAAGGCCATTTGGGGAAGAAAAAACACTTTTAAAATCAAGGGAGCCAAAGAAGATATCTTGAATCATGCATTATTACTGTTTCTAAAAACATTGTTCACCAGGGATTTTCTCTTCCTTGCTGATTCAGAATACATGTAGGAATTCCATTCCCCCACGCAGCCAACTTCTTGATTGGTGTATGTGTGGGATATATTTTAGGAACACTTTTTTAAAAAAAAAAAATTGAATGGGTTTTTCAATTTACTGCCTGTGAATGACAGAGGAAAGGCACCAGAACTATCTGTAGAATGACTAGTTTCAACATGCACTAAATATTTATGGTGGTGTATTGAGGTGGGTGGGGGAGAATCTATAGTCTTCCCCCCCCGAGCCCTAAAACCAAAACTGCCTTCACAATAGCATTATGAACAAAGTGCCAGAATCCAGGCATCGCAGTATTGCTAGTTTATTCTCCTTGACAGGGAATGCTTGCAATAAATATCTAACTTAAAAAGTTGGGGAGGGAGGAGATGTGTAAAATTACATGATTGTACTAGAGGAAAGTAGCAAAACTGATACTCACCCAAAGAAATATTTTTGTTCTGAGAAACTTTGACCTCACCTTGTTTAAATTTAACTGCCTACTATTTGGCCAAGAGAGGGTAGATTATTGCTGCTAGTGTATATTTTACAGTCTCTTTTATCAGAATATCTCCAAAGTACTTTTAAGATTAATGAATTAAGATTTACAGCTCCACCCTGTGGAGTAGATGTATTAATTTGCATAGATTCAGGCCAGAAAAGTCTACCTAGATGATCAGAATACAAACCATAGAATTTCACTTCACAAATTTGGAAGCAGTCACAACGAAAGGATAAAGTGACTTGTTTGGGTTTGGCATTTCTGAAACTGACATCTCCAGATTCTCAGCCTGTGATTTTTATGTTCAAAAGCTGGAATGTTCAGGAAATTGAGCTCTTCAGCATGTACCAATTCATCTTTAATATTTGTCTTTTTTAGAAGCTATTAGTGGTTTTTCCACCAAAAGGCCTTTTGATCCAATATTTGTAGTCAAACAACGCCAATATTTATTCAGTATAATTGCTACATGGTGATGGGGATGAAAATGTTTGAATAAACAATTGGTGATTTATGTGATTAGATCTTTTTATTCTTAGATCTGTTTTTCTTTTGATTTACAGTACCTTCTTGGCAATAACTGCATGTTGTGCCATAAAATGATAGATGGACAAGAATTCACTCATTGGTCATACACAGGGGATTAAAGAATAACCTGCAGTAATGCTTGTTGTATGATTATTGAAATGCCCTTCTGGCTGCTGAGACAGCTAAGTCTTCCAAAACAAACATTAAGTATAAGAGCTCGCTTAGAGGGAGAGTGGAGCACAATTGCTCATCAACAGAAAATGCTTTCACAAGGCATCCTTCATACAACACACAAGTATAATCCTCCTAAAAATGAAGACTAACAAGCATATTAATCAGAATAGATAAGTGTGGTCTTGGATCTCTTTTTTACAAACACCAAAGCCTCTTGTTCTCAAAGGAGAATCTTAATTTCTCTTCTGGGAATAAGATGCTCTGATAAATTAAAAGCCAATAATTATTATTTTACATGGATGATATAATTCAGCATTGATCTAAGCAAGCAATTGTGATGTAATACCTTTATACTGTATGACTGTACACTTTTGTATAAACTGCTGCTTTTCTCTGGTGCACATGAAGTCATCACAAATATTTTGTTTGAGGATATAATTGCTTTGTTTAAGTGACGCCCAAATTGAACTATGGAATTGCAAGAAAAACCTCCATAATGTGGACTAAATGCAAATAGTAATACAGGATGAAAATGCAAGAGTTTCTTTTCCTCCTTCTGAATTTGTTTTTTTTAACATGTTAGATCTTTATACTGGCATTGTAGAACTGAGTGCCAAGAAGCCTCTAATTTTAAATTTTGTGACATCATTCTTCTAAAAGTCAGTTAAAAACTCTTTGAATTTCTACAAAGTAAATGTTAAACTTTTAAAGTTGCTGCAAAGATTTTGTTCATCATGAGCCCGTAAGAGGGGGTGTGTAACTAACTTGTATAATAAGGGATGGCTCAAACATGGTTAAGGAAGTGCAAGGAATAGAAGAACTACACATCTGCAAGAGGAGATGCAATCTGCTTAAAACATTAAAAAGCAGACCTTGTTAAAGTTGTTTTCAACAAAACCTACTGTACATAAGTAGTAACCAAAACCTTACTGTATAAAAATACTCCTGAGGACATTCTGTGCCAAAAAATTTAAAATTCTGTGTACAATATTTTAAAATTCTGCAAATTTTATTTGTCAAATAAATATGGAGGCTTCAGCATGGCATTGGGGACCACAGGCCACTGGGCTGCACAGAG
Source organism: Dermochelys coriacea (assembly GCF_009764565.3). NCBI lineage: Eukaryota > Metazoa > Chordata > Testudines > Dermochelyidae > Dermochelys > Dermochelys coriacea. The sequence continues at coordinate 195,065,962 of NC_050069.1, forward strand.
GTGGGAGATCACTGTGCAGTTCCCCCCGTCCCCTGGGACACAGACTAAGTGGTGAGGCTGCACCCAATCCTGACACAGTGCAAGGACCCAGCTGCCCCAGAAACACCCTATGGCTCTGCCCCTCCATGCCTGGTGCACGAGGTCTGGGCAGGTAGGCTCAGCAAGGCAGAATCCAAGTGTGGAGGGGCTAAATGTGGAGGGTTCCAGGTGTGGGTTGAGAGGGTTCTGTGTGGGCCAATCTGGGCACGGGTGGCTCAGTTGGGGGATCCAGGTGTGTGTGGGGGAATCTGGATGCACAGGAGTTGGGGGGGGTTCTGGGTGCAATGGTAATGGGACTCTGCAGGGGACTCCAGGTGAAGGTGGTTGGGGTTCAGTGGTGGGGGGGTGGGGTGTCTGGTTTGGGGGGGAATAGAGCTCAGCAGTGGGGGTCTGGGTGTGGGGGGTTCATGTGCTGGGGGAGTGGGGCTCAGTGGGGTGGGGATCCAGGTGTAGCTGGTTGGTTCTTGGTGGGGCAGGGATCTGGGTTCATGAGGTTCATTGGGGTGGTCCAGGTGCAATGGAAGTCGGGCTCGCTGGGGGGAGGGGAGGGTCTGGGTCTGAGGGGGTCTGGATGCACTGGGGTTGGGCGGATGGGGGAGCAGCTCCCTGCACAGGAATCCCTCCCCCTGCAGCTGAGGAGCGATGGGTACAGGAAGCGCAGGGAGGGAGGCGTTTCAGAGCTGCTTGTAGCTGGGAGAGAAATCTGGGGGTGGGTCTGACCTGGCCCCGGTTACAGTGCAGAGAAAGAGGAAGTCCTGTCCTCCCTAGCCCAGCCGGGACTAGCAGCTGAGCCCAGCGCAGGATAGGAGCCACCAGCCAGGTCTTCCCCAGTCCTGCTTCCTGTCCTACAGTGATTTACCTCTCTGCTAGCTGTCCTGAGCACCCTAATCATACTACTGGGGAAGGTTGCATGACTGCTCTTGTGGCTTCCCTTTGCTTCCATGTCAGAAAGTCATTTTTCTGCAGGGAAGCAAAGAAATCTGTGGGGGACATCAATTCTGTGCATGTGCAGTGGTGTAGAATTCCCCCCAAGAGTAGTCATAATCTGCTCTTGAATACTGTGACTAGAAATCAATTTTCAGACACAAAAGGACTTACCGTCAATTCTCAATAAAAAGTTGGTTTGCTGTAATAACCAATTGTATTCCCAGAGTTCATGGCCATACATTTTTATTCGTTAGACATTTATCTACAAGTGCTGAATATGCAGTACAATACTGATACCATAACCCCATCAAGTTCTCAATTATCAGGAATGCAAATGATTTCTTTAAAAAGAGGGCGAGGGAGAAAGCAATGTAACACTAGTACCACATCTCATCAGAGCAGCATTCCAGCCAGCTATCCTGCCTGTAGTAGTCACCAATAGCTAATGCCTTAATGCAGGGGTAATCAATTATTTTTTGTCAAGGTCCAAATTTCTTGGTCAAGGTCCAGACTCCACAGAAAATAATACAAAAATAATAACTAATGATAATTACAAGTAAATAAAAAGATTTTGCAGTCTGTTCAAAAGTGTCTGGCCTTCTGGATTTGGCCCCGATCCACCTATTGGAATAGACTAAGGGTATATCAACGACCCAATTTCGTAGTGATCTGATAGAAGTCAATTTTTAGAAATAGATTTTATACAGTTGATTGCGTATGTCCACACTAAGCACGTTAAGTCGGCGGAGTGTGTCCTCACTACTGTGGCTAGCATCAACTTACAGAGTGGTGCACTGTGGGTAGCTATCCCACAGTTCCCGTAGTCTCAGCTGCCCACTGGAATTCTGGGTTCAGCTCCTAATGCCTGATGGGGCAAAAACATTGTCACGGGTGGTTTTGGGTACATGTCGTCAGTCGCCCCTCCCTCCGTGAAAGCAACGGCAGACAATCGTTTTGCGCCTTTTTTCCATGCAGACGCTATACCACAGCAAGCATGGAGCCTGTTCAGCTCAGCTCACCGTCACTGCTGCTGTTGTGTCTTGGGTGCTGCTGTCAGCAGACTGCTAACGGTCATTATCCACCGCTTCTGCTGCAACTCTGCTCTCCTGGTGCCATGACTCCACCTTGCAGGTCCTCTCGTCGTTCTGTATAAATATCTATTCTCGTGGCATCCGTCGTCATCACCGCTTCTGCTGCAACTCTGCTCTCTTGCAGACATGGAGCCTGCTCAGCTCACTGCTGCTGTTGTGGGCATTGTAAACACCTTGCACATTATCCTGGAGTATATGACCATCAGAGGAGTGAAGTTTTGGAATAGCCTTCCAAGGGAAGTAGTGGGGGCAAAAGATCTGGTTTTAAGATTCTACTCGATAAGTTTATGGAGGAGATGGTATGATGGGATAATGTGATTTTGGTAATTGATCTTTAAATATTTAGGGTAAATAGGACTAATCCCCTGAGATGGGATATTAGATGGATGGGATCTGAGTTACCCAAGAAAGAATTTTCTGTAGTATCTGGCTGGTGAATCTTACCCATATGCTCAGGGTTTAGCTGATCGCCATATTTGGGGTCGGGAAGGAATTTTCCTCCAGGGCAGATTGGAGAGGCCCTGGAGGTTTTTCGTCTTTCTCTGTAGCGTGGGGCACGGGTGACTTGAGGGAGGCTTCTCTGCTCCTTGAAGTCTTTAAACCACGATTTGAGGACATCAGTAGCTCAGAGATAGGTGAGAGGTTTTTCGTAGGAGTGGGTGGGTGAGATTCTGTGGCCTGCGCTGTGCAGGAGGTCGGACTAGATGATCATAATGGTCCCTTCTGACCTTAGTATCTATGAATCTATATGCAGAACTGAGCTAAGAGCACGAGGACGATATTCATGAGGACATGGACACAGATGTTCCTGAAAGCAGAGGCTGTGGCAGTTGAGACATCATGGTGGCAATGGGGCTGGCTGATGCAGTGGAATGCCGATTCTGGGCCTGGCAAACAAGCATAGACTGGTGGGGCTGCATAGTGTTGCAGGTATGGGATGATGCCCAGTGGCTGCAAAACTTTTGCATGCGTAAGGCCACTTTCCTGGAACTCTGTGAGTTGCTTCCCCGCCCCCCCCGCCCCCCCCCCGCCCGAAGCACAGGAATACCAAGATGAGAGCTGCCCTGACAGTTGAGAAGCAAGTGGCGATAGCCCTCCGGAAGCTTGCAATGCCTGACTGCTACTGGTCAGTCAGGAATCAATTTGGAGTGGCAAATCTACCGTGGGGGCTGCTGTGATCCAAGTAGCCAATGCAATCATTGACGTTCTGTTATTAAGGATAGTGACTCTGGGAAATGTGCAGGTCATAGGGAAACCCATTGCAGCAAAGCCATCCACTAACTGTGGTGCAGCGATAGACAGAATGCATAGCCCTATCTTGGCACTGGACCACTTTGCCAAACAGTATGTAAACCACAAGGGGTACTTCTCAATGGTGCTGCAAGCACTGGTGGATCACAAGGGACGTTTCACTGACATCAGCGTGGGATGGCTGGGAAAGGTGTATGACGCTCACATATTTAGGAACTCTGGGCTGTTCGAGCAGCTGCAAGAAGGGACTTCCTTCCCAGACCAGAAAATTACCATTGGGGATGTTGAAATGCCAATAGATATCCTTGGGGACCCAACTTACCCCTTGCTCCCTTGGCTCATGAAGCTATAGACGGGCAGCCTGGACAGTAGTAAGGAGCAGTTCAGCTGTAGGCTGAGCAAGTGCAGAATGGTGGTAGAATGTGCCTTTGGATGTTTAAAAGCTCGCTGGCGCTGTTTGCTGACTAAGTCAGACCTCAGTGCAACCAATGTTCCCATTGTTATTGCTGCTTGTTGTGTGCTCCATAATATCTGTGAGAGTAAGGGGGAGGTGTTTATACGTTTATGGCGGAGTAGGAGGTTGAGGCAAATCGCCTGGTATCCGATTTTGAGTAACCAGACACCAGGGCGATTAGAAGAGCACAGCAAGGTGCGCTGCACATCAGAGAGGCTTTGAAAACCAGTTTCATGACTGGCCAGGCTTCCGTGTGACAGTTGTGTGTATTTCTCCTTGATGCAAACCCACCCCCTTTGTTTTTAATTCCCTGTAAGCCAACCACCCTCCCCCCTTCGAAATAAAGTAACTATTGTTTTGAGGCCATGTATTCTTTCTTTCTTAATTTCTGTTTAAAAAGGGAGATAACTGACAAGGTAGCCTGGGTGGGATGGAGTGTGGGAGGAGGGAAGGACAAGGCCACATTGCTTATTGTAGCCACGCTACAAATCAAACTGTTTGAATGACAGCCTTCTGTTGCTTGGGCCATCCTCTGAAGTGGAGTGGCTGGGTGCCCGGAGCCTCTTCTCACCCCCACGTTCTTGGGCTTCTCGGTGAGGAGGATATGGAACTTGGGGAGGAGGTCAGGCAGTTGTACAATGGATGCAGCAGGGGTCTGTGCTCTTGTTGGGTTTACTGCAGCTGCACCAGATGCTTCATCATGTCCGTTTGCTCCCCCATCAGCCTCAGCCTCGCCTCCTGCCTCTGCCCTTCGTGCTCACTTAATGCTTTCCTAGCCTGTAACACTGAATGCCTCCATGCATTCAGCTGTGCCCTATCAGTACAGGAGGACTGCATGAGTTCGGAAAACATGTCATGTCATCACAAGTGCATTTTTTTCGGTTTCCATGCAGCCATGGTAAGGCAAAGGGTACGCGGGGTTGGCTTCTTACACATAACATGTGGGAATGGTTTCAAATTGCAGCAATGGGCTTCCCATTGCATAGCAAGCAATGGGTTGGGTTTCACATTTAAAAGGAGGGACTGTGGTTTTCAGGTGGATGTTCAGCACACACCTCCCCCCACCTCACCGCGTGGCTATTCTCCGGGATGATCCCTTTTAGCCAAGCGCAAACAGCCCAGCATGAATGGGGTCCTTTTACTGTTCCCTTACAAAAATTCCCCAATTTCAACCAGGTGACCATGAATGACATCATTCTCCTGAGGCTAACACAGAAAGCTATAGACCGAATGTTGCTTGAATGTGACCAAAACCCAGGAGCATTCGCTGCCATGCTTTGTGCTGCAATGATTCAAGAATACTTTCAGAGTACCTCCAGGAGAGCTTCATGGAGATGTCCCTTGAGGATTCCCGCTCCATCCCAAGACAAGTGAACAAAATTTTCCAGTAGCTATACTGGCTGCGAATGCATCCCAATTCTTCAGGGCAAATCAGACATTAAACACTATTGCTTTTAAACCCTGTACTGTAGTTGCAAATGTGCACTCACCAGAGGTGCCTTCTTCAGCTTCAGGGTTGGGGATCCCGCCTTCAGAGGGTATTGGCTCTAGGGTGATGAAAAGGTCCTGGCAGCCGGGGAGAACGGATTCATCGCTTGCCTGCTGCATATTCTCCTCCTCCTGCTCCCTGTTGCGTGAGACTCTCCCCTTGCAGGTGTCCACGGACAGTGGTGGGGTAGTGGTAGGGTCCCCTCCTAGAATGGCATGCAGTTGATTACAGAAGCGGCATAAATGGGATACTCTGACCCGGAGCGACCATTTGCCTCCTTTGTCTTTTGGTAGGCTTGCCTCAGCTCCTTAACTTTCATGCGGAACTGCTGTGTGTCCCTGTTGTAGTCTCTCTCCAACGTGCCCTGTGAGATTTCGGCAAATATATTTGCATTTCTTCTTTTTGATCTGAGTTCTGCCTGCACAGATGCTTCTCCCCATTCAGCAATTGGATTCAGTGTTTCCCTTTCAGTCCATGCTGGAGCTTGTTTGCAATTCTGGGGGGGACTGCATGGTCACCTATGCTGCTGAGTTCGCCATGCTGACCAAACAGGAAATGAAATTCAAAAGTTCCCATGGCTTTTCCTGTGTACCTGGATAGTGCATCAGAGTTTAAAGTGCTGTCCAGAGCGGTCACAATGGAGCACTTTGGTCCCTTCCAACTCTGATATTCTATGACTCTGATAGCTCCTGGAGGCCATTACCATTGATTTGCGTCACACTACCCCAAATTCAACCCAGCAAGGTTGATTTTAGCGCGACTCCCCTCGCCAGGGAGGAGTACAGAAATAGATTTTAAGAGCCCTTTAAGTCGCCAGAACGGGGTTGGTTGTGTGGATGCATTAATTTTAAAATCGACCTAATGCGGCTAAATTCGACCTAAACCCATAGTGTAGATCAGGCCTTAGACTCCTGCCTTAAAGGAATAGATTTCTTCCTCCCTGAGTACACCTGGACAGTTGTGCAATATTGCACCAAGAAAGTGGATGATGGGAGGGTGGAATTCCTAATATCCCAGGTGATCAGTTTACACCCTAAAGCATAAGATTATATTGCTCTTCTCTTTTTGTCTTAGACTGCAACTGTTAATAGCTATAGAATCATTTATACCTTCTCTAAATTTAGCTGTAATGTTTCTGACCTTCTCCAAAAAGTTGAACAAAATAGCACTTCTTTTCTTGCAATAGTATCTGAAGCATAAACCAAAAACCATGCAGCAGTCTGACCTCACATATGCTATATATATATATATCATATGTACGTAAGCCTTGCCTCAAGACAAAGTCACTGCATAGAGACCCTATTTACTTTAGTGACCTCTAGATCTACAGTGCCCTCAGTGTGCATGGCACCAAAGTCCCTGCTCTGAACAATTTCATGGGATTGCTGTTCATCACTAAATCGTGCAACTCCCACTTGTAATATTGACATTCCCAGTAGGTGGGAATGTTTAAAAAGAAACATGCAGCCTCATTTGCCCAACATACTATTTTTTTTTCTCAAATGGAAGTCAAAATAAATAGAGGTTTCAGAGTAGCAGCCGTGTTAGTCTGTATTCGCAAAAAGAAAAGGAGTACTTGTGGCACCTTAGAGACTAACAAATTTATTAGAGCATAAGCTTTCGTGAGCTACAGCTCACTTCATCGGATGCATTTGGTGGAAAAAATAAATAGTAACTGTTCGAACACCAGTGTAAAAATGAGACTTGTTTAAATCCCAACCTATTAATGTCCACTTAGCAAAATAAACTGTTATATTTCTTGTAGGGGCTTTGGAGTTAATTCTGTTATAGCCAGATAGTCATCACTATTTTCTTTGCTTTCCCATAAAGAGACTGTAATATTTTCAAAAACATTTTTGTAAAATTTTTAAAAACAAATTAACATTTGTCAAATTAAGAGACTAACATAGGGCCAGATTTGGCCTTCTTTGTTCAATACTCTCTCTAAAACCAATAGTGTGTGCGTCTTAAAGGCAGAAATTGGTGTACAAAACTTTAAATATTAGAAAACCAGCTAGATGCATTTATATAATTTTTTTTCTTTTTTGGGGGGGGAGAGATAGCTCAGTGGTTTGAGCATTGACCTGCTAAACCCAGGATTGTGAGTTCAAACCTTGAGGGGGCCATTTAGGGATCTGGGGCAAAAATTGAGGATTGGCCCTGCTTTGAGCAGGGGATTGGACTAGATGATCTCCTGAGGTCCCTTCCAACTCTGATATTCTATAATTCTATGATAAACATCCTGATTTAAAGGGACAGTGTCAACTTGACACTTGACAGTGTCAAAATCTAATCAATTTTTTAAAAACGAATTGAAAGGACTTTTAGGTACTACACCTGCCCCAAAGTCGCTTTTGTTTTGTTCTTTACAATTTCCCTTTCTAGTTTCTTTCCTCTCATGTGTTAGTGGGAAAGAACTATACAAACAGAGGGAGACAGCTATACCAAAAAGCTGCCAAATTGACAAAATACAGTAGAATCTCAGTGTTACGAACATCAGAGTTACTAAATGACCAGTCAGCCACACACCTCATTTGGAACCAGAAATACACAATCAGGCAGCAGCAGCAGAGACTACCTCCCTCTACTCCCCAAGCAAATACAGTACAGTACTGTGTTAAATGTAAACTACTTTAATTTTTTTTTAAAAAAAAATTAAAGGAAAGCAGCATTTTTCTTCTGCATAGTAAAGTTTCAGAGCTGTATTAAGTCAATGTTCAGTTGTAAACTTTTGAAAGAACAACTATAATGTTTTGTTCTGAGGTTCTAAAGTAAAGAAATTGGAAAAAAATATTCTCTAATCCATTTAAGTGTTACTTGTCTGAATTGTTGGATAAATTCATACAGTTACTTTTAAAGGGGGAGATGTGGATCTTATACAAATTTAGAGTGCAGTTATCATTTTTGTATATGAACTGCTATAATCCAGCAAAGAAACTTTAACAAACAAAAGCATTCAAGACTGTAGCATCTACTGCTATAGTTTATCTATAATGTATACAATTTTCTAATACCCTTTACATCCTGAACTGAAAATGTATAATCTGTACTTGCTCATTATTTTATCATCTTTCATAGAGGGAAAGCATTTTATTCATGCACTAAAAATGTGAAAGGAGAAAAAATTTTATTTCCAGAATGTGTTAAATCTGTATCCTCAATTGAAGAAAAAAAAATATAGAGGAAAACTCACAGAAAGAGATTAAATATTAAATTCCATAACATTCAACAAAGTCCCAGTCTCTCTATAGGAACTATAGTACCAGAATACATAAGCACTAAACACACCTCGAATCAAAGGAGACTTGTGAAGAAAAACAAAATTGGGTATCAGAGTAGCAGCCGTGTTAGTCTGTTAGCCGTGTTAGTCTTTATTCACATCCGATGAAGTGAGCTGTAACTCACGAAAGCTTATGCTCTAATAAATTTGTTAGTCTCTAAGGTGCCACAAGTACTCCTTAAAATTGGGTATGTGCCCCTTTGTGTTTCTTTGATGTACAATGAAGTCTGGAAAATCCTGTGATTCTTTCCCTAGTACGCTCCACCCTCTGCCCCATCCCCACCCCAGGATACTCTTTGTACATTTAGGACCATGGGATCTGTTTTACTAGGAAGACTTTATAGTGACTAGAGATCTAGTGAACTTGCATCAGAAGAGTCAAGAGGGGACAAGAATCTTTTGGTCATTTTAAAAATACCTATTTAATATCAACTAAGCAACATTTTGGAAAAAGAGCCTCTTTGATAAAGATTAAGCCCCCTCTCCAAACACACATCTCCAACTAAGGTGTACGGACTAGCACTATATATTCTCAGAGTGATCCAGTGGTCCTCGAACAAGTTCAGGAATACAAGAATGGACATTCTGATATTTCTACGTTTTTTAAAAGAGAGCATTCCTTAGTCACTTTATGTATATCAGAGAAGTAAAAAAGGCACAGTTCCAAATTTGTGTGTATATTTAAGGTTAGTCACAATTACCAACAAGGACACCGCTTTCTGTTAATCTTTACCTCTGGCAATATTCTACCATACAAAGAACAAATGAGCATGAATAGATTGTTTTACCTGTAATGATGTGAGGACAGAACAGGGTTGAGGTGTAGTGATGTGTGGAGAAGCTTGTGTTATTGCTTTCTGGTCTGTGACTAGACAGAATTCAGAAATCTGCAGTGTGTCCTCTTGATTTCCTGTTGACTATGAACTGATAAGAGGAACAAGAGTTACTGAAACAGAAACTTTAAAAAATGACTAGTGATTTTGTGTGCCCAAATTAAAACACCTTAAAGTGCCCGACTTTCAGAGGATGCTCAGGATTTTCTGAAAATCAAGTGACTCAAGTTGGGCACCCAAAATTGCTGTCCCTTTTTAAAACCTAGGCCCTAGTTTTTGCATAACTGCAGAGGGTTGGTATATCCTTCCCTGGTGGCGGGAGGGAGCGGGGTAAATTTGCCAGCACTACTCACTTCAAGCGTAGAACTTAACCCATTTTTTCCCTTGAATATGTTTTCTGCTAACTTTTTTCTCTATGCAAGAGTCTTGGAAATTTTATTCTCTCATTCCTAAGCAGTGTAGGAATAGAGAGAAATTACTGAAAGGAGCTAGAAAAGATATTCATGAGATTTGTGAGTTTCCTATCTCAAAAAAACAAAATCCCACAATGCATAGTACTAAAAGCATAACCAGAAATAAAATAGCTGACAGTGATGCAGAACTAAAATACCTTAAATAAAATGGGGGTAGAAATAGTAATAGTGCCACTAAAATGTTGGTTGCTTATGGACCAGTGCTCATGACCTGATTTCATTCAGTATAGACAAATGGAAGACAGTTCTAACCAGTAGTATATATACTTGGGGCTTCAAAAGGTCTAAATTCCCAAAGCTGAGGAAAATTGAGTGAAATTAACGGAGGGAAAAACTTAGATAGAAAAACGCAAATGAAAATTTGGAATTTTTAAAAGAGATTAGATGTCCAAAAAGCCATGATTCCACTATCAAGAAAGAGGACAACTTTGGCTAAGCCCATCCTGGTCCAGTGGCAAACTGAAGGCAGAAATTGGGGGGGGGGGGGGGAGAAGCTATATATAACCAATGGAAAAAGGGGGAAATGGATAGCTATCAATATAAATTAGAAATTATGAAGATAGAAAACTGATAAGGGAAGCTAAAGACCTTGAGGAAAAATATATGGCTGTCAGGGCTAAGGGCAATGAGTATTTTTAAGTACATTAGGAACAAAAGAAATTCTACCAATGGTTCAGGCCCATTACTAGATGGAAATGATAAAATTATTGTTAATGCTGCAGAAAAGGCAGAAGTATTAAATATTTCTGTACGGTATTTGAAAAGAATCAGGATGATGTAATCACATAACTGGAGGATGATGAAGTACCTTCCATTCCACTAGAAATGAAGGAGGATGTTAGACAACATCTACTAGGGATAAAAAATTTAAATCAGCAGGCCCAGATAACTTGTTCCCAAGAGTCTTAAAAGAATTGGCTTAGGAGCTCTGTGGCCTGTTGATAACTTTTAATAATGAAATACTGGGGAAATTCCAGAAGACTGGAAGAGTTTTAAAATTTGCCAGTGTTCAAACAAGGCAAGTCAGATGACCCAGGTAATTATAGGCCAGTTAGCCTGATATCAACCCCTTGCAAGATAATGGAAAAGCTGATACAGAATTAAAGTGATAAAGAATTAGAGAATAAGAATAATTTAATGAATCAACATGCGCTTCATGGAAAATACGTCTTGCCAAACAAACCTGATTTTATTCTTTGGGATTATAAAAATATTTTGATTGATAAGGATAACTGTGTAGATGTAGCATACTTTTAAAGTAGTTAAAAAGTAGTTGCCAATGGGGAATCGCTACCTGGGGATATGTCTAGTGGGGTTCCACTGGGATCCTAGGGATGCTAGGCCCAATATTATTCAACATTTTTATCGATGATATGAAAGTAAATATAAAATCGTTGCTGATTAAAATTTGCAGGTAATGGTTGGCATAATGGTAAAAATGAGACAGAGCAGTTATATGGAGTGAGCTGGCAGTTGTATTAAGTGAGCTGGATCTCTGGGTAAGCTGGCCCAGTCAAACAAAATGCCTTTTAATACAGCCATATGCAAAGTTATATATCTTAGAATGAGGAATGCAGAAGTCAGAAAGGAGCAAGAACTTTGACTAAAGAAGCACTGCATGGAGAAAGCAATGAGACCCGAGTTGCACCTAGGCCCTGTACATGGGCCAGCGTGAGCAAGGAGCACTCCTCCTAGCACAAGGTCTGATGCAGAAGCAGGAAACGGCAAACTTCAGGGACTTTTTGTTGCAGTTTCACCATGAAAACAAAGGTCAATCTCATAGGCACAAGAGCAGATCCCCCTCTACATCCACTCCAGAGACTGGATCCCTCCCCGACTCCATCCAAGTGGGGGCAACACAGCCTTTTCAAACATGTAGTTACGTGTTCAATGTTTCACCTGTCCTCATCACCCCCTCAGCCACATGGGTAGGTGGACACGGAGCCCTAATGGCAGACCCACCATACACAATATTCCATAAAGACAAAGTCTCACTATGACTACACCTGAAATTCAGCCCTAAGGTAGTTTCAGAGTGTCACATAAATCAGGCTATCCCACTTACTTGTATTATGCCTGAATCCCTAGGCTTTCAGTGAAGAGAAGAGACTTTCATTTCCTTAGTGTAAGACAAGTATTGGCATTTTATCTGCAGAGAACAAAACAGATGAAAGAGTCATCTAGACTCTTTGTTACCATAGCTGAATGAGTCAGAGGACAAGCTGTTTCCTCTGAGACAATCTCTAAATGGATCTATGGTTATTTCCTACTTTATCAGTTGGGACATTTTCCTCTCCTACATAGGGCAAGGGCTTTCTATGAGAGTGTAGCAGCCTCAATAGCATCACTTCAAGAGGTATCCCTGCTTTGTATTTGCAAGTCAGCAACATGGAGTTCCATCCATGCATTCACAAGATGTTACACCTGGATCCAGCCTCTTTGATCTGTGGTTGGTCTGAGCATCCTTTGGGACAGCAGTTCTACAAGCAGCTATACCATCTGCAACCTCGCACCCTCCACCAATCTGAATACTGCTTGTCACTCAAAGATGAAAGGGAAGTTACCCTCTGTAGCTGGAGTTTGTCAAGACGTGTGGTCCCTATCTGTATTCCACTGCCTGCCCTCCTTCCCCTGTGTTTTGAATCATGTCTGATGTGCAGGTAGAGAAGAAACTGGAGATAGGGTTAGTCTTTACCACCCTTTATACCATCCGCGCAGAGCACGAGGACTGCAAGAGCCCAGCTGGGGACCAACAGACACTACTTGCAAGAATTCTGTGGTCTCAGGTGTATGGAGCACAGTGGGACAAATTGGGACCAGATGCCTCAAACTCCAGTTCAAAAAGGGAAGTAACTTCCCTTTTTGCTGGTATAAGCTGTGTCCACGCTAAGAGCACTTTTGCTGGTATTTTGTGTGTGTGTGTGTGTGTGTGTGTGTGTGTGTGTGTGTGTGTGTATACACACTAGTATAGCTATAGCAGCAAAGCCTGTTGAGTACAGACCTGGCCTGAGACATCTAAAGAGCTCAATTTGTTAGCTTGTTGAGGGCTGACTTGATAGCCACGTATAAGTATTTTCATGGGGAGAAAATACTGGGTTACTAACATGCTCTTTAGTCTAGCAAAGAAAGACAAGAACCAACTGCTGGATGCCAAAGCCAGACACAAATATTTAACAATGTAGGTGACTAACCACTGGAACAAACTACCAAAAGAAGTGGTGAATGCTCCATCTTTTGATCTTTTAAATCAAGACTAGACTTTTTCTGAAAGATTTTCATTAGCCAAACAGCAGCTGTTGGACTCAATACAAGAGTAATTAGATGAAATTCTATGGCTTGTGATAGACAGAAGTTCAGACTAGGGCATCTAATGGTTCCTTCTGTACTTAAACTCTATGAATCTTTAAATGGAGACTAAAAGAGCATTATTTTGCTCTCAAGTTGCTGAGCAGCACTAAATCATGAGCTGGTATCCCTCCTGATGCTTAACTTCTCTGCATATTGGCTTGTGTGATTTAAGAGTTTTAGCATTTCTTAAGATGCTGCCAGTATTCTTGTAAAAATCCTATTGGACAAAGATTAACCCTAATTTTGGAGTGAACGCTCTCTAGATCTGATATTCAATTTTAAATGCAGACTTGGGCTCAGCAGTTATTGAGGAACGGCTCGCCTTGGGTGCAAGACAAAGACAGTTCTGTTTTTTAAATTTTCAGGTGTCTTGCCACAGATTTCATGATATAGTTTCCTGTGGAGTCGTTGTGTACTCACACTAAGGAATTCCAAGGTTCTTAGTTTCTGGTTTGTGAGGGATGGTTCTTATAATGACGGTATGGAAAATACTGGCTTAACATCAGAGCTTTGTTGTCAAACTAAATATTTACATTTCAAAACATACATACACGCTAATAGACAGGTGACTATTAAAATTATGTACTTGAACACAGAGCTCTGGATATGTGTGTTTTAACAGCTTTAAATTCTGCTAAACTGGTATTTAAAGCAGATTGGAATGTAGCTTACAACTGGACACTTTCTCCTGTAGTGCCAATAAGGTAAACAAATCACCCAAATAAATGATCTCCACCAACAAGCTCAGCACCTTCTCATATTTTACATGCATATAATTTATTTTAAAAATTAATATAGTTTGAAGGTTGCTCCACTGAAAAAGTTAAAGACCTACAAACCTAGCTTTACCACTTTTTTATGACTTAACAGTGGCACTAACTGCCAATATACCACAAGTTTAACTTTTCAGGACCTTATTCTCTCTCTCTCCTCCCCCGCCTTGGGTATATAGAATTATAAAATCTAGGGCCAGAATGAACTTCAACGGATCATCAAGTCTGACCCCTGTTCAGAGACAGGACCAAGTAAACATCCCTGACAAATGTTTGTCCAACTAGTTTTTAAAAACCTCCAATGATGGAGATTCTACAGCTTCCCTTTGTAAGCCTGTTCCAGAACTTAAGTATCCTTATGGAGTAGTTAAAGTTTTTCCTAACATCTAAACTAAATCTCCCTTGCTGTAGATTAAGCCCATTACTTCTCATCTTGCCTTCAGTGGATGTGTAGAACAATTGATCATCATCCTCTTTGTAACAGCCCTTAACATATTTAAAGACTGGTATTAGGTTCCCTCAGTCATCTTTTCTCAAAACTAAACATACCCCGTTTTTTAACCTTTCCTCATAGGCCAGGTTTTCTAAAGTTTTCATAATTTTTGTTGCTCTCCTCTGGGCTCTCCAGTTTGTCCACATCTTTCCTAAAGTTTGGCGCCCAGAACTGGATGCAGTACTCCAACTGAGGCCTCACCTATGCTGAGTAGAATTAACTATTACACGTCTACCCTGATATAACGTGATTGGATATAACATGGTAAAGCATTTCCCCTCCTTCCTCCCAGGCTTGTGCAAGCTTGGGAGGGATGGGGAAGAAGTGGAGCAGCGGCACACTCAGGGGGGGAGGTGGAGCGGAGGTGAGCTGGGATGGGGTGGGGGCGTGGGGAGGGCCGCAGCAAGTAACCGGGGGGCTAGGGGGTGCAGAGGAACCGCTCCTCGCCCCAGCTCAGCTCTGCCTCCTCCCCCAAGTGCGCTGCTGCTCCGCTCCTCCCTCCCTCGCAGGCTTGCTTTACCGAACAGCTGATTCGCAGCAAGCCTTAGAGGGAGGGGGGAGAAGCGGAGTGGCAGCGGCGGCAGAGCAGAGGTGAACTGGGGTGAGGAGCTGCCGGTGGGTGCTCTGTACCCACCAAGTTTTCTCTATGGGTACTCCAGCCCCGGAGCACCCACGGAGTTGGTGCCTATGGCGGCAGCGTGTCTGGCTCCGATATGCTGCTCTGAGCAGTTTAAGAGGGCGGGAGGGGGCGATAAGTGGCAGAGGGTCTCGGGGGGCAGTCAGGGAGCAGGGGGGGTTGGATGGGTTGGGGGTTCTGCGGGGTCAGTCAGGGGGCAGGAAGTAGATGGGGGTGGGGTCAGGCTGTTTGGGGAGGAATGGCCTTCCCTACCCAGTTCAATATAACGCGGTTTCACATATAACACGGTAGGATTTTTTTTGGCTCCCTAGGACTGTGTTATATTGGGGTAGAGGTGTACCTCCCATGTCTTACATACAATATTGTTGTTAGTACATTTTAAAATTATATTTAGCCTTTTTCGCAACTTCATGTTGTTGCTGACTTGTATTCAATTTGTGATCCATTGTACCCCCAGATCCTTTTCAGTGGTACTATTGCCTAGCCAATTATTTCCCATTTTGTAGTTGTACATTTGATTTCCTCCCCCTTCCTAAGTGTAGTACCTTGCAATTGTCTTAATTGAATGTCATCTTGTTGTCACACTAATTCTCTAATTTGCAAAGGTCGTTTTGAATTCTGATTCTGTCCTCCAAAGTTCTTGCAACTCTTTTCAGCTTGGTGTCATTTGCAAATTTTAAAAGCATACTCCCCAGTCCATTATCCAAGTCATTAATGAAAATATTGAATAGTACTGGACCCAGGACTGACCCCTGAGGGAACCCACTGATGCACCCTCCCAGTTTGACAGTGAACCATTGATAACTACTTTTTTGAGTTAAATGTCATAGCTCTGTTGACTGCAATTGAGCTATGACTATTTATACAAATTTGAGTATCGGAACCCAAATCTTCATTTTTCACATAGCTTGATTTTTATTTTACATGTATACTTCCTCCCCTCCCTCAAGCAAGGGAGGATGGAAAAATATGCTTCTGAAGTCACACAGCCAAAAAGACTTTTCTCAAACTCTTCTAAAACATTGCTCTTGAATAGAAACCGAACACATTTTTAATTGGAAAATGTGGTGATTAAAATGTTTTTGTAGCATTTTAAAACTTTCATAGTCTGACAACCTTAACTACTGCACTTGCTACCAAGCAAGCAACAGCAGTAATAGATGCAGTAGTCAATACAGCTAAAAGAAGTGAAATGCTTTTTGCTATATGAACTTCCAAAATTCTGAGCTGAATGGAATAGATATGCTTTTTGCCTTTTTAAACTGATATTGGTCTCTGTAAAAATAGTGTTGAGCTTGTTTCAAAAGTGTAAAACTGAGGTGCTTCATTTTTTTTCCCATACTGCTATTTTTCACCATATATTTATATCTGTTCCCATGGCAGAATGAGAAATAAAGTGTAAACATTACAGTAAACTTTAGAGCCCTAATGTCTGGCTTTCTTTAACTTCTAAATATTATTGCCTCCATCAGTAGGTTCTTAATGTTGTAGTTTTAAAAACTATTGTAATCAGTCACATTTAGTGTCAATATTGTTTGCATATGATGCTGGGATAGCATAAGAACTTGAAGAAATCTGTTTGTTCCCTCTTAGAGATATAGCTACATGCAAACACATTTTTAAAAATATCCATTTTTTACAGAGAGACAAATCAAAGTTTTCAATGAGAGCTATGGGGCAAAAAGGCACACATTGGCTTCACCAAGAGGACACTTTTTAAACACAAGTTAAGAGAAGGCTCCTCAACTGCTGTTTTCACTGAATTTTCCTTGTGGCTACTACATTCCAGTGCTTTTGTCTGTGCCTGGTATTTTGGAAATTTTGGTGAGGGGAGGTAGGTGGGTGGGGCATTCTGGAAGCTGGTCAACAGTAAGGAAGGGAGAGCTGGTGTGGGAATTGTAGAGTCGGGTCAGAGTTTAACTTTAGTGGCCATTCATCAGATGCTGATTGATTGCTGTGGAATCCCAGGGGACATTTAACAACATCTCCGCCCATCCCCCCCATCCTCTTTGAAAACAGATGGACCAAAAAATGGGGAGAACGACACCCAGGAATTCTGCTGTTGTAAAATGTTTTTACAGTGCACTGTACAGCCTTTCCTGAAGCAATCACATTTATTGTCTTGCTGTCGTATTTCTTGGGCTCCTGCGGCTGTAAAAGATGAATAGCCCTCTGATAGGGTTCACTGACTCTGTTTAATTTGAAGTAGGCTGCCTTTATTGTTTTGTGTTTAAAATTGTATGCCACCAATTCACAGAATTATTTTCTATTTGGAAATAATCAACCCATGGTTAACTTATTTTGGAATAAATCACTGTTAACCATCTTTAAAATCATTCCTATCACCACCTTCCTGCCTCTTTCTCTTTCTCAAGATGATGTATTTTTTTGAGGGAGCTTCTTAAAATATTAATTGTGATAAACTGGAATTCTCAAATTGATAAGAACATTATTACTCTTCCTTTTTACATATTTCATTTCTATCTTTCCAGTAATATTCCAGTTAACTGACTAAAATTGCCCAGAGTTTAACAAAGTGGAGAATGGTATATTTAAAAAATAAAAAATAAAATCTCTTATTCCTTAACTATCTCTACAGCAGAACAGCCTAGTAATAATTACAAAACCAAACAGTAAATCCAGTAAACATAATTCATGTGATCCCTAATTAATTATTTTTTTAATTTAGGAGGAAAGGGGGATCTTTAGTTCCAATTTTCCTCCTCTACACTCCCTGCCCCAAACAAGATGGCTGTTTATTTCTGAGGCTAGATTCACAAAATATTTGTTCTTTAAATTGGGGATGTGCAGATGAATGGACAGCAGTTAATAACGCTATCATGGCTTAGAGGTCGTTCCAAAATCATATCCGTTAAATTACAACGTGGCAATGTGCCCCTGCCCTTTCATTATTTGTGTACCTTCAAGTGGGACAAAAAATGAAGTCTCATGGGAAAAAAAAATCTTATGCCGTTATGGTTTTTAAAAACAAGAAAATAACAATTTAAGTGGAAGGCACCCCCAAATATTAAATATACATCCAGAAAAAGAACTTTTTGCAAGGTAGCTCCATACGTTTGGTTTTAGGGGATGTGGTTGAGTGGGGGAAGAACTTTGAAATTTTTTGAAACTTGTTGCGCGCAAACCTAAACTCTGTTCTTAAAAATGAATACATTTTGCCATGATAGAATGCTCTTCAGTAATGGAAGATTAACTTTCTGTCCTTCTACAGATTCTGTTTTTATTAATCTAAGATTAGCTGTAGTTTTTTAAAAAGATACATGATGTCTAATAATCATGAGCCAAACCCTTCCGATTCTGCTACTCCAGAGATGGGAATTGGGCAGGGGGAGGAGGAGCAGATTTCTCTACAAATTTAGTACATATTTGCCTGCTTGAAACAGAACCTGTATATATATCTTTCTACTGCAAGAAAAAACTGCAATCTCTACCGTTTTGGTGCAAGGGCTGTTGTTTTGGATCTTAATCCTTCCCGATTAGAATCAATACAAAACTTTATTCTGAGCTACAGATATCACAGTTAGTTAGATTTATTGGGCTTAGGTGGCCCTGTTTAGTGGGGTGGGTTAGGGAGGGTGTACCAAAATAAACACCACCAAAAACAAAAAAGGACAGGAAACTTGGCTACTGGCCCTGAACCTTGGGGCTGGGTTAAGAGAAGGAGATTGTGAATAATAAATGATGGCAGTCAGTTTTCTTACTCACTAATTCACTGTGGAGTTGGCTGTGAGTGGGCATGGCGCTATGCTTCTACGCGCAGAGCCCTCTTGGTGCAACTCCTTTCTGTCACCCAGATAGTACGGAAGGGGACAGTCTGGCCCTCTGATTCTTTGTGGGTACATTGTGGTGAATACAGACTCTAACACTTGGATAAATAAAGAAACCAGTGCAGCTAAATTGCCTCTAATATGTTGCATTATGTTGTATGAAGGTATAAGAATTAAAACTGAAGTTGGCTCCAAAAGAGTAATGCGCTTTTTGCCTTTTTCAACTTGTGATTAGAACAGGGGTTCTCAAACTTCATTGCACCGCAGCCTCCTTCTGACAACAAAAATTACTTCATGACCCCGGGAGGGGGGACCGAAGTCTGAGCCCACCCAAGCCCTACTTCCCTGGGGAGGGGCCAAGGCCAAAGCCCCATCCCCCACCGCTCCAGGCAGGGAGACCAAGCTGAAGCTCATGGGGCCGGCATCTGGGCCTGGTCCCAGGCCAGAAGGGGGCTGGGTGGCTCTCCCTGCCTGTCGTCCATAGGGGCTGGCCCAGGCCCCTGCCGTACCCCCCAGAATGTTCCTCCTTTTCCCCCTTAGTGGGGCGCGCCCCACAGATTCGGGACCTTTGTCTTAGAAACTTGCCAACAGCTTTCTCATTTGAATGAGAAGGTTGGTTTTTCAGTTCTTTCGTAAGACTTTATCATGTTCCCTATGTAATCTGCATATCTGAAATAAAATTGTCATCTTTGTTAGTTGGTTTCATTAAAAATGTGATTACTTCATTTGCATCCATCAGGAGAGGGAGGGCAGGAGTGGGTTGATTGAGCAACTGCTTGATTAGTTTCTCTGTCTGTGGCCTGAATGAGTCCTACATTAGGAATTGTATTCTGAGCAGCAGCAGCATCTGGATCTGTGTGACAGGACAGTTCCCTGGCCTTTGTCCTAGCTTTGCTTCTGGCATTAACTCTCTCAAACAGCTAATGACCGGTTTAACTTGCTGCTGGGCTCTTGCTCATATGATCGCCATTTTCTTTTCCACTGTTGTCCTTGATAGTGAGATGCATAATCCATATTGTATGTTTTTAAATAATATCAGATTTGTTTGACTTGACTTTGATACCTTGCATGGCTTTTCATCCTCTTTTATTTTTTTCCCCCTGTAGTTGTTTAAAAGTTGGATGGACCAGCAATATTTAATGTATGTTTTTTGTAAACTTGCATTGAAAATACAGCATTGCAAGAGAAAACTATAATACAGTAAACTGACTTACCACATTATGCACAAAAGGAATTTTCTAGTACAGGAAGAGGCACAGTTCCAAATTTAATATTTAGAACTTAAAGCAGCTTGATATTTTCCAAAACATTTAGAATGTTTGAGGTACCAGTCTTGTTCAGATGCTAATAAGGATGCTTTAATTTTTCTAGCAGAACAGTCTGCGTCCAGAAATGTAACTCATTTTTTAAAAAGGTTTTGTGGAAAACCTCCTTCAAAAACTTATCCAGAAATAAAGATTAACTACACGCACACAACTTTGTATGCTGCTATAGATATGGTTCTACATAATATAAAATGTATCCACGCCAGATGGAGGAGTGAGCCTGCTTGCCTGGCTTATTATGATCAATAAATGGAGTAAATTTTAGGAAAAGGAAATCAGGATGGTAGTCTCCTTTTCCCTGCACCCCTCTCTACCAAAAAAAAAAAAAAAAAATCAAGTTGGTACAGAGAAGGTTGGTTGCCGTTAGATTCGATTTGCCTTGTCTCCCACCCCACCAATACTCCACGCTCAGATGAACATTACTTGGTTCTTGTTTCTGTTTTGTTCTTGGGCATTCCTATGGAGCAGATTAAAACTACTAGTTAAGGATTATGGAAAATCTGTACTTATGGTATAAGACCTTACTTGCATTGTACAGTGGATTTGGCTTTTCAACAGCGTTTTGGGTTT
Source organism: Dermochelys coriacea (assembly GCF_009764565.3). NCBI lineage: Eukaryota > Metazoa > Chordata > Testudines > Dermochelyidae > Dermochelys > Dermochelys coriacea. The sequence goes on from NC_050069.1 coordinate 195,086,733, forward strand.
TCTAGGACTTTTTATGATCTCCTACATCAAGAATGCTGTGTGTAGGTATAAGTTAGAGTTTTAGATTTCACTCTGAACTTCCTTGTTCTGAGGTTGCTTGGTGGTTTTTACACTCCTCCACAGATCTGTTTTTAAAGCCCAACTGAATTCTTTAACTTCTAACAAAACACAAATTTGTATAGGATGCTACATCTGTGTACCACTTCCCTCTGTTGGATGGAATGCAAGCATGCAAGCAGTTACTGCTAGTAAATAAATGCATGATATGGCCTATACAGAGTTTTACTCTGGAGTGAATGTGGGTTTGAGATTTGGTTTAGTTTTATTAATCAACATGATTCCATTGGTCTTAAAAATGTGGAATGGCTAATCTTTAAATTCTGTAACTGACTTGGTGTACAATTTCTTCCTCCTATTTCCAGCTTCTTCCCAGAAGTTCCACTTACACTGAAAGTCCTGGGTGACACAGGAGAATTGCCACAATTCTTGGCTTTGACACCACCTTTGGTGGTGATGGCAAGCTTTTGCATCCAGTTTGCCTTGAATGTTCTGTCTTCCAGATGGACTGAAAGATTAGAGAGAGGATTGTCCTTGTTTTTTTGCTTGATGTGCCCAGTGCAACAATAGTACAGTAAATTTTAAATGGCTCAGTAACTTTATGCAATGTTTGCATATGCAAGAAAAGTTATCTGAAACATGCAATAGGTGACATACCCAAATGGGGTGAGTGTTGGCAGATGGTTTCCGTTCTTGAGAGAAGGGTGGGATGGACATCCTGGTATTGTATTGCAAAGAAAACAATCACACTTCTATTTTATTTTTGTCCATGTACGAGTGGCTGCTTATAAGAGGGATTGCTTTTCCTCTATAGAAGCTGTTGTGAACACTTTGCTTATCGTTACTACCCATAATCTCTCTCTTATGGTTTAGGTACTTATTTTCTTCTGTGGGTGGCTTAGTTTGTCATACAATTTTTTCCTCTGTGTCCTTTCCAGGTGCTGCATTTCTACTGTGACACTTGTTCTGTCCCAATCTGCCGGGAATGCACCATGGGACGACATGTGGGTCATAGCTTTATCTACCTCCAAGATGCCCTCCAGGATTCCAGAACCCTCACTATTCAGCTGCTAGCAGATGCTCAGCAAGGACGCCAGGCTATTCAGGTAAGCTGCTCACCTGGATAAGAGAATCTTCCCTTTTGTCTACCACCAGCTGTGCCTGCTGCTAATTAATGTCCCCTGTGCGTGAAGGGCAAAAAGCCTCTCCTTTCACTGTCCCCTATCCTCTACCCCTACCCTCTCCCTTGTTGCGCTAGGTGATGTCTTTTCATTATTCAGGAAGGGACTTCCTTGTCAGCAGCAAAATTAAAGAAAATGCCAACATACTATGACATGCATCTTTGTTGCATCATCCGTTCATAAAGAGGGACATCATGCTGTTTCCACATGAAACTGTGCACAGTTTGACATGTAACTTGTTCTAGGCTCAAAGTTCTGATCTTGTAAAGCTCTCTTGGTTTGGAGGTGGCACATGCCTCATTGCTGCTGTATAACTGCCAACAACTATCTCCAGCTTTTCAGAACAGGGACCGTCTCTTAGTATGGCTCTGACCAATGCATAGCACAATGGGTCCCCAAGCATGGTTGAGAGTTTTGGGCAGTGTAACATGACAAGTAGTAAGCATCAGCTACTTGGATTAGAATGATTAGAATTCCACTCTGTGTGGGTGAGTGGGGATCTATTACAAATATAACCTTATCAGAATAGGAACACGGATAAATTTAAGCAGAGAGTGGGTGAAGGCATTTCTGCATTCAAGGATCATAAAGCATTTTATGCAAGGTGTTATAGAATTAAATAGTGCCACTTCTATGGAGGAATGCAGCAGCTGTTCAACAGTGCACAACAAATCTAAATATGGGACAAGGATGGAAGAAAATTGCCATACCCCTTCAAACGACAGGAAGAATTTTGGTAGACAGAAAGGAATTTGACCAGATACACAGGTAAGGACCCAATTCAGCCATCCTTACTCTCACTGAGTAGTACCTGACTCTGCAGATAATCCTGCTGATATGAGTAGAACTTCTTGCCAAGTAAAGTACTGGTCAGCGTGAGAAGCATGACAGAATCAGGCCCTAAATTACTATCTTCTCCAAAGTTGTAATAAACAACACATCATTTATACAGCACTGCCCACTTTCAAAGCTCTGCAAATATTAATCTTCATAACACCCTTGTAGGCAGTATAGCCAAACTCAAACATTTAAAAGTCATAAATCAGACTTTAAATCAGATCTTTAAAATGCAATTTAAACCATCCTCCCTATCTCCCTGAAAATTGAGTGCTTTTGATTTGCCTTCTGTTCTGTTTTGTTTAGAGTATATTCAGTTCACGTTTTCATGTTTTCCTCTGGAACTCTGAAGGCTAGAGAAAATTTTTCTTTTAAATGAAAGCCGACACTTACACATAATCATTTGTCTTCTGTAGCTAGGACTTTGGTACCACACCAAATATTGTGAGACTCTCAGTAAAATCAAGAGATTCAGCAATTCTTGGTAGTTGTATTTTGTTTGTCCCCATCTTACAGATGGTGATACTGAGGCTCTGAGCATAAGTTGAATTTTCAAAAATGGTCTCAATTTGAGTGCTTAATTTTAGATGTTTAGAACATGATTATCAGAGGTGCTGAAAACCTACAATGTGTAAGTGAAACTTCATTTGGAGCTGTTGGTGCTCAGGACCTTCTGAAAATCAGTCCCTGAATTTTTGCCGTTGGGCATCTGAAATCCTCAAAGCACACACTTTTATGAATGCCATGAATTAGTAGCAGAGCTGGGATTATCATTTTGTATTCTACTTCCAAGCCGCTTAGCCTGTGGAGTAAACCTGCTGCGTTTCCTTCTGGAGAGCACAGCTCTTGTCTCCCTCTTATCAAGGGGAGAAATGCTTAATGCTTTCACAATAAAAGTACAAAAGGAGGATAATCGCTACTTAATTAGAAACTAATTAAAACTCTTCAGTTTATTTTAAACATTAATGAATATAGTTTAACTAAAGGTAAATTTAAAAATAAGGGCAGAAACCCCACCCTAAATGCAGCTGATGGCTGAGGTATTGGAAGGTTCTTTGAAATCTGGGTGTGCGGAAAAGCCATGTCTGGTTCAGCGCCTGGGTTAGAAGAGAACATTAAGAAATGGTCGCAGTAATACTGTGATTAAATATATTCTGCATGTTCAACTCTCAGATGTTAACTCCGATCTTATATATTCCTTCTATTATAAGGAACACAGGCTACAAATCGGAGATTGTTTGGTTTATGCAGAATTAACTCTTGATTTTATTATTTCTTTAGCGCAGTAGCACCTAAGAGCCCTAGTCATGGACCTGTGCCCATTGAGCTGGATGCTATACAAATGCAAAACAAAAATACTGTCCCAATCCCAAAGAACCATATGATCTAAATCTGTTATAATTCTTTTAACCTAAAAATAGACTCTTATGATTTACCAACTTGAATCTAAGTAAACTGAGTAGCAGCATGAAGTATCTTTAATCCTCCCCCCCCCCCCCCCCACAACAAACAAACAAACCCAACAACAAACGGACTAGGGTGGAGCAGCCAGAGCATACCAGTGAATCTTGACACAAGTTAGAATTTTTAAAAAAAATTAAAAAAGGTTGATATTACTTATTCAAATCATTATAGAGACCTCAAGGTAGTATTTCTTTCTGTTCCTTGTTTGGTGCTATTGTGTGAGGTTTTTGTCTGGGAACTCTTTGTAATAACCTCCCCCCCCCCTTCCTTAAAATGGAGCTACAGAACAAGCAACTTCATATCACCAATTTGGAGCATGAGAGATACCTGGCAGCTTGCTTCTGTTATGGAGATACTAGTTTGCAGCTCCATAGTTGAGGATGAGCTTTGCTCTTAAAGCAGGAATTCAAAACTTTTTGTTATGTATGGAAAAACACTATATTCTTTCTCTGAGGATTTATAAGTAAATCTCTTCAGGAGCTAAAATTAATTTTAAATTAAGGCCTTTAAGAAATTTAGCACCTGGGTATCAGACTTCTTTAGTCTTTAATGATCTTAACTGAATAACAGACTCTTAACACTTTACGTATGATTAAAACTCACTGAATTCTTTGTATTGGCTAATTGAATTAATTATTTTTGATTTTTTTTTATGGCTGTTCATTAAAAAAAAAAACGTTTTTCCTGCCATGGAGGATGGTACAGAATCTTCAGGGAAGGCTACAAACTGCCCTCTTTCAAAATGGCAGCCATTTTCTATTGTTCTCAATGCTACTGAAGCCACAAGGTACCTTTGGCAAAAATGCTTGCCAGAAGCTGGGTATAGGCGACAGGGTATGGCTCACTTGAGGACTTGGCATTGGCCCTGGTTGGAAGACAGGATACTGGGCCAGATGGAACATTGGTCTGATCCAGTATGACCGTTCTTATGTTTTTATGCTTGCTACATCGTTCCCCAAATGCTGAGTGTCCTCAGCATAGTTGAGGGGAATTCGGCTTCACTCCCATTGACAAAAACAAATGAGAGGCAGCCATTTTGAAAGGGGGCAGACATTATTTGAGTTTTTCTGAAGATGTTATGCTCCAGCCTCTGGTAGATGAACTTTATTATGAAAAATGACGTAAAAATCACGACTCTTAACTATTTCTTTTCAAAATCACCCAAAGGGTAGGGGAAAGGGTGAGTCTGGCCTCAGAGGGAGGGATGTGGAGGGCAGGAAAGGGATGGAAATTGTTGAAATATACCCACTTCTGCAGGCCAGTATGTTCTCACTACTTTGTGCTACTCCAGAGTAGGGTGGAGTAGCCAGAGCAAACCAGTGAAACTTGACATGTTAGAATGTTTTAAAAATGAAAAAAAGGTTAATATTACTTGTATTCAAATCATTACAGAGACCACATGGTAGTATTTCTTTCCGTTCCTTGTTTGGTAGCAATGTGTGAGGTTTTTGTCTGGGAACTCTTTGTAATTAAAACCCCCTAAGATGGAACTATGTTTGAGAGTACATATCGGTAATTTTGAGGTTTGAGTGATAAATCACTAATTCTACCTGGTAGAATGTCCTCTTACCAAGGGCTACAAATTGGAGTCTCTAAGCTGCTGCTGGTCATGAGAAGAGAGATTTATGGGTTGGGTTGGGAGAAATTGGATGGGAGACTAGTTCCCTACTGTGCCATAGGCTTCTTGTGTGACTTTGAGCAAGTCACTTAGTTTCTTTGTGCCTTAGTTCCCCAACTCTAAAATGGGCTAATACATCCCTACCTTTTAGGGATGCAGTGAGGATAAACACGTTCGATTGTGAGGCTCTCAGTATAGTAATGGGGGCCATATAAGTACCTAAGCTAGAGAAATAAAGAACAAAACATAAATATGCTAATTAAGCTCTCGGGCAGCAGCTGTCACTTTTATGCTCATACTATGAGTAGCACAAGAAGTACTACTATAACATAGATATTAAATTTTAGGTTATTTCTTCCTCTCCCAGTTTCTGGAGGCTCATTCTTGGGGGGTTGTGCAGACATGTGAACCAGAACACAGAAAATCATTGGGGTTTCTGGAGCTCAGAGGTGAGTGGCTCACCTAAGGCTTTGTGCTCATGTAGGGTCTAGTACGTCGCAACTCCTTCCAGGCCTGCTTAAGATGTCAGCTTTGTTCCTGAGCCAAGAGTTGTCAGATGTCAGATCTGTTCCATAGAAACCATGTAGAAATATTTAATGTGCCCCAAGTTTGAGCAAAGAGGAGGGTATGGTAGCTTAAAAGAACCTCAGTAGTACAGTAACGTTGAATTTCTTCAAGCTGGCCTGCACAAGGTCTGTTGGTAAGTAGATTGTTTTTTACTTCTGTTGATGTTGATGCTTTATTTGCACCAGTTGGGATGATTGAGTAGCAGACTGTGCCTCTTAATTTTTTTTAAAGCAGAAATTAGCCACATGGGTTACAGTGCCAATCTGCAAAGAGTCATACGTGTATTATCACATTCACTCTTCTCCTAAATCTGCCTCATTCCTTTCTCTGCTTCTTTTACTTTCTCTCACCATTCCTTTCTGATTTTTTCCCCACACTTAAAACAGCTGGCAGAAGACACCTAATTTCATGATGAGTGAAGCTGTTAATGACCGTTCAGAATTGGGGAAGCACAAAAAGTGTTGGATCTGCAAGATCTTGTAAATGTGAATCCTACAAATAATTCAGAACTGAGGAAAAAAATGTATACGTGAAATTCAGAGGGTGAGGGTCAAGCTAAAAGGTTAGTGACACTGCCACACAGGAAAGCCAGTTATGGAGGAGAGATTTTTCTTCCAGTCCATAAGGGAATCGAAGCTATGGGTTCAGCACATGGAATAGGGAATGCTTCCCACATCTCTAGCAAATCCATGTTGACAGGTCCAGAAGAAGCTGCATCCAGACCTTGTAGACTAGCTTGGTTGAGTCTCTTTTCTAAAATGTTTGATACAAACAGGGAGGGCTGTGGAGGTGACATGCTCAATCTTTGGAGGATCATTTCCTGTTCCTGTTTTAGCAGTCCCGCTGGTTGGTGTTGACAGGCTTTAAAAGGAATGTTGCCCTGACACTGGAACTTAAGGATAGATAGAAGTGGTAGGTTTCTGCCATGCTGATGAACTTTATGTAAAATATACCAGCTTCTTAGAGAAGAAAAGATAAACTGTGCTTAAGTGGGGATAGGAGTTAGGATATTGAGCCCCCTATGTTGAGATGTCTGGAAAACATGCAGATAACCCCAACTGGAAGTTTTGCAGAAAGGGAAATTTATTTAAACTCTCTCTGAGGTTCTGGAGGAAACAAAGTTAAAAATCTGAAAAGGATGTTGTAAATGAGTTAGTTCAGTCTGCCGCTCCTGCTGACCTGCATCTCAGGGTATGTCTAGACTAGGATAAAAGAGGTGTGGGTTTTAAAAAACGTGTTAGTGAACTTGTTTGTAAAACCCTATCTCAAGGGCAAGTTGTATTTTTAATAGATGTTTGAGGTGGGCATTAACCTGCCATAGCATTGACCTCCAGACTAATGTGTTAAAATACAATTTACGCCATCTACAGTGGTTTCAAAACATGTTGATTCAAATAAGTTGGGTAACGAGATTTTAGGAATACACTACCTTGCTTCGCCTAGGCAATCCTTTAGTTGCCTTTGCTGTGGTGTTTGACAGTATGTTTAAAAGCTGAAGACTGTAACAGGCCTGGGTCGTTAGCAGAACACGGAGGAAGTGGTTCTGTTATCTTCCAACATCAAAGCCTTCAGAGTTGGTGGTAGGCAGGGCCATTAGGGCAATGTCTTTTTGTCTTACAGAAATAAATTGAGAGGATTGCTGAGGGGATTGCCTGTTGGCAAGGTAATAAGTAGCACCCAGCTGGGGAGCAGATGAGGTGGAGTCTGACCACCTAACACTTAAGAAATTGAAAGGAATCCAGAAAGACCAAAAGCAGAACATATCAATCTCCCCCTTGCCCCTTCTCCCACTCACCAGTGAGTCTGGAAGGCCACCCTAAATCTTTCCATGCTTAGCTGGCATTGGTAGGAATTTAATGTTTTGAGAGATGTGGAACAATACGCTACTTGGTAGGGTTTTGGGGGAGAAGGGGATTATTTTTTTTTTTTTTATTATCTAGCTGTAATTGATGTCTTAGATCAGCGGACATAAATTGTAAATCTGAAAACTCTAAAATGCTGCTGCCAATCCCTTGATGGAATAAAATGAGACTGATTTATCAGGACAATATTGTCATATCAAACTGTATTTAACGTAATTATAGTTTGATAGAGAACTGTCTGCACCACCACCGCTGCTGCTGAACTGATTTGAGTACTAATGTAGGCAAGACAGCATTGTTCACCAGCATTGTTGCCTAGATCTACTCTGAGCTGTGTCAACTGACAAAGAGGTGCTGGTGCCCTGTCAGATCTAGTGGTCTCACCAGTGAAGCTGCATAGTAAATATCAAACAAAAGTCCAATATTCTCAAAGCCTGCTGGGTGTATCCTTTTTTTTCTTTAACCAATTTTTCTACACTTCTCCTTAAACTGTCTCTTTTGCAAGGACCTGCCTTGTGCAGGTTCTGCACTAGTATTAAGCTAGTTACTGTGTAAGAAAAGGGTCTTTATTTCTAAGTTTTAAGATGTCATGGACTTTGTGTGTGTGCGTGCGTGCGTGTGTGCGCGCTGTAAAAGGGCATTGCAAACAATGGCGATGAACTTTATTATAGGTCAGCCTGTATCTGGTCCAAAATGTAACTTTTTGGCAAACTGGAGCTCCCTATAAAGCCTAGGACAGATAAAAACATGTCAACAATTTACAAATAAATCCACTTGAACAGCTTGTTTTTAACTACCATCCCCATGTGCTGAGATCCTGAAACTGACACTGATTTTGCCAGTGAAACTGGTTTGTTTTTTTTATTGACCAAGCTAAAAGAAGTGTAAAACTGTAAATACCATAAATAGTGTCAGATCAAACAGATTTACTCAAATCACTCTTAGATTTAAGATTTTATTTATAAAAGTGGTAGAAATGTTTGTTTACCACATATGATATTTAGGTTGATTGAATCCCTTCAAGTATGTAATATTATTCTTTGTCCCGCTGTGTTTGCTAAGTTCCTTGAATTAAAAATTTGGGGTGGGAGGAGTGTCAGGAAAAATGAATGTTGCTAAAGCTGATGTTTCTGCAAATTGCTCATGCCTAAAAGTTTTTGGGAAAAGCTTATATGTAAAAAATGCAAACCAAGTTGTCTGCTTTTTGCTCTAAAAATGGAGCTTTGTTATTATTTCTGGTCTGCCAATGTTCTAGCTTTTTTAGCCTTATTTCCATCAAAACTCTTCATTTTTGTTTTAGTCCCCCTTCCTTCAGCTCCTCTCCCAGCTCAAAACAATATCCCTCCCCACCCCCAAACAAACCAACCAACCAACAAAAATTTCCACCTGGCTGGTCTCTGGCCCTAGTCTATGTTGAAAACTTAAACCAGCTTAATTAGGTGGATTTTGGGAATAGTTTTTAGTTAAACCCGGTAAACATTGAGCAGAGACAAACTGATACATCTCTGGGTAGTCAGTTTTTACTTTGGGGAATATCATTGGATAGGGCTTGGAGTAGGGACACATTGGAAGCAGCACTAACATCCCAAATACCAGCAAAACAATTGAAGCTTTCAGTTTTACCCTAATTTGACAAAGTATTAAAAGCCAAAACAAATCCAGAAATGCAACTTGTCACTAATTGCTATATATAGCATCTTTGCTATTTTAACCCATCTGTTTAGCCTCAGGCCTTACCACTTGCAAATTAGATTTAATCTCATAAAGGTGCCCTCTTTCACATTGTTGCCAATAGTGATGGTGCCAAAGTTCACTCACTAAGGGCTTGTCTACACTGGCACGTTACAGCGCTGCAACTTTCTCGCTCAGGGGTGTGAAAAAACACACTGAGCGCTATAAGTTTCAGTGCTGTGAGGTGCCAGTTTAGACAGTGCACCAGCAGTGGGAGCCGTGCTCCCAGCACTCGGAGCTATTCCCCTTGTGGAGGTGGGTTTTTTTAGCACTGGGGGGCTCTCTGCACAGCCACATTAAAGTGCTGCCACTGCAGCACTTTAACATTGCTAGTGAAGTCGTGCCCTAAGATGCTGCTCCCTGACAGCACGGGGGAGCTACCGTCCTAGTTGAAGCCAGGTTGGCTTCACTTGTGTTGGGAACAGTGGGAAACAGTGGCTGAAGAAGACACTTTCCATTATGAAGAATTGCAAAAAAATGTCCATTAATCCTAAAAAAAAGTCTCAAACTACTTGTTGCACCAAATCTATTCAGAGGAGGTGAGTAGGAGGAAAACCTGTGGTGAGCTGGGCATGTGCACAAGGAAATGGGGAGATGGAAGCGGACTGCTTTGCACTGCGCCAGAGTGGGGAGAGAGCAGCCACGTGGTACTGGTGAAATTAGCCCTTAAAGCTAAAGTAAAAAGGCTTAAAGATGCTGATGCTGATCTCCAAACCATTAGAAATACCACATGTAACAGTCTCTTTGGCATTCTTGCTTGATGTTCATTTCTGACATTTTAAATCTTTTTACAAAAGGAAACTTCCCAGATAAAACTTGCGTAAATGGACTTAAGGTGAAGGATACATATCTGTAGTTCACGGAATAAACACATTATGGGGGATGTTGTTATAATCATCCCTAAAACAAGCATTACTAATTCAGGAATTCAGAGGTAGGGTCAAGGTGTAAATTTAAAAGAAATGTAAACATATTAAAATTTGGAAATGCTGTAGTAAAGGCACTTAACTCCACCTGTTGTGACCACATGAGTCAAAAATGAAAAATCAAATATGTTTTTTAGAAACCAGTTGAATTTAATCCAGACCAGCAAATACTATAATATACTAATTATAATTGTACATTTGTTTTGCATGGTGTCATTATAGGCTAGTATTGAAGTTACTTGGAAATGCACAGTTAAGACACCTATACCTTAACATGTTTGGATTCCTTCCAAGTTTCCTGGTCTTGTAATGCTTTTTGTGATGATAATTATGACATCTCTGTAAGGATTTTACTCTTGAGTTACTGATGCATACTTTCAACCTTAACTCTATTTTAATGTATTTTTTATATTCACAGATAACATTTACATGAGCCAGATCCTTGGTTTATGTAAATTGGTATAGCTACATTAATTTCAGTGGAGCTATGCAGATTTACAACAGCTGAGTATCTGGCTCTTGAGTGTTGCATATGATTCAAAAGGGACTGGAGAAAGTCCGTGTCTTTGAAAGATGCAAATTGTTTTCATGTAGTTTGTCAGTGGGATTATCAAGTAATCCTTTTATGTAGATTTTAAATGGCATATCTCTTTCAGTCAAATCTTGGAACAATAGGGAAAGAATGATTCTAAAAAGTCAGTCATTTTATGCTACTGATATAAAAACTTAAACCAGTCTGATGGGAAATAATCAAGATGGAACTGTTTCTGAAAATTTATGCCAGCATTTGGCCCAGTTTCTAGCTTCTAATATAATGATAGAAGAGAAGTAAAAACTTGATGCCATATAATTTGTTATAGCTTTTTTATAATGATTGGATACGGTTTTCTTCATATATTCATCTTGCCTCTTAAAGAGTAGAAAACAGATGTGCTCTGAGCTATGTGTTTGAATGATCGTAATTGTACACTACACACAGTTCATAAGCAGATCTCTAATGTTCCTTTTGTCTTTAAATAAATGCACCTCTTTTATTTTGAGTGTCAATCAGTTTCTAGTTTCTTCTGGCATCCAGCTGTGGCACCCTTGCCTTTATATCACAGTGAATGTAACTGATAACACCCCTTTAATGTCAAGTCATCTCTGAAGTCCTAGTCCTATGGCCTCTGGAGTGTCTCAGTGGTAGCCTGTCTCATATTAAATTGCCGAATGCACTTCCTCAGTGTATGTAGTCCAGGCAGAAGATGCACTTCTCTGATAGAGCCTGAAGTGTCCCTGAATGCCTCTGATACCAGTTTGCTGTTCCCCCTTTTTGTGGCAGCGCCACTGAGCTCCACTCTGGCTACAGAGTATAGGAACTGGTTGAGCAGGTCTGGATCTGTTGTCTCACCTTGGAATGGAATGTTTGATTCCAGTATTATCCATTGGGCTCCTTAGCCCAGACCTTGCCTCTCACTATGTTTGTATATGCCGGGGTGTTTGTATAGCTCAAGTGCTTTGAAAATGTAAAATGTTGTCTGTGTAAGTACTAAGTAATTATTCCTATTAATAATACACTGAACAATTATATATCCTCTTAAAAGTTCCCAGGTACTTGGCGAATAAAGACTATTCCAACAGAAGCTATTGCAGTATATGTAATAATACGTGCTTTGAAATCTGAAAGTATGAACAATACAGTATGCCTGACATTTCCTCTGATATTAGAGTTCTGTACACTTTGCACAGTTGCTACTATACAAGTAGGTTTGTGGCAGAGAGCTGGCAGTGTTGAAAGGCTGCTGGCTGCAATAGCTCAGTGATTGGCAGTGTTTCAGTGCTACAGCCATCCTTCATTGAGACTATTCTCACTTCCACAGTCAGCTGGGGTTTTGTAGTGACTACTTTTTACACACGCACACATTTTATTTGTATGTGGTGTATTTTAAGGTTTAGGCTATGAAAACAGGAATAAAAAGACAACAGAAACAGAGGCATGTCAAATCCTGAAAGAGCAGTCTTTGAGCACTACATTTTCATCATCTAGATAGATCACTCCAAAATAACTAGAAATTATCAATACAGTTCAGTAAAACCTCATTTTGGGACTCTGTAGGAGGAGATGTGTTCTATGGATCAATATCCAACCAAAAATTAAATTTATTCTTTTGTGGCCTTAACAGTAGAGTTCCTGAGGTATTTACTGAAAACCAAGCTGAGAGAGAAACTGAACCCTGAAAAGAAGACAGATTTAAAAATGGAGCTTTGAGGCTGCCTGAACTGTGATTTCTAGAGAAGATGGAAGTGTCAAAACACTGGGTAGCAGAATTTTGTCTATGGAGAGCTAGGAGAGTTTGATTCAGATAGTTAAAAAGATTTACTTGAACTGGATAATTAGACCACAAAATCAGCCTTGTTTGTGTGGAGGATTCATTTTGTCTTGGATTTGTTCTTTGACTATCTTGAGGAAAGGTAACCTATTAGAGGAAAATACAAAAAGCCAAATTTATCTTAATGATGCACTGTAAAAACAAAACAAACAAACAAACAAAAAAACAACAACTCCCCCTTCCCCCCCCACAAGGCTCCTAGCAGTATTAAAGTGACAGGTTGTAAAATGAGATTACCTCTTTCTGTAGCTGGTGAAGCTCCAGATCAATTTAAGAAACACTCACCTTTTCACTGTAGCAGAGGAAGCTGATAAATATTTAGATTACTTGGCCTATCGCAGGTGAGGTAGAAGATGAGCAATTCATTTTGCACACCTCAGACTAGGACTGAATTAATCTGGGTGTGCATCCGTAGCTTCACGTGAGAGTTATGGACGCCTTCTGCTGAGCACTTGCTTTCAGATCCTCTTTAGTTTTATTGTTTCAATGTAAAACTGGAATCATCATCTTCTAAACTGTATTCAGTTGGCCAACACAGCTTACAACTAAGCTGATTCTTAGTTCTCAGAGGCCATTTGGAAGGCTGTCTAAAGCAGACTCCTAAGAGGAACTAGAATTTGCTGCTCATCTAACCCACATATTCCAGCCCTTTCATTGAAGGGGAGCTCTGTCTTGCTTCTGGGGGAGAGCTCACAGACCAGCAGACTGTGATTACAGGAATGAAAATGGGTTGCTGCCATCTCCATGCATCGTTCTCAAAATCCTTCTCATCACTCCATTCTTGCTGAGGCTGCAGTTCCTTGACCTCATCTACTGAGCTATAGAATCTCCACTCTTCCTACAACACAGGCTGTTTGTTAATTTGGTCTAAGTGAGGGGTTGGCAACCTTTCAGAAGTGGTGTGCTGAGCCTTCATTTATTCACTTTAATTTAAGGTTTTGCGTGCCAGTAATAAATTTTAACATTTTTTAGAAGGTCTCTCTCTATAGGTCTATATATTGTAAAACTAAACTATTGTTGTATGTAAAGTAAACAAGGCTTTCAAAATGTTTAAGAAGCTTCATTTAAAATTAAATTAAAATGTTGATCTTACACCGGCCAGCCCGCTCAGCCTAGGGTTCCGTTCACCTAGGCCGGCAGCAGGCTGAGCAGGATCTGTGGCTGGACTCCGGCTGGCAAGGGGCCGGCAGCCAGAACCCCAGACCGGCAGCAGGCTGAGCGGGGCCAGCGGTTGGGACCCCAGACCGGCAGTGGGCTGAGTGGCTCAGCCCACTGCCGGTCTGGGGTTCTGTCCGCCATCTCCTGCCAGCCAGGGTCCCGGCTGCCGGCCCCGCTCAGCCCGCTGCCAGTCTGGGATCCCAGCCCTGTCCACACAGGGTGGGTACCTACCTTCTCCCTGGTTCTAGCCCATTCTCTTCCTCTCTTTCTGCACTGAGCTGAGGGAGGGAGAGCACTGAGCACAGGGCTGGGGGTGAAGAAGCAGGCTGGGGGTTGGGGTGTAGGGTCTGGTCAGGAGCTAGAATGAGGGAGGGGGCTCAGGGTTGGGGCAGGAGGTTTGGGTGTGGAGTGCTTACCTGGGCAGCTCCCATTTGGTGCAAGGGGTGCAGGAGCTCCCGTTTGGTGCTCAGGGTTGGGGTGGGAATGTGGGGGGTTCAAGAGTCAGGGCATGGGGTGTGTGGGGGGCTGGGTATGTGTGGGGGTGCAGGAGTCAGGGTAGGGGGCTGGGGACATGTGAGGGAGGGTGCTGGAGTCAGGGCATGGGGTGTGGGGGGTGCTGGAATCAGGGCAGAGGGCTGGGAGGGTGTGTGGGGGGGTGTAGGGGTCAGGGCAGAGGGCTGGGGTCATAGCGGTGCTCCCAGCCCCCTGCCCAGAGTGACTCACAGCAAGGGGCTGGAGGGGATATGCCCTGATTCCACCCCCCATCCCCACCTCTTCTCTGCCTCCTCCCCGGAGCAGTGAGCATGCTGTGGTTCCACTTTCCCCCCTCCCCCGCAAGGGCCATCAGCTGATCGGCGGCAGGGAGGAAGAGGAGGAGGGGCAGGTACCCAGCATGCTGGGGGAAGAGGTGGGAGGAGCTTGCCTGCTCTGCAACAGCAGCCGGCAGGACCAAGCTTCTTCACCCTGCCTCTGTGGAGGGTGGAGAAGAGCGGGCTGGGGCTGGCAGGATCTTTAATGGAATCCTGCTGCCTGCTGGGGTCCCGGCTTGGGTTCGGCAGCTGGCTGAGCGGGGCCGGCGGCTGGGACTCAGCAGCGTGCCATTAAAAATCGGCTTGCATGCTGTCTTTGGCACATGTGCCATAGGTTGCCAACCCCTGGTCTAAGTTATCCTGGCTTTGAGAGGCCGAATTTAGGTGCCTGGAACTTTAATATCCCATTTTTTGCAGTTTCCTTTTAAAAGTAACTTCCTCTCTGCTCTTATCAAGGAGATCTACCACCAGTCAGGAATATTGCTCCCCTTGTCTTAAATTTAGATGTTCCTTACCCACATTTATAATCAGATTATAGAGTTCTAGCATGAGAGTCTTTTATTGAAAGTGATGTTCTTAAAAGTTCCTAACCCAAGTCAGATTTGATCCAGATGTCATAAGATTCTATTAACATCCTCCCTACCAGCCCATCCAATGACTGTTACCACAAGATACTCTACCTAGTTTGAAGCCCCTACTAGATAGACAGCTACCTGCAACACTTTTTCTCTATTCTGTTTCTCAAGATTGCATTTCTGAGGATTATTAGCCTCGGCTGTCAAAACATGAGGTCCTAACCATACAACCCTGGTGTATTGCAACTTCCATGCTTCTGAAAATGCTGATAGTTTACTTTATTAAATATAAAAAGGAAAGTTGACTACACTTGTGTCTAGAGGACTTGAAGTCTCAGTCTCTATCTAACACTTGCTCATGTCTCTCCAGTTTTAAAGTGCCAATAGACTTAATTTTATTTTCATGTGCAGCCACTCCTTTCTCCAAGTTGATTTATTTTTACTAAGTCATATATTAAAAAGTATTGCTGTCTACATGCAATTGACTTGCATAGAAATGGCATACATTAGTACAGTAGTTCCCAACTTCTGAGGGTCATAGCCCCCCTTACCCCTGTCCAAGCCCCCACCCTGCCCAGGACTGGGAGCAGGGTTGTGGCTTGGGAGTGGGGGGGTAGGGGGAGAGAAGAAACACAGACAAGTGTAAGGGGGCTGAGGCTGGGGCCATAGCTGGGGGTGGGTCTGGGGCCATGGTCAGGGGCTGAGGTTGGGGGTGGGAGCAAAGCCACAGCTGGGCTGTGGTGGGGGCCAGTGCCTGGCCTGCGGCAAAGTGCGGCTCCGCTCCCAGCTTCTGCTCTGGGCCAGGAATGGAGCCGAGGCTGGGGGTGGGGCTGGGAGCCAGGGACAGCTAGGGGCGGGGAGGGGCTGGGTGGCATTCTCTCCCCACACTTGTGGAGACTGGGCCTGGCCCACTGCATCCACTCCCCCCCCCCCAGACGTTCCTTCATGCCCCCCTGCGGGGGCATGCTCCAACTTTGGGGACCTCTGCATTAGTGGAAAACAGTCTTACTAGAAGACTAGATTTGTATCCTGTAGCAAATGCTTTGTTCGTCTAAAATACTTGGGGATAAGAAGGTCATTTTGGATTCTCAACACACATGTCTAAAGAATGTAGGTTTGATTTCAGACTTAATCAACATGTGCATACTGGACCAAATTGTACATTAACTTGAATCCTGTGCAACTGCACTGGTATCAGTGGGGTTTCACAGGCTATGTTGAGGAAGAATTTGGTCCTATGTAGTGAATTTTGTATAAATTCCAGCGTCTAATATGTGAAACTGACATGCAATCAGGAAAACTACATGAAAACAGCTGCCTTGAACTTTGTCCTACAATAGCATTATGAGAGCACAGTTGACCTGTTTCTGTTCTAGTGCTGGAGGCATTGGGTTAAATGTAAGAGCCATCACCTAATTCAGCTTAAAGTGGTTTGACTAAGCAATATGCGTGTCCTGTTTATTCTCCAGCTGAGTATTGAACAGGCGCAAGCTGTGGCCGAGCAGGTTGAGATGAAAGCAAAGGTGGTGCAGTCTGAAGTCAAAGCTATGACATCTCGACATAAGAAGGCCCTGGAAGAACGGGAGTGTGAGCTGCTGTGGAAGGTAAAAAGCTTTTTATATTGGTATAGTTAGCTGTTCTAATTACTAACAATTAACCTTTAAGATGGAAATCTGACCTGTCTTTAAATTAGAATAGGGCCATATTATGATACCCTTGTGTTGAGTTGTATTTTGAGTGGTATTTACAATACAGGTGGTCCCATTTTAAAATCAGTTTGAGGATTAAGGTATTTTCAACATGAATGAGGATGGTAGAATGTGGCTCATAATAAATATATATCCTTTGGATTTGAAATGTGTACTTTTAAGAACAAAAATGTAAGGTCACAGAGGAATGAATAGGAAATGCAGTAGCTCTTGATTCTTGCTGGATCTGCAAACCGAGCTGGCCAAAATACAGGATTTCTGGTTCACAGAGAAATTGTGAAATTTGGTTTCTGTCTGATTTCTGCATGGCCCTGCAGCAGCACTGGGAACAGGGCTTGTTCAGTTATTAAACAGAAGAATTCTGACTACTTCTTCGAGTGATGGTCTGTATTATATTCCATGGAGGATTAACGCATGTGCACCATGCATCTGCAGCTGGAGATTTTGAAATTAGTAGTGTCTGTTGGTCCGTGCTGATCCCTTGTCTTGCCTCATGGTTTCATCCAAGGTGATAAAGGGTGGGGCAGACCAACCGCATTTACAGTTCCTTCTCACCGCTGCATGCTCTGGCCCAGAACTATTAGTGTTCTCTTGTGTGTGATGCACTTAAAAATATACAATTGTACATAGCTAGTTTTAGAGTGGTTTATTGTTTTTATAGTCTTTTTATAGTTTTAGGAGTAGAATTGGGGTTCTTTTTTGGGAGTTTTGATCAGTGCGAGTCGTTTCTCCCCCCTCCCCAGTGCAAGTACTGGACTATATGGAAACTCCAGGCTTTAAAATATGTGCCTCCTGCCTCCATTCCTTCTCTGTTCAAGCCTCCAGGGTGATAAAATTAAAGACTTTATTATTATTAATATAAATAGCATTTTAGGCCTAACTTTTCAGAAGCGATTAGTGATTTTTCTAGTCACTTTTAAATATTAGGCCTTAGGGAGCTGTTCTAAGGAAGGGATGAGCATCTTTTTAAAATGTCCATGTTGAAAACACACTTGGCAGAAACTGCATGTCTTGTAAGTTTAATAACACATGTCCATACTTCACCATTGCAGAACTTCTTCCTTCATCTGTTAAACAGTCAAGCAAACATATAACTGCAGTCTTCAAATGCTATGTACATTGACCATATGGACACACTGGCTGAAATTTCTGAATGTTTGCTTGGCTGCATTACTGATGGTGGAGTACACTCTGCAACAATGAAGTGATTACACATTTCATTAACTTTACAAGGCATGTGTTTTTGCCATTAACATCTTGAATGGATTTCTAAAGTACTGAAGAAAAACATATATAAAAACTGAAAAAAAATTGTCACTCTGCCTATAAATCCTATTATGACACTTAGTGCTCCCTGTGAGGGGAAGATGGGACAATTGCAAAGAAAGAAGACTATTTTTAGTTGTTAATAATGACCTTTCTTTTAAGTAGCAAACTAATGCAGCAAAACTTCATGGCAGAAGTGTGTGTTGTTTTTAATTAAGGCTATATTTGTCAGAGGAGGGGCCAGTGATTCTCAGCAGGTTGTTTGCAATGTGCATCCACATTTCCCCTAATTCTTTTCCTCACATGGACCACATCTTCATAGAGAGTTTGTCCTGCAGACTACTTCCTCTTCCATTCATGGTCTCTTAACATCCCTGTGGCAACTACACTACAATTTTATGTAGGAAACAGTGGTGCAAGTAGAAATCATTTCTTGCGCCCGTGGGAGGGACACAAGGAAGGGCACGTGACCGCCCCATGTGACCCTCCATGTGACTCCTCCCAGCCCGGGGCCCCCACTCTCTTCATGTCCCCTCCAATACCCCCCTTACCTGTCTAAAATTTTACAACTGCATCTGTTAAACAGATCTGTAAAATGATGCTTTGGGCCTTTGGTGCCACCTGTACTTCCAGGTGTCATTGAGGATCCAGCAGCACCGCAAATTGAAAACTTCTTAAATGAAAGATGGATAGGAAAGACAATCATCCCATTTTCCCTTAACACACTATCAATTCTTCCCTTATGACCAATCTAAGCTTCTGCCAGCTTGCCTTTATCTAAGTATTGCTCTCCCCCAGGCACTAGGAAAGCAAAGATGCTGCACCATCTGGGTTTGATGGAAAAGAAGCATAGAACTGTGTGTGCCATGTATTATTTTTTTCAGCATGACATTCAGGAGGGGCAATCAAAATCAGCCTGGCAGAACATGCATGAGAACTGTCTCTGGACAGATAAACTAAACTGTATCATGGTATTGTACCCAAACATTGCATTTCAATGGGAGATTCAGCTTCCTTTATAGGAACAGAACACACTCCTGAACTTCTTACCACAAAAGTGGTCCATGGACATGCAAATAGTAAGAGTTTCAGGAGTCTGTTAGACTAGTTTGGCTGCAAAGAAGAATTCTGTGTACACTGGGGACAACACCTGATACCTGTCAGGCTGCAGAACTGGGCTTACATCAGAATCCAAACATCCTCTGGTCAGTGCAAGCAGAGGCAGTCTTCTAATGGTTTGGACTTGATGTGATGCTGTATGAACGTCATGGATAATTCAGACCAATGGGGAGAAACGGAATGAAAAACACTGTTTAACACCTTCCTTCCCCCCACCGCTCCCTTCTTAAGGACTCAACCAATTTAACAGCACAATGCATATGCTAACAAACTTAAACAAAGCCTTTGTTTAAGTTTGTTAGCATATGCATTATGCTATTAAAGCCATGTAAAGAATGAATGCCCTCTCTAGCCATGTTCTGCTCTTTTAAGGAGCAGAGCGCAGCCCCAAGTCTTTCGGGTACCCCCTAAAAATCTCTTGCCGGTACTGCGTACTGGAGAGTGCCACCCTACTATCCTACTACTGGTAGGAAAGCAACACGGGAAAAATATTTCTGAACTATTAGCTGTCTTTTAACATAAATGTAATGGGTTTGTTTTGTTTTTAAGGTGGAAAAGATTCGTCAAGTCAAAGCCAAGTCCCTTTACCTGCAAGTTGAAAAGTTGCGTCAGAATCTAAATAAACTGGACAACACTATTAGTGCAGTTCAGCAAGTCCTAGAGGAGGGTCGTAGCATGGATATTCTCCTGGCTCGGGATCGCATGCTGGCTCAAGTGCAGGAGCTGAAGAATGTGAGAGGCCTTCTGCAGCCACAGGAGGATGACAGAGTCATGTTTACTCCTCCTGACCAGGCTTTGTATATGGCCATTAAATCAATGGGGTTTGTCAGCAGTGGGGCTTTTGCTCCTCTGACCAAAGCCACTGGGGAAGGTCTCAAACGTGCACTACAGGGCAAAGCGGCCTCCTTCACAGTGATAGGCTATGACCATGATGGTGAACCACGCCTTTCAGGGGGCGATATGATCTCTGCAGTGGTGATGGGCCCTGATGGAAACTTGTTCGGTGCAGATGTCAATGATCAGCAGAATGGAACCTACCTGGTCAGTTACAGACCACAGCTGGAGGGAGAGCATCTAGTCTCTGTCATGATGTGCAACCAGCACATAGAGAACAGTCCGTTCAAAGTCATGGTAAAATCTGGGCGTAGTTACATTGGAATTGGACTGCCAGGGCTTTCATTTGGCAGCGAGGGAGACAACGATGGCAAGCTGTGTCGCCCCTGGGGAGTTTGCGTAGACAAAGAAGGATACATCATGGTTGCTGATCGCAGTAATAACCGCATTCAGGTGTTTAAGCCCTGTGGCACCTTTCACCACAAATTTGGCACCTTGGGTTCCAGGCCTGGTCAGTTCGATCGCCCTGCTGGCGTTGCTTGTGATGGCTCGCGTAGGATTGTTGTGGCTGACAAGGATAATCATCGCATCCAGATCTTTACATTTGATGGGCAGTTCATTCTGAAATTCGGGGAAAAGGGAACCAAGAATGGGCAATTCAATTACCCGTGGGATGTGGCAGTCAACACCGAGGGCAAAATCCTGGTCTCTGACACGAGGAACCATCGGATTCAACTGTTTGGACCTGATGGTGTATTTCTGAATAAATATGGCTTCGAAGGGGCACTCTGGAAGCACTTTGATTCTCCAAGGGGTGTGACTTTCAATCATGAAGGCCATCTGGTAGTGACAGATTTCAACAACCATCGCCTCCTGGTCATCCATCCAGATTGCCAGTCGGCACGCTTCCTTGGGTCAGAAGGCACCAGCAACGGCCAGTTCCTGCGCCCACAAGGCGTGGCTGTGGATCAAGAGGGGCGCATCATTGTGGCTGATTCCAGGAATCACCGAGTGCAGATATTTGAGTCAAATGGTAGTTTTTTATGCAAATTTGGCACTCAGGGAAGTGGCTTTGGTCAGATGGACCGACCTTCAGGTATAGCTGTCACCCCTGATGGAATGATTGTTGTGGTTGACTTCGGAAACAATCGAATTCTCATCTTCTAATCTGTGTTATCTGAATTAGGAAGAAACTGTCTCAGGGAAATTCTTTTTAAGAGAACGAAAAATACAACGTTAATTCAAACCTACCTCATCTTTAATTTTTTACAGATGAATGTACTTATCTTTTCTGCAGGGAGTGATCCTGTGAAGTTATAAATTCTATCTACCTCATTATCTTTTTGTTCTCCCCCTCTTTTCTCCCCCACCCCTACCCCCCGCAGTAAGTTTTACCTCTTCCCCACATGGGGCATCATGCACCAACATGTGTTGCTGTGCACATGAGGTGGGTGCATGATGAATTCTGTAGACTAAGCCAAAAAGGCGCGCTCTAATTTTTTTTAATGGGGGGGGGGGATCGGTAGCATTAGATATTTGTAGAGGATTTGTGTTCTTGATCGTACTGTGGTTTTGTGGGGGGAGGGTTGTGGGGGTTTTTTGTTTTGGTTTTGGTTTTTTTAAATGCTGCTGCAGCAGAGAACTTTTTCCTGTTCTCCATTTTATACCTCAGTGTGTTTGATTTATTGTTCAACATAGTGTCTTGTTCCCAGAAGACTTTGATCTTTTTGTGGAAGTGGGTGGGGTTCGCTAGTCAGGAAAAGCAAGTTTGCTTTTTTGCATATGTGTTTTTGAAAAGTGCAGTAATCCTACAGCACAAAGTGAAGCCCCTGTGAAAATGCACAAATTTCTTGGGGAAAAAAATCATTTTTGGTGACTTCATGTGGTTGTCATAAAAAGTTTAATGAAAAAAGCAGGACTTTCTGTAATGTGTTCTCTATTCTATAATTTCTTTATAGTCCTTTGTTTGATTATTAGTCACATTTTAAAAACAAGGTTCCATTCTTCCTTCCATCATATGTATGTCACTGTTATGTGTATCGATGCCTGTTGCATCAAAACACAGAAGACTGAACCCTGGAGTTAAAATTTGTTTCATGTGAAATGTCTGTGGGGTTCTTTTTGTTTTGTTTTGTTTTGTTCCCATAAAGGCTTTAGTTAGAGGAGTAAAGATTAATAGGTTTGACAGGACAAAATAAATTTTCCCAAAAATAAACATAAAGCACAACTTTGGAAATTCAGGGTGCATTTCAGAGAAGTCCACATTTTTTAAAAAATCAGATCACAAAACCAGTCAGTGACATCAGCTGAACTTTTTGTTTTCTTTTTCCTTCATCCCTCCCCTTTAAAAAAAATAAAATAAAATAAAAGTTGGATTGAAAGGATCGAAGAACATTTTTTAATGTACAGGCATTCTTAATGGCACCTGGTGAAAGGTAACCAACATGGAGAAAAATGGAGCCATAAAAAGCTCTGCATCATCATTCCTTGGCGTCACTGAAAAACTGCATTTAAAATGGGGACGGTGTCTAAATTAGTCAGATTCTTTAAACTCAATAAACTGCAAAATTTAGCTCCAATGGGGATAGGAATTTCTTGTTTTTCTGAGAAGCTGAGATTTTTGAGGAGGGGCTTTGGTTACCAAGCCATGTGAATTTTATTCCCTAGTGGATTACAGTACACATTTCAATAGCTTGCGTATTAATATGTTAGATATTGATGTTGACATGGACTCTTGAGAAATTGCCTTGCCTTCTGGATGGGACTGTTATTGGCAAACCATAAAGGCTAATATGGGGGATGGAGAGATTTTGCATTGTGCAGAAATTGAAGAGTTCATGCATCAATTAGTTTTTTTTTTTTCCTCTGCAGTGGTGTAAGATTAGTTTTATCAATTCCAAAAAGAGAAGAGCCCTGAAAGAGAAGCAAGGTTATTAACTAAAAGGCTGAAGAAGAAAGGGTTCATCTCTTCTCCCAGCCACCACATACACAAGCAACCTGAAATATTGAAGGACTCTTTTCATATTAATAAATTTCAAGGTGCACTTTCACTTGCTTCCACTGCTTTTTGTAACATCTCCAAGAAATTCATTTCCTGTTTTTAGAAATCCTAATAATTTGTCCAGGCTTATGACAGCAGCCACATAGGAAGGTGAGGATTTTAAGAGGTGGACAACGAAGAGGGAGTCAGTGAGATCAGAAGAACCCTTTTAAAACCGGAAAAAACCTCTAAATTATTATACAGGCTAACGTAACTGTGCTATTTTCACCTAATACCTCATGAAGCAAATGGTCAGTAATGGGAGTAAGATGGGTTTAATTTTAGGGATAGTGTTGTTTTAAAAAAAAAAAAAATCCAAGATAATCTTTTAGAGAGATTTGTCATTAAACCTGTATATGGCTCTTCAGAATTTGTGTGTAAGGGAAAGCAAATTACTCCTTTTAGCTTTCACAACCCTCTTTCCTTCCTTTTGTGGTAGCCTGTGGAAGCTGATGCTGTTTGTTTGTTTTTGTTTGTTTTTCACTGAGAGAATTATTTGTAACTTGGCTGTGAAAACAAATTAGACTCAAAGACCTAGATACCAAAGATAACCGGTTGAAAGCTTTAATTTAACAATTTGCAGAATACTTCCATTTCACCTCTGTCTTACTAAAAATGCTTGGCCTTTTTACCTTGACCTTTGTGGTTGTCACTGCTGGATTATGCCAGAAAAGCTATTATGCTTAATGCTTGCTGATGTTGCCCTTTTGTATTTTCTGTTCTCCATGTGTGGTCACCCCAGCCCCCAGGCTTTTTTTTTATTTTTTATTTTTAAATATAAATTGTTTAGCTGCTCCTGACATACTTTGAGTTGAATTGCAACAAAATTCTTCTTGTCTATCTCCATCCCTATATTGCATAGACATGTGAAGGCTGGTGGAATTTCCATTGACCTTCACTATGTGATATGTTGCTGCACAAGACTGGAGAAGGCCACAAGCCTGTCTTTATTTGGGGGAGGCACAATGTCTTCCTTTACAGTTGCTGTTTACTTAATTCACTGGATCTGCTTACAGCACAAACAAGACTATTTGACTTTGAAGTGTTTCACATCACATGTTGGGAGGCTTTTGTTTTTAAAAAACGGCTGTGTGGCTACCCAAACGATTTCCTATACTGTTACTGTAATAGATAGTGCTAAGCACACTTGTTCTCATTGAAAAATATTAGTGTAGCTTATAAAATGGAGTGCTTATAATGCGATGAGAGTAAGTAGTGTAATATTATAGGGAAAAGTTTAATGCCAACATCATATGCCCCATAGGGGCTTGTTTATTTGGTATATAATTGGTAGGATTTCAAATCTGGCTCAGCGTTTGTTCTATGTATGTTCATGGACAATTGTTGGATAATGCCTCCAGTGTCCTGATACATGTAGAAAATAGGCGAATAGACATACAGGAGAGGAGTGTAGGAAAGGTAAGCAAAGGTTTGACGCTGGTTTACAAACCCCTGCATTTTCTTAAACTGTTCGGTATAATCTCCTGAATTGGTAGAAGTGGATTAGGGGAAGGAGAAGGTTGGTTTATCTCTTCACCCCATCCCAACACCCCCCTCCCTCCCCCCGGGCTCTAGCTTTGGAGAAGAATAACAGATTTGGATCTACAGACTTGTGCACTGAATGCTCCCAAAGGAATTTAACTGTGCCAGGTTAAACCAGGGTTGGCTGTCAGTAAATTTTTGCTATGTGAAATGTTATCAGTTAACTCTCATAAACTCCTAATTCAGTCATATGAAGCAGTCCTGTTATTTCAAAACTGTTTTAGTGAGAGTTTCAATGATGTCCTGGTTGAGGGCTTATGAGGCAGCCATGGTGTTAGATGATGCAGTACCCTCCGGTAAGTCACTCCTTTCATTTGTACCCTTTAAGTATAACTTATATGGGGAAGCCCACAAGTGCATACCATAAAGAGGGAAAAACCTAAAATTTAGTGTATATGAGGGCCAAAAATAATCAAGTTGGAAACAGAAGAAGGCACTTCGTTGTGGCGTTCCATTGGAATTGCTGGCGATCGACACAGTCTGTTTAGTTATAGTTAAGCCAAATTAATTTATTTCCAGAGCAGTCTTTAGGCTTGATCCAGCCATACGTTTTATTTCTTTTGAAGATCATAAAATTTCTATGTTCAGTTCTGGTTTTTAAAAAAATGTGCCAAAGTGTTTTTATTTTTATTTGTTAAAGGAGTGAATCCAAATGGTGCCAAAAGGTAATAGGGTATTTAAAAAAAATAAATAAAAATAGAGATGTTTAGACAAACAGTTTGGAGCTGTCTAAAAAATTAAACACTGGTACTTGCGTTAGACAAATATTGTACCTCAGGTCCTTGAGTCCTTTGGAGATCAGTGGAACCCAGGTGGCTGTGGTATAAAATGCACAAATAGAGACCCAACTGTTTTTGTTAAAGTTCTACTTCACCATGGAGAAGTAAAGCACCTACCTCAATTTACTATCAGATAGGTCTCAGAAGAAAGTGTTAGTCTGCATGCAGGGGAAGGGGTACATCCTGTCTGTAGGATATGCATTTTTGTTTAAATGGAAATATTAGATGTGTACAAGTGGCTATTTTTTTTGTTGTTTTTGCCTTCTTGTGGAAATATTAGGCTGCCCTTTCTAAAGAACTGTAAATAAAACCAAATATTCGTACACTCAGGCAAATCTAATTCTAATCATCCTCCTGTAAGTGTGATTCGTCTTGACTAGAAATTATGCAAACGGAAACTGATTTTTTTTCAGTATTATGACACTACTGGTTGACATGACATACTTTGTGTCTTTATTTGCAGAGTTCTTACGTCCTTAAGACCTTTAGGTCTTCTCTCTACAAGAGAAAAATATTTTATCTATTTTTGCATGCCTACAAATGTATCCTGTCAGAAAAGACTCTAAGGGTATAATTTCTTTAAACGCAATGCTATACCAAATGCTTGAAGGGAATGAGATTGATTTTTTGACTTGGTGATTGTATATGTAGTTTTCTTGATGCAACAGGATGTTTTCCACCATGACAGTGCAACCAAGTTCCTGGAGGGCAATTCAGACTGAATGTTCTTACCAGAGGCAGCCCTTGTTGGGTTTTTATTTTACTTTAATAGTGGCATTCAACAGGCCCATTATTTTACATGTAGAGTAAAGTTTAGAGAAGCACATTATCGGATTACTGTATTAAAAATCTTTGTTTTTCTCCCCTAGTCATTGTTGAGTGACAAAAGTTGGAAGAGTGGGTACAGAAAACCACTAATGGTTATATGCTGTGTTGGGTTTGGTAAATGTTATGGTGGAAAATGTACCTTGATGTCTTTTTAAGTGATCTTACGGGTTAACTAGCCAATTTGGCATCTTTTTCCATCATGGTTTAACCAATAATGGTTCTAAAAAAGATTTGTGTACCTGCATGGTCTTAGACCTTCTCTTAATGATTGTATCAGCTTACAAACTCAGGTAGATATTTTTGTTTTAAAGCTCTTTTTACAGAGCCTTACTGACTGAATGTTATGTGTCTATGTAGTGAAGTAGAGTAGATGCCTTTCTTTAAACTACCAAACCAGTAAACTCCTTTATAGGTTTGTGGAATATTTCTCAGTCTATGTAGTAGTTTCCTTCAGAGGAAGAGATGTCCTGTTTCTGAGTTTTTTGCCTTTTTTTTTTTCCTCCTAAAATGACTAACAAGTTTTAAACTAGTTTGTAAGGTGTGTTTAGTCACCCAAATTGGTGGGGGGAGGGGAGGGTTCTTACTGTATGTGACTATTGTTTGTATTGTCCATTACTTGTCATGCCTATCTTGATTGGTGGTTGATACATTTTAAGTAAAAAGAGTGAGGGCCCCTACGTACCATTTAATTTGGTCCTTTGTTGAAGCATAGATTCACAGACATTGGAAACCTCAAAAACAAATGGAAGCTCTGTC
Organism: Dermochelys coriacea; assembly: GCF_009764565.3. Classification (NCBI taxonomy): domain Eukaryota; kingdom Metazoa; phylum Chordata; order Testudines; family Dermochelyidae; genus Dermochelys; species Dermochelys coriacea. Next base: position 195,113,760 of record NC_050069.1, read on the forward strand.
CAATTAAGACCAGTCTAACAAATTCTGTAGACCGTTCAAGTCCTCGTTTGATTTACTATAGATACAAACCCATCTTATAAAATCTAATTATTAAATTAGAAGTACTGTCATCTTGATGCAGTTCAGCACAGTCATGCCACGAGTAGTGGGCATTATTCTGTCAGCTCTTGGAAGTTGTGCATCTTGAGCCAGTTGCTCTTGTAGTTTCGTGTTCTGCTGCACTCTGCTTTTCTATTGTACCGATTAATCCATGCTGTTTTCCCTAATAATAAAAAATTCTCAGTGGGACAGACTTTGCTCTGAGCAGCTCATTAAAAACCAGAGCATATAAAACTGTTAATAGAACAGGTCAGGTCAAAAAAACCCTTCCATTAGCACAACCCCCACCATCCAAAAAAGGGTTCACTTGTCTATTTAGACAAAAATTGCTGGATTTTGTAACTTAAAATGTTACATACTGCAAAGAAGAAAGCATGACAGGTTATGGGCAAACTGTTACGTAGAACAAACTAACAATGTTAGAGAACTCTTGTGTTAATGGAGGCTTCTGAATGTATCTTTGTGGTCCATAGAGAAGGCTGAAGGATGTAGCAAGGAGATGATGTATCAGCTACTGGCAGCCTTAAAACAAAGTCAGTGTCTCTCTGGACTTTAAAATGTTCCTATGCAGTTTATTTTATTTTTGTTTAATCAAATAAATGTGAGTTTTTCATGGCAAACTTGGGTCTCTTGTGTATGTGTGTTATCCATTTAAACAAAAATCTTTCTGTTGCATCCTGGAAGAAAGGCCAAAGCACATCTTGGAGAAAGTCAAACTGGTTCTCTGTAAATGATAAAGTTTCTAAAACAAAAGTGTATGTTGGGTTCTGAAACACCAGAGGAATAAAGAATAGGAAATATGAGACCTTATGTCAAAATATATTCTCTGTTCTTCCAGAGTTCCAGTGTAGCCTTGGGCACGTCGATTACTTTTGGTGCCTCCATTTCTTCATCAGTAAAATGTGGGTGATAACTGCTTTACCTCTCGGGGTGCTAAATGTGTTGTTTGTGAAGTACATTGGGGATCCTTCGGCTGGCACAAGTGCCAGGCAGCACAATTTAGCTTAAAGATTGCATAATAATTGGTCATGCAGGCAGCAGTCCTCTTTAGCCCACACGGCTTTGGACAAATGTTGAAAGAAAATATGCGGGAGGGGGGTCTTCAGTAGACTTGGAGATGAGAGAATTAAGTGGGTGAGAGAATGCATGGTGTATGGGGGGTGAATTCTGGAGCTTCCAGGGTGATGTAAACAGAAGTTATCCAAGTTCCCTCTAAACCGTGCAGCCGCACAGCAGACTATTAAGGGCCACACAGGCAGGGAGAGGTGCCTCACCCCTGGCCAAGGAACTGCTGCGACCCAGGAGAGATGCCTCTTCCCCGGCTGCTGCGCCGAGTGAGGGCTGGGGAAGTCTTCTCTCCCCGCCAAAACCCCCTGGCAGCCTTCACCCCAAACCTCTCATCCACAGCCTCACCCCAGAGCCCTCAACCCCAGCTCTGACCCTCACCTCCCGCATCGCAACCCTTTGCCCAGCTCTGAGCCCCCTCCCACACTCCAAACCCCTTTGCCCAACCCCACATCACCTCCATATTGGTGCACATAACAAAATTCATTCCACACATGGATGTAAAAAATTAAGAGGGAACATTGGAAGTTACTGCATAAGAACAAAAGAACAGCCATACTGGGTCAGACCAAAGGTCCATCTAGAACGGTATTCTGTCTTCTGACAGTGGTTGGTACCCAATGCTTCAGAGGGAATCAACTGAACAGGGCAATTATTGAGTGATCCAGGAGTGATCGTTTCAGCCAGTCCCAGCTTCTGGTAGTCAGAGGATTAGGGACACCTAGAGCATGGGGTTGTGTCCCTGACCATCTTGGCAAATAGCCATTGATGGACCTATCCTTCTTGAACTTACCTAATTCTCTTTTGAACTCAGTTTTACTCCGTTTGTAAAGAGTTATACTCTTGCCTTCTTAAAATCCCCTGGTAATCAGTTCCACAGATTGACTGCGTTATGGGAAGTACTTCCTTATATTTGTTTTTAAACCTGCTGCAAATTAATTTCATTGGGTGACACCTGGTTCTTGTGTTATGTGAAGGAGTAAAGAATACTTCTTTATTCACTTTCTTCAAATCATTCATGATTGTATAGCCCTCTTATTGTATCCCTCCTTCGTCGTCTCTTTTCCAAGCTGTACAATCCCAGTCTTTTTAATCTCTCCTCAGATGGAAGCTGTTCCATCCCCCTCCTCATTTTTGTTGCCCTTGTCTTTACTTTTTCCAATTCTATCATCCTTTTAGAAACAGGGTGACCAGATATGCACACAGTATTCAAAATGTGGGTTTGACGTTCCCCTAGTGTTTTCTGGACAGGTGATCTGCTAGGTCACTCCAATCCTCGACTCTGGGAGCCAGCCTTACCCTGCTCTACTGTGAGAATCCCCCTCCTGGGCTGTTCAAGCACAGCCTCTGGCATGTAAGCTGCTCCTTGGATTGTGCAACCAAATGACACTAGCCAATATCTCCAGTCCCAGACACAACACTAGGAACCTCCATCTTGCAGTGTCCAGTTACGCTCTCTGGAAGTTGCAAGCTTATGAGAGTTTGTCAATTTAACAAATAAATTGATATGCATCAGGCTTGTTATCCCAAGGGGAGTCTCTGATGCACTTCAAACCAAACGCACTGCTTCAGGTAGAATAAACAAATCTATTAACTACAAATATTTTAAGTGATTATAAGTCAAAGCATAACAAGTCAGATTTGGTCAAATGAAATAAAAGCAAAACACATTCTAAGCTGATCTTAACACTTTCAGTGCCCTTACAAACTTAGATGCTTCTCACCACAGCCTGGCTAGTTGCCCTTCAGCCAGGCTCTCCCCTTTGATCAGTGTTTCAGTCACTTTGTGTTGTTTGTAGATGGAGCTAGAAGAGAGAGGAAGAGCATGGCAAACGTGTCGCCCTTTTATTGTGTTCGTTCTTCTCTCTTGGCTTCTCCCCCACCCCCTTTCGGAGTCAGGTGAGCATTACCTCATCATAGTCCCAAACTGACCAAAGGAAGGGGGGGAGACTCACTCAAGAGTCCAACAGATCCTTTGTTGCTGCCTAGGCTAGTGTCTTTTGTTCCTGTGAGGCTGGGCTGGGTTTGTCCAATACATGCCCTGATGAGGTGTGAACTGCCCCTCTGCTCTTGGAGAGTTTTTGCCTGGGCTTGTTTTAAGCCATGAGGACACATTTTCAGCCTCATAACTATATACATGAAATTACAACCTATAACATTACTATAATAACAATGCTCAGTGCATCATGAGCCTTCCGAAGACACCTGACATGACAAACTTTGCATTGGATACCACACAATCATAAGGATGAATATGGGGGAGTAGGGTGTTCTCCTGAGGTACAGAGCATCACAGTGGGCATACCATGGATTTATATAGAGGCACTGTGATATTTTCTGTTTTTCCCCTTTGACTTTCATGGGGACTGGTATTGAAGTAATTCAAGAGCACATCTGAAAATTCCCTCAAATATTCTGAAGTTGACTTTTCTTGACTTGAACCCCTCAGGGCAGCAATCCTTTCCTTGGACTGCAACCCACAATGACTCAGACCACTGCTTTCACAGTAAACTAGAAACGGTGAGAGGCTTAGGCACTTGAGTGGATGCTAGTGGTCTGAGATACACTAGCTAGCAAATGAGCCTCAAGCTCTGAGTGACTAGTTAGTGACACTATATTAATGCTTTAAGGCCTTGTCTATTCTAGGCACTTTTGTGAAAAACTTCCCACTACTGTTAGGAACTATGGAAGAACTAGTTCAGAGTAGAATGCCAATGGCCACTGCTGTTTTAAAGACCCTGTGGCTTTGACTTCTTTGAGATCTGGTAGGTGATGGGAGAGTAAAAACACTGGTGGCCAACTGTAGCTCTGTCTACACCAGACATTGCTGGAGCTGAAATGCTGGAAGGCCTCTGTGCCATCATAGCGCTCGAGGTACATTGATTTGAAATCATTGCATGTTCTCCCACTTGAGGTCAAAACCCAAGCAGAGGTCCTTCACCAGCAGGGGTCTGCAATGAGATGGAGTGATCATTTCAGAGTAGCTCGCTGGCTGAGGCAAAAGACTTGCTTCCTTTCTTTAGTGCATGTATTCACTGCTCTTAGGGAAGTGATAAGATTGAATCCTGTACCACTGACTTGAATGGGAGCAGGATCAAGCCCTTACTGAGTGACAACTTTGTTGGTTATAGGATATATGTGACTGATGTCCCCACATCCCATTCTTGGTCTTGAATCCTGGAGTGTTTGCTACTGAATCTTACAATTAACCATTTATTAAATGGGTTAAATTAAATCCTCTTACCAAATTCTTTCAGATCTTTAGACAAGGAGGCTGCTGGGTGCCCAGGTCCAGCTAAAGTACTTCAAGAGGCAGGCAAAGAGACTAAAATAATGAGGGGAAAGTATGTGTTGGGAAGTAAGACTAGAGAAGAAGGATACTGCTCAGGAGATGATCATCTAACTATTAAGGAGGAACAGGACATCTTCAGCTTTCTGGAACTGGCTAACCAGTCAGTGTTATGGTAAAGCTAGGAAAAAAATATAAAATGGATAGTGTAAATATTAGAGCTGTCAAGCAATTAAAAAAATTAATCGCGATTAATCACTAATACCATTGGATGTTTTCAAATATATTGATTTCAATTACAACACAGAATACAAAGTGTACAGTGCTCACTTTATTTTTGATTACAAGTGTTTGCACTGTATAAAGAAAAATGTATTAGATTAATTGAAAAACACTAAGTACTGTAGGGCAATCTATCATGAAAGCTGAACTTACACACACAGAATTATGTACAAAAAACCTGCATTCAAAAATAAAAATGTAAAACTTTAGAGCCTACAAGTCCACTCAGTCCTCCTCCTTGTTCAGCCAATCGCACAGACAAAGAAGTTTGTTTATATTTTCAGGAGATAATGCTGCCCACTTCCTGTTTATACTGTCACCTGAAAGTGAGAATGGGCATTCGCATGGCACTGTTGGAGCTGGCATCGCAAAATATTTGTGCCACATGCACTAAAGATTCATGTCCTTTCAAGCTTCAACCACCATTGCAGGGGACATGTGTCCATGCTGATGATGGGTTCTGCTCGAAAACCAGCCAAAGCAGTGCAGACCGACACATGTTAATTTTCATTATCTGAGTCAGATGCCACCAGCAGAAGGTTGATTTTCTCTCTTGGTGGTTCTGAGTCTGTAATTTCCACATTGGAATATTGGTCTTTTAAGACTTCTGAAAGCATGCTCCACATCTCATCCTTCTCAGATTTTGGAATGCACTTCAGATTCTTAAATCTTGCATCAAGTGCTGTAGCTGTCTTTAGAAATCTTACATTGGTACCTGCTTGTGGCACCTTAGAGACTAACAAATTTATTAGAGCATAAGCTTTCGTGAGCTACAGCGCACTTCATCGGATGCATTTGGTGGGAAAAAAATGAAAGCTTATGCTCTAATGTATTTGTTAGTCTCTAAGGTGCCACAAATACTCCTTTTCTTTTTCAAATACTGACTAACACGGCTGCTGCTCTGATACCTGCTTTGTGTTCTTTCAAATCTGCAGTGAAAGTGTTCTTAAAATGAACAACATGTGCTGGGTCATCAGCCAAGACTGCCCTAACATGAAATATATGGCAGAATGTGGGTAAAATGGAGCAGGGGACATATAATTCTCCCCTAGGGAGTTTTCACAAATTTAATAATGCATTTTTTTTAAATGAGCAGCATCAGCATGGAAGTATGTCCTCTGGAATGGTGGCTGAAGCATGAAGGGGCATATGGATGTTTAGCATATCTGGCACGTAAATACCAAATACCTTGCAATGCGGGCTACAAAAGTGCCATGCAAATGCCTGTTCTCACTTTCTGGGGACATTGTAAATAAGATGACAGCATTATCTCCTGTAAATGTAAACAAACTTGTTTGTCTTAGTGATTGGCTGAGTGGACGTGTTGGCTCTGAAGTTTTAAGTTGTTTTGAGTGCAGTTCTGTAACCCATAAAAAAGAAAAATCTACAGGTGTAAGTTGCACTTTCAGGACAAAGATTGCACTACAGTACTTGTATTTTTCAATTCACCTCATACAATTTTTGTTTACAAATATTTGCACTGTAATCAAAATATACTTTGATTTCAATTACAACACCATATAAGATATATATGAAAATGTAAAAAAAATCCACACTATTTAATAAATTTCTCTTAAATCACAATTAATGGCAGTTTTAATTGCAGGGTTTTTTTAGTTAATTGCAATTAACCCCCAGCCCTAGTGAATATTTCACAGCTGAGCTCAGGCATTAGTTCATTAGGAGTTGGGTTGTTTTTTTTTTTTTTTAAAAAATATATCACCAGTTTCTGAAATGGTGTTTCTGCTGCAGGAAAATACTGATACGTCTCTGGTTCAAAATACAAGTCTACATTAGCATTCAGCCTCCCTTAGGCCAGAAGAGCATTCTTATTCCATGGAGAGTTAAGGATGAATAGTTCCGCTCAAGTGTGATTAGATATGTGGTATCTGGGGAACAACAACTGCATCCTTTTTTTTTTCAAACCGGTGAGTGTAATGTTCCATGCCTTCTCGCTGAGCTGAGAAATGCTGAAACAATACATTAGCATTTCTGCATGTGAATACTCCACATTCCTAGGAGGGGGAGGGAAAAACCTTTATTGAGGATGAGACCACACAGAAAGCATCTTTCAACCTTTTTATATTTAATCAGTCAATGTACTGTAAAAATAAGCAGATGTCACCTTTCAAACATATTTCAGAATACTTTAGGCTGAGTTCTGAAGTTAAGATAGGGGGACATACATATACTTCACAGACAACTGATCCTGAAACATTAATGCATCTTTCCATGTTGTAACATTGAAATATTACCTGGGCAGCTTGGACTTCAAAAGCCCAAGCTGGAGTGAGAGGGTAGAGAAGCAAAAAACAGTTGTGACTTTGGCACCAGTTCCTGGGCATTCACAGTCCTGGCCCATCATTTCATTTGAAGGCTTCCGTATTAATCAAATACTTCTCTAGGGCTCGGTAGCACAGCCTATAAGCTTTCCCATTTTCACCAAATGCTAAGTTAAGTGGCTTGCCCTAAGTTACTTATTTGCCAATGTTTTCCCACTGCTGGAGTTAAATACAAGCAGCAAGGACCTATTCAATGCTAATGGCCATTCATGCACCCAAGAGTACTCTCACTGTTGTGTTCACATCAACGTTTAAATGAGACTCTGCAATAAGCAAGGCTAACCATTTCCATGAGTGTGGAAAGGGACTGTCATAATAGCCCCTCTAGAGCAAGCCAGCCTGCTACTGTTCTTCCTACAGGGAATGCTGGCCACTGCTTAGGTGATTTATCTGACATACTTTCCTGTGCTCAGAGCTCATTTGCATCACTGTGTTGACAGCACTGGCCTGCAGCCACTCAGAGGCAGCATTCCTATGAACATACTTTCCAGTGGCTAGAAACAAATGCACAGGTATGGACAACTATGTGGTACTGAAGAAATGCAGCTGAACTGACCCGCAGCTCGTTACTGCACAGGAATGGCCAAACTGCCCGAGACCAAAGGTCTGACTTCTCTTACTAGCTGTTGTCAGACTGAAGTAAGGTAAAGATCCCACAGTAAGCAAATGAGGGTGATTATCTTAACCCTTCCAAAATGTTCATATTGCAGATATTCAGATTTGGTTGGTACATACACAATCCCTTTTGAAAGAAAAGGAGTACTTGTGGCACCTTAGAGACTAACAAATTTATTAGAGCATAAGCTTTTGTGAGCTACAGCTCACTTCACGAAAGCTTATGCTCTAATAAATTTGTTAGTCTCTAAAGGTGCCACACGTACTCCTTTTTGCGAATACAGACTAACACGGCTGCTACTCTAAATCCCTTTTGAATTATGGTACATTCTTGGCTCAAGTGACTACTATGCAAGCTAATGTCTTGATCACCTACTACCCACTCCCATTCTAGTGACTATAAGGATGTAGGCTAGTAAATTCCAGGTGTACTTGGACACTAATGACCCAGCTAGATTCTGGCCTTTAGCATTGATTATGCTTGTCAAGCTGAGTACCTGCTAAGTTTTGATAGGGGTCATGCTGGCTTCACACAGCTTTTGAAGTGACTGCTTGGGGCTTGGTGATAGAGCTGAGTGATTGCTGTAAAGCTTGGATAAGTTTTTTTATTTTAGAGCTTTTGCACGTGCACTTTACTTGCATATATGTGCAGCAATCGTTTTGCATTTTACTTTCTACAAAACATTAGCAATAGTAAAATTACAGTTTTGAGCATTTGTAAAAAGCAAGGTTTAGCAGTGTGCCTAAGAGTATTTGTACCAGATGTACCTGCCAGATCCCATAAACAGGAACACAGCCACCCACCTGGAAGATGAAACTTGCAGACTAGTTGTTCTAACTAATCCAAAAGTGAATTCACACCCTACCCCCTTGACCCTCCAAAAAAAAGTTAGTTGAAATGCTCAGAGGGCACTGCCGCCTCATCAGCTCTGATGGTCTTATACTCACAAGGACAGCGGGGAAATGAGGTTTAAATTCCAACGCTTCAGCCTGTTTTACTGGCTCTTAAATAAAAGAGGGGAGAAGGGCACCTATGCCTAATTCAGAGGAACCAAAGCCACATAACACTACTTACTGGTTACTAGAATGCCTGTGTTGTAAATGTGTGCATGAGAGATTCTTGGAGAAGGAGACACAACCCACATCTGGTAGTAGTAGGACTCAAGGGAGGCTGTGTTATGAAGTTGATAGTTTACTGAATGCATCCGATTAAGTGAGCTGTAGCTCACGAAAGCTTATGCTCAAATAAATTTGTTAGTCTCTAAGGTGCCACAAGTTCTCCTTTTCTTTTTGTGTTATGAAGGAAATTCAGATGCATACAGTTTGCACCGAGTACCTACCAACCACTCAGGGCTATAAAAATGTGGAAGAGGAACGGATTGCTCTAAAGGCACTGATGCACACTGTTTAGCCATTTTCATATGGATTATTCATATAGCCGTGGCAGTGCTTTAACGTGACTCGTGTAGTGGTGGCAGAGCTCTGGGAGAGAGGTCTCCCAGCGCTCTTAAAAAAAAACCCCCAAAAAAAAACCCCAAAAAATCCCACCCACCTGAACAAGGGACGTAGCCACCAGCGCTGGTGCATTGTCTACACTAGCACTTTACAGCACTGAGACTTCTTGAACTCAAGGGGGTGTTTTTTCACACCCCTGAGCGAGAAAGTTGCAGCGCTGTAAAGTGCCAGTGTAGACAAACCCTTAGTCGGACACTTGTCTATTCTCATGCTTAGCATTTGGCCATCCTTCCCGTAAAATTCTTCCGGGCAGAGGTAAGAGACTTAGCCAGTTTGAGGTTTCTGACTTGTATGTATAAAGCAGCTTGTTGTGTTTCAGACATTTATCTACATAAATGTATTAATAATATATCTTTACTATTTAAAATATTCAAAACTAACTTTAGTTCGTTTGCCTCTTGACTATTTAATCAATTGACTCAACACCAAGCTAACGCAACCCTAAAATTGGCAAGTTAGCTCAGACTAGAATGGGGTCAGGCTGCAAGACATGGGAGACATCACTGCGTACAAGCAGGCTTTAGGCTTTTGTATGTAGCAAAGTAGCACGTGCATGGGAGCTTAGGCAGCCCAATGAACTAACACCCAGGGCTCCTCTCTGAGTTTAAGGCACAAGTGAGGAGGTGTTTAGTCTCAGCCTATCTTCCATTCATACCACCATGCAATTTAGCAGTGATGGGCTGTATTTACTGGGAGGACAAAGAACAAACCCAAGGCTCCCACAGTTCACAATTCTGATGATACCTATTGGAGCATCATCAATCCAATCTCTACCTTTCAAGATAATAAATCAGGCTTAACTATTACTAAACTTCTTTTAAGAAGAGTTACCATACATGGCAGAATCTATACAGAGTAGCTTTAAAGAAATAAAACCATAGGCCCAGCTATACGAGGGTTTTAAGATTGGAGACAGCTGAGGAAAGTCGCCTATAATACTTAAATCTCTTATTGTAAAACACAAACTTGCAGACAGTAGCTGTCTGCAGGAAGAGAATCCAGTAAATGTCTCAAGGTGACATAGCAAAAACAGCAGAGAAAAAGGTGTCTCCAATACAATAGCTACAATAGTATTGTTTCTATTACATCCTGGTTAGCACAGGCCAGACTAGATGATCACAATGGTCTCAGGATTATCCAAAAAGATAGGCTGGCAGATGACTTACTTTTTGTACAGATCTGATTATGGTGGTTTGTCCCTGGTCCCTAAGAAGCATGAAGAGTGGAGAGCTTTTGGCAGAGGCTCTCCATTAACGAAAAGAGGCAGCTGCGCCGATTGGCTGTACTGAAAATTAATAGAAGTGAGCTGTGTTGCAAACAAACTGCTCTGTATGAAAAAAGCAGAATCAAAACTAATGACTACTGCAAAGAGTGTGAGTTAAAATGATTAACAGCATAGATGGTGGTGATCAGGCCTGTTAGTAATTAAAATGGAAATGTTCCACACTAAATTTCTAAATTCACTAAATTTGTTCCTTTTACAAATGTCTTCAGACATGATTTTTTTCATTGAAATTTTTTTTTTTTTATTAAAAATGTACACAAGCCAGCACATTCCCATATTCCTGGTATTCAGGTGGCTGAGAGACAGTTTTAAAAAAATATACAAACTCACAAGCCCTCCTCCTTAGGGCCTGTCAGGTTATAGCAAGACTTCACTTCCTTTGGACAGTGGTGAAAGCTGGCATCTGAATGGGCTGGATAGTGTGGACTGGCTGAAATATTGGCTTCTTTCGCATATCAGTGTGTGTTTTCACTGAAGGGAGAAGCTGGTTTCTTTTGATGATCTGCAGTGCCAGTTGAGTGTTACCTACAAAACAGTTTCTAGTTAAAATTCACTTCTATCCATGACAAACTCTTGAGAGTCAGGACCTGGGACAGAAAAATCTTGAAAAGGCATCCTAGACAATCCCCTGCCCACGGTAGGTCCCACCCATGCAACTCTGGTAAATCTTATGCTGCAGCTAGCATATGCTATTTCATAATGATCAACATACTGATAAGTGGATGTCACCTACTATAAATGCACATCAAACAAAAAAGATAGTTGAAGCAACAATAGTGCTCAATTCTAGCTGCTGTTCCTAGCTATTAAAACAGTTATACCTCCAGGACAGAGACTTGATTTTAAACCTTAGAGTTGGCAGAGTACTTGATACTATGAATCCCCAGAGTCACCTTGCCCCCTACATCCAACTTGGACTTTTGTACAATCCTATTAGATCTGAAAACTCAAGGGTTCTTAGACAATTATACTCCTTTGCCATCACTGCTCTCTCAATCATCCCCACGGACTACATAGTACATAATAAAGGGAAACACAAGTGAGACATCAAGGATATATATACAAATCAGAACATATTAAAGCTAAGATTCTGACTTAAATCAGTCATGCTTAGAGCTGGTCCACATTTTTCAAACTAAAGTTTTCATTGAAAAATGGCCTTTAAAAAAAGCCAGCATGACCCCAAATTGTTTTCTGTTTAATGAATTCTGAAAAGATTGGTTTTTGATTTTTCTCTCAAGTCGTGTAACATGAAAAGAGAGGGAAAATAGAGTAATGAGAATTTCTGAACTGAAGTGAAGTGATGTTTGTAAAAAACCAGCTCTAGTCGCACTGAACATCTACACCCACTTTGAGAAGGAGACCTGAAAAAGGAAAAGAAAAAGGGATTGTGCTCTTCTGCTTTGTAAATTGAAGTAAGTAAATCCAGAAGGGTTTCCCAAAGTTTGCTTTAAAAACAAAAAAAAGACGTTGTCAGGTCTTGTCTAGAGCTCTCATTAACGTAGTAGCTGTGCAGTCAAAGAAACCAGGCAAGCAAAATCTGGTTAATTGAAGGGATCTGATTTTTATTCAGACTATTTAAAAGTTTTTGGTGGCACTAGTTTTTCCTCAAAAGATGTCTTTGTTAGGAATTCAATGTCAAAGAAAAGAAATCTCTCACTCAACATATAAATTATCCACAAAAAACAGAGAATATGAGACTTCATATTTCTTATTTTGAAAATATAAAGAGAAAAATCTTAAAGGAAAACTATCAGCTTAAGTCACACTCCTATCTGAATATGTTTCATGTACTATTTTTACATGCAACACGATTGTAACAGATTAGAGCGGTGAAAAATTGAGCACCGACAGCACTGTCTGTTCAGTTACTAATGCCCCAGTCCTGCAGGTGGTTCTGCTCTAGGAATCCCTTGCAACCAGAGTCCTGATGGCTTCAGCGGGGCTCCATGTGGGTGCTTTGTTGTGCCCATGCAGAGCAGCTCAGAATGAGGGCTGTCATTCCTGTTCCAGTGTGGGTCCTTCACACAGCAACAGGGGAAATTTACTCATCTTACTGTAACTGGAATCCTTTGAAATGTGCTGTCCATATACACACTGCACTATTGGTGGACATGAGCAGTACCCTGGGACTCCCTGTGCTCCACATAAAGGGCATATAAGGGCACAGTGCATCAGTGCGCCTCTGTTTCTTCTAAACTGTAGAATCTGAAGGATAAGGACACCAAAGCTGAGTGGATGGAGGCTATGTAGAATGTGCATGTGAATAACATCTTTTCAGTGAAGCTACTGATGCTTGAGCTCTAGTTGAATGAGCCCAAGGAACCGAATGGCTCTGCTATGGCTACTTCATAGCAGGTCTTGATGTAGTTGGGAGATCCAGTTTGATGGACTGTGTGTTGATATGGCTGATCCCCTTTATTCTTTTTGCAAAACAGACATATATTCTCCAAGGCTATTTGAACGGTTTTGTCCTATGCAGGTAGAAGGCTAATACCCTCCTGCCATTTAAGGAATGTAGCATTACTTGTGCCTCTTGAGGCAAGAGGCTTTGAAAATAATACTGGCAAGTGGAACTCAGTAACCACTTTTGGCAGGAACTTGGAACGTGTCCTTGAGATATCTTATCGGAATAGAAGATTGCAAAGGGTGGATCAACCATAAGTACTTGGATCTCATTTACCCATCTTGCTGATGTGATGGCCATCTTCGCAGAAGTGTAAAAAGGAATAGGTAGCAAATGGTTCAAATGGTCTGCTCATAGAATCATAGAATATCAGGGTTGGAAGGGACCTCAGGAGGTCATCTAGTCCAACCCCCTGCTCAGAGCAGGAACAATCCCCAATTTTTGCCCCAGATGGCCCCCTCGAGGATTGAACTCACAACCCTGGGTTTAACAGGTCAATGCTCAAACCACTGAGCTATCCCTCCCCGCATGAAGGATGAAACTACAAAATTGGGGTCCCATGGTGCACTCAATTGGTGGGAATACGTCAATCAACCCATTTAAACATTTCATCATAGTCAGGTGAGAAAATACTGTGTTTTTCCGGGCCGGAGGGTGATAAGCGGAAAGTGAACCCTGACTGAACTCAATGACAAATTATTGTTCTTTAGCTCTAGCAAAGAATCTAAGATCTGAGGCATCGAAGAATTGTGAGGAATAATCAGCCTTCTACAGCACCCGTGGGAAAACCTTGTCCATTTTGGCAGGTAGGTTTTTCTTGTAGACTTCTTCCTGGTGTTCATAAGGATATTCCTCACTGGAGAACAACAGGCATATTCTACTGACAACATGCACCCAAGTACCACACTATGAGATAAAAGGATTTCAGTTCTGGATGTAGGATCTCTCCCTTCTTCTGTGATATGAGATCTGGGAGCAGAGGTAAGGTCTTGGGTTGGAAGGTTCACAGGTATAGCAGGTCTGTGAAAGAAACTGGCATGGCCATGCCAGGGCTATCACAATCAGCTTGTATGAATCTTCCTGTTGACCCTTGCAGAGCACTCTCAATATCAGAGGGTAGGCATATATTAAGGTCCCTGACCCTGGAATGCATTTGCCAGGGAGCCCAGGCTGATGCCTCCCCTAGAACAAAATATTTAACATTTCCTGTGACCTCATGTGGCAAGCAAGTCTATCTGGAGGTGACCCGAGAACAGAGTTCTTTATCTCCCAGTAGTGATTCTGGAAGAAGTGCCTGCTCAGTGCCTGCCAATGTATTTTAAATGCCTGGTAAGTATACTGCTGAAGGACAATCTAATGTTTGATGCATCAGGTCCACAACCTGACAGCATCTTGGCTCTGCATTGTTTTTTGCTGCAGAACATGGTAATTGTATTGTCAGTCCTTACCCGTACCAATTGTCTTCTGGTAAGTTTGAGAAAAGTCTTGATGTTTTGCATAAGCTCTGAGGTGGATAGGCATCCTTGCTTCCTAGACCATCCAGAGGACTTGCACTTTGAGCAATATCGTATGACCACCCAGCCCCTTAGTGAAGCATCTGTCACATTGTATGTGATGTGGGGGGGAGGGGAAGAGAGAGAGAGAGAATGGAAATCAATCCCTTTGCAGATGCTTGCTGGATTTTTCCAGTGTGTCAGAGACGACAGAACAAGAGAGGACACACAAAAATGCATTACTAATGATGATTGTTGGTAAGTTGGGTAAGCTTCTACCAGCAGCAGAGGTGAGGTCTGGCATGTGGTGTCACAAAGGTGACAGAGGATACATGTCCTAGTAGTCATCAGATAGATCCTTGCTATGGTATTTGGGTTTTGTTCCAACTGACAGATGAGGGCCAATTGGTTGCTGAATCTGTCCTGTGGGATGTAAACCACTGATGCGGTGGAACTTAAGACTGCTCCTATGAATTCAATATTCTGGACAGGAATCAGGCTAGATTTGGGCAGCGTGACTTTTGAGGCTAAGCTGAAGCATAGGTCTAGTGTAAAGGCAGATGGAGCCTGAGGCATGTTGAGGAGGAATTTGTATTCAATGTCTGTTAGGGAGAGGGAGTGGGTGCCCCTTGGCATATGAAGGGCTGGTAACTCCTCACTTAGTGCCACCACTATCTGCAGTGTTGTTGAAGGCTGTGGTTTAAATAGGGGACAATAAAGGCATTTTGCATGATCATTGGTTACGGGCATGGGCCCTTTGTATGTGGGGCAATACTTAAGCCCAGGAGACTTAAATGAGACCATCCTGGGGCTTGACAATAAGTCAAACTAAGCTAAAACTTATGGTTAGATAATATACTGTAAAAATATTTTAAAAACTGTCAAAATTATTAATTGTGCAGGAGGAAGTTGCTGGCAGTTGCACAGGCAGTGAGTTCAGTCTCAAGCCAGATGTGATTAAGAGGAATGGAAGAGTGCAGTGCGCTCTGCCCTTACATGCCCTCGATGTGGAGCATGAGGACTCTCAGGGCATACGTGTGAGGTCTAGATACTGCTGACTAAATACTCTGGACTGAAGTGCACGATGCAAATGTGCATATGGACAAGCAAGTGAAGGAGAATACTAAACTGAGGACATCTAAGGGGTAGGTGTGGTACATGGCATATTTAACTCATTTTTGGAAGCTTAATAGGTTTCAGGTTGGTGTCCCTTAAAAAACCCAACAAACCTTTTAGGCCTTCTTTATACTTTATACCAGGGTTGGCAACCTTTCAGAAGTGGTGTGCTGAGTCTTCATTTATTCACTTTAATTTAAGGTTTCGTGTACCAGTAATACATTTTAACGTTTTTTAGAAGTCTCTCTCTATAAGTCTATACATCATATAACTAAACTATTATCGTATGTAAAGTAAACAAGGTTTTCAAAATGTTTAAGAAGCTTCATTTAAAGTTAAATTAAAATGCTGATCTTACACCGCTGGCCCACTCAGCCCGCTGCCAGCCTGGGGTTCCGTTCACCTAGGCCAGCAGCAGGCTGAGCAGCGGCTGGAACAATAGCTGGCAAGGGGCTGGCAGCCAGAACTCCAGACCGGCAGCAGGCTGAGCATCTGCCAGCTCCTGCCAGCCAGGATCCCAGCTGCCGGCTCCGCTCAGCTAGCTGCCGGTCTGGGATCCCGGCCCTGCCCACATAGAGTGGGTACCTACCTTCTCCCTGGTTCTAGCCCATTCTCTTCCTCTCTCTCTGCACTGAGCTGAGGGTGGCAGTGCACGGAGCACAGGGATGAGGGGTGAAGGAGCAGGCTGGGGGTTGGGTCTGTCCAGGAGCTAGAATGAGGGAGGGCGGCTCAGGGTTGGGGCAGGAGGTTTGGGTGTGGAGTGCTTACCTTGGCAGCTCCCATTTGGTGCGAGTGGGAATGTGGGGAGTGCAGGGGTCAGGGCAGGGGACTGGGAGCAGCCCCACACCCCCAGCCCAGAGCGGCTCACAGCAGGGGGCTGGAGAGGATATGCCCTGATTCCACCCCCCTTCCCCAAGGCCCCATCCCCACCTCTTCTTCCCATCCCTTGGGAGGGCCATCAGCTGATCAGAGGCAGGGAGGGAGAGGAGGAGGGGCAGGAACCCAGCACGCTGGGGGAAGAGGAGGGGGGCGGGGAGCTTGCCTGCCCTGCAGCAACAGCCAGCAGTACCAAGCTTCTTCACGTTGCCCCCGCGGGGGGAAGAAAAGAGAGAAGAGCAGGCCAGGGTGGGCAGGATTTTTAATGGCATGCTGCTGCCTGCTGGTGTCCCAGCTGCCGGCCCTACTCAGCCCGCTGCTGGCCTGGGTTTGGCAGTGGGCTGAGCAGGGCCGGTGGCTGGGACCCCGCAGGCAGCGGCGTGCCATTAAAAATCAGCTTGCGTCAGTCTTTGGCACACGTGCTATAGGTTGCCGACCCCTGCTTTATACAAAGGTTCAAGAAAGTGCATAAACTTTATCATTCAATCTCCCATAACTCACTAACTGATAAGTATCAGAGGGGTAGCCGTGTTTGCCACTTTTACGGATCCAGACTAAGAGTTCTGTGGCACCTTATAGACTAACAGACATATTGGAGCATAAACTTTCGTGGGTGAATACCCACTTCGACAGATGCTGCGTCTATAAGGTGCCACAGGACCCTTTGTCACTAACTGATAGGATTTTGCTCAAACTTTCCAAGACAAATTGCTTTTGTACAGAGAGAATGCATGGAAAATTTCAGCCCAGAAGATGAATGCTTTTGAGTGGGTAAGAACAGGTTTATGCTAGACATAGTTTTAAGTCTGAACTACAGCAGGCACTGCCAGCCAGCTGTGTAATTTAAGCTAAGAAACACTTATTTTTACACAAGGACTATCAGTTACAAAGGAAACAAAAACAAACAAAGAGATGGCAACTAATGGCGCCATGTAGAAGTAGTGAGTGTACGTACGTACGCGCACACACACACACTTTGGACATGAAATGTGGGGAACAATTAATTGCACAACTTGCTGAGCTGTAAACACATCTGAACTCCAAGTCTAAATAGACAATGTATTTCGGATGGTACTAAAGGCTTTATTCTACTGCTTCAGCTTCAAAGGTTAGGGGATTCTTTGGTAAAGTTTGCAGTAAGGCCAAGAATAATAATTAAACACAAGCAGCACAAGAAGCTTCAAACAACATAAAAGTGGTTACAACTGTTCAGAAAAGATGCTAAAATTATTTACCATTCTGTAGTTCAAGATACACAGCCAGTAGAATGGCCTCCGGGGGAATTTCTTTTGGATGGATCAGTGAAGCAGCCTTATCCCAAAATGAGAGAAAAAGGTTATTAACTCAACAAGAAGGAAAATACCAGTTAACAGGATAGTTGTAAGACAGGACAATAAACAAACTAAGGTACTGTTTTTGAAATATAAATACCTGCCATCAGGTCCATGTATGCAGAGAGAATGACAGACGATCTGCCTTGTAAGAATATTTCACACCTCTACTCAGAGGCACCATCTGCTTTTTACATACATACATGACAAATATAAAGGAGTCATTCCTGAGCCAATCCGAAGGTTTTGTCTGTTTTTTCTTGGAGGGATGATTTCCCAGACGAGCAATTCATTCAAAATCTCCCTACAGTCACATGATCAGATCCTCCATTATAAAGCTAATGAACCTATTCAGATGTGCACCAGCTAGGGATCTCTCTCTCTCTCTCTCTATTCCCAACCTGCAGCAGTTTGAGAATGCAGTGAAATGTCATCGTCTCAGCCAATCAGAGTGCAGGAATACTATATAGTTACTTAGTTCCCTGTGCTCAGATTGGTTGCCAATGATTTGTACAGATGTTTATTTCTTAATACACATATAGTATTTGATTCCCCATACTCTGATCAGCTGACAGGCAGCATAAAAGGATTTCATGATCACAGTACAATTATTTCTCAAAACTGTGTGGTAAATATGCAGCTCTCCGATCAGTTGGTCTAATCTCTGTGCTCTGACTGGCTCCTATATTCAGAAAGCTCAAGCACAGTGTCATTCCTTTCAGTCAAAGCAGAAAAATTTGAGATTAATGCAAAGAAAAACAGCAAGGGCTGTCAAGCCTCTGAAAGGGCAAATGTTATTAAATATTCGACTCATTTCCCTCCTCTTCATCCTTCAACCTCAACTTCCTTCCCTCTTCATCTGGGCAAGCATCACTGTCGTCTGTGTTAGTCTTGTTTACGCTGGAAGAAAATAGCCCTTCTCCTAATCAATTTTGAAATGTGTAAACAAATATATTGCAACTATTCATACAAAAGCCTTATTTCCTTTCCTCATAGCTTAGCAAGAAGGAAGACAAAGGATAAAAAATGATGGAGGAGGAGAGGCTATGATTTTTTTTTAAATCATTTCCCTTCCTGAAGTTACTTTGAATTTCATTTCAAAGTGTGAACAATTAAATATTTCCAGTTCAACAAAGATGCTTCCCACTAACTCACTAATCACCAATTAGTAGACTCAGGGGCCTCCAAGTTTATTTGCTATAAACCCCTTAGCCTTACAGTTTGTTCAGCCCAAAATACAGCTATTACTTCACTAAGAAGTGAGCACACTGAAGTTATATTACCTCAATCTGTACAAGTATATTTGGTTTAATACCCCCCCAACCCCAAAGACATACACACATTCCTGAAAAAGGACAGACCATATTTGTGAAAACTAAAAATATGGGACAAGATGATTCTGTATAAAAAGCCCTGGTCCAAGCAGTACAGTTAAAAGACTGAACAGTAATTTGGGTAACCTGGTACCAAAAGTGCTATTTCACCATTTAATTTGCCCTATTTCTCTCTGCAAGATATAAAAACCAATGGTGTCCCTGTCCATTGTTTTTCTAGTTGGTTTCACTCAGTGTTGAACCCAGCCTATCCATCCATTTAAATATGCACAGTGAAGTCATTCTGTGTCCCCTCTCTTTCACACATGGTGGTAGTTACATGTAGTACCCAGAGACATGGATCTGCTCTGTTGAGAGGAAGGAAATGAACAGCTTTGAATAGCTTCAACTTCAATTTCTTCAACTTCAGAGTAGTATCCTGTTGTGGACAGTGATTAAATTATAACAGCTTAAGTTATTCTGTGGAGAACGCTTTTTAGTTTTTACAGAGAGGAGAGTTGCTACACCAAGGGAAGAAAGGAAGAGGGAGTAAAAGCTAGAAAAACTGGAGGAAACTGAACTCCAAGGACAATTAATTCCCTCAGCCTCAGGAAACCCCTAACCTTTCAGCACAAGTATTTGCACATTTTTTGTAAGTACTCCACAAGTGAAATTCTTGCATTCAGGTAACAGAAATGGGATGTTTGTGTTTAGATTTTGATATGACAGATAACAGCTGTAAAGCATCCTAACTTCCCACCAAGGCAGTTGAGCAGCTTTACAGTCTTAAAAGTAAACTAAAATAAAGTTTTAGCAGTCCAGTGTTTGGAATACCAAAACACCACAAAAGTTCTGCTTTTAAGGGCAATAACTATCACCAGTTTTGGGAACAATTAAGTGTCAGATTAATTTTAAGCCCACCCACCAACAGTTTAAGGCAAATTTGAAGAAAGGCTAAAATTGCAGGCTTAATTGACTGCTTTAGAGAGTTTGATGCCTTTGGCTTCCCTTTAGCCACCCCAACGTTTTTTAAAACAATGAAGCTAAAAGGGATACTGGTGTGATGGTTGACATAATTGAGAACAACTTCATTGGATCTAATCCAGAACAGCTCTTATTTCCAGAAGAGCTCATTTAAAGTAGTTCTAGACCATCGTGTCAATATTCATTTAGATAAAACACCCAAGAGAAATTCACCTAAGCAGACAAATGGCTTTGAAATCAGGTGAATATGTAAAGATGTAATTAAAATATTATTGAAAACATTTTTCAGGCTTATCTTCTGGTTGAAAACATATAGCAAGTTTCAACTGAGCAAGTTTCTAAAGGAGCGTTTGAGAATCCTAGGAAGGATAAAGGGGAAAGATGAGGGGGGAGGAAAGGCTATGATGTTTTCTTTAAAAAAGATTTCCCTTCCTGAAATTATTTTGAAGTTTCATTTTAAAGTGTGAACATAAATATTTCCAGCATAACGACG
The DNA here is from genome assembly GCF_009764565.3 of Dermochelys coriacea. NCBI lineage: Eukaryota > Metazoa > Chordata > Testudines > Dermochelyidae > Dermochelys > Dermochelys coriacea. Next base: position 195,134,265 of record NC_050069.1, read on the forward strand.
AAGATGGCTCCTATATAAGGGAACAAAAAATGAAGCTGTCTTGAGGTTTGTTTTTTCACCTGGTGGAGACACTTGCGAGCTTTATCATATTCACTTCGCAAGCAATAAGCACTGCCAAGGTTAAACAACATCATTGTTCGTGCAGAGGTGACTGAACTGGGATAACACTGGGGTGTCTGCTTGCCAGCTGAAAGAAAAATTAATCAAAATTAATCAAAAACTTTTGATTTCATTCCACACTGTGGCAAGACAAATGCCTGCATTACTTCTGGATTCTGGAGCTATTACTTACAAGATTCCATCACCTCATTTTCTCCTTTGTCTGACCCTGTAGAGACAAGAAAAGCCAGAATGTCCTGTGAGCCTTCTTAAGGCTTTTAAAAGAAAACCCTATCATTTTATGACAGCAGATACAAGCTGGACTTTCCCTTCATGGACTGACTATGGTAAACCAGAAAAATCTATCAGCTTGTAAGAAATCATGGACCATTTAGAAAGTTTTCAATTTTCACGTAAGGGTTTGGCTCATCTACAAACATCTTTTAAATCTGCAGTATAATGATGGGCAATAAAGTTTAAACTGCAAATGTGCCATTCAAATCAGAACTGCTACCGAAGGCTGAACTGTATAGATGGGATCTAAAAGTAGCTGTTTTCGTTACATTCCCTACTTCACCCCCCCAAAAGCGTTGGAAGTTTTAAGATACAGATTTAACCATCTCCCCTCTCATATCCCCACAGTGTATGTAAATGGTATTTAAATTCTGAAAACGAGCATGGAGGGTGAAAAAAGGGTGAAGTGTTAGTAGGTAAGAAGCCCAAGCATTAACTCTAATTACGTATTTAATAACAAACTTCCAACAAATGATGTTTAGACAAACTGATGAGCAATGTTATAACATTAGTTATTTTGAACTAAATTACAAATATACACGAGGTAAACCAAAAACTAAAGGACTAAAGAACAGACCATCCATCTCACAAAAAAATGTTGCAAACTTATATATGTTGCAAGTTACAGAAGGAAGGCAGCTGAAAGCACGACCGATTCTAATCAAGTGTAGACTCATTAACCTTGATCCTGTTCGTTTGAAGAGATCCCCAGGGAAACATCAGTGACGTTCTCAGGGTTCAAGTGAGTGATGGCATCAGATATTCTGTCTAGAGAGATGAGAGCCTCTGCTGCATACAAATGGCCAAGAAACCTACAACAGCAAACATTCAGATACAAATTCCACTTGGACAAGTCTCATTACCATATTACTAAAAAGAAAAGGAGTACTTGTGGCACCTTAGAGACTAACCAATTTATTTGAGCATAAGCTGTCGTGAGCTACAGCTCACAGGAAAGCTTATGCTCAAATAAATTGGTTAGTCTCTAAGGTGCCACAAGTACTCCTTTTCTTTTCACTTTTAGCCAAGGAGTGAAGGATAGGGTTCCAGCTCACTTGTTTTTTTTAAACAAAAAGCCTTCAGAATTGTATGACAATCAACGTGACTGAGTCCAACAGGAATATTACACACGTGTAATCTCTTCTGTAAACGGAGCTGATTTCTTTCAAAGTATCTTGCTTATCTTTTGGAAGTTAAAAGCCCCCTTTGAAGCTAATTTGCACACTGAATACTCAGAAAGTAGCAGTCTTTGTGGAGAGCAGTTACTGCCCATTCACAGAAATTTAACATTAAATACATATACAAATAAGTAACTAGCACTTCCATAGCACTTTTTACCTGTAAATAAACTTTACAGAAATAGTAAAGCATTGTTATCCTCATTTTGCAGATGGAGACACTGAAGCACAGAATCTACGTCTCACAAAGTCAGTCAATGGCAGAGCCAGGAACAGAACCCAGGCCTAAAATATCTAGTCTGCTACTCTAGTCACTGAACCAAACTGCCTCTTCAAAACTAACAAGAAGCACCAAAAGTAGTTACAGAATCTGACCATTCCAATTATACAGATTTCATATATAAAAAGTTAGGCCCCATTCCTGCTAGTCAGTGATTATTTTGCCACAGACTTCAAGGGGGAAAAGGGTCAGATCTTATATTTGCGTTCTTAGACTTAAAGGCAGAACTGGCAACAAGTTAAAAATGTTGGCACTTCAACTCAGATTCTTCCAGATACCAGGGGCAAAAGAATGGTCAATCCAGACTTACTTAAGAGATCCTGACAGCTTTGGCTGCTGAAGAAGTTTATCTGCATGATTCAAAGCCATAAGGTTATCACCCAAAGCCAGAGCAACATAAGCACTGCAGGCCAGTATTGAGCACCTGGAAGAGGAAAAGAAAAAAAAAAATTCTGTAGTTTCAAATCCAAATGTAATTGTCCAATTCTTGTATTAATACATACATATAGAAAATTCTCAAAGACATGCTGGGTCCTTCTAAGAGGACTTGGGCAGAAAGAACAGCTAAGCTGTTGGGATAGCTGATTATTTGATATACATATAAGAAGGCCTGAATCCTTTTTTCAGATCACACTATTTCAGGCCTGACTTCTAAATGGCATATTACAACAAACGTAATCTGTAACATCGTGCAAGGGGTTGGCTTTCATAGTTTTAAGCAGTCCAAGAGGGCCTACTGGCTGTCAACAGTGATTTGCATGCCAAACTTCAAATCTGTGAAGAGGCTGAATGGCTGGAATAACAGTGTGTAAATTCAGGATTCCTATATAGGAACAGTACATGAACATTTAGCTGGTCTATAAAAAGTCCTATTTTAATCTCCAGAAAATGTGAACTTTTAAGAACTAAGTTATACTGTTTTCTCCAAAGCAACTGTATTATAGTCCATGAACCTGCAACAGGAAACATGTTAAAATGCTCAGCACATTTAGGCTCAAATATTTTGTCAAGAAGTATTCACTGGATGGAATAAAATTTGTCCAGTAAAATAAAGTTCCAAATTCTCACTTTATCAGCACTTTATAATATTCAGAAAATCCACACAAATTATACTTTTATTACTTGTGTTCTAGATTCTTTTAGCCTTGAACTTGTTGATATGTTCCCATTTTATGAAGCAATAAAGTGATACTGCATCATGTAACTGGATATGTAATCTCCTTGCATCATAGATTTATTGTAATAAGCCTTTTATTCAAAAATTGTTAACAGCCACTTGGGTCTATCATATTGATACTTTATAGTATTTGTACTATATGAATGCGACCATAAAACCTTAAAGTATTAAAGTAACAGTTTGAAGTTTTCTACACTGATTCCACTATTTTAAAACTGATAATTCTGATTTCAACACAAATCGTAGTGCTGCATCAGAAGATTCTATGAGATAAAAGTGCCAGAGATATTTAACTACACAGTCTTTTAGATATTACTTGTGCTTTAGAAATGCATGAAACTGCACAAGGTTTCCTGAAATTCTTGTAATAAAATCTGAATCACACATTCCACATCTTCAAACAATAGTCCCACATTAGGATGTCAGCATTAGGTCAAGCTTTTATAGTTTGTAATTTTTTTCCTTCTCCACCCCTTAAACACAGCACTTTGGAATATTTTTCCACTTCATAAGACACCGTTCAATGTAGGCTTGCTTTGTCTTCAGGGCATGAGCCTTCACCTTCCTTGCCTTGGAACTCCTTGCTGCAAGAACAGATTCTATCCTTCTGCAAGGAGGAAAAATGGATCCTCAGACAGGTCTCATGTTGGAAGTTGAGAGAAGAATGCATTTGATTCTCCTGCCAGTAGGTGGGCTATTATAGCATCAATTTTCTGGCAACTGTCAAGCCTACTTTTGGTCCAGCAGTAAGTTATGTCTTTATTCCTGTTTCCCAGGAGGCATGCTCTTTAATTATATACAAATACTGTAAGAAACTTTTCCACTGTTTTCCCCACCCTCTATTCCTCTTTATCATGCTTATATGTCACATGAAATCTGAAGCCTCACAAAAGCTTTCAAGAAAGGGAGAAAGGCTTCCACCTCAGCTCCCTAAAATATTCTTGAAAGGTTTCCAATAAATAAAAGAAATAGAATTCAGTATGAGAGAAAGTCCTAACTGGCGTGTTTTCTTCTGTCTCAAGGGAGCACTACTTTTAACAAGGAGAATGGTAAGATATTTAGCTGATAAGACTAATCTGTATAAAAAGGCCAAGCCTGTACTGACACAGAGTTGTTACTACTTCTGTCCCAAGCAAAAATTTGCTCTCTCTCCCCCTTCCACATCTTTCTATACATTCAATTAAAAAAAAAAAAAAAAAAAGGACACTCATTCGCCATCACAAGTTACCCTCCAGTGAAAATGCTGTTGGTCTGGAAACCCCTATATTCATTAGTATTTTAGGAAAGATACTGCACAGCAACAAGCAACTAGAGAAGAGCAAGATATTTATATCAAATTTTCTTGCTTGCAGTATTGTTCCTCTTACACTCAGATTCATTGTCAAACCTATTAAACCAAACAGTCAAGAGATCTGACAGTTAATCAGAGTGGAAAAAATTGCATCACAAGGGAAAAGACAAACTAATTTTTCCCTCCGGATGAGGATTCTGAGAAAACTCCACAGGCTGTCTTTAAGCACTGGAGAGTCCCAGCATTAGTCTGCTTCTCTGTTCCCTAAAGTTTCGTTTGCATTGGAAAAAAAAGATTTTTTTTTTAAACTGCCAGATTATGTCAAACAACCTGTTTTGCAGGACTTGACAATAAGATATGTCAGCCCGCATAGACTCAGGTTATTGAACCTCAACCAGCTACTGGAATTAGCTTAATCCATGTAAAAAGGCTAACCAGGATAAATCCAGTCATTCAAAACTGATTAAAGGGGAGAATTACAATGACATACAATGCAACTCTTTAAAGATATGAATTGATACCCAAATCAAATAGCAAACAATGGAATTTCCAGAATATGGAGAAAATCTGCAAACTGAAATAAATATAAAATACCAAATTAAAAACACAACACTGCCTAGCTACTAGGCAGCTCTCCAACACCACTTTCTACAAGCCATTACCCTCTGATCCCACTGAGAGTTACCACAAGAAACTACAGCATTTGCTCAAGAAACTCCCTGAAAAAGCACAAGAACAAATCCGCACAGACACACCCCTACAACCCCGACCTGGGGTATTCTATCTGCTACCCAAGATCCATAAACCTGGAAATCCTGGACGCCCCATCATCTCAGGCATTGGCATCCTGACAGCAGGATTGTCTGGCTATGTAGACTCCCTCCTCAGGCCCTACGTTACCAGCACTCCCAGCTATCTTCGAGACACCACTGACTTCCTGAGGAAACTACAATCCATTGGTGATCTTCCTAAAAACACCATCCTAGCCACTATGGATGTAGAAGCCCTCTACACCAACATTCCACACAAAGATGGACTACAAGCCGTCAGGAACAGTATCCCCGATACTATCACGGCTAATCTGGTGGCTGAACTTTGTGACTTTGTCCTCACCCATAACAATTTCACATTTGGGGACAATGTATACCTTCAAATCAGCGGCACTGCGATGGGTACCCGCATGGCCCCACAGTATGCCAACAGTTTTATGGCTGACTTAGAGCAACACTTCCTCAGCTCTCGTCCCCTAATGCCCCTACTCTACTTGCGCTACAGTGATGACATCATCATCTGGACCCATGGAAAAGAAGCCCTTGAGGAATTCCACCATGATTTCAACAATTTCCATCCCACCATCAACCTCAGCCTGGACCAGTCCACACAAGAGATCCACTTCCTGGACACTACGGTGCTAATAAGCGATGGTCACATAAACATCACCCTATATCCGAAACCTACTGACCGCTATTCCTACCTACATGCCTCTAGCTTTCATCCAGATCATACCACACGATCCATTGTCTACAGCCAAGCTCTACGATATAACCACATTTGCTCCAACCCCTCAGACAGAGACAAACGCCTACAAGATCTCTATCATGCATTCCTACAACTACAGTACTCACCTGCTGAAGTGAAGAAACAGATTGACAGAGCCAGAAGAGTACCCAGAAGTCACCTACTATAGGACAGGCGCAACGAAGAAAATAACAGAATGCCACTAGCCATCACCTTCAGCCCCAACTAAAACCTCTCCGATGCATCATCAAGGATCTACAACCCATCCTGAAGGACGATCCATTACTCTCACAGATCTTGGGAGACAGGCCAGTCCTTGCTTACAGATAGCCTCCCAATCTGAAGCAAATACTCACCAGCAACCACACAACAGAACCACTAACCCAGGAACCTATCCTTGCAACAAAGCCCGTTGCCAACTCTGTCCACATATCTATTCAGGGGACATCATCATAGGGCCTAATCACATCAGCCACACTATCAGAGGCTCGTTCACCTGCGCATCTACCAATGTGATATGTGCCATCATGTGCCAGCAATGCCCCTCTGCCATGTACATTGGTCAAACTGGACAGTCTCTACGTAAAAGAATAAACGGACACAAATCAGACGTCAAGAATTATAACATTCAAAAACCAATTGGAGAACACTTCAATCTCTCTGGTCACTCGATTACAGACCTGAGAGTGGCTATCCTTCAACAAAAAAGCTTCAAAAACAGACTCCAACGAGAGACTGCTGAATTGGAATTAATTTGCAAACTGGATACAATTAACTTAGGCTTGAATAGAGACTGGGAATGGATGAGTCATTACACAAAGTAAAACTATTTCCCCATTTTATTTCTCCCCCCACCCCACCCCCCACTGTTCCTCAGATGTTCTTGTTAACTGATGGAAATAGCCTACCTTGCTTGTCGCCATGAAAGGTTTTCCTCCCTCCCGCTCTGCTGCTGGTGATGGCTCATCTTAAGTGATCACTCTCCTTACAGTGTGTATGATAAAACCCATTGTTTCATGGTGTGTGTGTGTAAATCTCCCCTCTGTATTTTCCACCAAATGCATCTGATGAAGTGAGCTGTAGCTCACGAAAGCTTATGCTCAAATAAATTTTAGTCTCCAAGGTGCCACAAGTACTCCTTTTCTTTTTGCGAATACAGACTAACAGCTGCTACTCTGAAACCTAGCTATTTTCTAGTCACATTTCAATATGGCCAAATGCAAGGTCACATCTAGGAACACAGAATGCAAGCCCTACTTGCAGGATGGGGGAAACTATTCTGGAAAGCAGTGATTCTAAGATTTTCCACATTTAAATGCTACAGTGGTACAGCTGCGCTACTGTCTTTTTTCAGTGTAGACACTACCTACGCTGACAGTTGCAGTACTCTCGTAATCTACCTCCTCAACAAGCGCCTAGCTATGTCAATGGAACAAGTTTAGGCTTCGTCTACACAGGGACTTAGGTCGATTTAACACCAGCACTCAGGGGTGTGGATTTTTCATACTCTTAACCAAGGCAGTTAAATCAACCTAATTTTCTAACGTAGACTAAGCCTAACAGAGACTTGAGAGTCACAGTGGATAAATCAGCTGAACTTGAGCTCCTAGTGCAATGCAGTGGCCAGAAGGGCTAACGGAACCCTTGATCGTATAAAAGGGGAGTACTGAGCAGAAGTAAAGAGATTTTAATACCTCTGTATTTAGCCCTGGTGCAACTGCTACTACAATATTGTGTCCAGTTCTGGTGGTCACACTTCAAGAAGGATAGATAAACTAGGAGAGGGGCAGAGAAGAGCCATGAGAAAGATTTAAGGATTGGAGAATAAGCCTTAACAGACTTAAAGAGCTCAAAAACATAATGGCCATACTGGGTCAGACCAATGGTCAATCTAGATCAATATCCTGTCTTCCAACAGTGGTCAGTGCCAGATGCTTCAGCTCAATCTATTTAGCTTAACAAAAAGAGAAAGTTACAGGGCGACTTGATCACAGTCTACTTAGAGCCCTCTTATCAAATTTCTGTTCCCTTCAATCTAGAAGATAAAATATAACAAGATTCAACGGCTGCAAGCTGAAAACAGACAAATTTGCAAATTTTTAAACAGTAAAGGTAATTAACCACTGACACAATTTACCTAGGCTTGTGGTTGATTATCCAAACACTGGAGATTTTAAAATCAAGGTCTGATGTTTTTCTATGACTTGTGTTATGCAGGAGATCAGATTATACGATAAAAATGGTCCCTTCTGGCCTTAAACTCAGATTAATCTATGAATTCTTTGAAACAGAGGCCTGAAACTTTCTACAATACTGCAGTGAATAGAGGCAGCAGAAATAGTATTTTAAACACTACAAGTCAGAATTAGAGAGAGAAAAGACAACACAGGATTATTCTCTACAGTATATCTTCTAGTGCTTTATCCAGTAACTGGTGTTTCTACTTGTCATATAGTTTCTCCCCTTTATTCATGCACCTATAGCTACATTGTTTTCCCTCCCAATCTGTAGCACTTTTAGCACCACACGTGTCCATAGCCAGCCATCAGAGGAGCAATAAAACTCCTGAAGGGATTTCCTAAAGCAGAAAATTCACTATTATTTGAGACCATGATTTAATGATCTATCAATATAAAAGATTAGTAAAATAAGATTTTTTTTTAGCTACACTAGGCCTAAAAAGAGGAAGACTAGGTAAATAAAAAGAGGCACCAACAATTCTCTTGATCCCTATAATAGTTTTTATAGCACTTTCACTTGTAATCTGTGGCCCAGAGAGGATACATCAGGTTCAGTGAAGCCTAACAGAATTGGGTTGTTCTAGCATATTAAAACATTGTATGGAATTCTACTGGGCAGCAGAAAGGTAAAGGGATTGACTTCCTATTCAAAGTATGCTAAGTATGCAGAAGCTAGGAGGCTGAAGAAACTATTACAACAGAAGAACTCATAAAAAACCCAGAAGTTGAAACTCAAAGTTTCTTCTTTCGTACATGGTGTGTGGGTTAGGGGTTTTACATGTTACCCAAAAATAAAAAATAAAATAAAATAAATAAAATAAAATAAATAAATCTCTGCTTAGTTACTTTGTGCAATTGCCAAATATCTGGAATGTAAAAGATTAAGACAACTACCAAGTTCAGTATGTATGGTAAATTACATATTAATTCTAACCGTCCCCACAAATCCCTCTAAAATGACAAGATTTTTTGTTTTGTTTTAAAACTATGATGATATAAGCAATTATGTACAAAAACACACATTCAAAGCTATTTAAAAGAACATTCAAGTATTGGGAAAGATGAAGTTTTAGAGTCCAACTAGCTGACATGGTAAATCTAAAGAATATAGAACTTTTTCCCCCCCTTTGCTGGCTCTTGGAATTTTCTATTAATTTTAACTGACCATCAAGATACGAGTTTTAAATCTTTTTAGTTTTTCTTTTAACAGCTCCTCTTCCAGCAAAACTGAAGGCAGTTAGTTAACATTAGATTCTGTACAGAATGGAGTTTTACACAGCCACATGCAAAAGCCCAAAAATTGTTTATATCGACCCAGGCCCTAAGGATACCAAGTCACACGGTTTTAACTATCAGTTAAAGCAAGTATGACAAGAACTAAATCAATGTTTTTCTTCTCTTTTCCTTTTCTGCTATGATGTTCTTTACCAGAAGCAGTAAAATAATTCTTGTACTGACAAGCTTTTCCTGACATGCTGTCAGGTTACATCAATAGATAACAATGGTTGATTGTGAAAGAAAGGATTACATACATTCATTTTCTTACAACATGACACCATGTAATAATTTTGACATATAATAGTCATATTTTACACAAACAGACAAAAGAGCCATACTATGTGTTTATATTTTAACTCAATACCTTCCATCTCAAGTATTATACTCCTCTACTGTTTAAAAACAATCAAAATATCAGCAATGACTCCTCATTCATTCCAATGAAAATTTTCTTTAATTGACTAAAGCTAGATTTTCTGCACATAACTGGAGCAAAGCAAATGTTAAGCTTGATATTATGACAACAGGTAAACCAGGAGTTAGCCTAGAAGACAGTGTATACCTCATAACTTAAGAAATTACTGTATGCTTTAACAGAAAATAAAAATACAGTTAGAACAGATACATGATTATGAACAGGAATTTATATAAAAACAAAAAGGTACTAACAGAAAGAAGAAACCCCAAGTACTGCATTCATTACCCCATTTTAAAAAAAAAAAATCCCTAAAACTTTCATCTGCCGGAAACTACTTACAATGTTAACAGGTGTTGATTCTGCTGGGAAAAAAAATGTGGGTTCTATGTGGCTTGTTATCCCATCTGGATATCTGGGAGACAGAATGGGTCTGTAGAAAGAGCACCTAGACTGTGGGCCAAGCAGTCTTAAGGAAGAGAAAGTTCCTCAGTTACTGCACAGGGTGAGTTTCTTCGAGATGGTTGTCTCTGTGGGTGCTCCACTTTAGGTGAATCTGTGCCCCTGCCTCTGTAATTGGAGATTTTTAATAGTGGTGCCTGGGTGGGTTGCACATGCACAGTCCCCATCTCGTGCTGCCTCTGGGGGTTGCATAGCGCTTTGTGACCAACCTCCCCTCAGTTCCCTCTCTACTGCAGAGTCTCTAGTGTGGAAAAAAAAAAAAAAAAAACCAACTCCTCCAAAGTAGTGGGGAGGAGAGAGGGTAGCAGAGCACACACAGGGACAACTAATCTCAAAGAACCTCAGTTACTGCACAGGGGGAGTAGCCTTTTCCTCTTCTTTGAGGAATGGCCCTGTGGGTGCTCCACTTTAGATAACTGTAGAGAAATGGCCTTTGGTGGAAGGGAGGGTCTTTGGAGGAGTTGTAGTCTTAGCGGATGATAAAACCGTAAGTCTGAATAGAGAGTCTGATGATGAGTGCTGCTCTATGGCATAGTGCTGTGTGAACGTATGGGCTGATGCCCAGGTTGCTGCTTTATAGATGTCCATAATGGGCATATTGTTGAGGAAGGCTATCAAAGCACCCAGAGTGCTCTAGTGCAGCATGTGCAGGTCCCCAGTGGGGGTTGTAGCTGTTGGTGATAACAAAGGTCTATGCAGTTGGAGAGCCTTTTAAATAGCCTCTGTTTAGATATGGTGTCTCCCTTAGATTGTTCAGTGATGCAAAGAAATAACTTTGGTGATTTTCTGAACGTCTTTATCCTCTCAATATAAAATGTTAGCACTCTTTGGACATCTAGGAGCATGCAGTGTTGCTTCTTGTTTATTCCCGTGAGGTTTTGGGAAGAATGATGGGAGATAAACCTGTTAGAGCTGCGGGTCAGCCTATTCATGTCTAATGTGGATTCTAATGGGGACCAGAGGCCTTGGATTGTATGGTTGTGCAGGTGTGCCTCCCAACCTAGCGGAGAAGCATCAGTTGGGAGTATCATCGATGGAAGGTTCTGTGCAAATGGAATTCCTGCATAAACATTGTTTGGTTGCGTCCACCAACGTAAAGAGCGTTTTTTTTTTTTTTCATTTTACTTTGGTTGGCATTGTAAAACATTTGTAAATGCTGTGTCTGTGTGGAATATATACGGTCCTGAGCCAGCCTTGCAGGCATCACATGTGCAGTCTGGCATATTTGACACAAATGTCGTTGCTGACATGTGGCCTAACAGTTGGAGGCAGGTCCTGGCCGATGTCTGGGGACTGGCTTGCGTTGTGATGATTTACTCAAGTGCTAAACCTATGTCAAGGCAGTGAGGCTGTAGCCTCCAGAGAGTCGAGGTAGGCCCCAACGAACTCCAGTTTCTGCACAGGTGTGAGTGTTGATTTTTGTTTGTTTACTTGTAGGCCTAGATGTGTGAAGAGAGCTACTGTCTTGAGTAGATTCTAGTAGCTGTGTGGATAGGTGAGGAGTAGATTTCCTCTTCACCCTCATCATCTTCATCGCTAGATAAAGAAGGAGTTGATCTGGGGATGTGGTAAGTTGGCTTAGTACCGAGTGTGCTGGAGTGAAATCAGTACTGAGGAGTGGAGATTCCGGTGCCGAGGAGACTAGAAGATCTTTGTGGCAGAGAAACTGCCGCGGTATTGAGAGCATCAGTACCGAGGAGGGTGTTGTCAGCAGTACCGATGCCTTTGCTGCAGTTGACGGTGCCAGGGGTCATACGCTATGCGCTATAGAGGCAGAAGGTAGTGCCATAGCCTGTAGCGCTGCCCAGTGCTGCATGTTTGAGCTGCTCCAGCAGTACCGAGGGAGGGATTGTAGGTCTTCCTTTAATGCCTTTTTCCAAGCCAGCTCATTTAGGGTCTTTTGCTTGCACTGTACCCACGATACCGGATGATCCCATTAACTCACAGGTGGAAGGTCTTGGTGCGGTCAGTACCAATGAGTAAGGCTATGATTTTTGTCATGGATATTTTTAGTAAAAAAGTCAGGAACAGGTCACTGGCAATAAAACAAAACAAAACAAAAAAGTCACAGAAGCCGTGACCGGTCCCTGACTTTTACTAAAAACATCCCTCACAAAATAGGGAGGGAGGAGGGTCCAGCACCCTGCCCCACCCCGCAGCAACTGGGAGCTGCAAGGACTCCATTGTCCAGTGGTTGGGAGGGGTACCTGCATGGCTGAAGCTGGGGGTGTGTGTCCCGCTACTGTCCTGTGGGGCTGCAGCTGGAGTAGGGTCCCCCACCACCTGCAGCGGCTGGGGAGCAGCGGGGAGACCCCTGCCAGCAGCAGAGTCTGGAGGGCTGCAGCTGACCCCTACCTGCTGAGCAGCTCTGGGGTCAGTTGCTGGGCAGCTGTGGGAGGATCCCCAACTGCCCTCAGAGGCTGGACTGTTGCAGGGTCCCCAATGTCACGGAGGTCACTGGAAGCCACAGATTCTGTGGCTTCCGTGACCTCTGTGAATCTTAGCCTTACCAATGGGGTCTGCCAAGTCAGGGAATTCCACATTTTGGCTGGATTCCCAAGGAGGGGAGGTCGGAGCCTGCTTCTGTGTAACTTTCTTGGCAGGGTGCTCATTCCCCTGAGAGGGTGAAGGGGAATCTCTGTGAGATGCTGCTGTGGGAGACTGTTGCCCAGGAGGGGCCCGTGATCCCAGATCGGATGCAGGGCACAAAGACTTCTCCATCATGAGAAGTTTTAGCTGCATGTCTCTCGCCTTCCTGGCACAGACTTTCAAGCTGTGGCAGTGGGAGCACTTTTGAGATGTGTGTCTCACCGAGGCAGCAGACACACCGAGTGTCTACCCACCACAACTGAGGACCAGCAAGTGAGGTAATGTTTAAAACCCAGGGAGCCAGGCATGCCCCTCAGGAGTAGGGTTTCTCCTGTGAAGAAGGTAACTATACTACACTAAGGGGTATCCTAATAACTGAAACTTAAATACCCAAGTGAAAAAAAAAGTTATTTTTTCTTAAAAAAAAAAAACCAAACAAAACACAAAAACAGGGAAGAGTAATTAAACTATTGATTAACTAACTAGTATTCTAAAGTTAAAACTAGAGAAAGTACAGAGGCACTTCTAAGTGCTCCATCTCAAGCCAAAGGCAGTAGAAAAGGCACTGAGGGGGGGTTGGTCGCACAGCACTATGTAACCGCCAGAGATGGCATGAGACAGGGATAGCGCATGTGTGAACCACCCACGCTCTGCTACTAGAAACCTCCGATTACAAGCGCTGGGGCACAGATTCACCTAAAGTGGAGCATGCACAAGGACACTCCTTGAAGAACCTTGTGAACAGAAAAGGCTAGAGCTGAGATTTGATTTTGGTTAACACCACCAAACTCCAATAAGGGATTGAATTTGACTCTACATGATGTGCAGACTATGTTTTAGAACAGACTAGAAATAACACCTGTTCCTTTTGCCCAAAAGAACCAGTTATACAAGAAACTGCATTTAATAATTCTGGGGAAATTGTGCACCAAAATATTTTAAAATTCTGAAAAATTCTGCATTTTTTATTTATCAAAATATCACAATATAATCACTCTAGTTTCAATTATTTTGGTAATTTATCTCAAAACACCTGTCAACAAGTATGTCAACAATATAGACGACAAAAAAGATTACCCAGGAATAGAGAGTTAAAGAAGCCCTTGCAACCCAGTTCCAGTTGGGGAGTACTGAAGGTGGCTACATGGGGTCCCCAGAGCCCGAACACCTACTCCCTCCCGCCCAGAGTGCAGACCCCTACACCCCTCTTCCCCCAGAGCCCACAGTGTGTGCTGCCAGAGCCCAGTCACCTGCACCCCCTCCCCTCAGAGCCAAGCCATGGGCACTGCCCTGCCCAGCCCAGCCCAGCCGTGGGGCAACCCCTTCTCCCTAGAGCCCAGCCAGAGGGAACCCCCCCAACCCAGACACCTGTCCCCTCGCACCAGAGCTCAGACACCTGCCCCCCTCTTCCCCCAGAGGCCAGCCACAAGGCATCCCCAGAGCCAAGACACCAGCATCCCCTTCCACCCCCCCAGAGCCCAGCCATGAGCACCCCCAAGCCCAGGCACCTGCACCCCTTCTCCCCAAAGAGCCCATCTGCAGGGCACCCCCTGGTCCAGACACCTGCACCCCCAGAGCCTTTATTCCCCCCAGTTTATTTACTGTCTCACCAGGGAACATGGTGTGGTACGGCCCTGCCCTTCCTCACCCTTTGCCAGAGCTGGGTTCCCAGGCCCTCTCCCGTCCCCAGGAGAATGAGAATTAAGCTGGGCAGCCACAGCATGCAGCCTCTATCCCTGCCTGGCTGGGTACTCCACTCACTGGGCTCTGCAGAGTCCAGCAGCCCCTAGTGGCAGCCAGCAGCCCCAATTCTGCAGGGGAAATATAGAATTCTGTATTGTGCAGTGACACAGAATTCCCCCAGGAGTAATTTTAAGTTTAGAAACGTATTTACTGGAAGCTTTACACAGTGATAGGAAAAATCAGAAAGCAAGAGATACATAAGATTTGACTAATCAGACTTGAGTTAGGAAAGGCCATGAAAAAGTTGAGTCTTCTGTTTATTCCTCCACCACTTAATTCTATTTCTCAAAAGGAGGAGGAGGAGGAGGAACAGAAGCCTGGTCATCACACCTTCATATCTCCCCTGCTTTGCCCTGAAGGTCTAATGCTTGAAGCTTTTACTGCAAGTGCACTAATCTGACCCACTGTATCTATGCAATACTGTTGCTGATCTCCTGGTCTTTAATAGCCTCCATAGTTCGATGTAATTTAGCTGTAATTTTACAACACGCAAGGCTCAGTCTGAGTCAGTGATCAATCTTGGTCTATAAATCAATTGCCTGACCATGACAAAACTTCATATTTTGTTTAATTTGTCCAATTTACTTCCACGCCAGAGTGGCGATTTCTAGTTTTGGAAGGCTGAAATGTCAAACCGTTTCTTTGCACATCTTTACTGGACTGAAAGTATAAACCACTGTTTGCTTGTGCATGGATCAGAGATCAGGGCTTCTGTATTAAAAGGGAGCACAACAAATACAAGCTAAACTATTAAGCTCTTATTCTGGGCTTCCAGTTTCTATTAAAAAAAAAAAAATCCCACACACAAACCCAAAACACACCATCACCACCATCTTCTGATGATTTTCACATTCCATTTTACCAAATGGTAGCACTTATAGGTCAAGCAGCAGTATATAGACAGAAAGCAAAATTATTACAGCACTACATCCACTTGAGGAATTCAGTTCAACAGAGCACTGGATTTTAAGGTCACATGCATTTTAGTTTTAATGCAGCCAGATTTCACTGGTTGGTACTGCTCCAATCCAGTTCTGAGGTAATGGGCAGGGATGACCAAGGAATGGAGATGTAATGGTCCCAGTGTGGTAGAGGTGGCTTTTTGCTGGAACTTTCCAGCCTGATGTTTTAAAACACTAGAACATGGTATTAGTTGACCTGGGGTTTCCAGCAACGGCTTGGTTTTGCCACACATAGCAGATGTGTGCACTTCAGATTTTTTTTGCACTTCGCATAAGGTCATATGTGTATGATTCTTTCTCCAAATGGTACAGCATGAGATTTCAGTAACTTGTGCAGAGCTAAAGTGAAGCGATTGAGGAATTTGAGGTGAAAAACTGTACTTTTAAAAAAGGTCAAAAACATGATGGGACAAAGATCATTTTTTCAAACTCAGTTTCATATTATGTACAGTCAAAGGCCAAGTATGATTAAATAAAGCTTAACATGCATACTTACTTGCTTACTTACTATCTCATATACACATCTCAAAATGTGAAGTCATGATTTTTAAAAATAAAATAAACTTCTAGAATCCATGATAAACAAACAATCATACTTAGTTTGGTCTGCAAATTTGCCACATTCTATACTCACCCATGTAAAGAGAAAACCAGCAGCTGCCATTACGTACTATTTGCTTAACATTCAACGTATAAGCACCATATGTCTGAAGAATTTGCTAATGGAAAACTAGTCAGTTACTTGTAGCCTTGGAACATGAAGACATGCTAGGATGCAAGCTTTAAAATCAACCACTTGAGCAACGTTAAAGACATTCCTTGTATTAGCCAGACTTTTAAAACGTACTAGTTAGCCCGATTTAACTAACACATGCTCAAATCACATCTTTAAATCCTAGTCTAGACAAGTCTTTAGAAAACTTGTTTTGATTATACTTACATACGAAAAAACCCTCCAAGATTACTTTAATAACTTTTAGTTGTCTTAACATTCTTCAGGGGAATATGCTAGTTTCTTAAAACGGATATGGTGGCTATCACATGTGATTCAAAACCTCAGTTCACTACCCCGTCACCTTTGTTAGGAGAGTCCTGATGTGGAAGTGTCATATGCACTAACATTAATTTTGATTTTCGATCTGTCTGAGAAAGATGGGATATTATAGGCTGGCATGAAAGCTAGCCTTACAAGTGCTCTAGAAGGAAAAGGCAACATAATGAAATCTCAATCATTTCCATTAATAGCAGCAGGAATCACAGATTCTTGAATGTAAAGTGAGCATGCTTCCCCCCCCCTTTTTTTTTAAATGTAGTAAAAGGGACGTTAGACTTGTGTACAAACCTCAAAGTTACAGGTTTTTTTACCTGTACCCAGCTCTTTATTGAGTTTTACTCTTTTAATTAAAAATGTAGCCTTAAGGAAGGAAAGTGCCTTCCTCTTAGATTAATATTTATCTAATTTCCTTGTAATCTGCTGATAGTTCATTCCATGCCTAGCAGCTGTGATGTAGTTTTTGAGTTCAAAGTGACTTTTTTTAAAAAACACTTTTCAACTACAGTCTGACATTCTGCTTGTTTTTGTCAGTTTCAAGTTCCCAAGCAATAGAAGTACTTACCTTAAATTTTCTAATTCCTGTTTTCTCAGAGGTGAAGAAGGTGGAGCTGGAATGAATTTATCTCCTTCATGACTTTTACTGCTGAAATGAAGACAGCTCGTTAATTGCGAGCAGTGACCTTCAAGCCTTTAACAAAAAAAAGGCATGTAAATGCAATAACAACGGACACTAATACCCTCCCCCCCCGTGTTTTTTTTTAAAAAAAAAAAAAAAAAAAAAAAAAAGCAAGAATCCTACATGTTGAAATGGAAAAGGCTGGGCAAAGAAACAAAAAAGTGAGGGCTGGCAATACTTCAAGCACTGATAACATTAACAGTTCCAATTTTGGGGGGTGGGGGAGGGGAGGCAGTGACAACCTTTTACCAACAAAAGAAAAAAAAAACACCAACACTACCTTACGCAGCTTTAAGCTATTTTTAGAATTCTACAGGAGAAATGACTAAATCTGGTAGATGCAGATTGTGCTGGGTTTGTATTAGAGATAGCTTCCTTCCTTTTAACTTAGGGGAAGGACAGGAAGAGGCCCAGTACAATTTGAATTTTTTAGCAATGTATGGTCAAATTAGAGTAATTCTTTATCATATAATAAATAAATACCACAAACCACACCAAGAATCCACTTATTTTTCAGTTAGTAATATTTAATGTGAAACTTGAAATACACACAAATATTGGACAATTCAAGACATACTTCTCTCTCAAAACCTGTATTTTCACCATTTCTTTTTCTTGAACAAAAATTTTGAAAGTTGAAAGCTTTCCTTCCATCTTTGGCAGCAAACACTAATTTCTGCACTGGCAAACATGGAACTGCAGTTTACAATAAGTTGAAAAAACAGCTTCCTTCTGGAGGTGGGGAAAGATTACACTTGCATTTCGGCAGAAAAAGCAACACAATTTGGATACGACAGACCAAGGTTTTGGTCTGGATTTTCGCCCACTTCACAAACAGTGAGAAATTTTTCACCCAAGTCTAGTACTGCTTCATCTCTGCTTACCACAAGCACTACCTCATACATGTACAGATGAAGACGTTATTCCAGTGCAAACTTCACACCAAACATCAAGAGAAGTACAGAATTAAAGGAAACCTGTACCTAAAGTTGTAGAACACACAAAACCACCTCTTTTTCACCAGGGGAATGTCTGTTACAAGGTCCAGAGTGTACAATATTTTCATGAGAATGTCACCATCTTGGTTCTTCTATTGTCCCTACCCCCTACCTCCAAGCAGACAAGGTTCCTAGCTGAGAGGAATGGATGAAAATCCTTTCAGAACTTGGCAGCATGAATTCAGGAAGAGAATACTTAGTTACTGGACTTTTGGGGGGGCAACAATGTTCCTTGGGAGATATAGTGAAAATGTTAGTTATAGAAGCATATGTTTTAGAAATCATATGACAGTAAGAAATCCTCTTCTACAATGCACATTTTCTCTTCCTCACTCCTGTTAAGGAAAAGGGACACACCAGGAAAGATTCACTAAGAAAAATCACAAGTTGTGGACTGTGGTCATGAAGGATTTCTAAGGAAAGATGGTGGGGAAAAAATACTCCCAATAGCAAGAAAAAAGAAAAAGAAAATGAAAAGAAGTTTCCTTTAAATACCCCACATAGACTGAATTACTTAACTGTTAAAGGGATAAATGGGTTTTCTGCACTTTCAGTACTATATATTGGAACTTGGGTATAACAAAATGCAACTTTCTATTATTTTCCTTAAAAGAACTAAGGCCTCCAGCATTACCTGTTTTTCCCCCCAAAGCTGGTGTTCTAAACATTTTCTCCGAGGACTGCGTCCATGAAAGTGAGGGACTCACTGGCATTACACCAGGCACAGTGCAGGCAGGAACCAAGAAAAGTTCTCTACATAATTTTGTTAATACTCTTCTCCAACACCCCCGATTTTATATGGAAGTTTAGAGAAGTGTGTAAAGAGAAATCAGGATGAAACCAAAAGTCTCCATGTTGGATCTGACATTCACTGGTTTTGTTACATTTTGAGAAACTTTATAAACCAATTGAGTTTTTTCTTAAGATTCCTTTTGTAGATTTGTCATTTTTTGTAGTTTATATTTTTAAATTGCCAACTGTATGCTTCTTTCCTTCACACTTCCTAAATCCAACCTCCATCCCCCACCTCAGAAATAAGCATAATATCGCATACAGCACCCAAGAGTGCTTTGTCTAGGTAGCAAATCTGAGGCCAGGGCAGATGTTTAGAACTGAAGTATAAGACACTAAGGGCTTGTCTACACTTAAAATGCTACAGCAGCATAGCTGCCTCTGCAGCAGCTGTGCTGCTGTAGTGTGTCAGTGGAGACTCTGCAGTGACGGAAGGGGTTCTGTAGTTAGTTGCTCTAGTGAGGGTCTACGCTGAAGCACTTCCGTGGCACAGCTGCAGTGTTAGTCTGTAGTTAGTTGTCACTGTAGTTAGTCCACCTCCCTGAGAGGTGGTAGCTAGGTTGACAAACTCTCCCATTGACCTAGTGCTCTTTACACTGGGGGTTAGGTCAGCATAGCTACATCTGTCACCAGTGTGGATTTTTCACACCCCCAAGAGACATAGCTATTCCAATGTGAGTGTTCAACATAGACCAGTCCTGAGAATTACAGAAGTATGTGCACCCCCAGGGTGACTGGGAAAACAAAAACCACCGTCAACACATTTAGTATTGATAATATTTAGTAGAACTTAAGTAAAAAGACAGTGAAAACATTCATAAAAATCAATTTAATTGTTGAAGGGTAGTTTTTGTTTTGTTTTGAAAGAAAATAAGTGCGATGGTGGAAGTCTAATCACCAATTTTAACTCGAGTTTGGTTAGCAGTACTTAAAACTGCTAACGGTGTAACAGAATGACTTTGCATGTGTTTGAGATCACCTTTTACGTTTTCTATTTTTCTACTTGTCAAACTACAGGACAGGCAATAGGCACAGAAATCTCATTCAGATGCTGTGGATGAAAAAAAACAAACAGAAGTTTTTTAAACAACTGAAATATCTACTATTGCATTTACCTGCATGCTTCACTGCTTTCATTGTTCTCTGCATTTCCTCCCAACTGGTTATTAGTTTTAGATCCATTTTCCTGCTTTGGCTCCTGCTGATCTTCCGGCAGCAACAGCAAGGCATTTCTTAAACAAATCGCTGCAAACTCCATACTGGCTACAGGGATAGCGGAGGACTGCCCATCACTTGAAAGATGGAGGTTAACTAGTAACTATACTAATATTATTGCTACTTCATTCAAAAAAATATAATGCTCTAGAAAAAGAGAGTTCAGGAAGACACAGAACAACTCTGTCCTATGGACCAGTGGAAGATTAATTTCATGCTTTAATAAGTTACATTTAAATATTTACTTTATGCACTCAACAAAATGATTATATCCCAATTTAGAGCTCCATCCATGGAAGTCCCATATCTTCCGACAGGAACTCCCTAAATAGAGGGCTGGTAAAATCGGATCCTTTGGATACAAAATCCTGGGGCACTTTTTCCTTTGTGTTTGTATACTTCGGCTTGTAAAGATCTAAACACAGCATCAGTGCACATACAAGAAAACAAGATGTGCAGGAACAGAATACGTGCACACATTATGTTGTGAAGCCTGAAGACAAAGCCAATACATTCCACCACTTAGAAATGCAAGGGCAATTCACATATAATCTTACTTCAAGTGTTATGGCTTTTACAAGATGAGATAATTTAGCTAACAAGTAATAAAACTTTGTACATCTTATCTATTAGGCTACTTTCTAGGATAGGGTTTTTTGTGATAATTTCCCTTTCTATAAACAATTGAACATGCAACTAGGTGGAAAACATGAATTCTAGAGAAAGATTAAATTAGGAAATGGCCAACTAAAAATTGAGCTTCATTAAACACATAAATAAGCCTTCTGTTGCCCATCCAACACTAGACACCCACTAAGACCCCAAGCCTGTAAACATTTCAATACATGAGTAACTAACCATGTTTGTAGTCCCATATTAAAAAAAAAAAAAAAAAAATCAATCAATGGGAATATTCACATGAATAAAGTTATTCACGTTTAAAGACAGGGAAGTTTAGAATATTTTTTTCTGGTAAACAGCCATACACCCTTAAAGAGATGAGTAGAAAGTAACAGAGTAGAGAAAAATTGCATACTTACTTATAAACAACATTCTGTATTGATTGTGAGGCAAGGACTATTTTACGGTGATAGCCTTGACCTACTATAGATTGTACAATTCCTTTTTTGCTCGGAAGACCTTTAGTTTCTTGTTCTGACGTCTAAAAGAAGGATTGAAAATATCAGTGAGGCTGAACAGGTGATCTTCTTGACATAAAAGCTGCAGGGCTGAGAAAACAAACATTACATGTACATTACTGAACCCAGCTAACCTGCATTAATTTGGAATTCGTCTGGAGATGGTAGAACACCCCAGAAAGTTTTACTGTCATCCAAATATCATGAAGGATAAGGAACTTTTAATTTGTCCTCACAATGCAGTTTTACTATACCCCAACTAACTTGAAGTTTTAGGGATTATTTTTGATAATTTGTTCAACAGTCTATTAACCTAGTTTTTCCTCTGTTATAAAAAGAAAAAGGACAATGAACTAAGTCATTTTCAAAAATAGTCAAATTTAGAATTGCTAGGACATTAGATTATTTAGCTTCATATTATGTAAAATTTTTTAAACGAACAATATTTATATTCTGACCTCACCCCCTCCCTATTTTTTTTTTTTTCCATTTGTTGTCCCCAACTGTCATATTCAATAGATGCATGGGTCCAGTGGTTCCTCTCCCTGAACTCAGGCCTTCAGTTTTGGGTGGGCTATAGACACCCATCCCAAGTACTTCAAATAGTATAAACTTTCCAACTTCTGCAACAAACAAGACACGTCTCTTTCGCTACACAACCCTAATTTATCCCCAGATCAGGTCCATCCTGTACCCTGAATGAGGCAGGGGTCCTGGACAAAATTTAAGATATAATCATGTAATTAAAGACTGTATTATAACATACATGCATAAGGGATCTGAATTAAGATTCCATAGGCAATCTTAATCCCCATATTTTGTAACTTTTGAGTGTTTGACTTTGCAACCTTAACTTTATGTAGTTTTGTATATTTAATTTCTTAGGTAAACAAAAACAAAACAAACTTAAAACCCAGAAATTCTATCACGTGAAAGCATCTTGATCTTTCAGGGGTCATCAAGAAGATGACATATGCTTTTGCAGTGTGTTTCACAAGTATTTGCTGACAGCAGAGGAACGTCAAGAGTCAGCAACCTTGGGTTCAATTCCAGGGTTTGGGGGAAGTGGAGAGAAGTGTGCTCTTCTAGGTACAGACCCTTCACTTCCTGACCCCTCAAGCCAGACTCCTCCTACCTGTGTCCCCTCTGACCTGTCCCTGTGTCAGTCGCATACAAGTTTCTTCCCCAAACCCAGTTCCAGTCCTAGTCTCCTTCTTTCCATGTCCAAATCCCAATCTTTCTCCCCATGCCCCCTGTAAAATCTAAGGCTCCCAGTGCCAGTCTTCCTTTCCAAGCTCCTTTTCCCTAGTCTCCTTGCCCAGCCAGTCCCAGTAGCTTCTCCCTTTCAGCTCTTGTCCCCTCTGCATTTCAGTCAAGCTGCTGCTCCTGCTTCACACTGCCTGGTCACCAGCAGGGGGAATATTGAGAGCACAAGAGTCTCTCTCTGCTCAATTCCAGTGTCACAGCAGCCAGAAGCAGCAACTGCAGGGAAAAGGTCCAGCTCAGCCTCTGCAATCCCAGGCTGGAGTATGCTCAGTGCAGACAGAATCTTTGGAAAATTTGGCTGCCACACACTAACAAATTTTTTATGGAGCATTTGTTAGATTTTTATCATCTTATAATTTGGCCAAATTTGGGAAGACTTCCATGGGAAAAGCAAAAGCCACATCCCTGACACAAATGCAACTCCCCTGGCCAAATTTCAAGACCTCGCTCCAAAGCGGGCATTACAGCTTTTCAACAAAATGGTTGTAAGAATTTTTAATACAGGCAAAAGGATATTTCCCCTTAAACAGCTGAACCATTTTTGCTGAAAGTTTCAAAAAGATTCATTGTCAGATAGACACCCAGCATGGACAATTTCAGCCTACACAGTTTAAGTTTGGCAAAAGTTATAAGCCAAACAAGGTCTTCTACTGAGAAGAGCCAGGAAACCTCAATTATAGCAGCAGTTACCAGCTCCATCTATAATAAAATAAAAGTACATTTCTAGCCCTCAACAATTGTGAAGAAAAACATGAAAACGTGATCCAACGCAATGACATCTGCCTGAGCTTGCAGAGAGCATAAAGCAGTAGCTTTAACAGATATGAACTGCCCCAGTATCTCAATGGGGTGTTAACTTCCAATCTTGGCAAACATCCCCCCACCAAACTTGACATCATCCTAACATGGGTCTGTGTAGCAGAAGGAGAATAATGCAGTGGGCTAAGCTCACCCACTAAAATAAATACTACAGGTGCTGAGGAAAGAACTGGGGGCCCTCCTACTGCCACCCTTGCTTCTCTTGGAGAAAGCTGGGGGAAGACCATCCAATGGGCTGCTGGTGCACTCCAGGGGAAGAGAAGAGGATCTGCTGCCCCTGCCTCTCTGAGAATGGAAGGCCCTGCTGCTACCATTTCAAATGGGATGCAAGACCATAACATAAGGGCAGAGCCATGTCCCATGATGTGGTGTGCATAGAATCAGGGCCAGATTAAGGCAGGCCATGGGCCTGAGAATTTCTTGTGACATCACTGTTATTAAATATTTCTTTCATGGTAATGTCCAAGTCCTGTATCAGGATTAGGGCTCCACTGGGCTAGGAGCTTTATGGACAGATGTAAATATGGTCCCAATTCCAAAAGTGTTACAATCCAACGACAAACATGAAACATGGGGGAGAGGCATCATACGTAAAATTTTCTATATTTGTAAGCCTCGCTATTAAGTACTGGCTGGTTTCTTGTAGGCAACATGAGAAAAGCAGGTCTCGAGAGGGAATTGAAGGAGAAGAGAGAGTAGAGCAGGGGTTCTCAAACTGGGGATCGTAAGGTTATTGCATGGGGGAGAGGGGTCCTGAGCAGTCAGACTCCACCCCCAAACCCCGCTTTGCCTCCAGCATTTATAATAAATGTTAAATATAAAAATAGTGTTTTTAATTTATAAAGGGGGGGGTCACATTCAGAGGCTTGCAGTGTAAAATGGGTCACAAGTACGAAAGTTTGAAAAAAAAAAAAATCACTGGAGTAGAGGAACCTTACTGAGCAATTCAAGGACAGCATGGGTGAAAACATGGAAGTGTTTGTATGAGCAAATACATGAGCAGAAGTGCATGCAATAAAAAGAGAACAAAAACTAGATAAACAGGGATGGGAAGAGTTTTGTAAGGCATTGAAAGTCAAAAAGAACAGGAAATTTCAACTTGATACTGTGAGAGAAGAGTTTCCAGTGGAGGGATTCAAAGAGAGGAGGATGGGATCAGAACGAAGAGCAGAGATGATGCATTTTTGTATAGACTGGATAGAGTGGCCCAGATTTCAGAGAAGCCAGAGAGAAAAAGGATGCAGTAATCGAGATAGGAAATTATGAAAGCCTGCAGTGAGTTTTGGATGTGTGAAAAGAAAGGAAAAAGGTCATATACCAGGATTCTACATACACCACTGTATGGCTTGTTGCTTATATCCAGTTTAGATTCCTATCACATGCAGTCCATGCCCCTACTTTGAGGGAATATTTATATTAGATAGGATAAACAAAAAACAAGACCTAAGGGATACAAACCAACCCTCATGAACCAGAACCAGGACAAATGCCAACTACTAAATGACACTGGTTAGAAAGATCCTTTATGGGACAAGTATTGCTCTTCAGAATTCTGCCCACCTTCTTTTAAAGCACCTAGTACTGGTTACTATCAGAGACAGGACATTGGACTAGATGGACTGACACAGTAAGACAATTTGTAGGATTTAGATACCAGCATATTCAGCAGTAAATAAATACAGGTCACAAGAAGCCAGCTAACACATTTGTGTGTGCAAATGTAACAATATACCTGCACTCAAATCGTACATCTTGGCATATGGATGTGGGACGTGTGCAGAGGGAATTTCCACTGGGACTGGGAGAAGAGAGAGTGGGAGAGAAGAGAAAGAAGTCCACCCCACTGCCACAGAGCAGCAGCAGTTATGCTGTAACTGCTAGCAACGGTCTGCATGGATATTTATGCTCCCACAAGAGAACTGGCCAGCAGTTCCACTTAACCTTACTACTTCCCATCCCCAAAACTCCTTGCACTGGGAGCCCCAACAGAGCAGAACTCCACAGGACAGAGGAGGATGTACAGCCTATGCAAGGCTTTTAAATCCTGCGATTCTCCTTTTCACAGTACAACTACCTCAGTGCTACTGGGTCAAGGAACAATATGGCCTGAAGAGGGAGTAAAATTTTGCTATCAGTGTGAAAGCACAATGGGAAGGTTAGGTCCCATTAAGTACCTAACAATAGTGGGGTGAGTGACGGGGCACGATAAGGCAAGTTTGAGTTTTCACCAGGGAGAAGTAGCATCTTGTATCTTATTAACGGGTGAAGCCACACTGCAGACTACCGCTGATTCATTCCTTATCTTTATTTTTAGTCCAAAAATAAAGTCAGTACAAAATCAAATCTAAACTATGCAGAGACTTGGGAGACAACTCTGCTTCAGAGCAAGTTAAAAATGTCTACCAAGTATTGTAATGAGTTAAATATGATCTAAATGCATTAGTGTCATATAAATTTGCCAGGAGAAAGCATGCTTCACTAGTCTCATACACAAAGCCTATAAACTTTAGTGAGGAATTATTCTAACATCCACTTACATATTTTCCTGTTATCCCTTACTAATATACTAAACTTGCTACCTTGACATTTTTTGACCTTATGACAAGTGAGTTAACCTCCAGACCTCAATTTCTACTTCTATAAAATGAAGATACTGCTTATCCACCTTTGTAAAGCAGGTAGATATCTTCATATTAAAAGAAGATATAATATCACAATAGTGTATATTTGCATAACTAAATATTGAAGAAGCAGGCCTGTAACATGTACAGTAGAACTCAAGGAATATTTCTTCTTTTCAAAAGGATACTGGTTTTTAGAAGTGTTGTGTGATCAGATGGCTTCTGAAGCAGACTTACTTACCCCCTTGTTGGCAGCAATGCAGCATTCTGCTAGTCTCAACCAGAGGCGTGGGTTTGAGTGGTAAACTTGGACAGCTTCTATCAAGCATTCAAAAGCAGCTAGGGGCCTCCCAATATGTAAAAGCTGAATTCCACAGTTGTATAGCAACTCATACCGTTTATTAGTCAACAGCGTACACATAGGTCTCCCTGAAAATTTCTTGCCTGCGAGAGGGAGGTTAGAAAATATTGGGTATCCAGTTTAAGAGGGCAGAAATGAAAGAACACTGCTGGAAAAACACTGCTGCATCATATAAACATTCACCAATTTCCCTTTGTAAATAAATTTCTCCCACCTTAGAGTTGACCTCAGAACAAGCAAATGCACCTTAGTCATTAGAGTATAGACTGTTTTAATCTTATTAACTAACTATGCTGATTACTCAATATATTAGATATGAGATATCATACAACTCCAAATGCCCTTAGCTTCTTCATTATTCTCAATTTGTATAAAATTTGTAATAAGTTAGTTCCACTTTTTAAAAGTACCTGTTTTGCTATTTTATCATCATAAACAGCCTCTCTCTTTTTATTAACATTATGGTCTATACCACCATAATACACACTTATAAGAATTAACAAGCAACACTGAACTAGTTGTCAAATTGGTAAAGTGTGGATTTAACATAAAATGCAAGATTTCTTGTCGAAAAAAAACAAAACAACAAACTCATACTAACAGACTGAGTTACAATTAAGAGATACAGCATCATGAATCATTTAAAATCAGGCTCTTTTTTTTTTAAAAACCTGATTATATCAAAGTCTGCGTCAGACAAATGTAATGAAATCAGATGCATCCGATGATGCATCCGATGAAGTGAGCTGTAGCTCACGAGAGCTTATGCTCTAATAAATTTGTTAGTCTCTAAGGTGCCACAAGTACTCCTTTTCTTTTTGCGAATACAGACTAACACGGCTGCTACTCTGAAAAGTGAAATCAGACTAATTGTAGGTGAAAATTCACACAAACCTGGACAGTTCACTAACAAAAAAGGTTGAGATAAGTTTGTATTTAAGACAAAACAATTAAAATGATTTTTAAGGCAGTAAACGAGAGAGACTTTCAAACCTTGATGACTTAATCCAAGTCAGCAAGATCATGAGTAATGGTTTTAATGATGTACAATAGGGCAGGAAAACTGTGTTTATTTCATACCCTCTTGACTGACAATCAAATAGTGTAAACAAATGTAGAAATAATTACCAAAGCTTCCAACATGCTGAAGCAAGCAAGAAAATGACACCTTTCATCATCTATTTCGGACAGCAGGCAGCTATATTTTGAAATCAAGTACACTCAAAACTCCCTTCCTTCTTACCCTGTCCCTTGTGGATCAATGAATGGCAATTACTAAAGTAGTACTAATATAAGCTCTCCAGTAACAATTTATCTGAACCAAAACACTTACTTCACCACCACACTTTGTCTGTTACAAGTCTTACCTGGGTCTGTGCTACCTGTTCCTAGTTGTGCACATGCATTATCATTTTCCTGCAGGGCCTTTTTAAAGTAGAAAATTCCTAAATTGTGCTTTCCCATAGCAAAATGAATGCAGCCAAGATTGTTCCAAAACATGCACCTTAAGCATTCACCTGAGAAAACAGCAAAATATAATCAAAAATCAAAACATTTTTATAGCTCAGGACATTATTGTATATTCTTAGCAAGATACTCCTATGAAGAGCTAAACTAAACATAGTATGATATGAGCGATTATGAAGACCAAGGGGACAATAAATCAATCACCTACTACTTCTGTGTACCATTTTACTTCCTTTGAACACATAACATTATTTAAATTGACAAGTGGTAAGGGGTTTGGTGAGCTTCTCATGCATCATGTTCTCGAACAGCAGGGTATAAAACCACTTTGGCAGATTTCAATTTACAGCACATTAATCTGAAAGTTCTCTTAGTACTTCATGTGTAAACACTTGCAGTTTTCTGACATATGGCTCCTGTAAGAAGGAAATTCTTACATGACATTATCTGCTCAATGTTTAATAAAATAAGCAAATACACTAATCCAACTATACAAGCAGAAGAGAAATGAGGGCTTCTCAGATTGAGACTGCACATATATGGTGTTCAGATAATATAACTTTTGATCTAATTTACTTATAAAGGCAGTTTCACAAGGTTACCACTAATAAAGAATAACTTAGTTTCTAAATTAAGCAACTTCATATTTATTTAATTGCATCTATTCAAGTAATCAGAGAACTGTGATATTTCCAGGGCAGATTCCATGACTATTATTCATGTAGCTGCCATTTCTCCAGCAATACCTGCTAGAAGAAGAAACATCCTTGTGGTGGCAAGAGCTTTCACAGAGCATATTAAGAAGCATCGCACAAAAACACGGAGAATGAAACTTTATGGAAGAAAGCGCATTTAATAGCTATGTTATTTAAATTATAAAACACAGAAATGTCTTTTCTTGCATTAAACCCATTTTTATCATTTGTATGAACTGGGTTTCCCAAGGTTTTAAGTTACCAATGTTGGCTAAAAGACCATTTTTATGCCTTCCATCTCACTAGAAAGAAGATGTAAATATTTACAAGTAGTTTAAGCGCCACAAGATTTGAGCCAACCCCAAACACTCAATGCAAACTTTGAATTCACCCTCCAGCTAGCACCGCAACTCGTATAATGCCTGCCCTGGGCGCAGCATAGAACCTCACACTCGCCTTCCATTATGCTTCTAGTTTCTACTGGTCCAAACAGATATTCCAAAAAATTAAAAAATTTAAAAAAAAAAAAAATCACTCACTTCTTCATGTGACAGTACTCCTAAATATCTGCTAGGCTGGATTAGAGTTTTGTTTTAAACAGACACAAAAACATTTAGGGACTGGGAGGGAAAGGATGTGGAAAATGAGCTAAGGAAGATAAAGAAACATGGTATTTAAGGCCCCAGTGTTGCAAGCAATTACACACATGCTTAACTTGAACGCTTGTGAGTAGTCTTACTGAACTCAATGAAAATTAAAACGTTAGAAAACCCCAGTTCATACAAAGAACTGAGTTTTATAAACTAAAAAGTGTCTTAAAACTGAACTCAATGAGACTACTTGTATGTAAAGAGAAGCATGTGTGTAAGTGGTTGCACAATCAGAGTTTTACACTTTATTTTACCTGTTTTCATGAATCCTGGATGTTCAGCAATGTTTGAGCTGTTTAACAGTTTTACGGCTTTCCGATAATTCCCCCTCAAATATTCAAAATTGCTCTTAAGAAAGAGAGAGGGAGCAGACTGTGAAGAAAACAAAAATTATTACTTATCAATTGCTTTAGGAGATCTACTGTTAGTGTTAAACTGCAATAGTCACACAGTTTGACAACTGTTGCTATTTTAAAACAGAAGTGTTTATTTTAATGCAGCAAAACTTGTTCCTCAGCTATATAGTTAACGTATTTCTCTTCCTAGAGCTCTCAGCTATCAATGACAATTCACCTTAACTTCTAACTAAATGTTTTTGAAACTGCTTTTAAAAAATAAAAATAAAAAAATTGAAAAAATACCACATGTACATACAAACTGTTCTGTAACATTCTTATTTTCTTCACATGGAGAGAATGCACTAGAATGCATCTTCTTCCAGCTCTGCAAAAGTGAACTATATTGGACATACTGCCTCTAGCAAAATGAAAGGATCTGAAAAGCTTCAACTGAAGCAACAGATTTTAGTACCAAATTCTTATTATTATTGATCAACTTTGGAGTAGTTTAATCCTATCAATGAACAGGAAAACTTATTCTAGTCAGTGAATAAAGTTCATTGCATCAACTGGAGATTAGACTTCCATAACTTTTCTAGAGAAATTTACATTCTGTTGCGAGTTGCTTACTTTTTGATTAAGATTATAATACATGCTTTAGAGTTTATATAGTGCTTCGTTTTTTAAAAACTTTTATATCTTAAATTAACAAAAACCCCAAGCGTGATTGTCTGAGCACATAAATAGCCAATCCAAATAATAATTCCATAACAACAACGAGTTGCAATTATACAAAAGTAAATTATAAACAAGACCAATGCCAAAGCTCTTTTTATTTCAGACACTTCCCCTGGGTCTCAAACTTTATTTCTGTTCTAAAGTTAACGAGTTTAGTTTTAGGACAGAGAATTGACCTAGATTGCAAACAGACTATGCTTTAACAAAAAAACAAAACACAAAAAAAAACCCTTACATTTCCAGCTGTATTCATAACAGACTTAATCTCCCTTTTGCATGCTTTTAGAGACTTCATCTGGATATAGGCTCTCACTTTATACTGTTAAAATTAAAAAAAAAATTGTTAGTATAATTTTAAAAATTAACATTTTAAAATACTTTAGTAAATTATGCAGTTTGATGTTAATCTGTAAGATGCAACATGCCCAAGTTTACTACACAATATTGTACTTGTATACATTAAGAAAAGCTATTTAAAAACAGTCTAAAAAATAAAAAAAACTCTTCAGAATATAAAGAGAAAATTCAATTACAGGCTTCTAACAAAATAACTCCTACAGAATCCAGTAAAATGGATTGTAAAAGAGATTCAGTATGATGGTTGAGTAACGAGTTTCAAACACATCAGCCCTTAGTTAAAAAAATCTCAGCGATACAATTTTTTGTTACTATTGTGATAAGTAACTTCTATAACTGAAAGATCAGAGAAAAATATTTATTTTTCAATTTTCTTTTTATTCATTTAATGGTACTCTGGGGCAGCTCCTCGGCTGGTGTAAACTGTCATAATTCCACTATTACGGTATAAGTGGTCATAGCTCTATTGGATTTCAATGGAGATACAACAACTAACACCATTTGAAGTTCTGCCCCTTTGTACTTTAGTCAGCTTCCCTCACTTGTGTAGATTTTACAGAAACAGGGGAGAAATTAAAATACAGACACGGGGGGGGGGGGGGAGTTGTTTTACAAATAGTCAAGGGAATTCAGGAGCAGGTGTACTATCCGAAACTACTTTTAAACTAATTTTAAAGACTAACTAGATTCACAGTATGCAATACCTCTTTTTAATAAAGATAAATGAGAACATCAATTTTAAAATTACATATAAATATCTAATTCTAAACACCAAAAAGTTTCCTACCTGATGTATCTTAGATTTTGCAGCTTCTATTAAAGCTCCACTTTCAGCTCTATGATTAGATGACTCCTTATTTGTGTTATTACCTGTCTGAACACAAATTAAAAGGAGAAAATATTATTTCATCTTTAATCCAGTGTACAGGTTTATTTTTCTTGGGTTTAATATCAGAGGGGAAAATCAATGTCCAATAAAGGAAAAAAACAGTCATATCTAAATCTACATCCAAGAACAAACACACCAGATTATAGAGAATGAAGGTCCATGTTCACACAAAAATGTCTGCTAATATCATCACATCCTATTCTGGCACTTAGGTGGTTTTTAAGAATTCACTAACACATAAGGAAGCCAAGGTCATTTTATCTATACATCGTTAGGTTCTGCAAACGATGTTTTCATGTCAAGTCACCTTCTATTCTCCTTCAGACTCTTCAGTAAAGTTACTTAAGATAGACAACATTAGATTCCTTTAACAGAACAAAGAAGTGTTCTATATTCAATTAGATCCCTGTCTAGCCTCAATCCACCTCTTACTCCAAAAAGGGTACTTCTTAGTAGCAGAATTTCAGTGCCAACTAAAGCAGGTTTCTCTCCAACTAGCAACACATGAACATGTCTCATATACTCAAGGACGCCTCTGATATCTCAACAAGCAGAGGTGATTCCTCTCTGACCTACTAGTTGCTTTGGACTGCAGTTCCTTTGACCCTGAGCCAGGGAAGTAACAGCTTCTTGGTTACGACTTAGAGCCGTCAGCCAGGGAGACAAAGTGGGAATATTTGACCTTAAAGACTATACCTGTCCCACTAATGCAAAATCTGACAATAGGAAACACCTCAATCTTTTGGGATGCAGGAGAATTATACACACACACACACACACACACACACACGCAATTAAACAGAGTTACAAAGTGACCAGTGGCAGTCTAAGATTAAAACCATTCTAACATAGTTTTTAAAATTTAAACTATTTGAAAAAGCTATTGGTTATTTTTGGATTAGCCCAAAGCATATTGCCATGAATATACCCAATAGTTTTTTTTAAAATAAGGTCCTCTGAAACATACTCACTTCATTATTTTTTCCATTTTTGTTATTATTGCCCTGTGAAATCATTTTTTCCAAAACAGAAAGCAGATGCAAGGCTCTCTCAGCCTGGTAAGTTAGCAGATACAAGTCTACAAGCAGGAAGCACACAGCCTGGGCAAACTTCTCTTCTACATCAGACAAAGAAAGGAGAAAGAAATATTATATTTTTAATATGTAGCCCCCACTAATCATAACTGGGAAAACACCCATAGCCATAAAGCACTATCATAAAAAAAGTGTTCCAAAATTAATTTGAATGCACTATATATGCTGATCCGGATGAACAAATCTACAAACACTGAAAATGTTGACCTGTCAACATTAAAGTACCATATATACTCATTCATTAGCCCATTCGTTTGTAAGCAGACCCCCCCCTCCCCCCCGCCCCACCAAGATGGATAGGTAAAAATAGTAAAAACTGTGTGACCCTTTCATAAGCCAACCCTGTATTTCAGGGGTTGGCAAACTTTGGCTCCCAGCCCATCAGGGTAAGCCGCTGGTAGGTCGGTACGTTTTGTTTACCTGGAGCGTTCACAGGCACAGAGCCCCTCAGCTCCCAGTGGCCGCAGTCTGCTACTCCCATTGGCTGGAAACGGCGAACCGCGGCCACAGGGAACTGAAGGGCTCCGTGCCTGTGAACGCTCCAGGTAAACAAAAAGACAATGTATTAGATATTCAAATCAATGATTTCATAGAGTTTAAAATCATCAAATTTTGGTGGTGTAGACCCATTTATAAGCTGACCCCAGCTCTTTGATGCATCCCTTTTTTTACCAAAAATATTTGGCTTATGAACGAGCCTATACGGTATATAAAATTGAGACAATTAAACATTTCCTCTTAAAAAAAATTAAATTTTGAAAGTTGGTCTAACTGATATGCACTGGAGAACAAATCCCCTAAAGGGATCAACATGGGCAGACCTATATGGCTACATGGAATCCCATCGAAGTCAGTAGAACGCCTCACAAGGCTAAGTGTCTCTGCATAGATGCCTTTGAGACTGAATCATAGAATCATAGAATATCAGGGTTGGAAGGGACCCCAGAAGGTCATCTAGTCCAACCCCCTGCTCAAAGCAGGACCAAGTCCCAGTTAAATCATCCCAGCCAGGGCTTTGTCAAGCCTGACCTTAAAAACCTCTAAGGAAGGAGATTCTACCACCTCCCTAGGTAACGCATTCCAGTGTTTCACCACCCTCTTAGTGAAAAAGTTTTTCCTAATACCCAATCTAAACCTCCCCCATTGCAACTTGAGACCATTACTCCTCGTTCTGTCATCTGCTACCATTGAGAACAGTCTAGAGCCATCCTCTTTGAAACCCCCTTTCAGGTAGTTGAAAGCAGCTATCAAATCCCCCCTCATTCTTCTCTTCTGCAGACTAAACAATCCCAGCTCCCTCAGCCTCTCCTCATAAGTCATGATTAGGGGTCTAGAGCACATTTTTGTTGCCCTTCGTTGTACTCTTTCCAATTTATCCACATCCTTCCTGTAGTGTGGGGCCCAAAACTGGACACAGTACTCCAGATGAGGCCTCACCAGTGTCGAATAGAGGGGAACGATCACGTCCCTCGATCTGCTCGCTATGCCCCTACTTATACATCCCAAAATGCCATTGGCCTTCTTGGCAACAAGGGCACACTGCTGACTCATATCCAGCTTCTCGTCCACTGTCACCCCTAGGTCCTTTTCCGCAGAACTGCTGCCGAGCCATTCGGTCCCTAGTCTGTAGCGGTGCATTGGATTCTTCCATCCTAAGTGCAGGACCCTGCACTTATCCTTATTGAACCTCATTAGATTTCTTTTGGCCCAATCCTCCAATTTGTCTAGGTCCTTCTGTATCCTATCCCTCCCCTCCAGCATTAGGGTTCATACATGAACCCTAAGTTCATGTATGATATCATACACCAGTATGATAGTTGGCATATCAAAAATTGTCAATGTGTTGTTCCTTTGGTTCTTCTCACTTAAATGGATTTACTGACAATCCTCCCTCACACATACCCCCCCCACTTAAAACTTCTGTAGCTCAGCAAGGTTTATAAATCCTATCAGGCAAGCACAGCACCATTCCACTACACAGAGAGCCACTGTTTACAGTTGGGGGGGGGGGGGGGACGACTTAATTTTCAAAGGTGAGTGCATACAATTGCATACAAGTTATCGCCACAGTTGTCAAACTTTCATGCAATAAATAAGCACCCCGACTTTCACAATAAGCCAAAAATCAAGGTGATCCCATTTCAAAACAAGCCAATTCCTAAGAACCCCACCACTCTATGTGACTAGATCCCGCCGGTATGCAGTCTGGGACTGTGGAGAGCCTGCTGTGCACCCGTGACTCCCCACCCCCCTTTCCCCTGCTTTCTGGGAGCTGATCAAAAAAAGAAGCAACAAGCTACAAGCCATAAACTAGCCAACAAGCAACTCACAAACTAATTAAGCAAAAAACAAGCCCAATTTCTGCGTTTTTTCGTGGGTTTGGCATGTCTGGTTATTACAGTTCCTTAAAGCTTGTGTGGCCCTATAGATTTGCACGTGCGCATACACACGGGCATACAATGCAATTCATGTGTGTGTGTGTGTGTGTGTGTGTGTGTGTGTGTGTGTGTGTGTAAGTAAAATTGTCCATTTGTTCATGCACATATAAGATTCTGCATGTACAATCATGGTATTTGCACATGCATCTTCAGAAAGAAGTCAATCCCTTAACATCCATCCATTTCTTATTGAACATAAAAATAATATATGTTCTACTGCAGTGTTTCCCAAACTTGGGACGCCGCTTGTTCAGGGAAAGCCCCTGGCGTGCCGGGCTGGTTTGTTTACCTGCCGCATTCGCAGTTTCGGATGATTACGGCTCCCACTGGCTGCGGTTCGCAGCTGCAGGCCAATTCGGGCTGCAGGAAGTGGCACAGGCCGAGGCACATACCAGCCACTGCTTCCCACAACCCCCATTGGCCTGGAGCAGCGAACCGCAGCCAATGGGAGCCGTGATCGGCCGAACCTGCGGACACAGCAGGGAAACAAACCAGCCCGGCCCGCCAGGAGCTTTCCTTGAACAAGTGGCATCCCAAGTTTGGGAAACACTATTCTACTGCTTTCTTAAGACATAGCCCCCATGTTTGAATCATGCTTCTCTTGATATACACATACAGCACCTTCTTTATTTCTAAATCTCAGCTTCTCTCTCTCTCAATTACAAATGCAGATCATTCATATTTATAGAATGCACACACACACACACACACACACCCTTAATCAGCAGAATCAATCACAAGAAGCTTTCGGTCAAGAAACAGTTTAACAGTCTGCAGCCATTAAACCAGAGGAGAACAAAAATAAGAAATAACTTTGCCTTCCTATCCACATACCAAAAGGTTCTATAAACTGGTAAAGCTTCTCTCCAACCGATATTGCTTCAGTGTATTGACGCAGATGATACAGAATAACCGCTTGATTGTAGTAAAGCATGCTGTTTTCAACATCATCTAAGCCATCCATTTCTTCAACAGCTGAATGAACCTACCCAAAAAAAAAAAAAAAAAAAAAGTAATTCGTTTTATTCAGATTTCCTATATTCACTGTGTGGGGAAAAAGTCCAATATTTGGAAACAATAGTTAAAAGCTATAGACTGATCCACATATGAAGATAAAGAAAATTTCACCTTCTACTCAGACTAATAAACTCTAATATGGTGTTAATGGGAAGTATTGATATAAACAAAGCATTTACGAACATAATTAAATTAAAAGCAGAAAATAAAAACTACTTTAATAACCAAGACACTATTCTATCTAAAAACTTTAGAAATTATTTCTTGTTCCCTCAACCGGTAAAGGGCCCCAACCGTGATGCAAGAGGAAGACGCTACTTGAATTCAAAAAGCACCTCACTATTTTTGCATTACCTGATTCTTCAGTTGATTAAGTGTTTGTTTCAAGTTGTCTGTTGTAGTCTGCTTATTTTTACAGAACTCTGCAACAGCTGTATTCAAAGTTATTTTGTAGTCATCTTTGTTTATTTCTTGCAAGCTGCTAAGATGTTGCAGACAAGCATCATAATTCCCAGCCTGTAAGTGGGAGCACACACAACAATATGCATTAGGGAAAAATAACGTTTAGTCAACATGTTAGTAACTCAATATAAAAGTACTCTCTTCCAGTTTATAGAATAAAGTTGTATTTCCACTCTTCACACCCATAAAGACAATTGTTTCCTGCCAAGCTGAAACACAAAACATAACTAAAGGTGTGCTGTAATGGTAAACTGATGAAAATTAATATGGGAAACAAGTCTAAAATTGAGCACAATATTCAAAGAAATTGAAAGAAATCTGTGAAAAGAGCTGAAATGGAAGAATCCTAAAATTATTTGAAAGGGAAGTTTCTAATGTATTCGTCCTTGTTTATATTAGCCCTCAGGAATCTTGAAACTAAAACTTGTTTTCCTTACTGAATTTTCACAATCCCTTCTCCAGAAATGAGCACACTTTTTTTGTTATTGTAGAGTTACTTATAAATATCAGGTTGCAACTCTGATGGGGGGGGGGGGGACAACAACACACTGAGGCATCTGAGTGGGGAACATATTAAAGTGTTAGCCTATACAAACAAATGTATAAAAAAAATAAATGCAGGTGAAGTTTGAGGTCAACCAACTTTAATAATCCATCTTTAAATAAACTACTTCACAATTTGAGGGCCTGTGCAACAGGGTTGGTGTATTCCAGCAACTGGTCATCTAGGCCTCAGTTTCTCCTCTGACTTGCACATACCCATTTGTTTCAAGTAAGTCTCCACTTGGAGTCTGGTTTATTATGACACAGCAAAACTATCTTTGGCCTTCCACCTGCAAGCAACTCCTTTCTTAGACAGCAGGGTTTCACAATAGTCAATTGCACTCTCCCCTGGGCAGCACAGATTTCAGCAGCGCCACCTAGAGGTGGTGCTGCTGAGGTGTTGGGGAACCCAATCCCTCCTCCTGCTCCAGCATCAAGTGCTATCCAGGAGCGGTAATCTTCTCTGGCCTCAAGTTTCTCTCCTCTCTTCATCCAGAGACTACTTCCTATCTAACTTGTCAGGCTTGCAGATTCCTTCCCTATTCTGCCACCATTTGATGCACTCAGAGTCCAGCACTGTTCACTTGGGTCTCCCTCAGCTCTTCTTAGCAAGATATTATACAAGATCTTACTCTTTTCCCTTCTGCTGATCCTACTACACTGAGCACCCCGGGCTCCTCTCTCAGCATCCTCCTGTCAGGGAGCTCTGCCAGAAAGGGAAATGACAAAAACATTTGACAAGGTTACCTAGGGGCAACTTAACACTAAGCAATACTGACAACTGGAAGTGTACATGTGGTTCTGTCTTCTTTTGTCAGCTCCTTAGAACCCGATATGTTAAGAGTCTTCTAGGTACAGAGACATTATATCATGAGTGGATAAGCAAAGTGGGCTGGGTCCATATTAGAACCAACAACAAAAGGTAGGTCATTCAAAACCAGTTTGAATAATTTGAAATTAGCCCCCCAAAAAAAAAAAAAAAAAAAAAAAATCCTTTCCTACTATCCAAAGAGGGAAAAAAAGTTAAGGATATCCAAGACAGGACAATAGGATGTGGAATCACTTGAGAAATGAGAGGGTGATCATCAAAATGCCACTAGAGCCTATATTAGGACAATTTTGTTTACTTTATATAACAATATTGTATAAGCAATATTGACATATGATCTATAAAATGGAAAAGGAGGATGGACATCTAAAATGAGCAACACAACCAATTCAAATGATTTGGATAAACTAGATATATCATAAGAAAACTGGTTTATGCAATTCAAGGAAGAAAAAAGTAAGTACAAAGAAAAACAAAGAAACGGAAACGTACCTCCAACAGCCATAAGCTACAGAATACAAAACAGGAATGAAATATGAAGTAAGAGGTAAATAAAATTAAAAAGCTTGAAGCCTGTGTCTTCATGTTACTAAATATACAAACAAAAGCTTCCAGGAAGTATAGGAAGAGGTATTGAACACAAATTACTGTGTGTAAGTCCTTTATGTGGACATTTAAATGTTGTGTAGTGTTCAAAAGTATACTACAAAAGTATATTCAGCAGGACAGCCAAAATGATAAAGGAACTTCGCTTTTTTTAAACTATTTTGAAGTCCACAGATTGATAGCTAAAATTAGTGAAACTTTTCTTCAGTGAGTGCACACAGAGTTGACAGAACTGTCACAAAATAGCTGTCTGCTTATTTTACCCAATTCTCACCAATCACAGCATTGACAGTGACTGAACTCTGGGAACCAAGAAAAAGATTTGGTTATGTTTCTGTTTGCCCTAAATTCAAGAGCCCTAAACATAGAGTCTTCTCACATTATATCAGATATCTTAGATTAATCAAAGTGGACATGTCACTATATTATAATGAAGTCTGCTACTAATTTAGATTGAATTTATGTTGATACATTTACTATTACTCTTAAAAAAAAAAAAAAGGGAACAAATTGGTTTCCAGGTGATAGTTTAAATAATCAAATAAGTTCAAAGGAAAGTTTTAAAGTTTAAGCCTTTTCTTACATTAAAAG
This sequence comes from Dermochelys coriacea, assembly GCF_009764565.3. NCBI lineage: Eukaryota > Metazoa > Chordata > Testudines > Dermochelyidae > Dermochelys > Dermochelys coriacea. The sequence goes on from NC_050069.1 coordinate 195,173,446, forward strand.
CTTGTAATGCACTACTTGACAGCTCCTTTTCCTGATCAGTAATCCCAGAGGAAGTAACTGTTCCTTCATGTTTCTCACTTCCCTGATCTGAAAAATAAACAGAAGAGTACAGAAAACGTTATATTAGCAACTAAGGTTAATAAATATAACTCCATTCCTTCCATTACACATTCTATTCCTTTCCCTCAGGATCTTCTTATTCATACTTAAAGCACCTTAAGCAATGATAGCAACACTGTAAAAAGCTAAATTCAACTCTGAACTGATATTCTACAACTTGGGAATGAAAAATTTCACCCCGAAAGCTAGAATTCCTCTGCTGAAGACTGGAACAACCACCATCTTCCCTTGCTAAGTTACTTATAATATATAGACATCACATCACCATTGATTCATTTTCACAGTGTATCTTAAACTGAGTAACTTAGAGCTGTAAACTTGTACATAAAAAGGATGATTTTAGATTTCACTCTTAAAAGTATGGGGTTTTTATAGTCACAGAAAATAGCTGGCAAAAACCATTACTAGGATATTACTGAAATAATTTTATCTAGCAACATTACATTAAAAAGATGCACACTGCATAGAAGCCACATACATAGTCCTGAAACCCACAAAATGATATGAACCACTATGTTTTTTCACCCTTGAAGATAAGCGTTGCCTATTTCTCATGTTTTGCTGTTTCCAGTTTTACTCTAATTTATTTTTTGTCATCATTTTATTGTGCATGGGGAGCTCTATAAATTTGTTTTCTTCTTCTCACTAGATACTAAAATATCCATCTATATGATCCTTAGTTATCTAACTTTATGCTTTTATCTGTAAATTACACAGTACCGTCTATCACAGTGGTCACCAACCCATCCATTGTGAGGGACTGGTCGATCCTGGAGCCTCTGCCCGTCAATCATGATCTCCAGGCCTCTAAAAGTCTGGTGGCGCAACGGGGGTCTGGCAGGCTGCCTGTCTGCCCCAGCCCCGCGCTGCTTCCAGAAGCGGCTGGCTGCTGGCACATCTCTGTAGCCCCTGGGGGGAGCGGGACCTGCACACTGCCCCTGCCCCCAGCACAGTCCCTGCAGCTCCCATTGGCCGGTTCCGGCCAATGGGAGCTGCGGGGGCCGCAATTGCAGGAACAGGCAGCACGCAGAGACCTGCTGCCCCCCTCCCACCCACGGGGCGCAAAGATGTGCCAGCAGCCAGCCACTTCTGGGAGTGGCATGGGGCCAGGGCGGGCAGGCAGCCGGCCTGAGCCTCGCTGCACTGCCAACCAGGAGCCACCTGTGGTAAGTGCCTCCCAACCATAGCCTGCACCTCGCACCCCCTCCTCCGCCCTAACTGCCTTCCCCAGCCCAGAACCCCCTCCTGCACCAAACTCCCTCCCAGAGCCCACACCCCTCACTCCTGCACCCCAACCCCCTGCCCCAGACTCAGCCAGTGCACACCCCATAGTTGAGAATGTTACACTGATTTGTGACAATCCCTGAAAGATTTTGGATCTATAAACCACAAATGACACTAATAAAAAATAAAACTCATGAAATGTCCAGTGGATTCTATGAGATTAGGTGCAGTATGACTAGATGACCCCTGCACCCAAACCCCCTCCCAAAGCTTGCACCCCAAGCTTGCTCACTCCTGCACCCCAACCCCCAGCCCCAAGCTCAGCCCAAAGCCCCCTCCCACACTGCAAAACCCTCAGCACCAGCCCAGAGCCTGCACCCCCTCCCATACCCCAATCCCCTGCCCCAGCCCGGTGAAAGTGAATGAGGGTGGGGGAGAGCGAGCAATGGGGAGAAGGGGGAGTAGAGTGAGCAGGGCAGGGCCTCAGGGAAGTGGCAGGGTAGATCCCGGATTGATCTTAAATTCAAAAAGTGATCTTGTGCGTGAGAAGGTTGGAGACCACTGGTCTATCATGTCATCATTGCCATATCTTAAGCATCTGCCATTGCCCATTCCCATATTATGAGAAAAATAAATACGCAATAGTAGCTATGGACATCTACACTTCAGAAGCCTAGTTAATGAAAATTTTACATTAGAAAATGAAGTGACACTTGGTAGGCTACTTATTGGTTAAGCTTGAAGACAAAAAGATAGCAACACATCTCCTTTCGTACCAGTAAATAAGTTATAATGTGCACTGACTCAGGCCCAAAAGTGTGCCTTCAAATTTTTAATATTCCACATTTACATTAACAATTAACAAAAAAAATACAGTAATCTAGTATCAAGATTTTCAAAGCATAAGAACCCCAGCTCCTGAAAGGTACTGAGTGACCTTAATTCACATTGACTTCAACTGGAGTTGGGATCACTCAGCACTTTGCAGGTGGTGCTCAGCAGTTACTGGAACACATGAGGATTGCTACAGAACTCTACAGTGTTCTACCTAGGAGTCAGGAGGGTCCCAGAGCCCAGCCTCCAACCTGAGCCCAAAGTCTACACTGCAATTAAACAGCCCCACAGCCCAGGCCCTGTGAGCCAGAGTCAGCTGGCATGGGCCAGACATGGATTTTTAATTGCAGCATAGATGTACCCTTAATGACTCTGATTCCCCCTTTAGATCTTGTGGTTGGGCACTGGGGGCAGGGAACTAGCCAATGCTGTGGCCCTCCACAACACTAGAGAATAAAAGAACCAAGCCAGAGTATTTGTGTTACAAATTACTATCTGCTATACATGTGCAGTATAACCATTAACTCGTTTGGAACACATTAAGAGATGAATATTTGCACAGTTGCAAATAGTTATCTTTCATCATAAAAAGAAAAGGAGTACTTGTGGCACCTTAGAGACTAACAAATTTATTAGAGCATAAGCTTTCGTGAGCTACAGCTCACTTCATCGGATGTAAATGCATCCGATGAAGTGAGCTGCAGCTCACGAAAGCTTATGCTCTAATAAATTTGTTAGTCGCTAAGGTGCCACAAGTACTCCTTTTCTTTTTGCGAATACAGACTAACACGGCTGCTACTCTGAAACCTTTCATCATAAACCGTTCAAAATAGGAAACTATTTGCCCTGCTCCCAAACTCAATGCAAAATTTGAAACCAATATATTTAGTTAAATGAGTAGAGTACATACAAAATAAATTGTCAGATACAAAGTTCCTTTCACACCCCCCACTGCTTAACTCTGAAATAGATTTAGCCAAATATTCAAAAATAAAAAGTTAACCATTGAGCTGAGACCAACTGTTAGAAGTGATAGGCCAGAAAATTCCTCAGTTAAGTGAAACTGAAGGGGGGAGAGGGGGAGCGCGCAAGAGAGAATTAAACTCATATCTCCTTAAAGTTGAAACAAGTAAATCCAAAAATTGTGATGTAGTGTACTGATGGTCCGACATGAATGAATGGAAATCTTCACAATCCATTGTTAACTTCGAGCACTCAACAGCTGGCCATCTAGTGAACTGCCATACACCATCTATCCATTCCCTCACTGGTCATCTGACTCTCCACCATTCCTTCTATAATTTTCTCAAGGTTATTTCTATCTCTATCTCTTATGTGACCAAAGTACATAAATCCGCATTTTGTTAATTTCTAACACGAGGGTCCACTTCTCTGCAATAATATTTCTAACACAGGAATTTGTCCTTTTTTCAATCCAGAAGATACACAAGAGCCTTCATCAGCACCCAATGACTCAAAGCTATAAATCGCTATGGAAAAAATTAGGATTTTCACGAGTCGCAACTTTGCGTATTTCGAAATGCCATGTTTTTTTCCATACTTCCTTAAGAGAGTCCAAAGCTGAGAGAACTATGCATAGTCTTCTTCTGATTTCTTTGGAACAGCCACCTTGGTTGAAAAACCATTACACAGGTGACAGATTGGTTGAGTAGAATTCCAACATATAAACCACCCAAATCTGGAGCTTTTTATTGTTAGTTCTCATTTTAGACCCAGAACTAAGTGTCTAACAAATCCTTTAGCTGGTCCTACAATTCATTTAATAAACTGGGGGGAGGGGGAGGCTTTAAAGAACATCTGTACTGTTTCTTACCCACTCTCACAAAATGGAAGCTGCAGACAAATCTTGTCATACCATGTCAATTAAAACACGCTTACAGAAATTAAATCTCTGAGTAATTCTCTATGAAGTGGCTGTCATTACAAATTGATACATTTAACTACCTTCCATTGGAAAGAAGGCCAACTTGATAGGCACAAAGGCACCGCAGAGATGTGCTCTTTTATGGAACATTCTGGTAAGTATGAATGTAACATATCATCTCTCTTTTTCCAATATATCATTCCATTCATAACTGGGTAGCTTTCGCAGTCTGTGTGCTATACCACCAACACTGATAAGCGACAGGAATTTTCTGATACACATGTTGACAAAAAAAAAAAAAAAAAAAAAGGCTTTTGTTTTTTACTTGCTAGCTAGACAGCTATTTAAGTTTTCTCTCAAAAGGCTTTCAATATGATCCAAAATTTACTTGCTGGTACAGAACTGAAGCAGCAGACAACTCTTTAAGCTTCATTTTTTGCAATGTATCTTCCGCAGAAGTATTCTGGGAACTGGATTCATTTCTCCTAGTTTTATTGTTTCAGCTCTTTTCTGGAGGAAGTAATATTTTTCTTTTTCAAAGTAGTAACAAAAGCACTACTAAAGACTTAGCTCTTAGACATTTGCCATGTACAGAATACAAGAGGTTCTTAAATACAGCTGTTAGCATTTGTAAACACGAAGTTTCCTCTGGAATGACGTTAGATGTTGAATTCCCTGAAGACTCGCCTAGACAAAACAAGCTGAGGACTTTGTAGCCCTTGTGTCAGCTTCTCCCTTCCTTTCCATTGCTGACAATACAAACTCCAGCCATATTCTTTAATGGGACTGATGGTACAACTACCCATTCATGTTGGTTTTTATTAAATTTCTCAGTCGCTTCCAAGTCCAAACTATTTGTAATCTCCAATGCTGACGATAGTTTCTTACCAGAATGAGTTTGTATCCACTGCCACCTCTCTTCTTTGCTCTGCCAAAAGAAGTCACCATTTCCCACAGAAATAGTAGACCTCTTATCCCAAACTTGGACCACTCTACTGACATGGTCCAGCAGCTGTGGCTCATCCTTTGAAGCCAATGGAACCCAACTCTCCAAAACCGTCATACTCCGAGAGTTAACAGACTCCATCTCCAAAAAAAAAAAAAAAACAAAGTTATTTCTGTGTATGAAGCAAGTAGAAGAGGTCCTAATCCAGAATCTTTACAGGATTACTAGATCTCATCATAATTGGTCCCATGCTGCATGATACCCTTAATCCTGTAGCAAGGTACAGAAAGCAACCATTCCCTGCAAAGGTTCACCTGATTTGCTGAAAGGGTCAGTTAATGGTAAACTGAGAAGCGTTAAATTGAAAATACAGAACCTCAGAATGTTGAAGACTCAAATCTGATTGGTGGATCCATCACGTAAGAGTTTACTGCAATGTACATTGTCTGCAGTAATTGAAGCTTCCTTAATGTCTTAGAACAAGGGATCGATTGCACCATCATGGAAAAAAACAGCTTATAGCGGGGTGGCCAACCTGTGGCTCTGGAGCCACATGCGGCTCTTCAGGGCTGGAGCTACAGGCGCCAACTTTCCAACATGCCGGGGGGGTGCCTACTGCTCAACCCCGGGCTCTGCCACAGGCCCTGCCCCTACTCCACCCCTTCCTGCCCCCTCCCCTGAGCCTGCCGTGCCCTCGCTCCTCCCAGTCTCCCGCAGAGCCTCCTGCATGCCACAGCTGATCGGGAGATGCAGGGAGAGAGGGGGAGATGCTGATCGCCTTCCTCTGTAGCATGGGGCATGGGTCACTTGAGGGAGGCTTCTCTGCTCCTTGAAGTCTTTAAACCACGATTTGAGGACTTCAATAGCTCAGACATAGGTGAGGTTTTTCGTAGGAGTGGGTGGGTGAGATTCTGTGGCCTGCGCTGTGCAGGAGGTCGGACTAGATGATCAGAATAGTCCCTTCTGACCTTAGTATCTATGAATCTATGATCGGCGGGGCTGCCAGTGGGTGGATGGCAAAATGTGTCAGAGGAGTGTTATTTGTAAAGCACACTAACATGTTGCAATCTAACTGCCCCATGTAGATCCAACTAGAGTGTTCTAGCAGGTATATAGTTAGTGTTAACGTAGTCCTGTTTGAAGCAGGATCCACACAGGGCAGTTACAGCACAATATTTTAGAATGTTTTTACAAATCACACCACTCTTGTGGGCTTTGACAGCGCATGCAGACAAGCCCTAAACAAGAAGTTTAGTGAAGCCTGAGCAAGATTCCTACTGGGAAGAGCTTTATATTTGAACCAATTGATGTAAAACATGGAATTTTATTTATTTGTGGGTTTGTTTGGTTTTTTTTTTTTTTTTTTTTTTTTTTTTTAATATTGTACATATTCTCTGTAACACTTTCTTAAAATGTTCTTGAACTCTGGCTCTTCCTTATCCCCTTTGCCCTTCTTACCTTTCTCTATCAAGCATGTTCTAAATCAGGTTAGAAGTTCAGGACTCCCTGACATACCCTGCCACCATCCACTCCTTTGTAAACATGGGTTTGTTGCCTCAGCTTTTCTCAACTGTCTAGGTATCACACAAAGAGAAAGGCTATCTAATGTAGGATTGACCCAAGACATTTAAGGTACTTGCCACACATGATGGAAGAAACACTAATATACACTACTACTACTACGACATCCAGAGATCTAAATACACTGAAGACATGAATTTGAGTAATAAACAGTACGCATACTCTCCCTCATACAAGGAAACTGATTTTTATGTTGTTTTATTTTTTCACCACCGATTTTTATGTTGTTTCCCTTATTTTTTTATGTCAGGGATTCCCAACACGGTGCCTGTGCGTGCAATGGCGCCCAGTGGGGCAGTTGTGTACACCCGCAGGACACCGCGCCGCCGAAATGCCGCCACCCGAGAACCACCTGCCAAAACGCCGAGAAGCGTTGCCTTTTCTCGGTGGCATTTCGGCAGCAAGGTTTTTTCCACTGCTGCTTCTCAACGGCATTTCGGCAGCGGGGTGTTTGGTGCCCGCCACAGTCTGTTGGGAATAGGAATGCACTATTCCCACAGACAGGTTGGGGACCACTGTTCTATGTTATCTGAATTAAGTCTCAGCCAGTAAATTCTGCAAGCCCCAACTGTGGCCAGACACTGGATTTATAACAACTGCATAGTTCAAATCCAATGCAATGGAGACAGAGCTGAGTATCATCTGCATATTGACTCTACCAAAGCACACCATGCCTCAGATGCACATTGAACACAATAGTTGATACAACAGACCCTTGTGGAAGCCCACTAGTGTGTCATTTAGGTAAATGGAACAATTGTGTATTACTACTCTCTAGCACCTCTCAAAGAAAATATAAGGAAGACTCTTTGTTTATTCCACACTGTCCAAACCCATCTCTGCTATGACAGATGCCAACATATTTTCTTTAATTTTTTAAATTGTCTTAAAAAAAAAAAATCACACTGCCTAAGCATAACATATAACACTGAAGATTCTTCCAGTACCTAAGTAGAAAAGCAAGAACGTCGGACTTGCAGCTTTCAATTAAAGTTCAAACTAATCTATTCAGTGCAGTGTTCTTTAAAAAAAAAAAAAAAATCACATAAGTACTACTCACCCTGCATAACTTCTCAGTGGTATTTTTAAAAAATGAATACCTTAATTAAAATTGGTATATGAATTGTGTGTGTGGGCATCTTGATAAAAAAACAAAAACAAAAGAAAAACACACACACACACACCTTAGGACTTTAGCAGAATGGAAATTTAATGTCAAAGACCATATGCCAGTTCCTACACTATTTTAATTCTAAGGGTATGTCTTCACTACTGGCCGGAACGGCGGGCAGCAATCGATACAGCGGGGATCGATTTATTGCATCTAGTCTAGATGCGATAAATTGACCCCCAAGCGCTCTCCCGTCAATTCTTGTACTCCAGCACTGTGAGAGGCGCAGGCAGAGTCAACAGGGGAGCGGCAGCAGTCGACTCACCACAGTGGAGACACAACGGTAAGTCGATCTAAGTACGTCGACTTCAGCTATGTTATTCATGTAGCTGAAGTTGCTTAACTTAGATTGATCCCCTCCTAGTGCAGACCAGGGCTAAGTGAAGTTATTGTTCATAATTAGAGCTGGTTGGAAAACAGGTTTATCTTCCTGTGGAAAATATCAAAAACATTTTTCATGTTTGTTTAAGTATTCTGTGGAAATTTTTGACTTTTTAATGAAATATCAAAAACCTGAAAGATTCAGTTCAAATTGATATTGCAATGTCTCATAGTTTGGAGCTGAAGTTTGTGTACCTTATGTTCCCATTTTCATCTATGGGCTGGGCTCTCTAGCTGGACTAGATTTCCTGTGATGCACCACTTTCTCCGCTCTGGGTGAGGGGAGAGGGTATTTTATAAGAGACAAGAGTCTCTAGCCATGGTGCATCACAGGAGACATAGTCCAGACAGTGAAGCCAGTCTCTAGAAGAGAATGGGAACATAAGGCACTGAACTATAACTCCCATGAGGCACTACGGTGCTATTTTGAAAAAAAACTTTTCTGTTTTTGATCATTCAGTTTCTCAAAATAATAAACATTTTCAAAATAAAGCAAATAATTTTCACTAAAAATTTAATTTAGTCAAAACACCAAATTTCTTTTGAAAAACTGTATCAATAAAATGTTTGCAACAGCCCTATTCATAACTCGCCCAATAGTGGATAAATATTGCACAGTACACTATAGTATGTATACTACAATAATATGTATGAAAACTAACTGTTCGATCAACTTGATAGAGCAGCATTTTCCTTTCTAGGAAACTCAATTAAGGCAAAAATAAGTCCCTCACTTTAAAAGATTTTCTTGCTAAGTCTTAAGTTCTCCTGTTATTTAAAAGCGTGTACATCCTTATAAAGATTTACAAAACAACTAGGTGTATATGCACAAGACAATTTGGTACACATCTTCTATCACTCACCCAAAACACAAGATTTTGGTTTTGTTTTATGTTAAAATGCACACATGAATTCCTCTCTGGACCGGTGCAGTGAGAGAGGCAACTTGCCTTCCCATCCTCAGAGGCTTCTGATGGCCAATTCAACATTGAATGCAGGACGAGGCAGTGCTCAGGACTGTTTTAACTTGTGCTCTTGTTGCTCAGGTTCTAATAGACCATTGCAGCACAGAGTAGCACACCTTGGCCATTTCCCCCTCCACACTGCCCGAGCCCCATTCTACTGGGCCAAAGGGATCACAAAGCTAGTCGGACTTTGTGAACCATGGGCATTATTTAGGGGGCCTGCCCAGTGCAACAGCAACTGTCAATCAGGCCTTAATTTTTTTGTGGGGAGGAGCAGAGGCAGGAGGTTGGGCATGTGGCAGTTGTTTTACTAGTATATTAGTAGTATTTCATTTTACTAGTATTACTTCATGCAACATCTTTTTTTTAAGTCGGGGATGAGGATGGTCCTTGGTCTCCCATCTAAACCAGGTGACCAGGACTGAGCCTGCTTAATTTCAGAGGACACGTCCACAATCAGAAGCCATACTAAACTTTCACAAAGCAATACATTTTTAGCGTCTTCCAACTCCACACTCCCTAATTTAGGGAATTAAAATTAGATATTCAATGTTTTTCAGGATTTGTTCTTTTAGTAAAGATTTATTGAAATGCTTTGTAAAACTCTGAGTTAATGGTTCTCTGCATTCCATGCAACCAGCCTGGGGAATTCACTTCTGTAGGAGACCACTGCGTCAAAATCCGAAGAAAGATTTTTAAACAGAGCTAGTATATTAAGGCAGTGGTTCTCAATCAGGGGTACACATATCCTTGGGGGGGTACACAGAGGTCTTCCAGGGGGTACATCAACTCATCTCGATATTTGCCTAGGTTTACTACAGGTTACATAAAAAGCACTAGCAAAGTCAGTGCAAACTAAAGTTTCATACAATGACTTGTCTATACTGTTCTGTATACGACACTGAAATGCAAGTACGTTTATATTCTACCAAATGTATTTCATAATGATATGGTAAACGAGAAAGTCAGCAATTTTTCAGTAATAGTCTGCTGTGACGCTTGTCTTTTAATGTCAGATTTTGAAAGCAAGTAGTTTTTAAGCGTGCACTTGGGGTACACAAGCCAAACCAGACTCCTGAAAGGGGTACAGTAGCCTGGAAAGGTTGAGAGCCACTGCCATAGCGTACGAGCAGCAACGCCAGTAGTCAGGCAAATGGAGATGGCGGGGTCATCAAAGCCCATTCTTCCAAGCCGGGGGCATACGTGCCCGTGCCCGTGCCCGGCGCAAGGCTCAGAGCGAGCAGCTGGCAGGAGAACCTGTCCGCAGGGCGGGATGCAGTGTGCTTCTTGCAGCATCTCATCCCGGCTGCTGCCAGAGGCAGGACATCCCCTAGGCGGGCCCCACCCAATCGCCCCAATCCCAGTGCCAGCCACCCATCGCTCAGGGGCAGCGGGGCCTCCTCAAGACTGGAGCACCAGGTGACCCCTGAGGGAGCCAGGCAACTGCGGAGCCCCCCCAGCGGCCAGACCCCAGGCGCCCCCCGCCCCAGCGTAGGAGCCAAGAGGTAGCGTGACCCCAACGGCCGCCCCACCCCCGAGGGAGGCTCCGGGCCTCCCTCGCGGAAGCCGGGGCAGGGACCGAGGGGGCATCGCCCAGCCGCTCACAAGGGCGCAGCAGGAGGCGCCGACGCCGGGAACGCGCGTCACGCACCCAAGCCCCGCCCCGCGACCGAGGGGGCAGCCCCCCCAGCAAGGAGAAGGGGCTGCCCGCCCTACTTCGCCTCCCACCAGCGGAAGGGCACAACACTACGGTCCCGCCGCCCGGGGCGAAGAAAGCTGCTGTTGCTCATATCCCTCCGCTAGGACGGGATACAGGCGTCCAGCGGGGCTGCGAAGGCATCCCTGCGCGTGAGGCCCCGCACAAAGAGCCAGAGGCCGGGGTCAGCGGGGCGCTTTTCATACTCACCGCCCGCCTTGTCCGCCGCCATGGTCGCTCCCCTCCCGCGAGAGCCCTGTGCCTGGGCGGCGGCGGAACACCGCCCCTCCGGGGAGACTAGCCCGCTGGCCCCGCCCCTTCCGCCCGAGGCCCCGCCCCCCGGAACCGCTGACGCCTGCGGCCGGAGGAGGCTCGGCCCGCCCGCCCGCTCGCCTCTGGGCCCGAGCCGCAGGGCCGACAAGCCCCGTCTCCCTGCAAAACCCAAGTGACCCTTCATTCCGACCCACCCTGACCGAGCCAGCCGTCCATCTACGCTTTAAAGTGTCTGGTGCCGTTGCCTGGCCTGCGCATCTCCCCCCCCCCCCTCCAGGCTGCTGTTGAAATAGAAAACAAGGCCCCACCCTCCCTGTGCCCATGGAAACGCCATTGGTCAGCGGAATCCAGGACGGGTTTTCCTTCCTGGCTTGATGTTTTGATTCTTTGTGCTTCCGCTCATCTATTTACAGTCCTGCACTTCAGTGAGCTCCCTGAAGAACTGTATTTACTTGCAAGAATCCAATCTTGAGATCCTGTTGGTGCTTGGATGAGTTATTCTAAAACATTTCCTAGCCTGCTTTATCTTATATGGATTATAGGACTGTGTATTGATAAGGAGCTCGTCACCATAGCTCTTAACGTGCGGAAGGTGGCATTGTGTATGGGTCTTAAATTCCTTTCAAAATTGGTGTTTGAATCCCATATTAATCCTGCCAGGATTCTTCTTACTCCTGGCCTCATCCCTGTGAGGCCTGTTTCACTTGATTAATTTAAGTGTCCATGGGATTCTCTGTGCTGTAGAAAAGAGCATTTAGAGACACCGTCCAGATTCTTTGAACACTTATTTTTATATCTTTGTAGTGATGTTTTATTTTTAAGACATGAGATTAGACACTGCAGCATCCAAAGTACTATAAGTATTACAAAGATTCACACATGTTTAATAATGATCTGGGTATAACAAATAAGCTATTTTCAGGATTCATCTGTGCCAATAACATCTTCAGGACTAAATCCTCAGCTGATATACATTGGCATAGCTCTGTGAAAGTCCATGGAGCCCCTGAGGTCAAGCTTGTAGATAATTACCATTTTTAGTGTGGCAGTTTTCCTCCTATGTTTAATTCTATAAGCTTTATATATGAAATAATGGGTTTTTCTTAACGCCAGATTGCTTTTGGGACAAATGCTTTAAGACTGTTTCCATACTTTACTCATCTGCTAACTTAAGTACGCTCGTCTGTATTATTCTGTACTATTTCTTCAGATTTTGTTCTCCAAAATTTTGATAAATTTCATTCCTGTTTAATATTGTTGACATTTTTTATATTTGCTGCAGTAAGTGTGGACATAGCTTAATCAATTCCATTAGTTATATCATCAATATTACTGACTTTACCAGATAATCATATTTGTTGTTAAGAGGGACCAGATTGTCTTGGAACATGCATCTGTTGCCCCCTCTTACAGTAAGGTTAAGACTTGAGGGTGAAATCCTATCCCCTTAGGCAAAACTCATTGCCTTGACTAGGGCCTGGAGTCCCCTTCTGTTAGGCCTCTTGATATTCTTTTCCCAATCACAATGTCAGAAATCTTGGAAAAAATATTTCTGTGAAGTTGTGGACATAGTATTAGACATTTTTGAGGGTGGCAGGAATTCTTGTAATTTTGTTGTTTGAGTTTTAAGTGTAAGTTAATATATTTTGTAAAAGTAATGTTTGCTGATATTTCATGTTTTCTTTTCACTTAACCACTCCTGAACATGTGTCAAAAGAAGAGGTATAGGGTAGAGTTATCTTGAAATTCTTAGGCTATGTCTACACTTACCATTTAAAGCACAAAAAGTCCCTTTTTTACACCAAAACCATGGGAGTGTCAACACTTATTAATGACTTTTTGTGGTGAAACTCAGAAGTTTCACTGCAAAGAGAAAACCACCTTCACAAGAGGCATACAGCTCTTACCGCTGTTCTTTTTGCACTGTTGTGAACTGTGTTCTACCAGTGTAAACACCTTTTGGCCTCCGAAGGATATCCTACAGTTCCAAAAGTGACCACTCTGGCCTGCATCTCTGCTGCTCTGATGCCAGGTAAACAGATGTCTGCCCCTCCCCTGTAAGGCCCCAGAAGTTTGAAACTTCCTTTCCCTTTGCTTGTAGATATGGCAGGTCAAGCAGCCAGACAGCAGGGGGTTTTTAAAAAAATACCAAGAAAGAAACAAGGAAGTAATGGGACATGAAGCAGGGCAGCATGGGGCACTGAGCAGGGACCCAGAATGCCTCCCCTCCGTTCCCAATAGACCTATCAAGAGAGCTGCACTGTGGGATAGCTGCCCTACAGTGCTGCTCTCATTGGGGATGATGGAAGTGCTGCTAGTGTAAACCCTCTCTGATGCCTGAAGAATTAAGTGAGTACACAAACCAGCGCTTTTCTTTCACTGGTTCCCTGTCACCAGTGAAACTTACAGCAAAAAACTCTGCAAATGTAGACATACCCTTACTCATGAGTACTCCTTAAGTTCTGCACCTTGAAACCAGTGTGTGTGTGAAGGTTGAAGGATCAGGCCCTTGGCCAAGTCTACATTAGCTATGTCAGCAAATATTCCTAGAGTAGACACAGCTCAAACTAGCAGAAAAGTGTTTTGCCTGTATAGCTCATACTGGTTCAATAAGTGAAATAAGCTACTCTAGCAAAAGCACATTTACACTAGTATAACTGTGTCTATACTAGGGCTTTTGCAGTTATAAAAGTGTTCCCAAAAAATAACTGTGGTACTCCCCAGGGGTACCTACGCTTGTGTGGCATCTTACCACCACCTGCCCTCAATGTTAAGCAGCCTTGTCTGTGACCCCTGGTGGTCACATCTGTCAGGAGTCAGGGCTTGCAGCAAAACCTGTCTCTGGTCAGTCTAATGAGCACAGCTGGCTTATAGTAGGTTGTCTGGCTGCACCACCTGAGTATTGGGAGTAATCAGCAGATTAGCTCTTAAGCCCAGCAGCAGCAGTAGTTTGCTGGCTGCTCAAAGCATTTGCCAATGATAATAAGGTGATAAGTAGCAGCATGGATATGTCAAGAACAAATTGTGTCAAACCAATTTGATAGCTTTCTTTGACAGGGTAAAAAGCCTTGGGGACATGGGGAACAATAGACGTGGTATATCTTGACTTTAGTAAAGCTTTTGATACTGCCTCACGTGACCTTCTCATAAACAAACTAGGGAAATGCAACCTAGATGGAGCTACTATAAGGTGGGTGCATAACTGATTGGAAAACTGTTCCCAGAGCATAGTTATCAGTGGTTCACAGTCATTCTGGAAGAGCATAATGAGTAGGGTCCTGCAGGATCAGTTTTGGGTCCGGTTCTGTTCAATATCTTCATCAGTGATTTAGATAATGGTATAGAGAGATTTCATAGTAGCAGCCGTGTTAGTCTGTATTCGCAAAAAGAAAAGGAGGACTTGTGGCACCTTAGAGACTAACAAATTTATTAGAGCATAAGCTTTCGTGAGCTACAGCTCACTTCAGCGGATGCATTTGCTCTGTTTTTTCCACCAAATGCATCCGATGAAGTGAGCTGTAGCTCACGAAAGCTTATGCTCTAATAAATTTGTTAGTCTCTAAGGTATAGAGAGAGTACACTTATAAAGTTTGTGTATGATAACAAGCTGGGAGGGGTTGCAAGTGCTTTGGAGGATAGGACTATAATTCAAAATGATCTGGACAAACTGGAGAAATGGTCTGAAGTAAATAGGATGAAATTCAATAAGGACAAATGCAAAGTACTCCACTTAGGAAGGAACAATCCACTGCACACATACAAAATGGGAAATGACTGCCTAGGAAGGAGTACTGCGGAAAGGGATCTGGGGGTCATAGTGGACAACAAGTTAAATATGAGTAAAAAGTGTAACAATGTTGCAAAAAAAGCAAACATTATTCTGGGATGTATTGGCAGGAACGTTGTAAGCAAGACACCAGAAGTAATTCTTCCACTCTACTCCGTGATGATTAGGCCTCAAGTGGAGTATTGTGTCAGCATTGTCTCAGCCTGTATTCCCAGCTTTAGCCAGCAAGCCCAAATTGCCTCTGAATTCCCAGCTCAGACCCCTTCTTTTCTCTCTGTATACAGGCCCAACCTGCTCCTTCCCAACTGAATCTCATCTTCCATTAGGTCTTATGGAGTCCTGGCTCTACTGCAGATGCCATATGTTAATTGACCTAATTTAACCTGCTCTGCTTTGGTGGCATAGGCACCCATCACACAGTTTCCTTATTCCACATTACCAAAAAGCTTTTGACCTCTAGGTGGCACTATATTACAAATTAATATATATTAATATATTTTCCCTTTAATATATATTTTAATACATATAAATGCAGCATTTTAAGGTGGAGTTATGCTTTAAAATGTAAGCTAATTAGACAAAATAAGTCATGTGCAGCCATTAGGAATTAATTTGGCAATCACATTATATATACACATCACAAACCTGTTACAAGTGTGGAATTAGTTCTTTTGAGGTGATAGGCAGCATATTGACCTACAGAATAAGGAAGGGTGCTTCAGCACCTTTGTTTGTTTACACATCTTTATTCTCATTTTAGAATACTATGTTCCTCCCATTTTTCTCTTCTGAAAGATCTAGTGGTATCTGCACGGTAATTGGTCCCATTCTTGGGAGCAGCTGAATTGTGCTTGGTGCAGAACGGGCTTGGGGTGGGGAACAAAAATGGCTTTATAGCTTTATATCACTTTTGCAGCTCCCCAGTTTTGGTGTTGGCCAGAAGCAGTTTGGCCCCCAGATCAGTACTTCCAAACATCATGGTATTTGGGGAAGAAAAACTAGAATATTCATATTCAATGCATTAAATGCTCCTCTGTGCAAAGGGCTACCACAAAGTCTGTGTCACACTCAAGTCCCATTTAAGTGTTCAAAATAGGATTTAAGTAAGACTTGAGTGGTACTTTGCACATGGGAGCATTTCAGCATAGGTATATTATGGTCCAATCCTCAATGAGGCAAAATTTCCATTAAGTTCAACTTCCATGTGAGTAAGAGCTAAAAGATCTGGCCCTTTACTTGCTTTGAAATATTTATGTAACCAAACAAAATGTCCCCTAGTAACTGGTTGATGCAAAGCACTGACATTCTTACAAATAAACTTGTCATGCATCTGAACAGCACTTTGCATCCTGCAACATTGCTACCTTGTTCCTTGATGAAGTAATCTGAGATGCAGAAAATTGAAAACGTGTACATATATTAAATCTGTAGCCTTGAATAGACATTGGTCTTTGAGAATTTTCATCCTCTATGCTTTTCAATAAACTTACCTGTTTCATTCTGTGGGGGAAGTAAAAACTGAACATTTGATACCCTAGTGCATTTGAAACTCTAGTGAAGACGGTGGTGTTCAGTGAGAAGTGAAACTAACAACTCTCCTAACATGAATGTTAAATAAATGAAAAAAGAGAATTTACAGAATATGATTTATTTGTTTGTGGTAGTGCTTATGATGATCTACACATTTTTCCAGATATTCAAAGAGGAATGGGTCCCCCCTGAGGAACTGTTGAAGTATTTTCTCCAAAGATATAAACAAACTTGTCCATCTCCTACCCCTTCCATTAACTTAGTGTTCACCCTTTACTCTGTTATACTATAACATTTGCAAGCATTTTACTGATAGGGCAGTAAACTAAAAGGGGATACTGTATTTGCATTGCTACCTAGCTTTTACCAGATGTTCCCGCAGCCAAAAAATGAATCTCAATAAGAGTTCTCAAAGCAGACTTTGTGCCTCCATATGGGAAAGAAAAATCTTAACATACTTTTTCATTCCAAGCATTTTTTTTTAATTTTCTAAAGATGTTTCAATAATTTTGAAGCATTTTTTCCTGATGCCAAACCTAACATAAGGCTGGCTATATTTTGTAGCAGTCAAGCACTTTGCTAGAAGGCATTTGAATATTCCAGTTAAGTTTTTTTGTTGTTGTTGTTGTTGAGATAGAAGAGGCTTTGTTATTTACTATTTTACTAACAGACTGATCCTCTGTAAAATTCAGTGCCTGGTGTTTTATAATACACATTTGCAGATCACGAATGACATCCACATTTTTTTGTTACTTATGTGGAAAGCCAACAGGGAATCCATAGTTATTGACTCTCCTTATTCTGGGGGCCAAATCATAAGGTCCTTACTTCAGACGGCTTCCGAATCTTAGCATGTGGCACTTTATGATTCATATGGTGTTGTTATTTTTGGCCTAGGTTTTAACATGATCTGTTTCATAATATAATTAAATCCATTGTTTGTAGCGCAGATCAATTCAGGGTGGAAAGCTTTAGTAATAAAGTGTTTTTTCCGCCGGCAAGAGCACTGCAGAGTAAAAAAAACAACATAGTATCTTCAGTTTTTTTTCCAAATTGCTAATACAAATAGAATTAAATGTATTTCCCTGGAAATCCTATCAGCTTCTCGATAGAGGACCAGAGGAACGTACCAGTTCATATTTGTATTCTAAACAGTCCAGCATCCTAACCTTTGCCAGTGGTTAATATATGTGGCTTCAGAGGAATGAGAGTTGTCCCCCTTCAGAGGAATGAGAGTTTGATGCAGTCATCAAAATGCAATATCAAGATATTTTGCCTTGTAGTTCTTTGTGGCTACATTTGGCCAGCATATCTTCCCTTTTCACACTCCCTTTTTGTAGTTTCTAAGAGGATCCTGGCAGTTCAAGTACATTTGCTCAGCTCTCCTCATGCTAACTTATATTTATCAGCCAAAATGGGAATCAGTGTCCGTGTTCAGCACATTGTTCACATTCCCTAAGTAAGACAAGACTCACTAAAATGTGGAATAAATCAAATCCCCATGAAGTTTCCTGAAGACTATTATAGCTCCGGAGCCAAAGGTTTAGGATCACTGACTATTGCAGTGTTTTAGCACCCTATGTACAGGGGCAGGGTGATTCTGCTGACTCACCTTGACATCCAGACCAGGTGCATTGTCATCAGATCCAATAATCATAGAAATGAGAGATATAGAGCTGGAAGTGACTCACAGACTCAGACTTTCAGGTCAGAAGGGAGCATCATGATAATCTAGTCTGACCTCCTACACGCTGTAGGCCACAGAACATCACCCACTCATTCCTGTAGTTGGTACCATAACCTCTGTCTGAGTTGCTGAAGTCCTTAAATCTGGATTTAAAGACGTCAAGTTATAGAGAATCCACCATTTACTCTAGTTCAGACCAGCAAGAGATGTGTACCCCATGCTGCAGAGGAAGGTGAAAAACCCACAGGGTCTCTGCCAATCTGACCTTGGGAAAAATTCCTTTCCCGACCCCAAATATGATGATCTTTTAGACCCTGAGTATTTGGGCAAGAGTCATCAGCTAGACACCTGGGAAAGAATTCTCTGTAGTAACTCAGAGTCTCCCCCTCTAGTGTCCATCTCTGCCACTGGAGATATTTACTAATAGCAGTCACAGATGGGCCATATGCTACTGTAAACAATCTCATTGTACCATCCCCTCCATAAACTTATAAAGCTCAGTTCTGAAACAAGTT
The DNA here is from genome assembly GCF_009764565.3 of Dermochelys coriacea. Lineage (NCBI taxonomy): Eukaryota > Metazoa > Chordata > Testudines > Dermochelyidae > Dermochelys > Dermochelys coriacea. The sequence continues at coordinate 195,192,041 of NC_050069.1, forward strand.
AGGTTTTTTTTGTCCCCACTACTCCCCTTGGAAGGCTGTTCCAGAACCTCAGCCCTTGCCTGGGTAGAAAATTTCATGTAATTTCAAACCTAAACTTGTTGATGGTCAGTATATATCCATTCATTCTTGTGCCAACACTGGCCCTTAACTTAAAAAACTCCTCTCATTCCCTGGTGTTTATCCCTCTGATGTATTTATAGAAAGCAATCATATCTCCCCTCAGGCTTCGTTTTGTTAGGCTAAACAGGCCAGGCTCCTTACATTTCCTCTCCTAAGGTAGGTTTTCCATTCCTCTGATCATCCTAGCAGCCCTTCTCTGCACTGTTCCACTTTGAATTCATAGATTCATAGATACTAAGGTCAGAAGGGATTATGATCATCTAGTCCGACCTCCTGCACAACGCAGGCCACAGAATTTCACCCACCCACTCCTGCGAAAAACCTCTCACCTATGTCTGAGCTATTGAAGTCCTCAAATTATGGTTTAAAGACTTCAAGGAGCAGAGAATCCTCCAGCAAGTGACCCATGTCCCATGCTACAGAGGAAGGCGGAAAAAAAAGCCTCTTCCAATCTGCCATGGAGGAAAATTCCTTCCCGACCCCAAATATGGCGATCAGCTAAACCCTGAGCATATGGGCAAGATTCACCAGCCAGATACCCAGGAAAGAATTTTCTGTAGTAACTCAGATCCCACCCCATCTAACATCCCATCACAGGCCATTGGGCCTATTTACCATGAATAGTTAAAGATCAATTAATTACCAAAATCATGTTATCCCATCATACCATCTCCTCCATAAACTTATTGAGTTTAATCTTAAAACCAGATAGGTCTTTTGCCCCCACTGCTTCCCTTGGAAGGCTATTCCAAAACTTCACTCCTCTGATGGTTAGAAACTTTCATCTAATTTCACGTCTAAACTTCCCAATGACCCGTTTATATCCATTTGTTCTTGTGTCCACATTGGTACTAAGCTTAAATAATTCCTCTCCCTCTCCGGTATTTATCCCTCTGATATATTTATAGAGAGCAATCATATCTCCCCTCAACATTTTTTTAGTTAGGCTAAACAAGCCAAGCTCCTGGAGTCTCTTTTCATAAGACAGGTTTTCCATTCTTTGGATCATCCTAGTAGCCCTTCTCTGTACCTGTTCCAGTTTGAATTCATCCTTCTTAAACATAGGAGACCAGAACTGCACACAGTATTCCAGATGAGGTCTCACCGGTGCCTTGTATAATGGTAAGAACACTTCCCTATCTCTACTGGAAATACATTGTGTGATACATCCCAGGATTCCATTAGCCTTTTTCACAGCTACCACATATTGGTGGTTTATAGTCATCCTGGGATGGACTATTCACCCACATCTTTCTCCTCCTCTCTTGGTTCCAACTGATACATCCTCAGCTTGTATAAAAATTCTTGTTATTAGACTCTGAGTGCATAACCTCAAGAAATTATCAAGTCCAGCCCCCTGTGCTGTAACAGGATCAAGTAAACCTAGATCATCACTGGCCCCAGGTGTTTGTCCAACCTGTTTTTAAAAACTTCCAATGATAGGGATTCCACAACCTGCTTTGGAAGCCTATTCCAGAGTTGAACTACCCTTATAGTTAGAAAGTTTTCCCTAAAATCTAATCTAAATCTCCCTTTCTGAAGATTAAGCCCATTACTTTTTGTCCTACCTTCAGTGAACATGGAGAACAATTGATCACTGTCCTCTTTATAACAGCCCTTAACATATTTGAAGACTATTATCAGGTCCCCTTCAATCTTCTTTTCTCAAGACTAAACAAGCCTAGTTTTTTAACCTTTCCTCATGGATCAGATTTTCTAAACCTTTTATCAGTTCTGTTTCTCTCATCTGGACTCTCTCCATTTTGTCCACATCTTTCCTAAAGTGTGCCATGCAGAACTGGATATGGTACTCCAGCTGAGGCCTAACCAGTGCCAAAGAGAATGGGACACTTACCTTCTGTGTCTTAACTGTGACACTCCTGTTAATACACATCACGAAGATATTAGCCTTTTTCATAACGGCATCCATTGTTGACTTATATTCAACTTGTCATCCTCTATAACCCAGATCCTTTTCAGCAGTACTACTACCTAGCCAGTTATTCCCCATTTTGTAGTTGTGCATTTCATTTTTCATTCCTAAGTGAAGTACCTTTCAGTAGGCTTTTATTGCATTTCATCTTGCTGAATTCAGACCAGTTCTCCAATTTGTCAAGTTCATTTTGAATTCTAATTCTGTCCTTCAAAGTGCATGCAACCCCTCCAAGTTTGGTGCAATCTACAAATTCTATAAGCATACTCTCCATTTCATTATCTAAGTCATTAATGAAGATATTGTATAGTATCGGACCCAGAACTGACCTTTGCAGGACCCTAGAAGATATGCCCTCCCAGTTGGACAGTGAACCATTGATAACTACTTTTTGAGTATAGTCGTTAAATCATTTATACATCCACCTTATAGTAATTTTTGTCTAGACCACATTTCCTTAGTTAGCTTATGAGAACGTCATCTGGGACTCTCTCAAAACCCTTACAAAATCAAGATATATCACATCTACTGCTTTGCTACTATCCACTAGGCCAGTAACTCTGTCAAAGAAGAACAGAGTTTGGATTTGGCATGATTTTACAAATCCATGCTGGTTAGTCCTTATAATCTCACCTGTCCTTCAGAAGTTCTCAAAGATAATTGCTAACAGTTCCAAGATTGCTTCAGCTAGTTCTGTAAGTACCCTAAGATGAAATTAATCAGGCCCTACCGACTTGAATACTTCTAATTTATCTAAATATTATTTAATTTGTTCTTTCCATATTTTGGCTTGCATTTCTTCCTCCTTGTTGTTGTTAATATCAATTGTGTTGAGTATCTGAGCACCATTAAACTTTTTAGTGAAGAGTGAAGCTACGTAGGCATTAAACATCTCAGCTTTCTTGATGCCTCAATTATTAGCTCTCCTTCCCCATTAAGTAGAGGACCTATGCTTTCCTTCATTTTCTCTTGTTCCTAATGCATTTAAAGAACCTCTTCTTATGGCTTTTTATGCCCTTGTAGGGGCATAAAACTCATTTTGTGCCTTAGCCTGTCGGATTTTGTTTCTACATGCTTGTGCTATTCTTTTGTACTCTTCCTTGGTAATTTCTCCATGTTTCTACTTTATGTAGGATTTCTTTGATTTTCAGATCAATAAAGAACTTCTGATGGAGCCATATTGACCTCATACTATTCTTCCTATCTTTCCTTAGCATTGGAATAATTTAATACAATAATAATGTATATCAATAAAATACTTAATTATATAACACTTAATGGATTTGATTTTTCTCTTCCATATGTAAATAAGAAATAACTCCATTTAAGTCAATGGCATTGCAGAGTTATAAAACTGGTTTAATTGCACAGCGAATCAGGCCCTACAGCTTCAAAGTGCAATACAAGTATTAAGGAGTACTTGTGGCACCTTAGAGACTAACAAATTTATTAGAGCATAAGCTTTCGTGAGCTACAGCTCACTTCATCGGATGCATTTGGTGGAAAAAACAGGAGAGATTTATATACACACACACAGAGAACATGAAACAATGGGTTTATCATACACACTGTAAGGAGAGTGATCACTTAAGATAAGCCATCACCCACAGCAGGGGGGGGAAAGGAGGAAAACCTTCCATGGTGACAAGCAGGTAGGCTAATTCCAGCAGTTAACAAGAATATCAGAGGAACAGTGGGGTGTGGGGTGGGGGGGAGAAATACCATGGGGAAATAGTTTTACTTTGTGTAATGACTCATCCATTCCCACCCCCCACTGTTCCTCTGATATTCTTGTTAACTGCTGGAATTAGCCTACCTGCTTGTCACCATGAAAGGTTTTCCTCCTTTCCCCCCCCTGCTGTGGGTGATGGCTTATCTTAAGTGATCACTCTCCTTACAGTGTGTATGATAAACCCATTGTTTCATGTTCTCTGTGTGTGTGTATATAAATCTCTCCTGTTTTTTCCACCAAATGCATCCGATGAAGTGAGCTGTAGCTCACGAAAGCTTATGCTCTAATAAATTTGTTAGTCTCTAAGGTGCCACAAGTACTCCTTTTCTTTTTGCGAATACAGACTAACACGGCTGCTACTCTGAAACCTACAAGTATTAAGTAATTGATCTAAGTAATCCAAATAAGTGCAGTATGTACAACCATGTTGCAGTTAATAGATTAAATTTCTACCAAAATATTATGGGCTGGCTTCTGGGTAAATCCACTGTGTAAATCCAGAGCAAATCCGCTCCAGATTGACATTGATATAACTGAAATCAGAACCTGGCCACAAATGTTTGAATCTCAACCAAACATATAAGTAAGAGATCATTGAAGGAAGACATTTTATGGTTTATTTGCCTCTCACCTGTCCCAGCAATAAAATATGCGTCTGTCAAGAACTGGGGGAAGGAAAAGGAAAGCCTCAGTCCTGCATAGATTCCAGGTCCAGACAACAGCCCGGAGAACTTGTGTCTGAGAGGGGTTAAGTTAGGCTCTGTTCAAGTCTGTTATCTTACTGCGTAGTCTATTGGTGCTTGCTGTTGAGGATTGGAGAGTGGGATGTTCATCGGGATTTCTGGTATTATCTGGTAATGACATTAGCACATATTTTGCATTCTGTGTGTGGGATACTGTCCTTCCCTTATTCGGTGCTCAGAACCAGTGAAGAGATAAGAACTGACGCTTGAAAATAATAGTCCTATGACCCAGCTAGGATATAAGTAAGACGGTCTTACGGGGTGCAGAGAATCCAGCAGCGTGAAGTGGTTTTGCCTTGTCCAGCCTGTGCCCTACACTCTCCAATGCAATTCAAAACAAAAAGCTCCTTCTAGACAGCATTGCTTTGTTATTCACTCAACTTTACGAGCCTTGTCACAGTTAATTGGATTTGTGACATGTTCAGATGTTTATTTCTTGACTCCTCTGTCCTTTCCCCTTCACAACACACATGCACATAGAAACTACAGTAGACAAAATGTCACAAGTGATTTAACACAGGACCTAAAAATATGCAGCCTTGCATGGATGTGCAGTGAAAACTTTAAAATGTACAAGGTGCTGCATACTTAAAATATTTAATTCTGATACATATAAATATATTTTTCACTTAGCTTCTATTTGTGAATATTGGTACATGTGACATTGTCCTTTTATTTAATTATATCCAGGGTTATCCAGGCACTCAAATACGGACTTTCTTGATCATTTTGGACATCATCACCATCCTGCCTGTCATTCTGGCCTATACCTTGGGCATCATCTTCAACTCGGACCTCTCTCTATGTCTAAGGGCTTGTCTTCACTAAAGGGTAAGTTGACCTAAGTTACGCTACTCCAGCTACATGAATAACATAGCTACATGAATAATGTAGCTGGAGTTGATGTAGCTTAAGTTGACTTACCCTGGTGTCTTCACTGCGCTGCGTCGATGGGAGATGCGCTCCGGTCAACTTACCTTACTCTTCTCAGAGAAGTGGAGTACCAGGATCAACCAGGAGAGTGCTCTGCCATCTGTTTAGTGATACCCACTGGATTGATTGCAGCAGCGTGGATCTCTCCGGTAGTGAAGACGAGCCCTAAGACTTGCTGATTCTTTCTGTATTCCATCTCTGAGGTATGGCCTTCCTTATCCATCCACAAAGTTAAAATCTTCATCCAAGCTTTCATCATCTTGCATCTCAATTACTGCAACTTTCTCCTCTCTGGCCTTGAAAAATGCAAACTTTCCCTGCTCACGTCCATTCAGAATACTGCTGCAATAATAATTTTCCTAGTCTGTTGCTTTGACTGTTACCCCCTCCCTTTCCATTCCTCCACTGGCTCCCCCTTCTCTATTGCATCAAACATAAGCTGTTTGTATTCACTTTCGAGGCCTTTCATGGTCATTCCCCATCCTTCCTATCATCTCTCACTGGCAGTTGAGCTGTGGATACCTGCCTCTGATCACCTACTTGTTAAATTTTAAAACAAACACCTTCATGATTTCTCCCACACTGTTGCATGCTCCCCATAAACATCTGCAAAGCTACCTCATTATCCACCTTCAAATCCCTCATCAAAACTCTCCTTAGCTGTGATGCCTATAAAAAACAACTCGGCTGATAGTGCGCGGAAACTACTGCCTATGACAGTGACCAGTGTTGTCTCATTGTTTACTTGTGCTCCCTCTTCTATCAAAAGTCACTTGTTGTCTCATGTCTGACACTTATATTGTAGGATCCTGGGCGGGCAGAGACTGTCTTTTTGTTCGGTGTTTGTGCAGCACCAGCTCAATGGGGTCCTGGTCCATGACAGTAATATGGTAATACAAATAATAATCTATATAATCATTACTCTGTGTCGTTCCGAAGCCTAGAATTTCTGCAGAGTCATTGTAAAGTGATGGAAATAAGACAAGCATGGTTGAGGGATCTCTTTATTAGACTATCACCAGGTTCAATCATTACCGAGATTGATGGTCTGTTACCATCCAAGTTTTAATTGCTCAACCATTTTTTGGCTTTTTTACCCACAAGACTTTACAAATTACACCCATGTTTTCAGCTACTAGTAATGAATAATAAAATAATAAAAATAAATGTCTAGAGAGATATTATTGCAAGTGTGTGCTATTTTGGAAAAGAAAACAAAGCACAGAAAATCTGAACTGGCTTTTTGCTAAAAAAAAAACAAACCCTATAATTTATGGAATCTCTGAGAGAAACCTGTGATGTTAAGTAAGGTCACTGCCTACAACCATCACTTCATTCTGTGTTCCATAAATGTTTGCATTTACAGTTTATAAGCCCTGATTTAGACTTTGAACTCCACACTGAAAAATAGCTCTTAAAATTTTTACAAAGTGAATTGTGTATTACTTTTCACTACTAAGATACTTTGATGACAAGATTTGTAAATAAGCAGAAAAACGAGGAGATTGGTAACTGTGTACAAGTGAGCACATGAAGCCCTTTAAAGGAAAAAGTCACAATGGAGGGGAAATGCACTGACATCTACATACCATAGGAAATCACTAGCAGATGTGCTAGACAGCAGGCCTTTAGAAGTGTATAATGTTATAAATACTCGTGTATCTGGTTACAAAACGTTTCAGACAGACTGGAAACCCATGGCTATCCCATAAGAACTGGTACATACATGAGAGCTTAGTGACAAAAGCAATGTGACAGTCATAATGGATGTAGCAAGACCCTGTGCAGATTCTATATTGTCTGGGGTTAGAACAATACTGAGTCATGCTTGTTACCAACACACCATCCATTCATGTATTTAATCAATATACACAAAGGGCTATACAGACCCATTTGTGTGTTTCTAACAATGAGTGTTACCATTCCTGCATAAGTTTGGGTTTACATAATGAAATATAATGTTTACATAATGCAGTGTAGTACCAGTGTTACTAAAATATCATAGAGAGAGTGGGACTCCAATTCAGAAAAGCATTTAAGCAAATACATAACTTTACATTTGTACTTACCTCAGACTGAAGTCAGTGTGATGGGATTACCCCCCCACACACACACACACACTCCAGGGTGCCACCTGTTGTACTGGGGTACCACTGAGCCTGCCTGTTCCGCCAGCCTGGGCTCCTTTACACTGTCCTGCTGAGCCAGGTCCTCAAGCCTCCTCCAGCATACACACAGGGACACACCCACCTGCAGAAAGACACAGACACTGAAATCAGCTCTGCATGGGAAGACTCATTAGGGAATTGCCCAGCACTCAAGTGCACTCCCACTCTGGAGAGTAAACCCAAAATTGTATTGTGTTGTGCTGCACAGAGAAGTGTACATAATCATAGAATAATCATAGAATCATAATCATAGAATATCAGGGTTGGAAGGGACCTCAGGAGATCATCTAGTCCAACCCCCTGCTCAAAGCAGGCACAATCCCCAATTTTTGCCCCAGATCCCTAAATGGCCCCCTCAAGGATTGAACTCACAACCCTGGGTTTAGCAGGCCAATGCTCAAGCCACTGAGCTATCCCTCCCCCCATCATAAGCTAATTGAATTTTGCTTCCTCCCTCAATGTGGAGAAAGATATTTCCCCTCCCCACGTTATGAATTCCACAAACTGGCTTTAGAATGAGGGCACGGCTACACTTGCAGTGTAAAGCGCTTTGAGTTAAACCAGCCTTCGTAGAGCGCAGCAGGGAAAGCGCTGCAGTCTGTCCACACTGATAGCTTCAAGTGCACTGGCGTGGCCACATTTGCAGCACTTGCAGCGGCACTGGGAGGGGTGCATTATGGGTAGCTATCCCAGCATGCAAGTGGCTGCAACATGCTTTCAAATGGGGGGGTGGAGGGGATGGAGTGTGACAGGGAGTGTGTTGTGTGTATGTGGGGGGAGAGAGTGGGGTTTTGGGAGTCTGAGAGCATGTCAGCATTCTGTCTTGTAAGTTCAGACAGCTGCAGACCCCTCCCTCCCCCCCGCCTCTCTCTCTCTCACACACACAGCATTCCACATTAATGGTTGCTTTGTCCCGGAGCAGATAAGCAGCCAGCTGTCAGAAACAGAGCTTTCAAAGGGCAAATCCACATTCCTACAGCCGATTCCAAACAATGACAAAAGTGGCCACTTGTCTAAGGGGATTATGGGACATTTCCGGAGGCTGATCAGAGTGCAGTAAAGCAACACCTTGTTCACACTGGTGCCGCGGCGCTCCAGTGAGGACGCAGCAAACATTACTCCACTCGCTGAGGTGGAGTACCAGCAGTGCTGTAGCTACGGATTCAGAGCGCTCTATGTGCCTTCCCAGCGTGGACGGAAAGTGAGCTAGTGCACCTGGGGCTCCTTTATTGCGCTGTAACTCGCAAGTGTAGCCAAGCCCTAAACAAAAATAAGTTAACTGCAAAAGGTAGATTTTAAGTGATTATAAGGGCTAGCAAACAGATCAATGCAGATTACCCAGCAAATAAAACAAAAACATGCAATGTAAGCTTAAGACACAAAAGAAACTGGTTACAAGTTGTAATTTCTCACTCCAAATATTCTTTCACAGGCCAGACACCTTTTCCAGTCTCGGCTCAGTTCTTCTGTCCCCCTTTTGTCTTTGTTTTTTAGATGTTTCCAGCAGTCATCCTGGGCAGGGATTCAGTGAAGAATGCACCCTGATAAACTCACTTCCCTGCCTTAAATAGGATTTACATTGGGCGGGAATCCTTTGTTTCCCAGTTTGATCCCCACCCCCTATTAGTGGAAAAATACTAGTAGTCCAAGATGGAGGCCAGTATTAGGTGATATGATCCCATGACCTGCAGTGTCAAAGCAGCCATGAGTCAAAGGTTGTTTGCAGCATCCCAGGACGACGGGAGATCAGCACTGGCAGATAAAGAGGCAAAAAATGTTATTAAGCATGAACAAGTTGACCTAGAGATCACCTTAAAGCAAATAGGAATTTAAACACTTAATCAAAAAGGAGCTAAGGAAGGAAAGGCAAGACTGGGCACATGAAATGAAGGGGGAAAATTCCATGAAATATCCCCAATAGTTGAAAATGTTGAGATAATCCAAGACCCTGAGAGGAAGAGCAAAGTGGCTGTGTTCAGAATTTTAACAGGTCATGATAATATGTTTCTAATAAACAAACATAAAGGATAGACTATGCAAAACATATAAGGTCCCCCCCCCCCCGCAAAATACATCATCTCTGATGGAACTGTAAAGACTGTACAGGTGAATGGAGATATTTTAGATGAAAACTCAGAAGCCTTAAAGTAACAATATTATCTTTGAAAACCTAGCCAGAATACAAGGAAAGAACAAGGGGCCCAATTAAAAAGCTATTCTATAATTCTTTAAGAATTTTGGGAAAGGTGACAGACTTTGTTATAACCTATCTATGAGATTCAGTGAATGGCCTTCATAGATTCAGGAAGAGAGTCTGCTGCATCATAAAACCGAAGAAGAAGAAGAAGAAGAAGAAGAAGGGGGTTGGAGGGCTATCAGCTAGGGGCTGTGGTTGGGTGAGGGGCTTGACTGGAAAACCAGTTGGAGTGAAGGTGGGCAGAATGTCTGAGAAGTTGGGGAGATACAGGCTGAAGGAGGCTGCTGATCCACAGGACTAGGAGGGAGGACAAAGAGAGAGAAGATGTAATTAATGATACTGAAGCTAGTTTAGAAAAGGTTGGAGGTGGATGTCAGGAAGAAAGAATGGTTACAGGTTAGGAAAAAGAAAAGAGTGTATCTCCCTGATCCAGAAGAAGGAGCAGCAAGTAGGAGGACAGACTGTGAAGAGCTACAAAAGGATCTCAAAAAACTGGGTGATTGGGCAACAAAATGGAACATGAAATTTAATGTTGAGAAACGGAAAGTAATGCACATTGGAAAACATAATCCTAACTATACATATACAATGATAGGGTCTAAATTAGCTGTTACCACTCAAGAGAGAGTTCTTGGAGTCATTATGGATAATTCTCTGAAATCATCCACTCAATGTGCAGCGGCAGTCAAAAAAGCAAACAGAATGTTGGGAATCATCAAGAAAGGGATAGATAATAAGACAGAAAATATCATATTGCCTCTATATAAATCCATGGTATGCCCACACCTTGAATACTGCGTGCAAATATGGTTGCCCCATCTCAAAAAAGATATACTGGAATTGGAAAAGGTTTCCAATTTTTGTAGGGAGCTAGATAGATTCATGGAAGATAGGTCCATGGATCACTTGATGATAACCTGTCTGTTCATTCCTTTTGGGGCACCTGCCATTGGCCGCTGTCAGAGGACAGGATGCTGGGCTTGATGGACCTTTGGTCTGACCCAGTATGGCTGTTCTTATGTTCACTCCTTCTCTATCAACAGTATGTCATCTCTGTTATTCCTAGTATCACTCATAACATCTTTTCCATTATTTTGTTGCTTTGTTATTTCTTTTCCCTCATTGGGCTTCCTTTCTTCCTCTGCTTTTTTTCTTTGATGTCTCATAAGTTTCTGCATATATGTTGTTAGTGATCTTATTTTTTTTTGTATTTCCTTAGCTTGTTTTGCTACAGTACATCCCCCGTATGCTGAACTATGTTTTGCTCCACAGTTGGTGCACTTTAATTCTGCCCATTCCACACAGTTGTCATAAGAATGCTCTCCTCCACACTTACTGCACCTCATTTTCCCTCTACAATTATTTGCCATATAGCCAAACCTTTGACATTTGTAGCATCTCAAAAGTGGGGAGGGAAGGAGATATATAGCTTAATCCAGAAAATCTAGTATCCTGTTATCACTCTTTCTGGCAGAGAAGCCTCTTTAAATGTGAGTAGTACAGCTGATGAGGGCTTGCTTTCACTCCTCTCCTGCTGATTAACTGCTTAGCATAAATCTTCTTATCACCAACTATACCTAGTTTTATTTCATCTTCAGTCATTTCCATCCAAACACCATAAATTACCTATTACCCTAATACACCCAAACGCAAGAGGGCAAGGGGTTCACTGGTGTCTGGTAGTGAGTTTCAGATGGTCTGACCAGTTTAGCGCACCCCAATTCATTGATGTCATAAACTGTATCTGATATGTGTTGTGTGTCATCAGTGGAAGACTAATACTACACTTGATCATTAATATTCTTGCATGGTGTACGTACGGTAAACACCCAAGGGACCATACAAATACGAAAGGAATGTGGAACCAAAATGCACTTACCAGACAAGTCTGGGGAGTGGGTAAACAGATTTCTCCCAGACAAAGGACAAGCCTACACCTCTGGCCAGGTGTCCTCAGAGTTGATTGGCAATCACATGTCAAGTGGCCATTCATTTGCATTGGAGAGGGCAGGAACCGATCAATCTGTATTACATCAAACACAAATTGGGAAAGAAACCAGCATGGATCTTCTTTCAGCACCAGACTCCAAGGTCTCCTTCTTCAAAGCTTCTATGAAGTTTGTTTTGGAGGTTAACCTTCAGAAGAATCCATTTCAAAGGTTCACTGGAGTATAAAAGAGAGGGGGCAAAGAACCCTAAGTTATTTCCACCTAAAAAAGACAAAGGAACTGAGCACTGTGGGGTTTGTGGATGATCCTGACAAAGTGGGTGGTCAGCCATCTTGCTGGAAGGAAGTGTGGTAAGAATCTTACCTTGGACCAAGACCAGTTTTGTTAAGTGTTAGTCACTAGAAAATGTTTTTTTCTCATTTATTTGCTTGTAACCATTTCTATCTTTATCCCTTATATTTGAACTCATTTAAAATCCTATCTCCTTTTGTTAATAAACTTTTTACTTTTAATCTAAAATATCCCAGTGCTGTGTTTGAATTGATGTGGTTGTTAACTCCAGCTAATGTGGTCAGCTGCTGGGTATTGACTCTTTAAAGGAGCAAACCAACCTGAATGGTCCAGGAAACTGCCGGACATAGCAGAGCACATGATTTTGGGAAATTCAGGCCTGGGAGTGTGTTGGGGTCACTTAGCTAGTAGTAACCAAGGCTGGTGTATACCAGAGTATGGTTGAGGGGTAACAAGCAGGTTGCTGGAATCTGAGTTGCTGAAACAGAGCTGCTTAACACAGAGACACTCAGTGCATGCTTGTCTTCTGGCTATTGGTGTCCAGGCTGAGAACCCCACAGCAGCAGAGCATTTAACACACTAAGGGTTACAGGGCAGGTAATGATGAGCCTTCACTAGTTTGGATTGCATCCTAGAATGTGGCACTACCCCTCTTTTTCCATCAGAAATTTGGGCAGCTGACATCTTATTTTCAATGTTCCTAGAACCTTAATCTTAAGTAATTGCCAAGCTTATTCTTTGTTTTTTACATTCTATTAATAAATCACCACCTTGTAGTTTCCTAGATCTTACTATATCACCTGTGCCATTTTTGGATGTACTCTGTTACTCTCAGGAGGTTAATATCCCTTATCTTCATACCCTTTACCAGTGATTTCACAATTGTAGTTTTCTGCACTGCTTGTTATGGTCATAAGAACATAAGAACGGCCACACTGGATCAGACCAAAGGTCCATCAAGCCCAGTATCCTGTCCTCTGACAGTGGCCAATGGCAGATGTCCCAAAGGGAATGAACAGACAGGTTATGATCAAGTGATCCATGCCCTGTCACCCAATCCCAGCTTCTGGCAAACAGAGGCTAAGGACACCATTCCTGCCCATCCTGGCTAGTAGCCATTGATGGACCTCTCTTCCATGAATCTATCTAGCTTTCTTTTGAGCCCCATTATAGTATTGGCCTTCACAACACCCTCTGGCAAGGAGTTCCAGAGGTTAACAGTGTGTTGCATAAAAAATACTTTCTTGTGTTTTAAACCTGTTACCTATTAATTTAATTTAGTGGCCCCTTGTTCTTGTATCATGAGAAGGAGTAAATAACACTTCCTTATTTACTTTCTTGATACCACTCATGATTTTATAGACCTCTATCATATCCCCCCTTAGTTGCCTCTTTTCCAAGCTGAAAAATCCCAGTCTTATTAATCTCTCCTCATACGGAAGCCGTTCTATACCCCTAATCATTTTTGTTGCCCTTTTCGGAACCTTTTCCAATTCCAGTATATCTTTTTTGAGATGGGGCAACCATATTTGCACGCAGTATTCAACGTGTGGGCGTACCATGGATTTATATAGAGGAAATATGATATTTTCTGTCTTATTATCCATCCCTTTCTTGATGATTCCCAACAATTCTGTTTGCTTTTTTGACTGCCACTGCACATTGAGTGGATGATTTCAGAGAACTATCCACAATGACTCCAAGATCTCTCTCTTGAGTGGTAACAGCTAATTTAGACCCCATCATTGTATATGTATAGTTAGGATTATGTTTTCCAATGTGCATTACTTTCCATTTCTCAACATTAAATTTCATGTTCCATTTTGTTGCCCAATCACCCAGTTTTGTGAGATCCTTTTGTAGCTCTTTGCAGTCTGCCTGGGACTTAACTATCTTGAGTAGTTTTGTGTCATCTGCAAATTTTGCCACCTCACTGTTTACCCCTTTTTCCAGATTATTTATGAATATGTTAAATAGGACTGGGCCCAGTACAGATCCCTGGGGGACACAACTATTTACCTCTCTCCATTCTGAAAGCTGACCATTTATTCCTACCATTTGTTTCCTATCTTTTAACCAGTTACCAATCCATACGAGAATCTTCCCTCTTATCCCATGACTGCTTAAGAGCCTTTTGTGAGGGACCTTGCCAAAGGCTTTCTGAAAATCTAAATACACTATCTCCTTTGTCCGCATGCTTGTTGACCCCCTGAAAGATTTCTAGTAGATTGGTGAGGCATGATTTCCCTTTTCAAAAACCATGTTGACTATTTCCCAACAAATTATGTTCATCTATGTGTCTTACAATTTTGTTCTTTATGATAGTTTCAACCAATTTGCCCGGTACTGAAGTTAGGCTTACTGGCCTGTAGTTGCCAGGGGCACCTCTGGAGCCATTTTTAAAAGTTGGAGTCACATTAGCTATCCTTTAGTCATTTGGTACAGAAGCTGATTTAAATGATAGGTTACAGATGACAGTTAGTAGTCCTGCAATTTCTCATTTGAGTTCCTTCAGAACTCTTGGGTGAATACCATCAGGACCTGGAGACTTATTACTGTTTAGATTATGAATTTGTTCCAAAACCTCCTCTAATGACACTTCAATTTGGGATAGTTCCTCAGATCTGTCACCCAAAAAGAATGGGCCAGTTTTGCGAATCTCCCTGTCATCCTCAACAGTGAAGACCGATGCAAAGAATTCATTTAGTTTCTCCACAATGGCCTTATTGTCTTTGAGTGCTCCTTTAGCATCTCGATCATCCAGATGCCCCTCTGGTTGTTTAGCAGGCTTTCTGCTTCTGATGTATTTAAATAAATTTTTGCTATTACTTTTGGAGTTTTTGGTTGGCTGTTCTTCAAATTCTTTTTTGGTCTTTCTAATTATATTTTTACACTTCATTTGCCAGAATTTAAGCTCTTTTCTATTTTCCTCATTAGGATTTATCTTCCACTTTTAAAGGATGCCTTTTTGCCTCTCCCTGGTTCAGGAACTGGTGGTTCATAGGGTTTATGATTGAAATAATAAATTGCACATCTCAGGAAAGAAAACAGAGAAAGTAAGAATTATAGTTAAAGCATCTGAAAAGTATTTACATGTTAGCAACTTATCAGTAGAACAATTACCTGCTCTCCTAAGTGAAGGAAGTGCAGATGGTTAAAATTGAATGGTGGTAACAATTTCTAGCTGGAATGTGCACAGTCTGATAGCACATGGGCAGGAATTAAAAAAAAATATTGTTGATATGAAAACTCAAACATAATACTGACATTAGATACAGTAAGAAAGGCAGTTTCAAAAAGGACTATACAAAGGGCAAAAACAGAAAGCTGGAGAAAATACTGTGGAAAAATTAATAAAGATACCAGTACCGCAGAGATGTAGAGGAAAATGAATGGTGCGTAAAGTAAGAACAACATAGTACCAGGCCTCATTGTGGAAGGCCATGGAGTAAGATGCTCCAATGGGAAAAAAGAGGAAACTTTGGCAGAAGTGTTCCAGAGTTAGTAAGGATGAGAATCAGAGCATAGAGATCCATGACAGGAAAAGAAAATTAATTGAAGAAAACTATGAGATACTGAAGAGGTGGCAGCAAGATGAGGAAACTATTTTAAATGAAAACTTTGGTATGAGGGAACTTCACAAAGCTATAAATAAAGAGCAAAAATCCTGCTCCAGGCAAGGATGATATAAACTCTGAAATGCTTAAACACTGACCTGAATGGAGTTTGAGAGTGATACCAACATTGTACCATAGCATATGGGGACACGGTAAGCTGCCAATGAACTAGAAGCCCATGGTTATTGTTCCAGTAAGGAAACCAAGCAAGCTTTGATCAAGACCTGATGCATACAGGCCAATTGCCTTCACAACACGTTTGTGTAAAACCATGGAAAAAATGGTAACTGAGATATTGCTTTCATACTTAGAGAGAAATAGACTCATATATAGCTTGCAGAGTAGATTTATGAGGGGAAGGAATGCAATCAACCATATTGTAAGGATAGAAACAGAAACACATAAAAATATTAAAGAACTAAAGAATTTATGAAAGTAGCTTTTCTGGATATTGAAAAAGCTTATGATGTGATATAGAGAGAGGGTTACTTCATAAAGTAGCTACCATGGGTATAAAAGGAAAAATGTATAGGTGGATAAGGGATTTCAGAAGTAAAACTATACAAGTTAGAGTAGGGAAAAGCCTGCTCCAGTATATTGACATCTGCAAATGGCACTCCATAGGGGAGTGTCATCAGTCCGACCTTATTCAACATCATGATAAAGATCCTCCAAAAGAGATGATCACTTTGTCTGCTGATGACTGTGCCACACGGGGCAAAAACAGAAACCCTGAAATATCTGCTAAAAGAATAAATGAAGGTCTGAGGAAGGGTATGGAATAGAGAAACATCTTGGGCTTTAAATTCTCAATTGACAATACAAAGGGAATGAGACAAAGGAAAATTTTAAAAATTATAAATTGTATCTATATGGATAACAAATAGATACAGTTAAAAGCTCCAGGTGTTTAGGTGTGATATTTCGTAGCAAGCTCACTTGGAAGGTTCATGTTGAAAATATTAGAGATAAATGTAAAGGAGAATCAACTCGCTTAAAAGTATTTCTGGAACTGCCTGGAATATGGATAAAAGCCCAGTGGTAATGCTATGCAGAATAAGACTCGTTATGAGTATGGGTGCCATGCTTTCAGTTTGGCATTGAAAATGAATTTGAGAAAGCTTGACTCAATTCAAGCTCAGGTGTTGTAAATTACATGTGGTGCCTTCATCACAATGCCACTGTGTGAACTGCAGATAGCTATGGATGAAATGCCTGTTACTTTAAAAATGAAGCTTTTAGATGTAACCTTTTGGGCTTAAGTCACTGGAAAAAGTGAGGATAAAAATGCTAAGCTAATATATGATGAATGCTGGGAATTATGTCATCAACATATAGGATGAAAACTCAAAATGCCTCATGTAAGTAGGGTTAAAGTGTGGACAAAGGATCTTAGAGAAAAGAAAGACCTAAAAGAGGTGAAAATCTATAGCTTTGGGAAAATGCATTAAAAGTGGAAAATTATGTCTCCTGAGGTAAATATGGAATTGTATGATGAAATTAAAAGAGGAACAGGAGTGTTAAATGTGCAATATATTTGTGATAATTAGGGATGCTATTGCCCAATGTATACTAACAGCTCCAAAGATGTAAGAACAGGAAGAGTGGAAACAGCATTCTGCATTCCTTCGCTCGGACTTCAAAAAAACCGTAATGCTATTAAATTTTGTAGCCATTTTGATGGCTGAACTGTCAGGGATAATACTGGATTAAATTAGGTCATAGATGTGCACCCAGCCACCATGGTCATTCTGTCTGATTCCTTATCAGGACTACTATCAATCAGAACTGGCATTTCAGGCAGCAGAAATGATATCCTTAATGAAATATTGCTGCTAACAACAGAACTGATATATTTGGATGTAATCATAGAAATAGCATGGATCCCAGCACATGGAGGGGTTGTGGGCAATGAGCTGGCAAGTGGCAAAAAAAATGCTGTCAAACCATGAGCAAATTGATTTAGAGATCCCTTTAAGTAACGTGGAGTTTAAAAATCCAATTAAAAAGGAGTGAAGAGAAGAATGGCAGGAAATATGGGCAAAAGAAACAAAAGGGAAAATATTCTGTCCAAGAGTTGAAAATACTGTGTGACAAAGCTCCGTCCATGCCTCCATGGGTCCCGCATTTCCTGGCGGATTTTGCTAGCCTCAGAGGCTCCCTCTGACCCTGCACGTAACCCTTCTCTCTCTAGAGACAAGGGTCACAGTCTACTGAGCCATTTTCATCATAAGCCAGCGAGGGAGGTGAGGAGAAGTTACCCTTCCTTTCACAGTCTCTGTTGTCTCCCAGTCTCAGTGATTAATCAAGGGGCAAAGGTGGGGGGGAGGGAGGCCAGGCACACCCTCTACTCCTGGCTCCAGCCCAGGGACCCTAATAGTATCAGCTATGGTAGCTGACCTTTTAGAAACATGACATGTATAATTCCCTGGGCTACTTCCCTCACTTCCTCAAGCTCCACTTCACCCTTACCTCAGAGCCTCCTTCCTTGTGCCTGATATGGTGTGTACTACTCAGCCTCTCCAACAGCGCAACTTCCTCCCACCGCTCCTGACATACACACCCACCTGACTAACTGGGAGGCTTTTAACTAGTTTCAGCCAGTCCCTGATTGGCTTCAGGTGTCCCAATCAACCTAGCCTTCTCCCTGCCTTCTGGAAAGTTCTTAATTGGCCCCAGGTGTCTTAATTGACCTGGAGCAGCTGCCATTTCACTTACCCTGGAACTAGGGATTTGTTTAGCCTGGAGCTAATATATCTATCTCCCACTACTTTTCTATAGCCATCTGGCCTTGCCCCGTCACATACCCCCCCACCCCACCCCGCTCAACACCATAAAGTTGGGCAACTTGGGACGCCAGGCAGTATGCTCGTGACAGACCATCAGCGTTGCCGTATACCATACCATACCAGCCCTGTGCCGTATGCAGAACTGGAATGGTTGGAGAGATAAGAACCACCTGGTGACCCTTGCATTCTTTTCCTCATTCCGCTGCATCCACTGGAGGGGTGCATGGTCCGTCACAAAAGTAAATCACCAGCCTAAGAGGTAATAACGCTGTGTCTCCATAGCCCATTTGACAGCAAGGCGACTATTGCGTATTTCTGTTCTCTTGGGAGAAGCTTTCTGCTTAGGTAGAGGATCAGGTGTTCCTCTTCTCCCACCATTTGCGACAGAACTGCCCCCAACCCCACATCAGAAGCATCTGTTTGTAACATAAATTCCCTGTTAAAGTCCGGGGCTATAAGTACGAGGTCATTACAGAGAGCCGTCCGGAGGTCTGTAAATGCCCCTTCTGCTGCGTCAGTCCACTTTACCATGTCTGGACCTTGTGCCTTCCCCAGGTCCGTTAGGAGACTTGCCCTAGTGGCGAAGTGGGGAATAAAACATCGGTAGTAGCCTACCATGCCTAGGAATGCACGGACCTGCTTCTTTCGGGTCGGCCGGGGCCAGTTTTGAATTGCCTCTAGCTTATTCATTTGGGGCTTCACAATGCCCCTTCCCACAATATATCTCAGGTACCTAGCCTCTGCTAGCCCTATGGCACATTTAGTGGGATTAGCAGTGAGGCCAGCCCGCCTTAAGGTGTGCAGTACTGCCTCAACTTTCTCCAAGTGGGTTCCCCAGTCTGGCGTATGGATGATGACATCATCTAGGTATGCAGCTGCATAACTAGTATGGGGGCGCAGCAGCTTATCTATGAGGCGCTGGAATGTGGCTGGGGCCCCATGTAGCCCAAAAGGTAGGACGGTGTACTGGAACAGCCCATCTGGGGTGGAGAATGCTGTCTTTTCTTTAGCTTCTTTGGTCAGAGGAATTCTTTTGTCAGATCCAGTGTAGTCAAGAATCTGGCACTACCCAGTCAGTCAACTAGTTCATCGATGCGTGGTATGGGGTATGTATCAAACTGGGATATTTCATTCAGTTGGCGAAAGTCATTACAGAATCTCATGGTACCGTCAGGTTTAGGCACTAGAACAATTGGACTGGACCACTGACTGTAAGATTCTTCAATAACCCCTAATTCTAACATTTTCTTAACTTCGGCCTTGACTTCTTCTCTTTTGGCTGCTGGGATTCGGTAGGGTCTCAATGTTACCTTGGCTCCGGGGATCGTGCAGATATGGTGATAGGTCTCAGTCATCTGCCCTGGTTTTGTAGAGAACACATCTCAGTTGCGATTAATCATGTTGGCTGCCTCAATCTTTTGGATTGGCGTCAAGTCGGATGATATCCTCACTTGCTCATGTAAGTTATCCTCCTGGGGAAGGGTCTCCTGCATGACTAAGCATGCCTCTCGATCATGCCAAGGTTTTAGAAGATTGATGTAGTAAATTTGCTCCCATTTCCGGTGGTCTGACTGCTGCACCTTATAGTTCACCTCTCCCACAGCTTCGATTGTTTCGTAGGGTCCCTGCCACTGGGCCAACAGTTTACTTTCTGCTGTGGGCACCAGTACTATCACCCGATCCCCTGGTTGGAACTGTCGAAGCTTCGCTTGGTGGTTATAATGGGTTCGTTGGGTCTCCTGTGCTCTCTCCAAGTGTTCCCATATAATGGGCGTAACTCGGGCTATCCGAGCTCTCATCTGCAGTACATGCTCAACTATGTTCCTTCCGGGATTTGGCTCCTCTTCCCAGGCTTCTCTGGCTATATCCAATATGCCCCAAGGGTGGTGCCAATATAGTAGTTCAAATGGAGAGAAACCCGTGGAGGCTTGCGGAACCTCCTGGACAGCGAACATGAGGTAAGGCAATAGGGTATCCCAATCTTTCCCATCCCGGCTCACCACTTTCCTAATCATGGCCTTGAGGGTCCTATTGAACCTTTCCACAAGGCCATCTGTTTGCGGGTGGTATACAGAGGTCCGTAGGGCTTGTACATGGAACAATGAACAGAGATCTTTCATCAACTTGGACATGAAAGGTGTCCCTTGATCAATCAATATCTCCTTGGGTAGCCCAACCCGGGCAAAGATCTGTACTAGCTCCTTAGCTATTGTCTTGGAAGCTGTGTTGCGCAGGGGAACAGCTTCCGGGTACTGGGTTGCATAGTCCAGTACAACAAGCACATGTTGGTGGCCCCGAGCTGTCTTCTCTAGGGGCCCTACCAGATACATGGCTATCCGTTCAAAAGGAACCTCTATTATTGGAAGAGGTATCAAAGGAGCCCGCAAGTGCGGGCGAGGGCTATGTAACTGACACTCCGGACAAGAGGTACAGTATCGCCGGACATCTTCATATACTCCTGGCCAGAAGAACCTCCTCAGGATCTGTGCCTGGGTTTTCTCTACCCCAGGTGTCATCCAAACAGGTGACTGTGGGTGAGACTCAATATGGCTTTTTGATGTTTTCATGGCACCAGAAGTTGTTGTATCTCTTGCTCCTGCATTTGCACCACACGGTACAGGAGATCTTTCTTCACTATAAAGTAAGCTCCGGGACCCCGGACCTTCCCATCCACAGGTATCCAATCAATCTCGGCCACCTCTTTCCTGGCGTTATCATAACTGGGGTCCTCCGCCTGGTCCCGCCCAAAAGTCTCTCTCCCAGGACTAACCTGCCCAAGCTCCCAGGGTCCGGCTTCTGCTTCTTCCAACAGCTCACCGCCGTCATGGCTGGGGGCAGCTTCTGGCTCACCTTCTGTGGTGGAAGTTTCTCTGTTGGCTGCTCATGTCCATCTGCCTACTAGGGAGGTCTTCCGGCCCTGGGTCAGGATCCGGGTTCCCAAGGCCTTCGTGACCTTCCTCTCTTTTTTTGTCTTCCGGGTCTTTCGGGGGGCTGAGAACAGATCCTGAGAAATATCAGCGAACATCGGGGGTTGACATTCCCCCGGTGACGAGTCGCTGTCCTCTGGGTCCCCACCTCCCTCCAGCCTCTCTGGGGGGGGGGTAAATTATCAAACCCTGGATAGTCCCTCCCAATGACTACAGGATATGGGAGTTTAGGAACTATGCCCATGGTCACTTCAATGGGGTTTCCCTGAACCTCTATCTCCACTGGGATGCTGGGGTAATGGCTCACGGCCCCATGCATGCACGTCACTGCTACACATTTGGCTTGTAGCAGCTGACTACTTTTTACCAGCTTACCCAAAATGAGGGTGATAGCACTCCCAGCATCCACAAGCGCTGTAGTCTCTGCTCCATTTATCCTTACTGGCCTGGTGTAATTATGCGGGGCTAATGCAACCCCCACGAGGTGGATAAGGGAGCATGGGACCTCTCAGTCCCCCAAGTTACATTGCATAGGCTCCTTGGTGCTGGGACACTGTGCTGCTATGTGTCCCCACTCCCCACATGCATAACATCTATAATTGCTTTTAATCACTCCTTTATCCCTGGGGTTAGGGGGTTTAGTCCCGGGGTTCCCCCCACTCAGGCCAATCCCTTCCTTCTGGGGTTCCCATTGGTTTTTGCCCCCCCTTCTTCCACCTCGGACCCCAGGGGCTTGGCTGCCCAACCTTCCAGGGTTGGGGTCGGGTGCTTGTTTCGAAAGGGGTCTTCCTTGGGTAGTTGAATCAGTTCCCTGGCTGTCATGTCTTTCTACCAGTGTGATCATCTCGTCGTATGTGGACAGATCGTTCTGGCCTACCCATTTGCGGAGATCTGACGGCAGTCCCCACATGTAACGGTCTATGACCAGGGTCTCCAAAATCTCCTCTGGCCTGCACACCTCGGGCTGTAACCACTTCTGCGCGAGGTGTATGAGGTCGAATAGCTGGGACCTCGGGGGTTTGTTCTCCTGGTATTTCCACTCATGGAACCTCTGGGCCCTTGCTGCTGCCATTACCCCTGATCGTGCCAGGATCTCTGCCTTCAGACGGGTATAGTCAGTGGCATCCATGGCAGGCAAGTCAAAGTAGGCCTTCTGGGCCTATCCACCCAAAAAAGGGGCGAGAATGCTGGCCCACTGCTCCTGGGGCCACACCTCATGCTGAGCAGTCCTTTTGAATAAGAGGAGATATGCCTCTACGTCATCTCCTGACGTCATCTTTGGCAGAGAAGCAGTGGCCCTCAGGGTTCGTGTCCCGTCGGACCCCTGGGCCTGGGTGGTGAGGGTCTTCAGCTGGTCCACCACCTCTCTCAAGAGGGCATGATCTTGGGTTGCCTGGCTCATCAATAATTGATTGGTTTCCTGCTGTAGCCGCATAGACTCCTGTTGTGCCATTGCCTGAACCCAGGTGGCCTCTTGCTGGGCTGCCGTGGCTTGTACCAGAACTCTTACCACCTCCTCCATTGTGGTACAAAGCAAACAAACAAACCAAACCAAACCAAACCAAACCAAACCAAAAAAATCCAAAACCCCAGTGCACTTTTTTTTTAAACCCTCTTTCTTCCACCACGCTGTGAACAAAGTCCCACTCCTGACACCAGTTGTGACAAAGCTCTGTCCTTGCCTCCATGGGTCCCACGTTTTCTGGCGGATTTTGCTAGCCTCAGAGGCTCACTGTGACCCTGCACGTAACCCTTCTCTCTCTAGAGACAAGGGTCACAGTCTACTGAGTGGTTTCAGAGTAGTAGCCGTGTTAGTCTGTATTAGCAAAAAGAAAAGGAGTACTTGTGGCACCTTAGAGACTAACAAATTTATTTGAGCATAAGCTTTCGTGAGCTACAGCTCACTTCATCAGATGCATTCTGATGAAGTGAGCTGTAGCTCACGAAAGCTTATGCTCAAATAAATTTGTTAGTCTCTAAGGTGCCACAAGTACTCCTTTTCTTTTTGCAGTCTACTGAGCCATTTTCATCATAAGCCAGCGAGGGAGGTGAGGAGAAGTTACCCTTCCTTAGTCAGGGATTAATCAGGGGGCAAAGATGGGGGGGAGGGAGCCCGGGCCCACCCTCTACTCCGGGCTCCAGCCCAGGGACCCTAATAGTATCAGCTGTGGTAGCTGATCTTTTAGAAATATGACATGTACAATTCCCTGGGCTACTTCCCCCACAGCAGGCCTCACTTTCTCAAGCTCCAGTTCACCCTTTCCTCAGAGTCTCCTTCCTTGTGTCTGATGTGGTGTGTACTACTCAGCCTCTCCAACAGCACAACTTCCTCCCACAGCTTCTGACATGCACACCCACCTGACTAACCGGGAGGCTTTTAACCAGTTTCAGCCACCCCCTGATTGGCTTCAAGTGTCCCAAACAACCTAGCCTTCTCCCTGCCTTCTGGAAAGTTCTTAATTGGCTCCAGGTATCTTAATTGACCTGGAGCAGCTGCCATTTCACTTATCCTGGAACCAGGGATTTGTTTAGCCTGGAGCTAATATATCTATCTCCCACTACTTTTCTATAGCCATCTGGCCTTGCCCCGTCACAGCTGATTTAATTCAAGGCCATGAGAGAAACAGTGAAGTGGCTTTATTTAGAATATTAACTGGCCATTGTTCCTTAAATAGTAATTTGTTTCTAATATACAAACATAAAGATGGATTACATGGGGGAGGCAAGATCCAGGAAACAGTTGATCTCCTGTGGGAGTGCAAAGAGAGTACAATCAAAAAAGGGTATTTATATGAAAAATATAGAGTCCTTAAAGTATTAAAAAGTTCACTGCAATCCCTAAGAAGAGCATCAGAAAAATGGAATCCTATAAAAAAGCAATATTGTATTTCTTTAAGAGTACTGGGAAAAGTGAAAGATTTTAATTCAAGAATTAATCTATGTTGTCCAGTGTTTGGCAGTCATAGACTCAGCAAGCGAGACTGCATCACCATAAAACAAAAGAAAAAGAAGGAGAAGGAGGCTGCAGTCATTCCCTGGGATGGGGGAGGCCATTAGTGAGAATGAGGAAATTCAGGGGAAGAATAACCCCTGAGATCCTGTCCTGGAGTAAGGAGTCGAGTAAAGAGGCTAGAGGGGGTGAAGTAGCGATGAGCAGTTGAGTAGGTTTCTATGCCAAACCAAGAAACAGACAAGGGAAGAGAAAGAGGCTGTGTAGGAAGATGAGAGGTTTTTCGCAGGAGTGGGTGGGTGAGATTCTGTGGCCTGCGTTGTGCAGGAGGTCGGACTAGATGATCATAATGGTCCTTTCTGACCTTAGTATCTATGAATCTATGAAGGATCCTAGGAAAACAGCAACAGGGATGGGGACTGAGTAGACTTAGATTGCTGGTTATAGTGTCCCCAAGTTGGAACCCAGTGTAGTGAGCAGGCCTGGGTTCCTCTGCCAGCCATTGGTAAGGGGAATCCTGAGCTGGGGCTGAACACCATCTGGAGAAGGCTCAATAGCTCAGACATAGTTGAGGTTTTTCGTAGGAGTGGGTGGGTAAGATTCTGTGGCCTGCGCTGTGCAGGAGGTTGGACTAGATGATCAGAATGGTCCCTTCTGACCTTAGTATCTATGAATCTATAAGGCATTTGGACAGCGGTCCTGCTGCACTTTGTAAATCCAGAAGGGGTGAACTAAATGGGGACCTGGCCACAGAGCCAAGTTACCAGAGGAGAGACTATTGCAAAGCAAGCACAGAACAGAAGGGGGCACCCAATGCCACAAGAGCTACTTTCCCAGATCAAGACAGGAAGAGGCACACTAGTGGCCAATGTGTGAACCCTGTTACAAAACCACATTGTCCTCAGTGCCTAAAAGCTAGGAAATAAAGAGCTGAAGTCAACAGCCAGATCTTTGTTTCTCTAACTACATCAATATAAAACTTACCAACCCTCCCCTTGCTACTACTCCTTCCACAGCACATTGTTAATACCCAAAGCTTCTTAAACTACCATGCAGCCTTAACACTGACATACATACAAGAAGGACATACATGTTAACAGCACATATCTTTCTTTTAACTTACGATTTTCTTTTTGGATTTCTTAGGAAAAAAAGGCAACTTGTAATACATTTCCTTTTTGTATATATACTGGAGTTAAGTATCAGGGGGTAGCCGTGTTAGTCTGTATCCACAAAACAACGAGGAGTCCGGTGGCACCTTAAAGACTAACAGATTTATTCAGGCATAAGCTTTCGTGGGTAAAAATCCCCCTTCTTCAAATATGGGGAGTGAAAATTAGAAATATAGGCATACATATATATTGGCACATGAAAAGAAGGAAGTTACCTTACAAGTGGAGAACCAATGTTGAAGGCCAATTCAGTTAGGGTGGATGTAGTCCACTCCCAATAATTGATGAGGAGGTATCAATACCAAGAGAAGGAAAATTGCTTTTGTAGTGAGCCAGCCACTCCCAGTCCCTATTCAAGCCCAAATTGATGGTGTTAAGTTTGCAAATGAATTGTAGCACCACAGTTTCTCTTTGAAGTCTGTTTTTGAAGTTCTTTTGTTGAAGAATGGCTACTTTTAAATCCGGTATTGAATGTCCAGGGAGATTGAAGTGTTCTCCTACTGGCTTTTGTATGTTACCATTCCTCATGTATGATTTGTGTCCATTTATCCTTTTACGTAGAGACTGTCCAGTTTGGCCAATGTACATGGCAGAGGGGCATTGCTGGCACATGATGGCATATATCACATTAGTAGATGTGCAGGTGAATGAGTCCCTGATGGTGTGGCTGGATCTTATGATGGTGTCGCTAGAGTTGATATGGGGACAGAAAAGGCAACGGGGTTTGTTACAGGGATTGGTTAGTGTTTCTGTGGTATGGTGTATGCCAATATATATTTATGCCTGTATCTCTAATTTTCACTCTATGCATCTGAAGTGGGTTTTTACCCATGAAAGCTTATGCCCGACTAAATCTGTTAGTCTTTAAGGTGCCACCGGACTCCTCGTTATATTGGAGTTAAGACTGTGTAATAGTTTACACAAGGAGACATACGTTAAAAGTAGTTCTCTTCAAAGAAATCCAAAAGCATATCTTAAAAGAAGCCTTCAAGCCATTTCTTACACCAGTGAATCAAAAAATCAGGAGTGAGTCCCCAGAAGTCAGTTGAATTACACTGATGTAAAACTGGTGAGATAGGCTCAGGCTTATAATATCCATATCCATCCAAGATAATTGTCTCAAATGTTCTGAGAGATGAAAACTTTTCAAAGGAGGAATTTAGTCTCATTAGGAGTAGGATGTGGGATTTTTTTTTAACTTAAACCTACAAATTAACCCAACCAAACAAAAGATCTCTAAACATCAACAATTTTGGAGTACTTTTGGTTTTCCTTTGGTCATCAAACAATATGGAATTGAAATGTCAAAGGGTGAAAAATAAAGCTGTAATCCTGGATATTTTTCAAGCCTAAATTTCATCACAGCCGAGACCCTAACGCATCTTGTTGTCTTCCTCCAGGCATGGCACTGCCATCTTCTGCCAGCTACTTTAGGAGATTGAGACAATGTGAAAAAAAGATGAGTATAGTAGAGCAGAGTGAACTACTATAAACTAACCTCAGTTTAGTGGATGGGAATTTTCATGAAGCTGATAGCATCCAAAAGCTAGATTGGGCAAAAGCTAGACTGATGTCTCTGAGTATCAAACTGAGAACATGTGAAAGTTAATGAAAAGTATCAGAATTAACAAGTTCCTCAGCTGGGGTAAATCAGCTATGCTAATTTACACCATCTGAGGATATGGTCCTTATGGTCTAAAGAAGAATGCATAACTAAAAGCCTCAAACATAAGCACAGGAAGAAATTGATTGGGTATCTGAAAAATTAAATCTAAACTGAGAGACATGCATAGCCTCAAAAGATAGAACTGATGCATTTGAGGAACTAGCCACAATTTCTGCTAAAAGAGGGAGCTACAGCCAGAAATGTATTCTTTAAAAGGTGCATGAGGACAGTTATAAACTTCCCAAAAGTGGGTGTTTCGGCTCTCTCTCTTATGTATGTAGTCTTATCTGAACCATGTGCTTGTGACATATGGCACTTGCGGCATATGGCACAGCTACAAGTTATTTCAGTTACTTCCTGGAATAAACCAAACACACATTCCCCCTTAGGAGCCTGATTCTGTAAGGTGCTATGTGTCCTCAATTTCCAGTGAGTTTAGTGGGAGTTAAGGTTGCTCTGCTCCCCACAGGAAGAGCTCAGCACCTAATTATATAGAGCCCCTGATATATAGTCAATAAGGAGCTCTGTTTTTGACTGTACACCAATTTGGTATTTGACTGTACATTTTTCAGCTAATTCAGACATCTAAACAACACTTCCAGCACTCCAGGTTATTGGTATAGTATTGTGTTGCAGGCTGGATGGCTCCCAAGGAGTGTGTCTTTGATATATGGCCAGTCACAAATCTCTTGAAGCTAGCAGGCCAGACAGCCGCCTTCCACTGAGGCTAAATGAGGAAGCAGTTACATACCTCTTTGTTTAGTGATAGTTGAAACAATAGAAGCTATCCACCAAAATCACAGAGCAGCATAGCAAGGTTGGAGTAAGAATTGAACCCTGTAGACTGAGAGGTTTTCCCTGGGGCCTGAATGCAAAGAGCGGGGCTGGATATTGTTTGGTGGAGCTGTGTGTGTCTGTGAGTGAAAAGCAGCCAGAGAAGGCAGGAAAGCCAAGGAGAGAAGAGAAAAACTGGTAACCTGGACCTGAGAGAAAGAGCTTTTGATGCAGAATGCTGGCTGGAAAGAGGCTTAGAAGTGTATGTAAAGAAATTATCCTGATATTTGATTCCTATTGTATTTAAAGAAACAGTTCTTTGTAAATAAACAGGATTGCATCAAAGAAATAACTATCATCAATTTCTCCTCCTAACATTGAAACAACTGGCAAGACCCCAGATATTAGCTAACTGCTCTGGCTAAAATGGGGTTACAATAGTTTGTCCATAGAACAGTGACTCAATTACACACAGCCATTTCTGTCACGCTGTGGCAGATGTAATATTGATGCTATTAATCATTCAGTGTCTTTTATTTAACTATGATTCAGTGCAAGTTGCTTATATACATGAGAAACATTTTAATTATTCTTAAAAAAACCCTTTTGATTACCACATAGGGGAGGATATAACTGAATCGAAATTACATGTAAAAGTGTGAGAAGAGACTGGCATCTTGTGACAACTGACAAGTCTCTCAAAGAAAAAGGCATGCCACACTCTTGGCCACTGGGGCATGTCACAGAATAGGTGGTATGCCGCAGCCAGGCAGACAGCTTGTGAATGTCTTTAGTTTCAATGAGTAACATGCCATGAAGGGTGCAAACGGTAAGCCTAAATGTCGTATATTGTGATAAGGTCTGATACTACGTTGCACTTATATAGAGCTCTTCATTCAAGGATCTCAAAGTTCTTTTACAAACATTAAGTAATTAAGCCATACAACAACATTTTTGGAAAGTAAATATTATTGGGACAGATTCTGGTCTGTGCTACAGCCAGTTGGTGCTACTGGAGTGGTGCAAAATGGCCATAAAATTGCCCCTAAACTGGCAGCTGATGATTCCCTCAGCATGGGGACACTATGCCACCTGATGTGCACTGCTGGTGGTAGGTGGTGTGACCAGAGTATGACCTCTACCTGTAACATCTCCTAAGGAGCCCACCACAAGCAAGGACAAGATAGATCATCCCTGAGACTGCTTTAACTTGTGCCAGGGATCAGGAGAGCACAAAGGTGTCTTCAGAATACCTTTGCCTCTCTTTCCTCAGGTATGCTGAGTGGAGCTCTAGTACACCTGGGAATTTGGACCTTTATAATAATTCTAAGATACACTGGTATGGAATGGTACAAAGACTTCAAGGTTGATAATCAGGCCTTTCATAATGGATTCATAATGTTAAGCTGTTCTTGGACTGGGGGTTTCATTCTCCATTGTCTTTCAGCTTGCACATTCATTTACACCTGTGGAAAGTGGTTATAAACTGCTACCACATCAGAATGGCAGTATTTTAAATCCACTTTGCATTAACTTTGCACAGGTGCAAATGACTGTGGAAGGTGCCAGAAGTGAAAAAAATCAAGCCTTAGATATCAAAGCCTTACTAAGTTGGAAAGTATTATTATCCCCATTTTACAAATGGAGAAACTGAGGCACCGAGAAGTTACAGTGCATGGTTTGCCCAGGAAGACAAAGGGCGTCCATGGCAAAGTTATTCACAGAATCAAGGGTGAAATCCTGGCTGCACAGAAATCAATAGGAGCTTTGGTCTTAACTTCAGTAGGACCAGGATTTTACCCAAATCTCTTGACTTTCTTCCTCTTCTCTATTTGCTGTATACACCATTGTCTCCTCGCCTAGTAGCAGAATCCAGTCCTGCTCCCATTTACTTGTCTCATAGGGCTCCGGCTGCCGGGCTGTTTCATTGCTGTATAGATTTCTAGGCTCTGGCTGGAGCCCAAGCTCTGGGACCCTCCCATCTCTCAGGGTCCTGAACCCAGGCTCGAGCCCAAGCCGGGAAGTCTACACAGCAGTTAAACAGTCCCACAGCCAAGCCCCATGAGCCCAAGTCTAGTTGCAGTGGAGATTCACACTGTCATCACTCTGAGAGCTAGAACCATGCTGGAGAGGACCCTGAAGGATGCCATCCACTGCCAATACGTGGAAAACCTGAAATGGAAGCCCGACCAACGCAAGGCATTCAAGGTAACGTGCAAGTGGGACGCCAGCAATCACTTCCTCCCAGGGGGCAGCTTCACCTGATTTGCCAACTGGAGGTTCATTCATAGGGTCCAGCTCAACTGCATCCCACTGAACAGAGCTGTTCCCCACTGGAATTGGGGCAAGAAGTGTGGCTGTGCCAACAAGATGCTACCCCACATCCTGTGTAGCTGCAAACCCCATTCGAGAGCCTGGCAGCTGTGACACAATACCATTCAAGATCGCCAGGCCAGAGCCATCCCACCACCTGTGGGGAAGGTTGCTGTAAACTCTGCCATCCCCGGAATTGACAGCCAACTGCGACCAGACATCGTCATCACCAACAAGGACTGGAAGAAGATCATCATGGTGGACGTCACAGTGCCATTCAAGAACAGAACCCTGGCCTTCCACAATGCCCGAGTTCGAAAGATAGAGAAATATGCCCCTCTAGCCAAAACCTTGATAGCTAAGGGTTACCAGCTAAGCGTTACACACACACTGATCGTCAGAGCCTTAGGCACATGGGACCCCAGTAACAAGCGAGTGCTGAGAGAATGCAGAATCGGTCAACGCTACGCTTGACTGATGCAGCAACTCATGGTGTCGGATGCCATCAGGTGGCAGAGGGACATCTACATAGAACATATCACCGGACATCAGCAATACCAGGAGGGATGAGCTGGAGCGCCGATGAGAAGCGCAGTCAGGAAAGTAACTGAAATACTTTCCTCATGGATTGTATTTTCTAAATGGACAACCTACCTAATTCTCAATGACTGAGGGATGATCTTCACTCATTGATATATTTTGCTTTCCACAACCAAATCTCTGTACAACTTTTCAAGAGTGATGTACCCGAGAATTTGGATTCTGATATCTAAACTGCATTGTTAAATCTATTCACCTAAATTTGTGTTATTGCTGATTATCATATGACTTTTAAAAAACTAACTTTGTATTTGTGGATAATCTAAACACTATATCCAGCCCTACAGACACTCTTTTTCCAACCTATGTATTATATATATATTAACAAAAAGAAAAGGAGTACTTGTGGCACCTTAGAGACTAACAAATTTATTAGAGCATAAGCTTTCGTGAGCTACAGCGAAAGCTTATGCTCTAATAAATTTGTTAGTCTCTAAGGTGCCACAAGTACTCCTTTTCTTTTTGCGAATACAGACTAACACAGCTGCTACTCTGAAACCATATATTTTAACATTAGCTTTAATAAAAATTTTATACCCTCAGAGAGCAATTAGCACCTCAGAAGATCAGGAGTTAATCAACCTAACCTTATGTGCTGGTGTGTACTGTGTACCTGAAAAAGCTCAGATTTTAGTAGTCCATTTTTAAAATATGTTTCTTTCTGTAATATCAAAATAAAGAGGTTGCAAATAAATTTGTTAGTCTCTAAGGTGCCACAAGTACTCCTTTTCTTTTTGCGAATACAGACTAACACGGCTGCTACTCTGAAACCTGCCATTTATTGTGTGAGGACACACATGATATGAAAGGAGTTTCTACTATATCAGACTGCGTTAACTCTCCCATGAAAATACATTATGAATACAGGTTCCAGAATTGCCTTATGTATTGAAGTCATAGCAGGACATTCCATTTTGCTTTTGTAAATCACAGTAGTTTCATTAAAGTACATATACATATACATTCACTGCAGAATATAGCAACTGTCATAAATGACTACCCAAAGGCATAGTAAACATGCATCTCCAAAGCTACCTGGGATCAGTAAACTGCCCTACACTGTCCTTGAATGCTGTCATTGTGATTTTATTTAATAATCACACTTCTGAACTCCTAGCTGAGGTCTCTAGCCTTTTGCCCAAGAGTACACTGAATTCATTTTCTCTGCATGATTTAAAGAATGGTACATTAATATGTACTCTTCCTGCCGCTGGCATAAACCCACATACTCATGGAGGCTACTTGATATATATATATATTCCACAACCTTTTAATCCCCTCTCAATGCCTTTTATTCAATCCAAAAGTGAATACAAATAAAAAGAAAATTTCTACACAGAAAACTGATAATATACTTACAATGTAAGATGCAACCTAAATCACCAAAAACAAAGTCAGGTTAATTACACAGCACCATAAGTGTGCATAGGTGGAAGAAGTCTGAAAAAGAATGGAATCTCTGTCCCTAAGGAATTTACAGTCTAATGGTTCAGTTCTCCTCATGCCAGAGCTCTGTTCAACACAGGAGAGAGATGAGGCTGACAGGGAGCTGCAAGCAGTTCCCTGATCCTGCACTGCCCAACCTTGGTATTAGAGCAGTTGAGAAGCACACTTCCTCCCTTCCCCAACACTATGGGTGAGGGGGAGCTGGTCCTGCCTCCTGCCCCCAACATACACCAGTGGAGAGTTCCCCTGCCCAGTTCTCCATTGGCTGGTTGTAGTTGAAATCTGTTCTGTTTCCAAGTGAATGTTACTAAGTGAACTAAAAAGACCTGATAATCTAGCCTAAGGGCTCTGATCCTATAAACTGATTTTCATGAGTGGACCTCTGCACCTCTGTGGAGCCCTATATTTTGATTCAGAGAGGCTGCCAAATTGTTACAGTGTTAGAGACGGAAAACTGCAAATTCTCCAATACACCTCTGTCATATGAAAGCAGTAACTGAGGTTCCTGGAGCCAGAAGATGAAACATAAGAGCCACAAGATTAAGAATTAAGAGCACTGTGTGGGGGCCCAGGGAGCCAGGAGAGGCACAAGAAGCCTCTTTCCGCACTGTTCAAACACTTTTGTGAAAGGACCTGCCACAGTGACTCTTGGAGCAGACAAAAGTCGCCAACTTTTGGCACACGGCCCATCAAGGAAATCTGGTGGGCCGGGACGATTTGTTTACCTGCAGCGTCCGCAGGTTCGGCCGATCGCAGTTCCCACTGGCCGCGGTTTGCCGTTCCAGGCCAATGGGGGCTGCGGGAAACGGCAGCGGCCAGCACATCCCTTGGCCCATGCCACTTCCCGCAGCCCCCATTGGCCTGGAATAGCGAATCGCGGCCTGTGGGAGCTGCGATCGGACAAATCTCTGGACTCTGCAGGTAAACAAACCATCCTGGCCTGCTAGCGGATTTCCTGACGGGCCGTGTGCCAAAGGTTGCCGATCCCTGTACTAGTGCATGTTCTAGCTTTCCCAAAGCTGGCAGGGAAGGGTAAGGGCGGGATCATAGCCAGCACTTCCTCCCAATGGCTAGCAGAACAGGTTAGGCTTGGAGGGAAAGGGAACACCCACTGCACCTCTGAAGGGTTGGCAGAGCTGCCATTGCATACACTCCTCAGGAGCTCAAGGAGGAATTCTAGAATATTAATATTAAAAATTCTGAGGCTCCCATTGCAGTGAAGCTCTTGTGCCCCACCCCCATCCCAATGCCTTTTAGGCATAATCCAGCCTTCACTATTCATATTTCATCAGAATACATCATAACTAAACATAATGGCCCAAATTTTCCTTGGTGTAATTCAATGAAAGCAGCTAGCCAGAGCATAGCACAGAAGAATTCCGCATGCACAGATTAATTGCAGGAACCATTGAGACCATCTTGTGCAAGCCTGGCACTTCTGTGAAAAACAGCACTTTCATTAACGCACTGGCAATTAGCTGGGTTTCTGTTTTCATCTTACATACCGTTTTTCCCTGGCATTTCTTGTAAAGTAAAACAAAAGCTGTGCCCCTCTGCTTCTCAGTGGACTGAGAAGTGAAAATGGCTTGTAGCTATAAGAACTGCTTTCAATAGCACTTGCTTCTGCTAAATCTTCATGAAGGTTTAAGTAGATATGGGTAGTAACTTCTCACCAGACAAAACAGCAACAAACAGATTGTAAAATGTAGTGTAGGTACAGTTTTCAGTGTGTCAATAGAATCAGCTTGTAGTTATTTTTAACTACCTTGAAAGCTTAGCAGGCTGATACAGTTAATCTTTTAAAGGATTTGCAGGTATTCATAGCTTAATAAATAAAGATAGTGGACCAATAGAAGATTGTAGTCATCCAAAAAAAACCAGCAACCCCTCCCTCCTACTTTTGTGCACCAGTATGCAAAAACAAAAGCAAAAACAAAAAAACCCCAACAATGAACAACAAAAATAACATGATTATAAATCTTTTTAATAGCTTCTGGCAATCAGTCTCCATCAGTGGCATGTGCCAGAGAGTCTTGTATTCATATGAAATTCAAATGATAATTATACAAAATTATCAACAGAGTCTGTTAAATTAATGATCAAACCAGTGTATTTCTGTGTCTTCTCTCCTGTTCCAAGTGTGGCATTATATATCCTTTGAGTAGCAGAACTGCACCCAGAGAAAACAGGAGAAAGCCATATTAACAAGCAAACACACCCACTAATGCAACATATAATGGACCTGTATTGACAAAAACTGCTTTTGATTGTGGAACAAGAAAGGATCAGACTAGTTTTAATTGCTCAGATCTGCTTGTATTCTCTCCTTCATAAAAAGCTTCCCAAGGTAAGAGGTTTAGGATTAGAATGACTGGGGTGCTGCTGTAATGAATGATATTCATTGGCAGATTTGTACAGGTAAATTTGCTCAGCAGCTACCTAGCTCTATCACTATTATTTATATAGAACCAAGAATGAAAAATATTACAGTGATAACAGAAGTCAATGTTGCTGCCCCCAAATGCTTATAATCAGAGCTCTGCTATTTTTGGATACTTGGGCAGTTGATTTTGTCACCGAATCCACCACTTGAGCAGAATTGTGCACAGGTTTGAAACTTGCATTTAGAAAAATGTCCAACTCTTATGGTTGCAATAATAACCTCACAAATGTAAACTGAATGTACATCAATGTTATGCTAAATGCACAGGTCTTCACAGAGCCTGAAACAGCTCCATGAGATGGGTGAAACACACCCAGTCATCTCAATGGGGTGGAAACTCGGAAACCTAGTGATGACAATTTTGTGATATTTATATCACTGCTGACCATTTTGGTAAAAACAGGTCGCTAACGTATTAGTGGAACATATAGAGGTACATAAGTATACTCATCTTCAAGTTCCTAAGAGCTGCCAGAGAAGGAGAGAAATGTAGGCAGAGCAGTAGGAGCGGAAGATGTAGTGCTCACAAGTTGCTCTGCTTTTTTGTGTTCATTCTCTAGTACTCCCATGTTCTACTCACCCTACCATCAAGTCCACATTGATTAGCTGGCCATGCACTCCCTCCCTTCTTCCTGGCTGCAAAGGCTCTGTTCCAGCTAGCAGACTTGCTCTTGTCAGCCATGCTACTACATAATGCTGCACAGCATCAGAGAACAAGGCCTCAGGCTGCCTGCCACTGACTTAACTGAGCTGACAGTTCACTTTCACATTGGCTTTGGTTAGAAATGGCTTGTCTACACATGGAGTTATTCCTGATTAACTAACCCCAATTAACTTCATATGTGGACATTCTTATAGCCCTAACTCATTCTGAGTTAGGGAGGTTAGGTCCAGGAGTGGGCACAAGAGTAACTGATTGGTCAGTGGAACCTGTCCTAAAAAAAAGGGAAGAGGGGACAGTTGACCTTGAAGTCAACCTTGAAGGAGACAGCAGCACAAATAATATTTAAACTTTTAAAGAAAGTCTTGGGGAAGGAGCAGGACTCCCAACCCCCTGGAAACAGGAACAGCCCTAGGTTGAGAGGTACTGCCCAAGGGCAACATCAGGACATCCTTTCCCCCAGAAAGACTCACTGGGTGGATAAATGATCCACTGTAGAAGGTGATGTACTATGGGGTAGGGGAGGAATGGCCATTAAGGCAGAGACCCACACTGGAGTGATAGAGACCTCTGCTCCCCCAAGCAGAGCTCTGCTGGCGGGAGCAGGGCCATGTTCCTACCTCATTCCCTCCTTAGCACCCCCTCCTTCCCCCCCAAGCAGTTCATGAGCTCAGGATAGCATTCAGACCAGAACTGTTCCTGGCCTTTGTACTCTTTATTTATAAAGAAATGAATGGGCATCCAGAAATGAAAGAGTTTATAGACAAGTAACAGCTATATAGACAGGTCCCTGGGCTGAATGTCCTCTCATGCTAGTTTTACATTTGTGTAACTTCACTGGCCTCAGTGGGGTTCCTCCTAATTTGTACTTGTCTCCCCATGTCTCAGAAGTCCCTCCACAGGCGCTCCAGGGAAAATGTGATGTGACCAACAGTCACAATTTTATTGAGAATCATGTGGCATTTAGAGTTTTTCTTAAAGCCCGAGCTCTTGGACTCAGTTGATTGTGACATAACTTTTAAAAGAAAACGCAAGTTTCTAGGCCTCATGGTTGCAGAGAAAACTTTTAAAACGTTGACTGAGTGTACCTGTGGGGAAACCAGAAGGACAAACAAAAGGGACATCACATTTATTACTTGTTAAAAGTTTCATGACTTTTAAAACAATCTCATGGGGGCTTGACTCCTGATTTTCAAGCGCTTGAGGATGGCAATACTGGAAATAAGCACCATGGATAGCAAGAGGATGGCTCGAGGGGAGATGGGGATGATCACTCTCTTAACAGCATAGCAATCAA
Source organism: Dermochelys coriacea (assembly GCF_009764565.3). Taxonomy (NCBI): domain Eukaryota; kingdom Metazoa; phylum Chordata; order Testudines; family Dermochelyidae; genus Dermochelys; species Dermochelys coriacea. The sequence continues at coordinate 195,228,762 of NC_050069.1, forward strand.
CAATATTCATCATATTTATTATTTGCCATTTTTATACAGTTAGGGCTTAACTGGGTCATTGTGTGCCACACCTCCCCAGAGAGAGCTCTGAGGAGATTGTCCCTCGAGAGGCACATTTCCTCCTGGAGCTCCCCACTGTGCAGTGAGAGTGCTTACACTGCAGCATCCCTTCAGGTGGTTCAGCATGCTTCTCTCTTTCTTAGTGACTAGCTAGGAGCTTTGCTGCACAGTACAAAGAGGGGGCAGGGACTTGGGCCCATCTTCTTCCCACCCCCACTTCCTTAGCTTGTGCCTCCCAAAGCACTAGAAGAGAGCAACCCCCTTAGGTTCCCCTGCACCCAGGGACTATAATTATGCCTGGACTTTCTACAAGGAGGAGCCGAGCTCCTTATGCCCCTTCCCCCACACATGCACAATCTGACCTTTATATTTTTTCATTACAGGACTAACCCTTAAAAATCAATCTAAAATAAACATGCAAATCCTTCAGAATATTGCTTCAAAATCAATGTCATTCCCTTAAATGTTTCTGCACCAAGCAGATTTACCAGGGGACAATTCCAAAGCAAATGAAAAACATTTCAGTTTCCTTTTCCACGTCTCCAATGTTTATTATTTTGTTTTCTTTTATTCTCATTTTTATGCACCAAATTCTTCCCTCATTAACATTAATGTAACAGAATTTGGACTTCCATTCATAACTTGATTGAATTAGACAGAGTCACCCATTTATGTAGGGATAAAACTTCAATAGGATGTTTTGCCTTATTAAGAACTAACAGATTGTGTCCTTAATGGAGAAATCACCATTTATTAGCTGCAGAAAATGGAAGGGAAATATTGCAAAGAATGTCTTCCTCTACCATAAGAGACAACACATCACTGACTTAAAGTAGGAATTACCGGCCAAGAATTTCAAGGACAGCATTTCTTAGCTCCATAGCATTTCAGTGACAGACTCTAAAATGGGAAGGGAAAGAAGGGAGGGGAGATAAATTACACTAGAGGCATATTGACTTATGTCAATAAACAAAATTTATATTAATTTTTTTATGAATAGTGAAATGGAATTAGAATTACCTACAGGAAAGTGAATTGATATAACTTCTGGTGCACAAGTATAATTGGACTTAGTGTGTGAAAGGTGTCAGATTCACTAGCTATAGGAAATGATGAAAAGTAGAACCCCAGTATACTTAGTTAAAATATTCCCATATTCAGAACATTGCAGTCAGGAGCCCAATGCTCTGAAGTGCTGAGTGCTTTACTCCCACTGATGTTAGGGTGCTCATTACCTCCCAAGAGGTGCTCAGAATTTTGCAGGATTAGGCCCCTCTGTTATTAGGAAGTAGCTATGAGCACACTCGCTGTACTAATAATGGAGAACTATGGTAATATAAATAAATCATAATCATCACCATCATCCAGGTTTTAAGCTACAGATGACCTCAGACCTGGTTATAGCGAGGTTGTGCTAAGCACCCTTCTTTCAGGCCCAACAGAAGGAGCAATGAAATGCCTCTATGGAGTGTGATAGCTGGAAACAGTAGAAGCCACTATCCCAAGCAATGGGACATATGGCAAAGTCTGATCAGAAGCTAAACCATGTAAGCTGACTGGTTCTCTGATTGCAAATGCAGGGGGCAAGAGGATTGTTTGGCAAACTGCATGAGTGAGCCAGAAAGCCTGGAGAAAGTCGGCAGACAGCAAAAGAAGCAGTTGTGAGCATGGCCCTTAGAGGAAGCAGAGAGACAGAGCTCATTGCGGCATAGAACTGACTGAAAGAGCAGACTGGGAAATAGCAAGGAAACTGACTGCTGTTGTTTCTTCTGTGTTCAGGGAGACACCACTTTGTGAACATTCTTTGTTACTAAACAGGATTACGCCAAAGAACATATCTGACTTGTATCATCCATTTCTCTTCTTAATGCAAACAATCTAGCAAGCAAGGCCCCAAATGTTAGCTAATTGCTCAAGCAAAAGGGGCAACAGTATTTGCCTTGTATGCACCTGGTCCTGCAAAATGTGGGAAACCTCCCATAAGGTGATTAGTACCCTTCACTCCCCCTTGAAATCAGTGGGGGTTAAGAACACTCAAAAGCAATGTTCCCTCTAATTTTTGACAGGCCGTGCACGCAAAAAATTTCTTCTGTGCAAATTTTTGTGCGTGCGGTGTTTTGCTGTGTGCATGGGGTTTAGGATCTGTGTGTGCGCGCACACCTGCACAGCTTAGAGGGAACAGTGCTCAGAATCTTGTTGGATCAGGCCCTATATGGGGTATTATGTTTTCCATATACAACAAGCAACTATATACTTTTGGTCTGAGGCCTCAATTCTGCAAAGCACTAAAGCTCATGTTTAACTTTAAGCACATGCTTATATCCCATTGACTTCAACTGTACTTCAGCATGTGCTTAAATCTGACCATATATTTAAGTGCTGTGCTGAATCAGGGTCTGACTGACTACTATTTTAGGTTGAAGGAACCAACAAAACATAAAGGACAAAAGTAAAATCTCCATGAGAACAAACAGCCTGTGTTTCCTTCGTAACATGCTTCATTACTCTACCACACAAAACTATAGCTATCCCTGCAGCCTCTTGGAAATTTAAAAGGGCAGTACTGTATATACAAAACAAAATCAGAGCAGTTACATAGCTGCAAGCTCCACAGCTTATATTACCCATCAGCACACAATATTATTGGAGAAATAAAAAGATTTGTACTTCGCTGAATGGAAAATAGAGATGTCATACACAGAGCTGGTCAAATAATTTTTGGGAATAAATGAATAATATTTGTTATTAATTTATTCCATTTCACCACCCCAGATGTGTTTCAGAGTAGCAGCCCTGTTAGTCTGTATTCGCAAAAAGTAAAGGAGTACTTATGGCACCTTAGAGACTAACAAATTTATTTGAGAATAAGCTTTCGTGAGCTACATCCGATGAAGTGAGCTGTAGCTCACGAAAGCTTATGCTCAAATAAATTTGTTAGTCTCTAAGGTGCCACAAGTACTCCTTTTCTTTTTCCAGATGTCAGGTTTCAGAGTAGCAGCCGTGTTAGTCTGTATTCGCAAAAAGAAAAGGAGTACTTGTGGCACCTTAGAGACTAACAGATTTATTTGAGCATAAGCTTTCGTCCGATGAAGTGAGCTGTAGCTCACGAAAGCTTATGCTCAAATAAATTTGTTAGTCTCTAAGGTGCCACAAGTACTCCTTTTCTTTTTCCAGATGTGTTTGTTATTCTTAAGTATTCCACAAATAGTTTATGTTAACCAATTTCAACCTATAGGTTGCTTGTATTTGCTAACTGTGGCACGTGATTGGTCACCTAGGTAACATTGTCTTTTTTCTGCTTCCAGATTGGATGACTGAAGCTTTTTAAAATAATCAGTAATGCACTTCTAGTATGAATTTTCATATGACTAATCATTCATGCTAAAATCTATGGCACTTTCAAGAATTACAAATTTTTTCAGGAAAGCTCTCTGAATATTCATAACACCAAACTTGTCTTTTCATTTGCAAAAATGTTTACTTTTGTATTATTTGATGAGCTCCAGTAAAAGCTATCAATGCATTTTTTGAACCCTGTTATAGTCTAGGCCTTCTCAACATCCTCTGGATAGGAGTTCCACAGGTTGACTATGCTTGTATGAAAAAATACTTCCTTTTGTTTGTTTTAAACCTACTGCCTATTAATTTATTTGGTGACTCCTAGTTTTTGTGTTGCGAGGAGTAAATAACACTTCCATTATTTACTTTCTCCACAACAGTCATGATTGTATAGACCTCTATCATATCCCCTTTTAATTGTTTCTTTTCCAAGCTGAAAAGTCCCAGTCTTATTAATCTCTTCTAGTATAGCAGCCGTTCCATACCCCTAACCATTTTTGTTGCCCTTTTCTGAACCTTTTCGAATTCCAATATATCTTTTTTGAGATGGGACAACCACATCTGCACGCAGTGTTCAAGATGTGGGTGTACCATGAATTTATATAGAGGCAATATGATATTTCTGTCTTATTATCTATCCCTTTCTTAATGATTCCCAACAATCTGTTTGCATTTTTGACTGCCGCTGCACATTGAGTGGATGATTTCAGAGAACTATCCACAATGACTCCAAGATCTCTCTCTTGAGTGGTAACAGTTAATTTAGACCCCATCATTGTATATGTATAGTTAGGATTATGTTTTCTAATGTGCATTACTTTTCATTAATCAACATTAAATTTCATCTGCCATTTTGTTGCCCGATCACCCAGTTTTGTGAGATCCTTTTGAAGTTCTTCACAGTCTGCTTGGGACTTAAGTATCTTGAGTAGTTTTGTATCATCTGCAAATTTTGCCACCTCACTGTTTATCCTCTTTTCCAGAGCACTTATGAATATGTTTAATAGGACTGGTCCCAATACAGATCCCTGGGGGACTTCACTATTTACCTCTCTCTATACTGAAAACTGATCATTTATTCCTACCCCTTGTTTTCTATCTTTTAACCAGTTACCAATCCATGAGAGGATCTTCCCTCTTATCTCATGACAGCTTACTTTGCTTAAGAGCCTTTTGTGAGGGACCTTGTCAAAGGCTTTCTGAAAATCTAAGTATACTATATCCATTGGATTCCCCTGGTCCATATGCTTGTTAATCCCCTCAAAGAATTCTAGTAGATCGGTGAGGCATGATTTCCCTTTACAAAAACCATGTTGACTCTTCCCCAACAATTTATGTTCATCTATGTGTCTGACAATTTTTTCTTTACTGTAAAAATTTTCAATGATTGTTCTTTACTATAGTTTCAACCAGTTTGCCTGGTACTGAAGTCAGGCTTACCGGCCTGTAATTACCGGGATCACCTCTGGAGCACTTTTGAAAAATTGGCGTCAGATTAGCTATCCTCTAGTCATTTGGTACAGAAGCTGATTTAAATGATAGGTTACACACTACATAACAAATTAGAAATGGTCTGGTATCTACAAGAAAACTCAATATCCCATTTGTGTGGATCTCCAACTAGTTATGCACAGTATCAATCTTTCTCTGTTCCTATCAACCCCCTCTTTTTGCAATGGCAGCATAACTTGTTCAGAACTATAGAACTGGCTCCCTATCAGGTTCTTCACTTTGCGATACCTCCAGCAAGGCTTGCAGACTGCAGAGGGGAATGTAGAGCTTGTCTACAGTAGGAAATAGCACAATTTCATCAAGCAGCTTAGCAAAACTGGTGTTGACCAGGGTTTGTTGTTGTCTACATTTACAACTAAACTCTGGTTTGCACTGCTTCAGCAATTGCTAACAATTAGTGGCTGAAAGGGTGCTGCTCCTTATTGTAGACAAAGACCCTGATTCTCTACTGCCTTGCACCTTCTTTAGTAATCTACATCTGCACAGAGTGGATATAAAACTTTATCAGATCAGAATGGTAGAGAGTTAGGGTTTGTCTACACAAAAGTTGCATTGGTTTAACTAAATCTGTTAGACCAGTGCAATAGTAGTGAAACTGGAGCAGCTTTGTATGTAAACAAGATCTCATACTCACTTTGCACAGGGTAAATGACTACACAAGGAGTGAGGCAGCCCAGAATCAGGCCCACTGCCTTTAAACTAGTTGGGGCAGCATTACGTTTAGTCCCCTTTTGCAATTTTCTTAGGGGAACAAGCTGTATGGAAGGGCTGTTCCCATGCACCATTCCTTTAATCACCAATTATGCCCCCTTTGCTACACACAAGATTTTTTTTATACAGGGGAAAATGTGTAGAGGGGGGACAATCCCATGTAGTTCCTTTTCCCCTTTGTGTAGCTGTCCCATCCCTGCCACAGCTTTTTCCAGTTTTACTTCTCCTCCACACTACACAGCTGTAGGGAGCATAGGCAACATTGCAACCTATGTATTACAGAATCTTGCTTCTTCACAAAGATACCCTATCAAAGTAAAATAATAAATGTGGGCTTGATTTTATCACTATTTTGCTCCAGGCCAGATCTCACCCTGTTTCTTAACATTGTACAATGACCAAGCATATCCCTTTTCACTTTCTCCTCTGGAGCTCCAGAGGAAAAAGGAAAATGGGAGGATGTGTGTCTGTGTGGAAGTTATGCCAAACAGCTGTCATCAAGGCCGTCAATCTGTGACAATATGAACAAGTGAGCTTTCAGAAAATTATGAAGGGCGTTGTAAAAGTCTCTCTGAAGAGACATCCTCCACTACAAGATCTTGCATTACAAGTGGGTGAAAGAGTAAAACATACCTTTAAAATAATCCAGAATGAGTGAAAGGGGGAGGGGCAGGGGAGAGGAAGGAGGTGACTTGTCTCTTTCATTTGGCAGCTCAGCTGTCACTAGATATATTTTTTTCAGAAAAGAGCATTGATCTATGTGAAAACAGGAGAGCAGAGAAACAGCACTATCTCTCTACAGTTCTTTCCCGCAGGGATTCTTTTTTCATTATTATCATCATGATCTTCCCCAGCACAAAGTGATGTATTTATATTTCAGTCAGTCTTCTATGTGTTCTGTGATTTTCTGCAGTATCTATTTATTTAAAATCATGCTTGCTGTGGTAGCCTCATTGGATACAGATATTGGTTTCATGAAGGTCCTAGGGGACAGTATTTACATAGATTTATTCCAATATATTTCACTACCACACAATCAATCTAGTACAGGACACCTAGTATAAAACAGCAGGTAACACTGAGTAGCCACAATTTGATTTCCACCATCTAAATGAATTACTTGTAAAAAAGGTATCTCTAGCATTTTAAAAGATTCTCCACTTTGTAAGAGGGGTAGGAAGCCACACTCCTAACTGAAATAGCCAACACCTCATTCGGAGAAGGAATCTTCCCTTCCTCCTTCACACATGCAATAGTCCAACCACGACTGGAGAAACCCACCTTAGATACTTCAGTCCTAGCCAACTACCACCCACTGTCTTATTCCTAAGCAAGCTGATAGATAGAGAAGCTAGCAAAAGGCGAAATACAAGCTCATCTAACTGAAGCTAACATTCTAGACTGGGCTTAATTGGTATTCAGGAGAGGACACACAATCAAAACCTCATGGCAATGATGGAGCTCCTGAATGGGTGGTGGGTGAACCCCACCCTTCTGCCTGAGGCCCCACCTCCGCCCACCAGAGCCCAGATGGCTGCCCCTGTGGCTGGAGGAGCCCCGAGTGTCCCCCCCCGGCTGAGGCCAGAGGAACTCCACCCCAGCTATCCCCCACAGTGCTGGGTCAACCCCACCGCTTGCTTGAGCTGCTGGCCTGACTCACCTGCCAGGCCAGCCCGACCCCCGCTGGGCTGGCCTGAGCACTGCCGCAGGCTACTGGTGGGCCCGAGCTTCAGGCCACCAGCTGGGGCTGAGACCCCACCGGCTTCAGGGCAGGGGGTGGGAAGAAGGGTGGGGCCTCCCAGTGGAACATGGGTGGTACCACGGCCTGGGTCAGGGGAAGCTTAGCCTTTGATACCCGCCACTCAGGATCTCTTCCTGTCAATGGATGAAGAACAGACATCCAGTCTAGTGCTCCATTCATCACTGTTGACCAGGAGATTCTGCTGTCTTGCCTGACAGAGGTGGTAGGAGTAATGCACTAAAGTGGTTGGAGTCCTTTCTGGAGGGATGACCCCAATAAGTAGTGATGGGAAACAGCACCTCCACCACTAGAGTCTCACCTGTGGCATTCCACAAGGATCAATTCTCTCTCCAGTCCTTTTCATCGTCTACGTAAAACCACTAGGTGAACTGGTCAGGTGACATGAACTCAAGTGTCAGCAATGTGCAGATGACACACAACTCTACCTATCCTTCATCACATACAAGCACACGATTACCACTTATATGGCCCGGTGCTGAGATGAGATAAGCTCCTGAATGAGGAACAGCTGGTTGAAGCTAAACCCAAGCAAGACCAACGTGATGCTGGTGGGCAGAGGAAAGTATTTTGAAGAGCTTGCAGTTATGGTACAGTCTGTTAGTTGAATATACATACCCAGAATTGGTCAATTCAGTCTGTAGTCTAGGAGTACTCTTGGATTCCACACTGACACTGAGCTCTGACAGAGCAGCATCCATGAGTAATGCTTTTTACCATCTCCACTTGGCTAGGAAATTCCATCCCATTCTGTTGGATGAAGACCTAGCCTCAATTATCCATACCTTTATCACCTCTTAGCTGGATTAGAGCAATGCAGTATACCTGGGTTTGACGATTTCAGTGCTTAGGAAATGCCAACTAATTCAGAGCTCTACAACGCATCTCCTCAGCAACACAGACTACCATGAACATATCAAACCTGTCCTCTGCTCTCTACACTGATTTCCCATAGGATTTTGAATCAAGTTCATACTCTCAATCCTTATCTTTAAAGTTCTACATAACCTGGGCCCAGGATACCTAAAAAACTGTTTAAGATGAAAACTAGGGTTGACAACAATGCTCCTGTGGCACAATGGAACTCTCAATAATAAGAGTAAAACTCATCTGTGTGGGAAACAGAACTGTCTCTGGGGGTGATCTAAGACTGGAATGAACTCCCCAAGTAACTAAGGACCATTGCAAACCTCACCAATTTCCACTCCAAGTGCAAGACATATGTGATAAATGGGGGGAGGGTAGCTTCCTTTTATGGACACTCAGCCAGTCAGATACTTTTGTTTTGCTTGTAACCTTTAAGCTGAACCTCAAGAGAGCTATCTTGATGCTTAATTTTGTGACTGTTTTTTTTTTAGATCTAGCAAAAAGCCTAAGTTCCAGATGTATTTTCTTTCTTTTTGTTTTTAATAAAATTTACCTTTTTTAATAATAGGATTGGGTTTTTGTGTCCTAAGAGGTTTGTGCATATGTTGTTTAATTAGCTGTTGTGCCGTGTGTGTGTGTGTGTGTGTGTGTGTGTGTGTGTGTGTGTGTGTGTGTGTGTGTGTGTGGAGAGAGAGAAAGGGCTTGAGGGTACCCCAGAGAAGGCATTCCCAAGTGCACCTTTCTTGTTTCATATGGGTTTTTGCACTTGGGTGGTGGTAGCATCTACCTATCCAAGGTCAGAGAGAAGCTGTAACCTTGGGAGTTTAATACAAGCCTGGAGTGGCCAGTATTAATTTTTAAAATCCTTGCAGGCCCCCAGAGTGGGGAATCAGCCTTGACAGCACATTTCTTTGATCTTTCCCTCTCTAAACACAAAGCAATAGGGATATGTGTGTGTGTATAGTGACAGCATTCAGGATGTGATCCAGACTAGTGAGGGGTTGTGTCACATCTTACCCTGTAACTCTGGGTGCTTCACAATAGAGCCCTGCATGGGACTATTTTTTAATCCCGCAACACCCATTCTTACCCACTCCCGCATTGTTTCTTGTATTTTTATCCTGCTTGCAAAAAACATTAGATCCCTCAAATCCTGCAAGAGAGATAGAGATAGATATCCCCAGGCTACTAAATACATTTTTTTAAGGGTCAGTTAATATATTATATATAGATAAATGGAATTCAGACACAATTTTTACCACTAAAAGAATAAAACAAATCTTCCTTAAACTATGTAAAAAAATACTTTAACTGCTGTTATAATAGACTTCAAATCTCTTTCTATCCCTCGCTTAAATTTAAGTATTAAAGCCTTTATTTTTAAAAACAGAAAAACTTGCTTTAGATTTCTAAAATTCCATTTACGGCAAACTGCTGTATGTCTATATCACATGGAATGTCAAAACAAATTGCACCACAATTATGCCTTAAATAATGAGGATACTTTTTAACAATTATAAAAAACAAGTTGTTTAAAAAAACTAATTTTTTAAACCAATTAAGCATTATTTTTAGAACTCTGAAACATACCATTCAAGATATTTATATGTCAGGATTATTATTGCTTTTTGAAAAACATTTAACAGAAAAACTGCTCACAGCACTGACCAGCAAGCTGATACTACAGTGACAATCTGTGATGTCTTAGAACAACAAAACCTGTGAGTATGATTCTCTGACCTGACTTGAGCTGGTGTACTATACCAGTTTCGGAGTGATGGAGATAAACACGTATCGGAAAGAGAAGCTCAAACAAAATAATTAGCAATTTCTTGAATAGATGACTCTTGATAAACTGATGAGAGATTTAGTGTTTCTCCGCAAATTCCCACAGTCTGTATTTTTTGCACACCGAATCCCGCCCACAATGAAGTACATTTTTCCAGTTCCTGCTATTATGGCAGTGGGTCCTCCAGGATCCCAGTCCCGCTGCAGGGCTCTACCTCACAATGCCTTGCTACTGTAACCCCCTACCTGGAACACTCATAGTCAGCAACAAGCAAACAGCTCACACCCAGAGTGTCTCTGTTTAACTGCCACCCTAGTCCAGAAACACTCACCCCAGCAGCCTGCCAGAAACACACCTGTCACGCTCTTTAGTCTCTACCAGCGTTGTAAATATTTGCAGGGTGACTCCAGTATACTCCCACTCCCAGACTTTCCCAAAACCGTGTGCTCTGTAATGTCCACCCTGTCCTGGACAGTTCAGAGAAATAATAACATTTGTTCTTTTAAAAACCTAAAAGCACATCACAGATTATTAACGGGGGTAAATAAGCCCTTCCATTTAAACTCTGAGTTGGTTTATAGTAAAAATAAAACAAATTTGTTAACAATAAGAAATAGGTTAAGTAACGCCAAGTAAAAAGAATAAAGTTAGAAATGGTTTCAAGCAAATAGATGCATTTTCACTTTTAACAGTCCAAAACATACTCTAGCAAGGTACAGGTTTTGTTTAAGATGTTTTTCTCACCTATATTTAGTTCCCAGATATTACAACAACCCCCTCCCTCCCCCCTTGGTTAAAGGATCCATCTTTCTTGGCTTACGAGACCTCTGGCCTTTTGTGTCTGTCTAGTGATGGATACCAAAGATGGCTTCTGTCTTTGCTTATATCTTCCAAAGTTCAATGACTTTGTTTCAAGAGGCAGCATGTTTCCTGTGGGCTTCCCATCCCCTTATATATAAATGGTGCTTCCATTGTTTTGATTCTGAATTGATTGTTTTTATGTTTAATTTACAGAGGAGCCCTTCTCTCCTGTTTGGGAGAGAATCTGTTTGGCCACAGACTTTAAAACATAATATCATTAAGTATCCATATTTCCTCATAAAGTCTTAATACATACATTTCACAATGATATTAATCACTGTGTGTCATTAGCTTTCAGAGAAGACCGCACTCTATATACTTTTATAATACAGTAATATTGTGTACCACCAGTTGATTCAATTGCTTATTGCTCGAGGTTCAACCCCCCTGTATTTATAGACCAGTAAACCTTTGAAATGGATTCTTCTGAGGGTTACCCCTCAGAGTAAAGTTTATTCAAGCTGTGAGAAAGGTAACATTGAGTCTGGTAGCAAAGGAAGCTCCATGCTCTTTCCTCCCCCACTTTAGTTTACTCACTGAAATGCAAAATGTTCTGTTTCCTGACATCTCCTCCTGTTGATGTACTGATGATCCTGTTTACTGCTTATATGTAACCTGAGGTAAACACAAATTCCTTTAAGAAAAGGAGTACTTGTGGCACCGTAGAGACTAACAAATTTATTTGAGCATAAGCTTTCGTGAGCTACAGCTCACTTCATCGGATGCAGTGAGCTGTAGCTCACGAAAGCTTATGCTTAAATAAATTTGTTAGTCTCTAAGGTGCCACAAGTACTCCTTTTCTTTTTATGAATACAGACTAACACGGCTGCTACTCTGAAACAAATTCCTTTGTTTAGGATACTCTGTGTAACAGCTCCCTCTGACAAATCTGGTTTATATACACTTTAGTCATAATTCCAATATATGTTCAGAATTCTTCATGCAGAGGTTCTCAAACTGTGGTCCGTGGACCACCAGTGGTTCGCGAGCTCCATTCAGGTGGTCTGCGGATGGTTCCCTCTAAGGTGCATGCCTGGGCAGCCACACACAAGAGAATGAAGGGCCACCCACCTAATTAGTGGAGCTGTGCAGGCGTGGCTCCACTAATTAGGTGCCTGGATTCTGGAGAAGATGCACATGTAAGGTGAGGTGGTGGCCTTGAGGGGAACTAGGGTAGGTGGGAGGAGGCAGTGGGGTGAGAAGAGGGAGTAGGGGGAATTTGGGATGTGCAGAGCTGCTGCGGCCAGAGAAAGAGGTGACTTTCCCCAGCTCCAGGCCGGGGCTGCCTGGGAGAGATGGCCCTCCTTCCCAGCCTCAGCTCGGGGGCTGATGCGGCAGGGGACAGAGGGCATACCCATCGCATTAGAAAGATAAGACTACTGATATTAAAATATGAGTTGTGTGCTTTTATTTGTAGAACAAAAAAAGTTAATTATTATTAAGGTTTTTTTTATATAGCACTTTAATCCAAAGCACTTTACAATAGTTAGCTAACAGTACAAACAACATTTGGAAAGATCATTAAGTGGTATGCCGAGACCCTCAGCAATTTTCAAGTGGTTTGCGGAAAAAAAAGTTTGAGGACCACTGTCTTAGTGCCTACTGCATACATACATCATGCAAGTGTATTAATGATCAGTGAGTTATTAGCTTTCAAATGATACCTCACAAGACATATTTTGTACAAAGATCAGTACAATCATGTGAAGGGTGTGAATACAAGAGTGCTTAGTGTCACACATATAAAGACACCACTACCAAAAAAAAGACACTTCACTGTACAAACTTTCCCTTTGGGGAGACAATGAGAGAACAAATAATACGTCAGATTTATAATCATGATGCCTAATTCACTACTGGAAGGCACTCAGATACTACAGTTATGAGCATGATATAAAAACCTATATAGAACAGAACAATGCCCTCAAAGCTGCAGATAGAGATAAACATAAGGTTGTAATATATTTATTAAATAAAATACAAATCATATTAAAATATTGTTGCCCCTTGCAATCCAAACAGTTAACCAATATTCAGAATTTGCAGGTTATTTCTGTTAGCAGGAGAAACTGATGATAGAATAAGGTATTTATTTGATGCAATCCTGTTCATTTACAAAGGATGTACACAAAGTCCTTTTTTCCTTGTAGACACTAGGAATCAAACAACAGGAGAGCTTCTTAGCACACAGTTCCAATCCTCTTTCCAGCCAGCGGCCTGCCCCAAAAGCTCTCTCTCAGGGCTTTTTCTTATGGTCACACTGCAAGTGCTTTTCTTGCTGTTTCCTTGGCTACTTTTTTCTGCTGCTTCTCTCTGGACAGCTTACTTTACAGAATTACTTTGGTATACCTATGTTGCCTAGGGTTGTGGAAAATCTACATCCCTGAGTGACATAGTTATACCAACCTAAGTACTGGTGTAGACGTGCTATGTTGTGGGAGGGCTTCTCCCACTGACTTAGCTACCGCCTCTCATGGAGGTGGATTAACTACGCTGATGGGAGAGCACTCTCCCATCAATGTAGAGCAGGGGTGGGCAAACTTTTTGGCCTGAGGGCCACATCAGGGAATAGAAATCGTATGGCGGGCCATGAATGCTCACAAAATTGGGGTTGGGATACGGCAGGGGGTGCGGGCTCTTGGGTGAGCCTGGGGATGAGAGGTTTGGGATGCAGGAGGGTGCTCCGGCCTGGGATCGAGAGGTTTGGAGAGCAGAAGGGGGATCAGAGTTGGGGCAGGGGGTTGGGGCGTGGAAAGAGGCTCAGGGGTGCAGACTCCGAGTGGCACTTACTTCAAGCGGCTCCCGGAAGCAGTGGCATGTCCTGGAGCAGGGCCAAGCCACGGGGTGTGTCCCTCAACCCAGCACCCCGGCCAGAGCGGGGCCAAGTCACATGGTGCAGCTCACGGGACAGCTTAAAATGGCTTGTGGGTCGGAGCCCACCCCGGTGTAGAGCATCTTCATTAAAGTGCTACAGCAGCGCAGCTACATCAGTGCAGCTGGGCCGATACAGTGTTTTAAGTGTAGACCAGCCCACAGACAAACCCCCACTAAACTATACCAAATGCCCTATGTTTATATTCAGTCCCCCTCCCACATGGCTCTACTTTTGACCAGCCTGGTCTTGTGGGTATGTGTTTTGGGTGGTGTTTCATTTTATACCAAAAATCAGCGTAACTACTTGCATTTATCTTGAATGAAGGATGGCTATTATGCCTACCAGCTTCAGTGATGATTCACCCAACCTCCCTCATAACCGTGTATAAGGGAATGGTCAGTTAGAGGTGGGGTTGCAGAGCATTTGAAAGCTATTGATAGGAACATTTGGGTATATAAAATAAGCAGACATTTTAACTCAATAAAAAAGCATAGGACAGAAATAGCTTTTTTTGGAGAGAAAGTGGAAAAATTACAAATATACTTCTGAAAAGGGAATTGTCACTTTTAAAGAGGTTGGCATTTATGAATAAATACACTTGAGTGGGGGTGAGGTGTATTGAACATTAACACATTATCCATGCAAAAAAACCCAACCTTTTTATATCTGAGGAAGTGGGGAAACTCAGGAAATATCCACGTTATTTATGGGGGTCTGATGAAAACTGGGAAATGTCCCCCATATAAATTATATTTTCCCTAGCTCAAAGATGCTCATCACACTTAGAAAACATGTATTCGTTAAACCCCTTAATTAATTTAAGATGGTTTATTTACAAGAACATAGGACTGGGCATACTGGGTCAGACCAATGGTCTATCTAGTCCAGTGCCCTGTCTTCCGACAGAGGGCAGTGCCCGATGCTTCAGAGGGAATGAGCAGTTGAGTGATCCATCCTGTCACCCAGTCCCAGCTTCTGGCAGTCAGAGGTTTAAGGACACCCAGAGAATGCAGTTGCATCTCTGACCCGTTTGGCTAGTAGTCATTAATGGATCTCTCCTCCATGAAATTATCTATGCTTCTGTACTTTGTTCTGTTTTGCTGGCATTCCATATGGCTATAAAACTAGGGGCAAAGAAGTGAGAAGGAATAACGGGTGGCTGTTTTGAGCACTATCATAATGGATAAACAGTAGGCCAGCTGGGAAGAACACATTTTAAAAATTGTATGTTTTATGTTTTTTCCAGACTTTGTCATCTGAGAAGTAAGTGTGTTTTCTTCAGGACAGGCACTGTGTTATCATATGTTTAGAGAATGTGTAGCACATTGTACATAGTAAATAATAATCATTCTGAATCCCATAGCTAAATACAGAGAGGAAAACACACACACAAAGAATAACCTAAAATCCCTTTCAATGGGATGGGATCGGGGACTATGATTTAAAGGGGGGGGGGGATTTTTTTTCTAGATCTCGCCTCCTTCGTTGGCCTCTCCCATGGCTATCTTCTTAATAAGAAGTATGGCCTGAGAATAGCTCACTCGGGGGAACTTGTGGGGACGGAAAGGAATTGCCTCCCCCGCCGCCCATCTCTCTCCCAGGCACAGTGGGTAACAGCCCTAGGTGTGGTTAGGGTGCTCAGATGTCCCCATTTTGTAGGGATAACCCTGATATTTGGGGCTTTGTCTTACATATGCGCCTGTTACCTCCAGTCTCATTGTTCCCGAGTTGTCGCACTGGCTATCTGCTCATCCCCAGTGCGTGGGGACGCTGGGTGAGCCAGCCAGCCACCCGCCCGGGGGGCCGCAAAAAATCCTCCCCCCACCCTCGGATAATCCCGGAGGCACGTGGGCGCGTTCCTGTGGGGTCTACGCCGGGCGCGACGGGCCGCCCACTGTGCGCCACAGGCGGGTACCGGCCCCGCCCCCCTCCTGGCCCCGCCCCCTTCCGAGCTCCCCACATCCGGGTACCTGTCAGCCGGCCGCGCCGCCGCCCGCTCTCTGTTCTCTCTCATTGAGGCGGAGTGGAGGGAGCGCGGGGAAGATGGCGGCGGGGCGAGCCGGCTCCTTCGGTTCCTCTTCCTCCTCGCCGGGGCTCGGCGCGGGGGGCGGCCCGGCCGCCGGCAATAACGCGGAGCTGCGGGCGGGGGGCGAGGAGGACGATGGGCAGAACCTCTGGTAACCGCCCACCTCGCCGGGCCGCCGCCCGTTCCCGTCTAGCGCCCCCGCCCCGCGAGAGCCTCCGCCCGGGGAGGGGGACGACGACGCAACCCCCCCACGCGGGGCCGCTGTGAGGCCAAGTAATGGGGAGGCGGGCGGGCCGCTCTTGTCAGCGGGCAGCAGCGCCCCCGGCCCCCTCCTCCTCGTGCGCGCCCCCGCCCATCCCCGCGCGCCCGTGTGTGTGGGTTGGCGGGGGGGGGGGGAAGGGTCTTGCTTGTGGGGACACGGGCATGGCCCCTTCCTGACCGGGCTCTGTCTCCCCTCAGGTCCTGTATCCTCAGCGAGGTGTCCACGCGCTCCAGGTCTAAACTGCCTTCGGGGAAAAACGTCCTGCTGCTGGGTAAGTCACCCTGGCTCCCGGGGAGGGGTCTGGTGCCGGGCGGCGCCCCAGCTGCGGGCGGTGTGGGGTTTGCCAGGGGCGGGGTTAGCCCCCCACGGCGCCGCCGCTGGCTGTTGGGCGGGGCAAGTCGGACCCCCTGTCTCGTAGCGCCTCCCCCCCCCCGTTGGGAGCTGGGGTTGCCCCCCCCCCCCGAGGTGGCGGCTTTGGAGGAGGGTGGCGCTTGCCATCTCTCTTCCGCTGGCTCCGTGAGAGGCTCCCTCAGCATCTCCCTCACTCAGGCCGTCTGCGCGGCTGGACGCACAAAACCTGCGTGCAGAGCCCCCGCCGCGTCGGCGGCTGCCGCTCCTTGTTAGCCGGGTGGGCGGGGTAGAGCCTGTTAAGGGGTCCCGGCTGGGTCCTGGCCACCCTGTACGGGGCTTGTCAGCAGCATTATCGTCATGATGTTGTGCAGCAGCAATGGCATCTCTTGTACTGGTTTTCTTTGTGCTTTGCTATGCCCACCCAGAGGAAGGGTCCAAACCCCGGCTTGCTTGTGGCTGGGCTCGGCACTTACTGCGTCCTGAGGACGATCAGAGTTATTGCGGGGGGAGGGGGTGAGAACTAGAAGTTGTAAAGATAAACAACAAGGTGTCCGGTGGCACCTTAAAGACTAACAGATTTATTTGGGCAAAAGCTTTTGAGGGTAAAAAAACCCACTCAAATGCTCAAATAAATCTATTAGTCTTTAAGGTTGTTTTGTGGATAGACTAACACAGCTATCCCTGATACTTGTAAAGGTAAATAATATGCAATCATGCAAAATACAGAAAACTTACTAAAAAGAAAAGGAGTACTTGTGGCACCTTAGAGACTAACAAGTACTCCTTTTCTTTTTGCGAATACAGACTAACACGGCTGCTACTCTGAAACCTGAGAAAACTTACTGTGGATGGGAAGGGACAGATTGCACTTCTTGACAGAAAAGCTATTAAATGGAGCCAAGAACTGATAACTTAAGCCTTGGGGGGTGCATTGATGAATTTCTTAACTATCTTTCTTTACAACATACTAATACAAATCAGTTTGCAGAGCTGTATTAGGAAACCATGTCTCAAGATCCTGGAAGCGGCAGCTCTTCCGGTCTCCAGTGAAGCTTTCTGTGGAGAGTTTGTCACGCTTATCTATTGGTTAATGTCCCTTGAGAGAGTGATTCAGATTAGTTTATTTAAAAATAAATCAGTGTCCTTTTTCTCCTTCCCTGTATAAATTTAAGTGGCGGACTTAAGATGGCCAATATGGATGAAAATGCCATGTAAGGGTGAGGTGATGTTCTAGTGGAACTGGCGTAGGTCTCGTTAATTTTTAAAGTTTTTTTTTTTTATATTGTGAAGTGGGATACCAAGATTGATAGTCCTTTGAACTGCCTCCTGTTCCTAGCTAGATTGTGTTTTGTCTCACATTTTCATGTATGGGATGACTGAAGTGGGTAGTTACCAGCATTTGTTTTTATGGTAAGCATCTTCTGAAAATTAAGTGGATTGACTTATTCATGCTGGACTGGGGAAATGTGTTTCCAGGTGTGGTCCTGGATGCCAATATTGCTCCTTCCCCCACTGCCTTTCCTTTATTCTCTTCCTCTTCTAGCCTTAAAGCAGTGTTTCTCAAACTTTTTTTTTGCGGACCACGTGAAAAGTGCTGAGGGTCTCGGCGGACCACTTAATGATCTTTCCAAATGTTGTTTGTACTGTTAGCTAACTATTGTAAAGCGTTTTGGATAAAAGCACTATATATAAAAATTATTTAACTTTTTTTGTTCTACAAATAAAAGCACACAACTCATATTTTAATATCAGTAGTCTTACCTTTCTAATGCAGTGGATGTGCCCTTTCTCCCCTGCTGCGTCAGCCCCCAAGCTAAGGCTGGAAAAGAGGGGGATCTCTCCCCCACCACAGAGCTTAGACTGGGAAGGAGGGTTGTCTCTGGCAGCCACAGCCCTGGAGCGTGGGAAAGTTGCCTCTTTCTCTGGCCGCCGCAGCCCTGCGCATCCCAAATTCCCCTTGCCCTCTCTTCTCACCCCACTGCCCCCTCCCACCTACCTCCTACTCCTCCCCCCACCTTACATGTGCATCTTCTCCAGAGTCCAGGCACCTAATTAGTGGAGCCACACCGTGGCTCCACTAATTAGGGGGGGTGGCCCTTCAGTCTCTTGTATGAGGCCGCCCAGGCGTGCACATTGGAACTATCTACGGATCACCAGAATGGAGCGTGCAGACCACTGGTGGTCCACAGTTTGAGACCCTCTGCCTTAGAGCATATTGACCATCCTTTAAAGTAGTGGTCTCCAACCTTTTTACGCCCAAGATCACTTTCTGAATTTAAGGACAACTCAGGATTTACCCCACCCCACTCACTCCATCTCCCCCCCCGCCCGTCTCTCTCTCACTCGCCCTTGCTCGCTTTCACCGGGCTGGGGTAGGGGTTTGGGGTTTGGAAGGGTATGTGGGCTCTGGGCTGGGGCCGAGGGGCTCACGGTGTGGGAGGGGGTTCTGGGCTGAGCCTGGGGCAGGGGGTTGGGGTGCAGAAGGGTACACAGTGCTGGCTTTGGACGGGAGTCAGGGCTGAGGCTTGGGATGCGGCCTCCCGCTGGGCAGCACTTACCTCCAGCAGCTCCCAGTTGGCGGTGCAGCATGTCTGCCACTAAGGCAGGCTCCCTGCCTAGCCTGGCCGCTCCTGGAAGGGGCCAGTGCATCCCTGTGGCCTGGGGGTCAGTACGTGGCTCTGCCTGCTGCCCCTGTATGCAAGCACTGCCCCCATAAGCCGCAGCTCCCCGTTCCCTGCCAACGGGAGCTGCGGGGGCAGTGCTAGCAGGCAGGAGCAGTGCGTGGAGGGAGACCCCTGCCCCCCGGGGCCATGGGGCATGTTGGCCACTTCCGGTAGCGGCGTGGGGCTGCGGCAGGCAAGGAGCCTGTCTTAGCGGCAGCCCTGCTATGCTGCCAGAGATTGCAATCGACTGGGAGATCCTCTAGGAAGATATATTTTGAGGGTCTGGCGATTGTTCTTGTTCTTCTTCATCATGTTCTCTGTTAGCAGCGTGCTACCTAATGCATATAGCTAGCAAAAGTGAGAATGTGGAAATGGATGCAATAGATCAGAGGCTAGGGCATACCTGACACTGATATCTCAGTATCTGCTTCCTGAAAGCATTGAGAGCAGGGGTCTGAAACTCCCAGTCCGCGGGCCATCTGCGGCCTGAGAACCTCCCCAATGTGGCCCACGGCGCTCCAGCAATTTTGGGGCTGGGTCTCTTCCTCGGCCCCAGGCGCTTCCCCTCCCCGCATGTCCCCCGGGCGATTTACAATGGCCCGCATGTCCCACCACCGGCAGCAGAGCTGAGCAGTTTCTGCCTGTTCACTCCACATGTCTGCCGCCCTCTCCCTGCGGCCCTGGGGTGGGGCAGGGCTGTGTCTCGGCATGCTGGTCCCGCCCAAGCGCCCCTGCGGCCAATGGGAAGTTGCGGGGGCAGTGCCAGGAGGCAGTTACACATGGAGGCCCCCCAGCCTGCCCATCATTGGAGCCCCAGGTAAGCCCCGCACCGCCGATCCCCTCCCAGAGCCTGCACCCCCTCCCCAGCTCCCAAACTTCCTCCCACAGCCTGCACCTCTCCCCCTCCTCCTGAACACCCATCCCCTGCCCCAGCCCAGAACCAGCTCCCCACTCCATCCTAGAGCCTGCACCCTGTGGGGGACGGAGTTTGGGGAGGGGTAGAATTTGGGGGGGGGCGGGTTCTGAGTGGCATGAGTGACATTATTGGCCTGCTCCAAGGATTTGAGGACTGGCACTGTCCCTAAAGTAAATTGAGTTTGAGGTCCCGATCTAGAGGAGTGGCTGTTTAGATTGTCATCTCCTCTGCTCTCTTTAGTATTGAAGGTAATAGGTGTGGTGAGAGTTGCCAGTATCTCCTCTGGGGTTTCTTGCTGATAGTGGCAGGAAAATTTATATTAGCCTTATGATAAAAGGGAAGTCTTTTGTCCCTCCTAGTGTAATTTTTATATACACATTGAACTAACTTCTGGAATGAAGGAAGGAGCAACCAGTACTTTTAGCAAGTTGTCATACAGATGACCTGCAGCATCCTGAGTATCATGTAGATGTCTGAGTTCAGATATTCCAACTAATATCCTTCAGTAAATTATGAAGTGGATTCAGTAAGTAGCATGCAAAATTGTTCCAGTATGCACAAGGCAACTGACAGGCTTCCTAACTTGTAAAGGAACAAACCAGCTGCTTCCTGTCTCCCCATCTATTTCTCTACATTCTCATTAAGTCTGTCTAGCATATTGCCACTAAAGTTCTCACCACCTGCTTTAAATATGTCAAATTATTTAAAACCATTCAACGAGTTCTAGTGCCTTCCATGCTATGCTAAAAGACATTCCTAACTTCAAGGGCTAAACACCTTTGTTCATGTTTAAACTGAATCTAGTTTCCCCTTCTCCATGTATTCAGCTCTGCTTGATGTTCAGAGTCTTGAGTGAGCAGTCTTAAGAATTTTTTTTTTTTAAAGCCTTGTTGCCTCCACATTTTCTCTGAACCCCAAGCATCCCACTTCACATGGCTAAACCATTTGAGTCTTTGAGAGTGAGACCCTGTACCTGAGGAGTGGCTGCCAGGAGGTCTGGAGAGGGGACGGGAGGGGAGGAGAGGGATCTCAAGCCTAGCTTCCATAGTCTCCAGCTAAGAATTTTACGTAATTATAGCTAACTTCTCTACTTACTCTTGTTTTTGTAATGGGTATGGCTACAGCTGTGTTGTCGTCGTTGTCGTCTTTTTCAGCAAATAGTGTTTCCTCTGATGGCATAATTTCTGGATGAATGAGTATCATTGAGCTTCAGAAGTCTAATGTAAACTTTCAAAACTGTCATGAGAATGTTCCAGTCCAAGCTACAAAATCTACTTGCCTGACCTTACTATGATAATGAAAAACTAATGTGTTGTCCATCAAAATTTTCCTAGTCCAACAGATGACTAAAACTCTAGAGGAGAAATATAATAAGACTTACAAGACCTAGAGTTATAGCCTATATTCAGTACTAGGTTTGAAAATTCCCCACCAGTGACAAAATAAAAATTTTTCCTGATTAGTGCAAGAATTCCAAATCAGCGAGTTTCCACAGAAATAAGGTTTTTGTTTTTACCTTTGTGGCTACAAAATGTATTTTCAGAATATGAATTGAGGACTACTAACAGACTGCTCCAGTTCCTCTTCTGCTAATAACTTTCCAAGCAGCAGATTTAAATTTTCTTGGAGCCATTTCAGTGGTGGTGTTGTTGTTCAGAACTGTGTGAACAGTTATAAAATTACATAAATATTTATCACCTTTCTTCTGCTTGACTAGTAGTGGGTATTGGAGCTATTTCTGGAAGCAGACTCAGAAGTGAGGGATGATGAAGGTATGGGGTCAGAGGTGGGGACAGCGGTGGATATACCACACATGATGTGAATGTACTAACCTTGAAGAGCAGGGTCTAGGGATTGTTTCCTGATAAAAATTCCAACATCCTCTGATGGACCCTTTCCCCCCCTCTTTTCATATTGGCCTCCAGTTATTGGATGTCCCCTCTTCAATCTTAAATAACTTCACTGCTTTTTTGATTGATTTCACAGAAACATCCAGGTATTCTAGAGTTGTGGGTGGAGCTTAATTGCAGTAATAATGTTAGGTTTCAGAGTAGCAGCCGTGTTAGTCTGTATTCGCAAAAAGAAAAGGAGTACTTGTGGCACCTTAGAGACTAACAAATTTATTTGAGCATAAGCTTTCGTGAGCTACAGCTTACTTCATCGGATGCATTTGGTGGAAAAAACAGAGGAGAGATTTATATACACACACACACAGAGAACATGAAACAATGGGTTTATCATACACACTGTAAGGAGAGTGATCACTTAAGATAAGCCATCACCCACAGCAGGGGGGGGAAAGGAGGAAAACCTTCCATGGTGACAAGCAGGTAGGCTAATTCCAGCAGTTAACAAGAATATCAGAGGAACAGTGGGGGGTGGGGTGGGGGGGAGAAATAATGTTCTTTCCCAATATGACCTGCTTACTTAGTATCATATTTATAGTACTTTAAAAATAGAAACAGTTAGATCTTTTAGCCCTTCTCTCAAGAGCATTATTTTTAATAACTTTAAAAAACTTCTAAAAACAACTCAAATAATACATTCAAGAAAGATGCATTCAATACAGTGAACTTAAATTATTTGAAAAAATGTTGCTTACTTTGCCTTACAAGACAGTAAAGTTGTTTAACTTATTTGTTAAATTATATTTAGGTTCAGTGTAACTTATATATTCAGAACTTAGATGATATGGTGATGGTTTTTATAGAAGTGCCCAAGATCAATCAAAATTATGGATTTTATTCTTTGTTGTCTTACAAGTAGTTGATGAAACACTAAATTGGTTTATTAACTTTGTGCTTTGTGAAAGGCCTTTTTCAGTGTCATGTGTAATTTATCTGAAATCCATTGTATCGCTGACTATAGGTTGTAGAAATTTAAATAGTGGCTTTATTGTTTCACCAGTGCAGGGCTATCTGGGTAGAGTGTTTATATTTTAATTATCCTTGAAAATAGTTGTAGTTCACATAACCTGAGGCTCAAGAAGATGGAGACTTGTGCTACCATTAGTATAATTCTTATTATGCTGTTCCAGTATCCCTTTAGTTTCAGGCATGCCCACAGCATGTGGAGTAAATATAATTTCTGGATTTTACATATTTGACGCCTTAGGCTCAGGCTTGATTGTTACGCTCTACCAGCTTGGTAAAGGGAATTTGAGTCTCTTCTGTTCCAAAGCTCCCTTGAGGGTAATCTGCCGGGAGAGAGAGAGAGTCCGCGCCTATTCTTGCTGCTGTTGGAAGCATACAGAGTCCTAAAAGGCTTTTTAAAAAAAATCTGCTTGTTTCTTGTCAGGAATATTAAGTTTAGTCTTTCCTAGTTTTGTTGCTGGACTTTAGCTTTAGAAATATGTATTGTGGACTCTCTGAGAACAATACCAAGTTTAACAGTCTGAATGAAAATAATTTCCCTTTTCATTTTCCCTTGTGACATGTCATCATTTTAAATTTTTAAAAATCATCATAATCCTGTCAGTTCTCAAGTCATCCCAGGTGTCTAAAAAAGACAAGCTAAACAAGACCTGAATTTTTTTATGTGGAAAAAAAAAACAAACCAGAAAATTACATAAACAAAACATCTTTCAGGCCTTCTACATCATAAAGGAGCAAAAGACCTGTCTTTTTTTTTTTTTTTTTTTTTTAAATGAGACTTAGATTGTTTCTGCATGGTCAACAACAAAACGTGAGAGATGCTTGATTTGGGGAAGGGAGGAGAGTTTTCCTTTTTCCCAGTATCAGCATCTTATAGTCTCTCTTCTGGAGAAGCCTGGCAGCCCAATGAAATGTACAAGACTCCAGTTTTGCTTGCTGCTGCAGTCCATAATAAGGACTGAGGTCAGTGAGATTTCAGAAAAAAATCAAGGTAAGGGATAATTAAAAGTGAAGATGTACACACGAGGCAGGGCAGGAAATAGCAGACGCTAGATAAAACAGGGAGATTGTGCCTCAACGAGGATGGATGAGGGTTGACTCCTAACTAGTGGTCCTGTCTTAACCAGAGACTGCAAAAATACGTGGTTGGGGCAGTAGGATCCAGGACAAAACTTCAGTGGGAAACTTGGCATGCCTGGCTGCTCCCAGCAGTCAGAAGGGTATTGTTCTGAGCTTTGCACTAGGATGCTGCCCTTCCTATATGGAATAGAAATAAAAACTAAGTAGTGATCAGGGCCATTTATTCTGCTTGTAGCTTTGGGTGGGTTTGTTTACTCCTTTTGAGGTAGAGGTGTTTTTAGCTGCTCTACAACTTAGTTTGATATGAAGCTTTCAAGCCATGGATGCAGTTCTTGTTGGTGGAAGCTGATTTGAACTAAAAGCTTCAGCAGCATACCTGGCAGTGTGCATGAGGGAGATTTCCTTTTGTGGGAGAGGGGCACAACCCATTTTGAACTGTATTGAGTGCAGGAAACACCTCACTGTCTGTTCTCCAAGTGATTGACCATTCTTTAAGATCAACAGATGAGAAACAATGTATGAAAGCTAAGTATTTTTACTGTTAAAGAGGCAGTGCTTGGCCTTGGCTAACTATGACATTTGAAGATGAAACTATTACCTTAGTACCAGAATTGACTGTGGGAGTCAGTGCAGAGCACACATGTGAGCTGGCCAGCCTGTCACAGTTAGGAGACAGGCTGCAGTACATTGAATAAGGTGGGGCTTCCCATGGCGCGCTCTACCAAATATAATTGAACATGTTGCTGTAGTCTAGTCTCAGTTACACAGACTTGGATCACAGTAAACTGAAGGAGTGAAATGTAATCTACTTCCTAAACAAAGATAGAAAAATGCATTTTGGACTGCTGCTTCTGTTTGTGTCTAGGTGTAGGCATGAATGAAATAAGACCAAAAGTATAAACCACTTTCACAGTCCAGAAGGCAGATGCTCTTAATAGAGGTGCAGTCATAGTTTCCAGTAATTAATCAAAATGCTTCACCTTACTTGCATCACTAGGATTAAGTTGAGCTAGCTACTTTTCATATAAGCTCTTATTTCTTTCAGACAAGTGTCACCCACCTGTCCAAAGTCCCCTCTTTATGTAAGGGGAATGCACATTTTCCCTCCTTTTTTTAACAGACTTCCAGGATAGCAAAGATGCTCTAAAATGAGTCTCATGAATAAGTCTTGTTCCTCCAACCTCCCAGTTACCATTTTACTCCTATCAGTTATTTTTACTGATGCTTTCATATGGTCAGACTGTCTAATTAGGAACATCCGATGAATACATCTGATGAAGTGAGCTGTAGCTCACGAAAGCTTATGCTCAAATAAATTTTAGTCTCTAAGGTGCCACAAGTACTCCTTTTCTTTTTGCGAATACAGACTCACACGGCTGCTACTCTGAAACCTGTAATTAGGAACAGTAATTCAGCAAAAAATAAAAACTACAAGAAGATATTTGCTTCTGATTCTGCCTTTTGTGGTTTGGTTCTTCAGGCTGCTGTTAATCTTTAAGTCTGTTCCACTACACTTTCCCTCTCATCTAGGGTTTTTACTGCTTGTTAAATCACAGAGAGATACTTTAAGCTGCTGGAAATGCTATCTATGAATAAGACCATTTCTTACCTGTGAACTTATATAGGGAACAAGAGATCTGAGTTCTGTTTCTGACTTACAGATGTGTGTGACTTCTCTGTTCCTATTTCTCCATCTATAAAATGAGGGTTCCTGTCAGGATCTTTGATATTTTGTAAATCTGTGTAAAGCACTTACGACTTCTATTGAGCCTTCAATCCCAGGATCTCAAAGTATCACAGTCCGGAGGACCTCTTCCCATGCTAAAGTTAGATACTGCTTCTTTTTATTATCAAAGTATGGTCGTGTATTTGTGAAATTCTTAAGCAGTTTCCATTTGAAGTTGTGTTCTATTTCATTTTTTGTCTTGGGTCCCAAAATACCAGCACAGTGCCCTCAGTATGAGAGTGTCATTAAAACTCTGCCCTCTTGGACTGTTTTGAAATCTTTTTAGGAAAGAGCACAAGTGAGAGAGCTGTTGTTTTTTTTTTTATACAGAACTTGAATCAAATGCATCACTGTTTACTTTTATAACTCCTACAGATAGCTGCATGCTGTACATCAGTTCTGACATCTAGGTGTTGTTAAAAAAACAAAAAAAAGCTGCTTCAGGCAATTTAGAAGGTTTTGGCAGCTGATAATTAACGCTTTTCTCCCCTCCACAAAGAGCAGGCAGCTATGTCCACACTCACACTCACCTGGATCCTACTGAGTACCACATTCATTTTTGTGCTCCAACTGATGCTTAGTATGTCACGGAATTCTTTATAACCATATGTAGGGTCTGCTACCTAATGGAAAGTGGGAAAACAGCTTGCCATGTTTAAAGATTTTCTGAGAGAAGGATCATCATTAGACAGGTCATTGTGCCCAATCATCTAATCTTGTTTAAGATTGCAGTTGGTCTCTCCTACCTCCCTCTCCTTCACCAAAACAAAACCCCTTGCTTTCTTGATGTGAAAGTGTTGACACAGGATCCACTTCTGCTTCCTTGATTTGCTCTGCTACTTGTTAAAGCAGGGTGGTATAGGTTGATCAGAGGCAATTTTATAGGAGCTCTGTCATACTAGGAGAGATACTTAGATATGTTGCAACCCTACCTTGCTGTAATTGTGAACTTCATATTGATTCTCTTTATTCTGAATTTTCTCCTGTCTGAGGTTCATCTGACTTAGTGAGATATATAATTTTTGTTGAGCATTCTAAATCAAACACTGAAAAGAGATTATTTTAAATGATATATTGACAGTGGGTGTCTTCAAAAGGCTATAATAGCTACCTGGTCACAATCTGATAAGGGTGGTCGATTGGGGTATTTATATTACGCCTCATGCCCCAATATAACGTGGTCCTTGGGAGCCAAAAATCTTACCGGGCTATAAGTGACACCACATTATATCAGACATTGCTTTGGCCTAGAGTATTTCCATTAATAGTCGCTTCCCGCCCCCGACTCACCCCTCAGAACCCCGACCCGTCTAACCTCCCAGCTTCGCTGTACCCCTGACTGCCCCAACCCCTATCCATACCCCGCCCCTGACAGGCCCCCAGGACTCCCCACACCACTATTCAGCAGCCCGCTGACCAACCCCTACCCCAAGAACCTCTGAACCATCCAACCCCCCCCTGCTCCCTGTCCCCTGACCGCCTCCCGAGACCCTCTGCCCCTTATCCAACCACTTGGCCCCGGCCTGGCACCCTTAACATGCTGCTCAGAGCAGCGTGTTGGAGCCAGACACGCTGACGCGCTGATCTGTCGGAGCGCGCAGCCCCGTACCCGCAGCGCTGCTTTACCACATTATATCCGAATTTGATTTATATCAGGTCACATTATATCAGGGTAGAGGTGTATTGGTTGCACTGTCAGTGTTCTGATCACTTACTAGTGCAAGTTACCTTTAAGCATTTGATACTCACTTGACTTTCCAAGCATATTATATTTACCACTAATCTCCATCAAAGTAGAAAATGATACAAGTACTCAAATTTAAATGGTCACACATTTAAAGAATACAGTATAAATATGCCTTTTTTGGTTTGTAGATAGAGCATTCCGTTTTCTTTAAGAAGACTAACAAGACACAACTAAACAAGATGAATTAACTGGGAGTTGACCTCATATGAGGCCCTGTAGCAAATATAATTGTTACACAAGTTATTTCTTGCTAATGATTCACCCTCCAAATAATTCAATTTGAAAAATGGGTGGATGTTTAGTAAAAGTCTCCATGGATAAGGTGGAAGCATTTTCAAGTGGAAAATGAAAAATATTTTTAAATTCTGATGGAAGACACAATTATTTAATTTTTTGTTGTTGTTTCTGTAAGTCTTTTATGAAGAAAATTGCTCCTCCCACTTCCCCATAAAACTGTTTTCTTGTGCTGTGCCAGTTACCATAGACTTTTCTATATCTACTCTAATTCAAGACAAAATTATTCGAGAGCTCGAGTAAGAGTAAAAATAAAACACTAGTTCATGCTATTCCTTGAGTTCAACTGAAGCTTAACATTGTAGAGGTGACTTTAGGGTTTCAGGAATAGGGTGTAGCTTTTGTACAGTGCTTGCTTATCCCCTTTATGGTATAAAATAAAATGTCTGTAGAAAGAAGGTTCTGAAATCTTGTCTGTGCAGGAGAAAAATGGCTGAAGCGTAGCAACTTCCATCAAAAGTATCGCTGGTGGTAGAGATTGTATAAATGCTAGTAGTGTAGACTGCTCAAGTGTTCAGAGAATGTTTTCATGACATAGTAAATATCTGCAACATGTCTAAACTACAGATTATTTTGTTGCTAGTACAGTTGGAGCTGCAGTGGTGAAGAAGAATGTTTAAATTTTCCTAGTGTGGACAACATCTAATAGCCTTCACTACTAGTATGGCATTAAAGCAAACAAAAATAGCATTCAAGAACAGTAGCTGATTGTCCCTAAGTAAAGAGTGCTCTAAAACTAGTGAAACTAAATGACTTCTTTAAAATAATTATCATGAAGCCTCCTGTGCCACCACCTTTTCTGACAGACAAGTGAAGCTACCTTTTCACAGAAGGCAATATGACAGAATGAATCATTCAAAGAAATCTTGGCAAAATTAAAGCAACTTCAGCAGCATATATGCTTGCGTAGCAGCTTGTAATAGAAAGTCTTGCCATTTGTTCATGAGTGACAAATTTATGAAGCCCAGCTGAAAATTTGCAACAAAGAATGTAGCCATGGGTACTCCATTCACAAATGGTGAGGGAAGCTTGAACTCTTTCTGTGGCATACAAAAATTTTAATTAGGAGAACTAGCTGCTATACAACAAAATAGAAATCCTCACAGGGAAGAAAACAATCAGACTTTTTGAAGTTGTAAAATCTGACGAAATTGCATTTTTGGATAAATGGCTCTGCTTTTTGCTAAATTTAGAAGCAGTGGAATATCAGCGATATTTTGGCTTTTGCACTATCAAAACTGAAAGATGCAACTTCACTTCAGTTGTAATTCCCTGTTCTTACTTGACTAACATTTCTCAATTTTTCCTTTTGGTCTTAGTTTTTCATCCCAAAAGGTTAATTAGATAAGCAGGACTTTTATAAAAGTGGAAAAATTCTTAAACTTCTTTTGGCACAAAACTAAAACCAAACTTCAAAGTTATAAATTTCACATGACTTGACTCACTGGGGAAACCATGATTTCAACAATTTCCATCCCACCATCAACCTCAGCCTGGACCAGTCCACACGAGATCCACTTCCTGGACACTACGGTGCTAATAAGCGATAGTCACATAAACACCACCCTGTATCGGAAACCTACTGACCACTATTCCTACCTACATGCCTCTAGCTTTCATCCAGATCATACCACTCGATCCATTGTCTACAGCCAAGCGCTACGATATAACCGCATTTGCTCCAACCCCTCAGACAGAGACAAACACCTACAAGATCTCTATCATGCATTCCTACAACTACAATACCCACCTGCTGAAGTGAAGAAACAGATTGACAGAGCCAGAAGAGTACCCAGAAGTCACCTACTACAGGACAGGCCCAACAGAGAAAACAACAGAACGCCACTAGCCATCACCTTCAGCCCCCAACTAAAACCTCTCCAACGCATCATCAAGGATCTACAACCTATCCTGAAGGACGAGCCATCGCTCTCACAGATCTTGGGAGACAGACCAGTTCTTGCTTACAGACAGCCCCCCAATCTGAAGCAAATACTCACCAGCAACCACACACCACACAACAGAACCACTAACCCAGGAACGAATCCTTGCAACAAAGCCCGTTGCCAACTCTGTCCACATATCTATTCAGGGGATACCATCATAGGGCCTAATCACATCAGCCACACTATCAGAGGCTCGTTCACCTGCGCATCTACCAATGTGATATATGCCATCATGTGCCAGCAATGCCCCTCTGCCATGTACATTGGCCAAACTGGACAGTCTCTACGTAAAAGAATGAATGGACACAAATCAGACGTCAAGAATTATAACATTCAAAAACCAGTTGGAGAGCACTTCAATTTCTCTGGTCACTCGATCACAGACCTAAGAGTGGCTATACTTCAACAAAAAAGCTTCAAAAACAGACTCCAATGAGAGACTGCTGAATTGGAACTAATTTGCAAACTGGATACAATTAATTTAGGCTTGAATAGAGACTGGGAATGGATGAGTCATTACACAAAGTAAAAGTATTTCCCCATGGTATTTCTCCCTCCCACCCCACCCCCCACTGTTCCTCTGATATTCTTGTTAACTGCTGGAATTAGCCTACCTTGCTTGTCACCATGAAAGGTTTTCCTCCTTCCCCCCCCTGCTGCTGGTGATGGCTTATCTTAAGTGATCACTCTCCTTACAGTGTGTATGATAAACCCATTGTTTCATGTTCTCTGTGTGTGTATATAAATCTCTCCTCTGTTTTTTCCACCAAATACATCCGATGAAGTGAGCTGTAGCTCACGAAAGCTTATGCTCTAATAAATTTGTTAGTCTTTAAGGTGCCACAAGTACTCCTTTTCTTTTTGGGGTAAGTTTTGAAATCCCTTTGTAACTAAGGCCTTATCTACACTACGGAGGTAAGTCGACCTAAGTTACGCAACTCCAGCTACATGAATAACATAGCTGGAGTCGACGTAGCTTAGGTCGACTTACTGCAGTGTCTACACCGCACTGCGTCGATGGGAGATGCTCTCCCGTCAACTTACAATATGTTTCTTATTCCGGTGGAGTACTGGAGTCAATAGGAGTGCAATCTGCTGTCGATTTCGTGGGTCTTCACTAGACAAGCTAAATCGATCCCCAGTTCATCGATTGCAGCAGTGTCGATCCCTGTAAGTGTAGACAGTCCTAAGATAAATGACTAAAATGCACTGTCTCACTATTCTGTGGTGTATAAATGTAGCCACAAAATCCTGTGTAAAAGAACATTTGTCAATCCCTGGTGAATGAGAATTTTTCATTATGAAGTATAATGGCAAAATGACTGTCGTAAAAAAAAAAAAATCTTCACATGCCGTCAATGCACAAGAGTTTGTGAATGTTAACTATATGTGGGAAGCTTGAAGAATCTGTTATGACATTAAGATAATTTGGGACAAAAAAAATCTGGTCCAGAGTGCTATATTTTTTTTAAAGGATCCATTTTTCATTTTAACTTATAAACCAGTTAATGTTTGTTTGTAAATTCTCAAAATTCATTTTGTACTCTCAAGTAAGAGCTTGTAATTTTGGGAAGGATGTACATCTAGAAGACAGTGTAAAAAAATGACTAATGCCTGCTTTGTGTGCAAAAGTCAATACGACTTTAACTATGGAACTTCAAGTGGCACTTCCATAATACTGATTCTTATAACTATATCCCTGAGATGGGGAAACTAATTTATTGAGAATAATCACTGGCAGCATTTGAACCAATTGTATTCGTAGGATCATGCTGCAAGGCTCATTGGACCTTCAGGCTTCTTTGGGATGCATAGCTACTGTGAGGGAATGAAGAGAACATCACCTTTTTGGGCATTAGGCACATCTACAATGATAATCAATTAGAATAAACACTTAAATCTTGGGCATAGTGATAGGAAACACTAAAATAATTTTATATTTTGTCTAGAAGTGGGTAGGAAGGAAGATGTCACAACAGTAATCTGTTCTAAAGCTGTGTTCTAGGTCTTTCAGGGGACGAAGTTTCCCCCGGCTTTATAAAATAAGGATAAAAGAAACAAATGTGACACTACTAGATTCTTACCCGAGTAGTGTTCCATGCTATCATACTGCTGTCCACAATGCTTTGTTTGAAATAGGGTTCTTTTGTTCTCGTGAGTAGACAACAAGTTGGCTATTAAACATAAACCTCATTCTAGCTCAGGGGTGGGCGAACTATGGCCCACAGGCCACATCTGGCCCACCAGCCGACTTAATCCGGTTCTCGAGCTTCCGCTGCGGAGTGGGTGTGATGTTTCCCTCTGGTGTTATCTGGACTGGTGATCTACTAGGTCACTCCAACCCTTGACTCTGGGAGCCAGCCTTACCCTGCTCTGCTGTGGTAACCCCCCACTCCTGGGCTGTTCACGCACAGCCTCTGGCATGTAAGCTGCTCCTTGGATTGTGCAACCGAATGACCAGCCAATATCTCCAGTCCCAGACACAACTCTAGGAACCTCCGTCTTGCAGTGTCCAGTTATGCCCACTGGACACTGCAAATTTATGAGTTTGTCAATTTAACAAAGAAATTGATATGTATCAGGCTTGTTATCCCAAAGGGAATCTCCGACACACTTCAAACTAAACTCTCAGCTTCAGGTAGAATAAACAGATTTATTAACTACAAAGATAAATTTTAAGTGATTATAAGTCAAAGCATAACAAGTCAGATTTGGTCAAATGAAATAAAAGCAAAACGCATTCTAAGCTGATCTTAACACTTTCTGTGCCCTTACAAACTTAGATGCATCTCACCACAGGCTGGCTAGTTGTCCTTAAGCCAGGCTCTCCCCTTTGGTCATCACTTCAGTTGCTTGATGTGGTGTTTCTAGATGTAGGTGGTAGAGAGAGAGAGCATGACAAATGTCTCTCCCTTTTATTATGCCCTTTCTTCCCTCTTGGCTTTGCCCCCCACCCCCTTTCAGAGTCAGATGAGCATTACCTCATCGCAGTCCAAAATGACCGAAAGAAGGGGGGTGACTCCCTCGAGAGTCTAACAGATTCTTTTGTTGCTGCCCAGACTGGTGTCCTTTGTTCCTGTGAGGCTGGCCTGGGTTTGTTCCATACCTTCCCTGATGAGGTGTGAACTGCCTCTCTGCTCTTGGAGAGATATTTCCTGGGCTTATTTTAAGCCATGAGGATGCATTTTCAGCCTCATAACTACATACATGAAATTATAACCTGCAACAGTTGCTATAACATCACTATAACAACTATGCTCAGTGCATCATGAGTCTTCCGAAGACACCCAACATGACAAACTTTGCATTGGATGCCACACAATCATGTTACAAGGATGAACATGGGGGTGCTGGGTGTTCCCCCGAGGTACAGAGCGTCACAGCAGGGACTGGGGCTTGCCTCGCTCCCGCACTTGAGCTGGGCAGTGGGGTCGGCGGCTGCTGTGTGTGTGTGTGTGTGTGTGTGTGTGCCACAGCTCTGTGCGGTTTCTGGAAGTATCGGGACGTGCCCCCTCCGGCTCTTATGTTTAGGGATAGCCAGGGGGTTCTGTGTACTGCCCCTGCCTCAAGCGCCGCCCCTGCAGCTCCCATTGGCTGGGAACTGCGGCCAGTGAGAGCTGCAGGTGCGGCACCTCCAGATGCGGCAGCGTGGAGGAGGGACATGACGCTGCTTCCGGTAGCTTCCTGAGGTAAGCGCTGCCCGAAGCCTGCACCCCTGACTCCCTCCCGTGCCCCAGCCCTGATCCCCCTCTAAACCCTCGGTCACAGCCTGGAGCACCTCCTGCGCCCCAGCCCTGATCCCCCTCTAAACCCCTCGGTCACAGCCTGGAGCACCTCCTGCACCCCAAATCCCTCATCCCCAGTCCCACCCCAGAGCCTGCACCTCCAGCCAGAGCCCTCACCACCCCCCCCACCGTGGTCCAACCCCCTGCTCCAGCCCAGAGTCCCTTCCTGCACCCTGAATTCCTCATTTCTGACCCAACCCCAAAGCCCTCACCCCCTCCTGGATCCCAACCCTGGATCCCAAAAATTTTGTGAGCATTCATGGCCCACCATACAATTTCCATACGCAGATGTGGCCCTTGGGCCAAAAAGTTTGCCCACCTTGTTCTAGCAGGATGTGAAAAGCCAACTATAGCTCCAAATGCTGTCTTTGCTATTTCAGTGGCATGCATAGGAACACTCCTCGGGTCAGAGAGATGCCTTTTGTGCTCTCCATGAAAAAATGGATTGCTTTATAATGTGATTATAATTCCTTCTTGTGCACATGCAAAAGATTTATTTTTCTACTCTTCCTTTATTTTCAGACCATTTCAGCTGCACTGTGTGTATACTACCAGACCTTGTGAGCTGCCTGCCTGCTGGCTTGCTCTTTCCCATCAGAGCATCCTTTAGCCTACAGGAGGGTGCTCTCTAGGCTGGGATCCAGAAAATCATAAGCATTCTGTTTCAGTCTAGTTTCATGATCACATACGTTGTTTTCTGGGACCACTGATACATTCAGTACACAAGATAAGGAATATGCTTCCTCAATCACTGAACACTATCTCCATTATTTGCTAGTTCTGCATCAGACATACATTACAGAATTAGGTTTTTGCCACCAGGGCAGACTTCAGGAATTTTGTCCTACAATGATAGTCAAATAGTTTTAGCAAGTCCCAACTGAACCCTGTCATCATGCTGTGCATTCTCATGGATTGAATTGAAATCCTAGGCTTTTGTGGACTTAAACCATATTGAATATCAAAATGTAACTTAAAAATAGTTAGTGATTGTGCAATGCTCTGAAAATGTTGTTTAAGCTGGGAAATAAGAGGAAAGTTAAAAATTCTACAGTAGAAAACAATGGTGGTAAATATATTAATAATATAAATAGACATGATTAGTATTTGTTGAGGCTGATGCATATGTTTGGAATAAATCGAACACCCATGTTTTCAGATTGCATGAGTTTCTAGCTGAGTGACTCCCATTGTTACCTGATATTTCACTTTTCTCGAAAAGAAGCTGTAATTAGGTAACATTATTTACTCAGAGATTTGATCTATATTAACTTTGTCTTTTTCTAGGAGAAGATGGTGCAGGAAAAACTAGCTTAATAGGCAAACTTCAAGGAATAGAGGAGTACAAGAAAGGAAGAGGAATGGAATACTTGTACTTAAATGTGCATGATGAAGATAGAGATGGTAAGTATCAATTGTGTATCTGCAGCAGTGAGAAGATTTTAATGGGGATATGGAATTTTTAATTTCCTAGATCACTTGCTCAAATTTATTCCAGGCCTTTAGTAACACTTACCTTCAAGTGGCAGTTTTGTTTATGCAAAACGTGTGTCTAATTTCCAATAAACAGGTGTCTGCATAACAGAAACCATCATGATGGGTACCCTCTGTTTAGACTGTCAGGGATAGAATGGTGGTGTGTCTTTAGAATACTTATTATCTGCATTACTATAGCTCCTAGGAGCCCTGATGAAAGACCAGGTCCCCATTAAGCTAGGTGCTATACAAAGAGAGAACAAAAAGATGGTCTTTGCCTCAAAGAGCTTACAATATATGATGAGACAACAGACCAACAGGAAAGTGTGAGGAAACAACGAGATAGTATTTGTCAGCATGGTAGACAGTAGTCTCAGCACATCAGTAGCCTAGGTGTCAAATATTTTGTAGACCTCATGGCATAGGATAGTTCTAAGGAGATTTGATGTGGGAAACTGAGATAGATTTGTGGATTCATAGATACTAAGGTCAGAAGGGACCATTATGATCATCTAGTCTGACCTCCTGCACAGCGCAGGCCACAGAATCTCACCCACCCACTCCTGCGAAAAACCTCATCTATGTCTGAGCTATTGAAGTCCTCAAATCGTGGTTTAAAGATCGTGCCCCAAGCATGAGGGGCAGCCTGGAACAAAACAGGAAGATACTTACTTGGAATTTTCAAACAAGTGGGCGATGTAGGCTGGCATTATGGGGATAGGAGGCAGGAAGTGACATTTCAGTAGTGAATGAGAGTGGGGTGGGGATAGGATGTGAAGAGCCAAGAAAGTGAACACAGGTAGCTTATGTTTAATGAATTAGTAGGGGGAGCCAGTGAAGGGGTGGAAAGGAGTGACATGTTCAAAATGATGGGCTAGGAAAATTATTTTTGGAGCAGCAGTCTGCATAGATGAGTGGAGAAAGATTGCATTTGTTAGTTTCAGAGAGAAGAAATTGCAGTAATTGAGGTGTGAGATGAGAGCCTGGATGGATAGAAAAGGCCATGTCCACAAGATGTTATGCAGAAAGAAATTGAAAAATTTAGGGGTAGCCTGGAAATGAGGCTAGAGTGAGGTCCTAATCAAAGATTACACCCAGGTTACAGTCCTGAGTGACAGGCAGGTGATGTCTACAGTGATTGAGAAAAGAGGAGAATGTGTGTGTGTGTGGGGGGGGAAATGAATAATAGTCTGTTTTAGCCATATAGAGTTTGAGCTCATAGCTAGACATCCCTGAGGAGCTGTAAGAAAGGCTGAGATTTTAGTTTGGACAAAAGGAGACAGGTTTGGAGTAGAGAGGTAGATCTGAGAGTCATTAGCATAGAGAGAATAGTTAAATTTGTGTTTGTGGATGCGATTACCCAGGGTTAAGGTGTAGAGGAAGAAGAAATGGGGAGCCAAGGTCAGAGTCTTGTGGAATCTCCCTAGAAATTTGGAGGAGGGTTGAAGAGGATCCTGAAAGGATATACTGAAGGAGTGATTAGAGTGGTGGGAAGAGAACCAGAAGAGGACAAGATTTCAGAAATGGCATGGTTGGTAGTAGCATCAAGGGTGGATTAGGGGTCAAGGAGGATAAGAGTGGAGTCTGGGTTCTGAGCTTTGAGGAAGAGGTTTTTGTAGATTTTGGTGAGGACTGTTTCAATACAAGAAGCAGGTTTGGTGTGGGTCTAGGATGGAATTGGAGGAGAGGAACTACTGACAGCAATTGTAGACAGTGTATTCAATGAATTTAGAGATGAAATGAAAATGTGGCAGTAATTGGAGAGACAAATGGGGTCAATGATGGCTTTTTTAAGATGGGAGAGACTTACACATGCTTGTATTGTGCGGGGAAAGAGCCAGAGAAGAGCAAGAGGTTAACGTGGGGATGCGAGTTGTCGTGGGGGGGTGGGATGGGGTTACTACAGGAAGTGGATGGTTTAGAGGCGAGCAGACAAAATACTTCTGCGTATGTGATGGAAGAGGAGCATTGTAGGAGGGGAAGTGAAGACAATCCAAGGGGAGGGGAAGGTCACACATTTTGTTAACTTTCCCCTGGAAGAAATTGGTGAGATCCTGTGCAGAGAGAGAA
Organism: Dermochelys coriacea; assembly: GCF_009764565.3. Lineage (NCBI taxonomy): Eukaryota > Metazoa > Chordata > Testudines > Dermochelyidae > Dermochelys > Dermochelys coriacea. The sequence continues at coordinate 195,265,750 of NC_050069.1, forward strand.
TTGGAAGAGGGAGAGGTTTTGAGGAATAAGTCAAAGGTGGCAGAAAGGCAGCTGGGATTGTGGGCATGGGATTCAATTAAGTTAAAGTAGAGCTGTTTTAGCTAGAAAGATAGCAGGAAGGAAGAGAAATTCATAGTGGATAAAGTCAGACTGGTCATGGGACTTTCTCCAGAGATGCTCTGCATAGCAAGAGCAGGAGCAGAGGAAGCAAATGTTGGGAGCGATCCAGAGGGGTTGGCAGGGCAGACCTTGCAATACAAGAGGAGCGCAAAAGTTAAGGGTGGGAAGCATGGAGAGAATAAACAACCATATTAATGGAAAAAAGGGAAGGGGGTGCTGGGAGCGGATGGAAAAGTCATTAGCACTGATGGAATGGAGGTCCTGGGTAGTGACAGGTTGAGGTAGTGAGGTGGCTGATGGACAGTGCTGAAAAAGAGTAGGAGATCAGATCAGAGAGGGGGAATTTGGTAACAGATAATAGAAAGCAGTCCTTGGTGAAGACAAAGTCCAGTGAAATGTCATTTTAATGAGTGGGAGCATTGAACCAAGGCTGCAGTTTGAATGAAGAGTTGAGATCAAGGAAATGTGTAGTTAAAGGGTTGGATTGGGTCGTCAACATGGAAGCTGAATTCATGGAAGATCAGTGTGGAAGATGGTGAGGAGAGGAGATGGAGATCCAAGAGTCAAAATCAGTGGGAGAGGCTGATGGGTGGACTGTAGATCGGGGTGTTCAAACTTTTATTTTCTCTGAGGCCCCCCTCAACATGCTGTAAAAACTCCAGGGCTCAGTGGGGGTACAGGGGCCTTGGGCCAGGGCATTGGGCATAGGTGTAGTTTGACTTCTATTTGGGGGCAGGCCACACAATCATTTTATAAGGATGAACATGGGGGTGCTGGGTGTTCCCCTGAGGTACAGAGCATCAGTCAGAGATTACTGTGATCTTTCTAGATATCTCGAGAAAAGATGGAGGAGGAGGATGGGTGTGAGATTAAGAATGGTGGTATGAGAGGGGTGGTGGAGAATGGTTATGCAAGGTGGAGTGGGTGGGAATGAAGAAAGGGCCAGGATTTGGGTAAATGTCACCAGAGGGCACAAGGTTGCTGATGTGGGACTTAGATTTTCGCTGGAGGGAGGAGTGGGAAGCTCAAGGTAGAGAGGAGAAAAGTAGGCAGAAGTGGTGGGGAACTGTAAAGGGATAAGGGTAACCACAAAGGTGAGATTGAGCCAGTGGGGATGAGAGGAGGAAGATGGATGAGACACGCTGGATAAGTGATATGAAGTTTGTGCTTCTGACTATGCTGTATTTACCTGTTATGTGAATAAACAATGCTCCGTTTCCAGTGTTGTCAAACCAACACTCTCTTAATGAGTACTAAAAACAAGATTTTTAAGGAAAACTGCCCTCATTTTACGTTCCAACACTTTTAAATGACTCACCGGAGGAAAAATGTAATTAAAAATGAATGTTTATATTAAACTTAAGAGCATAAATATTTTTGGGAGGGATATTTTGTATTTTTTGCAGGGGACTAGCTGTAAAGTATTCCTGTCCATTTCTCTTTTCCCCCTGCAAAAAATCAGGTTTCTGTTTCCTGTAATTCCACCTTTTGCAAGGCCTGGTACTGTTTCTGCCCTTTTGGGCACATCATGCCATGGCACACACTCTCCTTAGTACTTATGGGTATCATAGAGAAGGCTATGTCTACACTACAGCCGGGATTGACGTTCTGAGATCGATCCACTGGCAGTCGATTTAGCAGGTCTAGTGAAGACCCATCAGATCGACAGCAGGTCGCTCTCCAGTTGACCCTGGTACTGTACCCCTGACAAGAAGAGTGTGGTAAGAACTGTCGACCCCCTGCGGTAACTCGACCTAAGGTACGTCGACTCCAACTACACTATTCACATGGCTGGAATTGCATAGCGTAGGTCGACTTACCGTGGTAGTGTAGACTTAGCCAAATAGAGAAGCAGAGACATTACAGGGAGCCATATTGGATTGTGGCTGCTCAAAGCAGGGATGTAAAAGTGATCCTTCAGCCCTGATCTAGCTCAACTCTTAAGGGACAGCTGATAGTTTTGAGCACTGAAGGCCTAAATATTCTCTTACTGTAATACTTGCTTTACACTAGTACTCTGAAGACTAACATTTTAAAGTACTTGCAGATGTAAAATGTTACAGAATTTGCCAAGTATTATGTTGAGGTAATGTGTTTTCACTTTCAGGAACTTGCTCTGGGGAAGTTTTTTAAAAAAAACAATTTGTTGGCTGATAAATTGCAGACAGAGTATGCAAAGATGGTGCATGTTCCTTGGTTTTACATATAGTCTCATGGAGACAAGGAGCTAAGAAATCTGATATTAGTAAAATTGTCAACACAATTCTAATATACTAATTATGATCCAATAAACTATATTTTAAAAGGATACTTACAGATTTTAGTTTCTTATATTTTCCTACTTTTTATTACAGATCAACAAGATGTAATGTGTGGATTTTGGATGGTGACCTGTATCATAAAGGTCTCCTTAAATTTGCAATGGAGGCTAACTCCTAAAGGACACTCTGGTTATGCTGGTCGTAGACATGTCTAGGCCTTGGACTGCATTGGATTCCTTACAAAAGTGGGCAAGTGTTGTAAGAGAGCATATTGACAAATTAAAAATTCCTCCTGAAGAAATGAAAGAAATGGAACAAAAGTGTGAGTATTTTAAAACATAGAAACTGTTGAAATTAAATATACTTAATGCTTTTTTGAGCTATTTAACTTCCGATGTAGACTGTTAGTTTTATTCTTGGAAATTCAGTAAAGTAACTATCCTGAGTTAGGTTATCTAAATTGTTCTATTAAAGTACCTTCAATGCAGGAGTAATATTTCTCTGTTTAGAAAAACTTTGAATTAGCATAAAAGTTGTAACTTCTAAAAGCCTTGCTCTTCAAAATTTTTGTTTTGTAGTTTCTGTTCAGACTGCAGAGCTAGGTAGATATCAGGCATTGGGGTTAAAAGGCAGCACACAGGCACTGTTTCCGCCTTCGTCACTTGGGTAATATTAATTGTATTTGCTCAAAGACCTTGTCTACACTAGAGAATTTTGAACCAATGATGTCTCTGTTCAGGCTTTCATGATGTAGTAAAAATGCCGGAGTCCTGTTTACATTAACTTTGCATCATTGATAGCACTAGTGCTGGTGAGCATCAGCTGCTAAGTCAGTTAGATGTTTCAACACCAGGTGGAGCAGTGCCTAAAAACATTTAAAAAATCTGGGCCTAAAGTGACTATGCTCACAGTGGGTACAGGAAGCTGTGGCAGAGCAGAGATTTGAACCCAAAGATGCTCCCAGTCCTAGGTTAAGGGCCCCTAACAGCTAGATCATCCTTTTTAGGTAGAACTGTGCTTTGCTAAAGTGTACAGTACTGCAATAGTTGACCCAGTTCTGGAATTGAAACCTTAAAGTTAAATGTTAAGACGGACTACTCGTTTATATATTGTGTTAAATATCTATAGAGGCTTTGTATAAGGATGGATTTTCATTGAGAGTCACATTCAATCATTCCTTCAAGGATTTTCTTAAAGGACTGGCTTAGTGGGTTCTGATTTTTTTTATAGAGGAGCCCAAAACCAGCTCCAGGATCTGGTCTTATTCTTTGGTTGGACGTATTATGGAGGCAAGTGTTCGCTGCCTCAAGTAAAATAATGCTGGAGTCTTTGCCTCTGATTACCTAATAGTGTCCCTTACTGCGTGAATGTCACTGAAAGGCTATAAAGTGTTCCATCTGAAAAATAAATTTTGCCTGATTTCTTTAGTGCTTCTTTATTGAGCACATCTGGTTCTTGTGTTTGCTTGATTGCCTTTTTAGTATCTAGCCTTTCAGTTGCCTTCAAAACTTCTATTTACTACTCATTTAGCTTGTTAGTTATATTGAGTTACTATCTTCAGGATAGGGCTGCATGTTCTAACTGAGCTAGGAAGTTGCAATAAATTAGGGGAAATAGTATTTACACATTAATTATAATCTTTAAATGGTGGTTTTGATGTCCAGATATGGCCTAACTAGTTCTTCTCACATCATCTGGGTTTTTGTATTAAGTGATGTATCATTTTACATTCAGAAAGAGAAATAAAGTACACAAGTTAGGGAAATTAGATTTTCATTTAACGGGGGGAAAAGACCCTGTTAACATTGTGTTTAAAAACTTTGATCTTTAGATTTTTCCTGACTTGTGTACTTGATTTGTCAATTTCAGTAGCATTAGTTTTTGTGTTTTGATATTCTTTTTTTATATTTTAAGAGAATGACAATGTTGGGCAGCCTTTAACTAGGGCAACATGTTTCTTAAATCATTATAAGGTAAGGGTGTCATAAAATACTAGTTAAAAATAATTCCTAAAGTTCATGTGCTCAGTTTTAGCACTCGTAGTCTTAAAAATATTGAACTAATTTTCTTAGGTTATTTTTTCTTCCTCACTGGCTTTATTTTATAGTCCTCAAACATAGACAACTGAAGCTGGAAATGAGTTACAAAGGTAGAACATATGAGGAAAGCTTTTACCCTGCTTTCCTATTCAGATGGATGAATTAGTTGTACTTGTGTTCTCTTTTCAAAAAAAAAAAAAAAAAATCTTTTAAAATTGAATAAGACAATGGAAAATTTCATTTCCAGAAGTGTCTGAGAATTATGAGCAATTTAAAATGTAAAGCAGTGGTCTCCAAACTTTTGAGGATTGCAGCCCTTCTGCCCCGTCAGTGCCCCCGTAGAGCCAAGGCCAAGAGTGGGGCCATGGCTCTGTGGGGAGTGGGAAGGACAGCAGTAAGGGGGCCAAAGCTGGAGATGGGGATGGGGCCGAGGCTGGGGGCAGGAATAGGGACAGGAACAGAGCTGCGGCCCGGGGTCAAGGCTGGGGGCGGGAGCAGAGCCGCAGCCGGGCTGGGTGGGTGCCAGCAGCTGGGGTGCTGTGCCGCTCTGGCCCAGGCTGGGAAGAGAGCTGTGGCCAGGGGCCAAGGCTGGGGGTGGGCTGGACCGGAGCTGCAGCTGGGCCATGGTGGGGGTTGGCAGCAGGGCCCCTGCCAGGTGCAGAGCCCAGAGAGGCTGGGGATGGTCAGGTGTGGAGCTGGGCCACAGCGAGGCTGGGTGGCGCTCCCTGCTTGCCCCCATAGGAGGCCCCCCCACTGTCCTGAATGTTCCTCGTTGCCCCTAGGGGGGACACCCGACAGTTTGGGGACCTCTGTTGTAGAGGAAACTTGAACATGTATATTTAAAAATGGATTCTTGTCAGCAGACATTGTTATCCCTATGTTAGTGGATCCCATACTTTTATTATAGCAAGAGTAATAGTGACTGCTTTAGTTAAATGCTTCCATTCTCCTACTATTTTCAGTCGCTTCCTGGAACTTGCATCTACTGATGTAAAATTCATGTTTTTTATTTAAGGTGAATGTGTGTGGGTTTTTTGTTTTTTGTTGTTTGTTGTTTTTTTAAATAAATGAAACAGCTCAACCATTTCTTAGTGCGGGGAAGGGGGCATATAGGGAAGGCTTTCCTACTGTATTAAAAATGTGGAGTAGGAGTTTAGCTCAGAAATATCTTTGAATATGCCAGTGAAACTTAGTTTAGATTCAAAGATCTTACTAGTTTGAAATATACATGCATGATGTGAGGCTTTCAAAAAAAATTTCTTGCAAAATTCATAATGTGCAGTGAAGGAGGACTGTCATACATACATGACTAACTCTAGCTGCATAGCAAAAAGTGAACTATAGGATATGCTTAGGTTAGTCTATGGCCAGGGCTTATTAGAAGCCCTACCCTCCATCCATGCAAAAGATGTAAAGTGTTGAGAGAGGGCTCTTGTGGCCCTCCTAAGGTTCTGCTATAGGAACAAGAAATGAGCTCTTCTTCTGCAGACATTGGTTCCATTGCTGAACATTCTAAGGGTACATCTACACTGGGATAAAAGACCGCGGCTTGCCCGGGTTGGTTGACCCAGGCTTGCGGGGCTTGGGCTGTGGGGCTTAAAAATTTCCATGAAGACATTTGGACTTGGGCTGGTGCCTGGACTCTGGGACCTTCCACTCCCCCACGGGATCCCACAATTGCCTGAGCCCGAACAGCTACACATCAGTTTTTCCGTCCTGTAGCTGCCCGCAAGCCCCAGTCAGCTGACCCAGACCAGCTGTAGGTGTTTAATTGCTGTACAGGTGTAGCGTAAGTGTGTCTCTTCTCTGCAGAGCTAACTTGAGTGATTAGCACCTGGGTCAGCCTAACTCAGGTGTGAGCAACAACACTGCAAAGCCATATTCAAATTACTCTCCTCACTGGTGCTGCATTCATGTATGTGTATCACTCGGACTTCTAGGGGCTATCCCATTGTGCTGCAGTAAGTTGAACTGCACTCATTCTTTCCCTGGAGAACTTGTCTGTAACTTCTGGGGACACAGAGGGAATTGTGGGCAGGAATTTGAGGACTGTCAGCACTTGAGTGATTAGGTTGCATCCTCACTGGAAAGTGGTGGGTTATCAGCCCAAGTGAAGCCTCACTTGGATTTTAGCCTATATTCCCAGATGAGCCAGCTAACCTAGGTTGAAAGAACCACCAGGCTTGAGTGAGAGGATTTTATATAGACAGGAGGATGGTTTGGGGCAAGACTTGAGAAGGAGTATGAGTTTGCATGAAGATGTACTCTAAGAACTTCACAGCAGAGCAGCTTTCTTTCAGGCTCTCAAAGGCCACAGGAGAGAGTAGGAGAAAAGCTAGCTCATCTTGGAGATGAGGCTTGGGAGGCCAAAGAGCCCCTGAAATGGTTTCACATAGAAAAAATGTTAATCCTGGGCTCGAAGTACAATGATGTAAAGCTCCAGCAAGTTCCTGTTTAAAAAAAAAAATATCGTGCTTGGGTCATAGTGCTTTTCCATGCAAATCCTGGGTTGTTTCAATGGCACCCATGCCCCCCTTCCATAAGATCTGACCTGTCTAGAGTCACCATAGTTCAGACCTGCTAAGGAATGTAGGACTGCAGATGAGCAAGACTCCATCTAGCAGGTCTATAGCTGGAGCAGGAGCCTTATGGAGCTCTCAATTTCTTCCGGAGGAGGGACTTTACTCTGGTGGTCTTAAGAAGTGTGAAAGCACGTTCTCCACAGCCCCTGTGTTTGCAGGAGAAGTTCTCCCTTTTGTGAACATGAAAGGTGTGTGAGACAAGGCATTTTGGTAGTGTCCACTAAATAGCTCCAAATGATGGAATTGGGATGTGGGAAGAATCTAGGGAAATCAGTTTTAAAAAAAAAAAAAAAAAGTTTGCATGGCAAGTAAGGAATTGAGTAAGCTTTTACTATGCAGCCTTCATTATGTCCCTTGAGCATATTTATTATTGTAGCCTTTAATTACCTGATCATACATAATTTCTCAAGTTGAGTCATTTGTTGTGTGTATGTACTCTACTATATACCTTACAGTCCATGAAACTCATTTACATGAAAAACACACTGTAATCGATACTTATGATATACAATAAATGAATCATAAAAACGTAGAGCTGGAAAGGACCTCAATAAACTATCCAAACTATTCATAAACTAGCCAAGCCCACCCCATACTTAGAGAGAACCATGTATACCTAGGTCATCCCTGACAGGTGTTTGTTTAACCTTTTCTTAAAAACCTTTAATGACGAATTCCACAACATCCCTTGGAAGCCTATTCCAGTATTTAACCATCCTTATAGTTGTTTTTTCCTAATATTGAACCTAAATCTCCCTTGCTGCAGATTAAGTCAATTGCTACTTGTCCTACCTTCTGTTCTCCGTGTCCACTGTTGATCGCTGTCCTCTTCATAACAGCGCTGAACATATTTGAAGACTGTTACAGGTTTCTTAAGACTAGTTTTTTTAACCTTTTCTCATAAATCAGATTTTCTAAATCCTTTATCATTTTTGTTGCCCTCCTCAGGACTCTCCACTTTGTCCCTCTCTTTCCTAAAGAGTGGTGCACAAAGTTGCACACGGTACTCTGGATGAGGCTTCACCAGTGCCAAGTAGAGTGAAACAGTTGCCTCCTATGTCTTACTTAAGACACTCTTGTTAATACATCGCAAAAAAAGTTTAGTATCATTCTGCAACTGAATCACACTTTGTTTTTTGACTCTTATTCAATTTGTGATCCATTCTTACCCCCAGATCCATTTAAATGGTACTACTGCCTAGCCAGTTATTCCCCCATTTTGTATTTGTGCATTTGATATTTTTTCCCTAAGTGAAGCACTTTGCATTTGTCTTTACTGAATTTCATCTTATTGATTTAGGACCAATTCTCCAATTTGTCAGTCATTTTGAATTCTAATCCTATCCTCCAAAGTGCTTGCAACCCCTCCCAGCTTGGTGTCATCTGCAAATTTTATAAACCTACTCTCTACTCCATAAACCTACTCTCTACTCCATTAATAAAAGTATTGAATAGTACCAGACAGACCCATGTGGGACCCTGCTAGATACATTCTCCCCCCCCCCCCGTTTGACAGCAAACAATTGGTAACTACTTTGATTATGGTCTTTCAATCAGTAGTACTTCCACCTTGTAGTAATTTCATCTAGACAACATTTCCCTAGTTTGCTTGTGAGAGTGTCATGTTGGGATTATGTCAAAAGCCATACTAAAATCAAGATATATCGCATCTACTGCTTACCCCCATCCACTACGCCTATAACCCTGTGAAAGAAGGAGATTAGGTGCTTTGGCATGTTTGGCTCTTGACAAATCCATGCTGGCTGTTCTTTATAACATTATTCTCTAGGTGCTTACAAACTGATTGTTTAATAATTTATTCCAGTATCTTTCCAGGTATTGTGAAGCTAGGCTGACTGGTCTATAACTTGGTAGATTCTTTTTGTTCCCCTTTTTAATATACTACATTTCCCCTTCCTCAGTCTCTGGGACCTCACCTGTCCTCCATGAGTTCTCAGTGATAATAGCTATTGGTTCTGAGATTGCTTTAGCTAGTTAGTTCCTTAAGTACCCAAGAGTGAATTTCATCAGGGCCTACTGAGTTGGATACATCTAATTTACCTAAATATTCTTTAACATCTTCTTACTGTATTCTGGCTTGTGTTCCTTCCTACTGAATAATATTGTATTAAGCATCTTCTTTTTAGTGAAGACTGAAATCAAATAGGGATTTAACACCTCAGCCTTCTTGAAACTATCCATAATTAGCTCTCCTTCTCTGCTATATAGTGGACCTACGCTTTCCTTCATCTTTTGTTTGGTCCTAATATACACCTCTACCCTGATATAACGTGGTCCTTGGGAGCCAAAAAATCTTTCCACGTTATAGGTGAAAACGCGTTATATCGAACTTATTTTGGCCTCAAGCATTTCCGTTATTAATACAGTATTTGACACACGAATTTTTATTCTTCGTGTTTTAGAAAGGACGCATCTGATGTCGATCTTCATATCAAGCCCGGGGTCGGGGCTCACAGCCGCGTGCCCCTGCTGTGTTCAGGGCTTGCAACACCCCACATAACCAGGTCGCAACCCCCAGTTTGAGAACCAATGTTGTAGATGAGACAGAAAACCATTTTTGCTTTACCGCATTATATCCAAATTCGTGTTATATTGGATCTCGTTATATCAGGGCAGATGTGTATTATAGTACCTTATCTATCTTGTTGCCTTTTATGTCCCTTGATAGGTGTAACTCATTTTGTGCCTTTGCCTTTCTGTTTTTGTCCCTATGTGCTTCCGCTATTCTATTTTATTCATCCTCTATAATTTGTTCATGTTCCTATTTTTTGTAGGATTCCCTTTTGATTTTCAGGTCATTAAAGAGCTCCTGGTGGAATCAAATTGATCTTTTACTATTCTTTCTATTTTTCCTTCTCAATGGGACAGTTTGCTATTGTGCTTTTAATATTATCTCATTGAGAAACCGCCAGCTTTCCTGAAGTCCTTTTTCCCCCTTGGTATGCTTCTCATGGGACCCTACCTACCAGTTCTCTGAGTTTGTTAAAGTTCAGTTTTTTGAAGTCCATTTTCCTTATTCCGCTACTCTGACTCGGTTTTCTTAGAATCATGAAATCATCATTTCATGATCACTTTCATCTAAATTCCCTTCTAACTTCAGATTCACAGCCAGTGCTTCCCTGTTAATCAGAATCAAGTCTAAAATGGGTTCCCCCTAGTTACTTCCTCCACCTTCTGAAATAAGAAATTGACTCCAATGTATTCCAAGAACTCAAAATGACAGGTTTCAGAGTAGCAGCCGTGTTAGTCTGTATTCGCAAAAAGAAAAGGAGTACTTGTGGCACCTTAGACTAACAAATTTATTAGAGCATAAGCTTTCGTGAGCTGCACCCGATGAAGTGAGCTGTAGCTCACAAAAGCTTATGCTCTAATAAATTTGTTAGTCTCTAAGGTGCCACAAGTACTCCTTTTCTTTTCAAGAACTCATAGGAGATTATTTTGCCATATTACTGTACCAGCAGATACCTGGGTAGATTAAAATCCCCCATTACTAACCATGTCTTGTGTTTTGGGTATGTGCTATTTGTTCTAGAAATGCCTCATCCATGTCTTCCTCCTGATTCGATAGTCTATACCCCTACCAAGATGTTGACCCTAGTTTTTCCCTTTGTCTTCACCCAGAGAATTTTAATGTAATTGAATAACATAAGAGAACAGTAGTCAAAGGGTATGAATAACAAGCTCATAGTTGTGAATTATAATGTACTGCTGTACCAGCAAATTTTCATGAAATTAGTCTCATAATTAACCATCTTGCTCTCTGAAATGCAGCTAAAGCAGGCTGTGTGGCTGTTGTGAAAATGTGTTTACAAAATTAGTAAAATACATAACTTTAAGAAAAGAATATGCATATGTACAAAATGAGAAGTTTGAATGTCTAAAGTTGTAGAAAATATGGTGTGTTTGAGGAATAAAATGTGGTTATGTAATTAGACTATTGCATGTGTGCAGGAGGGTAGAGTTGAGGTTACAACCTTATACTGTCAGAGTAGCAGCCGTGTTAGTCTGTATTTGCAAAAAAGAAAAGGAGTAATTGTGGCACCTTAGAGACTAACAAATTTATTTGAGTATAAGCTTTCGTGAACTACAGCTCACTTCATCGGATGCATTCGGTGGAATTCACTTCATCGGATGCATCCGATGAAGTGAATTCCACCGAATGCATCCGATGAAGTGAGCTGTAGCTCACGAAAGCTTATGCTCAAATAAATTTGTTAGTCTCTAAGGTGCCACAATTACTCCTTTTCTTTTTTGTGAACCTTATGGTGTTATTACTTACTAACTTTGGAATGTCTAGTCATGCCGCCTTAAGCTTTTCTTAATGTTTTAAGTGAAATTTATACTGCTAAAATTCAATCTCTACACACAATTCTTATCTTTTTATCTACCACTATTCTGCCTGTTCCCTAGCTGCTATTCTCTGTACCACAGTGAACTTTACAAAAAGGAGTTTCAACAGTAGAGTTTAGTAGAAGTTCTTTATACTTTGTTAATCCATACAGTTTGTAATTCACCCAAATAATATGGTCTGGTTTAGGCTTTCAGATATAATAGAAAAATTCTGTAGTGACACTCCTTCCTACTATAGTGTTAAAATATTCCGGGTATAGTGTTAAACACTACAGTGGCTAAAATAAAATGAAATTACTTTGTGGTCTGTCGGGTGAAGGGGTTTTGCTCACTTTATCAACACACAACAGATAATTGTTCTATCGGTAGTGAAAGTAGTGACGTATTACTGTCTTCCTGTGGTATAGTCTCTTTTATTTTTGTTGCTTGTTACTGTGCATTTGTAAAGAGATGTAAAAATTTGGATGACCATTCCTAATTTTAGTTTCACTGGCATAACACAACAGCTAGGCAACTTGTCTGCTGTGAATACTGCTGCTTCTGCTAATCATAATTTTCACTATTGCCATCCACCCTCATCTGCTTATATCCACTCTGTCTCATGATATACTTTAGTCCCTGCCTCAAAGAGCAGAACTTACATATTCATAGGGTGTGTAGTGCCTATTGCAGTGGGAAACTGAGACCTCTAGACACTTCCACAGTAGAATCTAAACAGTAGTTGGATTTATAGTGTCCTGTGTATTGACTGTGTTCTTATAATTCTTTAGTAAACTTAATGTCTTGCTGTACGCTTCTTTCCAGTCATGGATGTATCAGATACTAGACTTACTAGTATTCTTCTGCACTGTACAGCATTTCATGCATTTTTGTTGAGCTTTTTAAACATGAACAAACACTTACTGTATAGTGTACAGTAAGTGGATTTTGGCAATGGGAATAATTATTGTTGAAATAATAAGTGGCTGCCATTATAGATTAATATTTTTCTTTCATTTCAGTGGTAAGAGATTTTCAAGAATATATAGAACCAGGAGAGGATTTTCCAGCTTCTCCACAAAGAAGAAATATGTCAATACAGGAAGACAAAGATGACAGTGTGATTTTGCCGTTGGGTGCAGATACACTAACATGTAACTTGGGCATTCCAGTAGTAGTAGTTTGTACAAAGGTTTGTTTCAAATTTTAGAATTGTTTTTGCATATTTTAAGTGTGCTTCTGGTTATGGGTGGCTGGCAATATTTGGCTTTTCTAAACTGAAGAAAGCACTCTGCATTCTGAATACTTTGGTTTTTCCCTGATAAGAATTTTTTAAGAGCTGCTTTTTGTAGAGCCTAGGTGTTTTTCTCCCTTGAAATGAATTAACACTTTTCTGAATGTTGATGATAGTAAACAAAGATATCTAGACATGAGATGCTATTGTTGGTATTCCTTTACTTCAAATATGTTCAAAACATTATGCCAGTTCTGGGAGAAGAGTCAATTTTACTATATAGAAAGTTGAAATAAGGGTAAAATCATGTAAATGTTCTGAGGCCACTTAGCATAGCGTTAATTATTACTAAGGGTTGCAAATCAAGCGTTCTAAAGTGAGGAATTTCCGAATTTTAGATTTTTTCCTGAAGTCTTAATAATTGGTTTACTTTTATGTCCTCAGGTTAGATGTATAAGATGTAACTAAAAGCAACTGACAGTACTTGATCATAGGCAGGTCATCCATTTATAAATTAAAAAAATACCTTGTTAACATCTTTATCATCCTAATTCTAGTGAATCTTTTGAAGATTGATTTAATCAAGCAAAATGAGCATAGTATTCAAAGACACTGGTATCAAGAGCAGAAGAACCAAACTTTGCAAATAAAAAAAAAACCCAAAAAATGTCTTCTGAGCTATATCAAAATCGTTATCCCTTGAGACTGATTCATACTCGTGGTACATCTGTTAGTCAAGCAGATTTTCACCTTTTTGTGTGTGTGAGTGCGCACACAGATGAGCGCGCAGACCAGGAAGTTGAATTCTCATTTAATTACTGACTGGCTCACTTCTGCTAACAGAAACAGCTCTGTGATGTGCCTAGGCTTTCCAAAATAAATCTGACATGGCTACAGAAAATGCCACCATTACCACATCTACAGCCTGATCAAGGTTTCTTTAAAACAAATTACACAAATACAGTTCAATCTTTTGGGCAGGATTTTCACATCTTGCTGAACTTGTTAAAATTGACTTGGCACATTAAAATATGTAAGTGGCTTCATTTTCATGAACTCTGACCTCCCTCTTGTAAATGGAGAGGATTGCAAAAAAACTTAGTTCAGTTCTTTGGTTAGTAATTTAGGTGTTTCTGCATTAATATTTCATAAGAAAGAACATAAGAATGGCCATGCTGGCCAAAGGTCCATCCAGCCCACTATCCTGTCTGCTGACAGTGACCAATGCCAGGTGCCCCAGAGGGAGTGAACCTAACAGGTAATGATCAAGTGACCTCTCTCCTGCCATCCATCTCCACCCTCTGACAAACAGAGGCAAGGGACACCATTCCTTACCCATCCTGGCTAATAACCATTAATGGACTTAACCTCCATGAATTTATCCAGTTCTCTTTTAAACCCTGTTATAGTCCTAGCCTTCTAGCCTAACCTCAGGCAAGGAGTTCCACAGGTTGACTGTGTGCTGTGTAAAGAAGAACTTCCTTTTATTTGTTTTAAACATACCGTCCATTAATTTCATTTGGTGGCCCCTAGTTCTTATATTATGGGAACAATATAAGTTCGGACCCTCCATCTGCCCTGGGCTGGGAGCCTGGGAGGGCAGGGACACAAGCCGGGGGCTGATCAGGCCCCCCACCTAGGGCAGGTGGGGTGACCCAGGCTCCCCACAACTACCTGCATGGCTCTCCCCAACCCAGCTCCGGCCGGGGACAGGGGGTGCCTCTTGGAGCCGCAGCCTGGCCACGGTGTAGAGCCCCGCAAATCCACAGATGTGGATACATGTTTTTGTATCTGTACAGGCCTCTAGTGAGTCTTTCACTGCAGCTGAAAAACTTGCAATTCTTGCCATTCCATAGCCAGTTGCAACTCCCTGCCTTTAGTGCTGGTTTTAATGCTGCCTGCGTCAGCTGTAGGTTCAAAAATGTGTTCCTTAATTTGTTCCATTTAGGTGATTAAATGTCTTGATAGGTTTTCTTTTGTTTTTTATCTGCTAACTGGAGGAGTAACAATATTGCTATTTTTAAAAGATGCTGAACATGCAATATTGCTTGCTTGTTGTTTTTTTTTAATTTGACAGTGTGATGCCATTAGTCTCCTGGAAAAAGAACATGACTACAGAGATGAACACTTTGACTTCATTCAGTCACATATCCGACGGTTTTGTTTACAATGTATCCTTTAAAGTTTGAAATGCGTAATAATGGCATATCTGTAATCCTTATAAGATCCAAATTGCAACAAACTTGTCTGGCTTGAACACAATTATTCTAGGATCTAGCTTGAGTCCACCACTGAGTGACTGGTTTAACTGAATCGTGGTCCCTAGGGAAGATTCTGTTATGCTGGGCCATATCAGGTTTAACCTTCTATATACTGTCAAATGGTGTGGAGTTTTATTTATTTATTTTTTTTTTTTAAACAGGGGTATTGGGAAGAGAAGTCCAGCATACCTTCTTGTCCATGGCTTCTTAGATTTCCCTTCACCAACCCTTTCGTAATAAAATGCTGAATAGTTGCCCTAAAACTGAGTTTAAGATGATCCCTGAAATAGCCTATCAACAGCAAGATAATTCTCACTTCAATTTACATTTGAGTATACTTCAAGTACACTTGATTATAAGGCATGTAATCATTTTGGCCTGACTATTGGATCAGTCTATTGCAATACTGAATAGTTCTCCAAGACTTTTCAAATATTAAAGATGTAGGAAAAATGCATAACTCTATGTGGAAGGATAAGCTGGCTTTGCTTACCTTAGAGGCATGTGGATAAAGAGCTCATGCTCAACCTGACTATCAGCATTTTTCTTAAGTTGCCAACATTGTTCTAACACAAATGGGAACATTACAGTAGAATCTCAGAGTTACGAACTGACCAGTCAACCACACACCTCATTTGGAACCAGAAGTATGCTATCAGGCAGCAGCAGAGACACCCCCCCCCCCCAAAAAAGTAAATACAGTACCATGTTAAATGTAAACTAAAAAAATAAAGGGAAAGCAGCATTTTTCTTCTTCATAGTAAAGTTTCAAAGCTGTATGAAGTCAATGTGCAGTTGCAAGTTTTTATAAGTTTACAACCATAACATTTTTTTTCAGAGTTACGAACATATCAGAGTTATGAACAACCTCAGTTTCCGAGGTATTCATAACTCTGAGATTCAACTGTACTATACACGATTTTACCCTCAGTCATCCAACCTTGCAAAGAGCAGATCTAGAGGACATTTAAAATTCCAGCAGCTTGTCCGCACTATTATTACCAGCATTGGAGCTGCAGTGAAGGGCAATATTAAGAAAGGTAGTGTTGACAAAGGTAGAGAAGTTAGCATTTGTGGACAAATTATAGTTCAAGAACTTGATGCCCAAGTCAGGACTGGCACAATGCCTGCCCCAAGCAGTTTATAATTTAAGAGCCCCATCCTCCAGTTGGGATCTATGCCAGCAGACCAAATTGCAGAATTGACACCCAGTACGATACAAATGGATATAACCAAAAAGTTGGGAGGGAGGATATTAAGTGATAGCTAAAAGAAAAGGAGTACTTGTGGCACCTTAGAGACTAACAAATTTATTAGAGCATAAGCTTTCGTGAGCTACGGCTCACTTCATCGGATGCATCAATAACAATAACAATAACAATCAATAACAATAAATTTGTTAGTCTCTAAGGTGCCACAAGTACTCCTTTTCTTTTTGCGAATACAGACTAACACGGCTGCTACTCTGAAATAAGTGATAGCTAGTTTATGTAACTATACTCCTATATGTGTAACTTGAGGTTTTTTAAATATAGAATATAAATCTGTCAAATAGGTATTAGAAATTCCACTGGATATCTTCCTGGCCATTATGAAAAAGGAAAGTTATAAGTTGAACTACACATACTGAAATGTGCCCTTTACCTTTTTTGGAGATATTCAGCTTCTAATATCCAAGGTTCAATTGTTTTAAGTTTGCCAGACCCTCTAAATACTTCCAACATTATTTCATGATGATGTAGAGCACTTGGAGAGGACAAAGCACTGTAAGTGTTGAACATTTTTTTAATATTGTTACATAATTTAAAGACTGATATACCGCTATTTAGAGAAATTTCATAATTAAAAACTTTAAAGACTCTGAAAGAGCAACACCATCTTAGTGTCATATTGGTGTTGGCAGACATATCAGCTAACTGCACATCTGTGTTGGCATTTATACTCACCCCTTGTAGGGAAACGTATACCTTCATTTTATATGGTACAACTCTGCTCCTTTACTTTAAAAAGAAATTCTGGAGGAATTAAGAGGACTTTGACAATAACTGCTGGTTCGTTTAGTACTTTTGAGATAACTAACTGTGATAGCTTATCATTAATGTTGTGTTAGCATTGTGGGCTTTTCTTTGGGGAGTTAGAAGAGCCTGTTGCTGCTATAAAAGCTACAACGTACAATTGACTTACTGAGTAGAGGTATTTATTTTGCCTGGCTTTTTCAGTCTCTAAATGAGTTTATAAAATTAAGGTTAGTTTCAAATAGAAATGTTCTTTGAATAGTTCTAGCAGTTATAAAGTTTGCTTTTGGAAACAGTGAGCAGTGTTCAAAAAAGATTAGTTAACTGTTTAGCTTGAGCTGATAAAACTCCTGATTTTCTTTTAACAAATGTGTTCAGATGGTGCAGCGCTTATCTACACTTCAGTAAAGGAAAATAAAAATATCGATTTAGTGTATAGATATATTGTCCAGAAATTATATGGATTTCCTTTCAATGTATCTGCTGCTGTTGTGGAAAAAGATGCAGTATTTATGTAAGTTTATCTTAATCATTAAATATTCATGCATGTATACATTTGTATCTACACAATATAGTGTATATAAGTAGTAGTAGTTCTATAAAGCTATTTCAATTTTGTTTCAACATTAACGTTCACTAAATTTGTGTGTTAAGTGTTACAAATTCACAGTAAGAACAGGTATGGGTTTTTCTGGATTGTTAGTTAATGGGTTAAGACTGTTTGGTGAGCAGATACTGTTTTGGAGGGAGGAAGTGTCAAGCCAATTTTTAAAGTGGAATGTTCCACCAGGAGAAAATCACTTCTCCAATGTGTTACACTGAGCAAAATAAAAATACTTCAGACAGCTGACAGTGCTAATCACTGACTGATGTAGAAGAAGGCAGTTATTAACACTTTTTTGTTTTGGTTTTCAACAATGGTAATCTTTATCCACAGGTTGATATTGGGTATTAGGGAACAACCAAGTGAATATTTAGATTTGAAGATCAATGTCTGTATTTGTTTACCTTAAGTCCTGCAGGATGGGATAATGACAAGAAGATAGGAATACTACATGAAAACTTTCAGACACTAAAAGCAGATGACAGTTTTGAAGATATCATAACAAAACCACCTGTCAGAAAGGTAATTTGATTTCAGTATATTTCAAAGGAAACCTATTTTGTTAACATGTAGGAATATAACACACATTGCGTCTTGGGTGCCATATTTTGGAGCATTTCTCCCTTCCCTTGGTTGGCTACCCCATGCTTATTAACCACAAGACTTTTGTTCATTTTCTGGTTACCTTCCTTACGTGAGTTACCCAGTTTGCTTTCTGATTCCTCTTGAAAGCCACCAGTAACTAGCTTTCATTACTTACTGTTTGCGTTGTTGCTGTCCAACATGGAGAGGAAGAAACAGATGGGTGTTGCTGCATATAGCACGCTACTCCCCTCAATATCTGGCTTATTTTGCTCAATCTGAGCAGGTGCTGGTTCCAACAGCAGCTTTGGAAGTGGCATAAACATCTAACTCAAACTGTTCATAATGGGTTGTATTCTTATGCCTCTACCTTCATGGAGGTGACTTGAACTGGATCTGTAGATAATCCTCTGGATGGTGGATGTGGTGAAAATGAAGGAACAGCCTTCCAGGTAGGATCTATGTCCTATGTTCAGACATAGTTAAGAAATCTGCATGCGCAAGGCTCAATTTATCTTAATTCTAGCTCTCTAAAAAAGAGAATGGAGGCCTGCTGTTTGCTCTCCTCAATCATCAGTTTCTTCTCCATTACTTAAAGGGTTTATTTGTTTCATCCAACAAAGAAGTGTCTGTAGATCTTTTTCCACCCCTCTTCTCCCTATTGCCATTATTCTCTGTAGAACTTTCTTCAGAAGAAAGGAAAACTGTTGATGAAAATTCAGAAATACAACCTTAAAGCCCCCCTACATTTTCAGTCTTACAAGAAAGCCTCTTAAAATGTCTAGGATTACCTGGTAAAATAGCTATTTAAAAACCCTTCTGTTTTCTTCACCAGTAGAAAAAGATACAGGGGGGCAAAATCATTTAGCCATTGAGGTGTATGGAACCAAACTAAATCAGGCTGCAGTGCCCCAGGTGTCAGTTACTGACCTCATAATCTCAAACTATAAACTCAGTTGTGAGTCAGGGTAACTGGTGTCTTCCCTTCTCCCCAAAAGTGTAATCTATAACAGTGGTCTTCTTCAAATGCTAACATATCCCTGGCTCATTGATTTAAGGTCCACATTATAGAAACACTGAAGATGTAAATAGAAAACTTCTTGATTTAGTTGCTGCTTAGTTAGTGAGACAAAAGATAATATCTTTTATTGGACCAACTCCAGTTGGTGAGAGAGACAAGCTTTCAAGTTTATTCAGACCTCTTCAGGTTTAGGAAACTTAATCTGGAGGAATATCTACATTGCAATTAAAAACCCTTGCAAGATGGGAGGATCCCAGAGCTTGGGCAGCAACCTGAGCAGGAAAGTCTCCACTGCAGCCCCACTGGCTAGCCCCATAAGCCAGAGCCAGCTGGCCTAGGCCAGCTGCAAGTGTCTAGTTGCAGTGTAGACGTACCAAGAGTGTCACAGCTAAATACAAGATGGAACAGATTGTTCTTCTTCGAGTGCTTGTTCATGTCAATTCCAATCAGGTGTGTGTGCGTTTGCACGCGGCAGCCAGAAGATTTTCCCTAGCAGTATCCACCAAGTCATTCTGAGCGCCCCCTAGTGTGGTGCCATCATGTCACTCAATACCGACCCACCACCCCCTCAGTTCCTTCTTACCACCAGTGACAGTTAGCTGGAACTTCCCCTTGCTCTTGTCATGATAAGCGCATTTTGGCAGTCTGTATATAGTTTTCATTAGTTCTGTAGTTAGTGTTAAGTAGTTAGTAGGTACTTTACTTAAGTTTCCTTTGGAGGGGTTTCCTCTCCAGTGCTATCCCGGTGCTAAGGCATGCCGTGGTCTCCTTGCCTCAAAGCCTGTGAGGTCTGCGGCAAGTGTATGCCCAGAAGCAATCCTCAAACTTTGTGACTGAAGGATCAAAACGATCGCTGTAGGATCTGCAGGGGGTTTCGCCCCAAGACACTGAAGGATAGAGATCAGCGTCTGAAGATCCTACTAATGGAAGTCCCAGTCCGACCCCGGATTGGCAGACCCGGTGCCAAGTACCTCCTCAGTATGCAGTGCCCCAGCACCGTTGGCCCGGGGATCAGTGCTGAGTAAAGACAAGGACTCTTGGCACTGTCATGGCTCCACTTGTGGCTCACGTGCCGCAGGCAGGCATTGGTCTCAATCACCGGTGCCGCAGAAGAGGGCCATTTCCCCCCAGGCTAGACCCAAGGAGCTGGCCATTGTGAGACCCGAGCTGGGCCATGCTATTTCAGCTTCGCTGCCAAAGATGGTCGCATCTACTCCTGCCCCCGTGGAAGGGTGGTCGAATCCGGACACTTCTCGCTGGCTGAAGCCGAGCCGATAACTTCACCTCCCGTTGACCCCGGAGATGTCTGAGGCAGCCCAGGACCAGCTCCAGCTCACAGCACCGTTCTCCCCACCTAGACGGGAGAGGTAGCCGGCACTGGTCGCTCCCCCGGCACCATCAAGGGGAAAGCCTGCAATGATGGCCTGGTGATCTCCGTCCCCAGTGCACTGCTCCCCGGCGCCAGAACAGGGTCAGCAGCTTAGTCGGTCCCCGAGCCCTCGGTGTGGACCCTGGACTCCTCGAAATACCGCTCCTCCGTGATCCTCCTTTTCTGAGACATCTTAGTCGGACTCCTATAGATCTTGTAGGACCACAAGTAGATGGTCCAGGTCATCACAAGACCAGCACCATGGCCCGTACAGTGGCAGTCCCCAGCACTTTTGGACTCCCTGGGCCTTTCACCAAGGCCAAGGGCGGAGCCAAGGGTTGCATTCCAGGGCAGCATCAGTGGCTTCGGCCACTTTCATACCACCTCCAGCGCCATTGGTATCAGCAGGATCGGGAGTAGCTCCATGGCTCCCTGATGCTGCCACCATCCCAACGCCTTCTTGTACCTATGTTACCAGGCTCAGACTCCGGTCTCTCCAATTGTGGCTAGCCTTGGTGTATTGGCCGGCTCAGGACAGTTTGGACAGGGTTGTAGCTCTGCCTCGCCTGATCCTCAACTCTTTCCAGTGGTGGCTCAACCCACAGGTAGTGTGTGAAGGGGTCCCCTTCACCGGTCCTCAGCCATTCCTCTCACTAGTGATGGATGCGCCAGCCTTGGGCTGGGGAGCACATCTGGGAGACCTCAGGACACAAGGCCTCTGATGTGGAGAGCGAGTTCTGCCTGAGATCAATGTCGTAGTGCATCTGGTATGCCAGGCTTTCTGAGCCCACTTGACAGGGAGATGTGGATCAGTCATGACAGACAAGACCACGGTGATGTTCTATATCAACAAACGGGAGTGCATGCTCCTCATGTTGTGGATTTTTGTGTAGCTCATTTGATACACCTGCAAGTATCAGGCCTCCTGGGAGTACAGAACGAATTCCACAGGTCTTTTCACGGCCACGAGTGGTCCTATGCCCGGACATTGCAAACTCAATTTTCCAACGGTGCGGCTTTCCCCACATGGATCTGTTTGCCAGGCAATGCAACAGGAAGTGCCAACAGTTTTGCTCCTTCCTGAATCACAGACTGGGCTGCATCGCGGACACATGCGTCCTCCCATGGGAAGGCCAACTTCTTTACGTGTTCCCAACCATCCGTCTCGTTCACAAGGTGCTCCGCAAGATATGGGCGGAAGAGACTTCAGTGATATTGATAGCTCCAGCCTGGCCTCACCAACACTGGTACACATCTCTCCTAGAAACGTCCATGGAGCCCCAGTTACCTTGCTGCTCCTCCTGGACTTAATAACTCAGGATCACCACCATCTGCAGCCCCTGTACTTCTAGTTGTTGCACCTCATGGTGTGGAAGTGCCATGGCTGAATCCCACAGAGCTCTCCTGCTTGGACCCGGTTAGACAAGTCCTCCTTGGCAGTAGGAAACTCTCCACCAGGGCTACTTACTTTGCACTTCCTACTTCAAGTGGAAGAGATTCTCATTTTGGTTGACACAGCATCACTCGTCCCAGATGCTTGTCTCTATACCATTCATACTGGACTACCTTCTCCATCTCAAGCTGCAGGGACTGTCTGTCGTCAATAAGAATTTACTTGGCCACCACCTCTGCTTTCCATCCGGTTCAGAGGGCTGGTCAGTGTTTGCCAACCCTATGGTCAGCCATTTCCTGAAAGGTCTCGACAGGCTATATCTGCACATCCAGCAGCCGACCCTGACCTGAGACCTCAATCTAGTCCTTTCCAAATTGATGGGTGGTCCTCCTTTGAACCACTGGCAACGTGTTCCCTGCTCTACCTGTCATGTGGCATTTCTGTTAGCGATAACCTCAGTCAGGAGGGTGTCTGAGCTCAAGGCCCTAACATCAGAGCTCCCTTGCACAGTGTTCGATAAGGACAAGGTTCGGCTCGGGCCACATCCAGCTTTCCTCCTGAAGGTTGTCTCCCAGTTTCACATCAACCAGGACGTCTTCCTCCCAGTGTTCTATCCTAAGTCATACTCGAGCGGCAGAGAGCAGAGGCTTCACTCATTGGATGTCCAGAGAGCGCGAGCCTTTTACATGGAAAGAACGAAACCGTTTAGGAAGTCCATTCAACTGTTTGTGGCTGTGGTAGACAGGATGAAGGGTCTTCCAGTCTCCTCCCAGTGAATTTCCTCGTGGATCATGTCATGTAACCGTGAATGCTATAACCTGGTAGAGATGCCTGCCCCTCTGCTCACAGCACACTCCATTAGGGCGCAAGCTTCTTCAGCAGCGTTCTTGGTGCAAGTCCTGAGCCAGAAAATATGCAGAGCGTCGACGTGGTCCTCCATACGTACTTTCACCACACGTTATGCGATTACCCAGCAGGCCAGAGATGATGCGGCCTTCGGTAGAGCAGTACTCCAGTCAGTGGACAGCTCTGACACTGCCTCCTGAATTTAGGCTTGGGAGTCACCTGATTGGAATTGACATGAACAAGCACTCAAAGAAAAAAGTTTAGTCATCTTCTCGTAACCGTTGTTCTTCGGGATGTGGTGTTCATGTCCATTCCAATACCCACCCACCTACCCCTCTGTTGGAGTAGCCAGCAAGAAGGAACTGAGGGGGTGGGAACTTAGTAGGGCCCTATATTGAGCACAATGATGGCACCACTCCAGAGGGTGCCCAGACTGACCTGACTGATACCGCTGGGGGAAAATCTTCTGGCAGCCATGCGCATGCACCTGAATAGAGTGGATATGAACAACACATCTCGAAGAACAAGAGTTACAAGAAGGTGAGTAACTGTTTGGTTTTGGGTTTTTTTTAGCATAAGTAGTTATCAGATTTCAAGGGCTCATTCAAGGTAAAGTGGCCTTGTTAACTCTTCCATTACATTTCCTTTGTAGATATTCACTGAAGTTTGATGCTTTGCTTTGCCAAACAATGGCAGTTAAACCATTAGGGTTGCTGCCATACTCAGAGAAACACAAATCTCTTATGCTCGTTTACTGGTGCAGTTGTAATGTATTTCCAAGATGTACAGCTATATCTTTAGTTTCCAAATGGGACCAAACATTATAGGTCAACGTTTTCATTATAATATGCCCCAAAACAGTTTACTAACTCAGATTTTTTTTTCAAAAGCAGGCAAATTGAATGGACCTCATACAATGTAATAAAATGCAACATTAAAACATCTAATTTAGGTAGGCCTGTTGTGCCTTTTTGCCATTGTTCCAATGTTTATGAAACAGTGTTAAGAAATCACAGCCTCAAATAATCTCAGATATGTATGTGGCATGCCTGCACCCACTATTTAAAAGAGGATGATAAAATTTGTGAAGTTTATTAACCTTTTCCCTCACTTCTTTTTAAATTTCTTTTTGTTCAGTTTTTATGAGCTTTAGCTATAAATGAAGCCAGAAGCCCAGCTACTACATTTAACAGCAAAGCTGAGGCAACTTGTCTTCTTTCAGATTTATCTTCTCATTTCTAGTAGGAAAATCCAGTTAGGAATGTTAAATCAGTTTCAATTTCATATTTTATCAAATTAAAATTGGAAAGGTATCCAGTAGTCTCTGAAGCATCTTTGATTACGAGCTTCCATTCAAACTTCAGATCGGAGCATTGTATTTAAAAGTGTCTTCTCTAGCACTGCAGCTACAGCATTCTAAAGATGCCTATGCTTGCATCTAACTTCTGCTCTTTTGGAAAGCTAAATTGCACTGATTTATGAGTTAAATTCAGAATGTTCTAACTTCTCAGCAAACCTGAGTGTTTAAAATGCCTTTATAAATTTCTTATGAATTAAAAAAGTCTTAACTCTTCTCTATTTCCTATATTCTGTAGTAGAAACTCATGGTTGTAAACCCTATTTAACACCAAAAGTAAGCAAATAAAGCCAGGAATTAAACAAGAAGATAAATCTATATTGGATGTGCAACATATACAGCAAACTTTCTGTGCTTAGTACATTTTATAAATAATTCTGTCTCAGTTGTTCAAAGAGATGCCATAAGCAAAGGACAAATAAGAGGAGACGGGAACTGAAGACCAGTACTTCTACCTCTCTCCTAATGAAACTGATATTTTAGGATTATTCTGCAACTTCCCACTGCATGAGCTACTTACAAATACTTAATGGGAAAAGTGAAACTATAATCTGCACAATCCTGGAAAAGCCAAGATATGTAGTAGTAGTAGTATAATATACCAGGTGCTCAAGAAAATAATTCACCTGTTTCTACATGCATATAGACTTCAGGCCTGATTCTCAGTAAAATTTTACTTGCTTTAAGATACCTTTTGTCCTGCTAGAGGATTTGTTGTGAGGAAGGGTGATCTTGTGATTGAGGCTTAGAAATAGGACTCAGGATTTCTGGGTTCAGTTTCCAGCTCCAGTATCAATGTCATGTGACCTTGAAGGTCACGTCTGTTTCATTTTCCCTCTGTAAAACAGATACTTTCCTAGATCAAAAGATGGTTGTGAGGATAAATTTGTTGTTTATGAGGCTCTCGGAAGATGAGGAAGGTAAAGTATGATGGCATGTTAGTACCTACCTAGTCCCCAGACATACTGTGAGGTTCTTCAGTCTAAATCAAATTTTCAAGATCTTTGAACAGTCTGAGAAGATCACGCCCTATAAACTGAACACTTTTGTACTAAGTATGTAACAATGCTGTCAAGGTTCCTTCCCCACTCTGAACTCTAGGGTACAGATGTGGGGACCTGCATGAAAAAAACCCCTAAGCTTATTTTTACCAGCTTAGGTTAAAACTTCCCCAAGGTACAAACTATTTTACCTTTTGCCCTTAGACTTTATTGTTGCCACCACCAAGCATCTAACAGATGTATAACAGGGAAAGAGCCTGCTTGGAAACATCTTTCCCCCCCAATCCTCCCAAACCCCACACCCCCTTTCTGGGGGAAGGCTTGATAAAAATCCTCACCAATTTGCACAGGTGAACACAGACCCAAACCCTTGGATCTTAAGAACAATGAAAAAGCAATCAGATTCTTAGAAGAAGAATTTTAATTGAAGAAAAAGTAAAAGAATCACCTCTGTAAAATCAGGATGGTAAATACCTTACCGGGTAATCAGATTCAAAACATAGAGAATCCCTCTAGGCAAAACCTTAAGTTACAAAAAGACACAAAAACAGGAATATACATTCCATTCAGCACAACTTATTTTCTCAACCATTTAAACAAAACCAAATCTAACACATATCTCACTAGATTGCTTATTAGCCCTTTACAGGAGATCTGACCTGCATTCCTGCTCTGGTCCCGATTAAAAACAACACACAGACTGAGAGAACCTTTGTTTCTCCTCCACTCCAGCTTTGAAAGTATCTTGTCTCCTCATTGGTCATTTTGGTCAGGTGCCAGCGAGGTTATCGTAGCTTCTTAACCCTTTACAGGTGAAAGGGTTTTTCCTCTGGCCAGGAGGGATTTTAAAGATGTTTACCCTTCCCTTTATATTTATGACAAATGCCTTCCATAGAGCATGTCTAAACTATTAGTTGTAATAAAAATGTTAACGAAATAAAACACTTTAACAATGTCTCTTGCTTTAAAAATAAATGCTGAGGTAAAGATGTTCAGCTAGCAGCATGTGAAGATAGTTACCTTATGGTCACTGGCTTTGTGTTAACAATTAGAAAATGTATAAAGCACCAGCACAGCTTTAGGTTGAAGACGATGTTGTCTTGAGTCCATTTCCTGCATTTTTTGTGCCTCTTCATATTAATCTGTAAATAGAAAAAGACAACATCTAGTTTTTAAATGACATCAGTCACAACCATATTTAAATGTTTTTTTTTTATATTGCAGTTTGTACATGAAAAAGAAATAGTAGCAGAAGATGATCAAGTGTTTCTTATGAAGCAGCAGGTAGAGTTACTTTGCATTTGTATGGTAGATAACTAGTTTCATTTAAATCTGTGGTGTTCAATTACATTTATTTTTGAGCTTGTTATAGTAAATGCAAACGGTAATGTCTAAAATATTTTTTTTTTCCAGTCTCTATTAGCGAAACAGCCACCTACTGCAGCTGGAAGGCCAGTGGTTAGTAACAAAGATTTTAAATACTGAAACTGAAAATCGTGCATTCTTCGATTTTGATTAATACAATAGCATGTTTGGGCGAGAAGATCATGGACTTCAGTGCTAAGAGCACTTGTTATGTACAAGCTTTTTCTTAATGCTTTTCTACAGTTTTCTTGTTGCTGTAAAAATACTTAAGCTCAGAATGAAATTGAGCTCCAAAGTGTGCACACTTGTAGATATGTATACCTACATTTTAGATGGATTTCTGGAACTAATATATAAAATGTTCAGCAATGTAAGTCTTGTTACTTGTTTAAGTTCAAATTTAGAAAAAATAAGACAGCTCATGTAACCTTTTTTTCAAGTGACAAGCAACTACTCAGTAATATGACCTATTGAGTTGCTTTTGTGAGGCAACGAAAGTACTAAACTTTTTCAGCGCTGTTTGCTTCTAATAAAAATTCTTCTTTCCACCGTATTTGCCACAACTTGCCTTCATACTAAGGAGAGCTGGGTGTAGCTTCTCCGTGAACCAGTGAATGCAGTTTCGAAAACAACCAGAGCTGCTTTACTCTCTCATCAGGGTGGAGTGCCCAGTTCTGCAGTGTCTCCAGTTGTTGGACTGCGGTTCTTAGTTGCAATACTGGTTGGGTTTTTTTTTTGTTTTTTTTTTCCCCGTTAACTTTCAAGTGCTTTGCTAATGCATTATACATATTCACTTCTATAAAAATGTAAGGTTTCAGAGTAGCAGCCGTGTATAGTCTGTATTCACAAAAAGAAAAGGAGTACTTGTGGCACCTTAGACTAACAAATTTATTTGAGCATAAGCTTTCGTGGAAAATACAGTAAAAAGATTTATATACATAGAGAACATGAAACAATGGGTGTTACCATACACACTGTAACGAGAGTGATCACTTACGGTGAGCTATTACCAGGTCTCTATTACAGTGTGTATGGTAACACCCATTGTTTCATGTTCTCTATGTATATAAATCTCCCCACTGTATTTTCCACTGAATGCATCCGAGGAAGTGAGCTGTAGCTCACGAAAGCTTATGCTCAAATAAATTTGTTAGTCTAAGGTGCCACAAGTACTCCTTCTCTTTTCTGTAAAAATGTGTATCTCACAGCATTGCATGATTTTTAATTTAAAACAGATTAATTTTTTGGCACAAGTATTCCATTGAATTACATGATCAGTATGAAATGTACCTTTTAAAAAAAAAATGGAAAAAATCGCAAAATGTAATTGAATAGTTTTGCTTGTATAGATTATAGTTTATATCTGGAAGTTGAGTACACAAAATAGTTTGATTATTCAGTCGTCTTCTTTTGTGTAGGATGCCTCGCCAAGAGTTCCTGGAGGCTCCCCTAGGACACCAAACAGATCAGTAACATCCAACGTGGCCAGTGTCACACCCATCCCTACTGGCTCAAAAAAAATTGATCCTAATATGAAAGGTATATTTCTTGTGCAGGGAAAATGTAGTGGGAATAAGTGAGCTATTCTTGATTGCTCACTTGAAATACTTTTGTATTTGTTCATACTGACATAATATGTGTAAGAGACAAGGTGGGTGACGTAATATCTTTTGTTGGGCCAACTTCTGTTGCTGGAAGGGACAAGCTTTTGAGCCTCAGAGAGCTCTTCTTTAGGTCTGGAGAAGGAAACCAGAGTTTTCAAGGTAAATACAAGGTGGGACAGATTAAGCATGAAGGGGTCACCAAAGTTGTGGGAGACAGCTTAAAATGATGTGGGCAATTAACACCTCTGAAGTTGTAGGACAATGGAGGGTTAGTAGGCAGCAGGATGTGTAGCAACTGTTGTAGTGGGCCATAAAACCCTTGTTTTTTGTGTCCAGCAGTGTTATGAATTTAAGTTCCCAGGCCCATCTTTTGAAGGTGTTGTACAGGTTTCCTTTGAGGACAAGAAATGAGAACTCAGATATGGGTGATCCTTTCATGAAAAGTGTTTGCTCGTGGGTAGTAGTGTGTTTTTTGTCTTATCACTTTTTTGTGTGAATTCATTCGAGAGCGTAGCAGTTGTCTGGTTTCACCCATGTAGTTGTGGTGTACCTTTATCAAGGGCATCAAGTATTCCAGTATGTTGATAGGCAGGTGTAGGAGCCATGAATCCAGAAAGGTATGGTGCTGAAGGGAATATTGATCATTGTAGCAGTGGAGATATGGCTGCAGGTTTTGCATCTGTTGTTTTGGCAGTCTCTGATACTGCTTTGAGTTGGTGTGTCCTTGTCTTACTTCTGATGAGCTTAGCAAGGTTGGGGAGTTATCTGAATGCCAGAAGTGGGGTTCAGGAAAGATTTATTTCAGACTGTAGTCCCCAGGAAGTATAGCTTTTAATTGCTGCATGATATCCCAAGGAATGTGTGTTCTGTCGGGGGATGATAAGTGACAACTAGGGGTATGCAGTCAGTGGGCTTGTTTTCCTGCATTGAAACAGGTTCTCCTAGGGTATTTATATGGCCTGTTTCATGATGCAATCTACTTTTCTCTAGTGGCGCATCCTCGTTTGGTGAAGATAAATGTGTTAAAATGTGAATCTTAGAGCTTCTCTTCGGCGCATATTCTTTGGTATCTAAGTGCCTGGCTGTAGATACCAGATTTCTGGATGTGTCAAAGCTGGTTGCTGGATTTGCAGGGGCAAATGTGGTGGTCTGTATGTATATTGTATATAGTTGTCTGTCTGTAGAAATCCATTGTTAATTGTGGTGTCCAGGAAGTTGATGCTGGTGTGGGGATGTACCAGAGAGAGTTTGATGGATGGGTGGTGTTTGCTGAAGTAGTGGTGGAAATCTTTGAGGGAGTTTTTAGGTCATCTGTCCAGAGGATGAAAATATCATTGATGTATATTGTTGTTTTTGTGATGCATTTTTACAGAAATTTTCCTCAGGGTGGTCCATGAGGAGGTTGGCATACTGAGGAGGCATTTTAGTACCCATGGCTGTTTACATGGCTTGGACAAAGTGTTGTTGAATATAAAGTTATGATGGGTGAGGATAAAAATGAGATTGTCAATGTGTTTGGGATGGATTTCTGGACTTTGTCCATTGTCTTACAGATATTTGAGACAGGCTACAAGCAATCTATCTCACCTTGTGTTTAGCTTGAATGCTTGGGTTTCCTTCTCCAGACCTGAAGAAGAGCTCGGTGAAGCTTGAAACCTTGTACCTTCCACCAACAGAAGTTGGTTCAATAAAAGATATTACCTCACCCACTTTTTTCTTTCTCATATCCTGGGATAAACCCAGTACTAAACACTGCAAACAACTGTTTAGTCAGCATTTGTTTGGAAAATGTTGTTTTTCATGTATAAAATACCTTCCTACTTTTTTGATGTAGCTGGAGCCACAAGCGAAGGCGTCCTAGCTAACTTCTTCAATAGTTTGCTGAGTAAAAAAACTGGTTCCCCAGGCGGTTCTGGTGTTGGCGGTGGCAGCCCTGGAGGAGGGGGCAGTGGAGGTGGTGCCAGCAATTTACCACCATCAGCAAAAAAGTCAGGTATGATTAATCATAAAGCATCATTGGAATTTTCATTTGTGCAAGGAATATCTTTAATCTAGCATGCAATATTTGTTAAAATGCTGTTAGAAATGTGGCAAGATAAGTAATACAACTTCAATATATACAGCATTATCCATGGCTCAACGACATGGTAAAATCTGAGGCTGACAATGGTAAACCAAGATGAGATCATAGTAGATCTTAATGTGGAAGGGTGTTATGGGTGTATTGTGAGCCTCTGAGCTTTTTTGGGGGGAAAAATCATATTGTATTATATTTAATTGAAATTATGAATAATATCCTGTTCCCTATCTGCTAGCCCTTAGTACTATGAGGCTCTGAGGTGTTTAATCTTCCTTCTATCTGCTGCTTTCCAATGTTTGTGTGCTAGAATCAGAGCTTTTGTGGGGAGAACAAATACAGACCAAGAGACTCTCTTGCATTACTGCAGGGGAATAATGAGGATAAGTAATATGAATGCCCATCTATTGAGTCCCCTCTTTTGTTCCTCATCACCTGGATTTCTCCCTTCTATTAGGGAAGGTGAAGAGAGCAAAAAGGCCCTTCTGGGTAATTGCTGCATGAGCCTGTGGTGTTAGAAAATAAAGGAAGCATGCTAGCTACATTCATCCCCACTTAGCGTGCCTGTAACACACCTAGCATGCGCGCACACAAGTGCTCCCAGGGGTGTTAAATGGGCTCTTACTACTGCACTTTCATTCTTTTCATCTACCTGTTGTCCTTTAAGATTCTAAGCTTTTTGGAGCATAGGCTCTTTTTATGTTTGTACAGCACTCAATGGAGGTCCACCTGCTTGGAACTTCTAGGTACCACTGTAATAGTCCTGCTCTTCCTGGCCTGATTGCAGAGAGTTTAGGGGAAAGATTCAGAATGAGCACAGAGATTTCATCAATAGCTTCTGCATAGATTGGGAATCCTAGCTGTTTAAATCCCTCCGTGATTTCTGAACATTGGCTGCCTTGATCACACAACCCTCACTACGAAGTATTGTAGCGCATATCTACATGACATCTTGGTCCTCCTGACTCCAGTCTGGGGCCATATTGATCAGGAATTATCTGGAGTAGCCAGCTTTCCTAGGGATGCTTTCTCTTCCATGGAGTGATACTTTTGTCCTCATTAAGGTGAGCACATCATGGTTACAGAATTTTTTCCTCAGTCTTAAGTT
This sequence comes from Dermochelys coriacea, assembly GCF_009764565.3. NCBI lineage: Eukaryota > Metazoa > Chordata > Testudines > Dermochelyidae > Dermochelys > Dermochelys coriacea. The sequence goes on from NC_050069.1 coordinate 195,296,939, forward strand.
ACAGAGCGACAGAGGTATGCTGATCCTATCTCTAACTATCACACTTTTCTAGTAATAGTTTAGACCCCAAAGTGTTGCTTCTACTGGTATACATCTTAAAGAACTACACAGAGACACAATCTTCAGGGATGGGAGGTACATGATGGTTGCAGCATAATTTGTCAGCTGTCGGTTTTATACTCTGGCCTTCAGATATGCCAGAACACCCTCCATCCAATCACTGCAGCTGCCTCACGACGACTATTGAAAAGCTGAAGCAGAAACCTTTATTGCTGAATATAGAATGAGAGCCTAGCTAAACCTGTCAATATGGACTGCAAACTCCATTACCCAGCACTAGATACAAGGAGGATTGCCACACTGACCTTAATTCTACTATGTGCATATGCAATTCTGCTATCTTATCTATATGCATTACAGTACAACTTTGTGATACCCACTTTGGGAGGGTGGATGGGAATTCAGAGAGTCTTCAACCCAATCAAGAAGATCTGGTGAATAGGGGCACAAAGGATCTCCAGCCCCTATTTGAAGAGGGAGGCAGTATCCATGTGGGGGGTGTATTCCGATTCAGATGCAAAGATTGGTCATAGGGTTCCTCTGGGCAGGAAATTTCACAGATCTTCAGTAGCTGAAATGGTCTGGTCTGCTTTTTAAGCTCAGCCGGCTAAGACCTATTAAGGATCTGTGGTCCTTTTTAAATAAGAATTTTCATGTAAACCTAGATTAAAATAATCCTATTTCCCCCATGTCTGTGTGGAGGGGAGGTAAGGCGATTGGGAATGTGAAGAGGGTTTGTTTGGTAAATTGTACAGTTAGTTACTTGAGAGCACTTTGGTTCATTATGAAATATACTTGAGATCAAATCAGTATCAGTCAAGTTCATTATTTTCTAATGCCAAAGTTGATTTCAGCTTTGCAAAGTGTTAAAGGGTACTCAGAATAAGTGAACAGGTTTATAGAAAGACATAGGCCAATTCTGGCCATGTAACTGTTTGAAATATAAATCTGTGTATTATTGTGTGCTTAATACATGTGGTGTGAATAATACATACTTGTAATATAAGCCCAACATTTATTGGTCAACACTTTCTGAAAATTTTAGGAAATGAGATGTATATCATTTATGTTAGGATTTCATAGGATTTGCTTTCCACATACAGTGTAAGACTTTGAGAGAACTATTGTAAAAATGGCTTGTTAGCCAAACAGTAGGGTAACCCACATGTCTAAAATTGCTACTGACTAAATATGTTCTCATTTTACTATATCTTTACTCTAGTGCATCTGCAGTTTGTAAATGTGATGTGCATGAAACAACTTATTTAGTATTGTATTAAAGCAGGAAAACTTAACTTTTTTTTTGATGGATGTTTTTAAGATATAACATAGTTGTGGGAAAACAAGTCCTTTCATTTTTAAGCATGACCAAGTGTTGTGCGCTTTTTTTTGTACAGGCCAGAAGCCAGTCTTGACCGATGTTCAGGCAGAATTGGATAGAATTTCACGAAAACCTGAAATGGTCTCTCCCACAACACCTACTTCCCCCACAAAAGGTGAAGCATCTTGAAGACACCAAATAAAGCAATTTATTCAGTTTTCTGGGATAATTTAAACTTGCCTCTGCCTCTTCCTTCAGTGAGTGGAACTAGACAGCTGAAACACTTTTTCAGAGAAGGACAAACAATTGATGTCTTGATTTCATGTGTTGCCCAGCTTTACAAAAGGGAGCTAATACAGATGGAAAACTATACCACACCATATAGGACTACTGTTCACGGTGGAATTTAAAGAATTAACTAATTCCTGGATTTTGTTGAAAAGCTGGTGTAATTGTGTAAAATGGCACATATGTCCATTTAATCATATAATGTTAAAGGCTGCTTAAAGAGTTGGAAAATGACATGTAGCATGGGCACTTAATGTATATTGATCTCCCAATCTATTATAGTTGAATTTAATACAGGTTAACCTTGAGGGATAGAGCTACTAGTTTTGCTGGAAGAGAGGATAATTGGTTGTTATAACTTTTGTGTACCAACAATAAACTAACCTGAATAAAATTCGACACTTCATGTGGAATATGACAGCAAACCTGTCTGATCTCGTTTGAGATTTACGCTGCATCAAAAACTTGAGCTAAACTTTCATTCCAGCATAAGACTTTAAAATATTGGCCAATTTGATAACTTCAGACACTGAATAAACTATTTGTGTAAAGAAAAAAGCAGAGGTAACTTAATAAAAAATGTACAGATTATCAGTATCCAGATTTTTTTCTGTGTATATATGGCTCAGCCTTAACATCCCCTCTTTTTTTGTTTCCCAAAAGAGTTATGGTTTTAAATCAGACATTAAAACTGTGATCAGTTAATAAAGTATTATCTGCATTCAGATACAAATAAATTCATTGCATTTTCTTGTATTAAAATATATATTAGCTAATCAAAATATGTAGTGTTTCACTCTTGAAGACTAGGTACTTTAAACGTCCCTCCCTCTTATCTTTCACTCTTCTGTGAATAATAGTATGGCCCAGCTTTAAGCTTCCCTAAAAGTGATAGTTCTGGAAGAAACAAATATGAGTCTGCTACTCGTACAATACAGCATTGTACTAATCTTCCTACGTGCAAAACTTCGATCATCAGATTTCGGGGATTTAGTCTTTAGTTTAAAAGCCCACCAGATATATTAAGCATCCCACTGATGATTTTTCAGTGCACTCTGTGGAATCATGTTACAAAAGTTAGCATTTTTTTTGGTTATTTCAGCTTTCAATACACAGTATTTGAGAAACACTTGAGATCATAAACATAATATGAGAAGTCTCCCACTGAAGCTCATGGTATACTGAGATTAGAACAACTTTCAAAGATTATCCTGAGTATTTTTATTAACAATTCTTAAATAGGTGTACAATTTTTTTACTAAAACAGTGGGTATAATGTACACAATTTCTCCAATTTACTCATTGGAAATCTGCTAAAAAGTGTTAAGAGAAAACATTAATATCCATAATTTTTATTCTGGGTATGGTATTCTACTTGATACTGCTGTTTAAATTCCTACTTTTGATAGAGATTTTTTTCTGATTTTTCCCAAAAATTCATTTTCTTGAGACCAACATACTAGAATGTTTTGCTTTGTTAGCTTTGATTTTATTGCTTGCTCTTCAGGGAACTTTTTAAAATATTGTCTGCTTATCAATGCTAAGAATCTGAGACTAGCTGTCTTATCTAAACAAATCTATTGAATTATTTTAAACATGGGATCTCATTTGAATAATCTGATTAGGAATAAATCTAAAGTACAATAATGGTAAAATTTTGCCCTTGCAACCCATAATAATGGTCCAGCTCTCCTGACCACCTATGTGAACTGCTGAGGAATAACTGTATAGAATACATACATGAAGAAGGAAATGGTTTCTAATCACAGATGCATTGCATGCATCACTGTTCCTTGAACAATTCACTACTGTGTTTACACATGTACAGTAATTTTTTTAACATAGTAATTTAAAATGTGCATGACAGCTCTTGTATTGCTGATGAGATCACCAGTGTGTTTCCTATCTAAATTCTAGTGGTACACCATACTCTTATTAAAAGACAGAAACTTAAGATTTTAGCATGTTTAAATTGAAGAGCTATTTTTGTACTGTTTTAGTTTTTGCAAGGAAGAGACTTTCGGTTTCTAAACTTTTCAGTTCTGTTCATTTGAGCATATCTGATATCAAAGTAAAGGCCTTTTGTGAAGTTGGACAAATGTCTCAAAAGAGTTCAATAAACATCCATTACACCGTTTATTTTTGGGGCTTTATTTTAGAAAAAGAAATTATAATGGAATCTCAGTACTAAAGTGGATGAAAACCTAAAACCACATTTCTGCATATTTGAAGCTTTTGGATAATATGCATTGAAGGATTCCTTAGCCTCTTTTTATCCAGGACAAATCCGCTCCAAAAGAAAAGGCAGTAGAAGGATGCTGTGTGTGCTGTGCCTCATCTTTTAGAGAAAATAAATACCATGTTCTGTGGAAAAATGCATCAAAATCTATTGCAAATAAGTAGTTTAAATACTTTGGTTTTTTAAAGTGGCTGTTGCCAAATCCCTTTGAACTGTATCTGTTGTACAATACCCATCTGTTTAAACATTCAATAAAATCATGACAAAACTCCTGTTACTAAAAACAAAATAACAGCTATAACAAAAAAGAAAGGAGACTAGAGGCTATTGTCCTCTAACTGGGATTAAACACTCTCAATTGCCACTCAGAGTAATCTATTTTATCATTCTATTAATGGGAGTAGAATGTCTCCTTGAGTCTAGTTTCCTCTTGCTATTTCAGCTGTCAAAAAGGTCCATGTTGATCTTAGCCAAACCATTTTTTTCTGGAATAGTTTTAATATGAATTTACAAACCTGTCACCACAAATGTACTATCAATTAAAAATATTGGTACACAAACAACAAACCCATCAACTCTGTAAGGCAGGGATCAAAACAGTTTGGGGGAGGAGAATGGAGAAAACTATGGGGGAGGGAACTATTGTATAATTCATTAGAAATCATAAAAATATAGTAACTGCAATAAGTTGTAGACCTGTAATAAAAGAAAATGACTTCCAATTTGTCTGTAATAAATGGGGAAACTGATCTAATACAGAAGAAAGTCAACTAAATATGTGAGTGAATGAATACAGCCATTAATTATTTATATAATGCTACAACACAATCCCAACCCTGAAAAGTCTCCAGTCTACCAGACAAGAATATGTACTAGGTAAGGAAAGATGGGGAGAGAGTATAGGTTGAGGACTAGACCCTCTGAAGGATTCATAGGAAAATGTGGATCTTTAGTGGAAGGGAGAAAATTAGAAAGTTTTAAATAGCACTTTTAAAAAATCTACTTTTTCATTGCTCTAAGCACAATACAAGCATTTACAAATTTATACCATGAACTCTATCAATCAGATTCCTCTTTAGGAATATTACTGCAGCAACAGGCAAATGGATTAACTAGTGAATCGACCTTTTCCAAGTCTCTTGCAGGATTCATCGGCACAATGTTTTTCTGAAAGTTTCACAAGCTGCTTGTAAATTCTGGGATATAGCTAAAGGGTCACTTTATTTCCAAGCAACACTTACCCAAACAGATATCCTAGATCTTCCCAACGAGGGCTTTGGACCTAGGTATGGTTCAGAGACAGCCCCTAGTTTTGCTTGTGGATGACCTCTGAGCCACAGGCAAGTATCTGTATTAATTCTTACTCCACTATTTGAGTACATGCACATATTTTGGAAGAACACCCATAGGGATATGTGCCAATATGTGCTAAAGCAGAGACTGAAAAGTAATATCCGTGGAGCTATGCCTGCACAGAGCAATGCCTTATGCTCTGAATAAAGGGATAAAGGAAGGCACAAGCTTGCCATCGCTTATTCCTTCTCAACCACGGGACGGCTCGAGACCACATCTTCTGCTGTTAGCTGTATTCAGCTTCCTCCTTTCATCTTGTGAAAGCCTTTATCTATTTTGTTGTTTATTTTGCTTTATTTAGTTTAGTATGATTGTGCTCCTGAGGCTTGGTGCCTCCTATTCTTGGACCTTTATTAGTGCTGGAGCACAATCTGTTATGCCTAAAACCTCAGGATTTAATCTCTGCTAGACTTGCCACAGGCCTTTTCCCCCACAGTGATGGGAACACTAGTTGCCTGCACTGTTTCGGAGACTCTCATCCCCTCAAGGTGAGAAGTCTTGTCAGAGGGTCAAAGGCAAGTCCAAAAAAGACAGGGAGCCTAGACGAAAACTCCTATTTAATTAAATATGCTCGTGTTCCAGAGGGGTCTGCTTCCTCCCCCCTCACCCATGTAAGTTGGCCTCAACGTTGCAGGGGCCTTTGGTCACTGTTTCAGCTTTGTCTGTGGCCACCAAGACAAACTTCAAAGAAAAAGTAAAAAGAAAAGGAGTACTTGTGGCACCTTAGAGACTAACAAATTTATTAGAGCATAAGCTTTCGTGAGCTACAGCTCACTTCATCGGATGCATTGAGCTGAATTGAGCGGATGAAGTGAGCTGTAGCTCACGAAAGCTTATGCTCTAATAAATTTGTTAGTCTCTAAGGTGCCATAAGTACTCCTTTTCTTTTTGCGAATACAGACTAACACGGCTGCTACTCTGAAAGAAAAAGTAGTACATCTCCCAAACCTGAGAAATGAAGAAATGGGATAGGTCCATAAGACTCATTCAGGAGAATTAGCGCTCCAACTGAGTCCAATACAGGTGTTGGTACCATGTAAGAAGCCCCATATGAACAAGCCCTGTGCCACCAGAGCCATCTATCTCAGCAGAACTATCTGATCCCCTGCTGCACTGTGGTACACATAGGCTACCATGTCCATCAGTTCTGGTCTCTTACCTCATCTCTGAAGTGAGACAAGACCCTGCAGCTCCTCAGTACTGCAGCAGTTTCCATCCCACCAGTCAACATTTCCACTTCCAGTACCAACCCAAGCCTCAACCTTAGGCTACCAAAACCTGCTGCGTCCTAGATTTCTGTCTTCAGAGGATCTTGTTTCTGATTAGCCTGAGTCTTCACTGTTACAGAGATCTATCAGAGCTCACTCACCAGTACCATCCAGACAGTTACAAATTGAAACTTATAAGTCTTCAACCTTTGGTATTGATCATGATAACTGAGCGTCCCTCTTCCTCCTCCCACCAGATTAGCACAGGAGATGATTTATCAGACTTGAAGATCTGGGTACACAAATCCCTCCTGGTACTGTACCACCAAACTCCCATGAGTCCCTCTCATAAAGAGGACTCTAGGGGACTTACCAAACATTGTAGGCCCAGATAGTATGACCTTTCCCCTAGTCTCCTCAGTGAGGTTACTGGGACCCTTGGGGCCATTTCAGCGATCAGTTCTACAGGATGCCAAGAAAGGACTACCGGCACCAACTGGTTCTGTACCATTCATGGATACCAACTGACCATCTCCCATTACTGCACACTTCTTCGGTACCAGATGATACACAAGAGAAAAAAAACTTCAGCTCAAGATCTTACATCTTTCAGTCAGGTCCTCTTCATCCCTGGATAAGGGGGTAATGCCACCAATGCCCTCCTGTGCTGATGATTTCAAGACCTTCGAGGACATCATGAAGCGGTTGGTAAGTTCTCTCCACTAGAAGAAATCCAAGAGTCACAACTCTCCTTGGTGGATATTTTGAATATTGATCCACAAGAGAAGATTGCTCTGTTAATGAGGCATTGCTAGCTCCTGCACATACCCTGTGGCAAACACCAGCTCCACTTCTACTCACCTCTAAAAGGTCAGGCAAGAAGTACTACATCCCACCAAAAAGAATGTAAGACTTCTTTTCCCACCCCAGCCCTAATTCTCTAGTGGTGAAGATAGCCGACAAAAGAAGCCATCAGGCTCGCTCTACACCTCCAATGAACAAGGAATCCAAGTGGCTGGACTTGCTGGGCAGAACAAGCTACTTGTCAGTTGTTGTTCAATTTTGTATTGCCAACTATAAGGCCTTGATGGCAAAATACAAGTTTACCACAAACTCAAAATTTACACATTTTATTTACCACCTCCCACAAGTCCAAAGAGAGCAATTTTAGCCCATCTTGTATGTGCAGTTAATCTCAAAAAGCTCCCTCTAAGCTGCCCTAGATGCCATCAACACAGCCTCCAGGTACATGGCCACAGCTGTGATCATGAGTGTGTCCTGGCTCAAGTTCTCCGGTCTTCTAAGAGAGGTGCTTGAAGGATCCAAGCTCTTCAGTGAGTATACGGACTCCTCTCTACTCACATTCAAGGATTCCAGGGCAACATTGCGGTCACTGGGGATTTACATGCCTGCAACGAAAAGACAGTTCAGTAGAACCCAAACTGCTCAAAGTTCCAGGCCATTCCAGTACCATCATCACTTCTTCTCTAAACTCCATGAATTATTCAGGAGAGGAGGCAAACAGGAAAAAAGGGGATCAGCCACCCCTACTTCTACTCAATCGGCCCCTCCTTCTAAGGGTTTGTCTTCACTACGGTGCTAAATTGGTGCCACTGCCATCAATGCCCTTGCATCTGTTTTTGGTTCCTCCCTAGAACATATGATTTGGTGATGGCCTTCACACTTATCTTTTAACGTACACATTTCTCATTCATACACAAAACAGAATTGATTTACACAAAATATTTGAACAGGAACATCAAGTTGCAATGCAGAAGAAAAACAATCATTGCATTCTTTTTTTACTTATTTTAAATGCTAAACCTACAGCAAAGTGGTGACCCTAAAAGGTCTGTTACTGCCTTGAAATCTGCCCCGACAGGGATTCTGGCTGATGCATCTCTATTAATGGCACATTAGACCATTCCTTTCTGCTATTCAAAAAGGGTGGCTGGTAGGATATGGTCAAATCATACATTAATGCATTTAATACATGCTACTTATCTTACTTTTTCTTTATCCTTCCTTCTAAATTATATAAAATACAAACATACAATCCTACTACTACACATCCAACTATAAGACAAGAGATTGACTTTCTCTCACAATGTGTTTCCTCATTTGTCCTCCCCTCTGTTTTTATGGCTTTAATGTGTTTTGCTCCTTGGAGCAAGGGTCATTCCTTCTTTTCTGTTTGGGTAGCACCTAATACTTACTTGTATTGTAGTGCCTAGGCGTCCCAGTCATGGGTCAGGTCCCCACTTGGCTATGTGCTGTACAAACTCAGAACAAAAAGATGGTCCCTACCCCAAATAACTTACAATCTAAGTATAAGGCAAGAGACAACAGCTGTATATAGACAGAGAAGTACAAGGAAACATTGAGACAACATTGATCAGTCCAATGGGCAGTGGTCACAGCACACCAGCAGCCTAACCATTGTCAAGTTTTTTGTAGGCATCGCAGCAAAGGAGAGGTTTTAGGTGAAATTTGAAGGCTAACATGAAGGGGCTTGGCAAACGTTTGCAGGGTGTACCTCCCAAATGTGAGCGGCAGCATAGGAAAAACCATGAAGGTGCTTGTCTGAAAATTTAATAAGTGGACAAGCTGCTATGATGGGCTAAGTGAAGGTGGGAGTTGACTTTTGTTTACTGAATAAGAGGTGGGCCTTGAAAGTGAAAATGTAGCTTACATATTTGATACAATCCATGAGGGAGCCAGTGGAGGGGTGCAAAGAGGGGAAACCTGGTCAAAGTGATGGGCTAGGAAAATGATTTTTGCAGCAGCATGCAAATGGCTGTGAATGGGATAAGACTGCATTTGTCAAAGCCAGAGGAAAAAGATGGGAGGACTGAGATGATGAGAACCTGGATGAGAGTTTCTGGCGTGGGTGGATAGGAAAGACTATATTCCAGAGATGTTCTAGAGAAAGAAGCTACAGAATTTTGCTATAGCCTAGTTGTGAAAACCTAGAAGGAGGTCTGAGGCCAAGATGATCCCTAGGTTATTGACTTAAGTGACAGCCAAGATTCTAGCGTTGCCCACAGTGATCAAGGGAAGGAGACAGCAGGGAGAACTTGGGTTGGGGAGTGGCTGTTTTAGCTTTGTAGAGCTTGAGCTGAGGGATAGATGTCAGGAGGAAGGTATCAAACAGCCTGGTTGAGATTTGTTTGGACCGGAGCCCGGTTGGAGTAGAGATCTCATTCACCCACCCAGAGATGGTAGTTGAATTTGTGTTTGTGGATGAGATTACCCACAGGTAAGGTAGGGGTGGGGCGGATCAGGAGGACCAAGGACCGAGCCCTGTAGTTCCTCCCTGAAAGTGGAGGGGGACAATGAGGGAAGGAGTAGAGCTGTAGGAGAGTGAGGGGAAGAGGGGGTCGTCACAGGGGGATATGGGGCCGGACTCTGCCTAGGGAAGGAACTGGAATTACCCTGGGTATTCCTGGGGGGGTTAGGGAAGCTCCTCCAGCTTGGCGTGGGCCTAGTGCCAAGCCGAAGGCAGCCCTGGACTGCAGCTGCGCTCCTGTACAAGCCACAAGGAAAGTTACCGCTGACTCACTAGCTAGAGCTCGGTTTCAGAGTAGCAGCCCTGTTAGTCTGTAGTGGCAGAAAGAAAGAGAAGGAGGAGGACTCGTGGCACCTTAGAGACTAACACGTTTCTGGGAGCATAAGCTTTCGCGAGCTACAGCCCACTGGGGAAAATGCCTCTCAGCCCAGGTCAGGGCGGGCAGGTGCCGCAGGCGGGCACAGGGGGCATGACGGAGACTTCGGCGCTGGGCGGGGCCGGGGCCGGGGCCGGGGCCTGTGGTTTCCCCGAAGCGCGGGGAGGGGATTTCAGGGAGGCGGCGGGACCCGGGCGCTGCCGGATTCGCCTTTTCCCCCCGGCGGCGGAGGGACGTCCCTGCGCCCTGGTGGTCCGTGGGCGCCACAGCCCGGCCTTTGGGTTTCCGTTTGGCCGCAGCTCGGGCTCCCGGAGCCCGCCCCGCCTGCTATGGACCACAGCGCCGTGTACAACCGGACCACCGAGCCGCAGAGCGAGCCCAGCGCCAGCGCCAGCGCCAGCGCCTGCACCATCCGCCGGCTCACCCGGCAGCGCCTGCTGCTCAAAGCGGCGCAAGTGGTGAGTGAGCCCCGGCCTCGCGGGCCTACGCGGGGCCGGGAGCCGCCGTGTGCACTGGGGCTCCGGGCGGCGAGGAAACGCTCCCGCCTCTCGCTGTGCTTCTGGCCCGGAGCTGAGCGCCCGCGCCTGCCCACCCCGCTGCCCGTGGGGGGTGCGAGGTGTGGCCCCGGCCGTGGCCCTGTTTATCGCTCACGCCGGGCAGGGCGGCAGAGCGCCGCGCTGTGACTCGTACGCCCCGGCTGCCCGGCGCGGGGGTTGCCTCTTTCTCTAGAGAAACCAGGCGGCAGCGCCGCGTGCTCTGGGGAGATGTCGGGGGCCTGTAGAGAAGCTTGGCGCTGCCCCAGCGCAGGGGGCTGGACTGGTCCTTCTTAGCCCTGCATTTCTCTGGGTCCTCTGTCCCCTTGCTGTTGTCCCTGCATTTACCTGGGACCCTGCCCTGTGCTCTGGCATGGCTGGCTTTGGAGTAGAGGGTGGTCTGCTCTGTGCAGTAGGGTTGACGCTTTTTTTGACTTGACTATACCGTGCAGGGCCACAAAGCAAATAAGGGGTTCACCAACCTTAATTACCTCACCCGTCTTGGTTCATTAATCTCTTTTCTTTGGCCAGCTTCTGCTGGTGAGAGGGCAGCTCTTCAGGTCTCTGAAGCGAAAAGAGGAGCTGTGCAAGTTCGAAAGCTGGTCTCTCCCCAGCGGAAATTGGTCCCCTAAAATATATCCCCGCACCCACCTTCTCTCTCTCATATCCTGAGAGCAAGAGGCTACACCACCACTGCATACAACCTAAATACAACCGATGGTGTGAGCTGTAGCTCACGAAAGCTTATGCTCAAATAAATCTGTTAGTCTCTAAGGTGCCACAAGTCCTCCTGTTCTTTTTGCGGATACAGACTAACAGGGCTGCTACTCTGAAACCTTAGTCTCTAAGGTGCCACAAGTACTCCTTTTCTTTTTTCTGAAACCTTAATTAATGTTTCTTAACCTGTTGTCTTGCACAATGTCACTTTCCCCCTCCCTATTTACAGTCTTCCTTCTTTTCACACCACTCCCCTGCTCTTTGTTGTTTCTGTTTTGACACCATTCTCCCTTTGTACTTGGACGTGAATGCTCAACTAGATTAGTAGATTTTCAAAAAATCACTTGTTTCAAGTCCACTAAAAAGAAAACTTTATTTTTATGGTGCCTTTTATTTATTTGGATGTTGATATAAATCTGCTTCATGTTAGAGCCATAGAAATCCTGGCTATTTTGTTAACTTTATAATTCTCTGTTATAAACTAAGCTGTCTACATAAAAAGAGGACAAAATTGAGTACAACAAAAAAGAATGTTTCCAGCTGTCCCTTCGTTGTGTTTCGTGTGTTTTATTTGGCAATGAATACCGTTGCTATAAGTATGAAGTTGTTAATGTAGTTGTTACTGTCTAAATTTAATGTTTTTTCTTTTTCATTAGTGAGTTTTCTGTCTGCAGTCTTTTACTGCCTCTTTTGATTTCCATTTTGTAGGCTACATCTGTCATTGCACAAAATATCAGGTGGCATATAAAAATGACCAATAACATATTAAGACAGAACCTTACTCTAATAAAAACAAATCTTAAAAATAATATCTTAGACTCCTAACCAAAATAGAAGTTAGTACAGATAGTTCTTTTAAATGTAGACACAGAGCCACATTTACTTCAGTCAGAGAATTTAGCTTGATTTAAAAAGTCTTAACTGAATTTAAAAAGTTAAAACAGTAGTCTAAATCAAATGGCAAATGTATAACTCCTGGTAATATTAAATAGAACATTTTCAACTTTTAAAGGCCAGTATATTGGTGAACTGGCAGTGCGATTGTAATATCGCTTCTGCAGACTCAAACTTATTACTGTGGAGGCATCTTCACAGAATCAGTATGGCACATCTATTTGGACAGCACAATCACAGACACTGACTGTTTAGAAGTCTGTGCTACATTTAGCAAGTGATTTCAATTGGCTTTGTAGGTTCAAATAATAAGCAGGATCCAGAGCATGCAGTCCACTGTGGCATTGCTATTTGTGGTCTTAGCATTTGAACTTAAAATTAAACTGGTCTGAACTTATGTGAAGGCCTTAACGTTCTGTACCAGAGGCTTCATTCCATTAATATGGGTGGTAGAAAATCTTGGTTGAGCCTCATTATATTGTGGTGAGCTACTGTAGTGGGGTTGGAGTGTTACATAGTGGATCACTCTAAGGCAGAAGAATCCTAAGTTTTCAAAAGGAAGGAATCCTATTCTGCTAGCTTTTTGTGTGTATTTTGTGTAATCTTTTGCTCCTTATTCATAAATGTGGGAGGTCATAAATGATCTCTCTCAAATTTCTGGTTAATATATACAAAAATAAAAATAGCACAGCATGGTTTGGCTTTAGGAAAGATAGTGAAACCTAAATGGGAAGGGGACTCAACAATAAATTGTCAGTATCGGTTTTCCTGAAAGCTGAGTGGGTTTTAGGTCTGAAATGTCATACTCACAAGAGCATCAGTTGATTTCTGCCCTTGGTCATTAATCAGACACTACCAAAAAGAGGACCATAACATTTGAAAACATGTGACGGTCATTTAAAAAAGAAAAAGAATATGCCAGGTAATGGTAAGGTAACACACAAAACTTCAGAAAGTTATGGTTTAAATTTATATTTAAAAGTGCTTTATATAAATATTTTTGAGGGTAAATTTGTTCTTTGATTTGTTTTATTTTTTTAATGATAAAACATTTACTGTTAGATAAAATGAGCCATTGTGGGTATTACTGCCATGCAAACACTTTGCTCATATAAACAGTCCTGGTAATTTATATAGACTACTCATGTGCCTTCATAGACAACTACAGGCTCCCTCTGGCAACAGCCTTTCTGGTTGGGGGGAGAGGAAAATTGCTAGAATCATTCATAAGCAAAAACAAGACAAGAGAATGCTGGGCCCATGTGAGCACAAACTCGATAGTTCTTAAAGCTTTGGCAGTTTATGGCCTTATCTCATCATTGTAGGGACACCAGAAGGGTAGGTAACCAAAGCCAGATTTCTCTTTAGCTCAGAGAGATACTTCTTCTTTTATCTTTAGAGCCTTGCAAATGTGTGGATGCAGACAGTTGCGGACCATGTTTGTGGATTGAATGTGGATACAAATTTTATATCTGCGCGGTGCTCTACCTTGCTTCTTTCTCTCCCAAAATGTACAAATCTTTGAGTTCTTGGCAGGATGGATTTGATTTAAATCAAATTAATTTAAATCACTAGTCGGACTCTATTTAATCATGGATTTCTACATAAAAGTGCGTTCTTGTTAGTTGTTATAACCTTAATATGTATTCTTCACAACTCAGAGATAGATGAGACCCCAACTGGGTCTCTTTTACGGTCTGCTGCCATTATAGGTTTTCCCTTCTAGTGAGAGAATGGTATGGTAGATCTCAAATCAATGAAGGCTACATCCAGAAAGACCTCAAGACTTCTGGAATATGCTGCTCAGTTTCACTTTTGTTTCTACTGCCTATCCCTCTCTTCTCACATTTATCTCCAGACTTCTTCTTGTGCAGATCTATTCCGCCCCCAACAATCTTCTATTTATTGAACTCACATGTTGCACTTTTAGAGAGAGGTAAGGATTGGCTCTGTGTACACAAATTTGCAGAGGGACAATAGGGTTGAGGTCTGTTGTTTCTCACCTCTATATATTATTTATTTCTTTATTTAAAAACATTTTTGCTGTTAACAAGTATGTTATCTCTGGAGACTCAAATCCACAGTTTCAGAACTGCAAAACTAATCATTTCTGATGGTATCTTCTAGACCAGAGGTGGGCAAACTACAGTCCACGGGCCACATCCAACTTGCAGGACTCTCCTGCCCGGCCCAGGAGGCTAGCCTCCGGCCCCTCCCCCGCAGCCTCAGCTCACTGTGCCGCCGGCACAATGCTCTAGGCGGCGAGTTTGCAGAGCCACGGCTGCCTGTCCTGGTGCTCGGGGCCATGCAGCTTTCGCACCACCAACCACCGATGCTCTACGCAGCGCAGTAAGAGCGGGGGGGGGGAGGAGAGGTTGGATAGAGGGCAGGAGAGTTCAGGGAGGGTGGTCAGGGGGTGAGGGTGTGGATAGGGGGCGGGGCGGTCAGAGGGTGGGGAACAGCGGGGTTGAATGGGGCAGGGAGCAGGGGGGTTGTATGCGGCGGCGAGGGGCCGTCGGGGGCAGGGGTTCCAGGGGTGGTCAGGGAGAAGGGGTGGTTGGATGGGACAGGGGTCTCAGGAGGGCAGTCAGGAATGAGAGGAGGGGTTGGATGGGGCAGGAGTCTTGGGGGGGCTGTCAGGGGGCAAGAAGCAGGAGGGGTCAGATGGGGGCAGGGGCCAGCCCCTGCCTGGTTGTTTGCGGAGGCTCAACCTCCCCTATGCCGGCCCTCCATACAATTTTGGAAACCTGATGCAGCCCTCAGGCCAAAAAGTTTGACCACCCCTGTTCTACACTGAGCACTGTGTCCCACTGGGTAGATAGAAAAATAAACCTAAATAATCTATACAGAAGCCCCTGGAACACCATAAAATTGGGTCCCTAATCCATGAACTATTGGAACTCATTTACAAAACTTTTCTTAAACATTACATGAATATATTGTCTCATACTATAGAATTAGAATTTATAATCCCTATTCCATGATGAGATATCTTTGAGCTATAATGTATCTTAATTAAAACTATCTTTAGATAGGTTTTTTCCTCAAAAAGCATTTTATAAAAAAAATCAGATTTTAAATTAAAAAAAAAATCCTACTTTTTAATTTTTTTAAAAAATCATTGATTTTTATCTACCCTGGTTCTTGGTCCAGACACAAATTCAAAAATCTTGTACATTACTGTGGGTGAAATTCAGGTAGCTTTCTATGAATGACATGCCCTTGTCGAATGAAAGCGTATAAATGCTTCAGTTTACTTAAAAATTATTTGTGAAATAGTTTTTACTTGTTTTGGAAATCCAGGTAAATATGTTAGGATAATCTCTGCAATCTGTTGTGTAGTAATGTGATCTAATGGATAGCGCAATGGGAGTTGGCAGAAGTGAGTTCTAATCTTGGTTTTACCATTGGCCTACTGTGTGGCATTGGGCAGGTCATATTACCTCTCTGTCTCTTATTCCCCTCCCACTCTTGTCTGTTGTCTGTTCAGCTCTTTGGGGTAGCAACTGTCTCTCACTATATTTTTTACAGTAAATGGCACATTGGGGTGCTAGAGACTAGTGTCATACAGATAATACTCAAAACAGTGATTAAAACTGAGTACTGCAATCTTAAAATTGCAAACTAACTACAACTTTTCTAGGATGCTTTTTAAATAGGATGTTACATACAGTAAATCATCTGTGATTCCATTATATGTATGGTACAATATTCTCTAAAATACTGTAAAGTCAACTGCAGAGAACTACTTTCCACTTTTTAAGATCATGGCATGATATTCTGAATGGAGGGAACTCTCTACTTATGACTCATAGTTGTTAGAGATAAATAATAACATATTGCTGACTGGTGAAGCCTCTTTTTGAAACCACTTTTGTGTATCACATAAAAATGTACCTGCCAAAGGGATATTAAGAACTTTTTTGCATGGAGTTCTTTTAATTTTGGTTAATACAAAAGGAATTTAGTTTCAATCCAAAACCGGTTCATTTTCGGTAGAAAGTTGGATCGGAGAAGGCACATTGTGCCAAAACCTAGGGTTCTGAATTAATATCTAAAGCAATAATATTTGTCATTTAAATGGTGGATTTAAAAAGAAAAAGTATTGAATGCAGAAACCTCAGTGCATAACACTAGACTGAAAAGGAAAGTTATAATTTTAAGCTTAAAGATCTGCTCTTGCTTCTGAACTATTCATTTACTGCACAAACCCTGCTTTTAAAGACTTGTGAAATCAGCAGAATCCTTTGAATAGCAACCCTTGTGTGTAATTTTAAACCAGAAGATTTCACTGGGGAAATGCACAATTGAGGCTCTAAACAACAGTGGTTAAACAGTTAAAATTTCATAGGCAAGTATTTCACTTTCTTTAACTTTCCTTTGTTTTCACAACTTTATTTTGTATGTGCACACCAATCTAACATTAAGGCTTGACAGAATTATACATAACTACTAAAAGAGTGTATATAATGTTAGTATCAATAAGTGACAGTCATTCAAGTGATAAAGGAGGGTATTAATATCGGGTGGAGTGGTGTGGATGCACAACATGGAGATAATGTATTAAAAGTGAGCTCTAATACTTT
Source organism: Dermochelys coriacea (assembly GCF_009764565.3). Classification (NCBI taxonomy): domain Eukaryota; kingdom Metazoa; phylum Chordata; order Testudines; family Dermochelyidae; genus Dermochelys; species Dermochelys coriacea. The sequence goes on from NC_050069.1 coordinate 195,313,803, forward strand.
TTTGGCCACATTGCTACCCTGTGCACTGCATAGCAGAGGGTAAACTGACATTGTAGAGGAGAGACAGAACTTGGGTACATTCTCCCTAGTGGTCTTCAGACAGTGTAGAACAGAGGTTCTCAAATTTATTTGATCATGCCCCCCTTTTTTACATCTGTAGTAGTTTATACCCTTCCTCCTGCCACACAAGTATATATACTGATTTATTTATTTTTAAATCAACATGCAGCTCTCAGAAAGTATCTAAAACAGTAAGGCATTGATTCAAACAGCCATTTAAGTATATAGGCAATACCATATCATGCGCTGCTGCTGGTGGCAGCATTGCCTTCAGAGCTGGGTGGCCGGAGCATGGTGGCTGCTGGGTGGGCACCCAGCTCTGAAGGCAATGCTGCTGTCAGCAGCTTCTCAAGCCCCTCCAACCCACCGTGTTTGAGAACCTCTGGTATAGAAACTGCACAGTAAAGGCTCTGCAATTCTGGAAAGGAAGAGAAGCGAGGGGAGCAGCCATTCTCCACAGGTGGTTTACCCATGGGTCTAAGAATTTTCAGAGTGCTAATTCAAACAAAAATTACCGCTGGTTGAAAGTCCTGAGGATGATTTTCTGTGCTTTTCTGGGAGGGACCTCATGGTAGCACTTTTTTCTAAGGAACTGTGCTCTCATGGAGAGTGGATAATTAGGGAAGTATAATGCAGAGGCATTTGTCCTCCACAGGTACTTCGGCCCCAGTTAGCCTCTAAAGAGCTGTGTGGCTGTCAGGACCTCTGCAGGTTTTAAAGGCAGGGGACCCATGACAATGATTCTGAGGAAACTCTGAAACGTGAAATCTCCTGTTCCCTATTGAGGAAAATCCATGTGTTTGTACAGCATCTAGTGCCCTGGACTCTGACTGGGATTTTTAGGCTCTACCGCACTATAAATAATAATGTAGGACAGATGATGGCCCTTTGTTAATATGAGAAATAATTATTTGATGTATTAAATAGCTTTAATAGAATACTGTGAATTTATAAAGTGAAGTTAGATATACAATTAAAAAAACTATTTAAAATCAGTTTTTCCTTCCTCATCTTGCTAGTCAACTCCTGTGTTTTTGTTTTTCCCCTTGCAACAGTTTAAGGAGAGCACTCAAAAGAGCATAGTAAGCAGTTAACAGATGAGTACAGTTAACAGAAATGCTGAAGAAAATACCAATTAAGAATAGAGCAATTAAGTCTTCATAATTCCAGATAAAGAATTCAGTTGAGGGGGAAAAGGACAGTACATTTCCTTTTAAATAAATTCCCTCTAAAGCTTTTAATAAGAAATTGAAGGAGTAGTTACAAAAAAAAAACCACAGCTGCCAATTTACATAATAGGAAAAGCATGGTTGACATATGCTGTCAAATTCCTGCATGTAGGAAAAAACTCTTTACCTGAAGGAAGTCATTTTAAGTGGTGATACCTTTCCTCTTCATCACTGATTTTAAATTTAACTGTGGCACGTTCATTAACATGCAAGCAGCTGAATGACTTTCAGGGACAAAAGGATGGCTGTTAGTAAATATTTATGAGCCATTTGGTTTGGATCAAGCAGAGGAGCACCTACTATTGCTCCAGCATCATGATTATTTGGGTTTCTGAGCTCTGTTCAAAGTGGGTTTCTAGCAGTTATATTGCTTCTTTTCTGCTCTACTTTTTCACTGGGCGGCGAAAGTGATTCATACTGAAACTCTTCACTGCTGATAAAGAGCAGAAATTGTGAATGAAAATGAAAACATGACTCACATTTTCAGTGTGCTTGTGATAAACATTGTAATGAGGAAATGGAAAATACCTGTAATGGCTGTCTTTGCTTTTTAAATTTAAAAAGCAAGTGCAAAAAAGGACATCCCCCATACATCCTCAAAAAATGGATTTGAAATATTTTGGAGAAATCTATAGTAATTATTATTTTATGCATAAGTTGACTTCTAAGTAATCTGCCTAATAGCAACTACAGGAGAAAAAGGAAGTACGCTGAGAAATGGCCTTATTATTTTTGTTTCTTAGCTGTAGTTCTTTTCACTCTAAGATGCATCCTATTTAATACTGTTGAGTATTCAATATAGAATATTAGTCTGAAATGTTGCCCTCTGGGCACGATTTAGATTGGGAAATTTACAGTTCACATGTGCTGACCTGCTAATAATATTCAGATTAAAGAAAAACTCAGGCTGTACATTATTTTCCTTGACTAGGACCCACTATGTAGCGTGTGCAGCAGCGTGGTGCAAGCTATTAACTAGAAAATAATCAGTCAAAAGTAGCTGTTTTGAATTCCAACTCATTAAATGAACACTGGCAACTAATTGTCCAAAATAAGTGTTTTTAATTAAAATATTTTTCTGCCTTTTAGTGAGTCCAAATACATGTTGTTGTGCTATAATATAAAAATCAGACAGTGAAACCTAGTTAGAGTGGTTATTTAAAGATGTAAAGAGGGAGATGGGGATATTATCAAAATCTTTGGATAAACAGGGAAGATGGCAACCCTGATTCTTAGACTTGGTCTATACTTAAAAAGTTTTACTGGTGTAACTGTGCTGGTGTGTGATATTTTACCAGTATAGTTATGCCAGTAAAAGCATTGGTGTGGATGTAGTTATACCGGTATAACTTATTTTGCTTTGCTGAACTGGAATAAGGCCATGTCTGTACTATAGACTTGTGCTGGCATAGCTTTTCAGTCAGGTGTGTGAAAAGGTGTAATCCCTGAGTGACATAGCTCTACCTGCAGAAGTCTGTAGTGTAGACACCACCTGTACTGGAAAAAAAATGAGATTTTCCTGATATAGATTGTACGGATGGGGGATAGTTGTACTGGTATAGTACAAGCATAACTTTGTTGATGTAGCTGCATTCACACTAGATATGCTTTGCCAGTATAGGAATTATACTATTATAATGTATAATATTATAGTATATTATATTGGTAAAGTAATCCTAGTGTAGACATAGTCTAAACTATATCAGTCTAAGCACTTTCATATGGGTTTAACTGCTGGTACACTGGGGGTGAGGTTTGTCTGTTTAACTATGACAGCATAGGTAGTGTCAAAACTTAAGTGTAGAGAAGGCTTTGGAGAGTAATGGTTTTCCCAAGGTATTCTGAGTCTAGTAGGACTGATACTTGGGCTTACAAGTGAAATTGACCCATCTAGTTCTATTATACAGGCATAGTAACAGTGTAATTAGTAAGGATTTCTAAGATATGTAACAAATCTATCTAAAGTGGCAGGACATAGAGTTGTAAAACTATAGCAATGTTGTGCAACCCTTCTGCCCGTCAGAGTTGGCAGCAACAAGGGCCGGATTCAGTATCTAGGGGTTCTGTTTCAATAACACAATGCAAAACTGGCTCGAGCCTCCACCCAATGACCTGGGACAATTACATACCACCCCCCTGGGCACCTCTAAGCGGCAATACTTCCCCTCTCATAAGCACAGAGTCTGAGTGTAGCAAAAGCTGTTTAATAAAGGAGGGAAACAATGCAGCATTATGTTGGGGAAACACCACAAACAAGATTCATAACACCAACCATGAGCAAAAGACCCACCCCCAAGTAAGTTTGGCAGTGTCGTTTTCCCCTCAGGTTCTTAATTCCAGCAACCCAATAGTGTCCCCCCCCACACACACAGTCCTTGGTCAGTGCAGCCCCCCAGAGTTCAGAAATTCATCTGCAGAGTTTACCTCCCAGCCTGGGTGGAAGTGGAGGGAGGTATGGGGGGCATCTTACATGCTCCGCTGCTCGGGTCAATGGCCAAGTGCCACGTCTCTCCATGGGGTTCTGCTGCAGTCTTCACCACCAGCCGCGCCTGTCCATCATCAGCTGCACTGCTATCCACTCCACTCCGTGCCTTTCCGTTGGCTGTCTGCTCCTCTCCGCCAGCCGCCCAGCTATCCGCTCTGCTCTCTGCGCTAGCCGTCCTGCTGTCCGCTCACCGACTTATCTTCAGGCCCCTCCCACTTAACACAGCTCTCAGCAACTTCACCAATTTCAGCTCTCAGTGATTTTTAGCTGGTAGTAGCGGGAGCCTCAGTGCTGGTGCACCACTAGCCCAAAGTAGGTCTAATACTTAAACCTAGGTGTCAGTGATTTCAGTTCTGCAGCACATAACAAGACTCCTAATGGAGCCAAAATTAGCTTCGTTATTACACCATGGAGAGAGGAGGGGGTCAAAGTAGTGTTTAGGGCCCTCAGAAGGAACCCATACTACCAGGTACACATACCTGTCCCCAGCCTCTCTCAATTCCCTGGGTTTTGGAACCCCTTGTCCCTTGCCTAGCGAGTGCTACTTAGTTGAGGGCGAGTCCCTCCGTCATAAAATGCCAATACAGTTCTACTGTCCTTGAGTCACATAACCAGGATAACACTTCTGCCCCAATAACAGAGAGACGGGGGATCCCACAGCAGCCAAAGTGACTATTTGGGCAAGCAATTCATCATGCTAGGCAGGGTGGGTGTGCCCATGCAAACAAGAGTGCCCATGAAAACAAGATCAGCCCCTGAAATCCTTTTCCACAGCTCACCACCAGATATCGGGGTAGAGCTCATTCTAACTCTGCTTACAGTTGCATAAACTTTTATAGGTTAATTTTGCTTTGTAAATTTAAAGGTATTAAAACTAATATTTTGTCTAGAGATGAGCATACTGTCTGTGTATAGTCAGATCATGGATTCTGACTATAAAGTTGGAAAAGATAGGTAGTACTGCAAAAATGATGGCATTAGCTCTCTGTGGCCTGGTCTATACAAAATGTAAGACTAGGAGAAATATTTCCATGTGTTTTGTTTTTGGTTTGAAATTTCAGTGGAAACCCTCCCTCCCCCCCAAAAACAAACAAACAAAAAAACCCCAAACGTTCTTCTGCAATTCAATTACAGGGTCAAAATTTCCTACTGTTGCATTCTGCCTTTGGTAGCACCACCAGATGTAGTTGAGACAGGTCTCTTATTTTCACCTCCATGTTGCCTAAACCTGTTCAGAGTAGACTGGCACGTTGGTTAGATGATGTGCTGGTAAAAGTGCCGAAGGCCTGTCTACACTGCAACCTTTGCAGCTGCTGCAACAATAATGAATTGCAAATCATGCATTTGCCAGTGTAGATACAGGCTGTGAGGGGGATGGGTGTGGAGATGAGCAAAGTCTTGTTAAGAGTGATACCTGAAGGTTAAGATCAACACTAATAGAGTCCTGAAGTTAAGCCCTCTACCCAGGAAGGCTTGCATGATACAAGTAGTATTTGTGTGTGTGTGAAGAGAAGAAAAAAAAAAAAAGTGAATGGTTGGTATTACCCTTAATTTTATGACCCAGTCAGGTTCTCTCTTCCTGGAATAACCTACTCCACTGAATCTTTACTGCTGGAGTTTGTCCCCTAGGTCAGTAATGTAGTATGGGGAAACCTAGCCATAGGGAAGTGGCCAAAATGAGAGAACTGCAAACAAAATGTTATGTAAACACACTTGAGAGGATAGCAATACAACTATGTTCTCCTTTCTTCAAGCTAGAGAAACATTTCTTTAAGGTGACTTGTCCTGTGGACAGCTTAGTTATCATAACATTTTTTTTTGTTTTTTTCAGTAGCTCAAATGAGTTCTCTTTTTAAAAAAATAACTTGTGTCCTTCCCTCGAAAATAAGATGGCCTGAGGTGAGTGTAGAACTTCTGGGTAGATTGACCAATTGGTGTATCTGACCTTAATCTCAGCAAAAAAACTTGCTGTTTGCTTTGGAAAAGAGCCGTTTTCCCCATTCAGCACTGGAGTGAGGCGTGTGTGGATAATTAGCTAGGTGTACTTTCTCTGAAATATGGCAGGGGCACAAATGGTTCATCAGCATCAAAAGTAGAATTTCAAGTAGCAGCTGAGTTGGATGAGCTGCTTCTGCCAGTTATTATAAGGAAGCTGGGGCACCAGTTTTCATTTTCAGCTCTGGGCTATACATACCAGCCAATGCACCTGAGACTACATTCAGGCCTTGCAGCATTCCCAATAGGCAAAAAGAAATACAATTTTGCTTGTCCTGAGTGAGCATCTGACAACCAAAAACCTGTCTTCCTAGTCTGCTCCCTTCACTCTCATGCCTGAAACCATGAACTGGTAATGTATATTGTATAGTCAACAAGTGTGTGTCTGGTGTAGTGTGTGTTCTGTTCAGCTGGATCTACTGTATTAGTTAATTTTAACAGCAAGCTTGCATTTTTCTCTACATATCAAGTGTTTAATTTGTGGCATTTTTGTACTTGTGTAATGGTTTGTCAGGTCACAAACCACAAATACAAAATTCTTTTGGCTTTGACATTTAAACTTTTATTTTATCAGAGATAATTATTTTCATTGCTTTAATATCTGCTGACTGCCTGATGCAGACATTGGCAAATGGATTAGATAATTTGAATAATCTTTTTTTTCCACAGCTGCTTTCCCTTTTGGCCTTCATCCTTGAAGAAATTGTGGAGAGTTGTATCCTGTGTGGTGGGCTTTACTTCTTCGAGTTTATAAGTTGCAGTGCCACCTTTCTGGGTATCCTGATACTGATTGTCTATTGCACCCCTGCATATGAAAAAGTTGAGAAGGGTAAATTAAGCAAATTGGTAAGGAACTGCTTTATTTTTAGTTATTTTCACTTCTAAATTTTAAGGGTTTTTTTGTTAAAGCAATTTAAATTACATAACTGTTCTGTCCAGACAATATATATTATTTGTTAACAAGACTACACAATGTTAACTGAGATACCTTCTTTATATTAGCAACTGTTTACACATTTTCACATTGGCTACGGTGAGATACAGAGTTTCAGCTCTGGGCTGTGGAACTGTAAAGATGACAGCTTGCTTTCCAGGACAGCTGACTGTTGGTTCTAAACCTGGGATAAATGACCCAAGGTTCAGATCAAAGCAGGTGTTTCTCCTCTGTGTGCCCCTTAACTAGCTGAGTAGCATAAAAGAGCGTGAAGAAAGGGGTTAAAACTACTTGAAAAATCACTTGACAAATGCCAATGCCTATGCCAGTGAATCTCCTTCCTGCATATTACTGTGGGTGAGGGAAGGCACAGTGGATTTCAGTATTTTCCAATGTTATCTATCCAGACATACGGTGAAGATTCTTTTATTAGAGCATCCGATGAAGTGAGCTGTAGCTCACGAAAGCTTATGCTCTAATAAATTTGTTAGTCTCTAAGGTGAAGATTCTTATGTGTGATAATAGGTTTAGTTAAGGATCAATAAGCATGTTTTATTTAACAGATGTTCTCTTGAGCATGTGTGCGCATCTCTTTTGTTACAGCTAGGTTTAATACATTTTTAAGTCTGCAAGGAGCCATTATGAACAACTAATCTGACTTCCTGCATAACACAGGCCATGTGATTTCATCCTGTAATTCCCATGTTTGCATTTCTGACTCTGCAAGGGATTGCCATGTCTGTTTCAAGATCATTTTTGTAAAGCAAGTTGGGATTCCTTTGGTATGAAAGGCTATAGATAGAATCAAATTCTGTTCCTAAAAGCGCTTTCCTGTGTTTTCCCATCTCTGATATTTAAAACAAGAAGTGCAGGTTTGTTCCCTGGTATTGCATTAAGTAAAAATGAGTGAAGGGGAATGTAACGGGGCACAGACTCACTCAGAGGCGCCTCCTGCTGGCCATCTGGGAATTAGCTCTTTTTATCAGCTCCAGACCACCCTCTGCTGGTGTCTCGCTGTTGCTGGCCCCCGTGTCCCTCCCAAACCCCAGTGCCCTTTTACCTAGAGTGTTGCCCCTCCAGGCAGTATCCCACAGATCTGGGTCTCCCTTCCCTGGGGAACCCCTCACCCTCAGCCTATGGGTTACTGCCAGTCACCATCTAGCCCCCTTTCACTGGGGCCAACTGCAGTCTGTATAAGCCAGTCATGGGCAAGGGGGGTTTGGACCTGCTGCCTCTGCCTACCTTTGGGCTGCCCTGTTGCAATCCCAGTACCCTGTCTTAGGGCCATCTGCCAGGCCTGCAGCCTGGGGCTTTTCCAGTCTGGAGCCTCCCAGCTCCTCTGGCCTTCCCTAGCCCTGCTTCACCTCAAGTACCCAGGTATGCTCCCCGGCAGCCAGGCCCATCTCCCTCCACAACTAGAGGAGACTCTATGTGCTCTTGGCCCGTTGCCCTCTTATAAGGGCCAGCTGGGCCCCGATTAAGCTGGGCGTGGCCCCCTGTAAGGGGGCTTATTCCTTCACCCACTTACTTCCGTGGTCCTTCTCACATGAACAAAGAGCAACAATATCCGAAGTCCAAATGTGCAAACAATTTGATGTTTATTGGGGTGAATTTCCAGCAAGCACGGTTCCAGTTTCCTTCCTTAGTGTCCCCCTTCCCAGCTCTGACACCACAGAGCCTTACACCTGTGTCCCTGTTCCCATTCCTGCCCTTAGCCAAGCATGATTCCAATTTCCCCACACATCCACTTCCTGATTGGCTGCAGACTATATAATAAAACTTGAGTTCTGCTTAGTTATACCGTAACCAATCATTTTCCTGAAATTTAACTAACCAATCCTAACATATTGTAACATGATTATGTAACCAATTATATCCCACCACCTTAATTAGTTTACACCCAGCAAAATTAATTATAGCAGACAGGAACAATCACAGAACCAGACAGAGATTATGCAGACAAACAATAGGGAAATGGGGACTACAGTGACAGAACAAACACAGAAGTGAGGATTTCATATCCCAGGTATTGATAAGTGAGTTCTTGCCAGACAGGATGCTGTCAAACTAAGTTTCCTTTTACATCTTCTAGGCACTTCCCTTTCTCTGGAGGTGATAGGCATTATCAGGACAGGACTGTATTCCTAACAGCCCAATAGCACCTTATTTCAATGTGTCTAGTTTGGAATGTGAGGATGTGACCGGTCGCTTCCCAGCTCATGGCTGCTTCTGCGGCTTAGCCAAAGGCCTTAGCCTAAGCACAGGGCCTCCGACTGTCACAGTAAGAGAAGGACCTTACGCTGGCAGACAGTAACTTTTTGATTCTTTCTTTTATACCTCTAGAACTAGCCAAGTGATAAGAATACACCTAAATTCTTAGAATATAGGCCTTTACAGACAGGCCTGAATATCTATATCCTAACACCCCCCAGCTGAGGCTGCTTCTCCCAATCAGCCCCACTTTTCCTTCCCTGCCACAGCCCTCTCCCCTGGCTTTTTTAAGGCCGGAGTGGGTGACCACCTGCTAAAGGGAAGAACGAGTCAGAACTCACAAAATGTAAGACCAGGAGAAATATTTCCATGCGTTTGTTTGTTTTGTTTGTTTTTTTAAATTTCAGTGGAAACTTTTTTTTCCCAAAAAAACAAACATTCTTCTGCAACCCAAACATAGCAACACTGAGGACCTGTAGTGAAAGTAAATTAGATTATTAAAACTGGGAATTTTTATAATCTCTTGTGCTAGTGGCATAGGTAATGTGTGTTTAATGAGTTTTTTTTAAAAGGACTATGTCCTTTTCAATTAAAATATAAATGAGTAGTCTCCACCACACATGAATACACATACCCATCTGAAACTCATTCTACCTCTCTTTCTGGTTCCTTTACCAACTAGTGCCTCCACTAGTTTGTAATTTTCTCTTTTTTTATGCTTGCAGGATTTCTGGGTCACTACAGTAGTGGGAGTTCTCTTTTTTATAGCTTCCATTGTGTTTGCTACAACCAGTGACAAGTCATCTGTTGAAACTGTTGCAATTGTAAGTATGTGAAAACACCCCAGACTCCATACTGTGTTAAATCTTCAGCTCATGGTTTAGAGGAAGGGAAGCTCTGGCCAGGTTGTGGGCAGAAAACAGAAGGCAATGCATTTGTTGAGATAAGGATGCAGGAGAGGTGGCTACCTTAGGGCTCCTAACATCTGGTACGTAAACCTCTGCTACAACAGATTGTGGGAGATCCACATGATGGGCACATAAGGTTTGCTGGAAGCTCAATGCCCCCTAGGAGCTCCATAATATTGTGGATGCTGGGAAAAGCTCTTAGTCCCCTCAGTTAGCTTTGCAACCTTGGCGCTATGTTTTCTGACCCCTCCGTGGGTCATTAACCTCATTTAACCCTTCCTTCTGACCGTGGCCCTCAAGGTTCTACACCTTTTCTCTCAGACTCACCAGTTTTGTTCTTGCTTTCTCCACAACAAAGACACACCTGTGACTGGCCCATGCCAGCTGACTCGGGCTCGCAGGGCTTGGGCTGCGGTGCTGTTTCATTGCTATTTAGATGTCTGGACTCGGGCTGGAGCCCAGGATTTTGGGATCTTACAAGTTGAGGCTAGAGGTGGAGAGGGAATGAGGCTGGGCTGGAGGCAGAGCAGGGGTTGGAGCGGAGCTGCGGCTGAAATCAGAGCTGGTCTGAGGGCAGAGTGGGGCTGGGTGATGCTCCTTCCCTCCCCCCCCCCCCGAATGTTCCTCCACGCCGCACACCACAGTTTGGGGACCACTGTCCTAGAGACTCTAGAACATTCTTGTAAAGGATGAGTGGGTAGTGGTAACAGACATACAGCTGGGGAGTCAGTTATAGCAAGGAGGGTACTTGCAGAGTTCAAGTGTGCAGAATATTCAGAGCTTCTAGGAAGCAATACAGTACCAGAAATAGTTAGATGAGCAGCAGGGCATGTAGCTCACAAGGAACACTGAATGTTCGACAGTTCTGGAATTCATGTGGAGAAGTCTCGCTTCTCCAGCACACTTTATAAAGAGTCTTTATATTATTGCTGTGCTAAATGATAAAGCATCAAAATGAAAGAACATTCTTCTTGAATAAAGATTCATTAGAAAAGTAAATAACTCTTATCCTATAATCACAATGATCTTAGAATTTACAGGAAGAATACGTTTATCTTCTGTAATATTCATTTGTATCACAAACATTAACTCACACTTTCATGGCTTCTCCCTCCCCCCAGCACAGGGAGATGGAAGAATTCTTTCACTCTTAGATCTAATTGTTTATATTCTATTGTGTTGGCTCAAATCAACTGTATAAAACTTAACTTTCTCAAACTTCACAGAATCCCGTTAATGCTCAGGCACCAGTTTGACTCATTTTTAGTTGGCCTTGACTATATCTCTACTGTGCTACTACCTCACCCAACATGTTTTTAAAAAAAAAAAAAAAAAAAGCCTTAATCTCTGCGTCTAAGCTAGTATGTAAAAAATTTTTACTTTGAATTCCTTGTAGTCAAACAGTAAGGTCCTGTACCATGCACACCTGATCCAAGAAATAAAAACTATATAAGTACAAAATATGTCACATTTATGATTTCTGATTTCTTTCTGTTAAGAACTGAACCATTGACTTCAAAAGACCGGAGACTGACTGTATATAGAAATACTACAGTAAAGCTGGGGTGAGGAGGGGTTTCAGAAAGAAAATTGCTCGTTCTTTTGCTTCAGGTTCTCAATCAAAGTTGGAATAATATTAATGTTTATGTATACATCTTAAATAACTGTTTCTTTCACATTCACAGGTGTTTGGCTTTTTGGCAAGTATAGGATTTCTAGCTGATGGTATTCACTTTTTTATGGAGAATCGTAAAGTGAAGAAAAAGAAAGTGGAGAACACTGGCAACACACAGAACACGCCAGAAAATCAGCCACTGAATAACCAAAGCTAAACTTTAAAAAAGTCCTTTAATTTCTATGAGTTAAATTAATCAAAGTGAAATACTTTAATTTCCCTACTTATTTCACTGCATTGAGGGTAACTTTGTCTTCTCTCTCTTTTGCATCTAACCAGCTTTGTACATGTCTGACTCTATCATAAGCTTTTATAGACTCCTTAAGTTTTTTAACAATAGCACGTGGAGCATCAGGGTTTGTACAATTCTCCATCTAACTTCTCCTGACTAATAATTGTCAGAGGGACATTCTAAAAAAAAGAAATTGCCTCCAAATAGATTTTTTTTTTTAATTTAAACATAAAATAGACATCAGTAACTGAAAGCACTGAGACTTCTGAGAAGAATGACTGTAATACAGGGGAACTCATCAGGCTTAAATTCTGATTTATGTTTTAAAAATATTTAAATTTTATGTAAATACAGCAGGTCAGAATTAGAATTCTGTTGCATTAATTCACACCTACCTATGTATGTGATATCCAGCTTCTTGCCTCTGATACTAAGAATGAATTAGTACAATGAAATTCTTTCCTTGTTTTATCGGTTAAACTGTGAATGTAAAAGGGAAACTAAATTTTGCAATCTCACCAAGGTTTCTGTCCCTAAATGAGTTGTTCTTTACTTTGATTTTATCTTGTGTGTCTTACTCCATGCTTCTAGATTCTGTTTTGTTTTGTGTGTCTGAAAGTTGCTGCTCTTTTTTTAAAGGCAGTCAGTAAAACAGAAACAGCTAGCTTGTGTGTGTTTGATAGTCAAGTGGTGCATCATAGAGTGACTTTTGCACACCATATTTGTGGAAGTTTAAAGCTGTAAGTGATGCATTCTTTAAAAATATTGTTTAAACCCATTAAAGAAAGAAGAAATTTGAAAATTAAGAGGAAAGGTTAAGAGGCCAATATTTTCAGCCTAGAGGAAAGAAAACTGAGAGGAAACTAACTGCCTATAAACAGTTAAAGGGATATATTTTAAAAAAAGGGGGCAGGGACCAATTAATCCTTTGAGTTCACGAGGGCAGCACAAAAAGTAATTAGCTTAAGCTTTGCCAGGGAAAGTTTTAACTTAAAAATTAAATAATAAAACTTTGGCACTGTCCCCGTGCACATCACACATACTGTTAATAACATGTACAGTTTGTCCATGTAAAATTGAAGATGAATGGTCATGAAAGTTGATTTATTGTTTGTCCTTGCACCTGCGTGCAACTCAGTTGATGAATGGATAAATAAGTAAGCAAGCAGTTGTATAAACTTCTAGACTTAAGACAGCAGCCCATGGGATGAAAAGGGAAGCTATTAGTGAGCAATGGGTTAGGCACAAGCAGTGCAAGGATGCAAAAGACCAGACGGGTTGAGTCACATATGCAAGTCAGTGGTGAAAAGGCATTCTTCAGATGGTTGAAGGGTGGGGTTTTTTTGCCGGTTGGGGAGTTTTTTTTCTGTGGAAGGGGAAAATGAGATTCTTACACCTGCAAGGGTGGGCTATGTAAGCAGGATAAATTGTAGTAAACTTCCAAGAGAGCATGAGGTGCGCCAAAGTAGATATTTAACCCCAAAAAACCCCAAACCTCTGGTATCTTAGAGGCCTTGTTATGTAAAAGTAGTTTGTCTGACTTTTCATGACACTTGCCATGTCTTCCATGATTTGAGACTATTAACATCACTTTCCCAAAATGTATTGTGTCAAACCTACAGCCCTTTAAATCATTGAGGCAGCACTGAGACTAAACCCTCTAGGAACGGGTTGTCTTCTACTCTCGGCCTATTTTGAGGACAGAGTAGTAGAAGTAGTAGTTAGGGAGTTAAAGTATTGTAAGTGAAATCAGAGGCTTTTTCTAAGGCTGCTACTTTCTGATGATCATACATAATATGGTTGTAATGGTGTCCCTTTGTTAAATGTGTCAGCTCCTGAACGTTTGAACCTGTTTGTGAAGGAAATCTGACACTAACACTACATTTTGCTGAATATCATCAATCTTTGGCTCCATCCTGTTTTGTTAATTTCTCTGTGCATGGTTTTTACTAGATTTTTTTTTACTTGCTTTTTGCATCAAAAGTGGCTATAAGTCTTGATTTTAAATATAAATGTAAAAATAAGCTTGTTGCAATGATACCTAGAATGACTTCTACCAAGAACCCTTTGTTGTTTTATTAAATTTTATTTTCCCAGTGTGGGGGTTGGCCATGCTTTCCCCAGCATGAAAGAATGTGAAGAGACTCCCCGTTGTCAAAAAAACAATATTTGTGCTGCCTCTGCAGCACTCGGCTCTTGGACAGAGCAGAGTCAATTAACTCTCCAATGCCCTTTATAGAATTAGATAAATTTGTGTTGGAAGAGGTCTATTAAGTCATCTCTCTGCCATGGTTTCTTATCTCTGTAATAATAAAGTGCATTTGGTACTCGCATATTAAAGTTATAGGCACCAATATAAGAACCTAGATACATCCCATGATCTCAGAATGCTTTACAAAGAGGGAATAACAACTAAGTTCATTTTACAGATGAAGAGACTGAAGTACAGAGAGGCCAAGTGATTTTCTGTCACAGGGAGTCAATGCCAGAAGAGTGACTAGAACTCAAGTCTCCTGACTTGCAGTCCTATGATCTTGCCACTAAACCATGCAAAAATGGAGATACTTGCGCACCTTTGTAGAGCACTTTGAGATCTTGATATAAGTAGAAAGTAGCATTCAGTCCTTGCTATGTCGGGACTGTTCCCTGCAGTATGTGTTCCTGGTGTGTTGTCCAGCAATGGGGCTTCCACCACTCTCAACAACAAATGGGTGATCCTTATATAGATTTGAGTATCAGCTTATTTCTTTCTGAAATAAGAGACTAAAAATGCCTTTTTCAAATAGAAAGGGATGAAAAACATTTGTGATCAACTGTGTCATGAAAAGGGACGGATAATGTTTGGGAACTAGTTAGCTCTACTTTCTAATCTGCTATAGGCGGTCTCTGGGAGATGTAAGGCCCACTACCCTCAAAAGCACACCCAATTCTTGTCAGACTTGCAGTCTCTTTTGTGTGGCAATAGAGTGCTACCACTAGACTAGCCTGGAATTGGGTTCAAGTGAGTTTATTCACATTGTAGTGGATATACAGAACTGGAATTACTGACTTAAAATGGTGTGTGTGTGTGTGTGTGTGTAGTGGTGTTGGCATAAGTTTTGAGCATGATGTTGGTCTAAAACTCTTCATTTTTGTTTAAAAAGACTTTGGGATTACAACTCTTACTTGAGTTTCTTTAAGTGAACCTATGAAGACTGAGCATATAACTTTTTCGTAGATATTTGGAAGCAGTTTTTATAAACGACCATAGAAACCATATAAATAGAAGAGAGATGAGCGTAAGTCCTTCAGAGCCCAGCAACGGTTGTACGTTGGCTGGAGTGAGAGACTTTATTGCTGTAAAAATGGTTTGGAATCTTTTTCACACTCTAAAAAAAATATCCTATTTGATGGGGTTTTTTTTGTCAGACTCAACTCTCTTTTTTTTTTTTAAATTAGGCTTGGTCTCAAAAGTGGAGAGGGGCAGTTTTAAGCAGGATTAAATGTTCCTGAAAAAAATCTTGCTTAATCCGTAATAAAACCTGTGGAAGATAGTAATGGCTATTGGTAGCTTACCTGTGCATTGTGTCCTATCTCCAAGAGAGGGTCATCAGTAGTTGTCTATGGGGTTATGGGCCTGCTCCCATCCCTGTTGAGAGACTTAAGCCTATTGCAATGGATCCTTCTCAGACACCAGAAGCACCTAATGAGTCTTTATACCAAATTCCATGGTGATAAAGCTTTTATCCTATTTATGCTTTCCAGGAAATAGTTAATCTTATTTTTAGACTCCATATTTAATGTACCTTAAAATTACTATATCGACAGAAAAGAAAAGCAAGCCGTGTCCCTTGGACACTAGATATCAAAAGTTGTTACTGTCTGTTACTGTGTCAACTCCATTGTTCAGGATATTGGGTTATTGTGGGCTTCCACAATTGTATTTGTTTCCCTCCTCAAACTCCACCCCCTTTCCCAATTTCACCCTCCACACCTGGAAAGCAGTGAACTATCTTGCACTATTCCCAGAATTCTGTCAAAGATGTTTTGACATAACACCACTTGCCATCATGTTGATTTCAGTTTCATTGAAAGCACAGAAACCAACTCATACAAGAGAAATACAAAACTTCCAGTAAAGGGAAACATTTTGTGAGGTTCTTTAAAGAGTATGTATAACTGATTGCCACAGCAAATTAGCTCGATGGTGCCCTATTTAAGATATAAAATTTAAGTATAAAAACACCTTTTGAATATGTTCATTTATTGCTGTACATGTGTAATGTATATCTAGATACCTTTTAACTGGCAAATTTAATTTGTATTTTCATTACTTTGAGATTTAAGGAGGGGTTTTTTATGTTTATTGGGTTAGGAAAATATAATGGTTGTATAACTGTGTACAGTTCTTTGGCTTGTACTGCAAATGCCTTGAAATTCCAGTTGAAGTATTTTGAAATACTTTGAGAATTTTCCATTCTAAACCTGTGCCTTTTAAATGTGCTATGGCTTTTTCCTGGATTTCTAAAATATTTTAAGAATTTTAAATAAAATATTAGTAACTTGCTTCCGATCTTTCTCATCTCACCTACTAACAATTTGGCATTAATATCCACTTCTGCTAGAGGAAAATGAAGGAAATCGCTTCCTCCTTTTTCTCATTAGGGCCATTTGCCCTGTTTGATGGTGAGGGCTTCCATTGTGCTTGGACTGGGGAGAAGTATTCATCTTACAGTCTTATGAAGTTGGACATTTTCAGTGAAAGTTCCCACAAATTATCTTCTGAAATCTGCTCAATATTGTGACATTGAAAAATATTGTGCTAAAATGGTCCTTCCACTATAGATTTTACACATACAGTTTGCTGTAAGTTACTTGGGATGTACAGTTTCAAATACTGCTTTTCAATGGACTGGATTATTTCTTGGGGCATTTAAAAAAAGAAATGGTAGGCTTGTGTTAAGAAGGCTCACAAACGAAAAGGTAGCTGTAGGGATAGTGCATTTATCCTAGCTTAGAGAAGAATGATCAAACTACTCAGCTGGGTAAGAATTGAAATTAGATGTCTGTTTTGAAAATGTTTCTCTAAGTGCTAAAAAATTGTCAGTCAAACATGCAGGTTTTTGGGGAAATAGCTTTTTACATTTTTCTCCTATTTCTGTTTTCATTGTTCTGTAGATTCCTTTCACTCCACCAAGCATGTTATATTATTGCTCCCATGTAATGGTGACAGAGATGCACCTTTCTCTCTCAGGCTTTTTTACTGATTTTTTTTGTAAACTATGTGAGCATGGTATAACAACACACCCTTTTCTTCACCATATGCATTGAAATTGGTATAAAGGGTGAAGTGTACCTCAGTTTTTGTATCAGGAATGGAGAGGTGAAACCTGTCTCCACTGAAATCAATGGGGCCTTGGTTTCCAGATGAACATACCAATCAGAATTCTGTTAGGGATTTCTGGGACAAAAAAATGTCTTGTAAATTTTAAAAGGGTTTAACTTGAGAAAAGTGTGACTGGAACAATTAGACACAAACACAAGAAACAAGGCACAATAATGTAACGGAAGAGTAACACCTGTGGATTTATAGAAAATGAACGTAACTCGAGTAGTGGGAAGGACAGTGCAGCTTGTTCACAAGTACAAAGTCCATATTACTGCTGACATAGCGAGACACAGCAGGGCTTTGTCCCTGAATAACTCCTATACTGTCAGTGGAGTTATACCAGTATAACAAAGCAAAATATGCCTCTAATCTGTCGGCTCACTAGATAATATGCAGGTAGCACCTGTATGCTACGGTTCATCGGTCTGCAGTTCATTGCAGGTCAGTGGTTTTTGTTTGGTTGGTTTTTTTTAGTTTAGGGTAGGAGGAAGAGCTTCCTCTTTAGAGCAAGGAGCATGACATGCCACCCACGCTGTCATGCAATGCAGCCCGTGCTTCCTCTAACACTGAAGAGTGGACACCAAGCAGATCAATCACATGGGTTTTATTCCTATTGAATTCAAAGGAGCAATTTCTCTTCATCTTTTAAACACGAGAGACACAAATAGGTTTGTGTTAATCTGTCAATATTTCTCAGAATTATTTTTGTGGTTAGATGTGGCCTTCTGCTTCCTGGTAAGCTGCCAATGTACCCTCTGTTGTACAGGCTGGGCACAGCCATCAGGGTAAGCCCTAGATTTATTTGGACCCTATGTATAGTGTAAAACACAGATCCTATCTATATCCTTCTGTTTATGACCAGGTCCTTCCACCTCTGTGTAACCACAGCATATCCTGCTTTTCACTATTTTTGTCTGTATGAGATCTTCCCCACTTCTGCAATTAGGCTATGCTTATTTTCTCGTCCACCAGCTTGAGCTTGGTATGAGCCTGTCATGGCCACACACACGCAAGGTAAGTCAGGCCAGGTAATGAAGAGCAGGTAATGGTGGCTAGGGATTCCCTGTCAGCTGAGGCCCACGGGTGTTGGAGTGAGATGATACCAAAGATGAAGCAATGATGATGGGACCAACCTTGGTGGATAAGGAGTGTGTGTCTGTGAAAGAGAAGTTGGTTGTTAGGTCATAGAGGCCTAAAGCCCTCAATATATCGTACCTATAAAATTACTTCTCCCCCTTTTGACTAAATCCATCTCTTGTAAAGTCTATGGTCTTCAATATTTTGTCTTCCATTAATTTTCAAAAATGTGCTTTGGAAGAATCCTTATGCAAGATTTCTGAAGGAGCCTATGGGAATTAGGGGCACAAATCCCACTGACTTTCGATAGGACTTGTACTCCTAGATCATGTGGACGTTTGAAATTATTCCCTCTTCATCTGCCTGTCCCCTGAGCAAGCCAGACTTTCTCGGACCAGCTTATTCAGAATAGTCCCATGTATACTCTAATTCGTTCAATATACTAATAAGAATCTTCTTTCTTCCTCCTCAAAGGAGTAGGGCAGTTGTGCGTGTGCTCCAAGCAACCAGAATAGCTTGGGCTCTCCCATTTGAAAAGGATGTTGGCTTTAGGCCTTTTTTGTAGTCTATGCAGCTGCCTCTATTTTGCTGGTAAAGATTGTCAATTAAAGCAATTACCATTTGGTGTTGAGAAAGTGAGGTAGTTTTAAGTGCCCTATATTCCTGGATTCTTCTTCTGTTGGTACAAAGGAGCCTTCTGCATTGTGTGTGATTACCCACCCTCCAAATGTTAGAGGCTGCATGTATGTTCTGTCATGTCTGTGAACTGTCAGCCAAGGCCACTGTTTTCATAGGTTGCATTAATAAGCCAGCACAGAAAGCTGCAGCAGAAAAGTTTGCCCACAAGAGGGCAAAAGAACTCCATCAATGAGAATTGCTTGGTATTAACTTTCAAAGTCCTCCCTTGCCCCCTTCTAGTTTTACATTAATTTTGGTTTAATCTCACAGTCCTTCTCTTGGTGAGTGTTGCTGAATGAGCTTACTCGATATTTTATTAGTGCAAACTGATTTCTAACCTGCAACTAATTTCTCAGTATGGCCTCTAGGCCTTTTTTTAAAAAAAGGATCAGATCAATGATTTTCCAGGGAGGGGTTTCAGGCTTGTGGGGAGGGGAGGCTTTTTATCTTCTGCCAGAATTGGATTGGATCAACTTGGGGATAAGACCTCTGATGTCTGTAACTGTTACTGTACCTTCAGTGGTTTCATTCCCCATGCTTCAGTAGAAACACAGAGGTTGGCAGAGTCACAATGCACTATCTGACTTTTGTTTGGTACAGTGATGAAGCTTTTGCCCTTTTCACCTTGTGACTCAGAAAAATTGCCATGACCATACAGCAGCCCTAATCACAGGGATGATGAGGTCATATGAACTAATAAATTAGTTGACTGTAGGAGGGAAACAGGACTTGTTCTGCAACAGAAAACACATGCTTTTTTTTTTTTTAAAAAAAGATTATTAAAATCAAAGTCCCAGTGTGAGGGCTGGAGAGGGGAGAGGAACTTCCTCTTTGGCAGGCAAGGCCTAGTGCTATACCACTCCTTTAGCTTGCTTCCCATCACCCTCCCAGCTAGAGTAATGCATAGTAAATAGCAAATCAGATCCAATTCTTTTGGGTATTTATTACAAGATGGGAGAGGGCATTACTCAACAATGACTCCTGTGTTGTATCAAATATGTGTGCATTGCTGCAGCTGGGGTATGCTTAATAACTGCCATGAAGCCCCTGTCTCAAACTTGCCTTAAGTAGAGTACCCTGTTCCTAATATGTTCTGCAGATGGCTCAGCAGTATAGACAGCTGGGTCTGGCACTCAGGTTTCTCACAGAGTATTTAATAACTGGCTAGTCAGCAGCCAGAATTTGTGGCCAGTTACTTCCCATATGCCATCATGTGCCAGCAATGCTCCTCTGCCATGTACATTGGCCAAACTGGACAGTCTCTACGTAAAAGAATGAATGGACACAAATCAGACGTCAAGAATTATAACATTCAAAAACCAGTTGGAGAACACTTCAATCTCTCTGGTCACTCGATCACAGACCTAAGAGTGGCTATACTTCAACAAAAAAGCTTCAAAAACAGACTCCAACGAGAGACTGCTGAATTGGAATTAATTTGCAAACTGGATACAATTAACTTAGGCTTGAATAGAGACTGGGAATGGATGAGTCATTACACAAAGTAAAACTATTTCCCCATGGTATTTCTCCCTCCCACCCCACCCCCCACTGTTCCTCTGATATTCTTGTTTAACGGCTGGAATTAGCCTACCTGCTTGTCACCATGAAAGGTTTTCCTCCTTCCCCCCCCTGCTGTTGGTGATGGCTTATCTTAAGTGATCACTCTCCTTACAGTGTGTATGATAAACCCATTGTTTCATGTTCTCTGTGTGTGTGTGTGTATATAAATCTCTCCTCTGTTTTTTCCACCAAATGCATCCGATGAAGTGAGCTGTAGCTCACGAAAGCTTATGCTCTAATAAATTTGTTAGTCTCTAAGGTGCCACAAGTATTCCTTTTCTTTTTACTTCCCATTGTTTGTCTTTTTAGCATCTATGCATGTGCACTCATGCTTTCTTGAACTGTTTATACAAGCACAGGCAGGACATGAAATTCACCATAGTGTGCAGTTCACTCAGTGTCCATTGTGCAGATAGGACCCAGGTGTGCTTTACCTCTGTGTTTTCTAGCCCCATTCAGAATAGGGGGTTGGTTGCTAAGAACACCTGCCTCCTGTCTGCATTCCTAGGGTTACCATATTTGAACATTCAAAAAAGAGGTCACTCCGGGGGGGGGATTTGCCCCCCCAGCCCTGCCTCCTCCCCTGAGTGCGCTGCGTTCCCCCACCCCCACAGTTGTTTCGTGGCGCAAGCACTGGGAGCTCGGGGAAAAAAGCAGGCACTCTCTTGAGTGATCAACATTCACTTTTTCTCTAATGATCAACATTCACTCTTTCTTGAATGATCAACTCTTCTTTGGGGAAGAATAATAATGGCAAAATCCCAGACATTTTTAGATATTTAAAAATTCCTCCCAGATGGTGATTTAAGAACCAAAAAGCCGGACACGTCCGGGAAAATAAGGATGTATGGTGACCCTATGCACTCCAGCCTCCTTTGTTGCTTCATTTGTGGTAGAACAACAGTGGGAAGATGGCCCAGAATTCTCAATGCAGACACCTGCATGTTTGTTTCTGAGCTGCATTTAGCACCTGCTCTCTTATTTGCTTCAGGCTGGCAACCAAACCAGTGACGTTGCACTGGTGTAACGAGCAACACAGTTGTGTGTCTGCACTTCCCAGTCTGTTTGGATGTAGGTATGCTTTGTGAGGTTGGAGGGCAGCAAAGTGAATACTTCCATTGGTTATCAGGCCCACAGTTCCTGAAGCAGTGGAGTATGGGAAATTTTAGCAAGGCTTTGGGGACCTCAAGGAAGTGTGGGAGCAGGGGTTTGACCTCCTGGGCAGCTTAACTAGGTTTGAGGTTATACCCTTCACATGGAAGCCAGAAGTGTATTTTGTCCATTTTTATTTATAGTAATACAGCAGCAAAGAAGCAGGTGGAATTATATACACAGGCCAGAAGACAATGAGTGAGTGATGCTCAGTTTGAGGTAAGCCCCTCTACCCTCCCTGCCTGCTATATTAAACCTCATTGTCATTACACTTTATAACAATACCAAATTTTAATAAAGCTTTTGACTACTAGGATAAAGTGAATGCAGAGATTTGGCTTCAGGGCCTGTACGATTCATGTAGCTGAGCAGAGGACATAATACTGTGATTAAAAACAACAAATTTAACTAATTTATATTCCGGGCAGTAGGATTCTTATTCAATAAAGTTTGAGTCAACAAAAGGATGCTCCTAACTTAATACGGTTTGGACCTAACTGTAAAGCTCTCATGTCTGACAACGTACTGAACAGCAGGTACGAATGGAGTTCTTTGGCACCCCTATAGCTTTAATTGCCCCAACTTCAGCACTGTGCACTTATTTTGGTCATGGTTCATGAAGAAGAAAGCCATGCATGAGTAGAGGACCGGAGCTGGTCTAAACTTACTTTGGCATAGTTACATCTCGGTGTGAAAAATCCACACGCCTGAGAGCATGTAGCTATGTCAGCCTAACCCCTGCTGTAGACAGCACTGAGGTGGATAGAAGAATTCATCTGGCAACCTAGCTACCGCCTCTTGGGGAGGTGGATGAACATGTGGTGCCTTAGTAAGTGCCTGCACTACAGGTGTACAGCTGCCATGCTGTAGCATTTTAAGTGTAGACATAATCTTAGAATGTCTCTTGCTGGTAGCCAGAGCCTTTAGAGAGGCATACAATATTCAGCTTCTGTTCCAGTATGCTAAGATGTTCTGGATCATTGATATACTGCTAACAGCAATTGGTTATGGGTACTCAAGGCTCAAATAGGCCCCTCTCCATGAAAGGCCTACAGGCTTGTTAGCTTCAATGGTGCCAGGCTATGAGACCTGAGTGAAGTGCTGTGTAAAGGCAGATAAAGCTGTATGAAACACAGAAAAGTTAAGAGGCAATTTGGGCCTTCAGTGGTTTGGCTGTTGCAGCAAAAGCAACAATTACTGGCACAATAACAGTAGGAAAAAAGGCAGTGAATCAGCCCACTGCAAAGGTTTTATACCCCCCTCCCCCCCACAAAAAAAAAGATGTATTGCACATCCTAAAGAAGAGCAGCTGTACAGAACCACCAGACCATTGCTGGGGTGAAAGGCCCACCGGGTTCTTGTTCTTTGGGCAGCCAGCTCCTGCCATTCCTCTTGGCCAACTTGCAGGTCACTGATAAGGTTTTTATTACATTGTTCCTATACAAAGGAATCCCACACTGCTTTTCTTTTAGCACAGCTGTAACCAGGCAGTAAGAGAGGGGATGAGTGATTTTTAAACAAATTATCAGAATAAACATTGACAGAATAACAACATGTTTAGAGTAGCAGCCGTGATAGTCTCTAAGGTGCCACAAGTACTCCTGTTCTTTTTGCGGATACAGATTAACAAATTTATTAGAGCATAAGCTTTTGTGAGCTACAGCCCACTTCATCGGCTGCCTAGAATGGAACATATAGTAAGAAGATGTATGTGTAACTATTATATATATACACATACATCTTCTTACTATATGTTCCATTCTAGGCAGCCGATGAAGTGGGCTGTAGCTCACAAAAGCTTATGCTCTAATAAATTTGTTAGTCTCTAAGGTGCCATAAGTACTCCTGTTCTTATTAATAGACCAGCTTAACCACATAACAGTTCTGTGCACTCAGAGCATTTTGGGCCTTTTTGTTTGTTTTTGTTTTTGTTAAAGTGCAAAAGTCAACTATTTATCTGAGCTCACCTAAAGAGAATGAAAGCAGAAGCCTACTAATGCATTTTAACTGAACTGATTCTCCCTAGCCATTTCTCCTCTAAGGAAAAGGTATTTGAAAGCGAGGAGCACTCATCACTAACGTACTATGCTCAAACAATCTTGGCTTTGGCTCAAGTTAGTATTTGTCCCATGAGAAGCTGTACTGGAATGCTGAAAATAAGCCTCCAGGGTCACGTGAGCAGCTGAAGTGGTGTCAGGGAAAAGGTGAAACACTGATCTTCCACACCAAAAGTCTGACACTCATGGAAATAAAGGAAATGCACTTCATGCTTCTTGGCAATGGTCAGTCCCTAAGGATCTGTCTCCACTTAAACTGTTATGGGGCACCTGCAGTGCTTCAGGGTAGACACTATCTATGCCAACAGATGAAGTTCTGTTGCTGAGATAGGTAATCCACCTCCCCAAGAGGCAGGAGCTAGGTAAGCTGAAAAATTCTTCCATCAACAGGGCACTGGCTACACCAGAGGTTAGGCTGGCCTCAGGGGAGTAAATTTTTTTTTTTTCCACCCTTGAGACACATAGCTATGCCAATGCAGACTAGCCCATAGTAACTGTTAATATCTATGGATTGTAAGATGCTGCTGTAGTTTAGTTCCTGCATTTATACCACTTCCTGAATTGAAATTGAAGTAACTGCATTGTTCTAAGACACTAAGGAAATGAAGTACAGTGTCCTCTGAATTACCCATGGACTTTGGGATCTTTGCTTCTTTACATGGGGGAAAAAACCCCTATCCACAACAAAGAGCAATGCTCTCATCACATTCTGCTTTTTACAATTCATTAGACTACTTCCTATACCTCTGTCACCTAGTGTGCAACATGTTTTGTTGAGTGTCCTGTCACCATTGAAACACAAATGGCTTTTAGCTACACAACCTGTTCATAGATAAATGTCTTCTCAGTGTAAGACTCAAATCGCAAAACTGATTTGAGGCCCTCAGTCCTTCCTCAAAACCAGCCCCTTTGCTCATTCCTGGCCCCCTGCACACTTCCTCTTGCACTTAGATCTTGTTTGTCCCTGTCTTCCAGAGTCAGGGATGCAGATGCTCTTTTTCCACCCCTAAACAAAATTATAGGGACCCACTTACAGCCACCAGCATAGAGTGTGGGGCAATCACTCCTCTCTGACCTCTCCTTCTCCTACTGTCAGTTTGATGTAGAATCAGGCTCCAGTTCTGCTGCTCCTCCCTTGGGCTGCAGGCAGGAGGTAGATGGCAGTTCACAATTACCCTGGCTGCATAAGAAGGGGAAGTACTGGCTTGAACTCCATGCCCTACCTGCGGTTGGTGTCTGCTTTGATCGTGTGTGAAGCAGTTTCCTTCGCTTCCTCCTCCTCACCCTGGCTTCAGTTACTGTACTCCATGGGCCACCACTGAGCTTGGAGGTACTGGGAGCACACAGGCTCTGAGGTGGGACCTACAGCAAAGTGTGGTGAGGGGACACCTCTACTTGATGAGAGTTTCTGATAGTTCTAAGTGGAAATACAGCCCAGCAACCTGATATGCCTAAGAGGGACAACAGGAGACAGGCACCAAAAAAGCATGCTAAGCTCTAACCAGAAGAACAATGACAGCAGTGTGTAGAAGCCATGCATACTGGGGGGGTGACTGTCACCTCAAATGATGGTATATGCATCTTAGAGCAGGATGCCCCTACTTTACCCAGCTGAGACTTGCATTGTCACCTTGACAGAGCACAAGGCCTGAAGTTCCTTAAGTATAAATGGACCAGGCTGCAGCTTTCCTCATGTATGGGCTATGGAGACTACAGATCCAAGCATTAAATACTTCATCTTAAGCTATGTGATTCACCTGCAAATTGATGCCACCTTCCTAAGGCTCAGATTACGATTTATAACATTTTCCTTTGGCTGGTGCAGAATGTATACTCAGAAGGAAAGAGTATGTGAAATATGAAAATAATGGAGAGAGAGGCTAAAAAGCAGCACTTCTCTAGCTCTATCTTGTTGCTCCTTCAGGTGTGCAACAACTTGAAGGCTGTTAGTACTTGTAGTTATGACAGGTGACAGTTAAATGAGACACCCCTCCTGTGCTCACTTTGGAATTCTGGAATTTTGGAACACTTTGGAATGTGTTTCAGCACCCACTGAAAATCCTTCACTCACAGTATTTGTATCAGGTACCATTGTTCGGTAATCGCTGGAATTCTCCTAGCCTTCCTTGCCACAGGCAGCATGCCAACTACACTCGCATAATGATTTGCTCTTCGAGGGTGCACGTTTGACACAGTCATCTGCTGCTCCTCCTCTCGGCCCTTTTCTGAAGAATCTTTTTCAGCTGCTTTTGCAGAACATATGCAACCGCTATTTGAAAGGTGCGCAATTAAAAACTGAACAATTTTAAAGCAATTAAAAGAATTAAGCTGTCACAAACTGCATAGGCATCCACAAAGGCTGATTCTCAAGCCATTATCTTCTGTAAGACAAATGTATCATTAATTTTTAAATGCTTGTATTTGATATTATACAGCAAATTCACAGCATTTTGTTCTGCATACAGATGCAAGGCAAAGGGGGAGTTTCCCTTAGTTCTCCAGAAAACACATTTCAGGCAATCACAGAACGATATCCAGAAATGCTATGGCCTTTAGGATGCATTGAACTCCTAGTTGGGAATT
This sequence comes from Dermochelys coriacea, assembly GCF_009764565.3. NCBI lineage: Eukaryota > Metazoa > Chordata > Testudines > Dermochelyidae > Dermochelys > Dermochelys coriacea. Next base: position 195,340,010 of record NC_050069.1, read on the forward strand.
TTTCCAACCTGGGGCGGGGGGGATGGGGGAGGTGTCTGGTGAGGTGGAGATGGCCCACCCATGGCAATGCAGCACAGGGGTCAGAGACACCATTGCAGTAGGAAGAAAGCCTAGGAAAGATGAACGGACAGAGCTGTGGAAACCAGCGTTGTTCTGAGAGATCTCAGCTTTTTGTTAGCATTCTTGGCTCATCGCTGCATGCCTACAGGCTAATCTGCATGGCTACGATAGTCAGTGAGGATGTGGAAGCTGCATATGTAGGACAGTGTGTAGTTGCCTTTGCTGTGTCAGAAGTCCATTTCCACGGGGCTGGGTGGGGGAGAGGGCCTGGGGAATGTCACAGTAACTGTGAGCATTCCCTTCACAGGAGGGGAAGAGAAGTAGTATATCACTCATACATACTCACCTTCTGGCCCTGGAAGAAATCTGTCCTTAAACCTCTAGGGTCCGAGTCAAAATCATGGTCAGTGACCAGTCACCAAAAGTTGGGTAAAATTACTCAGGGAGGCTTAGTCAGTGAACGAGTATCAACACACACAGCATCAGCCCTGGTGTTGGCATTTTCAGCAGAGCAGGCAAAGAGAATTAACTCTTCTCATACTTGCCCGGTCATGGCCGAGGTGTACTGGCAAGGCAGAGCAAGGAAGCACCCTACTGCAAGTGGGCTGTAGATAAATAGGGGACTATGTTCTCCTGAGCAGCAGCACTATTCCTGAGCACTTTTTTTTAATTGTGTGAATTTAGACATCCTATCTGCAGTGAACAGAACAAATACCAGACACAGCTGTAAGGCACAAAACCAGGCCAGAGTGGGATGTTGTTAAAAATCTGTAACATTTAAGGCACATTTATCCCTGGCTGTTTCATGAGCCAGAGTTACACTGGAATAATTTTCCAATACAAATGTAAAAATTAGGTCAGTCACAATTTCATTTACAAACTCAGGAAGAGGAGAGCTCTGCCACACTTCCCCTTTTCTTGAAAAGGGCTCTGGGAGTTTCTGGCTCTGTGGAGATGGACTAGGGAAAGGGTAGGGAGGGGGAGCTCAGGATTTGCTCATCTCTAGAACTGCGGGGGGGGGGGGGAGGACGGACGAGGGGGACAATAGAGAAAGGTAAGTGCAGAATTAGGTTGCATTAACTGGCACTGTTTCCCTCTTCCTCCTCTGAAACCCCACTTTAGGAGGAATCCAAGAGCAGCCACACTAGACACAGTGTCCCTGAAAGAACAGTTTTAACAGAGCAGAGGTAAGAGGCATACATACAGATTGAAGGTTACGTAGGAGGAGCAAGATGGTTCTACTCTAGGAGAAATGTATGCATGCACCCACACACACTCTTCCCCCTTCTTCCTCCCTCCCCCCCGAGAGAATAATTTCTGGGAAACTCACAGTTACCCTCTCCATGAGTTATTTCTGTGGAGGGGAGAATGGAAATATGCAAATACATATATATGAGGAGGAAAGCAACAGACTTAGTGCACCACTAAGCACATGTTCTTGCATACCTATTGTACAGTACAGAGAAAAAAAAAGAGTTTTCTGGGGGTTATGAATGACTGTATATTAAAAATGTAGGAACAGAATTAATTATTTTGGCATCTAGAAAACTCAGTTTACATTTGAGGTTAGAAGGAAGCATTCACAGTGAGTTGTCCAAGACATGGTTCCTGAAAAAGGATTTTCTGATGCTGGCCGAACAGATGTAAAAAATATCAGTGACCACAAAAGAGAAAGTAAAAGAACTTAAGGCAGGTTTCCCAGGCACAGACTGGTGTGAAAGAGTTGCTTTGTTAAAGGAATTATCCTTGAAGATTAATAATCAGAGGTGAATTTGCAGAATTTCCCTTCTGCAAATGCATGGAGGAAATCAGAATTCATCTTTCCATCTTTAAAATCATACAGATCCTAATTAAACAACTCTTCCAAAGGAGGTTTGAATATTCTCATTGCATGCAACTAGGAGCCACAGACCAGCTTACGAGACAGAAAGAGCACTTCTCTAAAGCTCACAAAAAAACAATTTTGCCATCAAACTGTTTTGACACCAAATTCTTTGGTTCCAACATTGGTGGTTTCTCTCCTTGCATAAGATGTTCAAGTAAATCTTCAAATCTACTGTATGTAATCCAATCACATAAATGTCAACTCTCTCCTGCTGGCACATGGTGGACCCTCTTCTTTGATATCCCTTTTAGAAAGGCACAAACATCTTGCAGTGGCCAAACAGTCATACAGCTGCATCTTTAAAAAGGAAGTCAGAGTCAGTTTGGTTTGCCACAAGCAAATTAATTTATTTGATTAAAAAATATGCAGGAAGCCATTACGAACTCTTTTGGGGGGTATGAGGAAATGGAGTATTCACTGATTATTACATGTAGGTTATGTTGTTATTGTTAGCTGTTAATAAGTTACTGTGTCAATTGACCATGCTAAAATACTGCATTGTATATTGAGCTACATCACAGAGAACATTAATAAATTCTTCTATACAAACTCTGCCATGGAAAATGTAAATATTCCATTTGTGAAGTATTCTGCCTAGTATTAACATTTGATTCTTACCTGTTGACTGAGTAATACATGAGATCTTGTAGGAAAACCAAATGCTCAAAGCGCAAAGGAATGTAGCTAAGAAACCAAACGTCTGTTAAAAGAAATGGTATAGGTAAAAAGAAAGCGTGTTCACTTATCTACACTGTAGAGCGTCCCATGCATTCAAATTCCATAATTTATTCATTGATGGGGAAATTCCCCCCACTGTGCCTGCATGAAGCATCTGAATCATTTAAACCCACAAATTAGAGTTTACGAAGGCTTTAAATGGTACATAGATCTCATGCAGGATCTTTGTACATGGGCAATTTTCACCCTGTGCACCCAAAAGTGTGCTGAATGCTAATACCTCCCAAGTATTTAAAAACAGAAACAAACAACAATCTCCCTCTTTTTCCCTTTGCTGCTTGTAGCTTGATTCATTTTTAAGATTTCTTAAAATGTGTGTAAATGTAAATAATTTACTCAAGGGAAAGCTGAGTCAAAGAAATGAGTTGTACATTTAAACCCAGAGCCTCAAAAATATTTAAGAATCTAAATACCTCTGAGGGTCTGGGCCTTGGTGGAGTGAGTTTCACAGTCTAAATCCCGTTCCCATCAAAATTCAATTTTCCATATATAGGAGCCTCCCCCAATCAGTCCCTGTGGAAGTTCATGACTGGGGAGGCAGAGGTGACTTTAGAGGTAGCTAGGGCCAATCCCATATTGGGCTTTAGTTCTCATGACACAGATCTTGAACTGGACTCTGTTAAGTAGGGAGCAAATGCAAAGAGCAGAGCACAGGGATGCTGTGCTCATGATAAGTTTTGTTGCTAAACTGACAAACTGCTGTGTTTTGTAGTGAAGTAAAGTCACTTAATCCTTCACCAAAACCCATTGGTTCTTTGTGTTTTGCAGCAGCTAGAGCCTTGTGTTTTATCTCTTTAACATGTCTAATCTCCCCCAGTGTAGGGAACTGGAATCCCACAGTAATCAATTTTCTTTTGTGTAGTTATGGTATGTTAATTGAAACAAGCCAAAAGACAGTACACCCACGGAGACCAAACAAGACAGGACTGTAAAGAAAATAAAGCTGAAAGCAATAAATTCCTAATGTAGAGTAACAAAGTGTCAGGACTAGTAAACACTTATCTAACGAACAGCCTTACCGCTCCAGCTATGAGTCCTGCTGAACTATAGCTCTTTGATGTTGCCACAATAGAGGCAATGAGAAGAAGGAGTGTACCAATTAAATAATGGAGAAGTTCCTGAAAATACAAACATAGCACTGTTTAGAAGGGAAACATATCAGAAAAGCATTTAAACAAACCAACAAGCAGGTAGACAAAAGGCAGGCAGGCTGGCTGGCTGTGGTGGCATGTTTCAGTGCAGCTCAGTGGGGGGAAGGAAACAGAATTAGATTTCAGGATGTGGTTGGTTAGGGGTAAACAGAAGAATATACTTCGCCTCCCCCCGGCCCCCCCATGATAGTAAGGTCTTTAACAGAGCTAAATTTTGCTTGATCTACTAGCAACTTACCACAAACACAACTGGACATAGGCAAGGACCCACAAAACCAGATACCCACCCCGCAAACAAACAAGTTTGCTCATATCTAACGTCAAGTTTCCAAAGAACCTCTCCAGCACAGTGTACATTGCATGTGGCAGAAGAACAGCTAAATGATAAAGCTAGTTGAAACATTTTTTATGACAGTCTTTCTCCCCCTGAAACTCAGTTTTGTCAGAATTGAAGCATTTTGCAGGAAAATTTCAATGGCATTTTAGATGAAGAAAAGTTAAAACAAATTGTTTCACCTTTCTCACTAAGAATAATGTCAAAACATTTCATTTTGGTAAGGTATAATGATTTGTTTTAACTCTACTGTTTCAATTAATTTTGTTTGGGCTTTTATATTATATTAAATATTAATTTTGTAATAATATAAAGACAATATATTTTATCATATATATACTTATGGTTTACATTATAATGTTTTGACATTATCTAATCAATTAGACATGATCAAAACAAAATGTTGTGATAATTTTGAACCTATATTTATCAGAATTTTTTTTTTGCTGGAAGTTTCAGCTTTTCATTCCAATTCAGAACAAAAATAATATTTAAGAAATGTTAGAATTTCCCATAGAATGGAAATTCCAGTTTCTCTTTACACTCTTCTCAAGCCCTGAACATATGTGAAATCTCATTCACTTCACAAACACAGAAACACAGTCTCCTCCCAGCTCTGCTCTCTATATCAGTACTGCAAACTGTCATGCTGCTATTTGTGCCTTTTCTTCCTTCTTCAATTACAGCTTTGCTTCTCTGAACTCCCGATGACTATTTATGAGTTCTGTGGAACAGAAGTGGATTCTTTTGGGTGATTGGAACATGTATAACTGTATTTTGGAGGGAAATTCTTCTTGTTTAGGAGTCTCTCCCTTCCTGGCTGAAGGAACTAAATCATGTTCGGGAAACTGCAGCCAACAAAATCTAATATACCTCCTCCAACACACAAGTTTTTAAACGAAAGGCTAAGATATGAAAATTCATACAGTCTTTTAATCAGGTGATCTATGTGCAATAGAACATGATACCTTGAGAGGACACTGGTTATAATGAGAGATAAGCCAAAGTGACAATATTTGGATCAGGATTTTAAGCACTTCCCATGTATGATGGGTTTCTATCCAGGAGTTTGGTTTGGTTCGGTTCATTGTAAAAACCTTGGGCCCCTTGTAAGATTTGGATGTTGGTCTGGATTTTAAAACCCCATGAAGTTTGGGGGCTATACAGATCCAGAATTTAGGTTCAGGTCCTTCTGTAATCAACACAGAGAGACAGAGAAATTAAACATGAACTTCAGCCTACACTTTCAAAACTCTTTTTATTTTTTACTAGTCAAAACTTTTACCAGTCAGTTCTGGGTACTCAACTGGTGATTGACGCAGCTGGTTTCAGAGAAGGAGTTCTCAGCACTTTCAAGGGAATCAGGCTCCTTTAAGGTGTCTCAAATTGGACACTCACAAATTGGGTCACCCAAAGTCACTAGTCACTTTTGAGCATTTAGGTTGAACTGGTCTCTCATACAATCCACACCTCTAACATTTATCTTTAGGCAAAAACAGAAGAGGCCTGAATAGTTGGGAAATGCATTTTTTTGGGGGGGGGGGATTGCAATTGTAAATATATTCTTTAATAAAAAGGGGGAAGATGTAAAATTAATGCTGATCTACAGTAAGAAAGGAGTATGTGCACATTCCTTAATCTGACATCAGTCCAGTGAATTACTTATACAGTTTGCATTAAAAACAGTCTAACTCCTTCTTTAATTTCAAAATTTCCTGGCAGGACTTTCCCCCTTTCTGTCTCATTCTGAGACAGATTAATGCATCATTAGGCATAATGAAGGCATGTTGTAACAGAGTGGCAAGATCTAGGATCTCGCACAAGGATGCGGGACTCATCTGTTGATTGACCTGCTAGTGAGAGTTAGAGCCCTGTATAAAGCTGCTAAGTAAGTTCTGCTGACTCACTGCAGTTTGTACAGTGTGTTAATTCCACCAGGATATAAGAGGTGGACATGACCCTCTGCCATGGGAAACCAAGAGATGAGACAGGAACATCCTACAGGAAATCCTAGGAACGGCCAGACACTGGGGTGGGGTGGGATGGAAAGTTGAGGGCTATATTTGACTTGGTAGACTCTTTGGAACATGGTGGAGTACATGAATTCTAATTCAATGATGAGGTAGTGTAACTAGTTCCTAGTCATGCAGTTGTAACATAACTTCCCCAATTCCCCATTACTCTGTATCTTCTCCAGTTGCTAACACCTGTGCAAAGTGGATGGAAAATGCTACCATTCTTATCTGATGGTATTTTGCACCAATTTTTCACAATCAGATCAGCAGTGAAGAATCAGGCCTGAAACTGTCCAATATAATGAACACGAGAGGAAAGATGCAATTGCCACATCTGTGAAGACTTAGCCCTGGTCTACAGTATTGGGGGATCGATCTAAGTTATGCAACTTCAGCTACGTGAATAACGTAGCTGAAGTTGACGTACTTAGATCGACTCACTGTGGTGTCTTCACCATGGTAAGTCGACTGCTGCCGCTCCCCCGTCAACTCCGCTTGCGCCTCTCTCGGAGCTGGAGTACAGGAATCAACGGGACAGTGCTCAGGGATCGCTGCCCACTGATCCGGCAGGTAGTGAAGACATACCCTAATAAAAGTTATATCAAAGTAGAAACAGGCTAAATACTTTGAAAGAAACTTGAAGTCTTGCCTAGATTTTCTCCAGAAATTAACATTATAAGAATGCAAGATCCCTTTGTAATACCTATTATACAGACTCAAAGGGCCAAATTTTCATGTAGGGTAACAGCAGATATACATTTAACTTAGCATTTCAATGGATACCCAACAATCTCCCAAGAGCCTTGCCTATATTTAACAATAGATCTAAGAATTCCTAATAGGATTGTTTTCACATAAGTGTTATGTTATTATATGTAGTCACCAAATAATCACAACTGTGGTATTTAGCTTTGTGTTTCGTTTGCATTTATCTGTAATTTGTGGAGTTTGAAAACCAAAGTGATGTATAACATTGACTGTAGACTCCACTATATAAATGGGTGAAATCCCTGCTCCACTGAAGTCAGTGGAAAAATTGCCACTGATTTAAATTTCACCAGCTATTCACTGTCAGCCACTATTTGTAATACAAGCTTTTTCTGTTTGCGTTAACCAAGTACAAAATATCAGGTTATAATCAGAGTTCAACATGAGTCCCAGCTACAAAATTCAGATCTGAATTTTGGCTATCTTATAATATGCAAGCATATGGATCCAAGATTTGATCAGTTATTAAGGTTGTGTCCATCTGGAAAATTCAGATTTCAAACATCTTGTAAACATGAGGATCTGCAGACCTGAAGTTTTGGACATGGCTCATGATTGCTACAGACTGGTAACCCATTCATTTGTTATGCTACATTTTATAAACACAGCAATTCCTGATAAAACAGCAACAAATAATAATGAAACTGCATCAACACCCAAAAGTACATTACTCTTGGGGAGGAAAAGAGTGTAACATAACACATCAGTAGTATGGAGGATTTTGAAGGAAAGAGAATGGTTAGAAGGAAATAAAGCAAAGAGGAAAATAGAAGAAAATAACTAGTGAAAGGGAATGATGGCATAAGAAATAATCCGACGGAATGGCTGTATTTCTGATGTGAAGCTTTCCTTTTCCCATAGCTGCAGGCATGGTCAGTAGAGCTGGTCAGATGCTGTCACAACTCATAATCTGATGGAATTTTTCATAGAAATTTCAAGTTTTGATGCAAAAAGTTGAAAGATTTTCCTGAAATTACACCACAATTGTCAGACAACTCTGCAGAGAAGGAGATGCTACCACTTTTCAGAGTAAGGCGAGCAAACAGAAAAGTTTGTAAGTGGCACGCAATCCATGTGGCAAAATGGTCAGATCTGGGTTCAGCTCTGATACTAGTGTGCGAGAGATCTGGGGCAAGTCACATAACCAGTCTGGACCTCAGCTCTTCTTCCTCTATAATAGAGATAATAAGGCTCACCCACCTTTGCAGAGGTCTATGGATGAAGACTGGTATAGAAGTGTATTATTATGATGATGATTACGGTGCACTTGTCCGCTCACCCAGTCTTCTGCAAGTGTCATCAGTCCCTCCAGTGGTTGAGATTAACAGCAGAAAAAGCAATGCAACTCAGCAGTTGGAAGCACAAGTAACAGGACAGTAACTATAAAAGCTGCTGAAATAAATCTTGCCAAGGAACAAGGAAGAACTGGAGATCAGCTCCAAAAACAACACATAGTTTAGAAGAAGTTTTAAAACTGGAAACAAATGCACAGTAAAAACAAACAAACACAACCTCTCTCTCTCTCACAAACACACACAGACTTTTTTTTCCAGCATGTCTTAAAATGGGCCATCTATAGCTTGTCAATTACTCTGCCCTCAAGGAAGTAAAGCTTCCTATGCTCCACAGCATCTGTATACAGGACAGCAATTATGCATGTGTTAACTTACACTCATCCTTAACTTTAAAATGTTTCTTGACTCAGGGCCCATCTGCTCAATGCTAACTTAAGAAGAGCACTGAACATGAAGATCTCTCATTTTCTTTCATCTGCATCAAAGTAACTCTGTTGCCTTCAAATAAGTTAGTTTCAGTTTATACTGGTGTAAGGCAGAGTAGAATCAGGCTCAAAGAATATGGGAGAGTGTCAGCATGCTCCAGTTCAGCAGGCAGTATGAAAGATGAAGTGACTGGTCAAAGGATTCATAAAGGACAAGAAGAAAGGGAAACAGAAAAAAAAAAAAAACATTGGCACCACAAATAACCAGATAGAGCAACTAAAGAGGTTAGTGCGCGAGAGGTGCAGTGTAGCAATCCCACCAATGTCACTTACCGCAAGTGGCCAACTAATACAGGTGAGCATTCTGTATGCTCTGAAAAGATAGACAAAATAAAAGACAAGAATCATAATCAAGTCACCCAGGGTGACAGTTTCAAAGTAGATGAATGCACTGTAATTTGTCCACGCTGAATTCTTTACACAGATGAATCCAATCAGCAGTGATATCTGAAAGACAGAATAATACATTTTATTTAGCAACCCCCAGGTGCTCAGAGTGCTTCATACAAAATATGAAGAACAATTCAAATACACACATCATTTAAAAATCAAGTAGGTAAAAAGCACTTTAGATGGGCCCAGTACAGACAGAAGGAGAAAGTAATGAGCACAGAACCAACAGTGAGGATAATAAAAACCCCTTTGAAATAAATATCTTGAGATAATTTTTAAAAGCATAGAGAGACAAATGTCAGAAGTGAGCAAGTTCCACACCGCAACACCCCACCACTAGTAAGAGCGCTGCCACCGGCCAACCTGAAATGCAACAGTGGGATCCCTAAGAGCTGGAGAGGTCTCAGAGTGTAGTGAATAACCAGAAAGAGATCTCAAATACAGACAGACTGTCACGTTTTCAAAAGGCTCTCAGTGACTGGGGTGCCTAAATCCCATTAGCTTTTTCACAGGGTTTTAGGCACGTAAGTGCTTTTGAAAATGTTAATCAGGGCCTAAACTGTTAAAGGCTGTAAAAACCGAGGTACTGAGCCTGCAAGTACTCATATGCGTACTCTTATTCATATGATTGCATTCATTGGGACTTCTCATATACATAATCTGAGGATCTGCCTCCAATAGGGCCAAACTAAACTCAATTTACCTCTTTACCACTAGCCAAAGGAAAGAATGTAGGATGCACATAATATGAAAAAGAATATATAAAAAAGTAGAGGAATTTTATAGCTTGTCCCTATGATTGTCACACCTGACAAATCACCTATGAACTACATATAATTGTCACATTACACTATTAACATCAAGTAGCTTGTACTCACTGCGGTTTAATGTCATGTGCAGACTTACAAAGGACTTGACTTTAAAAAAAAAAAAGCAGCAGCAGCAGCTACGGTCATTTGCCTACTTACTCCTATGGCTGCTTCTAGCCATAGTCGATAAAAATGTATGAGTTAAAAATAATTTTAAAATATTGATTTTTTAATTTAATTAAATACAGATTTATTTTTCAAAATACACCTATTTATGATTAAATTTGAAATTGACAACACATATCAAGGCCTAAACTTATTATAATCTATGAAATTATTTAAATTAAATATAAAATAACATTAAGCAGTACATGTTTGCTGCAAAGTTTTAAAGAAAATCATGCCAGTAGACTGGTGGAAGTCACTGGCTAAGCACCTGGAACCAGAGTTTGTTGAAGTGCTAAACCAGCTTTTGACAGCAGTAGCTTTTGACATACAGAATATTTTCTTATTTCAGTTTATTCAGTTAGTTCAATACAATGGTTAGTCCATTCAAAGTTAAGAAACCAACTGGGAGTCGAAGAAGCAGGAGTGCTCGTTTGCCTCTTTCAATCTATGAATAAAAACTAAATGTGAGAAGATGAGATCCACTAGTTCTAAAATCTTGAAGGACATAGTGACTCAAAACAATAGTTCAATTCACTAACTACAGATAATATTACCTTTGTTTAATAAATCAGTTATTTTTAAATGCAAAAAATGTTTTGATAACATTTTTGATTAACTTTTTTCTTCTTATACATCCAGCACATTTAAGGCAGATTTATTTAATAGTAATAAAAAAATTAAATGCTTTTTTGTGCATTTCAATTGAATTTGAATTTCCATCCGAACAGAATTTGATATAAATTGCAAGTAAAAAATTAGTCATCAAGTAAATAAGAAATGCATCATTCACCATTTTCTAACATAGTAAAAATGTAAAAATTAAGAAGCTGAATAAATGTAAATTAAGCTCTATCACCGTTTATATATATTGCTGGTTAGCAAAGAGATGCACCAAATTTAGCGTAAAGGCAATATTTAGTTGCAAATCAACATGTTTTAATAGTTTTTAACCAATGACAATCAACCTTTCTTCAGGAAAATAACTGAAGTACAAATGCAAAACTCAATTAAAATCATTTATTTAAATCAAGACTTTCTACTTGCTGATTTAAATCACGATTCAAATCGGTGATTTCAATTGCTTTGATTTAAATGAACCCACCCTGCTCCTAGCTGAAAACCACCTAGAAATTGTTGTTTTCCAAAGATCAGAAGTGAATTTAATACGATTAATATGTAAGAATTCACTACCGTTTACATAAAAAGTATCATAATAAGAACATCTAATATAGGTTCACTCACCTAAAGAATTTTTTGTTTTATAATTAAAATTCTCATGAAAAACAATATACACCTTGAGGTGGCAGAATTACAAATATTGATTATTTTTAAATGGCAGTTTTTCATTCTGTTTTCTAAGAACATTTATTCACCTGACAAATCATAATCTTGATAGATAAAACAGCCTTAAAAATCCCCAAAGCACAAAACGGGCTGAATTTATTAAATATTTATATTTAATGCACAAAATTTTGCCCTCACTGTACCCCCGGAATCCCACTGAGCTGCACAGGAGAGCAGAATTTAGACCAATCTGTCAAAACAATTCTAACCATGACATACGCCAGCATATTCTTATTATAAACTTTGTTAGTGTTCATTTTTTTAAGACCTTTTCACTTTTTCAGTTCCTCTTAAGTCAGTTAAGTGCTGTAAAATACTGATTCCGCAAAATGTTCAAAAGTTTTCTATTTAACACTAGATATTACTCTTTAAACTGTTGCACTGTAATCCCTCAAATTTCTATTGAACGGATCCTTTATCAGAATAATTTAAACATGCTCAAGAGAAAACTGTAGTTCATATTCTCATCCAAAAAAGACATCTGTATTTTGGACGGAAGAGGGAGCTAAAACCTCAACTTCTCACCAACTGCAACCAAAATCTATGCAAGTTTGAATGAGAAATTAAATTATTACTTTATACATCTCTACAGACTGAGGACATACTTGCATAAAAGGTGAATATGTATGAATACTACTGCCCTCTATTGAACAGAATGTCAGTCCATCCTATCATCTAACTCAGTGGTTCTCAACCAGGGGTATGTGTACTGTATGGGTATTCAGAGGTCTTCCAGGAGGTATGTCAAGTCATCTTATTTGCTTAGTTTTACAAGAGGCTCTAGAGCCCTGCAGTAGGACTGGGATCCTGCAGAACCCACTGCCATAATAACAGGAGTGGGATAAAAATTCAAACAAACAATGCAGGAGTGGGAGTGGGTAAGGCAAGGTGGGGCAGGACAGGAGTGAAATTTAAAGAATAGTCCTCCTGCACCACAAACAACATGAATGCCCCAGCCAGCAGCCTCCGCTCTCCAGCTACCCAGCTCTGAAGGCAGCGCCACCGCCAGCAGCAGTGCAGAAGGGTGACATACGGGTGACGTGGTCTGGCATTGTCACCCTTATTCTGCGCTGCAGGTGGTGGTGGTGCTGCCTCAGAGCTTGGTGGCCAGAGAGTTTTTAAGTGAGGTGAAACTTGGGGTATGCTAGACAAATCAGACTCCTGAAAGGGGTACAATAGTCTGGAAAGGTTGAGAACCACTGGTCTAACTTATACTAGTGCACTAGACATGGGGTGGCCCAGTTTCTTCTTGTGGCAACCAAAGTGGTAGTTGATATTCTCACTGGGATATCTTGTATGGACCCATGGCATGACAGCTGCCCTACACCTCTACAGGCAGATGCCCAGCAGAGGGGGTTGGATTTTGAAGAACAAACAACCAGTACATTGTGCATACAGATTTCCAGTTGAAGGAGCAGATAACTACCACTTCCCTGCAAGATGAGAGCCCATGAGGAGCTATCTGCAGTAAAAGATTCAGAACACAGACACAATGGATGGGGAACATGGGGGCTGCTAAGAGACAAAGTCTCTCTCCAAACCCCCACCCAAAAAATGAAGTTGGCTACGTTCCTGCCCTCTGCTGCAGGACTGTGGCATATTGGTGGAACACTGTGGAAAGCTTACATTGCTTCTGCCTGTGCTGTACCTGTCCTGTGGATAAAAAGGACTTCAGCCTAGTTCTAAAAACTAGAGCAGATTAGGAATTTTTTGACAAAATGTTTCAACTGAAAAATGCCAATTCATCAAAACCAAAACTTCACAGAAATGTATCTGTTTCAACAAACCTTTAGACAGGAAGGTTTCTCATATCCAAAATAGAATTTCTGTCAAAACCAAGATAGAGAGAAAGAGAGACACTCCATAGCCCAGTGGTTAGGGCAGCCACCTGGACTGTGGGCAGCGTGGTCCTAAACTGCAGCGTCCCCACACCAGCATGGCCCTCTAACCCGTCCCCATGCTGCAGGGGGTGGGGCATAATGGTGTATTGGAACCGGAACTCTGTTCTGGCGTGTTCTGCCTCTACTACACCACAGTGGGAGACCTCAGTTTAAGTCTCTGCTCCACATCAGGCAGACGGCCCTGGAATAGTCTCTCTCTCCACATTTTGAAAGATCTCGACTCTTGTTTTTGTTCCCGTGTGGAACAAAAACAAAATTAAAAAACCTCAGAATATTTTGCGAAATGGAACTATCGTTTTCCAGCTGCCCCTGCTAACAAGCTAGCGCCTTTCATCAGCACTGCATTCACTTGATTTAAGACGCCTGCAGAGTCCTGTGCCCAGCAAAGCTTTACAAGCTGACAGACTTCCTGCAAGATAAAATTGACACACTGCAAAGAAAAAACAGTCTCTGCAATGGAGGGTTAGAGTCTTTGGGCCAAATTCAGTGCTGACCTAAGTGGGCAGACTTAATTCAAGTTATGCTTCTTTAGGGGGTTGCATACTTCATACTGAGATAAACTGAGCTCACTGCACACACCAGGGGCTTCTCACATCCATCCATTCTCCTCCACAAGCTCCTTGTGTACCATTCTCCCATCATCCCTGCTACTCCCCTCAATCTGTCCCTGTCAGCAGCTCTGTGCAGCCCCACCATTTCCACTTCACCCCATGTCCTCCATTCCACCCCTCCTGCCCATGCCTGGGCCTCTGTGCACAGCCCATTCTCTCCCCTGCATTCCCGCCTTACTACCTGGGGCTCTGTGTGCCCTCTTCTTCCCTGCCCCCACTCCAGGGTCCCTCAATCTCCCCCTCCAAAGCCAAAGACTCTGTGTGCACCCCCATTATCCCCAGTCCCTATTTCAGGGCCCCCCAATCTCTCCCATGGCAGGGGCTCTGTGTGCACCCCATCCCTTACTTTCCCCCCTTTCCCCAAACCAGACACTGTAATTTCCCCTCACACACACCAGGGATTATATGACCCCTATTTCTCCCTTGCCCTATACCAAGAATCCCCATTCTGCCCCCATGCCAGGGGTTCTGTTTGCTCCCTATTCCCTCCTCCCCCATACCAGGGGGTATGTGTACATCCCCTTCTCCCTCCTCCCACATGCCCTCACATTCCTCCTTATCTTCCCCACCATTATTTACCTGGGAGATAAGTGACTTAGGGTGTCTGCAAGTTAAACTCTTTTGGGAGGACAAGCAGACATGAGATGAGTATTGTTATGTTGGACAGCATTAATTGGTACCATCAGCCAGTTGTTTGGCCTGTAGACAATTGAAGAGGTGCTTGAGGCTGTGGCTGTGCTAATCAGATGTCAGGGGCTCCATGAGTCGTCATCCCCCCCCCATATATCTCCTTTTGGTCCTCTGATTCCTTTCTCTCTCCCCCCACCCCACCCCAGCTCAATAAGATTCTGGCCACTGATGTCCAGAATAGTCTATGAAATTTTGGAATTGATCAAATGTGCCGTTCAAAAGTTATTGCATTACATACATACAGATATATGCCATCAAATTGAGTGTAAGGTCTTTGAGATAGCCAAGTAGAATAGACATCTAGAAGAACTGGAGAATAAAACTGAGAAACTGGAGGCAGAAGAGAGAGGGGAAAAGACATGGAACTACCTGTAGTCTGAAAATATTAGCAGAGAACTTCTGAAATCAACGACGATGCTCTCTACTAAGGTTTCCAAGCAGCCAATGCAACACGAGTGCAAGGCTGACTGAGATTCCGTTAGAAAAAAGGGGCTTACACTTAAACGCAGATTTGCAGGAGGAATCTAGTTACACAGTAAGACTTAGAAGACTGAGACTTAATGAGAAATTCTGGAGGCAGCAAGGCAGGGGAAGCTATGAATCTGAATCTTGCAGCTAAACCATGATAAAGGACAAAATTCCTGTTATCAGCCAAAGCTGCAAAAGAAATCCTTTATTCAAGTGTCAAACAATACTTCATCTTCAGTCTCCGTCTTATTGTACAAATCAAAAAAGAAGAGCTAACCGGGATCAACCCCATATTGTCTCATCTTTTACTTGGATTGTAAGCTCGTTGGGCAGGGACTGTCTTTTTTTGTGCATATACAGCGCCTAGCATAAGAGGGCTGAGGTCTTTAAACACTACCACAATACAAATAATGAGAAGCACTGGAAGAAACTACTGATTTAGCAGTGCTCTACCCCCATAGAGCAGGGGGTCAACCACAACAGTTTTGTCTCCAAAACTGAGGCATAAAAAACTGCTGAACAAGCAGAAAGAGAACAGTGAGCACTTCAAAGACCAGGACAGCAAAATCCATCTCTGATGCGTCTCCGCACAGCCCACTTATCTCATAGGTGTAAGGCAGTAAAGAATCAGGCTCAGAACTATCTGCTAAGTTCTTCAGAGTGGGTGGACAGGGGATTTGAAGACAATCAACTCTCTCTTCCCAATGTCCTCCCAGATTAGAACAGAATATAAGAAACAATTCATGGAAATTCTTTCATTCTGGAGGTGCCCCGCAGTGTCCCTGATGGCAGGGAGGCAGTTGCTGCAGCGCTGGATATATTTCAAGGATTGATTATTTATTTATTTATTTTTAGTGACTATCAGTTTAATGCCAGAAGAGATTTAAACTGGATTTCTAACAGATTTCCTAATGGGAGAGCTGTAAATCATAAGCGCACTATTTCCCTGCCTACTCTATAGGAAGTAGAAGGGAAGGGATCAGCCACCCTACATAAAGCTGTAACTGTATTTGACACAGTATGTCAGTGGTTCCCAAACAGTGGGTCATGACTCCCAAATGGTGTCACATCAGCAGATGTGGTCACAGAAATCCCTAGTGTGTGGAGGATGCCATTTTGCCCCACACAGCAAGACCTCGCATGCATAGTGCGTGCACGTTTGCACTGCAGTGGACACCATTTTGAGCAAAGTGGCATCCTCCAATGCTCTCCTGGGGGCCATGCTGCTCCACACCACCCTCAAGAAAGGTCTGTGCCTAACAGGAACCACTGAGTCTGACGTTAGATTTCACATTAGCAGTTTGTCTAACTCTGGCATGAATCTGTTACATGCGCAGGACAAAATTTGTATTTGATTTTTATGCTAGAAACTGGACATCTGTAGATAGTCCTGAACTTCATTAGATCTGGGTTGCCACAGAACAAATCCCAAAGAACAGTAACTTCCCCGGTAGTATTGGGCTGTAAGACTCCTCATTTGGAAAAAAATTAATTAGCTTTCATTCAGCTAGCACTCCCATTGAGCATTCTCTTATCGCCTGCTGAAGGACTACAATTCTTTTGACCACAGTGAGAAACAATTTTATAATCCAAGAATAAATCTGTGTAAGTGCTTACAATGATCTTTCTTCAATGTTCTGCCATATTTGATGTAATAAATAAAGCTATGGCTCAAGTAATAAACACTGACATTTTACTCTGTTAGAGCATCTGGAGGGAATTCAGCTTTCTGCTGACATAGCCACTTGCAGCAATACAAAACTTGCATGGCCTGGGGTCACTAATACTGACAGTGTTCTGCTTTAAAGGTAAGTCCCACATCTAGTTTTTCTGAACTTTAAAAACTGGGTTTCATGAATTAACCACAATGGATTAGTTCTGTGGTTAAGAGTTCCATTTCTGTCACCATCTCACTTTATGCCAGAAAAATGTACTTGATCCCTAATATCTCGCAGATTTAGCCTATTAGTTAGGGTGAAAAATACATTTGTTGTCATGCCCCATGCAATTTAAAGCACTTGTATATCATCTGCTGGGTGCTGTATTTAGTTGAGACATTATCAGTCTACTTTCTATTTAATTATTTTAAAAAAATGTTACCTTACTACTTCTGTCTTGCTTTTGTTAGACCTTCTTTCCTTTCCTGGCTTCATTCCATTTCTTCCTGCTTTTCTTTCCCAAAATAGATAATGTTGTATCTTTTCCTGTGTTGTCTGTTTCCTCTTCCTCCAAACCATTACATTCCTTGCTCTTTCTTTCCCTGCCTGGTGTTCTGTACTCCTTCCCTTACATCTGCTGTCTCTCATTTCATCCCTCTCCAAATCTTTCTTGATATATACATATGCACACACACCCCATACTTCCCTTTTTAAAAATGTATCTCCCCACTCTCCAATCCACCAGTTTAAACACAAGGTATAGCTGGCTGCTAAAGTTTCCAACTGAGGACTAACCCTACTAGCCAAAGAATGATTTAAAAAGGTGTGTGGGGGAGCTGAAATTACTGACAGGCAATCTCCAGGTGAGAAACCAACCTCCCACCAACCAGGACACGTTACCATCAACAGGCTTGGTGCCTCATGCCGAGATGAAACCTACCTAATAGTACCTGTGCATTTCCAAACATTATACCCTAATGGTATGTCTACATTGCAGCTGTGAACAGGTCTCCCAGGCTGGGTAGACAGATTTGTGCTCTAAAAATAGCAGTGTGGACATTGTGACAGGGGTGGCAGCTTGGGCTAGCTACCCGAGTCCAAGCCCTCCGACTAGCCTGAGCCACCACCTGTACTAGTATCTATGCTGCTATTTTTAGCATGTTAGGTCAAGTGAAGCTAGTGGGTGACAGTTTGTCTGCCTGGGTTGGGAGGCATGTTCCCAGTTACAGTGTAGACCGACCTAACACAGCAAAGGTGACACTAGTACATTTTAAATTACACTCTGCTAGAAAGAATGAAAGTATTTGTTTGGATGGCTTCCCAAACCAGAAAAGTGTGCAGGGCTCAAGGCCAAGGATACAAATGTTGGTTGTGAGAGACCGGCTCAGTTATTCTGAACAGCAAAGCTGATTTCTGATTTCCTTTTACTTCACTTGTAAAACTGGAAACTTGAGATGTAATAGCTGAACTTCCATTAGAAAGAAAAATAAAGAGCCCAACCAATTTACAACTTCAAGAATGAAGTATGGAATCAGTTGTCTTAGAGTTTATGATTCTATGAAGCGGTAAGTCTTTATTTGCATATTAATCTCTCAACCATTTAATCTAGGCAGATTCCCTTGTTTCCTGCCTGCATTTCTAAAATAAAGAGATTAGGCAGTAGATAAGGGATGTTTGTGTCTCACCTCCTTCCAAAAGTATTTATTGAAGATAAAGGTATTATGAATAACATCCATTCAGTTTTTTTTTCTATCTTTTAAAATTCAGATAAGATGACAATCATACATACTAGAAAGCAGTAATACATCAATTAAAACATCCTGTAACTGGAGTAAACAGTTTTGTTATTTCCCCATGAGTTTCAAAACACTAAATTGAATTACATTTAATTTTAAACTTTTGTATAAAATGTCAAACAGAAAGAAATATCTACCATCACTTCTGTAAACTATGGCATGGTCAGAGTCTGTGCATCTGGAGAGAAACTTCACAGGAAGCCAAGATTAACAGGCAGGGTTGAGGGGTGTAAGAGGGAAGTGAACCCTCTGGGAGATTTCTAGTTATTTTACAGGATTCCGGTGAAATACAAACAGAATATAAACAAGATAGCTCCTTCTCTGTTCTGGCTCCAACCAGCAACTTGGTTTTCTCCCCTAAAGTAGTCTAGTCCCTAAGGTCTGTTCTACACTACAGAGCTATATTGATAAAACTACATTGCTCAGGGGTGTGAAAAATCCACATCCCTGAGCACAGTTATACCAACCTAACCCCCTGTGCAGACAGCGCTATGTCGGTGGGAGGGCTTCCTCTGCTGACATAACTACCATGGGTCAGGGAGGTGGATTTAGCCGATGGGGGAGTTCTCTCCCGTTGGCTTAGAGCGTCTTCGTTAAAGTGCTACAGCTGTGCCAATGCAGCATTTTAAGTGTAGAATGGCCCTCAGATTATCTGCCTAAAAAGGTATAGCAGAGCCTAGTTAACGAGGGCCACGTCTACACTAAAGAGTTAAGTCGACAAGTTACGCCAATGATCATAAACTGCTATAATTACATCATTTGTGCATGTTCACACAATGCTCCTTGTATCGGTGGAGCACATCCACAGTTGGTGCTTTGGCACTGAAAGAGAGCAGTGCACTGTGGGTAGCTATCCCACTGAGCATCTCTCCACCTCCTGCAGCTAGGAGTTCTGGGAACGGATCATAGTGTATCATGGGTGCGGGCTCATGATGTAGTTTTCTCCATCCCATCATTCCATGGGCTTCCGACTATGCTGTTTCACACCATTTTTCAACAGACCCTGTAAACTCTGCACCTGCCATCTCTGTCTGAAAGCATGGATCCTGTTCAGTGCTCTCCAATCTTGCGATAAGCGTTATGAACACAACGCAGATGATCCTGCAGTATTTCATGAGCTGAGAATATGAACAGGAATGTGCAGTGCCTGCCCTGCTGCGTGCCATGGAAAGAAACAATTCCAGATTGCTTTTGCATTCATGGAGCAGCTGCAGATGGTGAACCATTGCTATTGGGCTTGGGAAACAAGCAGAGGGGTGGGATCGCATCGTTATGCAGGTATGGGATGAAGAGCAGTAGATTCAGAACTTTCAGATGCCCAAAGCCACCTTCCTGGAACTGTGAGAAGAGCTCACCCCTGCCCTCTGGCACAAGGATGCCAAAAAGGAGAGCTGCCCTCCTGGTGGAGAAGTAAGTAAAGATTGCTGTGTGGAAGCTGGTAACTCCAGACTGCTACCGGTCAGTCACGAATCAGTTTGAAGTTGGAAAGTCCACCGAGAGGGTTGCAGTCACACAAGCATGCAGAGCCATTAATCTCATCCTGGTACGATTGCTGTGACTGTCAAGACTGTGACTCTTGGCAATGTGTGGAAAATAATGCATAGCTTTGCAGCAAAGGGATTCCATAACTGAGGCGGGGGGATAAATGGCCCACATATCCCAATTTTGGCCCCAGACCATCTTGTGACTACTTCTCCATGGTAATGCAGGCACTGGTGGATCACCGGGGTCATTTCGCATTTGGCAGATTAAAGAGTCACTGGCACTGCCTTTTTGGCAGATTAGACCTCAATGAGAACAATATTCCCATGGTCATAGCAGCCTGCTGTGCTCTGCATAACATTTGTGAAGCCAAGGCGGGGGGGAAGTATCCATGGGGTGGAGCGTCGAGGCAGATCACGTGGTCGCTGATTCTGAGCAGCCAGATACCAGGGCTATTAGAGGGACTCAATGGGGAGCTATGCGAATCAGGGAGGCTCTAAAGCAGCATTTTGACAATGGACCCCCAGTAATATGTGTTTCTGTAATGCATCCAGCCGGGCATTGTTTACTTGCCACTTTGAATGATCCTTGTAATGCTTGGTGCCAGAGCATTAATTGTAGTCTGAAAAAGTGCCGATTGCCACTGTGTATGAATTCCAGCAACAACCACCGTGTGTAGGACACAAATAAAGATTCGTTTTATTTGAAAGAGTATACTTTTATTATACAGCAATACATAGATTTCCATTTCTTACAAGGGACATGACACTGACGAGGTTCTCAAAAGTTGTGTGCAAGTCCAGCTTTCGTTCTGAAACCTGTCCCTAGGGGTGGAGCGCAAGGGGTACTGTGACAGGTCGGGAACTTATAACGAACGTGTGTGAGGAGTTTGAGGAAGGCATGGAATGCAGTTCTGTTTGGTGTGCAGGGGGAGTTGAGCACGCATGTGTTCTGACTACAACACAATCAGGGACCTTAGCACATCCGTTTGGTCCTTCATCAGCTTTATCATCTGCTCCTGCCCCTCTATCATAAACTTCTGCCCATTTCCTCTCCTAGTTATCCATTTTTAATTTTTCATTTATTGTCTCTCTGCATGCTCTGTGATCGCGATCTGCAGCATCAGATGATTGCAACACTTCTATAAACATGTCCTCTTATTCCTCCTGGTTCACCTCCTTATCTGCTGGAGGCACTCCACCGGTGTGTAGGTGGTGTCCCTCAAAGGCACATCTGCAGAAGCACAAGAAACAACAAACAGAAGCAGTATTGAGAGCACTCACAGCCTTGAATCATAATAGCGAAATACACTGCTTTCTCACTGTCCCTTGGCAAGCACTCAACTTGGCAAATGCCCTAAACATGGTGAGTTCACCCCAGGGTGGAGAAATGGGCAAGATGGGGCAAAGGGAATCACAACAAGCGCCATGGGGCCCTATTATAAATTCAGGCACCATTTTCCACAGGCAGGGGTGATCAAAGCCGATGTCGCACTCCTGAGGGTAACTGAGGATGCCAGGGTGCATTTTCTGTATGTGTGCGGCTTCAGAAGTTCCTGCAGCAGTAATTGCTGATTAGTGCAATAAAATTGCCTACAGTGAGGGAAGAAACAAAGCAGCTCTGCCAAGGAATGGTCAGCAGAGGATTGCAGAGTACCTCCAGGAAAGTTTCCTAGAGATCTCTACGGACGATTTCTATGAAATCCCGGTCTGCATTAACCGACTTTTCCACAGGGCCTCCGCTGCATAAGGGAATGGGAAGCAAACACAAACAGTGCCATGCTTATTAATTCTATCCCTTATCCCACTTATAACATATTACAAAATAAAGGAAAGCTCTACCTCATGGCACTATGCAGTATTATATCAAAATGAATACTTACCAGAGCTCCCCTCTCTTGTGTCAGGCATGGACTGTCATGACTGGCTAGACCCCTCTAGAGTCAAAAAGAAGGTCCCGACTTGCCATGCTACTGAACATATCCTCCTCCAACTCTACTTCCTCATCCAATACTTCATCCTGAGGGTTGACTCCGCTGGCCACTGCCTCCAGCCCCACCAAAGTATCCACAGGGCTCTTGGCGGTGGAGGTGGGGTTGTTGCTGAGGATGGCGTACAGCTCCTTGTCGAAACGGCAAGTTTTTGGTGCTGCACCAGAGTGACGGTTGGCCTTCCTTGCCTTCTGATATGACTGCCTCAGCTCCTTGATCTTAGCATGGCACTGCTGCATGTCCCTTTTATACCCCTTTTCCAACATGCCATGAGCAATCTGCCTGTAGGTATCAAAGTTCCTACAGCTGGAGCAGAGCTGCAACTGCAGAGCCTCCTCTCCCCCCAGACCCAGCAGATCCAACAACTCCGGTGTACCCCAGGCAGAAGCATGTTTGGGAGTCAGCATGGTAGGCTGGGAAGATGCGATGTGAGCTGTTCAGGCCGAGCAAACAGGAAGTGGAATTTCAAAAATTCCTGGGCCATTAAAGGGGGAAGGGTGCATGCCTGTATACTTGGCCACAGGGCAGCGGAGTTCAAAATGCTGACCAGAGTGGTCACATTGGGCATTATGGGACACCTCCTGGAGGCCACCTGGTATGACATAAGCAAGTGCAACGTCTACACCAACACTGTATTGCTTTAACTTTGTTGCAAAAAGCTCTATGCCGCTCATACAGGTGATTTTATGATGTTGATGTAGCAGGAAAGTTAAATTGGCAGCAGGAGTATTGCAGCGTGAATATCTCCACTGTTTTGTTGATGAAAGCTGATTTTTGTCGACAAAACTATGTAGTGTACACAAGGCCTGACCAACTCTGAAAGCCCTTGCAGAGATTAAATTAAAAACCACACCCATTTCGTTTGGCAGAACATCCCCATCTAAGGGTATTAGTGAAGCAGAGTGTACCATGACTACAAGGAGGCTCTGCAACATTTGTAAGCCATGTCACATAAATCATGATCTACTCTTAGGCGCTGTCTACATTAGAAAATCTTACCATGCATGAATGTGACTGGAAGCACTAGAGTAGAGGTGATGTGGCAGAGTATGGCAACAACTACAGCAAGTCATGTTGGGTATTATATCATCTAGTTCTGGTAAGACTGGGACCAAGGTTTAATCACAACTAGATAATGGTGAATAGGATTTGTCTTGATCTACACTGTCCAAAGCCATTGTCAGCATCACATCTAGCTAGAATGCTCTTAGTCATGTTCTGATCATTATTTTTTTTTTTAAAAAAAACACAGATAAGCTCTCAGTGAATACAGTCTCATCTCAAGTGTAGTGTGGTCACTTTCTCATTTCCCCTTCATGTAGCTTGGCGTCTTCAGAAATTTTTCTCTCACATCTACTGTTACTTTACACTAAATTCCTTTTGGATCATTATTAGATCTGAGGGCTATTTTCAAGAGTGCAGCAGCCATGGAACACAGTAAAGAATGTGTCTGACAGGATGGGTTTTATTTTATAGAAAGGATACATACTGATAAAGAGCACATTTATTGAGATCTGATTTCCTAGTCTTTATCTGAAGTGATGAATCTATGGCAGTAACTGATAAATGAAGGGATACCAAAAAGAGGAGAGTGAATGCACTGCTTTGGGACTGGTTACACGAGAGTTAAACATTACCAAGAACCAAGCACATTCTGCCACATCCAGTATTCACAACAACTTTGCACAGCTTACTTCTATTTTAAAATGGTGATTGTAAAGCTAACTTCTGGTAATTTAAAGGTGTTAAGGAAACCACTACTAATATAACCCACTGCCTCTTCAATCATGCAAAACAAATGGCCCAGGTGATGTATTGACTTTCAAGGCTTGGTTTCCTGTCCTTTTTTTTTTTTTTTTTAAATGCACTCTGTCTGATCATTTCTAATATGGTTTCCTATACACTAGCATGCAATGAGGCTGCCAATTAATAGCAATACTACAGGTGTTATTGGGTGGATCAGCTGCACAATGCCAGCTGGCTTTAATTCACACTACTCTCTTTGGGTATGTAGAGATTACCCACCACACACATTTATAACAGAGATTACGAAATGCAACTTTAATTTATTTAAATTTTAACCCTAAAGGCAATTCCAATAATTTAATAGCAGCCTACAAAATGTATTGGAGTCAATACCTCAGCCTTTGCAATAGCATAATTACTAGTCTCCTTTTACAAAAAGTAGATCAGATTTAAGGAAAAAAATTAGAAACAGTAAGTGTACAAGACTTCCAGTCTACACAAGGAGCAGAGTGGATCAAAACTTTTCTTTGTCCTGCCATCAAATATTTGATGGTGTGCAACTTGGCTAAGAAGTTTAAATGCAAGGGTCCATATGGGGATTCTTGTACAGCAGATACACATGAAAACACTGATGACTAGGACAGAGATAAAAAAAACCCACAACTTCGGGAAATTGTTTTTAGTTACTGAATTTGTTATTCCTTATTTGTTATTCCTCAAGCCCTCCTACATTCTCTGGGTCCACATCCCTGGAGGTCAATGATGAGTATAAAGGTGTGCAGGAATGCCTCAACATTAATCCTGGCTGTTGTCAGGCAGCAGATGCCATCCAGGTTCCAATCAGCAGGTCTGTGCTCTAGTTGCCCATCCCGGACCACAGAGAACAGAGCATTAGCCGGCTTTAAAAGGGCCAAAGTTTCGAGCATGGTGAAGGATTTGACTCTCCCTGTCCAGTACAGTGGAGTATGAGAGTGGCCTCGCCCAACCTCAAACAGAACTGAAATCAGTTAGCTACTTCAACATGTATATTTAGTCTTGATCTGAAAATGTACCTGTATTGTTGACAAACCCATTCTCTTTCTCTGTTATTGTCAAGGCTAATGGTTTGTCATGAGTCACAGGGTGAGGTCACCTGCACTTGGAGTTTTCTGATGTTTACTCTATAACTTGTGACTTTTGCTGCCTCCACCACCCAACTCAGACTCTTTATACATAGTTTACAATTTCAAACCTCTGATGACTATTAGTTCTACAGGTAACATTTTCCATGTTTTCTGATATTGGCTATATCAAAAAGTTATTTTATTCAAAAGTTAATTTAAGTATAAGCATAATAATATATGTAGGTACATAGTCCTTCTGGCAAAACCTGTAAACTTATTATTGCCTTGGAGAAGAACTATAGATGGACATGACAGCGTCATAAGCAAAGTTAGAAACACATTATGTACCAAGGATCAAAAGACAGGTTTAATGTCTCAACATTTTGGCACACCTTCAAATCCCTCTACCCCCCTGTAGAATACAGGGAACAGAACAGCCTGCTGTGTGGTAAAGTCACTTATATTTTGTTGGAAAGAATTAGAAGATTTATTTCAATCACCTCCAAGAATAGAAAAAAACATGTACATCTCAAGGCCAAGATTTAAATTGTAGATTGAGTGGCTCTAAGCAAGTCGTTCAACACAGCAATGTTTAGTTCTATGTGATTGAGTGATTAAGATTTCCTTTTACTACATGAATGGAAAAGCAATATTTCCTGCTGAGCTTCTTTTGAAGGGAAAGGTATGTCTGACTACAGCTCAAGATTTCAGGAGGCCTAACCAAGATAATATAGGGAGCATCAGAAGTACATGCAAAACTCATGAGAATATTTTGTAATTAGTTACTCATTTTAGCAGTTCCATACAATACTACAGCTAATTATTTCAGAAGAGACAAAGAAAGAAATCATAGTGGGAACAGAAACAGTAAGGGACTTGAACAATGCTACAGTTAGCAGCAAAGCAGGAGTAGAATCCAAATCTCCCAAACTCCCAAATCTGTGCCTTAACCAGAAGGCCCTCCCTTTCTCTCTCTTAATTTAAGTGCTTTTCTATCTGTTATTGCTAGTTTTCACTTTTTGACATCCCTGTGTAACCAGAAACAACAACAATAAAATCATAAACCATACTGATGGAATGAAGAAAAATGAACCTAATAGGAGAACCTCAAAAGGAATTCTACAGTCCTCTCTTTTGAACTTGTTTGCCTTTTAAAAATAAATAAATAAAGTGCTCAGATACCATACTCCTCACAGTACAGATAACTAAACAAGAAGAGTTTTCTGACATCTCTTTTTATTACATGAGTAAACACTCTCTCTCACACACACACACACACACACACACACACACACCCCCTCTTCTGTACAGATCAGCCTGCTAGCTTCAGCATCTCCTACCCCCTTTAAAAGCAAGTAGCTCTGCATAGAAAGCTGTGTGTGTAATAGACAGACTACAAATAAATGGTCATTGGGTTCAGATACAGAAAACTTTCACACTTTATTGACAAAAACAGACACAAGGTCTCTGTCCAGAGGAACTTACAATCTAACTTGTTTAATTTTCAATCACTGAAGTTATTTTTATGATTACTAACTCTTGAACCAGGATGGAAATTTCAAATGAGGATTTTCATGATATCTAGCACCTAGAAGCAAAAGACCTGATCCTGTGTGGTGCTTGATAATGAACGAGGCAGGGCACTGCAGAAACAGAAAGGATAGCCTCATGGTTAATGATGTTGGATGCTGCCTGGGGAACTGGATTCTATCCCTCCCTCTGCTATAAAGTTCCTGTGTGATGCTAGACACGTTGCTTATGCCAAATTTTTCACAGATGGTCACTAATTGTGAGTGCCTCATTTTCTGATTGCCTGACTCCAGGACCAGCCTTAGGCATGGGCAAACTGGGCGAAAGCCCAGGGCATCATTATAAACAGGCGCCTCTGGAGAAGGGATGCCCCTCCCCCCTGCAGCTCCTGCCCGCTGCCTTGGAGCCACCCCAGCCAGCTGCTTCTGGGAGCTTCCTGTCTGCTGTAAGGAGGGAGGGAAGGAGGGGGAGTGGGGGCTGTGATGTCAGGGTGTCCCCTGCCCTCATGTACCCCATCTCTGCAAAGTGAGGGGGGCATGCAGGGCCAGGGCTCACCAAGAGAGGGACGGAGCTGCTGGCAGCTGTGTCTGAAGGAGCTTTCATTCAGACTGGTGAGTGCCACTCTTAAAGGGGCAGCGCGCTGTCTCTCACGGCTCACATACTCCCTCAGACCACACACACTGTCTCTTTCACTTACACACCCGAACATATATTTATATTGTTGTTGTTACTTCCTGCTATGTACATATATTCTCTGTAATTTTATTCTTTCCAAGTGCTGTTATTTTAGTTTTTTGACTGGTCCATGCATTTCATAATTTTATTTCTCTCTTATGCTTACATTTAATTCTTTAAATAGTGAGTTCTAAAATGCCTAATCTGTCCTGGCTGGAGTAATTATCATTATTATTTTTATTATCATATTGTGCATTGTCATTCATTATTTAAAGTATACAATCAAGTAATAGCATCCTCCTAGAATGTAACTTTAGCTTGTACTAACCTTAGCGGTGCCAGTTTAAAAAAACATTAGCTAAACGCACAACTTTAGACACTGGGCAGATGAAGGTTGCTTATTTTCAAATGTATTTTTAGTTACATCGGTAAAATAACATCAAATTTGCATGAAAATAAATGCAGTTCCAACTATGATACCAATAGCAACTATGGAGTCAAATATTAGTGAATCACATACGTGATTGTGATTGGTAAACATAATATATAGAGTAGATAATGGCAGTAATACAGTGGGTCTGTTAGAGAAAGTAAGCAGATTTTATTAATTTTTATTTATCTCTACTAAAGATAGTATACAAAGTATCAGATGCGTCTTTCTGATATCTGTGTTGAACTGATCCCTCAAGGTTTGGGATTAGGACTATCTTGCTGTATTATCTCCTGATTGTTTTAAATTTACACATAAACTTTAAACGTGGCTTTAACTGGAGTTTGTATATATTTTTCTTTCTTTATATAACAATTAGATACAGTGCTTCTGTCAGCTAATTCCTAAGTTATTATCTGCAAAAACTCTAGAGTTTTCAGGTGCCTAAGTAGTCCCTGGAATCATGGCTAAAGTTTCCTCCCAGCCCCCCAAAATCTGAAATGGTGCCCCGGGTGTGACAGCGCAAAGCCCCCCTTGAGCCACATGCCAAGCACCAGGCACCACAAGCCACAGCAGCAGCACAGAAGGGTGGCAATACACCATATACCATGCCACCCTTACTTTTGCGGTGGTGTTGCCTTCAGAGCTTGGTGCCTGGCTAGCACCCGCCAGTATCAGGCTGCCCTGCCAGTGCTTAATTTGTGCCAGGGCTGAGCTCTAGCCTCTGGCATCTCTTTCAATACAAAATTAAATCCTTGGGGAGGCAGTGGGGCCAAAAGGTCATGGGGGCGGGAAATCCCAGGGAGTCTATGGGGGCCAGGAGCGATGGGGGGGCGCCAAAATACAAGTTCGCCCAGGGTACCATTTTCCGGCCCTGCTTAAGGCCCTGGGGTCTGATTTGCAGAAGTCCTGAATAGTGTGCAATTATTAAGGCTGGGGGACCATACACTGAATGAGGAGAAAACAAAATATTTAATAGTTGCTCATTAAGTAAGTATCATCCATCCTGTGCACTGAATGAGACAGCAGTCCTGTGAGAAAAATAGAATGTGATCACGTAATTAAAGGCTGTCAGTGGACACACAGAAGGGGGCTGAATCAACATTGTACAAACCTCCTTAACTCTGGCATTTCCTAACTTTTGAGTGCTTGACTTTGCAAACTTAATGTTCCCTTAACATAGTTTGTGTGTGTGTGTGTGTAAATTACACACACACACACACACACACACACCCTACAATTTTCAGAACACTTTATAGTAAATTTATAAACCAAGCTAAGATTATTTTTATTAGAATTAGAGGGTGCCTTGTTCACAGTTCAAATATCAAGCACATAATTGCTTTTGTCAAGACAAAACTTGGAAACCACATATCTACACAACAGGAAAGCTAAGTCTTTTGTTATTGCATCAATGCTTTTCCAAGTAGTTAAAAAGGAAGCTGTCAGGCCATTTTTTTTTTATTGGTTTTATTATTTTTTACCTCAGGATTGTTTGTAAAATTCTTCCAGAACCTTGAAAAGATAATTTATGTTCCCTATCCATTTTGTTCTTTTCCATCTAGTAAACACTGATTTTTTTTCCCTGGTTCAGACTGAGTTGAAAATATCATCACTGTTTTTAGCTTAAGCACAACTCCAGTTTAGTGTCTCTTATCATTCTACAACAGGTTTTGTCTGTTCAGGAACATCATCACTGTCATGGGAATAATAGCCTTGATACTGGGTTGGGGCCAAGTTCAGTTTGACTTTGCCCAGAGGGGAGTACTGTCTGCCACCTTTACACTATATCTCAGACTCTATAGCAGGGGTCGGCAACCTATGGCACGCGAGCCAATTTTTACTGGCACGCTGCTGCCAGCCGAGTCCCAGCCACCGGCCCCGCTCAGCCCGCTGCCAAACCCAGGCCGGGACCCCAGCAGGCAGTAGCGTGCCATTAAAAATTCCCCCCCGCCCCACGCTGCTGCAGAACAGGCAAGCTCCCCCCTCCCCCACCTCTTCCCTCAGGGTGCTGAGTTCCTGCCCCTCCTCCTCTCCCTCCCTGGCCGATCAGCTGATGGCCCTTGCGAGGGAGGGGGAAAAGCGGAAAAGAGGTGGGTACGGGCCTTGGGGAAGGGGGGGTGGAATCAGGGCATGTCCCCTCCAGCCCCCTGCAATTAATCTCTCTCGGGGCAGGGAGCACCCCCATAACCCCAACCCACACCCCCAGCCCTCTGCCCTAACCCCTACACCCCCCCACACACCCCAGCCTCCTGCCCTGACCCTTACACCCCCCTCACACACACCTCAGCCCTCTGCTCTGACCCTTACACCCCCCTCACACACACCCAGTCTTCTGCCCTGAGACCTGCACCCCCACACACACCCCAGCCTTCTGCCCTGAGCCCTGCATCCTGCTCTCATACACCCAGCCCTCTGCCCTGACCCCTGCACCTCCCTCACACACACCCACCTCCTGCCCTGACCCCTGCACCCCCACGACCCCAGCCCTGACTCCAGTACCCCCATACATACCCAGTCCCCCCACACCCTATGCCCTGACTCCTGCACCCCCTCACATGCCCTCAGCCCCCTGCCCTGACTCCTGCATCCCCCACACATACCCAGCCCCCTCACATCTCATGTCCTGACTCTTGCACCCCCCACATTCCCACCCTCACCCTGAGCACCAAACGGGAGCTCCTGCACCCCTCCTCCCCAACTTTCCTACCTGCACCCCTTGCACCAAATGGGAGCTGCCCAGGTAAGCACTCCATACTCAAACCCCAACCCTGAGCCCCCTCCCTCATTCTAGCTCCTGGCCAGACCCTACACTCCAACCCCCCAGCCTGCTCCTTCACTCCCAGCCCTGTGCTCAGTGCACTCCCACCCTTAACTCAGTGCAGAGAGAGAGAGAGAGAGACAGAGAGGGGAAGAGAATGGGCTAGAACCAAGGAGAAGGTAGGTACCTACTCTATGTGGGCAGGGAGTGCTGTCTGCCACCTTTACACTATATCTCAGACTCCGGGATCCCAAACTGGGAGTGGGCTGAGCGGAGCCGGCAGCCGGAACTCTGGCTGGCAGGAGCCAGCGGACTGAACCCCAGACCGGCAGTGGGCTGAGCCGCTCAACCC
This sequence comes from Dermochelys coriacea, assembly GCF_009764565.3. NCBI lineage: Eukaryota > Metazoa > Chordata > Testudines > Dermochelyidae > Dermochelys > Dermochelys coriacea. The sequence goes on from NC_050069.1 coordinate 195,370,648, forward strand.
ACTGCCAGTCTGGAGTCCCGGCTGCCAGCCCCGCTCAGCCCACTGCCGATCTGAGGTTCTGGCTGCCGGCCGCTTGTCAGCCACTGTCCTGGCCGCAGGCCCCGCTCAGCCTGCTGCCGGCCTAGGGGAATGGAACCCTAGGCTGAGCGGGCTGGCGGTGTAAGATCAACATTTTAATTTAATTTTAAATGAAGCTTCTTAAACATTTTGAAAACCTTGTTTACTTTACATACGACAATAGTTTAGTTATATAATATATAGACTTATAGAGAGAGATCTTCTAAAAAACGTTAAAATGTATTACTGGCACACGAAACCTTAATTTAAACTGAATAAATGAGGACTCAGCACACCACTTCTGAAAGGTTGCCGACCCCTGCTCTATAGGCAGCTTGGGAACAGAGCTGTCCCTGACGTAAACCAGAGTGGCCCCAAGGACTACACTAATTTATGCTATGTTACTATGGCCTTTCTTCCTCCCTTGGTGCACCACACTCTACCATACCCCTGCAGCATGGAGCTTTGTGATGAATGGCTCTGATTGCACTACCCACTGGCCCTACACAACTGAGGAATCCCCTTAAACTAGTTTTATACTAGCTTTGCTGCCCACTGAGCTGGCATACATGGGCTGCCACGGAGGCCAAAATCTGGCCCAGTGTCTGTAGCCTCCTTTAGACAAAAGACAGGAAATGCAGGATAGATGCCTTGAGGTTATTGCAAATGAAACAGAGCAGCACTAGCACGAACATGGGGCAAACGTTCAGGGTTCTTCAACAAAACCATCATGGTTAGCATGGAGTACTGAAGAGCTTACACTCAAAACGGTTTTGCCAAGCTGATTCAGTTACAAACGGTTCATCTCTCTAGTGTAGAGACACACTGTGAGCATACTGCTGCTACAGAACCAGCTGGGGAACACAACAGTGTTGTGTGTGTGAACTGAACATAGTCACTTTTTTAAAAGATGTCTTGGAAATTTTGAGCGGTTAAAAAAAATAAAATCCAGCGATTCAGAATGCGAGCTATTTCCCCACAATCAAGTTATAGCCTACTTTTTTCATGATTAACTTTTGGATATAAACTTCTATGAAAGGGACATCATCAGTATGGAATTTAGTCACTTCTAAAAGAATGAACACTTCTGGTTTTACAATTACATGCTCATATTTAAAAAAAAAAAAAAGGTTTCTCTTTCCTTTTGATATGTAAAAGGCCCGTCACAAAAAATGACAGAAGAAACTGACTAGTTTACCATATATGAGAAACCATGAAACGGAGTATAAAAAAACCACTGTCAAGTGCACTAAGTAAACAAACTGAAAAATAGAGAACTATTTCCCCCCTTACTCTCTTTCAGTTATATCAATTTTAGACCCTGATCCTGAAAGATCAGACACATGGGCAGATCCCAGGGACCCCATGCAGGCACAAGGGCCACCCATGAATATAAACTTACAGGAACAGGGCCTAAAATGCTACATGTAATACTCATAAAGTAAAACATTTTCAAGAAGAAGTATATTTCTGTTGAATGTCCCTTTAAACAACAAAAATCTAGGACCCCACGGTACAATGTTTGTTCCCTCTTTGGAGTTGTAATTCTTTTGCAAGATTAGAGAAATTATATAGTGGAAAAGTATCACAATTTCCAGTAATCTTATAGATGGGAAACACACTTTTGTTACTTCCTATTTCATTCACAACTTCCAGGTTAACCACTACAGATGACCATGAGTGCTTTGAGATTCCTAGCAGAATAATCCTTTATCTTCAAATTGACTGCAAGCCATCAGTCACAACAATGTAATAATATTCAGATTACCAGTCAGGCTTTCAAGCCTCTATTAAACCTGATCTTGGTTTGTTTTAAAATCTTTGACAGAAAGCAACAGCTGAAAAAAACATATGTGGCATAGGGATGCCATAAAGAGGTCCCTCTTCTCTTTCCTGTGTGTGATGACTTTCAGCACATTCAGTTGATGTACTAGAATTATTTCTAATTATTTTATATATATATTAAAGAGACACTATCATCTTAAAAAAAACTACTTCTCTCTGAATTTTTCCTTGCTAGTGTTACAAGGAGCATCTAAGGTTAATGTATATTAAAAATGAAAGTAAACATTTTTGTGGATAAAAAGTAAACAAAATGAAAAGGAGAGAGAAGAGTGTCTGAGCAAGCAGGGACATGGCTAGGGCGGTGTTTTCATTGCATAAATGCGAGCATTCGGAGGGCCAGTCAGTGGGAGTGCACATGGTATGCCTTCAAAAAGGCTACAGCAAGTGCTGCTAGTAAGCATGGTGCTCCCAGAAGGCATTATACCCATCCTTGGCCTCCACTGGCATAACACTTCTATCACTGACAGACCGCTACTCTACCAGCGTTGTAATTTATCTCTGTATAATTAATTAAGAAATGAATATCACTCTCCACTGTCTACAGTACTTTACAAACTCAGGTCCCAATCCTGTAAAAATTTACTATGGCGTGAATTAATTGGCATAATGAATAATTTCATGGACACAATGGGACTATTTTATGAGATGAGATAATAGAACTTAACAAAAAAAAAGTTTAGAAGACAGAATATTTCATCGGCTGCAGTTGCTCATTCAGAACCAGATTGTTCTAGTTATTTCTAACCCTAGTACAGGGGTTGGCAACCTTCGGCATATGGCCCATCAGGCGTAATCTGCTGGTGGGCCGGGAGACATTTTATTTACATTGACTGTCTGCAGGTGCAGTTCCCACTGGCCGCGGTTCACCATCCCTGGCCAATGGGAGCTGCAGGAAGCAGCACAGGGACGTGCTGGCTGACGCTTCTTGCGGCTTCCATTGGCCGGGAACAGCAAACCACAGCCACTGGGAACTGCAGGGGGCCATGCCTGCAGACGGTCAACGTAAAGAAATTGTCTCGCAGACCACCAGCGGATTATCCTGATGGGCTGTGTGTCAAAAGTTGCTGACCCCAGCCCTAGTAAGTAATCTTTCAACTTTTTATGGAACTAATTCAAGTTTATTTGGCTCCATGACACCACTTCAGAAAGAGACTCAACTGTCCAAAGCTCAATGGATTCCTGAGGTCACCTCTACTGCTCACACTAACAGCGAAGCTGACAAGCAAATCATTTGAAGGAAATGGAAACAGCTCATCCTAACAATTTTCCCAGAAGCCAACCGATCTTTCTTTAAGAGTCCAAGAGTGATAAATGACACCACTTTCAGTGCAAGAAGGTTTGCTGCTTCTTGTTAAAGTCACTGCAGCAAACTGACTGCTTTAATTCTGATAGTCTCAGCCACTATACACTATGATAATACTCAAAGAATGTCATCATGTCCTGTGAATAACCCCCACTATCAGAGTTTGGGAAAAACAAGCCAAAGAAAGAGTGCACTAGAGAACAGATCTTATCCAGGTTTCAGAGTGGTAGCCATGTTAGTCTGTATCAGCAAAAAATGAGGAGGAGTCCTTGTGGCACCTTAGAGACTAACAAATTTATTTGGGCATAAACTTTCATGGGTTAGAACCCACTTCATCAAATCATTGTGGGAGAGGACTTTGGAGTTTAGTGAACAAGGTATGATACTCACTGAATTCATATATGCCCACTAATGTTCAGTTACCTGTCTCAATATAGAATCATAGAAAATAGAAACTAGGACTGGAAGGGGCTTCAAGAGGTCATCTAGTCCATCCCCCTGCACTGAAGCATGATTAGACCATCCCTGATAGGAGTTTGTTTAACCCAAGTTACAGGTTGCAATTTTCAAAGGCAATTGATGGATTAAGCTACATAACTCCCACTGAAATTAATGGGAGTTGTGATGTTAAATTCTCAAATTACTTCTGAAAATCAAACTCACTGGTTTGATTTCATTCTGTTGTGACGTGGGACATTACGGTTCTTAGCTTTTACTTGGAATTCAGCACTGTGTTTTTCAGCAAGTCACTTCGTCTCCTAAAAACGTATTCTAGCCAAGTTGTTAGGTGGAACATAAAACACTGTTCATACATATTGCTATTCTAGGTACATAATCTGAATATGACTTTGTATCATATGCTTTAGAAAATCAAAAAGACTATTTTAACTGACAGTAAATTTGAGTTTCACAAGAACAAAATGTCTTTTTGTTCTTTATAAAACCCAGAATAAAAATTCAAAAAATATCCTGTAGTTAAGTAATAACCAGGTGAATCAGTGACAAACACAAATTTATTTCCAAATATGTAAAAGAGTAACTAAAAAAAAAATCCCTCAACATCTGAGCTAAATTTACAGCTGAATGCCTAGGAACAAGAATTCTGTAAAAGGGTTGGCCACTGTGGGGTCCTGGTTCATGACTGGGTTTCTAGGTGCCACAAAAATGCAACTTAACAACAGTAACAGTAAGTGCCCCAAATGGTTTTCTCCATGTCCAAGGGAGGTTGAGGATCTATGGAATGAGGCACAGGATTCCAGAACCCATCCTGTAGTGCTCAGACTCCAGACCCAAACAGGACTACCCTGCAGAGTGTGTGAACCACACAGCAGTATGTAATTTGAGAGGCTTCAGATTTTTAAATGCAACAGAACATTTCTAGTGACCATCCAAAGGAGGCAATTAGGGGTCAAAGAAGGAGCGGCCAGCTATGTGGCCAAGAGATGCTTCTCCTGCTATATAGAATCATAGAAGTGTAGGACTGGAAAAGACCTCAAGAGGTCATTTAGTCCAGTCTCATGCACTCCACTAGGTAAAGCAGGACTAGGTAAATGCAGGAGTACTGGGTGTTTGTTTCATCTGTTCTTAAAAATCTCCAATGATGGACATTGCACAACTTCCCCAGGCAATTTTTCCAGTGCTTAACCACCTTGACAGGATAGGAAAATTCCTAATGTCCAACCTAAACCTCCCTTGCTGGAATTTAAGCCCATTTTTTGGGTCCTATTTTCAGAGATTAACAAGAACAATTTTTCATCCTCCTCGCAGCAAACTTTTACGTACCTGAAAACTGTTATCATGTCCCGCCCCCCCCCCATTCTCCTCTTTTCTAGACTAAACAAACACAGGAATTTCAATTTTTCCTCATAGATCATGTTTTCTAAACCTTTAAACATTTTTGTTACTCTCTTCTGCACTTTCTCCAATTTTTCCATCTCTTTCCTGAAAGGTGGCCCCCCCAAAAAAGGATGCAATATGTCAGCTGAGACAGCAGCAGCCGGGAGCGGAGCAGAAGAATTACTTTGCATCTTGCTGCCAACACTCCCGCTGATACATTCCAGAACTATCGAAACTTTTTTGTTTTGTTTTTGTTTTTTTGTTTTTGCAACAGCGTTACACTGTTGATTCATATTTCGCTTGTGATCCACTGCAACGCCAGATCCCTTTCCGTAGTACTCCTGCCTAAGCGGTCGGTTCCCGTTTTGCACGTTGGCAATTGTAGGGTAGCTAGGGAGGCGACTTATTGCATTTATACCCTCCGGCCCACAGTAAAAGTCAGTCCCCGGGCTCAGGGAGAAACTTCCCCCAGCGGCGGCTCGTTCCGGGTTCCTTGCCCTCGCCTCGGAGGCTGTGGCCCGGGGGAGGCCAGCGGAGCAGAAACCACGCGGGCAGGGAGGCGAGGGGCCCCAGCTGAGCCCAGCCAGAGCGGAGCTGCAATCGCAGGGGCTCGGCGCGGGGACCGCAGGCGGCGAGGGGGAGGGAGGGACATGGCGCCTCCCTCGGGATGCTCTGCGGGGACCGAGCCCGCCGGCGGGTCCCTCCCGGGGGCTGCTGCTCCCCGGGCCCGGCCCCTTCTTACCATCTGGGCGACCTTCAGCATGGCCGAGCAGGAGCGGGCGTAGCCGCCGTCCACCAGCCCGGGCTCCGGCGCCGGGGGCGGCGGGCAAGAGGAGCTGCCGGGGGCCCCGCTGCTGCCGCCTGTGCGGATCACCCGGGCCCCGTGAGACATCGCGCCCCGCTCCGCGCTCAAGTGGCGGCGGCTGGCTCCGGGGCTGGTCAGCCCCAAGAGGGCGGGGCGGGAGGGCAGGAGGCAGAGCAGCGCGCCCCGCCCTTCAGCCGTGGGGGGAGGGGGGGGGCGGCAGCCGCGCAGGCAGCGCCCGAGCGGGGCAGGGCGCGCAAGGCTGAAGGCGGGAGCGTTGGCTGCGAGCTGGGCGAGTCGGTTCCAGCCCTAAACAGGAGACGGACAGAGACAGACACATGGACGGGACGCTTGCTGGGCCTTCAAAATAAACTCCCCTCCCCAGCCCTCAGAAGGAGAGACCCTGCGGCGTCCCCACCCCCCCACACCTGCCCGCAGGCCACTCATGTGACAATTACCCCAGCCGGAACCCCCGCCCCCCCAAACCCAGGCCTTGAGTCTCTTGGGAGAGGCCCATGGGGGTGTGTGCCAGGACTGAGATACAGCGGGCTGAGCCCCAGATCCCTGAGTGGGGGATGGACAATAAGATACAATAAAAGAGGATCCCTTGTTGCGTCTCTCTGTTATTTATAATCCTCATCCTACCAGTACTTCTTGCCAGCCACTCAAAACACTTTGCAATTGCCGTGAGCACTGGGAGGGGTTTTATCATTGCCGTTTTCCAGATTGGGAAACTAAGGCCTGCTCTCCACCCCAAAGTCAGCTCAACCTTAGCTGCCTGGCATCAACCTCCTTGTGCCCCTGTCTACAGGTACATTTGTCTCCCAGGCCCCTTTACAGCAATACAGTAACACCACGCCTTGGAGTAGTGTTGAGCCATAGGCGATGTCCCAAGGTCAAAGCAGCAAGAGTGCAGACATTGTGGGACCTTTGTCAACCCTAACAGTGCTTCAGCAGCTGTCCCACAAAGTTTGACACTGATTGGTCTGGTTACAATTGTGAACTCCACTGCCCAGAGGTCACGGAGACTGGAAGCTCCCCCCACCCAAAGCACCCACTACTCCATTGTTGACTGCAACTGCCATGCCAACCATGCCAGCTATGTGCTCCAGATGCACTCTGGCCTGGAGTAGACAGGAGGTATTGGATCTGGACTTGTGGGGAGAAGAAGCTGTGCAGGCATAGCTATGGACCAGATGTAGAAATGTGCATGTTTATAAGCAGATTGTAGGGGGCATGCAGGAGAAGGGGCATAACACAGATCAGCAGCAGTGTCATGTGAAAGTGAAGGAACATATCAGGCATATCAGAAAGCCAGAGAGATGAACAGTCCAGCTGGTACCAAATCAATGACCTGCCTATTTTACAAAGAGCTGCCTGCCAGACTTGGTGGAGACCCCATCAACACCCTGCAGACCACTCTGGATACCTCCCAGGACCTTGAGACACAGACACCTGCCGTGAACAGCGAGGACAATGAGAAGAAAGAGGAGGAGGATGGGGAACATGTGACTGGACAGGGGTCCAGGTCTGTTTGAGTCTCCACTACAGTACAGTCCATTGGGGCAGTCGATCACGGGTGAACCTGACGCAGGGGAAGGAGCCTTGAGTAAGGGCGTAAATGTATTTTCTACTACAAGAATATACTGATGGCACCCCCAACTTAACAGGACTTTTCATTCATTTACTCATACTAGAAGAGGTAGCGGTACAGCAAAAAAAAGGTAAAGTTGTTATCTGCTTTTCATTCCTCTGTACAGTTAGGTGGGGGGCATGTGGAGCAGTTTGTTTATGTACACAGGATGTCTCTTGAACCCTCCTGAGAGATCTCAAAGAAACTTTCATGGAGGTACTCAGCAATCCTCTCCCAGAAGGTTTCTAGGGATAGCAATTTTGTTTCTTCTTGAATGGAAGGACACTTTTCCATGCTAGTTAGTGAGAACTTTAGCAGACACCATTGCAATTGTTGCGAATTATACCTGATAGGTCTCATGCAGTTCGAGTCTAGGCTGAGGCACACAAACAAAGTCCACAACTGCAGAGTTCCCAAAGATATTAAGTTTATTATGCTCGAGCGTGGTGCCCCCCTGCTAGTCAGAAGGGGACCCCAAATGCAGGTTATACAAAGATTATATACCATTTAGCAAAGCATGTTGCCCTCGTGCATCGGAAACCTTAGCCAATAGACAAACCCTTTCCTTATCTACCACCTATCCCTGCTAGGTACATTCCCCGTGCTAAACTATTACTTCAACTACACAACATGGTCCTAAAGCAATGCATCAGTAACTTTTCTTATCAGGATGGGAGGCCACATCACAAGGCCAGGAGGCAGGGAGTTAGGAACAGACAAAGAACAGAAACCGGGAGTCGAGACAGGCGGGAAACAAGGGGGAGGGTTTTCAAAGGAATGCAGTATCGAAGGAACACTCCTCCTGGTGCATGATGTGCTTGCTTTTAGACAATGGTGGGCCCCAAACCAAAATGGAGTCACATATACTAACTTTTCCTTAACACAATAAACAGGCTAGTGTCATAATACTGGCCTCCTGGGCAGCTTCAGGACAGCAGCTGTGCTCTCCTGTGCCTTTGGTATCCTCAGGAGTGAGATATCAGCTAAAATCACCACCACCTGTGGAAAATGGTGCCAGTATTGTGTGCCATTGCCCTGTACTCATAGTTTCATGCAACCAGGCAATTCCCTTCTCATTTCCCTCACTCCTGGTGGCCCATACTCACCATGGCTGGTGCTGTGAGCAGTGCTGTGCACAAGCACGCTGAAGCAGAAGTATCGATAAGGACGTCTTGTTTAAAACTGTAGGGGAGCAAGGGAAGGGAGTTCTGAACCTTAACTTTCACTTTTCATTGTGACTATACTAACAATGGTACCTCTCCATGCTTTATCTGTAGCTGCTGCCATTGTGGCCTTGAGGGATTTCCCCTACATGGCTGCAGAATGCCTGAGTCAGTTACAAAAGAGGAAGAGTAGATTCAGGATGACATGTTCAGGGAGATCCTGCAAGCCAGGGGTGCATCAGACTATGAGCAGAGGGCCTGAATATTGCAGCTTACATAGAGAAGGAAAGAGCAGAGAAGAGAAAGGCACAGGAGTCTCAGCAGGCAGAGGAGAGGGAGATGCACAGGACATAATGGGGCTTCTCCAACAGCAAACACAGAGGCTGCAGGATCTTGTGGACATACAGGTTCAACTATCACAGGCTAGTCTCCCCTTGCAGTCTAAGGATAACTCCCCTACAGCACTTCCCTACATCCCCCTCTCAACATTCCATGTGGCATTAGGGACCACATCCCTACCCCTGCCACCCCATAGACAGGGGGACAGTAAGGACAACCACAGCTTCACATACACTGACCTGTGAGAGCCACGGTGCTGTACGTGTCACTAAAATGTATGAGTGTTCTGTCCCCTTGTTAAGTTCTGTTCTACTGATTTATTAAGTTTCTAATGCATTTGCTTTTAACTTGCACAGACTTCTTTTTTGCAGTGTTTTTGTCACTCAATAAAATTCTATTTGGAAAATAATTAATCTTTATTAGTTCCCACTATATGCTGCAGAGTACTTAGTGGACTGAAATTACCCACTGACTTGTTATTGTACAGTGTGACACAATTAACAGTATAATAATCATAAACATACAACAAACACCACAAAATTAGTAGGTGCATTAACAGTGTTACATTCATAGATGTAAACCAAGTACCACACATTTCTTAATAGGCCCCAAAACTGCAGGGCCACAGTCCACCACAATCCATTATTGTGGCTCACTATTAAAGTGCTCTTACAAGCCTCCTTGAGGCATATGACACTGCACTGAGCTCTTCTGATAGCCTTATGTCTGGCTGCTCATACTCAATAGACAGCTGTTCCACATCCACCAAGGTGGCAGATTTCCCCTCTTTGCTTCACAGATATTAGGCAGGACACAGCAGACAGCTGTAACCATTAAGATGTTTTTTTCCACTGAGATTCAGTCTTGTGAGTAAACACCACCAGCATTCCTTCACTTTTACCATTCAACTGTCATTCTGCACCTGCTGAGCTGGTCATTGAATCTTTTGTTGGCACTGTCAAAGTCTCCAGTTTAGGTCTTCAGAGCCAGGAGAGCAAGAGGTAGGTTGGGTCCCCAGGATCACTAGTTGCATTTCAACATAGACAACGGTAATCTGCCAGTCAAGAAAGTCCTTGTTTGTAGCTTTCTGAACCATCATGGATTCTTAACGATGCACGAGTCATGCACTTTCCCTGGCCAGCCAAGACTGATGTTGGTGAAGCACCCCCAGTGATCCACCAACGCTTGAATAACCACAGAATAGTAGCCCTGTCTGTTGATAAACTCTTGGGCAAGGCGGTCTATTGCCCCACCACAGTTCAGGAACCCTATTGCTGCAAATCCATCCACTATGTTCTGCACATTGCCAAGAATCACAGTTCTGCCTAGCAGGAGATGATTAATGACCTTGCATACGTGCATGACAACAGCCACCACAGTGGATTTTCCAACTCCAAAATTTCTCACTGACCGGTAGCAATCCAGTGTTGCAAGTTTCCACAGTGCAATCCCCCCTTGCTTCTCCACTGTTAGTGCAGCTCTCAGTTTGATGTCCCTATGCTGGAGAGCTGTGGCAAGCTCAGAATGTGGCCTTGCACATCCAGAAGTTCTGCAGCCACTGCTTGTCATCCCAAACCTGCATTATGTGAACTCCAAAAGTCAGTGATTGTTTCTCAGGTGCAAAAGTGGTGTTCTACCCTCTATAGCTGCTCCATGAACACCCCCACTAACCTTGAATTGGTTTTTGCTATGTCCCACAGACATCTGACCTCCATGAAATCAGCATGTTCCCCACTGATTTGGTTCTTCTTGCAGCTCTGAAAATACTGGAGGAGAGCATGTCCGGTGCTTGCAACACTCCTGACAATAGCGTCAGAGATGGTGAACGGCAAAGAGGGCAGCACAAGGTTTTGTGTTTTTGTAAAAGGTGCAACAATTATGGGATATGTATGATGACATGGGATGGAGAAAGTTGCCTGCTGGGAAGTTGACCCCTTGCTCCCAGTCAGCCATGCATGACTCTTTTCTGTCCCAGCAAACAGCCAAAACTTCCCAAAAGACAGTGCACTGGACAGTGGCAAGTTTCAGATGGATCACCAAGTGTACATGGCCCACTGTTATATGTTGAAATGATATTCTTGCAGTGAGGGTGCTCTCAATATTTTAACTTGAAACTTAGTTTCTGGTAATACTGTAACTTCTCATGGAAGACTAAATGCTAACAAAAAAGCACCCTTTCTGATTCATGTATTGTTATTCACAAAACAAATGAGTTTGGAAAATGGAAGGGTTAGCGTTAAATGGTCACAGAAACCAATAAAATGTAATGCTCAAATCATTGTAACACCCACACATCTGGAATGAATTCATGCAGAAAGTCTAGCAAAGCTCAGAAAGAGGAAACTATACATTTCCTCATGTTTAAAAATACATGCTTGTTTTTCTTTTTTGAATATTTTCTGTGTGATTCATCATAATGCGTTATCTGGTTTGGAGCGACAGACATACCCCAGAAAAGGGAACAGCCAGTCTCTCTGCATGGCATATGCCAGGGGTGGCCAACCTGTGGTTCCGGAGCTACAGGCAGCTCTTCAGAAGTTAATATGCGGCTTAGAATCATAGAATCATAGAATATCAGGGTTGGAAGGGACCCCAGAAGGTCATCTAGTCCAACCCCCTGCTCAAAGCAGGCTTCTTGTATAGGCACCAACTCCAGGGCTGGAGCTACAGGTGCCAACTTTCCAATATGCCAGGGGGTGCTCACTGCTCAACCCCTGGCTCTGCTACAGGCCCTGCCTCCACTCCACCCCTTCCTGCTGCCTCCCTAAGCCTACTATGCCCTCACTCCTCCCCCTCCCCCCCAGAGCCTCCTGCATGCCACAAAACAGCTGATGGGGAAGGAGCGGGAGGCGCTGAACAGCAAGGCTGCCGGTAAGTAGGAGGTGCTGAGAGGCTGCTGCTGTATTACTATGGCTCTTTGGCAATGTACATTGTTAAATTTTGGCTCCTTTGGCTGTTAGTACTCATGTGAAAAATTACTACAACTATAGCACTTGCCCTCTGTTTCTCATTCTGCAAGACATCTATCACTCAAGAGATTTCCTTGACTAGCTGGAGAGATTTGAATGGCTGGAGGAAGAAAGAACCTCACAACATTAATAGGGCTTCAACATGGATCATGGCTTAAAGTCAAGAGTTTACACAGGAGGAAAATATCCCTTCCACTCTTCGCTGACTTATAAGAGGATTTCTTCCTTCTCCATCTCTCTCCGGAGTGCAAGTTCAGTACTCTTGGGTGTGTGTTTCTCTCTTCTCCTTTGGAAGAAGATTCTAGTAGAGTCTTTTCTCCTCTTCCTGTTAGGGAATCTGGAGATTTCTATACCACTGGCTCACTTTTTATAGTTTTCCCTCATTTTCCATAAGAGTCTGGGGAGTACACATGTGATTGGTGCACCACCACCATGAGCTCAGTCCATGTAGAAGAGTATCACCACCACAGTAAGGCTGGTTGAGTAATGCATGTAGTCATATTTTGAATGCACAGGAACAGAGGCAACAGTTTACAATGAAGATTGGTACAAATCCCCCACTCTAAAACATAGGTAGTGGAACCTCACTGTCCTGAGTTTTAAGTTTAAACACCTGATTATAATTTTCTTTATTTGATTTACTTGCATCTTGTCACATGCTTTACATATGAGAAGGAGTATTGAAACAGCTTTTTGTAAAATGGGTCCTAGTGACTATAAATAGACATCAATATCCCACAATATACAAGCACCTAACTTGAGTAGAAGTCTAGATATTTTACAGTGAGAATTTGTTACACGTTAATAGAATGTTTTTTAAAATCTGCAATATAAAACTAAGTGGAGAAAAATAATTTTTATCTACTTCATCAAGTATTTTACTAAACAAGCTAATTACATAATGGTTGAAGGGAGGGGTTTTTTTTTTTTTTTTTTTTTACATTTCTATCTTTAGGAGTGCACAGCTGTACCTAAAGCCACAACACATCTGTTTTAGCACTTGTATGACAGAATTCAAACTCATTTTCTCATCCATATTTAATTAGGGGGGAAAGAACACATATACTCCCGAGTGTGAATTTCTATTAGATTTCTATAGAAATTGCTGTCGATGGGAAATCACTGACAAGGTTTTGATTTTAGCTACACTTGAAGGCATATCTACAGGTTTTATCATTTGGACCATTTTTTACATGTTTGGTACTTATTCGACCACCGGAAGACTGCATAAAATGTTAATTATAAAATTTTTGACCTGTGTAGATAGGCCAGCAACTATACATTTGTCTTCATTGTCACCACAGGGTGCAGTCCAGTATTTGATCTTTACTGTGCAAACAGATATGTAATAAATGCAAGTATTTAAATATCTTGGCTTCCCTTATGTTGAAGGATTATGCCACTCAACAGATACATCAGCTGTGTGATCAAGAACGGAATTATTGGAGTGCAGATAATTCTTCCCAACTGCAGGATACAGGGTCTTGAAACATGTAAGAGGTTATCTTATTTAAAGGGGAGAAATATGCAAACAGGTTCTCGGTTCCTTTAATCTTCAGATTTCCCTAATACAAATTATAATGAGTAAAGATATGATTTTATCACAGATTCCATGACTTTCATGGACCTCCATGACTGTTGTCTGGAGCTGCTGCCTGGGGTAGGGTTGGAGCTTCACTTATTAGTCCCCCTCCTTCTCATATTTTTAGTAAAAGTCATGGACAGGTTGCAGGCTTCCGTGAATTTCTGTTTATTGCCCATGTCCTATCTGTGATTTTTACTAAAAATACTAATGACAAAAATAAACCTTAATATTGAGCCAACTAGATTTTCAAAGACTGGAAGGATCCAAAATTTCTGAAGTGCAGGAGAAGGGATTTACCCGTTATGATAGTCCTAGATGTACAAGATTGGGGAAACCTAGCTCTTTAAAGAGGCGTGAATCAGGATAGAGGGCGTGTCTATATTATGAAGACTGCACTCGCATAGTTATGCTGGCAGAGGTTTTTCTGTCAGTGTAGGAATACCACCTCCTTGAACAAACATTAGCTACGTTGACAAAAAGCACTCTGGGGGGCTATGGTAGCAGAGCTTTGTCAGTTATGAGTCACTCGCTTGCAATTCTACTTAACCAATATAAAAGATATGTAAAAGATGAGAGATACAAAGTAAAAAAGAAAAAGGAATACTTGTGGCACCTTAGAAACTAACAAATTTATTTGAGCATAAGCTTTCGTGAGCTACAGCTCACTTCATCGGATGCATTCACGAAAGCTTATGCTCAAATAAATTTGATAGTCTCTAAGGTGCCACAAGTACTCCTTTTCTTTTTGCCAATACAGACCAACACGGCTGCTACTCCGAAAGTAAAAAAGGTTAATTTACAAATTAACATCTCTGAGATGCTGGTGGTAGGCTGAGGAAATTCTTCATGCTTACCACCTCCACTCTGGTGATTACCCTGAAGAAAACACATTAATATTATTTACTAGCATTTAGGTGACCCTGTGGCAGATGGGATAGATTTATGTTCTATTCAGTGCCCATTGGCAAACAAGAGGCAACATCTTCAGTAGGTTTTTGATGATATACTCAATATGTTTAACCTTTAGCCAAGTGAAAAACAAGAGGCTAGTTCTTGGCTTCACATCTCATGATCCTTAGGCCTGTTGGGTCCAAGAACACTATCAAAGGTAATGTGCTCAGCTTCTGGAGGTAACAGTCTCTCTGGCTAATTTTGGAGCTCAGTTAATAGGCTCTATTGCAGCCCTCCTCGCTGGAGAGCAGAAAGATGATTGTAGACGGAATGGAATACACAAATTGGGAAGATCAGGGTTTTGCATAGCATCTAAAACAAAAAAAATTGTGTCCCCCCCTCCCCGACAAAAAAGTTGAATACATGCAAAATCAGGACATTTATTTTAAAGCATTCTTGTGCTTAGTTTTTCATGCACACAAAAAATTAGACAATATCAAAATCTCATTTTTTATTTTGTGGCATTTAAATCAGGAATTACAGCCGTGACATTTAAAAATAGTTAAATTTGGAAAATTGGCACATCATTTGAGTAGGTTTCATTAACAGCTTAATTACTATAGCTATATAATTTCTAGAAAAATACCATATTAATTTTAAAAGATAAAAGACAGTATGAAATTTTGCTACTTGTACTACTTTATCATACAATACAGAGAAAATCTGTTAGTCATCACTAAAGGCAATAGTATATTATAAATAAGTATCCATTTTAATTACATCTTAAATAATTTTCTCATCAATTCTAACAAAAAACAGTATACAAAACCACAACCTTTCGGTCAAATAGTACAATTCTCCTGAGATTTTATATCCATATTTTTTTTTTTTAAACAAAATATTTACTGTGAGGTCCGTGATCTCCAAGATATAAAACTAAAATAGGCATTTCCTGCGTAGCAGAAGGTAACCACAAAGGCGAAGAACTAGAGAGAGGGAAGAGGAAAAAAATAAACGTATTAGAAAAAAATAGCATCTTTTTAGAGCATTTTAATTTTATGAAAAGGATTCTATAGAAGAGAAATATTTATATTAATAAAAATGGTGCTCATTTAGGATCTGATCCTGCCAACTTAACTCACAAAGAGAAGCACCTTATTTTATTATTCCAATAAGACCATATTGATGGAGGAAGGAACTACTCAAAGTGAATATGGTGACAGAGTCAGACCATTACTGTAAATACAGTACCTAACTTTTGCAAGCTTTTACTGTTCTTTTCCCAATTTCTTACATTGTATACTTTTTCCCCCCTCCTCCTTTAAACTTTTTATGTATTACTCGACTAGCTGCACATCAGCTATTCTATATATTTTAATACCACCCAGTGCCAATGGTAAGGCACTGGGTGGTATTAAATAACTGCAAGTTATTTAAAATAGACAACTTATGTTAAGCAATGATAAAAATTTACGACCAAACAGGGTTAACACCTACAATGTATCTGGTTCTATATGTTGTCATGGGCCCGATTCGGTCACCCTTTCTACTGGAGCAAAGTACCACTGAACATGTATAAGGGTAGAAGAGTTAGGACTCAGATTAGACACCTGTATAATGATGCTAAAAGGTCCATAACATCTGTTGGTGAACTTTGTTTAATCAGAAGCACCAAATTGTAGGAACTGGTGTAAAATATGGTTAATATATAACACTGTGAGAATGTTGTTGCATTCTTAATTTTGGGAAATTTTGAGTCTCTTCTGAACTGCTTATGAACAAAAACTTGAAAGCTTTCTTTTAGTTAAGAGAGCACATTGGGTGGAGATGATTTTGTTATTATTGAATTCTTTAAAATCTCTTTTTAGGAATAAGCAGGGAAAGGAGGGGTGTTTAACAAACTCTCAGAGTAATAATCCAGGTTTAACAGTTCATTTAAACAGCACTATATGCAAGTAGTACTAAAAGCTATCAGAAGAGGTCCCAGGACATCTCAGATGATCTGTGGAGCATTAATGCATTCTGCTTAAAAACCTAAATCAGCACAGAAACTTGTATAGTAGCAAACAAGTTCCTGCCAAAAGCAACACCCATTGAGTGACAGGCCTTTAGTTACGAGGTGCCAAGAGGGAAATAAAAAACTAGACACCAGGTAGAGAGAGAAGAAGTCCTCCACGTGGGTGGTGGGTGAAGTTTCCCCTTGTGGAGGCTAGCCCCGCCTAGTCTCTTCCGGCTGTGGCCCTGCCTCTTTTGCTGAAACCCCCATCCCCGCTTGCTGCTCTCAGCCCCCCCCGGGGGGGGGTAGGGGGCCTGAGACCTTGTTCAGGGCCACAGGTGGGGGCTGAGAGCTCAGCCCCAGCTGGGTCAAGCTCTCAGCACTGGCCAGAGCTCTGAGCCCGGAGCCCCTACCGCCTTCTGCCCCTTCCACCCATGGCCCCACCCCATTTCACCCCTTCCCTGGGGCCCTGCCCCAATCTGCCCCACTCCGCCTCTTCCCCCCCCCCCCCCCCGAGGTCCTGCTCACTCCTTTCCACCCCTTGCCCCCTCCACTTTGGCACAAAGACTGGAAAAGCTCCGTGCCCCAAGGCAACTGGTGTGTGTGTGTGTGTGTGTGTGTGTGTGGAATTTTTCCAGAGGCTCCAAATTGTCAGGGGGCCCCTGGGCAAGCCCTGCGTGTGATAATGTGTCACAGTCCTCCCTCTCCAGTGGTGCGAGGTTTAGGGAAGCTTAGCCTCCCCCAGCCTCCATTATGTACTGCCCATCGCCCTCCAGTGGCAAGAGCATAGTAGAGCTGGTGTCAAAGTCTCTATTTTGATCACTGCATTTAAAGAAAAAAGAAAAGGAGTACTTGTGCCACCTTAGAGACTAAAATTTATTAGAGCATAAACTTTCGTGAGCTACAGCTCACTTCATCGGATGCTCACGAAAGCTTATGCTCTAATAAATTTGTTAGTCTCTAAGGTGCCACAAGTACTCCTTTTCTTTTTGCGAATACAGACTAACACGGCTGCTACTCTGAAACCTGCATTTAAAGAAAAAAAACACACTTCACACACAGAAGACAGGAATTGTGACTGCCTGACAATAGAGCAGATTAGAGAGGCACCTGAAGCTGCACTAAACCTACAAAAGTAGTTGTAATTTGGAGCTGCTCCATATAAAAGAATTGGGTTAGGGGCATCATAGCAGCCAAAGGGTCCTGACCTAAAGTCTCACCAAATCATTGATAGTCTTCTCACTGACTTCAGTGGGCTCAGGATCAGGCCCAGGGAGACCTTCCAAATCCACTGACTGTTTTGGATTTGCAAACATAGATAGGAAGACATTGGCCGACAATTTCAGAAATGACCAGTGATTTTGGGTACCTGCCTTAGATCACTTTGAAGAGATCTGATTTTCAGAACATGCTGAACACCCTTTCTCTAAAATCAGGCCATTTGAAGGCATCTTTAAGTTGGGTACCCAAAAAACGGAGGCACTCAAAATCACTAGTCACTTATGTAAGTTAACTAATGGTCTAAATTTTCATATCATCTTCCTCTGAATTACTGTGCACAATGCAACATCACCATTCTGTAGATTTACAAAACCTAAAATAGGATATTCCCATTTCAGCGCACACTTTTCAAAATTCCATTCTCGATGTACTATTTTCATACATGGAATATATTAGTGTTCAATTAATTTTTTAAAATAACTCACTGAAGAAGCTGCCCAGCTGTTGTAATTGTGGCTGTTCTGCTCATTGGTAACTGAAGATGCATCTACAATGGCAGCAATGAGGTACAAAATAAAGGCACTTCCATTAAAGCATAGACCCTAGGCCAGGAAAGGGGGGGGGGGGGGGAAAGAAAAGAAGAAGATTAAAAAACATTTGATCATCGAGTACATACTTCTACTTGCCATGCTTGACAACTACAGGGAAAACTCCTCTCAGTTATATCTGAAAACCCTACTGAATTCAGGGGGGATGCACTGATGCCACTGTGAGGAGAAGTTGGCCTCTCCTGTGAGCACCCCCACACCATGTAACTGAAATACAATTCACATTCCCAATTATCCTTACTACTGCTGTAATTAAAATAATCCAACAGTGTTATAACTATAATGGCAAGTGCTGCTCATGAAATATAATATAAAAGACATATGAATGTAATCTTAATTGTTTCACCTTGTAACACTGGATATTAGTAAGAACACAGCCAAGTTTTATGTACTTTAATACAACTATTGAGCCAAATTCTGCTTTCCTTTTCATGTTACTCTGGATGTATTACCATTAAAGACAGTGTAGTCCGTGGATTTCCAAGAGTGAAAATGAAGGCAGAATTAGGCCTTATTATATCAATATTTTAGGCAATGGAAATACAAATACCAATACACACACACACACGCACACACACACACACAAAACGAACATTAAAGAAAAGCCACTTGATTAAAAAAAGAAAAGGAGTACTTGTGGCACCTTAGAGACTAACAAATTTATTTGAGCATAAGCTTTCGTGAGCTACAGCTCACTTCATCTGATGAAGTGAGCTGTAGCTCACGAAAGCTTATGCTCAAATAAATTTGTTAGTCTCTAAGGTGCCACAAGTACTCCTTTTCTTTTTTGCGAATACAGACTAACATGGCTGCTACTTTGAAACCACTTGATTAAGTTTCTAAACATGAAGAAAGTTCTGCATATGAATTAACCACAGTCAGAATGCTTGCAGTTTTATGCTCCTCCATTTTTGGGGAGGTCAAGAGGGGAAGGGACTCACTCTTCCAAGATGAAGTTTCCTATCATGCACTCTGGCCCCATTTCCTGTGACAGAAGGGAGATCCCTTTTGGGCTGCACTCCTCCTCATGCTCCTAGACTGGCTAGCTAGATTTTAGAAAAGTAGCAGCCTAGGCACTTCCTCGTCCTAAAAACAAAGTGTGCTACTTTGCTCTACCCAAAGAGCCAACAGTAACTTCCAATTCACAGAGCAAGAGATGTGCCACAAGTACTCCTTTTCTTTTTGCGGATATAGACTAATACAGCTGCTACTCTGAAACCTAAAACAGGGGAAGTTACTCCAGATCGAGAGGAAAACAAAAACAAAGAGGGAGTGGTTTTAAATTTGTCATCATTTAAGGACTCAGTATTTCAAGATCACTACTACAGGAAGTTAAGCCCTGTAAGAAAACACTACTTGCACAAGGCTAATGAACCTGCCCTTTTAAAATCTATATATTGTCCTTCTAATGAACTGATTATACATTGGATTGGAATTCTTATGATGTAGGCTATGTAAATTCACAGCAGCAGGAGTTCCAACCAGTCTTTTCAGAACCAATCCCGAGTGCACCCAACTCCCATTGACTTTTAGGCCGTACATTTGCATTTTAAGATGTTATTGTGAACATCCTGTCCCCTCAACCACAGCCAATGATGTCCCCAGATATATCTGGTGTGGCTCCAATGGCTGGCTGACTGTGTGAGCACAATATTGCATGTACTGCACACTGTGGAGCCCAACTCCATTGCAGATTCCTGTATGTTGTCATAGGGGCTAGGGAGGGGGCAGAGACTACTGAATTTACCAGTCATTGACCCTGGCAGAATTCACAAAAGCTACTGCAGCCTCAAAATCGCAGTACAAGTCACAGCTGCGAAAGGTCTGCTGCCATTCCATGGGGTGATGGAGAAGAAGCCCTTATCCACACACTTAAGCAGAGAGGCCAGCCCTGGCCACTCAGGTGGAGCCCTGGGGCCCAGGATTTAGGATTAAATTAATGTAATTAGTCAGGATATAATTAAAATGTGTAAAACATTTAATCTTCTTTGTTTTAATGCTAGTCTTATTCAGATGCTTTCATGGTACCAGATGGTTATCAAGGTACCAACTTAATGACTGGTTCCCATGGGTCATCGGGTTTAGGTGGAATTTCATGTAGTGGCCCTTTATTTCCAAGTCTTCAAAGCTGGTGTGTTAGTTTTTTGTTTTTCCTCCAAAGAGACACAATTATCCTAGAAAGCTGCAAATCCCTGCAATATCTTGTCATGTATAAAGGAAGGAAGAACATTATTTTTGTAAAGTGTTGCTTTGGGAGATAATGTTATTGGGAAGAATGGAGCTGAATGCAAATTTAGTTTACTATCTAGTTTACCTATTGCCAAAGTATTATCCAAAACAAAAGGTTCCATGTTAAAATTACCACCTGCTTCTTAAATCCAAATTTACCACAGTTTAAAGTCTTCCATTCGTTATTCTTGGTGAAGAACAAACGAACGCATGCATGCACAGATGACAATTTTGGAGCAGGTGTCTACGTTAATTTGCAGTAAAGTAACTGCATCTTATATGGTTAGGTGATGTACTTACCCTACAATGAATTAATTTCTGAAATAGGAATCAATATTTAAGTTTGGACACTGCATACAATAAATGAGTCTTTGGGCTAACAATCCTCTCAGGAGAGGATTTCTGGAGTATAGGGAAAAACAAAAACCCACCTAATTTGAGATATGCTGGCATCTTGCATTCCCAAAGGGAGGCATTAACAATTTATACTGGAAGCAGACCCAGTACTGTATTCCTCCTGACCAACCACAAGTGGCATGGTCATATCACAAAACTCTTCTAGTACCACTGTGCAAAAGAAATTGGAATCCAAGCATTTGCCCCCCGCCCCTCCTTCTTCCCTCTAAAGTTCTTCTGTCATGGAGGTAGGCTGCCATTTTGGTCTGCATCTAAACAATCTTATCTGTAAAGCAGGTTGAAAATGTCTCACAGCAAGAAACACTTGGCTCTATAAACAAGTGAAGACATCTAGGTGGTAGACCACTTGACATATGCGAGATCAGTTCTGCTGATCTGCAAGCTGCTATCTTGCCTGATTCTGTTGCTAATAGATAAAACTAATGGAGGCAGTGACCAAAACGATCCAAGTTGATGGCAGCTGTCTTATCTTGACTAAATTCGTGCCAAATGTAATTTAAAAAGTAAAAATAAAATCTCTAAACACATCAAAATACTAAAATGTTGGATTATTTTATAGCAGTACTGTAATGGTGTTATAATTGTAAAGGCAAGTGCTGCTAATGAAACTTGACAATATAAAAGCTATTTGTACATAATCCTAGTTGTACAGACCAATATTGCTACAGCAAGCTATTTCTCATGGCAACAAATTGGAAAGTCATGGCAAAAAGTAATACTCTGACTCTTCAAATTTTAATAGACATAGCACACAATATTTTAATTAATAGCAAGTTGTTTGTCATGTGAAAGTAAAATATCCTTTATATTACAATAAAATGGTTTTAAACCATTTAATGATTTTTAAGTATAAAAATGATACATTAGACACATACTACAATAAATTTATAATACTTCATGAAGGAGTCATAGTGAGTAGCAGGCTGGTTGAGGTAACAAAGGCTTCTAGGTTTTTTTGTTTTCCTTAAAGTAAGTGTCTTTGTCATGGAAGTTTTGACTGTAACAAACATACTGCCATTTCTACTAGGAATTGCTCAGAGTAGGATCTGGATTTCAGTTACCCAGGAATTTCAGCAGTGTTCAGATTTTTTTTTTTAATTGCTACCGGCCCACGATTTACTGTGACCAGGATAAACTACTAATAGAAAGGATTTAGTGAGAGAAGGTTGGACTAGCATGCAATTTAAAATAGCTCACACAAATACACTGCAGCACTATGTCCCCCTCTAGTGGCTAGTCCATATACAAGTTTATGAGTCTGCTGCTACCTCTGAATCCATCACTTGATCTTTAGCTCAAGAAGTACAGACTCAGGCTTTTGGATCCAGAGGTTCTAGGTTCAAGCCCTGTAGACGATTCAACAAGGGTCCTTCATTGCTTACCTACAGAGCCAGGTCCATTAGCTCAGAGGCCATAAGAGTCAAAATTTCATATGCAGTCTAACCACTACAGGGCGACAAAAAGCCACATTGTATTAGCATGTGGAACAGGTACACAGTTCCATTATTGGAAAATAAGACATTGGATAGACCAATGACCAAAATGAAAGTCCAAAGGAAATGAGTAAAAGGAAGTGCGATGGTTAGGCAAATAAAGCCTGACACTGTAGTACACAATATTGATATTCCTGCGGGTTAGTCCACATAATAAGATTAGCAATAACTTCAGAGTGAATTTGCTCTTTGCTCTTTTGAGTGAGAAAGTGGGTGTTGCACTCTAGGAATGGAAATGAAAATTAAGACAGAAGGCTCTCCAGGGTACACCCTACCTAGTCTGGGTATGGGAAAAAGGGGGTTTGCAGTAGACCAAGCTTTAGATGAATTATGTGACAACAGCCAGTGTCAGGAACATAGACAGATGTTAGTTATAAATAAAATAGGAGGTGTTAAAGCACATTATAGTTCCTTAACAGTAATTATAGAGTTTATCAATGTCTTCCTCCCTCCAGTATACAACAAACAACAAAAACAAAAACAAAAAAATGCAGCAACAACAAAAATTGTGCATACTTACCACCGTGGTCCATGGCACCTGGGGAATCCTAGTGTAGGTCATTGTCATGTAGATGATTAAAAAGAAGACAGTAAGAACCCAGTAAAATACGGCTACAAACATCACCCAGCCAAAGGCAGGATACAAGAAATACTCTGTTCCAGCAATCAGTGTCCATACCAGCAGCCCTAGCACCTGTAAAGATTGTAGAGGGAAAAAATGTCATAGATTTAGAACAGGAACACATACACCCCATCCACGTTTAGAAATGGGGTTTTCAAGCAAACATCCCTAAGGACCATTGAGTCAACACGATACAGTGGAAAAGGCATTGACCTTCTCTTTTATGCAACAATAAAAAGTTCTAATTAAGATGTATTGAACTGGATGTTGTGTAGTAGAAATATGGGCACAAACATGCTTTAAAGAAAGCATGAGTTAATGTGATTTTGTAGTTATCAAAGAGATGGTTCATTTCTTTCTGAATTGCTCCTTTCAATAACATTGGAGGATGGGGAGAGGAGAGAGTGGAAGAGGCAGAGAAATGGAACATAATTGAAGTCACTCCTGGCAATAATTAAAATAATGGAAAGGAGTAAAATTCTCAGATATTTTATGGAAGTAAAGAGACTAAAACCTAAGTAGGCTGTTGTAGGATATTTGCCAGAATAGGGAAAAGGAGACAGACAGACATTCCTGCACAGAAATAATGGGAGACAGCATTACGGTGAATGTTAGTAACTGTGTTTGAACACTAGCTTATTAGCTATAGTGCACCAGTATAAGTTTTGTTACAGTAGCATTATCAGTGAAATTTCTCATATTGAAATTTCTTCCATTTATACATTTTTGCAAGTTGCCCATAAAATTATAAAAACATCAATTATAGAGAATATAATTTTAAGTTCTTCACAATGGTAAATAATTGATTTCAGCAGGGCCAGAATCTGGACCTAAATTTCTTATATTTAAAAGAATTTTGATATCTTCCCTGTTCCACACCACTTAGACGCCAGTGCAAGTCACCTAATAGGGAGAAACGGAACAAGATGACGGTTCTCCTGCCTACTGCATGTTTATACAATTGGGAAAAATGCAGAAGAATCAGATAAGTTTTGCCACAGTTTCACTTCCATCAGGTTTGTTCCTGCTCCAATGCAGTTAAGTGGCCACTCTCCCACTGACTTCAGTGGTACAGGATTGAGTCCATAAAAATCACTTGTATTAAATTTCTCAACATCCTGTAGGTCATAAGGTAAATAAGGATAAAATTGTACAAAAGGCCACTATAATTTACATAGACCCCGTGTTTTGAGGGTCAATAGGGCAAATTCTACTAGTTCTGAAAACATTAGATGACCTCAGTTTATCCTCCAAATCATCATCCAAACTAAACTCATTCCTGCAGTCTGCCATCTTGTTTCTTTGTACTGTAGTCTAATCTATATACACCATGTATTCTTGCAGTGTTTTATATAAATTTTTTGTACTTACTATTTGAAAAGATAGAAGGAATCATGCTTGATTAATAACAGTTGAATTCTCATTGTCACTTTTAAATAAGTACTGTACTCAATCCTGGAATATATCTCTAAGAAAGATAACAACCTGTGATTAGCCTCAGCTACCACTGGAGGTCAGCATTGCCCAACAAGCATTTCAAGCAACACTAACAGAATCGTTCTAGATCTGTATCAATATCCTTTTATAAACGTTACCAGCTGAATATCAAGGTTTCAGGTAGTTCACTGTACTTCTAGGTCTGACAACATTCTATAAGCCGCAACAACTCAGTTATCTAATGCCTCAAGTTGGACAAACTACTGGTTGATTACATTAATACCAACAATCAAATGCTAATACAGCAACCACTTTAAAAATTTGTTTAGTCAATTAAATTGAATTATAAGCTTCTTTCTTGGGATACAAAATTTATTTTTATTTTGTCTAGTCATCACTTTATTCCAAATTTATTACCTGTAAAAAAGATATATCAATAAATAATTGGGATATAGGTTTAACAAGTAATTGTCTGAACCCCATTTTAACATGGGCCTAATTACTGGCAACATAGCAAGACCAAAAACATTGAGGAAGAGACAAAAAAAACCTGATAAGAGTACAGCATCATCTACTTGCCAAAAGTGTGTTAGTTTTTGACAGCTTTTAAAATAGGCACTTCGGCATTTAAGGTGTGATCCATGATTGTTCTTAAGTCTCCTTTTAAAGCACTTATATTCCACCTTTTAGGCATCACTGTGATCTGCAAAATGCCACCTCAGCAGCTGCCTAACCCTATAGATGCCTGTGCTTTTGCCTCTGGGCATGCACACTGCTGCCCGGGACAGCCCCCACAGGGGGAGGGAGGTAGGGAGTGGCACCCATTTCTGTGCCCGGGGGCCCCAGCCAACCAGCTTCCATCTCTGAGAGGGATGAAGCTTAGCACATCCCGCTCTCATCAGTGTCTTTTTTTGGCTAGCTTAGGCAGCTCTCTGACAAACGTCCTGGTTTTACAGATCTTGTTCTCAGGTGCTTACCTCTCTTGATTCTTTGTACAGCAGCCTAGGCATATAACTGGCTTTGTGGATCACAGTGTTCTTGTGATTTTCTAGGCACCATGATGCTCAGCATCTTAATGTCCAAGTCCCTTTATGGATCTGGGTTCTACTGCTTTTTGCATATTTTTGTTTCTTAGGAAAATTTTCTTAAGGCCTAATTCAACATACATAGGATGACCAATAATGGGACCCCCATTTTCTACATAAAATCATTAGTGCCATTGTTAAAAACAAAACAAAAAATAAATTTAAAAAGAACTTTTCAGGTTATGGAGGATGTTAATCTTGTGCAATCACAAAATGCACCTAGCAAACCATATTAGCTAGTTTGTATTCTTTTTTGGCTGATCACTGTTTTTCCCAGCAGATTTTTAATAGATATTACTCACTTCTCTCAGGAACAATTGCATTTTAATACTTGTTTGACATGCATTTCAAAGCATGGATTTTGAATTTATTTTATTGTTATTCTTTTGCTTGTCCACATCAGCGGTAAAGCAATTTTTTAAAGTAGTAATTAAGATGCAGAACAGATATTATTCCAAGAAACTTGTAAGATATACACTCTAAAAGGTTATTTGTTCATATTAATCAGAAAGACAATAATTAATGTATTAGAGTATTTTTGACATCTTTAGTTGGATCAGGAGACAGTTATTGTATATTATAGGAGCTGACAGACTGAAAGAGTATTTCAGATATCTAGATTAGAACTGAAAAGGTCAGACCATTTCATGGTCACTGATTCACACTGGGAACCATAACTCTATTTAGTTAAGCAATGCAGCAAATTGGTTTACTGCAGATGTAGATTGGTTGAGTTCATAGTGCCAGTCAGCATCTAGCAAAACATCTAAGAAGTCAAAACAACAGACATCTAGGATAGAGACTAGAACAAGTCCTTTCATTGTTACCCGTCTTCATGTTGAGCTCAGCATTCTAAGTAGTTAAGAATTTCCGCAATGATGCGAGCCTGTCTCATAATATTCAGTTTGGCCCCGACATTGGGGCACTTGTTCTTTCAGTCAATTGGTTAGAAACTGGCTGCACTTATGCATCTGCTAAAGCACAGAATGCTTTGCTTTTGTAATTCCTCCTGCTGACTAGATAACAAATCTCAGCTGGGGAGAGCTGGACTACCCTCAAATGCTCTCTCGTATGTCAAGGGTACAGAATTTCACCAACAACTGATAGATGCATAATATCATAAAGAAGAGAATAGCAACCAAGGCATCTATCAGACATTTTCAGGTTGCTTAATCCAGTGTGTATGCAATATATGACTGTCTGAACTACGTCAGATGCACTGAGACACAGGAGGCTGAAAGCTCTCTACTTGAGAGCACAGCAAATTATGACCAGATATTCTTGAGTGTAACATTGGCTAAATATTTGCTTTAAATTTAGAAGTTAAGAATATAGAATAGCACGCTTATTTATAATTATACGATAACTCTGAAATCCTGCCGCAAAAAGAATTCTGAAAAAAGGTTGGCAAGAGAAGAACAGAAGAAATCAATGCATGTGTGAGCCAGCGAGAGAAGCTATGGGCTGTAAAGGGTAAGTCTTTTGAGTTTGCTCTTGTTTTGCCAGTTCTAATAAGATGTAGTGATTTTGCTCTGCAATACATCACATGGGTAGGTAATTTTTCCTCAGTGTGCATTCAGGTCTAGGATTTGACCTAGGATCTCAATGTTGTGATAGTTTGGCTGTTCCCTGATTAGGTACCTCCATTACTTGCATGCATTAAACACATAAAATATATTAATACTGTATGTTTAAGTAGCAGGCAGACACCATAAGGAGGAAATGACTTCGTAACAAGGCCAACATTTTCAAACTTGGGTCCCTAAAATTAGGCACCTATGTACCTATCCCTAAATAAGTGCCCTGATTTTCTGTACCTGCAGCGCCTGCTGAAGTCAACAAGAGTTGAGGTGCTCAGCACCTCAATAAATCAGACCACTTTAGGCACCTCAGTATGAAGATTTTGACCCACTTTTTAAATGAAAGTTTTGTAGCACTGTTGGTGTAACAAGCAGCTAGTCGTGTGTCATGGATGCCATCAAGGACAAAAGTATGTACGAGTTAGAACTTGGATAGCTAAATCTGACTATTTACAGCTATACAGGAAATATGAGACTGAATTTGTACGAGAGAGAGAGAGAGCGCATGTGTGTGCACTCAGTCACAACAGCAAACTGTTACTAAAAAGCAAGAAGTGGATTACGTGAATCTACCACCCTCAAACTGCCCTATGAGGCCCACTTTACAAAAGCTGTAATGCTCCTCTTTAAAACTCATCTCTTCCATTGTTTGTAGTGTTGTAGCCATGTTGGTCCCAAGATAGGAGAAAGACAAAGTAGGAGAGGTAATATCATTTACTGGACCAAAGTTCTGTTGGTGGAAGAGTCCTGAAGACCTCTGTGAAGCTCAAAAGCTTCTCTTTTCCATCAACAGAAGTTGGTCCACTATCTCACCCACCTTGTCTGCCTCACTAAAACGGATGTCATTTCCCTTTTGCATTCACTTGTTGGCTCAGAATAGAATTTAAAATTGCTGTTCAAACAACACCCCCCCTCCAACAACCCCTCTCCACCCCCAAAACCCTCCCCTACTCATCATAGCAGAACTAATGGGGAAAAGTCCAGGTTTCACCCATTTTCATAAAATGGGAAGCATGGCACATTTGCCTGAAACTAATCACATTTTTCCATCCCAGAAATGCATCCACGGGATTCTTTAAGGGCTCCCACGTGCAGGTGCATTGGGGGGGTACATACAGGGTTGGCACTAATATGGACAGAGGGGACAATAGAAAGAACCTGAAAGTGGTACCAGCCGGTCTGATCATTTGGTGGAAGAGTGATTTCCTGCAGCTGCACACATGCAGGAAACCTAGACATGGCCTGAATCTAGCAGGGAGGAAATGAGGCACCAGATCTCTTTCCTGAGATGAAATCTGCCAGCTGAGACAGAGCAGGGGCCTGATACCACCTCATCAGCTGAAGCTAATCTGCCTCTCCAACGCCCCTTCCTGCAGCCCTGGGGAAGGAGCCTGGGAAAGAGGGAAGTCCTGGTAACTCCTCATCTTCCCTTTGGGAAGAGAGCATGACAGCTCATCTTGGTTGCCCTGTGGCACCCTCGGTCCATGTTTCTGGCCTTTGGGGAGGGTGGACTAGAGAGAGTCTGAAGTCCATTGGGCCACTATGTGGTGAGGAAAGATCCCTGTAGGCCAGGGTGACCACCAATTCTGTATTTTCAGGGACTCCCCTTATTTGGTGCTAAACATCCCACACCACCTGTATCCAACAGGGAGTTTTTGATCTGATTTAAGAGTAGATTTCCTATCAGTGTTAACATAATGTGTCAGACATTGGTACACACCATGTGTATTGTACCACAAATACAATTTTGTAGGATGTTGCCTCTAAGCTCCATCCCCCCCCAAAACAAAACACCTTCGTTCTGTATTTAAGGGGTACTGGTGATATTTGGGTGGTGGGGAGAGGCAGGTGTGTGTTAGGTGTGCCAGATATTTTATAACAGTTTTTCCTGCAAAGCCATAATATAAGTCAGATGTGTTTTCTCCTCAGAAACACTATTTAAATAGCTTCTCCAAGAAGGATTTTTGAATCCAATTCCCACTATCCTATTGGTATTGTATGTAACATAAAAACAACTTCATGTTTGGTCACTAGAGGGAGCACAATCACTGCTCTTAAAAAAAGATTTTGGAACATTTTAGTATAGCAGTGAAAGAGTGACAGTTTTTCTTTCCACTGTTAAAAGAAAACACCCCTTTAAACACTGGAATTATTGTTAAAGCAAATTCAGAGCCAATTCTTAGAATATGTGTAATATACAAGTGGCAGTTTACATGTATATATGATTCTTACTGTATGTAGATAAAAACAAAAAAACAAAAACCAAAACCCACCACCTAGATACAACAGAGCAAGGCCACATTCCCACAATTTTAAGCACCTAAGCCACCTGACTCGAGGCGACAGGTTCCCGTCTGTGGATCGCTAAGCAGGAACAAGCACCTCCCGTAGCCCTTAGGTGATTTCATGAGAGGATCAGGACTTAGAATACACCCCTCTGTCTGGCATCTCCGATTGGGTAGCTTAGATGGCTCCCCACCTACAGTGCTGGTTTTTGGGGATTGCATTCTAAGGCACCCTATCTTGCCCCATTCAGCGTATAGGGAGCCTACGTGCCTAACTCAGGCTTGTGGATCACAGTTTTGTTCCTGTGATTTTTTAGGTGCCGGAAAGTTAGGTGCTATGACGCTAAGCACTGAAATGCCTAAGTCCCTCTGTGGAACTGGATCTCTCCAATATGGGCAGTCTTTCATCCACATTTCCTCATGGGAGTACGAGATTATATATAATCTCCCATAAGAAAATGAGGATGGAAGACTGCCCATACTGGATAAATGAACCAGAGATCAGTCTAGAGAAGGGGTGGCCAACCTCAGCCAGAAAAGGAGCCAGAAATTTACCAATGTACATTGTCAAAGAGCCACAGTAATAAGTCAGCAGCCTCCCCTCCCCCAAATCAGCTCCCTGACCCCACTCCCAGTGCCTCCTGCCCATTGGCAGCCCCATCGATCATCGCCTCCCTCCGCCACCTCCTGATCAGCTGTTTTGTGGTGCGCAGGAGGCTGGGGGGGGGGGGGAAGAAGAGGAGCGAGGGCACTTCAGGCTCAAGGGGAGGGGGTGGGAAGGGGTGGAGTGGGGGCAGGGCCTGTGGCAGAGCCAGGGCTTGAGCAGCGAACACACCCTGGCACATTGGAAAGTTGGCGCCTGTGGCTTCAGCCCCAGAGTCGGTGCCTATACAAGGAGCCGCATATTAACTTCTGAAGAGCCACATGTGGCTCCGGAGCCACAGGTTGACCACCCTTGGTGTAGAGCTTGATGAAGTCATAATCTTGGAAAAAAGTTTTCAGGAATTAAACTAAGTACAGTAAAAACCAGGTGATAAAATAGATTTAATACATTTTCCTTGTGGAATTTGAAGGATACATTTAATTTACACTTCTTTTGGAGTAGTGTCAGAGAATTCCAGAGTCAAATATATGACGTTGAGATATCTTCCTAATCAGCTACAGTGATGCAATTGCTCAGCCTATCCACCTTCTGCTCTAAGTCTCATACAAATCAGTCTAGTGTTAAATGTGAAATTTAAACACAAGTACTTCACAGTACAAAAATTACTGTAAGTCAGTCCCTCCTCACCAGCCAATCAGCATTCAGCATGCATCAAAATCCTGAAGCAACTATTTTTGCTAGGGGCGGGGGGGTGCCACAGAGCTTTCTGCAATGGGGGGGGTGTCGCTTGGCTGGATGTCCTCTTGGTGGAACAGCCCCTTTTAGAAAATTAATAATTCTACACACAACACAAAGTCACTCCCAATCATATATAGTATTTTAAGCATCCACCCAAAGGGCCATAAAAAGTCACTTGCCTTAGATTATAAGCTTTTTTGGAGACAGGGACCTTGTCTTCCTCATGAGGCATGACATGCGTCAGGGCATGACATGTCCCAGCTACTTCAGAAGGTCTTGTTGCACCTCTGCATCAAGGGGGGGTGTGTGCATCAGCCTCCCACCCCAGCCGTAGACACCAATATAGATTCACTTGAATGTCCTTGCCAAGTCACTGTCTCTCCTTCAGAGCAGGCTCAGAAAAGGAGGAGATGGCAGCCCAGGGTTCTGGGAAATAGAGAGCTGAGTATAGCAGGGAGGGGGCCCAGGGGCTGGAGCCCCAGGAGGAGCTGCTGCCTCTAATCTGATTTGTCACTGACAGCTTCAATTACTGCTTTTTTACCCATCTCCAATGGCCGGCCCGGGCTGAGACTGGGTGGGACTCTTTTCCCCCCTTCTCCTCCCACCAGAGAGACCTCCCAGACCAGACTCCCTGTTTCCCAGAATCCGGGGCCGTTTGAAAGGCTACATTAATGTGAACTAGCTACCTTTTAGCTCCCTCCAGCAGCATTCACACAGGGCAGTTAGCGTGCACCACTTTGGTGAGCTCTGCAGATCACACTGTGGGGCAGTGTAGACAAGACCTTGGATAACACTGCGGTATTATTAAATATTTAGATACGACACTCATGCCCCTTTTCAAAATAAAGAAAAAGGCATGGTTTCTACCCTAAAGAGCTCAATATCCAGCAAAATATTTTTTTCAATTGGGGTGCATAAAGAATGGGTCTTCACAGATCATTTAGATTTGACAGCAGTTCATTTTCTAAATATAGAAGGATAAACTGCAGCTGACTGATTACAAGTGAATTGTTATTGCCATCAACACTCATCTATGACACGTTTGAATGCAAAAAGCAAGAGGGTTGGGGTGGAATGTTGCTGATGAATAACTGTCAGTCATCTTCATAGGGAAAAGCACTATCCTTCCCCATTCTCCCTCTGGAAGGGCACTTGGTGGTAGAACACTTAGAATGCTGTGGCCTCCATCCCCATTAATCTCTAAACCTGACCTTATTACAAGGAGATTGTCTGGTCCATTCCCTAATGAAGATCATGACAGATGTAAATAAAAGGAACAGTGCCTCCTCCCTTTTCCTTCCACCTCCATGGTGGGTCGCTATGGGAATTACAACCCCCCCCATCTCACATTTGCAGATTAAGCACCTTCTTGTTAAATAATCTTATTGATTTAGAGTTCAGCTTTTAGCATAGCTACATTTTCCTGACACACTTAGGTTACTTTTAGATTTCAGGAGTTATTCACTGGAATTCCTCTTATGCTTTGCTTTTCAAAGTCAGAAAAACAAATTTAAAGAGAGACACAGTGATATTAGACCTAAAAATAAAATCACCTTCAGTTACCTTGTGCTGAAATTCTCTCCTTGGGTGTTTCCAAAGGTCTTAAAGAAGATTTTTACTGAGCACCATAGTTTTTACACACACAAACACACAATCTACACCACACCATGCCATATGTAAATATGCAATGTCCACATTTTAAAAGTGTTGTATTTGTACATACTTGATGTGATTTTGATGGAAGAGAACATGCAACAAAGATCTGAAACAAACAACTTCAGTCTTAAGAAAAAATTGAGGGAGGGGAAGTGATCATACATCAGAGGTTTTCTCTTTTTAAAAAATTCAGGTTAAAAAAAAAGTCAGAGGTGGTAAAAAAACAAACAAACAAACAAACAAACCAACAGCGCCTAAATTTTTAACATAAATCCCCAAAATGCATCATCATCTTCATTCTAAAGTTGTAGCTGGTTTCTCCAAAGAACAAAACATATTATATTTCAATTCGGTAAGCTGACCTGTCATTACTTCCATCTTCAGTGACTTCAATCTAGATCACATGATTTTGTTCAGGATCAGCACTAATTTTTAAATATCTCCATGCAATACAAGTATAATGCATGTTTGAGGGTGGTATATTGGTGGGCTCCATCAGCTCCTCACTGGCAGTGGCAGAAAGAGCTTGCACAGCTGCTTCATTGCAATGGTAGTGACAGTGGACATTCAATGGCTAGCTGAAGACCCTTTATTTGCAAGCTGGGTGATGGCCAACATTGAAAATTTGAGCCACTGCCTTTTATTAGTTTAGCCAGTGGGGTAACATCATTGGCAAAAGGTCCAGGTGTAACAAAAAAGGAGAGCCGCACAGGCAACTTGTAAAAATTCCCTATTTAAACACTCATTTTGAGATTTGGAGTTGGGATAGAATTTCCCCTCCCCCCACATTTAGGGAAAAAAAAAAAAAAAAAAAAAAAAAAAAAAAAAAAAAAGAGTCCCTTGCTACACAAAATTCAGGTTCTCACATTGGAAACAAAAAGGTTTTTAGTCTCAGCTGGAAAGATGAGAAAGATGACCTGAAGACTAAACAAAAAGATAGGATAGGCATAATGTACTAGCTTTATGTGTATGACTAAGTATATAATGCTTTTCTAGTACTGGCCCACAGAGAAGATATAGAGGTTTCTACTGCAGCAATATCAGGGCCTAAGGTCAAGTGGTAGAGGCTGTACTTATGGAGATGAAGACCAGGGTTCTGGTCCAAGGTCCCTGGGCGTACATCTGTGATGCACACAAATTCCATGCATGTGGTCTGCAACACAGATTCATTATACAGTTTTCTAGAGGCTTTCAGAAGTGTGTTGGGATGAATTCCCCTAACATTTCCAATGGGAAAATTTGATGGTTTATAAAAATTTGTTAAAATAAATTAAATTACTGGTAGCAAATTGTGTGTGCAGAGCAGGTTCTAAATGGGGGGGGGGGGAAGAGGTTGAAACTTCCTCTCCTTGAAGGAAATGGGATAACGTGCTTTTGGCTGCATGGGACTTTTACAAAAAACTCTGAATATTAAACAAGAATTCAATTCCTGGTTTGTTGAGGGAATATGGCACATTTTAGTAAATGGGTATAATTGGAAAGGTCTAACAGTTACCTAGATGTGTTCTTTTTCTTTGATCTTGTCCCTCCTAATTACATCTGGCTGTTGGCAGTTTTCCCCACCCCCCTCTTCCTTGTTAAGAGCCTATGCTATAAAACTTATCTTTCCTTTCCTCGCCCCATATGCATATTCAGGATTCTGAATTCCCATCGGGATGTAAATCACAACTGCATTTTTAATGAGGTGGTGGAAATTGGTTTAGATTATTTTAAAGATTTTGTATTTACTACAACAAAAACTGGCTTCCCACTCTACTTATTCTGATGATAAATTGAGAAATGACTACAGCAATAATACTTCTTCCCCTCTCCAATCCCCCGCCCCCCGTATTCTTCCAGAAATAGTTATTTTGGATCTCTCTCTCTTTGCCATAGTTTTGCCATTAAGTGTTTGTATATACATTAGCACAGTTTTTTTTTTTTTTTTAAAGAATTCTTAACAATGGTTGTTTGTGACTGAAGACCTGAGCTTTATTTATGCAATCAACATTGTTTAAACAATATTTAAAAAACTTTCTTCAAGAGAACAATGCTGTATACAGCTGCTTTATTAATAAAGTTACTGATCCTTTGTTATTTTTAAATCTCCACCTTCCTGTTAGGCCATGTAACTAGAGATGCCTATATTTAGCGGAAACCAGTATTGTTTCATGGATCTGAACTGTTCTTAACATAGGAAAATCTTTACAAACATTTTATGGGAATAATTTTTCTTTTTCTACCCCTACAAAGCTGTATATGACATAATGGAAAATGAAAGCAAGTATCTGCTAATGAAGCCTATCATTGTATTCTACCTTTAAAACATGATTTGTTTAGATTAAATAATTTGTTACTTTGCTTTTTAAAAAGTATGATTAAATACAAAGATCGTTCCATTTCCAGATCATCTATTTCCCTATCATGATCCCTAGATAGACTTGCTGTCCCAGGCAAAAGGAAATCACATCACCCCCAAAGCTCAATCATAGTTCCCCTTGTAAAAATAAGATAGCTTTACATATAAGGGAGAGAACAAATGTGAAAGCGAGTCTGGATATGGGCCTATTCCTTCCTATCTAGGTACTTATATATGCCCCTATAACTGAAATATCTGAGCATTTATTGATCTATTCTCATAACACTCCATGAAGAAGAGATTAGAACAAGCATTAAGTACTTGCCACTCAAATGTGACACCTTGCTCATGATGATTCAGGCTCAAGATTATAAATCTTTACTGTCATCGCTTATATTGCAATTCACATGTCATAAAAATACATCACTGAAAAATTTGCCATCACCTGTAAAGATTGTTTTCATGAAGGAAAACTTTGAGGATTACTAAAGGACAACGTAGGAAGGGTGGGTTTGCTGTACATATTTGTACTTGTTTTCCTGGAGTAATTTGGATGAATACATTTTAAAGGACAGAAAGGGCTATTATAATAATTAGTCCGGCCTCCTACATTACACTGTCCAAAGAACCTCACCCAGTACTTTGTGCATCAAACCCATAAATTTTGTTTAAGATGTAGCATGTCTTTTAGAAAGATATCCCGATCTCGAATTAAAGAGTGCAAGTGGTAGAAAACCTACCACATCCTCAGATAAATTGTTCCAACGATTAAGTACTCTGATTTAAAAAAAAATCAGAGATGTATTTCTTGTTTGAATTTGTCTAGCTTTATCTTCTAATCAGGCCTTTTTGCCACCATGTCTTTTTCTGGTAGATTAAGACTAATTAGATAGTAGATTACTTTGTACCAAGGGCAGGCCTGGTTAGAACAGCTAACAAGACACAAATGGACTGGAGCATTTTATTTATTTAGATAGATACAAATAAAAGATCTATCTTGAATCTTTTCTTTTATTAGTCTCGCCCCCATTTTTTCAAAATTCTGATGAAATTTTAAACACAATTCAATCTTTGAAAAAAATCACAGTAATTCAATGAAAGTTTCTGTAAAAACTTTTTGGAGAGATTGATTTTTCAAATCAAGTTTTGGTTTTTGACCAGCTCTGAATTGGCCTTCATTCTCAAAGGGAATGAAGCACAGAACTAGGTTGAAGCACAGGACTAGCCTCACAGAACATGGGTTCTATTCCAAACTCTGCCACAGACTTTCTGCCTGACCTTAAGCAAATCACCTAATCTGTCTGTGCCTCAGTTTCCTCATCTATAAAATAAGGGTAATAGTATTCATTTATTTTTATTGAACATAAGAAAAACAAAAAAACCGCACCAACATACAGTGCTAGTAAGTAACTCCTATGATCTTATCCAGACTAAAATAAATTTAAAAATAATCGAGACAAGTTTTTTATATATGGATTAACCAGTGAGTGTTAGAAGCCTTATTTAGATGGGGCAGACACCATCTCTCCTTATGTGTTTATAGAGCGTGTAGTGCTTGGAGCTTTTAGGAACTATTGAATAATTTTCAAAAAGTAAATTACACCTCATTTTTCAAAGTCTCATATCTCAGAAACCCTTTTTTCCCCTCATTCACCTTAAGTTTTGATTAAAATATGAGCTTCTAACAGACCATGAAAGTGGAATTTTGAGAGAAAAGGGCATACTTTGAGAAAGGACAGGTAGGATAAGACTGGAATTGAGCTTTTAGTGGAAAGCTATTAAGAACTACCACCACAGTTCCATAATTTATGTTTGGAAAGGATTTTGGGATCCTCTGGGATAAAAGGTTCTATGTAAGTGCAAAATATTAATTCAGAGGAGTTAAAACTAGTTAGACTCGACAGGCAGATAAATAAACTCCAGGCATAGCAGCTCGATAATGCTTTTAAGGACCTTCTTGATTCAGAGCCCCATAATTTGATTTTTATACCAAAATAGTTGCAAAGAAGAAAAGCAAAATGGGAAGCTCAAAGCACCCCCTTCCCCTAACCAGCCTGCTTTTTGCGATAAATACAAGAGAGTGGTCAATCTAGCATGGAAGAACAAAGAAAAGCTCAATGGGATTCTTGAAACTGAAGATGCGACCAGCAAAGTCATAAATCAGTAATGTGTGTATGAGATGCTCTGCAACAGCTTCAGTGGGCCTTGTGTCAATGAAGAACTAAACACTTAGTTATAAAAACACCCTTCTAGCGCAAAGAAGAAACTTCAGTCATGAGAACGCAAATCAAATAAATAAGGATACTGAGGGAATGTCTACCCTGGAATAAGAGACCTGTGGCATGGCTGTGACTGGCCTGGGCAATTGACTCAGGCTCGTGGGGCTCAGGATGCAAGGCTAGAAACTTGCAGTGTAGATGTTTGGGCTCGGGCTGGAGCCAGGGCTCTGGGACCTTCCCACCTCTTGGGGTCCCAGTGCTCAGGCACCAGCCCAAGCCTGAATGTCTACACAGCAATTTTACAGCCAGGAAGCCTGAGTCAGCTGACCCAGGCCAACTGTGGGTGTTTAATTGCTGTGTAGACGTACCCTAAAAGTTAATTTTCAACGGTCTTCTAGATATGCCTTGTCAGGCATTCAAACACAGCTAAGTGAAGATGCAAAGAGTTAACATTCCTAACCTGCTCTCCTAACATTCACCCCCTTTCGGGGTTTGGTTTTATTAACCCAGAAATTACAAACACAAAGTTCAGCCCACACCTTCCTTTTTGGTTTTTGCTGCTACAGGTCCTCTCTCTCTCTAAATCTGGGTGAGGACATGTGACACCCACCTCAATGTGTTAGAGTCCATTTTACCTTTTCCCAGCAGAATCAATGCCAGCTAGCACAATGTTTGTTTTTTTTCCCAGGCAAATACAGATTAAACAAATTGCATTGGAAAACCAGGATTAGAAAACACCGAAATGCAGCCATTTACCCATACTCTTCTTTTTTTCCTATACATCTATGGATACTTGAACTGATGCACTCTGAATTAATGTCTTAGGAAAAGAGGCATTTATGGCAATGACGCATTACAGTGGCACGTCACAGTATCATTCTCAAAAACATTACTCCTAGTATGTCACCTCCAGGAACAATGGCATACCTTGGCAATTAATTTGTTATTCTTCTGCAGGGTGATCCTAGAGTATGTAACCCCAAATATACTAAGCCGTACTAGCTAATGTGACTATATTCCTAGCACAGGTTGGAACTTGTTTCATTAGCAATACATGATCCAACAAGCAGGTATTCGTAGGAAGGAGATCTTTATTAAGCATGTATAGAGGCCTGTGTATCCAGCAGAGTAGCCTGTGTTTGTTTCGTATCAGCCTGTCCCATCTTGCACTCCATAGACCCTGGTGTCCCACCAAACTCCTGTGTGATCTTAAGCAACATGAGCCTCTTTTCCCAATTCTACTCATACAACATTTTCCCCCATTTTACAAACCAACACACTAACTAATGAACCTCTGTTTCCACAAAACACCTCTAGGCCACAGGTTACTGTACTTAGCCTAGATGAGTCACATCTTTACCATGGACTCAATTAGGCCTGTACTTCCAAAGATAAATTTAGTTTCTTCGAAGGTGACCAGACCTGGACCACACTACTTCTGCCTCTTTTACCCTTTTCCAAATCTGACAGCCTGTTTCTCTCGATTCTCCTCCTACTCTGAAGGACTGGCCACAGAATTATTCTCAGTGTCTGTGCTCTCTGGTACTTTTGGTATGTCAATGATTCACATGCAGTGATTTCCTGCACTTCCCCACTCTATCTGTTGGTTTGTAGACGCTTGCAGTTTATCATAAAACTTGTCCCTCCTGAGTGTTCACCTCATGTGATCTGGGAGCCACTGAACTACTTACAACTCCATTAGTTCACCTCCTGTTTCTTTCCAAAGGTTTGATCCATTCTGGAGCGCCCTCTTCCAGAGCTGGTAATTCTTTGGCTGAGCAAGTTGTACTGTGTCACTTGCTTCCTCAGACAGGTCATCATTTCCAGTCTGCCGTTTTCTATTTTCTGTTTGACTCTACTGTAATCCCTCCAGTGCCCAACTCTGTTCTTGCACATGCAGCTAAAAAATTGTTCCATCTCCCCACACTGATGCTGTCTGAGCACAGGGCACTTTTGTTTTGCCCCCTTGGGCTATCTACCACAGTAAATGCAACTCATTATGGGTATAGACCCCTGACTGCCCTGCTCTTCCTTTCTTCCATCTCATAGCATGCACCACTGTGGGTGCTTGGACTCCTACTGTTTTCTATCCTGTGTTGAGGCTTCTGCTGCACAAGCCATGTCCAGAGATCTATTGGAGATGAGATTCCCCTCTTGAGGCAACAGCTCAGGCAGGCAGTGGTCCCTTGTGCCACAACCCATTCAGTCCCAAGTCATGGATGTCCATAATGCTGCCACATAGGGATCTATTCCTTCCCCCTCATATTTGTCCTTTGTGAAGAACTTATGCACCCCCCCCCAGTTTCATTGCACTTGGGAGAACAATGGTCTCTACAGCTCCGAACACAGTTGCTACTGCTGAGGCAGTGGTGAGCTTGAGACTGGCTTATAGTTCTCTACCATACTCTCACATGAGATAATGCAAGATTAATGTCTTCCTTTACTCCTCATCTTGGATGGCTAGATCTGTGTATAGCTCAAATACCTGCTTCCTTCAGGTCCACA
This sequence comes from Dermochelys coriacea, assembly GCF_009764565.3. Classification (NCBI taxonomy): domain Eukaryota; kingdom Metazoa; phylum Chordata; order Testudines; family Dermochelyidae; genus Dermochelys; species Dermochelys coriacea. The sequence continues at coordinate 195,410,104 of NC_050069.1, forward strand.
CCTGGGCTAGGTTCTTGTCTGTAATAATCAAGGGGACCTGGGGGCAGTGTGTGCCATGATTCATGCTACTACCTGCTGTGTTCCACAGCTTCTTACAGACAAATCACTGTCACCATGTTTTATTAGAAATAAGTGTTGTGGCAGGCAGACAGGCATTTGTAGGAAAGAGATCTTTACTGAGCATGTATTGAGGCCACTGTTATATTTGTCTGGTGGTAGCATGGCCCACCTTGAGCCTTTCGGTGTCACACCAAACTAGGTCCCTCCTGAAATCTGACCCTCTTCCTCCAGTTCCTCCATCACACAGTGTTGACCTTGTCAGTGGCAGTCTCAGTTTACTTGAAATCCAGTTATTAATCAACTTGTGATGTGCCCAGCTCTCGTGAGGAGGTATATGCATTGGATTTCATAGATTCATAGATATTAAGGTCAGAAGGGACCATTATGATCATCTAGTCTGACCTCCTGCACAACGCAGGCCATAAAATCTCACCCACCCACTCCTGCGAAAAAACTTCTCACCTATGTCTGAGCTATTGAAGTCCTCAAATTGTGTGTCAAGGTTCCTTCCCCACTCTGAACACTAGGGTACAGATGTGGGGACCTGCATGAAAACCTCCTAAGCTTACTTTTACCAGCTTAGGTTAAAACTTCCCCAAAGGTACAAACTATTTTACCCTTTGCCCTTGGATTTTCGCTGCCATCACCAAACGTCTAACACCGGTATTATTATTATTATTAGGAAAGAGTTAGTTTGGAAACTTCTTTTCCCCCAAAATCCTCTTAAATCTTACCCCCTTTTTTCCGGGGAAGGTTTGATAAAAATCCTCACCGATTTGCATAGGTGACCACAGACCCAAACCCTTGGATCTTAAGAGCAATGAAAAAAAAGCATTCAGTTTCTTAAAAGAAGAATTTAATAGAAGAAAAAGTAAAAAAGAATCACCTCTGTAAAAATCAGGATACTTTACAGGGTAATTAGATTCAAAACAGAGAATCCCTCTAGGCAAAACCTTAAGTTACAAAAAGACAAAAACAGGAATATCCATTCCATTCAGCACAACTTATTTTCTCAGCCATTTAAACAAACAGAATCTAACGCATATCGAGCTAGATTACTTACTAAGTTCTAAGACTCCATTCCTCTTGTGTCCCCGGCAAAAGCATCACACAGACAGAGAGAGAGGTTTTTTTCCCCCCTCTCTCCCCCCAGCTTTTGAAAGTATCTTGTCTCCTCTTTGGAGATTTTGGTCACGTGCCAGCAAGGTTATCCTAGCTTCTTAACCCTTTACAGGTGAAAGGGTTTTTCCTCTGGCCAGAAGGGATTTTAAAGGTGTTTACCCTTCCCTTTATATTTATGACACGTGGTTTAAAGACTTCAAGAAGCAGAGAATCGTCCAGCAAGTGATCAGTGCCCCATGCTACAGAGGAAGACGAAAAACCTCCAGGGCCCCTTCCAATCTGCCATGGAGGAAAAATTCCTTCCCGATCCCAAATATGGTGATCAGCTAAACCCTGAGCATATGGGAAAGATTCACCAGCCAGATACCCAGGAAAGAATTTTCTGTAGTAACTCAGATCCCACCCCATCTAACATCCCATCACAGGCCATTGGGCCAATTTACCATGAATATTTAAAGATCAATTAATTGCCAAAATCATATTATCCCATCATACCATCTCCTCCATAAACTTATCAAGTTTAATCTTAAAGCCAGATAGGTCTTTTGCCCCCACTGCTTCCCTTGGAAGGCTATTCCAAAACTTCACTCCTCTGATGGTTAAAAACCTTTGTGTAATTTCAAGTCTAAACTTCCCGATGACCAGTTTATATCCATTTGTTCTTGTGTCCACATTGGTACTGAGCTTAAATAATTCCTCTCCCTCTCTGGTATTTATCCCTCTGATATATTTATAGAGAGCAATCATATCTCCCCTCAACCTTCTTTTAGTTAAGCTAAACAAGCCAAGTCCTTGAATCTCCTTTCATAAGACAGGTTTTCCATTCCTCGGATCATTCTAGTAGCCCTTCTCTGGTACCTGTTCCAGTCTGAATTCATCCTCCTTAAACATGGGAAACCAGAACTGCACACAGTATTCCAGGTGAGGTCTCACCAATGCCTTGTAGAACGGTACTAAAACCTCCTTATCTCTACTGGAAATACCTCGCCTAATGCATCCCAAGACCATGTTAGCTTTTTTCACAGACATATCACATTGGCGGCTCATAGTCATCCTATGATCAACCAGTACTCCAAGGTCCTTCTCCTCCTCCGTTACTTCTAATTGATGCGTCCCCAGCTTATAACTAAAATTCTTGTTATTAATCCGAAACTGCATAACCTTACACTTCTCACTGTTAAATTTCATCCTATTACTATTACTCCAGTTTACAAGGTCATCCAAATCTTCCTGCATGATATCCCGGTCTCTCTCTAAATTGGCAATACCTCCAGCTTTGTATCATCTGCAAACTTATTAGTACACTCCTACTTTTTGGGCCGAGGTCAGTAATAAAAAGATTAAATGAGATTGGTCTCAAAACCGATCCCTGAGGAACTCCACTGGTAACCTCCCTCCAGCCTGACAGTTCACCTTTCAGTAGGACCCGCTGTAGTCTCCCTGTTAACCATTTCCTTATCCACCTTTCAATTTTCATATTGATCCCCATCTTTTCCAATTTAACTAATAATTCCCCATGTGGGACCGTATCAAACACCTTACTGAAATCTAGTCTAAAAAATCTGTTACTTTCTCAAAGAAGGCGATCAGGTCGGTTTGGCACGATCTACCTTTTGTAAAACCATGTTGTATTTTGTCCCATTTACCATTGACCTCAATGTCCTTAACTACTTTCTCCTTCAAAATTTTTTCCAAGACCTTGCATACTACAGATGTCAAACTAACAGGCCTGTAGTTACTCGGATCACTTTTTTCCTTTCTTAAAAATAGGAACTATGTTAGCAATTCTCCAATCATACAGTACAACCTCTGAGTTTACAGATTCATTAAAAATTCTTGCTAATGGGCTTGCAATTTCGTGTGCCAATTCCTTTAATATTCTTGGATGAAGATTATCTGGACCCCCCCCCCCCCCGATTTAGTCCCATTAAGCTGTTTGAGTTTCGCTTCTACCTCAGATATGGTAATATCTGCCTCCATATCCTAATTCTCATTTGTCATGCTACCATTATCCCTAAGATCCTCTTTAGCCTTATTAAAGGCTGAGGCAAAGTATTTGTTTAGATATTGGGCCATGCCTAGATTATCCTTGACCTCTACTCCATCCTCAGTGTTTAGCGGTCCCACTTCTTCTTTCTTTGTTTTTTTTCTTATTTATATGGCTATAGAACCTTTTACTATTGGTTTTAATTCCCTTTGCAAGGTCCAACTCTGCTTGACTTTTAGCCTGTCTCACTTTATCCCCACATGTTCTGACCTCAATAAGGTAGCTTTCCTTGCTGATCCCTCCCATCTTCCACTCCCTGTATGCTTTCTGTTTTTTCTTAATCACCTCTCTGAGATGCTTGTTCATCCAGCTTGGTCTACAACTCCTGCCTATGAATTTTTTCCCCTTTCTGGGGATGCAGGCTTCCGATAGCTTCTGCAGCTTTGATTTAAAGTAATCCCAAGCCTCCTCTGCCTTTAGATCCATAAATTCTTCAGTCCAATCCACTTCCCTAACTAATTTCCTTAAATTTTGAAAGTCAGCCCTTTTGAAATCAAAAACCCTAGATGCAGATTTATTTTTGTTAAACCTTCCGTTCAGTTTGAACTGAATTAGCTCATGATCACTTGAGCCAAGATTGTCCCCTACAACCATTTCTTCTATGAGGTCCTCACTGCTCACCAAAACCAAATCTAAAATGGCATCCCCTCTAGTCGGTTCAGCAACTACTTGATGAAGGAATCCATCAGCTATCGCATCTAGGAAAATCTGAGCCCTATTATTATTACTCAGATGCATCCGATGAAGTGAGCTGTAGCTCACGAAAGCTTATGCTCTAATAAATTTGTTAGTCTCTAAGGTGCCACAAGTACTCCTTTTCTTTTTGCGAATACAGAGTAACACGGCTGCTACTCTGAAACCTGTCATTATTATTACTAGCACTCATCCTCCAGTCTATATCTGGAAAGTTAAAGTCTCCCATGATTATGCAGTTTCCATTAGTATTTACTTCATTCAAAACATGAAAGAGGGCTCTATCCATATCCAAATTAGATCACGGTGGTCTGTAGCACATCCCAAGCACTATCACAGGGGAGGCTCTAGTAGTTTTCTTCCCCAATGTAATTTTTGCCGAGACGGACTCTGTCTTATCCATTCCATCGCGTCTTATTTCTTTACATTCTACCTCATCGATATACAATGCTACTTCACCACTTTTAGCTTTATTTCTGTCTTTCCTAAACAGCACATACCCTTCAATACCTGTAGTCCAGTCATGACTCCTATTCCACCATGTTTGTTATTCCTATAATATCTGGTTTCACTTCTTGCACCAGTAGCTCTAGTTCCTATATTTTGTTATCTAGGCTCCTCACATTGGTGTACAAACATCTTAATTTTTGCTCTTTGGCCTCGCTCACATACTGTACCTGATTAAGCACGGTCATTCTACAGCCAGTATAACCTATTAGACTGGTATCTAGACATCCCTTCCTCATTATATGCATTCTCCTACCCATGGCTGTATCCTTTCTTACTTCGTTTTCTTCCCTCTCAATGCTAAAATCTGGCATGGAGATTACCTGGACATCTCCCAACCATCTTCCCCAAATTCCTAGTTTAAAGCTCTCTTAATCAGTTGTGCCAGCCTCCATCCTAGACGTCTATTTTCTTCCCTACTCAGATGAAGTCCATCCAGAGAGAATTGTCCTCTGTCCATGAATGCCTCCCAGTGGCCATACATCCCAAAGCCCTCCTTATAGCACCACTGCCTAAGCCATCTGTTAATGGTCATAATCTTTTCATACCTTTGTAGCCCTTCTCTAGGAACAGGCAGAATCCCACTAAAGATCACCTGAGCCTCAATTTCCTTAAGCATCTTCCCCAGCCTAACATAGTCTTCCTTAATACTTTCTAGCGAGAATCTAGCCGTATCATTTGTTCCCACATGAAGGATAATTAGGGGATTCTTTCCTGCTCCCTTTAGGACCCTTTTCAACTTCAGGTCTACATCCCATATCTTAGCACCTGGAAGACAGCACACACTTCTATTCTCTGGATCAGCTCTGGTTACAGGCCTGTCTATTCTTCTTAGTAAAGAGTCCCCAATCACATAGACCTGCCTTTTCCTGGTGACAGTGCTATTCTCCAGTCTATCCCCTGTTCCCTCTGGCTGCAAGTTCTTTCCATTCCTATTCTCCCTTGTAATCCTCTTCAACCCATCCTCTAGCCGCCTGGGGCTCATATTTGGTGTAGTCTCCATTGACTCTTCCCCTTTTCCTATAGGACTAGCCACTCTTCTCTTCTTCCTTGCCCTTCCACCTTCAGTGACTACCTTCTGAGCCCCTTCTTCATTTTCCAACTCTACAAACCTATTCTTGAGTTCTATTTCTCCTTCACTAGCCCGTCTTTTCCTCTGCCTGGTTCTTTTAGTCACATGCTTCCACTGACCACTTTCTTCACCTCAATCCTGCTTCCATCTGCAAGTCTGAGCTTTTCCCTTCAGATACTTCATGTCTTTGCTCCATAATCTGCTCGAACCCCCTTCTAAACTCAACCAGACTTTCCACCTCCATCTTTTCCTCCATCAGCTCTATCGGACGGCATTTCACGCAGACAAAACTCTTACCAGGTACCCCCTCCAGGATCATGTACATACCGCAGCTTCCACATCCGGTCATCTTCATTGCATCTTCCACTACATGGGTCACACCCACTGCTGCCTCTGTATCTGTCATAGCCTTCCCACCTTCTCCTCCAACAGAACTCCCACTGAAACTCCCCTGTTTACAGCTCTGTTTGCTGGCTCATGTGCCACTACAGCTGTCTCCAAGCACAATTTCAATAAACAGTACATACAGAGCTCCAAGAAGTCAAGTACAACTCCTAGTCCAAAGCATTAAATGGAGATACGTTTATCAGGAAAAGATAAAAGGTAATACCTTATCAAACCAACACCTCCTACATCCCAGGGCAACCATGTCCTGAGTCCCAGAGGTCCAAGTGTGACCCTATTGTCCTACTAGAACATCCATGCTGGTTAAACCATCCCTGAGAGGTGTTTGTCTAGATACTACTTAACCCTGCCATAAGTGCAGGGGACTGGACTAGATGACCTCTCCAAGTTCCTTCCAGTCCTGGGATTCTATGCTCAATACTTTTCTTAGGCCTGCTGTTTGCAGACAGGAGGAGCTGAAAAGTGCAGTTAATGTCAGTGATGCCAACTCTGAACGATTCACAATAAAATTATGAGTATTTGATTATTTTCTTTAGGCTCTAGCTCCTGGAGTCACACGATTTCATCAAACTCAGCTTTCATTAAAAAAACAAAAAGAACAAACCCACATTTCTAGCCTTCATGACTGCAGAGAATAGCTTGAGAGTGTGACCCTTAAAGGCTCAAAAACTACAAAGCAAATATGAACTCAATGTGTATTTTTTTTTTAAAAAGTCTCATTTTCTTTAAATAAATATGATTATTTCTTGAGGCCTGACTCATGATTTTGGAACACTTGGGGTTGCCAGTACTGTGATATATAAAAAGCAGCCTTAAATAATGTGGTAACAATGCTGAGTGTTTCTCACAAACCCACAGTTCAACACAGCAAATCTTGTGTCAAAATTCCAGGATATACAAGTCCAATAAAAAGCAACATCCTTAAGTGTTGCACATGACTTCAGTGGGAGCTGTAGCCAACAGAACTTGTAGGTTCTCAGCACATCTCAGGATTTGATCCAAAGATTGCTTCTTATTTATTTTTTTTCTTTCTTGAAATAAAAAGTTAAACAGTTACACATACAACTGGTGTTAGAAGTTTTTGTTCCCCCCCCCCCATTTGGTTATTTCAACTACTTAAGTCTAATTCAGGACTCACTCTTGAGTTCTGGTGTTTCCATTCAATGGATAAGAGACGTTCAAGTCCAATAGATGTCTAACCAGTATTCTTGTACATTTTCAATTAAGGAATGTTATTATAGGTAGCTTGTGTTTGCTTCACGTAATCTAGTAATGCCACCAAATACAATTTTACTAAAGTGAATTAACTTCAGATAACATTTCCCTAAAGTGCAGTTTATACTCCTCAGAGACTTCTGCACCATTGAACACATGCATAATTCATGTCCAGTGCAGAATTTTTTTTTTCCTGCACAGAAAATACATTCTGCCTGAGAAGTGCTGCAGTTCCCCCTTTTGCCCACCAAAGGCTGCTGTGGCACCAGGACAGCAGCGCCATGCCAGTGGCTGACTGGCAGTAATAGCCAGCAGTCAGATGTGTTCATCACAGCACCCTACCCACAGAACCAGGTTAGGAGGCACAGGATATGGGGGTGGGGGCGTGAGACACAGACAGAGTAAAAACAACAAGGAGTCCTTGTGGTACCTTAGAGACTAACAAATTTATTTGGGCAGACAGAATGGGTCACAGACTGGGGCGGGGGCTCAGGAGCTAGTGGGGTGACAGCACTGTGCTAGTGATTGAATGGGAAGAGGGCTGCACGTGCCTGACTGAATGGCATAGACTACGGGTCAGTCAGGGTCTGCATGGGGGAGGCTCCACAGCTCCCCAACAATCCCTACCCCCAAAAATACCCATTCCATACTTTTCCCACCCACACACAGCAACCCTCCAAGTTCACTCCCAGGCTCCTTCCCTCTTCCTCAGCTCCTCTGTTACTCCAACTCCCCCAAGTATTTGCACTGCTTCTGAGGAGTGCAGGAAGTAAGTTTCGGTATTGTACTTTAAATGAATTACTCCACGTTCTGTATTTATTTGCATAGTAAGGAATCTATTTGTTTAAAAAAAAATCCTCAATCTTTTTTTGTCTGTATTATTATAGACATACTTGCTGACAGGCATTTTGAAATAAATTACCGAAATAATTGAAACCGGCGTGATTATATCGTATTACTTTGACAAAATAAAATATGCAGAGTTTTAAAATATTGTGTGCAAAATTTTTTGGCACAGAATTCCCCCAGTAGTAAGTTTAGCTCTGAATATAAAAATCGTATTTGTAGGGTTCGACCCTCAGCCTATCAACCATTCCCATATCAAGTATGCTGTTTACAAGCTGTATTTTTCTAACCCCAAACCTTGAAAACTCAGCCTGGGATTTTGAGCTATGACATTACTTGCGTGCAGCCAAGTCATACCAAAAAACATGTAACATTCATTCCAACCATTGAAAACATCAGTCTTTCCTTACCATTCTGATCTCTTCTACCAAATACTTAGGGGCAAACACATCAGAAACAAACAGAAATATTTATTGGGAAGAAACTGTTGATTCATAAAAGCCAGACAAACAATACAAGTGTTGATCACTATACTCAAATTCCTCTCCAACTACTCTTTCATGTCCTTATCTCTCAAAATGCATGTGTTTTATTTTGTACGTGGAGACTACAGGCGAATCCTGGGCCCACTGAAGTCAATTGGAGTTTTGCTATGCATTTCCTGGGAATCAAGAGCTGATCTGATATAATCACATCTTTGTAATGAATGCAATGTACATACAACTTCTCTTAGACTGGTTTTGTTTCAAATAACTGATTTGGATGCTCTCTGTACCTTCAGTTATTTGGTAACCTTGTTTGCATGAACCATTTGTACAGTAAAAAAGAAAAGGAGTACTTGTGGCACCTTAGAGACTAACAGTACTCCTTTTCTTTTTTGTGAATACAGAGTAACATGGCTGCTACTCTGAAACCATTTGTATAGTGTTATCATAAAACAAACCACCACGTTAAAGGAGAATTCTCTCTCATACTTATTTTACATTTACATAATGGATTTGTAAAATGTTTATTTTGGAGATCTAATTAAAGTTGACAACATCCCCCTAAATCAACAGAAAATGCAGGTTTTTAGCCTTTAAAATAAAGTTATTTCTCTAGCCAGATCAACTCTGAGGCTGACATTCCATTATCTAGATTGATAAAAACGTGAAAAATAAATGTAACCAAGCTTAAAGAATTCTGTTTCATCTATTGCTTGTGTGGTCTACTGAATTTTAACTCAGTCTGATGGGAGACTTTCTAAGAATGCCCTTCACCTGTAACAGATTATCTTGCCCTGCTTACCCAAGGCAAATATTTGCCAGAAAAGTCTTATCGCATGAAAAGGCAGGCCAAAGCGTCGTCTTGACCAGACACATTGTACAAAAGACCGTCTTTTGTACAATGTCTCTGGTTATGTTTTATGATTACCAAATTCTGGAAAGAAATCTCCAAAGAGCTTATTAACACATTATATAGAACATTCTAAATGAAATCTGGATAGATTACTCTAGTGTGTATAGACTCAATGATTCTTTCCTTTGAAACAACATTTTTTTCAAAGGTTGAAAAAAAATCTTTTCAATATGCTGAATGAAATTTCCTCCTGATAAGACTACTTTACCTTCTGAAGAATGACACGGTATAAGCATAATATCTTATTAAGAGTAAGGCCCTGAATTCTGCAAACATTTATGCATGCATTTACCCGTGTCCATCTGAGTAGTCTAAATGAATTCACTGGGATTTCTCAGATGCATAAAGTTAAGCATGTGCTTAAGACAGATTGCTGCCCAGCTGTAACATGCTAAATAAGGAGAGAGATTTTCAGGAACGGTTCGTTTAAAAAAAAAAAAAAAATGAAAAAAAAAAAGTATGGATACCCCCTGCTTTGTATTAATATAAATGAATTACCAATTTGACTTAAAAAGTTGTATTATTCCAGTCTCATGACAACTATAGATTTTTGTGTGTTCATGTAGCATACTTAATACTAGTTTTGCACAGTCTTTTAAAAGGTTAACTTTTTGCCATAAAATAAGACCTAATGCAAAGAGGTATCTGTTTTACAAATTTACTGTTTCAGATGTATACATTCACATTGTACATTAATTCCCCAAGCATTGGTTAGCAGGACTTAAATAGATAAATATTCCATTCTCTATTATCTCCTCATGTATAAATTAAACTGGATCATCTCCTCCCACCCATCACCCTCTCGAGTCAAACCCTGTCAATGCAAGAATCAATTCCAAACACAAAGGTCAGTTTTACTGGAACTGGTGTTGTTTGTGTAACTACAGTATTTCCCACTTGGAAACTTCACAGGAATATAGAAACAAACAGTCACAGCATATACCAGAACAACAACAACAACAACAAAAAAAACAAAACGCTGTCTAGCCTGGTATTCTGTCCCTGACAATGGCCAATTCCCCTTACATTAGAGGAAGATGTACAACACCTATTATGCGCTTACTTGTGCTGTAATATACTTCAATACAATCCCATAGGGAAGAGGAGATATTTTTCTTGAAGGTCAATTGGTGGTCAGTTTATTCACTGACACAAAAAGATTGACAACGTTTGTAATTCAAAACCCAACATTTTAAAAATACCAGACTCTCTTGCTTTAGCAATGGTAGATAACCACTCTTCTACACCTGCACCTAATGAATGCACTATACACCCAGATACATAAAATGTTTGGAATTCCATCAAAGAACCTGCTGGTGATTCAGATGGCTAAGAACTTTTTTGCCTTTTTCCACAGGAGTTCTTTAATAGTATAAATCCCTTGCAGTTTGATTATTTTAAGAGTTTGGAGATTAAATAAGGTGCCATTGTAACAAAACTACAGTTCCTGGCTCACTTCACTGCCAGCTAGTGGCAGATTTTACAAAATGAGCCTAAGACAGACTCAAAAAAGTCTAGGACTGGAAGGGACCTTATGATCATAATATACATGTACAAGGGGGCTCAACAATGGTTGTAGAAGAAACCTTAATTCTGGCACCTCCTAACTTTTGAATCTTTGACTTTCCAACTTCTATAATTTCTTTAATCCATAGTTGCATGTATAATATACGTACATGATCTTGATGCAAGTGATTAAATTACTTGTAGTAAGATGCATTATGTTTACGTGATCTTTAAACGTTAGACCAATTGCAGATCTAGATGTATTGTATTCAGTAAAATATTTGAAACAAAAAATACTGATGTCTTTTAACAGTTTGATTCCGAGCACACAGAGGACAATAGTGCATTTGTTTTTACATTCTATTTCTACAGCCATGGTCATGGGCATCCAAGCGTGAATTCACCCTCACCTTACCTGACCCTTGCTAGAGTCTGTGCTACCACGGTCCTCACCACTCAGACAGTAACTCAGAAGTCCAAGACTGATCAAACAGTATCATGGGGTTTTACCAACTCCTTAATTCCTGGATGCAACACTTTGTCCAGTCAGATCTCCTCTACTCTTTCCCATACTCAAGTCACAGCTACACTGCAGCATGACACACACAGCTCAGAGCTTGCAGTTTACTTTTTGCAGCACTGCAATCTTGGGAATGTCACTCACAGTAGTAAAGAAAAATAAATATAAAGGGGATTAGTTATTGAAATTTCAGTACAACACATGCACACATACACCACACACCTCTGGATTCTCTGGCTGCCTAGCTCCCTGACTAAACAAACATATAAATACAGTCTGTGCTGCAGAGTGTCACCAGGAGTCTCCTTAAATTCTGGCCTGGACAAAGCAGTCATGGAAAGGGATGTTGACTAACAAGGCAAGTCTTGTATTCAGGCATTTGGTATGAAACGGACGTCCTTGCTAAGGGTCCTTTTAAGTTGAGTGGGTCAAATCATCAGCTAAAACACAAACAGCCCCAGTTATGGCTGTAGATGCTGTTCTCCCCAAATAGACATTTCACTCCCAATAGTTCTATAGGATTTATATATATTGTATTTGACTGGCACATGTAAACGGATTGTTAATCTAGTTCCAGTTAACTTGGTATTATTAAAACTAACAAAATGTCATCATGGGATCTCTTAGTCCCTTTCATAGTTTAAGTCTAATACCAATCCCTTTTAGGACCTGATCCAACTCCTGTTGAAAGCAGTGACCTAATTCTCCTATCACTCTGTGTAAACCAGGAGTTGCTCCCCTGAAATTGCATCACTTATACCTGTGTTACTCCATTCAGTGATAGAAGAATCACTTCTATGACTCCAACAGGAATTGGCTCCTACCCTTACTGCACAGTGCTGCTCCTTAGAATATGTGATAGGTTATACAATTTATTTGTCGTTTGACCCTAGGAAAGAGGGCTTGGTGCTCCTTCAGAGGCACAATTTTGACTGCTTTATTGGAATTAGAATAGGAATGAGCGTGGGAGAATCACATTGCAACTCTTTGTCCCCTATTTTTCTTATATTTTTGGATAAAACTAAAAGAAAATACAAAAACAAAAACAACCTGGTACCTGAATTTATGGCAGGGTTACTCCCCGCAGAAAACAACATGTTGAATAAGAATGCATGCCCACCAGCAGAGAAAGACATGCCAAGGGACAGATAAGTATGCTTAGTACCATTTCAGTTCTGAAGGTCTCAGAATTCCTGTGAGGAATGTGTGTTTGTTTTGAAACTTTAATCTTTAAGAAGAATCCCCTATACCAGTAGTGAGAGCTCTTGCAAGTGCTGCTTTTAACTCAACCTTTTGCTATCCACTTTGCATGTGAGTGATGTGTGTGAATTATGACTTCAGGAATGAAGGAGAATTCCCACAATTGCAGGGCAGGCAGGGACGTTCACCAGCAGTGCAACGCACCTGTGTGTTGGGATCAAAGAGTTGTCTTGTGGTTAATACACAAGGCTAGGAATCATTGGATGTGGGTTCCATTCCCAGCTTTGCCAGAGTTACGTGTGATTTGAAGCAAGCAATTTAACCTGTCTGTGCCTCAGTTTCCCCAGGTGTGAAGTAGGGTAATGATGCTTCCCTACTTCGCAAGGTGCTGTAAGGCTAATTCATTCGTGTGTGTAAAACACTCGGAGATTTTTAATTCGGGGACGGGGGAAGAAGGAAAAATTTACAGTGATAAAGGGGAAAGGCAATGATGGGGGAGGGGGCATGGAAGAGGAAGCACCAATAGGAAGGGAAGTCCAGGACTTTGTACTATTGTCTTAGCCTTATATTTACATAATAGCAGGGTAAGAAATCTGCATCCCTTGTGTTGTAATTTTACCAATACCGCTACCCAGTCTCTTCACTAGCAGCCTAGCTTCAGTGGTGGAGTTTTAAAAAGCCCAACTCCTCCAGAAAAGCCTTCACACCACCCAGCAACAGAGCACTCCTTAACAGCCTCCGTCCCCCTCCTTGCATATAATTAAAAATTTTATTAAGATGATGTTTATAAAAAGTGAACGGTACAGAGTTTAAGTAAAAGTTTCTGGTTATCAGGGAATAACGTACAGATTATCAAGGGGTGTGAAGTTCGGTTTAAGATCGGATGGCATAAGGAATACATAATCTGCAATATCCCTGATTGGGGGCAAAAGGTTGATGAGTCAAAGTACAGACACTGAAATATGAGGTTTCAGAGTAGCAGCCGTGTTAGTCTGTATTCGCAAAAAGAAAAGGAGTACTTGTGGCACCTTAGAGACTAACAAATTTATTAGAGCATAAGCTGAATGCATCCGATGAAGTGAGCTGTAGCTCACGAAAGCTTATGCTCTAATAAATTTGTTAGTCTCTAAGGTGCCACAAGTACTCCTTTTCTTTTTGTGAAATATGAGGGTATGTTGCTCATATAATGGCTACGTTCAGGTGTGGAGTATAATGAGTGGATACGATGATGAGGATGGATTGATCCTCATTTGGTGAGATTTAATGTTCAGTGAGGTTGTGGTTCCAGTTCATATGGTCCAATGGAAAAAAGTCTCTCGGTCCCTTTCTTGTAGTCAATGCACAATGTCACTCCAACTCACCCCTCCTGGTACTGTCAGTGGCCAGTGATGTATTAGGTGTAGATGTCCCTGGACTATCTGATGGTGTCTTGTACACCCAGCCACTGCACTATCCTTGAACTAGGGCTGCAGGGGACTGGATCTACTCTACAGGAATTGCTGAGAGCCTGGGAGGGCTATAAATTACTTCTTCCCTAGCAGAGTACCACACTGGTATCACCACTCCAGAAATGAACAAGCATCCAGCTGCCCCCTGTATACCATATTGCCTTCTTTTGGGCTTCTGAGTGAGCTATAAGAGACCCCTAATCCAGCTCTTTAATTAGAATTAAAGCATTCAAAGATTATTGCAGAGGTTTTACTGCTCATCTCTAGAATAAATGCCAACAAGAATCTTTTCAAAACTGACACTAAGAGGCATAGGAATTTTGATTAGACTCACTACTCATCCAATGACTGCATTTACGTTTATGAATATTTTTAAATGCATTTTTCTCATGACAAAGTAATAGCACAGGAGACAAATTCTACCTTAAATTTTGAGGTATTGGGAATTTCTCACATTCCTAAACTTTTGTAAAGTGTCTCCATTCATTTCAAGTTCTGTTATCTAACACGCCTCCTGTCAATCCCACTATTGTTTCTGTTCATGCTTGGGGCACATTCCACACATCACCTTTCAAACTTTGTTTTCTTGTATTTCACCCACATAGTCCTCTTGTTCCAAGGAAATACACTGATCTAGTCCAGGAAACTATAGACCTTTCAGGAAACAGAGCTTTAAACAATTATGTGATCCCAAAGGAAGATGGAAACTATATGTATATATCTGCTGAAGCAGTGGTGGTTAGGGGGGGTGATGGAATAACAGTCTAAAATGCAGTGAGGTCTGACACCTGACTTCAGTGGAAGTTTTGCCTGATTAAGGAGTGCAGGACTAGGCCTAGAATTCATGCCATGCATTTTCACATTCAGTGTGTATAAAAAGAATCTCTGAAGTTATTGACTGCTGCAGAGGTAACTTGTTACACCCAGTAATAAGTGATTAATTTTAAGCATATGCTTAAGTCCATCCCTATTCAGCAAAGCACTTGCTTAACTTTAAGAATGTGCTTGAGTTTCATTGACTTCACCCAAGCAGATGCGCCCAGTTACTGGGGGAAGTATTGAGAGTCCTGCCATTCCAGAAGCTGGAGGGTGGGATTCCTGCTACTCCCGAGAGAAAGGAGGGGGGCTCATGCTGCTGTCTCTGCCTCTCTGAAGGGGCATTCCAAAGTTATGGGGATAGGGCCATTGGCTTAATCAAGCCCTGATAATTCATTTATGTGATGTGCAAAGCATAGGGCCAATGAGGAAATGCTGCACTCAATAAAATGGAGTAAAACTTTTGTTTTACACTTGCTCAAGTAAAGGCCCTCACTGAGTCGTTCCTGTCCACAGCTCTTACTATTTTATTTATTTCATCCCTCTTAGTACTAGCTAATTCACCAGAACAGTGTTGCAATTTGGTAAGGCAGTGTGCCTTTTTGGATGCATTCTATTAAACTGAAGAGATGTTTCAGGGATGCGCGTTATAAAAATGCTTTCCCACAACTCTGGAACTTTTTGTTCTAGTACTGAGGTAAGCCTCCAGTTTTATCAAGAAAACCAAGTACATGTGATACCTACTTAATCTGAGACTCGCAATACTATCAGAACGAGAGATGATTCATTGGGAATCTTTCTGGATTATACCCCAGAGTCAGACACCTTAAATTTGGACGGGGTAAAAAAATACCTAGTGATTTAGTGACAAAACCATGATGTATTGCCCAGAAATGCAATCTAGAAACAAAATCCTGTATATCTGCAGAATTGCAAGAATGATCACATTAATGAAAAACCCAGAATAAGGATGTAGATTCATAAGAACTACATAACCCTGAAGAGTGTTTGGGTGTGATATATATGTGAAAAAGTGAACGATCAGCCTGGTCACAGCTAAAAAGAATGCCATCCCATTTATCCACTTGCAGTAGCACAACAATCTCCTAAATACTTTAAGCTGTACTTGTTTAAAATAAATATCCAGCATAAAGACTAAATGCACTAACAATTTTTTAAAAAAAAAAGAATACTGTAGCCAGCAACATGTTTCTGAGCAGCAACAACTTGGAGGAATCGCTGTCATTATTCAAAGTAAATATTTGTATTACTATATGCTTAGCAACCAGAAAATTCTCCACTCCTGCAAAGTGCTCCATAAGAGTTGGCCTGAAAAGCTGATTTACTACTCTGAGGGGGCACTTCTAGTCATTGTTTCGCTGATCCATAAAATTCCTGAGAAGACAAACATGTCTTTCTAAGCCATCATGTCTTTTGAGAGGATATTTCTGTTCTGGACAACTCTGGAAGTTGTTATTCTTGCTTCTTTGAAAATGCAACATGACACCTTGGAGGGGTTATACTAAAGGAATATCTGCCACTACCTTTTACTAGGGTATGGCTTCACTGCAGAGTGAGTCTGGGTAATCGGCAGCTGAGTTTGAGCATTAGGTATAGCTTATCTTGGGTCTGAGTACCTGCACGAAAAAGCCCCACTGAAGTTACTCTTGTCTTCGCTGTCTGTAGCCATCTGTGTGTGTTGCTAGACTTCCGGAGGGGGTGCTATCCCATAGTTCTTTGTTCTCCAATAAGCCAAGCTGCTCTATGATTCTTTCCCAGTGAATTGTGGGAGAACCCATCTGTTCTGGCCACAAATGAGAGAACTGTGGGAAGGCACTTGTCAGGGTTCCCTCCCCACTCTGAACTCTAGGGTACAGATGCGGGGACCTGCACGAAAGACCCCCCAAGTTTATTTCTACCAGCTTAGGTTAAAAACTTCCCCAAGGCACAAATCCTTCTTTGTCCTTGGATGAGTATTGCTGCCACCAACAAGTGAGTTAGACAAAGATTCAGGAAAAGGACCATTTGGAGTTCCTGTTTCCCCAAAATATTCCCCCAAGTCCCTTTACCCCCCTTTCCTGGGGAGGCTTGAGAATAATCTACCAACCAGATAGGTAAACAAGGTGAACACAGACCGGACATTAAAAACCAATTATTAAAAAACAACTGTATTATAAAGAAAAAAAAGTAAAAGAAGCACGTCTGTAAAATCAGGATGGAAGCTAATTTTACAAGGTAATAAGACTTAAAACACAGAGGATTACACCCCTAGGCAAAACTTCAAAGTTCCAAAAAAAAAAAAAAAAAAAACACCAAAAAAAAAACAACAACAACAACAACAACAACAGAGATAAATCTCTCTCTTAGCACAGGGAAAATTCACAAGCTAAAACAAAAAAGATAATCTAACGCATTTCCTTGCTATTACTAGAAGTTTAGATTTATCATTCAGTAGGAGCTGGATTACTTGCTTGGTCTCTCTCTTTGTCTCCGGAGAGAACACACACAGAGCACAAAAACAAAGCCTCCCTTCCCAGATTTGAAAGCATCTTCTTTCCCCATTGGTCCTTCCAGTCAGGTGCCAATTAGGTTAATTGAACTGATTAACCCCTTACAGGTAAGGGGATTCTGTATCTCTGGCCAAGAGGGATTTTATATTACTGAATACATAAAGGTTGTGACCCTTCCCTTTATATTTACGACCGCACTGGAGAACTTTCATCGCTGGAGGGATTTAGCCGGTGTCCAGGTTATCTGAGTTTTAGCTTATACCCTAGCAGTGCCAGCGAGCCAAGGTTTAAAGCACCACTAAACTCACAGGAGAGGGTTGTGCGTGTGAATGGGAGGCAGAGGTTAGGGGCAATACCTAATTAACCACATGGCCTAACTCTGCAGCGAAGACATATTCCTAGCTGGTACAATTTTGATATATTGTCAAGCACGTATCCATTCTGTTTGCTAGTTGAACCTGTGGAATTCTTCCTTTGCCTCACACCAGGCAAGAGCTCTGCATTTTTAGAACTAGAAGCCATTAATGGTATCCTCACTGTTGTGCTGTGTGGCTGACTGATAAATTATGCAGCAACACAGTAATAAACCCGAACTTTTAGAATTTCTGATTAGGGGATTTGGATTAGTTTTAAAGTTGAGTTTCAGTGAGTTTGGTACATAGGATGAGCAGGACAGGTAGAAGCTGACCGGTGATTTGGTGCCATTTTTGATATATGGATCCTGTCTAAAAATAGTCATGTCCAGGTACAATGCCTTGGGAAGCATTTCTTCCTGGGAGGAGGGGAAAGAAGGGCAGGGTTTGATCAAAGCCTGGGGACAGTACTTATTTTTCACACTAAACTCTATTTTGGTTTCAATGTTATAATCCCTATTTCAACTGGATGTCTTCTGTAAAGTTAGGGGGGAAAGCAAACAAACAAACAAACCTAGAAGAATCTCTGTTTCAGTAGCTTTGACATAATTGGTGGAGTTAAGAACCAGCACTACTTGCTACAACTCAGAACTCATCTGTAGTGGTCTTTGTACTATTTTTCAGGCTGATGCATAATTTCTTACTGTAGCACACATGACCACAATCTTAGATCCCAATGCAGAACAGGACTTAAGCACATACCAAACATTGTTTTAAAGTTTCATATGAAGAAAGTCAGAGCTGATAAGAGTGGCACTAAAATAATTTTGAAATTCTTTTCCAAAGGACAAAACAGGTATCTCTAGACTCTATTTAGACAGAAATACTATGGAAACCATTCTCAGTCTGTAAGGCTAGCAAAGACTAAGAAGCACACTCCCATCCAGAAGTCTACACAAGAACCTGTATGCGTGGAGTGTTTAAGCACCTAAATTGAACTATAATCTCAGTCTCGAATGGAATTCACGCCATTGTACCTATGCTAGAGACACCTCATACAGTACTTCCATGGGTTCTGTATAACACTTTACTGAGGTTCCAATTAACCTATTCAGATTTCTCTTATCAGAGAAAGCATGAGTGGTCTTGAGAACCTTGTTGCAATAAGGAGTGCAGAGGCAATAAGAAGTGGAAGAAGGAATGTGGCATTTCTTTTGAATACAATTACATGACTATACGTTGATTTTTTTTTTAATTGCCCTAATGTTGATACTGGAATGTTCCCAATGTTTCAAAACTTGAATTTGTTTACATTGCAGGTACCTAAGCACTCCAGATTGTTCTGACAATATCTAATAATTACAGCTCCACGCAAGTATTTTGGTTAGTAGTAGAAGTTACTACCTAGTATTAGGAAGTAGTAGAAAGTATCTTGTAACAGAGAAGAATGATTCTTCTCTGGCTGTTTCTGCCAGAGGTCCACTAATGATCCATACCGCACATAAGCCTGGAGTTCCATTTGGCTGGTTTGCTTTAATGATAATGGATAAGGTAATTACTCCACTGCTGGGTCAGACTTTTGGAAGTTTATAATAGTTACATTCTCAGCCCTTGAAAGTGGATGTGGCCAAATAAGTGACCTTTGCACAAACCATCAAAGTAAAAAAGTCAAGCAGAAACTTACATGGTGGATTGAAATGCTTAAAAAAAATGTTTAAGATCTCTAATCATTAGCGAATACATAGGTCGATTTAAAAAAGTTACAAATTAATTTAACAGAGAGGCAGTGTGTCTAATCGTTCAGCGCACAGGACCAACAACTGGGAACTCCCACATTCTAATCCCTGCTCTACCATCAATTTATTACTTGGCCTTAAGCAAGCAACAATCTCATTTTGACTGGCATCTTGTATAGTAATTTACATCTGTGCAAAGTAACAACAAAACTAAATCGGTTTCCATTTTTGGCTGAGCTTGCAAGATTTATCCTGCACTTGATGGTGTTTCTGTTTGGACATTTGATATTTAGATATAATGTGATAACTTTTGAACACTGCATCCAATCAATTCCAAAGTTTAGGGAATGTTTGAGGCAAGTTCTTGACACTCTGCATGACTTGGCTCCCAGAAAACAGAGAAATAATGGTGGGGGAACGAGGGGGGGGACACACAAAGATGGGGGGGAAGAATGGGAACCTTGGTATTGGGGCAGGGGGAGAATAGGAGCATACGCAGAACCCTTGGCATGGGTTGTAATAGGGGAGAACAGGTGACCCTGATACAGGGGAAAATAGGGATATGGGAGGGGAAAGCAGAATGGGGCAGAAGTGAAGGCATACACAGCACTGGCACTGAGGAGATAGTGGGAGACTGGCATCAAGCAGAATAAGGGTCACACAGGGCCCTGGCAAGGTGTGAAATGGAGGTCCCTGGTAAAAGGGTGAAGGGGGCAGAATGGGTGTGTGAACAAAGCCTCTGAGGAGCAGGGCAGAGGAACGTGGGATGCACACAGAACTTCTGCCATGGGGGCAGGATAGGAGACCTTTGACTGGGAAAATGAGGACCAACCAACCCTGGCATGGAGGGAAATGGGGGTGGGGAGCACACAGAGCCCCTGACATGAAGTGTAGATGTAGAGTTTTCCAGGGAGTCTCTGAAATTGAGGGGATGGGAGGGTGGCATGCAGGAGCCTGGGGCAGAGGCAAATGAAGGAATAGCGAGTGTGTGCAACAAGCTTGATCTACAGAAGCAACAAAGCATTAAACCCCCTACTAGAACAACTCTGCGCAGGGGCAACTGACTTTACAAAGTGCAATGAAATGATGAATCAGTCCCTTATCTATCTATAAAATAGGGATGATGTGTTACTTAGTTTCTTATCAGGGTGTTTTGAGAGTTAATTTATTAATATTACCAATGCAGCATATAAACGCGCAAAACAAAATATTTGAAAATCTGATCCTGATCAGCCAAGACTGTTTTTCCCCTGCAAGAGTTGTTGACATTACAAACACTAAAACAGACAAAAGAACACATCCCCTGCTCTGTGTAGATGTTTATGTCATCAAGTTTTATGGGTCTTTACAAGACAAGAACTTGACATTTATCATTTAAAACTGCATTTATTTTATCTAAATCAAGTGCTCTGTTACTGATGAGATTTCAAACAGAATATTACAAGCATTGTACTCTAGAAGCACCCAAACCACTGGCCTGCAGGAGTTTTGATTGTAGTGCAGGAAACAGTGCAGTTGTTGCAGTCAATGAACGGGGGGAAATGTTAGGTAGAGACTAAAGCCATATAAAATGAGCTTCTCTGTGATGATCCTAAAGGGTAGATTTTGGGGACCTAGCTCTCAACAGTCCCATGGTCTGTCTGTGAAATGTGTAATTTAACAAACCCTGATAGAATAGAAAATGTATTGTTTCTCGATTACTCATTTAGACCCCACCAGCTGATCTGCGTGGACAGACCTACATGGGGGTGGGGGGGCATAGCTGTCTGAACCTATGGATCCGTTTGCAGGGTCAGAGACTAAAACATTAAAGTTCTTCTTTGGTGATTATTCAACTTTAAAGCTGGATGGAAACTGATTTACAACTTCTGACCTGGACACCACAATGATGTTACATTTCAGGAAGGTACCCACAAGAGATTCTAATATAACAATTTTAATTAAAATATAGTTAATTGCAAATATGACTCAGTATTCGCTAGTCTTCAATGTTTTCAACATTTTAAAACATTTAGTATTACAATGAATGTCCTGCAAGGAGCTCCGCCCAGGCAGCTCTCTACTTTAGAAGGCTGAGCTAAAGGTGCAAAGGGTGGATTGGAGCCACTCCGGAGTCACCCCACACCTGAGCTCACAACGCAGCCCGGAGTAACCTGCTACTTAACAGAATCATCAGCTCACATGTAACCCGTTACTCTGGCAGCTGCGTTTCTCTCCAACAGGCAGCGGGCTCGCGAGGGGCTTTACCATTAAAAGCAAAGTCACCGCAAAGGCAGGTCCTTGTGCGAAGCCCCCGTCCCCAGGCCGCTGGAGAGAAGCCGCAAAGCGTGGGAGGGAGAGGCTAGAAGCGTCCGCGAAACCCTGCCCGCCTGGGCGAGACCCGGAGCGGCCGTCAGCCCCGGCGGCTCTCCCTCCCCACAAGCCGAGGGGACGCGACGGCGGGCGGGTTACTCACGGTCTCGGCCAGCATGAGGATGCCGGGCGCGGTTCGCAGGAACTCCCTGTCGTAGGCGAGGGTGCCGGCGCCGGCCGGGGAGAAGCTGGCGGTGAAGGAGCTGCTGCTGCTGCTGCTGGTGGTGACCGTCTGGGCGCCAGGGCGCGGCTGAGGCGGTTGCTCCATCTTCAGCCGCCGGGACTGGGCAGCCTCCCCCACGGCGCGGTGCAAGCCCCGGGTGCGCAGGGCTCAGCCCGGCCTCTGGCCACGCTCAATGGGCGGCGGCGGCGGCGGCACGTGAGCGCAGAGCGAGCGCGGCTTTGTGCGGCCCCCTGCCCCGGGGCACCGCGCCGCGGCCCCCCGCCGAGCGGGGCGGGGCCAGGCAAGGCCGGGCGCCGGGCGGGCGGTGCCGAAGGGGGGCAGCCCCTTCCCCCGACTGCTCCACGGACGCTTCACTTCAAGGCTTATAACTTGGGCGATTCCGGCCCCCTTGAGGCCAGTGGCAAACCGCCCCCTCCCCCGCCGAGGGCAGGGAGCTCAGCCCTGCCCGGGGTGAAGTCGCCTTTGTGCCGAGGCCGCGGACACGCGCTTTAACCCCCTGCGTTGGGGCGGGGGTCAGCCGGCTCCCTACGGCGAAGGGAAGCGCGCGTCCCTTTCCTCCCGCGGAGACCCCCTTCCGGCGCTTGAGCTGCCAGCACGTGGGGCCGGGGCTCTCCCCGCGCGGGGTGTGGACACCACCCTAGGCCAGGTGAGCCCCTCACGGCCGCGGGTAGCCACGTCTAGCAAAGAACGCGCAGGGGGCGCTTTGGAGGGGAGGAGCATTTCATCCCCCTAGGAGCTGCCGCCGCCGCCGCCGCCGCCAGAAAATAGGAAGTGGGGTGTGTGACAGATTGGACTCCCCCCCCCCCCCTTTCCGGGGTGCCGCCTGAGGTGCGGGAATCCTACTGAGCCCCGCACCCCCTCACTCCGCGCTACTGTGACCGGCTCTCAAGCCCCTTTCCGGGACACACACGGCGGGGGGGAGGGGCACACCCAGCTGTAGAATCACACACAGTCTGCAACGGGGGTGGGCCACAGGCGGCCGGTCAGGCTAATCCGCTGGCGGGCCACGAGGCACTTTGTTTACATTGACCATCCACGGGCGCCGCTCCCGGTGGCCGTGGTTCACCGTTCCTGGCCAATGGGAGCTGCGGGAAGCAACGCGGGCTGCAGGGAGGGGCTGGCCACGGCTCGCTGCAGCTCCCATTGGCCCGGAACGGCGGACCGCAGCCATTGGGAGTTGCGGGCAGCCGTGCCTGTGGCCGGTCAGTGCAAGCAAACTGGCTCGCCGCCTGCCCGTGGAATATCCAGCTGGGCTGCAGTTGCCCACCACTGGTCTACCTTCAGCTCTCTGTGGGAGGACTCAGCTAGGGGATTGCCCAGGACTCCTGTGAAAACACCCTTTAGAGAAAAGAAAAGGAGGACTTGTGGCACCTTAGAGACTAACAAATTTATTAGAGCATAAGCTTTCGTGAGCTACAGCTCACTTCATCGGATGCATTTGGTGGAAAAAACAGAGGAGAGATTTATATACACACACACAGAGAACATGAAACAATGGGTTTCTCATACACACTGTAAGGAGAGTGATCACTTAAGATAAGCCATCACCAACAGCAGGGGGGGGAAGGAGGAAAACCTTTCATGGTGACAAGCAAGGTAGGCTAATTCCAGCAGTTAACAAGAATATCAGAGGAACAGTGGGGGGTGGGGTGGGAGGGAGAAATACCATGGGGAAATAGTTTTACTTTGTGTAATGACTCATCCATTCCCAGTCTCTATTCAAGCCTAAGTTAATTGTATCCAGTTTGCAAATTAATTCCAATTCAGCAGTCTCTCGTTGGAGTCTGTTTTTGAAGCTTTTTTGTTGAAGTATAGCCACTCTTAGGTCTCACTTACAGTGTGTATGATAAACCCATTGTTTCATGTTCTCTGTGTGTGTGTATATAAATCTCTCCTCTGTTTTTTCCACCAAATGCATCCGATGAAGTGAGCTGTAGTTCACGAAAGCTTATGCTCTAATAAATTTGTTAGTCTCTAAGGTGCCACAAGTACTCCTTTTCTTTTTGCGAATACAGACTAACACGGCTGCTACTCTGAACCCTTTAGAGAGTAAACCCAAAATTACACTGTCTTGCATTGTATGGAGAGCTATATAGTGTGAGCTAATTAAAATCACCCCTCTCTCTCTCCCGAAACTGGGTGACTAAATTTCATCTGTCATTTTGTTGCCCAGTGTTGATAAATGCAAAGTAATGCACATTGGAAAACATAATCCTAACTATACATATACAAGGATGGGGTCTAAATTAGCTGTCACCACTCAAGAATGAGATCTTGGAGTCATTGTGGATAGTTCTCTGAAAACATCCACTCAATGTGCAGCGGCAGTCAAAAAAGCAAACAGAATGTTGGGAATCATCAAGAAAGGGATAGATAATAAGACAGAAAATATCATATTGCCTCTATATAAATCCATGGTACGCCCCCATCTTGAGTACTGTGTGCAGATAGGGTAGCCCCATGTCCAAAAAGATATATTGGAATTGGAAAAGATTCAGAAAAGGGCAACAAAAATGATTAGGGGTATAGAACGGCTTCCATATGAGGAGAGATTAATAAGACTGGGACTTTTCAGCTTGGAAAAGGGGGGATATGATAGAGGTCTATAAAATCATGAGTGGCATAGAGAAAGTAAATAGGGAAGTGTTACTTACTCCTTCTCATAATGCAAGAACAAAGGGCCATCAAATGAAATTAATAGGTAGCAGGTTTAAAACAAACACAAGAAAGTATTTTTTCACACAATGTACTGCCAACCTCTGGAACTCCTTGCCAGAGGGTGTTGTGAAGGCCAGTATTACAACTGGGTTCAAAAGGGAGCTATGTAGATTCATGGAAGAGAGGTCCATCAATGGCTACTAGCCAGGATGGGCAGGAATGGTGTCCCTAGCCTCTGTTTGCCAGAAGCTGGGATTGGGTGCAGGGCATGGATCACTTGATGATTACCTGTTCTGTTCATTCCCTTTGGGGCACCTGCCATTGGTCACTGTCAGAGGACAGGATGCTGGGCTTGATGGACCTTTGATCTGACCCAGTATGGCTGTTCTTATGTTTTTAAGATATGCACAGCTTTTTGCCTCCCGCTCCCCAGTTATGAATTGCACAAACTGGGTTTTGGAATAAATATGAAACAAGTTTATTAACTACAATAAATTTTAAGTGATTATAAGGGATAGCAAACAGAACAAAGCAGATTACTGAGCAAATAAAACAAAACACGCAAACTAAGCTTAATACACTAAGGAATACTGGCTACAAATAATAATTTCTCACCCTAAATGTTGTTTCAAGCAGGTTGCAGAGTTTCTTGAAGGTAAACTGCACTGCTTGCAGCTTAAATCTTCAGGGATTCCTTTTACAGGCTGTCCTTTTCACCTGGATGCAGCCCCTGCCTCCCCAGCTCAGTTCCTTTGTTTCTTCAGGTGTTTTCAGCAGTCTTCCTTCTTGGGCAGTGGAGAAGAGCCCTGATTACCTCGCATCCCAGCCTTAAATAGGATTTACATATGGCGGGAATCTTTTCTTTCCTAGCCCACCCCCTTCCAATGGAAAAATATGAGCTCAAGATGGGACCGTGTACCAGGTGACATGATCACATGACCTTGTAGTGTCAAAGCAGCATCCCAGGAAGCTTCTCAGGAAGGTGGGAGATTAGTATCTTCAAAGTTCTATTGTCCTTCTTAATGGACCCATCCAGGCTGATTGCCTACTATCTGGTGGGCGTTCCCCCCAAGTACGCACACAGTTGTAATTGTTACATAATCAATATTCCTAATTTCAGATACAGAAATTATACATGCATACAAATTAGATAATC
Organism: Dermochelys coriacea; assembly: GCF_009764565.3. Classification (NCBI taxonomy): domain Eukaryota; kingdom Metazoa; phylum Chordata; order Testudines; family Dermochelyidae; genus Dermochelys; species Dermochelys coriacea. The sequence goes on from NC_050069.1 coordinate 195,435,908, forward strand.
ACATTCAGTAAACAATATCCTTTCCAATGATATCTCATATGACCCACCTTGCAAAAACATAGCATAGTTATACCATATTCATATCATAACAATATTTTTATGAGGAATATGGGATGCAGCATCACAGGGTGTGGGAAAGGAAGTATGTGTAGAAGATTTCAAACCTCACGAAGGGTGACATTGGGATTTATCTGGATCTTCAAAACAATCAAGGGACACCTGATTGCTCCCCCCATATAGAAGATTCTGACGGGTTGCAAGGGTGTTTATACAAAACCTATAAAAGTCAGACATCGAAAGTTATTGGAGATGGAAAACGTTAGGTCATTAGGAGTCTATCTTCATGACAATACAGGATTGTTCCCTGCCATCCACTGTCTAGTGCTTGTCCAGTCTCGTTTTATGCCCCAATAATAATAATAAATAAAATAATAATAATCATAAGAAGAAATAAAAATCCAAGTCACTTAAGAGATTCCTAAGTACACTGTCCTATTCAGAAAAAGAATCAGCAGGCATGTGTTACATAAGAACGGCCATACTGGGTCAGACCAAAGGTCCATCTAGCCCAGTATCCTGTCTTCCAACAGTGGCCAATGCCAGGTGCCCCAGAGGGAATGAACAGAACAGGTAATCATCAAGTGATCCATCCCCTGTCGCCCATTCCCAGCTTCTGGCAAACAGAGGCTAGGGACACCATCACTGCCCCATCCTGGCTAATAGCCATTGATGGACCTATCCTCCGTGAACTTATCTAGTTCTTTTTTGAACCCTGTTATAATCTTGGCCTTCACAATATCCTCTGGCAAAGAGTTCCACAGACTGACTGTGTGTTGTGTGAAAAAAAAAAAACCAAAAACTTCCTTTTGTTTGTTTTTAACCTGCTGCCTATTAATTTCATGTGGAGACCTCTAGTCCTTTTGTTATGAGATGGAGTAAATAACACTTCCTTATTATTCCATGTTATTTTATTTCCACTTTCAGGGATTCTCCAGTCATAGAAACATATATAAATGGCAATTGCATTTAAAGGTTAAACACCCCCAGAAGTGTCTAACCCCCCATTGCCGCACACACCCAAATTTAAAAATTAATGTTAACACCTTCCAAAAATGTAAAATGTTCTCCATAGAGCTGGTTGCCGTTTTCCTTCCGCTGTTTACTGATGCTGTCCTACTAACTCATGAGAAAGCCAGTGGTTTGATTTTTCAGTATCATCTTTCAGTGAGGGGTTGAATTGAAAGGGGGGAAAAAAGGTGATGATACTATTATAAGCTTCGCCCACAATATCAGTTCTGCTCATGTGAGCAGAGCACATGGTGGTGGTTACAGTAGGTTGGGTCGATGTTTAAAATAGCATTGTGTGCTACCATCTGGGTTCCTGGAGCTGGCTCCCCCTCCTGCAGGCTTCAATATGCCCATTGGGTTTGCTTGGTTCCTTTCTGATTGGAGGGGGAGAAAAGTGGTGGCAACTACCAAATGCCACCCTTTGTGGCAGTCAAAATGAGATGTTGCTCATAGTATATTGTGCAGATCTGTGATTCCTCCTCCTTTGTTACTGGAGCAATGAATTAGTTAGCACTGTTGGCATTTATATGATCATTTGGGGCATCTGACTGTTTAACAGAGATGAACAGGGCAGTGCACATCTCTCACAGCTACTGTTGCAGGCTCTCTGCAGATTCATCTGTCCCTCTTTATTGCTTACACTCCATTCCCCTTTTAATTTTTTTTAATGAAAGCTGAGATTTTGGAGAAAAAGACAGCAACTTCAGGCAAGTGTTGATCTGCTTTGCTGTGTACCAGCCCAGTCTGAGGCCTGCTTTCAGCCAGCTTGCAAATAAAAAAAAGGGCTTTAGCTGATGGGCACTGCAACTGCTACCCAGGAGCTCTTCCTTCACAACAACACTGAAGCTGTTCTAAGATCACACTGTTGTTGTTAGTAAGGAGCCACCATAACAATGCTAACTTTCCATCCTAGAGGAATGAGTCTTTCCTTTTCAGAGCTCCCAGCCCACAAGATCTGGAAGTACAAAAACCCAACAAACAAACAAACAAAAACAAACAACACCGAGGTAAGATGAAAAAACTCATGCCTACAGCGGTCCTATAAACAAGACAAATTACAAATAAAGGTCCAATCCTTCACATGACTTTCCCTTCTTGAGAAGCTGATTGTTTTCATATAGGATTCCATTGCACAAGTATTATCATTGTGTTTCAAGAACCTGATTTGGTGGACTCAGTTTTGATACCACTAAGTTTTAGATGCCACAGAAATGGATACTACCAAATTAGTAGAGCTGCTTTGTTCTCTATCCTTTAGTTTTCACATCAGGGGACGAAATTTTTCTCCATTTCATGCATCACAGCAGCAAATCCCACTGTGTTCTCAGTTTTGATGTCTATCATCCAAGCATCTCCAGGGTGCTCAGCATTTTTTACAAATAGGCTATTTTAATTATATCAAAGCAATTAGCCCATCAGGGGATAAGTTTCCTACACATGGTATATAATTTTATCTGTGTGACTCCAATTCAACAGGAACTAGATGGCTATATCCCCATGCCACATTTTGAAACTCTCCCACTGGGTGTCAGCCTGACATCCTTAACTAGCAAGATTTCCTCCAGCAAACATATATTCTAAAAATCAGTTCCAATAAAAGGACAAAACACATCTAGGAAACAATTTTCACCACTTATTTTGGCAGTTCACTGTTTATTTTGGAAGTGTGATAATTTCTTAATCCTCTGTGAGTTCTGTTTTTCTTTTGCATCCCTTGCAGTGAAGAGCAAAACAGAAAAGCACTCAGAAATCATCTAAGCTGGGCTATATTTTCTTACATGGAGATAGCATCAGAAACAAAATAATTGAATGCTGCAGCTTGAACAATTACCCTTTTATTGCAGCACAGCCAGAATAAAAGAGGGGGCCTATTTACGCTATTTTCAGAATTAACCTTTCAAGGGAAGGACAGGTGTCACTACAGAATATCAGTCAACACCCCCATGTACATTTGCCAGTTATTGTAGCTCTTCTTAAAGAGAACAGTGATTAGAACAGCATAAATAAACCTTTCCAATATGTAACTGTGTTTGCTAAATTAGAACAACCAAATACAAATATAATGAAGTTCCAAAGTTGAGGGTGTAATGATGCTGGTTCTGATGGGACCCAACTGAGAGTGCCAGTTGAGGACAAATTGCTTAAAGCCAGGCAGTTACAGCCTAAGGCTGGGGTTTTTCCATCTCTAAGGCAAACCAAACCATCCAAACAGAGAAGACTTTGGTTTTACCTCACTGGCTAACCACAAGTCACACAAGCAATTCACTTAGATACTCCAGTTTCCCAGTATCACCACCAGTGCCACTTGTTAAGGGGACGAATGGTTATGAAAACCAATACCCCAGTAAAAGAAAAAAAAAGAAAGGTTCTCTCGATCCCAAAGGACCAAGCCCCAGATGCAGATCAATAAACAAATCAGATCTTACTCACAAATACGATGTTGCCAATCCTTTAAAATCTAAAATCTAAAGATTTATTCATAAAAGGAAAAAGATATAGACGAGAGCAAGAATTGGTTAAATGGAATCAATTACATACAGTAATGGCAACAAAAAAAGGAGTACTGGTGGCACCTTAGAGACTAACAAATTTATTAGAGCATAAGCTTTTGTGAGCTACAACTCACTTCATCGGATGCATTTGGTGGAAAAAACAGAGGAGAGATTTATATACTTCTGATGAAGACACTTTAAGCCTCAGGAGAGAGCTCTCCCGTCAGCTTAATGCAGGAGTTATTAAGCTGACGGGAGAGCTCTCTCCTGAGGCTTAAAGTGTCTTCATCAGAAGTATATAAATCTCTCCTCTGTTTTTTCCACCAAATGCATCCGATGAAGTGAGTTGTAGCTCACGAAAGCTTATGCTCTAATAAATTTGTTAGTCTCCAAGGTGCCACCAGTACTCCTTTTCTTTTTGCGAATACAGACTAACACGGCTGCTACTCTGAAACCAGTAATGGCAACGTTCTTAGTTCAGCTTGTAGCAAAGATGGAATAAGCTGCAGGTTCAAAACAAGTCTCTGGAGTGCATCCACAGCTGGGATGGGTCATCAGTCCTTTGTGTAGAGCTTCCGTTTGTAGCAAAGTCCCTCCAGAAGTAAGAAGCAGGATTGAAGACAAAATGGAGGAGCTGCAACAGCTTTTTATATTCTCTTGCCATATGGTCTCTGCTTTCTTTGTCCCAAAGACAAGCTATACATCACGTGGCATGGAAAAACCTCAGACTTCTGTTCATAGGCATGTCCCCTGCATGCCTTGCTGAGTCACAAGGTGTATCTGCCTTCTCTCAATGGGTCAGTTGTATAGCTGATGGTCCTTAATGGGCCATCAAGCAGGCTAGGCAGAGCTGTCACCAGCTTGTCTGGGGTGTCACCCAGAAGCATAGCATAAGTTTGAAATAGAGACAGTATAGAGCCAATATTCATAACTTTAACTACAAAAATGATACACACATATATACAACATAATCATAATCAGCAAACCATAACCTCTCCATAGACCCCTTACCCAACAACCTTTATACAATATTTGCTGCAAATATATAACAGTGATCACAACAGTGATCTATACAGTTACAGATTGTGTCAATAACGACACAGAGGGCACTTCCTTGAGAATGTCCTGCAAGTAGGTTCCTCCCATTTAAACTAGAAGAGGACTGTTAGATCTTGTGCCTCAAATGCTGAGGTGTAGCCTGGAGAAGTGTGCCAGTTTCTCTGGTACTCAGGTGGAATATGTTTCCAGAGGCACTGTGGGGCAACAGTTCAGTTGAAATTTTCTGAATTCATTTTTTGTTGGGAAATGGTCTTTTTTCACAAAGAAATTGTTGGCAGTGTCAAAATGTTCCATTTTGTACAAAAATTTGGTGACATTTTCAATAAAAAAAGGGTTGAATAAAGTTATTGAAATGGTCATTGACATTTTTCATTGACCAAAATGTGGTTTTCGTTAAACAAAAATTTTCAATAATTTTTTTGGGGGGAAACATGGTAATTTTTTTTTTATTTTCACAAAAAACACCCAGTGACTTTCTACTGAAGAAGTAGACCAGCTGCTGAAAACAGATGGGTGAGGATGGGTTTAATGAGGCTGGCAGCCAGAGGGCTAGCAGAGATCTAAGAAAATGGAGAGAGCTTATGTTGAAGGAAGGAGCTATATTCGGAATGGAGCATAGCCAGGTCACATGTTGTAAGGAGTGTGGATGAGGGTGAGGTGGTGCTCAAGATGAATATACTCATTATACATCAGTGGAATTTACTGAGGATGAGATATTTGTCTGAAGGGTTAAACCACACTCTTAAAAGTATGTAATATAAATTAATTTTCATTTTTTCTTGATGTCACATAGAATCTGTAAAGCATGGAGGTCCATCAACAAACACATTGAATAAATAATTAACAACATACTTTGTTCTTCAACCATCTGCTTGACTGTATTAAAGTTCAAACAGAATAGGACAATCTGTTATATCAGAAAAAACTGATATCTACTAATATCAACCAGAAATACTTGATTTGTGCTTTGGTAGTTATCTAGCAATTTATGCTATAAACAAGTCCAATGATTCTTTGGGGAAAATGACACTGGTTTGTGTAGTATGAACGGATGTTTATCATGCACAGTCAGAATAAAAAAAAACCCCAAATCTTAAATTACAGATTTCATCATCAGAAAAATTGAATGTTTGCTCCAACAGAGAAGATGCTGTGGATGGGAAGTCTACATTTGCAGAACTGACTATTAATTTTGGGTGCTCAACTTGAGAGCCTTTAGAAGAAGGGCCTCATTTTCAGGTGCATGGGTGCTCTCTATCTTCTGAAAATCAGTTTCCTTCAAAGCATTTCTGATAGGTCACCCACAAATTAAGGTGCCTAAAATCACTAGTCAATTCAAAATTTAGTCTGAGAGACCATGGATGACAGTGAATATTAATGAGGTTTGATTGTCATCCTTGCAAATTACTGCTCTCTTGCTGGAAAAACAAAATATAACTGAATATTATAATGCTTCTGGCTCCTCTTGCAACTAATTACTTCTAGAATGAAAGATAAGCTTCTTGCTTTACAAGGAGGATTCTTGAATTACATGGACAGAGGCCATGCGTATTCAGGGAGACTTTGCAAATTATAATAAACACACAGTCCTTTTAAAAACATATACACTCTACATAGAGCGTATGCACCTCCATATAGAGAAAGAAAGCACCTGTGTTGAACAGCAATATACTGAATTTCCTGAATCATCTAATCCTATTACTATGAAATTAAGTGAACCCTTTTGGCAATAAAAACTGTGCTAAGAAAGACAAATCATTAGCTCCACAAGTTATTTATTACACTATGCATGTTAGTCTTTCACCAGCTATTCTCCCTAGTTTATAAATCTAAACCCCCATGCTTCATATATGTACAATTAGTTAAATGTGTGTTCAGGTGTTTTACATAGCATATATCTGACAGGCTCTTCTGATATCTTAGATACAATTCTGAGGGAAAGCTTCTCATCACTATTCTGGAGTATTTATACTTAGGTCCTGATCCTGCAAAGACCTTTGTATGTGCTTAAATGTTTGCACTGCAGATAGCGCCATTGCAGTTAAGAAAACCACTCGCAGTGAGTGAAGTTAAGCACATGTATAATTCTTTGCAGGATTGCAGCCTTAGACCAAAACACTTTTGGGGCAGGGATCATTTTTTGTCTTGTGTGCACAATGCCAGCCACAGTGGGGCACCAGTCTCTGACTGGCTCTCTGGGCATTAATTCAATACAAATAAATAATGATAATAACCAGTAAAGATAGCTTCAGACCAGGCATTTTCACTGAATACATGCATATGTATTTTCACTGAATGTATGTGTGATTATGTATTTTATACAAACATAGCATATAATATTTATTCAGTAACTGAGTCCAGCTCAAGCAGCTGGAGGAAAATACCACCTTCAATAGCTACCAATAGAATATTTCTTTCTTGATAAAGAGTGAGAGACAAAAGTAGTTGAGCTGCCCCTCCTGTGATCTCATTACAGCAGCAAAAATGTTGCTGTTGGATGAAGTTCATACTCACCTTAAGATTTTCCAGATTCAGTCAATGAAGAGTTTCAGTTGTGAGACTGACCTTGACATATATATGTGATATTCAATTCCTGGTATTGCTGATTTGGACTATTTCAACTGATGTCTATAAGTGTTCATAGACTGAACAATTAACTACAACTACTGACTACTGGCAACGTAGCATGTTAAAAGTCTATGTCCTTCTTTGTTATTCTGGAGGAATGGGATACCACGCCAGGAGGAAAATGGGATAAATGATTTCCAAGAAGTTGAGAAAGAGGAACCAGGGCAGAAATTAAAATTAATTCTTCACTCCTTTAACTATATATATTTTAGTCGAAATGGTAGCAGCTGGACTCACTGCTGTAAAGTCATTTAAAGATTGCTAGTAGCAGCAGCCACACTGCCAGTACTGTGGTTGATATGAAGACAACTAATGTATCTGACCCTTAAGGAGTTCAATCTATTGTGCTACATTATTGAAAAGAAGATTAAGAGGTGATTTGATCATGGTCTGCAAGTACCTACACAGCGAGAAGATATCCAGTACCAAAGAGCTCTTTAATTTAGCAGTTGAAGACATAAGATCCAGTGTCCAGAAGTTGAAATTAGACAAATTCAGACTGGAAACCAGGCACATATTTTACCCCTGAGGATAATTAAACATTAGAACAACCTACCAAGGGACATGGGGGATTCTCCATCAACTGAAATCTGTAAATCAAGATTATATGTCCATTTTAAAAATATGATATTAATCACACAAGTTATGGGGAGTGAAATTGGAATTAAGGATGAAATTCTATGGTCTGTATAGGTAATCACAATGTCCCTTCTTGGTTTAAAGTCTATGAATCTTGACAGAATGACAATTGGGTAAATTCAAGAGGCTCAAGAGGAATTGCAAGAGTGGGGAAAATGTGGAGACAATTTTTTGAGGGAGAACCATCCTCTGCATTGTGTTGCCCCTGGCTGCCTTCCATCTTGGAAGCACAAAGAAATTATAAAAAGTATGTGAGATTTTTTCCCTGTCAGTTCTTGAAAAGGTTTTTATGTACCTGCAGGCCCTTCCATCTCTCTCTTGCAATTTAACAAATGGCTCATATTTCTGTGAAGGCTATTCCTTACACAGCAATTTTTCTTTAGCATAACTTTATGGCTTGCTAACTGGCCCTTTAAGTTTTTTCATCCACCAGAAAAATAGTATATCTTTTCTCCTTTTGGGGACTGAGCTTTCCTTGTAAATCAGGATCCAGATACTACCTTTGCTAAATGTTAACACTGAGTAATAATATCTGTTTGCAGAGCACTTGTCAGAATATGATCAATAACGTTTAATATGTATGAATAAAATAAAACCAAATTAAAATAACACAACACATAGGCCATATAAAGCTCTGATAACTAACCCAGTGGATGAGGAACATGGAAACAGTATATTCAAATGGGGAATGGATATGACCTTGCAAACAGATCAGTACAAGAATAATTCCATACACACAAAGAACAACATGACCTTATGATTTGTATTCATAAGACATTTTTACACTTGAAAGAATGCATTAAATAAATGGGCCAAATGCATCCCTAGTTTACGTATACATTTAACTCAAGTTTGATCAACAGCAGGGCATAAAAGTATACTCTGATGCTTTAAAATATATAAAAAACTGATTAGGTTCTTAAATTGTTACTGCATACAGAGCTTTAACATTGCAAACAGATATATTAAAAAGCAACCTGAAAAGTTTTTGCTACCTGCTAATAAAGACTCCAGTCCTGCAAGATCACGTGACACCTGAAGTGGTTCAAGAGGCTGAATTCTGCACCCTGATTTAAGTGTCTCATCAACTCTTGCAGGGAAGCATGGAAACCTGAATTTGAGTCCTGCAGGTAAATACAGGAGGAAATTATTTTAAAATATATAATTCATAGCTGTATATTTAAATATTTTTAGGTGTACCCAGGAATTCTGTGATTCAGTCTCCTAGCTCCATTAGGCTCCTCTGAAAATCCCAGACTTACACTGTATTGTTTGGATGTTTTAAGACCTTAAAATGTAAAACAAGAAATGGAGTACTGATGGCAAATCAATTTATGCACTGTAGGTTGTGTTTGTTGGGAATAGGAGTTTATTCAGTACAAAAACTGTCCCATTAATGACTTGTCTGACATTGGACAGATACCAACGTTAACTTTGCACAGTCAACTAATCTATCAACCCAGCTGACAATATATTGAGTTACATTATAAAAAGGTTCCATGTTAATTTAATGAGAGTGGGAAAACAGATTGGGTGCATATGTATCTCAAGAGAAGTGTAGGCTATTGACAGGATTAGCCAGGACTTCAAAGGAGCAATATAAATTTACATCAGCTGAGGATCTGATTCTAAGTATAAAAGACTATATGTCTGACTTAGATATACATAAATTCTAAGGCCAGAAGGGACCATTTTCCAGCAATGGTTACACCAGTGCCAAATACAGAGGTAAAATAATCTCTCTACTCCTCCAGATTCCCCTGTTTATGCATCCCAGGATCGCATTTGCTCTTTTGGTCACAGAGTCACAGTGGCAGTTCATGTTCAGCTTATTATCCACCATCAACCTCAAATATTTTTCAGTCATTGCTTCGCAGAATAGAGTCCCCCCACCCTGCAAGTATGGCTTACATTCTTTGTTCCCAGATGTATACATTTAGCAGTATTAAAACACATATTGTTTGCTTGCACCCAGCTTACTGACTTGCTAGATGTTATTTTAAAAAAATCAATACAAAATATTTTTTAAAGGTTATCTATTCGAGCTGGGTGAACAATTCACAAATATAGTCAATGAATAACCTATGTGGTGAATTTTATTGTACTTCTCTGAATTCAAGATTAGACAAATAATGTTTTGTTGTTCACCTACTTCAGAAGCATTCAGTCAGACAGTCGGACTCTGAACTATCATTCCGTGGCCAGATGCAGGTCATCCACCAAACTGCTATTCTTTTCTTATTATATTATACTATTTCTGTTTTGGTGAAGTAGTAATCAGGAAGATCCTATTTCTCTGTTCATTATTCACATAGCATCAAGTAATATGAGAAAATTCAAAATTAGAAAGGATAATTCAACAGTAGACAAATGCTTCTTTAATTAGGCCTTAAATTAGGTCTTGTATTCAAGTAATCTGCCAACCCAGAAGCCTGTTTTGACAGTTTCTGCCTGTGTATGCAGGAATATATCAAGAGGATTATGAAGCAATATGCTAATGGGCAGGGTGAAGCAGTTTATACTTCTTTTTAATCAGTGCTAATGTTTACAAGAAAAAACACACACTTTAATAAAGGATCTTCATGCATAATAACAGAAAGAATCAGGATGTTTTAAGATAATCTTGTTTGAATGTCTTATCAGAAGGTGAAATATATTTAAATAAATTCTCTATAGGTTAAAACCTCCAGGAAGAAGAATGGGCCAAATTTAAAGCAACAAAACCATACATGAGTGACCCAGGAAGAGGAAGGGATATGCAGAGATCCTGTGCAGGCCCTTGTGCCATGGAACTACGTTCTTCAGCATTTCTCCCCACAGGAGCACAGAATGGGAGGCTGTGGGTGTGCTGGATGGGCATGGGAAGTAAAGGTGTTGCAGAGGGGAAAGCTGCAGCAGATATAGGAAGAGAACAGCAAGCCAATGAGCTATAGCAACAGCAGTCCAGCTGCTCAAATTCTTCACCACCAGCTTCTGAGTTTTGGGGTGGAGGAAGAGTGGAGGATTCTATCCCCCAAACTATCAGGGTCTGAACTATCTCCTGTGTACACCTGGCTGGCACAGGGGGATTAGGATTTCACTCTACCTCAGCAGTAAATTTCAGCTGGATGAGAACAGTATTAAGAAAACAAACTATGCCAGAAAAAGCCATGAACTCATTATAATGAAGTAACAATTCTGAACTGAAGCAGGCACAATAAACCCTCTGTTAGTTCATAAATAGCAAAACAAAAAAGAAATCTTAATGAAACACTTGAAGCTCAGCTGTTTCATGGTATCTGCCTGCAGTATTTCAAAACATTTTTACTAATCACCTCAAACCCCACAATTAAGACTATAATGCTTTTTCAATTTAAAATTAATCTCACCAAAATTCCCTCTTTATCTTAACAAAGAATTGTGACTGGTTAGTGAAAGCAGGAATCCTGTATTTAAAAGAGATAAATCAGGGGCTATCATTCTACTTTCAAGCCTAAAGTGTTAAACTTGAAAATTAAGTATTTTTGCTGTTAAATGTTAGTCTGAATCATAGACTCATAAGACTGGAAGGGACCTCCAGAGGTCATCTAGGCCAGTCCCCTGCACTCATGGCGGGACTAAGTATTATCTAGACTATCCCTGACAGGTGTTTGTCTAACCTGCTCTTAAAAATCTCCAATTATGGAGACTCCACAACCTCCCTAGGCAATTTATTCCAGTGCTTAATCACCCTGACAGCTAGGAAGTTTTTCCTAATGTCCTACCTAAACCTCCCTTGTTGCAATTTAAGCCCATTGCTTCTTGTCCTATCCTTAGAGGTCCAGAAGAACAATTTCCCCCCCTCCTTCTAACAGTTTTTCAAATACATAAAAGGTTATGTCCCCCCTCAGTCTTCTCTTTTCCAGACTCAATCTTTCCTCATGTTTTCTAGACCTTTAATCATTTTTGTTGCTCTTCTCTGGACTTTCTCCAATTTGTCCATATCTTTCCTGAAATGCGGCGCCCAGAATTGGACACAATACTCCAGTAGAGGCCTAATCAGCATGGAGTAGAACAGAAGAATTACTTCTCGTGTCTTGCTTACAACACTCCTGCTAATAACCGTATGTGTGTATAGAGCACTCTCTCATCAACTTATCGTGTCTTCACCAGACTCGCTAAATCAATGCCTGCTGCATCAATCGCATCAGCAACAATTTAACCCGTAGTGAAGACAAGCCCAAAGGAGCCAGAAATACATCAGAGAATCTGTCCCTTTTCTAAACATTCTTACCATCCAACCTTGACCAGTGGCAGCAACAGCAGGAGCATCAGTGTAGATTAGGCACTAGGGGCCACTAGCATTCTAATCACTGGGTCAGACACACACTTGTTTAAGTAGCTATGATTGCTGGTACACTAGGGCTCCCATTGGTGGAATAGCAACAGTGGAAAATTTTAGGGCAAAGGGCTAGCATAGACAAAGGGTATGAGGGATGAGTATTGTCCCCTAAATCACAAACACAGCATCCTAGCTTTGACTTGAGGTCCCACCAGTAACTGACCAGATCCAACACTGATTAGCTTTGAGCTGACAAAATCACAGTCTAATGAAGCATAGCTATAGCCAGTACATCTTACTAATATTTATCACTTGTTAACAGCAGTGTGCATGAGACCGAAAAATGCATCTTCACCCCAGGGAGTTGACAGTTTTCTCTGACCACCCTGTCTGGATTTGTATGCACATATTTTATTGGACTGTGACACAAAGGGAAAAAATAATCCAAAGAGTTCTGATCTCACTACATTTTTGTCTATAAAGTGTTCATGAATCCTCTCGCATAAATGAATGTTAACTCCACCTTCTTTGTTTGTATCTTTACCTTTGTTGGGGTAGAGCTTTGAAGAATACATATCCAGGCAAGGCTGTTATTGCAAGGCAACACATGGCACATGATCACAAACCAAAAGGAGCTAGAGTCAACCACTTTTTTGTCTACACATTTTTGTATATGTTCTTTTACTCACTTAGACTCTCTTACCGCTCCCCACTATATTCAGCAATATACTGATTTTTTCCCCCACCCTAAAATAAATGATGTTAGTGCGTGTGAAAAATGTCAGAAGTTAAAGTCCTGTTTACTTACAGGTCAGATACAACCTGGGCAAAAGCAGTTCAACCTTCTCCACACTGATTTGCCAACATCTCTCAAACCTTAAAATACAGAGATTGCCTTTAGGGATGAGAAACATGTCACCGCAGGAACTCTCTGTTACTACATGGTTGTGCAGGGCCAAGTACAATGGGGCTCTGATACTGGGGGAGAAAAATGAAGATGTAGATGGAAGAAGGATGCAAATCAACAGTGGGAATTCAAATTTCAGATGGTCTTAGATTCTACATTGTTACCATGCCTACCAGGTGAATCAGAGACAACGTAAGAAGCCAAATGGAGATATTGATGTGCCTACCTTTTTTTAGTTGTACAGATTTAGACACTGGCAGTAAACCAGCTGCTACTCTATAGAAGGCCACAGCCTGGGGAAAAGTTCAGGCTGAAGAAACCCAACATAGAAAAAGACCAACGCAGCAAAGCAAAGATTAATTGATTTTATTGCTATCACAATCAAGCTTGAGAGTGCTGAGAAAAACAACAGCACAAAGCAGAAAAGAGTCATTATTAAAGCTGCAAAACAAAGGTGGGTCCCAGTTTTAAAATGTGGATATCCTTGTCTCTCTTTTGGACAGGAAATCCAAATGCAAATACATGTGATATACCTAAGTATCAGTTAGAACATCCAAATATAGGGTTTACTAAAGTATCCCATATTTGAAAATTGGGCCTGCATTCAAATACAAGATGGATCCAAAGATGGCTCCATTTATATGCCTACAGTACAAAGCAGCCTATTCTGAACTCAGTCTGTTGGAATACTTCCAATTGTATACTATGAGCTTTTAAAATTAAATGTAATAGTAAATATTGCTTAATCTTTCTTTGTAAAAGAATAGGGCTCTAACATAAGAAGTAAATTGCTCAGTGAGGAAATGAACAGGTTGGATTGGGAAACGAGGTGTTAAGAAGGACTGAGCTATGATCTGAGGACTTACATATTTAGAGTCTGTACTTTGTTTCCCCAGGGCCTTATAAATATTATTGAATGGTTCCATAGCAAAGAGTGACAGAATTATTTGTCTGAGTAAGATCTGACGTGCATTCTGGTTCCTTCCACACTTTCTAAAAATCCACTGTCTGTTTTCTGCAGCTAAATCTGTGAATTGCTTATGTTTAATAGGCATCAGACATTTGTAAACTGTTCCAGTGTCATGTAACAACTATTCTTAGGAGATACACTGCCAGCTTTTCATTGTGTGATGTCAGATATATTGTTAAAGCCACCACAATACAAAGGCACCTTCAAGAAGCCATCTATCACCCAGAAATGACCTACGGCCATCATGATAGAGGGGGAGATCTGACATTTTTTTAGTTGTTGATTTTTCTTTTGTAAAACTAGGTTGGGGGAAAAGGTAAGACAGCCCAGTAATGAACTCCCTTAAAAAGAGTGATAGAACCTTTACCTGGATTTGATATATTTTGCTCCCATAAGAGAACGTGGGGTAGCGTAGAGCTTTGACAGTACAGAGAGATTTCAGAGTAGCAGCCGTGTTAGTCTGTATTCGCAAAAAGAAAAGGAGTACTTGTGGCACCTTAGAGACTAACAAATTTATTAGAGCATAAGCTTTCGTGAGCTACAGCTCACTTCACTGGATGCATTTGGTGGAAAAAACAGAGGAGAGATTTATACACACACACAGAGAACATGAAACAATGGGTTTATCATACACACTGTAAGGAGAGTGATCACTTAAGATAAGCCATCACCAGCAGCGGGGGGGGGGGGGGAAGGAGGAAAACCTTTCATGGTGACAAGCAAGGTAGGCTAATTCCAGCAGTTAACAAGAATATCAGAGGAACAGTGGGGGGTGGGGTGGAGGGGAGAAATACCATGGGGAAATAGTTTTACTTTGTGTAATGACTCATCCATTCCCAGTCTCTATTCAAGCCTAAGTTAATTGTATCCAGTTTGCAAATTAATTCCAATTCAGCAGTCTCTCGTTGGAGTCTGTTTTTGAAGCTTTTTTGTTGAAGGATAGCCACTCTTAGGTCTGTGATCGAGTGACCAGAGAGATTGAAGTGTTCTCCAACTGGTTTTTGAATGTTATAATTCTTGACGTCTGATTGATGTGATGCGATGGGTACCCGCATGGCCCCACAGTATGCCAACATTTTTATGGCTGACTTAGAACAACGCTTCCTCAGCTCTCGTCCCCTAATGCCCCTACTCTACTTGCGCTACATTGATGACATCTTCATCATCTGGACCCATGGAAAAGAAGCTCTTGAGGAATTCCACCATGATTTCAACAATTTCCATCCCACCATCAACCTCAGCCTGGACCAGTCCACACAAGAGATCCACTTCCTGGACACTACAGTGCTAATAAGCGATGGTCACATAAACACACCCTATATCGGAAACCTACTGACCGCTGTTCCTACCTACATGCCTCTAGCTTTCATCCCGATCATACCACTCGATCCATTGTCTACAGCCAAGCTCTACGATATAACCGCATTTGCTCCAACCCCTCAGACAGAGACAAACACCTACAAGATCTCTATCATGCATTCCTACAACTACAATACCCACCTGCTGAAATGAAGAAACAGATTGACAGAGCCCGAAGAGTACCCAGAAGTCACCTACTACAGGACAGGCCCAACAAAGAAAATAACAGAAAGCCACTAGCCATCACCTTCAGCCCCCAACTAAAACCTCTCCAACGCATCATCAAGGATCTACAACCTATCCTGAAGGACGACCCATCACTCTCACAGATCTTGGGAGACAGGCCAGTCCTTGCTTACAGACAGCCCCCCAATCTGAAGCAAATACTCACCAGCAACTACACACCACACAACAGAACCACTAACCCAGGAACCTATCCTTGCAACAAAGCCCGTTGCCAACTCTGTCCACATATCTATTCAGGGGATACCATCATAGGGCCTAATCACATCAGCCACACTATCAGAGGCTCGTTCACCTGCGCATCTACCAATGTGATATATGCCATCATGTGCCAGCAATGCCCCTCTGCCATGTACATTGGCCAAACTGGACAGTCTCTATGTAAAAGAATGAATGGACACAAATCAGACGTCAAGAATTAACGTTCAAAAACCAGTTGGAGAACACTCCATACTTTCTGGTCACTCGATTACAGACCTAAGAGTGGCTATCCTTCAACAAAAAAGCTTCAAAAACAGACTCCAACGAGAGACTGCTGAATTGGAATTAATTTGCAAACTGGATACAATTAACTTAGGCTTGAATAGAGACTGGGAATGGATGAGTCATTACACAAAGTAAAAGTATTTCCCCATGGTATTTCTCCCCCCCACCCCACCCCCCACTGTTCCTCTGATATTCTTGTTAACTGCTGGAATTAGCCTACCTTGCTTGTCACCATGAAAGGTTTTCCTCCTTTCCCCCCCCTGCTGCTGGTGATGGCTTATCTTAAGTGATCACTCTCCTTACAGTGTGTATGATAAACCCATTGTTTCATGTTCTCTGTGTGTGTATATAAATCTCTCTGTTTTTTCCACCAAATGCATCAGATGAAGTGAGCTGTAGCTCACGAAAGCTTATGCTCTAATAAATTTGTTAGTCTCTAAGGTGCCACAAGTACTCCTTTTCTTTTTGCGAGTACAGAGAGAGTGTGTGTTGAAGGCCGGGATTTGGCATGACAATTATCTATTTCCACCTATATTAGTAGCAACACTCCCAAATAAGGTGGTGGGAAGATTGTGGGTTACTGGGAGAGAATGAAGGATGGTTCTTGAGTGGGGGTTGTTCATGGAGGCTTTGCCCCTGAAGAAATTTGAGAAACTTTAAATGAACTTTTACAATAATGCTAGCAGTTAAAGACAGGGGCCCTCATGCTCGCCTCTGTGACTATACAAAACTTGTGCACACTCACTTATGAGCACAAATTATAGAATTTCTTGTGCAAATTATTTGCATATGTATACTATCAGGGGTTTATTGACAAACCTGTACACAGAAAAAGGACTTTTTTTTTTAAAGATATTCTTTCACAAGCAACAGTGTGCAAAACTACCCATGTAAAAATAGCACACACAAGCACCTGGTGTGTAATAATGGAGCCAGGTTGGAGTTGCTTTAAAGGAGAGCAGTGGAGGATTCTAAATGATTCTATAGTGATCACAGGAAATGGAAATGCCCACATTTAAAAAGACCAGCATGGCTAAAAGCAATGAATTTAATAGGGCTATAATGAACAGGTGATGATTGGAATTTGAAACTTATAGGTCCGAACACAGGCTGTTCACATTCAGTAACAGCTAAAATACAGGGAATCAGTGTCTTGAACAATGAATTTAAAACATACAAACACCAAAAAAAAAAATAAATAAATAAAAAAAAATTCCTTCCATAACTGTTGGTGGTTGTGAATCTTATCAGGAGGTTGTTTTAAGACATGTTTTATTCAGGACAGAAGTTATACTAAACAAACTACTACATTGAAAAAACTGTTTATAGTAAGAATGCACAACTAAAACCAATAATTTATTCTGTTTCTAGTCATTTATGTATATAAAACACTTGAAGTACAAAGTTATATTTGTACACCACCTGTGCAGCTCAGAATGCTTTTACAATTGATTTGCACAACACTCCTCTGAAATAGGTATTATCCCTGCTTTTAGAAATGGGCACAGAGATGTTAAAGTAAGAATTTCAAACATGCTCATGATTGGACTAACTGTGCTCCCATTGAAATCAATAGGAGTTTTAGAATTAACTTAAATAGAAGCAGACTTAGGTCAACCAAAACTGAGAGTTTAAGTGACTTGTTCGGGGTCTGACAGCAAGAAAGGGAAGAACAAAAATAGAACTCAGAGTCCAGTCATCTGACTTCTAGACTGTGCAGCCTTTCATTTGCTTTTTGTGGAAGCGAAGGCAGATGCTCATCCCATACATTATTCAAAATAGAAATGTTATCTTTTTGTTCTCACATTTCATGTAGTCCATCAGCTAATGGCAAACTGTATGAGAACTAAAGTAGATGGTGGTCAGAAGGCAGGCCAAGAAAGGTAATTTTTCAATTTCTCCCAACAGAAAACAAATGCTGTGTATATTGGGGAGAATGTTTTTTATTTTCCATTAAAGACAAACTGCAAAGTCTACTGACTTGGTTCATGATTGCCAACTTGAAATAAAATCCAAGGTGGAAATTATTGATTTCTGCAAAGATGGGAATGCTATGAACAAGCAGCAGAACAGGGAAACTGAGGCTGCTGTTTCATTTGTCACACTGGGTATCTGCATGGATTTTAGATCTGTAATTTGGTTGACGTGTTTCATGTCCTTGAGTCAGCACCCAGATTATTTACGCTGAGACAAATAAAAAGGTACCTGAGCTGATTTACAAAGGCTGATAAAACAAACAACCACCCCATTAACCACCAACCATAGGAACATGACATTTATAGAAAAATATATCTATCAGTCTAATTCTCTGCTGTGGCTTCTGCCTTCCTATGTACCTAGCCTCCCTGTAATTCGAAGGCCCATTGCACTTGGATTATGCTTTCTGGACATACGGAGATTGGTTTTACCAATTAGCCTCAGGCACCCTTTCAAAAAACAAAAAAAGTAGTCACATCATTCTGAACCTTTGATTAAAATGCTAGCTCAGTGTTGTCTACCAGAAAATGGCCAGTTTTCAGAGTAGCAGCCGTGTTAGTCTGTATTCACAAAAAGAAAAGGAGTACTTGTAGCACCTTAGAGACTAACAAATTTATTTGAGCATAAGCTTTCGTGAGCTACAGCTCACTTCATCCGATGAAGTATAATGGAGAATTTATTTGCACAAGGCACTGAAGAGCTTCAAGGAAATGTTAAAGAGAAAACATGCAATCTACTGCAGACCATGTAGAACTTTGTGCAGCAGCAACCTCTAGTGGATGACATGATAGTTATATGAACTAAAGATGATAATGCAGTTCATACCACAGAGAACATCTTGTTTTATTTGATTGGCCCGACTCAAGACTGTGCTAGCAAAACAATAAATGAAAACACTGATGCTTAGATGACAATTAGTAAACTGCTCTAGCCCCTTGTATGGCAGTCTCAGATATCTATCCTGATTACATCTTTAGTGTCAACAAGAGAAAGAAAGTTTGGTGATAAAAAATGAACATTAAAAACAAGCGATTCCAAGAGAAAAATATTTATTCTATTAAGTTTTCAAAGAGGTATCCATTTTCAGTCCTTAAACAATACAGTACATGTGTAATGGGCTAGTTAGATACTACGCTTCAACCCTGATATAACGCGGTCCTCAGGAGCCAAAAAAAAATCTTACCGCGTTCTAGGTGAAACTGCATTATATCGAACTTGCTTTGGCCTTGAGCATATCCTTTATTAATAGTCACTTTTTGCCCCCTGACCGACCCCTCAGAATCCCCGACCCATCCAACCCTCCACCCCCGCTCCCTGTCCCCTGACTGCCCCAACCTCTATCCACACCCCAGCCCCCTGACAGGCCCCCCCGGGACTCCCATGCCCTATCCAACGCCCCCGTTTCCCATCCCGACTGCCCCGCCCCCAGAACCTATGAACCATCCAACCCCCCTGCTCCCTGTCCCCTGACCGCCCCCCAAGACCCTCTGCCCCTTATGCAACCCCTCGGCCCCGGCCCGGCACCCTTAACACGCCGCTCAGAGCAGCGTGTCGAAGCCAGACACGCTGATGTGCTGATCCGCTGGAGCACACAGCCCTGCACCCCAAAGTGTTGCTTTACTGCGTTATATCCGAATTCATGTTATATCAGGTCACATTATATCATGGTAGAGGTGTATTAGAAGACTGAATGCAGCTCCCTTAGTGATTTTTGTTCATAAATTAGTCAAGAAAGATACAAATTTAGGACCTGATCCTGAAAAAAAAAAAAAAACTTACTATTGGGCAGAGTGTCTTTAATGGGACTACTCCCAGTAGCAAGCAAAAGAGTGTTCACAGAACTGGGCCCTTATCCTTTAGTGCTGATTATATCTATCTATCTATCTATCTCTCACAGTATCATAATTAGTAGTAAATATTAATGAAAAAAAATAATGCCAAGTCAAAAATTCTCAAGCAACAATAACAAAGAATAATAAATATTAACAGAAATGAAAACAAGATAAATTCCTTAATTATAGAAGTTTTGAATTTTATTGGGGGAGTGGGGAAGTGAGTGGATTGTAGATTTGAGAAAATGATTCAATAAACAAACCTCCCTCTGGCTCTGTCACTGACTGGGTTTACATAAAAAAAAGAGATCTAAAAATGCTCAACTCCTTAAGTGGAGAAAAGAGCATGAGAACAAACAAATAACCCCCCCATCCTACAGTACATACAATTCACCACTTTTAGCTTCTATAGCCCTTTATGTATCTTACAAAATTGTATTATTCTACATACTACATGTAAAAATAAAATACAAAATCAAATCCACCCAATTTGGTGCATTTTTTTAAAGTATAATTTAGCATAAGCAAACCCACTGCGAGTAATGCTATAATGGGGAGTGTATGCTTCATATGTGCGTTAATATATCAATGTTTCCAACTACTAAAATATCCTTTAAATGGGCTGAGCACAAATTTCTCACAGATCAGTTCTATCAGAGATTTTAATTCTCAAAATCCCACTGCCCCATACATTTCAAACCAACTCCGACCCTTTCCATTATTCAGCACCATGTTCAGAAAAATAAGGCAAAACATCCCCAATAAAATGATCTTTTGTAGCCCTGCATATTTGTAGACGTTCACATGATTTTCTAAAAATAATTTAGAACATAATGGTTGGTTTGGCATATGCAAAATGCCAGCCCCTGTTCGGAAATATTTTTTGTTTACATAAGGGGCCTTACTGCACTTTCTTATTTCAGAGTAAAAAATATCCAAAGCTATAAAATGCACTTTAAGCAAGGGTGACTGATACTCCTAAGCCTATACCTTGACATCTTAAAGCTTCATAAAGGTTTCATGCTCAAAGCTCTTGGCCTGTAAACAACACAGCTGGTAACAGCAAGTAGTGATCAATCCATATCTTGCTCAGAAATTAGGAGTGTGTATTCCAAACAGCAAGATACTTCTCTTATTAGCTCAGTGCTGACTTCTGTCAGTCTCTAGACAAACCTTATTCCCCTGATCTCAACTATGGGTTGTCCCTTCATGTGCCTAGCCGTACGCCTGATCCTTAAGGCTAGATTTAATTTTTTCTTTAATAAAATAAAATAATGGGCCAGAAAGATCCATCCATCCCCCCCATCTTTCCTCAAAATGTTCCTACAAGGGATATTCCAGCAGTACCCCAACAGTTGTGCAACAGAAGCAATCAAATTGACCTCCCCCATAACCTTTCCAGTCCCTCCTTCCTTAAAGGGAACAGAGAGAGGCAGCCTGGCCCCTGAGAAGCTTTCAGGCAGATTGGTCAGAAAGGGCTTGATCCAATCCCCACAGAAGTCTTTCAAATTAAAGAATGGGAACTTTTTCATTTACTTCAGTAGAAGCTGGATCAAGTCAATAGAGAACAGTTGACACATCAGTCACTGGCAGGCACTGAAATGGATGCAGTTAGCATAAAGGAGCACAATTCATTTGACAACAGAAACTTGAAGTACTGGAAATTCCCCCAATGTGTGGTATGCAGCTGAAGGTTAAGCTAGAAGAGGGTCACAATTTTGGGCAGCGGCTACCACAAGAATGGGCCTAAAATAAAATAAATGGAATCACATAACACATGGATGAACCACAGGGCCCCTATGCTAGAGTCTGTGCTGGTAAAATCCTCCTGCTTGTCCTTCCTAATAGAATTCTAGAACAGCTTAATACCTGGAAACAGCAAGAGAAAGATAGAAACGCAGAAATACAAAAATAAAAGCAGAAAGGGATAAAAATTGAGGGAGAGGTAATGTATCCTTTTAAAATATGTTGCACTTAAAAGATTAAATACCCTTTAAAATTGATTTGAACTAGTCTGATATTTTGAGACTGTCTAAAAATCGTATGATACTGTTAAATGCAGTTAGTTAAAATGCTATTCCAGTACGCCCTCCTTGAATAACTGCTACAACTAGTTTTTCATTAATATTGCTTAAAGCGACTATCGCCAAAAAGCATGCAAACGTAAAAAGTCTTAATGTGTACTACAGAATAAAATCAAGTTTAGTAGACATAGTTTACACTACTGAGGCTATCAGGGCCCAAACCAATTCCCATTGAAGCCAATGGGATTCTTTCCATTGACTCTAGCATGCACTGGATTGGGTCTTTAATGAGAGAGGAATTTCAGAATGAAAGATTACTAAATGTTGTTTGTCTCTTGTACTGTAGAAACACAATAGATGCACACATATTTTTATGCATACTATATATATAGTGCAAGTTTTGCACTGTATATCTTAAAACATCTGCTTTTTAGCCAGTAAAATGACAGACACCAAGACGACAATACACTACAATGTTAAATTGTGTCCAAATACTACAGAAATTCATATACATTTCACATGGTTGTCTAATGTGCAGCTTCTTATGAAGCTTATGCTTACATCCACTTGAACCCAAATATGAATTTGAAAGGCGGAAGCTGCATTAGTATAATTGCACAATTCATTTTACATATGCTCTGGATGACTCTGAAGGCAGGATATCATTTCTTGGACAGGTTTCCCTTCATAGCAGATTTGATATACAGCAGTGAACAGTGGAAACCTAGCAAAGAAAAGAAAAAAGCAACGTAAGATTAATCTATAATGTCTTGTTAGGTAGAGAAGAGAGCACCTGAGAATCTGTGCGTTTCTTTTAGAATTTACAAGGCACTCATGCTACGGTGATGAGTGCAGAAAATATACAATACCTACATACATTTCTGAAATAAGTCAGGCCCTCAAAAGCCTAATCATTATCAAGCCATACTGGATCCTGCAACATTACGCATAACTTGACAGTTCATTTATTTCACAAATGAAAACAAATGCTTGCCACTATCTTTTTCGCAGTCATCTTACCACATGCTCAGCTACAAACAGAAAAGATCATCAACCTTTCGAATAATGATCAAGTGTAAAAAAAAATTAGGATACCTCAATTTTTAAGAGATCCCATCAGATTAAAAATCAAAGACCAAGATTTTCAAATGTAAAAATCTACAGTTAAGTATGGGTTTTACGATCCTTAAAATAAAAAGGAGCCTGACTTTTTATTTTATTTATTTATTTATTTTTAAGTTGGCCATGTTTTCAAAAATAAAACTTCCATGTGTGTTTTACTGACATTAAAGATTATTAAAACAAAGAATTTTTAAAGATCCTAAACGTATTTATTTTTATATTCAGTGTGGACAATGAAAACAGACCTAGTCAATTTCACTTTCTAGATCTCAAAGGCTGCAGTGTTTAAGCTGCAAGCACCACAACAGAACATTTAAAATCATTGCAAAACTTTTTGTAGGAATAAAAAGAAAAAAAAATTCTGTTGGCCTTATGGGATTTTTGTTTTTAAATATTAAATCTTAAATTTTAGGCCTAAAATTGACATAGTAATGTCCATTTATGTGTGATCATTTCTAGAGATGGGCACAAGACATATTGTACTTGTATGAAGCAAAAGTACGCTTCAAATGGGTACAGGTATTGCACTGCTAGTTATTGGATGTGCACTTCATTTGAGAAGGGCCAGTATTTATTTTAAAAATCATTAACTCTATTTTTCTAATTTTTCCAACCGTTTTGTTTTTAGAAACAATGTTGGACATTGCTACAATTTAGATGGGAATGCTTGGTATGCAAGGAATTCGGGACTCTTCCTGCCTGTAAAATGAGGATAATATTTCCTTTCTCCCAGTCTTTTTCATGTTTATTTTAGGTTGTAAACTCTTTAGGGAAGAGACTCTCTCTTACTGTGCGTATCTATTAGTGCCATTCTCCAAGGGGTCCTGCTATCATTTGGGGAGTCTAGACACTAATAAATAATAGCAATAATTGGTTAAGCTTCCTCTTTCATTGTCTTGGGAGGCCCCTCCCAACAGTCCTTAATCAAACAAAACTCCTCATTGGCTTCAAATGGAAGTTTTGCCTGAGCAAGGACTGCATGATTGGGCCCTTGTTCTTTATTCTGGTAAAGGTCTAGATCATCGATTGAAATCAACATGTGAGGTTCAGCTGGAGAATTAAGCCCCAGCTATGCACCAAAGGCCGGGTCTACACTAGAAAACTAGATCAGTTTAACTCTGTCAGTCGGGTTGTTAAGCTGGCCTAAGTCCCCATGTAGACAATGCTAGGACAACGGAAGAATTTTTCCATCCACCAAGCTGCTGCTGGAGGAGGTGGATTAATCTGTGGCTCTCCGGTGTCAGTCAGGATGGCGGCCAGGGGTCTTAAGTCTGACTTTGGGACAGCAGCCCCTCTCGATTCTGCCATGGCTTTAGGAGATTTATATCGCAGACTTGATGTTTCTCTTTCCTGTCTGGTTGCCAGATCTCATAGGTGACCGGCCCCACCCGGCAGATAGCCTGGTGGCAAGGGCCCTGTGAAGTTAACAGTTTTGATTCATCTGAGGGGAGCAGGAGGATGACCCTCTCACCGGGCTGGAAGGTCCTCTCCTGGGCTCCCTTGTAG
This sequence comes from Dermochelys coriacea, assembly GCF_009764565.3. NCBI lineage: Eukaryota > Metazoa > Chordata > Testudines > Dermochelyidae > Dermochelys > Dermochelys coriacea. The sequence continues at coordinate 195,460,520 of NC_050069.1, forward strand.
GTCTGCTCTTGGGCCTTCTGCGTGCTGGGGAGATATTTCTCTTGCTAAGACCCACTACTCTCATCAGCTGCTCTCGTGGCTGCAAGACATTACAGGAGGCCCTGTGGTGGGTACAGTTCCTCTTCCCAGCTCTCCCACTGTGGCTGCCAGGCATACAACAGTTCAAAGGGGGGGGACCTGCACTGATGATTGTGGGACCTTCCAGATGGCCAGTAGTATGGGTGGGATGAATTGGTCCCAATGTTGGAGGACTTTTGGGGCAAACTTCGGCAGCATACCTCCAGCCCTACCAAATTCATGGTCTGTTTTTGTAAATTTCATGGTCCTAGAATTTTAAAAATCTTGAATGTAATGGTTTCAAATATTTAAATCTTAATTTTCATTGTGTTGTAACAAAGGATGAATATATATTTAAAAACAGCAAAATATAGCCCTTAAGTGAGCATTTCTCGGGCTGCAGGTCCCGACCCAAGAGGGTGTCGCAGTGTTGTCGCCTTTGCTTCTGCGCTGCCTTTGGAGCTGGGTGGCCGGAGAGCAGCTGTCAGGACGCCCCAGCTCCGAGGGCAGTGCGGGGTTGGGGGTGACGGTGCTGCAACCCCCCTACAATAGCTTTGCAGTCCCTTTTGGGTCGGGATCCCCAGTTTGAGAAACAGTGTACTTTTGTATAACTTTCACCCTATAGAATAGGTAAAAGTACACAAAAGACCAGATCTCACGGTCTGTGATGCATTTTTCACAGCCATGAATTTGGAAGTGCCCTACTCGTGGCCAAGCATTGCATAGCGTGGACATCATAGTCAAGTTGCAGAATGGCTCGTTGGTGGCACTGGGGCACCACCAGCTGATTCCGGGTTTCTTGCGTCTGGGGGTTGCGGTCAATGTGGTATAGGCATCGCCCATTAACTCAAATTGGAGTGCTGCCTGGCAGGGTTCCGTGACTCTCCTTTCTGGCTTTAAGATTAAACTCGAAAAGTTTATTGAGGAGATGGTATGATGGGATAATATGATTTTGGCAATTAATCAATCTTTAAATATTCATGGTAAATAGGCCCAATAGCCTGTGATGGGATGTTAGATGGGGTGGAATCTGAGTTACTACAGAGAATTTTTTCCTGGGTATCTGGCTGGAGAATCTTGCCCATGTGCTCAGGATTCAGCTGACCGCCATATTTGGGGTCGGGAAGGAATTTTCCTCCAGGTCAGATTGGCAGAGGCCCTGGAGGTTTTTTGCCTTCCTCTGTAGCATGGGGCACGGGTTACTTGCTGGGGGATTCTCTGCTTCTTGAAGTCTTTAAACCATGATTTGAGGACTTCAATAGCTCAGACGTAGGTGAGAGGTTTATCGCAGGAGTGGATGGGTGAGATTCTGTGGCCTGCATTGTGCAGGAGGTCAGACTAGATGATCATAACGGTCCCTTCTGACCTTAATATCTATCAATCTATGAATCAGGATGTTCAGAGAAGTTTCTTGATTTAAGATGGGACCATTGTTTCAAACAACATTTTAATACCAACTTACTGCTCTCCATCACAGAGATTATTTCTGTGAGCACAATTCAGAAGCACTTTACTGAAAAAATGACAATGCTTAAATTAATGGTGACAACAATACTACAGGCAGGAACAGCATGTATACTACATGTGAAATGTGCATCTGGGAACATTAAAGGGATTAGTTCTGCAACTACTTTTCAGATGAAGAGTTCTATAGCCAATTTACACTGTAAACATACGTGCTGATCCTGCAAAGTGCATCTCTGTTGAGTATCACTCACTTCTACGAGCTCCATATGACAAACAGCCATGCATCTGCATAGAAGTTTGCAGGATTGGGGCCTAAATTCTACCGGTGATGTTGCACCCCATAAGGCTTTATGAAAATATGCTTATAAATGTATATACGACATAGTTTTATGCTACATATGCCATGTAACATATCTCTGTAAAGGTTATGATCTACTGAATCTATTCATCCTATTTGTATGCATGCATCATTTTTGTGTTCGAAGTTATGAATATTGGCTGTGTACTTGCTTGATTTCTACGTAGCCTTAGTAAACATTGGTCAGCTTCTTGAGAAAGGAATGTGCAAGTTAAATGCCCAGTCAAGAAGCACTTAACAGACAATGGATCTTGGAAGACTCCAATCCACAGAAGAAGTCTACTTGAGGACGTTCAAGGTAGCATGTGAACCATGGCTGCTACCTGTAAGTTCTGAGTCATGCATGGACATGTGACTTGTCCATGTGACTCCAAAACTCCATCTTTTAGCTGGGATTCTACACAGGGGGAGGAGGACTGTCCACCCACAAGAGAAACTCTATTTAAACCCTGGGGAGATCCCTCCATTTGTCTTCAGCTGGCTCAAGAAACAGCCTCTCCATCCCCAAAGGATATCTGAAAGAAACTGGAAAAAAGGACAGTAACCACAGGGGATGTGAGTGATTGCTGGACCCAGACTAGAAGAAGACTAGTCTGTAAAAGGAAGCTTACTGGAACACCTCTGAGGGTGAGGTTTTACCTGTATTCAGTTTTCTTACCGTGTTAGGCATAGACTTGCGTGTTCTATTTTATTTTGCTTAGTAATTCACTTTGTTCTGTCTGTTACTACTTGAGATCACTTAAATCCTACTTTCTATATTTAATAAAAATCACTTTTTATTTATTATTTAACCCAGAGTATGCATTAATACCTCGGGAGGTGGGGAAGGGCAAACAGATGTGCAGCTCTCTCTATCAGTGTTATAGAGGGTGAACAATTTATGAGTTTACCCTGTATAAGCTTTATACAGAGTAAAATGGATTTATTTAGGGTTTGGACCCCATTGGGAGTTGGGCATCTGAGCGTCAAAGAGAGGAACATTTCTTAAGCTGCTTTCAGTTAAGCTTGCAGTTTGTGGGATGTGGTTCAGATGTGGGTCTGTGTTTGTGACCGGCAAGTGTGTCTGGCACAACCCGGCAGGGTTCTGGAGTCCCAAACTGGCAGGGAAGGCAGAGGCAGAAATAGTCTTGGCACATCAGTTGGCAGCCCCAAGGGGGTTTCTGTGATGGAACCCATCACACTATACTTACTAGACTTTCAACCCTATGTTTTAAATTTTTATATTTTGAAAAGCACCAGAGTATACTACACAGTTTTTAAGCAAATGTTTGAAGATTAGATTAAAACGCCAATGCTCTTAAAATAGGATCATTCAGCTTCCAATAGGTGCAATAGTGGGAATGAGAAGGGGGTCTGTGTAGTAACAAGCTGGAAATAACTTCACTAACTGACACAATCCAAAAATATTATTTTACACACAAGTGTCCAAGAATGACAGCATCATCCAGCAAAAATTTGCATGAGTTTTTAAAATTACCCTTTAGGATGAGCACAAAAGCAGAGAAATAAACAATAGCCTACTTCATGTCATCTAGATTCAAAAAACCTGCTGTGTTCAGCTCTGTACTTGCCAAATGGAAAAGCAGAAAAATAAAAAAATAACTTATTTGAAGATGTCTAAGAGAGCATTACAAACAGTGACTATTGAAAGCGATTGTTCTAAACAGCTTTCTTCCCCCAACATCTTAATTGTGCATACGTTGCAGAGATAGGACTTCTGTGTCTTATTTTTAGAAGTTCTAAAATATAGAAAAGCAGATGGTGCATGAAAAAAATTGTACTTTAAAAACTGCCAAAATATTTTTTAAAAAGGGACTGCCAATCAACAGGCGAAACTGTTCATTTTTGTGATTTTGTCTCATCCAAAAAAGGAAGAGCTGAAGAAAACACATTCCAAGTCTTACTAAACACAGACAACATGTGGCTTTAGGAATCACGCACATGCAGAATCTCTTGAATAAATGACATCAGGAGAACCTGCTTTGTTTTGTACCAGAAAATACTAAGTTAGATTATTCTATTTTACCGCAAACTAGATGTCACAAAGGAAAGAGAACCATTCTTCTGACCTTTCTATGAGATGAAAGCAGCCACTACATACAGCTGGTCAGTTAAACAGAATTTTAGCAACAAGGCTCCTTTTCCTCAGAGATAAGCAACAAATTTTACCAGCAAGAAAGTTACTGGATGGTCTTTCTGTTTACAGGGGTTATTAAGAAGCTCAGCTTTATATTTTAGTTTATTGTTTATTTACAGTTCTGCAATATTGTGAGTTAACATAGACCTTAAGTAAATGCTTGTTTATATGTTTAAGTTATACATGAAACTAACAAGAAGATACATCAGACTTGACAAACAATTCCCTTGTTTATTAGCTTCACTGTGAGAGTTATAATCTTACGCAGATAAGATATTTCTCTTCTGCATCAGGGAGTTCACTCTTCATTGCATTCCAATAACTTACCAGTGAGAACTAATGCATCGTACTGAAGAGAACCTGAAACTGAGTCCCTATCATTGCTTCAGAAGTACATCAACCAGTTTTGCAGGCAGGCTATTGGGGCAGTTGTGAATATGGATTAAATGGTGGAATTTTGCCTCAGAAGTTTTCAGGTCCTCTATCATCTAGCAAACAGCAAAAATCAATATACTAGATGCCATATTTTCCTTTTTGATTTGTCAAGCTGTACAAGCACTGAGCTGCCATCCTTTATACATATCTTACAATTTTTGTATGCAGTTTCATTTAAGTGATTTGGAATAAGCACTCTTAAGCTGTACAAATCAATGGCCAAACAGCCGATGCAGAAACATAGTTGATTGAATAGGGTCAACAGGTTTTACCTATGGTACATTCCAGAGACTATAACCTGAACCAAGCATTGTTAAACCGATGCAGCTTTTCTCTCATGGCCCGACCTGGCAAGTGCTGAACACCATTAACTCCTAGTGAAGTTGGTGGGAGGTGAGGACACTTAGCAAGACCATGAAAGATGCTGAGCACCTCACAGGATGAGGTCCTGAGTTCAGAAGTATCCCTCCCACCCACTCACCCCACCCTGCCAATTTCAGAAAGTTACCAATTTTGTCTTTATTTTTACTCTGTTAGTAGCCACAAATCTTCATTTCTGAATTATAACCAGCAGCAATTAATAGAACAATAGTCACCAGGACAATTATTCTAGGCAAGTCATCACGAATGTCTACAAAATGTGTCAAAAACTAAATACTTCCCTTATGAGAAACTCAAGATTATTCTGGGAAAAGATTAAAACGAAGTCAAAACTAGCCAAAGACAAATCAAACATGCCACTATGCCTCCTAGGCCATATCCCCTCAGACACTTGTACTCATGGCCCATGCTCTCTTCCACATTCTGCTTCCGTGGCAGTCTTCCACGAACTCCTGACTCCATGGAAGCCCATTCATGGGAACTCCAGCTCTACCAATTTGGAGAGAAGAGGGGAACCAGCTGGGCTCCTCAGGATTCTTTCCCCTCCACCCCCAACAAACAAAAAACAAAAAACCAAAAAAAATACCCCAACCACCCTGCTTTTGGCTCTATTAATTTATGCTGCTTTCTATAACCGCATTGCATAACCCAACCCTGGAGTGTGTATAAGGAGGACAATCCAGGCGAAGCCCATGGGAGGGGAAGCGAATGGAAACAAGGCTCCTGCAAGAGTCATGCTGTACAGAGGTAGGCAAGAGCCAGTAGGAAAAGGCAGCAGAGCTGAGGCAAGGGGCATCCCTGAGATCTGTGCAGTAAGGAAGTACAATTCCTATCTCCATGGGAATTTCCATGGGTGCAAACCATATGATTAGGAAATTCCATGTTAAAACCTAGGGCACTTCCTCTCCTACATTACCTAGGGCAGATGGGATCGCCAGGATATCTCTGAGTAAATGGAGGATTAAATTGCAGAGCATTCAGAGTTTAAATATAGGCTCCCACACCATTAATTCTAATATATATATATATTATAGTCACGTTAATCTCGCTGTTTTAAAATGTATGCATTTTGTTGGGGTTTAAGTCACTTTGTCAGCATTTTACCTTTTTGCTTTTATGTTCAGGAAACAGTCTCACAATGATCAAAAAACAGAGTGAAAAAATGGAGGGGAAAACAAAACAAAATAAAATAAATGCCCCATGTTCTCTTACTTACTTATCCACCATTCCTTTCTGCCTCAGGATACGATATACTTCTGCCGAAGTCTGTGGTCCCTGCAATTTCTGGCCATTTAGCATTTCTTGCTCCAGTTCTTCAATGGACTTAACAGTATTTTTTTTTTTAAAAAAAAAAAAAAAAAAAAAAAAAAAAGGTTAATCATGACAAGGTATTTACCAACCTAAGACACCATTTTGAAGAATATTATGAAGAATAAGAAAGTTATAAAGCCCTGATAAGGGTCTTCTCCTCTGCTGGATGACACCACTGCTTCAGCATGGGGAGACAGCTCCCAAAGTTTGCCCAGCTGAGGGTGGTAGAACTAAAATCTTAAATGAACAGTCACTCAACATGAGTGTTAAGATGCGTGAAGATTTGATGGGAGAAGCTGGCTAGTGTCATTGCAGAATCCTAACATTTCCTCAAAAAGCAGTCTACGGTTTTCATAATGGTATTTACCTACATGCCTGTATGTAAACTTCCTCTTTCCCCTACTCCCTACCTCCAGTTCTCCTTCTCTTTGGAACTGCCTCATTCATTCTAGCTTTGCAACACTGTCTCTATGGTAACACACTGAAGGACAAAAGGTGGGGAGACAAGACTATGTTAACTGATTACAATGTGACTAGTATAACCACAGTATTATATTAGCAAGTCAGCAGTGAACGTAGTGCTCCTATGACATAGATTTCTGCAATGCTAGCCATCACATAAAGATGAAGACAGGCCTTGGTACAATACCTTCCCAGTTTTAACAAATGCTTCAGCCACCCTCCGATTGCGACCACCATAACACGTTGTGATCAGATCAGCGACTCCACAACTCTCCAGGAAAGTGGCAATAGACACCTGTCCCTTGCAAAAGATTTTTGCAAAAGCAATCATCTCCATTAGGCCAAGTCGAATAACAGCAGCTTTGGTATTATCACCACAGCGAAGGCCATCACAAAACCCGGCTCCCACTGCCACGATGTTCTAAGGAGAGGAGAAAAACAGTGGGAAGCAAATCATAAGGCTTAGAGAACCTCTGAAGACACAAAGGAAGAGAGTGCAAGTGTTCTGGTAAGAAACACACATACAAATATCTGCTCGCTTGTGTTAGCTAGGTGGCTGGATTAGACACAAAAGCTAACATTAATACAACATTAAAGTTGAGAATACTGTAAGGGAAGTCAAAAAACCAGGGAGCCAAATTCAGCCAAGCTAGTGCAGGGAGGTTTTGAACACACCCTTTTGCACCAGTCAAAATGGGAGTCTATAACCTACACAGCTAGAGCAATCATTGTGCCCTGGAGGGGGTGTGTGTGTGTGACCACCCCATGCAGGGGAGATGGTGTTTGTGCTCCTGGACTCCACTGATATTTCACTGGCAGGTGCTACATCCTTTTCTCCATTAGGGGATTCCAAACTGTTTATTGGCTAATTGTACCTGCTTTTTGAACAGCATTGAGCCCTTTCACCTCCCCAGAAGGGGAAGCTGTAGCCACGTTGCATTGCCACAACCTGTCCCTCTTTCTGTCACCTTTTACATCCCTGCTCCTAGCACAGACTGCTGTTCTGGCCAAACTAGAGACATTTTCTGGGGATGTGCGAGATGAATGCATTTCTCAGGTGTACTGATCATATCTGACTCTACTGTCTTCTTGGAGACACCACCGTGGAGCTTAATGCAGAAGGATTCAGTATTACTTTATGGTGTTTCTCCATCACATTCTCCCTGTAGTTTTTGAACAGTATGATCCAGATATAGCATGAAACTTCCCTTTAGATGCCAACCACTTGTCTGCTGGACACTCACTATTTTTTAAGACTATATGTCAATGAATGGCGAAAGTTAGCCTCCAATTTCTGCTATTTTGGCTTTGTTTACTCTTTCTATTTCAAAGCTGCTCAGCCCACATAAACCCACAATTTGACCCAGAGTGCTTAAATTGTTTGCTTTTGTCTTTCATTATTTGTTTGTCAGAGGGAATAGGAAAGCTAGTCGTAGTGCTTTAAGCAGGCCTTGACCAGCTTGAGCTGGGAAAACAGCGTGCATGTTTTAATTCTGAAAGCATCAGCTTGTTAGACCTTTTCTACAATGTTGCCATTGCACATTCTGACAGGTAGCCTGCAAATAAAGAAGTGATTGACACACACAGCTTCATATCATAGGTACACCTGTAATATCATAGCCTCATACAGCTACTTTATAAATTCATATGCCAGATTATGTATTTCCACTTTTCTCTGACCTCTCCTTAATGAAAGGAGATATGATAATTCTCTCTCTCTCTCTCTCTCTTTACATATATAGATATATAGAGATATACATCTCTCTCTTATAGGTAGCACAGGTAGCAATGCCTATAGTTAAGTTTGCCTAACATGTTTGATTATTCTCTGTTTCCAGTTTCTCTGTTTCCAGTTATAACTTCAAACTAACCATCTGGGCTGAAATTTTCCATGTCAAGTGTCTGCCTTAGGTTCAATTTTTGAGGAAGCATCAGATAAATGCTTCAACCATTTCTCAGAATAAGGTTAGGGGAAAAATACATTGTTTTGCACATATTTTATTAAAAAAACCCACAGCTGTTTTGTTCAGAAACTAATGTTTTGGAACAGGAGCCTGCAAATTGGCAGAGAGTTTGTCTTGGTGCCAGGGCTGTGCCTTGTGCTGTCCCAATGAAAATTCGCTTAAATTTGCCAAAGTTATAAGCTTCTGAAAAAATCTCAGTTCACACGTGCTCAGTATAGACTTAAAAGAGTTCAGCCACTAAATTCTTTGAAGAGTCCCTCAGAACGGAGCATTCTCCCTCCCCTCACAGATCTTATGTGCCAACTGTATATGAACTGCCCCCACCAAGTGACTAAGAATGCTCCACCCCAAGGCTGCAGGGCTAAGCAAGACTTCCCCTGCAACTGCTACTCCTGGCTGCCAGGGATTACTGTGGTGCTGGGTACAGGAGCTGGGAGCAGGAAAACTCTCTCTCCTGAGCTCTCATTTATCCTGCTGCTGGCACCCAGGCAGCATGCAGGCAAAAGGAAAAACAGCCTGTATTGAATGCAGATGGCTGAGGAACAAGAAAGGTTGGGGGCAGGACCTTACGCAGAAATATCAAGCTTCGTTTCTTGTATAGTCCTCAGTGAAGAATGGACGTGTGTGAAAAAAGCTTGTTTGTGACTTTTTTAAGTTGGTAAGTTTAAAAGCATGCATGAAAATATTTGTTTTTTGTGCTACTTTATTTGTTTTGGGCAAAGGTGCCACTGGGGCCAACTTCTAGCTCAGGAGCTCTCAAATTTTTCATGGTCCGTAGAGTGTCATGTAGATTCCTCCTTTCCTATTGCAGAACACCCATGTGGCAACTCCAGCAAGCGATACTGGGAAGCACTATGCACTTTGTTTTCTTTTAATATAATTTAGTTGCTGGATATATGAAGGAGAAGCTCTCACCAAGAGCAGCCAGGTACTCCACAAATCACAATCGGAGAACTTCTGTTCTAGCTTAAAAGGTTGGAGACCATTAGAAGATCAGTTTAATGAAAATCTGTGCAAGACAAGAGAGTCTTATTTTGAAGACAAATAAATAATAATAATAATAATAATAATTAATAATAATACCACCACCTAGTACATGGTGCTTTTCATCAGTAGATCTCAAAGCACTTTACAAAAGGAAGTCAATATCATCATCATTTTTCAAATGGGGGAAAATGAGGCATGCAAAGGTGAAGTGACTTTCACAAGCCCACCCAATAGACCCAGTGGCAGAGCCAGGAACAGAGTCCAGGTCCTCTGAGTCCCAGTTCAGTGCTCTGTCTACTAGGCCATACTGTCTCTCCTTAATTAGTAACAGCAATGTTAACATACACTCTAGTGGTCCCTACTCTGATAGTTAAGATGCTCCTTTGTCTTTTGCTGCAATCAATAAACTCTTTTTTCCCTGTTGACAGGTTCCATTAAATTATTTGACAGATAATAATAAGCTCCAGTACCATCTGCTGCCTATAAGATTTAATATACATGACATTAATATGCAGCAGCACAGATATCCTGAGCTCTATTATCACTAAAGCCCCTCTATTTTCAGTTACATGCATATCCATTGTATTTGCAGGAACTCATATTTATGCACAATAGAAATGTTCCCATCTGTTTGCAAGCTCAAATACTCAATTTACCTATGCAAATACCTGTTTGTGCATACAGCTGTGGAGTTTTGGAGGCAACATAAGAGCAATTCTATTTTGCAGGTTCATGATTTTAAAATGTTGCCTTAATGATGACATGAAAATAAGAGTAATTCAATGCCCCAAGCTAAAATTAAATAAATACATTAAATAACACTACTGAAAAGCTTTTTTTTTTTTAAACCAAACACTAAAAAAAGATCACCTGCAGGAGACTCTGGGTCTCACTCCATTGTGGCGCCTCAGCACATAGGAACCAACAACTCAACTTTGAACACCACTACCTGCCAGCTATCTCAAGTAAGCAAGGAGGGTCCAGCAGCTGGAGTGAATACAAAAAAAAAGGAGGAAGTGCTGAATGAGTCTGCCCTGAGAGAGATATCTTGGGTCTGAGATGAGAAGATCTAAGTGGTAGACAGAGTAGTCCTAAGCTAGGATTGGACTTTATATTATCTTATGCTTAGATGTTTGTTAAAGTTGAAGCCCAAGAAGATGGTTGAGTTTTGATCCTGCCCAGAGTTTAGGGACTGTTGTAGAACAGATGGGAAAGTCATCTTCTCATAAGCAACTCAGTGTGATCACACAGAGTCCTTCAGAAATGCAGGTTTGATTAACATCAAAAGGCTATGCATATTGCATATGTTACGGCTCCAGACTTTGATGACCATATGAGCATTTTGTAACGTGAAGGTCAGTGCCAACAAAGAATTTAAAACTTGCAATCCAACATTGGTTTTGACAGCAAGTTTATGGAGTCCCTCATCGTGCTGATGCATATGGTTTCAGAGGCCTTTTTTAACCACACATTGTCCCTCCACAATTAAGTTGATAGTAAAAGGAAAAGCAGAGTGTAATCCATGTGAGATTTCATGCCTTCATCTGTGCTGCAAACCTGAGCTGGTGTCCAAGGATACCCATACAAGTATTAGAACCCGTTTTCCCTTCTACTTACACATACTATTTTGCAGAAAGGAGTGAGAAAACAGATATTTGAGGTTGGGAAGGAATTTTCCTTCAGGTCAGACCGGCCTGAGTTGTTTTTTTTTTGCCTTCCTGTGCTGCATGGGGCATGGGTCACTTGTAGGTTTAAACTAGTGTAAATGGGAAATTCTCTGTAATTTGAAGTCTTTAAACCATGATTTGAGGACTTCAGTAACTCAGCCAGAGGTTAGGCGTCTATTTCAGAAGTAGCTGATGTTCTGTGGCCTGCAATTTGCAGGAGGTCAGACTAGATGACCACGATGGTTCCTTCTGGCCTTAAAGTCTATGAGTCTAATTCTCAGTGCACTTCACAACAGGAACCATTACTGATGCAGAACAAACCTGTGATACCTGGTTCACAAAACCAGCAAGCTATTGTTTACAGCCATTTCTAGCTCTCTCCCTGATACCACCAGATCCAGTGACAGAACTGCAACTCACATTTCAAGACACTTCGTGAGTTATGGTAAGGCCTCCATTTCAGTGCTCTCAATCTTCTATACTTCCAAACAGCTCCATCAGCCCATTGTCAGAGAAAATAAATACAGCAAGTGAAGCAGATATTCAGAACGTGTGTCTGAACAGCAAATTCAGCAGATGTTCTTTCGTCACCTAGCTCTGACAGCCATTATTAGTTTTCATTTAAATGTGCTTCAGAATAATTTCAAATGTAAAATTATCAGCCAGAAGAATGCTGTGTTCAAAACTTTCTTATTTTCTGTGTTCCTTTCAATTTTTAGGCAATCATCCATATTGAAATCATCCCTGCTTAGAGGAGTGAGGGAGGAGGAGAAAGGAATGAAGCTAGTCCAGAGGTATAGCTGTATCATAATCTTCTATTGTATACCAGTATATTATGCAAGAAATAGAGCTGGAATATTATAAAGATCTTGTATTCATATGTCTTTGTTTAAACTATGACCAAAATCTCCAATGAGGAGACAAGATACTTTCAAAAGCTGGGGGGAGAGAGGGGGAAAAAAAGCCTCTCTCTCTGTCTGTGTGATGCTTTTGCCGGAGACACAAGAGGAATGGAGTCTTAGAACTTAGTAAGTAATCTAGCTCGATATGCGTTAGATTCTGTTTGTTTAAATGGCTGAGAAAATAAGCTGTGCTGAATGGAAAGGATATTCCTGTTTTTGTCTTTTTGTAACTTAAGGTTTTGCCTAGAGGGATTCTCTGTTTTGAATCTAATTACCCTGTAAAGTATCCTGATTTTACAGAGGTGATTCTTTTTTACTTTTTCTTCTATTAAATTCTTCTTTTAAGAAACTGAATGCTTTTTTTTCATTGTTCTTAAGATCCAAGGGTTTGGGTCTGTGGTCACCTATGCAAATCGGTGAGGATTTTTATCAAACCTTCCCCAGAAAAAAGGGGGTAAGATTTAAGAGGATTTTGGGGGAAAAGAAGTTTCCAAACTAACTCTTTCCTAATAATAATAATAATAATACCGGTGTTAGACGTTTGGTGATGGCAGCGAAAATCCAAGGGCAAAGGGTAAAATAGTTTGTACCTTGGGGAAGTTTTAACCTAAGCTGGTAAAAGTAAGCTTAGGAGGTTTTCATGCAGGTCCCCACATCTGTACCCTAGTGTTCAGAGTGGGGAAGGAACCTTGACACACAATTTGAGGACTTCAATAGCTCAGACATAGGTGAGAAGTTTTTTTGCAGGAGTGGGTGGGTGAGATTTTATGGCCTGCGTTGTGCAGGAGGTCAGACTAGATGACATAATGGTCCCTTCTGACCTTAATATCTATGAATCTATGATGCAGAAACCAGAATCATGTACTGTGGCTGCTGTAAGCACCTTACATACTCTAAAATAAATACTGTAGTTGCATTTTACTAATTCCTCCTCCAAATTAGTATTGGGATGGAATATATGACTTCGACTGTATTCAAGAATGCAGTTTGCAGTGGTACTGCAGACAATTAAAATAGGCACTGTTGCAGAAGTTAAGTTAGAATCTCTCTTTATTTACAACAATACCCTCAACAGAACGTTGTCCTCATGGATCACATAGTTTTTCCCCTCACTTTTCAGAGAGAAATTCTCTCTCTAATCAGTGAATTACATAGCTCCAATTTTCACCAATTTATCATGATGTAAATTCCCAATCATATTGAAGAGACAGGAAAATTCCTTAACAGATTTTAAAAGCTAGCACACATCTGTACTCTAAAATATGATGATTAAAAAACAGATATATGACCAGGTTAATCATATCTTCAAAAACAAAACAAGAAAAAAATTGTTAACTAAATTACCAGTAATAAAATTTTAAAAATTCTCTCTATTTTAAAGTAGCCTACTTTACATTACATCTGTTCTCCTGCCCCCGCATTTTGCTTAGTATAGGCAAGAAAGATAGAACAGAAACTTAAAGTAAACTGGCTAGTCAATTTCACATTGAGGTTCTCAGTGCACTAGCCCAAGATAGCAATGTCTGAATTATAAACAGCTCAGGGAAGCGTTTACATACCCAGAGTCAGGACAAATCTGGCACAGAACTTAGGTTTAAAGAAAAAAAAGGGGCGTTACATGACAAGGAAAAAAAAAGTGCTGTTTAAAATGTAAGACCCAATTAAAGGTTTTCATGAAATTAAAAAAATTACGAGTTTGTAAAAGAAAAATTCATAAACACAAACATTTTTGTTTGTAATACAAATGATAGCCTAGTAGGTGAGAACCAGAAAGTAAAAGATGGTTTGTCTATTTCCACTGCACAAGTGGGACTGAACGTAACAGCACAAGTAAATTACATTTTTAAAATGCTCAATTTTAATAATGTAATGTATTTTATAACATAGGCAAGACTGAAATCTACAGATGAAAGCACTAGGTGTATTATTTGATTTGTTAAAAATAGATGGGCCAGATTTTCACTTGGTGTAGCTTCACTGATGTCAACTGAAATATGAAGATTTACACCACATGGGAATTTATACCAGATTCGGCCATGGTTTTTAACCCAATGTGATCTCTTTATTAGTTTTAAACAACCACTCTGATTTTTATTTATTATTCCATGAAAAACTTCAGTTAATCTTTGATTTTCTGAAAAGCTCTTCACAGGTGAATCGGGAAGTTGTTTTTGTTTGTTTAATTAGCTATTTGCTTTGATCAACACCCACTGGATTGTCTCCTCAAGGCAGAGTATTTTATCAATTCCGTATGTTCTTTTAAACTGTCAGCATCAGACCCTAGTAGACTAGGCCTTTTAGACCATTAACCAGTGACTTTAGCTGGTGAGTAACAAGATCTAAAATTCATTCACACCAGTATTTACAAACATTAATCATCATAATAATAAAAGAACAGATCAAGAAAATATGCAAATTTAATCTTAGTAGCTATCTAGATTCAGAAGAGAAACTGTCTTAAATTCTTTAGCACTTACAGATAGATGCTTATGTCTATATTGACTTGGACCTTCCAGCAATGTGTCAGCAGACATCCAAGTCCTACAGGAGTTTAGACACACCAATCTCAAGGTCCCTTTCACCTAGAGCTCACTCTCTGAGCTGAAGTCAAAACCCAACATTCACTGGCTTAAGTCCACCTCTAATTCTGCCTCCAAGAGTTTTCGTGTTCCCAGACAGTTCCTTCTTCCAGAAGTATACAGGAATTAGAGCGGGTCAGAAAATGTCAAAATGAAATTTCAACAATCAAAAAAAGGGAACAATCTAAATCTGTAAAATTTTTCTGACCAACTCTAACAGGATTGTGTGCAGGGATGTTTTCTTGGTGACTCTGCATATCACCACTAGAACATCTGAAAGCAGTGGATAAACTAGGCCAGATTCTGATCTCCGTAACATCAGTATAAATTCAGAATCACTGCAGTAAAGCCAGTGGAATAACTCCAGATTACGCTAACATAACGGATATCAGAATCTAGCCCATCAGTCCATCACAGGCTTCCTGCCAGTTACATAATTTCAAGCAGGATTTAAATATGCCAGATTCACAGCAAAAGCTATCTGAAAACCAGGCTTCTCATCTCCTGCAAATTACCTGAATGTCGTGTGACGGGGCAAGGCCAGATGGCTATAGAAAAGTAGTGGAAGATAGATATACTAACTCCAGGCTAAACGAATCCCTGGTACCAGGATAAGTTAAATGGCAGTTGCTTCAGGTCAATTAAAACACTTGGGGCCAATTAAGAACTTTCCAGAAGGCAGGGAGAATGCTAGGTTGATTGGGACACCTGAAGCCAATCAGGGACTGGCTGAAACTAGTTAAAAGCTTCCCAGTTAGTTAGTCAGGTGGGTGTGGATGTCAGGAGCTGTGGGAGGAAGTTGTGTTGTTGGAGAGACTGAGCAGTACACACTAGATCAGGCACAAGGAAGGAGACCCTGAGGTAAGGGTGAAGTGGAGCTTGAGGAAGTGAGGGCTGCTGTGGGGGAAGTAGCCCAGGGAATTGTACATGTCACATTTCTAAAAGGTCAGCTACCATAGCTAACACTATTACGGTCCCTGGGCTGGAGCTTGGAGTAGAGGGTGGGTGTGGGCTCCCTCCTTTGCCCCCCCGGATTAATCACTGAGACTGGGAGACAACAGAGATTGTGCAAGGGCGGATAGCTTCTCTTCACCTCCCTTGCTGGCTTATGATGAAAATGGCTCAGTAGACTGTGACCCTTGCCTCTAGAGAGAAGGGTTATGTGGAGGGTCACAGTGAGCCTCTGAGGCTAGTGAAATCTGCCAGGAAATGCAGGACCCATGGAGACAAAGACAGAGCTTTGTCACAGTAGTTTAAGACTCCATGATTTCCCACACAACAACCTCAACGTAACAGAACCAGGAACCAAAGAGCCCCTCAAGTAAAACAGAGTATTTCATGTAACATTTACTAATCATTACACAGTGTTTATGCTGACTTCCATTACATATTACTTTATTATGTTTGTGAGCTTTATTTTTCTTTTCAGTTATTTTCTGAAGTATCATAAATATAGTTTTACTAGTACATGACTGTGTTCAGTGAAATTGCTTCCCGTCACAAACATTAAAGAACATGAACTATTGTATTACTGGCCAGGGGCCCAAGCCATTAATAACATATATAACAATTTCCTGTAAATTAACGTGAAAAGAAAAAAAATCAATAGGAATAATTTTAAGCTACACTTCACTTCCTATCGGTACAATTCAGTTACAAAAACAAAAGAAAAAACAGCTTTGTAGTTCTTTGAAAGAACAGAAAAATATTTGTTTTACTGTTCAGCCATTCTGCACAAACCTTATCCAATACAAGTTTGGAGAATACATGCATCAGATTTGTACACAACAATATAGTGCTTTACATCTTCAAAGTGCTGCATCAACATTCACTATACGAGAAGGATACACTGGTAATGGCAAAAAAAAAAAAAAAAAATCCCACTTCTTGTCCGAAAAATATTTATACCTACTACAAGTTGCAACCACCATCTCAAAATTACTACAGCTGGATGGAATTAGTAGGTATTCTCCATTTTTAGGTTTACTCTGTACACATTTGACAACACTTTGTGCTTAGTCAGTTTACTTGTTTTCCTTATTGTTTGCAAGGGTCTTTCATCAAATAGCAACAGGGGAGAGAAAAAGCATTTTAAAGAGTAAGAAAATGGCAGCATGACGACTCGAGTCCAGTACCTGAAGTTATTTTAACTCCTTTTTTAAAACTGTCATGATTTCATGTTCATGGAATCCCCTTACTACTTACTGCCCATCTCCCAGAAATGTATTTATTGCTATTCTCATTTGCAGATGGAGAAACTATGGCTCAGAGGGCCAAATTCACCACTGGTGTTATGTAAATGAAGTTCTAGCGAAGTCAGTGGCAACCTACCAGCTTATTCCCGTGGTGAAACTGGACAAGGGAGACTAATGCTCCATCCATGCTTCTGAAACTACTTCTAACCTGATAAGATGAAAATAGCAATTCACAGGATTTTTCAGCAAGCGCAAGGCTTTACCAGAATAAGCCAGAACTAGGTACCATAAGCAAAAACAGACATAAAAAGGAAATTCCCAGTCTAGGGTTCACTCAGACTTTGGTATCTGGGCACAGAGCCCTGCCATTCTCTCTCTTCTCTCCAGGAGCCCTTATACCTCTTCTTTGCAGTACCTACTTAAGGAAAGAGGAATGTAAATCTGGAGTTAACACCTAACCAGGCAGAGTCTGACTAGACTGCTCCCTGCCTCTCTTTTTCAAAGCCATTCCAGCTGGCACAGTTGAGACAACTGTATAAATGGGACATAACTTTGCTAAAACACGTGGTCTGGGATAAGTCTTAAATAATGTTTTACCAGAGTTGTGTCCCACCTACATGGTTGATATAACCATGCCAGTAGAAGCGGCTTCTATAAACAAATGGGACAAGGAGCAAGGGAACTATGTGGTTTCCAGTACAAAAAGGGTTTATTTCAGCTTCACATGCCTCTCCCCTTGCATAGGGGATGCTGTACACATAGACCTTGCCCAGAGGCTGGAATGGATTTTAAAAGTGTTTCAGGAGTGTAGATGCAGTATCACTTGCATGAAGCCACAGAGCAAGTAAAGGGCAGAGGTAGGAACAGAACTCAGGATATCTTGATGCAGAGCTCGATGCACTAACCACATGCCTCTGTCCAATTTTAGAGAGAGAGACACAGACAACTTTTTAAGGGTAAATACTCTCCCCCTTCCCCCCCATCTCCCTTCCCCAGTCATCTAAAAATTCAGCATGGCTAACTGTACCTTAAGAGCACCACAAAGCTCAACAGTATCTGCATCATCCACTACAGTTATTCGGAAGTTTGGCGTCTGCAGGAGTTCTTTGAAAAGAAGGCCATTCTCCAGGATTTTACTGCCTGTTGAGGGGGGAAAAGGCAAGCAATGAATTATTTAATTATTATCCTGGCTTTTTAGTGCAAGGCAGAATACTTCAGAGCAGGAGTTAGATTGTTTTTCCCCACTTCCCCCCCCCCTCCAATCAAGATAGACTATTGGTAAATGTATCCATGTTAAGAACTAAGAGCTCAGAATAAACAGAAGAACAATCACACCCTTTTTGTTTAAATCCATTTCCCTTGTTTTTTTACTTAAATAATTAAAATTGGTTTAAAATACTCTATCCAAGTTATCTTCTCAGCAGCTGCAATTCTATGAAGTACTTTAAGCACATGTCCAGACCTACTGATAAAACAAGTCAGATACCTTATTAACACAGCAAGCTAATCTTGCCCTAAAAAAGAAGTCTGTCAACATTTTAAACTAACTCAACCATCTAAAATAACTATATGCAAGAGATGTTAACGTGACACTAAGTTTGCAAAGTTAACTACACAAAAGTAAAAAAAAAAAAAATTTCATGTTCTAACAACAATAACTCCCTCAGATTGCACACTGCTGTATATATTTGAATGCACATGTGAGACTTTGTGAAATCTATGAATAGGTATGCTCTCCAGCCTTAGATGGGTGCAGAGATATCTGTGCTAGTAGTTCCAATCGCAGGATCAAGGCCAACACCTGCAGTTTAGAAGAATTAGCTGCAATGAAAATCTACAAAGGATACAGTAGTACCTTTAAAAAGTTATAAAGATGGAAAGAGTTTCACAAGCTGCAACACCTGTACTAAAAACATCTTATACCTTGATATTAGACTATGTAGCAACTTATGTAGCAAAATGTTCTGCACAGCAGTGGCATGGCTACTTTATCAGTATTAAACAGTATAATCATTACTTTGTGGCTTGGTAATTATTTCATTGTAAAAGAAATAAGGGTCAGCTCTGAAGTCACAATCCTAATGAGATTTCATAATCTCTCCTTCCAATGCCTTACTGCTACATTTGGAAGTGCAAACATTATAGGAAGTTCAGAAATTAAATATGAAAGACTTAGTACCTTCTGATAATGATCGATTAAAGCTGGCAACAGTGATGTTCAAATTATTCAGCGTGGAGTTTTGAGCATAGATGTCGATATTTAAACACTTTAATTACACAGATTGTTACCTATTGTGGTTTCACAGAACTTCTCTGCTGCTACCTCGTTGGCAATGTTAGCTCCCATCAGCACACTAATGTCTATTCCCATTTTCTCTCGAATAATGTCAGAAATCAGCTTGAGTCCCTCTGGGCCTTCATCTATTCCCTGCAGCCAACATTAAAGTGAATTACTGAACAGGCATTAGACAGAATAGACTGCATCACAATTATCCTTCCTGGGTAGAAGCTACAATAAAGTTTATCCAGTTAGTGACAGAAGATAGTGGGCTTGTTACCACAGAGATAAAGCACACACACATACATCTGGCTATATAGTCTTGCCTCTACTGTGACCTTTTAGAATGTCTTCCTTTGATACAAAATTGCACTTAAAAATTAGGAATTAACTACCAACATCTAGATGACAACAACAGGATTTATTTTGTGCTAAATAAAGAGCCCAGTCCTGTAAGGTGCTGCAAGTTCATCTCCCCCGGGATCAGATTCTCAGATGATGTAAATGAATGTCCCCCTACTAAAGTAAATGGAGCAACACTGATTTCCAGCTGTTGAGGAGCTGGGCTATTGACCTCAGTGGAAACCGAGGCAAAGAAACTCACAGGATTGGATTTTGATATTTTTATGTCGTATTTTGTGGAGAAAACACTCAAACTGAAATATTACAAAGAAACTGCTTCGTGTTTAATGACAGCAATGGCTTACTAGTCAATCAGTTCTAGTCATCTTGAACACTACTACAAAGTGAAAAGCCTGTTTGTGGATATGGAAGAAGCTGATTAATAATACTTTTGCTCTTACGTAGCATTTTTCATCTATCGATTTCAAAGCGCTTTATCAAAGTATCATTATCCCTGTTCTCCAGAGATAGAGAAACTGGGGCAGAGAGAGACTGAGTGCCTTGACTAGATCAGTGCCAGAGGGGAGAATAGAATCCAGAACTCCTGACAGCTTGTGCTTTTTTCAGGGAACTGCAGTATCTCCTTCATCCAAAGCTATTTCTCCCATGGAGCCAAAATGTGAATTAACTGTGTTTTTTTCCCTCTGTAGAAGCACAAAGTCAAAACTGTCATCCTCCTTCCCAAAAGTATAAATATTTAGGAGGTTATAGAAACATTTTCTTTGTAAAGACTTATTTTTAAATGGTTTCTCATACCTAGCACAGAGAAGACCATGGCCTTTTTTTAAGTATAAAAAGGCATTGCTGAAATCGATTTAACTTTACTTAAGCCACAGAAGACATTCCTGGCTGGGAGAGTTTTGCATTCCTAAGGCTTAATTTTTTTTTTATTGTTAAAACCACTGCACAACTAAGAGATATTGTGAGACACGTACTAAACCAGCCAATGAAAACGTAAGTCAATTACTATACTGTTGCATTACTTTTTTCACTCTCACTTAACACCTTTGTGGACCATATTGTACAGTGATGAGAATCTGAAAGTATGCTCATGTATGTGTCGTTTTTTTAACAGCTCCAAAGATGCCTTGACAGTCTGTCTATTAGGCCCCCAAACAGGCAATTAACCAGCAGCAGCCATTCAGTCTCTTTAAAGGGCATTTGGAACAACTACCTAGATATGAATTTGTGCACTTGAATGAATAACCCGCAGTGAGAGAGATCACACATAACTGGGTACTAAATCCAGGCCTAACGTGAACAGACTGAACTTCTGCTGAAGTCAAAGAGAGCTGCACCTACTTATACTAGGTCTGAAGTTGACCTGAAAAGAAGCAGGAACCCAGGTGGATCTGACCTGAGAACTTCCACAGTGTAGGGGTATTCCCCACATGGTATAGAGTCAATGTAATGGCTCCCAACATAGGCCAGGGCAATAGATCTAGATGCTGCAATGATCACCAAAGGCAGCTAGATGTACATTAGAACAACCCAAAGGCAGAAGATTTCAAATTGCTTTTCACTCCTGTGCTCTTCTTGTATTGCAATGCTAAAAAAGCAAGTTGCATTCCATTTCCTCTGATTATTCAACACATATATTTACTGAATTCCAGTCATTTACCCTATCATAATCAATTTAAGGCAACATGATTACAGATGCATCATTCAGGTCCTCATCTGGCATTCACCTTATCATTCACCAAAGACCCAGTTTTATTTTCACATATTAGGTTGAGTTTGCAGGTCTGACAGTTAAACATACACCTTTCATTTGTAAAGAGAGTATACTGCATATAGAAATCAGACAGAAAAAGGACCCCACTATGCCATTTTACATAGAGTGACCAAATGTCCTGATTTTATAGGGACAGTCCTGATATTTGGGGCTTTTTCTTACATAGACACAGTCATAAATATAAAGGGAAGGGTAACCACCTTTCTGTATACAGTACTATAAAATCCCTCCTGGCCAGAGGAAAAACCCTTTCACCTGTAAAGGGTTAAGAAGCTAAGAACCTGGCTGGCACCTGACCCAAAATGACCAATGAGAGGGACAAGATACTTTCAAATCTGTGGAAGGGGGCAAAGGGTTTGGGCTGTCCGTGTGATGCTTTTGCTGGGAACAGATCAGGAATGTAAGCCTTACAACTCCTGTAAAGTTAGTAGGTTTCAGAGTAGCAGCCGTGTTAGTCTGTATTCGCAAAAAGAAAAGGAGTACTTGTGGCACCTTAGAGACTAACAAATTTATTAGAGCATAAGCTTTCGTGAGCTACAGCTCACTTCGAAGTGAGCTGTAGCTCACGAAAGCTTATGCTCTAATAAATTTGTTAGTCTCTAAGGTGCCACAAGTACTCCTTTTCTTTTTGTAAAGTTAGTAAGTAATCTAGCTAGAAAATGCGTTTGATTTTCTTTTGTTTAATGGCTTGTAAAATAAGCTGTGCTGGAGGGAATGTATATGCCTGTTTTTGTTTCTTTTTGTAACTTAAGGTTTTGCCTAGAGGGATTCTCTATGTTTTGAATCTGATTACCCTGTAAGATATTTACCATCCTGATTTTACAGAGGTGATTCTTTTACCTTTTCTTTAACTAAAATTCTTCTTTTAAGAACTGATTGATTTTTCATTGTTCTTAAGATCCAAGGGTTTGGGTCTGTGTTCACCTGTACCAATTAGTGAGGATTCTTATCAAGCCTTCCCCAGGAAAGGGGGTGTAGGGCTTGGGGGGATATTTTGGGGGAAGACGTCTCCAAGTGGGCTCTTTCCCTGTTCTTTGTTTAAAATGCTTGGTGGTGGCAGCATACGGTTCAAGGACAAGGCAAAGTTTGTACTTTGGGGAAGTTCTTAACCTAAGCTGGTAAGAATAAGCTTAGAGGGTCTTTCATGCAGGTCCTCACATCTGTACCCTAGAGTTCAGAGCGGGGAAGGAACCTTGACAGATGCCTATTACCCCCCATCCCTTGTCCTGATTTTTCACACTTGCTATCTGTTCACCCTAATTTTACATAACCCTCTTTCAGAGCAGAACTACACTAACTACAGAATTTGTTTCCAGTGGCCAAACTAAATGTACTTGCATAGAGATATAAGGAAAGAAAGTGTGTTTATGGACGCACATGTGCACGTGTTTAGAAATAAAAAAATCCTCCATTACTTACAAATGGTGAAATGATTCCATTCTCACATGCTCTTTTGTTAGTGAGATCAGATCTCTGCCCCTTTGTACAGATTTTGGTCCCATTGTCAGAGGAAATGTGTAGTTTGCACACAGTTGCAACAGAATAAAAAAAAAAAATGTTTGCACCATTTCTGTCAAGAGAGCACTTCCTGGACCACAGCAGCAGCTTAACAATGGGAAGTTGTCTGGTAACCAGTTCTGGCTTGTGTAAGAGATGTCATCCAACATTACATTAAATATTCAGATTAAGAATATACTAATGTTTATGGAAAAAATAGAAAATGTTTTCCCTGGCATAAATAAATACGTTTTCCTTAGCATAATTTTACCAGTGCATTAAATATTTATTCTTTACATAAATATAGTCAATAACTATCAAGTATTTAAACTGTATTTTTAAAGGAATATAGACCCAGTTTCTGATCCAAATCAGATCTGTGTAAAAGCCACAGTAACCAGACTGACTTTTAGAGTTATTCTGGTTTCACATTGACATAAATGACATAATGGTAAACAAATAGGCCAGAATAAGTTAGGGAAGAATCAACTACGTTTCTCTCAAGAGTTTAAGAAAAGAGAGTGAAGGAACATGTCCTCAATTCTGTTGGTGTAGGCTACTTGGTGACATCAAAATTTTCAGTCTGGGATTTTATTTTCATCTCAGATAGCTTATTGTCTGACATGGAAGTTTTCGTTGCTATATATTTATTGCTTTCAACACTATGCCAGAATCATGTGCCTTGTTTCTTTCATCCTTCAATTCAACAAATATATAATCAAAAAATTATCTGTAAAGTACAACACCTGAACTAGAGCAGTGTTACCTTTTAATAAAATTCAGGTTTTCAAGACTAAATCTCTTTGATAGGGCAGCACCAACAAAAACAAGAGAGTTAATGGTTTTAGCTAAACTAAAGAGAGCCAAATTTATTTAAAAAATAAAAATGAAAGATCTGGAGGGTGAACCTGTGCCAGGAATGAGAACAGACGGGAACTTGTGCCAAGAAAATAAAGCACTCCCACCCTCAACTAAATGAAGGGAAGAACAAAGTAATGTCTTTTTGAAGCTTGTGGGAATAACCAGACCTAACATAACTTAATACTCAGAAACAAAATGTCATTTAAAACAGAAACTCCTTTGCCTCCAGCTCTATGAAAGCCCCTTTAAAATGCTGTTCCCAACAAGTTCCCATACTGGAACTGGTCCATCTTTTTGGATGGCTCTGAACAGTTTCTCTTGTTGCAGCAAAATCTTTGATGTGAACGAGAGCACTGTCCACTCAGTCACGTGAGATTCTCTTGTCAGTCTTTAAAATGATCAGCTCAATGTTTGGGATGTGAATTAACTATCAGACTATTATATTTATGCTCTGCTCTCCATCTAATGATGTATCCAGAATCAGAAAGTAATAGGATGAAAAGCCTGGTGGTGCAAAACATTTTTTTAAGTTAGTTTTGTAAGCAGCCTCACCTCCCTCTTACTGAAAATGACAGAATAAAATAAACCCTGTATAATAATCCACTAGTGACTAGGACTCAAAGTCCTATTGTACATCCAAAGAAGTCCTACTGAACAATCAAGAAAAAATAAAAATTTGGCAGGGAAAGATGTTTTTCATTTCGAACTCTCAGTTGAATGGCTTCAGAAGATTATATTCCATTATATATTGACAATGTTAATGTATAGCATTTATTATACCTTAATGAGCGTTATCCCAACAGCTTTCTTTGGTACCCGTCCTGTGATCTCATCGCAGATCTTATGAATAAACTGATGAGGAATGACAAAGACCAACAAGTCTGCATCTTGCACAGCTTCGTTAAGATTTGGAATGGCAACCTGTACAATTATGAGAGAAAAAGGGGGTTGAAACAAAAGAATTTACAAAAACTTAATTCTATTCAAAAGTTCTCTAAAAATAATCTAGAAGACCTTTCTGAGAATCATCATTTCTATCATGCTATATCAATAAGAGAAAAAAAAACATGCATGTTACATTCCTAAAAATGCAAAAGCATCAAATGCTTTCAAGCCAACCCAAGACATATTGGGCCACATTTTGAAAGGGGCCTTTCCCCACCTTCTAATATTGTGGACACAATCAATTGTACCTGAAAATGACAGAATTTAGACAGCTAATTACCAAATTTGCAGGAGCAAATGATGTTCGCATTTACAAATCAGAGTTCCAGACAGCTAACTAACATTCACAACCTAATTGATTGAAATGCAAAATTAGAGGCTGTTTTTGATTGTCTCTTCCCTAGCTGCTAGTTTGGCAAAACAGTCTAATACACTACTGCACTAAGAAGAATGAGGCCTGGTCTACATCTAAAACTTAGGTCGACCTAGCTACATTTCTCAGGGCTGTGAAAAATTCACACTCAGATGTAGTTAAGCCAACCTAAGCACATTGTAGACCTAGCTACCACCTCTCGAGGGGATATATTTACTACAGTGATGGAAAAAACCCTTCCCTGTTGCTGTAGCAAGTGCCTACATTACATTGCTACAGCACCGCAGCTGCAGCACCACAGCTGTGCCACTGTAGAGCTTGTAACAGAGACTTGTCCTGTTTAAATAAACAAAACAAAACAAAACAAAACCTTCACCAGGCCCTCTTACATCTGTTTCCTGATGTTCTATTTTTGATCCTTAAAAGGTTTTGTTTTTCTTTAAGAAGATGACCAGCTTCCAAGCCACTTGCCAGATTTCACTCTTTTCCAACAAGTGATGGAAAGTTAAAGTAGTCCTCATGTTTAACCACATTTGAAATAACAGAGGCACCAAAAATGAGTTCTGGGGCTGCACAGTGGCCTCTGCAAACACTAGTGATGGAGGTAATGAACATGAACAATCTAGATTGCACCAAAGTTTCCTTGGCCTATGACAAAAGGGAAATAATTAATTGCCTAGGGAGGTTGTGGAATCTCTATCACTGGAGATTTTTAAGAGCAGGTTAGACAAACACCTGTCAGGGATGGTCTAGATAATACTTAGTCCTGCCATGAGTGCAGGGGACTGAACTAGATGACCTCTCCAGATCCCTTCCAATTCTATGAGTCTATGATTTACTTCAAATTAGGAGACTGGTGCAGTGTTTAGGTTTCAATGGCACCAAGAGAACCGTAATCTAGCTACAGGCAGTGTTTAACCCATAGGTTTTTCTACTAAATTGTCAGTTGCTGCTCTCTCCTCCTACTTTTAGCTCTTTCTGGGCCAGATTCATGATTGCCCACCACACTATGTTGTCATCATGGTATCTCCCTCCTAGCCATTGCAGGCAAAATTCTGGCGCGGATCCTTGCCATTCTCCTTCCACCCGTCAGAAGAAATTTTACCAGAGTCACAGAGTGTTTTCTGACCATGTTGTGGAACTATGGATATGATCTTCACAGCATGGCAGCTCCAGGAAAAGTATCAGGAGCAAAACTAACCACTGTACATGGCTTTTATTGATTTAACTAAAGCCTTTGATTCAGTGAATCACCATGCCCTCTGGACTGTACTCTCTTAAGATTGGATGTATTTATCAGGACATCCAATGTCCTAAAATTGCTTCATGAGAACATAAAGGCAACTGTTCTGAGCAGCACTGGCTCCCAGAGCGAACCTTTCAAAGTACAAACAGGAGTAAAACAAGGTTGTATCATCGCTCCAACCATGTTTGCGGTTTTTATTGCAGTCATTCTTTACCTAGTTGCTGGGAAGTTTACAAGCTGGCATTGAAACCATTTACAGAATGGATGGAAAGCTGTTCAGACTTAGCAGGCTGAAAGCCAAGAGTAAGATCTCCACATCATCTATTTTTGGAACTTCAGCATGCTGATGAAAACGCAATCTTTGCCCACTCAGAGAAAGATCTTCAAACTATCTTGAATATGTTTGCCGATCCTTACGCATGTCTTGGTCTCACTCTTAATATCAAGAAGACTAAAGTGCTCTCCAAATGATGTATCACATGCCCCATCTACCAAAAATCAATGGAGTGGCAGTGGAGAATGTTGATCACTTCCTCTACCTTGGAAGTCATCTTTCATCCCAGGCAGATATTGATGCAGAAATTCAACATCACCTGAGCTGTGCCAGTGTAGCTTTTTCTCATTTATAGCACACGGGTTTTGAAGACCACAACATTTGAACAGACACCAAGCTTCTTGTTTATCAAGCAGTTATTCTCCCAACACTATTGTACGGGTGTGAAACTTGAACAACCTATAGACACCACTTGAAAGTCCTTGAGAGGCACCATCAACGCTGCCTTCGTAAGATTCTGAAGATCAAATGGGAAGACAGGCACACCAATATTAGTGTCCTGGAAGAGGCAAAGACCTCCAGTATTGAGGCAATGATAATCCATCAGCAATTCCACTGGACTGGTCACATTGTCCAGATGCCAGACCATTGCCTCCCAAAACAGGTCCTGTTCTCTCAGCTGAAAGAAGGGTACAGTAACATGGATGGATAACGGAAGCGATATAAGGACTTACTGAAGGACAACCTAAAAAAGTGTAATATTGACATTGACACTTGGGAGACACTTGCTCAGGATTGCTTAAAATGGAGTGAAGTCCTACGTGATGGTCTCCTGCATTTTGAACTTGTTCGTCAACAAGCTGAAGAGGACAAGAGGTGCAGAAGGAAGGAGAGACAGACTTCCAGTCATGGTCAACAGCCTCCTGCTGAGCCTGAAAACATCTGCCCTCATTGCTATAGAGCTTGTGGTTCAAGGATTGGCCTTATTAGCCACCTGAGGAGCCGTAACTCCCATGGAAGATGATCATACTTGGTAACAAGTCATCGCCCATCATCATCATGATATTGTCATTTACACCAGTGCAAACTGAGTGAAAAATGCCACCATTTAGCTTTGGCAGCACTTTACACTGGCATAAATGACTACTAAAATGAACAGCCTATATCTAATTCAATTCAGCTTTCAGTAGTGAACTTCCAGAGGGTCTGAAATCCCACCTTTCTTCCAAACTTGCCAGTCAGTTCCTTCCCAAAATTGAGGCCAAATCTTTATGCTAGTTATTGGCAAAGGCATTAATATTTCTATTATTTTCACGTTTGCATATATACACAATATAGCATATGGGTGCCATAAAGTCACTGAAGGGGCAAATCTATTACAAGATTATGTTAGCTATCAACTACCTTAGAGAGCTCAGCTGTTTGGAACCCTTGATTGTGCCCACATCATTAACAAAATAGTTGGAGTTTGATAAAATGTGAATGAGACAAACTCCTACCTCACTTTTGAGTATAAACAATTTATATATACACACACACACACACACACACACACACACACACACACAATCTATATCTACATATATAGGCCATGTTTAGCTTCCAAGTCTTACCACATTTTCTGGCAGCTTGTATCCAGGGAGATATTTTACATTTTCATGTTCATTATTTATGATATCTGTCAGTTTTCTCCCATTAATATTTTCCTCAAAGACCCACATTTTCACTGTGGAAGCAAACTTTTGCATATTTTTTACATTATTGCCTATTATTTTGGCAACAGCAGAGCCCCTGTAGGAAAGAAAACAGAAAAAGAAGATATTCTAAAATTATAGTAATGTTCTGGGGAAAAAAGTTCACTTAACACACACACACACACACACACACACACCATCCTACCCACACCCAAAATACCCAGGCAATTGGTCCAATTACTGTCTAAAAATTTGAACTAGGAAAATGGGGCGGGGGGGGGGAGGAATCAACTAATCATTCATATATTTTGCTTTTGCTCAAACAAATACAGTCAGAAAAGAGCTCAGTAGACTGAAACATTTACTCATACCCCTCTAATTGCTGCTTCTGCTCATCAGACATCCAGGGGGAGTTCAATAATTTCATATGCACAAATTCAAAAGGATTATATTTTTCAATGCAGTGGTAAGAAGCTACACACAACTTCTAAATAACT
Organism: Dermochelys coriacea; assembly: GCF_009764565.3. Lineage (NCBI taxonomy): Eukaryota > Metazoa > Chordata > Testudines > Dermochelyidae > Dermochelys > Dermochelys coriacea. The sequence continues at coordinate 195,489,224 of NC_050069.1, forward strand.
CAATTCAATTTAAAAAAGAAATTATGGTCAGCAAATTTTGTAAAATCATCTTCCCTGTGGTGAGAAGATTTCTTTTGGCAGGGGGCACTAACCCATCAATTTCTGAAGAACATCAACATTTGTTTAAGACCAGAAGTGAAGATTATAGCATCTATAGTGTGACATTCTTCCAAATGTGAACTGATGCAGTGCCATCTTCCTGAGTTTGCAGACAAACACTTTCATTGCTGCTCATATATCTTTTTTCCTCCCAAACAGCAGCAGATTAAAATTAACAAGATTCTAGAGTCAAATCTCAGATCTCTGTCCTGAATTAATTTACTTTGATTATGGAGTTAGAAAAGGGAGTGAAAATTAGCTTTTAAGACTTAGGAATTAAAATAGAGAGGGACTTTGATCTAATGGCCAGAACATAGGAGTGGTAGATGAGTTCAGGGTTCTTTGCCTAGTTTGGTCACCAACAGTCTGTGTTACTGTAGGCAATTTACCTCACCAATCTATCTTTTCAGTTTTCCTGTCTCTGCAATGGAAATAATATTTAATATATCACAAGGTGTGTTTGTGTGTAAAGTGTTTTGAGATTCTTGGATGGAAGGGGGTATAAAAACATGAAGGTTGTTTTTTTTTTTAGTACTATATTTAAATAAAGACTGTTAAATTTCTCTCTTCCATCTTAATCTCCACTAAGTATTTTGTAAACAGTTTAGAGAAATACAGTGTTAATTCTAGCTCAGCCTAAACGTGCACATGGTTTTTGTTTTGTTTATTTGTTGTACTGTGCTATACACTGACTAGTATGAAGTCTTTTCATTAGGGCTGTCAAGCGATTAAAAAATTAATTGCGATTAATCTCGCAATTAAAAAAGTTGAACACAATTACATGATTAATCATACTTTTAAACAATAGAATACCATTTATTTAAATATTTTTTGGATATTGTCTAAATTTTCAAATATATTGATTAAATTACAACAAGAATACAAAAAATGTACAGTGCTCACTTTATAATTTTGTTTACAAATATTTACACTGTAAAAATAGTATTTTTCAAGTCACCTAATACAAGTATTGTAGTGCATATCTTTATCATGAAAGTTTAACTTACAAATGTAGAATTATGTAAAAAAAAAATCTGCACTCAAAAATAAAACCATGTAAAACTTTAGAGCCTACACATCCACTCAGTCCTTCTTCTTGTTCAGTCAATTGTTCAAACAAGTTTGTTTACATTTGCAGGAGATAATGCTGCCCGCTTCTTGTTTACAGTGTCACCTGAAAGAACAGACATTTGGATGGTACTGTTGTAGCCAGCATCACAAGATATTTACATGTCAGATGCACTAAAGATTCATATGTCCCTTTATGCTTCAACCACCATTCCAGAGGACATGCATCCATGCGATGACGGGTTCTGCTCGATAACTATCCAGGGCAGTGCGGACCAACAAACGTTCATTTTCATTATCTGAGTCAAATGCCACCAGCAGAAGGTTGATTTTCTTTTTTGGTGGTTCGGGTTCTGAAGTTTCCGCTTCAGAGTGGTGTTCTTTTAACTCTTCTGAAAGCATGCTCCACACCTCATCCTTCTCAGATTTTGGAAGTCAGTTCAGATTCTTAAACCTTGGGTCAAGTGCTGTAGCTATCTTTAGAAATCTCACAGTTGTACCTTCTTTGTGTTCTTTGAAATCTGCAGTGAAAGTGTTCTTAAAATGAACAACCTGTGCTGGGTCGTCATCCAAGACTGCTATAACATGAAATATATGGCAAAATGCAGGTAAAACAGAGCAGTAGACATGCAATTCTCCTCCAAGGAGTTCAGTCACAAATTTAGTTAGTTTTTTTTTTTTTCCTTCCTTCCTCCCAAGGAGCAGCATCAGCACGGAAGCATGTCTTCTGGAATGGTGGCCAAAGCATGAAGGGGTATACAAATGTTTAGCATATCTGGCATGTAAATTCCTTGCAATGCCGGCTACAGAAGTGCCATGCAAATGCCTGTTCTCACTTACTGGTGACATTGTAAATCAGAAGAGGACAGCATTATCTCCTGCAAATGTAAACAAACTTGTTTTTCTGAGCAATTGGCTGAACAAGAAGTAATATAAAGTGAGCACTGTACACTTTGTATTCTGTGTTGTAACTGAAATCTACATATTTGAAAATGTAGAAAAATATCCAAATATATTTAATAAATTTCAATTGGTATTCTATTGTTTAACAGTGCAATTAAAAGTGTGATTAATCGCAATGGATTTTAATCATGTTTAATTTTTGTTAGATAATTGCGTGAGTTAACTGTGATTAATTGACAACCCTACTTTGCATATGTGCAGTATGTACTGTTCACACCACAAGTTCCATTTTGTTTAAAGTTAGATGGTCTGGACTTTCTCTTTTCCTTCTTAAACTGTAATAAGAATAAGCTGGTCATTCATTTTTTGTGTTCAGGAAGACCTGAAATGTGGCTTCTCTACTTCCTATTTCATTGTAATGTTACAAGAACTGAACTAGAAGTAAGTTGGGCAAAGTCACAAGAATGACACCAGGAATCTAAATGCCATAAATAGAGTGAGATAGCAACTCCCCACCCCTGTTTTAACCAACACACAAGTCAGCACACTCAGACTTCCTACAATTGATAACATGGAATCTGAAGTCCATTCCTCACCTTGGGTTGACCTAGAGTGCATTCATGACATTACCAAGCAAAATAATTGGTATGCTTACTGATTTGTTTCTAGTAAGATACTTCTGGCAGCATTGGTCAACCTGTAATATTTTGTGCCTATAGTAGTTCAATTGCACAGGAAAATCCAGTACATGCTTCTCAATCACAACAGGAACACCTTCCAAGTGAAAGCTAACAGCACTCAGATCATTAAACAAGGTAACTCAATTTCAAAGGGCAATATTCCTCCTTGGTGCAAGTGCAAAGTTCTGGCCAGGAACAAAGACCTGTTTAATACAGGGCTCTGGGATTCTTTGCGGTGGGAGGGTCCTAGAGTTCAGGCTGCAGCTCAAGCCAGAACATCTACACCACAGTTAAACAGCCCCTGAGTCCAAGCCCCATGAACCCAAGTCAGCTGGCACAGGCCAGCTGTGGGTTTTTAATTGGAGTGCTGTGTAGACATACCCAAAGAGGGCAATTGGGGACTATCAAGGTAACTCACCAGGATGCAGTGCTGACTTTTTTTTTTAAATGACATTGTAGTAGAAGGAAAGTGTGGAAACTGTCAGAAAGAAGTAGGTGAAGTAGGATACAGGGGGTTCAGTTTGTTAATCATTAGAGTCCATCTAAAGAGCCCTATGTTACAGGTAATTTGAAACGTGGCAGAAATCCACGAGAGGTGCTGCAGTATGAGATTTTGGGGGGGCACTTCTTTCTCCTATGCAAAGTTACTAAAATTCTTGAATGTTGTATTTTGTGCAGGGTGGATAAAAATGATTTTTTTAAAAAAAATCTAATCAGATTTTTTTATTTAAATCGGATTTTTTTTTTAATAAAATGCTTTTTGAGGAAAACACTCTCAAGATAGTTTTTATTAAAATGGATTACAGCTCAAAGATCTCTCATCATGGAATAGGGATTATAAATTCTAATTCTATAGTATGAGACAATATATTTATGTAATGTTTAAAAAAAGTTTTGTAAATAAGTTCCAATAGTTCATGGATTAGGGACCCAATTTTATTGGGTTCCAAGGGCTTCTGTACAGGTTATTTAGGTTAATCTTTCTATCTGCCCAGTGTGACCCAGTGCTCAGTCTAGAAGATACCATCAGAGATGCTTAGTTTTGCAGTTCTCAAACTGTGAATGTGTGTCACCAGAGATAACATGCTTGTTAATAGCAAAATGTTTTTAAATATATAGGAGGTGAGAAATAACAGATCTCAACCCTATTGTCCCTCTGCATATTTGTGTACACAGAGTCAATCCTTTACCTCTCTCTAAAAGTACAAAGTTTCAAAAATTTCAATGAATAGAAGATTGTTGCATGTGGAATAGATCTGGACAAGAAGAAGAAGTCTGGAGATAAATGTGAGAAGGGAGGGACAGGCAGTAGAAATAAAAGTGAAACTGTTTGAGCAGCATATTCAAGAAGTCTTGAGGTCTTTCTGGATGCGGCCTTCATTGATTTGAGCTCTACCATACCATTGTCTCACTATAATGGCAGCAGGCCGTAAAAGAGACCCAGTTTGGGAATATTTTAATGAAGTTCCTCTACCTGTGCTTAAGAAAGGTATGCATGCAAAATGCAAACAGTGCAACAAAGAAATGCAAGGCCAGGTTGCCCAAATGAAACAACATAATGAGAAAAAAGAAAAGGAGTACTTGTGGCACCTTAGAGACTAACAAATTTATTAGAGCATAAGCTTTCGTGAGCTACAGCTCACTTCATCGGATGCATTATGGAATGCATCCGATGAAGTGAGCTGTAGCTCACGAAAGCTTATGCTCTAATAAATTTGTTAGTTTCTAAGGTGCCACAAGTACTCCTTTTCTTTTTGCGAATACAGACTAACACGGCTGCTACTCTGAAACCTGTCAACATAATGAGAAGTGTTCCTTCTCAGGAGAAAGCTGTGCTGAAGATGATGAAAGGAACATGCAGGATCTTCAGGTTGGTGAACTTTTTTATTTCATACTACTTTCTTAAGGACTGCCTCTCTTTCTTCTGGATTATTCTTGAATTCTCATGTTTGAGCAAAAAAAAATAGTTGTTACTCATTAAGACCAGGATACAGTCCACCCAACAGTGCAGATGTTGTAGGCAAATTGCTGGATAAAGTGTATGAAAGAGAAATTGAGCAGTGTGCCAAAGGTCTAGAGGGTAAAATTGTTAACCCGAGTCTTGATGGGTTGAGCAATGTCCACGATGATCCTGTTGTATGTGCTTGTGTGACAAAAAAAGAAGGGAATGTCTTCCTTACAGAAACAATTGATACATCAGGAAATCAGCAGAATACTTACAAGTAGCAGCAGTAAAAGCTATAACAAACTGAGGAAAAAAAAAATTCAAATGTCCTAGTACACAGTTTGGTCACAGACAATGCTGCAAATGTATCCAAAATGAGAAGAAATTATTTAGAAGAGAGTCCCAAGCTAATAACATACAGTTGCAGTGCTCATTTGATGCACCTCCTAGTTAAAGACTTCAGTGTTCCAAAAATACAGGCTAATGTTGTTGAAATTGCAAAATACTTCCATAACAACCACTTTGCAGCAGCTGCTCTGAAAAAAACTGGGAGGAACCAAGCTAACTCTCCCACAAGACGTGCGATGGAACTCAACAGTGGACTGTTTTGAGCCCTATATCAAGAACTGGCCAAATTTGATGACAGTTTGTGAAAAAAATCGTGAAAAAAATAGATGGCATTTTCACAGCCAAAGTTCTCAACATTGGGCTTAAGAGAAATGTTGAACACATGCTGAGTACCCTGAAGCCAATTGCTGTAGCCTTGAACAAAATGCAGAGAAATAGCTGTTTTATTGCTTGATGCTGCAGAAATTTGGAAGGAACTGAGTGAGATCTTAAAAAGAGAAATATGCAATGACAGAGTTAAATTACAAGCATTAAAAAAACGAATGGGACAAGCACTATCTCCAGCTCATTTTCTTGCAAATATTCTCAATACTCAGTACCAGGGTCAAACCTTAACTGCTGAAGAAGAGGAGTTGGCTATCACATGGACATCCAGCAATCATCCCTTCATAATGCCAACTATAATAAACTTCAGAGCTAAGGGTGAACCATTCAAGAAATATATGTTTGCTGATGATGTTTTAAAGAAAGTCACACCAGTGAACTGCTGGAAGTCACTTAATCACTTCAACAGTCTCTGAATCTAAGTGCTTATCTCACTTTTAACAGCAGTAGCTTCTTCTGCCGGTATAGAAGGAATATTTTCTTCCTTTGGCCTCATTTGTTCCAACCTGAGAAACTGTTTGGGACCTGAAAAAGCAGGCAAGCTTGTTTTTCTTTTCCAGAATATGAACAAACAGGAAAATGAAGGTGAAGACGACCGAGTTAGCTGCAGAAGCCAATATTTTAAGTTTCTCATGTTGACTTGGCTGACAGTCAATTTAATTGTTTTTTAATAGTTAAATGAAATATTTTAAACAATTTTAACAAAAACAAACCTGATTTTAAAAAACTTAATGTTTAACTAAATTCAAAAATTCATATGCTTGTTTTGTTAAAATATTATATGTTTGCTGTTGAAGAAAAAAATCCAGAATGCACCGTAATGTTGTGTTAGTTAAATAAAACAATTTTAAATGTGTGTCTGGTGGTGGTCTCCTCCTAATACAGCATGGCAAGAAAATCCTCCTAATATTAATGATTAACCCATTGAATTGGAGATAGTTCACCTCCCAGTGACTTCAAAAAATCTGCTTTAATTACCTATTGGTAAATGAAATAACCAAATAATCATTCATTTTCTGATATAGCTGTAAAACTAATCTGAAAAGTTTTTTCAAATAAATCACTGTTTAAAAATATATAGTGTGTACCTTTTAAAAATCTACATCTATCTCTGAGTTGTGAAATATATTTATTAAAGTTATAAAAATCAACAAGAATGCACTTATATGTAGAAATCCATGATTAAATCGAGTTTTCCTGACTAGTGATTTAAACCATGATTTAAATCAAATTCACCATGATTTTGTGTCATCATGCATGTCAAGTTTGCACAATCAAATGAATTAAGCTCCATTCCTGCAAATGGTCTTGAGTTCAAAAGAGTACTCACATGCATAAACAAACTGCTTCTTGTAGCACTGCTATTCCTTTAATCTAGACTTTAAAAAATATATATATAAAAACAAAACAAGATCCAAGACATAAAAGATCCTGAACAAGACCCTGATCCAGCAAACACCTACACCTATGAGTATTTCTACTGAGTTCATTATTCATAAGCATTTGCAGAATCAGGGTATTAGGCCCCAGTTCATGGCAGCACTTAAATACATACTTAATTTTAAGCATGTGATTAAGTACTGCATTGAACTGAGATGCTTTCCTGAATCAGGGTCTTAGTCAAGATCTCTTACTTCTTGATTCTTGTGGGGAGGAAAAGAAATAATCTGGATTATAGGAATACTTATGATGAAATAAGTGGTTAGAAAATAGTTGCTTATCAAAACATTTCCTAGATTAAAATATTTTTCTTTCATTTTTCTTTCTTCTATCTCTTTATAGACAACTTACTTTCCCTTTAAGTGATGTGTGGCAAACTGTTATCCCAATAAATTTGTCCCAAAAGATAATGACCATTCCTACCACCAAAAGCACAATCTCTTCTTCTCACAATTTAGCAGATACGATTAATTTTGCCCTCCAAATATCTGTCAGCATATACATGGGCCAGCAGACACATGGAACGAGCAGGCAGACGCCACTGTGCTGCCAGTGGTGGGTGGGGCCCCAGGCCATTATAAATCGCCCGGGGGATGCACAGTGGGGGGTGGGGGGGCACCCAGGGTCTGCAGCCGGGGCCAAGGGAAAGACCTGGCCCCAAAATTGCTGGAGCCCCGTGGACCACATTGTGGAGGTTCTCAGGCTGCAGATGGCCTGCAGGCAGGGAGTTTGAGACCCCTAATGTAGGGAATTGAAGTCCATCTGACCTCAACTCCCCTTTCTTGATATTAAGAGATTACTGATACAGTATACTGTTCAGTGTCCTGTAATTCATCTGGAAAGATGCACTGGCAAACAATTTGTATGAAAGACACTATATAAAATACATTTATATTTCATCATTTTGGGGGCTGAGTTCTTCAAAGCTAAAATCTTTCAGGCAACATAATCAGCTGAAAATGTGTAAAATCTTTAAAGTCTTTGCCAGCTGATATCAGAACTGATAGAAGTGGGCACACAACAGATGCCAGATTAAAAATAGCCTTTTGTAACTTCTGTACAGAAAAGTTTAATTTACATGGGGAACAAATCAGTGTGCCTGATTCTCTAATTTGTTATACCACTGACTTTCAGGGGAGCATCTGATGAAGAACTAGAGTAATAGAAAAAAGAAAAAGGAGTACTTGTGGCACCTTAGAGACTAACAAATTTATTTGTTAGTCTCTAAGGTGCCACAAGTACTCCTTTTCTTTTTGCGAATACAGACTAACACGGCTGCTAATCTGAAATAGAGTAATAGAGTGCGGGATCAGGAGCAGTGTGGCCAAAGTTTGCTCTTCCTGTATGGTTGGGACAACGCTGTCCCGTTCTTTCTCTTGAAAGTTAACAGAAGTAAAATACATCCTAATTAAACTTAAACACACACATCATAAAACAAAGTGACTCTACAAAAACAAACACCGCATCCTGGATTTTCCACAAATTGACAACCAGATTTGGAAAGATTCCCAGAAGCAATACACGAAGTAGGTTTAACTGAAACTAGAGCTGCGCAGAACACCTTTGGCCAGATTTTGCAAAAATGAAACCCAATGGGTGGTTCTTATCCCCTAAAGTTCTGCCGGGATTGGGAGGGGGCAGAGTATTAGGGCAAGCGGTGGTGGAGTCTCCCTCACTAAACTACCTATTATTTATCCAGCACAGCAAGTGCCTTACAGACACGTCAGAGTCATTACACAAAGTAAAACTATTTCCCCATGTTATTTCTCCCCCCCGCCCTCCACTGTTCCTCAGATATTCTTGTTAACTGCTGGAATTAGCTTACCTTGCTTGTCACCATGAAAGGTTTTCCTCCTTCCCCCCCTGCTGCTGGTGATGGCTTATCTTAAGTGATCACTCGCCTTACAGTGTGTATGATAAACCCATTGTTTCATGTTCTCTGTGTGTGTGTATATAAATCTCCCCTCTGTATTTTCCACCAAATGCATCCGATGAAGTGAGCTGTAGCTCACGAAAGCTTCTGCTCCAATAAATGTGTTAGTCTCTAAGGTGCCACAAGTCCTCCTTTTCTTTTTGCGTATACAGACCAACAGGGCTGCTACTCTGAAACCTGTCAGAGACAGCGGATCTGCTTCTCCCCGGGCTTGCACCTTGCTGCAGACATTTACACCCCCTTCCAGAACGGTACCACCGCTTCTCTGCGTGCAAGCCCGAGAGCATCAGGCGCGGTGGCCTTGCCACAGAGCTTCCCGAGGCGGGCAAACCCTCCACCCCTACAGGGGGAAGGCTGCACGCCCAGGCGTAAAATCCATCCCCACAGGGCAGAGAGCGCAGAGCGGCTCCGGCCGACGCCCTCTCCACGCGTTGGCTTCTCCGCCCCCACAAGAGGCACGGCCGGGGGGGGGGGCGGGGGGCAGGCGAGGGGCACGGCCGTAGGCGCCACAAGCTAGGGCGCGCTGCGCTGCGCTGCGGGCAGCCGCACTCACCAGTTCCCCGAGCCCACGATGCAGACCCTCAGCGGCGCCGAGACCAGAGCCATGGCGGGCGCTGCACCGCTCGCCTCGCCGCCGGCTCTCCGCAGGCTGGGGCAGCAGCGGCGAGCGCCTCCCGCCCCTGCACCGGAGAGAAAGCCCGGCGCACGCCGCCCGCCCTTCGGGGCTCACACGCTGCCGCTCCCGCGGCTTGCTGGGAGCTGTAGTCCACGCCCCGGCGCGGGTGCAAAGCTGAGTACATTGGCTTCCCAGGGCGCCCTCTGCGTGCAAGCCGGGCGCTGGAGGGCGGGGCGGGCAGGATGGTCTCGTGTACATCCTTTCCCAGAGCAGGGGGCATGTTCATTCTTGGAGCTGGGGCGTCAAGAGCTTCCTCTCCCCCAAAACCAGGCAACCAATCAAGGTCTCATGTCATCTGTTGGCCAAGGAGAGCAGGATGGGGGGAGGGGCTCCCTTTTTCAACCAGGGTGATAAGTTGTCCTGGTGGACAGAGGCTGCCCCAAGATCAGGGCTGGTTTGGTTATTACCTAGAAACAGGCGTTTTGCCCTCTTTTCAAAGTATTAATATAGTTGGATACTAAGATAAGAGACGACTAAGGGAGGTGTGATAGAGGTCTATAAAATCATGAATGGTGTGGACAAAGTGCATACAGAAATATTATTTATCTTTTCCCAGAATACAAAAATCAGGGGTCACCCCCTTAAATTAGTTGATAGCAGGTTTAATACAAATAAGAGGAAGTACTTTTTCACACAGCGCACAAATAACTGGGTTCAAAAAAGCATTAGGTAAGTTCATAGAGGATAGGTCCGGCGATGGCTATTAGCCAATATAGTCAGGAATGTAACCCCATGCTTCCAACCCCAGGAGTGTAAACCTCTTGACTGCCAGAAGCGGGGGGGGGGGGGGGGGGAGAGAAGACAAGGGTGCATCACTCTAACTGCCTAGTTCTGTACACTCCACCTGAAGTTCTGACACTGGACACTGTCAGAGACACGATACTGGGCTGAATTGACCATTGGTCTGACTCAATTTAGCAGTTCTGATGTTTTCATTTTACATTCATATAGTGCCTTTCATCTCAAAGAATCCCCAGATTCATTACAACATATGGTGCAAGGGCCATCCCTTACAGATCCAGATGCAGTACTGGGGCCTATAAATACAACACCAATGAAATGCAGCCATCTCTGGGGCAAGGGGTGACAAATGTTTATCAAAAAACATTCAACACAACGGTGAAGAAAAAACATAGATTGGCCAAGGCCACCTGAGGAGACCCCTGCTCTTACAGAAAGTGCTATAAGATCTTTTATGTTCAAGCACAGCAGATACTTTTTAGGTCTCATCTGAAAGAGACATAGAATGCCTGGTACCCACTTCATTGCTGTAGCTCAGAAAGCAGAAGGGCTGGGATTTGAACCTGTAATTCCAGGAGGTCCATGCTTGTCAAGCACAAGAGTGATACACAGTTTCGTATGCTGTGCTTAATGTAAATCAGATAGAGGGAGAGAGTAAAACACAAAATGACCATTATGTAGTCTTCTGTCTGAAGGATATGAAACTAAATATTTGCTATGTCTAAGTGGTTCAGTGCTCCATTTTTGTTTTGTTTTGTGAAGTTGTTCATCCACTATTTTCCCCTGGGTCCTTCCTCTCATTTCACTCATGCTGATGAAAAAGACCTCATGGAATAAATGTCGCAGTATTGGTAAGGACAGAGACAATTTCCATGAAAGCTGATAGAGAGCCTTAAGACCACTCATTTAGTTCCAAGTTAGCTCCTGTGTACAATCTGTGCTTATCTAGCTCAATTTGTTTTAGATAGTCTAGATATTTCTAAGATGCTCTGACATCTCAGTGCTTATGAGAAGCTGTCTCTTTGTCAAATCCCCTAGTCAAGGATCCAGGGAGAGAAACCAGATTCAGTTTTGAATGAATAGAACCCTGCACCACCAAAAAAATGTAACTACACAAAAAATGTAGGAGGATTAACTATAACAGAGGACTGTTTCATTTGACATTTATGTCTGTGTTGGCAAAGCAAATAATTAAAGACCAATAAGTAACTATTTGGAAAACTGAGGTTAAGGGAAAGTCACATTTGTCATTGAAAACAAAACTACGCATAACATTATCATAAAACACTACCATGAGTACAGCATCACATTTTCCTCATAATTTTGTTCTTTTGTGTTCTCTTTCCAAAGTGTGTGTTCAGTGCAAGATCTTAATCTCTTTTTATGTTTAAATGCCTAATTATGTCACTGGAAGCTATTAAAGTGTTGAAACACCCAAAAATGTAGTTTAATTCTCCAGCTGGTTTTTTAAACATTCCTCCTTAACACAGGCCATTGTGCGACAGTGGAAAATGCCAGAGGTGTGTGACTTCTTTAAGAAGATAATCTCTATAGCTCAGCTATGTGTGCGGATTAGGTAGAAGAGAAGAGGGTTATAGGATGGCTTCTGGGGAATGAAGATGATTATTTAATATTTTTATAAGCCACCACAAACTTGTGCTAGGCACCTTATGGACATATATGAAGAGAAAGTCCCTGCCTGAAGAGTTTGCACACCAAACAGAAAGAGAGAGGAAGGGATGAATTAACTGAACACAGGAGTAAGCATCGGTCTGGTTAGTTCCACAATTTTTGTCTGATTTTTGTTCTTAATAGTTCCATTCCTGCAAGATGTCAGGAATCTCTTAGAGAGCAGGGGCACAGTAAGGCTAGCAAGGGCCAAGAGCTGCAAACAGTTTTGAGACTGTGTCTACACTAGAGAGCTTACAGCGGCACAGCTGTATCAATGCAGCTGTGCCACTGAAAGATACCCTGTGTAGCTGTTCTCTGCTGAGGGGCGAGAGCTCTCATGTTGACATAATTAAACCACCCCCAAAGAGCGGCAGTAGCTATGTCGCTGGGAGAGCACCTTTTGCTGACATAGCGCTGTCCACATTGGCACTTCTGCCAGTGTAACTTATATCGCTCAGAGGTGTGTTTTTGTCACACTCCTGAGCAACATAAATTATACCGACAAAAGTGCTATGTAGACAAGCCTGACACTTCCTCCCAGCCCAGGCTCACCAACTCCCTCCCTCAACCACCCATTGCCTCCACCTCTCTCACATAATCTACTGTCCCACCTACAGATGCTCCATGTTCCTACATTCTCTCATTCTATAATCCCTTAACTCATTTATGTATTTAAATGCTTTCTCTATATTCACCTCTTCATCTCCACTCTTGTCCCAATCCACCTCTCCCCCTTTGGATGACTATCCATTCTGTGTTTTAAGAGATTACAAGAATTTGGTGCCCAATGTTCCATAACTCACACCCATTAAGGAGCTATTGAGAAGAAATTTATTGTCATTCACTGTGATACAAATTAGAATTCCTTACCATGGATGAACATTGTGAGGTGGTGTCCTCTAAAAAATAAGCTGTTCCTCTTGAGCATCCTCTCAGCAGCACCATACAGGTATAGGACAAGACAAGCAGGTGTCTAGCAGTGCCTACACTGTCCTGATCCTGGAATCCATGTGGCAACTTGGCCTCCCTTTGATCCAAGTTTCAAGGTTTTCTGTGCCTCCTCCTAGCCCAGATCTGTCCATCTCTAGCTAGAGAGGGCTTTTAAAGAAGAAATGTTAGAAGCGTAATTGAGCTTAAAGAAGAGTAGGCATTATTTATTTAGACCATGTCTACACTCTGGAGCCTATACCAAAATAGCTAGACACAACCTACACCTGCTGAAGTGAAGAAACAGATTGACAGAGCCAGAAGAGTACCCAGAAGTCACCTATTACAGGATAGGCCCAACAAAGAAAGTAACAGTATGTCACTAGCTGTCACCTACAGCCCCCAACTAAAATCTCTCCAGCACATCATCAAGGATCTACAACCTATCCTGAAGGATGATCCCTGACTCTCACAGATCTTGGGAGACGTCCAGTCCTTGCTTACAGAGAGCCCCACAACCTGAAGAAAATACTCACCAGCATCCACACACCACACAACAAAAACACTAACCCAGGAACCTATCCTTGCAACAAAGCCCGTTGCCAACTCTGTCCACATATCTATTCAAGGGACACCATCATAGGACCTAATCACATCAGCCACACTATCAGAGGCTCGTTCACCTGCACATCTACCAATGTGATATATGCCATCATGTGCCAGCAATGCCCCTCTGCCATGTACACTGGCCAAACCGGACAGTCTCTACGCAAAAGAATAAATGAACACAAATCAGACGTCAAGAGTTATAACATTCAAAAACCAGTCAGAGAACACTTCAACCATCCTGGACACTCAATAAAAGTCACAATTATTCAACAAAAAAAACTTCAAAACCAGACTCCAATGAGAAACAACTGAACTGGAATTAATCTGCAAACTGGACACCATTAAATTAGGCTTGAATAAAGACTGGGAGTGGATGAGTCACTACATTAACTAAAAACTATTTTCCCATGCTAATTTTCCCCCTTCTGTTACTCACAGCTTCTTGTCACCTGTTTGAAATGGGCCATCCTGATTATCACTACAAAGGTTTTTTTTTTCCCCTGCTGATAATAGCCCACCTTAATTGATTGGTCGGTTAAGAGTTGGTATGGCAACCCCCATTTTTTCATATTCTCTGTATATATCTTCCTACTGTATTTTCCACTGCATGCATCTGATGAAGTGGGCTTTTCCCCACGAAAGCTTATGCTCAAATAGATTTGTTAGTCTCTAAGGTGCTACAAGTACTCCTTGTTCTTTTTGTTGACAGAAGCATTCTTCCTTGTTGTGTTTACTCTAGCATAGCTACATCAGTGGAGGGTGAAATTTTCATGTCCTTAAGCAATGTAGCTATGTTGACCAAAATGTTAAGTCTAGATAATACTTAGTCTTGCCATGAGTGCAGGGGACTGGACTAGATGACTTCTCGAGGTCCCTTGCAGTCCTAGGATTCTATGAAGTCTAAACCAGGCCTTAGTATCTGTAGCCATTTTCCTGCAGAACAAAGACTACATGCGATTCTGGCTAAGGATTTTAATCAACCGGACTTGGATCCTGAGATAGCCTTTCCTCTAGGATGCAGACTACATGAAGTTTCCTACTGAAGATTTTAACGAAACTAGACTTGGATCCTTCCTGAGATAAACTGTAATGTACTAGCTAGTGTGTATGTGTATCACTGCTCTAGTTGGATAGAACGAATGCCAATCCCAGGTATCTGTCATTAACCCAAATATTATTACAGTTAGGGAGATTCTCCTTTAATTCACGTGATAGTACTCTGTGCTTCTGGGATAGAAGAAACCTAAGTTTCCTCTTCATTTATTAATATGAAATCGTGAATGGACACAAAATATATTACCTCAGGCACCTTGTCACTTTAATATCCTGGGACCAACACTGTATACATTAAATTGAATCAGGTACACCAATGCATATATTTGGAATGCAAAGTGCAGGGATCAGAGACTATCTGCTGGTTTATTTTAAGAAAAATAAATTCATTTAATCATGCATGTGCTGGTGTAGAGTTAATATAGCATGTCCAAGAAGAATAAGAAATAGTGGGAGAAAGGCTCTCTGCTTTAAAATGGAAACGTATAGTTGGAGTATGTTGCCTTTTCGGCTCAGCTAAGCTGCAGCTCGGAATGGTTTGCTGAAACACAGTTTTAAGCATTGAAGTCACATGTGTATAAAGTAGGGTTGTCGATTAATGACTGTTAACTCATGATTAACACAAAAAAATTGTGATTAAAAAAATCATGATTAATCACACTGTTAAACAATAGGATACCATTTAAAATTTATTAAATATTTTGGATGCTTTTCTACATTTTCAAATATATCAATTTCAGTTACAACACAGAATACAAAATGGACAGTGCTCACTTTATATTCTTTTTTATTACAAATATTTGCACTGTAAAAATGATAAACAAAATAAACAGTATTTTTCAGTTCATCTCATACAAGTAGTGTAGTGCAATTTCTTTATCATGAAAGTGCAACTTACAAATGAAGGGATATTTTTTTGTTATATAACTGCACTCAAAAAACAACACAACATGGGCATCAAGTTTCTAATCTGCTGGAGGGTGCTCCCCCCCCAGTTCCGCACAGGCCCTGCCCCACTCCACCCTTTCCCCCAATGCCCCACCCCCACCCTGCTTCTTCCCACCCGAACCCAGTTCCGCCTCCTCCCCCGAGCGCGCTGCGCCCTCACTCCTCTCCCTCCCCCCCCAGCGCCTCCTGACGCTGCGAAACAGCTGATTTTCAGCAGGCGGTAGGCACTGGGAGGGAGGGGGAGACGCTGATTGGTGGGGCCCACCAGCAGGCAAGAGGCACTGTGGGGAGGGAGAGGCGCTGATAGGGGGGCTGGCGGTGGGTGCTAAGCATGTACCATTTTTTCTCCCGTGGGTGCTCTAACCCCGGAGCACCCACGGAGTTGGCGCCTATGCAAAACAATGTCAAACTTTAGAGCCTACAAGTCCATGAAGTCCTACTTCTTGTTCAGGCAATCATTAAGAGAAACAAGTTTGCTTACATTTATGGGAGATAATGCTGCCCACTTCTTAATTACAATGTCACCTGAAAGCGGGAACAGGCGTTCGCATGGCACTGTTGTAGTTGGCGTCGCAAGGTATTTATGTGCCAGATGTGCTAAAGATTCATATGCCTCTTCCCCATGCTTTGGCCATCATTCCAAAGGACATGCTTCCATGCTTATGATGCTCATTAAAAAATAATGCATTAATTAAGTTTGTGACTGAACTCCTTGGGGAAGAACTGTATGTCTCCTACTCTCTTTTTACCCACATGCCGCCATATATTTCATGTTATTTCAGTTTCGGATGATGACCCAGCACATGTTGTTCGTTTTAAGAACATTTTCACTATAAATTTGACAAAATGCAAAGAAGATACCAATGTGAAATTTCTAAAGATAGCTACAGCACTCGACCCCAGATTTAAGAATCTGAAGTGCCTTCCAAAATCTGAGAGGCATGAAGCATGCTTTCAGAAGTCTTAAAGAGCAACACTGATGAGGAAACTACAGCACCGAACCGCCAAAAAAGAAAATCAACCTTCTGCTGGTGGCATCTGACTCAGATGCTGAAAATGAACATGCCATCGGTCTGCACTGCTTTGGATCGTTATCGAACAGAACCAGTCATTAGCATGGACGTATGTCTTCTGGAATGGTGGTTGAAGCATCAAAGGGACATATCAATTATCTTCTGCAAATGTAAACAAACTTGTTTGTTTGAGTGATTGGCTGAACAAGAAGTAGGACTGATTGGACTTGTAGGCTCTAAAGTTTTACACATTGTTTTATTTTTGAATGCAAGGGTTTTTTTTGTTTTTTTAACATAATTCTACATTTGTAAGTTAAACTTTCATGATAAAGTGATGGCACTACAGTACTTGTATTGGGTGAATTGAAAAATACTATGTCTTGTTTTTTTACAAAGCAAATATTTGTAATAAAAATAAAGTGAGCACTGTATACTTTGTATTCTGTGTTGTAATTGAAATCAATGTATTTGAAAACATCCAACATGTAGAAAACATCCAAAAATATTTAAATAAATGGTATTCTATTATTGTTTAACAGTGTGATTAATTTCGCGATTTATTTTTGTAATCGCCCAATTAATCCAATTAATTTTTGAATCGCTTGACAGCCCTAGTATAAAGTTCATTTTCTGCACAGTGAAAATACAACTTTGTGGTTGAAATATTGACCCACATTCTTCTCATAGTTATATGGATCATGCAGCCATCTTGAACCCACATAGCCAAGAGCAGGATTAGACCAAATGATACCTTTTCTAAATTGCTGATCTTTGTACCAAGATACTGATCCTGCTAACTTTTATCATTTGAGCAGTCCCAGGGACTATTCACATGAACAGAGTTATGCAGGATCATGGGATAAGGCCTTAAAAAGTTGTAAACAACAGAAGAATCATTTAACACCCCCCTGTGACACTGCACCCCATATTCTTCATAGAAATATTGCTGTGATCTGAATATGGCATAATTAAGATATGTTTTATGCAAGATGGGTCATGTGAGGTGTCAAGGCTCCTTCCCCACTCTGAACTCTAGGGTACAGATGTGGGAACCTGCAGGAAAAACCCCATAAGCTTATTTTTACCAGCTTAGGTTAAAACTTCCCCAAGGTACAAACTATTTTACCTTTTGTCCCTGGACTTTATTGCTGCCACCACCAAGCGTCTAACAAATATAACAGGGAAAGAGCCCACTTGGAAATGTCTTTCCCCCCAAAACCCGCCCCCAAGCCCTTTCCTGGGGAAGGCTTGATAAAAATCCTCACCAATTTGCATAGGTGAACACAGACCCAAACCCTTGGATCTTAAGAACAATGAAAAAGCAATCAGGTTCTTAAAAGAAGACTTTTAAATGAAGAAAAAGTAAAAGAAAAGAATCACCTCTGTAAAAATCAGGATGGTAAATGCCTTACAGGGTAATCAGATTCAAAACAGAGAATCCCTCTAGGCTAAACCTTAAGTTACAGAAAGACACAAAAACAGGAATATACATTCCATTCAGCACAACTTATTTGATCAGCCATTTAAACAAAACAGAATCTAACACATATTTAACTAGATTGCTTACTGACTTTTTACAGGAGTTCTGACCTGCATTCCTGCTCTGGTCCTGGCAAAAGCAACACAGACAGAGAGAACCCTTTATTTCCCCCTCCTCCAGCTTTGAAAGTATCTTGTCTCCTCATTGGTCATTTTGGTCAGGTGCCAGCGAGGTTGTCTTAGCTTCTTAACCCTTTACAGGTGAAAGGGTTTTTCCTCTGGCCAGTAGGGATTTAAAGGTGTTTACCCTTCCCTTTATATTTATGACACGCCCCCCCCAACATCACAGATAGAGTGAAACGCTGGCTGTGATTTCTTCCTGGAACTCTAGGAGAAAACAGAGTTAATAAGACACATGCACCTCTAAATATACTACCAAGTATATAAAGACTAACAATATTTTCCACATCTCAAGGATGATTTTAACCAGTTGATTCTGGGAAACTTTCACAGGAGAGTGCATCAGCCACATTGTTAGAAGCTCCTGAGATGTGTTGTACATCAAAATAAAAATCTTGGAGAGCTAAACTCCACCGAATAAGTTTTTTGTTATTTCCCGTGGCTGTATGAAGCCACTATAGCGCAGCATGGTTGGTTTGCAGGTGGAAACGCTGTCCCCAAATGTATGGGCGTAGCTTTTGCAGAGCGTAGACAATGGAGTAACATTCTTTTTCACTGACTGACCAGGCTCAGACAGCTTCTTGCTGAGAAACGCTACAGGGTGGAATTCTTGATCTGGTCCTTCCTGCGTTAAAACTGCTCCCATACCATGCTTGGACACATCTGTGGTTACTAGGAACAGTTTGTCAAAGTCTGGGGCCCTTAGCACAGGGTCAGGCATGAGTGTCGCTTTAAGCTGGTTAAAGGCCTTCTGACACTCTTAGGTCCACTGAACGGCATTTGGCTGTTTCTTTTTGGTTAGGTCTGTCAGTGGGGTGGCGATTTTGCTGTATTGCGGTACAAATCGCCTGTAATATCCGGCCAAGCCTAAAAAGGATTGGACCTGTTTCTTTGACTTTGGGACAGGCCACTTTTGGATAGCATCCACTTTGGCCTGTAGGGGGTAGATAGTTCCTTGACCCACCTGGTGTCCAAGGTAAGTCACTCTGTTTAGGCCTATTTGACACTTCTTAGCCTTAACAGTTAGTCCTGTCTCCTTTATGCACTCAAAGACTTTTTGTAGATGTTCCAGGTGTTCTGCTCAGGAATCTGAAAATATGGTCACATTGTCAAGGTAGGCGACTGCATATTCTGCCAATCCCACTAGGAGACCATCCACAAGTCTTTGGAAGGTGGCAGGTGCATTCCACAGCTCGAAAGGGAGTACATTAAATTCATACAGCCCAACATGTGTGGTGAAGGCTGACCTTTCATTGGCGGATTCATCTAGCAGTACCTGCCAGTACCCCTTGGTTAACTCCAAGGTAGAGATGAACTGGGCCCGTCCCAGTTTCTCTAATAGTTCATCTATAACGCGAGTTAAAGCGTTTAGCTTACGGTAGTCCACACAGAAACGTATCTCCCCATCTGGTCTGGGAACTAGAACCACTGGAGATGCCCATGCACTGCCAGAGGGACAGATTACCCCCATCTGTAGCATATCCTGGATCTCCCGTTCTAAGGCAGTTTTAGCTTGAGGAGACACTCGATAAGGTTGGACTTTAATTGGGTGAGCATTACCTGTGTCAATGGAGTGGTATGCCCATTCAGTCATTCCTGGTGTGGCTGAGAACGTCGGCGCGTAGCTAGTGCACAGCTCCTTGATCTGCTGTCACTGCATAGGCCAAGGGTCATAGAGAGGTTCACCTCTTCCACGCCACCAGCACTTTTCCCTTTGTAGTAGACACCTTCAGGCTACTCAGCGTCAACTCCTCCCTGGGCTGTAAACTGACAAACCTTTAATTCTCTGGAATAAAAGGGCTTTAGAGAATTAATATGGTAAGCCTTAGGCTTTCGGTTGGAGGTGGGGAATGCTATGAGATAATTAACAGCTCCCAGGCGCTCCTGGACTGTGAATGGCCCTTCCCATGACGCTTCCATTTTATGGACCTGGAGCGCCTTTAAGACCATGACCTGGTCCCCTACTTTGAGGGAACGCTCTCTGGCATGTTTATCATACCAGGCTTTTTGCTCTTTTTGAGCATCCTGTAGGTTTTCTTTAGCAAGGGCTAAAGAGGTTCGGAGGGTGTTTTGTAGGTTGGTTACAAAGTCCAGAATGTTAGTTCATGGAGAAGGTGTAAACCCCTCCCATTGCTGCTTCACCAACTGTAATGGCCCCTTAAGCTCGTGGCCATATACAAGTTCAAATGGTGAAAACCCTGAACTGGAATGTGGTACAGCTCTGTAGGCAAAGAGCAACTGCTGCAACACTAGGTCCCAATCATTGGAGTGCTCATTTATGAATTTACATATCATGGCCCCCAAAGTCCCATTAAATTTCTCCACCAGGCCATTTGTTTGATGATGGTAACCAAGTGATTCACCCCATGAGCTTCCCAAAGGCTTTCCATAGTTCCTGCCAGGAAATTAGTTCCTGCATCTGTGAGGATGTCTGAGGGCCAACCTACCCTGGCAAAAATGTCTGCTAGTGCCTGGCATACACTTTTAGCCCTGGTGTTGCTTAGAGCTAATGGCTTCCGGCCATGAAACGGCAACCAGAGGACCCCCGGAGGGCAGACTGGAATCCACCCAACAGCTTCAAGAATGGGAGAACCAAAGAACAAGATAACATCTGGCAGCATGGAGCCGTCAGGAATGTGCCATCTGTTGATTGATTCAGCAACAGCATGATGAAGCAATTCCCATAGACTGGCATAGGAAGAAATTCCTATAAAAATGGACCCTAGAAAGTGAGAACTTTGGGGTTTGATTCTGCAAACCAGCCTCCAGGAGCATCAGTTAAGCATCTGACAAGGTCCTGCTCCCTCCTCATGTCCAGGCCACCTGGTCAGTGGCTTGGCATAAGCAACTCTAAGGCTGGTAACTATGATAACAACCTTGCAGAACCTGTGTGTGTGTGTGTGTGTGTATGAATGAATGTGTGAATAAATATGAAATTGAATGGAATGTTATAGCTATAACTAACTGCTTACTATGATTCTTTCTGTATTCACAATAAATGTGGCATTTTGCCTTTTCCCCTTTAGTAAGATCCTGCTGGTTTTTATTTTATTGGTATTACATGTGGGTATTTGGGGGAATGCCCACCAGACAGTAGCAATCAGCCTCAATGGGCCATTAGGAAGAACAATAAGACTTGGAAGATACTAATCTCTCGCCTTCCTGAGAAGTTCAGGGGATGCTGATTTGACGCTACAGGGTCAAGTGATTGTGCCACCTGGTACTAGACTCCCATCTTGGGCGATGAGTGTTTTCCATTAACAGGAGGGGTGGGGGTGTCAGACTGGGAAACAAAAGATTCCAGCCTTATGTAAATTCTATTTAAAGCTGAAAAGTAAGTCAATCAAGACTCTCCTCTAATGCCTCCCCATCCAAGAAGGAAGATTACTAAAAACACCTGAAGGGAAAGGTAGGGGCTGAGACAGGGGTCCAGTCTGTAAAAAGAAATAAGAGGAACTCTAAGCTACAGAAACTCTGCAACCTGCCTAAAACAAAATTTGGGGTGAGAAATTACATTTTATACCTTGTTTCTTGAGCGTATTAAGCTTAGTTTGTGTGTTTTGTTTTATTTGTTCTGTAATCTGCTTTATGATGTTTGCTATTTCTTATAATCACTTAAAATTTACCTTTTGTAGTTAATAAACTTATTTCTTTTTTATTTCAAAACCCAGTTTGTACAATTCATATCTGGGGGAGAGGGCAAAAAGCTTTTCATATCTCTCTCCACGTTAAGGGAGAGGGTGAATTTTTATAAGCTTGCGCTCTGCAGATCTTTCTATGTTATTTTGGGTTTATACCCCAAAGGAGGTGTGCATGTGAGTGCTGGCCATTCTCCTAGCTAAGTCCTCCCACACAAAGCTGATTTCAGTCTGTGTCTGCAGCTAGGTGTGGCCTTACCTGCATGTATGTGCTGGAGAACGCTTGAGAGCCCAGCACAGCAAAAACAGAGCAAGGAAACCCAGGCTGGTGGAAAGGGCGGGGTCAGTGAGACTCCAGCACATCAGGTAGCACCCCAGGAGTGGGGGGATTAACCCATCTCTCACACACACACTCCACGCACAAGGTAGGTGTGTACGGAAGTGCAAACGATTAAAAATTACAAGACTGCTCGGAACTTCAAGACGAAACATTTCCAGGGCCTCTTAAAACAAAGGCAAACAACTTCTGTTATTCTGTGGGACTATGTTAAAAAATCAGATAAGATAAAAGAAATGTTTAGGTACAGTCCATTAAACAATATGATTTTATATATTGTAAATGACAAGCAAAATTAATATTGCCAGTACAATTTCAAAGTTACTAAAAGGTAATGTAAAATTAAAAAAAAAAAGTAAAAATAACTACAGTACCAACACCTACTAAATAAATTACATAGCATGTAGATTCAGATAGGATTTTTTTTTTTCACAAATGCAACACGAACTGATGATGGGAGATATTTAAAAGGGTTGGAGTTCAGGTCCAGATAAGCACTCAGATGCTTAGTTAATTATCTGGAGTTTATCTGTACTATCAAGATCTTGTGAGATCTTTTTTACAAAGCCCAGTTTCTTCTCTCCCCAAACTAGAGGCTCTTGCTCCACACTGCATACTGTATTTAATCTTGGGGATGAGATGGAAGGATAGCAACGCCCAGGCCTTCTCAGGCTTGTCTCTTTTTGGGGGGCAGATTGGACAGGTGGCTGTTCCCTCCATCTGATCTTCTATAGTGGGAGCTGGTCCAACTTCCTCCTGGAAATAGCCCATTCTGGTCTTACCTCTTAACAATTTAAGAGGCATTCCATGGCTATGCTCCTGAAAACATTGAGAGATTATGAAATCCCAAAGCATGCAAGCTCCAGCTCTTTGTGCATTGAGAATTGGTAATCTTACTAAACTCTATACAGTATGTATGATCTAACAGTAACATCAGCATTCAGAATTTTTGTTATCAACATTCCAATAAAGAATGGAATGCCCTGGAAGAGGCTTTGTATCTGCCATGGCTAGTTTTTGGCTCAGAAGGAAAGGACTTTGTTTATCTCAGGGGTTCTCAAACTGGGTGTTGGGACCCCTCAGAGGGTCGCAAGGTTATTACATCGGGGGTCACAAGCTGTCAACCTCCATCACAAACCCTGCTTTGCCTCCAGCATTTAGAATGGTGTTAAATATATAAAAGTGTTTTTAATTTATAAGGGGGGTTGCACTCAGAGACTTGCTATGGGAAAGGGGTCACTAGTAAAAAAGCTTGAGAACCACTGGTTTAGCTTTACTGTAGATTATCAAAGTTCATCAAGGTGTTCCAACTCTCTACTCTGTTATTCCATAGCAAAATCCATTTGAGATGAGTGCTTATGCAGACAACCCTCTAGAGCATTGATATGTGCTACAAATGTAGCATCCATTGCTACTGTGGCTGACTGAAGCAAATTTTTTTAGGTTAGATTAAAGCTGTATTCTCCATAAGCACCAGGGAAGAGTGAGAGGCCAAGAGGTGCTGAGACAGCTTTCAAAGATGGCAGGCTGCTAACTTTAGTGCTTGTCTGGTAGGATTTATGTATTTAAAAACAAAACTCTCCAGGTTCCTTAGTGTTGTTTGTATGGGAATATGGAGAGAACCTGTTCACAAGCCACAGTGTGACCTGGGTGGCAAGAACAAAGCTACACTTGGTTTAATTTGCTCTAGTACCTGAGACACAGCATAGCTCTAGCTGGCAGGTATAACAATGAGAAATAACTGCAGGATCAGCTCCTAGGTGCAGTTCTCAACCAAGGCAGATTACGTAAAATATGTGAAACATGACTTTCATTTGAAATAAACAGCATACTTTGGTGGGGAGGATTCTTTTAAGACCAGAGGGAGCTGCTGTCACTTGCGTATAAGACCTGTTTGATTCTCAGCTGCTCTGGACCCACACAAAATTGATAACCTATGAGATGGGGACTTTACTCACCGACAATGTCCATTTTAGCTTCTGGCCCAGATGAAGTCAATGGAATTACTGCAGGGAGGTATTTGAGCCAATATTTTCTAGACAACAGTGACATTTAAAATCAAGCTTTCAGTAAACTCTGTAAATACCTAGCACATGAGAACTGACAACAAGATGAAACAAGTCTCCCATAAAGATAATTATAACACAGGACAGAAGTCTTCAATTTGAGGACTAGACCAATACAATATATGAATGAATCTCGTTGATTGTATATAATTTTCTGCACTATTGTAAAATTCATGGTATCTTTTAGAGGAAATAAAGTATGATAGATTTTCCTATTCACTATGCCTAGAGATCACATACTAGCTTTAATTTCTTTCCTGGTACGCTGTCAACCTCTGCCCAGTGCCTGATATTTAGGGGAGATAGACCTCTCTTGTATTAATTTGCCTGGAATAAATGGGCGTGAAGAGTCAAGTGTGCTAATATGACCTTGTCACTGACCAACATTAAACAGTGTTAAACAAGGTTTGGGGTTTGATATACAGAGACCTCAGCCTGCTTAGTACCCTGGCAAACATCAATAAACATTGTTTTAACATTTTATTAAAGACACAGAAAAAGCGTTAAAGTGTAAAATATTAAGTGAGGCTTTCATTTAACCGCATTCCTTGTTCCCTTTCCCTTTAGCTGGAGAGGATCTTTAGAAAGAAAAGAAAAACCTTGTTTGACCATCCTTTAAATCAGTGGTAAATCAATCTTTTTTTTCTTTTGCAGTCCGCTCAATCCCTAAAAAATTTCAAATGGGGGTGGACCACAGGTTGAGAACCACTGTTTTAGACGGTATCAGAGATGGTAATTTGGGGAAAAGAAAAGAAGTGAGCTGAGGTGAACTGGAGCTGCTATTGTTGTTAAAGTCAAATCCATTTCCTAGAAAATAAAACAAGAAAAACACACAAAAGGAGAAAAAATGCAGCTTCTGTCACGGATGTTGACTCTCACTTGCAACCTTACTGCTGGAAAAACACAGACCCAGCCCATGATCTTATCAGCCACCCTGAGACCTGACAAACTAGTATCATAATCAGGCTGTCAAGGGCATTGCTTTTATCTGCATCTCTGGTCACAAGCTTACTGCCATGTTATAAAATATGCCGTCATGGTTGACCGAGCCAGATTCTTATTAGACGGATGGCAAAAAGAAAAGGGTAAGAGAGAGCAGAAACAAGGTGAAGAAGGAAAAGAAGACACTAAAGAACAGGTAACAAAGTCTCATATCCTGATGGTATTCAAGATTCAGCCAGAGCCGGTGGAAGTGGCAAAGTCATCTGAGTCCCACTCTCTGCCCCAGGCTGGTGAGAACATTTCTCAGGGTCACGACAAAGGCGGCACAATGGTCTTCTGGTGGATCCTGGGGTCCCAGGAGATGGTGGGGGTGGCAGTCATGTTGTTCACCTCTTCCCCTTCTTTCAGTCAGCCTGTGTCACGGTAGCCTCTGCTAATTTTCACCCCACAAAGACTGAGGACCCCAAAAGGAAGAGATGAGTGGAGTAGCCCATCACCTCATTATTTTATCTATCAATTAGGCCTAATTTCCAATACACTAGTTTTGGTTAATTGATTTCTAGTCCCACACTTCTCTTGTTTACCAGGCATGATCTTAGCACAATCCTTGAATTATATCTAAGCCTTTTTGTTTCAACTAATTCTGTCTCTGTTTTGTACCTTTTCCCATCAGCGTCTGTTATTATAGGTTACTGTGACATTTTATAAACTTTCACTCACTTTCACAGTTGAACTCACAATGAGGATAAACTTGTAGGCCCAATTATTACAACAACTCTCTGTTGTTTATAACATCTGCTAATACATCCTAAGGAAACTGAGCCTGATAATGTCTCTCATGACTTTATGTTCAAACGTGTAAGACTGAAACTGTTTAAAGTACTTGGCTTAGAGGTACTGAAATGTATGTGGTGCATTTGCCAATTCAAAATTAATCAGAGAAAATCCAATTATAAGCATTCTGAAGAGTCTCAGCTTTTCAAATTACATTTAAATTGATAACTGACATTTCACTAATTAACTACCACAATGACTGACATTAAGTCAGCACATTCTCTTAAAACCCTTGGGATTTTATAAGATATTGGATTAACTAAAACAATATCATTTAGCATTTTCTTCAAGAGGGAAAAGCTAAAGTATATTGCTTCTTCAGGATAGGCTTCCGGGGGAAAATAGGTGTTCAGTTTTAATATAGGCTATGGGAAAAAACTAAGAACCTCCAAATCAAAATCAGATGTAACCAGCTGTTTCTCCAAGTCCACAGGTAGAGTTCTGGTTATGCCTGCTTTGTTCCTCCAATTTCTTTACAACTGCAGAAAATCTTTCTAATGGTTTTCCTCTCTGTGAAAATCAACTCCATTTAAATATTGTGTCTGATTCACTGCTATTAAAAAGTTTTTTCACTGAATTAGAAATGTTTTAACTGAGTCATAGGGCAAGAATCAGGAAGGTTGGGTATGGTGTTGCACTACAACCTTCAGTGGCACTTTGAGAGGTTGAGGAGGTTTGGGAGTTGAAGTAGTTTTTCTCCTTTTATCCTTCTTCATATTTCCTTACCCACAAATTTATCGACAGGTTCACTTTGTGATGATGATCTGTTACCTGCACACATTAAGGCACCCCACCTTTTCCCAGGCCATAGGGCTCCAGGTGTAACCCGGTTAATTTAGGCACCCCCACCTTTTCCCAATTTGTAGGGCTCCAGGCGAAAAGCACCTACCTTTACCCAATCTGTAGGGCTTAGGGCCACCCGTACTCAATTCGTAGGGTTCAGGGTGTAACTAACTTGATCAATTTAAGTACCCACACCCTTTCCCAATATGTAGAGCTCTGGGTGTATACTACTTCTGCAGGTTTGCAGGACCTTTTATCAGTGAAAGAGCCTTACACAGTAATATACGACATAACCTCTATTTATTAACAATCACCAAAAACAGACTGCACACGCTACACATACAGTGCTCACTACTCCCAATAAGACAGATGAACTTTTCTTGATGGCCAGTAAGAATCAGGTCCATCTGAGGGACTCCAGTTTCTGCACGGTGTCATTGGCAGAGTGTTAAGGGCCGGCAGCTCTGATCTTTGGGGCTGTGTCCTGGAGTTAGCTCCTAAAGAACTTCCTTTTGGACACAGTTTATATAGTGAAATTTGAGTTTTTAGCTATACCTTAACCAATCATTATACTAAAATTTTACTAACCAATCCTTACATCGTGTTCTCATCATGTGTCAGTATCATAATGCCTGCATCCATAATTTTTACTCCATTCATCTGAAGTAGGTTTTTTACCCATGAAAGCTTATGCCCAAATAAATTTGTTAGTCTTTAAGATGCTACCAGACTCCTCGTTGTTATAGTATAATAAAATTCTTTAACCAATCCTACCACACCACCTTAATTAATTTACACCTAGCAAAATTAATTATGTAACAGACAGAAACAATTAAAGAACCAGACAGAGACCATACAGATAAACAATAGGGAAATGGAGACCACTGTGATGTTGCACCCCATACTGCTTTATGTAAATAGGCTTATGAATGTAAATATGACATAACTGGAATATGTTTTATGCTACATATGCCATGTAACATATCTCTGCAAAGGTTGTGATCTACTGAATCTATCCATCCTATTCATATGCATGTATCATTTTTGTATTCAAAGTTACGAATATTGGCTGTATAGTTGTTTGATTTTAAGTAGCCTTAGTAAAGCATTTGGTCAGCTTCTTTAGAACGGAATTTGCAAGTTAAATGCCCAATCAAGAAACACTTAACGGACAATGGATCTTGGAAGACTACAATCCACATGAGAAGTCTACCTGAGGACGTTCAAGGTAGCATGTAAACAATGACTGCCACTTGTAAGGAACTGAGTCATGCATGGACATGTGACTTGCCCATGTGACTCCAAAACTCCATCTTGTAGCTGGGATTCTACACGGGGGAGGGAGGGGTGTCCACCCACAAGAGGAAGTCTATTTAAGCCCCTGGAAACCCCTCCATTTTGTCTTCAGCTGGCTCAAGAGATAGCCGCTCCACCCCCAAAGGATACCTGAAAGAAACTGGAACAAAGGACAGTAACCACAGGGGTGTGAATGATTGCTGGACCCAGACTAGAAGGAGGCTAGTCTGTAAAAGAAGCTTACTGGAACATCTCTGAGGGTGAGATTTCATCTGTAATTACTTTCTTACTGTAGTAGGTTTAGATTTGCATGTTTTATTTTATTTTGCTTGGTAATTCACTTTGTTCTGTCTGTTATTACTTGGAACCACTTAAATCCTACTTTTTGTATTTAATAAAATCACTTTTTACTTAATTAACCCAGAATATGTATTAATAAAGGGTGGGGGAGGCGGCAAACAGCTGTGCATATCTATCAGTGTTATAGATGGCGAACAATTTATGAGTTTACCCTGTATAAGCTTTATACAGGGTAAAACGGATTTATTTGGGGTTTGGACCCCATTGGGAGCTGGGCATCTAAGTGTTAGAGACAGAAACACTTCTTAAGCTGTTTTCAGTTAAGCCTGCAGCTGTTGTGGGACGTGGTCCAGACCTCGGTCTTGGTTTGTAACAGGCTAGTGTGTCTGGCTCAAACTGGCAAGGTTCTGGAGTCCCAAGCTAGCAGGGAAAATGGGTTAGAAGTAGTCTCAACACATCAGTTGGCAGTTCCCAAAGGGGTTTCTGTGATCCAACCCGTCACAACCATAATGACAAAACCATAAAGAAATGAGGATTTCACAACCACAACTAAAGTGATTTCTTGCTAGACAGGATGCTATTAAACTAAGTTTTCTTTAGCCATCTTAAGATCTGTTTCTTTATTTGGTGATTGTGGGTGTCATTAGGATGGGGTCTCCTTCTTAACAGCCTGATACTACATTGTTTTAATGTAATTTAAATGGAATGTGAGGATGTGAATTCCTGCTTCTCAGCTAATGGCTCCTGCTTGGCTGCTCTTTTAATCTGGCTGCAGAGGAAGGCCTTAGGCTTTAGGTCTTACAGTACGGTTGCAGACAAAGGCCTTATCCTTACAGTTCTGTTGTTCATTAATAAAGCATTGACAACTATATACAATATACATTACATTGTAATTGCTTTTAAAGAAGTATGGCATTAACTCAATGTGTTCTAATAATTAATATATGTGGTGAATACATGCTATACAAAGTAAAAGCAGCAGTTAGTGATACGGAACAAGAAAACATGTCCTCTTTTATTGCCACAAAAAAAGTTTAATATGTCATATAAGAGAAGTGACACCAGTTGGTGCAGGGTAGTAAAATTAACAATTAAATTAACAAAATTAATGGTAGAAAATTAACAAAAAAATTAATTAACAATAGGATGAAGTTAAATGTGCGATGCCATACAGTGTGAAAGAAGTTTGTTTTCCCTCCTCAAATACTACAATGCAAGGTCTGGAAAGCCCCAGACTTGCATTGCTATTTGCACCTGGGGGACACTTACATGTGATGTCCAGGTGTAATATCTTATGCAGAGTTGCTGGCCTGGAGGATCTGGGGGGGGGGGGGCGGGGGAAACAGTCTCTAAATTGCACAGAACAATTGAGATTCTGGGATGCTGGTAAAATAAAAACTGCCTATGCTGGTAATAAAAAGTATTGTGTGGTGGCTGAAGAGGACCACTTCTGGTATGGACCCAGGGAATATTATTTTAATTGGACCATGTTCTGTTTACCACCTAAATTTCCTGTGGTAACAAATGGAAAGATTTTTATATTTTTATACCAGTTTTTTATAATATAATTAAAATACAGGCAAAGTTAAAATTATGGAAGAATGTTTTAAAGGCAGAACAATCTTATAATGAGAAATTACACATTAGTGGGCTATATTATAGGAGGTGACCTTGGAACCCCGGGTTCATACTTTAAGCCTAGTACTAACGTTGGATCAAATGATTACAACTACCGTGGTCTTGGGAATGTGTTGCTGGGTAGTGAACTTGAAAAAGAAAGCAGAGAAAGGCAGGAATATGATGCAAATGAAACAAATGCTAATATAAAAAGAAAAACAAAAGCAGTGGAATGTAGGCCTGGCTTGACATGAGTAATTGGACATGGGTGAGGGAGGCCTCATTTCTTAGGAGACAGGATTAGGAAGGTAAATGGATCAGCAGGCTAGAAACAGAATGTCGGTACTAGCTAAGATAAGGGGGAACACCAGTGGACAAAATAACAATGGATAAGATAGGCCTGCAACATAAAATGAGGTAAAGAATAAGTCATGCATGGACAATGTGTGCAGTACAGGGACTGGTTCCTACAAACTGACCAAGCCAATCCAAAAATGTGTGATACAATGTATAATAAGTGCAATGTCATGTGTAAATATATATAAAGGAAGAGATATGCGGTGTAACTTTGGATGTGTGGTATGCTCTATACCCACTCCCTACCCTTGACTCTCATCCCAGCGTAGCTTTTCTGTATGCCACATAAAGGAACCTAAGTGATGAGACTGGAGTCCAACTGAGTTCTTGGGGAATCAAGTAGAAGACATCTTGGGGAACCCCAACTCTTGGTTGCTCTGTGACCACTTTCTCCAGTTGTGCCAGTTGGATGAAAAGCAGCTGCACAACCATCTCAGATAGTAACCCCCGTACAGAGGGCCTTCCCTGCCAGGTGCAGGCATGTTCTAGGGTATGGATGATTTAGTTGGGGGTTGGTCCTGCTTTGAGCAGGGGGTTGGACTAGATGACCTCCTGAAGTCCCTTCCAACTCTGAAAGTCTATGATTCTATGTGAGAGGTAAGTATGTCAGGAGTGGCAGGGGATACGGCTGAGGCAGGCCTTTATCCCAGCTGCTGCAAGGTCCATAGAAGCTTGGGGCAGCCCTCAAGGCCATCAAAACCAGCTTTGGGCTGTGTGGGGGAAACACTCCCAGCTATCCCAGGATCAGGAAGGTGCAGGTTGCCTTGCTTCATTTCTGTGCCAGGTTCCACACTGGCAGAGGGATGAATTCCATCCCCACAGAGGAAAGGGTGGTAAGCAAAGAAGGGCACCTGGGGTGAAGAGGAATTGCTCTCTTTCTCCAGGGAATAAACTTTGAATTGCACTGTATCACTAATGGTAAATGGGGAATGAAGTGCCTTTTTAATATAGAAGAAATAGTTTACTTACCATGGACTTTGTATTAAGGGCTGTTTATTTCTCTCTTCCCACCTCTGCTGAAGCAAACTCTTCTTGGCCCAGGAAGAAGAAAGTCTTAATCCTAACTCTATTGTTCCCTGAGCTAAGGTGGAGAATTGCCCTGCACAGAGGGATATGATGAAGGTTAATTTTTTCCTCTTTCGGAGAGACCCAAGGCAAGGTCCCTGTACCACACTTCTAAAAACATCCATTGAAACACAGCTGTCATATGCTCAGCTAGCTGCACACTCTGGAAACATTTCTGAATACTAGACAGAGATAAATCCATTCACCTTTCTTTTTTTTAACAACTTTTTCTTCCCATGTTTGCTACTCACTAAAGTTATTGGGCCTAATTTTACATTTGGTTAGATGAGCAGCTCATAGACTCAGACTTTAAGGCCAGAAGGGACCGTCCTGATCCTCTAGTCTCACCTCCTGCACATCGCAGGCCACGGAATCTCACCCACCCATAACCTCTGGCTGAATTACTTAAGTCCTCAAATCTTGATTTAAAGACTTCAGGTTGCAGTTCCACCATTTATTCATTCATACTAGTAAGTGACCATGCCCTACGCTGCAGAGGAAGGGAAAAAAACCAGTGTCTCTGCCAATCTGACCTGGTGGAAAATTCCTTCCTGACCCCAAATATGGCAAACAGTTAGACCCTGAGCATATGGGCAAGACTTACTAGCCAGACCATCTCTGGCTGTTGGAGATATTTGCTAATAACTGATGTGGATTGGTCATATGGCATTGTAGGCAATCTCATCATACAATCCCCTCCATACATTTATCAAGCTCAGTCTTGAAGCCAGTTAGGTTTTTTTGTGCGCCCCTCCCCCCCCGGAAGGCTGTTCCAGAACTTCACTCCTCTGATGATTAGAAACCTTCATCTAATTTCAGGCCTAAACTTGTTGATGGCCAGTTTATATCCATTTGTTCTTGTGCCAACATTGGTGCTTAACCTCTCCCTGCCTGGTATTTATCCCTCTGATATATTCAGAGAGAGCAATCATAGCTCCCCTCAACCTTCGTTTTGTTAAGCTAAACAAGCCAAGCTCCTTAAGTCTCCTTTCGTCAAGTAGGTTCTCCATTCCATTCCTCTGATCATCCTAGTAGACCTTCTCTGCACTTGCTCCAGTTTGAATTAAACTTTCTTAAATAAGGAAGACCAGAACTGTCCACAGTATTCCTGATGAGATCTTACCAGTGCCTTGTACAAGAGTAGTAACACTTCCCTCTCTGTAAAGGAAATAGCTCATCAAAGTCATCCTAGGGTTGAATTAGCCTTTTGCACGACTGCATCACATGGGTGGCTCATAGGCATCCTGTGATCAACCCATACGATCAATTTTTTCTCTGCCTCTCTCATTTCCAACTGATGAGTCCCCAGTTTATAGCAAAAATTCTTGCTATTAGTCCCCTAAATGCATGACCTGGCACTTTGCACTATTAAATTTCATCCCATTTCTATTGCTCCTGTTTTCAAGGTCATCTAAATCTTCCTGTATGATATTCCAGTCCTTCTCCATATTGACAGTACCTCACAACTTCATTATTGACACATTTTATTAAAGCACTTCCACTTTTTGTGCCAAGTTCAGTTGTGAAAATGTTAAATAAGATGGGACCTAAGACTGATCCTTGAAGAACTCCACTAGTAACCCCTCTCAAGCCTGACAGTTCCCCTTTCTGCATAATTTGTTGTAGTCTCCCTTTTAACCAGTTCCTTATCTACCATTTGATTCTCCTATTAATCCCCATTTTCTCCAGTTTAACTAATAATTTCCCATTTGAACTGTATTAAATGCTTTACTGAAATCCAGGGAGATTATATCTACTGCATTTTCTTTGTATAGAAAATCAGTTATCTTCTCAAAGAAAGAGATCAGGTTGGTCTGGCATGATCTACCTTTAGTAAACCCACATTGTATTTTATCCCAATTGCCATTTCCTTCTATATCTTTAATTACTCCCTCTTTCAAAATTTGTTTTAAGACCTTGCATAAAATTGAGGTCAAACTAACAGGCCTGTAGTTTCCCAGATCACCTTTTTTTCCTTTCTTAAATATAGGTATTATATTTACAATTCTCCAATGACAGTGTATGACCCCCAAGTTACAAAATCATTAAATTCTTGCTATTGGGCTTAACATTTTAAACATTTTTATATTCAATATACAACTTTATATTCTTGGATGGAGACCATCATGGGCCCCAATTTGGCCCCATTAGGGTTTTTGAGTTTGGCTTCCACCTTAGATGTGGTAATTTCTACTTCCACATCCTCGTTCACCTCAGATACCCTGCCACAGGCTCCTCATTACCCTTATTAAAAACTGAGGCAAAGTATTCATTTAGGTGTTAGTCCATACCTAGATTACCTTTATTTTCCACTCCAACCTCAGTGCTTAGTCTCCCATCTTCTTTCCTTGTTTTCTTTTAATTTATATGGCTAAAGAATCTTTTGCTATTTGTTTTAATTTCCTCTGCAAGGTCCAACTCTTCTTGGCTTTTGGCAGTTCTCACTTTTTCTCTACGCTTTCTGACTGCCAAGAGGTAGCTTTCCTTGCTGATCATCCTGTCCATTCCTTGTAGGCTTTCTGCTTTCTCTTAATAACCTGTTTGAGATGTTTGTTCGTTCTGTTTGGTCTGCAACCTTTCCCTACAATTTTCCCCCTTACTTGGAGTGCAGGTTGAAGATGGTTTCTGTAACTTTGACTTAAAGCAATTCCAAGCCTCATCCACCTTCAGATCCTTGAGTTCTTCAGTCTAGTCCACTTCCTTAACTAATTCACTTACTTTTTAAAAGTGGTTCCTACTGTTCACAGTGCATGGAGAATATAAAATATGGCATGTACACTTCATATGGACAGGGGTGTCATTTTCCTGCACAACACTACACTAAGGAAAAATAATCTCAAAACACATGGCATGGGTTTCCTTTTACATGTAGGGAAAGCCCATTTCCCCTCTTCCTTTCCCCCCAACCTGCTTCCTTGATGTCGGTTTCAGGTGGCTTGACAGTCCAATTTTCTTTTGTAACGTTATTTAAGCTTCAAATTGTCCCCAGACATTCGGCTATCTCCCTCTCTAGTTGCTAACCTCAGACTTATTTCTGGTTCACTGACCCACAAACCAATGTCTTCTGCCAAAGGCAGCATTCACTGAATACACCAGTTTGCTTTCCACAACAATAAGAGAGGAAATAAAAGAAATCAAAAGACCTAGGCTCTGTTCCTGGTTTATTTATAAACTTTCTGGTTATTAACTGTCAAAATTTTGACAAGTGTGTTTTATATGCAGCATCTGAAGGCTGTCTAACACAAGCCTTTTTGAGGGCAAATCTCCAATTACTAATGGTAGCAACACTGGGAATTTAAGGCTGCTTTTCAGGAGTAGCACTTGCCTCTATCCAGTGGGGGGTGGGGAGGAGGAGGCTGAGGCAGGGTAGACAGAAAATTGGGGGGGCTGCACCCTTCCTTGCCACCAGGCCCCACCCCTATCCAGGGCCCCACCATGGATAATCCTCAGTTAAGTGCCGACCCTGCCTCCTCCTCTACCCCCCCAAGGCCCTGCCCCCTGGCCAGATGGGAGGCTGGAAGCTGGAGCCGGGCAGTGCAGGGTGACTCTGCACTGGCTGGTGCCATGGTGTGGGTGGCTCTGGCGCTTTCCCATCTCCTGCTGCTCGGAGCCCTGTGGCTGTAGCTGCTCCTCAGCTCCCTGCTGCCCTTCGACTGCTTGTCCCTTGTAAGAGCCACCTGGTCAGGGGGACCCGACTCGGGGGCTGGCACAGCCCGTGGGGAGCAGTGACCATGGAGGGTGGGGTTCAGGAGCCCAGGCTGCAGCAGGTCAGTCCAGGTCACTGTGGGGAACCCTGAACTCTCTACCTGCTCTGGACAGTGTGCCACGGCAGGTGGAGACACGGGCCAGGGGCTGCTGTCAGGCACCCCAGCCTCCTGCCCCGGCTTACTTCTGTGCTGCTGCTGGTGACGGCGCTGCCTTCAGAGCTGGGTGGCCAGAGAGCAGTGGCTGCTGGCCAGGAGCTCAGCTATAAAGGCAGTGCCACCATGCCGCCAGCAGTAGCGGAGAAGTATCTGCATATGGTTTGACCTTTGCACTGGGAGGGACGGCTGGGGGGGGGTTAAGGCTATAGCCCCCACAACCGCCCCCACCCGTGCTGCTTTTGTTTTTACCAACCCTGGTCATAGCAGATCTAGATGACACACCACCAGCCGCCAGAGGCTGTTCTCTGCTGGTGCTCCAAGGGTGGAGGAGTTCTTAACATAAAACAAACAACTGCCCCACCCAGCCGCCCAGAAATCAATGGGCATTAGATACCTAAATACCTTTGAGGATCTGGGCCTAAGAGCTAGTTCCTCCACCACTGAAAACAATCAGGATTTTGCCTTTATCTTGAACAGATGCAGGATTTGGCTCTAGCCTGGCACACAGGGTAGCGTTTTTCCATTATAAGACCAAATTGCAGTTTACTATTAGATATGCATGTGTGTATTATTTTGTAAAAACCAAACCAAACTTAAACTTTGCTACCATGATATGTCTCATTTACTCACTGAATACTATGATTGTGCCATCTTTACTTATCAGAAATGGGTCCATATTGCAAAATTTAAAACCAGATCTGATTTGGACCTCCCATCTGAGGAATGTTTGGGTTCATGATTATTTTGGTGTGGCCCTATAAAACTTTGGTATCAGAATACAAAAAAAAGGCTTTGCATTTTTCTTCATGCTCAAAACTTGAAAAGGCAGGAAAAAATAGCTCAAATTAAAAAAAAAAGTATGTATTTTTGAGCACTGAAAGCTCCAGTCCCCTAAAGGAGTTTGAGAAAGTTATGAATGATTGAAAGTGAGAAACATAATGATGTGGAAAAGGCATGTCCAAGTTGATAGTATAGTAGCTCCTAGAGTCCCTGCCCAAGATCAGGGCCCCATTGTGCTAGGTGGCATTCACACACACAATAAAATAAGATCCCTGCCCCAAAGAATGTACAATCTAAACTGATAAGAGACCAAGGAAGTATTCTATTTTAGAGATGAGGAACTGAGGCACAAAGAGGGTTAATTGCCTTGCTCAAGGTCACAGAGGAAGTATGTGGCAGAGATTTGAGAACTGTCCCAGAACTCCTCAGTTCAAGTCCAGCACCTTAACCATCCTTCCTCCCACCTTAATGATCACTGCCACCAAACACAAATTTCCAATGTCTATTATCTGTTCCCCATGGGCAGACCCTTGTACCTAGGCAGAGCTCTATTGACTTCAATAAAAATTGTGTGTGGAAAGTCACTAGTGTTAGATTTTGTCTACTCAGTTTTTCCTGGAAGATTTTGGACTCTAGCCTGTAGAACTAGTAGAATTGCAAGGTTTTAAGCAAGTAAAAAGTTAATGAGAGAGGGAGTTATTTTTATTAAAAATGTGTTGTGGTTTGTTAACTTATTTAACTCTGATGCCCTACAGTTGTGAGAAAAGTTCTTTTGTTAGAGATTCAGCACTTGTCTTTTCAATGTCAGGCTGTGATCTCCCAATCCAGGTGTCAGAGTCCACCAAAAGGAATCCTGCAGCAAATTAGCGAAGACAAGAGTTGACATTCCTAATGCTTCTTTGGTGTCACAGTGGTCCAAGGACCTCTTGATGCCAACTGGCAAAGGGCATAGGGGTACATAGGTGTACAGGCATCCCAGGGGTTCATCAAGAGGGGTCAGGTAAGGAAGCCAAATGACTGTGTCATTCTGGTCATTATAATCACTGTGAGATGTATGTATGGAAAATCTGTGAGGAGTTATGTATAGATACTACAGATTATGTTCTCTAAATCTGTAGCTAAAAGTGGGTCAGTCAAAGGTAGTATGTTTTTAGACAAACTTCTCCAAACAGGGGGAGGGGACACTTATCTTCTGAGTGGACGAGATAAAAAGCAGGAAGGGGGAAACCCTACTTTCAGGTGAACATTAAAGGTCTGTTCTGATACATGCAGAGAGACAGGGTGGCATCCTTCCAGCTGTGAAGACAAGCTGTCAGCAGTCTTGATCTCATGAAAGGGGGAATGAGATAGGCCAACCTAGTTGAAAATGCTGGGCAAAGGACTTGGGGTAAGCTGGCTTGTAGGAGACAGGTGAATGTCCTGTCAGTTAAGTTTAGGCTCTAGAAAGCATGTTATGATTTTGTTTTCTATGTAACAATTTGTGTCCAATATTCTTACTTTCTATCACATGAATCTGTTCTTTGATAATAACCTTATTCTTGTATATGTATGTATATATCTCTCAGATTCACTAATCCCAAAGGAATAGTACACACCAGTTTGCAAGCTTCAACTCTCAATCACAGATGCTGTGTGTTCAATAGAGTGGCGATCCTGAGTTGAATCTTGCAAGCTGCTGTGTACTATTCCTTTGGAAGTAGCGAATCTGAGAGTGCTGAGAGTGTCCAGTGGAACAGGGGCAGAGCACTCCAGTGGATGCTCGGAGGACTCAAGGGGTGGTGTGTGACTATCGCTAACCTGTACAGAGAAAGCGAGGTCTGCCAGAGGCTAGTAGAGTCAGAGAGCTGATCCACTGCAGGCACAGACAAGACTCCCTCATGCTAAGGGTTGGTGGTAGTGAGATGTCTAACATGCCTGGGTACCCGGGGAAGCAACACAGTCACACAAACAGTTTTGAAGGTTTTATTGGAAGAAGATAACAAACCTATCAGACTTTTTTTTATACATCTTAAAGAATAAAATAATATAAAAGAGGTATGAATCCCTAGTTTCCTCTCCTCTTCATGTCATTTAAGCCTGCTTCAGTCCAGGATCTGTTTACCAACATTCATATCTTTAATATTACTGAACTCATTTTCTTCAAACATAGCTTTTTTTATCAAGTTACGAGGAATATCGGTGCAGTAGGTTGAAACTTACAATAAACTGAAGCTGGCACAGCCTGATTTTTAGCATAACTGGATTCATAAAGCTTCAGCTAAGGAATGCTGTCATGGGTGGCAGGTATAATAGGCAAGGGTAAGCTAATCCTCTCTTAACTCAGGCCATAGCCCCGCCACGCTCTGCCCTGAGGCCCCGCTCTCTGTCCCCCTCTTCCCCGAAGCCGGCGGGGGCTCAGCTCAGGCCGGCAGCTTGAAGCTCAAAGCTTGGCTGGCCAGTGGCTTGGGGCAGCTTGGGCTGGCCTGGGGGTCAAGCCGGTGTCATGCTGGCTGGCAGACAGGGTGCAGCCAACTCAACTGGGGAGGGGCAGCTGGTGTTCCTGGCTGTTTGACCAGGGTTCCTTCAGCCACGCAGGGAGCTAGCCTCCCTGAGGGGGACTTCACGCACTGCCCATGAATGCTGGCTTCAGACGTCCCATACTAAAAAGAGAACAGAGTTCAGGAGATGTCAAGCCGAAAAGCTCTAGCTTCCCTAACTTGTAATTTGCTTGTTCTACATCATTCAAATTTTCTTTCTTCCTTTGAAAACAAAAGGAGGAAAGTTTGTATCAAAACCTAGCATTGATGCAAAACTTGAGAGAAATCAAGTTTTCAAAAGTTAAGATTGACTGCATGGAATTAGAACCCAGATTGACAGAATTTTAACTTTGCCCTTTTGTTCAGATGGTCTGGGCTCCACTGGATCCTCATGTCAAGGGTCAGGTGAGATTAAGAGAGAGTGTGCATTACCAAGAAACTCAATGGAGGCAATAGGAAGAGGCACTCCCTTCTTTCCAGGGCAGAGAAGAAACAAAAGAGAATCTCTTCCCTCCCAACAGAAGGCGAGTGCATGGGATATGACATGGGTTTCTGTTTTTCAGGGTTTATTAATTTCATTTTTGGTGGTTATTTTTAACAATTTTTCAGTTCTATGCACTTGTGCAAAAATCAGAGGGATTGGGGCTCTTTGTATAGACTGTAAAGAGTGGTGTAGACTGTGTAATAAGTAATCTCCTTGTAATGTTCCTTAGTGCACTTTAATGTAGTACTGTTTTAAACTAGTGTGCACCAGCAGGGTCTACACAGATCAATTAATGTGCAACATGTTAGTGTGCTTTAGAAATCACACCTCTGTAATCCACATTATTGCTCTTTGTAGACAAGGCTTGAGATACAAGTAACCATTCTTGTGTTTTCTGGATAAACACTGATTTTTTTATGGGGGGTGTTATTGGTGTTTATAGGTTAAAATCAAAAGCCCTAGATATGAACCTACCATGCTTTGATGGGCTTCCAGCCCTAGTGCTCTTCAGTGGCAGCTGTAAAGTCAGTAAAGTTTGTGCTGAGGTGTCATACTGAACCAGAGGTGAAAGTAAGCCAGTACGGGCCGGTACAGCGTACTGATAAGAAAGTGGCCGCTGGTACATAGCCGACTGTACTGGCAGGGCCACTGATGGGGGGGAGGGAGGAGGAAGGGGCAGCTGCCCCGAGGCCTGGCGATTTAAGTGGCCGGAGCCCTGAGCCCTTTAAATTGCTGCCGGAGCGCCAGGCAGTGCAGGCTGGGCAGTGCTGAAGGGCTGGCTGGGGGAGTCTGGCTCCAGCCCTGCCCCTTCCACCTGAGTCCCTGGCCCTTCTGGGGTCCCGGAGCTGCCCCCCCAACCTTGCCCAGGACCCCAATACTGGTAAGTCCTTTAAGTTATTTTCACCCCTGCACTGAACAGAAGCTGGTGATCTGTAGTCTGTTTGGGATCTGTAAACTACTGGAGAAAGAACCCAGAACTTTAGCTAATTAATTAATGTGCTGAATGCTCTGTTTATTTGACATACTCATCAATACACACAACTCATATGGGGGAAGGGTTCTTTATATTTAAAAATATTGTGTAAGCACCTGCCAGCATTTTCACTATCAACTGTTATAATTTGGCTGTACAGCAGTCATTCTGTGGTAAAGTTCTGCACACAGAAATTTGCCAGTCTTGGCTTGGAGCAATTATAGAGATCAGGTTTCAGAGTAGCAGCTGTGTTAGTCTGTATTCACAAAAAGAAAAGGAGTACTTGTGGCACCTTAGAGACCAACAAATTTATTTGAGCATAAGCTTTTTTGAGCTATTCATTTGTTGGTCTCTAAGGTGCCACAAGTACTCCTTTTCTTTTTATAGAGATCAGACATTTTAAAGCAAAGTTTTGGACATTTACACGCATACGTAATTTTAAAATGGCTTTGCTATTGATAGCTGAGATTAAAACTGAATGGATAAGCATATGGCACTAGTGTATTGAATTTATTAAAGGTTTAAATTTATTTAACTGCCGTAAGCAGGTAATAAAAATGTCAGGATTTGTTTTAAGGATTTTGCATTTCATTTTAACTTTCGTGTAACAGGGCAATCTGCCCCTTTAATAGCCCAGTGATTGGGGAGCAGCTGAACCTGCTCCAGAGAGAAGTCCAACAGGCAGGTGCTGGGAAGCCATTGACGCAGCTTATCAGCACCACATGATTTGTGCCATTCTCAGCTGGACAGTATAAAGGGGGACAAGCAGGGGTAGGGGAGGATTGGACTAGGAGGCTGCAGGCAGAGTCCACAGAACCCCCCCGTGGGGTGAGAGAGGGCCCTACCTGCTAGCTACTACAGACCAGAGGACCCCAGGCCTCTAACCAGATTGTTACTTTTTGCACCCTTTTTTTTTCTTGTTTGTGAAGACAAAAAATGGAGCCCTGAAGAAAGGGACAGACAACTAACTTGGCCATGGCTGATTGTGTATTCCCAGCT
Source organism: Dermochelys coriacea (assembly GCF_009764565.3). Lineage (NCBI taxonomy): Eukaryota > Metazoa > Chordata > Testudines > Dermochelyidae > Dermochelys > Dermochelys coriacea. The sequence goes on from NC_050069.1 coordinate 195,530,171, forward strand.
GGTGACTAGGGCCACAGGGTACCATTAGCTTTTGGGAGAGTGGGAACCAGTTAGTACACTTTTAAAACTTATTTATGCAAGAACGATGGAATATTATGATTTATTTATTCAGAGGTGCCACAGCTACAGAAACAATTTCAGACACACTCAACCTTTTATCAAGTCTATGGGGTGAAACGCCTATTTCCTGTAGATGTATTACTATGTGGAAAAAGCTCAGTCATACTGTGTGAGGAACTCCTATTGGCTTTCAGGGGAGTTCTGTGCATGGGAAGCTTGCAGGTTCAGTTCCAAAATGATGGTATGTAATTTCTGCATAAACAAATATTATATAAAAGTATACTTTATATAAAGTTATAGTATCTTATTTTTTTCCTAATGTTGGAACAGATTATGCTCATGCTTTGTGCTTCATCTTTATCATAATCATTTCTTGATTGTGTGTTTTTTTTTTTTTTAAATGGTGAATTCATTGCGGGCCACCTTTGAAGTCATTGTGGACTAAGACCTGGTCTATACAAGGAAACAGGGGCTGTACAACTACCTTGCTCAGGGGAGAGAAAAATTCAGGCCCCTGAGTGACGCAGTTAAACTGGCCTACCCCACGATGTAGACTGCACTAGGTTGACAGAATTCTCTTGTTGACCTCCCCAAATGGGTGAAGCCCTCCTGTTGATGTAAGTAGTGTCTTTGCTGGAATGCTACAGCTGCGCTGCGGCAGTGTTTTAACTTTAGACAAACCCTAAGATGTTACCCTTACTCAGTGAGTATCAGAATCTGGTTCTATTAGTATTCTTGGACGATAATTTATATTGGCTTATTGCTTAATTATACAAATTGATAGTGGTAAAGCATGAGATCAAAGGCTGAGCCACCAGTTAACATGCTGTGTCATTATACACACCGTGTTGTATGTTGTTACTATATGAGAAATATTTCTGGAATGAACAATTTTTTTTCAAATGAGGTATAATATTGAATATGTATACAGTTTTATATAGTATGTGTACAGCTAAGTACATTTACTTTCATTTAAAATATCATGCAATGTATGTAATAAACATTGAAACTTGACAGGTTAGACAGGAACGACTCAGCTCTCCAAAATATGTAAATAAACAAACAATTCCCATAGCAACTGCTCAGGAAAAGCCAGAAGACTGGATTCAGACCTGGTGTAAACGCATGTAGATCAGTTAGACTCAACAAAGTTTTGAGTTTGAATTTGTCCCTGCATGGACAATGTGCTTTTCAAGTCTCTTGAGGGGTCAGACAATTTAGGTCAGACCAACTGAAGCAGTGAATTCAAGACCAGACAGCCACCTACTTAGAATGCCCTGCCTTCAGGCCTCAAGAGAGCAAATTGCAGGAGGTTAGTCAGTGGACCAGCTGATCTTAATTGCAGTACATATACATAGGAAAAGAGATGATCTGTATGATAACCATGACCCAGACCACATAGGACTTTAAAGGTTGAAATCAACATGTTGAATTGTGACTGGAAACAAATGCGAACTCGGTGCAGTATAAAAAAATATCACTGAGATATAATTTGTATTTGGAATACCACTGAGTGGGAACATTGCCTCATTCTGTGCTAGCTGAAGTTTGATTTTTATAAGGACAGTCCTGATTTTTGGGTCTTTTTCTTATATATGCTCCTATTACCCCACACCCTCTGTCCTGATTTTTCACACTTGCTGTCTGGTCACCCTAAGGGTAGCCCCAAGCAGAACACTTTTCATGGACTCATTCATAGATTAAGACTAGATAAAATATTGTTATACTTCTCCAGTCAGACCCCCCAGGATAGCACATCCCATAAAATTTTACCCAATTTACGGTTGAACTAGATAATATCTTTTAGAAATATATTTACATCTGGATTTAAAGATTGCAAGTGCTGGAAAATCCATGACATCCCTTGGTAAATTGTTCCGATGATTAATTACTCTTAATGTTAAAAATGTCCACCTTATTTCCAGTTTGAATTTGTCTAGCTTCCAACTTCCTGCCACTGCATTTTATGCCTTTGTCTGCTAGATGAGGCCAATCTGAGGTAATAAAGGCAAGCATAATAGGGATAAGAATGGCATCTGAGAGGAATACTTTGTCAAGAGGACAGCGCAATAAGGCAGTACTATTAGTGGTAGTGATGATGGAAATGCTAAAATCAAGTAGGTGCAGCAATTTTTATCACCATTTTGCAAGCTGTGCAGGTAAAAATACATGTGTCTAGTAGCCCTGCTGCAATTGTTAGCACCAGTGCAAAGTCTATGGTGGGAGAATTGCTGAAAATTCTCAGATCTGTCTACACTGTGGGTGCTATACTAGCATAGCTATGGCACGGTAGCTATGCTGCTGCAACCCCTTAGCCTACAAACAGACTTTCCACATCGCTGTAGGAACTCCACCTCTGCGAGTGACAATAGCTAGGTTGACAGAACCAGTCTTCCATTGACCTGGCTGCATCTACACCAGGGGGTTAGGTCAGCATAGCTACAGTACTCAGGATGTGGAATTTTCACATGAGCACTATAGCTATGTCAATGCAAGTTTTACGTGTAGACCAGGCCTTGTTCCCAGGGGGTGGGGGGCAGGGAACAAAGGGTTCTCTCTGTCTGTATGTGTTTGGTGGGTTTTTTTTTTTTTCCCCCCTCCCGGACCAGAGCAGGAATGCAGGTCAGATCTCCTGTAAAGGGCTAATAAGCAATCTACTTAGATTCTGTTTTGTTTAAATGGCTGATAAAATAAGTTGTACTGAATGGAATGGATATTCCTGTTTTTGTGTCTTTTTGTAACTTAAGGTTTTGCCTAGAAGGATTCTCTATGTTTTGAATCTAATTGCCCTGTAAGGTATTTACCATCCTGATTTTACAGAGGCGATTCTATTTCTTCTTCTTCAATTAAAATTCTTTTAAGAACCTGATTGCTTTTTCATTGTTCTTAAGATCCAAGGGTTTGGGTCTGTGTTCACCTATGCAAATTGGTGAGGATTTTTATCAAGCCTTCCCCAGGAAAGGGGGTGTAGGGTTTGGGAAGGATTTTGGGGGGAAAGATGTTTCCAAGCAGGCTCTTTCCCTGTTCTATACTTGTTAGATGCTTGATGGTGGCAGCAATAAAGTCCAAGGGCAAAAGGTAAAATAGTTTGTACCTTGGGGAAGTTTTAACCTAAGCCAGTAAAAATAAGGTTAGGGGGTTTTTCATGCAGGTCCCCACATCTGTACTCTAGAGTTCAGAGTGGGGAAGGAACCTTGACAGAAGCTCATCCCAGGATAACTCTCATCCAACCTCTATCTGGGAAACGTTACCTAGGAGGCAGAACATTGGGAGGCAAAACCAATACAATAGTCTAAAATCGTAGTGGAGTGTCAGGGATTGCAGGTCTGGAATGCTAGTCCACAGGGCTCTTCAGTACTAGTAAACTCCAACCTGCCACCCGGTGATCTGCTAACTGTTGTCAGAATAGGAGCTGAACTCTGACTGGCAGAATGCTGTGGTCCTGACTAGTTCACAGCTCCTATTTAATCCCAGCACAGAAACAGGAAGTTGTTCGTGCAAGTAAATTCATCCTGCTTTGGAGTGTTTCCCGTGCAGTAAGCTGAACCTTCCTGCCTCCTGAAATCTGACTACTGGTTTTCCCTCTGGCCTGTCTCAGACTCTGACCTCCTACTATCTGTCCTGGTGTCAAGGTTCCCCACTCTGAACTCTAGGGTACAGATGTGGGGACCTGCATGAAAACCACCTAAGCCTACTTTTACCAGCTTAGGTTAAAACTTCCCCAAGGTACAAACTATTTTACCCTTTGCCCTTGGACTTCCACTGCCACCACCAAACATTTGACTGGGTTTATTGGGAAAGCGTTGTTTGGAAACGTCTTTCCCCGCAAAATCCTCACCAAATCTTGCAACCCCTGCCTCGGGAAGGCTTGATTAAAAATCTTCACTAATGTGCATAGATGACCACAGACCCAACTTTTGGCTCTTAAGAACAAAGAAAAAAGCATTCAATTTCTTACAAGAAGAATTTTAATATAAGAAAAGGTAAAAAGAATCACCTCTGTAAAATCAGGATGGTAAATACCTTACAGGGTAATCAGATTCAAAACATAGAGAATCCCTATAGGCAAAACCTTAAGTTACAAAAAAGACAAAGACAGGAATATCCATTCTATTCAGCACAGCTTAATTTCCTCAGCCATTTAAAGAAATCATAATCTAATGCATATCTACCTAGATTACTAACTAAATTCTAAGACTCCATTCCTGTTCTGTCCCCAGCAAAAACAGCACACAGACAGACAGATCCTTTGTTTCTTTCTCCCTTCCTCCAGCTTTGAAAGTATCTTGTCTTCTCATTGGTCATTGTGGTCAGATGCCATGGAGGTTATCCTAGCTTCTTAACCCTTTACAGGTGAAAGGATTTTTCCTCTGGCCAAGAAGGATTTTAAAGGTGTTTACCCTTCCATTTATATTTGACACCTGGTCTGACTGCTGCTCTGACTACTAGGTCAAACTGCCCATGTCCCAGGCCTTACACAGAGCACAATCTGCTGAGGTTCAGATTAAACAGAAAGCATTGCTCAAAGGTCAGCTCTTCCAAGTGCTCTAAAATCTGTATGTTTACTTAGATTTTCTTAACATATGCTGGGGCTTATGAAGGTGCTGGTAGTATTAGTGGTCCAAGCTTGGCGTTGTTTGAGCAAGGGGTTCCTGAGGTACAGTCCCCTAAAATGACATTTTATAAAAATAACTTATTTGCTAACTTTTGTTTGCACACACCTGAGACTCAAACTATGGCCCTGATCCTCCCCACACTGATCTCAGTCGCTTGGAATTTCTCAGCAAGTGCATGCATTCTCTATTCCTTTGGGAGTGGTTGTACTGAAGAAGTCATTCAGGTTAAGTTAGGCAAGAGGTTGGAGCCAAAGGAAAAACAAAACACCCCCACCATATGCACGCTCTGTTAAATCAAGAGGCAGGCTGTTGTCATAGTAACTGGGTGGCTCAAGTGGACATGCTGTGGCCACTGAACATCTGTCGAGGTGTTTTTTTTTTTTTTAAATAGTTTTGGGAAGTGCACCCTCAGTAGTATAGTAGTAGTAGTATATAAGGGCTCTAACTATCTCCAGGGGGTCAGGAGGGGGAAGAGAACTCTCTCCCTAACCTTCCCATGGGATCTGGGTGGGACCTCCTCCTCTGAACCCTCTTCCTTCCTTCCCCCCAGAGTCTAGGTGGGAGGGCTCTGACCCTCTCAGTGGGAAGCTGATAACAGGTGTGCTCAGAGCATGCATTAAGTGCACACGGCCGAGACTGCAGTGAGAATGACACTGCTTGGTGCCTGGCACAGGCTCACAAGCACTGACACTGGGGCAGTGAGAATGGAACTGAGGGCAAATCTACGCTACAAAATTAAATCTACTTATGTCAACGTACAGCCACCACAGTAATTAAATCAGTTTTGCATATCCATACTAGCTCCTTCTGTCTGCAGTGTGTCCCCTCACCAGGAGCGCTTGCACTGATTTACTTATCAGTGTGGGGCACTGACAGCTAGAGCCCACTGCCCAGCTTTGGCTGACAGCCGGAGCAGTCTGATATAAGCAACACGGTGTTTAAACTAAGGGCAGGTCTACACTACAGCCAGGATCAACGCTCTGAGATCGATCCACCAGTGGTCGATTTAGCGGGTCTAGTGAAGACCCACGAAATCGACAGGCAGATCACTTTCCAATTGACCCCTGTATTCTACCCCCGATGAGAAGAGTAAGGTAAGTCAACAGGAGAGTTTCCTCCGTCGACCCACAGCGGTGTAGACCCCGTGATAACTTGACCTAAGTTATATTGACTCCAGCTACGTTATTCATGTAGCTGGAGTTGCGTAGCATAGGTCAACTTACCGCAGTAGTGTAGACATAGCCTAACACTGCATCGACCTTACTACGTCAACCTATGTGCTACACCTCTCACAAAGGTGGAGTTATTAAATTGGTATAGTGGGCAACTTACAGTGTCAGGAGCAACATTGTAGTGCAGATGTGTACAGAGTTAGGTTGACTTAAGCTACCTTATGTTGACCTAACTCTGCGGTGTAGACCAAGCCTGAGATGAATGGAGCAGTTCACACATTTCAGAGCTATTGTTTCAGTCTGTATTCATCTCTATAGGGTGTTCATTCCACTGAGAATGTATCATTGAGATGAATGGGCCACTTCACACCTCTCTGAGCCACCTGTATTGTAGATGGATGTATAAAGCCTCTTCCCCATACACTGTCAGTTGCACAAAATAGGCAGCAGGGGCAAGGGGCCAGGCAGGTGACTGTTCTGGGCACCCAGGGCAGGGGAGTGGGGACATCATACTGCTACAGCAACCCTGGCTGTGCCATTCTCTCAGCCTGCCCCACTGCCCTCCCCAACTCCCACAGTAGTCAGAACCCCCGGGTGCTGCCAGAACTCTCTCTGCACCCTGGACTCCTTGGCACACCCCTCCCCCTACCCTTAAAGCTCAGCTCCCCCCCCATTCAAGTCAAGCTTCCATTGTCTCTGCTAGGACCAGATTTGGGGTGAAGACTTTGCATCTCCACTGTCTTGCCCCTTCCTGCCTCCATCTGAAACATCCACTCCTGACAGTCCCACCACTTGCTGCCTCTCCATGCTCACCAGGAAAATGGAGTGGCACTGGCAAGGAGGACAGTGGAGCTGGTGTAAGTGTGGTGGGGGTGGGGAGGGAGGACGGGCAGGGATATGTGTGGGGAGGATACCAGAACAGGTGGCATCATGGAGGAAATGTTGGGACACGAGTCAGCAGTGGTTGGGGATACTCAGACATCTACCAACGTGATATATGCCATCATGTGCCAGCAATGCCCCTCTGCCATGTACATTGGCCACCTGAACAGTCTAAATGCAAAAGAATAAATGGACACAAATCTGATATCCGGAATCATAACATTCAAAAACCTGTAGGAGAACACTTCAACCTCTCTGGCCACTCAGTAACGGACCTAAAGGTGGCAATTTTGCAACACAAAAGCTTCAAAAACAGACTTCAATAAGAAACTGCTGAGCTTGAATTAATATGCAAACTACATACCATTAACTTGGGTTTGAATAGAGACTGGGTCATTACACATATTGAATCTATTTCCCCATGTTAAGTATCTTCACACCTTCTTGTCAACTGTCTAAATGGGCCATCTTGATTATCACTATTATAGTTTTTTTTTTCTCCTGCTGATAATATCTCCTCTTAATTAATTAGCCTCTTACTCCACCTTTTCATGTTCTCTGTATGTGTACATATATATCTTCTTACTATATGTTCCATTTTATGCATCCGATGAAGTGGGCTGTAGCCCACGAAAGCTTATGCTCAAATAAATGTATTAGTCTCTAAGGTGCCACAAGTACTTCTGTTCTTTTTTCAGACTTCAGTAGTTCAGGAGCCAAATTAGCACTCAACATTTACCCAAAAGAGCCAGAGTAGTGTGAATTCATTGTTTCATTTACTATAGTGTTATATATTTTATATTTAAACAGTATGATGAAGAATATATATATAAAATTCTCACAGCAAAATGACTGACCAAGTATTATTTTATCAACTACAATTGGTAATAACACAGTAAAAGCAGCATGATTTAATTATTAACTGATCGCACAGTGTTTTAATATCATGTGCCACAAAGAGCTGCAGGAGATGCATTAAAGACCCACTTGCAGCTCAGAAGCGTCAGTCTGAGTACCACTGCTTTAGTTGATCACAATTTATCAGGCTCAGTACAGGAGTGACTGGATGAAATTCTCTGGTCTGTGATATACAAGTCAGACCAAATGATCTAATGGTTCTCTCTGGCCTTAAAATCTATGAGTCTGCAATAGGTACACAGGAGGAAGGCCTAAGAAAATGTGCTATTGTTTGTGGTGTGTTCCACAGATTTAAATTTCAGTGTTTATCTGCACACACACACTTGCTGCATTGACTGTTAGGTGTAGTTGTATTGAATGGAGTGAGGATTAGTTGGAGCAACTTGGCAGAGCTGTTACTGTGGGAACATTCTTCAAAGAGGGAAGAGTTGTAGTTGCAGAAAGGAGGTGGTGTGTACCTAAATTGTATATATCCTGTTTTTCAGAGCAATGCAATGCGAAAGGTGTTCTGGCCCTGGTTCAAAGACACAAATCCAGGTCCCTTTTCCCACTGCCACAACAACAAAAAAGCCCAAACAAAACCAATTTCCACTAAGTACTTTTACAAAGGGATCTTCCTAGCCTTCTCTGGAGTAATCTCATTAATTAGCTCATCCCAGTCTCTCTGCCTTGCTTCTGAGTTTGCTATAGAAACAACTGCCAGATAGCTTAACCTTTCATGCCCCATAGACATTCTTAGATGGGTCTTAATTCATTTTAAAGCTTGCTGAAACTCCTTTTATTAGCAACCATGGTTACAGGAAAACAGTAAAAAATACATAGTGCTGTTTCTGTGTTAGGGAAACTTGCATCTAAATTTCGGGTGTGTCCCTTTACATCTTTGCTGCTGAGACTTTTCTGTTTCTTGCCCAGCAAAAAACCAACCTCGCTCCAACTCCATTATAATTATGCATCTTGTTGTCCAATTGTGTTAATATTGTTAACCTCATTCAAAAACTTTTTTTGGAATCTGATGTCCTTTCATCCTTTTGAAGTTTGCCTGGCATTGCTTTCCTCTTTTGACTTTGTTTCTCTTTGAACTGTGTGGATATTCCTAAAATTTCACCCTGTGAAACAACAGCTTCCTTATTTGCAATGAACCCATAAGATCGTAATTCTGGTAAAGCATACTGAAGGCCCCCAAGCAAACTATCTGAATGTCAAGATCTGGACTCTGCAATTTTTCGCTCACAATGTTAATTTGTGATAATATTCCACATCTTGAGGCTTGAGCAAAACAAGAAATGAAATGTCTGTTTGCAAGCTATTATCTTTTAACGTAAATTTTGGCATAAGATTACATGAAGTCTTGATCCCATTTCAAGTGTCAAGATTACCCTCAACCTGACTTGGTAGTGAACAGATTGCCTCTGCTCTTGCTGACCATCTTGTCATGGTTTGACATTTTAATGTAATGCTAACAGGCTTTTTCAGCACATCCCAATGACTAGCAGAAGCAGAAACAAGGTATACAATCTTTGAATGCCCCCCTCCCCCCCCAAAAAAGAGAACAGTGTGGGGAACAAACATTGCAGCAGCTTCTCCAACAAGATTCAATGAGTGGACAGCACATGGGACAAGAGACATACTGATTTATCTGCTGAATTTGATTTTGAACACCATGCTGCAGCCATGTTAGCTCCATTGTAATAGCTTTGTCCCCTGCAATCAGCCATCTCTAGACTGTCTTTTTTTGGTTTCTCTAAAATAATCTCGGTAATACACTCCCCGTTTTGGTGTGTGATGTGGCAAAGCTTCTCCCCATCTTTGAAGATACACTGCCACACCCATTCTCCTTTAAAAGGTTTGTCTTTTTGTTTTAACAAAAAAACAAACTGTCCCTGAGCCCATCCTTTGTCTTAGGGTTTCACAGACTCTGCTCCCAGGGCTCTCTGGTGATCCTGCTTCTTGCAGTTGCCGAGTCCCAGCCAGCTCTACTCCCTTTCTGGAACACGGGCATCAGAGCCCCTTGCTTCAGAGTTAGTTCTGTGTCTCCTCTCCCCAGACACAGCCTGCCCCAATCACTCCTCCCCTTGCTGCCCTCTGACATGTCTTTTAGCTCCATATTTAGCCCTGCCTGCTTTAACTGGCTCAATTGCACAGGCCCCGACTTTCCAATGTGCCAGGGGGTGCTCGACCCGGCTCTGCTCCAGGCAGGGCCAGTTAACCTTTTGTGAAGTTAACCTTTGGTGGGCCCTTTGGGGGCAATGGAGTATGGCGCAGGAGAGTCGGTCCCCGGAACGAGGGGCCAGCCAGGGGCAATGGGGCATGGCATGGCAGGACAGAGCAGGGCAGCTCTGCCCAGCCCAGTGCGAGGGCACTATTTACAAACCGGCAGTTGCCAGACGCACAATGGCCCACCCGGCTCTGTGCTGCCAGCTTGCCCCTTCCCCTTGGTGGTGGAGCCATGTCATGCCACACAACCCCCATGCTCAACACCAGAACACCCCCCCGATTCCCTATGGCCAGATCCCCCCCCAGACCTGCTATGCCCAGCACTTCCCCAGACCCTGCCACAAATGCACAGCGCCTTGCACGCCACAACTGTCCAGCACCCCTCACAGAACCCCCACTCCCTACTGCCCCAACATACAGATATCTTCCCTGCCCCTTCACAGCCGAGCACACGCCCCAGACCCTCCAGAGACCCACTTCCCTACACCCTGACTCCCGGCCCCACGCACCAGCCCTGCTGGGATGTAACTGTGTCTGCCAGGCTGAGCTGCCATTGCAGCCTGGGCTGGTCCCGGGGTGGGGAATCAGCCAGGCCAGGGCCTGCCCCGCCTGGGCTCCCTCAGGACCCACTTGCTTGGAGGGGCCCAGCCAAGCCCCGCACACCGTCCCCCCCACAACTGGCTGAGACTGGCCAGGCTTCTGCATCAGTCCCAGGCAGCTCAGGTCTGGGGAGACAGGTGGGGCCGCATAGGGGGTGGGAAGCAGAGACTGCCTGGAGCTGGAGGTGCACTGGGGGTTTGGCCAGGAGAAAGAGAAAAGCTGGCGGGTGGGGAGGAGCAAGTGGTGGGCAGGGTGGGTCTCGGGGCACAGTACAAGCAGAGCAGGCTGGGGCCCCTTCTGAGCCTGGACCCGGCTCCATGGCGCCACTGGTGACATTGTAAACCTGGCACTGGCCCCAGGCCCCACCCCCACTCTGCCCTTTCCCCCAAGGCCCTGCCCCTGCTCCGCCACTCCTCTTCCTGTGCCATTTCGCCCCCTCCACGAGTGGGCCGTGCCCTCGCTCCTCCTCCCTTCCCCCCACAGAACCTCCTGCATGCTGTGAAACAGCTGTTCATGGCAGGCTTGAGGCATGGGGAGAGAGGAAAGGGTTGTTCCCCTGAAAGGGAAGTGCTGATCAGTGGGGCCTGCCGGCAGGTGGGAGACAGTAGGAGAAAAGGGGAGCTGAAGGGGGGTTGCCGGTGGGTGCTCAGCACCCATCACCTGGCGCCTATACTCAATTGGACCTACCTGCTCTGACAAAGGGGAGCTGTGCCAGTGTGAATATCAATAAAATCTACAAAGCTCTCAAAAATCTTTCCATCTTTTGAAACCTCAATCATACTTTGACACCTGAGACATTTTGTTCCAGTCAAGAGAGGTCTGGAGTGCACTCAAACACAATGCAGAAATATTTAGCTTTCCTAACCTGGTCAAAAATAGTCCACTGTACTTTTCTTGTAATCCTACTAATAAATTCACTTTGAATTCAGGTTGATAAGTATGTCACCTTTATGGTATCAGCTCAAATAGCTTCCACATGATCTCACAACATAGTATCATACCTTGCAAGCAATTCAAGTACCCCTCCTCCCCCCCACCAAAAATCACCATTACAAGGATTGTCTACAGGTTTCAGAGTAGCAGCCGTGTTAGTCTGTATTTGTAAAAAAGAAAAGGAGTACTTGTGGCACCTTAGAGACTAACAAATTTATTTGAGCATAAAGCTTTCATGAGCTACAGCTCACTTCATCGGATGCATTCAGTGGAAAAGGACTGTCTAGTTTCTTGTTTGAACCTCTCACTTAAGTATAGTAAAATATCCAGGAGATGATACAAAATATTGTACCACAGTATCTGACAGCAGGTTTGCATACCTTTGTCAATTGTAGAATCCTTTCCAGATGTTCTTAAAGTTCCATCCAGTAAGCAATTGCTTCCCCCATGTTCCTTCAAATGTTTGTGTTGGCATTCTTACTCGCTAAACTAGAAATAGTTTGTGAACCCAGTGTTATGACTTGCAAAGGAAGAGGAGGAATTTGGCTGGAAAAGCAAATAAGCAAACAGAATCGAGAGGCGAACTGTTGATCCACATGGGTAGATCAACTCGTGCTAGCTCCTCTTGAGCTAGTGCACTAAAAATATCAATATGGACATTGTGGCACCGGCTTGGACTACCTGCCCAAGTCCAATACTGCCCAGCCCCCTTGGTCTGAGCTCAGGTGGCTAACCCGAGCCATCACTAGTGTTGCAATGTTCACAGTGTTAGTTTCAGTCTGCTAGCTTGAGCTGAGCTAGTGTGAGTCTGCCTAGCTGTGCTTCGAATCACACCTTCCAACTGCAGTGTAGACAGACATATCTTAAAGGAGGCCTGACGATACCATTTGGAGCACTAAACAGGGCAGTGAATACAACCAACATTGCTGGCATAACTCCCCATGAGGGAGTAAATTTACATGTACTTCAGTGTAAATTGTTATGATAGGAGAATCTGCCCCCCCGTCTGTTTGCCCCTCCCCCCCGAGAATGTAGGCACTGTGTGAATATTTGTATTAAGCTGTATACTCTGTTGTAATTGACTCACTGTATATTATTTTACTAAATTACAATCTTTGTGTTTTTTAAACTTTGTATGTTCTCTGTGTTAAATATTCGCACACGGTGCATACATGATCACACAGAGTATACATGAATACTAATATAGTGTGTAGAGTAACACACAGAGTACAAAGTTACACATTATATGTATGTATAGGTTAGCACGGAGAATGTGTTGGCTTAAAGCAAAATGAGAATGTAGAGTAAAATAACAAACACAAATATTCACACAGTCCTTACTAATAAACAAATTAACCACAGAGAGGGTTGATTCTTCTCCTGGGTTATACCACCACCACTTGCTTTCCACTGTTTGTGTAAATCTATGCCCTAGGTGGATGACTTTATACGCTCTGTGTGAATATTAATATATATCCTGTGTTGTGATCATTTATGCAGTGTGTGTGAATATTTACATTAATTTGGAGCTTCTATGTGTCTGTGCGCATATACATTCTGTCTATTGTGAATTTTGTGCATGGCTGTTTCAAGCAGAAAGGAAGGATGATGCAATGATTGGGGCACCAGTTTGGGATTCTTGGGTTCAATTCCCTGCTGTGCCACAGACTACCTGTGTGACCTTAGGCAAGTCACTTAGTCTCCCTGTACCCCACTTCCCCATCTGTAAAGCAGGGATAATAGTACTTACCTACCTCACAGAGATGTTGTAAGGATAAATACATTAACAAGATTGTGAGGTGCTCAAAAACTATGGTAATAGGTGCAAATAAGTACTTAAGCCAACTAAACACATCTGAGCCCCCTGCATAGCCCCTCAATTGGGTTGCCCTGTATAATTATTTGTCCCACCCCTGCTTATAACTGAAATTGGATACTATTGTTTCATTTATTTTATAAAAGTACACACAACTTCTATTAATGAGGATAGGTTGACTGAGGGTACAGAGAAAACTGACTGAGGTGGAGGGATTGGTTGGCTGTAGGGAATGAGAGGACATGAAAATAAAGAAGCCGTCACCTGCTAAAAGGACCCCTAGAAGATCCAAGTTGGGGACAGAAGAAGTGATAAGGAGAAGGAGATGGCCCTGGAGGAAGACCTAGTCAGAGGCAATACAAAGTTGTCCAAAGGAGACAGATGGTCCTGCTTAGTGCAAGGGCCTGGACTTGATGACCTTTCAAGGTCCTTTTCAGCCCTACATTTCCATGATGAAGTCCTTAATTGAAAGCAGCATGATGTGGCTAGGAGGGCAGGGGCTTAGATGAACCCACAGTAAGGAACAGCATAAGTGGACAGGAGGATGATCTCAATTAGGGCAGCTGTTGAGGCAACTGGTAGCCAGCAGGGGAAACATAGTTGGCCTCCTCTCCTGCCCACCAACTCAAATGTAAAATATCTTCCTTCCCCACCACCACTTGCTGCCATGTGTCTCATTCAGCTGTCAGGAGATTTCCTCAGTGCCATACCAGACAGTTTTAATCTGCACAGGGCCAGAGCCTAGGAGGTAAGCAATCTTCAGCTCCATAATTTAAGGCACAGCCCAAGTTCAATTTACCCACTCACTCCTTACATGATGCCTGCAAGAGGAGTGAATAAGCCACCACAGAACTCTAGCACCGTGTCTGCCTCCTGCAGCCACAGGTTCTGCAGTCTCTCAGGACCGTCCCAGACTTCCCATGTTGAAGTGAGCTGTAGCTCACGAAAGCTTATGCTCAAATTTTTTAGTCTCTCAGGTGCCACAAGTACTCCTTTTCTTTTTGTGTTGATGTGGACACACTGTTGTTTTTCCACACTCCTTTGTGTCTGATATGTCTAGGTACTTATATGTTCCCCATTGTTGTAGCATCTGAGTGGCTCAAATTTATTAAAGAATGTATCTTTACACTTAAGAGATAGGGAAGTATTACCATCCCCATTTTACAATGGAGAACTGAGGTATGGGGAGATTAAGTACTTTGCCCAAGATTACACAGGGAGTCTGTGACAACAGCAGGCGTTGTACTCAGAGCTCCTGTTCCTGAAACACAAGACCTCTCTCACTGCAGGTTTATCACTTATTTCCATGTGCTATATACGCAGTGCTGTGTTTCTTTGTTATACACTTTGTGTTGAAGTAGAGCACTACTCTCTCTGTGTGTTATGCATTGATTGTTAGCTTGCTTTTGCAATGTTGCCAGCTCTGGTGATTTGATTCTCACGTTATTTGTTTTTGCTTCTTCAAATTCCTGCTGTTGAAATGAAGAGACTGCATGATTTATTATTTGTATTATTGTAGCACCTACAAGCCACTGTCATGGACCAGGACCCCAGTGTGCTGTACAAACATAGAACAAAAAGACAGAGAATCTAAGCTCTCATTTCTTGTTAAATAAAAAGTTTCTAGCCCTCATGGTTGTGTAGAAAAGATGACCTAAGTGCATACTATAAGCTCAGAAACCAAAAGCCAAAGAACCCCTTCCAATTTATAATTAAAAACACCATGATTTTTGGTTGCTTTACAATATTTGACTCATGGCTCTTGCATGATTGGAGATGGCAATACTGCTTATGTATGTGTGTGTTGTGCACTTTTCTATGTGTGTTACATACTGTGTATGTGTTGTGGTAGGTACTCGGTTTGTTGGGAAGCGCTATGTTACACTTTGTGTTGCGCACTCCTCTCTCTGGCTGTCATGTTATGTGTGTACTGTGGTGGGTAGTGCTGTGTGAAACACTGCATGTTGTGCATTCCTCTCTGGCTGGTATTCAGTGTATATGTATGTGGTGTGTTACACACTGTGTTGTGCTCTCCTCAGTGAGTGTTATGCAGTATGTGTGTTGCTGGGTATTACATACCGTGCTGTGCTCTCCTCACTGGTAGTGGTGCCGTGTGTGTTGCTATATGTTACACACCGTGCTGTGCACTCCTTCCTGGCTGTTACAGGGTGTGCGTGTTACACACCGAGTCGTGCTCTCCTCCCTGGCTGTTATGCAGAGTGTATGCTGTGTGTGTATATTGTGTGGTGCCGTGTGTTACACACCGAGTTGTGCTCTCCTCCCTGGCTGTTACATGGTGCGTATGCTGTGTGTTATGCGCTACTACTGTATGGTACACACCGTGTTGTGCTCTTCTCCCTGGCTGTCGCTCCGCGTGCTGTGCTCTCTCTCAGGCCTGGCCTGGCTCGGACTCTTCCGTTCCGTTCCGTTCCGGGCCGGGCCAGCAGCCTCCCGAGCGAGCGACCGCCAGCCAGGGCGGGGTTCCTGCGTCTCTCGGGGTGGCTCTGCAGCCGCCGCCCCAACTTGCTCTAGTAACCGGCGGAGGGGGCGGGCCCGGCGGCTCCCCCCATTGGCCCGGCCACTCCCGCTCCGCGCGTGAGTCAGGCATTTCCCGGGAACTCGCAGCAGCCGCGGCCGGGCGGGATCGGACCCTGCGCCGCGAGCTCCATGGAGAGGGCGGCGGCGGCGGCGGCGCAGGGCGGCGGCAGCAACAGCGGGGATGGAGGCGGCGGGAGCAACAGCAGCAGCCGGAGCAGCAGCCGCCCCACGTCGGCGGGCTCGTCTCCCTCCTCCCTGGGCCGCGGGCTGCCGGGCCGGCCAGGGGCGGGCAGGCTGGAAGGCGGCGGCGGAGGAGGAGGAGGGAGCAGCAGCAGCCCGGGCTCGGCAGCCGCGAGCCCGGGAGGAAGCGGAGGGCGGCCGGCGCTCGGCAGCGGCCGCAGGAGGGAGCCGACGCTGGAGGGAGCGCTCAGCAAATACACCAACCTCCTCCAGGGCTGGCAGAGCAGGTAACCCCCGGCCCCGAGGTGGGAGCTGCCCCCCGCGTGGGCGCGCACAGCCGCGGGGCGCCCTCTCCGCCTGAGTACCCCGGCACTCTCTGAGGCAGGAGCCCCTGATCTGAGTCCTCCGCTGACCAGCCCCGTGAGACACCCTATTCCCGGGCTCGCCCAGACGCGCCGGTCCCCCTGAGGTGCCGCTCTGCGGAGCTGGCTGAGGGACCCCTGGCCCGTTAGGCCGGTGGCGGGGTGGTGTGTGTGTGTGTAGCCCCGCCTGGCAGCATTCCGCCCAGCCCCTGGCCATGGGGCTGATCCCTCTTTCATTCTTCTACGTGGGCGATGGGATCTCGTTAGTATTTCCATTGTCGTTAGGGGAAGCCGAGTGGATCATGTGCCTGGGCTGGTGCATCTTCATGGTGGCAGTTTTGCAAGTGAGGTCTGATATAATGGTGTTTGAACATAGACTGTAAATACGTGTATGCTATGTGTGTGTTCAGGGAGTTGGAAGGAAGGGAGGGATGGAAGAAATAACTTTCTGTGACTAGGTTGCAGAGCAGCAGCTAATGTGACATGTGATATATGCCATCATGTGCCAGCAATGCCCCTCTGCCATGTACATTGGCCAAACCGGACAGTCTCTACGTAAAAGAATAAATGGACACAAATCAGACGTCAGGAATTATAACATTTCAAAAACTAGTCGGAGAACACGTCGATCTCTCTGGTCACTCGATTACAGACCTAAAAGTTGCAATTCTTCAACAAAAAAACTTCAAAAACAGACTCCAATGAGAGACTGCTGAATTGGAGTTAATTTGCAAACTGGATACAATTAATTTAGGCTTGAATAAAGATTGGGAGTGGATGTGTCATTACACAAAGTAATACTATTTCCCCATGCTTATTTTTTCCCCCTACTGTTCCTCACATGTTCTTGTCAACTGTTGGAAATGGCCCACCTTGATTATCACTACAAAAGGTTTTTTTCTCTCCTGCTGGTAATAGCTCACCTTACCTGATCTCTCTTGTTACAGTATGTATGGTAACACCCATTGTTTCATGTTCTCTGTGTATATAAACTCTCCCCACTGTATTTTCCACTGCATGCATCTGATGAAGTGAGCTGTAGCTCACGAAAGCTTATGCTCACATAAATTTGTTAGTCTGTAAGGTGCCACAAGTACTGCTTTTCTTTCTGTGCATAGTGTGCTTGACATGTTTCTAGTTCATCCTCCCTCCCCCCAACCTTGTTCTGTGGGAAATAGATCTAAGCTATATACTGTAATGTATTACTTTTGACTTCCTTGTTCTGCAAAACTTTTTAAAACATAACTATGGAATAAAATGTCCTGCCTCAGTTAAGAAACTAGCACTAAGAAGTACATAGACATGCATCTGAAGAAGTGGGTATTCACCCACGAAAGCTTATGCTCCAATATGTCTGTTAGTCTGTAAGGTGCCACAGAACTCTTTGCTGCTTTTACAGATCCAGAATACGACTATCCCTCTGATGATAGAAAAATAGTATTTTCTGTGGTGATCATTTTACTGGAGGGGAGAATGAGACAATTCATAAGAAAAAATAAAGTTTTAATTTCATTATGTCCTGATTTGACAAGTCTAATTTATTTTCGTCATGGACACAGAGACCAAGGTCCTAATCCTGCAATTCCTTGGGTATGAACAGACTGCTACGCAGGCAAGGAACCTCACTGATTGCAATGGGAATCTGCTTGGACCCAACACAGTATGGTATCAGGGCCTAAATTGTTATTACAACTGGGATTGTGGTGTTAATAGTTCTGTACTGGGGTCTATTGTGATGGAATTGGGCAGAGAGGATTTATTATTATTCTTTCACTTCTGGTTAGCAAACTTCATCCCCTTTCCCTTTTATTTTAAATAACTAGATTTTTGTGCTTATGAAAGGTACTAGATTGGCAGTTTTCGAGAGTGAGGACTTCTACCTATAGAACAGGGTAAACTTCTACACGGGACCTTTTCTGTATCAGGCAAAAAATTTGTACAGTTGCTGACATCAGGGTGCCTAGCCAGTGATAACAGCTGTGGAAGAAATAGTGCTGTTAATGTTCAGCAGACCCTGGTGTTTTAACACTCTGTGTCATTGAGATATGCTGTAAACAGTGTTTAATGCTCCCATGGACACTAGCATTTTTATTAATGTGTCATCACCGCTGGAGCTCCCAAAGTTGCTGTCACTTATGGAGCTGAATTAGAAGTGGAAGTGGTGGAAAATTGCCTTTCCCCCCCCCCCCGCCCCTGTCAAACTGCTACTGTAGACCTAATTATAGCATCCTCATCCCCAGGCTGGAAGGTGTGCATTGGTTCCTTTTTTACTATTGATTTGTTTAGGAAGTAGTAACAGGTTTACAAATCCTTGCCATGTAAATATCAGAAACAAAGCAATAATCATTACAACAGTGAGCTTCTGTTTAGAGAGACAAATGGAAATATAGTAATCACATCTCTCTGTTTTACAGGATATTGCCACAGTACAGAGTGAGCATCATGTTGTTTTTTGTGATTTTATTAAATTGTGTGAAAATTTTGATTCGACATATTTAACAGACAGGAATGTCTATCAAATGTTAATATTTAAAAAGAAAAAAATTGGACAAGTTCCTTGAGTTTTTTGTGCGCGAGTATTGAATAAAAGGTAACCAAATGTCTAAGTATCTATTTGTCCTCTATTTTGCCAGGTACATAATTGGTGTGTTAATTTTTCCATAACAGCAACCTCCCAGATTATTATTATTATTATTATTATTATTATTATTTTTGGAACCATTTCTCTACAGTTAGACTGTTTTTTTCCTGTGAGACGCTATCATTAGCTGAACAGCTGAAGACAATTGAGCAATTAATTCCTTGTTTCCCTTTGTGTTATCATTTCCAGTAGGAAGCCCCAGGAGGATTACCAGTGGATCATTTGGTAATATATATATCCAACAATTTGTGATATTTGGTTATGGATTGCATCCCAATACTCTATGATTAGCCATGTCCCCCATATATGCATAACATCTCCTCTTTCACCGCAGTTTCTTCAACATTTATCACCATTCAATCTTTTTTTTTTTTTTTTTAAATCTGATTAGTGTGAGACTGAAACAATATCTTGCATAAATGTGCTTTTATTATGCTACAGACTGAGATTGCTGGTCTCTTTTCTGGATCAAACCTCATGTCTCGTGGGTAATTTGTCTATCCAGATACTTTTCCAGGCATGTCACTTATGGAGATTCTTTTGTTAGGAAAGTTGTCTGAAAAGATTGATCTAAATTAGTTATATTTTTTTTTTGTTTCCTGAATGACCAGATACCATCATTTCTATTAAAGTTAGCATTCTGTATAAAATATTTTTTCTAGAAACTTGAGAAACGTAATGGCTAAGTTGAAGTACTAATACCACAGGAGAGTGGGCCAGTTAAAGTTAGATTTTTGTCTCTAAATGAGTTAGAAACATTTAAAGGTCTCTGGTTTGTGGTTTGGGTTAAGATCTGGATTATTTGCAATGGGCGTCATTGGCAAAGGAAAAGAGCTTATCTTATCTCTAGTTCTATCCCAAGCCCATAGAGCAGCTTTTGGTAAAGGATATGTATAAATTTCTGGAGGGTATGACTTTGAAAATTAAACCATGGTTGCTTAGTGATATTTACATTGCCACAATGTTCTTGTTCAATAAAGACCCAATGTTTGCCTGTGTTAGTGTTCCCCCAATCCACTACTGCTTTCTGGCTTGGTTCCCTTGTCATAACTGCCAACAAATATGCTAGATATAGTGTGTTTGTGTTGGGGACACCAATCCTGGAACAACTGGATTGGTTTCATCAACTCATTTGGTAGGCCACTGTATCAGCCATCAGGTGGTAATAGCTCAGTTGCTACTGTCATATGTTGGATTTGGTCAGGACTCTTGGAGGTGAAAGGTCTGTCTTCTTACCTAGCTCTTGAATTACGCAGTCCCTATTTGGTGAAAATCTTCCTCTTTTCTTTTTTTTTAAAAAAAAAAACTTTTTGATTAAAGGCTGCTTTTGTATCTGACCCCTTTTTGCAAAAGTAATGAGTAATTTCTTAGATCTCAGTAGGGCAATGGGATGTATGTGGGTGGATCCTTGTCCAAATAAATGGGACTCTTCTTTGATCTAAGGGTCTGATGTCACAGATCTGATTGCAGAATAGAGACCTCTGATGGTAAATTTTTTGGGACACGGATTGCATCTTCATTGTGTTTGGACAATGCCTAGCACAATCAGATCCTAACTGGGTCTCTGGGCATTGTGGCAATTTAATAGTTAGATGGTAATTATCGGAGTCAATTTCCAAATGTACAAGACCTCCATTAACAAGAAAAACAAACATACTTTTAATTTATAATGCTTACCTTCTCTGAAAACATCAGGAGAAACAATATAATTTAAAATATGCTTGTTTAAATAATTCTGTTTTTAATAAATTAAATGACATTGTAAGTTGTAGCAGTCATGTTTCTTTTTTCATGCTGTGTTAGTACACTTTTTCAGTCACTATACTGTGTTTATATTTTTGCTCAAGAAGTTTATAATATCAGTAGAGCTGTTCTGCTGAATTATAGTTGGGTTATTCAATCAGGGATCACAAACTATTCGGGGGTGGAGGATTTTCTAGAAATCAAAGTTTAAAATAAATACAATACCAACAAAAAGCAAAGGAACCAGTAGAAGTTGGCATTTAAACATAAGGGATGAGAGAACGGAAGCAGGAGCTAGGAAGGCAAGAGCATTGAGCTTGATGTCAGAAGCAGCTTCAGTGAAGGGGTTTGAAGATGAAATGGATGTGGCTGAGCAGAAGGCAAGATAAGTGACTTTAATGGGAGCATTTAGAATGGATCAGAAGGGGTAAGTCTGGGATTCCATAAAGAAGGAGGTTGCAATAGTTGAGAAGAAAATTAAGGTCTGTATGTGAGTTTTGACAGTGGACCAGGCAGACTTTATGTAGATATAGAGGAAAAACAGGATGTATCAACTGCATAAATATGTTGGAGAAGGAGAGACTCTGATCTAGTAGAACAGGGAGGATTAATTCAGGACACTTATTTTTTTTTTTTTAAGGTTTTTTCTCTTTTCCAAATCAGCCATGCTGACAACATGTTAAGCTCCATGAACTATGGTATGGACGTATCTGCGGTGCTTGGGAGTAGTTGAAACCTCTGCTACTTGTCACCTCCCTCGGCACAGTGTAGCGGCAGAGCTGGTCAGAAAACTGGGAATGGATGGAAGGTGGAGGGAGTTGTCAGATTTTGCAAGCGTTTTTCCCCCCGCCCCCATCCTTTGTTGAAATCTTGTTTTGATGGAGACTTTCTGACTTGCTTTTCCATGATGTAGCAGAGTAGGGACTCTGACCTCTACTGAAGCCTCGAGGTGGCTGTTGTGCATCCCTTTCCTGGGGGTCTTTGTCTGGGGCTATCATGAGAAAGGTGTGCTTGAGCAGGTAGGGTGAACAGACAGTGTGAAAGTGTGAAAAATTGGGACAGGGTGGGGGGTAATAGGCAACTATATAAGAAAAAGCCCCAGATATCGGGGCTGTCCCTATAAAATTGGGACATCTGGTCACCTATGGGTAGGTCAGGTAGGAAATTGAATGAATCTGAGACAGTGGAGCGGGACATAAGTGCTATGGCCCAACTTCTCTTTTGAGTGGTACGTTTAAGGCCTATCTTCTCAGTATTAGAATCCAGAAGATAATCACCAGCAGATGTGAAGGGCCATATGATTAGAATTGTGTATGCATAGATGTGGGAGTAAAAATGTCTGCCCAAGAGAAACAAAGTCATCAGGAAATAAGTATTGTCGTGCTTCTAAATGTACAGAACAATTGGGAGTGGGGAAGAACCAGTATATGTTTTGGTTGTGGGAACGTATAACACTTTTATATAAAAGTGTTTATATAAAACAACCCTGATGTGGTTGACGCTCTACCTGTGGGTCACTTTTTGCATGAAGGCTCCCTGAAGCAGGGCGTATATATCCTGCATATCTGTACAGTGCTGTGTGCAATGTTGTTAATGAATAATAAAAGTAACTTACAGTATGTCTTGCAGGACAGCTATACAGAGGTAAGAGAGTCGGAGACACTATCCTCTGAATCCAGGTTAAACAGGCCATTCGTGTGGCCCAATCTCATAATAGCAAGAACAAATACAAAGATTATAATAGATTATAGGGACTATTGCTTGATCACAGCTGGAGTGGCCCTGGAGATTCTTGTATTAAGGGACTGCAGATGGAATAGAGGAGAGAGGGGAAGGTGAAAGGTGAAACCTACTGCTTACATTTTAGAACCTTGATTGTAATTCACACGCTTGTAACTGAGCAAATTAATGCTTTTGCCATACAAACATGTTGAAAAGGTGAGAGGACTAAAATGCTGCTGTAGTTTTTATTCACAAAATTGTCCCTGTAAATAAAGCTGCTTTTTCAAATGCCAGTTTGTTTGTATAAAGTATATCATGTTGAATGGCTGGAAATTATTAAAAGCAGCGTGTTCCTACTAACAGTGAACAGATTGATGGGAATTTTTACAAGGTGGACACCTGATAGCCAACATATGTTTTATGCTGCTGAAATTTTGTCACAAGCACAGCTTTAATTTCAAGTCAGATTTGGAATTTAAAATGCCAAGATTTAACCTGTAAAATATATATAATGAAGACGTACTACTGAACACTTAAAAAAAAAAAATTGCATCCCAAAGTAAATTGTCTTATTCCTTGAGCTACTTTCTTCACCTTTTGCTCTTGGAAATGTATCTGGGATTTTTCCCCAATAGCTACATCATTTGAGCTTAGAGTGTTCTTTAATATATAACTTTATTTTTAGAATCTTTACATCTATAATTCTATTTTTAGATTTAATGGTATACCTGCTTTTAAAAAATTGCATATCAGATAAATGATATTTCAGGAACACCGTCCCAAGAGAAAGTACACTTGTGCCTATAGATTCTTGACCGAAGCCTTTATTCTTCTGATAGCTTAATGACTGATGTATAGATGTTCTATTCTTTTGGGACCATCTTTGATGGGAGAGTGGTTCCTCAGCCACTCAAGGAAAAATTCTGCCACTTGGGATGATCAGAAACCTAGCTTAGACCAGTGAAATGGAAAATGTGTGTTTGATTGACCAGTACGTCTGCTCTGAAGCCTCCAGAGATACATAGAGGGAAACTGAAGTTGAACTATAGATCTATCTCACACAAACTCCTTTGAAATTGTTAATAGAATGGAGGATTTGCAAAAATAGATAACATTATACTTCAGGGAGAGCATCTACTACACAGTCAGCCATGTGGAGTCATCCTCAAGCATAGCATGTTGCTCAAGCAGTTGAGTGGAACCAGAGGAGGATTTAGCAAATTAAAGGGCCAGCATACAAATTCATCCATTTGTGTCTCATCCTTTAGTTGTGTTTACAACAAATGCGTAGTAGAGGACTTCTTTCAATCTCAGGTTGGAGTTGAGAAAAAGGACAATCTTGTGGTTAAAGCATTTGTTGGGGACTCAGGAGGTCTGGGTTCTGTTCCTGACTCTGGCCCAGGCATTCTGTGTCACTTTGGGCAAATAACTTCTTTGTACCTTAGTTCTCTGTTTGTCAAATGGGGATATCACTGTCTATACCTTTTGTGAAGATAATTCATTTATGTATACAAGATGCTCAGATAGTATAGTGATAGGAGCTATAGAAAAATTAAATTTAGGACAAACAGGACCCAAACATTTCCAGTCAGTCAATGAATCTGGGATTTGACAGTGAATGTCAGACCAGAGCAGCAGTTTTGTTCCTGAGGGAGAGAAGTAACAAACACAACATACAGCAGCCTTTCTTCCACTGTGATGGCATGCTGAGCTTTCAGACAGTAAAAAGTGGCAAATTCCCACAGTCACCGCTAAATCCCCTAGACTCTGATTAGCTCCCCTTGTTGTTTGAGCAACGATTCCTCTGGATAATACACCCCGTGTGTGTGTGTGTGTGAGATCAGAGGGAACACACACATGCACTATTAGTTCATTTTAAAAAATAATGTGAATACTTAGCATTAGTGTTAAGAAATAGGATAAATGACTGACTAAATTAAATAATAAAATCCATTGGCCCCACACTGGAGAGTATACATATTTAATGTATATATAATACTACTTAAAAAAAAGATTTTGCTATAAAATCACTGGGGCAACTGTGTTTTCTTCATTGGACGGTCGCATCTGGAGTTCAGTTTCTCCTGGGATAAATCACCTTAAAATTCTAGCCTGTCCTCTGATGATACATTTAGAGAAAGCTAATTAGCCATCTGTATATAAAAGCTGCTGAAATTGGTCACACGTTCTAGGTCTCAATAATAAATATAATTTAAAAAAAATCAAAATATTACAGTGAGTAATGAAAATGAAAGTATTGCATTTGTTAACCTCACAACTGTGGGTGGATGATATAAATGCATTCCCATAACTTCCTTTTAAAATGTTCTGATATTTATCTTAAGGTTTGTGGCATTTTATAGCTCTGCTAGTAAGAGATCTTAGTGTTTGTTGTGACAAAGTGCTAAGAACCAACAGCTGAACCAGCACTCTGGTCACTGTAAATCCAATTAGTTCCCCTGGAGATGGCCTGAGAGAGGGAAGGAATGACTAATTACTAGATCAGCTTGGGCTGGGGAGAGCTAAGGTGCTGATTAGCCGGTTAACTTCCAGAGTAGAAAAAGGAACATAGGAAGGAAGTACAGGGCAGGGAAGTGGGAAGAAAGCGAGCACCAGTGCAAAGGTAAAGGGAGATCTCTGAATGGAGAGATCTCTTCCCTCTTTTATGATTATACGACACTTGAAATAGACTTGCTGCACAGGACTGTAAGAGGATGGTGGTTGATAAAAACACAAAATGTACAATGGTAGTTACAAACCAGAGGTGTCAGAGCCATTTGTACGAGAAGATGAGAATGAAGGACTCTGCCCTGTTGCAAATAAGGACTTGTCCAGGATCTGCCTTATATGTGCTGAGAAACTGACAGGGGAGTTCGTGCAAAGGTTCTGCAGTCTGGGTGATGGAGGACATCATTGCAATGGCTAGTAGAAGGAGATGCAAGAAACCGTGCAGGCCTTCCAGCAATCCCACCACCTGGAGAGACAGTCCTTGTTTGCCTGGCAGGCTGAGCAACAGAAAAGCCTACAGGACTTTATTCGAGAGCAAGCTCTCATGCAACAACAGCTGCTTCAAGGTGTGGTGAGTCCTGCAGTGGAGAACGGCGGCCTGGCATAGGCAGTAGGCCTCTGTAAGATGGTCCCTACCGTGTGGATGACCCCTACACATTCTTTGTTATTTTTTAAAGTAGCTATCGGTGCAGGTTGGGACAAGGGAACCTGGGCCCTATGGCTAGTGCCCTATTTGACAGGGGAAGCTCAAGTGGCCTACATGGCTGTGAGTAAGCATGGTCCTATGTTATAGTTAAGGTGGCCATCCTAAACCAGGTGAACTTATCCACTGAAAAATACTAGCAAAAGTTTCAAGTCATTAAATGGATGGGGAGTTACAGCCCCATCATCTTGCCCAGAAACTGATGGACTGGGAGACCTGATGGTTGCGGCTGGACCCTCAGATGGTGGGCGAGATCACGGATGCACTAACTCTAGAAGAGTACCTGCAGAATATCCCCAAGAACCAGGGTATGGGTTAGGGGGCATCAGCCGGTCAGTCTAGATCCTGTGGTCAGACTCTCTCAGAAGAATTTGCTGAGGTGGACAACCCCAGGAAAGAGGATTGATAGTTCAGATCTGGGGAGGAGGGTCGGAGAAACCAATGTGGGAAAGATCATAGAAAAGAAGAGAGAAGAATTTAGGGGGACTTGGGCTGCAACATGGGGTATTGTCTGTCCTTGGTGTGGGCACCAAGGAGACATAAGAAAGAGATTTATATGGAATGTGGTTTTGCAGAGTCCTGCAGTTGGGCAGAGACTCTTGGGCATAGATGGAAAGAGAAGCTACCTACTCTTTTTGTAAAGATGGGGAGGAGGTGTCAAAGGTGTCTAGTAGACTGTGCCTCAGTCTATGCATTAGTCAAGAAGGCATAAGTGAAGCCCCACTGGATGCTCCCAGGAGCAAGATTGTGGCTTGGATGCATCCATGGGGATAAGAAACTCTTCCTTATGGCTGAGGTACCCTTCTAGGTTTGTAGGAAGCTTAGATGGAAATGGGTGGTGGCTGTGGACATGTTTTCCCATCCCTTCATACTTGGGTATCAACTGGAGCTCCTTCCCATTAGGGAAACAGATTGGGGTCCAGAGTCTATTGGGTGGGGCAGGAGTAAAACCCTTGGGAAAGGAAAAGGAAAAGCTAGACATAGATGAATTGGAAAACACTAGACAAAAAAACACAAGCCAGAGGGAAAGTAAAGACAATGGAGGCCTCTTACAGAAGGGAATGGGGAGGAAGAAAAAAACACAGAATTAGCCTTGTGGGATAAGGAGAAGTCGAACTTGACAGGGGTTGCGGGGTTATTGGAAGTCCTTCCATTGTTTGAGTGACAGGAGGGACCCCACAAGCTGTTTGGAGGCCTGGGGTAAGCTGAGCCCCTAGGTAACCAGGAGGGTGAGTGTTACCAATGGGCTCTGCTACAAAACAAAGGGGTCGAGAGTGGAGAGAGTGTCCCACCAGATTGCCCCTGGTATGAAGACCTGTGGGCTGAGACTGGATTATGGGAGTGACCCCACCCCTCAAAACTGAATTTCTGTGGTGGAGAATGGGTGGAGCCTATAAGGGGACCCTGGAGGACCAACTTGGGGGCAAAGAAGGACTCAAGGAGAACAGTACCTCTGGTAAAGGAGAAAGAGCCTGGGGAAGGAGAAACTTTTCCATTAGACAAGGGAGGTTGGTGTGTGACTGGTGTGTACTGAGAACCAGCAGCTGAACCTGCACTCTGGTCACTGTAAATCCAGTTAGTTCCCCTAGAGAGGGCCTGACTGAGGGAAGGAGTGGCTAGTTACTAAGTCAGCCTGGGCTGGGGAGAGCTAATGAGCTATTTAGCCCATTAACTGCAAGGGTAGAAAAGGAGCACAGGAAGGAAGTGGAAGGGGAGGAGAAGAAAAAGAAGGGGAGAGAGGTCAACAGGGCCAGCATAAAGGAAGATCTTTGTGTGGATAGATCTCTTCCCTCTCTCATTGTCTGACACTGTAAATAGAATTGCTGCATGGGACTGTGTAAGAGGGTGATTTGATAAAACACAAAGTATGCAGCAATGGTTACAAACTGGAGGTGTGAGAACTGGAGGGGTCATATGAGAAGACAGAAGTGCAGGGCTGTGTCCTGTTGCATTTGTATAGAATCCGTACCAGGAAGGCAAAACTTATTTTGCACTTCTGTGATAACTGGTTCATGTAAAAATGTTCACAATAAATGTAGCCTGACTGCTGTTACACCTCCTCTCTCAAAGGCAGCAGTAGTCGTTTTAGGGATGTGGATATTCATAAATTCTAAGCCCAGAAGGGACCAATGTGACCATCTGTCTGACTGCCTGTATAACATAGGCCTGGCCCTGAATTCATTCCTGTTTGGATTTTAGCATATGCTCTAGTTCAGTCTTGATTTAAAAATAATCCACCACACATTTTGGTAAATTGTTCCAATGGTTAATTAACGTCTCTGTAATAAAATCAAAGGTATGCCTTATTTCCCATCAGTTTGTCTATCTTCAACTTCCAGCCTGTGGATCTTGTACCCTTATCAGCTGGATTGAAGAGCCCTCAAGTATCCAATTTCTGTTCCCCCTGTATGTACTTATAAACTGTGATCAAATCACCCCTTAACCTTCTCTTTAAGCTAAACTGATCAAGCTCCTTGAGTCTTTCATGATAAAGGTGTTTTCCAATCCTTTAACGATTCTCATGGCCTTTTCTTTGAACCTTCTCCAGTTTATCAACACCCTTGAATTGTGTCTTGTTAGGGTGTCCACAGTATTCCCATAGCAGTCGTACCAGTGCCAAATACAGAGATAATATAATTCCTCTACTTCTGCTTGATATTTCTGTGTGTATGCATCCAAGGATTTTAATAGGTCTTTTGTTTCTTGTTAATATCTTTATCCACCATGTCCCTCAAGTCCTTTTCATAGTCATTCCTTCCCAGCAGGATTCAGGAAGGTCTGGCCTGGGGATGAATATCCCTTGCTATAGCCAGAAATGATTCAGAAGGGGGCTTGAAATTCATTAGATGCTTCACCCCAGAGGCTAATATGAAAAGTGGTACTCCCTCTCCAAGTAGAGTTCAGAGATCACACGTTCTTAGGAATCCCAATACCTTAATTTTGTCTGACAGCTGGAGGAGGATTGGTTTTTAATTTGCATGTTGCTTTTGGACAGTAAGGCACACTTTCTATCACACCATTTTCTGTCTGTTTTTGGTTAGTAGTCTAAGTCTTGTGACTATTAGATTTAAAAGATGTCAAACTCTGTGTGTCAGTTTCAGGTGCTAGTGTAAAGAGTAGGGAGGTTGTTTGGGTATGAGAGTAATTGGACAAGTGGATGTGAGAGTAGCGGGGAGAGGGAGCAAGCAAGCAGAGTGATGAGATCAGTTAGAAAAGAGAATTGTGGTATTCAGAAATCTTGGGGGAGGAGGAGGAGAAGGATAAAAGTGGAAGGGAAGAAAACTCAAGAAAAGATGCAGTGTGATCAGTTACAGGAAGAGACAGAGAGAAAGTGGAGTGAAGCCCTGGTAAGAAAGAAGCAGGGTAACAGCAGCAAGAAAGAAGTTGGAAGCTACATTTTATCAACTGTCTATTTAATGTTACCATTAAACGTGGTGTACAAGAAACAGTACACAACTGTTGTTCCTTTAAATTGCAGGAAGTCTGGGGGCATAGTTTATTTTTCATCCTGTTGAGTGAGGTTAGCACTTACGCTAGTAAATAATTGATCAATTTTATGAGTTCTTGTATGTATTACCTCAGTACTTTACTTTCCACGCAAATGGCTGTTTACTGGGAATCCAGTATTTGTGCTACTTGACTACAACAGATCATTTGTGACTTGTAACATTTTGATATTGAGCTTTGATAGAAAAAAATGGAGGACCTGAATTTTCACGCATGTTAGATTGGTGATGTTTAGAAAAATTATTTAAGAATAGATGGATTCAGGCAATTAAAGCAGCAATTGTTTACCTTACAAATCTCTTGGAAGTGGTTGTAATTTACAAATCAAACCACCCATGATTAGGGCCCTACCAAATTCATGGTCCATTATGGTCAATTTCACAGTCATAGGATTTGAAAATTGGTAAATTTCACGTTTTCAGAGGTTTAAATGTGAAATTTCATGGTGTTGTAACCATGGGGGTCCTGACCCAATGGGGGGGGAGGGTCGCAAACCTGTTGTAGAGGGGTCATGGGATAGTGCAGAAGTGAGGGTGGCAGCCTGAAGGCAGCAACTGCAGAGCTTCCTGCAGCCGCAGGAGGCTCCCTGAAATGGAGGTGGATCTGATCTCTCCCTCCGCCCCAGAGCAGCTGTGCAGGGGATGGACAATTCTGTCCCTTCCCAACCCAGCCAAAGTTAGGAGCCCCCTTTGCTGGGGTGCTCCTAGGAACTAGGGGACATGGGATTTCACAGGGAAAGGCTTATTTCACGGTCCATGATGCCTTTTTCATGGCTATGAAATTGGTAAGGCCCTAACCATGATCCTTAAGGTGACAGTTGTAGTAGGCTGTAAATGGAGGCTTCTCTAATTTGTTGTGCTGTTTGTTGGGCTCTTAATTTGTTTGTTAAAAAGTCAGTGTTTGAAGGATGGAATATTTTATCAGGAAGACAGTATTAGGTGCTTATCAACAACTAAGATGAAGATAATAAATTTGACACGTGGTCCTTGTCATCACAGCATTGTCTCTTCAGCCAGGAAGACAGGATTGGGAAACCTCAAGAATAAAGTCAACAGCCTTTGTTTGACCGGAAAGGGTCACTACAGAGAATTGGAAAGCTCACTCTGCTTTCAGGTGGTAGCATAGGAAAGGAGAAGGTCCTGTTTCTGCAAAGCTTCAATTGAGCTGGTGAGGGGAGAAAAAGAGGAGTCAGTGTGTGCTTTTTTTTTTTTTTGCTTCTTTAAAGTGTATAAAGACACTCTGAAAAGCTTTGTTCAAATATATTTCTGCTTGTCTCTTAAACTGAAAATTCAGATTCTGTCTAGCCTTGAAAACTCAATAATTGGAGAATCAGTTAAATAATGCCCTCCCAAGATTCAAGAGAGAGAATGATGAACAGTTGAGAGGGAAAATCAGACTATTACCATTTTGTTGATATTGTTAATTCTTTAACTTCAGTGACGAACACTTTGGTGTGAGGAAGTCTTTGTTAAATATTCAAACTCCCACTTCATTTAAGGTTCAGAGCTAACAATATTACATATTCATCAGCTCCTCCAAAATCAAGTAAGTCTTGAATTGGCATTCCTGATATTTCTAAAGTTTGAAAAATGCAAATAAAGGAAAAAATGTGGTGGTTAGTTCCTTGGGGCAGGGACAATCTTTACATTCTCTGTTTGTTCAGTGCCTAGCACAATGGGGTACTAATCCATGACGATAGCCCCTGGGCGCTACAGTAATACAAATAATAAACAGTTATTATAAAATCCTGAACACAAGATCTCTTGGGCTACCTTTATAACATTATAAATAAGCACCCTTCCCAAAAAAGTACAAGCTCAGTTTAAAGAGAATTCTTTGCAGTTTACTGTTAAGTTTGATTTAATTTAACACAATTCTTGACACCCTCTGTCTCAGACTGGACTCTTCTCCCTCCCTTCTCCCCCCAAGAAGTAACTAGAATTAAAATTAGCTGTTAAATTCAGTACCTATAGTAGAATAACATTTTTAAATGAAGTTCAAGATTAGATAGAAATATTTGATGTTCAAGTGGCATAAATCTTGACAAGCAGTGTGGATAGTAATCACTATCTGACTTTAAATAAAATGGAATACAACAACTGTTATAAACAGCAATATTAATAGTACAAAAAGTCACTGTCTCTTTTTCTAAAGGTCTGCTGTGCATTAGAATGTTTCTGGGGCCCCATGTCTGTCTTAGAACACATCACTACAGTTTCTTGCTAGGATAGTTATTGCAAATGACTTTCAGATAATTCACAGAGGGTGTAAATACAGTGAAGCATCTGGCACCTTCTAAACCAAGAGCATTGCCTTCTGGAAACAAATGTCTGTACTGCTGCTCCTATCTGGGAGTTACCTGGTGGAAGCACCATGTATTTCTTATGCTGTTATAGCAGATAGTTACCATACCTTGTTATTGCAGGAATTTTATCTATTCCCTAATTATTTTTCTCACATTTAGGCCCGATCTACACTAGCAAATTAGGCTGGCATAACTAAGTCACTCGGGTGTGAAAAATCCATATGTCTGAGCAATGCAGTTAAACAGACTTAAATCTTGGTGTAAACCAATGGTTCTCAAACTTTTGTACTGGTAACCTCTTTCACATAGAAAGCCTCTGAGTGTGACCCCCCACTCCCAATAAATTAAAAACACTTTTTTATATATTTAACACCATTATAAATGCTGGAGGCAAAGCGGGGTTTGGAGTGGAGATTGACAGCTTGTGACCCTCCATGTAATAACCCAATTTGAGAACCTCTGGTATAGACAGTGCTAGCTACTGCCTCTCTGGAAGATAGATTACCTATGCCGATGGGAGAACCCTTCCAATTGGTGTAGATAGTGTCTTCACTATTTAGTTGGGGATTGGTCCTGCTTTGAGCAGGGGGTTGGACTAGATGACCTCTTGAGGTCTCTTCCAACCCTGATATTCTCTGATTCACTGAAGCATCACAGCTGCAGCATTTTGAGCGTAGACAAACCCTTATAGAAATGTACAAGTCTAGGGGTCATTCTCTTGCATGCACCAATTTTACATTAACTCCATTAATGTAAGTGACATTACTTGTGAGTTACACTGGTGTTTCTACTTTTGAATCACTTTTCAGTTGAAATGAAAAACTGTCTTGAAAATAGTAATTTTGCTGTAAGTGTTATTGGGACTTGGAACTTGCATCTTTAATTATTGTCGTGCCTTCAGTTAACCTATAAATGTTTTTGTAATCTATTGTGGCACAGTGATATCAGTATTTTAATTTTACCAAGTAAAATGATGTTGCAGTTTGACAGTTCTCTTTTTATATCACAAGATACCTGACGTTGATACATTTTTTCTTAGTATGTGAACAGATATTACACTTACTGTATATTCCTTCTGAGAATTGCTTAAGTACTTTACAAACTTAAATCAAACTGTACAACTTTCTTGTTAAGTAAGGAGATGTCTTGTGCCTGTTTTACAGGTGGGTAAACTGAGATCCAGAAGGGTTAAGGGATCACTTAATAAATCTGTTGTGGAACTGTGAATAAAACTCAGATATCTCATCTTCTACCCATGTCTAACCATGAGGTTGTTGTTCCCTCCAGCTTGATAATTTCTGGGTTTCATCTGTTTTATTTATATATATATATAAATTTATTTGCTTTTATACAGCAGTGAGTTGGTGAGTTCAGTAATTCTGGATCTCACTGAAAGTGAATAAAATATTTTGGCTTGCCTAGCCTGAGAAAGATGATAAACCAGGAGATTATCTCTCTAAGAAGTTACTGTACCATGTTGTCTTGTAGACTTTGACATTTTAGTTATGGGTTGGCAAGTAATATTGAGCACTTGCTGGCTTCTGGTGGTAATTTTTGCAGAGCATTGCCAAACCAAGGGTGAACTGTGAGGGTGTGGGGAGCAGGGGAGCTGTGGTATGACCTCTGGTTGTAGAACTCTGCTGACTTATGGTTGTCAGGTGTCCAGTTTTCAACTGGAAAATCTGGTCAAAAAAGAGAACCTGGCAGTGTCTGGTCAGATGTACTGACTGGACACTAAAAGTCTGGTTACCATGGGGATGGGGTGGAAGCGGTAGCCTGTTGCCTGGCCCTGAAGTGGCAGCTCTCGTGGCAGTACACATGCACTGTCTTGGGCTGCAGGTGGCCCTTTGCGGACCATGGTTTGCAGGGCTGCAGCAGAGGACAGTGTGACGGTCCATGGTGAGTGGGGTACAGGGCTCCCAGTGGGCATGGAACATTTCCCAGGGGGCTGCTGGGCAGGCAGTGCAGAGGGAGGCATGGGGCTGCTGGGCAGCAGAGCCACATCCTAGATCTCCAGCGGAGTTTGCCTGGCTGCTCTTGTGTGGCCTCAGCATTCTTGTGACCTGCACTCTCAGGCAGCCTGCTGGAGCAGGGGTTTGCAAGTCTCTTGGGGCTGCTCATGCTGGAGTTGAGGGGGAAGAGCAGCGAGTGACTGAGGGCTGGGGGCGGAGGAGTGAGCGGGGCCTCAAAGAAGAGGTCGAACGGGGTGCAGTCTGGGGGAAAGAGGGTAGCCAGGGGGATCCAGTTTTCAGACATTAGAAAGTTGGCCACCCTATGCTGTCTCGAGGTAGCTAATTGAAAGTATACACTATTGTGCATTGACAGCAAGTGGGAATACTTTTTTTTTGACTTTGTATGGGACTGTTGTAACACAAGTAATAAATAACTATAATCCTCACACACAATAAGTTTTTGTTCTTGACAGTTTGTCTTAAGAATAAATAGGCTGCAAATCTTAAATGGACACTGTCAATTTGAAATCTAGTAAATTAAATAACATTAGAAATAGTTGTAGGTATTGTATCTATTCTCAAATCTTCTCTACCTATCTTTGGTGGTTTTACAACAGTAAAATGGACTGTATGCTGTCAAACACACACTATTTCTCATACTTTTTGTCAAATACACAAATTATAGTGAGAAATACTTTTTTTTTCTGATTTCTCATTCGGTTATAATAATCTTTTAAATATACCAAGTAACAATGTATTAGGTAATTTTTTTTTGAATAAGTTCTCCTGCCTGAATTTATTTTAAGCTGACTGTCTTTGTGCATCACAAAATTGTTTTCTGCTTTTAATGCCTGTATGTCTTCTCTTTGCTCAATCAAATTCCTTTTGGATACCCTAAAACTGTTTTTTGTAAGTTCACTCTTTAGCCTACATGTTACAAACTGAGGCTTCTTTGGAGCAAAATCTGTTTGTATTCCAAAGCTGATATGATACAGAGGAAGAAGTCTGATGTAGTTCCTTTGTGTGTTAAGACTCCTACTGAGCATATTACAGACTTGCAGCAAGTCATTGTATATCTTATAAATTATTTATAGAGATGATAAAAGTCACAAGACCTAAAAAATATAGGGATGATAAACAGATTGAAATAGATAGTATCATAGTATCTTCACATATGTCTGTGCACCTGAAAGGAATAAATATTTTTACAAGAAAACAGACAAATCAGGTTTTAGAGAGAGAATTCTTGCCATACGAGATTCATTAAAAGTATTTTCTTCAGCTTTCAAGTATACCCTCTTTTGTGTTTAGAATACAGGCAGCAAACTGACTCTGGCTACTTCATCCTCAGTACAGTGACTGGTGTGACATCAACTTCATTAGCATTTTTAGAGTATCTTCAATTGCCCATACTTTTTGGAAACGTAATGGAGGACATAACCTCTTGCACTGTGAAATAAAAAATCGGACTTATTAATTTGGCAGTAAGCTTCTATTGTAATAGCAACAATACAATCGTACCTCTGTGTTCCTTAGCAATAATCAAATTCCATTGTTATGATAAACTTCTCTCCTTTTGGTCTTGTAGTTTACCCATTTAGGAATCAGATTATTGCCTCACGTAATAGGACAAGTACACTTTTGCTAAATTGTACATCAAAATTATGAACAGTTACTACACAGCTCAAATAAATGAAATCCACTTGGAGTATCTCTTAGTGCTTCCATGTATCTATTTATACATTTTCAGGTTGAAAGTGAGATTGAGTACATTGTTCTTTTATGGCCCTGTTCTCTAAGATTAAAAAAAGAAGTTTAACTGCTGGATTAATACAACGTGGATAAGTCCTGTCCAGTCCAGTCCAGGTCTATACCAGGGGGTTGGGGCATGGGAGTGGGTCAGGGGCGCTTACCTCAACCAGCTCCCAGAAGCAGCAGCATGTCCCCCCTCCGGCTCCTGTGTGGAGGTACAGCCAGGCGGCTCTGTGCGCTGCCCCGTCTGCAGGCACCACCACTGCAGCTCCCATTGGCTGTGGTTCCTGGCCAATGGGAGGTGCAGGGGCAGAACTCGAGGCAGGGGCAGCATGCGGTGCCCCTTGAGTGTTCCTATGTGTAGGAGCAGGAGAGGGGACACGCTGCTGCTTGTTGGAGCCACGTAAGCCCCCGACCCCACTCTCTGCTCCCTAGCGGAAGCTCAAGGGCTGGATTAAAATGTCTGGAGGGCTGGATGCGGCCCCCGAGCCGTTGTTTGACCACTCCTGTTTTAAGATAACCATCCAAATATTGGATATCTGTTGTTAGAAGATATAAATCACCAATTGCATAAAGGTTTAACTTA
Source organism: Dermochelys coriacea (assembly GCF_009764565.3). Lineage (NCBI taxonomy): Eukaryota > Metazoa > Chordata > Testudines > Dermochelyidae > Dermochelys > Dermochelys coriacea. Next base: position 195,565,881 of record NC_050069.1, read on the forward strand.
CCGGTATGTCTTGGTATTTTATACATAATGTATCTGAAATTTGTTAATGTATTGTTTCAATTTAGATGGAAATGTAAGCTCTTTGTCTTGTAGCAAGCATATGTCTGTTCAGTAAACACAAAACCTAGTTAATACAGTAAAACCATTTAATAGAGTATTAGTAGCCACTATTATATTTGATTTCAACAACTGACAGGCAAATTGTTAATTGCTCCATTTTGGTTGCCTTTGTTACTCATTTCCCTCCTTCAGAAGAGCTGGCAATTTCTCAAGGAGATACTGTTAAAGGCACATCAGCAAACTATTCCAGTGCAAAGGAAAGAGGTAGAATAGTAAGAGGCCAGTATGGCTCCATCAAGAATTCTTTAATGATGTGAAAATCAAAAAGGAATCTCACAAAAAATGGAAGCATAGATGGACTTCTAAGGAGGAGTTCTGAAGAATAGCTCAAACGTATAGGGACAAAAACAGAAAGGCTAAGGCACTTTATAAATTTACACCTAGAAGGTGACAAAAAAGTGAATAAGAGGTTCTTCAAATACGTTAGGACCAAGAGAAAGATGATGGAAAATGTAGTCCTCTGCTTAGTGAGCTAGTAACAGAAGACGTCAAGGAGGCTGAAGTGTTTAATGCCAATTTAGCTTCAGGGCATGTCTAAACTTACCAGTAGATTGGCATTGTTGCAATTGATATAGTAAGGGTCGATTTAGCGGGTCTGGTGAAGACGTGCTAAATTGATGGGAGAGCACTTGATTTACCGTGGTAGTGTAGACCAGCCCTTAGTCTTCCCTAAAATGCTTAATGGTGATCAAATACTCTACACAATTAATATTAACAAGGGGGAAGAAATGCAAGCCAAAATAGGGAAAGAACAGGTTAAAGAATATTTAGATAAGTTAGGTATATTAAGTCAGAAGATCTTGATGATAGTCATTCTATAAGGACCTAGCTGAAGCAATTTCAGAATCATTAGTGATTATCTTTGAGAACTCACACAGGATGGGCGAGGTTCCAGAGGATGGGACAATGACAAACATGGTACCTATCTTTAAAAAGGGGAACAGCGAGGTCTTGGGGAATTATGCACCAGTCAACCTAACTTCAATACCTGGAAAGATACTAGAACAAATTGTTAAACAATCAATTTGTATGTACTAGTGGATAATAGCGTTATAAGGAATAGCCAGAAGAGACTTGTCAAGAACAAATTATACCAAGCCAGCCTAACTTCCTACTTTGACTGGGTTACTAGCCTAGTGGATGGGGGGAAGCAGTAGATGTGATGTATCTTGATTTCAGTAAGGCTTTAGACACAGTCCCACATGACGGTCTCATAAACAAATTATGGAAATATGGTCTAAATCAGCAGTTCTCAACCTTTCCAGGCTACTGTATCTCTTTCAGGAGTCTGTTTTGTCTTAAAAACTACTTGCTTACAAAATCAGACATAAAAATACAAAAATGTCACAGCACACTATTACTGAAAAATTGCTTGCTTTTTATTTTTATCATATAATTATAAAATAAATTGATTGGAATATCAACACTGTACTTCCATTTCAGTGTATAGTACATAAAGCAGTATAAACTAATCATTGTATGAAATTTTAGTTTGTACTGACTTTGCTAGTGCTTTTTATGTAGCCTGTTGTAAAACTAGGCAAATATCTAGATGTGTTGATGTACCCCTGGAAGACCTCTGCATACCCCTGGTTGAGAACCACTGGTCTAGATGAAATTACTATAAGATTGGTGCACAGCTGGTCGAAAGACTGTAGTCCAAGAGTAGTTATCAATGGTTTGCTGTCACACTGGGAGGGCATATCTAGTGAACTCCTGTAAAGAACCATGGTTCCATCTAAGGGGTTGTGGCTCCTGCCAGATTCAGGGGCCTGTGGTTAATGTCCAAAGTCCTGAGCTCTGGCGCCCCCTGTGGGGCTAAAACTGGGATTGGAGCTGCGAGGAGCCCTGAATCTCAGTGCTTCCTGTGGGGCTGAAGCCCTGAGCCTGGATGCCCCCGGTGGGGCTGAAACCAGAAGTGGAGCCACAGCACTGAAGCCCCAGCAGGTCTTAAGCCTGGAGCCCCAGTGGTCCTGCAGGGCTGAAGTCCCCTCCCCCCGCCATCATAAATCCCCCTGCCCCATGGCTGAAGCTCTGAACCCTGCAGGACTAAAGCCCCAAGACCCCCAGCACACCACTGGCTGAGGTGAGTTGCCCTGAGGTCCCCAGGCTGGGCTCTGGAGTTTTTATAGTATGTTGGGGGATAGGGGGCTCAGAAAGGAAAAGGTTGAGAACCCCTGCTGTAGAGGTCAGTACTGCGTTTTGTACTAGTCAATTTTTTATTAATGACTTGGAAAATGGAGTGGCAAGTATGCTTATAAAATTTGCTGATGACATGAAAATGGGAGGAGTTTCAGGTACTTTGGAGGACAGGATTAGAATTCAAAATGACCTTAACAAATTGGAGAATTGGTCTGAAATCAACGAGCTAAAATTCAGTAAAGACAAGTGCAAGGTACTTCACTTAGAAAGGAAAAATCAAATGCACAATTACAAAATGGAGAAGAACTGGGTAAGTGGTAGTACTGATGAAGAGGATCTGAGGGTTAAAATGGATCACAAATTTGAATCAGTCAATAATGTGATTGTTGTAAAAAAAAAAAAAAAAAAGACTAATATCATTTTGGGGTGTTCTATGTAAGAGATGGGAGGTAATTGTCCTGCTGTACTCGTCACTGGTGAGGCCCAGTACTGGACACTTTAGGGAGATGTGGACAAATTGGAGAGAGTCCAGAGGAGATCAACAAAAATGGTAGAAGGTTGAGAAAACCTGACCTATGAGGAAAGATTAAAAAAACTGAGCATGTTGAATTATGAGAAAAGAAAACTAAGGGAGGAACCTGATAAGTCTTCAAATATGTTTATAAAGAAGACTGCTCATTTGTTATCCATGTCCACCAAAAGTAGGACAGGAAGTAATGGGCTTAATCTACAGCAGAGAGACTTAAGTTAGATATGAGGAGAAACTTTCTAATTATAAGGACAGCTCAGCTCTGGAAGAGGCTTCTAATGGATATTGTGGAATCCCCCGTCACTGGAGGCTTTTAAGAACTGGTTAGACAAACACCAGTCGGGGTGGTCTAGGTTTACTGGTCCTGCCTGAATTCATGGGGCTGGACTAGATGACTTCTCAAGGTCCCTTCCAGCCCTCATTTCTATGATTCTAGAATCATCCTTTTTCTTTCTTTCTTTTTCCCTCTTCAAGGTCATCTGGAAGAAGGATTAGTACTGTTGCATAGCTATGGCAATTTAACAGCATATAGTTTTCTAGCATTAAAAACATCTAGGCACATATGAATTAATAACTATTTAAAACTAAATTTGAGTATTCAGTAACTAAAAAGAAATAAATCTTATGTCATGAAGGATACTTGACTGTAATGTTCAAGTATACTTTAAAACCGTGGACAAAAATGTCTTTAGCTATAACTGTGTTGGATTTTAGGTAGACCAGATGAATATTGGGTGACATTAATTACAACTGACAAACTGTGAAAGCATAAAATCTGAACTGATGAACCCAAAGTACCAGGTTGTGAACCCCGTTCTCACTCTGGGGAGCAACTACTTGTGAGTAGCCTCATGGTGATCCATGGATCTACTCATGTGAGTAAGGGGATCATAATCTGATCCAAAGTGAGTACTGAAGAGTAAACCATAACTACTTGATACACAGAATACAAAATAAAAGAACAGATTCCATAAGAGTATGAGTAGTGTTACCATGAAGAAGAAACCAAGCTGTGCAGTGGGGTGGTTCCATGGAGGAACATAAGGTATGGCTTAAAGTTACTATATTCTTTTCTTTTAAAATGGTTTTCAGTTACCATAGTATGTAGCTCAGCAATAAACCGTGGTCTGGTTAGCCATTTTCAAACAATCTCTTTGATCTGTGTTTTTTATTACTGTTATTGTTAATACTATGAGCATAATTCCATGACTGTTTAATGGGAATTTGGAACTCTCAACTCCTTGCAGGATTGAGCACAATATCTTGTAAATAGTTATTTAACATGCCTCAAGAATAAAATGTGCCCCTTATCTTGGTCTGTTGCATTAATTTAGATGGAATACAGGACACACGGAGTCAAATGTGTTAACATGACTCTAAAACTGTCCACCTTTAAAGAGTTTTAAACAAGGTTTGGTATACAGACACCAGCTTAGTACCATGGCGCAAACACCATTTAAATCCTTTTAACCTTTTTTTAAAGATACAGAAAAGAAAGAAAAACAGGTAAAGTATTTGAAATGTAAGATATTAATGTTTTCATTTTAATAACATCCCTTGTTCCTTTTCCCTTTGGTTGAAGAGTCTTTTTAAAGGAAAAAAACAAAAACCACCACCTCCCCTTGTTAGACAGTCCCATAGATGGTATCAAAGATAACTGTCCTTTTTGGGGGAAAAGAGGAAGTTAGTTGAGATGGCTAGAGCTGTCATTGCTGTTGTTAAAATCCAATTTCATTTTCTAAAGGCAAAACGAGAGACAGAGAAGTGGAAAGAAAAGAACAGTAAAGCTACAAAATGCAACTTCTGTCTTTGGTGTTGACTTTCGCTTGCAACCCGCTGCTGGAAAAACACAGGCCCAGTGTTACCTGGGGTTTTCAGAACCCAAAGCAGTGGGTAACTTAACTGTTTGCAAATTCTTTTGTCTAATCTTTTATAGCACATAACCTAGTGACTCCTAATGGGTCACCAATTCTCCTAGTTTTAGCAAAACTACTCATTATCTCTTACCTAATCATAATCCTAAAATCTACATATCAAAGGTGTTACAGGTACTAAAAGGTTAAAATAAGTTAGAGGACTTACCGGTACGCGGGAGTCCTGAGCAGGGAGTGTGGCCTCAACTGGAAGAGGCAGGGCCTTAAATCCCCGGGCCCTTTAAATCACCCCCGAGCTACCAGCTGCAGAGGTGGCTGGGAGCCCCGGGGCTCGGTGGCGATTTAAAGGGCCAGGGCTCCAGCTGCTGCTACCGCAGCAGAGAAGGGAAGCTACCCCAGGGCTTCAGCAGCAGGGCTCGGGCAGGGATTTAAAGGGCCCCGGGGCAGTAGCGGGGGCTGGAGCTCCAGGGCCCTTTAAATCCCTGCCGGAGCCCCGCCACTGCTGCTAACCCAGGGCTCGGGCGGCAGGGCTCAGGTGGGGATTTAAAGGGCTGGGGCGATAGCGGTGTCTGGAGCTCCAGAGCCCTTTAAGTCCCCGCCAGTGCCCCGCCACTGCTACCCCGTGGCTTGGGCAGCAGGGCTCGGGCTGGGATTTAAAGGGCCCCAGGGGGGGTAGCAGTGGCAGGAGCTCCGGGGTCCTTTAAATCCCCGCCGCCGCTACCCTGGGGCTCGGACAGCAGGGCTCAGGCCAGGATTTAAAGGGCCCCGGGGGGGGGGTAGCGGCGGCTGGAGCTCCGGGGCCCTTTAAATCCCCACCGCAACCCTGCCGCTGCTACCCCAGGGCTTTAAATTGCTCTCTCGGAAAGCCGGTCCTGGTACGGTGCACCGGCTCTTACCAGTACGCCGTACCGGGGTATACCAGCTTACTTTCACCTCTGCAGGTGCTTAAAACCAAGTTTCTATGTCCAAACATTCCTTCTATTTTCAGGTTTAAAAATTTTATTAAGATGTTAAAATAAAAAGGAAATGGTACAGAGTTTAAGCATAGAAGTTTCTGCTTATCAGGGAATAACGTACAGATTAGCCAGGGGTGTGAAGTTCGGTTTAGAATTGGATGGAGTAAGGAATACATAATCTGCAATATCCCCAATTGGGGGTAAAAGATTAATGAGTCCATGTCCAAACATTCCTTCTATTTTCACAATACATTCATTTCTTATCCCATCCTGATAGCAGACCTGCAAACATGCAGTTGTATGGCCTCTCCAGGTCCTAAAACTATTTCTAGCTATGTGATGTTTCGGTGTTAGCTGGCAATGGCAGAACACATAGGGTGACTGCAGTGCTGTCATGTTCTGGGGTAATACGTGGCAATGTCAGATTCGGGGGCTACATCAGTCACTTTGAGACCTGACAAACCTGTATGAACATTGGGCTGTTCATGGCATTGCTTTTAGATGTGTCTCTGGTCATAGGTTCACAGCAGTTATTGCAAACTATACGCTCTTGGCTGGCTAAGCCAGATTCTTCTTTTTTTTTTTTCTGCCTCATAGGAAAGAGAGGGAATAAGGTGGGGAAGGAAAAGAACACACACGGGGGGATGAGAGAGAGTCTCGCATCCCATGTGGTGTTTGGGATTTAGCCAAAACTGGTGGATGTGGTGGTGTCATCTGGCTCCCTTCTCTGGCCAGGACATCTTTCAGGAGTAGGATGAAGAAGGTCCAGGGTCCCAGAAGATGGCGGGGGTGGGAACCAGGATGGTGAAGCTCACTCCTTTTCCTTCTCTCTTCTTTCAGTTAGCCAGCATCATGGTAGCAAACTTTCCCTCCAAAAGTTTCTCTTTGAGGACCCCAAAAGGGAAGCGAGGGGAGGAATAGCCCGTCCTCTCATTATTTTGTCCATCAATTAGGCCTATTTCTGATGCATCAATTTTTGGTTCACTGATTTCCAGTTCCATGTTTTTCTTGCTTTACTAAGCATGACCTTAACCCAGTACAACAGGCTTTTTTTTGTTTGCACTAATTCAGTCTCTTCCTCACTTTTGCACCTTTTCCCATCAACATTTGTTGTTTTAGGTTATTGTGACATCTTACAAATGTATACTTATGTTTTACATTTGAGCTTACAGTTAGAGTAAATTTGAGATCCTGTTGTAATGATTGGGCCCACAACATTTAAAAGTTCTTACAAATGAAATGCACATCAAGTCTAAACCAACTGATTTAGCCAGCTGGTTCAGAACACGAGGCACAGACTTTAGGTGATCATCATTGTGACGGATGTTCCTTTATAAGTGCTAAATATTTTATTGCTTTGTGACATAAGGGCATGCCTGTCCCTAATTGTTAACGAAAACTTTGAAGAAAAATCGCAGCGTATGCAAGTACTTATAAGACAGTAACAAGATATGCTAGATCTGAACTGTTAAATACCAATGCTTAATAAAAATTAATTCTGCTGTCCAGTATTCATGCTTTAAGGCAAAGATATAATCTTTTTTCTTTTTTTAAAGAGAAAAGGCAGTGTGTGTTACACGGTATGTATCTAAATGGCAAGTAAGCACTTCATGCATTAAAACGTTTTCAGAAAATAAATGAAGGGAAACAGGACTAATAGTATATGGATCCAAGCTTAACTTTCTGTATGGGATCTTTGATTGCTATGAAGTTTATTAATTTGCAAGACTGTGTTTATATAAAGATTTTGAGTAGACTATTGCTTCATTGGTTTGGGATCACATTCTCACACCTTGGTGCTTTTCTCACATATTTCCCCAGTTTTCCGGTATTAGTCATGCTGGGACTGAAGATGTGTAATGCATAATGTTCCATCATCCCTCCATTTGCTACTAGTGTCACTTGCATAGGTTTGAACAACGTGGTAAAAACACCAGTGCCCTGTCTACATCTCTGCTCACACTGTTGCACCCCATCAGCAGAAGCAGTAGTGATATGATATGGTGTAAGATTCCCCTCCACAAAGGCTGGTGTAGACAGTCATGATGTCATTCATAGAGTCAGAAATTAACACTGTACAGCTGTGTTGTCTTCACTATAAAAAAAGGGAGGTCTTTACTTTGAGATAGCCAACTTGTTGGAAAATCCTACTGGAGACAAGGTGCTATAATTCTTATCCAAGTAGATACATAGAAATAAACCTCAGGTGGGATGGGTGTGGGGTATAGAGTTGGTCTCTACTAACCATATTGAGGTAATAACTATTTGTGCCTTGTCTTCACGAGGACATTATATTGAGAGAGGCAACTCAATATGACCTGTCTCCCCTCTCCCTTTTTTTTTGCGGTGAAGACGAAAGGTAACGAGTTAAATTAACTTGACAGGTTTAAAAGAATTCCAATTGATTCCTATTCCCTCCCCCAACTCACCCTGCTGATTTAAGCAGGCATAAATGTGCTAACCATTTGAACTTGCAGAGATCAAAGAGAGTGACAGCTGAATTGCGACATTTTGCTGAGTCCTCTTTTGAGGAATGGAGGCAGAGGCTGGTGATATTGTGCAGTACTATGCTGGTGTGGGGGTGGATGGTTGAGAGACTTGGACCTTGAGTCTCTTTTTGTGCATTTCATAATGTGGAAACTTTATAGGATGTTCTAGTTACTGAATTCTAGCTTATGGGAAGCATATTGTGGGTGGTTTTTAATTCAAAGGTGAAGCTTTATTAGGGAAAGAGAGAAGATATATTTCGGCATCTAGATTAATGGGGGTTACGTTCATACATGCTTGACAACAAAGTTTTCTTCCAAAGTTCTAAACAGAGGAAGTCCCACAGTCTTGCTGTTTTTCTTTCCTCTCACATTCTTCCTCCTGAATGGCTTGTTGTGTTCAATAGTCTAAAGTAACAGAAGGATTTCATCTTACAATGTTTTTTATGAATTTATTCAATTTTTGGAACACATCAAGACCATCTGATTGTTTCTTCCTTCTCTGTTCATTACTAAAAATCTTTGTAATTCTAGATTATTTTTAATCGGCAACAGATGAGGATACTAACTAATAAATGTAATTTGGCCAAGTAATCTATACAATATTTCTGCAATTTGTGTATGGATGAAGAGCCACTCTTGGCAACCAGCCTGAAAATTGCTATATAACACTAGGAAAGTGATCACATTCATGACTGGTGAGCAACCAATTTGTCTCCTTGGCAACAAGTCTAGACACTGCACTTGTGAACTATTGGTAAATCTTTGTCATGTTAAGGCTTAAACATTTATATTCTATTAAAAAGAACAGGAGTACTTGTGGCACCTTAGAGACTAACAAATTTATTAGAGCATAAGCTTTCGTTGGATGCATAGAATGGAACATATAGTTAGATATACATATATAGATATAGATGTATATATAAAAAATATGAGAGAGAGAGAGAGAGAGAGAGAGAGATGGAAGTTAGCTCATCTTAATTAATTAGCCTCTGACAGTTTGTATGGCAACTTCCACCTTCTCTCTGTGTGTGTGTGTGTGTGTGTGTGTGTGTGTGTGTGTGTGTGTGTGTGTGTGTGTGTGTGTGTGTGTGTATCTCTTCTTACTATATGTTCCATTCTATGCGTCCGATGAAGTGAGCTGTAGCTCACGAAAGCTTATGCTCTAATAAATTTGTTAGTCTCTAAGGTGCCACAAGTACTCCTGTTCTTTTTGTGGATACTAACACGGCTGCTACTCTGAAACCTGTCTATATTCTATTAGAACTTCTTTGCTTGCATTATAAAATGTTCCATATTCATGGACAAATTTGAATACTGATTCTTCCAATTGCTTCATTAGCTTAATCCAATAAATATTTCTCGGCTTGCTATGTATGACTTACTAAGATATATTTTCTCCCAGTTAACTGTCATTCATTAATGTGACTTCATTTAAATACTACTTAGTGTAACAGAAACTAATCAAAGGCTGGTTTCCTTTTCCTTATTGTTCAGATCACATTTTGGTATGTAGTTTGATATTTTATTATTTTTTTAAAATAATTCGCTGGGTTACCAAATAAAGTATTTTTAAAGAAATCTTAATTTTTTTTATCCATTTCCTTTTGGTAAACTTTATTTTTCTTTTCTCCCCTATTTGTAGTGCAGCTCCCAGCATTGGTGATATCAGGAATAAAAATGGCTCTCTAAACAGTAAAAAGAACGAGGAGTACTTGTGGCACCTTAGAGAATAACAAATTTATTTGAGCATAAGCTTTCGTGGGCTAAAACCCACTTCATCAGATGCATGCAGTGGAAACTGTGTTCATTATTTCTGCAAAGCAGGCAAGGGAAATACAGCTATTGATTTTTGTGTTGGATGAAAAAGAGCTTTCAAAAGAGAGAAATCCTGTCACTGAAAACTCTGAACTAAAATTTTCACTTGGAAGGACGCTTTCTCTTGGCTTCCTCCTAAGATTTTATTGAAAGATGGGAGATGAGAATAGAAAGTGTGGGATGAGCGGTTGCCATTCAATTGTTTTATTCTGTGGGAATTTGAAAATGTGAAAAATAGAGCTTAAATTGATTCTGCTCTGAAAAATAACTCTGTAAAAGTGACACTAGTGGGTCCTATGTTTGTCTCAATGATTTCCCAGCCAGATGTGATTAGTTTAAAAGAGATGTTTTCTTTAACTGATAGCCCTAAAAACTCAACCTGACTCAGTCAAGCTTGATTCTGTGTGTGACGTTTTACTCCATATTCTTTAGAAAAATATACTTGTGATAGAAATATGACATAACTAAGATGTACTTTATGCAAGATAACTCTTGTAAGGTATCATTGGAAAGACTATAATTTACTGAATATGATTATTTAATATGTATACATGTATCATTTCTGTATCTGAAATTAGGAAGATTGACTTTGTATCTATATTTCAAGCATGTTACTTTGGGTGACGCCCCTCTGCTAACACTTCAGGTGCAACAATGAAAAAGCCCAACAGTGCTGATGGCCCCATCAGCAAGAGACAATGGCCTGTAAAAGAGCTTAGTCGTCCTGTGAACACGTGGGTCAGCCTGTGAAGAATGGCTACAAGGGACCTACAGACAGGGCCGTTCTTACCCATACGCAAAGTACGCAACTGTGTAGGGCACCAGGAAATTTGGGGCACCAGATTTCCTGGTGTCCTGTGCAGCTGCATGCTGCTCCATCCCCTCTCCGGCTCTTCCTGCCCTTGGTCCACCCCCACTCCCCATAGCTCTGCAGTAGGGCCAGGGCTGCACTCATCGGTGGCGGGAAGTACAGACCCGGCCCCAGCCACGCTGCCAGTGAGTGCTGGGGGGGTGGTTTCCCTCCTGCCCCCCAAACCAGCCTCCCCCCCCCCACGGAGGCCCGGAGGCCTGGGAACAGTGAACCCTCCCCCATTGAGGCCTGGAGACAGCCCTCACTTCCTCCCGCAGAGGCCTGTCCCCCTGCCCTGCTTTGGGGCTGCGTAGGGCCCAGAGTAGCTAGGGATGGCCCTGCCTACAGATTCATGTGATCATGTCACCTGATACTGGAACCCATCTTGAATTCTGTACTTTTCCATGAAAAGCTGGGGGCGGGCAGGGTGTGTTTCAAACTAGAAAAACAAAGGACTCCCACTTTATGCAAATCCTATTTAAGGGTGGGGAGTGAGGTAATCCAGGTCGTCGGTTCTCTCCTGCTACCCCACCCAAGATGACTGTTGGAAACAACTAAGACTGAACTGGGGGAAGGAACTGGACCAGGGCTGGAAGGGCATCTACCCTGTGAAGAAGATTATTAGAACCACATTTAGGCTGAGAACTTGCATGTAACCAGTTTCTTTAGTGTATTAAGTTTAGTTCATGTGCTCTGTTTTATTTTCTTAGTAATCTGCCTTGTTCTGTCTGCTACCTCCTTAACTACTTAAAATACACTTGTTATAGTTAATAATTTTTTTTCTGGTTTACAATATAACCCAGTTTATGTGATTTCTAACTGGGGGGAGGGGAGGGCAGGGCAAGAAGTTGTGTACACCCTCCTCTACATTGAGGGAAGAGGTGAATTTCATATAATTTTGGGTTTGTACTTCAAGCGGGGATGGACATCTAGGTGCTGTGGCAAGCTCCTTAAACTGAGCTTTCCCAGAGCCGATCTCTGTCTCTGTGCAGGTGGGTGTGGCCCTGCCTGTCTGCTTGGCTGGAAAAGGTTGGGGAGCCTAGCACAGGCTGGCAGAATAGTCTGACTCAGTGGTGTCCCAGCATACCAGCTGACATCCCAGGGGGTCCAGCCTGTCACACACTGCTTCCCTGCACCATCCCCAGTGATAATGTTTCTGCAGGCCAGATTACACCTGCAAGTGACACTTAAGAAATGCCATTAATCTTCAGTGAATATTCTCAGGTGTAACTGACTATAATTTACAAAACAATTCTATAGCTATGCACAAAGAGTAGAAGCCAGAAAGCTCTTGCAGAGGCAACACAATTGAGAAAGCATTGCTAAAAATAATTGCAGTCTTTTGTCAGTAGTGTAAGCCAATATGACTTGGAATGTACTTGGGGAGCAGGTCTGCTAAGAAGAAGGGGAATATTTTACATAGTCACTACTTACAACTACACCTCATTCTGTTAAGTTTTGGTATTGCCTTGGATTAAAGGGGAAGGTTTTAAAGAACAGGAATAAAAGTGAAAAATGTTGTGGGGGTGTTTCTAGGTTTTAAAATTACTTTAATATATATATTTATATAAATTTACTTTAATACTTTTAATAAATATTAAAATGAAAATGTAGTATTTCTTGCATTTTAAAAAAAGTGGGAGACTCTTCTAAGTATATGTGAAGGTGAGACACTGGACATGGGAGACAAAGATGGAGCCCTGATAGCATAGGTAACAAAAGAGGGAGTAACAAGAAACGAAATCGGTGATGTAAATGGGGATGAATTTACACAGGATCTTGGAGGTGAAGACCGAGGATTCACATTTGATGTAATAAATGCCAGGTAGCCCATGAGGGGATTCTGGGGATGGTGATATTGATGTGGGCGGAGCTTTGAAGGAGATGGTGATTTTAGCAATGATGTTTTTGGGAATCTGTGTGGGAGGGGAAGAGGTGGAAAGCAGGGAGATCTGAGATTAAAGGTGCAGTGATGAAGGTCAGAAATGGGCAAGCTGGGAGTACAAAGGTTTTAGCAGTGGGGCGAGTGAAGGAGTATATTTTCTGAGTGAGATTAAGTGATGAACAGACTGAACACTGGGGATGGGGAATGGAGAGATGATGTGAGTGTGGGATTTGCTGTTGCAAAAGTAAGTTTCAAAGATTTAATTAGTCTATAGAAACATTTCCTGTGAGTTGTTTACAGTGGTATAGAAAATGAAGACTGGGTTTATTTTCTTTCTGGAGGAAGAAATTTTCTTCTCTAAGACTACTACTAGGGTCCATCAGAAATGCTCTCCATCCTCTTTTTGAATAGAACAGTAGTGATGATTGATGTAGAGGTCTCTAGCAGTTTTATCTAAAGATTTTAAGGAATTCTCTGCAATTACTTTTTAGCATTCCAATATGTTACCAAGGTTTTCTCTTTTCCAAGTTTGCCTGCTGCTTCTCAGATGGGATGAAAACCAGTGAGGACCTTTTGTCAAATGTTGCAGTGTAGAATGGGCTTGGGAACTAACGAATGTGATAAAGCAAGAAATTGACGTATGAATGAGCAAAACTGGCCTGACCTTCAAAGACCCACTTAAATTCAGAAGAACGAAATTTTAAATGTTTTCTCACTAAACTAAAATACTAATACTTTTAAAAATCTTTGTGTGGCATTTCCCCCTGGAAATGGTAAAAGATATTTTTTAAAAAAAAAGGGGGGGTAGGAGGGTCAAAAACCCAAACATAATTCTGGGATGTGTTAGCGGGATTGTTGTGAGCAAGACACAAGAAATAGTTGTTTTGCTGATTAGGTCTCAACTGGAGTATTGTGTCCAGTTCTGGGTGCCACATTTCAGGAAATATTTGGAGAAAGTCCAGAGAAGAGCAACAAAAATGATGAAAGGTCTAGAAAACATGACCTGTGAGGGAAGATTGAAAAAATTGGGTTTGATTAGTCTGGAGAAGAGAAGACTGAGAGGGGACACGATAAGTTTTCAAGTGCATAAAAGGCTGTTACATGGAGGAGGGAGACAATTGTTCTTTTTAACCTCTGAGAATAGGACAAGAAGCAGTGGGCATAAATTACAGCAAGGGCAGTTTAAACTGGACATTAGGAAAAACTTCCTAACTGTCAGGATGGTTTAGCACTGGAATAAATTGCTTAGGGAGGTTGTGGATCTCTGTCATTGGGTACTTTTAAGAGCAGATTAGACAAACACCTGTCAGGGATGGTCTAGATAATACTTAGTCCTGCCTTGAGTGCAGGGGACTGGACTAGACTTGAGGTTTCTTCCAATCATATGGTTCTACGATAAAACAATAATAAATAAAAAATCACTGCTGCTATAATGTAGCTCCTGGATACACAGCCTCATAAGATCTTGTTCATCTTTTGGGCATTGCTGCTTTTATTTTAAGGAGTTTGTGTATGTCAAGGGAAATTCAGACTCTTTTGTTACTCCATTTTATTCAACTAGAGAAGGTGGGAAGATCTAATGCATAAGGAATAAGTATGTGTGAGAGAGGGAGTATCGTGTATCTAGGAGAAAGGCAGGAGTTAGTTAAGGGTTTCATAATACCTTTACTGTCATTTCAATTCCTTTCTCTACAAGGAGCTAATTTTGAATGGGCTAGTAGATCTTGGTTAGGTAGTGCTGAGATAATATGATAGCTGCTGTTGAGAACCAAAGAAAGAAACTGAATAAAGACTAGAGTCTTGTTTTTTGCACAACTAACACAAAAGTCTGTGTGGGTTTCAAAGATAAAGGGCCAATTGTAGTGTTCCTTAGTTGGTGTAAATTGACATTGCTGGATTAACTTTTGGAGAGCTACATCAATTTACCCTAGGCTGAGAATTATCACCTCTCTCTCTTTTGCCCTTACCTGCAACGTGTAGTGTATTATCAAGCAGAGTGTCAACCAGAAATATTTAACATCCATAGTCAGTGGTGAGAGCTGCACAAGACTTTCTCAGAGGGCTTTATAGAGGAGTTGGGGAAGCAGGAGTCCAGTTGTTGTTGGGACTGTAGAGCAAAATAGTGGTACAGTCTGAAGCTCATAAACCAAATCTTGCCCACTTGAGATGCTAACAAGTGGGAGCAGCAGCACCTGATATAACTGCCAACACCTGTAGACACAACATAATCCTAAAAGGGTTCAATAAACAAATTACAAACAAATGCTTCATATAAAGAAGCGCTTACCATAACATTGATTTTCTTTAGTAATTAGAGGTCAGAGAAAGGTCAGAAAAGACCTTTTTCGACTGCACTTAGAGGAAGAGTTAAGGTACAGAGTAATTATGGAGAGACATGAGTGAGGTAGAGCAATCTAGAATGCTTCCAATTTATTTCTTAAACAGACTTCTTGTAAGTGAAGGAAAACACATTGTTTATGACCTTTAATTAAAGGTATAAGGCTGCAATGAGTTGATCTTCCTTTCTTCTAAGGAAGAAACTGCATTATACTCTGTCTTTTTAAAGATCATGGAATCTACAAACGCCTCATTAAGAGTGTAATGCAACCCGAACTAACACTTAACTTTGGGGACACTTAAAATGGGACTGTGGACAGGGTGAGTTCATTAAAATCATAATTTAAATAATTGATTTTAATCTTTTGCATTTGTACTTTTAGTTCTTTTCCAGAGAGAGGTTACCAAACAAGGAGAATAAGCCATAAAAAAGGTGCTGATTTGCAGCTAAATATAACTTTGGTGCTTCTTTTTGCTAACCAAGAAGATATTTATATCCATACAAATATACTAAGTAAGTTAGGCTACATACTTGTTTCTTTTTCAGATTCTTAATTTTTATATTACTTATTATGGTAGAAAATGATGAATTTCTTATTAGATACATTTTTTACTTGTGATTTCTGTCAAGCTCTATTTAGAAAAATTCAAATTCAATTAAAATGCACAAAACAGCTTTTAAAATTGTTTTAGTTCAGTAAAACTACTTTAAATGTGCTGGATACATAAGAAAAAATAGTTTATCAAAACAAGTTTTGCATTTAAAACTGTTTGTTTAAACAAAGGAAGAAGTATGTGTAGTTGATAAATTAAACTGATTGTTTCTGTCCTTCCAAGACTTTAGTACTAGTAGATCTTATACTCTCTCACCTAGTTTTATGCATAGATTGAAAGACGGGAAACAACTCCTTTTTTTAAACTCCCATTGGTTTTGTAACTTTGAATAAACTAGTCATTCAACTAGTGGAATAAACTGAAATGAGAATATCCTCTGCACCTGCAGAAGAGGCTAGTGGTGTGTAGAAGGTGACTAATCACCAATAATGCTGCCTAGTGCTCAGGCAGGGTCATGGCAGGTCATCTCCCTTTTGCAAAATAGTCCTGTCCTTCAGTGCCCTCCCATTGGGTTTCTAGTCCTTCCCTTTAGCACAGGGATATTGAGGTCTGGGCCCTTGAACTGTCAGGGTGTTCCCCAGCGGGGTTCTCCACTGAAGTGAAGGCTTGTGCTGTTGTCACATCTTCTTGGAGTGGGTAGAGAAGTCCGGGCCCATCCTCTCCATTGCCCTCTGGTTCAGGGACCAATGGTGGGCAGCTATGCTCTGCACCTTGGATTGCTAAGCAGCTTCCCCCTGGACCACCTCAGTCTCATTTTTCCCATAGCGTAAATCAGAGAATCTCAAACTGGCTGACCTGCACAATCAGTCATCTGCCTCTCCTTTATAGGTTTGCTCAGGTCCGCCTTGTCAGGTCTCGGGCAAGGCGCTCCTGAGCAGCAGTCTGGTCCCTTCCACTGTCTCCCTGCCTCTGAGCTGCTCTGCTTCCCCTTTGAAGTCTCCCCTCTAGCTTGTGCAGGCTTTGCAGGTGTGGTTGCGGGGAGCTCCCTGGGCCCAGAGCTATTCCTTAACCCATTGTCCCCTTGTTCTCCAGTGTAGGATTTTTATACCCCATCATATGGTGTGAAAAACTGGTTGAGCAACAAATTCTGGTTCCAGGTGACTTCCACCAGTTTGGTGGTTTGACTTTTTAAAACTTAGCAGCAAATATGTACTGTTTAATATTATTTATTTAAATTATTTTAATAGATTATAGTACATGTAAGTATTAACATATGTTATCATAATTTGAAATTTAAATTGGTTTAGTTTAAATAAAAATAATTGGAGTTTATTTATTTTTTTTAAATCCTCTTTTTATTTTATACACCCTGTAGTGAGAGCACATGAATGGGTGGAGTGCTCCGTGGTGCAGAAGACATGCTGTAAGGTTTCTGAGATCCCATTATTAAAAACATCTTTAATCAGTTCAATCTCAGATGTGACGGGACGCTTTCAGGTCAAATTTATTCCCACATCTGTTTGTAAAACAAGTTTTATGGAACTTAACAATAGAAATGCTTCTGCAAAATTTTTGTTTAATGGTGACAGTTCATTTAATCACACTTCCGTCTGAAAAATGTTTATTTTGTATGATAAGCTGATGTATGGTGAGTTTCCCTTGTTTATGTAGTTTTCCACACATTGTTGCTGAAAGCCTGTAGTGTGGGTGGAGTTAAAATATTTTGCCACTAGTCCATAATGTGGTTAGTCTGATGTTTTCACAGAGTACTTGCTGCTGATGAAAGGTAAAAGAAACCAGGCTTATTATAACTATTTTACTGTTAAATATCTTGCCCTCTTATTTTTATTTCATAAGTATTGGTGTCAAAATACCTTTTTGTGCTGCAGTTTTCAGATATCACATGTGCATATTCTGTGGAATACAACTTCATTAAAATAACAGTAAGGTTGCAAAGTCAAACACCCAAAAGATAGGAAATGCCACAATGAAGGTTACCTGTGCAAATTTAATTTGGCCCCCTTGTGGTAGTCACTTCGTGATCATATACTATTTTTTTCCACAGTCTTTCAGTTCTCAGGATGGACTCTGCTCATTGAATGGACCTCTATTCATTATTTCTTTTTACACTCTGGTGGTGTTTGGTTTCAGGTCATGTTTACTGCACACCAAGGCAGGGTTTGGATGAATGCAGAATTATTTTGTTTGTTCATTGGCTTCTCTGTGGTGCTCATTGCAGTAATACCTTCACAACATCCCATGTGGTAGGAAGTGATAAATCCCTGTTTTATGAATGGGAAACTGAGGCACAGAAAAATTAAGACCAAAAGTATCTCCTATCCAGTAATTTTAGGTGCCCAAGTTGAGACACTTAGAATCTGATTTTTTTTCCCCCAAAGTATGTAGCATTATGTAGCACTTTATTTGTTCATTGACTTGCAGCTCTGAGTGCTTGGCACTTCTCTAAATCAGACCCCAGAGTCTCTAGTCAGGAAATGAGAAAATGAGGAACATGCAGTTAGTGACACCTGTGAAAAGTTTTTGGTTTATGTGAGTTGGTTTAAGGAACTCCTTGACTGAGGCAGAAGTAGAGGTGAGTTCTCTAGGCCACTACTAAACTGCCTTAACCACAAGAAGAAAAGGAGTACTTGTGGCACCTTAGAGACTATCCTTTCTCATTCTGAAATCCCCTGCCTCATTCACTATATACCTTTCACCTTCTGCTGCAATAAATGAAACGGGGATTCTATGGACAACTATCTTTCACTACATAGTCTAATTCTTCTCCAAGCAGCTATATCCTGTGCACTGATTGAGGCTGAGGACCTGGGAAAAAATAATATGAGAATATGTAATTAAAGGGTGTATCACAATGTATACACACAAGGAGGCTGAATTAAGGTTGATCAGGATAGCTGAAAGCTCAAAACAGGCAGCAAGTGGTGTACTTCTTGTCCAGCAGACAAACTTTTGAGCTGCACTTAAGAAACATGGGTGTAGTGACTCGTGCTTGCAACCTCAGGCTGAAAACACTGTTTGAAAACATTCTCTGTAATGCAAGCAGTTGGAAGAAGAAATAGATAATGAACTCACCTGATCACTTTACTCTGCAAAATTCCTCCTGTTCCAGTAGTTTGACTTGATCAGTTGTATACCACAATGTACTTTAGAAAAAGTCCGCAGGCTAGCTATGTATGGGATCTACCTGAAATGTAGCATAGGGCATTACTGCTGGCCAAGGACAATAAATGAGAAATCGAGACAGCAAGACAATTTATTTCTGTTCAGTCTAAGGTCAGATGTGTTGGTCAGTCATGGAAGCCAAGATGTTAAAGTGTTGATCAGCAGTTTGTCCTTGACAAAAGGAAATAACTAGACCTGTACAGCCATGATCCTTTCATTCACACCTGTCACTGACAGTTCAGGTGATGAGAACTGGCATTACTCCTCCAATTTCTCTCTTCATGCTTTCCCACCTTGGCCGGTTATGTTTACACAATAAGCCATTAAGGTGTCTGATTAAAAACCTTTTCAGAAAAAGACCATAATTATTTAAATAAATGTTTTTTAGTAGAGTTACTAAACAGCTTGTACAGCTGTTGCAGTAAAGGTGAAATTTGTATGGAAATGTATGTATGTGTAATTGTAAGTAGTTCTATCTAAAAGATGCATAATTTAGAGATAAAAATGCCATACTGGGACATCTATAAACATCATTTATCTTATTGACTGAAGACATTTTAAAAATATATCTAGGGATGCAGGAGCTGCTTCCTTTTAATTGATTTTTCTTTAATGGTGGTTTTGGAATGAAGCTATTGAAAGTAGAATGCACCAGAACACTTATCAGCTAGTGATTTTGCTTGTCCTCCAAATGGACAGGCAAGAAAGTGCATGAGAGGCATAATACTTTAAGCCAGTGTACTTCACTGAGCAGAAAAGGTACTTGTTTGGTTCTACTGGAAGTATTCCTGAAGATCTCAAATATTCTCCTCCTTGATATGCTAAACAAAATGTAATTTTCTGAAAGACTGAAGGCTGGACCTGTTATTTCTGGAATAATACACAGCAGGAGAGAAGGGAAAAGAACCAACAGCCTAGTCAGGGACCCCTTATACAGAACAGAGAAGCCAAAAATGTGTGGGAGTGAGACTTCAGTATTGATGCAAAAATTATATTAATAAAATTTATACCTTAAAAATTAAGTTGATAAAAACTTGTTTGCACCTTTTAGTAAATATTAAGATAAAGCTATTAGAGTGTTATAGCCAGGATGCTTGGAAATATGCGTGCTTAGTTAATTGTTTCAAAAAGTTGAAGCTGATCAAAGAAATTCCAGAAGATTTCTGCTTCTATCTATACATCTAAAAGTAAAGTGATCTTATACCAGTCCACCATCCCTTTTCTTTAATAAAAAACAAAAAATCCCCCTGAGTTTAAGCCCACACAAATCATAGAAATATCTTGATTTGAAATTAATTTCTTTTATAAACACACTAAAGTCGTCATTCTTTAAATTTGGAGAACATTTATGATGGGAAATGTTTTATAGAAGATACTGGTTCCTCTTGACTCGTGTTTCAATTTTAAAGGTGAAAACCTTTGTTGTTTTTCAAATGCCTAAGATGCATAACCTTCTTTTAATATGTATACTGCATTTGCAAATATCTAAATGTAAGCCTTCCTATAATAACTGCCTAATAGAGCTATATAAATAGTAAGATGTTTTAGGTACAAATATAGCAAGATCATTTAATGCTAAACTAACTACAAATGTTAGAAGCCATTTAAGTATAGAATATTTGTATTAATGGGGACTTCAGTGTTTAATTTGTGCCAGGGCTGAACCCCGGCACCTCTAGGTTTGGCAGTTCCTAGCTCCGGCATCTCTGGGATTGCTGCATCAGTTATGAATGTATAAAAAATTGAGTAAGACTCAATGTGTTGTTACAGTAAGGAGGGAAATTTATACGAGGATCCTGTCATGGCCTGTGTAGGACCAATCTGAACTGGAGAGTGGGCAAATGTTGGTTGTAGCTTTACGGGAACTGCCGTTTCCACCCTTCCCTTACTGGGATCCATCCCTCCCCACACCAAACTTGCCCAGAAGATGGGCTTCAGCTACTGTTGTGTACTGTTTCCCTACTGGGCATTCAATACTCTCCATTGTGTGCGCAGCATGACAACTGCCATTCCTTCCCATGTCGGGGATCTAAGATGGATTCTGGGGGGGGTGGAAGGGGAATTTATTAAAAACGCTTCAACTAGATTTATTGTATGAAATACTGCTGCATGTGTGTAAAGCAGGCCTTATTACCAACTTGTAAATACCTAAAAAGAAAAGGAGTACTTGTGGCACCTTAGAGACTAACAAATTTATTAGAGCATAAGCTTTCGTGAGCTACAGCTCACTTCATCGGATGCATTTGGTGGAAAAAACAGAGGAGAGATTTATATACACACACACACAGAGAACATGAAACAATGGGTTTATCATACACACTGTAAGGAGAGTGATCACTTAAGATAAGCCATCACCAACAGCAGGGGGGGGAAGGAGGAAAACCTTTCATGGTGACAAGCAGGTAGGCTAATTCCAGCAGTTAACAAGAATATCAGAGGAACAGTGGGGGGTGGGGTGGGAGGGAGAAATTCCACGGGGAAATAGTTTTACTTTGTGTAATGACTCATCCATTCCCAGTCTCTATTCAAGCCTAAGTTAATTGTATCCAGTTTGCAAATTAATTCCAATTCAGCAGTCTCTCGTTGGAGTCTGTTTTTGAAGCTTTTTTGTTGAAGTATAGCCACTCTTAGGTCTGTGATCGAGTGACCAGAGAGATTGAAGTGTTCTCCAACTGGTTTTTGAATGTTATAATTCTTGACGTCTGATTTGTGTCCATTCATTCTTTTACGTAGAGACTGTCCAGTTTGGCCAGTGTACATGGCAGAGGGGCATTGCTGGCACATGATGGCATATATCACATTGGTAGATGCGCAGGTGAACGAGCCTCTGATAGTGTGGCTGATGGACACTAAGCTATCTAAACTACTATATGCCACAAGGGGCCACAACAATGGTTCCCGTAACCCACCCAGCAATATTGTTAATCTATCCAACTATACTCTTAGCCAGCAGAAGAATCTGTCCTATCTCGGGGCCTCTCCTTTTGCCCCTCCACCCCCACGAACATGATACAGTTCTGTGGTGACCTAGAATCCTATTTTCGACGTCTCAGACTCAAGGAATATTTCCAACACACCTCTGACCAACATATTAACCCACAGAGACCTTCCTGCCAACACTACAAAAAGAAGGATTCTGGGTGGACTCCTCCTGAAGGTCGAAACAGCAGCCTGGATTTCTACATAGACTGCTTCCGCCGACGTGCACGAGCTGAAATTGTGGAAAAGCAGCATCGCTTTCCCCATAACCTCAGCCATGCAGAACACAGTGCCATCCACAGCCTCAGAAACAACTCTGACATCATAATCAAAAAGGCTGACAAAGGAGGTGCTCAAAAAGAAAAGGAGTACTTGTGGCACCTTAGAGACTAACAAATTTATTAGAGCATAAGCTTTCGTGAGCTACAGCTCACTTCATCGGATGCTGTCGTCATCATGAATAGGTCGGAGTATGAACAAGAGGCTACTAGGCAGCTCTCCAACACCACTTTCTACAAGCCTTTACTCTCTGATCCCACTGAGAGTTACCAAAAGAAACTACAGCATTTGCTCAAGAAACTCCCTGAAAAAGCACAAGAACAAATCCGCACAGACATACCCCTGGAGCCCCGACCTGGGGTATTCTATCTGCTACCCAAGATCCATAAACCTGGAAATCCTGGACGCCCCATCATCTCAGGCATTGGCACCCTGGCAGCAGGATTGTCTGGCTATGTAGACTCCCTCCTCAGGCCCTTCGTTACCAGCACTCCCAGCTATCTTCGAGACACCACCGATTTCCTGAGGAAACTACAGTCCATTGGTGATCTTCCTAAAAACACCATCCTAGCCACTATGGATGTAGAAGCCCTCTACACCAACATTCCACACAAAGATGGACTACGAGCCGTCAGGAACAGTATCCCCGATACTGTCACGGCAAACCTGGTGGCTGAACTTTGA
The DNA here is from genome assembly GCF_009764565.3 of Dermochelys coriacea. Classification (NCBI taxonomy): domain Eukaryota; kingdom Metazoa; phylum Chordata; order Testudines; family Dermochelyidae; genus Dermochelys; species Dermochelys coriacea. The sequence goes on from NC_050069.1 coordinate 195,588,558, forward strand.
CTTTGTCCTGACCCATAACTATTTCACATTTGGTGACAATGTATACCTTCAAATCAGCGGCACTGCGATGGGTACCCGCATGGCCCCACAGTATGCCAACATTTTTATGGCTGACTTAGAACAACGCTTCCTCAGCTCTCGTCCCCTAATGCCCCTACTCTACTTGCGCTACATTGATGACATCTTCATCATCTGGACCCATGGAAACGAAGCTCTTGAGGAATTCCACCATGATTTCAACAATTTCCATCCCACCATCAACCTCAGCCTGGACCAGTCCACACAAGAGATCCACTTCCTGGACACTACGGTGCTAATAAGCGATGGTCACATAAACACCACCCTATATCGGAAACCTACTGACCGCTATTCCTACCTACATGCCTCTAGCTTTCATCCAGATCATACCACTCGATCCATTGTCTACAGCCAAGCGCTACGATATAACCGCATTTGCTCCAACCCCTCAGACAGAGACAAACACCTACAAGATCTCTATCATGCATTCCTACAACTACAATACCCACCTGCTGAAGTGAAGAAACAGATTGACAGAGCCAGAAGAGTACCCAGAAGTCACCTACTACAGGACAGGCCCAACAAAGAAAACAACAGAACGCCACTAGCCATCACCTTCAGCCCCCAACTAAAACCTCTCCAACGCATCATCAAGGATCTACAACCTATCCTGAAGGACGAGCCATCGCTCTCACAGATCTTGGGAGACAGACCAGTCCTTGCTTACAGACAGCCCCCCAATCTGAAGCAAATACTCACCAGCAACCACACACCACACAACAGAACCACTAACCCAGGAACCTATCCTTGCAACAAAGCCCATTGCCAACTCTGTCCACATATCTATTCAGGGGATACCATCATAGGGCCTAACCACATCAGCCACACTATCAGAGGCTCGTTCACCTGCGCATCTACCAATGTGATATATGCCATCATGTGCCAGCAATGCCCCTCTGCCATGTACATTGGCCAAACTGGACAGTCTCTACGTAAAAGAATGAATGCACACAAATCAGACGTCAAGAATTATAACATTCAAAAACCAGTTGGAGAACACTTCAATCTCTCTGGTCACTCGATCACAGACCTAAGAGTGGCTATCCTTCAACAAAAAAGCTTCAAAAACAGACTCCAACGAGAGACTGCTGAATTGGAATTAATTTGCAAACTGGATACAATTAACTTAGGCTTGAATAGAGACTGGGAATGGATGAGTCATTACACAAAGTAAAACTATTTCCCATGGTATTTCTCCCTCCCACCCCACCCCCCACTGTTCCTCTGATATTCTTGTTAACTGCTGGAATTAGCCTACCTTGCTTGTCACCATGAAAGGTTTTCCTCCTTTCCCCCCCCTGCTGCTGGTGATGGCTTATCTTAAGTGATCACTCTCATAGAATCATAGAATCATAGAATATCAGGGTTGGAAGGGACCCCAGAAGGTCATCTAGTCCAACCCCCTGCTCAAAGCAGGACCAAGTCCCAGTTAAATCATCCCAGCCAGGGCTTTGTCAAGCCTGACCTTAAAAACCTCTAAGGAAGGAGATTCTACCACCTCCCTAGGTAACGCATTCCAGTGTTTCACCACCCTCTTAGTGAAAAAGTTTTTCCTAATATCCAATCTAAACCTCCCCCATTGCAACTTGAGACCATTACTCCTCGTTCTGTCATCTGCTACCATTGAGAACAGTCTAGAGCCATCCTCTTTGAAACCCCCTTTCAGGTAGTTGAAAGCAGCTATCAAATCCCCCCTCATTCTTCTCTTCTGCAGACTAAACAATCCCAGCTCCCTCAGCCTCTCCTCATAAGTCATGTGCTCTAGACCCCTAATCATTTTTGTTGCCCTTCGCTGTACTCTTTCCAATTTATCCACATCCTTCCTGTAGTGTGGGGCCCAAAACTGGACACAGTACTCCAGATGAGGCCTCTCCTTACAGTGTGTATGATAAACCCATTGTTTCATGTTCTCTGTGTGTGTGTGTATATAAATCTCTCCTCTGTTTTTTCCACCAAATGCATCCGATGAAGTGAGCTGTAGCTCACGAAAGCTTATGCTCTAATAAATTTGTTAGTCTCTAAGGTGCCACAAGTACTCCTTTTCTTTTTGCGAATACAGACTAACACGGCTGCTACTCTGAAACTTGTAAATACCTGCGAATGGAGGATTAGGGTTGGGTAAAAGCGAGCGAGAGATGGATGCATATATAGCAGTGTGCCTTTTTTTACTGATGCTAGCATTTCAGCAATGAAAGAGACTGTACAAACTTTGAAAGATAAGTGTCCGAGGAAATAAGTCCCCTGCAAGGCCTCTTTTTTGTTGTAAAGTCAAGAATGTCTCTCAGTACAAGACTAGACTCCAGCTGCTGCAGAGGGAAAGAGGATGCAGAGGTACGTATCTGTTAGATGCTACTGTCTCTAGTCCAGCAGCCTGTTTGTCGGCTCAAATTTTACTCCAGTTTTGTGAAATGATGGAGTAGAAATTCTCAAAAGCAAAATTTCCAGCCAGTCTTTCAAATTCCTAGGCAGCTTCAACTTCCCACTCCTACAGTTGTAACTAATCATTCCCAGCCAGTCATTTATTTGCTCCTGATTCACTTAATGACAAGAGCTGGCCAGGGAAAAGTCATGGATCTCTCTCTCTTATGCAGTGTAGGATTCATGGCTTTCTACCGGAATGCAGACTACAACCACAAGTGTACTGTAATTAAGTGCTGGGCAAACATCACGTATGCCCCTGTGATGAGAATAGACAAAGTTTTTTCCCTGAGATATGCTTTGATAGTTTGGAAGGAGTGATTTGGGTCCATATTGTGACAGTGTATGCAGTAACTTGAAGATAATTTGATTAATCTTTACGATGTGGGTTCTCTTACTAGGTAGGCTAGCTTTAGTGGAGTACCTCAAGTATACAAATTTGAGCTAACAGTGCAGTGAATATAAACCCTATTCAGTTGCAAGTTAATCCCCGGATGCTTTTTCTAAGACAGGCTTTCCTGAGAGGCTTTTTCCCTATCCCAGAGCTTCTCCTACCTAGCAAGAGGTTTTATCCCAGAAATTGAAACCAGGAAAGGTCTCTTCCTTAGGTGTAGCTAGTAACAAATTTGTGGCCTTTTAAGCTAGCGGTTGTGGGACTTGAGTTAGGCCAATTAAATCTCCCAGGAAGTTTTCTGTGTTGGGAAATCTTGCCTTTTACTTGAGAAAAGTAATTTATGTACAGTGCAACAGTTTTGTAAGGCTTTTGAAGGCATATTCTATTTTAGTAGTGATGCCTCTTTGGTGTGGTGTGTTTTGGTTTGTGTGTAGTGGTTTTTATCTTTAAGCGCATGAATAAACATTTCTGTGTGGAATAAGCTTTGGCTATGTCTACACTACACATTTCTGCCAGCATAACTATATTGGTTCAGGGTTGTCAAGGGGTATGATTCCTGATGTACACAGTAGAAACAGAAGCCCCTAGAGCAGATGCTTCATTTGTTTCATTTGGGGGTGGTGGAATAAGCAATACTGTTAAAAGCTGTGTCCATAGTATACCTATACTGGTAAACCACTCCTACTGAAGACCTTGTCTTAGTTTCGCACCATGATCTGGAAAAGATGGAGATTCCCTTTAGATTTTTGTATCATATCCAGTCTTTGTCTCTAAGGTTGCCAACAAGGATGACAAGTGATAGTTGTAATGGTAGTTTCCTGATATAGGTCCCTGCCTACTCCGAACTGGACTGAACTCTCTCTAACTCATTTCACACAGACAACTCGAAAGTACAGAAGGCAGTAACTTTTGATCATTACCAACCTGGGCTGATTTTGAATCAGCAGCATGGAGATGAAAAACTCATGTATCACACTATCCATGTGTTCCATGAGTCTCTGAGGCCCATGAACTTGAGATTTAAAAAATGCATTGAAAGCTAATCATGTACTGTGAATGTGACAGCTCTGCCAAATAGGGAGTGAATGATGAAATTCAGGCTCTTTGATGCAAGGAACTTGCACACTACCATGAAAACCCAGTGCATTTTTTTTTTAATTTCAGCCAGCTATAACTGCTTAAATATTTGGTAGAATTACTGATCATGTAGATCAGGGGTAGATCATGATCAGTTACACTATTGTAAATGTAGAATAATTCCTCCTCCTCCTTTTATTTGTGTTGCAGTAGCTCCAGAAGGCTCTAATCAGAAAACATCCCTTTTATGCTAGGTGCTTTGCAAACACATAGAAAAACATGCCCCCTATCCTGAGATGCTTGCAATCTAAGAAGGCAGCTGTAGTGGAGTTTATCTAATCTCCATTCAGAGTGTCTAGAATTTGACTTCTTAGAGATGAGGTGTGTGTATGGTTGGCTTTTTTTAAGCTGTCACCTAAGCTGTGTGTGTTGAAGTTGGAATGTGAGTCCTTGGTTCACCAGGTGGTTTGTTGTGAGGCAATTTTAGATGTGAAGTGTGTATACCAAGCCTATCAAATCTTATGGATGATGTTGTGGAGAGTGACACTTTCGTTACGCTTTTGTGAAAGACTGAATATCTTGGTAATGTCTTCAATTCATACTATATTATTTTTGCTACAGAAAAGAATAGACTTGATCAGTTGCAGGCTTCCTTGCCACTTGAATTTGGCAGCAAGCTGTTCTGTATTCCAGCTATGCTGCTTGTGTTTAAAGGCCAAAGGGAAAGTATTGCAACCAATTTTCTCTTACTTCTCAAGGGCAACCAGCATTGCAGACTTCTGATGACACTTACTATAATGACTTTTGTGATATATTCACTGGTTTCAATAATACATATGGCCAGCAGCTGGTGTGAAAATTGCTATTGTGAGCGAAGGTATAACTTAGCTAATTGTGAGAGAAGATGTATCTATCCTCATTGATTTAGTGGATTTGTCATGTTAAATATCATACTTTTAAAAAGTCAATTTCCTTCTCTGTTAACTAATAACACCACAGATTTATTAAAAGAATTGAAAAAAAATCTAAATTTCACAATGCTTTTTAATGAAGTACAAGAAGCAAATAATTTGGCAATGAAAATAGACTAGACTAGTTGGTTTCACTTGTTTATAATCTGCTTCTAGTCTACTGTACCTTCAGGTTTACTTGTTCTGGCTAGGGTTGTCGTCTTCCTATTCTCACGAAACCGAATGCCCTGCCCTGCCCCTCCCCACCCCACCTCCAAAGTCCTGCCTCTTCTCTGAGGCCCACTCCCGTCGCTTGCTCTCCCCACCCTCACTCACTCGCTCATTTTCACGGGGCTGGGGCAGGGGATTGGGGTGCGAGTGGGGGTGTGGGCTCGGGTGGGGCCAGAAATGAGGAGTTCAGAGTGTGGGAAGGGGGATCAGGGCTGGGGCAGATGAGTTCAGAGTGCTGGAAGGGAGATCAGGGCTGGGTCGGAGGTTGGGGCACAGGGTGGTGATGAGGGCTCTGCCTGGGGATGCGGGTTCTGGGGTGGGTTTGGGGTGCAGGAGTGGGCTCCGGGTTGGGACCGAGGGCGCCTCCATGCCGGCTCCCACAGGTGCCTGCTTGGCTTTCCCCGACCTGGCTACGGTTGAGGGGAGGCCTCAGAGCCACAGCTTGGCCATGGTAAGAGCCACTGTGAGGAGCCATGAAGTCATGGACCCTCCATCTGCCTCTCGTGAGTATCCCCTTGGTCGAGTGCACACACCTGCACACTCTCTCTCTCTGTTTGTCCCTGCTCTGGAATAGAGCAGTGCCCCAGGGCTCCCTCCCTGGAGACAATGTCTTGGGCTTCCTGGTTGTAGTTCTCCAGCTGGGACACTATAGCTCAGTTCCCCCTCTGAGGTGCCTCACTGTCCAGGTCACTTGCCACCAGTGGCTAATGGGGGAAGGGAGGGACCTCTGCCCACCCACTACTCCAGGTCCCAGCCCAGGGATCCTGTAGAAGGCAGCCTCTGCTGTGTCCCTTTATGTTGCATGACTTTTCAAATTCCCTGGGCCACTTCCCCACAGCCCTGCGCCGTCTTCACCCTTACCTCAAGGCCTTGTCCTAATGGAGTCTCAACAACCAGCTCAGAGCTCCTTCTCGCTCTCTCCAGCTTCTGGCAGTGCTGCCCTGTCCAGGGCTCTGCAGCTCCGTCAGCCAGCCACACATCATCCATGCTCCTACAGCTTCAGCAAGGAACTGAACTCCCTCTGGCCCCACAGCTCTTCTTACACTAGGCTGCTGGGCAATGGGTGAACTGTGGGCTTGGAGAGGTTAGCCCCGAGCCGGCCCACCCATTCTGCCCAGGGACCCACCCCTCCTGCCCCTGTTCTTCCGCCAGAGCCCAGAGGGGCCCCTCCCCAGCCCCGGAGCGCCTGGCAAGCAGGCAGCTGACCATGGCCCTCCCACCCCACCCTGGAGCGCTGGGTGGGCAGGCAGCACAGCCTCCAGCCCCGGAGCACAGGCCGGCCCCCACTAGTCCCAGTTCAAGGCAAGGGCACTGGAGCCCTCCCAAAAGTGCGGGTGGGGTCCCCCAGCAGAGGTGGAGGCAAGGGCAGCCCCCTGCCCATGTCCCAGGCCCGCAGCCCAGGGCAGGTGGAGGGATCCAGGCTCCCCACAGCTGCCCACGCAGCTCTCACTGACCAGGCTCCAGCTGGGGAAGGGGTGGGGGGGACTTGGAGTCTCAGCCCAGCCATTGTGAGTGCCGGGGGGGGCAGCTGTGGGGAGCCATGGTGGGCCTCTATATGCCCACAATGCAGGGGGCCCAAGCAGCCCCCAGCCCATGCCCCGTTACAGGTCTCTGCACAAAAAAGTAACTCTGAAGAGGGTTCCATGTTGTGTCTCACTGATTCTGTGGTCTTATCTACGTTAGAAAGGGTTTGCTGGTATAGCTATACCAGCAAATACTCCTAGCATAGACATGGATTAAACTGATTTAAAAAAAAAAAAGTTATTTTGCTGATATAGCTTATACCAGTTCCCCGAGCGAAATAAGCTGTACCAGCAAAAGGACTTTTTTGCTGATATAATTGCATTTACACTAGGGCTTTATATCAGCATAGCTATGGTGATATAAAAAAATCACACCCCAACCGACATAGCTCTACTTGCATAAGTTTTTTAAATGTAGACCAAGCATATAATACTTTTTTTTTATCAAAGAAATTTAAAAAAAAAATCTGATTTCCCCCAGCCTGTCTTGTGAAAGTGACATATTGGTCAGAAAAATATACACATGGATTTTTAACTAATTGAATGCTGAATTTCTAGCATAGTGTACAGGTTGTCTTGAACAATAAACCAGGACAATGTAACAGTCTTAGTAGAAATGTGAGAGTGACTGCTTACCAAACTTGTCTGGCAAATACAGGAGTGTACAATTCTATTATGGAGGATCTATAATTACTGAGTGAAGGCTTGGCTGTGTTGCAGCAAGACAAGAGACAGTAGTAGTATGAACAAATTTCACTTTTCTGGTAAAGCAAAATTAAAATTAAGAGTATTCTGACGGTGACTTGGGAAAACTTATCTGAGGAACAGGTTTTAAATGAAGAGAAGTTGGGTGGAGGAATCAACAGAACATCAATAGAGAAGAAAGCAACTGGAAAATTCAGTGCATCAGCAGAGCTGCCGTTTTCCCATTGTAGCACTGGATTGCCTCTGTTCAGAAATAGTAAATGGGTTAGGAGGACATCAAATGATGATAAATGTATTATTTTGAGGTTATTGAAGTAATTAATAAATTGCCCATTTCTATCACAGAGGCCAATATTGTACAACTCTGCTATTCCAATGGGTTAAACTGGGAATCTGCAATGATCCAAGACTTGTGTGTCAATGCATTTGCCCTGGTAACAAAAATGACTTAGACTGAAGACATCTAAGTAAAGTAGTTCAGTTAGACATTGTATAAAACCTGGGTATAACTCTCCTAATAAGCCATACAATCTAAAAATATTTTTCTGATTAAATCTTTTAACTGAAGAATATAAATATGTAAATCATCCTCTGTCTACAGCAGTACATTCTCATAGTAATAAGTCCACAAAATCCATATGAAGGAAGTGGCTGTAGTTTGAATGACTGAGCCTTTTTTAATTCTTTGCTTTTCCCCAACAATAGAATGAAATATGGCCGTATTTCATATTGTATGGTGTTTATTTGCTTTGAATACTATTAAGATGAATGTATGCAACAGATAGAAGTCAAGTGTATTAGAGTGAGTGGAGAGAATCACTTGTTAGAATAATTTCTGAAATTTACTTATTTGAGATACAGCAGAAGAGTTTGGAATGTGGTAGGTAAATTAATAAGTTAATTGTCATGATTCAATGGTGTTGATGAGATCATGAATGACTTTTATAAAAAGTCAACTTTCATATTAATTTACTTTGTTTTTTACTAGAAATGTCAGAAAACAGGCAGCAATAAAAATGTTTTCATTAAGGAGGGCAGAGTGTTTAACACTGTCGTTTATAGCATCAGTAATGTGTCTGTTTTGGACCTGGCTGCTGTACTCAAACAGTTGTTAAACAGTTATGGATGGTGACAAGTTAAATGTTTGAATAGCAACATATCCTTTCATACCTAACAGTAGTAATGTACACTGGCTTTACCTCTCATGCATTATGTAATGTAGGTTTAGATGACCATTTTGATCATGAAAACAGATTGCATATAGGACCAAGATGGATCAAATATAAACAATTTTTGGGATATTTGTTATATAACTTCACTTTTCTGCTTAGAGTGGTGCTTAATCAGCTTTACCAGTGCCAAAACAAGAACATTTTAACTTGCTTTTAGGCAAACTACTCTTTAATGAAAATTCATAACATTCTGTATGACCGTGTTGTCAATTGGGAGACATTAGTTAATGGTGCTATTGTTAAGTTAACGTGTCCCATATAACACTGTGTGTGTGTTTCTATTGTATATGTTTAGCATTATGTAATTTTCCCTATTATCCCCACAAGGGCAGTTTCTGAAGGATATGGTACATTTTTCATAAGTATTGATCTTTAAAACTAAATATAGAAATCTAGAGTCATGAATCACTGTTGGATAAATGTACATTGTGTGAAAGGAATGACAATAAAATGTAAAGGGAGAAACAGATCTCAAGATTAAATAGATGTAAACAAGTTGGCACCAGAATTATCTTTGTATAGTTTGTAATATTCTGCATAAATGACTTCCAGAACTCAAAGGGGAGATTTTCCCTGTACTTTTTTCTTTTCTTTTATAACAGTTTCCAAAAATGTATGTGATAGGTGTCCATTCCCTCTCTTCTTCTCCACTGTTTTGTATATTCATTTTGTTTCTACTTGTGGAAGGTGGAAATCTAGTCCTTCCCTGTTCCTCCTGCACTTTATTGATGCCTGAAGTGGGTTGTCTTAAGGTAAAGCCTCCTGTTTGTAACTGGTAAGAAATTGGTTTTGGAAGAATGGATTCCCTCCATCTTCCTTTATTCTGTGTCTTCTCTTGCCATATTCTCTTAGTAGTCTTGTTCTTCTCCCTTCACTGTTGTTTAATTCTTCTCTCCATCTCCGTTATTCATGACTCCTCCTTCAAAACCTTTTAGGGCACCTTCTAATCTTTCCCTTCTCCTCTTGCTTATACTGTGGGAGTGTTGCATTCAATTTCATGTAGCTCCCACACCTGCAATATCTCCGATGTATGTGTTTAACTTTAAAGAGGGAAGTGGAGCACCAGTTGATGTTACCATAGGAGCTAACACTGTGTGGGACCTTTATAAGCAGTATTTCTATGCCACAGTCAGGGTCACAGTGTGAGACTAGAGTAAGTCCCGGACCCTTTATGTCCTTTGGCCTATTCCTGGGTCAGAGAGCAACAGCACTGCCTAAATTGTATTGGCATGCTATTCTGTTCATCTCAACCTGGCTGTCCAATATAAATTGTGGTTGTGGTTATGTTTCTATAGAGAATTGCATTCTTTTCCCTTGATCCACATGGTAGAAATGAAGGAGGTAGAACATGGAAAAAGAATTAAGATTGGCATAGACCAACAGCAGCCACTTTTTATTTACTTTTTAAAAAAATGTTACTATTTAATTGTATAGTACCAAAAGTGTGTTAGATGTTTTACAGGTAGCTAAGACAAGATCCCAGCTCTTAAAAGGTAGGCCTGATCTACACCTAAAACTTAGTTCAACCTAGCTACATCACTCAGGGCTGTGACAAATTTCACGCCTTCTGTGATGTAGTTAGATTGACCTAACCCCACTATAGACGTATCTAGGTCAATAGAATTCTTCTGTTGATCTAGCTACCATCTCTCAAGGAGGTGGGTTTAGTACAGTGATGGAAAAATCATCTCCGTCGCTGTAGTGCCTACACTACAGGGCTACAGTGGTGTTGCTGCCTCTGTAGTGCTTGTGGGGTAGACATCACCTTAATAACATAGTAGACACCAGACAAATGGAAACTTTCTGATTGGTTTTTTTCCACCAAATGCATCCGATGAAGTGAGCTGTAGCTCACGAAAGCTTATGCTCTAATAAATTTGTTAGTCTCTAAGGTGCCACAAGTACTCCTTTTCTTTTTGCGAATACAGACTAACACGGCTGCTACTCTGAAACCTTTCTGATCGGTGTTATCTGAAGTCATATATGCACAGGGTACGTTTTGTCTAACACACTTCTTATCCTGATTTACAGGAACTCTTTCCATTTCTTTCTAATCAACATGTAATTTTTGAAGGATTGTTGAATTATGGATCTTCATTGAATTAGGTATAATGGTAATTTGTGTGGGAAAGGAGACACACTAATCTTTCTTAAAGGTGGTATAAGATGAGAAATGTTCTATATGCTGACCAAAAGGATGACCTGTCTAAAATGGTGGTAAGTGTGTTCACATCTGAACATGGAAGGGATGGAAACAACAAGATCTCAAGCCCAGGACAGGAAAGGCTTTCATGAGAACACAGTTCTCCAAAATAAATAAGTGATATCATGAAAACAAACTGAAAGAGGCTGTCAGTTGGACTGCTGGTCAGATGCACTCAGATCAAGATGATTTAGAAACTTTTTTGTATCCTGCTTATTTAACAGGTAAATTCCTAAAATTACTATACTGGACAAAGATTAGAGAAAATACTTTTTAACCTTTCAGTTTTGTTTACTTTGTGGATTTTACAGTGTATTTTTATTACCCCTTTCATGTTGTTTCCTGTATAGTTGGTGAGTCAGCTCTCTCTCATTTCTGTAAAATTTTCACACAGCAACAGGGAAGAGGAAAAAATGTTTTATAAATAGGAAAGCGGGATGCAAAACTGACTGGGAAGGAGACTGACAGGGAGGCTTATGGACTAGTGTAATACATGCAAGTTATTTTATCTTTCTGTTTGAAACTGACTAAATTTCAGTTTGATGGTCTCCCTGTATCTCAAGATGCCTACTGCAAACTTTACCCTATGAAGGCTCTTGTCCAAACAGGATATGATTTATACTGCTTATTTTTGTTGTGTTGTGTTTTTTTTCTCTTACTGAAAGGTAAAAAGTATTGAGTTATTTAAAATAACTTGAAATTCCTGGCTGTTGCTTTGGGATAAATGTTAAGCCAATTTGAGGGAAGAGATACACAAAGCTCTTTACTTGACTAAATGGAAAGGTGCATGTTCCAAACCCTTGTATGATCTTTATCTATAGAGATGCAATACAAAAATGTCAGGTTGTGGCTGGGCTTTCTAATGGAGCCCGTGTGAGTTAAATCCCCAGCTCTTATTGAATTTCAGTCAAAGTTTGGGCTCCTTTGGAAAGCCCAGCCTAAATATTAACATTTTACTATAAATAGGTGAGCTAGTAACATTAAGTTTGTAAAACTGTATTTGGCTTGTGAAAATGGTAGAATGCTTGGTCACTACCTTACAAGTGCAAATGGATTAATATGTCAGATCAAAGCCCTTGGTAATAGTATTCTGTTTTCTACCCCCTTTCTTTTCCTGATCCACTGAATTGATGATTTCAGTAGGCTATTAAATAGTATTCGTTGCTAGATTTAACATACTTATCAGTTATTTTATTTGTAATATTGTAGCAGTTGGGGGCCCTAGTCAGAGATGAGTATCCCATTGTGCATAGGTATCAATCATACAAACAAGTAACACACAGACAATCTTTGCTCTGAGAGCTCAGAATTGTAAGTTTATGACCAGATATGCCAAAGAGATGAAACAGCCAAATGGTGATGGTTGTGTGGGGGTTCAGCTCACCACCTCCCTAGTCATTATCTCAGTAGTTAGGGTTTTTTGTAAGCAGAGGGATTTGAAGGGAGATGAAAGTAGAGGTTCTACCAATTTTGTGATGGGTAATTTTTCCCATAGCAAAAAGCATAGAGGCACGTGTCAAAGGAAGTGGGTAATTGAGGGTGGGGTCTTTATTGCACCATTAACCTCACTTTTTCTCTGTTAAAGTAAAATTGTTTTGGAAGAATAGGTTTAAAGTATGAAGGACCTTAAAGGTGAGGATAAGATCCTTGTGTTTGATGCAAGGGAGAGTGTGGAGAGATGCAAAGTGGGGAACAAAGCTGTTAGAACGAACCAGGAAGATTGTCCTGCCAGCACTTTGAGTGGACTTGACCAGCTTGAGACTGCAGCAGTTGTGCCAAAGAGGTGAAGTGTTTAAGTTGAAATGTGAGATAAAGACTTGGACAAGAACTTTGAAAACCTAGACAGACAGGGCAGTGCTGGAAATACTGTAGGAAGCCTTGGCAAGATTTAGAGGCATTCTGGACGTGTGGGTCCAGAGATAGGGCTGAGTCAAAGATGACACCAAGATTTTTATCATGTTTTGAATGCAAGTTGCAGTTTTACAGACATGAGCTGCAGAACTGTAAATCGCTAACAGCACTTTGCAACTGTCATGTGAATCTGTGTATAGCAATATGAAACTTTGTTCTCTGTTCCCATGTTAAATGTTTGATCCAGAAGGACAACAACAAATAATGCCCTTCCAAATGCTTGCTTTAGTGTCATTACCCACATGTTTTTATTAGGTGCTATAAGAGGCCACCTGTGTCTGAGTAAGATCTTCTGTCTTGTCTGCTGTGTTTAATAGACCATTTTTCCTGAAATACCGTAGGACAGAATTTTCAACTACCTTGGCAAAGGTTATACATTATTGGAGACCTGGTTCAGGGTACATTATTTAAAGATGGAAATATGCATCAAGATTTCTATTGTGCTAAAATGGATTAGTAGAAATGCTTTGCTTCCAGCTCTGAGCGTTGGGCTAGAGTAACTCAAATTGAGATGGTGAAAATGGTATCATTTTCATTTTACATTTAAAATAAGTATGAATTAGCTACTCAATCACCTCATCTGTACAATATAGCAATAAATTTGTCCCCATTTGTGTGGCAAATACTGTAATCTTAGCAATGGATTTATGCATTGGCCCATATAATGTGTGTGGATCGAAGTGGTATGCCTAATAGATTAGGGAGGCAGAGAACTAAGTGGTGAGGATGTAGAGTGCTGCAATTTCAAATTCTGAGCTGAAGTACCATGTTGTTGATCTATAAACTACTATTGATTAAAATGTAAGTGCTCTTCATACTGAGTTAGGCAACTTCTACTGTAAGTTTAATGGGAGGAGTTACTGTGATTTTGCGCATATCGCCTATAAATGTACTCTCCATTGGTTTGCTGCATAAGTCATTCCTCTGTTCTCTCCAAGGCTTCCCTCAAAGCTGGGTGGGGTGGGGGGAGAGAGGGTGAAAAACACAAATTAAAGGACTTTTTGTAACTAGACATGTATCAAACTTAGTGGACTACACTTTTTGGAGCACTGTGTGACTTCCACATCATTAGCTGACTGTTTCACCAATCTTCTTAACATGTAAGCTTCAAATAAAGTGTTTACCTTGGGTAGTACTGCTTTAAGCAAACTCTTTTCATTTGGTCACATAAAACTTACTTTCTTGTCTCTCTATGCTTTCATCCTTTATATCTTCGATGACTCTCTGAATCAGTGACTGTTATCCAGATGGATTTTCTTTGGGACTGACACCTGCCTACTATTAGTTATTTGAATATCTGGACAGATGGGTTCCCCCCTGCTATTGGAACTTGATTGGCAGAATGACAGATTTGCTGACTTGAAGATGTCCCCACCCACTGCAATCCTACAGGCTGGCTTCTGTACTTCCTACTTTAATTTCTAATGGGAACTGGATGTCCATATCCCTTAGACCAGCCTTGAAAATCCTGGAACTTATGTGATATTGGAACTTGTGATATTTTTCCCTTCTGATTATATTTTATAATATCTTGTGTTCTGCTCAACCCTGTGCAAAAGCATTTGCATATTTCCTTTAAAAAAAAGCAATTGAGAGAAATGAGGGGGTCATGTTTGCATATATAATGAGGCAAATAAGGCCACCCTTTTGCATACAGTGCAAGTGGACACAGGTGGCTACAGAGGTGTCTCTGGGCATCTGGACAGATGATGTCATAAAAGTAGTAAGTGATTTGCCAGGCACAGGGGCATGTCACAAACCCAGAAGACAGGCATAAAATGCCATACTCACCTAGCTTTCCATTTTTGGCACATAGATATATTTGACAGGGCATCACATTTTGGCTCTTTTGGCACAATCTGTATTAGTGGTGGGGGGGTGACTTTCTTTAAAGAACACATTAATTAGAAACACCTGTTCCCATGTCCATTAATTGAACATGAACTCTTCTTTAGTCTCACCAAACTGAAATAAAGGTATTGTTTTAATACATTTATCCTCGTGTACAGGATACTATATAACAAAAAAATATTTTCCCCCTTGTTTAACACTTCTGTGAAATTTAAATTTAACCCATGTTTGCTTTTCAATAGCAGCGTGAAAAACTCTTTGAAAGAAAAACTATACAACTGTGGTTTCTTTGAACAGGTACTTTGTGCTGGATTTTGAGACTGGGATTCTGCAGTATTTTGTGAATGAACAAAGTAAAAACCAGAAGCCACGAGGAGCCCTGTCTTTAGCTGGAGCTATAATCTCTCTCAGTGACGAGGTGCCACACATGTTGGTAGTATACTTTGCTAATGGAGAGATGTACAAACTGAGAGGTATAGTAATCTACTAGCTACTTCTTAAACATGCTTATAAGACCAGCCTTTCCTCCCATTCTTGTAACTTTTTTCGTGTTTACCTTCTTTCCCAATTATGACAAAAAATACAGTTGAAGTTATGTTGATTTATGGCCACTTTATGGCATGCTAGACAATACAGTGGAAAAATAACCTGCAAGTTAGTATGTTGCCTTAGGAAATTATGCAGTCTGCTCTTATGGTGTCGTAACTATGGCATATGGATGGTGCACTACTGTTGGTTGGCTTTGTGTGACAATATTCAGTCCAATATACTTGTATTTAAAATAAAATAAATTGTGGTGAGGGTTAGGCTAGATTTAACAATTTAACCGCCAACTAGCTAGCCATCATATTTTAGAATCTCCTGTAAAGGAAACAGAAACCCTTTCGAAGAGGCATGAAGATTTGAACTCAATATTTAACTTGCATAGACATTTGGACGTGTAGCAAAGCAACAAAGGGATTTTCTGTCAAGGAGGCTTAGTTTTTGAATAGTTAGGATTAATGTCCTCATAACTTCTGCAATGCTCTGCCTACTGACTGAGATTTACAAGATTACACACAGCAGCATACTGCTTATTACTTATACTGGCAACATAGTGGATGAGAAATTTAATAAAGTATTCCCTCTTCTGTTCCCTTATCATTAAAATTAATTTGATAATTTGAATTACCATTAATCTGAGATTTAGCAGTATGTGTAATTTTGTATTTGTGTTCTTAACGTTGATATGGCATTTAATGATTCAAAGTGGTTTGCTAATAAGAATTTTTAGTAGTTGATACATCATAACTGAATTATACATGTAATACACTGTAGCTCTTATAGAATTCATACTGGTATACATTGCAAATACTGTTTTTCCAATGATTTTAAAGGTGGTGTGCAAAGGGGAGAAAAATTGAGCTTGTGCTCTTTTATGCTGCTTTCCGATGCATCAAGGCAGCATGTTAGGGTTTTTAGAGATTTTTAGTCAGACTATATAACTCTCTTACTTAGGGTGACCAGACAGCAAGTGTGAAAAATCAGGACGGGGGTGGGTGGGTGGGTAACAGGAGCCTATATAAGAAAAAGACCCCAAAATCAGGACTGTCCCTATAAAATCGGGACATAGACTATCTGGTCACCCTACTGAATTGAATTTACTTAAATTTTTTTTTGGGGGGGGGTTGGTAAAACTTAGCTAACTTCAGTGATTGATTAACTTGTGAGTGGAGGAAGACTTTGTTAAAGATTCGACATCCTTGTGCACTTCAATGTAATGGTTAAGTATTCACAGCTTCTGACACCCAACAGTCTTCCAGAAAAACTACAGAAAACCAACTTTACATTCTTGATATATCTAAGCCTGGATCTAAACTTGAAAGTTTTACTGGTCAAACTTTTAATTAGGGTTATGATTTATTTATTTTACTTTTTACCCAAGTAGTTATACTTTTGCAGACCTTAGTGTGGATAGTTATACTGGTGTAAAGACGGTTTCTTTCAGTACATGTATTCCATTTCCCATATGGGAATAGTTGTACCAATATAAAGTACCTTTACACAGATATAACTGCATCCACACTACAGGTGGGTTGTACTTGGATAGTTTAAAGTGGCACAGCTTTCCAGTATAATAAAAACCCTCCTTTAAAAAAAACCCCACCAATTTTAATTTTTTTAGGCTTCCTTTATATACCATAAAGAAGAAGGAGGGGAAAAAGGCAACTTTTTAAGGTCCCAAAAGAATATATTCTACTAAACTAATTATTTAATTGCATAGGGTACATACATTTTAAAACGGGTATATTTCTTACTCCATCTTTTCCACTGCAAAGTAAAAATAGTTAAATTGATTATTTGGGCTAATCTTTATTTGGGAGGAAATTTAAGAAAAAAAATCTCATTCACAAAGTAACTGTATTTTAATAAATAAGAGTTTTCACTGCATCATATGGATGAATTAACTGTGGAAAACTAGTTGTTTTTCTTTCTTCAGTCACAGTATCTTCTTAGGTTGAGGCTTAAGCCTGGTCTCAGAGAAAATTATACTGATTTAACTAAATTGGTTTAGATTGGTGCACTTTTATAAGGCCTGGTGCAATAAATAGACTTTTAATTTCACTTATGTAAAGTACTTTTAAACTGTTATCAAGTGCTGGAAACATTCCCTTTTCTGTAATGTCAATTGGTTTATGCGCAATTCTTGCACTTTTTTGTTTCTGTTCTAGCTGCTGATGCAAAGGAAAAACAATACTGGGTGACTCAGCTCCGATCCTGTGCCAAATACCACACGGAAGGTAATTCTAAGGTAAATAATAATGGGAAAGAAATAGCATGGCTGGCTATAACTGGGGTAAGTGAAGACAGGATAACATGGAAAATTAATCCATTAATAACAGCAGTCAACTTCTATTTGTATAGGTTTTTTTTTTTTTTTACATTTCTCTCAAAACCTTTCGTAAATAACAGAAGCTGGTGATGTCTGTTCTGCCTACATTTCAGCTTTAAGATAAAGTAGTATGAGTAAGTGTTGAGAGGGAGGTAGATGCACTAGACAGTGGAACTTGGGGATTTCCAAAGGGAATAAACATAGGAAGATATTGTGATTGCTTCATATCTTTTGGTTAATGTATGGCACTTCAGAGGTCTGAAGCATGTTACTAAACAGCTGGAATAATAAAGGTTTAATAGGTTAGAAAAGTAGCTGGGAAGTTAGTCCATATATAGAGTTGGGTATGAAAATGATTATACTGTATGATAAGGCAGCATATCAATGTGGTAGTATGAAAATTGTTTGGTTTCAAAGAATAATTGGTGGTCTTATCTGCTCCCAAAGTTAGATAAGAAAAAGTTGAGCTTGCTAACATTTTACAAATTGAAGTGTGGAAACCTTGAAAGACACGTAAAGTGAATATTGAGGGATAATATGCAATTTTTCTTCTTTTACAAAGAGCAGCCTTGGTTTGGAGGATAGATAATGATATATGGAGTCCAACCTCTGCCACTGGTTCAAATCTGGACCATCTATAGCTCAAGTTAATAGTTTGGTGATCTGTGGGTTTGCCTACACTAGTTTTTCAAACTTGAGATAATTGATTGCTAATTAACTAGAGTTAGCTAACACATTTTGTACACATTAGTCTGGACACTCCACAAATGTTTCTGTCTACCCTCTACCTAATGTAAACCATTTGTTTTGTGGAACAAATGTTTGTGAAGTGCCAAGACTAGGATGTACAAATGTGTTGGCTAACTCAAGTTAATTAGCATTCAGCTAACTTTAGTTAAAAGTTTTAGGGTAAGAATACCCTTTGTGAAGTGAGTTGGTAATCTCATTCCAGTTGTTAATAGTGGGCAGTTTCCCAGCATCTTTACTGATCCTTTCCTAGCTTTAAATACTAAGTTTTCAATTATTTGATTTTATATTTCTTTTTAGAAAAGTAGGCTTTTTTTATTTGTCACCTGAAGTGGATAAATCCTGATCTTGTTCAAATTCTCCTCTATTTTTTTTAAAAAAACCTCTCCTTTCTTGGTTCATGAAAATGCAAAATTGAAACTGCACTACATAAAATGGGTCACTTACAGGATAAAACAAGTGAATTTTCTAGATTAAAATTTTGATTTAAGGTGAACTGGGTGTCCATTGCATTTTAAACATATAATAATATTAGTGAACAGACCACAGAGGATGTATCTAAAATATAGATTAATATTAAAAATTCAGAAAGAAACAGAGAGGCTGCTTGGCTCCCAGCAGTAGTACATAGAATCATAGAATATCAGGGTTGGAAGGGACCCCAGAAGGTCATCTAGTCCAACCCCCTGCTCAAAGCAGGACCAAGTCCCAGTTAAATCATCCCAGCCAGGGCTTTGTCAAGCCTGACCTTAAAAACCTCTAAGGAAGGAGATTCTACCACCTCCCTAGGTAACGCATTCCAGTGTTTCACCACCCTCTTAGTGAAAAAGTTTTTCCTAATATCCAATCTAAACCTCCCCCATTGCAACTTGAGACCATTACTCCTCGTTCTGTCATCTGCTACCATTGAGAACAGTCTAGAGCCATCCTCTTTGAAACCCCCTTTCAGGTAGTTGAAAGCAGCTATCAAATCCCCCCTCATTCTTCTCTTCTGCAGACTAAACAATCCCAGCTCCCTCAGCCTCTCCTCATAAGTCATGTGCTCTAGACCCCTAATCATTTTCGTTGCCCTTCGTTGTACTCTTTCCAATTTATCCACATCCTTCCTGTAGTGTGGGGCCCAAAACTGGACACAGTACTCCAGATGAGGCCTCACCAGTGTCGAATAGAGGGGAACGATCACGTCCCTCGATCTGCTCGCTATGCCCCTACTTATACATCCCAAAATGCCATTGGCCTTCTTGGCAACAAGGGCACACTGCTGACTCATATCCAGCTTCTCGTCCACTGTCACCCCTAGGTCCTTTTCCGCAGAACTGCTGCCGAGCCATTCGGTCCCTAGTCTGTAGCGGTGCATTGGATTCTTCCATCCTAAGTGCAGGACCCTGCACTTATCCTTATTGAACCTCATTAGATTTCTTTTGGCCCAATCCTCCAATTTGTCTAGGTCCTTCTGTATCCTATCCCTCCCCTCCAGCGTATCTACCACTCCTCCCAGTTTAGTATCATCCGCAAATTTGCTGAGAGTGCAATCCACACCATCCTCCAGATCATTTATGAAGATATTGAACAAAACGGGCCCCAGGACCGACCCCTGGGGCACTCCACTTGACACCGGCTGCCAACTAGACATGGAGCCATTGATCACTACCCGTTGAGCCCGACAATCTAGCCAGCTTTCTACCCACCTTATAGTGCATTCATCCAGCCCATACTTCCTTAACTTGCTGACAAGAATGCTGTGGGAGACCGTGTCAAAAGCTTTGCTAAAGTCAAGAAACAATACATCCACTGCTTTCCCTTCATCCACAGAACCAGTAATCTCATCATAAAAGGCGATTAGATTAGTCAGGCATGACCTTCCCTTGGTGAATCCATGCTGACTGTTCCTGATCACTTTCCTCTCCTCTAAGTGCTTCAGGATTGATTCTTTGAGGACCTGCTCCATGATTTTTCCAGGGACTGAGGTGAGGCTGACTGGCCTGTAGTTCCCAGGATCCTCCTTCTTCCCTTTTTTAAAGATGGGCACTACATTAGCCTTTTTCCAGTCATCCGGGACTTCCCCCGTTCGCCACGAGTTTTCAAAGATAATGGCCAAGGGCTCTGCAATCACAGCCGCCAATTCCTTCAGCACTCTCGGATGCAATTCGTCCGGCCCCATGGACTTGTGCACGTCCAGCTTTTCTAAATAGTCCCTAACCACCTCTATCTCTACAGAGGGCTGGCCATCTCTTCCCCATTTTGTGTTGCCCAGCACAGCAGTCTGGGAGCTGACCTTGTTAGTGAAAACAGAGGCAAAAAAAGCATTGAGTACATTAGCTTTTTCCACATCCTCTGTCACTAGCTTGCCTCCCTCATTCAGTAAGGGGCCCACACTTTCCTTGGCTTTCTTCTTGTTGCCAACATACCTGAAGAAACCCTTCTTGTTACTCTTGACATCTCTTGCCAGCTGCAGCTCCAGGTGCGATTTGGCCCTCCTGATATCTTTCCTACATGCCCGAGCAGTATTTTTATACTCTTCCCTGGTCATATGTCCAACCTTCCACTTCTTGTAAGCTTCTTTTTTATGTTTAAGATCCGCTAGGATTTCACCATTAAGCCAAGCTGGTCGCCTGCCATATTTACTATTCTTTCGACTCATCGGGATGGTTTGTCCCTGTAACCTCAACAGGGATTCCTTGAAATACAGCCAGCTCTCCTGGACTCCCTTCCCTTTCATGTTAGTCCCCCAGGGGATCCTGGCCATCTGTTCCCTGAGGGAGTCAAAGTCTGCTTTCCTGAAGTCCAGGGTCCGTATCCTGCTGCTTACCTTTCTTCCCTGCGTCAGGATCCTGAACTCAACCAACTCATGGTCACTGCCTCCCAGATTCCCATCCACTTTTGCTTCCCCCACTAATTCTACCCGGTTTGTGAGCAGCAGGTCAAGAAAAGCGCTCCCCCTAGTTGGCTCCCCTAGCACTTGCACCAGGAAATTGTCCCCTACGCTTTCCAAAAACTTCCTGGATTGTCATGTATATTCATGTCTGAAAACAGACTTATTTGTAATTCAAATAAACTAAGGAAATTGCTTATTTTTCTAGGAACACACACCGTTTAGGGAAGGGGGCTCTCAAACTGTTCAAAGCTCATCTTAACAGAGTTATTGTCCGGCGGACCTACCTCTCTTTCCTGTTCACGATAGTGTGGACTACCTCCCCTTTGTTGCTGATCAAATTACACCACCCCTCCTGGCATCTGCATCAATTGCTTACGTGGGAAAGTACATTAAATGTTGTCCTGATTTTTCTTTAGTTTCATTTGAGTGCAGTTTAGCAGTTGGAAACATAGAGGAGAATAGCACCATGTGGCTAGCAGGCACTACATAAACAGCTGCTGGTTTGTGGACCAGAGTTCAGGAAACATCTGTTGAGGGAATATAGAAGTTAGAACATGATACCATGGTGTATTATTCAGTTACAGTATTACTAGTAGGTTTGCTTAGCAAATTACAAGTACTTGAATGCTACAATACTAAAACTCTGGAAGGAGCTAGTCTATATTATCCTTTTTTTCTTTGTTGAATGGGAAATGATCAGTCAGAAAATGTCATACAGTCTATTTTATATTGCTCTGTAAGGATCATGCAATTTTGCATGATGCAGTTCTGGTCTCAGGAAAGGAAAAGCAACAATGTATATTTTTCTTTTAAGCACAACACCAAAATTGTAATTCACAGTAGGATGTTTGTTAATTTCAGTCCCCTGCAGCATGCTCACAAGAGCAGAACACTCATAGACAATAGAGGAATGGCATGACAAACTTCATATGTATGAAGTTAGTACTAATCAAAAGCTACAATAAGTTTTTTGTTTTGGGCACACAGCTGAGGCTGGGATTTTCAAAAGTACGCAACTTAAGAGACATCAGTCCAATTGAAGCTCAATGAGACTTGTCCTCTTAACTTTGCAGTGATGACAAGCTTTAACTCAAGTGTTGCCCCAGACTCCTCTCCCATCCACATACTCTTAATTCAAGAGTAGTGGTGTTTTAACTTGAGATAGCTGATCCATCAGGGGCTGCAGGCTAAAACTTGAGTTAGAACAACTCAGTCAGCTGCTAACATGAGCACTCTGCATTATGGATTCAGGCTAGCTCCACTTAAGTACCACTGGACCTCAGATACTTTCCCCTACCTCAGCAAGAGAGAGACTTGCTGGTGCTAAACTGGGTGTCAGTTCCTGTCACCCCAGTCTGTTAGGCACCCAAACAATCTCAGCTCTGCCAGCCGTTAGTGCCTCCCTATAGTGCCAAGCCCCTATCACGAGATATCCATAGTAATTACCAAGTCCTCTGTCTCCAAAGAGACTTACTTACCACTGGAAGGTTACAACTCAAGATCAAGTCCTTTCTAACAACATCGCACTGTAATTTATTTATAGTGAAAACAAATACAGGTTTAGTAACAGAAAGAGATTCACAAATTCAAGTGAGTATTCAGAAAGGAAAGCAGCTTACAAATAAAACAAAAGTGTAATATGCTTCCAAAAGACTCATCATAACTTTGACGGGCTACACTCCTTTGAGAGAGTTTCTCACCCTCAAAGTCCTTTTGCAGAGCCTACAGATTTTTCAATCAAATCAGGATCCAGATTTTTCATGAACCACCTCCCTCCGTATTACAGGGTGTTTGTCAGTGAAATGGATAATCAAAGGGGATTCTTGTAGTTCAGTAAACCTTTGAAATGTATCCTTTTGAAGAGTACCTACAGATAAGCATTTTAGCATTGAGAGGGAAGAAAACAAAGTAAGAAAGGATACAGCCGTGGGTAGGAGAATAGACATAAGGAGGAAGGGCAGTGTGGATACCAATCTAATAGGTCATACTGGTGGTAGAATGTCTGTGCCTAATCGGGTACAGAATGTGAGCGAGGCCAAACTGCAAAAATTAAGATGTTTGTACACCAATGGGAGGAGGCTAGGTAACAAAATGGAGGAACTAGAGTTACTGGTGCAGGAAGTGAAACCAGATATTATAGGGATAACAGAAACATGGTGGAATAGCAGTCATGACTGGACTACGGGTATTGAAGGGTATGTGCTGTTTAGGAAAGACAGAAATAAAGCTAAAAGTGGTGGAGTAACATTGTATATCAATGATGAGGTCGAATGTAAAGAAATAAGAAGTGATGGAATGGATAAGACAGAGTCCGTCTGAGCAAAAATTACATTGGGGAAGAAAACTACTAGAGCCTCCCCTGTGATAGTGCTTGGGATGTGCTACAGACCACCGTGATCTAATTTGGATATGGATAGAGCCCTCTTTAATGTTTTGAATGAAGTAAATACTAATGGAAACTGCGTGATCATAGGAGACTTTAACTTCCCAGATATAGACTTGCAGACGAGTGCTAGTAATAATAATAGGGCTCAGATTTTCCTAGATGCGATAGCTGATGGATTCCTTCATCAAGTAGTTGCTGAACTGACTAGAGGGGATGCCATTTTAGATTTGTTTTTGGTGAGTAGTGAGGACCTCATAGAAGAAATGGTTGTAGGGGACAATCTTCGTTCAAGTGATCGTGAGCTAATTCAGTTCAAACTGAACAGAAGGACAAACAAAAATAAATCTGCGACTAGGGTTTTTGATTTCAAAAGGGCTGACTTTCAAAAATTAAGGAAATTAGTTAGGGAAGTGGATTGGACTGAAGAATTTATGGATCTAAAGGCAGAGAAGGCCTGGGATTACTTTAAATTAAAGCTGCAGAAGCTATTGGAAGCCTGCACCCCAAGAAAGGGGAAAAAATTCAGAGGCAGGAGTTGTAGACCAAGCTGGATGAACAAGCATCTCAGAGAGGTGATTAAGAAAGAGCAGAAAGCATACAGGGAGTGGAGGGATCAGCAAGGAAAGCTACCTTATTGAGGTCAGAACATGTGGGGATAAAGTGAGACAGGCTAAAAGTCAAGCAGAATTGGACCTTACAAAGGGAATTAAAATCAATAGTAAAAGGTTCTATAGCCATATAAATAAGAAGAAAACGGAAAGAAGTGGGACTGCTAAACACTGAGGATGGAGTGGAGGTCAAGGATAATCTAGGCATGGCCCAATATCTAAACAAATACTTTGCATCGGTCTTTAATGAGGATCTTAGGATCTTAGCATGACAAATGGGAATGAGGATATGGAGGTAAATATTACCATATCTGAGGTAGAAGCGAAACTCAAACAGCTTAATGGGACTAAATCGGGGGGGGGGGGGGGTCCAGATAATCTTCATCCAAGAATATTAAAGGAATTGGCACACGAAATTGCAAGCCCATTAGCAAGAATTTTTAATGAACCTGTAAGCTCAGGGGTTGTACCG
Source organism: Dermochelys coriacea (assembly GCF_009764565.3). Taxonomy (NCBI): domain Eukaryota; kingdom Metazoa; phylum Chordata; order Testudines; family Dermochelyidae; genus Dermochelys; species Dermochelys coriacea. The sequence goes on from NC_050069.1 coordinate 195,613,091, forward strand.
TATAATTGGAGAATTGCTAACATAGTTCCTATTTTTAAGAAAGGAAAAAAAAGTGATCCGGGTAACTACAGGCCTGTTAGTTTGACATCTGTAGTATGCAAGGTCTTGGAAAAAATTTTGAAGGAGAAAGTAGTTAAGGACATTGAGGTCAATGGTAAATGGGACAAAATACAACATGGTTTTACAAAAGGTAGATCGTGCCAAACCAACCTGATCTCCTTCTTTGAGAAAGTAACAGACTCTTTAGACAAAGGAAACGTAATGGATCTAATTTACCTAGATTTCAGTAAGGCGTTTGATACCGTGCCACATGGGGAATTATTAGTTAAATTGGAAAAGATGGGGATCAATATGAAAATTGAAAGGTGGATAAGGAATTAGTTAACAGGGGGACTACAGTAGGTCCTACTGAAAGGTGAACTGTCAGGCTGAAGGGAGGTTACCAGTGGAATTCCTCAGGGATTGGTTTTAGGACCAATCTTATTTAATCTTTTTACCACCAACTTCGGCATAAAAAGTGGGAGTGTACTAATAAAGTTTGTGGATGATACAAAGCTGGGAGGTATTGCCAATTTACAGAGAGACCGGGATATCATACAGGAAGATCTGGATGATCTTGTAAACTGGAGTAATAGTAATAGGATGAAATTTAATAGTGAGAAGTGTAAGGTTATGCCTTTAGGGATTAATAACAAGAATTTTAGTTATAAGCTAGGGACGCATCAATTAGAAGTAATGATAGAGGAGAAGGTCCTTGGAGTATTGGTTGATCACAGGATGACTATGAGTCGCCAATGTGATATGGCTGTGAAAAAAGCTAATGCGGTCTTGGGATGCATTAGGCGAGATATTTCCAGTAGAGATAAGGAGGTTTTAGAACCGTTATACAAGACACTGGTGAGACCTCACCTGGAATACTGTGTGCAGTTCTGGTCTCCCATGTTTAAGAAGGATGAATTCAAACTGGAACAGGTACCAGAGAAGGGCTACTAGGATGATCCGAGGAATGGAAAACATGTCTTATGAAAGGAGATTCGAGGAGCTTGGCTTGTTTAGCCTAACTAAAAGAAGGCTGAGGGGAGATATGATTGCTCTCTATAAATATATCAGAGGGATAAATACCAGAGAGGGAGAGGAATTATTTAAGCTCAGTACCAATGTGGACACAAGAACAAATGGATATAAACTGGTCATCGGGAAGTTTAGACTTGAAATTAGACGAAGGTTTCTAACCATCAGAGGAGTGAAGTTTTGGAATAGCCTTCCAAGGGAAGCAGTGGGGGCAAAAGATCTATCTGGCTTTAAGATTAAACTTGATAAGTTTATGGAGGAGATGGTGTGGGACAATATGGCTTTGGCAATTAATTGATCTTTAAATATTCATGGTAAATTGGCCCAATGGCCTGTGATGGGATGTTAGATGGGGTGAGATCTGAGTTACTACAGAAAATTCTTTCCTGGGTATCTGGCTGGTGAATCTTGCCCATATGCTCAGAGTTCAGCTGATCGCCATATTTGGGGTCGGGAAGGAATTTTCCTCCATGGCAGATTGGAAGAGGCTTTTTTTTTTTTCGCCTTGCTCTGTAGCATGGGGCATGTATCACTTGCTGGAGGATTCTCTGCTCCCTGAAAGTCTTTAAACCATGATTCAAGGACTTCAATAGCTCAGATATAGGTGAGAGGTTTATCGCAGGAGTGGGTGGGGGAGATTCTGTGGCCTGCATTGTGCAGGATGTCATACTAGATGATCATAATGGTCCCTTCTGACCTTAATATCTATGAATCTATGATAAGACTCTCCTCCCATGCTGCTTGTTTCTGGGTGCCAGTGCCATGCTGCCTTTACATCCCCCTTGTTAACTTGTTTTTCCTGTTTACTTCACTTACAAATGTAACTCCCATTGTATTTGGCTTCGCAATGGTTAATTTATATTAGAGACAGAGATAGTTGAATAGCAAAAGACCTCTTTGCCCATTCTGCCTTGTTAGACTTTACAACATAATATCAGGAATATCTATAAGTCTTCTTACAGTGTTAATGCATACATTTCACAATGATGATGTCTCACTGGTTTTCATTTGATATCTCACATGACATGCTTTATAGCAGGGGTTCTCAGACTTTTGTACTGGTGACTCCTTTCACACAGCAAGCCTCTGAGTGCGACCCCCCCCCCCTTATACATTAAAAACACTTTTTAAATATATTTAACACCATTATAAATGCTGGAGGCAAAGTGGGGTTTTGGGTGGAGGCTGATAGTTCGTGACCCCCCATGTAATAACCTGCTGACCCCCTGAGGGATCCTGACCCCCAGTTGGAGAACCCCTGCTTTATAGTGAAATACTGTGACAACAATATATTAGGTGTAGTGCATTTCTCAGGCCTAATAAGAGTTGCTGACACAGAGTAGTGAGCCACCAATGGGTCTGTTTCATAATTCCCATAAATTAAAAACACAGAATAATACAAAAGGGCTGCCTATAGATATAACCAACCCTCCTACAAGTTTAAGGAGTCGGAACATACAGCAATACATCAATGACCAAAAAGTCTCTAAGAAATAGGTATTAAATTAGCTATCTATTTATTTTAATCATAGAATCAGAGGACTGGCAGGGACCTCAAGAGGTCACCTAGTCCAGTCCCCTGCACTCATTGCAGGACTAAGTATTATCTAGACCATCCCTGACAGATGCTCATTAAAAGTCTTCAGTGATGGAGATTCCACAAACTTCTTAGGCAATTTATTCCAGTGCTTAACTACCCTGACAGGAAGTTTTTTCTAATGTCTAACCTTATTGCTGCAATTTAAGCCCATTGCTTCTTGTCCTCTCCTCAGTGGTTAAGGAGAACAATTTTTTTCCCTTCTCCTTGTAACAACCTTTTATGTACTTGAAAACTGTTATCGTGGTTCCCCCCCCCCCCCAAGTCTTCTCTTCTCTTCAGACTAAACCCAGTTTTTTCAATTTTCCCTCATAGGTCATGTTTTCTAGACTTTTTGTCTTTGTGCTCTTCTCTGGACTTTCTCCAGTTTGTCCACATCTTTCCTGAAATGTGGCAGCCAGAACTGGGCACAATACTCCAGTTGAGGCCTAATCAGTGTGGAGTGGAGTGAAAGAAATACTTCTCGTTTCTTACTTACAACACGCCTTCTAATACATCCCAAAATTGTTTGCTTTTTTTACAACAGAGTTATAGTGTTGATTCATATTTAGCTTGTGATTCTCTGTGACCCCCAGATGCCTTTCTGAAGTGCTCCTTCCTAGGCAGTCATTTCTCATTTTGTATGTGTGCAACTGATTGTTCCTTCCCAAGTGGAGTACTTTGCATTTGTCCATATTGAATTTCATCCTGTTTACTTCAGACCATTTCTCCAGTTTGTACAGATCATTTTGAATTAAAATCCTGTCCTCCAAAGCACTTGCAACCCCTCCCAGCTTGGTATCGTCCGCAAACTTTATAAATGTACTTTCTATGTCATTATCTAAATCGTTGATGAAGATATTGAACAGAACCGGATCCAAAAGTGTTCCCTGGGGGACCCCACTCAATATATCCTTCCAGCTTGACTGTGAAACAGTGATGATTACTTTCTGGGAATGGTTTTCCAGCCAGTTATGCACCCACCTTTTAGTAGCTCCATCTAGGTGTATTTTCCTAGTTTGTTTATGAGAGGGTCATGTGAGACTGTATCAAAAGCCTTGCTAAAGTCAAGATATATCACATCTACTACTTCCTTTCCTATTCACAAGGCTTGTGAATGTTAGTGCCAACTTAAAATCCATATTTCCTCTTGGTGCCTTGATCTGTTGGTAAGAAAGTGTCAATCAATCATAGGAATTGTATTTTAGTCTCTAGTTGTAGTAGTTTGTACTGTGGTTCCATCAGAACCCCATATGGTAGGTAAGTAGAATAAGGCAAGGAAGAGTATTTAGATGGGGACATGTGGAAAATGTATGGTTTGGGTAATTTAATACATTACACTCTTTTCTAAAAAAGAACAGGAGTACTTGTGGCACCTTAGAGACTTAACAAATTTATTAGAGCATAAGCTTTCATGCGCTACAGCCCATTTCATTGGATGCACAGAATGGAACATATAGTAAGAAGATTATAAATATACGCGCGCGCGCGCACACACACACAAGTTGCCATACAAAGTGTGAGTGGCTAATTAGTTAAGATGAGCTATTATCAGCAGGAGAAAAAAACTTTTGTAATGATGTTCAAGATGGCCCACTTAGACAGTTGACAAGAAGGTATGAGTATTCTTAACATATTGAAATAGATTCAATATGTGTAATGACCCAGCCCCTCCCAGTCTCTATATGCCATCATGTGCCAGCAATGCCTCTCTGCCATGTAAATTGGCCAAACCGGACAGTCTCTACATAAAAGAATAAATGGACACAAATCTGACATCAGGAATCATAACATTCAAAAACTGGTAGGAGAACACTTCAACCTCTCTGGCCACTCAGTAAAAGACTTAAGGGTGGCAATTTTTGCAACAGAAAAGCTTCAAAAACAGACTCCAGCGAGAAACTGCTGAGCTTGAATTAATATGCAAACTAGATACCATTAACTTGGGTTTGAATAGAGACTGGGAGTGGCTGGGTCATTACACATATTTAATCTATTTCCCTATGTTAAGTATCCTCATACCTTCTTGTCAACTGTCTAAATGGGCCATCTTGATTATCACTACAAAATTTTTTTTTCCTGCTAATAGCTCATCTTAACTAATTAGCCTTTCACACTTTGTATGGCAACTTCCACCTTCTGTGTGTGTGTGTATTTATAATCTTCTTACTATATGTTCCATTTTATGCATCCGATAAAATGGGCTGTAGCCTTGAAAGCTTATGCTCTAATAAATTTGTTAGTCTCTAAGGTGCCACAAGTACTCCTGTTTTTTTTGCGGATATAGAGTAACATGGCTGCTACTCTGAAACCTACACTCTTCTCTGAGAGTCAATATAGAACCAGTGGTTGTGGGAGACAGGAAATGCTGTTCATATGAGATTGACATTGGATGTTTCACATTTTTTAAGCTATGGAGGAAGCTTTTACTCATTATCTTGCCTAATTTGCAACTGAGCCAACTGTTGCTCAATTAAACCTCCCATGCCAGAGTTTCAAATGCAAGTGATATTTTTTATTTCTCTGAAATTATTCCATAGTGCTACTATGTGCTCTTGAACAGCTCTGATGTGGTACTCCAAAAATAGTTTTGTTTCAGTTGTGGATTAAGTGATTCTTGAATGTTTTTTATAGCACTTTGGGATCATTTGAAATGAGAAGCCTTATATCTATATACATTTAAAATTACTATTGCTATTGAAATCTATTTCTTGCGATAGTTGTCATTTTTGGTAGTAAACTTTGCTATTTCTTGAAAGCATCAACACTTAAACTACATCTGTATGACATAAGCAGTTTGCATTCTCTAGAATTCTGGATGGTGTGTGAGAAAATGCATCAAGTAATGTTGCAGTCTGCACAAAAGGATGCATTTTCTGTAATTAGTCCTGAAGTGACACAGTAATTGCAACCAGTGAATGAACTCTTAAAGTAAAATCAGTATGTATACTAGAACTTTTCTGTAACACCTATCCCTGGAAGGTTGACGGGACAGTAAAATATTTATACTGGAGTCTTTAAGTAAGGATGCAGCTGGTATTAACGATCTTCAGGAACATTGCAAGACTCATCTTTTTTTCCCAGACACTTGAAAATGGAAGGGAATTGTTTGAGGAGGGGAAGTTTGCAGTATGTTATCTTAAAATGCTGTACTTGGGATGTATTTTTAAGTTATGTCAGGTAGGCACAAAGCATATGCATGGTGCCTTTTTTTGAGTTTTGATTGATCTAAATATGTACAGTAGGCACAGACAGTTCAGATAAACTCTACTTTAGTCAAATAAAAAAATGTTCAGTCCATTTTTGTTAATTTTTATCAGTGGTAGTCTTGATCTGATCTGACATTTTGATAAGTTTTCTCTTTTGTGTGGTGAAATCTTATAAGTTACTAAAATTTTATCTTCAGTAATCCCCAAAAGGAATAACACAAGTAAAATGATTATTAGAGCATAACTACATGAAAGATAAATTAGATGCAGTAACTATTTCATAAAACTGAATAATAAATGCCATTTTATTTTTATACTGTTCTTGATCACACTTCACTTCAAAGTGCTTCTGCAGAGAACGAAAAAAAATTTTCAGAATTGCAACTTTAATCTTGTGTGCGTAGGTACTTGGTTTTGGATAACTAACCACTTTGGGATAACTCTGGTATGTTAGAACTTCTCATAGGGCTGAATTTACTATAAACACATAAAGGTATGGTATTTTTGTGAACTGTAGTCTCTTTTAATAAAGAGAGAACATCTGATAAACTAATCAAAACGCATCCTGTTATTGAAGGTTCAGAACTGCCCTAAATCCAGCTCTAAATCTGAGCTTCGTTCAGGACAGGGTGGTGGAGCAGAGGAGCTGTTCTCAGATTGGACAGAAGGTGGGAGGAGGAAGAACAGGGGTTGAGGCAATGACTGCAGAGATAGTAAGGACGGACTGAGTGAGCTGCTCCTTCCCTAACTGGCTTGACATCCTGTAGAGTATGTAGGCACAGCATTTTGGAGTGAGATTGCCAGTTTGGGTCCACAGGCTTGGGCTTGCGGGGCTCAGACTAGTGCATTCACAGTAGCTGTGTAGACAGTGCTTGGAAGTTCCGGTTTGGGCTAAAGTTCAGGCTCTGAAACGTACGGAGAGAGGTGGGCTTCAGATCTTGTTCTGAAAAATATCCCATTACCAGGATTCCCCCTTCTCCTGTTTATCATTGGATACATTATGTTGGTAGTCAAATTTTAAAAGGAAAAATCTATATTGTATGTTTATTGTGCCGGAAGTATATGATGTTCTGATGTACTTAGGCACAGCCTATTTCAATAAGAGGGAAAGCTCAAGTCATCAGAGGTAAAGAATCTAGATTCTCCAGTGCTGTAAATATCTTCAGTTGTAATTGTATCAACAATTGTAACAAGAATATAATAAAACAGAAGAAAGAAGCTTAGCAAGCACATTACATAGATCTCTCAAAGTGTGGAAATTAAATCACCAACAGCATTTTTCAAACATGGACAAAAATAGCCTAGGCTGTGATGGACCACATATAGATAACAATCTAACGTGTCTATCGTGATATCTGCAATGATTACATTATCTGTGTGCCTGACTGAAACTGCAGTCCTTAAGGCTTTCTCTAGTATAAAATAATTGAGTAATGCAGTGAACAAACCATGGAGTAGCAACCCTATTAAAAGATCAGATATGTGAACAATTGAACTCATGCGGGTGGGGAGGGACTCAGACTATTATTAAAAGCAGAGGAGACTGTTAACTGCTGACAGTGGGAGGAAGGGGAGGGCACAATTTAAAGGTTCTGGTGTTGTGCAGAGAGGTTCAGGGCAGGTACTCGAGACAAAAGAGTTTTGATTTCTAGAGCTACTTCTAATGTCTCATGACACTATGTAATAGGAGATAGAGACTGTTCTAAAAGCGAGCTACACATGAAGAAGCTCTGGATTGCACTGGTGTTTTATATCAATTTGAACAACAGATATTTGCAAAAACAATCCTTTTGATATAATTTTTAGAGCTCTTGTGATAGTATAAGCACCCAATAACTATGTCAGGAATCAGTTCTAATTTAACCTTTATAAAATTATTTTCCCTCTCCATTTGAATCTGCTCTCTCTTCGGGGTTTACAAGGAGATATTGGCATCACAAGTACCAGAAATCTCATGCTAACTCTCCTAGTGGCTATGATGTCTCTTCTGGAATCTGTAGTATCACAGAATGATAAATATGGGGTATCATTAGCAAACCTGTAAAAACAGATTTCATGGCAGGAGGATAGTGGTTTGAAAGAATTTTTGGAAAGTAAATTAAAACAGATTTCTGTGCTCAATCTCCTGTGCCCACCCCAATTAGCAGGGACGGTCAAGTCACATTTCTTGGCTTGCCTACCATTCCCTTTTCTCTTTACAGTTCATTTTAAACTAGAGATGGACCCAAAACTAGGATACAGAATCCAAACCACTCAGAAACATGAGGAAGATCAGATCTAAGTTCAGATTTCACCTTCACAGCTTGTTTATTTTCATGATGGGTCAGTTCAGAATTCCAAATCCCAGCACTCTTATGAAGTGGGTTTGGATCTGAAGTTCAGGAACTTGAATTTGAATGGAAGCTTCACAACTGACCCACTTTTGCTATTAACATTACAAAGTTTAATAGTGTGACTTTCCAGTTCTTAATTATGATTCAGTACAATATGTTCTGACATTAAGGCCCCAATCAAGCACACTCTTAAGCATTATGCTCAGTTATAAGCATGTGAGTAGACCCATTGAAATCAATGGAACTGCTCAAGTGCTTGGACTTAAGCACGATTAAGTACTTTGCTGGACTTGGGCCTTTAGGAAAAATGAAATAAAATATCATTGTCACAGTTTCAGGGGAACTGTGCTAGTGTTCCCCTGGGCTCTCCACCCACCCCACCCACAGTGCCCCTGGTCTGCACTGCCTTCTCCCTCCTCCCCATTGCCTCCCTCTCCCCATTGCCCCGAGCTCCCCTGTGCAGCCTCGCAGGAACCTCAGCGAGTTCCACCATTGAGCCTGCTACCAGCCTGATCTCGCTTCCTGGCTCCGGGTGCCACCTAGCAGGACTCGGCAGAAGTGCATGGTGTCGGTGACTTTCCCAGGCAGGTCTCTTTCAGCTGTGCTCAGCCCGACTCCCACCCTGCCAGAAATCTGGGGGGACATGCGGCCCTGCATTCTCTTTCCCCCTCCCCCCCAACGTCACCTGTGATTAATAGAGCAAGAGCTGGAGAGCGATCAGACTATAGACATTCCTGAAAACCCACTTACCAACTTTTCTGTCCCTCCTCTCTGCTCCTGTCCTCATCCACTCCCCAAAATATGTCTTGACACTTACAAAGCACACTTCTGCTTCAAATTTTAATTTAACCTGGAGTATGGGCCTTACAATGGCTGCTGCTTTGAAAATTGTGCAAAGGAAGCATCAAACTATTTCATAAACTAATCGGGAAAGCACTAACTTTAACTAAATACCTTTTTGTATAATCAGCGAGCATGCCTCATGAATTACAGGTCAGTGACTTTATAAAATTTATCAGCGTAATTGAGATTCTTTTGTTCTTAGGAAAGCAGATTAATTACCCTCTTTAAAAGGTTTGTGTGTTTGGCTACAAAGATACTTAGAGCATATTAATATATAGCAATGTTTGGAAATCACTCGCCAGAGTTAGGGAAGCCTACTTCAGAAATCTCAACAAACCAGGTACATAGTAAGCGACTTCTGCACTATCAGGGCTGATCCTTGCGATAATTTCACCATACCTGTTATCAGCATTTTTTCATCAGTAAGACTTGAGTGCCTATAGTTCTCCAGGTTCAGTTTTATAGTGAGAAGAGTGCAGCCTTAGAGTTTTTGGTCATATGTTATTTACTCATGTATCTTAATTCTTCGTTTTAACATCCTGTTGCTTATTCTAGAGCACTCCCTCCTCACGAAACAGAAGCTTGTCTTTGCTTCCTTCTGGGATGAGTAATTCTGCATCTCCTAGTAGTCAAAAGCATCAGAGTCAAAGTGGACCGACTGTTGTCACAGTCACACATCACAAATCGCCTGCAGCAGCCCGGAGAGCCAAGAGTCAATATACTGGTCAACTCCATGAAGTCAAAGAGGTAGGAGTTATGTGATGTGTCCTTGCTGACGTGTGAGCTTCAAATATCCTCTTTTTCTTATGACTTTAAATACATATGCTGTCTTGGAAGAATTTTTGATGGTTTAAATAGAATTATCATTTTTATCCTGTAGCATAGTAAAAATGGATATGCAGCCCAACTTAATGCATATTTGTATAGTTTTAAATTAAATCTCTACAAATAGAGTATCTTTTACCCTTTTGTTGTTAAAGATAGGATTTTGATCAACTAATTGCATAACTACTAGGAATTTTAGCCAATTAAACAATACTCCAATTATATGGTTAAGAACTGAGTAGACTTTCACTGATTTGTAGTAAGTAGGAGACCCATTGAGGATTACTGAATTTTTCAAATTTGCAAGTAAGCTAACACCCAATAAAAAGGGTACTAAATTGACTGTTTATTTTAACAAGTTATTTAATTTGATAATGTATTTATTGATTTATTATGTTATCTATTTTGTAACATTAATGAAGTCAGTGATAAAAGACCTCAGTACATCTGTAAAAAGAAAAGGAGGACTTGTGGCACCTTAGAGACTAACAAATTTATTTGAGCATAAGCTTTCGTGAGCTACAGCTCACTTCATCGGATGCATGTACATCTGTAGTGTTTACAAACTGGTAACATTTAGTCTGTTGCCAAATGTTAGAAACTCCTATTTTTGTATGTGAGAATATAGGGCTTTTGAGTTGAAGTGAGATTTGGAAAGGTTTTACTATATTTCACAAAGTAATTTTATTTTAAAGAGATGGTGTCATGAGGAACAAAGGTAAACTTGATTTTCATGCTGCCATGTGCATCCCTTCTATTCACTTAAGCAAAATATAGCTATTAGCCCACAGGTATTCTGCTTTTTCCTTGACATAAACCATGTCAGGTTATAATTTAGCAAGAATTACATGAACATTTTCACACTCTCTGGTCAGGTGAAAACTGAAATAATTGCTCAGAAACTTCTGATGTAGCTGAACCAAAGACCAGAATCCTATCTTAAAAAAAAAAAAATCCTCTGACAAATAGTTTTCAATAATCTGTAAAATGTACAGAAAGATACATTTTTCCTGTCTGTAGTCAACATGCTTAAGATTTTCCAAAATAGTTGTGTATATTTCATTATAAAACATTACTAATTATGAGTGCTTATGAAAGGAGTCCAACTGCTTGAAAAGTCTCCATGTTGTAATTTATTTGGAAGGGAGCCCATTCTAATACCTGATCATGCAAAGTTTTACAGATCTCTTTAATTTTCTGCCCCACAAATAGTCCCATTGACTTCAAGTCCATTTTAAGTAATTGAAGTTAAGTCTTTGCAGAATTGAGGCCGTAGGCTGCAAAATCACCTGTCAAGGTTACCCAGTTTACAATTTGGAGGGAAAAGGGGTTTCCTTTTGTTTCTGGAGTGTCACTTATTTTGTTATGAAGAGTCAAAGGAGCCATCTCACATTACGAGAAAAAAACATTTGAAGAAACCCCTTTTTACCATGTTCACTTCCTGTTTTCCAGGATTACGTTATTGTTGCACACTCCCATAGAATATACGTGTATATTTCCTCTTCTGATTTATATATGCAACATTTGTTGTTCATTTAATTTTTATTTAGGAGCCCTGTATGTATAGAAAAGGATCAATTGTAATCTTGGAACTCGCATGCTTTCTACCATATCTTAATCTACTGGTGTTAGATATGGTGTTTTGATTTGGTACTGGATACTATCATATATTTTTTGCCTCTTCAAGGAAATGGCCACACCACACCTTTAAGTGGGAGGGAACTTGGCTGGCTGGCTGAATGGAGGGAACGGTGCTTTATGGCTGTGTGGGGAGAGGTCAGACTGCTGCAAAAGGGGACAAGGGGCTAGCGTAGCAACACTAACTCATCCTCTGGGAACTGGATGGGCGGAAGGGTTTAAAATGGGCTGCCCCATGCGGTGAAGCCCCCTTTTACACAGATCAGGCTGAGGCAGCACCCACCCTCCCTCCTCTTTAGATGGTGAAATGCCAGGTTTGGTCAAGACCACCTGTGGGCCTTGCGCGAGCCTCCCTTTTTTTGCGGGGTGGGGAGGGGACCTGGGAAGGAATTTTTCCCTCGCCACCAGATTGATCTCGGTGGAGTTGGGGGGCTTTCGCCTTACCCACAGCAGGTTGCGGGGGGGCTTTGTTGATGTGAGGCATGAAGAGCTATGATGCCACAACTCATTCAGTAAGTGTGGGGTGGCTGTCCAGTGCAGGAACTCCCCAGGGAAGGTACAGCGACCGGATAAATGGCTTGGTAAAGGACTTAAAGGAGGTGTTTGTTAAAGGAACGGAACAGGGGAGGGTGGAGCTGGGGCTCCTATTGATGATGCAGCAAGGAGCCAACCCTCCTTTCTTATAGCCCACTGTAGCCCTCTTATGTGTGGGGGGGTGACTGGTAAGGTCCCAGCAATGGGTTGGCTGGGGGACCTGGATGGAAAAAGAAGGGGGGCTGGTGGAACCCCCACCAGTAGTTATTGAATGAACATGGGGTTATCTGCACTGTGTACACTTATCTGCTGGGTAGTCCCAGATATCTAATAATAAAGTTGCGGCTTGATTAAAACCATATGAATGTTTTTCCTTATAGTTGGACAGTCTGATTTGCCTCCTGAAGGGATAATTTAAAGTCTAATCTTTCAAAAGTTTGATTTTTTTTTTTTTATAAATAAGATGTAGGGTTGCCAGGTGTTCGTTTTCCACTGGAACTTCTGGTCGAAAAGGGACCCTGGCGGCTCTCGTCAGCACTTCTGACCAGGCCGTTAAAAGTTTGGTCGATGGTGCTACAGGGCTAAGGCAGGCTAGTGCCTATCTGTCCTGGCACCGCGCTGCGCCCTGGAAGCAGCCAGCAGGTCTGGCTCCTAGTCGGGGGTGCCATGGGGTTCTGTGCGCTGCCCCCGCTCTGAGAACCGGCTCCGTGCTCCCAACTGGCTGGGAACTGCGGCCAGTGGGAGCTGGGGGAGCAGTGCTTGCGGGTGAGAGCAGCGTGTGGAGCCTCCTGGCTCCCCTGTCTAGGAGCTGGACCTGCTGCTGGCTGCTTCTGGGGCGCAGCGTGGAGCCAGAACAGGCAGGGAGCCTGCTTTAGCTCTGCTGCGCCACTGACCAGGAACCGCCCCTATGTAAGCCCGCACCCCAACCCCTTGCTCCAGCCCTGAGCCTCCACCAAACCCGGAGCCCCTTCCTACACTCCAAACCCCTCATCCCTGGCTCAACCTCAGAGCCTGCACCTCCAGCTGGAGCCCTCAGTCCCCTGCACTTCAGTCCCCTGCCCCAGCTCAGAGCCCCTTCCCACACCCTGAACCCCTCCCTCATCCTTGGCCCCACGCCAGAGCTTGCACCCCCAGCCGAGAGCCCGTACCCCCTCCTGCACCTCAACCTCAACCCGCAGCCCCCTCCCACATTTCAAATCCCTCAGCCCCCCCCTTCACCCTGGAGCCCCTTTTGCACCCCAAACTCCTCATCTCCAGCCCCACCCCAGATCCCACATCCCCAGTTAGAGCCGTCACCCCTTCCCACACTACAACCTTCTGCCCCAGCCCAGTGAGTGAGTGAGGGTGGGGAGAGTGAGCCACTGAGGGAGGGGCCTCGGGGGAAGGGAGGCGGGGTCTTGGGGGAATGGGTGGAGCTTGGATGTTCAGTTTTGTATGATTAGAAAGTTGGCAACCCTAATAAGTTGCATGGAAAGATTTGAAATATTTCTTTCCATATCAGTTACTTTTTCAAATATTTTTAAGTAAAATAAAGATTTGAAACTGAGACAGGACTTGTATTTAATTTATGGGATGCCAAAAGATTCAAATAAATGTATTCTCTTTTGAATCTATTCCTTCAACATGAAAGTGTTTATTTTAACAGCAGGGAAATCTAGTTTGGTGCAATCTTGTGGTAGCAATGCTTGAATTGCAATTTTTTTTACTGATATTTCACGTAGATCTTAAGTGTACAACAGTTTTCTGAGGGTATTCATTATTGTGGGGAGTTGATGATCAGGTACAATGTTGTTGGTCAATTACATTCTCTCTCGACGTATTCAGAATAGTGTTTCAGCTGATCCAGATAAAGTCATTGGAGTGACTGGTGTTGAATAAAGAAAACAAACATGAAAATTGGTGTAATTACTTGACAGAATTCTTAAACAGCTAGCTTCTGAGCTGTAGAACTTGGGGGACCTCAATGGTAATGTACTTATTACTTTTTGTTATTTGTAGCGTGGTAATGCTCAAAGGTCCTAATCAAGATTTGGGCTCCTTTGTGTTAGGGGCTGTACAAACAAAGAGGAAGACGTGCCCTGAAAGTTTTACAGTGTAACAGACAGAAAAGTGAAGAGAGTGAGAGAAGAATAATTATAGGACTAGAAGGGACCTTGAGAGGTCATCTAGTCCAGTGCACTCATGGCAGGACTAAGTATTGATACGGTAGAAACTCAGAGTTACTAACACCTTGGGAATGGAGGTGGTTCATAACTCTGAACAAAACATTATGGTTCTTTCACAAGTTTACAACTGAACATTGACTTAATACAGCTTTGGAACTTTACTATGCAGAATAAAAATACTGCTTTTAACCATTTTATTTAAATGAAACAAGCACAGAAACAGTTTCCTTACTTTTTCAAATCTTATTTTAAAAAACTTTCCCTTTATTTTTTTAGTAGTTTGTTTAACACAGTACTGTACTGTATTTGCCTTTTTTTTTTTTTTTTTTGTCTCTTGCTGACTGATTGCATACTTCCGGATCCAAATGAGGTGTGTGGTTGACTGATCAGTTCATAACTCTGAGGTTCTACAAAGTTCCCTAAGTGATCTCTGTGTGATTTGATAGTTTGGAATAATTTGAATGTATTTTCTTTTACAAGTAAACAAAGGAGTAAGTTTAACTTCATGCGCTATTGTAATGCGCTCTGGATGGAACTACCACTTTAGGCTACTCTGGAAATGAAGCTATTGCAGAATACAGTGGCCAATTGGAGTGCGATGTCTCCTTGGGAGCACTCTGTAGCTCCTGGATTATTGATGTACTGGCTACCGATGAGTTTCAGGATGGAATTCAAGATGTTGCTTTTAACCTCTAAAAGGCCAAGTGATTTGGCACTTGATTACCTGAGAGACTATGCCCCTCCCCATGCCATAGTGCCACTGTTGCAGTTGGAGGATGCACTCTAAGGGGATCTAATCTAAAGGAAATTCCTGTGAGAATGTTCTCTGGGAATGCTGGTTGGCTCAAGAATACATTCCCACCCCTTTTGGTCTGCCGTTACCTGCATCTATTACCTCTCTGGTCACATGCTAAGGCCCAGATTTTCCCCTTAACATTAGGAGCTTTTGGAAATTTTATTAAAGTCCCATTTTTCAAAAATCACTTAGGAACTTAAGAGCCAAAGTTCTGTTGGCTTTCAAAGTCCCCAAGTCATTTCTGAAAGTGGGAATTAGGTGCTTTTAAAAATGTTACTGTTGGCGGTGCAAAGGAAGGAAGATTTTGTATTGCTAGGAGCATGCTGGGACTTAGCCCCCCCCCCTTTTAAAACCTATGATAGAGATGATACAAGTTAATTGTTTTAAGAGATTCCAGAATAGGCACCTATTACGAAATAATATTTTCTTAATCAAAAGAATATATCCATTTCCTTGGGTTTATGATAAGATTGCATCAGTTCTGTGTTTTCTTACTTTCTTGCTGACTCCTCTGCTGGAATATTCATGCATGTCTTCATCTGTTTTTGGGTTGACTCTTCTGAAGTAATAATTCTCTTTTTCTCTGGCCACACTAAGTTACAGCTCTCTGGACTCCTGCATGTGCACAATGTTCCTGGCCTTCTACTCTCACATGCCATCCAAAAAAGCTTTTCCATGTCTGTATCTCCTTCATACAGCTCCATTAGTGCTCCCCCAGGATCTGTTACTTTCCTCTGTCCATCCTTTTCCACCATCTTGTCACTGAGGATGAAGTGAGAGCCTTCTCCTCTGCAGCTCTTGCTATCCAAAAGGCTTTCCTGTGTCTCTCAGCATCAACTCTCTCTGTTTTCAAATATTACCTTTCTTCCCCTGGTTAAGATTTTTAAACAACAGCAGCACGAGAGTTACGTTACTTAAGTTGGGAAAGCATTTTGAAATATTTTGTATAGAATAATTCATTCAAACTAACATTGTATTGTATTGGTGCTCCTCGATTCTGTTGTTTGATGTTGAGCATGGCTGCTTTAATACCCTTTATTACCAGCTTGTGATGGAGGGACATGCTATCCATGTTGCATTCATGGAAAAACAAGAAAGAAGGTTTTTATTTCTTGCAAAATGAATTTGGTTAGGTTTACACAATCCATCTGTTGTACATCTGTCTGTCTTCAGTGTGATCCGGAAAGGTGCCATTTACCACCTCTGTATTCTGGACTATGCAATTTACAATTTGACATTGTAAAGCTTGTATACTGTCCCAGAACTGCTTTCTGTTTTTGCTTTGACATCTGAATTTCTTTCTTCTGTAGTGGTGCCTTTCTGGTTTTCTTCTTAACAAAGAAACTGCAGCCTAGACTCTTTAAAACATTCTTTTGTAGGTACAGATTTAAAGCAGCTAGCTATATGCCTTTAAGGGTTTTAACTTTTGAAGGCTGCTTTTAAGTTGATGCTCCTGGAACATTTTACAAATTAAAGAACTTCATCATTGGAGTTTGGGAAAAAAAAATTGTATTTGTATTGCCGCAGCACTGAGAAGTCAGGGCTCTGTGGTGCTCTGAACTGTACAAACAAATAAGAGAGGCAATCTCTGCCCCAAAGAGTTTACAATCTGAATAGATTAAATCTACATCACCACACATGCCAAAAGGCATACATATTTGATTTTCATTGGCATGCCTTCTCACCATACAATAAATCAGTTCTTTCCCCCCATCAGTTCTGCTTTCTCTGACTATAAAAATATATTCCCTCCCAAATGGATAAATTAGTTCTGCTATGCTGCTGCTGCCTTCATTCCTGCTGCTTTCCTGGGTGCTCAGGAGGTCCTCTGCCTCCTAGATCGTCATGCTACACTGGGCCTATATTCTAATCTTTTTAGATTCTTATGCTGTGCCCATCATAGGGGTATCCAAATGCCTCCCTGAATTAGGAAATTAAACAAAAAACAAATGTTGTTTCTCTTCTTGAGTTGTCTGTTTTTCCTTTTCTTTTTTGAGTAAGTTGATGTGCTGTTCTGTGATCTGAAGGAAGACAAGGTCAGAGAATTGTGCCTTGCAGGACAATGAAGTTTGTTCTAGCAGGAGAGAGTCCTGCATTCAAGAGCCAGTCCTCTGTTCCTTCCTCCCCTTTTCTGCCTCTTAAAAGAGCACTGACACAAGATCCTTCTGTCTAATCCTGTGCAAAAAGCAACTGGGCTATTCTGGGCCCTGCCTCCTCATGCCTATCCTCGTACAATGTAGTGACTCCATTTGTTTTGCTTCCTCAATCCCTTCACAGAAAGAACTTGTACTATTCTGCTTATACCCTCTCCACCTCCCTTCCAGACAAGGAGCCACTGGCTTCTTGGCCTCACTCAGATCACTTGGCTCTAGGTGAGTGGGTTTTTCAGTCCCTATTCATAATAGTTTATAGTTGCTTTGCATTATTACTGGAGAAAGGATGGATATCCATGGACTCAAAATAGCTAACTGTACTTGCCAATGCTCTGGTAAGTCTGTTGCCTAGATTGATTCTCCAGAGGAGGAGGAGGAGGAGAGGGATGAAGGAACAAAAATGCAACAAGAGGTGGAATTCTTTTCTTTTCCTTTCTTTCCTCTTCCATTTTTTTGTTTCTCTTTATCAAAGAACTCGTTATGATTTGGATGATGACTTTATTATTTAAAGGATTATAATTTGTACAGTATGTAGTATTTCTGTTCTTTGTAAAATAATGGAAGTTTTAACATCAAAATAAGCTATATTTTTAATGCGTAGTAAAAGCCACAAAATGAGCCACCTTAGTATCTGATGATATACAATGAGTGAATCAATGCAACATTTGCTGCATGCTCCTGGAAAATGGGGGAAAGCAGTCTGTTTCTGCACATGTTAAAATAAGAATTCAAAATCTCATTATTAGTGCTACTAAAAGACTATTTTATATAGTGCTGTTAATTTACGTAGCGCTTCAAAAAGTATATCTGAGCTACACAGATTGGGGATGTTGTGTTTGGGACATGAAACTCTTCCCTCCTTTGATCCTAATGGTTTCTACTAGCCTAGGAAGTAGTCTTGAGAGCTACTGAACCAAGGCCCTACTGCAAGCACAGAGCTGTGACTACATTTCTGGACTGGTTAGATCTTTGATTGGACAACGCTTTCTTTGATTAAGGGGGTGTAACTATGTAGGGAGAAGTGACAAGTCTGCTCCTATATTCAAAGCATTTCGGTACTGGATAATACTTGACAAAGTTATTTTCTGATGTTTCAGTATATCATTTAGATGCTATTCAAGATTTGTTCTTAGTAGTATGTGCATATTGTTCATTCTGGACTGTCTTCTATAGTTGTGTATACAGGGTGGATAAAAATTGGTGACTTTAAAAAAAATCAAAATCAGAATTTGACATTTAAATGGAATTGTTCTTATAATTTAAACAATCAGAAGTTTTTCTTTTTCAGATGTATCAATTTAAAATGAAATCTAAATTTAATACAAAATGTGGTAAGGCCTAACTTACTACAAGTCTTAAAACATTTAAATAAAAATAAATATGCTGTTTTGTGTGTTTAATTAAATTTCAGTTATGTCCTAATGCAGCATGACAAAAATGATGAGCAAAAAGCCAATTATCTAGTAAATAACCAATATATTGCTTGCCATTTTCTAAAATACTAAAATGTACAATGAATAAACCATAGAATTAACCTATATAATTGCTTAAATAAATTATATAGCTACAGGCAGCAAAAGGATGTATCAAATCTAGTGTATAGGCTCTATTTAGTTATGTTTTAATGGTTATATCAACCAATGAGAGTGCATCTTTTCTGAGAAAATAACTGAAGTCCAAATGAAAGTTTATTTAAAATTGATTGTTTAAAATGAGTCTTTCCACTTGGTGATTTAAATCAACCTACCCTGCTGGATATAGAGTATTTGGAGAACTTTAACACACCGGGACTGATCACAGTAAGAGTTGTATTTTTTTTTTTTTTCCAACCAACTAAGTATGTCCTTTTTAAAAAGGAGACCAAAAAAAAATAAATAAAAGCTTGATCTCTAGTTATTAAATCCTTTGCTAATCAGCTAATCAGCTCCCCAAATTACAGAAGAACTTCAGAGTTACGAACACCTCAAGAACAGAGGTTGTTCATAACTCTGAAATGTTCATAACTGAACGAAACATTATGGTGGTTCTTTCAAAAGTTTACAATGAAACATTGACTTAATACAGCTTTGAAACTTTATGCAGAAGAAAAATCCTGCTTTTTAACCATCTTAATTTAAATGTAACCAGCACAGAAACAGTTTCCTTACCTTGTCAAATCTTTTTTTAAACTTTCCCTTATTTTTTAGTAGTTTATGTTTAACACAGTACTGTATTTGGTTGTTTGTTTGTTTGTTTTTTCCTTCACTGCTTCCTCATTCCATACTTTTGGTTCCAAACGAGGTGTGTGGTTGACTGGTTAGTTTGCAACTCTGAGGTTCTACTGTATACATCCGATGAAGTGAGCTGTAGCTCATGAAAGTTTATGCTCAAATAAATTTAATCTCTAAGGTGCCACAAGTACTCCTTTTCTTTTTGTGTATACATAGAATAAGCCCAGCTATATTGAGTATGGGACTTTACTTTGATGCCAAATTTCAAGATGATATTTTTAAATGATATTTTTACAACTTTGCATATAAAAAACTTGGTGTTAATAGCCCAGTCTATATTGATTTACTGTTATGTCGAAATTAAAATTCACTGTATATTAATAAAAAACTGGGTTATTGCTTTCTATGCAGAATTATTCTATTTCCTGATGGTTTAATAGTAAATTATGGTTTAAATTAAGTATTATATCTAAGTGACTTTTAGTAGCTTACACAGGTTTTATGATCAATATATAATATGGAATTGCATTTCTGATTTTAAACTATCATTCTCTTTGCAATTTCATATAAGATGCTTGCATTTCCAGTGTTTGCTAAACTACAAGCAGAATTGTTAGCTATAATGTAAAGTTAAAAGGCTTCTTCTGATTTCTGATATGCTTAACATCCATTGAACTACATGAAATCTGTGTACTCATATCTTAGAGCAGTGT
Source organism: Dermochelys coriacea (assembly GCF_009764565.3). NCBI lineage: Eukaryota > Metazoa > Chordata > Testudines > Dermochelyidae > Dermochelys > Dermochelys coriacea. The sequence goes on from NC_050069.1 coordinate 195,633,157, forward strand.
GTGTTTTGGTCCAGTAGCTGAAGAGCCTTATCTACATCAGTGCCACTGTTAGTTTGTCAGAACCAGCAATAGAACTAGTGGGAGTCTTCTGTAAAAATTCTCTAGTATAGACACTGCCTTAGAGTAATTTTTCTAGGATCTTATAATAATGAACTGGGATGAAACCAAAAGAGTTTTAACGAAATTAAAGACTGCTTTTTCATGAGGAGTTTTCAATAATTGAAACAATGAGTGGCTATAACATGTAACAGTATGGCCTGTAAAATTCTTTGTATTGCTCTTTTTATTGTGTTTTGTATATTTTAAACTCAAAGGGAGTTTATAGTTCATCCGGTTACGTACCTTTACAATATGTAAAAGAAACTTACAAAAAATCTTATGTCTTAAAGGGCACAAATCTTCTTCAGTCAGTTTATTGGTCAGTGTTAGCCTTTGTTATTGCATTTTTATATAGACAATTTAATAGAACTACTTTTGAATAGTCGTGCTTCTAGTGTATTATGTTAGTTTGACCATTTATTTTGAATGGAATACGTGAATGAATTCTTTATGAATGATTTTGTTTTTGTTCTTACGTTTTTATACTAACCCTTAATTATCAGCTAGAAAGTTTTCATGAATATCTCTGCATGTTTTTATGTTTATAGATTCATGAAAAAAGTCCAAGTAATTCCCTCCTCTTCCCCCCTCCCCCGCTCCGTACTTCTAAATAAAATATCAAGAAAAAGGAGCAGGTTTAAGATAATTTTCTGTCGGAGTAATTTTAGGCAATTACTTCCACCGCCCTCACTTCTCCACAGGTGATGAGTCATTGTTTTTTCATAGATGTAACCTTTGTTAGATCAAAGCAAGAAGAGAAGTATTGTAACTGGCTGAAGCTGGATGGAAGAATGTACTTACTGAAAGCAGTTTTTATCATATTTTTTTTTGTCCTCCTGAGTTGCCTTTGAGCAGAGATTCTAGTTTAAAGTAGGTCTGGTTTTGTTATATTATTTTATAAAATTATAAAACACAATTTTATAACTAGTATTACTGCAACAATTTTTTATATGCTAGTTCAGTAATCTTTTGATGATACTGATTTTAAACTGGTTCAGATAAAATAAGACCATGAGTCTTTGCCCTCAAATTTGCTTTTCTCAGTTTTGCAAAATTTTGTTAACAATTTTGAAATGAGAATTCTATCTTCCTTTTAGTCAGGACTGGAAATACTGAAATCAAAAGGAGAGGCTAATCTCATGGTATTTCCACTGTTACTGAACCAATAGGTACTGCAGGTTTAGTAAAAGAGAGAGCTGCTTGTTGTTTGGCATGGCTTCCAGACTGAAATATTTTTGATAAGCATCCAAGTGTTTGCAAGTGTATTTGTAAGTATATACAGAAATTTAAAAATATGGAATTGCATTTTCAGACTTTGACATTCTCTTATCACTAATGAAAACTACAATACAAAACATTTTTTTATCCATAATACTAGTAAGCTCAGTTTAAGAATATAGCTATACAGTATGTGTTAGTCTGGTACATTTGTGGATAGGTATCATTTTTTGGTATAGAGCTGTAATCTCTAGTTTTCTGTCAGGGTCAGTTTATATTTTCATTTTTTGGTGTGTGGGAAGATGAAAACTAAGCTGGTAGTGAGAGACAGAAATTAGTTTGGGTTTTAGAATACTCTTTTTTTCTCTCTGCAGTTTTCAAATGAATCGACCCAAGTGCCAGTCAGCAGACTTAGAAGGTACAATAGCAATGGTTGGAGACTTTATTCCAGCTGACTACTGCTGCATTTTTAAACAGGCATTGTGCTCCCAGCCAGAGATCCCTATTCCAAACTGACTAGGATAATCTTTTGTTTCTGTAACTGATGGGTCCTGCTGACGTTCAGCTTACACTCAGTGACCAATCTTTGAGTGTCCATCCTGTTGGGTGAAAAGTGACAGTGTGTGAAGGAATATTGTGGAAAATAGGAGGAGAAAGGAAAGCAAAAAGGGGATCTAGGATAAAGTGCAAAACCAGCTGCTTTTGTTAGTTATGTGACTAAGAGAAAAATCAATTAAGCTTTAATACTCTTGTCACAGAGCTGGCCCTTTTGCCCAGCTGACCTGTGACAAGCTCCCTTGAAGAGAATGAGCCAGACCATGTCCATGTGGGGTTTAACTGCCTAAGTAGCTGGAAGGCAGTTAATTAAGTAAAGAACAAGTGGGCTCCTGAGGAAAAAGGAAGCTTCAGAGGAAGGGGAGCTTCCCGGAAGTCTGAACTAAGCAGAAGCTGTGCTCCTCTAAAGCCTGGAGATTGAGCCAGGCAGAAGCTGTGCTCCTAAAGCAGTTAGATAAGGGATTACAGAGCTCTCCTGGAAGAGGCGCCTTGGAGAGATCCTGACCAAGAAGGGAAAAGACTGCAGAGCTCTCCAGGCAGTGGAGCAGAATGAGGTCTTACAGCAGAAGCAGCAGCTGCTGGAACCCAGACTTTAGCTTTGGGACTTTTAAGTTTTACCTGGGCTCAGAGGTAAGAGCATGTAAACCATTGTATATGTGCTCTTTCCGAGAGTGTTTAAAGGGAGAAATAGTGATGTAGAGTGTTTGGTGTCTCTTTGACTGGGCCATTCAAGTGACCTCGTTGTTATCATGTTGAGGGGGAAATTGAGACAGGCCCTAGCAGAGCCACGCTCAGTCACCAGAAGGTGCTTGGGAGGCAATTGTGCCCCTTTGACAACTATCAATTACCATTTTTCTATGAAAAATCAATATGTGGAATAAATGATACAAAATGTAGATGACTCAGCTTTGTAAGTGGGATATAAACTTTATTTTAGAACTTTTTAGAATGCAAGGTTGTTCCATGAATTTTAATTTGTGCAGCATGAGCTCATTGATTGAGACAGAAATTCTTGAGTTTTAATACTGCATTGACACTGTCTCAGGGGGATCTTGAGCAATTCGCTTAATCTACTCCAGTACCTAATTATTTACTGGGGTTTTGAAAAGATCACTTAGCATGTATATTGTGCTTTACATGTTCAATTGTACATGCATAGGTAGGGCTCCGTGTTTTTCTCAGAGGATGCGCAAGTCACAGATTCCATGACTTTCCATAACCTCTGTGACTTCTGCAGGGGCCAGTGTGGCTGACCCTAGGGCCGCATAAGCAGCTGGTCCTGGGGACAGCCGCTCAGGTGGCCCTGGGGTCAGCTGCACCGGTCACTGCTAGAGCGGTCCTGGGGGCGGCCAGAACAGCTGCTGCTTGGTGGCCCCCGGCAGCAGGTGCCACTGGCCCCGGGGACCCCTCCCAGATCAGCGGCTCCCCCAGCTAAAATTTAGGTATTAATATTAGAATCATGGACAGGTCGCAGGCTGTGAATTTTTGTTTATTGCCCATGTCGTGTCCACGACTTTTTTTTTTAACACTAAAAATACCCATGACTGAATTGTAGCCTTAGGCATAGGGTATTATTTGTTAAATTAGTGTTTCTGTTAGCTGTAGCTGCATTGTTATTCAATTACATCTGTTCAGGATATGAATAGAAGCTGAGACTCCAGATGCGTGCTTCTGAACCTTTTCTATACTGTGATCCCATATTACAATAGAAACACATTTGGGAACTTTGCTTCCATCTAGTCTTAAAGAATGAGGGATGACAACTCATGATGTAGGCCTCTATATTTACATCAAAAGAAATTTGATTAGCTGGGTAAGTTGCAAGCAGTTGCAGTGAGGCGAAATCTTATCTCCAAATCAGGTGGTGGTTCCTTCTCTGTGCTTTCACATCTTAAGGCCTATTTAAAAATTTCTAAGACATTCCATATTCTTTAAAATATTATTGTTTTCAACATAGAGCAAAACAAAGTGGTGGCTCTTTGCAAAATGAGTGACTTACAGTGGAATGTCAGTTTTTTAAACAGATCTTTTCAGGGAAAGAGGAGGGAAGGTGGAATGGAGAATAGCGATCAAATCATCTATATAATGTGCAGCTATTGAAGTTTTCTGAATTATAATCCCTAAAAGATGATGTCCTATCTTTTAGAGATGGTAAATTTTATTATGCTTTTGCTATTCATTCTGTTTAAATAACTTATCAAAATGACATTTTTTCCAGGCACGATAAACTTTTATGGTAGACTTCGCTGTTTCCTTAATGGAAGAATATACAGATTTACCAATTTTCACACAGTGGCTGTTTTATAAAAGGTTTGGCTTTGTTGATTAAATCATGCTGTGCACAGCTGAACTTCATCTTAAAAGGTCCTAAATTAACTGTATCCGCTCAGAAAAGGGATGTGTGTCACTGAGTTTCATTGGGCTGTCCACAATGTGCATCTGCAGTCAAAAAAGGAAACAAGGTGTTAGGATACCTAAGGAACCAGAGAGAGAATAATATAGAAATCAATGGTGCAGCTTCTTCTGGAATACTTGGTGCATATTGGCCACCTGATATCAAAAATGATATTGCAGAATTATTGTGTCTGTGTCAGAAAAGGGCAATGAGAGATTTAAGGGCATGGAAAAACACTCATGTAAAGAGAGATTGACAAGTTTGGGATTGTTTGTCTTTGAAAGGAAACGAATATGAGGAGACATGATACAAATATGTAAAATAATGAATGGCATAGTGAAGACAGAGTTTCCACCTGCCTTGTAACACAAGAATAAGGGGACATTCAATGAAATTAAAAGTTGGCAAATTCACGACTGATGAAAGGTGTGCAAATAGACTGTGGAACTCATTGTCACAAAAAGTCATTGAGACCAAGATTTAGAGAGAGTTTGGACACTTTATATGCAGAACAAGGGAACCCAGAGTTGTTTTAAAATTAATTATAAACATTTTTAGAAGGGATATTAAACCTCATGCTTCAGGATTTAAGCTAATTTCTAACTTTTAAAGATCAGGATGAGATTTAATATGGGTGCTAGATTATCCCAGAGCTGCCTATAGTGGAGTTCTTGCTGCTTCTTCTGAAGTATCTGTCATTAGTCACTGTCAAAATATAGAGGGAAAAAATATAGATACTGGACTAATAGGACCTTGGGTCTGACCCACTATGGCAGTTCCTATGTAAACATACAGAAGTGAATTTGAAGTGTGGGTGTCTCTTGAAAAGCAAGATTTTGTTTTAAAGCTTTGTTTCATACTCAATTTGCTATTTCACCTTTAGATCACTTATTCAAATCGAGCCAAATTAGTAGTGACTAAAAGTTGTTACCATTTGATGACTGATAGCTGTGAAAGGAGTTCAGTCTCAATCCAGTTCCTTGTGGACTGTCAGCCAGGTTGCAAAATACAAACACAGCTGAAATTAACTGGCACCTTTCTGTGGCAGTTTCAGCAGAGAGGCTGACTGAATTAGCTACGAAACTAACCGTAGCCTCACCTGTAGAGGTCATTTCTCCAGATCGAGCTAGGCATACAGTGGTTTGGGGAACCTTGCATTGTTGCTGCTGCTCATTCTATGCTTCCTCTGAGGATAGAGAGAGGATTTTAGTCTCCAGAATTGTCAGTCTAGCATTTTACATGATTACTAAATTTATATATACAGAGACAAAAATGTAACTGTTAAGTACAGGGTTATGCATCTTTGTGTATATTTAAAACTGTTAAATTAGGTATCCATGCTTCTAATAATTCTTGTTGTTTCCTGGACTTCCTTTTTAGTTGTAATGTTTTTGAAGACTAAAACTAAACATCTTGTTTTATAACATTTTACATGCATCATTTTGGATTATTGGACAAATGTTGATTTACCATGGAATATAGATATACAAGGAGAGAGAGATGAAGTTGCTATAGGAACCTTATGACACATGTAACTCTCAGGGGTGCTGGAACAATTTGTAAAGTGGGGGTGCTGAAAGCCATTGAAGTAAACTGTAAACTCTGTAAGTGATGGAAGTGGGTGCGGCAGCACTCCAGAACTCCTAGTTCCAGCACCTATGGTAATTCTCTATTGGCTTCAGTGGAGTTATGCTAACAGAGAATTTGGCCCCTTATCTCTGAATTTCCTGACTCTACATTTGAAACATTGATCACAGCAGTGATACATTAACATAGTTACTTGCATTATCACTTTTTTTTTACTAGTACCTTTTAAAAGCATTAGAGCAGGTATGCAGAAGTGACAGTTGTAATCTTCAAACATGTATTTAAGTATGAAGTATCAATAGAATAAATCAGGATTTCTTCAATGAAATGTCACTTGGGGTACATGAGAGCTAAATGAGGAGATTTCCTAACATTTGTTTTCCTCATAAATTAGAGATAGATAGGAATACGGTGACATAGTTTATTAATAAGCTTAAATATTAAAATTAATTGAGGATGGTGTTTTCAAAGGAGCCTGAGAGAATTGAATTTCACTGGGAGTTTGGTGCCTAACTTCTGTAGGCTTCTTCAAAACCCTTGTCTGAAACTTTTCATAAGTAAATATAATTGTACTACTTCAACTGGAGTGAAATAACATGAAATAAATAACATGCCCATCTACCTATAAATCACTTTCCAGTCTGAATTGTAAAAAGAAAATCTGGGAGCTGGGGGGACACCCTCAAATCCCTCATACTTATTTAAAAAATACAACTGCATATAAATTTGTAACTTGGGAGCAGTGAAGTATTATATAGAAAACATATTCCTATTAACCTTTTATCTACAGTTTAATAACCCATTTCATTGCCCTTTACTGGTGACCTTAATTTCAGCACTGGTTTCTGGGAAGCTGGATGATGCAGCAGCTGCCTTCTGAGTAAATAAGAGTTTGACAAAGCACGTTAAACACTCCACTGCCGCCACTTTTTAATTTTTTTTTGGTCGGGATGTGTTGCCTCTGAGATGCCTGTACTGTACTATTTTGTTAGCTTGATAATCAGATTTTTAGATGCTGGTTTTTATTAAATGAAGGTGAGGATAATTGTGAGTGTTCTTTGTGCTCAGAGATGCCATTGTAATTCTAGGCAGGTGGCAGTTGAGCTTCAAGTATTAAATATAAAGGCTTATATTTTGGTCGACGTACACGTCCTTATAGAAGAAGCTAAACAAAGAAGGCAAACTTTATGGTGGTTATTTAGTTTGCCACATTTTACCTGTTTACCATTCAATTTACATGATTATAAATGTTTTAAGACAGACTCTTCCACTCTGAAATCTTCAAGTCCTTGGGTAACTCCCCAGGTACTATATGTCAAAATACATGGTTCCAGCAGACATTTCAGTTGCACAATAACTAGGACATACCTAATGAATGAGAGATATTGAATTAAAGAAATTAAGACCCAGTCTCTAGAGTTTTTATATTGTGGCTCAGACTTGCCTGTGTTATCTGGATTTTGGGACTTGAATAGCTATTAAGGACTTGTATTCAGGGACCTGAATAGCTATTAAGGATTTGTATGCAGGGCACTACAGCTTTGAACCAGATTCCTTCCTATCACTTGTGTGGCTGATGTAATCATGGTTTTGTCAAGACACAAGTGGTTCATACTTGGTTAATAACTATGGTAGCTAACGACAGGTTTCAGAGTAGCAGCCGTGTTAGTCTGTATCCGCAAAAAGAAAAGGAGGACTTGTGGCACCTTAGAGACTAACAAATTTATTTGAGCATAAGCTTTTGTGAGCTACAGCTCACTTCATCGGATGCTCAAATAAATTTGTTAGTCTCTAAGGTGCCACAAGTCCTCCTTTTCTTTTTATGGTAAATAAGTGTTTCATCCTTGCTAATGGTCTGTGCTGATATATGGCTATCTTCCTGTTACAGATTTGGCACACATTTTAGTCTTTTTGCAGTTGAGATGACTTCCCTAGTTGTTCCTCTGAAATTGGTTTTGCTGGTCCTCCTTCCTCCCAGGTTCCTATGTAGTAGGATGTCCTCGAATGCATGGCCCCTTGCCCCTGCATGTCCTTCAGGCAGGCTTTGCCTACCATTCTGGGATGGCTGCTCATACTTTCCCAGAATGTGCTGACACTGTTGTATTTAGGCAATTGGGGAGATATAGACTCTCAAACACTGACATTTGTAGGTTTTGTGGGAAAAGTGCTGTGTAGACGCAGCTCAGCTGTGTGTGTAATAGCTGTCAGATGAGTGTCATAAATTGACTATAGAAACATGGTTGTATTTGTAGGGCCGCTTCAATTCACTGAAGTTAATTGAGCTATATCAGCTTATACTAGCTGAGGGTCTGGTCTGTAGAGCTTGCAGCAGTTCAATGGGTGAGTTTTGAATCTTGGATTATTTTTCTTGCTCCTTACTCTTCCTTTTGACCTTACTTCAGCTAGGTGAGTTAAGTGTCATAATGAATAACAGAGCTGATGTGAAAATGGTGACCTACGTGCCATATACTAATTGTATGGATAATGTGGTTTTCCTTGTTCATGGGGAAAGTTAAGTAACTTGTGTTTTAGCTTCCTTTCAGCCAGTTTAATGCAGGACAGCTCTTCTGTATCTTGGATTTGAGTTCAGCCTTCTGTTACAGTAATCAAATCTTATGGCAAATGGCAGTCAGTTTGTACATTGAGTTATATATACTTTAGACAGACCAATTCTTTGTCACCTTTGGGGACCTGCAGAGATTACTTTTAAAGAAAGTCTGGAGATCCATGTACAAAAGCAGAGCTTTGTTGTGCACTTAGCTCATTATTACCATAAAAGGTCTCAAGTATGTATTAAGCCACTTTCAGCTTTTAGAACTGCCTTTCTAAATAAAAAATGATAGAAAATACCATCTTTTGAAGCATGTTTGAAGACTTTTGAAGTGTTTCTTTTCAGAAATGCTAGCAGGATCTTGCTATTAAATGTATCTTTAATAACAGAGTTTGAGTAGGGTTAAAAGTACTTGAAAACTTCAGCATTTTGTCATTTTTCCAATTTAACTGTAAACCATAGAATAATCTCATGAAGGACAACATAGTCACCTGACAGAATTAGTGAGCTTTGCAGAGTATCAGGTGGGAAATGTTTATCTATTCTGAATAAAGCTGAAGCTTTTTCATAGTATCAATTGTGCATCTAAAAGGGAATCTAAAAGCGGAAAATGTTTAATACATATTTCAGATCTTTTGTGGTAATAATGAGCAAAGTGCATACCAAAGTTCTCCTTTTGTACACTAGTTTCCAGACTTTCTTTAAAGTAATCTTGGATGTGACATCAAATGTTTAACATAATCTTAAAATAGTAATTTTTATTTTACACTATTTTGGAGAACCCTAGACACATATCTCCAAAAGCTTTACAGAGTGAGTAAGACACAGAATTAATTAGAAGCAAATATATTTACAGAATAGCATATAGAAGGGTTTGTGCGTATGCATTCAAATTTTTTTTAAGACCAAATATGCTAGTATACAGAAATGCACAGTTAAGGTACCCAGCAACCTTAACTTTGCCCTGTAGTGATGCCAGATTACAACCACATAATCATGATTAAGGCATTTTAGTTTTTCTGGTACCAGATTAAGCTTTTTTTTAAGACATTTTATCTTCTCTTCCCCCACCCCCGTTTCTGTCCTCCCTCCACTTCATGGTCACAGCAGCGTAAAGTTGAGGTTGTTTGGAAGTGCACACTCAAAGCATCCCTACCTTAGTATATTAAGACAGCCTTTAGGAACCTGGGTAAATATATCTTTGTGAGTTAAGTTCAGAGGGAGAAAAACATACTATTGATTGATTAAATACTAAATAAATATTGTTCAGTCATTTAATTGCTCAGGGTTTTTTCTCTTCTGAAGTCTGCATAAGCATGTTAGATGGAGTTTAATTTCCATGTAGCACCTGAAGGATAAACCAATGTAATTTAATTGGTAATTTTTTACTTTGTAACTAGCAACTTGTAGGCATGCTTCTGAATCCTTTGAAGAATTCATATACTTTCCTTAATTGCATATGATCAAAATATGCTTTCCAGTTATATGTGACAGCCAGAAGCTTCAGAAAAGTAGTCCTGCTGAACTGTAAGAAAACTGCAGTAGTTTAAAAAAAAATCCATTGGTAACCACTAGAGCGATACTTTGAACTGTAGAATTCAAGGTAATCTGTTGTATAAAAGCTGTACAAAGAATAATTTACCATAGAAGCTTTTGAAAAGCCCCATTTAACATAAGTATCAAGACCATTCTGTGGTTTAGTTTGTGACGGCATGCTTGCTGTCAGGCTAGTTGACAACCAATCACCATCCAAGATTTTCCTCGTCTCTGGGGCTCCCTCCAGTCAGATCACCTACACCTCTCCTGATGGCAAGCTATTGTTTGCTAAATCTGCTGATAGGTCATATAAGCTCCCATAAGACTTTGCAGATAAATCGTTCTTGTCCCCTAAATAGACTCCTAAAATATAGTCTTCCTCAAAAGAGACTGACATCCCCAAGGAATCCAACAGCTAAAAAGATTCCCTGGGTAGCAAAATAGAGACTTTTGTTAGAATTGGTTGTTTAGAGTGCCACACGGTTTTTAGTGACCATCTGTTCATCTTGTGTCCAGATCAGCAATTTGCTAGCTTGTGGTTACAGTAAGGCAAGATTTTCTGTTCCTCCTTCCTCAAAAAGATTTGAAATAGTATTGAAAATAATTTTTGGCACAGGTTGGTAAGATTGGGCATAATATACAGACCTCCTGAAGCTTTTCCAGGGGGTAAAGAAGACCAATGTCTTATTCATCAGGATCCAATAATGCACCTATGCCCAGGTGAGTTTAATTGCTCAGCCCAGTTCTTGAAAGAGCATCCTGAAGGTTTGGGGCATGTCTGGTAAGGACTAAAACCTGGCTGCACTCTCAAAAAAAATAAGGTATCTCTTTTGCTTTCTGTATGTGGGGTGGTTTCCCCCTCCCCACTCCCCACCCCCCCGAATTTTGTAGGGCAAGATGTGCTGCTGTTAGATGACCCGGAATCCCAGCTCTTTTAGATTTTCTACAGGAGGACTTGGACAAAGGCTACCCCAATCTCCTTCAGAGTTGAAACTTGTGTTCAAAATGCCTAAGAAGTCAGATAAATAGGGGAAGGTGATGGGTTCCTCTCCCCTGCTGGCATTGTTCCTTTAAGCCACTGTGACCTTTCTCTAGTCTCTATTCATGTCCTTGGTGCCTTCCCTGGAGTCTGAACCTGATGCCTTGCAGGTTATCTAAACCTTCCTTTTGACCTCTCTGCTTGGTGGATTTACAGTTGAAAGTGAATTTCCTGATGGTGATTATCTCAGCCAGGAAAGTGGGAGAACTTGCCACTCTTCCCCTTTTCTCCCTATGTTTGGTCAGTCATAGTGGCCAATTGCTCCTTTACACTTGTCCTAGTTTCCTCCCACCCCCGAAAAGTCAGGTTTAGATGAAAAAGGGGAAGGGACTGTCACAATCCTTGGGTTGGCTGAGCCAGAGAGGGAAATCACCAGCTAACTTTGCTTTCAGTAGCTCAGTTGAGAGGTGCTGAAAATCTGCAAATTTCGAGGCCTTATTAACTGTTTTATAGCTGTTTCAATTTTACTATTCATAACTTGCCTTTTTAAAATAATTGAGGTCATGAAGACTGCTACTTTGAGGTGGCGTAATGGTGATGAATAATAACATTGTTCCTCTGTAATGAAAAGAACTCAATAGTCAAGAAAGGACAATTGATGTGAAAGTCATTCTCTTTATGGTTTTTCTAAAATATTTTCAAATTATTGCTTAATCTCATTGCTCTTTTTATCCTTTTAACATTTTTTCATCAGCATCGTAATGTTCATAGATTCTACAGTGAGTTTTCAGCCTGCTCGCAGCTTTGAACTCAGACCTGTCAGTCAGATATATCCCTCCTGCCTGAAACCTACCAATCTTGTTGGAGACGAGGTGAACAAACTTCCGTACTGCAGAACTTTAGGAGAAATCAGTGAGGTGGCGTCCTGGTTTTCCCTGATTTTTTTTTCTTCATAAAATGCTTCAAAGTTGATGTTCAGAACACTGTTTTATGGGAGGATGGTATTGTTTGCTGTAATGCCTCAGGCAATCAAGAAATGACCTTTGTGCATAGCTATTTCAGTTTCACTTGTGTGCTAAGCTATAATTTAGCCTCCTTTTCTGCATGCTGCTGATAAAACCCCACTGTAAGATCTGTGGATATTACTGTGCTGAAGAAAAGAAAAATTGTATGTGCTTATCTGAAAATTTCCTTTATTTAAGTATTAAGGCCCATAGATCCGAGTGACCTTGGATAGGATTAAGGGATCACTGTTCAGAAGCTAAGCAAATAACAATTGTCTCATATTTTGCAATAGAAAATATCCATGGTTTAAAGTTATGAATGCTTTACTCATTTGCATCATAGTTGTGGGGTTTTTTCAGTTTGGCTGGCTTTGCAGTTGGAATGGTGTATCTGTGAGCCAGTGATTGACAAGGCTGAGTTCTGCATTTGCTAAACATGGAAGCAGGCTAAAGGCCCAGTATGTGATAGGCAGGTCTTTCTATGTAAAGAAAGATATCTGTGAGGTAAGTATGTATACGTTTTCTTTTTCCTAAGAGCTGAGACCTGGTTGCTGTAAATCAGTCATAGAGTTTAAAACCAGAAGGGACTACCGGATCACGTCGTCTGATCTTCTGTATATTACAGGCAACCAACACCACCCAGTACCCTCACACTAAACCCAGCAACTGAAATTAGGCCAAAAGTGATATATTAAAACAAACAAAAAAGGAAAAAAAAAGAACAAAACACTGGAGGGAGATCATAAACCTGAGTAAACTTATAGCCAGTGGGTCAGATTAATTATTGATGTGACTGGTTTGATGTCAACAGAGTTATGCTAGGTATGTATTTGGCTGCGTGTGGTGTTTTCTTTTTTAAACTTCTAAAACATATGAGGTTTTTATCCCTGTTGACCGGGTTCATGTCAAGAGCACGTAATGAGGAGCTCTCTTGCTCAAGGTGGAATTAGAGTTGCAGGGATTGAACTTGCTCATTTTGTATGGACAGTTTTCCCTTTACATGCAGCATGCTTCTGTGAGTTTTCTTACAACATCTTGGAATCTTACAAAATACGGTTGCTACGATACGTGCTTGTTTACCTGAAATGTGAACAAAGTCCTCAGAGCATCTGTGGTGAGGTTGGACTTGCCAGTCCAGGAACCTAAAGTAATTTCCAAAGCCTGGTCTCCCACACATGTTCTCTCCCTCATTTTCTCTTTGATAAGCTTTACTTATGGCATTAAAATGTAAACAACAGCAGTAAAGGATTTGTGGAAGGTACTATACCTTTCAGACCTAATCTAAAAAACACTTTGCTTAAAAAAAAAAAGTTAGAAAAGGAGCAGTTGATACCTATAAGGATATAACTTTTACAGAAAAAACAATTGTGTTAAGAAAGAATTGGGCAAGACTCAACGAGGGCTAGCTTGGCTCTCTCCGTAGTACCTTCTAGGGCTTTGGACAGGGAATGGTGAGGCAATGAATTTCGCCTTAATTGTGATGCTTTATGTTGTCATTTGAATTGTTAAAGCTTTCCTAATGTGATTGTTATTTCTATAGCTATGACCTCTCCAAATGACTATAGTGTTTTTTTTTCCTGACTTCTCATTTTTTCTTATGAAACACTTCAGGTCAGGAATGATTTTTTCGAACTGCACACAATTGTTATAATGCAAGAGGTTTTTTTTTTTAAATATTCTTGATAGTGTGAAATCTTTTAAAGGAGATTGCTACAGACTGGTCCATTTGCTGTTGGTGTTTGCTAATAGACTGTCACATGTTAGTATTCTATCTACAGGCTAAAACAGAGAGAATAGCATATTGGCATTGGTATCAAGGGCACATTCAACTTAGTGTTAAGAACATTGCAGTAAAACTTGGCAATTCAGAATCTCTATGGGCTCCTATTCATAGAGAGAGAGAGTTTTCATGTCATCCTGGAGTGTATTGTACACTTATGCAGTAGTTTCTCTAATTCAGAAGTGGGCAAACTATGGCCTGAGGCCTGCATCTGGCTCTCCAGACATTTTAATCCAGCCCTCGAGCTCCAGCCAGGGAGTGGGGTTCAGGGCTTGTCTTGCTCCAGGCATGCCAGGGATCCATGTGGCTCCTGGAAGCAGCAGCACATCCCCCCTCCGCTTCCTTTGCATAGGGGCAGCCACGGGGCTCCGCATGCTGCCCTTGCAGCTCCTATTGGGTGGCAACCACAGCCAATGGTTTGGCCATGCCTCCACATAGGAGTTGGAGGGAGGACATGTCGCTGCTTCTGGGAGCTGCTTGAGTTAAGCTCTGCCCAGAGCCTGCACCCTGACCCCCAACCTCCTGCCCCAGCCCTGATCCCCCACCCACTCTCCAAACCCCTCGGAGCACCCTCCTGCACCCCCAACCTGGAGCACCCGCCTGCACTCCCAGCCCCTCATCCCCTCCGACATTCCAATCCCCAATTTCATGAGTATTCATGGCCTGCCATACAATTTCCATACCCAGATGTGGCCCTTAGGCCAAAGTGTTTGCCCACCCCTGCTCTAACTACTAGTGTAAAGCCATTAAATATACATGAAGTTAGTTCCTCTTAAAATCTAACATGTCAAATTTGCCTTATTAAATGGTCAGATATAGGGCCAGATTGTAGCTATGGGAAACTTGAAGAGTCTCCCCACAACCTTGCATCCCCAGTGCAGGGCCAGGAAGAGTTGGAGTCCTTGCACTCAAAGTGTGTCTACATTTGGGGTGGAGTGGGAGAAGTGTGTTCCTAACTCAGGTTGAAATAGGATGGGGGCGGGGAAGACAGCTTTTAACTCAGGGTAGCAGCTCAAATTCAACTCCAACCTCCACAGAGGCATCGTTAACTCAAGCAGCTAACCTGAATTAAAAGCCAAATTGTGGTGTCTTCACTGCAATTTTAACTGGAGTTAGCCCACCTGAGTTAAAACACACCTTTCTCCCCCACCCCCGCAGTGTTGACATACCCTTGTTTTGAAGGGGCTGAGATGTGGGCAGTGGTCTTGACCCTGTTTTCTCCCTGCTCTCTACATTGACCAACAGGGCTGGCTGGGGAGTTGAGCACTCTGCCTGGTCTGAAAGGTAATATGATGGGCATTGTTCTGCCTATATACCTGGGAATTCCTGGGAGCATTGTGCTGTGGTATACTTCTCAAAACTCCCTGGTGTGGGGCAGCTCTGCAGATATCCAAAGGGGGTATTTGCCTTAATGTCATAATATGGCCCACAATGGTTGCAATCTCCAAGTGCATTGATTCAAAGAAAATAAGTGTTCTGTTTATAGCACCACTGTGGACTGGATAGCACACTGTCATATCCTTTTTAATTTTGGAGAGGTGTATTTATAGTCTGATTTACAAGATGAGGTCTTTTTAAGGCCATGCCAAAAAAGCAGTCATGGGTTGTCAACTTAGGTGGGCTAGTTAGATTTTTTTAAATTTCAATTTATCTCTAATTTAGGATGGTGATAAAACAATAATAAAGAGTTTATTGTTGTTAGAATACCCTTAATGAAGGGTATTTCTTTTTTTACTGAGTCTCAGAAACAAATTTCCCTTTAAATCAAAGTTGACATTCAAGGTTTGTAAGGTGGCATTTCTGCAGTGGAAAGATTAATGTACCTTTTAATAACCATTGAATTACTGTGATTTTTCTTCTACTGCAGAAATGGCACTTTCAATATTTCTTGATTTTTTTAAAAAAAATTTTTTAGCAGTTAATTATAGCTTTTATTTACTATAACACAGAATGTGTTTGGTTGCCTTTCTTTACACCACATCCTAAATGTTACAGGATTGTTGAAATGTTGCCTTTAGGTGTTCATATGTGCTGAATTGCCCATTGTTGAACATGAAATTGTGTTTAAAAATGTATTTTTGATGTCAGGTTTTAAACAAAATTCATCCACCTCCTCAAGTTTCTGGCAGTAATTTGAGAACACAGTTATGTGTTGTTCCTGATTCTCTATCTCGATTTTGCAAATATTTAATTATCCCCTATATATAGCCACCCAAAAGCCAATCTGTTTTCCACTGAAATTTTGGTTTGTATTTACATTAAGACTCTTTAGGCTGTGGATGTTAGATGTGTACTTACATATACAAGGCGCTCACTGTAGTTTTTCACTGCCTGCATAGTTTGCTTGTGTATTCGTAGTTGAGAGATGCATCTATCACCTTCTGGGTCTCATCGTCTCTAAAATTTTGCTCTAAAACTTTTTTTAGTATCCAGTTGGCTTTTAAACCTAGCTTTTCCTTTCTCTAATAATACATCCTTCCATTTTCCCCGCCTATAACTTGTCTGCAAGGATACTTAATTGCATCTTTAATATAGTCAACTCTTTCTTTTCTTTTTCCAGTGGACTCAATCTTTGTACATTATTAGTCATCAATCTCAGGAAAATGTCATTTGTTTCTAACCAGGGTATTTTGACAGACTGTGTGAAGCATGTTACGTTTAAAAAATATGTATGAAACCTCTTCAATTCATTGTAATATGTAAGGTGGTAGTATAATCAAATTAAGGTAGACTTTTTTTTATTCTTATAAATTCATCTAGATTTTTTAATGCTTTTTCTGCAGCTTTGGAATCTTGAGCCTAATCCTACAATTATCTTATTAATTAAACTATGTTCGCATGAGATGTATTTAAGGCATTAACTCCTTTTTATTGATGACTTCCACAGTGAAGTAATACTAATTACATTAAATTATTCTTAGAAATTTCAATTGTTTAATACAATACAAGTCACTGTGGAAGTAACTTATAAGAAAAGTGCTGAATAAAAGCATCTGAATCCTCTGAGGGTTTCAGAGTGTGTCTCTAGGGATGTTGCATTTTAGCTTGAAAATGTACATTTTTATCATTTATCTATGCTAGGATTATAGCTACCTTTTTGTAACCAGTTACAAACTTGGTGTTTGGTACTGCTTGAATTAGGGTAGTGTGTAGAGGCCCCAGTCAGGATTACTGTTTATCTGTTTTAGGGTAGAGACTAGAGACCCACTGTGTTAGATTCTGTACAAACACAGAATAGAATAGCGCCTGCTCTGAAAAGTTTGTAATCTGATTAATTTTAAATTGTATATATCTTTCATATAACTAGTATCTAGTGATCTTTGTAAATGCTAGTGCAAATGTATGTCTTGTATGATGTCATAGTTAAATCTGATCAATAAGTTGAATTATAGCAGCAGCACAAATAATGTGGTGTATTGTTCTGTAGATGTTATCAGCATTCACAGGTCTGTAAACTCAGCCAGATGTTAATCTAGCTGAAGTTAGGTAGGTTATGATTTATTTATCTCTCTGATCATATTCTGATTTTGAAGTTTAGTCTATGATACTGTGTGTATACTTACTAAATGCCCTTACAAGTTTTATTAAATATCACTTTACTTTTAAGGGTTTAAAATGCCAGATTTAGCAAAATACACAATGTTTTAAAAACAGAAAAGGACAAAATAGTGTACTGCATGTGGAATATTGTATGTTTTATTTTAAAATGTGATCTAAAATTCCTTTTATGGTTTGAGAAATAGATGTTCTCTCAACCCTGAAACTTTCAACATTAGGATCTGACATAACTAAAATTTTACAGAACTCCCCAGGGGTATCTTCCTATATATCTTTAGACAGGGGAGTCCTAGACTGGGGAAATAATCAGACATAGGGGAAAATTGTTGGAGTTGGAGGGTGACCAGAGTTACAGAAAATGTGACTTTTTTTTGCTTTTAGCTTGGCAGAGGAGCTCTAGTGAAAGAGAACTGGAAACTGGTCTATCCTGTAACTCCCACAGAGTCACAGTGGGATATAGCAGACATTCTGGAGATGTTGTTCTTCTGATTAATTGTTTGAAGGTCAACGCTACTGGGGTTCAAATGTATCTGTGTTCGCCAACTGAAGGGAGTTTATGTTCTGACTCTAGATATGTTTAGTGATCAAGTTAAGTTTGCATCTCTATTTAACCTCATTGTACATCAGTGTTTTAGTGGACACTGTTTCTGTTCATTTTGTTAATATTTTTAAATACTGGTGTGACTAAATCCTGTCTTATGTTTTGTCACTCAGTGAGAGTTTGCTTGAACCACAAATAAGTATATCCAATCATGGATATGTTTAGTTTAACTTTGTCTGCCTTCTAAGATACATTACATCAAAGAAAGAGGCTCAGGAATAAGTCTGAGTCAAATTCTGCCTTGTGGAAGTAAGAAAAGACTGTGTAGGTGGCAGCATAAATTAATAAATAAATCCTTCTGCAAACACTTGTAAGGAACTGATGGCACTAGCAGAATGAAATGGTCTTCAAACCATCCCTCAGAGTTCAGGGATAACCTCTCTCTTTAGTCATAACCTGGTGAGGTCTGAGAGCTTCACAAAAGTAAAACATCCTGAGCCAAATTCAGCCCTGGCATAGGTGGGTTTGGCTTCCAGTTATTTCAATGGCATTTGCATCTGCATGTGCCAGTGCTCCATTTAGTCTTTTCTCTTTGGAAAGACAGGTGAAAGAAAAGTGACCTACTGTAGTTATGTGCTGTACCTCCTACCACCTAGAAACTATAGGACACAACTGTATTAGAGATTTGAGCACCCTCTTTCCTCTTAGCATTAAGGAGAGTTTCTGAAAGTTGCTTTACTCTTTTTGGTACCATCCAACATATGTAGTATTGTACTTCACACTATTTTCTCATCTACTGCCTTTTATGCAAGTATGCCGTGCATGCCATTTTATTTTTCTCTGTCTAGATAGACCATATCTAAACGCAGCTGAACTGTATCTCCCTAAAATGTGCGGTTTCAGATACTATAGTGATAGGTGCCTCATAAATACATATAATAATAATAATAATAATACGGTATCTGGGTCCAAATCACTTTCGATTTTGAAAAAAGCAAATTTTCACTGATTATTTTTTTGAGAAATAAAAATAACTCACTTTGTCCATGACCGAGCATTTTATAAATGGAAAAAGACAGGAGATTCTGCTTAGGTTCATCTGGATTTTCAGATCATATCCTGGGGAGAGGAATTATAAGCTTGAATTAATAAAGGAAAAGGAGATAGCACTGGATCATTTTCATATAGTGAAAAGCATAAAGCATGATTCATACCTGAATCTAGGATGCCAACTTTTTTTTTTGTTTTGTTTTGTTTTACCCTAACATGCTGAACAGCTTTTTGAGTGGCATTAGTTTTTTTTTAAATTAGGAATCTAAAATTCTTTCTTTCAGTGTGCCTATGTTCTTCACACAGATATTTTTATGCATGTCTGTTTTCTACTGACTAACTGAACACTAACATTCAGCTATAGTAAGGCTTAAATACAGTTGACATGTCAGTTTGTAAGGTGCAAATGAAGGCTTTTCTTATGACCACATGGCTTTTTTTTAACTCTTACAGATCATGAGCCAAGTGGAGGGACAACAGAAGAATCTTGTGCAAGCCATTGAATCCCTTCCAGGTTCTGGACCTCTTTCTGCCTTGGATCAGGACTTGCTGCTTTTAAAAGCTACCTCTGCTGCCACCCTAAGCTGCCTTGGAGAATGCCTGAATTTATTACAGCAGAGTATGCATCAGGCGGGCCAACACAATAACAGGACATTGCCTTCAGGTGAGCACAAGCTGTCTTTTTCCTGGTCTCTGTATTATTTTTATTATTTTATTTTTTTAAATTATGATCCCCAGAGAGGCAGGATGGACTTTTCCTTAAAGAAATGACTCAGGATCAACACTAAATAAGCTTCCTTGGACCGAGATATCAACATATTCCTTCTGACGCACAAATATTGTAGAAACCATCAACATCAGAAAACAGGAGCAAAAGATCCGTGTCTTCTGCATAAATAGGTTTTGGAAACGGCAAATAAGAAAATATTAAATAAGTTCAAAGAAAAGTAATTTTGTTTTTTAAAAAGCGGATTTTTTTTTAATAAATTGAAATTTAACACAATGTGCTTTAATAACAAATTGTCTTTTTTTTTCTAAATAGAAATCTCTAGGGAGGATTGGATCCCCCTATATATTGAGTCAGTGCTTGTGGTTTTCTCTAAATATTGCTTTCTCTTCCCAGAGTTTCTTCCTATTTACCTTTGGCATATGGTTACATAGTTACAAAGTAGGACCCTGAGCCTGGCACCTATGTGGACCCTCAGAATAATAATTAGCCCAATTCTAGATCTCTGTAAACTGCTTCAAAATAAAGGTCTAACATGTCACAGTATAGTCAACAGGAGAGTTCACACATGGATTTCACAGTTAGACCCGATTGTAGGATCAGGACTTGTTATAAGACCAGATGTAAACCAATGGTTCTTCACATTTGGATGGCTTGACAACAACTTTGCCATCTCTACCTAATTTACTTAAAAACCTTTCAAGAACCACCGTCCCTCACTTCTCGGGGCAAAAACGTCCCTTCTAATTAGTAGGGTCGGTGTTTTCTGGAAATTGCTGATATTGATGCGTCATTTTCTGAAATTACCTTTCATTTCTGGAATTGCCGATTTCTTCTGATTTTTCCACCTTGTGCTTCAGCTGTTCAAGCCATTTACTACCAATGCCTAAAATGGTTAACCCTGAGGATAGTTAAAGAATTCGGCAGAGATGTGCTCCATGTGGATGAAGGGAAGTTATTTTGTACAATTTGCAGCCAAGTTCTTGATCGTGTTAAAAAGGATCACGTACTTAACCACATTAAAGGTCCATGTCATATTGCAGCAATAGAAAAAAGAAAGCAAAGGCTAGAGAGCAGCGATGAGACAGCAGCAAAGCAACAGCTCACAATTACTGGTGTGCTTGCACAACAAAATGAAAATCAGAAATACAGGGAAAAGATAGTACAAGACTGGGTGGAGGCCTGTTGCAACGCAAACATCACACTAGAAAAAACAGACAAAATGTGAGAATTCCTAAACGAGCACTTATGAAATGGAGTCTGTATCCTGCAAGCAAGTACACTGAGACAAGTCAATCTTCCCTGTGTCTTTGAACTAAACAAGCAACAACTGGTCACTGAATTGAAGGGTCAGCACGTAGCTGTAATTGTGGATGAATATACAGACAGTGTAAACTGGTATGTTGCAAATATTCTAATACAGCTGATGCAGATTTCAGAAGATTGCCCAGCTGCTGCTAAATTTGTAGAAAAGTGGAATTAGAACGTGTTAACTAATCTGCAGTTGCACAAGCTGTTATAAAGACCCTTATATAACATTGACTTTTCAAATATAGTAGTTTATAATGCAAAATAAATGTGAAAGTCATTTGAAGACCATTTAAGTGACATTTTAACCAGCTGCATTCATGTGACCTGCTGGGCATACTAGGCAAATGCTGGCTCTGTTTGTTTGTTTACAGAAGTGGACAGTCTGTGTGCTCTAATTTAAAAAAAAAAAAAAAAAAAGCTGATATGCAAACTCGCACTTAGAGTCTACCTTATCGATCATGGAGTTGAAAGCTCAACATTACCTTTGCAACTGGTTGTAACAAGATGGAATACTTTGGTTTAAAGCCGTAGAATATCTCTGCCATCATGTGGAGTATTACAAGGGGTTCATTGGTAGGGAAATCAAAGTGGAGGACTACTGCTGTTTTAGAGGAGCTAAGTGTTTATTGCAGTGTATCATTTTGTGGCACATTCAATTTTTATTCAAGCAGAAGCAACTCCACTTGTTCGGACACTGCTTAAGTTTGAATCGTGGTCACATTACCAACGGAAGTGTACAAAATTGCATTTGA
The DNA here is from genome assembly GCF_009764565.3 of Dermochelys coriacea. Lineage (NCBI taxonomy): Eukaryota > Metazoa > Chordata > Testudines > Dermochelyidae > Dermochelys > Dermochelys coriacea. The sequence goes on from NC_050069.1 coordinate 195,654,800, forward strand.
TTTGCTGGTAATACTGCAGTACACAGGACAGAATGTACTAGAGAAGACAATCTCAAGTATCAAGTTTTTCAAAGCTGTGCAGAGGTACTTAAATACAGAGAAACAGCCAGCATATAGATTTTTTTTCACAATGTGAGAATCCTTAATCCCAAGCAAATTCGTGTACTTTCCCACAACATAAATGACTATGAACTGAGTATTCTGCTGCTGAATTCTGTACTTGAGGGTGAGTGGGAAGTTTACTTGAACATTGTAAATAAACTTCCTAGTACCCAGTGACATTTCTCTCTCCAGTTTTTGGAGAAGCATGGACAAATGTTTGCCAAGATTTAACCAGATTGCTTGTGTTGTTTTGGTGATCCTGTGAAATTCAGTTGATGCTGAACGCAGTTTCTTCAAACTTGGACAAGTGCTAGCCCTGCAACATGACTGTATGTCATTGGAAAATATGAAGCTGTATGTCTAAATGAGTTTTAATGTGTCCTAAGTTTGTGTCAATGAATATTTTGTATGCTGATATACAAATATTTGCAATAAAACATTAATTTACTTTCAGCAGAAATGTAATTATTCCATAGTTCCTGGTGCTGTTAGATAGTTGCATGAAACAATAATCCAACTTTTATTTTAAATGTATAGTCTTGCATGGCAAGAATTTTTTGTGGTTATAATGATGATCAGTTAATACTTTTTTATGTTCTAAAAATGACAGTTTCGATTTAAAAAATAGTCTGTAAACACTAATGTAGGCTACTGCATTTTTGTGCAGTAAAGGATTACATATCGCTCATGTTTGTCAATACATGTATTTTTTGTATTAATATAATGCATATCTGAAATATAAAGCTTTGAAAATCTGAAATTACTCTGTTTTCATTGCCAGAAAACACTGGCCCTACTAATTAGCTTAACCGTCAGGTAAGACCCAACCACAAAGCTGCAGAGACAACTGGGTGAGAAACTCTGGACACTCCTTTTTCTGAAAACAGAAAAAATAGACCTGGAGAAGGATGGCACAAGGGCCAGATGATGAGCTGAGGAGTGGATAGATGGCATGAAAAAAGCAATTTTTTTGGAGTTATGCAGCACATAAAACAGTTATGTGAGTTCTTGGCATAAAGTGCCATCTGCATAATAATACTCTATTGGGACCCTGTCTTAATTCAGACTTCAAAAGAGACTCCAGGGATAACTACACATCTTAAATAATCCACATAGGCATACGAAGCACAAGAACTAAAGGACCTTTCTTATCTTCTGTGTTCCATTCACCTCATAAGAGATGCAAACAAAATACAGGTATTTAAAAAGTAAATTGAAGGAGCATTCCTCTTTGACTGAGAAGAGGTCTTTAAATTCTTGGCTTTGTTTTAGCTTTCCTCATGGGAACAAGGTAGGAAGCAAAGACGATACAAAAATCCTTCTGAGAAGGAAGGAACTACTTCCTATTCATATATCTCTGGACGCTCTTCTTTAGATTCATGTGAAACAAGTAAATTGGCTGAGATAGGGGAGCTGGACAAATACAAATGTTGGTCCTCTATCCTAACAATAAGCTTTTCCCTCTTGGCATTGATAAGGTTTCTAATTCCCATGGATGGAACCAGTATTTCCAAAGGTTTCATAGAAAGGAAAGCTAAAAATTCCCTTAGAAGGTCATAATCTCTTTGCACTGGCCTGAAGGCAGGCATGGCATCTGCTCTTACTGTTAGAGTTTGAATACACACACAGTTAAACTAGGAAAAAGAAAATCAAGAGGAACAGAGAGGCTAAAAAGCTTATAAAACATTTAGTCTGCTCTCTCCTGTTAAAAAGATGTACTTTGCAACATGAGATTTTTCTTCCAGGGTCCAGTTATGCAACACAATTGCCTGAAGGAACCTGTGGCTAAAAGCCATGATTACTGGTTTCTCCTCTCGATTTAATTTTATTCAGGTCTCGTTTGATAGGATTGTCATTTCTAGGGGGAGTCATTAGAGTAAGCTGTTCAGGATTCATCAGAGCTTAATAAACTCATACCTAATGACTCTAAGTAATGCTCTAGCCAATTCCAATTGAGAGATTTTAATTCTACAGTGTTCAGACCGTTTTTGGTTACTGCAGATGCAGGAGATTCTTTCTTCAACAAAATGGATGACCCATGTCGTCGTCTTCTAATATTAGGAGGTCAAAATAATGATTCCTGTTAGCTCAACCACCATTATCCTGTTGGAGGATGGCTAAAACATTTCTTCAGTTTTTGCATCATCTCTGGAAACACATGGGCACTGGAAATAATTTAGAAAGATGACTTTGAGATTCTAGAAATTCTCTTTCTTCTCTTCCTACTTCATTTTCAGTATGTTGGAGAAAATACATAAATATTCAAAGCAATTAATGCATCAAGCCCCAGCTATGTGAAAGGCCAGATTTTGGCCTGTGAACTGCTGAGACACTTGTGCTCTTCTGGGATAAGATCACAAAATCTGGGATAAAGTGCACAAAAGCAGAAGACAAAGCATTCTCAATCAAGGGATCTGATGTGATTGAGAACAAGTAGCTGAACTGCAAAATATTAATTTTTTATTCAATTTTATGGAAAAATAGTAATTTCCATGATCAGTATATGCCATATTTTCAGCACTAAGTGCCCAAAGTGGGAACAGAAGGGCTATACCATTGGGCAGCAATAACATGTCTGACTGCTAGTATTGCAGAGGATGGGGTTTTTTTATTTGGAAGGTGTGGACTAGGATTGCCAACTTTCCAATTGCAGAAAACCAAATACATCTGCCTTATCCCCTGCCCCACCACTTTTCAGAGGCCCCACCCCCACTCACTCTATCTCCCCTCTCTCCATCACTTGCTCTCCCCCACCCTCACTCAATTTCACTGGGCTGGGCAGGGGGTTGGAGTGTGTGAGGGCTCCAAGATGGGGCCAGAAATGAGGGGTTTGGAGTGGGCTCCGAGCTGGGGTAGGGGGATAGGGTGTGGGAGGGGGTATGGGCTCTGGGCTGGGTGTGTGGGCTCTGGAATGGGGCCAGAAATGAGTGGTTCATGGTGAGGGGAGGGCTCTGGGTTGGGGCAGGGAATTGGGGTGTGTGTGGGGGGGGGGTGATGGCTCCAGCTGGGGATATGGGGTTTAGAGTGGGCTCTTGGAGGGAGTTTGGGTGTGGGAGGGGGCTCAGGGCTGGGACGGGGTTGAGGTGTGTGTGGCGGGGTGAGGTGTGCGGTCTCTGGGAGTGAGTTAGGGTATGGGAGGGGGTTCCAGCCTGGGGCAAGGGATGGGGTGCAGGCGGGGGTTTGGGGTACAGACTCTAGGCGATGCTTACCTCAGGCGGCTCCTGGAAGCAGCTGGCATTTTCCTCCTGCTCCTACATGGAGGCATGGCCAGGTAGCTTCGTGTGCTGCCCCTCTCCGCAGGCACTGCCCTCACAGCTCTCATTGGCCATGGTTCCTAGCCAATGGGAACTGTGGAGCCAGCGCTCGGGACGGGGGAAGTGCACGAAGCACCCGTGGCCATGCATCCCCTTAGGAGCTGGAGGGACGCTTCTGGGAGCCGCACGGAGCCAAGGCAGGCACGGAGCCTGCCTTAGCCCCACTGCACCACTGACTGGACCTTTAATGGCCCGGTCAGCAGTGCTGACTGGAGCTGCCAGGATCCCTTTTTGATGGGGCTTCTGGTCAAAAACCGGATGCCTGGCAACCATAGTGTGGACATTATCTGTATCAAGTAGAGAGGAGATGTATTGTCATATCCTTCAATTGTAAATATAACTGTTAAAGTAACTAAAACAAATGTTAAAGAATTAACTTTGAAATTATCTGATTTATTATGATTTCTAATGAGCTCTGAATATTCTTGGTCCTTAAGTGCCCTCATGAGGCTTTGCTTACTTCTGGAAAGCAGGATGCGATATTACTTAGGTGGCAGCGCTCACTGAAGAAAACCAGCTCTATTTACCATATGCAGCATAGGGCTAGGTGAACCTCACTGCTCCAAATTAAGATCTGGCAGATTAAAGAAGAATGTTGCTGGGGCTCTGAAGTGTGTCACGAGAGAATTTCAAGTAGAAGCCATAGATATTTTTAAAATCTGTTATGAAAACTAGCTTTTCATGACATTTAGTACATTTTTTTTTTTTAGCTTTCTAAGCTATTATGACTAATCACTGCTGTTTGCTTTTAGGGGTGTGCCAAAGATATTTCATTACTGCTTTTTCTGGGATGCTGCATGTCCAGCTGTTCTGTTAAGTTGTTGGACTCCAAGCTGATGAATACAGCCAACTGATGTTTCTTTTCTGAAGAGACGATAGGAAAGAAGATGTGCTTTTCCCTTTTGGTCCTTGGCTCTTGGCATCCTGATATTGCTAGTTGGATCAGAACTTAGTTGTATAGGCTTTAACAGCAACTTTAAAAATATTGATTAAGCTGACACTGATGGGTTCCCCCCCCCTTCGGGGTGCCACTTGAACTTGGGTACCTCTGAGCCTGCCTGGCCCACCAGCCTGGGCTCCATTTACTCTGTATTGCTGAAGCAAGCTAGCCAAGCCTTCCCTCATGCTTCAGACTGCACTTTACCAGCACACGTACAGGTACCGACACACCCGGCTGCACCTATACACACAGATACTGAGATCAGCTCTGTATGGGAAGGCTCAGCTAAGGAGTTGCCCAGTACTCAAGGGCACATGGCCCCCTAGAGGGTAAACCCAAAATTGTACCATCTTGCACTGCACAGAGAACTGTACAGTGTAAGCTCATGAAATTCGCCCCCTTCCTCAATGTGGAGAGGGGACATGCACAGCTTTCTGCCCCAAGTTATGATTTCCACACACACTGGTTTTAGACAAAACCAAACCAAGTTTATTAACTACAAAAGATAGATTAAGTGATTATAAGGGATAGCAAATAGATCAAAATAGTTTTATTTGCTAGGTAATCTAACATGCAATCTAAGCTTAATATACTAAAGAAACTGGTTATAAGTAGCAATTTCTCACTCTAAATGCTGTTTTAGGCAGGTTGCAGAGATTCTTGAAGGCAAGCTGCACTTGCTTGCAGCTTAAAACTCCAGACATTACTTTCACAGGCTAGACACCCTCTAGCCTGGGCTCAGCCCTTCTCCCCTAGTCCAGTCTCTTTGTTCTCAGGTGTTTCCAGCAGTCCTCTTTCTTGAGCAGGAAGTCAATGAAGAATCAATCTTGATGATGTCACTCCCCTGCCTTTAATAGTTTTTGCATATGGCAGGAATCCTTTGTTTCCCATGTGATTCCCAACCTCAGTCAGTGGAAGAATACTAGTATTATCATGGTGTCCATAACTCAGAGGCTATTTGTGGCATCCCCCGGAAGGCTTCCCGGTGGGAGATTAGTATCTTCAAAGATCTATTGTTCTCCCTAATGGCCCTTCCCAATGAGCCATTTAGACTGATTGAATTCTGTCTAGTGGGCGTTTCCCAGGTGTACACATTTGTAATAGAAATATTGTTTTTGCATTTAACTTTAGATACAAAAATGATACATGCATACAAATAGGATGGTCATACTCAGTAAGTCGTAACTTTTTCAATGATATCTCCTATGCCTTATCTTGCATAAAATACATCATAGTTATGCCATAATCACATCATATAACAACAATTTCTATGAAGAATATGGGGGTGTAGTGCCACACTGAAGAGCTGTTCTTCTCTGTGATGGTCATGGTTGCGCTTGGGACAGATGGGGAAAACACACTTGCATAGTTCCCATAGATTTTATTTCAGTAAAAGAATTTAAGACCTTGGAAGGAAAAAGGGGAGCAGATGGTGAGTTCTGGCCTGACACCATGTGTCTTTATATTGAAGCAAAAAAGATGTAGTTAAAAATAAAGTAGATTTTTTGTATTAAAAATAAAATATTTGTCCATTTGTACAGACAACTAGTTCTGCAGATCTGATCCGAACTGCACAAGTGCAATATCATTGAGATGACACTTTTTTCTCTCATGTTCACTTGCTATTAAAAAAAAAAGTCTGTACTTTGTAAATACAATGGTCAACAGGATTGCAGTATGCAAATAAGAGAGGGGAGAGTGGATAGACTAGGGGGTTGATTGGCTGATTTACTTTCTCTTCCACTGCACACCTTTCCCACCCGGTCCCATTTAGAAAAGGATCAGACAGTTCTGCTATATTCTTATTTGTTGTTACCCAATAATGAGCTATTCATATGGGAAGGAGAAAGGGACAACACATATATACATTATTAGTCACCTATCACCTATTAAAAATAGAGACATGCACACGTGGCACATCAATTACAAAAAACTGGTCTTGTGTTGCTAGCCAAAATATATAACTATTTTGAGTTCATTTTAACTTTATTTTAGAACAAAATTTCAAGTCTTCCTCACACAAACTTTGTCAAATCTTGGCCAAATTGCTCATGTTCATGGCCTTTTTGCTCTGAGAGCTATACTATTCTTTTGGGAGATGATTAAAAAAAGAGACTCATTGCTACAGGCACATTAATTCCCTCAAGAGGACTTGGTAACTTTTTAGTTGAACTTTTTTCATTCAATGTTAATCTTTAACTCTGAAGACATGCATCTCTCACAGAACTCTGTGGATGTCCTAGGCAGGTCTCCAGGGCCCTTCAGTGTTGTTCTTTTAATCTGTCAGAGTGCACTTTGGAGCAGTGGGATTATCCCTTGCTTTGTCTCCACATCACTTAAAGTGTAAGCAAAAATAGGACCAGGATCACAAACTGAACTCTGATCTCCAGCAGCATCTGAATCTTTCCTGAGCTGTCAAGTGTTGCTTAGGATAGCTGCACAAAAAAGGCTCTGCCTGCTTACTGACATTGTTGCATTTCTATAACTTAATTTTATCCCATATTAAGTTTTTTTTCATGAGGATAGGTTACTGGCCTGTCGCTCAACCCCCAAACTGGAGAACCAATGAACTGTTTCTTGTAGGATGGGGACCAGACAAGGAGTGAAAACTCCCACCAGCATAACTCGTAAGGTCTGTGGACTGCATAAGCCTGCCCACCCTATCAAAGTGCAGTCCCCAGGAAAGATCCAACAATACAGCAATAGCAATAAAGAACACTACTCTTACCCTGGGCCAATAGAAATGTTGTCTTATTGTGTGCATTTAGAATAAAACACAAGCAAGCTTTTTACATTTATATCTAAAGATCTTTGAAATTAAGTTCATACTTAATTTGCCTATTGAGGCCTCAGTTAGTTTCTGGCTTTCTTCTGCAATGGATGACATCACAGACTCCTAATGTGAGAAAGGAGACTTGTATAGCTTTGTGATGTCACTGAAATGTTGCTGGGGAAATATGGAAACTTCATGGCCTCACTGGGCAAGTAAATGCGAGAGAGATTGCTTTTTAATGTTTTGTATTGAACCATACTGTACAATTTACATTTTGGTAATTTTTTTTTTTAAATCTAGGTATATATTCCAAAACTGATTTGGAATCTTAAACTGGATGGAACACTTCTTTACTGACAAATTTTTAAAATATATGAAACCCCCACATCCCCAAAGCAAAAGAGAATAGCCCTTAGTTTTGAATATATTATATGTATTAGGGACCGTATGCCTCATTAAAATAACTTTCACTGTCATACTGTAATGACTTGTAAGTATGTGTAGTCAAGAGAAAAACAGAACTAAGGGCTTGCTCAGAATAAACCATTGTGTAATTAGGTTGGGGAGTGGAGATAACCTGCTAGGTTGTTATAGTAGCTTCAAATCAACCTCAAAATTGATTTCTGTATTTACACAGCTTTTAAGATTTTTTTCAAAAAGATTCCTAGGAACTGGGGTGTTAGATCCCATCTCAGTGACCATTCATGCTGAATTAAAGGATAGTGGAATTTGATTTGGGATACCATTTTTACGTAAATAATTGCCAGGGATGGGTGAGAGGGGTAATTAATGATCTTAAAAGTTCTGCTCTCTATTATTTTTAAGTCCACATTCCTTCTTATGTTTAGAACAGATGACAGCTTCTTTTTGGTTAAACAGTTTATTCTTCCTACTTGTTAAATTTAATAATTTAAAACACATTAGAAATATTCTAGTTACAAAATGCATTGTAAATACGTAATTACATTATAGTAGGTTAAATTAACAGTAGCATAGGAATTGCCTCTTCGAACAATAATCTTAATCTGTTATTTATTTTATCGCTTGTATTATGGTAGTGTTTGGAGCTCACAAACACATGCACAAAAAAGTTTGTCTCAAAGAGCTTGTAATCATCCCCCTCCTTTACTAACCCCTTTCCATCTCCACATGCCCCTCATGCAATCAGTCATTTTGTGGTCTATATCTAGATATTTTCTGCTGTTATTGGTAATTCTAATAACTAAAACTAAATGCAGTGATTGAGGTCTAGCAAGCTTTTTTTTAGTACTGATGTATTTTTTGGGGTGGAGATGTGGGTGACAGCAATGTAACCCATCCCACAAAATGGAGAGTAAACTGTTACAAAGATTGTCCTCTAGGCTTTTGCTACTCTCCAAGAACCTGTTATCCTTGAAGGTTCACCCAAGCCAGAGAGTTCAAATATCCCCAGGGGGCAGGAATGTGCTGATGGAGGCTTATGGTTCAGGCTTACCTTTAGTTTACATCTTTCTAGTGTGAACAGCATTCTAACACAGGTCTTGATAGAGGTGTTAAAGCTAATCAATGCAGAAAGACCTCTGACAGAACAGAGGGGAAACAAAATGACATGTAGTGGGCTAAAATAGAGGCTTCAGACAGGAGTAGGGTAACCAGATGTCCCGATTTTATAGACACAGTCTTGATATTTGGGGCTTTTTCTTATATAGGCTTCTATTACCCTCCACCCCCTGTCCAGATTTTTTCACACTTGCTATCTGGTCAGCCTGGACAGGAGGAGTAGGGAAAAAAGTCATGGATGCTGTCTGAACTCGTCTTTGGGTTGGGACTTAGAAGACTTAGATTATTCAGAAGATGAATAATCACGCATTCCCTTTATTGGGATACTGACTCATATCTCTAGTATGAGGAGAAAATCTACATATTTATTTCAGGGCCATTATAAGATTTTTAAATAATATTTGCACGGACAACTATTGACAGTTTTTGATTTTTATTAGGAAAGTTATACTAAATTGCACATTATTTTCATGTATAACCTCTGACCTTAACTGAAATATATTTGATAATTCAAGCATGAAATATAATTTGGACCTTTGCTACAGAGTTCTGTAATGTTTGCATAGTTGTGATGATTAGGTAAAATGTAAGCTGCAATGTCACAGTAAGTGGGAAGAGGAGAAAACAAAATGAGCTTCAAAGTATTTGCTGAAGGTAAAAATCAAAATACCTTGAATTTCCTGTTTAATATATTATGCCATATTGATTCCTGGCTTGAATAGCTTTTGTAATTTTCTTGGTAAATGTTAGCCATCCACCCCAAAAAGGGAATTTATTGCAGATAAATTGTTGCTAAATGCAGAATAATCATCTTTCTGTCACTGTGGCAAAGGTGTGTATGCGTAGAGGGGCGGGGGAGATGACTATGACTACAAGTAGCAATTGATGTATAGAATTTAGGACTTTGAGATTAAAATCATGTCTAGAACATGAGTCTTGTGGCTTAACTCTAGTTTTGTGTTTCAGAAAACATCCTAGGATGGCATGGACCAAAGTCACATTCCACAGAACTGAAAAACAGTGCTCTCAGCTCTTTATCATCTGCTAGTGCCAATATAACGTGGGCAATAGTACCAACTGCAACTCAAGATGGGCAAACACTACCACCAAATACTGAGGTAAACACAGTAGACCTGTGTATATTGTTTTCTTTTTCATTTAGGTTAGAAAGCCTTACCATGCTTGTAGCTTGCCCATTCTTGCCAAATTGTGTTCGACAGATATTTTATTCATATTAAACTGCTCCATTTCACTTTTAAAAATATTTTTATTTTAAATGACTTAATTAGTAAGTAAAGTTAAACAGTGAAGATGGATGGTGGAGTATGGTGAAAAATGCAGTATAAAAACCTAGACCGATATATTTATGTATGGCACTTACTGCATGTTTTACTGCATGTGTGGGATTACTTCAGATAAATTTACAAATTGATGTACTATATGTGCTTTTGTTCAGCCTGGAGCTGTTTTGATTTTCAATGGAAGAATTATGAGGAGTCCATTCTAGTGGTGCCCATCGTGACCTGATTTGACTAGTTGCTGTATATATTGTAAAGTTTCATGGAGTAAGGACTCCTTACTTCACACTAACACAGCACACTGCAACAGTTCTTGAGACGTCTGCATCAATGATTTGTAGATTTGAAACTATCTAATATTGGTATCTCTGAATTGCCAGGACACAGTATAAAAGTTGTCAAGCTATTAGGAGATTGTCAGTGTGCGCACGCTATTAGGTAGTCATTGCTATAAAACAGTGTACCATGGTAGCAATTGGCAAATTGTCTAATAGCAGCATTTAGTACCCATGCCTGCTGTAGATGTGCTGGTTCGCTGGCGAACACTTCAAGGCAAGTGATAGACTCACTGGTAAACTTATTTCTAACTCTAATGTGGTTTTGATATATTTATGTGTATGTAAGGAGCTGCTCACCTTTGTGTGGGGAATCCAACTTAATTCCAGTTGAAAATTATCCTACAGATAAAGGGACCAATCCTGCTAGATGAAGTTGAGGGTACTCCACACCTGCTAGGATTGGGTCCAAAGACATCTTCAGGAGTGCTTGATCTCAGTTAGAAGATATCAGTTTATTGGTGGAGCATTTGCTTGCCAACTGTGTCCTATGACTTGTATAAAAATGTGTTGCTCTTTTAGAGTAAGTTCCTTGCAAAGTACTTGACAGAGGGATTTCTTATACCCATAATGATGTACCTCACAAAGACACTTGTTACACCTGAAGGACACATTATATAACTCATTTTCTGATGCATTGTCCTCAGTGTATTCCTGTAAAATACGTTTCCAAAACTAAAGGCTAAAATACTAGTAAAATCCCAACTTCTCTGCTGGACAATCAGATCACCATCACCATCACACCCCAAAATACTGGGGTTGTTCTTATCTGCAGCATGCATGTTCCGTCATCCTTCATTTCTGCCTGTTTGCTCTATTGTTTAAGAACCAGCAGTGTTGGAAATTACAAGACTATTTCTTGCTTGAAGCACTAGGGCAGTGTGATGTATTACAATAATTTTATATATTGTGATATATGTTAATGCATCAGTCATAAGAACACACTTCATAGATGATTGTGATACGTTTTCAATTCCAGAAGCAAATCAGACAAGCTACAGTAAGTCAAGGGATGATGAAGTACATATGTCTACCTATCCAGAGAGCTACAAGTTCTAACTGTTGCCTTTGCAGCCTTGACAGTTTCTTTAAATATATTTCTCCTATCTCAGTCCAGACATTGAGTAACATTAGCAGATGGAGACAGAAGGCTTTTCAATTTTGCAGTTGGTATTCCAGCTATAAAAGCAAGAGCCAGATTGACATTCCACTTGCTTTCTGTCTTTAGCAGATAGAAACTAAACTAAATTCTGGTTTCAGCTGAGCATATGAACAGACATTCTGTTTTGGGCCCTAGGTTTTGTTTGATATCTCCAGTTGCTGTTTGACCTTGTGGTTCTCCAAATGCAAATGGTTGTCCTGATTCACTGAAGAGTTCTGTGATTTTGTGTGTGTGTGACTTTTTTCCTGTCTACGTAGTTGGAAAAGATTGTGAGCAAAATGTACCCCAAGTAACACATTTGCATCTTCCTGCATCAATTTAGCTACTGTGTCCCTGTGGGATTCTCTTAAAGGAGAGCATATGGGGAAGTTCTTTTAGGGGACAGCTCTGATCTCTGCAAGGGGCTCTATATGAGTGTCCTTGGGGGATGCACTCAAACAGTTAGTTGCCCCAGCCAGCCCTCCCTAGAAGCACTGGCTACTTCAAGGACAGAACTGCTGAGTGCTGCAGGACTCCTGGCAGAGTGGAGGTTTTGGGTATTTTGTGTGCCTGCCTCACTCCATGCTGTGGGCATACTTCACAAGCTAATATTCTGCTGGTATTGGAACTGATTAAACTTGACAATATATTTTCCTTTAATGAAATACGCAGTGGTCTCTGACTTACCCATTAGTGAATCAATATTTTCAGCATTCACCTACCATCCTGAATTTAGCATAATTTAAAATGGCATTGGCTAAACCTGAATTGCCAGTTTACTATAGAGTTTCTCTGCTTTTTCTTTTTAATAGGAGGGTAAGAGGAGGATTGGAAGAGGATTATGTAATTCAAATTTTATCCAGCAGTGCGGTCAATGGACCTAGATGGGCATATGATGTAAATTCACTTTAGTTAGAAATTGCATAATTTATTTTTCAGATAATTACATGACAATTCTCTTAAGCAAAATATTTTTTTTAAAAAAGAGGGAGAAATTGTGTTGCCATGAGTATTCCTTGCTCCTGGATAAATTGTTGCATTGGACTTTTGACTTGCTTAGTACTAGAGAAAACTGGTAAGAATAGCTGTCAATTAGAAATTTCTTGCTAGAAGAGTGAGAGTTCGGGCCAAATTTGTCCTTCAAACCTATTTGCCATTCCTTCTTTTCATAGCCCTTGCATCTTCAGCATGCTCACAACAATTTCATCTTGATGGGGGAAATGCTTAAGGGATAAAACTTTTTATTTTTAAAGAGAAAAATAATTACTCTGTGCTTTTTGATTTCTTGCTTCCCCCCTTCCTGCCCTTTTTTTATTACAGTGTCTTCCATGACTGCTGATGCAACAAAGTGAATTTTAAGCCACTGCAGCTTGGATATCAATATATAATTTGATAATACATGCTGAGCATTAATAGTCTGACCTAAGGAGTAATGAAATTATGGATTGCAGTTTATCACTTACAGACTCTTTAATGTGTTGTCATTGCCTCAAATCCCTCCTGACTCTGCCCAAGGGATTTTATACCTGTGGGGTGGAACCACATAACGGCTAAAATATTTTATTCCCCTCATCTGTTTCCACTTGATAGACTCCATATCCATTATGCTCTTCCTTCTCCCCACATTTTGTTTTGATGTATTTTAAAAATTGCCGGTGTCTTGCCTTTATTAATCATTCATAAAATACATTGGTAAAGTGAACTGTAGGAATGTTGCTGTTTTGTATGTGGAGGCTTGGGCTCTGCAACAGATGTAATTCATAATCTCCAGGCATCATTTTTCAAGTCGTTTTTACCATTCTGATGTCTGAGTTCTAAATGCCAATGCCATTTTAAATAGAGAGACTCCTTTTTCTACCCAGTTATAAAATAAAATGTCTGGTTTTGCACAAGATACTATGCTAAATGTACAGCTTTTATGTACTGCTTTTGTGACTTTCCCTGTACATTTCAGCATATTAAGATATTTCAGCTGATATTTCAGCATATTAAGATATTTCAGTTGAACTACTGCTACTAGTTTAAAGATGCTGTCCCTTTTTAACAATAGATTTTAATTATTTTGCTTACTTTCCACTTGAAGTAATATCCCCTCATAAGCTTGAAAATAGCATCTTTCCCTCCTGTCTTTTTCGTCTCACCACCTGGCAGATGTTTTTCCTGCTAATTCTCTCATAAAGCAGCAACCGAACACAACTATGCTGTGATTATTTTTTTAGCTTTTGTTGTCTACGTAATCACTGATATCTGTCTTCAATAGTGGGAGTCCAATTCTGAATATAAGGGTTAACTTTGCATTCCCTATGCTGGCTGGAGTTGTCTTTGTTGTAGCAGAGTGTGGTGTTTAGATGCTGCTTGTAATTATTAGAACTGGGAGCACTGGCTGTTGGGAGTCTGACAGGACAGGAAACAGGAAGGAGGGGGGAGGAGTTGAAGAGGCTGAGTAAGAGCTACTAAGGGTGCAGCAGCAGCAGCTTGGTAAAGAGGTTTCCACTTTAAAAATAAAGTCCTGTTGAAGTTTGTTAGTACCTTGCCTGGTTGCTACAACATTTTGGTGACGAGGATGGATCTTCTGCCTCTGCATGCACCTGCACCCTTTTTACAAAGCCCAGGTGAGCCTCCAATTGCTTTTACTGCCTGGATCCATAGGTTTGAGAATTATCTGCTTGCAGTCAGTGCTACAGAGATTTCTGAAGTAAGAAAACGTGCTCTGCTAATCCACCGCCTTGGAGCAGAAGGGCAGCATATATTTTACGCTTTTCCCCTTGCAGATGATAAATATGAGACTGCACTCACTGCATTAAAGAACTTTTTTGTGCCAAAGGTGAATGTAGTAGTTAATCGTGACAGATTTTGCCAGCGTGAGCAGAAACCAGGGGAGACTAATGCAGTATATTGCTTCCCTGAGGAGTCTGATTGTAACTTGTGACTTTGGGAATATGGCAAATGAGATGATTAGAGACCAGCTCATTGAGAAAACAACCATGCTTTGTGTAAGAGAACACTTACTTCTAGAATCACAACTTGCACTGGAAAAAGCAATAACCATTGCTACTCAGATTGAGTCAGCTACACCTGAAGCCAAAATAATGAGCATTGATACAGGAGGCACAGTCCAGGCTGTGACTCCTTTGCAGAAAAGTTCATTATCGCTGCAGACAAACGATTACAAGAGGAAAACTAATGAAAAAACCACCGAATCAGCAAATTCAAAATACAGTAAAAGCATGCTTTCGCTGTGGATCCCCACAACATCTTGCAAGCTACACAGGATGTTCGGCAAAAGTAGCTCAGTGCAATCATTGCAAAAAGATTGGGCATTTTGCTGAAGTATGTTGCAGCAGCCAGTTCAATCAACAGGTGCATGCAGTTACAATACCAGATGTTACTGCGCTGAGCGTGGACAAAATCACTAATGCACATATTCCAGAACAAATAAAGTGCTCTGTAAATGTTTCTACCGTACCCTCAGGCAAATCGCACTCTATTCAGCTAATGTTGGACACTGGCTCAGCAGTATCTATACTACCTGATTCCATCTATTTGCATTACTTTAAAGATGTGCCTCTTACTGAACCCAAACTTCTCTTGGTGTGCTATTTGACGAAACCATATTCCAATACATGGCTGCCTGCCAGCAATCGTTACTTTTGGTGATTGCTGTGTAACTGCAAAGTTCTACATCGTCCACAAAGGCACTCCTATCCTTGGCAGAGATTTATTGGCTGCTTTAAATCTCAGGGTAGTTAATGGAAGAACTGATCTTCCTCAGCAAAGCACTCTTGCAGTACACACACTGGTTTCAGCTGGGACCCAACACCAGGTTGAGGAGAAACTTGGCTGTGTTTATGGGTTTCTGCATAAAGTTAAAATGCGGAATCATGTCATGCCTGTACGACAGAAGTTACGGTGCTTACCATTTTCAGTCAGGGAAGCTGTTTCAGATGAACTTAGAAAACTTGTTCAAAAGGACATTATTGAAGGGATTGACTCCTTGGAATGGGTTTCACCTATAGTAGTGATGCAGAAGAAGGGTGGAGGCATTCACCTTTGTGTGGACTTAAGGGAGCCAAATAAAGCTATTGTGATTGACAGCCATCCTCTTCTTCACATAGAAGAAGTATTTGCAGAACTCCATGGAGCAAAGATGTTTTCTACTCTTGATTTGCAGAGCGCATACCACCAGGTTATGTTGCATGAGGATAGCAGAGACCTCACAGCATTTATTACATGTGAGGGACTGTTTCGTTTTAAACGTGTTCCATACGGTCTCACATCTGCCCCAAGTGCCTTCCAAAAAATGATTTAATTGATTCCTGGAGTTCAGTGCTATCTGGATGATATTATCATGTTTGGAAATACTTCTGAGGAGCATGACAATAACCTGCAGTCTGTACTAAACTGCATCAGCACAGCAGGCCTCCAGCTCAATAGGTCCAAATGCAAATTTAGACAAACTGAACTCTCCTTTCTGGGGCATGCAATTTCACAGGCTGGACTGATACCTGATCCAGATGATATCCTGGCAATTTCAAATGCTCGTCCTCCAACAGATTTGCAAACCTTATGTTCCTTCTTGAGTCTTACCTCCTGGTATGTAAAATTCATTCCCAATTATGCTTCTGTCATTGAACCGTTATGAGAATTACTATGGAGAAGTTCAACCTTAGTCTGGACAACGGATGCACAAGCTAGTTTTGAAATGGTGAAAAACTAGATTGTATATAGTCTAGTACTTTCACGATTCAGTCCTGCATTGCCCACAATTATGACTACTGTTGCTTCTGATTATGAACTTGGGGCTGTCCTCCCACAACTTCATGAGGACAGCACAGAGAGGACGGTTGCATTTGCTTCAAGGACACTAAGTAATGCTGAGAGAAAATATTCTACAGTTGAAAAAGAAGCACTTGCTTGTGTCTGGGCTACTGAAAAATGGAGAACTTTCCTGTAGGGCTGCACGTTCAAGTTGCGCACAGACCACAGCCCTTTGACGATGTTGCTCACCACGAAAGGACTGGGAAGAGCAGCAAAACGTATTGCTAGATGGTCTGCAAGACTACTGTCTTTCAATTATGAACTGGAATACAAGTCTGGAAACCAAAATGTGGTAGCTGATTGCCTTTCTTGCCTGCCTTTGCCTTCACCAGATAGTCCACCGGAGGATGAGGATATAGTAGTTGCGCTTATTACAAGCACTCTTACTGCAGTTGCAAGAGAAAAATTTCAAGCTGCTTGTTCAGCGTGTCCAATTCAACAAAAACTATGGGAATTTCTGACAGAGATGGCCCAGTAACCCTAAAAACCTTGACCCAGTTTTGCTGCCTTATTTTAGAGTTTGGGATGAACTTTCTTTGCTTGATGGCTGTGTGCTACGAGGTACGCACCAGCTACTTGTGCAAGAAGAATTACAGTCAAAACTCATACAGCTGGCACACGATACTCATCAAGGAATTGTCCGAACCAAACGACTATGGAATCTGTATTGGTGGCCAGGGATGGACTCAAACTGAAGCTCTCATAAAATCCTGTGTCACTTGCCAAATGCATGATAAGACAGTAGTGACATGTACCACTTCATTACAGCCTGTTCCTCTTCCTGAATCTGCATGGGGAAAACGTGGCGATTGACGTTGTAGGACCCTTTGATAGTGCTCCAATTGACTGCCGTTATGCCATCACTTTAATAGACTATTTCAGTAAATGGCCTGAGGTAGCATTTACATTGCAAATCTCTTCTGCTACAGTAATTTTCTTCTCTTAGTTTTTAGCAGGGAAGGTAACCCCAAAGAACTGGCTTCAGATAACGGTAGTCAATTTACTTCCCTGGAGTTTGAAACTTTTCTAGCAGAGAGGAACATTTTACACAGAAGGTCATCCCTATATTACCCTCAAGCCAATGGGGAAATCGAACGGTTTAACAGAAGTTTGGAAGAGGAGTTTGCAAATGGCTAAACTGGAAGGGCGATTGTGGATAACGTTCACTTCTGATTTCTTGCAAGCATACTGGATTAAAACAACACACAGATCACCCGCAGAGTTACTGCGTGGGAAACAAATGAATACTAATTCTTTTCAGGGCGGGGGGAAGAGGAGAGGAGGTTTGGTGGGTGGAGGACGAGGGAAGCAGTTGATTCTGTGTATGTCACTCCGGACATGATGGAAAAGTGTTAAGCAGGAAATTTTACAGTGTTTCCTAAAGGCTGTCACATTCTGGATTAATCTAAACTCGTCTGGAAGCTGGATCCCCTCAACTCAGTGTGCTTTGTCCTCAGCTCTCGTGCTTTATTCTGGGCTTTGTTTTGTTCCAGAGTAGCACAGTTGTCTTGGTGGCTTGTAGATGTAGCTGTGTTCTTTAATGTATCTGGGACCTTATTCATTTGCTGCTTTGAAGATGAGGACTAAGACAATAAACTGCCGGTGGAAGAGGAGAAAATAGGGCCCAGGCTGAAGCATGGCAATCGAGTGAGATAGATGGGGAGAGGATAGGCTTGACCACAGTCATCCAACGCATTTTTAAAATGTCCTAAGCCCTAACTACATTAATGCTTAAAAATGTGAGAGTTAAAATGTATTAGGTCAATTTTAAAAACACATTCTCATTTTTTTTCCTAGTCTAGGCACAGCCTTAATAGAACCACAGTGGAGAACCAGATACACAGTTGGGTATTGTCAGCATATTGATGACATTGGAGTCCATAATTTATCTATCTGAATGGTCTCATAGATATTGAAGAGAAGGGGGAGGTACAGAACCCTTTGGGAATCCACAGGTGTCATTTGAAGGAGGCTGATTTCTCTTTAAGCTCCTTCTTCTGAAGGAACAAAAAATTCTTTATGTACTAAGAAATCAGTCTTTAAAGGCACAATTAGTCTAGTAATTAGTGTTACTTTAGTACCTGTCAGAACAGACACATCTCTACGTTCTGACAGTCCTTAAAGAGGGCTCTGATTCCTCTTTCAGTGCTACTGTGCTATTAAAATTAATTTGTTTCCTCTCTGACCATACTTAGTTTTGTTAAAGAATTCTGTGCCTTTTATGATAAATTGCATGCCCATGAGGAGGGGTGAGAACTTTGGGCTGACATTCAGCATTAAATGTAAATTAAATCTGAATCGACCTTTTGCTTAAAATAGAACAAGTCATTTAAATTGCTACCCTTGAGGGAATCAGTTGGCTACATTATAGAATCATAGACACCCCTGCCAAACAAACAAAACCGCAACACAAAAGTGTTCTGGTTTTTTGTCTTCTCTTGTGGTGTAAATACTTAGCGCACTGCAAGAATCTGTGTATCTGCCGCTGATTATCCCTCAGATTTCTATTATGGTAATATGCAGGAAAGAAGATTTAAGATCCTGTGCAGGGGTGGATATAAGCTCCTGGTTCAGTGGGTGCACTGAACTGCTGAGGGGTCACCCATCAGCTGCAGCACCTACCCCCCGGCACCACAATCCTAGTCACAGCCCAATGTGGAGGGGAGGCACTGACCATGTAGCTGAGCTAGGGCCCCACTCCTTGTTTTAGGCATTGCAAGCTGGCATCCATCATGACAGAGAGGTGGTTGGGCCAAATATGAGTAGCACTGTGACCCTATGTGCCAGGTAGCAATACCTGGAGTGGGAAGCCAGGCCCAGCCGCATAGGACAGGAGCTGCTACTGCAGGGTGAGTGCAGGAAGGGCTCCCTCTCCGAACATGCCTAAGTAGTAAATATTTGCATGTTTTTGCACACTTGGTTTCATGAGTTCTGTGGGTGCAGGTGAAACCACGAACCCTGTTAAAGCCATCCCTGGATCAACGTGAAGGGTGTGATGTGTATACCTCTCACTATCAGTGTTCAGCAGTGATTTGAAAAAGTCTAAGATGCTGGTTGTCATGCTGGAGAGACTGCTGAGGAGCCCTTTTCACAGATTATAAAACCACAACTTCACTTTCAGCTCTTTTCTGGAAACGTCCTCAAGCTGCTGAATCTCTTTGGCTGGAGGTATTGGCCTGTTAATTGTCATGGTTGTCTAGCGGGCTTAGGAAGCACAGTGTCATCTTAATGTGGATAAAGGATTCATAGTGTATGGTAGAGTGTTTCCTAAATGCCAAACAATCTGTTTGTTTGACTGTGGGCTTGGATTTTATCGAAAAATGGGCATGGAGCCCTTTGCACAAATCATCTGAGACTCACAGTGGGGTTTCTGTTCTATATAGGTTCTTATACCACCCTTACAACCATAGAAGCACCTTCTAGCAGTGCATTAAAATCTGGTACGTGCAGATTGTGTTCTTGTATTTTAGCCATTCATGAAGAGAATATTGATTATAAACGTTTTATAGGATGAGAATGTTCCCTTTGTTCCAAATCCTTTGCCTCCACTGAATATTTTTGAGGGATGTATTAAATTCTGGACTTGAGATTTTGTACCAATTTGTAACTAGATTGAGGCTCTTCCTTTTAGCCTGTCAGCCTCCAGAATTTGAGGATTGTAAATCTGTGTTCCTTTCATCTAGTAAAATAAATTATTGCATATCTGGAGATCCTTATGTTAAACAGTTTACTGATGGTTATTTGTTTTCTGTTTACTTTGTCGCTTTTTTTCCCATATGCAGCCTGAGCTAGTTGTAAGGTATATTTAATTATGCGAAAGGGATTATTCTCCTGGATTTTAACTTGCCCATTTCATCTTCTCCTTTTCTATTCTTGATGTGGATTTTTGAAGCGAGGACCTCCTTTTTATGTGACTATGTAGTGAAACACATTATCTAACAAAATACCCAGTATCAACTATATTCAGCTAGCTACAGAGGGTATGTGGATGGTAAGAGATCCTTTAGATGTACTGGTTAAATATTGAACAACAGAACCTTCAGTTTATGTGCTTATGTTCACTTTGAGTTTTTTCAGCCTCTGTTTATATATTTTCTGCACCTAACCACTTTTTTTGTTGTTGCGAGACTACAGGTGCTAACCAAATTCCACTTTGGATAATTGCATTCTGTCTACCTAAACTGTCACCTTGTGGTTTGTACTGAAAGAGGCAGTCTTCATTCCCTGTCCTGAACTGGGTTGACTTTTGTGCACTAGTTGGTAAACAGCTTTAAGAGCTTTGGCTGAAATGAAAAGATGTTACTTCAATTTATTATAATTTTTAAAACAGAGTAAAATAAATCTGGCATGAAAATAAACCAGAATGCACTCCTTTTATCATTGAGACCTTTTCTTTTGAAGAAATACAGGCTGGACTTGCAGTTAATTTAGTTTCTGTTCAGTCTCCAGTGGACTGTAGGCTATATCCCTCATATAATAGTTACAAATGTTGATCGTCCTTTGAAAAAAGGTACTGATGTGTATTAGAATTTAAATATATTGGCATTCATAGTGTGAACTAAGATGTAGGAAATCTGTGTATAGCAAGCAGACTAGAGTCCTGAATTATTTCAATGTGCAAACTGCGATTCCAGTTACAGTTAACTTTCACTTACTGTGGAATTGTCCTTTTGAAGAGACAAAACTTCACTGTGGGCCAAATGCAACAGTAAATGTGCTTTATGGAGGAGATCTAAAAGGAGTTCAGAGGGAAGGAATTTTCTTCCCTCTGCCTATCAGCTTGGTTTAGAACAATTATAAAGCCACTCTGCTGCACAGCTAGGACTGCTGTGTGTGCACTGTTTTAGGTAGGGTAGCCAACTCTGATTGCTGAAAACCGAACACTCTTGCCTTGCCCCTTTTCTGAGGCCCTGCCCCACTCCATCTCCCCTCTCTCTCTCACTTGCTTTCCCCCACACTCGCTCATTTTCACCAGGCTGGGGCAGGGGTCTGGGGTGCAGTAGGGGGCTTTGTGCTGGAGTGGGTGGGACCGAGGAGTTCGAAGTGTGGGAGGGGGCTCCAGGCTGGAGCAGAGGGTTGTGGGGTGTGAGGGCTCTGGCTGGTGGCTCAGGCTCCAGGGTGGGGTTAGAAAAGAGGGATTCAGAGTGTGGGAGGGGCCAGGCTGGGGGTGCGGGCTCTGAGCTGGGGCTGAGGGGTTCGGGGTGCAAGAGGGGGATCAGGGCTGGGGGAGGGGGTTGGGGTGCAGGAGGAGGTGAGGGGTGCAGGGTCCAGACGGCGCTTGCCTCAGGTGGCTCCTGCAAGTGGCTGGCATGTCCCTGTGGCCCCTAGGCTTTTGGGAACCACACTGAGCCAGGGCAGGCAGTGATCCTGCCTTAGCCCTGCTGCACTGCCGACTGGACTTCTAGCAGCCTGGTCAGTGGTGCTGTCTGGAGCTGCCAGCGTCCCTTTTTCAACAGGGCATTCCGGTCAAAAACCGGATGCATGGCAATCCTAGTTTTAGGCCTATGGATCCCTGTAGGGATGGACCCACTGTCAAACCCCTCCTAAACATCCTTTGGACATCATTCCAGCATCTTCTGAGTGCACAGTCTCTGTGCAGTCTTTGTTTCTTCCTGCATCGCCCAGCCTCCCCCACATTTTGTGCATAGCAACATTTGCCCCCTAAGAGAAACCATTATCCATGTTTAGGCATCTTTCCTTTTGCTGGTCTGAGGTTTTAGCATTAATCGCATCTCTCTGTCAAATCAGGTTTTTATTGCGGCAGTGACTGTAGGCAGTCAGTGTTTGCCACCATAAGAGGTGCCTGGCCCATGTGCATGGTATCATTCTGTATGTCATTCTCCTTTTTTTATAGGGCATTGACAATTATCTTATCTGTTTAAGCTGTAACCAATTTTGGGCAGACACTCTCTTACACAGCAGGGCTTCAGTCTCTACTGGGGCCTCTAGGTGCTAGTGTAGTACAGATAATAGATTAAAAACAATATTAAAATTGTGACTCCTTATATCTTTTAGCAACTAATCAAGGTACTGGAAATAGAAATACAAAGGACACACATTCTGTTGAATTAAAAGCCTAAGTTTTAAGTGATGGACTTGCCCGAGGCTCTGGAATGCTTCTCAGTTGCTTTGCACTTGACATAAATTTTTGTAGTTGATACTCTGAGATCAGCTAAACAATAAGTACGTGGTGCTAACATGTCCAGTAATGGAACGAGAACAGGAGGTTTGTGAGCAGCATGTGTTGAATTACAGAGAGAGGCGCTTTTCTCTCTGCAGCACAGACATTGGAGGATTTCTTAATGCATTTTGCTTTTTCCATTATACATGAATAAATCCTTTTTGTGCTGCATAGTGCAGTAAATGCCCCTAGCCTGTAATATGCTGTAATGACTTGTATGGTTGAATTAATCTGTGGGCAAAGATTCTACTTGTTAATCCTTTCACTATCAGACCATCCCAAAAAATGACATCTGAGATAATCAACTGGAAATTCCCAGGTGAAGTATACTTAAGGATTAAATGTACAATTACACTAAAAGTAGAATTAAATGACAGTAAACTGCTGCAGAAGCATTGATAGAAAATGATTTACGCTAATCTAACTAATCTTGATTTTAGAGCTCTCTGCAACAGTTTCTGTGCTAGGAAATAAAATCCATAGTAAACCTGTTCATGTAAATGTTTTTTTACTGAGAGCAAATTTAAGCCAAAGCTTTAAAATTTTATTTGGTGCCCCTAAATTCAATGTATGACATATTTTATGAGGATAATATCTTTACTTATGATGAAGGCCATGAAGTTTCATTAAAAAAAAATCTGAACCCAATTTTGAACCAGTACCCATCCCCAAATGCCATAATTGCAAGCGGAATTCAGTCAGTGTAAGAATTACAGAATATAAAGAATCCAATAATACCTATACTGTAAGGTTTGAAAAATAAATTAAAACCCATTGAGCAAAAATTAACAAAAATATCAACACTATCTTTATTTCAATGTTCTATATTAACTTAATTGATTTATGTTTTGTGCTGTCATCTATGTTCCTCTGTATATTATAGGCAGCGTTGGTACCATTGCCTATTAAGATTTCCCATCACTTCCCATTATCGGACCCGCTTTTCATAGCTTTGCCAAACTTTACCAGTTTAGGCTGAAATTTTTATGCCAGATGTCTCCTCACATTGTGTTTTTGTATTTTTTTTTTTTTTTTTTAATTTCAGCCAAAACGGTTCTGATGTTTGAGAGTGAAGCTAGGGAAAAATGTTGTTTTCTTCCACGTAACAAAATTCAGTTGACTTTCTTTGAAAAACTCTAGCTGGGCAAAGAGACTGGGAGTTGGTGCTGAGGGAGGGGTGTGAGGTGAGACTAGGACATTTTAGGCAAGGAGACTGGGGCTGGGATGAGAAGCCTGAGGGATGGCATTGTGAGGAGAAGGGGGTAGGGAAGAGACCAGTGGCATCAACTGAGAGGGCAAAGGGGAGAAGTTCCAACAGTCCCAGCTCCCCAGAGTTTTCGCACTTAACGTTCCACAGAGCCCCAGGGGGCCATGACCTGACGACTTCTAAGCAGTAGTCCTGTATGAAATTAATATGGCTGTGTGGTTGTAACACCACTGAAATTTTTACCTGGATGCCCCTCTGTATAGATGAAGAGGCAGTCGGGCTGGATTTGAGTAAGGGGCATTGTGACCTGGTGCATGGGGTCACAGTGCCACTCAAATTTGGCCTGGCCATCCCTCCATCCAGATGGAGTGGTTGCCAGGCCAAATGGTATTGCAGCCTGGTGCATGAGGAATCTGTTCCTATAGGGCGGAGTGCAGCGGAGTCTGCTGAGAACTCCTGGCATCACCGGCTCGTTCTTTTGTGGGTAAGAGAGAGGGGAGACTCCCTGGCTGAGGGAGACCCAGCCTTGCCAATGACCAGTTTGGTGTCAGTATAATGCCACATGATGGAATTTTTTTTTTCAGTTTGCTTTAAAAAAAATCCAACTAGGAAATTACACACACAATTA
The DNA here is from genome assembly GCF_009764565.3 of Dermochelys coriacea. NCBI lineage: Eukaryota > Metazoa > Chordata > Testudines > Dermochelyidae > Dermochelys > Dermochelys coriacea. The sequence goes on from NC_050069.1 coordinate 195,679,076, forward strand.
CATTTAAAGAACATTATCGTTGCAAAGTCAAGCATTCAACAGTTAGGATATGCCAGAATTAAGGTTGTCTGTCCAACCATAATTCATCCCCCTTGTCTATAAGCATTATGATACAGTCTTAAATTACATGATCACATACTATTTTTTCCACTGGATTATGCTGGACCGGTTCTGAAAGCGAATAGTGAATGAGGCAGGGAATTGCAGGAAAAGAAAGGATGGTCTTCCGGTTAAGGCAGCTGAATACTGCCCTGAAGAACTGGATTTTATCCCTGCCTTGACTACAGAGTTACTGAGTGATGCTGGGCAAGTCACGTAAACCAGACTTTTTATAGGTGGTCAGTAACTGTGTTCTCATTTTCTGATTACCAGACACTAGGGTCTGATCTGCAGAATTGTTGGCTGAGCACTCAGAGCTGCAACTGAACTCAGTCGGAGTTGGTCTTTGAACATACAAAGTGCTATATAATCTGAAAAATTAAGGTGTTTGGTGTCTCAATTTAAATTACTGGGTTTGCCAAATTAGTGAAGTGAAAATTACCATGTTTTACTACATAGTACACTACAGTGGCATAACTAGGAAAGGAAAACTGGGTGGGTCCTGATTTTTGGGTGACTGGCCAATGATGAAGGGGGGAGCAGGCGGGATGGGGGGCCCGCCTCTCCACACCCCCTCCAGCCAGCCCTTACATCTCAGGCACCAGAAAATGAGGCTGCCTGGGGCACACAGGCTGTGGGGCAAACCCACGGGGTGGAGAGGGGCCCCACTGAGGCTCGTGCTCTGCCTGCCCATCCTGACCCTGGCTTGGTGTCCGGCCAGCTGTGTCCCTCTGCTGCTGGGGGCCTTGCGCTGCTGCCCTGGTATCCGGCTCCTCATTAGTCCTGCCCAGACCTGCCCCCAGAATCCTCCCCCTCCCCCCCCCACGTCTGGAGCAACTCAGCCCCACTGAGACTGGCGGTGTGCCTCGTGAGGTTGTGTCCGGGGGGTCTATAGCTGGAGCTGGACACCAACCAGGGCAGCAGCATGCAACGCTGGCAGGAGAGGGATGTGGCTGGGCGGACAGACCCTGAGACGGGGTTGGGAGTCCCAGTGTGTGGATTTGGGGGGCTCTGGCCCTGATTCGGGTGGTCCTGGAAGCAAAATGGGTGGGCCACAGCCCACTCAGACCCACCCGTGGCTATTCCCCTGGTACACTACCCCCATAGCTGGCAAATTTTGTGCAGCTCCATGTGTGACATTTCTCTTGGATGAGTCAATGATTTTCCCTCTTCTCCTCCCCCTCCTCAGTCAGTGGTAGGAATGTAACATGATGGCATAAATCCACCCAGAGCAGTGGGATTAAATGAGTGGAGGTAGAAGCCTTTCCATCAACGTCACCAAGGAGCCCCTCCTCTCACAGACCAATGTTCTGTCCAACTTTTTTCTGTGTGTGGAATGAATGGTGGCTTGAATAAAATTTAAAACCTTTGGGTGTATTTCTTCCCCCTCTTACTGCATCATTGTCTACCCCATCATTGTCTCTTTTGTTCCTCCTTGTTCAATTGATACCTTGCATTTAGGGTCTCTCTTCCATAATTCATGTTCTACTTCCCTCAAGTAAACTTCCCTGGGAAGCGAACATTCCTAATAGACCCACACATCAAGAAATTGCAGACAAAGGAGGTGGGCCATGGACTTCAACAGGAAAAGGCTGTGATTTTTTTATGTAAATGCTCTATTTTTGTTTCAGTTGTAGGGTGGACTACATTTTGGGGAGTTACATTTTGAGAGTTTAAACTTGGACATCAAGAGCTAGACTTGATGGCATTGCTGAGAATGATGTTAGTGGTGTAAGACTAGTTGAAAGAAAAAAGAAAAGGAGTACTTGTGGCACCTTAGAGACTAACAAATTTATTAGAGCATAAGCTTTCGTGAGCTACAGCTCACTTCATCAGATGCATTTGGTGGAAAAAACAGTTTTTTCCACCAAATGCATCCGATGAAGTGAGCTGTAGCTCACGAAAGCTTATGCTCTAATAAATTTGTTAGTCTCTAAGGTGCCACACGTACTCCTTTTCTTTTTGCGAATACAGACTAACACGGCTGCTACTCTGAAACTAGTTGAAAGAAGTAAGGCTTAGGAAGCATGAAGTCGATGGATTGTCACACTGGATAAGGGACCACGACAAACAATAAAAGGCATTTCCTCATCCCCCTTCTCAGACTGGCTAAGGGAGGCAGTTCCAGGCAGCATGTGGAGAGAAAGAGGAGATTCAAGTAGAAGGGAGAGACAAATTGCTCATGAAGGACGGGAGATAGGCAGTTCAGTGTACAAGAAAGTAAAACTTTTTAAAAAAAATTATAGCTTTATTTAAAACAAATTTAAAATATTTAATACAAAATGGGAAATAAACTTTTTATTAGATCTCTCCATTCTAATAAATCCAGGCTGAAATATACTGCCAATAGCCTTAGAAAGGTATGAAAGACTATTCCTGATCTAAAGAGCTTAATTTAGATGAGACAATAGAAGTACCTTCTGCCTATTTCTGGAGGTTATCCAGATGTAAAGTTGATGAGGAAACCCTAGTGTTCTGGCTAACACTTTCCCTTGAAATAAAATGGGTTCTGCTGCTCAAGCCTGTTGCTGAGAACTGTAGTGGCTGCAGTGCTTACCTAAAACACTGCACTGTCTCATCTGTATCTAGTTTACTATAAAGCACTTTGTGAAATCTGCACTATAAAAGGCACTGCATAGGTCCAAATTCTATTGTACTTGCACTTTTTCCAGACCTTATCACACCTTCAGCATCAAAGACGGTTGTTTCAATTCAGTTCTTGTTTTTACAGCTGCGATATTACAGGCAGGATGAGCTTGCTATTCTAGGCCACTTTCTAGAATTATAACGGGCAACCTGTAACGTGCCAGTGCAGGTTTCAACTTAACCTAGAAAGGGTAGAAATCTTTTCTTGGATCTTTATGAAGCTCTTTACTGGTCTTGCTTGTGGGTCATGAAATCTGTGGAGGCAGTGATTTGTGACTAGCTAAAGGAAGCGCATCCTTATAAGAAATGACTGCTGTTCACTCTGGAGACTGAGCAAGTTACTGTTTTCTTCTTTAGTATTCCTCAGGTAACCAAAAAAAAAAAAAAAAAAGTTAGAGCTTTGGGGATTCCACCACTGACAAGGTCTTATTCAAGTAAGACATGTCCTTGCTCTACTGATATACTATGTTTGCTTTTATATGGTCTGAATAACTCTTTTCGATTCCAAGAACGCCAGCTGCTGTTTTTTATGGGCATCTACTTTTAAAAATTTGATTCTTTGATTTCTTTGCTAGTGGCTGTGTCATCTTAGAAAATACATTTTTACAAAATACTTGTTGTGTGATACTGTATTAATTTTCTTGTTTGTCTAGATTAGCATAAAATACACTTTCATGATAAACGGGTGTTCGTCTCTAAAGTCTCTTTCTTTCTTTTTCTTTCTTTCTTTCTTGTTTGATGGCAACTCTGATAAAAATGTTTGAATTGAGTTCTTAAGGGCATTCAATACTGAGAAGCATTTTTGTATATTAGAGTTTAGATTAATCAATATCCTAATTTTACAACCTCTGCTTTTTCAAGTACTAATGGCAAAGTAGCTGTGAAATATACAAAATTATACTGAGTGGGGAAGTATTAGGTACGCACGCTGGGTCAAAACAAAATAGAATTGATAGGTTAACTAGACAAGGGTACACAGTGTTGAAACAGATCAGATTTGATTTAGCTGGAGACTTCTGAGTTCAGGAATGTGCACAGTATACTTTTTGCCACTCCACCTTTATAGAAATAACAGCAACACAAAATGCAATAGTGATGGAAAGGAATTCTGGCACAAGAACTGGGCAAGAGTGCGGCCTGGATGATGGCCAGTAGAAGTCTAACCCAGACAAGTCATAGATAATATTGGTTGGCTGAGGGAAGTAACCAGATTAAACCTTGCATCTGATCAGCTTCCTTGATTGAGGGAGTACACCTGCTGTTTTTTTAGTTCAGATTTCCATTTTGGGGGTCTTGTGAGATCCTTTACAGCTTGTGGATGTATAGGTAGCAGATGTGATCGATTGCTTTCTTTCCCCACTTGTACTTGGTGAAAAAGGTGTGACCTGCCCAAAGACCTCACCACTGCTACCCATGTCTTTATCAATTTGAGAATAAGCTACTGTAGCACGCTGCGATGGGGTGAACACAACCTCAGACCTTGGAGTGCTAAGAGTTTATCTGGGGGATCCCAAGGTGTGCGTGTCAGAGGGCAATGCCTCCTGTCACTCCAAAAGAGTCCCATGAGCTTGAATTCCCCCTTCCCAGGCTCTGAGGTCCCCTAAAGGGCCTGGCATTTTTTGGGGGTGGGGGAGGTAGAAGCTGGGATCCCTGATTTGCTGGTCCCGATGGGGAGACCTCTCTACTTCTTTCACTGCACTTTGCTGGCATTCGGCCTTCCCCAACATCATGGAGTTATTGGCTCAGCATCCCCTCCACTCAGAACAGCAGCAGCCTCTCCCTGCAGGCCTACTGTTGCCCACTGGGTGGTGGTGGTGAATCAGCACCCGTCTGAAGAGATGAATTGTGGAAAGTCTGGAGGGAATGAGTGGGGGCAACCATTATTGAAGGGAATGGTTACAGGGAGTGTGGGAAGGAGGGATGCATATTTGGTTCTGCCTTGAACACACTCAGAAATACAAGCTTGTGCAGAATGTGGCTGCCTGCTTATTAAATGGTGCTTCATGTCAGGAGTACATTACACCAGTGCTCTGTAGTCTGCACTGGCTGCCTATTGGATTGCGGGTAGAGATTAAAAGTGATTTTTAATCTATAAAGTTCCAAATGGTTTAGGATTTTACTTTCTCAGAAATGGCATCTTTTCTGATGCGATACTGCTACAGCTGCAGTCAGCAGAGGCTTTAGACTGTACAGCTGCTGTTTGAACAAGGAAGGTCTGGCAACTGGTTGCTTTCTGTGAGGAAACTAGACTCAAAAATTTACACTCTCCCTCAGTCCATCGGAATCCAAATTTGATCACAAGACTGCATTGCAAGGCCCATCTCTTTTCACATGGCAACTGGTAGAGGGCATATTTGATTAAATGGGAGAAGTGGTTGGTCTTGTAGAACAACTTGGTATGGAAGGGTTGCAATATACAGATCTTCTTACTGAGGATTTTAGTGTCCCTTGAGTGTGTGAAGTTTGTAAAAAAAATCCCTAGGTCATGGATAGTTTCTTCTAAAAAGAAAACTCAAATAACTACTATATGTCTGAATTCCCACAAATTTTTCTTTGAAGAATTGCACAGATAACAGAAATTACATTGAAGCATAGAAGATATGCTGCTTATGTCTCATACCAGATATATATCGTACCTTCTCCACCCCTCATAAGAATCACAACTGTTCCTTGCTAAATCCTTTTCCTCACCACCTCTGTCATCACTTTTGTGTTACAGTATGTCTTCACCATTAGTTGTGATCACTTTAGGTTGGAGTTAAACTACATTGTCAGTATAGGTAAGAAAAGCTTGCACTTTCTGTACTTGTTCTGTGTGTAAAAGACTTGAGTCCAAGAGCAGTCAATGATGCATATTTCATGAATACTTAATTTCCCTGTTTAAAGAAAATGTCAAAACATTTTCATTAACACTTTTGTTAATATCTAGATATTGAAAGTCTAACTTTGGTTCTTTGCCTTCTGGTGTTACGTAGCCTTCTTTTGCGGGAAAGGAAGAGATTGGAAACTACATATATGCTTTGATGATGTGTTTATTTTTCTTTGAATGCCTAATCTATACATGTCAGCCTACCTTCATGACTAAAAATATTAAAATTTACAGCTTTGGTATCAAACCACATTTTAAAATATGGGCTGCTCCTTACGAGTAAATCCACAAAGAGATTTTGTTAAAAAAAAAAAAAAAAACCACAAAAAACAACTTTTTATGTAAAGCTTTATAATTTCAGCAAAATTACAAAACATGGAAATTTTGTCCACATAATGTTCAAGGTTTAAGAATTCATAGGATCATTTTCTAAAGAATTTATTGGCTTGTCTTGAAGCCCTCAAATTACCAAATAGGAATAACAAACTCAACAGGAAAGAGAACTATCTAGACATATCATAAACATTTCATTTTATAGGGAAATTCTCTCAAATGTTAGACTATAATGTAGAAGTATCAAAAATAAAACTATCACCTGTATTTGGCTGGAAATGGAACTTAAGTAAATATTCTAATGACTGAAACTTCACCCAAAGGACTATCTGAAAAAAATAAACTTTTATCTTGTGACATTGTCACCATATATGTCATGCATGACTCATTCATGCTCCCAAAATGAACCTAGAGTTAGAGTTAAAGTTTTAGTGGAAAAAGTAATGCTAGATGTTTACAAATTTTAACAAATTTTATTTAAATAGGAAAATGTTTGTATTTAGAGAAGAGTCACATAAATCAGAACTGAATAAAAACAATTATAAGAAGCTAAAAACCTATATTTTCAGGAATTTCAGTTATTTGAATTAGACTTCATGAATATTTTCATATGCTCAAGTTGGACTTGGTTCCTCTTATGCGTGTGTGAATCCTCTGGTGGATTTCTAATTTACTTTGGTATAAGTAAGAGGATAATCAGGCTCTCTGTCTTTAACCAAGATTCCAACTACGGATTCCATATCTCAATTCTTTGTAAATAACTTTATTTTTTTAATTGAAATTTCCCCCAGCCCAGTTAGTCTGTTGGCTGCTTAATATTAACCATTTTTTAAAAGGTCAAGTTTAATTTTAACTCTCGTATAGCAAGCCTAGCATGTTATGATTAAGCTCCTGGAAACAAATTTTATAAAGAAACTCTTAAAGGTAGCTTTTTTACTATTTAGTTTTGAAAAATAATCTTTCTGCTGAAAAATTGCTCCCTTATTGGGTATGGCAAATGGAGTATGTGGTGATATGGACAGTCAGCCCCTGCATATCACTGGAGTTTGAAATGTATCAATTGTGTCAAATACCTTACTCCACTGCTTCCTTTAGGAGATCTTTTTATAGTAAGGCAGGATATGTGGGCTGTGAAAACTTTGCTCTAGAGCTGTAGCCTCCATAAGCCCATGATTAAAGCTACAATTTAGGCACATTATATATTTTTAGTAAAAGTCATGAACAGGTCATGCGCAATAACGAAAATGTCATGGCCAGTGACCTGTCTCTGACTTTTTTACTAAAAATACCCATGCCTAAATCTTAGGTGCTGGGGGCGTGGAGAGTGCTCCAGTGGACGCTGCTGCTGGGTGGGGTACTCCAGTGGTCGCTGCTGCTCCTTGGGGCGGGGAGCAACCCAGGGCCTGGCGGCTGCTGCTGCTGCTCCTGGGGGGTGGGGATGGCCTGGGACCACACTGCTGCTGCTCCGGGAGGCCTGTGGCCCCGCCGCCACCACAGCAGATGGGGGGTGGCCAAAGGCCCTGCTGTGGCTCCCAGACCGTGGCTCTGGGGCAGTGTCTGGGACCAGTTGCGTTGCCTGGCCAGAGCAGCGGCTGGTGCCGCTGGCCCCAGGGCCGCCCCAGCTGCTCTGGCCACCCTGGGGTCAGCCCAGCTGCTGCAGCTGCAGAAGTCATGGAGGTTCTAGAAAGTCATAGAATCCATGACTTCCGTAACGTCTGTGAAAGACTCGCAGCCTTGCCCATGATGGTAAAAGTTCCAGAGTCCCATTTTCAAAAGTGACTTGGGCACTTGAAAGCTGATATCTCATTGAAAGTGCATGACCAAGTCCGCTGTTGAAAGTGAGATTTAGGCTCCTAAATCAAACCACTGAACTGGTGAAAGTCACTGGCTAAGCACCAGGAACCAGACTTTGTTAAAGTGCTAAACCAGCATTTGACAGCAGTAGCTTCTTCTCTAGGTGCAGAGAATATTTTCTTCATTTCAGTTTATACAGCTAGTTCAGTGATAAGTTCAAAGTTAAGACTCCAATTGAGAGTTGAAAAAGCAGAAAAGCTTGTTTTTTTTTCTACTCCAATCTATGAATAACAAGTAGGTGTAAGGTTTCAGAGTGGTAGCCATGTTAGTCTGTATCAGCAAAAAAAAACCCGAGGAGTACCTGTGGCACCTTAGAGAGAGACAAATTTATTTATAAGTTTTCGTGGGCTAAAACCCACTTCTTTGGATGCATGCAGTGGAAAATACAGTAGGAAGATGTATACACAGAGAACATGAGAAAATGGGTGTTGCCATACCAACTGTAACAAGACCAATTAAGGTGGACTATCAGCAGGAGGGGGAAAAAAACCTTTTGTAGTGATAATCAGGATGGCCCATTTCAAACAGTTGACAAGAAGGTGTGAGTAACAGTAGGGGAAAAAATTAGCATGGGGAAATAGTTTTTATTTTTGTGTAATGACCCATCCACTCCCAGTCTTTATTCAAGCCTAATTTAATGGTGTCCAATTTGCAAATTAATTCCAATTAATTAACTTGGAATTAATTAATTCCAGTTTCTCATTGAAGTCTGTTTTTGAAATTTTTTTATTGGATAATTGCGACTTTTAGGTCTGAAATTGAGTGACCAGGAGGTTGAAGTGTTCTCCGACTGGTTTTTGAATGTTATAATTCTTGATGTCTGATTTGTGTCCATTTATTCTTTTGCGTAGAGGGCTACTAGTTCTAGATCTTGACGGACATGGTGACCAGAAACAATCAGTTCAATTTACTAACTACAGATAGAGTTCAGATAAATATATAAACTATAATGGAAAACCTGTTCTGATAAACTTTTTTCTTACGCATCCAGTACACTTAAGGTCATTTTATTTAATTTAAAAAGTCTGGTTTTGTGCATTTTTAATTTATTTGAATTTATCTCCAAATGGAGCTTGACACAACTAACCATCATGCAGTAAATGAAAATTGTGACTGATGCATTTCTTAAAGATGTTAAAAAAGAGTTAAATTTAGTCATCTGAACAACATAAATTAAGCTATCTAATTTGTTAAATAAACCTGTCCTTCAGTTTAACAAAAAGAAGCACCAAATTTAGTGTAAAGAGTATATTTGGTTGCAAATCAACATGTTTTAATGGTTACCAACCAATGAGAATCAGCCTTTCTTTAGGAAAATAACTAAAAAGTACAAATGCAAAAGGTGATTAAAATCAATCATTTAGTTTAAGGTTTTCTGTTTGCTGATTTAAAGCATGATTAAAATCAGTGATTTAAATCGCTTCTACTCTGATAGAAGAGTTGTACTCCCTGGATGGTGTTAGTAATACTTACCGTAACTTGTGGCTGTAGTATGGATTTGAAGTGTGGGATACTGTCTTTATAGTCAGGTTTTTTTTTTATTTTGAGAGGTAATTTTAGTTTGTGATTAGTCTTGCTGGATTTTTTTTTCTTTAGCACCCACTGACAAGCTAGTTCCTACATGAGACCATTTACTAAATTGATCCTTCTGAACAAGCTACACCTGAGACTCAAATGATAGGTTAGCTCACTCAACTCACTGTCAATAAGGGTACAGTGCATTGATGGATATTATCTCATTATGCACATGCTGCAGTTGGTAACAAATATGATTAAATGGTTGGAAGGTATAAATACAGACAAGAAAAGAAGCTGACAAGTCACTCACAGAGATGCATATGCAATTAGTGACAAACCCACTGAGCAGTAATGGTTCATTGTTAAATCAATTTGTCTAAAGGTGCTGTTAATATTACCTACTGTATAAAAAGGAATCTAATTCTGGCACTGACAGTGGTGACTGATGTATGGGACTAATTTCTCAGCTAATGTAAACTGGCATAGCTCTGTGGACTTCTAGCCAAGAATCTGGCCTGTGAGTTTTAATCGCTATCACATATGCAAGTGATGAACGCTGCTGGCAAACCTCTATTTTGAACAGAATGAAATTCAGAATGAAAAATTAGAGATGTAAAAGACTATTTGTCTACACTGAATTTAAGGTTTACTTATTGAGGCTAGCTATGACCAGTTGACTCATCATTAAACATGGCAGTCCTTGTCTACACTGAATGCTAAATTGTGTTTAGCACTGTAATTAAACAAGATATAATTTCCCACTGTAGACAAAACCTGTGAGTAATTTAGTCCAGCCTTCTCCATGCATGAGTGTTCACTATAGTATATATTCTAGTGTATTTCCCAATCTAGTTTTAAATGTGGAAGCCTCATCCCTTGGGAAATTTAATTAAAATCCTGATATATTTTACTGTCAAGAAATCGTGATCATTAACCTAAACTTTGCTTCTGTTAGTTTCATCCCATTGCTCCTGCTTATATTCCCTTGTGCCATACTAAATTTTCTTCATACTTACCATTTATATCCTTCAAATATTTGTTCTTTTTTTCTTTCCTCGCTCACTACTAGGCTAAATTGTACATATTTAGCTCTTTTGTCTCATCTCATAAGTCAGTCCTTCAGCCCCCTTAATCATTTTATGTCCTCCTTTGAATTTGCTCTCGTTTGTCTACATCTTTCCAGTAAAGAAGTACCTAGAAGAACTGAAGATAGTGGTTCAGGTATAGCAATGACAGTTGTCTCCTTACTTTAATATGAAGCCTCAGCATATATAGCCTTAAATGTGCATTGCCCTTATTTTGTTACCATATTGTACTGCCAAAAAAAAAGTGAAGCCCCCTGTCATGGTTCATTGTACAATTACCCAATTTATTTTAAAGACATTTGCCTGTACAGTTTGGGAATCCATGTTTGAAAACTTGGTCTTGAAACTGATTGCTTCAAAAGAACTATCCGCCTATAATATTCAATTAGAGTCTGTCATCAGAATTTGAAAAATCCAGACTTGTTGAGATTTTTTTAGTGGAGTGGAGGATTAATGAGGTTTTTCCTCATATAGAAAATCTGCCATTGGCTATATGGTTTTTATTTACGACCTATGGAAGTGCACTCTTCCTGATTTTTTTTTTTTTTTTTTTTTGTAGACAGTCTACTTATTTGAAGGAATTTTTACTTACTGATTTCATCTCTTAGAAAGGGAATGGATGTTTCTTGACATAGTCCATTAGTTAAAACATCAATTCCCTGTCTTAACAGATGACCTCTCTAAATTAAACAATCCCCTTTTTAATTAAATTGACTGTTTTAAAAATGATTCTCCTTCAGAAGAGTGCATTTTCATAAATCTCCTACAATTGAACCTAAAAGATATTAATATTGAGGGAGGCCTAAAAAGTATTTGATTACTCTGAAATTAAACTTTAAACCTCAATTAGGACTGCTAGAAATAACCAGGTATTTTTCACGTATCATCTTCTAGAAATTTTTTGGGAAGCGAAGTTCTCTTTAATATATCATCCCCACTATTGTAAGCTTTGGTTTGCCTTTTTTGAGTTAGGTTAGACCAGGGGTTGTCGAACTTCATTGCACCGAGGCCCCTTTCTGACAACAAAAATTACTACACGACTCCATGAGGGTGGACTGAAGCCTGAGACCTCCTGAGCCCTGCTGCCCTGGGTGGTGGGGCCCAAGCCTGAGCCCCACCACCTTGGGCGGGGGGAGGGGAACCAAGCCCAAGGGCTTCAGCCCCAGGTGGGGGGGCCTGTAACCTGAGCCCTGCCACCCAGGGCTGAAGCTCTTGGCCCCGGTCGGTGGGGCTTGGGCCTTGGCCCCGGGCCACACCAAGTCCAATGCCAAACTTGGCGCGGTTGCGACCCACGGTTTGAGAACTGCTGGGTTAGACATGTGCACATATAATAGAAAGGCTGTTCTACTCACACTAGCAGTGGTACTGACCAAGCACTCTTCGCTGTTGCAATGTTTTCCCCTAAGTTGACAGCTGTGGAGCTGAATAGCTCAACAACTTTAATGCATACTTTGAAAATTATGGGGGTTGATGTTGTTTCGTCCATTGGAGAACAAGTATGTTAGTGCTCTCGCAATTGATTTCTTTCCTGTACCATATAATTGCAAATCGATCATTCACATACTGTACTCTGATTATTTAGAGGAGGTGCCATTTAAAAGGATAATCAATAGCCATAATCTTCTTTGCTCAACTGAATGGTTAATTCTTAGTTTTATACTCCATTGTGTGTTTGTTTTTTGTTGGAAGATAAAGAATAAAAATCTGATTGGATATTAGTTACCATTTTATTGATGCAACATACTTTTGTTTTTGGCTGTATGCACGCGTGCCCTAGAATCTGGTTATACGGTGACAGCTTCGCCAAGTACTTTTTTGGAGAACTTTTGTTTGTGCATTGATTGAAAAAGTCTTTTGTATGTTCAAGGCACTTAATAGGCAATTTACCTACACTTAGGAACAGTATTTAAAGGATATGACTTATTGCACCAAAGAGGACTGCAGTTCACTTTCTGCAATGAAAATGGCAGCTGGCTGGCTGGGTTTTTAACCTTCATTGGCAAAGAATGAAAAGCAGTAGAAAACTAAAATATTTCCACGGCTGCATTACTGTTCACTCTAGATTAAAGGCTAATATTGACACACTTTATTTTTAGAGCAGTTTACAAAGTTAGGGGCTCTTCATTTTTACTGAAAACCGTAGTCTGTCTCTGCATATGTGGTGTGAGTAGGGGTAGGGGTGCTGGAATAGGGAATGCTGCAGCACCCCCTGGCGTGAAGTGGTTTCCATCATATACAGGGTTTATAGTTTTGTTCAATGGTTTTCGGCACTCCCGCTATAAAAATTGTTCTAACACCACTGAGGAGGGCTTAATATTCTAAAAAAAGAATTAGGGAAATGTTAGGGTTTTTAAAAAATATTAAGCATAATATACTAGTTTCACATGACATTGAGAATTGTATTGATTATGGATTGTATTGATTATGGAAATCCTCTGTGATTTCTGCAGCGGCTGGTGCACCTGGCCCAGAGGCTGCCCAAGCAGCTCAGGCAGCCCCTGGGCCAGCTGCACCGGCTGCTGCTGGGGCAGTCTCAGGCCACTGTGTTCCCCTCCCCCAGCAGCAGCAGGAGTTTGGGTGGGGGGCTGGGGCGCGGGAAGGAGTGAGGGCTCTGGGTGGCGCTTACCTCGGGGGGGGGGGAAGGGGGAGAATCCCTGGAAGCGGCGACATCCCTCAGCTTCTAGGTGGAGGCATGGCCAGGCAGCTTTGCGCACTGCCTCTGCCTGCAGACGCTGCCCCCCCAGAGCTCCCATTGGCACGGTTAGCCGGAGCTCTTGGTGGAGATGGCACGCAGAGCTGCCCGGCCTCGCCTTTGTCTCGGAGCTAAGGAAGGGGGATGTTGTTGCTTCGAGGGAGGCACGAAGCCCGATAGGGAGCCTGCCAGTTCCACCAACCCCTTTTCCCCTCACCAGCGGGGGTCCTGGGTCACGTGCCGCCACTGCCCCCCCTCCAACACCCATGGTGCTCCCAGGCCTCCCCCCCAAGCACCCACAGAAACCCCAGGCTCTTCTCCGCCTCCTCCCGATTTAGTCAGGAGTATATAGTACAAGTCATGGATGAGTCACAGGCCATGAATTTTTGTTTACTGTCCCTGACCTGTCCATTACTTTTTACTAAAAATACCTATGACTAAAACATAGCCTTAATTATGGACTGTACCTTCAAAGTTGCCCTTAAAAGTGTAGAATCCCAGTTTCAAAAATCTACTCATTCAACTTAATGATGTGCAAGGAAAGAATTCTTGTTAATTTGAAAAAAAAAATACCCTAAACGAGTAGGCAAATATAATATTACAGTGTTGTACCATTGCACTAAATTGGATCAGAAACAGTAGCCAGTTGATATTTGGTTAGTAACATTTTTGAATTTATGAAAAATAAAAATCTGAAAACTGTGTATCTAGAGGAATATATAGTTTTCAAAAGAAAAATAAAATTCTCAGTGTATTCTGTCAGTAATTTAATCTCTTGTCCAGTGTAGTCAGTAATTTTTCATTAACTGTTGAGGGTCACATGGCTGTCAGTATTCTATTAACTGAAAGCTTAGTTAGTTTTTTGCAAAAAGAAAAGGAGTATTTGTGGCACCTTAGAGACTAACAAATGTATTTGAGCATAAGCTTTTGTGAGCTACAGCTCACTTCATTGGATGCATTCAGTGGAAAATACAGTGGAACCCAGGAACCTATCCTTGCAACAAAGCCCATTGCCAACTGGGTCCACATATCTATTCAGAGGACATCATCAAAGGGCCTAATCATATCAGCCACAATATCAAAGGCTTGTTCACCTGCACATCTACCAATGTGATATATGCCGTCATGTGCCAGCAATGCCCCTCTGCCATGTACATTGGTCAAACTGGACAGTCTCTACGTAAAAGAATAAATGGACACAAATCAGACGTCAAGAATTATAACATTCAAAAACCAGTTGAAGAACACTTCAATCTCTCTGGTCACTCGATTACAGACCTAAAAGTGGCAATACTTCAACAAAAAAAACTTCAAAAACAGACTCCAACGAGAGACTGCTGAATTGGAATTAATTTGCAAACTGGATACAATTAACTTAGGCTTGAATAGAGACTGGGAGTGGATGGGTCATTACACAAAGTAAAACTATTTCCGCATGTTTATCCTTCCTCCCACCCCCACTGTTCCTCAGACGTTCTTATCAACTGCTGGAAATGGCCCGCCTTGATTATCACTACAAAAGGTCCCCCCCCCCCCCCCCGGCCCCCGCTCTCCTGCTGCTGGTAGCTCACTTTAAGTGATTACTCTGGTTACAGTGTGTATGGTAACACCCATTGTTTCATGCTCTCTATGTATATAAATCTCCGCACTGTATTTTCCACTGAATGCATCCGATGAAGTGAGCTGTAGCTCACGAAAGCTTATGCTCAAATAAATTTTAGTTTCTAAGGTGTCACAAGTACTCCTTTTCTTTTTGTGAATACAGACTAACATGGCTGCTACTCTGAAACCTTACAGCTTTTTGGTGTCACTTGAGAGCTTGTTACCTACTAGTCTGTCAAATGAAAGAAGTATATTTCTCCTGCTAGGCTGTTGTCTGCCCATTTATGCTTGGGGAAACTTTAAAAAATTACAAGCAGAAAGCTGCCCCCTGGGATATCCTTCAGGAAACAGCAGCAACATCTTTCCAGTGGGAGTTATTTGCAGTTAAGCCCACAGATCTCAATGTCATGTGACTAGAAATGCAGGCAGCAGATTGACATCAGCACACTTGTTTAAACTCAGTTGAAATTTAAAAAAAAGGAGGGGGGTTGGGGAGGGGAGGGGGAGGTTCTGTTGCCTGTTCTTAGTACTACTAATTCCAGCTCTAGCTTGTGCGCCATTAACCAAGCTAGCAGCAAGAGCAGCGATACTGATAACGGTAGCACAGTACTCTTGATGAGGTCAAGCTGGATGAAAGGCAAGCCTGCTGTAGAAACATCTACTGTAAGTTCTGAAGACCCCTCCCCACAGTCCCTCCAGATGAAATTCAGTTATGTACATAACAGCATAGGGCTGCAGCATTCTGCATCTACTATATGCTTATGGAATTAGATCATGTATAGTAAGTGTTGTCAGATTATGTGCTAACATACTGAAACTGAATTTGTCAATCATGCATTAGTTGATTAGGGGTGGGTGGGTGGGTGATCATGCTATACATTTTTCTGAGTGGAGAAAAGTGGTTGTTTTGCCCTTTCAAAAGCTTCCACAGCTGTTAAGATTACAGCTCACAAGGTTTGGTGTTTTATATAATGTTTTCTAGCTGGAGTAGTTACAAAGAACCTTTTTAATTGCTCTGTGTTCTAGTGGTGTTTCACTAGATGAAATTAACATAACTAATTTGAGTTCAGAGATTTTCTAGTAATGGTTTATACTGGAGGACAGCTGTTGAAACATGCATTCAATTAAAAAAAAAAAAAAAAGCCTGATCCAAATCATGGAAACATCTATACATAATAGTGACTAGCCTGTAGAATATTGATAAATAAGTCCTGCTTTGTGTATGTTAATATTGTAAGCCACATGAGCGTTTTTTGGCTCTAATATGATTATAGACTGTCTTCTGAGCAAATTGTTTTAAAACCCAATTCTGTGTACAATAAAAGAACAAGCAGAATGTCAGTTTTTTCTCTTTTGCTTGGAATGTTTAGACTTTGCTGTAAAAATCATCACAGCCTGTCTTTTGTAATTCTTTAAAATTATTTGATTTGTATAATAGAGCAACTGTTACTGCAGCAGTGATATTCTTTTTTTACAAAATTAAATATATACAAGACACAGCTACACACCAGAGTTAGCAGTAAAGAACCATTGGTGCTGCCTCAAGAAATGTGAACTGTCTTGTAAATTTTTCAGCAATATAAACAAACAAACAAAAAAAGAACTTGTAAAAGCAAACCCAAATAATTCATGTCCTGGCCCTGAAGCTTGTTACACTCTGGCTCTGATGAACCAAGGGGAGTGAATTCCATATTAAAAGAATTGAGTTAAATAATTACCACCCAGATGTAGTTTATTAATATATTGCAATTTAAGAGGCAAGAAAGTGTTATGTTTTGTTGCAGAATTTACTATACTCCAACCCCCCACCACACACACACACACACACACACACACACACACACACACGAGTCTCTATATACTTTGAAGGGAAGTGGCATACTTTTTATACATGATACAGTTCTGTGGTGACCTAGAATCCTATTTTCGACGTCTCATACTCAAGGAATATTTCCAACACACCTCTGACCAACATATTAACCCACAGAGACCTTCCTGCCAACACTACAAAAAGAAGGATTCTGGGTGGACTCCTCCTGAAGGTCGAAACAGCAGCCTGGATTTCTACATAGACTGCTTCCGCCGACGTGCACGAGCTGAAATTGTGGAAAAGCAGCATCGCTTACCCCATAACCTCAGCCATGCAGAACACAGTGCCATCCACAGCCTCAGAAACAACTCTGACATCATAATCAAAAAGGCTGACAAAGGAGGTGCTGTCGTTATCATGAATAGGTCGGAGTATGAACAAGAGGCTACTAGGCAGCTCTCCAACACCACTTTCTACAAGCCATTACCCTCTGATCCCACTGAGAGTTACCAAAAGAAACTACAGCATTTGCTCAAGAAACTCCCTGAAAAAGCACAAGAACAAATCCGCACAGACACACCCCTGGAGCCCCGACCTGGGGTATTCTATCTGCTACCCAAGATCCATAAACCTGGAAATCCTGGACGCCCCATCATCTCAGGCATTGGCACCCTGACAGCAGGATTGTCTGGCTATGTAGACTCCCTCCTCAGGCCCTTCGTTACCAGCACTCCCAGCTATCTTCGAGACACCACCGATTTCCTGAGGAAACTACAGTCCATTGGTGATCTTCCTAAAAACACCATCCTAGCCACTACGGATGTAGAAGCCCTCTACACCAACATTCCACACAAAGATGGACTACAAGCCGTCAGGAACAGTATCCCCGATACTGTCACGGCTAACCTGGTGGCAGAACTTTGTGACTTTGTCCTGACCCATAACTATTTCACATTTGGTGACAATGTATACCTTCAAATCAGCGGCACTGCGATGGGTACCCGCATGGCCCCACAGTATGCCAACATTTTTATGGCTGACTTAGAACAACGCTTCCTCAGCTCTCGTCCCCTAATGCCCCTACTCTACTTGCGCTACATTGATGACATCTTCATCATCTGGACCCATGGAAACGAAGCTCTTGAGGAATTCCACCATGATTTCAACAATTTCCATCCCACCATCAACCTCAGCCTGGACCAGTCCACAGAAGAGATCCACTTCCTGGACACTACACTGCTAATAAGCGATGGTCACATAAACACCACCCTATATCGGAAACCTACTGACCGCTATTCCTACCTACATGCCTCTAGCTTTCATCCAGATCATACCACTCGATCCATTGTCTACAGCCAAGCGCTACGATATAACCGCATTTGCTCCAACCCCTCAGACAGAGACAAACACCTACAAGATCTCTATCATGCATTCCTACAACTACAATACCCACCTGCTGAAGTGAAGAAACAGATTGACAGAGCCAGAAGAGTACCCAGAAGTCACCTACTACAGGACAGGCCCAACAAAGAAAACAACAGAACGCCACTAGCCATCACCTTCAGCCCCCAACTAAAACCTCTCCAACGCATCATCAAGGATCTACAACCTATCCTGAAGGACGAGCCATCGCTCTCTCAGATCTTGGGAGATAGACCAGTCCTTGCTTACAGACAGCCCCCCAATCTGAAGCAAATACTCACCAGCAACCACACACCACACAACAGAACCACTAACCCAGGAACCTATCCTTGCAACAAAGCCCATTGCCAACTCTGTCCACATATCTATTCAGGGGATACCATCATAGGGCCTAATCACATCAGCCACACTATCAGAGGCTCGTTCACCTGCGCATCTACCAATGTGATATATGCCATCATGTGCCAGCAATGCCCCTCTGCCATGTACATTGGCCAAACTGGACAGTCTCTACGTAAAAGAATGAATGGACACACATCAGACGTCAAGAATTATAACATTCAAAAACCAGTTGGAGAACACTTCAATCTCTCTGGTCACTCGATCACAGACCTAAGAGTGGCTATACTTCAACAAAAAAGCTTCAAAAACAGACTCCAACGAGAGACTGCTGAATTGGAATTAATTTGCAAACTGGATACAATTAACTTAGGCTTGAATAGAGACTGGGAATGGATGAGTCATTACACAAAATAAAACTATTTCCCCATGGTATTTCTCCCCCCCCCACCCCACCCTCCACTGTTCCTCTGATATTCTTGTTAACTGCTGGAATTAGCCTACCTGCTTGTCACCATGGAAGGTTTTCCTCCTTCCCCCCCCCTGCTGTGGGTGATGGCTTATCTTAAGTGATCACTCTCCTTACAGTGTGTATGATAAACCCATTGTTTCATGTTCTCTGTGTGTGTGTATATAAATCTCTCCTCTGTTTTTTCCACCAAATGCATCCGATGAAGTGAGCTGTAGCTCACGAAAGCTTATGCTCTAATAAATTTGTTAGTCTCTAAGGTGCCACAAGTACTCCTTTTCTTTTTGCGAATACAGACTAACACGGCTGCTACTCTGAAACCTGTCATACTTCTTCTGTTTTTTTTAATCCTTAACTGATATCTGGAAAATGGGCAGATATATTATTGCTCCTCTGTCTTGAACACAGACAAGCTAAATGTTGAACACCATGCCACGAATTCATAGCACTGCAATGAGCAGAAAAATTCACATTAATGTATATACTTCTGATTAGACTCCAATTTACCTCCATTATAGAAAGTTCTTGACTACAAGGGTCAAATTAGCATTGAAAAGCATTTCATTCAAAATTTACTTGATCCATGATTTCCAGAGTAGAGCAATTGGGATGAATGAGGGGAAGAATCATGTGAAGTTAGTCCTTAATATTATGATTTCTTAAGATATTTATTTACATGAGTGGTTTAGTAAATTGAAACTCTCTTGAGGATACTGATTCTCAACCGTGCTTGTTACTTAATAGATAAAGAAAAGAACAAGCTTCTGGAGGGGAAGGCATTTTGCTTTTGTATACCTGTATCAGAACTTCACACAATGTGCCCCTGTTGCTGACTGGAACTACTGCAGTACAAATACTATATAATAATTTATAAATTAATACTTGCTAATAATCGCCGTTGTTGCCACTGAAACATCAAAGTTGTGATACAGCCTTAAGTGGATTTTTGTAAGGGGGCCTCCTGGGTGCTCTGAGCTGTCCCCATTTTTAAGCATGCATAAGTATGTGACATATGTTGCTACTTATTTATCCAGTTGGTGATGCTTGGTGATTGTTTTCATTTTAGCATTCAGCTCCTGAGTTGATCCTGGTTGAAGATGAGATGACAGATACCGAAGATAATGAAGAGGAGGATTTAGGAGTCATGGAAGATCAGCGTAGCATAATTCTTCATCTCATATCACAGCTCAAACTTGGCATGGATCTAACAAGGGTAGGCACATGACATCTTTATATATTTTTTTTTAAGTTGCGCATTCTTCCTTACTAAATCAGTTCTTCCTCCCAAACTATTTTGTTTCAGATCCCAACCTATTCTGCAAACTCTTAAGCAATAGTTTTCATAGATTTGCTGCTTTTCAAAAGTGTGGTCCCATCCCCGGGCAGTATGGAGGGTGATCAGCTTTCTTAAGCAGGCTTTTCATGTCAAATGACAGCCGCAGGAGCTGCAGAAACGAAGGAGAGGAAAAGGTTTGTTTGGTTGTAGGCAGTGGTGGAGGAGCTTTACAGATTTGTATTTGTCTTAGAAAATTACTCTACTGTGGGTTTCAAAACAAGACCTCGCATTCCATTTGGGACAGTGACAGTTTAATCCAAATGAATCTGGAATTGTGGTATAATGTTTCCACAGGGCAGCTCACAGTTTCATTTGACCAAATCTTTTAGTCCCATTATAGTTATCAGGAGCAGAATAGAGGCCATGATAAAATTTCTGTCTTGCTCTTTAAGGCCCTCATTTTGTAAACACTTACACACACATCCTTAACTATGTTCATAGATGCTGGAACTAGTGGTGCTGGGGGTGCGGGAGCACCCCCTGGTTTGAAATGGCTTACATCATATGCAGGGTTTACAATTTTGTTTAATGGCTGTCAGTCCACCTACTATAAAAATTGTTCCAGCACCTATGACTGTGGTGTGAGTAGACTCATTGGACTTGGTATGATTGCTCATGTGAGTAAAGTTTCTCACTTGCATAAATGTTTGCAAGGCCAGGGTCTTTATCGCGTTTTCTTACCGTTCATTCAGGGCAAAATCTTACGTTCTTTGTACATTCAAAACACCCATGAAAGCAGTGAGTTTATTGGTTGTGCAAGAAATGCAGGATTAGGCCCATAGTCAGTTTCATTTCACCTGCTTTTAAAAAGACAACATGAACACTGGGAGTTAAAGGCTTTCAATTTAAGGAACAAGGAAGATGGGTTTAATTAGTACTTTGGTATCCGATACCTTTGGATCACATGAAAACTTCAGGCAATTTAGTATAACAAAATTATGGCTGGTCAGGACAAAACTACTCTTCATGTTAGTCCTATTACAAAAGATTACATCTGTGTATTTCTTTGTTCTGAAACCATTCAAATAAATGATGTATATAAAATATAAAGGAATCTTGTTGTAGAGGTTTCACCTGAGAGATTTTCTGCAAGCCCCTGCAGAGTTGGAAAATTTGTAGATAGTGTGAAAATGAGAACTTCCTTCCGTTAATAATTTTGTATTCCACTCTCTAGTGATTTTATCTCTTGTGAATACATAGGCTTTGAGAGGATTTTTTTTCCCTAATGGCATGGAGTGCCCTTACAGAAAGCTGCTTTGTTGTTGTTGCTGTTATTGTCAAAGAAGTGAAACAAGTAAAATGAATTTATTCTGACTTGTTTCCTCCACAAATAAAAGCAGTATGGGAAGATCAGAGAGTTGTCTGTATGGTAGAGTAATTATGAAAGAGCTCTTCTCAGGGGCATGTGGATATACAATAAAGCTTTGCTTTGCTTTCCTTTTGATCTTAGAAACGAAATTTTATTTTACCTTATATTATTTTTCTCTGAAATAAAGGATTTGCCCAGTGTGGTCCCTCCTCTCCTCATATACTTGCATATATACCTTCTTCTCCTAAAATGGTTGAAATAATAAGACAAAATAATATGAAAATGACAACTTTAAGGTTAAACAGTCCTTTAATCCATTGCAAAAATAATATCAGATACCTGTACTGCAGGTAATGTTTATTTCTGAGTGCAACCAAATTTCACCACTTCATTTCTGTATTACTTCTATTGTCATTTCTTAGAGGTGAGAGAAACACCCAGGCCTGCATACTATTTGTATTTTTGTTTGTTCGTTAGTTTTTGCATTCTTCAGCCTCTTAGGGCTCTTCAACTTTAGTGGTCTGGTATAAATACTGTAACATTTCTATCCTGAATTCAGAACGTTAAACTAGATCTAGAAGCTTTATAGACCTTCATCATTAACACCTTCTATTTTGCAAACCATTTTCTACTTTTGGTAACCTATGTGACTTTTATCACCCGACAAAAACACCTGAGGAGCAATAAAACTATTTCAGTCTAATATATCAAACTATCTTTGAGCTTCTTCGAGATGGTGATGGGGGATTTCTTTTTAAATTTCCAGTCCCTTCGCTGTCTGTGTGCTGCCACACGCAACCCCCAAATACAAAAAGTATGAATGAGAGGAACATTAAATTGAGTCTATAGCAAGTGAAACATTAATATCTTGTTTTCTGATCAATCACTTCTCATCCAATGTGGGAATCAGATTTTTCCCCCCAAAGGATGATAATTTGTTAGGCTGTGAGTGTGTGTTGTTTGAACAATGTAAATATTCCTAAGTGTGCAAAAATAAATAAAAAAGATTACAAGAATCTATACTCTGACCCTGATCTCCGATCACATTGACAAAAAATTACAGAGGGCTTTGTGAACTTTGGAGCACAGATGAATGGCATCTGAGCCTAATATTGGCAAATTGTTAGAGTGTGAGTGTGTATATAGATGTTTATGCTGAATGAAGAATAAGAAACTTATTTAGCCAGATCAGGTTCATTTTTAGTGTGAATGATGCATGAACGCAAATAGTAAGAGTATCAGTCAGACCACTGTATTACCATGGGCACATGCCACTTTTCTAACCATTTGGGAATTTTTAAAAAAGTACTTACTGGTTGGTTGGTTTTATTTATTTTTAAAAATTGTCTAGATTGCTGACTGATACAGGGAGGCAACCTTTAGTCTGTATAGAAACAAAGCCTAGTTTATTTGGTGACAGTACTTATTTCATTTTTAACCGTTCCTCTAAAAGTCAAATCCCAGATAACTTTGATACTGGTCAGCTCTTGGGTCTGCAGGAGCTAGCTGTGACAGAGAGGATGTTAAAATCAAAAGATATTTGAAATGACTTCAGTTTAGTTTTAAGTGTTTTTGAATTTCTCAGTGACTACTCCACCAGGGCTTTTTCTTCAGTTGCTTTCATAAAGTAGAAATTGTTGTACGATACATACGTGGCCGAAGAGTGCTCTTCTGAGCACTTAGTGGCAATTGCTCCTGAAAGACTTTATCATAAAATTCATGAGCCATATAAAAGAAAACAGCATCTTTTCCCTTTCCTAAGGACTGGTTTCTTATGTTGGCATATTAGCATTGGTTACATACAAACTGACTCAAGTTTCCTAAGGAGATAAGAGCAGCACTTAAATGTTGCAGAGGTGCTCGCTGCTGGAAGGAGATGTGCTGCCACATTTCATATTGAAGGATTATATTGCACTTGCTATTTTGACTTGACATCACGGATTTCATCAGGTTTTGCTAGAGCAGGCTCCTGCACTCACGTGGACTTCCACAGCAGTCAGAGGCGCCGCGTGTGAGTCCATGGCTCTGCATTAATAGATCACAGTGTAGCATTAAGGCTTTAGCTGGATCAAGTTTTTAGGCTGCACTTTAACGTGCTTTTTAAAGTAGATTTATTGTGCAAATTTTTGAAATTTGTTCATTCTTTGGCTTTTAATGAAATTACTATTAGCCTAATACTTTTTCAGCAGCCATTTCTGTCCTCTAATTTGGATAGCTGGGTTATTGGTCTCACACATTCCATCAGACAGATCAATTGGGACAACTTTGGGCACTATTTCTGAGGTGCCTGGTATCCTCCCCTCTCTTCCCAGGTTTTTTGCTATCCTAGAAGTAAATGGCTGACAACATATATACCAACAAAGTCATGCCATAACCCAGAAGAGAAGAAATAAATCCATTCATCAGAAATGGACATGGTAGTTTGTTTTCCCATGTTACAAAACTTTTTGCTTATTTTTCAAATTACATCTGGCTTGAAAGCAGATGTGCCCTATTTTTACTCCCACAATGATGTCTTTGAATAGTAGAATGCTTCTGTCCCTCTTAAAACAGTGAATTGTCATCTCAGAGGGAAGTGGCTCTGTCAGATACTCCCTTCCCCCTTCAGTAGAATGGCAGCCCAACTCTCTTGCCTCACAGCAAAGTGGATAAGTATAAATCATGTTAATTTAAAAAACTCCGATTTTTATTTAAAGCAAATGGTTTAATATTAATTAAATATAGGCTTTTAAAAAATCTATTTAAAATTAAATTTGAAATTATGGCAATTTATGTTAAGGCCTAAATGTATTATAATCTGTACAAATCATTTAAATGAAAAAAATATTAATCTGTACATGTTTGCTTAGAAGTTTTAAAGAAAGTCATACCACGGAACTAGGAGATGTCACTGGCTAAGCACCTGGAACCAGAGTATGCTGAAGTGTTAAACCAGTTTTGACAGTAGTAACTTTTCCTGTAGGCACAGAGAATGCTTTCTTGTCCGTCTGTACCGAAAGGAGGACAGGAGACACCTGATACGGTTTTAATCAGGTTGCAACTTTATTATTAGATGTCTGGGACTACCCAGCAGATAAAAGTATACTGTGCAAGTAACCCCATGATCATTTCAATAACTACCTTGGGGTTTATGCCAGCCTCCCTTTTTTCCATCTTGGTCCCCAGCCAACCCATGTGGTTACGGGGGTTAAGTTGGGCTATAAAGGAATGGGGAGGTTGGCTCCTGCCATGCCAGTCACAGGAGCTCTGAACACCCTCCCACCACCTCATCCGCCCCTGTTCTGCTCCTTTAACAAGCATCTCCTTTTTAAGTCCTTCACTAAGCCATTTATCTAGTCACTGTATCCCTTCTCTAGGGAGTTCCTGCCCTGGACAGCTGCCCAACACTTACTAAATGAGTTGCGACATCATAGTCTAATTCCCTTCCCTATTCACTATAGCAAAGTCCTCCCTGAACCGGCTGTGGGGAAGGTGAACCTCCCCGCCCCCACACTTCACTTGGGCCAATCTAATGGTGTGGGAAAAATTCCTTCCCAGCCCCCTGAGGACGGAGCGGGTAGCATGATGTCCACAGCAGGACCTGACCAAACCTGGTATTTTGCCACTTCCAGGGGAAGTGGGGATGGGGGCTGCTCCACTTGGTCAGGGGAAAAGGGGCTTCTCCTGCCAGGCTTGCCCCTTTTCAACTCCCCAGCCCTTCCAGTCTCTGCGGATGAGTCAGTGTTGCCATGCTTACCCACTCCCTTTTCCAGTGGCTTCTGAGCCCCTCTCTTATCCCCACAGCCGTAAAGCACTATTCCCCTTATCCTGGCAAGCTGGGCAATGCCCCCCAGGCTTAAGATGCGGTGCGCTCATTCATTTCAGTTTATTCAATGACTTCAACTCAATGACTAGTTTGTCATAAGTTAAGAAACCAATTGGCAGTAGAAAAAGCAATGTTTGTTTTCATCTTCCAGTCTGTGAATGAAAACCAGGTGTGAGAGGATTGGATCTACTAGTTCCAAAATCTTGAAGGAGATCCTGACCAGAAACAATCGGTTCAATTCATTAACTGCAGATAATACTGCCTTTGTTTAATAAATCAGTTTTAAATGCAAAATGTTTTGCAAATCTTTTGATAAACTTTTTTTCTTTATGTATCCAGCATATTTAAGGTAGTTTTATTTAACTAATAAAAAGCTGTCTTTTCTCCATTTGTAACTGAATTTGAATTTCTATTTAAATAGAGCATGGCACAAATAAGAAGAGAAGCATTGATTACCATTTTCTAACATAATTGTCTAAAGAAAGAATCTAAATAATTAAAGTTAAGCTATGTAATTGCTTAAATAAATATATGTAGTATTCTTCTGGTTAGGGGAAAAAAGCAGCAAATTTAGCGTAAATGCTATTTTTAGTTGTAAATCAATGTTTTTATTGTTAACAACCAATGAGAATCAACCTTTATTTAGGAAAATAACTAAAAAGTACAAATGCAAAATAAGATTAAAATTGATTATTTAAATTAATGTTTTCAGTGTTATAGCCATGTTGGTCTTAATATATTTAAGATACAATGTGGATGAGGTAATGCATTTTATTGGACCAACTTCTGTAGGGGTGAGAGACATGCTTCTGAGCATGGGTGGCAGGTAAAGCTAGCCCCCTGCCTGCCTCTTCCAGCCAATACCCCACTCCCAGTCAACACTCAGGCCCTGCCCCCGCTCACTCTCCCCCCTCCAAGATTGGGGCTATAGCAGAAGGAGATTTTTCAGGGGCCCCAAATCTCACACTGCCCCTTTGCCCCTGACAGCATGAGATTTGGGGAGGCTTAGCCTCCCCTGGCCTCCATTACCTGCTGCTTATGCTTTTGAGCTTACACGGAGCTCTTCTTCAGGGTCTGGGAAGATCTAGCCCAGACCTGAAGAAGGGCTCTGTGTGAGCTCAAAAGCTTGTCTCTCACCAACAGAAGTTGGTCCAATAAAAGATATTACCTTACCCACCTTATCTACTTAAATTAAGGTTTTCTGCTTGCTGATTTTAAATCATCATTTTGATTTAAATCAGTACACTCTGCCCCCACAGCAAACAGTGGCAAAGGAAATAAATACTTCTGGTTCTAAGAAGTCACACACTTACTTTCTCCAACTGGCACTTGGATCTAGTGGCGGTTTGAAACAAATCTTTTAAAGGATTATGGTCATGGCTACCCTGAAATTGCATTAAGTGTAGGTGGGTTCATAAAATCCTGTAGAGGCAGATTGTAATTCTATTCTGAGTCCGTCCACTCTTCCCCCATCCTCAAGGAGGAAAGCAGAACACCTATTAGACTGCTTTCTTCCAATTGTGAAATCCCACAATTCCCACAAGAACTGCCCTTCCTCTAGAGCTTTGACTAGTGGATTCTTTAGTGCAGACGATTTATGCTACCTGAGCATGCAATCCACAAAGGTACTCATTCTATTTAAATTTATTTGCAATTTTTTATTTGTCAGGGTTCCCCAAAGTGAAAAAAGAAGAGACAGCCTTACCCTTTTGTACGGATACAAAAATGTCTGGAGTGCCATGGATGGCTCCAGTTACAAGTGTAAATAGTCTCATTTCTAATTCTGTACAAATTTCTGGGCAGTGCATTATGTTAAGATGTGGAATTGTCTCCCAGGAAAGGGGAGAAAACTGTCGCTTTAGTTAGCGTATGGATAACTACTATATATAGAAAATGTTCCTGCATTGGCAGGGAGATACAGTAGTTTTTTCACAACTCCTATATGTTTCTGTGGAAAAACTGTATAAACTGGCTAATTTCTGAGAATGAGGGTCAACTCCAAAAATTGATCAGAATCTTTTGGACCGTTTATATTGGTGCATGGTAGTGTTAAATACAAAAGTATACAGTATATAGTTTCAATGTTCAAGAGAACATTGTACAGATATTTTTTCTTGAAAGTTGCATAGATTTAAAATCCAATTAAATCACAGTGAAAGCTCAAAAACTTGAATCATTTTCCGCTGCAGAGATTTCATTTTTGAAACTATTTAGTTATTTTGTTGTTAGCTGTGGAGCCTTGTTGGTTATATGAGAATTTAAATCTTTTCTTGTAAACTGCTGGGTGTCTTTTAAGTTATAAGTTTGAGTTAGAATTCTCTCTCTCAAATTTTTTAATCAGCAGTTGAAATTGCAATGAAAGCATTGAGTATTTTTAATGCCTATTTAAGCAGTTATGCGGGCAGCTGGCTCCAGAGGATAAATCCAGCAGTAGAGAACATGGAAATGAACCCCAGGATGTTGACAAGCAAGCTCGGAGGATGAAATCTTTTCAGCTTTAAAATGTAATCACAAAATCAGCAACATCTTAAATGTGTTCCTCCATTTCCTCCCACTCTCCAACCCCTCCAACCCCTGATTTGTGAAAATAAATGTTGTTCTTGTCAGAAGCGGCCACTTGGGCAAAAGGGAAGAATTGGTTTACCCCGATCTGAAGCAAATACTCACCAGCAACCACACACCACACAACAGAACCACTAACCCAGGAACCTATCCTTGCAACAAAGCCCGTTGCCAACTCTGTCCACATATCTATTCAGGGGACACCATCATAGGGCCTAATCACATCAGCCACACTATCAGAGGCTCGTTCACCTGCGCATCTACCAATGTGATATATGCCATCATGTGCCAGCAATGCCCCTCTGCCATGTACATTGGTCAAACTGGACAGTCTC
Source organism: Dermochelys coriacea (assembly GCF_009764565.3). Taxonomy (NCBI): domain Eukaryota; kingdom Metazoa; phylum Chordata; order Testudines; family Dermochelyidae; genus Dermochelys; species Dermochelys coriacea. The sequence continues at coordinate 195,707,161 of NC_050069.1, forward strand.
TACGTAAAAGAATAAATGGACACAAATCAGACGTCAAGAATTATAACATTCAAAAACCAGTCGGAGAACACTTCAATCTCTCCAGTCACTCGATTACAGACCTGAGGGTGGCTATCCTTCAACAAAAAAACTTCAAAAACAGACTCCAATGAGAGACTGCTGAATTGGAATTAATTTGCAAACTGGATACAATTAACTTAGGCTTGAATAGAGACTGGGAATGGATGAGTCATTGCACAAAGTAAAACTATTTCCTCATGTTATTTCTCCCCCCCACCCCACCCCACCCCCCACTGTTCCTCAGATGTTCTTGTTAACTGCTGGAAATGGCCTACCTTGCTTGTCACCATGAAAGGTTTTCCTCCTTCCCCCCCCCCCCCCGCTGCTGGTGATGGCTCATCTTAAGTGATCACTCTCCTTACAGTGTGTATGATAAAACCCATTGTTTCATGTTCTCTGTGTGTGTATATAAATCTCCCCTCTGTATTTTCCACCAAATGCATCCGATGAAGTGAGCTGTAGCTCACGAAAGCTTATGCTCAAATAAATTTGTTAGTCTCTAAGCTGCCACAAGTACTCCTTTTTCTTTTTACCAAAAGGATGGCTTTGCAGTCCTCCTCTCCTCCTTGAAGTCTACATAATGCATACATTGTTGAACTATCACTAACTTTCTGTGGATGGTAGAACATGAAACCCATTTTTTTTTAAAGGCTATCAACCTCCTTTTGATGCGCACACTTTTTGAGATGTACAGCTAAAGATTTTTTTTATATAATAAATCTAAGTCACTGAAGCAGATAGCAACTGTGATGAATTGCTATTTGAATTATACCAGACAATAAATATTTGGGCTGAAAGTGAATGTTTTAAAATGTTAATTATTTTTCATCTGTGAAACCAGTTTTGATATTGTTTGTGATGATCTTCTCCCACTACTCTTCAAAGCTGGAATCAAACTGAAAAAGCAACAAAAAATCCACCACTATTTGTTTTAGTTATTGAGTTCTTTTGTATATGTAAGCCAATACAATGTAAGGTGTGGGTTATGCAGCTACAGCAGGGCTGCATGCAGAGATCCAAACACATGCAACAGGTTGCAGGATTGTGGCCTAAGTCCAGTAGGAGATGCATTGCTGATAGAGAGTCCCCAAGAGTGTACAGACCCAGAAGAAAAATGTACCATCAGTTCTGCATGATATATTTAAAACAGCCAAAAATGATGAAGGGGTCCATAAAAGATACAGTAGAGCCCACAATATTAATACATTAGCAGAGCCCTTTAAATCAGTGTCGCTATCTCCCTTCTTCTTGGATATGAACAGTAACTTTGCAACAATACCAGTCTCTGCCTGCCTGAATAGCAACCGTTCTGATTCACTTATGAAACACTAAGCAATTGTAGAGTAGCATATGGCAGTATGGGTTTGGGTCATTGAGAGAATCCATTCAAAGAAATATTTGTGGGTTAATTGTAATTTTATAATTTGAATGGAAATAAATACCTGACAACTTCCATTATCTTTACTCACTAAAAAGGCTTAAACTGTGCATTAGTTTGATTTTATAACAGTGAGGGGAGTGGCAAGGTTCCTTATATTCGAGATGGGGATGGTATCACTCTGTCCTTGCCTGATTCTTGGAGCAGGGCAGAAGGATGAACTGAAAAGGGGAGTGATGGAGAAAGGAGGGAACTCAAAGGAGAGGAAAGTTGAAATTCATTTGCCAGAATGAGTGTAGAAAGGAGGCCACAAGTGTATTTTCTTGGGAGTATTCCCAGGGATCATCAATGCTCATCCTACAGCAGCCTGGCTCCTGATTTGCCTGTGACTCCAAACATATTCCTTGTCAGTGATGGTAGATAGTGGAAAAGTGTCTCTCTAAGTGACAAGGACAGATCTGGCACTTCAGTTCACTTTAAGTCATGTAGATAATATATTGTACATCTCCCCTGTTAGCGGTAACTCCTCACTAGTTTCGCTCCTGTGGTCCTGTGTAGAGGAGGAAGACATTATTCTGTGTTCCACAGACCTCTGCTGCTCTTCAGTGCATCGTAATAGTTTTCAGTAAAACTATTTTTAACAAAACAATATTACTCTTTTCAACCAATGTTAATTAGATGCTTTTATGCTCTCACTAACCATTTGGAAACTGGAGAACACTTAGTTATATAAGCATCCTCTGAAATGTTCAGTAGGCTGGGAGCCTCGGAAGTCTGTGTTTGGTTTGTTTTTTTTTGACATTTAATAACAATTCAGCTCAAGTTCGTGTGGTGTTAGAATTAATTTAACTTGTACCAGACTGTTTTCACATTCTCAAACAATGAAGGCTTCTAAGAACAGTGGGTTGTTTATTAGCTGACCAGAGAGAAAGAGGAAATAGCGGATCCATGTCACTTGGTCTGCCATTGAGAACCGTAATGAAATAGGAAGCAGCTTGTACAGTTATCAAGACTGCTAATTTTTCCTTGATTCATTATTTATAATGTATTCCAAGAGAAATTGCTCTCTGGCAGAGGTGGCGGAAACAGCTATCATGAAGCTTGGCTCAGCTAAAATTGCGGTTGTCTTAACTGTTTACTATCGCTGTAGTATAATCATGGGGAATCATACCTGCCTTTGTCTGCTTTGAATACAGGTGGTGCTTCCAACATTTATTTTGGAGAAAAGATCTCTGCTGGAGATGTATGCAAATTTCATGGCGCATCCAGATCTGTTTTTGTCAATTGCAGCTGGAGCCACTCCTGAGGAAAGAATTATTTGCTTTGTGGAATATTATCTAACAGCCTTTCATGAAGGCCGAAAGGGAGCAGTTGCCAAGAAACCCTATAATCCAATAATTGGTGAATCATTTCATTGCTCATGGGATGTACCTAAAGACAAAGTGAAATCATTCAGAACTAACAGTGCCTCTGTAGTTTCTAAGGACCAAACCAAGGAATTTGGCCAGGACCAATCGGAGTGCTACAAGCTGAGGTTTGTAGCTGAACAAGTATCCCATCACCCACCAGTATCATGCTTTTACTGTGAATGCAAGGAGAAGAGAATGTGTGTGAACGCCCATGTATGGACCAAAAGCAAGTTCATGGGAATGTCAATAGGTGTTTCTATGGTAGGTGAAGGTAAGAAATATGCTTTGCTTTATTTTTGGGAGGGTGTTAGTGTCAACACCCCACAGAAAATCATAAATGAAGGAATTTTTTGTTTTTGTTTTTTTAACTTCAGTAAGGTTAAAAGAACAACAACCCTTCATCTTAATCTTGCTATTTGTTGCTTTCATTAATTTTAGATTTAAAATAATGAAACTTGTGTTTGAGAATATTGTCCAGTTTTTATTTAGTTTTAGTATACATATATCTTGTATAATATGTGTACCTTTATTTTTATAAGACTTATTAAAATCTACAGTTGAGAAATTGTCACATTGTACTTGCTAAAATATAATGACAGCTTTACTTAAGTACCTTACGGTAACAATTGTATCAGCTAAACAAATAATCCTCTTTAGAGTTAGTATCTAATTCAGTATGGGAAACTACTGTAAACTGTTTTCAGAAGAATATAGAATAATTGTATATTTTCAGTTAAGCCTTTTCATCTGCTTTTACCTGGCTTCCGTTAGATGAAGAAATACATTTTAAATAAATCTTACTCGGCTATAGTACCTTTTCAATCTTTCTGGCAAGTCGTACAGATGAGGTCACCATCACATTGTATTGTTGGTTTGCGATAGAACCAACATATTTGCTTGTTCAGTAATAAATCCATTGATCAAAATGATTAATAAATATAGAAAACATTATCAAATTGTAAGTCATTAATGTATGCTCTGGATTGACAAGTACCACTTGGATCATTATCATCATTAATGTGGAATCTCCGTAACTGAAGGTTTTTAAGGACAGGTTAGACAAACACCAGGGATCGTCTAGTCAATACTTAGTCCTGCCTTAGTGCAGGGGGCTGAACGAGATGATCTATCGAGATCCCTTCCAGTCCTAAATGTCTATGATTCTATGAGTTATTTAAACAAAAATATGTATTGCAGTATCTTGGTGAATCCTCTTGCTACTCAGGATTATTCTGTTTGTACAGCGCTTAGCATAATGGGGTCCTGGATCACAACTAGAGCTCCTGGGCACTACAGTACTACAAATAATGTTGTCTAAATGTATTTTCTAGTGTTTTGTCCCAGATAAATTTAAAATTATGGTCCTAGTTAAACACCAAGTAGAGGGATAAGGAGAACTAATAACAAATAATTGTTTTTTCTCATCACTGCATTAGGTAAGTATTGCTGAGATATTAAGAAATGTACTAACAAGGTAGATGCAAGTAGTGATGGACTTTGGTAAGTGATTGTCCAAAGAAATTATTAACTAGTGACTTCACAGCTACAATAGGAGTAGCAAAGTATCAGTGAAATAAAGAAAAAAATCAAATAATAGAAAAGTGGTACAATATCCTCTTTCCTAATATTAATACTTTTCAGTAGTTTAGTTATTACAAAATGGAACAGTCTTGAAACAAATGTTACTTTTATGCTTTTAAGACTCTTGGATTCTAAATCCTACAATAATACTTCTGTTTTCACGTTTTTTTTCTGTTTCAGGCCATGTGATACTATTAGGTTGATAGTAAGTGTGAAAATTAAAGACGGGGTTGGGGGTAATAGGTGCCTATGTAAGAAAAAGCTCCAAAAATTGGGACTGTTTCTCTAAAATCGGGACATATGGTCACCCTAAATACTACATCAGACACATTGCTTTTACATTGCAACATATAGGGTAATGGGACTCAGGAAGTGAGTCCCAGAGAAGCTGGGGAGTTAGGTTTCCAATAGCTCGGTAATGGGGTGAAGTAGGGTGGGAGGGTGTGAGTTACTAGAATCAATGGATCTTCAGTGACTGTATTTCTTCATTTTTTCCTTCTGTTATAAATTATTTTTCATAGTGGAAGGGGAGTGTTCAATGAAACTTCAGGCTTGTCTATAAGGGGATGCTCAGGAAAATTAATCTGATTAATTAAAGGTATGACCGTGAAGTGGCTTAGTTAAGCTGCATTAAATCCCTGTGTGGAGACACACTCATTCAGAATTAAAATGTCCTTGAAGTGAATTAAGCTAAACCGAATTAAGGCCATTTTAATTTGCAGGGGTTTAATGCACAGGGGTTTAATACAGTTTAACTAACTGCTTTAAATTCACACCTCTGAGTTAATTTGGATTAACTTTCCTGAGTGTCCCTGTGTAGGCCTTCATTTCTGAATTAAATACTAATGAAAACACCTGTGATAAATCATACAGTAGGTCAAAAGATTTAACCTACTTGCTGTCAGCAAACAGGGTGCTCTCAGGATTTGGGGTGGCTGGCAGGGGACTGTTGAAGTCTCCCAGAAGTTCCAGACTTACAACATTAGGAGGCCACCTGATGTGCTGAGATACTACTGAGTCCACCTGTTATGCTAATTTGGGCACCCTTTTTACCTGTCTTGCTGAGTCAGGCTATTAAGTCTGCTCCACTGCAGAACAAAACAGATGAGGAGATCAGTTCTGGGAAGGCTCATCTTAAGGGACTTGTCACAGCACTCAGGTGTCCACCTCCCTTGGAGTGCAGACCGAAAGATGTATTATGAAATTCGCCGCCTCCCTCAATGTGGAGGAAGGTATGCACAACTTCTTGTCCCCGCATCCCCAGTTAGAAATTACAGAAACTGGGTTTAATAATAAACCAAACAAATTTTATTAACTATAAAAGGCAGATTTTAAGTGGTAAAAGGGGTAACAAACAGCACAAAGCAGATTACTAAACAAATGAATAAAAAATGCAAACTAATCTAGTTTCACTAAGGAAATTGTTTACAAATAGTATTTCTCACCCTAGATATTGTTGCAGGCAGGTTGCAAAGTTTCTGTGGTTCAGCGTTCCAGTTATATTCCTTTTTTCAGACTGGACCCCTGTCTCAATCTGGACTCCCCCCCTGCCTTCCCTTCAGGTGGCTTTTGCAGTCTTTCTTCTTGGGCAGACAGGCCATGGAAAGGAGGAGTCCTGGTTGCCTTCCTCTCTACGTTTAAATAGGATTTACATAAGGTGGGAATCCTTTGTTTCCCAAACTTGACCCCCCTCCCTTCCAGTGGAAAGTTACAAGAAGTCCCAGGTAATGTTTAGTATTGGTTGACAAGACCACCTGACTCTGTAGGATTAAAGCATCCATGAGTCCCTTTCTGCAGTCCATTATCCTCGCTGATGGGACATGAGCCCTGTCTGGCTTTTCCATTGTTGTACCTCAAGTGTTAGCAGTGGGCTTCACCCAAAGTAAAATAGTTGAAAAACGGATACCTAGTCAATGTTCCTAACTTCAGATACAGAAATGATACAGGCATACAAATTGGATAATCATATTCAGTAAATCATAACCTTTCCAATGATATCTCACATAACCCATCTTGCATAAAGTATATCTCAGTTATGTCATATTCATATCATAAGCATATTTTCATAAAGGATATGGAATGAAACATCACATGTGCATTAACAGATATTTTAAAAAGTTATGGAGTGTGTGTGTGTGTGTTGTCCTTGAACTTCTGCTTGACTATCAGGAGTTTTAGATTCTGCAGTATGTTATTGGAAAGATAATTTCCTCTGTATTTTCAATAGGGTCTCAAATTTGACCTATGTCTGTATTTTGAATAGTTTTAAGTTTAATATACAGGTTTCTCCACAGGTACTGAATATACTAAATTTAGAGAAGGTTTTTTTCAGTGTCTGAGAAGCATCTATTTCAGATGAAATAATTTTGCTGTACTTCAAGATTCAGACAGTTGTACAGTAGATAGCAAACATAATCTTGCTATATTTAACAGAACGATTGTATTTCATCCTGTAACTATATTATGACCTGTGCGTTGAAGAACACACAAAACCGGGATGTATTTAACAACCTTGCTTCTGAGCACGTAGTGACTATTTTTGTTGGTGATTGCCGAGAGATTTGTTGCACTGCTGTTGCCTATTTGCATAGTGTATAATGAATTCTTGGAACTATATTGTGTCAGGAATACATTGATAATATTCCCGTGGTTATTGTGAAACCTCTTCCTTGCAGTTCATCACAATAATACTGTTGTGGGGGGCAAGGGTGTTTCATTACTTTTTTAAAAACAAGAATAAGTTAAAGAAGAAGAATATGGAAATACAGAAGCTTCTTTATGAATTTAAATAATTGTGAGGTTTAATGACATAAGGTCCCTTCATACAAATGCTGTAGATCAGTATTTTGACTCTACAACATCCAGTCTGGAGATGACAAAGGCCATTCAGTGGTGTGGTGGTGGTTTTTTTGTCTTGTTTCTTTGTTCCATGTAAATATCAACCAGATGAGTCGAACACATGGAGTGATAAAAATCAGCATGCAAGAGGTGATGTTGTTGGAAATCCATGTGCACAGTTGATTTCTGTCGTATCCCATCATCTCTGAATGTGGTTTACAAGTGAAATGAGGTATCTCAGCTTTCACCTAGAAAGTGCTTTACCTGATGAAACCATTGTACAGTGTAGACAGTTTAGCAGTTTCCTTACCTAAAAGGTCATTCTGAATGAGAGTAGCAGAGGTTCCTTGCAAATAAAAATTGGTGTTTCCACAATGCTACGCTCTGATGGTTAATAACTGATGTTTTAATGGAAAGAAAAAAGAGGATGTGTTGAAATAGAATGGCATTGAGATTTAAATTTACAAGGATAGGGGGAGCAAAAGTAACCATTTCTTACATTATACAGTTTTATATGTTGCAAAGAGCCACCAAAACAGACATTGCGGTGGGCAGAAAATCTTTGCATATTTTAGTGAAAAGGCAATGTTTAATACATGTCTAGCATAGAACCATTGAGATTCCTTTCTTACTGTGATGTATTGTTTTGTTGCAAGACAGCAAAATTCATGAAGATGCAGAATTCATAGCCCTGTGAATTAGGTTTAATGGTTAATTTTACAAAGAATATAGAGTTGAAACTTCTGTTGTGGGTTGTATGTTTCTTTCTTTTACATGATCGGATGGCTGCTGACTTTTAAAAAAAAATGGTGTGTATATTTTTAGGTGATACTTTAAAAATTGGAAAGGAAGCTTTAAAGCTTGTGAAGGATTTGGTACGAGCGATGTTGCACCTTTTTCTGAGGGAATGCTGATAATAGCAGTGAATGAATAATCTGTTGTGGATTTTGCAGCTCATGAAATGCATACTTCCATGGGAGCAAATTACTCTTAATTTAGCAGGATGGTGGGGCTTTTGTAGTTAAATGTTTCAGATAGCTGGAATTAGCTTAAAATTAGTAGTAGTTTAGCAGTAGTAGTAATAATTTTGTATTTACAATATATTTTATCCAAGGATTTCAAAGCTCTTTCCTTTTTCCATCTAGCCCAATGTCCTGTTTTTTGACAGCGGCCATGGCCAGTCCTTCAAAGGGAAGGAACAGAACAGGGTAATTTTTGAGTGATCCATTTCCTGTCATCCAGTCCCAGCTTCTGGCAGTCAGAATCTTAGGGACGCCCGGACAAGGGGTTGCGTCTCTGACCTTTTTGGCTAATTGCCATTGATGGACCTATCCTCCATTAACTTATCTAATTCTTTCTTGAACCCAGTTATACTTTTGCCCTTCACAACATCTCGTGGCAACGAGTTCCACAGGTTGACTGTGTGTTGTTTGTTTTAAATTTGTTGTCTGCTAATTTCATCAGATGACCCATATTTCTTGTGTTATGTAAAGGGGTAAATAACACCACCTTATTCACTTTCTCCACACCATTCATGATCTTATAGATCTCTCTCAGATCTCCTCTTAGTTGTCTCTTTTCTAAATTGAACAATCCCACTCTTGTTAATCTCTCCTCATATGGAAGCTGTTCCATACCTTAATCATTTTTGTTGGCCTTCTCTGTGCTTTTTCCAATTCTAATATATTTTAGATAGAGCTCCTCAAGGATTGTCAAACAAACAATGTAGCACAAATGATTTAAACACTCATGAGACCATAGGAGTGAGATTCTAATGTGCCACTATTTCATGATTTCACTGTCTAAATCATTGAAGCTGTTGATGTACTGCAGCCATCTATGCCTTAATCAGAACAAACATTTAGTCTCCGTCGAACAGATGTGATGAATAACACAGATGAAGTGTGAGGAGCCTGTTACATTAGGAAACTGCTCTAGGCCATCGATGACCCCGAATGATTTGTTGTTCATATTGATCCCTGAACAATCAGAGGAAAGCATTATATTGCACATGTCTCTTCTGCAGTTAATTATTGCACTATTGACCTAGCATCTCATCTGTGTATTTTATCAATACGTATTGAAGGAAAATCAGTTCACAAAGTACAGCATCAGAAGGGGATTGGCAGGAGAGGGACTCAAGGGCTGGAAGAGACCTCAAGAGGTCATGTAGTCCATCCCCCCAACCCCATACTGAGGATCAAGCATACCTAGACTATCCCTGACAGGTGTTTTTCTAACCTGTTTTTAAAAAAAATCTGCCTTGCTACAGATTTTGGTGATTACTTCTTGTCCTTTGGTAGATGTGGAGAATAATTGATCTCTGTTCTCTTCATAACAGCCTTTAATGTATTTTGTGTGCTTTTTAAACCTTTCCTCATAGGTCAAGTTTCCTAACCTTTTATCATTTTTGTAGCTCTCCTCTGGACTCTTTCCACTTTGTCCCACATCCACCCAAAACTGGACACATTACTCCAACAGAGGCCTCACCAGTGCCAAGTAGAATGGGACAATTGTCTCTTGTGTCTTACATACAACACTCCTGTTAATACATCCCAAATTGATATTAGCCTTGTTTTGCACTGCATCACGTTGTTGGCTCATATTCAGTTTGGGTTCCAGTATATCCCCAAAATCCTTTTCAACAGTACTGTCACCTAGCTAGTTGTTACCCATTTTGTATTTGTGCATTGAATTTTTACTTCCTAAGTGAATTTGATTGAATTTCATCTTGTTGATTTCAGACCAATTCTCCAATTTGTTAAGGTCATTTTAAATTCTAATCCTGACCTTCAAAGGAGTTGCAACCTCTCCCAGCTTGGTGTCATCTGCAGATTTTATAAGCATACTCTCCACTCCGTATCCAAGTCATTAGTAAAAAATATTAACTAGTGCTGGACCCAGGATAGACTCGTATGTGATCCCAGTAGATATATCCTCCTTCCAGTTTGACAGCAAACTATTAACTGCTGAGAATGGTTTTTCAACCAGTTGTGCACCCACTTTATAGTAATTTCATCTAGATATTCCTAGATTTTCGTCAGCCAAAAATATATATAGTATCCAGGTCACTTACACATCCTTCCTGTGCTCCTTTTCTACTCTTGCAGTTAATGGGCTAATTTGCTCCTTAGCGCTCCCCAGCAAAGGCTGACCTAGTAATTAGCCACTCCTTCCCTCAGTCAGGCCCTCTCCAGGGGAACTAATTGGATTTGCAGTGACCAGAGTGCTGGTTCAGTTGCTGGTTCTCAGTGCTCTGTCAGAGTCCTTTTGTAGGATGTGATTTGTTCTGCATGGGGATGTTTAGTTAAAGGTTAAGAGACTATCTCTCAGGTTTTATCATATCCAGGAATCTCAGAGCACTCAAGTAACAGTTCTGGAGAGAGATGCCTGACTCAATGCCAACAAAAATTCCTGAGGTTTCCATGTGATCTCCCGAACTTTCATTTTGTCCTCTCATCAGCCCTGGGTTATTGGTGATGGTTGATTGTGTGCGTCAGCACCCAGGAAATGTGCACACATACTGATCTGGGATTATCCCAATCAGATTCTAAAATGGCTACACAGAAAACTCTTAGTACTGTGAGGACTAACAATGTTATCTCCCTAAAGAAGAGCTGTCCCTAGGCAATCACTCATCTGAGAGTTTACATTGACACTACCATAGTTAAAATCTTCCCCATGAAAAAGAGGGCAGTCAGGATGTGTTACATTCATCCTCGGATCAGAGTTTGCGTCAAACTGCTGGGTCTCCTGGCTTTCTGTATAGGGCTAATCCCAGAGACCAGCTTATACAAGAGGAAACTGCAGCAGTTCAGAATGCAATTGTGGAACCATTCTCAGGAAGCAGTGAATGATCAGTATTGTGTATTTTTATTCACGTGTCACAGTTCTGCCAATGGAACAACTGCACTGGTGAAGGCTGGAGAGCCAAGCTGTAGCAGATCCTTCGCTTAGAAAAGAAATTGACCTACATCAGTTTAATGCTATTCACTTTACATTTCTTCTTTTGTGATATGTGCAAAGGAGACTTAGGGGTAAAATTTTCAAAAGGGACTTAGCTGCTTTTGAAATTTTTACCCTTCGACTCCATGGATAGTGTGTTTGAGAACTGTTCTTATAAGTGGCTTCAGGTTTGTATTTCCCAGACTTCTTATTTATTTGTATTCATAATTTTAGCTTCTACTTCTTTTTAAAAAAGGAAACAGAAAGCAAAGCAGTGGGCTATCTGTATCAGCTGCATTAATACTTCTGAGACTAATAAATCCCTCCACCTCTTCTTCCCCGACACTCATTTATTTTGCTTTTATTAGCCAGTGTAAGACTGAAGTAGCTGCATTAAGAAGTGACATACTAACATGATATGCAGAAAACTAGTTATTCTCTGCTCATGAAATGGCTAGTCTTATACAATATTTTAAATTCTAGCTCTTTACTGATGGTGTTTTCTAGCATGGAAACCATTATGGATACTGCCATCAATGGGTGGTACTAAAAATAGCTAGTGTAAATTTTTAAGGACTGAAATTAGTCTACAATGCAGGGGATTGACGTGAAGCAGAACTGTAAGCTAATAATCCTGAAGAAGACTGTATTTGTGCTCAGCACAGCAGACTGAAAGCCCAAATAGGGAGAGGTCCTTTGCAGAATGGGTGAACTGTGAAATGCATATGATTAAATAAGGGAATTATAAAACAGGCATTTCTGAGTGATGGTCATCTTACTGAAAATACACTTATATTGGGAGCTGAGACCACTTCTCCTTCTGCATTAATACAATATGTGTTTCGAGGGATGTAGGCCAAAAAAATTAGTAGGTAAGAGCAAAATTTAAACTACCATGTATTTTTCCTTATTTGTTTGCAACCTTGTAATTTGAAAACTGTCTCTTCGGTGGTGTGAAAAGGGGATAAAGAAAGATATCTTTCAAAATGCCTCAGTGAAAGTATTTTTTTTATTTTAAAATAGCCACCACAGAGTGCTCAGGTGCGTCCCTGCAATAACTAATTAGTGTCAAACTTTGGGACAGGACTGTTGTACACAATGTGATAATCTTTGCCAGTTGGTGGGGTTGGGATCGAACCTAAAAGGCAAAAAAGTGTGTTAGTAAATAAAGCCACTTGCCTGGACAAGGGGGGGGGGGGAGAGACTAAGGCCCAGATCTTCAAAGGTCTTTAGGTGTCTGTTTCCAATGGAAGTTAGGCACTTAATTACCATTGAGGACCTGGGCCTAAATTGCCAATGTTTGGACTCTTATGGGGACAGAAAATAACTGAGGCACTATCACCTGTTGTATGTGAGGCTCCGGCTAATAAAATACCTTTCATTGGTTTACCCTGAAACAGTTTCTCCAATTAAGCAGAATCTGATGAAAATGGGAAGCCAGCCTGGAGTTTTTCAAGTAGTCAAAGAAAATTATGGAAGATACATTAAGTATGGTTTAAAAATTAAAATAGGTCTGTAAAATTTAAGCTTTTTTGGTTAAGAATGAAATATGAAAGTCCTCTTTGCTTTAATGCTGATGTATTGGTCATACATTGGTTTGTGTTTATGCTGCAGCTTAGGCATGTAATTCTTCAGCAATAAGGCTGTCACTAGTAGGAGGTACAGGAATGTCATTTGCATTTACATGGCACATTTTCAGTGTGTTGGTGATGGTTTCTTCCCATGTAAACTTTCCTGTAGTCGTTCTAAGCAAAGTATGTACTTCAGCTTTGTTGTAAGGTTTTGGAAAGGGGTGTTCCTGCGCACATGCAAACAGTGGGTATGTCTACACAGCAAAAAAACCCAGCTACTGGCTCATGCCAGCCAATTCAGGCTTGTGGGGCTCAGGCTGCTGGGCTGTTCTATTGGTGGGTAGATTTCCAGGCTTAGGCTGGAGCCTGAGCTCTGGACCCTCCCACCCTTCAGGATCCTAGAGCCTGGGGTCCAGCCCAAGCCCTGAAGTCTACATAGCAATGAAACAGCCCTGAGCCAGCTGGCACATACCAGCCATGATTTTTTCTTTATTGTGTAGACATACCCAATGAGGCTTGACCACCATCGTTCCTTCCTCCCCTGCCCCCCCCCAAAAAAAAACTACATACACAGCTTGCTTGTTAAGTGTGTTCATTCTTACTTTCCATACTGTCAGTATTTATTCATGGTGGTGCTGAGATTACAGCATGCAAAGTGGAAACTTTTGACCATCCAATGCGATGGATTAAAAATAGTTTACTCCATCACTCTCCTGTAATTGTGCTGTTGCATTGTCCCATCTTCCATACATCTTCCAGGTCATTTGTGTCAAACTCGCTTAGGGGAATAGAGGTGTTGGCCGTTTCATCATTGGCGGGTTGAGTGTACAGAAGTAACAAGAGCAGCTCCAGAAAGCAATGATGGTTTGCTAGAGACATTTACATGCCTCAGGGAACACTTCCAGTCTTGAAGTGACTAAACTCCTTATTCTACCTAGTCCGATGGGTTGGAATACCACATTTTAAATAATGCTATAGCAGAACTCCTTCTTTTAATCTGAATCGTTTAGGTTTGTCTTTATATCCTGTACTGAGAATATATTTTTATATTGGCAAAAATAAAATACTAATTTAATTTTATGTTGTGAACTTTCCCCAATACTGTGAGGAAAATGGCTCATACTAATACAGTTCCATAGCTAAACAGATATTGTAAAGGTTTTTACATCCAATTTGCATTACAATTTTTATTTGATGGTCAAAGATCCTCTGAATTCTAAGTATGTAGTGTTGTGCTAGGTTATTTTTTTAAAATCTCTGTTGCAGAGTTTTTTTGTTTTGTTTTTTTTTCCCAAAGCCACCATTTTGCCTCTAGGAAGCTATTAAAATGAAAAATAAAAAGCATTAAAATCCAGAGTCGATAAACTAACTTTATTTTTGATGACTGACCTTTCCTAAGATGAACTGCTAAGGGTATTTGGTGAGACAAGGTGAGTGAGATAATATTTTTTATTGGACCAAGGCTATTTGGTATTGCAGAATTTATGTGCAGTGTTTGCAGCATGTATTTGTATTGTTCACAATTTGCTGTACTTTACAAATGTCCTTTGTTTTGAAAACCCACCCACAGTGATGCTGGGACAGAACCACTCAAAGTGGTGGTAGAGGCTCAGGGCTTGTCTACACTAACAGTGCTGCAGTGGTACAGCTGCAGCGCTTAATGAAGACGCTACCTATGCTGCCAGGAGAATTTCTCCTGTCAGTGTAGATACTCTTCCCCCCCCCCCCCCCCAACAGGCGGTATCTATATTGGTGAGAGAAGCCCTCCTGCCCTCTTTACATTGGGTGCTAGGTCAGTATACCTACGTTGCTCGGGGTGGGTAGTGTGGACCAAGCCTCAGATGCAGAGATCCTCTGACTAGGCAGGGAGCAGCAGCCAGCTTCCTTAGCTAGCTATGAAGATTCCTGCACCCTGCTGCTGCTGGCTCTCGCCATGGCCAGATGGATTCAAAGTGCTGCTCCGGCTGCCACAGATAAGTCACACATGCAGCAAAGAGTAGAGCAAACTTGTGCAGCAGGGTGGGATCAGGTGGCACCAGGTAGGATCCCAAGGAGAACTGAAGGGAACTACACTACACACAGGCTTCTCCTGGGGAGAGGTTGAGAGAGAGAATAAACCACACGTGCCAGATGTTTGGTTACGTCACTTAATGTCCTGATGGAAGGCATTCAAATACTACAGCAATGATGACAGCATAAGACCCCATATAGAAAAGAATCAAATCAAAGGTGAGAGCAGAGCTGAGAGGACTGGCAGGAGGTGAATGTGTTCCGTACGTAGGCTAGTGCGCATCCTTTTACAGGATGCGGGGCCTAGAAAGAATGCATGGAAGAAAGTCTCCTATATTGAGAGAGCAAAGTTCTAGGTGACTTCCTTCCGCAGACCACTCTCATTAGGGCTCTTTGTCCCAAAAGGGCTTTTTTTTTTTTTATGGAGATAAAGGGAGCTACAAAGTATTTCAGACTTACTGAGTTGGTTCTTATGAGATTTTTTTTTCTTGGTCTTACCAGTTTGTACTTATGTTTTATTGATAACATATGTTATCAGCAAATGCAATTATCCTGTGTCATTTTGAAGAATCACTTGGTTAAAATTCAGAACTGAAGCCATGCCTTTTTATGTTTGAGTAGATTTCTTCTGAGGGAGGTTTACTGGTAGAGACACTCTGACTTCATGGTGAGCGTCTCCTATTACTTTGACTGCGTGAATGACTGTTTGCTGGTAATAATTGGCCAGTGGCTTCATGTTTTCATCAATACATTAGTATTATTTCACTTTCCAACCTTTTTCTCCTAGGTGTTCTTTACTTAATGGAACATGAGGAAGAATATGTGTTCACGCTGCCTAGTGCCTATGCACGTTCTATACTTACCATTCCATGGGTGGAGCTTGGAGGTAAAGTCGGTATTAACTGTGCCAAGACTGGCTATTCTGCTACTGTCACATTCCACACCAAGCCTTTCTATGGAGGAAAAGTTCACAGGTATTGAAACTGCTGTCTGTTGGGTTGCTTCCTTTTGTAGTGTATGTTAGTGTACTTGAAAACTTTTTCAGTTTTCTGTATTTATTACTGTAAAATTGTGTGTGTGTAATTAATATGCAAAAGCCAAATTGAATTTATAAAGTGTTTTATCATGTGTTTTAAAAAATAAAACAAAACCTTCCTGTATCTGCTAGCACCTCATTCCAGAGTGTGCTCCTTCTGCTGGTTCTCAAACCAGTTCAGCAGCATCCAAGGTGGTTTATGTGAGGTAATCACCTATCCCATAAATGCTTTTCCATTTAAGAAAATTGTTTAAAATGTGCTTTGTAAGTTTGAAAAAACAAATATAGATACTTTGAATCTGGGACCTTTCACATCGGTATGTAACAATGTTAAGGTTCTGGGGGATCAGATTTTGAGCTTTAAAATTTGGATGTATTTTTAACACAATGTTAAATGTATCTCCAGTCCACTATAGCAAACAAATTCTGAGATAGCACTGAAAACCCAGACTGATGCATATTTTTAACTCAAGCCACAGCTATGCCAGGGAAAGAGAGGAAAATATGCTAGAAGATCTATGACTGGAATATGTCAGCACAGATATACCACACACAGTCTGCACTTGCTCTCTTTGACAAAACAAAGTCAGGTTTCTGTTTTTACTTTAAACATACCTGTTTTCAGTTGATTTTTAAAATTGCTTGGACACTCACAGTCATAGACTTTCAAGTCAGAAGGGACCAACATGATCATCTACTCTGATTTCCTGCACGTTGCTGGCCCCACAACCTTACCCACCCACTCCAGTAACTTAGCC
Source organism: Dermochelys coriacea (assembly GCF_009764565.3). Lineage (NCBI taxonomy): Eukaryota > Metazoa > Chordata > Testudines > Dermochelyidae > Dermochelys > Dermochelys coriacea. The sequence goes on from NC_050069.1 coordinate 195,723,747, forward strand.
AGAGGTTAGGGGTCTATTACAGAAGTCAGAAAGAAGAAGAAATCATGGTTTAAAGACTTCAGGTTACAGAGAATTCAGCATTTGCACTAGTTTAAACCTGCCAGTAACCTGTGCTGCAGAGGAAGGCAAAACCTCCCCTTCTGCTAATCTGACCCAGGGGAAAATTCCTTCCCGACTCCACATATGGCGATCAGTTAGACCCTGAGCATGTGGGAAAGACTCACCAGCCAGATATGTAGTAACTCAGAGCCCTCCCCATCTTGTGTCCCATCACCGGCCATTGGAGATATTTGCTGCTAGTAGTCACAGAGTCGCTACATGCCATTGTAGGCAGTCTTATCATACTATCCCCTCCATAAACTTATCAAGCTCAGTCTTGAAGCTAGTTAGATTTTTTGTTCTCACTGCTCCCCTGGGAAGGCTGTTCGAGAACTTAACTCCTCCAATGGTTAGAAACCTTTGCCTAATTTCAAGCCCAAAGTTGTTGATGGCTGGTTTATATCCATTTTTTCTTGTGTTAACATTGATGCTGAATTTAAATAATTCCTCTCCCTGCCTGGTATTTCTCCTTCTGATGTATTTATAGAGAGTAATCATATCTCCCCTCAGCCTTCCTTTGGTTAGGCTAAACAAGTCAAACTCTTTGAGTTGCCTCTCAGAAGGTAATTTTTTCATTCCTTGGATCATCCTAGTAGCCCTTGTTTGCACCTGTTCCCGTTTGAATTTAGTGGATTAAAGTCCTTTTAATATGCTGGCACTAACATAAACTATATATTTTATTGTGGCTTTTTGTCATATTGGAATTAGGGTTACAGCAGAAGTGAAACACAATCCCACCAATACCATCGTGTGTAAGGCACAAGGAGAATGGAATGGCACACTGGAATTTACATACAGCAATGGAGAAACCAAAGTGATTGACACCACCAAACTGCCCGTTATCCGAAAAAAGATTAGACCAATAGCAAAACAAGGTCCATTTGAATCAAGGTGAGGTTATGGGCATGAGAGAATTCTGTTTATGAAGCATGGACAAAAACTTAATATGGAAGCAACTATTGCATATTCACGTGTGATCCAGTCAAGCTCTTGTTTTGGGTAGCGTAAATTCTCCTAGGCAGTGAGTAGTGAAAGCTGCATACAGAGATTTTTCAGAACAACATTTGATACATAAACTGCAATATAACTGCTATTTAGTTATTAAATGAAAAAATGGTAGTGCGGATTTCGTAAAGTTTAAAAATGAAAGATAATCAATGCAGTTTCTATGTCTGCTTCATTGTGAGTTGACAAGTGAATTGTCATTTCTGCATATTCAATTTCATCTCTGTTTCTCACAGCTGTATATTAGAATTATTGGCTGTACACAACTTAAAAATACTTTAAAAAATTTGTCATGCATCTACACCTTTTACCTGACTTTTTCACACACTATATCAGAGAACTTGTGTTAGAATTTACTGTAAATATTCATTTATGTATTTGTCATTAGAAGATCAATATTTTATTGAATCATAATGTTGCACTTGTTAATTACCATTTGAGAGAATCTTAAAGAGCATGAATGAATGAAGCTTCAGAACCTTGGAATGAATGAATACATTCTATCCATTTTACAAATGGGTGTACTTGGTCAAATGAAATGTTCTAGCTAATAGACATGCTCCCTCTCTCATAAATGCTTTTTTTTTTTTTGCTGTCTTCTAACCAGAAAAAAAAAGTGTCTGAGTAAGCCAGAAGTTCCATTGTGATCTGTTTTATTTTTGACACTAGCAGATGGACTGTAAATACTCAGTCCCTGTCTGAATACTCACAATTTAATCAGTTTAAATAATCGCTCACTTAAAATTGAGTGAAAATTTCAGTGAAACCACTGAAAATTACACATTACAAAAGTTATGTCCTGAAGCAGAACTTAAGTGTTCTGACAGCTTTTGGTCCATTTTTCTACATGTTGCACAACATTACTACTTGCACTCTAAATTGGGGTACTGTGCTGGCCAGCCACACACTTCATTCATATGCACACTGTCAAACAAGGACTAAATTTGGTTCAAAACTGAACATTATTGTAACCTGGTAGGGACTGTCCTTGACATTTTATCTTCCAAAGTTCTTTTAATATACTGCTTTGTAGTTCAGAAGTAGAAGCTTTTTAAAGTAACAAATGCAAAAGGACTGTGGGGTGCTTCCTCTGCTAACTAGCGCACAGGTCAAACACTGCACAATATTTTCATTAATGTGCTATACACAGGTCTGGACACAAAGCAGTTATCAAAAATTGTCATGTTGATTTGAAGATGTAGGGCCAAGGTTTCAAGAGCTGAGCACCCAACAGCTCCCCTTCAGGCACCTAAATGAAGTAGCCAAATATTGAGTGCTGAACACATTTGAAAATCAGGTCCATAGTTTAATACGATGGAGTGAGAGAATTCACACTTGCTAAATAGGGGGAAAATACATGTATTTTGAGCTTTAAAATATTATAAACAATAGACATGTTAAGCCATGACTGCAGTAAAAGTAGTTAACAGTATGTTGTAAAATACAATGAAAACGATTAAAAAAGTGATAGTTTGAAGTCTGTTTGAGATGGTACAAGTAGAGTGCCAGATAATGAACACACCATCATTACATGAAAAAGAACTGGCCAGTTTATCCTGCAATTGTATATTCCTCTTTACAAGGTACTTTACTGTTGCTGAGGAGTTCTCATTCCATGTTGTCTGTGTTTATCCGTGATCAATCACTCAGGCATCTTTGGAAACATGTCACCAACTCCCTGAAAGAAGGCAATATCGATGTGGCAACGGAGCACAAACACCGCCTTGAGGAGAGGCAGCGAGCAGAGGAGAGGCAACGTGTGGCTATTAATACACCCTGGAAACCAAAATATTTTACCAACGAGGTAATGTGAATCACACCAAAGCATTTCTTTGTTGCTTTAAGATAGGAATGTGGTGGAGTTCCAGAGTACAGTGAGGAGTGTGTGCGTGCAAACAATTAAAATCAGCTTTTGATAAGTACCATTGTGACTGTGACTAAATCTCTCTGATCTTTCCAAACTTTGACTCCTAAAAAAACAATCACCAGACATTTATTTTAGATTTTGTAAACCTTGTTCTCCTTTTTAAGCTGTCTTTTACCTGCCTTTGGTTAAATGTATTTATGCCTGAATTTTTATAAATTTGGCCTCTGTGATTAGACATCTAAATTCATATTTTTGGCCATTTAAAACAAATAGCTTGATGCTCAGCAATGGCTCATAGACTTTAAGGTCAGAAGGGACCATCGTGATTATCTAGTTTGACCTCTAGTACATTACAGGCCACAGAACCTCATCCACCCACTCCTGTGATAGACTCCTACCAGCTGGCTGAATTACCGAAGTCTTCAAATCATGACTTCAAGTTACAGAGAATCCGCCATTTACCCTAGTTTAAACCTGCAAGTGACTCGTGCTGCAGAGAGGGCAAAAAAACCCCAGGCTCTCTGCCAATCTGACCCAGGGGAAAATTCCTTCCTGACACCAAATATGGTGATCAGTTAGACCCCACTTGAGGCCTTCCTCCAATCTGACATCATTCCATTAATAGTTACTCTTTGTTTGTGGTTGTTTAACCAATTCTGTATCCTCTTAATGGTAGTTCTGTCAAGTCCACATTTCTGCAGCTTACTTATCAGAATATCATGTGGGACTGTGTTGGAAGCCTTGCTGAAGTCCACCACATTCCCCTTATCCACCAAATCAGTTACCCTGTCAAAGAAGGAAATCAAACTGGTCTGGCATGATTTCTTCTTGGTAAATCCGTGCTGGCTGCTAGCGATCAGCCCTTCATCTGCCAGGTATTCGCAAATTGAATATTTTATACATTGCTCTAGTAGCTTCCCAGGTATCGAAGTCAGGTTGACAGGTCTATAGTACCTTATCTCCTCCTTTTCCCCCTTTTTAAAGATGGGCACTACGTTAGCCCTTCTCCCATCTTCCGGGACCTCTCCTGTCACATATGAGTTTGTAAATATTATTACCAGTGGCTCTGAGATTTCTTCAGCTAATTTCTTCAGTAACCTGGGGTGAATAGCATCTGGCCCCGCAGATTTGTATTCATTCAAGTTGGTCAAAAGATCTGACTTGTTGTTTTCTTATGCCGATCTGCATCCCTTCCCCTTTATTGTCTATGGTAACTTTCTTCTTCTTCTGGTCATGTGTTGTTTTTTGTGAGAAGACCGAAGCAAAGTAGGCATTGAGCAGCTCTGCCTTCTTATCATGTTCCATTACCAGCTCATCTTCTCCAGTGAGCAGCAGACCTACACTGTCCTTGATCTTTCTGTTTTGTCTGATATATCTGAAGAACCTTTCCTGTTGTCGCTAACATTTTTGCCAGCTGTAACTCCTTCTTTGCCTTGACTGTCCTAAATTTGTCCCTAAATGCTCACGGTTTTCACATGTATACTTCCTTAGTGACATGCCCCTCCTTCCATTTGCTGTATGTATCCCTTTTGCTTTTTAGGTTGCTAAAAAGCTTCTTGTGCAGCCACATTGGCCTCCGGTGGCTCTTCTGATCTTTCCTCTGTGTTGGAATAGGTTGACGTTGAGCCTCTAGTATTACATCTTTTAAGAACTGCCAGCCCCCTTCGACTCCTTTTCTTCCTAATTGGTCTTTCTGTGAGATTTTGCCTACTGTTATTCTGAGTCAGTTGTAATCTGTCTTTCTGAAGTCCATTGTCCTTGTTTTGCTCTTCTCATGTCCTCCTTTCTACAGGATCTTGAATTCTATCAAATCATGATCACTTCCTCCCAAGTTTCTGATCACCTTTATGTTCACAACTAATTCATCCTAGCTGGTCAAAACCAGATCCAAAATGGGATGACCCTCTAGTTTCCTCAGCTTTCTGATTCAGAAAGCTGTCCCCTACACACACTAAGAATTTGCAGGACGTATTACATTTTGCTGCAGTAGTCTTTGAACAGATATCATGGAATTTAAAATCCCTCATTAATATTAGCTCATATGTGTTAGCTAATCTTGTTACCTGCTTGTAGAATGACTCATCCATTTCCTCTTCCTGATTTGTTGGCCTATAATAGACCGCCACCATAAAATCGTTACTGTTCTTTTCCCTTGTTATCCTCACCCAAAGACACTCAGTAGGTCTGTTGCTCACTTCCCCTTGGATCTCAGAGTAAGCCTATACATTTTTGACCTACAGTGCAATACCTCCTCCTTTCCCTCCAGACCTATCCTTTTGGAACAAGCTATATCCCTTTAATGCTTGTCCCACAAGTCTCTGTGATGGCAATTAAGTCATAATTTTCTTCACATACCATGACTTCCAGTTCACCCTGCTTGTTCCCTATACTCCTTGCATTTGATCAGTCATTGAAGATATTTTGCATACTTCCCTGTTGCTTTTTTGTCACCATCCCCCATAGAACCTAGTTTAAAGCTCAGGTTAGCCAGATGATGTCCAGAGATGCTTTTCCCAGTAGTTGATGATGGAGCCATCCCAGCACAGTAATCTTCTTTCCTAGAACATCAGCTCGTTGAAGAAACCAAAGCCCTATTGCCAACACCACCTATGTAGCCACACATTTACTTCCGTGACTCTGTTCGGTCTCTACCCGGGCATTTTTCTTCAACAGGGAGGATGGATGAGAACACCACTTGTGCCCCAAACTCTTTTATCCTTCTTCCCAGAGTCATGTAGTCTGTAGGGATCCACTCAAGGTCATTCTAGGCAGTATCGTTGATGCCCATGTAGTTAAGTAGGAAGGGGTAGCAGTCCGAGTCCTTGATGAGTTTCAGCGGCAATTCTAGCTCTAGGAAAGCAGCACACTAATTGGGATTCCTAATCTGGACAGCAGATGGAGGACTGTTATTAGTTTTTTTTTCTTTATTTGGGGGAAAGAGGACCAAAAAAATGCCACCGTTGCTAAACAGAGTGAAAGAGGCAGTTTTGAGACAAAAAGACATCCTTTAAAAATTGGAGGTCATATCCTACTGAGAAAAATAGACAGGAACATAAACTCTGGCAAGTCAAGTAAAAGAATATAATTAAGCAGGTCAAAAAAGAATTTGAAGAGCAACTAATAAATAAGTCTCACAAACAGCAACATTTTTTAAAGTTCATCAGAAGCAGGAAGCCTCCCAATCAATCAGTAGTAGCATATTGAAGTGCTAAAGGAGAACTCAAGGAAGATAAGGTCATTGTGGAGAAGCTAAATGAATTCTTTGCATTGGGTTTCACTGCAGAGGATGTAGGATGGTGGGAGATTCCCACACCTGAGCCGTTCTTTTTAGGTGACAAATCTGAGGAACTGCCCCATATTGAGGTGTCAATAGAGGAGGTTTTGGAACAAATTGATTAAACTCTAATAAGTCACAAGGACCAGATGATATTCACCCAAGAGTTCTGAAGGAACTCAAATATGAAATTGCATAATTGCTAACAGGGATATGTAACCTATCACTTAAATCAGCCTCTGTACCAGATGATTGGCGGGTAGTTAATTTGTAAAGCTGATTTAAAAAAAAAAAAGGCTCCAGAGGTGATTCTGGCAATAACAGGCCAGTAAGCCTACCTTCAGTACCAGACAAATTAGTTGAAATTATAGTATAGAACAGAATGATCTGTTGCATATATTAACATAATAAGTTGGGGAAGAGTCAGCAGGGCTTTTGTAAAAGGAAATCGTGCCTCAGCAATCTATTAGAATTATTTGTGGATGTCAAAAAGATGTGGACAAGGGTGGTCCAGTGATCCCTCTCCAAAGGCTCTTAAGCAAAGTAAGCAGTCATGGGATAAGATGGAAGGTCCTCTCATGGAACAGTAACTGGTTAAAAGACAGGAAACAAAGGATAGGAATAAATGGTCAGTTTTCATAGTAGAGAGAGGTAAATTGTGGGGTCCCCCAAGGATCTGTACTGGAACCAGTGCTGTTCAGCATCTTCATAAATGCTCTGGAAAATGGGGTAAACAGCGAGGTGGCAAAGTTTGCAGACGATACAAAATTACTCAAGATAGTTGAGTCCAAAGATGACTGCGAAGAATTAAAAAGGGATCTCACAAAGCTGGGTGACTGGTCTCTCCATCTCAGAAAAGATAACGTAGAATTGGAAAAAGTATAGAGAACTGCAACAAAAATTATTAGGGGTATGGATTAGCTTCCATTTGAAGAGAGATTAAAAAGACTGTTCAGTTTAGCAAAAAGACAACTAAAAGGGGATATGATAGAGGTCTGTAAAATCAAGAATGGTGTGGTGAAAGTGGATAAAGTGTTCTTTACTCCTTCACATAACACAAGAACCAGGGGTCACTGAATTAAATTAATGGACAGCAGGTTTAAAACATAATGAAGTACTTCACACAACGCACAGGCAACTTTTGGAACTCATTGCCAAGGGATGTTCTGAAGGTCAAAAGTATAACTGGATTTAAAAAAATTAGATAAATGAATGGAGGATAGGTCCATCAATAGCTTTTAGTCAAGATGTACTAGTTATTAGTCAAGGGATGGAACCACATGATCTGGGTTTTCCTAAACCTCTGTCTTCCAGAAGATGGGACTGGAGGATAAGGGATGAATCACTCGATAATTGCCCTGTTCTGTTCATTCCCTCTGAAGTATCTGGCACCAGCCACTGTCGGAAGACAGGATATTGGGCTAGATGGACTTTTGGTTTGACTGGTATGGCCATTTTTACATTCTTATGTGAGTAGTACCATTGGACACAATGGGATTATTCATGTACATTGCATGATGGGGACAGTAAGAAAGAGTTAACAGTTAAGCCCTTTATATCTGGGTGTTAGGATTTCACTGTCCCTATCAGCAGCAGTGTCTGGATGCTCCAGTTACTTTAAAAAGGAAACTGGAGGACAAAAATCAGGCAATTGAGAAGAAAATCACTGTTACGAATACCATTTACAGTTTATTAAATGTAAATATTTTTTACAATTATGTATATTTACTCTATTCATCTTGGATGATGAAACTAGATTGGTCACTTTCATTTTCTGGTTCTGATGTTCTAGGTCAAGCTGGCTGTTTGGATTTCCACAATTGCAAAGAAATGTTTACCTTTTCTAAAGAATTGGACGAAAATATTAGTTGATCTGTTTTCTTTCATCTTATCTGTTACTGACGTTTTTACTGGTTTTGTTTACAACATTTAAAACATGCATCTAAACTACTTCAGTGGTTTTTTTAACTAGTTGGATCCACAGGCTTTAAGTGTTAGGAAGGGAATGTATAATGAAATCCTGATCTCTAGCATATTACAAACAATTGTGTATTGAAATATTTGACACTATAGACTAAATGTTAACCCTTATTCTTATAGTTCCCATTTACAGCCCCTATTAACAATGGTGGAAGTTGTTCTGCAGATTGAGGGTAGGATATGATCTAATATATTCAGGGCCTTTTAGGATGTTTGTGGAAGTTTGAGCAAGTTATTTTTGAACCATATCTAGTAATACTCCTGGGTTGATTGATTCTTTGTATGGAATGGAAATGAGGTAAAAATATTCTCTTCCTTTTGGAGATGCAGAATATGATAAAATGCAAAGAAAATGCTTGTTTTCAAAAATAGAAAAACTGAAAAAAATTCCAGTTTTTGATAAGAGCACCATTTAGCTAGCACTACTTAGAATTTTTCTAAAACATTCTTGTCAAGTAATTTTTAAGGGTTTTTTTTTTTTATCTTCCCCTACTGATAGTTGTAAGGACTTTTTTCAACACAGGTGAAACTCACTCTACACACGCAGTGCTATCTGTTGTACAAAATAAAGTGAAAAAGGCTTTCACTAATATCATTTAGTTTTAGCAGTCTTGTGTTGTTTGTAATTGTAGTAGGTACAAAGTTTTCAGACAGCCATATCTTGACAGTATTTCTTTAGCTTCTATTGAATCTATTTTAGTAGTGTGTTGTATATCTTTTTAAAAATTGAAAGGTTCATTTGTAAAATCTCCCTAATTTTCTTACAGGGTGATGGTTGGATATACTTCAATCCCCTCTGGAAGTCCCATTGACAAGAGAGAGCGCACTATTGTCTCATAGCAAACCCATCTTAGAGGCATTAAAACGATGCAGTGTATAACCTTCAGGTGTCATTGAATAGTTTTGTTACAACGAGATACAAATAAGAAGCTATATACTGTGATTGATGAATTTCAAAACAGCTACAAGATCAAGTTTATTCAATAGCCATTTTGTGTGTGTGTGTGTGTGTGTGTGTGTATATATATATATATATATATATATATATATACACACACACACACACACACACGTACTGTATTGATTGATATGTATATGTAAACATGTTATACACGCACTAACAGTGATTAAGGTCCTGATCCTTTAAACATTATGTGCACAAACTTCAATTGAAGTCAATGAGAGTTCAGTGTGTTGTCTGCTTGTGGGATCAGGCCCTGTGTTGGCAATTAAGAATACTTTTTTATTAGTACAGTTTGAGGTTTTATATTTTTCACTTTGCCAAAAACGTTTTGCACTTATAAAATGTGACCTGTCATTGGCAGTCATTCATAGTCTAAATGGTGGTTAAATGGCTCACTTCTAGTGACCTAACCAAAATACATTTGGGATATTGGTTTAAGAGCATGTTTTCTGTCCTTGTGACTCACTTATAAGCATGCATTTATTGCCATCTTATAAAAAGTAGCAATACCATTGCAAGAACCTTGTTTGTACTGATCCATTGTTCTTGTTTTCTCTTTGTATTCCAAAGAGATGCTTAATATTTTGCAAGGTCATTTGTCAGCCCCTTGACTGTGGGAAAGGGGATCTCTCTGTGAAACACCACTGGCAATGGTTATGCTAGGGAATGCCAACGTCATTGGGTAAACTTGCTTTACAGCCCATCAGTCTTGTGTTATAGCTTTGAACAGTCCTGTATTTTTGGTTCTTCTCTCTCTTTTTTTTTTTTTTTTTTTTTTTTAGGCCCAGCTGATTGCTTTGTGACATTTTCTCAAAGTGCTACTTTTACACCAGACATTATTTGCTAACTTACTACTTCATGGTGAAATAAGGGCTCTAGTAAATTAAAAAATAATACTAGGGGCAGTGATTTGTTTTGTAATGTAAAAATCTATAGCTTGATTTTACTTTGTAAGTAAACCATTGAGAGATGAAGAAAGTGAACTTCTAAGAATATACAGTGTATTAACGCTTAGCTGCATTTCAGGTAAAGTGAGATGTCAATTTTCAAGAGAAAGTACAGTAATGGACAAAAATGTAGTAAACTGACTTCTGCTCAGTGCTTAATTTACTTTTACAATGACCCTTATAAACATCAGTATATTTCTAATGAACAGTAGCATGAATGCCTGACTTTCAGTAGTACTGGCTAATTTTGTGCCTTTTGTCTGCTTTCTTAATATAGCTGCTTGTAGATGCGAAACAAATATATTTAGGTTGAAGCATTGTTCTGTTCACATGTGTCTGCATTTTATGTTGGTTATTTTGGTAGATATTAAGGTTACTTGGATAAGTCAGAAAGTTATACTCAGGTGTATATGAAATTGAATGCACCATTCATTATTAACTTGGAATTGACCTTCAATAGATCTTTCAACTTAATGAGCTTCAGATCTCTATTAAATAGCTTGTAGTGTCCTTCATCTCTTAAAGCCACATTATATCTGCCTGTACATACTTTTCTCTGCACATAAAAATCTAGGGTTTTTCTTAAATATTTAAAAACCTATTTTAAAGAAATATAGACTGTACAGGATGTTTTAATGTACAGAAATATTGTTTGGAAGGAAAGCTTTATTTTTAGGTATAGTGGATGCTTTTCTGTAATTATGTCAAAATGATGCCCTTGTGATAAGAGATGAAGAGTATAGGTAACTTCAGGAGAATCCATACACTTTGTGGTCTGCAGGAACTCATTTATATTGCTTGGAGCCACTCTTGTTTTAAAGAGGTTAGTCCGGTAAGTAACTGGAAACATTAACAAGTTATTATGTAGATTACATTATGAAGAACAGTCTAAAATGCAGAATTAAACGGATCATAATTGGAGTACGCCCTCAAAACTGTAGCTTTAATTTTCAAACACCAAAGAACTTGGCCATGCATTGATGACAAAGAGGAATTAGAGACCTCAAACGTTTGTCAGCAGTGCAGGACTGGACCTTTCCTTAACTTTCACAGTATGACTATCAATGCTACAAAGATGTGTAGCTCTTATTTTAAGGTGAATTTTAACTAATTTTGGACTTCAAATTTATTAAGGGTTTCTTCTCTGCATGATTATTTTGTTACCGCATGGCGAGACCATTCCATTTATGCTCCAATAAAACTTTTGTTTTTTAATGCTGTGAAGAACTCCCTGATGCTGTTACCATCAGTTTTCCAAAATAAATCCTGTGAGGCAAGCACAGTGCTCATGTTTGAAATATCTGAATCAAAAACAGATTTCAAACATAAATTCAGGAAGTGTCTTCACTTTATTTTTTCTGATTAATAAAATATATATTCTATGTATTGCATAATGATAGGACAAGGTTTTGTTTGTTAAGCAATAACAAGCCTTATTCTGTAGTTATTCTAATGTCTGTCTTGCACCTGCAAGTGAATAATTTTTGGGTAGCTGGTGTACACTTTTAAATATAACGTGACTCTCAGTGTATTTCAGACCGACCTTTTTTTGTGCACACATGTAGAACCTATGCAATCTTTTCTTCCTTAAAGTAGAACTGTTCAGCCAAAAAATGTAAGTTTGTTAAAATTTTAAAACACTCTGGCAATCACTTCTGATTAGCCCTCCTTTCACAATTTATGTGAATTAAAATTATATAAACTGACATCTCTGTCAATAAATGATTCTTTCGCTTAGCCATTTGGATGCTGTCGCTTTCCATTAAAATATGTAGCTAAAATGGCACCATTTGCTCAAAGGTCTGTAGATGTACAATATTTCTTTACCACATTCAGTTGCATATGTGATCTGCTTCCATTGAAATCTTGTTTTTCTCCTGACAATGCATGATATCAAACAGGGAACATTCTGTTTTAAATTAATTTTAAACAATTGGCTTGCTAGATGTGGGGGAAGAGGTGGCAGCTAGTGGCTGGGGGAGCACCACCCAACTGCAGGTAAGGATGGGGTGTGAACTGCAGAGCAGCCCTGGTGATGACACTCTTGCAATGGCTACAACAATTAGCCATCTTAATTTTGGGGTGGTAGTGCGCTTTATTTTGATCAATAGGGAGACCCTTAGAAAGGATATTATCAAGGTGTATCTAACTTCCTGATGATCACTTTTATTCATTCGTTATATTATTAAGTGTATCTTTCTGTAAAAGATCTTTGCCATGATCGATTCCTGCTCCTCCTATGAAACTTGATGAGTTCCTATAGATAACATTCAAACAGCAGCTCTGGATAATGGGATTCATGCCCTTCTATTACCAGTGGATGCATTTTCCCAACAAATAAAATATGAATTCAACACTTAAAATTTGGGCCTAAACTATTTAGAATCCCTCAACTTTTGTATGATTTAAAAATGGGAATGGGGAGGAGGAAAAAGAGGACGTTACAAAATCTAATACAAATTTTTTTTCAGTTTCACTGAAGACCATTTCGATTTGAAATATTCCTCCACTGTTGAAAATCCACACACCACAATCGTGTGCTAATACATGAGAACCAGAAAAAGAAACTGGCTGTAAAGAAGAGCCAACAGCACGTATTGTACAGCCAGCTACCCTTTTCAGAACATGGCTTAATTTCTGTGGTTCTGAAGTTGGACATGCCTCAGCCACACAAGCTTGGGTCTGATGTATATTTCCCTTGGAGCTTTTGTTATATAGATCTAGGCTTGAGCCCTGCTCTTAGACAAAGTCTGACGAAGCTGAAACCTCGCCTGGTGGCGCTGATGCTGCCACTGTCTACATTCACTCAAGTCTATGTAGGATGAACAACCGGGACAAGCAGGAGTGACACGGATGAGTTGGAGAAATGTGGTGGGAAGATCTATTTCATTTTTGGTGTGATAACCTTAAAAGATAAGACTTTACTCCTGAGGGAATTCTGTGCCAAAAAATTAAAAATTCTGCATACAATATTTTAAAATTAAGCAAATTTTGTCAATAACTAAATGTGGCTCTAGCATAGCAGTGGAGAGCACAGGCCCCTGGCTGCATTGAGGTTGGAGATCACCCTGAGGTTCCCATCTCTCCCAGTACAGGGACTGGGCAGTGAGGCTGTACCTGACCCTGACAAAGTGCAAGGGCTGGGCCTGCCCCAGAAACACCCTGAGGCCCTGTCCCTCTGTGCCAGGTGCGGGTGGTCAGGCTCAGCCCAGCAGGATCCAAGGGTGGGGTGAGAGGTATCTGGGTGAGGCTACTCGGTGGGAGATCTGGATGCATGGGGACTTGTTCGGATGGGGGTTCCAGGGGCAATGGAACTCTGCAGGGGGTCCAGGTGGTGATAGAAGAGGCTTAGTAGGGTGTGTGTGTGTGTGTGTGTGTGTGTCGGGGGAGGGTCTGGGTGCTGGGGGAGTGGGGCTTGATGGGCTTGGGGTCCTAGGTGCAGCTGGTTGGGAATCAGTGAGAAGGGGGTCTGGGTGTGGGGGGCTCATCAGTGGAATCCAGGAGTAGGACTTATCAGGGCAAGGGTTCAATGACCCTGCTTAACAGGGGAGCCCATTAAGCTGCCAAAGGGATGCCGCAGGCCAGGATCATGATTCCCCTTTCCCTCTCCACCCCTTTCCCACACCACCAGCACCTACTGTTGCACAGAAAACAAGGCGGCATGCAGAAGGGGAACACAGCTGGCCCTAGGACCCAGGAGGTGGTGGTTAGCTGCAGAGGCATGTAACCCTGTGTGCCTTCCCTGTTTTGAAGGGGCAATATCCCCCCCCACCCCAACTGCACCCATGCTTTCACACCCCTGCCCAGCTTCTCTTTGCTTCCATGCTGTTTTCTGCAGGCATGCAGTCCTGCTCGACTCTGCTCAGCAAAAGATGTCCATTCGGTGTGCTTCTGTGCCATTCTTTGCACAAAATGTATTCTTTAAAATCCAGTTAGTCTCACACAGTTGCCTGGATAGATTTCTTGGCAAATGCTCTGTTGCTTTATGGCCCACCAGCGTGTCTTTTCCTGCTCTGGCATGTTGGCTCCTATGCAGGCATTTGGTATCCTTATTTTTTCTTCAGCTTTCTGGTACTTGCGAGGTATATTTGTGTCTATTTTAGTTACTGCCTCAGCTATTGTTTCAATGCTCCTGAGGTTGCTCTCTCTTGGTGTACTTGTAACTGAATTAAGACACTTCTGTACCTTGTAATTTTCAGATCTTTCAGCATGTGTATTCTCAGTGCAGGAACAAATGTTCATGCTTTTTAAATATTCTTTTCTTCAAACACATTTGAAATAGGAAAGCAGGCCACTTAGCTGCTTTAAACCATGTTACAGTGTGGCAGAACTTTGAACTGATGGCTACTATTCATGGCTTTTACCTTTGCATTTACTATGTTAGGTAGGGGACACCAAAACTGCTTGTAAATGTCACACTATGCACTGAAGAAAGATGGGAGAGCACACTCCTTGAGGCACCCGATTATAGATTCCTGTAAGTTAAGCTTGAAACCAAGGAGAATGACTTACTTGTCGAGGTTTTACCTTTTTGAAGCAGAATACATCAAGACAAGCTGTGTCTTGAGGTTCTGTTGATGAAGCCTTATCCTGAGAACAGTGAAATGATGGCCTTTGATGCAAGCACCTCTTGAAGTACCTTCAGTGCTTTGAGGAAATATCACTTCTCCAAGACATTTTCCCAATTCCAGCTGCTTGGGTAGGGACAGGCCAAGTGGTGGTGGATAATATTTGGACTCAAATGGGCCAAAGGATTCATCTAATTCCAAATTCATGGGTGTTATGGAAGTGTGTGAAGACAGCAAAAACTTACAGGGGGAAGAGCCTCTCCAGGTTTGGCAGATTTCCAAGAAAGCTGAGCTGAATCTGGGTAAGAATTTTATCTATGAGCCATGCCTAAGGTATCTGAGCCAAGAACAATGCTCAAGAAGGCTGTTTTGGACCAGCTACCTGTTGCTGAATCTTCCCATGAGGCCTTTGTTGCAGAGGTAGCTCTGCTCAAGGAGTGACCAGCTGCAATTATGATACTGTGCCCCAGAATCTTGACCTGTGATGTTTGGATTTTGACCATTGGGACCATCCTTGAAGGCTTGGTAATCTATGACTCAATAGCCAAGTGGAGCTTTGAAAGGCTTGACCCTAGGAAATTCACATCTGCAACACACGTAGCAGGGGCTTAAGCTAGTACATACTGGTCAACCATCAGATTCAGCTACCCTCTGCTGCTGATGCATGCCACAGTGGTGAGGTCTGCTGCCTCAAGGGTGGACACTTGGAGATCTGCCTGGTGGCAGACTTTTAGGTTCCACCTCAAGGACCTGCTATATACTGCAAAGCAGGTACAGGCTCCCTTCAGAGGGGACAAGAACAGTGCCTACAGTCTTTAAGGCCTGTCTTTCCCTTGAGGAAGGCTTCAAATGTACTTTCATGGCAATACTGGCAGCTGACATGGTTTGTATTCAGCTACACTACTGCTTTCTTCAAGGATAAACATTCCTTAATAGCTGAGCCTGCTGTTCTCATTCAATAGTAGGAAGTGGAAAGCAAAAATTCTGACAGTCATTACAGGTAAGAAATTTCCCCTTATCAGCATATGGCTGGCTCACTTCATGTGCTGCCACTGCTTAGCAGAGATTCCTTTATTTATACAATTTTCTATAGCAGTTACCCCAGTAGCTGAACATCTCATTAATTTTCAATCTAATGATAGTATGAGGATATGGGACTTGCTTAAAGTCATACAGGAAGTCTATCAGATTTATGCACAGAACCAGGATATTCAAGTTCAGTGCCCTATCAGTATCTGTTTTCTTCTTTCAGAGGGCAAACTCAAAACCATGCATCTCAAAAATATGCATGTGTGGGGAAAGATGGAGCTGCTCCCTTAAGACATTTTTAATAGGAATACACAGAGGATTCTACATTTGTGAACTTTCTAGGCATAGACTTGACTTGGAAAGGAACTGATAGTTAAGTTACTAGGGCTTACTGTGGTTTTACTGAAGCAGTAATAACAGCTCTGAAAATTTTGCACTTTGGGAATTGGAGTAGTCTTTGTGACCAAGTAAGGTTACTTAAATATTTTTAAGAGAACAAAGGCTTTAGACCATTGTTAAAGCAGGCCCAAGCTTAACTTTGTTTTGCAAGTTTAGTGATTGAGGCAAAAATTAAATAGAGAATTTTCTTACGACGTAAGCAGACATCCTTTGTTTCATAATGGGTATTTTTTTCTTCTTAATCCTATGGTTAATTCAAATGTATAGTCAGTGTGTTCATTGAGATCACAGCATTGCACCAGGTAAAATACCTTCACTGAAAGGATTAGATTAGTAGAAGTGACTAATACATGTAGTTTATAGTTTGATTAAAATGTTGGATTACTACAATTTGATCACAACTGGGCCCAAAGATTCATGCTAGTAGAAGAGCACCAATTTTGCAAGTTCATTTTAAGAATAAAAATTACAGGACACCTTAACACAAAACTTGAATTAACTTTATTTTCCCCCTATTGTTAACAACTGGTCTGCATTGAGCTTTAAAGCAACAAAGTAAATTGAAATCTCAAAAAGGGCAAAGGGTTTTTAGTTTTGTGAAAATGTTGCAGCTGTAATACTGGTCTGTAAAAGAACCATTAAGATCAAAAAGGAGTTTACAAATCAAAAAATATTCTACATCTTGGGAAAAATCAGCAGTAACATTCTCACTCAATATTGTAAATTTACATTTTCTTCATGAAAGGTACATACTATTCTACATTTTACACCAATACTTCTGGTGTAAATTAGATTTGCATCCTGTGGCAGGAAAACAAACAGCAAAAAAAAAACCCCTCTTTCACTGTATTGAAAGAACAAGAAATTTTTCAAGTCTGTATAAAGTTTCCTATAGCTGGAAAGTGAACATGTTCAATCTCCATTTATATTTTAGTGCATTTAACTTGACAATTGTCACTTAAAAAAAATAAAAAGCAAAATAGCATTAAAGCAGAAGTTTCATCAACTGATTAAGCACTCTAAATAAAAATGCAGAGAAAAAACAATCCTTTCCCCCAAAACAAGGTAGGTTGGGGTTTATAAAGCCTCTACCTCTCCGAATAGCCACAGAAAGGGGAATTTTGTATACTTGTCAACCTTTTTTTAAACTTTAAAAAAAGTATACTTATTTTACCATGTACACATTTCACAAAATTAGTTTAACTTTAGTTCTGAAACACCAGCTGTGGTGCTCAATAGCATTCATTAATGTTGCTTCAGATTTTCAGGAGGATACAAATTTAGCCCTTACATCTACATTATACAAGATTTGTGCTGTGTAAGGCAGCAATACAGCAATTTTTTAAACAAAAGCAGCTTGTTCAATTTAAACTGTATCATCCAATTACTGTAATATGTCCAGTTATTTGTGAAAATGTAGCTTGCCTCTTACAATCCAGACCAAAAAACTTACAGCAATAGAAAAAGTACATTTAATGAACCCCTGTAAATAAATACTAGAAGGGAGAGTAATCTGTGTTTTCTAATAGCTGAATTACAAAGATCTAGTCTCTTAATTGTTTTAAAAAAATCAACAGGTTGGAAAAACTAGTCACTTTACAGTTGTCACCATTCCAGTTTACATTACATATTGCTTATTCAGCTGAAGGGTTTTTGTTTTGTTTTTTTAAGTTGACAAGTATACATGTGCCAAGGACCAAATTAGAGGGTTCTTTGGTGCAATCAGTCCAGATTCTCAACAGATGTGAAGGATAATATGTACCAAGAAAAAAAAAATCTGCTGCTAGACTTGGACAGCAGCTCTGTCTTGCTTCACATTACAAATCTAAAACAGCTGTTCTCAATAAGCCAACATTTTTTAAATCAGACATTGCCTGAAAATTTTGTACAATAATCTGGACCAATGATGGTTCTGTACCCTCATGTTGCTGTGAAACATGACTTGAGCTAAAGGCAAAGACTGGTTATCGCAAGGACAACTGCTTCATATTAGCAATCAGAACAGTGTATTTAAACTGTCTTCCTGTTGGGTCTCTTGCCTTTCTTTAAAATTAGTTTATTCTTAATGTAGCCCCGCTTCCTTTTGGCAGTCTAAAAAGAAAAACAGAATACATTGTATTAGTTAATTATAATGCTCTAATATTTACACTGTAATGAGGCACTTCACTCTTTGGACTTTTTTTTTGGGGACGTAAGTTTAGATAGTGGGCCTAAACTACTTCATATTGTCCTTTTATTTTAAAACTGTTAAACATATGGCAGACTAGCCTCAGGCTAAATAAAACCCAAACAAACCCAACATCTTCCCCTTTTATAAAGTTATATGAAAAGCCCTTTATTGCAAGATTCACAAGTCTGTCACGCATAGCCCTGTCTGCAGAGCTGTTCTGATTGTAATTCAGCTTGATTAGGGACATGGCAAAAATGACATTAGAACAGTGGAGAAGGTTAGTCTCAAAGTTGGAAATGAAGTTTCCAGAGAACTGTGCATTGGGTAACAGTCTTCTCATCTTTGAAAGGATGACTAGGTTAAGTCTATCACCCACAGAATTGTAGTTTAGTATAAACAGAGCATGATAACTTATGTCCTATATTATTGATGTACTGTATTAGAGCAAATATTAACATCTCTGATTTCAAGGAATAAATGTACACAAAAACTTAAGAAGCAGGTAAGGGAGTTCTAGCCTTTTTATCCCCTAAGATGACATTAAATGAGCAAAGAGGGCTAGTTTAATTTTCTGTTTGATGTCCCAAATTTTAGGCTGAGCAGATACTTATTTTAATGAAGGGACTAATGTAGTAAAGAGTTATTTTCACTGTTTGTATTTGTTTATGCTCTCCATAGATATAGTCAGATTGTGTATTTAATTTATCCCAAAGACAGAATACAAAGTGCAGCTGCTCCAGCACATTTTACATGCAATTTGCTTGTCAGGCTCACCTACAGGCCACTGACAAAGAGAAATAGAAACTACATCCCTTTAAGAAGCTGGGAAGCAGAGAGATTGACTAACAATTTGAGTGCACCTTTCATTTTACCAACTGATATGACAAGTATACATATAAATTCATCTACTACTGATAACTGTGTAACCATGCACAGGCACTGTACATAAACAGCTTAAGCTAATATATGTTGAATTTTCAGGGGTTCATGTGGACAGAATAATTTTACATGTTGGAGGCTGGCCAGGAAGATACTGCTCAAATAGTTACAAAAGATCCTTTAAGGCTGTTTTAGGCTTTATCTAAAGACACCTGGCTGCATTTGCACCCTAGCAACCTGCTGGTTCACTGATAATTAATGGAGACGTTTATAGAATTTACATATCTCATCCAAATGCTGACCACACTTTTATCCTGTCCTAGCTTGAGAACAAAGGGGTTGTTCAGCTTGAAGGAATACAGCTGACAGAAGTATGATTAGGTTTATTATTAATGGGGGACTTCAGAAGCTGTCAGACCAGAACAATGTCAATACTACAACTTGAATTTCAGGTGTTCCAAGTGCAAACTGCAACTGGCACTTTATTATAACGTTTAAACTGAAAAAACTGGAAGTTCCAGGCCCAGTGGCAACAAAGGCTAATTTAAAATATTCATGTTTAGCATTAAATTATGATTTCAACTCTAAAGGCAATTACAAGTGAAATGGTTCAAAATAGATTCCTTTCTACCCAATCCAATTACAGTCTAATTGGACTGTGCCACCAAAGCACCTTATAGACACTGGTAAAATCTGTTCTAACACTTTGTACCCATAAAGTATCCATAATAATTGTATGTTATGCACTAATTTACTAGTTGTACTATCATTGTTCACTTGATAAGATCTGGGACTCCTACTTGGGATAAATCACTGCATTTTCAAGAAATAAAGCACAGGGCTGTCAACTGCTTTGAAAGATTTTTCCTTTCACTTCCTCTACAACACCCTACTCCCCCCCAACACTCCACTATAATAGACAAACACACCAAGACCAAAATATGAAATGTGTTTAAAAAAAGGAACATTTTAAGTGAGGTGTTTTCAAAGAGTAAGAAGCCAGACACTTAAGTTCCATCAACAAAAGGTTCAGATTTAATTTATTTCATACAAAAAATGTCATTTTGAAACTTCTAGGCATCACTATTTACAAACAGGTTCAGAAAGCAATGTCCACATTGTTTTTTTTTTACTTGGTGAGCCAGTTATTGAAACATGATTGATGCACTTTGGAGAATATACTTCTATTTACATGGAGCTGTTTAAGATTTGTAACAGCCAGTGACACAGTCTATTGCCAGTCAGCAACACTGTCAAAAAAAAAAAAAAAAAAAAAATAGATCTATCCTTGTGTCTTCACATGCTCACAGGTTAAGCAGACAGTAAATTAACAATTATTACCAGCAGGCAGGTCTGATACTGGAGATTAATATGAATGAAGTGTATTCATAAAAATATCTGGCTAGTGGAAATACCAGTATATAACTCACCAGCTATGTGATTTATTGTTAAAAACAAAAAACAGTTTGTTGCCCTTTTTGAGTTACTTCACTGGGAACCCACCTTCTTTGACAAATACTTCTGTTTTGGTAAAACGTTGGTTACTCTAGGTTTATGGTCCAATGTCTCTCTGTTGTCTAGTTCTTTCACTTTGTATATTCTTACAAGCCAATGCTCTGATGTAAAGGCTTCCTCCAAATGTTTGAATTTAATGTCCTTGTTGCCGATCTCAGCATTGCGTGTGCGATCAAATCCTGGAGGTGTCCGAAAATCCAGCTATAAAGTTAATGTTACACATCAATTTGGAAAAAAATATGAAATGCATCACAGCTAACTGAGCTGTGCTCCACATGCAACCATTCCCTGGGCTAGACCTAAACTGTTTTAATGGGAAAAAAAAAATCTGAAGAGAATATTTTCTGTGCAATGTCTAAACATTACTGTTCAGAAAATCTTGAAGCAACAGCTTTTTGTTAGTCAGCAAAACTAGAGCTCAACTAGTTCTGACAACTGGAAACTGATCAAATGACTGATACTTGTATTATGTCTTCTGCAAATGACCCAAGTCACCTGTGTCAGTGAGGAGTCTTATTTCTTTATTCAGAAAGGAAACAAGAACAATGACAGGTGAGCATGAATGTCCAAAGTGCAAAGGCCTGCAGTGCCTTATAAACATGGATGCTTTCTTCCTGTCCTCTCTTTACAATGAAAATTGCGTGGAAGAGTATGAAACTACATGTCCAAACTTCCTTGCATTGGCTCTATATGCCAAAGTCAGTCCTGAAGTTAAACAGGCATAAGGACCACTGATCCTAGAGTTCTACCCACTTATATGAATAATGAATTTAGTGCTGTGTATCAGAAATGGAAGGGCATTCAAAAGGGGAACAGGAAAAAGAACAGAATAGAATAAAATAAAATAAGGCAAGTAGCAGATGGGAAAAATGGAAAAGGAATTAATAAACTTTATTCACAGATGTAAATCTTAATTTATGCTAAATGCCATTCCAAGGGGGAAGTGGTTGGAGGAGAAACAGCTATCAAACAAATAGTTCAGACACATTTGTGAGAATTAGCTGAAGCCTTTAGGTCTTAGCAGGGTGTCAATGTGACCCTTAGTGTCAAAGTCTGGGGAAGAGAACAGGTAATTTATTTGTTTATGGAAAGTATTTAAGCACGGTTCCACACAAATGAAAAACTGGCATAAAAAGAATAACGAAGTGTAACTCTTCAGGAAGATTACTGCTTACAGTGAATAACTAAATTCAAACGTCTGCCCTTGGCAAGAGATGAATACAAAGCAGCAGCAAAGGGTCCAAGATAAAGCCTAGAGAACAGCACTAGTACTGCTAGAGCAAATAAAAGATTACATACCGTGGTAATAAATTTGCAAAAGTGTGACATTAGCTTTAAAAATTAAGATAGCACTGATTTCCAGCACTTCACTAGCAGAATGAAAGCTAACATTCAATAAAAAAAAAAAATCAAGATGACAACAGTAGTTTTCTTGGCCCTGTGTCTCATTCAAATAAAATAAAAAGGGGGATCTATTTAGCATAACCTCTTCTCCAAGACATTTCCATTCTCGTGCAATTCAAGTTTCATTTGAAGCGATTCAATTCCATACTTCAAGTTACCTTTCTTTCTTCAATGCCTATTTGTGTAGTATTGGATTAAAAATAAGAAATCTCAAAGTTAACAAATGGCAGATTTTTATACTTTCAGAGATACTAGTGATAACCTCATCCTTACAAAGTTGTGATCTCATCTCCCAGGGAACTGTATTCTCCAGTGGTGGAAACTGTAGACTAAGTTTAGAGGCATGTAGCTGATGTAGGAGTTCATTTTAGCCGAAACAAATATATGGATCTGAAAAGCAATTCTATAACCCTCTACCCTACATGGCCCAAGCAGACAGTTTATTGGTGTCAAACACAACAGATGCTACTGAGAAGTCCTTCTACAAGCAAATGTTTTCAATACCATTTAGAATAACTGTAGAGACCTAGCAGGATGCTATGTACCTAGGACATGACAGAGGCATATCAGGGGGTTTTAATAAGTGACTGATAAATGACAGGGGGCTGGTGCTGACACTGAATGAGCAGACTACGAATGACTGATGAGCTGAAAAAAAAATAAGTGGAAAAGTTCCAGATACCACTAACCTGCATTTCTCCAAATCTGTAATAGGACATTTTATACATGAGGCAGTTCAGCAACGTTGGAGAACCTGCCTTGTCTACACGGAACTCTCCCTGTGGAGTGAAGTAGTCACTTTCCTAAAAAAAAAACAAAACAAACAAAAAAAAAAACAAAAAACAAGGAAGTCTCATTCCCTCTTCCACAAGACTCACACTGATGGGATTTGATAAAGTGTGTAAACTGTCTTCTGTATTTTAAATATACATATAAGGGAAGTTGTCCTTTAAACAGAAAGTGATGCTCAACCTTAACTATAGCATAACAGCTGTGTAACTAAGGCACAGTGGTTGTGTACCATCAGTTTTACTGAACCGATTTACCCTCCAGCTGACATGATCTTGCTAATCCATTTATTATACGTAGATGTACACAACTCTTGTTGCTGCAAGTATTTCTATAGTAAACAATTCTTGGAGAACACCAATATTCTGATATTTTGATCATAAGGAGGTGTATAATTTAGTTGGGCATCTACCAAAATTAGTATTTTATGCTTTATGCACCTGAACTACTATTAATTATTCTGGAATAACGTAAGTAGGTGTGTGGTTATTGTGATATATATATATAGATTGTATATACATAGATATAGATATAGATATATATAGATTGTATATACAACACACCTGAAACCACACATTTTAACATTTAGGAAATGGAATTACTGATCGTGTAGAACAACAAATACATAAAAAAAGTCACGCAAAGGCCGTGGTTACCGTCCCTGGACAGGTGCTTCAATTTTGCTCCCTTACATCTGCTTACTTTACAACATTTTAACATTTTCTTTTGTCTACTAAGACTGTTGCTTGTCTTCTCCTGCAGCATTCAAGAACGGCAGAACTTGCATCTTGATTTAGAAAATGTGGATATTCCCTACTCTACAATATAAGTAAAATCCTTTTACCCTCCTATTAGCCCATAGTTCAGTGTGGTAGAAATTCATTTCCTGGAACTGTAGTATAAAAACTAAAAAAAACAGCTGCTTAACAGTAACTATTTAAATGTTCAGAACATCCGTTTGGCAATTCAGTTAAAAGCTCAATGGTCACACTGTGACCCACACACAGGCTATTACAGTAGATACCCTGTGCTTTCAGTAGCAGTCTTCAATTCAATAGCTGAACCATGCTACAAAACGTTAAGTTTTAAAATGACTGACCCTTCAAGACCATATATATTGAAAGGCAGTGGACTATCACTCACTGCCATCCAAATGTGAAAGAATCCTAAAAAAACCCTATCATTTAACACATTTTATCAAATAAAATAGTAATAAAACATATAGATTTCCCCCTTGTGATTAAGGTCACACCAGAAAAGTGATATTTTAGTTAATGATGGGATTCGAGATAAGATATTGCCCCATGGTACCAAAAAATTGATCCAACAGAAATATTGTATTTTGTCAAGAACACACTACTCCTAGATCTGTTGTTTACATTTCCACTTACCCGGATATCTTTGGGATGCTCGCCCTCTGCTATTCTCACCATCCACAAGAACTTGTTGATATCATCACCAGAGTAGCCAATCACACCTCCAAAAATAATTAAAACATAATCCACATCCAGACTCCTCATGATCTCATATGCTGCTGTCTCATTTGATGACATTGCTTTTCCCACCTACAATATTATAGGCACAAATATTTTAGTATCTGTACAATTGCTTATCAGCAAGCTAAAGGGCCAGATCCTCAGCTGATGTAAATAACTGAAGCTCTACTGAAGTCAATGGAGCTATACAACTTAACACAAGCTGAGGCTCTGGTCCAGAACATATGCATTTACCCTTCACAGACCTTGTTCATCTCATTCTCTACAAAGAAAACTCATTATTCCTCCATTTATTTGGAAACTGAAGAACCCAATCCTTATGAAAATTAATTTTATTCTTCATGGGAAAAACTGGTATCTTTTGGACTGATCTTTAGCGTATATAGGACAGTTATTATACAACTTGGTTTGCTCTCCTACTGCTTCTTCAAACTACATTTGAATTGCCAACAGATAAAGGAGATGCTGTCCAGCAGGGTGGCCCAGTGCACAATGAAAAACATTTTAAAAAGAGTTGTGTTAACTTCAAATTAACAGAAATTCTTTAACATGCAACTTAATTTTCCATTTTTCACTTTCATTGAGATCAGTATGCCTACATAACCAAAAAGCAAATGTTGCAGAGAGGGGTAGGAATTTGTGTGTCTCTCTTCACTTTCTGTTCTCCCCCGTTAGATTTACAGGGTCGAGTCATTTAAGTTAAAAAAACAAAAAAAAAAACCCAACAAACAAAAACAAAAACACCTCACCAAGCCAAGCTCTTAAAGTTCAAACACTACAGATAAGTTTTAGGTCAAAAGGTAATACACCTCTACCCTGATATAACACGGTCCTCGAGAGACAAAAATCTCACCGTGTTATAAGTGAGACTGTGTTATATCAAACCTGCTTTGGCCCCCGCCCTGTTCTTTGTTCCCTGACCGCCCCCTCTAGAGACCCCCTGTCCCTAATCACCCCTAGAACCCCACCCCCTACCCAACCCCCCCTGCTCCCTGTCCCGACTGCTCTGACCCCTATCCACACTCCTCTCCCCCTGACAGGCACTCACCAGGAGCGGTGGGAAGCAGAGCAACATGGCCCCAGCCCACTCCACTCTGCCACCTCCCAGCTGCGGCGCTCCGCTTCCCACCACCAGTGAGTGCAGGGAGGTTGGGGAAAGGACAATATAAATTGTGCCTATCCCTTGCAATTCTGAAGAAAAACATTCCAATTTTTAACCATATGTGACTGATATACTGGTCTTCCTGAGTCTGCACAGACAGCTCTAGTGCCTCTGTTGCTGCTCAGAGCTTTTCCAAGTTTCAGCTGAGTAAAAACTTATCTGAAACTTGTCAGTTCTCAGAGAGCTATTCAGAATCTAGTAGGCAGCAGTGAAACTGATGAAGTAGATCAATTTTACTTTAATGCTGCTTAGCAAAACTGAATAGCAGATGACCAGTTGTGGAGCTAACAACTGGGGAAAGTGACTCAAAAACAGAGTTCAGGGAGGGCTACATTAGCAGCGACCAACCAACCCACCCACCCACGTAGCAGCTAGGAGGCTCTAGGAACTACAAGAGGAACAGGAAACTGCCAGAAGGAGTTATGTTGTGGGAGGGCTTCAAGTTTAGGTATCTATAAATTTACATTTCCCTATTTTGATGCACAGTCTTAATTCCCAGAATAATCTTTTATTTAAAGATAAATTTAAGGGGGAAAAAAATCAACTACTAAATTAGATTTCAAGTTTACCCAGTTCTAGTGTCTAATAATTTTGCTCCATGATAATCTAGTTGCAGCATGTATTTTTTTACCTCAATGTACTCCAAAAATGAATCAGCACCACTGTTTCCATATTTTGATCATACCATTTAGATTTAGATATTTTGTATGTGAATTAAAAACATTTTAATCCTTTAATTTGGAAAGCAATCTTTCACACTGGAGTTCTAATATATGCCAAACCTTTCTGTGCTCCTTCCAGCCCTCATTCTATAGCAATTCTCTTAAATCCACGCTATGCATAAACAACTTACAAATTGTTTTTAGAGTAAAAGTCAGCCAGATATTTTGATGTTTTTAACCTCTGAGTATATAAAACTACTTCCTTACCAGAGCTATGTGGCTGTTGTTCCAGGTATTGTTATCAACTAAAGTAGTCCGATTGGCCATTCCTGCTATCTGATAGCCATAGTCCCACCAAGACATTACTCTAGCATGTTCATCTGTATTTTGTCTTAGCCAATAGTATGCCTCTCTGAAATCATCCAGGATGTTCCGAGTGCTGAAACAGAAGCATCAGTTTAGTCTATATTCAAACTAATGTTGGTGTCAATTTAACCACTAGGTGGCTACTGCTTTGTGGAGATATAAATCTATGCTCAAAACAATCTGCATATGCACACAATTCTTCTAAAGTAAGTTTGCTGATTACATGCACTCAGAGATTTGATTAATCTGATGACAGCTGGCTAGTCAGAAAACAAGCAACTTTTGAAGAGGTGACAAAACTATTTTGAACAGTATATTCAAGTACAGAGTTTATACTTGGATGAACTATGTGCATTTTTTACATTATCCATAAACACAAGCTAGCTTACATATATTGTTCTTAAATTAAAAGTCAGTCAAGTATTTTGATGTTTTTACTTCTCACTACATAAAACTAGTTTTACCATTTTGTTGGGATTTTGGGGGTAGGGGGGAGAGAATTAGAAATTGGACATTTAGGTCACATCTGAGATTACAGAAATAGAATGAAAGAAGCTGAAAGGGAAGCCAAAAATCTTGAGATACCAATCCCATGAGCCCACCAACTTTTTTTTTTTTAAATGTCCTTTAGAAATTACTTTCAAATATGCAGTGCTTTCTTACCCATCATGATTGTATGAAGCCAGAACAACACTAGGACTGGAGTATGCATTGCTAGTTACCCAAGTGCAGTGGACAGCAAACATCATCAACAACATCAGCATCAACATAGTAACAATACTCTTGATGTTGGGACCCAATCCTTCTTCTGTTTTTTCCTGTTCAGATACGTGTTTCCTCACTTTACCTGCCTGAATAAACACAAATTGAACTATTACAGCAGCTTAGATACAAAATGTTTTTCTGGCAATGGACCCAATAGCTTTCTCTACACCATTGCCAACTCACAATATCATGTAAATAAAAAGATCAATAAAGTAGTTCTCCAAATCTGAGTATGTACAGGGAGATTTTTACATCCAGCACCATATAAAATGAATTATTCATCTAAAATCTTCCTTAATAGCATAAAATGCTCACATCAGATCACACTTCAGAGCCTCGCTGAGGTGACAGTTGAGTGTAGGGCAAACTAAGAGGTGAAAATAAGGACTCTGTAGTTGAGAAGAGTTACAAAAAACAAAGCTTGCCATTGTTAAGGGTAGATAGGAAATATTCCTCTTGCACGGTATTTTGGTTAGCTTTATAAACGTTCAGAGAATATCATGGGTTTCTGAATTCTGCCTCAGAAAAACAAGAACCTCTTTGTGTGTTCTCATTTGTTTTAGATATGAGAAAGGAAAGAGGAGGCCTAAATACCTTTTTGAGGCAGGGTGAGGTGAGGGAAAGAAGTGGGTATATATTTGCTGCAAGGGAAAAAAAAAAAAAAAAAAGGTAAAGGAAAGATAACCAAGTCTCCTGTGTTACAATACAAAGTTAACCAAAGCCACTAATATCAAGAAGCCACGTGCTGCCATCTTCCTCATCAGCATGAAAAAGGCAATGTAAGGTTTATGAAGATGATCTTTCCATAAAATATATAATCCTTTATTTTTCACTGTATTTGAGAGAAAATAATGGCAAGTTTTTGCTATTTAAAAACAAAAACAAAACATTTGTATGGCAAATAAAATACTCTGAAATATCCTGACTTCAATTCAGCAAGCTTGTAATTGTGTTATAGCTTGCACATCACTTTCTGGTTTGGGAAACGCTCTCCAGTGAAGCCAAAAAACACTAAATACATTTTTCTTTAACTCTTAGACTGCTACATAATCTCCAGGGGTAAAACTGAATTTCAATAGGACTTAGACTTTTAAGTTGCTTAGACACTTCTGAAGTTTGTCCCAGGTGAATAACTCCTGTGACGAAAATGGGTCTGAGCACTAAAGAGATTAGAAATGGGTGCTTGACTACAGTGTCATTCTCTGGTCAAAGAACTATGCATTTCCACTGTGAATGACAATGAATTCCAGGGGAAGACAGGGAGAACGACTCTAAAGTCTGGTGGTAAGGCACTCACCTTAGATGTGGAAGACCCAAGTTCAAGGCCCTCCTCCAATGGCTTAATTTATCCACAGTGGAACAGCTTCAACAGGAAAGACTGAACAAGAACCCTGATAACTCTGAGCTAAGGGCCAGATTCAAAGACCACTGAAGTCAGTGGAAAGATGAGTCTCCCACATCCCAGGTGAATGCCTTCACCAGTAGGCTGAAATTTCTAAGAAGGTGGCTGTCACCACCGCCACCACCTTCTCTTCCTACAGCCATTTGGTGAATGGCATCCAAGTCCTGAAATTTTTTTTAGCTGAAACTATTTGGCAAATTAATGTCAAATTTGTGCTGGCAAGGAAACACCTATACATTCTTCATAGCTGAAGCTTCAAATGTAGCCCTAAGCAGGGTACATTACCCAGAGATAACAAAGGCAGGTCTGAGCATCACTAAGTCCATATAAACGACAGCAACAATTACAGCTCCTAGCTAGACGCAGATAGGACAAGCATTACGGGGCTACCACAACTCCATCAGAGCCATGATGGATCTGATAGAACTCCCAGTTTACAAATTATCCTGGTATTACGTAAGCGTATGCCATCAATAAATGGTACACTTGTAACACTAATCCACCTAATTCCTCTAAATGCTTTTCCCTATCAACAAGCAGGTTTGTAGTCTTGTAAGGTTTGAGCTCGAGTCAGTCTGCATTTAGTTTCTGGGGCAAGCGGGGGAGAGTAGTGAGACTGCAGAATTAAGTTTTGCTGTAAAGAAGATTCAAACCCTGATCCAAAACCAACTGATGTCAACTGGAGTCCTTCCACTGACTTCAACAGGCTTTCAGTCAGGCCCTTAATTCAGAGTTATCAACGTACTGATAGTATGCTTTGAAAGCATATTGTCCTTCAGTGCCCTCATGTACACACTGAAATGGGTGACAAGATAGAATCTGTACGGCTAATCCTTTGGGAAAATGAACGTCCAATACTACAATTCTGGGAAGAAGGACCAAATACATGGACTCCCAAATGGTTACACTTTGGTGACTGCGGTATCTTATTGGTGGGTGTCTGTTCTAAGCGTTAATATTGAATTCTTTGATGTCAGTGATCAAGACCTATAACAGTAGTTTATAGACAGCTGTAAAATATACTGGGAAAAAACAGGCTATGTTCTGACATCCAGGGTATTTCCCAGAAATAGCTAGAGTAGGAAAAAAACCTGCAATGCAATTTTATTTTTGTAAGTGTGTGTATTTGGAATTCCAGATCAGAGTCTGCACACTGAGTTAAAACACTCAGTGCAGGGAGATACAAGCTCCTCTGCACCTCTATCCTGACCAGCAGCCTCCTGCTTTTTCCACTGTTGTGCCTCTCAAGACAAGGTTGATAGTTTTATCAAACTTTTAAGAATGAAGTCAGTGTGTTTGTTAAGTCCAAATCCCTCTGTACTTTACAAGGGATCAGAGATAAAAGGAGTAAGAACCACCCCCTATGCTGCACAGGTCTCATATAAAATATATAAAATTGAACATTTAAAATTAGAATCCAGTAGAAGTGTATAGGGCATCTTGTTTAAATTAGTAATAATGCTTCACACATGTACAGGACTTCTCATCCAAGAACTGACAATCCCACGAGGTCCTATATCCTTTTAAAAATAATGCCTTATCAGACTGCAGCAATCCTTGCTTTAAGAAGAAGAAATTCAGCCTGTCAAAGCTCTGATGTTGAAGCTTTGAACCTCAGATTATATTGCTCCTTGTTATGAAGGCCAATGAAAGATCTGTAATGCTTAGTATAACAGAGCATAAGGATATATCAGCACTGCCTCAGAATCTCTTTTGCTCACCTTGTCATACAGGTTGCCTGGGTTTCTTTTGTCATCCTCATCACTGCTGTCTTCTATTGGTGGATTTTCCCTCTTCATGTCATCACCCAAATAGTGCTCAAACACATTGGAGAAAGCAATTGCTGACAGCATACAGACCACTGGAGTCAAAGTCAACATCAGACGAACCATCACACCAGCAAAGTAAACAGCACTGATTGCATACAAAGCGACTGCAGAGACAGAAGTCCACCAATGACATTTAGCTATTCTCAGAAGAAATTACTATGTCATTAAATTAGCCTCAGAAATAAAGATAATATCCCCTAAATGGGGTTGACAGCATCTTGGTATATAATGCACATTTATAGCACACATCTCGTTAAATATTGTAAAAAGCTCTTATTGAATAGTTTACAAAAAGACTGTTACATCTACATACATCCTTTTATCCCCAAAAGGCTTCTTCAAAATCTAACTTTGCAGCTTTTAGTGAGAATTAAAGCCCAGTTTTGATATTCATTAATAGCTTGTGGTATCTCACCAAAAATGTGCTCTAAATGAACTGGTAGAAGGAAGAAAATTGTGTCATTTCATTTGATAAAAATATAGCAGAATGGATATTTTGCTGAAACAAAAATCAGGTTACAAGTTGTAAGGAATTATATAAAAACTGATGTGAATGTAAGTCATGACATATATAATCACTCCACGAGATTTTGCAAATGTACAGGGGGTTGTCAGCATTTCAATTCCAAGCACATACCTCCAACTGCTTAAACATGGTTTTTCTAGCAATGTTGTAAGGTAACCCCCTCCCTTGTCCCCCAGCAGAATAATGTTATCATTACCGAATGCTTTTATAATAGTAAGAGCACTTTTCACAAGAAAAAAATGCCCCTGTGTACACTGGGCAGGGAAATTGTTTCAGCAACTATCATTTAGACATCGTTGCTAGGACAGTTTAAACCATGTAGACTGTCTCATAAATTTTAACAATTTATTGTTTATAGAAAAGGAGATCTGCAATGGAAATTGTTCCAGACTGTCACGAGTTTAATTTGGAAATACTGAAATTCACTAAGGGATGATATGATTTAAGTATTAACTAAAAAATGAGGTTCCCCACCCCCGCACTCTGGCCCCTTTCATGCTGGATCAAAGGGGCTGGAGCAGCATGAAGGGGCCCTGAAAGCCCTGATTTTGGCTGGTAAATTGATCCATATTAAGAAATTCAGTATTTTCAGTAATATCTCTTGGAAAATATTTTATCATTTCCAGTAAATCAAATTGCTATAAATTGTGTTCAATGCTATGTGGCAACAGCAAACTTTACAAAAGTGTCTTTATCCAACATCCACAGTTGTTGAAGCCTTCTTCTGATACAAAATGCATACCAGTTTTATTATGGGATGCAAAGTACACCAAATGAAGCAGAACTTTGATGAAGACAAAATTCTAGAAAATAATTTTTGAATATGTTCTTACCAAAGACTCTTTCATCATTGATGTTTTTGATACAGAACCACAGCCCTGCTGGGAAAGTACACACGAGAATATGTAGATCAAAAAAGAAGGAAACCCATGTTGTAGGCTGATGCTCAGACACAGAGGCAATGATCGGGATGTGAATTTTCGCATACCTTGTTTAAAAAAAATTCAGTTCAAATTATTTTGAAATGATGAAGTTGCCAAAATTGTATAAATCAGAATTCTGAAGCAAATTTAAAAGTAAACATTTTAATTTAAAAGGTTAAGACTTTATTCAGCAGAAATTTAAGGCACCTTTTCTATACATAATATGGTCTCATATCTTATGATAGTCAAGACAGAGACAGTTTGGGCACATTTATTTTTTAACCCCAATATTAAGGACTAATTTTGTGGAATCAAAAGGTATTAAAGTGTTTCGTTCTGTCCCCTGGCTAAATGCTAAACCAAATTCAATAGAATCAAATACTCATGCTGCTATACAAGCCATTTTTAATTTTGGAAATTCATAATACATCTGACCAATTGATTGATTTGTAGCACATCCCCTTAAGTTCTTGCTGCAGATAGTTTCAAAGAGCTCTCCTCTTTCCAATTTTCTCAGTGCCTTAAGTTATCAATGTTAGCTACTGAGGTCAGCCTTTACATATATAAATGATGCAGTTCCTGATGGCCTCACATCCATTTTGGCACTGAGGCTTTGGCCTTGTCTACACTAAGAAATTATGTGTGTGTTAAATACTCAGTGCAGAGTAGGCCAAATTGTGTTTAATATTATGTCTTTTAATTGTGGTCTGCTCTAGGGTTAAACACTACCGCATGACACGATGCTGAACAGTTCTTTGTCTACAAAGACAACTAAGTCATGTTTAATATTGCGTTAATGTGTTCTGACAATATAATTTTCTAATGTAGACAAGCCCTACTAGTGAAAGGCTGACTCTACACAGCTCACTCCATTTAAGGGCATAGAAGAAAGCAAGCCTGTTCTTTACATGCGCTTGAGTGCACTGTTAATGACAGGAGTTCTGACTTTATGCCCTTTGTACAGTTTGATTCATTTTACAGTAAAATGTGGCAGTAATTATGATTTGGCAGAGCCCAGGTTGCTGGTACCTTGAGTTCTTGTGCCCCCCACTCCTACAGAACTTAAAAACTTGGTTCTACAAACAGAACCCCATGTGAGTGAGAGTCTGGGGGGAGAGGGGGTGTTACCCCTGAATTGAGGGGTGTGTTTCCCCAGAATTTGATCAAGCTAATAGAAGACCTATTGTGTGCATTCAGTCACCATGAATTAACAAAATAGAACACCAATAGTTAAGAGTTAATTTGGACAAGCAGGGCTTTTTGAGGCAAAGTCAAATACTAGGTGCAGGCTTGCAGTTTCTGCTAATCAGAATGGGAGGAGGGGAGAAGAGTCAACAAATTATGAGACAAAGAAAATAAGTGGACAGACATTGAGTTTGAGTGCCTTTGGTATAGAAGCTTATTACAGCTAAGATTGTTAGGAACGTTTCTTTGGTAAGTAGTTGATTGAAATTAGAAGTGATGATCCAGTAGGAGTCACTATGCGCTATGTGTTTTGTAAAAATTAGTTATAAAAAGACTATACAAGGGAGTGTACTTTGGAGCAGTTCTCTGAAGCTATCCTGAGAGACTTTTTCCTGACACTATACTCCCCAGCAGGGAAGCGACTGGTCATCACCGACCTGCTGCTGATTATAATACTATCTCAAATTTTAGGTAATTATTTGGGATGTCCTAAATCTATTGCTTATGTATACGTGTGCTTAAATCTAATAAACAGTAGTTTTAGATAAAAGCATACTTATTTGCATCAATCTTTCATCAGATGGAAGTGCTGTGTTCCCATTGCTTATTACTGACACTGCCTGGAGTGAAACAGTTAAGTTACCACTGCTTTGGGTTCTGAAAACCCAGGGTTACGTGTATGTAAAATATTTTTGTAAGTTTTACTCAGATTTACCATTAAGTGACTGTTTAATTATTCTATATAAAACATTTTCAAGGACTAAATTTTAAAAAATAGTTTAAAATACCCATATGTGTACCAACAGAATTATTCAAACAGACTGGACATTTGCAGATGCATGCTAAATGTATGAGTGCTAAAAACCTGTGTGAGAGATAACTGTCATTAAAGATTCATGTACGTTTTGTGCAAAGTCTGCTAAGTCTGCATATATTGCATAAGTATAACTTAAAGGTGCCCTATTTTTAAAAAAATCTGTCCCCAAACGTTAATGGAACATTTTTAACGATGCCGTATGTTATCGACTCAAGTGTCTCAAATCTCAGTTGGGGAATACTTTTTTGGTTCAAAGAAAGAGTTCCACAGAAGTTAGAATCTCGATAGTTTTAAAAGTTGCCAACTACCTATCTACAAACATCTAAAAGAGGCAACATTTTGAGGAATACCCTCTCAATTGTCAATAAGGGAAAAACTCAGCAAAATGTCCACGTTTGGAACTATATTGGTCACAGTTTCAAGACAGGTTATGTAAATGCTCTCTCCAAACAGTTTGTGGGAAATTTATATGTGAGATTTTATTGATGGGAAGGTGGGATGGAGCATGTGTGTTTTATATTTCCACAAGACATAATTCACAAGTCCTCTATCCCTACTTACCCGGTGTCCCACAGTGAATAAAACCTGCCACTCCATGGTGCAATGTACCCTGAAAAAGTCAAGGAAAAAAAAAAAACCACTCTGCTTAGATATTTAATTATAATGATTTAGATATTTCTTCAGATGTCTGCATAAGCATATATTACAATGAAAGTTTAAAACATTTAAAAAACCATCATGAAACCCATATAATTTATAGAATTATTTCTGTCAAATAGACTTGCTATGATACAGTTTATATGCACAACTAAAAATGATTCTCCTCTTAAGGAACTAAGAATTATCAGCCTTACAGGACTTGCACTATACTGTACAGATTCAATGTCATCATCACTCACACAGCTCAACAAATCATCAAGAGGTGGAGTAGTAGTTAATTCACATGTTCCAAAAATCAAAGACCGTCTATAGCGTTTGGAGAAGGTAGTCATTCAATCAAAATAAAACAGAACAGACTACCTACATACTTTCCTTGCAAAGTACTGTTCCTAAATCATCAACTTTTCATCTAACATTTGA
The DNA here is from genome assembly GCF_009764565.3 of Dermochelys coriacea. NCBI lineage: Eukaryota > Metazoa > Chordata > Testudines > Dermochelyidae > Dermochelys > Dermochelys coriacea. The sequence goes on from NC_050069.1 coordinate 195,758,849, forward strand.
TTTCTCTAATGCCATCACTGCAGTATCTACATGCAACAGTGAATGCATACTAGTATTCAGACACCCTGATAAACCCTACATAAAAGTGCCAGGCTTTTTGAACATGGCTCTAACACAAAAAGGAAGTGATGATACTGTAGATCTCCAAGCTGAAAGAATTTTTATTTTATTTTTCCTTCCCCTGTCATTTAATGAAATGAACACAGAAAAGTATTAAAACTGAAGCATGAAAAATAAAATCTCATCTTTTAACCCTTATGGCTTTATGCATGGAGTAGGAAAAAGTTCTCAAGGTCTGCATGTCAGCTGAAATAACTGATTAGAAGTTTTAATCTCTTATTCTATAACAGGAGGTGCTGAGGGCAAATTTGTGTACATGAGTTTATTTTCCCCAAACCACACCTTCTATTTAATAGTACAGATACATATTTACCCTCTGTTTTCAATATTGTTTTCCCCTCTATCAATGGATGTAGAGGTGATCTAGTTTTACTACTACTAAACTGAAATATATTGTAGGTTCCTATAGATAGATACTCCTTTTCTCGCTGTAACTTGGTGATACAATTTAGGAGCAAAACGCCAAATCTGAATACTCCTGAATGTTTTGAAAATTAAGATCTAGGCTCTGCAAGTTCATTCCCATCTCTTCTACTTTCTACTATGAATAATGCTCTGAAAAAAATTTTTAAACATCAGCGGCCAAATTTTGCCCTTGTATATCAGCCTGAAAAGTTCCACCGAAGTAAGTGGGAGCTGCTCACATGTATCTGAAGGCAGATCACAATCCAGCAAGTTGTGGAAGCGTCTGGTAATATCTATATTTGTTCTTTTTGTAACTTTTCAGCTCAACGGCAAAACAAAAAGATTGCTGTTACAACCTTGAACACTAAAGTCAGCAGCATTTTTTTTTTTGAACAACTATGTTATTCATTCATAAAGAAGTTTTATAAGAAGAGGAATATTAAGAAGCAAGAATGCAGTTACTTGACTCGAGACTCGAGAAAGCTTGCATTGCAGGGAATAGAGCAAAGCTGGCTTTTAAGGTCAATCACAGATCCGTGCAGTTTCTCGTATGTTCAGTACTTTCTCAGATGTTCAGTTAAGCCAGGAGGCTAGTGGACTTCAATTTGAAAAGCAATTAGTAATGTGAGAATTACTGATTTGATGACATCAGAGTTCTGATTCAGTAAGTACGGTGTACTGGCACATCTCTTTCTTGCTGCCATATTTTCCAGAATTTTAACATTTATTTAAAATATTTTTAAAAGTAACTCTAGCAGTTAAGGTTGTTGAGATAGCCTCAAAAACATGGGCGGAGTGTAAAAAAATGCTATGCCTGCATTTGTAGAAGCTGAAACAATAGCTCCAGAGGTGCCAACATCACTGAGTGCTAACTCAGATATTCAATGACATTTTGGCATAAGTGACCAGGCTTGGGAGACATTGTCTACCTCCCTCTCAATAAGATACACCCAAGGAGCCTAAAAGAGCATAGCTGGCACCTCAGGCATCGCCAAAGGGGAGCCAAACTCAACAAGCCTAGTGGGACACACAAGCCTCACCTAGTGGAAGTCAAACCCAAAGTACCTAGCAGAGTCCAGGAGTGCATATGGACCCCAAAGAGAGGGAGTCAAACCGAAAGAGCCCTGAAAGTCTAATGACCATATTTTGAAGATCTGCACAATAAATTGTTAGCAGCATCACTTGTGGGTGGATCTTATTTTGTGGGCAGGGCTTGGAAGAGTCTCAGTAGCTTTCTGTTCTGACTTCTGGACATCATCAAGTATATCCCCAGTTTTCGCAGTTTTGAACTGTATAGCACATTATTGCTTTTCCACTTTCTTCCCCAAAACCTATTTTATCTGTTCCTTTTCATTATTTGAGAAAATAATGATTTACAATAGTTTACAAAGGCAAGGGACAATTTATAGTAGAAAACTACAGGTTTCTTAGATTTTGATTTTTTTCTTATATAAATTTAAACTTCTATCTTCAGTGCACTATGAAGTAGAAAACACATAGGCTTCAAACACCACAGGTACTTGCTTGCCTCATTTAAACATCTTCCAGGCATGTAACAGAAATGATGAGTTAAATACTTTTTCTTTTAAAAGCAAGAAAACATGTCTAACAACCCACTATATGCTTAACAGACTGCCACTGATCAACTGGAATTTCATTATACCGATATCCTCTTTAGGTTTTAGTTATCTATTTTAGGTTCAAATCTGGCTGAGGTCACAAGTGAATTTGGTGATCTCATCATAGCCTACATCAGACATTTGGTAACATCACAAAAAATCCTGTCCAGGAGGCCCATAGTTGGGACAACAGTGTTTTACAGGACAGGCCTAAAGTGCAGTGGTGGGGCTCTAGTAAGAACTATCTAGAATCTGTTCACATACTGTTTAATTTTAGTCAGACAAGAATTGTTCCTACCCACGCTAATTTAAGAGCATTCATCACCTTTTATCTTCACCTTAAAGTACACACACAGTTCTCATTTGACGTCTCTTACCTGTATATGTCAAATAGATGACACTCAGGAATACAACACCAGCAGCTAGTGACACACCCAAGAAGAACAAGGTCTGGAATTCTTGCTTTGTTAGTCTGTCTCTCAAATACTGCAAAAAGGCATAGGCTTGCAGCAGTGCAAAAACACCTGGTTAAAGAAAGAGGAAAATTCTTGTATAAATTCTCCAATAGAACAAGTAATAACTGGTATAGCTGTGGAATCCTTTGGCCAAGGCTATGTCTCCACTAGCACTTTTGTCCATCAGGGGTGTGGAAACCGCCCCCCCCCCCCAACGTAAGTGCCGATGTGGACAGTGCTATATCAACAGGAGATGCTTTCCTGTCAGCATATAGGGGCTATACAGGAGACCTTACAGTGGTGCAGCTACAGTGGTACAGCTGTGCTGCTGTAAGGTCTGTAGTGTAGACACAGCCTACGTTGGAAGTCTGGGAAACACATTGTATGAACTTTTAAGAAAACTACTGCAATGCTTACCCTTCTGGCCAAGAACCCATTAACACCTCTAGTCATTTGATATGGGATTCACAAGACTAATTTGCAAGTTAGATCACACAGGTATCTTTAGAGTTAAAAATGTTGCTGTTGATAAAGGGAAGGTACTCCTCTATTGAGGAGTCAGGGGACACTACTTCCCATCAGATTCTCAGTTTGTCGTCATTGACGCTTGCTCCAATGACCCACTCTGCAAAAATCTAACACAGGTCTCCTGAAATCAAAACACTAGATGGTCTGTATCTTGGGACAAATGAAAAGTAAATTTTCATACAAGAGGAGCTGACTGAAAAATTTAAACTATGAATACTAAAATGTAAAAATCCCTCACCTAGAATGTTTCACACTGAACAATTTCAGGAAGAAAAAAATCAGAGAATTATTTATAAATTCAGTTGTTCAGTAGAAATTATATATTCTACCTACCAAACATTCCAAATACACCACTGTTTTTGATACATAAAAGTCACATTATATTCCAAAATTACAGTTGATCTAGTAGTAAATACATGGCTGTCATATTGATAAATGATTTAGTTTTAATACTGGTAAAAGATTATCTACCTCCATTAACTTACACAAAAAAAAAAAAAAAAGGATAATTTAACAATTAAAAAGGCATTCCCCCCCTGAAATTTACTAAATTGTAACGTTTTCCATCCTTACCAATTTAATTAGCTAACATGTTTCTCCTTAACAACTTGCATAACACAAAGGAGGTGAACAGCAACTTTTTTTTTTACTACAAATTCGTGCAATTCTTTGATGCATTAAAATTTTTGGAAATATTAAAGGAATTTTAGTTTTCCTACCTGCAGCAGCCATGTGCTCACTTGTTCTAATTGGCTGAAAGCCCACAAAAGGTATCTGCATGGATAGTATTAAGCCCACAATGTAGAAAGTGCTATATGCTACAGAAGGGAAAAGGGGAAAGAGTATGAATTACTACATGATATTTCAAAAAAACCTTCACTACATCTCAAAAACAATTTCAATTTTCCTTTTATTCCCACCTGCAATGGACACATAATATAGCAGAACTACATCATTTAGGTATTTGTAGTATTGATTTATATTACACACTATTTTTCTTCAGATTTACTCTGAAAAGATCTTAGTAACTTTCACAACAGGAACACACTTGTTCTGGAGAATGGCTCTGGAGAAAGCAAGGAGACCACTGTTTTTAATTGCGCTAATATGTTCTTGCAAAGCATGAAAGAGTAAATTTTTCTTCTTTAGTTTGAGAGGTAAATGAAATCAGTAGTCCATCTACCCAAGACATCTTCCTCTTGTCTGCCCTATCCCCAACAAAGAACTGATATCTGCAGGATAAGTGGCATTAGAAGAAGCAACAGAAGATGCATTCCATATGAAGAGAAAGGAACAGACTGGGACCATTTAGAGAGGAGACAATTGAAGTATACAAAAGAATGAATGGCATAAGTTAATGTAAATCAGCATACCTATTTGCCTTTCTCATAATACAAGAAGGAGCGGACATTCAATTAACTTGAAAAGCAACCAAAAAAATAAAAATAAAAAAAATAAAATAAAAGTACCTTAAAAGAAACCCACAGTGCACCATATATATATTTTTAAACTTTGAAACTCAAACCACAAAGGATTGGAAGCTAAGAATTCAGTAGGATTGGGAGGGAGAAAAAAAAGATTAGAATTTACAACAATACGAACATCCAGAATAAAATATTAGATAAAATTAGGGGCATTTTATTTTGAACGGACTTCATGCCATCATGCTTCAGGACATAAACCATCCACTACCTGAAGAGATTTGGGAGAAACTTTCCATTATGAGCAGGTTATTCTATCACTGTCCACTACAAGGCTTCTTACATATTTCCCTGTAGCATCTGGTACTGGCCAATATCAGATACATAACACTGAACTACCTGGATTACTGGTCAGATGTGGTATGGCAATTTCTAAGCAGGACTAGTTTTATGCGTCTGCTTTTAAGAGCCTACTGGAGTGTGAAAGGATTATGGATTTCATGATCCTAGTAAATGTAATTCAATGTAGATGCCATGAATCTACTGCAATATTAAAAAACAAGATCATGGTGCTACTTTTAGTTTGTTTATGCAGCCTGAACTTTACAGAAAAAAGAACTATATATAGCTACTATGCAGCTGTAGAATAATTAGCACAACAGGGCCTCAATCTAGGCGCTCCATTAATATAAATAAATACCATTGTCATCAGAGATGAAACGGATCAAAAATAGCAGTCAGAGAATAAACCGTGGTGGTTAAAACCCCATTCCTCCACCTGACCCCCCCCAGACACAACCCAAGTATCTCAGCTTTTAAACAGATGTGGGTAATAAAGTTTAGAAGTGGATACCAAAATGTGTCTCTTGGTCAACTAGACTACGGTGTTGCAAATTAATGTTTACCTGAAACATTACATTAAGATACAGGTAAGACTGAGAAAACACATCTGTAATTTAGGATAAAATACACTAGAGGTACATTGTATTTATCCCCACAAACAAGCATTATAAAACACAAAATACTCAAAGTTAAGATTACATTTAAACAGAAATCTAAGCATATTAACTTGCCTTATTGTGTCAATTTTTTTTTAAAAACTTCCCCTTTATTTTTTTTTAGTAGCTTATGTTTAAGACAATACTGTACTATATTTGCTTTTTTTTGGGGGGGGGGGGGGGAGAAGAGGGTCTCTGCTGCTGACTGATTGTGTACTTCCAGTTCCATGAGGTGTGTGGTTGACTGGTCAGTTTGTAACTCTGGTCTCCGTAACTCTGAAGTCCTCCTTTACAAAATGGGAAATGACTGCCTAGGAAGGAGTACTGTGGAAAGGGATATGGGGATTATAATGGATCACAAGCTAAATATGAGTCAACAATGTAACACTGTTGCAAAAACAAAAAAAACAAAAAACAAACAAACAAACAAAAAAAACCAACACACAACACAACACACCACACCACCACCCAAACATTCTGGGATGTATTAGAAAGTGTGTTGTCAACAAGACATGAGAAGTAATTCTTCCACGTCCAGGTTGATTAGGCCTCAACTGGAGTAGTGTGTCCACTTCTGGGTGCCACATTTCAGAAAAGACGTGGACAAATTGGATATGTCCAGAGGAGAGCAACAAAAATGATTAAAGGTCTAGAAAACATGACCTATGAGGAAAGACTGAAAGTACTGGGTTTGTTTAGTATGGAGAAGTGAAGACGGAGAGGCGACATAACAGTTTTCAAGTACATAAAAGGTTATAAGGAGGAGGGCGAAAAATTGTCCTTGTTGAGCTCTGAAGATAGGACAAGAAGCAATGGGCTTAAATTGCATCAAAGGTGGTATATGTTGGACATTAAGAAAAACTTTCCAACTGTCAGGGTATTTAAGCACTGGAACAAACTGCCTTGGGAGGTTGTGGAATCTCCGTGATTGGAGGATTTAAGAACAGATAGATAGATAAGTACAAACTGCCTACGAATCATTCTTTCCCCTTAAATTAATTCCCACCCCCACAATTTGAAAACATATTTCAGTATTAAGGTGTCCACAACTAAACACAGCACAGTCTCACCAGAGTCATATGAAAATGGACCATTGGCATGGCTTTTGGTTGACGCATGAAGGTACATATGAATCTTTAGCGCATCAAGCATGTAAATATCTTGCAACGCTGGTTACAACAGTGCCATACAAACACCACAATGTCACCTGAAAGTGAGAACAGAACAGGAAGCGGGCAGCATGGTCTCCTGCAAACATAAAAAACTTGTTTGTCTGAGCGATTGGCTGAACAAGAAATAAGACTCTGTGGCCTTGCAGGCTCTAAAGTCTTACAGTAAAAGCTTTGTTATCTTTGTTAGCTTTGCATGTTGGTTAATTAAGTATTTTGGTTAACTGAGAGTTATACTTCATCAATGGAATACCAATTTTCAAAGAATTAGAATACAGTAACTCCTCACTTGACCTTGTAGTTATGTTCCTGAAAAATGTGACTAAGTGAAACGATGTTAAGCGAACCCAATTTCCCCATAAGAATGGATGTAAATGGTGGGGGAGGGGGAAGGGTTAGGTTCCAGGGAATTTTTTTTTGGCCATACAGTACAGTACTATAGTTGGGAGGTGCCCTTGCCTTACCCCAAACAGGCACAGCCCACTGGCACTGGAGACAATGAGGCAGGCAAGGAGGCTGAAGGTGCTGTAGGCTAGGAGAAGCATGTTGCACAGCAGCAGCGGCAGCTTCCCCTATTCTGCAAGCAGGAGGGGTGGAGGGCTCAACCCACGGCCTGCCCACTCCACCGCTTCCCCCAATCCCTCACCCTTAACCCACCTCTTCTTCCCCTCGCCCCTTCACTCTGTACACCGCGTCCTCGTTCCTCCTCTCTCCCTCCCTGACTCCTGCCTGCGGCAATCAGCTGGCTTGTGGTGTTCAGGCGGGAGGGGGGAGGATCAGGACACGGCAAGCAGGCTCCCCCTCCTTCTACTGCCTCCTGAACACCCCAAGCCAGCTAATTGCCGTGGGCAGGAGGCAGCTCCCGCCTGCCCACGGCAATCAGCGCGCAGCCTCTCCCCTCCCTCCCCTGACTCCTGCCTGTGGCAATCAGCTGGCTTGCGGCATTCAGGAGGCAGGGGGAGCCTGCACACCAAGTCCTTGCTCCTCCCCCTCCCTCCTGAATGCCGCAAGTCAGCTGATTGCTGCAGGCAGGAGGCGGAGGGAGAAGTCACTGATCCACGGGATCTGCCAGCAGGCAGGAGGTGCTGGGGGGGGGGGGGAGAAGAGAGGGGGCCACGGCATAGGGGAGCTGATAGGGGGGCTGCCAGCTGTGGACAAAGCAGACAGCCGAACGACATTATAGCAAAGCACTGCACAACTTTAATGAAGCATGTTCTGTAACTGACCAGGGACGTAGGATCGAAACAACATTAAGCGAGAGGACGTTAAGTGGGGAGGAGTTGTACAATAAAGTGAATAAAGTATAAAATACGGTAGTACAGTATATATGTGTTCACCAATCCAGTAGTAGTACTGCACTGCAGTGTGATTGGTTTCTTGAAGCACTTAGGGTTATACAGATAAAGTTTTCTCTACAGTAGATTATATTATGACTCTACATATCACTATGGGCACGCATGACATATACCCAGATCACTAAGTTAAAAATGCACTTAACACTAAAACTACACTAAACATAATTTAATCTTTGGTGATTCAGAAGGCACTTCAGGATCTTGCAGTGCCTCAGAGTCATCATTATCAACATAAATTATCATTGTAGATGTAGAAGATGTAGGAAATTGGGCTGAATCTGTAATGACCCTAGGATAGGAGTGGGCAAACTTTTTGACCTGAGGGCCACACCTGGGCAGTCCATGAATGCTCACAAAACTGGGGCTGGGGTGCAGGGAGGGCGGGCTCTGGTTGGGGATGCGGGCTCCGGGGTGGGGCAGAAATGAGGAGTTCAGGGTGCGGGAAGGGGTTCCTGGCTGGGGAGTAAGGTGTGGGCGGTGAGGACTCCAGCTGGGGGTGTGGGCTCTGGGGTGGGGCTGGGGATGAGGTATAGGAGAGTACTCTGGGTTTGGAGGGCAGGAGGGGGATCACAGCTGGGGCAGGGGCTTGGAGTATGGAAGGGGTGCAGGCTCTGGGGTGGGACTGGGGATGAGGTATAGGAGAGTACTCTGGGTTTGGAGGGCAGGAGGGGGATCACAGCTGGGGCAGGGGCTTGGAGTATGGAAGGGGTGCAGGCTCTGGGGTGGGACTGGGGATGAGGGACTTGGGGTGCAGGATGGTGCTCTGGGCTGGTATCGAGGGGTTTGGAGGGCGGGAGGGGAATCAGGACTGGGGCAGGGGATTGGGGCACGGGAAGAGGCTCAGGGGTGCAGGCTCCTGGTAGCACTTACCTCAAGCAGCTCTGCATACTGCCCTGTTCACAGCCAATGGGAGCTGCAGGGGTAGCGCTTGGGGCGGGGACAGTGTGCAGAGCGGAGGCCCTGGGCTGCCCCTACGCATAGAGGAGCCATGCCTCTGCTTCTGGGAGCCACATGGTGTGGCCCCCAACCCTGCTTCCCAGCTGGAGCGCCGGAGGGGGCCATGCTGCTGCTTCTGGAAGCTGTGTGGAGCGGCCCCCGGCTGGAGTGCCAGAGCAAAGCAAGCCCTAAACCCCACTCCTCAGAAGGAGCTTAAGGGCTGGATTAAAATGGGCGATGGGCCGGATCCGGCATGCAGGCCATAGTTTGCCCACCCTGCCCTATGACAAACCCTGGAAGCTGCTCTTTTGAATAAATCCCTGATATAAGCTTGCTTACTTGTTGTCGTCTTCTTTTGCAGAAAAGTAGAGTGAAGAATGGGCACTTGCATAACCACGTGGGTAGTATACTAGTCCCAGTTACTAGACTGAAGATTTGTATTGGGAGATATCAGAAATGCAGGTTGATAGAGCTTTCTGGTTGATAAAGTGCCAGATAGCACAGCTTTTACTGTACACTGTGTTATTTTTGAATGCAGTTTTTTTTTTTTTAACATAATTCTACATTTGTAAGCTCAACTTTCATGATAAAGAGATTCTGTAGGAGGGTGAATTGAAAAATACTATTTCTTTTGTTTTTCATAGTGCAAATATTTGTAATTAAAAGAAAATATAAAGTGAACACTGTACACTTTGTATTCTGTGTTGTAATTTAAATCAATATATTTGAAACTGTAGAAAACATTTAAATATTTAAATATATGGTATTACTATGTTTAATCGCAAGATTAATTTTTTAAATTGCGTGATTAATTTTTTTAATCGCTTGACAGCCCTACTTTAAAAATATTATACCATACCTTTTTAGAATATCTCTACCTTTTATCTTTCAAACTGGAAGTACATGACACCTGTCAGAGAAAACTCAGCCACATCTCTCTTATTTCCTAGTTGAAAGCTGACTAACTAGCTATCCCAGTTCTGAGCCCTGGAAGTTGGCACCTTAAGGGAAAATGATAAACTAGCCACCTAGCCATTCATCACAGAACGTTCCATAATCATTGCTCTCCACTATTGGTCACTAACTTTACTTGGCATCAAAGGGATTTCCAAAACAGTTAGCTGCTTCAACCCAGACTTCAATTCTCTAGACGTTCCTGAACTAATTCTTGATTACAAACACTCTATCTGTTCAAAAGTGGTTTACAGTAAGCTGAAGCTTTCATGCAACTTTCAGGATAGACTTTAGCCTTCTTGTCATTTCTTCTCTTGGCAACTGAGGGGCAGCACACTGGCTATCACTTTTACAAATACTCTGGGCCACATTCTTTGCTACAGTCCCAATCCTGCGATGAGCTCCCCAAGGACAGATCCATAAACCCACACAAAGCTCCACTGAGTTATAAGAGGTTCCATCCATGCAAAGCTCATAGCAGGATCAGGTCCTATATTTATTACTGATATTTCTGTAGCTCCAAGGAACCCTGATAAGAAATTAGGGCCCCATTGTACAATGCACTGATCAGAAAAGTAGCTAAAATAACCAGACGCATCAATCAAGATGACTTGCCACCTTTTTGTTTCTAGTGGCTTCCTTTCAGCATTTGTTTTTGAGCCCTTGGTCTGACTACTATTTTATCATCTGCTATGTCAAGGGAATATATTTTTGCTATATAATACTCAATTTTCAATGAACTGTTATAAATCATTCATAACACCATGAAAATGTTGCAACACTGCCATCCTGTGGAATAAAAGTAACTGACATGCATCAGTGCACGTCATATTTGTCTAATAAATTATCTCAATATAAAGCATCACTTTTAAGCCTCCTATATTATTGTTATGTTTTCTACATAATAATTTATTCTTCCCCCACTTTATTCACCTCCCCACTACCTCCCCCCAAAAAGTCTGAGAAAGGCAGAAAGTGTGACCATCACAGTCAGATTCTCCCTTTCCCAGAAGTGCCTAAGAATTCTTGAAACAGAAAAAGAAAACCTGGTACACTGTGCATGCTCTATTTTGATACTTCAGTACAAACTATTATTAAAATTCCTCCAAATCCCTTCATGCTTTGAGGATCCCATACCCAATTTTTAATCCCAACTATATTCCACCTTTGAGATTCCACAATGAAGGCAACACATATTCCTATTTAATCTGGAAGTGACAGTTACTTGCATGAAACTCTCCTCTCTCTCTAAATTAAATACAGGGTTTTCCACATGGCCACCAGTTCCCTTTGGCCTGTGAGAGAAAAAAACAGCTAGGGGTCTAATTCAATGATGTTACTTTATTAGAAATCTATACCAAACTTTGTATACAAGAAAAAATTGTCAAAGCTCTGAAGTTCATAGATTTTAAGGGCAAATGGGACCATCCTTTGATCATCTAGTCTAACATGCTGCATAACAGAGCTCACTTAATTCACTCCTTAATGCCCTATTGGGTTTGTTTATTCTTTGCAAGAACAAGGAATCATGTACTCTTGTCTAATGATTTTAAAAACTAATTAGGTCACCACAAAAAAAGTCTATTCTACGGAGAATAAGCAACTTTCACAAACTAAGCTTTGGGACAATTTTAGTTGCTGCGCAATGCACTAAATCATGAGAGAATAACCTCCAGAAAGTATGTTGGTGATTAAACCAATGCTGATTTCTGCAACAAAATCTATGCAGTTTTACACTATAATTTATTCACTTTGATTAGAGTATTCTAGACCCACAAATATTAACAACTCAATCCTGGGGCAAAAAAAAATTAAAAACCGACAGACTGAAGTCAAAACACTGATATATTTAATAATCCCCAGGTTGTTTGATTTAAAATTACCTATTTCTTGTCCGCCAGACTAGCATTTTATAATTTGAAGAGCAGCATATTTTAAAAAACAAACCATCTCCCCTGGATTTAAGCCTTGAATAAGTGTGCTGGATTACTAAACAAAATTGCAAAAAAAGTGTTCAGAACTTGAAAACGTAGAACTGCAGAGTGAAAATCACAAGTTAATAATGGAGACAGTGAATTACAGACCCTCGAAGTTGCATGAACATGTCCTATGTCTGCATCTGTAAATGTCTTCCCTGGCAAACATACAATGCAAACTATTAAAAAGTGTAGTAAATCAGAATCCTTTATGCAACAACTTATCAAAATATTTGAGATCACAATCAAGACTTTCTGCTTCTGGTCTGAAGCAAGATTGCTTTCTTATTCAGACATTGGTACTGCATTTCAATTACAAGCAATTTGCTTGATCTTACCCAATACATCATTCAGATTCAAACAGAAGTCACTGACCCTTATGTCAAGATTAAAAAGGTATCAGTAGCTTGACCTCATGTGTTCAGGAGCGGTCAGTGTGAGTTTAGCACCCAGATTGCAAGTGGATCAGTAGATACACAGTTTACACCATCAAAGTCTTTAAACCATGATTTGAGCCAGAGGTTATGGGTCTTATTACAGGAGGGGGTGGGTGAGGTTCTGTGGCCTGCAATGTGCAAGCGATCAGACTAGATGATCACAATGATCCCTTCTGGCCTTAAAGTTGATGAGTCACTGATACATTTGCCTACAAATCATAAAACATCCCCAATCCTGGCAAAGAGTTCATGTTCTGGGAAAAAATTTGCCTGGTAAATTATTTTGAATTATACTGCCAGGCAAATTATATTATGCCTCATTTTAAAAAATGGTACTAATCTTCTGTAACTGTTGTTCTTCAAGATGTGTTGCTCATGTCCATTCCAACGTAGGTGTGTGCTAGCCCACAGCAATGCCACCGGAAAGTTTTCCCTCAGTGGTATCTGTTGGGTCAGCTCTGGTGCCCCTGGAGTCATGCCCTCATAGTGCTGGTATATGGGGCCCTGCCCGCTTGCCAGCTCCTTCTTGCCCGCTAACTCTGACAGAGGGGCAGGTGGGGGGAGAGTTGGAATCGACATGAGCAACACAAAGAACAACAGTTATGGAAGGTTAGTGACTGGTTTTTCTTCTTCAAGTGCTTGCCTATGTCCATTCCAATGTAGGTGACTTCCAAGCAGTTGTGCAAGTGGAGGGTTTGAAATTCATTGGAATGATGACTGTAACACCACTCAGCCGAAACCCACAGTGTCTAGCTTGCTGGGTTATGGCATAGTGGAAACTGAAAACGTGGACTGTTGACCATGTTGCTGCTCCACAGATGTCCTGAATAGGAACTTATGCCATGAACACCGCCACCGATGTTTGAGCTCTTGAGAGTGAGCTGTCAAGAGAGGAGCCAGGAACTTTGCTAGGTCATAGCATGTGCGGAGGCAGGCAGTGATCCACAATGAAATTCTCTGGGCTGAGACTGGACAGCCTTTCATTCTCTCTGCAATGGCTACAAAAAGCTGAGTGGATCTCTGAAAGGGTATAGTCCTATTCTATGTAGAAAGCTAGTGCATTCAGTGATTGGAGTCTCTGTTCCTCCATGTTAGCATGTGGCTTTGGATAGAAGACGTGTAGGAAGATATGCTAGTTGCTATGGAATTGAGAGACCACCTTTGGCAGGAAGGCTGGGTGTGGCCACAGCTGAACCTTGTCCTCGAAGAAGACCGTGTAACAGTGGTTCTGAAGTAAGAGCTCGGCTCTCCGAGACCCTTCTGGCAGAAGTAATTGTGACCAGGAAGGCCACCTTCCAAGACAGAGAACACGTTGCCAGCAGTTCAAATGAGGGTCCTGTTAGCCTTGCCAACACCAAGTTGAGGTCCCAGGGAGGGAGTGGCTGGCATACCTGGGAGGTAGAACTGCTCCAAACCCTTAAGAAAATGACACAGGCTGAGTTTGAGAAGACCGACCAGCCATTCATCTATGGGTGAAAGGCCAAGATTGCAGCTAGATGAAATCTAAATAGATGATACTGTTAGGTCTTGCTGTTTAAATTGGAGTAGGTAATCTAGAATGAAAGGCAGTGTGTGCTGACTGAATAGGAGAAACCCCCTTTTGCACTGACCAGACCAAGAATCTCTCCCACTTTGCCAAGTAAGTGGCTCTAGTAGCTGGTTTTCCCTAAAAGCACCTCGGGAACAGGTCCAGAGCATGCCAGTTCTGCAGGGTTCAGCCATGGAGTTTCCACGCTGTGAGATGAAGAGACTTGAGGTTCAGATGAAGTAGACAACCATGGTCCTGAGAGATCAGGTCCAGAAACAGAGGCAGGCTGCATTCACCGAGAGATCTAGGAGGATGGTGAACCAGTGCTGATGCAGTCAGGCCAGAGCCATCAGGATAAGATGTGTCCTGTCCCTTCTGACCTTCAGCAGGACCCTATGTATGAGAGGGATGGGAGGGAATGGGTAGAAGAGCTCGTCCATCCAAGAGAAGAGAAAGGCTTCTGCAAGTGAGCCCCGGCTGTGGTCTAGGAAGGAGCAGAAGTGAAGACACTTCCTGTTATGCTCTGTCATGAACAGGTCTACCTGGAGAGTTCCCCACCTCTGGAAAACAGTGCTAAGAATGTGTGGGCGAAGAGACCACTTATAATGGTTGGAAAAGGATCTGCTGAGATGATCTGCTAACTCATTCTGTGACCCCAGAAGGTAGAAGGCTTTGAAGTGGATCAAGTGGGTTATGCAGAATTCCCACAGGAGAGGAGCTTCCTGGCACAGGGGAGAGGCACATGCTCTGTCCATGTAGAACATTGCTGTCATGTTGTCTGTAAGGACAAACATGCAGTTGCCCTCCAAGTGGGGTTGGAATGCATTGCAGGCTAGGCTCACCAACCTCAGTTCCCTCAAAATGATGTGTAACAAGAGCTTCTCTGGGGACCAGAGTCCCTGAGTCTTGAGGGGCCCAAAGTGAGCCCCCATCCAATTGCTGATGTGTCTGTAATTAGAGACATTGACAGTCGGGGCCTTAAGATGGGACTCTTATGCATACTGTCCATGGTACAGCCATCAAAGGTGGTGCAATCACTGATGGGGGAACAGAGACCACCCAGTTCAGATGGTGTCAGCCCGGTGCATATACCAACACTAGCCAAGACTCGAGAGATCTGAGCCATAGTCTCACATATTATGCCACATAGGGCATATGGCATCATGCACCTATGAGGAACTTTAGGCAGTTTCTTGTGGTTGTGATGAGATGATTCTTCTGATTCTCTATGAGCACCTCTATAGCTCTGAACCAGTTTTCCAGCAGAAAGGCTTTGGCCCGGGTCAAGTTGAGGACTGCCTCAAGGAATTATATCCTTTGAACTGGGAAAAGGGTAGATTTCTGCATGTTTATGAACAGCCCCACATCCTGGAAAGTTGACTGTATTAACTCCACTTTTGCCTCCACCTGGGCCTTGGATCAAACTCTGATCAGTCAGTCGTCTAGGTCAGAGTAGACCTGAACCTCTTATCTCCTAAGGAAGACTGTGACGATTCCCATGCACTTCATGAATACTCAAGGGGCTGCTGGCAGGCCAAATAGGAGCATAGTAAATTGGTAGTGCATGTTATTTACAACAAATCATACCAATTTTGTTTCTGTTTCCCCATTAGATCACAATCTGAAAATATATATCCTTCAAGTCAAGGGTGGCGTACCAGTCCCCCTGATCCAGAGAGGAGATTAAAGAGGCCAAGGAAACCATGTGGAACTTCAGTTTCCTCATGAATCTTTAAATATTCAGGGTAAATAGGCCAAATCCCCTGAGATGGGATATTAGATGGATGGGATCTGAGTTACCCAGGAAAGAATTTTCTGTAGTATCTGGCTGGTGAATCTTGCCCATATGCTCAGGGTTTAGCTGATTGCCGTATTTGGGGTCAGGAAGGAATTTTCCTCCAGGGCAGATTGGAGAGGCCCTGGAGGTTTTTCGCCTTCCTCTGTAGCATGGGGCATGGTTGACTTGAGGGAGGCTTCTCTGCTCCTTGAAGTCTTTGAACCACGATTTAAGGACTTCAATAGCTCAGACATGGGTGAGGTTTTTCATAGGAGTGGGTGGGTGAGATTCAGTGGCTTGCGCTGTGCAGGAGGTCAGACTAGATGATCAGAATGGTCCCTTCTGACCTTAGTATCTATGAATCCGTTGGGGTTTTGCAGGTCCAAGATTGGTCTGAGATCACCATGAGCCTTTGGGATTAGGACATAACAGGAGTAGAACCCCTTATCCCTTCACTCTTGTGGAACCTCTTCCACTGATCCTGCCCTTTGGAGCGACTGCACCTCCTGGGCTAGAAGTTGCTTATGAGAAGGGTCTCTGAAGAGGGACGGGGAGGGTGGGAAGGAGGGAAACAACTGAACTGAGGGTGTATCCCACTTCTATCATGTGTAACACCCAGCAATCTGAGGTAACATGGGCCCACGCCTGATAGAATTGGATAACCAGTCCACAAAAATAGGGGAAATCAGATATACACATTGTCCTTGTACGTCATCCCCGAGTGGCCAATCAAAAGGCCTGATTAGACCCCGCTGATTGTCTCGGGGGGAAGTGGGGGGGAGGGAGAGACACACCAGGGCAGACAAGGACTGGAATGGAGGCCTCCTCTTATAGCCTCTACTGCTTCTCCTACAGTAGTCTTGTCTCTGCTGTGGTGGGTAGAAGTGGGTCATCGTTTGGGGCTTTTAGTGCTTACCGGTGGGAGCTGGTGTATACAATCCCAGGGATTTCAGGGTACCTCTCAAATCTTTCAGACTATGCAGCTTTGAGTCTGTTTACTCTGAAAAGAGCACTTGCCTTTAAATGGAAGGTCCTACACTGTCTGCTGCACCTCATAGGGCAACTCCAATATACAAACTTCCTGGTCTTGGTCCTACTTGGTCCTGCTTTGAGCAGGGGTTTGGACTAGATGACCTCCTGAGGTCCCTTCCAACCCTGATGTTCTATGATTCTATGCTGACCAGAAACAATGAGTTCAATTCACTACCAAATATTACTGTCTTTTTTTAATGAATTAGCTATTTTTAAATGCAAAACAAACATAATAAACTTAATTTTCTTCCCTTACGTATCCTGCACATTTAATGCAGGTTTATTTAACTAATGAAAAACAATTTTAAAATGCTGTTTTTGTCCATTTTTAATTGGCTTCCAAGTTTTATCCAAATGCCGCTTGACACAAACCAGGAGTAAAAAATGAATCTAGTAAATAAAAAAAAAGTCATTCTCCATTTTCCTAACATAATAAAAATATGTAAAAATTAAGAATCTGAATAAATATATATTACGCTACATAACTTCTTAAATAAATATGTGAACAGTTTCAGAGTAGCAGCCGTGTTAGTCTGTATCCGTAAAAAGAAAAGGAGGACTTGTGGCACCTTAGCAACTAACAAATTTATTTGAGCATAAGCTTTCGTGAGCTACAGCTCACTTCATCATATGCACTCCTATAAACAATATATCCCCCTGGCTAGCAAAAAGTACCACCCAAATTATAGCAGCTAATGAGAATCAATTAATTATCTAAATCAAGGTTTCCTGCTTGGTGATTTAAATCTACTTTGATTTAAATTAATCCATCCTGCTATATCTATGAATACAACAGTGTAAAAAAATTCAAGATGCACAGAATATGTAATGATGTATTTTGTTTATTCTTTGCTGAAATTGTATTGATTTATTGATTTCTATTCTGGTAGCACAAAGTATGACTGAAAAATCCCTGCCCCAAGGAGCATACAATTTTATAATCTTCTGGTAAAATTTTAAGCTTTTCTAGAGTTTTAATATTTATTGCTCAATGACAAACCATGAAAACACTTTCATCATGACTAATGTATATGAATTTGTTAGCTCTGTCAATGATTTACATAAAAAATCATAAAAATGCCAAGCCGATCAATTAAATACTCTCTAAACACTATTTACACATGCTTGAAAGTGAAGAAAAGGGTCTCCTCTGAATCCAGTGCATTCTGAAGGATTCCTTTGGATTTGACTGACTCCAAACTAGGGGCAGTAGAATGGGGAAGAAGAGGGAAAAGGAGGGCAGAGCTATAGCCCCCACAAAGAAAATACTGGAGGGATACATCTATATTTCTGCACCCCCAGTGTTTTCCAGCCCCAGAGAGCAGGACACAGCTCTGGTCCAGCACATGAGTGGTGAGGGAGTGGGGGAGAAAAACACAAGAGCAGGACCTGGAAGAAGGGCTAGAGGAGCCACTGAGGATGGCGCATGAGATCAGGCTGGCTGCTGAGAAGCAGGTAGGACTCCCTGACTCAGATCAGTCCTGCCTTCCAGCCTCCCCAGGGGACAGGACAGCATCTGGGGGGGGAGGCATCAATGCACCAGCCACTTGGGGGGGGGGGGGGAGGGAGAGTATGTGGATCACAGCAGTTAGTGAGCAAGGAAGTGCCATAGGAACGGCAGTAGGAACTACCAGGATATGCCTTCTGAGTCTGGAGGGGGCTCTTTCCCCCAGTCACAGTAGCTTTCCTTGCTCTCCTTCTACCCACCCAATTCACAGGGTGCTTCTACCCTCAGCCCCACTCTAAACTGCTCTTTAGATTTTAAATTTGCTGGTAAACTAAAATCATCCCGAGTTTAATAAAAGAAAAAATGGCTTCTATGTGAAGTTTGTATATTGGAGACAGCTTTTCCTTTTTTTTTTTTTTTTTTGTCATGCGTCCATTTTAGTTCCTTTTCCATTTTAGGCACCCAATTTGAGCCAGCCTAAGGGTCCTTATTTTCAGAGAGTAGATGCTCAATACTTATTGAGGATTAGGTCCCTTTAAGGTGTGTTAAGTTGGGCAGCTAAAAATCACTGGCAACTTTTGAAAGTCTTGGCAATACACATTTTATTTGAACAGACACACTTGTGTTGAATGCTGCTCTGTCTCTTGTTATGTGAGACAGCATATTATAGATGGGTTATTCATTTTTTTTTACTGGATAGCTTTTATAAAGCTGCAATTAAATCATACAGAAAGTACAGACAAATGAAACCTGTGTATTAAAGAACTTTAAAAATATTAAACAACTCAGTGAAGATTCAGTGAATTTCCCCTTCCCACACTGAGTACTAAAGGGAACAAAAACTAGCTAGGAAATACACACTTGAGAGATTTGAAACACTGAACTAAACATATAAAATCCTTATCTTTTTATTTTGTAAATAATAAGCTAATGGGTATAGAGCACGACCAATATAAGACTTGATATGAAATTATTAATTTCTGATTTAATGTAAAAGACCTAATTAAGATAACTTATTAATTTCACATTCCTGTATTTAATGCCTCCCAAATAGAACTGATTGTTCAGTAAAAATAGATTAGAAATCACTTCTCAAATAATTGACTTTTAGAGAGTCAGAACACTCACCTATGTAGACCCTCTTGCTGTATCTCTGCATCAACAGCAGCACAAACACATGCAATGGAATAAGGTTGATGATGAAAACATAACCACCCCATGCAGAGACCTATGGGAAATGAAACTGTAAATTAGATAATTTAAATATAACTTGAGAAAGAGCTGTACACTATCAGATTCTATTTATGTACTACTATTAACACAGTAGTAACATTACATTCACAACAATTTTTCTTTATTCCAATACAGGCTTTATATGAGACTTGTTAGATGACAACTGGTGTGGGGTGGAGGGAGAACATGTGCATGATTGAAGATCATAACAGCTATAAAGGTGAAGGTTTGAGAATGCTGGCGGAAAAGCTCTCAACGAGCTTGTGCCTCTAAAATTTGCTGTCTAAGGAAAGACAGTTAAAAGCCCAAATATGACCACTTAAAAAAAGAGCTGAAGATGTACCTCTTTGCCTAGTCTTGCCCAACTAATTAAATCCTGGATTCCTAATGGAGTGTTAAAGACACAGGCAGCAGGAGAGCATGCCAGATTAAGACGGTCTCAATGCAAAACCTGGTATTTAAAAACATGGTCATCATCACTATGGAAAGGCATCCCAAGCTATAGAGATGGGTATCAAATAAATGCTAATAATAAATACAAATAATAATAATTGAGCTTGAGACCAAGAATTAGAAGAGTTACTTTTTTAAAGACAATTCTGTGGGTCACACTAACAGTGAGTTAGTCATTACATAAACTTTAATTGAGATAAATATCACCAAATAGTCAGTTTGCAAATACATGCATAACTTTTCAGTCAACGCAGTAGCTATTCTGAGCTACTTCCTCAATTTTTTCAATGCAGAATGACGTTTACTACCCCAAAATTGCAATTTTTACCATTTAATTATCAGCTAATAGTTTAAGAACACTGGTTTCATTAGAAAGATAATACTACATTGGAGGATACATTTATGTCCAGTCCTAAAGACTGATCTGGCAAAAAAACCCATATAAAGAGCTTGATTAAAACCTCAGCAGCAACTAAAGGTCTCATTAATTCTTTCATAAACGGAATAACTATATTGCAAAGAATCACCACAAGAGATAACGCAAGGAACTTTATTAATCTTAAACCCTGGGCAAATTTTAGCCCTTAATTAGTTGACTATGTCCCTTAAAACAAAGGGAAAATATGCAATATACCCTCTAGTTCAACTCAGGCATTGTGACATTCATGGGTAGATATAGCCAGAGATTCTGATACCTTGATGTGATTAGGGGTGTTTTAGTTTGCACAGTCCCTTTCCCCCCCCCAATGTGTGTCTGATCCAAAGATGCTACTCAACAAATAACAGTGGCAGAATCTGCTCCCTCATGATTTCCAGCAGTAAAAATGCATTACCACCCCTTTTGTTATTTGACTGAATTTTGCAAACAGTCTCTTTTAAAAGACTCTCCCATCAGAATATGTGGGTGTAGTAGAAAAGCTATACTATACTAGCATAACAAACCCAGGCCTAATTTGTATACAACTGTGTAACAGAAATATGTAACATACCCTTACTTATGGTTTCACAACCACTCTACCATAATATGAAATAAATGTGCTTTAGAAGGTAATGCTATGTAAAAGAAAAGGCTTACAGCCAGTATTTAGTTGTGTGAATATTTTGCAGAAATTCACATTGTATACTGAATCAAAAACTTATAGTTCAACTAGAGCATTTCTTTTAGATAGACATGCAGTCTTAATTTAAAGACTTCAAGTGAAGGAAGATCACATCCCTTGGTAAGCTGTCCTAGGCTAATGGTTAATTATTCTCACTTAAAAATTTGTACCTTATTTCCAACTTTTTTCCAATTTTTTCTAGCTTCAACTTCCAGCCATTTGATCCTGTTATATGCTTTTGTTTGCTACATCAATTAACCTTCTAATATACAGTTACCTTCTCCCAGTGTACAAACTTCCAGGTGATGATCAAATCACCTCTTAAACTTCTCTT
Organism: Dermochelys coriacea; assembly: GCF_009764565.3. Classification (NCBI taxonomy): domain Eukaryota; kingdom Metazoa; phylum Chordata; order Testudines; family Dermochelyidae; genus Dermochelys; species Dermochelys coriacea. Next base: position 195,780,126 of record NC_050069.1, read on the forward strand.
TGATAAACTAGATAGACTTATCCCCACTTTTACTGAAGCCATCCACTCAAGATCCACCAATTCACTCCGAATGAGATCATCTCTTCTACTGTCAGATCATTTCCACTCATTTTGAGCCCCCACCAACACCATCACCAAAGGAATCTGTCTGCTCCATTCCAAAATTCCTGGCATATTCATACACGGGAAAATTTATTTCCCAGAGAACACAACTCTTTAGAAAAGGTTCTGAGCAGAAAAGGAAACACCTGCCCTCTTCTTTGACTTAATTAGGCCAGCAGAAACAGCTGTCAGTTTAAAAAATACAAAACCAAAACTTGTTTCCATTCAACTGTATTGAACAGAAACAGTTTTGTTTATGTACAAATAAAAGGCTTACCATATAAAAGTAAGACAGACAGCAGCATATTGTCCAAAAGACTGACCCAGTTTTCACAGACTTCACCTTAAAAAAAAAAAAATCAATTAAGTATTCAAGAATTACAAGTTACAATATTAGACAAAGCCATCAAAAACAGCATTACAAAATTCTATCACCCAAGCCAAAAAAGTACCTTTTTATTAAAAGTATGGGTTAAAGCAAAGACTCCCACGATCAGTTTATGTTTTAGGAACTTAAATGCCCACCTTCAAAATTCATGGATGTAGTTCGGAAAGACATCTTCCATAAAATAAAACAACAGTGCAATTCAGTTCACCTGTATAGTCAATCAACTATAATAGCCTATATCCTACTTTTCACTCAATTGGTGCTAGGACATGACACACTAGTTCAGTGGTTCCCATCTTATCTACCATTGTGGGCCTGCATATGCAGTTCTCTATGTGTTATGTGGGCTGCATCCACACAATATATATACTACCTATATGGCCCTGAGGATGTCACATAGGCCTCAGCTGTGTGCTGATTGGGCTGCAAGCGGTCCATGGGCTGCAGGTTGACAACCACTGCACTAAATGCTTCAACCTCTGAGGCAGAATAGTAGTTGCAGCATCTTTGTGCTACTTGAAGATTGGTGTAAACATGGATCATATGGCCACTTCCGGATGATGACCACCACAACTCTCACCACAGCTGCTCTGTCACTCCTTATATCGTATTATGAGGGTAAGTGCTGTTCTATTCTGAACAATAACTTTGAAAACGCACTTAAAGCTAGTGGGAACATTCAGGTATCACTGAAGGCATAAGCTGAAGACAATGGGGTTCCGCAGGTGTTCAGAGTATGATCTGACATACAGATGATGTGCTAGATGTAAAGAATCCATTTTGACAGAGAGCCCATGACAATTTTTTGAGCTATCAAACAAAATATTTCTTAATACAATATAATATTTTGAATCTATGGTAACAACTACTGGCCAATTCTCTTTTAATGGTTGGTGGGAAACCTCCGTATCCTTTATAGTACATTAAACCTCAGTTATGGACTACTACAGCTTTACCAGTCCAGTAGTCTTTATTATTTACTTTGATAAATAACTACACATTTTTCTGTGCTTCCAAATTTAAGATTGTCAGCATTGTGTAGAGTTTTGTTCTGATGAATTATTACACTGCTGGGTGTTGGGTAAAGCTGGAAGTTTTGACAGCAGATAAGGAATAGCTGGGGTTTTGGCTCATGAAGGTGCAAAAGATGATTTTGTGTTTTGGTACTACCCCTCCTCTTTCCTTCTCCCTTGTGTGTAAGAGCAGAGATTGACTACTGGGAGAGATGAGTGAATGTTTTGTTCCTTACCCCAGCAAATGTTGGGAGCAAGTAGGTCCTCACAGCAACCTGCCACAATATTTACTACTTCAACAATAACAAAAAGAAGTCAGTCTACTGTTTGTACTAAGATCATAAGCAATGATTTATGGCTTGTCTACATGGGGAAGTTTCCCAACATAGCTATCGCAGAATAATTATTCTACACTACAATTATGCAGGTATAAAGCTTACTGCTAATAGACAAAGTGTTAAATGTTTCAAAATTAACAGAAAAAATAGGGGAAAGTTGTTTCCTTTAAATTTTCTCTTGCGCTCCCTCTCTTTTTTGTGGGGGGGGGGGGCGCAGAAGCGGAGAGTGGTACAGCACCGTTTAGCAATTTTTCATGAGATGGGGATCTCTGAACAAGTGATTTGACAGGAAACAGTTCTAAGACAATAGATTCTGTGATATCCTGTATCTTGAAATTGTGTGTTCTCATTTCTATACTATAACAAAATGTACACTATATTGTTGAATTAAACTGCATACTGAGTTGTAGTTTAGTTGATAGATATACAATCCTCCAAGTGTCCCTTCAACATAGAACAAAATAGAGCAGTGTTTTATTGTGTTTATTCTGTAGTACATAAAGACTTTCATTTACAGAACAGCAATTTCTATTGGGTGTGAATCACAATAACCATTGGCTCTATTTTCATGCCCCAAAGCAGAGTGGCTGATTTAACTCAGTAAGTTATATGCTGAACCATTCTGCAATACAGTACAATGCTTTATAAAATATAACAATTCTGTTTAGATCTGGTTTAATTGCATGCGAGACAAGAACAATACTTGTGCTGTATCAAAAGCACATGGCTATTAATGTGGACCCTGTTTGTCTGGCTCTGCCCCTCATTGTCTAATTTGTGTTCAGTTGTATTTGCTATGCAGAACTTCTCAGATTACTTACAATAGCCCAGAAAAACCCAGTGGCTTAATCCTGCCCATGCCTTTTTGTCATGTAACGATACAGGAATGTGTTCAAGCCATGCGAGCAAGCAGACTGTTTGAAAAATGCTAGCCTAACTCTATTTTCATTTTTCACACACAGCCACAGAATCAAATACAAGAAAATCACCGTTTGCGCTAAAAATGTAAACCACTTATTGTTAGAGAACATCCTTTGTAAAGTAGCATGAGAGGATGATTTAACAAACCGAGGAACAACGGAGTGGCAGACGTTCATATGTTACTTTTGGGTGCCTGTCCAATCTCTCTCTAAATCTATTCTAGAAGGCAATGAGAATTATAGAAGGAAGAAAAACATTCTAAAGATCCAAGATTGGGTTCTAAGGCGAAGACCAGGAGTAAGGTCAGGAGAATTGGGGGGGAGGGGGGGGAAGAATGTGAATCTGAGCAATTACTTACCCACAAATAGTATGTGAACTGCAGTGCAAAAATGGCTATGCCCTCATTGTCAAAGGATCCTGCTACTGATCGAGATATGTAACCTGGAACTATAGCAATAAAACAGGCAGCTAAAAGCCCTGCTCCTTGGTTCCACAGTTCTCTGGTAAGCAGAAAAGTAGAAATAGATGTAAGGCCGCTAAAAACTGGTGCTAGGAATACACATACATCTCTTATGTGGACTGTGATGTTTAGCATATTTAAAATCCAATGTATAAGGCCTGCTGTCACCATCAACCCGGGGTAGACCTAGAAGAAAAAAGAGAAAGAAAATCAAATAATATTTCAGGATTGCAGAAATGTTGACTGTAAATCTATTTACATACAACTTATAACAAAAGTTACTTATTTCTTGGTTGAAGTCAGTCACATGCAGGGAAAAACTAAATTACTCTAACACTGCTTTCAACATATCCGATACTACAACTTAAAGTAATTTGCCACACTTTAAATTATATCAAATGATTGTTGACAACATGTGCAAGAAACCATTTTCTCCAAATAAATGATGAAGCAACATATACAGATTTCAATTTTATCTACCCTGGAAGTTGTTATAAGGAAGATGATTTTGTAGGTCAGGCACAAGATCAAGAAGTAGGTGTACGTTCTATTTCTCGTAAAGCTAGTCAGAAAATTTCAAGCCATCTGAAAGTGATGCAAAATTGAAACATTTTCCAGAAACTTTATGTAGTTTAATTTTTTTTGTCATTTTTCAAACATTTCTAAATTCCTAGTTCTATCATAGACTTTCTATGTGACTTCTGCCAAATTGTTTAATCTTGTAATGCTCCATTTCCCACACCTGTAAAGTGGGAGATATTAGCCTACATTTCAGAATTTTGCAATGATTAAAGTCACTGCCTGTAAACAACCCATCCACCCACCCTCAGATGGATACTTTTTAATATATTTAAGTGCAAAGTATTTTAAACAGTAGGAAACTTTGACTATGAAATGTTTTTAAAAAATCTGGAACAGAATTAAGGTGACTCCATGGAAGTGTAGCACAGATTTGCACGAGTCTGTTGAATCTCTTATCAACTATATCTACTACATGATTTCAAATAATGCTAAAACATTCTAAGCAATAGTTTTATTCTACAATATCAGGAGTTCAATGAAATAACGGTGCCTATACACTAGACTAGAACATTAAAAATCTTCAAATGCCTTAACTGCCCTGCAAAAACAATATAAGTAATAAATTTCTGCTGAATTAAACTTTAACACGGATATTCCCCTAAATGTCTGAAGTTGAACAAAAAACACTATGTTGAGACCTTCTGAAATATGCCAGGAATTAAAGATGAAATTATATTTTTAATCCATTTTAACAAGGATTTCAAAAGTTATATAGAGCTGGTTTTTTAAAATGTTTTGTTTAAAAATAAAATCACCATTTGATTTAATTTATTGCAAAACACTCTGTAAATCCACTTAAATGGTATTTATTCTCTCATTACTGAAGAAAAGGTGCTTCTATGGGTTTTCAACATTTGCTTGCCATTAGAACTCTTTACACCTTTCTAATTGCAGTCTTCCTTAAATCAATGACATTTCATTGTACCACGTCATTTAATGTCATTTAATTTTTTTTTGTCTATCCTTGCTGTTTAGCACTTTACATCCAAATTAATTTTATCTCATTTATTTTTTATATTCCTTAGAAAATCTTTAAAAATAACGGGGGAAATGTAATCTTAAAAAAAAAAAAAGTATTTGTCCAGTGCAGTCCAATATCATTTTCTACAGATTCAGAAATATCCACATTAAAAAAATATAATAGATCCAAACCTTGGCCATGAACATGAAAAAGCCAAGCATTACTCTTGGCTTCAATTGAAAAATGCATAGTCATCCATAATATCAGAGAGGTAGGTCTGTAATGATACACGCTACAACAAGACAACAGGATGGTGAACCAGTCATAATAGTCTCAATTACTGCTACTGAAAGTTGACATACAAGCATATACTATTCAGGTCTGGCTACTGATTGACAGTAAGTTTATGAACTAGAGGCATAAAGCTGACATTGTATTAGTGGTAACTGAAATTCTTATTGTAGCTATTATAGCAATTAAAAGTACATTACATTTAGTTTCTCCTTTAACGTACATAGTAATTTCACTTGTAGTTATCCTTCTGAATTTTTTAAATTTACCAAGAAGTGATCACTCTCATACTTACAGTCCCACCTACTATTCTTCCCAGTGGATACCATGCTCTTTCATCAAACCAATTTAAAAATTCATAAAATCCATGGGATGCAAGGTGATGTGTTGATCTATAGTTAAACCTAAAAAAAGAAAAGAGAAATTTAGAATAGAATAATTGAAGTTAATATAGCAACAGCTAATCTCTCCTCTTTCCATAGGAAACAGTAATTATAAATCAATACCTGGGTCAAGTGTCAAGACCCATCCATATGTGTAAAAGAAATAAATGCAGCATTCAATTCTGGACCTAAATAAAGTTTGCAATCAAGCTGCCCAAGTTATATTTTTCCCATTTATCCACTATAACATTGCTTTCAGATTTAAAACTGGTGTTTATACACACCATGCAAAATGTGCCTCCCCCCACTTTTAAAAGCGTATGTTAAAATGTGTCAGACATTCTCAACTTTCCTCTAATCTCCGCATCATGCAAGTAAGCAAATCTTTAAATGTAATGAAAAAACAGATTATCCATTATAGCCAGACCATTTAGGATACCGGAAAAATTGGCTTCAGATCATGGCAGAATGTGTCAGTCCTTCATTCTTAAATTAAGTATATTGGTAGTACTTATTCTACTGCCAACTTTCAACTCATAGGATCAAGATGAAGTAATATGGCAAGATAGACAAAACTAGTACCAACGGAACTCTGCATATAAACAGTATGCAATCTTACAATCCATTGGCCTGAAAGTTATTCCCCATTTTAATATAAATGAAAATTCAAAAAAAGAAGTTTCTTGCATATATTTTCTGTAACCAAAGACCCAATTACCTTAAAAATATAAGAAAAATTAGCCCTCCCTTATACAAGTGTCTACCTATTCAGTTTAATATTTCACACCACACATACCCCAGAGTAAACAGAATGAGACTAGCATGTTACCCACACAAAGCAAGAGCACTCAAGTTCCTGCATACCTGAAAACAATTTTAGCATCTGAAAGACATCTAAACACGTCATTATCAGTGATTTTTATCAACACAACAAAGGAGCACAAGAAACTGAAATTCAGTTACAGAGGTCAGCAAATTGCAGGTTCACATTTACTGAGCCAACTCAGTCAAGTGAGGTTGTAAGCAGATTTTTTTAATATAATATTTTCACCAGAGACTCTTGTGTGACAAATAAGATACTGTATTGAGTAAGCCCACTGATAATTGGTTTCTTCTTATAGTACACAGTATCTTATGTTTATATAAGAAAATTCATAAACATCAATCTTTCTGACCTAGATTCAATCATATCAAGCGACAATGTGCCATTAACTTCTATTAACCCTGAAACTATTCCCCCCATTTGACTAGATTGCTAAAAATATTAATTCTTCAGTTCTGAATTGTCAACATTAATATGATCTGTAAAACACCATACCTGTAAAATTAGTCTCTTATCTAAGCACACCAAAGTTTATCATTAATTTGATTAGTGGCAATAGTATGCCCAGCATTGCACAAGACGAAAGGGAAGACGTGGTCCCAACCTCAAGAAGCTCACAATCTAAACAGCTGACATAAAAAGCACAGGACAACCCAGTGGCTGGTGGTGTCCTAGAGCATGTCTTGTTTGTTCTGTTTTTTTCCAATGAGTTGGTGATAACATATTTACTGACATCGTTTAGTTTAGAAATCCTTTAACAAAGCCTCAATTGGATGCTAAAAAAAGACAGCTCCTATTTATTGTGCCACAATTCCAAGACTGCTTAAGTGGATGAAATAGGAAAAAACCATTAACCACCTCCTTGTGCTGCAAACTACTGTTAAATATGCACAACTGTCTTCAGTGGAAAGTGAACTTTAACATCTTTTACTACTGCTTTGGTAGCATAATCTTAAATCTTTAATGAGCACTGTCAACTGCCAATGAAACTAGTGAAGAAATTCATTTTTATTTATAACATTAGGATAGAAGAATTTAAATTTTCCACTTCTCCCTAGTATACTTTTGACAGATATAAAATAAACTAACTCCAGCTTTCCAAAATGGACTGTGATTCCTGACATAAAATAAAAACTTACAAAAACACACATTTCAAAATTTCATAGTTGAAATGAACAGCAATAATATTAATTTTGTACCTTGACAAGATGTACAGTAAGTGTTGGGAGTGGCCGTCCAGAAAATGATGCGGGACATTATAAGTACAGTAAGTAGATCAGAAAACCAGAATATGAATACCTCAGTTCTTCTAAACTGCAATATTTAGTATTCTTATACTGTAACAATGACTATTCACAGAATTTAAGAACTTCGGGGAGATACATACACTAATGGGAGCTGTGGGAAAATCAGGCCACTTAAAAGGCTACATATGGATTTAATAGGTTAACTACAGGCATCTCACTTTATATGTTTTTACTTAAGGCATTATTTCTCTCCAAGAACCTCACAAATTAAAACCATCCAAGATTTGTGCATTCAAAAACTTTCTGGTTAAAATTGCTAAGTTACACTATACATACTATACATCATGAATCAATGATGGCATTGTCAAAAATTGCCAATTTTATTTCAAACAAAAAATGGTTAGTTACCTTACAGTAACTGTGGTTCTTTAAAATATTTTGCCCACACAGATCCCACACAGTGTCCATGGGCCCCAGGTACAGGAGATCAGATTCTTTTGGTCAGTAATGACTGTTGAGGCTGAGCACATGCTCTGCATGTCCTTGAGCCCCTCTGATGACAGCACAGAATGGCCACAAAAGCCACTCAGTTTCTTCACCAATACAGAAGCACCTAGGCCAATGGTTCTGAACCCGTGGCCTGCTTGCAGCCCAATCAGCACACAGCTGAGATCCATGTGACATCCTCAGGGCCATACAGGTAGTATAGGCATTGTGTATGCAGCTCTCTGTGTTATGTGGGCTGCATCATACAGCCCACAATGGTAAACAGGTTGAGAACAGAATGGTAAACAGATTGGCCCTAGGCCAAAGGACTCCATACAAGAGTGTGTGTATGGCGGTGGTCCTCATGGGATCATGTCTTCTCAATGAACTGAGACAGCTCTTTAGTTGCTATCATGCCAGTAGTACTGTACATCATGCAGTGGTGCTGCTTATAAGGATTTGTTTCTTTAAAGTATTTGTCTATATAAGTCACATTCTAGGAGATGGGCAAGAAGTTGTCTCTCTGTTGAGTGCCAGGAAATGGTGAATGGTTAAAATGGTGAATCAGTGCAAGGGGCAAATGGTGAATCAGTTCTAGAGGCTGACATCCGAGAATGATGAGCTGAAAAAATATGTATGCAGCTCCAAGTAGCAGCCCTACAGATTTCAAGTAGAAGAGATGGCTTTTAAAATGGCTGAAAAGGCTGCCTGAATGTGCTTTGATATGAGATGGTGGGGTCAACTTATTCAGTTCATAACAAAATTCTAATGCAGTCTGATACCCCTTTTGAAAGTCTGTTGAAAAAACCCATCCTCCGGATTTATTACAAAAGATACAGTCTTTGTAATCTGTGGAACAGTTTTGTCCTACTGAGGTAATACACCGATAACTCCTAACATGTCCATAGCGTGGAGTTTAGTCTCTGCCAGGGACTAGTAAGGTCTTGTAAAGAACTAAATGAATCAGTTGATTTAAATAGAAGTCTAAGCCCATTTTAGGCAGAAGTTTAGGATGAGAATGAAGAGTAACACTATCCTTCTGGGAGGTGGTATAGGCGGTCCTGCCATGAATGCTTGACTTTCGCTCACTCTGAACAGAAGTAATAGCCACCAACAATGCAGTCTTAATAGAAAATGGTACACAGAACAGAAGCACATCCGAACTGTGAGATGTAGACACTGGATCTAGGTGTCAAATCAGACTTCATCCTGTGACATTATGCCCAGAATGACAAGCAGCTTGAATTGTGGTTGAAAGAGATAGGGGTATCATCTTTAAGTACCAAAACGTAGTAAAACGTGAGATTTGTTGCTTAGACTGGTCATGAATATGTCTATAGTTGGACAGCCCCACTTCTGAAAAATTCTCTGAAAGACAAAAACCATGGAGGATGATTCATGAAGAGTTTAGCATTGTCTGATGATCTGATCTGCTAAACTGCTTTGGACCTCATGTAAGTGCAGAGCTCTTCAGTCATGTTTTAACACAATCAAGTTTTGTAGCAAAGACAAAAGAGAAAAGAAGACAAAAAAAAATACCCGTCTTGTTGATTTTAACTGCTGCTATACAGAATCTAGTGGACAGCAGTGAAATTGACTGTAAGGTGAGTACTCTGCTGTCACTCGAGAAAGCTATGAGCATTGGCAGAGGCAGGCACTGATACCATTCATGGGGGAAGAGGACTCAAAATGAAATCTGGGAGAACAGTGGAAACACACACAACCAACCCACCCTTCCAGCCAGCCAATCAAAGAAAGTGGCAAAACGGTCGGAGACCATCATCACATTGGCAGCTACAAACTTTGAAGGAGTAGTGAACAGAAAAAGAATACTCCTTTTCCCTTACAGCAGCAAGGGGAGCATAGGACTGGGCTGTAAGTTTAACCAGACTGTTACTAGATAGAGGATGAGACAGGGTGGATAAAAATCAATGATTTTTTTTTATTTAAATCAGAGGTTTTTCCTCCAAAAGCATTTTATCAAAAAAAAATCTAAAGATAAAGATATAGTATAGCTCAAAGACATCTCATCATGGAATAAGGATTATAAATTCTAATTCTATAGTATGAGACAATATATTCATGTAATGTTTAAGAAAAGTTTTGTAAATGAGTTCCAATAGTTCATGGATTAGGGACCCAATCTTACGAAGTTCCAGGGGTTTCTGTATAGATTTAGGTTAATCTTTCTATGTACCCAATGGGACTCAGTGCTCAGTCTAGCAGATACCATCAGAGAGGCTTAGTTTTGCAGTTCTCAAACTGTGGATTTGCATCTCCAGAGATAACATTCTTGTTAACAGGAAAAATGACTCTAAATAAATAAATAAATAAATAAATAAATATAGAGATAAGAAACAACAGACCTCAACCCTACTGTCCCTCCACAAATTTGTGTAGACAGAGTCAATCCCTTACCTCTCTCTAAAAGTACAAAGTTTCAAAAAGTTCAATGAATAGAAGATTGTTGGGGGCGGAATAGATCTGGACAAGGAGAAGAAGTCTGGAGATAAAGGTGAGAAGGGAGGGACAGGCAGTAGAAACAAAAATGAAACTGTTCGAGCAGCATATTCCAGTAATCTTGAGGTCTTTCTGAGTGTAGTCTTCATTGATTTGAGATCTACCATTCCATTCTCTCACTAGAAGGGAAAACCTATAATGGCAGCAGGCCGCAAGAGAGATCCAGTTTGGGAATATTTTAATGAAGTTCCTCTACCTGGGGGTAAGATAGGCATGCGCACAAAATGCAAACAGTGCAACAAAGAAATGAAGGCCTGGTCACCCAAATGAAACAACATAATGAGAAGTGTTCCTTCTCAGGAGAAAGCTGCATTGAAGATGATAAAAAGGAACATGTCTGAGCGTGCAAGATCTTCAGGCTGGTAAACTTTTTTATTTCATACTTCTTTCTTAAGGACTGCCTGTCTTCCTTCTGGACTATTCTTGAATTCTCATGTTTGAGCAAAAAATATAGTTGTTACTCTATGGTACTATCATTTTAGATGCAGTTGCGATAAAAAAATAAATAGCTGAAATAGGCAGATCTTCCTTTTACAATTTTACCTTTAAAGTAGTACTTAGTGTCAGTGAATGCAATGAGTAATACTAAATGAGCAGTATAGTAATAATAATTAGATAACTTGATTTATTTTGTTTAGAAGAATCCATCCTCAATATACAGGATTCTGAAAACTATCCACCTTCAAGATCACCATCATTTTCTACAGTTTCAGCGTTATCTGCCAATGATAGTGTTTCAGTCACATCACATATGTCACATAGCCACAATATATCTATCACCTGTAGCAAAAAGGAAAAAAAAAAACCCCTCCATCATCATGAAACAACCATAGATAAGTTTGTGATAAGAACCAGATGATTACAAAATGAGGTAATTGATTAAAAAAATTGCCGTTTGTTTATGCAACAAACTCTCCTTTCCGTACGATTGAGAACCCACACTTCATTAACATGGTTCAGTCATTAAAACCAGGATACAGTCCACCCAACAGTGCAGATGTCGCAGGCAAATTGCTGGATAAAGTGTATGAAAGAGAAATTGAGCAGTGTGCAAAAGGTCTAGAGGGTGAAATTGTTAACCTGAGTCTTGATGGGTGGAGTAGTGTCCACCATTATCCTGTTGTATGTGCTTGGGTGACAAAAGAAGAAGGGAATGTCTTCCTTACAGAAACAATTGATACATCAGGAAATGCACACACAGGAGAATACTTACAAGTAGTAGCGGTAAAAGCTATAACAAACTGTGAGGAAAAAAATTCAACTGTCTACTACGCAGCTTGGTCACAGACAATGCTGAAAATGTATCCAAGATGAGAAGAGAGTCCCAAGCTAACAACATACGGATGCAGTGCTCATTTGATGCACCTCCTAGCCAAAGACATCAGTGTTTCAGAAATAAAGGCTAATGTTGTTGAAATTGCAAAATACTTCCATAACAACCACTCTGCAGCAGCTGCTGTGAAAAAAAAGTGGGAGGAACCAAGCTCAGAAATGGACTGTTTTGAGCACTATATCAAGAACTGACCTAATCTGATGAAAGTTTGTGAACAAAATAGTGAAAAAATAGATGGCACTGTCACAGCCAAAGTTCTCAACACTAGGCTTAAGAGAAATGTTGAACACGTGCTGAGTATCCTGAAGCCCATTTCTATAGCCTTGAACAAAAAGAAAGGAAATAGCTGTTTTATTGCTGATGCTGTTGAAATTTGGAAGGAAGTGAGTGAGATCTTAAAAGGAAATATGTAATGAAAGAGTTAAATTACAAGCATTAAAAAAAACAAATGGGACAAGCACTATCTCCAGCTCATTTTCTTGTAAATATTCTCAATACTCGGTACTAGGGTCAAACCTTAACTGCTGAAGAAGAGGAGCTGGCTAGGACATGGACATCCAGCAATCATCTCTCCATAATGCCAACTATAATAAACTTCAGACCTAAGGGAGAAGCAGTCAAGAAATCTGTTTGCTGATGATGTTTTAAAGAAAGTCACACCAGTGAACTGCTGGAAGTCACATAGGCACTTGGATTCAGAGACTGTTGAAGTGATAATCTCATTTTTAAACAGCAGTAGCTTCTTCTGCGGGTGTAGAAAGAATATTTTTTTTCCTTTGGCCTAATTTGTTCCAAACTGAGAAATCGTTTGGGACCTGAAAAACCAGGAAAGCTTGTTTTTCTTTTCCAGATTATGAACAAACAGGAAAGTGAAGGTAAAGACAACTGAGTTAGCTGCAGAAGCCAATATTTTAAGTTTCTCACGTTGACCCTGTTATAGTCTATTTACTTTGGGTTTTTTTTTTTAAAAAAATATTTCATTTAACTATTTTAGTTAAATAATTTTAATAAAAACAAACCTTATTTTAAAAACTTGAATGTTTATCTAAATTCAAAAATTTATATGCTTGTTTTGTTAAAATATTATATGTTTGCTGTTGAAGAAAATATCCAGAATATATAATGTCACTGTTCATGATGGTGACAGCACCTCCTTTGTCAGCGTTTTTGATTATGATGTCAGAGTTGTTTCTGAGGCTGTGGATGGCATTGCGTTCTGCACGGCTGAGGTTACGGGGCAAGTGATGCTGCTTTTCCACAATTTCAGCCCGTGCACGTCGGCGGAAGCACTCTGTGTAGAAGTCCAGTCTGCTGTTTCGACCTTCAGGAGGAGTCCACCCAGAATCCTTCTTTTTGTAGTGTTGGTAGGAAGGTCTCTGTGGATTAATATGTTGGTCAGAGGTATGTTGGAAATATTCCTTGAGTTGGAGATGTATTCGCAAAAAGAAAAAGGAGTACTTGTGGCACCTTAGAGACTAATACCATCCACAGCCTCAGAAACAATTCTGACATCATAATCAAAACCGCTGACAAAGGAGGTGCTGTCATCATCATGAATAGGTTGGAATATGAAAAAGAGGCTACTAGGCAGCTCTCCAACACCACTTTCTACAAGCCATTACCCTCTGATCCCACTGAGAGTTACCAAAAGAAACTACAGCATTTGCTCAAGAAACTCCCTGAAAAAAAATCACAAAAACAAATCCGCACAGACGCACCCCTAGAACCCCGACCTGGGGTATTCTATCTGCTACCCAAGATCCATAAACCTGGAAATCCTTGGCGCCCCATCATCTCAGGCATTGGCACCCTGACAGCACGATTGTCTGGCTATGTAGACTCCCTCCTCAGGGCCTATGTTACCAGCACTCCCAGCTATCTTCGAGACACCACCGACTTCCTGAGGAAACTACAATCCATTGGTGATCTTCCTGAAAACACCATCCTAGCCACTATGGATGTAGAAGCCCTCTACACTAACATTCCAAACAAAGATGGACTACAAGCCGTCAGGAACAGTATCCCCAATAATATCATGGCTAACCTGGTGGCTGAACTTTGTGACTTTGTCCTCACCCATAACTATTTCACATTTGGGGACAATGCATACCTTCAAATCAGCGGCACTGCGATGGGTACCCGCATGACCCCACAGTATGCCAACATTTTTATGGCTGACTTAGAACAACGCTTCCTCAGCTCTCGTCCCCTAATGCTCCTACTCTACTTGCACTACATTGATGACATCTTCATCATCTGGACCCACGGAAAAGCAGCCCTTGAGGAATTCCACCATGATTTCAACAATTTCCATCCCACCATCAACCTCAGCCTGGACCAGTCCACACAAGAGATCCATTTCCTGGACACTACGGTGCTAATAAGCGATGGTCACATAAACACCACCCTATATCAGAAACCTACTGACCGCTATTCCTACTTACATGCCTCTAGCTTTCATCCAGATCACACCACACGATCCATTGTCTACAGCCAAGCTATACGATATAACCGCATCTGCTCCAACCCCTCAGACAGAGGCAAACACCTACAAGATCTCTATCATGCATTCCTACAACTACAATACCCACCTGCTGAAGTGAAGAAACAGATTGACAGAGCCAGAAGAGTATCCAGAAGTCACCTACTACAGGACAGGCCCAACAAAGAAAATAACAGAATGCCACTAGCCATCACCTTCAGCCCCCAACTAAAACATCTCCAACGCATCATCAAGGATCTACAACCTATCCTTAAGGACAACCGATCACTCTCACAGATCTTGGAAGACAGGCCAGTCCTTGCTTACAGACAGCCCCCCAACCTGAAGCAAATACTCACCAGCCACCACACACCACACAACAGAACCACTAACCCAGGAACCTATCCTTGCAACAAAGCCCATTGCAAACTCTGTCCACATATCTATTCAGGGGACACCATCATAGGGCCTAATCACATCAGCCACACTATCAGAGGCTCGTTCACCTGCGCATCTACCAATGTGATATATGCCATCATGTGCCAGCAATGCCCCTCTGCCATGAACATTGGTCAAACTGGACAGTCTCTACATAAAAGAATAAATGGACACAAATCAGACATCAAGAATTATAACATTCAAAAACCAGTTGGAGAACACTTCAATTTCTCTGGTCACTCGATTACAGATGAAGTGAGCTGTAGCTCACGAAAGCTTATGCTCTAATAAATTTGTTACTCTCTAAGGTGCCACAAGTACTGCTTTTCTTTTTGCGAATACAGACTAACATGGCTGCTACTCTGAGACCTGAGGGTGGCTATCCTTCAACAAAAAAGCTTCAAAAACAGACTCCAACGAGAGACTGCTGAATTGGAATTAATTTGCAAACTGGATACAATTAACTTAGGCTTGAATAGAGACTGGGAATGGATGAATCATTACACAAAGTAAAACTATTTCCCCATGTTATTTCTCCCCCCACCCCACCCCCCACTGTTCCTCAGATGTTCTCGTTAACTGCTGGAAATGGCCTACCTTGCTTGTCACCATGAAAGGTTTTCCTCCTCCTCCCTCCCCCCCCCCGCTGCTGGTGATGGCTCATCTTAAGTGATCACTCTTCTTACAGTCTCCTTATAGTCTCTAAGGTGCCACAAGTACTCCTTTTCTCCTTACAGTGTGTATAATAAAACCCATTGTTTCATGTTCTCTGTGTGTGTATATAAATCTCCCCACTGTATTTTCCACCAAATGCATCCGATGAAGTGAGCTGTAGCTCACGAAAGCTTATGCTCAAATAAATTTGTTCGTCTCTAAGGTGCCACAAATACTCCTTTTCTTTTTTTAAAATGATTTTGACAAACTCAAGAAATGGTCTGAAATCAATAGGATTAAATTCAATAAGGGCAAATGCAAAGTACTACACTTAGGAAGGAATAATCAATTGCACAAATAGAAAATGGGAAATGACTGCTTCGCAAGGAGTACTGCAGAAAAGGATCTGGGGGTTATAGCAGATCACAAACTAAATATGGGTCAACAGGGGAATACTGTTGCAAAAAAAAGTGAACACCACTTGGGGGTGTATTAGCAGGAATGCTGTAAGGAAGAAACGAGAAGTAATTCTTCCACTCTATACAGCACTGATAAAGGCCTCAACAGGAGTACCATGTCTGGATACCACACTTCAGGAAACATGTAGACAAATCGGAGAAGTCCAGGGCAGAGCAGCAAAAATGATTTAAGGTCTAGAAAACATGACCTATAAGAAAAGATTTGGAAAAAAAAATGGGTTTGTGTAGTCTGGAGAGGAGAAGACTGAGGGGGGACACGATAACAGTCTTCAAGTACGTAAAAGGTTGTTATAAAGAGGAGAGTGATAAACTATTCTCCTTAACCAATGAGGACAGGACAAGTAATGGGCTTAAATTGCAGAAAGAAAGCTTTAATTTAGACATTAGGAAAAACGTCCTGACTGCCAGGGTAGTTAAGCACTGGAACAAATTATGTAATTTGTAATTTGTGTAATTGCACAAATTATGTGCAATCTCCATCATTGGTGCTTTTTAAGAACAGGTTAGACAAATACCTGTCAGGGTTGGTCTTGATACTTAGTCAATTTCAGTGCAGTGGACTGGACTAGATGACATACCAAGGCCCCTTCTAGTCCTACATTTCTATGATTTTCTCCTTGAAACTGCAGAGGGGTCTGATCTTGGGGAAGCAAAGCTACACTTTTTTTTTTTTTTTTTACACTTGCCAGTAAGCTTCAATTTGTGAGTGAACATGTGAGTGAACATTTAAACCTATTCAAAGGTGTTAGGGGTACTTATAACCACATTGTCCTTGCTCTTGACATATTCAGTCTCCAATTTCAGACTCTTTGAGGGGGATTGGAAGGATAATCTGACCCATGATTAGCAAGTCTCCTGTATATTCCATTTTACTACAGTATTTCTCTCAAAAATAAACTAGTATCCTTGAGTAGTTTAAGGTTAACCCTAATAACTTTCTACTAATAACTTTAGCTCCCACAAGTGGTAAATTGGACAGGTTTGTTGGAACCCTTCCATAATGCTGTCCTTGGCCAGCCAAATACAAACTCCAACTTCTGTGTGAACATGCAGATATACACATGTTTAAGCCGGAATGACTAAATGAAACTGTCGTAACTTTCATCCCTCCCTCTGCCCTAATGTTTGTTTCTCTTATTTGTAGCATCACATCTAAAATTTGATTTTAAGCTCTTCAAGGCAGGGACCATGCCTTTCTACTAGCATTGTAAAGTACATAGCACATTTTTGGTCACTATAAAAGTAAACCAACAAAAAAAATAAAATAAAACTATAGTGTAGATAGAACCTAACAATGTCCACGTAATTGGATTTTACAGTGATGTTGTTAGGTCCTAGCTACACAACTTTTAACCAGACTAATAGGGCTACGGGACTACCATGTTGTAACTACGTACCCTGATGCAATTTTAGATGTAATATAGATGGGCTATAAATTTAAGGTTACTAGTTTTAAACATATTTTAAATTACATATCAAAAAGTGCAGCAAAACATTAAAGTGAAGAAGCAGAGCAGCTGTACAAGCAATCATAGTAATTGGATTTTTGTAGTGACATGAATTTTGATTGGTTTATAAGATGAGAATTTATAAATTTAGCTACCTGATTAACATTTCCATTAATATACTGGAAAAATATCAATACTCATTTTCTCCTGGCTAGCTTTCCAATTTTAAGTTTGATTTTATTCAACCCTGAAAACTGTTCTTCCATGACATGGGGTGACACTGTAAGTTGACTGGTTAATACCACTCACTGTAATCACCTGTTATACCAAGGCGCTCTAGAATACTGCAGCATTTCTGTACCAAATTAATTACTGCTGTATTTATAAGCAGACATCTTTGGCTTTGACAATAAGTACTTAAGATTTGTACTTCCTTGACAAAAGCACTGTTTAAAATGAATACGTAAAAAGATATTTTGCTTACTCTCTTAGTAAAACATACATAAAAACACAACAGGATAGTAGTGCAACAACTTTGTTTAGAGATTAACACCACTAGAGGTAGACAATTGATAGTTATAGAACGTATTTGACCTTTCCATTGCAACTGATTACATACAAGTACTGAAAAATTTACAATACTTTTTCTAACCAGGTAACTAAATATAGCATAAACATATAAGTTACTAAATACTAGAGTTGAGGTGAGGGTGAGGGAAAGGGAGGCATATTAGCAATAACCAAATAAGAAGTCTAATTCACGTCATTAATAGCATGAAATGGATAAGAATCCAGACAATGTCATTACCGTTCAGAGATGTGAACAGCAGCAGTAAAACCAATCAGAATCTT
Source organism: Dermochelys coriacea (assembly GCF_009764565.3). NCBI lineage: Eukaryota > Metazoa > Chordata > Testudines > Dermochelyidae > Dermochelys > Dermochelys coriacea. Next base: position 195,798,327 of record NC_050069.1, read on the forward strand.
GTTACTTCCATTCTGCCCCTAAAACCTTTAGCACAGCAGGGGCACTGGGGCTTTATGCCTGCAGACGCAAGAAAATTACCTATTGTTTACACAGCCCATAATTACAATCCTTGCAAGTGTAAAAGCTAGTTGTTTTTTTTTAAATCAAATTTTGATTTTGCAGAATGGATTGTGTAAAGCTTCTCTTCAGGGCAAGCTCGATATTAAGCCCTTGTCATAAAAATGCTCAGTTCCAAATTACTCCAAATGTGACTGGTATTATCTACTTATATACAAATTGAACGAAACGTTAATGATGAAATTTAATTACGACAATCCAGACATTATACATTCTACTAAATGCAAACGTGGCTACAATGTACATATGTAATATTCTATCTGAGTTAAAGCTGTTGAATGTGTGCTTGTATACAAACCTTTAATGTGGTACAGATGTGTTACCACTGAAACCTTGCACTCCGATTTGAATTTTGTATATTTAAAATAGCGACCCAATTACTACATCAGCAATTTGCATACTGAATTCTTTCCTTTTTACAAATGATTATGAACATGGCTTGAAAAATTTCTAGCCAGGGCACTAAACATAACATTGAAGTACAGTAGCTACAAAATTCAGGGGGAAAAAAAGGGCAGCATACCAATCTCCTGGATCTAGCAAAGGGATAATAGTTGCAAGGGCATTCAGAACTAACTTCTTGATGTTCTGAAGGTCCAGAATTGTTTTGGATATTACAAAGCACTGGGAGTAAAACCTGCTGCCTCAATACTGAGAGGGCACTTCTATGGCTCTCACAACATAGAATCTGCACTTATTTCAGAACTGATTTGTGAGATGGGTCCCCTGGGAAGAGGGTGGGGAAGGGGGGAAGACAGGAATTGGAGGATATAGATTCCACCATTCCACCATCTTTAGCACCCACTTGCGGGAGGTAACGGACTGCCTCATACTTAGGAAATGTGACAACCTGCTGCCAAAGGAGGGGCAGAGAGACAGAAAGTCTAAGATCTGCTACAGTCCAAATGCCATACTCAACAGGAATCAGATGGGCTGTTTAGAGGTGTGTGAATGTGTGGATGAGGAGGTAGCAGAGTTCTCCTCCTTTGCTGCTTGTGCTTCCATTGGTATTGATCCAGCTGTCTAGGAAAAACAGATACCTGTCCTATCACTCAAGCATTTCAGTCAAGAGTTTGCACCACTCAAAGTAAAGTTTGAAGCCTAGGGACTTGGACATGGGTTTCCCCAGCACCAGGTGCACCAAGTACCACTAACAAAAACACACTGACTGCACATTCACAGAGAGAAAAAATGACAGCACCCTGTGACCACCCATGGTAAGATGGAACTGACGGGGAGGGAACATCTCCACCCTTTATACCCTTGATTTGGAGTAACAGGGAGCAGGTGTGGTTACCCCCTGGGTCCTGCTAGGGGAAACTTTCTGAGACCAACGGCACAAGATGCACACACCCATAGTGTAATGGATATCTGCAATCACTTGACGAACTACGGAAGCATACCGAGAATAGAGTGTTTTACTTTTCCTCAGTTCATCCAAGAGCAGCTTTCACAGTGGGAGTGCATCTGTAGTGACAGCAGCAGTACAACTAGGGCCAGAAGCAACGGCAGAGTAAAGCCAAGAGGTGGCCTCTGTATAAACCCAGTTTTCCAGGAGCTAAGCTGGTAGGTATGAAACTGCCACCCAGACAGCGTCTCATTCCAAAACAACCAAGAGGCTCAGGTCTCCTCCTGCCGGAAACACCAGTGGGTTCTATAACATTAACATTTTCCTTGGTTTAGCTGAGCCTTGTTCAGATGCCTTTCCTCCCTGCCCCATATTACATCTGGGCACCTTGCTCTCCACCAACTCTGTTAATGTTTGCTGAAGTTTATGATACAAAAGATTTCATATGACTATCAGTGACTAACTTGTATTTCTATTTATGCTTCATTTTCATGAGAACTTGAGACACCTAAATGTCTACTAAAGTTCATTTTACTGACTTTTATAGCATGCTCAGAAGTATAGCAGAGCAACTGATACTATACTGAGATGGAAGGAGTAGAAAATAAAAAATATTTGATCAAAAGTAAAGAGAAAAAGAAGGTAATTCATATTCAGCTAGGCATCACATTTCCCATACAATCTCCAGCTATCTGGATCTTCAGCCTTAACAGGTTTAAGAATGTGATTGCCCAGTTACTTCCAGTTTTGCTGGAATCTTGTTCTCCAGAGTATGCAGTCCAGGTTTTCACCTTTTTCCTAGGTGAAGTTCACAAATAATATTATTATTTATCTATAAAGCTTCTGATTTAGGTCTTGTGTACTTTGTACTCTCTTTCTCATGTTTTACTTCTGCAGTTAAGATCAGCTAGGAAACAATCTTAAATTCTCTAGCTGTGAATGGTTGGTATAAGAGGGCAGCACATTCTCAGAAGTCCTTAACTCTGGAATGATCCATACTGCTAGGCATTTTTTTTCTTTACTGGGTTGGGTGATCTGATTTGAAATTGATTAGCGGGTGGGTGAGATGGTCTTGCACTGGGGACTGTCTCTTGTATTACCACTGAGTAAACTTGTACTTTGTATTGTACATGTGCCTGATCATTAGATAGGAACATTTAAAAAAAAAAAAATAAATAAAGATCACTACATATCTGCCTGTTGAGCGTCAAGACAGCTTACCCTAAATTTCCTAAAAACAAAAAGCACAAAATGGATAGGATTATCCAATTACAATCATACAAACATCTTCCAACATGCATACAAATCACTTTTAGAACTAATTTCTGTACAATTTCTGGTTATAAAAAGAGGATATACATCTATATATCTACATTTTTACAAATTTCAAAATATATTTATGTCTTTATAAACCATTAAAATTCAAACTAACTTTTACCATTCAATCCACTGAAAACCTGACTTTACATTATGAATTTAAAAAATGAACAGTAAAGCACAAATGAGAGGACATGTAACCTATAACTTCACTCTTTACATATGGGACTACAACTTTCAAAAACTGAAACCTAATAAAAATAAACCTCTGAAATCAATGCATTTTTGTCTTTTTTTTTAAAAAAAGCTTAAGGAGAAAAGATGCAAAGAATAAAAAAGATTAAAGGGAAAGCTTCTGTCACATTTCTAAATATTTCCTATCTTGATTCTGATTTTCTTTTAATTAGTAATGCTATTGGAAATCTGATAAAGGATTTTTTTTGTAAGCCTTTGGATTTTCATCTAAAAAATTATTACTTTGAGGAAAACTATCAGGTCTTTCTTGAGCTATAAACATTATGTCACTGCAATATTTCCAAGAGAGGAGTTCTGACAGTTATTAGTCATTGATTCAAAGATTAGTTTTGCCTCTAACATATAAAGTCATTCTGATTCCGGGCCTGAAGGCCACCAATCTGCTAGAAATATCTTATTGCCAGCTGTTACTCAGAAGAGTCCTCACAGACCTACAATTTTTTTTTTTTTATAGATGGTGACACCTATTTAAAATAGTTTTAATATAACCTGGTTAATAGACACACTAGGAATACTTAAGTACCACTACCAAAATGACTAAGTGAACCACTTTCAACTAAAATAAATGTCACAGCTGTAGAAAAGGATGAAAGGCATAGTCAAAGTGATAGTAACATTTGACATGGGAAATTTATTCACTTGTAAAAAAGTTTGTTGAATTTCCTCCTCAACTCCAACACTGCTGGAATAATCAGCACACTAACATTATGCCACCAGTGACCAGGAAGTAAGAAGACTAAGAACAGAACATATAAAACCTGACTCCACTTCCCATAAGGTTTCTGCTTTTGAATTATCTTTAAGAAGAAAGAGGGTAGAAAGGGAGAGCTGTGGAAAGGAAGAAGGAACTCAGATCAGCTCTTCACCAGTTAGTAAATTTATGTTGTTAATCATCCCCCACTTCTTCCGTCCTGAAAGACATATCAGCATAGCTAGCAGAGACGGTAACCTTTATTTACCTGGTACTAAGTCATGTTAGCTGCCCTGCAATGCAGGAGGCAAATATTTAAATTTGCAGGACGAGAGTAAGTAAGGGAAATACAGAGATTTGATAAAAATAATCCCTCTTTCAAAATAACTAACATTTTCTATTATTCTCAATGGGAGTGAGGCCACAGGCTGAAAAAAAAGAGGCTCTCCGTCTCTTACTCCTGGGGGAATTCTGTGCCAAAAGACTAAAAATTCTGCATACAATATTTTAAAATTCTGCATATTTTATTTGTCAAAAGAACACAATATAATCACACTGATTTAAATTATTTTGGTAATTTATTTCAAAATACCTGTCAGCAAGTATGTCTGTAAAACTATAGACAAATAGAAAGATTCAAGAAATTTTTTTTAACAAATAGATTCCTTACTAGGCATATTAATACATAACTGTGAGTAATAATTCATTAAACTACAATAAAGAAATGTATTTCCTGCATCCATCAGAAGCTGTGGAAAGGCTTGGAGGAGTCAGAGGTAATAGAGGAGTTGAGGGAGAGGGAAGGACCCTGAGAGTGAACCTGAAGGGTTGTTGGCTGTGGGTGAAAAGTATGGAACGGTTTCTTGGGGGAGTCGGGGGGGGGGAAATGGTTAGGGAGTTGGGAAGCCTGCCGCACACAGAGCCTGAACCTCTTCCATTCAGTCAGGCACATATGTCCCTGTGTGTCCCTGCAGCCCCCCCATACCGTTCATCCTCATGTGGCCCTGAAGTCCCCCTCCCACTTGGTGCTTGGCTCAATGCTGCCACCCCACTAGCTCCTGAGCCAGTACTCCAGTCTGTCCCACTCATTAGCCCTTTAAACCTCAGTCTAAACATACCCCCAGCAGCCCCACTTGGCCCATTCTGCCTCCACAAGAGGCTGCTGTGATGAAAGCAACCGGCTGCTAGCTTTTAATGCCCGTCAGCCAGCTGTTCTGGTGCCACAGTGGCCTCTGGTGGGAGAAAGGCATAACTGTAGCACTTCCGCAGAATATATTTTCTGTGGAGCAGCATTCCCTCAGGAGTGTTCTATGCACACATTTAATGTTTCCTGAAGTCCTTCTCATAGACTGGTTCTCCCTAGGCTGAGTCCATATTCCCAGTCTGTGCTTTCTCTCAGCTGTCTGCCTGGGGTGGGGGGGTGCTCTCTATAAAAGTACTCCTGGGGGAATTCTGCATCACTGAACGTGCACAGAATTAATGTCCCCCACAGATTTCTTTGCTTCCCCACAGAAAAATGACTTCTGATAGAGAAGCAAAGGGAAGCCATAACAGCTGTCATGTGCCCCTCCCTGGCAGCACAGCCAAGTTGGTTCAGGCACCTGGAACAGCCAGTTGAAATGTAAATCACCCCGGGGGAGGGGGGAAGTGGGGAGAATTGTTCAGTCATGCGTGTGAGAGAGAGAGAGACAGACACCGTCCCTCTTGCTCGTTAGTGTTGCACACTCAGCATGGAGGGACAGCGCTCTGGGGAGTTTCTGAGGTGGCAGGAGTAGGGCAGGCTCTATCCCCTTAGACAGCAGAATGTATACTCCTGGGGGAATTCTGCACCACTGCACAATGCAGAATTTTGCAGAAATTAATGTGCATGTGGAATTTCCTTCCCCCACAGTAACAGGCTGCAGTGCTGCTAGCTGCCACTGGACCCGACAGAGTCCAGCTCGCACATAGAAGACACTGCTGGGGGGGAGAGAGAGGGAGCTAGAGGGTTCCTGGCAACTACAGTTCCCAGCGTGCCCTGAAGGAAGGAGATAGGTGTGCACAGGAAACTCCATGCAAGCCTGGTACCGAGCATCAGACTGTTTCTCCCTCTGGATCCCAGGGGGGTGTGGTGGGGGGAGCGGGTGTTGGGGTGAGGGGGCTCCAGCTGGGCTCCAGGGAGGAAGGGGTACAGGTATCTGGACAAGGGGGTTCACAGCTGGGATCCGGGGAGGGAAGGGGTTTGTATGTATTGGCTGGGGGGAGGGGGTGTGTGTCTGGCCCCCCCAGCCGGCTGGGGGGGGGGAGGAGGCAGAAAAACAGGAACTGGGTTGTCAGAGGTTTCTTTAACTCTCTGCTCCTGGGGGAATTTGTGTGTGTGTCTGTATTGTTACAGACATATTTGCTGACAGGTATTTTGAAATAAATTACCAAAATAATTGAAACTGGTATGATTATATAGTGTTATTTTGACACATAAAATTTGCAGAATTTTAAAATGTTGCGTGCAGAATTTTTCCCTACATTGTGTTCTCTACCTCCATCCCTGTATTTTCTCCCTTTACTTCTTCCCACTCTCATTCCATGCACTTTCTCCACAGCGCGCACACACCCACCATATTTCTCTGTTCCTACTTCTCAACAATCTCTTCCCACACTCCATGCCAATACCTACAACCATCCATTGGACCCCATAAAGGAGTCTAGTGAAGTTTCCAAGCACTAATAACTAGCACACTAAACCCACCAGCTGCCAAAAGATAAAGATTGGAGCCAAGAGGCATTATCCACAGACAATGCAGAGGTGAAAAGCCAATACAACTTCTGGGAATGGGGAGGGTGTTTGGAATCTTATTTGGATGGTGTCGTTGAACCCTGCTCAAGGGTTCCATTAGATGTCTCAAACTGAAGCCCCCATACATTCCTTGTGTTTCTCCTTCCTATACCAGTGTCTCATGGATACTACAATGGTGAAAAAGATCTCTACTACTCCCTCAACCTCCTGGCTCTTGCAAGGCATTTGTCTCCTCCCATGAAGAGTTCCCACATTTGCTTCTGCTGCTGAGTTTTTGTGAACAGTAGCAGAGAGAAACTGACCCTTGGGATGTCCACACTACAAGCACTACAGCTACCTCCCTGTAAAGCAGATACTTGCTACAGCAACAGAAGGGTATTTTTCATCACTGTAATAAATCCACTGTTCAAGAGGTGAGAGCTATATCACTGGTAAAATTCTTCTCTCAACCCACTGGTGTCTACACTGGTGCCTGGGTCTGCTTAACTACATTTTTCACACCTGAGTGACATAGCTAGGTCAATTTAAATTTTAAGTGTAGACCAGACCTTAATCTGTTTCACATCTGCTTGATAGGTACAGTATTGAAGATAACAATCTTTTAAAAAGAAAAGATGTGTAGCCCTGCAAGCAATCCAAAAAGTAGATTCAATCCATAGTAAAAGATTAAGTAAATGTAGCAAAACTGAGCAAGGCATCTCACTGGGAGCATAACACCGGTGCTCCAGAATCTGCACTACTTACTTATAGGTCTCTGGAAGGAGTTTAAGGTGTTGGTTATTACCATAAAGCAAGAAATAGCTTGGGACTAGCTACCTGAAAGATCGCCTCTTACTCTGTGCCTTACTGAGACAGCTCAAGTCAACAGGGGCGGCTAAGCTGAATCTCCTTCATTTTAAAAAAGAGGAGGCAGCTGGCAGAGCATTTTCTGTGAGGGCTCCAAGACTATGGGATTTACTCCCCTTGGTCTGAAATAGTTCAGCTTTGGTGACCATCTTGGCATACTCCAAAAGTGTCTGTTTGACAGGTTTTTTTAAGAGAGCTGAGTGTATGCTTCCCACAAAAAAAGAAGTGGAAAAACGTTTCTGTGGGTGTGCGGCTGGCTGAGTTCCTGCTGAAATGATTACTTTAATACTGGTAGGGTCTCAATGTATTTGTTGTATTGCTAATAATTTGTTAGGGTACCTGGAGCTTTGGATAGGTGTCTTATTTTAAATCAAAATAAATAATATTGAAATATAAAAAGAAAACCACACATCTATAGAGGATCATAAAACCATTTGCTATAAAATAGTATTCGTTTTAAAATATATTTCTTGCTGGAAAATTTTTTTGTTTAACAGAGTACAAACTATTCTACATTTTTAAGTTCAACTTTCATGATAAAGAGATTGCACTATGCTACTTGTATTAGGTGAACTGAAAAATATGATTTCTTTTGCTTTTTACAGTGCAAATATTTGTAATAAAAAATAAATATAAAGTGAGCACTGTATATACTTTGTATTCTGTGTTGTAATTGAAATCAATATATTTGAAAAATGTAGAAAACATCCAATAATGGTATTCCATTATTATTTAGCAGCACAATTAATCGTGATTAATTTTTTTTAATTGCTTGACAGCCCTATTGTAACCAAGCTTGATACCACCCCTTAAATTCCTTGGGAATTTTGAAAGTCTCCTTCCTGTTTGCTTGGTGATATGTGCAGTGGTCTCAGTGCATCCTTCCAGCTCACCATGCCTGCTGCATGCACCAGACGATCCCTCACTTGGAGCAATGCCGAGCTACTAGACCTCATCAGCATTTGGAGAGAGGAGACTGTCCAGTCCCAGCTGCAGGAATTATGATATCTACAGACAGATTGCACGATGCATGACAGAAAGGGGCCATGACTGGAACACACTGCAGTGCAGGGTCAAAGTGAAAGAGCTGCGCAACACCTACCACAAGGTGCAGAAGGCAAACCGCCGCTCTGGTGCTGCGCCCACGAGCTGCTGGTTCTACAAAGGGCTGGATGCGATACTCAGTGGCGACCACCACCTCCACTGCGAAAGCCACTGTGAATACTTCAGTGGTTAACATGCCAATCGAGAGTGGAGCGAGCCAGGAGGAGGAAATCTTGGACGAGGAGGGGGAGGGGGACCCAGAGGTAGAGGACGACTCAGAGATCAGAGATGCATGCAGCCAGGAGCTCTTCTCTACTCAGAGGAGGCTAGCCAGTCACAGCTGTCAGAGGTTGGTGAAGCGCAAACAGGAGAGGAGGCCCCTGGTAAGTGGCTCTGATTTTGGGAATCGCTGAAGCGAGCGGTTGGGGGCAGGAGGGTTGCAGAAAGCAGGCTTGTGTTTGTATGATGCGTGTACCACCACATGCCTAGTCTGAGTGTCAGAGCAGGGTGTTGATTGACTCCCTCACTTCACAGGAATCTGCCTCAGATCTCCACAAATTCTCATGGAGATACTGGGCAATCTGCTGCCACACGTTCTTTGGCAGAGCTACTTTGTCTCCTGCCCCACCAAGGGTAACTTTCCCATGCCACTCTGCCATCACAGGGAGGGCAACCAACCATTGCTGCACACAGGCGAGCTGCATAAAGGCCAGCGCAGAAGCCGCAGTTTGGAGAAGGACCCCCCCCCCCCGAGTCCCTGTTCACCCTCAGCAGCAAGATATCTTCCATAATGAACACAGCCTGTGGAACATATGGGGACAGGAATGATTATAAGCCCCCCCCACAGTGCTGGTTCTCCCTAAGAGCATGTGCCCAGTACTGTTCTTGAACACTGATTTCCCCTGCCCATACTCACCATTTTGGGGTTCTTGTGGCTCATGTGTGCTTGCCTGGTATCAGCCAGTTAGTGACAGGTATGTGAACAGTGGCTGTGTTTCAAATCATTGAATCAGTGGTCTGTGTGTTGTAAACAATATTGCTTCTGTAAAACATTGCATTTTGGCTTCACAGATATGACCTTCGGAGCCCAGCCTCCCTCTTCGTTATCACAGGCTGAACAGCTGCGCAGAATTAGAAAGCGGCCATGAAGAACTAAAGAGGACTTTCTGCGTGATGTCATGATGCACGCCGCAGCCGAAAAACAAGAACTGAAGGAGTTGCGGGACAGCGAGAAGAGGGAACAAAAGGAAAATGCGGAGCGCCAGAACGAAGCTATGGAGCAGCTCTTAAACGTTATGGAGCGCCAATCGGACATGCTCCAGGTGCTAATAACACTGCAAACCGAGCAGCTCCGCTCCGCTCCTCCCCTCCCCTGCAGTTGCAAAAAACTTTCCCATGTGCTCCCAGACACCGCCAACACACTCTTATCAACCTCCTGACTCCAGTCTGTACCCGTTGCATTCCTCCTACCCAGTCACAGTCCAGCCCTGCGGACTCCCAGTACCCACTGCACTCAACACCTATCCCTCTGCAGTTTAGCCCCCACTGAAGTACAGTACCCACTGCATTGTACTCCAGAGGACAAGGCTGCATACGATACCTGAACATACACAAATCTTTAACCATCCCGGGACGACTCCTCTTCCTGGGACCCTCCCTTCCCCACATGTACCACAGTGCTAATGTGTTTTTTTATTTGTCTCTCTATCCTCTGGTTGTAATTTTTTAATAAAAGAATTGTTTTGGTTTGAAAGCAATTTTTATTCCATTAATTGAAAGCAAACAGAGCCCTGCAAAACAACACGCAATTTTCCTAAACCTTCACAGTGCATCATCTGCACTAATCATGATCACCTCCTAGCATTACAAGCACCGCGCTCCTGAACACAGCAAAAAGTATTAGTGGCTTTCAGATTCAAATTGCTGCTTCAAGGCATCCCTGATCCTTATGACCCCACGTTGCCCCTCTCTAATAGTCTGGTCTCTGGCTATTCAAATTCAGCCTCCAGGTGCTGAGCCTCAGAGGTCCAGCCCTGAGTGAAGCTTTTATTTTTCCCTTCACAAATATTATGGAGCGTACAACACGCAGCTATAAGCATAGGAATATTGTCATTGGCCAGGTCCAGCCTCCCATATAGGTAGCGCCAGCGGGCCTTTAAACAGCCCAAAGAACACTCAACAATCATTCTGCATTTGCTCAGCCTGTTGAACCGCTCCTTGCTGCTGTCAAGGCGTCCCGTGTATGGCTTCACAAGCCACAGCGTTAAGGGCTAGGCAGGGTCTACCAGGATCACAATGTGTATTTCGACTTCCCCTACAGTGATCTTCTGGTCCAGGAAGAAAGTGCTTGCTTGCAGCTTCCTGAACAAGTCAGTGTTCCAAAAGATGCATGCGTCATGCACCTTTCCAAACCAGCCTGCATTAACGTCCGTGAAAAGCTCACAGTAATTCACAAGTGCCTGGAGAACCAGAGAGAAATACCCCTTCCAATTAATGTACTTGGTGGCTAGGTAGTCTGGTGCCAGAATTGGAATATGTGTGCCATCTATTGCCTCTCTGCAGTTAGGGAAGCCCATTTATACAAGCCATCCACGTCACGCACGTTGCCTAGAGTCACGGTCTTTTGGAGCAGGATGCGATTAATGGCCCTGCACACTTCGGTCAACTCGCATCCAATGGTTGACTTTCCCACTCCGAACTGGTTAGCGACTGCTCGGTAGCAGTCTGGAGTAGCCAGCTTCCACAGTGCAATCGCCACGTGCTTCTCCAACTACAGGCAGTTCTCATTCTTGTGTCCTTGCACCGCAGGGCTGGGGTGAGCTCATTACAGTCCCATGAATGTGGCTTTCCTCATCTAAAAGTTCTGCAGCCACTGCTCATCATCACAGACGTGTATTACAATGTGATCTCACCACTTAGTGCTTGTTTCCCGAGCTCAAAAGTAGCGTTCCACTAGGGTCAGCAGCTCCGTGAATGCCACAAGCAATCTTCTATCGTAGCTACAGTGTGTGGCGAGATCAATGTTGCACTCCTCTTGCCTTTGTAGTTTAAGGACTATCACCACTGCCACTCGTGACGCGTTAGTGAAAGCAAGCAGCATATTGGTCAACAGTGCAGGATCCATTCCTGCAGACCGAAGAGGCAGAGCGCAGAGTACACAAACCATTGAAAGATGGCGCCAAATGCAGACGGAAGCACAGGGATTGTTGGGGTGCAAAGCAGGGGTGCTGGGGAAGGATAGCTCAGTGGTTTGAGCATTGGCTTGCTAAACCCAGGGTTGCGAGTTCAATCCTTGAGGGGGCCATTTAGGGATTTGGGGAAAAAATTGGGGATTGGTCCTGCTTTGAGCAGGGGGTTAGACTAGATGATCTCCTGAGGTCCCTTCCAACCCTGATATTCTATGATTCAATGCACCACGGGGCATTGGGACAGGACCCAGGATGCCCCATGACCCCCTCCACCTCCCCACAACTCTTAGTGGCAGAAGAGGAAGAGATTCTCTGTGCTGCCCAGAGTGAACCACTCCGAATACCGATGCAAGTGCCACAAGTGTAAACACACTGTTGCGCAGGCAGCTGACAGCATGAACACACAACAGCAGTTTCCCTTCAGCGCTCTCTGAGTGGCGATGTAACTGCCAGCGATGCAACTCTGCCAATGTAGATATACCCTTGGAAGGAGGCAGGTACTGAAATTTTTACCTGGGCATGGTTCCTAGACTCTGCTTATGGATTCTTTCTAACCAGACTTTGACTAGTAGGAGTCTTGTAAATTTAAAATTCTACTCCTATCTAACTTCTCAAATGGAGGAGCAGCTCTTTCTCCTCCTCCTGTCTCCTTGCACTGAGACTCTATCTTTCTTCCAGATCTTGCATAGTTGAGGTTCTCTTCCTCACTAAATAGCTATAGTGCCTACTACTACACTTCTGGCATGTAGCATCATAAAATTGACACGATTCTTGACATTTTCACTGCTGCCCCAAGACTTGCAGTATAACCATTGGGTTTTGTTAACTTTATTCTACAGATGATTGGCAAAGCTACATGCAGAAGCAGATAGACTGAAGCTATCTGTCTGCAGTCAGAAAGATGACTACATCTAACATACTGTTTACAAGCAGAACGTTACCTTTGCTGCTATAAGAGCTAGAAATTTAATTTTTGTTTTATCCCTTTTTCTTTTTTTTTTAAATTGATACTACATCACCTAACCCACCACAGCACAATTCCCATTCATCTGAGAATGATCCTTGATGAATAAGAATAACAGGAAGAAATTAGGGGAAAATTTAGGCCCTATACCACGAAAAACTTCCTGACAGCAAAATCTATTGCAGTTGGAAACTATTCCAAAGTGTAAGTCCCTTTACCTAAATTTAGAACAGAAAAGCAAAAAAATATATAGATAGATAGATAGAAGACAATTTCTAAAGTATCAGAAGATGCACCAAACGTAATAAATCCCTTCATCTCTAATTTATATTAATTTAGATTTGCATTTCAATTTCACTTATTTACATTTACACAATAAAACACTCTTATAAACAGGCCAATGCTTGAACTTCTGAGTATCCTTTACTTTTGTTTTTTCAGTACTCAATTTGCATTAAAATGATTTAACACAATGCTTAAGAACAAAGCCTTCTTGATGTTCTTTACTTCTCTGGACACTACCTCTGCCCTTAAATACCATAATTTGCAAACTAAATAAGAAATAAAAGTTGCACCCAAACTGAATATTCAAGTGTGCAAATCGAAATGTACATTTTATAAAATCAACAATAAAACGTATACTCAGTATTTCAAAACATAAAGCATGTCCTTCCCTCAAAATGATCAACCATAAGAGACCTCACACCTAAAACTTTGGCTTGTTTAAAAAAAAAAATGAAAATCAAATGAACAATGCAAAAATATCTTACTTAAAGATCTAAATACGGGGAAACTTCCTAGAATGGTCTCAACTAACACAAGATACAATGTTTCAATGCCATACTCTCCAAAAAAATTCCCCACACTCCTGCCGTCTTCCTCTTAACCAAAAACCTTGCTGCAAGGACTAGAACAGAAACTAGTGCAACATTTCTTGATCTTATGCATAACATGGTTCCATTCCCTCCAACACACAAGAATCCAGTTTATTTTCTAAAGATTCCCAAATATCTTTACATACAAATGAAAGCAAACACTAAGAAACCTTAGCTTAAAAAAACCTGGGCACTCTGAAATATCTGGTAGTAAATCAGTGTCACCCATTTTATTGTAATGCCACCAGTCACTTTTATGAAGATTTACTTCCTGAGGTGCAATCCTTATCTTCCTCCCTCCCTGGCCCTGGTCAAAAAGGAATGCAATGAAAGAATACTATGGAGTGCTACTGCACATCTGGAGACAACAGTGTGACAGAAGGACTTCATATGAAACTCTAGTTCATTTAAAAAAGCACCGACTTATGTCATCCATCATACTGATTTCAATTTCTCCAATGTAACTCAACAGCCCACCTGCCTGCTGTTGCCACAACTTTTCCCTTGCCACAAAAAACTGCATTTTGTACCACCTCTCCTAGCTGCAGCATACAAAAGTCAACGCACAGGAAGGAAAAAGGCAGTTTCATTTTAACACCTCTCTTCCCATTACACCGATTTCCCCATGCTCCACAAAGCCCACACACATGGGCTGCGTATTGCCGCTTCTGTGCCGTACCTTCGGCTCCCGCTGCCTCCCAGCCCGCCGCCTGCCTGCGCCTCCTTGCTCGGCCCACGGCCCCCTTCACCTCGCGTGTCCCAGCACCTGATGCCCCTTGGCTCCTAGCCCAGCCGCACCGCGTCCTCTCGCGGTTCCCGCCCCCCGGCAGTGGGGACAGGCGCGGCTCAACTTGGCGAAGTGGGCGAGCGGCCCCGTGGGCCGGTGCCCGGCCGGGTTGGGCCGTTCACTGGGGGGCAGCGCCCCGCCTGCGCAGCTCAGGACACTGGGGGGGGGGGCGGGGGGCAGCGCGTTCATCGCCCAGCCCAGGGGCAGCGCAGCGATCAGCCCCGACCCCCGCCGGCGGCGACTCACCAGGGGTCGAACTCGTGGATGATGCTCTCGAAGCGGATGACGGCGAAGAGCCGGGAGCTGAAGCCGGCCAGCCAGGCCAGGAAGAGGATGGTGAAGGAGAGCAGCGACTGCCAGCCCGCCGGCTGCGACAGGCCCCCCGACAGGCCGCCTCCACCCGCCGGGGGGCCGCCGGCAGCCGCCGCGGAGGAGCCGCTGCCAGTCCCGGGCCGGCTATTCCCCAGCGCCAAGGAGCCGGCGGAGTTGGCGGGTTTGTGCCTGTGGTCCGGCGCCGAGTGCTCCGCCATGTTGTACCCCGAGCTCCTCGCAGTCTCTCCGCCTAGCGCGCGGGGGGGAGGGGGGGGGAGAAGAGGGAGGGTCCGTCCGCTCCCTGAGCGCTACGGCGGGGCTGGGGCTGCCTCACTGGCTTCCCCCGGCCGCCGCCTCGCCGAGCCAGAATCTGCCTCCAGACGCAGCCGTCAACATCCCAGTGCGGCGCGAGGCAGAGAGAGCGGCCGGGGCAGCGCGCGCGCGCGCGCGCGAGCGAGCTGGGGGAGGGGCAAGGAGGAGCGGAAAGGAAGGGCCACGGTCTTAGAGAGGGGGCAGGGGGAGGAGGAGCCGGCGGGAGGCGGGGTGGGGCGCGAGGGAGGCAGAGAGAGGCTGCACACGAGTGGGTGGGAGGTGGCCGCGGCGGAGCGCGAGGCAGAGAGGTGGGGGAGGGCCGGGCGCGAGCGAGCCAAGGGGAAACCGTCGCGGGAGATGACGTCGGAGGCCGTGGGGTGAGGCTGAGCCATGAGACGACCAGAAGGCCTAAAGCCGCAGGCGAATCAGAAGAGGCGTGAGGATAAATGAATGGGAGTCCCTTTCCCCCGCCCATCTGAAAGAGGGCGGAGCTAGCAGAGGGGCGGGGGCAGAGAGAGGAGGGAAAGGGTGAAAGGGGAGGAGGAAGAGGAACCAATCTCCACCTTACCCTCTCAGTCAGGTCCTCCTTGTCAACCTGTCACAGAGCGACAGGTACTTCCATGGGGCAGGGACAGGCCCATTGTCTCAGCCAACCAGGACAGGCGTGACAGGAGAAGAGGCGGCTTTACCAACAGCGACCAATGAGAAAGCGACAGTGCGAAGTGGAAGCATGTGATTGGCGGCTGTTTCCACCAATTTTATTAAAGCGGCGGGGAGGGCGTAGTTTAACTGTCTCGTGAGGTAGTTGGGGATTAGGAATTGCTGGTGTTGATAATATCGTGCTAGGGCTGCCTGCTTCCTGTCCGGTGGCTCGTGCAGCGCCTATAGGGTGGGGACGCGGCGGGAAGTCCCCGCTCGTCCGCTGCAAGGCGGAGCGCGGCATGCTGGGAGTTGTAGTTTCGGCTTGATTGCTGTGGGCCACTTGCCTTGGTTTGCTGTGCTCTGTGGCTGGTTCGCCCTGCCTGGCCCAGGCAGCCAGGGCCTGCTCTGACCAGCTGTAGGGAGCAAGGCAGCGAATGCTGAGACGTGTGCGGGTGAAGCTGATGCAGTTTGGTGCCTTCCCTGGTGGGCACTAGTGTGGCAGGAGCAGTCAGGAGTTGTTTCCCCATCTGCTTGGGGTGAGGGCCTAGCCCCAAGAATGAACTGTTCCCCCACCTCGGCCGCCGCCTATTATACTGACACTACTGTCGGTAGCCCTGCCTGCCCCCCCTCTGGCTGCAGATGGGGAGGGTGAGGCAAAAACTCCTGTTCAGGCCGTGTCTATCTCCAGTTGGCTGGGGTGCTGAAACGCTTTTTATAGTAGGAATGCTGAAAGCCATTGAACCAAATGGCAAATTCTGTATACAATAGAAACCTCTTCAAGCTAGGGGGTGTGGAAGCATACCCAGCATCAGTAGTTCCAGCACAAATGGCAGCTGAGATATGCCTGATCTTCTCTGGCAGGAGAATTGGAGAGGGAAGCAACTCAATGCCTGGTTTTGCCCCAGTCTCCCCTGCCTCTTGTTCTGTTGTGTATAGGCTTTTAGACTGTGCTCTTCAACCTAAAAAGAAAAGGAGTACTTGTGGCACCTTAGAGACTAACAAATTTATTTGAGCATAAGCTTTCGTGAGCTACAGCTCACTTCATCACTGCATTTGAAGTGAGCTGTAGCTCACGAAAGCTTATGCTCAAATAAATTTGTTAGTCTCTAAGGTGCCACAAGTACTCCTTTTCTTTTTGCAAATACAGACTAACACGGCTGCTACTCTGAAACCTCTTCAACCTAGTATCTGGGTGCCTTCCAGCGGTGTAATTAAGCAACCGGATCACACATCTGTCACATGTTTATCCTCTCCTGGGGAGAGTGTGAGGAGAAGAAGAGCAAGTGCATTGTGTCTCCAGTTGAGTTGGGGGGAATCTGCCTCCCAAACACTGTGAAGTGTTGCTAGCTGTTGTGACTTGCTAGTCTTGCAATATTTAGTGTCTTTCTTAAAGTCCCATTTCTTGAAGACCTATAATTGCATAAGTTCAGCTTTCATTTTTAAAATAGTTTATAGCAGAAACAAAGTTTGGAGGCAAATTTTAAAAGAAAACTTCTATTTTTAAATGTTCACTAACTTTGGGGGCCTGACTCATTGGGGGCCTGATTTTTTGAGCATGTGAGATTGCCTGCACTGCTGCAAACTATATAACCAGTCCTGCTGCTGTGATCCTAATCAAGGAAATGGAAGCAGAGGAAGATCCTCCATTCTTTATATGAAATATAGTGTGAGAGTAGGCGCTGTTTAGGAAAATGCATGGGGCTTCTGCACTGTTGAATACTTGTACCACTAACTCATTATGTGGCCTTCCCTTAGGTGTAATTTTCCAAAATGATCCCTCCAGGTTTTGGTGCCTCAATTTTGGGCATTCAACTTGAGACACAAAAGGCCTGATTTTCAGAGGTAATGAGTACTTGCAGCTTCCCTTTCAGTTACTATTTATGCTCCACACTTCTGAAAATAAGGCCCTAGCTGTTTCAAGTTACATGTTCAAAATTAGTTCTTGCCTTCTGTGTCTCAGTTCCCCAGCTGTTAAGAGAAGAATAATTTCCTTTGTAGGTAATTTGAGATCTTAGCTGAAAGATGCTATATAAGTGGAAGACAATATTGTTGTCCAGGAAGGACTTTTGATTACTTTTTCCTCAATATTTGAGTTATTTTACTGTGGTGCTTGGTAGCAGTAAAGAAGCTGAGCATATAGTAAAAAGCATCCAAATCCTGACACAACACCTGTCCTCATCAGAACAAGAGAATGTATGTAATTTGTATAACAATTCAAATAATTACTACTGTACAAATACCACAAAAAAGATAATATACAATCAATATTGTATATCAATAGATAAATAACTTCTAAAATGGACACACACCCCCTTCCTGCAGGCTTGTATGCACGGCACAAGAGCCCTCCACATGGATCTTACTGAACTCAGCCATAGTTATTTTACTGTTTGATATATGATGCTTTATGTAGCATAACTAAGTATCAAGCCTGTTTGTTAACCTCTTCATCTCACATGCACTGCTTGCTCCAGAATAGAGTGATTTTAAAAGCTATTTTAATATTAGTCCTAAATGGGGGGGAGTTTCAAATAGCCATTAAGTCTCTAAATTTAAAGCTGTGTGTAATTTTTTTTAATTATCACTTGGCCATGCTATTGCTCCAAAAGCCTATATAGAGTGGGGGATTTTAGATTAAGGTCCAGGAAAACTGTGAGAAAACTACAAAATAGTGCTGCCAAATGTATGCATACTTTAAAAAACATTAATGTAGCTTTTAATATAATAAATTTGCTTTGCTAGTCATGTTCTAATAGGCCAATAATATGTCTGAGGGAAATGAAGTTAAACACACTGAATGTCCCTGTTCCAATGTTCCCTCCCAGATTTTTTTAATTGGTTCATGAGCAAAGAGCAAATGTGTCTGAAAGTTTGCCAGTATCAATCTTTTTCTGCTATGGACTGATTTTTATTTCTGAACCAGTCTAATTCCATTCTTCTGGTGAGATGATTTGCTATTAACAGTTACTATCCAATCTTTTGGCAGCAACACTTCCTGGCAGTGATGCAGTAGAGATATTGCTTTAAAGGAATGATGGTGGTGTGTACAGGACACTGGTCACCAACCCATCGGTTGCGATCAACTGGTCGATCCTGGAGCCTCTGCCAGTCAATCGCTATCTCCGGGCCACTAAAAGTCCGGCAGTGCAGCGGGGTTCAGGCAGGCTGTCTTCCTACCATGGCCACACATCGCTCCAGGAAGCAGCTGGCTGCTGGCACGTCTCTGCAGCTCCTGGGGAGGATGAGGCGGCTCCGCACGCTGCCCCTGCCCCCAGCACGGACCCCGTGGCTCCCATTGGCCAGGAACTGGGCAACGGGACCTACGGGGGTGGTGTTTGCGGGTGCAGGCAGCGCACGGAGACCCAAAGCCTCCCCCCCCGAGGCTGCAGAAATATGCCAGGAGCCAGCCGCTTCCGGGAGCGGCATGGGGCCACGGCAAACAGGCAGCCTGCCTGAGCCCCACTGCGCCACTGGCCAGGAGCAGCCTGTGGTAAGCGCCTCCTGGCCAGAGCCTGCACCTCGCACCCCCTCCTCCACCCCAACCCACTGCCCCAGCCCGGAGCCCCTTTCTGCACCCAAACTCCCTTCCAGACCCTTCACCCTCTCCTGTACCCCAGTCTCCTGCACCCACCCGGGGCCCCTCCTGCACCAATCTCCCTCCCAGAACCCACACTCTCTCCTGTACCCCAATCCCTTGTACCTGCCTGGAGCCCCCTCCTGCACCCAAACTCCCTCCTAGAGCTTGCACCCCTCACTCCTGTACCCCGGCCCCAGGCTCAGCCCAAAGCCCCCTCCCACACTCCGAACCCCTCAACCCCAGCCCAGAGCCTGCACCCCCTCCCGCACCCCAACCTCCTGCCCCAGTCCGGTGAAAGTGAGTGAGGGCGCGGGAGAGTGAGTGATGGAGAGAGGGGGGAATAGAGTGACGGAGGGAGGTGGGGCCTTGGGAAAGAGGCGGGGGAGATCCTGGGTTAATTTTAAATTCCAAAAGTGATCTTGTGCATTAAAAGGTTGGAGACCACTGGTATAGGAGGTCTTTCCTACCTCATCCCCTCATTTCCCTCCCCTTTCCCACCCCCACCTCCCGGTTGTGGAGAGTCCAGGAAAGGATTCTATAGATCAAAATCAGCCTGGAAAAGTACACAGAGCATCAGAAACTTGGTTTACACAGTTCTTGGCTTGGTTTACACAGTTTAATTATTTTGATTAGGCATATGATATTTTTTAAATTAAAACAGTTAAATTGATACAAATCCTAATATGAACACAATTATGCTACTATAATTTATCCCTTTAAGCCTATTGGAATAAGGAATACCAGTATCCACATGTTTATATCTGTATTAACTGCAGCCAGGCTAGTGGGGTTGTACTGCTTTAACTATACCATTACAGTTAAAGCTATACAATTTTTGCATGTAGATAAGCCCAGAGAACTTGATTAATTTGAAGGCTGACACAAGGTAGAGTGTCTTCTGATCCCTAGTAATAAATTACTCTATTTCAAACTGTTCAAAAGTCTGGACCTCTGAATATCTCAGAGCTTAATCAATGAATTTCAATGGTAATAAAAAGCATATTTTTGTTAAAAGCTCTCATTAGTGTATCTGTAGCTATATACTTGAATTGCTCTGTTCAAGTTGGAGCATGAAATAAGAATATTAGTATTCATAGTAAAACAGATAACAAAATAGGACATTGAAGACTCACAGGATCATAGTAGTTAGGAAAGGAAAATAAATAGTTCTCTAAAAAAACAAACAAAAAACCCCATAATACAATTCTCCAGTAGAGGGTGTATCTTGATGTGACAGACTGATTTACTTCAGTGAACATGTAAGCACCAAAAATAGTACTTTCTGCTCCCTCCATCTCCTTACAAATCTTTACCTTGGGTTTATCCTTGCAGGGCTTCTTTTTTTTTAATGGAAGATCAGCACTAAGGATCGTGGACAACTGGTTCTTTCTTTGCCCAATGACCATTTACAATTTCTCATGCAGTAGAGCAATTGTCTGTTATGAGGATTCAGAGGAATACTGAAATATCCCCCTTCCCATTTTTATTGTGTTTTTAAAATCTTCACATTTCCTTAAGGGTAGAGTTATAGTACTCTGATGGCTGTAGTATTAGGTAATGAATGCTGCAATTGGGATCATGGCAGAGTTGTTAAAATTGGAGAATATCAGAAGTTGTGTTTCTGTAAACAGTCAGGAAAATGTAAAATCAGAACTCATTCTCCAGCTGATCTACAGTGCACTTTGACACCAGGCTCACTTGTGACAAAATGTCAAACAAAATTCATCTTGGAGAAAGTGGACAAGCAGGTCTATCTTGCATTTTTAATTAATTTATCACAATCAAAAGAAAAAATCAAACGAGGCTGTCTAGAGTAGGAGAAGATGCTGTAGTAGTAAGCTATATGGTCAAAGAGCAGTTCCAGTTTGACCTGGGTGAGCTGGTCATTTTTAAAAATTCCTACTTGTCCTGTAAGAGACGACTTTAGTTGTCTTAACTTTATAATCTTACGCTTCAAGACATTTCTTTTACAGGTGACTAGAGCAACAGATGTAACAACAATAGTGTACTAAATATTATGGTACTGTATAAATGAATTTGACAAAAAGGGATTTGTGCCATGGTGAAGAACTCAGTTAAATAACTAGATAAGCTTATATTTGTTTTTAAAAAATGTATAGCACTATTTAAACAACAACAAAAATGTAAAGCTTGAAATTCCCAGGGAAAATTATGGGCAGTAGTAGCATGCATTTCAAAAAAGAAACTCTTTTGTATTAGGCTTTTTCTACACACACACACACACACACACACACACACACACACACACACACAGGCTTTTTCTACACACACACACACACACACACACACACACACACAGCATTGCTTTAACTAAAATTGATTTTCATTTAATCTCATGCCAATTAATGCAGATACACTTAAATCCAAACTAAATGGATATAAGCCATTTGTAAACTGATATAACATTGTCAACAAAGGAGTATGCACCAACTTAACTATAAACATTTTTTCAGTTTATTTTAGTTGAACTGGTGCAATTTTTGTCTTTAGACAGGGCGTTAATCTACCATTATGTCTAACAGCAACATTTTGACTCAAATCTCATTGCCAGTAATTTTATATCATAGCTTCCCTTTTCCAATCTCTAAAATTGAGTTGTGAAATGTAGAAAATATGTTGTCAAAAAAGTAAATTTCAAAACCCTAATCACTGCTGTCTTGTTCCCTGTTAAATGACCCAGTTGTTTATTTCTTGCTTTCCTCTTTCTGTCTGTATTTTTCCTCTCCAAACTTTCCTTTTCTTCTATACTGTATTTTGTATATCCTCCCTTTCCCTTTGATACTTGTCTCTCTACTTCTTTTATTTTGCTACCATTCCATTGTTCCGCTCCTGCTCCTTCTTTTTCCCGTTGTTACTCCTGGGGTACTTCTGCCCCACTGCACAATGCATAGTTTTGCAGAAATTAATGTTTTTTGCACAGAATTTCTTTGCCCCCACAGAAATGGGCTGCATTGCTGCTCGCTGCCACTAGGGGCCACTGGATGTGGCAGAGCCCGGCTCGCACATAGAAGACACTGCCAGAGGGATTCCCGGCAGCTGCAGTTCCCAGCACACACTGGGGGAAGGAGGCGGCGGCAGCGCACAGGTAATTCCACACAAATCTGGGACTGAGCATCAGGCTGTTTCTCCCTCTGGGCTCTGAGGGGAACGGGGGTGGATGTCTGGGCAGGGGGCCTGCAGCTGGGTTCTGGAGGGGAGGGTGCAGGTACCTAGGCCGGGCGTGGGGGTGCGCGCAGCCTAGGTATCTGCGGGTGTAGGGGATTCGGGTTTATTGACTGGGGTGGGTCCCATGGTTGGGCTCTGGAGGGGAGGGGTTGTTGGTGACTGGTCCACTGGCTGGGCTTGGGGAGGCCAAGGGGCAGGGAAACAAGAACTAGGTTGTTACAGGGGTTTTTTTTAACTCTCTACTCCTGGGGGAATTTTGGGGGGTATCTGTATTGTTACAGACATACTTGCTGATGGGTATTTTGAAATAAATTACCAAAATAATTAAAACTCGTGTGATTATGTAGTGTTTTTTTTGACAAAGTGTGCAGAATTTTAAAATTGTGTGTGCAGAATTTTTATTTTTTTGGCACAGAATTTTTAATTTTTTTGGTTCAGAATTCCCCCAGGAGTACTTTGTAGTTTTCCCTCCAGGCTCCCCTTTTGTACTAGTTAGCAGGTGTGGTTTGTCCTCTTCCCCTTCTCCCCCAGGCTAGGGTGCCCTAATGTGCACTTCACCCCATCCCCTATGGGCTTTGCAGTTGCAGGGAATCACCACATAAGCATAAGGAAGCCTTGGCCACACCTTCTCCTGTCTCTAGCTAGCCCCTGAGTAGGGCTAACCAGAAAACAAGAATTCGGTTTCCTGAAAAATTGAGGTTTTGGAATTTTAGTTATGATGGAGAATGAACCTGAGACCTTCTGAAACTGAGAGAGAGGGAGAGAATCTGTAAATGGCTAATAGCCCAGTCTGGGTGCTCATCTAAGATGTAGGAAATCCCTGTTTAAGTCCCTGCTCTACCTCATGAGTGCCCTAGTCACTGGGCTATTCTGGGGTGTATCTGGTTTTTGTCCCTTTTCCTGCCAGAATGACCAAGGTAATTCTAACACTAGACAGGTTTTTTTTTTGTTGTTTTTTGTTTTTTTTTAATGGATACCGTCCTCAACATGTATATGCAATGGAACCTCTCAGACTAGCAGATGTAACGCCGACAGACCCCGGTCATCAGCGGGCAGGATCGAACCGGGGACCTCTAGAGCAGGGGTGGGCAACCTTTTTGGCCTGCGGGCCACATCAGGGTATATTGTATGGCAGGTCATGAATGCTCACAAAATTGGGGTTGGGGTGCAGGAGGGGGTGAGTTCTTTGGTTGGGGGTACGGACTATGGGGTGGGGCTGGGGATGAGGGGTTTGGGGTGCAGGAGGGTGCTCCAGGCTGGTATTGAGGGGTTTGGAGAGCTGGGGCAGGGGCGTGGAGAGAGGCTCAAGGGTGCAGGGTCCGAGAGACGCTCACCTCAAGTGGCTCCCGGAAGCAGTGGCATGTCCCTCCTCCAGCTCCTATGTGTGGAGCGGCCCCCGACTCTTAGAGCGAGGCCATGCCACAGCTTCCGGGATCCGCTTGGTGCGGCCCCCAACTTGGTGCCCCGGCTGGAGCGGGGCCGATCGCGTGGTGCAGCCCCCAACCCGGCGCCCCAGCTGGAGCACCGCAGCAGAGCAAGCCCCAGATCCCGCTTCCCAGCAGGAGCTCACAGGCTGGCTTAAAACGGCTCACGGGCCGCAGTTTGCCCACCTCTGCTCTAGAGCTTAGTGTACGAGCCTCTACCACATGAGCTAAAAGCCAAATGGCTGTAGAGCAGACTCATTTTCTTTCTCTCATTAAGTAGTCTTGGTGCCACTAGATGGGACAGAACACCACACCCAGGAGGTTTGTGGGTTACATACTTCCCCTAGCTGAGGAAGCGCATCCCGAGCTTCAGAGTCTTCCCAGTTGAAATCCTGGATGAGCCCCCTCTTGTAATGCCGACAGACCCTGGTCGGCAGCAAGCAGGATCCGACTGGGGGACCTCTGGAGCTTAGTGCATGAGCCTCTACAGCATGAGCTAAAAGGTAACTGGCTCTTAGCTAAGGCTGTAGAGCAGACTCATTTTACCTCTCTCTCTTTTAAGTGGTCTCAATGCCACTAGATGGGACAGAACACCACACCCAGAAGGTGTGTGGGTTACACAGATCTCTGGGGTACCTGTCTTGAAGAGCTGTGGTAGCTTGTCATTAGTATTGTTAGTAAGCGCCTTAATCATAACTTGGTTATCATTGATAGAGGCTTTAGAAAAGTGTTATTACAAAATGTTCATATTATAAATTGTTTAATGTTTTTAAGGAAGGGCTTCAATGTGACCAGCACATAAAAACATGTAAATACCATTTTCTTGGCAATATCTACTAAATACTCCTATCAAGCATAGTGAATAGTAACATTTAGCATATAAATAAATTCTTATCGGTTGTATTTATTTTAGGTCCTTTGAAATCATGGTTCCTAGGCTCCCATTCACGCATCATGCTATGACATCAAAGCTGTCAAGTACTTCTCCTGGAAGATAGCCTATGGGTGAATGGAGTAAGATAATTTCTTAAAATATAGGGTTCTGAGACTGTTCAGTTGAAATTAATAGGTGTTTTGCCACAAATTCCAATGGGAGCAGGATCAGGAGTTTGGTGCAGGAGCCACACCATGTATTAGTGTTTATTTGTGATAGCTGTGACATCATAGCAAAGTGCATGCTGTGGTATCAGAAGAACAGTGCCTGGCAACGTTTGTGTTCTTGAAAAGGGGGAAAAAATTGAAGGCATGATCCAAAGCTTGTTGAAGTCAGGGGAGTCTTTTCATTGGCTTCAGTGGGCTGTTTAAGGAGTGAATGTTCTTTCTACACCCTAAGCCTAATTAATGGATACATTCCTCACAATTGTTGAAGTAAATGGATTTTTTTTTATTTTTGCAGGTCACCTTTAAAATATGGACATATTTGATCAAAGTCCAACAATTCTGAATTATTTTGACAGGTTGTTTAGCTCAGGAAAGTACTACCATAGTAATAAAGATATTGTCTTTAGTCCATTAACTAATTCATGTGGAAAAATTCTGAAGATCATGTAGTGTAATGTCAGCAAAGAATTCCCCATGCTTGAAAAATTACCTTTCCAAGCTCTGTGCAGCTTTGTCCTTAAGCGGGGTTGTAGCCTAAATATAACTAGCCCTATTGTCTTCAGAATATTTCTATTACTAGTATCTCAGACTGTATAGTGTCATCTTTCTTTGCATTTTCTAAGTTCCTTTCTGATAAGTTAGTAAGTTCCTTACTAAGCAACTGCTGCACAGAACTAATCAGCTAACTGCATCAGAATTGCAAAAGAATTTATGTGATTTTGTTGTGAAGTGAACAAGAACCAGAATGCAATACAAAGCAAGAGTTTATGGGCACTTTGAGGATGGTGTAATTTCATTCTGTTGTCACAAATAGATCTGAAATGTTATTCTTGAATTCAGCAGTGACTTTAAGTTGTTGATGTCAATTTTCTGGACACTGTAACTGCATCAACTGATTTTAAGGGCTCATAACACAAAGACTGAGTTACATCGCAACGGTTACTAAGGACGGTATAGTGACTTCAGTCTGCTCATGGAGTGAAGGCAGTATATGGCTCTAAAATATTCTGTAATGCCTGATAGATTTATATCTCAGGGAATCCCTTATATGAAGAATGTTGTTCATTTTAGACCCCAAAATTACAGCTATTCTACATCAATGTGCAGGTATCTCAGCTTTTATTGTTGTAAATTATTTATCTCAGATAAGTTGAATCTTTATTATAAAAAGTCTTGCTTTGAGGAAATTAATCCCACAATGTTTAAAGCTTGCTGCTGTATCTGTCACTTTGTCCTTTTGAGAGGGTGGCGGGGAAGAGGTTCTGTACTTGAGCCTTGGGAGACTGAGGTAAATCAATAAATGCCAGTTAGTTTTTTGAAACTGTTTTTGAAAACTCATCTAATATCTCACATTAGCTTACCAAACAGTCTCATTGCCAAAAGAAAACAGTCACACAATTTGGAGAGATAGAAAAGATTACACTTTTTCTGGTGTGGCTTATAATTATAACTAGATTCAGAGAGACGTTGCACATATGAGAACATGGCCAAGGCAGTTAAACCAGTATACAAGTGTGTGCGCGCGTGAGAGAAAGATAGACATCAGTCATGTGATGTGACTTTGGGGTAGTTTATTTGTCAGTTCAGGGAAGGAAATCAGCCAATGCGAGGTAGATGTTCACGAATTCAAAGAGTCATGTAATAAACAATCTTGTAACTCAAGCAACCCTTTCTGAGGAACTTGACTGCGCATTACACACTACAGAACTTGTCATATCTATTATTTACTCCTTTTATGGCATTTACACTTCTACTTTTATATGGGTGTCTTTCATCTGAGGATTTCTAAATGCTTTACAAATACTAATTATTCCTCACAGATAGGCTGTTGTTATCCTCATTTTACACATAAGGAACCTGAAGCACAAAGTTCTGCAAGATCATTCAAAACTTCTTAGATGTGTGCTCCAACACTAGCCCATACTGCCTTCCATGACATGGAGTGGTATAATGGAGTGATCAGCACTCATTGGGGAGATATGTATTTAGAGTGTTTGTGTATATTTAATTGTTCTTTCAGGTATATATGATATGAAATTAGTATGTCTTTTTTTTCTTCTTTATATTTTATGACAAAGTACCTCCTCTACCTTGGTGGGTCTTGTGCTTATTGGCGGATTTGCTCGCCTTGGAGCTTCACGGCAGCCCTCAGTTTGACCGTTTTCATGAACCCACAGTCCAGGTCAACTCCTCCTGTGTCTGACCAGGAGTTGGGAGGTTTTGGGGGAACCCGGGCCCACCCTCTCCTCCGGGTTCCAACCTAGGGCCCTGTGGAATGTAGCTGTCTGGAGTGCCTCCTGGAACAGCTGTGCGACAGCTACAACTCCCTGGACTACTTCCCCATGGCCTTCTCCCAACCCCTTCTTTATTCTAACCATAGGACCTTCCTCCTGGTGTCTGATAATGCTTGTACTCTTCAGTCCTCCAGCAGTACACGTTCTCACTGGCAGCTCCAAGTACTTCTTGCTCCCAGCTCTTCACACGCACACCACAAACTGAAGTGAGCTCCTTTTTAAACCCAGGTGCCCTGATTAGCCTTCCTTAATTGATTCTAGCAGCTTCTTGATTGGCTGCAGGTGTTCTAATCAGCCTGTCTGACTTAATTATCTCCAGAAGGCTCCTGATTGTTCTGGAACTTTCCCTGTTACCTTACCCAGGGAAAAGGGACGTACTTAATCTGGGGCTAATATATCTGCCTTCTATTATTCTCCTGTAGCCATCTGGCCCGACCCTGTCACAATGTGTATTGACACAAGTTATGCAGCAGACTTCTACGAATGTTTATTAGTAGTGGTTGCTGCTGGAGCAGAGGAGAAAGTTCAGACATTTTTGTTATCTTCATGATTTAAAAAATATTCACTGTCATGGAGACTAAATTGTAAAAAAGAAATCTTTAGTATCTAGAGGATATTGCCCAACATATGTCATTTTAAAGTGGGTGAAATTTTGGGCCCATATTACTTGCTAATTTTATGGTGTTCAGGGTCTTAAGCTTACTTCTGATGCTTACTCAATAAAGACCTGATCCTTCAAAGTACTGAGGACTTCTTGTAACTTCACTGTGAGTTGAGGGTTCTCAGAACTACCCAGAAAGTTCTCCGTATTGTGCAGGATTCAGCCCGAAGAGCAGAGGCATGGTTTGCCAGAATATTTGTACCATCTGTGACATTGAAGGCTTTTATAATTTTTCAGGGAAAAGTCATGTACTCGATAGGGCTTCAAACTGTGTTGAAAACAACACCCAGAAAAGATATTGAGAGTCATGGTGAGCAAAATATAGGCACAAGGGCTAATTTAATTCTTCATGGACTCTTGACTGAAACAAAATTCCAGCTCCATATTTAACTGCAATAGTATAAGAGAGACGTATATCAAGGGTCTGATTTCCGTTACTCATCTACTTTAACCTCCAAGTCAACAACTAGTCTGTTGAGATGCATGGACTGGGTCATTTGCATTGTGATACTGTTTTGCTGACTAGCAAAAGTGATTTACTTTACCTAATTCTTTTGACATACACACACTAGTCTTGTTTATATAACATTTAGAGTTTGCTAAGTGCTGTACAGACTGATAAGACTCTGTTCCTGCCCCCAAAGAGCTTACAGTCTATAAACTTACACTCATGCTACTGTCTTTTCCTAGATTATGCAGTATATTAATGTCAAGAATAAATTCAGGAATCGGTAGGTTAATGGATCCCTTTTCTTTTGAAGACTCTAACAGTCTTGATGTATAAGGTTCCAAACAATTAATCAATGGTACTAATAAAAGCATTAGCATCTTTGCCATTACTCTTAATTTGCTGAGTCTCTTCCCTTTGCATCTCCTTGGTGTGACTTCCTTTTTAAGCTGAGACACACACTATGGTTTTTACTGCAGACAACGAATATGATTTATGTGAAAATCTTAAACCATTTTTTAATCTGGGCTGTTAATTACTGATATTTGAATTATTATGCATGCCAGTCTTTTCCTATTTGTGAGGTGAGTATCTGAGACTGGTAAGGACTAATGAACGTTATTAGACTATGAATTTTTGCTCTCCTTTAATTCAGACCGTGTCAGGGCACACGTTGGCATGTGAGAAGAAAGTGTTCAAACACCGTTGTAACAGTATTCAGAGAACTTGTCAAGCTAAGGAGAATGCAGCAATGTCCCAGTTTTCTACCTCCTACCTAACTCTTGTAGTTTAGAGTGAAGTGCTGCTACCCCAAACTCTCACATAAAGGTTTAATGTGGTTTCTTTTAATTAGAGGTGTGTGTGTGTGCGGGGCAGGGGAATGTTTCCCTGCATAATCACAGATGAGCAGAATGTGTCTCATGCATTCACTACTGGTCCTCACACCCAGATATCATGAAAGCTGTGAGTACCGAATGTGAGAGCTATAAGGTCGTTCATTTAATTCTTTATTTTAGCTGAGATGGAGTATGCTATAGTAGATCAGCCAGATTCTCTAGAGTATTATAAGCACTTACTGCCAGCATAATACCATGATGTTCTGGAATATGATAGTGCTAAAAATTCTGAACCACAAGGTCAACCCTGAATGCTTCCAGATATGCAGTGCAGAATCATATTAATTTATGATTTCAGGGAATTTTCTCTCTCTATTACAGATTAGGAGAGTTTTAGGGAAATGCAGATCCCCAATAGGTTTAAAAATGTGATTTCACTATTTTACTTTCTCTGCCACTGTATTCTCTAATTACCCTTTTGTTTGTGCAGCCAACTTTGTGATACCTAATCTCTTGACAGAAAAGCAGACCTACTCAGCTTCTTAGGAGCAGATGCCAAAACTCCCCAGGAGTCTTAGAGTTGTATCTACTTAGCTTACCTCCTCCATGGAATAGGAGTGTATGAAATCCATAACATACTTGGTTCCTACTGGCCTGGGAAGTCAATGCCTGTGCACGTAGGTTATTAATGTCGCAATTATATATACTTATGCTCTGCAACCAAGTTCACTTTGAAACCTTTTCTCATCCCTAACCACCACCGTGTATTAAAATCACCCCACAGCATTTTAATAGGTTAACCAGAGTTAGGGTATATCTCACCAAAGCACTGCTATGCAAATTACTTTACCTATGGTTTATTTAAGAAACTGAATGTGGAGATGCTTTATGATCTTACAAATGATGAATATTTAATTTGGCCTGAATTGCATTCTGGCCTTTGTGTGTCTATTAGAACACAGAAGTGAGGCATTTGCCTACTTTCATTGGGTTGAGTAGTCTCTGTTCTCCCTGAAGATTTGAGAAGTGTTCTTGAATTATAAATGAGACACTAATAATGGTGGTTGGTGTGTTGGCTATTCAAAACTAGTGTACAGTGTATATATCACAAGGAAATATGCACCACATATCTGGTTAGCCATCTATGAATGTTTGAAAAATATCCTTTTAGTCCTAACACACTGTACACTTTTAGTTGACAGAATTCTCTCTCACAGTGGCAAGGGAGCCACAGATACTAGTTGTTCTGAGCAGCTTCATTGTCCACATGCATGCAAAATCCCCTGGTTTAGCTCAGGATCTTCTAGCTACCATGACATCCGTAGAACTGTCCCAGGTCACAATCATGGGACTGTCCCTCTGGCTATACTATGGTGCTGGTATTTTGGCTGGGGTAAGAGATAAAACATAGTGGCATTTATATTCATGCTATGAACTGATTTTACCCCCTGCATGATGAGGCTGGAGTGCACCTTACCTTTGGTGCAGAGAGCTTGTTTTATTGTCTGACTTGGAAGTTAATGGAATCTGTTGGATTTTAAAGGGCTCTGAAGAGGAATGCTTTCTTACTGACAGATCACTGGTTTGGTGGGAGACTATAATGAACTTCTGTCCCTGACCATCAATACCAAGTGGCTCCTAAATGACCTCTATCTCAGGTGCGTCTTTGTAGATCCTCATGGTATTCTGATAACCTGCAGCAAGTGAAGCAGTAAGGAATGAAATTATAATGAAAATCTTGCTTAAATCTAATTAAGAGAGGCATAGAATGTTTGAAATCTTTTACTGTGGCTGTGGAGGAATTGAAGAAAAATGTCTTTGACTGTACCATAGAATACATTAATTCCCATTGCTGGTGTTTAACCACTTGGTCAATCTAGGTTATTTGCATTCAATAGCAGAGTTAAGTATTTCTTGCTGTGAGGCATTTTCAAATGCTTTTGTGGATAAGATTGCTTGGATTCACAATGAGCTGTCACCTGAAGATAGACAAGATAAAAACATCTGTCTACCATCTGTCTACTGAAAGCTTGGGTGGAACATTTAAACAAGACTCAAGGGGAGGTTGAAGAAATTTGTCATCAGAGACCCTTAACACTAGGATCAACTGTTCCTACCTGCCACTACTCTTTGCTAACTGGGAAGTTCCCCAAGCCTCCACAGCTTTCTCCCCCTTCAATTGGTTGACAGGCCCTGGAGACCCTTGATTTATTATAGGAGTCCTGGGAAAGCCAGGGACCACAAGGAGAAAACCTTGTCTAATATGTCAAGGTTGTAGAAGTAGCTTAAAAAGTTGGGAGCCTTCACTTGTAAGAACCTACAGGAGGCCCAACAATGTCAGGCAGTGATGTACAATCGTGGAGCCTGGTTATGAGAGTTCAAGCTGGGGGACCAAGTTCTTCTGCTATTGCTGAGCATAAAGACCATGTGCGGTGGGTATAAAGGCCAGGTTAGGCTAAGCCTCCCTGACCCAGGCTGTTGCCATGCCCATGTTCTGCCAGGAGGCCCCGCCCTCCCTCTCCTCTACCCTGAAACCAGTAGGGGCTCAGTTCCAGCTGGCAGTCTGGGCCTGCCGCAGAACTGGGGTCAGTATGAGGAGGAGGTCGGGCAGTTCTGGGGGGGAGCAAGGCCTCAAGCAGAAGGTGGAGGGACGGTGGGTTAGCATCCCTAAAGCGGGGGTTCACCTGACACCCATGAGAAAGACCAGGCTATTGACCCAATGGCAGGAGCCTTTTGAGGTGTTAACATCTAACATGTCAACTTACTTAAGGCCTGGCGTGACAGAGAAGCCTTCCTCATCATCCACCTTACCACTGACCCTGGACTAGGACTTGAGATTCTGATAACAGAGGCTGATAACACTATCAAGTTGGGGTAGAAGCTTGGGGCTGAACAAAAAGCCCAGATGGATCTGCTGTACAAGCATTGCCTCAGGTATTCTTCACCCTTCCCATGGGTGTACTTAACTGACCTATCATCACATTCAGACCTACCCTGGGCAGATGGTGAGAGAGAACCCATGACTACTGCCAAAGAAGATGTGCGACATCATCAGGACCAAACTCCAAACAATGCTAGACCTGGGCATAGTATAGGAATTCCACAGTGAATGACGAAGCCCCATAGTCCTTGTTTCAAAGCCCAATGGCACAACGAGGTTTGCATCAAGTTCCTCAAGGCAAACCCAGCCTCCAAGTTTGATGCATAAGTCTTGCCACAAGTGGATGAGCTACTGGAAAGGCTCAGGGTTGGCCAGATATTTGTCCACAATCAATCATGCAAAAAGCTACTGACAGATTCCATTTACCTCAGAATCCAAGGAAAAGATGGCATTTGCCATGCCCTTCATACTGTACCACTTTCTGAACATACCAATAGGGTTGCATGAAGTGTCTGCAACCTTTCAGAGGCTAATGGATTGGGTGCTCCTTCCACATGCACACTATGCCACAGGTTATCTATATGATATGTTAATATATAGCCTAGATTGGGACAGCCATGTATGTCATGTTATCATAGTAATAAAATTGATCTCCAGAGCCAACCAGATAGCCAATCCAGCTAAGGTTGTGCGGGCTCTGGGCTAGGACTCAGGGGTTTGCAGTGCGGGAGGGGTCTCTGGGCTGAGCCTGGGGCAGGGGGTTGGTGTGCAGGAGGGGTTGAGGGGTGCAAGCTCCAGGAGGGAGTTTGAATGCAGGAGGGGATACAGGGTGCTGGCTCTGGGAGGGGGCTCCATGATGGGGTACAGTGTTGGTGTGCAGGAGGGGCTATGGGATGCTGGCTCTGGGAAGGGGGTCAGGGCTGGGGAAGGAGGTTGGGGTGTAGAAGGGGGTTACGGGGTGCTGGCTCTGGGAGGGGCTCAGGGCTGGGGAAGGGGGTTGGGGTGCAGGAGGGGGTCAGGGCTGGGGCTTGGGGTGTTGGAGGGAGTGTGGGGTGCTGGCTCTGGGAGGTTCAGGGCTGGGGGTTGGGGTGTGGCCTCCTGCCGGGCAGCACTTACCTCCGGTGGCTCCCGATCGACAGTGCAGCATGGCTGCTGCTAAGGCAGACTCCCTGCCTACCCTGGCCTCACGCTGCTCCCAGAAGGGGCCAACATGCCCCTCTGGCCCCTGAGGGAGGGGCAGGGGGCACGTGGCTCTGTGCACTGTCCCTCTCTGCAAGCACCACCCCCGCAGCTCCCATTGGCCACAGTTTCCCATTCCCATCCAATGGAAGCTGCAGGGGTGGTGTTTGCAGGCAGGAGCAGTGAACAGAGGGAGACCCCTTCCCCGCGCGGTCGTGGGGTTGCTTCCAGGAGTGGCGTGGGGCCAACGCATGCAGGGAGCCTGTCTTAGCGGCAGAAGATCACCATCAATTGAGAGATCCTCTAGGATCGACCAGTCGATTGTGATTGACCGATTGGTGACTACTCCTCTAATAGTTGGACTGTTTCAAACCTCCTGTTTTTCAGGAATATTCGCAAAAGAGCTGGTGGGGGCTGCAGTAACGTGGAGTTTCACCCCAGATCTGTTTCACCCCGCACAGTTTGGTTTTAGGCCTGGATATAGTACAAGAACTGGACCTAGGATCCGTTTCTGGTAATGGATGAAGATAGGGTATCCATAGTGAATCTGGGTGTTGGGATGAAGTTTGGGAGTTAGGAATGTTTTCCTAAAGTGGCATTCACTTTTCTAAGGTCTATTTGGGCATATTTTGCTTAACATTTGTGTTTTTTCATTGTTATAATGCACCCAGGCTCTGATACAGCATAGCACTTAAACATGCACGTAGTCCCACTACAGTGCTTAAAATTAAGCTCATGCTGAATGTTCTGGCAGGTCATGTAGCAGGGCGGTCACCCTGCTCTGGCTCAGAAGGGGTTAAAAGCCAGCTCTTGGAGAGGGCTGGGGCTGAGAGAAAAGGCTAGGCTGATTGGGAAGGCAGCCACAGCTGGGGCCACGCCCCAATCAGGTTACAGCAGGCCCTATAAAAGGGCTGTGAGCCAGCAGCTAAGGAGACACTCTCTCTAGCTGTAGAGAGAGAAGGACCTGGCTGCTTGGGAGAAAATGGTACCTGGAGTGGAGTGGAGTGGAGTGGAGCAGGGCTGTGGGAAGGCCAGAGGAGCTGGGGAACCTCCAGCCTGGAAAACCCCAGGCTGCAGGCCTTGCTAACGGCCAGGAAAGGTACTGGAGCTGCAGAGGTGTAGCCTTGGAATAGGCAGAGGCAGCTGGTCCAACCCCCCTTGCCAATGATGAGTGGTTTACAGATTGCAGTCTGCCCCAGTAAGTGGGAGCTAGATGGTGACTGGCAGTAGCCACTGAGGCAAGGGGGGGATAGAGGGCTGGGGGCTCCCCTGGGTGGGGAGCCCAGATTGTGGGTTACTGCTGGGGGCAGAACCGTGACGTAGAGGGGCACCGCAGTCCAGGATGGACACTGGGGCCAACAGCAGGTGAGACACCGGCCTACAGAGGGCGCTCTGGGCTGGAAGAGCTAATTCCTAGGATGACCATCAGGAGGTGCTGTGCTGGTGAGTCTCTCCTTGCTACAGTCAGGACCATAAGGAATTGTATTGGTACAAAGGAAAATGTGCATAAATATTGAGTATTCATATGTCTAAATGAATATACAGTGATACTGTCTATTCATATCATGCTTGGTGCAAACTGATACTACTCTTAAGACAATTCTACTCTTCAGTTATTCATGTATTCAAAGTCTGTAAAGGGCATGTCCTGGAACAGACAATTTTTGAAGTTCCATTAGATAAAATATCCTTGCCAAAGATACATTCTTATTTTATTTAGCATTTATGGAGTGCTAAGCTTTTACAAGGTCCTCTGTAGTTCTTTCAGTCTAAAGGCCAGATTGTGCGCTGCCCTGTACAGATATGCAAGCATGGAAAGAGTTCAAGGAGCTTCCTGGGCTCCCCTTGCATCCCAGTACAGGGATTGGGCACAGTGCTAGTCGTATTCAGGAGCCTTTTCTCTCTGCAAAATAAGATGAATTCCCATTGCAGCCCATAGGAGTTGTGTAGCTTACAGTGGGAAGAATCTACCCTGCAAGCACAAGGACTTCACAAGTCCAGTGGTGGTGCTTGATAGCTGAATGGGGTAAGGTTGAGGCTCTAGCTCACCCCAGTACTTCACTAGTTTGTAGGTGTAGGGAGTACATGCTGCACCCTTTCTAAAAGAAAAGGACCACAATACACTTTCGTTCATGGAGACCTTGTGCCCTGTCTTGAGCACAATGTTTCTTAGAGCTCTCACTGGGACAGTGCACCTATGCATCCTCCTCAACCTGGCTGGAAGCTTTGCAGCCATATTTTGGACCTAAGTGTACATTGTATACACTTAGTTTATATGTATAACTTTATTTCATATTATTTTGAGTTTACAACAGGCTGTGTTGGACTAGAGTCCAAATGTAAATGTCATAAAGCATACTATTTAAAAGTATATGTGTGAAATGGTATTTAAATCTGAATCACTGATTTTTTATCTTGTTGCAATTTCAAAACCATTAGTCGACTTGTCAGATTACTCAGCCTTATCGCCTAGTATAATGAAGCAAACAGTTTTCTAAAGATGCTGCTGTCAAGGAATGCTTTTTTTATTATAAAAAAGTCATTGGTCTCCATTGTGTACTTCATGACTCATAGAATTTAGAGATGGAAAAGACCTGGTAGGCCATCTCGTCTATCTCCCTGCCACTGCAGCATAGTTCCCTACAGTATATTTTACAATCCTTTAGCTAATCTAGTTTTAAACATCCCCTCAAGTAATGGGAATTTGACCACTTCCTCAGGAAACTATTGAACAGTGCAGTAAAAATGATCTTTGTGATGTTTTCCCTGATATTCAGCATAAACTTACTCCTTTTTTGTAAAAAGGACTCCACCAATTTGAAACCTAGTCTGCTTTTTTTTTTTTTTTTTTTAAAAAAGGGGGTTAAATGTATTTGCAAATACTACATCTCTCCAAGTCCCCTGGTCAATTTTTGTGGTTTTACAATCACATTTTAAAAAAATTTTTTGCTCTCCCCTGTTAAAGACCCACACAAGGAACAGGCAGTACCAGGGCTAGCCCATTGGAGGCCCTAACCAGGAATATTTTTGCCTCCCAATACTAAAACAGGCAAGTTCTTATAACAAAAAGTGAATAGGGCCCCCCCTTGAACTGCTTGGGGCCCTAAGCAATTGCTCAGTCTGTTTATGCCTAGTACCAACTCTGGGAATGGGGAGAGGGAGGAACTGACTATCATGGGGAAAACAGTGAAAATGATATTTGAAAAAGCACTATCAAATGCCCTAAGTATATAAATAGGGGAGAGGAGAAGAGAATGGAGATTTCCCCCACATCTAATCTCTTTCTGTTGTGGCCATTTTAAAGTTAACTTGTAGCAACAATAGATAAACAAAACCTGATTTTTTTTAAGTTGACATCTTTAATTTCATCTTATTAGTCCTATTCCTACATACCCTTGTACTACTGTGACACTCTGTACCCAAAGTAGCACCCTGGAACCTCCATATTCACCACTGTTCTAGGCTTGTGTCTTGTACAAAGTATGCCTTGTGAACTATTACTGAAGAAGTCTTGATTTGTTGAACGCTAATATCCTGTTGGATTGTATGTACTATCGTTGTATGCAAAGTTATGAAGTATTGCTATATATGTTACTGAAGTAAGTTGAGAGATGCTTACAACTGTCCCTTCAGACAGACATTAATGGTCCATCAACAAGAATTCACTCTCTGAGAGAGTACGTATGTAATGAAGGCTACCTGACCCCACATCACAGCAAGGATCTTTCTAGCAGCTGGAAGAAAGTATAAAAGAGGACAATGACATCATCACTTGGCCTCTCTCCTCCCCGTCTGAACACCTGGAAGACTTTGAACTAAAGAGATTGATCCTGGGCTGAGAGGGAGTCCTGTCTGAGTATTGATGAACTGAGCTGCCTGTAACATCTCAGGGCTGCAATCTCTCAGCCATCAACGAGCGTTGCTGCTTGTCATAGGTTTGTGAGAGTTGAGGGGACATGGCAGTCCTGCAGTTCCAGGTTGTATCCCGGGGATCCCGTCACAACTACCCTAAACAGTTCTTCCTCCATCAGATAGATGCCATGGAATTGCTTATAGTCAATTCTCATGTACTAAGGAAGTTGTCATTTAGACAAGCAGTTCATGTTCTTTTATTTTTTTTTAATGTGAAAGGTCAAATATAAAGGAGTATACAAAAGATGCAGGACTCTAATATCCTATTTCATTCTGCTTCTGGCTTTTATTAAACTCTTGTTCCTGCTCAAAGATGCAACAGCAATCATTACTAGAGGCTCTAGAGTACATTTCAGCGCATCTACTTGTCCATGGATGCTATTATCCATCTCTTCTCAGTGGGAAAGTATGGGATAATGATTTGCAGTATCCTCTAAGACTACATGCAGTAGAAAAATGATTACTGCTAATCTCTGAAACAAAAAAAAATCAGTTCAATTAAACAAGCACCAGAACAATAGAACAAGTATGTATAGCAAAATAAGGTAAAGTTTATATTTCCTTCTGTCCTCATCTTTTTTTTTTTTTTTTTTTTAAAGCAGTCATTAAATGTATTGTCCAAAGTTTCCCAAAATAAAGAATAATCTACAGGCCAAGATCTCAAAACTGACTTTTAGGGGCACCTGAAAAGCTACTCTGTGCTTAAACAGTATGGTGGTGTAAGGATTCTTAGGGAGCCTATCTGACCAGAAGACTTCAGGGAGCCTTACAGTATACCTCCTGCTGGGTTCCCCCTTAAGCCCATCTATCAGAGCTGGAATAAAAGAAACCACCACACGGATATGAGCTCACAACACCACTTTATTTACTAAAGAAGGAGGAAGGGGAGGAGGATGGATTAAGGACACTGGAGATTTGGAATATAAGCGCTCTCTCAATAAAGCCAAGATGGTTTTTCTACCTCCAGGTACTGCTGGTGGTGAGGCTGCAGAATCCTGACTGGTGAGATCAGCGATGGACACCAATGGTGGATCACAGGTGTCGAAGACAGGTAAGTAACCCTATCTCAGACCCACCCTATCCCTCTTTGCATCGTCTCTGGGTGAGTGTCAGATCTAACTAACCGGATCTAGTGAGAGAGTGCACATCTGCTTCCCAAAGGAAAATAACTAATAAACACCAAGATTACAACTTCGGTCAGTGAGTGGCTACTACAGGCCAGTAATCAACGTGGAAGGTGTACCACACCACAGAGAGAGAGAGCTTTAGACACCTCAGGCCCAGAGCTTCCAGCGCTCAAGAGCCCCTGGACCCTCCCTTGTTTGTTTATATAGAAACCGGTTGCTTAGCAACAACTGATTCCTGCTCCTTTCACTTTCCTGTCTTTTGCCCACAATAGGGGAACAAGAAACTGTCACAACATGGAGGTCACCTTGTTCTTATCCAGACCAAGATGGCCACCTAATAAATAATGCCCTAAAACCCAACTTTAGGAGTGTGCCTTCCCCAAGAATTTGGCAGGGCTGTAATTAACAGTGGCAGGGTGAAAGTTAAAAAATTAATGATATAGGGTTTCACTACCTGGGCATCTCGCTGTATTTTATTTCTTTCCACAAGAGATTCATAAATGAACAAGGACTGTCAGAGCAATGGATTTAGACAAATCAAACTTAACAGAGAGCCTTCTAGGAAGGCAGACCAAGAAATCAGCCCCATGATGGCCTGAAGCCATTTAGCATTAAAAACAATCAGGCAGCTCCACTTCAATTTTTTACAGCTCTCCCACCAGTCTCAGATTGTTTCTGAGATTTATTTTCACAAAGAGCCATCTTTACAGTATTATCCTCATCTAAAAATGAGACAATGGTTTCAAGCCAAGACATGGTAGTACCCAAATCTGTTGCCCTTAATTCCAGCACTTCCATAGTATTTTATCGGTATCTTCTAGTAGTAGTAATATAATACTTACTACTTGCATAGTACTTTATATCTTCCAAAAACCAACCAAACAAAACCCAACAGCTCTACAAACATTCACAAGCTGTGCCATCTGAGCTGGGTAAATTTTCTCTCTTAATTTATAAATGTATAAACTGAGACAGAAGGTGGTTAAGGGACAAATTTTCACAAGCAGCCTGTAATTGTAGCTTTCTCAGTTTGTTTGTGTTTTTTTTTTTTTTTTTTTTTTTTTTTGCCTGCCAAGCCTTAAACTTTTAGGGCCTGACTTTTTTCAGAGACTCTGAGCACACTTGTTCCTCCAGTTGGCTTAATTTGAGGACTCCTAGGTGATTATATCAGTAGTCAGTTAGGAGTATGAGCAAAGGAACGTAGTTCACATAGTATCTGGAGTGGAGGAGGAGGAGGATGGGGTTTCCACACTTCCACCTTCACAAAGGCAAGAAATACTCATATGTGAAGTGGCAGCTGAGAGCAGTGGATCATGGAATTCTCTCCCATCCTCCATCATCCTTCCATCAGCAGGATGCTATTCACTCAACAGTACTGAAGGAATTGGCTGAAGAAATCTTCAGTACTTAGGAAGCTGCTAGGGCAGTGGTTCTCAACCAGGGGTATGTACCCCTGAGGGTAGGCATAGGCCTTCCAGGGGCTACATCAACTCACCTAGATATTTGCCTAGTTTTACAATAGGTTACATAAACGCTAGCAAAGTCAATACAAACAAATTTCATACAGACAATCACTTGTTTATACTGCTCTGTATACTGAACACTGAAATGTCAATAAAATATTTATATTACAATTATAAAAATAATTGGATGGTAAAAATAGTCAGCAATATTTCAGTAATAGTGTGCTGTGATACTTTCTGTATTTTTAAGTCTGATTTTGTAAGCAAGTAGTTTTTAAGTGAGGTGAGACTTGAGAAATGGAAGACAAATCAGACTCCTGAAAGGGGTACAGTAGTCTGGAAAGGTTGAGAGCCACTGTTCTAGAGCAATGTATAAAATATTCAATTTCTGACTACCTAGCAACCAGAATGGATTTACCAAGAACAAATCATGCCAAACCAGCTTGATTCCCTTAGTTGACAGGTTAACTGATTTGGTGGATAGAGGTAATGCAGTGGACATAATAGACCTGAACTTCAAGTATTTTGACTTTTGACACAGTCTCACATGACATTCTGATAAGTAAGCTAGAGAAATGTGGACTTAACAGAACTCCCATTAAGTGGATACATAATTGGTTAAACAACCACAAACAAAAAGTACCTATTGATGGAATGATGTCAGATTGGAGGGAGGTCTCAAGAGGGGCTCCACAGGGATCTGTTCTGGCTCTGATGTGGTTTCATATCTTCATTAATGATCTGGATGTAGGAATAGAGAGCATACTGATTGTTTGCAGATGACACAAAGCAGGGGGGTTGCTAATACTTTGGAGGATAGAACTAAAATTCAGCGGGATCTCAATAAATTAGAGAACAGGGCTATAAACAACAAAATGAAATTAAACAGACAAATTTAAGGTTCTACACTTAGGAAGAAAAACCAAATGCACAAATACAGAATGGGGAGAAACTGGCTTGGCAGTAGCATTACTGAGAAGTATCTGGGAGTCGTGGTAGATCACAGCCTCAGCATGAGTCAGCAGTGTGATGCTGTTGTAAAAAGGCAAATGTAATTTTAGGTTGCATGCTATGGCTCTGTTAATCCAAGTTATGGAGGTGATAGTACCACTCCACGTGGTGCTGGTTAGGCCTCGGCTGGAGTACTGTATCCAATTTTGGTCACCAATGTATAGGAAAGATGCAAAAAACTGGAAAGGATCCAGAGATGAATGACAAAGATGATCAAAGGGATGGAATGCAAGTCATATGAGCAAAGGCTGAAGGAACTGAGTATCTTTAGTTTGGAAAAGAGGCGATTAAAGGGGGACATGATGATGGTCTTTAGATACTTGAAAAGCTGCTATTAAAAAGATGGAGGAAAAGTTGTTCCCTTTTGCCACAGAGGGCAAAACAAGAGACAATGGGATCAAACTTCAGCATAGCAGATTTAGATTAAATCTCAGGAAAAACTTCCTAACTGTAAGAACAGTAGGACAATGGAACAGACTGCCTCAGGAGGTTGTGGAAGCTTTTTCACTGGAGATTTTCAAAAAGAGGTTAGGTCGCCATCTGTCTTGGCTGGTTTAGACACAACAAATCCTGCATCTCGGCGGAGGGTTAGACTAGATGACCCTTGTGGTCCCT
This sequence comes from Dermochelys coriacea, assembly GCF_009764565.3. Classification (NCBI taxonomy): domain Eukaryota; kingdom Metazoa; phylum Chordata; order Testudines; family Dermochelyidae; genus Dermochelys; species Dermochelys coriacea. Next base: position 195,839,514 of record NC_050069.1, read on the forward strand.
TATAACCCTATGGTTCTATGATCCTTGTTCGTTGTGCCTTTCCCTTGTGATCATGATTCTTTCTGCACTCTCTTATTCCCACCTCCCCTCTCTTACTCCCACAGTACCTTCGCATAAATCCTGTTGTATGCTTGCGCAACAACGAGTGTCTCCAAAAAACTCTATGAAGTTTAGTTTTTTGTCTGGGAAATTTTTATTTAAATTACAAAATACTTGTGTGAAGATGAAATTAAGGATGAGAGTACATATCACTGTTTTACCTGCTTGCCCTCCATGTTCTCCTATGTGCAAACACACACCAGTTTCTCCCTCCCTCCTTTCCCTACGTTACTCAGCACGCACACCTGTTTTCCTTGCCCTTCTGAGTGGGTATAGAATCCCCTGCACAATCCTTTTCTGTGAATTTTCCCATCTTGCCCTCTCTAATAGTTTTTTTTTTTAAAAGAAATGTTTTGGAAAAATGGTCCATTTTTGTTGCTATTCTTCAGAGCTGAAAGTTTATCTGTCAGAGGCTGGTAGGGAGAAGAGAAACTTGCATAGATGGGGTAGCTTTCCAACAGCTGCCACCTCCCATTGCTCTCAATAGGAGTGAAGCCACATTTCTTTTTCTGAAAACAAAGGAGTACTTGTGGCAGTCTCTAAGGTGCCACAAGTACTCCTTTTCTTTTTGTGAATACAGACTAACACAGCTGCTACTCTGAAACCTGTCATTGTTTTCAGAGTAGATGATGGAGATGAGCACTGTAAGGTAATGAATGGAAGCAGTGGCCATCTTTGCTAAGGGCAGCTTATTGGTTCATTCCTTTGAGATGTCTGCCATTTTGAAACTGGGCAATTTTTTGTGGACTTCTGTAAAGAACAATGTTATTCTTCAGCATCTATTGATCCTATTTTTCTCCAAATGTTGCCTATGTATCAGATTTCAGTAATCTTTAGCTATTTGGAAAATTCCAAGAGTCTGTGTCCAATACTGAAACTATCCCAGACAAAACCAAAAAACTGCCCCAGGGAGCTAAATTTCTTTAAGAATTTACAAATAAACTGGTTAATTTATGAATCATGCAGTGCTCAGAGAGTAAGTAGTCTGCTCTACCCAAAAATTATTCTTCATATATAGTAAAGCCATTGTGATGCACTAGACCTCTAAGTGGTATCCTGTAACTGCCATATTAATCATTTGTATATGGCTGTGATATTTTATACAAAGCATGCCATGTAAGATACCATATGAAAGCTCATGATCTGCTGAAACTCATTTTTCTTCAAAATATGCATATTATTATTGTGTATGAAGTTACTGAACTATGTTATCAGTTTGGGAGATGCCCACTGCTAGGTCTCCAGTGACGACAAAGGTGGTGACCCACACCCAAACAAATGTTAAGCGACCATCACAAGCCATTGACCAGCAGGGGAATTGTACAATTCTGTAAGACAGTTGCGCAAGCACTGCACAATGGGGATTACTCAACTCTGTGACTCAGCAAGGCACACCAGGGCATGTGTGGGCCAGTGTCTTTCCTGGTTCATAAATTGAGAGTATAAAATAAGGGACAGTGGCATCATGAGTCCACCTCTCTCCTCCCCCACCTATGCTGAAGGCAACAAGAATGCTGGGAAGATAAGGACTTCAAACTGAGGAGATTGGTCCCAGGCTGAGAAGGAAATTTAGCCTGAGGTATTAAGATCTACCTGCAATATCCAGTGGGGTGAGAAAAGCAGTTTGATTCAAATCCAGCTTAGTCTAAAAGTTTAGGATTTAGAATGCATGTTTATTTTTTTAAAGTAACTACCTCTGATCTTTATGCCTATCACTTAAAATCTTCCTGTAGTTAATAAACTTGTGCTGCTCAAGAGAGTAAGAGGGTATATTTCTGGGATGCAAGGCTGGGTGGGGGAGGGGGGGTTGGAAGATTTGCTGATGTTTCCCTGTGCATAGTTCTTGAGTGGCTTGGAAAACATTCATGCAATTTAGCTGGGTGTGCCTCTGCATACTGGTGGCTGACAGCAATGCCTGCAGGAGTTTGCTGCTTGTCACTGGCAAAACATTGAGAGAAACAGCCCAGGCTGGAGAATTAAGGGGACAGAGCAGTCCCACAGTTCTAGGTTATACCCTGGGAATCCCATCACAGCCATCTGCTATAGGTATGAGCTGCTAGGATTATATGATTACTAAATAAATGGGAAAAAACAGTGTAAAGTGTGTATTTGTGTGTGACGTTTATATTTCCTGATTGAAAGTACTGTCAGAGTTCTGCCCCTTAACTGATTGAGGGTAACTTTTGAACATGAACCTGTCATTAAAATATTTCCTTTCTGAGAGGGAAGGAGTAGCAGAGAATGTATGACACCCATATAAGCATTATTTTCTTGTTTGAGTCATTAATTTGGTGTGTGTGATATTTAACATGCGCTCTGACGTGCTGATATTCGTAGAATGTCATAGATGTTTCTTATTTATAAACTAATTACTTAAGTCAGAATAGTTTTGTTATCAGTGGTTTTTAATCAAAACCCTGGGGGGAGTGGTTGGATAATCCTCTTCATGTATTTTTGGGATTAAATTTTAATAGTTCATCTCTCTCAATGTTAGTTTGAGCATAGAAGTCCTGATCTAAGGCAGGTTTTTGAATAAAGGTCCAATTTAAATATAGAAAAGGGCACTGTATGTTACCTACAGATATTTAGCATCTAGCAAAATCTGCCAGTACTTTTTTTTTATTTTTATTGGCAGAAAGCCTGATAAATATCAATAATAAGAAAAAAGCACTTGCCGTGTGTTTTAAAGATATCATGAAGTCACAGTAGTGGTTCTACAGTTCAGATTGTAAGTCACTTTCCATTAGAAGCTCAAAATTGAACCTATCTTTGATTTTCACAAAAGTAAGCTTCTTTCTCCCTAAAATTTGTTGTGTGTCATGTCTAGTGTAAGTAAAATGCTCAGACAAAGATTGAGGTTAATTGGACAGTGTAGTTTTTGAGTGGTTGGAAATTGCAGGGGAGGGAGTGTTTTCATGTGTGTGAAGGTCTTAATTTGTTTGAAAAGTGATATAAAAATACCTTTGTCCAGGCATTACACAATCGTTTTCTTTATTAGTACTAGAAAGCACCTAGTAAATAGACCTTTTTATCAGATAAGGTGCAATACATTGCAGTTGTTATGAAAATTTTAATGACAGAATTTCATCAGGATCTATTTTATTTAAAAAGTTTTTGATCAGTCTTGCAAAGCTTACCAGCTCTGCTAACACATCCAACATAATTATGCTCTCTAAACCTAATAGCTTTGGTTCAAGGAGCGAAGTAAGTCTACAGGCATCCTAGGTTTGTACTGACTATTTTTAAAAGTGAAAATTATTGTAGATCCTTGTTTGTTCAGTGAGTTGGGGCTATAGGAAATACTTGCACATAAAGGAAAGCACATGTGTTCTAGCCCCAATTCAGCGAAGCACTTAAGCATGTGAGCAATCCCATTCCTATTTAGCAAAGCACATAATACTGAAGCAAATGGGACACACTTATTTGTATTATGGTAGAATCATAGAATATCAGGGTTGGAAGGGACCCCAGAAGGTCATCTAGTCCAACCCCCTGCTCAAAGCAGGACCAAGTCCCAGTTAAATCATCCTAGCCAGGGCTTTGTCAAGCCTGACCTTAAAAACCTCTAAGGAAGGAGATTCTACCACCTCCCTAGGTAACGCATTCCAGTGTTTCACCACCCTCTTAGTGAAAAAGTTTTTCCTAATATCCAATCTAAACCTCCCCCATTGCAACTTGAGACCATTACTCCTCGTTCTGTCATCTGCTACCATTGAGAACAGTCTAGAGCCATCCTCTTTGAAACCCCCTTTCAGGTAGTTGAAAGCAGCTATCAAATCCCCCCTCATTCTTCTCTTCTGCAGACTAAACAATCCCAGCTCCCTCAGCCTCTCCTCATAAGTCATGTGCTCTAGACCCCTAATCATTTTTGTTGCCCTTCGCTGTACTCTTTCCAATTTATCCACATCCTTCTTGTAGTGTGGGGCCCAAAACTGGACACAGTACTCCAGATGAGGCCTCACCAGTGTCGAATAGAGGGGAACGATCACGTCCCTCGATCTGCTCGCTATGCCCCTACTTATACATCCCAAAATGCCATTGGCCTTCTTGGCAACAAGGGCACACTGCTGACTCATATCCAGCTTCTCGTCCACTGTCACCCCTAGGTCCTTTTCCGCAGAACTGCTGCCGAGCCATTCGGTCCCTAGTCTGTAGCGGTGCATTGGATTCTTCCATCCTAAGTGCAGGACCCTGCACTTATCCTTATTGAACCTCATTAGATTTCTTTTGGCCCAATCCTCCAATTTGTCTAGGTCCTTCTGTATCCTATCCCTCCCCTCCAGCGTATCTACCACTCCTCCCAGTTTAGTATCATCCGCAAATTTGCTGAGAGTGCAATCCACACCATCCTCCAGATCATTTATGAAGATATTGAACAAAACGGGCCCCAGGACCGACCCCTGGGGCACTCCACTTGACACCGGCTGCCAACTAGACATGGAGCCATTGATCACTACCCGTTGAGCCCGACAATCTAGCCAGCTTTCTACCCACCTGATAGTGCATTCATCCAGCCCATACTTCCTTAACTTGCTGACAAGAATGCTGTGGGAGACCGTGTCAAAAGCTTTGCTAAAGTCAAGAAACAATACATCCACTGCTTTCCCTTCATCCACAGAACCAGTAATCTCATCATAAAAGGCGATTAGATTAGTCAGGCATGACCTTCCCTTGGTGAATCCATGCTGACTGTTCCTGATCACTTTCCTCTCCTCTAAGTGCTTCAGGATTGATTCTTTGAGGACCTGCTCCATGATTTTTCCAGGGACTGAGGTGAGGCTGACCGGCCTGTAGTTCCCAGGATCCTCCTTCTTCCCTTTTTTAAAGATGGGCACTACATTAGCCTTTTTCCAGTCATCCGGGACTTCCCCCGTTCGCCACGAGTTTTCAAAGATAATGGCCAAGGGCTCTGCAATCACAGCCGCCAATTCCCTCAGCACTCTCGGATGCAATTCGTCCGGCCCCATGGACTTGTGCACGTCCAGCTTTTCTAAATAGTCCCTAACCACCTCTATCTCTACAGAGGGCTGGCCATCTCTTCCCCATTTTGTGATGCCCAGCACAGCAGTCTGGGAGCTGACCTTGTTAGTGAAAACAGAGGCAAAAAAAGCATTGAGTACATTAGCTTTTTCCACATCCTCTGTCACTAGCTTGCCTCCCTCATTCAGTAAGGGGCCCACACTTTCCTTGGCTTTCTTCTTGTTGCCAACATACCTGAAGAAACCCTTCTTGTTACTCTTGACATCTCTTGCTAGCTGCAGCTCCAGGTGCGATTTGGCCCTCCTGATATCTTTCCTACATGCCCGAGCAATATTTTTATACTCTTCCCTGGTCATATGTCCAACCTTCCACTTCTTGTAAGCTTCTTTTTTATGTTTAAGATCCGCTAGGATTTCACCATTAAGCCAAGCTGGTCGCCTGCCATATTTACTATTCTTTCGACTCATCGGGATGGTTTGTCCCTGTAACCTCAACAGGGATTCTTTGAAATACAGCCAGCTCTCCTGGACTCCCTTCCCTTTCATGTTAGTCCCCCAGGGGATCCTGGCCATCTGTTCCCTGAGGGAGTCAAAGTCTGCTTTCCTGAAGTCCAGGGTCCGTATCCTGCTGCTTACCTTTCTTCCCTGCGTCAGGATCCTGAACTCAACCAACTCATGGTCACTGCCTCCCAGATTCCCATCCACTTTTGCTTCCCCCACTAATTCTACCCGGTTTGTGAGCAGCAGGTCAAGAAAAGCGCTCCCCCTAGTTGGCTCCCCTAGCACTTGCACCAGGAAATTGTCCCCTACGCTTTCCAAAAACTTCCTGGATTGTCTATGCACCGCTGTATTGCTCTCCCAGCAGATATCAGGAAAATTAAAGTCACCCATGAGAATCAGGGCATGCGATCTAGTAGCTTCCGTGAGTTGCCGGAAGAAAGCCTCATCCACCTCATCCCCCTGGTCCGGGGAATGGATAGGGTGCTGCCCGTTCAGTTACAAGTATAATCAATGAAATAAAATTCAGCACCTTTGAAAGTCAATCCACTTATTTAATTGCTTAAATACTGATTTAGATGCCTAATTTTAGGCATCCATGTCTGTTGAAGATTCCCACAAGCAAGGGAAATCCATAGCTGTCTTTTTAAGAAGAGGACCAAAAAGCCTGGAGTGATGACTGATGATTGGGTCCTTCATATTTATTCCTTATTTGTTTGCTGTTTTCCTTACTCTGAAATTAAAGCAATCTGCACAGAGAAATACATGCTTTGTTCCTGCTGTATGGGAAAATATAACAATCTAGATGATTAAGCTACTTCCATCCATTGTATGTTTTGAAACAAAGCTCAGTTGTTTGTTGTGTCTATATGTCAGTTTCAACAGGAGTTACACAAAGCAGCTGTTGATTAAAAATGTAAATATCAACTAGCCATTTCTGTTTATTGTGCACTGCTTATTCATTTGTACTATTTTTAGGGTGGAAACATGCAGTCTAATAAAACTTAGTACTAGCATGAAGGAGCTCCAGTCATGGACCAGGATTTCATAATGCTAGGCATGTACAAACATATAGCAAAAAGACAGTCCCTACCTTGAAGAGCTTGCACTCTAATCAATAGGACTTGGATTGGAATAATGATGATCCTACAATTCAAGAATTCCTAAAGGAGAGCACTAGTATATTAGCTGAGTTTGCTTAAGTACATTGTTGAATACAGATGGCCGTAAGCATGTGCTTAAGTGTGGTGGCTTTTTTTTTTTAAATCTGGACCTGTGAGAAGTGCCATTTGAGTTAAAGTGACTCTTCACAATGTGTAAAATTATGTACACGTGTAAGTCTTTACAAGTCAGGGCATAAATCTTTAAGTTACATTTTCCAGTTGAAAATAAAATTGATATTGTCTGACAGCCAATAAACATATCAAAATCTTAAAGCCTTGCCCTTTGAATAGCTGAAACTCCTAACATCCCAGGATAATTGAGAAACTCTACCCGCATGTTATGATTTTATAAATATTTGAAAAGTTAAGGTTAAATCAACATACTCCTGGGTTTTACAACTGGCATGCTTTCTTCTCCTTTACCGCTCTCCTTCTGTACCAGGGATTGGCAACCTTTGGCACGCGGCCCATTAGGGAAATCTGCTGGTGGGCCAGGACAGTTTGTTTATCTGCAGGTTTGGCCAATCACAGCTCCCACTGGCTGCAGTTTGCCATTCCAGGCCAATGGGGGCTACAGGAAGCGGTGTGCCAAGGGATGTGCTGGCTGCCACTTCTCGCAGCCTGCATTGGCCTAAATCAGTGAACTGCGGCCAGTGGGAGCTGCAATCATCCGCAGGTTCAGCTGTCGACTTCCCTGACATGTGCCAAAGGTTGCCGATCCCTGTTCTATACCCTTGCACTTCCAAAAAAGTTCAGTGCTGGACTGAGTTCAATATCTCATTTATTAATATAACCTCTCTCTCTCTCTCTCTCTCTGTAGAATTTTTTTTAGTGAATTTGTTTTGTGCTATCCAGGAGACAAGGTACAATTCCTTTCCGTTAAGAATGCTGATAATTTAATGGGTGAAACTTTGGTAATGAATAATCAAAATGCTGGTGTTTTAATTCCCTAATAGAAAAAGATAAGGGGTCAAATTCATCCCTGCTGTAACTCCATTGCAGCCTGTCTGGTTCTTTTCCTTCCTTAATAATTATACTAGCATAAATGGTGTTACAGAAGCCCTGATTAATGGCACTAATGAGACGACATCATTCTCAGATTTCTTTTCCTTTTACTCTGCTAGGTAGAGGAAAACAAATATGTCGGTCCTCATCACCTTAATTTCTGATACATGATAGTTACTGAATTTTTGACCTGGCCTGTAGTAGTTTTTCTGTAACTGTATTAAAACATCAGTAAAATGTTATCTAAAAATAACAAAAATTTCAAGACTGCTAGGCCTAAAACTAGATGTAACATCTTTGTAGATTCTTGCATCCAAGAGTAGGGTGATATTTCAATACCTACCTCATTACTTAATTTAGGTGCTGGTTTCCTTGATAATTAGTACCCTATCTGGTCACAAGAATGGAGTTGACAGGCACAGTGGAAAGTAAGTCCCTATGTGTGATCATGACCATAAGCCACACCAGCTTCAAAAATTAATGATACAAAGGCAGTTGTTTGTACAAATATTGGTGGGAGGGGTGGAAGAAGAAAATTCCAAGGGCAACCTTTGAAGTGTCAGTTATCGAAATTCAAATCTCTATCAGATTAGCATATTATTATTTGTATATCTAATAAAGGAGAAGGCTAGTATCGGAGAACAATGTGGTATCATTAGTACCCCTAACCTGCGTATATGTAACAGCTATTTATGCTAGTATAATTGTTCAGAGTAAAAGAATGGAAAGAACTTTACACAAACAATGCAAGTCATGCTGGACCTACATCTAGATTGGAATGGTGATAATCCTACAACTCAAGAATTCCTAAAGGATAGCAATAGTATATTAGCTGAGTTTGCAATAACTCCTCAGCTGTTTGGAGGCATAATTTAACTCAAATGTCTGCTGCAATATAGATCCATACTTTCATCACCATCCAAAAATTGACATGGGGTCTTGTGCTTCTTCCAAGGCAAAAAGATCACTAATGACCTCAACCCTCTGAGGGCCTCCCAGTACCTTGCAGAAAATAGGGTTGGTTGAAATTGTCATCCATAACTCTGTAACTGCTAAATCAAAACTTTGGATTTAACATCTCCTGATGTGGTCAGGATTTAATAAAATCTAAGGTATAAAACCAGTTGAATAATAACAGAATAAACTGTTTTCAGTCAAGAAGTGGGAAAGAAGCCTGTCACAGCTGTCTGTTTCCAATTCCTGTTTTTCAGTTGCAGATCCAGAGCCACTGTAATAATGACTAGCTGCCTTTTCAGGTAAAAAGGCTGTTTCAGTTAATTAAAAAAAATGCTTCACTGCCATTAATTTGCTGTTCACCTTCTTTATACAGTATGTTGCATTTAAAATCTTAGTCCCACAGGTGCATTTTAGCTCTGGAAAATTCTTTACCCCTCTTCATGAGGGATGGAATGATTCAGATACTGTACATACCATCTTCTAATTTTGAAAACATCCAACTCCGAATCACTGCTGCAGCTGTTAAGAATTGGTTCTTGACTATTAAAGGTTTACAAACAGGGCAGTTCTATTGCTAACATTAGTAGGCTTTTCCCCCCGTGAGTCAATAAGGCAATACTAATATAATCAGACCTCCACCTAACAACCCAGCTAGAAAGTTTTTAAACTGTTCTGCAAGGAATCTCTGGCTTTCTGCCTTCATACCTTCTCTGAGAGGTGACCTATTCTCAGAATCAAATTCACTGATGGGAGCAAATTTGCATCCTCTAAAATAGCATGATGTAAGGGGGAAGGATGGGGAATTCAGATTGGGCTTCACAGGAATCTGTCAAAAGTGGCTGCTTGGGAGAGGTGTAGAATCAGCATATTTCCCAGCAGAACAGCTCTGTGCCTGAGTAGAGTAGGTATTATGGGTGCCATTGGACCTCATTCCAAGTGGACTTTCTAATTCCACTAGGGGGCCTACAGCTTGAGTTGAACTGGCAAAATGAACTAAATCCTTAGCGCTCTAGTTCTTCTTTTGTTTTTGAGCTCAGTTGGATGAAAGAGAGAGCTAGGAGTCAGCAGCATGCTAAACGTCGGAACCTAGACTTTCCTGCTAACCCTTTCAAAGCCCTTATATACATCTGAACAAAATACAATCTGGTGGAATTCCTTTTGTGAATGCTATTAGGCTGATTAGCAGTTATTCAAAAGGACTCTCTGGGAACAGTAGTAAAGGAAGGAATGGAGTGACTCAAAAACAGTCTTGTTGATGCCTGCTACTGTTCTCAGATGAGTCAAAAACCACATGACCAACTGCATCAGAGTCAGCTGATCGAAATAGCAATATCGGCATGGATTCCCTAACTTTATCTATCCATCAGGAGATCATCTGTCCACACCACCAGTGCTGTTTCTGTGGTGTACCTAGATCTTTGTCAATCTGGATTAAGATCTAGCAGTTCTGAGGTTTTCTCACCACGGCTTTCTCTATAACCTTAGTCACAAATGGAAGATTAGATACTAGGTGATAATTGGATGGATTGATAACAGCATTCATCTCAAGACCCTTAAAGGGTGGACCATCAAAACTTATCCCAAAGCCTGACAAGGTAGGTGCATCCCAACCTCAAGGACACTTGTTGATCCATGACAAAGGCAAAGTTTCTAAGTGCTAAACCTCCTATCTACACACTAGATCAAGAGTATGAAGAGATTTGTGAGCTGAGCCATTAACTTCCAGGGGTGATCCCATGATTGAAATAAAATCCTGAAATGATTCAGAAGATTTAAAAACAACAGAAACCACTGGTGAAAACAAAACTTTAGTACTAAAAGTGAAGAACACCTTATTTATCTGAAACTTAATTTTGTCTAGCTAAAATCCTCCCTCTAATTACCCGAGTGTAATGCAAATTGAACACTAAGGACTGAACTGTTTAGAACAGCTTATGCCATTTTACTGTGTCTTAGTATAATAGGGCCTTGCTACTTGAGAGATATTGGTAGATTCTACTACAATACAGATGATTAATAATTGAGGCTAACAGTTCTTCCTCTTGTGAAAAATACCGTAAGTTTTTGAACAATCACAGATAGTTAGGATCATGACTTAACATCCCATTCAAAAGAGGGCACCTCCACTGGCAAGGTATTTTCTTACCCCATTCTGGGGAATTGGTACTGTACTAGCCCAAAGAAAAGTGTACTATCATTAACACCACCTCCTGCAACACCTAGGTTTTCTTAAAATATCTCCTATCCAACTATTTAACAGGCTCTCAAATCAGCTTAGTTTATGAGATCCCAGCCTGAGGAGGACTGGATGGAAAATTAGAACCACTGAACAAAGAAAATGCTGAAATTTCATCCTCTGTAGGATTTCCAGTTTCATTAGCCTGACTGAAAGCAGCATTTCACTAAATGTAAAACTGCAGCAAAGCTCAGCATAGATAGTGCATTTAATGTATGCTCTGAGCAATGAAGCCGAAACTATTTTCAAGTAATTTTCTTCAATGTTGGATTCAGCCATCCTATAAGACTTAATAACATCCGACTTTTCTTTCTTTGAACAGCAATTGGTGCTACTGCCAGTGCAGGCCTAAGTTCTCCATGACAAAGTTGTGCCATTATTTCATGTAGCATGATGTTACTTATCATGTAGCAATATAATATTACAATATGATGCTGTCACATCCACCCCAAATATGTGTTTTTCAGTTCTATAGTTGTATGGAAAACTGTCAAGCCCTATCAGAGACTCTTAAGGGTATGCCTACGCTTGGAGTTGGTGGTGTGATTCCCAGCTTGAGGAGCTCTGATTTGGGGGTAGCATGCTAAAAATAGAGTATAGCTGCAGCAGTACGGGCTGCAGAATGGGTTAACCACCCTGAGTATTTACCCATCTGAGACCATTGGCATTTACTTGGATGGCTAGCTAGTTGTGCCACCGCAGCTGTGCTGTTTTTAGCATGGTAGCTTGATCAGAGCTAGCATGAGTGTGTCTCCTCAAGTCCTCCCCGCCCCCCAGATGTAAGAGTAGACATGCAGTATGTCTACACTGCATTCAGAGGTGTGACTGCAGCATGTGTAAACATATTTATACTAGTTTTGATCTGGCTAGCTCCAATGACAATAGCACCATCCCTGCAGCTCCCACTGGCAAGGAGTTATGGGGGCGGCGCTTGCAAGGGCGGGCAGTACATGGAGACATGCTGTTCTCCTTTCCCCAGGGGTGCATAGAGACTTGCCAACGACCACTGCTTCTGGGAGTGGCATGGGGACATGGCATGCAGGCAGGCAAAGTACTCCATTTGTTCCTCCCTAATCAGTTACACACATACAAAATGACTGCCTAGGAAAGAGTACTGCGGAAAGGGATCTGGGGATCATAGTAGACCACAAGCTAAATATGAGTCAACAGTGTAACGCTGTTTCAAAAAAAAGTGAACATCATTCTGGGATGTATTAGCAGGAGTATTGTAAGCAAGACATGAGAAGTAATTCTTCTGCTCTACTCTGCTCTGATTAGGCCTCAACTGGAGAATTGTGTCTAGTTCTAGGTGCCACAATTCAGGAAGGATGTGGACAAATTGGAGAGAGTCCAGAGAAGAGCAACAAAAATGATTAAAGGTCTAGAAAACATGACCTATGAGGGAAGATTGAAAAAATTGGGTTTTTTAGTCTGGAAAAGAGAAGACCAAGAGGGGACATAACAGTTTTCAAGTATTGTGATGGGGCAAGGCCAGATGGCTATAGAAAAATAGTGGGAGATAGATATATTAGCTCCAGGCTAAACAAATCCCTGGTTCCAGGATAAGTGAAATGGCAGCTGCTCCAGGTCAATTAAGACATCTGGGGCCAATTAAGAACTTTCCAGAAGGCAGGGAGAATGCTAGGTTGATTGGGACACCTGAAGCTAATCGGGCTGGCTGAAACTAGTTAAAAGCCTCCCAGTTAGTCAGGTGGGTGTGTATGTCAGGAGCTGTGGGAGGAAGTTGTGCTGTTGGAGAGATTGAGTAGTACCTACCATATCAGGCACAAGGAAGGAGGTCCTGAAGTAAGGGTGAAGTGGAGCTTGAGGAAGTGAGGGCTGCTGTGGGGGAAGTAGCCCAGGGAATTGTACATGTCATGTTTCTAAAAGGTAAGCTACCATAGCTGATACTAATAGGGTCCCTGGGCTGGAGCCTGGAGTAGAGGGTGGGCCTGGGCTCCCTCCCCCACCTTTGCCCCCTGATTAATCACTGAGACTGGGAGACAACAGAGACTATGAAAGGAAGGATAGCTTCTCTTCACCTTCCTTGCTGGCTTATGATGAAAATGGCTCAGTAGACTGTGACCCTTGTCTCTAGAGAGAGAAGGGTTACATGGAGGGTCACAGTGAGCCTCTGAGGCTAGTGAAATCTGCCAGGAAATGCGGGACCCACGGAGGCAAGGACAGAGCTTTGTATGTATTTTGTATGTATTTTACACAGTATGTAAAAGGTTGTTACAAGGAGGAGGAAGAAAAATTGTTTTTCTTAACCTCTGAGGATAGGACAAGAAGCAATGGGTTTAAATTGCAGCAAGGAAGATTTAGGTTGGACATTAGGAAAATCTTCCTAACTGTCAGGGTGGTTAAGCACTGGAATAAATTGCCTAGAGAGGTGGTGGAATCTCAATCATTGGAGATTTTTAAGAGCAGGTTAGACAAACACCTGTCCGGAATGGTCTAGATAATTAGTCCTGCCATGAGTGCGAGGGACTGGACTAGATGACCTCTCGAAGTCCCTTCCAGTTCTATGGTTCTATAATTCTATGATCTTTCTTAGGTATTAGATTTAAAATAGTGTTTTCTATCTTTTTCCCCTACCTAGAGTTGACTGTACATTAATACATTTTCTTGTAATTGATGGCATTTTCCATTATTATTTTCTAGCGTCAGAACATGTCTATTACTCACCATAATGCTGATAATATTGTTGCATCTTATTCCATTGCTGTCTTCAGAAAGATGCCTCTTATATTCTTCTTAGCGCAGCAAACAGGAGGACTTTAACTTAGTGTGTCTCATAGGTTAAATGTTGACAAGAATATCTCAAAGGCTTTTTTTGTTTTTGTTAAGCTTGCCCACATTCTGACTAAAGCATTTGTATTTTTAAAAAAAAATCTGGTGATGATAATTGAGGGAATTCTGTATTGTCTTGGCTACATAAAATTATTTCTAGAATGCAGACAAACAGAAAATGAGATTGGTGGTGAAGATTTGAAAAAAAAGACATCTTCTCTGGTCTGGATGTTAGTAGTACTGGTTTCTTTGCCTCTGTGTATTGATCCTCTGTCTAAAAGGTCTCCTGAAGTGGAGATGTTACTCCAATGGGCCTTTCCAGATGCCTTACCTCTCCAAAGATAACAGTGTGGGGAGCAGAGTAGGGGAAAGAGCAAATCATAGTACAACGTGGGTAACGCCAAAATATCCAGAGAGTTCGGACAAACATGCAATAGAAACCTTTTGGAGCTTATGTGCAAGGAAAGCAACATTTATTTTTGATATTGTTTGAATTACAGTAGCACACAGGTTTCAGAGTAGCAGCTGTGTTAGTCTGTATTCGCAAAAAGAAAAGCAGTACTTGTGGCACCTTAGAGACTAACAAATTTATTAGAGCATAAGCTTTCGTGAGCTACAGCTCACTTCATCGGATGCATCTAGCACACAGAGATCCCAATATGTTGGGTGATGTACTAACACACATTAGAAGATAATCTCTGCCTCAAAGAGCTTACAGGGCCTGCTTCTGCCATCAGCTCCACATAGGCAGACCTTTGTGACTACGTGGAACTCACTGAAGGATCAGGGCCAAAATGAAAAGAGACAGCTGGAGGGGATGAGGAAGGGAGGGCAAAGGTAACAGTGATTGAAACATGGTTACATATATTGGCTATGGAATAATTAGCTGCTTTCAAGGCAAAATATTTTTTAAAATATAAAGAAATCAGAAGTCCTATTGGCCACTCATCTCGGCATTATCAATTGACTATTTACTGCAGGCATCATGGTAGAAGTGTACAAAAACAATCACGCCAGCTTTAATGTCCTCATTCATTTCTTAAGCATCTTGATTTCTTGGGCCTTTAATTTGTTCTGACATCCTGTTTTAGCTGCTCTGTTCTGTAATGTTTTAGTTCTGCACTTTTTGCTCTTGCCCTTTTGTTTGGTCTAGCAGCGCTCAGCAAAATCCTCGCCCTTGTGTTACTGTTTATGTTAGACGCTGACTTCCAAAAGCCCAATATGTTAAAAACCACTCAGTATATTCCAAATGAGCCCAACACATTTATAATTTAGAAATCAATTTCCTGATATTACTATGAACATTACAGAAAAATAAGCTATATCTGTGGACCTGATGGATGTCAACATCAATGGGAAATGAATTGCTCTTCTTAGAATATATGGATGTTGGTAATAAATACATAGCAAGCCAAACTTAAAACAAGTCATGATCCATCACTCATGACAAAAATCACCATATTCAGATGGCACAGCAATGTTCTGAACAATTTGTCATCTTTTTTTTTAAAAGATAGAACAATAAAAAAAATTGTTTCTAATTGTATGAACAGCAAGATATCCTCATAAGCATAGTGCTAAATGACCAAATTCTCACTGGATTTTAGTTCTTCAGTTTGTTGTTTTCTGACTGACTGTTTCTTTAAAGGTGAGGGGGGAGACATTTTTCTCTCTTCTTGCTCCACAGCCTGTGAAGAGCCAAATACAGTAGAAACATGATATTTCTGCTGTGCAGATGGGACAGGCAGTTGAGAGTCTGTATAAGAGGATTTGTAGCAACCCTCATGCCACAGAGCTAAGCTCTCTGGTGGTCCAGTTTGTATGGGTGAGTAATGTAGGAGAGTGAGGTGGGAGTTTATGGGTTAGATAGATTGGGGTTGGAATGGAGGGGTATGGCTGCATCTAAAACCTCTGGTCTGGGATAGCAGCTGCAGGCTAATTGTGTTGGTGGCCCATGTCTTGAGTATTGGGTTTTGGGAAGGTTCTCCTATATAGTTTCTTCATAGGGACTGAGAACTTCACCCAGGTAAATCTACATAGCATACCAGACTGTGGTATAAGTAGAGATTTCCTGAAAATAGCTGATTACTGTTTTTTAAAGAAAGGTAAAGTATGCCTCAAAGCTTTAAACTCTTTATTCAGTGTTCTAGTTGGTTCTTGCAAACTGAAATCTCTTACATTTTACTATTTAGGGAATTTATTTGGTTGGTTGCTCTTAGGTTTCCCTTGCTGAGATGACTGACCATTTATGTACTTCCTGGGTATGCATGAGTAAAATAAATCTAACATCTTTAAACTATCCAGAAGTGAGAGAGGTGGATCCACAGTTAGTTACAATGCACACACATTCTGCCTTCCAAACTATATACAAGTTTTTGTACCTCAACTATGGAGCTTTCTATTTAGTAACTATCTCTTTAATTGGATGAACTATTTTGGGCAGGGGAAACTCATCTTGCAGAAGACACAGACATTTATATCAATAATTAACTTTACAAGAATGTTATCCTTGGTGCTTAAAAGCCTTTACAATATGTTTATGATTGGTACCTGTGCAATGTGTATTTCCAGTGACCATTGTCTGACACGCTATCATTAATGATCTTCACAAAAACAGAGGAAATTTTTTTCCAGTAATCATTCTTGACTCAAAATCTAAAAGTAGTTTTATGGAAATGGCTGTTCTGGCTGCTTCTAGCCAATAAATTAAAGTTCCAGAAAAATGCTGGAAAATAGAAACTGCAAGATGGAAGTTGTACTTAGTTATCTTTTTTTGTGACTTCAGGTAATCTGAGTGGATTTCAGTTCAGGGCGTATAGGCAATGAGATTAATGAAAGGTCTGTTCTTGGAAGCTGTTATTCATCAATCAATTAACTTAGGAAATGTTTTAAAATTCTAATCTTCCTGTTTCAGCTCTATTGAATTAAAATGTGACACCCAAGCAGTTAAAATTTCACCCTGAAATATATAATATGATATAGTATGTGAACATCCATCTGCTTTCTGAGGTGAGCAGATGTGGCCATTTTTACTGCAGTGTAAAATAAGGAAACATATTGTACCTTCTTTCTACAGAAAACTGAAATATGCCAGTAATCTATGTAGTCATTTTTTAAAGTAAGACTTAGCACATTTTGTCTGAATTAAAGTACTTGGGGGGGAAAATGGTGACAGATTTTGTTACAGTGGGGTAATCTTTATTTTGTAGTTAGTCATATTCTTGGATTTATAGATATTTAATTTTTAAATATCAAATCAATGTTACATCAAAACACACAGGACCTTTAGCGTGAAGGTTGAAATGTCGTTCTTTTCCCTCTCCAGGTTTGCCTCATTTGTTAGAAGATGTATCTAAATTAATATAAAAGATTTGTTTTTAAAAATTAGCGAACATATTTCAATTAACATTTTAAAATCCTGATGTAGTCAGGACAAGGTGTAGAGGTGAATTCTATAGGACAGCATAGGGTTCATCTCTGCCAGCTAAAATACAATTTGCCCTGTTTATGCTAGAGTTTTAAAATGTTAGTTAAAATATTGTAAAACAGACCTTTCATTTTGATTTAGACAGGCCCATAGGGGTCTTTGATCATAGTGAATTTTGCATCTGCTTGGACTTTCTCTGTAGATTAGCCTCAGATCATTTTGGGGTGAAATTTGGCTTCCAATATGGTTGACATATTCTGACTGAGCTGAGAAGTACACGACTGTTTTAGGGTGCAAGAAAAGATTATGTACTCAACACTGGTAATTACATTTGTATATACCTGTTTTGTATGTGCAGTGTAGGTCGGCAGTTTTGAAAATTTGGCCCTTATTTCTAAAGACGGGAGGAGTCAAAATTTAAGACTCCTTTTTGATAAGATTTTTTTTTTTTAAATACAGATTGAGTTGTGTTTTAAAAGGATACCCATATATAAAACCAAGCTGGAGAAAACAGATTTATTGAAAAAGCAACTGAAAACAAAACTGATAAGCACTCAACAGCTGACCTCTCCAGCAGCTGCTAAATCAGGTACAATTCTCTTGTCTTGAAACATAAGAAAGGATAACTCGATAAGAAAACTCTTGAAAAAAGATCAGTAAGAAATAGAAAATTTAGAAGCCTAAGAATTTCTTGAAGGAGTTTGAGACTCTCTTGCTGAACAGTTTGGAGGGACAGGTATAAAGTGCCAATATGGGACTGATCAGGTGGAGGACGATAATAAAGGGCTTTATTTAATTTGATTTCTGCTAGAGTCCCTATCCCAAGGTATTTTTCAGGTCCATGTTAAGACTGGGATTATTTAATATATTAGTGAGCTGGAAGATGAAACATCAATATTTGTGAATGATGCAAAATATTTAGGTCGTCAAGTTTAGATTCATAGATACTAAGGTCGGAAGGGACCATTCTGATCATCTAGTCCGACCTCCTGCACAGCGCAGGCCACAGAATCTCACCCACCCACTCCTACGAAAAACCTCACCTATGTCTGAGCTATTGAAGTCCTCAAATCGTGGTTTAGAGAAGAGTATGAGCAGTTTCAGAAGGACCAAAGAAAACTATGTAAATGAGAAATGTGATAGAAATGTGAAATACAATTTAGCTAAATGCAAATTAATTAATGCAGATTGGATGAAATTATAGGAACCATTCATACACAGTAAGATACAGCTACACTTTGGACTGGGGGTGTAATTTTGAGCTCAAGGAGATATCTGTGTTAACTCTGATTGTGTGAGAAATAGAGTGTAGCTGTGGTGGGAGGGGCTAGCTGCTCAAGTATGTACCTAGCATCTCAGAGGGGCTGGTACAGGATTGGGCTAGCTTCTTATGTGAAAAGAGAGCCATAAAAACAAATAAACCCATAACTCAAGTCAACACTCGCTGAACACTCATCTGTTGAACTGACAGGAGAATCCAACAACTACAAGAAAGGAATTGAGCATAGTAGTGAAAATATTATAAATCTATTATATGAATTGATGGTATCCCTTCATCTTGAATACTATGTTCATTTCTAGTCATGCTATCTCAGTTAGGAAATTGATGAAACGGAAAAGTCCAGAGAATGGCAATGAAAATTATTAGAGGCATGGCAAGACTTCCATATGTGGAGAGATTAAAAAAACTAGGATATTTAGAGGCTCAGAGATGAATAAGAGGTTAAGTGAATGGTTTAGAGGAGGCCAGAGAGGTGCTCTGATTTAATTGTTTCTCAGAATATGAGAACAAGGGCATGTACAATTAAATCAATAGCTCAGTTTAAAACAGATGAGAGGAAATGCCTTTTTACAGAATGTGGCACTCACTGTTTCAAGACATTGAGGCAAAAAGTTTACAGGATTAAAAAGGCTAGACATTTCTATCTCAGGTAATTATTTATGGCCCCTATTACCAGAGGATCTGAATACCATTAATTTATATATCCTCACAACACCCTTGTGGGGTAGGAAATTACTATTATCTCCATTTTACAGATGGAGAACTGAAGCACAGAGCGACTAGGATTGTGTCTACAGATTTTTAGTAAGCCTCCCACCCTGGGTCAACAGACTCAGGCTAGCAGGGCCCATGCTAGTGCTCTAAAAAGAGATGTACAGGCAGCGCTTTGAAGGTACAACTTGGGCTGGAACTCTGGTTCTGAAAGGCTAGGGTGGGGGAAGCCATGAATCCTTGCATGAGAACTTTCTAAACATTATTTCCATTTCTATGCCTAATGTGACCAAAGCACATAAGTTTTCATCTGTTGATTTATGATAACAGAGTCTGCTTCTCTCCAATAATGTTTCTAACAAAAGGATTTATCATCTTTTTCATCCAGGAGATATGCAAAAGTCTTTGCCAGCACACCATCTCAAAGGTGTCAATTTTCTTCTTGTCAGCAGCATTGATTTGCATCCATCGGTCACACTTAATAAAATTAAGCTTTCAGCAAGTCAAAGCTCTGTACGTTTTGAGATGCCATGGTTGTCATGGGGGTGGGGTTCAATCCAGACTGGTGTGTCACCATTTTCCCTGCAAGCCTGAGTGCCTTAAACTGTTTTGCTGCTTTAGTTCCTAGCCTGGTGTGCTCACAGCCATCCTATCAGCATGCAGGTCATACCTTGAGTGTCTATGTGCTAGAGAGCCCTGGTTCAACAGCTCTGACCCCAGAAGCCTGTCTACAGACCCACTCTGACTTCACCAACATTGATTACTACTTGCAGGGTCAGCCCAAATTTTCCACAAGCCATGTGCCCTCCACTGTCCAGCCTTCTACTGAACAGTTCAGAGAAATAATAAGGTTGGTTTATTCCTTTGGGGACAAAAACCACATCACAGCTTATTAACTTAACTGGGACAAATAAACCATTCTGTTCAAAGACAGCACTGAGTTGGTTTATAGTCAAAAAACCCATCAATAACAAATTTATTAATAGGATATAGGTTAAGTGATGCCATGTAAAAGAAATGAAGTTCAAAATGGTTACAAGCAAATAAAAGTGAAAACATTCACCTAAGCTGTGGGGAGATTAGAGCTAAAATTCAGATGGATCTTGATATATTGGAGAACTGGCTATATACAACAGCTGGAGTACTGTGTCCAATTTTGGTCACCAATGTATAGAAAGGATGTAGAGAAACTGGAGATCCAGACAACGATGATCAAAGGGATGGATGAAAACCATATAAGTAAATGTGAAGGAACTAGGTATGTTTGGAAAAGAAGAGATTAAGGGGGGATATCATAAGTAATAAGAGGGACAGTAGACCAGATGTGGAAGAACCGGCAGGCAGTAAGGGGCTTCTTGGCCCACGCTTTATTTCTTCTTTATTCTCCTGGCCTCAATTTTATAAAGCCAGAAGTTTCCTCAGTGAGTCCAAGTTTATCCTGGTGTTACTACTGAAGATAAATGTGCCTTCAACCATGGTGGTCAAGGACTCTACCTTTATAATTGGGAAAATTTCTTGCCTCAAAGAATGGCCTCCTCACTATACAGACCCTTCCCAGGCAGCCAAGTCCAGGCAGCCATAATCTCAGTCCACTCCTTCAGGCATGAAAATTAGCAAGGTTATCAGGCCAACACTCATAAATAAACAACAGAAAATTGTCATCTGGCACAGTAAGTGCCCCTGCATATGTTCATAAACAATGCCAACATGGATGGACAAGATATTAAATGATTATTGGCATTCTAAGTTTGTTATTCATTGAATTCCATGCTCTTCAGAAGGATTTTCTATTTAGTCTTAATGTTTAATTTTCTTTACTGAGCTAAAGAATTTAGTTTTTACTAGGCTGTGAGAGTGTCTCAACTGGTGGTTTCTTAGAGATGGAACCAGACCTCCCTAACAGTTGTGCTGATGCTTTCCCAAGCTTCATTTTCATAATAGCACTCACCACTTCTCTCCCAGGACTGATGGCTTTGGCTACATAGTCTCCTTTCTGTCATCCTGTATTGTGAGTGGCTTTAATGAGGCATACAGATTGACACAGTAATCTCTCCACCGGTGTCTGATATCATCACCTTCAATGAGGAATTTGCCATCATGATCTTTTATTATGTTCAATTGCAGGGAAAAATTTCTGGTAACAAGTCTAATCACTGTGAATATATGTTTTATATTATTGCTCTTGCTGGCTTTCAAGTTCTCACATTTTGCTCTGATGTATTTACTCTTATCTTGTCTAATTTGCCTTTGGATCTGTCTTCTAAATTCCTTGTACAGTACTCTCTCCTACATTCCTGAGTCTCCAAGTCATTCTTTTTCACTCTTTGTAATAAAATTAAAACTTCCATGCTCAAAGCTGTCAAAGTATACATTTCAAAAAGTTGGCATCAAACTGCACTATGGCTCATTAAGATATTTGAGTTGGTGGAACAATGACAAAGTTCGTTTGAGTTGTTCTCCTTTTCACACGTGACAATGCATGAATGAAATGAAACACATTCTGGACAGAAGCCATGTAGTTTGTCGATTCTGGACAGATCTAAATGCAGAGGACCTTCCGAATGTCTCATCTTTTTAAATTTTATGTTTGAGGCAATCAGTTGATGGCTTGATCCTCTAACAGGGGTGTCACCCACCTCTCACAAGCACCCCCTTGACTGAATGTGTGTACCTGCATTAGCACTCTAATTGCAGTAGGTCTTCTGTGACTCAACCCTCCAGCCGAGTTTCACACAGTCTGAATGTGAAATACAACCCCCTTCCAGGATATATAGTCCACAGGGGCCTATCCCAGAACCTAACCCAGACCTCTTCCTGTAGCCTTCTCTGTGCTCAGTCTTTAAGTAGGCCCAGCCCTGGTATTGAGACATGCCTCCCTGGAGGCAATGTCTTTACCCCTCTGGACTTTTCCGGTACAGCCCTCCAGCTGGGACACTAAACAGTTCAGGTCCCCTTGGGGAAGTGTATTACAGTTGAATATTCAAGCCACTTCCCCAATGGCTAATGGGGGGGGGGGGAGGAAGGAGACTTGGGCCCACCCACTTCTCTGGGTGCCACTCCAGGGACCCTACAAATAGCAGCATCCCTTTAACTAAACTGCTTTGCTGCTATGATTCCCTGGGCCACTTCCCCTTGGCCCCAGCATCTTAAGAACACTTCACCCTCACCATAGGGCTGCAGGCTTTGACCTTCTCTGCTCTTGTAGTCCCTACCGGCAGCTGCTCTGTTCACAGCCATGTGGCTTCCTCAGCCAGCCAGGAACACTATCCATGCTCCCCCCAGCACCAGGCAACAACTGTGCTCTGCTCTGCACCTCTTTTTATATGGACCTCTGGACTGCAACCTGTCATTGATTGGCTGTGTCCCACGCAGCTTCTCTACGCTGCTTGGAGGACTCATCTCCACTGCTTCTTTCTGGGACAGGGTGTGGAAGGACCATGAGGCCACCAGCAGTGGGCCTCAGGGCCTGGTACTCCCTGTCACAGACCCTCAGTGTGCACTTGGGCAAGTCTTTATCTATTGGATGCTCAAAGTCTAGGGTTGCTGTATCATTACACAGTTGATTTGGGTTCTCGTCATACTGTCAGGTGACCTCCATTTGTCTAGGGTATTCGATAAAGATGGTGTTTGGAATGACCAGGAGATTAGACTAGCAGGATTCAACTAAATGTCTTCCTCTCTTTGTGTAAACCGAGACCATTGTTTCCCATTACTTCTTTTATGAGAGCTTAAACTTCCAACTTTCCCATTCAAGTCCTCAATTACAAGGGAGATATCTTTGCTTGATGTTTTAATGAGTGTCTACTCAAGCTCTTCAAAGAACTCATCAGTCCCATTATTGTCAGCTGCAGTTGTAAGACTGTAAACCTGTATGATTGACATGTTGACTGGCTTGAATTGTAATGATTCTATCACTGATTGGGTTATATCCACATTTTGAAGTCTCCTTGGATAAGACAAATGCAACCCCATTTTCACTCATTTTCTCAGATCCTTTGTAGCACTCTGTCCATCCATTGTCATGAAATAGCCCTTACCATTCCATCATAGATCGGACATTCCGCAGCTGTCTGTCTTTTATCTTTCCAATTCTTTGGTCATAATGGTGGTCTTCCCTTCATAAGTACTCCTCACACTCCATGTTCCTACTCTGATGATTCATTTAAGAAGGTTCAGATGACACTTTTCTTTGATGCAAATATCAAGCACTGTACTTTCCGACAGATTTTATACAGCACTATCATAACCACACCCTGTACTCTTAGTCACCAGAACCTCCTCCCGAGTATAGTTTGTTGCACCTTCTAATCTGGGAGGGTCTCAGTGTCCACCACCGCATGTGGATTAAAGGTTTGCCTTTGTTCTGCTATGAAAAATCTCATGGGAGAAATTACAGAGAGTTGTTTCCCATTGCCTTTCCTCTAGTTTGTGGGTGCCATTAGTGAAAATTCATTCATTTAACTCTTCCATCTTTTGATGGCATTTCTTCCATGAGGGTTCCCACAAACCTTCCCAGGCACTCATCCCACTGAAACTGTTGGCATTTTCCTGAGGTTTGCTAAGTTACTTGAATGCTGCTCAGCACTTGGTTTTGGCCAGTTGCCAGGTAGACTGCTTTTTGTCTGGTCCCCCCCCTTTGGCTTATCTGGCTTCAGTGGCCCTACCAGGA
The DNA here is from genome assembly GCF_009764565.3 of Dermochelys coriacea. Classification (NCBI taxonomy): domain Eukaryota; kingdom Metazoa; phylum Chordata; order Testudines; family Dermochelyidae; genus Dermochelys; species Dermochelys coriacea. Next base: position 195,863,333 of record NC_050069.1, read on the forward strand.
GTTAAAGCTCCTGCCAGCACAGCTCTCAGGGTCATTGGAACACACAAGCCTTTCCACCGTGTCAAGATGCAGTCCCCAGTTATGCTAGCTAAGATTAAAAATGTTTAACAGATATCCATTGTCAAACTTACGGACATAAGCCAACCTCTAACTTCCTGAAGTTAGGATGAAGCTCTGCACATAATAAGCATGTTGTTGCACAATTGTTTATTAGGGAAGTGAGTTTACACCTTTCCCTGTAGGATAAGGTTGTGGCTACAGTAGGAGACAGGATACTAGATTGGATTGACTGTTGGTTTGATATGGTATGACAATTCTTAGGTGAGAAATAAGCCTGTAAAGAATTTATCGATGAGGAATTGAAGGAGTCAATGAACTTACGCTTTAAACTTTGATCCTTGTGTTCAGACTATTTTTGATTATATTGGTTTTAAAAGAATTTATCTTGCTTTTTTTTTTCGGCGTGACCTTGGAAATTGTAGAATGTCGGGTTGTAAAAGGTCTTGGAAGGTATTATATTTCTGTAATACTTCAGTGTAAAAGAATCTTACTTTTATGGGGTTATATTATGATGTGGTGATTGGATAATTATCTTACAGGAAAACCAATAAATATACTGCTTTGCGCTTGAGTTACTGTTTCTTTCTTCGGGGTATAATACACTTTTCTAGATTGGCATGAATGATAAACTATACATGAACATTTGTTCTTGTTTCCTCCTTTAATTTTTCTTCCGAGTATCTCTGCATAATCTTGGATCTGCATAAAGATGTAAATATGATTCTAATACTTTGCTGAGGAACCTATTAAAATTTCAGAACTATTTGGACTTTTTCTTTTTTTTCTTTCCTTCTACTTCAGAGGTGGCCAAATGTGGCCCACAGTTTGTGACGGAGAGGCATATGGAGATCCCAACAGGCAATGCTCCATATCAATTTGAACAGAAGGGTGTTTGGATCAAGATATAGCATTGCATGTCAGGATCTCTAGTCTGCTAATACACATCTATATTAAAGATGACTGCAGTCTACTCCTTTTAAGTAGATTAGCTTGACCCTTGGGATCTGCGTAAGTTGCTAATGTAGCTCTCAGCTGGTCAAAATTTGGGCACCTAGTTCATGGCGAAAGAACTATAAAATGAAGTAAATTTACATAAAATGAGAATTTTATTTCCTGGATGTTTTCAGTTTATTCTGGGTTTGTATTTACTTTTTGGGTGTCAATTTAATTTCTCTAATGATTTTCATCAGTGCAGAAAAGAAAAAGGTACTTGTGGCACCTTAGAGATTAAAAAATGTATTTGAGCATAAGCTTTCGTGAGCTACAGCTCACTTCATCGGATGCATTCGGTGGAAAATACAGTGGGGAGATTTATATATACACACACACACAGAGAACATGAAACAATGGGTTTTATCATACACACTGTAAGGAGAGTGATCACTTAAGATGAGCTATTACCAGCAGGAAGGAGGGGGGGAAGGAGGAAAACCTTTTGTGGTGGTGATCAAGGTGGGCCATTTCCACAAGTTAACGAGAACGTCTGAGGAACAGTGGGGGGTGGGGTGGGGGGAGAAATAACATGGGGAAATAGTTTTACTTTATGTAATGACTCATCCACTCCCAGTCTCTATTCAAGCCTAAGTTAATTGTATCCAGTTTGCAAATTAATTCCAATTCAGCAGTCTCTCATTGGAGTCTGTTTTTGAAGTTTTTTTGTTGAAGGATAGCCACCCTCAGGTCTGTAATCGAGTGACCGGAGAGATTGAAGTGTTCTCCGACTGGTTTTTGAATGTTATAATTCTTGATGTCTGATTTGTGTCCATTTATTCTTTTATGTAGAGACTGTCCAGTTTGACCAATGTACATGGCAGAGAGGCATTGCTGGCACATGATGGCATATATCACATTGGTAGATGCGCAGGTGAACGAGCCTCTGATAGTGTGGCTGATGTGATTAGGCCCTGTGATGGTGTCCCCTGAATAGATATGTGGACAGAGTTGGCAACGGGCTTTGTTGCAAGGATAGGTTCCTGGGTTAGTGGTTCTGTTGTGTGGTGTGTGGTGGCTGGTGAGTATTTGCTTCAGGTTGGGGAGCTGTCTGTAAGCAAGGACTGGCCTGTCTCCCAAGATCTGTGAGAGTGATAGGTTGTCTTTCAAGATAGGTTGTAGATCCTTGATGATGCATTGGAGAGGTTTTAGTCAGAGGCTGAAGGTGATGGCTAGTGGCGTTCTGTTATTTTCTTTGTTGGGCCTGTCCTGTAGTAGGTAACTTCTGGGTACTCTTCTGGCTCTGTCAATCTGTTTCTTCACTTCAGCAGGTGGGTACTGTAGTTGTAAGAATGCATGATAGAGATCTTGTAGGTGTTTGTCTCTGTCTGAGGGGTAGGAGCAAATGCGGTTATATCGTAGAGCTTGGCTGTAGACAATGGATCGTGTGGTGTGATCTGGATGAAAGCTAGAAGCATGTAGGTAGGAATAGCGGTCAGTAGGTTTCCGATATAGGGTGGTGTTTATGTGACCATCGCTTATTAGCACCGTAGTGTCCAGGAAGTGGATCTCTTGTGTGGACTGGTCCAGGCTGAGGTTGATGGTGGGATGGAAATTGTTGAAATCATGGTGGAATTCCTCAAGGGCTTCTTTGCCATGGGTCCAGATGATGAAGATGTCATCAATATAGCGCAAGTAGAGTAGGGGCATTAGGGGACGAGAGCTGAGGAAGCGTTGTTCTAAGCCATAAAAATGTTGGCATACGGTGGGGCCATGCGGGTACCCATCACAGTGCCGTAATTTGAAGGTATACATTGTCCCCAGATGTGAAATAGTTATGGGTGAGGACAATGTCACAAAGTTCAGCCACCATTTTAGCCGTGACATTATCGGGGATACTGTTCCTGATGGCTTGTAGTCCATCTTTGTGTGGAATGTTGGTGTAGAGGGCTTCTACATCCATAGTGGCTAGGATGGTGTTTTCAGGCAGATCACTGATGGATTGTAGTTTCTTCAGGAAGTCAGTGGTGTCTCGAAGATAGCTGGGAGTGCTGGTAGCGTAGGGCCTGAGGAGGGAGTCTACCTAGCCAGACAATCCTGCTGTCAGGGTGCCAATGCCTGAGATGATGGGGCATCCAGGATTATGGATCTTGGGTAGCAGATAGAATACCCCAGGTTGGGGTTCCAGGAGTGTGTCTGTGCGGATTTCTTCTTGTGCTTTTTCAGGGAGTTTCTTGAGCAAATGCTGTAGTTTCTTTTGGTAACCCTCAGTGAGATCAGAGGGTAATGGCTCTCTCACCCCACCCCCCACTGTTCCTCAGACGTTCTCGTTAACTGCTGGAAATGGCCCACCTTGATTATCACCACAAAAGGTTTTCCTCCTTCCCCCCCCCCTCCTTCCTGCTGGTAATAGCTCATCTTAAGTGATCACTCTCCTTACAGTGTGTATGATAAAACCCATTGTTTCATGTTCTCTGTGTGTGTGTATATATAAATCTCCCCACTGTATTTTCCACTGAATGCATCCGATGAAGTGAGCTGTAGCACACGAAGGCTTATGCTCAAATAAATTTGTTAGTCTCTATGGTGCCACAAGTACTCCTTTTCTTTTTTGTGAATACAGACTAACACGGCTGCTACTCTGAAACCTGTCATCAGTGCAGGACTCACACACTCTTGTGTTTCATCCTGCAGTGCAAATCAACTCATGAAACTCCCTGGTTCTTGAGATTTGTGACCCTCTGAGGATCTGCAGGCTGACTTGAGGGCTTTTTGTCCTACTAAGCATGCTCTAACCTCAAGTATTGCAGGCCCAAGAACACTTCAGACAGCAACTTTTCAGCTGTGATCAGTGAGGAAGCTTACCCCGGGAGCTGCTGCCAATGGTTCTCACACAGCTCTAGCTGTTGCTGCTGCTACCCCTGCTTTTTGTCATTATTTCCTTGATTCCCAGTCAGCCTCATTAATCTGAGGCTTCCTCTTCCCTTCAGCTCTTGGTATCACTTGCATTGAAATGTTAATTTAGTCTTTCTAAGGCTTGCCTGAGGTGCCAGCTATTTAGCAATCAGGCTTTCTTCGTTGTGGCTACTGCCTAAGGCTTGGATGTTAGCTATTCCCATGGTTAGCACTCCTGGAAGCTTGTCTTGCTATCAGCTCATTTCTCTGAGTCAAAGTTTCCCCGTGCTATTTTCAGTTATTCAGCATAAGCCTTCAGTGGCTGCTGATAATCTTTGTGTTGTGTTTTTCTGTTTTATTTCTCTCCTATCGATTCTCTAATGGCTAAACTGGATGTGTTGATAACAGCTGCTTCTTGCACAGTGACAACGACTTAGCTGTGAGGCTCTGCTGGGCCAAGTCTGGCTTATTAGGATGGACTTTTGCCTTGATGAACCTGATCTAGTGCTTGGAGCACCAATGTCCCTGTTGGAACACAGGTGCTCCATTGCCTCAACCCTTCAATGCACCTCCACACTTTGGTGCCTGGAATAACTCTGTGCACAAATGCCTTGGCTCATTGGCGCCTTGTGAGATGTGATGCACCCACACCTCCATTTTCTTGACATGCCAGTGTCTCCTCCACCTCCACACACAAACACCCCAGCTCTAGTAGAAAGACAACTCAGTTAACAAGCATCTTAAATACTTTGTGCACCATCACCTTCATTGCCCTGGGACACCAATGCCTCCTCTACTCAGCATCCAGATGCCTTAGCTCAATGGTACCTTGAGTAACTTGGACACGAGCACCTCACCAGTCCCCACATACTTGTATCTTTACTGTCTCAGAGTGCAGACTCCTTGCTGTCCCCAGTGAGGCACAGGCAATACCACTGGCTAATGCATTGCTGCATAGGCAGCTGAACTATTTCATCAGCCTCCACTGCCTTAGGTCCCTCACTCTCCTCTGTAGAACTGTGAGAATAACTGATTTTTTGGAACTGTAAAATTTTAGAAAAAATTGTTTTGAGTCACCCAAAATGAATTTTATTTTTTGTCCTGGTTAACTGAATATGTCAAATATTTTTTTTTTCTGGTCAAATGAAGCATTTTGTTTGACCTGAAACGAACCATGCAGAATCATGACTTTCAGTTTAGTTTCACTTTGGAGTTTTTCTTTATTTAAAAAAAAAAAAATTAAATACAATTGAAGGAAAATTCAAAACGAAAAGTCATTTTGAATCTAGAAGTCAAACATTTAGTTTTGAAAATGTCAAAAGAAAACATTTCAACTTTTTTTTTTGGCGAGGGGTGGGGTGGAGTACAGGGTTCTGACTGAAACAATGAACTCAGCGTGAGTTCGCTAAATGTTTCAGTTGATCTGAATCTGCATTTTTCATCAAAAAGAAGCATCCTCCCAAAATGTTCACCCTGCTCTACTCCTCTGGAGTTGTCAGTGCCTCGAGTTATGGCACTTCAATCTTCACAGTGCTTCAGCATGTCTACTGGCACATGGGTACCTCACGTGATACAACAGATCTATCAATGCACTGGCACCACCAGGGGATGTCAGGGTCCTCAGCTGCCCAGTGCTGCTTCTGTAAGGACAAGGATGTAGTATTAGACTGTAAGCTGTTTGGTCTTTATTATATGTGCATATAGTGCCCAGTGCATTGGGTACCCATTACCTGACTAGGGCATCTAAGTGCTACCTACATACAAATATTAAATAATAATAACTGGAGAATCATGTTTCCCTGAATTGATAATCAATTCCTGCTGTTTTATGATGCACTGGTGCCTAAACAGAAAAGATCAGACCTGAAATGCCTCCATACATTTATAACATTTTTAAAAAGCCATTATTTGCCAACTAACGTCAATATTAAGATACTTTTTTAAAATCAAAAGTTTTATGTGGATCTGGCTGATGGAATTATCTGGATGGACTTTTGCCGTGGTGAACCTGATCTTGTGCTTGGAGCACCAATGACCCTGATGGTACACCAGTGCTCCGCTGCCTCAGCCCTTCAATGCAACCAGCGCCTCCATTTTGGAGTTGGCTTTGTGTTTTTCAGTAACTATGTACTTTGGAAAGTATGTTAAACTCAGCATCTCTAGTAAAATTCATAGTAAAATCCTTCAGAATATTTCCCCAAAAGTACTGGTTGTAGCACACAAGCAAAGATAAACATCTGTGCCACATTTCAGAGATCTCTTTTAAAATGGCCAATACCCTTACATCACAATAATGACTAATCACTTGATACATTTCCTGTTTTTTACACTGAAAACAATTTGGTTTTTAAGTTTCATTTCAGAAGACCTTATACTTTGTTTTATATGTGGAGGGGAAAAAAGAAGTAAATTTTATTCTCGAATTAGGGTACAGTCCTGGATGTCTTTTTGAGGTACATGAGAAAAACTTTTAGTTGTTACAAGCAGTGGTTTGATATGATTGTCCTTGATAATATTCAGCTGAGAAGGAAAAATGAGAATTCAGAACTGTGCTAAAAATATCACAATCTGAGAATCCTTAGTTTCTCTAAATACATTAGGGAACAGCTTCAATTTACTATACTTTAAAAAAAAATCTAATCGATAGTGAGTTTCTCAGATGGAAATTTCCTCCTTTTATACAGACATGTTTTTTGAGAGATAAATGTAAGCAGTACTGCCTATAGCCTGACTGGAAGATCTTAAGGAAACCTCTCCATTTGCAAACTTTGGATATGCTACTAAAGTTTATTTTGTTTTTGCAACTTTAGGAATTATGTATGAAAATTATTTCATCCATTTCATAATGAAATTTTCACGTGGTACAAAAATGTTGCTTCTGGATTTAGTGCAATCCATATAAACTCAAGTGCAGTGTGGAGCCCTGACTCAGTGGGTGCTGTAGGCACAAGATGATAAATACATAATAAAATAATACATTGATCTTTTTGTACTTCATTATCTGAGTAAATCGGGTGCGGGGTGTATGAGTGTGGTGGGGGAAGTGTTGGAAGTCCTTATAAGTCCCACTGAAGTACTCTGGCCATTGCTCTTTTTGGTCCAGCTACTCGGGTCAAATCTGGGCACTGGATCTGAATCCAGTAGAATTTACATATTTTAATACAGAACTAGAAAACCCTCCCTGACTACAAGTAAGGCCTCACTCATACCTTCTCAGGAACACTACTCGGGAAAGCCGTCCTGAAGGTCATCAAACCTGAACTCTGGCAAATCAAAGTTGGACATAAGTTTCAGAGGCATGGACCCCTCAGTTTTGGATTGTCATTTTTGCAAAAATTTTAATTACAAAACCAAAACAAAAATAACTTGAAGTATTCTCAGTGGAGTCATTCTGATATTATTTATTTGGCTATAATTGCAGTGCCAGATAAATAGCGGTAGAAAGAACTGTGTGTCAGTTGTGAGTGGCGGGGCATAATGCCTTCTCATCACTGAATGTGGACTGTTCTGGGACTGTTCAATCTCTAGTTTCTCCCATGCTTCTCATCTTTTCTCATTATTGTGTAATGTGATTGGAGAAGTGATGCAATTACATGAAATTAGAATTCTTCCTCTTAGTTACTTAAAAATTACTTTTAAAAATCTTGGAAATATTGGGATTGTAAATTAATGATACTTACATGCAACTTTAACCTGAATAGCACTTCTTCTGCACTAGATCACTCCAATTCAGGCATCATGATAGGCTTAGAGGTCATTTAAATGAGCTGAGAATTCTCCAACTGTTAAATTCTGTGGGCACAAACTGGATTTTAATCAACATTAGGCATGCATCTCCCCATATCACCTGTTTTAGAGCTAGAGATTCCCTTGTGTCCCTTTTGCATCATCTCAGGATAATGCTGGAGTACTGCATTCGTTACTCTCCCCTTTCCTCCCCCCACCGCCTGCCTGCCCGCGCTGGCTAAGGGGTCAGTCCCCTGTAAGACTCCATTGTTGATGAGCATGTGGTAATATTTTCCTGCAGTATATGTAGCCACAGTTTTTGCATGGGATGTGGATGGGGGGACAGAATCTGATGAGTATTACATATCAAGTGAGGAATAGCGTATATTCTCTCCCACACTGCACAAATGGGTGCATGTAACAGTGTGTTTTCTTTCTCCCACTTCATCATTAGTCACATTTTCCGTCACTTTAATTTCTTTATATTCAGGTAATTTTATTTTATGCTTTATCTAATAATTTAATCTTTCCACACAGCCTTATTCCCATTTGTCTGTAATAATAGCTTGCAGAAAAGTGACCAAACACTGCTGGAACTTTTGCTTTTCATTTTCACCATGTTGTACATTTGATCCTGATATTTAACTAGCATTTTGGCTCTGCCAGACTTGTAATTTCTTTTTGTCTGCCAGATTAAGGCATATAGTGTGTTCTTTTATTATGCTTCTGTTCAGAATAAGATCTAGGAAGTATGAACATGTCTTAGAAAAAACTCCCTGTTTCATTTTTATGACAGAGGGAAAAGATGGACCTGTGGCTAAGCATAAGAGTTCTGCGTTCTGTTCTTGGCTTTCCTGTGATCACCTGGGTGACCTTGGAGAAATTAGTTATTTCTCTGTAGGCCTCAGTTTCCCCATCTCTAAAATGAGAATGATCCTGTTTTCTATTTTCCAGAGACAATGTGAATCTTAACTCAGTAATATAGGTACAGCTCTCCACGGTCTGTGGATAGAAGTTAACAGGAAAGTTCCAAGTATTATTGATAGTTTATTTTAATAATCCACCTCTTAACTGTATAACAATATTAATATTTACTTTTTGTAAAGTAGATTTTACTTGAAGATTTCATAATTTCATAAATTTAAAGATTTCACACTGCTGGTCTGGGAATTAAAATATTTAAGGTATTTTTTTCTAAGAAGGAATTTTAAAGTGCTTTTAGAAGGACTATTAAGAGTTTGGATATTTCTCATAAAAAAGTGAGTGAGATAGTAACAACATTTCAATATATGAATCAGATGTTCCTTTTTAAACAGAAAAATTGTACCTAGGAAAAATGGTTAAATATTTTGTGATGTTTTAGCTGTATGACTCCCATTTATCTGTATGGTTTCCATTGGCTCTAATTGTAGCCATTTTTCTAAGCCTTGCAAGCTGCTCTGGAAACAGAGGAGTTATTTTTTAGTTCCAGTATTACAGTATCAGAAAATGGAAAAAGTCAGACTGCTTGTCAAACAATTTTATTTAATCAGTGCATATTATAGGTGAGGTTACCAGCCCCATCTACTACTTAAATTGCTCAATAATTCCCACCATAAAACCTTGTTTTCCACTGCCTATAATTTTGCCAGTTTTTAAAATCTTTCCATACCAGTTGTTTGCCTCCAGTGGAATTTTTGTTGTTGTTGAAAATTTCGGCCCAAACAGTCCAGCTATTTCTGAGAACAAATCTAAGAAACAATACGTTGGTTTGCTCAAATTCTTGAGACTTCTTTGAAATGCTCTAGCCTTGGAGCAAGGATTTGAAAATTTGTCAGGGGAGCGACCTTTGTGTCAGGGATGTGCCTTTAGCTTGATGATAGTGCAAAAATATAGGAGACATATCTGTATTGTGAGCACCTGACTGTCTCTCCCTCCCCAATCAGACAGATGTACTCTCTTCTCCATGCTCCATTTCCTGGTTTGATTACTGCAGCCTCCTTCCTCTGTATACTCTTTGACATCTATATTGTTCCCTTCAGTCCATCCTAAACATGGCCACTAAAATTCATCATCTTCACCTACTGATCTGATCACATCACCTCTCCTCTTTAAGTTTTCCATCAGCTCATTTTCCACTGCATGAATTTAAACTCCTTGTCTTTAAAGCCCTACATAACTCTGCTCTCTGCCTTCATACTGAAGGTGTACATTTCAGCTTAAGGAGACATACCTGCGCTAGTGTGCTAAAAATAGAACATAGCTGTGGTGGGGTGAGCAGCAGACGGGCTAGTCACCCTAAGTATGTACCCATCCAAGTCGGTAGGTATATACTTGGGATGGTTAGCTTGCGCCACTAGGGCTACACTCTATTTTAGTCTCTTATTATGTCACTATCCCCCTTTCTCCATTCTGCTAATGATCCCAGCCTTCATTTGTTTTTTCTATCTCCACTGGGTTTTTTTCAACACTTCACCTGTCTGTGGAACACCCTTGCTATTTCGATCAACAACCTACTATTCTCTATTCATTCAGGTCCCACCCAGACTCTTCCTTCTTTCAGAATGCCCACAAGAAGTGAATCCGCAAAAATATTAATATAGAATTAAAATAAAAGAATTTGTCATTCATTCCTCTTGGCTTCCCAGTACATGCTGTCTATATTATGGGGCAGATCCCAAGCTGGTGTAAATCAATGGAGTTATATCATTTTACACATTGAAAGCTCTGACTCCCTAGTCTTGTTTAGATTGAATGCCTTCAAGGCATCAAGCATGTTGGTGAGTTAGCCAATAATAATGATAAATTAAAACAAAACTGCGAAAAGTGTGGTTTCTGACAAACCTAAACATATGAGGTTTAACATATGCATTTAAGTTCAAAATGTCTGGAGACAGTATTTTATTTTACTTTACTTTATTTTACCATACTACTCGGGTACATTTTTAGCATTGTATCAGAGGTTTCAGCAGCAAGGTTTCCATTAATGTACATGGGAGTAATGCTGCCAAATCTCAAATGTCACAGCATAAATTTACTTCTATATATGATATAGCAAGTGTAATAAAAATGTTTCCCGACAATGTACGAGGTAAGTATCAGAGTCTGATGCATTTTTGCATATACGATGAGAATTCCAATATATAAATATTTTTGTAGAGAAGATAACACCACAAATGTGAAAATAATTGAAAACTGAAATACAAATATCAAATACAAAACTGGTATAATTGGACCTTTTTGCCCTTTTTAAAATATTATGCTGAACTGTGACAAGACTGCAGTTATTAAGAAATGGACCAGAGTGGAAATACTTCTGTAAGAAGAATGGACTAGAGTTACAAGAAATATGAAATGAGAATCTCTAATGATGGGAATAGAATGAATTTGTAAAAGAATATTTGGACACTTCTAATATCTGAGCACAGTTAAGCATAAATCTGTGGTTAATACTAGTAGCAGTATTCTCAAATTATTATGAAAGTAGAGCACAAAAAAACCAAACAGTGCAGAAAACAGAATTTATTCCTAAGTACTCTTTGATGTATAATTAGGTAGATACGGTTATATTTTTTCCTTTTAAGATATGTTTTCTTGCACTCCAACTGACTTCATAATGATTATTATACTGAATGGAATTATGTAGCACAGAGAGGTTTTTACTGTGCTAAAATTGTGTTCTACACTAAGCTCCATGCCATTCACAATTTTAAACTGACCAATTCATACAAAATAAATGAGAGAAATGTAAGAAAAAAGTTAATGTTCATGAAAGATGCCATATTAAAATATTGGAAACTGATGTCCTCTATTGAGTCTCAGAAGGAGAAGTTACGCACAATCTTCCCCCAAAATGGGCATCAGCTATTACCTGGCAGCAGCACCGTTGAGAGAATAAATCAGTCTTTGTGCCCTTTGTCTCTGGTGCTGACTGTGGCACGGGCTCTGTTCACTAGGAAGAAGCACCAAGGGAACTGACTCACTTCCCACAGGTATCGGTTGGTACCAGCTTTCCAACCCTGGCTTAATTAGAAATGGTGACCTAGAGATGAACAGCTTACCAGTCACCTCTCTTAGGACACTTTTCTGATTTTTAATGTAAGTAACATGCAGTGAATCCCTTGTGCTGCTGAATGTGTATCTATCATGACAAATATGTGGAGGTGATATCTATGTGACACACTGGAAATTCATGGGATAGATTCTATTTTTCACACACCTTTAACTGACTCACCAGCCCTCTACTCACTAATCCATCTCCCCTGGGACTTATTCTAACATTCAAATGTGGTGAGCTCCCAGCCGCTGTCATTGACTGCAGTGGAAGCTGTTCAGTGCTCAGCACTTTTGAAAATCAGGCCATTTGTTTCAGTGTCTAAATATGGATTTAAGAGGCTAACTCCAGACATCAATTTTTAAAAAAAATCCCGGACAATTTTTTCTAAGATCAGCACATTTAAGAAAATTAGAGTAAAACAGCTCCCTGAGAACCCAGGTTCATATTCTCTAAAATCTTTTAAAAAGTTAAAATAAATAAATAAATAAAGAGAATCACCCTAGGCTTGCTTTGCTCTTCTGTACAGCTTGTTCAGAGTGATTAAAGATGTGAGTTTTATCTTGGTATAAGTTTCTGTCATAAAGTGTTCGTTTGGCTGACAGGCAACGTTTGATGTTTTCTTATGAATGGCTTTGGATCCGTTTCAGTGGCAGAAATTGTAATATTTATAATTGTCTTGGACAGTGTACTGTACGGAACTAAATGTCCTAAGACATGAAAGTAAATCAAGTCAGCCTAGGTTTTCATTTACTGCAATTTTTGCTGCTTTGATTTTGGTAGGCATTGTACTGTAAATTCTGTTTGTTTTTTGGTTTGACATTCACCTGCTTCTTTCTCCTTTCCTCTTCTCCCTGGCCTTTATTTTCCTTCCCACTCACTGACTGAATTCTTTCTTGATTTTTAGAATTCAGTGAAACCGGGGCATGAAGGCAGAAATGACTGACAGCAGGAAAAAAAGTGTTTGCCAACAGCCCCCACACTACCGAACCAGAACATGAAACTATACAGAGACAAACCATTCTAGTTTCACGGTGCCACTGAAGTGAAATGCCAAAGGCAGACAAACAGTCTAGCAACAGTTTCAGTGTCTGATGTTAGTAGCATATATATATATATATATATATATATATATATATATATAATTTTCAATGTTGCTGAATCTATATATATATATATATATATATATATATATATGATTCAGCAACATTGAAAATTAGTATTATTTAATCAGTTTATTACGTAGTGCCTCAGGGCCAGCCAAGAGCAAGGCCTGATTGCGGTAGACACAGTAGAGACAGATAGGAGATGGTCCCCACCTCAAGAGCATACAATCTAAACACAGCAAAAAGACAAAGGCTGGGGGAAGGGGGTCGAACAGAAAAGCAGAATCAACCCTGTGATAGTGACATTGTTCGTTCCATTACATTTCTGGGGGAAGGTGGGTGGGTTTAGTTAGGAGGAAATCAGCTAAATGGAAAGAAAAAGGAAGGGAAAGGGGACAGGGCAAGGGAGATGAGAACAAGATGGGCAGGTGTGGTCTGAGGCTGTGGTGAAGAGACTGGGAGGGAGGGGGACAGGGAGCTGGAGGGTGTCAACATTTGACATCAATCACTGATAGCACTGCTAGTGTCATTATGCGTTAGAACCTGTGCCAGCATTTAACATCAATTATCTTCCACAACAGCCAAGAAGAGCCTCTCTCAGCGCCACTAAATGAAACCACTACACCATCTACAACCATGTCAAGGTGGAGAAAGGGCCCTGAAGGTGAGTTGGTAAGACCTTAACAAAAAATTGAGATTTGTAGGGAGCTGGCTGTGGAGGAAAAGAGCCGCGGGCAAGCCAGCCCACTGCGGAGGTGGGAGACAAAGAAAAGCCTCTCAGCCCCTCCTAAGAACCTGCCGGCAATTTTAAGAACATTTAGGTCATAAATAGAGACTGCTTAATACGTTAATAACACAGATTAGTGCTTTTTTTTAAAACATGATTTTTAATCTGCCAGTTTCCCTTTTTAATAAAATAGTTATTTTTGAATGACCTTCTTTGTATTTTAAAAGGATATGGTATTAAAATTTAATAGCAGGAACAGGTAGAATAGAAAATAAAAAGGACATGCAGGTTTTTTTGGTGCAGCAGGAGGAATCACAGTTGACCTTGTTCTGTCAAAACTTCCTTCGTATTTTAGCCTTGACTTTGCAATTGGCTCCATGTGAATATGTGTCCACATGGAGGTTTATTGACTTCATCTGGGTTCCATAGAGAGAAGCTTTAAGGGGCAGAACCTTTGTCTCTGGCCTTTGCCCTGTCCACTCAACCAGCTGCTACGCTGTCACTTTGGAACCAGTGGGTCAAGTCATCTGGCTTGTAGTGAGGGATGAATCTCAAAATATTTGGATTCTTATCTAAACTTCTTTGGTATAGAAATCAGGTGGGACATCTTGTGAGAACATGGGCTTCTTGAAAGATTTACAGTACTTCCCAGTCAGTAACAGCCGATCAGCCCGAGTGTTTTGGCACTTCCAAACCAAAAGGAGGAAATCCCTTTTTCAGATATGGGTGCCTCTGCAACATCTTCAACAAGTACCTCAAATGTAATTGGGGGTCAAGGTATAACTATAAAGACACGTAAACCCCCTCAGAGAGGTTTTGGTTGTTCCATTACTTTGCAGATTCATAGAGAACTGACTGACTTGAGTCACTTTCTTTCTGTTTGTTCTGCTTTATTGTTCTTAGTCAAACTAAACTAGTTTAACCCTACTTCACGCTGGTGCAGCATGTCTATACAGTAACTCCTTGCTTAACATTGTAGTCAGAGGTGAAAGCAGGCTGGTACAGCGTACTGCTAAGAAGTGGCTGCCGATACCGGCCCATACACAGCTGATGTTAAAGCGCAGCCATGGCAGCACTTTAACATCACTGCCCCTCTTCCCCCGACCCGGGGCTGCCAACAGGTGGATTGCTAGTAGCGATAGTCGCATCCTTGCGGCATGGACTTCGGTGCCTATTCCAAAAGAAAAGAGGGGCTTAGCACACACCACTCTTACTGGCACCTTCCATTGGCTAGTGTAGGTAGCTGTCCGCTGGCTTTTGTGGCTTGCATTCTAAGGTACCTCTCTCTCCCCATGCATTGTATAGGGAACCTAAGCATCTTACACAGGCTTTGTGGATCACAGTGTTGTTCCTGTGATTTGCTAGGTGTCTAAAAATTAGCCACCACAATGCCAAGTATTGGAATGTCTAAGTCCCTTTGTGGATCCGGCCCAATGTACCTAGTCTAGTGACAGCTTAGAATTGTTCCTTCTGATCCTTATTTATGCTCTAGCTCTGCATGCAAGGCAGCTGCTAATAATTAAATCATAATGAATGCTTGTTAGATTAAAGCCAACTCTGCCATCATACTTCAGGGCTTGAGTGGTATGCTCTTGTGGTATTCCACCACAACTGAGGTTAACAACTCACTACCATTGTTAAAGTGGATCCTGAGACACATCTCGGAGCATTTAAGTAAATAGCATAGTTCTCATGTTGTTTTCTTTCCTTTGGTACTTCCAAATATAAAACTCAGTAAAGTTTTTATTTTCTAGTATTATTTCCAGTCCTGAATGCTACAGATATGCAGACATGATGTTGGTTTCTCTAGCGGGCAGCCATACCGAGGCTAGAGTTGGACAAATAGCAGTGATGAGCAGTTGTTTGTTTGATCAGAACTGAGATACACCCTAAACCAGGGGTTCTCACAAAAAATTGTTTGGTGGCCTCGGAGTGCAGCCACCAACTCGTGTTGGTGGCCACGCTGTCAAATTTGTCCTAAAATACTTAACTTTAGGAAAAACAAATAAATATGCACATATACATGTCCAAGTCATTGTAATTGATTCATGTAGGTTGTTTTTTGTTTTGCAGACTCAATAATAAAAATAATGTATGGTTGTATTTTGGTGCTGCTGGCCCCTGCTGCCTCCCCCGACCCCTCACCCATTGCCTTTGGCCTCTGCTGCCTCCTGCAGCTACTCACCTACCCCCCTCAGGGCCACCCAATATACAGAGGGTTAAACAGTTACAGTTCAAAGTGCGTGATAGCAGTTCTTGTTTGGCAGATGGAGGGGGAGATGGCAGTTTATTGTAAAACATTTTTTTCTCTGAAATTGCAAAAGACCATTCATTAATTTGACATCCTGAGGTGTATAAATAAAGTTCCATTTATTCCAGAAGCACCTATTAGCTTGTGATAAGGATTATTGTTCAGGCATGTGTGGAAAATAGTTTATGCCCAAGGGAAGGCTGAAATGTTACCTGTTTTTTAATAATAATAATTCCATAGCATAAGATAACCTTGTTAGACTGATCTTGCAACTTGTCCTGTGTGTGGATGGAGATCTGCTGACTTCAGTGCAGCCCTGTCCTGGCACAGGGGTTTTCCTATGTGGAATCAGCTGCAAATTGGAGCTTTTTAAGTGATCCTAGTACTTGAAGCTGTTTGCCCTCCTGGTGATTCTCTGTTCATTATAAAAAAAAGGAAAAACCAAAACATTAATGGCTTGATTTTTTCAGAGGTGTTAAGTATCTGCGGTGAGAATGGCAGTTGCTCAGCACCTCTGAAAATCAGGCCTTGAATTGTTGGTTCATACAATAGTTTCACCCCTTGCTTGGGAGTTAGTGTAGACTTATGGATGGTGCCCAGGATTGGGGCTCAAGAGTGCTAGAATCTATTCCCAGCTTCACCACTGGCCTGCTGGGTGATGTTCGGCAAGTCACATCAACGCTCTGTGGCTCAGTTTCACCACCTGTGAAATGGGGATAATGATACTTGCCTCTGTTCTATGCTTTGAGAGATATAGTGTTTTTTGTGAGTAAGACCTGTGGGGAATTCTTTCCTCACAAAAGGCCTGATTCTATCAGGTAATGAGCATTTCATGAAAGGCATTGAGCCTCCTGGACTCTCAATGGCTTCAACTGGATTTCACTGTGTGCTCACCACCTGGTAGGACTGGGTCCAAACAATGCAGCATTCTCCAGAACAGGGTACTTTCTCCCCCATTGTGAAAGTGTATTACATTTTCTATTTCCCTATTGCTTGGGGATTGTATTTTGGGAGTCTTCAGACAGAATAACAATAGGGCATTTTGGATTAGCTCTGCATTAAGCTCTAAAGAGTTAGAGTGCAGCTGAGCCAGTTACTCATGTTAAGTTGTGTCTGCCTTCCCATAGTTTTGGGGCTAAATTATCCTGAGTCCCATGCATAATAGTTAATTCTGAAAAAAGAACAGGAGGACTTGTGGCACCTTAGACTAACAACTTTGACCATAAGCTTTCGTGGGCTACAGCCCACACACGCGCACACACACACACACACAAGGTGGAAGTTGCCCATACAAACTGTAAGAGGCTAATTAGCTCATCTTAACTAATCAGCCTCTCACAGTTTGTATGGCAACTTCCAACTTGTGTGTGTGTGTGTAAAATATATGCATATATATCTTCTTACAATATGTTCCATTCTATGCATCCAATGAAGTGGGCTGTAGCCCATGAAAGCTTATGGTCAAATAAAGTTGTTAGTCTAAGGTGCCACAAGTCCTCCTGTTCTTTTTGCGGACACAGACTAACACAGCTGCTGCTCTGAAACCAGTTAATTCTGACTGCAGCAGCATTCATGAATGGGTGTGGAGCTGATGCACAGCAGAATTCCTTTCAGCTGCACTCTGCCAACAAGTGCTCACCGTTTCAGCAGCTGCTGTTTCTGCTGCTCAGGCCACAGGGAATTGTACAGACAAGTTTCCCCTTCACTTGCAGAAACAATCCAACATAGCTAAACTAACTCTGAGTCAAAGTGCTGACCCATCGGCAGGGGTTCAAGAGCCAAGCAACTCATCAGTTTGCTGAGAGGACAGATATTAACATTTTACTGTCTCTAACACTCTCTCGCAAACACATAGAAATCTGAGTATGCATATGCAGTATAGCACTGTTTATTTTAAGACTTGCTATGTTATTAACATTACCCATAATATAAGGCTACTGCTATAATAACCTTGCACTCCACTTACGCAAATCACATATACTCTTTCACCACATGAAATACTTTAATGAGCAATGCAACTGATTACTCAGTGACAACTTAGGTACTCAGCCAACAGTGTTTCTCAGGTAACTATGGTAATTTGCTAATTATAGTATATAGACGGTTATTTCATTCCCTTGTATCCTAAGGTACAGAACACAGTTCATGCACAGAATTGTTTTATGAGTTACATACAAAAATTGTTAGCTTGCTTTTTTTAAAGTGGGGCAAACTGACAAAACATAAGAAATCCAGAGTACTCCTCCATAAACACACATTGTATAATTGGGGAAGGGACAGTTGATTGAGAAAGGCAGCAATCTGATTAGCTAACAATGTTATGTTGATATAAGCCATCAGTTGTGGAGAGAATCACAAAAGCCTACTCTTTTGCTTTTTTTGTCTTTTGCTGCAACAGATTTCATTAGTCACTCAGCCCTTCTTCCAAGGATTCTTGGGAATTTAACTTAAATGATTATGTTGTATGGTTTCTTCAAGAGGGAGAGTGAGTTGTTCTAGGTGTGCCAATTATATTTGCATAATGATCCCTCTACTTGACAGTCCAAATGCCTAAAGCCATCAATTCAAGAATCATTGCTGCCTGATGAAGCTGCATCCTCAGTTTTAGGGGGTTCTAATTTTATACATGGACCAAGAGAGTTATTTCAGAAGGTTTCCAGAATGATTTCTCTAGTCAACAAATTAATGGCCAAATGTCATGGCAGTCTGCAGCAAGCAATAGAGGCAATCAGCAGGGCTGCACAGAGATTTGTGGGGCCCCAGGGCAAAATCTGAAACATACCAAAAAACAAACAAAACCCCTACCATAGAGACAAAAAAGGCCCCGGAAACAGGGGGAGGGGGTGTTGGAGAGCAAGCCTGCCCCTCGCTCACCCTGCAGAGGCAGCTCCTGTCCCACCAGGGTGGCCTTAGCTCTCCTCTCCAGTTGTTGTGGCCTGGCACATGGAGTTGCAGCACCACTCGTTTGGCCCAGCCACCCCTCTGTCCACCCCTCTATCAGAGTGGGGAGCATGGTCCGATCAAATTTGAGAGAGTGGGATTGTGACCCTGTGTGCCAGGTCCAGCATCACTCTGTCCAATCCCATTGGTTTGGGGATTCACTCAAATGGGGGGGGCCTGAGGCAAACTGCCCCTACCCTCTTGCCCCCAACACTTCCTGGCAATCGGAGCAAACACTGAGCAATCTGAAATGAGTTAATGACATGGAAGCGGCACTGGAGAAAATAAGACTCTTTACTCCTATATCCTGATTTCATGTTTACAACAAATTGTACAATACAAAAAATTGTATACAGCAATGTATGTTTGTAAACAAACAACATAAAGTGGTAGCTTGAAACAACTCTACTTTTAATTAGGTGCCTGTAGCAGGAGACATGTACTCAGTTGCATACAATGTATGTTCTGCTCTCTTAAATTTAATTACCGAGAACTTTAAAATCAAACTGCTAGTTCACTGGACAGAAGTCACTACATTACATATTATGACAAAGTTCCTGCTCTACCTTGGTGGGTCTTGCACTTATTGGCAGATTTGCTCGCCTTAGAGCTTCACGGCAACCCTCAGCTTGGCCGTTTTTCTGCATTCACAGTCCAGGTCGACTCCTCCTGTATCTGACCAGGAGTTGGGAGGATTTGGGGGGAACCCGGGCCCGCCCTCTACTCCAGGATCCAGCCCAGGGCCCTGTGGACTGCAGCTGTCTAGAGTGCCTCCTGGAACAGCTGTGCAACAGCTACAACTCCCTGGGCTACATCCCCATGGCCTCCTCCCAACACCTTCTTTATCCTCACCATAGGACCTTCCTCCTGGTGTCTGATAATGCTTGTACACCTCAGTCAACAGTCCACGTTCTCACTCTCAGCTCCTAGTGCCTCTTGCTCCCAGCTCCTCACACGCACACCACAAACTGAAGTGAGCTCCTTTTTAAAACCCAGGTGCCCTGATTAGCCTTCCTTAATTGATTCTAGCAGCTTCTTGATTGGCTGCAGGTGTTCTAATCAGCCTGTCTTAATTGTCTCCAGAAGGTTCCTGATTGTTCTGGAACCTTCCCTGTTACCTTACCCAGGGAAAAGGGACCTACTTAGCCTGGGGCTAATATATCTGCCTTCTATTACTCTCCTATAGCCATCTGGCCCGACCATGTCACATATCCGCCCCCCCCCCCCCGCTCAACACTATGGGGTTGGGCAACTTGGGACGTCAAGCAGTGTACTCGTGACAAGCCATCTGCATTGCCATGGTGGCTTCCAGCCCGGTGTTGTATGGTGAATTGGAAAGGTTGTAGGGACAGGTACCATCTGTCACCCTTGCATTCTTCTCTTTATTTCGCTGCATCCACTGGAGGAAGGCATGATCAGTCACAAGGGTAAACCGTTGTCCCAGAAGGTAATAACGTAGTGTTTCCATGGCCCATTTCATAGTTAGGCACTCTCTTTCAACCACAGGTTTCAGAGTAGCAGCTGTGTTAGTCTGTATTCGCAAAAAGAAAAGGAGTACTTGTGGCACCTTAGAGACTAACAAATTTATTAGAGCATAAGCTTAGCTGTAGCTCACGAAAGCTTATGCTCTAATAAATTTGTTAGTCTCTAAGGTGCCACAAGTACTCCTTTTCTTCTTTCAACCACGGCATACTTCTGCTCTCTCAGGAGGAGTTTTCTGCTGAGGTAGAGGATTGGGTATTCTTCATCTCCGACCATCTGTGATAGGACAGCTCCCAATCCTACTTCAGATGCATCTGTCTGTAAAATGAATTCTTTGTTGAAGTCTGGGGCTATAAGCACGGGGTTACTGCAGAGGGCTGTCTGTAGATCCATGAATGCTTTCTCTGCGGCATCTGTCCACTTCACCATGTCTGGACCCTGGGCTTTTATCAGGTCTGTCAGGGGACTCGCTCTGATAGCAAAATGGGGAATAAATTGTCGGTAGTACCCCACCACACCCAGGAATGCCCAGACTTGCTTTTTCCTATTCGGCCAGGGCCAGTTTTGGATAGCCTCTAGTTTATTTAGTTGGGGCTTGACCATGCCCCTTCCTACAAAGTAGCCAAGGTATTTAGCCTCGGCTAGCCCTATAGCACACTTGGCTGGGTTGGCTGTGAGGCCAGCCTGTCTTAGCATGTCCAGAACCACTTCCACCTTCCCTAAGTGGGTTTCCCTGTTGGGGGTGTGAATAATCACATCATCCAGGTATGCCGCTGCATAACTGGTATGGGGCCATAGGAGCTAGTCCATAAGATGGTGGTAGGTGCCACATGAAGTCCAAAAGGAAGAATAGTGTATTGAAACAGACCCTCTGGTGTAGAGAATGCCATCTTTTCTTTCGCATCTTTGGCAAGGGGAATCTGCCAGTATCCCTTTGTTAAATCAAGGGTGGTCAAAAATCTGGCATCATCCAGGCGGACAACTAACTCATCGATATGGGATATGCATCGAATTTGGATATCTCATTCAGCTGGCGAAAGTCATTACAAAACCTAGTGGTGCCATCGGGTTTGGGCACCAACACAATCGGGCTTGACCACTGACTCTGGGACTCTTCGATGACTCCCAGCTCCAACATCCGTTTTACCTCTGCCTTGATCTCCTCCCTTTTTTGCTGCTGGGACCCAATAGGGCCTTAAAGTTACCTTTGTCCCAGGGTCTGTGATAATTTGGTGATATGCTTCGGTGGTCCGGCCTGGTTTGGTTGAAAACACGTACTGGTATTGGTTGATCATCTCGGTTACCTCCTTCTTCTGGTTTGGTGTCAGATCAATGGATATCCTGATCTGCTCCTGCATATTATTTCCCTGGATCGGGGTCTCTTGGGCCACTTCAAAAGCATCTCGTTGGGGCCAAGGCTTTAAGAGGTTAATATGATATATTTGTTCTTGTTTCTGGCATCCTGGCTGTCGCACTTTGTAGGTTACTTCCCCCATGGGTTCAGCCTCCTCATAGGGCCCCTGCCATTGGGCCAAAAGCTTGCTTTCTGCCGTGGGTACCAACACCATCACCCGATTCCCCTGGTTGGAACTGTCTGACTTTTGCCTGGTGATTGTAATGGGTTCGCTGGGCCTCCTGCGCCTTTTCCAAATGTTCCCATACAATAGGGGTGACCCGGGCTCTGCATTCTCACATCTGCAACACATGGTCAATTATATTTCTCCCCTCATTGGGTTCCTCTTCCCAGATTTCTTTTGCAATATCTAGTATGCCACGGGGGTGGCGTCCGTATAATAATTCAAAGGAGGAAAACCCAGTTGAGGCCTGAGGTACCTCCCTGCATTGCAAACATAAGGTAGGGAAGTAGGGTGTCCCAATCCTTCCTGTCCCGACTTACCACTTTCCTTATCGTTGCCTTGAGGGTTCAGTTAAACCTTTCTACCAGCCCATCGGTCTGCGGATGATAAATTGAAGTTCTCAGGGTATGTATAAGAATCAGCGTACAGAGGTCCTTCATTAGCTTCGACATAAATGGGGTACCTTGGTCTGTTAATATCTCCTTTGGTAGCCCCACTCGGGCAAAGATCCCCACCAACTCTTTAGCTATCATTTTAGAGGCAGTGTTCCCCAGGGGTAGCGAGTAGCATAATCCAGAATGACAAGTATATATTGGTGGCCCCCGGGCTGTCTTCTCCAGGGGTCCCACTAGATCCATCTATTCGCTCAAAGGGGACCTCTATGATGGGAAGGGGTACTAAAGGTGCCCTCAAGTGGGGAACAGGGACTGTGCAGCTGACACTCCGGGCAGGACGCACAGTACCTCCACACTTCTTCATATACTCTGGGCCAGAAGAATTGTCGCAGAACCCGTGCCAGGGTCTTCTCTACCCCCCAAATGCCCCCCAAAAAGATGATTATGGGCCAGACTTAATACAGCATTCTGGTGTTTTTGAGGTACTAGGATCTGCTGTACCTTCTGCCCCTGTACTGGTGCAACCCGGTATAAGAGATTCGTCTTCATTATGAAGTAGGGTCCTGGTCCCTGGGTTTTCCCTTCCACGGGGACCCCATCTATTTCGGTCACCTCCTTCCTAATGTTGTTGTACCTTGGGTCTTCAGCCTGATCCCGTCCAAAATTTCCTCTCCCGGGGCTAATCTGCCCAAGATCTAGGGGGCCAGTGTCTGTTGCCTCTACTGGTTCAGAGGCATTAGGGTGTGGGTCAGACTCGGGTGCTTCTCCCTCCTGGGTGGCCTCCTTTTCAGCTGCTTGGGTCCGCCTACCTACGAGAGCGACCCTCTAGCTTTGGGCCAGTATTTGGGTTCCCAAGACCTTAGCTTCCCTTCTTTCCCTTTTCATCTTTCTACGCTGACTGGGAATGGAGAACAAATCTGGGGATATTTCAGAAAAGGTTGGGGTTGACAGTCTACTGTGGATGCCTCACTACTTTCAGGGCTTTCCTCTTTCTCCAATTCCCGTACCGGGAGTAAGTCTCCAAACCCTGGGAAGTCCCTCTCTATGAGCACTGGGTATGGGAGTTTAGGGACTACACCTGCTGCTACCTCAGTAGTGTTCCCCTGAATCTCTATTTTTACTGGGATGGTGGTAACCAACTGTCCCATGGATGCATGTTATCCCCGTACGCTTAGCCCACAGCAGCTGACTACGCTTCACGAGATTCCCTGAGACAAGTGTGATAGCACTCCCCGAATCAACCAGTGCTGTGGTCTTTACCCCCATTTAGCTACACTGGTCTGGTGAACATATGTGGGGTTAGTGAGACCCCCACAAGGTGGATTAGGGAGCATGGGTCTGCCCAGTTCCCCAGGTTACACTGCATAGGCTCCTCGGCATTGGGACACTGTGCAGCTATGTGTCCCCACTCCCCGCAGGCATAACATCTGTATGGAGCCCTAGGCATTCCCCGGTCTCTTGATTTGGATAGTCTAACATCACGATCCTCTTCCCCCCTCAGTGCTCCAACTCTTTGTGGCTTCTGGTTGGCCTTCAGCCCCTCTCTTTTTCCACCTGGGTTCTCCTGGTGGCCCCGTCACCTGAGCTCTAGGGCTTGGTGCTGCTAGTTTAACCGGGGTGCTTCCTTAACTAGTCGGGTCAGTTCCCTCGCCGTCCTTCGCCTTTCTACCAGCGCAACAACCTCATCGTAGGTGGAGGGTTCATTCTGGCTTACCCAGGTGCAAAGGTCTGGCGGTAGTCCTGTCATGTACCAGTCAATGACCGGAACCTCTAGTATTTCCTCTGGACTCCGGGACTCAGTTCATAACCACTTTCGTGCGAGATGGATGAGGTTGTATAATTGGGACTACGGGGTTTTGTTTTCCTGGTACCTCCACTCATGATATTGCTGGGCCCGCACTGCGGTCATTACCCCAGATCTGGCCAGGATCTCTGCTTTCAGCTGGGGGTAGTCTGCTGCAGCCTCTTCAGGCAAATCATAGTAGGCCTTCTGGGCCACCCCACACAGGAATGGGGCGAGGATGCCAGACCATTGTTTTCGGGGCCAAGCCTCCCGCAGGGCTGTCCTCTCAAAGGCCAGGAGGTATGCCTCTATATCATCCTCCTGCTTCATTTTCTGCAGCCAATTGCTGGCCCGCATGATCTGCATCCCATCATGGCCGCGGTTCAGCTCTGTAAGTGCCTTTACCTGGTTTACTAGTTCCTGCAACGTAGCCTGGTCTTGAGCAACATGGTCCATCAGCAGGCGATTAGTCTCTTGCTGCAGCTGCACTACCTCCTGTTGGGTGGCTGCCTGGACACGAGTAGCCTCCTGCTGGGCAGCCGTGGCTTGTATCAGTGCCCACACTACCTCCTCCATTGTGGTGGAAAAAAAATAAAAATAGACCCTCTTCCCCTTTTTTTTTTTTTTCCTTCCCTTTCCAAACACTCTCCTTCTTCCACCATGCTGTGGACACCAGATCCTAGTTGTGACAAAGTTCCTGCTCTACCTTGGTGGGTCTTGCGCTTATTGGCGGATTGCTCACCTTGGATCTTCACAGCAACCCTCAGCTTGGCCGTTTTTCTGAATTCACAGTCCAGGTCGACGACTCCTGTGTCTGACCAGGAGTTGGGAGGATTTGGGGGGCCTGCCCTCTACTCTGGGTTCCAGCCCAGGGACCTGTGGAATGCAGCTGTCCAGAGTACCTCTTGGAACAGCTGTGCAACAGCTACAACTCCCTGGGCTACTTCCCCATGGCCTCCTCCCAACACCTTCTTTATCCTCACCATAGGACCTTCCTCCTGGTGTCTGATAATGCTTGTACACCTCAGTCCTCCAACAGTCCGCGTTCTCACACTCAGCTCCTAGTGCCTCTTGCTCCCAGCTCCTCACACACACACCACAAACTGAAGTGAGCTCCTTTTTAAAACCCAGGTGCCCTGATTAGCCTTCCTTAATTGATTCTAGCAGCTTCTTGATTGGCTGCAGGTGTTCTAATCAGCCTGTCTTAATTGTCTCCAGAAGGTTCCTGATTGTTCTGGAACCTTCCCTATTACCTTACCCAGGGAAAAGGGACCTACTTAGCCTGGGGCTAATATATCTGCCTTCTATTACTCTCTTATAGCCATCTGGCCCGATCCTGTCACATTATGTATACACCTACTATAAATTATTCCCAAGAGTGATCATCCCTGATAATGTGTTGGAAACTATTTTAAATAACCTCACCCCATAGCTCAGATCATTAAGGCAAAGAGGAACCATGATATTATATTGTCTGGAGGTGGCGTGTGGAGGCATTGCTTTAGAGGAAGTATCCCATCCTCCTTTGGTTATATGCAGGTTTAATCTTAGTTTGATATGTGAGCCCTGTCAGTTTTCACTTGCGATGACTCTGAGCAAGAGGGAAAGTTCACATAGAGGCAAGTTCCTCCTGAAGCAGTGATTCTAGGACAGAGACTGTCACCGAAAAACCTTGTCTACACAGGGAAATTTTAAATTTCCCTTTGTTGCTAATACTGGGCCCCGGGAAGTTTTCTTAGCAATGCCAGAGACCTGGTATATTCAGGGCTTTGGCTACGGATGCCATTTCAGCACTGTGTTAATTAGACTTTCTGCCAACAGAGCTTAGATGACTGCAGAAAATGTCTACGGCTGGCAGGCTATCTACATGACAGCTCCTAAGAATGCTGAGAAATTTTTCAAACATTTCTCTATTACAGACAAGGCCAGAGCTGCTAATACAGCTCTGGGGTTTGGCTTTGGTTATTTTAGCAGTGACAGCTGACAAACTTTTAGTGCATGCCAGCAGAATCCACATGGGCCAGTTAGTGCGTGACATGCTAATGTGAACTAAAGCACTTTGTAGACAAGCTGTGTATTGCCTGTGGTGACTAATTTGTCCCAACCATGATGAGGGCTGTGAGGGTGTTTGCGTTTAGTCATTTGTTGTTTTGGATAGACCTGCACATTTCCTGTCTAAGAATAAAATATGTGTGTTTAAGAAATTCCTTTGCAAAGCCTGTGTTCCTTATTGTAACTGCTCTGTGGTCCCCGAGGGTTTAATTGCAAACCACAGGTAGGTGGGACTCTGGGAGAATATGCAAAGCAGCTGAAGAGGCTTGGGAGATCTTAACACTGATGTTGGCCTAGGGCAATTGGACTGTGGGTTCCCACATCTCAAAGAAGGGTTTCAGATAGGAAGTTGTCATCTGGGAGTGCTGGCTAAATGACCAGAGCAAGAAACAGTGTCTGGACTCTGCCCTGGGAAGCACATGGGATCCAAAGGGTGGCTCTAACTACAGTACACTGGAGACCACTCACTAAGGGGCTCAGCCAAGACTGTGACTAATTATTTTTTTTCATGGAAAAAATTTCAGAAACTTTAATTGAAAAACATCTTCTGTGAAAATGTTTCATTTTTCAATGAAAAACTGAAGCCAAAAATTAAAACATTTTAGGTTTCATAAAAACAAAACAAATTAAGGTTCTGTGTGTTCCACGTTTCTGTCCCCTTTCTTCCACTTTCCTTCACCTCCCTTTTTTTATAGTTGCAAAAAGGAAGAAATGGCTCAGGGAAACAAAATCTGAAAAATGTTTCAAACTAGAAATGTCAACCAGCTCTATCTTCTCCTATACTTTTTTCATGCATTCTTTCTCCTATTGCCCAGTACAGCACCTTACCCATGAAAATGAGTTTCACCGTCTATAAGTCAGTTCATTCCCAACTACAGGTTTTTTTCGCTGAGCACACAGCATTGTAAGTTAGCCCTTAATGTGTGCTAGGAGCTAGTATTTGTGTAAGGGCGATCTATTCAATGGAGATGCTGATAAGCCTGGTAAAGGAAGATTGTATTGTGGGTTTTTAAAGACTAGGCTCATATATGCTTATTCTGCATTTCCCCACCATTTCCTATTTTAAGTTTTCCTTATCACCTTGTTTGTTTAAATAAAGCCACTCTGGGTGGCTTGCCTACCTTCCATGATTAGTTTGTGTTTTTGACTCCTTGCTCAAATTAGTTTCAATGGCTTACTCATTTTCCCTATACAAATTTCCTGGTGTGGGTACCCAAATGGAAGCACTATTTCATCTAAAATCTAGTAGTGGACTTCTCTTCCTAGAGAAAACATCATTGGAATTACTAAACACTATAGACCAAAATTTCCTAACTCAAAAAGTATTGCATCCAACACTGGGGAATTCTATATTAGACCTTGAATTGACAGATAAAGAGGAATTGATCACAGAACTAAAAATTAGTGGCAGCTTTGGTATAAGTGCTCATGAGTTGGTCACATTTGTTATGTGCAAACAGAATAAAGTCCAAGTCAGTAAGATAGATAGATAGATATATACACACACACACTCACTGCTTGAAAAGTCCAGTTTCACAAAACAAAAGGCAAATCAGGTGGGAGAAAGAATTTAAACAGAAAAAAGTGAATGCCAATTGGGAATTGTTTAAGAATATTTGACTAGATGACCCTAAAACCATCTAGACTTCTGTAAGGCATTTAACTTGGTATTGCACAACATTTTGATTAAAAACTAGAATACAAAATTAGCATGGCACACATTTAAATAGATTAAAAACCGGCTGACTGACAGGTCTCAAAATGTAATTGAAAATGGGGATCATCATTGTCAAGTGGGTATGTTTCTAATGGGGCCCTGTAGGGATCAATTCTTGGCCTTACAGAGCTTAACATTTTTATCAGTGACTTGGAAGAAAACATAAAATCATCACCTGAGAAAGTTTGCAGATGTGGGAGTGGAAAATAATGAAGAGTGCAGATCACTGATACAGAGCGATCTGGATTGCTTGGTGCAAGCAAATCATATGTTTTTAAT
Organism: Dermochelys coriacea; assembly: GCF_009764565.3. NCBI lineage: Eukaryota > Metazoa > Chordata > Testudines > Dermochelyidae > Dermochelys > Dermochelys coriacea. Next base: position 195,891,286 of record NC_050069.1, read on the forward strand.
ACCACCAAATGTAAAGTTATACACCTAGACACAAAGAATGTAGGCCCTACTTACAGGATCGGGGACTCTATCTGGGGAAGCAGTAACTTTGAAAAAACTTGGGGGGTCTTGGTGGATAATCAGCTGAACATGAGTTCCCAATGTGATGCAGCAGCCAAAAGGGCTAATGTGAGCCTTGGATGTTTAGACAAGGGAATTCAAGTAGGAGTTGGGACCTCTGTATTTGACACTGGTGCAACTGCTGCAGGAATACTGTGTCTAGTTCTGGTGCCCACAGTTCAAAAAGGATGTTGCTAAATTGGAGAGGGTTCAGAGAAGAGGCATGAGAATGATCAAAGGATTAGAAAACCTACCTTCTAGTGATAGACTCAAGGAGCTCAATCTATTCATCTTAACAAAGAGAAGGTTAAGGGGTGACTTGATTGTAGTCTATAAGTACCTGCCTGGGGAACAAATATTTGATGATGGACTCTTCAATCTATCAGACAACGGTATAACATGATCCAATGGCTGTAAATTGAAGCTAGCCAAATTCAGACTGGAAATAGGGTGTACATTTTTAACTCTTAGGGTAATTAAGCATTGGAACAATTTACCAAGGGTCATGGTGAATTCTCCATCACTGGCAATTTTGAAATCAAGATGGGATTTTTTTTGTTTGTTTATTTGTTTGTTTAAAGATGCTCTAATTCAAACAGGAATTAATTCAGTAAGTTTCTCTGGCCTGTGTTAAGCAGGAGGTCAACTTATGTGATCAAAGTGATCCCTCCTAGCTCCAGAAAACCCAGGTCTCCTTCTTAAAGTCTGTGGACTGCTGTCTATAAGATGGTGCCCTTGCCCAGTGCCAGTGAATGGAGTTCCTGTGAGGGAAGCATTAAAATATGGCACTTTATTGAATATGATGCACTCTACCATGTTCAGAATGACCAAAGTAGTAAAATCTTGTTCTAGTGCTAAGCACTATTGGGATCAGGGTTCTGTTATATGTTGTATCTATTTGGCTATTGTCAAGTAAACCTGATTTCTAAAGCTTTCTTTCTCTTTAGGGCTCTGACCCTAGACATCAGCCTCTTCATACTGTCTGATGTACAGCAAAAAGAATTAGTTGTAAAATACATACTGAACAAGCAAAAGGAAGGAAAAAGAAAATATATTTAATATTTTTAACTTGACATACCTTTCGGTTTCTCTGCATGTCTTATATGTGCCAGTCTTTTTGATTGCAGCCTTCTTGGGGCAGGGCATCCTTCAGTGTGTTCTGTACAGCACCATACACATCACTGATACATAATATTTTTGGATTCTAATTCACATCTGCAGTGTATCGTCTACCTTTAGAAGCTAATTTATATGTTGTAACAGTGCTGCTGGTAAAAGTTGGTCCCTGGGCTCCTTTAGTATTTTCAAGGCTTGTTTCTTTCTTTGCTTTTGTTTAATACTGATGACACATCCCTCAAGGATAAAGGCATTTTAATAAACCTCTTCTAGCAGCTAGGAATTTTGGCACCTGCTTCAATGTTGATAGCAGAGAGCATCTGTACCATTTGCTGTGATCGTGCAGAGAGAGAGAGAGAGAGAGAGAGTTGACTTCATTTCTACCGTAAAGTCATGACTATAATTTCCCTTGATTGCAGTCTAGGTTCATTTAATTTGTGCTCAAGGGCCCTTCAAATAAAGTGATTTCTACTGGATGAAAGATCTTGCTACAGCCGAGAGGTCAAAATGTAACTTACTCTAGTGGTTCTAATGAATACCACATATCAGCTATATCCAGGATGTGCTAAGGAATCCATTTTGGATAGTGGAAAAAAAGGCAAGAACTGGATAGCAACTTGGAAATGTATTTATGGAAATCTTCCCATCAGGCATAAGAGGTCTCCTAGTACTTGGAACATGCAAAGTCAAAGATTTTCCTTGTTACTTTCTAAGTCTTCCTTTGAATAAAAATTATTTTATTAGATTATGATCACCTGCAGATATAAATGCCCTGGTAGCCTTGTTATAGATTGGGGAAAGATTAAGACTGAAAAATAGTCCTATAGAGGGAAGAGGTATTTGCTGGCTCTTACACAAAGGTAACTTTCTCAGCAGGGGTTACGTAAAAATAAACTCAAGGAAGAAAAGAAAAATTCACCAGCACCGACCCAAAAGATACAGAGCAGGAGAACAAGGACAAAGACTATTAATTCCCCAACCTCCTTCCTTTGTTTCCAGAGGCAATTTGAACACCTGTGGATTCCCTATACACACACTCAAAGAGCATCCACTCCTATATTTTAATTTTTTTCTTTCCCCCAGCTCTTTGCTTACTGCTTTTAATTAAAACTAGATGGTATATGTAGTTATAAAATAAATAAAATGTCTGTGAATGCAAGGACTGGCTGTAGATAGGAAGTGGCATGCTTCTTGAGGGGGAAGGGACTGCTAGGGTAGGTAAGAATATGTTATAACTGTAAATTTCAATTGTTCTTGGAGACGGCTTGATATCTGTTATGTATACTTCATGGGAGCTAGAGGCACTCTGTGGAGAAACACTGCTGGTCAGTGACCTTGGATACAGAGAACAGCTGGCACCACGAATAAGGTTAATGCCATTCCTACTTTGTCAGGCTTGACAAAGCCCTGTCTGGGATGATTTAGCTGGGGATTGGTCCTTCTTTGAGCAGGGGATTGGACTAGATGACCTCCTGAGGTCCCTTCCAACCGTGATATTCTATGAAGGTTCCAGACCCACTGAAATGCTGTCCATGTGGCTATGCCCTTTCCCCTGAGTTAGTTTACTAAACTTAATAGGGATCCAGTCATCATTGCTGTGTGTTAGTTTGATAAAGAACATATGTATATTATGTGTGAAAGTTCAATATAGTGTACATGACTTGAAAAGAAAATCTACCTACAAACAGACTGGGACAGATTTGCCCCCATGGTAAACCAGTGCAACACCGCTGATTTCAGAAGAATAGCACACATTTAACCTAGGGCTGAATTTGTCCCATAGAGAGGTAGGAACTGCTATACCACATCAGACCTGAGGTCTATCTAGTCCAGTATCTTGTTTCTTGATGCTGGCCAGCACTGGTTGTTTTAGAGGAAGGTACAAGAACCCTACCATAGATGGAGATGGGATAATCTATGCCACATATTAAATCCCTTCCTGATTTCTAAGTATGTCTACACAGCATTTTGGAGTGAGCCTCCCAGCCTGGGTTGACAGACTTTGCTAGCAGAGCTCATGCTAGTGCTCTAAAAATAGCTGTATAGCCAGCACTTGGAAGTTGTGGCTCAGGCTCTAAAAGCTAGGGTGGGGGGTGGATTTCAGAGCCTGAGCTCCATCCTGAGGCACAACTTCGAAGTGCTGTCAGTACAGGTATTTTTAGAGCACTAGCACAAGCCCATGTCTGTTGATGTGGGTTGGGAGCTTGCTCCAAATCGCTGTGTAGACATACCCAGTGATGAGTTGCCAAAAGCTGAAGAACCGGTTCCTTCAGTTGCTCCGGGTCTTTGGGGGCACGTCCTTCAGTCGCTCCGGGTCTTTGGCGGCACTAAAGGACCCACTGCTGAAGTGCCACCGAAGACCCAGAGTGAGTGAAGAGCCTGCTGCTGAAGTGCCACCGAAGACCCGGAGCGCTGCTGGGTGAGTAAAAATTAAAAAGGGATTCTCCGGAGAGCCTCCCCAGCCGAGAGCTCAGGCAGGCTGGACAAGAGTTTGCCCACCCCTTTAGCAACTGGTTCTAAACCAGCTTCAAAATTTAACAACCGGTTTGCGCGAGCTGGTGCGAACCGGCTTCAGCTTACCACTGGACATACCCTAACAGAGATTGGCTTCAGCCCTGAAGCATGCAGTTTAATAGCACTTCCAAAATTTTGTTACTATACTAATTATAACAACTCTGGATATTCTTACAATCCGTATAAGCGTCCTTTTTGAATATATATTTTGTGTATATCCTTGTACAAGATTGATTTGTAAGTCTTTTGGGAAGCCCATTATCATCAGCTTTGATATCAATAGATCTCTTACTGTTTCTAGAAAAGGAGTACTTGTGGCACCTTAGAGACTAACAAATTTATTAGAGCATAAGCTTTCGTGAGCTACAGCTCACTTCATCGGACTCCTTTCATCTCTGGCAAGGAAATAAGACTCTATATCTAAACAAGCCAGACTTCTAACACCAATCCTGTGATGAAGTTAGGAGAGAATGTGGGTGACTCTTGGAGCTGTTGTAATTCAGCATCTGGTAGGTGGGGATAGAGTTTGCATTTATTTATTTATTTATTTATATATTTAATGTTTTATAATAGGATGGATAAAAATCCACTTCTAGCATTTATGAAACTTTTATCAGTTGTCAAGCTTATTTTTGTGTTTATCTGCATTCATAAGAATTCACCTACAATATTAAGTTTCAAAATGCATTTCCTTTTCTCTCTTGCATTTTCAAAACAGGAAAAATAGTTATCCTGAATACATTAAATGAATGATTGAAAAATTACCAACATGCAGGAAATGCGGTTCTCACCCAGTGGTATGTGTACCCCTGGGAATAAGCAGAGGTCTTCCAGGGGGTATTTAAACTAGTCTAGATATTTGCCTAATTTTACAATTAGGTTACATGAAAAGCACTAGCGAAGTCAATACAAACTAAAATTTCATGCAGACAATGACTTGTTTATACTGCTCTATATACTATATCAGTGTTTCTCAACCTGGGGGGTCGTGATTTATTTTATAATTATGGGTAAAAATGAGAAAGTCAGCAATTGTTCAGTATTAGTGTGCTGTGACACTTTTGTATTTTTTATATCTGATTTTGTAAGCAAGTAGTTTACAAAAGTGAGGTGAAACTTGGGGGTACGCAAGACAAATCAGATTCCTGACGGGTACAGTAGTCTGGAAAGGTTGAGAACCCACTGTGCTATATTAATTTTTTTTTTTAAGTTTTCAGAGATGATCCACTAGAGCAGCAAAACAGATTTTTTTCTTCTCTTAAGTTGGCAGGTCAAGTAATAAGCTGTGTGTTTTTACAAAGTTAAAATTGCTCTTGTGAGGATTGTAGGCTGGCTTCTAGTGCCAGCTGGGTTTTGTCGTTGATGTGACATCACTAGTAATACTGTGTGCTGCCAGTGCTGAGACATCACTCAGAGCAAACCCAGGCCTCCACTGCAGGATTTGATGTCACAGAACATAGGACCTGATCTGAGATCCATGGAAGTTAATGTAAAGACTCACATTGACATCAGTGGCTTTGGGTCAGGATCCTACTGGGATGAGAGATTATTTACAGATTCCTGTAATGCTGGGGCAGCTAACAACAGTTTTACTTATGAATGTCCTGATTGCCTTTTTTTAGACATTTTTTAAGAGTAGCAATAACAGGAATGCCAAGCCTGATGTTCACTGGAGGACTGGTTGGGGCCTGTAGCCATCCCTGCTTACCAGCATGGTTCTGCTGAGGCCTGCCTCAGTTTCCCATTCACTTTTAGGTTTCCTTAAAAAATCCTCACTGTCCAGATAGTCAAAACATTCCCCCTTCTGGGGGCCAATTTCAGTTCTGCACAAAAGTATTTCAAAAGAAAACTCAAGCTGCCCCTCCTCCCTGAGTTCAAACATTTTTCTGTTCCAGTTCCAAACTGGGCCTAGGCTTTCCTTCCTGAGAGTCTGTCTCAGCTCTCCCAGCACCTGTTGCCTGGATTGTTGCCTTCTCCACAGGCCTTCCCTGCTGGTGTCTCCTCTCTGTCAACTCAGGGCCCTGAAGGAGCTTTTGTACACCTTGCAATGTCTGCAGACATCTGACAATACCCTCACTCTGTTGCCCCCTTTATAAGACCCAGGTACCTTCTCTTAAGCCCTGTTGGGCAGGATGTAATCAGTCCAGGTGTACTGGACCCTGCTTCCTCTTAGAGGGGCCAATCACTCTGTGACAGGACCTCAGCCCTGGTCTACACTAGGCGTTGAGGTCGAATTTAGCAGCGTTAAATCGATGTAACCCTGCACCCGTCCACATGACGAAGCCCTTTTTTTCGACTTAAAGGGCTCTTAAAATTGATTTCCTTACTCCACCCCCGACAAGGGGATTAGCGCTGAAATCGGTTTTGCTGGGTTGAATTTGGGGTACAGTGGACGCAATTAGATGGTATTGGCCTCCGGGAGCTATCCCAGAGTGCTCCATTGTGTCCACTCTGGACAGCACTCTCAACTCAGATGCACTGACCAGGTAGATAGGAAAAGGTCCGCGAACTTTTGAATTTCAATTTCCTGTTTGGCCAGTGTGGCAAGCTGCAGGTGACCATGCAGAGCTCGTCAGCAGAATAACTATGCAGAGCTCATCAGCAGAGGTGACCATGATGGAGTCCCAGAATTGCAAAAGAGCTCCAGCATGGACCGAACGGGAGGTACGGGATCTGATCGCTGTATGGGGAGAGGAATCCATGCTATCAGAACTACGTTCCAGTTTTCAAAATGCCAAAACATTTGTGAAAATCTCTCAGGGCATGAAGGACAGAGGCCATAACAGGGACCCGAAGCAGTGCCGCGTGACACGTAAGCTGAGGCAAGCATACCAGAAAACCAGAGAGGCCAACAGCTGCTCCGGGTCAGTGCCCCAAACATGCCGCTTCTATGATGAGCTGCATGCTATTTTAGGGGGTTCAGCCACCACTACCCCAGCCATGTTGTTTGACTCCTTCAATGGAGATGGAGGCAACGCGGAAGCAGGTTTTGGGGATGAGGAAGATGATGATGAGGAGGTTGTAGATAGCTTACAGCAAACAAGCGGAGAAACCGGTTTTCCCGACAGCCAGGAACTGTTTCTCACCCTGGACCTGGAGCCAGTACCCCCCGAACCCACCCGAGGCTGCCTTCTGGACCCACCAGGAGGAGAAGGGACCTCTGGTGAGTGTACCTTTTAAAATACTATACAAGGTTTAAAAGCCAGCATGTTTAATGATTAATTTGCCCTGGCATTCGTGGCTCTCCTGGATATGCTCCCAAAGCCTTTGCAAAAGGTTTCTGGGGAGGGCAGCCTTATTCCATCCACCATGGTAGTACACTTTACCACTCCAGTAGCACATACTTGGGAATCATTGTAGAACAAAGCATTGCAGTGTATGTTTGCTGGTGTTCAAACAACATCCGTTCTTTATCTCTCTGTATTATCCTCAGGAGAGTGATATCATTCATGGTCACCTGGTTGAAATAGGGTGCTTTTCTTAAGGGGACATTCAGAAGTGCCCGTTCCTGCTGGGCTGTTTGCCTATGGCTGAACAGAAATGTTCCCCGCTGTTAGCCACGCAGAGGGGGGAGGCAAAATGCGACCTTGTAACGAAAGCACATGTGCTATGCATGTAATGTTAACAGCAAGGTTTACTGTGAAAGAGTGTACCCATTGTTCTATAAAATGTCTTTTCAAATACCACTGTCCCTTTTTTTTTCTCCACCAGCTGCATGTGTTTCAAGGATCACAGGATCTTCTCCTTCCCAGAGGCTAGCAAAGATTAGAAGGTGAAAAAAACACACTCGCGATGAAATGTTCTCTGAGCTCATGCTGTCTTCCCACACTGACAGAGCACAGACGAATGCATGGAGGCAGACAATGTCAGACTGCAGGAAAGCACAAAATGACCAGGAGGAGAGGTGGTGGGCTGAAGAGAGTAAGTGACGGGCTGAAGCTGAAAGGTGGCGGCAGCGTGATGAGAGGAGGCAGGATTCAATGCTGAGGCTGCTGGAGGATCAAACTAATATGCTCCAGCGTATAGTTGAGCTGCAGGAAAGGCAGCAGGAGCACAGACCACCGCTACAGCCCCTGTGTAATCAACTGCCCTCCTCCCCAAGTTCCATAGCCTCCTCACCCAGACGCCCAAGAACGCGGTGGAGGGGCCTCTGGCCACCCAGCCACCTCACCCCAGAGGATTGCCCAAGTAACAGAAGGCTGGCATTCAATAAGTTTTAAACTTTTAAAGTGCAGTGTGGCCTTGTCCTTCCCTCCTCTACCACCCCTCCTGGGCTACCTTGGTAATTATCCCCCTATTTGTGTGATGAATTAATAAAGAATGCATGAATGTGAAGCAACAATGACTTTATTGCCTCTGCAAGAGGTGATCGAAGGGAGGTGGGGAGGGTGGTTAGCTTACAGGGAAGTAGAGTGAACCAAGGGGCGGGGGGTTTCATCAAGGAGAAACAAACAGAACTTTCACACCGTAGCCTGGCCAGTCATGAAACTGGTTTTCAAAGCTTCTCTGATGCGCACCGCACCCTCCTGTGCTCTTCTAACTGCCCTGGTGTCTGGCTGTGCGTAACCAGCAGCCAGGCGATTTGCCTCAACCTCCCACCCTGCCATAAACGTCTCCCCCTTACTCTCACAGATATTGTGTAGCGCACAGCAAGCAGTAATAATAGTGGGAATATTTGTTTCGCTGAGGTCTAACCGAGTCAATAAACTGCGCCAGCGTGCTTTTAAATGTCCAAATGCACATTCTACCACCATTCTGAGGAGAGGCTGAGGGAGCTGGGATTGTTTAGTCTGCAGAAGAGAAGAATGAGGGGGGATTTGATAGCTGCTTTCAACTACCTGAAAGGGGGTTTCAAAGAGGATGGCTCTAGACTGTTCTCAATGGTAGCAGATGACAGAACGAGGAGTAATGGTCTCAAGTTGCAATGGGGGAGGTTTAGATTGGATATTAGGAAAAACTTTTTCACTAAGAGGGTGGTGAAACACTGGAATGCGTTACCTAGGGAGGTGGTAGAATCTCCTTCCTTAGAGGTTTTTAAGGTCAGGCTTGACAAAGCCCTGGCTGGGATGATTTAACTGGGACTTGGTCCTGCTTTGAGCAGGGGGTTGGACTAGATGACCTTCTGGGGTCCCTTCCAACCCTGATATTCTATGATTCTATGATTCTGCACTTGCTCAGCCTGTAGTTGAACAGCTCCTGACTACTCTCCAGGCTGCCTATATATGGCTTCATGAGCCATGGCATTAAGGGGTAGGCTGGGTCCCCAAGGATAACTATAGGCATTTCAACATCCCTAACGGTTATTTTCTGTTCTGGGAATAAAGTCCCATCCTGCAGCTTTTGAAACAGACCAGAGTTCCTGAAGATGCGAGTGTCATGTACCTTTCCCAGCCATCTCACGCTGATGTTGGTGAAACGTCCCTTGTGATCCACCAGTGCTTGCAGCACTATTGAAAAGTACCCCTTGCGGTTTATGTACTCGCTGGCTTGGTGCTCCGGTGCCAAGATAGGGCTATGGGTTCCGTCGATGGCCCCACCACAGTTAGGGAATCCCATTGCAGCAAAGCCATCCACTATGACCTGCACATTTCCCAGGGTCACTACCCTTGATATCAACAGATCTTTGATTGCGTTGGCTACTTGCATCACAGCAGCCCCCACAGTAGATTTGCCCACTCCAAATTGATTCCCGATTGACCGGTAGCTGTCTGGCGTTGCAAGTTTCCACAGGGCTATTGCCACTTGCTTCTCAACTGTGAGGGCTGCTCTCATCTTGGTATTCTTGTGCCTCAGGGCAGGGGAAAACAAGTCATAAAGTTCCATGAAAGTGCCCTTATGCATGCGAAAGTTTCGCAGCCACTGGGAATCGTCCCAGACTCGCAACGCTATGCGGTCCCACCAGTCTGTGCTTGTTTCCCGAGCCCAGAATCGGCGTTCCACTGCATGAACCTGCCCCATTAGCACCATGATGCCCACATTGGCAGGACCCGTGCTTTGAGAGAAGTCTGTGTCCATGTCCTCATCACTCTCGTCACTACGCTGACATTGCCTACTCGCCCAGTTTCGCTTTGCCAGGTTCTGGTGCTGCATATACTGCTGGATAATGTGTGTGGTGTTTAATGTGCTCCTAATTGCCAAAATGATCTGAGCGGGCTCAATGCTGCCGTGGTATGGTGTCTGCACAGAAAAAAGGCGCGGAATGATTGTCTGCTGTTGCCCTGACGGAGGGAGGGGCGACTGACGACATGGCTTACAAGGTTGGCTTACAGGGAATTAAAATCAACAAAGGGGGTGGCTTTGCAAGAAACTGAATGGCCGCCTCAAGGATAGAACGCAAAACCTCAAGGATAGAACTCAAAACTGGGTTTAGTAGGCCGTTGATTTCACAGAGAGAGGGAGGGAGGGAGGGAGGAGAAAATGAATACAAAACAAATCTGGTCTATTTCTTGTTTTGAGCCACTTCATCTGTCTTTATACATCATGCTGGCAGCAGACTGTGCAGTATGACCGCTAGCCATCGTCACCTCCTGGGTGCTCGGCAGAAGACGGTGCAGTATGACTACTGGCCATCGTCTTCTGCTAGCAGCAGATTAAAAGACAGCACTGCCGGTAGGACTCAATCGCCATGAGACGAAACAAGGGAAATGACCTGGCTGAGTCACTCCCATGTTTGCCCAGGCACCCGGTTAAAAGAGCACCCAGGACTATGTCGACGATGGCTACCAGTCATACTGCACTGTCTGCTGCCAAAAGGCAATAGACTGCTGCTGTGTAGCAATGCAGTACCATGTCTGCCAGCAGCAAGGAGACATACGGTGACGGTTAGCTGAGTGGGCTCCATGCTTGCCGTGGTATGGCATCTGCACAGGTAACTCAAGAAAAAAGGTGCAAAACGATTGTCTGCCCTTGCTTTTACGGAGGGAGAGAGGGAACAGGGGCCTGACGATATGTACCCAGAACCACCCGCGAAAATGTTTTAGCCCCATCAGGCATTCTGGGATTTCTACCCAGAAATCAAATGGGTGGTGGAGACTGCGGGAACTATGGGATAGCTACCCACAGTGCAAAGCTCCGGAAGTCGACTGTTGCCTCGGTACTGTGGACACAGTCCGCCAACTACATGTACCTAGAGCATTTATGTGGGGACACACACACTCGACTGTATAACAACGCTTTCTACAAAACAGACTTTTATAAATTCGACCTAATTTTGTAGCGTAGACATACCCTCAGAAGCTGTAGATTGTTAGGACTTGTCTAAACACAAAGTTACACAGATGTTACCAGAGACGTGATTTTAAAATTGATTTAGTTAAACCAGTGCAGAAGGCTGCATGGAAATTAAAATTGAGATAAACCTGGCTTATATTGCTGTGGCTTAAAATGATTAGGAACAGGTTTGAACTAAACCAATATAAGCTGCTCTCAAACAAAAATAAGTGTTGAAAGAGGCTTTGTTCCAGTTTAATTAAACTGGTTTGCTCTTGTACCTTACTGGAGGAAATAAGGGTGTTTTCACAAAGATATAATTTCTCCAGTGAACCAAAATATTGATTAGACTGAAGTTGAAGAGATGTAAACAAAACCAAAGAGTTTTAAATAACCTAATTAAAAGTCTCATCTACTGTCAGTTACCCAAGTTCAAACTCTGTAAGTGGATGCAGTTTCTATTACAGTCAAAGAGAGTTGCACTTGCTTATTCTAAGGCTAAATTTTATCTCAATGGGCCAGAATTAACCAGAAGTAAACATAACCTATTCCAGTTGGAGTCTATGGAGATACAAAATAAAGTTAGTTGCTTTTCCTTGTATTCTTTCCTTTCTTTTCCTCAACTTTTTGTCCCATTGGCATATAATTTACTCATTTTGTATACCTATAGAAAGCCTAAAAGGTGCTGGTTATACTACTTTACCATTTACACTTGTTTTCTTACACAAGACACAATGTACATCACTGCTGAATTTGGCAGCTAGGGGCAGTTTTTCCTTACAGTTATACCCTTACATTCCCTACCAACTCAATGGGATTGTATGGGTGAAACTGAGTATAGAATTTGGCCCAAGGCTGCTGCATGTTAATTTTTTATAAGACAATTAACTTCCTCTCCTCCCCCCAAAAAAATTCCAGTTAAAAGAAAAAGCAGTTAACAAAAAGTGGCAGAAAACTCCCACAAGCTTGTGCCCTTGGACAACTTGGGCTAGATTGTCTAACCTCATCATATTCGTTGACAATGCAAAGGATTGAAAAACATCACAAATGGATGCGGGAAAGTGCAAGTTTTAGAAGCTCCTGGCACAAGTATATGTATGATGGATAACCATTCAGCCATGGGAGCTGAGTCACTAATTTCCAGACTTCAAGTGTTACATTGGCAGCGTCAGGCTGCCTTCCAAGGTATGCAGTCCAAGAAAAGGAAAGGTGAGCCATTCCATATCATAAAGCAAGGAATAACATCCAGTGGGTGGAAGGCTTGCTTTTGTAGCCATTGAGCACTGGCTTTAGAACACAGGAGGGCTGCCCAAAAGTAAAAGATTTTAAAGTGGCACTTAAATAGGAAACTCTTAGATTTAGGGTGCATGTGTCAGAAAGGGATGGGGATAGGGGAATACCACCACCTGTGAGTGGTTAGTGCATTTGGTTAATTTAAGTCTCTTCTTTAGTATAGAGTTCCCCTGTGGGTAGGGGAAGACAGGCCTACTACCTGCTGATGAAAATGAGCAGTTTAAAAAATAAAAGCCCCTGCTGGGTTTGGCATAAAAGAATCAAGTTTAGTCAGTTGATACACAGCTGAATGATCTGTCATGTGAAATCACAGTCTGGAAAAAGCCTATACTCTTGGGGTCATTCTGTACCAAAAAATTAAAAACTCTGCACACAATATTTTAAAATTCTGCAGATTTTATTTGTCAAAATAACACGACATAATCACACCAGTTTCAATTATTTTGGTAATTTATTTCAAAATACCTGTGAGCAAGTATGTCCTTAACAATACAGACAAATACAAAAATTCCCTCAGGAGTAGAGAGTTAAAGAAACACCTATGACAACCTGGTTCCTGTTTCTCTGTCCTGCCCACCCTTAGCCCAACCACAGGGCCACCCTGGCCCAGATACCCACACCCCATCCCCCCCAGAGCCCAACCACAGGCCCCCCCGCCCCCCTCCCGGAGCCCAGCTATGGTTCCGTCAGTCTGGATACCTGCTCCCTTCCCCCCACCCCAGAGCCCAGGGATCCAGATGGGGAGACAGCTTGATGCTCAGTCCCAGGTTTACATTGCGTGCCACCCTCTCCTTCCCTCAGGACATTCTGGGAACTACAGCTGTCAGGAACCCTCTAGCTCCCTCTTCCTCCCCCCAGCAGTGTCTACTATATGAGAGCTGGGCCTTATGGCCCCTAGTGTCAGATAGTAACACTGCAGCCCATTTCTGTGGGGGAAAGGAAATTCTGCATGCATGTTAATTTCTGCAAAAATCTGCATTGCGCAGTGGTGCAGAATTCCTCCAGGAGTATACATTCTGTTCTGCCTGAGGGGACAGAGTCTGCCCCACTCCTACCTCCTCAGAAACACCTCGAAGCCCTGCCCCTCCTCGCCGAGCATGCTGCAATAGCGAGCAAGAGGAGCTGAGTGTCATTCTCTCTCTCACACATGACTGCCCATCCGCCCCCCAGTGGTGATTTATGTTTCTACCAGCAGCTCCGGGCTCCCAAACCGACCTGCCTGCGCTGCCAGGGGAGGAGCACGTGACCACTCTTGCGGCTTCCCTCTGCTTCCCTTTCAGAAGTAATTTTTTCTGCATGGAAGCAAAGAACTCTATGTGGGACATGAATTCTGCGCATGTGCAGTGACACAGAATTCCCCCAGAAGTAAGCCTAGCAGCACAGGAAATCTGATACCTGAGTACACTGAAGACCTGAGCAAACAAAGTCTGTGAAGGAAGAAACCTCATGATAACTCACAAATAATGAAAAACAGTATTGAACTTTATCCACGGGCTAGCTGGCTGGGAGCCCTATCTCCAGCTAAGATGAGATGTGCCAAATTGAAGTTGGTCACAGAAATGCACCTACCGCTAGAAAGCAGCCAGGAAGCAGATGGTCAGGCGGGAGCTGACTTGATGTCCCATCTGACATTTCAGCGCCCCAGGGTGAAGCATCAAGAGACAACTAACCAAATAAAAAAAAAGTTTCACCAATATGCAGAAATGAGAGAGGAAATTTACTGCTGAATTAGGTGTACCAGCACCATTAGCAGATTGGAGTCATAGCTTCAATTGTGCCAATAGGGATGTATAGAAATGTAGTGCTCATTTCCAAATAAATACAATATTGCCTGCAAATACTTATATATATATTTTTTTTACTGTTTGGATTTGAGGTGGGGGGGGTTGTAATGAAATCTTGAGAGGGTTTTGATTAATTGGTGTTTGTTCCAGTAAAAACTGTAGTCTTGGTAAATGTCTGTTGTTGAAGACACTGAATTAAATGACTCCCCTTTTATTCAGTTTTTGTATTGATAGCTATTATACAATATAGGAACTGACATATTGGAGGATTGAGGGGGGTATTAATGATTAATTTAAGACAAATTCAGTGGAACTACTCTACTAATGAAAGAGAGCAGAATTTGGTACTTTAGTTAAGTATCCTGTCTCCACAGTTGCTTTTATCAGATGCTGCAGAAGAATACCAAACTGAAGATAGAAATTTCTTCCTGATACCAGTTTTATACCCTAGGTTAGTTTTGTACTGTGACATAGGTGGATTGAGAACCTTTGTTATTCTTGATAGTATAACTATGTGCTGTGTTTGATGGGGTGCACAGACCCCACACATATGAGAAAGGCACCAGAGAGGCCCCATTTGTGGGGCTAGCCCTGCCCCGCCAGCCCTGTCAATTACCTATGATAGGAGAAGGCCTTTAAAAAGGAGGAAACAGTAGTCCGTCATCGGGGGAGAGCTTACCCAGAGCAGGAAACTGCAGGAGTGACTTCTGAAGCCACATGGGGTATGTCTACACAGCAAAGAAAACCCCATGGCTGGCCCATGCCAGCTGACTCAGGCTTGCAGAGCTTAGGCTGCGCAACTGTGTCATTGCTGTGTAGACTGCCGGACTCAGACTGGATCTTGAGCTCTGGGATCCTCCCACCTTGCAGGGACCTAAAGTCCAGGCTTCACCCTGAGGTCGGAAGTCTACCCAGCAATGAAACAGCCTCGCAGCTCAAGTTGACTGACACAGGCCATCCGCATGTTTTTCTTTGCTGTGTAGATATACCTTTGGAGAACAACCATCCAGATCTCCACCCTGTCTCTACTCCCAGGGGAAGCCTGACAGAGTGAGCCCAATTCAGCAGCCCAGCCAGACGGACTCCTTGAAAACCACTCCACAGACGCTGTACAGATAGTGGTACTATTGCCTTTTTCCCCTTACAAGGGCCCCAGGAGGAAGTTATGCTCAGGTGTGGTGGGTCATTTAACTTTCCTTTTGATCCTGCATCAGAAG
This sequence comes from Dermochelys coriacea, assembly GCF_009764565.3. Taxonomy (NCBI): domain Eukaryota; kingdom Metazoa; phylum Chordata; order Testudines; family Dermochelyidae; genus Dermochelys; species Dermochelys coriacea. The sequence continues at coordinate 195,906,518 of NC_050069.1, forward strand.
GGACTTCAAAAGGCAGGGCCCCTTTGCAAGAAGTAAGAAACTGGGGCCTGTGGATGAGCCACCCAGTGTAAATAACTGGGTATGGTCAGGGTCCTCTACCACCTGGTAGAAAAACCTAAGGGGATGCCTTTACACTAGCCTTAGATCCACATAAATAACCCCTCATCTCTTCCCAGTTAGTCATCTAGGGCAGAGGTTCTCAACTGGGGTGGGGTGGGGCCTGGGACGGGGACCATGTCAAACTTTCTAGAGGAATGCAGTGAGCCTTCTAATAATTCAGTAATTTGGCTGGGCCAAATCTGAGTGAGTGGTGTTGTGACCCAGCCCATGGGGTCACAACATGGCTCAAATTTGTCCATTTTGTGAACTAAACTTGAATCAAAACTCTTTGTAGCTATAACATGTTCATATAAGGATGTGTGTATGAGTTGGGATGTTTCCCTCCTCCCACACTTCATATTGTGTCCAGGACCTGAACCAGAAGATCCAAACTACTGTGAGAAAAGCTGTCTCACAGGATACTTGGACAAACCAGAAGTAGAAGTGCTGCAAGAAAATATCTTCTCACAAGATTCCCAGGTGAACTTTCCACTAGTGCACTCTTGCTATTGTAAGGGGTGAGTGGACTCCAGGAAAAAAAAAAAAAAAAAAGCTAAGGTCAGGAGTGATTTAAAAAAGGTTGAGAAACTCTGATTTAGTGTGTGATTTTTTTTTCAAAACCACTGAAGTGTTTCTCCCACCTTAATTTTAATTGAATTACATAAATTATTGAAGACGAGTCTGTAAAGGTCAAATTCTTGAGAGCATTGACTCCACTGGGATCTGTGGGCACCCAAGAGAAGAATTTGGGCCTTTATGGAGGATAAGTCTACAACAGTGGCTCTCGACCTTTCCAGACTACTGTACCCCTTTCAGGAGTCTGATTTGTCTTGTGTACCTCCAAGTTTCACCTTGTTTAAAAACTACTTGCTTACAAAATCAGACAAAAAATACAATAGTATCACAGCACCCTGTTACTGAAAAATTGTTGACTTTTTTATTTTTACCATATAATTATAAAATAAATCAATTGGAATATAATATTGTACTTACATTTCAGTGTATAGTATTTAGAGCCATATAAACAAATCATAGTCTGTATGAAAATTTGATTTGTATTGACTTCGCTGGGGTTTTTTATGTACCTGTTGTTAAACTAGGCAAATATCTAGATGAGTTGATGTACCCCCTGGAAGACCTATGTGTACCCCCAGAGGTACACATACCCCTGATTGAGAACCACTGGTCTATAAAGTACTGTAGCAGGCTGTGACCCTGAGCTGTTTTCCCAGATAGCCCTTTAAATTACTTCCACCCAGCTCACCTGGACTGGAGACAAAATTTGAAACAAAAAGTTTTGCATCAAAATGTCCTTTCCTCCACAGGCATCTCTGCAGGGATGTCATTTTCCCAGTGCTGCTCCACAGCTTGGAGGCAGAGTTAAAACAATACAGGGTATGTCTTCACTGCAGAGTTAACTCAAGTTAACACCTCTCAAGTTATCCTGCCCCAAGTGACAGCAGCCACATTGCAAAATAACATTCAGGCTACATAGAATGATTGCGTCAGCAGCTGTCAAGTTGTGCTAACTCGAAGTGTAGCTTATAGCTCTTTAAGGGCCAGCCAATTCGAGTTAAAGCACTATCACACTCGAGTTGTGTGAGAGAGAGAGAGAGAGAGATTCAAAGTTAGGGGCAACACGAGTTATAACTTGAGTTACCTGCAGTATAGACACGCTCTTGGTCTCATTTCCCCTTGCCTGGAAGAGGTTAGCCAGCAATCCTCTTCTTACCAGTGTCTTCCCTATTATGAGGGAAGATGTCCTGGTTAGCTTAGAGGGGAGCCCTGCCCCACCTTACACTACAAAGTCTCTGGTCCCCATACAGTGAACCGTAACTCAGGGTTTTCCCAGACACCTGCTGTTACTCTGGGAGCACTTTCTCCCTCTCAGTGTCTACCTCTGCTATTTTTTGGGTATCTGTCTGCCCCAGAACTCCTGGAATGGGTTAGTCTGGCCCCTAAGACTTCCCCTTCTAGACTTAAAGTGTCAGTAAACCATGTTAGAGTTTCCATTGAAAATCCAAACCATGTAATTTAATTTAATCTAACTAGTGTCAGACAGCTCATATTTTTAGATAGCCCATCATTAAAATTTATTAAAGAACAAATGTAGATTGTTTTGTACTTATTCTATCTCTGTACTCCAGAAAAGGATTTATTTAAAACATTCAAATGCCTCATTTCCAAACCACTATGTCTGTACTTTAGGTTCGGACAGAAAATAATAGGGATGGAAGCGATCACAAGAGGTCATCTAATGCAGACCTCTGTGCTGAGGCAGGACCACAGAAACCAAGACCATCCTTGACAGGTGTTTGTCTAACTTGTTCTTAAAAACCTTCAATGACAGCAATTCCACAACCTCCCTTGAAAGCCTATTCCAGAATTTAGCTATTCTTATAGTTAGAAAGTTTTTCTTCATATCTAATCCCAGTTGTTTTCAAACTTTGGTATGTGGACTATCTAAGGAGCCCGCAAAAGGTTGTTGTTAGCATAGAACAGTGGTGTTCAACCTGTGGTCTACATACCCCTGGGGGTCTGCACACTATGTCTAAGATTTTCAAAGGGGTCCACACCTCCATTTGAAATTTTTAGGAGTCTCCAAATAAAAAAAGTTTGAAAACTACTGTTCTAATCCAAATCTCCCTTGCTGCAGATTAAGCCCATTACTCATTGTCCTACCTTCTGTAGTCATGGAGAACAACTGATCACCATCCTCTTTATAATAGCCCTTATCATATTTGAAGACTTATCAGGTTCTTCCCTCAGTCTTCATTTTCCCAAGACTAAACATGTCCAGTTTTTTTAACTTTTCTTTTTAGGTCAGGTTTTCTAAACCATTTATCATTTTTGTAACTCTCCTATGGACTCTCTCCAGTTTGTCCACATCTTTTCTAAAGTATGGTGTCCAGAACTGGACACAGTTCTCCAGCTGAGGCCTCAGGAGTGCTGAGTAGAGCGGGACAATTATCTCTCGTGTCTGACATACAATCCTCCTGTTAATACACCCAGAATACTAGCCTTTTTTGCAACTGCATCACTTTGTTGATTCATATTCAATTTGTGATCCACTGTTAACCCTAGATCCTTTTCAGTAGTACTACTGCATAGCCAGTTATTCCCCATTTTGTAAGTGTGTATTTACTTTTTCCTTCCCAAGCATAGTATTTTGCACTTATCTGTACTGAATTTCATCATGTTGATTTTAGACCAATTCTCCAATTTGTCAAGGTTGTTTGAATTCTAATCCTGTCCTTCAAATTGCTAGCAATCCCTCCCAGCTTGGTGTCATCCACAAATTTGTAAGCATACTCTCCTGTCCATTATCTAAATAACTATTGAAAATCTTGAATAGTACTGGACCCAGGAAAACCCCTGTGGTACCCTATTAGATACATTCCCTCAATTTGACAGCAAACCATTTATAACTACTCTTTGAGTACAGTCTTTCAACCAGTTGTGCACCAACTTATAATAATTTCCTTTAGACCACATGTTCCTAGTCTGCTTATGAGACTATCATGTGGGACTGTCAAAAGCATTACAAAAATCAAGATGTATCATGTCTACAGCTTCTCCTCCCCCACATGTATTAGGCCAACAGCCCTGTCAAAAAAAGAAATTAGGTCAATTTGTCATGATTCCTTCTTGACAAATCCATGTTGACTATTACTCGTAACCCTATTATCTGCTAGGTATTTGCAAACTGATTGTTTAGTACTTTGTTCCAGTGTCTTTCTAGGTATCAAAGTTAGGCTGACTGGTCTATAATTCCCCCGGTCCTCTTTGTCCCATTTTTAAAGATAGGTACTATGTTTGCCCTTCTCTGGTCTTCTGGGACCTCACCCATCCTGCATGAGTTCTCAAAGGCGATCCCTGACAGTTCTGAGATTGCTTCAGCTATTTCCTTAAGCATCCAAGGGTGAATTTCATCAAGGCCTGCTGTCTTAAATGTATCTAATTTATCTAAATATTTTTAATTCATTCTTTCCCTATTTGGGCTTGTGTTCCTTCCCCCTTGTTGTTAATATTAATTGCGTTAACTATCTGGTCCCAATATACCTCTTTGTGAAGATTGAAGGTAAATAGGCATTAAACGCTTCTGCCTTGTTGATGTTGTCCATTATTAGCTCTTCTTCCCTGCTAACGAGAGGACCTACAATTTCCCTCATCTTTCTCTTGCTTCTAATATACGTATAGCACCTCTTCTTATTGCCTCTTATTGCTTTTTATGTCACTGGCTAAGTGTAACTCATTTTGTGCTTTAGTCTTTTTGATTTTGTCACTACATGCTTGTGCTATTCTTTTGAACTCCTCTTTAGCAATTCATCCATGTATCAACTTTTTGTAGGATTCCTTTTTGATTTTCAGGTCACTAAAGAGCTTCGGATGGAGCCAACTTGCCTCTTACTATTCTTCCTATCTTTTGTTTGCATCAGGACAGTGTTCAGTTGTGCCTTTAATATTGTCTCCTTGAGAAATTGCCAGCTTTTCTGAAGCCCTTTCCCCCTTAGATTTTCTTCCCATGTGATCTTGCCTATCTGATCTCTGAGTCTGTGGGTCTGCTTTTTTGAAGTCCATTCCCCCATCCCGCTGTTCTCACTCCTTCCTTTTCCTCAGAATCATGAAATCTATCATTTTATCACTCAAATTGCCTTCAACATTTAGATTCACAAACTATTCCTCCTTATAGTCAGAATCAAATCTAAAATGGCTGTCCTCTTGGTTTCTTCCTCCACCTTCTGAAATAAAAAGTTGTCCCCAATACATTCAAGATCTTATTGGACATTTTGTGTTTTGCCATTTACTTTTTCCAACAGATGTCTGAGTAGTAAAAGTCTCCCATTACTACCAGGTCTTGTATTTTAGATATTTCTATTATTTGTTGTAGAAATGCCTCATGCACCTCCTTCTCCTGAATTGGTAGCCTCTAGTAGACCTCTACCATGGCATTTCCTGTTTCCCCCCCATTTATCTTCATCCAGAGACTTTCAACTAGTCTGCCACCCACCTCCTTCTGAACCTCAGAACAAGTATATGCATTATTAACGTGTAATATGATACAGGATTTAGCCCTAATCTTTGTCTTGCCAATTTAGATTGGCTGCTGGTGTGTTCCTATATATGTATAGCAATGTCTGTTCCTGTAAAAATACAGGGCTTGAATGGCAGTGAGTTAACAAGGGAGACTATGTGCATACTTCAGTTTGAGCCCTGCATAGACTCAAACACATTGCTATTTTACTTTCACTAACTTTAAACATATATTACCATTAATTTCATGAGCTTACTAATGTGACTGTCACATTTTTTGCATAAAAATGATCATCACATTTCCCATTTAAGAATCTGATATTCTTTATGAACATATCTGAATTCTATAAAGAGAGCTGACAGTTTGTAGGTATAGGGGTTTTTCTTCTTTTTTCTATTATTGTCTCATTTCAATAGAAATGCTAATGGAAAAACATGAAGGACAGCATAATCATGGTGCTGCTTTAGTGATTCTGTGGTTAACTTTTCCTCAGAGCTTTAATTATAAAGCTTATATTTATTTCAGCAGTTTAACTGTATAAATTCTCAGATAAACACACTTGGGGATACATTCATTCCACTTGTAGGTGTTAACTGAGCCTCTGTTAGCCAGGGGACCATACTGGAGCTGGGAGTTCACACCCCAGGATGAGAGGCTGCATGTGGTGGACTGGATGGAAATGAAAGAATAAGAGAAGAATTGACTTTATCTACTTAAGGAAAATAATTACAAAACTATCATTGAGAGGTAGATGCAATTAAATAAAATGCAGTGAGAGTGTGTTGGAGAGTGCTAAGAAAATGCAAACATACCTTGATTGAATTGAGGAATAATTGCGGAGTATGCAAACAAAGCTAAGAAAGTCTGAGTGTAGCTGGGAAGAGTGAAGAGTGTTCAGGGAGTACAACTCCCAGTCAGCATGTATGAAGTCAGCATCACAGTGTGTGTGAGTTCAGAGTGGGAAAATGCCATAAGAAAGGACAAAACCTTGAAAGAGCACCATCTAGGACACTCCTTTGTCAGGTATAGTTCTCCATATTCTGGAAACAGTTCCACGGTCATTACATGCATTCTAAGGCTCTGATTCAGGAAAGCACTCCTATTCAAGAAGGGTACATAAGCAAATTCTTAAATCCCACTGGGGTCAATGAGACTTAAGCACATGCTTAAGTGATTTCCTGAATAGAATTGGCATGTGCTTATGTACTTTCCTGAAATGGGGGATAGAGAAAGATAAAGATATTTTTGTTAAGCTTCTTAGGCCTTGGCTACACTTGCGAGTTACAGCGCAATAAAGGAGCCCTGGGCACACTAGCTCACTACCTGTCCACACTGGCAAGGTACGTAGAGCGCTCTGACTCCGCAGCTACAGCACTGCTGGTACTCCACCTCGGCGAATGGAATAATGTTTGCTGCACCCCTGCTGGAGCGCCACTGCGCCAGTGTGGATGAGGTGTTGCATTACTGCGCTCTGATCAGCCTCCAGAAATGTCCCATAATCCTCTTAAGTCAAATGGCCACTCTTGTCATTGTTTTGAACTCGCTGTAGGAATGTGGATTTGCCCTTTGAAAGCTCCGTTTCTGACAGCCGGCTGCTTATCTGCTCCGAGACAAAGCAACCATTACTGTGGAATGCTGTGTGTGAGAGAGAGAGGCAGGGGGCGAGGGGGGTCTGCTGAGGTCTGAATTTACAAGAATGCATGCTGACATACTCTCAGCCCCCTGCCCAAAACCCACTCTCTCTCCCCCCACATACACATAACACACTCCCTGTCACACTCCCCCCTCCCCCCCATTTGAAAAGCACGTTGCAGCCACTTGCATGCTAGGATAGCTACCACAATGCACTGCTCTCTGTGGCTGTTGCAAGAGCTGCTAATGTGGTCACGCCAGTGCGCTTGTAGCTATCAGTGTGGACAGATTGCAGTGCTTTCCCAACTGGGCTCTACAAAGGCGGGTTTAACTCAAAGCACTCTACATCTGCAAGTCTATCCATACCCTTAGGAACACCTTCAGGAACACCTGAACAGCATCCTGCAAACTTAGCAAAATTATAAAGCACAAATCCAATGATTAACAAAAGTCCTTTGTTCCAAGAACAGCACTTTGGAAGCTTGATCTGTAAAGCCTCAAAGACCTTATCTGAAACCTTTGTTTATTTACAGCTAAAAGATTTCCTCTGACAGTTCTGCATCAGGAAGTACTGCTGCTTGTCCTTGCTGGGGGGGCGGGACATGGAGGACAGTATTTCAATGCTTGTGACAGACAGTGTAATGATCCTTTTTCAAAAGAGGGGGAATGAAATGCTTGGGCTTGGTGGAGGAAGGCAAATTTGTATCTTTTTACAAGAACATTTGGTTGCAAATGTGGCCACGCCAGTGTGCTTGAAGCTGTCAGTGTGGACAGACTGCAGTGCTTTCCCTACTGCGCTCTCCGAAGGCTGGATTAACTCAAAGCGCTCTACATCTGTAAGTGTAGCCATGCCCTCAGTCTTCTCTTCTCCAGACTAAACAAACCCAATTTTTTCAAACTTCCCTCATAGGTCATGTTTTCTAGACCTTTAAACATTTTTGTTTTCTTCTCTGGACTTTCTCCAATTTATCCACGTTTCCTGAAATGTGGTGCCCAGAACTGGACACAATACTCCAGTTGAGGCTTAATCAGCATGGAGTGGAGTAGAATAATTACTTCTCATGGCTTGCTGACAACACTCCTTCTAATACATGTCAATCAATTGATATCACAACATACCTGAAAATATTTTTACAGTTATTGCTAGTTAATTAACTTTTTTTCTTAAATATGAATGTATTTGTTTCTTTTTTAAAGGTCACAATAGTGTTTCAGTTTAATTTAATGCAAGAAAGCATTAGGAAGAACATCAAAGCATCTTAAAATAGGAAGATGTACCAATTATTAGCCTAAGAAGAACACAGCATATCTCAGAAGGGAAAAGTGCGGGAGATGCGCAGAAGGGGCCTTAAACCACTTGTATAGTTCCTCAATCCTGAAGTTGCCCTGGTCCCACTAGAGCTGTGGATGGTATAGATGTGTTAGGAGCCTGAAGACCTGAAATAGGCATCATGGCTTGAGATGAGAGATGGCATGGGGGCAGTGGCCTGAGACAATGCAGAGAGGGCATTGTGGCTAGTGGCAGCAGCACAGCAAGAGACGATTCAGAGGCAGTTGCAAGGTGTCTCTTCACAGAAGCCACTCAGCACTTATCCCTAGGAGCTGGGGCTGGAGCTCTGAAACATCACTAACTCCTGGGCTCTGAAACATCACTAACCACTGACAAACTAAGTGGGGTGCACCAAAGGGGAAGGTGTGGGCAGGAAGTGAGGTATATCAGGAACATTTCTCCATTGGATGTTCACATTAGCAGGTGGAGAAACTGAGGCAAAGGACTACTGCCCAAGATATTGTAGGGGTGTTTTACATACTCTCTGTAAATGATTGATTTATTGGTGGTGTGTTTTCCCAGATTAATGCTGTGGTTCTTTTCCTCTTAATAAAGTTTTCTTTGTTTTCTCACAAGTGGTGAGTCTCTGTAGGGGGTAAGGATTGCCCCAGGGAAGGTATTTCATTTTTTCCAGGTTTCTGGGCTGGGACTCAAGCCAGTGGTGTTTATTAATTTCAAGAGGAAGCCCTTGATATTTGAACCCACCCCTTTTTGCTCCTGACAACACCTGGCGGAAGGGTTACAACTGCCAACTTTTCTGCATAATATAGCAAATTGGCATGTCTGGAGAGACACCCCAGAATAAGGAACATGTTTGCAGTCTGGAACTGGGTTACCACACACAAAGGGGAGAAGGGAAGAAAGCCAGCTGCAGATACCGAGCAAAAATGGTAAGGCTATAAACCCTGGAAACACTCTTCAGTAAAATGGATTCAGTCTACTGGGCTCAATTCTACTTACATATTCAAATGCAATATTAGTTCAGCATTTGTCTCAATGCTTCCACAATGAATTCAGCTCGTGTGAGTGACAGGAATGAATTAGCACACAGCAATTTTAGAAAGAATCCTTAGTTTTCAAGTCAACAAATTGCAGTGGTTCTACTTAATTCATTAAAAAGGGAAGAGAGAAGAGTTTGACAGCCAGGTGGGAAGAAATAAAAGTCAAGAGCGTAATGTTCCAGCAATTTTAGGAACCATTTACACGATGAAATTGACTGCATTTAAGAACAGTTGTTGAACATGTTTGGGGAACAGCTGTGTTACTGCAAAACGCAAGGATCTAGGATGTGACTAGCCCTGTGTGGGTGCACTAGGGTGGGAGGTGGGGCAAATGAAGATTTCCCTTCCCTCTCCCTTAAAGGCACAGTCCCGGGCCTTGAGCAGAGTCTGGGAGAGTCTAGTTCTGGAGCCAGCATTCGAAACCCCAAGTTCAGAAGGAAGCACCAGTCTGTGAGCTGAGCAATGCAGGAGGAAAGCGCACACTGCAACCTGTTTAAAATGTGTGCTGTCGCAGTTGCCATGGCTGTGTGCAACCCGCCTCCAGTACTCTGGGAAGCATTATGCCCGCCTGAGGCAAAATGCTTTGAGGAGCTGCCATGAGTGCCAAGTACCACCTCGCTTCCCTGTGGCTTAAAAGCCACAAAATATTTATATTAATGGCAATGTTTTTATAACCTTATTTAACTTTCCATGAAAAGTCTCTTTATTTATCAGAAAACTGAAAAAATTAGGTTTAATCCTTTAGATAGCTAGATCAATCTTTGCTAAATAAGGCTACATAATATGGAACATAAACATAAATTTATGCCAGTTTTTAGAAATACCTGCTGTTGTTTAAGTATTTGTATTCAGGGACTGGAGCTATGGTGCTCTCTCTCTGCAGGGGCTGCCATTTGCTGATGCTGCAGATGGGACCTTCTGCTGAAAAGTAAATTGAGAATAAGGAAATGCAGCTCATCATGGGATGATATGAGAAAGAGACCTTCAAAGTCACTGTAGGGTATGGTTTATTCCTTTAAAAAAGAGCTTGCTCACATCTCTAGCTCACTTATCAAAACCTTCATGTCAAACCTCACCTGTATAAAATATTTCATTGTCTGTCAGTCTTTGTGTGATACACTTTTCCGATGAAGTGAGCTGTAGCTCACAAAAGCTTATGCTCTAATAAATTTGTTAGTCTCTAAGGTGCCACAAGTACTCCTTTTCTTTTTGCGAATACAGACTAACACGGCTGCTACTAACAAATTTATTTGAGCGTAAGCTTTCGTGAGCTACAGCTCACTTCATCGAATGCATTTGGTGGAAAATACAGTGGGGAGATTTATATACACACACAGAGAAAATGAAACAATGGGTTTTATCATACACACTGTAAGGAGAGTGATCACTTAAGATGAGCCATCACAAGTAAACAATCTTTGTTATTCCTCATAATTCTGTATCTTTTATTTGTAATATAGCTACTGTCCCTCTTCTGTTGTCACATATGGAACGCAATTTATCATATTGTTTACAATTTCTGAAAATACGTGTTAAAAATAATTTGGTTAGCTTTATACTATAGGGTGGTTAAACATATAGAATTGACCTTAATTTGAGAGTGGTTTTCATAATCGGCGCTTCTTTTGTGTTTATAGTTACTGCAATTGCTTGCATTAATTGTCCCTTTGCACATGAAAGTTATCTACTCACTTGTGTGCGCAGAGGTCCAATTTGTCTGGGCAATTTTGACACGTGTGTGTGCAAAAAGGCATTAAAAATGCACGGAATTCTGACCTTAGTTTATGAAACTTGTGGACTGAAAATCTGCTGTACAGGAAATGCATTTCATCTTTGTATCAATCTATAAGATGAGACTGTTGAAATGGCAGCTTCCCGTTTGTCTTGGAATTATTCTTTATTGTATTTAAGATTATAAATACTGGTTCACTCTTTTATTGTATTAGTTATAGTGACTAGAACATCTTTAGATCAGATATTTAATTTCAATATTTCTGTACAGTACTGAAATCCAAAACACACAAAACACTATGTTAGCTTAGGAGAACCAGCAAGTGGAAGAAGAGAAATAGATAAGAAACAGACAGAACAGAGCAGTCTAGTTTTGCTGTCCAAGGTCAGTGAAATGAAGGAAATAAACCGCATAAGTGTTGAAAAATAAAATAGATTTGAAAAATCCTTTCATTTTTTAATAATGAGGCACAGGTAACGATTTTAATAGGATTATTATGACACTGTTGCTTTAAATTAAGTGTTCTGCAGCTTTCTTGTAGCATGGCTCTTTCTGAGTGAATAATGGGATGAAGAAAGCACCTGGAGTCTTAACAGCAATGAGGCTAGATTTAGATAACATGGGATTGCTTGCGATGTGTTGAACTATTTGTGGCATTCATTTTTGTATCGCACATATCTATTTGTCCATAATGGTCTTGGGAGGAACATAGGAGCAAAATTCGCTGGATATGGTGGTACTCTCAATTTCATAAGCTAAAAACTACCTAGTTTATGTAAATATTTGGTTTCGTAAGAATTCCAGACATAGGCGTAGGTTGCCACTTTCTTTTGCTAGCTGCCCCACAAATTCTACCCTAACCTACAATGCTATACATTTGGAATAATTCCATTGAAATCAGTGGAATGACTCTGAATTTACACCGGCTTACCTGAGAACAGAATTTTGGCGCTTAATTTTTGTCTACACTAGGATAACTACCTATTATTGATATCCATTGCCAGCAACTAATAGTTTTCCTAGGATAGCCAAGACTTCCAAATAGAGCTGGTTGAATATATATATTAAATTTATTTTCCAGAAGTGGTCAAATTTGGGTGAAAGATAAAAAGTGGAAACATTTCAGCCAAAAATAGAAATATTTTCATTTGGAAATGCCACTGTGATTGCGCCAGAGGAATTGTAATTCAGGCACCTCATTCTTCTCTGTAGGCTGTGCTCCCTGGTTGGACTAGATCTCCTCTGATACACTGTGTCCCATCTTGGAGAGGAGCACCACTATGGGTACGTCTACACTGCAGTTGGGACTGTGCTTCCACGCTCAGGTAGACAGACACACACTAGCTCTGCTTGAGCTAGCACACTAAAATTAGCTGTGTAGCAAGAGTAGCCTGGTGGCAGCTCAGGCCAGCTGCCCAAGTACGTACTGGGGTTTGGGTGGGTTGTGCACAGGTGGTTAGCCCAAGCGGCTGTGCCTGCTACCCTTGGCTAAACTGCTATTTTTAGTGAGCTAGCTTGAGCAGAGCTAGGATGTGTCTGTCTACCCAAGCCAGGGAGCACACTCCCAGCGGCAGTGTAGATGTACCAACAGAGAAGAATAGTGACAAAAGGCAACAGAACTACAACTTCCACTGCACTGTAGTAGCATATCCATATTGAAATATTTTGATTTTCAGCCAAAAACTGACAATGTTTTAGTTTTTCAAGTGGTTGAGCAAATGACTGCTATAGCTGGGCATTGATAATGATTTCAGGGTGAGCATATGACATTTTGGGGCATGGCCATCATCTTCATGATACAAATGTTGTGATTGTTTACTTACTTCCACTAACGGTGAATAGACTATATTGTCTGTTGTTGGCCACTAGATTATTCACTTTGTTATACATTTGGTCTAGTTGATTTGTAATCCTGAACATTACAAATCCTGTAATCTTCATGATTACAAATCAACTAAACAGGAATTATTATCTTTGCCTACTAATATTTTTGTTTTCTTTTCCACTTTTAAGCAGGTGAGCATGACTGGAGAACAAGCGAGCATTCCTGAACTAGGTGGAAGAAGGTCCCAGCTTGCACCGAGAAAGGAGCTAGAAAAGGGCTGCTCTCCATTCAGGAAGGTTTATGAAATAAACATGTATGGTAGCTGAGGAGAGGAAAAGAAGGAGTTAACAGCAAGAACACTGATCCAGAAGTCTGAGGAAAAAGTAATGTGACAATATTAATTGACAGAAACTGGATTCCCTCCCCCCCTCAATTTTTTTCTACTTTGTTTTAGTTTTGAGCTTTTTGGTACTACAAACATCCTTGTCCTTGAAAGGGCCTGTTTAACTTTGCTGAGAATTTCTACCAGCTTGCAAACTCTCTGACAAACTTCCAGAATAGTACACAGCAAGATCTCTAGTCTTCAATATTGTCCCCCTAAAGAACATAGGGGGGAGGGATAGCTCAGTGGTTTGAGCATTGGCCTGCGAAACCCAGGGTTGTGAGTTCAATCCTTGAGGGGGCCATTTAGGGATCTGGGGCAAAAATTGGGGATTGTGCCTGCTTTGAGCAGGGGGTTGGACTAGATGATCTCCTGAGGTCCCTTCCAACCCTGATATTCTATGATATTCTATGATAGCATCTTCTCTTCAGACCGGCACTCACTCAGTCAGGATTTCAAAAACTTTGTGTGACAGCGTCTCTGTGGACATTGAGAAATCGTTTATTTCTGGACTTGTATCTCTAGCTATTGAGACAGAATAAAATCATTAAAACCATCTGAAGATTAAAACTTATTCGCAATCCAGCCATCTGTAAAATCTCACCTGACCAAAGACATCCAATTAATCAAGATGCTTGAGGGAATAAGAATATAAACTTAAATGAAAACAATTTACTCTCTAATCTTTCCCATTGAGTTCCCCTTTTCATACAATAAAGCTGAATGACTCAAACACGATTTTAAATTCAGATATTTTTTCTTTCCAATGCCTATTTCAATCTTGTCTCCTACCCACCCCATCTCTCAGGCTCTGACATTTCTAACAACACTTTCAATAACTCCTAAAACTGTAAATATAGATTTATGTGACGATTCAAAGGGGACTTGTGAAGGAAAACCCGCATTGCCAATGCCGCCTAGTGGTCAGATGGGGCATGGCAAGTTTTTTTTCTTTCTGGGCACTCCCCTTTTTACAGCTATTCCTGCCTTGCAAAGATCAGTGTATTCAATCAGTCAGCTCTCTGGCCAGGTCACATGTTTGAGTCCACCCCTTTTAGGGTATATATAAAGAGTCCAATAACAGGGTAGTGTTCAGGGTTTGATAAGGGATCCCCAGGCTTCCCCGTGGCCCAGGGATCAGTTCCTACCAATCGGATCTCTTTCCAACAGGTAAAGCTCTCAAAGAATTGAACACAAAGATAAAGTCTTTAAAGTCTTCAGAGAACCAAAGGTCCCTTTTTTGTTGGCTTGGTAAGGTCACCACAGTTGGGCTTCAGGAAGCAAGAGTTCCTGCAGTGCTCCTTCCTAGGAGTTCAGAATATAGGTCAGTTCACTGGCACTATCTGCCAGCTACTGATTCTTCTTCTCTTTTAAGCTTCTCCTCCAGCCTGTTCAAGCTTGGCAGAGTAGAGCTGTCTGGATGCAGAGCAACTCTTTAACCCCTTCCTTTCCAGTGTGTATTTCCATTCTGGAAAATATCCATATGCTATTAGTGAAGTTGCTAACATATTTGGTAGACAACAGTGACCCGCTGCCTACAGTTCTGATGCAGTTAGATATTCTTCTTTTTTTTTACTTGAGAAATCTGAACAGATCATGTTTTCAGATTTCTTCCTGTTCTTGCAGCTGACTGCCTTAAACATCCCATCTGTGGCTTCTACTAGGTGAGCACAGAAGCACTCACTACTTTGATAAAATAGCTGTTGCAGTGATTTGACGGAAATGAATTTTTCATGCAGGCTGTTTCTGTGGGAATGCTGGTGCTGAATTCACCTGAAAAGCATATGCCTGGCAAAATGGCCACGACCCAAGGAAACCATGACTGTGGCTGACAATGAATGACACAGAATGAATAACAATACATTGTTTAAGATAGGCTTCAATCCAAGTGTTCTGAGCATTTAGACTTGATCCTTGCACAACAGCTGCAGTCTGTGAGATACACCCAAATTACAGCAGTATCCGGCTGGTTCCAAAGGGAATCACACTGCACATACACAATGTAAATGTTTCAACATTACACAATGTAAATCACAATGTTTCAACATTACACAATGTAAATCAGGAAAGTGTGTTGAAAATTAGACCCACCAGCTCTACAATAACAGCTGCTCCCTGGCTTCTCCCCTGCTCCAGTTTATTTACAGTAGACAATACAATACGCTGACATATTCATCACTAATTGGGATGCTGAGAGCAAAGGGTATTTCTCACTGTTGAAATGAAGCAAAAGATTTCAGCATTCATCCTGATTAAAGAAGAAATAGAAGGGTACGTTGTGGGCTGTCCTTAGGATTTATGGGGCCCTATGCAGTATTACAAAATTGGTGCCCATATTCCCGATGGCAGCCCGGGCTCGCAGCCCGGGGCGGGGGAGGGATGATGCAGCAAAGGATACTGAGATACCCAGCCCACCTCACGGCAGCAGAGAGTCATAGTTCTCTGCAGAGACCCCCGTACCCTCTCCCTCACGCACAATGCATGGCACCGATGCATTCAGCTCCGTGAATATGGCCCCTGCCTAAGGAGACTGCAGTGCGTGCTGGGTGTGCAGGAGCTGACCGGCTCTTACCTGCTGTAGTGGGTGGTGGGTGAAGCTGCCGCATGGGGAGACTAGCTCCCAAGCCCACCTCTTCTGCCTGTGGCCCTGCCCATACTCCACTCCTGCTCTGCCCCGGCCCCGCCCTGCTCCACCCAGGCCCCGCCCCACGCAGGCCCCGCCCTCTCCCCACTGTCTCCTCTCTTCCCTCCCCCACCCTGCTCATCCCCTTCCAGTCAAATCCCTGAACCCAAATGAAGCAAATGACATTTGAAAAAACACTCTTCTGCAATTTCTTTCTAAAGAAAATGGAGAATGTTTTCCACTGCATGCCAGACAGTGAAGACTGGACTTGCAGAAGGTACCGAATTAAAAGCACTAAATTTGGGGATAAAAAACATCAGTGACAGGTTTTTTGATATACCCTGAAGTTTATCAGAGATTTATTTGCAAAAACTTTGTAGTAAGGATGAGTCAGCTGTCTTGCTGAATACAACATTAAATATCATGGAATACACGATGCAGCTCTTCTCTGTTTTACATTTTCTTAATCAGTATTTCTAAGTTGATTTTATATTTTAAATGTACTCTTAAGCCTTCATAAAGTAATCATTCCATATTACTACATATTTAACTCACTGAAACAAAGACATTATTTTAAATTAATCAGTCACAGAGGTTTAGTGTATTCATCATTGCTTTTAGAAAAAGGGAACACTAATTTATTTTGTGGGATCTCCATAACAATAGACATGTTTATGAAATTTCACCAACTTTAAAAAATATGTTTCCAAAGATTTTAGCCATAACAAAGGATTTTATATCTTACTAGGTACTGATTTTGCTGGATGGTTCTCTTAAAACTAGTTCATCAGATAGTCAGAGGTAAAGAAAGGGAAACTCTTTGTCCAGCTATCTGGAAGGGAAGGGGTGTTGTCCCTTTAAGCGCTCTCTTCAATGGCGGGGGGCGGGGCAGAGTGGGGAGAAAGGAATGGACAGAAAGGACAGGAAGACTTTGGAAGCAGGTTTTTTTACTATAGTAATTAAAATTAAAATGTGTATTTTAGATAAGGGTAGTTGTTTGAAGGATTTATTTAAAAAACTATATGTCTGAAGATCCAAGCATTTAAGGCTAAAGATGATTGTGCATCTAAAAATCTATGCAAGGATTTTTTTAGAGATGTGATTTTATAATCTTCGCCAGCTCACTAATGAAATATTTTTAAAGCAATTTTCTGTAGACTAACATGTTCTGAGTAAATATTACAGTAATGCACAACTGTTTTGGTCAGTAAATTCAGAAACTGACAGTACCTGGGGGTTGGCAAATGCCTGTTAAATGGCTTCATTACCACTCCCCACTGTATTTTCCACCGAATACATCTGATGAAGTGAGCTGTACCTCACGCAAGCTTATGCTCAAATAAATTTGTTAGTCTCTAAGGTGCCACAAGTTCTCCTTATCTTTTTGCGAATACAGACTAACACAGCTGCTACTCTGAAACCTAAAATTACCACTTGAATGACTCTTTAACAGTTTCAGTGTTGTGCTAATAGGTCTGGCAGGCTGGAAGGCTTTTTCACTTTTAAGTTACTAGATCCTCTCTGGAGTAAGAGTCACCAGGCTGCAGCAACCAGCTGTGGGAGCCTGAGGGAAGGGTAGAACAGGGATAGGAAGAGCTGGAAGGGTGGACACTAAGATCCAGTGGTGCCCCAAATTTTCTAAAGACGGCCCTGTGCAACATCCATTAGGGTTCTCTTATTTCCTCTTCTAAACCCAAGGATGTGAGAAAAAGACAGGCAGTGAGTATGAAAAGCCATTGGGTTAGACTCACCTCTGCTACCAGTGCAGAGAAGTGCAGCTTGCATCTCCTTCTGCTAGCGAGGGTTACTATGCTTCAGGGAGGTATTGCTGCTTGCCTTCGACAGGGTTTCCATCATGAAACAGCAGCTTTAATCTAGCTCAGGGTCCAGGAGAGGCCTGTTGATTGACACTACTGAAGAGAGCCATGGAATTAATACACCACCTTGCTGCTGATTTTCTCCAAACACCTTTCTCAGCCAGCACCACCCAATGGTGGGGTTACACTATCTGATTATTGGTCCCCAGTATCGGAGGGGAGGTTGGAGCCACTTCTTCCTCTAGCATCTATGTCAGCAGAAGCTGCTGTAGACCCTGGATGAATTTGGCCTGCTAACTCCTTTTAGCCTCTTTCTCTTTGCCACTGAAAGGATACAAAAGAACCACAGTGTTCAGTCAGCAATACTGATCATAATTGCCACTCACTCATTGTACTCGTTAGGTTCTAAGTTCATGAGGGCATGTATTTTATTATGTTCATTTAGCATATGAAGTGGTCTGTACAGTTATGAGGTTATCTAAAGAAAGCATAACTTTAATGTTATATAGACAAAAGTTCAAAAATATTTAAAATGTGTGATTTGTACATTGTTTTAACCTCTTGAAATGTGCAATAATCATTCAGGAAAGTGCTGCTTTCAGTGTCTTATTGCTATTATGACTGGAAATTTACGTAATTTTTTTTTTAAAAAAGCCTTCCAGTGAATTTAGTGATCTGTTGAGAAGGATTTGACATTTGATGGAAACAAATTGCCCTCTGATTAGCATTAAGTTCAGTTGCATATTGAAAACTGTATTAAAAATGGTAAACTATCATTTTCATGCTCAAGAGGTTTTCCGGGGCCTGCTTGCAGGCTAGGGGGCTCCATGGAGAAGTGTGTGATGTGGGTCTAGCAGCCATCAGTCTGCAGGCAGTCAGCTGCCCTAGAGTAAGGTGGGGAGAGCTGTGCTTTAGAGAGCAGTCTGCTTTGTCTCTTTCTTTTCTGGGGGGGGGGGTGGGGGGGTTCTTGTGTGTTATCATTCCGAATGCTATGAAATAAAGTACTGTTATGTTGTAACCTTTCAGCAAGAGTATTGTATGTTTTTAAGCTAACTTCTCTGTGTGTATGTTGACAGGTTTCAGAGTAGCAGCCGTGTTAGTCTGTATTCGCAAAAAGAAAAGGAGTACTTGTGGCACCTTAGAGACTAACAAATTTATTAGAGCATAAGCTTTCGTGAGCTACAGCTCACTTCATCGGATGCATTTGGTGGAAAAAACAGAGGAGAGATTTGTGTGTGTGTAAATAAATCTCTCCTCTGTTTTTTCCACCAAATGCATCCGATGAAGTGAGCTGTAGCTCACGAAAGCTTATGCTCTAATAAATTTGTTAGTCTCTAAGGTGCCACAAGTACTCCTTTTCTTTTTGTGTGTATGTTGTGAACATGACAGAAAAACTGGCAATGAGGATGCTATTAGAGAGAGTAAAGATAAAGTGGCTACCTATGGCAATATGGACAGTTTACCTAATTTAATGAAAAAGAGGAAGATTTTGCAACATATCCTCAGACTTGAGCAGTATTTGTATGCAAATGTTACAGAAGATACTGATGAACAAAGGGCTGTTTTTCTAACATTGGTGGGAAAAACCACATTTACAGTGCTTAAAGATTTGTGTCTTTCACAAGAACCTTGTGAGCAGGAGTGTAAGCAAATGACAGAGATTCTAAAGAACATTATGTACCTATCACAATATTTTTAAACAGAAGGATATAAATTAAATCTAAGAAATCAAACAGCAAGGGAATGTATCTCTGAATTTTTGGCAAGCCTTTAAAAAAATTGTCTGCTACTTGTTGTGTTGATCATTTTCTGAAAGAGGATTTCAGAGATCCATTTGTTTTTCAGTAAAACACCCTGAATTTAAAGAGAGGCACAACTCATTCGACCTTACTGGTTGTCTATAGTCTGGCTATTGCTAAACCGGGATCACATGCTTACCTACAGATCCCTGTAGTCTACAAGCAGGACCATATGCTCCATGAGCATTTAAAGTGGTGGCTTTCAGTTTTCAATATACCATGAATTCTGGAGCCATTTTAGACTGATAGTTTGGGCCCTCATCCTGCTTAACTTGAATTAAAGAGGGGTCACTGACCTCCTTGAAGCTAAGCATGTGTACAAATATTTGCAATATTAGGTTCATATCTTGTAATACTTCCGTGGAAGAGTTATTTTCTTTTTGTCTGTGTGATGCTTTGGGGTTTCACCCAGACCAGTAAGGGGTTTTGTCATTATCTGCCCTGTAACTCTGGTGCTTCTGTGCTGGGCAGCTTTCGCTTAGAGCCCTGGCACCTGCAGCCTGCTCACAGTACAATGGCCTCACCCTGGCTTCCACCAGCCTGGTTACTCTTTGCAGGGTGGCACAGTCAACAGCCCCTCCAGTCCTGAGTCTCCCCCAAACCATCTCCCCTGCAGTGCCCACACCCTCATAGAAGTTAAGTTTGCAGCCTCCCAAGAGACAGAACACATACCAACCTAGTAGTTTGGCTGAGGATTTTACCCTTCAGTTACCCTGCACTGAGATGATTTTGTAATAAAACAAGAATAAGTTTATTAATAAAGAACAGAGATTTAAGTGATAATACGTAAGACTAGCAGAGACAGGCTAGGTGATAAGTTAAACAAAACCCAACCTGTTTTCTAGTGACTACAATTTAATTTCAGCAAGTTACAAGCTTTGTCTAAGCAGGTTTCTCACCAAGTATTCTTGGCTTCTGCATGAGGAGGATTCACTTTTCATGAACTCAAAGGGTGCTGCTTCCCTTTATTCCTGTAGGCTGTGTCTACACTGCACACCTTACAATGGCACAACTCTCCTGGCGACAAAATAAAATCACTTCCAATGAGGGGCAGTAGCTTCATCACCGGAGCAGGGCTCCCGCCAACAAAGCGCTGTTCACATAGGTGCTTTTCGGTGTTAAAAAGCCTTGACACACACCCTTGAGTGACAAGTTTTTTTTTCACACCCTTGAGTGAGAAGTTTTAACAACAAAAGTGCCAGTGTAGACAACGCCTACACAAAGACTTTTAACAGTTCCTTATATCCTCAAAAAGAAAAGGAGGACTTGTGGCACCGTCGAGATTAACAAATTTATTTGAGCATAAGCTTTTGTGAGCTACAGCTCACTTCATCGAAGTTTATCTTTGTTTTCAAAGTCAGGAAGCCCTCCTGGGGGCTCAGCTGACACCATGTTACTTTTTTGCAAGTCTCCTGTGATTTTATCTTCCTGCAATTCCTGATGCAAATGAATAGTCACACCTGGCTTGATTGGCAATTGAGCCCAAGAGATCTTAGCATTCTGCAGCCTGGGTCTGTTTACAGACTCCAGAACATAACATCAGAGATCAGAGTAGCAGCCGTGTTAGTCTGTATTCGCAAAAAGAAAAGGAGTACTTGTGGCACCTTAGAGACTAACAAATTTATTAGAGCATAAGCTTTATGATGCATCCGATGAAGTGAGCTGTAGCTCACGAAAGCTTATGCTCTAATAAATTTGTTAGTCGCTAAGGTGCCACAAGTACTCCTTTTCTTTTAACATCAGAGAGTATCCACAATTTCACATAAAGCATCGTTATGTACATTTCACAGTGCTATGAGTGACCGTGTGTTATTAGTTTTCAGATGATATATTAGAAGACACCCTTTAAATAAATACCATAGTGACAGTGTGTGAGATCTATTGAGCTGGTCAGGTCAGCTGAGTTTTACTGTTACATAGTAGGAGGCTTCTTGCCACCTGGGACTAGATGCTCTTAGGGTCACAGTTTGTACATTGCCCAGCACAATGTGATCCTATTCCTGCCTGGGGCCTTTGCACATGACTAAAAATGTTTATTAAATAATAACATTGCATAGACTCACGTTGCTTAGGCTATTCATTGCCATTTTAATTTTTTTTTCAAATGTAACAGTAATTTCATTGGGAGAGAGTTCCTTCGGATAGCACAGCAGGGCATCCCAGGCTTTCTGCTGTCATGGGATGAACGCTCAGAAAGAAAGCTGTGCTGTTTCTATACAGCCATTTGTGCCTGTGGGGTAGAATATCCTGGCTCCATCTAATTAAGCAATAAGTCATCACAGGCAGCAGTGCCTTTCTGAGGGATTATTGCCCTCCTTGGTGGTATTATTGAAAGGCACAAGGCTGTAGGCCAAGCAGCGGGAAGAGCAGTAATCCTCCAGAAATGCATTACCTGGAATATTTTTCTAATATGAAGGAAATATTTTCTCTCTTTCTTAAATTACGTACTGGCTGCTTGTGTAGACCACCTGTTGGCTATTGTGGACAGTAATAAGGGCTGAGTTCAGATGACACATAAATATCCCCTTGCTAACACTTCGAGTTGGGCAGCACTGAAAGAGCTGAGAGCAGTCAGTCACTTCTGGCTCTACAGTAGGAGTGTGTGTGTAGGGGGGTGTTGACTGAATGAGATATACTGGCCATGCGTAAACTGCTGGCTGGGCCCACAGCACATATCTTTGTTGGCTCACTCAGGAAACCTGTACAGCAGTGATCAGGGTCTCATTGTCTCTCCCTGCCCTATGCCCATGATTAAAATTAAATCTGAACTGTAGGTTAGAATCATAGAATATCAGGGTTGGAAGGGACCTCAGGAGATCATCTCACTCCAACTCCCAGCAGGGCCAATCCCCAATTTTTGCCCCAGATCCCTAAATGGCCCCCTCAAGGATTGAACTCACAGCCCTGGGTTTAGCAGGCCAATGCTCAAACCACTGAGCTATCCCTCCCCCAGATAGAGGTTGACTGTATACTCTTAAAAGAAATAGAGACCAAAACTATCCGTGTGGAGTCAAGATGAATGAAGAATGGCAGCAGAACCAGGCTGTGGGGAGAGGTGGGAAAGGCCTCTCTTGAACAGACTGTGAGAAGTAATGGAAAGGGCTGGGGACAGGAAAGACCAGAGGGAGAGGGTTAAGGGACAGGAAGTAGCTGGTAGCATTAAGTGGCAGGGCAGTATCAGGGAATGAAGAAGGATGCCTTGGTAGGAAGGTATCAGTGCTGCCAGGATGTAGGAGGCCAGAGAGATAGGGGACTGAGAACACCAGGAGCCACGACCATGAAAAGGGGGGCCATAGGAAGTCCTGAGGGCAGCAGGTATCAAGAGGGCTGGGAAAGGAGAGGGTCGGGGGAAGCCCTAGTTAGGAGTAGCAATGTGGAGTTCGAGGTGAGTGATTCAGACAGAAAATGAAGGAAGACCCAAACAATGGTAGTGGAGTTGCAGTCCTCTGCCGGACTCAGAGGAACCCCGAGCCAGGGCAGGAAGCAGCCTGGTGGCAGTCGAGCCCAGGGGATACCCTAGTTGGGAGTGCAGGATTGCAACTTTGTGGGAGGTTGGGGGAAGGGTCTTTGAAAGGCTTCACTCAGCAACTGTGTAGCGAGGTAGGCTCACTAAAAGGTCTTGTTAGAGTAGGAATATTGCTAGAAGAGAGGCAGGAAATTAATTAAGACCCACTCTGTGCAGCCCCAGGAACATCAGATAAGTAGTAGGAGGAAAGGATTTTGATTCTTTTCAGATATCCTCTTGCACTTATGTTCCATCAATTGTGTTTATGGGTTCACAGCATTGGGAGGCTGCAAATTCTTGGCTGGCCTAGAAGGCTTTGGTTCATGAAGTAAGGAGACAAGCTCTGGGTAGCTTGCTCTCCCATTCTCTCCTTATATAGCACATGAGTAAAGTG
Source organism: Dermochelys coriacea (assembly GCF_009764565.3). Lineage (NCBI taxonomy): Eukaryota > Metazoa > Chordata > Testudines > Dermochelyidae > Dermochelys > Dermochelys coriacea. Next base: position 195,929,692 of record NC_050069.1, read on the forward strand.
AGGAACTTGAGCAGAACTCTCTTTCTTTGCCTTTCTTGGGGGCCCCTCCCATTGTGGAGCTCCCTGCAATCACAGGCTCTGCAGTCTGTCAGAACCAGCACAGAGGGGAGCAGAAAAAGAACAAATTAATAGTCTTTTCTCTGCATTTTAAATGTGTACTCAATTAAAGTCTGTGAAAAACTATAGCTTCTAAGTTGTCTAACACAACCATTTCCTCTCTCTCTCTCTCTCTCTCTTTTCCAAAGCCAGTTTCATAAAATTTTGTATGAATTCCCACACTGTGCTGAATTGTCTGGAAGTATCTCATGTATAAATCATTTGAAAGCACGCACAAATGGCCATCACTGAGGAGAACTGAATGGTGAATTGTCTATCAACTGTAATGACAGCTTCAGAAGACTTTTTTTTCCTTTTCTCACTTTCCTGGAGAAGTTAAATATATGAAAACCTGGGTGTGTAAGATTTTATTCGCAAATGTCATTAATCATTGATTTCTCCCTCTACCCAAAAACAGACTGGGGGAAATTCCAGTGTTGATATAGTCAACACTTACAAGAAAAATATATGCTACTCTATGTTGCACTTCTAGACTTCTGGTACTATTTTTGCTGTCATTTTTATCTGGCACTCAGATAATATTATGATTAATAAAAGATTTTATTTCTAAATCGATCATGGTGATTGACTTTGACAGTCATAAACTTTTATATGTGCTGTGTGTGAGATTTTTGTTTTGTTGTCTTTATGTCTGGCTAGTGGAAAAATTTGAATCTGCTTTTAAAACAATAAAAATTAAACAAGGAAAACTTGTGGGTGGGAGAGACATCAATGTTGACCATCCAAATTCCTTAAAAATAAAAAAAAGAATACTTCCAAGACTAAGCAGGTGTTTCAATCTGTTGTGGCTGTTTTATAGGCTTGGCTATCTTGAATAAAGTTATGAGAAATGTTCACACAAAAAAGAGCCAAAGCCAAACAGAACTCTTGTGGTTTCTGGTTGTGTTACAAACTAGGAGCCTGATCTTGCTGCCATTATTCATGTGAGTAGTTTTATCGGAAGTCCCATTGAAGTCAAAGAGACTACTAACCTAAGTAAAGGCAGCATGCTCTGCCTCATAGCATTGGTGCCATGTTGATCTACAGGTTTGCTGAGGCAAACATACCTTTCTAGTGAACCTGGATTGGTTGATGCTGTTGCACTTAGAATCATGACAAATCAGTGGTGACACTGGGTGGTTTCAACAGCATTTTGCAATACAAGTGAACCTGAACCTCTCAAGCTGTGATCGCATGTGGGTTAATGCCAAAGAATCATAGAATCCCAGGGCTGGAAGGGACCTCAGGAGGTCATCTAGTCCAACCCCCTGCTCAAAAAGCAGGACCAATCCCCAATTTTTGCCCTAGACCCAAATGATCCCATCAAGGATTGAGCCCACAGACCTAGGTTTAGCAGGCCAATGCTCAAACCACTGAGCTATTCCTACCCCTGGGAAAATGTTTACCTGAGCTGCTCCTAAGTGAAACAGTGCTGTGTCATACAGTTTTATGTTGTGCATTGTGGAGAAGGAACTATATTAACTTGAAATTGTATGATGGGAGATGTTATAGGATATGTGTTACATGAAATTGTATGATGGGGTATGTTGTGGGATGAAGACCAAAAGAATATGCTGCTGTGGGCACAGAGATGCAGGGGCTTGGATCCTGAATGGTGCACCACCTAGACTGCTTGTTTAGAGCTTTGTGGGGTTTGGATTGGAAGGGCATTGGCTGGCTTCTTTGGTATGAGGGAGCAGGCTCACAAGGGGGTCAGGCAGCTAGACTGTGATCAGGAAAGGATACTCAGCCGGACTCTCATAAGATTAGGTTTTTCCCTCTGGGCATAAGAAGAAGGGTTACTAAATGCTATTGTTAGGTTGGTTCCATTTATTTTGGTGAAATAAAAGTTTCAAACCCAGAAATTAGAGGTATAGTCACTCAGTGGGTTTTGAAGGGATCTGCAAGGCCCTCAAAATAGAGTTAGGAAAAGCAACCAAGATCACCAGATAATCACAGGCAAATGTCCTGCGAGGAAGCTTAAAGCAGTAAAAGAGCTATAATAAAGATCCAGAGACTCTAGTGAAGAATGAGGTGTATGTTCAGGAAGGGGCAGGTCATGACACTAACACAATGTATGCTCCATCAAAACAGTGCAGGTTTGATTATAATCCATAGTTTGTATATTTATACCTTGGGAGTTTAGGAGCTGGGGAATGCAGAAATTTAATCTTGACAAAAAAACTAGAGAGAGCATTAGTGTAGGGGCAAGCAAATTGACACAGCAGAGTTCTTACTGTTCTGGGATCAACAGTTCTATAAAGCTATTACGATCTTCATGTCATCTGATTCGCCACTATTTAAGGTTAGCAGGTAAACTGTACCTTCAGCCCTGCTGAGTAACTGGGAAAGTTTTGGAGCTTCACTATGTTGTGTAAAAAGAAAAGGAGTACTTGTGGCACCTTAGAGACTAACAAATTTATTAGAGCATAAGCTTTCGTGAGCTACAGCTCACTTCATCGGATGCATTTGGTGGAAAAAACAGAGGAGAGATTTATATACACACACACAGAGAACATGAAACAATGGGTTTATCATACACACTGTAAGGAGAGTGATCACTTAAGATAAGCCATCACCAGCAGCAGGGGGGGGGGGAAAGGAGGAAAACCTTTCATGGTGACAAGCAAGGTAAGCTAATTCCAGCAGTTAACAAGAATATCAGAGGAACAGTGGGGGGTGGGGTGGGAGGGAGAAATACCATGGGGAAATAGTTTTACTTTGTGTAATGACTCATCCATTCCCAGTCTCTATTCAAGCCTAAGTTAATTGTATCCAGTTTGCAAATTAATTCCAATTCAGCAGTCTCTCGTTGGAGTCTGTTTTTGAAGCTTTTTTGTTGAAGTATAGCCACTCTTAGGTCTGTGATCGAGTGACCAGAGAGATTGAAGTGTTCTCCAACTGGTTTTTGAATGTTATAATTCTTGACATCTGATTTGTGTCCATTCATTCTTTTACGTAGAGACTGTCCAGTTTGGCCAATGTACATGGCAGAGGGGCATTGCTGGCACATGATGGCATATATCACATTGGTAGATGCGCAGGTGAACGAGCCTCTGATAGTGTGGCTGATGTGATTAGGCCCTATGATGGTATCCCCTGAATAGATATGTGGACAGAGTTGGCAACGGGCTTTGTTGCAAGGATAGGTTCCTGGGTTAGTGGTTCTGTTGTGTGGTGTGTGGTTGCTGGTGAGTATTTGCTTCAGATTGGGGGGCTGTCTGTAAGCAAGGACTGGTCTGTCTCCCAAGATCTGTGAGAGTGATGGGTTGTCCTTCAGGATACGTTGTAGATCCTTGATGATGCGTTGGAGAGGTTTTAGTTGGGGGCTGAAGGTGATGGCTAGTGGCGTTCTGTTGTTTTCTTTGTTGGGCCTGTCCTGTAGTAGGTGACTTCTGGGTACCCTTCTGGCTCTGTCAATCTGTTTCTTACTTCAGCAGGTGGGTATTGTAGTTGTAGGAATGCATGATAGAGATCTTGTAGGTGTTTGTCTCTGTCTGAGGGGTTGGAGCAAATGCGGTTATATCGTAGTGCTTGGCTGTAGACAATGGATCGAGTGGTATGATCTGGATGAAAGCTAGAGGCATGTAGGTAGGAATAGCAGTCAGTAGGTTTCCGATATAGGGTGGTGTTTATGTGACCATTGCTTATTAGCACCGTAGTGTCCAGGAAGTGGATCTCTTGTGTGGACTGGTCCAGGCTGAGGTTGATGGTGGGATGGAAATTGTTGAAATCATGGTGGAATTCCTCAAGAGCTTCTTTTCCATGGGTCCAGATGATGAAGATGTCATCAATGTAGCGCAAGTAGAGTAGGGGCATTAGGGGACGAGAGCTGAGGAAGCGTTGTTCTAAGTCAGCCATAAAAATGTTGGCATACTGTGGGGCCATGCGGGTACCCATCGTAGTGCCGCTGATTTGAAGGTATACATTGTCACCAAATGTGAAATAGTTATGGGTCAGGACAAAGTCACAAAGTTCAGCCACCAGGTTAGCCGTGACAGTATCGGGGATACTGTTCCTGACGGCTTGTAGTCCATCTTTGTGTGGAATGTTGGTGTAGAGGGCTTCTACATCCATAGTGGCTAGGATGGTGTTTTTAGGAAGATCACCAATGGACTGTAGTTTCCTCAGGAAGTCAGTGGTGTCTCGAAGATAGCTGGGAGTGCTGGTAACGAAGGGCCTGAGGAGGGAGTCTACATAGCCAGACAATCCTGCTGTCAGGGTGCCAATGCCTGAGATGATGGGGCGTCCAGGATTTCCAGGTTTATGGATCTTGGGTAGCAGATAGAATACCCCAGGTCGGGGCTCCAGCCACACTATCAGAGGCTCGTTCACCTGCGCATCTACCAATGTGATATATGGGTGTCCAGTTTGGCCATTGTATGGCAGAGGGGCCTTGCTGGCACATGATGGCATATATCACATGGGTAGATGCGCAGGTGAACAAGCCTCTGATAGTGTGGCTGATGTGATTAGGCCCTATGATGATGTCCCCTGAATAGATATGTGGACAGAGTTGGCAACGGGCTTTGTTGCAAGGATAGGTTTCTGAGTTAGTTTTTTTGTTGTGTGGTGTGTGGTTGCTGGTGAATATTTGCTTCAGGTTGGGGGGCTGTCTGTAAGGAAGGACTGGCCTGTCTCCCAAGATCTGTGAGAGTGATGGGTCGTCCTTCAGGATAGGTTGTAGATCCTTGATGATGCATTGGAGAGGTTTTAGTCGGAGGCTGAAGGTGATGGCTAGTGGCGTTCTGTTATTTTCTTTGTTGGGCCTGTCCTATAGTAGGTAACTTCTGAGTACTCTTCTGGCTCTGTCAATCTGTTTCTTCACTTCAGCAGGTGGGTATTGTAGTTGTAAGAATGCTTGATAGAGATCTTGTAGGTGTTTGTCTCTGTCTGAGGGGTTGGAGCAAATGTGGTTATATCGTAGAGCTTGGCTGTAGACAATGGATCGTGTGGTGTGGTCTGGATGAAAGCTGGAGGCATGTAGATAAGCATAGCAGTCAGTAGGTTTCCGGTATAGAGTGGTGTTTATGTGACTATCGCTTATTAGCACCGTAGTGTCCAGGAAGTGGATCACTTATGTGGACTGGTCCAGGCTGAGGTTGATGGTGGGATGGAAATTGTTGAAATCATGGTGGAATTCCTCAAGGAATCCCCGCTCTCCTGCTGGTAATAGCTCACCTTACCTGATCACTCTCACTACAGTGTGTATGGTAGCACCCATTGTTTCATGTTCTCTTTATATATAAAATCTCCCCACTGTATTTTCTACTGCATGCATCCAATTAAGTGGGCTATAGCCCACGAAAGCTTATGCTTAGATAAATTTGTTAGTCTGTAAGGTGTCACAAGTACTCCATTTCTTTTTGCTGATACAGACTAACACAGCTGTTACTCTGAAACCTGTCAATAGATTTAAATGGGGATTTGGCCTGTACATTTTCACAAGGGACTTTATCATGGTGATGAGGCCAGTAACCCATCTCATGATGTTTCTCTGAGTATAAATGCATATTTACTTAGACAATATCTTTATTTCAGCAGAGCTCCTGGGATAGCCTAAAGACCTGGAACTGGACTATTACAGATGTATGTTCTTGGGAAAGTAAATTCATATGTGTATTTCCTCCCTATGTTGGATTAGCCACTCAAAAATAAAACCCTATCTTTTTGGGGGAAAGCACTTGTGAAAAATTTCAACCAGCTCTACTGTGGGTAGATACAGAAGGATCTAGAATTATCTTGCTTGATACTGAACTATTCTTTAAAGACCTGATTTTCAAACAGGCCTTCCATTTTTAAGCAATTTTGAACCTACAATGAATTGTACACATAATTCATCCATGTTTCTTCCTGGCAATTCATTGTAGTTGCAAAATTATTCCTGAAAAAGGGAGGTCTAATTTGAGTCAGGATCTATACGTGTAGAATGTTCTGGTGTTCTTATACTATAACTTCATTTTATGCAAAGTTAGTATTGTTCTCATTGGGAATATTAAAGTTTCTTATGTTTCCAATTTCAGTAATTGGTTCAAAATCAGCTATCAGGGGAAAGCAATCTCTATTTATTGGCAAGCCCAAGAACAAGCTTTGGGCAGTAAGAGCTGCTTCTTCTCATTTTAAAAAGGCAGGGTAAATACTCAAGAGTGAAAAATGCATCTATCTTACCCTCTCTAATAAACAGAACTACCTTCTTCTGAAATCCAAAGGTAACCTTTTTTCAGTGCTGGGGACATCAATAGAAAACTGTAAAGGTAAGACAGTTTCAAGATGCCTTTGTGAAATAGCTTGGTAGAGATCTAACAGATATTTAAATGTGCATCACAATCCAGCTAATGAGACTCAAACTTCTCTCAGGAGCTTTTCGCTTAGGGCCTGATCCACACCTTACTCACATGACAAGTCCCACTGAAATCAATTAAAAGTCATATGCCTTTAGACCTCAGTCCTGGAACTGGCAACACACAGGCAGCCCACACACAACCCCACCAAAGTCAATAGGGGTCCACAGAGGTACAACAGTCTGCCCACATGAAGGACTGGGGCCTTAGTTTACAGACTCATATGCAGGAGACTGAAGTGGAGGCAAACACCTCTTAATTGAGAGAGAAAATCCTTTTCTCTCTATTACCAGGTACTATTAAGAGATTTTTCAGTAACAAATATTAGTTGGTAAACTGCATCACATAGACAGAAATGTTTTCCACAAAGACTACAATAAGCAGGGCCAAAAAACCATAAGGTCTCCAGTACTATGCACCCTATCAATTAGGGAAGACAGAGTTTCATGTCTTCACCGTCAAAGTTGGTGTGTGGTTTGTTTACAGAGAGATTAACTCGCGATAGCTCTCTCACTGTATAATCCTAGTGGAGACAAGGCATCTTGATAAAGCTAGTTGAGATCAACTTAAGGTGTGAGATATAGTTCTGACCAACTAGCTACATCAAGGGTGGGAACTATTTGGCCCAAGGGCCACATCTGGTATGGAAATTGTAGGGGGGCCATGAATGCTCACAAAATTGGGGGTTGGGGTGTGGGAGGGCAGGAGAGCTCCAGTTGGGCACGCGGGCTCTGGGGTGGGACTGGGGATGAGGGATTGGGAGTTCAGGAAGGTGCTCCGGGTTGGGACTGAGGGGTTCGGAGGGCAGGAGGGGGATCAGGGCTGGGGCAGGGAGTTGGGGGCATGGGAGGAGGTCAGGGGGCAGGCTCCAGGTGGCATTTACCTCAAGCAGCTCCCAGAAACAGTGGCATGTCCCACCTCCAGCTCCTATGTGGAGGTGAAGCCAGGTGGCTCTGTGTGCTGCCCTGTCTACAGGCAGCACCCCAGCAGCTTCATTGGCTGTGGTTCCCGGCCAATGGGAGCTGCGGGGCGGAGCTTGGGGAGGGAGCAGCATGTGGAGCCCCCTAGCTGCCCCTACATGTAGGAGCTGGAGGAGGACATGCCGCTGCTTCTGGGAGCCGTGCGGAGTGGGGCAAAATGCCAACCCCACTCCCCGGCTGGAGCGTCAGAGCGGTGCAAGCCCCTGACCCCACTTCCCAGCAGGAGCTCAAGGTCCGGATTAAAACAGCTGGAGGGCCAGATGTGGCCCCCGGGCTGTAGTTTGCCCACCCCTAAATTACATCAAAGTAAAAACTACCTGTGCCCTCTCTCCAGTAGGATTTTACTTGGATTAGTTACTGTGTTATAAAAATATACTTTTTTGACTGTGAAGACATAACCATAGATAGGGCAAAACACTCCTTTAAGTTGTAAAATTGGGTAACTTTTATTCAGAACAGCAAAAAGAGAAAGATACACATTCCATTCAGTGAAACTGTGGGAGATCAATGTTCTGCCATCTTTACAAATAAATCCTTTAGCTGGGCACACACAATCATGTCACCAGCCCGGTATATTCACTGCACGGGCCACCACTTCAAAGGCTAGCTACACACAATAGGTTTCAGAGTAGCAGCCGTGTTAATCTGTATTCGCAAAAAGAAAAGGAGTACTTGTGGCACCTTAGAGACTAACAAATTTATTAGAGCATAAGCTTTCGTGAGCTACAGCTCACTTCATCGGATGCATTTGGTGGAAAAAACAGAGGAGAGATTTATATACACACACACAGAGAACATGAAACAATGGGTTTATCATACACACTGTAAGGAGAGTGATCACTTAAGATAAGCCATCACCAGCAGCAGGGGGGGGGGAAAGGAGGAAAACCTTTCATGGTGACAAGCAAGGTAGGCTAATTCCAGCAGTTAACAAGAATATCAGAGGAAAAGTGGGGGGTGGGGTGGGAGGGAGAAATACCATGGGGAAATAGTTTTACTTTGTGTAATGACTCATCCATTCCTAGTCCTACAATAGCTTTTTTGTTGAAGTATAGCCACTCTTAGGTCTGTGATCGAGTGACCAGAGAGATTGAAGTGTTCTCCAACTGGTTTTTGAATGTTATAATTCTTGACATCTGATTTGTGTCCATTCATTCTTTTACGTAGAGACTGTCTACGTAATGGTTCAAAATGGTTTTTGAACTACAACAGTGAGCCCAAGGCAGCTAGGATGGCACACCAGGAACTGAGACTTCCCAGGAAGCTCTGTGCTAGTAGAGGGGCCTGCAGGGAGCAGGCAGGCTCCAGCTGAGTCAGGGACTGCCCTGTGAGGGGAGCGGAGAAAATGCTCTTGTAGCAGAACCAGCTGGAGAGCAGAAAGTCACTGCTGTGAAGCTCTGTGGTAAGTGGGTGGAAGAGGCTTAGAGAGTGGTGCTGATGTACTCGGGGTCTGGGAAGAGGCTGAAGCAAAAGCCTAAGATGGGGCAAGATAGGAAGTGGTCCAGGGAGGCAGCAAAGGCTGTGTGTAGTAATCGGGCCTTGTTTGCCTCGTCAAGGGTTCCTGGATCCATAAAACATGTAGTGAGGGAGGACTTGGGCTCTCCTACCAACCCACTGAGGAAAGTGGAGTGGAAATGCTCTTGACAAGGGGTAAGAACTAATGGGTCTGGACTTGAACTGAGGGTCCAATGTGCTGTTGAAAAAGTCAGGGACCACCCTGGATGGGGTGGGACTCTCTGACCCTGTGACCTGCCCAGAGGGCTAGGGAATTGGTCATAGCCTGGTATTTCTACGATGCAATTTTGTTCCTTTACAAAAGCGCGCATAGTCCCATTGTCCTGGATGCAGCAGGAAACAAATGTCCAGCAACAGTTTCTTTCATTAACTGTTCCAAGCCTCTTTCCAGCCAGCACACTGTACCAAAAACCTTTCACTTACCTTTCTCTCAAGGCCACATTACCAGCCTCATGTTTCAACCTGCTTGGCTTTCTGTCTCCTGTGTGCTTCATCAGCGTGTGCTGTGCATGTGTGTGTCTCCAATGTAAGGGGACTGTTGCCCCTTTACTAATGTTCAGTGGGGGTGTTTTAGTTGCTAGCTCCCAGTACTCAAAGGGGAAGGGTCAATGGGGAATCAGGACCCTGAGACTGATAGTCCCCAGGAACAATGGGGAGAGGCCAATGCTCCAGGCCAGCCTGAATGACAGGGCGAGCAGGCTCATCAGGGAGTCAGGAGGCCAGGGAGGTCCCATCCTCCCTGTGAACTGGAATTGCCTGGGTCACACAGAGTGGGGCCAAGCTAAGGAGAAAGCAGGGGCCTGAGCTGAGCTGGGGAGCAGAGCTGTGCCAGATCTAGAGGGACCAGAAAAGCAGCCCAGTGAGAGCAGACCCTGTCCTGGGAGCAGAGCTGCAGCCCCAAAGCCAGAGGCACAGCCCAGAGAGAGCAGACTTGCCCTGGGAGCAGAGCTGCAGCAACCAGTGCCAGAGGGCCAGAGAAGCAACCCAGGGAGCTGGAGGCAGAGCAGTAGCCATGCTGAGGTAGAGTGGAGCTGGATCTAAGACAGAGTGGAGCTGGAGCTGGAGCTGGGGCTGGGGCTGGAGCAGTCCGGAGCTGGGTGTTTTGAGTAATTGGGGAGAACGAGGGGGGACCCTGGGCAGTGGGCTCAGGACAGGGAGATGCTTCAGCCAGGAGGCTCTGCATGCCAGACTCAGAGGGGGATTGGTAACCCCGACAGGGCAGGGGCAATGCTGGGAAGAAGGGCCCTGCCACCTAGAGCCTGTGGCCACCACCAGAGTGAGTGTCCAACCCACAGCATCCCTACAGCACAGTCAGAGCCTGAGAAGAAGGCCTGGGACTTACAGGAACAGACTGTGAACTGCCCTGACGTTCCAGAGACACTGTTTGTGATGGTCCCTGCCACAGAGTGGGGTGATGTGTTTCCTTTAACCTTTCCCATTATTCCTTATTCTTTTTAAAATTAATTGTTGATTAAATAACTGGCATTTGTTTCAAATTGTATGTAATAATCAGTGGGTCAGAGAAGTGCCCAGTGCAGAGAGAGTACCCCGGAGTGGGGACACCCTAGCCCCTGTCCTAGGTGACCGCAGCAGGGTTGGGGGTCAAGCCCCCCAGGAATCCTGGGCCCAGCCTTGTTGGGGTTACGAGGACTCTACTAGACAGGAGAGTGGAAGGGGAGTCCTCAAGGACAGGGAGGCTACTGGGTAAAGGAAGTGGGAGCGAGGACTCTGATCCTTTCGCTAGCCCACTTCACCAGGGTAGTGCAGAAGCCAGGAAAGTTCCCCACAAGAGCTGGACTATTCCCCTGCTTACACTGTGCATGTGTCTGTCTCCCTGTCACACACAGACCAAAACAGTTCCACCAATCAACGTCCTAGTCCCTGCCTTTGAAATCCCTTGGGCCATGTAATTCAGCTTTTCCCTATGCCTGTGTTTGGAGTGCTAGGCTATTGTTTAAGCCCATTGCTCTCAACCTTTCCAGACTACTGTACCCCTTTCAGGAGGCTGATTTGTTGTGCGAACCCCCAAGTTTCACCTCACTTAAACCATGTGCTTACAAATCAGACCTAAAAATACAAAAGTGTCACAGCACACTATTACTGAAAGATTGCTTACTTTGATTTTTACCATATAATTAGAAAATAAATCAACTGGAATATAAATATTGTATTTACATTTCAGTGTATAGTGTTGAGCAGTATAAGCAAGTCACTGTATGAAATTTTAGTTTGTATGGACTTTGCTAGTGCTTTTAGGTAGTCTGTAAAATAGACAAATATCTAGATGAGTTGATGTACCCCCTGAAGACCTGTCTGTAAACCCAGGGGTACATGTGCCACTAGTTTAAGCTATGTGATTACAATGGCTTCTTCACATTCATCCTGAATGTAAGGTGGTGGCTGTGCCCAACAAGGTGTAACTCTCAATTATATTCTCAATGTAGGAAGTAAGTTCTTTGGGGCAGGAATGGGGCCTTATTCTTCTTTATAACAAGAGCCATTTGCACCACTCTAGCAATGTAAAGTGGCTATAAATGTAATTTATGCCACTTAATTCACATTGCCAGTGGTGTAAAAGAGCTTGGGTGTAAAGAAATTCTGGTCCCTAGTGAGTAAAACACCTCTCACTCTTTGTGCTAAATAAGAAATAATCACCACAATTTCTGTTTAAAGGACAGTCCAACGACAAGCTATTGTCTCATAGATCTGTCCTTCCTCATCTGATGTCATTTGAAAGGTCAAGGTGAACATCCAAATGTGAAGAGTAATGTGGCTTTCTTTTCTGGTTGATTTAAAAATCATTTTTGTGCTGAGGGAAATTGCAGTTAGCAATATAAATGCTGAGCACTGGGAACTCCTACCTCAAATAACTAGTTGATTTGATCTGCTCTGTCCCTAAATCCCATCACTTCTGTAATACAGCAGGCTCACAGTCTTTGATTATATCTGACACTAGCAGAGGAATATTGATCAGAAATATTGTCCTTTGATTTTCTTTGGCTAGATCATAAACTTCATCAGCTAAAAGGGAAGGAGTTGAGTAGCACACAAAGTGTACCTCTATTCCTTCAAACACTTGCCTTAGAATTTTAGACAACATAATCAATTATTTTTAAGGAGACTTTCAGTACCCACAAAATGCAAAACAATCTGAGCCTTCTACACTGAAACTCCGTATTGGGTGCACCTACCATTCCAAGGGAAGCACTGGTGCTTGATTCTCCACTACCTTGTTCTTTGTGCAGTCATTTAGGCTGTGCAAAGGCGATAGAAAGGGCTAACAAATCAGAAGGCTAACAATGGACACTCACTGGTAGAAAAATGACTCACTGTACAAGGCTGTGTAGAATCAGGCCTGTTGTATTTGAATCAATGCAATGTCCTGCAGGGAGTGCAGTTACTTCCAGACCTTTTGAAGAGGATGTGGTGTCGCTTCTGTGCCTGACCATATCTGGTGCAATAGGATTGTGGCCATGACCCCACCCATTCCCTGATTCTCCTTGACGTTCCTCAGAAAAGACAGAGCCAATAGCAGCCCTCTTCTTATGTCTCCATTGCCCTTAGGAGACGCAAGGACTATGTTGTGCAGCCAGTTATGTTGTGGCCAGAATAAGTATGTAGGTATGGAGTTGGTATAAGTTAAGGCAGTAATGTAAAAGCCTACAGCTCTTAAGCTTGTAAAACAATAACTTAGCCAAACTAACTGAGGCCTAAGGTCAAAGCATAAGTAACTAATCCATAAATGAACTTGTACAACAAGATAGTGATGCTATTAATGTTGTTAAACTGCTGACAGGTTTCCACATGATGCCAGTTTGTACCAGCTTCAGATATTTTTTAAATTAAGAATATCAGCGGATCTTCAATTATAAGAATGCCAAAGTAACTAATTGACTTATGTGCTAACAAGTTTGAGGTAATGGATTTAGGGACCTATGGAAGAAGTTCACCCAACATTAGTAGGGTTGGGAAATGCAAATAACAGGGGGGGGAAAGGATGAAATCCTACTGAATATGCATCAGGTATGGTAAGTGTTTAGCTAACTTATGCTAAAGTTGGTACTTCTCCCATACGCTCCAGGGAGATTTTGTGGAACCCAAAAGACCACTTGTGGGATATTTTACTGACTAGGAGAGTTCCCTGCAAAGGATGATGTGAGTGTGCAAATTATAGTGCTGGACACATTGTATTACCTCTGTCTACTGTGCTGGTTCATAGTGTTTGTGATATTGCTAATTGTGCTAACAAAACTAAAACATTACAGATTCAAAAGGTCTTTCCTCAGTTTGAGTGTCTACGGTGTACACCCAGGCTCTCATCATAGTTTTATTCTGTGCCTGATCTAGAGGCAGTTGTACCCTGCCAAACCACAGAATGTTAAACTGGAAACTCTGAATAACTCCTGATCTATAGATCAGGCAACAGTTGTGGCTGCTGCTATATCGGCACAAGGGGAGAAGGCTTTATGCATTCCCACCCATAGCATACCTATGCAGGCCTATACACGCTCTTGCCCTATGAATGTTTTCAGGTCAATGCAAAGTAATTGTGTATTCTTCTAAGCAACATTTTTGATATAAGCATTTTCGTGAATTATGGCTATGAGCTACAATATTTCGTTTTGACTTCCATATCCACACCATTCCTCTGGCTAGGATAAGTGATGATTAGAGCTTTGCTAAGGTGACTGGTTTTATAGCTCTAGCAGGGCTCAAGTGATAAAGGACAGGCACATTAATTATAAAGTACACTTCATTTGTAGTGCCAGCTTTGACAGAAACTTCACTGGGCACTCACGAGCAGTTGATTCTGCCCCTGCCTTTCTGGAAGTGGAAACCAAGCTATTTTAAGAAGTTTACTGTTAATTTAAAACAGTGACATATGGAACTACTTTCTTTTGTGAAAGCTACTCATGCCAAATGCACTACCACATATGGAATACTTAATTACAGAAGAAAGTTATGTTTCAGTTGTTAGTTAGCTAACCTAGATTGCTTAATCTTAATGCTAATTTACTTGTTTTACAACTCATTACATTTGAGAGGGCTTTTTTCCTTCTATTAGACAAATGAATGTGCATTATCTCTGGGACCTTGGCTTGAGTTTGATCTGTGTACCTCTGACAAATAAGTCTGGAAACTTCAAATCACTCTATTAGACTATGTCCATGATATCATCACACATTACTAGCTCCACTCAGCTATGTCTGTTAACACTATTCCAGTGACTTACTCCCAGGTCTTGAAAGATGATGTCCCAGCAGGATGATGAAGTGAACTGTGATTGGATGTTAAACCCTAAAAGTCAGGAGATATGTAACAGTTCATCTGTTTCAAATTGCACTGGGTACATAGTTACAGTGAACCAAAAAAAGTTGTAATTGTCTTCTTTAGAAGAAGGGAGACACCACTATAATGTACATAACTACCCCACAATGAAATTCTCTGGGTAAGGTGCCCTTCTGGCTATCTGCTTATACTTGAACCATGAGGACTGATACACTAGCTGGGTTAAATATCACAAAAGCAGATGGAATTCTAGGCCCTGCTTGTTTTTTTTCAGAAGTTCTGAGCATCTGCTCCTCCTGTTCATGTCAATGGAAGTTGTGGGCACTCAGCTCTTCTGAAAGCTCATCTCTTTATTCATGTGTCCAATCATTTTTAGCTGGTCAGGTTATTTGCCTTTTATGTCAGTAAATCCCCACGCTTATTCATTTTGCACAATTTTTTCATTAGCCTTAAATTTTGCTCAGTTCCACAAGGAACAAAGAGATTATCGTAACTGATGAGAACTGAAGTCCAGCTAGAGTCCAGCATTCCATCTCCAGCAATAGCCAAGACTTCTAACCTATAATAGACAATTTTGCAATAAGATACCCAAGGGAGAAGCTTATTTCCAGCCCCAAGCAATTAGCTATTTGTCTATGTACTGGAGCAAGAGGGGTTGATGTCCCTTGTAAATGTTCTTTGATAGCATTTTGTCTGCAGTTACTCTTCCTGTTGACCCAAAAGTCTAGCCCCTCTTCAATTCTGCTAGGCTCTTTGCCTCGATAATATCTTCTGGCAGCGAGTTCCATAGGTTATGCATGTATTTCTTTTATCTTATTAAAATGTGTTGCCTTTTAATTTAAGTGGGGAGTTCCCTTGTAAATGGAGCACTCCCAGGAGAGTCTCTACACCATTCTTTATTTTATATATGTCTACCATGTCCCCTATTTGTCTCCTCTCTAAAACTAAATACCGTGACAGTTCTCAGGGCACCCAGGAGTGAGAGTCATCTTGTTACCCCCTGCCTCTAGCATGAAGGAATCTTTCTTGTGGTAACTCCCTGACATCACCAGCCCTTCCTTTGCTGTACAGGTTAAAAATATGTGCACCTGAATCCCTTTGCATTGCTCCCCTGTAATATCCAGTCCCTGATGCTGGCTAATCGCAGATATTCCAGAGCCTCTGCACCCAAAGGTGCAGTGTACCCACCAATTTACCAATTTTACCTTAAGCCACCACTCCAGTAAACCACCTGGGATGTGTGAGCACTTATAATAAAACAAAATTGGGTTTGAGAGAATAAAGATTGAACTAGAAATCCAAGAAAGTGATGAAAACCATTTCTAACAACAACTAAAAATGCAACCATCACTTATCAATGGTTACCTTTCCTGTAGAGTAAAGTAGACAACCTCCAAAAGTTCAGGCTTTTTCAGTGCTGGCTGGCTTCAGACAAACCAGGATCCAAGTGTTCATGAATGTCCCCCTCCCTCCCCCATAACTCATGCCCTACTGCTGTGAGTTGTTCATCTAGATCTTTCCCCTGCCTGGTTACAGTTCATTCTGATCCCATCAGTCATTGAGTGCTTTAAATTATTAATTTCAAGGCCATTCACGCTGAAATAATCTACATTGTTCAACATAATAGTAGGTGAATTTCAATCACCCAATTTTATTCCTCTTTCAGTTCCTCCTCCTCTTCCTTCCTCAGTCAGCATGATTCTGTCCCATCAGCCACACTATCAGAGGCTCGTTCACCTGCGCATCTACCAAGGTGATATATGCCATCATGTCTCTACGTAAAAAAATAAATGGACACAAATCAGGCGTCAAGAATTATAACATTCAAAAACCAGTCGGAGAACACTTCGATCTCTCTGGTCACTCGATTACAGACCTCAGAGTGGCTATTCTTCAACAAAAAAACTTCAAAAACAGACTCCAATGAGAGACTGCTGAATTGGAATTAATTTGCAAACTGGATACAATTAACTTAGGCTTGAATAGAGACTGGGAGTGGATGGGTCATTACACAAAGTAAAACTATTTCCCCATGTTATTCCCCCCCACCCCCACCCCCTACTGTTCCTCAGACGTTCTTGTCAACTGCTGGAAATGGCCCACCTTGATTAGCACTACAAAAGGTTTTCTTCCTCCTCCTCCCCCCCTCCCCCGCTGGTAATAGCTCATCTTAAGTGATCACTCTCCTTTCAGTGTGTATAACACCCATTGTTTCATGTTCTCTGTGTATATAAATCATCTCCCCACTGTATTTTCCACTGAATGCATCCGATGAAGTGAGCTGTAGCTCACAAAAGCTTATGCTCAAATAAATTTGTTAGTCTCTAAGATGCCACAAGTACTCCTGTTCTTTTTGTCCCAGGATTAGACAAGGTAACATTTATTCCCTCCCTACAACAGCTGTGCGTTTGCTTTTCCCCACTCAATCAGCAGGCATAAAGAGTTGGGTAGCTTCTTTCTCAGTAGTGCTGTATGGTTCACCTTAAATATTTCCTAGTAGAAAAGAACCCGCCCCCCCAGCAAGGCAGCTCCTTGGTGAAACCTGGCAACTGTGCCATTGCTAAGAGGGGGTGTGGCTAGAGTACTGCTGTAATCCGTCAATCCCCAGTTTGCAGAATGCCCCCTGAGGACAGCCTTAAAGCACAAGAGTCCACCAAGCCTGCTGGAATGAGCTAATGGTGTAATGTGAGGCTGCACCAAATTGCACCAGTAGCTGAATTAGTTGTAATATGAGGCTGCCAGTATTGGGGATCCCAAAAAGATGAACATTTAGTTCTATTTTTTTCCACACATGCCCCCAGCCAAGCAAAGCTAGCTGTAGCAGAGGATCTAGCCCACTGAGTTACAGCTCGTGATCCTGCAACCTCAGCAGGATACCTAAGAACTCAGTTTTGGGGCTGGGGGTTTTGCATGCCCTTGATTCTTGATTTAGTTTAAACTTCCTTTCGTTCTAGACTAGTAACTATCTTATTTGTGCATGCTAGGATGCTGACATTTTCATACGGTTGTTGCTTTTGCCTCCCTTCATTTCCCTCATTCAAATTAACTTTATGAGGTATGCTTCAGTCATCCATATCACTGCTGAAAGAAAGACAGTTCGGCTGTGCATGCATTGATTTCACGGGTTCCCTCAGCAGCCATCATCCTGACAGATGCTCTGCTAACAGAGACCTTGCAGAGAGACTGAGACACAAATGCCTTAACATAAGTCTTGTTCCAACCCTTAAATGGATGGAGAATGAGCCTTTCAAAATCTAGGACCGACAATTCTTGACCTCAGGTTTAAAGAGTGAATTTAATAAGAAAGTAAACACCATAAGTCAAAGTTAGCCCTAGTGCTCCTCTTTCACTCATCTCTACAAATTAGTTCTAGCAGCAATCTGATGGAATTTTTAAAAAAATGATGTGCAAGTCCGTCAATGGGCCATTAACATATGATGTAGGTAAAATAGATCAGCATGCAGCACACAGAGATGTGCTCACCACCATCTAGCTTTGGGAAGGTCTACACTAAAAGTGGTGCAGTGGCAGTGCTACAGTGGCATTATAGACACTATTCTGATTAAAGGGGGTTTTCTGCTGCTGCAGTAAATCCACCCCCTTGACAGGTGGTAGTTATTGATAGAAGTCTTCTGTTGACCTAGCTGCATCTACAGTAGGGATTAGGTTGCATAGGCCGTGATATTTTTCACATACTTTAGCAATGTTTCTAGGTGGGCATAATTTTTAGGTGCAGTCTACTCCTTACTATAATTCATTCAGTATCACTCTCACAATTCAGTGGGTCTAAAATCATGCTCTGTGGACCTGTTGCTGTCAAGACAGTAAAGTATCTTCAGGTCATGATGGTATGTATTAATTGTAGCCAATCAGTAGTCTTTTAGGGTTGGTTTTTTTTTTTTGATGAGCTAAACTGAAAAAAAATAAGGCTTTCTCTGCACCTTGCATGCCTGCTTTCTTGTTTTTCTTTATCAGCTCTCTTTTTGGTATGAATTCAGTTGTGAACAAATAACATCAAAATTGGAGGAATGGCCAACACCCAAAAGGATGGAATTGAGCAGCAAAGTGACCTGGAGGGAGCAGGGAATGCAGGTAGCAGTAACTGATTTGGAACTAATAAATGTTCAGTTCTACCTGCAGGGTGGGGAAATAAACAGCATAGCCCTCAGATGGGGAGGTGTAGTCAAGCAGACACAGGAACTGCAGTAAAGTCAGTTTACTTTATTGTCTCTTACTGCTGTCCTAATGTTATATTTATCTGAAAACAAGCCTCTTACAGTAATTGCCAGATGGAAAGCTATGCGGTAACATTGCCTCATCAAGCCCTACTCAGACTGGATGTGTGTGGATATGCAAAATGGGTATGTATCTGATCAGAGTGGGCCCTCACTCTAAAGCTTATACATTTTAACTTTGATTTTTGTTTATAGTACCATATTTGTGTAATTGTGGCACTACAGATGTGGATCAAAGAAAGATTTGGAATAAATAAATATTAAAAAATGGACATGATTAGTGATTCTCAATTGCATGAAATATATATATATATATTACCTCAAGAGTCTGTTAGGGTCTAGACTCTAACTTGGTAGTGCAAAATCCAGGGCATGTTTGTTCTGAAAACACATCTTAGTAGTCTTGAGTCTCTGACACCTTATGTGGAGATTATCAAGGCTGACAGGCCCAATATATAACAGAGACATCAAGTTCCCGGGAGATGCTCAACCCCTGGTCTGTCCCCACTCCACCCCTTTCCCCAAGGTCTCACACTTACCCTGCCTCTTCCTGCCCCTGCTTCAGCCTTGCCCTGTTCTGCCCCTCCCCCACCTCTTCCTGCCCCGCCCCTCCCTCTCCCCCCCAGCGCCTCCTGCATGCTGCTGAACAGCTGATTGTGGTGGGTGGGAGGAGCTGGGAGGGACAGGGAGGAGCTGATAGGTTTGTATGACAATTGCTTTTAAATAGAATTTATTCATTTAAAGGCGAGGATAAATTGTTCCCTTTTATTGGAGTCTTCAAACAAATAAGATTAGGGAGTGATGGACACATAACTAACCTCTCCAGGTCAGACTGTGCCTGCCTGGCTATGTGTCGGTGCATAAGAGTTGCGGGAGAGGATGCAAGCAGCCTTTCAACTCCCCATCTTATGGCCATACACAGAAGCCAGGGATCACCTCCATTGCTCTCCCTGAACACCATACGATGGAGCTGCTATTAGTGCTAGAGACTCCAACTGGAGCAGACCAGGGCCAGGACAGCACCTCATTCTGGCCCAGGGAACAGAGAATGTGGAGCACAGGCTCCATGAGGGGGCTATGCTCCATCAGTGTTTCCAGAAGCCTTGGGCGAAATCCTGCTCCCCTTGAAGTTAATGGAAAATGTTCATAGCCTGGATTTCACCTCATAAATAACACCTCCAAGAGCTCCTGCTGCATAGCACATATCCCCTTAGCACAAGACTGTAGATTAAAGCCATCCATTGTTTCTTTATATGTATTCAGGCAGAGGTAAATCCTCATGTGATCTCTATGGTGTGGACCTCCCGTGACAGCAGCACTAGCTGTGGAAAGGATAAGGGGATAGGATTCCAAGGGGCCACCCATTCTGGGGATCCATTGCTTTATAGATTGATTGTCCAATGATCCTTCATCGCCCCCAGCTCCTGCAGCCTGAGCATAATTCCTCTCATCTCTCCGCACTAATGCATCTCTGTACCAGCTAATTTGGGTAGAGAATGTGCAGTGCAGTATATATGAGCAGATCTACCTGCCGTATTCCACCCCCCCCCCCACACCTTTGTATTTACACAAAAATAGAGGTGAAAAATTGATTTAAAATGTGCCACTGGCACATTAACTAGGGTTTGTTTGGTTCCTTTATGGAAAGTACAGGAAGTTTCTGTGCGCAGCATACAGATTGTCACCTCACTTTTCTCCTGTCTCTCCTTTCACAGAAATCCTGTCCACATCACTTTGTTTCTCTCTTGCTTCTCAAACCTTCATTTCCTAATAACGTCTGGCTCTGAATCCATTTACTATGCCTGATATCTTTGATGGCATTTTGCCTCACCTGTTACAACCTTCCATACTCTAATAAATTAGCTGTACCGGGCTGCTGCTTTATAGACCCAAGATGGAAACATGCAGAGAGTAGCATGTTATTCTACTAGCCTCTTTTTCTTTGACACTGATTGCTAGTCTGGTATCTACAGTTTGATTTTAGTGATCCAGGCATCCTGTTATGTATTTTATGGCCTTGGGGCAAGCTTAGAACTCAGTGCCTGGCCTCAGTAACCCGGCCAAATACTTGGGCAGAAGTGGGAGTAGGATGAAAGAGATCAATGAAGTAACTTCTTCCACCCTTCTCTGTGCAAGTGGAAGATAGAAGGATCCAGGCATCAAGCTCCTCCTGTGCTTTACCCAGGCTCCCTCCTTTCCTCTCGTGTATGGGTGCCCAAAGGGCTGCGAAAGAGGTGAGGCCCGTGCAGGGGAATGTACCCCAGAGTGGCTCCTTGTGCAGTGGAACGACTCTGGTTCTATTGAGCAAGGAACCTCCACGCCTGCAGAGGTCGAGGGGCTGTGTCCATTGGCTCCCTGGATGCCTTTGAGGAACAGTGGGCACTGTCTGTGGTTCTCTGCTCTGCATCCCCCTCTGGATCCCTGATTTTAACCTTATGACCTCACTCCCGTCTCTGTTTTATCATTTGCCCCCCAAATCTAGTTGAGACCTGGGGCCAGCAGCTCCTCCCCTTAGGTTGTGGGGAGGGGCCTTTAGAGGTGGGTAGGCTTGTGCCCGCCCATCCTCAGACACTCCATATGTGCAGAGGAGGTTGGATTAGAGTCCTTGGGATAGCAACGATGCTTTTTAGAGGTACCATACGCCATAACTCTTGGCCTGCTGCTCACGAACAGGGAAGAATTGGTAGGGGAATTAGAAGTGGGTGGCAGCCTGGACAGCAGTGACCATGAGTGGTTGAGTTCAGGATCCTCACAAAAGGAAGAAAGGAGAGTAGCAAAATACGGACCCTGGACTTCAGAAAAGCAGACTTTGATTTCCCTTAGGGAACTGAGGGCAGGATCCCCTGTGAGGTGAATATGAGGGGACAAGGAGTCTAGGAAAGCTGCTGTATTTTAAAGAAGCCTTATTGAGGGCGCAGGAACAAACCATCCCAATGTGCAGAAAGAATAGCAAATATGGGAGGCGACCAGCTTGGCTTAACAGTGAAGTCTTCGGTGAGCTTAAACACAAAAAGGAAGCTTACAAAAGTGGAAACTTGGACAGATGACTAGGGAGGAGTATAAAGATATTGCTTGAGCATGCAGGGGTGTAATCAGGAAGGCCAAAATGCAACTGGAGTTGCAGCTAGCAAGGGATGTGAAGGGTAATAAGAAGGGCTCCTACAGGTTTGTTAGCAACAAGAAAAAGGTCAGGGAAAGTGTGGGACCCTTAATGAATGGGGGAGGCATCCTAGTGACAGATGATGTGGAAAAAGCTGAAGTACTCAATGCTTGCTTTTTTTTTTTTTTGGCGTCGTTCTTCACAGACAAGGTCAGCTCCATGACTGCTGCACTGGGCAACACAGTATGGGGAGAACGTGAGCAGCCCTCAATGGTGAAAATGTTTACGGACTATTTAGAAAAGCAGGACATGCACAAGTCCATGGGTCCAGATCTAATGCATCCGAGGCTGCTGAGGGAATTGGCTGATGTGATTGCAGAGCCATTGGCCATTATCTTTGAAAACTCTTGGCGGTTGAGGGAGGTCCAGGACGATTGGAAAAAGGTAAATATAGTGCCCATCTTTGAAAAAGAGAAGAAGAAGGACCTGGGGAACTACAGACCAGTCAGCCTCACCTCAGTCCCTGGAAAAATCATAGATCAGGTCCTCAAGGAAACCATTTTGAAGCACTTGGAGGAGAGGAAAGTGATCAGGAACAGTCAACATGGATTCACCAAGGGCAAGTCATGCCTGACCAACCTGATTGCCTTCTATGATGAGATAATTGGCTCTGTGGATATGGGGAAAGCAGTGGACATGATATACCTTGACTTTAGCAAAACTTTTGATATGGTCTCTCACAGTATTCTTGCCAGCAAGTTTAAAAAGTATGGATTGGATGAATGGACTATAAAGTGAATAGAAAGCTGGCTAGATTGTTGGGCTCAATGGGTAGTGATCAACTGCTCAATGTCTAGTTGGCAGCCAGTATCAAGCGGAGTGCCCCAGGGGTCAGTCCTGGAGCTGGTTTTGTTCCACATCTTTATTAATGATCTGGATGATGGGATGGATTGCACCCTCAGCAAGTTTGCAGATGACAGTAAGCTGCGGGGAGAGGCTGATATACTGGAGGGTAGGGATAGGGTCCAGAGTGACCTAGGAAATTGGAGGATTGGGGCAAAAGAAATCTGATGAGGTTCAACAAGGACAAGTGCAGAGTCCTGCATTTAGGACAGAAGATTCCCATGCACCGCTACAGGCTGTGAACTGACTGGCTAAGCATCAATTCTGCAGAAAAGGACCTGGGGATTACAGTGGATGAGAAGCTGGATATGAGTCAGCAATGTGCCCTTGTTGCCAAGAAGGCTAATGGCATATTGGGCTGCCATTAGTAGGAGCATTGCCAGCAGATCGAGGGAAGTGATTATTCCCCTCTATTTGGCACTGGTGAGGCCACATGTGGAGTCCAGTCTTGGGCCCCCCACTACAGAAAAAATGTGAACAAATTGGAGAGAGTCCAGCGGAGGGCAACAAAAATGATCAGGGGGCTGGGGCACATGACTTACGAGGAGAGGCTGAGGAAACTGGGCTTGTTTAGTCTGCAGAAGAGAAGAGTGAGGGGGGGATTTGGTAACAGCCTTCAACTACCTGAAGGGGGGTTCCAAAGAGGATGGAGCTAGACTGTTCTCAGTGGTGGCAGATGATAGAACAAGGAGTGATGGTTTCAAATTGCAGTGAGAGAGGTCTAGGTTGGCTATTAGGAAACACTATGTCACTAGGAGGGTGGTGAAGCACTGAAATAGGTTATCTAGGGAGGTGGTGGAATCTCCAGCCTTAGAGGTTTTTAAGGCCCAGCTTGACAAAGCCTTGGCTGGGATGGTTTAGTTGGTGTTGGTCCTGCTTTGAGTAGGAGGTTGGACTAGATGACCTCCTGAGGTCTCGTCTAACACTAATCTTCTATGATTCATAGGAAACAACAGTGTAGATCAGAAACAACAAGAAAAAATATATATCTCTTGTACATTATGCAGGTTTTATAGAAACCAGATTAGTTCAAGCAGGGATAAAGTTTTTATTTATTATGATTTGCTTTTAACAAAGGTGGAAGACATCCCTGAATAGTGTGGAAGAGAAGAGTGCAGCAAGTTTATTCCTCTGGTGTTGTAATGTTTAAAAACTCTCTTCCTAAGAAGTTGCTCCCAAAAGTGAATGTATGGGACCACTGTGTATGAGAGAAAACAGTGGATCAGTTGATACAGTAAGATAACAAACTAAAGAAATAGGCACCTTCAAGTCAGGGGGCAAACACACACAGTGACTTGAATATTTAGCATAATAAGATTACTTTCCCTGTATACTGTGTGTTTCTGCTTGCTTTTTGCTTGTGTCTTGATCATTGTATCTATTAATTTGTCAAAATATTTCCAACAAAAATATGAAAAGGAGCATATGATAGTGAAAAGAACAGCTTTGTAGCTGAGCCACAAACAGATGGTCACAGTGAATGCGGCCTGGAATGAAACATCTAAAAGAAAAAACAAATGTCATAGGCTGGTTTGACAAACTAGTGGCCAAAGAGATGCCAGTTACCTTCTTTTGGAACTTGAAAATGCTTTTTGTACAGTTCATAAACATGAGAACATGCAGAACTCTCCTTGTCTTTCCCTTTTAGACATTTAACAATGAAAGGACGGTATGAACTATTTAGATGGGATGTAGCGCTGTCACACCATTTGGTTCAAACAGTCTCTGTATCCAGGCCATACCATCTCTGGGTTCATTAGAAATGGATTCACACCAGCCCCCTAGCTCTGATCTATTTGAAGTATTTGTGAGACACCTACCCCTGCATTTTGGTGGATGATACTGATCAAAAACTAATCCAAATTTAGCTTTGAATTTTGCAACTGGCCCAGTCTTTGTAATGAAGCAAACTAATCCCAATATTTGAACCCTCCCACCAGCGCAAAAAAAGGAGGGTAGGACTTTAAAAATCCACTTCTAAATTTTTTCTTTGGGCCACAAGAGGCATAATTGGCAAATGATGATGGTGTCTGTCACTCCTCATGTAACCAAAGTACAGCGGTTCTTAAATCTTGTAGCACTTTGGTCTTTTACCCTGCTGGCTGGACTCATTCAGGTCAGCATGCATCTGTGGTGCCTACCAGTTCCTCTGCAGAGGGAGACATTTCTTCCACAACTCCCTAAAACCCTGATCCCCAGGATATATTAGGCAACAGGCAACATTCTAGGAGTTGTGTCTTGCCTCTGCCTCCAGCAATCATCTGCTGAGCTAGCAGGCAGCTGCACAAGGGAAGGTTTCCTCTGCTTGGCATTGCCAGGAAACTCTCCCTCTCCTGCTCCATCCAGTCCAGCAGCACCCCCTCTCTTCTATAAATTAAAAGAGCAGCACTAAGGCAGCTAATGGGGACCCTTGAGTTGGGGAGACAGCACTGGGGGGAGTCAGAGTGGAGAGAGAAATGGGGGAAGAAACTTAGGAAGGGGATCTTGCTCGTTGCAGAGAATTGGAAGGGACAAAAGACTAAGGAGGGGGTGGGTTCGGAGATAGAGTGGAGAAGTATGCATGTTAATAGTTGGTTTGCTTTCAAGGCATGGAGGTGCCAACATCAGATCAGCTTTATCCCAGTCTCGAGGCAGGAGAAAGGGAAGAGGCTTGAACAAGGAAGCGAGTTCAAGGAAACTTTAAAGATATGTAGAACAACAGGTCTCTTCTCCAAAGAGGTTAGTTTCAATCTACAAAATAGACATATGTGACCTGATTCTCTCTTGTCTTGCATCTTGCATACACTCATATGTATCCGTGCAGAGTGAGTGTAAAATGCTATCAACAAAGGAAGGGGAGAGATCTGGTTTGCTAAGCGTTTACATCCAATTTGCAAGGAGCTAGTGTCTAACTGAGATGCAGGGAAATGCAAAATAAAACCCAATTGGAGGTGGGAGAAAAGGGATGAAAAATAATTTAACTGTGCAATTGCTTTGTTTTCAACACATAATTTCATGAGCACAAGGGTATTTTTTAAATTTTCTGTTTGCTGCATTTGTGAGCACAGTTAAAGAATGATGAGGTGGTAGGCGGTTAGTGGTGCAAGGCTAGGTGGAAGAAGTGAATTTGTAAGAGGGACCTGAGGGAACAGAGTAAGGTTGGTTGGTGTAATTGCAAGAAGCCATTCCAGGCATAGGGAACAGAGTGAAAATAGCGCCGAGATTGAGGGTTGGCAGAAGAAGACTGAGTTAAGAGTATAATGTGCCCACAGCTGTGGATGGGCGCATTAAACTTAAATTCCCAAGGGCAGTGTGGTGAGAACCAAGCTGTAGGGAGGGACAGCACCCTGTTGAGTGTTGAACCTCCTGTGGAGTGAGACGTGAAGCCAGAGGAGGGATCCTCTGAGACATCCTCAGAAGGGAGGGAAAAGAAGATAACTTTTGATGCAGCAGGGTGAACACACCAGAGCATGGAAATAATAAATGTGGAGGCTGGAGAAGAGGAATCATTAGTTCCCTGGCAGATGTCTCGTAATCCCCCAGTGAGAGTGACTATTCATTGCTCCGCTGGGCCTTTATACTTAAATCTGCCCCTTGTTTGGGTCTAATTCTAATATCAGATTTGTGTGTGGTCTGTGTCTCATCTATGGGAGAGTGTAGAAACTAGTCTCTTTTAGGGTTATGTTGTTCCTTTTGGGTGAGCTTCCAGAGAATGCCCACAGAGCCACCCCCTCCTTTGTTCTATAGATTGTCAGTCTCGCAATCTCATATCTCACATGGTGTTACTTGGTACAGCCAACCAAACTACAGTATTGCTTCCTCTTTATATGTCTGAAAATCTATGATAAACTAATAATAGATAATAGTAATAACTAAAACACTTCACTGCTGATAAAACTTGACTGTGTCTTTTAGCAATTTCCTCTGAAATGACCATTTAGATTAAACAAACAACACTAGTTTATACCAAGGTACATCTTTTTATAATGGAGACATTCATTGCTAAGCATACTTGGGACATCATCTACTAGCAAAGTGATTAACTATATAGCTTGAAACTTTAATGTCTGTCAAAACCTATTTCACAAAACAACAATATGAATGCTGTCTGAGGTACAACAATGTGTTAATATTGTGTTTTCTTAATACTGGAATTAAAGCCTGTTTTCCTGGCCAAAATTACTGTCTCACTCTGCACTTCATAACACTGACTTTGGTAAGAGTAGCCTGATAAACTGCTCTAAACAATTTATAACCAGTCAGAGCAGATGATTTCTTTAGCTTGGATCAATACCAAATCTGTTCAGAACCCAATTCAATTGCTGTATCTTGCCAGATATTACTTGATAATACAATGTCACTTTGTAGTGACAGACCACAGTTTTGCACATATTCCAAAAGATGCATTTTATAGGATGTGAACTTGGCATTTTAACATTGAACTGCCACTCAAAACTTATAATCTGGAATGATATCGGTAGGCTTGGCAGAATTAGATTTTTATTTCTTTTTTAATTTTGAAGGATAATATCTATTTTTAAGCATCTTAAAATGTTTATTGATTTAAACTTTCAGTTGTGCAAAATTATGGGTTTTAAGACAATTTTTTATTTTTCAATTTTCTAAATTTCACAGTTGTGGGACATCGCGGGAGGGATCAGACAATAATGGTTGACAGTACATATTCAGATTGAAAATTAAAAGCTTTATAACAGTTAAAACAAAAATTGTCACATAGTAAAAAACATGGTAAATTTTGATCATGAATGGAAATATTTTTTCTAGTTTGTATGTGTATGGTTGTTTACTGACATTTACCGATTTAATCTAATCCTTCCGAGCCTAACTATCAGAGGCTGAGATTGCACATAACATTCTACAGAAGTGGTTAATTAAGGAATTGTTTCAAGAAATATGCATGTTGACAACGTGCTTTTTAGATCCAAATTTGCAACTTCAATAAATTATAATGCAATAGTCAAACAAAGACAAAAGTTGACATTGTAGAAATTGATTGACCAAAGGTTCAGGTTTCACTATCAATAGACAGTAATTCACAAAGCGAAAGACATCTGTAAAGTAGAATCCAATATAGTTGGTTATAGATTTCTGAATCTAAAATGACACATTAAAAATCTAAACCTAAAAGCTAATACATAAGAATGTATACCAGGCCTGATCCCAAGATGCATGATACACATGGAACTCCTGTTTCTTTTGGTGGGTGTTATGCTTCTGGAATCCATTGTAGGAGTAGTGTAATAAACTATACAGGATTTTTTTCTCTTTTGTTTTGGCTGCAAATATGTTCCAGACCCTCATGAGTTCGTGCTGGTGACAAGAGTATGTCTGTACAGACAATTTTCTGAGAAATCACAAAATATAGATAACAAGATTTTATATTTGATCTGACATTTTCAAGAGATGAATGGGAATTAGTCATGCAGTTTTATAGGAAGGAAATGGAAAAGGAGATGAGTGGTATGCACAATATGCTGATGTTTTAAATATCCATTCTTTTTTTTAATGAGATACTGTGCCTTATTCATTTCCTATTCTACAGACAGGAGTAAAATGGCGGTGCAGTATCTCAGATACAGCTCTATGATAATGGTTGGCAAATGTTTACTATTTAATGGTGACCATTAAAAAGACTTTTTAGCTTTGACATCACTCAAGAGAGTACAGGGTAGTTATGCTTAAGAGAAGGAATTGGGAGGGAATCTTCCCTCCTTCCCCCCAAGTTGCCTGTAACCAGTGGGAGCATCATACCATCATGTATATTTGGCATGTTGCTGGAAAACCACATAATCCAGCCTCACAGAGTGGTCACCACTCTAAAAAGTCAGCATTTGCTGTTGCTACACAATGGTACATTAGCTACAACAATTCCCCATTGTTTGTAGTTTAGGAAGTAACCTTGTTAAATGTCTGATATTTGCTAGCAAAAATTGATCTTTAATAGTGACCACATGTGTGTGTTATGGACACAGCAGTTTGCTTTTTGTTTCAAGGACAGAAAACTATTTGGATGAAGAATCGATATTAACAAGGGAAAAGGAACAGCTTAAAGAATGGTTAAGTCCCATGTATTCAGGCTGGCAGAGCCTGATGAAATTCATCCTGGAGAACTGAAGGAAGTAGCTGAAGCAACCTCAGAACTGTTAGTGATTTATCTTTTTTGAGAGCTCGTGGAGGACGGGTGAGGTCCCAGAGAACTGGAGAAGGGCAAACATAGTATTATTTTTTAAAAAGGCAGCAAAGAGGACCAGGGGAATTATAAACCAGTCAGCTTAACTTCAATACTTGGAAAGATTCTGGAACAAATTATTAAAAAATCCGTTTGTAAGCATCTAGAGGATAATAGGTTTATAAGTAATAGCCAGCATGGATTTGTCAAGGGCATATCATGCCAAACCAACCTAATTTCCTTCCTTCACAGGATCACTGACTCAGTGGATAAGGGGGGAATAGTAGATGCGATTATATCTTGATTTTTAGTAAGGTTTTTGACACAGTTCCAAATCACTTTCTCATAAGCAAACTAGGGAAATATGGTCTAGATGAAATTACTGTAAGGTGGATGCAAAATGATTGAAAAACTGTACTAAAAGAGCAGTTATCAATGGCTAGTTGTTAAACTGGAAGGACATATCTAGTGGGGTCTTGCAGGGGTCTGTTCTGAGTACAGTCCTAGTCAATATTTTCTCTAATGACTTGGATAATGGAGTGGAGAATATACTTGTAAAACTTGTAGATAAAACCTAGCTGGGAGGGATTGCAAGTGCTTTGAAGGACAAGATTAGAATTCAAAATGACCTCAACAAATTGGTGAATTGGCCTGAAATAAAAAAGATGACATTCAATAAAGATAAGTGCAAAGTACTACACTTCAGGAAGAAAAATTAAATGCACAACTACAAAATGGGGAATAACTGACTAGGGAGTAGTACTGCTGAAAAGGTTCTTGGGGTTGTAGTAGGTTAAAACTGAATATGAATCAGCAGTCGCAGAAAAGGCTAATATCATTCTGAGGTGTATTAACAGGAATGCTGTATTTAAGACATGGAAGACATTTAAGACATGCCCACTCTAACTGTCACTCATTAGGCCTCAGCTGGAGTACTGTGTCCAGTTCTGGCTGCCACACTTTAGCAAAGATGTAGACAAACTGGAGATAGTCCAGAGGAGAGCAACAAAAATGGTAAAATGGTTTAGAAAACCTGACCTACAAGGAAAGGTTAAAAAAACTGGGCATGTTTAGTCTTGAGAAAAGAAGACTGAGGCCTTGTCTACACTACAGGGGAAATTCGATCTAAGCTATGCAATTTGAGTTACATGAATAGTGTAACTCAAATCGACATAGCTTAGATCTACTTACTGCGGGGTCCACACTATGTGATGTCGACGGGAGATGCTCTCCCGTGAACTCCCGCTACTCTTCTTGATCTGGTGGAGTACAGGAGTCAACGGGAAAGCAATCCATGGTCGATTTAGCAGATCTTCACTAGACCCATTAAATCCACCACGGAGGCATCGATCACTGTTCATTGATCTCCCGGTAAGTGTAGACAAACCCTAGAGGGGATCTGATAGCTTCAAATATGGTAAGGGCTGTTATAAAGAGGATGACAACTGATTGGTCTCCATGTCTATTGAAAGTAGGACAAGAAGCAATGGGCTTAAACCTCAGCAACGGAGATTTAGATTAGATATGAGGAAAAACTTTCTAACTGTATAGATAATTAAGCACTGGAACAACCTTCCTAAAGAGGTTGTGGAATCCCCATTATTTGAGGTTTTTAAGAACAGCTTAGACAAATACCTCTCAGGGATGGCCTAGGTATGTTTGGTCCTTCATCGATGGGGGTGGTGGGAAGGGTTGGATTAGATGACCTGTTGAGGTCCCTTTCAGCTCTACATTTCTATGATTATTATGGCTAATTATTTATATTGCAGTTAGCATTCTCAGTATCAGAGCTCCATTGTGTTAGGGGCTGCACAGACACAAGATAAGAGAATCCTTGCCCCAGACAGCTTTGAATCTGAAGAGACAAAGCATGGAAGAAGTGACATATTCTTATCCCCGTTTAGAGATGAAGTGGGTCACAGAGAAATTAATTGACTAGTCCAAGATCACACAGAAACCTGGCAGAGCTGAAAACGTAACCCAGGTCTAGTGAATGCCACTAAATGTCAGTTCAGTGCTTTTGCCATAAGACTATCCTCCTTATGTGTTAGAGATCTGCGCAAGAATACTTTGTAGGAACTCTTGATATTCAGTACCACCACTCCCCCCACTTCTCCATGTACTACTCTTAATTTTTAACTCTTTAAAAATATCCATAAAGCTTTACATGTACATTATTTCTCATTCTTTCATTCAAGAATATAGCGATAGGTGGGGTATTCAACAACTGAAATACTCTTGAGAGCTACTTCAGTTTTAATGCATTTAGTCTGCTCAGCTAGATAATATAGATCTAGTTCCAAGTATTTGCTTTCTGTCTCAATTTGTATAGTATTGGGATGAAATTGGCACCACAATTTTCTCTACAACAAGGAGTGATATAGATCTCTAAGTAAAACAATTTTTTTGAGCTCACAGGAATTGAGAAAATGCTACTTAATTTTCCCTTTGATTTTCTATGATGTTGAAAGATAGTCACCATATATTTGCTGGCTGACCTTGCAACCTTAAATGCTGCACTATGGTGTTATTTCTTGCAGACTATTTGACACACTAAGCTCAGGCTGTGTTTAAAAACTAGAGAACACCATCTGTGTATATCGTGGTACTGCTGTGTAGTCATTTTCCTCCAGTGCAAAGTCTTAAATCCCTTGGTTATTTCTGCTGTTGTTTAAGGCTTTGATAACCAACGCAAAATGTTAAGAAAAGAGGGAATAACTCTGCCTTTTCCCCTGAAATGATCTGTCAACACACCATTTAGCAAGAGTTGCAGAGGAGAGATTCAGGGCAACTATATGTTCTCTCAGGGTATCATCAAACCCATACGTCTCCAGATTCTGAAATGGAATATCCCACTTTATCTAATAAACCTTCTATGGTACCTAAGGAGAGAAAGTATAGCTTTATCCTTCCAGATTTGACAGGACATAATTCAATGTTCCCTCTAATTTTTCCCAAAAAAGAAAAGGAGTACTTGTGGCACCTTAGAGACTAACAAATTTATTTGAGCATAAGCTTTCGTGAGCTACAGTTCACTTCATCGGACTCACGAAAGCTTATGCTCAAATAAATTTGTTAGTCTCTAAGGTGCCACAAGTATTCCTTGTCTTTTTTGCGAATACAGACTAACACGGCTGCTACTCTGAAACCTAATTTTTCCCGTGCATGTGTGGAATTAATTTTGTTATGTGCACCAATATGGAGGTGATGTGTGGTGGGGGTGGAGCTGAGGGGTTCGGAGTGTGGGAGGGGGCTAAGGGCTGGGCAGAGGGTTGGGGTGCAGTGGGGTGAGGGCTCCGGCTGGGGGTGCAGGCTCTGGGGTAGGGCCAGGATGAGGGGTTTGGGGTGCGGGCTGCGGCAGGGACAGAGGACTGTGAGGGACAGGCACCTCTCCCTGGTTGCTGCAGCTCTGGGGCTGGGGGAGAGGTGCCTCTCCCCGGCCGCGGCAGCTCTAGGGCTGGGGAGAGGCACTTCACCCGTATTCTTCATAGAAATATTGTTATTATTTACCTGGGTTCTTAGACTGGGATTAATGAAGGAGCCTAAAGCAGTTAGGTGTCCAACTCTTATTGAAATTCAGTTGGGGCTGGCACCTAACTTCCTTCGGCATCCAATCTGGGATTTTCAGAAGCTGTTTTCAATGTTGTTTGAATTTTGCAACTGCTATTTAGGAAGCTTCTGTGACAACTTGTCTGGAAATAACATGGAAATATGTAAATGAATTTGGATCACAGATACCAGGATAATGTCTGTCCGTGAGACAGAATATTGATGATCAGGATAACAGAGACTTTCTTCTTTTGTTTGGACCTGCTGTTCACCTTTGCTTTCTTTTTGAACTCTGCAAGAATATGCTAGAAATGTTTTCCCTCTTCCGTTACCAAAATATACAGAAGATACTAAATAATCTCCCAAACACCTGAGCGCTCTCTCTTTTATAATGTGTTAGGATTAAGCAACCTATTTGTACATCAATTTTCCTCCAGGCTTGCTAACTATTTCATAAATAATTCTAGCAGTGTAGCAACATGATAGGCCTTCACATCACTAATTTTCTACCCAGCCAAAAAGTGTCAGGTATTTAATGATGACAATATCTTTGGAAACCAACTTTAATATAATATAAAAGGTATCCTGGTTTACAATTGATTTTACTGAGCTAACCGTTTCCTGGGCATCATTATTTTATACAATGGGAATAGGGATAGCTATTTCCTTAGAATAAAACAATTTGAGGCCTGTCATAAAACGCTGAAAGAATATCTTCTCTGCTTCACTTCCCTTTTAACTACC
Source organism: Dermochelys coriacea (assembly GCF_009764565.3). Lineage (NCBI taxonomy): Eukaryota > Metazoa > Chordata > Testudines > Dermochelyidae > Dermochelys > Dermochelys coriacea. The sequence goes on from NC_050069.1 coordinate 195,962,613, forward strand.
TCCATAAAACTTAAGAAATTGCAATATAACTTTTGAAACCACTTTCACCAGGGCAGGCCAGAAAATGCTATTTGACAGTATTTAGGAGATTATATTGTGCTCCATATCAGTGGATTGTTTTGAAATTATGTTTCTTTTCTGGCCTTTTTGGCTTATATCCAAAGATCCCATTTTTGAACATCAAGATCTTTAAACAGTTCTCTGCCTCCTCAGCATTTCTTCATTCAACTTTTAATTTCATGTCAATTCTCCTGGGCTCTGACTAGTTCACAAAGTCACTTTGTAGTTCTCAGTGACTCTCTGACTGCCAGTATCAAAAATGTTGTTCTTTGGCTGTCAGACAGCTACATTCATATTGCTAAGCATTTGTCCTTAACTTTTAATGTAACTTTGCCAACTATCTCCATCTTTAGGGTCATCTGTATTGTATTTCTGAGGTATCTCACACGTCTTCTGAGACAGTTGTATTGTGTTCATGTTCCTATATACAGCTTTGATGCACAATTTGGATTCTGATAATGATGTATTTTATGCAGGTGCAGTTGCTTTGGCTTTTAAAGGGGAACTGGAGGGCTCCATATAACAATCCCCTGAGCCATTCACCTGAAAAGCATCTGCTAAAATCTGGCTCAGGTTAGTAATGATGGAAACTTGTTACCATTTGATAAGTATTATGTGACTTATGTGGTCTCAGTCCATTTCCTAGTGGGACAGGGATCCACAGATTTTTTTATTTTTATTTATTTATTTATTGCTACCAGAACTAACACATTTGCTGACAGTCTGAGCAAAGCAGCTAAGGAATGAATAAGGGGATAGCCTGAGCAACCCGCTCATACGAATAGTCTCTCCAGTTCAAAGTTGGGGCATATTGATGGGGCACTTTGAGAAGCTTGCAGTGTGTTGCACCTACTCTTTATGTGCCCAGTTTAACAAAGCACTTGAGCATGTACTAATCCTCATTGATTCACATTCTTAAAATTACGTATGTGGTTTGTTGGAGCAAGGCCTAGCTAAATAAATAAGGCTCTTGACTATAAAATATAGAGGACTTCACTGCCCCTTATGTGAATAGTATTGTCATTCTGACATCTTTTCATAAATATTTGTTTCACTGAAAATAATTTTGGAGGCGGAAGGGGGAAGTGCTTTAAACGATCAAAACTGAGGGAATACTTGCATATGCAGATATCATATTTGAAATTGCATAGATGTTATGAATTTTGTATCTCACACACAGAACATGCAAGACTATCAATGTTTCCAGTGTGAAAATTTGTGGCCTTTGAAGCAATTATCTATCAGCCCTCCGTTTTTTTTTCTATGGTGCCAATCACTGAAGCCTTTAAGTATTAGAATCTTAAACATTATATTATATATTTGCACCTTATCTATGTATCTTGCAATGGATATATAGATCTTTGATTAATGTTGCACCCGTATTGCTCAAATGTTATAAACAGGGAGCAAAAGTAGAAATTTATTCAAACAATAGGTCCATGGCTTTCTGTGAAACCAGAGATGATCTACTAATACAGTGGAACTTCAAATTTAAATACAGTCACAGTTCACATGTCTCTAACATCAAAGCAAAATGCCACAATGCCCAATCAAAAAAAATCAGCCTTAACTCTGCCCCTAGATCTCAACCTGTAGATCATTGCCTAGTCTCAACCTGTAGATGACAAAATCTCTTACATCCACCCAAACTACATCATATACATTTCCTGCATGGGCTACAAGCTCCCATAAACAGCACCATAGAATATCCTCCAATATATCTATCTATTGTAAACCAAGAGACACCATAAACTTGATCATCCCCTCTTAACATTCCACTATGGTGAAAAGACTACAACGTATTCCTTCTTATTCTCCATATACAGTCCATTTACAAAACCATTCCCCATCCACTATTCTATCAGTCAGAAAGCTTAGTTTACCTCACCAATTCTCTCTATATACAGACTGGAAACCCAGCTAACCTTTCATATCTACCTTCCTAATATAGGTCGTCTGATTTGGCCAAGCTGTGAAAGGGTTAAGGGTGGCCTAAAACCCTGATCCTGAGGCTGTTATTTAGAACAGCCATAGGGGACTGGCCCCCAAGGAGACCAGAATGGTCCAAAGGGGACACCAGAGGCAGAGTAGCTGTCCCCAGTAATCTGCCATTATCCATTAGACACTGTTAACAGAGTGCATCCGATGAAGTGAGCTGTAGCTCTTGAAAGCTTATGCTCAAATAAATTTGTTAGTCTCTAAGGTGCCATAAGTACTCCTGTTCTTTTTGCGAATACAGACTAACATGGCTGCTACTCTGAAACCTGCTAAGAGTGCATCTTTTGCTCTTTATACAATATAAGGAACCACACAGGCACAGTGAGGTCCAAATAATCATGTTTTCTAACTATATATAAACAATCAAGGCCTAGCTTCCTATATGCACTGTTGCTCTAGCTGGGGTTCTGGTGGCTTCTAGCACAGAGAAGACAGTGAGCGCCACACATGGCGCATAAATTATTTAAAGGGATACTGGCCAATTTCAGCACATTAACTACTGTAGAGGCCACAGACCTCAGAGTACCTTATTACTAAATTACGTATTTACTATGAATGAGAGGCGTTTACATGCTTATATACATTTGATAGGTGACTGGGTTTCTTTTGAAAGAGCAATATAAAGTTCACAGTTCTCTTTAAGGGTATCTCAGACTTTTTTCCTTCCTTTAATTGTTTTCTTCCATACATTTAAATGCTTAAATAGGTGTTTTATTTAAAAAAATCTAAAATTCCTTTTGTATATTTTTGTTGTTTTAAACTACAGTTTAAAAAGTTTTATCATAGCGAATTTCAATATTTTTTCCAAATAATAGCATGTAATTATGTCTTTGTTTTCTAAGAATTGTGTTGTGTTTATAAGGACTTGTGATGTGGTGTTCATCCCACACCAGTCCTGAAAGGGTTAAGGAAGCTGAGAACAGGCCAGTTAGTGATATAGGCCACACATGAGGGGTTTAGGCTGAAGAAGATTGGAAGATGGAGCTCAGCTGAGCAGGTGGGGGCTGGGCTAGTATAAAGCCAGGAAGCTGGGAACAGAAATGGCTGCAGTGAGGAAGTCTCCAGCCACTCTCTGTGCATTAGAGAGGGAAGGAGGGAACCAAGGGAAAGTGAGGGACCCTGGCCCTGAGGGAAGGGTATACCCAGAAAAGAGAAGGGTGATGAAAACTTCTAGGAGACAAGTAGGAAGCAGCCCAGGGAGAGAGCAGCAAGGTTGGGGACTGAGTTTTTGTAGGGTGCCTGAGCTGGAACCTGAAATAGTGGGCAGGTCCGGGTTCCCCTGTCAGCTACTGACAGACTGGCAGTGCGTGGACATCCTGTCCAGTGAGACTCTATACACTGGAAGGGGAAACCACATAGTGACCTGGGTGGAGGGCTGAGTCACAAAGAGGAAGCTGTAGTCCCTAGAGTGAGAGAGGGACCACAGAGTGAGAGAGAAGACAGAAAGTGCAGAGACTTTCAAGTCCAATATCTCCTCTTTCAGAGAGCTGATTTTCAGAACAGCCAGGAGGAGGCACTGCAGCAGTCAAAGAGCCGCCCTTCCCCCCCCCCCCCCACCATGATAGGATTACAAGAGCTGCTGTGGATCTTGGGTCCATAGGAATAATGCTCATGATGAATATTTTTTAAAGGGTGCAGTTTCTATGGCTTTTCAAAGGTCTGCAGGAACGCTAATTTATTAGGAGGAGAAAGAATAAAACAGGGAAGAGTAGAGACCAGGGGATGGATGGGGAGCACAGGAGACCTGAGCTGTGGAGGGCTTCTTGAGAGCTATGGAACAAAGGATTTTAGGAATTGTACTTGGTCATCAGCTTCCTACTTGTGTCCCCCCCCCCACAACTTCTACCATCTTCTCTCTATGAGTCCTCAACTTCCCTCTGCTTCTCTGGATTCTATTCTTTCATTTCATGGCCCGAAACAGTGTCTCCTATGGTCTTTAAAAGATCAGCAGGTATGCTGACTTTGAGATAAAGTGGGGAGGAGGGCTTTATGAAACAGGGAGACTAGGGCTTTAGGGAGTGATTGGGTATCTTAACTCGGGAAGACTGCCTGGGAATAAGGGAGCAAGGAATAAGAGAGATCCTGCAGAGTCCCTGTTCTCAATGTGCCCTCTCATGCCTTCTCCTCATGAAATCTAGTCTGTTCTCAACAGTTTTCCATTAAATGGAACCTATCCAATCTGTTGTATGTTCAGTTCTGGTATGTTGTGTAAGATGATGTCACTGATTGTTGAAGAGCATATGTGTTGTTGGATAAACAATGTGAACAATTTCTCCTCAAACTTCCGCTCCCTCCATTCAGCATATGGATCCAAGTGTTATTTAATAATTTTATGTCTTACCTGTTCCCTGGGCTACATGGCTGCTGTTTGCCCCTCTTGTGGTAATTTGATTGATGTAACCTTGCTGTTTTGATGGTTGACTTTAACTCCTAAGAATAATTTTGGACTACAAGTTCCAGTGTGCCATGCTGCCATGGTTGAGGTAGTATGGCACTATAGGCTTGTCTTAAAGGGTCAGTACACTCTATTACAGGTAGCATATTCATTTATGTGCCAGCTTCAACTTGTTTCTTTCAGTGTTTTCATAAGAGATTGTCATTGAAAATTGAATCTAGTGCCATGTTTGTCTTTCTCTGTTAGCTTCAGTAACAGTGACCCTTGCTTTTGTATCTTATTATTTGCTTGAAAAATAGCCAAGTTTATGATGGAAATTATTTAACAAACGAGCCGTGAAAGATCACTTCACTCCATTGTGAATATAGAGGAAGATGCTTGCTCTTTAATTTTATTTCTCTTATAATGAGATGGAGAGAGAGTAAATGGAAATCAGTGAATTGCTTCTGGAATCTGTAAGGTCCTCATACTCTATCCTGATGAGAGCAGTATAAATCCCCCTATAATGTAGAAATACATACTTCACAAAAATTTAAAAAGCAATTTCAAAAACTATATTAATGCCACATTATTTCTAATATACATGAATACTGGAGAAAGTTTTCTAATGTCCCATAAACTTGTATCTTTCTACCGTTACACTGATTTTAATTCCCTTTTTAGAATTATGATTACTAATTATGTATTCATAGTATGTAGACTTAGTTATTAATGATGATGATATTTTATGGTTCTCTTGAACTGGGGAGGGCAATCTTATTGGATTTTCTTTTCAGGTTTTTTTAATAATATAAATAATGGGTTTCATTGCATAAAACTTTGATCTTTGAAGGGTTCCAATTCTCCTTTGATTCCAACCTCTCATTCCTTTATCCAGGTGAAAATGATTCTTGGATCTCATCTGCACCCCTTCTTGGCAAAGTCAGTCTACATGGTGCATCTAAACAGCACAACCCCCTCATGAATCTGAGACACCCCAACTTTAGTTGTCTGTGGAAGTTTGTAGATTCAGCAGTGATTATTGCTGAGGAAGACAGCAGGACAGGAGGAGGATCAAGTGACATGCAACCTCTGAAATTTTTTGTGTACAGTATTACATATGTATTGTATATCTTTATGCACTGGAGTCTTTTATTGTATAAATTGCATTCTTGTCATAGGGGGTAAATTATTTTCCACACTAAGATGTGTGTAACACTGTACGCAGCTAAAAAGTATGTGAGTGCAACAAACAATGCTATAAAAATATCATGAGTAGAAGGGTGCATGGTGTTTCTGTGCTCCCAAATGGCACAGGAGTCATTACCTAAAAGTAAATCAGAGATTCCAGGTCTGCGCGCTCTCATGCTGGGACCAGTCTCCCCCGTTCAAAGTCTTTATCTTCCCAGTGTTCTTGTTGCCTTCAGCATAGATGAGGAAGGAGAGAGGTGGTCTCATGATGCCACTGGCCACTATTTTATACTCTGAATTCATGTCCCAGGGAAGATACTGGCCCAGGCATGTCCTGGTCAGCCTTGCTAAGTCACTTGTGGAACTGTCTCTTACAGAATTGTAAATCTTTTTTACAATTCCCCTGCTGGTCAATGGTTCGTGATGGTCACTTCACACCCATCTGGGTGTGAGCCACCTCCTTTGTTGCCACTGGAGAACTAGGAGTGAGTGACTCCCAGGCTCACAACATATTACAATAACAACCGTATAACAAAGTCTCATAACTCTGTATGCAAGGATGATATACATATTTTGACAGAAGAATGAGTTTCAGCAGATTGTGACCTTGCATATGATACCTTGCAAGGCGTACCTTGTATAAAATGTCTCAACTATATACCAGTGATGAATGTGGGGGCTACAGGGTGCTACTTTGAGGGACAGCATGTCACAGAGACTGAGGAGTGTTTGAGTCTATACTGTTGACTGTGATGAAATCCAGCATTTGCAGGAGTCAGTTCACCTAAAAAGGTTTCTCTGCTCAGATCTTCTGGCATCAAAATATTTTCCTGTGGAAAGGCTCCAGTTTAAAGATTCCTCTTTCTAACTGGCTCTCACACACAAAACACTCATGCAGGGTTTGAAGATGAAAATATTTTCCATCGGCTTGTTTTTGCTCCATCAGTTTGAATGACAACCACTCATGTCACTTCTGAAAAACAACAACTAGTGTTAATATTGCTTTCTGTGGTTATTGTAATTCACCACTGTAACAAAGCTCTGTCCTTGCCTCCGTGGGTCCCACGTTTCCTGGCAGATTTCGCTAGCCTCAGAGGCTCACTGTGACCCTCCACGTAACCCTTCTCTCTCTAGAGACAAGGGTCACAGTCTACTGAGCCATTTTCATAAGCCAGCAAGGGAGGCGAGGAGAAGCTATCCTTCCTTGCATAGTCTCTGTTGTCTTCCAGTCTCAGTGATTAATCAGGGGGGCAAAGGTGAGGGGGGGAGCCTGGGCCCACCCTCTACTCCGGGCTCCAGCCCAGGGACCCTAATAGTCAGCTATGGTAGCTGACTTTTTAGAAATATGACACGTACAATTCCCTGGGCTACTTCACCCACAGCATCCCTCACTTCCTCAAGCTCCACTTCACCCTTACCTCAGGGTCTCCTTCCTTGTGCCTGATATGGTGTGTACTCCTCAGTCTCTCCAACAGCACAACTTCCTCCCACAGCTCCTGACATGCACGCCCACCTGACTGACTGGGAGGCTTTTAACTAGTTTCAGCCAGCCCCAATTGGATTCAGGTGTCCTAATCAACCTAGCATTCTCCCTGCCTTCTGGAAAGTTCTTAATTGGCCCCAGGTGTCTTAATTGACGTGGAGCAACTGCCATTTCACTTATCCTGGTACCAGGGATTTGTTTAGCCTGGAGCTAATATCTATCTCCCACTACTTTTCTATAGCCATCTGGCCTTGCCCCGTCACACCACATACAAAGTAGAATTATGCTACATAGAATCATAGAATCATAGAATCATAGAATATCAGGGTTGGAAGGGACCCCAGAAGGTCATCTAGTCCAACCCCCTGCTCAAAGCAGGACCAAGTCCCAGTTAAATCATCCCAGCCAGGGCTTTGTCAAGCCTGACCTTAAAAACCTCTAAGGAAGGAGATTCTACCACCTCCCTAGGTAACGCATTCCAGTGTTTCACCACCCTCTTAGTGAAAAAGTTTTTCCTAATATCCAATCTAAACCTCCCCCATTGCAACTTGAGACCATTACTCCTCGTTCTGTCATCTGCTACCATTGAGAACAGTCTAGAGCCATCCTCTTTGAAACCCCCTTTCAGGTAGTTGAAAGCAGCTATCAAATCCCCCCTCATTCTTCTCTTCTGCAGACTAAACAATCCCAGCTCCCTCAGCCTCTCCTCATAAGTCATGTGCTCTAGACCCCTAATCATTTTTGTTGCCCTTCGCTGTACTCTTTCCAATTTATCCACATCCTTCTTGTAGTGTGGGGCCCAAAACTGGACACAGTACTCCAGATGAGGCCTCACCAGTGTCGAATAGAGGGGAACGATCACGTCCCTCGATCTGCTCGCTATGCCCCTACTTATACATCCCAAAATGCCATTGGCCTTCTTGGCAACAAGGGCACACTGCTGACTCATATCCAGCTTCTCGTCCACTGTCACCCCTAGGTCCTTTTCTGCAGAACTGCTGCCGAGCCATTCGGTCCCTAGTCTGTAGCTTTCTACAGGCTTTCTACTAATTATATGTTTGTCTAGGTGCATTTGCCTTTCTCTTGCATATATATTGCATATATATTTCAGCTGATCTAAATACATTTTTCAAAAGCCACACATGTTTGTTGTGAATCATGCCTCCCAGTGCTACCTCTGATAGCACAGCTCTGAACCATCCCCAGTGTAGGGCAGTGTATGAATTGTAGTCTAGTCCAAAGCAAGAAGAGTGACTTTCTACTGTATAAGAAAACTCATCTAATCTTTAAAAGCCAAAAAAATATTTGGAGACGTGTCCATATGGGTGTGGTGTGTTTTTTTTTGTTTTTGCACCATTTAGGAAACTGAAAGGGACTACATTTATATTTGGGATAAGGGCATCTGGTAAATATAAATGCATCACCCATGCTTTAGTCCATTTTTCTCTTGGGAGAAGGTTTTAGAAGGAGCTGAAAAGAGCAGAGCAGCCAAAGAAAGGGATTCTTATCACTCTTTCATACTCTGCATGTAACACCATTTTTCCAGCAGTAAGAAATTTGTTTTCAACAGCTGGCTGTCAGGCTCATCAAATCCTACTAGTAATGTAAACTTGAGCCAAGAATGACAAGTTTTCTCCCAGAACACTGCGTATCACACAATATAAGCTGCCTTCCGCTGGAATGATTATTGAGCTACAGTAACACCATGACAATCAACATTTACTGGGATCAGCTAGGCAGAGTTAATGTTGTATTTCTGATCAGTATTATGCTGATGATACTCCCCTCTGTCAGTATCTTTGGAGGAATTCAGATGCTGAACTTTTCCTGCTCTCTTCCCCATTTAGGCTTCCCATGAATAAAATAAGAAACCAACATGCTAAAATAGATATTAAGGTAACCATTTCTTCAGTGGCCTCAATTTGGCCGCCAATTTTGCACTTACAAATAACTGAAGTTGCAATTTTGTGGCTGGAGATGATTGTGGTTGTATTTTTATAGCTGACTGGATAGTCAGCTCACCAAGTGATATAAACACATGCTTATTTGCATTTTTTTATAGGATCTGTTTCTACAAACAAGCGTTTTCATAGCGCTTTGTACATAAGCACTGTACTGACACTAACTAGGTGATCTTGCAACCCAAAGCATTGGCAACAAGTCAAAGGTTTATACCACATCAGCAACTGGAAGTACACGGATCGCAAGGGCAGTTCATAATGTCTGTATCTTCTCCCTCTCTCAACTTTTGACCCACAGGGTCCAGGCCAGTTACCTCTTCCTGGTCCCTCCTGTGTTTCAAACCATAGGAAATAATCCTAACAAAATGTGTTATGGGTGGTGTGAGACAGAGGCCCATTGCTACAAGCTGGCAAAGGGTTCACTGTGCTGTAAGAGAAACTCACTGCACATAGCATAGAAATGTTGTCACATGAGGTCTCTAATAAAAGCTTTTGTCGAACTGATCCTCATAATCATTGTGAGGATGTATGTATGTATGGATATTTAAGGAGCCATGTATATGTACTGAAAATATGTTTTAAAGTTTGTGTCTATGGCAGAGCTGACAAATAGGTTTCATCCAGACAGGAGACAAAGATGTGTATCTCTTTGTTAAATATATATTAAGCACTATAAGCCAACACAATGGAAGAGCCATTTGCATACAAAGTCAACAGGGGGATGGGAAGACTAAGCCTGTCTGTGGGGCAAAACTGAACTTTGAAGAATATAAAAAATGCAAGGAGACATTTTGTTATCCATTCACTGAGGAAAACCCCTGGTGGATGGGGGTACTTCATTAATGCTTGGATCCTGGTTTGTCTGAAATCAGCTAGCTCTGCAAAAGACTGAGCTTTGGGGGAAAATCTACTTTATTATATAGGCAAAGTAACCATTGATAAGTGTAGACCCAGGTTTGCATTTTATGATTTTGTTTCAAATGTAGCCATTTCAGTTTCCATTATCCTTACTATCTCTTAAATCTAAGCTTTTAATAATAAACTTATGATTCTTTTCACTGTAATATCTCAGGGCTGTGGTGTTATAGGAACTGATTCTCAGTTGAATCAAACAAACTTTGTGTGTATTATCCCCAAGGGTTTAGTGAACCCTGGTAATTTTTGTGATTGTCCGGTGGTTAAGAGCTGGATGCTACAGGGGAATGGTTCAAAGAGTCCCTGGGATTGGGGTGTACCTACTGTTAACCTGCAAGGCAACTTAAGGTTCGGCATAGCCCTGAGGACATTGCTTGGGTGGCTAACAGATTGGTGGAGTTAGGAAGCTGACACCTTGTTTAGCACCAGCAAGTCTCTCTTGAAGGGAGGCAGGGGGTAACAAGGTGGCTCTCAGTCCCGGGCACCCTGAGAAAGCATCACAGATAGAATGGAACTTTCTGAACTTTATAACAGTGCAATGAAGTTCAACTTCATGAGTTTGCTGTACCTACCCAGTGATTTCCTGACTTGATCTCAGCCTGCAGGGAGAGTATTCCGTGGTTAGTTTTCCAAGTTTCCTTCCCCTTCCCCCCCATCTCTCTGCTGCTTCTTCCAGTGTGCAGCTGAGATTAGAAATACTTTATGTGCTTCCTCTCCGTGGACACTCTGCATTACAATCATTATCAAACTGGAGGCTTCAAAGCATATTAATACATTATACACCAAGCAGATGTACTTTGCATAGATTTGATATCTTAATGAGAAGTTGCAATATATGGTATAGTAAGGTAATCAAGGGATGTTGTGTGAGTAAAACTAAACTGCTAAATTCTAATGTATACATGAACATTTAGACAAATTGAAAGGGCAACATGACTACCTCATCATTATGACAAATGATATTCATGTTTTGTGCAATTAAGACTATATTATATTCATTATGCAGATCAGATTCATAACTGGTGAGATGAATTCTTAAGCCTTATAACTTATTCCTGATTGAAGAGGAAACACTAAAATGAGGCATTGGCAGAAGTTAGATGATGGTTTTTACTGAATGTATTAAGTGCACTGAGCAGGGCACAGCTCACCTTATCCCTAAATTTAGTTTTAGGCTTAAATATTGTATTCCAGAGTGCTCTGCACTTCACCTAGTCTGCATTGGGTGGAGTGGCCTATTGATGTGCCTGTAGGCAGCTTCCATAAGAGCAGCTCCTGAATTTGGGAAGGACAATGAAAGCTTTAGACTACATTTTGTTCCCCTCTCCCCTCTAACCTGAACTCTATCACTCACAATACTGCCAAACCAGAACATTCCAAAGTCATTAGTCAGGCCGCAAAAAAATCATGAAATTGTCTTAAAAATCACCAGACTTTACAAATAATAATTTTTGAGCCCTCCTGATCTATCATCTAGTTTTTGAGACTCTAGGTTTCACATTTCCAACCTTTACTCAGCACTATGAGAGCCAGAAACTTGCTTTAAAAAAGCAAGCAAGCAAGCTGAGATTCTCATTTATTCACCTGACTCCAGGAGCTGGGACATCAAGAAAAATGCTGAATATCTTGAATCTCACAATAAAATTGCGAGAGTTAGCACACAGCACTCAAGAAGTGCAGATGAGATCTGAGGCCACTATCTTTAAGATGCATGTTTCTTTTACGTTTGGCTTCTGGCCTACAGTACTCCATAACCCCCATAGTTATCACCGGTCTTTAATCAGGGAGTACAGGTAAGTTCCTGGAATGAAAAATAAGTATATTGAACTGATAACAATGCGGGTAGTTTTGTTTATTTTTTGGCTGCAAAGGGACCCTTTTAGCGAGGAGAAGTGAACTAGAAGAATAAACCCGCCCTTACTCTCAGCAGATTACTACATTGTTTTCAGCCTTCTCTTCTTTGACTAAACCTTATTGGGGTCTAAATTGGGGAAGTAGCACCATCTTAAGTTAAAATATGCCTTTAAACAGATATAATTAAACTGGTGGGAAAAGCTGTAGGGATACTCTGATTTCTGTGTAGAAAGGATTATTTCAGTTTAGCTTCAGTCACTTAGGAGCAGGTTTAACTAAACTACAATAAGCCACTCTTATACTGAAATCAGTGAGCAAACAGCTTTTTGAAACAGTTTAACTACATCAGTTTAAAAGTCGATTAGAGTTATACCAGTACAACTTTCTTGTACAGTATATAGATCTCCAGTAGGATTCCTATAGAAACTAAATTAATTTGATATGAAAGCAGCTCCGCTCTTAAAGTAAAAACAATCAAAAGGGATTTGTTTACAATGTGCGAGGAGGGGAGTGCATAGTATTACGGAAGGGATTGCGCTCCCTTTGCATGCTGGTGTGATCTGGGTTGGAATTTGCTTCCTGGGACCCAATCCCACCCAGATCTATGTCAGGGTGGTGAGTCTCCGCAGTAACATGAGCCAATGGCTAAGACAATAGTTGGCTCTTAATATATAACAATACTACACCAAAGCATTGCACAGATAGGTACTGTATGTGTTTCTGTTGTACAGAAAAAACACCAGTGCATTAAACTTTCAGGCTGCCCTAAAGTTTTGTTAGGCTTCCCCAATATATATACTTTATCATTTGTTTCTCACTTCTGTTCTAATAACAGATTGTACCTATATGAAGAACTTCATATGGGTCTGATCCTGAATTCTTTTGTGCCCTAAATATCCACTGAAATCAACCAGAGCTGTGGGAGCTCAATCAATGCAAAATCTGGCTATTTACAGGTTTAAGGTGAAATTTGGGTTTTTATGTTAATGGCTAAGGTAGTTGTGATTTCCCCTACATTTTCAAAGTAAACATACACAGAGGATAAAATTTCAGCCATTAGTTTTAACTGTTTCGCTGCTCCAACACATATACCAAGTGCCACCTAATATCCTGCCACAGCATAGTGGTATAGTGGAGATCCGGCAATGAAACAGGTAAAGAAATACAGTTATTCCCTAAGGCGGTGGCACACAGGTTCCAGAAGGTCAAGGGTTTCTAGCAAGAGTGTAGCTAGAATCTGATCTGATCTGAGAAGCAGATGCCCCTGACAAATGAGCACAGGAAAAAGAAAAAAGGGGAATCATAGAATCATAGAATCATAGAATATCAGGGTTGGAAGGGACCCCAGAAGGTCATCTAGTCCAACCCCCTGCTCAAAGCAGGACCAAGTCCCAGTTAAATCATCCCAGCCAGGGCTTTGTCAAGCCTGACCTTAAAAACCTCTAAGGAAGGAGATTCTACCACCTCCCTAGGTAACGCATTCCAGTGTTTCACCACCCTCTTAGTGAAAAAGTTTTTCCTAATATCCAATCTAAACCTCCCCCATTGCAACTTGAGACCATTACTCCTCGTTCTGTCATCTGCTACCATTGAGAACAGTCTAGAGCCATCCTCTTTGAAACCCCCTTTCAGGTAGTTGAAAGCAGCTATCAAATCCCCCCTCATTCTTCTCTTCTGCAGACTAAACAATCCCAGCTCCCTCAGCCTCTCCTCATAAGTCATGTGCTCTAGACCCCTAATCATTTTCGTTGCCCTTCGTTGTACTCTTTCCAATTTATCCACATCCTTCCTGTAGTGTGGGGCCCAAAACTGGACACAGTACTCCAGATGAGGCCTCACCAGTGTCGAATAGAGGGGAACGATCACGTCCCTCGATCTGCTCGCTATGCCCCTACTTATACATCCCAAAATGCCATTGGCCTTCTTGGCAACAAGGGCACACTGCTGACTCATATCCAGCTTCTCGTCCACTGTCACCCCTAGGTCCTTTTCCGCAGAACTGCTGCCGAGCCATTCGGTCCCTAGTCTGTAGCGGTGCATTGGATTCTTCCATCCTAAGTGCAGGACCCTGCACTTATCCTTATTGAACCTCATTAGATTTCTTTTGGCCCAATCCTCCAATTTGTCTAGGTCCTTCTGTATCCTATCCCTTCCCTCCAGCGTATCTACCACTCCTCCCAGTTTAGTATCATCCGCAAATTTGCTGAGAGTGCAATCCACACCATCCTCCAGATCATTTATGAAGATATTGAACAAAACGGGCCCCAGGACCGACCCCTGGGGCACTCCACTTGACACCGGCTGCCAACTAGACATGGAGCCATTGATCACTACCCGTTGAGCCCGACAATCTAGCCAGCTTTCTACCCACCTTATAGTGCATTCATCCAGCCCATACTTCCTTAACTTGCTGACAAGAATGCTGTGGGAGACCGTGTCAAAAGCTTTGCTAAAGTCAAGGAACAATACATCCACTGCTTTCCCTTCATCCACAGAACCAGTAATCTCATCATAAAAGGCGATTAGATTAGTCAGGCATGACCTTCCCTTGGTGAATCCATGCTGACTGTTCCTGATCACTTTCCTCTCCTCTAAGTGCTTCAGGATTGATTCTTTGAGGACCTGCTCCATGATTTTTCCAGGGACTGAGGTGAGGCTGACTGGCCTGTAGTTCCCAGGATCCTCCTTCTTCCCTTTTTTAAAGATGGGCACTACATTAGCCTTTTTCCAGTCATCCGGGACTTCCCCCGTTCGCCACGAGTTTTCAAAGATAATGGCCAAGGGCTCTGCAATCACAGCCGCCAATTCCTTCAGCACTCTCGGATGCAATTCGTCCGGCCCCATGGACTTGTGCACGTCCAGCTTTTCTAAATAGTCCCTAACCACCTCTATCTCTACAGAGGGCTGGCCATCTCTTCCCCATTTTGTGTTGCCCAGCACAGCAGTCTGGGAGCTGACCTTGTTAGTGAAAACAGAGGCAAAAAAAGCATTGAGTACATTAGCTTTTTCCACATCCTCTGTCACTAGCTTGCCTCCCTCATTCAGTAAGGGGCCCACACTTTCCTTGGCTTTCTTCTTGTTGCCAACATACCTGAAGAAACCCTTCCTGTTACTCTTGACATCTCTTGCCAGCTGCAGCTCCAGGTGCGATTTGGCCCTCCTGATATCTTTCCTACATGCCCGAGCAATATTTTTATACTCTTCCCTGGTCATATGTCCAACCTTCCACTTCTTGTAAGCTTCTTTTTTATGTTTAAGATCCGCTAGGATTTCACCATTAAGCCAAGCTGGTCGCCTGCCATATTTACTATTCTTTCGACTCATCGGGATGGTTTGTCCCTGTAACCTCAACAGGGATTCCTTGAAATACAGCCAGCTCTCCTGGACTCCCTTCCCTTTCATGTTAGTCCCCCAGGGGATCCTGGCCATCTGTTCCCTGAGGGAGTCAAAGTCTGCTGCTTTGGAAGAGGTAGCCAAAAAATAAATGGAGTTATCTAATTGCAATATTTCACATAAAGGCAATAAAATTGTCTGACTAAGGATGGACTGAAGGCCAGCATTTTCTGTTCTGTACTGCTCTGTTTCATTTTTATCAATACGGAAGTTATGTCTGGATGGCAGTATACACTATATGTAAATTTGCCTTGACAGGGTATAGTCCTAAAGTCTTAGTGGGAGCAGCAGGTTATAAAGGTTGTATTCAAAATAACTAACTAGGTGCAATTAGTGTGTTAAGCTATTACCTCACCCACATTGCCGCTCTGTGTGCAGTTAACACAGATATTAACTTGTACACTGCTGCTCTTATAAATGAGTGCTTTGCTGTCTTTCTCAGCAAAGCGGTGGCATTCATCCCCTAAGGAAGAATAAGATGACCATCTGCATTTTTGCAAAATGATGGCTACCCACAGTGAGGTCAATAAAAGAAAATTATGGCTTTGTGCTTTGCAACACCAATAAATCTGCAGCGTGTCTTGCATGGAGGCAAAACATGAAAAATAACGTCTTGTGGAAAGACTTCTTTTATAATGCCAGCTGAATGGACAATTGAATGGGAAAACCCGTAGAATGAAACTCCTATAAAGGTTATGATTAATATTCTCTTCTGGAGGTGATCATGCTTACCAGAGCTGCTAGTGGCAATAGTGTATACACATTAAGAGAATATCTGCATGCTGATGGTCTATCATACTGGCTTGTGCATAAAAGAGCACTCTCCAGCCCCAAGATTTCAGTCCCTTTTGTTCAGGGCTTCAATTTTATTTCTTAAAAATAAAGCTATTTAACACAAGCTCAACATATCAATCCTGTCCTTTTCCCCCGACCTGGGCTCTCCTGCAGGAGTTTATCTACTTCCTACAGGATTACTTTCTGCAGGGTGTCTGCCTGGGAGCCAAGGCAAGTATCTCTGCTTCTTTCTTCCTAGCCTGCTCCCTGCAGGATTATACTCCACGGGCCATCTACCCGGGGATTACATAATAACTGGTGTAACAGAGTCCCTGCAGTTCAACCTGGACTGTGGGAGTGCTGAGCCTTCCGAACCCACCAAGCTGGGTTGTCCCTCATGCTGTGATGCTAATGTCAAGCTACAAACCTCTGGCAGGCACTGCACTTACACAGCCATCCACAGGCAGGGACACACCCAATTGAGTTACGAGTGATCTCCCAGCCACTCATGAACCATCCATAGAGAGGCTCCAGCCAATCCCCCCCAGCTCCCTTGTCTTGCACCCCAGAACTGTACCATCTTGCACTGGTCAGAAGCTTGGCCTGTGGAATTCTTTACCTAGTCCATCACTTCTTCATAGGAAAGTGGACATTCATGAGTCGTTGTGATCTGAACTGAGATATTAAATTAACACTGTTTTAGGTAAAATATAAAACAGATTTATGAGCTGAAGAAAGATCGATCTTAAGTAATTATAAGTAGCAGGCATAGAGATCAAAGTTGGTTATTTAAGAAATGAAAATAAATTCTACAAACTAAGCAGGATTTGAATCAAGTAGTGCCTCACGCTGACAGATGGTATAAGCAAGTTATAGTTCTTCAATACAGAGGTTGGGACCATCTTCCATCCTGGGACCAAACTTCCCCAGTTCAAAGTCTTTGTCTTCCAGATGTGCTTCCAGGTGTTGAGATGGCCAGGGAGAGAGGCCAAGTGATGATGTCACTGTCTCTCTTTTTGTACCATCTATCAGTGACTAAAATGATGCTTGCTGTGATGTGGGGGTCAGGCAGGCCCCACTGATCAAGCAGACGCCATTAAATACATGCCCTTTCTGAGGAGTGTCTAGGATAGTGAATTCTTTTCTTGACAGACCAGCAACAGCTGTCTGGGCCTCCTTTGTTGTAACTGTAAGGTTGGTTGTAAGTGTTCCCAACCTCACAACATATTTCAGTAACACACATAGCAATACCTCATAATGTCACATACAATGATAGTACATACAATCCAACAGGATATTCATGTTCAGCAGATCAGGACTTTTCAAATGACACCTCACAAGGCATGCATTGTACAAAACATATCATAATCCTATCACAATGGTGAATATGGGGTTTCCAGGGTGTTACTTTGAGGTACAGTGTGTCACAGCTAGGTTCTTACTCTTGCTTCAGGGGCTCTTGGAGAAGCCTTCCTACTATTTTCAAAGTTGCCAATGTGTAACCTGAGCAATGACCAAAATATGAGACACCATATCAGTGTTAGGTGGAGCACCAGTTGCATGAATTAAATCAACAAGATTTTAAAAGAGAAATCTAGAAAAGCAAATGTCATCTCGTGTAGCCATAGGGACCCTTTGCTGAGTCGTTGTGATCTGAGTTAGTCAGCAAGGCTTGAATCCTGTGGGACTTTCAGACTCCTAGGACAGATTGCTACCGCTTGAGCTAAAAGAGTAACTGCTATCTTCTGTGTGAAATAACTATTAGAGAAGGGCCAGTAGGTTGCACTACTGTTTGCCAGACAGCAGTGGATTACTTGTGATCAGGAATCCAGGTTTGATTCCTGGTTCTCAGAGGACAGTAAAGCCCATGGTCCAATCATTCTGAGTGGCAGTGTGTCTGTATATAAGACTTGGTCTGCTATGTTAGAGACCGGGGTTTTACTATCAAACATGACCTTGTACAATCTGTTATGTGATTTGTAAAATGGAGGAATGATAGTTGGCTGCCTTCTAGGCCTTTCTCAATAATAAGGGTTTTAAAATCCACAGAAATGAAACAGCAGTCAATAGCTGTGAGACAAGAACTCTTGGTTTCCTGGCTTAGTGCATTTTCCCTAGGCTATTTTGTGAGTGTAGGGGGATGTTCTTTCTTTCTTTCTTTCTTTCTTTCTTTCTTTCTTTCTTTCTTTCTTTCTTTCTTTCTTTCTTTCTTTCCCCAGGAGGATAAAACTAGAACTTACCTATCCTGTCACTCCCCACCCACACACATGCAACCATAATGATACTGTCGTGGGCTACAGCCCACTTCATCGGATGCATAGAATGGAACATATAGTAATATATATATACAGAGAACATGAAAAGGTGGAGTAAGAGGCTAAGTAATTAAGATGAGCTATTATCAGCAGGAGAAAAAAGCTATTGTAGTGATAATCAAGATGGCCCATTTAGACAGTTGACAAGTAGGTGTGAGGATACTTAACATGGGGAAATAGATTCAATATGTGTAATGACCCAGCCACTCCCAGTCTCTATTCAAACCCCAGTTAATGGTATGTAGTTTTCATATTAATTCAAGCTCAGCAGTTTCTCGTTGGAGTCTGTTTTTGAAGCTTTTCTGTTGCAAAATTGCCACCTTTAAATCTGTTACTGAGTGGCCAGAGAAGAGGGACATTGCTGGCACATGATGACATATATCACATTGGTAGATGTGCAGGTGAACGAGCCCCTGATGGCGTGGCTAATATGATTAGGTCCTATGATGGTGTCACTTGAATAAATATGTGGACAGAGTTGGCATCGGGCTTTGTTGCAAGGACAGGTTCCTGGGTTAGTGTTTTTGTTGTGTGGTGTGTGGTTGCTGGAGAGTACTTGGTTCAGGTTGGGGGGCTGTCTGTAAGTGAGGACTGGTCTGTCTCCCAAGATCTGTGAGAGTGAGGGATCATTTTTTAGGATAGGTTGTAGATCTTTGATAATGCACTAGAGAGGTTTTAGCTGGGGGCTGAAGGCAATGGCTACTAGCGTTCTGTTAGTTTCTTTGTTGGGCCTGTCCTGTAGTAGGTGACTTCTGGGTACTCTTCTGGCTCTGTCAATCTGTTTTTTCACTTCAGCAGGTGGGTACTATAGTTTTAAGAATGCTTGATAGAGATCTTGTAGGTGCTTGTCTCTATCTGAGGGATTGGAGCAAATGCGGTTGTATCTCAGAGCTTGGCTGTAGACAATGGATCATGTGGTGTGTCCTGGATGGAAGCTGGAGGCATGTAGGTAAATATAGCGGTCAGTAGGTTTCCGGTATAGGGTGGTGTTTATGTGACCATCGCTTATTAGCACCATAGTGTCCAGGAAATGGATCGCTTGTGTGGATTGGTCTAGGCTGAGGTTGATGGTAGTGTTCCACAATCACATTAGCCACACCATCAGGGGCTTGTTCATTTGCACATCTACCAATGTGATATATGCCATCATGTGCCAGCAATGCCCCTCTGCCATGTACATTGGCCAAACTGGACAGTCTCTACGCAAAAGAATAAATGGACACAAATCTGACATCAGGAATCGTAACATTGAAAAGCCAGTAGGAGAACACTTCAACCTCTCTAGCCACTCAGTAACAGATTTAAAGGTGGCAATTTTGCAACAGAAAAGCTTCAAAACAGACTCCAACGAGAAACTGCTTAGCTTGAATTAATATGCAAACTACATACCATTAACTTGGGTTTGAATAGAGACTGAGAGTGGCTGGGTCATTACACATATTGAATCTATTTCCCCATGTTAAGTATCCTCACACCTTCTTGTCAACTGTCTGAATGAACCATCTTGTTTATCACTACAAAAACTTTTTTCTCCTGCTGATAATAACTCATCTTAATTACTTAGCCTCTTACTCCACCTTTTCATGTTCTCTGTATGTATATATATATCTTCTTTATATATGTTCCATTCTATGCATCCAATGAAGTGGGCTGTAGCCCACGAAAGCTTATGGTCAAATAAATGTGTTAGTCTCTAAGGTGCCACAAGTACTCCTGTTCTTTTTGTGGATACAAACTAACATGGCTGCTACTCTGAAACCTGTCATAATGATACTGTGCATGGATGGATCAAGCACATGACCTTGCTCAAAAATAGAAATATGTGCTAATTAGAGATTCAGTAAATCTGCCTGCCATGTTCACAAAGATTCATCAGAATCAATATGACTATCTTACATGTTTTAAATAAATACAATAACAAATGGGCCAAATTCATATAATTCAATGAATGAAGACATTTTCCCCCAATTACATTAATTCTGATTTAGTTGACTTATATTTTCAGTGACAATTTCTGTAATTTTCCTCTGTCTATAGAAAAATAGCAATTTAAGGGCCAGATTCTAATTTATATTCTGGATGAGTAAATCCACAGTAACTCCGTTGGAGTCAAAGTTACAGATGTAATGCAGATCAGAACTCTACTCTTATCTACCTCTGTTGCAATTTTTTTATTCAGTACTTAGATACCATGATGACTGCTATTCTATAAATACCCAAGGATGGATTTTACCAAAAGGCTCAGAATGTCTTCAGTGGAAGCTGCACTTTTGAAAATCCCAATTTAAAGAAATATTGAAAAGAGCAATTATCATTAGAATTTTCTTAAACCTACAGATGATACAATGCATTATATACAAATGGGGGTGGGGAATCTCCTTTTTATCAATCTGATTCTATTATTCCATTTGTATTATTTATTACTAAATATTTGGACTAGATCTTCTTAGATGTTGTAAATGCCTTATTCACCAAATGACCACTAGATGTCAGCACACTTCTACACCCCTGCAGTTGGAGCAGCAACCATCTGGTAGTAAAAAACCTGCCCCCTAATTGAGGATTTGATATTATACAGTATATAGTTGAAATTATTTTGTTCTCAGGTGGTGTTATAAGATACTCGTGTACAAATATGACATCATTTGTTTTAATCATCAAGGCAGGAGAGAACTTCAGGAACGGTAAGGCTGACATTTATGTCTGTCGCAAACTGCATGTACTTTCAGCGGTGTTCTGTCTGTTGTCTTTCAAGAAAATATTATTCACTCCAGCTAGGGCCTGATCTTGCACTGATCATAGCTAGAGTTTTGCCTGTGTAAGCACTGCTGGATCAAACCTATTATAAATGTTAATGTGGCAGTAAATTCATCTTATAGTAGGAATGTGCAGGGAAAAAACAGAAATCAACGGATTGTTTCAAGCATCATATTAATGGCATAGCACAAGGTACAGCTATTTAGTGGTATCAGGCGAGAAATAAATGTATTTGGGACTTATTTAATTCATTTGTGTTGACCCCATTCTTCATGGGCACATTAGAAATACCTAGAAAAATTATGTGGCCATTATGTATTCAACCTATGTATACTGTGTACATAAAGGTTATTGTTTGCATTAGTTTTAAACTGTTAGATGAAAAACATTCTTAAAAGCATAGTCTTTGCACCACAGCAAGTATTATAATTAGGCCCTATATGTTCAATGCTGTGCCAACTTTACTTAATACCTCAAGATGTAATCTCAGATCAAATGATAAGGGATTCAGTGCCTTTAACTAGAAGCCTGTTTTACCGTAATCATTGGAAAAACTGAAAGCTAACATGAAAGTTCAGAGAATTGGAAATATAAAGCTAAAAGTTATTTTGTTGTTTGTACAGTGCCTAGCACAACAGGATCCTGGACTATGATCAGGCTCCTACGGCTCCTCTTTATTGTTAAGGTTCCCTTTACTGACACATAAAGTATGGGAGTACTTGGGGCACCTTAGAGGCTAACAAATTTATTTGAGCATAAGCTTTTGTGAGCTACAGCTCACTTCATCGGATGCTGTAGCTCACGAAAGCTTATGCCCAAATACATTTGTTAGTCTCTAAGGTGCCACAAGTACTCCTTTTCTTTTTGCGAATACAGATTAACACGGCTGCTACTCTGAAACCTGTCATAAAGTATGGGGCACATTTTCCTTCCTTGCTGTCTCTTTCAGCAATGGCATGATATAAATCCTGATAAATACTAGGCTCTAGCTCTTATCACTTGTTCAAAGCTGACCTTGCCCAGTAATGTCTCAGAGTTGTTTGGTCTTCTATGTGAAAGAGACTGCAAGGAAGGACAAATGCATGTTTCCTTAGCTAGGCAGGGCTTTCCACTAACCATGCTTTACAGAGATCATCCCTTAATCTCTGCCAGGTGTTTGGATTGTATGTTTTCAATCCACTGACAAAGGGATGCAGGTAAACTGGCCCAAAATGCATTCCAATAATCAACCTGTCCCCAGAGGGCTGCTGTATTTGTATGAAGGTCACAGCATGAGCCTGGGGAAAGGAGCACTTTACCCCCGCAATATTTCAAAGCTGATAAAAAGCTGACCAAGGGCTGGGAGAGAGTAAGGGGGAAACTCAGAGTCAAGACTAAGGCTGAGACTGTTGCCATGTTTTGCTGACATAAAATGTATTCCATTGAAGTACAAACCTAAGCAGCTCACTTTCTTCACTCTGTGCCGGGACAGGTTGCCTAGCAGCAGCTGTCTTAGCAGGATTTAGGCACAAACCATTTTTCACTGTCCAGGACTGACCTGTTGGTAAGTATTTAGACAGCACAGAGACTTCCATGCCAGGGAATGAAGAAAGCAATGTCTGGTGGGTCTGGGGCTATCATGAGCACAGCAGTGAAAGCTCAGACAGGCTTATTTAAAAGGAAGAACTTGCCTACCTCAATGCAGAAAGGGCCTCATCTGTTTAAACAAGCAAATCTGGGTATTTGAGCCGAATAAAGAGTGGTAGTGGGGAAAGTAACTGTTGGATTTTAAAGTAAATTTCAGTGTGACTGTTTTAGTGACCCTCTTGTGTTCCCTTGCTGTGAATACTGGAGATATGTGAGGGAAGTCAGCAGAAAAAAAGAGGACATTGATGTGTCCCTTAGAAATATTATGGCTGCCTAATGAAAACAAGATGCAATCTGATGCTAATAATTACATAGGGACCTAATCAAGTTATTTGTGCCCAATGTTTCTTCCAGCACAGCACATCTCCTGCCCATCCCTGATCTGCAGCATCTCCTGACCGTCAGCAGCATTCGTGGAGATGTGATAGCATCTGCCTTCCTGCCAGCTACTCTGAGGAGGATCAGCCGTGGGACAGGGAGTCTGGCTGGCCTCTGTATTTTGTGTGGTTGTGCTTGCTGGTTCCAGCTACAGTCACTTCAGCCCCGAAGAAAGGAATAAATGGCTGCCTGTGTGGCTCAGCCTCACTCTCATTCTCCTTCCATGGAGCTGTGTGACTTGAGCCCAGCAGAGAATCTGGCTCAATGGTTTTGTAAACTAATCTGATGAAATACAAAATGTACACACACATCATTCCTTAATTAAGGGTTTCATCCTGCAAGGTACTATGCATCCTCAAAACCCATCAAAATCCCCATCCCTTGCTGGATCAAGCCCTTTCTCCATTCTGTTCTCTGCAGGTATTTATATAGCACCCATTACCATGGTATCAGAACGCCTTTGATAGTTCAGCTTTGTTCTGTGTCAATGAATAGCTATCAGTAAAAAAAAAACCCAAAACCCCCAAGCACTGTGTTTTGTCAGTCATTTTTTTTCTGCTTGGGGAAGCAAATCATCTTCCTTCCTTTCTGAATACAAGAAGATCATAGACTGATTTCAAGTCATGTCTCTAATTAAATACAGCCTTTTGTTCCAAATTCCTCCATTGGGCCTCAGTTTCAGTAGAAGTTACACTTATTCACCATTGTGGAAGCCATAGGAGTTGATTTTATCTGACTCCTACTGTTGGTTGCCTTTTCTGATATAACCCACTTGTGGGCTGGTGGAAACAATCAGCCAGAATACCTCATTAATCCATTGCTAGGAGAAAGCAATCCATCAATGGGACTAACATATACAGTCCTTATCTCACTGCGAGGCATCAAGGAGAACTGGGGTTTATGATTTGAGCTACAATGTTTAGTCACATTATTTTTCTGAAGTGAGGAAATTGCTCTGTCTAGCTTGCTCACTTTGTCTTCTTACAACATTTCAGTTATCTTCAATTTGCAGAAAGCATGGTTTGCTGTATGAAAAGAATATTTTGCCCATTTGCTTTCACCATCTTAAATACCCACCATCGTTCTGGGCTAGGTGCCATATCTTTTAGCACAAGTCCATTTAATTCAGTGATAACCAGTGTATCTACAGACCCTACAGCAGTATGTGCCCTAAAGGCTTTAAAGTGGGTTAATGTGGCAAATAACCATTGGAATGCTAGGAATTAAATATATGTAGCAGTGAATCCCTACTTATTTATGCTGGAGAAGTGCACGTATCTTTAAATGATGAATCAAATAGAATGAAGCGGGCCATTAGAGTGCACTTCATGCTAATTGGACCCAGGACTCATTCATTTGCATTTTTTTCTTCTCCCCGAGAATGGCTAAGTAAAACCCTTAGCTCCTTACCCTGAAACCAGTGCCTACTTGCGTATCAGAGAAGCCACTGATCATGGCAGCCAGTCAGCAAGCATTGTATCTGATAGTAAAAGCCCAGACTCTTTCCTTTTCAGCTTAAAATTAATCAGCCCTTTTTGACATCCCTTTTTCTTCATTAAAAAAGGCTGGTTACTACAGGAGACCAAGTTTCAAATCTGGGTCTCGGGTCACAGGAGATGAACAGTTCGGTCCCTAAGTGTTCAGTTGTTGAAAGTGCAAGACACCAAACCTCTAAACAGTTCAATATTCTGTAATAGGGATGGCCTTTGCTCTGGAAAGGGCCAAGACTGGGATGGCAGGATTATTGCAGGGCAGGACTGAGATGTATTTGCTGAGCTACGTATGGGAAGTGCCTCCTTACACTATGCGTGACTGACTAAATTCTCACCTATGTGCAGGTATGTTTTTGAAGGAGATGGGAGTCAGCCATGTATATCTGCAGGCCAATTCTGTCCTACTATTAGCACCTTCCTTTCACAACTGATCCATTCCTCTCCCCACCAGAAAATTATTACTTGTGTTATAGTCATACAGAGTTTCCCCAACCAAGAGCAGGGCTCCACTGTGCTAGGTGCTGCATATATACATAGAAAGAGACAATTGCTGCCCTAAGGATCTTACAATCTAAATTGGCAAAGAAGATGAAGGGTGAGACAGAAAACAAAGTCAAAGAGAAATGAAGTGACTTGCCCAAGGTTACTCAGAGGTCAGTGGCCAAACTGGGAACAGAGCTTGGTTTCCCTGATTCCCAGTCCAGTGTCCATCTAATGGGCCACATTGTCTGTAATATTGGGCCAAACTGACCTGTGTTGAACTCCTCTTATGTAAAAGTCCTACAAAAGTTAATAGGTGTTAAACCAATAGGGTTCTATACAAATTACTTTGTAAATCTCAAATTAAACAAATCTTTTCTCTACTATTTTTTGAAAAACATTCTATACAATTCTATAGTAGGGATATAATTTTCTATTAAATTCTCAAAACAAACCTTTACAAATCTATCATTTTTTATTAAATTCTAACAGGCTACACAAGACACATATTAATCTGTCCTATTAGGTATTGAAAAAATTAACACATTTCTCAAATGTTAAAAGTACAGTATGTTGCTGTAATGCAATAGTTCTCTTTTATTTTACTTTTTTCATGTAATTTTCTACGGGCATTAGTTTCTTCCTTGTGCACCATTCAACTGGGGGCACATCTCGCTGCAGTCCATTATCTGACTGGTGGAGCCTGCAGCAATGGGACTCTTGCTTAATTGGAAAGATGCACTGATGCAGAAAAGGTACACGTAGCTACTTCTTGGACTTGCTACACCTTTTAAAAAGAGTCATTACAGATTTGACAAACTGTCCTGTATCCTTTGATTGGAAAGATTTCCAAAAACTGCCAGGTTGGGAAAATGGACGGAACTGAAACCTAAAATTCCTTCAGAGTCATGTTGTGGAATAGATGTGTAAAGAGTGACCCTAACGAAGCACCAGCAGAGAATTCTGAGATGCTTTTCACAGCAATCAGTGAAGTCTGATTTAAGAACACAATACAATTTTCTTTTACACTTAGCATCTTCCAGCTAAACTGTATCTCAAAATGCTTCACAAAGTTAAGTAGTACAGTTACAGAGTTAAATAACAGCAGAAATAGACAGACATTGCAAGGTGTAGGCAAGAATGAACAGCTGTTTTCATCTGAGATTTAAAATGAGATGGCATAATTTCAATACATTATTCGGTAATGCAGTGACCAGAGGCTTTCCTGCCAGCTCCTCTATACCTGAAAGCTGTCAAATAAGCAAAGTTAACCAGACAAAGAGATGAGGTAGGGGAGGTAATATCTTTTACGGGACCAACTTCTGTTGGTGAGAGAGACAAGTTCTGGAGCCTCACAGAGCTCTTTAGGTCTGGGAAAGGTACTCCAAGTGTCACAGCTAAATGCAAGGTGGAACAGATTGTTTAGCATAAGTGATTAGTACACTAAAGGACCCTTCAAGATAGAATGGCTAGTTAACACCTCTGCAGTCATAGACAAAAAGAGGGGGGTTAGTGGGTTACAGATTGTTGTAATAAGCCATAAATCCAGTGCCTCTGTTCAGTCCATGATTTGTAGTGTCTAGCAGAGTAATGAATTTAAGCTTCCAGGCTTGTCTTTTGAAAGCGTTGTGCAGGTTCCTTTGAGGACGAGGATTGATAGGTCAGATATAGAATGATCACTTCGTGAAAAGTGTTCTTGGACCAAACAGGGACACTGGATTTATGGCTCCAGGGAGCCCATCCCTGGAGCATGGGCAGGAAATTTGGCTGAGCTTGCAGAGATCAGTAGCGGAACTTTACTTGCTTCAGTGTCACACACCCCAATATCAGTGCAGCTGTGAGGATCATCATTCATATGACAGCTATAGAGACGGGAGAATTACCATTTCCTTAGGAAAGCAAATCTTTGGCTGGTGTAAATCACCCTAGTTCCAGCGACTACAATGGAGCTGTGTCAGTTTACACCAGTTGAGAAATTGGCCTCATGGTTTTTAAGAGGTTTAGTACTAAAGCAAATTGTAATTCTTCTGTCTAAAACTGAGCATAAATGGACAAGGTCAGATTTAAATCACAGCCAAACCTGGTCAATCTTGAAATATCATAATGGGGGGGAGGAGCGGGTGGTTATCGCTAGACAGCAGCTGGGAGGTCTGATCCCAGCAGAAACATACATGCACTACTCAAGCTAGCATGCTAAAAAAAAGCAATATGGCTGTGGCAGCATGGGCCAGAAACCTGGATACAATCCTGCCCTACTCACAGGGTACTTTCTTGGGTGGTTAGCCCAAGCCTCTGCTTGTAGTGGCATAGCAACTGCTATTTTTAGGTGATAGTTCAAGCAGAGTTAGTGGGTGTCTGTCTACCCATGCTGGAAATCTCACCTTTCACACTGCAAGTGAAAGATATGATTGAAGCATGGATAGGCATACCCATGTTAGCTTTTATCCAGCAAGAAGAAGGTGACAATAGCGGGGTAGACGTGGTAGCATAAGACTTCAGCATTGGCTAGCAATTGGAGTACAAGTGATCGAGGGGCAATGGGCACTTGGGTAATTACTCTAGTTGGTAGCCCATGCAGACGTCCATGCCACATATCTACACTGCTGAGTACATACCCAGGGTCCCTGGAAGGCTTGTACTCCAGTTGCTTGCCTTTGCTGAAGTCTGAGCCACCACATCTACACTGCTATTGTTACCCTGGCTAGCTAGATTAAACATAACACGAGTGTGCCCATCAATGGTACCATCATAACTTTCACTTGCAGTATAGACACACCCAGGGAGAGAGAGAGAATCCTTGCCTTAACTTTTCATCTGTAAAGGATTTGTAGGCATTATGTCTAGATGCTTAAATATTTCAAATACATTCTCAATGTTCAGTTTCTTAAGACTTTTCTGTATAATCTGCATGCTTTGGATTTAGTCCATTACAGACACAGATGTGCTATCACTCCAACACCATATTCCCAGCCTGTAGATACACACTTATTGTCATATAAATGGCACACCCTTTATGCCATCCCAATTTATTACTGCAGGAATGTTGGTTATCTCCTTAATTTTTTCCCTATGGAGCCCTCTGCATCCTAGTAATGGGGATCCACCTGTTTTCCCCACCCTTTATTAAACACATACTTGAGGAATTATGCTGTGTCCAGCATTCTTCTGTCTTGGGAGGAGTGGATGGGACTCCTGTTAAGACCACATTTTAGTGCTTGTTCTAAAGCCCATTGAAAGCAATGGAAAGACTCATTTTGATTTTAGTGGGCTGTGGAAAAGGCCTTAATCATCTAGAGAGATCTTTTTCTCTATCCCATACCCAGAGACAATGCATACCTCTAGATGGTGGGGGGGGGGCGGGGCACAATTTAAAGGTGGCCAGGCATGTGACTGCCCCACACATCCCTCTGGGAGGGTAGGAGATGGGGAAAGTTGAAACTTGCCTGCTAACTTTGGCTGGACTTTTGCTGGCAGCCAGAGCAGAGTCATTCACAGGTGAGAAGCCCTGTCCCGTGGGGTGTCTGGCCAGTGCATTGGCTGGGAAAGGCTGGCCAGGCTGTGGCTGGGAGCTATTTTGCCCGCAGGTGTGAACCTGGGAGCAGCAGTGGAAAAGAGCCAGGCCCAGGGAGGGTGGAGGAGGGGAGCTCAGTGAGGACTGCAGTCCCGTTAGACCATCTGCTTTGAGTCCTGGTGGAAAACGCAGAGAGGGGAAGGTGCTGAGTTTTTAGGATCAAGTGAGACTGAGCACACCCAGCCCACTGCACATAGAGGTGGCAGGGAACTGGGTGGGCTCTACCCTGCTGCATCAGCACTTCAGGGACCAGGGCCAAATGGAAGCCAGAAATCTGGGGGGGGGGATGTGACCCCATGTGTGTCCTCCCCATTTGTCACCTCTGCCCATACCTCTTTTCTGTCATAACAATAATGAACCAGAAATTTGTGACAGGAGCCCACCAAAAGTATGACCTGCTGTATATGAGAGTTGGTTGAATAATTAAAAAACAAAACTAATTTGTGAATATTTTTATGAATAAAATGTCGAGTTTGGTTAATTATGATAGGTGGGGCCATCTTATTCCTTATTTTCAAATAATTAGACAATCACAGTTGTTTGTGAATCAGAACTATTGATGATATTCTGAGAATTAGAATTTGTGAAAAAGAAAATGGTCTCCCATGTTATGTTATGAATCTCTGTAGATCTACCACCAAACAACACATTTTATGTTTGATACTGTATTTTTATTGTCAAGGATGTTGTTATGGAAGGAATACAGTCTTGCTAAAATGTATTGGGACAAACTCATACTTCGTTTAACTCCAGGTAAATCAGAGAAGACATACCTGGGATGAATTTGGTTCCATATCTCTTTCACTTGTAACGCACCCAGGCTTTAGTACCAATAGCAAGAAACAAATATTGTATACAGAGGACAAGAATGGATTGAGAAAGAGAAAATAACCACTTTCTAGAGAGAAAATACTATATATTTCCCTCTCTCTCTCTCTCTCTCTCTCTCTCTCTTTGGTAGTATACTGAAATGGATGACCATTTTCCAGGAACTCATTTGAAATGGTTATAAAGCAAATCCTCCCCCCTCATGACAGAATGCAGTGGGAAATTAAGAGGATAACTGAAGGAAAAAACTCAGGTGTAATGCTAAATGAAAACATTCTAAATAGATTTACAAGGAAGGACATTAACAATGTGCTCTCTGACACTGGTTATGAGTAGCCAGCATCTCAGAATATAGCCAGCATGAGAGGCAGAGCTATTAAGAAGTGAAGGAGGCTCAAAACCCATAAATTGTGAAGAGCAGATGGATTTACCTTAAGGTAATAAAGAGATGAGAGAGGAATATAAGAAGTCAAAGACAAACACTCTGGAGACTTGGCTAGGTAAAATTGAGATTTCAGGAAACTTTTTGCAGGCAAGCATGACAGCGATATATAATAGTAACTATCTAGGAATCTGTATGCCTCTGAGTTTGCAGTGCTTCCACTTTACTGTAAACTAATGGAAATAATTCTGGCTGACATGTGAGAAGAGCAGTTATTTGACCATCCATGGAACCAGCCACTAGAAAGAGATAACCAGCATAGGAAAAGGGTTCTGGCATTGCTAATGTTTGTCTTATGTTTCTCTGTGATGGGGGTGTCTGCCCCACACTGGCCAGTAAGGGGTTAATGGAGCTCTGGGGAGGCTGTGCAGAAAGCAGCCAATAGGAGAGGGGTGCAAGGAGCAGCCAATCAGGGCTGGGCAGGGCTATATAAGAAGAGCTGCAGGCAGAGCATGAGCAGCTGCTCCCTGGAGCTCAAGGGGGGGGGAAATGACTGATCTTCTTGTAGGAGGAGGATAGCTAGCACCTTGGACAAAGGAGTGCTGGGCAGGATCAGGGGGAGTGAGAGGGAGCTCCTGGCTGATTGCTAAGACTGGCATGCTGAGGCCCTAAGATAAGGGCAGAGAAGGTGCTGGGGCTGTGGGGAAGCAGCCCAGGGAAGTAGACTGAAAGGTTGGAGGGGATGCAGCACATGGCTGCCATCTACAGGGTCCCTGGGCTGGGACCCAGAGTAGTGGGCAGGCCTGGCTGCCCTCCTCTCACTGCTGAAGAAGTGGCTGCACTGCTGGACTGTGGTACTGTCCCCTGGAAGGGGGGAAGCACAGAGTATGGCATAGCAGGAGGGCTGTGTCCTGGAAAGGGCACTGTGATCCTTGAAGCAATCTGGGCCTAGGAGTAAAAGTGATGGTAGGCAAGACACCTCTAAGAGTTGGTGTAGCAACCTGTGGTGCTGATCTGCAAGGTGACCAGCAGGAGGTGCTAGTGTGGTGAGTCCCACCCCATCACACCTTCCCACCATGAACTTACTAGATGATAGGCAGTCAAAATCATGAACTATGATATAGTGCATTAGGCTTTCAGCAAAGTCTTTGTCAAAATCCAGCATGAGAACACTTAAGTAAAAAGAAGCAAGGATTTGGGATAAAGCTTGAAAGTACCAAAAATGTGATAAGCACAAAATGTAAGTTACTTTGAGAAAGAATTTCTCAAACTGGTGTGCACTTTGAGGTTGCTGCTTGAAACTGCTCTCAGTTTCCCTGGTGAAACCTGTTTGAGTCAGTGAAGTTTTAGGGCCAGTTTCACCTCTCAGTTACATTGCTATCTGTGTATTCAAAACTGATTGAAAATATGAGAGGATACATTTTTAAAATAGTGTCTGGAGAGCTGTGCCTTTGTAGCAGCTGGAAATGAGTAAGGCTCTCCTGCCAGCATAATTAAATTACCCCCAACAAGCGGTGGTAATTATGTCGGCAGGAAAGCCTCTCCCACGGACATAGTGCTGTCCACACCAGTGCTTTTGTCAGTGTAACATGTCAGTCGGGGTGTGACCAACAACACTTTTGCCAACAAAAGTACTAGGGTAGACAAAGCCTTAGATACTTCCACTGTAAATGTAGACTCCAGCAATACTCTGAAGATGTTAGGTTCATGGATGACAAAATTAAAAGGACATAGAGAACATGGCTGTGAAAATTCAGACTGATCTGTAATTTTAGTAAATGCACAGATACATTTTCGCAATAGTTTGCCATCTAGTATATGTCTCACTTTTTACTCTTCTGACATGGCTGATCATAGTCTATAAACGAGTGTAGTGTGAAATGGCTAAAATGAGTTGGAGAGAAAAGCTTTGTCTGATGGTTAAAGCACAGGTCTCTGTAACAGGAGATCTGGTTTCTAGTCTAGCCTTGCCACAAACTTACTGTGTGTTTTTTTTTTTTTAAATCACCTCATTTTCGGAGGTAGTGAGCTCCAGCTTCTCCACTGACTTTTCATTGGCAACCACTGTGACAATACTTTGCTCTTCTATAGCACTGTCCAACTGAGGAATACAAAGCACTTTGTAATAGTTTAGGAATCAAGCCTTTCAACTCATCTCCATATTATAGGTGGGGAAACTGAGGCACGGAGTTTACTTGTCTGATTTTGAGACCCTCCTCCCTGCAGACTGGAAGAAAACTAATGTTGTGCCAATATTTTAAAAGGATAAACTGGATGCCTGGATAATTATAGGCCTGCTAGTCTTACATCGAATCCATGCAAGATAATGGAGCAGCTGAGATGGGACTTGATTGATCAAGTATTAAAGGAGGTTAATATATTGGGTTTATGGAAAATTAGATCCTGTCAAACTAATATCTTTTTTCTTTTAAAGAGATTACAGGTTTGATAATTCTATTTGGTATTTGAGCGGGTACTGCATGACATTTTGATTAAAAAACTAGAATGTTATAAAATTAACATGGCACACTGGGACCCTAAGAACCCCTAAATGCCAACTGGCAAAGGGTTCACTGTTCTATAACAGCAACTCCTATCAAGCCTGACAAACTCACTACACCTAATACCCTACTTGCATGCATGCAGTATAATTGTAGCCATGTTGGTCCCAGGATATTAGAGAGACAATATGGGGGAGGTAATATCTTGCCTCTCTCACCAACAGAGGTTGGTCTAATAAAAGATATTACCTCACCCACCTTGTCATACTATTTTCATAATGTTTAACCCAAAAAAGTTTTGTGTGTTGTCTAATAGAAGCTTACATCATACTGATCCTCCTAATTGTGTGATGTATGGATGATATTTAAGAAGTTACATGTATGTACTAAAAATGTGTTTAGAATCTGGGTCCCAGGCAAGCTTGACAAGCAGGTTTTGCCAGACAAAGGGATGTAGAATCATCTATCCATATAGGTCTCCCATGTAAAATAAGCACTGTGAAGCCAAACACAAAGGAAGCTCCATTTACATGTCAAAATCAACCAGAAAAACAGGTTGATGTGAAACAAACAGGAGTATGGGAGACTCCTTGGAGGCCATACGCCAGGAAGGAAACTACAGGGAGTCATGCTGACTGGGGACAAACACAATGGACTTTCGGGTATAAGGATGGCACCAGGACCCCTCTTTTATCCTGCACTTGGGGATGTAACCAGGTGGTGAGGTTATGCACACAAAAACAAGATCTCAACCGATATTGGTTGAAATGCAATAAGAAAGGACTTAGGTGAAGAATTGCTTGAGACAAAGTTAGCTTGTTGAATTCTGTTTTAGTCCCCAGGAAGTGTTATACTTTTGTCTTTATTTGAAACCTAGTGTTATTACCTTTGCTAACTATCTCTTATCTTAGTCTTTAATAAATGTATATTTGTTTTCACTATAAATAGATTGCAGTGCTGTGTTATATTGGAGCTGATACATGTGTTTGACGCAACTGAGTACGTGTACAGCGGGGTGGCCAAACTGTGGCTTGTGAGGCTCTTTTACCATTGAAGTGTGGCTCGCAGAGCCCCTCCCTGCCCCTTCCCCCACATTCTCCACCTACCAGACTAGAGAGGAGCTTGGGACCTCTTCCTTGCAGTCGGGTGGTCTGGTAGGGCTTCTGCCCAGCTAGGGGGCGGGGTCTCTGGGCTTCAGCCCTACGGGGCATGCCTGCTAGGGCTTGGAGCTTCAGCAGAAGCAGGGCTGAAGCCCTGAGCCCTGTCAGGCACCTCCCACAGGGCTGAAGTCTTGAGCCCCGGCAAGTGCACCCCAGCTCTCAAACTGCTGAAGATTGTTGTACATGGCTCAGAGGGTCGGTAAGTTTGGCCACCCCTGGTGTATGCTATTCCCTTGGGAGTAGTGAACTTGGTAATTACTGTGAGTGTCCAGTGACAGGGACTTGTCAGGGACTTGTCAGGAGGATGCTGCTGAGATGTTTGGAAGCTGGGATACAACAAATGTTAACCTGCAAGGAGTTGGGAGACTGACTCTGAGAGCCAGGGAGATGAGAGACAGCTTAGTACCAGCAAGTCTCTCTCACTGAGTTCGGGGGAGGTCATACAGTGGCCCACAGTCCTGGATGGACCAAGAAAGTGTCATACACACACACATTAAATGAATTGAAAGCTGGCTACTTGATAAGTCTCAAAACGTAATTGTAAGTGGGGAATCATCACTGAGTGGGTGTTTTTTTAGCGAGGGTCAGTTCTTAGCTCTATGCTATCTAGCATTTTTATCAATTACCCAGAAGAAGAGACAATCACCACTGATAAAGTTTGCAGATGACCCAAAAGTTGGGGAAGAGGTTTAAAAAAATGAAGAGAAGAGGACACTGATAAGGAGCAATCTGGATCGCTTGGTAAACTGGGAACAAGCAAACAACATGCATTTTAAATGTCTACATCTAGGAACAAAGAATGTAGGCCATACTTACAGGATGGGAGACTCTATCCTGGGAAGCAGTGATTCTGAAAAAGATTTGGAGGTCATGATGGGTAATCAGTGCAATGCTGTGGCCAAAAGAGCTAAGGATTTTGGATGCATAACAGGGTAATCTCAAGCAAAGTAACCTCTGCTCCTACCTCTGTATTTGGCACTGGTGCAACTGCTGCTGGAATACTGTGTCCAGTTCTCATGTCCACAATTCAAGAAGGATCTTCAAAAATTGGAACGGGGTTCAGAGAAGAGCCATGAGGCTGATTAAAAGATTAGAAAGTCTGCCTTCTAGTGATTGACTCCAGGAGCTCAATCTATTTAGCTTAACAGAGGTAAAGGGATGACTTAATTGTAATCTAGAAGTATCTACATGGGGAACAAATATTTAATAATGGACTCTTCAATCGAGAGAGAAGGTATAACATGATCCAATGGCTGGCAGTTGAAGCTAGACAAATTGAGCTTGGAAATAAGATGTACATTTCTAACAATGAGCAGAATTACCCATTGGAACAATTTACCAAGGATCATAGTGGATTCTCTATCACTGACCATTTTGAAATCAAGATTGAACCTTTTCCTAAAAGTTATTTCCTAGGCATTATTTTGGGGCAGTTCTGTGGCCTGTGCTATATAGGGGGTCAGACTAGCTGATCACAATGGTCCCTTCTGGCCTTGTAATCTATGATTTTTTGCAATGCTTCTAGTACCCTCAAATCCTGCAGCTCTGACTAACATCATCTTTCTTCATGTGTCAGATAATGTGGAGGTAAGATTGTGAAGAAGGGGAGAGAGGCAAAAATCCGGGCTAGCTCAGTGGTTTGAGCATTGGCTAGCTAAACCTAGGGTTGTGAGTTCAATCCTTGAGGGGGCCATTTAGGGATCTGGGGCAAAAATTGGGGATTGGTCCTGCTTTGAGCAGGGGGTTGGACTAGATGACCTCCTGAGGTCCCTTCCAACCCTCATTCTATGACCTTTTAAAACGAAATCCTAACCTTCAGAACTGGATCAGCAGCAGAATGAGTGTGCACTTTGGCAGAGATTGTATTGTATCCCTGTTAGATCCCAGCAAGAAGACTGTTGTATTAATTTCCAGTCGCCACCAAGAAAAAGGAACACCCCTCCCCCCTATTTAGAGGTCCTGAAAAGGTGCCTGTATTTTATTTCATTTTTACAAGACGGGAATAATGTAGTGGTTTAATATTGAATGTGCAGTCTAGAAAAAAAATGCTTCAAGAGTTTATTGATGTATCCAAAATGTTAATTGGTATAGGCATTGCCAGGGCAAGTCTGATTTTTCATAATACCATTATAGAAAAGAGACAGCAGCAGGAAGGAGAAGAAGCTCCAAAAAATCAAAACGACTGAATTAAGTATCCTGCTGTATCAACAAAAACTGTTGAGGCAAAGGGACTGGAATATATGCTAGCTGCTGCTGTTGCAGCATTCCAGAGTGAGCTGGAAAGTGTCAGGTGGCAGAATATGAATGGGTTCTGGCAGGATGGATGGCCTTTTCCTTCAAATATTTCTTCAGCTCTTCTGTTACCTCTCAGCAGTAATGCTTACCTTTTTTATAGAACTGTCTGATTCGTCGGCAACCTTTGGGTAGCTTATTGATTTAACATTTCTTCAGAGACACTGAAATACATGGTCCATAGACAATCCTATGCTTTGAAAGATGAGTCCGGTAGCACTGCTATGCTTGCTGGCTCCTAAGCTGTAGTCTCTGGATTCACATTACATTGTCTTAAATACAGTTTCTACTCTGTTTATGAACTAAATTTTCTTTCTCGCAATTGGCAGTGGTACTGTATTACACTATCTTTGGTGTATATCTCTAATGCTTGCTGAACTGAGTCATTTTACGGGGAAGTAACCTGAATGTAATAGAAATCTGCCTTGGTGGGACACTGTAGTTTAGTATATCAAAGCAATAAAGAGCAAGAAACAGGCTGGCAGAACTTTCAAAATCCATTTTATTTATTACTTAAAAGTAATGAAGCAAAATGCATTTATGAGACTGTGCTGTGTGAATTTTAATCTTCCCAGCTGTTGAAAAGTATAAGTTGATAACTGGTTCATTAAGAATTGCTTGTAGTTCATCTAAAGCTAGAGTTCGATAGCCAAATGACTGGTTATCTGAGAATAGTGTACAAAAGACCATGGGGCTGAGATCTGGAACACAATAAAGGTGGGATCATAGATCCAGATTTCCAAAAATAGGAGGTTAAAGTTAGGCTTCTTATTTGATATTTAGGCACCTTAATATGTGGCTAATTTTCAAAAGTGCTGAATGCCCATCAGCAATCACTGACCACTTTATTTAGGTCCTAAATATGGTTTTAAGACTTTAACTTTAGGCTCCTGTGTTTGAAAATCTTGGCCATAGTCTTTAGGGTGTTTTGTTAATTGCAGGGCAAAATCACAATCTGTGGGATTAAATACATCTCTGGTGCAACCTAATTCATAGTCAGGGGAATGAATTTCACCATCAGATTTTGGCATGTAAACCATTCATAGCAAATTCTAGAACCATGAAGGGTGTGATTTTTTTTTTTTTCAAAAAGCGCTCGGCACTGGCCTACCTCTGCTCCTATTGGTCAAACTCCCACTGATTTCAATGAGAACATAGTTAGGTCAAAGCTGAGAGCTTTAGAAATTCCATCCATAATTTCCCCCCTCTGATTCCTGCAAGTTTCATTTCTTGGCTCTGGTGGTTTTTTTCTTTTGTTTCATCTTTCTTTCTCTGTCCTTTCTGTTCATAGATTCATAGATACTAAGGTCAGAAGGGACCATTCTGATCATCTAGTCCGACCTCCTGCACAGCGCAGGCCACAGAATGTCACCCACCCACTCCTACGAAAAACCTCACCCATGTCTGAGCTATTGAAGTCCTTAAATCATGGTTCAAAACTTCAAGGAGCAGAGAAGCCTCCCTCCAGTCAACCATGCCCCATGCTACAGAGGAAGGCAAAAAAACCTCCAGGGCCTCTCCAATCTGCCCTGGAGGAAAATTCCTTCCCGACCCCAAATATGGCAATCAGCTAAACCTTGAGCACATGGGCAAGATTCACCAGCCAGATACCCAGGAAAGAATTTTCTATAGTAAATCAGATCCCATCCATCTAATATCCCATCTCAGGGGATTTGGCCTATTTATCCTGAATATTTAAAGATCAATTACTTACCAAAATCCCATTATCCCATCATACCATCTCCTCCATAAACTTATCGAGTAGAATCTTAAAGCCAGATAGATCTTTTGCCCCCACTGCTTCCCTTGGAAGGTTATTCCAAAACTTCACTCCTCTGATGGTTAAAAACCTTCGTCTGATTTCAAGTCTAAACTTCCTGGTGGCCAGTTTATACCCATTTGTTCTTGTGTTAACTAATATGCTCATGCTATTGCTGATATAATCTGTATGTAACTATTGACAGTGACGTGCTCCAGGGAGGGTAGAGATGCCGCACTTCCTGTACACTCTAGATGCAGTGTTTTGTTTAGTGTGAGATGCTGCCTTCTGGGGCAGAAACAAAGAAGCCTGGGACAGCAGTCACAGGCTGCAGCTACACTGAATAGTAGAAAGTTTACTTTTGAGTCTGTCCATAGTTCTGTTCACAATGAAGGGTTTATCCAAACACCAGTTTGCTCATCCGGAAAGTACTACAAATGACTCCTGTTAGAGCTGGGTGAATGTTTTTGAGACAAAACATTTTTTTGGTGAAAAATGCAGGTTCGGGTGAGCCAAAATGTTTTTCAAATTTATATTGTGTTTGTCAAATTGTTAGGGTCAAAAATAAAAAAAAGCCCTCCAAAAAATCTTTCACCTTGACATTTTCTAAATGAAACATTTCAATTCAAAATGACGTTTCAAATTTTATTGCAATCTCTTTAAAAAAGATAAACTGTAACAAATGAAACATATGTTTTGTTCAACCCAAAACAATCTGTTTATCTTGCCAAATCAATTTCCTGTCACTGCAGGGGCTTTGGGCATTGGTGCATCTCAGTCTCTCCTATTCTCTGCCTGTGGCACATGATTGAGTCTTGGGAGGGCTGTAATACTTCAGTCTAATCCTGGTTAGTGGGCTCAGTATAAGGGTAACAGGATGCAATTAGTAGCCTGTGATATACAAGAGGTCAGGCTGGTGAGCCCCTTCTGGCCTTAAATTCTATTACTGTTTGTTTGACCTGAAACTTTTTACTTTTTCAGGTTGCTGGAAAATCCAGCCCCTCCCGCAGAGCTGCAGGGAGAGGGTTGGGTGGAGAACTAAAAAAATTAGCTGTTCACACAGCTCTACTCCTGTCTGTCCATTCTCCCTGCCTGTTTTAGTCAAATGTATATTTATCTCTTCTTCCTTCAGCTAAATGTCTCAAGGACGGAAGTGCTTCTCTTTGGCAGGAGGAACATCCTCAGGTACAAGCCACTCACCTGGCCTCCCATCTAGAACCACAGCTCACTTTTGACTCCTTGTGTGTAACCTTTTCTCTCCTGCATAGGCAAACCTTCCTGTTGCCATCTCCTCAACTCCCCATGCATTCAACTCCCCTGCCTCAGCTTTTCAACTATGATTCTTTAGACACAGTGTGCTGAAAGAACTATATCTTCAGTTACTATGGAGATGGTGTGGTGATGGGGGCCGTATGCAGTGTTCCCGCTAATTTTCCCACCCATGTGCAGAATGAATTTTTTTATGTGCACCAATATGGAGGTGATGCATGACAAATCACCTCCACATTGGTGCACATAACAAAATTCATGTGGGTGGGGCTGAGGGGTTCAGACTATGGGACGGGGCTCAGGCCTCAGGCAGAGGGTTGGGGTGTGGGAGTCAGGGCTCCAGGGTGGGGATGGGGATGAGGGGTTCAGGGTGTAGATAGCGACTCAAGGGCTGGGGCAGAGCATTGTGATGCAGGGAGGTGACGGCTCCAACTGGGGGTGCGGCCTCTGGGATGGGGCTGGGTATGAGGCATTCGGGGTGCAGGCAGGCTTCCTCAGGGCTGGGGCCAGAGGACTCCTCCCAGCCCTCTCCCTGCTGGCAACACAGAGCTCCAGGGGAGGGGCCCCTCTCTCCCCGTCGGCAGCAGCGAGCACACTCCCCAAGCTGGGGGGGAGCCCCGCGGCAGCCCTGCATCCCATAACTTGCTCCCCTCCCCAGTCCCCACTCACCCCCTACCTTCCTCCTCTCCAGGCCCCTGCTGTGTGGCCCTGTATAGCCTGGTGCACAGCCACGCAGCTTAGCGGGAGTTTAGCACAGATACCTAACAAAAGTGGAAATGTAGCAGTGTGGGCTAGTAGATGTGGCACAGGTCCGGGACTAGTTCCAGCTCTATGAATGACCTGCTGGGTGTGTTCGGGCAAGCTATCTGGCCTCGTGTGGGTTTTTTTTTCCTCCATAAGTAAAATAGGAATAATGGGAATACTCCCCTTCCTTTGTAAAGGACTTTGTGATGCATTGATATGAATCTGCATCTCTATCATCTCCTGTTCTCCATGTCACTCTGTGTTAGAATCAAGTAGGGGGCGGGGGTAGGGGTAGACTCAAAGGGGAAAATGGAAGGGGCACCTGACCTACTCTAATTGCTCTTTCTGTACTGGTATATCCATACTCTTCATGTTGCATTTAGGGGTTACAATTGTTACTCTTTAGCTTTTTTTTGTTGCACAGCCCCAGCTCTATGCTCTACTCTCCTGTACAGAAACCTGAGGGCAGGTTCAAGAGCAGAGGTGGAGCAGGAAGAAGCTTTGTCTAAAAATCACCCCCAGTCCAATGAATATCTGCATTGACAGGCTACTGGACTTTCCCCACACAGCAGCACAAACAACGCAGGGGACACCTCAGCAAACAGAGTTAATGACTCAGATATTTACAGGCCTAAGGTGGAGTCATCACTTACTTGATTTGGTGGCTGACGCCATAGATTTTCCTGCAGGAAATGA
Source organism: Dermochelys coriacea (assembly GCF_009764565.3). Classification (NCBI taxonomy): domain Eukaryota; kingdom Metazoa; phylum Chordata; order Testudines; family Dermochelyidae; genus Dermochelys; species Dermochelys coriacea. The sequence goes on from NC_050069.1 coordinate 196,002,867, forward strand.
AGACTCAAGACACAGGGTGTGAAAATAGTTTGCTAGAGCATTAATGTGAATACAATGCTCTGTCAACTACTAAGGCATTGACGTACTGGGGTAGAGAGCGGTGTAAAATAAAACAAAAATCCGCAAGTCGCTTAGCCAGCTGGCTTTTTTCAGTTCCAATATAAAATATAAATATACATCCAATATGAAAGTGGATCTAGTACATCACAGACTCTAAAATAAACATGAAGAAAAGGAGTACTTGTGGCACCTTAGAGACTAACAAATTTATTAGAGCATAAGCTTTCGTGAGCTACAGCTCACAATAAACAGGCTTACTCCTTAAGGTCTCTAAATATTTTGGGCCTGATTAACCCTTATCACCCTACTCCAGTTTTATGGTGGCATTCCACAGAGCTACTCCACTGTACAACTGGAGTGACGCAGCAGCCAAGCCTGCCTTCCAGCTGGAACTTAAGTATTAATGACTTATTCGTTTTCTTAAAGCCAGATGACAGGTGGTCCTGAGCAAGTGCACGAGGATTGGCAAGGTGTGTGTGTTTGTGTGTGAAAAGACTCCCTTCTGCTTCTCCTCACTCCCAGTGCAGAGATCAGCTTCACCCGGTGGTGGGGAGTGTGGGCATTGCACTAGTCTAAAGCTGTCAGTGCTGCTAGACTCCCCAAAAGGCAGTCCAATGAGACCAAAGCTACTCCCACCTGCATGAGTCAGCAGAGCTAGACCAGGCTGGGAGACCGCACTTGCTACAGCCTGTCAAAGGTGACTGAGTCAGCCAGAATTCTTCTGAGGGCGCCTGCCTTGACATGACCCCTGTGCACCCACATCCAACCCAGCCAACATTTTCAAGTCAGAAGCCTGGATTTTAATCTTTAATATGTTAAACTTTCATAGTTTATTGCTTAATCAACAACAGTCTTGCTTTACCAAACAAATGGGTAATTTCACTGTTAATTTCGTAGTTCATTCTGGTTTGTTTTTTCCTGTAGATTTGCCTTCTGATATTTTCTACCCAATCAATTCCAGCCTTTCTGAGTTATGTTTCTTAGTAAATAAGACGTTCCTTTTGGAAATGTCAAATATGTTTTCAACTGTGCTCATTCCAGCTTTCCTTGTAAAGAGTCCAAAGGTTTATTAAGATAAGTGCCAGTGTGCAGGTCTGCCCAATTCCAGCTCTGTTCTAAGAGGCAATGGATATTGGCCAGTTCAGAGTAAGCATGTTTATTTTAGAGTCTGTGATGTACTAGATCCACTTTCATATTGGATGTATATTTATATTTTATACTGGAACTGAAAAAAAGCCAGCTGACTAAGCGACTTGTGGCTTTTTGTTTTATTTTAATTTTGGTCAGAGGATCAGCTTCCTCTGTGGCAACACTACCCTGAGGCTCCACAAACGGGTCTCAAGGAGTCAGGGGTTCCATGTTTGAAATTCCTTTAGAATTCATTAGTCAGAAATGTTTGTTGGAAACATTTATTCACCCAGTCCTAGTCACTCGGGATAAAATTCACCTGTGTTCACAGGGCCAATACAAAGATTATACACCATCTAAATCCAAATTTTTAGTTCCAAGTGGTCCACAGATTATGTGCTAGGTCCTGTGCCCAGAGATGAATTTTGATTTATAGCTGGAAAGAAAGTGGGAGTCAGTTTGTAAGGATGAAAGACAATGTGAAGGCAAGCAGCAATAAGCCAGCAGGTTTCAAAGTTCATGGTTCCAGGATGAAAATCTAGACAGTGTAAAGTTAAACATAAATAGTTAATTTAGTGAATTAAATGCTTGTCTAAAGTGCTAAATTAAGTGCTCTGTAGACTATATTTCCCTGTTTGTCCACAGGACAAAAATAATGTATAACATGAACAATGGCCATGCAAACTTTCCCATATGTGCCCTGTTCAAACTTTAGGGAAGGGACAATCTTTAGGAATGAGAGGGTAGTATAGTCTCCATTGTAAGACCAAATCATAAAGGCAAGGATGCAATTACAGCTGGTCTGGTTTTTTTTATAAAACTTTTTTGTCTTAAAATGCTCATTTTGTCAAAACTGAAATGGTTTGCTGAAAAGGGTCAGTTATGACAAATTTCTCCTTTCAAAATTTCTTTTTGAACTGTCAATGTTCCATTTTAACTTTCCTGAATCACTAACATTCTGTTTTTAGGTCAAAACAAGTTTTTTGTTTAGAAATTTAATTTATAGTTAAAAATGTAACAATCAATTTTTAAAAGTCAATATAAACATGGAACATTTCAACATTATTGAAACAAAACATTTCTATTGACCTGATCTAATTTTTTTTAGATTTTGAGTTCATGAACATTTTTGAGACTGACTTTTTGTTCTGATTGAAGATGGGAATTTTTTCTCAAATTTGCAGGGGACACAGAAACCATTTTCTGCCAAGCTCTAATGCCATTTAAGGTCAACATTGGTGGTGGCTTTGTGAGGTCTACTCCTGTCCACCAGAAAAAAGATGAGATGCCACTAAAATGTCATCAGATGGCAATAACTATCAATTGCTACCAACCTGGGCTGAAACTGAAATGGCAGAAAACCATTTTAAATTCATGTTTAGTTTCTGTAAAATATTTGATTAAACCTCAAAAGTAACTTCACATGGAAACAAATCTACCACACTTTTGGATACTCTCAAAGTGGTACAAAGTACTATTTGATAATCTGCACAATGAAATTAATACTGTAGGGTGCTCACCTACTCCAAACAATTTCTCCTCACCATTTCCCTCTCTCCTTTTCTATTTTCTGCTGTAGAAATGCCATTTGCTTGTGAAATATTTTGTGAAGCTATCAGGGGTGTCATCTGATGGCTTGTGAGATTTAATTTTAAAGTATGTTCAGGACAATGAGGCCAAAGTATATGTTGTGTACACTGTTCAAAATCCTTACATGTGGAAATCTAAATCTGCTTTAGACATATCTACCTTCCATAACCAATGCACAAATGGGAATGTTTTCTAAACAAACTGCCCCAACTCATTAAAGACCAGCAACAACTTGCAAGTTATTTGATCTTCTTAACCATGCTTTTTTTCTTTTTTTTTCCAGAAGTGGCTAGTGATTTGGGGTGCCTCTTTATTTGGGGGGGGGAAGTATCCAAACATGAGGCACCTAGACCTGATTTTTTTCAGAACATGGGCACTTGGCATTTTGAGAAACCCAGCCCCTTTTAAGGTGTCTCAAACTGAGCACCCCAAAATAGGGAACTCAAAATCACTAGTAACTTTTGAAAGTTGGCAATTTGACAGCATGCGATGACCATGTGTGCTGCCAGCTGACACTCCAGTCTTCTATGTCCTATGGCACTTCTGCCTGATGTGCTCTGTAAACCATTATCCACATGTTGTCAGACAGGATCCAGGCTGGGCCTGTGTGTTGCACCTGCTGTTGTCTTTGTGTGCTGTCTACCTGTCTGGAACTGAATATCCTCTAAATGTCACAAACAAACTGGCTCCAGTGCCAGTGGGGAGTGAGACTATCCCATCTTATTTGCATTCACCATAATAGCCTGATTTTTCACCTTGCTTTTGAATCTTAGTGAAGTCCTGGTCTTCACACACTCTGCTCTACCAGAGTTACTTATGGTTGGGGTTTCCCCTCAACTTACTGCTGGATTTTAAACAGTATGGGATGAAATCCTGGCACCAATGAAGTTAATGGCAAAACTCCCATAAGGATTCCTGCTAGTACTAAGATTTCAGTCCACATTCCTTGTTCCTTCTTTGACTCTGCCCACATGAATAATGTTTCCCGCCCCTCCACCCCTGCCCACTCACATTTCCCTTGCAAGTTTTTTCTGTATTATCACACAAACAACTTTATATACATTGGCATCGTGCCATGGTGTTGCACTGGGTATGCTGTGATACAGTACAGTACACACTACATTAACATATATTTGGCCTGCAAATGGAATGCACTATTTCAGAGAGGCAGAAAAGATTGGATATCCCTACACATAGAGTTCTGTAACTTTCTTGCCAGTAGAATGGAAGGCCTATGCTTTTACATTACCTGCCTACAAAGGGAACCTGGAAAAACTTAGTTTGAGTAAGTTTCTCTTTGCTTCAAAGACCACTGCCAGATACACATGAACCAAAGAAATAAACAGGTGGGGTTTGTTTTGGGAGTTAAACACATTAGGAATGGGTTAAATTTCATTGCGACGTTACTGATGTTGATAGCAGTCTTGTAACCTTAACAGAAAACAGAGGGGGAGGGGGGAAGGATATATTTTCTTATGATTTTAAAACCATTATGGTAATGGTCCTAATTTTGAGTACTGAGACCTTTCCACTTAACCTCTTGAGGGAGACATACAGGACCTTTTAGGCTTGGGCTCTTATACATTGTGTACATATTACTGTGTAAATATTACTCCATGTTGCACTTGAACCATGACAAAATTATTTTCACATTAAAATCCTTGAAAAATCTGCCTAAAGGGAATCTGGCACGCTTGTTACACCAAAAATCGTATCTAGCTTTAAAAATTCTGTGAGTCCTTTACTACTATCCTGCTGAAAGCAAAAGTAAGATTTTTCTTTGTTAAATAAAAATGCCAGCAACGCTAACTTACCTGATTAAAGCACATTACAAATCTTTTTTTGAACACCACATATTTCATATGACATGAGAGAACCCACATGCACATAATACCCATTGTGCATGTGTGCGCTATGTGTCTGCTCTGTTCTTGTACCTAGTGGCCAAATGGAATTGAAAAAAAAATCCTTCAGAGCAAGTACAACCCCCCCCCCCCCCATTACCTGCTCGCTGTGCATACGAAACAGCAAAAAGGCACAGCATGGAATACTTTTACCAGAATATGTCTCATGCTCCAAGGTCACTTCTGCAAATAAAGCCATAACAGGCAAAGTCAAGAGGAATGTTCAACATCTTTTATTTCAAAGAGTCTTTATTACTGCAAATGATCTTCTGCCTACGCACGTTCTCCTGGCAGTTTCAGATGGGTGTTACACCCTCTTCTAATCTCCTGGAGTGAAGTTCATTTCTGTGCATGGGCCAGCAAAAGGCCTATGCACCACTTGAATACTGCTGAAGCCCTATTTTGAGGGCTTGTGCCACCTGTCTTCACAGAGTGAATGTCATCCTCAGGCAGTGCTGAACGTGCTATTTAAACATGCATTGCACTGCAGCGACGGCTTCATTTTGTGGTCTTTATGTATCCCCTTGCTGTCTCATAGGTGTGGCCTGAGGTTTAGCTAATGTTTGTAGTGTTTGAAATCCTGGACTGGAAAGGTCTAACATATTGTTACTATTGTTATTAATCCTAACATACACTATAAATGCAATTGTAGAAAGAAATTATATCATCAATAGGAGCATGTCATGCAAGCGTACACATTTCCCCATTTAGTTCAAATGCAGATGATAAGTCTGATTTGTATCCATTCTAGGAAAGTAAATTAACTGGCATAGTTCATTTCCCTGTGGGGTGGACATGGGAATTGGCCAAATCACAAATTTCATGAATCACATTCCAGCTCTCCAGCAATCTGGATGTATTACATCAGATCCATTTGGGGTAGCCAATCAAAGAATAAATCATTAAGCAAGGAATGAGACTATTAAAATTAAGAAAACCCAACTACAACGCATCACATTCCCTTCATCAGCAGGTACAGTTAAAACTATATTTAAACAATAAACTGTAGGGAGAGCCATTAATCTGTCATCTTCTGATGCAGCTGTAGCTCCCAGTGTAACATAGGGTGGTAATAATAGCATGTTTGTAAAACATAGCTGGAGAAGATAATTATCCAAAGCTAGATCTGCTATTTCCATTGTTAAATTCTTGGTATTCAGTAGCTTTTCTGCAGAGTCAGTGCTCCCAGACCCATTTCCCTTGATACATACCCTTTAACTTTGCTGGGTACTGATCAATGCCTAGGAAAGCCTGCTGACATGGGAGAAAGGCACAACTTTTTACTTTTTATAGACAGGAAACTTATTCTGGAAAATAGTCTTAACCTGAACAGTTGAGCCAGCTATCTTTCAGATGATTTCTGCATACTATCTCTCTCCTTTCCCTCCATCATCCCCAGGAAACAACACTGGGGGCTTTTGTTTAAACTGCAAGCATTTCCACTGAGTTGTTAAGCACTTTACAAATGCCTGTTTTTTCCTTTTCCCCTCACTTTCTTCCCTGCATACTGCCTTATTTGTGATATGTCAGGAACTCAGCTGGCATGGGGCATGGTTGCCTAGTAACTCAATGGGTTTGGCTGGGCCCAATGAACCCTCACTAAGTGACTGTGCTCCCTGATTGGACAGAAGGGCCAATAGAGCCCTATTTAAGCCTGGTAACAACAGCAGTACAACGTGTGTTCCATGTCTGCACCTGTGCCAGATCTGCTTCCTGACCAGCCCTTGTTCCACCCCTAGCCTGTGCCACTCCAGCTCTGCCTCTGCTTATCTGTGAACCTCTGATTCCTGACCACAACTCCCTCTCTTTGGTTCTGTTCTGGTTCCTGGCTCCCACCATTGGTTCGTCTCCTGACCATGACTCTTGTTCTGCCGCCTAAGTCTGCTCTGACCACTAGGCTGTACTGCTTGCACCTCAGTGTGAGACACTTCTGCCTCATCAGTGCATTGTTCTTTTAGATTATTTTATCTAATTTCCATCTACATGGTACCATAGCCTCATTGAAATCATGCCATTTCTAATTAATCTCTTCCAGCGTGGCTCAGTTTTTCAGCTGTCTCTGGAGTTACTACCTTTGGAGAGAGGAACCTGCTACTTCCATCACTTGTCACCTGGAATGTCATGGTTACTGTTGATCCCTTGACCTGAATCTTTTTTTTTTTAGTTAAGAATGTATATATCCCTTTAGCTGCATAAAGCAGTGTCTTAACTCTATGCAAGGAAGTTCACCAAATAAAACATCAGTACCAGTTTAAAAATAAACAGAGGAGCAGATCTGAAGTGTGTCCTGCTACTTGGTGCCAAATCCTATTCCTCAGTGTTTCTTTTAGCAATATTTGTGGAATTGGAACAATCTAGAATTTCAACATGTGACTTAGAATAGAAATCCAAAGGGCAGTATCCTGAGCTTGCTTACTTTGGCAAAACTCCCATTGATGTAAATGGAAATTTGAGGGCTTCAGGATTTGGCCTACTATAGTCATGCAAAATGAAAACATGCTTACATTCTCTGGGTGAACTAATTAATGGAAACTGCAATCCAAAGGAAGAAAAAAGGTAAATTTTAAAGGAGTGTCCTTTTAATCCTAGATCAGACCTCAGACCCCCAACCATTGCTGCCACTTCAACCCAGAGGGATGAGTCTTAAGTTGCAATCATATCCACATCCTTTAGGAGAAAGATCTTAAACTTAATCCACATGATCAGTCCCCTCTGTTATGAAATGTCTGGAATTGTATCACTGAGACTCATAATTTTGTCATTTCAGAGACTAAGAAGTATAGCCAGGTGCAGTAGCACTACCTGGATAAAAGACTACAAAGAAAAACTTAGGTGCTGTAAGAATCAGTGTGGGGGGCTCAAAAGGTGGCGCTCTTCCTTCTGTGTCAGTACTGAACAATGCCCTACCAAGGTATTACGGAACACTAGGATGGTAGAGGAAATGTCTTTCGAACTAACACAATTTAACACGCTCACCATTAAATATTCTATGACTTTTTTTAAATTTGATTTATCTTTGAGTGAGAAGGGGTTTCATCTATTCTACAATGTCCTGGTCAAATTCTCCTGCAGCTTCAGCTGGATAACGTATCTATTTTTTGTCCTGTAATGTTGCTCATGGTCTTCCATTATAGAGGTCACTGAATTTCAGGGATAAGCGAAGTGATCACTCTATATAGGTTACAAAGTTTGTCAAGTGCCTCGGGATCTTTAATACAGCACATTTCATCTAAAGACAGTCATCGTCATCGTCCTCATTATTAAGGACATGGCCCTTGTTAATATGTTTCCCATAATGAACAGCAAGATGACTTTGAAAAAGAGCATGGTGTTTGATGCTGCTGACCCCTATTGACTTGCTTCATTTTATATGGTACATCATAGAAGATCCCGTCCATGAAATGGTTATTTATAGCTTCCTTTTAGCACAAAGTGCTTACCCACACAACTACCCCTGCGCATTGTAACAATGTTTAAGAACCATTTAACTTTCTCTGTCATGAAGTGGGGAGGTTACTTAGCTTAGCTAGCACGATGATAAGCTCCTTAGAACTACTATAGATAGAGAGATAAGACTGATGAGAAAGGATTAAGACGTACATATTTGGTATTTGAAATGGTAAATACTAAATATTGCCATTTTAGGAACAAAGATTGCAAATGAGGAAAGCTCAGGCTAAAATGCTTCTTCATATAGCAACAGAAGCAAAAATATCAGAGGGTAAGAGTCAAAACTAAAGAAAATCAGTGAGGCTTTTCATTTAAATTACGCACCAATTAAATTTCTGCCTCTTGCTGATCAGTCTAATCTTCCTAATGAGGCTAGGTAAGCAAAAAGGTGGCAATAATGATGATGTTAACGACTCAGGGATTTCTGCCTCTGAGAGAAAACCAGCAGAAGCCGGTTAGTCTAAGCAGCACAGTCCAGTGATTCTGGCGTTGTTCTTCCCATCTGAGTGGCAGTTGTTGGAAGGATGTGTGGCAAGCTAATAGTGTGCAGGGAGCCTTGTCTTCCTGGTGTGCACATACTGTAGCAATATATATGTATATTTTTTACAAGTATGGTCATGTGCCAATCAATCTCAAACAGGTGGGGTGTGAATTTTGTATATCTAAATCTATGTATTTGCATTGCAAGTTGCAATATAATAATGATAATATGAAACAAAAGGATTTTTTTTTATTAAAACATTGAAAGGTTATCTTGCAAGCTGGTATTCTAACAATAAAAGAACAGCAAAGCCTAGCTAAAGTAGGGACTTTTGCACTGGTGTAGCGAAACTGATACAAATCTCTGGTGTCGATATGCTGCACTGTTCTAAAGTAGAGCATACATTAGTGCAATTTACCCTGGTATGGTGGTAGCTATTCTGATTCAAAATTCCCTAATATAAATAGCCCTGAGGGATTTTACCACTCACAAATAATGTGGCCGTTCCAAACTCATGCCAATAAAACCTTTCTACCACACCAGTCTATATTTTGTGGATGCTGCATATGTAACAGGAAAAACTATTTTGGGGAGGGTATTAGGGAGTTTTTAAGATTTCTACTGTGATTTATTTTGTTAATCCCTTCGCCTGTTAAACATATGGCTTAGTTAACATGGCTCCATCATGAGTCCAACTGTCAGGGGTCCGTGGAAGAACATGTATTGGAATGCAATAAATATGTTTTATCTAGATGCTTTCCTACTCAAAAGAATTCTAAAGCAACTTACAAAGCAATGAGTTAGATTTTTGGTACTACATCAATGTTGTTGAAAACCACAGCAGCAGTTATGCATCAACAATAGCTCGCGCACACAGCTTTGTACACTAGAATCTATTTTGTTGAAAGCTAGAACTTGACTTATTTTTCTCATATAATATTATGTTGGATTTATTGTTTTTAGTCACAGTATAAATGTAACTGAACTTTGCTGAAATCCTGGATGGCAATCATAGTCTTTAGACAATGTTCAGATATACAGGATAGGAGAGCAGGATAGGAGAGGACCTCACTCCTGGCACACTAAGCAAATGAAAGCTGAACAGACTCTCACATGTTCTGCAATGCTAAGGCTTAGTTATGAATATGGTAGGGTTTCTGGTTAGGGTTAGGTTAACACTGAAAAAAAACAACAACAGTAAAGAGAATTTTTAGCATATAGTCTTCTAAAGTATAAACTGAGAGTACTCCAAATGTGGAAGTTTTGCAGATTTGAAAACAGTAAGATCTCCTTATGCTTGTTGGGAGTCCATGCCCAGGAATGTGGGCTTAGCAGAAGCTATTTAAAAATAACCCCCACAAATATTGTTTTGAAACATGATAATTTCTATATTTCCTCCTAAAAGTGAGCCTTTAAGGCCACAATTTTGAATCCCCAGTAGAAAGCATCTCATTCTCTCTTCCCTGACTCGTTCATGCACTCACTACTAGATACAAGTCAAAGCATTATTAAGGCATTTCAGCACCAAGGAGAAAATAAACCTGGGCCTTAAACTTTTATTAAATCACCTTTGCTTCCTTTCAGCTTATCTCCCTCCTTATCTGGGAACCAAAAAACAGTTTCCTTTCAAGGATGGCTTCGTAGTGCTCTCTGCTGCTAGCTTATGGGTTTTGTATGTGTCAGACTCTGAGGTGGCTCCCAGTTCCGACCTACTCCCAAGTCCTGAGCTCTTGTATTCTACACTCCTAGGTGCTGTTTCTCTCTGACTTCTTGATTATGTGATAGGTTTCAGAGTAGCAGCCGTGTTAGTCTGTATTCGCAAAAAGAAAAGGAGTACTTGTGGCACCTTAGAGACTAACAAATTTATTTGAGCATAAGCTTTCGTGAGCTATAGCTCACTTCATCGGATGTTTATTAAAAGGTTTTTAGTCTAAGGGGGTCTGATAGTTTTAAAATATATACTTATAACCTTGACAGGATGAGTCATGAAAGTCATGCGTATAGAATGCTATTGATACTAGAGAAATTGATCAGATATTATCTGTCAACTACGCTACTTGGTCTACTATTTTACTTGTATCCCTAATTCTGGGCCTGTCCTATATTGTGTCCCACATGTGAATCATGGCAGGTTGATTGGGATATGGAGAATCCACCTGCGCAGGACACACCCACAAACACTGATGTGTGGTTGGTGGCCTGCAAGGCGAGTGTGGGTGGCACACAGTGGTTCTCTGTTCTGCCACCTGCACTCCTGTCCCTGCAGTGACTACTGCCGTTTCCTCCTTGTTACTCCATACTAAATCAGGGCCTGGCAGTGCCTGAGCTAGACCCAGGTGTAGAGTTGTGACCAGGGTCCTGGGGGGTGGGGAGCACACTGTGATTGCTCAATCAGGGCAAACTGCAAAGAATGGGGAAGATGATCCCCAGAACTGGAGGTTATTTCTAATCATTAGATTTACCAAGCCAGCAACAAAACAGCTTCTACAATACCTTACTGGTGACCCAGAAACCAAAACCACAGCTCCCTTAAAGCAATCCAACCTTGGCCTCCCACCTAGAAAGCCAAATCAAATATGATGAGAATTACTGAAAATTGGGTTCATCATATAAAAAGTTCTGCCAGTCCCAAAGGATCAGACACATTACCCACCAGGTTTCAGAGTAGCAGCCGTGTTAGTCTGTATTCGCAAAAAGAAAAGGAGTACTTGTGGCACCTTAGAGACTAACACCTTAGAGACTAACAAACAATGCATCCGATGAAGTGAGCTGTAGCTCACGAAAGCTTATGCTCTAATAAATTTGTTAGTCTCTAAGGTGCCACAAGTACTCCTTTTCTTATTACCCACCAGGCCACTGAATATTTCAGATCTTCCCCAAATACACTTTTACAGCCAATTCTTATTAACTAAACTAAAAATTATTAGAAAAGAGAGAGTATAGGTTAAAAAATCATTATACATACAGACATGAACAGAGTTCTTAAGTCAGTTTCATAGTAGAGATGGTGAGCTTTAAAGTTACTAAGAGTTCTTTCAGAATTAGTTCCATAGGTTATAGTCCAACATCCAATATCAGGGTGACCCAGACTGGAGTTGGGGACAGCAGTCTTGAGATTCAAACTTCCCCTGATGAAGCTTAAGCAGATACAGAATCAGGGTCCATGAGTTCTTTTTATAGCTCTCTGGCAGCCTCTTGATCGCAGGCATTTCTTGCGTGCAGCATTGTGGCTTTGAAGTAGAACCTCATATTTCCTATGTATACACAGGTAACTAGTTGTATTCATCAGCATGGGGTAATTATCCATTAAGCAGTTCATAGATGATTTATTACAAACTTCAAAGAGAAATATACACAATGATATTATTACATACAAGTTTTATCAAAATGTTAATATTCGCTTTTGGTCTCTGAATCAATAGACATAGTAACAGACAGAAACTGTCTGTTTACATGGTTAACATCTAACAAGATATAAGGAAACACATGCAATTAGCATTACCTCTAATTCTCTAACAATATAGGTTTGCATTTCAAAGCTCTAGTCTCTCTAACATGGAAATGTTAGCTATTTATAAGGAATAGCCCTAATTACCATTTATATACTTTTCTAATAAGACTCTAAAGGTTGAATTTGGGTCATGTAGCCTGCTAGTTACTTAATCCTTTTTGGCTCAATGTCATACAAGCCATGTTGAACTGTTGCTCTAGTGTGTAAAAGAATTTGGGAAAATCCAGATCCAGAAGTCTTTGGAAGTGGCGGTAGTGGTGACCCCAGGCTGTGCACAGAGAAGCTGCAGAAGCAATGAAGTAAGGAGAGCAGCCAGGGAACCAGCCAGAACTTTGTTCCAGAGTTGTTTCAGTTTATTAGAGGGGCGGTATACACACTGGTTCTCTCATGAAGACATTAATTTTGTTCTTTCCTCTTCCTGATTTAAAATAACGGGCATTTTAGTCTAAAAGAATGTGTATTGCCCTTTTGTGGGAGGGGACTGGGGGCTTTTGACTCTAAGAATTAAGGAGAATGTTGATAGCATGAAGTGTCAAGGAGGCATGTTTGTCACTGGTGGAAGTGGAAGTTAATGAAATTTGATAGGGAGTTCTTATTAGCCAGGGCTGCCTGGCAAATACTACCCTTCCTCCTTTGGCCATGCCACCCCTTGAGTTCCTATGAGCATGCATCAGAATGGTTGATGTGTCTGCAGACAAGCAGAATCTTCAGGAGTTTATTGGTGTGGTACACAGAAAACACGGGCTTAGCAGTTTCAAGTACATATACTGCAGCCCTCAACGATGTTACAAAGCAAGCACTTGTCCTCTGTGCTGATCCTTGCTCTAGAGAATCTAATCTTTGGCCCCTTCTGAAGACTGATGCTGTATGTGATTGTCCGACACATTTATTTTACAAACTATTTTTTAATTTTTTTTTCAGGTCTTAGGGATGTGCCTCCATCTGATTCCCTGGGTTCCTGCAAATAACAGCCAGAGTTTGAGTCCTGAGTTACTTGACTTGCATACGTGTCTTTTTCTTGCTTCTCCTGAACATCAGAATTTGGTGCTTTTGATGTCTGGGCTATACTTACACACTCCCGAGTCTTGTGATCTGCATATATCTATTGCTGACTTTGTGTCCTGGGTCCTTATATGCACACAATCTGTATATCTGCTTATGACCTCTTGCCAGATGCTTCCAAGTCCCAGAATTTGCTCTTTAGGATTCTTTGCTTGTGTCCTGGCAGAAAGACCTTAACTTGGACTTCTGACTGCTTCTTTGGCCCTTTCTCCTTAGAACTGCCTACTTTTCTTTCCTAAAATTTGCCTCCCACTCAACGGTCTGGGAGAACTCTCCCTTTCTGTGCCTTTGGCTTTGTGGAGACGCCTACTTGATTCTGACCCAGTAGTGGGGGGTCACAAGTGTCTCAGAATACGGAATTTCTGTAAAATGTGCTCCTTCTCTGGTTCTCGAGGGTTTTTCCTTCTCCTTTTCCAAATACAAGTCCCCAAATGGTGTTTTTAGTTTGTTTTTGTTTTGATATTTCACATCAGTTTACATTTATTCACCTCCCAGCATTGCAACTGCCTGATGACTCTTTTTAAACCAGTTTAACGAGCTCTGCAGATCCCTAATTCAATTGCAACATGATAACAATTCAATTGTAACATCAATATTAGGGTTTCCTGTACAATATTTTCAAGAAATCAAAAACAATATGTAGGTGCTGTTTTGTTCTTATAGAAACAAAATGATCAAGTTCCATTGTGTTTAGGATAAGGACTGTGCCATCTGTTTCCATGTTAGGTTAGACCAACAGTTCTCAAACGGTGGGCCAGGACCCCAAAGTGGGTCATAACCCCATTTTAATGGCGTCACCAGGGCTGGTGTTAGACTTGCTGGGGTCTGGGGCCAAAGTTGAAGCCCGAGCCCCAGTGACGGGGGCCAAAGCCTGGGACAGCTGGGCTTGAGGGGGGCCTTCAGGCTTCAGTTCCTCCCTCCTGGGGTCACATAGTAATTTTTGCTGTCAGAAGAGGATCACGATGCAATGAAGTTTGAGAACCGCTGGATTAGTCAATGTGGGGAAAAAACTCTTAAGTAACTGATTACTTAAATTACAATAATTCATCTTCATCTTAAAGATTCTGTCATGTAGAACAGCTTCAATTCCCTTTGGGGTGATCTAACCTCAATAAGTAGACGTTACACTGATTTCCTCAGAAAATGAGAGATTCAGTGCCTCTTATATGTGCCTCTCATATTAGGAAAGCTCTTAGATATAACACACCTGAAACATATATCCATTTTCCGTTCAAAAAGTTATTTTTTAAATAACTGTTTTTGTTGAGGATTGCTATAGTAAATCCTATTTTGTCCACTTATTTGGCCCTACAGTGAAATAAAAAACATCAGAGGAAGGATGGTCTTGTGGTTAGTGTACTTGGCTGGAACCTGGGTGATCTGGGTTCAATTCCTAGCTCTTCTTGTGTGATCTTGGGCAAATCACTTAATCTTTCTGTTTCCCATCCATACATTATCATAATAATCACTGTCGGGCTGTGTCTACGCTGGTGCATGTATTCAATTATTTTACCTTATACATGCTTATGCGTGTTCTCTATAGCCATGCTGCGTGTCCACATATGCAGTGCTGGATATGGGGATAACGGTACATACATGCACATCCACACTACCACTGTTGTTATGCAACATTAGCACTACCATTTCAGGGGCAGTATCCCAGGATTCTATGTGCCACAGGGAGACACTCCAGGAACTGTTTTGCTATGTTTTGGTGGTACTTCAGTGTCCCCTGCCTTTACACATGTAATGGTGGCAGCTCCTGTTCATATGCCAAAGTGGGTGAAAGACATGGATGATGATGTGGTTCAGCTCCTAGTGTAGAAGAACCAGTATGGTGTGTTGGAAACCGGGGCTTTGGAAATTTGAAATGAGGAAATAGACTTTCGTGGAGTTGTGTGAGGAGCTTGTACCAAACTTCCAGAGGCAGAACACTTGATGCAGGGAAGCCACTTTGGTGCAGAAGTGGGGGGCTATTTCCCTGTGGAAGCTGGCTACACCAGACAGCTATAGATCCATTGTAGACCACTTTGGGCTTGGCAAGTCTGCTGACAGGGTTGTGGCTGGGCAGGTTTGCAAGGCAATTAACACCGTGACCTACTCACAGGTGGTTGTCTTAAGAAAAGTTCCAGAAATAATAACTGGATCTGAGAGGACAGGGTTTCCAAACTGTGCAGGGGCCACCAATAGCACTCGTATCTGAATACTGTGCCCATCACAAGTGAGTATGTGACCAGAAAAGGCTACTATTCATTCATTCTGCAAGGCTCAGTGGACCACAGAGGATTCATGAGAAACACTGGAAAGATTCATGACACCAGAATGCTGAGGCAGTCAGGATTTTACTTGGAGGAAAAAGGGACTTTAGCCCCCAGAAATGATGCTATTCTATATGGTATGGCTGTGCCAACTGTTATTTTGAGAGACCCAAACATACCTGTTCCTAACTTAGCTTGTGAAACCATACCCGACACCCTAGTAAAAGGAAATTCAGTTACAAGCTCAGTAGCTGCAGAATGGTCGTGGACTGCACTTTTGGTAGGCTGAAATCTTGCTGCCTATACACATGTTTGCCAATGTGGTTAATGCTATTTATTATATAATCATTGCCTGCTGCACACTCCATGACATTTGTGAAGGTAAAGGGGAGTGCTCCCATCCCAAGGGAAAATGGGACAGTCTGGTTTACAGACTCTGTACATATGAAGTGTTGGTGTAGCCATGTTATTACGAAGACAAGGTGGGTGAGGTAATATATTTTATTGGATCAACTTCTGTTGGTGAGAGAGACAAGTTTTCAAGCTTGAACAGAGCCCACACCTGAAGAAGAGTTCTGTGTAAGCTCAAAAGCTTGTCTCTCTCACTAACAAAAGTTGGTCCAATAAAAGAGATTACCTCACCTACCTTGTCTCCATAAAGGCAGCCAGACCCCACCCATGTGGACACTGGTCTGGTTCCCACTGGGCAAGGGAAATCAGGGATGCCTTATGTGTGCATATCTTGGCACAGCAGAGATGCAGAGGCTGGCATCTGTCTGTGCTGTGAGACTCCTTCACACCCTGTGCAGATTCTGGAAAAGCACGAGAGAATATCGATACATATCTATCGGGCAACATAGCTTTGTCAGGGTTTTGTTCCCCTGCAGTGGAAGGTTATTAGTCATTCATTCCTGTGACAAGTTATAACAGGGCACTCCCCCCGGTGTTAACACCTTTTGGGTTGGGTTTGTACTGCGGAGGGTGGTTGCTGAGTTGTAATGGGGTCATTGTGCAATGCTTTTGTCTTAACTCTCACACTTGTTTAAAAATCTATTATTTGGAGCATGCAATCTCTCTTAACAACCTTATCAACATTTGCTTTGGGCAGGGTGGCGAGTGCACCTATTTTTTAAATAGTTCTTTGTCAGTGGTGCTAACTGCGCTTAGATGCTGTTATGACACACTAATTGCTACTAAAGTTGAAAGTGGTCAGGATTGAGGTGGGTGGGAAAGAAGGGCCTTTTAAATAATGGTTAATGGCAGATGTCTGTATTGTTACTTGAACTGGGTTTTGTTTTCCTGCATGTGAACCAAACACTAAAGATGCGTATCCACCCATTTTCTGTGTTGTGAGTTCTGCTGCATTTAGAACTAGCACTGCTTTCTGTAAACACCTAACACTAGCTGCACTTTCCCCATCCCTTCCCTGTGTCCTGGGGACTTTGGATCTTTCTGAACCTGCAGGGAGGGGGCTGTGGGTGTGGGATAAACAGAAAAGTGTTTGTAGTATGATGGCACCAGACAGATGCACCATTCCAATTCATGTGCTGTGAATCATGAGGCCCAATCCTGAACCTGAAAACATCTTACATTCATCATGCTTAGGAAGGAGGGTCCACACAGAAGTCAAGGAAATGATAACATTGATTAAAAGAACTACATGAAATGTTTAAGTAAAGTATTTTTCAAGAGAGATGAAAACCCAACAAAATATAATTAGACTGAATCTGTGAACAACAGCCACATGTTAATGTCTCTGCATCCATCTCCTTGCCTTCTCCCTGACAAGGTGGGGAATGATGGGAGGAAACTGTTCTTGGGGACATATGGGGATGTCCACCTGCTTGGAAGGTAGGCATCTGGTGGGGTTCAGGGATTTCTGCAGGCTCATTGTTCCCCTCCTGGATGCTAGTGAGAGAGGTGGGAAAGGAGTGTGCCCCGGTGAGGTATTTCATGTGTTGCTGGATGGTGTGGTCCTGGGAGTCCTCAGGCTCCTCCCAGTCATTCTGGGGGAGAGGGGATTGGGTACTCCACTTCATCAGGACCCTGGGCAGCCGCCAGAGAAGGAGGAGATGGCGGCAGTCCATAGACAGGATCAGTGGCCATGGCAGCAGGAGGACCTCAAACTCATTCGGCCACAGGTTCTATGAACCTCTCCATTAGGGAATACTCCTGTTTTGTAATGTGTACCTCCTGCACCATGAACTGGTTCATCAGTGTCTCTTCCTGTGGAAGAGCCTAATCGTCCCAGGCCCTGAGGAATTCAAGCTGCTCCTAGTTCCTCCTGTCCACACCAATGAGAAGATCCTCCAGGGTCCTTCTGTCTGCTTTTGTTGTCTTTGGGGTGTTGCTCCTGCCCTTCCAGTACAATGGTTTCCCTCTTTGGAGTAAAAGGTCCTGACAGTTCAAAGACAAGAGTAGCCTTATATACATTTTTTTTCCTTTGGAAGAATCTGAGAAATCCCCCAGATAACATAACTTTTCTGAGGAAGGTATCACAATATTGATACTTTCCAGCACTCCAGGAATGTGACTGTTAAATATCTTTGGTTCTCAGACTACTTTTGCAGCCCATGAGGAACGAGCAGAAGTTACGAATGGTAAGATTTAAATGTACTCATGTTTTAAAAAATGTAAAAAGTCTATAGTGTCTCAAAGGGGTGAGAGGTGGCAGTTCTTCCAGAGGCTATATTACCAGTATGCAATTTCTTCTTTAAAGGCTGGGCAACTTCTGGAGAACACAGCAGTTTTCATGGTACCAGAATGAGAGAGGTGACTTTCCAATCCTGTGGAGGAGATCCAGCAATCTACACCAGAGAGATGTTTCTGCTAATGGACACCCCGCTATATATTGTGAATGGAGGGGTTTGGTCAGCTATGAAGGTAGACCAAGCAGATTTGTGCTGCTATTGAACATCAAGACCCAGCTGAAGTTTCTGCTACAGCAGAAGCTTGCTGAAATATGTTTACAGGACTGAGATACAATTCAACTGGAAATTGACTATATTCTCAGCTAAGATCTGGAGTTTCTGTGCAAAGGTAGATGCAAACCAGGAACACCATCTACCTCATCCCCTTGTTGGCATCACTAGAAAATCCAGCCCCTGTACCTGCTTAACAATGGTGAAATGGACAGGGAAAGAAAGAGACATCACAACTTTTTTTCATTTCCCGAAGTCTCAGATCAGCACCACAAACCCCTCACCTCTTCACTGCAAAGGGACATCATACTGTGTTTGTCTTCAAGGTGTTCCGGGGCATTCACTGAGGTCCCTGCTGCCTCCTCACCCTGGCTCTTTTTGGCATCCTGTCAGACAATGAGGCTAGTAGACTTGAGGAGGGGGTTGTGAGCCACTTGAGACTCTGTACAGGGAACCCTGACAGCACCTGGTCCAGCTCATCCTAAAAGAGGTATGTATGACGAACCCTCATGGAGCAACTGTTTGACTCTTTTGCCCTCTGTTCAGGAGTCTCAAGTGCTTGATGCATTCCCGGTACTGGGCTGGAGTCCACTCAATGCCCACCCACTCCAGCCTCCCTGAAATTTCCTGGTAGAAGTGTATTTTCCTGCCACTCTGGGCAAAGTCATGGAGGATGGTATATTCCAACCAAACAGTGATCAGCACACAGGTATGGCCAGCGAGCCAGATGTCTGCTCTCGGAGGAGGATCCATGTTCACCTGTCCTGATCTGGAAAGGGTGCGGTGGAAAGCTGTTCTGATGTGGTCAGCACAGCTCTCTACTACCAGTAGCAGTGGGGGGAACATGGGGACCTTTATAGATTGGGTGAGGGTCAGGAAGACAAGGGTTCAATGCACTGTGGGAGGAGAATGATTGAAACTTGACACCTGGTACACACCCCTTACTCCATTCAAACTGGCATGGGTACAAAACTACGCCACCACCTGAGGGGTATATATGCCCCCACCCCTTAGGCATGTTAATTTATTCACCTGCTCTTTGCTTTCAGACATGTGCTTCTGGGGTTTAGATGTGGACAATGGTGGCGGGGGGGGGGGGGGGTTATAGCCCAATCACGTGCACAGATGTGTACAGTCACTGGTGTATATGTCGACTCAGACTGGAACATTATAAACATGAGATTATCAGGATTTCACTACAGAAGCAGAAGGAAAAATTGAGCAGCAAGGAAAGAACATCCCTATTATTCATTCTCTCTCTCTCTCTCTCTCTCTCTCTCTCACACACACACACACACACACACACACACACACACACACCCCCCTTGACAAATAGTAAAGAAACTGAGGGGGGAAAATTGGCCAGCTAAATTTGTTTGTATAAACATTCTCTCTTTACTTTTGCTCCATTGGCAAACTCCACTTGAACTGGTTTCCCTTTCTCTGTGTGGCTCCCCTTTTTCCTTCTGGAAAACATAGTTTACCTCGCCCTGCTGCCATAGTGTTCTAGTGATCATGTCTAATTTCAAATCTCAGATTAGTGAGCTGCTACATGTAACACCACCCATTGGTTTAAAGGTCAGTGCAGTTCAACAGCAACTGTCAGGGAAGTTTAACTTTGTCCATTTTTTGCAGTCACAAGAAAAGAGGCAGTAGTTCAATATGCGGCAATTCAGAGCTGGTTGGAGAAGTACAGGCCTGATCAGCTTTCAGGAAGTGACCATGCAGGTAATTTTCTATTTCTCATCATGATGGATGTATTTTGGCTGTTTCTGAACTGGAAATCATGGATGTCATCTGGATCAAGATTCTTTTGGTCTTGATGCTTGGAAAATGTTCTTTTTGCAATTCTGGTTTTGTGAGTAATAATCACAATGTATTTACTCATATTAATACACAAAGGCATGCATTACAACATCAGAGGGAATTCTAGAGCATATATTAAGCTTTGCTATTTAATTAAAAATATTTAAACTGAAAGGTTTTTCTGGAATACGCTGCAGTTGCTAACACATTTTAAAATGTTTTATGTTAGGAATGTTTGATGGTTTCAAGGGGAATGTATTTACTGAGAGAGCATGAGGAGAGAGCATTCTATATGCGCAGAGCTTTGCATTTAAATATCTATGACCCTGATCCTGCAAATGATGGATATCTCTATCTGCACAGAGCCCCATTGAAGTAAATGTTAGCTCATGTGTGTGCAGTTGCAGGATTGGGGTCTTTGTCTCTACATTATGCCATTCTAGATGGATGGGTACGCTTATTTGATGAGTTTACTGCCTACATAGATAAAGTCACGATTTGTCTGGAAGCATAGATGTCTTATACCACAACTTTTGTACCAACACTTTTGATTTTTTTTTTTTGTCCAAGAGACCCTTTTATTTAAAAACTTCCAATGTTAATCCACCATACAATTTGGGGGGAAAATCTCTATTGCCGTTGTGCACATCACTACAGCAGTGATTATTATTTGTAATTAGAGATGGATCAAAGACACAAAATATGAAACCAGATTTAAACTTTCCCAAAACTCAGGGGACGTCTGATTTTGGTTGAGCCCATCACTGCGAAAGGGGCCAGCTACAAAATGCTAGCCTCGTCTACATGAGAAATTTGCATCAGTTTAACTTAAATTGGTTTTTAAACTGATTTAGTTAAACAGGTGCAAACCCCTTATTTTGGACACTCTTATTTCAGCTTAAAATTGGCTTATTTCAGGTTAGTTTAAACCAATTCCTAACTGATTTAAGATAAACTGAAATGAGAGTATCCACACAGCTTTTTGTACCTATTTAATCAAATGGGTTCAAAATCACACCTTTAGTTAAACTGGTGTAACTTTCACATGTAGACAAAGCCTCACTTCAGCTCTGAACTTCCTCAAATGTGGGTTTGTTCCGATCTGCAGCTATGGTTTGGGCCCCACTCTCTTTCGAATGGAAATAACAGTTTTTGGTACTCGACCATTACAAATGTGTGTTACTTGCATGTTCATTGCACTAGATCACATGCTTTTATGCAAACTGTGAAAATGAAATCCAAGATATTGCCTTCACTAAGGTATACATGAATCCATTTGCTGTGCTCACGAAGATATTCTCCACCTGCTTTTGGCATAAAATGTATGTTTTACATCCCATCTTGGCACATACATCTCCTGCCTTCCAATTACGAATGCCTTGGGGTGACCAAATAAGCAATAAGTCTAGCTGCTCCTGGTAGAAGAAGACACTGCTGCACTGCATTATATTTTTTGATGGATGTATATTCCCAATAAGCACAAATAGACTTGACGTCAGCAACCTCTGCATCAGCAGGGATTTAAAAATTGGGTCAGGCACTTTGCTGGATTGAGGGAGGGAAGCAGGTGAGGAGCTTGTGTGTGTATGAATGGGTGACTGTGTCTATACTTCATTTTCCCCCTCAAATTCCCCACTGTTGCTACCTCTGGTACAGCTCCATTAGTTCTAGCAGCTGAGGGAGACTTAAATGTAAAGTGACTGACCTGCATTTTAATCACCTTCATTGAAATTCTGGCTCTGTGGAAGTCAGTGGCAAAACTTCCATTGATGTAAATGGGGCCGGGATTTCACCTCACATTGTTTAACCCTGCTCAGGACTTTGTCTAGTTACACAGGCACTGATCCACAAAGGGACTTAGGGGCTGTGATGCTCAGTGTTGCAAAGCCTAACTTTTAGGTGTCTAGAAATTCACAGGAACAACATTGTGATCCACAAAGCCTGAGTTAGGACACTAGGCCCCCTATACAATGCATGTGGAAAGACAGGCACCTTACACTGGACTCTACAAAGCCAGCATGCTTGGAGGGGAGCTGCCTATGCTAGCCAATACGAGATGCAAATGAGAGGCACCCCTAGGTTTTGTGCAGGGTCCCAGCTGCCAGTCCCATGTCCAGTATCCCAGTGCCTTTGGACCCCAACCCGGGGCTCTGCTGCCGAACCCACACGCAGGGTCCTGGCTGCTGTGGACCCCTGCTTGGGGCTCTGCCACTGGACCCCCTCTTAGGGCTCTTCCCCTGGCCCCACATGCGGGGTCCCGGCTGCTGGCTCAGCACCTGGGGCTCTGCTCCTGCCCTCAGCTGTGGTCTCGGCCTCAGCCCCCTTACTTCTGTCTGTGTCCCACCCCACCTCCCAGAACCATGGCCCAGTCTTGGCACCAGCTCTAGGGAGAGGGGGCATGGACAGGGGTAAGGGGGGGTGCCAGGTAAAAAGTTTGGGGATCACTGCCTTTCAGCACCCCCACTGTAAAAACTGTTCCCATGCCACTGGCTGAGCCCCATGTCTCTCACAGAGATAGGGGCCTAAGTCCAGGCTGCAGGGAAGCACCTTTATCAGCTTGCAATCCACAACTGGGAACCCTTTTCATTGAGTCAGATAATTTAGGTGCCTAAGTCATTTTGTGTAAGGAAGGCGACTGCCTCACACCACACAAGACAGCCAAATGCACCCACCTTATAGCTTCTGAGCCCAGTGGCTAGAGCACGGATGTGGGAGATCCAGGTTCAATTCTCCCCTCTGCATGAGAGGGGGAACAGGATTTGAACAGGGATCTTCCCCCATCTTTCAGGAATGTGGTCCTACCACTGAGCTGTGGAATATGCTGAGGTGGGAGTCTCTCCTGTTTAAGTTGTACCACTGTGGATTAAATAATTAAAGACCTGGTGGAGCCTGGACCCATGGTCTCCTACCTCCCAGAGGGATGCCTGAACCATCAGGTTTAAGATTCATTCTCACTTTTGCTCTCTGGCCCAATTACTCTTTAAATATCCAAAGTGCAAGAGCTTCAACAGGAGAGACTGAGGGAGTACTACATTAGTGTATCTCATAGCCTAGTGGCTAGCATACTCTCCTGTTCAAATCTTTTCTCCCCTTCATGCAGAGGAGGGAACTGAACGTGGGTCTCCAACATACCAGGTCAGTGCTCAAACCCTGAGGCTCAAAATGATAAGATGGGCACCACTTCCACCTTCTCCAACAGTTGGATTTTGAATGGGACCTATCTGGCAGGCAGCCTCTCAGCACAGTCTAGTGGATCAGGCCCCAGGAGTCAGATAGGAGCTCTTCTGCCTATCTTCTCCCATTCATGGATTGTTCTGGGGCTTAGGCAGGAGATGAACATCTGGGCACCCTAGAAGGAGTCAGCAGTTCTTATGCCCAGAGGCAGAAACATAGGCAGCTAGGGAACTTTTAGATCAAAGAGTTAGGTGCTGAGTGAAGTTAGGTGCCTACAGGGTTTGCAACAGCTGAGAAGATGTTTTGTGGATTGCAATTGAGCCTAAAAATGTGACTTAGGTGCCCATATCCAGGGTTTAGGCACCTAAGTATCTGTGTAGAGCTGGGCCACAGTGATTAGAACCCCTTCAGCTGTCACCAGCTTGTCACTATTAGAATGATCAGCATTGCTACTGCCTGTGGAAATGTACTAATAGCAGCAATACTGAGATAACAGAGGGGAGAGAGGCACAGCTAGCTCTGAACTCTAACATGTGACATCGGTCCTAGGCACAATGATGAAGAAGCTGAAACGGAATGCAACTGATTAAAACCTCAAAAGGTAGGAATATCATTAATGCCATTGTGGTTTTATGGAAAATAGGTCTTCTCAAACAAATCTGATTTCATTCTTTGATGAAATTGCAACTTTTGACTCAGTACCACATAAATGTCTGATTAAAAAAATTAGTATTATAAAATATCAATAGAGCTGGATTAAGAACTGGCTAACTGACAGATCTCAAAAAGTAGTTGCCTGTAGGGAATCATTACTGAATGGGGGGGTGTTTTTAGTTGGGTTCCACAGGGACTGGTAGTAGGCCATATGCCACTCTGCAACATTTTCACTAATTAGCTGCAAATAAACCTAAAATCACTGCTGATAAAATATGCGGATGACAAAGATTGGCAGGGTGGTCAGACAGAGCGATTTGAAGCACTTGGTAAGATGGGCCCATTCAAACAAAATGAGTTTGAATATAGCCATATACAAAGTTATACATCTAGAAACCAGGAATGAGGACCTTATTTACAGACCGGGAGACGGTATACTGGAAAGCAATGACTCTGAATAGGACCTAGGGGTCCTAAAGGACAAGCAACTTAACCTGAGTTGCTGTAGCAAAAAGAACTAATGTAATCCTTGACTATATAAACAGGGGAATAGTGAATAAAAGCAGGGAGATGATTTTGCTTCTGTGTATGGTGTAGTCAATACCAGAATACTGCGTCCGGTTCGGATGTGAACTTTTTTAAAGGATGTTGAAAAATTGGAGAGGGTTCAGGAAAGAGTCACAAAAATTATTTCAGTGATTGAGAAAATGCCTTGAAGAGACTTGAAGAGCTCTGTTTAGCTTATCAGAAGTAAGATAGAGAGGTGATTTCATTCTTCACAGGGAGAAAACCCTGGGTACTAAAGGGCTCTTTACTCTACTGGAGGTAGGCATAACTAGAACCAATTGCTGAAAGCTGAAGCCAAACAAATTCAAATTAGAAATTAGGCACAAGTTTTTAACAGTGAGGCTGATTAACCTCTAGAAAAAGGGAAGTGATGGATTCGCCTTCTCTTGCTTTGTGCAAATCAAGGCTGGATGCCTTTCTGGGAGATGTGCTTTAGTCAAACTCAGGTTACCAAGTTCAATACAGAGGTAACTGGACAAAATAGAATGGCCTATGATGTACAGGAGGTCAGACTAGATGATCCATTGTTTCCTACTGGCCTTAAACTCAGTGAATCTATGATATGTAAGGTTAAAAATACATAGTATAGATGACAGCTGCTGTGTGCATGAAGGTATGTAGCAAGCCACAAATTGAATTCATCGCAAAAATTAAAACTATTCAAGGCAGTGTCTTTTTAAAGAAAACACTCTTGAGCTAGCCCTTTAATGGAATCGGTTTCCTCTGTGACTAGTCTAGGGGTCGCATGATGAGAACATGTGACTCAGAACTAGGCCCACTGAGGGGAGACAGCAGGGTGGAGATGACTCTTGTAGTGCACCAAGGCAGAGGGAGTGGAAGCTTGCAGGGAGGAGGAGCCAGCCAGTTGGTGGAGGGGGAAGCTAGCTGGGAGGGGAACTTAACTTCAGCAGAGACAGGACGTAGAGCCCCACACCAAGGGTGTGACCCAGCAGGAGGCCAGGTGGCAGATTTGTGTTGTTTTGAACTTGATGTTAGTAAATTAGCCTCCCAGCTGGAGAGGGTTTTTATGAAAATAGCTGCAGTGTGAACTCTGATTCCCTGGGGGGAAGAGGAAACCAAGGCAGCACAGGCATCTGAAGGGGGATCATACAAGTTCTGTTACAGTTCATCTTAAAAAAGAAATAAAGTGAGTTGTGCTAGACTGATGGCTCTGGAGATTTTATTCCTTTCTTCCCACAGGCCAGGCACAGGACATACAGAACAAACTTCCTGGCAACAGTCCCTCAGTCCGCCTAAACCATAAACTAGAGGGACCTTCTCCTCCTCCTGCGGGGGTTGTAAGGGCAGTTCACTTTCCATACCCATTCACTCCTAGACCCCTTCATTTCTGAAACTGCCAACAAGGTGGTCAGCTAGTTCAATCCTGGCTTTGTTTTTGCTGATATGGACACACGTACTAGAAACTAACTAGACAGAGACCACCACCAAACCTGTTTCATATAAACATGTTCTATACCTTTACAGACATCTCCTCTAGAAAATAAGCAAACAAGGTGTCTTTGATTTAAATTAGTCCTTGCTGCAGCATGAAATAGAGGGAAACTTTGGTTTGATTCATTGCAAATGAACGGGCACAAGTGCTGTCTGTCCATTGTCATGCAGCATATTCATCTGTCTTCTTTTTTTCTGTTCACCATACCGTCAAGGATCAGTTGGAAAAGCTGTTCTTTCCCACATGCTGTCCTTTGCCACAGTTATAAATTGAGATCTTTGAGGTGGAACTGCTGTTAAAATTTGTTAACTTCTAGGCTCCACAACATTGACAGTGTCTTTTAAATTATCCCATGATATTTCCAGGCCACTGAGGTTCATATGCTTCCAGCCCTTAAGCCCACAGATGGGAGCAGATGGTCAGAGATTGCAGAGAAGAAGGTAGAGGAAGCCTTCAATCCACCCTCCAACACTAAGACCTGTGCAGAGAATTCTGGAAAAGTGTGCAGCCTAGCGGAGGACACGGGCAGTGAACTCCCTAATGGCCATGAAGAACCATAACAGCCTTGAGCATAACAGCCTTGAGCAGAAAGTCCCCAACCCCCTGCTCCACACAATTTACCAGATACTTTCTATTGGACTTGGAGAGATAGGAGTTTCAGCTTCTCATCCGCAAATTGTCTTTCAAATGCAGATTTTCATGATAGGTCTGAGCCAGTGGGCTTGATGTAATGTATTAAGTAAAAGCAAGTTCTTGATTGTTTTTGGTTATTAGTAGATTCTGAACAGTCCCTGACTGCATCCCTATTTACAATTTCACTGTAACCTTCCAACTGAATTAACTTTTTAGACTGAGAAGGGAGAAAGAGCTAATTAGCGCTTTCTTTTTTTTTTCTTTGGCAGTCTATCTTATTATAAAACTAATTAGTATCTGGCTTTTTATTGTTGTGACAATTAGGATATTAAAAATAGGCCATGGAATACAATTAAAAACTGTTACATTTTGTAATGATCCTACACTGGGTCAGACACTCGTAAATAAAAAGACTTCTGCCTTTCTTTTCTTATCCCCCCTCTTTTTTTAAAAAAAATGCTCTGCCCTTGGAATCCTCTCTGAAAGTCTGAAGGAGTAATGGATTTTAGGGATAGTTACTTGATGAAATTGAAGGAGTAAATATGGAAGATATTCAGGGCCAGGTTGAGACATTACTTGTTAATCAGAAATCCCCACTGATATCAAGAAGGGTTTCTGCTTGAAAAATGATGGCACAATATGGCCCTCAGGTTGGAACTGATTGTAATGGTGACGATTCTCAGGAATCTGGATGTTTGACATCTGGATGGATATAATTGTGACTACTGCACTTATACAACTAGGCTGAATGGGAGGGGGGAACCCATGCTACCTTTCCTGTTGCTGTAAGTGGACTGGGTAACAAGGAATTAGAAAAATCATTAACAGACTTACAGAGAGGAGTCAACAAAACAATAAGATCATCTTCTGATACTCAAATACTTTAGTAAGAGGCAAGTAGCCTTGAAATGTCATCTTGCAAAACACAGAAATAATTTTAAATGTTATTCTGAAACAAGTTGGCTTACTGATACTCATAACAGGAGATCAGATCCATTATTTATATTTGAAGATATTTAAACTATAGAGTCTGGCCTTTGTGGAGGAATCAGTTAGTTATAACTATAGACTAATAAAAATAAGCTATACCAATTATAAGCACTTTTGTACCATAACAGGAATAAGCAATACTGGTTTAAGCACCTGTATATCAGTAAAACTGCATTCACATAAAAAGTTTTTATGCTTTACCTATATTGGTTTCTAAACCAATATAGTTAGAGCATTACAAAAGCTATGTGGAGACAAGACCTTAGCAATGGGCAATTGATTTGCAGTATGCAGTAGCATTACATCTGGGGTAAAATGTTAGGATTTTGTTTTTATATTGTTATTGGCATTATTTAGTTCAATATTAGTCATGCATTCAGGATAGAATGTAACTGGTTTAAATGGACTGTAGTTGGTTGTATATAATTGAATGGCTATATATCATTTATGAGGTTTTTTATGCCTATGTGTGTTATACACAATTTGGGGGGGCTCAGAGCTGGGGGGATGGATTGGAGCGTAAAACCCCCATAAACTTGTGTATAACACATGTAGGCATAAAACCGCCCATAAATGGTTTGGCCAGGTGTGGACAGGCGTCCGGTTTTCAACTGGAACACACAATCGAAAAGGGACCTTGGTGGCTCTGGTCAGCACTGCTGACTGGGCCATTAAAAGTCCAGTTGGAGGTGCTAAGGCCAGCTAGTCCCTACCTGTTCTGGCATCATGCTGCGCCCCCGGAAGCGGCAAGCAGGTCTGGCTCCTAGGCGGCGGGTGCCACGGGCTCTGCATGCTGTCTCCACCTGAAGCTCTGGCGGAGGCGATGCCTGCAGGTGAGAGCGACACATGTAGCCTCCTGGCCCCCCCGCTTAGGACCAAGACCTGCTGGCTGATTCTGGGGCATGTGCAGCATGGTGCCAGGACAGGCTGGCAGCCTGCCTTAGGCCCCCTGCTGCACCGCTGACCGGGAGCCACCCTAGGTAAGCCTGCGCCCCAACATCGAGCCCCAAAGCCCCCATTCCTGAGACCCCCCAAACCTGGAGCACCCTCCTGTACCCCAAATTCCTCATCCCCGGATCCACCCAAGAGCCCACACCCCCAGCCCTCACCCTCCCTGCACCCAACCCCCTGTCCCAGCCCAGAGCTCCCTCCCATACCCTGAACCCCCTCATCCCAGCCCCACCCCCAGAGCCCTCACCCCCTCCTTCACCCCAACCCTCTGCTCCATCCCAGTGAAAGTGTTTGAGGGTGGGGGAGAGCAAGCCACCAAGGGAGGGGGAATGTAGTGAGTGGGGGGTGGGGCTTTGGGGGCAGGGCAGGGCTAGGGTGTTTGGTTTTGTGCAACTAGAAAGTTGGCAACCCTATACACAACATTGTATTATTTACATGATTAAGTACTGAAGCAGTGTGTTAAAACTGTGCATTTAATCTTTGTTTAAATTTTCACTAATATGTATATTTGTACATTTTAAGATATGCACCTGTGGACATCGTCCACACACTTCAATTTCTTTATAAATTGTACCAGTATGTTCTCTAAAACATGGGTTGAAATTCAGTCTGATGAATTTCTATTGCACTACTGGCAGGCCCTATATTTTGGGAATTAATTAGCTTGTTTATGAAGTAACTGTTTGCAGTTTTATGCTACTTTGGTTCCTTCCCTTTGAAGAGTTGTTGTCATCTGTGTTATACTATTTTGAATAAAGCTGACTCAATGAGTGCTCATATTGTACATTTCTTTACCTCTTAAATTCAGAGAACCCCCAAGAGCAGGGAGGTCTTAGATGGAAGAACTCTTTTAAGTCTGATGGAGGGCGTCCCAGGACAGAACAGTGCTGAATTGTTGAAGTCACTTCCAGTCAATTGATCAGTGGAAAGCGTATTCTTGGAGATAACGAATGCCTCTACTCTTCTCCTTCTTGCTCCAGCAGCCTTATCCCAATATGCCTAATCAAAAAAAGTCTACATAATTCATCTGAAGGATCCAGTACTTTGAACGTGTGCTTTCAAGTTTTAGTTGTTACTTTGCAATGGTTATAAGTTGTTTTTTAATTTCTGCAGGAAGAGTTTTTAAAAATGTCAGGTGAATTTCTCTTTAGTGAGCAATGTTAATGCCACTGTTATTAATCTGCTTTTTCCAAATCATTTGCGGGAAGGAGCAGGGGGTAGAAGTATAGTAGCATAGACTCTAGCTCTATTATACAGTTATTAATGTATTTAGCCAAAGTGAAATGTGACCCTGAAAGAAGGATGGGCTCTGCTGGTTTAAACTTCCCGCACTTCTGTCACTTGGCCATGTCTACTTGGAAAGTTTACCATTTACATTAATATAATTATACCAATATAACTCACAGTGTGGAAACTCCTATAATGGAATAAGAAATTTTGCATCAGGAGTTTATTCCGGTATAACTTTTTCCATTTAAACTCACACTTTAGATTATACATAAATAAAAATGTCCTGTGTAGACAAAGCCTAAAATTGCTTCCACCCCTAATGTAGGAGTAGGATCTTATATTTGTATTAGAGGTTATAATGATTGACGGTTATAATAATGTAGTATGTATTAAATGTATTAATGTATGATTTGATCATCCTGCCAGCCACCCTTTTTGATTTCAAGGCAGGAATAGACCAGAATAGTCCTTATGGCTGATTATGGTCACTTTTTGTTTTAGGATAAGATTTCATTACAGTATTTGCTATAAGGTCTTGCTTCTTATCTGCATTGCAAACTAAGTTGTGTAAAGTTCTTTTGTAATCCCTTTAGTAACCATATAATCCTTTCCAAAATGTTATCCAGTCTGAAGGTCTCTGTAAAAGACTGTTTGTGTGAATGAGGAATGCATGCATCAGGAAAAGAGAAGGTGTGAAGGCCAGATGTTATAGCCAGATGGTCAAGGAACAAGGAATGAAGAGACTTAACGACACCAGAGAACCATCAATGCACATCCATAACTAAGAAAGGGCAGATTGATGACTCTGAGGTGGAGGCTGGCACCACTAAAGACAAGACAATTGATTAAATCGAAACCAGGACAGGATGACCCTCTCGGAGGTGTTTTGGAATGTTAACATCAAAAGATAACATCAATTAGGGAGTAACTGGTCACAAACTGACCCAGCAAAATCCATAGACCTCAACAGAGAAAAAAAGACTATAAGAACAGGGTGCTTGGCCATGGGACTTTGGGTTCCTCTTGCCATAACTCCAGGAGCATCGGATTGTGACCGACAGAGCCCAGCTCCCCTCTGTGACCAAACTGGCTGGCCACTAGATTGAATCAGACTCTGGACTGGTAACTATAAACATCAACTTGCAGGACTGTGTGCATGGTGTGTGTGTGTGTGTGTGTGTGTGTGTGTGTGTGACTGAAAAGCATATGCTAACTGCTGTATTCTCAATAAATGCGGTGTATTGCCTTTTTCCCTGAAAAAGATCCCGTGTGCTTCTTATAAGCATACCACTAACAACAGATTTGAATGCTTTCTTTTACCATTTTCCTTGGCAAAAGCAGTCCTTATGGAGCAAAACTGGAAGTTGTAGCCTTGCTTCTGCTTACACTCGGATTGAAGCCAAGCCAGTTCCTTCCCAACAGAGAAGATATGTTCTTTTCCCTCTTTATATTCTTGGGACTTCCATTTTGCTGTATGCATGATTTTGGATTGACTCATAGCCATGGTATCATCTATTATGAATCTGAGAAGCTTTTGTGGGTCATGCATAGAACAGCTGTTCCTTTATCTTCATTGTAGACATTTTGGGCCATAATGAGAATTGGCATAAATGGGTGCCTGATTTGAATGACAACTTATGTCAGGTTTGAAGATGTCCCTTTTGTGTCAGATTTTCAGATCTCAGTCCAGCCTACAATGTGTATACAAATTGGTGTGTGTGAAACAAGTACAGTACTGCATTTGTGCCTGGCAGTGGATGTGGGTGCCATTTTAGTTGTGAATGTTAGAGACTACTTTATAAACAAATGAAAATAAAAATGTCCTTTTTGTGTCATCCTGCAATTGTCTCAATGATCTGGACTCTTTGGAATCTTCCATTATTATGGCCAGGGCTCTCCTTTATAAATCTCCCTCACAAACTCTTGCTGCCCCCCCTTCCACCTGAATTATTATTTAAAATCTGTTTTGATTCAACGTGGTCTTAATCTCTCCTTTATATTAACAGAAATAGGAACAGAAACTGGGAGTATATGTGGAGTATTCGAACTTGTTCATTAGCCCATCCTTCCTTAAAACAATTCCATGCAATAGAATGTAATGTATCGGTTTTGTTTTATTCCATATAGGTTCTTCAGTAGCTATCTATACTTCTGACTGTTCTCTCACTATTCCCTCTGACGGATGGAATGTTAGACCTGCTTAAGTGTGTTTGTGTGGAGTGGGGACGGGGGTCATGTCACCTTCTAGTGGCTGCAAGTTGCAAAGGATATAAATCCTCATTCCACAAATAGCATGTCTCACATGCTATAGCTAGTTTACATCCAGAATTGCGTTTTTTTATGCTAAACATGGTTCACAAGACACTTGGCCCGTTGAAAATTTTCTGGTCCTTATTCTTCTGTGCAGCCAATGGGGTCTTTCAAGTTATTTGATATGGAAAGGCAAGCAAGCAAACAAACCTTTTCTTGATGCTAAAATATGCATTACACTGAGAGTGGAAAGATTCCACACACACCTAATTTCCCCCAATGGATTACAGTTTCTCCTCTAGAGAATATTTACAAAAGCCTGAATCAACAATCTCTACAAGATATATATATTTAATTGAGCCTAGTTTATAAGAGAGCCTAGTTATTGTTTTGTTGATGCTGATCTAGCTGACTCTTTGTGAATTGAACCTTATTTCTATTATTTGGATTTTTAGTTTTTGTAAAATGCATACATTAGCCTCTATTTTGGTTCTATTGCCTAAGCCCCAATGTAACCCCATGATTGATTTTGGTCTGCTTTTGTAGCACATAATTTCTAATGTTGCCCCATTTGTATGATTTTTTCTCTTAAATTTTTCACAAAAGGCAACTTAAAAAAAAAGCAGCTAAATTTATTTATTACAATAGCACCAGAGACCCCCCACTAGAGATGGAAGATTGCTTGTGCTGGGCACTACACAGACACATGGTAAATGACAATCCCTGCCCTAAGGATTTTACAAAGGGTAGGAGAAAAGAAGTGTTATCCTTGTTTTTCAAATGGGGAACTGAAGCAATGAAATATTAAGCAATCAGCTTAAGGCCATGCAGAAAGCTTGTGGTATCACTGAGAACTGAACTCAGATCTGCTGAGGTGACACCTAGTGCCTTAACCACAAGCCTATCCTCTCTCTTTAATACTACCTTTGTAATGACTTCAGTTCTCCAGATGTGGTTGTCTTCAAACTATAACTGTAACTACCTAAGTAATTTAAGAAAAGAGAGAGTTATAAAAGTAACAGTAGTTGGTGATAATATAAAGTTAGGGGTATATCTTCCCTATCATGATACAGCCAGGTTGTAATACCAAAGTGGAGTCCTGATGACATGATAAAATTAGGAGAGTTCAGTATTGCCAATCTCAAATTTTCAAAATCACAAAAGACTTAAAATGAGTTATAATTTTGGGATTCTTTTTATTTGCCTTCTGATTTTTGAATCTTCGGGATACACTCAGGTCACACTTTCAAGCTCTTCTCTGCATCCCTGGGAGCTAGAAACTCACTTTTTTTTTTCCTTAGTGAAAAATGAGATTCTTATGTAATCACTTGTCTGCAGGAGCTAAGGCTTTAAGTAAAACACCAAGTAGTGTGAGACTCACAATAAAACCACGAGAGCTGGCAAAACTGTTGGAATTTTCTATGACATACATGTACATTTTGAGGGAATTGTATTCAGTAATGTACATGACTTAAAACAAATCTCCTCTCTCCTGCTTGTCTCTTTTCCCTTTCTCTGTGTGTGTCTCTTTGCCCACTCCAACCTCTCCCCTTTGTGTCTGATTCTTCTGTCACACTCCCTTTGCACTGGAGAGTTTGAATTTTTTAATTATTTGAGTTCCCAAAGGCACATAAGCCTCTTTTACTCTTCTGGTGTCTTTTTTTGTTTGTTTGTTTGTTTATTATAACATCAAACACAGACATAATGATGAAGTTTTTATTAGCCATTTCCCCCTCAGGCTTCTCTGTCTAGAACACAGTAAAATATGCAAGTCTGAAGTACGTGACCATCAAGGGGTTTTGGTAATGTCATAAGCCATTAAATGAAGCTTGGAGGGTTGTGGGGTTGTTTTTTTTTTTTTTTTTTTAAATCAATGAGTCTCTGAAATGAGATTATAGCCCTATAATTCAAAATGTGCTTCTTTATTTAACAGGTTTCAGAGTAGCAGCCGTGTTAGTCTGTATTCGCAAAAAGAAAAGGAGTACTTGTGGCACCTTAGAGACTAACAAATTTATTAGAGCATAAGCTTTCGTGAGCTACAGCTCACTTCATCGGATGCATTTGGTGGAAAAAACAGAGGAGAGATTTATATACACATGTATATATATGTATATAAATCTCTCCTCTGTTTTTTCCACCAAATGCATCCGATGAAGTGAGCTGTAGCTCACGAAAGCTTATGCTCTAATAAATTTGTTAGTCT
The DNA here is from genome assembly GCF_009764565.3 of Dermochelys coriacea. Lineage (NCBI taxonomy): Eukaryota > Metazoa > Chordata > Testudines > Dermochelyidae > Dermochelys > Dermochelys coriacea. The sequence goes on from NC_050069.1 coordinate 196,037,143, forward strand.
CTAAGGTGCCACAAGTACTCCTTTTCTTTATTTAACATAATACATGGACTTGATTTTCTGATTGCCTCTGCTTCCACTGTTGCTTTCCTTCCCTGGTTTGAACTGCAGCTCAGTTTACTTGGTTTATTCTCAGAATTTTAATTTGTGGTCGTGCTCTAATCCCTGTGAATTACAAGGGGCCAGGTGCCATCGTACTCCTGGATTATGAGATGTCTTTTATCATGATGTTATTTGCCAGAGAGCAATTTCTATCCAAGAAGACTTAATTTAAATAAAAAAAACCAAATACTGTGCTGATTTCCAACAAAATCCTGCGAAGTGCTGAGTACCTCCTGTGAGGTTCTGTGCCCCTGTATAATTGAAGTATGACCATATCATTAATATTGCCACTGTTATACAATTGCAACAAATCTTATACAAAGCATGTCATGTAAGATGGCAATGAAAAAGTTATGATTTGCTCAGTCTGATTATCCTGTTTATATACATGTATAATTTTTGTTTCTGAAGTTATGAATATTGGCTATACATTGGTATATGTATACACTGGTACATGTACTATATTCCTGGGCAACACACACCAGATAAGATTTACATCCAGGCTAGACAGCTTAGTGTTGATGGCCCATTAAAGACACTGAGCTCTCACAATGGACCATAGAAGAAACTCATTCCACCCAGATAGCTCTTTCTGTGGATGCTTCAGACACCAAGGGGCCAATGGCTACCCCTGTGAGTCATCAAGCCATGTAAGGACATGTGATATGCTTATGTGACCCTGAACTCTATCCTGTGCCAGTAACTTTCCACAAACTGGAGACATGATACATTACAGAAAGCACAGAAACAGAATAGAAAATTGGAAACAATTTTATATATATGTATATGTATAGAATCTTCAAAACAGAGAAGTTCCATTCTCTGTTATAAATATTGATGGACAACAGCAGGCTTCAGGTAGCTACCCTGTGCCTGAAGAGTGGGGACAGAAATGGAAAATGATGGCCCAAGCAGAATTAAAAGATGGAACATGGAATGATTGGAATGAGTGTTGTAATGGGGACATATGGAATGACCCAGACCAGCCACCTAATAACCCATGGGCAGGAGCCACTGTATTGCAACCGCTACCATATGATAAAAGCCAGGTTCCAGTAAAACCTAAATGAAAACCTAGACTGGTGCCAGTCAAAATGGGAGAAGTAAGTGCACAGGAGAGAGAAGTAGATGCTGTATTTGTAAATCAGAGGAAGGATCGAACAGTTGGGTTAACAGACCACCTTAAGAGACAGGAGCTGTGACTTGATCGCAGGGGAGTGGATATAAAAAGAATTTCAAAGTGAAAAACAGAGAGTAAGTGGTTTAACGGTTCGAATTGATGCATTAACACATGGAGTTGCCCAGAAACAGATAACTGCAGTAGAGAAGGGCACCCTGCAATCAATTTGGCATGCAGACAAAAGCAACAAACACTGGGGAAACAAATTAGATTTTGCAAAAGCAGGTAACAATACCCATTCTCCTCTGAGAACCAGAATAAAAACCAAAAATACAGGTTCCCAATCACTTTATCCCATGGAGCCCACTTCTCGCTCAGAGGTAATAATATAACCTTTCTCAAATATTTTTACATACTGGTCAAGTTTTCTTTTATATCCTCTATGTTTGCTAAACTTGCTGCTGCTATACTATATATGCTGTACTATAAAATGACTTCGCAGGTTAACTAATCTTTTGGTTCAGGTCTCCCTCCCTTCCTAGGTTACTCTTCCCCCATACCCCCGCCTTTCCTCACTTCTGCTCTTTCTCTTTTAAAAGTTGAAAGTTATAGTTATTACCGAAACCGCCATTGCTCAAAAAGACGAAGCGACTGAAAACAAAACAACAAACAAAGAGAAAACAAGGTAAACACTTTTGTGACACCCTGCACCCCATGTTCACCACTTTTATATGGTTATATTTTTATAAAGCAGGAGTGGCCAAACTTACTGACCCTCTGAGCCACATACAAAAATCTTCAAAAGTTCAAGCGCTGCATGTCATGCATAACATGCCCTGTGGGGCAGCATCTGCCTGGGAGCTTCTTCCCCGATCCTCCCCCCACCTGTGCTGGATTAAAGCCCTTAGACACCTCCCCTCTTGCAGGGCAGAAGCCCCTAGTCTTACCACCCCACTGCAGGGCAGAAGCCCCGAGCTCCCCCTGCCCAGTCTTGTAGGTGGAGAATGGGGGACGGGGAGTACATGGTGGGGGGCTCCAGGAGCTGCACTTTAATTGTAAAAGAGCCACATGTGGCTCATGAGCCACAGTTTGGTCATGCCTGGTATAAAGTATTCTTTGTGAGGTATCATTTGAAAACTCATAATCTAATGAATATTATTTTGTTGAAATTTGTACAGCTTGTGAAATTATGAGATTTTGATGTATGATTGTTACTGAAATATGCTGTCGTTCTAGTTTTTAAGAGACAAAGACACACTGGCAACCCTAGACAGGTGTCAAAAAATCAAGTGGGCTATCACTTAAACAGCCACTCTTCAGCAACAGGGAAGTGTAATCAAGAAATTTACATTTCCTTCCAGATATGGTACGAATCTCATGTACACTAGGCACTGTTTATCTACACGCCAGCTGGGGGTGGGTGTGTGAGGAGGGTAAATCTCAAAGACAGGAGGTGGGCATAAAAATAAAGGACAGTGACCTCCACAGGCCCCTATCCTCTCCACTTTATATGTTCCTCCTCATAACATCAATGAATACCTGAAGAACAATGAACTAAGAGGAGTGTTCCCAGGATGATAGGAAATCCAGGCTGTGAACTGAACTGTGAACTGTCTGCAGCATCCGGTGTGTTAAGAAAAGTGTTTGTTTCGAATCCTGTTTAGCTTGATAATGTTTAGGATTTAACTTGTGGTTTTATCTTTTATTTCTTTTGTAACCAATTCTGATTTTTATGCCTTACCACTTTAAATCACTTAAAATCTATCTTTCTCTAGTTAATAAACCAGTTTTATTGTTTTATCTAAACCAGTGTGTTTGATTGAAGTATTTGGGAAATCTCCACTTGAGAAAACAAGACTGGTGTACAATCATTCCCATTGTTGGAATGATGGAGTATTTATGAGCTTGTACGGTCTAGTGGGCTACTGAATGGTACAAGATGCACATTTCTGTGGGGCAAGGCTGGGACTGAGGGATATGCGGGTGTCATCCTGTATGTAATTCATGAATGGGTGGGCACAACATTCATGTACTCAGCTGGGAGTGACTTTGCATGCTGGTGGCTGTGAGTGAGCAGAGCCTAGAGGAGTTTGCTGCTCACTAGCAAAACAATGTAAAAGGCATTTCAGGCTGGAGAAGTAAGGGGACACATCAGTTTAGGATACACCCTGAGGAACGTCACAACTTTATTTTAAATAAGCCCAGTAAATTAATTATTGTAACCGTCAGGAATGCAATAGCTGGAAATACTCCTATCTTTCTTGAAGATGTGATTGCTAAGCAACAGAAATGCAGACTCTGCTTCTAGTCCTAACTACTGACTAATATATAAAACATGAGTTTTCCTTATTTCCATATAGCAGAATTTTTAAAAATAAAGCAATAAAATGAAATGGAAAATGCCTTAAGTTACTAAATTAATACAACAAAGTGGGCAAACAATATGAATTTTTATTAATTATTAAAAGTTTTAAATAAAAAGGTAACAACTTGCTTATTTAGACATTTAATTATTTTATTTACCTGTTAGTTATTAAAGAAATGCATTTTAGAAAACAGAGTTCCTAAAGCCTTTACTGGTATAGTTATAAATATAATTTTGGAACCAAATGTTTTCAGTTGTAAGTTTGTCCTGTATGTCATATAGATTCATAGATACTAAGGTCAGAAGGGACCATTCTGATCATCTAGTCTGACTTCCTGCACAACGTAGGCAACAGACTCTCACCCACCCACTCCTGCGAAAAACCTCACCTATGTCGGAGCTATTGAAGTCCTCAAATCGTGGTTTAAAGACTTCAAGGAGCAGAGAATCCTTCAGCAAGTGACCCATGCCCCATACTACAGAGGCAGGCGAAAAACCTCCAGGGCCTCTTCCAATCTGCCCTGGAGGAAAATTCCTTCCTGACTCCAAATATGGCAATCAGCTAAACCCTGAGCATATGGATAAGATTCACCAGCCAGCTACTACAGAAAATTCTTTCCTGGGTAACTCAGATCCCATCCATCTAATATCCTATCACAGGGGATTAGGCCTATTTATCATGAATATTTAAAGATCAATTAATTACCAAATCACGTTATCCCATCATACTATCTCCTCCATAAACTTATCGAGTTTAATCTTAAAGCCAGATAGATCTTTTGCCCCCACTGTTTCCCTTGGAAGGCTATTCCAAAACTTCACTCCTCTGATGGTTAGAAACGTTCGTCTAATTTCAAGTCTAAACTTCCTGGTGGCCAGTTTATATCCATTTGTTCTTGTGTCCACATTGGTACTGAGCTTAAATAATTCCTCTCCCTCTCCGGTATTTATCCCTCTGATATATTTATAGAGAGCAATCATATCTCCCCTCAACCTTCTTTTAGTTAGGCTAAACAAGCCAAGCTCCTTGAATCTCCTTTCATAAGACAAGTTTTCCATTCCTCAGATCATCCTAGTAGCCCTTCTCTGTACCTGTTCCAGTTTGAATTCATCCTTCTTAAACATGGGAGACCAGAACTGCATACAGTATTCCAGGTGAAGTCTCACCAGTGCTTTGTATAACTGTACCAAAACCTCCTTATCCCTACTGGAAATACCTCTCCTGATGCATCCCAAGACCGCATTAGCTTTTTTCACAGCCATATCACATTGGCAACATATGTTGTCCTGTGTTGTATCTAGTGTGTCACGTGACTACTTTTTTGTTTTAATTTTTGGCAACAAAAGTCAATTTTATACTTTTAAAAAATATAAGTGGTACCACACTATTTTAATATTATGGTTGGGATATAACCTTATAATACCAATTAATTTTTTTTCAAGGTTCAAAAACAGTGCGGTTATAAATATATGTACATATATTTTTGCCTCAACAAATACTGCAATTGCAAACAAAAATAATTACTTTTTTTTAATATACAGGGTCCAGTATATTCAAAAAAGTGTCTGTTGGTGAATAAGCCATAGTCTCAGGTCTGTAGTTGCTTTTTTTAATATTATTCCATTGGGTCAGAGATAGTTGTGTATCCAAATCCCTTTTCCAAACAATTCTCAAATTATCAATCTTTGGCAGTTTTTTTTGGCCAGAAAACCATAAAAGGATACCTCTGGCCAAGTAAATCTAGGAAGTTACCTCCAAAATAATGAAAGTTCTAGAGGTTCTGGAGCTCCCAGTAGATCCAGTCCAAATATATTCATCAGTAAATGCTTTAACTGAAGATATTTCCATGCTCTGAAGCAGGGGGAATCTATTATTATTATTTTTTTTTTACTATCAGTAAATATAAGGAGAATTTGCCACTGATAAACATCAGCTCAATACAATGCCATGTTTTTAATTGATTATAATTTATCTATATTAAAAATGTGGCCATGCCAGGTATGTAGAATTTTGAATGATCTAAATCCAGAAGCTTTCCTGCTAAGCATTAACAGAAATATCTGATTTTGCATACTTCATGTTTGGACAAAACTCCCATCAAAACACAAGTATGTGAGTCACCAGTTTTCATTCTCCACTACAGTAAACTGACCAGATTTCAGTTTGACTGGGTCATAGAAGACTCAAGGAGGAACTGGGAGAAGGGGTAGCAGTATGAACCAGTGTTAAAGAGATGGAACTCCAGACTCTGCTAGTGTAATAATTGCACTACAAGACCTATATGTTAGGATTAGAAGTAGAAAAAAAAACTTTTACATTAATGTTGAGGTTTCCCCTTCTCTTTTATTAAAAAAAAAAGTAATTATTTTTGTTTGCAATTGCAGTATTTGTATTGCTGTCCTTCTTCAGGAGCTCTGTCAGTGGTGCTGTTATCGAGGCAAAGTTGGGGGCAAAGAGGCGATAGTACCTGGCAAGCCCCAGAAATTGTTGCACCTGTCTTTTTGTGGTGAGGGATGAGTAGGCCTGCAGTGCCTGGACCTTTCCTATCAGGTGTCATATTTGGCTTTGCCTGAAGGTATACCCCAAGTAGGTGGTTTTCTGCCACCCAATTTTGCACTTCTTAGGGTTGGCAGTTGCGTAAGGCTCTGAGCACGGCAGCCACTTGGTTGAGATGCTCCTCGCAGTGCCTGCTGTAAATCACTACGTCATTGAGGTAAGCAGTGGCGTAGGCATCATGGGGTTGTAAGACCCAGTCCATCAGCTGCTGAAAGGTGGACAGGGCCCTGTGGAGACCAAACAGCATCCGGGTGAATTGGTACAACCCAGTCGGGGTGGCAAACGCGGTTTTCTCCCTGGAGCTCAGGTCCACGGGAATTTGCCACTACCCTTTTGTGAGATCCAGGGTACTGATGTATGGGGCCTCCTCAAGGTGCTCTAGCCACTCATCAATCCGTGGCATCGGGTATGCATCCAATTTAGAGATGGTGTTGATTCTCCAAAGATCGATACAGAACCTAAGGGTCCCATCTGGCTTTGGGACCAGAACGATGGGGCTGTGCCAGTCAATTTGGAATCGCTCAATTACGCCTTGTTCCAGCATGGTCTAGACTTCCTGCTCAACTATTTCGCATGTGTGGCATGGCAATGGCCTTGTGTTTCTTGCGCGACTTCTCCTGGTTTTATCAATATGCTCAGCCTTCAACATACTCCAGGCTTGCCTCCATAGCTCCTCAATCAGGGTGTCCCCCAGCTGTGGTCCTTCCGAGTTGGTTGGGTCTGGGAGCTCGGGTCTGAGATCTGGCTCCATGGGGTATGGAGCAATTAACAGCCCCTCGCGCTCCTGCCATACCTTTAACAAATTGACATGGTAGACCTGTTGGGTTTTTTTCCAGTCGAGTTGGGACACTTCATAGGTGACCGACCCAACCTGGCAAATTATTTCATAAGGCCCTTGCCAGCATGATAGGAGCTTCGATCCTTCAGAGTGTAGTAGGAGCAACACCCTTTCACTGGGATCAAAGGTCCTTCCGCGGGCACCCTTGTTATATATCTGCTCTTAGGCTTTCTGAGCACTTTGCAGGTTCTCTCTAGCCAAGTCCCTTCCATGGTTAACTGCTCTTGAAGCTGCAGGATGTACTGGAGGAGGACCTGTGATGAAGATGGTGTCTGTTCCCAATTTTCTCGCATAAGGTCTAGCAGCTCCCTCACCTGCTGACCATATATCAAATCAGAGAGAGAGAATTTGGTTGATAATTCATGGATCTCCCGGATGGCCAGTAATAGGGATGGGATAAGTTGGTCCCACTGGTGAAGGTCTTTCGGAGGGAATTTTTGCAACATTTCCTTCGGTATCTGGTTAAAATGCTCCACAAGGCCGTCTGTCTAGGGTTGATACACGGAGGTCTGCAGTTTTTTATTTCCCTGGAGGTTACAGATTTGGCAAAGGAGCTTCGATGTAAAGTTAGTCCCTAGGTCTGTCAGGACCTCCCGGGCAAATATTTTCAAGAGGTCCGCAGAGATCATTCGGGTTGTGATGTTTTGGAGGGGGACCACTTCTGGAAAGCGTGTGGCATAATCTAGGATCATCAGGATGTATTGGAATCCCATGACACTCTTTGGGAGGGGTCCCACGAGGTCCATGGCGATCCTGTCAAATAGAGAACCAACCACTGGCAACGGAATGAGGGGCACCCTCGGTACTCCCCTCAGGGCTGCTCATTGGCACTCAGCACAGAAGTCACAAAAGTCTTTCACTTACCTGTGCACTCCGGGCCAGAAGAATCGGGCCAGAACTCGGGCTAGGGATTTCTCATTTGCTGGGACATCATGGGCAAGTCGTAAGATCACATGTCAGTGGCACCCGGATACCACAAGCTGGGTTTGGGTTTTTTGTGTCCATGGGTCACGGGTGATCCGGTAAAGATGGTCACCAGTCAATCTGAAATGGGGGTACACCGTTGCCCGGTGGGGTTCCATCATGGTCCCATTAACACGAGCCAGCTGTTTGTAAACCTGACTAAGTGACGGATCCTCCCATTGGTTCTGGCTGAAGTCGGTCCCCAAATTTGGTGTTTCTTCCTGAGCAGGTTGCCTGGGGTCAACCGCTTCCTGCATGGTCAGGGTCACTAGCCCTTCAGTCCTCCCGATTAGGATCCTCGGAGATTCCGCTGCCTTCCTCGATGGGGAACCCGTCGAGGGCTACTTCAGGCAGTGGGGCCTCTGCAGTTGTCGCACACAAGATCTCTGTGAACCCCTTCCAGTCACGGCCCAAGATGTCAGGGTACGCCAGCCTTGGTGCCAGCCCAACCATCATGGTCTGGTGTCTCCCCACTCATGGTCAAGGTGACCTGGGCCTTGGAGTAGCTTCACATCCCTGTGGATACACAGCAGCAGGTCTGGAGACGGGGCGAGATTGTGGTAGACAAAAGTCTGCCCGCACCCCGAATCAATGAAAGTGGAGACTTGGACTCCATTCACGTCAAGGGGGATTGTCAGCTTACCCAAAGGCTGCTTACGGGCCCAAGCTTCCCCAGAACAGACCTGGCCAAAACTGCAATCCATCATGGGACACTCACGTCGAAGGTGCCCGAATCGGCCACAGGTGAAACAAGGGATGATTTCGGGACATTGGGGCTGGTCTGTACAGTTGGGTGAGGGTACTGGCAAGCCTGCAACCTGGGTCTTCCCTACAACAGCTACATCCTCAGGTAGTCTCTGCACTGTAGGGGGTGGCCGTTGGGACCTCCCGTCTTGGGCCAGGTCAGGGTTCGCTCCTTTGGCTCCGGGTCTTCTCTTTCCAGGGTTGGACTGTCAGCAGGGTCACGGGCCGAGCCCCAGGCCCTACAGCAGTCTCTGCTGCCAAAAAGCCCTCCATAAAGGGCCAAGGCTGCGCTCAGGGTCGCTGGCTGGTGGTGAAGGACCCAGGTTCTTCCTCGTGCTAGAAGGATATGTATGAACTGTTCAAGCACATCTTGTTCAGCAACTTTGGCCCACGTACGCCATTCAGGCTGTAACCAGCAGCTGCACGCTTCCTTCAGCTGCTGGGCTACTGCCCTTGGTTGGGCCCCAGAAGGGTAGCTCCTCTCCCGGAGTCACCACCGGAATGTCTCCGATGTGATCTCAAGTGCACTGAGGATTGTGGCCTTCAACCGCCCATAGTCCTGGCCTTCCCCTACCGGGAGCCCCCGGTAGGCAGCCTGGGCCATGCCCATCAAGTACGGAGTCAATAGGGTGGCCCATTGCTCCAGGGGCCACTCAGTTGCTGAGGCGACCCTCTCAAATGTGATAAGGAAGGCTTCTGGATTGTCCTCGGGGCCCATTTTTGCCAAGCATACCAGGACCATGGGCTTAGCTGGGGCCACTTCACCCCTGGGCCTGGAGCCCCCTGCGGTTGGCAGAAGTGCCGCAAGCTGCTGCAAGTATGGTTGTTGCTGCTCACCGTTTTGGGTCCCCAGTTTGCAAATCAGTTGCTGTTGCTGATTCTCGAGCTGTTTCAGCAGTTGTTGTTGCTGTTGCTGCTGGCTCTCAGCGAGCCATTTAATCCATTTCTTGACCTCCATCCTTCCTAAACTGGCAAAGGCGATACCCAAGTTCTCTACTAAGTGTAGTGCTCCCTTGCTCTCCAGTCCGGAGGGAGGCCACTCTGCCTCACTACAATTGCATTAACCCTTTTTGCCACAGCATCACACTGGCAGTACATGTTTGAGTTACTTGTCCACTATGATCCCTAAATGTTTTTCAAAGTCACTACTTTCCGTGATACGGCCCCTCATTGTTTAGGTAAAGCCTACATAATTTGTTCCTAGATGTATAACTTTGCATCTGATGAAGTGAGCTGTAGCTCACGAAAGCTTATGCTCTAATAAATTTGTTAGTCTCTAAGGTGCCACAAGTACTCCTTTTCTTTTTGCGAATACAGACTAACACGGCTGCTACTCTGAAAACTTTGCACTTGGCTGTAATAAAATGCATTTTGTTTGAATGGGTCCAGATTACCAGCTGATGTAGATTGCCTTGTATGACTGCCCTGTACTCATTATCATTTACCATTCTGCCAATCTTTATGTCATCCACAAGTTTCATCACCAATAATTTTATATTTGCTTACACATCATTAGTGAAAATTTTCAATAGTGTCATAAAGTCAATCTCTGTGGAACCCCACTAGAAATACCCCCAGTTGGCAATAATTTTCCATTGACTACTACGTTTCAGAATCTGTCACTTAGCCAGTTCTTTTAATATGTGCTTTATTGATATTGTACTATGTTAATTTTTTAATCAGAATATTTTGGGGTACTAAGTCAAATGATTTACAAAAATCTAAGTGTGTTACATCTATGCAGTTACCTTTACCAACCAAAGTTGTGAACTAATTGAAGAATGAACTTAGGTTTATTTGATGAGACTTATTTTCCATAAAACCATGTTGACTGGCATTAATTGTATTTCTGTCCTTTAATCCCTTACCAATTTAATCTTATGTCAATTTTCCATTATTTTTCCGAGGATTGATGGCAGGCTAACCAGCTTGTAGTTACCCAGGTAATCCCATTTGCCCTTTTTGAATATTGGCATGTTAGCACTCTTCCAGTCTTCTTGAATTTCACTAGTATTCCAAGATTTATTAAAAGTTAACATCAGTGGGCTAGAGATGTCTCCAGACAGCTCTTTTAGGACTATTGTGTGCAAGTTATCTGGGCTTGCTGATTTTAAAAATGTTTATCCCTAGTATATGTTGTTTAACATCCTTCTTAGTTACTAATGGATAGGAAAGTAATTCATTATCCTCATGTGATACAAGTACATCATTCTGTTTCTTTCCAAATACAGAACAAAAATATTCATTGAACAATTCTGCCTTTTCTGCATCATTAATAATTTTTTACTATGCACATTTAGTAATGGGCCTAGAGCACTGCTAGGATTTCTTTTGTTCCTAATATACTTAAACTCCTCATTGTCCTTAGGCCTGCCAGCCATGGATTTTTCCTGGATGTCTTCAACTTCCCTTATTAATTTTCTGCACTTTATAACTTTTAATTTAAATTGATTTCTATCTATTTCCTCTTTTCCATTTGTTATACATTGCTTTTTTATTTCTAATTGCTACCTTCTCTTTGCTACTGAACCAGGATGGGCTTTTAGCCAAAGTTGTCTTCTTTCTTTATTGTGGAATTGTGGCTTTTGGCCATTTAATAAACTAATTTAAAAATTCCCAGTTTTAATTCAAATTTTCCTATCTAAATTTTTTCCTCCCTGTCATGTTCACTCATAATTTTCCTCATCTTTGGTAATTAAGCCTTTTGAAGCACCAAGTACATATATTACTGGTTGGGACTGTCCTCTGTTTACCTACATTGAATGTACTCAAATCACAATCACTGGTCTCTAAGCAACAACTTGCTTCCAGTCCAGTGATTAATTCCTCTTTATCCAACATAGTAAGGTCCAAAATCATTACCTTGTGCTGGATACCTTTTGTGTTAGAAAATTATCATCTATAACTTAGAAATTTTAAGGACATTTTACTATTGGGTACATTGAAGCTAGGCAATGGTTATATTATTTTGGGTTTTTTTAGCAATGCAAATTAGGATACTGTATATGAATAAATGTGCAATTCACCTCTGGAGATCTAAAGAACATCTGAAAAATCTTTGCCAAAGTTTAATTCAGCATGAATTTTAGTGAAAAACATCAACTGGTAGGGGATTTACCAGTTAAGTGTTTAGATACTGTTCCTGCCTCCTTACTACCACAGTTCTAATAGCCTGTACCAGACATAGCTTGTTTTTATTTTTTTGGAAAGGTGGCAATTCTTATGGAATTAAAAAGATAAGTTTACATGAATTCACATGTAGGGAAGAATGGGATCAGTGGCCTGAAAGGAACTAGAGTAATGTGGTCAGACACAGTTCACTCAGCAAGGGCCTTAAAATAGCCCTAATGGCTGAGCAGAGTATGCCATGGCATTTTTTAGGCTGCTGTCCCCTGAACATATTGGCATTTATCTCACTCCATTACAACTTCATGCAGCAGTGGCTTCATCTTTCCAGAAAATCACAAAGTGGAATCACTCCCCAATGTCATGCAATCTAGACTCATTTAAATGGAAAAATTTTTCATTTTGGATCAGCGTTAAAGGCATTTAAAAAAAAATCTCCCTATTATGAGGAAAGCTTTTGCTCTGAGCATGTGTGCATCCTGGAGACACTGAACATCTCCCTCTGAAGTTTTTTGAAATCTCCTTGATGTACACTGTCACAGTTTGGAATAATGCCCTAAGTGCCATATTCCCAATTTTCCACCCCTTTGTGCCTGCTATTTATACCCACAAAGTCTGATTTTTCTCACTTCCCATATCACTCCATTGATTCAAATGGAGTTACTCTGGCGTTACCTTGGTGCAATTCACAGCAGATCTGACCCTGCAGTAGCTCAACCCGCCCAGGCCTATTTATATTTTCCTTCCTTCCTACAAACATCATCAAACTTAATTGCTTTCGCTTTCATTTAGGGAGCTCTACTCATTTTGCAATATTATTTAGGTGGCTAAAGAACCACACACAAAACAACAACCCACAACCAACCAACCAACCAACCCAGTGTTTTCCCCAGTAATTGAAATTAGGGGGGGGCTGTTTGAATTTATGGGGGAAGGGGGGTCAGGACCGATGAGGGGTGAGACCATGAGGGTGAAAGTGGGCTGTGTGGCACAACAGTAAAAACTGAAAAATGTTTCATGACCATTTTATTAGATTTAACTGATGTTTTTAAATTATCACACAAATTAAAGTTGGGTACTCAAGCCCTTCTATGAAGCACTACATCTACATCCTTCTTGGTTTCTTGTTATAATTTTGCACAACTCTGTTAATTAACTTTTTGAATGCAATGTGTTCATCTTTGGTGGCTTCTCGTGTATCCAGTACTTCCATTCCTTCAATTGATATGCTCATTAGTTCATTCACATGATCAGGCAGAAAACAACATCTTTCAAAAGACAAAATTCTATTCAATGACGAAAAGAACGTTCAACTGTAGTTGTTGTGACTGCGGAGTAGCAAGAGATGAATTTCTACTTCTTTCATCACAGGAAACATAGCACAACGATCGGGTCGAGCCACGAGTGATGATAAAAAAGAAGTTGAAATCAAATCTTCATTCATTCATCATATCATATTCCACTCTGTGTTCAAATTCTCTATTCTGTCCTGAGCACATGGCAGCCCCATTGTTGGTAGTGCCTCCCTCCACTTAACTGTCGGTGTTTTATAGGACAGTGATCTGTAAAAGCTACATAGAGGTTGAGTAGAATCTAGAAGTCGCTGTTGTAGATTTTTAAGAATCAAGTCTGTGTACTTTTTCAGTTGTCTTAACAAACACTTCTTGTTCTCTTCACTTAAGGATTCAGTACAAACACCTTCATTAGTCAACTACCGGACTGAAGTCTTTGCTTCTTCCAGTACTTTTTCAATGGATAGCTCTCTGATCCAAATGTAGCTTCTATTGCTGGACAAAGATCTACTGTTGTAGCAGATACCTGGATGGCATTGTTTAATGACCCAAGTGGTTTCAACAGTAGACTTAAAAGAGAGAGAATGGCAATAGTCTTCTCTGAACATAGTAGCAAAAGTAATCCACCAGCCTCACTACTTAGATCCATCCTATCTTGGTAGATACTTTCCAAAGCTAGTAATAATGGCTGGAGTAATTTTAAGACAACAGCCAAGGATTGCTCATGAGAAAGCCAGAGGGTTTTCCCAGGTTGGACTAATTTGAACTTCAGTCCCAGTGTATCTTCTATATTTTCCACGATATTCAGTCTTTTTGGACTCTTGCTGAAAAAAGAATATAAGGAATACATTAAATTTATAGCTGTTTAAATGTCTTTTGAAGAGTCTGCAGCTCATACTAGCGCTAGTTGGAGTAGATGGCCTCTGCAGAGCATATAGGAAAGATTAGGGTTACACTTTTCTCTGAGCAAATCTTGTACTCCACTATCTCTTCCAGAGAAGTTTACAGCTCCATCAAATGCACAAGCAGCCATCTGTTTGAGGTCCAATTGACAAGCATTTAACTCTAAGATGAGGGTTGTGACAGATGCAGCTGATGTGTCTTCTAGAAATGCATCTACTGGCCTACCAGTGACATCAAGATAATGTACACCATGACTTAATACTTGATGCCTATTTGCACTGGTGCATTCATCAGCCATGTATGCAAATTTTCTGAATGCAGTGAGAGAGTTCTTCACTTTTTCAATTATTGAGTCTTTCACTGTTGCACCACATGCTTCTAGCCAGTCAGTTGAGTTTCTTGCAGAAAGATAGTGAGCATTTGCCGGTCTTGTTCGGAACCGGTGTTCAACTTCAGGATGAACAAATGACAATGCACTTAACATTGGCCTCCAGTTTGTAGTGTGTGGTATCTCTTGCTTAAATAGAAAGTATGATACCACAGCCATGTTTGTTCACATGAACTGTGTTGTGTCTCCAGCATTCTTAACAGCCTCATTAACGCTCACTGGTGTTATCCTTGGACAGTGGAGACTCAGAGTTCAGAAGTGCTTTCACATGAGTTCACCTCCCAGTTAGGGGGCAAGAAGGCACCTTGCTCATTCCTCCAGGTGCTCACTGTTCGCTCTGGCCACTGTTGTTCATTGTTTCAGAGTAGCAGCCGTGTTAGTCTGTATTCGCAAAAAGAAAAGGAGTACTGGTGGCACCTTAGAGACTAACAAATTTATTAGAGCATAAGCTTTCGTGAGCTACAGCTCACTTCATCGGATGCATTTGGTGGAAAAAACAGAGGAGAGATTTATATACACACACACAGAGAACATGAAACAATGGGTTTATCATACACACTGTAAGGAGAGTGATCACTTAAGATAAGCCATCACCAGCAGCGGGGGGGGGGGGGGAAGGAGGAAAACCTTTCATGGTGACAAGCAAGGTAGGCTAATTCCAGCAGTTAACAAGAATATCAGAGGAACAGTGGGGGGTGGGGTGGGAGGGAGAAATACCATGGGGAAATAGTTTTACTTTGTGTAATGACTCATCCATTCCCAGTCTCTATTCAAGCCTAAGTTAATTGTATCCAGTTTGCAAATTAATTCCAATTCAGCAGTCTCTCGTTGGAGTCTGTTTTTGAAGCTTTTTTGTTGAAGTATAGCCACTCTTAGGTCTGTGATCGAGTGACCAGAGAGATTGAAGTGTTCTCCAACTGGTTTTTGAATGTTATAATTCTTGACGTCTGATTTGTGTCCATTCATTCTTTTACGTAGAGACTGTCCAGTTTGGCCAATGTACATGGCAGAGGGGCATTGCTGGCACATGATGGCATATATCACATTGGTAGATGCGCAGGTGAACGAGCCTCTGATAGTGTGGCTGATGGACACTAAGCTATCTAAACTACTATATGCCACAAGGGGCCACAACAATGGTTCCCGTAACCCACCCAGCAATATTGTTAATCTATCCAACTATAGTCTTAGCCAGCAGAAGAATCTGTCCTATCTCGGGGCCTCTCCTTTTGCCCCTCCACCCCCACGAACATGATACAGTTCTGTGGTGACCTAGAATCCTATTTTCGACGTCTCAGACTCAAGGAATATTTCCAACACACCTCTGACCAACATATTAACCCACAGAGACCTTCCTGCCAACACTACAAAAAGAAGGATTCTGGGTGGACTCCTCCTGAAGGTCGAAACAGCAGCCTGGATTTCTACATAGACTGCTTCCGCCGACGTGCACGAGCTGAAATTGTGGAAAAGCAGCATCGCTTACCCCATAACCTCAGCCATGCAGAACACAGTGCCATCCACAGCCTCAGAAACAACTCTGACATCATAATCAAAAAGGCTGACAAAGGAGGTGCTGTCGTCATCATGAATAGGTCGGAGTATGAACAAGAGGCTACTAGGCAGCTCTCCAACACCACTTTCTACAAGCCTTTACTCTCTGATCCCACTGAGAGTTACCAAAAGAAACTACAGCATTTGCTCAAGAAACTCCCTGAAAAAGCACAAGAACAAATCCGCACAGACATACCCCTGGAGCCCCGACCTGGGGTATCTATCTGCTACCCAAGATCCATAAACCTGGAATCCTGGACGCCCCATCGTCTCAGGCATTGGCACCCTGGCAGCAGGATTGTCTGGCTATGTAGACTCCCTCCTCAGGCCCTTCGTTACCAGCACTCCCAGCTATCTTCGAGACACCACCGATTTCCTGAGGAAACTACAGTCCATTGGTGATCTTCCTAAAAACACCATCCTAGCCACTATGGATGTAGAAGCCCTCTACACCAACATTCCACACAAAGATGGACTACGAGCCGTCAGGAACAGTATCCCCGATACTGTCACGGCAAACCTGGTGGCTGAACTTTGTGACTTTGTCCTGACCCATAACTATTTCACATTTGGTGACAATGTATACCTTCAAATCAGCGGCACTGCGATGGGTACCCGCATGGCCCCACAGTATGCCAACATTTTTATGGCTGACTTAGAACAACGCTTCCTCAGCTCTCGTCCCCTAATGCCCCTACTCTACTTGCGCTACATTGATGACATCTTCATCATCTGGACCCATGGAAAAGAAGCTCTTGAGGAATTCCACCATGATTTCAACAATTTCCATCCCACCATCAACCTCAGCCTGGACCAGTCCACACAAGAGATCCACTTCCTGGACACTACGGTGCTAATAAGCGATGGTCACATAAACACCACCCTATATCGGAAACCTACTGACCGCTATTCCTACCTACATGCCTCTAGCTTTCATCCAGATCATACCACTCGATCCATTGTCTACAGCCAAGCGCTACGATATAACCGCATTTGCTCCAACCCCTCAGACAGAGACAAACACCTACAAGATCTCTATCATGCATTCCTACAACTACAGTACCCACCTGCTGAAGTGAAGAAACAGATTGACAGAGCCAGAAGAGTACCCAGAAGTCACCTACTACAGGACAGGCCCAACAAAGAAAACAACAGAACGCCACTAGCCATCACCTTCAGCCCCCAACTAAAACCTCTCCAACGCATCATCAAGGATCTACAACCTATCCTGAAGGACGAGCCATCACTCTCACAGATCTTGGGAGACAGACCAGTCCTTGCTTACAGACAGCCCCCCAATCTGAAGCAAATACTCACCAGCAACCACACACCACACAACAGAACCACTAACCCAGGAACCTATCCTTGCAACAAAGCCCATTGCCAACTCTGTCCACATATCTATTCAGGGGAAACCATCATAGGGCCTAACCACATCAGCCACACTATCAGAGGCTCGTTCACCTGCGCATCTACCAATGTGATATATGCCATCATGTGCCAGCAATGCCCCTCTGCCATGTACATTGGCCAAACTGGACAGTCTCTAAGTAAAAGAATGAATGGACACAAATCAGACGTCAAGAATTATAACATTCAAAAACCAGTTGGAGAACACTTCAATCTCTCTGGTCACTCGATCACAGACCTAAGAGTGGCTATACTTCAACAAAAAAGCTTCAAAAACAGACTCCAACGAGAGACTGCTGAATTGGAATTAATTTGCAAACTGGATACAATTAACTTAGGCTTGAATAGAGACTGGGAATGGATGAGTCATTACACAAAGTAAAACTATTTCCCCATTGTATTTCTCCCTCCCACCCCACCCCCCACTGTTCCTCTGATATTCTTGTTAACTGCTGGAATTAGCTTACCTTGCTTGTCACCATGAAAGGTTTTCCTCCTTTCCCCCCCCCCCCCACTGCTGGTGATGGCTTATCTTAAGTGATCACTCTCCTTACAGTGTGTATGATAAACCCATTGTTTCATGTTCTCTGTGTGTGTGTATATAAATCTCTCCTCTGTTTTTTCCACCAAATGCATCCGATGAAGTGAGCTGTAGCTCACGAAAGCTTATGCTCTAATAAATTTGTTAGTCTCTAGGGTGCCAGCAGTACTCCTTTTCTTTTTGTTGTTCATTGTGCCACCGTTCACTCCATCACTCTGTTGACAATGGCCTTGCACCGTCACCTTCTGCTGCCACCGTGACCTCTGCGAGTTGGTGTCTCGAGGTTCCACCCAGCTCTCAGTGATTTCAGTTGAGCTCTCAGTGGGGGAACCTTGCTGCTAGTGCAGACTAGGTGGTCTCTTCTACAGAAATACTGTCCCACAGCAGGTCTAAGCACTTAGACCTGATTATCAGTGATTTCAGCTGTAGTGGTCACTTAACAAAACAAAAGACTATCTATGGAGCCTAATCAGCTCTGTCTTTAAACAGTGAAAAGGGGCAGGTGAAATAGTACTTGTAACTCAGGCAGACCATCAAGCAAAACACCTGTCCCCACCCTCTCTCTTGATGCCCTCAATTAGCACAGGCTAAGTACAGTTTTACTGCCCTTTTCTCCTACAAGAACAACATCCGATGAAGTGAGCTGTAGCTCACGAAAGCTTATGCTCTAATAAATTTGTTAGTCTCTAAGGTGCCACAAGTACTCCTTTTCTTTTTGCGAATACAGACTAACACGGCTGCTACTCTGAAACCTAAGAACAACAACATTTCATTCCCCCCTCCTCCCCCGCATTCAAGTAATTTGTAACCCAACCCCAGCCAAAATCTATTACTTGGGCAACACAGTTCTGGTTGCTGGATTCCTAGGTAGATTAGGTGTGAATTAAATATAATTTGGTTCTGAAGCCTTTCCCCCCAGGCCATCACTATCTGTCAGGGAGACCTCTTTTAGACTTTGCTTACAAATCATAATTTGAAATTATTAGGTTGGCCAACGTCACTGAAATGAATGCACTGACATTGTAATAAAAACAACATTATAAGGAAGCTTGTCTATGTTCATACTTTTCACATCTATTATACTTTTTCAGATATATACATTTTATCATACACTTTATATGCTTTTAACGTGTGTATTAATGTTTCAACTTCAATTCAAATTTCCAAACAATCACTAAATGGGCAACACTGCATGTAACTAGTTCACAAAACTCAGGGAGGGGAGGGTGTTGGGGAAATTCAGGGGGGGCTGCAGGGAAATCCCTGGTGTAACACAACCCAAATATACAAAACACAAACTCTCCTCCCACCCCACTTTAGGCTGAAGGATTTTGCAGCACGCCATTCCCTGAGGCTGTTAAAACCTCCCAGACAAGGCGAGAAAAGGAGGACTTGTGGCGCCTTAGAGACCAACAAATTTATGTGAGCATAAGCTTTCGTGAGCTACAGCTCACTTCATCGGATGCATTCAGTGGAGCTGTAGCTCGCGAAAGCTTATGCTCACATAAATTTGTTAGGTTTCAGAGTAGCAGCCGTGTTAGTCTGTATTCGCAAAAAGAAAAAAGAAAAGGAGTACTTGTGGCACCTTAGAGACTAACAAATTTATTAGAGCATAAGCTTTCGTGAGCTACAGCTCACTTCATCGGATGCATCCCGAGCACTGTAGCTCACGAAAGCTTATGCTCTAATAAATTTGTTAGTCTCTAAGGTGCCACAAGTACTCCTTTTCTTTTTATAAATTTGTTAGTCTCCAAGGTGCCCCAAGTCCTCCTGTTCTTTCTGCGAATACAGACTAACAGGGCTGCTGCTCTGAAACCAGACAAGGAGGTAGCTCCCCACCCCGGGGATTAATTGAAAGACAATCGCTCTCTTCCCCAGGCAGGGTTTTGCGGTGTGTGTTTCCAGCAAATGCATCCGATGAAGTGAGCTGTAGCTCACGAAAGCTCATGCTCTAATAAATGTGTTAGTCTCCGAGGTGCCCCAAGTCCTCCTGCGAATACAGACCAACACGGCTGCTGCTCTGAAACCTCTCTCCAGTGAGTAACTCCCATCTCGCTCCCTTATTCAAATGCTTCCTGCCCCTCTCCGCATCCCGTCACTGCTGCTCATCAGTAACCGAGCGGCAACACCGAGGACTGGGCCCGGAAACCCCCTTCCCGTTGCGCGTGAGAGGGACCCCAGCAAAGCCTGGGGAATTGGAGCAAAGCGCGTGCGGGGCAGGGGGCGGCGTGAACAGCCCCGCGCTTTCAACACCTCCCCTGCCCCAGCCCCAGCCCCAGGGCCAGGCGCGCCCCGCCCCGCCCCCGCGGGGATTTATCGCTCTAGGGGACGGGGGCCCGCTCCGTGCGCTGCGTCTCCTCGCGGCGCCAGCAGCTCCCCGCCTCGGCCAAGTAGCGGGCAGGGAGCCAGCAGCGCCGAAGTTATTAACGAGGGGCCGGGCGAGGAGCGGCGGCGGCAGCTGCTGCTGTTGCTGCGGGGGGAGGGGGGCAGGTCAGGGCTGCGGAGGCTGCGCGACGGGAGCCGCTCGCCTCGCCGCCTTCCAGCTGCAGCCATTTGCCGAGGGCGGGCTGCGGCGCCGGGCGAGAGACCCCCCCCCCCCCCGAGCCGCCGCCGCCGCCGCCGCCGGGAGAGCGCTTGGGTCGCGCTCCGCACGGGGCGCGTCCGTGAAGAGCAGCGCCGACGCCGGAGGCGAGATGGAGGGTAAAGGCGACCTGGGCAGCGCCTGAGTTCTGGCTCGTCCCTGTGGCGGGAGCAGGGCCGGCTTCTGCCTCTCCGCGAGCGCGCGCGCGCGGGGCTGGGGGTCCGCTCGCTGGCCACCCCTCGCCCCTTTCAGGCCGGTCCTCGGCTCGGTGGAGCTGGGGTTCCCCGGGGGGCGGGAAAGGTGGGGGAGGGGGTGTAGCTGCTGGGGGCGGGGCTTTGCCACGCGTGCCCTCTGCCCTGGGGAAGGCTTCTTGCCCCGGCTCTCAGCACAGTGGCTTCCTTAGGTTGCCAGGGCTCAAGCAATATTTTTTGCATTCATAACTGATGCGGCAAGCGCAGGGGTGCCGGGGCTATGCAGTGCTGAGGCTACCAGGTGCCCGGGCTCAGGGTGACACCTAACTGTGGAGAGTGGCGGGGGGGGGGGGTAATTGAAAGTTTCTATGGGGACACGCGACCGCCCCACCTGTTGCCTCTGTCTCCGCTCCCTGAAACTTAATATATAGGGAGACAACAGGCACGAACAACTACCTCCTCTTGTTCTCTGGCTGCCCAGCCCCTCGCAGAGCTTGTGGGCATCGCTCCTTGCTGGAACTATCCTCTGTCCATTAGCAAGTGTCAAAACAGGACAAACAAAAGGGGCAACATGGCTGGGGTGCACAGTCCTCCATGTGCCATCAGGCTGGGCGTAGGTGGTGACTGCATGGGTGCTCCGGGCCTGGAGCACCCACGGGGAAAACTTAGTGGGTGCTCTGCACCCACCGGCAGCCAAGCTCCCCCCGCCTCCTCCCTTGAGCGTGCCACATTCCTGCTCTTCTCCCTCCCAGCACTTCTGCCTGCCGCCTTGAAGGTGTTCCAGGAGGGAGGAGGAGGGCTAGGGACACAGCGCACTCAAGGGAGGAGGCGGGGTGGGGACTTGAGGACAGGATGGAGGCGGAGCAGGGGTAGGAAGAAGTAGGCCGGGGGGTGGGGACTTGGGAGAAGGGGTGGGGTGGGGGTGGGGGGCAGAGGGGGGTTGAGCACCCCCTGGTGGGAGCGGAAGTCAGCACCTATGAGGGTGGGTGGCACCACAGTGGGATGGCGCTCGGGGTTTGAGCATCTCAGTTAGGAAGACACTTTTTATTGGAGGGGGGGGAATATGATGCCCCCACAACACTTACTTGATAGGCACATTGGAGGCTGCAGGGTCTGCATCTCCCTTTACCTACTCTTTCTCCCCCACCCCCAGCCTGCTCCCTGGGGCTCTCTGGCTGGATGGGGCTCCACCTGAGCTGCCTGGCGTTGAGTATTATGTAGCAGGTCCTTTTCCCAATCTAGAAGATGCTCGCCTGACTCACTTCAGTGGATGGTCTGCAAAGCCGGCAGCGGGAAGCACTGGGACTCCAGCTGCAGGGAAGGGGAAGCAGTCCCAAGTAGCAGCAGGGAGCTCAGCCCCCAGCCAGCTGCCCTGCTGCTTCCTCCCTCCCTGTGTTGTACAGACACATGGTGAGTGCTGCCACCAGGCGGAGCCACTACCTCCTCATTGCTGGGTATCCCAGAAATCGGGGGGGGGGGGAGGGAGGGAGAGAGAGAGAGACAGACAGACACATGACCCTGTCTGTTCCCCACCATACATTGCCTCTGGATTAATCTTTAATTAAAGATTGTCAGGTGATGAAACCTCCACAAATATGTCCAACCAAAATTGGCAACCCTACTGAGTGCACCTTTCCCTGCCTACCCACACTGAAATATCATCTGCCTTTGGAGCTGGGGGGCAGTGCCTGGAATGAAGGCATCTTTGGGATGTCACGGGGGGGGGGGGAAAGCTGGGAGCGTTCTGAGGCATTTCCTTGGGATAATGCTGTGAAAGGGGGTTTGCTGTTCTCCTTGATGTATTCCTCCTATAGCAGGAACTTTCAAATCAATTTATGGAACCCATCAAAATGAATGGGTATTGGATATAAATAACCTCCCTTTATAAAAGTGCTCCAGTAATGTACGGAAAACCCTTTAAGATGCTATAGTGTTTTGAACAAGTACTATAGAATATTGTAATATAGTATTTTTGTTAAAATAAGTGCTCTTTAAAGAATAATACGTAGCCCCTCCAACCATCCCTTGCTCTGGACATAAGTATGCACAGAAACATAATGATGCTCTTTGAAGCAAGTATCTTAGGAAAAGAAAAATAAACCTATTTTATAAATGCATTAGTTATTACACCTGAAAGTTATTACAGTAGTACACTGAGCTATATTAAAAGGAAGAAAGCTTAAAACGTAAGTTTATAAAAGTTAGGAATGAGACCTGCTTTTCATATAATTGTGGTACCATTAGTGAGGTTTGACAGGATAACTGTCAAGAGCATATAATTTGGTGCATTTATACATTTAGCTTACTGCTATACCATTAACTTGTAAAAATTTAGAAATGTGCAACTTACTGGTTTCTTGAGTGGAAAAAACTATTCATCATCATCCTTTCCTTTCCCCAGTGCTGAGGTTGGATAGGGCCAAGGTTATGAGCAGATTCCATCCACATCTGTTTTGAACCACTGTTTGAGCCTGATTGTTCTGAAAATCAGGTGCTGCCTGGATGGTTTTGAATATGCAAGTTATACCACTGTCTCATTGACGCCTAGCAACATGGCCAAACAATTGTAGTTGGTGCCTTTTGATGATTGTAATCATGTTCTGTACTTTTAGTCTTCTATAGAGGGCTAGAATGCGTAAAGGCAGATCTTTACAACCTGCCAGATCGGCGGGTAGTGATCGATCTATTGGGGATCGATTTATCGTGTCTCGTCTAGACGCGATAAATCAATCCCCGAATGCACTCCCCATCGACTCCGGAACTCCAGCTTGCAAGAGGCGGAAGCGAAGTTGACGGGGGAGTGGCAGTGGTCGACTTGCCGCCGTCCTTATGGCCAGGTAAGTCGACGTAAGATACGCCGACTTCAGCTATGCTATTCACATAGTTGAAGTTGCGTATCTTAGGTCGACACCTCCCTAGTGTAGACCAGGGCTAAGAAATGCTATATCACATCTATGAAATAGTGCAGACACCTCATTTCAGATGTTTACAGCTTTTGCTTCAGATACTTTTTGTCAGTACCCATGTTTCACAACCATTAAGTAATGTGGGTACAATGACCATTGTGTATTTATCTGTTGTAGACACTGATTTAAGGTTTGAAACTCTTTTATTCAGGCACATGAATGTTCTGCGGACAGTAGCTATCTGCTTGTTCATGTCATCTTCATAGCGATTGTCCCATGTTATGATGGAACCCAAGTAGCAGAAGCTATCTACTTGTTTGATGTCTACAACATTAATGTCTAGGCTAGTCTGTTTCTTGATTTTTTACATTACCATTAGTTTGGTCTTTTGTTCATTCATTTTTAATTCCCATTGGCCCTGATTCTATTCTATTCTGTTCTAATCAATAAGCTGTGTTTGCAAGAAATCAGATAGTGTAGAATAAAGTTGTTGTACACAAATATGTTTATACTTCATTTAAAAAAAATGGGGGAAACTACTGCTAGTCTGGAAATTTTAAAAAAAGGTACTTCCCATAAACTCAAGAAGAATATTCTAGGTCAATGCAATTTTTTTTCATACCATGACCCTGTTACAGCAGAAAAAAGGTTTTGGAGCCCCCTTCCTTCCAGTCATAAAGTAAGGGTTGCTGAGACCCCCGAGACCTGGTTGCAACCCACAAGTTGAGAGTTTGTGGCCTAGATTCCCACCTCCCAGGATCTCAACTTTTTTACATTGTTTTGGGGTTTAAATCTTGAGCATTTTATTTGTGGGGAAAAATTGTAAATTAGCAAAAATACCAATAAAATATACTTTTAAATGAAAGCTCTGGATTCTTATTATTTAAGAACCATGATTTTTTTTTGTTTAGATTCCCATAAGTTAAACGAACGTCATAAAGCTGCATGACATTTCTGGTATGTTATGAAATATGCTGTAGTGTACACTGTAATTCCAGACATCCTACTATGTGAGAGATACCCACATGGGACTGAGCATCCTTGAAAATTACTGATCTCAAACAAATTTTTAATTTTCTTTACCGAGACAAAACTCCAAAAAAACTTTTAGTGAACACTGATTTATGTGTCAGACTCAGTCAAATGCACAGCTAGCAGGCCCTGTGTTCCCTTCTGCTGTGCAATGATGTTGGTGTTTATAAAAAAATTTAAATAAGGGGCTCCCTCTAAAATGATGGGCCTAGTCAACAGTGCACATGACATTCCTTGTGTAAGATACTTCTGTGCTCTCTCCCCACCTCTCTCCTCAAAAAATATCTGCAACTTTCATATTTTTTCCCTATATCCAAGAATCATTCCATCCTTCATCCCTCCACCATCTTGCATAGTACTTTTTGACCAGCTATGTGTCCCTCTGCCCATTACTTCACTGAAGGTCCTCTAAGTGGTTTCCCTATCTGGCAGGTGTTCTTCACAACAGCAGTGGTGGTGCTAGGTGGGTGGCTCTGTGACTTCTGCTGGTGGCAGTGGTTTGCAGGCATGTTGTCCTGCCGACTTAGGTAGTTGGGGTTGGTCAGGTGGGCAGTGGGCCCCGCAGTGATGGGTTGGGTAGTCAGTTGGGGAATGGGTCCTCTCCAGTTCTTGAGGTGGGCAGATCTCCCCTGACTGCTGGAGGTCTCCTGTAGCATATGTGAGTTTTGAGAGCTGATCTTTGGGCTGATGCATGGGTCGTTCTCCTCTGGCTAGTGGGAAACGGCTCCATGTTCCTTTCCAGTACCAGCTCTTAATACTCCTAGTAGGGCATGTGCAAGCACAAGTGGGAGGAGAAGTGGGGTGCAGTGACTACAGGACTCTCACTCAGTGCAGCAGTAGTATGGCTTTCATTTTGCACTACTGCGGTGCTTGGCAAAGTGGAAAGAGTTGCAGGGGTGACATTGGTTCATCCCTGGTATGTATCTAGAGCTCTCGCAGCAGCTACTGCAGTCACAGCAATAGTGGGAGCTCTCAGAAGGGGCTGAAAATTTTAACAAGCAGGGCCACACTTAGCATTTTTTTGGACAGGCTGTGAAACAAGTTCAAACCACTTGCTGTCAGTTGTAGCCCAATTTTTCTCCATAAATTATGACCCATTATGAACAGGGCCAACTTAATGCTTGTGGGGAGGATCCGCAAGATGATTCTTTGGGATACACCCCTACTTCAGATAACAAGTTGTATGTAAAAACTAAATGTTTATGTGTGCGTGCATGCTCACATCAATTAACTTTTCACAGTCCATCTTGGCAAGGAACAGGCCCAGAAA
This sequence comes from Dermochelys coriacea, assembly GCF_009764565.3. Classification (NCBI taxonomy): domain Eukaryota; kingdom Metazoa; phylum Chordata; order Testudines; family Dermochelyidae; genus Dermochelys; species Dermochelys coriacea. The sequence continues at coordinate 196,063,023 of NC_050069.1, forward strand.
CTTACATATTTTTAATAACATAAAAGCTGAGATCTTCCTTCATAGACTCAGCCTTTAGAGCCCATTCAGAAGAGTCTCATACGAACCGCTTCTAGCTCATCAAATAGAGCAGAATAGAATCGGTGCCAAAAATTACAGGGGACAGGGAGCACAATTTATACAATATGCTCTCTTTTAATTTTAAACTGCTGGCTGCTCTTCTATGTGAATAGTGCATGATTGGGGAACTACACTGTAGCTGCTACAGGCAGAATGGAGAGATGAGCCAGAGAGCATCTATTTCATGCAGGATGCTTCCACCTAAAATTGTGTAATGTACAACCTAGCAAATGCAGCAGAAATTAAGGTTGCCTAGTAGTTTGACCAGAGTAAGGACTGCAGGATAAATCCCTTTCTGTGTCTTAAAATCTCATTTGACAAGAGAGACATGCCATCGTATGTTAATATCAGTTACTTACAAGAAAAGAAACCTGTTTGGAAAAAATCAAGATAGCATAGAATAAAGCTGTTATACACAAGTGCATGCAAACTTAATTAAAATTACAAAGATTTTTCTCGGCATTTAGAGAGTGTTTAGTAAAATAGCTTAACCTGACATTTGAGAAGTATGATAAATAATGTCTTATTTAATTAAGATACCTTGTCAATTACATAGCTAAAAATTGTCACATTATAATGCACTGGGAATCTTATTGCACATTAACTCTGTCCTTATTGCTTATTTGACAATTTATATTTCATATGCCTAAATTCCTTCCTGCTTAATGTAAGCTGTCATCTTATTTGAAGGGCATTTAGATTTCCATCAACATTTACAGTATGTTTAAACCTGAAGCATGGAAAAATTGAAATACAGACAAGCATTTGTGTTCCTTTTAAATATTCAAATGTAGGACAGTAGCTTTTTAACATATGTCCAAAATATACATCAAAAACATTTTTGCTTGCAACTTTACAATAACAAAAAAAGTTAACTTTCCAGCAACTCTTTTTGTTTGATCATTTGCAGTCACGGACTGCAGAGGTTGTTGGAGGCAATTTAAAAAAAATTGGCTGGACACAGTCAAGTTGTGCCAATATTTCTGTTTGGGTTTTTTTTTTGCCCTCTGTGCACATGGGCATCTCTTATTAGCAATAATGGGGTTTATGTGTGTACATGGAGGGAATCTTAGCGGTCTATACACAAATGCAAGGAGAAGGGAGAGTAAACAGGAAGAACTGAAAGTATTAGTACATAAGCTAAATTATGACTTAATTGGTGTCCAGTCTCATGACTGGAATATTGGTATAGAGAGATTCAGGAAGAACGGGCAAGATAAAAAGGGAGGTGGTGTTGGATTATGCATCAAGAACATATACGCTTGTTCTCAGGTCCCGAAGGAGGGGTGAGAGAGACCACATGAAAGTCTCTGGGTAAAGATAAGGGGTGGGTGGGAAGTAAGGGTGACATCATGGACCACCAAATCAGGAAGAGGAGGTGGATGAGGCATTTCTGGAACAAATAGCCTAAATATCCAAAACACAAGTCCTGATATACTGGGGGACTTTAACTACTCAGACATCTGTTGGAAAAGTAATATGGCAAAACACAAAATTTCCAATACGTTTGTGGAATGTATTGGGGACAATTTTTTGTTTCAGAAAGTGGAGGAAGTAACCAGGGTCACAGCCATTTTAGATTTGATTCTGACCAAGAGGGAGGAATTGGTAGTGAAGATGGAAGGCAGTTTGAGGGAATGTGATCATAAAATGATTAATTCCTTATAATCACAAAATCTAAGGGGTCTAATTCTACTTTGAATGCACATGCATCACTGAGTTAAGTGCATGGGTAAAAAGAGAAATACACCTCTGAAAATGTAATGAGATCCAAACAAACAAGAAGTAAATATTTAAAGAGACATTTTTAGTGTCCCCAGTTTTAAAAATATGCTTGTAGAAAATTCAAATTTTTTTTAGTAAGGAACCATCTTATCAAACCTAGAGTAGGCACATTTGTAGCTAACTAGCTGTTTTTCAGTAAATGTTTTTGATTATTACTAAGGCTGTCAAGCAATTACAAAAATTTATTGCGATTAATCTTGCCATTAATTGCACTGTCAAACAATAATAGAATACAATATAATTTAAATATTTTTAGATGTTTTCTACATTTTCAAATGTATTGATTTCAGTTACAACACAGAATACGAAGTGTATGGTCCTCGCTTTGTTTTTATTACAAATATTTTCACTGTAAAAAACACAGAAATCGCATTTTTCAGTTCACCGAATACATGTACTATAGTGCAATCTCTTTATCATTAAAGTTGAATTTACAGATGTAGAATTAGGTACAAAAAACCTGCATTCAAAAGTAAAAGTGTAAAACTTTAAAGCCTACAAGTCCACTCAGTCCTATTTCTTGTTCAGCCAATCACTTAGACAAACAAGTTTGTTTGTTTACAGGAGATAATGCTGCCCGCTTCTTGTTTACAGTGTAACCTGAAAGTGAGAACAGGCATTTGCATGGGACTTTTGTAGCCGGCGTTGCAAGATATTTACATGCAGATGCGCTAAAGGTTCATATGTCCCTTTATGCTTCAACCACCATTTCAGAGGACATGCATCCATGCTGATGATGGGTTCTGCTTGATAACAACCTAAAGCAGTGTGGACTGACGCATGTTCATTTTCATCATTTGAGTCGGATGCCACCAGAGTGTTGCTCTTAAGACTTCTGAAAGCATGATCCACACCTCGTACCTTTCAGAATTTGGAAGGCAGTTCAGATTCTTAAACCTTGGTTTGAGTGCTGTCACTGCCTTTAGAAATCTCACATTGGTACCTTGTTTGTTTTTTGTCAAATCTGTTCTTAAAATGAACATGTGCTGAGTCATCATCCAAGACTACTATAACATGAAATATATGGCAGAATGCAGGTAAAACAGAGCCAGAGACATGCAGTTCTCCACCAAAGAGTTCAGTCACAAATTTAATTAACACATTATTTTTTTAATGAGCGTCATCAGCATGGAAGCATGTCCTCTGGAATGGTGGCCGAAGCATGAAGGGACAAATGAATCTTTAGTGCATCTGGCATGTAAAAATATCTTGTGACACTGGCGACAAAAGTCCCATGCAAATAGGGTGACCAGATGTCCCGATTTTATAGGGACAGTCCCAATTTTGGGGGTCTTTTTCTTATGGAGGCTCCTATTACCCCCGCACCCCGTCCCGATTTTTCTCACTTGCTGTCTGGTCACCCTACATGCAAATGCCTGTTCTTATTTACAGTGTCACCAGAAAGCGAGAAGTGGGCAGCATTATCTCCTGCAAATGTAAATAAACTTGTTTGTCTTAATGATTGGCTGGACAAGAAATAGGACTGAATGGACTTGTAGGCTCTAAAGTTTTGCATTGTTTTGTTTTTGAGTGCAGTTATGTAACACAAAAAAATCTGAATTTGTAAGTTGCACTTTCACAATAAAGAGATTGCACTACAGTAATTGTATGAGGTGAATTGAAAAATACTATTTCTTTTTATCATTTTTACAGTGTAAATATTTGTAATAAAAATAATATATAAAGTGAGCACTGTACGCTTTATAGTCTGTGTTGTAATTGAAATCAATATATTTGAAAATGTAGAAAAACATTTAAAATATTTAATAAATTTCAATTGGTATTCTATTTAACACTGATTAAAACGGTAATACATAATTTTTTTAATCACGATTAATTTTTTTGAGTTAATCACGTGAGTTAACTGCGATTAATCAACAGCCTTTATTATTATTATTATGATGATGAAAAAATTACTAAATACAGGCAAGCAACAATAAAAGATTTTTTTTTTTTAAAACTAAGGATCATATGTTTTTGCACACCATCAAAATTACTAGGTGTTGGTAGTCCTTGCTGAGCAAAAAAATTATTTATTTATTCAGATAGCAATAACTCTATGGAGGGATCAGCTAAGTGCTGGTTTGTTAATGACTCTGCTATCTCAGAATATCCCTCTGCTTGCCCTAGGTTTGTGTGCGCTACTCTTTGCCTTATCTCCGTAGCCCAGTCTTATGCAACATTGGGCATCAGTCATAGATGTGATTTCCCCTTTACTAAAAAATGGCAGGGTCTTACCAGGCACGGTTCTCTCCTTTGATGCTTCCTCCCCACCCCTGACTATGTGAGCTGTTTTGCCAATGTGCGTCTCCCGCGTTGACTCTGTCAGTCTTCTGAAACCTCTTTTTCTGTCAAGAACTACTCAGTCATACAGTATTGTTGCTGTCTTTGATGCAAACATATGGTATTACAGAGCTAGGAAATTTGGCAAAATGAGACACAGCAGGCAACACGCACATATAACTGACATTCATCTAGTCCAATGCAGAAGCTGACCTGAAATGACAAATTATGCAAGGAAAGCAATCGGAATGGAAAAGAAAAGCCTGCACTCATCCTGCCCAGGGGCAGCTGGGAAAAATGTGAAAGGTAGGTCACAAGTACAGGGTGGGAAATGCTGAGTATCAGATGTTTTAGAAATGTGTACCAAGTAATGGAAAAGAACAGTACAAGAGGCGGGGCTGCGGGTAACAAGTTGAAAGACAAGGCCAGAAGATTTTGGCTGGACTGAGGACTAAACTTTGGCTGAGCTAAGGACTAATGATATAAGCGGCACCTGAGAGTCTTTACCACCACAAGATAATGGAACCCAAAGATAAGAATGATGAGAACATTGGGTGATAAACAACAGAAAAGGAATAAACAAGTGCTGTGTATATATATGGCTGTGGGAAGGGAAATAAAGTGCTTTTTACCAGCAACTGTTTCAGTTGTCCTGTAAGCCAGCCTGCTAACAGCAACAAATGGTGACCCCGAATTCTGATAGTGGTGATAGAATTCTGTGAATTTGGTACCACGGACAGAGGAAGAAATAGCAGGGACCGCCGCTGCCGGTGTCCTCCGTTTGGGTGAGGAACCGGGACGCCCAACTGAGGCGGGGGGAGCTCCCACTGAAAGATGAGCGGCGGGGAATATCTCTCATAATGGGAGCGGCAGCATCGGCAGATGAGCAGGCCGTGTTTAAGGTCTTAAGCAATCTGCTTAATAACCAGGGAGAAAAATTTTCCCCAGAAGCTCTGCAAAAATTGCTTCGGTGGGGAAAGCGACGGGGTTTCCTGGTTAATGCAAAGAATGTGTTTGACTCTTCGGTGTGGAAAACATTGGAGGAAGACCTGTGGGACTCTGTGAGGGTCGGAAATAAAGAAGCTACTGCCTTGAGCCCTATCTGGCGGACTGTTCATCGAGCCGTTACCACCGCAGCGGCTCAGGCAGGGGCGCGTATTGCCTTACGCGAGGCATTAGAATCATCAGCGAAAGGGGCCTTCACGGTAGGAGCGAAAGACTTTTTTGGTAAAACAACGCCTATGATTCCTTTGGCGCCGTTGGACCCCAGTGAGGTACCGTTGCCCTTGGAGGATGACGACTCAGATCAGGGCGAACCGATGGCCGTGGATCAGCCGGTGTCGGGGGAATCGTCATCGGGCAATCCAAAGAACCCGTTACAAGGGGGGTCAGGATTGCCGCCCGCGGTTGTGCCACCAGCCCCTCCCCGACACGTTCGGATTACTGACTTGCCTAAAACTGGAGAGTTTGATAACTTGACGCAGGACCAGATAATTCGGTGGTTATATAAGGAAGGTATTGCAGCTCAACAGATGATGGATGAGCTGGATAGAAAGGAAAACAGACCGCAAGGATCCTCACGATCGCATCTGCTACAACAGCTTCAAGAGCACGGCATACCTGACCCCTCACATTTGCCCCATATTTGTAGGTTGTGTGGGTATTATGGTTGTACGGAGCACCTCACTCCCGAGGGAGAGTTGCGACCGACAGCAGAGGAAGAATATCGCAAAATTTATGCCCCCGTTATGCAACCGGTTCGACCAAAAGTGAAACCTCCGCCACCTACGTGTTCTTCAATTGGACAAGGGCAAGAAGAACGGGGGACAGGGGTGATTTGGAGGGATGGGGGGGAGGAGCGGGATCTCCTGACCCAATTAAGCGCTGGCATGGATTGATAAAGGATGCTATAATTGAAGGGGAATTTTTGGATGCCATGCCGGCTACTTTCCCGGTATCGGTATCAAGGGAGGGGGTTAAATCTTGGGTGCCGTTAGACTGGAAATTGATGAGGGAGGCTCAGAAAGCTATTGTGGCATACGGCTTGAAAAATCCGTATGTACAAGCGTTATTAGAACAAATATTCTCGGGGCAAGCGATGTGTCCCTTTGACGCCCAGAAAGTTGCAGATATGTTGTTAACACCTACACAGAGATTATTATGGAAGGATTCATGGAGAAAAAAGGCTGAGCACGCGGCAGTGCTTAATTTAGATAGACCCCAGGACGACCCTCTCCATGTAGCAAATATAGACATGTTGTTGGGACAGGGGCGATTTGAAGAACCTCAGCTACAGGCGCGATTGGTACCCCAAATATTACAACAGTCTCAGCTTCTAGCATTGGAGGCATTCAAAGAGCTCCCTGATTGGGCGCCCCGTCACCTCCCTATTTAAAAGTCACGCAGGGAGTGAGCGAATCTTTTGCCCTCTTTTTGGACCGCCTAAGGACGGCATTGGATAGGGCCTCTAATTTAACACCAGACGCCAGATCAGCACTGGGGGTAGATTTAGCCCTTCAAAATGCTAACCCCACGTGTAAGAAGATTTTGGTGACTTTACCAAAATTGGCCTTCCTAGTCGACATGATTGAAGCCTGCACTCGTGCTCCTTTGGTGGAGGAGGAGGATAAGGCAAAGATTCATGCACGCGCCTTGGCGGTAGCCTTGAATACCTCCAAGTCGAATTGGCGTAGAGGAAGGGAGGGGGCGTGTTATCAGTGTGGAAAGATGGGTCATTTAAAACGGGATTGCCCCAAGAAAAGAGGTCAGCCACAAAACAATGCACTACCCTCCCCATTTTCCGGGACATGTAATCGATGTGAAAAATTCGATCATAAAGCTACTGAATGTCACTCCCGGTTTAAAAAAGATGGGACCCCTTTGTCGGGGTCGGGAAACGCCTCGCGGAGCACCAGCCGGCAGGGTGTGAGGACAAACAATACGCCGGCTGCTTGGACAGCCTCCGCGGGGCAACTTCCGGCAGTGCCGGAGTTGATTTGGCCACCGCCGCCGACGTCTCCCTAGAGAATGATAGGGTGATGCTCATTCCATCGGTGGCATCTGGACCGTTGGGGCATGGGTTAAGCGCATTGTTAATAGGTAGATCATCCGCCTCCTTACAGGGGCTTTTTGTGCTTCCAGGGCTAATTGATGCTGATTATAGAGGGAACATTGGGATTATGGTACGAGCTATATGCCCGCCTATTACAATAATGGCCGGAACCAAAATTGCACAATTAATACCCTTTCGTGCGAATGTTCCTGTGAAGTCATCCCAGATAAGAGGGACTGGAGGCTTCGGGTCGTCCAGTCAGGTAGACCCCACACCACTAACAACGGCATTTGTTTTGTCAGTGGGACAAGATCGTCCCACTAGATTAGTTCAATTTAAGGGCCCAGATGGTGATTCTTTCGAGCATCAGGTCCTTATCGATACTGGGGCAGATGTGACGGTGTTGCCCCTGCAGGGTTGGCCAGTGACATGGCCACTTCGACCATTAACCACACCTCTTCAGGGCATTGGCGGACAGTGTGAGCCCATGCTAAGTGACTTTTTTATTGACATTATTGATGCTGCCGATAATGCATTGAAGGGGTCAGTTCGCCCTTACCTTGTCGATACAACTATTTGGCTGTTGGGGAGGGATTGCTTGAGTCAATGGGGGGTGGTGATCAGCTCCCCCCCTTTGTAGTAGCGGCCACTGAGGAGCGGCCAACCCTGGCATTGGAATGGAAATCCGATGAGCCGATTTGGGTTGCTCAGTGGCCGCTGCCAACAGAAAAACTTGCCGCATTGACAAAACTAGTAGAGGAGCAAGTACGTCTTGACCATCTAGAACCCTCAGTTAGTCCATGGAATACACCTGTATTCACTATCCTAAAGAAATCAGGAAAATGGCGCTTGCTCCAAGATCTGCGTGCCATTAATGCTATTATGGTCGACATGGGTGCTTTACAGCCCGGTTTACCTGCCCCATCCATGCTCCCATCGGGGTGGCCATTACTAATCATTGACCTGAAGGATTGTTATTTTACTATTCCATTACATCCGAGAGACAGAGAGCGCATTGCTTTCTCTATTCCGATGGTAAATCGTGAAGCACCTTCCGTACGGTATCAGTGGAAGGTTTTGCCCCAAGGAATGAAAAATTCCCCTACCATCTGCCAGCTCTTCGTTGCATGGGCAATACGCCCAATCCGAGTGAAATATCCCCAATGGAAAATATATCATTACATGGATGATCTTTTATTTGCGGCACCAGTAGCCTTTGAACCCATGATTATAACACAGATCACCTCCACGTTAGCAGAAGCTGGTCTGTTTGTGGCCCCAGAAAAGGTTCAAACTAAAGCCTCTTTTTTGTATTTGGGACTTCGGATCACTGACTGCACCGTACGCCCCCAGCAGTTGAAAATCTCTCCTCATGTTCGCACACTGTATTATGCACAGAAACTGCTAGGTGAACTGCAATGGCTTCGCCTCCTTTGTGGCATCACAAATCAGGATATAACTCCTCTTCTTCCTTTATTAGAAGGGGGGAGAGCCCCTGGAGATAAACGACAACTGTCGGTACTACAGAAGCAAGCATTACAACGAATAGGATAGGAGGTGGGGGAGGGTTATTCCGGGAGATATCGGGAAAACTTACCCTTCGTGGTAGCGGTCTTTAGCCTAGATGCAGTATTGGAAGCGCTATTATTTCAGTGGGATACAAGGGATAAAGACCCCCTAGTCGGTTTGGAATGGATATTTCCACCGTGTAAAAATGTGCGTACGGTAACTTCCAGAATTGAAGCAATAGCCATGCTAATAGTGCAAGCGCGGAAAAGAGTAACTGTAATGACAGGAATTGATCCGCATCAGATTTTGTTGCCATTTTCAAAAACGATGATTACACATCTGTTGATGTATGACACTGTGTTTGCTGTTGCCCTAGCAAATTATCAGGGACAATTGAGTTGTCATTACCCTCCCCACCGCCTGTTTTCTTCCCCGTTGCAGTTGGAAAAACACCTTATGAGACAGAAGAATCCAGTGACAGGAATAACAGTATTTACCGATGCGGCGGGGCGAACAGGGAGAGCAGAGGTAGTCTGGTGGGATGGACATACTTGGGCCCATAAGAAGGTTATTAGTGAGGGGTCGGTACAGATATTAGAACTCCTAGCTATACTTTTGGCATTCGATCACTGGAACCAAGAAGCGCTCAACGTGATGAGCAATTCTAAGTATGCCGTGGGGTTAGTAAACAGGCTGGAGAGAGCTATGCTGGGAAAGGTTCATAATCCAGCATTGCAACAGATACTCTTGCGCCTTTGGCATCGACTCAATGAAAGAAAGTATCCATATTTTGTAGGCCATATAAGGAGCCATACTGGCCTGCCTGGATACTTAAGCACGGGCAATGATCAGGCGGATGCACTGGTGGGATCTGAAGTAGTAACCAATCGATTTGAGCAAGCTCGCCTGTCTCATGGATTTTTCCATCAATCAGCGAAAGCTCTAGCGCGACAATTCTCTCTACCTATATCCCAAACCCTAAGTATTGTAACCTCTTGCTCAGAATGTAATAGGTTGACACCCACCTTTCCCGCCGGGGTTAATCCCCGAGGTCTAGAGGCTTTAACATTATGGCAGTCAGATGTCACCCAATATAACCAATTCGGAAAGCAGAAATACATCCATGTGTCAGTAGACACCTTCTCTGGAGTTATCTGGGCTACACCCCACGTGTCCACGGGCAGTAAGGATGTGATAAAACATTGGCAGGCATGTTTTGCTGCATTAGGGGTGCCCCGATCGATAAAAACAGACAATGGAGCTGGGTATGTGGCCAGGCGCACCGCAACCTTTTTGCAAATGTGGGGGATAATACACAAAACAGGAGAGCCAGGCAATTCGACAGGCCAGGCCATCATTGAACGATCTCATGGTACTTTGAAAGGAATGTTGGATAAGCAGGCACAAACTGGACAGGATGCAGTAGTTCAGACACCAGCTGGGCGATTAGCTAAAGCGGTATATGTCCTTAATTGGTTGCAACCTAGTAGTGCTGATAACAATCATGTTCCAATGCAAAGACATCTAGGAAGTATTGGGATAGAACATGAGCAGAAGAAACCTAAGGTGAAATGGTTTGATTATGCGCCTCAACAATGGAAGGGGCCAGCACAATTGCTAACCTGGGGACGGGGTTATGCTTGTGTCTCCCTTGATGAGGGTCCTCGGTGGATACCTGCTAAGTGGGTGCGGCCGTGGCTACAGCAACCTCGCTCGCCCTTGAACCCGGCGCCTGGAGAACAAGATCCCGCGCTTGGAGGGGAAGCATCAGAGGAGGTTGTGCTTGTGGCCATATCCTGTTTATTTCCAGAATGAGGATGTGGGTTATCGATATTGTTATAGTGTTATTGCTTGGGTTACAGGGTGGTTGCCTTCTTTGGGGTGGCTTCGGCAATTATTTGGAATTATAGTTTTTGTATGTATTGGCCTTATTTGCCTATGTTGCTGTTTGCAATGTCTCCCCTCCTTGTTCAATATGTTCCGTGAAATGCATCGCTCCGGGCCTGTTGGGTCGCCCCTGCTGATGAATGAAAATTGGATGGAACTATGCAAGTAGCCGGTGGTTCGTGTGTCATGTAATAATAAGGGGGGAGATGTGGGAAGTTGGGAGCACGGTGAATTTTTAATGAACTTTTGGTGAACTATTGAGATGTAGCTACAGGCTGACCCATTTGCAGCGTTTTTTGCCTTTGGTGTTGCTATTACGGAAAATGCTTTTAATTTAGAGAAGTTAGTGTGTTGGAGTATTAAACAGTTTAATCTAACTTTTGAAATATTAACTGAGTTATTAATCAATGTAGATAGTATTTGCCATGCAATTTTATATAATAGTGCTGCAATTGAATTTTTGTTATTAGCACATGGACACGGATGTGAAGATTTTGAGGGTATGTGTTGTGTTAATTTGTCAGATCATTCTCACTCTGTTCATGAGTTACTTGCAATATTAGAACAAAATATGAATAACATCATTATAGCACACTCTTTTATTAATTGGTATCTGTATTGGTATAATTTGTTTGTGTGGTCCATATATAGTTCAATGTATGAGTTGGGGAATGTCACGGATGATTCAAGCTGCTTTTAAACAAAAAGGGGGAGATGTGGGAAATGCTGAGTATCAGATGTTTTAGAAATGTGTACCAAGTAATGGAAAAGAACAGTACAAGAGGCGGGGCTGCGGGTAACAAGTTGAAGGACAAGGCCAGAAGATTTTGGCTGGACTGAGGACTAAACTTTGGCTGAACTAAGGACTAATGATATAAGCAGCACCTGAGAGTCTTTACCACCACAAGATAATGGAACCCAAAGATAAGAATGATGAGAACATTGGGTGATAAACAACAGAAAAGGAATAAACAAGTGCTGTATATATATGGCTGTGGGAAGGGAAATAAAGTGCTTTTTACCAGCAACTGTTTCAGTTGTCCTGTAAGCCAGCCTGCTAACAGCAACAGTACAGGAGAGTTGAAAGCTGTGTCCTGCCTTTACCTGTGGCTGCATTTTCCGCTGTCTTGAACCATGTGATCTCTGTCCAGCCAGTTGGTGATTTTAGCATGTGTGACTCTCCTGGTTCTAGGCTACTATGACCCTGAATATCTCTCCCTTGAGGGTTGTCTGGGTCTGGCTGGGAGCCATTCATGTGCACGGTCACTCACCATTCCTGCCTCTTGAAGTTCGGGGAGGGGTACTGCAAAAAACACACATGTATGCTAAATAACTTAAAAGCATAGCTGGCCCTATGCAGAGTAAGATCTATGGAGTCCAACTGGGGTCCCAAACCATGATTGTGCCCTGCTTGTCAGACTAGCAGTGTTGCTAATGGTGCATGGAATGTGGGGCTTCCCCTAGTTGTGCCCAAAACTTTATTTGACAAGAGTCTGGCGTAATGAAGCTGGAAGACTGAAGTTGTGAATTCTAATCCTGGCTCTGCTATGGACCTGCTTGTGTGACATTGTCTCTCTGTGCCTCTCTTCCCATTTCCAAAAATAGGAACAGCTACACTATGATTATTTGTATACAGCGGCCACAACTGAAATCTGGGCCCTATTGTGGGTTAGGCACTCTACATATACACAGGAGAGATGGTCCCTGCCACCAAGAGTTTATAGTCTATGTAGATATTATAGGTAAAGGTAAAAAGGATAGATATTATCATCCCCATTTTACACGTGGGATATTGAAGCAGAGAGATGAAGTCATTTGTCCAAGGTCAAGCAGGAAGTCTGGTAGAGCTGATAGACTTCCATTCCTTACAGGAATTTAGGGAAGGTAATGTGATAAATGTAGTTAGCATAAGGACTAAGATTACCGCTGTTAAAATGTGCTTTGTTGCAGCAGAAATTTTGTAAAATGTACAGTATGAATTTTTTAAAATATCAGGAAACAGTTATTTTGGCTGCAAGTAAATTAATAAAAAATAACCACATAGAGAAGTAATGTGAAGTTTCCTTTTTAATTATATACTTCTACGTTTGAACTTGTGTTGATTCATGAGTGCTGTTTTACTAAATGACTGCTTCCTCAGCTGAATTTGCAAAGATTGCTGTTTAAATATTTTAATGTTTTTAAATGACCAAAACAAGAATACAACACTTGTATAAAATTAAAGGCTGTCATGCATTGTTTTAAAATCATGTAGGAAGACCTCCATTTAAAAGGACCTACGTCCAGTTTTTCTCATGATGTTCTAGTGAATAGCATAGGAGTCTAGGTGATTTGGGACCAATGGATAGGAACCACCAATCAAATTTTAGCTATTTGAACATCTTATGGACCTGAAAATATCATATGCAGTACTTTTCTTTAATCACATCTGATAAATATATATCTGCTTTTCTACAAAAAGGAAAGAGGACAACACTGGTTGCTCAGCATAGGGTGACCAGACAGCAAATGTGAAAAATTGGGACAGGGTGGGGGGTAATAGGAGCCTATATAAGAAAAAGATCCAAAAATCAGGATTGTCCCTATAAAATTGGGATATCTGGTCACCCTAGTTCAGCATAAAATATTCATTATTTTATGGAGCGCTTTTCTTGACCTGCTGCTCACAAACCGGGTAGAATTAGTGGGGGAAGCAAAAGTGGATGGGAATCTGGGAGGCAGTGACCATGAGTTGGTTGAGTTCAGGATCCTGACGCAGGGAAGAAAGGTAAGCAGCAGGATACGGACCCTGGACTTCAGGAAAGCAGACTTTGACTCCCTCAGGGAACAGATGGCCAGGATCCCCTGGGGGACTAACATGAAAGGGAAGGGAGTCCAGGAGAGCTGGCTGTATTTCAAGGAATCCCTGTTGAGGTTACAGGGACAAACCATCCCGATGAGTCGAAAGAATAGTAAATATGGCAGGCGACCAGCTTGGCTTAATGGTGAAATCCTAGCGGATCTTAAACATAAAAAAGAAGCTTACAAGAAGTGGAAGGTTGGACATATGACCAGGGAAGAGTATAAAAATATTGCTCGGGCATGTAGGAAAGATATCAGGAGGGCCAAATCGCACCTGGAGCTGCAGCTAGCAAGAGATGTCAAGAGTAACAAGAAGGGTTTCTTCAGGTATGTTGGCAACAAGAAGAAAGCCAAGGAAAGTGTGGGCCCCTTACTGAATGAGGGAGGCAAGCTAGTGACAGAGGATGTGGAAAAAGCTAATGTACTCAATGCTTTTTTTGCCTCTGTTTTCACTAACAAGGTCAGCTCCCAGACTGCTGTGCTGGGCAACACAAAACGGGGAAGAGATGGCCAGCCCTCTGTAGAGATAGAGGTGGTTAGGGACTATTTAGAAAAGCTGGACGTGCACAAGTCCATGGGGCCGGACGAATTGCATCCGAGAGTGCTGAAGGAATTGGCGGCTGTGATTGCAGAGCCCTTGGCCATTATCTTTGAAAACTCGTGGCGAACGGGGGAAGTCCCGGATGACTGGAAAAAGGCTAATGTAGTGCCCATCTTTAAAAAAGGGAAGAAGGAGGATCCTGGGAACTACAGGCCGGTCAGCCTCACCTCAGTCCCTGGAAAAATCATGGAGCAGGTCCTCAAAGAATCAATCCTGAAGCACTTAGAGGAGAGGAAAGTGATCAGGAACAGTCAGCATGGATTCACCAAGGGAAGGTCATGTCTGACTAATCTAATCGCCTTTTATGATGAGATTACTGGTTCTGTGGATGAAGGGAAAGCAGTGGATGTATTGTTCCTTGACTTTAGCAAAGCTTTTGACACGGTCTCCCACAGCATTCTTGTCAGCAAGTTAAGGAAGTATGGGCTGGATGAATGCACTATAAGGTGGGTAGAAAGCTGGCTAGATTGTCGGGCTCAACGGGTAGTGATCAATGGCTCCATGTCTAGTTGGCAGCCGGTGTCAAGTGGAGTGCCCCAGGGGTCGGTCCTGGGGCCCGTTTTGTTCAATATCTTCATAAATGATCTGGAGGATGGTGTGGATTGCACTCTCAGCAAATTTGCGGATGATACTAAACTGGGAGGAGTGGTAGATACGATGGAGGGGAGGGATAGGATACAGAAGGACCTAGACAAATTGGAGGATTGGGCCAAAAGAAATCTAATGAGGTTCAATAAGGATAAGTGCAGGGTCCTGCACTTAGGATGGAAGAATCCAATGCACCGCTACAGACTAGGGACCGAATGGCTCGGCAGCAGTTCTGCGGAAAAGGACCTAGGGGTGACAGTGGACGAGAAGCTGGATATGAGTCAGCAGTGTGCCCTTGTTGCCAAGAAGGCCAATGGCATTTTGGGATGTATAAGTAGGGGCATAGCGAGCAGATCGAGGGACGTGATCGTTCCCCTCTATTCGACACTGGTGAGGCCTCATCTGGAGTACTGTGTCCAGTTTTGGGCCCCACACTACAGGAAGGATGTGGATAAATTGGAAAGAGTACAGCGAAGGGCAACAAAAATGATTAGGGGTCTAGAGCACATGACTTATGAGGAGAGGCTGAGGGAGCTGGGATTGTTTAGTCTGCAGAAGAGAAGAATGAGGGGGGATTTGATAGCTGCTTTCAACTACCTGAAAGGGGGTTTCAAAGAGGATGGCTCTAGACTGTTCTCAATGGTAGCAGATGACAGAACGAGGAGTAATGGTCTCAAGTTGCAATGGGGGAGGTTTAGATTGGATATTAGGAAAAACTTTTTCACTAAGAGGGTGGTGAAACACTGGAATGCGTTACCTAGGGAGGTGGTAGAATCTCCTTCCTTAGAGGTTTTTAAGGTCAGGCTTGACAAAGCCCTGGCTGGGATGATTTAACTGGGACTTGGTCCTGCTTTGAGCAGGGGGTTGGACTAGATGACCTTCTGGGGTCCCTTCCAACCCTGATATTCTATGATTCTATGATTCTATGATTCTAATGTGACCATTTTTAATTTAAATAAGAACCATTTTGTGTCTGATACGCTCGTTAGATCATTTGCGACTGTTAAATGTTAGAACATATAGGCAGGCTGCATCTCATTGGGGTCATGGAGTTAGGATTTCTATTTCATACTCCACACCTGCCATTTCTTAGTTTCAAATTAAGATGAATTCCAATTTTCTTCAGCCTCTTTTCCTAATTGGAAATATTATAGCATGAATCACTCTTTCAGTTACTTGGTTGGGACATCAAAATGTCATTCTTAAATATTAACATCCACTCCTGAGCTCTGGCTACAGTGTAGAACCCTGCAATTTTGTTTTTGGTTGGTTGTTTTTATTTCATTTTTAAAATGTCCTGCTTGATCCCCCCCCTGCTGTTGGTGATGGCTTATCTTAAGTGATCACTCTCCTTACAGTGTGTATGATAAACCCATTGTTTCATGTTCTCTGTGTGTGTGTATATAAATCTCTCCTCTGTTTTTTCCACCAAATGCATCCGATGAAGTGAGCTGTAGCTCACGAAAGCTTATGCTCTAATAAATTTGTTAGTCTCTAAGGTGCCACAAGTACTCCTTTTCTTTTTGCGAATACAGACTAACACGGCTGCTACTCTGAAACCTGCTTGATACTGTCATGTTTAGTAAGCACTCAGTGAGCAGGGTGGTTGGGCAGAGGCATAATGCTTTGTAAGCACTCAGACTGCATCTGTTCAGGATTCTGGAAACAACGAGGGGCAGGACGTGGCTCCTGATGAGGTTGCTTCGTGTCGGTCTGCCACTTTAGCTGCCTGACAACAGATTACCCAGCAGAGAGGAATCTTTGTGAGGCATATGGCTGGCATAGCCATGTCCATGCTACTTCCTCCTAACCCTTCCTGTCATACAGGGCAAATCAGGTATGTCTGAGGGTAAAAAGGCTTGTTTAAAGCATAGTCCAACTTCAGTGATTCCTGTCTACTGGAACAGGGACTGTTGCAGCCAGGCACAACTTAGCATAGTCTAGAGGCTGCATTATCCTACATCTTGGGCCTAGGTGGCTTCTTGCCAACTCTGGGATTTGTATGTGTTTGGTAAAAGGTCCTCTGCACCATAAGGTTCACCTTTGCACTGTTACAATCGTGGGGCTGCTGTGTGCAGGGATGGTCTTTAGATATAAGTTAGAGCATTCCAACAGCAAGCACTCTGTCCATGCCCCCTTTCCTCAGGCCATGTCCCCTTATAGAATCATAGAATCATAGAATATCAGGGTTGGAAGGGACCCCAGAAGGTCATCTAGTCCAACCCCCTGCTCAAAGCAGGACCAAGTCCCAGTTAAATCATCCCAGCCAGGGCTTTGTCAAGCCTGACCTTAAAAACCTCTAAGGAAGGAGATTCTACCACCTCCCTAGGTAACGCATTCCAGTGTTTCACCACCCTCTTAGTGAAAAAGTTTTTCCTAATATCCAATCTAAACCTCCCCCATTGCAACTTGAGACCATTACTCCTCGTTCTGTCATCTGCTACCATTGAGAACAGTCTAGAGCCATCCTCTTTGAAACCCCCTTTCAGGTAGTTGAAAGCAGCTATCAAATCCCCCCTCATTCTTCTCTTCTGCAGACTAAACAATCCCAGCTCCCTCAGCCTCTCCTCATAAGTCATGTGCTCTAGACCCCTAATCATTTTTGTTGCCCTTCGTTGTACTCTTTCCAATTTATCCACATCCTTCCTGTAGTGTGGGGCCCAAAACTGGACACAGTACTCCAGATGAGGCCTCACCAGTGTCGAATAGAGGGGAACGATCACGTCCCTCGATCTGCTCGCTATGCCCCTACTTATACATCCCAAAATGCCATTGGCCTTCTTGGCAACAAGGGCACACTGCTGACTCATATCCAGCTTCTCGTCCACTGTCACCCCTAGGTCCTTTTCCGCAGAACTGCTGCCGAGCCATTCGGTCCCTAGTCTGTAGCGGTGCATTGGATTCTTCCATCCTAAGTGCAGGACCCTGCACTTATCCTTATTGAACCTCATTAGATTTCTTTTGGCCCAATCCTCCAATTTGTCTAGGTCCTTCTGTATCCTATCCCTCCCCTCCAGCGTATCTACCACTCCTCCCAGTTTAGTATCATCCGCAAATTTGCTGAGAGTGCAATCCACACCATCCTCCAGATCATTTATGAAGATATTGAACAAAACGGGCCCCAGGACCGACCCCTGGGGCACTCCACTTGACACCGGCTGCCAACTAGACATGGAGCCATTGATCACTACCCGTTGAGCCCGACAATCTAGCCAGCTTTCTACCCACCTTATAGTGCATTCATCCAGCCCATACTTCCTTAACTTGCTGACAAGAATGCTGTGGGAGACCGTGTCAAAAGCTTTGCTAAAGTCAAGAAACAATACATCCACTGCTTTCCCTTCATCCACAGAACCAGTAATCTCATCATAAAAGGCGATTAGATTAGTCAGGCATGACCTTCCCTTGGTGAATCCATGCTGACTGTTCCTGATCACTTTCCTCTCCTCTAAGTGCTTCAGGATTGATTCTTTGAGGACCTGCTCCATGATTTTTCCAGGGACTGAGGTGAGGCTGACTGGCCTGTAGTTCCCAGGATCCTCCTTCTTCCCTTTTTTAAAGATGGGCACTACATTAGCCTTTTTCCAGTCATCCGGGACTTCCCCCGTTCGCCACGAGTTTTCAAAGATAATGGCCAAGGGCTCTGCAATCACAGCCGCCAATTCCTTCAGCACTCTCGGATGCAATTCGTCCGGCCCCATGGACTTGTGCACGTCCAGCTTTTCTAAATAGTCCCTAACCACCTCTGTCTCTACAGAGGGCTGGCCATCTCTTCCCCATTTTGTGTTGCCCAGCACAGCAGTCTGGGAGCTGACCTTGTTAGTGAAAACAGAGGCAAAAAAAGCATTGAGTACATCAGCTTTTTCCACATCCTCTGTCACTAGCTTGCCTCCCTCATTCAGTAAGGGGCCCACACTTTCCTTGGCTTTCTTCTTGTTGCCAACATACCTGAAGAAACCCTTCCTGTTACTCTTGACATCTCTTGCCAGCTGCAGCTCCAGGTGCGATTTGGCCCTCCTGATATCTTTCCTACATGCCCGAGCAATATTTTTATACTCTTCCCTGGTCATATGTCCAACCTTCCACTTCTTGTAAGCTTCTTTTTTATGTTTAAGATCCGCTAGGATTTCACCATTAAGCCAAGCTGGTCGCCTGCCATATTTACTATTCTTTCGACTCATCGGGATGGTTTGTCCCTGTAACCTCAACAGGGATTCCTTGAAATACAGCCAGCTCTCCTGGACTCCCTTCCCTTTCATGTTAGTCCCCCAGGGGATCCTGGCCATCTGTTCCCTGAGGGAGTTAAAGTCTGCTTTCCTGAAGTCCAGGGTCCGTATCCTGCTGCTTACCTTTCTTCCCTGCGTCAGGATCCTGAACTCAACCAACTCATGGTCACTGCCTCCCAGATTCCCATCCACTTTTGCTTCCCCCACTAATTCTACCCGGTTTGTGAGCAGCAGGTCAAGAAAAGCGCTCCCCCTAGTTGGCTCCCCTAGCACTTGCACCAGGAAATTGTCCCCTACGCTTTCCAAAAACTTCCTGGATTGTCTATGCACCGCTGTATTGCTCTCCCAGCAGATATCAGGAAAATTAAAGTCACCCATGAGAATCAGGGCATGCGATCTAGTAGCTTCCGTGAGTTGCCGGAAGAAAGCCTCATCCACCTCATCCCCCTGGTCCGGTGGTCTATAGCAGACTCCCACCATGACATCACTCTTGTTGCACACACTTCTAAACTTAATCCAGAGACACTCAGGTTTTTCCACAGTTTCGTACCGGAGCTCTGAGCAGTCATACTGCTCCCTTACATACAGTGCTACTCCCCCACCTTTTCTGCCCTGCCTGTCCTTCCTGAACAGTTTATAACCATCCATGACTGTACTCCAGTCATGTGAGTTATCCCACCAAGTCTCTGTTATTCCAATCACGTCATAATTCCTTGACATCACCAGGACCTCCAGTTCTCCCTGCTTGTTTCCAAGGCTTTGTGCATTTGTATATAAGCACTTGAGATAACCTGTTGATCGCCCCTCATTCCCAGTATGAGGCAGGAGCCCTCCCCTCTCAGACATTCCTGCCTGTGCTTCCTCCCGGTATCCCGCTTTCCCACTTACCTCAGGGCTTTGGTCTCCTTCCCCCGGTGAACCTAGTTTAAAGCCCTCCTCACTAGGTTAGCCAGCCTGCTGGCAAAGATGTTCTTCCCTCTCTTCGTAAGATGGAGCCCGTCTCTGCCCAGCACTCCTCCTTCATGGAACACCATCCCATGGTCAAAGAATCCAAAGCCTTCTCTCCGACACCACCTGCGTAGCCATTCGTTGACCTCCACGATTCGACGGTCCCTACCCAGGCCTTTTCCTTCCACGGGGAGGATGGACGAGAACACCACTTGCGCCTCCAACTCCTTTATCCTTCTTCCCAGAGCCACGTAGTCCGCAGTGATCCGCTCAAGGTCATTCTTGGCAGTATCATTGGTGCCCACGTGGAGAAGCAGGAAGGGGTAGCGATCCGAGGGCTTGATGAGCATCCTTCATCAGCAGCAGGGAGGAGATGTGGTGTAGGAGCCACTATGCCAACTCTGCAATGCTTGAGGATTTTTTTTGCACTTGGGTGATCCACCCAGGGCACCAAAGCAGCTGTATTACACCATTCCGACCCCATAACATTGCAACTTTGAGAATTGTATGATCCATTCTAGCAAACTTTTCGTCTTTCGTCTCTAGCTGTTCCTTAGTAGCAGGCCTGAGAAATGGGTTTGCTATAAAACAATATATTTTGTCATATCACCAGACCAGCTTTATTTTAATCATGGACATTTACAAAGCAATTATTTTTTGAAAAAAATCTATATCATGATTGAATTCCCTGGCATACATAACAATGATCACATAGCCCAGCACAGATTAAGTTTTAATATTATAACGTGCAGCATGACAATAACAACAAAAGAGTGTACACTGGAGGGTGGACAGTTCAAAATTGAATTTGTCCATTTGTTTTTAATTCACTTGATACAAAAGATGCAGAATACTTTTAGTATTTAATACAAGAAAGAATTTTTACAATTTTGAGAGGTTGAATCCATGATTTAAAATTAAAATCTATTTAGGATGAATGCAGATGAAGTTAGTGAAATTAATTTGTTACAATTTGTGATTTACTCTTTTGGGTCAAATCCCGCTCTTCTTACTCACTTAGTCATGAGACTATTTCATGAGTAATCTGAGCAGGATTTGGCGCTTTATATTTAGACAATCTTTGTCCCTTACAGTGCAACCTCTTACCCATCCCCCTCTTGTTCTGTGCCTCCTGTAAGTAGTAAATCTCCCCATGGCATTTTATTCTACTCAAATAAATGCTGTTAGAATGTGTCAAGCACAAGGCTCTAGTTTAGTTTTGCAAAGTAAGAATATAGCAGCAAAGGTTTTTCTATTTTATGCAAACACAGAATCACATATTTCACTGTTAGTAAGGCTTGTATAGTGAAAAAGATGGTAACATCAGAGTATTTTGTTTTTGTGTGTATTGTTTCAACTTTAGGTGCTCAAATTTTATGCTTGCATTTCAGGAGAATAATATTGATTGTAAAAATGGAATGCTGGTTTGAAAATATTAAGGTTTTGAGATAGAATATTGTACTTTCAGAATTATGTACTTGATATGGCTCCCACTGAAGCTAATGGCTAAATCCCCATTTGCCTTGAATGGGAGCTGGATCAGGCCCTCTGTTTGTCACAGGCCATCTTGAACAGTCAGTAATCCTTAATCTCAGATTTAGAGCACTTCCATTTGCTAATGTTTTAGTATTGCTTCTATGCTTGAGCCATTTACCTGAAATTGCACTTGCTGGTGCACTTTCTGTGTGTGCCTTCTCTCTGACTCTGCTTAGAATGCCGCTTCTAGCTTTTAAAATGCAAAACAAAGAATTTTGTCGCTATCGCACCATCTGTAGATCATGTGCCTATTATTACATAAGACATGTATGGGAGAAGATGCTGTTTTAGCATGTGGGCTACTTGTGAAACACAAAGGGCTTTCTTAGACCCAATGTGTGTGTTTTTAAAACTCAGTTGTTTAGAAGGGGTTTTGAAAGCCCACTAGAAATAGAGAATAAAGTAATGCTATTTTGACCATGATGTTTGGAATAGTTTTTAAAAGGAAAAGTACAGTTAAAAGCTTTGGGTCTTCATACAGTTTTAAATTACATAGTTGGCTCTGGGGCTTGGAAAAACAGGTATTAAGAGCACACAATTTAAACCAGCTACCATGTCATTTAAAAGTGAAGACTAAAGGTTGCTTCAAGTCCAGTATTGCCAATCCAGAACATTTAAAAAAAACAAAACAAAACAAACCACCACCATGAGTTGGGCCCCCAGAAGTGAGGCCCTACTAAATTCACAGTCCATTTTTGTCAATTTCACAGCCCAGCTCTGAAGGCAGAGCCACTGCCAGCAGCAGCACAGAAGTAAAGATGGGGCATGGTATGGTATTGCCACCCTTACTTCTGTGCTGGTGTGCTGCGGCCTTCAGAAGTGTTTGCCCAGCCAACAACCGCTGCTCTCCGGCTGCCCAGCTCTGAAGTTAGCACAGAAGTAAGGTACCAGTACCGCAACCCTCCTACAATAACCTTGTGACCCCCCCAGGACCCCCAAATTGAGAAACGCTGGTCTCCCCCTGTTAAATCTGTATACTAGTGGGTAAAAGCACACAAAAGACTAGATTGCATGAGGGGGGACCAGATTTCAGTCTGTGACACATTTTTCATAGCCGTGAATTTGGTGGGCCCTAGTTATAAGCTTTGCTTAAAAATTGTGAGATTTAAAAAAAATAAGTTTTGGGGTTTTCCTGGCCTTCTGTCTTTTGAACTTTTAGAGTACATTCTGGTCATGTTTTCAAGCTTTGTTCTGTAACCATGAGGGATACAATTTACTATAAAAAATATTAAAAAATGAAATCTCAGATTCTCATGTAAGAGTAGCAAATGGGGCTTGAAGTAAAACAGCAAAGTTTTACAGCAAATCTTGTGATATTTTTAAGAGTCACAGTACTTTAAGTCCACATTTTGGTCTGCAAAACTCAAACCCAGCCAACACAGAAAATTCATGTACTTAGGGCCAAATTCTGCTTTTGGATGCAAAAATTTGTAGTTCCTATTAATTTCCATTGAAGCCACATCCATATGGTATATTCCAGGCTAGAATTTGGCTCACAGGCCAACATGGAAGTCTATAGCCAAAAGCTACTGAAAAATTGATTGAGTAAATGGAGAGCATGTTGTTCTTCTGACTAATTTAAGAATGTACCGAGGGCCAAGTCCTACCTTCCTTATTAAGTCCTTAAACAAGTAAACTCCCATTTAAATGAATGGGAGCTTACCTGAATAAGGACTGAATAAAAACTAAGGGCCAGATGTCCCCTGTGATCTGCACACAAATGTAATCTTTTCTGTGGGGTTGGGGGGACAAGCAGGAAAGAATCAGCTGTCTCCACAGTGTTCTTCTCTGCCCCAGGATCTGCAAATATCTGTTTGGGGGCTAGTAACCTGTCTTTGCAAAAAGGCAAGGCTGGGAAAGGGAAGGTTGTTACCCTACAACCAACCCCATGGGAAAGTTGGTGCAGAACAAGGCTGCACTAACTTTTCCACAGAGTCCCATGAGGGTTTGTTCTATGGGCAATAGAAGAGGAGGAAGTCCTGGCAGCAAGTCTCCATTTGAGCTAGGAGATCTGAGGTAGGACTGGTTCAGTGACACAAGGGTAGCCTTATGGCTTTGGCACAGCCTCTGTCATCCAGGCCTATCGAGACAAATTTTGGGCCCCCGTACATCATGTTTGCTGGGGCCCCAACCCTCCCTTTTCACCCCAGTCACAGATTGTTTGAGGGGCCTCAATACAATTGTCCGCCCCCTTTCCCCACAGCTCATCCACCCTGCTGACATCTGCAGGTTCTGGGAACAGAATAGGAACTGCCCTCGCATTCCCTGGCTCCATTTTTTTTTCTCCATGGATAAAATCCTGTTCTCCCAAAAGAGCAATCGGGACAACTTTGCAACAGCTGGCATCTGAGCTATACTGGTGGTGTGCATCCCTTTTGTGGCCTCCTCAGATCCTCGCCCTAGTCCCATTCCCTGCTCTGTAGATCTAAATGAATGGTGCTGCATGTGAAGCTCTCATCTGTAGAAGAGAGAGGGACAGTATTTTCCCTTGTGTGTGCAAATTCTGTTAACATTTATGGGAGGTCAGACGTACATCAAAGGGAGAACTGAATCTAAATCCTGAAGTAATCCCTAATTCACTGTTCAGTGTGCCCAAAGAGCAGGTAGGTGTCTTCCCGTTCCTCACTAAACCCAGGTCCTGCAAATCTTCTGAAATCTATCTACTTTGTTTTCATAGAGAAAACCCCCTGAGATTTTTCAAAGCTGGAAATTGTGTACAATGCTTCTGCTGAGTTGTACTCTAAGGCAAGATGGGAATTGACCTATGTGGATTTCAGTTGAAGAAGGGATGGAATATTACTTGCCTGTTAGTGAGGTTCTATGTTGGATCTACAAAAGAACGTGTATCTTTTTAATTAAGATTAAAAAGCTTAGTACATTAAGTTTGGTACAAGAGGCTATGCTATCAACATAAATTTACAATTAAGAGTCATATTCTTCTCTCAGACAATATTAATAGTAAAAATAATAGTTTTATAGATGCGCATACTAGCTTCCATTAAAGTTGGTAGTTCATGGGAGGACTAACTGGCCACTTCAGGTCAGAATTTGATCTTATTTGTCCTAATAATGAGAGGAAAATTGAGTAGCTATTTTGTGCCTGCAGAAAGTTAACGTCATGGGATTGAAAAGATTTTTTTTTTTTTTTTTAAAAGGACCTACAAACTGCATCCGTATTTCTAGGCTATATTTTGTATGTCTTTTGCTTCCTCCATGTGGGAATGTGGATTGTGACTGATATCCAAAGTGAATGTGCTTCATGCTGTCAGGCAGCATGCTGGAAATAGGCAGTCATTTATTTAGGCCAACATAAAGGGTCACCTATTTGCTTCTGCTAGGAAGTGCAGAGAGGAGCAAAAAATTTAAAAATTGACCAGAGAGTTAAAAAGAATGTGAAGAGGGAGAGTGGTGCTTCCACAGTTTTTTTTTTCCCCACTCCACCGAAGCCTAGACAAGCCCTTCTATGGCAACAATGCAGGATCCTGGCTAGAAAACTCTTGACCATGCCAGGGTGAGACCAGTGAACAGCCACTGCTTGTAACCCAGTGAATATTGGCACATAAGTTAATGTTGCCCCTTGCAGCATTCACTTTTGTGCCATGCCTTTAGTTTCCTTGTCACTTTGGAGAGGATTTTTTGATTTTACAGCCACAATCAAGAGAGCCAGTGATAGCACTGCTCCTTAAAGAGCCAAACTGTTGATGGGATCACGGAGCAACATGTAGGAATAGCTCCTTTGTGGAGCCAGAGCTTTCTTTTCTACAGATTCCTTCAGTAATATGTAGTGATCTAATACCTCTGAACACTGGTCTGAATTAATAGATCTCTGATTTTAAACCAGTGTTTCTCAATTTATGTCCGTGGAATTACTCCTGCTTTATATAGATTCAAGATCAAAATCAAGTCCAGATTGACAGACTTGACCTTGGATTTTCTTGCTTTTTTGTTTTGTATGATTGGAGACAAAATAATCATAAGGGATCATAGAGTAATGATTTATCCTAATACATCATGAGCAGGCTTGGAAGGATTGATTTTTATTGGTAAATGCTGGTAAACGTTGATTTCACTGTACACACACAAAATCACGAAAAAATATATTTGATAATAAAAATTTACAGATAGGCAAAATAAGAAAAATGCTGCTTGCAAACTTACTGGAGTTTGATTTAAGGATATTTACTTTGTATATTTTGATGTGATGTTGTCAGCCCATTTGTGTTTTAAGGATGACAAAGCTTTAACTTTTTTTGAATCTTCTAGTTTACTGTAATTAAATAATTATTGTCTAACACCCCTTAATTTCTCAAAATTGTGAATATTGAAATTAATAAAAATAGTGAAAAAAGTTTAAAAATAAACATCCAATATTACCTGTTGAAATTATAAAAAAAAAATAAAAATTGAATTTTGTCAAGACTAATAATGGAATATTGTTGCATAAATCAACTTCATGCCCTACCATTCCTTCTCATGGTAAAGTCAATAGTGGAAGGGATAATGAACTCGGAAAACCTGGCAGAATTTTTCTCAATGCTTCCTACATGTGAAAGAGTGCTGGGTGCAAAGGGTGAAGACGCTATATTTTGCCTGTCTCTCTGACTACCCCTCCTCCCCTCATCCCTTTTCCCCCTTCACCTTCAAACTCATAGAATGTGCAGTCTACAATCTTTACCCCGAGTTCCTCTCCCCCAACTTCATCTTGGATCCCTCTCAAACCAGATTTCTGTCCTCTCCATTCGACCAAAACTGTTTTAATCAGCGTCTCTTATGACTTCTTCCTACTCAAATCTCAGGGTCTCCGCTTCATTCTCATTTTCCTTGACCTCCTGGCTGCATTTTGATACTGCTGACCACTCCCTCCTGCTTGAGATGTTGTCCCCTCTTGCCCTATTGAAGTACCAGGTTGCTTGCCACATTTCTGGCTGTACTGTGTGTCTCTCTTGTTTGGTAATATTCCCCTTCATCACTTTCCAATGGGAGTTCCTACAGGGCTCTGTCCTAGAACCTCTCTTCACTTCATGCTCCCTATCTACGGGTAACCTTATCCACTCACATGGCTTTAACTACCACTTCTGCACCCACGAATAGCCGCAGAACTACCTCTCCACTTCTAGCCTGTCTTTGTTCAAATCTCACATCTCAGCCTATTTCTCTGACATTTCCTCTTGAATGTCTCACCCTCCACTTTATGCTCCTCTCAGCCAAAATTGGACTCCTGGTCTTCTCTCATGAGATAAATAAGTGAAGTAGGTAAGTAGATGTCTTAGTCAGCTAGTTTCCTAATGATATAAAAGCAGTGTGGCTTCAGGAAGAATCTATGTGAGGGGATGATGAGAAGGGCTTTGTGGCCACCTCAGGAAGTGCATCCAATGCATAGGGTGGTAGGGAAGAAAACATTGAGATGATTGTGGGAGAAGTGGACAAGCAAGATGAGGCATCATTGGAGAGCAGATCAGATGTGGGGTGAAATGATGAGACCAGGGCAGAAAGTAGGGAGGAGTAGAGTTGGGAAGGGGCTTTGACAGCAATTGTGAGAAGCTTGAACTTAATGCAGTGGAGAAGGGGGAGCCAGTGGAAGAATTGAAGGAGAGGGACAAAGGTGGTATGGTCAGAACAATCAGGCTAGATGTTGGGATGGAGGGAGGGAGTTAAGGGCATAAGGACGCTGGAAATGATGCTGGAAATTGTTCCATGAGGAAAGAAAAAGGGCTGAATGGTGGAGGAAGGGTCAGAGGACAAAGAAACCTAGTGTGCTTAATATGGAGCTAATAAGCCAGGTGCTTGTCACCTCCCACATCTTTTTTTTTTTTATTTCAGGCTGTGTGCTCTTCAGGCCTGGGACCATGTCTTCCTCTGTATTTGGAAGGTCCCTAGCATGTTTTTGGATGTTACTACTTATCTAAATATTCTGCAAAAGATTTGGGTGTTGTGATGGATAATCAGCTGAATGTGAGCTTCCAGTGTGACGCTGTGGCCAAAAGAGCTAATGTGATCCTTAGATACAAAACGGGTGACTCTTGAGTAGAAGTAGGGAAGTTATTTGGCGCCGGTGTGACTGTTGCTGGAATATTGTGACCAGTTCTGGAGCCCATAATTCAAGAAGCATGTTGATTATTTGGAGAGGGTTCAGAAAAGAGCCGCGAGAATGATTAAAGGATTAGAAAATACGCCTTATAGTGACACACTCAAAGAGTTCGATCTATTTAGCTTCACAAAGAAAGGGTTAAGAGCTGAGTTGATCAACTTATAAGTACCTACATGGGGAACAAATAATTAATAATGGGCTCTTCAATGGGCAGAAAAATGTATAACATAATCCAAAGGCTGAAAGTTGAAGCTAGTCAAATTCAGACTTGAAATAAGGCGTAAATTTTCAGTGGTGAGAGGACTTAATCATTGGACCAATTTACCAAAGATTGTGGTGGCTTCTCTATCGCCGACCATTTTAAAATGAAGATTGGATGTGTTTCTAAAAGATCTACTCTAGGGGAAGTTCAATGGTCTGTGTTATACAGGTGGTCAGATCAGATGATCATAATGGTCCCTTCTGGCTGGCCTATATATTGATCTATCTAAAAATTAATGAAATTAGATAATTTCTATTTTTAAAGCTGTTTCCTTCCTATTCTAGGGTTTAATTCTGCATTCTTAATGCATGCAAAGATCCATGGCAATTGTTTCCCTAAGGACTTCATTAATTACACTGGGCTGTGTGTACAGAGTTTAATATATTGTTAGCAGTGAGAGAGTGCTTTTTTCCACCTTACGATTTAGCTCAGTGGGTCTCAACCTTTCCAGACTACTGTATCCTTTCAAGAGTCTGATTTGTCTTGTGTACCCCCACATTTTACCTCACTTAAAAACTTACAAAATCAAACATAAAAATACAAAAGCGTCACAGCACACTATTAATGAAAAAGGCTTACTTTATAATTTTTTACCATATAATTATAAAATAAATCAATTGGAATATAAATATTGTACTTACATAGTATACAGAGCAGTATAAACAAATCATTGTCTGAAACTTTAGTTTGTACTGATTTCAGTAGTGCTTTTTATGTAGCCTGTTGTAAAACTAGGCAAATATCTGGATGAGTCGATAACCCCCCTGGAAGATGTCTACGTATCACCAGGGATACATGTACCCCTGGTTGAGAACCACTGATTTAGCTGATCAAGCATCACTTTAACCAAGTCATATTTCTTTTACAGTTGATAGTAACAAACAGGAAATATTCCAGAGGAAGAAGAATGCTGTCTTGGTGAATGGTGTCATTCTGAACGGCCCGATAACAGATTCAAAAGCTGGAGAGAAATTTGTAGAAGAGGCCTGTAAGATCATAATGGAGGAGGTCATACAGAAAGCTGCTGATGTAACAGAGAAGGTAAAGCCTTGGAATCAGTTTGAAAATATATGGTAATAGATATGAGTGATTAAAAACTTCAGCTTTCCAAGTTAGCTGAGTTTTATAGCACATAAAGGGCACAATTTGCTTTTAGCATGTGGTTAGGTTTTGAAATAAAATATAGCTGTCTGGATTTAAAAATGTGGCTTCATGAAACCTTTTAATAGCATAATTAAATTAAAATATACATTTGCAAGAAAATGTTCCCTACATTACTTTGAAATGCCTTTTTGGGGGGGGGGGTCTTGGGGCCAAATTTACCCTTGAGCTTGCTGAGCCTGCAGGAGCATCTGTGCCAGAGGCAGATTCAACCCTGAGGAAGGGTGGCTATGTTACCACTGGAGGAGGGCAGCATTACAGACTTGTCTAGGTTCCATAGCACCCTTATTTGCAGAGGCTATTTGAGAGAGGTGCTGGACAGGTAGGCCTTGTCCATTTGTGGGCTGCATGAGCCATCTCCTTGCCCTTGGCACAACAGCATTTGAAGACACTGGGATATCATGGGGGTTGCTGAAGGCAGAATTTGGCTTACAGGTTTATTACGCCTAATAAAGATATACAAACCAGAAGCAACTCATCTTGGTTTCCAGATTCCAGGATGAGTTTGCAGCTCTGGCAGTTAGAAAAATAATCTTTTTGCTTTTAACCAGAACAAGTTTGAGCAGGGAATCCCTGAGACACAATAAAAATAGGATCCCATGAGGCCATTTTTACAGTCGCTGTTCAGAGTAGTGCTGCACTTTTAAGTGCAATTTTCTTACTTTGAAAACCATTACATTACAGAATCCATTGCTGAGTGAGATTTTATTACCATAACATTTTGTCTTCACCTCAGCCAACATGTATTCATTGCTGGCATTTCCCCCATCATTAGGTTTGTGAATGGCAGCCTCCTGAAAAACTGAAAAAACTTCTCGATCTGGAAATGAGGGATACCGGAGAGCCCCATCAGAGACTCTTGCAACTTTGCCAGGACATTATACGATACAGCGTCAAAACTAGTAGGAATTTGAGTTCTAATTGTGTTACCTTATTACCATCAAAAACTCTGAAGTCAGGGTATTTTCTCCTAAACTTTGTTACCCTTCAGGAAACAAGGTGATATTTTGCTACGTCAACATTTTCTACCTGCCTGTAACTATATGAAGGCATATGAATGCTTTAATTGGCTGTTCTATAGCTGTTTGAGTAAATGCTGGCATAAGTAATTCTTCTCTCCTTCATATCTAGTCCTTATTGTAAAATGAGAGTATCATGCCTGCCAAGCTACCTGGATCCTCACAGTGATCAGATGGATTTCTGAGGGGGACTAAAATCTGTATGATGACATTAAAAAAATTCCTGCGAGGGATTACCATTGATGTTAATGGGAGACTCTGCTATTCTAAAGTCTCCTGAAAGACACCTTTGGCCTCTAGACAGGTATGGAATATGATATAACAATTTACCAAATCAGGCAGGAGAAAGACCTTTATGAATCCCCAAGACCTTTGCATAGGACTTCCTGCTGTCTGGTTGGTGAGTAGTGATGTCATAGTCACTGCCATTTAATGCAAATAAGGCAAGGATAAGTCAGGCTGTTGGTCAAGAATGGCACTGCGTTTACTGTTAACGTATAGCAAACAGTCTGTTTGCAAAAGGAAAATCAAAACCTTAATGCATGCTTTAAATCACTTTTTAAATGTAATCAGGTGACTGAGTGAGGTATATACTGGCTTTTTTCACAAGTGGATACAAATGTCACCTGGAGCATAATCCTGATACGTGCTGAGTATCCCCTTGTAAAATGCTGATCAGCCAGAATTCCTGCTTAAGACAATGGGGAATGAGTGCTCAGCATCTCAGAAAAGGCACCCAGCACCTTGTAGAATTGGCCCCATGCAGGTAACTGTGATGAAAAGCATTCTGTATAACCAAATATCAACAGAAAGAAATGAATAACATCTGTTTAGGAAATAGGGCGGTGTATCAAAAGCCTAGTTAGAATTTTAGAAGCATAGCTACATATCTTATACTCACAGTGTATTTGAGAAGGTGTGAAGGGCATTTGATATAAATTACTGGGTATGTTTCCTGCTAAAGATGCTGTTGCTACAGAATAAAAAAAATAATTTTGAGAGTGAGCATATGTTTTTGAAGAACACAGAAATTAGCAGTGCTTATCTGAAGAGTCCCAGGCAATATTAATATGCAGATGTCATTACAATGTCAGTGGAATATATCTTCATTTTGTAATTTTTCTTTACATTTTCATTTGTTGCACTGTGCCACCCTAGAAAAGGAATTAAATACAAAAGCAAGATGCACAGATAATGTTACCCTAACTATAAAAACTAGCAAAAGCTTCAGATTTAAGGCTTCTAGTCTGTCATGAATTCACCCAGTTTTATAATATGTAGTTACAATGTGATGAACTATAGTCCAGATGGTAGAGGACCCTGAATTGAATTGATTTTATGATGAGAACTTTTAGATTACTTTAACATAATTTCTCATTATTGTTATTTATTTAATAGTGCAGAACCCCAAAATGGTGCCGCTTATATTAAGGTAATAGGGTAAAAGACGGTTTCTCTTTTTCTCGGTATCTCAGACATTCTGGTAAAGGAAAGAAACACAATTTTAAAGAAGAAACATTTAGAAAAGCATTTCCAGAGAGGTTGGTTCTTTAAAGTAATTTAACAGGGAAATTTAAAAAACAAAAAACTTCCTCTCAACTTGGCAGGGAGGGATATGAAAGAAGAACACTGGGATAGATGAAAGTTAAGTGCGGGGTTAAAATGGAAAGTGAAATTTAGGAAGCCAAATGTAGAGTGCAGAGTCAGACTGCCCTCAACTCCTGCCTCGCACGATGAGGCTGTATATTCTGGTCTGAACTGGTCTGAAAATGGTGGGGGAGTTTTCAGCAGAAAATATAAATGAAAATGAGAAAAATTGTGTTTTGTTAAAATTTTCAGTGGAAATTTTTTGGGGATCAAAACTGAATTATTTATTTATTTATTTATTTATTTGGTTTTCAACAAAAAGCTTTCAGTTTTCCAATAAAAAATTGAAAATGTTTGAGGAAAAAACTTGTACTTTCTATGAAAGTTTTTGTTTAAACTAAACCAAATTTTCCTTCAAAAGTTTCAGCAGGAAGTTTTCAAGCAGCCTTAATAAATTCACCCCTATGAAGAGGCTATTTAAGTCCCAGTTGTGAATTTCACCCTTTGTGAGAAGTTTGGCCAATCTGGGGAAAGAAGAGAGTCACATGGACACAAAAGGGATAATAAAGTAAAATGCTGCTGTTTGACCATGTAGAATGTTTTAATCCTATGTACCTGCATCCTGTGGTCATGCAGTAGAGATGCTGTTGTGTTTATTTTCACTTGTGACATATACTGGAGTACTTACGTTTCATTTTTAAATCTGCAGATCATCCAAGATTTTTCAATCAGTTGTATGCCGGTATTGATTATTACTCTTTAGTGGCTCGTTTCATTACAGAAGCATTAAACCCAAGTGTGTAAGTATCTCTCTTTTTTTGTACTCATTGAGATGACCCTGGAACACTATTATTATTAATCCAGATTTTTAAAAAATTATGAATACCCACTTCAGGTTTCTCTTTACATTAACACAGAGGACTTTTAGCAGTAACCTGGGGATAATAACAGAGTTTGGTTCTGCATCACATAACCATATACTTCAACAGAAATTTGGCTAAGCTGTTGGAGCCTTTTTCAGTCTGTGGGTCTTAATTTTGGAGTAAAGATTCCCCACTGAAGGGCTTTTGTTTGTCATCCCTTTTACCTGTAAATTTGTTCTTATTTAGGGGATCTAGATATGTTATTTAGATATGCTTTTAAAAACAAACTTATTCAGATAAACGTTGTGCTCTCAATGAGCAAGACTTTGATCGCACTTTCACCAATGTAAATCCAAGGTAACTTCAGTGGTGTTTGGGATTTATGTCATTATAACAGAGATTCAGTCTGCTCCTGGGTGTTCAAGGTGCAGCTTGTACAAATGTTATTTTTTTGTTTTCATTGTGTTTGTTTGGTATGAAGTGTTAAATTGTTCCATTTTTCTTTCTTGTCCATGGCATTCCAAAGTTATATGCCCTTAAATAAACTTTTTCCATTTTGGGACTGGTATTTTAAAGTTGATCCAAAGTTAGGACTGATGTTAGCTGAACTCTTGTAAGCATGCCCAATGGAGTTCTTCAGCCACCTTCAGGATTTGCCCCACATAGTATTAAGTATGAGCACCACAATGAATTTGAACAAATGTTGTATAGGTATATATACAAGCAATATGGGAAAGATAGAACTGAAGTCTAGGGTCCAAGTACAATTGCTTTAGGTAGGGAGAGCCTGTAGTGTTTTGGGTGCCAAACTATAGAAGCAACAAGAGCTCCTACAGTTCAGCACCCACAAAAAATTGACTAGTTACATTCATGGATGTTATATTTTCATACACATTTTCAACCTGAGTGACTTTTGTTTTTGATGAAGAGAACAATACAATAAAAATGAACAAAAGTAAAGTCTCCATGAGAGAGCACAGTGTGTATATCTCCTCTAAAACAGTCTGCACTGAACTGAACACAAATGGCTTCCTGGTTGGGCAGGCAGATGTAAAGGTGTAGTAAACAAAAGGATAACTTGCATAAAATGGGTAATTTTTCCCAGGAGCATATGGTTTTATTAGCTGTTATTCACTTAATCTAAATCACATGACTGAAATCCCTATGTATTGCTTTGAAAATGTAAAGGTCAGTATTATGATGCTGTTAGGAACAGAGGAAATTGCCATACTGGATTAGACCTTTGGTATATTGAAATCCAGCACCAGATGCGTCAGAGGAAGGTGCAAGAAATTGCACAGTAGATTCATGTGGGATAAACTGCCACCGAGGGAAGTTTCCTCCTAAACCCTAATAGTTAGAGATTGGCATAAACCCAGAAGCATGAGATTTTATCTTCCTCCCAAAACTTTTTTTTATCATTAACATTATAAACTCTGGATATTCTTGTTATCCATATAAATCTCCAGTCCCTCTTTGAATCTTGCTAAATTCTTAGTATCTATGACATCCTGTGACCATAAGTTCTGCAGTCTATTGCCAATCATGATACTTTTATATTTATTCAGATATACATATGAGGTGTCCCCCGTGTTTTTGTTAGTGGAAGAAGCAGTTCTGAAGAGAATGATTGAATTTGTCGGCTGGAAAGAAGGTGATGGCATATTTAATCCAGGTAAGAAAACAGCCTTCCATCTTCTGAATTTCAAACTAATCTATAGAAACTGCAGAGAGCTACAGATTAAGAATTTTGTGATTATTTAACTTGTATAGTGTACTCAAAAAAGCATACAAAATCAGATGACGCAAGGACTTTTGGCTTTAATAAAGTTATTTTACCCAAGCTTCTAGACCATCATAATAAAAATCCTATGAATCTGTATGGTCACATGAAACGAAAGCAGCTGTATGGATCAATTAACAAAAAAATTACACAGAACAAATTCTAGAGTCCCTGGAATTGGAGCCCACCCAGTTCTCATTAATATCAATAGTAAGATCACCTTTAGTGACCTGAGTGGGCAGCAGTCTCAGGCTCCAGTTCTACGAGTATGAGCTAATTAACTCAGACTGAATTTGGAGTGAGATTGCGTCATTTAAAGTGGTCATAGTTTGAGGCCCACAAGTGCTTTACAAAATACATTGCAGGAAGCCTCCAAGCAATGTAGTAGCTGTTATGGGCCACATTGTGTAGTTTACATAGAGCCCGGCGCTGAGATGTGGGGTGAAATTGTACTACCTCAGAGGGTGATTGTGTCTCTGGAGCATGTAGGAGGGGTGCATATACTGCAGTACCCTGCAGTGCTCCCTTCTGTACTGCTAGCCAGCTCCACTGACTGCTATGAACGGGACAGCCTTTGAGCTGGTTGTCAATCTTTAGCACAGGGCTGTGATTGTGCCTGTCCCTTGTGCAAGATGCCTGACCCATGCACCCACACTAGGGTCAGCCGCAATGCACCCCTGCACTTTACATCTTTATATCAGTGTGTATCACATGTACAACTTGTGCTCACCATTCCCGGTTACTCTTCTCTTCTGTCAGCATCTTTGTAACTGTATGCATGAAAGCCAGTCAATGATGTGACAGGGTACACCTCTGTGTACACTGTCTACATTTTGGGTGTCCATGTTTATCTTAGTAGGAATGACTTGAGCAAACTCCTTTTGGTGTGATACTGTTTTGAAATGATATGAGCAGGTAGCCCATGAAATATTTCTGGGTTAATTTTTTTTAAAGGCTACATTTTAATACTTTATTTTTTTTTAAAGTAGCAATATTGTCAATATATTTCAGCTGCAGGTGCACAGGGAGAATGGAATGTAACAGTTTAGCCCCAAAGTCTTTCTGTACCGAATTATTAGCATCAAGAAACCAAGCTGTAAGATTCTCCAACCTGCTTCCTGTGAAAGAGAAGCAAATGTTAAAATATAGTTAGTGGAGGGGGTGAGAAATAGTTAATGTATCCCACCAATAAGTGGTAGAAAAGTAAATTAACCATAATTAAAGACATGGGAAATTGTACCAAATTTGTGGATTTTTTTTTTTTTTTTGGTTGTCCTAGATTCTGTGCATATTTTTAGAAAAACCTCTGCATATTCGGCAGATTTTTTTTTAAAGAAAATTTACTCAAAAATATCTGAGGACACTAAAAGGTTCTTTAGTACATTAATTGTATCTTTATTTTCTAGCTTCCATAAAACTGATTTTTTTTATATAAGCCAATCTTGCCTTAAAAAAATCCCATTTGTCTCCTTGAGCTCTTCCATTTCCCTTCCATATCTTCTCCTAGAGATCTTCTACTCCTTCCAGTTCCTCCTCGTTGTCTCTTTTTCCCTTTCTTCCCTAAATGGATTGAGACCTGGTGGCCTAAGGGACCATCTCTCTCTTTCTCCGTGGTGTACTGCCACAATTGAGATCAGCAGAGGCCCTGGAGATCCCACAATGTATACCAGAAGGAACTGGTGCCCAGGCATTCTCTTTGGGGACTTCTTAGTTTCCGGAATCATTCCCCTGCCATTTGGCCCACTACAGCCCAGATCTGTTAACCTTCCAAGCAAGCAGCAAAGCCTCCTTTTCTTCTCTCATCTCTCAGGCTGTTGAGTAAGGACTGGGCTATGATGGATGTAGTTACAGGCTAGTTTTGTGGTTTTAATTTATGAGCTAGGCGCCAACAGCACAAGATGAGTGCCAAGAGTTACTTGTTTGTTTGAATTTCTAAAATATAATAAATGAATATGTTGTTTTGTATGGTTTTTTTGTTTTTTTACAGGTGGCTCTGTTTCTAATATGTATGCTATGAACTTAGCTAGGTATAAATATTGTCCTGACATAAAGGAAAAGGGGCTTTCAGGGTTGCCAAGACTGGTCCTGTTTACATCGGAAGAGGTAAAGAAATTGCACCCATATTCATTATAGACTTTTAACTAATGAACTTTTTTTTTTCTTCTGCATATGCTGGTACGTTTCCATTGTTTGATTGTGTGTTGAATGCTGTTTCAAGCATAATAAAAGGGTCATCTTCATACAGTGGGGAACATGGTGTGTGGAGATGACTGGTGGTGAATTCCCCCTGCACAGAGAAACTCTCCACCTCCTGCCTATCTCTGGCATTGGGAGAAGAGGAGGTTGTGTCGGGGGCAGGATGGGGAAGGGTTGTGGTGAAAAAGAGCTCCACTACGTCTGATTTCCCACTGACATAAGGTCTAGCAGGAACATCCATCAGTAATGTAAGTTAAAGCTACTATCCTGCATCTTAAGCTTACGCTGGGGCCAGGCAGTCAATAGTCAGAAAGCTACAACTGGCTCCCTGCAGCCCCCCTTCTCCATTGGCTCTGAGTATAGCTTGGCTGGAGTGGAGAATCAAATCCAACAAAGAGAATCCTAGCAAAACCTTTCACTGAAGCTCTCTAAACAACGCTGCTTTAATAACCTACTTTAAAGAATCTAAAAACTTCTTCCTGTTTTAAAGCTTTCAGACATAACATATGCAAAACTCAGGTAGGAGACTGGAGTAGGAGGGATGCCCATGGGCACTTCAGAGCTTCAGCCTTTAATTAGAGCCTATTTTCTCCCACCTACATCTCTGCCCCTTGGGCTTTGTGACATTCACAACCCTTTAAATAAACTAGGTTTAGTATAGTTGTGTTTGAGATTAGATTGGCACAGGTGGTGGGTATTATTATTACTTCTGTTACAATAGTAGCTAGATGCCCCAATGGAGATCTGGGCTGCATTTTGCTTGGAAATGTACACAAATACAGTATTAGTACAGTCCTTGCCCTTAAGTGCTTACAGCGCCCAAAAGCTTACAATGTAAATGAACAAGGCAAAGACTTATCATTCCATTTTTTCAAATGGGAACCTGGACACAGGAAGATCACATGGCTTGCCCAAGATCAGAGAAAAATTCTATGGCAGTGCCATGCACTGAACCCAGCTGTCCTGAATCCCTCTTTATTGCCTTAACCACAAGACCATCCTTCCTCTCTCTCGTTGGTACCTACATACCCAGTACTTCTACCTGTGCCCCTAGCATTTGTTGTAATATTTTTAGTTATTTTAATTAGCATTGTACAGAAGTGCTAGAATTTTTGTCAGTTTAAGAGGGAGGAGACATACATTTGTAGAGATTCTAATTTTTGAACCATGTTTACTTCTGTTCCACCCAGATTTGGCATTATCTCACTTCTGTTTTTCAAAATAGTTTGCCTCAGATATGATTTGATTATTGAGGTTATATGAAAAACTGCTTAAACTCAAGATACACCATAATTCCAACTTTGTTATTATTTATCATGTTTTGTTTATTTGCATTGAACAGTACCTAAGGGCCAGAGACCCATTGTGATGTACAAACCTACAATAAAGAGATGGTCTCTGCCCTGCAGATCTTACCATCTAAATAGAGACAAGAAGTGAATAAGACAAAGAGATGGGGGAGCACAAGGAGACAATGAGCTGATACTGCTCAGCATCAGCAGTGGTCAGAGCATACTGACCGTTATATGGCCCTCATTTTATGGCTTAGTCTCAAAACCATATCTTATATTTGAGCTTCTAGCACTGTAGGAGGTGGTCTGTTAGTGTTGCCCAGCAGTGGTGTTCTCAGGCAGGCACTCAGTGTCAATGTGGTACTGTTTTTCAGGAGGTGTTAGACTGAGGGCAGGTCTGTACTCCCGCTTAAGTTGACCTAACTTACATCGCTCAGGGGTGTGATAAGACACCCTCCGAGTGATGCAGGCTACAGTGACCTAAGCGCTGTCTCCCGCTGACATAGCTTCTGCCTCTTGCAGAGGTAGAGTAATTATGCCTATTTACCAGACTGCGCTGATGTAGCACTTCTAATATAGACCTACTCTCAGACGTTAAGGCCAGAAGGGACCATCATGATCATCTAGTCTGACCTCCTGCACATTGCAGTGCACAGAACCTCACCCACCCACTCCTGTAATAGACCAGTAATTCAGCTAGAGATTAGGAAAGTCCTCAAATCATGGGTTAAACACTTAAAGTTACAAAGAATTCACCATTTACACTAGTTTAAACCTGCAAGTGACCTGTGCCCCCTGCTGCAGAGGAAGGAGAACCCCCCCCCCAGGGTCTTTGCCAATCTGACCCAGGGGAAATTCCTTCCCAACCCCAAATGTGGCGATCAGATAGACTCTGAGCATGTGGGCAAGACTTGCCAGCCAGATACCTAGGAAAGAATTCTCTGTAGTAACTCAGAGCGCTCCCCATATAGTGTCCCATCACCAATGGTTGGTGATGGGACATTTGCTGCTAGCAGTCACAGGTTGGCTACATGCCATTGTAGGCAGTCTCTGCTCTTTTGCTGTAAGGTAAAGTAAGTTTAGATAACATACACTCTAACTCAAGAAGATACAAAATCCTTTGATACTTGAAAAAATGGTGGTTTATGGAGGAAACTGCACATACCTTTGCTGGACAGTTCCTCGGTGACACCTGAGGCAGCAGCAGCCACAGAAAAATTATTAGTATCCTGCCTTCCTGAGTTTTAGTTGGTGTTTCTGAACCTATAATACATAACTGAGTACAACTCAAGCTACAGTCATTAACCACATTTTTATCACTTTCCTTTTCATTATATTTGAGTCTTATCTGATTTTGTTCGGGAATAAGAACATTGTGGTGGACCAGAAAGATGAGAATGCAGTGAAACTGAGAATAAGAGAAGAAAAGAAATGCATGAGAAATTGCAATGGAATACTTTAATGCTGGTAGTTTTTTGGTGTGATGAAATGGAACCCCTCCGATGTGACTTGATCATACACGTAAAAAAGGGGTGGGCAAACTTTTTGGCCCAAGGGCCACATCTGGGTGGGGAAATTGCATGCAGGGCCATGAATGTAGGACTGGGGTTGGGGTGTGGGAGGGGGGTGCAGGGTGTATTCGGGGGCTTGGGGCAGAGGGTTGGGGGGCAGAAGGGGGTGCAGGGTGAGGCACGGGGTTGGGGCTCAGGGCAGGGGGTTGGGCTGTGCGAGGATGTGCAGGGTGCTAGAGGAGGGGGCTCAGGGCAGGGGGTTGGGAGCAGGAGGGATGCGGGGTGCTGGAGGGGGCTCAGGGCAGGGAGTTGGGGGGCAGGGTGCAGGGGGGGCTCAGGGCAGGGAGTTGGGGGGCAGGAGCGGTGCGGGGTACTGGAGGGGGCTCAGGTCAGGGGGTTAGGGTGTAGGAGGGATTCGGGGTGCGGGATCCGGCCCAGCACCGCTTACCTGGAGAGGCTCCAGGGTGCCAGTGGCATGCACCGGGGCTAAGGCAGGCTCCCTGCCTGCCCTGGCCCTGCGCCGCTCTGGCACCATGTCCCTTTGGCCCCTGGGGGAGGTTGGGGAAGAGAGCTCCAAGCGCTGCCCTCGCCTGTGGATACCTCCCCCGAAGCTCCCATTGGCCACGGTTCCCTGTTCCTTTGTCAATGGGACCTGCGGGGCATGGCGCCTGCAGGCGAGGGCAGCACATGGAGCCCTTGGTGCCCCCCAGGGGCCACAGGGATGTGGTGCGGGAGCGGTACGGGGCCCGCAGTGCCATGGGGGTGGCAATCCCGGGGGCTGGATCAAAAGCCCTGATGGGCTGGATCCAGCCTGCGGGCCGTAATTTGCCCACCCCGATGTAAACTAAGTATGAGAGTATGATATTAAGCAACTCCTCTGATCTGCTACTGAGATTACAATAGACATAATGAGTAATAAAGCCATCTCATAATAACATAGTTGCTTTATGTGCTCGGTTTCCAGAAAACTTCAAAAACAAGAAAATATTAATTTTTTTATTCTGTCTTCATGAGTGCAGGACAAGGTTACATTGTGTTTGGAATTATAAAAAAAATACTAACTTTCATTTCCTAGTCAAAATAATCTCATATATTCTCCCCACACCCCATTTTAAATGTACCGTATTCAGTTTGGTCTTGTGCTTTGAAAAGGTTTCTTTTTTCAACTGGAATGATTACAGATATTATATCTTCCTCAAAAGAAGATTGCAAAAAGCTTACTTAAAATGGGAACTCTAAGCACTGTTATAAATGGATTGACACTGTAGATTGACTCTAGTTTCTGTAAATACCTGTGTATCTCTTGCTAAAATGGTGCTATGTAACTTATTACATTAGAGTGTTTGGGAAATAATAAGAGAGATCTTTGAAGCCAGTATATTTTGGAGACTACTTTTTCTTTTAGTCCAGTGATGGAAGCACTCCAAAGCTATGCTTTAGCACAACTCTTATCCTTTTTACAGTGATAGCTTCTGGCCATACACTTAAGGCCTGTTTTTGCTCCCATTGAAATCGATGGCACAACTCCTATTTCAATGGAGCAGATTGGATTTAAAGTCCAGAAATGACACATCTACATGTTGTTTTTCTTGGGGATTCAGTCAGTTCCCATTTTTTTTTGATGTCTCTCAGTATCTCAAATGCTGAAGCTGTACTTATGTTCTTCTTCCTTGCCCTTGTCCACTGTGATTCGGTGATCTGCTTTTATCTACCA
This sequence comes from Dermochelys coriacea, assembly GCF_009764565.3. Lineage (NCBI taxonomy): Eukaryota > Metazoa > Chordata > Testudines > Dermochelyidae > Dermochelys > Dermochelys coriacea. The sequence goes on from NC_050069.1 coordinate 196,103,854, forward strand.
ACTTCGAGACTTTGCAGATCCATTGCTTTCTGGAGCAATTTGATTATTCCCAGTGATTCAGGGGATGCTTTTCATTTGAACCTAGTGGTAAAAGTCAGTGGTATAAGCTAGCTTTTTTTAAATTGCTGGTATTAATTATTTATTTAATCATTCAGAAGTAATTTGAAACTCTCTGTTGCTGGAGTCTGAATCTCGCATGAACAAAAAACATTTCAGATCTATAATATATTACCAGTTAGTGATGTAATTTGATGTAACACGACTAATTGTCCACCTATATATATACTGCTGTTCTTGCAATAGTCTAAATGAATGAATCCTAAAGGTTTTGTGAATATGTCATGTTAGAAAATTAAACATTTTTAAGATTGACTGACTGATATCAGCTGTTAGTATTTTGTGTTCATTTAGTTGAAAGGAAAAAAATCTTCCTGGTTTAAAGAAAAAAGAAAAGAAAACCCTTTTAGATGATCCATCTCATCAAAATAAGCACGACAGGCTTGAATACCCTTAATATATTCATACCCACACATTAAAGTGCTGTACATTTTTCATAATTATGTTCTTCTGTAACTGCATTTGTGTGAACCCTCTGGAAGAAAATGGAATTAATTAACCACCTGGCTTCATCTCCTGTATGCAAAGAAACAATTCTAGATGTCTTCAGGGTTGTTGGAATGTATGTTATTATAACCCCTAAAATAATAACATGAAGGATTTGCTTCTGTTTTCCAACAAGAGCAATTTTAAAATATCCTTTCAGATTTAGGGCAAGCCTTAATGCTGCAAGGTACTGAGAGCTTGTGTGAGATGCTAAGGACCCATCAGTATCCACTAGCTTCTATGGGAGACGAATGCATTTAGCGTCTTGCAGGTGCTTCTCAGTACCTTGCAGGATCGAATCCTCAAGGCTTGTCTAAACTTGAAGGTTAATTTGGATTAAGGCAGGGTGTGAATTTAAAGTGCAATAGCTAACTGTGACTGTGAACTAAAATAAACCAGAACAAGGCACTCTTATTTTGGAGTAAGTGTCTTCACATGGAGTTACTTTAGAATAACTCCATGAGTAGTCAAGCCCTAGGTCACAAATACGAAATTTAGAAATATGGTAAAATATGAAACTTTGAATCTTTGCATTAAACAGAAGAAAAACTGCAAACTACAGTGCAGAGATTGTTAACTTGATTCTTATTCACACTAAGGCCACTTTATACCACTCTCATAATGTAAATACCCACCTTAAAGCCCTTTCACACTGCTAGAGTGGTGTAAAGTGGACTAGTGTATGTTTACTTCTACTTTTATGGCCCCTTTGTGCTGAGTACAGTGGTTCTCAAAGTTTTGTATTGGTGACCCCTTTCACATAGCACACCTATGAGTGCGACCCCCCCACTTATAAATTAAAAACACTTTTTATATATTTAACACCATTATAAATGCTGGAGGCAAAGCAGGGTTTGGGGTGGAGGCTGACCGCTCGCGACCCCCCATATAATAATCTTGTGACCCCCCCTGAGAGGTCCTGACCCCCAGTTTGAGAATCCCTGCTTTAGTATAAATGAGAAGCAGGTTTTTTGTGTTCACATTTGTGTGAAGATATTGTTATGGTATCTTTTTATCAGTATCTTAAATGTCAACCACATTACTCTTTGCCTCATTATCTACTGTACCATTCAGTGCATGTCATTTGACTTTAGCTATCTTGTTTCTGCACAGCATTCACAATTTGTTGTTTGTATTATGAAATATAGTCAGTGTTGTGACCCTGGTCAAATATTGATGTCATTATGCGCCATGTCAAGCTTTTTTAAAAATTGCTTGTTTACTTTTTTGATGCCTTTTTCATTTACTCAGTGTCATTACTCCATGAACAAGGCAGCTTCTTTCCTGGGCATTGGCACGCAGAATGTTTACTTCATCACAACAGATGAAAGGTAAAGAAACTGAGCCACTGCCATGGTCTGATCCTTTTAAAATGCAGTAGTGCTGTAAGTAAGTAACCTCTTTGAACATAACTGAAATAGTTTTAAATCTGTGTCCCTTAGAGGTAAGATGATACCTGAGGAACTGGAGAAACAAGTCCAGCGGGCCAGGAAAGAGGTGAGAGGTGGGGAAAGAGCGAGCATGCAGGCTGCGCACTTGTGCATTTGAATGAAAGAAAGGGGAATAAGAGTGAGCGAAAGTTACAATAGGGCAGTTCATATACACATGTTCTTATGCGTGCAACCTGCTTGCCACAAATTGTTCAGTAAGCCAGGAATTCCGGGGGATTTGCTGTACAAGGCCATTAACGTTTCCCAAGGCCTTTGCTCGTGTTAATCTTAAGATTAAGTAATGCTGCTCTGAAGGACTCTAGTACATCTTTTCCGCTCACAATATTCCGTTTGCCCTCAAGCCTTCGTAAATTGACATGATGAATGTATTGCTTTAAACTGTTGCTGCTTTCTTGATTATAATGTAACAATCTTAACTGTAGCAAAAGCTATAAGAGAAGAATCAGCAAATGTTAGGAAGCATGTGGAATAAAGGCCTGTTGTCTTAGCATGAAGTACCACGTTCCACCCCGCTCATTGCAGTGACAGGGATCAGAGACTCCATCCAGTGTTTGTTCCTCCAGGGATCCTGCCATCCAGGAAGGTGGGTGGAGGTAGCATTTGCAGGGATAGGGTAATGCACCGTGGGATGTATTTTGCTGCTCCTTTGAGCAGCAGCAAAGTGTGTGCTGACAATTTGCCAGCTAGCACTTGTTACTGACAGTAGCTTATGAACTTGCTAGCTTGGGGGCCGGAACATGATTCTTAAAATGCAGATCATCTCTCCTTGGGTTGGCTAGCTGGGCCTTCCTCTGTGCACCCAACTTGTGCATCAAAGCAGCAAGGGCTGGGATTGAGCCCTTAGTCCTCAATCTGGGAATTGCATACGGACAGCTGGTGTGTCATCTAGGATGTTAATGTGCTGGACCACACACAATGGGGCTGACACTTACACCTACTTTGCAATGAAGTCAGAAGTGACAGTCCCATCCTGCTTTGCACCATCCTACCTTGCACACTGAGTAAATGAAAAAGACACTGAGCTTTCAATAAGGGCTGACTTACAGGTATATCCTTAACCAAACCTAACAGTTATTTCCCCACCGTGTACCATATTTAGTTGACTGACTACTGATTTACTGTGGGCCTAATTGCATAGCAAAACAAATTCCTCCTCCCCCCCACTCTCCCAGACAGCTGAAGGAGAAGAGCTACACTTCACTCATTTTGAGCAGGTAGGAGAAAGCAGAAGTGAAAATAAAACTGGGTAACTAAAAAGCATACATTAGCTGGGCTAATAGGGAAAAATTCCTTGCTCAGGTAAGAAAAGGACTTTCCTTTCTTGGCCTGTGAATGAGCTGTTGATGGATTTCTTTTTGGATGATTTTAAAGAAAAGCACCTAAAATAAGAGTGGGCTAGATCCATTTGTTTTGCTCTGATTTTTATAGGAAAGAAAACCTTTTCCATATTAAAAATGTTCTGGTTACAGATTTGCTTTCTTTGATGAATGTTTATTATTGTTTCATTTGCCTTGAAATGGGAACGACAAGCACTTTGAAAGGTTCTCTCATTTCAGTTTAGGTTCTGTAAGTACCTCTCTTCTTGATTAAATGCCATTTTATACTTTTTCCACAGCAATATGTCTCAGTGAATCTCAGTAAATATTCTTAACACACCAGAGGACTATTTTTTCTTATTCTGCAGTGGTGGAACTGCATGAGTGTTCTATAAAGCATAACAAAGAGACAAAGTGGGTGAGGGTAATATCTTCTGTTGGACCAGCTTCTGTTGGTGAGAGAGACGAGCTTTTGAGCTTCCATAGAGTCCAGACGTGAAGAAGAGCATTGTGTAAGCTTGAAAACTTGTCTCTCACCAACAGCAGTTGGTTCAAAAAAAAGATATGATCTTGCCCACCTTGTCTATCTAATATACTGGGACTAACACTGCATAAGGCATAATAGACAAAAACTCTAGGCCTCTTTACTAACAAGATACAACTATACCTGGTACTTAGAGCAAAAAGGAAAAAACTCAGAAAAGAAGATTTGCTTAAATATAGTGGCAAGCAGAATAAAAACATGCTTCCCTTACGAACTAAAAATGTTATGGTCATTATCAAGAATTCATAGAGGACCCAATCCTGTTGGCCTAATTCAGGCAAACCCCTTGTTGGCTTCAGTGGGAGTTTTGCCTTTGCCTGTCCATTTACTGTGGGAGCAGACCAGCAGGGATTCTTTAATTATTTTTTGTTAAATGTAATCAATACATAGAGTTATTGCCATGGCGGAAGTGTTGCTTCACTTGGTACTTTAGTTTCAGGCTCTTTTGTTGTGTTTCAGATTAGTTGACTTGTTTTAGACTGTGAGAGGAATGAACAAAAGTTCAGAGGGACATTACAGACTGAGATTTTTGTGAACATATGGGCCTGAGTCTCATTTACACTAAGGCCACTTTACACTGCTCTGGAAGTGTAAGTAAAATTGACTCCCCCGCAAGGCCCTTTGACATGGTTAGGTGTAAGGTTGTTTTAGTGTAATTGTGAATGAAGCCTATATGTCTTCAATAGATGTTTAAAAGTAAGTGATAGTTATTTAAAATTGGTCTGGATTTCATTCGAAATAAAACATCACATTGCCAGATTGTCAGCTGCTATAAATTGAAATGAATGGAGCTGCGCTGATTTACATCAGCTGAGGATCTGGCCCTAAAAATAAATCAGAGAGAAGTCCCTCTTGTTAGCCTAAAATTAAGCATGTAGTTGATGAAATCCCAAATTTAACAGTTTTAATACCAGTTTGGGCATGACCTTGAGTGGTGCAGAGGACTAACCGCTCCCATTGACCTGAGAATTCCATCGCTCAGTGCTGCTTGGGATGAATTTACCTTCTCTAAGTAATTGCAAACCTGGTTGCATGTGCAAGTCTCACTGACATCAGTAAGAGCTACAAGCTCGTATCGGAGGGTGGAATTCCGTCTACTATTGTAATCACCCTGCTAGGATTAACTAAACAGGAAAACTTTGCCGCTGAGGCCAAAAGGGAAAGAGAGAATTGCCTGAGATCTCAAAGCTGCCAAAAGTTTCACTACTCAATCTATCTAATGTGTCTGAGAGAGAGATGGAAGAAGATCTCACTATATGTTTAACCACTGCCTATAATCCTTACTATTTTTAGAAGAGTAGGACAGACACAGTGACTTGCTGTGGGCCACTGACATTAGGGTTAGTGATAATTGTTCCAGCTTTAGAATATGCTGGCACCTGCTAAGGCAGAAAGTGTTACCAAGCTGTCTTCCTCTGCACTAAGCAGGGTGAAGAATACAAGCACTGCAGGGATAATGCAGGTGGGATCCCCTGATAGATGAGGAGTCACTTACTTGCCTGATAGTTGAGCTAATGGTGCCACCAATATTGGGCAGAACTGCAGCAAACACAGTAGTGAGAGGGAAAGGATTGTGAAATGACAATTAGAGTAAAAAAAAAGAGAGATGTCAACTATCCAACATGCTTTCATCTTTACAGGGCTCAGAGCTGTCAAAATATAGTCTGCATCTAGTGGCTTCCAGCCCATAACAATATGTCATCCAGGAATGCTGGTTTTTGAAAGTCAGCACTTTAAAATACAGTACCTCATATGTTAGCCTTTTACAGCTGAGAAACTAAAATGTAGACACTGTTATACCTGCCCTATTTTTCTAGACCTTGTTATATTTTAGCTCAGCATGCATATTAGAGGATGTGAACGGTGCAAATGACATTTCTTGTTTTGGATCATTTCACAGGGGGCAGCACCATTTCTTGTCTGTGCCACAGCTGGTACAACTGTGTTGGGAGCATTTGATCCTCTGGATAAAATAGCTGATATCTGTGAAAAACATGGCCTTTGGCTGCATGTGGATGTAAGTTAGTTTATATACCATGTAGTTTGTTAGTATTGCTTCAGCACTGTTGATGCTTTCTTCGGCTGCTGTGATATGTCCATGCACTCAGAAATTAGACAGGAGTTTAATTCCATTTGCCATTCTTTGCATGTGCAGCAGAAATGCAGCCACTTTCTCTCCTAAGTTCTGGTTGTTGAAAATCAGCAAACAAGTGGGTTTTGAAACCTGGTCAAAGTCTTTTTGCAGATTGCCAGATTGTACTTTAAGAATGCTTCTAAACAGCCTCCCACTCCTTCCTCCCACCCAAAAGACACAACAAAACCCCATGCAGTTTTGAAGAGGAGAATTGTATAGAAATATTCCTTCAAATTCTTTCAATTTCTTAATATGGGCTGGCTATAGCATAATTGCTGTTAGTTGGGTCAAAGTCAAATGTTCCCAGTGAGACTAGCAAGACGTGTAGTCAATGAGTTTATAGTGGTCTAAATGAGAGCAAAATCTGCCTTGATCGCAATAACTGATGGCTGTCTTGCATTCGTGGATTTGGCTTTCCTGTTGACCTGCTTACATTTTCCTGGGCTGCTCAGAATAAAATGTTCTCTAACCCTTTTTTTCATTGTATGATAAGGTTTTAATCTATACAAATGAAAGGTTGGAAAGTTGAATTTATTATCTCTGTCTGGAGTAACCATTGAGTTACTGGTATGAACATGAAGAGTTAATTTTTTAAAGTTGTTTAATCTAAAATTAAATCTTGTAGCCCAGATTCTGCTTATTAATTACACTAGTATAAATTCCAGAATAACTTGACTGAAGTTTATGGAATTACTCAGGATTTATACCGATCTAATCAGAGGAAAATCTGGACCTAGGTCTATAGGGAAGATTTAATTTTGTTTGTTTTTGATTTTGAACACTTTAAGATTTTTGCAGTGGAAATGGCCTGAATTTTAAATAGAAGCTTTTTTATATTTAACCTGATCACGCTTCCAATTGAGTCAGTGATTTTTGCCATTGATTTGATGGATTGGCCCTATTCGTTTAATAGAAGTGCTGGAGAAGTAGCATGGCTAGGGCATTGCTTATCAAATCTAATACTTTTCATCTGATAATTGTCCTAAGCCTGTAGTTCCTAAATTGCAGTCTGAGAGGGACTTGCTAGTGGCCTGCAGAGAGCTGGCTTTTCTTGTTTCCAGCTGATAAATCATATTAAGAAGCTAAAAATAATAATTTAATATTAGGAAAATTTTACTTTTCCATGTGTGCAATTGCTGTAGTTGCCTCAGGGATCTTACTTGATTTCCAGAGGAAGGGCAGGTGTCCTGCACAATTATGAATGGAGGATATTTGGTGAGCACGGCAAGTTTGCTATTAAGATGTGGCCCACATTATGAAAAAGTTGAGAGTTCTTACTGTAGGCTGATAGTGGAGCTTTGGTTTATTTATGCTTTTAGTGGTAGGTATTTGTATGTGCATGTAGAGGGGCTGTAACCCTATATTTTATTTATTTGTATAGCCATATATATCTATTCAAGCTCAGTAATGTGGATGGTTACTCTTGTAACTGCAGAAAAGAACTCAAGTGATATTCATAATATGATCAATGATGAATATAAGAAAGAGAAACAAGTAACACAGGAACTTGTAATTCAGAAATAATCTTTAGGAATCATGGTGATCAGAGGCCATTCTGAAAAGAAACGGCAACCCCATGTACACTAAAAATAGTGTTTGAAAGCTAAAAGCCTAGTTCTATGCTGATTTATGCATTGTGTAGTCCAGTGGTTATCAAGAGAAGACCGAATATGGCCTTGTTTATAGTTTTGAAAAAATAAGAATAATTTAGTTAAAATCAAATGATTTGAGTAGATGTAAGTGCTCTATACAGCAGGGCTATAGTCTGATGTCAGTTACACTGGTGTGAATCAGAGTCACGCCCTTGGCTTCAGTCCCAAGAGCTTTTCACCATGCTGTCTAAAATGAAGTCAGCAGAGTTATTCCAGATTTACACAGTTGTAACTCAGTTCCAAATCTTACCCTATGTCAAACAATACTAGGGAAACTACATATTCATTAGATTTCCTTCTCCAAATATAAAAAAACACACTTTAAATTATAAGTTTGTGTTGTGGATGCAGAACTTTTTGTGGTTTTTGTGTGGTTTTTTTTTTTTTTAAAGAGTTACGCTGTATTTCAAGAGTTAACTTGTTGATTATGAAATGCAGGGCCTAATGTGATGATGATTGTCTGTCTTTATTGTCTAAAGAGGAACTCTGAATAAAATGAAAAGCTCAGTTTATCACACACATAATTAAAGTTGTATTGTCTTAGAACCTGATCTGACTTCCACTGAATTAATGGGAGCTTTTCTGTTGACTTTAATGGGTGTTGGATCAGTCCCCTAGCCAGTGAGTGGGCATTTAGCATAAACGAAGTTTATTTGCAGCTCTTCCACAGAATGCTGTGTGATCTTGGGGAAACTCACTGAACCTCCTTGTACTTCCTTTCCCATTTGTAAAATTGGAATAATAACTATTATATTATAAGGAAGTTGTGGAACTTTGAGATTCACAGCTGGAGTATTATTATTAAAATATGATTCTTCCTGTATGAGAAAAAGAGTAATCCAGTGGTGAGGCACTAGCCTAGGACTCGGGAGATCTGCATTTAATTCCCTATTTTGCTGCAGACTTACTGTATGATCTGAGAGACAAGTCAGTTATTCCCTCAGTTCCCCATCTATAAAATGGGAATAATAGCACTTTCCTACTTCATGGGTTTTCTGAGGATATATACATAAGTACTGTTTGGTACTCAGTCTGCCGTAAAGTGAGCCATGTAAGTGCCTGTAAGACATTATTTTAACCTTTCATTCCCTGGTGTGCCTTCACTGTTCCTATCTCCCACTTATGACAGATACCATTTCTAGCCTTTTGCCTCTGAAACAGATACTGATCTTAATAAATTATAGACCACCTGATGCAACTACCTCAGTGCAGCTGCTCCTCTGAATATTTGCATTCCCATACTTGTGTCCTGAAAACCCGGATCCAGTATTTCTACTTTATTACACTTATGTTAATAGAAATTGTGGATGCTCCAGTACTTCTCAGGATCCAGTCTTGGCATTTCCTTTTTGTGGACTTCAGTAAGAAGAAGGCACTGTGCAGTGTGGGTTGTGCAGACATCAGCACACAGTTGTGCCAGTGCACCTCAGCCCTAATTTAATAGTATGGCTGGGACTGAGGCCTCTCTTAGGGCGAGGCTAAATATAGTGTGCCCAACTTGTGATGTCTGGGGACCAGACTGAAACTACTACATCTAGGTCACTTGCTGTGGCCTAAAGTCATATTTTAAATCAGGTCTTCATAAGTGAAATGCTACCACAATGTGTTAATCCTCTGAGTAATCTAATTTTATGAATTTGTGCATTTTTGGAGCTGAGCAAGTGCCTGGTGACTTGAATCGGGCCAAGATTTCACCCTTAGTGTGAAATTCACATTTCCCTGAAAAAATTGGGCCACAGTGGGATAGAGGGGCCTCAAATCTCCCCCCCCCCCAACATAAGGTATAGCACCTAGAGCTATCCTTGGGCTCTAGTAGCGGCCATAGCTCAGTATGCCCCACCCCTGTGTGGGATTCATTGCTAATGAATCTAGATAATTTGATACCCACGGACCACACCCCTACCACTCTTCTAGTCCACCCCAATCCCCTGTGCATTCTTGTTGAGTGGAGAACATTTCGCTTGGCTCTTCAGCATGAAGGGGGCTGTGGAATCCTTCTAAATGGCCTTTCTGCTTTCTGGCTTCGTACAGCAGAACAGCCGTGGTTCCACTTCTTTTGATCATTCCAGAGCTGTGCATGGATGGGAACCGAGCTTTCACCCAATCCTATCACATGGCTTTTGGCCTAACTTCCAGTCAGTAACAGTATATCCATCATATAACAATTGCTTCATAAATATGTATAAAAAACATTTTATTTGCATTACCCATTCAGAAAAAATATTGATCTTTAATAGGACTCTTCTATGAGGCTTTCTGAAAATTTTTTTTTTTTTTTAGTTCCTGGAAAAATGTTCCCAATTTATGCAGAAATCCCTGCTAGGTACATTTTAACACACGTATTCTGCATATGCATTTTTAAATCACTTGGGTCCCAGTTCTGCAATGGGTTCTGCATAGGTGAGTCCCTGTACCTGTGTGGATCCCTGCTTAAGTCCCTGCTCTGCACAAGCATGGATTCTGCCAGAGCTCTTTGCAAGATCAATGCCTTCAACATTTTGAGCCCTTTTCTTTTTTACTAGTAATAAGTTCTTACAAAGGTTTTGAGCACATTATGTGATGTGTGCCCCACAATCTCCCTTTCCATGCATAGCTGCATGGAAACTCTTCATTAATGTCTGAGACTTATAGATTCATTGCAGCTATTAGATAGTTGGGATCCAATCCTGCTCACATTGAATCCATGTTAAAAATTCCATTGATTTCAGTAAAACAACGAGGAGTCCGGTGACACCTTAAAGACTAACAAAAATTTATTTGGGCATAAGCTTTCATGGGTAAAAAACCCACCTCTTCAGATGCATGGAGTGAAAATTAGAACTGGACTCCTCATTGGTTTTTGTGGATACAGACTAACACGGCTACCCCTCTGATAATTGATTTCAGTGATGCAACATCAGACCCTAGGTGCTGCTGTCACAAACTTGCAGAGGTTGTATTCTATAGTGGAAGTCAGTGGTCCAAATTCTGGGCTCGACTCTGCAACTTACATAGAGTAGCCTTTACTTGAGAGAGTATTGTCATTGAGGTCAATGGGACTACTCATGTAAATGCTACTGAGAGCGAGTGAACGAGATTTGCAGAATTGGGCTCTCTTAGACACTAGTGCAACCAACTTGATTTCAATATGATTGCATTGATGTCACTGAGTGTACAATTGGGTACCATGAGCAAGGATCACACACTTTTAAAACAGAGTATTGTTTTTGGATAAGATGGATTATTGAGGCTTTATAAAATAATGCAGTGGGCCTTAGAATATACAAATTACAGAGCCTTAGAATATACAAATAACATTATCTTGGTTATGTAAATATCTCAACAGGCATCTTGGGGTGGCTCAGCTTTGATGTCAAGGAAGCATCGCAAGCTTCTGCATGGCATTCACAGGTAAATAATTTAATGGCTCATGGGAACACCTAGGAAGGGCATTAATTGGGAAGGGCAGTGCTTAAGAATCACTTTGGGGTTTGTATGTCCAAAGTATTTTTTTAATTGAAGAGACTGCAGAATTTATAGGTGGGGACAGGGAGAAGATTCAGAAATCTGTTATAGGCATTTGTACTATACATGGGCATTTTTCACGATCTACAGTTGTGATTATAGGGTAATCATTTGGTGTTTTTTTTTCCTCTTTCCTTGATTCCCCAGGGCTGATTCTGTTGCCTGGAATCCCCATAAAATGTTGATGGCAGGAATCCAGTGCTGTGCTCTTCTGGTGAAAGACAACTCTGTAAGTCCTCCTGTTATCTTTTAAATGTAACTTAAAGTTGGGGTGTGTCGTTGCTGTATTATGGAAGTGGAGATAATTAGGAAGCAATTGCAAGTTATTTTTACTACATTCTCCAATGCAAAGTAGAGAGTTGTAAAAAATGTATACAATGTCACAAAGGACAAATAATATGGGACCAAATTCACCCATGACACTAAACACAACAGAGTTTTATACTAGGGTTGAATTTTCATGTGGTGTTCCTGTAACTTATTTGATTTAGATCATGAATAAGCTGCTCAATCACTCAGATGTAGGATGAAGTGATCTCCAGCATTTGGAGACTGATCTTGCTCCCATCAAAGTCCATGGCAAAACTCTCATCCATTTGGATGGGAGCAGTATTTAGTCTTTAGGTGACATTCATTAAACAGTTAGGGCTAAATGTTTCCTTCCTTTGCACCTAAATTTTAGGTCGACTTGCAACCACTGCTCCTTTGCCTCTCCCCATTGTTCAGTGCATTGTGCTGGTGTGTTTCTTTCATCCCTTTCATATCTTCCATATGGTTTGGTGACTTCTCTGTCTGCTTGTCCCGGTGAAGTGTTATGTTGCATAAAAATCAGTTGGACTTAGTTCGTGCTGTCACAGATTGACAGGAGGTGCTGTGTTCAGCAGAATTACTTCTGCACATTGCACTAGTGCATCAGCAGGATAGGTGGATGGAAAAGAGATGGCTCACCGGTATTTCTGGGGAGGTATAGATGGGCAATACTTCTCCTGTTTCTGCTTGCATATACTGATAAAGTGAAATAAGTTTCATTTTTACCCCCCCATGAATTAATCACTCTCTCCTCCTGAGTAACCTTCCCAGGAATTAGCATTTACAGTAACTCCTCACTTAACGTTGTAGTTATGTTCCTGAAAAATGCGACTTTGCGTGAAACGATGTTAAGCTAATTCAATTTCCCCATAAGAATGAATGTAAATGTGGGGGTTAGGTTCCAGGGATATTTTTTTTGCCATACAGTACAGTACTATAGTTGGGAGGTGCCCCGTCTTACCCCACACAGGTACAGCCCACTGGCACTGGAGACTATGAGGCAGGCAAGGAGGCTGAAGGTGCTGTAGGCTAGGAGAAGCACGTTGCACAACAGCAGCGGCAGCTTCCCCTACTCTGCAAGCACCAGGGGCCGGGGACTCAACCCTCAGCCCACCCACTCCACCCTTCCCCCAAGCCCCACCCTTAACCCACCTCTTCTTCCCCCTCCCCCTTTACTCTGCATCCGGCGTTCTCGCTCCCCCCCCCCGACTCCTGCCTGCGGCAATCAGCTGGCTTGCGGCATTCTGGAGGGAGGGGGAGGAGCGAGGACTCAGTGCGCAGGCTCCCCCGCCCTCCCCTGCTTCCTGAATGCTGCAAGCCAGCTGATTGCAGCGGATGGGAGGGAGGGCGGAGACGCGCTGCATCCTCGCTCCTCCCCCCTCCTCCTGCCCATTGCAATCAGCTGGCATGCCATGTTCAGGGGGCAGGAAGGTGGGGGGAGGAGCGAAGACTTGGTGCGCAGCCTCCCTCCTCCCTCCCCTGCCTCCTGCCCATGGCAATCAGCTGGTTTGCGGCGTTCGGGAGGCAGGGGGGGAGCGGGAGCCTGTGCGCTGAGTCCTCGCTCCTCCCCACTCCCTCCAGAACACCACAAGCCAGCTGATTGCCACAGGCCGGAGGCGGGGGGAGGTGGGGGAAGGCGCTGATTTGCGGGGTCTGCCAGTGGGTGGGAGGCGCTGTGGAGATGGGGGTGTAGGGGAGCTGATGGTGGGGCTGCCAGCTGTGGATTAAGCAGGCAGCCAAACGGCGTTATAGTGAAGCATTGCACAACTTTAAATGGAGCATGTTTTGTAATTTAGCAGGGATGTAAGATCGAAACAGCGTTAAGCGAGAGGACATAAAATGGGGAGTTACTGTACTCCAAGTTGATACTTTTTAAACACCTGCTGTGTTTGTAGACTGACATATTCAATTATAAAGCTGTTCAGTTCTGGTTATAGCGATTTCTTCTTCGAGTGATTGTTCATGTGTATTCAACAATAATGTGTGCGTGCTTGCCACATGCACCAGTGCCGGAAGTTTTCCCCCTAGTAGTACCCATGGGAGGGGAGCGCCCTCCGTGACCCCTGGAGTGGTGCCTGCCTGTTGCGGTATAAGGGGAGCTGCATGCTCCCCCCCACCCTCAGTTCCTTCTTGCTGCCAGTGAAGGTGCGTTGGACTGCTCTGCACTGCTCGTCCTCAAGGAATAAATATCGGCGGGACCGTGGCGGGCTTCACCATCAGTCCTCATCTCTGAGAGGGTACCGCAGTTGATCACGGCACAGTTGTTGATGCTGTCAACTCGGACTCCCGCTCCAAGTCTCCGCCAAGACATTGCAGCCCTGGGCATCGATCACTGGCTTTTCACTCGCGGGTCTGCCTGTTGAGGCTGTTCACGGAGCAGCTGTTACCGCCAGTACCGGTCCTCCACATCGAGATCGCGGGCCCGTGGTCATCATAGATCCCAGCACCACTGCTCCTCCCAGTCCAGAGACAGCAGCAGATTTTACGCCAGCCCGGACTCCGTTTGTAGCCGTCCTTCGATGGGCCAGTCCAGCCAACCCGAACAGCTGGCCATGCTGGTGCCACAGCAGGTGCAGTGGCACCAAGTGTCGTGGCCGGCCCAATGGTACCAGTGGGCACCATCGCCAGAGCTTCGGAGGCACCGTTGGCCTCCCTCTCCGGACCCCCAAGAAAGGAGGCGGTGGGATGTGTGTCCTCTGCACTGTGCTCAGAGTCTGACCAGGTGGTGGACCCTCCGGTGCCGGCTGACACCCAGAGCACCGCACTGGACTCTTTGCCTGCCCAAAGGAGGTGATTGCGGCCCCGCCCCCACTCCGTCCCGCAGGAGGACTTCAGGGCCCACCAAGAACTCTTAAAGAGGGTGACAGCAAGCCTCCACCTCCAGGCAGAGGAGATGGAGGAGTCCTCAGACTCCCTATTTAATGTGTTGTCCCCATTGGCACTGGGTAGGGTGGCCTTGCCCCTCCATGAAGGGGTGGCTAAGATTTCAAATGCCCTGTGGTAAACACTGGCCTCGTTGGCCCCCATCTCTAAAAGGTGGAACACAAGTACTTTGTACCCGCTAAGGGGCATGAGTTCTTGTATACCCACCCGGTGCCCAACTCCCTGGTGGTAGTCAGTCAACCACAGGGAACGGCAGAGTCAGCCAGCCCCCACCCCAAAGAACAGAGACTCTGAGACTGGACTCTTTTGGAAGGAAAGTTTTATTCATCTTTGAGCTTCCAGTTATGAGTGGCAAACCATCAGCTCTCCTGGGCCGGTATTCAATCTGTGGGGCTCCCTGCCCAAGTTTGAGGACTCCCTCCAGGAGCGCGATAGGATGGAGGTCAGGGCATTACTGGAGGAAGGGACAGCGGCTGCTAGGGCATCCTTGCAGGCAGCCTCAGATACTGCGGACATGGCTGCACAATCAATGGCCTCCGTGGTGTCCATGAGATGGGCATCGTGGCTCCTGCTCTCTGGGCTGTCCAGCGAGGCGCAGTCTTCCAGGCAGGATCTCCCTGACAGGAAAGCTCTGTTTGCAGAGGAAACAAATACAGGCTGCGTGGCATGAAAGACTCCCGCACGACCCTCCAGACTCTGCCCTCTCCCAATTCAGCCTCTGCCCTCTGCCGCGAAGCCCTCAAGCTGTGGGACTTCTGTATAGCCCACGACATCCACTGGAAGACCTTCTACCTACTGGGCGCCCGGAATGAATTGGCGGATCACTTGAACAGGGACTTTTCCTCGCAACACGAGTGGTCCCTCCACCCGGAAGTGGCCCACCGGCTCTTCCAAAGGTGAGGAACTTTCCAGGTGGACCTGTTCATGACTTGGCAGAACTGGCGATGCCCCGGTTCTGCTGGGGAGGGGCGCTATCTCCGATGCCTTTCTCCTGTCCTGGTCAGGCCAGCTTCTCTACGCCTTTCCCCCGTTCCTGCTAATCAGCAGAGTCCTGGAGAAGATAAAGACGGACAAGGCCTGGGTCCTCCTGATTGCCCCGGCTTGGCCCAGGCAGCATTGGAACGGGACCCTCACTGGCCTGGCAGTAGCTCCGCCGTGGCCATTGCCACTCCCCCCGGACCTGCTCTCTCAGGACCAGGGCTGCCTCCTCCCTCCCCAACCTGAAAGCTCTTCACCTCGTGGCGTGTCTGCTCAGTGGTTAGGTGGAGAGGAAAGGATGTGCTCAGAGCAGGTTCAGCATGTCCTCCTCGAAAGTAGACGGTCCTCCACTCACTGCACTTATTTGGCAAAGTGGTCCTGGTTTTCTAGGTGGGCGGTGGACCAGGGTGTCTCCCCCCGGTGACCGCCCTAATCCAGCTTATCCTTGATTACCTCCTCCACCTGAGGGCCCAGGGCCTGGCACCCTCGTCAGTCCAGGTACACCAAGGTTTATCAGTCTTCCATCTGCCAGTGCAAGGACACATGGTATTTTCCCATGCTATGACTAGCTGGTTCCTTAAGGGTTTGGACTGTCTTTTTCCGTATTCTGGACCCCCGGTCCCGCAGTGGGACCTAAACCTGGTGTTGGCTCGTCTCACAGGGCCCCTGTTTGAACCACTGGCCATGTGCTCCTGGTCTCACCTCTTGTGGAAGGTGGCCTTCCTGGTTGCAATCATGTCGGCCAGGCGAGTCTCGGAGCTCAGGGCCCTGACCTCTGAGCTGCCGTACATTGTCTTTCATAAAGACAAGGTCCAGCTCCGTTCATACCCCGCGTTCCTCCCGAAGGTGGTCTCTGCCTACTTACCACATGGGTCAGGACATTTTTCTACCAGTCCTCTGCCCCAAGCCTCATGAGTCCAGTGAGGAGCGCCGTCTCCACATGTTCGATGTGCGGCGGGCTCTGGCTTTCTACCTCGAGTGGACCAAGCCATTCAGAAAGTCCTTGCAACTGTTTGTCGCCTTGGCTGAGCGTGCCAATTGGATCACTTCATGCATTCGTTCCTGTTATGAGCTGGCGGGTGTCCCCCTGCCACCCATTGTGAGGGCACACTTGACTCGGGTGCAGGCCTTGTCGTCTGCCTTCGCGGCCCATGTCCCCATCCAGGACACTTGTAGGGCCGCCACGTGGTCTTTGATTCACCTCGCACTATGCGATCGTCCCCCAAACCAGGGATGATGCCAGGTTTGGCAGGGCTGTCCTCCATCCTGGGAACTTGTGAACTCCTACCCACCTCCAACAGATATAGCTTGGAATCTCCTATTGTGGAATACACATGAGCAATCACTTGAAGAAGAAAAGACCGTTACCTTTTCCGTAACTGGTGTTCTTCGAGATGTGTTGCTCATGTCTATTCCACGTCCCACCCTCCTTCCCCTCTGTCGGAGTTGTCTGGCAAGAAGGAACTGAGGGTGGGGGGAGCACGCAGCTCCCCTTATACTGCGCCAGCCAGGCGCCACTCTAGGGGTTGCGGGGGGGGGAGCTCCCCACTATGGGTGCTGCTAGGGGAAAAATTTCCGGCACTGGTGCATGTGGTGAGCACGCACACCAATTGGGAAATAGACATAAGCAACACATCTCGAAGAACACTAGTTATGGAAAAGGTAACTGTCTTATCTCAAGTGACCTTTCATGGCTTGTAGTAACATTACACACCATGTTAGGTCTTTTTGTGATAGACATCATTATTTCCCATAGGAAAGAATGACATGAGGGGAACTAATATCCTCTGATGCTCTCTGTCAAAGAGAGGGATGTGGATGATTTTGACTGGTGGTTAGAGCAAGAGTGAGCCCTGGTGGCTACAGCAGGAGCCAGAAATCAGTAATTGGAGCCATCGGCCAGAACCAGGTTACATTGAATGAGGAGAAACGGGCAGGGCTGTTTCTAAGCCAGAAGCTATCACAGTCATGGGCGAATTCTTTGAGCAGCCAGCAAATTGCTGCTGCTGGGTTTAAGAACTGGTCTGTTGACTCTTATTGCCAATGAGGCAGCCTACCACAGGCCTGATCTGCTCCTCAGATTGCCTGGAGTTTGTCTCTGCTGCAGGTTCTGATTCCTTACACCCTCTGCAATGCAGCTATGTTATATTCATATTTTGATAACGCCGTGTCCATACCTGCCTCACCCTCACAACTGAAACACTATAAAGAATTGTGAAGCATAGTCCGTAGGAGCCAAACCAAATAACACACTTTTTTGGAATACCACTACTTCTTTTTCAAACTGTAGCACTAGCCGTTCTGCTAGTTGACTTAGATGTCCACCCATGAGAGTAAGCTTTCTTCTCAAAACTGACTTAGTGTGATGCAATGGCTGTACAGGTAGATTACCGTAGCTGGTGTGTGGCCACTCAGAAGAACATAAGACTATAAGAAACTTTAGGGATTGGAAAAGGCTCAGTGTCTGACCTTTTGTTTGAAGATTCCATCTGCTTGCCTTTGTCACCATGACTTCCAATCTCCTAAAAGGACAGAGGATGCTTTCTTAAATCTTACAAATGTAGGGCCCAATTGTGGTTTTCCAGCCACTGCTCCAACTTGTGGGTATGGAGGAGGAGCATTACCATTCTGAGGAGAGCAAGGGAGAGCAGCTATGGTACCACTTTTTCCAAGGTGATAGCATGAGCTTCCTCCCTACAAGGTCAATTTTGCTGGCCAGTATGGAGGTGAGACAGGGTAGTGATTTGCTGGCCCTTCTGGGAAGCTAGTGGTATTGATAGTGTACAGTCCACACACACACCACCTTGAGTGCTCTCCCTTTTTGTGCCCCTCAATCAAGTCCATAGCCCAAAGTTTGAAGGGGAATTGAAGGAACAAGGAAAGGAGGAGGAAGACATAGTGACTTGAAGTGAGGAATTTAGTTCCCTTTTATTATTCTCTCATCCTCCTAATGGATTTTATTCTACGTATGTCAGTAGGTAACTCGTATCACTTTTATATCCCTTGGATTTTGTCTTAACATATTTTCTTCTATTTTATTACCAGTTCAAGAGAGTTATCTGTGATGTATTGTAATGCAGATTAAACCTGTACATTCTGTTACAGAAATAGAGACTTTTATTAAAAGTTTTGTCAGACACCTTGTACCATTTCACAATCAAACTTGCAACAGATGTAGAGAAATGAAATATGAACTATACCTTTAGTCAGGCCACACTGAAATTTAAAAAATGGATAGCGCTCTTTATATGAGATGTTCAGCGAGGTTTCATGTTTATAGGCTTCATGATCTACTTAGAACACGTGCAGTATGGCTGCCACTTAAACACACAGTTGCAAATCCAGATTAAATTCTATAGCCAAGCTTTTTTTCTACATGCATTCTTAATTGAATGGTATTGTTCAGCCAAAATCCTCCCCTAGTTCCACCCCCGCTCAATTATTGACAACTCCACTACCCTCCCTTGTCATCTAGGCGCATAACCTTAGGGCTATCTTCAACTTCTTTTCCACTTCCTGCTACATCCTGGCTTTTGCCAAATTCTTCCTTGCTTCTTCCTCTGCAATATTTATCAAATCTGTCCATTCCTCACTGTCTCAACTGCTGCAACCTTCTCCTTTCTGCTTATCCCTATCTCTATCGTCTGTGGACATCCAACCTTCTGCCTTTAAAATCATCATCTTCTCCTGTTGCTCTGTGGCACCCATCCTCGAGACATTTCACTAGCATCTTGTCTCATTGCACTTTAGTTTTAAACCCCTCGTCCACATCTTCCAGGCTCTGCTCAGCTCTGTGCCTGCTGCATCTCAGCTCTTCTTTCCGCACGCTTCCCACCTTGTGACCTACCTTCTTGCAACTCCCCTCTCCTTTAATGCTGCCTTTGTTCCCTTCCCCCCCATTTGTAATCTTGTGTCTTTTGTTGTATTTTGTACCCCATAATCCTACAACAACCCACCATCCTCTTATGAACGATGTGGCTTCATTCTTCTTCAAATCCCTCTACAGAGCTCATTTATTGTGGCTTCTTTTTCACCACTCATCTCCGTTTGGACAGTCTCTACTGAATTAGTCTTGAGAGTCAGAGCATGCGAATTTTTGCATAAAATGCTTTCATTTGAAAACTGGAATGAAGATGTAGTAAAATAATTTCCTGCATGCTACTTTTAAGTGTGAAGAGTGGCAGAACTCTGTTAGGAGACTGAAAGTGGTGCTGTATTGATACTCTGCTGGGTGCATTTTTATTGTACCAAATGAATAATCTATACTTAAATCATTAGAGATTCTCCAGTGTTTTGGGATGGAAATCTGAAATTTGGGGTGAAATCCACCCCACCTTATAATCCCCAAGTAATTGGACTATATGTAAGGAACTCTGTTGGAGCAGGACAGATTGGATCCTACCCCTTTATCCACAGGCAGGCCACAGGGCTGCAAACATAGGTGCTGGGGGTGCTGACACATCCTCTAGCTTGAGGTGGTTTCTATCCTACTCAGGGTTTGCAGTTTGGATCAGTGGCTCTCAGCACCCCCACTATACAAATTGTTCTATCACTCCTGGCTGCAAAGAACCTCCTCTGTGACTGCTCTTCCAACCTATGACTGCAACTCTGGCAGCAGCAGGCCTCCATTCTATGTATTTGGGCAACTAGTTCAGTGTAAATGCAGATCCAGGGGCGGCTCTTTTCACCTGCTCCCATGGCCTCTTTGGGTCTGATACAGAAAACTCTTCCACAGCCCACAACTCTTCATTGACAATATGGGGTGACATTCTGGCTCCATTTGGGTCAATGGCAAAACTACCATTGGCTTCATAGGGGCCAGGGTTTTCATCCAGGGTTCTTAAGCAATAAGGAGGGTCTTGCATGGATCCTCCATGCTTGGGTTCATTCCATGTTTTTTTCAGTAAAAGTTTGGCACAAAGAAAATAGTGCAAGTGAATTTCCTACTTGTAATGTTGATTATGAAACACAAAGGGTTTTTTTAAATGCACAGCAGCAGTCTAAACTTTTATTTTTTTTTTTTTAAAATAGGACCTGCTTAAGAAATGCTACTCTGCCAAGGCCTCCTACCTGTTCCAGCAGGACAAGTTCTATGATGTCAGCTATGACACAGGAGATAAGTCTATCCAGTGTAGCAGACGACCAGATGCATTTAAATTCTGGATGACATGGAAGGCATTGGGAACTACAGGACTTGAGGAAAGAGTAAACCGAGCTCTTGCCTTAGCTAGGTACCTGATCTCAAATTTGAATGTGTTTTTGTTTTAATTGACTGAAGCTTCCAGAACAATGTCACAGCGCACTGTCTATCTCAGGGGTGGGCAAACTTTTTGGCCTGAGGGCCGCATCGTGTTTCTGAAATTGTATGGAGGGCTGGTTAGGGGAGGCTGTGCCTCCCCAAACAGCCAGGCGTGGCCCGGCCCCCCCCCCCATCTGACCTCCCTGCTTCTTGCCCCCTGAAAGCCCCCCCCAGGACTCCTGCCCCACACCTCACCCCTAACTGCCCCCAACCACCCCATTCAACCCCCCTCTCCTTCCTGACTGCCCCCCCGCGGGACCCCTGCCCTATCCACCCCCCTCTCTGTCCCCTGACTGCCCCCCGCCGCCCCATCCAACCCCTCCTCTCCTTCCTGACTGCCCCCCGTCGCGGGACCCCTGCCCTATCCACCCCCCTCCTCTCCTTCCTGACTGCCCCCCCCCACGGGACCCCTGCCCTATCCACCCCCCTCCTCTCTGTCCCCTGACTGCCCCCCACCCCCCCATCCAACCCCTCCTCTCCTTCCTGACTGCGCCCCAGGACTCCTGCCCCCATTCAACCCCCGCCCTCTGACCACCCTGACCCCTATCCACGCCCCTGATCACCCCCCGAACTCCCCTGCCCTCTATTCAATCCCCCACATCCTGCCCCCTTACCACACTGCGTGGAGCACCGGTGGCTGGCAGCGCAGCTGTACCAGGACAAGCAGCCGTGCCGGGCACCGGGTCAGGCCGGGCTCTGCAACCCCGCCGCCCAGAGTATTGCGCCATGCAGTGGCATGGCTGTGGAGGAGAGAGGACAGTCTCCCGGGCCAGGAGCTCAGGAGCCGGGCAAGACGGTCCCGCAGACTGGATGTGGCCCGCGGGCTGTAGTTGACCCACCTCTGGTCTATCCTGAAACCAATTAAACCTTTGTAACTTTAAAATAATCTTCTAATAATTGATAAATTGGGGATAAAATAAAGTGCAGGGTCCAAATTAAAGGGAAACCATCAATCTGTATTAGGCCTAATGGTGATCTTCTGGAAACTGATGTGGGCCAGTGAAGAACACCCTTTTTATTTCAGATATCTAATTTAGAATCAGCTCTGCTGTTTTTCATTAATACCAAAACACAGTGGGCCAGATTCTGTGCTGTATCCAGCTGGAGGAGAATTTACCATTCTCCTCCTGCCTTCTTTCATGCTCCATGCCAGAGACAGTGTATGCTGGGGAAATTCCCTGGGGCCACTGCAGCCCCTTTATGGCTCTCTTATGCCACCAAATTGGGGCTGGCACCTGTAGGGAGAGTGGGTTTTCCTCCCCTTCTCCTAAAACTCCCTGGTGCAGACAAGGTTTCAGTGTGTAGAGTGCCATCGTTTTTAAAGTGTTTAGCATCTGTGGCTTCTCTCCTTGCAGCAGCCAAGAAATCCCACCACTCTAGCATTTGCAAGTGCTTCCAAGAGGCATTTGAAATTAATGCTTTGTTTTTAAAATATATGTTTGAGTATGAGCCATAATGTTCTTGAAAGTCAGGTGCAGAACCTGTATTTAAAAATTAAGGTTGGGATTACTATAATGGATCACAAGTGCTCCATCAAGTCCATACTCCATTGGTGGCCTGTATCTTGTGCCTCAGAGGAATGTGCAAGAAACCCTACAGCAGGATTTTATAGGATACTTGGTCCACATGGAATCTTTCTTTCTAAGCCCCATTAATTAGAGGTTGGCTTCTTCCCTGAAGCATCCCTTCAAAACCTCTCTACTAGTATATCTTTGCATGTTCTTGTTATCCTTATAAATTTTCAATCCTTTTTATTTTGAACCGTGCTAAGTTCTTGATCTCTGTCTTGTATCAGTAAGTTCACAAGCTCATTGTGCACTGTGTAAAATTCTCCCTCAATGAGCACTTCCAGGGTGGTGTTACCAGAGGCTCTTGGAAGAGAATTATTTATATGGGTTATTTTGCATGGACACTGATCTTTTGAAATAATTTGTTTAAACAAAATATCCTCTTTTTCTTGTTTTTTGTACAGCGCCTAGCACAGGGTCCTGTTCCATGACGGGGGCTCCTTGGCTTCAAAATACAAATAATAATAAATAATAATACTTATCAGACCTATGGTAATATTTAATTTAATTTGATGCCAAATACCATGTCAGAGAGAGTAATACCCTAGCGTTTACAATGGTGCAAGTTAAAGGGGCAGTTTCTCTTCAACATTTCCATATAAAGAAAAAGCTAAAACATTAATTGCCTAAAAATATAGTAATACAGAAAAAAGGTGGCGCTAGATGGAATTCATTAAAAACTAAATCCACTGTTGTGATTCTGCTGCTTTAAACGTCCCTAGAGTCTTCTGAGTAAATTGCAGTCTTGTGTGCACTTCAGGGCCCTCTGTTTACATATGTATACAGAGCGCTTCAGTTCCTTCTGCTATCAGTAGAAGGATTCAGCCACATCAGGGTCACCTGCACAGGTCATCTGACTGAGAATGTACAGATTAATGGTGGGATCAATACCCTCTTTGATAGTTAGAATTTAGCTGGTGGTGTTTCTAAGTGACAGTGTGGGGTTTTTTTTGTTTGTTTTTTTAATGAAATTGCCTTAGTCAGATAACAGCTACCAGTGATATTCTGTACAGTAGCTGCTTTGCTATCTTGATTTTGCATGGGCATAGGCACTTGGGAGCTGAGACATCTGTTTCCCTGGGCACTAAAACAGATTTCATAACTATACGACCAACTGTGCAGCCTTTTTCTTGCTATGTTACAGTAGGGTTTACTTTGATGCTGTAGAGATGATATTTTAGTGTTCCTGAATATGACTTGGAGCTAGTCCATTGACCTTACAATTTGAAGGTGAGAATTTTTCCACTGCCAGGCAGAGTTGCAAAGGTTTTAATCTGATTGCAATTCTGTACTCCCTTTGCATCAAACTCTGCCCATTGGCCGTTGCATTGATTCTTCTTCTTTTTTTTTTTTTTTAAAGAGGTGAATCATGTTTTCATAGCATTCATTTAGATCAGATCAGAGTGCTCCTGAGCTATTTACTTGAAAGGACTTATTTTTAAAATACTTATGATAGAGTGCTCAACTGATCACTTTAAAGATTATTTGCTTTACATTTAGTCCTGGTGGCAAAGAATTAGATTCCCTTATTGATTTATGGAATAAGCTGCATTTTAGAATGTCACAAGATTGCAATCACATCTGGATGTTGTTAGACCATCATCTCCACAGTTCGTGTCACTTCTGTCTGATTCCTTTTCTAATTGCACCCCTTTGCCTGAAACCTAGCTTCATTCACTACTGGATCCCCCTCATTTTCTGCAGTGTTAATAATTTCAAATACTTCTTGTTTTTCTGCTCTTTTATGAAGTTGTTGAACTAGGACTCTGCCTCTTCTGTGATTCCACAGTCAGGGGATATTAATAATACAGTTCCACTGTCAACGATGGAAAGATGTAGGATGAAAATTACACCACTGGTGCCAAATGGACCATACATTAGATATCGAGAATGATGGATTTTCTACTGGCTCCATTTTTTGGCCATGAACAGTGGTCAGAGAAATGTCAGATGTCAGCAACACGCCACTTTTAATCTTGTTTCAGTGGGTGGTTTAAAAAAAAAGGACAAAATGCTAGCCACGGGGGAGAGAGCTATTTACAGTGCAAACTATCTTGCTAACACTATTTTAAAATTGCTAACCTCTTTCAAAAACAAGGTGATCTCATTTTAGGTCATCCAAAAAAGGGGAGTGTGGTGTTTTTTGTGTAAAGTTTTGTTTTAAATGAATTAGGGAACACGGGCTATTCCAGTCTAGGATCTCTTCTGAGCAGATTGTTAGTTGTGCTCGGTGCTGTAGTTTTATGATATGGACAAATGTCATCTAGCCAGTAGTCAGGGTCACCAAACTTGTTTCACTTAAGTCCACAAAAATATCTCCTCCAGAGGCATGGTGGGTCTTTGCCCAGTTTGTTAACTGGCCATCCCATAATAAAATCAGTCTAATCCTTGGTGCAATAATGATAAAGCATCTTTTTTTATTCTATGCTTAGCTTTGTCAGCCTGAACAGTACTGTGGTTGATCATGGTGACCAGGTGGCAAACTATAATGCGAACAGAACTGCTGATCTAAATGGACATTGAAAAAGAGATTCAATGCTGGCTTCATTTTGATAAGATGGGTGGAAGGATCTCAGCAGCATGCAGTTAGATACAGCATTCAGAGCAGACATCAGCACTTTGTCATGGCAATCAGGTTATATGGATATACACTAAGGGTAATGAGTCACATGCACAACCACAAACAACATGACAACTCCCCATGCTCTGCTTTGAAAAATGTATGCTCTCTAAGGTATTCTTTATTGAGCCCCTGGATAAACAATCTCTGCAGGATCTCAGCTAAGTGCCAGGCTGTGACAATGAAACTGTGCTGGTGGTGCCCATATTGGGACTTTCCTCCGGCAGGTACACAGGGCCCAAAGTTGGTGTTTTGACAGATTTCTTCTTCCTCCCTCTATTTGTGCTCACTGTATGTGGCAATAACCAGTAAAAGCAGTTACAAGCAGAAAAATGCCGAAGTATCACAACGAACGGACAGATTTCTTGAAATATTCCCGGACCCTGGCTAGAATCCTGGCAAAAGGACTTTTATGGGGTCTGATCATGCTGACTGCACACACACACTCATGCTGGCATTACTAATTTTCAGTTGCTGACGGAACAAACCGGAGATAAAGTACCTTCAACAAATGCAGGTAGCTAGATGTGTGGAATGTTGCTGTGTGTGGAATGGGACATGGTGATTTAACAACAATACAGTGCCACGGGAGCAATATTCTCCAAACGCCAGGCCAGTGCCATGGAGCCGCTGTAGTTAAATAAGACAGATAGGAGTATGCAACCACTCCATTCACAGCAAGGGCCGCAAAAAACCATTTACCTAGTGCCTTTACTCAGGCTATCGCTACGCTAGAGCGCTTACACCGATGCAGTAGTGCTGCTGTAAGCTCTCTCGTGTAGCTGTTCTAAGCTGATGGAAGTGCTCTCTCCCATCAACTTCATTAATCCACTCCCAACGAGTGGCCGCATCTGTGTCGGCGAAAGAAGCTCTCCCGCGTCATAGTGCTATCAATGCTGGTGCCTAAGTCGGTGTAGTTTGTCGCTCGTGGGAGGGGAAGGGAAGGATGGCTTATTCACACCCCTGAAGGACATAGATTATGCCAACATAATTGATAGTGTAGACGTAGCCTCAGAAGCAATTAAATAGGCCTGACAAGGATTTAGCTGCAACCTTTGCAGCTGGGGCTGTGCATGCAAATGTCATATGTAATTACTTTGTGTGAATATGGCAACATATAATTTCCATAGAACCCAGTTTATCCAAGCCTCTGTTATGTGGCTCTTCTTAACAGAACCACCCACGCGCACACAAGATCATGGGAAATTGACATCACCTCCATAGTAGTGTTGGCATGCCATGTTTTCAGTCTTGTAAAACGTTTGACACTACTAAGCAAAAACGTGTAGTACTGTCATTGAATGCTAAATTAGAGATTATTAATAAAATTTTAAAAAGGAGTCACTAGCAAAAATAGCCCAAAATTATAGCATTGGGAAAAGCACAGTATTGGACATCAAACACAATGCAGAGCAAATTCTTAAATATTGCATGAATAACTCGATAACTCTGCATACTGGAAGACCATGAAGCAACCGAACGATGCTGGTCTAGATGAAGCCCTTTATCTGTGGTTTATACAGGCAAGAAAGAGAGGCATTCCTATTAGTCGTCCTTCATTATGTGAGAAGGCTTTCGTCAAGGTTTAGAAGGGGACCCATATTTCTCTGCTAGTCAGGGATGGCTCAGTCAGTTTAAAAAGCGTCATGACATCCGACAACTAACAGTCACCTGGGAAAAGCTGTCTACTGATTCAGGAGTTATTTCTGACTATCCCAAAGAAAAACAAAACAAAAAAAAAGGCAAGTATCTTAGCTGAGCATAACTTGTCTCTGGAACAAGTTTACAACTGTGACTGGACTTGCTGCCAGAACGGAAAAATCTCTGCCTGGCTACAAACAGAGCAAAGAATGTTCGACAGCCCTGGCCTGTGCTAACGCTAGTGGCACATACAAGCTCCCGTTAATTATCATTGGTAAAGCAATGAATCCGCGTGTGCTTAAAAATGCAAAAATGGAAGCTTTACCAGTCATCTACAAATCACAGGGAAAAACATGGATGGACAGTGTTTTGTTTTGTGATTGAGTTTTTTAAAACTTTTGTTCCAAGCATGCAAGCTCATTTGAACAAAAATAGCATCCCATTGAAAGCTATCTTACTGCTGGACAATGCAGCTGCTCACTCTGATGGCTCACCTCCTAATGTGACTCGATCTTCTGGGTTTTTTTCTCCCTCCAAATGTAACATCTCTTGTGCAGCCTATGGACCAAGTCGTCCTGGAAATTCTAAAACAACGCTATCAACAGGATCATCTTAAGCGACTACTGATGTCTGATGAAGCAGCTAAGAACAAAGGCAATATGTTGCAGCATTGGGGGAAAAAAAACAGTATCAAGGAAGCTATATACGGGGTTGCAGAAGCATGGGAAGACACCTCCAGGTCAACCTTACAAAAATTGTGGAAAAATATGTGGCCTGAAGTTATTGACACTCAGAACAGTGACCTTGCAGCTGCAACAACAGCATTGGCAGCTGAAGAAGAGACGAGTGCATTTGTGGATCTCCTCCACAGACTTCCTGGCTGCACAGAAGTCGACAAAGATGATGTTGCAGATTGGCTTGAAAATGATAATAACTACACTGGCCATCCCTTACTTGATGATGCCAAAATCATACAGACTGTACTACATACTGACAGCGACTATGCAGCTGAAGAGTCTGCTGAGGAAGGATTGATGGAAAAAATTCTCACTGCGATGCTGCAATAGCAGGAAACCTCTTCCTTCAGTACTTAGAGCAACAGCCCGATACCGACCCCCTGAACTGCTGTTGATGAAGCAACTCCATGACCGCACAATGAAGAAGAAAACTCTCATCTAAAACACAAACTGTCAGATTTTTTCCAGCCATTATAAATGTGAGTGCTGCTGTACCTACCATTGTGCTGTGTACTGTACTTTCTGCATATTATGTGTTGGTGTTACCATTAGTATTGCTGTTGTTGCAACTTAAAATGATCATTTCTGCATTTTAAAAAACTGGTACTCTTTCCTAGAATTAATTTTTGTGTACGCTGTAAATAAGGAAGGGGGGCTGTTTTAATGCTTTGTAATGATTATCATTTTTGCATTTTTTTTAAATTGTACTCTTTGTGATGTTGTGTACATAAGCTAAATAGAGATGGTAACTTTTGTGTAACATTAAACAAACTTTGTAGACCAATGTTTATTGATCACAGTACGGGTTTAGGAGGTTGCAAGTATAGAGCCATCATTAGGGGGTGGCAAGCAAGGCAATTGCCTGGGACCTCATGCCACAGCAGGCCCCGGGAAGCTAAGTTACATGCTTCAGCCCCAGGCACGGGGTTCCAGCTGTCAGCTGCGGGCGGCGGAGTGCGGGGCTCAGGTTGTCAGTTGTAATTTAAAATCTGATCCCAGCCTGTAATATTTCAATAGTTAAAATTTTCTAAAGTGATGTCTCAGGCAAGGCCTGACTCAAGGGGCCTAGGGGGAAAAAAGATTTTAAATGTCCTAAACGTTCCCTAAATCTGCTAGGGTTGCTCCTCCTAACTTCAGAAAATCAAATACTGGGTGACTTGATCACACACTCCCACTCCTTATTACAGTTATACTGATTGAGTTAGGGCACAGAAACAATACCATGTGGCTAAGGTGACTACTTGCACAGCAGTAAAAGTGAATAACAAATACAGGCAGTGAACAACTTTCAAAGAGCTCATATGCAAAAAAATTTCAGCCTCAATAGTTTGAACAATTATGAATAACAAATGAAACTCTGAACAATTCACTAATAGGAAAAAAAAAGGCAAAATGTGGACAAATTGTTCACAATGAATAGTTTGACCATCTCTACTCCCGGTGCATTACTCCTAGAGCCAGTCAGAAAAACTTTGATGGAACCATATTGCATTGGAAGATGCAGTTCTGTTGAAATTCAAACATGTCGCAAAATCAGGTTGATTTTACCACTGTTTCGTTTCAGAAGAAAAATGTGGAAAAAAGTTCCGACAATAGTGAGATGTCCCATTTCAACATTTTTGGAAGAAAATGTTTAGATTTTTTGTTTTGAAATGATCTTGTATTATAACATTTTAAAAAAATTAAAACAATACAAAATAGCCAATGTTGCAAAGTTTCGATTCCAATAAAATGAAATGTTTTCATTGACCCAAAACAATTTTTTTTTAGATTTTTTTCCTTTTGGAGAATTATAAAATTTTCAGTTTTCCTTATAATTTGAAACAAAGCCAAACTTTGAAATCCTTTGCAAAATGGAACCTGCATCTTCCACACACAGCTCTAATTATTACCTTTATGACTAGAGATGGAACTGAGCTGCAAACTTTGGATCCACACCCAAAGTCTTCTGACAATCAGATGGGGTGAAATCCACCCTTTTTGATTTAGAATTCTGTAGAGACCTATGCCTGCTGTAATGTTTGGGTCAAGATCCAAATATTTCTGTAATTTGAGGGTTTTTTGGATCCAGGATTTTGGTTCAGATCTATTTTCGCTTGTTACATTAGTGTGTTTCTGCTGCTGGTGAAAGAAATAATTTTTCTTTTAGTGCACTGTTGTTGGAGAATTCCTAGGGATTATTGTGCATCAGTGATGTATATTGCTGTGTAAAAGTGGAATTGTGAAGATACCGGGGGTTGCTGAGAGAGAGAGAGAGGCCCAGTGCACCGGGGCATGCTGCTGAAGAATAGGAGAGAGTAAGAGAACTGGGGGCAGTGGCAGGACTGAGATAAATGTCAGAAGTAGGCAGTGAAGTGAAATGAGATGGCAGCACAGAGCTTTTAGCTGTGGAACAGAAAGTGAGTTATTAATGGAGAACAACTCAGGCGTGGTCTATACTAGCAACTTGCGTTGGTATAACTATGTTGTTCTCGGGTGTGGAAAATCTGTACCCCTGAGCGACGCAGTTATAGTGACCTAACTCCCATGGCTTTTCCCGTTGACACAGTTACTGCCTCTCGGGGTGGTGGAGTACCTACACTGTCGATGTAGATAGTGTCTTCACTAAATGCTACAGCGGTGCAGCTACATCAATGTAGCTACATTGCTGCAGCATTTTCAGTGTAAACAAGCCCTCAGTGTTGGAAAAAGGAGCTACATTGGTGGATCAGTGCAGCTCACAATTCTAATACAGGTAGGCCCAGTTTCTGCTCCCACTGAAAGTGTGCAGCATTTGGTCTACACCATCACTCACCACTTGGCACTTACTTATTTTCGGGAGCTGGTTATCCCATTAACTGTTGTATTTTTACAGCAGATAGAAACTGTTTTTAAGCTCTGCTGTTAAGAAATCTAAACATGTTCAAGACAATTTTTTGCTACCTGCATATCCTGTACTTTTGTTGCATCTTTTAACATTGTGTGTTTACTTACAGATATCTAGTAGATGAAATTAAGAAAAGAGAAGGATTCCAGCTTCTGTTGGAGGTACGTGACTATAGAACTGAGTTTGTATTTTTGTCAAATGCCAGTCTGTATTTTGGGTGCATATTTAAATAAACTTGGTAAATTGCTGGTGCACATAAGTGTTAAACCACATCATATTGTTCATATTTCACATAGTCTGTCCATTTCCCTTGCTTCTGCGGTTGTGTAGGCATTGGGACGTACGGCTTGATTAATCCCCTTGTATGGCAACTGGTAGGGTTGCAAAAGGACCACCCATGCTAGAGCTATGGCCAAGAACTAGAGTTGGTTGGAATTTTTCAGTTAAAACTTTTTTGAAAGTGGACCCTTCATTTAACCCCCCACCCCGCGCTTCATTTAATCCCCCGTTTCTCCCGCACTCCCAAATTTCTAGGGCAGAACAACTGGCACTTTTCAACCAATTCTACTGATAATTTTTTTCCCTTCCAAATTACTCCATGGCAAAGTAAATTGATGAAGATCCTGTTTGCAGAGAATGTGCTGAGCAGCAGGGGTCTCGGCTCCTGCCCCTGCTTAGCTCTCTGGCCAATGAGATCAGCACCTGGGGACATCGAGGGGAGTCTATTTAGAGGAACTCTGTGTGTGTGTGTGTGTGTGTGTGTGTGTGTGTGTGTAAGTGAAAGGCAGCAATGGCAGAAGGAGCAGAGTAGACAGGAAGATGAAAAATAACAGGATGGCAGAGGCAGGGGGGAGAAAAAAGGGGCAGGAGGAGGAAGGGGCAGCAGACCCGTGCAGAGCGACAGGGTGGAAAGAGAGAAAAAAAAAAAAACAGAAGCGAATTGTTTAAAATTAAAATGTGGTTTATACTTGTGCTGCTTTTTTGTTGATTATCCATTAACTATCATAGTTGGAGTGGAAGCGGGAAGAAACTCTAAACAAATTTTTCCCAGTAAACTTCTGCTGATTTGGAAAGAGCACATGGGGGGGATTATCCTGGGTAATAAGGGGTTCTGAGGAAGGTTTTATGGCTTATCTCAAGCCTGTTTGAGTGGCAAGGCGTTCTGGAATTTGTAGGCCAGAAGAACAATTGTAAACAACTTGGCAGCAATGTGTGCTGGGAAAGGGAAGGCAGGGATGTAAAAGAGCTCAGGAAAGAGTCAGATCTGATGTGAAAAACCTGGAGAGAGCAGTCATAGCTGCTGGTGAACTTCTCCAGAGACGGGGTGCAGGAGTATGGGTGGGACTTGCAGAAAGTAGCCAAGGAGGGGCTGTGGGAAGGAGGAACGGATGGGAAGAGGCCTGCAGAAGAATAAGAACCCTAAGGAGGAGTAAGCTGCCCATTTGGGAAAAGGCTGCCAGTGACCCAGAAGTGTCAGTCCTGCACCGAGGGTGAAGGTTTTAGGTTTGTGCAAGGAAGCCCATGAAGGAAACTGCCTGGGACAAAAGAGCCAGATGGCGGGATTGGGCAATTGCTTATTGTTTAGAGGCCCCAGGCTGGGACTTCTAGAGAAGGTAGGAGAAAAGCTTTGCCCTCACTTGCTGCATGAAGGGATAAGATTGTTCAGGCCCTGAGGGAGGAACTGGAAACTAAGTGGAACCAGTTTTTCTTGGACTTCTGTTGACTCTGGAAAAGGTAGAGGTTTTTCCTCACATAGTCAGAGGGTTAACCTACCCAGTGAATGAAGGGAAACTGAGGCATGGCTGCATCTGATGAAGGGAAGATAAGCCACTGACTGCATGCACCCTCTGCCCTGAAACAGAATTGAGATTAAAACCCCATATTAGTCAGCTAGAGCTTCAGCTCATGAGGAAACTACTATATGTCCGGGGCTTGATCCATTCCTATTAGAGAAATATGAGACTTTTAGAGCTGAACTTAATTTCATTCTTTGGCAGCAGGTGGCAAGTCTGCTGAGCTCTTTCTGCTGATAATTCTCCTTGCTGATCAAAGAATATATTAAATTCAGTTTAAAGTGAAGCAGCGACTATAAATAGTTCCCAGTTCCCTTTCATGAAAGAATTTGGCATGGTCTAGGTAGTCTTCACTTGCTTGTGAGGTCTGGGACTACCAGCAGGGTTTGCACTGGGGCAAAATGATGGTGTGATCTAGCTATCTTCCTCCCTATTTCAACATTGTTCCTTCTTTTTCAGCCAGCATCAGTGAGAACTGAGGGTATAGTAGGGTTTAGTAGTGGGGAGGTATGTTCTAATCCTCTCCATCCTTTGCCCCCCTCAAGTAGAGCACTGAATTGCAAAGACATGACAGATCACTGTTAAGGAGGTGGAGTTTTTTGGGAGAGTTTGAACAGAACTGGAATGCATTAACTGTTTCTCTAGATGGTACTAGGTGTCCTTCATTTGTCCCAAAAGAGACTGGGCTGAATCTGTAGGGGCCTATTAGGAAAATTTGTGAATCCTACGCGCAGAAGCCTCATAAGTATGAAGTGTCCTAATTTTAACCAATTGTGAATGGTCGTTGTTGTTGGGAGACTCACAGCAAGCTCTGAATTGAGCATAAAACCTAAGAGAGATACTCGGGAGCGGGGTGGAAAAGTGGAGTCTTCCTTTGTTCCAGAGTCACATTCAGAAATTTTGAGAGACTGTCCCTGGATAGGACATGTACATCACCCCAAGGAGTTTGGGACTCTTATTGAACACATGGAATTCTGTCAAGTCCATCATTGTACTGTAGGAGTACCAGGCTGTCAAAAAAAATTGCCATTATAAGGATTTTTTTTTAATGGTTTTCTGAAACCAAATTTTTCAGATTTTTTTGCATTATTATTGAAATAATGCAAAATTATTGAAATTTTGATGAAATTGATATTTCAATTTTTTTCACTTGAAATGAAAAATTAAGGAAAAATCAAAATTTAAGTTTTAATTTTGAAATTGTGCTAAATGCTCACCACCTCTCTGCTTCCCTTCCTTCCTCCTTTTTCCACTGGAAAAGGAAGGGGTGTGTGTGTAAGTAAGTAAGTAAAAAAACCTTGAAGACTCCCTTCCCGTCTGGGGTGGGGAAAGCGGGAGTGGGTGTAGGCATTGTAGAAGAGTAAAGGGGGTGAAAAAATATAAAAGTCAGCATTTGGGGTTTTTTACTATGGCAACTTAACAAAAGCCCCTTCAATCTGATGAGGTTTTTTTGATGAAACTTTCTAAAGCTCAAATGTTTTTAGCTGAAAAATTTCACAGAAATATAATAGAACTTTTTGACCCACTCTTGTGAATATGATGTGACATGAGTGAGAGAGAAATAAGCAATCATTTTTTCTCTTACTCAGCCAGAGTATGCGAACATTTGCTTTTGGTACATTCCATCAAGCTTAAGAAAAATGGAGGAAGGACCTGAGTTCTGGGAGAAGCTCCATCAGGTGAGTAGTACGTGTATGGCTTACTGGTTATTATGATTATCCCTTCTGCCAGGGAAGAAGGAGAAATAGCTCCTGGATGTGCCACCATTAACTCATCTATAGAATGTTGTTTAATCCTTAGATAGATGTTAGTAGGATTTCTAAGTTTATTGTGCTCTCTATTTAGGCAAGGCTAAGTAAGTTTCTTTCTTCTTAATGTAACAAAAGCAGATTATGCAAGTATTCAGTTTACTATCAAAACTGTTAGATGATGGAGTTGAGAGAAGAGGAACAGTATTGTCTGTATCTTTTGTCTAGACAGAGCATTCATTACCTATTTCATACACTTAACATTGTCCTTGGGACTTGTCTTGCATTATCAGTGGATAATGTAAGGGAAGAACTGCTTAAGAATACATTTCTGATGTTAAGCAACCCATAAAAGGAAGTAGGACTAGAATGGGGAAAAAAAAATAATGGTGAGCCTTTTGGTAACATTTTGTCACTCTTATGGAAAATTACTAACATTTTGAAAATGTACTAAATTCCTTGATCAGAGTAAATTATCTAAAGAGGAGCCAACAGTTAAAATTAATTAGAAAAGTAATGGAAACTGGGATATCTGTGTATTCTTGACTAAAACTCTGCCACAAAGTGAGCCAAGCCGATTGTTGGTGGGTGGCTTGTTCTGCTTTTCCTTTTAACATATGTTAACTAGGCAGTAGAATTTCAAGGTGGCATGAGGATATGTAAATCCTAGACACAGCTAGGAAATCTTTTCTGCAGAGCCCAGCTCTTCTCCCAATGGTGCACACAACACAAAAGACCCCCTTTGAATTAAAGCAGGATATTTCTGTCTTTTGGGATGAGATCTTCTCCCCCAAATATATTATTGTGGGGGGAAAAAAAGTGGGGGGGGAGGAAAAAAAAATTTACCTATTACCTTATCATATTACCTAACATATTTACAAACCCCATAAGCAAAAATGGGTCAGGTACTCAGCTGGTAAAAGACAGCAGAGCTCCATTGACTGCAACAGAGCTATGCTGTTTTACATCAGCTGAGGATCTGGCCCATGGTCCCTGTGCCAAGAAGCTTATAAAGTACGTTAGGTGCTCTATGGCCCCAAGCAGGGTGGGGGGGAAAAAAGAGAGGTTTCCATATTCCGTATCGCAAGACACTGCTCATGTTGGGTCAGATCATGAGGACCCCTTATCGCAAGATGCTTCCTCTCCCCTCCATACACAACTGCCAATTGCCTATCACTGTAACAGTGCCTGTGCCCCTCAGGGAGCAAGACTCTGAAAATGGGGCAGGGAGAGCATAGAAGAGGGGAGATGATGGCCCCCCACCTTTCTCTGTGCCCACTTGTGTAGAAGGGCTAGCGCATAGGGAGGAGGGAAGGAGTAGAGATGGAATAGAGTGAGCACCTTAAGGCACACAGAGAATGCCTTCCTGAGTCTCCCCAGTGCTTCCCCTGGAGCAGTGCAGCTCCATGCACCACCTATTCGGGCTGTGGTGTAAATACCGTAACATATCCCACTCTGTTAGCTTGTTAAGTTAGCTTTTATAAGTTTGGCATGGGACTGGGCATCCCAATAGAAGGTAGGTTGTAAGAAAGGATTTGAAGGAAGAAAGGGAGTTTCTGTACAAAGGAAGGGAAGAGTGTTTTCCTTCACCTTCCCAATAATTCAGGGAGCATCTCTGTGGTTATTTTATTTCTCCATCCCCAACAATGCCGGGGGGAGGGAAGAGAGGGGGGCAAATGTGGGACAAAGACTCTCAATGAGAGAGAGAAGCAGAAAAGAATGTAGCTGAAAGATTCCAACACCTGGGAGTTAATGTCTTTAACATCAGTATAATTTAGTTCCATGATTCAACGTTGTTGATTTAAATAATTTACAATAATTAATCTAATAATTAATAATAAACTAATTAGTAAAAAGGTGGAAGAAAAGAGGGTAGTAAGGAGTGCAATCCTTGCCAAGAGGCTTAAGACCTAGGTAGTTGAAGATTTAAGAGGCTTGTTGCATCATGTCATCATAATTCAGTGTAGGGATGTATACGATTTTCTTCTTAACTGCTGGCACTTCCTGAATATCTTCATTATTTCACTAAAACGAACATTAAAAAAATTAATTTACAATATCTTTTCATACTATATTTAAACACAGTAATTATTCCATTTAGACAAAGATCAGTCATCTACTTTTTGATGATCTGTAAGTCTGTGAATAATTGAGGATGTATGTTAGAAATTCTTTGTGCAGTTCGCTGATTTATGACATTGCATATTCAGCAACAGAACTCAGAATTATACATGATTTTCTAAGGTTATTTAAGCTTAGTGCTTGTGAAAGATGCTAAGCTAACAGCACTGGGACTATATACTCAGCCTTGCTAAGGGGACTTTGTGCCATTAGAATGGTGCAAAGTAACCTTAAAGCTTACCTGCATGTTGGCTTTACTCCAGACTTCACGGCCCACATGGTGCAGGGCATGAGTCAGGACTGGCTGAGGCCATGGCGTGATCTGATTATGATGTCACAGCTATTGTTGTCCTGCACAACCTGTTATCTCTCTCAAAGCATTTTTCTGTTTAATGCTTACTGTAAATTTGTACAGAATATAAAACTAGAATGCAGGCTCCTATAAATGCAAAAATCTGTGTGTGGGTGGGGGAGGAGGAGGAGGAGGAAGGGGAGTGGACTTGCTATACCACTAGAAGCAGACATGATACTGTCAACAGTAGATCTTCATCAGAGTGTATATTGGGGCATTTTAAAGAGCAGAAGACGATGGTGGAGGGGAAAAATAAGGTTGCCAGACATTAGTAATGTAGTGAAATGGGCTTTATTTGGAATATTCAGCACTTTACCTAAAAGACTAAAATATTTTCAAGCTTACAGTAGCAGCTAGAGGTCCTATTGAAAACCAGGGCCCCATTGTGCTAGGACCTGTACACATGCACAGTGTGAGAGAGTCCTTGCTCTAAAGAGCTTATATCACCTTAAATGCCTCTTGAGTTCCTGGCACACAGCACAAATGCCAGAGCAAAAATGAATTCAAACCAAATGCTTTAAAACAAGATTCTGAAAAAGTAAAAAGATGATGGGAGGGATTTCTTTCTTGGGCTTATTTAAAAAAAAAAAAAGTGGAGCGTCCTGGTAAATGGGAAGCTTTTGTTACAATCAAATAGGAAATTAGTGTGGATCTCTGTATGCTTCTCACTGCAAAATAAAGGAAATTGCTTCTAACCTGGAATTGATGTAACTCATTGGATAAAGTGACAAGCCTTGAATAGCTTTGTTAGTACCGTACATGCCCCCTGGTGGTTTTTTTTTTTTTTTTTTTTTTGCTGCTCATTCTTTTATGAATGCACTGTAAATAGGTATGATTTAAAACAAAGGGAGCCAATGGAATATAGAGCTAACTAAAGACATGATGAAGAAAGAAAACTGTAATGCTCCGTACACATGGGAAGGTGAGGAAAAGGAAAGTGGAAATTTAAACCCAGCCCCCTCTACACTTCAAATGGTATCATTTCATAACTACAGCTATCCATATGCATTTGTGTTCATAAAGGGGTCAGGGTCTGCCTCCCGCACCACCCTGCTCTGTTTGCAGGGCCCCAGCAGCACAGAGGAAGGAAACTGGTTCCATCACTGTAGCTGGGGATTACTGCTGCATGAGAGAATCCCCACAAGGCATTGAAATTGCATAACTGGTTCCTGGTCATGCCACCCCTGCAGCCTCCTGTCCAGGGATGTGTTGGGGAGGAGAAGGGGTTTGTCATGGGTGCAGCTGGAGCATGTTGCTCTCCAGCTCTCCTCTACTGACCAATGACATTGCCAGCTGGTATATTTTAGAGGAGATTGCGGGCTGCTCCAAGCTCTGCTGGGCCTGGGACAAGCATAAAACTAGCACCAAGAAAAGGGAGTAGTAACTTTCTTCTGGTTGATTCCCTATTCTACTGGCCCATTGGAAACTGTTCTCAGAAGAGGATATTGGCCATAATTTTGTGTGTTCATGTAGGATGAAATTTATCCCAGTGCAGAGGACCAATGGAACATACTAGACACCATGTAAGCCCAGAAAGCCAGATTTAAGTGATGTAATTGACCTTGTGATGGGTCCTTTGCACTGGGGTGAATTTCATCTGTATTGTATTTCTGAATATATGTTCACGCATCATATTCCTGTCATGTCTATATGGCTTCTATACAAAATTATTTTAGTTCTGATACTGGCCATTCAATCTGAAAGTTTATTTGGATTTTGCCTTTTTGTGTTTGGATGCTGTCCTTTATAGGATTTTTTGGTCAAGTTTTACAAAAATTAGTTTGATTATATTTCAATGACCAGAAGGCAAAGCATTTTATGAGTGTAAGATACTTTTTCTGCACTCGTATGTAGCTGTGCTATAAAACCTAAACGTTGGTGTGTCATTTCCCCCTTTATCCAGACTAACTCCTTCCCCACTCCTACCCACCTTTGGAGAAAAACATGTTTCTGGTTAGCGGGTAGCTAGGTTGGTAAAAGAGCCTATCACACGAGTAGTGTTCTGATACATTTATAGACTGAAAAGCTGTATATCAATGCAGAAATGTAAGGGGGTTGAAATAGGGTTGCCTTGGCAACTTTCGAGTCATGTAGTACTAATCAAATACAAATCAAGGGCCCAATTCTGCACACCCAAAATATCCATTGACTGCAATAGGAGTTTTGAGTGGGCAAGAAATGCAAGACCTAGAATAATCTGGATGACTAGTATTTGCCCCTTCATTATTTATCTTAGGACAGCAAAAAATTAATGGCACAGTTCACAGCTGCTACATTAAACAAGAGGACCAAGTTTTTGCACAGCCAAATGGCCCCTTGGTATCACTGTGAGTTTTGTCTGCATATGGGATGCAGGATTTGGGCTCAGAGTGTTCTCTTTTACCCCATCACTCTCTTTACATTACTTTACATTTCCCTTTTCCTCATTAAGAAATTTGACTTTAAAAATGTGTACTTCAGGAGAGTAGGTGTTGCAGTCCTGATTCTGTAAACTACACGAGTAATTCTTAATCTCAGCAAAGTCTCATGGGCTGTAGAATCAGTCTGCGTGAGCCAAAGAATCCCCATATAAGGACTCATCCAATTCCCATTAAAATAAATGGAGAGATTTGCACTGAAATCCCTGGGAGTTGGATTGACCTGACAGCCATAGCTATGATGGATTGGGAGTTGCTCTGTAATAATTTATTAATACTGTTTGTCGGGGTGTTTTCTGCATGACTATAATAGTTTAATGCAACTGGAGAATGTCTTCAAAAACAGGCAGGAAAGGAAAGAAAGGCTCCAGATAAGCCACCCCTTTGCTTGAGAATTGTTAAGGGACAATGCCAGGGATACTAGCTTTAAAGAGTATGTCTACACTCGCAAGGTAACATCGCCGGCGGTTACATTGCCGCTCAGACATACTTCTCTGCAACCAACTCTTCCCCTCTTCCCAGTCCTGAGACTGACCAGACCTTGTATGCATTGCTGCTGCGCTTGTGCATGTTCCTTTATAAACTCTTGTGGACGCTTCTGCTGCTCAGCCTGCCAGGCAAGGAGGGACTGTTGTTCCACCTAGTAGGATGCCTGGAACAATTGCATAGCCTTCTGCATCTCCATTTGTTGCTCCGCTAACCATTGTAGTGTCTGCTCCATCGCCCAAATGCTGTCTCTTTGCACCGGCTTTCCCTGTCCAGTCGTCTGTCACCACAGCTGGGGGAATCACAATCCTGGACAACCTCCCCATGTGTAACAGGGGCCAGTCTCCACTCCTGTCCTCTTCCCGTAGAAACCACACAGGTTCCACCTGGTGTGTTCTCAGTGAAACTGTCAGTTTCTCTTCACCAGTATCACCACAGTCCCATACCTATGTACACTATTAGCCAAGCTTTAGGCCCTCTCAGCAGGACCTGAGGGCAGAGAGGCCTCCCCACTCTGAGGCCCCTGAATGACTAGACTCAGCTAGCCCTGTTCCTCCCTCTTCTGACCCCCTCCACTTCCTTCCTGTGCCTGTTTTATCAGCCCTGGACTGATGGGGCCAATTGAGTTTTTATCCCACCCAGCCCACCAGCCTGATCAGATAATTATCCCCAATCAGCTTCTCCTGGGGCACTAATTAGCATCTAAGTGATCAGAGTGCAGGCTCTCCTATTCACTCCCTGCACTCTGTCACAGTCTTAGACTGTGGCAAAACCCATCATGG
Organism: Dermochelys coriacea; assembly: GCF_009764565.3. Taxonomy (NCBI): domain Eukaryota; kingdom Metazoa; phylum Chordata; order Testudines; family Dermochelyidae; genus Dermochelys; species Dermochelys coriacea. The sequence continues at coordinate 196,143,658 of NC_050069.1, forward strand.
CCAAAATGGTCATGTAAGAGGGACCTGTAAGGAAGGAAAACAATCAGGGAGGATAGAGACAAAGAGGAAATTAAAACACCAAGGTTGGGGAGAGTGGCAGAAACAAAATGAAAGACCCACCCCCTAGGGAGGAGCTATAGTGTATAACAAGGCTGGGACTTTTGTGGGGTGTGTGTGGGGGGAAATAAACCACTGCAGAAGGCATTGCTTCCACTTGGCCTGGGCCTTCTAAATCTTTATGCAGCCTTAGTAAAACCTTGAAAGGTCCAATTTGTTCATACTTCATTCCAGATGTTGAAAGAACACTTCCACAGCACATGAAATACTGTTTGCAGATGATTAATCTTTTGTTTAAAAAGCATTGAATTAAAATAAACCCTCTCAATTTCAAAATATCTCCATGTGAACAGCTTTTATGGGGTGTTTCCTGGGGAGAAAAGAGGGTAAAGAGGCCATTTTTTCCCTCCCCAAACTGAAGGACTATAGACTCCAAGGATTCTGGGGCTTGGTAGGGCTGGATTCTTCATTTCCCTGCCTTGTGCCATTCCAAATTGTGTGCCTGATGGAAAGCACCTCAAGCTGTGGACTGGCATTCTCCTATGGCTGGCTTTTCTCTAAGGGCTTGTCTTCACTTACAGTGCGACAATGGGGCAGCTGCATTTATGCAACTGGGCCTCTGTTAGTGAAGGCGCTGCTACGCCGATGGGAGAGCTTCTCCTGTCAGGGGTAATTAATCCACCTCTGTTGACATAGCGCTGTCTACGTGGGGGTTAGCTCGTATAACTACATTGCTAAGCGGTGTGGATTTATCACTCAGGGGTGTGAAATAGTTCTGCCAGGATAGGTCTGCAGTGTAGGCCTGGCCTAAATAAAAACAAAATAGCCTTTGTGTCAATTTGAAATGGATGCAGCATTTTACTAGGTCTGAACAATAGAATTTTGCCCTCCCTTTACTCAGGGGTAGAAGTAAGGAAGAAGAAAATCTGTCTCCACGTATGTCCCGGATAAGTGAGTTCTCAGACAGTCTTTGTCTCTTTGCATAGGAAATAAGGCCATGGTAGAAAGCCTATGACATGCTTTTATGAGCTATGATATCCTCCGTCAATGTGTTTGTGTTGACAAAGAGTTAGAAAGGTAGACTTCTCTAAGCATTCTAATAAGGAAATAACAGTGGTTTTGATTCACCGGCTTTGTTACTCCATTGCTTTCAGTAGTTACAGTGGTGTAAAACTGGAGTGCCACAGTGGTAATCAGGCTCTGAGTATTAGGAGTTATTTGAGGAATGGAGAGAAAATAGTCACGAGCAGAATCTGCTGAAAAGAGGAACAAAGAAGAAATTGGCATGTCTTGGATTAGCCAGCCCTCTCTACCATGCAAGTTGAACGGTGCAACACCACCCAGCCAGAAAATAGACTGTATTTTTTAAAAAAAATTGCTAGTGCTGACACGATTTTAAAAGCATAGGAAACTAGTGGAAATTTAGGCTGAATGTGTCTCATTAGCTAATCCTGAGTACACCCTTGAGAGTTAGGTAATTAATGAGGTAGTATTTTACCAATGAGGAAACTGAGGCTAAGAGATTAAGTAGTTCGCTCCATAGATGGAGCGGGGTTAGAACACGAGTTCCTGACTCCTACCCCTGCATGCATGCTTTTACTGATTCATAATATTTGTTTCAAAATAGCTCAATAATAGCAACTCTTGGACATGTTTTGCCATATTCAGCAGCATTGCAGAATCTGTTCACTATTGCAGTAGAGATTAAATGGAACAAAAATTACATGTTTTGCCACAGATTCCAGGAGGCTTTCAGGAATTGCTCATCACACTTTTCAAATATAATGATTTTTATCAGACTTATCTAGAATAAACATTACTGTTCTTTAAATGTCTGTGGTAGAACTAGGTTAGGACTAATGGTGACTCTCTCTTGGCACTGAGTTAAACCTCAATTTTTAGAAAAAGATGTTGGATCATTACATCTCCTCCTGCATTTGCCAGTTTCTCTGTGATAAGCATAGTCAGCGCCTTGCTGCTTATTTTACTGTCAGCTACTTAACCCCCCCCCCCAAAATTAGGGCTCCCAGGCAGCAGAGAATTTTGTGTCTGCAATATGATTTTTGCAGAAAGTAGTTTTTTTCATTCCTGCCCTATTTTCCATCAAATATCTTAAATTCTGAGGCTTACGTATTAGCCAGTGAATGGTGATGCACTCTGCATAATCGGTCAGCGTCAGTTAGTGTGTCTGGATCCCTGACTCCACCCGGCCCCTTTGAACAAACAGCATAATTTTTGCTCTGCTTAAATCTGAGTACTTACTTTCTATTCCTTCATTCCCTTTTGAAGTTTTAAAATATCAGTTGGTATTTAATATGATCTTTTATGCCTGCTCTAGTGGGTTTTTTTCCCCTGGGAAGATGGATTCCAAGGTTCAACAAGAGGTTAATTTTATATTACTTAGCTCAATTTACTTCTGTACAGTGCTAGACACTTCTTTTATAAAGTGTCATTGTGTTCGTACATCTCTGTGCACCTCTTCATTATGCAGTGTCTTTCTCCATGCTGTACACACATTAATAACCAATGATGGAAGAAAAAAGAGTTTGAGTTACATGCTGAACTCCAAACTACAGTTTTTTTGAATGTCATAGATCATGTTTAATAGACTAGGGATCAAAATGAAACCTGATATATATCACAGGGGAACTCAATAATTGAAGCATCCCAAGAATGTCTAAGTATTGGAATCTTGAGCTCGCTAGAAGCTTTATTCATTCAATGCCCAGATTTTACCTGACTAAAGGCCTTTTCTTCTCTTTTAACAAATATAGATCAGATTTTAACGCACAGAATTAATGGCAACAGCTTGCATTGTGCCATCTCCAGCCATGCTCATCCCTGACTGTTCAGAGGAAGGAGACTAGATCCTCTGCCCCCAATATATTGGTGATGGAGAAATCCCTTCCTGGTCAGCTGAAGCATGAGCTTTTAGGAAAATAAGACATAAACCAAAAGTGAGCCCCAGGGGTGCTGAGCCCTGCCCCTACCATCACAAGTAACCCCATCATATAATCACACCCATACATTTGTCCAGCTCTCTTAAAACTAATTAAGTTGTTTGCCCTCATAACTACTGTTGGGAGGCTGTTCTAGAACACCCACTGAAGGTTAGAAACCTTCTAATTTCCAGCCTGAATTTGTTCATGGCCAATTTATACCCATTTGTTCTTGTGCCAATGTTGTCCTTTAGCTTAAGTAGCTCATCACTCTCACTGGTATTTAGTCCGCTCTGATGTATTTACAAAGAGCAAGCATATCTCTTCTCAGCTGCCTTTTTACTACACTAAATGAGACTTGGTCTTTTTGTCTGCTTTGATAAGAGAGGCTCTCCATCCTAGTAGCTCTTTGCTGCACCTGTTTTAGTTTTGAATGTTTTTTTTCTTGAACATGGGTGACTAGAATTGTACGCAGTATTCATAAGGTCTTGTCAGTACCTTGCACAAAGGCCTTATTATTTTTCTGGGTGCTGGGGATTTGAGAAGAGGCACATAGGAAACTGAACATGTCCTTTGCTCAGCACTTCTGCATTGACTCCTTGAGAGGGGGAGCCTGGCGGGATATCTGGGGCATGAAACTGGGTCTTCAGTTACATGTGTCCAATATTTATAGTCCTGGGTCTGCTTAGGCAACATGGACCCTTTCTCAGTCCAGGAAATCAAAGAGCAGTTACAGAGGGGTTGCAGAGATGCCCAGCTCTCTGCTTGTGGGTTGGGGAGTGGATTCAATTCCCTCAACTCTCCTGTAGTCCCCGCACAGAAATTCTGCCTACTGACAAGCATGCATGTCTGGAGGTGGGAGGGGAAAGGGGCTGAACTTCACTGAGGGAGTTTTTTAAAGAGAATAAGTGAAGAATAAATGCTATCTAGGAAGAGTTTGAATTAAAGAGGGGATTCATAGACAGGGGAGGTAAATGCAGCAATGATGATGATTCTGGGTAAACACTCTTTTTTGGGTCAGTGTAACCCTTATTTTCTGTTCTTGAATTATCTGCAAACACACTGTGACTTACTGATTTGTTCACTGTTCACAATTGCTCAACAGATATTTTTTGACAACAAAGCCTGTGGCTTTTCAACTGTTGGCTGTGATTATTCCTTCTAAAATTTAACATTCAATATTTCAACTATGAGGGGCTTAAATGGGACTTAAGTGATGCCTGGACCTTGTGTAGCCTTTCTGCACAGGATAGATTTCATCCACAGTGAAAAAGCAAACATGGCTGAAGCAAAATTGTAATTAGCAGTCACTTAACTGTTAATGAATAATTTTCCTCACAAGGATCAGAAAGTGTCTGTGTAATACAGATTGCAATGGTCTTTGTTTGCCCAGTTTAAAGGCAGTTTTTCTTACTGCCGGTGTGTGGTAACAGGCGTGTCTTTGGTTATGTAAAATATTTATGAAGTTACTTAAATGTCAGAAGTAATAATTGTTGTAAATCACAATCTTATAAATGAGTAATGAACACTGGGTTGTCTATTGGAATTGGCTTTATGAACAAACCTTTTCTACAAGAAGAGATGTTGTCTCTGGTTACAAATCTTTTCACCATATTAGTGTTGTCATTAATACTGCACTGTAGTGTTCATTCCCATTTATACTAGGAATGTAAAATGTTAGCTGCATAAGCAGTAGTCTTACCAGTTAGCTGGCCTTAACTGTTAACCCTGGGCTGGCGGGCTGGCAGGCCCCAGTGGCCAAGATCTGGCCGCCCAGTCCACCAGCCCCAGTGGCCCCACGCTGTCTACCTGGTCCGCTGACCCCAGCCGCCCTGCACCACCTGGCCGGAGTGCTGGAGCAGCACCTCCAGAGCAGCGCTCCCTGGCTAGAGCAGGCCCAGCGGCGCCAGTTGAATGGGCCCCAGCCGCTTAATCGGTTAACCTTTTAAATGAAATATTTTTAATCATTTCAATGGTTAACTTTTTAAACAGTGTTTACACCCCTAATTTATACCTAACCATTCCATTACTACCCGGTCAGCTCAGCTGATTGTGCCGCTCCTTGTCCAGGGTAACAGGCACCAGCTGTGTGCTGCAAGTGCCTGGTGCATCCTAGCATTCTGCTGGTGTCAGTGTAATGTTAATGAATGATGACAATGTGCCCGGTATGGTGGAATGCCAGTGATGAAAGAAGTAAATTACACGATGATCTGGACAATTTATCTTCTCCTGGATAGAAGCTGTGAGGTTCTTTCACTTGTAAACATGGAACCCCTCGGGTCATCTGTTTGCCAGAGGACCAGACTGGACTCCCTTTTGGAGCTTCTCCTTAATCATCCAGAAAACAGTGACTGTTTAACCATGTGAATGTTCCCTTTGGTTTTCCCCACCTCTTTGGGGGGGATCTACCATGCTAGCCCAGAAAGTGAGACAAAGTTGGGCCAATTTTGCCGCAGTAACTCCTTTGGGGAAAGACTCCATTACACCAGGGATGAACTCGGTCCTGGAAATGGTCCTGTTGCTCATGTACAGTATTGCAGAACACTGGCACTAGGTCGCAAGACTCAGCTCTGTTATGGGGAATTTTTGAAAGAGATGGCAAAAATATACCCAAGTTACTCATATAATGGGAAAGATGGTTTAACTAGGTATTGCATAAAGGCTGCCAATATAAAGGTATAGCTAGATTGCTGCTTTAAGCCACTGTGTGGAGAGTATGCCGAGAGACCACGAAGGAGTAGGGGGTTCTGGAAGCATTCTGCCTGAGCAGCCAAAGAGTGCCTCTGGGAACTGTTGTGGAGCAAATACCAGAACAATAGCTCATCTTCCACCTTTATGCAGGGGGTGACGTGCATTCTCTGCTGGAGGCTTCAAAAGAGGAATGGGATGCATCCCCTTTGAGGTGTCTAGTGTTGGCAGCAGTTCTAGGTTGCTACAGTGCTTGTGTCTTTACTCTGACAATGAAGAGACATGATGCATGGGAGCGTGTGGGAAGGGGAGGAGAAGGCAGACAGTTTTTGTGCCTTGTCCCTCCTTTGGCAGTCTAGCAGAGGGGAGACGGTCACACAAGCCGTGTGAAAACAGACTGTTAGTAGTTTCAACTCCTTCCACTTGAAAGTTTGAAGACTCCAAGAGATGGAGAATCTCCCACTTCCCTAGATAGTTTGTTCCAGTGGTTAATCAGCATTATTGTTGAAAATTTGCATCTAATTGGAATGTGTGTAGCTTCACTTTGCAGCTGGGAGGTCTTGTTATGCCTTTCTCTGCTAGATTGAAGAGCCCTTTGGTACCTAATATTTTCTCCCCACAGAGGTACTTATGCACTGTAACAAAGTCACCACTCAATCCTCTTTTTGGTAAGCTAAACTTATAGAGTACTTTAAGTCTCATTGTGAGGCATTGTCACCAGCTCTTGAATCAATTTTGTGGCTCTTGTCTACACCCACTCCAATTTTTCAACATCCTTCTAAAAATCTGGACACCTGAACTGGACACAGTATTCTAGCATGCCCTCTTCCCTACTTCTACTCTTCTCCCCTGTTTATACATCCAAGGATCACATTCGCCTTTTTTGCCACAGCATCACATAGGGACCTCATGTTGAGGAGTTTGTCCATTCTGACCCCTAGATTCTTTTCAAAGTCACTTCTTGCCAGGACACAGTCCTCTATTCTGTAGTTCGGCCTGCATGCAGCCTTCTTAGATGTAACCTTTGCATTTGGCTGTATTAAAAAGCAATTTGTTCCAAGGAGCAGAGCTTACCAAGAGATTCAGATCATGCTGTCTGACTGCACTGGCCTCCTCATTATTTGCCACTCCACCAATCTTTGTGGTACCACTGTAACTGTACATAGAGCCACACATGCATTTTGGAATGAACTCTGCAAAATTCTGCTTAACAAAATATCTGAAGCCATAGCTGGTAGTGAACTAGTAAGTTCATTAGGGGGCACCAGAACAACAGGAATAGGTTTGAGCTACTAATTAGCATACACACTGTTAATGTCTGCTGGGTGCAGTCATGCAAAATCTATTGCTAAAAAGAAAAAAAATATTTCTCTTCAGTTTTTATATGAACATAATTTTTACCGATGTGTCCACAGTGTGCTCTTTTCTAAGAAGACAAGCTGTTGTTAGGGAAGATCTTACAATATGTGTGAATTTTCTCCAACCTTCCAAGGAGCAATTGCTGCTGTCCTTTTTTTATAATATGTAACTTTATACAGAGTATTACTTAAGATTTAGAATAGAAAGTATATATTTACTTTGAATGTAGTTATCACTGAGAGGTTGGTGTTCAATGAAATGTGAAAGCATGTTTGTAAGGATATACAATCCTATATTCACGTAGCATGTATATCCACTGAGAACTGAATCCACAAATGTTTGAGAAACTAGTATATACTTTCAACTGAAGACATTTGAACTGTCAGTTATCCAAGGAAGAAACTACTCAGCCTTGTGAAGACTTAAAAGGATACATGGAGAGGTCCCTTATGCCCAATTGCTATTATGGCTTTCAGTCTGGGTAGATGGTTAGAGCCCTGAAAATCTGCGAATATCTGCTTTATATCCGGAGATATCTTAATCTGTGGACGCGATTGCGGTTGTGTTGTTTAACATCTTTGCAGATTGGATGTGGATCCAAATTTTGGTATCCATGCAGGGCTCTATTAGTGTGGTAGGGGGCTGGTGCAGATGCAAATACGAATGTGGAGATATATATATAATATATATAAAAAGGTGGAGTGCAGATCATGGGTCGGATACAAGTTAATTATCACAGATGCGGATCCAAATTTTTGCATCCGCCCAGGGCTCTACAGATGGTCTGTAATTATTCCCTTTGTGGCCATGGGGAACTGACATGACATGGCATCTAATAGGAAGCAGGGAGGTAAGTACTCCCTGACTTGGGGTATCTGTGGATCAGGAGCTCTGGAAGCTGCTTTTTTATATGGAAAGATATCGGCATCCTTCTTTCAGCCATTCTTGGTTCACTGCAGGGCTGAGGCCTTGAGCATTGTTTTGCAACTTCTTGGGATATTCCTTCTCGATTTTGACCAAAGTTTTGGACTACTATATTGTTGTTCAACATTGGTATCTAGCACCATAATACTGTAGGTGAGCTTGGTGCTTTGTACAGGGAATTGGAACAATCATAAAAAGCTGTGCCCCGAAAGAATATACCCCAGTTTTCATGTTGAGCCCAGTACATCCCGAGACAGGACTTTGGAGAGTTCAGTGCATGCTGTGAACCCTCATTCACAGCCAGCATGATCAAAGGAGCTCTTAGGTAATGATTTTGCCACTGAGTTTCAGTGCTTTGATTGGTTTAAGGAGTCCCTGGTAACATGTTTTCTGAAGCAAGTGGCCACTGGCCAGAACCTAGACCTACTTAGCCAACACAGTCCAGGGTTAGCCAAGCTTGCCTGACTCACCTACATCACTGCTAAGCCTAAAGCGGCCAGGGACTGTCACAGTGAAATTGCTCAGAGGTCCTTTATCAGGTTTGTTGTGTTACTGACACACCGACTGTGAGATAGATAGTGTCTCTGATGCACAGATAAGCATTATAGATGATGTGAAGCACAAAAAGGACACACATTTTTGATAGTAAAAACACCCAACAGAATGGATTTTAGAAGTGAAAAATATATCAAATATATATTTCCAATAGAATTTTGAGCAAACATTGTATAATGAGCAACGAATGTAGCAAAGAGATTAGAAAATAAGCTCATTGCAGAACATCTGGCTTTCATCAGACAACCGTGGCCATTTGGAAATTCCTGCTCTTTCAAGCTTACTCAGTCTTTTGTTGAGGGTTAATTTAAAACAATATAAAGAACAGCTAATTGTACTGTTGCTTAATTCCAAATCAGGAAGTCACTCCCTACATTCATGCAATTCTTTAATTCACTCACTAGATGGAGATCAAAAGCAATTCAAGTTGTGTTAGTCCCTTCCCTAAGTTACCACTGTCACAGCAGAAAATGAAAATACATGATACTATTTTCCTTGACAAGCTTTGAAACTTTTTTTTTCCGTCCTGGAATGATTGATCTTTTTTCCAGAATCATCTTAGAGAGTAAAGAAGAAGCAAGGAGTTTGAAAGGTTCTGTGGAATTGGTACATCATTACGCGATTGTTACTGCAATTATCAAGTTATTTGATAACACTAAGGAAATGCTTCTGCCACTGTCATTACCAGATATCCATGAAATGTCTCATGAGTTAAACTGGCATCAGATTAGTATTTTGTCACAATCAAGGAATTCAAATATACCAGTTCCAATTTAATTGCAAAAGCCTGAAACCCTGTCTCTGACTATAGAAATCTACTATCATGTGATAAAATACGTAGTGCTAGGTAATAAGAGGAAATGTGAAGTTCTGTTCAGAAAGTTTGAGGGTAGATTTTGGTAAGACTCAAATTGAACTGATTAACATTTTATACTGCCAGATCCAAAATTATAAAAATCATCCCTATAATAACTCTCATCCCTGTATCTTGAGAGCATTGCCAATTTCTAAGGGAAAGAATGTAAGATGAATTTTAGATTATATAACTGGAAAATGTGTTTTATAACAAAGAATCAGCCAAAGATTTTCTTTTTGGTAAAAGCTGGAAAATAACTTTCAGGTTTAGAGCTTGTGGAAGGAGTTCTGTGGGATGGCGCGGGGGGCTGGAGGGGGGAAGACTAATAAATACCGTCAACCATTGAAAATATCTAGAAAAGGTCAATGAATACTGTGTATGTGTGGTTACAGGAAAACACACAACATTCTGGACTGTAAGATCAAGAGGGCTACATTATGGCCTCCACTACAGCCCCAATGTGCCTCTCGAGAGGAACAGAGGACCCATAAAATTCCGCTAAATGGGAAGATGGGAATTTCAGAATGGCTAAGAGTTGGTGTAAACAGCTCTGTATAACTCTGATGTGCTGAAGATGAGAGTGGGTGTGGCAGTGGCTGAAATGTGGTGATCTCATGTCATCCCTTGTTTGTGTAATGATCCTGAGAGGATGTTAGTGTGTGCCATTGAACTGTGACTTTTTTGTGCTATTTTAGCAGGATTATTTCCTGGCCATTTTCATGGCAGTTCTTGGGACAGGTATGTTGGATCATTTTATGTAACTTTGAGCAGTTCTGAGGCTGCTCTAAATTAGCATGCATGCTGAGCATAATTCTGGTACAGCTGAGGATCTAGTCCAGAAACTTACTGAGTGGATGGCGTTTACATCTTTAAAATAACTGAATCATAATCATAATCTCTGGAAAGGCCAGCAATTAAGACAAGGTTTGTACAGGGAGATCAGCAACATAGGTGAATTGGCTGTGCAATGTGATAGAGATAACTGATAAGTATCCACTCACAGATGACTGTAGAATTTAAAAATAAATAAAAGGAAACTGGGATGTGTATACAAAATATTTTAAAGTGGAGATCTATGTATAGGAAACGCCGTGTCAAGCAAGATTCCAAGCTGCTGAGCACATGATATGATTAATACACTAGTTTTTAAAATTTAATCTGGTTATAATGAAAATCATCTGGGGTTAAAATAACAATTTAGAGTTTCTATAATGTTAATAGGAGAGCCTTATTCTGTAGCCACTCTACATGCAGATTTAAGAGTAGCAGCCGTGTTAATCTCTATTCACAAAAAGAAAAGGAGTACTTGTGGCACCTTAGAGACTAACAAATTTATTTGAGCATAGCTTTCATGAGCTACAGCTCACTTCATCGGATGCATGCAGAGTAGCTATGTAAGTGCCCCATAGTACTTCGGGTATGGAGAGGTTATGCCATGTAATAGTTGTTTTTTTTTAATTGGGAGTCCATCATGGGTCAGATTTACAAAGTTAGATCTGCGCTGTTGCATGCTTACATTTGCATGTACAGAGTATATACATTCAAATAGTCTGTGTGCATGCACACAGCAGGTACTTGCAGGTGACCAGCTTGGCAACTGTAATGGGTCATTTGTATGCCCCAAATTTTGTAAATCTGTCTGTGGAAATGGAAAGGGAAGTGGGCATGGGCTGCTACATGTTCCCCTGAGCTGTTCTTCCTGCTAAGAGATGGTCCTCAGACTCAAGTTGACCTGTAAACCTGATGTTGATTCACTTTCATTATTTTAAGTTAGTGACCTTTGATATGTGAGACTTATAGAACACCTGATTTACAGAGCAACTCATCTGAAGCTTCTTTAGTGCCTTTGGTTTTTTTTTTCCCTTGTGCTCTGGACTCGTTTTGCATTTAGACCTCTTGAGTCTGAAAGGCACAGTTGTGTGGTGTGTATGGGGCTACGTGCTCTCCTGCCACAGTCAAAGGCAGAGTACATGTTACATAAAATGTTCCAAAGCATCAGTTCCAAAAACTGCAATGAAAAAGACCAGGAAATAACTTGCTGGCTAAAATACTACAGGAAAAGCATTGGAAACATCAGTTCAGTGCACACATTGGCTGTGCTTCCATGATGCACCATGTTTCCCCAATCTGTTTGACCTCCACACGTGTTGCCATTGGTTCAATAGATTAGTGACTTTGGCCCATGCAGTGTGTTCCATAGTTTGCGAGTAGCAGGCTAATATGGGCAATAGCTGCGCTGACGTAGAATTTCCATACCTTGCTTTCAGTTGTGAGGGAAGCGCGTAGTGTCTGGCTCTGTGAAGCTGACTTCTCCCACCTGGAGGCTTTGCACAGCCTGTTTGAAGAGTGTTGAAGGTATAGTGCAGCATACATATTAATGGTAAAATTCTGCTATGAGTCAGTGTAGCCCAACAGATAAGGCATTGGCTTGGCAACTGGGTGCCCTAGGTTCTGTTCCCAGCTCTGATGCTGATCTGTATTTGACTGTGGGCAGCTTAACCTCTATGTTCCTTAGTTTCCCCATCTGCATAAAATGGGGATTAAGAAGCACATTTGTAAAGTCCTTTGGGATCTACAAATGAAAAGCACTAGAACATGGCCTAAGTACTCAATTTTCACCTTTGCTAGGGACTTGCTGCCTTTTTTTGGGAAGCAACTTCCTATGCATTTGTCCACCACCACCCCACCCCACCCCCAACCCCTCCATAGTGCCTAAAAATGTAGCTTAATCTGGCTCCAAGAGTTTTAAGGTTTAAATCTAATTAGAGATTGACAATGGTGTAAATGCATGGCTATGCTGCTGCTGGGGTTTGAACAGAAGGATCATCTGCAGTAGCATGAAGGGGGAACTCAACTCAGGGGACCCAATAAAATGTACAAATATAAAATTATAGTAGCAAAAATAAGTATTTTCATCTCCTAGCATTTAGATTAATTATCAGAAGTCTCTGCAATAGTAATGAATATTGGCACAGAACTCATGAGTACACTGAATGTAACTAGTGTAATTAGGATGGATTTTATAATACACAGATTAACATCTATTAGAGTCAGATATCAAGATTCATTGTTTGAATAAATATTGACCTTTTTGCTCTCAGGTCAATAAATCTTGAGTTTGGCCTTCATTTAATACACACAGTAGCACTTCGTTGTTCCCTGTCACCAGTATCGGAGTGTGTGGAGTTCAATTGCCCTTCCGCTTTGCTGTAGTATATCGGTGGGAAGCACTATTTCCATTCCAATTACAAAAAAGGATTGGGGTCTAATCCCTACATCCTTTACTCAGGCAAAACTCACATTAGGTTTGCTTGTGTAAAGGATTGCAGAAATATTCAAAAATCATTGCTAATAATGGTGGAAAAATTGGTACTGCATGGTAGTTTGCATCTGCGTATTTGTTTCATGCTTTTGTGGTACACACCTCTGCATTGAGAGATATGTTGTGTGTATGCTGATGATGATACCTGTAATGTTTTTTCAGAACCATCCAGCTTTCTATTGTGGACTGAGATGTAAAGTCTTCTAGAACTTCGGATTTTAGTATTTTTAGGACACCTAAAAATAGATCCCTGTTTAAATAGAAGTAATTTCTCAATGGGATTGAAATGGAATAAGTTTCTTCCCCACGAACATACAGTAGATGTAGATGCAGATGTAGGGGTGTATGTATGTATGTATGTATGTGTAGATCACTCTATAAAGAAATCTGATTAGTCAAAAATATTCAGAAGTCCTATAATTAGGGCCCTACCAAATTCATGGACCATTTGGGTCAATTTCACGATCACAGGATTTTAAAAATTGTAAATTTCATAATTGCAAATATTTAAATCTGAAATTTCATGGTGTTGTAATTATAGGGGTCCTGACCCAAAAAGGAGGTGTGGGGGTGGGGGTCGCAGTATTGCTACCCTTACTTCTGTGCTGCTGTCGGCAGAGTTGGGCCCTTGATCAGCAACTGCCACTCTCTGGCCACCCAGCTCTGAAGGCAGCAACTCAAAAGTAAGGGTGGCAGTACTGTGACCCCCTTAAAATAACCTTGTGACCCCCCTGCAACTGCCTTTTGGGTCAGGACCCCCAATTTGAGAAATGCTAGTCTTCGCCGTGAAATCTGTTTAATTGTGTAAAAGCACACAAAAGACCAGATTTCACGGTCTGTGATATATTTTTCATGGCTGTGAATTTGGTAGGGCCTTACCTATAATACTTAATATGGTTATAACCAATAGGGATTCTTGTAAAACATATAGAACTCACTAGAGAATTATATCTTTTCAGCAGAATATTTAAGCCATTCTACACAATTTAATAAAGAATTATGTGGGATTTTCAAAAGTGCTCAGTGTTACTCTGTTCCTATAAGTCAGAGATGAAACTACCATTGCTTCAATGGGAGCATAGTTAGGCCAATGCAGAGTCACTGTGAAAATCTCATCCTAAATCACTGATAAATAGATTGGTTCAAAAACGCTACAGAAAGATTATTGTTCTCTATTAAATTGTACAGACCTCTTCGATAAAGGAAGGGAAGTTTAGCAGATTATCAAAGGCAACTTCTCTAAACTAGGTCATAACTACTTTAAAAGATCATCCGATTGTTCAGGCAGTCTTGCTCACACAGGGTTTTTTTTAATTAACATAGGAATTTTGGAATTTAAAAAATGGCTAATAAGGTAGGTTACTCAGCCAGAATAATGCATGGTGTTTCTATTAAGGCTTGCTTTTATCACAGCATTCAATAAAAATACAACTTCAGTGCAGAAACTCGGCAAAAGCAAGAGTTTGAAACTATTTTACCTTTTGTCTCTTTGGTATCCTACTGCTGACAAGTAAATCACAAAGGCCCTGATCTAGCAAAGCACTGGGGCCCAAAGCTAGACAGAATTGCTTGTATGAAATTTAGAAAATTACTGCATTAGTGATTTAACCAGCAAAGATGTTGGTAGTAGAGCTAAAACTTTTGCATGAAATTGGCAACTTTTAAGGTTAAAGGCAACCCCCAATTTGCAGAAGGGTTCAAGTCCTCGGTAAGCATGCGAAGGGAAGATTCCTTGTGTTGTAAGAGGGCCCTGTGGCACTGCCAATGGGAAAAAGCTAGACAACATTCAGTCCAGTATTTTCTGCCTCACTGAATGTGGACTGAAAACACTGGATGAGACTATTGGGGATGGATGAGATGACACCTCTACATCTCCCAAACACTGTGATGTTCAGATACAAAAGCAAAATTTGAGCGAAAGTTTATACCAACCTGCAGGTGGAAAATTATCAAGAATGTGATTCCCAAAGTTTTTCCTGCTTGAGTTCTCACCTGCTCCTACTCCATAAGGCCAGCACAGATTGCTCCACCCTGGGTTTTTCCATCCTAACTATAGAGCCTTCCCATCTCCCCATGTCTTCCCACCAACCTCACCAGCCCGAAGTCTGACTTGGTTCCTGAGTCCCTGAAACTCGGCACCCTATCTTTGCTCATACTCCTGTTGTGCAGCTGCACAATGCTACTGATCCACTCCATCACCTGTAAACACCTCTGTTTCCAGCCCTCCTGTCACCTGATAGAAATCTGGCTCTGTTCCTATCCTCTGAGTCCCTCCCATTTTCTCACTCCCTCCCCCATCATTCCAACCCTGATATTCTATGATATGCCTATAAACCTGGCTTTCTCCTGACAGAGTCTCTTTCCATCACAGCCACCTGCCATCACCCAGCCCAGCTTGGCTCCCTTTCCAGTTTCAGGACCATCCCCACTGTGCCGTGGGATGTGAGAGGAACCATGCCGATGACTGGAAGGGCTGTTTGGCTCTTTATAGAGCTTCCACAATTTTAGCAACACTTCTGCATAGACAAAAGTTGTGAGAGGGCAGAATACTTTACAAACTGTGTCTTTTGACCCACACTCATTTCTGACCCATGGTCTTGGCCAGAGAAGCACTAGGCCCTAGAGTTTTCAAATAAAATACAGAAGTCACAGAAAATCTCAGACAAGATTGTTCCTTGTCATCCTCCAAACTCCACCCATCTCTTCAAAAGAAGGTGATTTGGTATATATATTTTAAAAAGAATGTTACATGTAAATTTTAATTCTGTTAATATAACAGATACCAGAGCAGGTTTCAGAATTCCTTTGGACCTTCAACCCTGGGAAATGTGCAAGGAAAAGGGGATTCTTGCAATCCTGTCTCCAGACTGAAGTGTTAGCACAGTGAACTTGAACGCTGCATTTTAAAAATATTCATTAATATTTATTTGCCTATATGGAGTACTAGAAATATGAAAGCTTAAAGCTTTTGCTTGCTTAATTAAAATATTCCTATAACAATGCTCCACAAAACGAAAAATGTTGTTACTCCTATTTATAGTAAAGCGGTAAAGACTTTATATGATCAGTTATAAGGTATTTAATGAGAAGTACATAACTGCATTTAATAAAATTGCTTGAGAGCAATAACAGTTATTCTGAAACCCATCTGGTGGCCAGTCTCTCTACCTTTGCTACAAGAAATGAGCAAGATGCCCTTAGGTCCAGTCCTACAAACCCTTCTGTGAGTAGCCTCAACTCACACAAATAATTCCGTTGGCACCAAGGAATAAAGATTAGCAGGGGGTTTGCAAGTATGTCAAGGTAATTAAAGTCATGGGGCCAAATTCATTCTTAATTCAACTCAAGTAAAGGTGATAATACTACACCAGGGCTAAATGTTGCCCTCGCATAGTTGCTATAGGTTGCTTATGGCAAGGAATCCTACAACAGATCTAGAATTTTGTTAGCTTTATTATGTTTTTGTTAATGGTTTCCAGACATCTATACAAAACATAGTATGGATTATTAATGATAAGTACACAGCTTTTGATGAGTACAGCATACAGCATTTGTTAGAACCATTTTTCCGCTGAAACTTATGGTTGCATTAGGGTTATTTTTCTGGTGGTACATTTCAGTTACGTTGACTGTGGTGTAGATTGTAGCACTTAGCTGCTGCCCATAGTAAAAATCTAGTTCACAGACTTGGAGAAACAAAAAAGTTTCTGGAGTTCTCCCATTTCACACTCCCAAGTGTAAGTTTCTAGGCCCCATTATGGGATGCCGCTCACCTCCCCCTCACCCCCACTTCTTGGCCAGCCACGGCTGCTTCCTGCCTATTTTCCATGCATCCTCACCCACCTTCAGGTAAGCTACTTGCAGGGTATGGGGAACATCTTGTTAGAAGTCCCTGGAGGGCAGAGGTTGCAGTTTTGGCCAAGGCCTTACATGGGCTGTATAGGAAGTTTCTTCCTCCCTCTCCCCCTACCCACAACTCAGCTGTGTAAGGGCTGCCACAATCTAGCCCCATAGGATTAACACTATTGACCAGAATTTCAGAAGTGCTTGTGCATCTTTAGCTTACTCAGTTTGTGAAAGGCTGCAGGTGTAAATTCTTATTTCAGCAATTCCTCTTATTCTCCCCCGCCCCCCCCCCCCCGCAACACACACACACCTACCCACTCATGCCATGAAATCTCATGCATTTGTGGGGTTGTTTTATTGTTTCAAGTCCCTGATCACGCATCATTTTAAAGCATAGAGACTTTGTAACATTTCTCATTTCAGTCATGAAGAAAAATGTCAGATACAACACACCACTGATAGCTGAATATAGATAGGAGATTAGGAGAAGAGGGAATGGTGTGACCTTAGCACAATCTCGATCCTGCAATGAGATGCATGTGGGCAGACCCTTCTGCCTTCTCGGAGCCCTTTTGACTTCAGCAGAGGTCCATGGAGAAGGAGGGGTCTGGCAGTGCCCATTTCATGTCAGGATCAGGGCTTGAAACATGAGTCTGAGGAAGGTAAAAAGAATTACCGGTGAGGGATAAAATCAGGCACAATTATTGATTTTGTTTTTTGAGGGTGAGTAATGTGTTCTCTGTTAAATAGGGTGATCAGATCAGACAGTCTTGCCTATGGTAACAGTCCACTTTTTCCCTGCAGAGAAACTGTCAGCAACCTCCATGAAGGTCATTACTCTCCTTTACAAGATAGAAAAGGATACAAAGAACCTGGCTTTGTTTTAATTCTCATTTTGCCTTTAGATCCAGTGTAAAAAGATGAACAAAGTCTCATTGCAGCTCTCTGATCTTTACTGTAATGCAAATACAGAATGTTGCTACATATGTACCTTATGCCAGAAGCTGGCTCGTGCAAACGGAATAAGAGTTCTTAACCATTCCAAATTTCTGAAGAGACATTTATTTTTTTACAGGAGAAGTGTGTTGGGTTTTTGAACTTATGTCACCAAATAATGTAAGTTGCTTACTGTAACATACACCTACCACACACATTGCATTGTGATTTCCTTTTCCCAGCGGAGAAGGAAAACACAAGCTCTCCCTATGCATACAAAGTAAAAAGGAATGTTTTTTGTTGATATCTCTTTCTTTCAAGATGACAAGCTGTTGTTTCATTCCTGCATGGAACCTTCCTTTGCCAGTATTGAAAGATAGGAAAACCTAATCACTAGTGCTGTCAAGCGATTAAAAAAATTAATCATGATTAAAAAAGGTTAATCATGATTAATCGCACTGTTAAACAATAATAGAATACAATTTATTTAAATATTTTTGGATGTTTTCTACATTTTCAAATATATTGATTTCAATTACAACACAGAATACAAAGTGTACAGTGCTCACTTTATATTTTTGATTACAAGTATTTGCACTGTAAAAAACAAAAGAAATATTTTTCAATTCACCTCATACAAGTACTGTAGTGCAATCTCTTTATCATGAAAGTTGAACTTACTAATGTAGAATTACGTACAAAAAAACCTGCATTCAAAAATAAAACAATGTAAAATTTTAGAGCCTGCAAGTCCACTCGGGCCTACCTCTTGTTCAGCCAATCGCCCTATAAGGTTCCTTCTCCACTCTGAACTCTAGGGTACAGATGTGGGGACTTGCATGAAAAACCTCCTAAGCTTATTTTTACCAGCTTAGGTTAAAACTTCCCCAAGGTACAAACTATTTTACCTTTTGTCCCTGGACCTTATTGCTACCACCACCAAGCGTCTAACAAAAATAACAGGGAAAGAGTCCACTTGGAAACGTCTTTCTCCCCAAAATCCCCCCAAGCCCTACACCTCCTTTCCTGAAGAAGACTTGATAAAAATCCTCACCAATTTGCATAGGTGAACACAGATCCAAACCCTTGGATCTTAAGAACAATGAAAAAGGTTCTTAAAAGAAGAATTTTAATGGAAGAAAAAGTAAAAGAATCACCTCTGTAAAATCAGGATGGTAAATACCTTACAGGATAATCAGATTCAAAACATAGAGAATCCCTGTAGGGAAAACCTAAAGTTACAAAAAGACACAAAAACAGGAATATACATTCCATTCAGCACAACTTATTTTATCAGCCATTTAAACAAAACCGAATCTAACACATATCTAACTAGATTGCTTACTGACTTTTTACAGGAGTTCTGACCTGCATTCCTGCTCTGATCCCAGCAAAAGCATCACAGAGAGAACCCTTTGTTTTTTCCCCCCTACAGTTTTGAAAGTATCTTGTCTCCTTATTGATCATTTTGGTCAGGTGCCAGCGAGGTTATCTTAGCTTCTTAACCCTTTACAAGTGAAAGGAGGCCAGGAGGGATTTAAAGGTGTTTACCCTTCCCTTTATATTTATGACATGCCCGGACAAACAAGTTAGTTTACATTTGCAGGACATAATGCTGCCCACCTCTTGTTTACAGTCTCAACTGAAATTGAGAACAGGCGTTTGCATGGCATTGTTATCTTGCAACACCGGCTATATTTACATGACAGATGCACTAAAGATTCATATGTCCCTTCATGCTTCAACCACAATTCCAGTGAACGTGGGTCCATGCTGATTATGGATTCTTGTCGATAACAATCCAAAGCAGTGCAGACCAACGCATGTTCATTTTCATTATCTGAATCAGATGCCATCAACAGAAGGTTGATTTTTTTTTGGTGGTGATTTGTGTTCTGTAGTTTCTGCATCGGAGTGTTGTTCTCTTAAGACTTCTGAAAGCGTGCTCCACACCTCATCCCTCTGATTTTGGAGGGCACTTCAGATTCTTAAACCTTGGGTCAAGTGCTGTAGCTATCTTTAGAAATCTCACGTTGTTACTTTCTTTGTGTTTTGTCAAATCTGTTCTTAAAATGAACATATGCTGAGTCATCATCCGAGACTCCTATAACATGAAATACATTGCAGAATGTGGGTAAAATGGAGTTGGAGACATACAGTTCTCCCCTAAGGAGTTCAGTCACAAATTTAATTAACAAATTTTTTTTTAATGACCGTCATCAGCATGGAAGTATGTCCTCTGGAATGGTGGCTGAAGCATGAAGGGGCATATGGATGTTTAGCATATCTGACACATAAATACCTTGCAATGCCGGCTACAAAAGTGCCATGCAAATGCACATTCTCACTTTCTGGTGACATTGTAAATAAGGAGGACAGAATTATCTCCTATAAATGTAAACAAACTTGTTTGTCTTAGCGATTGATTGAACAAGAAGTAGGACTGAGTGAACTTGTAGGATCTGAAGTTTTACATTGTTTTGTTTTTGAGTGCAGTTATATAACCAAAAAAAAGTCGATGAAAGTTGCACTTTCACGGCAAAGAGATTGCACTACAGTACTTGTATGAGGTGAATTGAAAAATACTGTTTCTTTTGTTTATTAGTTTTACAGTGCAAATATTTGTAACAAAAATAATATACACTTTGATTTTAAGTACAACACAGAATACAATATATATATGAAAATGTAGAAAAACATCCAGAATATTTAATAAATTTCAATTGGTATTCTATTGTTTAACAGTGCGATTAAAACTGTGATTGATTAATTTTTTAAAATCATGATTAATTTTTTTGAGTTAATTGCGTGAGTTAACTGTGATAAATTGGCAGCCCTACTAATCACTAAATGCTAGCTTAACACAGTCCTCTATAGTAGAACCTCGTGTATGCTATAAAATCTTTTTTTAAAATTATTTATAAAAGCCATAGCACAGAACTGACTTGCTACTGTTTAAACAAATCAGAATGTTTTTGTCCCTGAATTATACATTAGTGGCATTGCTAACCTGTAGAGTTTCACTCAGTGCCTAGACTTTACACGTGGCTTGTTAAATGAGAGGATGATAAAGCAACAAATACAGACGACCAGGAATGTGTAAGAAAACAGTAAAGGATCTACACAAATTACCTTACAATGGAGAAAAGTTCACATAAGTTATGACAAAAGTGGAAGTGGGAATGTCCCCCTGGGAAACTATATTGTTCACCAGTGTGTGTTTTAACTGTAGTGAAAACCGTGCACCCATCTGTAAGTGCTGAGTCAGTTGCACTGTCTCTCCTGCCTCATCCTTTTTAAAAATGAGTACCATAAATTTAAATCATTTATCTGAAAATGTAAATTGAAATGAATCCCTTCACATTAAATGCTAGATCTCACCTTTGTAATGACTAGGGCCCTATCAAATTCGCAGCCATGAAAAATGCTTCACAGTCCGTGAAATCTGGTAGTTTGTGTGCTTTTACCCTCTACTATGCAGACTTCATGGGGGAAACCAGCATTTCTCAAATTGGGGGTCCTGAACCAAAAGGGGCTATGGGGGCTCACAAGGTTATTGTTGGGGGGGTCGTGATATTGCTACCCTTACTTCTGTTCTGACTTCAGAGTTGGGTGGCTGGAGAGCGGCAGCAATTGGCCGGGCAACCACTTTGAAGGCAGCACCCCACCAGCAGCTGTGCAGAAGTAAGGGTGGCAATATCATACCATGTCCCACCCTTACTTCTGTGCTGCTGCTGGCGACGGCTCTGTCTTCAGAGCTGGGCTCTCTGCCAGCAGCTGCCGCTCTCCAGCTGCCCAGATCTGAAGGCAACGCCGCTGCCAGCAGCAGCACAGAAGTAAGGGTAGCAGTACCCGCAACTTCCACCCTCTCCAATAACGTTAAGACCACCACACAATTCCTTTTTGGGTCAGGACCCGTACAATTACAACACTGTGAAATTTGAGATTTAAATATCTGAAATAATGAAATTAACAATTTTTAAAATCCTGACTGTAAAATTGACCAGAATGGACTGCGAATTTGGTAGGACCCTAGTAAGAGGATTGGTTGGGAGCCCTTTGTAAATATTGTGGTTTAATCAAGGATAAGTCGAATGCAATATTGGGTAGAGACACACAATAAAAAGGTGATGTATTAGACGGCTATAATCATTGCATAAATGAATGGCTAAAACAATTGAAGCAAGATAAAGCTTAGCCAACCTGCCATACCTTATTGGTCAAGAAATCTTTATAATTCATGTTCCTGGTCACAGAAAGTAATGAATGGGAGGAGGGCACACAATTCGTTTTATGGAAGGTGTAGCACCACAGCCCCCAGATCAAAATGCACAGAGAACGTCAGTGGCAGAGCAAAAATACAGACGCATCCATTTCTCGCTTTGATTCTCTAGTACCTCTGAAGAATGTGGAAGTGGTTTACTGTTACTTTGACAAATGTATTTATTTCTCTGTTTGTTGTATGGTATGACATGAGGGAAATGCTGGCGCAGTCATGTTTTGTCATAATTTATTAGTGGGTTAGGGCTGTGGGCCCAGAACAAATTCTAGACAAAAGAAAAACATGTTTGGGTTTTTACAGAGTGCCTTGGCTACAGGAACAAAGCTGTGATTGGGAGTGCAAACATTTGGTATTTAGCTTGTCCCACTTGGGGTGACATCTGACAAATGGTCGGGGGTTGGTTTTAATTATCACCAAAAAAGAAAAAGCTTTCATTTAAAGTCTGCAACCAATTTTCCAGCACAAAGACAAGAAGTTACTGAACAATGGAAAATATGTTTTCTTAGTTTTAAAATATATTGAAAGAGCCATTGCTTCCATATATTTATGGTGAGGAGTTAGCGTAGTGATTATAAACAACCAAATAAAGTTGTTTGCTTACTTGTATACAGCGGTCAATATATCAACAGTTAATACTCCATTGGTATCTTTGGTTCCATAGTCATCGTCTGTATTTAGAATAGGAAAAAAACTGACAGCTGTGGTGTGGCAACTAGTTGCAAGATTTGTTGGTAAATGTTGTTGTTTATGTTCTAGTAACATCCAGAGAAACCATGTGATATTGGGGCCCCGCTGTGCAAGGTGCTGTATGAACATCTAATAAGAGATAGTCCCTGCTGAGAAATCTCAGACAAGATAGTCCAATAATGAGGGTGAGGGAAGAGGAAATTATAGTTGTTCCCACGTTACTGATGAGGAACTGAGCCACAGGGAGACAGAGGGTATGTCTACACAACAACAACAAAAAATACCTTCTGGCAGCGAGTCTCAGAGCCAGTCTCAGAGTCATTCTGTTGTAAATATCTGTGAATTTGGTCCAGCCAATTCTAGCAGCAAGCAGTTTTTCATAACCAAAATGGCCAAATACTTAAGGCAAAATCATGAATCAGGAATGCCTCCTTTGTAGCCAAAACAGATTTTTGTGGTCAAATAAGACTGTTTCATGTACAAACTTGTCTTCCGTTTTGCAAAATAGCTAAGGCAAGAATGGAAAATGGTTTACATTTTTATAAAAAGAAAAGGAGTACTTGTGGCACCTTAGAGACTAACAAATTTATTTGAGCATAAGCATTCGTGAGCTACAGATGCATTGCATCCGATGAAGTGAGCTGTAGGTCACGAAAGCTTATGCTCAAATAAATTTCTTAGTCTCTAAGGTGCCACAAGTACTCCTTTTCTTTTTGCAAATACAGACTAACACGGCTGCTACTCTGAAACCTACATTTTTATGAAATCGTGATTTTTCTCAAGTTTTATCAGCAGGGAGATTTTTTTTCTTTCCACTACATGTCTACTGCCAAATTCTACTGCAGTGTCCCAAACTTTGGAAAGCGGCAAAGAGTCCTGTGGTACCTTATAGACTAACAGATGTATTGGAGCATAAGCTTTAGTGGGTGAATACATGCATCCAACGAAGTGGGTATTAACCCACGAAAGCTTATGCTCCAATACGTCTGTTAGTCTGTAGGGTGCCACAGGACTCTTAGTCTGGATCTGTAAAAGCGGCAAACATGGCTACCCCTCTGATACTTGAAACTTTGGAAAGATTCATCCTCTGAGCAGCTGAAATCCTTAATACTGTAGTTGATCTGCCAGTGTCCTGCGACCTTCCAGAAAGTGACTCTGGTGGATCCCTACAAAGTATATGGATTTCACTACAAGTGGTTTTTCCTAGTTAAAGCTAAAATCTTTTTGTAAGCTACCATCTTAATTGCAGATCTGGAGAAAATTTAGATAGCCAGATTCTGCTCCCATTGAAGTAAATGAGGAATTTTGCCACTGATTTCAATGGGAGCAGAATCTGGTCCAGTGCATGTAGGTTACTATTGACATAAATAGGAATAGCTTTGGAGTGAAGCAGAAGCAGCAGATTCACTTGGCTATGTTTTAGCCATGGTGGTGTGTCGAATGGCCTTCCATCTTGAATGGTCCCTGGCAAGTTGTCTTCCTTTGGCAAGAGTCATCAGAGGAGGATTTAGGCTTTTTAAATCCCCCCAAATTGCATCTTCCAACTTCATTCTGCTCCCTTTTTAACCGCAGTGGAAAGAATCCTTGGTAGAATTGTTACAACCCTGTCATGTTCTCCAAATAGAACATCCAGAACAAGTGCTGGCAGAGCAGCAGCTATGTTTTGTAAGTAGAAGGTCTGCTGTGTGTACCGTGATGGGACCTGTCCCCATCCCACTGACAGCAAGCCTAACGAACGTCCCTGCACTCAGGCAATGCCAATTAGGTGCACCTACAGAGCAAGTGTTGCCTGGAAAAGGGGAGCTTAAAAAGGTGAAGCTGGCCATGGAGCAAGATGGGAAAGTTTTCCCAAGTAGAGAAGTTACTAGGGAAGCCTGATGGCCAGGGGACCCAAGCTCAAGGCAATGATTAGCCTTCCCTTCCCTCCACCACATTTTGTTTAGGGCAGACAGACACTGCAGCCCTGATAGGGTCTTTGGACGTCTGCTCTCCATCAGTGTCCTGTTGCTGGACCTGTAGAGCAATGCTGTGGACCTGCAATAGACTCTGAAATGGCCCTGGGAGTGAGCCCAACTCGCACAGGGAACGATGAGCTTGCCCAGGAGTGGCAGGTCTTGAGGGTACCTGGGGGCAAGAGATGTAAAGAGATGACAGCCAAGCCCAGGCTGAGAATGTGCCTGAAGGGAAGGCAACACTTCAAAATACATTGGGGGGCAGTCCTTCGTTGATGAATGAGCTTGCAGTAAATTGGGAACTGTCTGGTTTATCTGAAAGATTTGTAAAATATTATTCAGCCAAGATACGAACATTAACCTTAGTACTGGAGGACACTGCGTCTTTGTGAAATTCTTTAGACTAATGCTTATTACAGTATCTGTGAAATTCCTGGTCAAACTTTGCAGACAGGACAAGTGCATCAGGAGTTTTCTGGTACTTTATGCTTTGATTTAGGGTGGAAATTCTACCAAAACAGTTTTTCATAAGCTATTCCAACATTTTTCTTCCCATTTATTCATCAATTTATAAATGATCACTATTGCCTTAGCTCTGGAGTGCCTGACATTAATTACAAAATAAATTTAAAAGTCACAAAATCTAGGTCTCCAAATACACTCTCTTAAAAACTCCCACTGTTTTGAATGGGAGCTGTGGAAGCTCAGCACATAACAGGACTGGGCCCATAGCATATAAAACTACAGCAGTTCAGAGGCGCCTTTGGTTCTGAATGAGCAGAAATAGAGGGCTTTCAGAGATGGGTGATGAGAGTGATTTGAGACAGGAAAATATATTGGAGATAGAATAGATTTGAAAATATTGGACAGTGTTGTCTAGAGAGGAGTCCCATAAAAGAAGTATACAGAGTAAGGAGTAGTGTAGAGAAACTAATCAGGCACTCCTCTTTACTAAGAACCAGAGAACAATCAATGAAATTGAAAGGGGATATAGCTAAAGAAATGATAATAATGAAATATTATTAATTAATATTAATAATAATATTATTATTATTATATTATTTCAATAATGAAAGAACATTCTTTTTATGCACATTTTGTCCAAGTTTATTAGGCTTAAAAACTGTTAGCCATATCAATGAGAACATGCACAGTTATTTTAGAAAGTGTATCCTTTATCATTGGATATAAATATTCATGTGTCAGAACATAAGCTATGGGTTAGAAAGAAACTTCCATTATAGGCGGGTTATTTTATAATTGTCTAATATGGGGCTGTCTGGTACTTGTCATTGTCTGAGACAGGATACTGCACCAGAAGGAACGCTAGTCTCATCCAGGCTGGCCATTACTCTGCTCTTGTATAGATGTAAGAGGTGTTACATGCCTGTTGGGGAAATTCTGACCTGTGAGGACAATTTCTTTCACTTTTTACAGATATTCACCCACAACCAAGGAATGTTAATGCAGTGGGGATATTCTGAACAGTAGCCTAATGAATCTGTCTAATCAGAACAAGAGAGCTGGGTTACTGTTCTCTGTAGCCCAAACATATCGAATATTTTGCAACCAATAAAATAACAGAATCACAGTCTTGTAATAGGGGGCCACTCCTTTACTACTTATTTATGAGTCAATGTGATTTGGAATGATTAGTACAGAACATCTGACCAAGCCCCTTTATTTAGATTTTGTTTTATTTTTCATTAGAATAAACCTTCATTAAGTTTCCATATTGTAGAGTATGAGGCTGAGTGACTTAAGTGGGACCCTAGCAATCCAGCGTGAGTGCTGTGGTTAAAATATCAGGTGTTCAACCTAGCTACTTTTGTGATTTCCCATTGCACGGAAACAAATGCCTGAGTCATTCCTCCATGAGCCAGGAAGTTGTTCCAGGAGTTTGTATTGTTCATATAACATTGTCACTTTGAAGTGACACCTACTACACCTTGGTAGTTGGTATAATAGTGGATGGCTTTGAATGGACATTTCTTCAGCTTCTTTTGGAGGATCCTAGTGTCAAAACTCAGGGATTAATCCTCAGAGATGCTGAGCACCTGCATCTCTTACTGACGACTGCAGGATTTGCAGTTGCTCGACTCTTCTGATGGCTAGGCCTTAATGCTGGTGGCTGAATAGAGTTTATTTGTAAGTCACTGTACTTGAGCTCAGATGGGAGTTTTCACCATTCTGAAGAATATTAAATACCATCAAGTATGCCAGTGAAGGACTAGATTGTGTTTTTTAAGGCACAGCCCTGCATTGGGGTCATGCAGAGCTACCCCATGTGAGAGGAGAGCTTCAGGGAGAGAGAGTCATTCCCAGAGCACCCTGATGCACATGAGGAGTTTGCAGACTGCACTGTCCTTATAGGCCCTACCTCACTGCTCTCTGTCCCCCGTGGGATGCATAGAGGGAGTTGTCTTGCCGGCTGTGCAGGGCAGGATGATCCTTGCATGCACTTCCTCACAAATATGTGCAAGTGTCAGCCACAGTCTGGACTCTAAAATGCAGGCAACTAAAACCTTAATGCTAAAATTTCCCCAGTGTGAGTAACAGGGCTGGGTGCTGGACAACTTTGGAGGAGGAGCTGTACTACTCTGTGGCTGCTAACCCAGCCTAATAATTGGATTGCTGCTATGAGTTAGGAGAAGAATACAGGTTGCAGCAGATTCTTCTTCCGTATCTATCCCCCAGCCTAGACCCCCAAATTCCCCAGTGTAGCAATGCCCTGGGAGGGTATGCAGAGCAGAGGGTGTGCGCTCCTTGTAATAGCTTCCCTAGCACCTGCCTTTTCTTGCACAGCAGACCTGGAGCAATTCCACTGCCAAAGGGCCCAAGTTGAGCTGTTGAGAGAGCTAAAGAATTTAGGGCTAAGATTGCCTTTCACTTACCATTCTGAGACTATTCCTCTGAAGTGCAAAATAAAGAATTGGATTTATAATTTGAAGTAAATCCAGTAGTAAAATAATTGGAAAGGTGAAGCAGTCTCACTCTTACCAAACTGCTTTCCTACGGGTCTATTCTGTTAGGTGCTGAGCAGCTCCTGCCAGTAGTTTAGCACCCTCTGCTCCCATTGACTTCACATTGATTTCAGTGGAAGTTCAAAGAAAACGAGTACTTGTGGCACCTTAGAGACTAACAAATTTATTAGAGCATAAACTTTCGTGAGCTACAGCTCACTTCATCGGATGCATTTGGTGGAAAAAACAGAGGAGAGATTTATATACACACACACAGAGAACATGAAACAATGGGTTTATCATACACACTGTAAGGAGAGTGATCACTTAAGATAAGCCATCACCCACAGCAGGGGGGGGAAAGGAGGAAAACCTTCCATGGTGACAAGCAGGTAGGCTAATTCCAGCAGTTAACAAGAATGTCAGAGGAACAGTGGGGGGTGGGGTGGGGGGGAGAAATACCATGGGGAAATAGTTTTACTTTGTGTATTATCACAGGTTTCAGAGTAGCAGCCGTGTTAGTCTGTATTCGCAAAAAGAAAAGGAGTACTTGTGGCACCTTAGAGACTAACAAATTTATTAGAGCATAAGCTTTCGTGAGCTACAGCTCATCCGATGAAGTGAGCTGTAGCTCACGAAAGCTTATGCTCTAATAAATTTGTTAGTCTCTAAGGTGCCACAAGTACTCCTTTTCTTTTTACTTTGTGTAATGACTCATCCATTCCCAGTCTCTATTCAAGCCTAAGTTAATTGTATCCAGTTTGCAAATTAATTCCAATTCAGCAGTCTCTCGTTGGAGTCTGTTTTTGAAGCTTTTTTGTTGAAGTATAGCCACTCTTAGGTCTGTGATCGAGTGACCAGAGAGATTGAAGTGTTCTCCAACTGGTTTTTGAATGTTATAATTCTTGATGTCTGATTTGTGTCCATTCATTCTTTTACGTAGAGACTGTCCAGTTTGGCCAATGTACATGGCAGAGGGGCATTGCTGGCACATGATGGCATATATCACATTGGTAGATGCGCAGGTGAACGAGCCTCTGATAGTGTGGCTGATGTGATTAGGCCCTATGATGGTATCCCCTGAATAGATATGTGGACAGAGTTGGCAACGGGCTTTGTTGCAAGGATAGGTTCCTGGGTTAGTGGTTCTGTTGTGTGGTGTGTGGTTGCTGGTGAGTATTTGCTTCAGATTGGGGGGCTGTCTGTAAGCAAGGACTGGACTATCTCCCAAGATCTGAGAGAGCGATGGCTCGTCCTTCAGGATAGGTTGTAGATCCTTGATGATGCGTTGGAGAGGTTTTAGTTGGGGGCTGAAGGTGATGGCTAGTGGCGTTCTGTTGTTTTCTTTGTTGGGCCTGTCCTGTAGTAGGTGACTTCTGGGTACTCTTCTGGCTCTGTCAATCTGTTTCTTCACTTCAG
Source organism: Dermochelys coriacea (assembly GCF_009764565.3). Taxonomy (NCBI): domain Eukaryota; kingdom Metazoa; phylum Chordata; order Testudines; family Dermochelyidae; genus Dermochelys; species Dermochelys coriacea. Next base: position 196,172,443 of record NC_050069.1, read on the forward strand.
CAGGTGGGTATTGTAGTTGTAGGAATGCATGATACGTAAAAGAATGAATGGACACAAATCAGACGTCAAGAATTATAACATTCAAAAACCAGTTGGAGAACACTTCAATCTCTCTGGTCACTCGATCACAGACCTAAGAGTGGCTATACTTCAACAAAAAAGCTTCAAAAACAGACTCCAACGAGAGACTGCTGAATTGGAATTAATTTGCAAACTGGATACAATTAACTTAGGCTTGAATAGAGACTGGGAATGGATGAGTCATTACACAAAGTAAAACTATTTCCCCATGGTATTTCTCCCCCCCACCCCACCCCCCACTGTTCCTCTGACATTCTTGTTAACTGCTGGAATTAGCCTACCTGCTTGTCACCATGGAAGGTTTTCCTCCTTTCCCCCCCCTGCTGTGGGTGATGGCTTATCTTAAGTGATCACTCTCCTTACAGTAAAAAGAAAAGGAGTACTTGTGGCACCTTAGAGACTAACAAATTTATTAGAGCATAAGCTTTCGTGAGCTACAGCTCACTTCATCGGATGCACGAAAGCTTATGCTCTAATAAATTTGTTAGTCTCTAAGGTGCCACAAGTACTCCTTTTCTTTTTGCGAATACAGACTAACACGGCTGCTACTCTGAAACCTGATCTCCTTACAGTGTGTATGATAAACCCATTGTTTCATGTTCTCTGTGTGTGTGTATATAAATCTCTCCTCTGTTTTTTCCACCAAATGCATCCGATGAAGTGAGCTGTAGCTCACGAAAGCTTATGCTCTAATAAATTTGTTAGTCTCTAAGGTGCCACAAGTACTCCTTTTCTTTTTGCGAATACAGACTAACACGGCTGCTACTCTGAAACCTGATCTCCTTACAGTGTGTATGATAAACCCATTGTTTCATGTTCTCTGTGTGTGTGTATATAAATCTCTCCTCTGTTTTTTCCACCAAATGCATCCGATGAAGTGAGCTGTAGCTCACGAAAGCTTATGCTCTAATAAATTTGTTAGTCTCTAAGGTGCCACAAGTACTCCTTTTCTTTTTGTGAATACAGACTAACACGGCTGCTACTCTGAAACCAGTGGAAGTTCAAGACATTGAATTCCTCACTGAATCAGGTCCAATAGACTAAGGGTCTGGTTTCCAGGCTGTTGAGCACCGGCAGCTCCGAACAGTTATGGATGGTTGGCACCTCTGAAAATCAGGCCCTACGTGCAAGCCAAACTTTAATGCCTATGTTCTGAGGCTTGTGCTTAGAGTTTGTGTGCATGTTCTGCTCTTTTTTTTCCCAAGTGGAAATGATCTTGGGTGAAATTGTTACCACAACCCAGCCCTGTTCCTTCAGAATACCTGATGGCAAACGAGCAGCTGTGCTTTGTAAGTAGAAAGTGCTTGGCTTCATAGTGCACAAAGGGAAGGAGACACTTAAGAATGTATTGTGGGGACAGGCCTTCATTTGCAGCATGATAAACTAGTTAATATAAGAGATTTTCTACCTCCTATTTCCATGAGACCAGCATTGCTGTAGCATAGTATATTTATCCCAGTATTGCTGATGCTGATGCTCTCAATGTTTCTGCTTTCACAATCTCTGTTTGTACTACTGCACAGTTTGAGGTGGCGAGTTACAGAACGCATGCTGGAACGGCACTCAGTGAGATGAAGGGAATCCATTTCAGGGTACAAAAGAAGAAATAACTGATAGAACATCAATAAATATTAAAATTGCCCATGACATTTGAATCTTGAAGGAGAGCCTGAGGAAATTATTATAATAAGGATGCAGGTCTGCCACTGTTACACCTTTGTTCTATGAGGATGTCCATTGGGACCATTTGTGGGGTAAACCAGCAGTTGTCTCTCTCCTGTATTCATGTGGCAAGCAGCACACTGTAGCCCCAGTCTTGATAGGGGCTTTTGAACGCTACCGGAGTACAAATAATTACTCCTGAGTGCAGTATAAAGTAGTGGTAAGAGCAGAACAGCTGAACTGTTATTAACTTGATGTAATGGTAAAAGGGACCAGGACATTCAAACCAAATTGGAGCATGAGAATATCCATCATGCCAAATATATTCTGTGTCTGAGAGGACATATTTGGAGCAAATAAACCTGTATGTACAAGCTCACAAAACCCTACCCTGTCCAACTCGCATTTGAAAATTGTACAAGGTCAGTTCAAAGGTCCAAATTCTGCCCCAAGGTTCACACTACGTGACAGTACTGAAATGGCTTTGGTCCTAAGCGTAGAGGCAGATTCTGCCACCGTTATGCCGGGTAATACCTACCTGCAGTGTGACTAGCAGAGGAAAGTGAGTAAGGATGGTTCAGGTGGCACAGCCATATCCAGCAGTCCTTAAGTGGAAGTTTTTCTTGTCTAATGACTAAATGAGGTTATGTCTACACTAGGAGCTAGTGCTGTGATTCCGCTGCTTGTGAACACCCATCTCACACTCGCTGTCAGTGAGCTAGCACAAGTATAAATATATAGCAGTGTAGCTGTAATAGCACCATATCTGCAATGGAGGCACGGCTGAGCCGTGCCAAATACAGACCCATCGGTTCCTAGGGGAAGTTTGTATTCAGTACGGCTCAGCCAAGAAGCAGCCACTGCTGCTACACTGTTGTTTATACTTGCACTAGCTGAATGAGAGCTAGCATGAGTTGTGTACACCAGTATGGGAATCACAGCACTAGCTTGTAGTGTAGACAGAGCCTGAGACGAGCATAATGTAGCTCATACTATAAAACAACCAAGGTCGGCAAGTCCTTGGGGTTTTTGTCACGCAGATAAAAACCCAGGTTGGGAGGGTGGTGGTTTTGCACATATTATATGGCAGACCTGTCTTTGATAACGTTTGTTTCTAGAGACTTATCTACATGGTGCATTAGTCTGCACCAGAGGGGTATAAATTCTAGTGCTCATTAACATGTTGCGTGCTAACTGGACCCCTTGGCCCCTGCTTGCGTGCACTAGAAGTTCCCTAGTGCACGTTAATGTAGTCCTGTTTGAAACAGATATACGTTGATGGGTCACTAAGGAACTTCCAGTGCCTGCCACCAGGGTCCACACGGGCCAGTTAGTGTGCAACACTCTAGTGCACATGAGAATTTACACCTCTTTGGGCAGACTAGTGCACCGTGTGGACAAGTCCTAAATTACACACACATTGCAGCTACAAACTAGTACTGTGATCCCTCTGCTCACACTGAATAGTACCTAAACCATGAGTAGTCCCATGGGCTTTTACGGAACATGATGCAAGATTCTGTTCAGCATTAGCAAGGGGATCACAATCTGTCTTTAAAACTTTTGATGCCATGTTGAATTTTCAAATTCTCATTGTCAGGTTTGTTGTGGTTATTGTCCTCTGTCCCCCAAATCTTTATTAATGCTGATTTCACTACTTATCTCTTTCTCTCTTGTTTGTATTATTAGGCAAAAGGCAAACTTCTGGGAATAGACTGAATTCTGCATTGTTATTCGTTCTCATAATGTACTTCGTTCATACTTACGTCACGTTGTGGACTTTAATTAAAATTCTAACTATCAATTTAAAAAAAAATCCACTAAATAAAAAAAAAATAGATTTAGTACAAAGACAACAAGGAGTGGCAGAGACAAATTAAGCCAGAGCAGGGGTGGGCAAACTTTTTGGCCTGAGGGCCACATCTGGGTGAGGAAATTGCATGCAGGGCCATGAATGTGGGGTAGGAGTGCGGGGTGCAGCAGGGGGCTGGGGGCTCAGGTCAGGGGGTGCAGAGTGCATGAGGGGGCTCAGGGCTGGGGTGTGGGATGGGGCTCAGGGCAGGGCGTTGGGGTGTGGGCTCCGGCCTGGTGCTGCTTACCTGGAGCGGCTCTGGGGTGGCAGTGGCGCGCAGCGGGGCTAAGGCGGGGTTCAAGCCTGTCCTGGCCCTGCACCACTCCACTCCCGGAAGTGGCTGGCACCGCGTCCCTGTGGCCATTGGGGCGGGAAGGGGGCTCTGTGCGCTGCCCTTGCCTGCAGGTACCTCTCCCGAAGCTCCCATTGGCCACGGTTCCCTGTTCCCAGCCAACAGGAGCTTCGGGGGAGGTACCTGTAGGTGAGGGCAGCGCGTGGAGCCCTCTGCCCCCACCAGGGATGTGGTGCTGGCTACTTCCGGGAGCAGCGTGGGGTCAGGACAGGCAGGGAGCCTGCCTTAGCCCCACTGCACCATGGGGGTGGCAATCCTGCAGGCCGGATCCAAAGCCCTGATAGGCCAGCTTTGGCCCGTGCATAATTTGCCTACCCCAAGCTAGAGCCAAAAATATTTTCTTTAAATCCAAAATTGATTTTAAGCCAAGATCATCATGAGGATTCACAGCTAAACTAGCGTGGTAGAATGGTATCTTGTAAAATACATTGACTAACCATGAGATGTTTATATCAAAACAAATTGCTTGAGAGTTACCTAGTGAAATGTGTGTGCATACATGCCATGTAGAAATAATGCTATTAAATAAAGGTTGGCACCATCATTTTTCTTTTCTGGATCCAGTAGCATTTTCTGCCACCGGCTTTTAGAGCTGAAATAAATTACTGCAGGAACTGAAGCTGGATCTATAGCTCTATTTGCTAGCTTAAAGCCAAAATCTCACCAAGAAGGGGCTGTTCTGAGGATATGGTTGAATGTAGAAAATGTTCAAAAAATTTAAAAATGCCTAAAATATGAATCATAGAAGATTAGTGTTAGAAGGACCTCAGGAAGTCTAGTCCAACCCCCTGCTCAAAGCAGGACATAACCCAAGTAAATCATCCCAGCCAGGGCTTTGTCAGGCCGGGGCTTAAAAACCTCTATGGATGGAGATTCCACCACCTCCCTAGGTAACCCAGTCCAGTGCTTCACCACCCTTCTAGTGAAATAGTTTTTCCTAATATCCAACCTAGACCTCCCTCACTGCAACTTGAGACCATCGCTCCTTGTTCTATCATCTGCCACCACTGAGAACAGCCAAGCTCCATCCTCTTTGGAACCCCCCTTCAGGTAGTTGAAGGCTGTTACCAAATCCCCCCTCACTCTTCTCTTCTGCAGACTAAATAAGCCCAGTTCCCTCAGCCTCTCCTCATAAGTCATGTGCCCCAGCCCCCGATCATTTTTGTTGCCTGCTGCTGGACTCTGTCCAATTTGTCCACATTTTTTTTGTGTGTGGGGGGGGGGGGGGTCCAAAACTGGATGCAGTACCCAGATGTGGCCTTACCAATGCTGAATAGAGGGGAATAATCGCTTCCCTTGATCTGCTGGCAGTGTTCCTACTAATGCAGCCCAATATGCCATTAGCCTTCTTGGCAACAAGGGCATGCTGCTGACTCAATCCAGCTTCTCATCCACTGTAATCCCCAGATCTTTTCTGCAGAACTACCACTTAGCCAATCGGTCCCCAGCCTGTAGAATCAGGCCAATACTTTGTCATGTTCATAAAGGGCTTGGTCCTGCCAGGAGCTGATTGCTCTGGTCTCAGTCCAGCACTGAATGTAAGCACGTGCTTAACTTTAGGCATGTGAATAGCTCATTGGACTCAGTGGCTCTACTCACATGCCTAAAGATAAGCATGTGGTGAAATACTTTGCTGGTTCAGAAAACCAGACCTTATTCAGCAAGTCTTATTCATGTTTACTTTGCAATGGGGTTACTTGCAGGGTAACATGCTGCTCACGTGAACAAGTGTGGCAGCACTAGGCACTAAGAAAACAATAACGGCTAAGGAGTGAGATCCTGGTCCATTTAAATCCATAAGAGTTTTGCCATTGACTTCAATCTTCAACCTGGATGCTGCACTTAGCTGCCTCTTATTCAGCTGTGCAGGGGGTGCACACAGAGAGCAGTGCCTGCTCCCCAGATACGTCTTCTCATAGCGAGTGGTTGGGGAGGGGGCAGAATCTTAGCTCAGTTTCACTAATCACAGACTGGGCACGTGTGGGAGCTCAACTGTGACCTTTTGAGGGCTGCAGTAACTTATTTCTCCTTGTGCCCCACACCCTTCCCACACACAGCACGAGGGGGCTGGTGTATTCATGTACCAATCCTTGCTCAGGCCTGAGCCTAAAGGCACAGGCTAGCCCTAAAAATTGAAACTCAGGGCAGGTGCTGAGGGATTAATGACCAGCTTGGAGAAGTAACCAGACTGGTCATAAAGGCCCCAGGAAACTGTGTGGCTGAGTTATTGCTATGATATAAGATGAAACAGGCATGGACTGAAACCGTAAGGTTGTGGGCCAGATTCTGCTCTTCATTCACACTCATTTAAATCCAGAGTGACTCCACTGATATCAAGGCCTGGTGGTAGTTGAGATCAGCTAATGAGATTAGCTAATGTGCAGGTGGCTTGAGTTATTTCTCAACGTTTGTTTCAGTTTATAATAAAAAAAACGATTACAAAAAGCAGTAGCCAGAGAGGGATAGGTTCTAGCCTTGATTTTGATGTATTACTCATTGCAGCATTTCATACTGCTGATTGATAATGCAGCTCTTAAGTAAGGCATTTGGTTTTGGTAATCATCATTCATCTACTTAGGTCACACACCAGAAGTGTAAAGATTAATTAGTCGGTGTTTGCACAGACCTTTGAAAATGTAAATTGTGTTTTAGATTCATGAAGGATAGTTCCATCAATGGCTATTGGCCAGAGTCCCTAGTCTCTGTTTGCCAGAAGCTGGGAATGGGCGACAGGGGATGGATCACTTGAGGATTACCTGTTCTGTTCATTCCCTCTGAAGCATCTGGCAATGGCCACTGTTGGAAGGTAGGATTCTGGGCTAGATAGACCTTTGGTCTGACCCAATATGGCCGTTCACATGTAGATAGAGAGATGCATAGGCCCAGTCTTGATCTCCCTTATCCATGCAAAGAACTCTTATGTGGGTTGTACCATTGAAATCAGTGGGCCAGTTCACGTAAGTAAAGGGTGGCAAGATCTTGTCCTAACTCAGTGGTTCTCAATCTGTTCCTAACTGGACCACATTTTCCATAGTGGGGACCCTCCCTCCCATTTAGCGGCAAGGCAAGGTGGTCACAACGTCCAGGCTGAGAACCCCGTCCTGGTGCTAAATATGATTAAAGGTTACAACTTTAAACACCTGTTCTCTTTCTCCACTGTAGGTTGCTCCTGTAATCAAAGAGAGAATGATGAAGAAAGGGAGCATGATGTTAGGGTATCAACCCCACCGTGGCAAAGTCAACTTCTTTCGCCAGGTAGTGATCAGTCCCCAGGTGAGCCGTGAAGACATGGACTTCCTGCTGGACGAGATTGACTTGCTTGGCAGAGACTTGTAGTTGTAGTTCAGCAGCACCAGGCGCTGCTTATATGCATGATGTTTACAAGAATGTTTTCAAGAATGTTTGTAGCATACTGGTATTCTATTTTGTAACAGGTAGTTGAAAGTTCAACAAGTAGCAATACTAAGGATTTCGCAGGTAGAGTACCTCTGGACTTGAGCATCTGTTCTTACAAGTGGTCATAGCTGTGCCACTGCTTACAGCAGCTGCGTAAATGTCACCATCACTACTGTTCTAAGAAGCATCTTCTGGTGATGCTTCTGAGAATGATCTCCTATATGCTAATAAGGCAGGTATTTGGCAGGTACTGGTGGACAGACTGGGCGAGATTGGCCATTGACATAAGTGAGCATGATATCATTAACTTCAGTGGAGTCATGCCTGCTAATGTCAGCCATGAATTTAGCTCAGTGAGTATTAAAATCAAAGCACATCTCTAATACATTAAGATTTTAGCCTGGCATGCATTTAAGGATAAAGGCCCAGTTGGTGATTGAACTAGTAAGACCTCATGCTAGGGGTCCTGTGGCTCTCTTAATGAAAGCCCCTAAACCAGCAAATTTCCCAGCACAAAATGGGCCCAATCAGCGTTTGACCACACATAAACCTATCATAATTTTAGCAGAGCTGAGAATGTTGGAATGAGGAGAGTATCATTTTTTAACTTTGTCAACAGGAGATGTGTATAGTTTCTGAACTACTGTTCATATTTCCTTTCTTTTTAAAGTGTAAACAGTTCTTTAGCAGCTTTAGACGCATGATAAAATTTTAACCAAAAAGTTAGAAAAATATATTTATCTTAAAGGGGTGTGGTTTTTATGCAGGGTAGATATTTATTAAGAATTGATGTAACAAAGCATTGCATTTCTCATGGTTCCTTATAATTTTCCTACAGATTTAAAAAACGCTAGCTCTTGTGTGATCAGTGTGTAATTCTTTTTTGGTGTTAAACTTAAGCTGCTGTACAAGCTTAATCTGCTGTCTGTGATTTTACCATATGCACATTGTTAAAAAAAATAAGTGAAATACCAAAATTAAATTCTAACCTTTAAAGTTATTCAGAATTACAGCATATTTTGACAAATAATTTTGTGAGTGATCTAGTTTAATTTTTTCTATCTATAAAATGATTGTTTCAAGCATAAAAATAGAAATCATAAATGTATCTTTGGGTGGGAGTTCTAGCAGTAAATTTAAGGAAATGGCCACATTTTTCACTTCTAACTTGTGACACTAACTTACTTTGATGTTTTATTCTTTGTTCCATAATCTGTCTTTGAGGAAGCACTGACCAATATGAACTTTTTTGTTGTAATGTATCTGTATTGCTGAAAGCTGTCTTTAAATGCAGTGCTGGATGTTTTCATTTTATGTATTGTAGTAGTATCCAGTATTGTAGAACATTCCCATTTTTAGTCTCCAAGACACCAATGTGGAAAGTTCATCAGTATCAGTCACACTAGATGGGAACAAGAGCTTGATAGATCTCTGTAGAGTATATGGGAATGGATACTTTTGAGCCATGGTCCACCATTGATATTATTGGGGAGTTCTTGATAAAAATCATTGGCATAACCTAACCTTTTGTTTTTGCCCTGTAATACTTACTGGTTCACATCATCAAACACTACCTATGATTAAGGCTCTGTGTTTGTCATGGAGGTCATGGAAATCACAGATTCTGTGACTTTCTGTGACCTCCATGACTTCTGCAGCAGCTGGTGTGCCTGCCTGCTGCTGGGGCAGTCTCGGGCCCCCCGACCCTCCAGCAGCAGGAAGGTTTGGGAGGGGGCTCAGGACTGGGGTATTAAGGTGTGGGGCAGTGCTTACCTGGAGGGGAGAGGGCTTCTCACCCTCAGCTTCTAGCTCCACATGCTGCATCTGCCTGCAGGCACCACTCCCGCAGCTCCCATTGGCCGTGGTTCCCAGGCAATGGGAGCTGCAGAACCAGGACTTGGGGCTGAGTGGAGGCAGCAGCATGTGGAGCTAAGGAGCCGGGTAGGGAGCCTGTCCCAGCCCCGCCAACCCTCCCCCACAGTGCCCCCCCAAGCACCCGAGGCGCCCCCCCCCGGGCTCCATCCCCCTCCCCAGTGCCCCCGCTGGAGCACCCGTGGTATCCCCCCTGGCCGCTCCCCATCCCAAGCACCTGTGGTTGTCCCTCCTCCGGCCTGTGCTTCCCGCATCACCTCCCGAGCTGCCCCCCCAAGTTTTAGCCAGGGTTATACAGTAAAAGTCATGGACAGTTCACAGGTCATGAATTTTTGTTTACTGCCCGTGATCGGGCCGTGACTTTTACTAAAAATACCCGTGACTAAAACGTAGCCTTACCTTTGACTTCTGGGTATACCAGCCATCATGGAAACATAATTTAAAGCCCTGATCCAGCAAAGGACTCGGGTACCTGCTTAAAGTTAAGCACTTGGCGGGTCAGGGCCCAATTGCTCTGATCGACAGCCACCCCCCCTCTTGACTGGTGTGCAGAGTACCTAGAGAGCTCTCAGTTGCTTTGCTATTGCTTCTTGAGATAGATACTATAGAGTAACCGTTCTCCTTTTTTTGGCTTAGAAAGAAAAGTGTCAGCATTTTCTGATTCTGCCCAGATTCTCAGCTGATAAAAACCAACGTGGCTCCATTCACTTGAATAAAGCTATCCCAGCTTACACCAGCTGACGATTTGGTCCTCTGTATTACTACTAGTGAAAAGTGTCACCCTTCGATTACATTCATCTTAACAAATTACTGCTTTCCTTTATTTCCAGTGATTGAGACAGTCACCGTACACTTCTGGTTGTCTGTCTGAAACACCATAGTTCTAATTCTGTCATAGCCATAGCTGTATTTTTAAACAAAAGCCAAATTGAACTTTTTTTGAATGTTTGCACAAAATATTTCTTGGATTTACACTTGCACTGTATTTGCTTTCTTGAAAGGTGAAGGTTAACCTTACAGTATGATGGAATTAACTTATTTGAGCTCTGTATTTTCTCTGTTGCCGTCCGCTCCCTGTAATGCCTAAGGTATGTAATAAGCGGGTCCTTCTTCAGGATTGTAACAGCATTTTCCTACAGTAGCTTATTTAGACCTAATAAATGCAAAATGTCTATTTTTTAGTCAATGATTTGAATAAAAAGTAAAGTAAATGACACTCTTATAAAGGGAGGCTGTGCTTGTCATTTGTAAATCTAAAAACCATGTCGCCTTTAAAGAAGGGCAAAGGGTGAGTGCTCCAGATGGAAGAAGCAGCATGGGTGTGAGAATGTCGGGTGCGCTCTACCCCTGGTGCAGGCTATGGGTGATTAATATGCGGCGACAGAAGAATACTGCCCACATTATTTTTGATAAACAGCTGGCATAAGGAAGTGTTACAGTTTTACTCCTCTTCTCAGTTAAACTGTCAAATGCAGAAGTTAAACAGTCTTTGCAGCAAGTGGTAGTGTTAATTTTCTGAAATATCCCAGTTGAAAATGAATGGATCACTCAACTCCTCCTCTTCTGGTTAGGGAATTACCATCATTCAGAGCACTGATCCAGATTCTTCCAATGCACAGATATAACTCAAGACAGAATTTGACTCACTGTCTTTGGTTTTCTTTCTAATAATTACTGGTGTCTCACTAGCCAAACAGTTTTAGATGTGTGCCTTTTAGGATTCACATGCGTGGATTTGGTATTATGGTGTTATCTGTCATAAAGGAAGTTCTTAGACTGAGGGTACAATGAGCCAAATTGTGCCCTCCCCTATGTGTATGCATATTGCAATAATTTGGAGCATAATTATTTTTTGGGAATTTTGCCTCTCTCTCCATCTGCAATTTCACACACATAATATAGGTACAGCACATGCAGGAGAAATAATCTTGGACTATAGAGATCCTGCTAGTAAGAATTCCTCTATAGGATTGGTGTAGCGTCTGATCCTGCAAGCTTTGTATGCATGAAACTCCGATTGACTTCAGGATAAATCTTGTGTTTGGAGGGCTTGCTGGACTGGGCACTGTACGTCATAGCCCAAAATTTGGATTTTTGTACTACGAAGAAGCTGCTTTGATTTGTCAATGCTGTAGTATATGTCTGGATAGAATTTTACAAGCAAAGGGTGCATATCCCCCATAAAGCAAAGAAGATTAACTTAGTCTAACCCTAAGAAATGTTGTCATACCCTTTCTCATGCTGGGTAGCACCATAGTCTACCCTTACTTCAGTGGGTCTGCTCATGGTGTAGTGTGAGTCAGTGAGTACCAGAATCTGGCCCCTAATGCTGCTAGTATATTTAAATGTGCGTCTTGCAAGTACACAGAGGCTAAAGAGTCTCCTTGGACACAGGGTTAAGTAATGATTCTTAAAGTATCCATTTACAAATTTTTGTACTCCGCAAAATTGTTTAACCACTTTAAGTCCAGTCTGGGTCTTCATCCTGTTCTGGGGAGGTGATGGAGTCTGGGTCTTCATCCGGTGATGGGGAGGTGATCTGTATTTATTTATACAGTTAATAAAGCTCATTTGTGCTTCAGGAGAATGGCTGTCTACTAAATAGTGTACAGTGTCTATAAATGCCACCCCTTATTTCTGGGTTATTTTAGAAGGGGCTACCTTGGTGAGGACAGAATCTGTCATGTTCTAGAACATTGCCGTTTTAGAGGTATGGACTGCTTCTGCTCCTAGAAAAATCACCTGGGAGTGGTTTTGTGTGTCATCAAAAACTCTTTTTAGCCTGCCTAGGGTGTTGCTGTGCCCTGTCTCAAGCTGTGTAACAGTCAGACTAGCTAGGTTTATCTGCCCTCCTTAAACTTCTCTTTTGAAGGGATTGAAGTTTATCCTTATTGGCGTCACACAGAACTGAAGTCTTCTCACTTATAACCCTAAATGCTACATCAACATACTCTCCAAATAGCCTATGACCCTTAAAGGGCAGAGCTCCCAGTTTCATTTTGCAAACTCAGTAGATCCCCTGCATCCAAGACGTAAGACAGAGGGCTTGTCTGTCCAGAACATTAAATGGGATGCTCTGACAAAGAATGGTAAGCGTCTCTAGCCACAACATAAAAGTAATCTGCAGCCCGGTGCCTAAGAAGAGTTAGTTTTTCTTTCTTTGTTTTTGGTGCCGGAGTTTCTAGCCAAGTCTGTCTTGCTCCATGCTAACCTGAGTGGAAAATGCTCCAGACAACAGAGGAGTGATGCCAAAATTGAATATTCTATTGGCCCATCTGCCATCACTGGAAATTGAACCTGGGTAGCCATATTAGTGGGACTAGTGGAAAAAAATGGAGTTGAGGCTCAGTTTGGGTTGCATTGTCACCACGTAGGCCTATGTTTGCTCTTTAGTATTGATCCTTTCTCAGCTCAGTCAGGAAGATCCCAACCTACAGCTTCTTCTTTAAGCATAGCCTACTTCCTCCTTCTGCTTCCTGGCCTGAGAGGTGTGGTGGCTGGACCTGACAGCAACAGCCTGAGGAGAAGGGCTATTTCATGGTGGAGTGGGATTTACTGCAGACAGAAGTCTTCCCCTAGTTTCTAACTTATACGTACTCTTGTGGATCCATCCATCCATAACATGCTTGTCCCTCTAATTTCTGAGAGCCTCCTTCTCAGAGCCCCAAACCGGTCCCAGCCCTTTCTCCCCATTCCCTACCCCCATCGACTCAACAAGACACTGGGGCGTTATCATTTTGCGAGATGCACAGTGAGGCACCTGGCTCCCTGAAATTAGCCAACCCCCAGATATCTTTCACCAATGAACAGTCCAGTTTTCCTATAGGTGAATTGGTTGATGTTGGTAAAGCACTTGGAAAATATCAGCAATGTATGCAGTAAGGTAAATGCTAAAATGTTATTACATGCTGAAATAATGCAATTGCACATATTCATTATGTCATAAGTGCCCACGCTAATTGCAGGTTGGATGCATTCAAAACAGCTCTGCTTGGTAAATGCACTGCGCAACTCATGAGAAATCGTGGTGCACGGTTTTTCTTTCTTTAAATTGAATCTAACTCTACACAATTAGATGTTTTTGCTTCAGATATACAATTAGATGGTATTATGCTAATTCTATAACTACACAATAATCAACCAGAAATTACACTGAAAAACAAAACAAGGAAATTTGCACAGCAAGAGGTACAATAAAAAGAATATGAAAGGTTTTGTGACAAACCCATGAATGGAAACAATTTCAGGGTGATGGTTAAACCTCCATTCAATGTAATGTTTATTAATTAATTGTTGTGTCTTGTGACTATTATTATAAAGCACCATTTGAACAATGGAGTTGTGAACTGATAAGTACAATCAATCTCACATATGTAAATATTTATGCATCCTGACTGGAAAAAAAATATAATGGTCTGTCTATTTACTCTGGATGAGCCCTTTGAAGGGCATAATTTCCCTTTGCATTATGGCAATGTTTTACACACATCTCAATATAAAGCTCGTTTTAAAGCATTCGAAGAAAACATGATCTTGGTAACTGGGACCTGATTATAAAATATTATTGAAAATGTGGTCTTGGAAAAACTCTAATGCCAATGAAGATGTTAAAGCCTTTAACAGAAACCCTGTAACTTGAGTTGGTTGAAATTTTTCAAATATTTTTTAAATCAAATATTACCCTTTTTTTTTTTTTAAATTGGAAACTCCCCTTGCATCCCTCCCCCCGGAGTTGTTTCCCACGTGTTTCCCCCAGCCACTGATCAGGTGGCCAGATATCCCCCTTCAAATGGGAACAGCTGCTGGCTTGGGAATTTAGTCCAATAAATGCCCTTTTCATCCCCAAATTAAACTCTAACTATTCCAGGAATTTGAAGGAAGAGAGGGTGATGACTTCCCAAACAGGGTGCGGATGTGAGTTAGCAGTGGTACATAAAACAAAGACAGCACGTGCCTTTTAACTACCTGCCCTGATAGGAATTCTTTTTCTTAGCGTGCCTTTCTGGGAATTGGCACTTTAAATCCAGCACACAGCAAGAGCTGGAGCCTTAAAGTGGCCATTTTAGGAGTGGCTGCTGCCTCTCCCTCTCTTCCAGGTGGTGAGAGTTCTTTAACTAACTCCTCTTTTTTGCTTTTCTCTCATACCTGAGGACAGCACATTTTTCAGCAGGAGGTTGCTCCATGCATTGAGGCACTGTCAGAAAGGCACAGAGGTGAGACTTGGAGAATGAAAGGAAAATGGGCTCAAGGCTGGCACAAAGATGGAGCAATTTTTTGCAGTTTTGCCACCTTAGTCTTCATGGCATCATTCGTTAGCCTACTACATTTATGGCAGAGGTTTTAATGTAGCTAATAACCAATTTTTAGGCAGAACCATGTAGCCACGAGTGCAGTACTGGAGTAAAGAGTACTGTTGTTTACTGTGTCCTTTATATTTAATATATTCCATATACAATATTTGGAAGTGAAATCTTTGTATGCAATATTGTGTGTTTTTACAGGAGGTTTTTGCTTTTTATTTATTTATTTTATTGGGGGAAGTATGGTTGACAATTTTTGCTACTTCCTGATGAGTGTAAGAGCTGTGCTAATCTGCACTTCTGTATTATTTTATATTATTTGTTCTTATGAGAGAAATTAATCATGTTGGCCTCAGGAAAAGTGGGCAATTAATTTTACAGCTGAATGCTTGTGGAGAGTGTGGGTCAGGTGCCTGTGCCCATCTTTGTTTCAATTCCTTTCCTTTATGTGCTCCCTATCTCATCCATAATTGGAATGAATTTATTTTTATAATGGGAATGACTCCTCTAGCAATGCTAATGACCTATTTTCCTGACTGAGCCACAAACCTTGAACAACCTGCAAACATTTGGGATTCTGTTTGTCTAGACTTTATAGTATGAATTATATTGTTAAATAGCTGAGTGAATTGTCAGCTACTGGCAATCAGGATGAAATTGCGTCGTTTGGGAGTTGCGTGCAGTGCTTTGAGCGAGCTGGCAATTTTTCTGGATTTTGTTTGCTGGGTTTAACTTTTTGTATTCAGCTCTATCTTAACCTATATTAAATACCAGTTCTGGGAGTATTTGCCGCTACACCATTAAATAGCAGCAACTTCCAGTGACAAACAGATACATCAAAATAAATGCGGGTGGCACTTTTCATCAAGAAAAGCGCTAGATAACAAAAGGCTGGATTCATACTAGCTTTAACGCCATTGATTTCAGGGGTGATATAGCAGGGATGAATTGGACCCAAGACGTGGCACTCAGATAACAATGATATATCTGCTGAAATCTCAGAGAAACGCTGCGGCTTTCAGCCTAAACCCCTAATCCTGCACCTTCAAGCAGAGCTGTGCAGGGAGTGAACGCTGAGAGCAGTTGCTGCTCTCCAGATATGCCTCCTAATGAGGATTGGGCCCAGCCACACCCTTGGCCAGCCTTACCATTGAGTTACTACCCTAGGCTTCCCCATTATGCAAACTTGCTTACCGCAAGCAGCACCATAAAGCAGCAAGAAAGTTTAGGCAGGGTCCATACTAGACTAGTTTAACGTGTTTTTTTAAAAGAAGAGATTACAGCTGAACAAATAATTTCTTACAGAATTAGTGGTAGCAACACATCCAGTTCTGCGGACAGTTGTACTTAGTTACATGTTGCCTGTTTGTCTATCTGGGAACAGAGTAAGCTTTTCTCAAATTTATTTGTGATACAGTAGGGTGGCGTGTGCTTTCTGGGCTTAAGCCTGCGATGGACCACACAGCCTCGCCTCAATCACTTACGCCATCTTGACATGCGTGAGCAGTTCTCACAGTTGAGCATGGTCTTAAGCACTTTGAGGATTGCGCCCCTTCCTCCCCATCCCCTTAGCCATCATGCTAATGAAACTTGCTTACATAAACATTTGCCCAAAGAGGCCAGAAAAGGGTCATGAACAAGGCCCAGTGCATTCATGACCCATGTAGAAAGTTTAGTATAGTACTTGTTGTCAGTGGCACCTGCAAAGAAAGCATCCTTAATTATTCTTCAATATGCCATGTTTTATCACAGCTGAAACTTCAACCAGAGGATGACTTCCTTTGCCTTGTCAGCCCCCTGATGCTGGAACAAACTTTTGGGTCCAGGCACAGGCTGCTCAAAGTTGTGTTAGGAGTCTGCTCTTTCCCAAGTCTCAATGCCACTTTCCCAGCCTACCTCCTGACTTGCAGTCAGTACAGCTCAGCAGCTGGGCCATGCATTGTTATTGACTACTTGTTTTCTACTAGCCATAGGAGCCCTAAAAAAAGACATAAGACCCCCACTGTGCTAGGTTCTGTACAAACACAGATACTACAGGTTCTGTAGTAACACAGATGACTGTACTCAGCAATTTTTTACAATTCTGTATTCCTTCAACAGCAAACCAAAGGCCCGTGCTTTGTCCTCTACAGGTGAATTCTGTGTGCTTTTGTACCTTGGCCTTAAACTGTGATTGCTTGGCTAATTAAGGTTACTAGCAGAAGAGTATTGATGGCAATTTTTAGGATAACACAAATGGGTGGGGGTTAATTGGCACACATTAAAAGCATAGTGCTTACTTTCTTTAGAGCTGAATGGTCCTTGAGGTTTTCCCTGCAAAGGTATCGGCTGTGCTTTTTGGTTTGTTTTCACACTGGTTTATGCCACAGGCTTTTTGATTTTAAACAGATTTTAGTGGCTGGGCAGCTTTGACACTACAAAGCTGAGTGGGGGAAGGGGGGGTCTAACAGTGCCAGTATGTTTTTGTAGGGTTAGAGCAGCCTATGAGCTCCTCTACAGCCCTGGAAAGGCCACAGCACTGAGCATTCAGAGTCCCTGTCAACCCTGACATCAAACCACTTGAAGTGCCACAGAGGGGCTGGAACCTATTTCCCTTCCACCCCCCTGGGTACTTTTAATAACTCTGCAGATGAAAGAGAAACTATGGCACTCAGTGTCAATTTTTTTCCAGGCTCAGGCCTGTCTTCCACCAAAGGGGCATCATTCCCAAGTGGGACTGGCAGGCTCAGACGCCTGACCAGTAGCTGCAATGGCACAGCCCAACTAATCTGACCTTCCTCTAACCTGGTGCTCAGGCTAGCTTCTTTCTGGGTTACTGCACTATCAGACCAAAACATGGCTGTTCTAATTAAGGCCTTGGCTGGGATTCAGCCTTCAGTTTGAAACTGGGCTAATTCCACCCACACTGGCAGCAGGGGTGGCTGTGCTATTGATGTGTGCAGAAGTTATCAGTTATGGGGCAGGTTTAAATGTCCATAGGCTATTCCCCCCCCACGAGGCCATGACTGTGGCCTGGATATGTTGGGAGTAGCCATGAGGTCAGCAAAGCAGCTGTGCTCTGAACTTCACACGCAGGCACCTGGAGTGAAGGGATGACTATGAATGATAGCAGCAGAGTGAGGATTGCTTTCTCTGAGGAAACATGTTTCCCCAGCAAGGTCACTTCCTCATTCTGGAAAATTTGTCTGGATAAAATCCCAATGGAAAAAAAAATCTCTAGTTGTTTTATTTGCTCTAATAAACATTTGATTTATACAAAACAAACACGGTTTAAAATGAAAATAGGTGCATGAAACATTTGATAAAGAAGCATATATCTCCACATTCCTATTTCATACATGATGGACAGGTGAAATACTCCTTAGCAGAATAAAAATTTCCCTTTACATGTAGTAGTAAAAATGTCAGTAGTGTCAGGGACTACTGGATGTTGTTCCTTGGCCTCTACCCTGGAGTGAGGAAAAACAGGCCACAATCTTATGCTACTATCCAGTTTGTGAAAAGGGTTTGCTTTTCCTCTCCAGGCAGTTACTAGAATGCATTCTCCACACCCACCACTAGAGGTCAATGGGCCACAGCTCTGCATAGAGGACACATCAATGCACCATAGGGCATTTATAGTAACAATGGTATTGATGTTTGCAACACAAAGTAGCTAAGCTGTATTTTTTGTCCATAGCACCACCATTCAGCTAAAATAGTCCCCCTATAAAATCCGGCGTCGTATTTTCTGAATTCAGTTTTAGTTGTTGACTTTCTGCACCACTCTTTAAATATCTCTATGTAGTTTATTATAAAAGCAGATACAAAAACATTTTAAATAAAATATTTTCACCATAAATCTTAACTTCTATATGAATAAACAAGTTTCCTATTGATTTATAGCGCAGTCTCCTAGAAAAATATCAATGTCAGTCTGACAAAGGCTTTTATAATTGCACAGGATACACCTCTTTCTCTATATTTATTAATGGAGAATTGTTTTGTTAATTTCAATGGCACATTTTATTCCTCTGTGAGAAGAGCACAGAAGACACCTGAAGACAGAAATGTTAGGAAATACTGACCGCTGAAAGCTTGACTTTAAAGTCCAATATGAGACCAACTTCAAATCTAACCCTACTGAAGGGCTAAAAGAATGTAAGCAATGTCTGGTGGGTGAATTTTGGAATGCACATTTTGGTAGTCATACTGAATAGCTGGGAGCAGCTCTAACTACTGGATAGGTGCAGTACACTCTAACACAAGAGTGTCGTGTTCAATCTGCATGGGAATTCAGAAACTGAGGACAATGACATTCTTTCCTAGCTTTTGCAAATAAGGCATGAAACAGAGTCTGAACTAAGAAAAACTGAAAAAAGAACTGGATAAGTTCCTGGAGGCTAGGTCCATCAACGGCTATTAGCCAGGATGGACAGTGATGTTGTCCCTAGCCTCTGTTTGCCAGAAGCTGGGAATAGGGGATGGATCACTTGATTGATTACCTGTTCTGTTCATTCCCTACGGGGCACTGGCATTGGCCATTGCAGGAAGACAGGATACTGGGCGAGATGGTCTGACCTCCCTATAGCTTTTCTTGTGTGTCAAGAAATTAGACATGCTGTGTATAAAAAGTTTGTTTTTATATCAATACATGAAGAGTAAAAAAAGTACTGCCTTTCATCAGAATGTACAGCAAATGCAAAACAGCTGGAGTATTATCAGCCTTCCCTGATTTCATAGGGTGGGGGGGAGGAAATGTGTTCCTCTGATATTTTGCAGCCTGCTAGCATGAAGTGTAAATTCAAAGTAATAAACGTATAAGGGAGAATGTATGGAGAAACATGTTAACACAATCCCTATTTTTGGAATATTTTGAGGAACATAGTTAAGCATCTGAGCGCAGTGGTGACCCACTGAACAATACATACTAAA
This sequence comes from Dermochelys coriacea, assembly GCF_009764565.3. Taxonomy (NCBI): domain Eukaryota; kingdom Metazoa; phylum Chordata; order Testudines; family Dermochelyidae; genus Dermochelys; species Dermochelys coriacea. Next base: position 196,191,872 of record NC_050069.1, read on the forward strand.
CCTTTTGAAACCAGCTGCAGAAATGATTGCATAGTTACTGCATAACAAACAGATTCTGAGGCCAAATCTATCTGCTGTGAACAAGCTCTCTAAAATACAGAGCAGCAAGATATGTATAAGTATGTGGTTTGAAAGCCACTTTTCTATTGCCTATTGTTCCTATGCATTTGGTGAGGTGCCTAGCACATGTTGCTGGTATCATGAGAGACCTCTCCTTTTGTTTCCTTAATGGGCAGGGTTCTCTTTAGGTACTAGTAGTTTCCTGGAAGCACATTTTACTCTCTCCAGAGTATGGCTGTATATATAAGATAGCTCTTCGGTAGTTATATACAGGCATTAATAAAGTGCAAATATTATTGGCTATTGAAAAATCCTGAGGAAGTGCTAACACAGCTTAGCCATGACAAGATCTAAGGCAGCCACGGTATGACACCAACTCCCTATTTTTGGTTCCCACAAATTCTTGTCCCTCTCTGTAGACACCACTTAAAAGGAGTGGCAAGATCCTCAGTACTACAAGAAGCAAGTCCAGGCGTTGATTAGGACCTCTTCTTTTTCCAAGCTGCATGAGTTCAGGAGCAACCTCCCTCCTTTACGCAAGCCTGAGCTGTTTCTACTTGCTGGTGGTCACAGAGCAGTCTTCTGGGATTTTCTCCTCTGAACAACTTCTTCCTGAGAGTCTGTCCTGGTGCTCAAGCTCATTGAAACGCTCAGCCACGCACTGTGCAGTGAGTCGGGCTTCGGGGTCGTGATCCCAACACTCAATAAGAGTCTCACACACCATCTGGATACCCTGCAACGGGCACAGAAACACAGCAATGAATGCCTTTACAGGACAGTTAGGTCTCGGGCAATACAAACACTTGTGTGTGAGTAACTTTGTGCAACTTCTTGGGTGAGCAAAGTTACTGGCGTACGTAAGTGTTTACAGAATTGGTCTCATAATCATCTGATGTGTAGGGAGAACATTATATAAAAATACTGCACTGTTTCCAGCAGAGTTACTACAGGTTTTGGACCATTACTGTAGAATAAAATACAATGGACCATTACTGCAGAATCTAGCAATGTGTTTCAGAAGTTTGCTATGGTACATGATAACCTCACTATTACTGGTCAGCTGATCATGAAGAGGTTAGTGGGAAATCCAAGTGAAATCTGGAGCAAAACTAAGTATCAGACCCCAGTTCAAGTCCTTGTGGCTTCTTGGCTCTATGTAGAAACATAAGCCCTGATCTTGCAGACACACAGGTATTGGGGTATAACTGCAATGCTGCTGCACATGTTTATTGGAAATAAAACCAGCTGTGTCTTAGCAATATCTTTATAAATGAGATATTTGCCAGGAAATTGTGTGTTTTGCTTTCTGACACTAAAGACCATTAAGAAGGATTTATATTAACATTTTTATTGAAAAAAAAACACTTCACAACACCACATTAATTATATAATTTCCCTAATTGGTGATGTTGACTGATGTCAATGTTAATAGCAGAATGTTACTGTCTGTATACAAATAACATTCATTTTCTGCTGGCATTGAAATTACAAGCAGTAAATTAAATTAAATTAAATATTAAACATTAACTTGGAATCAATAGTGCAACAAGTCCCATTAAGGGGGAAAACACTGCAATATGTAAATCTATTTCAGAATGTTATCACTATGAATAATGGGTTCATTATCAAAACACAACTGCAGATGAAGAAAATGAATATGAAGGAGCCATTACAGTAAGAGCAACTTTGACTGATTTCAAAATTACTACTAAAGAATTCTGGGGGTAGCTCCCCACCTTGGATAAACTGATAGCTCCACTGAAGTCAATGCCCTGCTGAATTTTAGGTGGCACTGCATGAAATGTTGAAAGGATTTATAGGGTGGGAACCAAAACTCCTTTTATTAAAGCTCCTTATCAGTGAGATCAAATCCAGTGCTGTCAATTTCCTTAAATTATCCTTTTGATTAAACCTCATTTATGGCCAGATTGTGCAGAGCCCCTGCAAGTACAGAGACTGTGCTCTTCCCAGTTTGCAGTTCTAGGGGGCCTGTTGGATAAGCACCGGCAGGCCGCAATCTATCCATAATGGTATAGCTAGGGAGCAGCAATTATCCTGCCACCTGATTCCACAGGGCAGCAACTAGAGAGAAGCACTCGCCTGTTGCCAGATAAGGGGCAAAGTGTCCTGAGGGTTCTCTAGCAATTGCTCTAAGGCTTATGGGGCATCTGTAGCTCTAGTGCTGGCAGCAGAACTGGAGTGTTTCCCTGAGACAATCAGGCTGGTTCCTGCCCTCATTTATTTGGCCCTACTTCGTTAGTGACTGGCGACTGTGTTCTTCTGTGAGCAGCTGTCAGTTTATTTCACTGATGTGATCAACAGGCTCAAGACTGCTTTTGTGGTACCAGCCAGAGCAGGCATTGAGAAATACACAGCCTTGCCTGGTTTTCAGACAGTTTCACTCAGGACTTGTCTGCACAGTCACACAGTCCCGTCTCCCGGGGTGTGAACTGTACAGGGCACTCTTACTGCACTGTGTAGATTCCACTGGCTCAAACTACAAGGTACCTAGTTTGCATTGACATAGTCTGGTTTCAAACAGGACCACATTAACACACACTAGGCACCTCTGAGTCTGAGCCAGCAGGGTCTATACAAGGCAGTCAGAGCGCTCCACAATTCACACCTGTGTAGTCCAGACTGTGGCAAGTCCCTACTGAGGTTTTGACTGAGATGAGAGGGCTGTGACTAACTACATGTGAGACGAAACCATATTCTTCAGGACTGGGTAAGGCCAACACAGAGGTGCAGAGCTCACAACTGAAGAGGATTGTTAATGCTTCCATTGCAAACCCTGAACGAGCTGAGAGACTGTCCCTCCTCTGTTGCCTTAACCCATCAGATCAGCTGGCGTGCTCTTGCTGATGGTCCCTAGAGAAAAATTCGGAGTCTGACAGCAGTTATTTCTCAGCTGAAGGGAGCTGCATATGGAATTTTCTCCCCTTTGATCCATCAGAGCCTGAACTGGGAGTGCTTTATGGAGCAATATATTCCACTGAGATTTGGCTGATTGATTTGGGTTTGGTTTCTAGTTAATGTGGATCATTTAGGGTAGAGACTGTGTCTTCTGAAGCCACGGGTGCAGTAGAACTTCACTGCCCTGCACTAATGGGGTGGGGTTGGAAGAGGAAACCCAGTGCTGAACAATGGGGTGTGTGATTTACTAAGGATGTGGATGGGCAGGGGCACGAGCACCGCCAGCCAATTAAGAAACTCTCACCCTTTTCTTAACAGCTGGTGCAGCCTGTTCAGCCCTCTGGACACCAGGGCACTGGATGAGGGACTGTGTCTGGACTGAATCATCCCTACTCAGGGCAGTGGCTGAATGCTACAGTCTCTTGCATGGCATGTTCTTACCTGATGGTTGAGCCAGGAGCTAGGGATCTCTGGACGCCCTCTATCTCGCAAGACATTGTCCTTCATGCTTTCTACACAAGGGTGCTCTCGTACTTTAGAACCAAATGGGGGCTCGTAGTCTTTCACTTCTGCCAAGGGAATAAGTAAACACAAAGAGACTCAGATGGGTTTGCCTGTTATATTGGTGGCAAGAGCCCTTTACAGAAGTAGGATCAACTGCTTAACTGCCACAGCCCATGGTGTACCAGCTGACCAGCTTCAAATAAAGCCACACCTGTGGCTTTTTCTAAAATGTAAGTCTATTTTTTTTTCTTTTTCCTGGCAGGCTCATTCTATGCCTCATTTGCATTATGCCCCAGTAATTACTCACATTAACAGCAATCATCACATCATAGTGACTCTCAACAATTTGGGAGTCTGATCTAGGAGTCCACATTCAGGGAAGAGCTTTGCCTGAACAGAAACTGCAGGACTGGCCCCTTTGGGCTGACCTAGTTTGCAAATCCAGGGAAAACACTTTGAGGGTGGGCATCCAACTGAAATCTGTCTAGGGTTTACCTATGAATGTGACTGGTCTCTAAAGGATAACAGTTGCTTGAGAAATTCAAAGGTGAATCTTATTAAGGCAAGAAGCAGTGCTGAAAGGTGGAGTACAGGCGGCCCTGGTCACTACAGAGAAATGATCACTGGGAAAACGGAGTGTACTTTTTTTTCCTCTCTCCAAAATATTAATTTAAAAAGGGAGCGGGGGAGGGGGAAGATAGATTCTGATCTATTGGAACTATGTAGTGGGCCAGAGTCCTTCCACTCTAGTTTGTGTGTGTGTGTGTGTGTGTGTGTGTGAGAGAGAGAGAGAAGGACTAAGCCCTATGGGACCTTTGGAGAAAATTCAAGAAATCTCTGGGAGCGGCAATATTACAGTAAATGCTGAAACAATGTAAAAAAACTCTGTGGATTCTTTAGAAACAGATGGAGAATTTACTCCCAGGGACATGCCTAATGACATACTGGTACTGGATAAAGATTTATGAGGTTGGCCTGTTCTATTGCCTATTGTGTCATTCCAGGAATTAATTGAGGGCACTTTGAAAATGTGACATATATAAGAAAAACTGAAATGTAATCGACAAGATATTCTATTGACTGCATTTCGATACCTAGAAGATGCACAAGAAGAAATGGGATGAAGAATAAGGGCATTATAATAATGCTATAGGATAAATCAATGGTACTGCCTCAGCCGGAATACTGTGCAGCACATCTTGCAGGCTATTTCAAAATTTAAAATTGTTCAGAGAAAGACAAGACAAGAATGATCCAGGGCCTGGGGAAATTCTTGTATGAAGAGAGATTGAACCATTGGAAACGTTTACATTAGAAAGGAGACGAATAAGAGGGGACATGATAAAAAGTGCTTCATATAATGAATGGTACAATAGAGAAGTAGAACATGAACTTGTGTTATGAGACAGGGAGAACAGAAGAATAAGGAGACATTCAATGAAACTGAAGGGTGGCAAATTCACTGGATAAAGGAAATACTTTTTATACAATGCATAAGTAGTCTGTGGAACTCATTATCACAGGCTGTTGTTGAGGCCAGGAATTTAGCAACATTCAAAGAGGAATTGGATATTTATATGGATACCAAAAATATCCAGGGTTACAACACTTACTGATAATGACAATTTATGGAAGGAATATTAAAGCTCATACTTCAGAGCTTAAGCCAATCTCTAAATACTGGAGATCAAGATGAGATCTAATATGGGGGCAGGTTATCCTACATATGCTTATGGTGGGGTGGGGTTCTTGCACCTTTCTCTGAAGTGTCCGGTACTGTCCACTGTTTGAATACTAGATCAATTGGACCACCGGTCTGATCCAGCATGGCAGTTCCTAAATTCTTAGGAGTACGTCACTGTCTTTAAGTCTTGAATATAATTAAACAAGCACTCAATTAAGGGCCAGAGTCTTCCAGTCTTGCTCCTGCTGATCAGTACCTTGTTCCACAGATAGTTCCACCAGCAGAGTAAGACTGCTCAACAGGAGTATGGCTAGCAGAATGTAGCCCTTAAAACCAAATGGAAACTGCCATCTTGACAGTCTGATGCCCATGAGTACAATGCAATGCCTGCACAATGAAAAAGCAGAGACATTCAGTTTCAAAGTTGTTGCAAGCTTTAACCATTAATAAGCAAATTAATTAAAATCAATATCAGAACCATGCAATACCTTGGACAGTGTTCCGTTTTGTCATGAATTCTAATGGGATTGGTGTTCCCTGACTCCTGTTACTACTATTTATCATTTGAAAATGGCAGTGCCTATGCACCCTGGTCAAAGGATCACGGCCCTATTGCAATATGTACAAACAATAGAGAAGACAGTCCCTTTCCCAAGGCGCTTACAGTCCTAGTCAGTCAGGACATGATAGGAAGATAGAACAGATGAAGGCCGGCAGGGGAGGGAGGGAGGGAGAGTAGGAGGATGAAACCATTTCCTGCTGGAAAGTATCAATAAAAAGGCAGCCTCATTAAGAGATACCAGCACCATCCACTGTTATGGGGGATATAATGACACAGTTGTTTGCAGAGTTGCTGTAGCCATGTTGGTCCCAAGATATGAGAGAAACAAGGTAGGTGATGTAATATCTTTTATTGGGTCAACTTCTGTTGGTGGAAGGGACAAGCTTTTGAGCTACACAGACATGGAGGCTCATGGTTCAATGCTGGATACTCTTAATTTTTATTTGTTAGAAAATGGCGAATGATGCATTTCTCAGCAGGTGATCAAGAATTTTTACTTATGATTCAAGTTAAGCTCTATGCGAATGGAAATTCAGATTCAATTAAATATACAAAAACATTTTAACTTTGTTAAAATAAAACTACCTTAAATGTGCTGGATACACAAGAAAAACTTTTTGATTAAACTTTTTGATTAAAACTTTTGATTAAAAACTAGAGCAATATAAAATTAACATGGCAGACATTAAATGGATTACAAAATGTCCAATTGATAGGTCTCAAAATGGGAAATTGTCATTGAGTGGGTGTGTTCCAGTGGGGTCTTGCAGGGACTGGTTCTTGGCCTTATGCTATTTAACATTTTTATCAATGATCTACAAGAAAACATAATATTGTCTCTGATAAAGTTTGCAGGTGACGCAAATTGGGGAATGGTAAATAATGAAGGGGACAGGTCACAAAGAATGTAGGCCATATGTACAGAATGGGGGACTCCATCTATTTAAGAAAACAGACACTCTTAAAAAGATATGGGGGGCATGGTGGATCATCAGCTGACCATGAACTCCCATGTAAGTCTGTGATCAAAAGAGCTAACAGGGGAATCTCAAATAGGAGCAGAGAGGTTATTTGTTTGGCACTGGTGTGACTATTGCTGGAATACTGCATCCAGTTCTGCTGCTCACAATTCTAGAAGGATGTTGATAAATTGGAGAAGGTTCAGAGAAGAGCCAAGAGAATGATTAAAGAATTAGAAAACATGCCGTATAGTGATAGAGTCTATCTATTGAGCTTAACAAAGAGGTTAAGAGGTGACTTGATTTCAGTCTATAAGTACCAACATGGGGTACAAAAATTTAATAATCGGCTCTTCAATCTAGGAGAGAAAGATATAATTCAATCGAATGGCTGGAAATTGAAGCTAGACAAATTCAGACTAGAAATAAGATGAAAACCTATAATAGAGTAATGAACCATTGGAATAATTTACCAGTGGTCATGGTGGATTCTCCATGTTTAAATCAAGACTGGATGTTTTTCTAAAAGATCGGCTCTAGGCATTATTTTGGGGAAGTTCTATGCCCTGTGTTTTAGAGGTCGTCAGACTACATGATCACAATGGTCCCTTCTGGCCTTCCACTCTATGAATCTGTAAAAGCTTGTCCCTTCCACCAACAGAAGTTGGTCCAATAGAAGATATTACGTCACCCACCTTGTCTCTCTCATAGTGAAACTGTGTCAGGTATTCCTAAAAGCTTGTTTGAATATGTATATGTCCATCACCCTGCTCGTTGTCTGTCCCTCTGTGCAGACCTCAGGAGTCTGGGGCATGGAAGATGATGCAGTGGAGGAAGTGGATTCCCTCGCATTTTGCCTGATCAGAAAGTCCACTGGAGTTAATGAAAGACTCCCATTGGTCTCAGTGGGTTTGGGATGAGGCCCACTGGGACTACAGGGTGAGATTGGGTGTGGGGACCCTCCCCGCTGCACACTGGGATAAATGGGCCCTGTTTATTTAACTGTCATTCCAGTGTTCTGTTATTAATCACTGTGTTTTTTCTTTAACACTTAAATAAAAATGCCCAGCTCTTACAGGTAGATCTTCATCAGTAGATCTCAAAGCACTTTAGAAAGGAGGTCAGCATCATTACCCCCATTTTCCAGCTGTGGAAACCGAGGCACAGCGAGTCAGAGTCATCCAGCTGGCCAGGTAGAGCTGGGAATAGAACCCAGATCTTCTGAGTCAGATTTCAGTGCTCTATCCACTAGACAACACTGCCTTCTCACAGATGCTGGCTAGCCTGGTGAGGGAAAAAGCTGATCTACATTCTTCTAATATTTCCCCAGACTGAAATTACTTCTCTAGTATACCCAAATCAAAAGGTTGAACAGACTTTTTTTTTTTTAAAGGGGGAAATTTAGGTAAGATGCCTGTTCTCATAACCAACATTATAAGAACCCGCTTCCCTTTGTTAAGCTAAACAGCTTGAGCTCCTTGAGTCTATCCCTATAAGGCAAGTTTTCTAAAAGTCTTCTCTGAGCCCTCTCCAATTTATCAACATCCATCTTGAATTGTAGGCACCAGAACTGGACACAATATTCCAGCAGTGATCACACCAGTGCCAAATACAGAGGATTGCATTAGCACTTTTGGCCACAGCATCACACTGGGAGCTCATGATAATCCAACCTGACCTGCAAATCTTTTTCAGAATCACTGCTTCTCAGAAAAGAATGCCATCCTGTAAGCATGGCCTGCATGCTTTGTTCCCAGATGTATACAGTTATATCTTAGCCCTGCTGCATTGCTGACCAGGAGCTACCCGAGGTAAGCGCACACTCCAACCCTTTACCCCAGCCCTGAGCCCCCCCCCAAACCCGGAGCCCCCTCCTGCACTCCAAACTCCTCATTGCCAGCCCCACCCCAAAGCCCTCACCCCCTCCTGCACCCCAACCCCCTGCCTCAACCCGCAGCCCCCTCCTGCATGCCAAATCCTTCAGCCCAAATGCCCCAGCCAGGACCTACCTCCTGCACCCCAAACCCCTCATCCCTGGCCCCAGTCCAGAGCCTGCACCTCCAGCCTAGAGCCCGTACTCCCTCCCACACCCCAACCCCAACCCCAACCTGCAGCCCTCTCCCACATTCCAAATCCCTTGGTCCCAAAATCCCTCTGTTTCAACCAAAGTTGTGGTGCTGCTCCGGAGTCAACCTCCTCCCCAGGCAATGTAATATTTCCTGAGTACCCCAAGCAATGTCAGCCATGCGCTGGGGTGTCTCTCTCCTCCCCACTTCCCCATATTGTGTTTGAGAAGAGTTGCACCTGAGCACCCCCCCCCCCAACTGATGGCAGCTCCATTCCTAAACACAGATGTTTTCAATTTCTTTCTAGAAGGCTGGCAGAGAAACTGCACTTGCCGCTCTCACACCAAAGGCAAGACTTTGGGAGGAAAATTATATTTTTTGCAACATGCAGCATCTGGTGCCCAGCTGTCGTGCTGATTGAAATACCAAGTTAACGGTGAAGTGGGGTAGTTGGTTCTTCCAAAAGCAGTGTTGCTGGGTTTCTAAATATGCCCTCTAAGTTATACTCCAGTGAAAAATCAGACAAACGTTATCTACATCTCTGCCTTCCCCCACTCCCCCTTGTGCTTCTCCATATTTAACACAACAAAACAATAACACTGAACAGCAGGGCCTTTGCATAAAGCTGAGACACACCTGCACCACTCTTTACAGTGAGATGCTGCTGCAGCTTCCCAGTACAGATGCAACTGCTGGATTTTTAAAAAACAAACAAAGGCTGCCTAGAAAGGATTCACATCCTAAAGAGACTGTGTTTGACAAAGCCTCTGCAGTGAAAGGCCCTGCCATACAACACCTCCCACGCTACGCAATCCGCCACACCCACAAAAACATTCTCCAGAGAAATACAGAGTTCCCTTTGATAAAGAAACTGCCATTCATCGGGTCAAGATACAATAACTATTAGACTCACCTGCTTCCCCAGCAAGTTGTTAGCATAACTGTTGGGACCTTACATTGATTCCTCCTGCTTTTGAAACTCCCACACACTTTCCATAGGGACAGGATTACTGACACTGTAATCATGTCTTTGCTGGAGAGAGAGAACTATTTTGGATCTCTAAATTCCAAAGGCTCCCCTGGACATCCCAACTATATGCACCAGCATCAGTCACATCAACCTACCAAGGTCAAAATTAGGGGTACTTTCTCATATATGGGATACACAATCCAACAAGAGAGGAAGAATGTATTCCTCATGCACCAAAGAAGTCGTGCCGGTAGGAAAGGAACTACTTGTGATGGTGGCAGAAGGTATCAGCGAGAGAGATGGGGGAATGATAATCATGAACGCTGTCAGGTAATCTGGGTGCCAGGGTGTCTGAGGCAAGAGATGATCTTTTAGAGACACATGAGAAAACCCAGTGACTATGCTACTGCTCTCTGTGAAGAGGGACCCGGGGCGCAGAGGGATAGGAGGGGGAGCGAGTTGGGGAGGAAGCCAGCTCCAGGCTGGGATGGGGTATCCAAGTAGGTTCTACTGCCAGTCCTAGGCTGGTGTCCAGTGCCCCATGTCCCAGCCCCCTTGGCGGCTGGTGCAGTGTATGCGGACAACCTCCTGCCTAGGTGCAGGTGACCTGTCCAGTCCCCTCACCCCATCTCAGCGACTGGCATATATGCTTCTGCCCCTCCCTGAGGCCAGATATCTTTGCTGGGACCCAGGGTGGCTGGTCATTAAAGTCATTGGGCCAGAGAGGAAAAGCAAGAATGACTCTACAGTTCAGTGGTTAGGGCCTGGGTCCAGTCCCCCTGCTCCAATGAGTCTTTCGTTATTTATCCACAGTGGAACAGCTTCAACAGGAGAGACTGAGGGGGTCCTCTGCAGGCTATGCCATAGCCTAGTGGTTAGAGCATTCTCCTGAGAGGCAGGAGACCCTGCTCTGTTCAAATGCTTTCTCCCCTTTAGGCAGAGCAGGGAATTGAACCTGGGTCTCCCACATCCTAGGCAAACACTCTAGCCACTTGACTAGAAGTAATAAGGTTGGCGGCACCACCACCAGCTACTGTTGCCACCTGTGGCATAAGGCAGGTTCCTAACTCCTGTTACAAGAAACAATTTAGGTGCCTAAGCCATCTGACTCCAAGAGAGGTATTCCCCATCTCTTTGGCATCTCCTATTGGCTAGCTTAGGTGGCTCCCCACCTAGCGTGCACTGGTTGTTGTGGATCCCATTCTTAGGCACCTCTCTCTCCTCATGTGTTGGATAGGGACCCTAGGCACCTAACTCAGGCTTTGTGGATCACAGTGTGGTGCCAGTTTTCTAGTTGCCTGAAAGGGCTTGCAACACTCAGTGTCCCAATGTTTAAATCCCTTTGTGGCTCTGGGCCCAAGTTCTGGGAGTTATACTTCAAGGAGTAGGACAAAAGCTTAAGGCTTGGCTCTATCCCTTGTGACTAAAAGGTCACCCCAGATTGAGAACAGTAAAATCTTTATGTCATACCATCATGCTGTAGAATTACACTTCCTGGGAAAATGACTGAAATCAGGAAATAAACAAGTTCAAGAAGTCTGTTTTTGGAGACAAGCAGTGATTGAGGGGTAGGATGAAAAAAAGAAAACCAGGAAGTGGGGTTAAGATCCAGCACGAAAGAGCAGGGATGTTGGGCCAGATAAGAAATGTTAGGAAAAGGAAAAGTTTATGTGCTTATTCTAAAGGTTATAATGGGTCACTCTCTTCTAGCTGACAAGCAGATGATTTTTCTTCCTTATGAAACTATACTCATATCCTCTTTTAAGCAGCTGCCTTGTGAGCAGAGCTTCAGTGAGGCTTGCTTTCACCACAAGCACCACTCCACTGTACTCAGCTAATATCAACAGGAAAGGACCTCAGGCATCAGCAAAAGGATGAAAGATTCCTGACCAAACAGCTCCCATATATATATATATATATATATATATATATATATATATATATATAAACAGAGAGTTGCTAAATGCAAGAAACAGACAGTATTCAAGAGACAGAGCAAAGATCCTGTTTTTCTGCTTTTAAATTTCACCATCGTTTATGAAATACAAATTAAAAAGGGCGAGTGGCATCAATAAATGGCCTCTATTTATAAATGCACAGCACCACAAGAGAGTTAAATTAGGATGGGCTTGTCTTTAAAGATGCAAGCTTGAGGTTAAATTATGGAACCACAAAATGTTTGTCAAGCGATACTTCCTTGAAATATTGGAATAGTTTTTGGAGGTTTTTTTTTAATGCTTTGAGCCATTGCATATTTGCTTTGCAGGTTTCCTCACATAGTTGTTCCAGGGGTGAATCCATTACCCAGAGCCCAAGCCACATTGCAGAACTGACTGCTCAGCAGATACATAGAGAGGCTAGAGTGGAGGAATGCTCTTCCGACCTCCAACCAGAGGTGAAAGTAAGCCGGTATGCCCCGGTATGGCGTACCAGCAAGAGCTGGTGCACTGTACTGGGGCAGCCCGGGTTCCCCAGGGGGCAATTTAAAGGGCCTGGGGCTCCTCTGCTTCTACCACCCGGGCCCTTTAAATAGCCACTGGAGCCCCGCAGCCGCTACTCCAGGGCTCCGGGGGCTATTTAAAGGACTGGGGTGGTAGAAGCAGGGGAGCCACGGGCCCTTTAAATAGCCCCCGGAGCCCTGGGGTAGCGGGGGCTCCAGGGGCTATTTAAAGGGCCAGGGCTCCAGTTGCCTCTGCCCGGGCCCTTTAAATAGCTCCTGGAGCCCCAGGCTGCTGCTACCCTGGTGGGGACGGGGCACTTACCTGACAGGGTGGGCTGGGGCTCCCTCTGACCCCCTCAACCCCGCCCCTTCCGGGGGCCAGAGCTGGCTCCAGAGTACCGGTAAGTCACTTGACTTACTTTCACCCCTGCCTCCAACCATGATGCAGCTGTGAAGAGACCGTTCCAGCTCAATAGTAGAGAAGTCTTCACGGACAAGAGGACCCATGAAGCAGCAGATCTGCAGCCTGATCATGTCTTCCTCCCATTCATTCATCTGCACATTGCTGTGCAGGAATCCCCACATTGTGAAACTCTGCACCTTGCTAGGTTGTCCCCTCTCCATGCAGTCCCTTGAAATACTACCGCTCTGGTTCTGCTGGACAAGGAGACCCCATAGTTTTGGAAGAAGTGACAAAATTTCTTCCTAATGCACATTTGCCATAATATCTGTCAAACTTATCTGCAACACCTCTGTTACTCAGTCCTGCTGTGCAAGTACCAAACTGGGCGGAAGCTTTAGGATGGACACAAACGTTCCATCATGCTATGTATTATGATGACACCAGCACATTTTACTTGTAACCTAGACCAGATGGGAGACAAAGCCAAGGCCCTGTGTATGTCATAGCACATTGCATATAAATTCTGTGGCCAGTCTCCTGGTTTCTATGCCATACATAGCTTCATACTGAAAATTTTGGGGAAGCTTTAGGTATATCAGAAATGGAGATTTAGTTTTAATGAACTACATCTGAAAATGAGTAACACAGTAGACATTCCTTGTGATATTTATTTTGATGTTACATTCAGTTTATTTTACTCTGTCCCTACATCTTCAATATCCCTTTGTTTTTTATACTTACAATGTGTTACTGTATTATAGAAGTTGTCAGGAGTGCAGCTGAGCTTTTGGCACCCATTTAAGGTATGGGAGAAAGATTAGGATTTAGGGATTTACCCAGGGATGTTTCTGCTAAAATAATCAGTCATAAATAGGGTTCAGAGTGAACACTCCAGGGAGGTGAGGGGGGGCAGTTTACAGACCTATTGCTTCAGACTGTATTGTATATAGAATAAGCTCAGAAGAAAAACTATTAAAGAGACATACAATGCCCAGGGGCTGCTGGATAATTCTACAACAATTAAAGAGATAAAAATTGTAACGGTCATTCAAGCATATCGAGCCAAATCATTCCTTTAATAATAAAACCCCATCGCACGTACCTCCAACACCATTACAACGAGACGTCATTTCCCACAGGACCAAAGCCATAGAATACACATCCGTTTGCTTGAAGGATTCGATGTTGTCCAAATTCATCCTGGATTCCAGGACTTCAGGGGCCATGTATCTCGCTGTGCCAACCTGTAGCCAGGTATAAAAGGAATAGCTCAAGCATGGAAATTGTAGTTCACGTTTTCCATTCTATTGCAGTTTTGCTTCCACTTCAACCACAGCTACATTATTTGATTTTTAGTAAGGAATACGGACCGAGTTCTTTGTTGCTCAGAGAATTTGGCACTACATAGACCACCAATCTTCTTGCATCCCTGTGAATGAGTGATCTAAGGTTCTAAAAAAATACCATAGTGGTTTTCATTGTGAGATTTCACCAATGACTTTTCCTTTTTGCTCTTTGGATGTTTACAGAGGTAAGCCCGACTACTCAAGAGTTAACATTTTTTCCATACATCCAGTGCCTTTCTATGGGTTTCAAATGAATATGAAATATATTATGTTCATTCTCACTGCATGTTATGACACTAGCTGTTCCCTTTGCTGATGATGGCACAGTTTAAAAAGCAAAGTATAAAAGATATGCAAATATTTAATGTAGAATCAGGTATCTGAATCAAAAACAGAAGCTGAGGCTTTGTTTGAAAACCCCATATCATAAATTTTATATGTGTCTAACAATTTTCAGATTTCTTCATCTTTGGCATTGCTTGGATTGTGACCATGGTATGCAGATGGCAAAATATTGATTATAGCTTTTATCAGAGGGGAGGACTTTGGAGGTAATTCTTAGATATCTCAAGAGTTACTTGCAAATTACAAATTCTCTATTGACTTGATATCTAAAATCTACCCTGAAAAGCCCCTAACACATTAAGGCCCTGATCTTGTAAAGACAATCTCCAGTGGGACTACTCACATACTTAAGCATGCAGGTAAGTGTGCAGGATTGGGACCTAAATTAGCTATTTGAAGACTGACATACAGCTATAACTGTACAGTTCAGAGGTGGTGACAGTTTTACATGACACAACCAATCTTGAAACCTATGCAGTGGGGCTGCTCAACATTATTTCAAACACTGATTTAATATAAAATTAGACTGTAATATTGGAGGGCATTACCCTGCACACTGCGGACTTAATTCTCTGTTGCCCGTCAATGTGTGTAGCCATTTATACCACTGTTCTGTGCCATTCTGATCTGGCAGCACTTCACACCCACTTATCAGAACTGCAGATGACTACAAGGATGCATGGCAGTGGAGAATCAGGCCCTATAACTTAACTGTACCACCTAACATGTAGATGAAATAAAAAACCTTAATTCACATAAAACCAACCACATTTCCTTACTGTTTAACATTTATCCTCCACTCTCCAACCCCACTGTTTACTGTCCTTTGTCTAAATTTCAGTTCTAAACAATCTGAGTCAGGGACAGTCTTTCTATGTCTGTGGAGCACCTAGTGCACCATGAGAGCTACTGGAATACAAATAATAAACTCAATCTATTTCCAAAATCCTATATGTCAGTAATGTTTGTTAAAGAACACAAGGAAAGCATGTTGGCAGAGAAAGCAGAAGTGAAGGCAATGGTTGTTAACCAATCTGCTCACTAAAACTCTCCCTCCTTTGAAAGGGAGTATGCCTGCCCATACGTTGACATATAATTAAGGCTAGTTTATGTCATGGAGGTCATAGAAATTACAGAATCCCTGACTTAAAGAGACCTCCATGACATTCTCTGTGTCAGCCCCAGGGGCTGTGGGACTCTGGAGCTGGCAGCTACCGGGGCCCTGGCAGGGTTCCAGCGACAAGTGACAGACTCCTGAGAGGACCCTCCTCGGGGTTTCAGCGATGCATGGCAGGGGGACACTTCGGGTGAGCAGCCGGGGGTATCCCATTTTCTCTTTGGGAAATATGGTCACTCTGTAGCTTCCAGCTGCCCTGGGCAGAGGGGGAACCCCACAGCTCCAAGCCACTACGGTGGCAAGGGAAACCATGGAGCTGCAGTGGCAAAAGTCACAGACAGGTCACGGCTTCTGTGAATTTTTGTTTACTACCTGTGACCTGCCCGTGACTAAAAATATCCATGACAAAATCTTAGCCTTGCATATAATGAATACACCTTTCTTTGGTGAAAACTGCTTTTCTTTTCAATTCTTTCCTGTACAGAACTTCTAAGATGGTGCTGACATTAACACCAGAGGAAGGCTCAGAATCAAGTGTTGACAGTAAACCTCTTTTGTCTCCAAATATTGCCTACAGATAATAGGTGGACTGAAAACTGAATATAAAGACTACAGAGGATAAAGATGGTTTCTAAGGTCATTTGTATTATATATATTCAATAATAGCTAAATCCATGCTATACAGCTGGTGGCTGGTTAGATGAGAATTAAGTCTGCTGTAGGTTCACCACACTTACAATGACTTTGCAAAGTACACTTCGCCTCAAACATTACATCCCAGAGCTGGTCAGAAAATGGGAAATATTTTCTACAAGCAGTTTAGAAAGAAACAAAAAACTTTTCCTGAATGGAAAATTTTGGCCAATTCTATCACAAACCTTTAAAAATTGGACTTTCTGGTAGGAAAGTTCTGAGTCTATGGATTAAATTCAGAGGTGATGTGTCCAGTGGAGTAGTGTCCTTACATACACATTATCTTACTTTCACTGACATTCCCTTACACTTCCCATACATTGACATATAATGAATACAACTTTCTTTTGTGAAAACTGCTTTGCTTTTCAATTCTTTCCTATGCAGAACTTCTAAGGTGGTGCTGACATTAACATCAGAGGAAGGCTCAGAATCAAGTGTTATTAGTAAACCACTTTAATATCCACTTTATTGCGGTGTAAGGGAGTCTATGTCAAGGAGCAGGAAGAAGTAGGGTGTATCTACTTTATGGTATCTTATACCTTCTCTTTTTATCTCTTCTCAGTGTGTGAATGACACCAACTCAGAGTCCTTTACACATAGGCAGAGTGGAGGTTAAGTAGGTCTAAGGGACACAAGTGTAAGGGGCTCTGAGTTACACCACATTACGCATCACTTCCAAATGTGGCCCTATTGGGTAAATTCTGCTGTCAATTATGCCAGTGCAAAGATGATACAACACCACTGAATTCAGTAGGCTTACTCTAGTTTTGCTCTACTATAAAAAGGAGTGGAATTTGATTCTATACGTAGACTTTTTTGTTTTGAGATCACTCCTCCCAGCTTTGAATAATAATCCCAATCCTACTGAAGAAAATGCTTAAATGCCCATTGATATAAATAGGATTAGGGCTGTTATATATTGACTTTAAGGGCCAGATCCTCAGCTGGTGTAAAGCACCCAAACTCCCTTGACTCATATGGAGCTATGCTGATTGACTCTGAATACTCTCTAGCCAAGAAAGAAATGGTCCCTACAAAGTAAATTATAGTGTGAATGAGTACACTTTTCCTTTGCCCAAGCATACAACCTGTGGAGCATAAACTGTTGAAATCTCACAGAGTCCATTTACAATGAAGGAAAATTCACGATAACAACGGATATTTACAAAAACACTTATATAACCTCACCTTCAAAATACTCTACAAACATTAAGTAATCCTCCACCAACCCATGTGAAGTAAGTAAGTGTTATCCATATTACACAGTCATACATAACTGTGGAATTATAGCACTTGGGCAATTTCATATTTGCCTGCATTTGGAGAAAGTACCATAATCCTAAAAAGGTTTCTCAACCGTGTTTTAAAGTTATAGCTATCGATTGATCTCTGGGACAGGTTCTGATCTTATTTACACTGGTGTAAATCATAAGTAACTTCACTGAAGTTTATGGAGTTTCACCACACAAAACTATTTTAAGATCAGAATCAGGAATTGTGGCACAAGATTTCAAGAATTTAAAACGCACCTTCCTAATATTTTTTGCAGCAGCCCAAACAGTAGCCAAGTAACCCATATGCACTTCAGTGTAAGTTCACATAGGATGATTGTACTGTATATGCATAGAGTACTTGATCATAACAAAACTGCCATATGGCATTACTCACACTACTTCCCTTATGTCCAGATTTGAGCCTCTTTATTTATGAGTGCTGTCATGTATTTCTAATAATTATTTAATAGCTATCATAGCAGTAATTTTTCCTCCAGTCCCAGGAAGTGACTCAGACTGACACACTAACACACACAATATAAGCTACTCTTTAACATTTTAACTCACCTGCCCACTGTTAGCCAGATCGTCCACAGACAGAGTAGGATCAAGCCTCAGAGATAACCCAAAGTCACAGAGGCAGCAGGTTAGATCATTTTTCACTAGGATATTGGAGCTCTTTAGGTCTCTGTGCACAATGGGCGTTTTGGGTCGACCACAAGGAGTGTGGTCACTATGCAGGTGGGCAATCCCTCGGGCCAAAGACCCACCTAGCTTCCATAGGTCTTCCCAGCTGATGATGTGCCGTGTGAGATATTCCTGCAAGTTTCCTCTAGCATGGAAGGCGGTGATCAACCAGTATTGTTTCCCTAGCTCTGTCTTACGCTCTTCTGCTGTCAGGAACTGGAGGATGTTCTCGTGCTTGAGGTTTATATCTGAAAAAATGTCTTTCTCTGTCTTCCAGGAAGCATACTCTTCATAGGGGAAGATCTTGACAGCCACGGTTTCAAACTGCTCAGATGTGTTTTGCTTCAGCTTGGCCTTGTACACTTCAGCAAATCTGCCTTTGCCCACGAGGGTGTCTAGCTCGATGGGCAGCAGTTCGGTGTTGTGGTTGATGTTGTTGGCACAGGTGGAGCTGATGTCTGAGCGGTCGTCATCTATCATAATGGCACAAGCATCACTGCAGTCCTTATGTTTCCTGGGTTTTACATTCTTCTCCCATGCCTTGTTGAGCTTCCTTCTCCTATGAATACGGTAGCCGTAAAAGATAATGTTCACAGCAATGGTGATCACGAGTAATGGGATGAGACTTTTAAGCATCACTGTAACAGTGTCATCTGTGTCTGGGGAATCTGCTGGAAGGAAAAGAAAATCCTGGTTCAGATTTACATACTAGGAAATAATAGGTATGGCACCTGGTAAAGTGCAGTTTAAACATACTAAAATTAGAAATGTGAGTGTTTTTGTTTTTAAAAGAGGACAGGTGTGAGGAATTTCACAAAGTTTCATCAATTTCCCCCCATTTTTTAATTTAAAATTTCCAAATTCAAAGTTTAGTTGAAATTCCAAACATCAAGAACTATCAACCAGCTCCAGTTAAAATAAACAATCATTATGGTTTCTGGGGCAAGTTTATGAGGGACCTACCATTTTATTTGTCTACAGAGTATGATGCATAACCTCCTGCACTGTTTATTTGTAAACAGGGCTCATTTGTTTTACGAACCACCGTATTTTGGACTGGCACAAAGAAAATATAGTCATTAACAGATCTGTTTTTTAAGAAGTCATTTTTCTTATGCATTTTGGATGAATCCTGGCCCTGTTGAAGTAAATGGTAAAACTCCCATTGAGGTCAATGAGGTAGAATCTCACCCTTTACCTTTTGGCACCATCTAGCACACTGGAAGCTTATTCTTAATAAATCTATCCACTTAGCAAGTAATGACTTTAAAATATTTCTTTTCTTTTTTTAAAAGTGGACAGACTCGATCAATGACCGATTTCAGCACCTGTCTCCGAAAGGTTGCCAGTTCACATCCAATAGCTATTGGTAGGGCCCTACCAAATTCATGGTCCATTTTGGTCAATTTCACGGTCATGGGATTTAAAAAATTGTAAATGTCATGATTTCAACTACTTAAATCTGAAATTGAACGGTATTGTAATTGTAGTGGTCCTGACCCAAAGAGGAGTTGAAGGGGGGGGGATCACGTTATTGTAGGGGGTGTGCGGTTCTGCTACCCATACTTCTGCGCTGGTGCTGGCAGCAGCACTGCCTTCGGAGCTGGGCTACTGGAGAGCGGTGGCTGTTGGCCGAGAGCCCAGATCTGAAAGCAGTGTCCCGTCAGCAGCAGCACAGAAGTAAGGGTGGTGATACCATATCATGTCACTCTTACTTCCACACTGCTGCCTGCAGAGCTGGATGGCCAGATAGTGACAGCTGCTGATGAGGGCCCAGCTCTGCAGGCAGTAGTGCAGAAGTAAGGGTGGCAATACCATACCATGCCCTCTGTGCTGCTGCTGCTGGTGGCTCTGCCTTCAGAGCTGGGCTCTGACAGCAGCAGCACAGATGGCATGGGATGGTGTGGCCACCCTTACTTCTGCACTACTGCCTGCAGAGCTGGGCCCTCATCAGCAGCCGTCACTGTCTGGCCGCCCAACTCTGAAAGCAGTGCAGAAGTAAGGGTGGCATGCTAAGTTCCCTGCAAGCTGCACAGCCATGTGGCCACGCAGCAAGCTATCAAGGGCCGCACAGGTGGGGAGAGGCACCCCTCTCCTGGCTCAGCCCAGGCCCACCGGAGCTGCTGGGGAGAGGTACCCCTCCCCTGGGTTGGCCAACCCCAGCCCTGCAGGAGCTGCTGTGGCTGGGGAGAGACGCCTCTCATCCAGCCCCGAGCTGCTGAGGTGAGAGAGGGCTAGGGGGAATTCTCTCTCTCCCTGCCGCAGCCCCGGGAGCAGCCTGCACCCCAGATCCCTCATTCCAGGCCCCACCCCAGAACCCGTACCCCCTCACACTCCAACCCTCTGCCCCAGCCAAGCCCCCTCCCACACCCCTAACCCCTCATCCCAGGCTCCGCCCCAGAGCCTTCACCCCTAGCTGGAGCCCTCACCTGCTGCACCCAATCCTCTGCCCTAGCCCTGAGCTCCCTCCCAAAACCACTCATCCCCAGCCCCACCCCAGAGCCTGCATCCCCAGCCAGAGCCCTCTTCCCCCACACCCCAACCCTCTGCCCTAGCCCTGAGCCTCCCGCACCCTGATCCCCTCAGCCCCACCCCCACCACACATTACCTCCATATTGGTGCACATACCAAAATTCATTCCTCACATGAATGTAAAAAATTAGAGGGAACACTGGATGGTATGGTATTGCCACCCTTACTTCTGTGCTGTTGCTGGCGCATGCTGCCTTCAAGCTGGGCACCTAGCCAACAGCCACCACTCTCCAACCGCTCAGCTCTGAAATCAGCACAGAAGTAAAGGTGGCAATACCACAACCCCCCTAAAAATAACCTTGGGGCCTCCTGCTTGCAACTCCCTTTTGGGTCAGGACCCCCAGTTTGAGAAACACTGGTCTCCCCTGTGAAATCCGTATAGTATAGGATAAAAGCGCACAGAAGACCAGATTTCATGGTCTATGACGTGTTTTTCATGGCCAGGAATTTGGTAGGGCCCTAACTATTGGTAGTGACTACCTGAAATAGGTTTTTCAGCCAGGCTTCCTCTTGCATAGGCACAAAATTGCACATGCATGAACACCCACTTGCAGATGCAAACACCAGTGCACACACTTGAAAATGTCTAACACCAACACATACACGCATGCACTCACAAACCCCGTTAGGACAAAGGTGTGTTGCAGGAGTGAATTCTAATGCTTGCACATACATAGGTGTTCAATTTTTTTTTTTTTTTTACATACACATTCAGGTATTGGTTGCTGCATAGTAACAGTTTATGAATTTCTAGACACACATATGGAGGTTGGTATTGAAAATGTATTTCAAAATGTCATTACCATGAACTGGTTGTACAGCATCCTACATGGAATGAGTGGTGGGGGACTCAGTCCAAATTCCTCAGCTGATCTAGTCCACATCACATCACACAACTGGTGCTAACTGATTAGCTTTTTAGCAGTCTCAGCAGATGTGACACGACTGAGCTACCCAAATAGTTTTACACTGTTTACAATACAATCTGAATTTAATACAAAATATGTTAAAACCCTAAACTTCTTATAATTTAGTTTGTAAATGTGAAACGTAGTGACTAGAGAAGTTTATATTTCCAAAACATTTAAGGTTTTGTTTATTAAAAATAAATTTTATATATTGTTTGGGTGTGTGTTTAAATTCCAGTTACCATCCTCTGGCAGCTTGACATGAATCAAGAGGCAAAAAGTTAATTATCTAGTAAATAAGCAATATATTATTTGCTATTTTCTAACATACTAAAATGTACAATAAGAATCAAAATATTAAGCTATATAATTGCTTAAACAAATGTATATGGTTATAGTGTACCCTCTTAGGCAGCAAAAAGATATACCAAAACTAGTATAAAGGCTCCATTTAGTTGAAATCAACATATTTTAATGGTTATATCAACCAGTGAGACTGCATTTTTCTTTAGAAAATAAATTAAGAACAAATGGAAAACTTGGGCTTTCCACTTGGTGATTTAAATAGTCTTGATTTTAATCAATCCACCTTGTCCTCTGTCCCCTAGAACTGAGCACTCTGGTAAGAAGGGAAGCTTGCACAATCAAACCGCCTGTTATGAATATACTGAGAAGGCAGCCTTCGTTTTATTGCATGCCATTGGATTTCTATGCCTGGTTCGGTGCACAGAAATGTCTTCTCTGATCTCATTTCTTTCTTTGATAGAGCTCATATGAACGATGTTTTCTCACTCACTGATTACAAGAGTCCCTGGGAATCCAATACAAGGGGATGAAGATAACCCATGAATGGCTTGCATTGGCAGTGCAACTACCTCAGATTTCATATACCATGGTAAATAAATCATTATGAAAAAGAAAACCAGCATAGGCTCTGAGAAAAAGATGCCACTAACTATGCAAGAGCTAGCTACTTTTTCTCCACTTTCTCCACACTGTGTGATTGATAGAAAAGCCTCTCAAAATGACATCCTGCAATGTGCAAAAAAGGAGCAGTGTACAGTTAGAATGAGTGGAACATGCAACCCAAAATCTGACCAAAATTCCATCCTATGTCATGGATATAGATTTAGTAATAAAGCAGACAGGAATCCTCAGCTGTTCACAAGGCAGTGAGTGACAGAAATATGAGAAGACTTTTAAGAAGAAGAGCAAATTCTCCTGTATTGGAAGACCTGAATATTAAGCATGGCTCTGTTTGAAAAGTTTATCAATCAGGTGTAAACTGAGTAACTCAATCCTGGATTGTCTGATAGGGTTTCAAGTAAGAGGAAGCTTATTTCCGTCTAATATTGACATTCTCACCTATCAAAAGTCACTAGTGCATTATTACAACATGTACATTTATCAAAAGACAAGAATCTCCTTTTGTATTTGCAATGGGTTCTTCTAGCCCATGAGCTGGTCCAAGAAAGAATAAAGAAAAACAAACACCGGGACAATAGAACCAAATACTATGAAATTCATTCCCTCAACAAAAATATTGGCAGCATGTGTCTATACTGAGACTTCATTGCACATTGAGTTCTTCTGCTTCACAACATACTGCAGAGAAAACTGGAATTTGTTATGGAATTTATTGAAGAAGTACATTTAGACACTACCATCCCACTGTCAGTAAACAGAAGTTCCATGTTGCCCATTCCCTTGTGTGTTCTGTGCTCTTAGAAAACCTACCATGTAAAGATTTAGGGAAATCTCCCAGTAGGGATAACTGAACTATTCAGTGGAATGATTTATTCCTTGGATTTGGCCACAAACAGACCACGATTTTACAAATACTTTGTTATTTGTAATTATCAAATAGTTTTGATGAACAGATTTGGGCTTACATTTTTTCCCCTTGTTTATAGTGAGTATTCATTATTTGGACTCTGCTATTTGAGTTGTGAGATGAGACACCTAAGTAATATGCTATGATTTCCATAGAACCAGAGATATGCAGGCAGAGGACATTTTAGGAGACTTTAAACCTTTCCTATCCACTTTTGAACAGGAAAAAGGATTATGCTGGGCTACGGCTGAGGACCCTCGATGTTAAAATATGGGTTCCACCTTGGTGGAGGCAGGCAGGTCAGGTTTATTTGCTGTCTATATTGCCAAATTTCTCACCATATCCATGAAAATAACTGAGTACCCACACAGTTCTAGTTGTGAAGACTGTGGCTTGATTTCTTCCCTGGCTTCGTCTAACTTCCTTAGGGTCAAAGGCTACCTACCTAAAGGGCTTGTATTGCTATCCATCACCGTATCTCAGTATTGCCATCTATACAAGTTAAACTGGCAATGGAGAAGTCTCTAGTAGATGTCACGGAGACCTTGGCTTTTCTCCATTTGGGGGATTGTAGAAAATCCTATTTGCAGTGGTTTATGGGTACATACGTATATGGTGGCTAGCAATAATTTCCAGCACGCATACCGTATTTGAAAAGCCCATCTGCTTATGAATACTTGTCTGTGAATCAAAACCCCACAAATAAAAGCCCCCTCTTCCCTGAGTATGAATAAAACCCAGTCACACAAATGTTTGTGGAAGAGTGCAAGAATGGTTAGATAAAACAACCATTCAGATTTCACTAACGTGTTCTCAAATAATTTCCCCCAGTTGAATAATTTCCCCCAGCCCTAGGATTTTCAGTGCGATCACTATTTCTCAAGCATCAAAAGAGCCTATTCACATACCTGTAGAAAATGCTACCTAAAAGGAATCTTCCTGTACGTGGTTAAGATAAGCATAAGCCATCACCACAGCTCTTGATACTACCTTAAACTTCAGGCTGTTGCAAATGTCATTGTGGTGCCAGGAAAAATGGAAAAATTGCAGCAGCCTGTGTTAATAGTCAAGAATCTTCAAAAACCCTAATTTGTTTCACTGGGGCAAATGTTGCGTCTTTTATCGTGCACCATCAGCACTTAACTACTAAGGGACAAAGTAATACCACAACATTAGGATCTCTGCTTTAATGTAGACAAGAGAAGAGATTCACAATAGCAGGGACAGCACTGGCTCAACGCTGATAGCTGCTTCCGATATTTATGAAGCTGATCACCTATTTTCTGATGGTGATGCCAATCCACGCAATGGGACAAGGGAATACTCCAGACTGTCACACCTCAAGAATAATCAATCTAAAGACCACTGACTATTGTTGGAAAATGGAACTTGCCCATTTCTCAAAGGCATGTCCTCCAAAAAGAGGTCATTTGCAAAATATAGACCAAGTCCTTGGCCCTACCCTAGCTGTCTTGCACTGCTCCAGCAACACAAAGTAGCATTAATCCATTTTAACTGGTCCCTCGAGGATTCCATATGCACAGGTGGTCTGGAGCTATTGTAGTGGCTCCTATAACATTCCCCCACTTGGGTGCTCCTCACCATCTATTGGCATGGGGCATAGATTCAGAGATATTTAAGGCCAGAGGGACTACTATGATCATGTAGTCTGACTTCCACTATGAAGAAGTCCATAGGATTTCACTCAGTAATTCCTGCAATTGAGAGAACTATTTTTCCCTACTACTTAAGTGAAAGCTGTTGAGACCAATAATCTACAATTGAATTATAGCATCTCTTTTAGTCTAGGGAAAGGTGGTGTTTCCAGGTCATCCCTATGCCTGGTAATCCCAGATATTGAAATGGTCCTTCAGGGGGTCTGGCAGCCAGCATAAGTTAATGTGACTAACTGGTAGTCAGATGGCCCCAGGACTGGAAGGAAGGGCAAAATGGTTACTTAAATCCACCTTCATAAACTGCCAAGCATTGCACCTTAGAATCTGGACCCTTATTAGGCTTGTCCAAGTGTGAGGAAACTCGCTCTCAACCTTTTGTTTATTTGCTAGCCTACATGCTTGTCTGTCCAAAATTTCATTATATAACTGATAAATTGTAGAATAATAGAACCAGAGGACCTGCAGGGATCTGGAGAGGTCATTTAGTCCAGTCCTCCGCGCTCATGGCTCGATTAAGTATTATCTAGAACATCCCTGACAGGTGTTTGTCTAACCTGCTCTTAGAAATCTCCACTGATGGAGATTCCACAACCTCCCAAGCAATTTATTCCAATGCTTACCTACCCTGACAGTTAAGACATTTTTCCTAATGTCCAACCTAAACCTTGCTTGCTACAATTCAAGCCCATTGCTTCTTGTCCCATCTTCAAAGGTTAAGGAGACTAATTTTTTTTCCCTCCTCCTTTTAACAACCTTTTATATACTTGAAAACTTATGTCCCCTCTCAGTCTTTTCTCCAGATTAAACAAACCCAATTTTTTCAATCTTCCCTCATAGGTCATGTTTTGTAGACCTTTAATCATTTTTGTTGCTCTTCTCAGGACTTTCTCCAATTTGTCCACATATTTCCTAAAAATTTAGCACCCAAAACTGGACACAATACTCCAGCTGAGGCCTAATCAGCATGGACTAGAGGAGAAGAATTGCTGCGTGTCCTGCTTATAACACTCCTGCTAATACATCCTAGAATGATATTTGCTTTTTTTGCAATAGTGTTACACTATCAACTCATATTTAGTTTATGATGTCATTATCATGTCTGGGCTAGCCTGCCTGAGTGCCACTGCCTGGGGGGAGCAAAGGGAGCTTGGGGAGTCGGAGCAATGGGAAGGGGGTCCTGAGGGCACTGGGGATGGGATGAGGGACTAGGGAAGGCAGCAGGGGCCTGGGGGAGGTAGCAGGGACCAGAAGCCATAGGGATGGGTGGGGAGGCCAGGATGGTTATGTGGACATCTGGGGGAGGCAGCAGGACCAATGGGAGGGGATTATGTGGGTGGCCAGGGGAGGGTGTCTGGGGAAGGCAGCAGGGGCCAGGAGCCATGGGGATGGGTGGGGGACTGGGGAAAGCAACGGGAACTAGCGGGGGGCGGAAGGGTGGGCCTCTCGGGGAGGCAGCAGGGCCAGGGGGGTGGAAGGGTGAGGAACTGGGGGAGGCAGTAGGAGCCAGGGGAGCCACTGGAACAATGGGAGGGCCAGGGGGATATGTCAGGGGCTGGGAGAGATAGTGGCAACTGGGGCAACGTGTGGGATGCTGGGGAGGCAGTGGGAGATAGGATGCCTGGTGAGGCAGCAGGGACCATAGGGGCATTGAGGGTAGGTGGGGAGCCTAGGGAAGCAGCAAAGGCCAGGGCAACGTGTGGCAAGGCCAGCAGGGACGATGGAGGATGGGGGGATATGTTGGGAGGCAGTGGGTGTCAGGGGTGGGTATCTTGGTGGGGGGGCCATGGGATAGTTGGGTGGGGTGCTGAGGAGGCAGCCATGAGGGCAATGGGGAATGTGAGGAGGCAGCGGGGGCCGGGGCAATGGGGGGAATGGATGGGGGAGGCAGGGGAACCCCTTCCCCTTAATAATTGTTCTCACATGACTAACTTTTATAGCCAGTGTGGCATTTGCGAAGGTGTTCATTAGGCCTGGGAATTTTATTATACTTTTTTCCTAGTTTTTCTGAAAAGTGGTTTGAGGACAATTTACATTTAAACTGATTTAATTTACTAATGTTCCCAGTATTAGCTTTGCACAATGGTGAAAAGACAATTAAGTCTGGAATTTTTTTACATGAAGAAAGCTAAAATCACCACCACCAAGTATATCAGGAACTGAACCTGACTCTTCTGGAGTTCAGAATTATGTTTACAGCAGCAACGAGCGTTACAATGAGACTCCGGATTCCAAATCAAATATTCATACAGAGACTAGTGCAGCTTTCCATAAAGGAGACCCTTGCTTTGGAACAGATGCAGCTTTAGAATATATTGAAGAAGGCCCATATCAGCCTGTAATTGATTTTGCAGCCAGTGCCTGTAGGAACAAAACCAGAAAATTCAGAAAAGTGTGGTATAATGAATATAAAAGGCGTGAATACAGTGTCCGTGATGACACAGCTTTCTGCTTTTCTTGTTGAACATTTGGCAATGGGCCAGATAGTGAACCAGCTTTTTGCATTACTGGTTTTTAGAACATGGAAAAAAACAAATAAAAATTTTTGCAAACATTTGAAGTATGAAGCCCATCTAGAAGCTGTTGCTAAAAGAAAGGATAGGTTGCAGTCCTGTAAAACAGGAAGTGTTGCATCCCAGCTTGACAGTCAAAAAAAAGTGGAGGACAACCGAGCATATTTAGAAACCGTAAGAGAGAGTACTTTATTTTGTGCTCACCCGCATCTACCTTTGAGGGGATGGGATGAGGGAACGGATTCCACAAATCAAGGCAATTTGCAGAAACTGATGTATCTGTATAGTACAGACAACGAACTGATTAAACGATTTATGGTTAACCAACAGATATACTTCACCTATCTACAGAACTCGTGTCAGAATGAAATAATGGAGATTGAATCTAGCACTTGTGAAGCCGTAATCGTAACTGAAGTCAAAGAAGTTGGAGTGTTTTCCATCATTGCAGATGAAACAATGGATCTGTCAAAACATGAACAAGTTGTTCTCATAGCATGTTACATCAACCAGACATTTGAAATACAAGAGCAGTAGATTGGCTTCTTCTTCGCTGAAGACGGATGGTGCTTCACTGGCCACGCTGATCAAGAGTACCTTATCAGATATGGGACATGATATTTCAGCTCTAAGAGACCAATGATATGATGGAACCGCCAGGATGAGAGGATCCTATAAAGCTATGGCCACATGGATACTTAGTAAGCTAGAGAATTTTCGCTATGTTCACTGCTATGCTCATATATTAAATCTGTGTGTAATGGACATAGTTTCCTGAATTCCAGTTGTCCGAAATGCTTTCAGAATTCTCCAGGCTCTACAAACTTTCATTGAAGTAAGTACAAAAATGATTTCAGAAAATATTTTTAGGGGTGGGAGGGCAACAACTCTTAAAATCACTCAGTGACACTCACTGGAACTGTCGAGTTGAGGCTACCAGAGCTGTTTTGGAAAATATCAATGAAATAGTTCACGCTCCGAATGAAATTGCACATGGGGGTTTGAAAGCTGAAGTTGAAGCTTATACATTTCTCAGAATGTGCAAGACTTCAATTTTCTGTACTTCATGTTTTTTATGCAGACAGTTTGCTAATACAAACAAACCACCTATCCAAACTTCCTCATTCAAAAGACTTTACATACACAGCTATAGTGATGGCTGAATACAGACACTGTGGATTTAAAGAAATGATTCTGCATCTCTAACCTTTAATCACATTAATGAACTGTGCCAGAAAAAATGTTATCCTGGCCCTTGTGTGCCTCACAAAGGGGTTATTCCCACAAAACTGGGAGGTGCTGAAAAGTTCTCTTTTGGGAAACCCCTGGACTATTATAGAAGTGAAACATTGTACTGAACTCTGGATATCCTTATTAAGGAGGTAGAAGGCCACTTTTCTGAGAATGACCTGATCATTTAAGTTCCTTGCAGACATTCTCTCTTCCGAGAGCCCATCAGATGAAAGTGTAGGTGCTATTTCCACCACTTACAGTATTGATCAAAATGATCTGAACTCTGGAATCAAATTTTTTTCCCGGATGCTCAAAGATGGCAATACAGACAAGAGTAATGAGAAAGAGGAGCCTATTCAGCTCAAAAAAAAAAAAGACAACAATTCTTTTGTGAAATGGCACTGTGTAACACCCTCCCAAATCTGTTGAAACTCTACATTCCTTACTTAACTATCTCAGTGACTACAGAATCGGCTGAAAGAAGCTTTTCTTCCCTTGCAGCAACTGAAAACTTACCTGAGGACTACAATGCTTGTGTTTCTAACTTGGTAATATTACAGATCAAAGAGGACAAGTTGTTAACATAAAGGACGTTATTACAAGGTTCGCAAGCAGTACACCACTCACAAAAATAAAGATTATAATAGGATTAGGGCATATTTTTGTTAAAGCATTCCGTATTGGAAGTACTAAGGTGGCATATATTTATTATGAATGGAAAGTTAGCATCTGACAACCCTGAAACAGGAAGTTACTCTGTTTTCTTTCAGATTAAGAACACCAGTTAGTTGTCTCAACAATACTGTGGTGCAGTTGTCGCAGTGTGTTATTTTTTGCAAAAGCCTGCTATGTTAATAAACTACAATATTAATAAAACTGTTTCAACAACGTCTAAATTACACTTGCCAGCGATGTGCAGTAACAACTGCATTTTTATATTTTATCTGAAGTCATTTATCTAATAATTTATATCCAAGAGATTCAGGTACTTAAAACCTAATGGGTACCTGTGCCAACCTCTACACAAAACATGTATTTTTAAAAAAAAAAAAATTTTTAGTATGGGAAAGAAATGCAATTATGCAAACACTGTTATTTCGCTCCAAACAGTGTTTTTATTAAAATAAATATGGATTATTTTTCAATCAAACTTTGGTTTGTTTGTAATAATAAAGCAGTTGTGGTAGGATTATATTTTTCACTTTATTCTAAGGTAGGAGTGGGCACACCAAAGAAGCAAATGACAGAATGCACAAGAATTTCTGTGAGCGCTCTCTCTCTCTCTATTTAAAAAAAAAAAAAGACTTCATTCACGTATGAATCGGTCTTAACGCTTTACCATATACTAGAACAACTTTTTAAAGATTTTTAATGCACATATGAATGATACAGCAGTTTTCTTCATGTGTAATTCTGTTTTAGAACTGCTCCATCTGCTATTACATGTCATAAAACATTACAGCAAAAGTAGCTCTAGAAACCAAAATTCCTTCATCTCTTGAGTACCTGCCTTGAACCCTGCTGCAAACCACCATAATCTTTAAATTAAAGGAGTACTTGTGGCACCTTAGAGACTAACAAATTTATTAGAGCATAAGCTTTCGTGAGCTACAGCTCACTTAGCTCACGAAAGCTTATGCTCTAATAAATTTGTTAGTCTCTAAGGTGCCACAAGTACTCCTTTTCTTTTTGCGAATACAGACTAACACGGCTGCTACTCTGAAATCTTTAAATTGTGTCCCCCACTATCAGCAGTTACCAGTTGCCTGTTTGTCCTTATTGAACTTTATCCTATTTACTTCAGACCATTTCTCCAGTTTGTCCAGATCATTTTGAATTTTAATCCTATCCTCCAAAGCACTTGCAACCCATCCCGGCTTGGTATCATCCACAAACTTTATGAGTGTACTCTCTATGCCATTATCTAAATCACTGATGAACATATTGAACAGAACCGGACCCAGAACTGATCCCTGCGGGATCCAACTCAAGAGGCCCTTCCAGCTTGACTGTGAACTACTGATAACTACTCTCTGGGAACAGTTTTCCAGCCAATTATGCACCCACATTATAGGAGCTCCATCTTGGCTGTATTTCCCCAGTTTGCTTATGAGAAGGTCATGAGAGAGAGTTTCAAAAGCCTTACTAAAGTCAACATATACCACACTCACTGCTTCCTCCCTATCCACAAGGCCTGTTACCCTGTCAAAAAAATTACTAGGTTGGTTTGACATGATTTGTTCTTGACAAATCCATGCTGAAATTGATTGCTTAATTATTTGTTCTGAGTATTGAAGTATTTTCGATTGTAAACAGAATTTCTCCTTTTAAATTGAGTGCCAAGTATTCTATTAGAGCTCAGGAGGCTTAAGAAACTCAACATCAAAGAACAAAGTGTTCACGTTACTTTTATTTATTTATTATTAATTATTATTAATAATTATATATTATTAATTATTATTATTATTATTCCTGGCAGTAAAGTGTCATTTCTATATCCTCTGACATAGCAAACAATCTTTTAGAAAAATCTTACATCCGATCTTGCTTCCTATTTATCCCCTCCATTTCCAACTCTTGCTCTCATTATGTGTGCATGCACACATCTCTCTCTGACATCAATGTTCACAGCAGAGCTTTCTTACATTGTTATGAAAAATAATACTCTCCCACTTACGTGGTTTATCCTGGATTCTATTATGAATGCTTCAATTACACAACTCAGTGTCTGTTGCTGTTTGCTAGTGATTTTATTGAACATATCAACCTCTGTCGCTTCAATATGTTCCAGCAGATGCCACACATAAAACACTTTTATTTTAAGCCCTAGTTTCACATTGCCAAACTATCAAAATATTGGTATTGCCAGTGTTACAGTGTATTTCTGTCAGTAATTATTAAAAATCTCTTCCATGACAACCTGATAAAAGGTGGGCCACATTCCTACACTATTCAGCTTTTATGTGATACAAATCATAACAAATATGCCAACCAGGACCATCATACCTGCCTATTCTGACTTTACAAAAATAAATAACTGAGCTTGGCAAGGTTAGTTTTCTAATGAGCAGATAATGGTTTTAATAAAACAGAACTCCTCTTTATTTCTGTTTCTTCTTCCCATTCCAGTTTCCTTCCTATCCTTCTAAGTGATTCAGACACTTAGTGTTATGGAGGCTTTTCTTTGATTACATACAACTGCAGTCCCTGGTTAGGTCACTGTTGCTGCAAATGCCTAAGAGAAAACATGGAGAACAATGCCAATACATGAGTGGTGAGGGGCTCTATGCAATGTTATGCACTGCAACTGACCTCTTTTATGGCAGAGCTTGAACACAATTACTTTCTGAATGAGTTAGTTGAATGGGAAAATAGATTCATGTTTGCTAAATTCCTCTGGAAGGATGCAATTCAACTGTAATGATGTCTTTTTTTTGTTGTTCTTTGTACATAAATGTTTGTGGAGTGGCTGCTATTTGTTTGCACACAGGTATTCTTCATGTATTGCATAAGCATACTTGCATGATCACTTTGTACACAAAAATATGTTGTTGTGACTAATTCTCAATCTGGGGTCCATCTATGAAGCCAGATATAATCACTGGGGCATTGAAGAGAGGAGAGGAGAGGGGGAATTGGGAAGGGAAGAGGGAAGCACTTTAGAGATCGGAGAGAGATACCAGGCTTAGAAAACATTGGAACATTTTCAATCTTTTCTTGTGCTCTCTGCAAAAGACAGAACAGCCTTCTGTTTATATAGTTTAGGTCATCCAATCAGGAAACAAACAATACCATGTCACCTAGGTGACCAATTGTACACAATGAGTAATCATAGCACTTAATACTCAAGATAATCCATAGGTTGTAATTTGCTCAAATGATACAAAGAGCTATGATTAATGAACAAATATGGGGAAATTATTAATTTGTAATAGCTGGCAAAAGAAAAAGAATGCTACATTAATCTAAAAAATTGTTCTTTACAAGTAGTTCACACAGCTCTGACACTGAAGTTTTGAACTCCATTTCAAAGCAACTGTTCTGATGAGTCAGTCTAAAATGTAAAAAAGCTAAGTATAATTATGGTTGGCACTAAAGGTTTCTTCCACCTTATGATGACACATGTATGGAATGTCCAAAACAATGATCTAATCTTGCAGCAGAAGATGGAAAAAATTCCAGTTGTTCACAGTAAAGGTACAATACCCAATACTCCCACTGAAGCCTGAACTCTGTAAGATGGTGAACCTCACAAATGTTCAGATAGGGTAGGTGATGTTTTCAGAATGGTGAAGTAAGAGAAATGTTCCAAACAAAGCAAAATTAAATACACAGAAGAAACTGAGCTAGTGATGTGGTACAAATTATTGATCTGTTAGCAAGCCTCTGCATTTTTACTCCAGTTCAAATTTGAGGCCCATGGTTATACCTGCATTTATTAAGATAGTAACATGCAACAAGATGTCACTTAAAGGCTCTAATTTTTCAGATGCAATCTCTAATATTCTGAGTACCATTACAGGCATCCAAACCAATGAGGCTGCAGGTCAGGAAAGGGGAGATTGTCCTCCCCATGGACTACATGCTGATCTCCCACTTCCTTTGCAGAAGTGAGAGAAACCAGCCACCTGTGCATCACCTGCACAGAGAGAACAAGTTAGGCCTGAGGCTGGAGGGAGGAGTGCACAATGCACATTATGCTCCCACACTTGGCAACCAATGAGGAATCTGTGCAAAAGATAAGGGTCAAGGATCTTTTAAGATTGAACTTCAGCCAGCCACTCTAGCTTAGGGCTCTGGCATAACATCTTCTTCAGCGAGGTAGAACGCTCCCACTCAAATATTTTGACAGGGTTAAGGAGACTGGGAAGTGGCATAGTGAACGGAGAGTAGGGAAAACGTAGAAAAGACATTGGCAAAATAATGAAAGAAACTTGTATTTTTCCAAATTCTTAGCGGTAGTTTCATTTCTTCAGAATGATTTAAGTTGTGGGAGGGGAGGTGCAGACATTTTTGTGAATAATTCTGGAATGAACTATTGTGATGTGTGGGGCTATGTAGCTAGATCTCACCAGGGTAAAACCCCAGCACCCCAATCTTGTTCCCACTGAACTCAACTGTAAAACGCCCATTCTCTTCCATGACAACAGCACTGAACATCTGGCAAACCTTTTTCCAAGCCGACTGTTTTGGGGCAAGTCTTTCCCAATGTTTTTGCTCCTGAGGATTGCTTCTGGTAACATTGAAATTAGACATTTAAATAAATAATAATTAAAATAGCATGACATTGAGTTTTGTTTTCAGGAGCAATTTTCCACCACAAACCTCTGGTTCAAAATTCAAATTGGTGTGGATAGTTTGCCAGTCAGCCACAATTTTGTTTGGCAAAAAAGAATGCAAGCAGAATAAACCAAAGAGTTTCATAGTGGTGAACTTGTTCCTTTGATCTTTTTTCCCCACCGAGCTATAGGATATTGTTTTATATGATCACGTGCATAAAAATGTTATTCTTCAGACTGATTCCTCAAATATTAATTGAAATGGTAATAGCAAAAAGCACCACACAGCAGTAAAATTACATCTGTGTAGTTAGATGTATATCTGGTTTCAGTGTGTGTGTTTATTCTACAACTTGGCAATTTAAAATTAAAATCCACAAAAGAAACAGGCATTTGATTTGGTTTTTCCCATTCTAAATATTTGCAAAGCCATGACTGAGTGAGTCACAATACCTACCACTATCCACACTTTTTTGATTTTCATGTCTTAATACAGTGCATTATTCAGAGATTGGGGCTGGGAGGCTAGCCATTCACCATGAGATACTGATAAAGGACAAGTTTCAGAGTAGCAGCCGTGCTAGTCTATATTCACAAAAAAGAAAAGGAGTATTTGTGGCACCTTAGAGACTAACACATTTATTTGAGCATAAGCTTTCGTAAGCTACAGCTCACTTCATTGGATGCATTCGGTGGAAAATACAGTGGGGAGATTTATATACACACACACAGAGAACATTCCATAAACTGACTTGACTACAAGATAGAGCTGCTTAGCTGCGATTCGTTGGAGCCTAGTAACTAACCTCTTTATGGAAATTAGAGCCTGCCGCTACAGCCACAGTTTTCTGTCTCCTACCTCAGGCACATATTTTTAGTAGACAAGGAACTGAATCTGGTTTGCCTTTTAAATCTTGCATGTGTACCAAGCAGGAAGAAGAGATTGGGAGCTGATCTCTTACAGCAGTAGGTACACAGCACAGACATTGATTATCAGCTGTAAGATTATGATTTTTTTTATTATCTAAATTTTATTGCTGTTAATACATAAAGAGTGCTTTGGAGGCCTGAGCCAAAGCTCACTGAAGTTAATTCAATCAGCCTTTAGATCAGGTCATAGAAGGAGACCCTGTCTCATTCTCTCACCAAAAAAAAAAAAAAAAATATGCAAAGGAATAGCAAAATACACACTCTACTATACAAGAAAAAGTAGTATTCAAAAGACAAGAGCAACGTACAGAATGGAGCTGGATGACAGTCATTCCAAAGGCAAAATTATTATAGGCTATTATCTAGTTGTCTGGAGGAGCAGTGGACTAGCCGGCTGTGATGTTCTACTCAAAGTTAAACACAGACAGGAAACCGCATGTCTGATACTGTAAAAATCGTTTGTCTTCCTTCCATGGCTAACCAGGCAAGCAATCCAGCTGGGCTGTTTTCATTTAAAAGAAACACTAATCCACAAGAATAAAAAAGGAATGACAAAGCCTCAATTTTTTCCCCTTGGAGGTGTTTGTGAAAGGATTGGAAATGTTACCAATTGAAATTTTGTATTATTTTATTTTTCATCTGAACTACTCTCAGACTACAGGCAATTGCTGCATATAGCTTTCACAGTTATATGCTTACAATGGGACCCTACCCACAGGGAAAGTTCTGAATCTACTTACTTTTAAGAATGAAAGAAATTAGAGTAGTAAGTCCAGATTCTCATTTGCACTAAGGCCTTTTTACACAACTCCAGCAATGTAAAGGGGCTGTAGTGTAAATGAGAATAAGGCATTCAACGCTGATTTATGGAATGGTTATCATTATAACCATTAACAGAGAAGACATGTTTGATATCCAAATTGCATTTAATTATATAACCCCAGGAGAAACAGTTCTAACATGACTAATTTATAACAAGTTAGCCAAAAGCCATAGGGGTGTATAGAAGTCCTAGACAACTGATGGATGGTAAGTTGTTTGTTGCCTTTACACCGGGAACACATTCACTTCTCATCTAAATAAAATCAAGACTCTGATTAGTATTGGGGTCTGATTCTGCATTCTCTGTTCACGCGAGTGGTATCATTTACTTCAATTACTATATTACTTTTGTGAGTAAGGATTACTCCCATAAAGCACAGAAGGAGTGGATCCCTTATTGGGTAAATGTAGACATTTCAGAAATACAAGGAACTTCTTTAATGCATATATTTGAGCAACATATGTACGTGCACAGCATGCAGTATTCACATGGAAAATGGATGCCCAAACCAAGCTTCATGTGCACGTGTAAGACTCCAAATTGTGTTTGAGGCTTGATAGTAAGTTATTTTATCATAGGGTCTGATCATTTGCTAGTGAGAGAAATTAAATAGGGGTGTGTGTGTATGTTTTCAGGAACTGGTACAGTACCTGTAGCATCAACTGCTGCCATCCATGATGAAAACTTTGTTTCCATGCAGTTTGAGGCCTTGTCTACTCACAAACTTGCACTAATTTAATTAAACTGGTTTGGTTCAACTGGTACAAAACCTGTGTGGACACACTTATTTTGGTTTAAGAGTGCTTGCTTTTGGTTCACTTTAAATCTGTTCCTACTTGACTTCAGCTAAACCAAAATATGCATAAACAAGGGAACGATGAGTAGGAGTAGAAAGGTTATATTACCTCTGTATTTAGCTCTGGTGCAGCCACTACTTGAATACTATGTCCACTTCAGGTGTCCACAAATCAAGGGTGTGACTTGATCACAGTCTATAAAGGACCAGATTTTTAAAGGTATTTAGGTGCCTAGTGGGCTTTTCAAATGCATCTAGGTGGCTAACACGAACTGAAATCAATGAGTTTAAGGTGTCTATTTGTTTTTGAAAATGCCTCAAGGTTTCTAAATAGCTTTAAAAATTTGGGTCTATGTATGTACCTAGACAAATTCAGACTGGAAATATGATGTAATTTTTAACAGTGAGAGGGTAATTAACCATTAAAACAATTTATCACAGGTTGTGGTAGATTTTCCACTATTGGTTATTTAAAAATCAAGATGGGATGTTTTTCTAAATGATATGCTCTCTAATTCAAACAGGAATTATTTTGGAGAGGTTCTATGGCCTGTGTTACACAGAAAATCAGACTAGATGGTCACAGTGGCCATAGAATCTATGGATTGGTCTACACTTAAAACTTGTATGGTCGGTCAGGAGTGTGGAAAAAAACCACACTTCCTAGAGACATCACTATGCCAAAAACCCTCTCCCCTTTCCCCGACCCTGACATAGATGCAGGTATACCTATACAGGAGTATTTCTGTCAACGTAGCTAACACCATTCAAGGAGGTGGTGTTAAAACACCTTTTATTGGCATACGATGAGTCCACCCTCAGGAGTTATGCCAGCACAGACTCTGTAGTGTAGACATAGTCTATGAAAATATGCCCGGTTTAAGCCAAAATAAGCATGTCTAAATAGCCCTTTGCACCCGTTTAACAAAGGCCTGGTCTACACAAAGATTTTGTACTGGTATAACTGTGTCAGTTGGGGGTATGTTTTTTGTTTTTTTTTTTTTAAACCAAAATAATTACACCAGTACAACATTTAGTGCAGACACGGTTATACAACTATAAAGGGAATTTAGACTGGTACCATTACTCCTTTTCCTGTACACAAATAGCTATACTGGTATAAAGCACCTATTCACCAATATAAAACTGTGTCTACACTTGACAGTTAAGGGCATTGATACACTTACAGATATAGAGCGCAGTGAGTTAAACCAGCCCTCGTAGACTGCAGCAGGGAAAGTGCCGCAGCATGTTCACACCATCAGCTGCAAGCGCACTAGCGTGGCCACATTTGCAGCGGCATTGGGAGTGGTGCATTATGGGCAGCTATCCCACAGAGCACCTCTTCCCATTCTGGCGCTGTGGCTGGGTGGGGGGGAGGGCGGGGCATTCTGGGTCCTGTCCCAATGCCCTGTGATACATCTCTTCGCATCCCAGCAGTCCCTGTGCTTCTGTCCACATTTGGCGCCATCTTTCAACATTTTTTGTACTGAGCGCACTGTCTTCCCTTTTGGTCTGCGGGAATGGATCCTGAACTGCTGAGGAATATGCTGATGGGTCTCGCCAGCATGTCACGAATTGCAGTCGAGTTACTTCTTAAGCTACAAACTAACAGCGAGGAGTTCAACAATGTCAACTCACATAACACATATGACACAAGATTGCTTGTGGCATACATGGACATGCTCACCACCGTGGAACACCGCTTTTGGGCTCGGGAAACAAGCACCGAGTGGTGGGATCACATCGTCATGCAAGTCTGGGGTGTGGCTGCAGAACTTTCGGATGAGGAAAGCCACTTTCATGGGACTGTGTGCTGAGCTTCCCCCCACCCTGCGGCGCAAGGACACGAGATTGAGAGCTGCCCTTGCACTGGAGAAGTGGGTGGGTATTGCTATCTGGAAGCTGGCAACTCCAGACAGCTACCAATCAGTCGCTAACCGGTTTGGAGTGGAAAAGTCGACCACTGGAATCATGTTGATGCAGATTTGCAGGGCCGTTAACTGCATCCTGCTCAGAAGAACAGTGACTCTGGGTAACATGCATGACATTGTGGCTGGCTTTGCAGAAATGGGTTTCCCTAACTGCGGAGGGACGATAGATGGGACACATATTCCAATTCTAGCACCAGCCCACCTAGCCTCCGAGTGCATAAATTGGAAGGGGTACTTCTCTATGGTTCTCCAGGTGCCTGTGGATCACCATGGGCATTTCATTGACAATAACGCAGACTGGTCTGGAAAGGTGCATGACACGCTTCTTTTGGAACACTGGCCTGTTCAGGAAGCTGCAAGCCGGGACTTTCTTCCCAGACCAGAAGATCACCGTAGGGGAAGTCGAAATGCCCACTGTGATCCTTGGAGACCCTGCTTACCCTTTAATGCCGTGGCTCATGAAACCCTACACAGAGAGCCTTGACAGCAGCAAGAAGCGGTTCAACAACAGGTTGAGTCGGTGCAGAATGACTGTGGAGTGTGCTTTTGGCCATTTAAAGGGCCGCTGGTGCTCTCTGTATGGGAAGCTGGACCTGGCCGATGACAACATCCTCACGGTTAAATCCATGTGCTGTACCCTCCATAACAACATTTGTGAAGGGAAGAGTGAAAGATTCGCTCAGGCATGGAACTCGGAGGTTCAACACCTGCTGGCTGAATTTGAACAGCCAGAGAGCAGGGCTATTAGAGGGGCCCAGCGTGGGGCTCAAAGGATTAGGGATGCCTTGAGGGAGCAATCTGAGGCTGAAAGCCACCAGTAACGTTTGGTGCCCTGCACGGGAGTGAAGTGCAGTGGTTCCACTGTTAGCAGGAATCTGTGTTTGCTACGAATGATACACTGACTTGCAGTGCCTGTTGCTTTCCTGGGCTACGGTATCTTTTACTTAATGCAATATTAAAGAATGTTTTCAAAGCCAAAAAATTCATTTATTGAAAAGAAACACAACTGCTTGGGAAACAGAAAGGGCACGACACATCTGTGCTGTTTGGGATTAGGGAAGGGGGTAGGATGAGAACGGGCCAATCACAGATTTGTGTATGTCCTGTTATCATACTCAGACTTCCTGTCTGGAGTGCTGTGCAATGAGTGCTGCACTTCTGGCTGACTAAAATGCATGGTGATGTGGGTTGAGTGCCGTGGGTAAGGGTTGTGGTTTGCAGGGCTGGGTGGTGAAGCTACAGATGTTGGAGGCAGCTGGTGGCGATAAGAACCCGGATGTTGTGGAAAGTGGGTTGGCAGTGACATGGGGGCACAAGGGAAAGAGTTTTGGGACAAGGCTGCAGGCGGTGGTGGGGGCGGAAGTGCACAGCCTGCACTGCTACGAGCAATGTATCAAGTCCGCTTGGAGCTCCATGATGCTTAGCAGCAGCTCCGTGCTTTAGTGTCGATGATCCGCATTCTGCTAGCGGACCCTCCTTTCACTCTCCCGCCACTCCTGCATTTTTTGATTTTCATTAAGGGACTGCTGCATTACTTCATGCAGCACGTCCTCATTGCTTCAACGCGGCCGCTTCCTGATTCTTTGGAGTCTTTCAGCTGGTGGTAACAAGGACGGCTGGGATCTCAAGGTTGCAGCTGTAAAGCCAAAATGCAACACTTAACAGAGGCAGCATTGTTCACACCAGACAGAGCAATGATTCGACTGTATTTAAAGACAAGCACAGTGTACACAATAGCAGAAATTGCCCGTCCCAAGGCGAGCGCACATAACCCACAGGAGCCCCAAAATGGTGAGTAAGCACAGGGGCAAGGGGGACTGATTGTTTCACACCCATACTGTCCTCTGGGGTTCAGTACCCTGGGACAGCCAACAGCTGCAGGGGGCCCCTATACTAAACACTGTCCCCACATTTTCCACAGGATGAGTTCGTCCTGGAAGATATCTTGCTGCTGAGGGTTACCTGGGAAACAAGGGAGGGTCTTCTACTACAATGCGGCTTCTGCCCTGGCCCATATGCAGCTTGCCTGTGTGCAGCAATGGGCCCCCAGCCCGTCACGGCACAGTGTAACGGACATGTTAGCCTTACTGGGACAAGGAGCACAGTAGTTCTTCCAAAGAACCTGTGCAAGTGGATTGCCCAGCTTCTGCATGAGACCTTTGAAGAGATTATTGAGGCGGATTAACCACGATGTGAGAGCACATCAACGCCCTTTTCTGCATCTAGGCATGTATGCAGCCCTAACCCTCCTTGCCCCAAGAGTCCGCGCGGAACAACTTTCTTCCCTGAATAAAACCACTTACTGAGCACCTCCTCTGCTGTTCGTTCTTCTGCAAGCACCATCCACTGCAACTGGCTACTTTCCTCCTGGCTTGAAAACAGCTCCTGGCTGCATGCATCTAGGGATGTCCCGGTTGTCCCACTCCTTCTCAGCATCCTCGCTCCTGCTTTCCTCCTCCTCTTGCCTTATTGAACTGGGCTCTGAAGCGTCTATGGTGGTCTTTGGCGTGGAGGTGGGGTCGCCCCCCAGTATTGCGTCCAGCTCTTTGTAGAAATGGCAAGTTGCGGCAGCAGCACCGGAGCAGCGGTTTGCCTGGCACGCTTTGCGGTACACATTCCGCAGCTCCTTAACTTTAACCCTGCACTGCAGTGTATCCCTGTCATGGCCCCTTTCTATCATGTCCCTTGATATCTGCCCGAAGGTATCGTAATTCCTACGGCTGGAGCGCAGCTGAGACTGGACAGCATCCTCCCTGAAAACACTGATGAGGTCCAGAACCTTGCCATTGCTCCATACTGGGGATCGCCTGGGGCGTGGAGCCATGGTCATCTAGAAAGATTTGCTGAGAGCACTCCATGCCTGGCTGAGCAAACAGGAAGGGAATTTTCAAAATTCCCAGAGAATTTAAAGGGCGGTTGGTCACCTGAGGGCAGGGCAGTAGAGTTCAAAGTGATGACCAGAGTGGTTAGAACAGGCATTGTAGGACACTTCTGAAGGCCAATCAGAGCACGTTAGTAGACCAGGGCGTCCACACTGGCACCGCGGTGCTCCAGCCAGGATGCAGCAAGCGTTAAGCTTCTCGTGGAGGTGAATTAGCAGGAGCGCTCCAGCTGCGGAGCCCAAGCGCTCTACGTGCCTTGCCAGTGTGGACACGTCACGAGTTAGGGTACCTGGGGCTGCTTTAATGCGCTCTAACTCGCAAGTGTAGTCAAGTCCTAACTAATCACTGTACTAAACAATAAAGGAGAACAATCTAAACACCACTAATGCTCTTGCTAAGCAAGACCAGATGCTCCAACCAACCTTCATGGTCGGTAAGAAGGAACTGAGAGGGCATAGGGCTGGTGGCGCCTGATATACTGCCACATGAGCGTGGCACTCCAGATGGCACCATAGCCGGTCCAACAGAGACCTCTAAGGCAGAAATCTCTGACAAATGTACACGTGGGCACACATACCTAGAATGGAATTGACATGAGTAAGCACTCGAAGAAGAACTGTGTCTACACTAAGAAAGCTGCAGTACCTTGGGGAACTTGGGGAGGGATAGTGCCTTTAAGATGATGGACCCTGGACCCTGTGGTGTGGCTAGGCCGCACTGCAAGGGGCTTGATGCAATGGAGCCATGGCCCCCTTCCCCCTTTGGAAATTTCCCCCCCTTGGGGGGTGTACATAGGGAGAAACCCTTGTGCTCCCAGAATGCAGGAACTTTAATTGCTCATGGTTATAGAAGTTGTCCCTAGGATGGGGCAGGCATGCAAGAGTGACTCCTTGTGAGCTCTCCCCTCAGACCCTGCCTAAGAACTAGGTGGCATACAGCCAACTTTATCCATCTCCAACTCTGCCTCTGCCTGCAAAACTAAAGCGGAACTCATCCAGACCCAAGGATCTGGCTCCAGATTTCTCACTATACGGCATGGCATACAACTGAAATTTGGGATTTTAAATACCCAAGTATGCAAAATTCTGTCTGTCCCCCATGTCTCTCCCCCCTCCCCCCAAAAAAAATTTGGAACAACTTTTAATAGCAAATAAATGAGAGGAAAATTACAAGATCTTCAGACATTGCACAAATAGACAACAAGGTAAAATTAGCTGCAAATATTATTGGTTATGGATTATTTGATTATCTCCATGCATGAAATGGAATGCAAACTTAACAGAGTGACTTTTAGTAGCAAACCAACCATATAATTAAGGAATGAAGTTATGGGTACTCCACAATGTAAGATTTCCCACTGGATGCGGTAGGGTTGAACCTGAAAGCACTCTGGCTCAGGCATTGGGTGCAGCCATCGGGGAGCCACAAATTCAATTTAATGAAATGTACGGAACTGCATTGCTTCTTTGGATTCTCCTCAGTGGCTGAGGCAGCAGGATTTGGCCCAACAGGAGGTTCAAGACCACAGGAAAGTCCTAGAACACGAACCATGTTGCCTGGCAGCAGGAGGGATGAGAGAAGAGAAATTAAACTGACCTTCTGAAAAGATGATCTCATCATTGCATTCTTCCTCTTTACAGGAGCACATGAACAGCAGTCCACCAGCTGCCTTCTTCTCTTTCATAACACAGGTTTTTGAGCCAGGGTCCTCCAATTTCTGTCCAG
Source organism: Dermochelys coriacea (assembly GCF_009764565.3). Classification (NCBI taxonomy): domain Eukaryota; kingdom Metazoa; phylum Chordata; order Testudines; family Dermochelyidae; genus Dermochelys; species Dermochelys coriacea. The sequence goes on from NC_050069.1 coordinate 196,234,963, forward strand.
AGACTGGCAGAGCAGGATCATGACATATTGTTTCTAAAGTTGTGTTTGCATCATTCTGTCTCCTAAAAATGAAAAGGAGAGTTAAAAACCAAAACCAAAAGGAGACAATCCTCTCAAGAGAATAGTTAGGACTCTTTCTGGGTAAAATTCACCCTGTTGTGAAAGTTATACAGTCTTACTGTAGCCTCATTGCACAGGGATGAATTTCACCTTCTGTGAGCTTGTCTACACTGGGGATTTCTGCACGGCAGCAGCTATCTCGGTATATAACCGGTGGACTTCAATTGGAGCAGAGTTAGGCCAGCGCTGAATGCTTTTGAAAAACAACACCCTAACAATTCAAACTAAAGTTAAACTGAACTGCTTGGAAACCCAAAACAGACTTGGTTCAAATTTGAGGCAAAAGTAAATCTTCCTTTCATCTGAACTGATTCAGTGCTGTGTCTTGTTTTTGTCTAGTTCCTGTTTCTTGACCTTCCATGGTTATCAAGTAAAATGTGCTAAGCACTGGATTCTTATAGCAGTCTCATGGTGAAGAGATCCCTTTAAAAAAATCCACCCCCCACAACATTGTTTCTATGGTTATCAGCAAAGATGCCAAAAATCTTTGGAAAATTTTAATTAAAAAAAAATTAATGATCTCTGCAAAATCTGTGGAATTTCAGGGTATTTTTTCCCCCCAAGATAGTTTTGGCAGTGCGTGAGTATGTATTTTAAAAATATAGGGCTGTTACAAACCAGTTAGTTCCACTGACTTCAACAGAAGTGACATCAATTTACACCAGCTGAGAATCTGGCCCATACTTTTGATGCTTTTTTGGTCCACCTCTAACATTTCATTATGCAACATAAGAGATGAAACTAGAAGGACAACTCAAATGTATTTATTGACTCATTAAACTGGCTTGCTTTTGCTGTTTCTAAACACAGTTGCATTAACAATCCAGAGAATCTCGAATTGCACTGCAGCCACTTTGTAGCACACAGAACATTTATTTTACTCGTCAGACACAGAAAAAATATTTAATAGAACATTGCACTATTTGATGTGTCCATGTTCATTCATGCTGGACATCTTTTCAAGTGAATGGATGTAACCAAGTCATGGGCCTCACAGGATATTTCTAATGATTGATCATTTTTTCACCTAAATGTTCCTAATTAGGCTTCGGCATTAACGTTCAGTGACATATACGGAAGGTTTGCAAGTTTTCTATGCTGTTGCTTTTGCCTGGTTGTGAACTGAAAAAAAAAAAAAAAAAAAAAAAAAAAAACAAGAATGTTTTGGTTTTCATTGTCAAGGCTGGCTTCATGACTAGAAGGGCAAGAACCATTTAATTCTAAATATGAACAGAAAGCTTAGATTCATCAAACACTTTAGGAAAGCATCACACATCACTGAATTTTACATGCCCATGGTTTTTTTTGTCTCAGGTATAGTTAAATAATCTCCAAGAGTCACTATATTTAAATATGAGATAGAACAAAGGATTCCCTTATGTATACACTATTATACACATAAAGCACTTCCGCCCATACACTGTACATAAAGCTCCTGTGATAGGCACATATAATCTAAATGATAGTGTCAGTTTGTTGTTTAATGGTTTAACTTGAAACGTTGCTTTTCTCCATTCACAACAGATAACACAACCATGAACTACTCTTAAGAGTCTCAAATCTGTTTCTACTTTCAGTGTGCTGTGGGTGGATGCAGTTTAATGGGCTGAGGAAAAACATGACTCTTTTTCAACAGCAGCATAAATTGGAGCAGAACTGTTTTAAGAAACAAAAACAAAACAAAAACCAACCTTACACATTTCATATCCGAATTTTTGTTAACCTCAAGCAATTCTAGCACAGAGAAAAGTCAGAGGCGAGAGAATACAGTTTGTCATGGTGGTTGCACTTAGACTGAATGTTCCAGAAGAAAGTTTTGAATGTCTTGACAGTAAGAGCAACTTCTAAATGATAGAAGTAGATCATCTTCTCCTAACCCATAAAAAAGAATGAACTTACCATACTGCTACACAGACTTCATTCTCCTTCTCACAGATGGAAGTGCGGTTGCAGTTGCTATTGCAGTGACCTTGCTGTGTGCAGGTTGTCACCTCCACATCACAGAATTTACACAGAGCATGCATTTTGTATCTATTTTCCTTCATTTGTTCCACAGGCAAGATACCGTCAGCTGGAGGAGAGAGAGAAATAAAACACCGTAGTAACATCAGCATATCAGATTGCATTAGAGTTCATCACAATGGGCAGTTTTACTATCAGTAGCAAACAGCCCCCCCCACCCCCGGTAAATCAGGGATATCTCAAATTTGCCCAACTGGAAGATCACTTCAGCATCATGCCAGGAGCCATTGGTGTTCTCGCAAGTCCTGGTTTCCCTCAACTCATGTTGACTTCAGTGGAAGCGAAGGCACTCTGTGCTAGGAAGGATTGAGCCCAGTTTGAGTTTCATTTGAATAAAAGAAGAAAGTTGCATCTACCCTTATTTTTAATACAGGGGTGAGCCAACATACAATATGTTGCAACTTTGTTCTGAGCAGCTTGGCAACAGAGGATGACATAAGCACGGCATACTGGGAAAGGAGTGTACTAGGGAGACACCATCATAACTCTAACCCAGGGTGGACACTATGGGCTTGTCTTCATTACACTGTTAGCTTGAGTTATAACTTGAGTGTTGTCCCTACCCTGATTCCTGTCCACACAAAAATCCCTAGCTCGAGTTAAGTGGTGCTTTCAACTTGAGCCAGCTGGCCCTTTGGGGGCATAGGTTGAAGCATGAGTACTGATGATATTTGTGCTGATAATGCAGGGAGGACTCATCTACTTTGTGCTGCTAATCCAATCATCTTGAGCGAACTCTGCAGTGAAAACACTCTGTAAAACTCTAAATTCCAATTGACGAATGGGCTGAATTTTTGGCTACTGCTCCTTTACACAGTCACTGTTGGGATGGGTAGCAGTAAAGGAAGATGAGACAATTCATCCCATTGAGGCCCCAAATATGATTTTCAGGAAGCATATTTTTAGTTCAAATACTATTCTGAGATTCCAACATGTCTTGCAAAGAACAGAAAATGCCTATGTAGAGACATATTTACTTAAAATAATATGCAACTATCTGAGATGGAGAAGACTGACTGCAATAGTTTCAATACAATTCACCCATAAAAGTACGTAGAGCCAATTTAAGCAGATATCAGGTTTTATTGATTACAATGCTTTCATTGTAGCCACCTGAAGATGAAAACTATATTAATTTGATGCTACATGTCCAAATGGTGTTAGTCAACATACAATAGGAGATCGGAGATTCATAAAATTCCTGCTCCTCCACAAGCACTACAATCAATATTGCCCCCTAGAATTTGAAAATATTTACTACGTTTAGAAACACTTTTCAATAAGAATTAAATATACTTGGCTGGATGCCAGAAGAAAAAAGCACCTGTGCTACAATTTTCAGCAGATTTTTGCACCACTGTAAGAGGGTCAGAGAAAGGGGTCCCCCACTCTTCCTTCCCTCAGCCAAGCAATGCCTCCTTTCTAAACACGCTGTGGATTTGACCCTATGGCTTTGGTCCTACTACCATTAAGATCAATGGCAAAACTCCCACTGATTTTTAATAGTGCAGGAGAAAGCCCTATGTGCAGGGGGAAAGGATGGCATGAGCTGACTGGGAATTTTCATTAGGGGAGAGCATGCTGGCAATATGTTACAAACTAGCTAGAATTTAGGCCTTAGATAAACATTCATCTTATTAATTACTTGTATTGCAATAACTCCTAAAGCTTGCAATTAGGATCAAAGCCCCATTGAGCTGGGTGCTATACAAACACAAAGGAACAGTCTTCAGCAGCTCACAATCTAATGTAGTATAATAAATCAAATCTATTAAAATTAGTCATTACAAATTTTTTGCTCATCTCTGTCTGTGACAGTGCATCTCACTTAAACATGCACGGTACCTTATTAGCACTACTTATTAGCAGGATTTAGAGTAGCTCCTAGATGTCCCAACTAAGATTAAAGCTCCCTTCTACTGGGGGCTGTACATACACACACTAAAAGTTACTCCATGACTCTAAAAGCCTATGTTTTAAATAGGCAAGACCAAAAAGGAGGGAGAAAGGAGGTATCACTATCTCCATTTTACAGATAAGGAACTCAAGCACAGAGAGCTTAGGCTCAGATTTTTAAAGGCATTTCAGTGGGAGTTAGGCGCCTAAATACCTTTAAAAATCTGGCCCCAAGATGACTTGCCTGAAGTCTTACAGGAAGACTGTGGCAGAAACAAGAACTGGACTATGTCAAGTCCAAGCCTTCACTGCAAGGCCATCCTTCCTCTCACATGACACAAAAATGCTCCAACTTCAGAGCTCACATTTTAGGGCATGTCTCATTGTACTGTTTTTTTGAGATATAACTTCAGCATTGCCTCTAACCTGACTTCTGTTCACACACAAGCTCTAGCTTGAGTTAAGTGGTGCATTAAACTTGAGCCAGATGGCCCATCAGGTAGCGTGGGTTAAAATCTTGAGTGTTTCTGATGCTGGAGCTAGGAATGCAGTGCTGACACAGCTACCCTGTGCTCCTATTACACACACTCTGTGCTGCATGAGTGTTGTTCTTTCACTTTAGCTAGGCTAACTTGGATTGTAGATAGAGCTAACACTGCAGTGAAGACAAGCCTTTAGATACGCTGTTTCAAATACACAGTGTTTGATGATAGACAGGGCCAGATTCAGCCAAGCTTCTGCTAAGATTCACCCCCCTGTAACAAACCAATGACAATGTCTCTGGATTCACCCCAAGAAGGGAATCTCCATTCCAAGCCACCTGACTTAAAACAATCAGTTCGGGGAAGCAGCCCATTTTAAAGTACAGTACATAGCAAGGGCACAAATCTAAAACAAGAGAGTGTCCTAGGCTATGATTCAGTTGTTAGCGAGGAATCAAAGGAAGAATTCTGGATAGTCAATGTTAGCTCAATTCAGGAGCCAAAAAAAAAAAAAAAAGGAGAGGGGGAGGGGTTAGGACATCCAGTCTGACTTCATCCTTTTCAAGGAAAATTCAAAGTGGTGATAGAATCTAGGAGTCAGTACTTCAGTCACTATTCCCCATACCATTCCACCCAGACAGATGCAATGGAAAAAGATGGGGCAAGGGGCAGACATTCCTATTCAAGTAGAGGCTGGTTTGAAGTGTTAGCCCTTAAAGATAGACTATGTTTTTCTTGATATTGTTATGCAGCTCTAGCAGGTGTCTATGTGCCATTCATTGCTTTAGCTCTGCTTTGGCTACCCTGAAGGCTCAGATTAAAGTTTGACTTTCCCCAATTGAGCATTTATCGATATGTTGAAATCAAACTGGTGACTTTTAAACTGTGCAAAGGGACATGAACCAAAATCTGCATCCAGATGCAAACTTGGCCTCTAGCATGCCTCCCTCTCTCCTGTTAACAGGCTATACCAAACCCCTGGATGTGAACACACCTAAAACTCCAGAAGAGTTCAGATCTGCTTCCAAGCTATGTAGCTCAGGGCTGTCTCCAACAAGTTTGCACACTGGTTGTAGGATGCAACATTGGTAGGGATCTCCTTGATGGGAATGCATTGATCACTCTCTCCCTGCTTCAGAGTAGCAGCCGTGTTAGTCTGTATTCGCAAAAAGAAAAGGAGTACTTGTGGCACCTTAGAGACTAACAAATTTATTAGAGCATAAGCTTTCGTGAGCTACAGCTCACTATGAAGTGAGCTGTAGCTCACGAAAGCTTATGCTCTAATAAATTTGTTAGTCTCTAAGGTGCCACAAGTACTCCTTTTCTTCTCTCCCTGCTGTACATCACTTGACTTACTTGATTGCACCATTCCCAGGTTCATGCTGTTACAGTCAACACTCTAAGGCTTTCTTGTATTCAGCTGAGCAAACACAGTCATTTGGTCTTTTTAAAAGCAGAAACGGCCTCTAATTTTGTATGAATGAAACTATCCATGTAACTAATATTTGCACACACAAAATTAGAGATTATGCTGAAGCCATTCTAAAAGTTCTTTTCAAGGCAAGTATAATCTCATATGATCCTGTAATGTTTCTCTTATTTAGACTCACAGATTTATAGGACCAGATTTTTTTCTCTCCCTTGTATTTTTGCCCTCCAAATAGGTCCCAAACAAGGGGTAGCGTTTACTTGGCCTCCTGTATTCTGGTTGTCCCTGGTTCTTTCAACAGACCCAATACAGCACCAATCGCTCATGCCATAAGCAGATGGCTATAGGTAGAGACAGAAATTCAGATTAAAATACATGCACCATACCTATTGATCCCTAGGTCTGACCTGGGACAATCCCTTCACAGCTCAAGACATGAAAGGCCTTAGAAATATCAGTTCTGTGTGTTTTGGGGAGCAAGAATCGTGGAACAACAATTTTACCCCTTGGCTCACTTCCCAGCTGCGGCTTTCCAGACACACATACGCAGTACACCTCATCCAGAGTCTATTGGCTGTTTTCACATTGAAAGACACAATGCAAACATGTGTGAGAGTCTAACTTTCACTGAGACCTCAAGCTAGTTTATGTTCCTTTTATTTGTTGAGTATTGTGAGCTAATAGTAGAATTGTGAAAAGCCCATAAAATGTAAACTAAAACTAAAACTAACATGCTTTTTTTTTTTTTTTTTTTTGGAATATCTACATTGAAAACCTCACTCAGGCCTCAGGGAAGACTTTTAAAGCATTGGCAAACTCATCCTGCTCATAACTTGTGAAGTATAATTGCTGCCATTTCTCTTCTCTCATTCTTTATTACTTAGGATTTAGACACAAAATAGTAGCTGTGAGCTGGACTGCCCCGCTTTAAAAAAGCCTGCTGGGAGAATGAAGGGGAAGCCAGCAAAACTGAGGTTTAAATACTTATGGAACTATCCTGTCTGCTGGGAGAAGCATGAATTTGGGACCCCAGCCTCTCCCAGGCCCACAGACCTTGGGAATTTGCAGGAAGGAAGACACCTTTATCAAAGAGACAGGAGATATTATGTAGAGAGAGGTGCATGTCCCTCTCCTTCCTGGCAGCACAATTCCAGAAGGGCCTGCTGTCTCTGGCTGGGCCCCTTTGCAGCCGCACACCAGCTGCTATAGAGGAGATAAAGCTCTTTTGCTTCATGCCTGGATGTGGGCATCGAAATCTCCAGGCTTTGCCGGGGCCAGTGCTGCAGAGAGCACCTTCCCTGCTCTGCCCTCTCCACTCCACCGCCCTACCCTTCCCCACAGCAAAGCTCCATTTGGGCTGAATGCTACAGCATCCACATTGTGCAAGGGAGCATGGTGTCAGGGAGGTAATACTCCTTCCTTTCTAGGCAGGCCTTCCAAGCACTGAGGATCCCTGGGTGAGGGAAGAGATGATTCCAACATTTATTCTGAACAGTGAAAACATAAGTTATTTCAAAAAATGGGTTCTTTTTATTTGCTTTCTGGTTTCGGGGTCTTTAGGGTGTACTTGAATCATTTTTTCAAGCTTCTCTACAATCCTGAGTTAGAAACTTAGTGTTTTTAATCAATGAAAACAAATTCCCATGTAATCACAGGACTCCAGGAGCTGGGGCCTTAAGAAAAACACCAAATATTGTAAGACTTCTGATAAAATCATGAGAGTTGGCAACACTGCACCAATACTTGATGCTAGACCTAGCACTGAGTCACAATGTGATGTCATTGTGACCCAGGCCGTGGGAGCCTGGACTGAAAATCACTATTTAAACAAAATATTTATATCTTAAAATAGTAAAGATTTAAAGTTTACTCCTGTTCATTAGGAATCTGTTTATATTCTTCTCTATTTAGCTCCTATACGGTCTGCTACAAATGTGTGTCACATTTGACACCAAACTTCATTCAGCAGTAGGCTCAGAAATGCCAATTGGGATTAAAAATGTCTTTTAAAAATAATTCAGAGTTTACTCATCATGAGAAGTTCTCCTTAGATTGTGAGATTTCAAAATGCTGGAGTCAGCAAAATGGTGCAGCTATCCTCAGTATTAGCCCCCATGTATGACATCACAATTGGCTGCTTTTGAGGTCATAAAGAGCATGATGACTTCAGGTGGGAAACAGGCAGCAGGAGCAGATAAACTCTGAATTAGATTCTCTTTTCATGCAACTATTTCTAGTTGTGCAATAAAAAGGGAACAGCTCCCTTCCCCCAGGAATTTATGACATAAGTAGAGCTGTTACAACAAAAGTAGTCTTCAATATTTCTCATGAGGTATCACTGGGTTTTTAAAAGGTTTCAGCTGTAATATCTAGATATTCATGTACTCAAGAGTTGAGAATCTGTGGTTTGATATGTGCAAGGGGCTTGATCCAGCAAAGTGCAGGTGTAGAATGCTATGTATATAGGCACAGACAGTTTGATTCTGCACCAATGAAGTGAATGAGACTTAAGTGATGAGCAGGAGAGGGAGGGAAGGAGAACCGGCACTGACCACATTGTTTAAATGTTTTGCAGGAGCATGGCCAGAAGGCCCAAGACCTTGCAAGAGCAACATTTTAATTAGAGCACTGCTGTGCAGCCAAGCTACTCTTGCTAATAGTGGAAGAAAAGTCAAGGAAGGGAGCATGTAATTAAGCATCTCATTTGTATTCTGAGAATAATGCCTAAAACTATGTCTCCTCAGACACAACCATTCCTTTTCTTCCACTGCTTTTGAGTGCGCGCAAGCAGGACACAAAATGGACTTCCACTCAATGAGGAAGACTGTGCTTAGCCTCACAGTTACAGGGCTAACACCACTTCCTGGTCTCCCCAAGCACACCCTGTCAGGTCAAAGTCTCTTAGCCATCTCCGGTATCTTAAGGTGGAATCACACAATTCTCCCATTCTCAGACCAGGCCCTGGGTTGCAGTCTCCCATGTATCAACCATGGTTTACTTTAGCAGGACTAACCTAGGCAAGTTCTGTTCCCTTCAGGAGCCATGAGAGTGGTTAATGCAGTGACCAAATAGCCTCCTTAAAGCAAACTATCATTTAGTGTTAGAACAGAACCATTTAAGAGAAAACTTCTTAAAAACAATAAAACTGACTACGTACTACTAGCTTACCAGGGTTGAACCATCTTCCCCGCAAGGCCCCTGGAGTGACCAACTCCTTATAAAGCTCTTCCACAGAGCCTCTCTCTGTATCCGTTTGTCTCCCTGTCAGAGCTGACAACTCCCTAGACAGCCCTGGCAACCCCATCCTCTTCTTTTCCTCAGAAGGCTTTTTAACTGTTCAGGGTTCTTTTGATCTCCCGCGATGTTCCCTCTAATTTTTGACAGGCTGTGTGCGCAAAAAATTTCTTCTGTGCAAATTTTTGTGCACGGGGTTTAGGATCTGTGTGTGCATGCACATGCGCACAGCTTAGAGGGAAAAATGATCTCCAGGCCTCACAAAACAGCTGTCTCCCTTCAGCCTAAAGCCTGGAAGCATGCCACTGTCTTGTAATTGCCCCTGATGTTGGCAGAGAAGCTGCTTATCTAGGACCACTGCCCTCCTGTTTATTCTTCCCACCGCCCCTCTTAAGCTAGACAAATACATTCATACAGGAGATTCTTATAATCTCAATATACAATAACTTCACTTCAACAACCAGGTCATATACCATGTTCATAAAATGGTTACCTCTCAGAGCTCAATACATTCATGCTGCAAATCAGCTGTCTGTCACATTTAGTGCTTATCCTCCATAGATAATTTTTAAAAACTTGCACCTTTGTGTAACCTGCTCATTCTCCTGCTGGAGCACAACATTGCACATCCTGAACCACACTGCACAAGGATCAATGCTACAAGCAGAATGATATCTTCAAAATGGGAAGGCACTCAGCAGCATTGTGAGAAACTAACAATATCCTGGGCCAACCTTATGGAATTAAGATAAACTTTACTGAATTAAGTTAAACCTTATGGAATTAGGTTTAAAATCTTTGGGGTCCATTGTGTTAAAAATGCAATTGTGTATATGTTAGTGTGTGTAACTCTTCTAGTAGGAGGGGGACACTAATGTACTTCCTCCATTAGCAACCCTTTGAAGCTACCCCTGGAGAGGTGTGCAGATACTAGTTCAGACTAGATTCTCCAGGGACCAACAGACAGACGGTTTTTGGATAATATCCTGGTTTCAAACTGGCTCAGGGCCTCCTTCATGATCCAGCAAACAGACAAGACTCCTGGTCCATGGAAGGCCCCAGTCCTTAGGAAAGGTTGGTAGGACTGACTAGGCTAATGGAGGTCCCATAAAACTAAGTACTTGTTTGGAACTAAAGCTACGATGAACTCAAAACCACAAGGAAACCCTCTGGGTGTTGAAGGGCTGCTCCTGCAGAGCCCACATTAGGTTGGGGTGATCTCTGGTAAGCTTAGTAACGTGTGGGTAGATTCTTTTATTGTTTTCTCTGTAGTGCTTTTACCTTAAGAATAAAATAGGGTTGCATAGGGAGTGCTGCGTGGTACCATATAATTGTGGACAGTCACACCATTAATGGTGACGGAAGGGAAATGAAGCCGGTGTGGTTGGGCAGCCTGTCTCAGCTGGGAATAATTCAGTGAAGACAGGGAACTATTTAACCTGGAGATACCCGGTCAGAAGGGGGAGAGAGATTTTTCTCCACCTAAGAGAGATGATGGCCAGGGGAGTTGGACACCTGAGAGTGGGTGCCCTTGCTGTACCAGAGGGAGGTGAAATACAGGTGCCATGAACAGCGACAAGCATGTTAAATAGCACCGTAAAGTGGGGAAAGATGCTATTTCCAAAGGTGTAGAACAATGATAATACATGCAGAAGGAAAATAGAAAAGAGTATGGAACAAGGAGTCAGAAATTTCAGTTAACTATTGTGTGCAATGGAAGAATCTCTCTATTTTAACAGCATATAAAAATGGTTAAATTTTAGTTAGAAGCAGAACTAAGTATGACAGGAGTGAGTGGGAGGGAAAGAACTGGGCTATAATGGCTCCCAAAGGAAAGTGTGCAGACTAAGGGTACCTCTACACTGCAATAAACAACCCACATAACTGAGTCTCAGAGCCTAGGTCAATTCACTTGGGCTCACAGGGCTATGGGGCTAAAAATAACCATGTAGACGTTTGGGCTCAGTCTGGAATCCAGGTTCTGAGACCCACCCCCTTGCGGGGTTTCATCCCAAACCCAAATGTCTACACTGCTATTTTTAGCCCTGCAATCCTGAGTCAGCTGATCTGTACCAGCTGCAGCTGTGCTGCAAGTCTTTTACTTCAGTGTACATGTACCTTAAGAGGACTAAAATATATATTTAGCTGGATAAGCAATATGCTTTCACAAATGCTTGACAGAGTATTTTACAAATGGTTAATCTAGCTCAGATTATGTCTACACAGGATTAAATACTGCTTATTTAAGAAACTAAAGGAGACCCCCTCTGGTCTCACAAACGAACAATATGCATTTTATGACCTTTCTTGAAAGTTAAGCATAGGAAATGAAGCACAAACTCCTATATTCTACATTAAGGCTGTGATAAAGCACAACAAAAGACAGGAAATTCAAAGCTATGGCTGACACCCCATCCTTAATAGGGCTGGGTTGCTTTGTGAATGAAAGGGAACGCATCAGTCATATTCGAATTTCCTGGTTTATTTGTTTTGAATCATATATATATATATAATGTTATTGAAGCAAAGTTTCTCCGCAGCCTTTGGAAGAAATATGCCCATGCAGCTCTCACTGGTGTATGTCACACATCAAGCTACATGATACACAGTGGTTTCAGTCTGAAGACTTCAGAGTAGCAGCCGTGTTAGTCTGTATTCGCAAAAAGAAAAGGAGTACTTGTGGCACCTTAGAGACTAACAAATTTATTAGAGCATAAGCTTTCGTGAGCTACAGCTCACTTCATCGAATGCATCCGATGAAGTGAGCTGTAGCTCACGAAAGCTTATGCTCTAATAAATTTGTTAGTCTCTAAGGTGCCACAAGTACTCCTTTTCTTTTAGTCTGAAGACTGTCCTGCAGTTGTACTCATTCTGTGGGTACATTACAGTTTTTGAAGACTGTACTAGGTACAATTTTCCATGCGCTGAGAGCACTCGTACCTTTGTGGCGCCCACTACAGAAACAGAAACACACACACACACACACACACACACACACACACTTACACATGTATAATGATACCTAATTATAAAAAAAAATATTCCTTTTTGATTGTAGGAAATTGCATATTGTGAGAATAATTAAACATTTCCCAGGCGTCCTTCTTAGGAAGCGCTCATTGGCTCATTTCTCAGATATTCCAGAAAGAGCTCACCCAGCATAGAGGAGAGGAAGGGTGTTCTTGTGGTTATGGCACAGGACTGAGAGTCTGGTGTTTGGGGTTCTGTTCTCATCTCTACCACGGACTTCCTGTGTGACCTGGGGCAAATCACTTAAGCTAGCATTTTTAAGAGACTTTACTAATTTTGGGTGCAACAATTTTTGGATAACTATCTTGAGGCACCTACATCCAGATCCTCAAGAGATCCCTAAATACTTTTGAGGATCTGGGCCTTAGATTTTCAGAGACGGTAGAGAGCTGCAGGTCTTATTTACTTCCACTGCAGCTGCAATTGCTAAGCACTCTGGAAAAAAATCAGACCCAAAGTGTCTCAAGTTGGTCAACCAAAATTACTGGATGCATTTGAAAATTTTGACCTGAATGTCTTTGTGTCACAGTTTCCTTGACTGTAAGTGGGAATAATAGATTTCCCTACCGCACAGGGATTTGGAGAAAGGCTCATGCATCAATGTTGGTAAAAATATACTCTATTTTCTTGATGAGAAGGTATAATCTAAGGGTATGTCTTTACTACGTGCCGGATCAGCGGGCAGCGATTGATCCAGCGGGGATCGATTTATCGCGTCTAGTCTAGATGCAATAAATCGACCCCCAAGCGCTCTCCCGTTGACTCCTGTACTCCAGCGCTGCGAGAGGCACAGGCCGAGTTGACAGGGGAACGGCAGCAGTCAACTCACCGCGGGAGAGACACCACAGTAAGTTGATCTAAGTACGTCGACTTCAGCTATGTTATTCACAGTTAGACCAGGGCCAATAGAAAAGTACTGTGTTATTAAGTGGATCTATTTCTCTCTTCCAAGTGTTTTGGTTAGGGTTGCCAACCGTCCAGGATTGGCCTGCAATCTCCTGGAATCACCACTGATCTCCCGATGATAACTGAAAGCAACGTGGGAGATTTTAATAGGATATTTTAAGAAAATTATATTATGTCATGCTGGGGGAAAAAATCCTCTGGAATAGCTTCAGTCAGAGTTGGCAATCCTAATTTCGGTTTGGGTGAGGTGCACCCTATGAGTTTGGCGTGCACATGTGATGTCAACACAAAACAGATAAGGTGGGTGAGTTATTCCTCTAATATCCTGGGATTGACAAAGCTACAACAACACTGCAAACAACATATAAACACGATGTAATTTTAAACTAAACCACCAGTTCTGCCTTGCTTTATGGGAAAAACCTTGTGAAACTTGATGGCTCTGCAGTTTTCACCCAATGCCTGATGAAGATTTGCTTGAAACTTGCCTGGCCAAACAGTTGGTGAACTCTGGTAAACACTGCCTGAGTTTCAGTTTTTGTTATGAATATTTTTCATAGTTCTAGTTCCAGGTCAGTGACATTAAAGGGCCTGATTCTGATTTCACTTACACCCTAATACTATGGGAGTAAGTTCACTGATTTAAATGAGATCAGAATCAGGCCCAAAAGACTGGATGTTAGATTTTTAAAAAAGAAAATCAAAAGGACTCTTAAAATATAACCCTGAGTAGGCTGCATCTGTTCCCATAAAACTTAAAGTGTCGCATTCCTGCACTGATAATACTTCATAATTATGAAGCACCAGACGCATAAATGGCACATGTAAGACTAAAAAGGTTTTGGCTCAGATTATGCGGTTTAGAGTAAGAAAATTATAGTACTGCTGTTTAACTTTTTTTTTTTTTAAACTCTGATAGAAGAGTGCATACTAATGTTTCTAGATTTTTTTCAAACCATGATTCCTCATTGAGCTCCTTCACCAATGCACCCCAGAATCCATGGTGCCAGTTTTTGCAGCACTTCTAGGTACTGACTCGTGTACCTCCTTTGATTTATGGGGTGCTTCATGAATCTGAGGACTAATTTATTCTTTGTCTGATGTAATCCATCTAGTCATCTATGATTGGAAGTGACCAAACAAATTTACTACAGCAAAAGGAATAAGGGGGGGGGGGGGAATGTGATTCACTTGTTGAGAATCTCCACTATTCCCATATGAGACATATGTATACGCACATGCATATCGTTGACTAACCCGCCTGAAACTTTTATAAAACTTTCCATAAACATCCAGCATATCCATGGGACTCTCATTTATCAGTTGCACAAATCACTGTTGTAAAGACCCACAGGTGCCAATGAAAAATGAGTATTTAAATGCATTAACCAGGCAATTGTGCTTCTAACCTGGCAGTAGTTATGCACACATGCATATGCACTGATTTATACACATGTGCAAATACTTACTTTCCATATGCAATGAGTGTATTTGTATTTTTGTGGGTGCACTGTTAACATGTTTAAAAATCTGATCTTCCCTTATTTTAAAAAAAGTGGGCTCCCACTACAAAATTTGGATCCAAAGTTCAAGGACTAAAATTCAGTGGTGCTTGTTTCGGGGGCGGAGGGGGGGTGTTGTTTCAGCTCAGTATAAACATAGGGACATTTGCAAAATTTGGTCCTTTGCTTAGATTTTGAACTTCTCCAAATTTCAGAAGAAGTGGGGGAGGTGAGATCTAGAATTATATTTTGGGCACATTGCTAAAAACATTCTTATAAGGCAGGGGTTGGCAACCTTTCAGAAGTGGCATGCCGAGTCTTCATTTATTCACTTTAATTTAAAGGTTTCGTGTGCCAGTAATACACTTTAACGTTTTTTAGAAGAAGGTCTCTCTCTATAGGTCTATATATTACATAACTAAACTATTATCATATGTAAAGTAAATAAGGTTTTCAAAATGTTTAAGAAGCTTCATTTAAAATTAAATTAAAATGCTGATCTTACACCGCCGGCCCGCTCAGCCCGCTGCCAGCCTGGGGTTCTGTTCACCTAGGCCAGCAGCAGGCTGAGCGGGGCCTGTGGCCAGGACCCTGGCTGGCAAGGGGCTGGCAGCCAGAACCCCAGACCGGCAGCGGGCTGAGCGGGGCCAGCGGCTGGAACCCGGCAGGCAGCAGCGTGCCATTAAAAATCAGCTCGCATGCCATCTTTGGCACACGTACCATAGGTTGCCGACCCCTGTTATAAGGTACTACAGCATTGGTCTAAAACACTAGTTTGCAATACAATGAATTGTTCTAATACTATAGAATTCTATACAGTTTATTTTCTAAAGGCTGTATGTACCTCTTTTCCTGATCCACCCTAGTTAATCTAACTTGGAAAATTAATTGTATTGGAATAAAGACTTATTTTACCAAAAAGGAAATTCTCTGTCAATCTCTGATGGGCCAACAAGCTTTTGTGGCAGCTCTGTTCAGATCTTGTTGACTGTAAGAAGCCATTTCCCTGTGAAAAAATTTTGCGAAGTTTCATTGATACATAACAATGTTTGAATGACAGATTCGACGTGAATAGCATGAGAAAGAAATTACTCACTTTCATAATCCATCAGCTCAGTTAAAATAGTAAATCGCTCTCCTCAAAGTAAAGTTAGACTGAAGCTTAATCCTTTGGGAGCAAAGTCACTTTGAATGGATTTGGGAGAGGGAAACCTTCTCAAATTCAGCAGCATGGATGCCTATATTTGTTTCTGTCAGGTTGGATGCATCTAATTCCCACCATTAATGGAAATTATAAACAATGCATTGAGAAGAGGACATAGCTCATAAAAACAAGTTTTTGAATGATATCCAATGGACCAAATGGCCCCGTCACTACCATTGACTCTAGAACATGAACACAAGGAAGTTACATTTGTACACCATGTTGTAAAACTGCTTTCTTCTAGGGTACATTATCACGTAGATGCCTGTGGAATCCGGCATACATGACATTCGCATTTAAAGGCTAGCATCATTCCGACTCTAACAAATATGAATACGTACATACAAGAAAAAACACTCTTTACTGCCTGAAGTGGATTCTTTTAGTCACTGCACAATGTGCTTCAGTTGTCTGCACCAAAAGGCCTGGCATTAAAGCATGACGCAAGGATATTCTCAAAAAAGAGAGAGCTCAGTGTGAAGGAACTTGCCAGGCTAAAATATTTAGTCTACCTGTCTGAAAGTGTGAGAGAGAAAGCAGGCTGTTCTAGCTTGGTTATGAAGTACAATACTGGATGTTTAGGCAGAACAACACTGTAATTAAGCTCATACTGTGAACTGTATGGATAGAGTTGTTGTTTTTTTTAAAAAAATATCTACCTGTGTGGAAAATACTTAATGAAAAAAGCATTCTTTTATGATGGTCACTGTTTCCATAACCCACTGTCTCCTGCATGCCCCAAGCTTAAGATAACGGCTATCTCCTACATACTCTTAAGACTACCTTAACAGTTCTTTCTCAATAGCCCAACAGTTCTTAAAGTCAGCATGTGCATTTTTCAAATGTCTTTTTAAAAAGAAAAATTCCAATTAGAAGTGCAAGGGAAAAACCAACCAAAAGTCTGCAAAAAACAGTTACTTCTGTAAAAGGAGGTGTTGTGCGGAGAAAGGAGGATGGGTGTAAGACTGAGAAACACACACCACTTGCTCAGATGAATCAGGAAAACCTTTCTTGGAAGAACTCAAAATCAGACACGCATTCCCTCTGACTCATAATTTTTGTTCAACTCGCTTTTCCTTGCAACAATTAAAAAATTTTAAAAGCAAAACGTGGCTACACTTCCTGAGTTTTTTACATGGTATAGTTCAGCTAGAGACATGATATAGTACTAGCATATGGAAGGTACCTACTTTCTGTGGTATCTTAGAAAGGATTAATGGGACTAGATCTTCAGCTGGTATGAATCAGTGTGGCTCCACTGACTCCCATGATGCTACACCAAGTTATACTAATTCAGGATCTGGACCAATACATCTATTTGAGGGTAACTGGATTGTTCCAGAGGCTGGCCGTGGCACATATTAATCCTTCATTTGTAGATCACGGATTCAAATCCAGCTGTGGTAAAGTAGCAACTGGTGGTGGAGTAACATTGTATATTAATGATAAGGTAGACTGTAAAGAAATTAGAAGTGATGGAATGGATAAGACAGAGCCCGTTTGGGCCAAAAAGTATGTTGCAGGAGAAAACTACTAGAGGTTCCCCTGGGAAACTGCTTCCCCCAGGATCAATTTGGACAGGGATAGAGACCTCTTTAATGTTTTTAATTAAATAAATGCTACTGGGAATTGTGATTATGGGAGACTAAATTCTTAGAAACCAATTGAAGGATAAGTGCTACTAATAGTAGGGCCCAGATTTTCCTGGAGATCATAGCTGACAATTCTTCACCAAATAGTTGCCAAATCAACAAAAGGTGATGCCATTTTAGATTTGGTATTGGCGAGTAGTAAGGACTTCACATAAGAATTGGTTGTAGGGGACAAGCTTGATTTGAGTGACCATGAGCTAATTCAGTTTAAACTAAATGAAAGATCTGCAACTAGGGTCCTTGATTTCAAAAGGGCAAAAAAAAAAAAAAGGGGGGGGGGGGGAGGGAATTAGTTAGGGAAGCGGACTGGACTGAAAAATGCAAAGTAATGCCAAGCCTCCTCCACATTCAGACCTTTAAGTCAAAGTTGCAGAAACTATCTGAAGCCTGAATCCCAAGCAAGAGGAAAAATATTGTGGGGAAGGTTGCTCATCCAGCTTGATCTGCAACCATCTCAAACAGGTGATTAAGAGAAAGCAGAAATCCTACAAGGAATGGAAGATGGGATGGATTAGCAAGGAAAGCTACCTCTTGTAGGTCAGAAAGTGCAGAGGAAAAGTGAGAACAGCCAAAAGCCAAGCAGAGTTAGACCTTGCAAAGGAAATTAAAACCAACAGTAAAAGGTTCTATAGCCATATAAATAAAAAGAAAACAAGGAAAGAAGAAGTGGGACCGCTAAATGCTGAGGATGGGGTGGAGATTAAAGATAATCTGGACATTGCCCAACACCTAAACAAATACTTTGCCTCAGGTTTTAATAAGGCTAATGAAGAGTTTAGGGGTAGTGGCAGAGTGGCTAACGAGAACAAGGATATGGGAGTAGAAATTACCACGTCCAAAGCGGAACTCAAACAGCTTAATGGGACTAAACCGGGGCACCTGGATAATCCCCATCCAAGAATATTAAAGGAACTGGCACATGAAATTGCAAGTCCAATAGCAAGGATTTTTAATGAATCCATAAACTTGGGGGGGTCATACTCTATGTCTGGAGAATCGCTAATATAGTTCCTATTTTTAAGGTAGGAAAAAATGTGAGCTGGAAAACTACAGGCCTGTTTGACCTCAATTGTATGCAAGGTCTTAGAACAAATTTTGAAAGAGAAAGTAGTTAAGGGCATAGAGGTAAATGGTAATTGGGATAAAATACAACATGGTTTTACAAAAGGTAGATCATGCCAGACCAACCTGATCTCCTTCTTTGAGGAGAGAACTGATTTTTTAGACAAAAGAAATGCAATAGATCTAATTGACCTGGATTTCAGTGAGGCATTTGAGGCATGGGAAATTATTAGTTAAACTGGAGAAAATGTGGATTAATATGAGAATTTAAAGGTGCATAAGGAATGGGTAAAGGAGAGACTACAACAGATCATACTGAAAGGTGAATTATCAGGCTGGAGGGAAGTTACTAGTAGAGTTCCTCAAGGATCGGTCTTGGGACCAATTTTATTTAAAATTTTTATTAATGATCTTGGCAAAAAAAAGTTGAGTGTGCTAATAAAATTTGTGGATGACACAAAGTGCATCCGATGAAGTGAGCTGTCGCTCACGAAAGCTTATGCTCTAATAAATTTGTTAGTCTCTAAGGTGCCACCAGTACTCCTTTTCTTTTTACAAAGTTGGAAGGTATTGTCAATACTGAGGATCAGAATATCACATAAGAAGATCTGGACAATCTTAAACTGGAGTAACAGAAACTGGATGAAATTTAATAGTGCAAAGTCATGCACTTAGGGACGAACAAGAACTATGAGATGCCAATGTGATGCAGCCATGAAAAAGACTAATGAAGTCCTAGAATGCATCAGGCGAGGTATTTCCAGTAGAGAGAGAAAAATGTTAGCACCATTATACAAGGCACCGGTGAGACCTCATCTGGGATACTGCATGCAATTCTGGTCTCCCGTGTTTAAGAGAGATGAATTCAAACTGGATCAGGTGCAGAGAGTGGCTACTAGGATGATCCAAGGAATGGAAAACCTACCTTATGAGAGGAGACTCTAAGAGCTTGGCTTGTTTAGCCTAACCAAAAAAAGAAGGCTGATGGAAGATATGATTCCTCTATACAAATACATCAGAGGGATAAATACTAGGGAGAGAGAAGAGTTATTTAAGTTAAGTGCCAATGTGGACAAGAATAAATGGATATAAACTGGCCATTATTAAGTTTAGGCTTGAAATTAGATAAAGTTTTCTAACCATCAGAGGAGAGAAGTTCTGGAACAGCCTTCCAAGGGGACCAGTGGGGGAAAAAACTTAGGCTTCAAGACTGAGCTTGATAAGTTTATGGAAGGGATGGTATGACAGGCTGCCCACAATGTCATGTAGCCAATCTGCAACTGCTAGCAGCAAATATCTTCAATGGCCAGTGATGGGACTCTAGATGGGGAGGGCTCTGAGTTACTATAGAGAATTTTTTCACCTGGTGTCTGGCTGGTGGGTCTTGCTAACATGATCAGGGTCTAACTGATCACCATATGTGGAGTTAGGAAGGAATTGGGTCAGATTGGCAGAGACCCCGGGGAGGGAGGGCGGGGGGAGGATCCCCTTCCTCTTCAACATGGGGCTTGGGTCACTTGCCGGTTTGAACTAGTGTAAATGGTGGATTCTCTATAACTTGAAGTCTTTAAATCATGATTTCAGGACTTCAGTAATTCAGCCAGAGGTTAGAGTTCTATTACAGGAGAGGCTGGGTGAGGTTCTGTGGCCTACAATGTGCGGGAGGTCAGACTAGATGATCATGATGGTCCCTTCTGGCCTTAAAGTCTATGAGAAACTGGAAACTTTTTCTAAGCTCTTTGGTGGCCTACATGAAATGACTTGACGGTCTCCATAAAGTTCATAGCGGACTAATGATAAGATCACAGAAACACCATTTCAACTGATACCCATAAGGAATGGAGGCTCAGCATTAAATGAACATGGAAGCTGAAAAACTTGTTCAATGTCCGGCAAATCACAGTGTGGGGAAACATGCTCTGCTGCTACTGTATGTGTTCACTAACAACAGGAGTTGACTCTCTGGAGCTGTCAATCTGGCACTTTTCACAAACACTGCATTAACTGAGAACATCCATTTAACAGAATGGTCCTTAAAACACAAAAAATGTCTAAGCTTTCCAAATTCAACATCATGGTAATTTAAGCAAAAAGAAACTCTCCATGGGAAAGGATACATTTGTAAAATTCCATGGATGCAAAATTTTATAGCCCATACACATTTGAAATGTCCTTTATAGGGGTTACTCAGCAG
The DNA here is from genome assembly GCF_009764565.3 of Dermochelys coriacea. NCBI lineage: Eukaryota > Metazoa > Chordata > Testudines > Dermochelyidae > Dermochelys > Dermochelys coriacea. Next base: position 196,255,696 of record NC_050069.1, read on the forward strand.
AGTGACTTAACTCTTTGTTGCTTCTGGAGATACTAATCCAAATTTTGTCTTAGGACACAAGTAAAACCAGCTTTTGGTGCTAAACAAATACCTGATGAGTCTCAGGGTTTAAGGCCCGAAAGGACCATTCATCTCATCGGACCCTCCTGCATAACTCAGGATAGGAGCCAAACCCAGCAGTTTCTGCATCCAGTCCACAACTTCTGTTTGAGCATTGTTTACCTTTTAAGAAGATAGCCAGTGTTGATTTAAAGATTTCAAATGATAGAAAATCTATCCAGTCTCTAGATAGGTTGTTCTAATGTTTAATTATCTTCACTGTTAAAAAAAAAATTTGCACATTTCTATTCTGAATTTGTCTAGCTTCAGCTTCCAATCATTGCAACGGATGCTTGTCCACTTCAGTGATTCTATACACAATCCATATTGAGCATCAGTCCAATGATACTCTACTACTGGCCCCGTGCCCACCTCCTTACCCCTGTCTGGGTTCCCCCCCTGGAGACACAGCACTGCTCCCAGCCCCAGCTGGGGGGTGAGGGGGCTGGCTTTCAGCACCTGCACTATTAAAAGGGTTCCAGCGCCACTAGGGGTATGCACTAGTCCAAATTATCTGTTCCTCCATTTAATGAGCACAAAATGCATGATTTTTTAAAATAAAGTTCATATTTTATGGGAAGGAAGACAGTTATCTTGGTGGGTATGGTCCATGCCAGACTACAGCTGGGGAGGGGCGGGGGGGGAGAGAATGTAGATGACAGTTTCTTCTACTTTGATGCATGTGGTGAGTGGTAGTAGTAGAGATGTATCAACATTAGCTTTGAAGGTTAAGATACTTTATGATGATTGCAAATGAACAATGGTCTGCTTATAGCATTCACCCCCCAACCTTCATCAACCAGGACAGAGACCAGTGTTTCCAATTTGACACCACTGGTAAGCACATGTGACAAAACACACTGCACTTCACACCTGCAAAAATAGCAAAGTTTGAGGAAGTACAACTCAGCTGCACAATACAATATCCATCAAAAGAGCCATGATAGAAAAGAGCCATAAAATGGTCAAGTAACACAAGGTGGGGCCACCTTGCACCCTCACTGCTCCTTGATGACTCATAACACATCGAAACTCTTAACTAGGGAGAAATGGGGAAAAAGATTAGTCCTGTGTCTTGTTTAACTTAGCATACTATAGGAGAGGAGAAACAATGCAAGACTGACTGGGCTTCCTGATGGCCTTGGGGCTCTCATCCAGAAATTCTGTTCAGGAATTACTGTGCTCAAAATTCTTTGAACCCAAACTGACACACAGTGAGGGGCCATCCACCCACATACATCACCCCATTTCCTTGGGGAAGTAGGAGAATGCCACCACCATGGCACCATCCTTCCCTCCCTTGGCCAACAGGGATGCCGCCCATCAGAGATCCACACTGATGGAGCTCCATAGGATCGAAGGGGTGGAGGAGGAAGGGGTTACAGGGTTACAGCAGGGCAGGCGCTGTGCTCCATAACACAGTCCCCTCCAGAGCGTGGTATTTCCTTGTGGAAATATGAAGAGGAAGGAAATTATGTTGGCTTGAGCTGTGAACCAATCAATGAAAGGTAAATGAGACAGTGGAGCAGCAGTCACCTCTGCATGACAGCTCTTCTCCATCCTCATGTATTACGGCATTCCTGATCATGATCAATAGTGTTGATGAAGCTGTGGCCTGCAAAATCCACAGCCCACCGTATCACTCCCATAAAGGGTATGGTTCAAGAAAAATTCACAAGGTAAATCTCAAAGATTTCCTTCTCTGATCATGGACCCATCCTATGGGGCTTTCAGCAGGCACTGTATGTGTGTGTGGGGGGGGAGGGGGAGTCTGGCATCAAGACACCCACAGCAATGCTGCAAGATTTCCATGGAGTCAAGTTGGGAATATGCCTTTTAGAATATGTTCCCAGAGGAAAAGGGCAGGTGTGGGGGGCAATTACAATGTAATCACTGAAAACATAAAGAAGAAAAATCATGTTCTTAAGTCTTTTATATTGCTTCACATTTTGGGCCAAAGGAAAAACACAAGTCACCCTGTAGTCATGTAATGCCTTACTCAAAATAACAGAGAAGTGCTACTCTGGGCTAATTACTAGCTCCAGAATGAATGGAAGCAAAATTACTGTACTTTGCACCTATCAAGATCAGCCTCAAAATTGCAAACTTGGAGCAATTTCCACCCATCCAAGGAATATTTTAGAAGACTAAGCAATTTGAGAAAAAACTAAGTGAAAAAGTACTAATTACACCATATCATATTTCCCTCTCCATACATCTATTTTTTTTTTAAACGCAAATAAAATACTTAGACATACCAACAAGCACTTCAAGATCTAAGGGGGAAAGTGCCAAGTATTATTATTATGATGGCTACAGATGTACTCCAAAACCAAAACTCGCAAACAAGTTCTGTGAAGTTGGTAGATAGAGATTTCTCTTTCATGGGCATAAAAAAATATATATAAATAAAAGGACCAGTCCTGCTGGGCATTAAGTGATTTCAGCTCCCACTGAAGTCCATGAGTATGACTACACAGCAGCTGGGAGCGAACCTCTCACCCCGGGTACATATATTTGCAGCTAATGCACTAAAAATAGCAGTGTGGACAATGCTGCATCAGCTGAGACTCAAGCTATCCACTTGAGCTCAAGTTCATGCTACCCCATGGCTCTGAGCTCAGACGGCTAGCCTGTGCCTCCCCCAGTGTGGCAACATCTACACAGCTAATATTTAGCACGCTTGCGCAAGACCCACTATCACAAGTCTATCTACCTGGGCTGGGAAGCTCACTCCCAAGCTGCAGTATAGACAGGTCCTAAGGGGTTTTCTAGATTAATGAGCAACAATTGTCGCCAACAATGTCAAAAGTCACTAATGGCTTTGGATGCTTGACGTGAGAAACTTTGAAGGGTATAATTTTCAGAAAGTACTGAGCCATCCATCATCTGGAAATTAAGTCATTTCAAGTATCTCAAAACCACACAAGGTGTTAAATGTGGAGGCACCCAAAATCATTAGTCACTTTGAAGAACCTTGGTCAAGAGTTTCTATTTTTGCCCCTGAAAATGGCTGAATTACTAGTGGGTTATGGTTTTCATCTGTGGACTGTTCCAAACTTCACTTTCTTGTACAATCTGTAATACTAAAAATTTCATTAAAATGCACTTACTGTAGTTAGTGAAATGAGCTAAGAAAATTCTTACCCTCAACCTCTTCTCATCCAGAAATCGCAGACACCCCAAAAGTCTGAAAACAGGTATGCGGACTCATACACTTTTAGTGCTGGAATTCTGAGAGCAGGAAAATTGATAATGGCTTATCTACCCCTCAAGTCTGAAATACCTAGACTCAATGGAATCACAGGTTAATTTCTGGCAGAGCTGACTCAGCCCTTCTTTCTTCCAAAGTAAACAAAATTAGTACCATGTTTTTTGTGAATTGTCTCTCTTTTGGATGAGACCTATCAAAAATCCCCTGGCACAGTTTGGATTAACATTTATCCATTTATCTTTGAAAAGTCTTTGTCCTTCACTCCACCTTGCTAATGCCTACCTCTCAAGGGTGAGGTGCCTCTTATGCTTATATAATTTTTGAAATGATGAGTTGTTTGGAATGAAAGGCAATTATATTAATGTAAAATACTATTAAAGTATTTTGCTTCTCACAGCTCCCTTTTCTGAGTCTGCCTATTCCCCTATCTGCAACATTGCCATAATTCATTCTCCCCTTGGTTCTGCCCAAGTTAAAAGCCTTAATCATACCTTTGATCATGTCCCAGCATTCTGGAATTCTGGAAATTCCCTCTTCCTGTGGCCTCCTGAAATCTTTACTCTCTAGGCTCCAGGGAGTCCCAAATGCTGCAGCCAAATTACTTTCTTGTTCTGGGAAAGAGAACTGTATCATTTTGGCTCTTGTAAGATACAATATCACAAAGGTCTGCTCAAAGGAATTAGAGCCTCATAACTCACAGTTGCCAGTTATTAATTCTGTGGGGCAGATCCTCAGGTGATATAAATCAGTGTAGCTTCATTGTCTTCAGTAGAGTTATGCTGATTTATGCCAGATGAGGACGTGGCCCTAGATGTACTTCGCTTGCACAAAGGCTAGTTTTCCAAGGAGTCTATTAATGTGCCCTGTGCATGTAAGAGCCATACTGTGGCAAGTTGCTTTGAAAAAGTGACACCTTCCTACTTCACAGACCTGGTCTCTGGGTATATTCTGTCAAATTCACTCACTTTTCGAAAAAAAATAAATTTATCTTCCTTTTTACTCCTTGAAAGAGGCAATACAATCATGGGAGAGCGAGATGGATTTTATTTTGGCACCTGCATCAACAGAATTTTGAATTCAGTTCAATTGCAGAGCCAATTTATGCCCTCAGTTACAACAGTACAATGCCTCAGTGGGGTTATACAGGTGTAATAGGGCAGAAATTATCTTTCAGAACCTCTTATCACTGGTTACAATGCATAAGCTAGAAAAAGCACAGCTTGACTTACAAATTACAGGTTGAACTTGTGGCAGTTAGATACGCTTATTTATTTATATATATATATATATATATATATATATATTTTATATACACACAAAGCACAAAATTTGATCTGGAATTTACTGAGAGTCAATAAAACACAGTTATAATACAATGTCATGTTTACAGTTACTTTTCAAATTAGGATTACTCTAACTTCTCAATTTCCCCCTCTTTAAAAATCAGGATATTAGTGCTTAACCACTTTTATAAAAACATTTTGAAATGTACAGAGGAAAAGCATTCTATAAGTACAAAGCATATATTAATAGAGCATAGTGCTCTCCTACTTTAGAATATTTCTCTTCAGTACAGCAATACAAATAATAAATTATAATAGTATATTAGGGTCACACAATGCAAAGGCTCTAAAGGACCGTTACATTGTATTATTTGATGTCAATGTACATCTGTTTGGGGACAGGGACCATCCCTTACTAGGTGGTTGTACAATGCCTAGAATAACGGGGCCCTGCTCTCAGTCGGGGTCTCAAGCTGTTGCTGTAACACAAAGAGTAACAATAAAAAATAATAATTTTGGAGCCATTATGATCACACACAATATCCATGTTAAAATCAATTGGACTCCAAATATTATCACCTAAGTCCTAACAAAAAATGTGTGCAGATACCCCCCCAACCCATCCAGCTAATACAAGTGTTTACATGACTTCACAAACAGGATGAGCCTGATTCACCACCAGCTGGTATCTTATGTAGTTATTTGCACCTGTGGAAAGTGAACCTTCTACTCTCAGTCATGATCATAATGTAACACACAGTGCAGTAAAGGTAGATGAGAATCGCTGGATGCATTGTCTCAAGGATGTGGCGCTTCTGTTAAGACCAAAAGAGAGAGTCCTTTGATACAAGCGGAATGGGGGAGGTCGGGGGGAGATAGCATTTGAATAGCTATGGTTTCAAGTTAGCTTGTGAGTTAAATGCAAAACATTAACCCTTGGTGTGGATGAAGGTTTAAAATAAAAAATGCTTTAAATATCAGGAACCAGATGCTCCTGTGAGTTACAGAGGTGCATCTACCCTTGCACTCATCCCATCTGGCTGCATCTGTGGAGGACTGAGCCCATTTCTCCTCTCACTCACATCAGTATCACTTTAGAATGACTCCATTATTTCAATGGAGTTGCTCTTGACCTACTCTCAGGCAAGTGTGTGAAGAACTGGACCAATGAACACTGGACTATTGGACCAGTTCTAAATAACTATGGTTTATTATATACAATATAACAGTTTGTTTTTATTATTATATGAAACAGACTAGAAACTCCATTCATTCTTAATGATGCCACTCATCCAAAAAAGACACGAGGAACAAATGAAGGAAGACCATCCTAATCAGGGTAACTTAGGGATGGATGCCAGCAGGAAAAGCTTGCTAACTGCCAGCTGTTTCAGCAAAAGAATTTTCCTCAACTATCATTCCAGGGGCGAAATTGGCTCTAATATCAATATAAAGGGAGGAGCTGGGATGTTACTGAAAACTTAGATAAAATTATAACAAACTGCAATTACAAGAAGACAAAGATGAAGGAACTGGGATATTTAAAAACACACACAGACAGAAGTAAAAAAAAACAGAACTAGGAATTAGTCTTTTTCCTTCAAATGCCACCATTTCTTACAATTTTGAACTGTTGCTAAACTTTGTTATACGGTAACCAAAGTAATATTAGGACTGATTCAGGAAAGCATCTGAACTGAGACTTCACTTTAAACTCATGCTTAACTTTAAGGATTGCTAAATCCTACCGAAGTTAATAGTGTTTAATCATGTGCTTAAATCCTATCACAAATAGAGATAGAATTAAGCACACACACAATGGCCCCTAATTAGAAAAAATGTTTCATTGTTCTATTATGTTTGAAATAGTCTGTTTTTCTGTATATAGCTTTTTGTCAAACCTAAATTTCGTTTATTACTTACAGTTGCACCATTTCAGACAGTGGGCGATAAGTGGGTGCTACATTTAACTGATATCATTTCTGCTGTCCTGTCTATGTACTGGAAAATACACCCAAGAAAAATACTAATTGAAAATTGGGTTTTCATCACTTAAAGCCCACTCATGCAAACATTTAGCGTGGAGTGTCTCGTTCACAACACCAAATAGTGCCTTGCACTCTGATATAGCTGCAACACCCATCTCAGTTCTTACACTCACGTAAGCAGGAACTTCAATCGGACTATTCACATAAACAAAATGCTCAGAAGTAAGTTGTTTGCAGGATTGGGCCCTTAATTTCTTAAAGTAACTCTTATCCCATTGACTTGGAGCTGAAAGTCAAAAGGGACTAGCTGAATAACCTATAGATAAGCATTCTTTCTAATATATTTTGGGCTATTTTCATCCTCTAGGATTAGGCTTGTTCAAGTAAACACCATCCACCTTTAATTTTTATTCTTGCTTACAAGAACTTGTAAATTCTACTTCTACTGTCTAGTAGAAAACAATATACCCCTGACCAGATTTGAGGCCTAAAACCTATTAAGCAACCTAGATGAAAGCCAAGGGCATTGACCCTTTCAAGGCAGGGCTTAAACAGATTTACTATTTTGCCACAGAGGAACTGATTCTCCACTGCTTTGCATTAAAAATGCCATGTTGGCATTTACAGCAGTACAAACTGAGCCAGATACTCAGCTGTATCCCACCTGATCTGCACTGCTATGGAGTTGCAAAGCTGCTGACACCCAAGGGATCTACTCAGTTGAGGATTCCCCTAGAGTGGAGGAACCCCTGGATGGTGTAGAGCTAACACACAGCTGGCTATTTTTCAGAGTCTATGTTGCCTTTACCCCCTTTGTAGGGGGGTGTTCCTGGATAAAGGTAATATTCTCAACATACGTCTCCATTCCAGTGATCTGAAACTGCAAGAATGGCCCCAAAAATGAGGATAACTTACAAGTAGCCTTGAGAATACCCTAAATTATGCTAGATGCCAAGAGCCGCTCCAGATGGGCCCAAGTGTTTCAAAGCTTTTGACTCCACAAACTCAGCTGAATCGAGTGAGCCTTAGCTACAGATCAGAATCAAGCCCATTTTTCACTCACTTTGCATAGACACAAATAGCTCCACTAGGTGCAAGGCAGTAAAGAATCAGGCAGGAATTAGTTCTGCTCATTTACACCAGCATCAGTTGGTCATAACTCAATAGCTGCCAATGGAATCATAGTGGTGTAAAACAGGTGTAACTGCAAAGAGAACACATGGCGTTGCAGCTGTGATACAGCACTACTAGGAAAAATTGCTCATACCATGAATCTAAAAATATCCACTTAAAAGTGTCCTGCAGAGGAAATCTGGGAAATTTCATCAATGATACTGAGCTCTTTTTTTTTTCTTGACAGAAAGAGGAATAGCTGCTACATGACAAATGTTTACAACACATAGATGGAAATCCTCCCTAAAGGATCAATAGTGCAAATAAACATGAATAATTTTCTTCACATGAAAAAAGGAACATGGTTTTGAAGGACCACCGTCAGATTTAATTTAGATGTATAGTAATAAGTTTTTACAAAATCTAAGTGCAAAACAAAATAAAACCTAAAAAGCAACATAAATGGTTCCATTAACTTTTTAAACATTCCATTTGTAACAGTATCCAGATCCCCAGTTTGTGTAAATCAGTGTAAATCCATTGATGTCAATGAAGCTACATCAACTTGCAATAACTAAGGATCTATTTAATCATTGTTAAACAAATACATGCTCCTAAACAGCATTTGCCAACCAAAGATTGCAGATTGCAATAATACAGGAGAACTTGAAACAGAATTTGACTAGAAGTTCAAGTAAAGTTTGCTAGCCTATTCTCATGGTCCAGGTAATGAAAAAATCAAAGATGCAACACAATTAAAAGTAACTGGAATCACACTATGGCTTAGCTCCTACTCCTACTGAAATAAATAGAATTTTGCCATTGGCTTTAATAGAAGCGGGATTGTTTTTATAATATACACAGGTTTCCCTACAATATTAAAAAAAAAAAAAGGTGCAGGGGGAATGTGTCATGTAGACTATTCTCATTTGAGAGACTATGAGATGGCATTAGAACAAGTACATAAATAATGATTGGAAACGTACTTAGATGTTTTTTAAAACTAAGACAATAATATAAAGTTTAGCTGGATTGAGGGGCTGAGCCTTCATTCTACAGAACTGAAGGCTGATGTGTGACAAAACCCCAAAACATAAATTCAGGTTCTTCAAGAATGGAGTGTGACTTTTCTATTTTGAGTTCTACTTGTACACAGGTGCAGATTTATCACACATACCTGGCCCACTGTCCATCATCAGTTAAACTTGTATTGTGGCATTCATAATAATTTCAAAAATATTTCTTTATTCTTCCATGTGGTGAAGATATTATAACTAGCTATGTTGAGCAAAGGCCTTTTAGTCTATAGATAATAATAGAGCATCTTTTTTAAAGCAGAAACGTTTTTAGTTTGGAAGTCCACCTGCTACAAATATTATTAAAATTCTTATGAAATCCCAAGATCATTACAAAAAAAGGTATTTTCAACAAACTTTGTGATGCTTAAGGAGTAACCGAATATGAAATGATAATATTTCAGATACTGTAATAGTCTAAATTTTAAACAGTATATTAACTGTGTTCTGAATATCGTTTTTAGTAAAAGTTTCTTTTGAGTAAGCAGAAAACAGAAAAATGTTCTTAAACTATCTCCAGTTTTTATCCGTTTTTTAAACTAAAACTGTCTAAATTGGTTTTCAGAAAAATATAGTAAAAAAGAAACAAAGTAGAAGATGAAAAATGATGCATTGCTTTTTCACCAAGGTTTTGTGTCACAAGAACCTACCCAGAGCAACTTTTATTCTGATGATTAAATGCAAGTTACCATAATCATCATTTATTGGGTTTTGCCACTTATTAGTCAAAAATGATATAACTGTAAACAAAATTAATACAAAGCTAAACATATCGCATTTAAAACTCTTACATTATGGTCAGCCCTCAGACAATGAACTTCTTCAGGACACGAACTTTATACTATTTTTGTATATTTATGCCTTAAACCTACAAACAGTTATACACACAAGTAATTTCACACATATTTGGGACTTCAACAGGATTACTTGCATGGACAAAGTTACTCAAGTGCCAAAGTATGTGTAGGATTGAGACTTTACATGATAGTTCTCTTTGTAGTGTATTTTACCAATATGGAACAATTCTCCAGTTTTTGCTGGTCTCTATAGACCAAATGAAGGAATCTGAGGACTCAGAGCAAAGCTTTCAGAAGCATTAAGCAGTCTGTGCAGTGAATACATCTTAAAGACCTAAGAATAGATGTTTAGTGCTAACATGCACCTTGGAGGTTAAATCAAGTTAGAAGCTAAACGTTTAGAATTTTGTTCTACAGCAATCTGAAGTCTTTTATCCCTTTATTAATGGACCCCTCACAATTAATAGGCAACACCAGTTTCAATAACATGTTCTAGAGCCTAATCCTCTGGACACTTACAGATAACTTTACACATGTGAGTAGTCCTGCTGAGATCTCACCGGGATAAGTATTTGTGGGATTAGGTCCCCAGTTTGCAAGTTTTCAGACCAGCAAACCTTGTTTTCACATAAGTCTGTAAGGCACTTTGCTCTCTCTTTGCACAACATAAAATAATAGTAATATGAGCCATGGCTTTAAAAATATCCAGAGATGTACAGAGCAATTAAAAATTCCCAGAACAGAGATGCGAAGTCTAATGAAAAACCACACAAACCATGCATTAACTTTTAGGAATGCTTTGAATACTGAAGGAGTGCTTGAAGTTTCATAAAGTTTAAGGCCATCAGTTCATCTGGCCTGATCTCTTGTATATCACAGACCACTGAATTTCACTCCGATATCCCTATATTAAGCCCAAAGCACTTCAGTCCTCAGGAGACTAAACTGTGTGCGCCAGAGGCAGAATACAGGAGAGACCAAGGTGCCAGCAATGCCCAAGGCCTCTGCAATGGCAGGAAATTAATTAAGTGAGAGTTCTCAGTGCAACTACTCATAACCAGTGCTTAATTCTCAATTGCATGCAGTGACTGTACAAAAAAAGAAAATTCAGTAACTTTTAAGACACTGCTGCATGCTTTGCAAGATCAGTTTACACAGAGCTAGGCCCATGGCAAGGCCCAGGCAGCAAATCGGGGATACACACTGTCTCTCTGTGTGTGCTCCAGCCTAATAATACTCTGGGGGCCTTAATAGGATCTAAGATTAACTCACTCAGTTTGACAGGTTTCAGAGTAGCAGCCCTGTTAGTCTGTATTCGCAAAAAGAAAAGGAGGACTTGTGGCACCTTAGAGACTAACACATTTATTGGAGCAGAAGCTTTCGTGAGCTACAGCTCACTTCATCGGATGCATTTGAAGTGAGCTGTAGCCCACGAAAGCTTCTGCTCCAATAAATGTGTTAGTCTCTAAGGTGCCACAAGTCCTCCTTTTCTTTCCACTTAGTTTGAGTGCCACTTTCTGAATGCCCTTTACCTGCATGCCAAGTGTCAGGTTCCTAGAACAACAGTGCCGCCTGGGCTCAGAGAAGCGCTTTTCATCCCCAGAGGGCAGCACACAGGTGAGCGGGTTAATCCTAATCAAACTGCCCCACACAGCCCGAGAAGCAAGACGGGGGGGGGGGGTCCGCTTTGCTCCTGCGAGGAGGGCCCCCAGCCCCCTTTGCGGAGGGGCACCAGCAGCCGCAGCTCACCGTGGGGCCAGGTGCGGCGGCTGCCGCTGCGCGCCGCCCGATAACCCCGGGACAGGCAGCAGCCAACTTCCGAACTACGCTTTCCCCGCGGCCCGGGCGAGGCTCGCCTCAGAGCAACCCCCCGCGCGCTTCCTGCCGGCTCCCGGGCCAGGGCGCCTCGGGCGAGCCCCGACCCGACCCGACCCGCCCAGCCCCTCCGGCGAGCCCCTTTCGGCGAACACCCGAACTTCGCAGCCCCCCCCCCCCCCCCCGCCGGGGCTCGCCAGCGCCGCTCCCCTGCTGCCTGCAGCTGTCAAGCGAACGGCGCCGCCCCTTGCACAGCCGCCTGGAGGGTCGCCGCCGCCCCGGACAAAGAAGGGGAAGCGGGGGGACGGGACTGCGACTTACCTGAGCCCCGCGCCTGAGGGGGGATGGTGCTGCCGACGAGCGCCCAACACGAGCAAGCGTGCAGCAGCCACAGGCTCCGGAGGAGATCCCGGCTCATGGTCTAGCCCGCTCCGCATAGGAAGCCGAGGCGAGAAGTGGGGCGCCTCTGCTGGGGGCGGGGGGGCCGAAGGCTGCACCCCGGGCCGGCCGGGGAGAGAGGCGAGGCCGCCGCAGCGGCAGCGGCAGCAGCTGCAGCTGTGGCTGGGCTGGCTGCTCCGGGGCGCCGCGCGGCTGGGCTGGGCTGACTCACTCCGCTTCGCTTCAGCGCCGCGAGGGAAACAGGAAACCTTAAAACTTCGCAAACAGCTGGGCAGGACTTGCTAGCTCCGACACGAGTTCCTTCGCCCCCTGGCTCCCCGCCCCCTTCCTGAGCCGCCTGTCACTCAGCTGCTCTGGGCCCGCCCCTCGCGGGTCTCGGAGCCACCGCAAACGCCCGCCAGCCAGCCACAGCGCCTTGTCTGCATGCCCTGCCTAGGAAGCAAAGAGGGGAGAGTTTCCCCCCCTAGCCATGTGATCAAGGCTTGCAATAGCAACCTGTTATGGGTTTATGGGGTGCGCCTATAGGCAGCAGCTAGATTGGGGTCCCTTGTGCTGGGCGCTGCACAAGCGGTAAATGGGCCCAGCCCTGAAGAACTTAAAAGCTAGGATCCAGATGGTGCAATGCGTGCCAGGTGGGCAGACTGCTCCCCCGCACACAGGCCTGCTTGTTGATTCCACTAGGTCTCCCCTGGTGGCACTCCACGTGTGTGTTTCACATTGCTGTGTCAGGGCCGGAAAGAGAAGACATAGCAGGCAGGTGACATAAACAATGGGGCAGGGAAGTTGAAGTGACAGTAATAACAGGAAATGTTAGTACAGACCTAGCTTGTGCTCAGTTTTTAGAAGTAAGCCAGTGGGTAGCAGCAATCACAGTCATAACAGTTTGTCACCTGCCTCTCAGGTATTTTGTTCCAGAATTGAAAAGAGGCTGCAGGTGTTGCAGAAAATTGTCAAAAGGGGAAATGAATGAAAATTTGCCTGCAAAAGGGGTCAAATTGCTAGGGAAATTAAAGCAATTTTCTCAAGCAATGAAAACGGAGAAATTCACATTGTTGTATCTTTTTGATGCAAAAATCTACATGCACAGGTGCAAAATCACCTGAAAGAAAATTGTGAACATTTTCACAAATATGTTCATGAATATTTTTTCAAAATGTGGAACTACCCTAAAACATACACTCTAAATAAGATCGATGAAGCAGTGACTACCAGCTGCGATGTATGTGTTGGGTGGGTAGCTTTAAGATGTGTTGATGTGCTTATGTGTGCACTTGCACACATACTGTTCTTTAACAGTCTCAGGAACCTACTACATCATCAGTAAGGGAGCATGACTTTGAGATGTTTCACATATATTGTGGATATAGAAGATGGGTAAAACTCATCAGCTACCTTCCCTCACCAAGCCCAAGTAACCAGGCTTTTTTGAAGGAACCAGCGTGAACAGAAAATAACATTCTAGGGATGGAATCAATGCAATGGAATGATTCTGCGCTGCCTATATAGCAACTGCAAACCATGAGATCTACTGGAAGTTTGCACTGAATAGGCACTGCAGGTCACTAAAAATGCTGCCATGGGATATGAAGTAACTTTTTTTAGTATATTCAGTTTTAGTACATGGGCTGTTGACATTACAGTAGAACCTCAGAGTTACCAATACCTCAGGAATGGAGGTATTGGTAACTCTGAAATGTTCGTAACTCTGAACAAAACATTATGGTTGTTCTTTCAAAAGTTTATGACTGAACATTGACTTAATACAGTTTTGAAACTTTACTATGCAGAAGGAAAAATGCTGTTTTCCCTTTATTTTTTAGTAGTTTATGTTTTACATGGTACTGTACTGGCTTTTATTTTATTTAATTTATTTTGGCTTCTGCTGCTGCCTGATTGTGTACTTCCAGTTCCAAATGAGGTGTGTGGTTCAGTGGTGCGTTTGTAACTTTGGTGTTCATAACTGTGAGGTTCTGCTGTACTCCCCTCTCACATATGCAGCTGTGTATGGACTGGAAAATAAACAGCTGCACATGGAGATAATTTGAGAGTCTTTGTTGTGATTTTGGTGATTCAGCTGAGTCTTGATTACAGCACTTGATATGGATGCAGAACCCAGGTATTTCAAAAATGGGGACTGAACCCTTAGGAAGAGGGTGGGTGTGCGTGCAAAATGCACCATATCAACTATTTATGAATTTTGAAAGGTATTTAATTGGTGAATAACTCAGGCTTCAAAAATCTCATGTTTGTTTGTAACTTTGGTTTTAAAAACATATTTGCACAGTGCCATCAAAGTTTATGTTGTGAATTCTCAGACTTCTCTAAGAGGTTTTTCATTTCGCTTTGTTTACTCAAGATTCCCTCAGACAACTGCCCTCTTGAAGTTGGGGAAAAATCTGCCTCAGTAACACTTAAGTATAGATGTGGGGTATTTTTTATCAATTAATAGCGTAACATCACTGTGCTGCAAACTGGCAATATTTTTAGTCACTTAGTGCACATTATTTAACACCTTTTATTATATATTATAGCAATGCAGTTCTCTAGCTGTGGATCACAGAGCACTTGCTGGTGGACTGGAAAGTTGGTTAGTCACATGACATAGGCTCTTATCCATTTCCTTGTGCAACTTGCATTATTACAAGAAGCTATAAATTCATTAAATACATTCCTAATGTTACTTTTCCATGTAAGCAATTGCTATAGTTGCCAAAAGAATGTTGCATGGTTATGAATAGGGGAAGGGGAATAATGGTTGTAGGTCAGGTAATCCATAAGACTTTTTTTTTTTTTAAAAGATAGGGGCAACTCTTTGATAAAGCTTGTGGATTCCTGTCATAACATAACGAATTCTTGCTTGGATCTCTCTAAAGGAAAAGTAACTAACTGGACTAAAACTGATCCAGCTTTCATAGGAGGTGAAGCAAAAAACAAGAGCAATTCACAGTTGTACTTTCACAAAGATGTACCTGAGTTGTGGCATACTTACACACAAAGGCTCTGTTTCTGCATTTCTTGAGCACCCAAAGCTCCCATGCTTGGACCCAAGCTCAGTTTAGTCAGGATTTCCTGGACAACTGAAAATATATAAAACAATGCTAAAGCTGGTTACTTTGTTCCAGTTCCTTATTAACAGTTTCCATTTCCTTATTCACAGACTGAAGTTGCCTATTTATTTCTAAATCAAAATGGTGAATAATTAACTTCAGCTGGATATAGGTGAGGGAGAACAAATAATGCAAACCTCAGATGAAGTTAGAAGAGAAGCTTAAGAAGTTTTCATAATTATCTCTGTTCAATGGTCACAGCTGTTGTTTTCTGCAGCTGTTGTATATACGGTGCTATATGGCACAGGAACAAAATGCCATAACTGAATATTTTTTTAAATGTTGTACCTTATAAATTGTTATGTTGCTTTTGGAGAAGTAGGTTATAATATGTAATGAAGTCTGAGCTCCTCTTAAAGGAAAACTGCAGTGACTCTTTGA
Organism: Dermochelys coriacea; assembly: GCF_009764565.3. Taxonomy (NCBI): domain Eukaryota; kingdom Metazoa; phylum Chordata; order Testudines; family Dermochelyidae; genus Dermochelys; species Dermochelys coriacea. Next base: position 196,270,968 of record NC_050069.1, read on the forward strand.
TACCTTAGATAGCAACATCAGTATGTACTAATTAAAAATAAGTACAGTATATTATGATATCTGTACAGTTTGCTGTGACAGGATCTGTCACTGGAAGGGGAAATATGGCTTGTGGGCTGATGAGTTGCTAAAACATTATAAAAACAACAAGGAGTCCTTGTGGCACCTTAGAGACTAACACATTTATTTGGGCATAAGCTTTCATGGACTAAAACCCACTTCATCAGATGCATGGAGTGAAAAATACAGAATGCTCTGTGTGTGTGTTTGTGTGTGTGTGTGTGTGTGTGTGTGTATATATATATATATATATATAGCACATGAAAAGATGGAAATTGCCTTACCAAGTGGAGGGTCACTGCTAATGAGGCCAATTCAGTTAATGTGGAAGTGGCCTATTCTCAACAGTTGAGAAGAAGGGGGTGAATATCAGGAGAGGGAAAATTACTTTTTGTAGTGACCCATCCACTTCCAGTCTTTATTCAGGCCTAATTTGATGGTGCCCTCCTAGCCACTGTAGATGTAGAAGCTCTCTACACCAACATTCCACACAAAGATGGACTACAAGCCACCAGGAACAGTATCCCCGATAATGTCACAACAAACCTGGTGGCTGAACTTTGTGACTTTGTCCTCACCCGCAATTATTTCAGATTTGAGGACAATTGATACCTTCAAGTCAGCGGCACTGCTGTGGGTACCCACATGGCCCACAGTATGCCAACATTTTTATGGCTGACATAGAACAACGCTTTCTCAGCTCTCATCCCCTAGCACTCCTATTCTACTTGCATTACATTGATGACATCTTCATCATCTGGACCCATCGGAAGGAGACCCTTGAGGAATTCCACCAGAATTTCAACAATTTCCATCCCACCATCAACCTCAGCCTGGACCAGTCCACACAAGAGATCCACTTCCTGGACACTACAGTGCAAATAAGCGATGGTCACATAAACACCACCCTATACCGGAAACCTACTGACCACTATACTTATCTACATGCCTCTAGCTTTCATCCAGACCACATCACATGATCCATTGTCTACAGCCAAGCTCTAAGATACAATCAATCCTTCAGACAGAGACAAACACCTACAGGATCTCTATCAAGCATTCTTAAAACTACAAAACCCACCTGGTGAAGTGAAGAAACAGATTGACAGAGCCAGAAGGGTACCCAGAAGTCACCTACCACAGGACAGGCCCAACAAAGAAAGTAACAGAACGCCACTAGCTGTCACCTACAGCCCCCAACTAAAACCTCTCCAGTGCATCATCAAAGATCTACAACCTATCCTGAAGGACAATCCCTCACTTTCACAGACATTGGGAGACAGGCCAGTCTGTGCTTACAGGCAGCCCCCCACCCTGAAGCAAATACTCACCAGCAACTACACACCACAGAACAAAAATACTATCCCAAGAACTAATCCCTGCAACAAACCCCATTGCCAACTCTGTCTGCAGATCTATTCAAGGACACCATCATAGGACCTAACCACATCAGCCACACCATCAGGGGCTCATTCACCTGCACATCTACTAATGTGATATATGCCATCATGTGCCAGCAGTGCTCCTCTACCATGTACATTGGCCAAAATGGACAGTTTCTACGCAAAAGAATAAATGGACACAAATCAGACGTCAAGAATTGTAAAATTAAAAAAACAGTAGGTGAGCACTTCAATCTCCCTGGACACTCAATAATAGACTTCAATGAATGTGGCAATTCTTCAACAAAAAAACTTCAAAAACAGACTTCAGTGAAAAACCGCAGAACTGGAATTAATTTGCAAACTGGATACCATCAAATTAGGCTTGAATAAAGACTTAGAGTGCATGGTTCACTACAAAAAGTAATTTTCCCTCTGTTGATATTCTCACCTTCTTGTCAACTGTTGGAAATGGCCAACATCCACCGTGATTGCATTGGCCTCGTTAGCACTACAAAAGTAATTTTCCTTCTCGATATTCACCCATTCTTGTCAACTGTTGAGAACAGGCCACTTCCACCTTAATTAAATTGGCCTTGTTAGCACTGACCCCGCCCCTCCCCCACTTGGTAAGGCAACTCCCATCTTTTCATGTGCTGTGTATATATAAATATATATATACTGCTTACTGTATTTTTCACTCCATGCATCTGATGAAGTGGGTTTTAGCCCATGAAAGTTTATGCCCAAATAAACGTGTTAGTCTCTAAGGTGCCACAAGGACTCCTCATTGTTTTTGCTGATACAGACTAACAGGGCTACCACTCTGAGACCTAAAACATTATAGTTTCTTTTTTACTCTCTAGTAGTGTCAGGAGCACACAAGATCAGGGGTGACCATGTGAGGTCACTGCCTACCATGCTGACCAATATTGTCTCATTGTTTCCTTTTATTTCCCTGTCAGTTTGTTGTTTTCTTATGTATTGTCTTGCTTTTTGTAGATTGTAAACTCTTTGGGGTAGAGACTGTCTTTTTGTTCAGTGTTTGTACAGTGCCTAGCACTCTGGGGTCCTGATTTAAGACTAGGCAGAATGGTAATTCAAATAAGTAAATAATAATAATAATAAATAAACATTGAACCCAGATATTTGAGACCAATTTCTTCCTTAGCCTTAATCCTGATAGGCACCCAAAATACAAATAAACTTAATGCCTCACATCACTCAGATTCTTCTATTAAAACAAAACAAACAATGACTAGTACTCCAGGATAATCTCTTACTGCAGTGTAGGCTGAAACTTTATATAATTTTAAGAGTCCAAATAAAAACTACCCAGGACAAAGGGTTTTTCTCCCCTAGCCCAACGCTCTTATATCATTTTATTCTTATCACATGCCAACCAAACTATTACACAAATCTCACTCAGGGTATGTCTACGCTACCCGCTGGATAGGCAGGCAGCAATCAATCCAGCAGGGATCGATTTATTGCATCTAGTCTAGATGCAATAAATCGACCCCCGAGTGCTCTCCCATCGACTCCTGTACTCCACCGCCACGAGAGGCACAGGCGGAGTCAATGGGGGAGCGGCAGTAGTCGACTCACCATGGTGAAGACACCACGGTAAGTCGATCTAAGTACATCAACTTCAGCTACGTTATTCACGTAGCTGAAGTTGCTTAACTTAGATTGACCCCCCCCACCCCACCCCCAGTGTAGACCAGGGCTTTAAGAAATGTTTTCCTAGCATCCCCATTCCTCAAGTTTCAACAAGAGAGCACATCAATGTTACAACTGTATTGATAGTGCTGTGAGACTTTTAGCCCAAACTCATCGCACCCACACTGATGAGCTGCTAAATTACCCAGCTAAGCCACTATTTTCATTAGCTTTTTGATAGGAATCCTGTTACATTAAGTTAACCAGATCCACTGATATACAAAAATGATGTTTGTACAACTGCACCTACAAAAGACATTGTTTGTGCCGAGGTAGCGTTGGCGGCAGCATCAAAGATGAAACTTCCTAAAATCTGTGTGTGTTGTACAATCTAAGATATATGACATTTTCTTGACTGATAAATCTCAAAAAGATCAATAGCACAAGTATGATCATAGTTGGTGTGACCCAGGGGCTCAGGCATAGAACTGGTTGGAGAAACCTCAATATGTCGTTCAGTCAAAATAGTTGATTTTTCCAGAATTTCATTTCAGAAGAACACTGGGTAAAAACTCCTGACAATGTCAAAAGGTCCTGTTTTGACATTGTCAGAATTAAACATTTTGATTTTTCATTTTGAACCTACTTCTCATGTTGAAAGATTTTAATTTAGTACTACATATTAAATTACAACATTTTAAAAGGTCTTAATGATATTTTTTTCCAGAATTCTCCTTCATAGATAATTTTGAAATTTTCAGTTTTCATTCCAATTTGAAACAATGTCAGATTTTGAAATCTCAAAACCCTTTGTGAAATGGAACCTCCATCCTCCTCACAGCTCTAATCAGGAATCTAGGTTTATACCAGCCTGCTAACTTTCAGAATCTAAAGCCTGAGCATGTAACACTGGCCACTCAGCACACTTAAAGATCTTTCGTACAACTCTGCCTGCCTGCTGCATCACTTATTGCTAGTGAAACACACATGGGCCATGTGTGTCACAAAAACTTAATACGAATGCCTGTTATTGTAACTCTAAGCACTCCTGTATTTACATCCTATCCACTATTGTAATAATGTCTGTATAAAACATGCCTTTTGAGGTATCATTTGAACAATAATAACTTGATCACCTTAATCAATCGGTCCATCAGCCCTCACAGAGAGCATGCTGATCACAACATGTCATTTGTGTTGTTCTAGCCAGTTCTTCAGCCATCCGCTGGCCAGGCTTTCAGTGGCACCAGACACTCAATTGGCATAGCGCACCACAGCCCAGAACCCCTGAGTGATCCCCCAACCTCAGCCTCCGAAGTAGCTGGAATTACAGGCATGCACCAGCACATTTGGTACTAATAATTTACTGATCATTAATATTCTTGTGTGATGTATGTACTTGGTGGGTATTCAGAGTTATGGGTATATGCTAGAATTATAACTAAACTGTGTTTTAACGAGGGATGCCAGAGCGACTCAGTAAACAGATCTGCCCTCACACAAAGGAGTAGGTTTCCCCACCTGGGATTACATCCAAACTACTTTGAAAGACAATGAGAGTATATTTTCATATTGTGTAAACAGACCCATCAAGCTAACAAAGATTTGAGGCAAAACTCATACTAACAAGTGGTGGAGAAGACAGCATGGCTTCTACAGGCAGCAGGAGTGGAAAGCTTGGTCTGGGTTGTACTTTTCATCCTGCCTCTTGAAACAAAGTAATTGAACTCTGGAAGATATAAGCAAAGACAGAAGCCAGCTTGGGCATCCATCACTAGACAGACATAAGAGGCCAGAGCTCTTGCAAACTGAGAAAGATGGCTCGTTCAACCAAGGCGGGGCAGGGGTTAATGTCTCTGGAAACTGAATATTGGTGAGAAACCTACTTAGGCAAAGAGCTTTCACTTAGGAAGACAAGGGAAAACAGCCCCTTGTGCTTTTGTGGAAGGTCCTGACTGAGGGAAAGTCCTACATGGCTGGGAAAAAGAGTGACTGGTGAGAGAAACCATCTTGAACAAAGCTTGTATCTTGCTTGCTTAAGTTTTATACTGTTAGAAGTGAATTTGTTTCTGTTTTACTTATAACTCTATCTTCATTCCTTATACTTGAACTCACTTAATCCCATGTGTATTTTGTTAATTAATTTGTTTTACGTTCACTATAAACCGAGTGCTGTGTTTAAAGGGAAGAGTGTATTCACCCCAGTTAAGTTAATAAGCTGTGATATGGGGTGGGGGTTTGTGTTTAGAGGAACAAATGAACCATATTATTTCTCTGAATAATAGGAGAAGGCCAGGCATTGCAAAGCACACAGTTTTGGGAAAATTTGGGACTGGGAGTGTGTTGGGGTGACTCTGTAAGTATCAACATAGGCTGTGGATGCTACAATGGGGCTGTAGACATGCTTCTGGGGTCAGAGCTTCTGAAATAGGGCCGTTTAGCACACAGACACTCAGGGTATGATCAGCATGCTGGTAGACTGCGATTGTCCCAGGTTGGGAGCTTCAGCAGCAAAGCATTGTGAAGCACCCAAGCTTACAGAGCAGGCAGTGACACACTCCCTCACTGGTCTGGATTGTATCCCACATCATCACAATCATGCTACCTTTTCTGAAGTGATCAGGAGGTGCAGAGTTTTAGCCCCTATTAAAACGCAAGCTTTTTTCCTTTGCATAATCATCTCTGCTACTGTGGACTTGTTTCTAATAATTCATACATCACTGTAAAAATGTGCATCCTCAAGCAATGGCATTTACAAAAGATTACACTAATTGCAAAGTTTTATGAAGGACTAATTCAAAGTGTTTGGACTTCTCATTGCATTATGCTTATCTCCCAGATATAATCAAATTAAAACATCTTCTGTGTGTAATCATTCATCACAAGGAGGCGATCAGTGTGTTATCAATCCCTGAATAAATCAGAGGAAACAACAATTACATTATCTTCAACATTTATCTTACTGATACGTTCTATACACAGGCAAAACTCCTGAAAGTCACTTTGCTAAATAAAGTTTTGAAATATTATTAAAATTAACATTACACTTTTAAGCATTGAGGCTTCTAAAATCCCCATGTGACTTTCATCCAAACTCAAGCCAAACCTAATTGAGATTCATTGAGTTTCTCTCTCTTCTTTTAAAATATTTTCATATTAGGATCCCTAACAGGGAAAACAGAAATGTTGAAATACCAGAAGATTACTTTTGCAATATTTCTGGCAGGACCAGAAGCAGAAAGTACCAATAATCTTACAATAAGACCTATTCAATGAAGAATCCAATCCAAATTTGCAGCAACAAAGAGGTTGGAGAATTCTCTTCTATTCTCTTCAGGCTCTTAGATTGCACCCATCACCATGGTATCTCTGAGTTTGGGTAAAATCCTGAATCTTTTGGGATTCTTTTAACAGCACTAGCTAAAAATGTTTATATATTTCTTCTTTACAGTCCACTGCTTTGCATTTGTACAAGGGACCAACAAAACAGTCAGCCTAGTTTAAGTGATTAAAAAATATTGAACCAAATTATTCTGGAAAATTTAGGAGTATTTTAAGGTGGATCCTCAAAATTTGGAGTTGCCCGGTGGTTCCAAGGGCAAGCTACACTGTATTTGTATTATTTGTCATCAAGTTGTCTGTTATTGTAGGTTTCTAATTAGAAGTAAGTTGAATGTTGATTGCAGAGTCTCTGCAGCCCTCCACAGCAATCAGAGGATCTAAGTATATTCTAACACAACATGCCATGATTTTCCTGTTCTGTCACCACTGAAACGAATGGAAACTGTGAGGATATGGGGATTGAGAGTGTATATCCCTAAATCTAATCTGAAAGTGTCTCAATACTTTGACTTTGACTGTGAAGCGCTGATCTTTAGAAACTAGCCTCTCAACCCCCATGACTATTGTGGAGAGAGAAGTTATATCTTGCCCGATGCTCATTCAGGAATGTACCACACAGCGATGATGTTAAACTGACTCATCTGACCAGGATGTCATCTCATGGTAGAGGGCTTTTAAAGGCATATTTACAGTAGCACAGCTGTTCATCTCTAAAAGGAGGTGCATACTTCTTCCTAAGTCCTATAAGTACTTCAAGATCTGTGGTGACTGTGCATGCATGGTCAATGAGCTTTGATGGTCTGAAGCATTCTGTGTGACAGAGTTAAAACCACATAGGAGTTGGAAGCAGTTGTGACTGGAATTGGAGTCTGAACCAGGAATGAAGTTGTAGCTTGTAAATAATTGTCCTGAGAGTCATGTTTTGCCATTGTCTTTTCTTGTTGTTGATATCCTCATCCATTTTATCACTGGGCCTGAATCTTAGGCCTCTTTATACTGACAATCTAAAGAGCCATTAAAGTAGGGATGAATGTAATTTATGCCCCTTTTATGGTCTTTTTACAATGCCAGAGTGATATAATGGGCTTCAGTGTTACTGACAATCAGGTCCCTTGTAAATAATTAAGAAGGCACAATCGGTTTAATTAAATATAGAGAAATAACACTATCAATCTTCTATTAAGAGGCATTTCTGGGCTGTAGCTTCATACGGTCAGTTTTCTTCTGTGTCCATGGATTGAATGTGAGTAGGAAACACATGACCTGTGCTTCTCTCAGCAATGACTGTCTCAGACTATCTCCTACTTAGTGCTCCACATACAGGTGTACAAAATCTCACCCTGGGTTTTGCCCCATTGACTCTGGATGGCTAAACTGATCTGGGAATTATCCAGTTTGGTACAAGTAGGGATGTGATTGAGGTTGCTGCAAAAGAACAGTTTGGATGAAGGATTGAGTGGATATTTGTTGCATTCCCTGCAACTTCAACAGCCCCAGCCCTATCCTTGTGATTCTTCCCTTCAGGATCTGTTACCTATGAAATCTAATTGCAAGAGCCCGCTGGTCTATGACCTAGTCTATACTTAAAAGTTTTGCTGGCATAGGTATGTTGATCAGGAGTGTGTATCTTTTCCCCCCAGCCTTGATCCACATAGCTATGCTGGCAAAACTCTAGTGTAGACACAGCTACACGGACAAAAATGGTCTCCCCTGTGTGGGTTGCCGGGATAGCTCTACTGGTGTATTGGCAAATCTCTTTCAAGTGTAGACAAGGCCTACATCTCCATACAAACTGATGTCTGAGCTCTTCAAACTGTGCATGGTTCTGGGGCCTAGTGGAGGCATTATACCACACCTGATGCCACAAAACTGTATAACCTTTGTGGAGTCTGAGTGCCATCGGTGAGATAGCCCAAAGTCTTAGTAGGTAAGAAAGCTTGAGAAGAGAAGGGGAGGGGCGTTGTCCAGGAACGGGGGAGGGATGGTCATGAGGGAGTCAAGTGAGCCTGTTGAAGTCATAGTGAAGGACAAACTTCAATAATTCCTTAATTTGAGCTTTCACAGTGAGGCAGACTCCCTGTGTGATACTAGCTTTTTCTTTTCTAAAAAAACCTCCTTTACCTTTTTAAGATTTCTGATCTGCTTTAAAATCTGACACTGCGAGAAAGATGAACAAGCTGCTTCTACTGTAATGGTTGTGTGTGAATCATTCATTTAGAAATTTTAGATTGTTAACTTGGAATCAACAACAACGATTTATTTATCGTAAATCCATTCTGGTTTAGATTGTGGCATACAATTAGTCACACCCAGCGTAAGGGGCTCTGTGGAGTCACACTGACCCATGGTAGGCACAATAGCTTCTAGAGCTCTCTGTTTGCACTACAGAGAGCACACACTGTGAAACTCCTTTAAGGCATTCAGTACAGTTCCACTCACGCAAGTTCTACTAGCCACTCCGTAAGGTGGGTAATGGGTATAGCCACAGCTCCGTTTAAATCTTACCCCTTCCTGCCCCCTTTCAAGAGCACTGCTCCAAGGGAAGGTAGCATCTTGGCAGCAGACCCCTATGCTTTGCAAAAACAACCCCACCCCCTGAAAACCAGGGACTACAATTATGGCTAGCCCTTACATGGGCCTTTCAAAGGGGGAAGGCTCCTTACCTTCCCACACCCTCTATTAAGTGGTTGCATACAAGTCAATCATAATCCAGCACTATATAAGTATATACACTAGTACTGGCACAGTGAACATGCGAAGATCCCAAAGTGAGACACAATGAGTGGGAGAGACCTAAAATGAGCAATGCAGGAATATTTTTTATATGGCAAACAAACTGACAAAGATTAATCCCTTTGGGGTGACTCTTTATGTAACCTATGTTTCATATTATTTTATGTCAATCATTTTCAAACATAAAAGTGAGGAGACTGAGGGGCAGGTGAGAGGTCTGACACTGAGATAGAATAGATGTGATAAAGTAAAATCTGCACAACATATTTTTGATGAGCTATAAAAGTGAGAGAGGGATGGGAGTGCTAAGAAAGCCACATGTCAGAAAAGCCACTTTTTACACCAGTTTAACAGATACGGCGGGGGGGAGAGGGGTATGTGCGGGGAGGGACTAGGGGAGTTACAGATGCAACTACAACAGGGCAAGTCTTCACTGCAGAGTTAACCTGGGCTCTTATTTAAGTGTTGCCCGTAAACCTCTTCAGTTTCCCCCACAAAATCCTCTCACCCAAGTTTAGTGGGGCTTTCAACCCAGGCTAGCTGGCACAGTGAGGGCCCTGGGTTAGAGCTTGAGTTCCACTTTCATTCAGACTGGTAACCTGCCCATTTGGCAGTGAGAAGACAGGCTAAATCACTCAAGTGCTGACAGTCCTTCAGTGTCCACCCACAATTGCCTGTGTGTACTCACAAGGACAGCTACATTCTCCCATAATTCACTGGGAAAGAATCATTCAACTGTTCAGCTCACTGGAGCACAAAGAACAATGGGATATACCCTCCAAAGTCCTAGTGACACACACAGTGACAATTCACGGTCCATGACTTGTACTATATACCCCTGACTAAATCTTGGGGGGAGGGGTGGCCCAGGGGACACCACAGATGCTCACGGGGGTAGTCCGGGGTGGGCCGTGAGTATTTGTGGGATACGGCCCGGGACCCCTGCTGGTTCTGGAGGGGGGGAAGGGGGGCAGTGGCACATGGTCTGGGATCACCGCTGGTGCTGGGAGGACAAAGAGTTGGCAGGCTGGCAGACTCCCTATCCAGCTCTGTGCGGCTCCCGGAAGTGGCAATATGTCTTTCCCTCAGCTCCTGTGTGGAGGTGTGACCAGATGGCTCCACAAGCTGCTTCCGCCCCAAGCGCCGGCTCTGCAGCTCCCATTGGCTGGGAACCATGGCAGCGGCAGTGTCTGAAGGTGGAGGCAGTGCGCAGAGCCGTGTGGCAGCGCTTCTGCCACCTAGGAGCTGAGGGAAGGACATGTCGCCACTTCTGGGGAGCCCCCGAGGTAAGCACTTCTCAGAGCTGTCACCTTCTCCCGTGCCCCAGCCCTGAGCCCCCTCCCATACCCAAACTCCTGCTGCTGCTTGGGGAGGATGATGCAGTGGCCCAAGACTGCCGCAGCAACAGCCAGGACTCAGGCAGCCCCCGGGCCAGGCGCACCAGCTGCTGCAGAGGTCCTGGAAAGTCATGGAATCCATGACTTCTGTCATCTCCGTGACAAACTCATAGCCTTATCTATGAGAACTTAGTTCACTTGGGAGCACTAATGACCCAAGTCCTGCATTCAGATGTTCATGAGTAGGCATCACACCTGCATGGAATCTCACTGAAATTAATGGAACACAAGGGTCTGCTGTCATGAGGTGGTCTGTAGGCTCAAGGCCTACATTTATACAATGCCTCGCATGATGGGGCTCTGGTCTCCGGTGAAAGGCTCAAGTGTCTATTATAATGTAACCAATAATATATAATTAATACTTCATAATAAATTTGATTTATTTGAGCTTAATGCTATCAGTTATCACCTAGCCAGAGGGAAGGGAAAGAATTGGCATCTAGAGTCGTGATGAGATATTTCCTCCTCTCTGTTCTCTTAAAAATAAAAGCACAACACTGTTGACATTTAAAAAAGGCATTTTGTATGAGGCAAATTAAGACTGGGCCTAATTCATCCCTGACACAACTCCATGCACTCTAATGGAGTTACATCAGCAATGAATTTAGCCCACTGAGACTAACCTAGAGAGATTTACACTATGGTCCCATCCAGAACTAATAATATTGGGCCAGATCATTTGCCAAACTGCACACACAAAGCATAAGTTTGAGGCCACACAAAGGTGGGTTTGAAGCTCACTTTTGCACTGCCCTCATCCTGCTGATGCCGTGTGCGAGGGCCAGTCCCCTTATGCTGAGTCAGAGCAGTCTTTTCGGGTATGTCTACGCTGCAATAAAGGGCCTGTGGCACAGCTGTGGCTGTCCTGGGTCAGCTGGCTCAGGCTCACAGGGCTTGGACTGTGGGGCTAAAAATGACAGAATGGACATGTGCGCTCCAGGCCAAACCTGAATGTCTACACTGCAATTTTTCTCCCCACAGCCCAAGCTCCATGAGTCCAAGCCAACTGACTTGGGCTCTGAGACTTGATGCCATTGGCTTTTTATTGTAGTGCTAACCTGCTGCAACCCATTGTGCTCTTCCCTGAGTTCAGACTTCTGCCCTCATCCGTTTGTTGGAAATACAGACTGCTTTCAAGGGAGATGGCATTCATTCAAGCAAAAGGCCAGCATGGTGATAAATTATGACAACAAAAGCAATGCATTAGGTTTTTTCCTTACCTTTCCCCATGCTATGCAAGAGGAAGTCTTTCAAGCCAGAGATTTATCCCTCTTTAAACAAAGAAAAGAAAAGTGATATAATAAAATGACAATGTTGTTAAAGTAAAAAAGGCTCTCATTTTGGGATATGGGGAAAATTATCATCATGAGCAGATGCAGTGCATGCACGTGTCTTTAAACTCTGAATTGTAAATATACTGGGTAGCAGAACTCAATGTGTGTCAGAGCTATTTAGGGTATCCCAGAAGAGTATTGCCCAAGAGTCAAAATTCAGTCCCTGATTCCATCCATGATACAAGGGGAATGTGCCAGGACTTCCCAGCCCATGCTGGTTCGGCTGGTACATTTAGGGGGCAAAGTCAAGGCTCCACTCAAACCTCACCCCTGTCGGCCCACTCTGTCCCCACTGCATGGCAAAGGGAGTATTGGCTCCATGGAGTCTGATCTCCCCTCTGCATTGCAACCCATAATTGTTGGGATTCTTTCCAAGACTTTTTCCACTCAGCTTATCCAGAACACCTTGTCCAGTTCTGGGAGAACACTTCATCCTGTTCTCTGGGATCCAAAACACAGTCAATTCGAATCTGGATTTTGTCACTCACATTCCTTTATTTAGCATACAGCAAAGCTATGCTGAGTTGATCAGAATCAAGGGTAGGGAGTGGGTATAGGGCATACCACACATGCAAAGTTACACAGACAACCTCCTCCTTTATATACATTACATTGCATTTGCTATACATTAAATCACACATTTTTGGATTGACTTGGTTACTTTGAAGGAACCAGTCCTTGTACAGCATGCTCTGGAACCAGTGTGGTTGGTGGGTGCTGAGCACCCCCTATTTTTTTTCCATGGGTACTTGAGCCCCAGATCACCCATGGAGTCAAAGTCCATGCAACAGATGCCAATTTTAGACTGGCAATTTAATCAGTCAGGCGCGAAAGGACTGATAACAGAAAAGAACTGGCAAGAGCCAACGGCGTGTGTAGCAAACACTAGATAAGCAGGAGTCAGCCTGAGAGTACAGCTCTGAAAATTAACTTTGCAGAAGCTGCTCAGGAGATGATACTGCATTTCCAGCCCTAGACAGGAGTTATAGGTAGTTTTGCAGTAGCTGCAGAATATCACTCTGCTATGGCACCATAAAGAATGTGTGGTACCTTCTGCTTTTGCAAAAGAGGCAGCTTACCACGGGCTTTCTAGTCATGGGCTCCACTGTAATGCCTATTTCTGCTGCACCACACCACAGAATAAGGACGATTCTCACTTGGGCTCCAAGTGTTTGATAGAAATAAATTTTAACAAGCATAAGATTTTAAAATAGAAGCTCTAATGAAGCAGGCACTGTCTGAGGAGTCCTGCATTGCTGGCCTGACTTGCATGGTACATAGAGCTGTTTGGGGAACTCATTAATACCATATCTGCTTTTACAATCAGTATTTTCTGGCCGTTGTCTACGTCTTTTTAGAGAGGGGCCCCAAGCTGTAAAGTTTGGCTCTGGATCCAAATGCAATTTTTCCCCAAAGTTCAGAGGAGTGTGTGTCCAAGGTTTGGCTCAGTCCATTTGAATCAAATGCCAGCAGCAAATCTACTCCAATCAAAACCTTTCCATAATTTTAGGATTTGGAGCCAAGGTTTCAGTTCTGGCTCATCTCTTGACTTTTTCAAAAGTACTGTACCTTTAAAATTCCAGGCCAGAGCCTTCTCCCATTGAAGTCAATGGGAGACTTATTTTCTTGCCATTGACTTCATAAAGAGCAGGACTTGGTATTTTGGGTAACATTTTCTAAGCTATTTAGGTGCCTACAGATAAGAATCTAGTGGGATTTGCCTAACTTATTGGGAAGTTAGGCACTTAGACACTTTTGAAAATACTACTAGGCGCCCTCCTATACCTTTAGGCACCTAAATACCTTTAAAAATCTGGCCATTGGTTTACAATTATTAACCATTAACTCTCCTAAACACTTCAGAAAGAAGTCCCCATTTAGTATGGTGCTGCACAATTAGGCAGTGCCCGCTAGGGGGTTTTGCACCTTCCTCTGATAGATTCAACACTGGTCACAGTCAGAGACTAGATACCAGACTGGATCATTGGTCCATTCCAGTAGGACAATTCTTATGTTCTTGTTATTTTGCAAAAACAGAGCCCGATCTTTCCAAGTGAAGTTCTGCACCTTGTAGAAGGCACTCAACACCTCACAGGAGAATTAATTCCAGAGACTGAAGAGCTAGGAAATGGCGTAGACAGGCAGAGTTTCTTGCAGAGACTCCCCATTCTCACATAGTGGATTTTAGGATGGCTCTTGGATGTAGCTCTATCTTGGAATGGGTTCGGGAAATACGCTTGCTTTAAGAGGATTTTTTTTTAGAAAAAACATATATTATTAATTACCTTTTTTGGACTGAATTAAATTGAACAGGCTGCCCCTGCTGAGTGGCATGGAAGCACCAATCTGCTCCAAATTTGTTCCGGCCCAGACACCCTTTGGGCAACTTCCTGTGTTTGTAAGGAATGTGATAAAGGTTATTTGTAAGAAAACAGATATTTTCAAAATGTTCAGAAAGTATCACTTACCTGAAGCCCTAAGAGGCCATGTTCACATCTCTGTTCACTCCTCTCAACCCCCCCCTTGTTCAATGTCCTGAGAACAGAGAGAATTTGGGACCCTAGAACTCTCACCAAACATGTTGGATGTTGACCTGATGTGTGTCAACCTGGCTTCCATTTGTTGAGTGCTAATCATAAGTGGGTTTAATTTTGTGCAGTATAATTTCTGCACACACATATTACACATGCAACAGTACATTAATGCTCAATTTGTACATGCAGAAGTATGTTTGCACTAAATTCTAATTTTGTGTACAACTGGCACCAAGTCTACAACGATCTCTGATTTTTATGGTTTTCTGACATCTGTTAAGGTGAAATTTACCAATATCTGTCTTGTTGGTGTCTCCTAAACTCTCATGTGTTAGATGAATGCCACAAAAATGTGTCTAACACTTGTGTGTGAAGTAAGTCTGCAGTTGAGCTAGTACTGTAAAGTCCCATCTATATTGGCCTTACAAGAAAGTTTAAAAAACCACTTGTCAAATGAGGTTCCGATACTAGCAAGCTTTAGCTGGCCAGAGAGGATAGGATTAAATTGTATAAAGCATGTGTACAAACCACTGCTCAGGCTTAGGGCAAAACTGCTCTAACTGTGCACCCAGGAGCTGGGACATGCCAGGGGTTTCTGTTCAGTGAATAGGATGTTCTACAATATGCTGTGAGAGGTAAAACTTTGTACAGCTATAATTTAATTTCTATGCCCTAAAACACTGTATCCACTGACTTCTGGTTTTATAAGTTATGAAAAAGTCATAAAGGCAAAACGTTGATCTTTGAGATCTGAACCCATGCACAGGAGATATTTATGGATGTGGCAGCACAATCCACCAGTGAAATTCAGTTTCCACTGGATTTATCGTTGTTTGTAAATGGAGTGAGGATGATCTTTTGGTTAAGGCATTGGATTGTGACTCAGGAAACCTTAGTTCTGTTTTCAGTTCTGTCACAGAATTCCTGTGTATCCATAAGCAACTCACTTAGGGTATGTCTACACTGCGAACATTTTTTGACCCTGGCAGTGAGTCTCAGAGCCCAGGTCACCTGACTCGGGCTTACGCTACGGGGCTAAAAATAGACATTCCTGCTAGGGCTAGGCACTGAGACCAACTCCCTTTGTTGGGTTTCAATTAATGAAGGCAATTAATGGAAGAATATTCTTTCAACCACTAGAACTTTAAACAAAATGCATTTATAATTTAAAAGGTTTGTGAGCCTTCAGAGACCTTGGGAACCATCTGATATTTGGAGATCATGTTCCTCTCACCAACCACACTTCATTGCTCTTCACATTTAACCTATTTTCTTTCCATTGTCCAAATGTTCTTTGAAACTCTTGGTACATATTGTTTACTTGAGACAATGTGACTGAGAGAAAATAATACACAATGGAATTGTTTTCATAAGTGAGGGGATTGCTGAAGAGACCTCCAAAGCAACTGGAAAAATAATCTTTCATCATGCAAAGATTTTTTTATAGAGTTAAATATAAGATTTCATAGTGTAATGTTTTGGCACCATATAATATTTTGTTTAATTGCAGGGGCAAAACCTATGAGCAGCAGATACACCTAAATATGTTGCTTAGAGAGATCAAAGCAGGGAAAACAATTTTTACTGGTGATAAACTAAAAAGAAATGCCCCACAGCCGACAATAAGCATGTCTTCAAACATGAACAGCTTATACATTCCGATCAACAGAACTAGTAAGCAAGTCTGTAATTGCACCATCTGGCAAGTCTCAATATTTTGACACAACCCTTCTTACTGAAGAAGAAAATGTATCAAGTTTACTGTAACCATAAACTCAAGATTTGCTCAAAGCAAAATTTCAGAAATGCATTGTTTACATTTATGAATATTTTTAGTGCAATTAGTATTTCAACTGCTCAGGTGATCAGCAGAGATAAAATACTATGTTTCTTGGATTTTCTGTGGACTCTGCCAAAAAATGTATAGTATGTTCCATAGTATTTTAGTCCTTTTCGTTGAACAAAACTGGTATCTGGTCAGAAATGGAACTTCTTGGGGGACAATAAAGACCAACTGGATTAATTTTGTGTGATTTAAACCCTATATCTTATGTTCTTTCCTGCACTCCCTAACTGCAACAAATTGAAACTCTGAGTTTTTGCCAGAAGCTGGGAATGAGTGACAGGGGATGGATCACTTGATGATTACCTGTTCTGTTCATTCCGTCTGGGGCACTTGGCATTGGCCACTGTTGGAAGACAAGATACTGGGCTAGATGGACTTTTGGTCTGACCCAGTATGGCCATTCTTATGAGTTGAATATGGCTTTGCCAGTGCCAAGCTGCAGTTTACCATCAAGATTTTATGCACACACAGTCTTTACTTTCTGGAGAAGAGTTAAGGCTTTAGTGTTCCTTTTCTAATATTTGGACCAGTGAGCCTGTTCTTCATTGTGTCTTTAATACCAAGATATAACAGCAAATCTCTTGCCCTGTACTTGCACTTTTCTACTCCATGTACAGCAGGGTGAAATTTTTCAGTCAAATCTTCGGCAAAAAATATAGGGTTGGCAACATTGAACCATTTTGTGAATGTGTGTTGCTTTCAGCAAATTATTTCTGTTCGGAAAAAAATCCTAAAAATATTCCAAAAAATCAAAACATTTCATTTTGACATTTCTGAAATAAAACATTTTGATTTTTTGGTTCAAAGTAACTCTTCATTTGAAAATTCCCTTTAACTTTATTTAAAAAACAATCAAAAGCTTAAAACCAGTAAAAATCAAAACAAAATATTTCTATTTTGTCAACATGAAACTTTTTGTTCAAACCAAAATTATTTTATTTCTACGTTTTGATTTGAATTTTTTTTTTTTTAGAAAAATTGGTTTTTGGTTTGACCCAAGACAAGTTTTTTTCAGAATCGCTGGCAAACTGAAAAATCCATTATTTGCGCAGCTCCACTCTAAGGTGTTCTGAACAATCTTGTAATTTCTGATTGTAGTCACCTTGGAACAACAAGTCTTTCACCTTTACAAAAATCCAATAATCCGTAACTGTTAAATCTTCACAGAATATCATGAATCCTCTCACTCGTAGCTTAAACCAGTGATTCTCAGCCTTTCCAGACTACTGTACCCCTTTCAGGAGTCTGATTTGTCTTGCACATCCCAAGTTTCACCTCGCGTAAAAGTTACTTGCTTACAAAATCAGACATAAAAATACAAAAGTATCAGTGCACACTATTACTGAAAAAATGTTTCCTTTCTCATTTTTACCATATAATTATAAATAAATTGATTGGAATATAAATATTGTACTTACATTTCAGTGTGACATTTGAAGCTGTTTTTCACTTGTGAGCCTGGTCTGAAGCGTGAGCCCCAGGCAGCGGGGCTCAAGTATGTAACTTAATTTCGTGGGGGCCCGCTGTGGCGTGGGGCCATGGGCAGTTGCCCTGCTTGCCACCCCCTAATGCTGACCCTGCACTTGAGATCCCCCTAAACCTGTCCCATGACCTCCCAGGGACTGCAACCCCCAGGTTGAGAATCACTGATCTAGGTAAAAAGAAAAGGAGTACTTGTGGCACCTTAGAGACTGGCTGCTACTCTGAAACCACTGATCTAGGTAGGTTGAGTATCCCCTGGAAGATCTCTGTGTAACCCTCCGCCCGGGGGTATGTGTACCTCTGGTTGAGAATCACAGGCTTAAACAACATTTTCAGACTTTTATTCTTTTGGCCAACCAGCAATGATATTTGCCAGCACTGTGGGTCACCAGGAATCTTGCTTAGCTGCAACCATTAGTTCTGCAATTTTCTTGTCTGACACATGTGACAAATGACTTCCCCACATTGCCATGCCAGCCAGAAAATATCTATTCAGAGGAACAGCAACTGTAATATCTTTTCCTGATCTGTGTTAAGCCACATTGTATTTCTGCAGGCACAATTTCATTCTTTGTAAAGCTGGCGGTGCGGCTGCAAGGGGTGGGGTTTTTTTCCACAATTGTCTCCAAAAGTTATCGGTCAGACTCTCCTGTAATCTTCCACATACCTAAATACATATTGAAAGTGCTCATAGCCAAATCCAACTGCATACATCTCTTTTTTGATCCACAGACAGATTCTTTCTAAGGTGTGCGAATCCTGGGGGCATGACGAACTGGCTTCCCTATCTTCAGTTACGGAGCCTCAAGTCCTCATTTGGATGCATCCGTCTGAACTGCTACTTCTTTATTTCTGTCCTACTGTACCAATGTATCTGCACCAGCAATTGAGCACTTCACAATTGGAGAAGGCTGCATCTTGCTGGTCTTCCTGTAGATTCCTTAGTGGTGGTGACATTTCCGCAAGATGTGGTAGAAATCTGGCAAGATAAATCACCATTCTCCAATATCTTTTCCACTTCACCATGATAAACTGGTGCCCTCATGGGAGTGAATGTGGCCAAGTAGCTAGAGCTCCGGACTGGGACTCTAGAGAACGATTCCAAGGCCAGAAGGGATCATGGCAACCATGTAGTCTGACCTACTGTATAACACAGGCCTACTGTACCAATGTATCTGCACCAGCAATTGAGCACTTCACAATTGGAGAAGGCTGCATCTTGCTGGTCTTCCTGTAGATTCCTTAGTGGTGGTGACATTTCCGCAAGATGTGGTAGAAATCTGGCAAGATAAATCACCATTCTCCAATATCTTTTCCACTTCACCATGATAAACTGGTGCCCTCATGGGAGTGAATGTGGCCAAGTAGCTAGAGCTCCGGACTGGGACTCTAGAGAACGATTCCAAGGCCAGAAGGGATCATGGCAACCATGTAGTCTGACCTACTGTATAACACAGGCCATAGAACTTCTTCAAAATATTACCCAGAGCTTATCTTTTAGGAAAAAAATCCAACCTTGATATAAAAATGGCACATGATGGAAAATCCATCATGACACCGGGTAAGTTGTTCCAATTGTTAATTTCTCTCATGGTTAAATATTTACACTTTATTTCTAGTCAGAATTTGTCTAACTTCAACTTCCAGCCACTGGATTGTGTTATAACTTTCTCTGCTAGATTGAACAGCCTATAACTAAATATTTGTTCCCCATGTAGATACTTATAAATTGTAATCAAGTCACCCCTTAACCTTCTCTTTGTTAAAGTAGATTGAGCTCTTGGAGTCTATCACAATAAGGCAGATTTTCTAATCCTTTTATCATTCTTGTGGGTTTTCTCTGAACCCTCTCCAATTTTTCAACATACTTCTTGAGTTATGGACACCAGAACTGGGCACAGTATTCCAGCAGCAGTTGCACCTGTGCCAAATATAGAGGAAAAATAACCTTTCTACTCCTACTCAAGATTCCCGTTTATGCATCCAAGGACCTCATTAGCTCTTTTGGCCACAGCCTCACACTGGGAGCTCATGTTCAGCTGATTATCCACCATGACCCCAAATCTTTTTCAGAATCACTGCTTCCCAAGATAGAGTCCCCATCTTGTAAATATAGCCTCCATTCTCCATTTCTAGAGATATACATTTACATGTAGCCATATTGAAATGCATATTGTTTGCTTGGTAAACTTGGCACAAGCAATCCAGATTGCTCTGTATCAATGTCCTCTTCCTTATTTACCACTCCACATATTTTTGTGTCATCTGCAAAGTTTATCAGTGATGATTTTATGTTTTCTTCCAGATCACTGATTTCAGTAATTGCTGATACTTTTGTAGGGCTGAGTTTGACCTCCTTTGGTAAAGGAATGTTCCAAATATTTCAGCAGCTCAGATGATGCATGCTCTGGATTTAACTTGGCCTCTGTTTTCTAGAGTTTGGAGTGCAGTGTGTAGTTCTTTAGGTTCTGTCATAGTAGCTCCTAACACTAATATGTCATTCACAAAACTATGCATTGGTCTCATCTTTCCCTTTGAAGAATTTTTTGGGTTGAATGAACCCCAAACAGTGAGTGGAGACTTTTCATTTCCCTTGAGGGGCATTACATGTGGTTAGCAATGAACTCTCTTTGTCCAGTTTTTTCTGCTTATATCTAGATTGGGCATACACTGAAAAACTGGCCATCAGCTAATTAACTCACAACATCAGAAAACATGAGGATCTAGTAAGGGTCTCAACTGGTTGCTTCCTTCATGTCTTGGGTGTCTGCGACAGTGGCTAGCTCACCTATGTGAGGTTTCTCCACCGCCCTATTGAAGTTTAACTGCTTTGTATGAATATCTTCCTAGATAAATTACCCTCCATTTTCCAAATTCAAAATCACTATATCTAACTGGACTTTCAACAGAACTGTGCTTTTTCATGGAAACTGTGTTATAGGATCTATTATGCTAACTACTTTAGTCTTGTATTCCTTAAGGGAGTCTCCTAATCTATTAAATTAGAGCAGATTGAAAACTGGTAAAGATTTTTTGTGAACAATTTCAGAATCATTTCCATTTTGTGTGTTTTGATAGGGAACAATGTCTCTTACTCGAAATTTTTAATGAAAAATTTCCTTTTGAAAATTTCAGTCTAGATAATTTTCAGTTTTTCACTTTTTGATTCCCTTCCTCTTTTCCCCCAGTCCACCTTTTTTCTTTTTCCATTTTGCTACTGAAAAGGGAGAGTGGGGAGGGAAAGGAAAGAGGGAAAACCAGAAAACAAAAATTTCCCTGGGGAAAAAAAGTGAAAAAAAGAAATTCTCATTAAAATGTTCAAAATGAGATTTTTTTTCAACAAAAATACAATTTTATAATCTTTCATTAAATTATTTGGCTTAGTAAGTCTCAGGCCATGCCTACTCTTCGGCAATTACAGCAGTATAGATACATTTGCATAACCCTGTTACGTAGATGCAGCCTACAGTGATGGAAGGTTTTTTTCCCATTGCTTTAGAAACACAACCTCCCCATGATTCAATGATTCTATGTGATGGTAGGTAGGTCTTCCATTGACCTAGCTGTATCTACAACAGACGTTACCATAGCTATGGATTTTTCACACCCCTGAGCACAGTAGCTATGTTAACCTTAATTTTAAGTGTAGATCAGGCCTTAGTAGCACTTGCAATGTGTGGAACTTTAAGAATTATGGTGACTTTTTTGTGTGTGGCAGAGTTCAAAAGACTTGTCAGTTAGAAGTAGTTGTAATAGAAATAAAAGTTGGAGACTAAATCAAAGAATGAAGTGGGGCTACATATAGTTGTAAATAACAGACCCTCTTGCCAGGTTAACTTAATTGCTTTGTTCATTTTTTTCTTGTTGATGTTGCACAGATCCAATTAAAATAATGGCATTCAATTTTAAAAGGCATGGTTAGCTGATTGGATTTGGGGAGATATCCCAGCTCCAGTGCTGTGTTTATTTCCCACTGTCATTAGCAATTTGATCCATTTAAGATCTATGTTTTGAGACCAAACAGTAGCTGTTCATCTTCGTTTACAATGTAGACTTTTTACCAATTATTATTACTTGTATTACAGTGGAACATAGACCGCCAAACTGAGATCCGGCCCATTGTGGTAGGTGCTGTACAGACAGATACAGAAAGGCAGTTCCTGTCCTGAAAAGATTACAGGCTAAAAGACAGGATAAAGGGTGAGGGGGAAACAGAGGCAGTGAGAGGAGTGACTCGCCCATGGTCACACATCAGGTATTATTTATTGTTTGTATTGCAGTAACACCGAGAGGTCCCCAATCAAGGAGCAGGGCCTTTGTGTGCTAGACAAACATACAAAACTTGGATCTGTTTAATTAAAATCACTTTTACAATTGATTTAGCCAGTGATGAGCTGCCAGAAGCTGAAGAACCGGTTCCTTCAGTCGCTCCGAGCCTTTGGCGGCATTTCGGCGGCACGTCCTTCAGTCGCTACGGGTCTTTGGCAGCACTGAAGGACCCACCGCCGAAGTGCTGCTGAAGGCCCGGAGTGACTGAAGGACCCGCCGCCGAAGTGCCGTCGATGGCTCGGAGTGCCGCCGGGTGAGTAAAAATTCACAGGGGGCCTCCCCAGCTGACAGCTCAGGCAGGACGGACAGAACGGTCCCGTGGGCCGCCGGAGTTTGCCCATTCCTTTAACAACCAGTTCTAAACCGGCTTCAAAATTTAACAACTGGTTCTCGTGAACTGGTTTGAACCGGCTCCAGCTCACCACTGGATTTAGTCAAACCAATCCAAACCCCTATGTGGGCACTCTTAAATAGGCGAATGCCACGCTTAAGCCCAACTATCAAGTAACCACAGGAATGTGACCGAGAAGAAAGCAGATTGAGAGATGAACTGATTACAGTGTGTAAGTAAATACAACATGTAAGCACAACTTGGGGAGAAAATACAAAGTACTAAAAGGCTCTTTCATCTAGCAGATAAAGACATAACAAGAACCAACGGCCGGAAACTGAAGCCAGGCAAATTCAGATTAGAAATTAGGCACAAATTTTTAACAGGGAGGGTAACTGACCATTGGAACAAACTACCAAAAGAAGTGGGAGATTCTCCATCTTGAACTCTTCAGTTCAAGACAGGATGCTATTTTGTATGCTATGCTTTAACCAAACACAAACTATGTTTTAGTCAAACACAAACTATGGGGCTCAGAACAATGGTAACTGGGTGAAATTCATGGCTTGTAATAGGTCAGACTAGATGCCCTTCTGTCCTTAAACTCTATGACTCTGTTAAAGTGAGTGAGAGGAGCAGCAGAGTGAAATTGACAATTATGGTCATAAAATGGCTGAAATGTAAGGCTCTCCTATTTCTTTCATTATTATTACTATTACTGTTATGCATTTGTATGACCGTAATGCCTAGGAGCCCTAGTCATGGGCCAGGGCCACATTGTGCTAGATCTAGTGGATGTTCTGCGGTGGAATGCTCTTCCCTCATTAACTCATGCATGCTGGAAAGGAGAGGTTCCTTTGGCTATTCCTCTTGGCTTATTTCCCCCCTTTTTTAGTGCTTCCCCCCCTTCACTGTGCTTCCTTGTCTCTCTCATTTTCACAAATTTTGCTCTCTCCCTCCAGCTGAAGTAAAGAGAAATGGACAGGATTACAGCCTTGTAGTACTGAGATTGTAAGCTCCCTTGGGTGGGGACTATCTCGTTGTTCTAGCTTATACAGCACCTAGCACAATAGGGTCCTGGACCATGACTAGGGCTCCTAGATGCTACAGTAATACAAATAGTAAATAATAATAATACTTACTCAGGAAGTGCAGGGACTGGGTAGATCCAGTGGTTTACTGTCATTTCACTGTGGTGGGTATAAAGGATTTTGTAGTTATAACATTTTCTGAACCATTACATTGACTTAAACCTGAGTACCCAATCTGACCATTCTCCCCATCTGTAACCTCTGTGAACAACTAGTCATATTGCTGAACTGAAAACTGCCCTTTCCTTGGGTTACTTCTTACAGGACACAGAGTTGTAGGGCCCAATGCAGTGAGAGTCTGAGTATCCTCATTTCCCATTGGCCTCCCTGGATTCTACTGCACACGCTTTATAATATATTTTTCCAAAGAATAATGTGCATGTTTGATGTTATATTCCTGTATGTCAGAGGTTTTTTAGACACATTCTTTGCTACCTTATGAATACTCCCCTTTTTACAGTGGTTTGACCTATGCTCCTTTGGATTTAGTTACTTGTCAAAATAATCCTAACTATTAAGCTTTCAACATTTTAAAATGCAAGTTGGAAGGAAAGCAAGGAGTAAGAGAAACAGAATAAGGACAATGGACTTCAAAATAGCAGACTTTAACAAACTCAGAGAACTGGTAGGTAAGGTCCCACAGGAAAAAAAAATCAAGTGATAAAGGAATTCAGAAAATAATTTCTCAAAGAGACAATATTCAAGGCACAACTGTAAACTATTCCAATAGGAAGGAAAGATAGGAAGACAAGTAGGAGGCCAATATGGCTCCACCATGAGCTATTTAATGATTTGAAAATCAAAAGTGAATCCTACAAAAATTGGAAATATGGACATATTACTAAGGATGAGTACAAAAGACTAGCACAAGAATGTGGAGACAAAATCAGAAAGGCTAAGGCACAAAATGAATTACAATTACTAAGGGACATAAAGGTAAGGTGCTTTAAATATATTAGAAGCAAGAGAAAGATGAAGGAAAGTGTAGGTCCTCTTCTTAGTAAGGAAGGCAAGCTAGTAACTATGGTATCAAGTAGATTGAGATAATTAGTGACTAATTTGTATCAGTCTTGAATAAAAACATTAATGGTGACCAGATGCACCATAATTAATATTAACATCAATGGAGAAGGAACACAAGTCAAAATAGGGGAAGAAGAGGTTAAAGAATATTTAGATAAGTTAGCTATATTCAGTTGGAAGTGCCTGATAAAAGTCATCTAGGTTACTTACAGAACTAGCTGAAGCAATCTTGGAACCATTAGAATTATCTTTGAGAAGTCATGGAGGACATGTGAGGTCCTAGAAGACTGGAAAAGAGCAAACATAGTACCTATTGTTAAAAATAGTACCTATTGTTAAAAAGGAGAACAAAGAGGGCTCTGGGAATTATAGGCCAATCAGCCTAACTTTCATATCTGCAAAGATACTGGAACAAGTTATTAAACAATACATTTGTAGGCACCGAGAGAACAGTAGGATTACAGATAAGAACCAGTGTAGATTTTTCCAGAACAAATCATGCCAAACCAACCTAATTTCCTTCTTTGATAAGTTTGCTGGTCTAGTAGATAGGGAGAAGCAGTAGACATGATATATCTTGTTTTTAGTAAGGCTTTTGACACAGTTCCACATGGCATTCTCATAAGAAAACTAGGGAAATTAGGGTCTAGATGAAATTACTATAAGGTGGGTGCACAACTGGGTGAAAGACCATACTCAGAAGAGTAGTTATCAATGGTTCTCTGTCAAATTGGGATGACATATCAAGTGGGGCCCTGTAGGGGTCAGTCATTGGTCCAATACTATTCAATATTTTCATTAATGAGTTGGATAATGGAGTGAAGAATATGCTTATAAAATCTGCAGATGACATCAAGTTGGGAGGGTTTGCAGGCACTTTGAATGACAGAATTAGAATTCAAAATGACGTTGACAAATTGGAGAACTGGTCTGAAATCAATAAGATGAAATTCAATAAACACAAGAGCAAAGCACTACACTTGGGAAGGAAAAATTAAATGGGCAACTACAAAATGAGAAGTAACTGGCTAGGTTGTAGTACTGCTGATAAGGATCTTGGGGTTAAAGTGGATCACAAATTGTCAACAGTGTGACGCAATTGCAAAATAGCCTAATATTCTGGGGTATATTAACAGGAGTGATGTATGTAAGAGACGGGAAGTAATTCTCTTGCTCTACTTGGCACTGGTGAGGCTTCAGCTGGAGCACTGTGTCCAATTCTGGTTGCCAAACTTTAGGAAAGATGTGGATAAACTGGTGAGAGTTCAGAGAAGAGAAAAAAAAAGATAAAAGTTTTAGATAAAGGGTTTAGAAAACCTGATCTAGGAGGAAAGGTTTTTTAAAAATTTTGGCACTTTTAGTCTTGAGAAAAGATGACTGGCGGACTGTTATAAAAAGGACT
The DNA here is from genome assembly GCF_009764565.3 of Dermochelys coriacea. Taxonomy (NCBI): domain Eukaryota; kingdom Metazoa; phylum Chordata; order Testudines; family Dermochelyidae; genus Dermochelys; species Dermochelys coriacea. The sequence goes on from NC_050069.1 coordinate 196,296,916, forward strand.
GTGATCAATTGCTTTCCATGGCCACTGAAGGCAGGATTAGAAACAGGCTTAATCTATCGCAAGGGAGATGTAGGTTACATACTAGGAAAAACTTTCTAACATAAAGGTATAGGAATAGGCTTCCAAGCAAGAATGTGGACTCCACATAGTTGGAGGTTTTTAAGAATAGGTTGGACACACATCTGTAAGGAAGGTCTAGGTTTACTTGGTCCTGCCTAAACACAGGGGACTGGACTTGATTTTTCAAGGTCCCTTCCAACCCTTCATTTCTATGATTCCCTCACTCTTCCATGATGCCTTTCAATGTTTTCATTTTTAATATTTTCAAATCAAAATAGTTACCTTTCCCTGACCAATTCAAACATTTTTGCTGTCACATCCAAAATATAACAGAACAGATGCCATAATAATTGCAAATTTAAGGGGCAAAATAAGTTTGTGTTCAAGCAATTTAATATTGTTTGAGATCCAGCACAAATAGCCATAGGAAGAAAATCTGTAGCTCCCTGCACTGACAGAGAATAAGTAGTCATGAAAATCATTGCCTGGATTACAATTACAGCAGCATTCATAAATGAAAATTAACATACTACAGCTTTGTCATCAAGACACTTCACTGAAAGAGGCATCAGTGAAAGAACTTCTGCAATCTCTTCATTTTAAAATCAACATTCTTAAAACGTTCCATCGCCTCCTTTAAGATCGAGATAAATACAATGGAGGGCAGGCTGGAGAGAGTTGAAAAATACATGCAGACAATTGAAACCTCAAATCGCAAAAAGAGAATCACAAAGGCCTAAAAATTTCCCTTGCCCATTATGTAGCTATTTATAGGAGACTAGAATCTCTGGATTATCAATAGTGTTGCTCACTGTTAAAGTGTCATGGGTCACAGCGGGTAGCAGACGTGGGGGCAATAATAGCTCTGAGGAAGGTTGGCTGTGAGAGAATGGGCACTGTAATTACATTTGATCAAGTTGTCTGAGCCCTAAAGCAGTGGCCTCCAGCCTCTTCAGAGCTGAACACATTATTTCAAAAAGATCAAGAAAAGAACTGAACTGGTCAAAAAATCTCATTTTTCAAGTTTACTATGGAAAAAAGGGACAAGTTTTTCATGAAAGTTTTTGCAAAAAATGTTCTCATTCTCTGACCAGCTCTAGTCAAAAGACCAGCTCTAGTCACAATCCATTCATCAACTACTTCTTTAGGCTTGGACAGAGCCAGCTGTATTATTATCCTGCTCTCCTCAGGTTCCCATCGCATGGCAGAGATGCAGGCTAGGAAACTTGCCAGAGCGATTCCTTCCTCTCCTGAGATGTAGCAGGTGGCCAGCAGGGGAGCTGCTGAGCATCAGGCAGTGCTAGTTTGAAAATTAGGACCCATGCCTTAAACTGGCATTGGAAACTGACTGGGAGGCAGGGGAGGGACTTGAGCACAGCCTAAGCCACAGAGAGAACAGGTAGCCACATTTTGTGGCTGTGCATCTTCCTCAGATCCAGCTTCAGTGACAGTAATCCTGCCTGGAGGTGACAAATGGATGGATCACTGTGACCAGGTCCTTGTCTTGGAGGAAGCAATGAAGTTTCCTAGCCTGATGGAGATGAATGAAGGCATTTCTGGAAACGGATGGTATCTGATCATCCAAGTTTAGTGAAGAGTCAACCAGGACCCTCAGGCTTCCCACCACATTGGCGAATGGGGATGGGGACAACATCTTGGTCAGCTCTTTGAAGCTTTTCCTCTTTTTGACCAGCACTTTGGTCTTGCCTCGATTCAGCCTGAGTCAGCTGCTCTTCATCTAAGAGCTAATTTCCTGTTGGCATTCTGACATTTTAGTAGTGGTGGTGGCAGCATCAGTTGAGGATGAGATATACATTTGTGTCATCAGCATATTGTTGGCAGCGAAGTCCATGGAATGTCACTATCTCCTCCAATGAGATTGAAAAGAAGTATTGATAGTATGGATCACGAAGAGACCTTGCAGGTGAGGGCCTTCAGGGAAGAGGAACAGATACCCATTACCAGTCTCTGAGTTCGGCTGGAGAGAATTGATTGAAGCCACTGTTGTGCTGGACCAGCTACTCCTGCTATGTGACATAGGCAGGTTAGCAGTACCTTCTGGTCCACTGTGTCAAAGGTAGAGGGGGTCTGGCAGTGTGAGCATGTCCATGGCCAGGAGGAGGTCATCCTATAGAGCTAGAGCCATTTGTGCTGTGCTCTGGTCTGAACCCTGATTGTGAGGTATGCAGGATGTTGGCTGATGTCACATCTTTGTAGCTTGGAAGTCACTACTTTCTCAGTTATTTGTCTCAGGAACAGGTGATTGGAGACAGAATGATAATTTGAGAGCTCTTCAGGTTCAAGTGTGGGCATCTTGAGGATTGGGTGAACTGTTGAATTTTTTAAGGAGCTTGGTAGGTGTACTTCACTGAAGGAGGCATTGATTATTTCCATATTACTATGCACAGTTTTGCTTCTACTGTTTGACAACCATTTTTCTTCACTTTTCACCAGTTTTTGTAAGTTTTGGTCCTATAAAGTTTGCAGAAAGAAAATGTTGGGCATGTTGCCAATATGTTGTTTAATCACAACACAAAATTAGTTTTGTGATGAAAAGAAATGTATTTCTGAGGGAGGTGTTTGGAAAGAGAAAAGAGAGACAACAAAAGGGAAGGCTTAGAAATCAAAGACCTGAAAGCCTGACATGTTCATTTTGCTTTAAAATATATTTTCCCCTCTTGGTCCCTCGTGCCCTTCCGGAAAAGATCTATGGAATTTAATAGAGGTGAAAATTGTAGAAAATTGATTCGGTTCTCTAGGCACTAGTCTAAATTCTACCAAATTTGATAAACGAATGGCGAAACTCCCACTGACTTCAGTAGGGCTAGGATTTCACTTTATAGGTTTTACAAGCAAGCTAATAAAATTCTATAGAAATGCTGGACACACTCAGGCCCCAGGCTCAGCAACTCACCCCAGGCAGTTAGCACCTCACAGGAGGTGCTCAGCACCTTGCAAGATCACCTCCGCTCCCCCCATAGTGCCAGATTTTCAAAAGTGTTCAGCACCTACAATTGTGGCCAGATTTTCAAGAGCTCTCACCTCCAATTTAGGAACCTAAGTTAAGTGGCCAGAATTTAAAAACAAATCACAAAAAAACCCTCAGCATCTAGCGGCTTCCATTGAAAACAACAGGAGCCGCTGGATGCAGAGCACTTTTGAAAATCTGGTCAAACTTTTCTGAAAATCAGGTCACTAATTTAAGTGCCTGAACAGCAGCTGAGCTCCTCTGAGAATCTGGTCCTGGTTGGGAGTGCTGAGCCCTTCTGAAAATTTGACCCTAAGTTTCTTTATAATATATTCATTAAGGGACAGATTGTGGCCTGTCCTGTGTGCTTATGCAAGAGAGTCAGAGAACATAAGGTATCCCTTTATCCACTGCACCAGTATATTACCTATGCAATTGACATGATAGTGATTAATGTTTAGAGTGTATTCTTGCCCAGCAATGTGGCTTAACTAATTTAAACTAATAGTGAATCTAACACAGCCACCTATGCAATAACCTGGTTGTCTATATACTTGTTTGATACTCTTAGATTGATTACACTTGGCATGCATTGCTGCTGCCATTGAAGTCAATAGTTTTGCTACAGACTGCAAAAGATGTTGTACCTGTAAACGATCAGAAGTTAAGCACTTGGCAGTGCTAGCAGAATTGTCAAACAGAATAATGAATAAAAGTAGAGTTTAAAAATAATGCATTTGCTGGTTCTCCTCTGTGCAGCATCAGCAATGGTAGATGTGTGGGAAATACATGTTGCAAAATACAAATGTACTAAATAAACCAGATTTTTTTGGTTTTGTCTTTGAATTTTATTATGAGCTTGAAAATGGGCCCACTTTTGTGAAAAAAAAGTGCCAAGATATGTGGATTTCATTGAGCAAAAAACAGACCATTCCCAAATCTCAGCCAAACAGGTCCATATTTCATCAAAGACATATTCGCATGTGCTCCTAAATCACTATTCTAGTTGCTACCAAACTCCTTAACTTCCATTCCATTTTCTTTTGCACATCTTTTGTTTGATCTTCTATTTAGCTATTCCTTGTACATATTTATGTAGCACTAATCACAATAGCTTCTAAATTCTTCACTCAAGAAACTCCAATTCAAGGTCCTCATTCAATAAAACATTTAAGCATGTGCATAACTTTAAGCACACACTTAAATTCCATTGCCTTCAATGAACTTAAGTACATGCTTAAGATAAGCAGGTGCTCAAGTAACAAGATCTAGTCAATAGGTGTTCTGTAGGTGGAGTGCTTACAGGATTGTGCCTTTCCTTGGTTACCCATGGTGGACTGAAATATAGGATTTAACAGGCATACCCACCTTGCATCTCGGGCTGGATTCACAAGGGGATTTAGGCACCTGTTGGTAAGTGGAATCCACAACCCTGAATTAGGTGCCTAGGCTACCCATGCAATGCATGAGGAGAGCAGATGCCTAAAACAGGGATTCACAGAAGCCAGCATGCTGAGTGGAGAGCCGCTTAGGCTAGCTATAGGAATTGCTGAGGAGACATGCAGGGGTTACGTCACACTCCTCAAAGCAAGGAAGGAGCCTAACTATGGGCCAGAGGGAGGTGCCTGCCTCCACTCGGGATTCACAGCTGTGAACCCTCTCCTGGAGTTAGGTGCCTAAACCAGGTCTGCCCAATCTCACAACACAGTCACTCTCATTCTCTTTGGCCCAACAAATATTGAATTATTTATACAAAGTGGAACAACTTCCACAGGGCAGACTGAGAAAGGTCCACCACAGAATAGCCTGTAGCCCAGTGGTTAGGATGCTTACATGGGAGGTGAAAGACCTTGGTTCCAGGTCCTGTTCCAAATCAGGCAAAGTAGAGATTTGAACCTGGATTTGAACCTGCGCTCTATCCACTGTGCTGTTGGGGGGAAACTTTCTCTTCAGGAGCCTTTTGTGCAGGTTAGGTGAGCTCAGAGCACATCTATCAGATCTGGCCCCACAAATGGAGCCTAAATGTTGGATTTAGGCCCCTAAATCCTCTTTTGAATCCAGCCCCTGAAGTCTTTTGGGTTCTTAATGGTCAATTTAGCACCAAAACCAGAGCTGGGAAATCCACCATATAAAGATGAAAAACCCTCAATTTTCTAAATGCCGGGAAATGTACATAGATACATAGTCTCTGTAATTTTTTAATGTTTCAACATGCGTAGGCAAGAGAGAGAGAGAAAGGACAGATGATGGAGAGCTGAAAATACTTGCATTACATTTCCAAAATTCCTTTCTCAGTAACTCTTTGAAATTGTACAGCTGCTGCCCTTTCTGTTTTATGACTCCTCCAGCTGTGCAAAATGCTGCAAACTACTTTGTGACCTGACGTTTAAAATATTTTAAATTAACGGATAACAATGGCACAGAGATTTCTTCACTGCATGATATTACCCAGCTCTTTAGTGGGTGCAGATAAAGAGATGGAGTTGATTCTTAACCATTGTCAGTGGTACTGAAGTGGGTGGGATACCTATTCTAAAAAAGAGAGAAAGCTGTTTTATAGTTTATCCCATAAAGACATTTTGAGAGTTCAGAAGATGGTTTCAAAAACTTTCTATAGGAATCAAAGCAACAATAAGATTTTTTCCCACTGTTGTCTGTTTCCTAGTTTTCATCAGAATATTATTTTCTAGCCTCAGTAGTCTTTGTCTGATCCATGGTGATTTGTTATAGTCAGTTCAAAGAAAATTCTTTCAACCTCCTCATATTTGCCTTTCACTAGAAGACAATATATATCAAGGAATAAGGAGTATAGCATCTAGCTTGAACCAAATATATGTTACTGGCCTTTAAAATATCTGATAGAGTGATAAACTGTTTCCCTCCCCAACCCTTCCCAAAAAAAGAAGCTTGACTTCATGTCTCCACTGAAGAGCTTTTGCTTTTTAATGTCTCATAATACCTCAACAAGAGGTCAAACAATGAAACAAATAACATGAAATGCTGTTTTACTGAGGTATGTTGTCAGCCTGTTAAATTCATTCATTTCCACAGGAGGTCTTTACATTAAATACTGTGGCTAGAATTTGAATAGAGCTGGATAATTGTAAATAACTTTAGTTATGCACACTAAGATATCAAATCATATGCTTCAGGGTGTAAGCTGATCAATGCAGGGATCAGGAAGGAATTCTCTCTCACACACAACACATGTACATTTGGCTAAATGCATTCTGAAGGATTTTGCTTTTATTTGCAGCATCAAATATTGGCCAACGTAAAATGTTAGGCTAAAATGGGTAGCTACCCATCTGAAATTTGGCAATTCTGCTGCTGCTAGCAAACACCCACAAATTTCCCAGGCTGACTGTAAAACAATGTTGACAAGAGGCAGAAAACTTGGCAAGAGAAACTATTGCTTAATAAATTCCTTTCCATTTTAATTGTCACTTTCTTTAAACAGCACAGTTCACCACATTTACAGGAATTCTTACTGGTGTCAGATTTTTACTTCCCATAGGGAAAGGTCACCAAGCATCTGTTATTTTAAGAGGGAAAACTATTATTTCCAGACATACTCTCCATTTCAAAAAATACCAGTACTCCATTAAAACTCAGAATCTGAAAGGCATGGCCTTTAGAGATATTTAATCTGAGTGAGATTCACATTCCACTATATGACACTGTATTACAAATTACGATGGGATTCAGTGAATGAACAGTCACAGTACAGTAATCCGATGAAGTGAGCTGTAGCTCACGAAAGCTTATGCTCTAATAAATTTGTTAGTCTCTAAGGTGCCACAAGTACTCCTTTTCTTTTTGCGAATACAGACTAACACGGCTGCTACTCTGAAACCTAGGAATAACAGGATAATACTGGTACACTATATCCTTATTATCCCTCACAAGCAGCTCCTCTTGGCACACTTTGTTGCCAACACAGGCATGACTGGAGCTTTAAAAAAGAACCCCATTTATTCTCGTTAATATCAGAGGCCACTCAAGGCAATCTGCTGCTGTAGGCAACACTTCCACAGGCCGCCTCCCGTACCACTTCAGTTTGACCCAGCCTCTCCTCTGTTGTAATGGATGGACAGCGAGGCCAAACTTGAGTGAGTGATGTTGTGACATGGCACAGGGGATCACAATGCCACTCAGGTTTAGCCCAGTCTGTGGGCCAAATCTGCCATTTTAGGCAGCTGCCTAGCTTGCCGGTAGGTAGAGCGGCCTCTGATTAACACTCCTGATTCTTCTTTAAGCTCACTCAATCAGCTTTTCTAGCAAAATATTAAAGGTTCTTTATCTCCTAGAAAATCAAATCTGGAAATAAAGCTAGGTAGTCTGAGAAATAAAACAAGCTGTAGCTGCCCACTTGCTCCCCAACACAACACAGCCACAAAGGCATAATGAAAAAAGAGATTGTAGGAACCCGCCTGGGGAAGTGTGAACTCTCTCAAACCTGGCAGATTGGAAATCCTAAATTTTGTTCATCTTTGTCTCATTAGGGTAGGCTGGAGAAGGGGAGGGGTGAGTAATAATTATAGTGAAGGGGACAGATACACAATGGAATCTTCTTATGCCTTTTTCCCTCCCCTCCTCATGAAAATTGTCAGTGGAGGTACAATGCAGAGAGCCAGAACAAGTCTGATGCACCATTTTGGGCCTCAGGCCTAAGCCTTGTACATGGCCTTTTCACAGGGCTGAATTTCACCCTGCAAGCAGAATGTCACTGTAGTAGTAGAGGGCCTATGAAGTAAATAGGCCTATGAAGTAAATAGGCCTCCTGTCCCGCACCTCAGGAGAGGTGGCACATCTTTAGTGTAGAGGGAATTGGCAGCTCTGGTACAGCTTCTGGGAGGCTCTACTTTCACTATGAAGGTGAAACAGGAGTAGCAAGATTATTCTGACACCTCTATCTTCCCTGCTGGATCATCTACAGCAAAAATCACAATGCAAGGGTTGCTGCTTGATCTTCCTCTCCCAAGACAGAGGCAATTTCTCTTCTCTTTCCCCTCCATTATTGCTGTATTCTGGGGGGGAGTAGGAAGGGGGGAAAGAAGCTGTGATCAATGAAGAAGAAGAGTGAAAGTCCACTGAAAGAATTCTCTACTTTCTCTCCACTGAGACAATATTCTCTCCCAGCTTCTCAGCCAGGCACTGGAGAACTCCATGGTGTTGGGGGAAGGAATCTTCCCCTACAAGCCATGAAGCAACAGCAGCCTCACTCTACAGTGGCCAGTCCAGCCCAATGTCTGGAGCAGCCTCCATAGCCCTACCACCTCACGAGGCAGAAGGATATTCTTTTGCCCTCTGTACCTCACTCATCCTTGCACAAGCCGGTAGGGAATCCCTGTGAACCTGGGCTCCATGCTATTCTGGGTTCTGCACAACCTGTGAAGTCATCCAAAATCTCCCTCTCTCTGCTGCAGGAGGGCAGCAGGATTTGCTTTTGCCCTTGTAGACAGAGTTTAACTGTAACTGAGTTTGAGCGAAATAGATGATCTATATGGTGTGACTGCAAGGGTGTGAATTGCAGCATGCATTAGCCTGCTGTTCTGTAACTCCCCCTTGTGGGCACTACTTGTGTAAATTAAAAAGAACCCAGGTCGCAGTAATGTAGTCCTCCTTTTTAAAAGTTGTCTAAGATTTCAGAAGCCATGAACTTTTTTTGTCCACACCACACAATCCTGTTCCCAAAGACTGAAATTAAAATGACATGGGACACTGTAGACGGGTCCTTTAAGAGAGAGAGGAGCAAAAAAGACAGAGTCACTCCCACCTTCACATTTTAGCTGTTCTCCAAAACAGTTTAATAGGCAAAATTCTGACATGAGTTACCCCCATGAAGAGACTAGAGTTACAACAGGTTTAGTTTAGGACACACTGGGGCCTGTTGCCTCTAATCTCATGTTGGTTTCCACTATTCTTATACCTTGTTTGCAGTGTTGTAGCTGTGTTGGTCCCAGGATATGAGTGAGACAAGGTTGGTGAAGTAATATCTTTTACTAGACCATCTTCTAGTACACAGAGTTTCACAGAGCTGACAGATTTGAAGAAGAACTCTGTGAAGCTTGAAAGCTTGTACTTGCCATCAACAGAAGATGGTCCAATGCAGTTATTACCTCACCTACATTGTCTCTCTCATTTATAAACCCTTCCATTATTGTTTTAAAGCTTATTGGAACAAGCCTGAGCAGCTGTGAGACTATCCTGGTGATGTGGGTTAGGAAATACTAGCATTTGAACTGATTAAGGCCAAGCATTCCATTTGTCTTTATCTCATTAAAATGTAACAGAGTGTGCAGTATAAACAAACAAAAAAACCACCTAAATCACACGCTTACTTTAAGAAGACTAATTCTTGACAACTACAGACACCAGTTCGCCAACAGTCACCTGGGATTAATTCCCATATAGCACAATACATATGCGTTTCATAGACGTAATAAAACTAGGATTAAGATTTCAACCCTTTATTAAGGTACATGGCATATTTCCAGCATGGAAGAGTGAAAAAACGGGGCCTAATGGGAAAATGAAATTTACGATGCAAGATAATTGTATCTGGACTGTGGATCCAGCATGATATTTTGCCAAGAACTGTATATTATTGTAGCTCCAATATTCCTGCTGGTACTCTTATTCAGAATAATTTCTTAATATATACTGTATGTTTCTTATGTGCAGGATATAAAGAGACAGACATCCAACCTACTCTTTACCTCTTATGTTGTCTTTTCTGTGGTTCACTGAAGATAAAGGCAGGAGGGACTAGACCAGCAGCATGAGCCGGTCAGATACTTAATATCTTCGTTAAAGCCAAATATTTTTTTCCCCTAGACTGGAAGTTATACAGAAATGCTGCCTTGATGAAAAATATGTTAAGAAAATGACTGACTGAGCAAATATGCCTGACCAAATGCATGCCAGCATATACTCCAGTGAAACACACGGAAATGACAAAGGTCTCATTTCACAATGCCAGACTAGTATGTAGGTCTGCCTATGTGCTCTCTCACTCCCCCGCCCCCACTTGGATTGCGCCCACTGTCATAGCATCTAGACACCTTACAACTCTTAAAACCACAAGACATTTCTGAGTCAGCCCAGTGGTTAACTTAATAATATTGTTGCCCGCAGCTAGCACAGGCCACTAGTGTATATATGCTTGTCATGCTTCAGTTAAACAAATTGGTTCAATCAGGATTTTCTTCATAATGCCACTATATAAATCCATGGTATGCCCACACCTTGAAGACTGAGTGCAGTTCTGGTCACTCCATCTCAAAAACGATATATTGCAACCGGAAAAAGTACAGAGAAGGGCAGCAAAAATGATTAAAGGTATGGAACAGCTTCCGTATGAGAAGCGATTAAGAAGACTTCTATACTGAACAGTCCCAAAGAGATGAGTAAGGGGGTGAGTCGGTCCCCATGCACTGCTACAAGCTGGGGACCAACTAGCTAAACAGCAGTTCTGCAGAAAAGGACCTGGGGAATTACAGTGGGCGAGAAGCTGGATATGCATCATAGTGTGCCCTTGTTGCCAAGAAGGCTAACAGCATATTGGGCTGCATTAGTAGGAGCATTGCCAGCAGATCGAGGGAAGTGATTATTCCCTTCTATTCGGCACTGGTGAGGCCACATCTGGAGTATTGCGTCCAGTTTTGGGCCTCCCACTACAGAAAGGATGTGGACAAATTGGAGAGAGTCCAGTGGAGGGCAACGAACACGATTAGGGGGCAGGGGCACATGACTTATTAGGAGAGGCTGAGGGAACTGGGTTTATTTAGTCTGCAGAAGAGAAGAGTGAGGGGGGATTTGATAGCAGTCTTCAACTACCTGAAGGGGGATTCCAAAAAGGATGGAGCTTGGCTGTTCTCAGTGGTGGCAGATGACAGAACAAGGAGCAATGGTCTCAAGTTGCAGTGGGGGAGGTCTAGGTTGGATATTAGAAATAACTATTTCACTAGGAGGGTGGTGAAGCACTGGAATGGGTTATCTAGGGAGGTAGTGGAATCTCCATCTTTAGAGGTTCTTAAGGCCCGGCTTGACAAAGCCCTGGCTGGAATGATTTAGTTGGGGTTGGTCCTGCTTTGAGCAGGGGGCTGGACTAGATGACCTCCTGAGGTCTCTTCCAACCATAATCTTCTATGATTCTATGATGAGAGAGATGAATGATGCAGAGAAAAAATGTTATTTACCTCTTCACATAACACAAGAACCAGGGATCACCCAATGAAATTAATAGGTGGCCCCTTTTTAAACAAACAAAAGAAAGTACTTCTTCACTCAACATGCAGTCAACCTGTGGAACTCCTTGCCAGGGAATGTTGTGAAGACCAACTGGGTTCAAAAAAGAATTATATAAGTTCATGGAGGATAGGTACATCAGTGGCTATTAGCCAATAAGGCCAGGGTCACAACCCCATGCTCCTTAAACCTCTGACTACCAGAAGCTGGACCTGGATGACAGATGATGGATCACTTGATAAATTGCCCTGTTCTGTTAATTCCCTCTGAAGCATCTGGCACTGGCCACTGTCCAAAGATAAGATACTGGGCTAAATGAACCACTGATCTGACCCAATATAGCTATTCTTATGTTCTTTTTCACTACAGCAAGGTGGCTTGTGCCTGTTGTGAGAAGTGATATTTTTGATTCGCCTATTTGGCTGACTCAGCTATTGCTTGTGGGTCATAAGGAATCATAAGGAGCTTACATGCCACGATTCCAGGCACAACATAAGGGTGCAGAAAGATAGAGCACTCCCCAAAGAGATGGCTAGCACCACTTTAAGTCTGCTTTGTATCATTCAGGGACAGGCAATGGCTAAAATTTCAGATCACTTTAATATGGTCTCTAAATTTGGGCATACAATTACATGTGTGTACAAACTGGGTCCTAAGGTCTTATCTACTTAAAATGTTCATTTCTAGGTCTGGGAGGGCTATAACTGCTGACTCACATTTTGGAATTTATTTTTTGTGATAGCTAGTCATGAGAGCCAACAAGGAGCAAAAGAACAAGAGACACAGAGAGAATAACTGTTTTGTTTCTAAGTCATATCATAAACTCACGTCACATTTCTGCCAATAACAGCAAAAGGGTGAAGAATGTATCGGCGGAAAGATGGGGAGACAGAATTCAGAAGAGTACATTAACATTTAGATTGCCCACAGAAGCTATAAAGGACTTGGCATACCATATTATAGCTCCATTTTATGAGAGCATCCAAAATACACTTATTTTCCATTTCTGTAGAAATTGGTTATACCACTTACAGGAGGGTGTGATGGTTAAAAACATTTATGTTATGGTGGGAAGAAAAGGGGAGGTTTACGGCAGACGTTACTGCTTTTTTCATGGCACCATGGCTTTTATTTGCATGGCTGACTTACAGCCTTTTGTTCTGACAACCACACACAACCAAAAAACCCCAAATATATGGCTAATGGATTAGGTGAGGGACCAAAGGTATGGAATGTAGCCATTTGCCAGCTTCTTCAACTTCCAGACACAGGCATAATTTTAAAAGTTTAATTAGGACCTTCAACCCTGGACAACTTGGCCCAAAGTATTTTGTAGATAGCGTGAAAAAAAGAAAAGAAAAGCAATGTAAGTGATGATAGGTTACAAGGAGTTCTGTGCAAGCATCAAGGCATAGAGTAAGCAAGCTGCATCTACCCTCATTGTATAGGTAGATGGAAAAATAAAGAAAATAATGGATTTTAAGTATTGGGTAGCGTGGCATAGAGGGGCCTATGCCTTTAAGGGCTGAGCTTCCAAGAGAGAGAATCTGGGTAGGGTGCTGTGCAGCTCTTATTGCTATGCACAGCCAGTTGGAAGGAACAGGACTTGGAGTAAAACAGAGCTCCTGCAAGCATCTTAAGCAATGTGTGAACAATAAACGTCTCAGGTAAGCCTCAATCTTGCAATCAAACCCACATAAGTGAAGTGCTGTGCCCGTGCAGAAACCTTTGGAATCCTACAGTGGGGCTTCACATAGATTCGGGGTTCATTTTAATGGATCCAACTGCAGGATCAAGGCCTGAGTTACCCTTGTCCCCTTCCACATCCAGAATGGATTTATGCCTTATGTATCTCTGAGACAGCTATAGCATGGGAAACAAACTCGATGTGTTTTTGGTCTAAGATACCCTATACATTTGCCTCACCCATTAGAAAGGTATGCACCCAATGTTTTTTGGGAACAATCTGCCCACTGCAGAAGAATAAACCTGCCAGTCACATGAAGTCATTTGGTCAGTGTTTTGCATGGTATTTTCTGCATGTTTTCTCTATTAGATCAGCAGTCATGCCCTCGTGTTCCACATTATCATCCTTTTTCCAGCCAATGTTCCACATTAACAAATCAGCCAGCTCAGGGATCCTCACGTTACAGTTTTGTATTTTTATTTTTTTAATTAATAGGAAGTGGCTCTCCATTATGCATTATTGCTGATAAACTGTTTCCTTTCTTCCTTTGCACGCCATCCAGGAATGAGACGATTGTTTCTTCAGTGGCTATACTCAAATCCTGCCAGGAGGAAGGCAGCCGTGATTCACAGAGGATGAACACTGCCATGATGGTATAACCATTCTGCTTCTACCAACAGGGGAGGCTTTGCAACGAAGAGCAAGAAGGATTTGAAATGTGTATTGCCCTTATGATGAGCCCTTTGCTGTAACTTTCCCTGTGACCTAAAGCTATTGTACTCTGTGCCTAGCCACATCATTTGAATCCTGTTCTTTGCATGCAATTTTCTTTGCATTTTAGTCTACAACTGACTCTAAGCCCCTCTTACTTTTCCATTTTGCTGTTATGACAAGCATCCTTTTCATGCCTCACTGTAAAGAGTAGAGCTAGGTATATCCTTTGCAGCAAATCATTTAATCAATTAAGTGTACTTTTTTTCTTTCCGTTCATGAATTGTCTGTGAAGAGATTTTGATTTTCTCAAATGTGTATACACTTTTCAAAATTATTCAATGATTAAATTCAGCAAATAATTCTCAGTCTATAGATCATTTACAGGCAGCTGGGTGAGAACATTCAATATTCATAATTCAAGAAGTGTGGGGTGGCTTTGACTGGACTCATATGGGACATGTGGTATTATTTTCCTGTTCCCTAATAGGATAGGTACAATTCTAAAACACAGGTTACTAACGACTGCTTATGAGTTCAAAATTTGCTTTTTGCAAATATTCACTTAAAATTCACTAGTTCTGGATAGTAAATTTGTAGGATATTCTGAAATGAAAATCTGAACAGGGCACAAACACAGTAAAAGCACCTTCAAAATTTGGGAGGGGGCAGAGAGATTCACTCAGCCCTAATAACAATTTTTAGAAAAACACTTGCAAGATTTGCATCTTCTTTGCTCTAAAGTGTCCAATTTCTCTTCAGGAAAAATATGGACAATGACTTGGCTCCCACTGGTATCTCAGAGTGTACATGGGATTGGACATATAACCCTGATTCTTGCTCACATGCACAAGATTGAACAGAGCTCCAGATTTGGGCACGGGGAAGCAAATTCCTCACAATGACATGTTGTCAAGGATCTTTTGGCAGGACTATTTCATCTTCTTCTGTAAACAGGGATCCACTGCTAAGATCAGCTGAGTGCATACCACAAGATACTTCCAGGAACCACAGTGTGTTGAGCCCTGGTAGTCTAAGATTCCTCCTGTCTTTTGATCCGCCCCTAAAGATTATTTTCCCTTTTCACTTGTATGAGTCATTGCACCTGTTAAAGTTTATTTCTCTGTTATATGTCTATGAATTTCAGTTTGATTTTATGACTCTCTGTATGATTATACACTTGGTGATGTCTTTCCCTATCTAATGTAACAGTCAGGTTGGATTATGTCATCCTTCTTGTGCTATGGGGAGGGGAAAGGGTTTGGCACTTAGGTGTTTGTCCCTGGATGGGGAAGGACCATCAGCAATTGAATAACCTTGTTCAAGCAGGACAATGGAGACTACCAGACAAAGACAATTTGCTAATGACACTTATGTGTTGTAAGGAAAACAGAGGGTTGGAAGCTACAGCCCAGAGAGGACTGTAGAATGGAAGACATAAGGTGTTAGAAACTGCTGTTAAAAGGAGACTCTCTCTAGCAAGTAGATACCAGGACTTGAAGACAAGACTGGGAAGGAGGAGAAGGAGTACAGGAGGATCATGGACTCCCTGGAAGGACACTGACTAAGAATCCAAAGGGCCCTCCAGTGTGATGAGGATACTGAGGGAGGGTCTTGCATGCAGGTGTTATTTTTTCATAGATGTGTATACCTCCTGTGCTCTATGTGTAAAGTGTGATTGGTTTTAAAAATTATTTTTCAAGTTCTGTGTGTTCCTTGCTTTAAGAGGTCCCTGAAGGGTGAAGCAGCAATTCAGAATACTGACTAGGGTGGCTCTCTAGGGAGAATGTGCTTAAGATATTGGGAAGACTTGGAGGACGAGCACTGGTCTTAGGAGCTTGGGCAAGTGGACCCTAAGGTCCCACATCCAAGAAACAGGGTACTGGATGGGGAAGTCTCTACCCCAGGAGTGTGACAGAGGCTGGACTTGGAGATAGTCCTGGAGGCTACTCAGACCTATTAGGCTTAAAAACGCATGGGATCCAAAGGCTGGGTCCAGCACAGGAGTCTGGTGACCATACATAAGGGAACTCAACCAGGACTGACACATTCTTCTCTCAAGAGCTTTTTGTGATCTTTTTTCTGAAGGATGCTATTGCACTGTACTGCATTTTTTTCATAAAACTCCTAGTAGACGAGATGCTTTAATAATTCCTTTATAGTCGAAAGGATCATTAACACTGTATTCCCACTGGTGACTTAGCAATACTGCTGCTGCTCACAAATACCCACAAATTTCTCAAGCTGACTGTACACAGATGAGCACAAGGGCCATGTAACATGGTTCTCACCTCACTGCTAGTGTGCCTCCTTGTGTCTAGTCCTGGGAAAGTAGCTCTCAGAGCATCAGGTGCCCGCCTGCTCTCTATGATAGTCTCTCTTCTAGTAACTTGCCCTCTGGTGAAGACCCCATTTAGTCCACAGTCCAAATGCCTTCTGCAGATAGTGTTCAGCTCCATAGAATCATAGAATCATAGAATATCAGGGTTGGAAGGGACCCCAGAAGGTCATCTAGTCCAACCCCCTGCTCAAAGCAGGACCAAGTCCCAGTTAAATCATCCCAGCCAGGGCTTTGTCAAGCCTGACCTTAAAAACCTCTAAGGAAGGAGATTCTACCACCTCCCTAGGTAACGCATTCCAGTGTTTCACCACCCTCTTAGTGAAAAAGTTTTTCCTAATATCCAATCTAAACCTCCCCCATTGCAACTTGAGACCATTACTCCTCGTTCTGTCATCTGCTACCATTGAGAACAGTCTAGAGCCATCATCTTTGAAACCCCCTTTCAGGTAGTTGAAAGCAGCTATCAAATCCCCCCTCATTCTTCTCTTCTGCAGACTAAACAATCCCAGCTCCCTCAGCCTCTCCTCATAAGTCATGTGCTCTAGACCCCTAATCATTTTCGTTGCCCTTCGTTGTACTCTTTCCAATTTATCCACATCCTTCCTGTAGTGTGGGGCCCAAAACTGGACACAGTACTCCAGATGAGGCCTCACCAGTGTCGAATAGAGGGGAACGATCACGTCCCTCGATCTGCTCGCTATGCCCCTACTTATACATCCCAAAATGCCATTGGCCTTCTTGGCAACAAGGGCACACTGCTGACTCATATCCAGCTTCTCGTCCACTGTCACCCCTAGGTCCTTTTCCGCAGAACTGCTGCCGAGCCATTCGGTCCCTAGTCTGTAGCGGTGCATTGGATTCTTCCATCCTAAGTGCAGGACCCTGCACTTATCCTTATTGAACCTCATTAGATTTCTTTTGGCCCAATCCTCCAATTTGTCTAGGTCCTTCTGTATCCTATCCCTCCCCTCCAGCGTATCTACCACTCCTCCCAGTTTAGTATCATCCGCAAATTTGCTGAGAGTGCAATCCACACCATCCTCCAGATCATTTATGAAGATATTGAACAAAACGGGCCCCAGGACCGACCCCTGGGGCACTCCACTTGACACCGGCTGCCAACTAGACATGGAGCCATTGATCACTACCCGTTGAGCCCGACAATCTAGCCAGCTTTCTACCCACCTTATAGTGCATTCATCCAGCCCATACTTCCTTAACTTGCTGACAAGAATGCTGTGGGAGACCGTGTCAAAAGCTTTGCTAAAGTCAAGGAACAATACATCCACTGCTTTCCCTTCATCCACAGAACCAGTAATCTCATCATAAAAGGCGATTAGATTAGTCAGGCATGACCTTCCCTTGGTGAATCCATGCTGACTGTTCCTGATCACTTTCCTCTCCTCTAAGTGCTTCAGGATTGATTCTTTGAGGACCTGCTCCATGATTTTTCCAGGGACTGAGGTGAGGCTGACCGGCCTGTAGTTCCCAGGATCCTCCTTCTTCCCTTTTTTAAAGATGGGCACTACATTAGCCTTTTTCCAGTCATCCAGCTTGGGGCTCTGTGCCATTATACCAGTGGCTGGTAGGGGAACGAGCCCAGGGATTCTATAACCAGCAATCCAGGTTTGCTCATTCCCTGTTTCCGTTGATATTTCCTGGGTTCCTTCCTACGCAGCCTCTTTCTCTTCCCTTGCCTGTTTCTGGGTTTAACACAGGAGTCCACTCTACTCCCTGTGGCTACTTTATCCCCTCCAAGCCTCTTGTTAGACTCCTTACTCCAGGGCAGGATCTCAGGGATTCTTTTTCCCTGGACTTCCCCCTTGTCCCCGATCACTTCCCTCATCCCAAGGAATGCCTGAAGCTTCCTTCCCCTGCAGCCTCATTCTGCTTTCAGCCTCCTGGCTTTATAATGCTGCCCCAGCTGGTCTTCACTCTTAACTAACCTTGGCTTTCCCATTCCTGAGTGACACCAGGTAGCATGATTGTCCTCTCAGGCCTTCATCAATCCCATCATGGCTGGTGTTGGGAGCCTGGCAATTCACCCTATTGCTCAATGTGTTCATACCCATTTTACCTGTCAGATTCTTCAGAACAAACTTTGTTTTACCATATTTACAGAAAGTTTTTGGTGAGACCCTTGCCTCCTGCAGTCAGAGTTTCTTAAAGATCCAGATGCTTAAGGGAGAAATTCTTTCCAGGAATACTTCTCCTTTTAAAAGAGTATCTGTAAGAAAACATCAGAATTCAAAATCCCAAGAAATTCCTTCTCTCAAAAGATCCTCAGCTCCCTCCAAAGCTCCACTTCCTACACCCAACCAAGATGAAGCAACTACATGAAGTTTCTTAAATTGACTGTTGCTTTTTAATTTGCATGAAAAAAGTACAAAGAAAAAATCACCACTTACTAGTAGGAAGAATCAACTTTGCCCCTCGTCCTCACTAGAAATAGATTGCATACAACTCTAGAAGGAAAGGTGAGATTGTGTATCTGGCCCAAATTCTCAGGGAAACAAAAGCCACTCATTCCTGGGAACAGTAGCTCTGCCCCAGCCTGACCAATCCTCAGGATTGGAGGAGGAGGTGTGGGACATATTTTCTCTGGGGGACCAGATGGCTCAGGAGACTAATAAAGTAGTTCTGAGCTTTTCAGCACCCGTTCATCAGCTTAAATATGGCCTGTGCTGGTAGTGAGGGAAAGATGTCACCACCACCTGATGGCAGATTCGTAGTCTATATGGGATCAATTCTGCTCACACTAAAAAGTCAGTGGCAAAACTCACAATGACTTGAATGGAGGGAGCTGGGTCTATGAGTAATGAGTGTTGGTGGTGGTCTTAATCCATTAGCTACAAGGCAAAGATTTCATCCACACGAAGAACGAGAAAGAATCCAGTTAGTTCAGGAATGAAGTACTGTTGTGGGGCTGATCTGGAAAGCAAAAGGAGTGGGAATGCACCTGTTCTGGGCAAAACAAATAACCAGTTTCGAGGCGTTTTTCACATTCATTTGGATAGTTAAAATAAAATGGGGAAGGAGGAGGCCTTTTCATGCATAGCACTGTAGAACATATGCAACCCCTGGAAATGGGTCACACTAGGAGAACGCTTATGATTAAGTTTTTAAAAAAACAGTTTTAGTCTTTTTCACCCTATTATTGATCTAAATGGTCCAAGCTGGGCAAATTTACAAACATTTCCATAGATATTCACACAGGAATTTGCTTCCACTTTTTACTTGCCTATTGGGTGAGTTTCATCCCTGTGCAGAGAGCCAGCACAACAGCGAATGTCACCCTCGGTGAGTATTAGAACGATTGACTCTTACAAGCATGAAAGTTAGATGAGAAGGTTGGTCTGGTAGTTAAAGCACTGGCCTGGGATTTAAGAGACCTGATTTCTACTCCTGAGTCTGCCACTGATTTTCTGTGTGACCTTGGGCATGTCCCTTAATCTCTTTGTGCCTCAGTTCCCCAACTTTAAAGTGGGGATAATAATGATTCAGTTAAACTCTATGTTGGGAGTTACGTTGTTCGATAACAGTGAATATGTATTAGGAACACATCTATAAGCAGGGTACTGGCCAGAAATTCCAAATATATTAATTAAATATTGTCAGACAGGCCAAATGCCCCAACTATGAAGAATCCTGCATGGGTGGGAGAGCTCACCAACATTCACAAAGCTACCTCTTTACCACAATGCCTCCTAAAAGCTTGGCAAGAGTTAGGCCACAGGTGTGCTGAGATCATAGACAACTCCCCACATGTCTCCTCCCTGCCCTGCCCCCGCTCCCCGCATTCTCCCCCCTGCCCATTACCTATGAGCGGGGCGCTCTGTCCTTCCGCTGTGCCACCTCCCTCGCAGCATGTTCGGCTGATCTCCCTGGCAGCCAGGCTGGGGCAGGGGGGTTGCTGCTTCGTGCAGCGTAGCCAGCTGCCTGGGAGAGCACCTGGCTGGAGAGGGGTGGCAACGGCAACCTGCTCCCTGCCCAGGTTCGGCTTCTGGGGACAGGAGCCAACTCCGAGCATGCCAGGGAGAGCAGGGGCCCTCCAGCTCACTCGGCTGCTGTCCCTGGAAGCCAAGCCTGGGCAGAAGGCAGCCCGCCGCCACCGCAGCCAGGTGCTCTCCCAGGCAGCTGTTCCAGTGCACTGGGCAGCATCCTACTGCAGCCGGCAGAGGCTCTGGACCCACCCCTTCTGCTCCCCACCTGGGCAGCTGCGGGGGGCAGCAATGGGACACTTCACCCTGCATGCCCCCCCAACACGTCACCTCTGGCTGAGATCACTGCCTACCATCCTAATCAATACTGTCTCATTATTGCGCACCCCCTCTTTCTGTACACATCTGTGGTCTCTTATCCTTTACTTAGATTGTAAGTTTTGGGGGGCAGGGACCAAATCCCCCCCCATTTCTGTACAGCGCCTAACATAATGGGGTCCTGTTTCAAGAGTGGGGCTCCTAGGTGCTATGGTAAGACAAATAAATAACTAATGCCCCCTCCCTTCCGGACAAACAAAATCTGTGCAGAAGAGGAAGTGAAATAGCCACGTATAAAATGACCAAAACAGTTTTGAAATTAGCTCTGAAAATCAGCCAGTGTCTCCCGCAGACTTTCTCAGGGATGCCCAAGCACTGATGAAGCCCTGTCTCTTTGCTAATCAGATGTTCCCCTCAGGATGACAAGCAAGCACAATGCATTGGATGTCAGTTACACAGGCAGGCTATAGGGCGAATGGTGCTTTTCATGGCCCTATATGCTCTGCAGACATGCCACCTGGATTCTGTGACATCCCAGTGCAGCAGACTGGAAATTATGTGGCAGCTAATTTCAATGAGAAAAGGTAGGTTTTCACTGAATGAAATATGAAAAGGATTTGTACAATCATACGATATTAAACTCTATTTTTTTTATGCTAGGCCATATTTTCAGGTTTTTGTACTGGCAATGCAACACAGAAGTGGCCAAGTTGCCAGTGGGAAAGCTGAAAGTTTTGCAAGCTGGCTAAGGGGCATGTGGGGCTTTTGGCAACTTAGAGCCTTAAAAAGGCTCTGGTTGAAAAGTATAGATGCACAAGTAGAGCTATACCAGCAAACTCCTTGGTGAACACACCCAGTACAGCTTAAACCAGTTCCCAGAACAGAAGCTATACCACAAGGGATTTTTTGCCAGTATAACTGTCTACACTAGGATTTTTTTGAGCATAGCTATGCCAGTTGGGGATGCGATTTTTTTCATGCCCTGAACTAACTTAGTTATGCTGGTAAAACTTCTTAATGTAGACCAGGCCTAAGAAGGTGAGGAACATAGTCTGGGATTGTGCAACACACACACACTAACTTGATTTGTTAAAATTAAATGTCAAAACCATTAACTATTTCAACAGTCATCCGAGATTCTGAGCTGGATTTCATCAAAAAAGATTAGAAGCAGGTGGGCCTTAGTACTCTGTCTGGGACAGATGAAGATAGCAGATGCTTGCACAATGACCTGACCCCAGTTGATGGGCTACCGGGAAGATGATGAGGATGAGGATTTCATTGAGGGGAATGGAGCAGTTCACTCCTCTTAGAGCTATTGTTTCAGCCTGTCTGCAAACTCAGTAATTACATTTGCATTGGTCTACATTATTTTTAAATGAAAGCTTAGATTCTGGAGCACAGTTCTGTGGCAAGGGGCATATTCTGTGGCAAATTCCATGCCTGTAGAATTGCAGACTACTTGATGCCCTGATATTCAATTAAGTGCTTGTTTAACAAGCAAATGTGCTGCTCCCATGGTCTCAAAATAGCCTACATTACAGTAAAACATTTAATTTTCAAATACTAAAATAGAATATCATTCAGTTACAGTTTTCTTCAGTCTTTGATCTTTGTTTATTGTTCCAGGTACCGTTTCTATTTTGGGGTCAGAGAGCGAGTCTGAACGCATCCAACCGTACCAGATAATGCAGAGAGAATCTTAAGGCTAGAACACACATCCAGCAATGAAAAGCAGTGGACAGAATGCCAGAAGGATTATAAAACCGGTCATGTGGTTTTTTAAATCTGCAGGACAGGTTTCAATTAAGGCAAGCTGGGTTCAACAGTAACAGAAATCAAAGCCAGGAAGTCAGGGCCTCCCAGCTCACCTCCCCCTATCTTTTTTATGTTTGGGCCATATATAAAAACAGCATTTAATCATGAAGTTCAGAAAACTTTACAACCCAGGTAAGGTGAGAACTACTCTTGAAAGAATTAAAACTCACAGATGACAACATATGAACTTGAACATGCTGCTGGCTCATTGTCAAGAAGATAACCTACTCATATTCTGAAACTCACCAGTGGTATATAGGCAGGAAGATGTTTGTATTTTACCATTGTAGGGTGACAGACTTTAAGCCAAAATAAGCCCTCAAAATGAATATACAGTTTAGCATCTAAAACACTGCAGTGTTCCAACTATGGTAAAGGAAAACACTTTTTTCCTGTTGCTATGTACATTGGCACATATCCTATCCAAAGAATTGTGCTTAAAGTCTTCTGGAAACACCTGCCAACAGACTACTTGGGAACGTTATTTAAACAAGCATACCTGCCAACTTTCCAGCACTGTTGACTTTGCAGTACCAAAAAACGTGTACTATTTTAAAACATACTTGATGGATGACAGGAATTAGGCCATAAGGATGAGGCACAGAATGTGCTCAAACTCCTGTTTATAATTTTCAGAGCTGCTCAAATCATGTCAGTCTAACACAGAGACATTTCAGTTTGTAGCAGTACGCAGTGGTTGGACTCTTGACAGGCGAATATACATGATAATGGTTCAGATGGAGCTGTGTGAGGGAGGGAAGGATACTTTTTCCCCATGACACTTTGTGCATGCACGCACACAAACACACACACAGTCTCCACTCTATCGCATGAGATTTCATGCCCCTAAACAAGCAGCTCTTCAGGACAATAGATACTTTTTACATGGATTCAGGGGGAAAAAAATCATGCAAGGCCACTTTCATATGACGTTTTTGTTCTCAGAACATTTTGTGCAGAAACAGAAATAGGATGGTGGCTGTGCAATGTGTTCTTTGAGTGGAGGGGAGAGGCAGGGTGAGAAAAAAGCATTATTTACAAAATACTCACTATCGCAGGGCAAGTACACTGTCACCCTTTTGGGGCAGGGTGAGGGCGTTACAGCCTTGCAACTAAGACCACCTGCCCACTGTTGGCCTCAGAGCAGTCTGGTTTAGTGGTCTGAATCAATCTGGCTGCCTTCCCTTGCAGGGCTGTGCAGCGTAATGGCCAGATGCAATATGGTTGTCCTCTCTCACAGGGTTGTGTGGCCGAGCAGCTGGAGTCAATATTGATGCCCTCTCCCTCAGGGCTGTGTGGCCTAATGGCCAGAGTCAATATTGGTGCGGTTTAATGGCTGCAGGGAGGATGAGCCATCATATGGCAGGGGGGCTGGAATAGGAGGGCCCAGGCCCTCCCTACTCCACTGGGGTCACAGGCCAAGGCCCTGTCAGCGGCAAGTGTACTCATGACTGTATCAACAGGGATCCTACCAAAACACGCTGACTTATCGCTCACATCTACAACCGGATCAATGTATAGTCTCCCTTGGGCTACTTCCTACCCTGGCTCTTGATGTGGCAGTCTGGGCATCTTTGGGGTCTCTGGGTTCCTCGGCCTGTACAGCTCTCTGCAGCTCTGCTCTCCCTCGGGCGTTCTCAGGCAGCCAGGTATCAGCCTGAGTCTCGGCGGGTCTGGCCTCTGTAATCTGGGGTTTCAGCAGCTCCCGGGCTGAAGCTGGCAATGTGCATCCTCCCTGCTCAGCAGCCAGTCCTTAATGAGCTGAGCTGCTCCCTTTTATACTGGTGCTCAGTTGGAGCATGCCTAGCAGAGGTGAGGGGGCATGGCTTCCTCAGCTCACAGTGCAGGGTTAACCCTTCCCTGTCCAGTGTGAGGCGAGTATACCCTGTCACACATATATTGTACAAACATACAAAAAACATTTTTGACAGAGAAGGGGATGGCTGGGGAGAAGCAGTGAACACAGACGTTATGTCTACACTACGAAATTAGGTTGAATTTATAGAAGTTGGTTTTGTAGAAAGCGTTTTTATAGTCGAATGTGTGTGTCCCCACACAAATGCTCTAAGTACATGTAGTCGGCGGACTGTGTCCACAGTACCGAGGCAACAGTCGACTTCTGGAGCTTTGCACTGTGGGTAGCTATCCCACACCTCCCGCAGTCTCCACCGCCCATTTGAATTCTGGGTAGAAATCCCAGTGCCTGATGGGACTAAAACATTGTCACGGGTGGTTCTGGGTACATATCGTCAGGCCCCCATTCCCTCCCTCTCTCCGTAAAAGCAAGGGCAGACAATCATTTTGCACCTTTTTTCTTGAGTTACCTGTGCAGATGCCATACCACGGCAAGCATGGAGCCCGCTCAGCTAACCGTCACCGTCTGTCTCCTGGGTGCTGGCAGACCATGGTACTGCACTGCTACACAGCAGCAGTTTATTGCCTTTTGGCAGCAGACAGTGCACTATAACTGATAGCCGTCGTCGACGTAGTCCTGGGTGCTCTTTTAACCGGGCGCCTGGGCAAACATGGGAGTGACTCAGCCAGGTCATTTCCCTTGTTTCATCTCATGGCAATTGAGTCCTACCGGCAGTGCACTGTCTTTTAATTTGCAGCCAGCAGAAGACGATGGCCAGTAGTCATACTGCACCGTCTTCTGCCGAGCACCCAGGAGGAGACGATGGCTAGCGGTCGTACTGCACAGTCTGCTGCCAGCATGATGTATAAAGATAGATGAAGTGGCTCAAAACAAGAAATAGAGCAGATTTGTTTTGTATTCATTTTCTCCTCCCTCCCTCTGTGAAATTGACGGCCTGCTAAATCCAGTTTTGAGTTCTATCCTTGAGGTTTTGAGTTCTATCCTTGAGATGGCCATTCATTTTCTCGCAAAGCCACCCCATTTGTTGATTTTAATTCCCTGTAAGCCAGCCCTGTAAGCCATGTCGTCAGTCGCCCCTCCCTCGGTCAGAGCAACAGCAGACAATCGTTCCGCGCCTTTTTTCTGTGCAGAAGCCATACCACGATAAGCATGGAGCCCGCTCAGATCACTTTGGCAATTAGGAGCACACTAAACACCACACGCATTATCCAGCAGTATATGCAGCACCAGAACCTGGCAACGTGAAACCGGGCAAATAGGTGACATCAGCACGGTGACGAGAGTGATGAGGACATGGACACAGACTTCTCTCAAAGCATGGGTACTACCAATGTGGGCATCATGGTGCTAATGGGGCAGGTTCATGCAGTGGAACGCCGATTCTGGGCTCGGGAAACAAGCACAGACTGGTGGGACTGCATAGTGTTGCAGGTCTGGGATGATTCCCAGTGGCTGCGAAACTTTCGCATGCGTAAGGGCACGTTCATGGAACTTTGTGACTTGCTTTCCCCTGCCCTGAGGCACAAGAATACAAAGATGAGAGCAGCCCTCACAGTTGAGAAGCGAGTAGCAATAGCCCTGTGGAAGCTTGCAACGCCAGACAGCTACCAGTCAGTTGGGAATCAATTTGGTGTGGGCAAATCTACTGAGGGGGCTGCTGTGATGCAAGTAGCCAATGCAATCAAAGATCTGCTGATATCAAGGGTAGTGACCCTGGGAAATGTGCAGGTCATAGTGGATGGTTTTGCTGCAATAGGATTCCCTAACTGTGGTGGGGCCATCGACGGAACCCATATCCCTATCTTGGCACCGGAGCACCAAGCCAGCGAGTACATAAACCGCAAGGGGTACTTTTCAATAGTGCTGCAAGCACTGGTGGATCACAAGGGATGTTTCACCAACATCAACGTGGGGTGGTCGGGAAAGATACATGATGCTCGCATCTTCAGGAACTCTGGTCTCTTTCAAAAGCTGCAGGAAGGGACTTTCTTCCCAGACCAGAAAATAACCACTGGGGATGTTGAAATGCCTATAGTTATCCTTGGGGACCCAGCTTACCCCTTAATGCCATGGCTCATGAAGCCATACATAGGCAGCCTCGACAGTAGTCAGGAGCTGTTCAACTACAGGCTGAGCAAGTGCAGAATGGTGGTAGAATGTGCATTTGGACGTTTAAAAGTGCGCTGGCGCAGTTTACTGACTCGGTTAGACCTCAGCGAAACCAATATTCCCACTGTTATTACTGCTTGCTGTGCACTCCCCAATATCTGTGACAGTAAGGGGGAGACGTTTATGGCGGGGTGGGAGGTTGAGGTAAATTGTCTGGTTACGCACAGACAGACACCAGGGCGGTTAGAAGAGCACAGGAGGGTGCGGTGCGGATCAGAGAAGCTTTGAAAACCAGTTTCATGACTGGCCAGGCTACGGTGTGAAAGTTCGGTTTGTTTCTCCTTGATGAAATCCCCTGCGGTTCACTCTACTTCCCTGTAAGCTAACCACCCTCCTCACCTCCCTTCGATCACCGCTTGCAGAGGCAATAAAGTCATTGTTGCTTCACATTCATGCATTCTTTATTAATTCATCACACAAATAGGGAGATAATTACCAAGGTAGCCCAGGAGGGATGTGGAAGAGGGAAGGACAAGGCCACACTGCACTTTAAAAATTTAAAACTTATTGAATGCCAGCCTTCTGTTACTTGGGCAATCCTCTGGCGTGGAGTGGCTGGGTGGCCGGAGGCCCCCCCAACACGTTCTTGGGCGTCTGGGTGAAGAGGCTATGGAACTTGGGGAGGAGGGCGGTTGGTTACACAGGGGCTGTAGCAGCGGTCTGTGCTCCTGCTGCCTTTCCTGCAGCTCAAACATATGCTGGAGCATGTTGGTTTGATCCTTCAGCTGCCTCAGCATTGAATCCTGCCTCCTCTCATCACGCTGCCGCCACCTTTCAACTTCAGCCCGCCTCTTACTCTCTTCAGCCCATCACCTCTCCTCCCGGTCATTTTGTGCGTTCCTGCACTCTGACATTGTCTGCCTCCATGCATTCGTCTGTGCTGTCAGTGTGGGAGGACAGCATGAGCTCAGAGAACATTTCATCGTGAGTGCGTTTTTTTCGCCTTCTAATCTTTGCTAGCCTCTGGGAAGGAGAAGATCCTGTGATCCTTGAAACACATGCAGCTGGTGGAGAAAAAAAAAGGGACAGTGGTATTTGAAAAGACACATTTTATAGAACAATGGGTACACTCTCTTTCACGGTAAACCTTGCTGTTAACATTACATACATAGCACATGTGTTTTCGTTACAAGGTCGCATTTTGCCTCCCCCCCACCCCCGCGTGGCTAACAACAGAGAACATTTCTATTCAGCCATAGGCAAACAGCCCAGCAGGAACGGGCACCTCTGAATGTCCCCTTAAGAAAAGCACCCTATTTCAACCAGGTGACCATGAATGAATTCTCTCCTGAGGATAACACAGACAGATAAAGAACAGATGTTGTTTGAACACCAGCAAACATACACTGCAATGCTTTGTTTTACAACGATTCCCAAGTACATGCTACTGGCCTGGAGTGGTAAAGTGTCCTACCATGGTGGATGGAATAAGGCTGCCCTCCCCAGAAACCTTTTGCAAAGGCTTTGGGAGTATATCCAGGAGAGCCACGAATGCCGGGGCAAATTAATCATTAAGCATGCTGGCTTTTAAACCTTTTATAGTATTTTAAAAGGTACACTCACCAGAGGTCCCTTCTCTGCCTGGTGGGTCCGGGAGGCATCCTTGGGTGGGTTCAGGGGGTACTGGCTCCAGGTCCAGGGTGAGAAACAGTTTCTGGCTGTTGGGAAAACGGGTTTCTCCGCTTGTTTGCTGTGAGCTATCTACAGCCTCCTCCTCATCGTCTTCCTCATCCCCAAAACCTGCTTCCGTGTTGCCTCCATCTCCATTGAAGGAGTCAAACAACACGGCTGGGGTAGTGGTGGCTGAACCCCCTAAAATGGCATGCAGCTCATCATAGAAGCGGCATGTTTGGGGCTCTGACCCGGAGCGGCCGTTCGCCTCTCTGGTTTTCTGGTAGGCTTGCCTCAGCTCCTTAAGTTTCACACGGCACTGCTTCGGGTCCCTGTTATGGCCTCTGTCCTTCATGCCCTGAGAGATTTTCACAAATGTTTTGGCATTTCAAAAATTGGAACATAGTTCTGATAGCACGGATTCCTCTTCCCACACAGCGATCAGATCACGTACCTCCCGTTCAGTCCATGCAGGAGCTCTTTTGCGATTCTGGGACTCCATCATGGTCACTTCTGCTGATGAACTCTGCATGGTCACCTGCAGCTTGCCACACTGGCCAAACAGGAAATTGAAATTCAAAAGTTCGCGGGCCTTTTCCTGTCTACCTGGTCAGTGCATCTGAGTTGAGAGTGCTGTCCAGAGCGGTCACAATGGAGCACTCTGGGATAGCTCTCAGAGGCCAATACCATCTAATTGCACAGTACCCCAAATTCGACACGATTTCATTGCTAATCCCCTTGTCGGGGGTGGAGTAAGGAAATCGATTTTAAGATTTTTTTAAGTCGAAAAAAGGGCTTCGTCATGTGGACAGGTGCAGGGTTACATCGATTTAACGCTGCTAAATTCGACCTCAATGCCTAGTGTAGACCAGGGCAGAGAGTGGAAAGCAGGCTTTGAATGCAGCTGTCATGGAGGACATGAGGACAAAGAGTACAAGAATTGGCAATCCTTGGATGAGGAATGGGCCTTGTTATGTTAAAGTAAGTGCAGGGAGTGTGGGATAGTGATTAGATGAGGTACTGGGCTATGTAAAGGAGTGAGAACAATGTGAACAAACCAGAGGTGACATACATCCCAGTGCAGAATGTGACTACAAAGTCTACGTACACTGTAAGTCCTACTTAACCTGACTTTGAAGATTTCAATGTTCTCTTCTGTTCTGGTTCATATAACAGGCCCATCACTCTGATATCTTTTCACCAAGAAAAGTGAGACTGTCCTCACAACTGACTTGAGACAGACCCTTGCTCCGAACACCCACCGGGGATTGATTTCTGGGAGAAGGAGGGAGTGATTGTCCTCTATCCCCATGCAGTGTCTTTGGTAGTGGCAGGCTCATTCCTCCACTTCTGTCTTTTGGTGCACGTTGATTCTCTCCCATGAACCCGAGAAAAAAAGAAGAGGGTCAATAAAAGCCATATTTTAAACATAGGGCATAGGCTCAGCTAATCAGTTCAGAAGAAATACTAAGACTTCCATCATGCTGAGAAGCTCATCAAATCCAGCTTCAAGACCAAAAAGGCACCAGGAAGAGCTGGACTGGTCTTTTTGCTGACACACAGATGGAGCCAATGTCATGTTTTCATGGAGCATCCACCAGCTCAGAACAGGGCACAATTCAAGTGTTTTTAATTTTCTGATGAATATACTCTGTCTCACTGAAGTTATGAATCCATCTGCCACCTGTAATTTGGTATTTCATGAGCTTTAAAAATGTGTTGTTACCAGCTACAGCACAGGACTATGTGCTCAACTGTGCTCTATGTGCTATGTGGTCAACGTGCGGCTATAAAGAAATCCTGTGGGTTATCACAAGTACATAATTTCATCTTGAAATATTTATATCTCTATAGGCCTTTTTCTGTCCAAGGAAAGTCAATGGAGCTTTGCCCATTGACTGTGATGGGAGCAAGGCTGGGCTCTTACAGCTTCATCCAACTTCTACTCAAGTTAGTGGAAAGACTCTCATGGAATTCAGTGGGCGTTGGATCAA
Organism: Dermochelys coriacea; assembly: GCF_009764565.3. Classification (NCBI taxonomy): domain Eukaryota; kingdom Metazoa; phylum Chordata; order Testudines; family Dermochelyidae; genus Dermochelys; species Dermochelys coriacea. The sequence goes on from NC_050069.1 coordinate 196,326,663, forward strand.
TCACAAATCATTAATCATGAGGCAAAAGGCTCACAAGACTGAGCCACAGCAATTCCATGCCTAAGCACTAATCTAACATTTTTATACAATCCATCTCGTACCTTCTTCTGCTATAAAACAACAGTGTAGTGTCTTCTTTAACATTTTTAAACTCTTTTAAAATAGCCAGAGCTGGTATTTAGGGTTGATTGTGAAAAGATTGCCCACAAGCATATATGCCTAATACCCACCATAAATGTGCATATAAGTATATACATTGTACAGTACCATATTTACAATGGTGCCATGGTGCTGGGCCCACATGCAGAAGGGGCCCTGGTTCCCAGACTGTGGCCCCACCCCACATTCCACCTGTACTCTGCCCTGAGGCTCTGCCCTGCTCGGCCTCTTCCCCCTGAGGCCCCGCCCACCACTTGCTCCTCTCCAGCCCCTCCCTCCATTTGAGTGGTGGGCAGGGCCTCAGGGGGAAGAGGCCAAGTGGGGGAGGGACCTCAGGGAGGAGTAGCGGGCAGGGCAATGGTCTGAGTGCCAGGCCCACAAAAGATTAATCCACTCTTGACATTATACACACAAAGTATGTATGTGACAACAGTATGAATTCTGTGGAGTACTGTGGGTGACATGAGAGCAGTCTATTGGCTTTTGCTTAATTGTGGCCATTAATTTACATCAATCTTTCATATATTGTACATTTGGGGGGGGGGCGCTTTGCATCTACAAGAATACCAAAATGTGTGGAAGGAGGCCATGGAAAGCTCTTTGTACAAGCAACTGGAATTTTAAATTGCAAAAATGTGCACTCCTTATTCTCATTCTAGTTGTGCAAATTCAGAGTGCCCTCTGTAGGTTACAGAGATGGTGCTTGTAAGGCAGCTCAGCCTCCACTGTGTACCCTCTGTGTACTGTTTAGTGGGAAGTGATCCAGTTTTAAATGGATCTTCTCTGTTTTCAAATGACGTACATGATTCTCTCTGTTTGTTATGATAGCCCTACACAGTGTAGCTTAGTATTGTCCTGCTCTGTGCTTTATTTCTCTTTGCATGACATCTAGAGAAAGTTGCTATAAATTTTCTGGGGTTTTGGCTTCTACTTCATCTGATTTTCTTTCTTTTTTTGAACAACATAGAAACCCATCACATAACTGTGTTGCACAATAATATTTTTAGAAGAATTACTGCTTTAACAAGATATTTTAAAAAGCCTCTATGGTATTTTAAAATGGTTTAGTGCACAGAATACATATGCAGTGCTGTGATATTCTGTAAAGTTCAGAACTCTGACTCCATGGGAGGAAATCTTGTTTAGATACTGTGAACTCTTTTGCCCAGAACTTGTTTTCTGTATTTTTGTATAGGAGATTCAATAATAAAATTAATTAAGGTAGGAAGTATATTTTAATAGGATCACTTTTTCATGAGGTAATTTTTGTGGTGAGCTGTTCTGTATTTGACATTTGGTAGTCTTTGCATTACCTTTTGAGTCTAAAATGTTTGATATTGGAATAGGATTTTTTTTTGTTGGGACAGCAATCTCTAAAACCAACTTGAGATGTTTGTCTAGAACGCATTATCAGTATTTTTTGTGTATGCAAATCATCAGGGAAACAAGCTAACAAGTTTTATCTGAACAAATGCTCTTGAGTTCTGTATACAGTATTTAGTGCTCTAGCTGCTGAAGTTAGTCAATCAAATTGTACCAGTTAGGAACTCAAATAGGTTTTAAATTTTGCACCTGCATTTAACCACTTACTTATGCCTACAATGTCAATTTCATTCTTTTAAAAATACAGCCATTTTTTTCCATCGTAAGCAACATTGCACAAGAACTTTAATAAATGCATGAACAATTCTTTTTGCAGAAGTAGTTATGAAAACTTAGATCTAAGATCTAATACACTGAAATTCTCTGAATGGAACGTCAGGGAATATTAAGTTGGGATCCATAAGATGCTAAAGGTCATTGTACAGATAGAACCTCACAGCAAAGCCAGCTTTGAGATTGTGGAAGTACATTCATGGCTATTCTTGGTCTGCCTCCATCATTTCAGTCTGTCTGTTGCATCACAATCCACCCAGTTTTTTCTGCTTCATCTTCTCTTCTGCCACAGTGGTCCAGGCCGAGCTACCAGAACTTTAAGGCCTGGTCTACACTAGAAACTCAGGTAGACGGAAGCTGCCTTATGTCAACCTAATAACGCACATGTCTACACTCCCAGGTCCCTTTTACTCACCTAACTCACCCGTTACGTTGACTTAATTACTCCACCTCCATGAGGCATAGTGCTTAATTTGCTGCTGATGGGTCGACAGAGAGGCAGTGTCGACACAGTGTTGTGTAAGTCTACTGAGTTGGCTTCCAGGAGGTGTCCCACAATGCTCCACTGTGACAACTCTGGCGAGTGTTTTCAACTCCGCTGCATGGCAGCCAGGTACACAAGAAACTGCCCCTCCCCTCTTAAAGCCCCAGGAACTTTTGAATCTCCATTTCCTGTTCGATCAGTGTGGAGAGCTCAGCAGCCCAGCTAGTCATGGAGACTCAATGCCCCAAATGCGCTCCAGCCTGGAGTACACAGGAGGTGGTGGATTTTATTGGGCTGTGGGGAGAAGAGTCTGTGCAGGCACAGCACTGATCCAGCCACAGAAATGTTGACATCTACAAAAAGATCATGCAGGGAAAGGTGGAGAAGGGCTACACAAGGGACATAGAGCAGTGTTGCATGAAAATTAAAGAACTACGGCAGGCATACCAGAAAACAAGGGAGGCAAACAGTCATTCTGGTTCTGCTCCACAAATCTACATTGAGCTGCATGTGATTCTCGGCAGCAACCCCATCTTTACCCCTAAACACAGGGTGGATGTGTTTAGACCCAGGAGTCTGAGTGCAGGGCCACCTCAAGCAACAATGAGGAGGACATTGTGAATGAGAAAGAAGAGGAAGAGGAGAATGGAAGACAGGAAGCAGGAGATTCATTCTCCCTGAGAGCCAGGAGCTATTTTTAACCCCGGAGCAGTCCAGCTGGTTGCAGGACAGTACTGTGGCCGAGTGTAATGCCAGGGAAGGCACCTCTGGTGAGTTTGCAATTCCAATCAAACTGTAGGGGTTATAAACGCCTACATTTCATGTTCAATATGAAGAAAAAGTGAGGTGCGGTGGGTATCTGATTCACAGTGTCCATTCCAGCTATGCAGAGGGAGTCACCTGGAAAAGAGTGTTTATGTGCACAGGGATGGCCCGGGAATCCTCCCTGGCGAACTCCAGAAAACTTTTATGGAGGTACTCTGCAATTCTTTGCAGAAGATTTCTGGAGAGGGCTGCCTTATTTCTTCCTCCATAGCAGGACACTTTCTCATGCCACTCCAGTATTAACTCTGCCGGCATCATTGCGGTACACAGCATAGCAGCATAAGGACCAGGTCTATACCCAGATGCTTGCAGCATCTGCTCTCTTGCTGGCTCTGTTACCCTCAGGAGACTGATATCATAGGATCACCTAGGGGAGATGGTGGACATTTTCATTACAAGGGTTTGTACTGCAAACAATAGAGCATGTGATCCCCCATCCATGGTAATTTCTGGGTCTCTCAATCATGATTTCCCTAACATGTTAGGGGGTTGGGTGACAGGGATCGGCATTGACCTCAGAATCTGCAGGCCTACCAGCAGCATTGGGGGTGGTGGTTCTGTGTTCTCTCGAGGCCACAACCCCTACCCCAAGAGCCACTATGGATGAAGATCGCAGTTTGGGAGGCTTAACTCTGGTTCCTGGTCTCCAAGCACCATCCATGTCACCAAGGGAAGGGGGCACTGTCCACCTGCCCACCTGTGCTTCTGACGTGGATTGTCCACAAGTTGCAGCACAAGACCCGTCACCCATGACTCTGGGCCATACTCACCATGGCTGGAACAGCAAACTGATTAATTGAATAGCTAGGGATTGTGATTATGTTCTGGCTTGCACTTCAGGGTAATAAGGGGAGTGATTTTAAAATAGCACCTTTGAGCTAGACCAAGGGTATGCATAGACAATGGTTTGTGCTTTGCAGTGGAAAGCTTGGTCTTCAGCACAGCCTTCATATCGGTGCAGAGGCTTTCGCAGATTAGAAGACGGAAAAAGAGAACGTGTGATGACACATTCAATGAGATAATGAACACCTCTTGGACAGCTGACATGGAGCTAAGATCCTGGAGGATTTCATTGTCTGGAAAAACTGGACACAGACATAGATAGCCGGAGAGCAACCGTGGAGCATGAGCATGCCATGCAGGATGAGATGCTGTGGATTATGAAGGACCAATCAGACATGTTGAGGTGTCTGGTTGATCTTCAAGAAAAAGAGTTTGAGGCTAGACTCCCTCTGCAGAACGGCTTGCAAATGTTTCCCTATTCCCAATTCCCTACCCCCAAACATTCCAGGAGGTGCAGGGGAGAGGGAAAGTGCAATATCCCAGGAGGCACTGGGCGAGGGTACTAAGAACAAAAGGCTACCATTCAAAGACTTTTGATGGGCAAGACTTCTATGCTTACACAGACAGTCTGACTTAGATTCTCCCTTCCCAGAAGTATCACACCATTTGCCCAAGGTTGAATTATTTTCCTGGTCTTTCAGTTTCTTTATGCTTGTGCAAAAAAAGTCAATTTTTTGAGAATGAAACACTTTATTTATTCCCAGCATGAGGGTTGAGGGGAGAAAGAAGGTGCAGAGAAACTGATGCGATGGAGAGGATGGTATGGGAAGGCACAACACAGATAAGTGGTGCACATTACTTTTGGCTCACTATTGAAATGGGTTTTCAAAGCCTCCTAGATACAGAACTCCTTGATGGGCTCATTTTATGGCCCTGGTATCTGGCTGCTCAAAATTAGCTACCAGCCTATCCACTTTCCCATCCCACCCCTGCGTAAATTTCTCTCCCTTTGCCTTACAGATAATATGGAGCAGACAGCAGGCAGTGATAACAATAGGGATATTGCTTTCATTGAGGTCTAACCTAGTAAGCAAACTGTGCCAGCGACCCTTTAAACATCCAAAGGCACATTCCACCATCAGTCTGCACTTGCTCAGCCTGTTGTTGAACAGCTCTTTACTGCTGTACAGGTGGCCGATGCATGGCTTCATGAGCCATGGGAGCAAGGGGTAGGCTGGGTCTCCCAGTATCACTATTGGTACTTCTACGTCATCAATGGTTATTTTGTGATCTGAAAAGAAAGTCACTGATTGCAGCTTTCTGAACAGGCCTGTGCTCCTAAAGATGCGTGCGTCGTGCACCTTTTCTGACCATCCCACACTTATGTCAGTGAAACGCACCACTTGATCCACCAGTGCTTGCAACACCATTGAAAAGTATCCCTTTTGGTTTCTGTACTCTTTGGCAATGTGGTCTGGTGCTAAAATAGGAATATGTATGCCATCTATTGTCCCACCACAGTTAGGGAACCCCATTGCGGTAAACCATCCACTATGTCCTGCACACTTCCCAGAGTCACTACCCTTCTTATGGAAGTCAATTAATGTCCCTGCAAACTTGGATGACAACAGCTTCCATGTTGCATTTACCAACTCCAAATTGATTCCACACTGACTAGTAGCAATATGGTGTTCCAAGCTCCCACAGAGCAATTGCCAGTTGCTTCTCCCCTGTCAGAGCAGGTCTCATTTTAGTGTTGCTGTGCTTCAGGCTGTGGAAAGCTCTGCACAAAGTACCTGGAAAGTGGCCTTCCGCATTCAAAAGTTCTGCAGCCACTGTTCATCATCACATAACTGCATAATGATGTGATCCCACCTGTCAATTTTTTTCCCCTGAGGTCAGAAACAGTGCTCTACCATGTTCAGTTGCTGTATGACTGCCAGCAGCAACTGGGAATTGTTTCATTCTATGGCTTGCAGCAGGACTGCTTGAAGGACATCATGAAGTTGCACACGACAGCTCTTGTCTCAGGCCTGGAAATACTACAGGATAAGGCGTGAAGTGTTTGTAATGCTCACAACAAGAGTGCACAGGTGAGTGGGGTCCATGCTTCTCAGACTATGGCGTATGCACGGTTAAGCCAAACTTTTGAAAAAAGGTAGGTAAAAGCAGGGCCATCCCTAGGGGGGTGCAGGGCCCAGGACAACCCAGACCCTGCTCCCACTCCATTCCTTCCCCCAAGCTCCCGCCCCTGCTCTGCCCCTTTCCAGCATCTGGCCCCTCCCCCAAGTGACGCTGGAAGCTAGCGGGGTAGAGCGGGGCGGGCTGAGGTCGCTGCTGCTGCTTCCTGCCGCTGAGTGTGGGTCCGACCCCTGCTGCCAGCACCAGGCACCCCCCTAACTCCCCCACACCCTAATCCCATCCTCCCTGGGCTGGCGTAGTGCCCCCCGCATGACATGCACACAGAACCATCCCTAAGATATGGCAATTCAGGGCGGCTGCCATGGATCCCCCCAAAGCATCATGGGATGTTAAACCATGTTCCCATATCCCCTGCGACAATGTTTTGGTCCCATGAGGCAGTGCAAGACCTTCCCGCAAACCCCTGCGGCTAGTTGCACTATGGGATAGCTATTCATGGTGCACTGCTCTCTGCACTGATGCAATTGCTGCTAGTGAGACAATTTAGGAGACAGATAGTGTATGATTCAGATCAATTTTTTTTGATTTGCCATTCACTAGGGACTGCTGTGGGTAAAAGTATGGGTTGTTTGCCATTCATATCATGGAGGGAGGGAAGAAATTGCATCTACCAAGACAATGAGTGTGGTGGAGTGCCCAACCAACTTAATTACTGTGGCGGCTAGATGTCGACTTAAATTAAGTCGAGTTAACTTTGTAGTGTAGACATACCATAAGTCAATTAATCCAAACAGCAGCCAGACCTCATACCCAAGCATTTCATTTGGGACTAACCTGTAAATCAAAGCCCCTGAAAATCAGGCATACTCCTATCAGCCCCAGACCCCAATTCACAAAAGCTCGCTTAGTTTGACAGCCTCAGTGCTACAGATAGAGTCAGTCTGTAATAAGTCCAGCTGTTAGGAAATGTGAAGCAGGTTGCGGGGGATTAACCAGTAAAATTGTGTTGGATTTCTTTGTGCATGACTGCATTTACTTCCAATACAGCTGTACATAAAGGTGAGCATGTATAAGGGAGGTGGTACTGAAAAAAAAAAGGCAATGCAGAGCCCTTCAGGGTAGTTTGGTCCGATCAGAAGACATTGATATCAACTGTATGATGATCTGCTCAGCATGGCTGCAGTGGGGTGGCTTGATTCTCTGCTCCCTTATGCCAATATTACACTAGTGCAGTTCTACTGATATCAGTGGAATAATGGAGCAGAGATCAGGCCCAAATTCTTTAACCATTGTAATAATGAAATAAGAAAACAATGGAATGCAATCCTTAAAAAGCTTTAGGTAATATCATCAGGTACACAAAATATTTTGGAGGGAGGAGTGGATTAAGACTGTGGTAGAGCAAAGAATTTAAACACATGCTTACATTTTAGCATGTGAGTCAGTTCCACTGACTTCACTTTGACTATTCACATGTTTAAAGCTAAGCATGTACTTAAGTGCCCAATTTGTTGAAACTTTCTCAGTTATTTTGACTAATTAAAAAGTGGTAATTCAGTTATTTTTAGCAACCAACACAAGTGGTAGTAATCACCATTTCATTCATTGCAATTGATCTTCCCTCTCAGAGAAGATACCAGTTAGCAATCTGATGCTTTTGTAATAGTCTCACACTTCACTCTTTGAAATATATATATCCCCTGTGCAAACATGAGATTTAATCCGTTCTTTGTTTATAGGTTTCATATATTTAGCACTTCCACTATATACTATATTCTGACAGGCAGCATATTAACATAATGTATAATGTATACAATACCAGAGTCTTTAAAATGATCGTGTCTTTTAATGCAGATACTAATCAATGTGGAAAATGGCTAAAGGGAATTGGTTCTTTTGACAAGGATTGGAATGGAGATAGGGAAATAACAGAAGAAATAGGTATAAAAATATACCATTCTTGTGCTCTTAAATTTCCAATCTCCTGGACCTTTTCATAAGCTGAAGTAAAAGAAAAACCTAGCAGCTGCTGCATGCACATTTATGCATTTTAGATTAATATGAATATTTATGCTTTCAGACACAGACATTATTTCTTACCACTATTTTCTAATTGCAGCCAATATACACTTTATGTATTTCTTGGCTTCTTCATTTGGACAAGACACAGGGATCTAAGAGAGCTCAGGACTGCATTAAAAAAAAGTATCTACTGCTACATATTGAGGGGGTTACCAAACCCATGGGATATCAAGGAAACAGATAGGCCAGCTCCCCAGTGCTCCACCTCTGGGCCATAAAATCAGGAACATTTGCTGTCCAGGACAGGACCACTTTATTGAGGCAAGCCTTATGTGACTAGGTAGCAAAGAACACACTGTGCTTAAGCAAAGCCAATACCCAAAACCCATTTTTCCATAAACAAGAGTCAGCTATGGAGACATAACTCTTTTTAATGCTGTCTGGATGACTTCATTTGCAAAGTATTCCAAAGCTTACCATAGATCATGTGATTTGCCCAGCTTCATTCACTCAGGAAACTGATCTGTCCCTTTGCTTCTGTAGTAGAGAGGTCATTTATGAAAGCCTTGTGAGGGGTTGCATGAATCTATTGGGTCACTTACATCTCAGAAGGTGTATTTCTTCTCCCTAAGAATTCCTTCTCCATTTACTTTTATTGTTATTTTTTTTAACAGCTCCAAACATTTGCAACAAATGTTAGCAGGCATCTAATACAGCCACTGGATACAGTGTTGGAGGGTTTGACTCTGGGAACCCTGTATTAGGAACATTTTTTATTTCTTCCATATACTAAGTTATGGGTACATGCTAAATACTTGCTTCAGATAATTTTCATAAAGCTCTTTGTTCTTTATTCCCTTTCTGTTTATACTTATACACTCTATGAAATCTGTGCTTTTATTTTTCTTTAAGCAAATTTCAAATGAATGTAGTGCTCACAAATAGCACTGGATTGACAGCGCTATAGAGGGAAGTCCTTTCTCACAGAATAGGTAGAATTGTGCAAGCGTTTCCACCACTGCCCCTCCTACTTCATCTGGACTGGAGGGATCAGAACTTGGTCTGAGAGAACTGTTCAGATTTCCTGGGTAGGTCTACACTGCAGCAGAGAGCTTCCAGCCAAGGTAGATAGATTCATGCTAGCACCACTTGAGCTAGCACGTTCAAAACAGCAGTGTGGATGTTGCAGCACAGATGGTGGCTTAGGCTAGTCACCCAAGTACAAGACTGCCTGACCCTTTGGGTCTGAGTTCAGATAGCCACAAGCTGATCTCCCCAAGATCTGCATGAATTGTAGGGTTAAAGATACGGGGCTACTTTTCTCATGGAGGGGATCAGAGGGAAAACAAACACCACCTCCTAGAGACCTCAGACAGGAGCAGGGCCCTTTGTGGTAGGTTCTCAACCTTTTTCTTTCTGAAGCCTTCCCAACATGCTATACCAGGGGTAGGCAACCTATGGCATGCATGCCAAAGGCGGCACATGAGCTGATTTTCAGTGGCACTCACACTGCCTGGGTCCTGGCCACTGGTCCAAGGGGCTCTGCATTTTAATTTAATTTTAAATGAAGCTTCTTAAACATTTTACAAACCTTATTTACTTTACATACAACAATAGTTTAGTTACATATTATAGACTTATAGAAAGAGACCTTCTAAAAATGTTAAAATGTATTACTGGCATGCAAAACCTTAAATTAGAGTGAATAAATGAAAACTCGGCACTCCGATTCTGAAAGGTTGCCGACCCCTGTTCTATACAAACTCCATAGCCCACCTGTGCCATAACAACATCTGTTTTTCTGCATATAAAAGCCAGGGCCGATGTTAGGGGGTAGCAAGCAGGGCAATTGCCTGGTGCCCCATGTCACAGGGGGCCCTGAGAAACTAAATTACTCAGGCTTTGGCTTCAGCCCAAGGTGGCGAGACTTGGGAGCCCCAGGCTTCAGTCCCAGGTCATGGGGCTTTGGCTTTCTGCCCTGGGCCCCAGCAGGTCTAATGTCAGCCCTGCTTGGCAGACCCCCTGAAACCTGCTCGCGGCCCCCCAGTTGAGAACCTGGACCACTGTTTGAGAACCACTGTATTAACACACACAGTTCAGGGGCAGAAGAGCTTACAATGTAAAGTATATTTATGGCAGGGAGTTGATTATAACTTCACTATGGTGTTGTCATTTCCCTGGGAGGTACAAAAATTTGTGTTTGGTCATCTGAGGGGTTTTTACAAATATGGTATTGATCACCAGCAATTATTATTTTCAGGCTTTTTTAGTGCTCAGTTCAGCTGATCCTGAATTCTGTGGCAGTGGTTTTTGCAGAGAGGTCAGTGTCCCATTTCTGTATTGTCTCCATTTGCAGAGTTAGTCTTTGATTTTATTTGCTAATCGCACTGAGATATGCCTATAAATCATTCTCTTCTTTTGATTCTAGGCCTTTTCAGCTAGAGTCTTTCACTGGCTACTTTCCCCCAGGGCTGCCCAGAGGGAGGGGCAAAAGGGGTAGTTTGTCCCTAGCCCACCATTTGAGAAAGCCCTTAAAATGACGGAGGGGTGACTGGGCCAAATTTGAGTGAGAGGCATTGCAAATGGGGTTGCAGCACTACTCATGTTTGGTCCAGCCACCCTCCATCATGACAGAAATTTGCATGAGTGGCATTGCGACCTGGCACATTGGTTCACAGCATCAGTTAGGTTTGATGCCCATCATGTATCGTGCAAGGAGTAACTCACCCATCCTGGCTGGGCCCAAATCCCACCATTACCATCACTGGCATCCTCAGGCTGGGCCCGAGCTGACTCCCTAGGCTGAGAGCCCAAGAATGGAGCAGGGTCCTACTGGCAGCAGGGCTGGATCTCAGGGAGAGGCAGAACTACAAGTGCCCCCCTCGCCATATGCAGGGCAAAGTCCCCCATCCTCCTCGGGAGGGCAGCAACCCAGCAGGCCTGGGGCCTCTCTTACCCATCCCCTCCCCTTAAACTCTTTCATCTCCATGGTAGTTTTTTTGGAAGGATTGGGGGCCTGAGTTTCAGATTTGGTCCCAGAACTCTCAAAACCTCTGTGCACCCCTGCTTCCCCCAAGAAACAATTCCTGCATGCAGACGGAACAACTCCAAGATCTGAAGTACAGAATATTTACCGAAGACAAGACACTGCTGCTTAAAACTGTGTTGTTTGCTACAGTAATAAGGAGAGAAAAGAGATCCTGGAGATAGAAATATACTAAGAACTGCACAGTGCTATAGAGAGTCCTTTGAGTGTCACTCCTGGGGCTCACGCCATCATATGACCTACCTCCAATATAGTTTGCCAAACAAGGATGCAACTTAATAATCAACTGTAAAGACTCCTTGGGTTCCATAATGGGTCACATACAACCTGCTTTTCAGATTTTACAAAGTTGGTGGCTGTATCCCTTATTTAATAGTTAATTAGCTTAAGATACTCCAAGCAACTCAATATAACAGTAAAAAAAGTTACTATAGATATTCTCTAACACATCAATATATCAAAGAGGATTTACCTGCCATGATGTATGGCTGAAATGGCTTTGGAAATGCTACAGCACAGGAAAGAAAAAAGACTGATCTGAATTATACATTATCTGTCTCCTAAATTCCTAGTACTTGAGTGCACACAAGCTTGTATGCTTTATTCCCCCAACATTTCATATACTCCAGGAAATTCCTGAGAGACAATTTTCTATCTAAAAAAGAAAAGGAGTACTTGTGGCACCTTAGAGACTAACAAATTTTCTATCTAGTTATACACTTTAATTCCAAAAGTGATCTCAGTGAAAAGTTATAGTGCAGCGGTAGTAACATCTCTTTTTTTGTCTCACAAACAGTACAGTAATTTATGGCTTTACCACTAAGGGATCTCTATGCTAGTCTCCTGATCATATCAGGACAAGATGGTGAAGTAGTCCTGGAAGCAAGTTAGAGTAATTAACTGAGAGAAAAAGTGGTCTCTACCCAGAACGACAAGGGCAAATTTGCTTGTTCAGCATCTCAAAGGCAGAGGCCATGTCTTATGAAAATATGGGGAAACAACAAACGCATTGCTTACTAATTGGAAAAAACGAAGACTGGGATTTCCAAAGGGACTGAAGGGAGTAAGGCACCAACTTGCATTGAATTTCAATGGCAAATGGGCATTTAACTCCCTTAAACTCCTCTGAAATTTACAGCTAAAATACATAAAAGCGTATGGCACAACCAAACGCACCAGCACACGTGCCATTAAAAAGGAGAGAGAAATCATTTTCCTTTACTGCTACAATTACATTATTGTAGCTATATTAGATATAATGAGCACTAGTAAGCCACACTTCTCTTTGGGTATTCAGACAGTGCTCTCTGTAGACTAAAGCATGGTTATGCTTGGGATAAACTGGGCTTCAAAACAATTTAAATTGGTGGAGTTACTGGCTTTGCACTGCAAGAGATTCCAAGTGAAACAACTCCACAAGATGTCCATTTTACCCTCTCTCCAATATTTGGTCAGAGTCCAGTTTTAAGAACTTAACCTACTTTCCAGTTTAACCCATTTCCTCTGCCCACCTTCTCATTCCCTAGGAATGCAAACAACAGAGGAACATTAATATTTGCTTTATTATTATGTCTTTAAGCTAGAGAGAGACAGATCTGTGTGTTGGCTAAGGTTTGTTTTCCACTTGGGGTTGCCCCTGTATGTTCTGAGCCTATCAAGAAGCAGACTAGTTGGAAGACCAGGCCATCCATCTCATTCCTTGCCTGCTGTCATTTTGTTCTAATCTTGGCAAGGGATGGCAATGCCAAATCGAGGCTACTGGTTTTGATCAATAACTTCTTTACTTCATATGTCTCTCTCTTTCCCTGTGTCTGAGTTGTGTCTTGCTGCTGGAAACCACAGGATTTTGGCCTTTTCCCTAATGAATTTTCATTTTCTATGAGTTTTTGTTTTTATTTAAAAACCCCAGCATTTGTCTCTCTACAGTAAACAAGAAAAAGACATACAGTAAATATGACATTTAGGTTAAAATGTTGACGTCCCTGGGAACAGCTGAAATAAGATGGTGAATGCAAAGTGAAAGCCCCCCAGTCCCACCGCTGAGATGAATGATGATGAGACACAGAGCTATTAGCAGCTGCTGGGGTAACATGAGGCGATAGTGCAGTCACTTGAACATTTCTCTGCAAGGCTGTACATTGCAGTTCAGGGTCCTCGGTTAAACCAAACTATCCCGTCAAATATTCACTTGAAACTAAATAGTAGTGCCTAGTGTGTTTTAGTTTTTATACCAAATATTGATCAAAATTATCCCTAATGAAGGAGGGGATAGTCTAGAAGCAGAGATGGGTTTACACCATAGCAGGACAAGGTTTTTGTCTAGCTGAAAAGAGTCATCCCCACATTGTATTGACAGGAAAAGAACATTAATCTTCGGAGCATGTCCTCATCCTAACCCAATCACTGTACATCCAGAGCAGAATAATCGTCATAGTTCATAGCCTGTAAAATATGATTTAAAGTAAACACTGCCAATGAAATGAAAGTTTCCTTCATCTACTCCCACATCTAATTTACAGTAAACCTCTAACACTCTAATTTACTGTAAACCAACAACATTATGGACAATCTGAGGAAATAATCCCTCAGGCTGACCAAAGGTTTTGGAAATCCAGATGCTTCAGACTAATTTATTATAATGCACATTTAAAAACAGGCTCTTGGGATAAGAAATAATAGAAGCCTCCTTAGGCCCTAATAAATATCATAGGCCACTGATTAAAAAACCAAACCAAAACACACCAACAGAAAGACCTGTTGTATTCTAACACTGAACAAGGAACTTTATTATAAATCATGGCAATAGGATTATCCGTAAAGCTATTCTGCTCTCTCTGCTTCATTGCAATGCTTCGCCCTAGAACGTTTCCTAGCCCTGCCATCTGCCTGGCTTCCTGGTGTAGATTTAAAGAAACACTACACATATCCTCAAATGGGGTCCAAAGACAAAGCTTAAAGCAGGTATTAACACTGCAGCTTTATTTCATCTCTGAGGAGGCGAGATGCCTAGGGAATAAGCTTTGGTTTCCCTTCTTTTCCTGTAAAAACGGACCATTTTGACCAAGGCTCCCCTTTTCTGTGAAAATTTTCCTTTGGTCAAAAAGCCTGTTTTTCACTGGCTTTTGACAAATAACTTCTGCACAAATCTAGTCAGTAGCTCCCGACTTCTACTTGGGTGCTTATGCTGCTACACTATCTCCCCTCTATATTTTATTCATTAATAAAATACTCTCATTTTCTTCATCACCATCATGGTCATCACTGTCATTGTTAACATAGAAAAATATGTTTTCACACCCCTTTAGAACACAGGGAGATATGTTCCCTGCCCAAAGAGAATCCAATCTAAACTAGATGGAACCAAAAAGACATGGAAGAATGGGTCAGTTGAGGTGGAGGCTGTGGGAAAAGTACTGGTGAAGAGAACAAGGTAGAAACGCTATCCTGAGGTAGTAAGCAGAAGGAAAGGAGGCTGCATTTTAGCAGTAAGGAAGTGGTAGAATTTTTCAAGAGTGGGAGGAGTATAAATGAAGGTGCAAAGCCGAAAGTTAGATAAGGAGATGAAGAGAGCAGTGCTTTGCTATATTTAGAGAGTAGGGGCTTTCAGACACATTGGTAGTATCGCAAGCTCAGCAGCCCACTGTAACACACCCACTCTGCATCTCACACCTCACTGGCTTTATTATTAGTGACAGCCCCTGGAAAGGAGTCTTATCTGTTCTGTGATGTCAAGCCACTGTCTGGAGGTGTTTGTATAAAACAAAAGCATTTATAACATGTGGTATTTACTAATAACTGTCAGCTCCCTCTCTTGCACAGCCACTTCACTTCCTCACACACACAGATTAAGAACACGCATCTTTTAAATGATGTACATATGATTCTTATGGCTCCTCTGGAATGGTTACTGTCTTTTGTGTAAACATCTCATTGCCACAATTTATAACACTCCTCTTCTTTATCGATCAGCTTGTGTAATTGTTCCAAGTGAGCCATTCTATCTGCTGTGTAACGTAAATCCATCTTCAGACATGGAAGACATGCGTCAGAACAACACTTAGCGTTTCAATAGTGCCTTACATTGGAGGATCTCAAAGCACTTTACAAACATCGATGAATTTAGCCTTAAAATAGCCCCATGTGGCAGGTTTAGGGCTGAGCAAATAATGCATAACCAGGCCCTTATTCAGCAAGGCACTTAAGTTGGGGCATTAACTTCAATAGGACAACTCATATGCTCAACCTGAAGTTCCTTGCTGGATAGGACCCTAAATGATTTATTCAATGAATTTGGCCTCTCTTCCTGTTTGCAAACTGTTGGTAGCTTACAATTTTCTTGTAACATGGGAGGCCTCTTTTCAAAATCAATCCCCTTAGTTTTAAAAGGAATTTGTTTAGAGTATGTTTTTTTTATATATATAAAAGAAACATAGATCTATGTTTCTTTTATGTTTTCCTTTTCTGGCTTAAGTGATTTGTATATGCCTCACTGAGGTGTGATTGCTGAGTAGTTAAGGCACTTGACTACAATCCTGAACATCGTGGATTTGTATCTTGCTTGAGCTCACAATGAGAGATCACCTCCAGTTCAACTAGCTGCAAAATGGGTACCTGATTCATTAGGTGAGGGCTGTCAAAGACGGTCAGAGCTGATGCTGCCACACAGGGGCGGCTCTACCAATTTTGCCTCCCCAAGCACCTGCTTGGAAAGCTGGTGCCTGGAGCGGGTCCTGCTGCCACATCACTCCTTTGTATATCGTGGGCTATGAAACTGAAGCTACATCAGGCAATGAACCATTGGCTCGGGGAGACTGTGATGCATAACCTTTGTGTGTTATACCTCTCCCCATCCTCTTCTGTGTTGTTTTTCTCTGTTCAAAATGAAGAAAAGCTTATCAGAGCAGGATACTTCTGTTCTGTTTGTATGGTTCCTAGCACAATAGGACCTTTAGGCACTATTGCAATAAACATGACAACAACAACATATCTTGTGATGACCCTCTGCCAAGGAGTACATTTCACTCACAAGTAATACCATCACCTAATTCTACTGTGCATGTGTGTAAAGTGAACAGGATTTTGACCCAAAAATCAATAGGAAGAGCAGAGCTCTTTGACTGGAAGTGTCTCTCTATTCCAACTCTTTTCACTCTGTGACCCAAGTAGCATAGGTGCGGGAGGTCACCAGGCCAACCAGAGACTACTTCCAATGCTAAAAACAAAATAAAACCACTCCACAGTGTCCACAACAGGACATGTACAAACAATGCTGGGACAGGGCCATGATTAAAATTAGTTTGAGAATGTGTTAAACAAAAACAAGTTCAATTTGCTGGATTTCCTTTTTTAAAAAAATCCAAGCTGGCCAGTCTCTCCAATGGATCTTGGCTAATACAGCCATCTACAAGTCTGTCTTCCATTGAACTTGTTTTCTCATTTCAATCCTTCTTGTCAAAAATAGAGATTTTTTTTCTTCACTGAGAGGAAAGAGGAATGTAATTTACATTTATTTTCCTAGTAAATATTTTAAGTCAAATTCTCTCGGTTACACCGGTAATAAAGCCCTGAAGAAAGTAGGATTGCATTGATGTAAATGGGAGGAAACTCTGACCTTTTTATATTACTTATTAAAAATACATTTGAAGAGAATAATCTAAGTAAGATGCAAAGATCTCAGGACTAATTCACGAGTAAATTTTATGAAAAGGCCTCTTTTGAGTGTGCAAATTACATATGTTTGTAACTTCACTTGGCTATTGTACATGCATGCTCACTTTAAGAAAGAGGAGGGTGATTTGAGTTTTTAACTTAAATTTGTCTGGCTTGCTGGTGACAGATTACAGTGAACTGTACTGATGCACTTATGTTCTAAAGAATGGCCATACTGGGTCAGGGTATTAGCAATGCTGGGGTATTATTTTTATGTGCTTTTTAGGTTATGTCAAAGTACCCTTTTTTAGCGATTATATACACTCAAAAGAAACAAACAAACCACCTGTGCAGACACTTTAAATAGTCTACTGCCTGAAT
This sequence comes from Dermochelys coriacea, assembly GCF_009764565.3. Taxonomy (NCBI): domain Eukaryota; kingdom Metazoa; phylum Chordata; order Testudines; family Dermochelyidae; genus Dermochelys; species Dermochelys coriacea. The sequence continues at coordinate 196,343,810 of NC_050069.1, forward strand.
GTGCACCAGTGTTAGAATTTACACCCAGAACTGGATGGCCTCAATGCGTTTTACAGGAACAATTTCTAACATATGTGTGCACAGATATTCGACAATTTACTGTATGTGCATAATTGGTAGACTACTGAAAGTCAATGTACAAGCATTTGAATATACAACATTTGAGGTGAATGCCTCTGTGTGTGTATATGTGTGTGTGTGTGATTTTGCACATGCACATACAGAGGCCAAAGTCTGAAAATTTACCCCTCAGAGAGGTGCAAGCAACACAGTACTTGTATGGTGGTCAGAAAATGGACATAAAGGATTGTAAATGGTAAGCCAGTATCTCTAATAAGTTCAGAGTAGCAGCCGTGTTAGTCTGTATCTTCAAAAAGAACAGGAGTACTTGTGGCACCTTAGCGACTAACAAATTTATTAGAGCATAAGCTTTTGTGGGCTACAGCCCACTTCATCGGACGCATAGAATGGAGCATATAGTAAGAAGATAGATAGATAAATAGATAGATAGATAGATAGATAGATAGATAGATAGATAGATAGATAGATAGATAGATAATACACATACAGAGAAGGTAGAAGTTGCCATACAAACTGTAAGAGGCTAATTAATTAAGATGAGCTATTATCAGCAGGAAAAAAAAACTTTTAGCCTCTTACAGTTTATATAGAAACTTCCACCTTCTCTGTATGTATAGATATGTTCCATTCCATTACGATATGTTCCATTCTATGCTTCCGATGAAGTGGGCTGTAGTCCATGAAAGCTTATGCTCTAATAAATTTGTTAGTCTCTAAGGTGCCACAAGTACGCCTTTTCTTTTTGAGTATCTCTAACAATAATATACCCAAACAAGGGAACCCAGGTAGACTCATCATATCTGGCCAAAGCACTTTTACTCAAGGAATATCAGGACACATAGAAACCATCCTCAAACCATTCACCACACAAAAGACTAGCTTTCTTCGTGACACTATCAACTTTTTCCAGAAACTCTGCAATGTTAACAACTTCACCCAGCACACCATCCTTTCCACCTCTCTGTCACCAGCATTCCTCACCAAGATGGCATTGCTGCCTGCTTCAGATACCTACAAAATAATTCACAGTTCTTGGAAATCCACCCCAACAACACACCCTCAAACTTATCCATTTCATCCTCACCCATAACACTTTTACATTTAACACAAAATGCTTTCTCCAACCCATGGGAACAGCATGGTTCTGGGATGGGGTCTGAATATGCCAACCTCTTCTTAGGCCAACTCGAGGAAGAATTTCTGGAAAAATGCATCATAAAACAAATTATATAACTGATACATCAATGATATTTTCATCCTCTGGATAGACGATCTAAACTTGCTCATAGATTTCACCACAACTTCTACAACCACCACCCACTCATCTATTAATCTCTCTCTAGAACACTCCTACACCAGTATCTACTTCCTGGACACCATAATCAGCTTTAGCAATGGAACACTACAGAAACTATATACAAGAAACCCACGGATCGCAGCACTTACTTCCACAGATACATCAAGAAATCTGTTATCTACAGCCAGGCATGAATACCACAGACTTTTCTCCAAAAAGGAAGTCTGAGATACATACCTAAAGACACTTAAAACTGCCTTCACTAAACAAAGGACACTCCACCAGAGAAGTAGATCACATACTGGAAGAGCCACCAAGATACCACAGGAGAACTTGCTGCACAACAGAAACCCCACTGCCAAAAACCACCACTGACCACACACTCCTAGTTCTTGCCAACCACCCCACACTGGAACCCATACAGTTCATCAATAAGGCTACGGTTTAGTCATGGGTGTTTTTAGTAAAATAAACAAAAATTCACAGCCCCTGACCTGTCCATTACTAGTACTGTAAATACCTGGACTAATCTTGGAGTGACTGCTGCTGCGGGGGCACCCAGGGAGCCACTGCTGGTGGGCTGCTGCGGGGGGGGGACCAGCTGCCAGGGGCCATCGGAGCAGCAGTTGCTTCAGCTTCCCCAAGAACCACTAAAACAAACAAAAGGAAGTATTTTTTTCACACAATGCACAGTCAATCTGTGAAACTCTTTACCAGAGGATGTAATGAAGGCCAAGACTATAACAGGGTTCAAAAAAGAACTAGATAAATCCATGGAGGATAGGTCCATCAGTGGCTATTAGCCAGGATGGTCAGGGATAGTGTCCCTAGCCTCTGTTTGCCAGAAGCTGGGAATGGGCGACAGGGGATGGATCACTTGATGATTACCTGTTCTGTTCATTCCCGCTGGGGCACCTGGCACTGGCCACTGTTGGAAGACAGGATACTGGGCTAGATGGACTTATGGTCTGACCCAGTATGGCCATTATCTTATGTTTCTTATGTAACCACTGCTGGGAGCCGCGAGAGCAGCAGCTGCTCCGGCTGCTCTGGGGACCGCTGCTCAAGCGGTCCCCGGTACCAGCCACACAGCCCAAGCTGCGGCTGGCCCTAGGGCTGGCTGAGCAGCTGGGTGCAGAGCCACTCCAGCAGTGGCCGGTGTGGCTGTCCCTGGGGCCACCTGAGCAGCTGGCCCCAGATCCAGCTGCTTGGACAGCCCTGGGGTCAGCCACCCTGGTGACTGCAGAAGTCACAGAGGTTGTGGAAAGTCATTGACAGACACGGAGGCCTAATCATCAAGCAGTTCCAACCCATATTTTGATTGGGACCATGTTGTGAATAATCTTTCCTGAACCCTCTCTTCTAGTCTTCAAACAACCTACTAGCCTTGCCTACTAGCCTCATCATCAGGAACAAGCTCCCCACAGATCAGGACCCACCAACTCAAAGCGGCACCAGACTCTGCCATAACAACATATTTAAAACCTGCAAACATATCTCCACTGCTACAATGATCAACACTCCCCACAACATATCTTTCAAGATCCATGGGTCCTACACATGCCTATCACAACATATAGTGTATGTCATCCTTTGCACCCTAAATGCCAACAACAACTATGTCGTGAAACCAGACAGACAATCACTACTCTCAAATGAACTCACACAGAAAAATGATAAGAAAAACCCCACCATATCACTTCTGCGCAAACACTTTTCACAAAACAAACACTCCATATCTGATCTCTAAATTCTCATCCTCAAAGAAAACCTGCACACTAAACACCTTGCACTTAAGAGAAAGACTGTTTTTATGATGTCATAACAATTGGTAACACATCCTAGTGCCCACTAACCCTTAATTATCCACTTCATTTTACGTGTCTCCTACAATGTGTGTGCCCCTTATGTTTAATTTCAGAGTAGCAGCCGTGTTAGTCTGTATTCGCAAAAAGAAAAGGAGTACTTGTGGCACCTCAAAGACTAACAAATTCATTAGAGCATAAGCTTTCGTGAGTTACAGCTCACGAAATGCATCCGATGAAGTGAGCTGTAACTCATGAAAGCTTATGCTCTAATAAATTTGTTAGTCTCTAAGGTGCCACAAGTACTCCTTTTCCTTATGTTTAACAATCTGTCCCACCTTGTGTTTTGCTCAGACGCTGTTACCTTCTCCAAACATGTGGAAGAGCTCTGTATAGGTCAAAATCTTATCCCTTCCACCTTGTCTTTAAGCATAATCTGGCATTCAGTGGATGAGCAAACTAAGTGTAGCACAGAGGAAAGTAAATTTAGGGCAGGAAAAGCCACTGTAGAATAGAATAGGCCCCTCCCCCCATGTTATCGCCTCAATTGTTAGTTACTTTTCCTTGTACACATTCTGGTCTACCCATGTTTTACACACATTTTGAATATACAATGACTTCAAAAGTGGTGGAAGCTACATTCCTTTAGCACTTAGTGAGTCTAATTCTCCTCTTGTAGATCTATGCTATTGCATCTCCATTTAAATCAATGGAATTTATTCTTGATTTATACTGGTGTAAATGAAAGGAGAATTGATCCCACAGCCTCTTACTTATGACATTTAACCTAGAGCACTCAATTTGATCAGAGCCTTCCATAAGCACTACACTTGTTTACACTACAGGCCAAATCTTGGGTCCTATTGAAGCCACTGACAAAACTCTCATTGTTTTAAAGGGACCAGGATTTGGCTAACTTGTCTGAATTTGTCCTAAGATTTTAGGGACGGCTAAGCAAGTGGGAATGGACAAGGCCAGTGCATAATATCACAGCACATTAAAAAAAAATCACTGAAATGAAGATGAACACCACGTAAAAATAGAGAACTCTGAATTTCTCCCTTCTCTAGATTTAAATCAGATCCTTCACCATTCTATGGATGTGGTTATACTAAAGAATCTGAGATCAATCCCTAAGCAGTGAATTGAACAGTCTATCATTCCAAAATGTGATATGAAAGTGAGCAAACACAAGATATGAAAGGACAAAAAATTAATATTCATACCCTCATAGCTCCTAATGATAAATGATGTCCCACATGTACATTGAAAATTGCCTTCCTTTTGCTTATGAGGGTTTTTATATTTAAGGTTATTGAGAAAGAAAAATCTTGAAATATCTATAATTATGGGGAAAAAGAAAAGGAGTATTTGTGGCACCTTAGAGACTAACAAATTTATTAGAGCATAAGCTTTCGTGAGCTACAGCTCACTTCATCGGAAATGCATCCGATGAAGTGAGCTGTAGCTCACGAAAGGTTATGCTCTAATAAATTTGTTAGTCTCTAAGGTGCCACAAATACTCCTTTTCTTTTTGCGAATACAGACTAACACGGCTGCTACTCTGAAACCTATAATTATGGGGGAATACTATAATTGTAAAATATATCTTGTTTCTTTATATGCCTTTTACTGGCTTTCTGAATAACACCTAAAGTGCAGATTTGAAGTCCAGTAGGTGCTGGATTCACATGGATTAACAAAAAGAAAAGGAGTACTTGTGGCACCTTAGAGACTAACAAATTTATTTGAGCATAAGCTTTCGAGAGCTACAGCTCACTTCATCGGCTGCATCCGACATGAACTGTAGCTCACGAAAGCTTATGCTCAAATAAATTTGTTAGTCTCTAAGGAGCCACAAGTACTCCTTTTCTTTTTGTGGACACAGACTAACAAGTTTTCTACTCTGAAACCTGTCATGGATTCACAGTTACTCTCAGACAGAAATACACACATTAGTTCAGTCTATCTTATTAACCTACTGTCTCCCAATATTTACAAAAGCTTTACAACCCACAAACTGCACAAAAGCTTATGCTTAAATAAATTTGTTAGTCTCTAAGGTGCCACAAGTACTCCTTTTCCTTTTATGAACAAGGAAATATCTGAGCAATTCAGGGGGATGAAATTCACCTTCCACTACTGTTAGAACACAGTTGTTGGGTATGGTGAGTAATGTCTTTTGCTGATTTACTGTTTTCATCATACAGTGCAATTACTGAAAATGAATTGTACATGGACTAACTTACTAGACTGTTCAGCTGCGTAGACATGGTGCAGAATTTTGCAGCCAGGGCTTTGATATTATCAGAGTATATGAAATCAATTTAAGATGCAGTATGCTGGCTGCTTGTATTCTTGGCTAGAAGGTACAGGTTTTGACATACAAAGGCCAAATACTCTCCTCAGTTACATCTGTGCTCCTCTTTTCATATCAAGCCCATTACATTCAGTAGGGTTGTGTAGGATAACAAAAACTGAAGATAAGATTGGGTTCCTGAAACACTAATCTTTGTGATCACCTGGTGCCTTATGTGCCCACCCCCCTCTTTATTTTGTACTGCTTAGATCAAGGAGGAAAGAGAAGGGTGCAGTCAGAACTCTAAGTTGAATCTGACAGCTGTACATTTGCATCTGTGGTTTTGTACCACTAGGATTTCTATCTGGCCCTAGGTTTATTTATGACTAAAATGTAATAGAGTTATTACAACTATGTTCTCTTCTAGGCAGCAGGAAATTCTGAGCAAGGGTAACATGGGAAAGAGTAACTTTTTAGTATTATCATCATCATCAACAACAGTGTGATGAAGTGGGACTGTTCTTAATGTTTCCTCTGAATAGTGTGGGGGTGCCTCAGTTTCCCCTGTGCAGTTCTTAAGTATCTAGGTGGTGGGGTAAAGGTGTATGATCATTGCAGAGTCCTAGAGGGCAGGTGTGTGCAGGGGTCTGGACACAGAGAATGGCCAACATCCTGCTTCCTGGCAACTGATGGCCTGGCCCTTCCCCCCCTGCAGGATGAGAGCTAAAGGGGTTGGAGAACAAAGGAATCCGGTGACCTCCTGACCTGGGAAAGGGACAAAGCCCAGAAGAGGGGGGGCTGGAGATAGTTTCAGTTTGGGGCTGGCTAGGGACATAGAGTGAAGTGCAGACATGGTTGTCTGGCTCACTGCCCCCCAAAATGGACCCAGCTGAGGGGTCCTGTTCTCTGTACCTACAAGCTCTGTTTTAAACCGTGTTCCTGTCATCTAATAAACCTCTGTTTTACTGGCTGGCTGAGAGTCACGTCTGACTGCGGAGTTGGGGTGCAGGACCCTCTGGCTTCCCCAGGAGCCCGCCTGGGCGGACTCGCTGTGGGAAGCGCACGGAGGGGCAGAGGATGCTGAATGCTCCGAGGTCAGACCCAGGAAGGTGGAAGCTGTGTGTCCTGAAGACAGTCTGCTCACCGAGAGGAGACTTCCCCAGAGTCCTGACTGGCTTCGCAGGGAGCAGTTCCAGAGCATCTCCCGGGGACTCCGTGACAAACAGAATCATTGTGAGGTACTCAGGTCAAGACTCAAGAGAAATTACTGTTTGACTTGAATGAGTTTTTAGGATTCACAGAAAGTATCCAGGGTGCCTGGTGATACAAGGTAACTCTAGTTTCAGTGTGGAAATGATTCATTCTTCATTCATTCTTCAAGTCTAGTGAAGATCAGGCACTTTCCACAGCCTCAGCAGGATCATTTTATCTGGTAAAGGCTGTTACTATGCACACTTGGCACACATTTGTATAGACTAATGCCCAATCCTACAGGAAGGTCTGTGTGGGGCACAGGAGTCCATCTTTTAGAGCTCACTGAAGGACTGGGGCCTCATTTTGCTAACTCACTCTGGGGCACTCCAGGTTAGGATAGTCAGCAACCCCAAATCACTTATGCATCCCTACTTATTAAAAGGATGTTTGTCCAGTACTGGCTCTTTTAGGGCCTGATCCTGTTAGATACAAACTGCCCTTCACTCCAGTTGATTTCAGTAGGAATTGAGGGTGCTGCTTAGCATATTGCAGGAACAAACCCAAAATAAAGTTTAACTTTAATTTGTTCCCACTCCTTGCATTATCTTCTAAGGCTAGGATCCTGAGGGTGAAACTAGCCTGACCCTCCTGGGAGCAGTGGGGACATCCATTTGCCTCTCCTCAAGCTGACACTTACATACCCATTCTGCTTTATGCTATGACCCCATTCCATCACTTTGGTGTCTTAAAGCATAAGTGTAATTTGCTCCCACAAAAGTGCTTTGTAAATTGTTAATGTTTTGTATTTTACTTCTAGCAACTGAATGGAAACTCTTTGCAGTCTGTACTGTACATTATCAGCCTTAATTCTTTCAGAACACAGGAGAGGAAGAAATCTAATTGAAAAAATGGTGCGAGGGCTGTAAAGGCCACAGTCCTGCAAGGTACTCTGTGCAGGCAGACTCCAGAGACAAGGCAGGCCCACTGCTTTTAATGAGGTGCTGTATGGACTCTGGGGTTGGCCTGTGCATAGCAGCTTACCAAATCAAGGAGAAATCCTGTCCCTTTTTGTCACTGATTTCAATGGAGCCAGGATTTTACACTTTAATTTATTCTTGTGTGTGCACATAAATGTAGATTCTAGTGAGTAATTTTAAGGTTTTATTTGAAATTCAGGACACAATATCCAGTGGCTTCCCCTGTCCCCATTGTTTCTAACATGATTGTATGGAGTTTATGTGAGGTTTTGTTTCCCTAATAAATTTCCATTTTTCCTTTGAACTAAATTTGTGGGGTTTAGTACTTATTTAGTGTAAAGGTAAATGGATGCGAAAAGAGACAGACGGAAATGAGAGGGAGATTTCTAGGTCTTAGGGAGAGGGCACAAGAAACTGGAACAGAGAGGGAAGGGGGCAGGCAGGCAGGCAATCTTTAAGACAGCTTCTGACAAATGGTGGCAGCCATTTTAAGTAATGACATTCATGATTCTGGAGTCAGATTTGTACAGCTACACATTTGGGAAAATTGCCAGACTCATGTACAAAATGATTCCAGTTTGGAAGACTGTCCCTTACGCAGAATACTGAAAGATTTAAAAAAGTAAAAATCTACCCAGCACAACCACAGCTTATTCATAGAATGCATTAAATATAATCTGTTGACACCTCATTTCAGCATCACAGATCGCAGTGAGAATTGAACAAGGCACATAAATCCCTTGTTATGGGAAAGGATTAAAGAAGAATGGAATGAATGTTATCCTACCGCTAGAGTTTATATCTAGCAATCTAATAAGAGGGGAGGGGGAAAGCCCAGTGTCAAGCAAAGAACGCAAAAGAGGATTTGGGGAATAGCACCCTACACCTGCAGCCTCACAGAGAGGCAGATTTTCAGTTCTCTGCAAAAGCAACTCGTGCTAATTTAGAAGTGTAGAAGGAAAGTTTTGGCAGCACAGAGAAAGAGAGGCTGCTCTTGTTCTGTAGAACCATGCTCAATAAAGGGCATATACAATATCACAGGTATCAGTTTCCAAGACTGGGAAGGTATGAAACTGTCGGCGATCAGGTAATGTACTTCATACTAATAAGTGCTATGGACGAGTTGTACATTGAATTCACTGATAAGTAGATAATTTCACATTTCTTACGAAGGCCTGGTTTTATGAAAAACATCATTTATGTGGGAGAATCCAAAAATGTCCCCTCCTCTCTGGGAGCTGAGCTGCTGATGCAATTTATTATTAAAAATAGCATTTTAAAAATCCTGCTGTAGGCAAGGTTTAGCTGCTTCCAAAATTCACACCTTCTATGATTTTCAGGCAACTCTCCATCTCCCCATATATTACAGCTCAGGCTCATTGTAGGTCTGGTAAGGCATTAGTTGCCATTAGTTTTCCCCTGATCCAGAATGAAAATGAAATAACATCACATAGAACTGACACTTTAGCATCCCCCTAGCTTTTCTATGCAATTCCCACAGCTAAGGCTGGAATATGGATTTTGGGGCCTCTAATAAAGCTATTCTTGGGGGGAGTATGGAGTGAAGGAATTTCAAGAGACCCCATTTTCCTTTACTTAAGACAAGCTACAACTACAGTTTAATAGAATGCAGATAAATGTTGATAGCCTGATCAGACCTCATGGGTTTCTCACTTCAACAGATGTCACTTATTTTAGTCCAGAAGTACTATAAAGCTTCCACAGTCACTCACTTACTGCTGAAAATTATTGCCCTTAAACATAAAGATTCATGCAAATGAGATTACAGAAAGAATCATTTGCGTGAAGGGATTTACACAACAGAATTTAAAGTTTCCTACATGATTAATTGTTTTACTATCCATTGTTTTGGGCTTCTACTGCCTTTGGGCCTTCAGAGTATGTCTAATGGTCTTATGTTAAATTTGGGACTGTCCCACAATTTGGGGATTCCTTGGGTTTGGGGATACATATAAATCTGTGGTCAAGGGGATTTTAGATTTCCAGGGAACCTCCAAATTGTTGGGGGTTTTTTATCCTCCTTACGTGTTGCTAAGTGCTGTGCTACTAGAAAGAAAGATAAAGAAATATACTGCTGTCAGGTGAATCAGAGCTGAAAAACAAATTCCTTATTTGTATTGGACAAAATCTGTATTTTGAACTTCAACTTTTAGCATGCCAATCTCAGACACATATTTACATTTCTTTTATAAAAGGGTAAATACAAGGAGGAAATTAACAACTTGTGGAAATAATCATAGACAGACTCAATCTAACCCACAGATTGGGAACTTGATGGAAGTTTGTGCAAACAATGGACTGCAGAATCATCGTTTTTATTTGTGAACAGCAAAGTAGCGATGTTTGATGGCTTTGGTTTTGTATAAAACGGAAGCAAATTCTACAGAAAACATATATAATTTGTGTTCATTTTTAAAATATTGAATTGACCAAAAATATTCTTTGAATTTTTAAATAGAAAGTAGAAAAGGGGAAACTTAAAGTTTCTGTTTGTGTCAGGAGACTCTGGGGAAGACATTTAAAAGACCCTTAATGCCTGCAATCATTTCAATGACTCTGAGGAGCAGAATGTTTGAATTTCTAAGTGCTAAAAGAGGTCAGCGAACCATTCCAAGGTCTTAGAGTACATTCCTGATGTGTAATGTACAATCTGTGAGGACCCAGCAGCAATGTACATTTGCATTTCCACAGTTATCCCTGCTGAGAAGATCGAAGATAAATCAGTGGGTTCACATGTGTAATTTACTGCAGGAGCCTCTCAAGACTGCTCTCGTGAAGTGTACAGTATTTGCAATTATTTTATGAATACTTATTTGCCATATGCTGATGGTCTTTTTTTAGGAGAAAAAAATTAACTAATTTAACTTAACTCTCAATCAGCATATTAAGTGTAAAATGACAACCAGAGTGTTTAACTTTATTGTTCTGATGTGTGTAATTTGTTGAGACAGTACAACAAGTGTTATTTTTCATTGAGTAGGCCAAAGAAAGATAAAAAAAAAGGAACAAAATGAGGGTCCTGATTCCACAAAGCACATAAATATCTTGTTAAATTCAAGCCTATTCAGCAAAGCATGTGAGCACATACGTAAGTGCTATTGTAATGCCTGTCCTATTGCTTCTCTGCTGCCTGGGAACTTTTTGTGACAGATCTCCCATACAGGGGCCCTCGCTGGTGACAGTAAGAAAAGACAAGAAAATGGTGTAAAACTCTCCTGTAAAGTTGGCTGTACTGTGGTAGGCAGGTTCTCAGCGTAGGGGTGGGGCTGAATCTCTCAACTTGGAAATGAAAAAAAAAGGCCTTTCCCAACTCTCTGATACGCCTGGACAAGCCATTTATTAATACTTGATGCTGCGATTTGTCAAGAGTCCTCCCAGGTACTTTTAAAATGCCTTTTGCTGGGAAATGCACGTTCATTGTGCTAATGGATGTTTTCTCCTGGGGTCTAAACCACAATCCAGTTTTGATTTCCCCTCTTAACTAGTTTACAGTTCGATGATCTAATTTAGCCAAAGGAGCTAAAATATTTTGTTGCACTAGTGAAATGGCAAATTCCTTGATTTTGTTGTGTTGGGCTCCGTGAGGCTAAGGACTGGGCCAAAGGGTGGATAAATACTGAAGAGGGAATGTTTAGGGGGCCTTGTGCTGGCCCTCTGTAGGGGGTGAGTTTCATTCTAATGAATGGGTTCTGCTGCATTTTGGTCTGTAATGTACCATAAGAAACCTTTCCTGATGCCTGTAAGAGGATATGGCGCATGAGAATTTAAACTCTTCAGTGGATACAGGCTGTTCCGTTCCTTTCACTTGGGTGGGAGGGGCCAGTGTGTTGCTATTGAAGGACCAGTGTTCTAGACTCACCTCTCCAGTTGTACACACGTGAGTCTCACAGTGATGGTTTTTATGTGGTCTGCAGCCCATAGGTACATTTTATGTTCTTTGTGTTGGACTGTCCACTTTTCAGGCAATGGGCTATTCTAGATTATGCCCTGTTAGAATGCTGTGTACTTGTTTGAATCATGACTGACAATAAACACTCTTAAGGGAGAGGCCAGAACAAAACCACCGTGGACCTGAACATCCAAATTCTGCAGCTTGGGCTCCTTGCCAGTGGTTTAAAATGTTCATCTGTTTAACATGGCTCCAAAGACACTTGACAAGGGACAATGGCTGTACTTTTCTGGGTGCATTGCCAGGTGGCTGAGGCCAAGGAGCAGGGGCCATGTGGTTCATCTGGGAAGTTCCAGATGGCTAAGAGGAGATATGATTGAGGTCCATAAAATCATGACTGGTGTAGAGAAAGTAGATAAGGAAGTATTGTTTACTTCTTTTCATAACACAAGAACTAGGGCTCACCAAATTAAATTAATAGGCAGCAGGTTTAAAACAAATAAAGAAATCTTTCTTCACACAATACACAGTCAACTGTGGAACTCCTTGTCATAGGATGTTGTGAAGGGTTCAAAAAAGAACTAGATAAATTCATGGAGGATAGGTCCATCAATGGCTATTAGCCAGGATGGGCAGGGATGGTGTCCCTAGCCTCTGTTTGCCGGAAGCTGGGAATGAGCAACAGGGGATGGATCACTTGATGATTACCTGTTCTGTTCATTCCCTCTGGGGCACCTGGCACTGGCCACTGTTGGAAGACAGGATACTGGGCTAGATGGACCTTTGGTCTGACCCAGTAGGGCCATTCTTATGTTCTTATGTCTTGCTGAATCAAGGTCTGGTTTTGTATCTAGCTAGAGGTACTGATACAGTTCTCACTACCACAGTATCCCACAACACTCCTGTGAGGTAGAGACGTGCTATTATCCCATTACACAGATAGGGAATGGAGACCAGGTGACTTGTCCAAGGTCACACAGGAAGTTTGTAGGAGAGCAGGGACCCGAATGCTTGTCTTTCAAGTACTAGCGAATGCCCATAGTGGGTAGACCATCCTTCTCACTGATAGGAGGAGGAATGAAACCCAGGGTAAGCAGGAGACTTTTCTCGTACATACTGTCAAATAAAGACCACCAAGGCCACCAGGGAAAACCATATATACATGTTTCAAAAAATACATGTAAATTATTCAAATCATGTGTATAGTACCATATAATATACATACACAATTCTTTAGAAACACAGCAAGATATTTTCCCTGTCCTGACAGTATAAACTGAGCAAGACGAGACAAAACACAGTTATACTTCAGGACTTGGAAGCTGTGGTGGGATTATAGGGAGGAGAAGGTAGGAAGGATTTATAGAATAAATAGTGGATTTGAAGATGGTTTGGAAGAGGATGGGTGCTGGAGGAGCCTGTTCTAAGAGCAGAGGAAATGAACACTGGTGATGACCAAAAAATGAGCCAAGAGTAGGGGGAAATTATGAGGGTCAGTCATCACAAAGACATAAGAAATCTAGGTTTCAGAGTAGCAGCTGTGTTAGACTGTATCCGCAAAAAGAAAAGGAGTACTTATTTGTTAGTCTCTAAGGTGCCACAAGCACTCCTTTTCTTTTTATAAGAAATCTAGCACAGTAGGTAATTGCTGGTGAAAATGCATCCAAATACTAATCAGGTAGAAAATCTTCTGAAGGCGCTTATAAGTTTGTGAGGCATTTGGAAGAAGAATTGACGAGAGGGTCTTGGGCCATCTTGTTTGTGCACAGGAGGCTCGTTCATGAGTCTTGGGTTTGTCACAGAGGAAGTCTGTGGTAGCACAGGGAAACAAACCTACCTCCCAACCTAGTGCTCTAAACACTCTATAGGGAATAGAGACCTGAACCTATCTATGTCAATGTGTGGATGGCAAGTGGAACAATTGGGTTATACTAATTACAAAGTAAAGTTAGAAAATTGGTTAGCAATGACATTTTAAAACTGTCTTTTGGAATGATCTGTTACTAAATATCCTTTTTCCTTTACATACTATATCTGAAAAGGGGGCGCTGGGCAAAATGTCATTTTTAATTGTATCTTCTGTTCCCAAGGTAAATTCTAGCCCTTTTGTTCTAAAAGAAAAAAGATTGCACTATCTCATGCATATGGCATAAAATAAGATGCTTACAGTGCCAGAAAAAAAAAGATTTATTTTTATCAAATGAATATAATTAGGGTGTCTGCATTTTAGTTTCTATTTTTGCAAGTGTTCAATACCTTGTAATTTCTTAGAAAAATCAGGTTTTTACATGTTTATTTAAATTGTACCAGTATACATCAGAATAGGAATCAGTTTCATTCGTACTGAAACAAACAACAAATAAAATTATTCATAAAAACTTTTAAGAACAGTTTCACTTAGTGTTTGCTTCCTGTGTTCCCGCAGCATATCTAACCACACACATTAAAAACCACGGAACATGCTGCTGTTACTGGTATACACAATCAAAAAGTGAACAACGGAGCGCAAGAACAGGAAATGTTACAATTACGTTACAGTAGATGGTATGAATAAGAGGTGAACTCCAGTGTAAGGCCCTTCAAAAGGAAACTTGTCACTTTCTGCATTTTGTTGTGTTTATTTTTACTCTAGAAAATTTACCACTGGTGCTTTTATCCGAAGTCTTTTGACTAAACTGAAAACCAGAATCCCCATGTAGACAGTGTTAATTGTATTGTTCCAATTCACTGTAACTGAACAGAAGCATAACAGAAACAGACTTAATTGTAACTTTTAACCTAAGGACAGATCCTGTGGCCCTTTCAGAGGGGCTTGAGCACTCACAGCTTCCATTGTCTTCAAGACTGAGCCCTGGTCTACACTAGGAGTTGAGGTCGAATTTAGCAGCGTTAAATCGATTTAACCCTGCACCCGTCCACATGACAAAGCCCTTTTTTTCGACTTAAAGGGCTCTTAAAATCGATTTCCTTACTTCCCCGACAATGGGATTAGCTCTGATATCGGCCTTGGTTGGTCGAATTTGGGGTACTGTGGACACAATTAGACCATATTGGCCTCCGGGAGCTATCCCAGAATGCTCCATTGTGACCGCTCTGGACAGCACTCTAACTCAGATGCACTGGCCAGGTAGTCAGGAAAAGGCCCGTGAACTTTTGAATTTCAATTTCCTGTTTGGCCAGCATGGCAAGCTGCAGGTAACCATGCAGAGCTCATCAGCAGAGGTGACCATGCAGAGCTCATCAGCAGAGGTGACCATGATGGAGACCAAGAATCGCAAAAGAGCTCCAGCATGGACCGAATGGAAGGTACGGGATCTGATCGCTGTATGGGGGGAGGAATCCGTGCTATCAGAACTACGTTCCAGTTTTCAAAATGACAAAACATTTGTCAAAATCTCCCAGAGCATGAAGGACAGAGGCCATAACAGGGATCCGAAGCAGTGCCGTGTGAAACTTAAGGAGCTGAGGCAAGCCTACCAGAAAACCAGGCGGAGAAGGGACCTCTGGTGAGTGTACCTTTTAAAATACTATATATCGTTTAAAAGCAAGCATGTTTAACGATTAATTTGTGCTGGCATTCGCGGCTCTTCTGGATGTACTCCCAAAGCCTTTGCAAAAGGTTTCTGGGGAGGGCAGCCTTATTCCATCCACCATGGTAGGACACTTTACCACTCCAGGCCAGTAGCACATACTCGGGAATCACTGTAGAACAAAGCATTGCAGTGTATGTTTGCTGGCATTCAAACAACATCCGTTCTTTATCTCTCTGTGTTATCCTCAGGAGAGTGATATAATTCATGGTCACCTGGTTGAAATAGGGTGCTTTTCTTAAGGGGATGTTCAGAGGTGCCCGTTCCTGCTGGGCTGTTTGCCTGTGGCTGAACAGAAATGTTCTCCGCTGTTAGCCACGAGGAGGGGAAGGGGGGGGCTAGCTATATGCTGGCGGGAGGCAAATTGCGACCTTGGAATGAAAGCACATGTGCTATGTATGTAATGTTAACAGCACAGTTTACTGTGAAAGAGTGTACCCATTGTTCTATAAAATGTGTCTTTTTAAATACCACTGTCCCTTTTTTTTCTCTCCACCAGCTACATGTGTTTCAAGGATCACAGGATCTTCTCCTTCCCAGAGGCTAGCGAAGATCAGAAGGCAAAAAAAACATACTTGCGATGAAATGTTCTCTGAGCTCATGCTGTCCTCCCACACTGACAGCACAGACGAATGCATGGAGGCAGACAATGTCAGAGTGCAGGAACGCACAAAATGACCGGGAGGAGAGGTGACGGGCTGAAGAGAGTAAGTGGCGAGCTGAAGAGAGGCCTGAAGCTGAAAGGTGGCGGCAGCGTGATGAGAGGAGGCAGGATTCAATGCTGAGGCTGCTGGAGGATCAAACTAATATACTCCAGCGTATGTTTGAGCTGCAGGAAAGGCAGCAGGAGCACAGACCACCAGTACAGCCCCTTTGTAACCAACCGCCCTCCTCCCCAAGTTCCATAGCCTCCTCACCCAGACACCCAAGAATGCGGTGGGGGGGCCTCCAGCCACCAAGCCACTCCACCCCAGAGAATTGCCCAAGTAACAGAAGGCTGGCATTCAATACGTTTTAAAGTTTTAAACTTTTAAAGTGCTGTGTGGCCTTGTCCTTCCCTCTTCCACCACCCCTCCTGGGATACCTTGGTAGTTATCCCCCTATTTGTGTGATGAATTAATAAAGAATGCATGAATGTGAAGCAACAATGACTTTATTGCCTCTGCAAGTGGTGATCGAAGGGAGGAGGGGAGGGTGGTTAGCTTACAGGGAAGCAGAGTGAACCAAGGGGCGAGGGGTTTCATCAAGGAGAAACAAACAGAACTTTCACACCGTAGCCTGGCCAGTCATGGAACTGGTTTTCAAAGCTTCTCTGATGCACACCGCGCCCTCCTGTGCTCTTCTAACTGCCCTGGTGTCTGGCTGTGCGTAACCAGCAGCCAGGTAATTTGCCTCAACCTCCCACCCCGCCATAAACGTCTCCCCCTTACTCTCACAGATATTGGGGAGCACACAGCAAGCAGTAATAACAGTGGGAATATTGGTTTCGCTGAGGTCTAACCGAGTTAGTAAACTGCGCCAGCGCGCTTTTAAACATCCAAATGCACATTCTACCACCATTCTGCACTTGCTCAGCCTTTAGTTGAACAGCTCCTGACTACTGTCCAGGCTGCCTGAGTATGGCTTCATGAGCCATGGCATTAAGGGGTAGGCTAGTCCCCAAGGATAATTATAGGCATTTCAACATCCCCAGTGGTTATTTTCTGGTCTGGGAAGAAAGTCCCTTCCTGCAGTTTTTGAAAGAGACCAGAGTTCCTGAAGATACGAGCCTCATGTACCTTTCCCGGCCATCCCACGTTTATGTTGGTGAAACGTCCCTTGTGATCCACCAGTGCTTGCAGCACTATTGAAAAGTACCCCTTGCGGTTTATGTTCTCGCCAGCTTGGTGCTCTGGTGCCAAGATAGGGATATGCATTCCATCTATGGCCCCACCACAGTTAGGGAATCCCATTGCAACAAAGCCATCCACTATGACCTGCACATTTCCCAGGGTCACTACCCTTGATATCAGCAGATCTTTGATTGTGTTGGCTATTTGCATCACAGCAGCCTCCACAGTAGATTTGCCCATTCCAAATTGATTCCTGACTGACCGGTAGCTGTCTGGCGTTGCAAGCTTCCACAGGGCTATTGCTACTTGCTTCTCAACTGTGAGGGCTGCTCTCATCTTTGTATTCTTGTGCCTCAGGGCAGGGGAAAGCAAGTCACAAAGTTCCATGAATGTGCCCTTACGCATGCAAAAGTTTCGCAGCCACTGGGAATCATCCCAGACCTGCAACACTATGCGGTCCCACCAGTCTGTGCTTGTTTCCCAAGCCCAGAATCAGCATTCCACTGCATGAACCTGCCCCATTAGCATCATGATGCCCACATTGCCAGGGCCCGTGCTTTGAGAGAAGTCTGTGTCCATGTCCTCATCACTCTCGTCACCGTGCTGACATCGCCTATTTGCCTGGTTTCGCTTTGCCAGGTTCTGGTGCTGCATATACTGCTGGATAATGCGTATGGTGTTTAATGTGCTCCTAATTGCCAAAGTGATCTGAGCGGGCTCCATACTTGCCGTGGTATAGCGTCTGCACAGAAAAAAGGCGCGGAATGATTGTCTGCCGTTGCCCTGATGGAGGGAGGGGCGACTGACGACATGGCTTACAGGGTTGGCCTACAGGGAATTTAAATCAACAAAGGGGTTGGCTTTGCGAGAAAATGAATGGCCCCCTCAGGGATAGAACTCAAAACCTCAAGGATAGAACACAAAACTGGATTTAGCAGGCCATTGATTTCACGGAGGGTGGGAGGAGAAAATGAATACAAAACAAATCTGGTCTATTTTTTGTTTTGAGCCACTTCATCTATCTTTATACATCTTGCTGGCAGCAGACTGTGCAGTATGACCGCTAGCCATCGTCTTCTGCTGGCTGCTGATTAAAGGACAGTGCTCTGCCGATAGGACTCAATCGCCATGAGACAAAACTTAAAAGGGAAATGACCTGGCTGAGTCACTCCCATGTTTGCCCAGGCGCCCCTGACCTCATCGAGGTTGGTTAAAAGAGCACCCAGGACTACGTCAACGATGGCTACCAGTCATACTGCTCTGCCTGCTGCCAAAAGGGAATAAACTGCTGCTGTGTAGCAATGCAGTACCGCGTCTGCCAACACCCAGGAGACATACGGTGATTGTTAGCTGAGTGGGCTCCATGCTTGCTGTGGTATGGCGTCTGCACAGGTAACTCAAGAAAAAAGGCGCAAAATGATTGTCTGCCCTTGCTTTCACGGAAGGAGGGAGGGAAAGGGGGCCTGATGATATGTACCCAGAACCACCCGTGACAATGTTCTAGCCCCATCAGGCATTGGGATTTCTACCCAGAATTCAAATGGGCAGCGGAGACTGCGGAAACTGTGGGATAGCTACCCACAGTGCAACACCCCAGAAGTCGACGGTTGCCTCGGTACTGTGGACACACTCCGCTGACTATATGCACTTACAGCATTTGTGCCACACACAATCAACTCTATAAAAACGCTTTCTACAAAACTGACTTCTATAAATTTGACCTTATTTCATAGTGTAGTTATACCCTGAGATCTCAAAAATGGAGGTTGCCTCCACTGGCTTCATTTGGACTTCTCACATGAGAAATTGACAGGTTTCAGAGTAGCAGCCGTGTTAGTCTGTATTCGCGAAAAGGAGTACGTGTGGTACCTTAGAGATTAACAAATTTATTTGATCATAAGCTTTCTTGAGCTACAGCTCACTTCATCGGATGCATGAGAAAGTGTTTTTAGGATTGGGTAAGTAAATTTAAAGGATAGAAACTGGAGGTGAAAATCTTGAGCATCTTGAAGTTGGAGGCAAAACTCCCAGCATTCATGCTGTGTTTTAGATTTGTCTGTAAACACAATGTGTCATGCCTACCTGTAGCACTGAATTATACATAGGGGATTACATTCAGGACTTGTTCCCCTGTATACTTTAGGCACTTTTGAAAATCTCCACCAGAATACTTTATACGAACAATATAAAAGGTGAATATATGCAAAACGGTCTAATCACTAGCCTTAGCACTTTGATAATGTGTCTTCTATCTTCTTTATTGGTGTGATGTAAAGTTGAGACATATTATGTAGAAAAATGCAGAACTAATAACTTTCTCTGCCAAATAAACATTTAATATTATTGCCAATTAGTAGTGAAGTTTTAGGGCACCCTGAATAAGGAGGTAGCCATAGAGTTTAAGGCAAGAAGGGACCACCCGATGATCTAGTCTGGCCTCCTGTATATTACAGGTCACCAATATCACCCAGCATCCGCACACTAACCCCAGTCACCTAAGTGGTGTAAATTTGCTGCCGCAGGAGCTGCTGAGGGAAGAAATTAGTTTTTCATTAAGGGTTTTTCTAGACTTCAGAGAAAAATCACCAGTTTTTGTACATCACTGCAAACCATACTGTTACAATAATCACATTGGAAGCAAATCACAAGTAAACATAAGTAAAGCATCAATCACACTACTGGCCAGATTCTGATTTCAGTTACTCTGATACCACATGTATGTATATCTTCAGTAACTCCAGCTTCTGGGGAGTTCGTATTTACATCAGGGACCTGAGATCAGAATCTGGTCCAGTGCAGAACTGGAACTGCTCTATAATCATTTATGAATACAGAATGTTGACCTGGTTATTTTGATGCTTAATATATATATACCTTGGTTTACTTTGATTCAGGAGTTGTCAGGACAGACAATGGCTCAAGACAAGATGCCCTTTGTAAACATGGATTATTAAGAGACAATGCCTGAACTCTTAGCTTGAAGATTCAACATCCTGGTCCCAGCCAACCTACAAAACTTGTTTTGATGAGCAGGGCCAAGACCTGGGAACCAGCAGATAAGAAGAACTAAAGCAGTTTAAAAAGAAAAGGAGTACTTGTGGCACCTTAGAGACTAACAAATTTATTAGAGCATAAGCTTTCGTGAGCTACAGCTCACTTCATCGGATGCATTTGGTGGAAAAAACAGAGGAGAGATTTATATACACACACACAGAGAACATGAAACAATGGGTTTATCATACACACTGTAAGGAGAGTGATCATTTAAGATAAGCCATCACCCACAGCAGGGGGGGGAAAGGAGGAAAACCTTCCATGGTGACAAGCAGGTAGGCTGATTCCAGCAGTTAACAAGAATATCAGAGGAACAGTGGGGGGTGGGGTGGGGGGGAGAAATACCATGGGGAAATAGTTTTACTTTGTGTAATGACTCATCCATTCCCAGTCTCTATTCAAGCCTAAGTTAATTGTATCCAGTTTGCAAATTAATTCCAATTCAGCAGTCTCTCGTTGGAGTCTGAAGGTCGAAACAGCAGCCTGGATTTCTACATAGACTGCTTCCGCCGACGTGCACGAGCTGAAATTGTGGAAAAGCAGCATCGCTTACCCCATAACCTCAGCCATGCAGAACACAGTGCCATCCACAGCCTCAGAAACAACTCTGACATCATAATCAAAAAGGCTGACAAAGGAGGTGCTGTCGTCATCATGAATAGGTCGGAGTATGAACAAGAGGCTACTAGGCAGCTCTCCAACACCACTTTCTACAAGCCATTACCCTCTGATCCCACTGAGAGTTACCAAAAGAAACTACAGCATTTGCTCAAGAAACTCCCTGAAAAAGCACAAGAACAAATCCGCACAGACACACCCCTGGAGCCCCGACCTGGGGTATTCTATCTGCTACCCAAGATCCATAAACCTGGAAATCCTGGACGCCCCATCATCTCAGGCATTGGCACCCTGACAGCAGGATTGTCTGGCTATGTAGACTCCCTCCTCAGGCCCTTCGTTACCAGCACTCCCAGCTATCTTCGAGACACCACCGATTTCCTGAGGAAACTACAGTCCATTAGTGATCTTCCTAAAAACACCATCCTAGCCACTATGGATGTAGAAGCCCTCTACACCAACATTCCACACAAAGATGGACTACGAGCCGTCAGGAACAGTATCCCCGATACTGTCACGGCTAACCTGGTGGCAGAACTTTGTGACTTTGTCCTGACCCATAACTATTTCACATTTGGTGACAATGTATACCTTCAAATCAGCGGCACTGCGATGGGTACCCGCATGGCCCCACAGTATGCCAACATTTTTATGGCTGACTTAGAACAACGCTTCCTCAGCTCTCGTCCCCTAATGCCCCTACTCTACTTGCGCTACATTGATGACATCTTCATCATCTGGACCCATGGAAAAGAAGCTCTTGAGGAATTCCACCATGATTTCAACAATTTCCATCCCACCATCAACCTCAGCCTGGACCAGTCCACACAAGAGATCCACTTCCTGGACACTACGGTGCTAATAAGCGATGGTCACATAAACACCACCCTATATCGGAAACCTACTGACCGCTATTCCTACCTACATGCCTCTAGCTTTCATCCAGATCATACCACTCGATCCATTGTCTACAGCCAAGCGCTACGATATAACCGCATTTGCTCCAACCCCTCAGACAGAGACAAACACCTACAAGATCTCTATCATGCATTCCTACAACTACAATACCCACCTGCTGAAGTGAAGAAACAGATTGACAGAGCCAGAAGAGTACCCAGAAGTCACCTACTACAGGACAGGCCCAACAAAGAAAACAACAGAACGCCACTAGCCATCACCTTCAGCCCCCAACTAAAACCTCTCCAACGCATCATCAAGGATCTACAACCTATCCTGAAGGACGAGCCATCGCTCTCTCAGATCTTGGGAGATAGACCAGTCCTTGCTTACAGACAGCCCCCCAATCTGAAGCAAATACTCACCAGCAACCACACACCACACAACAGAACCACTAACCCAGGAACCTATCCTTGCAACAAAGCCCGTTGCCAACTCTGTCCACATATCTATTCAGGGGATACCATCATAGGGCCTAATCACATCAGCCACACTATCAGAGGCTCGTTCACCTGCGCATCTACCAATGTGATATATGCCATCATGTGCCAGCAATGCCCCTCTGCCATGTACATTGGCCAAACTGGACAGTCTCTACGTAAAAGAATGAATGGACACAAATCAGACGTCAAGAATTATAACATTCAAAAACCAGTTGGAGAACACTTCAATCTCTCTGGTCACTCGATCACAGACCTAAGAGTGGCTATACTTCAACAAAAAAGCTTCAAAAACAGACTCCAACGAGAGACTGCTGAATTGGAATTAATTTGCAAACTGGATACAATTAACTTAGGCTTGAATAGAGACTGGGAATGGATGAGTCATTACACAAAGTAAAACTATTTCCCCATGGTATTTCTCCCCCCCACCCCACCCCCCACTGTTCCTCTGATATTCTTGTTAACTGCTGGAATCAGCCTACCTGCTTGTCACCATGGAAGGTTTTCCTCCTTTCCCCCCCCTGCTGTGGGTGATGGCTTATCTTAAGTGATCACTCTCCTTACAGTGTGTATGATAAACCCATTGTTTCATGTTCTCTGTGTGTGTGTATATAAATCTCTCCTCTGTTTTTTCCACCAAATGCATCCGATGAAGTGAGCTGTAGCTCACGAAAGCTTATGCTCTAATAAATTTGTTAGTCTCTAAGGTGCCACAAGTACTCCTTTTCTTTTTGCGAATACAGACTAACACGGCTGCTACTCTGAAACCTGTCATTATGCAGTTTAAAAAGGGTCTCTCTCCCTCTCTCTCAAGAAAGAGGGGAGATATTTGGGGGTGGGGGGAAACAAACTGAGATATAGGACCCCACTGAGGTGTCTGAAGAAGCCTAGGTAATCATCACAGGATGAAAGAACTTTAGGTAAGAGATGTGTAGACTGACTGCTATTTTAAAATTGTCTCTTTCTAAATGCTTTGTTCCCATTGATAAAATAAACTGTCTGGTCACTGAATTTTCCACTGTCGAACTCCCAAAATGAAGAACTGTAAGTATCTAAACCCATTCAGAACCACCAGGTAAGCACAGTTGATAACCAGAGTACTGTAGCCCAGGGCCCAAGCTAGGCATGAGGGACTTTCATGCCTGGAGAAGTAAAGGTAGGAGGTCTGATACCTGAGTGGGTGCACTGAGAGACCAGGAAGGGGACAGAAGTGCAGACATTCCTGCAACCGTGACAATAGCCCTGCAGAAGCCTCAATAGTGTGTGATGTAAGAAAAAACAGCATAAAGGAAAGGGTTTGATAATAAGTTACATGTTAAATGGCTTCATACTAAATCTTGCAGTATGTTTCTTAGAATTCAGAGTAGCAGCCGTGTTAGTCTGTATTCGCAAAAAGAAAAGGAGTACTTGTGGCACCTTAGAGACTAACAAATTTATTAGAGCATAAGCTTTCGTGAGCTACAGCTTAAGTGAGCTGTAGCTCACGAAAGCTTATGCTCTAATAAATTTGTTAGTCTCTAAGGTGCCACAAGTACTCCTTTTCTTTCTTAGAATTGTCTGTCTTATAAAGCTGTTCATAAAGAAGCACAGATAGTTTTGCTTGGATGTGGTAGAAAAAGTATTTGATTGAAAAGTTGCCCAGCGTACCAAGTTACTGAAATACAGTTCATGCCTTCACCAGTGACAGGAAGTCAGTGGCAATGATGAACTACAAATATGCCAAGACATATGAAAGCAAACAGTTTAGATAACATCAAACAAGCCCTGTTTGTGGTGTTTTGTGACAGAGTACAAACACAATACCTACCGTACCCCAGCAGTTAACCATTTCAAGGCACACATGGTACTGGCAGGTACATAATTGTTTTCTCCATTTTACAGTATATTAGATGCCTTGTGAAGTTGAGTAAAGCAAGAATAACTTGAAATACTAAACTGGTGTAGAACATTGTGGGAAAGGGGATGAATCAGCAAATGTACCAGTAGCAGATACTTAGCGCCATATGTTTGAGGGCTATGTCCACAAGCAACAGATATAGGAAGTTTTGCTATTATCTTCTACAGTGTCAGGATTTCAACCACAATATTACTACTTTGAGTTATTTTAGATGGGAGAGTTCTTGATGCCTCTGTTCTATATCTCCTAATTGAATTCAGTCTTCTTCCTCAAGCCCAAATACTGTTGGCATGGTTCTCTATAGAAGTCTTGGAACTAAAAGTATTGCAAGAGCTGCATTGCTACATTAGTAATGACGGTTTTTTGTTGTTTTTGTTTTTACTGTCAGGATGAATAAAAAATAAAATAAAATAAAAAAGACAGTATCACCCCAAATGCTACTTCTGCAACATCCTATCTCTGAAACCCAGCCTTCTGAAAGTCTGGAGAGATGGGGGATCCACTTGATTTTACACTCCCAAATAATGTTAGTAGGCCATTAAATGCTCATACTTATTGGTTTACATCTTCAAAGTTCTGTACAATAATTAAGGACATGATTCAGATTTAATTTAGCCTGGTTTTATATGGGCCAAAATATAAGTCAGAGTTACTTCTGATTAACACTAGTGTGAGATCAGAATCAGCTCCTAATTAACCCGTAGGAAATGGGAAAATATTTATGTACCTCCTTATACAAAAGTGGTAATGAGTCACAGATGTTAAGTGACTTTCCCTTCCAGAGGCAGAATTAGAACTTGGGAGTTGTTGTCTCGTCTTTTCCTGGTCACTCCACCAGATCATACATTATTCCAACAGAGATGTGGCCCAAACTGCCATATCTCCAATGATTTACACCAGATGAGGAGGTGACTCATTATGACATTGTATCAAGTTTTTGTTCTTCTTTTATGAGCCATGAGATTACCCTTTTCAGTACTGTTACAACAGAACACACAATTAATTCTGTTCAAGACACTACTTAAGAGCATTTTCCCCACCTCTCTTACCTTCTGCATTTTAGTTACCTCCCTTATTTGGTTGTCTGTTCCCACCCCCTGCCTACTTCATTTCCTATTTGTCCTTTCAGTTTCTTGGGTGCTGCGGTGGGGGCTGGGGAGGGGGAAGAGAGAAGGAGATAGATGAAATAAGCATGGGAAATGCTGTTGCTAAAGATCATCTTCCTGTTCCATTACTTGAACCATGTCAACCCCTTCCCCTTTTCTTCACAAGAAAATGTATATGGTTAGAATGTGACATTGAGTAGTTGTGTTAACTAAACTTTGCCACTGTAGACAGGGGAATGTGGTTTTCAGCATTGTATTAGCTACAGTTTACCCATGATCAGTTGACACAACTTATCCCAGTTTATATTGACTACAAAGCTGTAGAAACTTCATATTTGTTAACTTCTCAAAGCTGTCTTCTAACTGGACAGAATTTTCTAGGGAAGATGTGCTCTTTGAATCCTTCCAGTGGTACCCACCCCCATTCTCTATAGTATCAAACACAACCTTCTGATCTGTGGGCCAGATTCATTGGTATGCTTGAGCTGTCTTCCACCATTCCTGTCTTAACAGGCCAGTTAAATTACATTTACAGCTGCTTTGCATTGCTGAACCTGCTCCCTTACAAGCCCCTCAAAAACTAGACCCTCCCTATCTATCTATTCTTGCATCATACCATGTCACCTCTGACCCCAGCCCTCAGCTCTGCCAGTGATGCCATGCTCCATTGCTGTTTATTCACTTCACCCACAAGCACATTTGCATTCTTTTCCGTCATCTACTCTGAATTTTCCATATGTTCCACAATGTCTGACTTTGTCAGACGCGTTCCTCTGTCTTTGGAATGCATTAATATCACAAGTGTCTGAAGCAAGCAAATGGTGCCAGGGATATTTTGTAACTGTTTTTAACATTTGTGAGGTTATTTCTCCAGAAGCCAGGGGTGTGGGGAGAAAGACTTGCTAAAAACATTGCAATTACCACAAGAATGGTTAATTGAGTGCCACAAGAGAGAGAGAATCTTCTGTAGCAGCACCCCTTCAAGGCTGTATGTGGCTTAACAGGCTCTCCTCCTTTTGCAGCCCCTGCTGACACCTGCTCCAGCCCTGTAATGGTCTGCTCATTCTTGTGACTCAGCTCTTTAGCAAGGTCACGTGTTTCCCCCTTTTCTTCCCAGGTAACAGAGTCCCAACAAACAGTAGTCCAGTAACCTTATGCCAACTCTTTATTAGTCACTCTGCTCTGCTAAATTGGGACTCATCCTTAATTCATCCAACCAACTCCTTCCTGACCTGGACCTAATCATAAATTAGGCTTGGCCCACACTTCAGGTGTACTAAGAACTCTGTCTGTGCTAGTGTAGGGTATACATCTCATCGCACCTTCATTTGTTGGATCAATTTCCCAAACTCAAAATAACATTTTTTCCTCTCCTCTCTATTTTACTCCAAGTGCTATCAAACATCAGAAGCCAGATTTTGGCCTATACACATCAGTGCAGCAATGCATAGGAGTCATAAAAGAGCCTCAGGGAGAAGGCTTCTGATGCAAAAGTAGTATAGGCTGGCATGTTGCTTTGCAACCGCTAACATAGGGGTGAGGCAACACCTGTTAGAGCCCCTTGGAGCGGCTCTAATTTACACTGCTGGCCGTAACAGTCTGCAGGTTAGGAACAAATCCAGGAGGCACAATCTCACCTTCTAGTGTGGCTCCTGTGCAATTGGGTCAGACCCATACAACACAGAAGAAGGGCTTGTCAGAAATTTCCCATCAAAACTGGACTTTTGACCAAATGAAGATTTTTTTTCATGATGGGGTCTGCCTTCTGTGGAAAATTTCACCTTTTCATCAAAAACTGGAAACCAGAAAAAGCCAACACATTTCAGTTTCTGGCCAACCCCCCCCCCTCAAATCTGGGACAAAAAAACAAACATTTATGGGTTTTTCAATGAAGAGTTTAAATTTTCTGCTGGAAAAAAACAAAAACAAACCACATCCAAAGTGTTTTCTGACCAGTTCTACACAGAAGTCTTATTTCTACAGATCATTCACAGAAGGGTTTCTGTGCTTTCATTTCCCATAGAAAGGTTTAGACAGTGAAAGCATCCCGCCCTTCAGAGCAGGCAAAATAAGCTCAAAGCCTGTTTTTTATTTCATGTACTTCTTGAGAAGCAGTTCTAAAATCATCTCCCATCAGAATGGGTTGAATAATATCTGGTTTCTGGAGTAGGTATTGTTATGTTGAGCCAGAAGTGACTAGTGTCCTATTTGTTCACTGAGAGACTGCTATAAAGTTGCTTCCTTGCTCTCAACCATTTTGATGGCTGTCTGGATTATATCTATATGCTCCTTACAAAAAGGCCTGATCCTGAGAGGTGCTGAGAATTTCCCATTCTCTGGAAGTCAGTGAGTGTTGTGGGTGCTCAGCACATCACTGCTTCAGGACAAAAGTTTGGGTGCTGTTTCAAACTGCACTTGCCTCTATGGGGTATTGTTTCCACCCTGTTCGGGGATCTGGCCAGAACATAATACCCACATCAGTCCTATCTTGACATCTACAATTATTTACATTTCTTTGCTATTCCATTTTTACCAGCCGGCCTATTACAGTCCCATGTGACATGTTATAATGTATCAGTTCCATCAAGTTGTTACATCTGTGAACAGAATATGAAATGAGGGAGGAGTGGTGGAAAGATTTCCTTATAATGATGCACATAAGCAAAACCACAGCTTTGAAACAAAGAGCAACCTAAGAGAAACCTAGACTCTCCATGACTTATAAATTGCAGTTACTCAGATAGAAGTGTGTTGACACTTAACACAACCCACCAGCTACATGCATGTACGTTGCCTGAGCGATTCAAAGCTAGGATACTTAGGGTGGGAAGAAACAGGAATTACTGACAACAATAAAATAAGATGCCTCCAACCCATAGTGGAGCATATTCTAAGGCCACACTTCCGTGGAGCACTGCTGATTTACCATAGCTGAGGATTTGCCTTACACGTCTATTCTTCTTCTACTTCAAGCCACATAGTTTTATTTACATTTTTAATGTGTTTGGGCACAGTGATGTTTTTCCACCCACAACTATTATTTGGCCCCGTGCTGCTTAAATTGAAGAATCAGTCTGGGAGAATACCGTTTTTGTTTCTACACACAGGTGTCTCAACTCGGAGGCGAACCTTCCTGAATGTGCAAGGTCTAGGACTTTTCTGAGGCATTTAGGCTGCTGCATTCACTACCCTTGTGAAGAGAGCTTTTGCTACATTAAAACACTAATGTTATTATTTTTCATCAAACAATATGGTTCAAAGAATCAGTGCTATATATAAACTCATAAGAATGTATTCATCAGGTTCGGAAGTCAAGTCTTTGTAAGGCTGAAAAGAAGACATTTCAGTAATGGAACAAATGTCCTTTCTGCAGCACACTCCCCAGGGGTTAGAAAAATGGCAGAAGGCTACAGAGTTTATGGCATATCAGCATTTTTTGCATATGCAGCACTGGAGAAATGAAAATATCTTTGTTCCATGTGGAGTCTTTAGCCTTCAGACTACTGAGCTATTCTTCAGACAGCTTTTGCCAACAAAGACTTAACATTTACCAGGGGATCGGGCAAATTCCTCAGGCATTAGAACCATGGTTGATTAGAAAAGCCTGCATTTAGTAGTTAAAAAAGTGCAACTAATCTACAACTTGAAATATTTTGGAAGCATATCAGAGAATGCACAAAACAGCTGTCACGTAAAGAAGGGCTTTTCTCATAAAGCAGCCCTTCAGAAAATGAGCTGCTTGAGCTTCTTTCCAGCTATAAAGACACTCCTGCATAGTTGGAGATTTTTAATATGTCTTAATTGCCAATTTAAATCACAGCATTTCATAACAGCACAAGCCATCGCAGGGCTGGTTCCACACGTAGAGAGCAGCAGTTTTCTGTACCACCTATCTAGTTTCGAAGCCTAAATTATTCTGATCAGATTATGCAGCATAATGACAGGCTTTGTATATTGCTTGCTCCTCCATTTTCAGAATAGATTTACCACTCCATGTTCTGAGGGGTCTGAAGCCTTGCAGTCAGTAAAATAATTTTCCCTCAAACATTCAAGACACCAGGAAGGAGGTTTTGTGGGATTAGAACTATAGCTTTATATTTCCACCATCTTAAATTGGTGGGGATCCAATTCCCAGAAGTTAATTGGTAACAAGGATACTTTAAGGTTTCAGAGTAGCAGCCGTGTTAGTCTGTATTCGCAAAAAGAAAAGGAGTACTTGTGGCACCTTAGAGACTAACAAATTTATTTGAGCATAAGCTTTCTTGAGCTACAGCTCCCTTCATTGGATGCATTCCGATGAAGTGAGCTGTAGCTCACGAAAGCTTATGCTCAAATAAATTTGTTAGTCTCTAAGGTGCCACAAGTACTCCTTTTCTTTTTAAGGATACTTTAGCTTTTCTATCAGCATTCAGAAGGAGCAGATTTGTATTTCCAGTGGTTTTTATTAGAGTTTTATTAGGCACTGTGTTGTAGGAGAGCTACTGATGTGCTCCACCACATTCACTCATTCATACACAGCTGCCCTTCACCCACACTCACCAACATACAGCCAAACTTACTCCTAGCCACTTGTGCAGGAGGTTGAGAAGCCTGCAAAGCAGCTACTCCATTGACCCAGGAGGGGCTGACTCGCTGCCAAAAGGGTATGGGAAAAGTAATGCCTGGAGGCAGCCATGATGTCTTCCTGAGCTTTATTGTCACACAGCAGGGCCCCCTTGGGTTGCCCTCAGCCACTGCTTCCTCCAAGTTGCTGCAATCATCACAGGTGGGAGGAAGCAGAATAGACCTTAAATCCATATAGGAAACCAGTCCAAGAGGCACTGCTATATAACTATCTACCTAGTAGTCTTGTCCCTTTATGGAGAATTAATGATTTGTGTAATGGAGAAGGCTTGCTATATACTTTCTGTTTGTTACTTTTCAAACCTATCGGCAAATACAAAAAGGAAGAAGATTTTTAGGGGCAAGGGTTAGTTTCTATTTAGCAATGTATTACGTATATTTAATCACTATGTACATCTGACTGGTGATGTGTACTAGTACCTTTCCTGCTCATAATAATCATGCTGCTACTGAATCAGTATAAGTTATATGGCTTCATTTTCCAAGACTACTTCACACCTTATCTTTACTACATGCAGAAAGATCATTTGTTGATGTTTTTAACTACTATAGGAATAAAAATGTACATAATAAAATTGGATCATACTAGAACAGTGGTTTCTGATTCAGAGTAGATTAAAAGCCACTACTAAATCTCTCCAAAATGCCTACAATACTCAGAAAAGGATAAGAAAATTTCTCAGAGTTCTTCTCCCTGCCTTCCCCTGATGTTGCCTATACATAATACTACCAAGAGAGAAAGATTAAATAAAAAAGAGCTGGTGAGATGAGAAATGAATAGTAATTATTTTCCAAATGAACAATATAGGTCACTAAACTTTTAATTGCTATAAGTCAGGGGTCGGCAACCTTTCACAAGTGGTGTACCAAGTCTTCATTTATTCACTCTAATTTAAGGTTTTGCATGCCAGTAATACATTTTAATGTTTTCGAAGGTCTCTTTCTATAAGTCTATAATATATGACTAAACTATTGTTGTATGTAAAATAAATAAGGTTTTCAAAATGTTAAAAAGCTTCATTTAAAATTAAATTAAAATGCAAAGCCCCCTGGATGAGTGGCCAGGACCTGGGCAGTGTGAGTGCCACTAAAAATCAGCTCACGTGCCGCCTTTGGCACGCGTGCCATAGATTGCCTCCCCTGCGATAAGTCATAACAGAAAGTTCTGAGAACAAGAAAAAAACATCTAGTCAACTTGCTTTTGACCTGTTCTTAGAACCCACCTGCTTCCCAGCTCATGACAGACTCATGAGAGAGAAATGAATTACATTAGTACATGACATAAGTGGAAAGGTGTGTTGTGCAGGTTATGTCTAAAACCAATGAAGTGAAAGAGATAAACAATATTTAAGGCAATAGAATCATGACAGCCATTCCCTACCCTTCATCTATCCCATCCCTCCCCACTTCCTCTCCCCCACTCCCCAATAAAAAGAGAGCTGGTCATCACAGTTAAGAAATTCTTCTAGCACTTTTTTTTCATGACAAAAAGTAGAGACAAATCGTAATTCACTACATCCATCTAGCTGAGCTCCTGTGCACAGACCCAGAGATTATTAGATTATTAGACTCTAATTTTAAAAGTTATTAACATTTTAAATAGTAATGTCAGAATGGGTTTCTGGGAGCTAATTTTAATCTAATTTTAGCTCACTGGTAGCTCTAGGGACAGGGCTGGGAGGCAGAAAGATCCAGCCAAGGAGACAGTAGTTGTTCCCCCCCTGGGTTTTCTGCACAAGTACAAGTTCAAAATTTAAGCCATAGATTTAAAGAAACCCTTTAAAAATCCTTGATCCAAAAATAGCCCACCTTACAATGTAGCTCTCAAAAAAACTAGGCAGAGACAGACGCAGAGCCCCAGTAGTTCAGGTACTTTAACAGGGAATTTTCAAACTTTCAAATCTTTGGATTTCTAGTGAATTTAATCTTGATCCTGAATCCCTGCTTTTTTATATATTTTTGCTAGCTACAATGTTCTGGTAAGAATTTTTATCCAGAGTTACTGATCTGTACCCCTTTAACAAAGTTTACTTGTCAGGGAATATATATATATTACATGGGACATATTTTACGGGCTCCAGATTTTCCCTTTAAGCACACTAAAGAGTTTTGTACAAAAGTGACTGTGCTGTCTATACCTTTGATCTCAGTTGTTGGATTGGCATGGATAAGGAACTATTTTCTCCATCCTAAAAGCAATCCTTCCAGAGCAAGGTTCAGATATTCAGGTGGGCAGGAGGGACCTACCACAGCGGCTGCAACTTTTCTGTGAATAAACAGAGGACTTCACTTTACAATACTGTCAATCTTGTGCTTTTCACAAGCACTAAGTAAGATCTTAAAAATAAAGCCCCTGTGTAATGTTAAATATTACGTAAAGCACTATAAGGGTTAACAGAGGAGCAGATTATTGTTCAGCCACAGAAAGAAAATTGGCCTGAGGCTGTGCATTCTGAGTGATGAAACGAAGGGCAATCCATTGTTTTTCTCTGGTCTGTCCATTTCTTCTCAAATTTTGATTGACATAAACACAAGAAGAAATTCAGCACAGCCATTCTCTGTAGGAAAGTATGACCATGCTTATCAATTTTTTTTACAGACAGTCTGAATATTACAATAACAGCAAGGTTATGCTCCATTTGTTAATTACTTCAAAGCTAATTTTGCAGCTTGAGTTACCATTATAACCCTTTAGTCACTGTGGTTAATAAAGGAGAAACCACATCCCTTCCGGACAAACACGAGAAATGACTTTTTAATGTCTACCAGAGCTGTGGGATGAACATTTCTGTTTAAAATTTATATACTGATAATTCTATATTTTCTTCTTTAGGGTGAAGACTACAAAACAGAAGCCAATATCACATTTTTAAGAGGTATATTTCAAAATATATTTAGGCTCGTTATTCTGTTACAGAGAAAGATTTCGATGTTGTCTTACCATTTGTCTGAGCAATTTCTCACTTCCTAGAACACTTCCTCGCACAGAGCTTTCACATTTTCCTCTCACCCGCAACAACTTTACTGTAAATGAAGGTTTGCTATAACCTGAGCTCCATTTTGTATATTGCTGGGCATTGAAACAATTCAGATCTTTCTGTCTATTTCACTGTAAATGGAGTAGAAAGAACGAGGAGTACTTGTGGCACCTTTAGAGACTAACAAATGTATTTGAGCATAAGCTTTTGTGAGCTAAAACCCACTTCATTGGATGCATGCAGTGGAAAATACAGTAGGAAGATATATATACACACAGAGAACATGAAAAAATGGGTGTTGCCATACCCACTATAACGAGAGTGATCAGTTAAGGTAGGCTATTATCAGCAGGAGAAAAAAAACCTTTTGTAGTGATAATCAGGATGGCCAATTTCCAAAAGTTGACAAGCAGGTGTGAGTAACAATATGGGGGAAAATAAGCATGGGGAAATAGTTTTACCTTGTGTAATGACCCATCCACTCCCAGTCTTTATTCAAGCCTAATTTAACAGTGTCCAGTTTGCAAATTAATTCCAATTCAGCAGTTTCTCATTGGAGTCTGTTTCTGAAGTTTTTTTGTTGAAGAATTGCAACTTTTAGGTCTGTAATCAAGTGACCAGGGAGACTGAAATGTTCTCCAACTGGTTTTTGAAGGTGTTTGTCTCTGTCTGAGGGGTTGGAGCAAATGCAGTTGTATCTTAGAGCTTGGCTGTAGACAATGGATCGTGTGGTGTGGTCTGGATGAAAGCTGGAGGCATGTAGGTAGGAATAAGGGTCAGTAGGTTTCTGGTATAGCGTGGTGTTTATGTGACCATCACTTATTAGCACTGTAGTGTCCAGGAAGTGGATCTCTTGTGAGGACTGGTCCAGGCTGAGGTTGATGGTGGGATGGAAATTGTTGAAATCATGGTGGAATTCCTCAAGGGCTTCTTTTCCATGGGTCCAGATGATGAAGATGTCATCAATGTAGCACAAGTAGAGTAGGGGCATTAGGGGACGAGAGCTGAGGAAGCATTGTTCTAAGTCAGCTATAAAAATGTTGGCATATTGTGGGGCCGTGCAGGAACCCACAAGATCCTGGAACCTATTTTATCTACATATTTGTCTTGGAACCTATTTATCTCCGCATAAGCAGGTTCTGCCTTTGGAAAGATAATCCATACAATACAGTTATAAGGACCTTGTTAAAAAAATGAGTTCTGTTCATTTCAAGGTGAAGTTTATTTAACTCTGTAGGCAACTGTTGATCTACTGGATGATGGTGTACATGTAAAAGGTCTAGTCAGGTGCCTGATGAATCCATTTATGGCTAACAAGGCCAGTTCGAGAGCTACACAGCTTTTTACAAATTTCACAAATCCACGTGATTTCTGAGTTGGAGTCCAAGATTAAAGCATGTTGCTTTCTTCTTTCTCACTGTGCTGCCATCCTCTGGATCACAGCTGCTTCATGTTGAGCTGTATCCAGCACTAGATATTCCCTCCAGATTGAATGGGATTCTGTGCACTTCTCCCAGCTTTCTACATTGATGTTGAACAGCTTCAAATAATTTTTGCACACATTGTGGCACCACCATAAAGGGTGATCCCAATTTCTAGCACTGCCTCAAATCTCTCTATAAAAAATATTCTTGGGGATGTGGTCTCCTCCCATTCACGTGACATGACCGAACCATTGCAACCTCCTCTTCTTGATAGTCTCTAAGTGTGTCAATCCTGCGTGCTCCACCACCTCTATGTTTGGTATTTTGTCTTCCCACTTTATTTCCAGGATCTTGTGCAGGCATCTCATGTGGAAGCTATTCAATCTCCTGATGTGCCTATCATATGTAGTCCAAGTTTCTGAACCATAAAGCAGGGAGCCCAGCACACAAGTCTCGTAGATTCGCATCTTCATCTTAGGTTTCAGAGTAGTTAATAGTTTGTTGTTATTCCATGCACATTTCTGTAATAGCCTAAAATTGTATTATTTACACTGAAAAAAAATGGCATATGTCTTCAACAGTCACAGTTACACTGGTTTGGAAATTATGTACCCTTCTTTCCTTGTGCAACTATTACCCCTAGGGGAATTCTACGCCACTGCACATGTACAGAATTTGTGTCCCTAGCAGATTTCTTCCCCACACAAAAATGACTTTCTGGTGGGGAAGCAAAGGGAAGCCACAAGAGCGGTCACGTGTCTCTCCCCAGCAGACTGTTTTGGGTGCCCAGAACCCCCACTCCCGCTGCACCTGGACCACTGCGACGAGCCACACACACCTGGATCCCCACACTACTGAGCCCCAACCAGCTGCACCTGGATCCCCACCCCACTAAGCCCCACTCCCCCAGCATCTGGAGTCCCCCACTGAACTTCCCACGCCCAGACCCTCCCTCCCCCCCCGCTGAGCCCCAACCACCTTCACCTGGACCCCCCTGCAGAGTCCCATTACTGTTGCACCCAGAACCCCCCAACAAGTCCCTGTTCATCCAGATCCCCCTGTACCTGGATTCCCCACTGAGCCTCCCGCACTGAGATTACCCCACACAGAACCCTCTCAACACACACCTGGACTCCCCCACACTAAGCCCCTCCACACTTGGATCCTGCCTTTCTGAGCCTGCCTGCCCACACCTGGTGAACTGGAGGGGCAGGCACTGGGGTGTTTCTGGGGTAGTGAATCCTGAAATTTTAACATTGACTTCAATGGGGCTAGGATTCTGCCCCTTGGGTTTTTTGGCTATTTAGTAGTGAGCTCTAGCTCACGAAAGCTTATGCTCAAATAAATTTGTTCGTCTCTAAGGTGTCACAAGTATTCCTTTTCTTTTTGTAGTTCCCTGTGTGGCTTCCCCTCTCCTGTCACCTGTGCTCTTAGCATGGGATCCTGGACTGCAGTTCCTGCTTGGCTATCAGATTCCACGTGCAGCTGGGGTTGCCAATGCCATGATAAGATCAAGAACAGGTTTAAGAAATGCAGGCACTTTGCTGACTTTGTGATACTACATTGCCACATGATGACACTTTTGTCACAACATAAACATCATCTTCATGTTGTGAGGAGGGTTAGGGTGACAATAGACTGTTGCTGCAAAGTAACTCACCTAAGCCTTTGAAATAATTAATTAAAAAAATTTATTTTCAAGGGACAAATGACCAGAGCCAAATAATACTTCAACCAGGAACTTCTCTCTATAGAAATTAATACCAAGCTCTACTAAGGAAAGGCCACAAAAGAAAACACCATATATAGCACCAGGTAGCTTTAAAAAGGCCTTGTTCTGATTTTTTTTTTTAACCTAATGCTCATCAGAAGGAATAGGATTTAAGTTTGGCACATTTGGAAAAAAACAGAGAAAGAATATAAGAAAAACATGAAGCAGCTTCAAATGTGATTGGTATTCAGGAAGCAATTATGTATCAAGATTATCAGCACCTGAATTTAATATTTCACCTTTAGAAAATTGGTTCTGTTTCTTATTATACAAAGCTGAGACTACAGAAAGGACTTAGCATTATTGTAGCCAGAGGATACAAAACTTTTTATCTTTTATTAATCAAAGATTGCTAGGAAATAATACTGAGGCCTGGAAACACAGAGAGCCAAAGTCAAAAAGATAAGATTAATAATTTATAATGACTATTATGGGTTAATTTAGAAGTGCCAGGGGAACATGAGAAAAGTTTTTTCATAAAACTTGAAAGTGGCCCTTCCATTTCCAGATCTCACTCATATTTTGATGATCACAATGTTGTGAAAATGACTATAATACAGTAGTAACAACTGTAAAAATGAAAGCATTCTGAGCAATAGTGGACTTTTATTTAATGGTGCATGTTACATTTCCAGTATATTCAGAGAAGGGTCAGTTGCTATCAAAGAAGCTAAGAAAGGATGAGACCTTAGCAGACAATATACCGACAGATTCAGGGATGCTCAATGTTCAGATTGTTGAGTTAATAGAGTTTTCCATCAGTTCTGATTTACAGAGCCCTAACCTATTAGGGCCACTTGCAGCCACAATCAGGTCTGTGGTTAAAATTTTATCTCCGGCTCCTCTCGCTTTTCCTTTCTACCTTCTATTAGGTGGCATAATGAGGAAAAGAGGGAATAAAAAAGGGCATCCTTTAAGCCAGGACTCTAGCAGGAGATCATTAAAAATATTAAATCCCTTAAACAGAGGGCTGGATCCTCAGCTGTGGATAGAGCTCAACACAATTGATGCGGGGTTCGTACGAAGATGTTTTTCACAGGAGTGTGGCCTACATGGGTGTCCGTTTGATCTCTGGTGTAAATCAGAGCAGCCTGAAGACTTGAGCATGCTCCCTTTTCTTTGATGTATTCTCCTGATGCTAGCAGCTTGTGGTGTGAGGAATAAGAACCGGTACAGATCCTTCTGTGCTGGGGTTATCCTTCAGTGGCCAATTAAGCCAGGTTTAGGGCTGCTTGGTTTCACTGGGGTAGTGAAAAGAGGCCCCAATGACCTGGTATTCTCTATAGCGGAGTCTCACTATAGACAGTCTCAGCAGTGGGAAAGAAAAAAGAGTATCTAGAAGCAGAAGGAAACCTCCTTGATACAATATACAGAACCATCTTGGCACTGGTAGGATAAAGAGTGTCATCCACATTTGGAGGTGATGTCATCTAGGAACAACACTAGCATAACATGACGGCCTTCTTGTTTCATCTGGAAGCCTGCCAATTCAACCAAGCTCAGTGGGCTACAACCCCCAGCTGACTCCAGACAGTGGTAAGGAAGCAAGTGAGGCTCTTATCCTGTGCAGTGGATGCTGTGAGAAGATGAGTGGGTCCTAAAGGCAATGACCCTTGCCTAGCTCTCCAGTAACACCACTCTCTGTGGACCAAGCTGGATCAGCAGCCTGATGGAGCAGAAGCAGCAGGTGCCAAAAACAGAACAACGACATTGCCTGGCAATGGGGGATCTGGGCTTGGGACCTAGAACTCTTGTGCATCTCATCCCAGTGACATCATTTCCTAGGAGGGCTGATAAAGAGGCAGAGGCACAGCCAGAGCTGCGGGGACTGGAGCTCTTAGCTCAACTAGTGTCACCACCTCTTGGTGGTTGGGCTGGGGGCAGGTCCAGGTGGAAACTAGCAGCAGCAATGGTCAAGAGTGGGTGGGAGACACTTCAAAAGAAGCATTTTTACAGGGTGGGGTGAACGGTTTTAGCCTTTGTATGTGCAGTTAATGTTCCATCCTGGAAAATCACTGGCAATCCTATTGCTCTAATTAGCCACTGAGTATAATGGAGTGGAGAATAACCTTTCTCTGCTTTGAGCCAACAAGTAAATCCTCCGTAGGTTGTGAAATGGGAATTACTTTGCAGCAAAGACAGGAATCAGGGCTCTGGTGTTATGAAACTCTAGTACTGCCATAGAGCTAAAGTGGAATATGTAAACCTGAACTTGGACAACTGTGGAAAATCTGGAATCCCAGCTTTGCAACGTGCCTGGTTATATGAGCACTGAGCTCATAGCTGGCAACCATCTTCACATGCTGCCAATTACTTTAAATTTGTACTAAAAGCAAAGCATCTGCTGTTTTACATTTGACCTTGGAAACATTTTTAAGAGGTAGGAGTGAATATCCATTACATCTGAAATGTGGAGATAAACTCCTTTTGTTTCATTTTTTTTCTTGCCTAATATAGGAGACACCAGCTGAACAATACAAACACCTTCAAACAACCCTACACCACAAATCCCGGAAGCTAGGTATATTTTTATATGCTATTCAGAGCAGTCTTGCATTCCTCCTCCTTCCACTCCTTGAGCTGCTAATGTCCTAAAATTAGCTCCGTAGGCTTGAATGGACTTTTTCAGGATCTATACAAGATTGAAATAGAGGTTCCAATAGAAATGGATATCAATTAATTTGGGTTTTCTGAACTGTGAAGGTTGGTTTCAAGTGCTTTCTGTGGAAAGGCTGAGCATCATGCTCTAGTTTAAATTTAAATTTAAGCTCAAAGCAGTGGACTCAGTTTGTTTCCATGGGGAAAAGTTTTGATACCCATCTTCTTTTTCTTGTTAGGGGCCAGCCACTATTATGAAACTTTCCCTTATCATCATAACTTGCTTTCTCTACAGCCAACTACATAAGCCTCAGGATGAGTGACAACAATTACATCCCTTCACTCTTAAAACCTTGCTATGCACCCTGCAGTGGGGATTTAAATTAATGACACCATATAAAAATGCACTCAGTGGTAACCCAAGTGGGTTTTTTTTTATGTTCCAGTGTCAAGCAGCCTCACTCTCAAGTTGGCCAGTGATACTGATGGGCGCAGAGCAAAATGGCAAGTGGGTTAGCAAGGTGCTGGTATTATTTACGTGTACCAGCTCAATTTGATCCTTATATACCAAAATATATCATGTACTATTGTGCGGTAACAAGTTGGGTCTGTGAAAATATCCTCAGCAGCAAAGAATTGTGGTTTTGTGGAAATACTTTGCAGGTTCACCTAGAATTTTTGGCTAATTCTGAAATGGAAAAACAGGTCCCACAGGGAAAACAATTGCAAAAACAAGTCCAATATAAACCTAAAACTGCCATCCCCGTGAAACCATCCTCCGTTACTCAAAAAATGATGTTTTGTCAAGTAAATAATGCAATGTTGGAAAATTGAACAGAGTTGGGAAATATGAACATTTTAGGGTTTGGAGAGGATTATTTACAAAATGAAAGCTCAGAATTTTGTACAGCTTTAGGACCTGATTCAAAGCCCATTGAAGCCAATGAAGGTTTTTTCCCATTGACTTTGGGTTTTTCCATTGCTATGAGTAAACTGCCTCCTGTGCAGAGGACCAGCAAAAGATTTCAATGCTATCCATGCTTTTCACTGGCCCTCTGCACAGGGATGACCTTCAGCACCTGCTGCCCCCCCTCCCCGAATATAAGCATTCCTATTGAAATTAATGCTGTGCAGGTTCAATGCCATCTGGAATTCCTATGTTGGAATTCCTCGGATAGCTTTCCAAGCAGACCTTGCGGCTGGTTTGTGCTGGCAAACTGGTCCCACGCAGCCAGAGCAGAGGTCAAGATCTGGCCCAAAGTGTCTTCTGTGAGTTTTGATTCCTCATTTAATACAGTATCTTCTTCATCTTATTTACTGACCAAAAGAAATTAGAAGGTACACCCCCTACCGAATTGCTTCCTGCTAACCGTAAGAAAATTCAATTGCCTCAACTAATGTCAAATCATGTAAGACCAGCTGAGATTTTCAAAGTTACCCAAGGAATTTGGATGCTCTATTCCATTACACTGAATGGGAATTGGGTGTCCAAATCCTCTAGGCCTCCTTGAACATTTCATAGAATATCAGGGTTGGAAGGGATCTCAGGAGATCATCTAGTCCAACCCCCTGCTCAAAACAGGACAAATCCCCAATTGTTGCCCCAGATTCCTTCAAGGATTGAACTCATAACCCTGGGTTTAGCAGGCCAATGCTCAAACCACTGAGCTATCACTCCCCCCATTTCATCTTAGATGTCCAGTGGAACCCTCCTATAACAAAGCCTTTTTCACATGGATCTTCATGATAAGCAGAAATTCAATACAAGTTGCCTTGCAATTTGTACATTATGATACCCTGAAAATTTTGGGACAGTTGGTCTACTTCACAACAGTAGTAACAGATTTTCACTATATGGAAGTACAATAAAGGCAGATTTCACTATACATAATTATTTTTGACTCTTGCCTCCACATTTGAGATAAATCCATTCTTCTGTTCGTTGAGTCTGTGCTTTGTCTCTGTGTTGCATAAAGTGTCAATTGTACTGAATGTGTTTGATTTGGCCGATAGTTGGTCAGTTATTCAGTCTGACATTAATTGCTTCTCAGAGATTCCATTCAGAGAACTGAGCACAAAATGGAGTGTTTTATTACATAAAAAAAAATCACATTTGAATTTCTTTGACATGACATTCATCCATTTAGTAGACAATGGTCTTTCATCCCTAAGATGTAAAAAACTAGCTAAGGAATTCCATTATATAAGGATCTCATTGTTTCCTTTCAGCCGGTAACCAAAACTGGACATAGTTTCATTTGAAAAAAAGATGTATAATTTTACTATTAATGTTTGAACAATACATATAATTGATAAAAACATCCTATTTTTACTGGATTGGTCAATCAGTTATTTCAATAATTAAATTTTTTATTAATCTTTTAAACAAATCGCAGCAAATACACACATATAGGATGAAATCCACCCAGGTTAGCACAGAATGGTGTAATTCCCTGTCGGGGGATTTGCCCTAAAGGAAGGCAGACAGAGTTGCTGTCCTTTACCTTTAATCAGTTTCTGCTGGGAGTGGAGTGAAACAGCTTTAACTTTCTACTTAATAGACTAAATTCTGCCCTGGGATGTATTCCAATGGCTCCCACTGAAGACAATGGTAACTGGGTATATGCAACTAAGGGCAGAAGATTCAAGGGATTAAGGATGAAGACCTTGAATTTAGATCTAATCTTCAAGGTGCTCAATGGTCTGGGCCAAGGATATCTAAAAGATTGCTTAAAGCTCTGGGATGAGGACTGTGGTCAGTAGATCTTCTTTTAGGCCCCAAGGAGCTGTCCACCACAAGGATAAAGTATTTTCTTGACCTACTACAGGAACTACTAACTGTTATAAAACTCACTACTTTGCACTACAAGGGCAAAGCACAATTGTAAGCATATCCATACTTCACATCAAAAGCAATTCTTCTTTCAGCACATTGACAGCTGTCCAGTGTCTGACCATTATATAGAATTGTTAACTATAATGTAATGAATCAGACATAACTTCGAATATATGTAAAATAATTTATCCTTTAAAAAATAAAATCCACAAAATTCCCCTAAATTTTATTAAATGTGTGGCACCTTGGTTGTCGGATAATCATACACTGCTATTTCAGTTATGTCAACATACTGATCTCTCATAGGAGGTCCCAGTGAGAATTGTTTCTATCTGATAAATGGTGTCTTATACAGAATTTGCTTATAAATGTATTTTTACTGCATAACACTGCTGGGAAGTATAAGTTAGGGGATGTGAACTACTGTCATAGTAATATAGCACCAGTATACTGAGTTAGTTTACTATGTTCTCCTGTAAGCTACTTCCTTGTTTCAGAGGACATAATCTTTTCTGCCACTCTTGTGTTCTTTGCTTATGCAGTTTCCTTTGCTCTTTTGTACAGTCATTCCTCCTTTCCAAAAAACGCTGATGTTTTCCCATAAGTGGATATGCAGATCAGTGGCTCTTTCACTTCTCTCTGTCCTCTCTTTCAGTAGTTCCTCTCAGTCCTGGGGTGTGTTATACATCACTTTCTGTCCCAGCACTCACACATTTCAAAACAACAGTAAATATTTTAACCTCTGGGGTGCTATGGTATATTTACAAAGGATATGTAGGTAAAATACTAACATTTCTAAGATGACTAGCATCCCAGGCTCACAATTTTGGGCCAGATCCTCAGCAGGCGTACATCACCTTCACTTTAATGAATGTCAGGGGAGCTATGTCAATTTACACATCTGAGAATCTGAATGTTTGGACAAGTCACAGGGCTTCTTGCTGCCATCATCATCTTGTCTGGTAAAATGCACAAACTCAGGGCCAACACTGAAAAACCAGATCTTGCATCTCCGTTGAGCTTTTCTAGGTTAAAATAAAAGGCTCATTGGTAGATCTGTTGCATTTTGTGTTACAACTATGTGAGGAATAACCATTAAGCAGATGTTATTGACATTGAGTAAGGCTATTCACTGAAATAAGATACTCAGACCATATGGAAGAACCATTAGCACAGTGAAGAAAGCCACAAGAGTACTGTGGGCTTGATGTTTATTGGCACATAGGACTGAATTGGAAATGGGCCAAACAGATTCAGATCAACGCAGGGATCGGGAATACCTCTGAGATTTGTGCCTGAATGGATGGTTGCTTCCATTGTCAGTCCTGTGCTTCTTGGAATTAACGCTTGCGATGGCAGTATTGCCAAGAGTAACATCAGTGGATAACGCTGTGATGAGACTCTTTCAGAATACCAACAACACAGCATAAACAACAGCCTCTACCGCAACTGGCTTTTAAAATCTGTGGGGCCATAGTTGTCTATTCTGCAATAAAAAACCTGCAGCACCAAGTCTCAGAGCCTAGGGCAGCTGCCTCAGGCGCATGGATATCAGGCTGTGGGGCTAAAAATAGCAGTGCAGACATTCAGATTCAGGATGGAACCTGAGCTCTGAGACCCACCCCACAGGGCTCCAGAGCCTGAACATCTACACCGCAATTTTAAAGCCCCTCAGCTCAAGCCTGCGAGCCTAAGGCAGCTGACCAGGGCCAGCCACCACCATCTTTTCTTCCAGTGTAGATATACCCACTATGACACTGATCACATCAGTAAGAAGGTTGAAATTATGCTGTGTTATCACCACACTATATTGTCTCAAGGCACTTTGAAAAAGATGCATGATAGTTTACCCATTTTGGCACTAGTCCCCCACTGCTTATGCCATACACCCTTGAAATTCACAGACCATTAGAAGGCACCTGCTACATTTGGGGAAACTGCTGTCTGATGTATCTGGCATATTAGGCAGCAGTGAATGGGTTAATAAACAGATTCCAATCCCAAGTAAGTGACTGAAAGCAAAGGGAAAATAAGATAGACTTTCAGATTGATTTAATTGGATTTGGCACCTCCAGACATGGAGTTTAAGAGAAAAGTTGCAATAGCAACTAGCACCCAGCATAGCACAAGGAGTTAATGGTGAGACTGGTGGTACAACATCAGATGATCACCAGGCACTTAGGACGGAAATAACACCCTGTGAATCAAGAATCTTGACAAGGAACTGCATTGAAACTAACAGAAAATGTGAATGGCAACTAGTAGAACAGAGTCAAAACATTCTATCCCATGAGACACAGAATGTTCACTCCAGCTACAAAGTATTTATTGTGCATCTACAGTGGGAAGACCATTAAAATGATATAGAGGTCTCGAAGGAGATGGTTCTCTACAGAGAGCTTGCCCAATCTACCCTATTTGCAAAATAAAGCCAACATATGAAGAAGAGCCTCTTCATCACAAAGAAGATTTAGTGGTAAATGCTAGAAATATTCCTAGAACAGGAGAAAAGAGGTCTGGCCACAGCTGAGACATGTGATTCAAATGTTAGACCAGAGTTCCACAGGGTTTGGTTATAAGCTTGTAACCACTGAAGAATACTGAATGTGTGCATTACCAAAATTCAGAATAAAACCTGTGCAGCAATATACATAACTATAAAGAAGCCAGAGAATTTTTGGCTCTCCCTCTTTTTGCATTGAATATGAAATTTATGGCATTTTGCCTGAAATTTTTATGGTAGCAGAAAATAGATCTTGCAGTTGAAGGCTTCTTTCCCTCAACCATTAATCCTTCCCACCTGCCAATCTATCCAAAAAACATGAGACCTGGGCCATATAACCTGCCTTGGTATTCCCCCACATTCTTAGCCACCTTGCTGGGTGTATAACAACAACCTGGTCTAGACTGAAGGTTTGATCTGTTATGACAAATCCTTATGTTGCTCTAATTGTCAATGAGGAAGAGGAGAATGAGGAGGACACATTTAAGATCGGGGAGAGGAAGAAAGTGGGCTAATATGGGGATATTATTTTACAGATATTCTCCATACAGCATACTATGGGCTCAGTTGTTGGCTGCCCTGTGTCAATGCATAAGGAGTTGAAGAAAGTGCATGGATCCTTCCTCTTCCCTTGAGCTCATGTGCAAAGGCTAGGCAAAGAAGGGTACTGCTCCTGCTAGTGCCCAGACTGGCCCTAGCTATCTGAAAGGAAGGGATGAGGGGAGGGTGGGTCTGACATCATCTTCCCACCCTTCTATACCTGCCAGCATAGCTGATTGGGTGCTGAGGGGGATGTGCTGTGCAACCACTGACAGTGCGGAAGCAGCAGTGCTCACACGTAAGCATGTACTCCCCATGAGAAATTTCTGATTGAGTCAGACAGAATTCCCCCTGGGGGTTCTTTGTACAGTGCAGCCTCTCCACTGTGGCTAAGAGTCACAATTTGGCCCTATCGGATGCTATTTCTGGTACATGTTACTGTGTGCGACAACACTATGCAAATGGAAACTGCTTGTGGTAGCTGCTGACACTTACACCCACCCA
Source organism: Dermochelys coriacea (assembly GCF_009764565.3). Classification (NCBI taxonomy): domain Eukaryota; kingdom Metazoa; phylum Chordata; order Testudines; family Dermochelyidae; genus Dermochelys; species Dermochelys coriacea. The sequence goes on from NC_050069.1 coordinate 196,388,647, forward strand.
GACTAAAACTTGAACCATTAATACTCAAAATATAAAGGGTCAACTCCAGCCCTCATGTACCTCCATTAACTTCAGGAGAAGTGTATTCACTTATACCAGGGATGAATTTGGCTCATATGGGTGAATTTGGCTCATATGGGTTTGTGTGTTAACAAAAAGGCCAAATAAAAACTGTTTAGGTTACCAATTTTTCAAGCTTATTTTACATCTAGGCTGTTTTCCTAACCTAATTCCTCCTAGAGAATTTAATGAGAGTTGATTCAATTCATAGGCTATGGTATTTCTTCAATAGCCATAAGTATGAATCCCATACAACCACATAAGGAAAGAGCTTTCTTATTCCAGGTGGTAATATGTAAGTGTACCTCCAGTTTCCACCTGTTTTCATTTAGTCCAGGATTGTTAACCTTGTCATGTTCTTGTCACTAATGCGGGATACAACTTGACACACTCATTAAACAGTCCAATATTGCAAATCCTTACTCGCATGAGGGCTTGGACCCGCAATCAATGGGCCTGTCCATGTGAGTATAGATTTGTAGGATTGGGCTCTTGCCAGTAAAGCTGAAGCATTTCAGCTAGCAAAGCCCCCATGAGTCTAGCTAGAAAATTCAAACCCAGTTTACCTGGCTAAAATCTCCTTTGACATATAAAAATTATATAATAAATATTTTGGTCCTCAGCTCCTCGGCCCTGCAGCCTCTGACCTTACAGCTAGCGAGAAAAAAAGAAGCTTTTTTAGCACTTAGTCCCCTTCACACACCTCGCATTCCCCCACTCCCAAGAACTTTGCTGTAACAGGGTGTGACTATATGATTAAAATATGACCATGTATATCATTGTTGCTACCACTGTTATACAATTGCAACAAATCTTATACAAAGTATGTCATGGAAGGTGTCAATGGAAAAGTTATGGTTTGCTGAATATGATTATCCTGTTTGTATGTGTATATGATTTTTGTACCCGAAGTTATGAATATTGACTATATGCCAGTATTTCAAATGTGTTTGCTCCTGTGGTGACATCCACAAGGTAGCTAGTTTACATCCAATCTAACCAGAACATTGTGAATGGACTATTCAAGTTGATGGCCCATTAAAGAACATTTAGCTCACACAATAGACAATGGAAGAAGCTTATCCCTGCCTCATGGACCTTCCTGAGGGCACTTCAGCCAGAATATGGGTAATGGCTGCTCCTGAGTCATGGTAGCATGCAAGGACATGTGACTCGATCATGTGACCCTGAACTCCATCATGTGCCTGTACTTTTCCACAAACTAAGAATGAGCATTTTCCCTTCACATGGGAGAAAGTATAAAAGGCTTTGGAAGCATCTCCATTTTGCCTCTTTCCTGCTCTGATCTCTGGACTTACATTAAAAGGAGTGTTCCAATCAATGGACTGAGAAACTTACAATCTTTTGGATGTTACCAGAGATATTAAAAACCAACAATTTATTCCATCACTGCTTCAAACCTGATAGAAGAACTTTGCAATGAGTATATGGATTTGATTCTTTTGACCATTTAACACTCTCCTCTTTCTTTTCTCTTATAAGTAAACCTTTAGATAGTAGATACAGAAGGATTGGCAACAGCATGATTATTGGGTAAGATCTGAATTATATATTGACCTGGGTATGTGGCTGGTCCTTTGGGATCAGAAGAACCCTTTGGTTCATGAAATTGGTTTTACATAATGAGTCACCATTAAGTCTAGAGTCTGGGAGGGCTGGGATACCAAAGGACACTGCATTTGTGACTTCTGATTAACCAGTGTCATGAGACAGAAGTTTACTTTTGTTACTGGTTTGGTATATCTTATGGAAGACTAACCACCAGTTTGGGGTGAATCATCCCTATTTCTCAGCAGTTTGTCCTGAATCTGGCACCCTCAGTTTGGACTCACTGAGGCCCCATGACAAAGGGCTAACCAAGGCCCAGCCTACAAGAAGCCATTTGCCCCTTGCCCAAGTGTGGGGAGAGATGAGAATAGAAACTTCATTGCAACGCAACTCCCTTCTGACAACAAAAATTATTACAAGACGCCAGGAAGGGGGACTGAAGCCTGAGCCCCCCTGCCCTGAGGGGTGCCGAAGCTTGAGGGCTTCAGCCCTGGGTGGCATGCTTGGATTTTGGTTTCAGCCCTTGGCTACTAGTTTGTGGCGTATAGTTTTTATGCTCTTGTGCTCTTACTCACTCACTTCATTGAGGAATCTGAAGAATGGGGCATGGATATCCGGTTACAGAATACAAAGGTTTGTGTTGAATAGAGTCAGATATGTGTTGTGGGAGGAACTCACCAGCTTATGGTTGTGCTGTAAATCCAAATGTGGCCACCAAACTAAGCTATTTGTGTGTGCAGAGAAAGCTGCTGCCGGATGATGTGCGTGGGACTATTCGAGGCAAATGTGACTGATAAATCTGAACTTCTCCATAGTACACCTGAGCAAGCCCTATTTTTACTTTGTGCTGACATTTAAGAATTTTTTTTTTCATTTAAAAGAGTTTCCTAAGCTAAATGGAGTTTGATGTCAATGAGGTGGGAAAAGGCAGCTATATTGAATACACTGTATGCAAACTTAGAGAACAAAGATCTTGAGTATTTCTTATGCATGAGACCATCTCAGGAGATATGACAATATTATGCATTGCACAGCATGGTGCCTGTATAAATAAGTTAGCTCATTAATGAGGCCTATTTTGCAAAAGCTTAACAAATAATAAGTTGGTTGTTAATTGTGAATACAATCAATAAGATTGTGTTTCCCTCTCTCTCTCTTTTTAAAACAGGGCTGTGCATTTCTGCCATTCATGTTTCTGTAAAGATGTGATTCTCTGAGGAAACATATCTGAGGAGTTTGTTGTCTCTGTTATTGGTGATAAAGGTAAGCTGGAAGAGTTCATGTCATTTAGCAGGTAATATAGATCTTGATATTGCAAGACATGACAGATATTACATGACAGATATTAGTCACATGACTATTAACTACGGGAAGGTGCTCAGATACTGCAGTGATGAGGACAGTATAAGAACCTATGTAGAATGCATGCACATGAATAACTTTACACACAGAACTACTCACATGTATAAAGTTAAGTGGGTACAATCAGGGCCAATGGAACTACAACAAGTAACTGCAACACCTAAGTATTTGCAGGATCTGACCCACAGATATGATTCATAATGCAAAGAAAAAGATCTGACCGTTTTTGGAGAAACGTTCCTTTTTTGTTCACTCAACGCTTATCTGTCCTTGCCTTTGCAGTCAGTCAAATATTGAAACTGTTAAGTGCAGTATTTATTTAACCCTGCTGCCTTTTTCTATCTCAGTTCTAACCAAAACTAATGATAGAATTTAAAGTCACAGTGGAACTGCCCATTTGTTTGTTTCCTAGTGAAGAATACCTGCTTGCGATCTACCTAACCACTTTTGTTGTTCATAAAAAACAAACCAAATCAGGGATGAAGAAGTATGTCTGAATTTTATTTAATTTTCAATAAGAAATGACAAGTTCAATATACTGCTATTGCAGTTCTTGAATTCCATTATGAAGCACACAGAAAAGCCAGAATGGTCTGATAATTCCAAGATGTCATTTTAATCCATACAAGGCATGGCTCACCCTGGATGGTCCTTAGCTCTGAGCTGTGTTGATTACAGTCTTGAGGTTTGATACTGGAATCAATTACTCACATGAGGAGTCTTTACTTATAGGCGTACCATGCCTGAAATCAGACTACTTGTGAGATTAAGGACTATTTGGCTGAGCAAGGCTTTCAAGACAAGGGTCATGGCTAAGAACATATTTCCCTTCTTATGTAGGAGCAATGAGAGTTTTGCCATTGATTTCACTGGGAGTAGGAGCAGGCCCATATTGAACAGTATGTTTTTTCAACAACATTTTTATCATCTCAGTGATACACATAATTCCATTCCACTAAAATGGATCCTGCAGTTTAGGTCCCTATTCTGCAAGAAGCTTCGTGTGGGTGGACATCTGCACCTATATGGAGCTCTCTGTGCAGGATGAGACTATGATGACCCGCCTACATAACCACTGAAGAATGCAGCTGCTCGTTGGTGCTATTCACTCCTGACTCTGCCTAGGCTCACAAAACTTTGCCAAGCCTTAATCAGACAGGATAGGTTTCCTCAGATTTCAAAGGAAAGAAGAAAATGCTACAGAGCTGCTTCTCCCCTTTCCAGATGTGTCCAGTCTAGGTCCCCTCTAGGTACAGTAGTTGAAGAGCAATTAGGGTAGAAGTTAAGGGCCAGATCTTCAGCTGGTGTAAATCAGCACAGCTCCACTGAAGTCAATGGAGCCACAACGATTTACACCAGCTTAGGATGTGGTCTTAATAATTGTACATTTGCACCTTGCTGACGTGACCAGAGGGAAAACACTGTCAGATAGACATAGAGTACATACCACAAAGCTTCCTCAGTATATTTCCAACCTACTCTTATTTTGTATCCATTGATACAAGTGCAGGGAAACACAGGCTTGAAGAGCAAATCGTAATGGATGTTCTGGGGTGAGAAAGAGCTGACAAAGAGAATCAGAATGAACCACCAAAGAGAAGAACACACTGCTTGCCACTTTAGCAGGATTTGTAAATTAATATGTAATAAACAGAGCACGACAAGCAGGCAACATATGGCAAATGGAATTAATGTAGCTAAGGCTGTTTAGTGCATATTTACCTAAATACAAACGCAAAAATATAACTGGAATAATCAAACCGAGGGCACTTTGTTGTTGCTGTTGTTTCTAAACTCTGTTGGCATTTGCCATTTTAAGGTAATAAAAAAAGTCTTTTTCATATCAACTGAAGATGCAAAATCAATGGCCATGAATATTTAACTAAGTACGAAAAATCTGAAGCACAATCATTTCATTAATTAGAGGAGGTCTACCAACTTGCACCAAACTTTACTCACTGAGCTCCAGGCCCAACTGCCCTTCTTGGAGCTTTCACTGATGAATTGCATTTCTTTTCCACTGGTAGTCCAGCAGCCGGGGCTCCCTAAGGGATGCATTGAAACAGCACATCCCATGGCAGCCCTGGACTTTTCTTGTCCCAGCTGGTGAAGGCAATACAAAGTCCTGTGGACTCTGCAGTTCTGTGGAGAGTGTTATGGGGACCTTTCACATCTGCAACTGCCCTCTGGTGGATTTCTGCTGGGGGCTCTCTATCCAGGGGGTGAGGGGTGTGACTCCCCGCTTGAGTACACATACCCTTGCACTACCTGTCTTCTAGCTAGCATGAGTATAAATAGTAGTATAGCCACAGTAGCATTGAAAGCACAGCTAAGCCATATCAAGTACATACCCAGCAGTTTCAGCCTCTATGGGTATGTCTATGCAGAAGTTAAAAACCCATGGCTGGCCCATGCCAACTGACTCAGGCTCCGGGTAAGGGGCTATTTAATTGCAATGTAAATGTTCTGGCTTGGGCTGGAGCCTGGGCCCTAGAACCCTGTGAAGGAGGAGGGTCCTGGCTCTTGGGCACCATCCTGAGCCCAAATATGCACATTGCAATTAAACAGCCCAGGAAGCCCAAGTCAGCTGGCACGGGCCAGCCACTGGCATCTAACTGAAGTGTAATCACACCCTTTGAGAGCTAGCACAAATGTGTGTACATAAGCAGGAGAAATCACCATCCCTATCTTATAGTGTAGACATAGCTTTCATGTGCCAGAAAACCTGGCAGAGACCACAGGGTGGACCTGACTCAAGAAATGTAGTGGACATTTACTCTGAAAGCACCTGATTCCTAATATTATATTTACCTGAAGCAGCCAATATCTATGAAACAAACATTTATTTATCCTTTGTTGCTTTGGAATCAGGGATGTTCAATAAAGGAGGAAGGACAAAGCAGTTAAAAATTTACAGAAACTGGTAAGGGGTGGGCTGCATGATCTAACGCCGTAGATCTTTTCCCATCCCTGTCTCTGAATCTGTATATGCAAGAACAACATAGCTCCTACAACGGCTCAACCAGAAAGGAGGTCTTCTCTTTTGTTCACTTCAAAACCTGTGGACCATGTAATCCTCTCTATTCCCCAGGCTTGTCTACAGTGGCACTACAGGCTTGTTCACACTGGCACTTTACAGCACCTCAACCTTTTTGCTCAGGGTTGTGAAAAAACACCCCCTGAGTGCTGCAAGTTTCTGTGCTGTAAAGTGCCAGTGTAGACAGTGCACCAGTGCTGGGAGCCGCACTCCCAGCACTGGTAGCTACTCCCCTCATGGAGGTGAGTTTTTTCCTAACGCTATGCCGTGACTACACAAGCCACGTTAAAGTGCTGCCATGGCTTTAACATTGCCAGTGAAGACGTTGAGGAGTGTGTTTAGGATACACAATAAATCCAGCTTTGAAATGGAGGACTCTGAGTCAGCTCAGAGTGCCTAGTAAATGGGGATAGGAAAATGCAATAGACACGTTAAATCCAGGCAGATTTCCTTGGGTTGTAATTTGATTCACCAGTGAGAAACAGACTGATTTTACAGATTGTTAAGCAGAAATGATCATTTGCTCCTCTGAGAAAAATCTGAAAGATAAAACCTGCTCACCAGTGTAACCATGGAGCCACTGTGGATAGTGCTGGGTGTGCCAAAGCAGGAAACAGCAGTTATCTTGTGGCACACTGAGGTCCTCTCAGAGCCAGGAAATGCCGTCACAACCTGTAGCCGATAAAACAAACAAGCCCAGAGGGGGTTATGGAGATGCATGGAAAGCATTTTTAGAGCAGCACAAAAGAGCTGAAAACAGCATAAACTGTGTTTTGTTTAAATAAATCCTTAGCCCTTCCTTTCCACCCCCCATGCCAGTGACACTTCTGGCAGGTTCTCACACTCTCAATCCAGCTAATTCTTTTACTTTTCACTATGAATTCAAAAAGAAACTTGCAAGCATAAAGACTCCATAACAGAAAAAAAGAAAGCAAATGCTCCTTCCCCTTGCTAATGTCCTTTAGTGGTGTTTTAAACTTACGGTAGATGAAAGAGTTAAAATAAAATGAAATACAGTATATCAACAGACAAAATCCTTAAGCTTTTACTCAAGCAAAATCACTGAAGTCAATTGAAATGTTGCCTCAATAAGTACTGAGTGAAAATTAAGAAAGGGCTTTTGAGGACTAGTTTTGTGATTATTAGGTCAGATACTTTTGGAACAATTTTAACTCCCCCAGAGCACACAAAGGGGAAACTGCGACTCTAAACATTTCCCATTGCTAATTCAGGCACGAGGACGTCAGTTCTTTTATTATACATATTTACTCAACAGGGGAATTCTGCAAGAGAACTGTTGTTGTAACAATCACTGTAATAAGAACCTGGGGTAACTGCAGCAGTATGGCTGAGAAAATTAAAATAATGTGCCTGGAATGGATGCTTCCTCTTACAAAAATACTGCTAAGCATTAGGCAGTATACACACAAAATACATAACATAGAGCGCGTTGGATGTATTATTTGTCTACCTGTCAGGTTCCAGATTAGGAAGAAGCAAAATTACGATAGATGATGCAATGGAAGTGCCCAGGGATGTGCATTATTAATTAGTCCCTGGTGTTAGGTTGTAGAACAGCGCAGTGGGTCTAACTACTCTATTTGCTTCTGGGGCAACTTATTCCTTGTCCCCAGCAGAAACCAGATACCAGTAGACCCAGAGATCAGAGACTAACAGAGGCTAGTTGAAGGATTATAAGGGAGTTTACTAGAATTTTTGCTAGGGCAAGGATGGACCAATGGCCTCCCGCTCTCTTCTGAGGCCTGAAAGATCCTTCCTCATTCTTGAAAGCATATTATATGGCCTTTCCCCTACAGCAAATTATTCAGGGCTCCCCCAGTAAGGATTAATTCCAGATCAATGCAAGATTTTTTAGGGGGAGGGCTGGAGGCCCCTGCATCCATCAAGCAACTATATCTGTCACTACTGTTGCCAACACTTTGGAACTGCTAATAGATAGGATTATCAGTTCTGGTTGGACATATTCCTTGAGGTTTCATCACATGATATAATCTTTAATTAAAGATTAATCTTTAATTCCTGGAGACTCTAGGACAATCCTGGAGGGTTGGCAACCCTACTCATATAGCAGAGAGATCCCTAAATGCTTAACATACAGCAATGAGGTAACCCCACTTGTACCCTAGCAACAGCATGATAGGAACTACCTGGTGTCCTCCAGAGGACACTGTGCAAAAGATTATGGGGATTCACTGTCACTGTACTTCGGGCAGAAGAACTGATAGAGGATGGAGGAGTTTATTACTCTCTGATGTCTGATTTGGAGTGGGATGGTGTTGGTGCAAAAATTTCTGCCTCTTTGGTAGGAACAGTAGTCCTAATTAGCAGTATCTAGAAAGCCCTGCCAGAGAGGGAAGTCTGGCACCCTAAAGACCACAGAGGAGTCCCCTGATGGTGGGAGGGAGGGTGAGAAGAGGTGCATCCCCCCAAGAAGACAATAAAGCTAAGTGTAGAGGGATGGGTGCCTGAAATATAAGGGAAGAAGGCTGACAGGAGTTTAGGGGAAAGGATCTCAGTGTGAGGGTAGGAAAGTATGTGTTTTCTTGGAGGTATAGATTTTCTAGACCCTAACCTCCAAGCTGTAGGGTAGTCGAGGGTAAACATGGGTAAACAGAGTTTACCTACTTCTCATCTGGGGACTATGGAGTTTAGGTTAGTTTTACCCACTACTTTTTTACCACTACTTAACTCTCTCCAAAGAAACCTATAGGGCTGAACCAATGTCAATTCATGCAGGGATAGGTAAGCGTGGCCTTCACAAATCAAACATGGAAAGCTTTACTCATCCTTCATTTAAATTACGATACAAGTTGCAGGCTGTGGTGATGCATTAAAATAAACCACCACTAATTCACTTCTCCACTACATTTTCAAAACCCATCCTAAGCCCAGAAACTTGTGTGACTTTGGTACCACAAGTGCCAAAAAAGCGTCATGACAAAAAAAGCTACTGAAATAACTTATTGTCATTCTCTATAAAGAGTGAGTAACCTAAAGGTGATGCTACTCCATCTCTGTACCCTTTACCTAGATCCAAATGTTGTGGGCCCAAATTTTAAGTTGACTTACATTCCATGTGATTTTATGGACTCCAAAGGCATCACACGGAGTGCAAATCAGCACACAATTTGGCCCTATATCCTTTATTGATGCATTAATTCCTTCCTTTCCAGCCTCCTTTTTCCTACCTCTTACATGTGGTTTGAACCAATTCAGTGGAATGAGTTCATTTACAACATTGCAGAACTAGCCAGCTTTCTGTTCATAGCCTTAGGAGACACCGTCAGTCAGCAATCCTGAATTCAAGTACTGATTAGACAGCACAGAAAGCAAAACATAAGGCCATCGTTTCTCAGCCTGCAGCAGCAGTTTGGAATAGAAAGCTATTAGTAATCCCCTCTGTGTTGCTATCACTGCAAATAAGAGTTTTTCGTGGATTACCCTAGGATGTAAATTTCATATTTTAAAACTTTGTTGTGGCTGCTGAGTCTGAGAGTACAAAATAAGCCGTTAACAGTAATAGATATATAACCAAGAGTGTTTAGGATGTAACTTCTGCTTCAGAGGGCTTGATTAAAGGCTTAGATTAGAGTATCAGTTAATATATTTATATTTATATTGTCAGGCTGATCTGAAACTAACAAAATCATTAGAAACAAGAAAAAAATCAAGCTGATTAAATCAGCTAGCCCTGCTTTATGCAAAACATGCCAACATTTTCCTTTTGTCCTCTTTTTTTGCATGAGTTTTTGTTTGTTGTTGTTTTGGGGTTTTGTTTTTTTGTTTGTTTAAAGAGAGAAAGGTTCAGCTGTTTAAGACTAAATCAGAAAGAAAAAGAAAATGCCAATTTAGGAGTTTGTAGGTATGCCTTGCTCAAAGCCTGAATAGAAGGTAGGGATACAGATTAAGGAGCATCTCCTCATCCCAATATGTGTCAGGAATGGATATGTGGCCCTCCTTAGTGTGAAGGGGAGTTATACACATAACTCTCACAGAGTTTATAGGCTGAGTGCCTCTGTCGCTTTTCCCTTCACACCTGGAGGAAAGGCTGAGTCAAGAGCCATCTGCTGCCTTTGCATGCCATCAACAGACACAGGTGAGCAAGTTCTCAGCCAAATGGGTCTTATCTGGGAGCCTTGCCAGGTGGAAGAAACAGGCAGAATCAAACATCAGGGTCAGAAAAAAGTGTATTTTTGTCCCAGCTAATACTGAGGAGGCATCTCCCACAGGGCTTGAAATGAGACTCATGCTGGCATTGCTACATAAGCCTCTATGGAAAGAGATGTTTCAGAGTAGCAGCCGTGTTAGTCTGTATTCGCAAAAAGAAAAGGAGTACTTGTGGAAAACAACAGAACGCCACTAGCCATCGCCTTCAGCCCCCAACTAAAACCTCTCCAATGTATCATCAAGGATCTACAACCTATCCTGAAGGATGACCCATCACTCTCACAGATCTTGGGAGACAGGCCAGTCCTTGCTTACAGACAGCCCCCAACCTGAAGCAAATACTCACCAGCAACCACACACCACACAACAGAACCCAGAAACCTATCCTTGCAACAAAGCCCATTGCCAACTCTGTTCACATATCTATTCAGGGGACACCATCATAGGGCCTAATCACATCAGCCACACTATCAGAGGCTCGTTCACCTGCGCATCTACCAATGTGATATATTCCATCATGTGCCAGCAATGCCCCTCTGCCATGTACATTGGTCAAACTGGACAGTCTCTACGTAAAAGAATAAATGGACACAAATCAGATGTCAAGAATTATAACATTCAAAAACCAGTCGAAGAACACTTCAATCTCTCCGGTCACTCGATTACAGACCTGAGAGTGGCTATCCTTCAACAAAAAAACTTCAAAAACAGACTCCAGCAAGAGACTGCTGAATTGGAATTAATTTGCAAACTGGATACAATTAACTTAGGCTTGAATAGAGACTGGGAGAGGATGAGTCATTACACAAAGTAAAACTATTTCCCCATGGTATTTCTCCCCCCCACCCCCCACTGTTCCTCAGACGTTTTTGTTAACTGCTGGAAATGGCCCACCTTGCTTGTCACCATGAAAGGTTTTCCTCCTTCCCCCCTCCTGCTGGTAATGGCTCATCTTAAGTGATCACTCTCCTTACAGTGTGTATGATAAAACCCATTGTTTCATGTTCTCTGTGTGTGTATATAAATCTCCCCACTGTATTTTCCACCAAACGTATCCAATGAAGTGAGCTGTAGCTCACGAAAGCTTATGCTCAAATAAATTTGTTGGTCTCTAAGGTGCCACAAGTACTCCTTTTCTTTATGGAAAGAGATGAGAATATACCCTAACTGTTCGGTCTAAAAAAACCCCATGTTCCACAGCCATGTAATATGTCACTATTGGAGTTTCACTGAGCAAACAATAGAGCTCAACAAACAACTCCAAAAATGAGGGTCTGCCAACATGTCTCTTTTTCCTCATAGAAAAACTATGCACCAGTTCTTTGTTGCCCATCTTGTGCAGGCAGTTTCATTAATCATTTTCTCAATAACCATTTGCTTCTAATGTTCATGGCATATCCTGAGGCTGGAAAAGGATATACAGCTGGAACGTATGGTCCCAGCAATGGCTAGCTGGCATGGTTTGAGGATCTGTGTTGCACAGGCTCTTAGACACTATGATGATGGGCACACCAGAATTTCATGAAGAGTAGAGCTGGGCAAATAATTTGTAACCCACTCAGCTTTTTTCAGTTTGTGAATTGCCTGGGGACAGATTGCAATTTTCAGGAATTTATGCACCAAATAATTCCTCTTTGAATCAATCCTGGGCTATAGATTATTCATGAGCAGTTCATTGGCAGTACTCACTGTTCAAAACCAAACTGTGATCTGACCGGACACATAGTTTAATGGTTCCTGACTAGAGGTGAAATTCCACATTATGCCCAGGATCACTCGAGGTTTATGCAATACCCGAGTGCTACTACAGTGCATGGCCCTTGTGCAAGCTCCTTGGCACAAGGGTGAATTTCACCCTGCATTGGAATAATCCTTCAGATCAGGTTCCTGATGCAAAACACTCATGTTTACAAATTCAAAACTCACTTTCTGTGACTATTCTCACTATGTGCTGTTCTCACAAACTTTCCTGCCAGCAAACACATTAACAGGAATACCAGAGGAAAGCAAAAACATAAGAAGTGCTAGCACAGTTAAAGTAAAAGCAGTAACTAAAAGTTGGAATAACTTTTAGCCAAAAATAAAGGCTATTGATGTCACCGATCCTGTTTGCAGTATCCATATTTCAAGCCTAAGCGTAGCAAACAGAAGTGAAGTCGCCTGAATTCAATGAGACAGCCAGGCCGCTCTGAGCTTGATGCAGCTTGAAAACAAAGCTTTTCTGGATGCCATGAGACAAAAACTTCCATTGTTTGCATTATTGGAGAACACACAGAATGCTATTTAAAGGTGATTGTCATGGCTGGATCATGGGTGGCCAGATCTCCAGTAGTAGGATCCAGAGTCCAGGGTCATGAGACAGGAGTCCAGTGTTGACTGCGTCAGGACACCAGTGGGGCTGGGGACAAACCGGAGATCAGACCAGAAGCAGGAGGCAAACTGGAGATCAGAACCAGCAGTCGAGAATACAGTCAGGATACCAAAGAGTCAGAGACAGGAGACAAACTGGAGGTCAGGAACCACAAGCCAGGAATCAAGCTGGTTTGGAATGCCAGGAGTTCAAGCCAGGGAAGGAGAAGCAGATAGAAGGAAGCACAAAGCACACAGTCTAGAATGCGGTAGAACCCAGTTGTTCAGATGGCTTCCTGTTCCTGCTGCTGGCTTAAGCAGAGCCAGTGGGCCAATTAACTGCTATGGGACTCTACCAATCAGCCCTCTCGTAAGCTGCTGCCAGATGGAGAGTTGGCACCTGGGCTGCTTCCATGAATTCTGCAGGCCAGTAGGGTGGGAGGGGGGGAACTAGCAGAGAGATAGAATCATAGAATCATAGAATATCAGGGTTGGAAGGGACCCCAGAAGGTCATCTAGTCCAACCCCCTGCTCAAAGCAGGACCAAGTCCCTGGTCCAAGTCCCAAGATCTGTGTTTACCTGCCAGAACAGGCCTGCTTGAACCAGGAACATATGTATTTACAAGACTGTAAATGTATTGGATTTGCTATTGTCCGAACGCTGACCATGTGCAAGGAAACATAATTCTGAAAACATCTTCCACAGCCAGACCTACAACATCCAGGTTTCAAGGACAGGCTGAAGAAAGTGGCCCTGCATCATGTGCAAATTTGGTGGCAATTGGAGAATTTGACTCTTAGTAAAATCACAATTTCTTACTAGGCAGAATGGGACATGTAGGTCTACTTCCCCAGGTCTACTGATCAAGGTGGATGGCAGAGTTAAAGTGATGGCTCCACCTACTCCCTTTTCAAGTTGCTCATGAACTACACAAGAATGGTGAGGGCAGCTAGTCCTTCATCTCACTTCATTATTTAGTAGCTCGATAGTACACATCTACCACCACAAAAAACGTTTACCATATGGCACTTTGCTACAGATCTTTGCTGGTACTATCGCATGCACACATTGTTTAAACACAATTATTGTATCACCCTAGAGTACTGGTTTTCTGGGAAGTAAGTATTTAAGGAGAACACACTGGTACTAAGTGCCCCTCTGCAAGTTAATTTGCTTATGGCTTTACTTATGGTCAGTAATGCCCAACTGTCAAAAAATTTGATTCTTGGGCTGCACTTTTACCAGTTTCTTCCATGCTTCTCATTCCAGCCCAGTGACTTAGCCTATTTGTCCCCATTGTGTGTAATTAGCACAGTAAAGCAGGGGCTATATTGGTCATGGTAAACCTCACATGTATGAAATATGAGAAAGAGGAGCAAATTATTTTACAATCTGTCTCTCTTTTCTCAGCCATGCTCATTTGGGTACCCAGGCAGCCAAACCTAATTTATTGCTCTTTGTAAATTATTGACCCATTTATTAAATTGAAATGTATCCTACCTGTCTTGAGCAAGCTTCCTACCTGGAACAATCATTCCATTTTTATGCCATTGGAAATCGTTCTTTCACTATATCATTAAAACTGTTTATCCTGTTTCTTTTTCTTCCCCACCAGATACTTACTAAAGTAAAATAAAGCAGGAGAAATGTGCTAAAGAAGGATTGGTCTTGTTGAAGCAAAAATATATTTTTTTTATCTGCTTAGAAATACCTTGGGTTAGTTACCATTCAGTGAAATAGTTTCCCAAATGCACAGAAATTGGAAACTCCAGAGCAAGGTTGGAGACTATTGGCAGTGAAGTTTTTGTGTTCATATACCTGCTAGGTATCTAGCTTTCGTTAATTTTTTTCCTGATATTAAAAACACAGATATGTGCTCAAAATATAGTTATAAAGTTTAGCCATTAGTGAATGGAAAGCACGTAAATGCAAAGCTGTATCAAAATGGTATCAGACTACAGCGTATTTAGGTTGAATTTATGGGATTGTTTTACTGTATGATTTCAAAAAGAGCCCTATTTAATACATGCATTAAACAACATTAAACATTAAAAATAAAATGAAGACAAATAAAATCCTTATTAAACCTACTAGCATTATGGTTAATGCGGGGTTGAAAGTTGGAAATCTGAAAGTTGCTGTAGTCCAATATCTTCTTTTTTAGCCTCATATCATAAAAGCAGCTGCAGTACTTCCCCTTAAAACAAATAACTGCTGGAACAATTTTGCATCTACAGTTTTGTTCAGCCCCAAATGATATAATCTAGATGCCTAACCACATGGCATGCAGATGCAATCAGGGAGTTAGATGTCAAAATACATAATGTTGCTCCATCTTCCAATACCGGTGTCCCATTCTGACTCCAGCATCCCCCCTCTGCCAAACAGTGACAGATGTCTGGGGCCTTTCAAGGTTGACTTCTCAGTAGAGGAGGTCTGGGTGTATCAGTGACATGGAGTGTGGTAACTTCTAAATGTAATTTGTTTTCTTTACGCATGCACACCAGTTGTGTAATGGAAGTGGTCAAACAGCATGCAAGGCAATCCATTCTTTCAGGAATCTCAGCCCAAACATCAATGCTGGTTCCCATGGAACAACTCTACCTCAAGAATTGACTCTAACCAAGGACCAAGGCAGAAAGCAAACTCTCCTGCTACTAATACAGCTCCCTCTCCACTGACCACTCCCTCCACAGAGAGCCTTGCATAACAAAAATGAACAACAATACAGCATGTCTCCCCAACACTCAACATTTGCTTGTTTGCTAAGAAAAAGATTTTGGAAGCCTGCGTCATGGCTCTATCTTGTGACACCTGCCAAAATGATAATATAGACACAAAACTGTGTTCACAGAAATGTGGGGACAAAAATGGTGGCTGGGTTGAGGCTACAGTGGCTTTTCTGGATGGTTTCTTCAAGACTTTTTCGTCATCTGAAGCATGCAATGTCATCATACAAACTGTATGGTTGGAACTAAATTGTAAATTGCTTAGATCATTGTTGGATCAACCTCTTAGTACAAGCGCATACAGATAAACTATGTGTGTAAGTGCTGAAAGAATAATTAATTATTTGTAGGCAAGATGTTCCAAAGAAAGAATTTACGGAATCTACCTGATATCCAGTATATAAGACTGAATTATTATTTTATGTCTTGAGCACCAATAAGATGTTCAAGGCTGCATATATTTTAAAGAAGATTACTGGACAGAGACTATTTCATTACCTCAATCTTAGCCTAATTTTAGACCTCAGCACTCAACAGCAACCCCATACCAAAAGATAATAAACATAGATAAGGATCTTGATCCAGGGCAATTAACTGAAGTAATTCTGGTTCAGGAGAGTGACTCATTTTCATCATATGGCAAAGTCATTAGTGATCTGAGAGCACTCCATAAACTCTTTGGGTGGACGTTAGCTTAGTGTTGGATAGGAAACAGTTGGTAATACAGAAGGAATTTAGTCAAGTTAAGCAACAGCTCGAATGGGAGCAGTACGAGGTTTAGTATTAAATACATTAATTTTGCAGCCTTTATTAAGGCTTACAAGACTGCAAAGTCCATGCTCCCACCCACTGAGCTGCAATTAATACAATTGTGTATCACGCTGAGAAAACCCAGTATTTGTAGGAGCAAAAAATCATATGAGCCTTGAAGAAAAATAGTTCTAGTCCGCCCAGTGGGCCCATCATATAAGGAATGTTGCTAAACACATCACCACCAAAGCATGGGGGAAATGGGGGAGGAATTGCCCTGATTTCAGACAGCAAGTTAAAATAAAGAAATACCTTGTTTATATCATGTTGAGAGTCAGTAAAACGACGCTGGCGCACAATTTCCCATATTGTGATACCAAAGAAATGTCATGATTGGCCTGTTGCCAGCTCATATCTATTCATAAAGAAGTGCAATTACTTACTATATGAAAATAAAATCCCAATCCTGCAAGCAGGTCCATATAGATGGACCCATGTGCCTATGTAGTACTTCACTGAAATCAATCCATAGGCCCCTGCATGGGTGCAGAGATCCACCCATGTGGAGCTGCTTGGAAGATTGGGGCCTATAGTCAATACTCTGTAAGAATGACACATGTCAAACCAAAAGAACTAGGAAAACTTCTAATACATTGACATATTTAATTAAAACTTGTACAGCACTCTTCATCTGAGGTACTCAAAGCCAAACATCAGTTAATTCTTGTAACAGCATTGTGAAGTTGGTAAGTAAGTATTTCCATCTAAAACAGATGGGGGAAGGGGAATTTAGGCACAGAAAGGTTAAATAACACTAAACATCACACAGACAGTGGCTGAAACCAGAAGCCCAGTTATCCAGACCTCTACTGTAAATATTAGAATATGCTATAAGCAAACACCTGTCATTGTTAATGGGATTAGTGCATATATTCCCCCATGAAAAACACTGAACATGCATCTTTGAGGATTTAAATGGTCAATAAATCAAACTGAATTTGGGATTTTTTAAATTGGCATAGGTTTCTAAAATGGAGATCAGATTGATGAATTGCAATTCATGAAATTCGCTAAGTCACAGTGATGTTCTGAGGATAAATACATTAAAGATAGTGATGGGGGCCATATAAGTACCTAAAATCAATAGATAAATGAATATGCTTTTGTTTTGGAGAGAATATCAGCATCAACAGCCAATGCAAGAGAGATGGTTAGTACCATGTAATGGTTAGCTAATGATGGTTAGCACCCATATACTGTAGTACGTTAACCTTCCACGCCCTGTCCAAAAAGTATCTACTCCAATCCTCACAACATTTCTCTGGAGAAATTAGGAGCTATTATCCCTATTTTACAGAGGGAGAACCTGACACTCAGGTGTGGACTGTGGAAGGGCAGATTTAATGTCAACGTGTTCAAATTTGGGTGCCTAAAGTTATGTTACTAAGGGAGAAACCACCAAAGGCTCAAATGGCACCTTGTCAGTCACTTTGCCTTTGAAAATCTCCCCCTAAATCTCATAATTAGGCACCAAAATAAAAATGCAACCTAATTTTCAGAGATGCGGAGCACCACACCTCATATGACTCTAATAGGAACTATGGACTTTAATACGAATCACTTTTGTTTAGGTGCTTAAATATTGATTTAGATGTCGAACTTCAGGCATCCATGTTAGAAAATTTGGCCTATTTGACTTGCACAGCAAGCCAGTATTAAAATTGGAGCTAGAAGTGAGGAACTCTGGGCTTTCTGCCCCATGTACAATCCATGCTAATTCCTGTTCAACGACATTCTGCTGTTTGGCAAATCCCTAACATAGAAGAAACAATAGCATTTATTTTGGACAGCTCAATCAGAACTAATTTGATTTTACTGGACCTCATCAGGATCTTTGCAGCTGATACTTAGTGTGATAGCAGCTGTGTCCTTTAACATTTGAGGTAAAATCTGCACCAGATTCACTCTTGCTGCTTGCATCCTCCTTGATCTATCTCCACCCCCTATGCTCAAAGGGAGAGGAAGCTACTTCAGTCAGTGCATCTTTAGCCATCAGATGCCCTATCCATGATCCCACACATGCCTTATCATGACAGCTATGCCTATGGAGAAGCTGTGGCTGACAGAGCACAGGGCAACACTCTTGGGGGCTGATATAGGTGGAGGGCTCCCAGCTACAGAATTTCTTATCAACAGATATCAGAATGAGTCTGAGCCTGACCAAAGTGGTACTTCTTTTTGCTTCAGACTTCCTGCGGTGATAAAGAAAGAACAATGGCTCAGAGTCACCTCTCATGTATAGCTAGTAAGTATCAATGACAGAAACACTGAACTGTGTGCTTTACAGACAGACAGTTTGTGCTCTGATTTGATCTGGTACATGATACTTAGATAGCACAGCGATGGATGCATTAGAAATGCTTAGCTAGAGAGACAGCCGGATGCACATTTATTGTACGTATATTTCTGGCTTTATACTCCATGAACATTTCTTTTGCCTTGCTTCTCCGCACACAATGGACAGATAGAAATCTTTACACTGAGGATTTAAATTAAGGTCAGTTTTTGAATCATCACACAACTCTTTTAAACATTCTTGGTAGTTATCTTTAGGTCTCTATCAACTATGCTGGCTCTGATGAGATAAGCAAGGATTTGCTGAAGCTTCCACATAACTATGGATATCTTTGAATAATTATAAGAACCAACCTGAAACTTCATTCCCATTTTCAACCTAACCAATGCTTTTTGAAGATTCTGGTAAGCTTAACTTTTACTACCCCTCAACTCATCTCCATTTGTGCACACCTCTGCCTGCCAGAATCAGAAGCAGAAAGATTGAAAACACTTATTCTCATGAGTTTTACAGTCTAATGCTGCAGACCCAGGAGTCTCTGATAGTTGCCATGCACATTTGGGATCAAATGGTGATCTCATTTATACCTATGCAGCTCTACTGGTGCTAATCAGGTTATATCAGCATAAAACAGAGCAGAATTTGGACCCTGAAATTTTGGGTGCTTATTTCAACCAAACCTGAACTCCATTACCCAATCAATACTCTTGAAACCAAAAATATTACCTTGTCTGACTTAGCACTTGCCAGTCTAGGAAAAACAACCTTCTCCTCAGCCCCCACATGCTTTTTGTGGTGATTGTTTGATAAAATTATACTTATTGTAGTCTAAAGACCACTGGGCTTATGGAATAATCAGTAATTACTTACACACACGCACACGCAAGCTTGGATCTTGTATATGTAAAGTAAAGCAAATGAACCAAGGCCAGATTGTATTTATCTTCCATTGTGTAAGATTGAATACATAGTTAAATTAAGAACAATAGGTATTCATAAATCAGCCTGAGTGCCCATGAGAAACTAGTCTTCTAATTAAATAAGAAGAGAAAGAGCATTCCTTGTTCCAGGAATTGTTATTTGGTACTGAGGCAGACTAAACTGATAGTTAGCAGGGAGACATTTTCTAGCTAGAAGAATCATTCCTTTTTAATTTATAATTATTTTACAAAAACTCACTGCCCCTTAAATTATTATTATTAAAGCAAGTTAAGAAACACAAATTTAATTTTTTTCTAAGTAAGCATAAAAAAGTTTTAAATCTTTCTTATTGGAAAAAAATTCCTTTTGCGCAATGCAAAAATACAGAAACAAGTCTGCTCATTTGAATGGTAACTATTGTGTCACTTGCCTTTGTTTTGTCCTTAAGCTAAACAATGTAAAGAAATTAACATCACTCACACAAGAGGAAGTTCTCACACAGAAAACGCATACAATTTTGAAAAAAGAATAAGTCAATTTCTGCTCTCAAGTACACTACCGTAAATCTAGGATGACTCAATTGAAATAATTGCAGTTACTCTGATATAAACTGTAATAAATGACAGAAGAATTTGGTCCAACATACAGGGTTTGACCACAGCTGCAGCCACATTGTGCTCACTGGAGCCTTACAGTTACAGATAGTAATGTATATCTTTCCATGGCTCCATAGGACCATCCCAGCAACAGGGGATAAACAGCATCCCCTTTCCCCCAGTCATGCCCCCACAACCAAGCTTTTAAAATATTCATTATGGGGCATCAGCCATTCTTCAAGTTCAAAAGAAAATGTAATGCAGGTTATATTGGGCAACAAAGCCAAGAGATCATGCACTTCAAATCATACATCTATTAGACACAGACAGTTTCTTAAAATGTACCTCAAAATAAGAAAAAAAAATGGAGAATCTCTCAACATTGCCTATAGTCCATTAGAAAGAACAAGGAACAAGGAGCTTTAGAGATTGGAGAAAACAATTAACTACAGCCTGTATCTATTGCAGTACTTGGCCAGCAGAAGCACAGATAATCAAAGGTTGAAATATGTAAATATATTTTATATACAAATTGAAAATGCCAAGTCATTACTCAGATCAGCAGCCTAGGAGTCTGATTCTGATCTCACAGTAGTGCAAATCAGGAGTAACCCCACTGAAGTCCAAATGAGGTGATAGAATTAGACCCGAGGTTATATTGATTTCATGTTCATTAATATTTAGTTTGCAGTGGTTGGTTGACACTCCATGGAAGAAAATCAAGTTATTCAAATGTTCAAATACTAAGAACCTAATTACATGATAAATTTGCAGCTCACTGTCTACATTGAGGGTGATTTAAATATTCTGTTGTGCATAACAGCTTAGAGCCTGAGCCAATGCCCATTGAAAGCAATAGGAACCTTTCTATCAAGGGTGTTGGAACAATTTTTATAGGGGGTGCAGATAGCCATTGAACAAACTAAACCCTGTATAAAATGGAAACCATTTCAAGCTAGAGGGTGCAGCAGCACCCCCAGCACCCCTAGTTCCAGCACCTATGCTTTCTATTGACTTGAATGCTTTTGGATCAGGACTTTATTGCACAAAATGAGCAATTAGCTTCTGGCCATGCATTCTGGTGCAATGGTTACAACCCCGACCTGTCTGGCTACAATCTATACAAAATGGGGTGTTTTATTAATTTAGATGGAATAAAGGGACCCAAAGAGTCCAAAGTGTTAACACGACCCTGTCACTATCCACATCCAGTGTTAAACACGCTTCGGGGTTTGGCATACAAAGACCTCAACCTAGCATGGCAAAGACACTGTTAAAAATCTTTTCAGCCTTTTATTAAAGATACAGAAAGGTGGAAAAACAGTTAAAGCATTTGAAATGTAAAGTATTAAGTAAGGCTCTGATTGTAACAACATCCCTTGTTCCTTTAGTTGTAGAATCTATTAATCTAGTTGGCTTTAGAATTTATCAATCTAGTTGCCTCTCTCTGGGCACAGGCTTACAACAATGTGCAAAACATGCAGTTTTTGGACCACTAAGCCAGACTTATTAGACAGAAGTAAAAGGAGAGACAGGAAAGAGAAAAAATAAGGCAGGGAAGAAAAAAGACATATGGGGGGGGGGAAACAAAGTCTCACATCCAAGCTGGTCTTTGGGATTTAGCTGAAGCTGGTGATATCTGGGTCACTATCTCTGGCCCTGTCTGGTCAGAACATGTTTCAGGATTAGGATGAAGAAGGTCTGGGGCCCTAAGACAGGGGGGATGGCGGCCGTGATGTCGAATCTCGCTCCTTCCCTTCTCTCAGCTTTCACTCAGCCAGCATTGCTATAGCCAGCTTCCCGTCCCCCAAGTCTCTTTCTGAGGACCCCAAAAAGGGGAATGGTGGGTGGAATAGTCTGTCCTCTCATTACTGTGTCCACCAATTTTGGTTCATTGATTTCTTATTGCACACTTTCTTTTTTTTTTTAACTAAGCATGATCTTAATACAATCCTTGAGTTACATCAGTTTTTGTTTGAACTAATTCAGTCTGTTTCAATTTTGCAATTTCCCCATTAACATCTGTTGTTCTATATTATTATGACATCATATTTTACACTCACTTTTACAGCTGAGTTCACGATTAGGGTAAATGTGTAGGCCCAACTATCAGAACAGGTATAGAACATCTCATATATTTCTCTTGAGACACCTCAGTTGTATCTTCTGGAAGATTATTTCTTGAAGAGATCTGGATTTGAGCTGATGTGACTTACTGTAGGGGATTATAGCCCTGTCTACATTAGATACATTATGCCAAAAATCCCCTGGTTACTAATATTTGTTCAGCTTCAATGATGTTAGCAACTTTAGGGCCCTCAAGCAGATAGGCTGCTGCTGGCATTTTACCGTGGTGTCATCTAACTCCGCTCAAGTTGGGAGTTAGACACTCTTGAAAATCGTACCCCTAATTAACTCAGTATTTAATATGCCTTGCGCGTGGGCTCTAAATATTGCCAATACCAATGGGGCTGTAACAGTATTCCAGCGGTGGGACATTTTTGCAAAATATTCCATGTGAAGCCAAGGAACAGAGAGCATGTCTCAGACATCAGGTCAGTAGCATATTTCAGTAGCACTATTCAGTAGCAGCTTGTCAGAGATTTTTTAGTCCTTTCAGTGATTCATTGCTGTTTCTGTACTGTGGACTTATAAAAGCACTCAGTGTCTGTACTGTCTAAACAATTCTAAACATCAGCATTTTTAAGGGATGATGGCTATTGAATTCCCTTCTTAAATATGAGATAGGCTTTATTCCTCAAATCTCTGTGTGAGTGACCATTGTATAAAACTATTCCACACTCCAAGTGCCTGCAAATCACACTGAATTCCATTGTAGCTCACTGTATGCTTTGTTCCATAAAAACGTCATTTAGGAAGTTTCCTTGCCACTTTGCTCTTGCTGTTTTTGCATTAACTTGGTAAAACACCAAAAACAGATCCCAGAAGAGACAAAACCCCATTTTATTGAGTCCCATTTAATGGTATTGAAGGTATTATTGAAGATGCTGGTCAGGAAGATAACCAATGAAACTCCCTCTCCAGCACTCTCACTTTGAATGCAAGCACCTAATACAGCAATAGAGAACGCTGTCCAGAGCGGGGACCCCACTTTTGCCCTAGATCAGAGGTGGGCAAACTATGGCCTGAGGGCTACCTCCGGCTTGCGGGACCCTCCTGCCCGGCCCCTGAGCTCCTGGCCTGGGACGCTAGTCCCCCTCCCCCACAGCCTCAGCACACCACACCGCGGGCCCAACGCTCTGGGCGGCCAGGCAGCACAGATGCAGAGCCGCGGCCTCACCCGGTGCTCTGGGCGCTGTGGCTGTAGCACCGCCAGCCACCGGTGCTCCAGGCAGCATGGTAAGGAGGCAGGGGATAGGGAGCAGGGGGGTTGGATAGAGGTCAGGGGGCGGGGATGTGAATAGGGGGCAGGGCAGTCAGAGGGAAGGGAACAGGGGGGTTGGATGGGGCAGGAGTCCCAGGGGGCAAGTCAGGGATGAGAGGGGGGTTTGGATGGGGTGACAGGGGCCAGTCGGTGGGGCGTGTTCAGGGGACAGGGGGGGTTGGATGGGGCAGGAGTCTGGGGGAGCAGGAGTCAGGGGGCAAGAAGTGGAGGGGGGTGGGATAGGAAGTGGGGGCGGACCAAGTCTGGCTGTTTGGGGAGACACAGCCTCCCCTAACCGGCCCTCCATACAATTTTGGAAACCCAATATGGCCCTCAGGCCAAAAAGTTTGCCCGCCCCTGCCCTAGACTTTAATACTCAATCCCATGAACCACATTATTTTCCTGGCCAGTGTGATGTGAGATGTAAGTTTTCATGCCACTTTACTCCTGTGCACGGTAAATGTCAGCTATTGTTTAAAACAGGGGTTCTGAACCTTTTTCTTTCCAAACGCCGCTCCTCCCCCCTGCCCAACATGCTATAAACACTCCACCTCTTACGTATGCCACAACTGTTTTACTGCATATAAAAGCCAGAGTCGGCATTGGGGGTTGCAAGCAGGGCAACTCCCAGGGCCCTACACCACAGGGGGCCCTGTGAAACTGAGCTGCTCAGGCTTCAACTTCAGCCCCAGGTGACAGGGCTTGGGGCAGCGGGATTTAGCTTTTGGCCCTGGGCCCCAGTGAGTCTAATGCTGGACCTGCTTGGCAGACCCTCTGAAACCTGCTCATGGCCCCCCAGGGGACCTTGGACCCCTGGTTGAAAACTGCTCATTTTAAAAAACAAAAAATGAGTAGCCCCAAGTGGGAATACAGCTCCTTCATTATCTTGCCATAAAGTCACAGAGGAGATACATCATCACTACCATTTTGCTGAACTCAAAACACAGGATGTTGGCCCTTTTAACGTGTGGGCAAAATTAAAGAGAGAGAGAGAAAAAAAACAAAAACAAACAAACAAACAAACAAACAGGAAAGTAGATTCCAAAAGGAATTGGTTTAAAGTGCAGATAAAAGTGTACAGTTCAGTACAAGCACAGATTGCTAAACTTAAATCTTATAAAGAAAACGATTAAGGCAACATTATTTTTCCCCATTCTTCAATGTAAACTAAACTAATCGTTAAAAAATCAAGAAGGATGGGGGAAGGAAATTCCAGGTGACAGCTGCATTCTTTATTACAGTCCGTCCCCATGCTCCATCCTGTAGAGCTGAAACATCAATATAGTTCACATGCCAGCTCCCAAGTAAACAACATGTATTTCCTGGTTATCTCTAATCTGGGTAGCAATGTGTGTGTACAGGGAGACTGGTGAGTGAGCTGCAGTTCTGACCAGGCATCCTGTTTGGATCAGAGTGTTCTTCACACAAGATCTTGGGGAAGTTGTTCTAGACATTCTAGGTCATGGGAAGCCCCCAAATCACTGATCAATCTGGATTGTTAAATATTGATGGGGGTGTGGAGGTAACAAATAGTAAAATATCAGAGAAACAATAACTAGTGTGAAATGCTCCAACCGAAGGTGTTATGTCCTGCCCAACAAGGAAGGCTCATCAACCCCAGATGGACTAAAAGTGGGACCAAAGGGACATTAAAAGGGACCAAAGACTTTGTTGTTTCCTCTCCACTACTCCCCCTCCATGTGTCCCATGAAGATGAGACTTGCAAGTGAATTCATCCCATCAGCTGAGTTTGCAATTTGAAGCAGAAGCGGGGAAGAAGATAAAAACCCCTAACAAGGAGGAACTGTATCTTTATGCTGCTTGGACTCTGCGTGGCAAGGATTACTAGACATATACAGCTTGCTTATCATAGAAGCATATATTACTTTTTGAAATTTAAGATTGGGACTCATTTGTGTTTATATACGTTTGCCTGCTTTAACTTTGTAAATAACTCCCCATTTCCTTTTCCTATATAATAAATCTTTGAATTGTTCATTATAGGATTGGCTACAAGCGTTGTCTTTGGTGTGAGATCTAAGGTGCAACAGACCTGTGGTAAGTGACTGGTCTTTTGGGACTGGGAGTATGTTGCTGTGATACTTGGTCTGTGGGACCATCTGTCACAAAGGTAAGCTGGGTGACAAGTCAGAATGGAGTACCCAAACAGACTGTCTGCAACTCCATGTTTAAGCTGTTATAGTGCCTGAAAAGTTTACATTTGCTAATTGGTTGGTGAAATATAAATATAGAACACACAGCCAATTTGGGTTTGAGCCCGCGTTCTTACCAGTCTGCCCTGAGGTTGGTACTCACTCTCTTAAGTCACTGCAGGACAGCTTGACAGTTACTGGCATCTTGTTAGAACAAAAAGGAGAGAGAGAGAAAAGTAAATCACTTGTCTCAAAGGCACTGTTAACATGTTGCGGGACCCGAGGAAACTTCAAATGATTCAAATACTGATTTGCTGTGGATCTTGGGCACAAATCACTTAATCTATCTGAGCCTAACTTTCTCCATTTACTAACCTTTTTTTTTCTTTTTGACAAAACCATTCACGAAAAAAATTCAGAGCATTTTGGCTAGCCATAAAGCTGGTCAATATTTTTCAACACTCACCAACAACAAACGAGTAGATGAAAGCTTGAAAACAAACAACAAAAATTTCCGAAAAATTCCTGTGACCCTTCCCCCCCCCCCGCCACCTCTGCTTGCATCCCTCTCTTGCGGAGGAACCTTAATGCTGTTTTAGTATACTTTGCTAGTATACTTAAAGGAGAGAAGCCTGCCCACAGTTACCCTCGTACAACCCCACTACATTCAGCATCACTGCATGCATGTACCCATGAGATGAATTTGGCACCATCATTTTAGAACTTTCTCCCATTCTTCAAATGTCACTGGGGCCTGATCCTGCATTCCCCAGGCACCCAAAACTCTCACTAAAGCCAGAGCAGCTTGGAAGTTTTGGATGTGCAAGGGAGGCAGGGAGTCTTCTTTGCTTTCATGAAAAATTAAGTACCCTTGTATTATGTTCTGTGAATCCATTTCCTACTATGCTGAATACAGGTAGTTTGGAGTTCCAAGTTTTTCCCACTGTCTAATAGTAAGCAGGTGTTTTCCCAATATAATATACAGTACTTAGGGTAGTTATTCTGATCTTAGTTACTTACACTGAAACCTCAGTGAAGAAGTCAATGAACTTACAAATAGTGTGGGACAACAATCAGGCATGTCTTTAAATATCTTTAAAAACAGACAAATTTCTAATGTCCATTGTATAGGAATTCTGTGAGCTCTTTAGAGAAGAACGCTCAAATGAGGACCACTGGAGGGAACTAGCTAAAAGGATTTACTTTGAATTTATCCAGTATGAATTGAATATATTAGAAATAATGAATCATTACAAGCTGATGGCTTAGAATGCTAAATCCTCATTTAGTTTAAATATACTGGAGTTGCACAGGAATGATCTTTCAGGGTAATGAAAAGCAAAATAATGACAAATTACCCAGTTCACTAACTTCACTGATTAAAATCTTTCTCCATAATGAGCAATATAAAACACACTTTTTGTTAAAGTTTCAAGTAGCTCACTATGTTATTTGGGACAAATCTGAGGCCCAGGTTACAAAGGCCAGAAATATAGGCACTAAATCATTTTGAAATTCTCACTCTTAAATTATATCCTGGCTACAATGACATTCCAATAATTGATTTTAAGACTAAATGTGTGGGCGGGAACCCCAAATATCAAGTTTTGCAAATTGTGAGTGAATAGATTTATACCAGCTAAGGATCTCATTCATTAATTTTGGAAGCTGGTAGTTTGGAGTACTCTGGGAGTACTCTGGAAGTACTTGGAGTACTCTGGAACATTGCCTGGTCCAGCTATACCAAAAGGAGGACAGGAGACAAGGGTTGCCAACCCTCCAGGATTGTTCTGGAGTCTCCAGGAATTAAAGATTAATCTTTAATTAAAGATTACATCATGTAATGAAATCACCAGGAGTTCGTCCAGCCCAATGCTACAGGAGACACTGAATATGGTTTAATCAGGCCACAACTTTATTACTAGAGGTCTGGTATTACCCAGCAGATAAGTGTTCAGTGCAAGTAACTCCATGATCATTTGAATAACTACCTGGGGGCTTCTGCCAGCTCCTCCTTCTTCCATCCTGGTCCCCAGCCAACCCGTTGCTGGCACCTTACCATCCACCCCCCCTTAAATGAGGGCTAAGGTGGTCTATAAAGGTGGGGGAGTTGGCTCATTGCTGTACCATTCATAGGAGCCCTGATCACCCTTTCCCCCCCAGTCTGCTTCTTTAACGAACACCTCCTGTAACTCCTTTACCAAGCCATTTATCTAGTCACTGTACCTTCCCTGGGGAGTACCTGCACTGGACAGCCACCCCACACTTACTGAATGAGTTGCGACATCATAGCCTAACTCCCTTCCCTACTCACCATAACAGCCCCTCTTGCTGTGGGGAAGATTACAAAAAAAAACAAAACATTCCACCTAGGTCAGGCTCCTGGTGAGGGGAAAATTCCTTCCAGCCCGCTGAGAAAGGAGTGGTTAGTGCGATACCCACAGCAGGTCCCTACCAAATCTGGTATTTTGCCACTTCCAAGGGCAGGGAGGCTGGGTGCAGCTCCGCCTGGTCCAAGGAAAAAGGGCTCCTCCTGCCGGGCTCATCCATTCCCAGGCCCTTCTGGTCCCTGGGTGATGAGTCAGTGTTACCATAGTGATTCACGCTACATTTGCAGCAGCTTTTTGCCTCTGTCTCACCTCCTACCCTTTCTCCCAGTCAGCTGGACAATGCCCCCACTTCCTCCACCCCGCTTAGGGTGCGATGCGGTCAAACACACAGAGGGGAGAAAGAAAGGGGAAAATGCACCCATCAATGCTGGTTGACCCTTTGAGACAGATACTGGGAAGCCTTGAAGAAAGCAAGAGATAAGAGACCCAGCACTGTTAGTTATCCATCTGAGGAGTTTTTAAACTTATAATAAAGTAACAAAATGTAACTAATCAGTTTAGTTAGGAAAAATGTTTTTATTACTACCTGAATTAATTCCTATTGAGAAAGAAATGCTTCCCTCAATGTTCTGAAATCCCAAACTGCCAGGGCGTCCTATGCTCAATTCAAAATGGTATGTCTGGCCATATGAATTTTGCCCCATGAGGTTTATAGATTCATAGACTCAAATGTGCTCCATGCTAATGTACAAGTTTTTTGTACTATAAACCAGATTTTCATCTCATTTACACTGGTGTGAATCTGGATAAATCCACTGAGTGAGATCCAAACCCCCTGTAGTCAATGGCAAAATTCCTATTGAGTTAATGAGGCTAGAATTTCACCTGTGGACTTCAGTGGAGATTCACACTGGTGTGAATCAGGAGTATCTGGCCCTACGTACTTAGGGTTATTGGATAAATAAGGTACCAATCAGAGATGCAAAATAGGCTTCAGTATCAATCACAGTGGCAAAATGGAAATGGAAAATGGAAATGCAAATCTTCGCTTATTTATGTGGAGCAGCCATAGGTGATGGCTAATATTTCACGAATGGAAAAACGAATGTCAGATGGTAGGCATAATTGGAAAAGTACCACAACATTTGGAGTCCCATGAATAATTTATGTATAGCATCACTTTAAGTATGTTTAACTGTTATTTCCCTTTACAATTGGCTTTACTTTTATTTATTTATTTTTAGAAGGGAAAGCATCATAGTCACTCTCTCCAAGGGCCTGCCAGGCATTTACAAATAAGCTGAGACATTCCTTTAGACGCTCCTTGTTTGATCACAGTATTTTGTTAAGTGTTTATTGGACCACAAAGATGATATGCATCAACATTTTCTTATAATTGTCTTACATCATAATATGTTGGTTACAGTACTGTTGTAGTTATGTTGATCTCAAGATATTGGTGGCTTGCCTTCTGTCTCTAACAAAATAATATTCTTCTTTTGCCTTATTAAAATAATTGGATATCAAGCTGTCAAGGTTCCTTCCCCACTCTGAACTCTAGGGTACAGATGTGGGGACCTGCATGAAAGACCCCCTAAGCTTATTCTTACCAGTTTAGGTTAAAAACTTCCTCAAGGTACAGACTTTGCCTTGTCCTTGAACCCTATGCTGCCATCACCAAGCGTGTTAAACAAAGAACAGGGAAAGAGTCACTTGGAAACGTCTTCCCCCCAAAATATCCCCCCAAACCCTACACCCCCTTTCCTGGAGAAGGCTTGATAAAAATCCTCACCAATTTGTACAGGTGAACACAGACCCAAACTCTTGGATCTTAAGAACAATGAAAAAGCAATCAGGTTCTTAAAAGAAGAATTTTAATTAAAGAAATGTTAAAAGAATCACCTCTGTAAAATCAGGATGGTAAATACCTTACAGGGTAATCAGATTCAAAACATAGAGAATCCCTCTAGGCAAAACCTTAAGTTACAAAAAGACACAAAAACAGGAATATACATTCCATTCAGCACAGCTATTTTACCAACCATTTAAACAAAAGGAAATCTAATGCATTTCTAGCTACATTACTTACTAACTTTTTACAGGAGTTCTGAGCTGCATTCTTGATCTGTTCCTGGCAAAAGCATCACACAGACAGACCTTTTGTTCCCCCCCTCCAGCTTGGAAAGTATCTTGTCTCCTCATTGGTCATTTTGGTCAGGTGCCAGCGAGGTTATCTTAGCCTTTTTAACCCTTTACAGGTGAAAGGGTTTTGCCTCCGACCAGGAGGGATTTTATAGCAATGTAGACAGAAAGGTGGTTATATTTATGACACAAGCTATTTAAAAATGGGCCAAATCCTACTCTTGCAAACCAAGGGCAGAAGCTGGCCTTTTGCTAGTAGAACAGAAATCTACCTACTTACTTCTACTAAACCTGCCCATTAAATCAGAGCTGGTTATTAGAATTACACCAACTTGCAAAGAATTGCAGGAGGGCACATCAGCACCTCTCCATCATTTTCTTGGTTTCTGAGGGATTTTAAACGGGCTTGCAATAAAATTGCTCTCGGCCAAATACCTGATATCCCTGGTTCTTAGCCTGGAATTTATCAAAATGAATCGACTTTGGTTAAAATATGACTTGGACTATACGTCTTCACAAGGGAGTAGGAGGAAGTAAGAATTCCCCTTATGCCCCTGCACAGCCTATGTAGACGTTGCGCCACACCAGAGCAGGTGGGAGGGAAAAGGCAGGAAAGCCCACTAGCTGACTAGCACAGGTGAGTTAGCATGGGGCATATGTCATGCTTAACTGCTGTTATAGGTCTCCTGGAGCAAGCATGAAGCAGGGGAGGAAATATAACACAGAGCGGGTACTTCTGAAGCACAGTGCCTCTCAAGGCTACCCCTGGATTGCTGCAATTTATTTACCACCCCCTTCTTGTTCAGAACTGTACCTAAGGCTACAATGTAGGCCTTTGTTTCAATTTTTGAAAGAAATCCATTTAGTTACATAAGTTACATATGACTGAAAAAAAGAAGTGTCATGGCTTCACTGAGATGTTTTTCTGAGTTCCTCCCATACAAAGGCAGGTAAAAAAAGACACCTGCCTTTAATAAAAGAAAAATGTTATATTTGAAAGAACCATAATATCGACTGAGCGTATGGGGGTCACTAGCTAAAACACTGCGACAAAGTAAATATTTCCTTAATGAGTTGTAAGTTAATTTTACATTTAATTAACTTTTTCTCACTATTTTCTACTCAAAAATAAGCCAAAACTTGCTCAAAAACAACAATTCTTCCCATAATCTGCTAGCTGGGTGTGGAGCATTGCTTAGGATCATACTGGGGAGAAAATACAAGGGGAATTTTACAATCTTCCAGTTTAACTGGTAGCAGATTAAAAATCCTTGTGTGAGGATGAAACAAAGCAAAGTTTGTATCTTTGCCTTTACAACCACAGATTAATCTGTCTTGCATCATTAAAATGAAAATGTATTTAGATATTTTATCTCCGAGCATTACATTTTGCTAGGAAATTAATGCTCTCCCAATCTGTTTTTCACATATCTACTTTTCCTCCTTTCTACTTTTTTTTTCTATTCTATATCTAACTGTTGTTTCCCAGTCCTTTTTCAGTATTAATTCCCTTTTCTATAATTTTGTACATAATAATAGGAAACATGTGTGTGTCTTTGTCTATGCTCCCACAATGCCTATCACTGACTTCTGCTGGATGGAATGTGCCAGGCCTGCTCTTGGGCTGCTATAGCATTGCCCTCTAGTGGCTCCAGCCCACAGTGCATTTAAGCCCTAATACTTTTACACAGACTAACATCTTTAAAATATGTGAATGATCATATTACACAGTACATATATTTGTTACAGTCTATAAAGGATATAGGGCCAGATTCTCAGCTGGCGGAAAGCAGCATGGCTCCACTGACTGGCCCACAGTAACTAATTAGAACTAGGGGTGTAGTGAAAAAAAAAAACCTATGATATTCACTTGAATATTTAAATGAAATCATTTCAGCTGTGTTTACCCCTGTTAAGCAAATAGAAACTAAATTTAGGATTTATATTTATCACTTACCACACAAGAAGTCAGATTGATTGTAAAAATTATGCTCATCCAAACAAAACCATTGAAATCTTCCACCTAACTGATTGCAAACAAACCACAGGACAACTGAGATACACAGCTACAATAAGAGAACAAATTGTTTTTGGCAAATAATTTCAACCAACACATAACTTTGAGAAAACTGATCTGTTCACAGACCATTCACAACTTGAAAAGCAAGAAGAATTTCATCAAGTAAATTAATGGGTAACAATTATTTGCCCAGCTGTAGCTCTGAATCTAGTATACAAGTGTGACTGATCTATGGCTTATTGATAGTGCTTTAAAATGCTGTTACTTTTCCCCACTTTTTTTTTCTTGAAAACCATCAATCTTGCAACTCTTCCATCAAGTTATTTTTCTCTTTTTAAAAAAATTCCTTTCTCTTCAGTTTATTTGCTTCTTATTGGTTTCCCCTTAAGCATTACCTGTAATCTTATATTTTAGGGATTTTTGTCTCTCTTTTCTCAAACATCTTTATTCACACTTCCCATCCTTTGTAAAAGGTAATTTTACATTGCTGACCCCTTACAGAGCAACAATTCCTGAAACCAAGTTACAAGCAAATTAGAGATTGAGAATGCAGTCCTTAAAAACCAGACAAAAACTCCCATTGACAGCAGTCAATTTTCTTTCATGAAGACTGCAGAATTAGCCTTTAAATGGGATTTTTTTTGTTGTTGCAAAAGTATTTAAAGTTTGCCCCAGGGAATCTTTCTTTAAGATGTTTTCCACCATCTTGAAGGTCTCTCACACACCCACACAAGAAAAATCTCTTTTCAACACTACCAATTTCTCTTAAACAGCAAGACAAACATCTCTACCAGCAATCTACCTGCCAAAAATAAGGGCTTCTCATCAATAAAGGGAATGTCTTCAACACTTCATTTCAGTCTCTGCAGTAGGAACATATCAGCTAATTATTTTCAAATCATTAGGGCTGGCAGCAACAGTAATTTCCTCATTGCCAATCGAGCTCTTCAAGGTAATATTTTCTCTCTCTCTCTCTTCAGGAGCATCACACTCTTCAACTGAATAATGATGGACTTGAACAAGTATCAGTCCAGCTCTCAGCAGCAAGATTGCAACCTCTGAAACCTGTAATCCAGCTTTCTATGTAGTAATGCAGTGTTTCTAGAACTACAGTCAAGCCTTCCACACAGTGATGTAGCTGTGTGTAATTAAAATCAATGCAGCTGAAATTCAAGTTTCTGAACCAGCATTTTCCCTCTACACAAACTTCAAATCTGTCAGCAGTTCCGAGTACCCAAACTATCACCAAGTACTACTAGCTAGTGCATCCACCTACAGAGATAATCTCACACTCTCCATACAAATACCTTATAGTAACTAGTTTTCTATCTCAGCTCCATTTAAGTGCTGTGCTAGCACTTACCGTCACTACCATCCATATTAGCAACATCATTCTCCAAACGAAGCTCTGTGAAAAGTACGATCTAGATTTTATCTTCTGGATAATTCATCCATCCATTACAAAGAGTTTTGCTGAAACACATCTTGTGTATCTTCCACGACAATCTAACTCTTAAATGTACAGTGCTTCCACAGACCTTTTATTTCCATGCTGTATCTATGACCACCCTCCCCGCCAATAGGATTCAAGAGAAAACCAGTCCAAGTTCTCGATCACACAATTGTCACTTTTGCCTTTATTCTCAGCAATTATTTCCCCTTCCATTCATTTCCCTTGCACAAATGCAGACTCTGTGCACACCTGTAGGACTTCATCAACATTTGTTTTGCAGTAGCACTGTGCAAAGTAAAGATGGTATCCTGGCAAGACTATAACAGTCAGGGATTACTGATGAGAAACACACCAAAGCCCCTTCAGTTTGTAAGGCCAAATCCTGACTTGTCCAGAAGAGTCGCAGGGACAAGCAGCATGCCTGGTTCATCCTATGGCATCCTCCAAGATAGTCCAGTATTGATGGGGAGGCTCAGAACGCTGCTCTGTGTATGCATGGGGGTTGCACTTTACCACTCAGAGCAGGAGTACATGTATGCCCATCCTTTTCCAGCTACACCTGCTGATGATTGCAGAATACCTGCTAGCTAGCTTGGGGGATATATACAACATCCATAGGACATGCCCCATTGAGCGTGTTGTGAGATGTCAAATGTGGTAAATTCTAATGTTCTCCCATAAATGATGGAGAGACCCTGTCTTGCTATTTGCTGAGGAAGTAGAGCTTCCCTGTGACATCTTTGCCCTCTAGACCCATGCCTTGGGACCCCAGCAAAGCACAAAGCCATTGGTGAGCTTCTATATCTCTGCCAGCCCTTTCTGTGAGAGCCAGGTTAAGGCCATGTCTACACTACAGACTTCTGCCAGCAGAGCTGTGTCAGTCAGGGGTGCAAAGAGGTGCAATTCTGGACTGACACAGCTGTGCTGGCAGATGCCCCTAGTGTAGATGCAGTTACTACATTTTTACCAGTATATCTCATTTTGATTGGGGGGGAGGGGGAGAAGGTTGGAATAAGCTACACTGATAAAGTGCCTGCATACTAAGAGCACTTTGCTGGCACAGTAAAGTGTCATCGCTATACTAGTAAAGTGGCCCTAGCACAGACCTAGCCTATGATTAAAATTTACATTTAGTTTAGCACAAAGAGCTATCCACAAAAGCCTGGGACCAGCAGAGCATGTGCTTAAATTCCATTGACTTCCTAAGCTAGCAGGCTAAGAAATGGTGTTAAATTTTAAATCCAATATTCGTATGCAAAAAATTGTCACTGTAACTGCTATGTCCCAAAGTGGAAGGCTCTCGTGACAGTACAATTCCATCACACAGGGCATGCCTTCTTCATCGCACTAACAGTGAACATGAACCAACACACTCAGCTGC
The DNA here is from genome assembly GCF_009764565.3 of Dermochelys coriacea. Lineage (NCBI taxonomy): Eukaryota > Metazoa > Chordata > Testudines > Dermochelyidae > Dermochelys > Dermochelys coriacea. Next base: position 196,423,429 of record NC_050069.1, read on the forward strand.
TCAGATAGTAGCCAAATCAACCCTCCTTGCTGCTCTTCAAATATTACAATGCCCTTTTGTTCTTGTTTGCTTGGGGGGGGGCAATAGGGGCTTGCCCAAACTTTTCCTTAGACTTCCTCAAAACTCAAGAACCATTCCTGCCATACTGTAAAGCACAGTGACAAAACAGGAGAATTGAGTCACTCATATATAGGAAACCTATTGAAGAAAATATATCATTTGTCAAAGTTATCAGAAAGCATTTGTTAAATGCATTTCAGCCTAAACAACGAACTTTGGAAACACCATTAAGTTCTTTGTATATTGGCTGAATATCTCATCAGGAACATTTAAAAACTATAACCGGATAAAGCTGAAAGTGATCATTGTTGGAATATATTCATTTATTTTATATACATATGGTCTAATACTCTAATAACTTAATTTACTATATTTTAAAAAATAAGGAGCATAGTTGTATTTTTATAGTGACCGCTGGAGTTCTAAGTACTTTACAATAATGAAAATATTTTCAATCCCCAGACCCCTGTCAAAACCGTACAAAACCAGAAGAGAGTTTTTAACTTTAAAAAGAGGAGAGCATGTCAACATTTGGAAGTTAATTTATATTATGGTAGGATGTGAATTTAAAGCGCAATACTTATTCCTGAATAATTCTATGTTTAGAGAAGTACTGACAAGATCTCAACTGGAGTAATGTGCCCAGTTCTGGGCAGCACACTTTGGGAATGATGTGGAAAAGTTGGAGAAAATCCAGAGGAAAGCAACAAAAATGATTAAGGGTCTAAAAAAACATGACCTACACGGAAAGGGAGGGAAAAATGGGTTTGTTTAGTCTGGAGAAAAGAAGACTGAGGAGGGACATGATGATAGTCTTCAAGTACATAAAAAGGTTATAAAGGGGAGGTTGATAAATTGTTCTCCATATCCACTGAGGGCAAGACAAGAAGAAATGGATTTAAATTCAGCAAGGGCAGTTTAAGTTAGACATTAGGAAAAACTTCCTGTCAGGATAGTTAAGCACTGGAACAAATTGCCTAGGGACAGGCTCGCCGATGAGGCGGGGGGGGGGGAGGGGGCAGGGAGGAAGCAACTGCCCAGGGGCCCAGGTGATATAAAAGTGCACAGGGCCCCTGGCCGCCGCCACAGCAGCTGGGAGCCCCGGGCCCTTTTAAATTGCCCAGGTGGGCTGGAGGGCTCCTAGGCACAGGCGCCGAGTGGGTGCTAAGCACCCACCAGCAGGCCCCTCCTCCCCACTGTGCTGGACCCTGCCAATCAGCTCATCCCCGTCCACCCCACTGTCTCCCACCCGCCACCATCAGCTGTTTGGTGGCATGCCGGAGGCACTGAGGGGAGGGGGAGGAGTGGGGAGTGGGAAGAGACAGGGTGGCCCTGGGTGACACATGGCCCAGATGTCGGGGTGAAACCAGCCCCTTCCAGCCACTGCTCTGCAGCCCTGCACAGTGGCTCCCTGAGAGAGCCTGGCTGGGGAGGTGACATCGGCTCCCTCCCGGGCTGTCTGCACCATGAGTTAAGTTGGCTTAACAATGTCACTCAGGGGTATGGATTTTTCACACCCCCAAGTGACATAGCTGGGTCAATTTAACTTTTTAGTGTAGATCTGGAGAAATGTGTACACTGCAATCAGAGGTGTGACTGCAGCACTTGTAAGCATATCCAAACTAGCTTGATCTGGCTAGTTCCAATAATAATAACAATGAAACCCTGGCAGCACAGACCACCTGCTCTCAGGCACATACCCAGGGTCCTGGATGGGTGTGTGCTGACTCGGTTTCAATGCTAATGTTATTGGATCTAGCTCGAACAAAGCTCTCGGGCATGCCTACAGTTGATGAAGTGAGCTGTAGCTCACGAAAGCTTATGCTCAAATAAATTTGTTAGTCTCTAAGGTGCCACAAGTACTCCTTTTCTTTATGTGATCACAGTGTAGACATAGTTTAAATCTTTGGGATCAAGTTCTTTTACACTTAATTGGCCCAAGATTTCCCTCTGCTGATTAAGGGCTGGCAGGTTGTTGTTTTGTTCTGTTTTAAGAAGGGAGTAAACAAACCAACCCAAACAACATGGCTTGATGTATTCCAATTTTATTTTTAAAACACCCCTGGCTATGTATGTCTGTAGTTCACCATACATGTGTGTTTAAAATAATTGTATATATATTAACACTTGATTTGCAAATTAATCTAGCTGGCTCAGGTAGCAGCAACTAAGTTAGCAATTGATACTCTGTAACTAAGTATTACCAAGGGGCCTTCTCCTTACCCAAACCAAACAACATTGTCTTTGCAGCAATAGCAATAATCAAATTGGGGTTTGTTCTACTACAAAGTCTGGCTTGATTGGTAAATTAAACTACCTCTTTCCTTTCTGGAAAACAAACAAACAAAACAAACACAAAACAAAACCCTGGCTTTGAATTACATGGCTGCCGCTGAAAAGTCCAGCTCAAGCCTCTCCCCTTCCTACACATCACAGACCTCTGATCAGAGCACTAGCAGACACCACATTAAATGGAGCCAGGTCTCAGTATGCTCAACAATGCACTTCTTACACAAGTTATTACTGGTGTGGCTGACATCAGATAGGCCCATCACCTCCCTTCTGACTGGCAGCCCAGTATCATTGCTCTGCTCAGCTCCCACCTTTTCCCCTCCTCTTGAGACTCCTCCACTTCTGGTTGGTTCATGTGGCTACTCTCATCTCTGACTGGCAGCTGCTGGGTAGATTTGGCTGAAATCTTTCAAAATTCCAAGTTTTGAAATGTCAAAATTCCAAGAAATATGGTGAAAAACTTCAGTTTAAATGTTCATGGACTTTCTTCCCATTTTTGACCATTTAAGTCTTGCTGTCTCCTGCACGCTGGTGTGCAGAGAGCCTGCATGGAGAAGGGCTCTACCATACCCCATGCATGCCTTCCCACATGCTTCCCTCTCCCCGGCCTGCAGAGTAGAGCTGGTCAGAATATTTTCTGACAAACAAAATTCCATTCCCCATACAAGAATGTTCAGGTGGGGAAATCAGTTTTTTGACAAACTCTACTGGTGAATCTCTGCATTGGCAGAGGAGGGGGCTGTATTTACCCTTTGCTGCATACATATAATCTCTTACTGGCATTATTGTCTTTAAGGGTGAGATTCACTCTGCGCAGAGTGAGAGAAAAAGGCCCTTGGCACCCTTTTAAACCCTATTTTGTGGGCTTACATAGCACATAGGCCTTGCACTGGCCCAAAGCACAAGAGCAAATTTCGTCTTCAATGCAGTGAAATGATTTATCCTAGAATGGAACCTTCATCGAACCATAAAATTGGTCCATTCCTCAAGAAGTCCTTTGGTGGGTAAAAATCCAAACCCAGGAAGTGTAATTAAAAACAAAGGCATTTTTAAAAAACTCATACTAAAACAGAATAATTGTTAATCTAAATAAAATACAACTCAGCATCTCATCAGAAGTTTTTAAAACTATGTGCAACCTTTTTGTAAGCAAAATTAAAGCAGGCTAAAATGTAATACAAACTGAACAGAAAAAATGGCAAAAATGCATCTCATTTATCATCACAATCAAAATATTTTGGTGGAATGATAGGCAACTGCAACTCTGTAAAACTAGGTTTCAAAGTAGCAGCCGTGTTAGTCTGTATTCACAAAAAGAAAAGGAGTACTTGTGGCACCTTAGAGACTAACAAATTTATTTAAGCATAAGCTTTCGTGAGCTACAACTCACTTCATCGGATGCAAAACTACTATCAAATAAATATAAATGTCATTGATTCTACTAAACAGAGATGATTTGATGGTTCTGAAATAAGGGGGGAGAGAGAGGAGGAGTAAATTAATGAACGACATGTTGATGTTCATTTCTTTGCAGCTCTGACTAATGAGGAGGTAGGTGGTAGAGAGCCAGGAAGATATTAACAGAAAGTAAGAATAAATAGTGTAATAAACCTACATAGAAGCTTATTATTTTATGGTGACTCACACAAGGTAAACTTGTTACTGATTATCAGCATAAGTACAAGAATGGTTTAAAGTATGGAATAAATAAATGCAAAGGCCACACGGTATTCAGAACCAAACTTTCTCATTTGCTCAGTAGTTCAAAAATTACCTTATTCGTGAGCATTTGCTGTTTATTCCCTAAAGCTTCCTTTCTCCAGTTAATATTTTATAGCAAAGTATAATCAATTTTTGGTTTCAATTTAAAAAACTGTAACAGGAAATTAAGGTTTTCTAAAATAAATCTGTCTCAGTCCATCTGCAGAGCTCCTTATACTTTGGCTATAAACTCACAACATACTACTTTCACCAAAAGTGAAAGACTAGCAGTAGGTGATTTCCATATACAGTATTAATTATTGTGACTTCTAATATTTACTGTCATATGAACCCTTGTTTATAAGAAGTTTCTGTAACTATTTTACACTTATTATTCATGAAATAATGTAACTATAGTAGGGAATTAAAGCTACTAGCAAGTACACTTTCTTGGGTTGGTGTTTATGATCATTGTTACTCAAACAGTTTAGACATACCTTCTTATATTTCTTTAAAGGTATGACAGGTTTAGATCTAAACAGTTTTTAATTATTTAACTTATTTTAAAATGTCTACTGACTACATTATTTTGCCTTTCTTTGTACCTATATAGTGTACAGATTCCTCGTGTCTTGTACTTTCTACACCGTTTAAGAATATGTTTTAAAATTACAAATATGTTTAAACTAAAAAGAAAGCTACACCACTATATTGCTAGTAAAAGCACAACAGGTGTACAGTTTTAGATAGTGGGCGAACATACGCACGAAGCACAAAAGATGTGGGCTGGTGGTTTTGTTGATGTAAACAGTGTAAATGTTGAGCCCTTTTGCGTGAAATTAAGATGAACTGAAAGTTCTCTCACTCTGATGTATATGGAGACTGAGAGCATGACAGGATTGCTTCAAAAATTAGATACAAATGAGGACTTTGAACTCATTCCCCACATTAAGTAAAACTCCTAGGGCCAATCGGGGGGGGGGGGGGGGGCAGGAGAGCCATTTGGCCAGGGCCTTAAATTTGGAGCTTATTAATTTTTTGGCATTTGATAAGTTTCGCAACTTGTTTTTATGCGCATCCCTATCGGACCAAAATGTGACACACACTCTCAGCTTAGAGCTGCAAATTTAAGCAAATAAGAGATATGATTTGGTAAAAGATATAATTTTTTTGTTAACGGATATAGATTTTGTCATATTAAAGAGTTAAATATTAATAATTATTAATAAAAATATATAAATTCTGATGGCACAAGATTAGACCGTGATGAATGTGTCCTCTCAGATCAGCTGATTATATAAATAAACCACTACTAGTGGTTGGTGCTGGATCAAGTGCAAGTTGAAAGGTAGCGAATTGTTACATTTTAGTGTCTTTATAGTTTTATGTCTAGTTTATGTCATATTTATGTGTAAGAATTCCTCATTATCTTCATATGGTAGCTAAAAGAGGTGACTGGTTGGTTGGTTGAGCCCTAGCTTGGTAGTTTGGCCATCATCACAGGCTTTCATGGTCTATAGGCCCAGATTCAAGGTGAAAATTTGTGAGGACAGTCTTGTACAGTGAGTTTCATGAGGACACACATTTGAAATTTTTGGACATTATCCCTCTATCTGTATCTATATCTGTGTTTACTGTATATATGTCATCCCTTTGTCTTCAGCTCATCCTGTTATATTATACCTTGCATGCTTAAGTTTTGATTCAGTGATAAGGATAATTGTCTGACTGTTATATTTTGTGTTCTAATTCGTATTCCTTTGTTTTAAGTCTTTTCAGCATTTGTGTATCATTCAGCATTTGTGCATATGTTTACAGTAGAAGATTTCAAATGTAGATAAACTACTTATTTACAGCAGAATATTTCAAGTGTGGGCTACATATTGACCAGATAGATCTGTATGAAGAGATTTGAAAGTGATGCAAGCCAGAGACTGCAAAAACAACTGAGTGAAGCAGCAGCTAAGAGCTCAAAGCCAATAACTTCATTTCTCAAACCACTGGAAAACACACCTTACCCAACAAACAATGCTACAGATAATGAAAACTTCACAACTGCAACATGTGATATTTCATTGCCAATACCTGAACATGAGGAGAGTAGTCAAGAAGGAGATGTGCTAACAGTAACAGATGCAGCAGAAGTTCCTGTGTACGATCAAGAAACTCAACAGCAACAGGAAGATGTAGATCTTACGCAGCAAGAGCAATTCATTAGTACTACAGGTTTGACTGTGACTGACATTGGAATTATTGACAAGAACAATGCTGCCCTGATGCAATCTTTTCTTCACATCAGTTGTTTTGAAATTCCAAGTAACATTCCACAAGATGCTGATAATCATGCTTTCCCTACTCATCTGCTGACAAAAACTCTTCCAAATGGTGAGACCTGCATAAGAGACTGTTTATACTGGAGTACGGAAAAACAATCTCTGTACTGTGCACCCTGCTTCATTTTGAACAAACGTGCTGCAAATGCATCAGTTCTCTCTGATCAATCAGGATGGAGCATAAACAGAAGCTGGAGGAAGGTGAAAGACTGAATACCATCACATGAGAGTTCAACATCACACAAAGAAAACTATGTTGCATGGAAATCAGCCAGTAGGGCAGCATCAGCTGAAAGTTCAGTTGAGAATTTACTCTTGACTGAACTCTCTACAGAAACTAATACCTGGAAAAATCTTCTTGAGCGCAACCTGAATGTCATCCTTTTTCTTTCTGAGCGGGGATTGGCTTTCTTTGGTTCCAGTCAACGTATTGGTGATCGTGCAAATGGAAACTTTCTAGGCATAAAGAAAAGGAGTACTTGTGGCACCTTAGAGACTAACAAATTTATTAGAGCATAAGCTTTCGTGAGCTACAGCTCACTTCATCGGATGCATTTGGATTCCGATGAAGTGAGCTGTAGCTCACGAAAGTTTATGCTCTAATAAATTTGTTAGTCTCTAAGGTGCCACAAGTACTCCTTTTCTTTTTGCGAATACAGACTAACACGGCTGCTACTATGAAACCTTTCTAGGCATAGCTGAGCTCCTCAGCAAATATGACCCACTTTTATCAGAGCATGTTAAAAGTGTTCAAAAATCACAAGAGAGTCAAAAGCACATGCAAGTCCATTGTCTCCCCACACACATACAAAACAAGTTTATTGAGCTATGTGGGTCATTTGTACAAAATATTTTTTTATGAGATTCGAAATACCAAGTATTTTTCAGTCATTGTTGATGCCACTCCAGATTGTTCTCTGGAAGGAAGGATTACTTTTACAAGGAACAGATTACTACGGTTATTTGATATGTTAAGATTGTAAACAGCTCAAAATTTTCAATTGAAAAAAGTTTATTTTGTTTGATAATTTCATGAGAAAAACTGGAAAAGAAATTGCTGCTCTAGTATTAGCAATTCTAGAAGGTTTTAAGTTAGATTTTCAAGTCTGTATTGGTCAAGCCTATGACAATGGATTTAATATGGCTGGGAAGTACAAAGGTGTACAAACAGTTCTGCTTGAGCATAATTCAAACTGTATTTTCTCCAGCTGTGGAAACCACACACTAAACCTTGTAGGTGTTGACTGTTCTGAATCATGCAAGGAGGCAATTACTTACTTTGGAACTGTTCAGCAAATGTACAATCTCTTCAGTAGCAGTCCACAAAAGGTGGAAAATTCTGAAGCAATATCTTCCTGTTTCACTGCATGGGATGTCCAAAACTAGATGGTCTGCATGGATTGATGGTGTTCAACCAGTTGTGCAGCATTTGAATTCAGTGAGAAAGGCTTTAAATGAGCTTGAATCTCTCAATCTCACTGCATAGGCTTGAACTGAACTTCAGTCTATTCAGAAGCACATGTCAAAATTTGAATGCATTCTGATGTCATCTTTGTGGATGAAACTACTTACAATGATCCACCAAACTAATCTGGTAATTGAAGCATGCAATGCTACACTTGATGTTGAGAGGAATAACAATGAAAGTCTGACATTCAAAAGATTCGTGAACACTGGGATGCAATCGTGACTGAGTCCAAATTAGTAGCACAGAATACTGACATCTCATCTGAGTTCTCCATCAATCGCAACTTTTCGATGCTGAGCAGCATTAAAGAGTCAGTGTCTTCCTTGTCGGTATTGACTCTATTCAATCAGGTCTCACACGCCAATTTGAGTCACTGTGACTAATTTGTATCCATTTTGGGTTTCTTTGGCAGTTCAACAGACTGAGTAATGGGTTTCAGAGTGGTAGCCGTATTAGTGTATCAGCAAAAACTAGGAGTCCTTGTGGCACCTTAGAGACTAACAAATTTATGTGGGCCCAAGAGACTGAGTAATGAAGATCTACTTTGTGCAGTTGAACAATTTCAGCAACAGTACAACAAAGAAATCTCAAAAGATCTCAGTGATGAGGTCATCTTCCTCAAACGAATATATTCCATGAACTTTAAAAGTGGATTGGGAGCGAAAGGAATTGCTTCAAGAAGTACACGAACTTGGACTCTCTGGGGTGTTTCCTAATATCACAATTGCATTGCGTATTTTTGTCAGTTTGCCTGCATCAGTGGCTTCAGGTGAATGCACCTTCAACCGGTTGAAGCAGGTAAAGAACTATCACTGTTCAACTATGGGACAAGAGTGTTTGAATGGGCTTACCATGCTTAATATCAACTGTGAAATTGCACGAAAGCTAGATTTTTCCTCAATAATTAGTGCATTTGCACAGAAAAAGGCTAAAAAAGCATTTGTTAAATTAAAAAATATTCAAATTATGTCTCACTCTTTTTTTGGCGCCTTATTTTGTTTTCATATGTTGTCATTTTTTATTTTATTATGGCTAGGGGCCTCAAAAGCTGGAAGTGGCCCAGGCCTCTCTGGACCTCTGAGTGGGCCTGAAAGCTCCCATTAAAATCCCCAGGAGTTTTGCCTGTGTCAGGACAGAAGGATCATACTCAAGTTTTGCTGTCTGAGATTATGTGGAATAGAATTTTACAAGCAGGAGACAATCTGCCTATAGCAGATAGTATTTCAATACTGTCCTTATAGAAATTAAGAAAGCAATAGAAACAGGTTCACTATATTAGTAAATAAATAAAATAAATAAAGAGCTTTCTAGGCAAAATCAGGGTCCCTGAGAGGCACAAAGTTACTCTCTCCTTTTACAGAGGTGTCTGGAATGCAGAAAGTGAATCTAACAGAGCTACAGTGAGATCTCTAGGCCTAGAAAGGTGTGGAGAATATGTCTTTATTATCTGTCTCCTTTCAACTATTCCCTAAGAAAGAAAAATAGAAGGACAAAACACTTGCCACATGAAGAATGCAGTGAGATTTTTGTATCTAAAGTTACCGCCTGATTTCAGATCAGTACTGCCTTTGTACAAGACAGGATGGAAGAAAGCAAGAGGAATTCAGTACATTTTCATGTTATTCACCTTCAAAAGCACAAGAAATTACGCAATTTTATGTGATCATTTACACAGACACAAATCAAAGCCAAGCCCTTCTGGAAAGAAGACAAAGAGTGATTGGTTCCCCAGTTTAACAGTTGAAGAGTGTATTGCAGTCATACATTTCTGACTCATGAGGAGTTGGGCCCAGGAAAATGTATTAAATGTTTTGTAATGGGAAATGACTCAAGAGTTTATAATTTGAAATCCTGATGCTAATCAGCAGTATAAACAGACAGCTTCTCCAAAATGCCCTGAAGTTGTACTGAGTCAGAAGGTGAAAAGAAAAATCATTAAGTGCTATTAAGCATTCATGTTTAATTGTTTCTAGTCTGTTGAAAGAGGCTTGTTTCCATTTAGAGACTTCAAACCTCTTTCTTTATGCATTAGATCAAACTTCATTAACAAAACTGTCTACCCATTCCCAATCTATAGCACCCTTATAGGGCCCAATCTTTCTCTTCCTGAAGTCAATGGCCAAATTCAGAGATGAGTCTAAGATTGTGTTAATTTACACCTTCTGGCACCCCTTACTGTACATCTACACATCAGCTGGGAAGTGTAATTCCCAACTGCTGTATAAATATACCCTATGACTTAGACCATCACCCAAAGACACACAGGTTATGTTAGACTTTCCTGTTAGTTGCTTTTCTTGCTAAATCAGTCTTTTTCACACACCTCTGTTTGTTACACCAGCTGTAGCTCCTAGATTAAGTAAAGGCTTTTCAGCTTTTGTACGTGGATGGTAGTCTGAGGGATGAGACTGTACACCAGTATAATTTACATGCTGAAGATGCCGGAAGGCAATACACTTGCTCTGAATTTGGCCCATTTGAGGATTTTGCTATTGATTTCAATGCAAGCAAAATTAGAATCAGTGATTCTGAAGCTAAATCATTTGATACCTGTGTATTATAGCTTGGCTGTAAAGTAGTGATGAGTGACAAGACTCTGCCATTATATGGCCCTGTTTTCAGGAGTTTATAACTTTTGGGAAGAGGGAGATAGGTTGCTCTTAACTGAAATTTCTCTTGCTTGTTCTCCCAAAAGTGGGTTGAGGGGAGGTTCGTTTAACTACATTCAATTGCTTATAGAGATATCAGTGTGTGAAGGGAATATTTTTTCACTATTTAAATGATTCATATGCTTATTTTATATTCAAACACTTTTTGAAATAGGTTCTTTCTAATACTTTGAACTTACAATAGAACTTAGTCCTCAGTGAGGACAAGTGCTTTTGATGCGATTTGAAGAAAATTTGTTAGAAAATACAGTTCTAAGCATTTAAAACTATGGGCTGCATTATCTTTTACTCCCTTTTTAACAAAGATGAGATACTTACCTGCCATCTTCAGTATCACTCATTGAAATAAAATGCAAATTTCTTATATTTTAGTTATTAATCCAGGTTGCATTCCAAGTATGTGTATTTTTGCCTTTTTTTATGAGCTTAAGACACAGTTCACATGATTTAATATAGCTTTTGTGGTTTAATATTTATTCTGCAGCTGCTGTAATTTAGCTTTCAGTATATAATTATTCTGTAATTACAGGACTATTCAAAGCAAAAGCTGGAAATACTGGTACATGAAAAGAAAATATTCCTACTTTACAAATTATGTACATATGTGCAGCCGTTATCTATGTACCCTAAAATTAACTGGACAAAAGACAACTGTGTAGCAGAAAGACTCAGATCCTACATTTTTACAATACTTGAAGATAAATATGACTCATGTATGTTTATTTTATTTTATTTAAAGGAGAAGAGAGAATGATACAGAGAAGGTAGACTGAAAACTTTCTCTTTCTCAGCATATGAGATCAGACATTGAGCAGAATTGACAGATGGCAAATTCAAAGCTGATTAAATAAATACCTTTTTCAAATGGCCCCCAATTAATCTGTGGTGCTCTCATTACCACAGGATATCACTGAGGCAGAGAGTTTAGCAGGATTCAAGAAGGGATTAGACATTAAGTGGCAGGTGGCAAACACCCATAGCTAAGTATACAAGGTGACTTTGCCAGAGAGCTGGAAGTTGTGGAGGCATGGAAAATTATATTAGGGTCACAGGAGCAATGAGAGGTAAAACAATGAGCAGACTCCCCCAACATCTTAGGTATCTATACAAGAGATAGTAATCTTTTTATTACTGACCTTGGCACAAGAAGTGGGAGTGTGCTAATAAAGTTTGCAGATGATACAAAGCTGGGAGGTATTGCCAATTCGGAGAAGGATCGGGATATTATACAGGAGGATCTGGATTACCTTGTACACTGGAGTAATAGTAATAGGATGAAATTTAATAGTGACAAGTGTAAGGTTATGCATTTAGGGATTAATAACAAGAATTTTAGTTATAAATTGGGGACGCATCAATTAGAAGTAACGGAAGAGGAGAAGGACGTTGGAGTGTTGGTTGATCATAGAATGACTATGAGCTGCCAATGGGATATGGCTGTGAAAAAAGCTAATGCGGTTTTGGGAGGCATCAGGAGAGGCATTTCCAGTAGGGATAAGGAGGTTTTAGTACCGTTATACAAGGCACTGGTGAGACCTCACCTAGAATACTGTGTGCAGTTCTGGTTTCCCATGTTTAAAAAGGATGAATTCAAGCTGGAGCAGGTACAGAGAAGGGCTACTAGGACGATCCGAGGAATGGAAAACTTGTCTTATGAAAGGAGACTTAAGGAGCTTGGCTTGTTTAGCCTAACTAAAAGAAGGTTGAGGGGAGATATGATTGATCTCTATAAATATATCAGAGGGATAAATACAGGAGAGGGAGAGGAATTATTTCAGCTCAGCACCAAAGTGGAGACAAGAACAAATGGGTATAAACTGGCCACCAGGAAGTTTAGACTTGAAATTAGACAAAGGTTTCTAACCATCAGATGAGTGAAGTTTTGGAATAGCCTTCCAAGAGAAGCGGTGGGGGCAAAAGATCTATCTGGTTTTAAGATTCTACTTGATAAGTTTATGGAGGAGATGGTGTGATGGGATAATGGGATTTTGGTAAATAATTGATCTTTAAATATTCAGGGTAAATAGGCCAAATCCCCTGAGATGGGATATTAGATGGATGGGATCTGAGTTACCCAGGAAAGAATTTTCTGTAGTATCTGGCTGGTGAATCTTGCCCATATGCTCAGGGTTTAGCTGATTGCCATATCTGGGGTCGGGAAGGAATTTTCCTCCAGGGCAGATTGGAGAGGCCCTGGAGGTTTTTCACCTTCCTCTGTAGCATGGGGCATGGTTGATTTGAGGGAGGCTTCTCTGCTCCTTGAAGTCTTTAAACCATGATTTAAGGACTTCAATAGCTCAGACGTGGGTGAGGTTTTTCATAGGAGTGGGTGTGTGAGATTCTGTGGCCTGCACTGTGCAGGAGGTCAGACTAGATGATCAGAATGGTCCCTTCTGACCTTAGTATCTATGAATCTATGAATGCTACTGAGGCTCTCAGCATTGGTGACTGCCCTCTAAAACTACTCTTACAGGGAAAGTGCACTTGCTAGAGTGACTTGCTACAGAAACTGAGAAGTAATCGAGGAGAGGCACTGAAAGACAGCAGTGTGCTGCGCTGCACTTGCATGAAGAAATCAGCACAGAGCTCAGAAGCTCTTAATATAAAAATAGAGCTTCCAGATGTTTCTAGGCCCCCTCATTTTTAAGACCCAGATCACAATCTTGCAAGGCATTGAGTGCTCTTAATTCCTATCAAAGTCAATGGGAGACAAGGAAGTTGAGCATTTTACAGGATAAAGCCCCAGTGGCCGAATCTTGCTCCTATTAAAATCCCTGGGAGCTTTGCAACTGACATCAACTACCCATTTTATAGATGGACTATTATTATTATTGCTATTTGTTATTATGCTAGCATCTAGAGGCCAGGGTCCCATTGCGCTCTAGGTATTGTGCAAACATACAAAGATGGTCTGTTCCCTAAAGAGTTTACAATCTAAGTTAAAGACAGGATATAACAGGTAGATTTGAGAGATGGTGAGGTGCATGAGGAGACATTGAGATGATAAACTGAGCTTTGAAAAGATAAGATTAAATGATTTTCCCAAGGCCACACACTAAGTCAGTGGTAGAGGTCAAAAGTCCTGCCTCCTGGTAACCCATTGTAAACCCTGCACCACACTGTCTCTATGTAGCATGTACTGTTTTCTTCTCTTTGAGGGAGACAAGGTGAACTTAGTTCTGTTAAGGTACAATAGAAAGTTGTATCTAAATATTCCAGATATTACTATTAACAACATACCCTATATAGGCAACTCAATACAAATTGTAAGAACATAAAATATGGCTAGAGTTGTCTGTGTTGGGTTTGTGGCCCTACATTGGTATTTTCATAACAGCTGATTCCGTGAGCATCCCTGTGAGGTGTGGAGATTCCTCAACTTCTAATGACTTTGTTGGGAGTCTAAGGGAGGCTCTTACCTTTATAGCAGTGCTCAGCAATGTGCAGAATCAAGCCCATTAATGGGACCAATGTGAACTTATTGAGAGGGCAAATACTGCTACATCTTTGTGACTTGAACTTTTGGCTGTTGTTTTCCGTTATTCTTTTTTGCTGCAGGAAGTAGTGGCAATGTCTCATAAGAATGTAAGACTGGCCGTACGGAGTCAGACCAATGGTCCATCTATCCCAGTATCCTGTCTTCAGGCAGTGGCTGGTGCCAGATGCTTCAGAGAGTGTGACTGAATGCACTCCTGTGTACTGTGACAAAGCTCTTGCTCTACCTTGGTGGGTCTTGCGCTGATTGGCAGATTTGCTCGCCTTGGAGCTTCACGGCAGCCCTCAGCTTGGCCGTTTTTCTGAATTCACAGTCCAGGTCGACAACTCCTGTGTCTGACCAGGAGTTGGGAGGATTTGGAGGGAACCCGGGCCCACCCTCTACTCCGGGTTCCAGCCCAGGGCCCTGTGGACTGCAGCTGTCTAGAGTGCCTCCTGGAACAGCTGTGTGACAGCTACAACTCCCTGGGCTACTTCCCCATGGCCTCCTCCCAACACCTTCTTTATCCTCACCATAGGACCTTCCTCTGGTGTCTGATAATGCTTGTACTCCTCAGTCCTCCAACAGTCCGCATTCTCACTCTCAGCTCCTAGTGCCTCTTGCTCCCAGCTCTTCACTCGCACACCACAAACTGAAGTGAGCTCCTTTTTAAAACCCAGGTGCCCTGATTAGCCTGCCTTAATTGATTCTAGCAGCTTCTTGATTGGCTGCAGGTGTTCTAATCAGCCTGTCTTAATTGTCTCCAGAAGGTTCCTGATTGTTCTGGAACCTTTCCTGTTACCTTACTCAAGGAAAAGGGACCTACTTAGCCTGGGCCTAATATATCTGCCTTCTATTACTCTCCTATAGCCATCTGGCCCGACCCTGTCACAGTACATATCATTGTATTAATCTTTGTACAAAATATGTCTTGTGAGGGTCTCATTTGAAAAGTAGTAACTTGCTGGTCAATAATATCATAATGAAATGTACATTGCAACGTTAAAGTTATGTAAAGTTATGAATTTCTTCTGTATGATTTTGGTAGCACACATTCAAATCCATGCAGCCCCGATTAGACAGGAGTGGCTAAGCAGGTCTATCTTAAACAAAGGAATGTGTGTTTACCTCAGTTTACATACAAGTAGTAAACAAGGTCCTTGAGACAGCAAGAGGGAGACAAGGCAAAACTGCATGTCAGCATACACCCAGGAGATGAAAGAGCATGGGGGCACCTTCACCACCAAACTTC
Source organism: Dermochelys coriacea (assembly GCF_009764565.3). Lineage (NCBI taxonomy): Eukaryota > Metazoa > Chordata > Testudines > Dermochelyidae > Dermochelys > Dermochelys coriacea. The sequence continues at coordinate 196,438,679 of NC_050069.1, forward strand.
ACATCATCTTCACGTAAAAGTGAGGGGCAAAAACACCCCAGGTATTCTCTCTTTATCTCTCTCACTCACTCACTCCTTCACCTGAGAGGACAAAGGAACCAATCTTTGGACTTTGGGAAGGGTTCTGACCTAAGAGGGCTAGACAGTGCAGAACACACATTTTGAGGAAAAACATGGGACTGAGAGCATATTTGGGTCCACCCCTTAGTGACCAAGGCTGGTGGAATCCAGAGTGGGACTGGAATGTGCTGGCAGGCTGCAGCTATACACAGACATTCAGGGTGTGACCCACATTCTATCTGGCTGTTTGTGAGAGGTCCAGGTTAGGAATTACAGCAACAAAGCATTGTAAGGCACCTAAGGTTGCAAGTCACTTGATAATACAGCACTCACTGGTCTGGATTGCACCATGGAATATTATAGAGGGAATGGACAGAACAGGGCAATATATCGAGTGATCCATCCCCTGTCCTCCAGTCCCAGCTTCTGGCAATCAGAGGTTTAGGAACACTCAGAGCATGGGCTTACATCCCTGACAATCTTGGCAAATAGCCATTGATGTACCTATCCTCCATGATCTTATCTAGTTCTTTTTTGAATCCAGTTATACTTTTAGCCTTTGCAGCTTCCCCTGGCAACAAGTTCCACAGGTTGACTATGTGCTATGTGGAAAAGTACTTCCTTTGTTTTAAACCTGGTGCAAACTGATTTCTTTAGGTGACCCCCCTGGTTCTTGTGTTATCTGAAGAGGTAAATAACACTTTCGTATTCACTTTCTCCACACCATTCATGGTTTTATAGACATCTATCATATCCTCCTCCCTGCCCCCCAGTCATCTCTTTTCTAAGATGAACAGTCCCAGTCTTTTAATCTCTCCTCATATGAAAGCTGTTCAATACCCCCAGTCATTTTTGTTGCCCTTCCCTGTACCTTTTCCCATTCTAATATATCCTTTTTGAGATGGGGCGACCAGAACTGCATGCAGTATTCAAGTTGTGGTTCTACCATGGACTTATATCATGGCATTATGATATTTGCTGTTTTATCCATCCCTTTCCTAATGGTTTCTAATATTCTTTTAGCTTTTATGACTGCTGTTGCACGTTGAGCAGAAATTTTCAGAGGACTATCCACAATGACACCAAGATCTCTTTCTTGAGTGGTAACAGGTATTTTAGACCCCATCATTTTGTATGTATAGTTTGGATTATGTTTTTCACTGTGCATTAGCCTGCACTTGTCAACAGTGAATTTCATCTGCCATTTTGTTGCTCAGCCATCCTGTTTTGTTAGATCTAGTAACTCTTCAAAATTATCTTTGGTCTTAACTATCTTGAGTAATTTTGCATCATAAACAAACTTTGCCAACTCCCTGTTTACCCCCTTTTCCAGTCCATTTATCAATATTTTTAACAGCACTGGTCCCAGTAGAGATCCAGACCTTGGGGGACCTGCTATTAACCTTTCTACACTTCAAAAATGACCATTTATTCTTGCTGTTTCCGATCTTTTAACCAGTTACTGATCCACGAGTGGGCTTCCCATTTTATGCCATGACTGCTTACTTTGTTGAAGAGCCTTTAGAGAGGGATGCTATGAAAGGCTTTCTGAAAGTCCAAGTACACAGTGTCCACCGAATCACCCTTGTCCACCTGTTTGTTGACTCCCTCAGGGAATGAGGCATGATTTTCCTTTACAAAAGCCATGTTGCCTCTTCTCCAAGCTATCATGTTCATCTGTATCTCTGATAATTCTGTTCTTGATTATACTTTCAACCCCCAATTTGCCTAGTACTGAAGTTAGGCTTATTGGCCTGTAATTGCCAGGATCTTATCTAGAGTATAGATTCCTCGCTAACTGTTTTTACAGACTCCAACATTTGTTGCATTGTACCAGTGGCTGAAGCACAGAGTGTCATGTCAGCATATCTGAGGTCACGTGTCCACCAATGGAAATCCCAGCTCCATTCCCTTTGTCAAAACCTTCCAAGACTTGTCTCATAATAAATTCTGTGTACATGTTAACAAGACTTGGGAACAAAATATAAGCTTGTCTCACACGCTGCCAAATGGAAAACTACTCTCTGTGTTCTACTACTGTTCACACTGGGGTTTGTTGCTGGTGGTAGAAACTTATGAGGAGTTCAGCAAGAGCTTTGGAATCCCCACGTCTGTCAGTATCTTCCAAAGATGGTCACGTTGGTTGGTATCAAATGCTTTTGTGTAGTCACTGAAGCACATGATCAATGGATGATGGTATTCTCTGCATTTTTTCAATAATGTATCAGATCTTCACGATTTGGCCATGTGTGCCTTGGCCTACTCTGAAACCAGCTTCTTGTGGCGGTAGTTCTGTTTCTATCCTTTGTTTCATGTGATCCTGGATTGTATAGAGCACCACTTAGTTCATATGCAATATCAGGGAGATGGTATGATAGTTACTACACTCTGCTACATCTCCCTTGGTAAGGGCAGAATTCCCTTCATCCAGACTTCCAGCTCATTTCTAGTCACTCATACTTAATTTCAAAATGTCCACATAATATTAGGAATGCATTCGTCAATCCCCTCAGGTAGGTGGGTAAAATAACCCTTAATAATGGTTATTTAATTTGTTTTAAGTGGTTTCAAGATAAGATGTAGTACAGTAGCATTAAGTGTATTTATTACTATAAATAAGGCAAAGTTGTATATGCAGAGGCTCCCGGGAGTATTAAGACATGCTCTTTCTCCCATCTATGGGCTCCACATGCCAGGGGTAGCAGTACAGGGGGAGATGTAGCCTCCACAAAGCCATTATTTTCCATCACACCCCCACAGCCCAGCAGAGAATAGACAAAGCCTTACCTCTACCCTAATGCATTAGCCAGCATAGCTGCACCAGCAGAAAGAGAGACACAGAGAAAAATGCTGTGCCAAGTATACACATGGCACTGGCTATATCCTCCTTAGAGCAAGGGAGAACCCAAGAAGCAGACTGAGAGTCAGAGCAATAACATGCTGCCCTTTGCATTAGACTTGTGACAACTGGCTAAGGCAGGGGATTGTCCAGTTATCAGCAAACCTTTCTGACTGCTGGTAGCGGTTAAGGGAATTAACCTTGGAAGATAGACCAAATGCAATGGTTTGAAACCTTGAAATTACAGGAGAGAGGGAGGCAGACTTGTCTCAGTTTCATCTACTTAAATGCAGCAGTGAAGCAGCAGGTCTTATAAAAGAGAGGAAAGTGGCTCATTTGCCAGAAACAGTGATCTCTTTGAGGCACATAAGCTTACAGCCATTCTTTTATAAAATCCCTTTCTAACACAACCAGGATGATTGAAATGGGAACTATAATAAATGGACCATACTTGTCAGTTTGCACACTTCTGTTAGCCTGTTCCAAGGAGACAGTTTTACTTCATTGTAGTGAAATACGTGCAAAGCATCTTGGGTGTTGAGTTTCTCTGGAACAATTACAACAGCATGTCATTTGTGCATCAGTTTACAAATTGAACTAGACACAGACACAAGAAGCCAGAGCTACTGTAAAAATGTGGGGGGGGGGGAACAATGCAAAACAAAGGAACAAACAAACCCTCTCCTACTGGGAAATTTAAAACAAGTGATATTGCCAAAGTGATGATAAACCAATGAGTTTGAATAACATGAAATGTAAAGAGACAATGATTCTGACTGTAATCTATTAGGAATGCAGTAATGCTAATGTTTCTCATGGATTTATAAACCTGAATCTGTCAATCAAATTCCCTTAAAAGAAAGATAACCTAACATCCAAAATATTCTACATGTTAAGAAATTAAAAATAAAACTCTACTGCAAAATAATCATGCACATACTTGCAAGAAGTTAGCCAGGTATTAATACTACTCCGGGGAGGAGGGGAAATTTTTTAGAGTAGAACTGAGACTACAAGATCATAGAGGAATAAGGAAGCAATGAAGTAAAACTAGCACGGGTTAAAAGTTCAACTGACTTTATAAGCAAATTTCTGTAGTAAATTCATTAACAAGAAGCCAAAGAAGACTGTTCAAAATGGAATTAGCTTTGAACAAACTCCATCCTCCAACCAGACTGAATGTATGCAGACCATAAATCACCAGTTTCAAATGAACCTCTTTTAGACCTAGCAAGTAAATTCAGTGATCAGCAGCAAGGTAATGAAAGTCCAGGGCTAAGACCTATTAAGTCAAGTTTCAGGCTGGCTGTGAGTTTTTAAATGGATGAGCTATAAATCCTTGAAAACAAGATTTATAATGAAAATGCTGACAGACCCATAACTACCTAGCAGATGCTACTATAAAAATATTCAGTAAGAATGAGATTCATTACAGTTGAAAAGGACCTCCACAAAGCCCTGCCCATCACATAAACTCTAGGTTACAAGTTTAAGTGACACAGAGGGCTTTGCATAGGCCATCTGCACAGCTATGCCACCACAAAACAGCTAGATTTGAATAAGGTTTGGTTGGAGGACTTCAGTCACGTAATCACGCGCGTCATGTAGAAGATGTGAGCAGATTATTAAAAGTTGGAGGGAAGGTTCATCTATTACTCTCCTCTCCACACCACCGACAAAACAGCACTAGTTAATATTTTTCTTATTTAATGAACATTTTTTCAGATCAGAGTCTTCCACTGAGAAGTTCAGATATTCAGAACAAGAGCATGTAGGAGCTGATAGGGGAACAGACTTGTATGGAATACAAAACGTTACCAGAAAGAATAGTTTCTCTGTTGGAAAAAAGAAAAGGAGTACTTGTGGCACCTTAGAGACTAACAAATTTATTTGAGCATAAGCTTTCGTGAGCTACAGCTCACTTCATCGGATGCATTTGGTGGAAAATACTCTGAAGTCTGTTGGAAAAGTTAGCTCAGGGCCATTTTATTTTAATTAAAGATGGGTAGAGAGGTTATTTCCCTAGAGTTTAGTTTTCACTTTTACCTCTCCCTTAATTAAGTTGAAAATCTCTTTTAATAAGTGAAGTCATTTGTTGTGAAGGTAATTTTGCCCACTCAGCAAAGTACCAAGAAGAGTTATTGGTTCATCACTTTCTCCTAATTCTCGAAGTGAATTTGGCATTATTAATAGCTCAATGCTATAATTCAATGTCAAGGTTATAGCCCTTAATGTGTACTGCATACCATGGGCCCAATTCACCGCAGTACAAAGCACTGCTTTGAAGGACCCCTAAGTCTGCTGCTACAGCCCAGAAAATGGGCAGGGCTTTCTGGGAAGATGACAGGGCTAGAGTACCTGTGAGTAGTGCTGATTTAGCTCACCCCCCGTGCAGCCTATACCTATGGATCTCCTAGAGAGTCCTAGCTGTAACATAAATTTACTTTCCATCTTGGAGGAAACTCTTGAAGGAAAGTAATGGCAGTACCATTTGCCCATCCCAAAAGGAAAATCCTTCCCTTGGCGCAGCTACTGCAAGGCATTCACATAGTAAAAGTGCTGTCTGAGACTGTTTCTGATGGCTTGATTAAGTTGTTAAATGGATGGGCTTACGAAATGTAACGTGTGAGGAATACAACACTTATTGCAGAGTCTGAAAATCTGTCAGAGTGCTGCTGGTAACTGTTTAGGGGTTATTGAAACCTAGCATTTATGGAGTGTTCAGATTTTCTTCTCTGAAATTGGTATTACAATGCTAATTCTCATAGATCACCATGCTATCTGTAAGCAATTGCCTTGCACATCTGAAACACAGTCAACAATTCTGTATTTTAAAAAATCCTTTTTGAGGTTACAGGAACAAACCATCCCAATGTGTAGAAAGAATAGTAAATATAGCAGGCAACCAGCTTGGCTTAACAGTGAAATCCTTCCTGATCTTAAACACAAAAATGAAACTTACAAGAAGTGGAAGATTGGACAAATGACCAGGGAGGAGTATAAAAATATTGCTCAGGCATGCAGGAGTGAAATCAGGAAGGCCAAATCACACATGGAGTTGTAGCTAGTAAGAGATGTTAAGAGTAACAAGAAGGGTTTCTTCAGGTATGTTAGCAACAAGAAGAAAGTCAAGGAAAGTGTGGGCCCCTTACTGAATGAGGGAGGCAACCTAGTGACAGAGGATATGGAAAAAGCTAATGTATTCAATGCTTTTTTTGCCTCTGTCTTCACGAACAAGGTCAGCTCCCAGACTGCTGCACTGGGCAGCACAGCATGGGGCGGAGGTGACCAGCCCTCTGTGGAGAAAGAAGTGGTTCGGGACTATTTAGAAAAGCTGGATGAGCACAAGTCTGTGGGGCCAGATGCGCTGCATCCAAGGGTGCTAAAGGAGTTGATGGATGTGATTGCAGAGACATTGGCCATTATCTTTGAAAACTCATGGTGATTGGGGGAGGTCCCGGAAGACTGGAAAAAGGCTAATGTAGTGCCCATCTTTAAAAAAGGGAAGAAGGAGCATCCTGGGAATGACAGGCCAGTCAGCCTCACCTCAGTCCCTGGAAAAATCATGGAGCAGTTCCTCAAGGAATCAATTCTGAAGCACTTAGAGGAGAGGAAAGTGATCAGGAACAGTTAGCATGGATTCACTAAGGGCAAGTCATGCCTGACTAATCTAATTGCCTTCTATAATGAGATAACTTGCTCTGTGGATGAGGGGAAAGCAGTGGTCATGTTATTCCTTGACTTTCGCAAAGCTTTTGATACAGTCTCCCACAGTATTCTTGCCAGCAAGTTAAAGAAGTATGGGCTGGATGAATGGACTATAAGGTGGATAGAAAGCTGGCTAGATCATCGGGCTCAATGGTAGAGATCAATGGTTCCATGTCTAGTTGGCAGCCGGTATCAAGTGGAGTGCCCCAAGGGTCGGTGCTGGGGCCAGTTTTGTTCAATATCTTCATTAATGATCTGGAGGATGGCGTGGACTGCACCCTCAGCAAGTTTACAGATGACACTAAACTGGGAGGAGTGGTAGAGTCACTGGAGGGTAGGGATAGGATACAGAGGAATCTAGACAAATTAGAGGATCGGGCCAAAAGAAATCTGATGAGGTTCAGCAAGGACAAGTGCAGAGTCTTGCACTTAGGATGGAAAAATCCCAACCACTGCTACAGACTAGGGACCAAATGGCTAAGCAGCAGTTCTGCAGAAAAGGATCTAGGGGTTACAGTGGATGAGAAGCTGGATATGAGTCAACAGTGTGCCCTTGTTGCCAAGAAGGCTAATGGCATTTTGCGCTGTATAAGTAGGGGCATTGCCAACAGATCGAGGGATGTGATCATTCCCCTCTATTCGACATTGGTGAGGCCTCATCTGGAGTACTGTGTCCAGTTTTGGGCCCCACGCTACAAGAAGGATGTGGAAAAATTGGAAAGCATCCAGCGGAGGGCAACAAAAATGATTAGGGGACTGGAGCACATGACTTATGAGGAGAGGCTGAGGGAGCTGGGATTGTTTAGTCTGCAGAAGAGAAGAATGAGGGGGGATTTGATAGCTGCTTTCAACTACCTGAAAGGAGGTTCCAAAGAGGATGGATCTAGACTGTTCGCAGTGCTACCAGATGACAGAATGAGGAGTAATGGTCTCAAGTTGCAATGGGGGAGGTTTAGGTTGGATATTAGGAAAAACTTTTTCACTAGGAGGATGGTGAAGCACTGAAATGAGTAACTTAAGGAGGTGGTAGAATCTCCTTCCTTTGAGGTTTTTAAGGTCAGGCTTAACAAAGCCCTGGCTGGGATGATTTAGTTGGAGATTGGTCCTGCTTTGAGCATGGGGTTGACTAGATGACCTCCTGAGGTCCCTTCCAACCCTGATATTCTATGATTCTATGAACACATTAGGCCCCTTTCCTGAGGCTTGGATTTATTAACAAAGAAATTTATAGTAAGATGAAGTTCAGCTCAAGCCTTGTCCTCAGCCTTGGCTGCTCTTAAATTTCTTACCTCAAGGCTTCTTAGTTCACAACCTAGAGAGACAGAGACAGAGTGAGTGAGTGACTCTCTCTCTCTCTCTCTCACTCTCACACACACACACACACACACACACACACACACACACAGAGAGAAACCCAAGGTTTCTCTGTTAGGGGAACACCTATCTGAGATATGCTTTTCTCTCTCTTTATCCTCTCCAGGTGAAGGGTCTTTCCTCCAAAGCTGACAGGTGTTGCAGAGCCAGCCCTGGTTCCCAGGACAGACTATTAACCCTTTCCTGCTGTGGTCCAAGGCTACCCTGAATGACATACTGGATGATAACATTAGAAAAAGTATTTCATCTCTAGCATCCTACTTAAACTCAAACCAAGGTCAGTAGTAACTGAAGTTTTTAACTATCTCAGCATTCAGCTTTTAATGTGGTCTCTTCACTCCTCAAGTTCGAATGGATATGGGTACCCTAGAAATAGGCCAACATGGTCACACAGCAAAGTCTCACTGAATATTTGCTTACTTTTTAAAATCAAACCTAGCATTTTTCCATGAGTCTGAAATGCTCAGATTAGTGTTTCTTCACTTCTAGCCAAGTCTAGAACCAGAATGGCTAACAACTACTAGAAAGCTGTTCTTCCATGATTTCTACTGGTAGTTCTGCCAGTATGCTAAGGGGAGGTGCTGGAAAGCCTAGTTTCAAGATTTCCAGGCCAGATGATCAGACTCAAGCATTTTGAATAGCTCAGATAAGCTTTGGGAAACCATCCAAACTTTTGGGTGCTTACCTAAAGTGCCTCCAAATCCAAGCTTTCTGAGATTCCCCCACCCCTAGTATTTACATCAGCACTAATTTACATTTATCTACACTATTTACATCAGCAGCAGCAGCAATGGGCACCATCACCAACCAGAACTAGTTTCAACAGAGAGACTGAAGGTTCCCTGCTCCGTTATTCACCCAGCTGTAATACCAGCTGGTTGATTGACACACTCTTCTCATTTGTTACCCCACAAAATTTGTATCCCTTGTTTAATTCAAATGTTTGGAAAGTCACTAACTCTGTGAAAGATGACACACACCATGATTTACAATAGTTCTCAATAACACGCTATTCACTGAACAGATGTAGAGCAAGACAACGTCTATGCCTTATGGAGCTTACAGTCCAAAAATAGTTCTTACTGCTTATATAGACCTTTTCATCCCCTGGTCTCAAAGCCCTTTACAAAAGTCTCATTAGCCCAATTGCATAGATGGGGAAACTGAGGCACAGAGAAGGGACGTGACTTGTCTAAAGTCACACAAGAAATCAGTGATAAAACTGGCAATAGAAACCAAGTCTCCTGCCTCCCAGTACTGATGGCCTATCCATGGGACCATACTGTCTCCAAAGCAGTAAAACAGATGAAGGGTGAGAGATAAGGGTAGAGTATGTTTGTCCTTTAAAATTACATATACACATATAATTTTAAAGGTCAAGTATGCTGCATCCTGCTACATGATAGTTTCAGCCATGTATAACAACTATCCTAAACTCCTGCTATACCTAGCCATTATTAACTGATTTACTTCTTGAGAGGTCTCAACAGAAGCAGGTCTGGAGGAGGAGGAATGTGAATGCAGAGAGGGTAGCAGCCTTAGGACTAGCTCAGAAAGAGTGTCCCATATGTGGAGGGTGATATGGGAAAAAAAGAGAAGGAATGTTGGTTTGTTTGTTGTTTCAATTTCTTCAAAATATGACTTTGCTACATTTCTTAACCTTAGATTCTTTGTTCCAAGGAGTTCAATAGCTTTGTTACACTCTCTAAACTAGCTTTTCTATTATCCTCACCTTCCGCCCCTGATATCAACTTTGTATATTCCCTCAATAGATTTATTCTTGCTATAACACTACAATATTTTTTCCAAGGGTTTCTTATTTGACCTCAGGCAACAAACATGCTAGTCTCCACAGCAATGTAGTCTACTCTTATCCAGAGCACAAATTTCTCCTCTGCCATTCCCAGCATGGTTTCACTGCTTTGGTCTTTGTACATGGACTTGGCACAACCTCCTTTGAAGTTGCATACACCATTTTTCAGTTTGTTTTTTCAGTGCTTCCTTAGAAACTTAAACGCCACATTTTCACTTAAGCAAGACGGTTTAAAAAGGTTTCTGCCAAGAACGACATCAGACATCATCAGAATGCAAAGAACCAGTCTCTCAGCCAGCATCAGAACCCAGGGAATATAAAGCTGTACTCACAATAGAGAGAACATGAGGCACTCCTTTAAAAAACAACAACCCTGTACATGTGGTGCATTTTAACAAAAACCCTTCTTTATAGAAGATATGATAGTTGATAGACTTATTCCATAAAACAAACAAACAAATTTTAAAAACCCATCAAAAAACTCTACACTAAAAAAACTATTCGGGTTGTGAAATGAAAGTCAGGAAAGAAGAATGCTAACATTGTCTGTGCAACCTTGCTCTATTCAACCTGACTTTGGTCGAGACACTGAAGGCCCCTTGATTGGATGCAGAGGGGCAGAATAGTTTGCTAAAGGCTTGTACATCCCAGCAGTCTGTGCACGCCCCCAGGGCCTGCTCACTGATGTGCCTCCAAATTAGTAAAACAAGCATACGCATAAGTCCTACTAAACTAGACTTTATAACTAAAGCATGCATATTAACTGTTCCCCAGCAAAGGGGAAACTTCTTAGCTCTTGAACAGGCAAACTTATCTCCTAGCATACCTAATGTGGTATCACACTCTGTCGCATATAGGATCCATGGAAAGAAAATAAATATATAAGGGGCTAGATTATGCCACTTCCCTATGTAAGGAGCAGTGCGGAGCCAAACACTTCCAGGAGCACCAAGGACTTGAGCATGTGATTTAAGTTCAGTGCTTTGCTGAAACAGGGTCTTGGGATCATCCCAATGAATGGAGCAACCCTGTGAGAGACTGTGTCTCCCTGTAGCACAGTTTCCCTGGCACTCCTAGAGTTGTGTAGCTCTATACTGCCCCCTATACAGAGGCATAAATGCCATGATGCATGTTAAACTGATTTCACTCAAGAGGTCAGTACACACAGCTATATGATTGCAACAACACAAAAAAATAAAATCTTTATCGTGGCTTTTTTAAGAGACTTCCTTGCAGCAGCACTGTCTTCGCCTTGCAGTCCTGATCACGGCCAAAACTTTCACTCGCTTCCTCCAGTGCATGAAACTATTTAAAAATAAGATTACACTTCTGGTTGCTTGCTTTAAAAAATTGTGTAATTCATTTTTAAAAGCTGCACAATAAATGCTCAGCTTCCAGACGGGGTTGTGTGGAGCATTACCATACTGGAAACATAATGTTCCTGAAACAGCCATTTCAATTTCACTCTTTCTGGGCTATGTAATAATTTTCCACATTTAGTTTTATCACCCATGTCTTATTGTACTGCCAACATCTGTACAAAGAATTCTCTTTACCTGCCAACTTAATAAAACCCCACACACTGTAAATTCAAAGTATGCTTGTTCTGAGAATTTTTTTTTCTACCACTAAACTACCAGCTCTTGGATATGAGAAGCCAAGCTTCAAGTTGAAACATATGATATGGAACAAGAAAGACACTTTGTTTTTAGAGTAAAAGATCTGGATTAAATACACGAGTAAAGTTGTCAAAATCTTTTATCAGCTACCTGCTACACTTCAGAAGGTAGAGTTTTAGCTGTCACTCTATCCTCTCTTCTTTTATACATTCACATTTAAAATATTCATTCTTCAAAGGGTATGTCTTCAGCAAAACCTTAACTGTTCTTCTTTTCCAGATCCATTTATAGCTCCCATTACACAGCCATATGAAGGGTGAAATAGACCTCCTTTATGCTTAAGGAAACCACTGGAAAAGATAGAGTCTGTTGCTTGCAATATGCACTCAGAGCCAAATTCTGGCGTTCTTCTGGGTTTGACAAAAGAATAGATGCATACTAATGCTGCAAAATCAGCAGTACTATGAGCCTATATATGAACATACATACGGACCATTTTCTCTCACTCTTTCCGCCTCCTGCAGATGACACTAAACTGGAAGGAGTGGTAGATACCCTGGAGGGTAGGGATAGGATACAGAGGGACCTAGACAAATTAGTGGATTGGACCAAAAGAAATCTGATGAGGTTCAACAAGGACAAGTGCAGACTCCTGCACTTAGGATGGAAGAATCCCATGCACCGCTACAGACTTTGGACCGAATGGATAGGCAGCAGTTCTGCAGAAAAGGACCTCGGGGTTACAGTGGACGAGAAGCTGAATATGAGTCAACAGTATGCCAGCAGATCAAGGGATGTGATCATTCCCCTCTATTCGACATTGGTGAGGCCTCATCTGGAGTACTGTGTCCAGTTTTGGGCCCCACGCTATGAGAAGGATGTGGAAAAATTGGAAAGCATCCAGCGGAGGGCAACAAAAATGATTAGGGGACTGGAGCACATGACTTATGAGGAGAGGCTGAGGGAACTGGGATTGTTTAATCTGCAGAAGAGAAGAATGAGGGGGGATTTGATAGTTGCTTTCAACTATGTGAAGGGGGGGTCCAAAGAGGATGGATCTAGACTGTTCTCAGTGGTACCAGATGACAGAATGAGGAATAATGGTCTCAAGTTGCAGTGGGAGAGATTTAGCTTGGATATTAGGAAAAACTTTTTCATTAGGAGGCTGGTGAAGCACTGGAATGCGTTACCTAGGGAGGTGGTGGAATCTCCTTCCTTTGAGGTTTTTAAGGTCAGGCTTGACAAAGCCCTGGCTGGGATGATTTGGTGGGGGATTGGTCCTGCTTTGAGCAGGGGGTTGGACTAGATGACCTCCTGAGGTCCCTTCCAACCCTGATATTCTATGATTCTATGATTCCTCATGCCCAGGCAGATTGTTGCTGCCAGGAATCCATGCTCAATTGTGTTGATCAGGTCCTTCATGCCAACAGCTGCTCCAGAATGCTCTTTCATGGCCTCAGTCATGGAGCTGCAGCAGTCTCACTATTTTGACAAGAATATATACAAAGACACATATGGTCTGGATACGGCAAAGTAGTAACACTTGCTTTGTATGATGATTTTGCTGAAACCCCCAGAAAAATTAATAATAATTTACATAATGTTTGGCATGCTTTGATGGATGAGATTGAAGATGTTTATTAAGTCAATGACACTAAAGGTATCTTAAGGAAGACTATGATGAGACATCTTAAACTGTTAGTTGGGGCAAACTAATCAATCTTGCATTGGACAGGAGGAGAAGGTCAGCATCCAAAAGCAACAGTTTCATGGTGGTGGTTCAAAAATACAGGAAATAAACACAGAAATACAGGAGCACAAAAGATAATAAAAGAACTAGTTCATGTCAGAGGTAAACAATGCATTGACCATGGAAAGCACTCAGAGGGCTAGAGCCAGGGTATTACGAGAGAAGGAACAAAGCCACAGCATCCAGCATATAAACTGAGAACTTCGAGGGAATGCCATATTGTTGCCCCAAGTTAGATAACATAGAGAACTAAAAAGTTGACCCATATGACATTTAGGAAAACATCATAAACTTTTATGAAAATTTTTTAAAGGATCCAGTAACAAAATTTATTTGATTGAGAAATTAGTTAATGAGTGTTAAATTATCATAATCAACTACTGCCCAACAATAACAACTATATACCTCTTATTACAGATAAAGCACAAGAGGCTAGTAAACTTCATTAAAATGTGAAAGAAGAGAGTTGTCTTCTCTTACTTGGTATAGAGAAGGGTTGGATTGAACTTCCTTCTAGGTAAGCTACAGGAATTTAAGGTAGGAGACAGCATGCAGAGATGCACACCACACTTTATGTGACCCTTTGAGCAATAATTAGATTCAATAGGCAATATCCAAACAAACACATCTTGGTTGGCTCCCTTCATTCACTTCTCACCTGTGCACTATTTATGATGCCCTGTGGAACAATAGTTTAGAAACAGCTCTGAAGTATATGGAATTAAAATAGCAGGACAATAAAACAAAGTGCAAATGGCTAATGCTAACCTTATGGTTCAAAACATAGTAGTTCCTCTCCCAAACAGAATGAAATAAAGAGAAGTGGTGTCCTCTTTTAATCCCAGATGAACTACAGACACTGAGGTCCTTCCCATAGGACTCAAATATAAAAAACAAAGAAGCCTGGAATCTTCATTTAATTTGAAAGGGTCTGAAACTCGTATCAGATATTTGAGAGTTACTAGCAAATGTGACAGGAGAAAAAATGGTATGAAGTGAATCATATCCCTCTAATAAATGAAATAAAATCAGCTATAAAGAAGTGGTAAAATCTCATGTGGCTAAATTATGCTTCCTCTAGCCCTTCTACCCCAACATAGCTGTACCTGACAGAAGGAAGGAGAAGCAGTTAGTGCTGCTGGCCAGAGGGGACATATCTGGTCAGAGGATGATATGGTGGGAGGTGACTTGCTACTCCATTATAAAAGCATAGCAAGAGTGCTTCCCAGCACAATTCCCACAGTACTCCAAAGGTAATTCAGAAATTTAGACAACCTACTGGAGATGGTTTGGCCATATGTACTCCCCCATCCCATTTGGCTCAACTAGGTCAGAGGCATAGTATAAAGAAACCCATGATATCCTGAGTTGGGAAATTGCACCCATTAAAATTAGACTTAATACCGACATAATCCTACGCAGCAGGCAAGGGCTGGAGGGAGGAAGTGAAGGAGTTTGAACTTATGCCAGAGATAAATTATGATCACAACAAAGGGTCTGGCCAACCACAAATCAGGAAATATTTTTGGCCAGCTCAGCTGAAGAGTCCACTGGGCAAAGGGACAATGATCGGTGTGCACTTGCAAGGACAAAACCTTTTCCCTGTGCCTACCAGGTTAGCTACCTGGTAACCTGTAGCTCAACCTCTGTGGCTAACAGGTGGATGAAAAACTCTCCATGCACAGCCCACACATGTGCAGTTGTGCAAAAAGCTGGCACTGTTTATTTTCAGTGGGAACATTTCCAATGCAAAACATCTTTACAAGGAAAAATTATATTCTCCCAACCTACGTCCAACAACCAGGGAAACATAACAAGCAAGTTTCTGAATCTTAAATCCCAGGTCATAAAACCTCAAAGGAGGAAAATACATTCTCTGAAACCAGAGGAAATTTTCAGTCTTTCTGATATTATTATTAATTATTATTATTTTGGCAACAGGAGTTTGTGTGTACTAGGCATGTTTGTTCAACATGGGAAAGAGGTGACACTAAGCAAGGGAAAACGGGGACTCGAGGGAAAAGGCTATTAAAAAAAAGAGTCTATCCTTCCGCATGTCCAACTCCAGCAAGAGACTCTGTGCTTTAAACGACCTTGACACAGTGCTGCAGCAGCACCGCACCTTATGGAAAAGAACCATACATGTCCAGTGCATTCTAAAATGTAGTTGGATGCTTTTCTGCATACTAATCAATTCCAGTTTACAGTTTAGGATTTAAGAAATTTTAGTATCTCATCACAGCACATTGCACTGCAGTATGTAGACACAAGCGATGTGTTTTAATTGGCATATGCCAGTGACCTGTGCTGTGACAGCAGGATACAGCACTACGTGCCCTGAATGCAGAGCAGCGAGTGCAACACAAATGCCATTGTGCAGACACTGAATCTCCAAACCTAGGAATTTAAAATAATCTCTGGATACTTTGGAAACAGTTAGGTCCAAATCCTGTCTTGTCTTGTGGAGATAAACTGAGATGGGAGAAGGGAGTTCATGGTGCCTTTTCCTCTCCACCAACATACCCCACCCCCATTACCCATTTCATGACTAGGTATGATTCTAACAGGTGTTTCTTTGTTAGCTAGGAGGAGGCTCCTAGCTAACACACCAGAGGTCCCCCTCCCCATGGTCCCAAGGAAGTTTGATGAGTTAGCTTTGGATGATTGATCAATATTTCGACACTGAAAGAAAAAGACAAAACGAACACCTACTCAGTAAAATTCACATTGTTCTATATAGACCTAATTCCACTCATGGAAAATGGAATATACATCAGCATAAAAAAAAATTCTGCTGCTGACAGGCACTAAGGCTTTCACTGTATTTCAGACGGCTCCATTTTATTATGGCTTGTCAGCCTTTACCAGTAACAGCAAATAAAAAACATTTGTGCTTTTACGTGTTTGTTTGATTGTTTATTTATTTGTGTCTTCTGTATGATGAATAAAGATGACCTGACTTTTTTTTTTTTTGCTTTCATTGGACCGGAAAAATGGAAGAAGAGACAAGAGATTGAAACCTGAGCAATTTTTATTGACATTTCTTTCAACTAGAGTTGTTCCAAAATGCCATTTATTTTGCCACATGTGGAATATGTTTGTTGTCACTTTTCCAAAACATTTCCATGAAAATGGTCCCTGTTAGATAAAGCCTGAAAATTTTTTACTGAAAACCAAACATTTTTTCCAGAGAATTTGAAACAAAAATAAGATTTTCATTTAAAACCAGGCTATTAAAAGAGGGGATTTTCAACCTACTCTACTATTTAATTAAAACAAACACCGTTTACCAATTATTTTTTAAACATTCCTCTAACACATACATTGGGCACCCTTGCAATCTCAGTTCAAAAATATAATCACAAATAATAAACTACGTGTGATGCCATAGATACTTAACCTATCAATCCTCCAAATAAAAACTCCTCATCAGATACCATGCCCTATAAAGGCATGGAAGAAAGTGGCTTTGCAAAACATCGATAATGTTAATAGTTGGGGACTGTGCCAGACAGAGCAAGGGGGAAGTGAGTTCTAGAATCAAGGAACTTTCAGGGAGAAGGCCTTGCCAGCATCTCCCTCCTACACATCACTGAGCTCCTCCCCCTGGTGGCAAATACACCATTGTACTACAAGGAGGGCTGTAGCTTCTCAGTTAATCAGGTCCCACACCATTTGGGGTTAAAGGCACACCTTCAATTCTGTTCCATCATTTTCAGGTTCCTGTATGGTATTATCACCATAATAATTGTATCTGAATTCAAGCTGGAAACTCATAGGCAGCAACGGCAGAACCTAAAGCACCTGTGATACAGGATGGGCTCCTGAAGTGAAGTTCCATTCAAACAATCCTACAAACACTTACATGTGTGCTGAATTGTACTCCCCAGAGTATGCATATTCATTTATTAGGTCTTTACTTAAAAACACAAAGTGTGAAGAATCCAGTTTTAAAAATGGTATAACTCAGGTTATGTCCACATAGCGGGTAATGAGTTCCAAAGCACATTAACATGTTGCACACCAACTGGTCCATGCAGACCCTGCTGGTGCGCACTAAAAGGTCTGTTAAAGTACACTAGGACACTTTTAGTGCACACCAGAAGGGTCTGCACAGACCAGTTACTGTGCAACATGTTAGTGTGCTTTAAAAATCACTCCATTAGTGTGCATTACCCTACTTGGTAGACAAGCCTTAAAAATGCCTATCCCTTTCAATTTACTGCTATAACATTGTCTACATACCGCACCTTGAGCCCATTCAGATACTGAAGCTAATACTCAATATAATGGCTAACTTAGGCCCCAACCCTGCAAACACTTATACACATGCATAACTTCACTAACCTGAGTACTTCCCTTTAAAATTTGTCTTCTTTTCTCACCCCTTTCATGTTTTAAAGTTAACAACAATTTAATTCAAACTCCTGACAAGCCCAAGAAAAGGTCTCTTTGCAAAATAGTCCACATCCTTATCCCTTCAGCTGAGTTCTAAGAAATCAGATACAGCAGATTCCCAATCCTTTATCAAAATAGTTTATAAATATTAGGAATATCAGCTATTTCCATAAGATAAACACACTTTGAATAGTCAAGGTTCCATTCTCGTTGGGAAACAGGCACTTCTCCCCAGCACTGAACTATATAAGCTGTAGAAATCACTAGCATCCTAAAACTAGTAATGTAGAAATAATCCCTAGGTTAAATAAATCAGTAAATTTGTAAGTAATAAATTGGTTGATTTTGCTTTTACTAGACTACAATGGATATATGCCAGTATACTTATTTTATTTTACAAACACAGCTGTTTGCAATGATTCATTTCCCATGATTTCCCAGCAGACCCATACAGAAAGAGAGCAGCCAGCTTTAAAAGTTGTTAATATCAGCACTGAAATCATTTCTCACCTTAAACTTATTGGACTACATGTTCAATTAATGTAGTCTGTGAAGTAGCAACCATACACAAATATGTTTGTAAAGCAAATATAAGTGCATAATGCAACTGAAAGTATGGAACTTTTCAACAGGATTTCTTGACAACGTTAGCAGAGCAAGCACCATGGAAAATGAGGTCTTCTATGTATATCAGCACAGGAATATCACAGTCAGTGGTACCAGGAGTTTCCCCACACTACCCTGCCCCATATGCTTCAGCCTTGATCTGGAGACATCTCAATAAGGGTGAGAGTTAATTCAGTCCCTTTGCCTGTTCAGTCCTTGCCCTTTGCTGAATGCAAACTAGAGTACCAGTTAGAGCCAATTGGAGTGGTAGTTTTGTGATGTGGATATCCATTAGGAACTGAATTAAGACAAGCAAATTGTATCATATAGTTCACTGAACAACCATTGGATGGTAACATTTTTGGTCACTTCTGACCTGGGCAGAATTCAGTGGGCCTGATTCCAAACTTATTTACATAGGTATAAACCAGGAGTAAATCCGCTGAAATCAAAAAATGTACAAGAGTGTAAAACTGGTGCGTGCAGCAACCTGCATGGAACTTGGAATGAGGAACACAGGTTACTGGAAGGAAGAGTTTGGAGGGGCACCAGGAAGTCAGTCTGTGTACACATGGCTGGAATTCTAGCTGCAGTTGAAGTATCTCTCTCAATAGTTCTCTTAATAAAGAGCCAGCTTAGTTTTAAAAATATGGAGTTTCTCTTACATTATTACCCAGTATGCAATATATAAAACCATGTGAGAGGAGAAAGTGTTAATAAATAAACATATAGATGCAAGAATTTAAACCAATCAAAGTTAGGAAGTGAAATATAAACAAGGAGGGCAGTGTTTCAGCTAAGACCACCTGGCAAACCCCCCCCATCTACAATTGTATTACATTTGCCTTAGGAAAAAAATTTTATACACAGATTTTAAAATAAGTTTCTGCCAACACTATAGTCCAGGTAAAACTGTTTCAAAAGAGGATTCAAAACTTCTGTGTTTTTTTAGGAAGGAAGACAGCTCACAAGACAGTTGTCTAACAGTATTTTAAACTCCTTTGCAGAAATTTACAGGTTTAGCGTCATCTGCACTGCGGGTTGGTTTGTTTTTTCTGTGCTGGTATAAACCAAGACTTGAATCACTGCAACATCCCTTGGTTTCTGTGACCTACACTAATCCAATGTGCCTCTGTTGGGTGTACGCTTCAGCACGTCAACATTGCTGTTGCTACACCAATACAGAAGAACCCAGTGTTGATAAGGCCTTAGCAAACAACATTTAACAACATTGTGACAAAGCTCTGTCCTTGCTTCCGTGGGTCCTGCGTTTCCTGGCGGATTTCGCTAGCCTCAGAGGCTCGCTGTGACCATGCACGTAACCCTTCTCTCTCTAGAGTCTCACAGTCTACTGAGCCATTTTCGTAATAAGCCAGTGAGGGAGGTGAGGAGAAGTTATCCTTCCTTGCACAGTCTCTGTTGTCTTCCAGTCTCAGTGATTAATCAGGGGGCAAAGGTTGGGGGGAGCCCAAGCCCACCCTCTATTCTGGGCTCCAGCCCAGAGACCCTAATAGTATCAGCTATGGTAGCTGACCTTTTAGAAACATGACATGTACAATTCCCTGGGCTACTTCCCTCCCAGCAGCCCTCATTTCCTCAAACTCCACTTCACCTTTACCTCAGGGCCTCTTTCCTTGTGCCTGATATGGTGTGTACTGCTCAGCCTCTCCAACAGCACAACTTCCTCCCACAGCTCCTGACATGCACACCCACCTGACTAAAACTGGGAGGCTTTTAACTAGTTTCAGCCAGCCTAATTGGCTTCAGGTGTCCCAATCAACCTAGCCTTCTCCCTGCCTTCTGGAAAGTTCTTAATTGGCCCCAGGTGTCTTAATTGACCTGGAGCAGCTGCCATTTCACTTATCCTGGTACCAGGGATTCGTTTAGCCTGGAGCTAATATATCTATCTCACACTACTTTTCTATAGCCATCTGGCCTTGCCCCATCACAACATATTAGCAGAAATCATTTAGAAGACATCATCTACTCTGGGAAGTTTGTACTGGTGTGGCTACACCAATGCAGACTCCGACGTACATTAGTCCAGCGCGTCTGCACTAAAAGTTTGCACTGGAGTCTATACTGGTGCAAAAACTCTACTTTGCCAAGATTAAAGTCTACATTTTAAATGGCTCTCATAACACAGGAAAACACCACGTGTGGACAGGGCCTGGACCACCACATAGAAATATAAGTTTGGGAGTGTCCTGGGGATGCTCACCTTTTAGGCCAGTAGATACAAGGAGTAGGGAGAGGGATGAAACGAATTCAACCTGCACTGCATATTTAAATTGTCCGTGCAACTTAGGCCTTTACTCAGTGAACAGGTACATAGTATGAACCTAGAAAGTCACGGAGCTAGTATCGCTATGTCTTTTGTACTTTACTTCAGATGAAGCAGGGGTACCCCACTTCAGAAGTGGATTTGTTTGAAAACATTCACCTGGGGTGGGTGTCATGGGAAAGGGCTGAAGTGGAAACAGTTGTGTTGCATTAGCTACCTTGCCATCACAGCACAGACATCCCAGCAAGTTTAACCAAATTGTAATCAAGAATTTTTTTAAATCAAGATATTCAGGCAAACGATGGCTGGTCTTGGCTGCCATGAGATCTCATGGCCTCTCCCATGCTGTTTCAGATTCATTTCCTATATTCAGGTACCCTCTTGGTCTGTTTTAAGATTGGCCATGTGAAGATCACACTTTTTGTCCTGGTCTGACTATCTCCTCCTTCAGTTCAAATTCGTGACTCACCATTGCTCTTTCTGGGGCGGGGGACCTAAATGATTGGCCTGCACGTAGGGACTGATGGACAAGGGTCTATTTCAGATGTTTCTTGGGGTAGTTCTGCATAGTTGTCAAGCCAGGGTTCTCAGAGCTTCCAAGCTCCCTGCTGAGGATCCAGGAGCTGAGCTAAAGCCAGAGCTTTCAGGCTCCAAGATCACTCAGAGCCCCAGTTGGTTTCCAGGCTCTCAGAGTTCTAGTCTCCCCATTCCATGGCAGGGAGCTCTTCCATGGAGCAGGGACCCTAGAAGCCTTGGTAGCCCAGACTCCAGTGGGGGTCGGGGGGGCCAGCAGGGTCTCTGCCATGGAGATGTGGACTTAGGAAAACAGGGTCCCCAGCAGGTTTCCAGTAGAAATCTGCCTGTGTTTCTACAAAATGTCATCAAATTGGTAACAGATTCACTGAAACATTTGAGATCATTGGACTGGTGTTTACTGATGAAACTGAGGGGTTGTGTATGAGGAGGGATAATGTACAATACAGAGTGTGATTTCTAAAGTGTACCCATGTGCTGTGTATGAATTGGTCTATATAGACCCTGCTGGTGCGCACTGCAAGTTCCCTAGTGCCCTTTAGAAATCATCCCCTCATAGCTGCGCACTGTTGCTCTGTGTAGACAAGTCCTAAATTTGGCTCGAAAATTTCTGACCAGGTGTACTCTGGATTTCACTTCCTGCATTGGTGTGACACAGCCCACAATGGTTCTTTAGGGCTTTTCTCCCGAGAAGGTGAAGATGAGGCTGTTTATATAATGTTTAACAGCTAAATTCAGGGGTTGAATCTACTTCATTTAGTTAAAAACAAACAATGTAAAAATTGTTAGAATGTTAAGATTTTCCTTGAACCAAGAGATAACTAAGATGGGTGCATTTTTAAAATTGAAAATATAACTACTTTAAGACTATGAATTAAATAATATATATACACAGAGGAAGAGGGAGACACTGTATTCCGCTTGCAGAATCAAAATGAGCAAATCAGCGATGTGGCAAATGTATATAGTGCTCTCTCTCTCTCAAAGCTGGAACATGGACAGACTAGTTATCCATTATTTCTCTAATCCTTTGCAGGTTTGTCTTTGGTTTTCTTTGGATGATAGGTGACTGACCATATTGCAAAAAGAACTATGCAGAATCACAGTTAAGAAACTCTAAGGAGAATAGTCAGGTGGTAGTAAAATCATTAGTTTGAAGGAGCTAGAACTCACCTGTCAATCATTATCCTTGGTATGCAATGATGCAGAGCCCTGTGCAGTGAAACAGATACTCAGAAAAAATAAACCCATAAAACTCATCAGACCAGATCCATGCAATATTGCATATATCACACTTTCTAAAAGGAAAAAAAAATAATTTATTTCATTATATGTTCTTCAAGTGCCTCTGTGGGGGAAATGAGAACTACTATCAACTGTCAAACACTTTTAATTGTGTATCCAATTCAGTCTTTAGAAGAGGGGTAAGAAGAGATGATAATACCCAAGAGTTAAGTACACTACATACTGTAGGAGAAGGTAATATAACTGTAAGTGCCCCCGGCATGGAAATTTATTGATAGCAATAAGGGTGCTATAAACAGGAGTGATATCATGGGGGTCTGAATATATTGAGCTAATAACCATTTTAAATATATAACACATAGCATATTTTTCTTTAATTGGGTGGGAATCTGGCAATGTGTTTTCCAGTGGAGGCTGATATACCTCAAGTTGGAAGCAGAACTACATAATTAAAGGAATATATTGACTAACAAGTCTTGTTTTAATCTGCATGAATTAGATAGAACACTGAAATATGGACGTGACAACAACTGAAAAGTAAACCCAACAGTTAGTCCTGAGCATTCTAACGAAACAGCAAGTACATGGAGATAGTAGAAGCTTCAAAAATCACACTACATATAAAAATCTAACTATGCTTGGGTTGGAATTCCTACATGGAAACAAGGCTTATACCGCCCTCTCTCCTAGAAACATAGATTTGGCAGTGTTTTTCAAATTAAATGGGAGGGCACAAATGTGTTTCTTCAAACCCCTGTGATGACTGCCTCTTGCCCAACACACTGGGGATTAACCTGCAGACCTCCAAAAGGTAAAAAGCATGAGCTACTACAGCTTGAGCTCAAGAGCCAAGACTCTGTAGCTGGAGGCTACAACTCATGTCCTCTGTGTAACCCCCTGATGAGAGTGTAATGCCCCATAACCAGCAGACCAGTTGTGGCCTAATTGAAAGCCCACTGAGGAATGCCATTGAGGCAGGCTTTGGATCAGGCCTTTAAGTGTGTGCCAAACTTTAAGAATATGAGAATTCCCATAGAAGTCAACAGCAACACTCCAGTTGACTTCAGCTGTGCAGGACCAGGCCACAGGAGCCCAGTTCCACAAGCCTCTTCAACTGCCATTGGAGTCAATGGGACTCAAAGGCACTCAGCTCTCTGCAAGATTGTACCCCACCCAAAGGTCTTCATTCACTTGCTCCCACATGACTTTAATTGCTGTGCTAAAACAGGAAGCAAGAGATGAGAGCAGCCGGTTCTTTCACCACTAGACATTCAGACAACTTTTAAAACACATTTTAGGTCAAAGGTAATTTAGTCAAGGGCACATCAACAGATGATCCAACCCATACTTTGACTGGAAGGGAAGGGATCCTAGAGTTTATACAAAGAGAAAGTATCATATTCCATTCCAGAAGTTTTTCTTTTTTACATTCTAATCTACATGACCTAAGCAAAACTTTCCCCAACCTCATCTCTTTTCCACAAGGCTAAGGAGATGAAAAGTGGCCTAGAGCAAAAAACTAGTTACCTGGTTTCTAATAGGCAATAATATCTCATTACCTCAGTGCTACAATAATATACTGTGTCACACATGCTAAACTCCTTCATGAGAAAATAGGCCCTTACATACAATATTCATTTTAGGAAGGTGGTGTTTTTTGTGGGCAGTTTCCTACAATAGCGCTAACAAATAACCTGATTTTTCTTTGCAAATATTTTTTATAAATCACTTCCTTTTTTATCATATATTTTTGTATACAGCATTGGAGTGATGAGGAGTGGGGATAGATCGAAAACTGAATGCTGCAAATTGCATCATGAACTGAGACTTCACTAGCATCTGTTAAAATGATAGTCAGTGTGACTCCTTTGTCCTGAAGGGGGATTCTATAAAGGACGGGTGCATCAAGGCCAGTGAAGGGAACTCAACAGAAAGAAATAATCCCATAATACAAAAAAAAACCAAAAAAACAAAAAAAATCCACAATGGTTGCCTGTTGCTCTTATAGTTTGCTGGTTCAGTAAATGTCATTTTAGCTGCATTCTTGCACATGCTTTATTTCAGCACAGTTCGTTGTAATAAAAAGTAGTAAAGAATGCAGCAGCAATTTCTGTTGCAGGGGAGTGAGTTTATATGAGGGGAGAAAGAATAATACTCAATACCAACTTATCACCAGAGGAACATATGGTTCAAGGGACTGGTAAGGGGATACAAAGCCTTTACACTATCAGTGTGAATTCTGCCTACCTCAGTAGTGGTCCAAGTTGTTTGGTGACCTGTCTGAATTCATTGATAGTCTTAGTTCCGTTCCCACTGGGCAGATATCCAGTTGTAACCCCTTTCCTGTTCACCATCCCAATCTGAGATTGTTCAAGATAGGGCAAGTCTGCCTTGTGGCTTTTTACACAACCGTAACAAAACAACAACCCAAACTGGCACTTAGGACCAGGTTTTTTAAAAAGTATTTAGGTGCCTAAGTCCCACTGAGATCAATGGGAGTTAGACACCTAAATACCTTTATAAGTGAGTATACTGGTTTACAGTCAGCAGAGGCCAATAACTAAATGGAAATAAGGGAAGCACAGTCTCTCCCAAGGTTGCTCAGTGTGCCTTATTTATGCTCTCGGTGCCGTGCATTCAGCTGGTGCAGATTGGCGCCTAAGTGACATAGGTGCTTTTGAAAATTTTAACCAGAGGCAATGTACTGAAGGAACCAAAGTCCCCATTGACTTGACAATCTTATCCTCTGCTCCATGGCTGGTACAGAAGTGTGCTGCAGCACGTAGAGATTACCCAGACCCAGGAGACTGGTCATGGTGAATGCAAAATGGTTTTTATTTCCTGTCTTATCAGACACTTGCCTCTTTGCACTATGGCCCCTTAGTGGCCACTTGGCTGGACGACTATGCACACGCTAAATAAATAAGTGGCCACCCTGAATAGTGATCACAACTAACATCACAGAGGAGACAGCAGGAACCTGGTCCATATCTCCCCTCACCTCTTTTGAGTGACTGGATACCATGGATCATGAGTGATTGTTATTGTGATTGGCCCTTCGGCAAATTGTGCAAGAGGTGGGTGGGGAGAAGGGTCTTTGCATATTCCAGCACGATTTCGTAAGGGCAAGTCACAAACTAGCCATAATTCCCCAAACAAATATCCATTTAAAGTTAAGGGCACAATGTAAAGCCCAATTCTCCTCTCATGCTGATTTTACCCTCGTGTAACTCTGTGCTATAAATACTGCAGTAACTGGAGATGGATTAAAATACTAGTGAACCAAATGGTGCAATGAGATCAATATCTGAGACTATCCCGTAATAACATCATCTCAGTGCAGTTTTGAACTGCCAATATTTTCTTCGCTGTGCCAGTAAATTTCAAGTGGAGATATTATTTCTCATCCTGTGCAATAGAGCAATGGTGCATTGGAACAACAAAGGTGTGATTATTTTCTTTTTTGTATTTATTTAATGAGGGTAAGCTGTAGCAGAATTTTAGGAGGGGTAACATTTAAAGCAGCACTATACTGTGTGTCAATGTGTATGATTTGTGAGACAAACTGACATATTAAAAGGGCAGCAACAAATACATTTCCACACCTAGGATTAATTTAAACCATATAACCAAATGTTCCAATCCTTTTGATCTAGCACTGTCAAACATTCCTAAGTCATGCTGTAAAAAACCCAAGGACCCTGAAGGTAATCATTTTGCAAGCTTTATTTGTTTTGTTATAGAGTCAGGACTTTGGAAAGCTTTCAAGACAATGCTTATTCTTGAACAAATGCCATTACAAACTCCACAGACATACGGGATATGCAGACCAATTTCTGAAGGAGGAATGGAAATCATGCAGCTGAATAAACCACATTGCCCCACTCACCCACTCATATCCCTAGCCCCAAACAAAATTGGAAAGCAAATGCTGACTCCCTTCTGTAAATAGTGGCTGCCTTGTCAAAACCTGCCCATTCGCTCCATCACTCTGCATCACAGATTGTTTTTTTGAAGCATTTTCAAATCGCACTTCCTGCCAGGACAACCAACTGTGTTATCTATGAGACTTGAATCCTCCTGGCTGTGACATTATTCAAATATTACTGATACAACGGCCTCCACGTACAACTGCTTCTGCTAACATGTGCCAGGAGAAGTTTTATAGTGACAGCTTATGAAGAAATTTACATAATCAAAGGAAACGTGAAAAAGAAAAGGAGTACTTGTGGCACCTTAGAGACTAACAAATTTATTTGAGCATAAACTTTCGTAAGCTACAGCTCACTTCATCGGATGCATTTGGTGGAAAATACAGTGGGGAGATTTATATACACACACAGAGAACATGAAACAATGGGTTTTATCATACACACTGTAAGGAGAGTGATCACTTAAGATGAGCTATTACCAGCAGGAAGGAGGGGGGGAAGGAGGAAAACCTTTTGTGGTGATAATCAAGGTGGGCCATTTCCAGCAGTTAACAAGAACGTCTGTAACACTTTATTTTAAGTGTCCTTTAAGCAATGCTTCATCACTGTACCACACCTTGGGGAAGTACATATGACATCCATATGATTGTTAAATGAATCCATTTGGATTAGTGCTATCAAAATAAATACCAGCTGAATTAACAATTGTGTAAAACAAAATGCTGTATAAATGCTTGGGTTCCAATTCCAGTCTTCAAATAACAACAGCATATTACCCTAAAATCATTACTTTGCTATTCTAGTCCCTTTTCTATAGAGCTGTAATGGCAGTTTTGCCCTGTAGTGAATCCATATTGTATCTGGCACGGGCCAATTGGCATTTGGATTCACTTAACTGTTGTCAAATGTGGAAGCTTGCTGTTCCTAGATTCTCAGAGTACTTTGGAAAACAATTTTCAATG
This sequence comes from Dermochelys coriacea, assembly GCF_009764565.3. Lineage (NCBI taxonomy): Eukaryota > Metazoa > Chordata > Testudines > Dermochelyidae > Dermochelys > Dermochelys coriacea. The sequence goes on from NC_050069.1 coordinate 196,465,803, forward strand.
CTTGATTGGGAAACAGGGAAACTCGGAGCCAAACTAAATTTCCCCTTCTTTTGATGATAACTCCTTGTGATTTTCAAAATGGAGATAAAAGAGGTTAGATATCTGCTGAATTCAGAGAGTAGAGGTTGTCCATAGGTGGCCAGGACTGATTGACAGTGACTAGACCATATATTACAATGAAAACAATGGCCTGAGTGAAAGCCCAGACACCAAAGTGTGCAAAATTTCCAAAGAACTATCATTTTCATTTGTCAGAGCACAAGTGACAAAGAAACAGCATCTCCAATTAGACCAAAAAAGTGGCGCATTTTTGTATCTTCAGAGATGTCAAGGCCAAAAGAGACCATTGTGATCACCTAGATCAGGGATCGGCAACCTTTGGCGTGCAGCCCGCCAGGGAAATCCACTGGCGAGCCGGGACATTTGTTTACCTGCAGCAGGGGGCCATTTAGGGATTTGGGGCAAAAACTGGGGATTGGTCCTGCTTTGAGCAGGGGGTTGGACTAGATGATCTCCTGAGGTCCCTTCCAACCCTGATATTCTATGATTCTATCTACAGGTTTGGCCGATCGCAGCTCCCACTGGCAGCCATTCGCCATCCCTTCCCGCAGCCCCCATTGGCTCTTTTAACTATGAGGCGAGAGTTAAAATTCCACAGTTAAATTCCACAGAGCAAAATATGACAAAGGGTAAAGAAACTGCAGCAATATTAAATGCTGGGTCCCTGAAGTTAAAAACAAGGAAAATAAATCCCAACCCCAGAGTCTGTATTGAGTCTACTAACTGCTGTGCCAATAAGAGTTAAAACTTCAGTTGCTATGCTTGTCTACTTTGGACACATTTCAGGATACTTTTACAGTATGTCCTCCATCAGGGAGGTATGAGAAACAGAGGTGCCAAACTCTTTTTTCTCCCTAGGGCCCACAAAATATTAATAATCATCAATTCTTCTAAATTAACTCTCCCTCTTTTTAGATTATATTTCAAGCATGAAGAAGCCAATTAACCCAAATTTCATTTTGTTTTAAAAGGGATGAGATAAACATCTTCCTTTGGAGAAAAAACATGTAATTTTCAGGTATTACATTTCTGGTGAGTGCTTAAAAATAAATGCTGAATTATTAGCACTTAAAAACCACCACTGCAATTTAAGGTGTGGTATAGGGATTCAAATTCTGCTTAAAGCAGAAGTGCTGGGCAAATTCATCCTTGGTGTAACTCTACTCAGGTCAATGGAGTTGGGATGATTTTGACACAATTTTTTTTTTTAAATTAGTGCATGTATATATTACACAAATGTATTACTATTTAAAGCTGCCAGGGCTTGATTTTTTTTATTTTTTTATTTTTTTTTAGTTTAATGAGATTTTGATCTTGTAGCATTGCAAGAATATATTTTATAATATTTATTATTATCTTGCTGTTTTGTTTATTCTCTAATTACTGGATTCAATTCTGTATTCAGCAAATAAAATTATAAATGTGATCAAATACAGATCAAATACAGATTAAACAAAGAGATTATATAGCTCAAAGTGGAGTCCACGAAAATTACAATTTCAAGGAAATGTGATGGAGATAACTTTTGTTTAAGGCTATGGAAATAGATTAATTTTTAATGACAGCTGACCCTTTTAACCATGGAAAAATCTGTCCATTTGAATTACTTACTAAAAGTAGTCATATCAGGCCTTGCCTGCTTTTGAAGATGAAAGTGGGCAGTTCACATGGACTCTAGTACAACTGCACATTCATCAAAACAGAGATTTATAAGTAGAAATGCTCATTTTCTTTGTATGAAACCTATCATTTAAATCAATCCATGTACCAGATGACTGGGGATAGCTAACATGACACCAATTTTTAAAAAGTTTCCAGAGGTGATCCCGGCAATTACAGGACAGTAAGCCTAACTTCAGTACCAGGGCACATTGGTTGAACTATAGTAAAGAACACATATTATCGAACACATAGATAAACACAATTTGCTGTAGAAGGATCAACACGGCTTTTGTAAAGGGAAATCATGCCACACCAATCTATCAGAATTCTTTGAGTGGGTCAACAAATATGTGTACAAGGGTGATCCAGTGAATAGAGTATACCTGGACTTTCAGAAAGCCTTTGACAAGGACCCTCACCAAAGGCTCTTAAGCAAAGTAAGCAATCATGGGATAAGAAGGAAGGTTCTCTCCTGGATCAGTAACTGGTTAAAAGACAGGAAACAAAGGGTAGGAATAAATGGAAAGTTTTCACAATAGAGAGAGGTTAATAGTGGTGTCTCTCAAGGATCTATACTGGAACCAGTGATGTTCAACATATTTATAAATGATCTAGAAAGAGGGGTAAGCAGTGAGGTGGCAAAATTTGCAGATGATACAAAATTACTGAAGATAGTTAAGTCCAGTGCAGACTGTGAAGAGTTACAAAGGGATTACACTAAACTGGGTGTGTGGGCAACAAAATGGCAGATGAAAGTTAATGTTGATAAATACAAAGTAATGCACATTGGAAAACATAATCCCTACTATACATACACAATAATGTGTGATCTAGATTACCTGTTATCACTCAAGAAAGAGATCTTGGAGTCATTATGGATAGTTCTCTGAAAACATCCACTCAGTGTGCAGCGGCAGTCAAAAACACTAACAGAACATTAGGAACCATTAGGAAAGGGATAGATAGTAAGACAGAAAATATAATACCCCTATATAAATCTATGATAAGCTCACATCTTGAATATTGCATGCAGTTCTGATCATCCCATCTCAAAAAAGATATATTAAAATGGGAAAAGGTACACAGAAGGGCAACAAAAATGATTAAGGGTATGGTACAGCTTCTGTATGAGGAGAACTGGGACTTTTCAGCTTGGAAAAAGAGATGACTAAGAGGGGATGTGAAAGAGATGTATAAAATCATGAATGGTGTGGAGAAAGTAAGCGTTAGTTACTCCTTCACATAACACAAGAACCAAGGGTCACTCAATGAAACTGAAAGCACGTTTAAAACAAATAAAAAGATGTACTTCACACAACCCTCAGTCAGTCTGTGGAACTCATTGCAGGGGAAGTTGTGAAGGCCAAAACTATAGTGTGCTTCAAAAAAGAATTAGATAAATTAACGGACGATAAATCCATCAATGGCTATTAGCCAGGATGGTCAGGGATGCAACTCCATGGTCTGGTTGTCCCTAGCTTCTGTTTGCCAGAAGCTGGGAGTGGGCGACAGGGAATGGATCACTGGATGATTGCCTGTTCTGTTCATTCCCTCTGAAACAGCCAGCATTGGCCACTGCTGGAAGACAGGATATCGGATTAGATGATTGACCTACTATGGCTGTTCTTATGTTCTTTGGATTTGTGCAAAGCAAGATATGGGGCCAAAAATCACTCTTTTGCACCACATGGCTCCCCTTGTCCAGGATCTGAAACTTGAATTTCAAGTTGAGTATTTCACATAGCTCTATCGTATTTCCTGGTGCTTTCTCTGTGGAAAACAGCTGTTAAAGATTAATCCATCTTGGTGTCGTCATAGTGTCTTTTCTGCAATTGTCACAAAATCAGCATTCTTAAGGAACTGGAATAAACTATGGATTTTAGTGAGAAAAGATGCTGATGCTTAAGGTGCACTAAATGAGTACAAACACATCAGAGAAAGTTTTCTGCTCCAATGCTTAAACCAGACATTGAGTTCCTGAATTTCTGGTTTTGTAATCCTGGTTAGTTATGATTTGACTTCTTCCAAGTGGAAACTACATCAGTCGTTTTACCCTGCCTTTGGGAGCTTTCTATAGTGGATGGCAATGCCATTGCATTGTTTATTCTTCAATGGAGTCTTACAAAAAGAGATTAAAGAAGTAAACCCCTATAGTAAGAATTACCACATTGGTTCCTAAAATTAGCTATTGTGTTAATTATTTAAGCTTTTATTATATTAGCTACCATTATTATTGTCATCTTTTGTGAGGAGACATAGTTGCTTACCCCACCTCCTATCTTACATAGGCTATAATGGGACATTGTCTGATTTGGGATTTATGAAACTGGCCCTCTGTACACCCCAATACATTACTTTAGCCCAACTATCAGGTATTTGTGTGCATAAATTAGGCCTGTGCCAATGTTAATGCACAGTTGCATATACTAGTTGAAAACTTGGCTCCTTCTGTACATGTTTTTGATGTTCTTTCAGATTCTCAACTTGCTATTTATGAAGAAAAAAGGGGGAAGTTGATAGTAATGAATATAAATCAGAAGCTAGGAATTGTAGAAAATTGATAAGGGAAGCAAAGGGATACAAGGAAAAGTCTATGGACAGCAGATTTAAGGACAATAAGAAGGAGTTTTAAAAGTATATTAGGAACAAAAAGAATCCTGACAATGGTATCAGTCCATTACTGGACAGAAACGGTAGAATTATTAATAATAATGCAGAAAAGGCAGAAATGTTCAATAAATATTTCTTTTCTGTATTTGGAAAACAACAGATAATGTTGTTCCATCACATGATGATGATGTTAAACAGATGCTACTGAAGTTAGACGTTTTTATATACGCAGCTCCAAATAACCTGCCTCCAAGAGTTTTAACAGAGCTGGCTGAGAATCTCGCTAGACTATTAATGTTGATTTTCAATAAGTCTTGGAATTCTGGAGAAGTTCCAGAAGACTAAAAAGAAGCTAATGTTGTGCCAATATTTAAAAAGGGTAAATTGGATGACCCAGATAATTATAGGCCTGTCAGTCTGACATTGATCCTGGACAAGATAATACACTAGGACTTGATTAATAAAGAATTAAAGGAGGGTGATATAATTAACACCAATCAACATGGGTTTATGGAAAATAGATCCTGTCAAACTAATTTGATGTCTTGTTTGGATGACATTACAAGTTTGGTTGACAAAGACAATAGTGTTGATATAATACACTTAATCTTCTGTAAAGCATAAGAACAAAAGGAAAAAAGCAATAAAGGGAGTTGTTCATTGTGGCGCCTGTCTGGAATATCAGCATTGCCACGCTGGAAAATCAACAAGGCTGTGGGGGCAGGAAAAGTCAAAGCAGGAAGAGGAAAGAGTGGGATTAAGGTCCAGGGGCTTGTGAGATTGCAAGGAGATAAATGAATTTGTGCAAATCTGGGTACATGGTCAACTGGGCCCTTCAGTACAAGTAGGGGAATTTTCCCTTTTTTTGGATAAACTGCTTGTAGTCAGATAAGCCCAGACACAACTCAAGGGAAGTCAACGTTTGGAAGAGATCTCTACAGAAAGGAGACATCTGTCAAGAAGATGTTACTGTAAGTGACTGTTTCAGGCTTATTTCAAAAAGAGGAATGATGCCAGAAAACATCAAATTCCTGTCAGTGTTCTGAACAGTGATCATGAGAAATCTTGAGACTATTGTTTCTCTTTCGATCCCTCCCAATCCCAACGGAGCACCAACCTCTTTCCCACCAATAACTGTGTTTTCATGCCAGAATGATTAAAACAGAAAGTCTTGCATCATCTCTCAAGTTATAAGGCTGTTAACCTGACAACCAGTGGATGCAAGGATAGAAAGCAAAATTGTTAGCAACTGTGAAGGGCTTATTTAATGGCAGTATGGAGTCTTATATAGTCTTATTAAGACTCAAATGTTCATGCTAGAACAGCTAGGGCTATTGCCTTGCATTTAGAAGTATCTTTAACTGAGCTATTATCTAAGTGATCATTTTCATCCTCAGTATGTTGACATCTTACTCCTTCATTCAACACCATTTCCAACTTCTACCTTCCATAGAAAATTCAACCCAAGAGGAGGAGGAGAGTTCAATAGACATCATTATAAGACAAGTATCAAAGGAGTAGCCGTGTTAGTCTGTATCCACAAAAACAACGAGGAGTCCGGTGGGCATAAGCTTTCATGGGTAAAAAACTCCACTTTTTCAGATGCATGGAGTCACTCTGAACTCTGCATCTGAAGAAGTGGGTTTATTACCTACGAAAGCTTATGCCCAAATAAATCTGTTAGTCTTTAAGGTGCCACTGGACTCCTTGTTCTCATTATGAGACAGACCTGCAGTCACCGGTTAGCCACCGTGGCCAAGATTTTCAGAAGTAACTAGTGGTTCTAGGTGCCCAACTTCTTTTTTTTCCTTTATGCCGCTTTTCCTGGTGAGGTTTGCGGCAGCAGCATGGAGAATACAGAGTACCAGACCTCATTTTCCTCTGCAACAGGTTCCAGCACTTCCTGGGGATTCCCCAACTTTCCCAGGCCAGCCGGGAGATATAATCCCTCCAGCATGTCCTGGGTTGACATACGCCTGGTATAGTTCCAATGGAAACCCCCCACGGGGCATCCTTATCAGGCGCCTGAACCACCTAAACTGGCTCCTCTCAATCCAGAGGAGTAGCACCTTCAGGCCACAGCTTGTCGTGGCTGCCTGAATGATTGAGGCCCTTAACATGGTCCACTTGGACTCAATGTCCAAGACCTCATCTAGGATGCAGGAGAAGTTCTTCCAGAGGTGGGAATTGAAGTCTTTGCACACAGGTGACTTGCACTGATCATTTGGGCTTCCTGTGTCTATCTGGCCAGCAGCCCGTGCATCAGATCTAACTCATCACCAAGTGGTGATCAGTTGCCAGCTCTGCCCATCTCTTCACCCAAGTGTTCAGAACATATGGGTCTTAGGTTCAACGAGACAACTATGAAGATGATCTTTGGCCCAAGGTGCTCTGGTACCAAGTACATGTATGAGCATCCTTGTGTTTGAACATGATATTCGTTATGGACAATTCATGACGAGTACAGAAGTCTAATAACATCTCACCTCTCAGGTCCAGACCAGGGAGGCCATTCCTCCCAGTCACTCCCCTCCAGATATCTCCATCGTTCCCCACATGAGTATTGAGGTCCCGCAGTAGAAAGGCTGAGTACTCTGAACTGCTGCTAAGCGCATAGGAAACTTGAGATAGCTTAAAAGAGCCTGATTATCAGTAGGTGCTGGTCACCCTGCAAATCATGGACCTATAAGGCCCTTAAAGTCATGCGGAAAATCTTTTGGAAGATCTTGCCCAAATCTACCTTCTGCTTTTTGACTCTGTTTTATTCAATCTATATGCTGTGTGGATGAAATAACAAGATTAACTTTGATACTTTCCTATTTTATGATTCAACTCCTGGGCCAGAAGAAGCAGTGCTGAAATACTGTAAGGAAGGCTGTTGATGCAATTTCTGTCCTAACTGGAAAATAGGAATTAAGTCGGGTTTTTCTGTTTAAAAAACAATTGAGATTTCTAACCTGCAGACTAAAGAGTTTCAGAGAATTCATTTAAAGATTTGGGTGTTGTTCAGAGGTTTACTTCAGAAAGAAATGAAGTTTATTAATCACTAAGCCACCTCTGTCTGTTCATGTGGACACACCAAATCATTTCTCCAGTGTACCCTTATCCTGGGCTTTTCTAGATCTCTAGGGAAGGATTTAAATTGTTTTCATTCTTTTCATTTTTACTTCATTTTTGAAATCTGAAGAGTCCTTCCCCCCTTGTCTAATGTTTGTTATCTTAAGCACACCATTACAAGGAGTAAATAGTCCTTTTGAGATGTTGTGTATGTGGTGGTGTAAGCTCGAAAGCTTGTCTCTCTCACCAATAGAAGCTGGTCCAATAAAAGATATTACCTCACTCATCTTGTCTCTTGTGATGGTCCCTCTTTTACTATTATTGTTCATGCCTCAGAGTGAACACAGCTAACTTTGTTTCAACAAAATACAGTACCTGTGCATTCTGTTCCATTGATTTACGATGGACAGGCATTTTATTTTGCAGTAGTCAGGAATCTTGGCTCAGCTTCAATATCTCTATACTTATATATTGGCCTGCGTGACTCTATTATTATCCCACTCAGTGAGAGATGTAATTGAATAGGGGAAAATATAAATAGCAATATAAACTATATTTCATGTTAATCAAAACCAGGCAAGAGAGGGCAGAGTGCAGGTTAATGGTCAGGTGAACTTCTGTTGTTCCCCAAAAAGACCAAACTGGTTTGAAATGTTCTTTTATTCAAAGCAGTCACTTATAGGAAATGTTGTTATAGACTCATTGTAAGTGCTGTTGTTTTAAAAAGAAAGATTAACTATATGGAAGTCGATGACTGGTGTAAGTGAAATCAGAATCAGAAACTCTAAATTGGATCACCACAATCTTTAGCTTTTCTCATCTGAAAAACATTTTTATATTAGAAATAGAATTCTTCTAAACTTCCTGGCTGCTAGATGATACCCCTACATCATCACTCTTCCCTGCAGGACCCCCCAAACACTGGAGGTGAGAAAGAGGAGAGAAATGGTTTCACACCACTTTGGTAAGCAGTGTTTGTTTTATTGAGAAAAGGCAACATTTTACTTTTAGTTGATCAATTTTGAAAACACATTGAGATGTCATTTTAGGGTTAGACTATTATAAAACCAGATTATATCAGCTACAAAATACTCAAGGTTTTCCTGGGCTCCCAAACCAGGCACCCCTTTGTTGGGAGTTTGTACTCAAACTTGCCTGAATCAGTTCTTTCAGTCTCTAATTTTCTTGTATTGATTAGATAAGAGTCATCATACAAACAGTTCTGATGAGAAGCTCTCCAAGCAAAGCTGAGTAAGTGAAACAATGCTTTCATAAGTGAAATCCCATCCTAGAACAACAAATGGACAAATATATTATGAGTTATGAAATTAGTTGTGCACATACAAAATTAGGCCCAGATTCTCTGCTAGTGGCTCAAAAGCATCAAAAGCAGCCACAGTTCCTCAGCTGGCTCCTATGCTTAGGTTCCCTGGCACTGGGGGGCTTTTCAGGGTTAATAAGAGAGTGTGGCCATAGAGCTCTTGCTCTCCAGCTATTCTCATCTAGCAGTGGAATACTTGGGAGCCATAGCTAGTCGGTGGAGTGTGGGACAGACCCAAGTCACCAGGGGCCAAAATTGCAACTGCCTTAACTGCAGCTTTTAGGGGACAGGTTTGCAGCTGTGTTTGGTATTTGCCAGGCACAACTCGGAGAGGTTGCAGGGTTGCCAAGTATCAGGTTTTTGACCAGAACGCCTGGTCAAAAAGGGACCCTGGCAGCTCCCGTCAGCACTGCTGATCGGGCCGTTAAAAGTCCAGTTGGTGGGGCTAAGGCAGGCTCCCTGCCTGCCTTGGCTCTGCGCAGCTCCTGGAAGCAGCAGCGGTCTCCCCTCCGCTCCAAGGCATAGGGGAAGCCAGGGGGCTCCACGTGCTGCCCCTGTCCTAAGCGCCAGCTCCACAGCTCCCATTGGCTGGTAATCGTGGCCAATGGGATCTGCGGGGGCAGCACCTGCAGACAGGGCAGCGCACAGAGCCGTCTGGACACGCCTCCACATAGGAACCACAGGGGGGATGTGCCACTGCTTCTGGGAGCTGCCTGAGGTAAGCGCCATCCAGAGCCTGCATCCCTTCCCGTGCCCCAACCCCCCTCCCATTGTCTAATCCCTTTATCCCAGCCTGGAGCACCCTCCTGCATCCCAAACCCCTCATCCTCAGCCCCACCCCAGAGCCAGCACCCCCAGCTGGAGCCCTCACCCACCTGCTGCTTCCCATCCTCTGAACCCCTTCCTCCCAACCCAGAGCACCCTCCTACATCCCAAACCCTCATCCCCAGCCCCACCCCAGAGCCTGCACCCCCAGATAGAGCCCTCACCCCTCCAGCACCCCAACCTCTTGAACCAGCATGGTGAAAATGAGTTTGTGAAAGGGTGGGGAGAGCAAGTGACAGAGGGAGAGGGGATGGAGTGAGAGGGGGCAGACCAAAGGTGTTCGATTGTGTGCGAGAATAATGCTGACAACCCTAACTGCAAGGGAGCTGGTTAGGGTTCGTGGATTCTGGTGCCAGGTCTATGCTCACATTCCAGCTCAGGCTAGAGCCCAAGCTCCAAATGTCTACACTGCTATTTTTAGCCCCACAGCATGAGTCCAAGTCAGTTGACCTTGCCTCTGAGACTCACTGCTGTTGGTCTTTTTTTGCTGTGTAGACATTCAAATGCATGCACAGGGTAAGTCTAGAAAGCTTGAGACCGATATTTCTTTCATTCTCTAAAACTAACAGAAACAATTACCATGAGTCAGAAAAATCTCACACCTCTTTTTTACAATATGAAGGCCCAAATTTTCTAAGGTGCTAAGCACATGGAGCAGCCAAGGAGCCTCTTTGAGAATCTGACTGTAAAGGGAATTAATCCCAGTGTCTTGGCCAAATTTTACATAGGGTCCTTGTGCCCACCTAAAACTTCCCTTATACACTTAATTGGAGGAACTACTCTTCAGCTCTTAAAAACTTATAGAAGTTTATATAAATCTTATAGAAGATTGCTTTGTTCTGTTAATCAGCTGCCATGTTCCTCCCCAGAGTTAGGTGCATTCCATGGTAGTTTACATAGCTACACTGTACATATGTAAAGCACATTTTGAGTCCTCTGTGTGAAAAGGTTCAAAACAAATAAAAGCCTTACAAGGTATTACTAGTGACATGGAGGATCAACATGCTGAGAAGTACTGTACATTACATTCTCCTAGGAATAGGCATTACACTGGCAAGTGAGGAAAACAGATCCCTTCAAAGATTATGTTCCATAAACCTCAAATAGCATGGCAGATATTGTTTAATTTTGTTAATTCCTAATTTTCAAGAAATGTGCTTGGATAAGAGAGAGACAGATGATTTGCAGTATGTGGGCTAAATTCAGAGCTAAATCTAAGCAAATCTATAGGGTGTCCAAGTTGTTGTAATTTCGTTCGAGCAGCCTGCTTGGACTGTATGCTCCATCCACTTAGATTCCTTTAAAATGCCATAGACAATCCCCCTTTTACCAAAATGTAATTTAGACAGCAGCCTTACAACTTATCTCTGACTTATGTCCACTGAGTCTAAGGTGGACTCAATTATTATGTTGGGAAAAGAACCAGAGAGAAGCGTGCATGAAGAAAAACAGTTACCAAGAGAGTTTAAGAAGGTGCAAGTTAAAGTAGCACATACCTATTTTAATTTACACCTTCCAGTTTCTTGGTGTGTATGTTACATCAACTTAGAATCCTTTCGACATCAGTAAAGTGGATGTAAATAGATTGAAGGGACTATGACTAACTAAGTTAGCATAAACAGGTAGAATTAACAGATCAACTCTGAATTTGGCCCCTTTTTGGCAGTGCAGGGTTTGTTTTTTTTTAAGCAGGTGTTTGTTTCATATTTGGAATTTTATTATCTGAAGTGTCTTATCACATATTTGATGCCTCACATTTCACCACCAAATTCATGACTCATGATGTTCCCCTTCGCCACAAAAAGACACTGAGAAGGGGACAGTTAAACTTGATTGCACCAAGAGAAACAATGCAACACAGGACATGACATGTTCATTGTTAATGTCAACAACAAGAGTCTCTGCTGAAATAAAGCTGGCAGAGCAAAATCAGGCAGATCAGAAATTGGAAAATACCACAGTTGGCTGCCCGTGTGAATTACTTTTAGGTGATCAGGTTAATCTCTAATTAAGATAGCACTCTTAGCATGAGGTCCTAATGAGTCCACAGAAAGGCATAATAAGTCACCATTCCCCCATCCTGCATAGTGGCACTTATCAGTGTTGACTTGCAACTGACATGATTAGTGAGCTTTGTAATGGAACTTTAACGACAAAAGTTGGTAAGTCAGAGTGGACTTTTTGCCAAGTTCTTTTGTACAGACAGAGTGACCTAGGGGTTACAGAACCAGCAGTCAGGAGATCCAGATTCTATTCCTGACTGGGCCACAGAATTGCTGTTATTGCCTTTGGAAAGTTGCTTTGCTATGGTGATGAGAGCCATACAAGTACAAATTTTCATTTCCCCATACAGAACATGGAGACAATTTCTACCTCACAGGCAAGCTCTTTAAGGCGGGGACTGTTATTTACATAGCCTTGAGTAGATTAGGTCCTAGTTAACAAAACAGGTTGTCCAAAATCCTAGTCTAGACAAGGCCCAAGCACTTGTACAGGACCTAGCATGATGGGGCCATAACCCATTTGAGGTCCCTAGGTGCTATCGCAATACAAATAATAATTAACATTTATAAAGGTCTTTGGCTAGGAAGCACAATAGAAATGCAAAGCATTATTTATCCAAATCAGCTCATTTTGCAGTCTCTGGTTTCAAAAGGTAGTAAAAAGATTCATGTGACCCTCACTCAATTTTGCTGGTGAGCCCAAACAAGTTTTCCTGTTTTTGGTTTAGATTTTTTAAATAAAAGTTTTTCCCAGCTCTGCCTATGACACATTCTTTGATATGCCAAGTAGGAATGCTTTGAGTATTTGGGAATGGAAGATTTTGGTGGGTGGAAAATACTCAAGGCCAAATCTTCAGCTTGTGTACATTAGTGTAGCTCCACTGAAGTCAATGAGATTGTAAACTCTTTGAAGAGGAGGTGGGTGGATGGGTGGATGTGTATGTGAGTGAGAAAGAGAGAGCAAGCATTCCCACCTGCTATGGGTGAGGGAAAATGCATGTCCCCTACATACTAAGTCTATTCTGGCAGACTGAGCAGAGGAGACTTCTTAGTCCAATGGCAGGAAAGGCACTGCAGTAATGGATTGTGGACTATGTGAGGCTTGACAAGGGAAAAAGACATCAATGGCTATTCACTGCAGCTAATTAATTTCCCAGTCCTCGTGTCCTTTTGTGCTACTGGTCTCCAACTTCAGCAGCAGAGAAAGTGAGAGTGCCCCCATGCAATTATCTTTTTTTAAAAATAATGTGACGTACATGTATTCACACATCATTAAGAAAGAAAGCAACAGCTATGGTGAAGTGACAGCTGTAGATGAAAACTAGGAGTTGTAGTCACAAACCTTCATGAAGGTGAGCCATCAATCCTGGGCAGCCAGGTTGTTCAGCAACAGCCCTTTTTCAGGGCTGCACAATAGTCAAGGAAAGAGCTACAAAAAGGTGCCCTAAATATTACCTGCCCAACTTTAACCTGGCCAGTTCACCATGACTGGTGGATCACCCACAGAGCGGTCGTTCTATAAGAAAAACAAAAGCTCTGATTGTGATGACAGGGAACACATGGACCCTAATAGACAGAGATAACACATCAAGACCTGAAAGATGTACAGCATTAACTACAAGGAAATTTGCTAGGTACAGCAGCAACATAGCTGCCCTCAGTGAAACCAGACTTGTAGACAAAGGCTCCGTAAAGGAACTAGGAAGTGGCTACACCTTCTTTTAGAACAGGAAACCAACAGAGGAAGACAAAATTTATGGCATTGGTTGTGTCACTAAAAACAATGTCCTGAAATCACTGAAAGGCTTACCTGTCAACAAAAATGTACACTTAGTGACTCTCTAACTTCCCAACTTCTGGCAAGCAGAATTTTTTAAGTGATAAATTTGAGGCTCATTTTATTTATTTCATTTTATTCATTTCATTTCATTTTATATACCATACTGCATCAGCTGGACTTTCTGGTTTCTGAGCCAGAAGAGTCATGGCTAGGTCACGTTTTCAACCTTCACTCTGACCATCAGCCTTGAAAAAAACTCAAGTCCTCTTCCAACCAGCCCCCTTAACCACAAAGCCAAGCAGTTCCACTAATGGTACAAAACTAAAGAATGTTAATCATCTTACATACCTTGGCAATACTATTTCAAGTGATGATTTCTTGCAGTGTTTATGCTCCTTTCTATTTACCTCACTAGGATTTGACTTTCACTTTTTAAAAGATGCCTTTTTATCTCTCACTGCTTCTTTTACATGGTTGTTAAGCCACGGTGGCTCTTTTTTAGTTCTTTTACTGTGATTTTTAATTTGGGGTATGCATTTAAGTTGAGCCTCTATTATGGTGTCTTTGAAAAGGGTCCATGCAACTTGCAGGGATTTCACTCTAGTCACTGTACCTTTTATTTTCTGTTTAACTAACCTCCTCATTTTTTCATAGTTCCCCTTTCTGAAATTAAATGCCACAGTGTTGGGCTGTTGAGGTGTTCTTCCCACCACAGGAATGTTAAACGTTGTTATATTATGGTCACTATTTCCAAGCAGTCCTGTTATACTTACCTCTTATAGTTACCAGATCCTGCACTCCACTTAGGACTAAATTGAGAGTGGCCTCTCCCCTTGTGGGTTCCTGTAGCAGCTGCTCTAAGAAGCAGTCATTTAAAGTATCGAGAAATTTTGTCTCTGCATTTAGTCCTGAGATGACATGTACCCAGTCAATATGGGGATAATTGAAATCCCCCACTATTATTGAGTTCTTTATTTTGATAGGTTTCAGAGTAGCAGCCGTGTTAGTCTGTATTCGCAAAAAGAAAAGGAATACTTGTGGCACCTTAGAGACTAACAAATTTATTTGAGCATAAGCTTTCTTGAGCTACAGCTCACTTCATTGGATGCATTCCGATGAAGAGAGCTGTAGCTCACGAAAGCTTATGCTCAAATAAATTTGTTAGTCTTTAAGGTGCGACAAGTACTCCTTTATTTTGATAGCCTCTCTAATCTCCCTTAGCATTTCATCGTCACTGTCACCGTCCTGGTCAGGTGGTCGATAATAGATCCCTACTGTTATATTCTTATTAGAGCATGAAATTACTATCCATAGAGATTCTATGGAACATGTGGATTCATTTAAGATTTTTATTTCATTTGATTCTACATTTTCTTTCACATATAGTACCACTCCCTCCACCCCTGCACGACCTGTTCTGTATTTCTGATATACTGTATTTTGTACCCCAGAATGATTGTGTCCCATTGATTGTCCTCACTCCACCAGGTTTCTGAGAGTCCTATTATATCAATATTTTCCTTTAATACAAGGCACTCTAGTTCACCCATCTTATTATTTAGACTTATTTTAAGTGCATTGGATATAATCACTAACAACAGAAATTATATTGAATATAAACATGTAACTTTCAGTGCTTGAAATACTGATTCCTAGACAACATTCTGTTTCAATGATGGACCTTACCTCTGTTATGAATAGGGTGAACAGATGTCCCGTTTTAAAAGGGACTTTTTCTTATATCGGTGACTATTACCCCCAACCCTCTGTCCCGTTTTTTCACAGTTGATACTGGTTATGAAGAATGGTAAATTATGCAGATTTTGCTATTGTATGTAGTGCAGTCATGTTTAGAGTAGAGTAGACTACTGTACCATTATAAACCCCCCCAAAAACACAAAACAACCCTCCCCTGCATTTTGACCACTGTAGGTCAGGAAATAAATATATGTGAATCACATAATTGTATTCCCAATTATTTACAAAAATAAAGTGTTTGTTTCTCAGAGTTTATTGAACATTATGGATACGATGATTTATAATCAGTTGAGGATTTATTTTTTAGTTCATAGTTATAGTAGAGAGGAGCAAAACTATAGGGGAATTTTGGTTCTGGAAAACTACCCAGCAGCTGTTATCTTGGTTTTGCCACTGTAAATCCAAAACCAATCAAGCAATAGATTCATATCTTTTAAAAATATGGTATATTTTACTCTTCCACATTTCTCTTGCTCACCTATGGCTCTGCTTTTCCTCTTTAAATCATTCTTGCCTGCTTCTAGGATTTTAATGAAAATTAAAATTCAAACTCCAGCATTAGCATTACAATAATGCAAAGAAGAACACTCATTAAAACAGCCCCAATGTGGCAGAAATATATATGGACAGAGTAAACTAGCCTCAACAATGCAAGACAGATGTGCCAAACTCCATCATTAATATTGCATTAGTTCCAGACTAAGAGAGATCAAGCATGAAGTATAATTCTTACTATTATTCCATTATGTGTTAAGAATGTTAACAGGAGAAAGACCCCAGTGCCTCACTCTGAATCCTTAGTTTATATCAGATTAATCAAATGAGATTCACATCTGATAAGGCTCTAGAGGTGTAAAGCAGCCCTAATGGCATGTTAATTAGACAAGTGGGATTCCCACAGCAAAGGGGAATCCCCATCTACATCTATGCTGCTCTTTCTTACAGCCCCAGTGTAGCAGGAACTTGAGAGACAGAGTTCAGGGAAGAGCACCGCATTTTGTCTGATCTCCAGCTAGCATACAGCCCTTTGAAGGCTTTTACCAAATGGCATAATCTAGAGCAGCCCCAAGGCTGCTCTAAGTTATGTCAAGTTGGTTCTCTGAAGCAGGGGAACAAAAAGAGTCACAAAGCTATCTTTGGCCTCCCAATCCCCAGTCCCATGCTGAGCACAGCTTGGCTGTGCCCAAAGATCTGAATTATCACCATCATCAAAGAAGATGCTAAAGGTTGAATACATTGCTCTCCCCTGTCAAAGTGGAAGCATTTTAAAAGCAAAGTAAAACAAACTAGAGATATAGTGCTGGTGAGGTGGGAAGACCAGGATTATGCAATGAAGCCAAAAATACAACAACAAAATCGAATGCGTAAAATCTGCTTTCTATTTTACTGTAGGAAATAATATGTCCAAGGAGATACACTGACATGCAACAAACATCAGCTACAGCAAGCCTGGAACCTATGTGGATGGACCTGTATAAAAAAAGCCATCTATAAATAGTGCTGTCATGCCAATATGCCACTAGTTGTCAGTCTGACAGAAGCAGATAGGGCTGTACTACATCGAGTTTCCAGCACTGAACAAACTTTCAAAAGATCAAAAGTTGTTATTGTGCTACAAAAGATCAAAGGCCCCACAGCAGGTGTTTCACCAGCTGTTCCTATACAATTGCTGCCTAGACAATTCACAGCTGGCTGTGAAAGTGGGTATAGAAGCAGAGCCCAAGAGAGACTCAGAACCAGGGGAAGTGGGGTCTGTTGTGGAGGAAGTAGATTATTATTAAATGGGTTTTTCTATGGAACAGTAACTACGAGAATTTCTTCCCTTTTTCTTCCCCCAACCCCAATTTAAAAAACCAGCACCTGATTAGTTAAGAATTCTGTCTACGATGAATAACTGTGTGGGAAGTTATGCATAGCTTTGAGAGGCATTGTTTTGTATGGACAAACACAATTAGTCTTCTTCACTGGGGCAGAGGTGGAGACTCAAAGATGAGGAGCCAGATACTCATGTAGTGCAAATCAATGCAACTCTTTGTAAATCAATGTAGATTCATTGAAGTCAATGTATCCATGCTGATTTATAACAGCTGAGGAACTGGCCTCTGGGCCACATCACGAACAGGAAATGTTTTCTCACAAAATGGTGCTACTGAAATGGATCTTTATCACACAATTATACACATATACAGTACTAAGCTTTGCACACTACTTAATTGTGCTGATTAATAAATTAGAAAAGGTTCAGAAAATAGCCAAAAGAATGCATTATGGCCTGGATAATGCATTTTACAGTGAGAGACTTAAGCTCAATAGATTTAGTTTCTCAAATAAAAAATTAAGAGGTGACTTGACCATGGTTTTTAATCATATGGGAGGAAGATTCTTGATAGTAGAGGGGCTTTTAATTCTAGCAAACAAAATCCAATAACAAAATCCAAGGGGCGGAAGCTGAAGCTAGACAAATGAAACTGGAAATGAGGTGCAAATTTTTAACATTGAAGGTAATTAGTGACTGGAAAAAACTTACTTAGGGATGTGGTGGATTTTCTACTCTCTATCATTAAATCAAGATAGAATCCATTTCTTAAAGATACACTCTAGCTCAGGGGTTCTTAAACTGGGGGTCAGGACCCCTCAGGGGATCGTGAGGTTATTAAATGGGGGGTCACGAGCTGTCAGCCTCCACCCCAAATCCAGCTTTGCCTCCAGCATTTATAATGGTGTTAAATATACAAAAAATGTTTTTAATTTATAAAGAGAGTCACACTCAGAGGCTTGCTATGTGAAAGGGGTCACTAGTACAAAAGTTTGAGAACCACTGCTCTAGCTCTACCAGAAGTTACATACTTGAAGGAATAATGGGACAAATTCGATGGGCTGTATTATATCGGTCAAACTAGATAATCACAATAGTCCCTTCTGACCTAAAAAAAAAAATCCATGAAAAAGTGTGTAGTTATCAGGCATAAGATGATCACTCCAGTACAGGGGAGGTCCTCCAACAACATACTGCTGCTGCCATGACCACTCCTAACCAACCCCCACTCCCTGTAGCTGGCATAATGGTGTGGCCCTTTGCATTACCAGGACATTGGTTCAGTGCAGACAATCTAGTCACACCGAATTTATAGTCTCAAAATTTTCCATAACATGGGATAGTTGAAAAAAAAATCCATTCAGGGTGGATTCAAATGTTCTCTTTTGATAATCAAAACATCTCATTCTGATTTTGACTTTATATTTTTTAAATAAAATTAAAATTTTTGAAATGAAAAGCAGTTTTGAAACAAAGAAAATCAAATGGTTTAGTTCTGATAATGTAAAAATCATCAAAACACTTCATTTTGATTTGACAAAAAAAATTTCACTGGAAGCTTTGATGGAAACTTTTGATTTCAACAAAATGGCATTTTTCGATGAAAAAATGTTCTGTCAGAAATTTTTCAACTACCTCTATTTTTCATGTAGGTTGGATTTTTACTATGTGCTCTTTTCACTACAGGCAAGGATCTAAGCCTTAGAGTCCATTGCGTTTTAAAAGACAAGTATTTCTAAAAATCATTACATTCAAAAATGCCTGTTTAATATGAATTTCCTAGATGGAACTTATAATAGTCCTGCCTGATAGTTGTTTCCCTTCTATTTGTTCCTAAAGTGAATGTAGTGAACCTGAAAAGTTCCAAAAGAGTATAGTCCTGGAAACGGACCTCCTTCCTAGAGAACGTGTAGAGCAAAGCAGGAGCAGTGTTTGCTTCCCCTCACACTATCCTGCCAGTATGCACCTGGATAGACCATCTGTAATGGTGACAAGATAGTTCAGTCTCCATGTTCGTTCAGTCTCTTTGCTAAGACTCTTAGTAAGGGTACTAGTTAGTATCAAATATGTTTATAATCTTTGTAATGAGCATAGCTGCACAGTAGGGAATAGACTGAGACTAACAACTCATTTTATATACAGTATGTCATCAAACAGCCATCAGAGGGTAACAATGTCAGTCACTACAAGCTGGGGCTTACTGCCTATCTAAAGTGTTTATACCGAGCCACTCATCATGGTACCTGATTTGAATTTATGACATGGGACCTGTTGGTGAAAGGCAATTACCACTTCACTGAGACATTCAGTCCATACTGTCTAATGCTTTCTTACCTTAGAACTTCTTCAAAAATTAAGCAAGTTGATACTTACCAGAATTAGAAAACACTCTGCATACTCCTCCTTTGGTCATCACTAAAAGGACCTGTGTCCACTGAAGTCAATAACTGACTTTGGTTGGGTTTCTTGCAGCATGTGCTTATAATAAAAATATTTCTTCTGGCCAGGATTTTAAAAAACAGGATATTATGTAGAGGTGTGTAAATCCATATTTAGGCATGATTTTCAAAAGCGCTGAGCACCAAAAAGCTCTTGTAGAGGTTACCAGCATTTGTTGCTGGGTGCTGGACACTTTTGAAAATAGGCCTTTATTTCGATATTTAAATATGGCCTTAGAAATCTATCCTCGAAATCTTGTTATTGGAAGTGTTGGCTTCCAGCTTGGAAGACAGTGAGCCAAATTCTGCTCAGTTACTCTGGCGAAGTCCCATGAAAGGCAAGGAGGTTGCACTTGTGTAAATAAGAGAGTTTAGCTCAGAAATGGTGCATTCTAACTATCATTCCCTTTTGCTAAATTTTGGAGGCTGTGTTTGATTTCTAATGGACCCTTTTCTATTATCGACAGGTGACACTAATTTCTTTCAATTTCCCATTTAAACTGCAACATCCAGTGGCCAAATTCAGTCCTTGTGTAAGTAGATACCGTAACAGAAGATGGGAGAGCAAGGAAGAAGTGGCTAGTCCTACAAGAAAAGGAGAAGAGACAATCGAGATAGCCATACGTCAGAACCCCAGGAGGACAGAGGATGTCTTGCAGAAGATTGCAAGCACAAACAGAAAACAAGAAGACTTGCAACCAGAAAGAATGGCAGGGGAAAGGCCAGAGAACTGCATCATCGCCAGAAAGACCTACGTGACTGGAGACTTCCTAAGAAGAACAGATAGGCCTGTCATCAGAGCTGACCTGGAGAACAGAAAATCAAGTAAAAGAGGATACAGCAATGGATAAAGACACAGAGGGTAGGAAAATGGACAACAAAAGGATTGATAGTGCCAATACCAATGACACTCACAGTCAGGTAGATGATACTGGCAATAAAATGACTGTACGTAACTGGGCGAAGAATCTGGGTGAATCCAAGCAGAAACAACTAAGATGTCTGTACACCATTGCAAGAAGCCTGGGTAACAAAATGGAGGAACTAGAACTACAGGTGCAGGAAGTGAAAGTAGATACGATAGGGGTAGCAGAAACATGGTGGAATAGTAGCCATGACTGGAGCATAGGTATTGAAGGGTATGTGCTGTTCAGAAAAGATAGAAATAAAGGTGAAGGTGGTGGAGTAGCATTGTATTTTGATGATAAGGTAAACTGTAAAGAAATTAGAAGTGATGGAATGGCTAAAACAGAATCTATTAGGGTCAAAATCACCTTGGGGAAGAAAGGCCAAGTTTCAGGTAAATTTTGGTAGAATTTCCAGAGAACCTCCTCTCACTCTCTGGGTTTCTGGGGGAGATTTAAAATTCCATGCAAACTTGCAGTTTTACACAGTTTCATCCCAAAGCCAGGCAAAATTTGGAGATTTTTATTTCCTTTAAACACAAAATTTTAAGTAAAAACATGGTGGGTACGAATCCTTGCAACTTGGAACTAACAAGTTGGTTGAAACCCATGTGAACCTATATTGGCCAGGGGTCTGTTTACCTCAGAAATCCCAGTTTTGTGGATTACTCAGGTGGGAATCAGCACAGTTCAGCAGATAAGACACTAGAGACAGGAGACTTGGATTCTATACCCAGCTGTACCACTTCCTAGCTATGTTACCTTGGCAAACCACTTGAGCTCTGTATATTAATTTAATTTACCCACTTTTTTAAATTTGATTACAGATTAAAAGGTTGTAAGAGCTAAGTATTAATATAATATATACTGGCCTCAGGTTTCCATAGCTCTTATTATAGAGCTATCTCTCTCTCTCAGAAGGAATGCAGCATATACATCCTCTACAACCAACTAACAAACTTTCATCAAGCAATTTAGAAGACAGAAAATCAGTCTTAGTGAAAATATTTAACAATAGTGCCCCTTTGATGTGTTAAAAGGAGAGAGAGCTGCTGCACATAAAGGAATAAAGATTGTATCTATTTTGCACAATGCATAAAAAGCACTGTTTGAATTTGTGCCATGCGTGCAAAGCATCTTTAAAAGAGTAGAACTACAGTAAAAATTCCTGGCACATTTGTGCATTTAAAAGAACTGGGGGGATTTTATAGTTACAGTCCAATGATATACACAGCACAGACCGTTTGAGGGATTATTTTGTGCTTTGTCAACTAGATAAATAACCATCCTTGAATTATTTCATGAAACATAAAGCAATGTAGAATCCAACCATTTATATATCTAAAATATACTGCAGTGAGACATGAAGGAGGGGCTAGAATGTAAAAGCTCATAAGGCAATATCTGCTTCTCCCCTTTTAAAGGCACAAAATAGATGTATGTGACTGAAATGAGTCCATATTCCCAATTATGTTCTAAGGGCAAACTAGAAAGAGGAAGAGTCAATTAAACTTAGGGCATGTCTACACTGCCCCACACTTCAGATTACAGGGGGGAGTGAACAGCAGTGCGTAACAAAGTGCTGCACTGTAACTCCACCATGTGGATGCTGCAGGTCAAACTAAAAGATTCCTACTTCTCATTAATGTGATCCTATTTGAAGAGCCCCATAGTCCAAATTGCAGGGCAGTGTAGACATGCCCTTAAACTGGAGAATGGCTCCACCACCTGTGTCCTTCACTCTCTGCTCCAGCTGCTTGCCCAGCACATAATGTGTACCCTATATGGTGAATACTTCAAAGCCATCCTTTCCTCCCCCCCCCCCCCACATCAATTCCACCTGTGTTCAAAGTATAGCTGAATATTTATTTTCAGGAAGACATAGGGCAAAATTCAAAGCGATTGTGAGAGGGCTGAAGCCTGCATTCAGTCTATAAGTCTGACCTCTGGATCTAGTCTGAGATCCTCTCTTGGTGCAGTAGAGGAAGATAAATCCATGTAGTCTCGTGGCTATTGTAAGGGGCTCATAGGCAAGACTCCTGGGGTCACTTTCTCATTCTTTACCTCATCAGTAAATGGTGACAATAATACTGCCCTACTTCACAGGGTTGTAGGGTTTAACTCACTCCTATTTGTAAAGCCCTTTGATATCCTTAAAGGGAGAATGCTATAGGAGTGAAAATTATTATTATTAGACACTTATCCACCTGGGCAATGCTCCACTATGAGAGAGGGGAGGAATAAATCCCTTTCTGCCACCTGCAAGGTGATTATTTTATGACAGGAGGCAGGAGGATGAGTTACCCACTGGCCAAATTCCAAAGAGTTCCAAAAAGAGCTGGGCACCTGCATTTCCTACGAAAGTCAGTTCTCAGCACCTCTTCAGCCCCACACTATCTGTATTCCCTCAGGGAACAGATGGCCAGGATCCCCTGGGGGACTAACATGAAAGGGAAGGGAGTCCAGGAGAGCTGGCTGTATTTCAAGGAATCCCTGTTGAGGTTACAGGGACAAACCATCCCGATGAGTCGAAAGAATAGTAAATATGGCAGGCGACCAGCTTGGCTTAATGGTGAAATCCTAGCGGATCTTAAACATAAAAAAGAAGCTTACAAGAAGTGGAAGGTTGGACATATGACCAGGGAAGAGTATAAAAATATTGCTCGGGCATGTAGGAAAGATATCAGGAGGGCCAAATCGCACCTGGAGCTGCAGCTAGCAAGAGATGTCAAGAGTAACAAGAAGGGTTTCTTCAGGTATGTTGGCAACAAGAAGAAAGCCAAGGAAGGTGTGGGCCCCTTACTGAATGAGGGAGGCAAGCTAGTGACAGAGGATGTGGAAAAAGCTAATGTACTCAATGCTTTTTTTGCCTCTGTTTTCACTAACAAGGTCAGCTCCCAGACTGCTGTGCTGGGCAACACAAAATGGGGAAGAGATGGCCAGCCCTCTGTAGAGATAGAGGTGGTTAGGGACTATTTAGAAAAGCTGGACGTTCACAAGTCCATGGGGCCGGACGAATTGCATCCGAGAGTGCTGAAGGAATTGGCGGCTGTGATTGCAGAGCCCTTGGCCATTATCTTTGAAAACTCGTGGCGAACGGGGGAAGTCCCGGATGACTGGAAAAAGGCTAATGTAGTGCCCATCTTTAAAAAAGGGAAGAAGGAGGATCCTGGGAACTACAGGCCGGTCAGCCTCACCTCAGTCCCTGGAAAAATCATGGAGCAGGTCCTCAAAGAATCAATCCTGAAGCACTTAGAGGAGAGGAAAGTGATCAGGAACAGTCAGCATGGATTCACCAAGGGAAGGTCATGCCTGACTAATCTAATCGCCTTTTATGATGAGATTACTGGTTCTGTGGATGAAGGGAAAGCAGTGGATGTATTGTTTCTTGACTTTAGCAAAGCTTTTGACACGGTCTCCCACAGCATTCTTGTCAGCAAGTTAAGGAAGTATGGGCTGGATGAATGCACTATAAGGTGGGTAGAAAGCTGGCTAGATTGTCGGGCTCAACGGGTAGTGATCAATGGCTCCATGTCTAGTTGGCAGCCGGTGTCAAGTGGAGTGCCCCAGGGGTCGGTCCTGGGGCCCGTTTTGTTCAATATCTTCATAAATGATCTGGAGGATGGTGTGGATTGCACTCTCAGCAAATTTGCGGATGATACTAAACTGGGAGGAGTGGTAGATACGCTGGAGGGGAGGGATAGGATACAGAAGGACCTAGACAAATTGGAGGATTGGGCCAAAAGAAATCTAATGAGGTTCAATAAGGATAAATGCAGGGTCCTGCACTTAGGATGGAAGAATCCAATGCACCGCTACAGACTAGGGACCGAATGGCTCGGCAGCAGTTCTGCGGAAAAGGACCTAGGGGTGACAGTGGACGAGAAGCTGGATATGAGTCAGCAGTGTGCCCTTGTTGCCAAGAAGGCCAATGGCATTTTGGGTTGTATAAGTAGGGGCATAGCGAGCAGATCGAGGGACGTGATCGTTCCCCTCTATTCGACACTGGTGAGGCCTCATCTGGAGTACTGTGTCCAGTTTTGGGCCCCACACTACAGGAAGGATGTGGATAAATTGGAAAGAGTACAACGAAGGGCAACAAAAATGATTAGGGGTCTAGAGCACATGACTTATGAGGAGAGGCTGAGGGAGCTGGGATTGTTTAGTCTGCAGAAGAGAAGAATGAGGGGGGATTTGATAGCTGCTTTCAACTACCTGAAAGGGGGTTTCAAAGAGGATGGCTCTAGACTGTTCTCAATGGTAGCAGATGACAGAACGAGGAGTAATGGTCTCAAGTTGCAATGGGGGAGGTTTAGATTGGATATTAGGAAAAACTTTTTCACTAAGAGGGTGGTGAAACACTGGAATGCGTTACCTAGGGAGGTGGTAGAATCTCCTTCCTTAGAGGTTTTTAAGGTCAGGCTTGACAAAGCCCTGGCTGGGATGATTTAACTAGGACTTGGTCCTGCTTTGAGCAGGGGGTTGGACTAGATGACCTTCTGGGGTCCCTTCCAACCCTGATATTCTATGATTCTATGATTCTATTCGCACACCTACCACAGCTAGCACTGGGGGCTGTGAAATGATCCAGTATCTATAAAAAATGAACTACATTGCTGTGTAAAGTGCAGCTATTTCACAATAACTATGCCAAATGCAAAAGCTAAGCCCAGAGAAACTGACATTGCCCCATTTAGGCCTCGTTCCTGCATTCAGATTCACATGGCCGTAAGGGTCTACAGCAAGGGTATGGCTGCAGGATCATAGATTCATAGATTCATAGATACTAAGGTCAAAAGGGACCATTCTGATCATCTAGTCCGACCTCCTGCACAGCGCAGGCCACAGAATCTCACCCACCCACTCCTATGAAAAACCTCACCCATGTCTGAGCTATTGAAGTCCTTAAATCATGGTTCAAAGACTTCAAGGAGCAGAGAAGCCTCCCTCAAGTCAACCATGCCCCATGCTACAGAGGAAGGCGAAAAACCTCCAGAGCCTCTCCAATCTGCCCTGGAGGAAAATTCCTTCCCGACCCCAGATATGGCAATCAGCTAATCCCTGAGCATATGGGCAAGATTCACCAGCCAGATACTACAGAAAATTCTTTCCTGGGTAACTCAGATCCCATCCATCTAATATCCCATCTCAGGGGATTTGGCCTATTTACCCTGAATATTTAAAGATCAATTACTTACCAAAATCACATTATCCCATCATACCAGCTCCTCCATAAACTTATCGAGTAGAATCTTAAAACCAGATAGATCTTTTGCCCCCACTGCTTCCCTTGGAAGGCTATTCCAAAACTTCACTCCTCTGATGGTTAAAAACCTTCATCTGATTTCAAGTCTAAACTTCCTGGTGGCCAGTTTATACCCATTTGTTCTTGTGTCCACATTGGTGCTGAGCTTAAATAATTCCTCTCCCTCTCCTGTATTTATCCCTCTGATATATTTATAGAGAGCAATCATATCTCCCCTCAACCTTCTTTTAGTTAGGCTAAACAAGCCAAGCTCCTTAAGTCTCCTTTCATAAGACAAGTTTTCCATTCCTCGGATCATCCTAGTAGCCCTTCTCTGTTCTCTGCTCCAGTTTGAATTCATCCTTTTTAAACATGGGAGATGTTTTCTAGGTGAGGTCTCACCAGTGCCTTGTATAACGGTACTAAAACCTCCTTATCCCTACTGGAAATGCCTCTCCTGATGCATCCCAAAACCGCATTAGCTTTTTTCACAGCCATATCACATTGGCAGCTCATAGTCATCCTATGATCAACCAATACTCCAAGGTCCTTCTCTTCTTCCGTTACTTCTAATTGATGCGTCCCCAACTTATAACTAAAATTCTTATTATTAATCCCTAAATGCATAACCTTACACTTCTCACTATTAAATTTCATCCTATTACTATTACTCCAGTTTACAAGGTCATCTAGATCCTCCTGTATAATATCCCGATCCTTCTCCGAATTGACAATACCTCCCAGCTTTGTATCATCTGCAAACTTTATTAGCACACTCCCACTTTTTGTGCCAAGGTCAGTAATAAAAAGATTAAATGAGATTGGTCCCAAAACCGATCCCTGAGGAACTCCACTGGTAACCTCCCTCCAACCTGACAGTTCGCCTTTCAGTAGGACCCGTTGCAATCTCCCCTTTAACCAATTCCTTATCCACCTTTTGATGTTCATATTGATCCCCATCTTCTCCAATTTAACTAATAATTCCCCATGTGGCACGGTATCAAATGCCTTACTGAAATCTAGGTAAATTAGATCCACTGCATCTCCTTTATCTAAAAAATCTGTTACTTTTTCAAAAAAGGAGATTAGGTTGGTTTACCTTTTGTAAAACCATGTGGTATTTTGTCCCATTTATCATTGACTTCAATGTCCTTAACTAATTTCTCCTTCAAAATTTTTTCCAGGACCTTGCATACTACAGATGTCAAACTAACTGGCCTGTAGTTACCCGGATCACTTTTTTTTCCTTTCTTAAAAATAGGAACTATATTAGCAATTCTCCAATCATTCGGTACTACTCCTGAGTTTACAGATTCATTAAAAATTCTTGCTAATGGGCTTGCAATTTCAGGTACCAATTCCTTTAATATTCTTGGATGAAGATTATCTGGGCCCCCCGATTTAGTCCCATTAAGCTGTTTCAGTTTTGCTTCTACCTCAGATATGGTAATATCTACCTCTATATCCTCATTCCCATTTGTCATGCTACCATTATCCCCAAGATCCTCTTTAGCCTTATTAAAGACTGAGGCAAAGTATTTGTTTAGATATTGGGCCATGCCTAGATTATCTTTAACCTCCACTCCATCCTCAGTGTTAAGCGGCCCCACTTCTTTTTTCTTCGTTTTCTTCTTATTTATATGGCTATAGAACCTTTTACTATTGGTTTTAATTTCCTTTGCAAGGTCCAACTCTACTCGACTTTTAGCCTGTCTCACTTTATCCCTACATGTTCTGACCTCAATTAGGTAGCTTTCCTTGCTGATCCCTCCTGTCTTCCACTCCCTGTATGCTTTCTGCTTCTTCTTAATCACCTCTCTGAGATGCTTGCTCATCCAGCTTGGTCTACAACTCCTTCCTATGAATTTTTTCCCCTTTCTTGGGATACAGGCTTCCGATAGCTTCTGCAGTTTTGATTTAAAGTAATCCCAGGCCTCCTCTACCTTTAGATCCATAAATTCTTCAGTCCAATCCACTTCCCTAACTAATTTCCTTAATTTTTGAAAGTCAGCCCTTTTGAAATCAAAAACCCGAGTTGCAGATTTATTTTTGTTAATCCTTCTATTTAGTTTGAACTGAATTAGCTCATGATCACTTGAGCCAAGATTGTCCCCTACAACCATTTCTTCTATGAGGTCCTCGCTACTCACTAAAATTACATCTAAAATGGCATCCCCTCTAGTCGGTTCAGCAACTACTTGATGAAGGAATCCATCAGCTATCGCATCTAGGAAAATCTGAGCCCTATTATTATTCCTAGCAATGGTCCTCCAGTCTATATCTGGGAAGTTAAAGTCTCCCATGATCACGCAGTTTCCATTAGTATTTACTTTATTAAAGACATTAAAAAGGGCTCTATCCATATCCAAATTAGATCCCGGAAGTCTATAGCACACCCCAAGCACTACCGTAGTAGAGGCTTTACTAGTTTTCTTCCCCAATGTAATTTTTGCCCACACAGACTCTGTCTTATCCATTGCATCGCTTCTTATTTCTTTACATTCTACCTCATCATTGATATACAATGCTACTCCACCCCCTTTACCTTTGTTTCTGTCTTTCCTAAACAGCACATACCCTTCAATACCTGTAGTCCAGTCATGACTACTATTCCACCATGTTTCTGTTATCCCTATAATATCTGGTTTCACTTCCTGCACCAGTAGCTCTAGTTCCTCCATTTTGTTACCTAGGCTCCTCGCACTGGTGTACAAACATCTTAATTTTTGCTGTTTGGCCTCGCTCACATTTTGTACCCTATTAGGCACAGTCATTCTACAGCCAGTATAACCTATTAGACTAGTATCCACACCACCCTCGCTCCTTATATACATTCTCCTACTCACGGCTGTATCCTTTCTTACTTCGTTTTCTTCCCTCAGAATGCTAAAATCTGGCGTGGAGATTTCCTAGACATCTCCCATCCATCTCCCCCTAATTCCTAGTTTAAAGCTCTCTTTATCAGTTGTGCCAGCCTCGATTCTAGAAGTCTATTTCCTTCCCTACTCAGATGAAGTCCATCCCAAGAGAACTGTCCTCTGTCCGTGAATGCCTCCCAGTGGCCATACATCCCAAAGCCCTCCTTATAGCACCACTGCCTAAGCCATCTGTTGACAGTCATAATCTTGTCACACCTTTGTTGCCCTTCTCTAGGAACAGGAAGGATCCCGCTAAAGATCACCTGAGCCTCGATTTCCTTAAGCGTCTTCCCCAGCCTAGCATAGTCTCCCTTAATACTTTCCAGCGAGAATCTAGCCGTATCATTTGTTCCCACATGAAGGATAATTAGGGGATTCTTTCCTGCTCCCTTTAGGATCCTTTTCAACCTCAGGTCTACATCCCATATCTTAGCACCCAGAAGACAGCACACCCTTCTATTCTCAGGAACAGCTCTAGTTACAGGCCTGTCTATTCTTCTAAATAAAGAGTCCCCAATCACATAGACCTGCCTTTTTCTGGTGACTGTGCTATTCTCCAGTCTCTCCCCTGTTCCCTCTGGCTGCAAGTTCTTTCCATTCCTATGGATCAGGGATTTACATTTAAATTGACATAAAAAAAATCAATATGATAAAACTTAATCTAGCACCAAATCCTGCTCTTCTTGCTCATGCAAGTACTCTCTCCCATTGAGGCAGATGGAAGTACTTGTATGGCCAGACTTTTCCCCTCTTAATTTTAACCCTAGTTTTATGCCCAAGTTCACAGACTAACCATAGACTTCCCTTCCCCCAAAGATATAAGCAACTAAATCCCAACAGAAATGATGGCACTAACAGTCAAGGCAGGAAGAGACATAAATCTCAGCGGGCATAAAGCTCACTCCTTTGCCAATGCCAGGCCCAGTTTAGGGGAAGGTTGGAAGACTGCTCTAAGGTGTGCTGGGGGAGGGCTGGAACTGCACAGGGCAGAGAATCAGGAAGATATCACAACCTCTGTGATGGCCAATCTCTCTCGTCTAAGATGAACAGATGTTGGAGCAGGAGAAAAATCTCATCTTGTTTCTCATTACTACCTCTTGGTGTTATACATATCATAAAAATAACAATCACATATTATTCATCCCCATGTCCTAGCTTCTATAACATACATGGTTTCCCAAGATAGCAACATCAAACCTTACCACATTTATACAGTGATGAAATGGAGCAATGTCATAGCTAAGCGCTTCTTGGTTTTACTTAACACAGTATACTTTGATTTGAACCTTCCCTTGATGCCTTAGAGTGGTAGGATTGTGCGTTTGTTTCTCTGAGTTGTGAGATTTCACGGGATTACCTGCAAAATCGTAAGAGAATGAATATACTATTGTGTACTTGCAGAAATGCTTGCCACCTTATGATAGCTGCCAGTACTGCCCTTCTCCCAATTTCAGTCATCATCATCTACTCCTCACAAGTTTCAGAGTAGCAGCCGTGTTAGTCTGTATCCGCAAAAAGAACAGGAGTACTTGTGGCACCTTAGAGACTAACAAATTTATTTGAGCATAAGCTTTCATGGACTACAGCCCACTTCATCAGATGCATGCAGTGAAAAATACTGTAGGACGATCTCATATACACAGAGAACATGAAACAATGGGTGTTACCAGGCACACTATAATGAGAGTTGCAAACTGGACACCATTAAATTAGGCTTGAATAGAGACTGGGAGTGGATGTGTCATTACACAAGGTAAAACTATTTCCCCATGTTTATTTCCCCCCACCCCGTTCCTCAGACGTTCTTGTCATCTGCTGGAAATGGCCCACCTTGATGATCACTACAAAAGGTTTTTTTTCTCTCCTGTTGGTAATAGCTCACCTTACCTGATCACGCTCGCCACAAGTACTCCTGTTCTTTTCACTCCTCACAAGTCAATCTTCCTTTATATTTCTCCCCTGCCCCAGTCATGACACCTTAAGTCATTCAAGCATATCCACATCTGCTGCTGCTGCGGCAACTGTAGCAGCAAAGATAGGGGCTACATTATGAGCGCCTACCTCAGTATGGATTTTAAAATACTACACACAACTATTACCTGCTTTCCTTGGCCATTCCCCTCCATTTATTTCCGTCTAGCAAGTAGGCTTTGCAAACCTGGGATTAATAGCCTCATCAGGCACCAAATGGTTACTGATTTATGAAGCCAAGCTGCAGGCAAAATAATGCTCACCATGTGGCTAACAAACAGACTGTCTGACATAAAGCTGAAAAAAATCAGGGTCTTTTCTTGGGATAGTTTCAAGGAACTTTAAATATGGCTTGACACTTGCCTTGAATGTAAGCAGACAATCTTGGCATTTTCAAAGTCAGTATAATTGCAAAGTGAAGGAGGGGACTATGTTAATAAAAATCAGCCTTCACTTCTGTAGGGAAGGGTGTTTTAGTGTTATACTGGACAGGTCTTATTTAATTGAATTGCAGGTAGAATCTATGGGCCCAAAAGGCTTTGACTGTGCTTCACAGCATGATTCCCAGGCTGCGGTGACACGGGGTAACTGTGATGCTGTATAATGCTGGAAACATGCTGCAATAAATATATTTTATGCTGGTAGAAGTGAAGAAAAGACATGCTACTATTTTCAAAGTCAAAACAATAGGAAATGCAAAGAGAGAACACTCCAAAACCAGAAACCCCACCTTGATCAAATGAAAACAAAATATAAGAAAATGCTTGCCTTCGATTGTAAGCTTTTTGGGGCAGGGACAATCTCTTACTATTGGTTTGTACAGTGTCAAGCACAATGGGGCCCTTATCTCTTAATATTAACAATTGGAGCTGATCAAACTTTTTCAAATTTTGATTTTTTTGGAAGATATTTTTTGTCTAAAATTCAAACATTTAAAAATCTGAAACATTTCATTTGGGTTTTAGGCCACCCATAAAGCCGGCAAAAAAATGTTCAGTTTTTAAAAGGTTTAACCGAAAATTCCAAAAAAACCCAGTTTATTTAATAAAAAAAAATAAAAAAGCAAAAAAAAAACACTTTTTTTTTTAAACCAGTTCCAGTAATAATGCAAAGAATGCCTGGAAAATGAGAGACTATCACAGTCAGAAGGAATAACAAGGCACCTGCTTCTCATTCCTTTCCCCGTGTCCTCCGCTGTCGAGACTTGCAGCGTTGTGACTACTGTTTCTCTCCCTCTTTCCCCCCTCCAACACCACACACGCTTAAATGTTTCAATTAAAGCTCTTCCCAATGGGCCATTTGAGAACAGACAGCAACATCTTTAGAGGGTCTGTAGCTTAATCCTTCTTTTACAGCTCTGTCTTTGGCCACAGCCCAGTGTTTTCGGCAGAACATGAAACCCAGGAGATCATGTGAATAAATAACAGGAAGGCAGGACCATATGAACATATCCAGCCAAAGCATATTTCTACTGCCAACTTTCTATCCACTTGCGTTTCTTGCTAATCAGCAGGGAGGGGAAACAATGAATATCCTGTGATCACCTATGCAGTGTACATTAAACAATCTGCATGAGGCACTTTCCCACAGACCCAGATCCTGCAGCATTGCATTATTTGGAAGTACTGTGTAGAGAAAGCATGTCTGATTACAGTTAGATAAGGGGTTTTAATGAGTCTGTAAATAGGTCACCTATTGAAATTTTGTATAGAGATATTAGAGTCACATA
This sequence comes from Dermochelys coriacea, assembly GCF_009764565.3. NCBI lineage: Eukaryota > Metazoa > Chordata > Testudines > Dermochelyidae > Dermochelys > Dermochelys coriacea. The sequence goes on from NC_050069.1 coordinate 196,497,901, forward strand.
AAACCACACACACACACAGTGATACTCCCAAATGTGTAATTGCTTATGGAAAGAGATTCTGATCTCCCACCACTGATGTAACTTCACAGAATTCAGCAGTCTTCCTCTGGATTTATACCAGCATAACTAAGAGCAGAGTATGGACCCAAATATAAAAAATGTTCCTGCTCCAAGGAGCTTACAAGCCAAGCCTGATGTAGAAAAGCACTTAAGCATGTGCTTAAGTCCATCATGTATTCAGAAAACTACTTAAGCACACACTTAAGTCTCACTGACCTCAATGAGATTTAAACATTCTTAAGAACCCTTCCTAATGGAGGCCAGAGACTCTGATCCTACAAGAAACTCCACGTGAGCACTTCCATCCATCCACATGAAGCCCCATGGTACTTCAGCGGGGGTCCATGCACATGCAAGGGTCTGCCAGCATAGAGTTCCTTGCAGCTCAGGGCCTAAAACTAGATATAGTCAAGACAACACCCCTAATTTCTCATCAAGTTGACTTCTGCAGATTGTACGATGTAGGTAGTAACTAGTGCTGCTACTTTAAGATATGCAAATATACCTCTGATGAAAGGTGACAGACTAAGTTTCTTGTAGGCATTGTGGAATAAAGCAGGTCTTCGGAAAGGATTTACAAGAGGAGAGGGTAAAGGCATATGCAGAGCCGCTAAGCAGCAAGTCTCCACACAAATGGAGTTTCAATAGTGTGATATAGGTATAAATGATAGGTGAGCCAGGCCCACTGTGACAGTTTTGCTATTCTTTCCCTCGACTCCACCCTCACTTGGCAGAGGAATGATCTCTCTGACTGTGATGTCAAGTTCTGAAAAACATTTCATATGAAGTATACTATCAAGTAACTTGTTTTCCTTTTCCATCTGCGGTTAAGCAGTACTGCCTTCTGCCCCTGCTAGTCGAATTTCACAGAGATGGGTTGTCACAGCTGACAAAATTCCTTCTGAGAAATGGCCTCATTTCTACTGAAACACCCAAATTATTAGTCTCTGTGGGAACCACAGCATCACCCTGTAGTAGTAAGACCATCAGGATAAATAACCAGACAGAAGGGACACACATCTTAATTCCCAGTAGGTGTTCTGTCATCTTCTCAGACTTGTTAATCCTGGGAGATTTAAAGTACTAACTATATAAACTATAAAGGATGGCAAAAAATGATCTATAGTGACTTGTGCATCTTTCTCTCACCATAAATAACTTTATATTTCATTTCTGGCAGCATGACAAAGCAACGAGGTAATGAGCCATTATGGAAAACCCATCTGTTGCTTGAAAGGGGAAAGGCTTTGTGCTGGTAGATATATTTAGGAAAATTTTCAGTGCAAGTCCCATTATTGTTAATGAGAATTGCACATCTAATTGCCCATGCTGAAAATGTACCCCATTATGTTCCTTCACTGTCTAGATATGCAGGACTCTGTGCTGCAGCAACAAAGGGGAAAATGTTATCCAAAGGAAATGCAAAACAAAGTGACAATGATAGTCTCATGGTGAGGGAGAAGGGATATGAGCTATTGGGATGTGTGGACAGGGAAGAGAGCTATTGAGAATTTTTACCAGCAAAACATAATCATTAAAAGATTCCTTTAAAAGTACAAGTACAGTAGGTATTTTTAAAAGATCCACAGAGATTCCTATGCTATATGCTTTTTCTGCTCCTGCTAAGCCTGAGCTATTAACCCTGATATTTTGGTCAAAATTTTTCCATTGAACCTAGCAATACGGGTGGCTAAATCTAAACAATGCTGACAAATAACATGGGGAATACATATGATAATAATGTCTTGCTCTTCTATAGCTCCTTTCCTCTGACACCTCAAGCATTTTACAAACATTAAATAATTAAGCTACAGAACACCCCTGGGAGGTAGATAAGGTATAGGTATATATATAGCACAGAGATAAGTTCACCTGCCTTTGAAATGTAACCATCTCTGCACTGGAACACAGCAGTAACACTTCACAACTGTTTAGGAAGGGAGATGAGGAAGACTGCTGTATCGGACTGACTCTACCGGGGGGTTATAGGCAGGCAGAATGGAGAATCTGGGCTTTAAGTTTCATTCAAACAGCACCTTCTGAAGTACAGGGCTCCCTAACATGCTGGGATATTGATTCATAAGAACAGCCATAGTGGGTCAGGCCAATGGCCCATCTAGCCCAGCTTCCTGTGTTCTGACAGAGGCCTGTGCCAGATGCTTCAGAGGGAATGAACAGAACAGGGCAATTTTGACTGATCCATCCCCTGTCATCCAGTGCTAGCTGCTGGCAGTTGGAGGTTTAGGTTTAGGCATGTGGTTGTATGCCTGACCATGTTGGCTAATAGCCAGTGATGGATTTATCCTCCAAGAACTTAACTCATTCTTTTTGGAACCCACTTATACTTTTGGCCTTCACAACATCCCCCGTCAACAAGTTTCACAGGCTCACTATACACTGTGTGAAATACTTCCTTTTGCTTGTTTTAAACCTGCTTTCTATTAGTCTTATCTAGTGACCCCTAGTTCTTGGGTTAGATGAAGGGGTAATTAACACTTCCCTTTTCACTTTTTCCATACAATTCATGATTTTATAGACACCTTGTCATATCCCTCCTTACTCATCTCATTTCTAAAATGAAAAGTCCCAGTCTTTTTAATCTCTCCTTCTACGGCTGCTGTTCCATACCCCTAATCATTTTAGTTGCCCTTCTCTGCACCTTTTCCAATTCTAATATATCTTTCTTGAGATGGGATGACCAGAACGGCATGCAGTACTCGAGGTATGGACGTAGGATGTATATAGTGGCATTATGATATTTTGTGTCTTATTAGCTATACCTTTCCTAATGGTTCCACACTATTTACCTCTCTCCACTATGAAAACTGATCATTTATACCGATGGTCACGTTTTAGTCATGGGTATTTTTAGTGAAAGTCATGGACAGGTCATGGGCAGTAAACAAAAATTCACAGCCCATGACCTTTTACTATATATCCCTAACTAAAACTTGGGACGGGAGGCCACAGGTGCTCTGGGGAGGCGGTTGGGGGGGGACCATGGGTGCTGTGGGGGGGGTGGCCCAGTCCCCCCATTGGTGCTGGGTGGGAGGTGGGCAGCAGTGCGGGCCCAGGACTCCCGCTGGTTCGGTGTGGGGGGGAGGCGGCAACCCACAACCTCTGCTGGTGCTGGAGGGGGGCATACGGCCCAGACCCCCACTAGTGCAGAGGTGAGGAGGGTTGGCAGGACTGGCAGGCTCTCTACCCAGCTCCGACTGGCATGTTCCTGTAGCTCCTAGGGAGAGGGAAGGCCAGAGGGGCTCCATGTACTGCCCTCGCCATGAGCTCTGTCTCCGCAGCTCTCATTGGCAGGGAACCGCAGCTAATGGGAGCTGCAGGGATGGTGCCTCCAGGCAAGGGCAGTGTGCAGAGCACCTGTCCACATAAGGACATGCCAGCTGCTTCCAAAGAGCACCCCCCAGGGAAGTGTCACTCCGCACTCCAAACCCCAGGACCTGTGCCCCCTCCCAAACTGTCCCAGCCGCAGCCAGAGTGACGGGCCTCAGGGCTGCCTGATCTGCTTGGGCAGCCCCGGAGCCAGCCACACTGGCCACTAAAGAAGTCATGGAGGTCACAGAATCCATGACTTCCATGATAGACATAGAGCCTTATTTTTACCTACTCTTTGTGTCCTATCATTTAACCAGTTATTATCCATGAGAGGACCTTCCCTCTTATCCCATGACTGCTTACTTTGCTTACGAGCCTTTGGTGAGGGACCTTGTCAAAGGCTTTCTGAAAGTCCAATTACAGTATATTCACTGGATCAGACGTATCCACACCCAGTTCAGGAGGAAGAGTGCTACCTAGAACACCTACATTTTTCCTGAAGGTCTCCCATCCATACTGATCCAGCTTAGCTGTTCAGAGTGACAGAACAACTGAATTGTCTGTTATGGCAGCAAATGGTGACTTTACAAGCACCAATATATCTTATCTGACTGGGCAGTAAGTATAGCTGTTTGGAAGTTTTCAAACAGAATGGCATTTTTTGACAGAAAAACAATTTCTACAAATTTCTGTCAGAAAACAGAAAGGTTTCCTGCCAGCTCGCCCATCTTCCTGACCACCCACCTGGCAGACTGCCACAGAGCAAGGATATCCAGGCTTCCCAGGGCCCAGGCCAGCTGGCTCCTCAGACTGCCTGAATCCTGTTAGGCAGCCTGGAAAGCTCAGCCAGATCTTCCAAACTCCCAGCCAGGCTCACAGAGAGCCATGATCCTGGAAGCACTTGGACTACCAGCTCCCAAACCCTAAGGCTCCCAGGGCTTCTATGCTTTTGAAATTGTTTTGGAATTTCCCTTACACAGGAAATTTTTACTTTTCATTCCAAAACAGAACAAAATAATTGCAGTATTTCAAAATTTCCCACGGAAGGCAAATTCCAAATTTCTACCAGTTCCAGCACTAAGTAGAAGCTTGAGAAGAGAAACCCTTAGAATGATTGAATGTCTCTCTAAATTGGAGATACCTTATAAGCATGTGAAGAGCACATCTTTAAGAGCTGCAGCTTTGTGGCACAGCATCAAGGGAAATGCTATAAAGAATGAAGGGTTTTGTTTTGTTTAATTTTTATATGCTAGCATGTATGTAGATTTTAAAGCAACAGGAGGAGGAAAAGAAGCCAGGTCCCAAAAAGAGCCATCTTACATATGTAAATTCAACTGGAAGTAAAAAAGGAGTTGGGGAAAGAGTGAAAGACAAGATAAGGAGAAGAGAGTGAGGGAGAGAGACTGCAGGAGGAATAAAGGAAAAAAGAGAAGTATGGGATCAATCATACCCTGTAGGCACAGCCCTGAGCCAGCAGAGCTACACTGCCCCAGGAAGAGATGTGACGCACATTGCGGATAGTGCCTCAAAGAGCCCCTGGTGCATCAAGTGGGAGCACTGCTGCTGCAATAAGTCTTAAAAGGAGTGCAGCAGGGGAAGGGTTACAAATGGGCTGTTGCACAGAGACACCACCAGGGAACAGTCTCTGTACTCCAGTATCAAAGGCACTGCGCCAGGCCAATGCACAGGGGTATGTGAGCGAGGATGCTTCTTTCACCCTCCCCAGTTTGCTCACATGTCTCATGGCCAAGCAAAAAGTCCTCTTGCTGGTACAGCTTACTGCAATGAAATGATATAAACTCTACTGGCAAATACAGTATAAGATGTGTTCCCATCACAAAAAGAAAAGGAGTACTTGTGGCACCTTAGAGACTAACAAATTTATTTGAGCATAAGCTTTCGTGAGCTACAGCTCACTTCATCAGATGCATTCAGTGGAAAATTCAGTGGGGAGATTTATATTCACACAGAGAACATGAAACAATGGGTTTTATCATACACACTGTAAGGAGAGTGATCACTTAAGATGAGCCATCACCAGCTGTAGGAATGCATGATAGAGATCTTGTAGGTGTTTGTCTCTGTCTGAGGGGTTGGAGCAAATGCGGTTATATCGTAGAGCTTGGCTGTAGACAATGGATTGTGTGGTGTGATCTGGATGAAAGCTAGAGGCATGTAGGTAGGAATAGCAGTCGGTAGGTTTCCGATATAGGGTGGTGTTTATGTGACCATCACTTATTAGCATCGTTGTGTCCAGGAAGTGGATCTCTTGTGTGGACTGGTCCAGGCTAAGGTTGATGGTGGGATGGAAATTGTTGAAATCATGGTGGAATTCCTCAAGGGCTGCTTTTCCGTGGGTCCAGATGATGAAGATGTCATCAATGTAGCACAAGTAGAGTAGGGGCATTAGGGGACGAGAGCTGAGGAAGCGTTGTTCTAGTCAGCCATAAAAATGTTGGCATACTGTGGGGCCATGCGGATACCCATCGCAGTGCCGCTGATTTGAAGGTATACATTGTCCCCAAGTGTGAAATAGTTATGCGTGAGGACAAAGTCACAAAGTTCAGCCACCAGGTTAGCCGTGACATTATCAGGGATACTGTTCCTGATGGCTTGTAGTCCATCTTTGTGTGGATTGTTGGTGTAGAGGGCTTCTACATCCATAGTGGCTAGGATGGTGTTTTTAGGAAGATCACCGATGGATTGTAGTTTCCTCCTGAAGGTCGAAACAGCAGATTGGACTTCTACATAGAGTGCTTCTGCCGACGTGCATGGGCTGAAATTGTGGAAAAGCAGCACCACTTGCCCCATAACCTCAGCCGTGCAGAACACAATGCCATCCAGAGCCTCAGAAACATCTCTGACATCATAATCAAAAAGGCTGACAAAGGAGGTGCTGTCGTCATCATGAATAGGTCAGAATATGAACAAGAGGCTACTAGGCAGCTCTCCAACACCACTTTCTACAAGCCATTACCCTCTGATTCCACTGTGGGTTACCAAAAGAAACTACAGCATTTGCTCAAGAAACTCCCTGAAAAAGCACAAGAACAAATCCGCACAGACACACCCCTGGAACCCCAACCTGGGATATTCTATCTGCTACCCAAGATCCATAAACCTGGAAATCCTGGACGCCCCATCATCTCAGGCATTGACACTCTAACAGCAGGATTGTCTGGCTATGTAGACTCCCTCCTCAGGCCCTACGTTACCAGAACTCCCAGCTATCTTCAAGACACCGCTGACTTCCTGAGGAAACTACAATCCATCGTGATCTTCCTAAAAACACCATCCTAGCCACTATGGATGTAGAAGCCCTCTACACCAACATTCCACACAAAGATGGACTACAAGCCATCAGGAACAGTATCCCTGATAATGTCACGGCTAACCTGGTGGCTGAACTTTGTGACTTTGTCCTCACCCATAACTATTTCACATTTGGGGCCAATGTATACCTTCAAATCAGCGGCACTGTGATGGGTACTCGCATGGCCCCACAGTATGCCAACATTTTTATAGCTAACTTAGAACAATGCTTCCTCAGCTCTCGTCCCCTAATGCCCCTACTCTACTTGTGCTACATTGATGACATCTTCATCATCTGGACCCATGGAAAAGAAGCCCTTGAGGAATTCCACCATGATTTCCATCCCACCATCAACCTCAGCCTGGACCAGTCCACACAAGAGATCCACTTCCTGGACACTATGGTGCTAATAAGCGATGGTCACATAAACACCACCCTATATCGGAAACCTACTGACCGCTATTCCTACCTACATGCCTCTAGCTTTCATCCAGATCACACCACACGATCCATTGTCTACAGCCAAGCTTTACGATATAACCACATTTGCTCCAATCCCTCAGACAGAGACAAACACCTACAAGATCTCTATTATGCATTCTTACAACTACAATACCCACCTGCTGAAGTGAAGAAACAGATTGACAGAGCCAGAAGAGTACCCAGAAGTCACCTACTACAGGACAGGCCCAACAAAGAAAATAACAGAACGCCACTAGCCATCACCTTCAGCCCCCAACTAAAACCTCTCCAACGCATCATCAAGGATCTACAACCTATCCTGAAGGACGACCCATCACTCTCACAGATCTTGGGAGACAGGCCAGTCCTTGCTTACAGACAACCCCCCAATCTGAAGCAAATACTCACCAGCAACCACACACCACACAACAGAACCACTAACCCAGGAACCTATCCTTGCAACAAAGCCCATTGCCAACTCCGTCCACATATCTATTCAGGGGACACCATCATAGGGCCTAATCACATCAGCCACACTATCAGAGGCTCGTTCACTGCGCATCTACCAATGTGATATATGCCATCATGTGCCAGCAATGCTCCTCAGCCATGTACATTGGTCAAATTGGACAGTCTCTACGTAAAAGAATAAATGGACACAAATCAGACGTCAAGAATTATAACATTCAAAAACCAGTCGGAGAACACTTTAATCTCTCCCGTCATTTGACTACAGACCTGAGAGTGTCTATCCTTCAACAAAAAAACTTCAAAAACAGACTCCAATGAGAGACTGCTGAATTGGAATTAATTTGCAAACTGGATACAATTAATTTAGGCTTGAATAGAGACTGGGAGAGGATGAGTCATTACACAAAGTAAAACTATTTCCCCATGTTATTTCTCCCCCCCACCCCACCCCCCACTGTTCCTCAGACGTTCTTGTTAACTGCTGGAAATGGCCCACCTTGCTTGTCACCATGAAAGGTTTTCCTCCTTCCCCCCTCCTGCTGGTGATGGCTCATCTTAAGTGATCACTCTCCTTACAGTGTGTATGATAAAATCCATTGTTTCATGTTCTCTGTGTGTGTATATAAATCTCCCCACTGTATTTTCCACCGAATGCATCCGATGAAGTGAGCTGTAGCTCACGAAAGCTTATGCTCAAATAAATTTGTTTGTCTCTAAGATGACACAAGTACTCCTTTTCTTTTTGCGAATACAGACTAACACGGCTGCTACTCTGATTCCCATCATGGTATAGCTCTACTGGTATATCTATCTACTGGTATATCTTAGGAGTACCAATTGAAAGGTTACTGCTGTTTTCTCAGAAGATAACCATCTCCTTTCTTTCCCTGTGTGTCTCTCTGATTAAGTTCAATCACCACCTCCTGCGGGACTTGCCATGTGAACACAGGAGTTTTTAATCTCCACAGGCCTTGAAAGCAATGTGATCAAATGGATGACTGAGGGAACTTGACAGGTGTACAGCTGTGTACTGCACCTCTGCTGCCCCCTGACTTCTGAGCTCATCTGTCTCTATTGTCTCACAGCATGCAAATACTCAGAAAAAGGAGATTTAAAGCAGCATTACAAGTTACTGCATTTAGCAAAGAGGAAAGAGAAAAATCAGCTGAGACGGTAGAGACAAAATCCTAAGTGGACAACAAAATCTGCTAGTCCCTTTCCTCTGATTCTGCTGCACAGAATGCCACTTGTAACAAGGGGAGGGTCCCCACTTCACTCTCCTCTGGGTCTCAGTGTGTTCTTGTCCAATTTTTGTCTATCTTTTAGGCTCAACATCAGGGCCAAGGAGACTGTTATCCCATAAAAAACAAACAACTAACAACAAAAACACGGTTCTTCAATTACAAAAGCCTATTCCCTCAGAGACAGAGTGACCCTTCCAATATGGATCTATCATAACCGCCAACATTTCAAAAAGAGCTTTCCTGGAACAATTCTGAGAAGTTGTGGGTCTGTGGGCTGCTTACAGAAAGGCTAGGAAGAGGGTGGTTCTGTGTGCATCCTCAGGAAGTTTACGTTATATAATGGGTGAGATAGTTTGGGGTTATTACAGCTGTTGCAGCACTGTAAATCCTCAGAAGAGGATGAGGAAAAGGTGTTACAGACCATGATTAAAACAGGACAGGGGCTTATAATATCACCAGAACCAAAGTCCCCCAGGACTCTGACCAACTCCTCCAAGAACTGTCAGGAATGGGAATTAGTGTTGCCACCTCTGAGGTCCAAGAAACCAGGCAGCCTGGACTAGTAGAGTGAGGGCAGGGCTTGGTGCTGCTCTCTGCTTCCCTCCATGTTCTATCATTCAAAATAGTAACACACTGAGGGGCGTGAGGGGAGAGTGCTGAGCCATTGCTGGGCCCCGCATACCTCTGGGCCAGGCCCTGCCGAGCCATTGTTGGGCCCTACCTCTCTCCATGACCCAGGTCTAAGGGAGATGCTTGGGTCTCCTCAGCCCTGCTCAGCCCCACAGTCAGCACCTTCTACCCCACTCTGAAGTGGGCCATGTTCCCTCCTTCCCAAGGATACAGACTCAGCAGGAGACCAAACCAAGGGGTTCCTCGTACAGAGAAAAAAAAGGTGGCAAGGGCTGGGGAATGGGAGTTAGCAAAAACTGAGACTTTTAATGTCCCCAGAAGTAGGGTGACCAGATAGCAACTGTGAAAAAACGGGACGGGGGTGCATGGGGGGTAACAGATGCCTATATAAGAAAAAGTCCCCAAAAATGGGACTGTCCCTTTAAAAACGGGACATCTGGTCACCCTCCCCAGAAGACTTCTAGATTTCCTGGGACATCTACTTTCCATACAGGTGTTAGTTGTTTTTCCATAGATTTGGAACTCTTGTGCTTTCTAAGTGTGTGTGTGTAAAAGAAGTTCTTTATTAAAGGTTTCAGAGTAGAGCCGAGTTAGTCTGTATTCGTAAAAAGAAAAGGAGTACTTGTGGCACCTTAGAGACTAACAAATTTATTTGAGCATAAGCTTTCGTGAGATACAGGTCACTTCATCGGATGCATTCGGTGGAAAATACAATGGGGAGATTTATATAACACACAGAGAACATGAAACAATGGGTTTTATCATACACACTGTAAGGAGAGTGATCACTTAAGATGAGCTATTACCAGCAGGAAGGCTGGAGGGGGGGAGGAGGAAAACCTTTTATGGTGATAATTAAGGTGGGCCATTTCCAGCAGTTAACAAAAACGCCTGAGGAACAGTGCGGGGGGGGGAAATAATATGGGGAAATAGTTTTACTTTGTGTAGTGACCATCCACTCCCTGTCTCTATTCAAGCCTAAGTTAATTGTATCCAGTTTGCAAATTAATTCCAATTCAGCAGTCTCTCGTTGGAGTCTGTTTTTGAAGTTTTTTTGTTGAAAGATAGACACTCTCAGGTCTGTAATCGAGTGACCGGAGAGATTGAAGTGTTCTCCGACTGGTTTTTGAATGTTATAATTCTTGACGTCTGATTTGTGTCCATTTATTCTTTTACGTGGAGACTGTCCAGTTTCATCAATGTATATGGCAGAGGGGCATTGCTGGCACATGATGGCATATATCACATTGGTAGATGCGCAGGTGAACGAGCCTCTGATAGTGTGGCTGATGTGATTAGGCCCTATGATGGTGTCCCCTGAATAGATATGTGGACAGAGTTGGCAACGGGCTTTGTTGCAAGGATAGGTTCCTGGGTTAGTGGTTCTGTTGTGTGGTATCCAGTATTTTCTACCGAATGCATCCGATGACGTGAGCTGTAGCTCACGAAAGCTTATGCTCAAATAAATTTGTTAGTCTCTAAGGTGCCACAAGTACTCCTTTTCTTTTTGTGAATACAGACTAACACAGCTGCTACTCTGAGACCTGAGAGTGGCTATCCTTCAACAAAAAAACTTCAAAAACAGACTCCAACGAGAGACTGCTGAATTGGAATTAATTTGCAAACTGGATACAATTAACTTAGGCTTGAATAGAGACAGGGAGTGGATGGTCATTACACAAAGTAAAACTCTTTCCCCATATTATTTTCCCCCCCACCCCACCCCCCACAGTTCCTCAGATGTTTTTGTTAACTGCTGGAAATGGCCCACCTTGCTTGTCACCATAAAAGGTTTTCCTCCTTCCCCCCCCCATCCTTCCTGCTGGTAATAGCTCATCTTAAGTGATCACTCTCCTTACAGTGTGTATGATAAAACCCATTGTTTCATGTTCTCTGTGTGTGTATATAAATCTCCCCACTGTATTTTCAATTGAATTCATCCGATGAAATGAGCTGTAGCTCACAAAAGCTTATGCTCAAATAAATTTGTTAGTTTCTAAGGTGCCACAAGTACTCCTTTTCTTTATTAAAGACTCTCTGTTCCTTGCTTTATTTGTCATGTGTCCCTGAAGAATTAAACTATAAACCAGAGTGTCCACGAGGGGGAAGCCCTGGAAGAATGTGCATAAGCTAATGGAGAGACATGGGATTCAGCACTAGCCTTGGGGCATGCAGCAGCTGCAGGGCTCACATCCCAAGGACGGCTACCAGAATAAGAGTCTGTACCCTGGGAATGTGCCTGAGAAGCCAAAGATAGAGATGGTATCAGGACACTGCCCAGATACAGTGGGATTCAGAGGCTGTGGGATCCAAAGATGGGTCCAATACAGCACCCTGTAGACCATCCACAAGCAGGAGGGACCTTGTATGTCTTGTAAGGTATCATTTGAAAACTAATAGCTTGCTGGTCAATAATATGGTGAAATGTATGTAGCAATATTATATGTAAAGTTATGAACATAAGCTGAAATCACGACTGAAATGTGTTTGCCAGACAAGTCTGGGAAGTGGGTAAACCTGTTTCTCAAAGACAAAGGACAAGTTGACACCTCTAGCCAGGTCTCATCAAAGCAGATGGGCCATCACCTACCAAGTGGTTATTCCTTGGCAAGGAAGTGGGGGCAGGAACAAACCGATCTGCATCTTAGCAAACAGCAACATAACACCTCTTCCCCACCAGACTACATGTCTCCTTGCTCTCAGCTGGAAAGAACTTGATCTAGGACTCACTCACAGGAAAATACACTTCAAAGGGTGACTGAACTATAAAAGTGAGGGGCAAAAACACCCCAAGTTCTCTCTTCTGTCTATCTCTCTCTTTTCACCGAAGAATAGTCGTTGGACCTTGGGAGCAGATCCTGACCTGAAACTTGGTCAGCAATGCCACTGAAAACCTGTGATAAGAATTTCACCTTGAATCACATCTATTTTATTTAAGTTTAGTACTAGAAAGTATTCTATCTTTATTTTTCTTGTAATCATTTCTGATGTTCATGCCATAATGCTTATATTCACTTAAAACTGTTCTCTTTGTAGTTAAATAAACTTTTTATTCTTTAATCAAAACTAATCCAGTGTTGTGAACCATATGGGTAACTCCATTAAGGTGGCAAACTGCTTTATCTTGATTGCTATAGAGGGACAATGGACCTAATGTATGAAGACTGTTCAGAACACACTCTTTTGGGGGGAAATGTGGGGCTGGGAGCATGTTAAGGTCACCCTGCATGTAGTAACTGAGGCTGGTGGAAGCCATAGTGTGTCTGGTGTGTCACTGACAGATGGCTGGGATCAGCATTGCTGGACCAGGGCTGTAGCTAACACAGATACTCAGGGTGAGACCTGCATGCTGTTTGTGAGGGGCCCAGGTTGGGAGCCACAACAGCAAAGCATTTTGAGGCACCCCAGGTTGCAGGGCAGGCGGTGATACAGCCCCTCACTAGTCTGAAATTACCAATCCTTGAGAAGTCATCCCTCTTCCCAAATTAACTCAGCCTCCCCACTTTGCCTAAATTTACCACTTATTTGATGCAATAATTGGTCTGTGACAGGCAAGAATCCTGAGCCACAATAGAGCTCTTGCCCTGCAGCCAAACCCCCACCAGATTCACAGGAAACAGAGCTTCCATGCCAGTGCCTGAATAGCAAACCTTCTCAGCCCAGGGAGGCACAGGACCTTAAAAAATAATTCCGGCAAGCAGATCTCTCTCTCTCACTCTCTCCTCTCCCCCACATCTGTGCTAAGAGGAATAAAAACCAGCAATATTTTATTTTTTCACTAAAAAAAAAAATTAGTCGATATGTCTGACACACAGGACACAGATCTGTTAAGAAAGAAACAGTTGTTTTGTCATTTTCCAGTCTCTTCCCCGCCCCCCCCCCCATTTTATAATTACATACACACACAAACACACAGTGAGAGAGAGAGTAATATACTACACACTCACACATACCCAAATCCCCATTTATTAAGACATCAGGTCACCATGACTATTCTTAAAAATCTTGTGTAACAGCAGCTAATGACCCTGCCATGTGACAGGAATATAACTTTTTGTAAACCTATCCATAGTATTTGACTGAGACAGGCAGAGGTAAAAGTAACTTAAAGGACTTATCGGTACACCGGAGTCCTGAGCAGGGGGCGTGGCCTCAACCGGAAGAGGCAGGGCCTTCAAATATCCGGGCCCTTTAAATCACCCCCGGAGCTACCAGCTGCAGAGGCGGCTGGGAGCCCCGGGGCACAGGGGCAATTTAAAGGGCCTCGGGCTCCGGCCGCCGCTACCGCAGCAGAGCCCTGGGCCCTTTAAATCACCGCTGGAGCCCTGCCGCCACTACCCCGGCAGCGGGGCTCGGGCAGTTCTTTAAAGGGCCCGGGGCTCCGGCAATTATGAGGAGCCCCGGGCCCTTTAAATTATTGCCAGAGCCCTGCCGCCACTACCCCAGGGCTCCAGTAGCGGGGCTCGGGAGGCAATTTAAAGGGCCCGGGGCTCAGCCACTGTGAAGAGCCCCGGGCCCTTTAAATCACCAGCCTAAGGAAGCCGGTCCAGTCCAGTATGACGTACTGGCTCTTGCCAGTACGCCGGACCGGACCGGACCAGCTTACTTTCACCTCTGGAGACAGGAGATAAAGAGCACCTGCGGTACCTACCCTCCTGTGTATCACAACAAGGACTGATCAGATCAAAGGGCAAATGCTGGTAACTATATGTTCCATTCCGAAAAGTAACCTTAACAAAATTGCACTTTTGTGCAAACATATCTGGTCCATGTGCATATTCTAAATTATGGGTGCTCGCTTGCTGCTGTTCATTCCTTATAGTACTGTAGAGCCCAGTTTGCTAAGAAAGAGCAGGCTGGATTCTATTCCTTCTTGAGAATTAGCACAAGAATTGTTTGTTAAATTCCAATCAGTTACATCTGACAAATCAGTTAAAGTAATGAGTATGCCCAGAGGTCATTGAAGTCATAGTTTTCCCTGCAGAACTTCTGTAACTGGGGTTGATATGTGAGAAGGAAATAACCTAATTCAACCTTCTTTCATATCCCTCTTTGAGTTAGAAAAAAACATCTTTGCAATTTATAAACTGAACACAGCTGATGTGAAAGTCACTGAAAAACAACAGGCAGGGGGCCACACTCATTTTTACAGAGCTACTTTGGGGAATGACAACACTTAAAACCCATGCTCAGTCAGAAATGTAGAAATACCACCGTAATCCATTATGTTAGACAAATGCAAATAAAATGGGGTGCATATAAACCAGAATTCATTCTTCGTTTAAGATTCCCCTGCAAACTATTTGGTCATAACAATGCACAATAAGAGCTAATTTCTTCCAGCAGATACACTTTTGGGTAGATTGCAGATGAGTGGCAGAACTGATTGGCTATGTTGGCTGCAGTGAAAAAATATTGTTCCGCCAAATGTTTGCCTGCTCCAAAACATTTACACTGACTGGAACTCATCCACATTAGGATTAAAGCTATCCAAAGAGGTGGCAAAAAAGACAGTGATTAAGGCTGTGCCCAATCAAAGAGTGTCGGTTTGCACGTCAGCAAGTTTACAAGTATTACAACCCCTGAATTCCGTGTTGAGTTTCAGGGCCAAATAACCCTGGTGTGAAGATCAGGCACAAATGTGATAAGCCCAGGGGATTTCTGGTGTAACCAACAATAGAAATGGGCATTCAGTCTCTCCATGTAGTATATCACCTTTTGCCATATGTAGGGAGAGGGTGCTGGTGGCTTTGAAATCTTTTCTAATATTTTCTCTGCTATCTGCAAAACCAGCTGACTGGCTCCTTCTATATCCTAGGTCCTCAGCAGAAGTTCAGCTGAAACATTTCTGCTTCTGGGCCAGCTAGTAAGGCCTACTGTACAAATGCTATCAAACAATCTCCAATTTGGCCCTTTTCCAAACTGCTATGTGGAAAGAACTTCTGCTTTAATGTTACCTGATAGACAGCAGGGCTGTAACCCACTACTAGAAATGTGCAATGCAAGTGACTGGGGCGAGTAATGAAACAAACATTTCTGATTTCAGAGTAGCAGCCGTGTTAGTCTGTATTCGCAAAAAGAAAAGGAGTACTTGTGGCACCTTAGAGACTAACAAATTTATTTGAGCATAAGCTTTTGTGAGCTACAGCTCACTTCATCGGATGCAACAAAATGCATCCGATGAAGTGAGCTGTAGCTCACAAAAGCTTATGCTCAAATAAATTTGTTAGTCTCTAAGGTGCCACAAGTACTCCTATACATTTCTGAACTGATGCAAATCCTTGAAAATAATTGGTATAGAAGGTACTTTAGCTCCCTTAATCCAATTAGGAGGAAAAAATACCTCTGTATAGCCATATAAATTCAGGTTGATTTTTTCAGCAAAACCCTATCTCTTAAGCACAACCCATTAGAAAATATCTTATAATACAGTTAGTTATTGACAGCATAAAGCCTTTTAATCTTGAATACTTAAGGAATAAAAATATAATCAATCAAGGTACAAAATAATTTGGGACTGAGCACAGAGGTCTAGTTAATTTGTTGTATAGTCCACAAATGGCTAATATACACATCTCACTACTGGTTAATATTCACCAGTTTGAGTATGTATTGTACAGCCTAGCACCAATTAATGTACTTAGCCGTAGATAATATATTGTACATGCCAAACTTACCAGACTGAAAGACATTTGTTCTCCACTTTGGATAACAAGAGATTTCAATTAAGCAGTATCACATGGCACATGCATTGTGAGGCACTGGATCAGAGACCAATTACCTTCTATCACCTAAGCAGCACAACAGAAGCCTATAATGCTCACCCCGTGGCTTGGTTCTATGCATATTTTCAAAACAGAGGCAGTGAGGGAGACAGATGTGCCATAGAAGAGCTCTTCTAGATCCCACTGATCAGTAATTTTTGCAAAAACAAACAAAAAACTCCACAACCTGTTGGCCTTTCTCATTTCTCCCACTTTTTACATGTTTTTACAATGTCTAGCAAGAAATAAAGCCATTAACTATAGCAAAGGTTAAAACAGCAATGATTTTCATCGAAACACATAGTACCTTCGGAAGAAGCTTCATAACTTCAAGTTTTTCAGGCTTCATTTTCCCAAAGAGATCTCAGTTTCGAGATTCTTGCAGAGATGACAGCCAGCAGTAATGGGCACTGTTCACCCCTCAGTGTATTCTTCTCCCAAAGGGAAGAAGCTAGTCAGGCTATTCGTTACAACTAAGATGGGCCAAATTTGTAGCCACTTTAAATAGTAGTATCAGAGGAGTAGCCATGTTAGTCTGGATCTGTAAAAGCAGCAAAGCGTCCTGTGGAACCTTATAGACGAACAGACGTATTGAAGCATAAGCTTTCGTGGGTGAATACCCACTTTGTCGGATCCGATGAAGTGAGTATTCACCCACAAAAGCTGATGCTCCAATACGTCTATTAGTCTATAAGGTGTCATAGGACTCTTTGCTGGTTTTACATATTAGAAAATTGCTTGTGAACTAAATCTGATTTTCATTACCTGTAAAACTGGTATAAGTGACATCAGAATCAGGATTATGTTATAAGCATCTTATAGAACTCACATCACTTCCACTGTGAGTCTATTTTTCCTCCCACTGTTTGTCTTGTCTGTTTAGATCATAAGCTCTTCTGGGTAAGGATTGTCTCTCATTATATGTTTACAGAGGCCCAAACACAATGAGGTCCCAATTTTAGTAGGACCTCTATGTGCTATTGCAATACCATGTAGATACATCTGTTGTGGATAGGAAGAATACAACTTCACTTTGAGATCAAGGACCACCCAACACTATGCATACCTTGCAATATATGTCCTATCTTTAAAAAATTGCATATTCTTGAGCACCCTGCCTCCCTTCATGTAATGCAACACAGTATGACAGCAAAAAGGCCAGTTCAATTTGGGCTGAAAAGAACACAAAGCAGAGGAGTAATGGCTCAGATCCATGGTGAGAGTTAGGCATTGTGATGCTGTGTGTAATGGAACCTAGAAAATCAAAATCTAACTATTGGCTAGGGAATAGCCTGAGGTGGGTCTCCCTCAGTTTCTCCTACTGAAGTGGTTCCACTCTAATTAAATACTTAAATAATTAAATATTAATGGGGTGAGTGAAAGAGTTAGAATGACGCTGTAGCCCAATGGTTCAGGCACTCCCGATAGGTAGGAAACCCCTGTTCAAATGCTTTCTCCTTGTTAGGCAGAGATGGGATATGAACTGGGAAATAAATGCAAGACTAAAAGTTATGAGGTAGCTTCCCTTCTCACAGCAGTTTTGTATGAACTCACCTAAAGGGCCTGATCAACTAGGTGGCTTTTGACCATCCCAATCAGATCAGACAGCTGAATGCCTATTTTCCTCAGTTTGTGAATACCCTGGGGCTTAGGAAGGAGATAAGCACCCAGGAGCCTACAGAGAGGCAGCAGTGCACATGCCTATAGACAAAACCTAGGCACCTTCAGGGCTAGGCAGCAGCAAAGCAGGAGTTTTGTGAATTGCAGTGAGCCTAAAAATGGGACTTAGGCACATAAGTACTTTCATGAATCACACCCATGTTCCCTGTCTATGAGCCTGGTCCAATGTTAATTGAAGTTTATTTAGTCTCATAAGCTTTGGATCAGTTCCTGTGTGACTATAGTGAAACTACTCCTGGGCTATTGGGCCACATATTCAGGTTCCATGGGCTGTGAATCTTAGGAGTGCAGTGTGCTCTGGCCACACCCCATTTTATCTCCAAGTGCAACTAAGGGTAGTCTGCATGGGTGGAGAACATGATACCAGTCTGCAAATATTTGGCAGCTCCAAATGTCAAGGAGGGAGAAGAATTATTTAGGTTGCTATCAGGTTTATATCTAGGAATGAAGCTGAGCAAGAGAAAATTCTGGTTGACTACAGGGAAAGCTTTTGAAGGAGATGAGAGACCTACTGGGCTGTGGAGTCCTAGAGAAGTCTCCCAAGAGAAGGGGATGGAAGCCCCATCATTTGGGACATTTAAAACTGGACAAAATCTTAGGGACAAAGTTCTGTAGGGAACAAGCTGGGATTGACAGGCAGATGAACTGGACAGTGTGAGGGTTCTTTTCCTTTTCTGGTTTCTATGACTTATCATCTCAGATAAACACTGAACACAAGTCATATAAATCAACTACTTTTTCTGAATCCCAAAGGAACAGCTGAATAAATCTATTGCACAGCTGGTACGGTATACAGAAGACTATATTGCCTCTGGGTTTTTAACTACAGTATTATGTGTAGCACTTGGAAATGATCTCTGTAGCCTTTGCATTTCAGGTTCCACCTGATTCAAGTTCAAAATGAGAAGAGGGCAATACATAGAAGGATCGTTGACAAGGATATTGTCCTTCATCATTTTGTTCCCTTTCCGGGGGTCTATGTGCCAGACCCTTATAATGTGTGTAAAAGCAGATGTTATCTCAGGTTAGACAAGGTTTCTTTTATTTATGCTGTAACAATGGATTTACCAGCTCTAATTCCAAAGCACTTGATGTGTCACTTTATTACTGCTACCACCACATTTAAGAGAACATGGTTCTTATTTATGTCTCCATTCAATAAAACAACTTTTTCATGTGTCAAAATTTGTCTTTTGCAACAATTGCCCTGAGCTGAATACTGTAACCAAGGTTTTGCAAATGGTTAATATAAAATCCTGAAACCCCCTGAAGTAGACACTCAGATACTATTGTGATGAGTGTGGTTTAAATACTGAGTTCAATAAACACTTACACAGAAGTCAGGGTGGGTTCAAGTACAAGCCTAACCTGTGAACATCTGTCCAGGTCCATAGAAGTTAGGTGGAACAGGTGCAGAGAAGGGCTCATGAGATGATACGGGGAATGGAAAACCTACTTTATGAAAGGATACTCAAAGAGCTTGCCTTGTTTAGCCTAAACAAAGAAAGCTGAGGAGAGATATGATTGCTCTCTCAGAGGAATAAATACCAGGGAGGGAAAGGAGTTATTTTTGTTAAGTGCCAATATGGACACAAGAACAAATGAATATAACTGGACTTCAGGTAGTTTAGGCTTGAAATTAACCATCAGAGGAGTGAAGTTCTGATACAGCCTTCCAAGAGGAGCAGTTAGGGCAAAAAACTGGCTTCAAGACTGAGCTTGATAAGTTTATGGAGGGGATGATGTAATAGACTGCCTACAATGGCATGTAGTCGATCTGTGGAGGGCTCTGAGTTACTACAGAAAATTCTTTCCCAGGTGTCTAGCTGGTGGATCTTCCCTCCATGCTCAGGGTCTAACTGATTGCCATATTTGGGGTTGGGAAAGAATTTCCCACCAGGTCAGATTGGCAGAGACCGTGGGGGGTTTTCACCTTCCTCTTCAGCCTGTGGCACGGGTCACTTGCAGGTTTAAATTAGTGTAAATGATGGATTCTCTGTAACTTGAAGTCGAGGACTTTGATAACTTCAGTAATTCAGCCAGAGGTTATGGGTCTATTATAGGAGTGGGTGGGTGAAGTTTTGTGGCCAGCAAAGGTTTTTGTGGCCAGCAATGTGCCAGCAGGAGGTTAGACTAGATGATCATGATGGTCCGTTCTGATCTTCAAGTCTATGACTCTGTGTCTATGAGGTATGCCTGGATGATAGTATTCACCTTGCCCCTCAAGCTGGGCCCTCCAGCTATCTCCTCCCCTGAGCCACAAAGCATGCACAAGCCTGCAGCTTGAGCCTTCTCCCAATCTTTATGTAGCCCTCTTCCAGCTACACAGTGTCTTCTGAGGTTCACAGGCTGATGGTTTGCTACATCTTCCTTCTAAGGCAACATCTACTTCTCTCCCACTCCACAGGATATTCAGGCAGTGACAGGGGATCAGGAAGCAGTTAGACCAACTCCACTATTAGCTGGACACACTCTCTCTACACCTGTATCCATGGCTACATTAAACAGTACCCTATGTCATACATATAAAGGGAAGGGTAACAACCTTTATATATACAGTAACATCAAATCCCTCCTGGCCAGAGGTACAGAATCACTCACCTGTAAGGGGTTAATCAGTTCCATTAACCTAGTTCGCACCTGACCAGAAGGACCAATTGGGAAAGCAGATACTTTCAAATGTGTGTGTGCGGGGGGGGGGAGGTTTTGTTTGTGCTCTCTGTGTGTTCCCTCTTGAGACAAAGAGAGAGACCAAGCAAGTAATCCAGCTTCTACTGAAATGATGCATCTAAAATTACAGAAATTGTAAGTAATAGCAAGGAAATGCGTTACATTATTTTTTGTTTTAGCTTGTGAACTTTCCCTGTGCTAAGAGGGAGGTTTATCCCTGTTTTTTTGTAACTTTGAAGTTTTACCTAGAGGGGAATCCTCTGTGTTTTAAATCTTACTACCCTGTAAAGTTACCTTCCATCCTGATTTTACAGAAGTGCTTCTTTTACTTTTTTTTTTATAATAAAGTTCTGCTTTTAAGAACCTGATTGGTTTTTAGTGTCCTAAAAACCCAAGGGTCTGGTCTGGGCACCTTGGTTACCTATTTGGTTAGTATATTATTCTCAAGCCTCCCCAGGAAAGTGGGTGTAGGGGTTTGGGGGGATATTTTGGGGAAACAGGAACTCCAAGTGGTCCTTTTCCTGAATCTTTGTCTAACTCACTTGGTGGTAAAAAGAAAAGGAGTACTTGTGGCACCTTAGAGACTAACAAATTTATTTGAGCATAAGCTTTCGTGAGCTACAGCTCACTTCATCGGATGCATTCAGTGGAAAATACAGTGGGGAGATTTATGTACATAGAGAACATGAAACAATGGGTGTTACCATACACACTGTAACTAGAGTGATCACTTAAGGTGAGCTATTACTAGCAGGAGAGCAGGTGGGGGGGAACTTTTGTAGAGATAATCAAGGTGGGCCATTTCCAGCATTTGACAAGAATGTCTGAGGAACAGTGGGGGGGTCGGGGGAGGGATAAACATGGGGAAATAGTTTTACTTTGTGTAATGACCCATCCACTCCCTGTCTCTATTCAAGCCTAAGTTAATTGTATCCAGTTTGCAAATTAATTCCAATTCAGCAGTCTCTCATTGGAGTCTGTTTTTGAAGTTTTTTTGTTGAAGGATAGCCACTCTCAGGTCTGTAATCGAGTGACCGGAGAGATTGAAGTGTTCTCCATCTAGTTTTTGAATGTTATAATTCTTGAGATCTGATTTGTGTCCATTTATTCTTTTACGTAGAGACTGTCCAGTTTGACCAATGTACATGGCAGAGGGGCATTGCTGGCACATGATGGCATATATCACATTGGTAGATGTGCAGGTGAACTAGCCTCTGATATTGTGGCTGATGTGATTAGGCCCTGAAGCAAATACTCACCAGCAACCACACACTACACAACAGAACCACTAACCCAGGAACCTATCCTTGCAACAAAGCCCATTGCCAACTCTGTCCACATATTTATTCAGGGGACACCATCATAGGGCCTAATCAATTAACTTAGGCTTGAATAGAGACTGGGAGTGGATGGATCATTACACAAAGTAAAACTATTTCCCCATGTTTATCCCTCCTCCCACCCCCCACTGTTCCTCAGACGTTCTTGTCAACTGCTGGAAATGGCCCACTTTGATTATCACTACAAAAGGTCCCCTCCCCCCCGCTCTCCTGCTGGTAATAGCTCACCTTAAGTGATCGCTCTGGTTACAGTGTGTATGGTAACACCCATTGTTTCATGTTTTCTATGTATATAAATTTCCACTGAATGCATCCGAAGAAGTGAGCTGTAGCTCACGAAAGCTTATGCTCAAATAAATTTGTTAGTCTCTAAGGTGCCACAAGTACTCCTTTTCTTTTTGCGAATACAGACTAACACGGCTGCTACTCTGAAACCTGTCACTTGGTGGTAGCAACAGTACCATCCAAGGACAAGGAAGGATTTGTGCCTTGGGGAAGTTTTTAACCTAAGCTGGTAGAAATAAGCTTAGGGGGTCTTTCATGCAGGTCCCTACATCTGTACCCCAGAGTTCAGAGTGGGGAGGGAACCCTGACACGCTATAAGGTTGATCATAAGATTGCTAGGGGATCAAGCTCCCATTATCTCTTCCCTGCTCCAGATGAAATCATCCTAGTTTTGCAATCCCTCTTCAGATACAAATCCCATCATACTGCTTCTCATATTTTGTTGCTTTTCTATGGCTTTTTCAACATTGCCTTTTTCTTCTTTTTAAAATGATGAGTCCATAAGTGGACACTGTACTCCAGAGAAGGGCACACCTCTGCTTTGGGAACTACCATTATATATTTTGCTCCATCAAAGTTGCCTTTCAGTGCTGTTCAGTGGCTCTACTTTGATAGATCTGCAGACATCAGAGCTTCAGATCTCCATGTTGGATTGGATTGCACACACATTCAGATTTCACCATGGTAGAAACTTCCAGTTTTACTGAAAGAAAAGCTGGAGGACAGGACACATTTTTGTTATATAAACACTTGATATGTCTAAGCTAGATCATTAGGATATGTTATGATGTGTGAACTTTCCTGTCTCTGTACATTCAGTTAGCCAGGATGGGCATGAAGGCAACCCCATGGAATAAGTGTCCCTAGCCTCTGTTTGCCAGAAGCTGGGAGTGGACGACAGGGAGTGGATCACTTGATGATTACCTGTTCTGTTCACTCCCTCTGAAGCACCTGGTATTGGCCGCGATAAAAAGACAGGATACTGGGCTGGATGGACCATTGGTCTGACCTAGTATGGCTGGTCTTATGTTCTTCGCCACACCGGGGGTCCCAAAGGCTTAAAGTGAATCCTGCCTTCTAGCATACGTACCATCTCAGATGCAGTTCCTGAATGTATTTCTCTGCTTGTTGGTTTGTCTCATCTCTCCTATGCGTTATTAGGGCTTGGGTCAAGTGGGAACCGAGAAGAAAAATTTCCCCCTTGTTAAAATAAGAGATGGTTTAATAAATCACATCTTCAGATGGTGTAAATTGGCATAGTCCATTGAAGTCAATAGTGCTACACTGATTGAGGATCTGGTCCAGGAAGTGGAGAGTTTGGGGAAAGCAATTTTTTTTCACTGTTTCCTAATCAAGTAATCCTAGCCAGGATGACATGCATGAATCTCACCCTGGCGTTGTAATATTGACAAAACTTCTTCATTAACTCGTTCCCAACAACAGCATCTACTCACAAATGTTAGTGAAGCCTTGAGTACACTAATATTTGGATCAAGAGATGTATAAAGATTCAAATGATTGTACTCAATAAGAGATTCTCTGTAGCTTTATTAATTACTTATTTTATTTTGTGTATTCTGTATTTTATTCGTATCCATGACAGTGATTCTTTAAGGTGCACAGGGAAAGATTGTTCTAACTTTATTCAAGATGAATAATGTTTTACTTCATGAGCTGTCTCTCTAAATAAATGGGCTGTTCTTGGAATAAACTGCTAATCAGGATGAGCAAGGGAGTCAGAATCGGGCCCACAATAAGAAGAGCTAATTGAATACTGCAAATGCAACTTTCTATGACTATTCAAACAAATTCACACAATTCATACCCCTGTTGTGTTTGCTTTCTGCAAAGTTTCTATATGATAAAGTTTTGCTACCCTAATACACAAGAAAAACAACATTTGAAGTATTGTCAGAAAGAGAATTAAAATGTACTTTCTGTGAGCATTTGCACCAACATTTGAAGAGAAGATATTGAAATTTGGATCAGCAAGTCATGCTGTGTTTCAAGTATAATTGTTCAAAATGTACAGATTTTATTATGGAGATAGGAGGAAATATTTGAGTAATTCCATTTTTAACACTACCATGAAAACCTCTCAAATGACCTGATAGTAACAAATTAGCCATCTTTTTTGGCATTTTCTAGTACAACATAGGTCCAATCCTTAGATGAACATCTCTCCCAACTAGAGCAACTGTTGACTGAAATTGAAAATGTTAATCTTCCTTGCTGATAATCTTTTCTTGGAGGAAACAAGCTAATAACTATGATTATTACAAAGTATAAGACAAAAATGTCTGTTATGTCTTCATAATTCCAAGAGTGCATGGGAACAGTTAAATAGCTTTTTCACATTCAAATATTACATATTGTTACAAATGTATGTAAACTGTTAGGGGAAACAAAATTTCCCCAGGCATTTTCTATGTCCTGTGATTGACTGACAGCATTGTTAGAGCCCAAGAAACAGTTAGGAAGTGGGTGTAGTTTACCAAGCCCTAACAGGTTTAATGAACATAATTGTTTCATTTTGTGTTGATGATTCACTATTTTTTCCACATCCTTGTAAAAGGCAGGGAACACTGGATTCACATGTGTGTCTTTAAACAGCAGCTCACCAAGCTGAGCCCTAGTTGGGTTGATTTATGTTTTAATTTTATGGATGATATCACACAATTATCTCCAGATGGAATAATCAGGATGAAGCATTGCCAAACAACATTAGATACTAAAGAAGTTCAGCCAATGCAATCCATTCCATATAGTAATTATTTTTGTTTTGGCTTCATATAGTTGTATGGAGACACAAAACCCATTTCTTTAGGGCCTGATTCAACACCCATTGAAGTCAGTGGAAAGACTCCCACTGATTTCAGAGGGCATTGCCTCGAGCAGAGTCCAACACCCATTCACTCATTTTTCCCATTAGAATGGGAATGTCTCAAGGATCTCTCCATTATACTCCCTTTAGTCTCACTCCGGTCTTCCTCCTACCACTTTGCTGCTGATATTTGGGTCCATCAGTTGTAGTTTATTGAGCACAAAACATATAAAATCATATTTGCTCAGCCTGTGGTAGGTTGGGAAAAAAAGTCCTTTCTTTGAATTATGAGCTAAACAGTTTTGAGTTGGGGGGGTTGTTTGTTTGTTTGTTTTTGGCTGGATGAATAATATTATGTGTTAGCTAAATGATCATCTCAAGGTTTTCTTAGTGCTAAACTCTCCCAAACAAGCTTTTCTAGATTCAAGCTGACAATTTAAAGGCAGATAGGGTTATGCAAGAGGTCTATTTCTCATCTACCTGGGAATAACAAGCTCTTTGTTACTGGCAAAGCTAACTTCATAGAACACTTAAAATTTAGGCCAAAATGTTAGGAGCTAAAGTGAGATTTCTAGAGTGGGATTTTCAAAAGTGCCTAATTGAATTAGGAGCACAAGTCCCTTTGAAAGTCTTCAAGCCATACATAGGCACCTACTAAAAGCTAAATGTGGTTTTGGAAGCATAACTATAGGCACTGAGGTTTGAACATTGTGGAATGAGGCTATATTGCAGAACCCAAACTAGGCCTCAGGGCCAACAACTAGCCTCAACCCTTAGCATCCAATGACTAATCATGTCTTTGTCTCTTGGTCAAGCTTTATTGTGTATATAACTTCTCTTGTCCTGCCCCAAAAGCACGTTTGACCTCTGTGTCTAAGGTGTTAGTCACTTCATTACCATGGATAAAGATTACTCCAATATGTTTGGTATCGCTCAGGATCTGGCTTTGTGTGGTGCATCCAAGGTCACCCAGGAAGTATGGAACAGAGCCAGGAATTGAATCCACAACTCTTAAGCCCATTGCTTTAGCTACAAGGCCATTCTCCCCATTATTCCCCCCCTTTCCCCTCCCCCCAAAAGTTTACTTTTTTAATATGTTGATAGTGTGCTGGAAGACTGCCTCTCAGTCTAGGACAATGGTTCCCAACTTTTTCTCTGCTGTGGCACATCTTGATACCTTTAATTATTTTGAAGCATACCACCATATTGTCTCCAAATGAACTTGCCTTTGTATTGCCGCAGTTAAGCTGTTTACACCCTTACCATTCACAGTCTGTACAACACAGTTAAGCTGGCGAGTATGAGATATTGAAATCTGTATATAAAGGCTCAGGCAAAAATCAACCCAGTCATGAAAAGGATGCTTGTAGCTAAATCAACACGTTTTGATTGGTATGGTGTATAGAATCTTATTTCTAATCAACATAATATTTCTCATATCTATTGTATTAATTAGGGAGTTACAAATTTTTTGAAATTAACATCACAGTCTACCAATTTGATATTTTGCACATGATGGTGTAATCTAGATATAGGCTCTTTTCATTGAAAAACTTGCTAAATTGCATTACTTTTTGTGCAAAAATGGGCCCCTTATTAAGAGAAGCTGGCTTTTGCAGAAGAACTGAGAATTTTCACACTGCAATAGAACGACATGAAAATTGTCGTTTTTTTCAAAATTATTAAAAAAGTAAGATTTTGGCAGCGAGGTGTGGGGAGGGACTAGCCTGAAACAAAAGAGCAAAAATGTCCATGTGGGTCTTTTTTTAAAAAAAAAATGTTTGCCGGATTTGCACAGTTCTTGTTACAACAGCTCTCATTGTGCTGCTTAACTTAAATGGTGAGTTTGACAGGTGACCAAGACAGTCACCTTTGCTCCCTTCTAATTATTATCATACATTGCACAATCCATTTGAAAATTTCCAGCATTGGCTTATGAATTTATTGTTGCAACAACAAAACACTATGGTAACCGAGATAACCAAGGCAAAGGAAATGTAAAAACATCCAGTATGCAAAGAAAAGCAGGCTAGAAAATAAAAAATGTAGTGCCAGAGGCAATGGAAATGTACACACTGCTGCATGACCTCCGCGTGAAGGTCACTGTCATTTTACCCTGCATTCCTGGATAAAAATGTGGCCGTTGTTTCAGAGGAATACAACTTTTGATGAAAAGATTACACGTTCCATCAGTCCCTTTCAATTCATGGATGAGTGCAAGTCTCTCTCTACATAGATCAGGCCTGCACAACATGCGGCCCCCGTGGCTCACTGGGTGACCCGCAGGTGGTCTAGGCCAGCGGCGGGGTGGGACAAGCCAAAGGCTGGCTGGCTGGCCGGCGGGGTGATGAAGAGGCCAGTGGCTGGGGGGCAGGTGAGCTGGCGGCGGGGGAGGGAGGATGAGGAGGCGAGCTGGGGGGAGGTGGAGGGATGGCGAACCGAGCAGGGTGGACAGTGGTGGCAAAACCGGATTTATCCTGGCGCCAGGCCCACGGGTCCAGATGGTCCCAGCCCGGCCTGCTCTTCTCTGTCCCCCTGCTCTCTCCTGTGGGGGCAGAAGCGTGATGCTGCTGGCAGCTGGGACTCCTCCCCCGTCTCTTCCCCCAGCGTGCTACGTTCCCTCCCCTTCCCCTCCCCCTACTGCCACTTGCCGGCAGGAGGGAGGGGGAAGAGCGCAGCCTCAGCACGCTCGCTGCTCCAGGGAGGAGGAGGAGGAGAGGAGGGAGCGTGGCCTTGGGGAAGGGGCTGGAATCGGGGCATACCCCCTCCAGCCCCTGCCGTGAGCACCCCCACAACCCCAGCCCACACCTCTAGCCCCCTGTCCACCCTGACCCCTGCACCCCCCTCACACACTCCCAGCCCCCTGCCCTGACTCCTGAACCCCCACCCACATCCCCACCCCCATCCTGAGCACCAAACAGGAGTTTCCCCAGGTAAGCGCTCCACACCCAGCCGGCGGGCGGGGTAGTGAAGAGGCCAGTGGCTGGGGGGCAGGTGAGCTAGCAGCAGGAGAGGGGAGCTGAGGCGGCGAGCAGCGAATCGGTGGCTGGAGGGGGGCATCCATTTTCAGTATTTTAATTTTTGTTACTGTGTACTTTTCAGGGGAATAAGGCAAAACATCACATTTATTAGTACTACATGTAATAATCAACACTATCATATGCATATGATATATATCACGCTCATACACTCACATACACACACACACAAACACACTCCATCTTGCTGTTGTTACCAACGAGTTGCTCCCCTTAACTTCACTGGCCAGGTGAGTTAGATTCGGGAGGGGTGGAGCTGGGTTTCTGCCGATCCGGATCGATGCTCCAATGTTGACAAGACGAAACCCAGGGTTCTCTGCAAGCAGGGCCGGTGCAACCACTAGGCGAACTAGGCGGTCGCCTAGGGTGCCAAGTGGTTGGGGGCGGCGGTGGAGCGGAGGTGAGCTGGGGCAGAGGGGCGCAGGGAGGGCCGCCTGCAGCAAGTAATGGGGGTGGGGCGGCGCACAAGGGAACCACTCCCCGCCCCAGCTCCGCCTCCTCCCCTGAGCACCGCCCGCTCTGCTTCTCTCCCTCCCAGGCTAGCACGCCAAACAGCTGATTGGAGCCGCAAGCCTGGGAGGTGGGAGAAGCAGCGGTGTGATCAGGGAGGAGACGGAGCAGAGGTGAGCTGGGTGGGGAGCTGCCACACGTGGCTCCCCGGGCCAAGGGGAGGGATGGGGCGGAGGGGAGCTGCTGCAGGGGGTGTGCCTCAGGGTGGAGGGGGCGGCAGGGAGCTGCCGTAGGGTTCCTGGGGCGGATGGGCGCAAGGTGGAAGTTTCACCTAGGGCGTGAAACGTCCTTGCACTGGCCCTGTCTACAAGACATCTCACTTTTATAGCAGCTTCCCTCTTAGGCAAATCTCCCAGATTCAAAATCTGGGACTGTGTCCCATTGGTCCTTTTTGCTGCTTTTCTCTGGGCTGTGGGTTGTCCAAATGCTGCAAAGAGGGTGTTCCCAAAGGAAGGTGCTTGCTTCTAACCCCCGAGGCCATCAGTATGTCTGCTCTTCTCTAGTCAGCCCACTTGACAAGTTTGATTGTCCTTGGTCTGGCTCCCATCACCTCTCTAAGGGTTGCAGCTGTCTGGAGGTGCCTGCCTTCCATGCCTTCCTCATTCACACCTCATTCAGTCAACAGGGCAACTGATTACATAGTGGGAGGAAGTTCTTATTCTACTTCTAGCAAAAAGACATTTTTCTTTTTCCCTAATTATACTACCTTAGGGGCCTGCTATAACATATTACCAAGATTCAATACAAAGTCATATAAAAGTTATACAAAAATGCCTAATGCAGAGATTTATCTACAACTGCATTGATTGACTGCTGTGTGCAGTAATATAGTGACCCCTGGGTCTTTGAATGAGCCTTTAGACTTGCGGGGGCGAGCAGCGAGTAGGGCAAGCGGCAGGTGGGCAAAGAGGTGAGCAGTGAGCCAGCAAGGGTTCTAGGGGTGGGCATGCGGGTTTCTGGCAGGGGAGGGAGGAGGTGAAAGGAGGCGAGTGGTGGATGGGGGACTGACTAGGAGGGACGCAGCAAACCATCGGGGTTCTAGGGGGTGAGGAGGGGTGTGATGGGGGGCTGAGTGGGGAGGGGGTGGGTCCTATTTTACTGCTGTGATCTGGTCACCCTATGCACACCGTTTCTTTCCCCCTCTACAGGCTTCCACACACTGTCAGTGCCTTGTTAGTGTGCCATGCGCCGTGAGATCTCTCTTCTCTTTGTGTGTGACTGTGAGTGTTTCCCTTGTGTGTGAATTTATTCAATACAATCTTGAGCTTCATAATGGATACCATGAGTGAAAAGAAAGAGAAAAATAGAATCAGAGAACAGAGTTTTCAACACTGAATGGACGAATAAATACTTACGTATTGTTTCCAAAGACAAAATACTGTGCCGCGTGCGTCGCGAAACGTTAACCATTTCAAAAGAATACAACCTTCGGCGGCACTTTGAAACTAAACATCCCAATCTCGCCAAATTGAACCCAACTGGAAAAATAATTAAAGCAGCCAGTTTAGCGAAAAACCTTAGTGGAGAACAGCAAATTTTCAAGAAAGTGAGAACTGAGAATGATACGGTTACAAAAGTAAGCTTTCAAAGGAAATTGCTGCTGCTAGGAAATGCTTCGCAGAAGGCGAGTTTTTAAAAAAATGTATGTTTGCTTTAGTTGAAAAATTCTTAATAAAGTATCACCCCGGCCTCTCAACCTTCCTTTTCTGCCCACAGCTGTTTCGGCAGGGCAGTGCTGGGGAAGGAGGGTTTGTTTCTGCGGGGCGGGTGGCGCTCAGAGGGGGTGTTTCCGCGGGGCCGGGTGGCGCTGGGAGGGGGGGGTTCAGCAGGGCCGGGGGGTTTCAGCCCTCAGCTGTTTTCTTTGAAGTAATATGGCCCTCGCCGCTTTACGAGTTGTGCAGGCCTGACATAGATTCATTCCATCTGGTGTTGCAGTAATAGTTGCTAGAAGACGAAGCACATTCTCAAACACAGAGGAAATGTTAAGTAAATGCAAAAAGAAAAGGAGTACTTGTGGCACCTTAGAGACTAACAAATTTATTTGAGCATAAGCTTTTGTGAGCTACAGCTCACTTCATCGCATTGTAAAAAGAAAAGGAGTACTTGAAGTGAGCTGTATCTCACGAAAGCTTATGCTCAAATAAATTTGTTAGTCTCTAAGGTGCTACAAGTACTCCTTTTCTTTTTGCAAATACAGACTAACAGGGCTGCTACTCTGAAACCTGTTAAGTATATGGTCATTCAGTCCAATGGGAGGGCCAACAGACTTGTGAAGTACTTCGGTGCCTTTGGTCAAAGGTAGTAAACTGCTTCATTATCAATGACTTGTTGCATTATCCAGTGCAACATGTAGTTCTATCTATGCTGTGATATGCACCTTATAAACAATGGTGCGTATTCAGCTAACTCCAGGGTTGTAAAAAGAAAAGGAGTACTTGAAGTGAGCTGAAGCTCACGAAAGCTTATGCTCAAATAAATTTGTTAGTCTCTAAGGTGCCACAAGTCCTCCTTTTCTTTTTGTGGCACCTTAGAGACTAACAAATTTATTTGAGCGTAAGCTTTCATGAGCTACAGCTCAAGTTTGTGTGTTAAGCTATCAACAACCTTCTCCCCCCCCATCCCCCAGCCTCAGGCATTGTTTCATTTGCTGGCTAATCAGTAAGTTCAATACTAGCTGCTTAATTCACCATGACTGAAAACAAACTCTGTTTGTAGCATGGCCTTAATATGTTCCTCAAGCTCACAGCTGCATGAGACCCAGGAGTGCAGCCAAACATCTACCTTTTAGCACTGGATACTAATGAAAATAGCTTGCATATTGGGGATTTGGATTTCTCTTCCTTACCTACTGCTATTGAAGTCAATGGGACTTGCCACATTCTTCAAATTACAGGTTTGTTTTAGTGCTTTGCTGGATCAGGGTCACTAAGAATGAGACACCATGAATTGCAGTGGAAGATTCTAGATTCTTTTCTATTACTTTCTACTTACTCCTGAGACTTGAAGTTTAATGAAAATGTTCAATCCAAAAAGTCATATGCTGAAACGACTCAGTACATTTTGTAGAAATAAAAAAGTGCCAATGACTTGAATCTGGGTACGGGGAGTAGCGCATTAGCTGCAAACTAGGCAGCGTTTCTGTTTTTCACATGCACTACAATTTTTAAAATACTTTTGGGTGTGTCTTACGCCCTAACTCCCACATGGAATCTGGACATTTGAATTCATCCAAACAATTAAAAAAAAAACAACTTTCATTGATTCAACTGAGAAAGATCCCAAGAGTTGTAGGAGACAATAACATTGTCAGATAGTCCGGCACCACAGCGCTACCCTGAGTAATATCCAGTTTGTCACTGTTCAGCTAGTTCTAGCTTCCATTTGTATTTTATGAAAGGACGAGCTGGCACCTGAAAGCAATAAATCCCATTGGCCCACAGGTTACATTTTATCCAGGACAAGCATGTGTACAATTATTTCTAACCTATTAGTCACAATTTCCATGGTGACTCTCCAAAACTGATTATATGAAAAATTGCATCTGTTCTGTTTTCAGTAGAGCTAGTTCAGTTATTCCTTGTGAATAGTCTAGCCAATACATTTTGATTTTTATCTTCCAATATTCAAGTATAGGGTTTTTTTCACGAATCAGCCAACTGTACCAATAGTCACAATTTTCTGGGAATAATTTAACACATTTTTTCCCATCAGTTATTGAATACCTTGTGACAGTTATGGAAATTCCCTGCAGTATACTTGACAAATCTTACTGTATTAAGTTAAACTTTATTGAATTAAGTTGAAGTGTTTTAGCAGGTCATTGTGGTAAAAATGCACATATTTACATATTATTGAGGGATTGTATGGTCCTTCTTTAGGAGGAAGACAGGTTTAATGCAATCTCTGGGAAGTACTGAGAGCTTTAAAAGACTATGTTGAAAAATTTAGCAGATGTGAACGATCTTTTAGCACAATACCTATGAAGTGGAATTCCTAGGACATACTTGGGAGGAGGGGATTGCAAACTCCCATCTAGGGCTTCAACCTTTGAAGTTTTGCCCTGAGGGGGAATTTTTAGCTGCTGCTCACCACTTACATGAGGACAGTTCAAAGACAAACAGTATAAAGGAAAGGAGTACCTGTGTCACCTTAGAGACTAACAAATTTATTAGAGCATAAGCTTTCGTGAGCTACAGCTCACTTCATCGGATGCATTTGGCTCTATACGGCTAAATTCAGTGCCTTTCATAATGACAGATTTCAGAGTAGCAGCCGTGTTAGTCTGTATTCGCAAAAAGAAAAGGAGTACTTGTGGCACCTTAGAGACTAACAAATTTGTTAGAGCATAAGCTTTCGTGAGCTACAGCTCAATGCATCCGATGAAGTGAGCTATAGCTCACGAAAGCTTATGCTCAAATAAATTTGTTAGTCTCTAAGGTGCCACAAGTACTCCTTTTCTTTTTGCGAATACAGACTAACACGGCTGCTACTCTGAAACCTGTCATTATGCAAGTATAAAGGAGTAACTGACTTGCTCATGAGGGGCTTGCTCTGAGCAAAAGCTGTTCTGAACTTGTGACCACAGAAAAGCCCCTGGGAGGGATTTCAAGGACTGTTCACTGGCCAGAGCCCTTTTTGGAGTTGGGGGGTGATCTCTGGTAAGCTTATTAGCATAATTGTAGGTTCTTTTGTTATTTTAATATGTTTTTTTTTCCTTAAGAAAAAATGTGCATGCTTAGAAAGAGCTATGTGGAAGCTTACCTGTGGCAATTACACTGTGTACGTCTCTGAAGAAAAAAAGTAAAGCAGGCTGGTTTAGGCAACCTGACTTGGCTGGGGAGATCACAGTCCATCCAGACAGGGAGCTGTG
Organism: Dermochelys coriacea; assembly: GCF_009764565.3. NCBI lineage: Eukaryota > Metazoa > Chordata > Testudines > Dermochelyidae > Dermochelys > Dermochelys coriacea. The sequence continues at coordinate 196,531,392 of NC_050069.1, forward strand.
CAGTCTGGAAATACTGTGGTCAGGAGGGAGAGAGACATGGGTCTCCACCCAAGACAGGTGGTGACTGAGGATCCAGGAGTCTAGAGTAGATACCCTTTCTGGACCATGAGGGAGAATACGGGGCAGTTGCCCTGAACGGTCACATACCATATTCGTGAACACATTTTTTCCCCCCTGATTCCGTCAGCTCCTGTAATCTTTCCATTCACCCATTCCATTGCTTCTCCTTAAAAGGATAGAATTTGCTGAATTGGCAAGTATTTTCTAAGCAATTTTTTACAAATATTTTTCCCAATTATTTCATGGACACTTTTCAATTAAACTAAAAGAGCAAATCTGGAATAAGTCCGTTGCTTTAAATGGATTTACCTGGGTATAACTGAGATTAGAATCTGTTCTGGAGAGTGCAAGCAAGCCAGCTACTCTCTTCCACATACAGCTTTGGTCTAAGCCCAGGCCAGGTTATCAAGATGATTACTTCATTCTTGAAGGTGTTACACATGCATTATTGCTGCTCCCTCTCTCCCATTAGAGATTGTCTAATATCTGTGTGCCTTAGTTATTTCTAAGGCACCCATTAACAAGATACCTTAGGAGCTGGTCTACACTAGGAACTTACATAGTGATAGCTATATCTTCCAGAGATAAAAAAAATCCACACCCTTGAGAGACATAAATAAGCCGACCTAACTCCTGCTGTAGACAGTGCTAGGTCAATGGAAGAATTCTTCTGTCGACCTAGCTACCACCCCTCAGGAAGGTGGATTACCTACACCGATGGGAGAGCCCCTCCTATCAGTGTAGACATACCCTTAGAAACATAAGTAAACTGGTTTGGCACCAGCTAATACTTCACTGGCTAAAACATGAAGGCCTAAGTCAGTCCTTACTCTGGGAAAACTTCCATTTCTTGACAAGGAGTTATATCTGGATGAGAAGTAAGAAAGGACTTCAAGGTTTGGTCCTGTATTTGGACAGAAGTGAAACCCACATAAAAGGTGCAGTAAAAACAAATGGGAAGAGGGGACAAGCCGGAAATGTCACTTCATCCTCTTTTGAGGGCATCTGCCCTGTGGTTGTTACATTGGTCTGAAACCTGGGGGGCCCAATGGACTCTTTACTCCTCACTGGTGCACAAATAGCAACAGGGTTCCAGAACACCTTCTCTCAGCTGGAAAATACACTCCTTCCTCTAGGATCTACCACAGCAATGATCTATGGGGAGTGTTTCTCTCTCCCCAAGACTGGATTATTGCAGCATGCTATACATTAATTTGATCCAGGTCACCCATAAACTACAGGTGGACTGACCCACAGCAGAATATCTGCTGAGAGAGCACAAAAAGTCAAATCTTTACATTCTAGAAGCTGCCAGTCCAGTTTTAGGTACAGTTCAAAGTCTAGACAAAAATACTAATGATGGTTTGTGAGATAGTATGGGCCTATTCCATTGCAGGCTCTATACACAAGTACCACAACCCTAAATTGTGTCTTATGTAGCTCAAGCCCACCTCAGACCCAGTTGACTTCTTTTTGTACCACTTCTGCAACCCCAGAGCAGGTAGGAGGGTGAATGAAGTTGCAATCAATAGAGTTGCACTCGATTGACTTGCTTCCTCATATATTTCCACTAAAGTGGCATGTATGTATATCCAAGGTCCTTTCCTTACAGCTGGCTGGAGTGAGCTCTGCTGTCTGCCATTGCTATTGCCCTCACTAGGAGGCTGTACTGCTGTGGATGCGCATAGCACCCTAGTGCCTTGACAGAACCAATTAACTGACCCTTTCATTGGGTTCTATTGGGGCATCATTACCATTGGAACTTTTCCTAAAAGCAGAGACTGGAAACTTGCTGGGGAGCGACATTATTACCATTGAAAAGTGAATGGAACCCAGCTATGTGACAGGTGGCAAAGGAACGATACTGCACTGGGTGGCCTAGTTAGCAAAAGACATGAAAAAGCTTATAGTCACATCATTAAACATTGTGATCAAACACTCTCAGCCCCAGCTAATGGGGGGTTTTTTTGGGGTGGGGGGAGGAGAGAGAGAGAGAGAAAAACATGCAGGGTTATGTGAAGGGGACTGGGAAGATAACTGAAGTTAGAGTGAATGAATTACCAGAATTTCAGACTGGCATCTCGTGTTTGCACATGAAATGGCAAGGAACTTTCAGTTGTAATTTGTCAGTTAAGAAAAAGAACAGAATACAAAATGTCATGATTTAAGTGGCAAGCTGTTTACACTGTTTCTTGCTTCTATTTCATTTACTACCCATTATATTAAACAATTACATCCCACTAACATCAGGTCTTAGATCGTGGAACTATAGTCAGATGTTTCATGGTGCCAAAGACAGATCTGGGTGCTCCCAAAACCCATGGCTAAGATGTGCTCTAAATTTGTGAAAGAAGTTCTGTGTAGTTCAAAAGCTTGTTCACCAACAGAAGTTGATCCAATAAAAAACCCACCATGTCTCTCTATATTTATGGGACAGCTGTGAGTAGAACAATGAACTGCGGAGTCTCATGCTGGGTGAATGCATTGATAAGCATCCTGTTAGTGGCTAGCCATGGGTGGTGGGTAAACCCCTGCTTTGGGGAGGCTATCCCATGGGCCCTGCCTCTGGAGCCCTGAACCAACCACTCCCCTTAACAGGGAAGCCCTAAGGGCCCCCCATGACCAGAGGAGCCCCGGACCTCCCACCCCAGCCACACTAGGTCAAGCCACTGGCCCAGCCCCAGTTCTGGGCTGTGCCCCCGCCCTCCAAGCATGGGCTGAGCCGCCCGGCTGAGCTGCTGGCCCTCTGAGCACCAGGCCACTGGTCTGGGCCGAGCCGAGCCTAGCACTGGGCCGAGCTACCAGCCCCCCTGGCTGGAAGGCTCACCCCAGCTGAGCTGGGCTGGCTCTAGCACTGGGCCTAGCCGCAGGCCCCCGGAGCGCCGGGTTGCCAACCCCCCAAGCGCCAGGCCGAGCCACCACCACCACTCCCCAAGAAAGCTCCCCCGGCTGAGCCACCGCCACCCCTCCCGAGCCACCAGGCCCCCTGCCGAGCCACCAGCCCCCGCATCCAGCAGGCCGCCTCACTCCCCTACCAGACACCCCTGTCCACCGGCTTGCCATGTCCCTTCTCACTCCCCCTCCCAAGAGGAAGGGGGATGCGGCGTGCTAGCAGCAGTAGCTTCCAGGGGATAGTGGTGGTGGAGTGGAGGACTCACTGGCAGGCAGCAGCAGCAGTAGCAGGCAGTAGGAGAAGGGGCAGGGCCACTGTGCCCTCCCGCCCAGTGTCCAGTGGCGGGTCAGTGGCAGCTGCACCAGGGAAGGCTTAGCCTTCCCTGGCCTGTTATACCTGCCTCCCATGCTGCTAGCTATGGAAAGGAAGAGATACCTCCTCATGCCTCCCTTGCTCCCCGAGAATATCCTCAAATGAAGTCAGTTGCAAAACTCCCATTGACTGCAGTGGGGCCAGGATATCATCCTAGATGTGGGAAGCAAAAGTCAAAAAGCCCACTTATGCATTGTACTGCACTGGCATTGCCAGGACTACTCCCCTTCCTCAGCTGACTATGAGAGAAGCAGGGGAAGTGCTTTCAAGGGTAACTAATCTGTCTGGCATGTGTGACGTTCTTTTGAGAATTGGGGATGCTTTGCCATTGCTCCAGCTAAAGGAGAAGTATGCTTCAGTTATCTAATTGAAACTGATTTCAGTATAGAGACTTCCATTACCAAATCATTCCACTGGGATGTGTTGGATTCAGGTGACCACACCAGTGCCAGTGTTGAAGGCTATTTCTGTACCACCTTCCGTAACATTGCCCTGCTGGGAAAGAAACTCCTTGAAAAGTAGCTGGTCTGAATAGAGACAGTAAGCATGTTTCAAAATCTAAATTCTGATTGCCTGCTGAGAGCCAGGCTGAAACACGGTCTGATTGTCCAGAGTAGCATGGAATCGTGGGGGAATACAAAGCGACACTTGTAACCTAGACAAGTGAATTGGCTGCTATTCCCAGACAATGATATGGATTTAGCTGGAATGCTATCCATGGCAAACACAACCATTGTGGAAACCTTTAGTGTTCCCTTTGACTGGGCATTACTCAAGTTGTGTGATTTTTTCCCCTTCTTTTAAACAGACAATTGTCTAAAGCCACATCTGTAAATTCAGGCATGTGAAATGGTACACCTATGTTTGCATGCATCTCTCTGATGCATTTAAATATTTAAAATGTGTATTTGCACTAACCCAATATTGAAATCTGCTCTATAGTAAAAATAAGTTCAAGTCTTAAAACAATTAATTCCCGTAACAATCTTGAGGTTCATTAAGCAACAAACCAAATGAATGAGAAAGGAATAAAACTTTTAATAAACCAAACTGGAGACCTTCTGTGGTGAACTGCTGCACACAGCCATGCGGTGTTCCCAACCCCCTCCTCCAGGGCACATCTCCAAATTCCTATGTTCATTATAAAAAGAACAGGAGTACTTGTGGCACCTTAGAGACTAACAAATTTATTTGAGCATAAGCTTTCGTGAGCATCCGATGAAGTGAGCTGTAGCTCACGAAAGCTTATGCTCAAATAAATTTGTTAGTCTCTAAGGTGCCACAAGTACTCCTTTTCTTTTTGTGAATACAGACTAACACGGCTGCTACTCTGAAACCTATGTTCATAATACTGTCCCTTATGAGGGAGTGTCTCTAAATCTTCTACAAACATGTCTCTACCTCTTTCCTCTTAAAGAAAAACAAATGAACTCATATACATAAATATAAACTGCTAACAACTATCTAATAACACATGTAGTACATGAGTTAAGAATTTAATGCATTTCCATAAACCCAATGTGTCAACTATCTAGAGAGAAGAGGCTACCAGCACATCCCTCTCAAGTGAGTCTTTACCACTCACTTTCCTCCAATACCCCTTCTCCAGGCAGGTTAGCAAGTCTCTGAGTCTGTCAGAACATTTAATCTCCTGCTCTGATCTTCTCAGTATCAGCCTTTTATTAGAATCTGAGATGTTCTCTTGTTCCTTGACAGTTTCTACTTTGTGCAAGTGCATTGATGATAAAGGATCAGTCAGATGGGAAATGCCAGAGTCCACAACTACTGTGTTTGAAGTTTCTGGGATTACTGGTAGATTCCTTCAATTATGTCAAAATATCTGGTTTGTCTGGACTACATAAGACTTTGGATGCAGCTGTTCTTTAATGGTACCCCTTTTGCCCCAAGTATTAGAGGTATGACTCCACAGGCACACTATTACCTGGTAAAGAGATGGGAGATCACAGGCCTTTAATCAAAATAATATTTCTGCTTCCGCTTCTGATTTTCTTTCTTCTTCAGTTTGGTTTCTTTGTTATGAGATTTCAGCAAGTAAACAGTAATTGGTAAATTAGATCTGATCCTTCTGCCCATTAACAGCTTAGCGGGAGAAAAGCCATTCTCCAGGGGTGTACTTCAGTAAACCAGTAATGCTTTATACAAATCACCCCCACTGGCAAAAGTCTTTCATACGGTTCTTTATAGTCCATGTAGACCTTTCCACAACTCCATTTGATTGGGGATAATTTGGATTTGATATTTTGTGATGAAAATCCCAATCTATAGCAAAGTACCTAAATCTGCCCTTGAAAATTGCCGCCCATTTTCACTAAAGACGTGGTCTGGAATTCCATGCCTGGAGAAGATTCCCTTCATGCCCGCTATCACTGACTTACTATTAGTACTGTGCAGTGTGTCCATTTCTGGACATCAAGAATAATAATCTGAGAATATTAAAGAATCCTTTTATTGCCAGGTAAATAAGTCAGTACCTACCTTCTCATAAGGCCTTTGTGGAATTGGATGAGGTCTCAGTGGCTCTTCCTTTTGGCATGGCTTGTATTTCAAGCATGAAAAGCAATTTCCTACCCCATTAGTAATGTCATGATTGATCCACAGCCAATGCAGCACCTCTCGTGCTTATTGTTTGCATTTTTCAATTCCTAAATGACCCTTGTGGATATTATGTAGCATTTCTTTTTGGAGGCTCATTGGAATTACAACCTTACTGCCTTCGAAAATCACCCCACCTATCACAGTAAGTTCATGTCTGAAGTTCCAATAGTCTCTTATACTTGGACAGCAACTGTTTATTTCTTCAGACCAGCTTTTAATTATCACTTCTTTTAAGGGTTCCCCACAATTCATCTTTCTCCGTTTCCTCTCTTATTTGTTGCAGTTTCCTCTTAGCTATTGGAATTGACTTTACAATCGATCTACATAGGCTTGCATCTCTGTTTCTAAAGTCTTCTCTGGTTTCATGGGAGCCACTGCTCTGGAAAGTGCATCTGCAATGAACTTGAATTGATGGTCATGTAGGTCATAACCAAATCATACTTTTGCAGCTTTATCACCATTCTTTGAATCCTTAAGGCAGCATTATTTAGCAAACCACTAAATGACTATCAGGGGCTTGTGGCCCATTTCAACTTGCACTGTCTACCCATAAATATACTGATTGAATCTCTCACAGGCAAACAATAGTCCTAAAAGCTCCTTCTCGATCTGAGCATATCTGGTTTCTGCCTCAGTCAGTGATTTGGATTCATATGCCAGAGGTGGCCAACAATCTTCATGCTTCAGTAAAATCACTGCACCAAACCCAGACTGTGAATCGTCTGCTGAAATCTTAATAGGCCATCCCGGTGCATAGAACTTCAACGCTGGCTCCTGTATCAGTTGTTGTTTTAAACCTTCCCATGATTCCTCCTCTTCTGCACCCCAATACCATTCATTTTTATTCTCTAGGAGTTTTCTAAAAGCCACTGGGTTTGGTAGATGGAAAATTCATACCTAATCTAAGATAATTAACCATTCCCAGGCACCATTGGACATCTTTCTTTGACTGGGGACATGGCATTTCAATGGCTGAAATCTTCCTCTTATCAGGTTTTACACCTTCATTGGAAATAATGTCCCCAACAAAAGTCAGTTCTGTAACTCCTAAAACACATTTCTCCCTATTTAGTTTCAGGTTTGCAGCTCTAGTTGCATCCAGGACTTCCCAAAGTCTCTGATCATGTTACTCTTTTGTTGAGCCCAAGATGATGTTGTCATCCATTGAGGTGTCAACACCATTAGTATGTTCATAGATCATATGTATGGCTTTGTGTTACACTTCTGGTGCAGAAGCTATGAGGAGGTGTCAACATAAGAATCTGTATCTTCCAAAAGAGGTATTAAATGTGCATAGCTTTCAGCTTTCTTCAGTTAACTTTAGCTGCCAAAAACCTGAGGATGCATCCAATTTACTGAAATATTGAGCATTAGCAAATTGAGCCACAGTCTCTTCTCTGGTTGGTATTTTGAAATGTTATCTCTTTTTATAGCCTTGTTGAGGTTTCTGGGATCTAAGCATATATGTAGCTAGCCATTACTTTTCTCCACAATGATGAGGGAGCTCACCCATTCTGTTGGCTCCTCAATTTTTTGTATTTCTTGCATTGCTTCCATCCTTGCAAGCTCAGCCTTGAATTTATCACAGAGTGCAAATGACACCTTTCTATGGATTACTGGAGGGATGGATGGATTACTGGAAGGACCTGCTTGTTTATCCAGATTGTAGGTTAACCCTGCAAGCAGCCCAACCTTTGAAACTGGTCATGATATTTCCAAAGGACTACCTCACTGATATATTTGTTCCAGAATAATCAGTTACTTTTATTTTTGTTGGTCCCAGTTTTGGTCTTATTTTCAGTCTCTCATAATCTTGTTCAGACAAAATATTAACCTGAGCTCCTGTGTTCAGTTTCAGTGGAATAATTGTTCCATTCACTGTCATAGGCAGTATCCAGTCCCTCTCATTAAGCTTGCTAGATACCAGTATGTGTATGAAAAACTCCTCAACCAGATTGTCTTTCACTGAATGCACTTGACTTTTCTGCATTTGGGATCTGCAGCATTTTGCAAAATGATTATTTCCCCCACATTTATGACAAAGTTTCTCAAAGGCAAAACACTGTTTAGGGACATGCTGTTATCCACACCTTCCACATGACCATCTGTACCCAGTCTTTCACCTAGCAGTGGTTTTCATAGCAAGTGGTTTCACTCTTTGATTTGACCTATTCTGGCTATATTCTTTTGTACTTACCCTCTTCTGGTAAATTTAGCACTTTGATTTGTGCTTTCACAGTTTCTGCTGCCCTGCATATATGGAGAGCTTTTACTAAAGTTAAGTCTCCTTCACGGAGCAGTCTCTCAATGCATAGTCTCTGGTCAGAGATAGACTCATTTGTGGCATTAAAGACAGTCAGCTCACCAAAGTCACAGGTTTTACTGAATTTCCTTAATTCTGTGACATATTGCTCTATGGTGTCATCAGTTTTTTTCATGCATGTAAAAAAACTGTCTCTGTCTCAAAGCTTTCATTCCTTTTTGGCATGCAATATTCCTCAAATTTAGTTAGTATTTTACTTAATTTCATCTTTCACCTTATTCAAACTTAAAGTTGTTATAAATATCCAATACTGCCTCCCCAACAACATACAAAAAGATGGATGATTTCACTTTTATCATTTTTCTCCTTTGCCCCTGTGGCTGCTAAATACAATTCAAATCTGTCTAAATTTTTTTTTCCAATTCTCTGCAACATTGCCTGACAATTGCAGACTGGATGGAGGTTGCAACATTTTTGGCCGCCCCCCCTTCTTAAACTAGTTAAGCTCCTATTGTGCTCACCAAATACATGCAAAAGCCTCAGTGCCTGGTGCTCCATGTGCTTCTCTAGTGCCTTTGTCTCTGCTTTCAGTTGCAAACACAGGAGTTAACTTTAAAATGACTGCAGTTTCCTTCTCATGACTGCAGCACTTCTGACACCATGTAATGATCTAGGGGTTCTTTAAAAAACAAACCTAAACACTTTCAATAAAACAAACTGGAGATCTTCTGTGGTGAACTGCTGCACACAGTCATGTGATGTTCCCAGCCCCCACTTCCAGGGCAACATCTCCAAATTCCTACATTCATAATACTGTCCCTTATGAGGGAGCATCTCTAAGTTATAATCTTCTACAAACATATTTAAAGTTCCCTAATAGTCTTCTGCTGGCCAATGGATTTAGCCTGTAATTTAATGAGAGACACTGAGCTTACTAACCTAAATAACATATTTTCATTCACTACTGTTATTTCTAGCTACTATCTCGATGGGACCAACACAGCTACAACAACAATAAATCTATCTATTGGCATTTATATAGTGTTTATCACTGCAGTAAATAAGTGCTGTAAAGGCATAAGTAAGATTTGCCGGGGGGGGGGGGGAGGGAGAGAAGATCTGTTTTCTATCCTACTCTCACCTGTGATCAGGGGCCTATTATCCATTTCACTGAAGATTTGGTCTTAAGCTGCTACTTTTAACATTGTCCAAATGTATTTTTGTGTTCTGGTTCCTTGAGGAATGCTCTGGTGCAGAGTGGTGTCTTAAAGTGTGGCTGGAAGATGGTGAGGGTAGGACTCTTATGGATCTCCTTTCAGTCAGTTTTTTCCCAGAATCTTTGGGCCTGCTGTTGAGAAGGTTCCACCTTTCTGCTCTCGAGTCTGTATCTGGATTCCAGAAGGGGTAGGGTGCTCAGTGATCATAAGCACTGTTGAGGACTTCTGGAGAAATAGTTGTTTGTAAGATTAATATTGGCTTATACCATTGAAAGCTTTATACATCAGTATCAGAACCATGAATTGAGTCAGTTTACTGTTCTCCAGCCCACCCCATACCCAGCTGAGAACTTTTTTGTGTGTGTGTCACTTCTGCAGCACTGGGGAGGAGGAATGGAGTTGCAATCAATAGTGTTGCCTACAGCAGTGGCTCTCAATCTTTCCAGACTACTGTACTCCTTTCAGTAGTCTGATTTGTTTTATCTATCCCCAGGTTACACCTCACTTAAAAACTACTTGCTTACAAAATCAGACATAAAAATTCAAAAGTGTCACAGCACACTATTTCTGACTTTTTCATTTTTACCATATAATTATAAAATAAATAGATTGGAATATAAATATTGTACTTACATTTCAGTGTTAGTGTATAGTACAGTATAAATTAGTTATTGTCTTTATGAAATTTTACTTTGTACTGACTTTGCTAGTGCTTTTTACAAAGCCTGTTGTAAAATTAGGCAACTATCTAAATGAGCTGATGTACCCCCTGGAAGACCTACACGTAACCCTGGTTGAGAACCACTGGCTTACAGGTTCTCTGAACTTAGCTCATTACAAATAGACAAAATGACATCCCTTAATGTATTAGCCAGTTTTATATGTGCTTTTTTAAATTGTTCATAACAGTCGTTCTTGGAGAAGTACATGCATCCATCTGAACTTGTTAGTAATATAAGTGTTTGGGGACTCTTTCCATTGCTTTCAATGTGAGTTGGATCAGGCCCGTGAACAGAGTGCATACTGGGGGTATTTGGAAAGATTTAACACATTCAAGAAACTTTTTTTATTCTTTTTAAGATAGGGCATGTATTCTGTGGTTACTTTTCAAACTGAGGTAGCACTAGGACAGAGTGGCAGTTGTGACCCTTAATTTTCTTGGTTTGGCTATTTAAGGCATACTTTTATATTTCCTTTTCCTTGTGCAATGCATGCAATATATACTGTAGTTCTTCCATCAGTGAGATTCAGAAGCAAGACGGCAACCCACAAATCAAACTTCCTTTGGGATATGGTCAACAGTCAGCTCAGCCATGCATATGCAAAGCCTGTATTTAACAGGAATTATGGTTTTTAGGATCCATGCATTTTCTGAACCATGAAGTAAAGTAATTTACTCATTAAAGTACCCATCTATCAGTGAGGCTTAAAAAGCAGCACTAAAACATAGACTATGGCTGAAAATGAAAAGAAAAAAAAACCTAACTTGATTTAAAGAGTTTAAAATGAGCGAAATTCCAGAGGTTTCTGAATTTTTTTCTCTCTGTTTCATACTAAATTATATGAAAGTCAGAAAGACCACCAAAGATCAGAACATTGGGCAGGATCTCTAAAAGAAAAGTTGGTCTCAGCTTTACTCTTCAACATATACATGAAATCAAAGTCATCATTTTTACTGGGTAGAGGCCAACAAAAAAAATGTAACATGAAATCCCCAAATACCAAACTAAATGAGAGAGTCATTTGACTATGAATGAAAGTTAAGGATAAATCTTTTGCAGACATCATTTGATGGGCTAAATGAATGAACGTATTATTCTAAAATCTTTATATTTACTTCTTAAATGTTTTTACCAAACTTTGGCATGGAAGCATTTAATTGGGATGCAAACATTAAATCACTGCAATGATCAGTGAAACTGACAGTTTGTTAAGATGACTTATTCTTAGTTTTTGAGGCATTTTTAATCACATCACCCAATTAATTTATTTATTTTACTCTTTGTGTATGTTTTCCTATTTTACATTTCCTCTTTTTTCATCTGCAGGGATTCATCCTCACATTACATGCTGTGAAACAAGCTACCTGAGTTATTTCTCATGCCGTGGAATAGAAAGACACTTGGGAGTATTCTCATCCCAAGACCAAAATAGTTTGAAAAACTGGTTTAATTTGGGAAAAGAGACCTGACTGTTGGTTAACTAGTTCAGCTATATATCATCCACGCTCTTCTTTAGGGTCCAATTCTGTATTCATTTGAACAGGATATTTATGTGAGCAGACCCATTGGACTAGATTCAGAGTAGATTCTGTACCGTGCTGAGCACCTGATCTAGGGTTAAACTAAAGTATATGTTCTTGGTGCCTTGCTCTGGCTGCTGTATAAGGAGATCAGATTGACTCCAGGGTCTTTAACAGCAAAAGCCAACACAGATTATGGTGCAGGCCTTCGATGGCAGAAAATGCACTAAGGGGATAGGTTGTAGTGGCAGAAGGCACCAGCAATTTCCCTTCTCCTGGGATAAGGGGCACCATAAACAGTCAGAATGATCCCAAAATTGGGCTTCTGGAGGGTCTTTAGAGTAGGCAGGGAATGCACAGATTTAGCACATGCCCTCAGCTGTCTTTATTGGCTGTGGGTGTATGGAACCCCCAGCAATTTCCAACAAGTAGTACTCTGGGAGAGTGTAGTGACGGAAAGCTGCTATCACCACGGGGCCATCCGTCCTGAAGTACAAGTGATATGCTGGCACAGGATGCTACAATTTACACCAAGAATTGGCCTCAGGATGGTCTCCTCAGTTACACTCCAATTCAAAGTGTATCCAAAATATCATTCTATGTACATAAGGGGATCCTGAATGGAAGACATTACTGATATTGTTTTATTAACTGTGAATTACATTGTCTGAGACATATTGATGTGTGTGCTAAAAGATCAAAGTTTTAAAAGTTAAATGTGGAAGATTTTTCTGCAACGAATTTTCTCAGAGAACATTTCCCAGAAATGGTACATATTATGTGAGGACTAACTATCCTGTAACAGTAACGCTAGTAGCTCCACCAAGCATCCAAAAGATGGCAAGAAGAACTGCATTATCTTGTGTCATATGGGAGACATGCATGCTTTTTAGCTAAAAAAAATGACCACTGTGCTGTGCATTACCACAAGTAGGATGAGAAATAGAACAACCTATTTGCTAGGCCACAGCCAGAAAGTAAGTGTGTAATATCTTTTTACTTTCCCTGGCATATACCATATGAGTCAGGAAATGATTCAACTTCTTTCTAGAGAAACTGCTTCAGTTCTGTTGAGTTCTTGTCTGTAGCCTGGATGGTATCAAGGAGAGTATGCTAACTGTCCAGGCCCAGACCTTTCAAAGTGCACAATTTTCACAGGCAGTCATTGAGAATGCATGAAGAACTGTACTACTTGCATAGGAGAGGCCTGCTAGAAGTTTAAATGGTCATTTTGACATGAGGTTAGTGAAGTTGCATGAACTAGGAAGGTAAGTGCCCAAGTAAATTATCCGCTGGTGCACCTTTAAAAGTCTACATCTAAACAGTAGAGAATAATCCCAGCATCTTTGCAACCATTCCCTCTCATAATAAAAAGGATCTACCTATTTTGATTCTTAGATTATGTCTATTCCCACGTTATGTAATAAACCTTCCATGGCCTGCGTGTAATACTGATGAGCTAGCACAGCAAAGCTGCCAGTAGGCTTTCTGTTGTGACAGTCCAGGACATAACAGGAGACATCCTCAATATAGTACCTCTTCAGTGCCTGCCCAACTCTGATAACCCAATGATTATCGGAATCAAAGTGAGGGCGGAATGGTGGGGTTCAAAAGGGCACCTGAGACTCACAGTAGTGCTTTTATATTTAAAAACATAGTTTTTACTGCATTGTATTAAAATTCCTTCCAGTGAGCTTTTGACTAACCACACTCTGTCACTATTTTGCCTTGTGAAGTCTGTCAGAAAACAAGGAACTTACTCCTCCTAAAACATTTGTGGAATTTAAGCCTAAATGGCATACTTCTACAAATGCTATTCAATGACAATAGAAGGCTTGCTTTCTCCACCTAGTGGCTAAAATGTAAAGCTAATATTCAGTGCTATAAAAGTGCCGGAAAGAAGAAAGACCATGCAAAATCCAAATGAAAGAAAAGAAAAACCCGCTGAAATCCCTCGCTAGCCCCCAGTATCTTGTCTTGCTTCACTTCATTTTAACAAAATGACAGATTCTTTCCCTCTTCTGGTCTCTAAGTGAATTTAACGCTCATGAAAGCTGCTGGGCTAAGAGCCCTGGGGATTAAAGTCAGCTATTTCTTCACAAAACAGGTACAGTACATGCAAATCAGCCCAACATTTAGACACACAGAGCAAGAGATCTGGCCAAACTGCAATTTAGGAAGGAGAAAGCTTACCATTGTGCTTCCCTGATCCTGCTGTGTATAGGGCTGGTCCCCCAGTACAAATTAGGACAGCCTGGAGATTAATGCAAATTATGCTGGCTGCCAACAGCCCCAAAGGGCCAAAAATGGCAGCCGGGATATTGGTGAGGCATTAGAAAGCCCTGCCACATCCTCTCTGCACAGACCATGCCCCTCTATGCCAACAGAGGGAGGTGGATTGTATTGACGTCTCTATACTGGCTACATGTCACCAGAGGATTTCCCTACGCTGGCATGAACTGGGGTAGCAAATTCAGCTGGCTTTATGGGCAGAGCAGCCACGTTGCACTCCTGGATCTGGTCTACAATTCCCAAGTCCTAATCAAAGTCATGCAAGAACCAAGATTCCCAGTGCCAATTCCTCCTCCTCCTCCACACACACACACACACGTGTAACATAAAGCAACCGTGAAAAATAATCAAGCCAGGACCTTGCTAACTCTTTCTTGCTGACCCTCTCTTCAAATCCTCCAAAACTTGATTACCAAAGTCAGTTCTGGGGCAGTATCACAGAAATGAAACACTGTGTTAAAAATGACAGGGGAAACAAAGGGAAAACTTTGGCAGCATGGGGTTCAGAAGATGAGGATCAGATGCCTTCAATGGCAAGTGAGGAAGTAAACAACCTTGTGTAATTCTTTGAATACTCCACTGATTCTTCTGGGGATAGTGAAAATATTTTAGGGACGATAGAATTTTTTAAAATATTTTTATCTTGATACTTATTTGTGGTACGCCTAAGTTAAGATTGAAAGTCTGAAACTCTAATAATGCCTTGTACTTTTTATCCAAAGAGCTTTATAAACATTAGTTCTCCCAAAATCCCTCAGAATGAGGCAGAGAAGTATTAATGTTAAAGTTTGCATGAGTTGATTAGAAAAAAATAATAATATTTCAATGGAAAATTAAAGAGGGAAAATTTTTGTCCATGTTCAATCAGCTCTAAATTTGAGGAAACCGAGGCAAAGAAAGAGTTTGATCAAATGCTCATTGTAATCAACTGGAGTCTTTCAGTGGGAATTGGATTGAGCCATAAGTAACTTGTCCATGGTTATTCAAGCAGTCATTCTCTCGTGAGTATAACTTTAGGAATACCATTATGTCCCAGTGAACTCATGCATTATGTTAGTGCACGAGACCCAGAGGACAAATTTAGTTTCATTGTCCAAGCTAAGTGAAAAGTGCAAAATAGTTAGGTTTAAAAAAATATATTTCAGTTAAGGAATACATGTGGTCTAGTGAATTAATGTCAATGGGCCTTAAGCACATGGCTAAAATTAAGCATGTGTTTAAGTCCTTTGCTGAAAAGGGATGGACTTAAGCACACCTTTAAATACTTTGCTGATCTGGAGCCTTTGTACCTCAAATGACAGAGCCATGAATAGCACCCAGGAGTCCTGAAGCACTAACTCTAGGCTTCTCCACCCCAACAGGGGTTTCCAACATTATAGGAGAATTATAAAATACAATTTTAAAATACTTTTTTCTATGGAAAAAACAGACATTATTGAAATGTTTCCAAATGTAGTGGAGTTTTGCAAAATCTGTACAAAACGTACATTTTGGGCATAAAGGACATAAACTTTATGTGCCATTGTCCCCTTCAGTAGGTCACCAACACCTTAAAGCGTGGCAAGTTGAAGTATGCTATATGTAGGAAGAGATTATAATAAAAGATATATCTGAGTCAGCTCCATCTGAGATAGATTGCTCACTAATTGGCAATATGTCCTTTCAGAACTAGAGAACTGAGTCCTTCTGAATGTCAGGGTAAGTTGCTTCTTTTACACTATATTACAGTATGATATATTACTGACCTATTTCCATATCTCTCCTCCTCAAACACTGAAAAATCTTGATACTTAAACTCATAATGAAACATTGAAACAATTCAGCATTATTTAGGGAGGTAGCATCGACCAGTGGATAGGGCACTGAAAGTCATAAGATATGGATTGGATTCCCAGCTCTGCTGCTGCCTTACAGTGCAACCTTGGGCAAGTCAGTCACTTTCCTGTTGACGTCACGGGGCCAGGATTTTATACTCCATGGGTCACTCTCATCTGTAGAACAAGGATGATAAATTAGTGCTGGCCAGAGGACAACAGTTCCATATCAGTAAAACTTTTGGGGTTTCAAATTTTGTTTTTGTTCCATTATCGGAAAGAAAATAAAACCTTTCAAACATTTTTCACAAAATGGAATTATGCCATAACATCCATTTTCAGATCAAAAAGGTCACGTTTTCCATTGGGGTGTCTCTCTCTCTCCAGAAGTGACCAAAAAGTCCTCGACCTCAGGCATCCCCCCTATCAAAAACATCACAGAATTCACTAACACCTCAACAAAACGGCATATTTTGATGAAAATACATGTTGCTGATAATGTTTCAACCATCTTGAACAATAATGCTTATCAACAAATCAGTATTTATTATAGTAAATGTGACAGGCAAGTTGTCATTCATACTGCCTCTCCCACTGAAATCTGTCTTAACATCAACTTCTCCAACAAAGGATAACACCAATCTGATGATATGCAATATCTGACATTGCTGGGTTAAAGCTCCTTTTCTTTGCTATCAAGAAGCCCCACAGTGGAAATCTTGAAGAAGCTCTTTGGTTAAATCCCTTGCTAGCAATCTCCAATTTACGTTCCCTTTATCTAGCCAAGGGGATAGAAATAGGAATCAATACTACAGGGATGTTCTTAGCACTGCAAGAAGATTTTCACATATTCACCAAGCAAATCTAGGAATACATGCACATTACTTGAGCTTTGAGAGTTATCTAATGGCAGCTCCTCCTAAACACAAAATGGATTCTCTTTCCAATCCCTCAGAACACATTGGCTTTTCTAGTCATGCAGCCATAACAGGCACCAACATGCCAGTTAAAATAAGTACATTCAACTTTACACTGAGAAATTATCTACATTTGCGGAGCCTAAATATGTTGACTTGAGTCTCACAGGCAAACTGAAAGAATGGAGATGGATGCATTTCCCACTCAGAGACACAGGCTATTTTTAGATGATACTAGCTGGCTGACCAAGCAAGATTTACTGCTCTACTAAAGGTGAGATGGAAGGGCAATGTGACTCCTCATTGATTCAGTAAAAATGAGTATTACTGCTGAAAATATGTTTCCTTTGCCTTCTTTCCCCAGGTATTATTTATATTGCTTAAGTTGTTTGGAGGCATGTGTGGTTTTTTGCAAAGATTGTTTAATGTATTATAAAAATATACATATTAATATATACCTATATTTACAGCTGTCAGACAAGGGCTTTGTTGCATTAGTATTATGCATTCCCACCAGGAAAGAAAATACGTTGGCGGTACAAATGACAGCTGTTTGCACTGCATATTCTTCTGTACTAGCAAATGTTATTAGTCAGCATGTGCAGGAGGAGATTTTGATTTCTGTGTTATTCTTCAGCAGCATTTAGGAAACTGGAATAATGGAGCTGTGGGCAACATCTTTTTAAGATAATTGCAGGTAAAGAGATGTGTGGAAATGCAGAAAGAGAAAAGCCCTGGAGATAATAAATGGATTATGATCCTTAAAAAAAAACAAAAAACCAAAAACCAACACAGGCTCACCACAAGCTCTGATTCACCATGGGTTCTCCTCCTTCCCACGCTGTCCCAAGCTATTTTACCCTGTTAAAGTAACTTACCATTCAAGAGACCAGGGCTTGCAGAAGCTGATTTTTCAGTATTTCTGCAGTAGTGCAATATTACTGCAGAAAAGGACCTGGAGGTTATAGATGATCACAAATTGAATATGAACCAACAGCATGATACAGTTGCAAAAAAGACTAATAGCATTCTGGGGTATATTAACAGCAGTGTTATATGTAAGACATAGGAAGTAATTGTCCCACTCTAACTGGCCACTGGTGAGGCCTCAGCTTGAGTACTGTGTCCAGTTCTGGGAGCCACATTTTTAAAAGGATGTGGACAATTTAGAGAGAGTCCAGAGAAGAGCAACAAAAGTGAAGTCAGGTTTTCTGAACCTTTTATATTAGAAAAGGTTGAAAAATTGGAGTTTTGAGAAAAGAAGATATGGGGGGATCCTGATAGTCTTCAAATATGTTAAGGGTTGTTACAAAGAGGCCTGGATCAATTGTTCTCCATGCCCACTGAAGGTAGGACAAGAAGTAAGGGATTTAAGCTGCAGCAAGGGAGATATAGGTTGGGTATTAGGAAAAACTTTCTAACTATAAAGATAGTTAAGTTCTAGAACAGGCTACCAAGGGAGGCTGTGGAATTCCCATCACTGGAAGTTTTTAGAACAGCTTAGACCAGGGGTGGGCAAACTTTTTGATCAGAGGGCCACATCGAGGTTCCAGAACTGCTACTTACGGTGTACTCCTTACAGCTGCCAGTCCTGATGCTCTGAGTGGAATGGTAAGGGGCGGGGAGTGGGGGGGTAGTCAGGGGACAGGGGGCAGTTGGATAGACATGGGAGTCCCAGGGTCCTGTCAGGGGGTGGAGGTGTGGATAGGGGTTGGGGTTGTCAGGGGAGGCTGCATAGAGGGTGGGGTCCGAGGCAGGCGGGGGGTCCTTGGAGGGGGCAGTCAGGGGACAAGGAGCAGGGGGATGGGTCTGAGGAGGGCAGTGAGGGAGCAGGATGGGGCGGAGGCCAGGCTGTTCTTCCCTACCAGGGTATAGTGTATAAAATTGCTCCCCGAAGGAATGTGCTACTGATGGTGTACTACTTACGGCTGCAAGCCCTGGTGCTCCATAAGTAGCACATTCCTACGGGGAGCAATTTAATACATTACACCTGGTGGCTCTCGCAGCCCCACCGCCCAGAGTGCTGACGGCACAGAGAGCTGAGGCTGCATGGGAGGGGCCGGGGGCAAGCCTCCCTGGCCGGGAGCTCAAGGGCTGGGCAGGCCAGATGTTGCCTGCGGGCCATAGTTTGCCCACCTCTGGCTTAGACAAACATCTCTAAGGGATGGTCTAGATAGCCTTTATCCTGCCTCAGCATAGGGAGCTGGACTAGATGACTTCTTGAGGTCCCATCCCACCCTTCATTTCTGTGATTCTATGATTCTGTTTTATTTTAATTATCAGCTCAAGCTGAAAATTAAAATACAGTGGCACATTAAGCTTATTACTCCACTGCTTACAAAGAGAATGCAGAAGAAGTGAGATTTCAAATCAGAGCCACTGCAAGGAAGAACAAAGCCTATGACAGCAGGAGCCTGAGACAAACAAGAGTCCTGCAGTTCAGTCAATCTGGTTTTTACTGATGCCTTCATCCACAAAAATACCTGTAGCCATATGAACCACAGTAAGGTCCCAATTCAGCAAGGTGCTTAAGAATGTGGCTAACTTTAAGCATGTGAATAGTTTCATCAAAACCATTTGCTTCAAATCATAGCCACTACTCATGTGTTAACAGTTTAGTGTATGTTTGAGGTTCGGATTCACCATAGTGTGGTCCAGAAAGTTTTTTGACCCATATTTAATGTCAGCCAGGGAAGACATCTTGTCCATATTTAACCTTGCACAATAAATAACCCAAATTAAAAAGTATGGGCCTGATTCACCACTATCTTATTCCAGTTCTACACTGGTGTAACTGCATTGATTATAATAGTGTTAAACCCAGGGCACGAATAAGGGGAGGGGACAAGCAGAGGCACATGTGCCCCCCAAATCTTCCTGTGCCTCTCCAAAAGTGAGGAAATTGAAATTCCTGCACATGTCCCTGATTACACTAGTGTAAAACTGGACTAATGCAGTGGTGATTCAGGCCCTGCACCTTTAGGCTGGGAATTTCAAAGGAGTCTAGTGTACATTTACAGTGCAAAAAGAAAAGGATTACTTGTGGCACCTTAGAGACTAACAAATTTATTAGAGCATAAGCTTTCGTGAGCTACAGCTCACTTCATCGGATGCATTACAGTGCACTCTCCTTTGGGCAATGTGTAGAATACATACACAACATACACCCGTAGCCTAGGTATAAACAACAGTGTAGACCATGACTATTATTATTGCTGCTTAGGCACATAAAGACACTCCTGAACCCTGTGGGTATGAACCCAGGTATGTGTCCCACAGGGCTCTCTACTCACATATGCAGTGACTCCACACCTACATGGCTATTTTTAGCAGCCTGCTTTTCATTGTGGCATGTAGCTACACACACACAACCTACATTCCATCACAAGAGGTGTGCAGTGTAGACATAACCTAAAAGAGTTATGCACCCATCTTCCATTGAATTTCAATAGTACATGGGTGCATCATTCCCTACGGTCCTTTGAAAATCCCAACCTTCAAAATGCCATACAAGCACATTTAAGATTATATCACTGATGTGTAGAATGTGAATTCTTATTTTAAAGTGGTTCAAATATCATTTGTAGTTAGAAAAAGGATAAAAAGTGTGATTGAAAAACTGACCTATTTTCTGGACTAGAAACAATTGTTCACTAGCTGGTTTTTTTTAAATTATTATCATTATTTACTTCACTTTTGTTCACAGTCTATTGCAGTACAAAGCTGTACAAGACAGTTTCATTCAAAACATTTCTTGGGAGTTCATTCATTAGTCTATATCATTCACCAATGTGTTCCTTAAAATAACCATCATAAATTTAACAAAAAAGATAGCTTTTCACAATGAACTCAAACAAGGTCAACCTATTTCTACATAGCAATCTCAAGGAAATGCATATTATCACAAAAAATAGAAAAATTCTCCTTTTGCCTTTCACTATTATATACTAGGCTGTTATGTCTATATATATCTTCAAAGACTGGAGCTCAAGTAGTCTTGAAATGGTAATACCTCAAAAGAGGATAAAAAAATGGATCTTCGTGGGAAATACACTATTTTTGGTTAAAAAGATGAACAAGCTAAAATGATACTTTTCCAATAGCATCTCTGAAGCAGGCAGGCAATTGTGCACTATCAATTCTGTATAGGAATTATTATAGTGAGACTACAATTTCTTCAAAAATATGACAGCATTTAGTGATTCAAAGGCAGTCATTCCTCATAATTTCATCTTGCAAGACATACTGAGCATGTTTACCATATATTTTATATCCAAAAAGTGTATTATATTGAACATGGTTGACATTGTGCAATGTATGACATGTTTTAAATAAATATTGGCCCAATTCTTCCCTCAGACATATAGGCACAGCCCTCACTGACTTCAATGGCTATAGAAGGACAGAACTGGCCCTGTATTTGAATTATGGGCTTTAAAAATGCACAGATTGGAAGTCAGACAGACACAACATTGTCCTGCATGGAATACAATGGAAGTGAGCCGTACTTCATGTGTTTAAGCTCCTGTCACTTCATTTAATAGGCAATATAAAAGTCTAACCATTTAACTACTTTTCAGTTTCTTAGATAATTATGGGGCCGATTCTCAGCTATGATAGATTCTGTATGACTCTACTGTGGTCAACGGAACTATGCCAATTTGTATGAGCTGAAGATGTGGCCATATGTTATACAGCGCTTTATGTCCTTACCAAATGGTTTCATTGCCATTTAGTTCCAGAGTATATTACCCCATAAATGTCAATGTTCACATATTATACAATACTCTTTAGAAGACAGAAAAATTACCAACCTCTCTCATAGCAACCTTCTTGGCCCCCTGCCTCAGTTAAGAGCTTTTGTATGGGAACTTATGTTCATGAGGATATGGAGGCACCTGACATCAATGATTCTTACCAATCACACCCAGCAAGCTTTAAGCTGTCTTCTCACATGTCCGTGTTTAGTTGTGAATGGTTAGAGCCACTATTCAGAGTGGCCACCAGGGACGCAGGGGACGGAGGTAAGAGTCTATATAAACAGGAAATAAAGAAAGTCTCGAATTCATCCCAACCATGGTGACCTCTGTAATTGCTACAGTGCCAGCGATGCAGCATTCCAATGTCTAGGCGAAAAGATGGGATGTAAGTGGCTCAGGGTCATTCTGAGTAGAAGGGATGATGATGATGACTGGCAAGAGGAAATGTTTTAAGAAACTGGCATGAGCTGTAACCTCAACCTCAAGTGAGGGTATCTATCCTGCACTTATACAGGAATTTGCAATCTTGGGGTCTCGTTAGACTCACTTTTTCCCTGGAGTTGCAGAGACAGAAAAGCATTTTACCATTTTGAGCCAGACAGGTCAGGTCTTGGATAAAGACCTAGCTGCAGTGATCCAGGTTTAGATTGCCTCAAGGCTAGACCATTGCAATATACTCTGTGTGGATTTACCCTGAATATAATCAGGAATTGGCAGCTAGTTTAGAATTCCATGCCTCACCTTTTTGGTAGGGCAAGTTGATGTGAAAATATCACTCTGATTTTCTGCCCTGTCAAATCAATATTAATACAAGGTGCTGGTGCTAACTAGGCTAGGTCCCAGCTTTCAGAGAAGGGCAGGTAAAATCTTTTTTTTTTTTTTTTTTCAAAAATGAAAAAAAAAATCAGTGTTTTTTAGAGTCACAGGGTGCTCCACTCACCACCAGTCTGGCACCTCCTCCTGGTCATTCTGCGGATTAGCTCTCAAGGTCAAAACACCCATCCACAGTTTGCACACTGTCACTCAGTCTCTGGTCTGAGTTCCTCTCATTCCAGGACCCGCAGCATCCTCTTTGTGTCTTAGCCCTTTGGCTAGGTCACTCAGTGTTCCCCCTTCCGGAGTTCAGTCCGTCAGCAGTCCTAGGCAGCCTTCCCATTCAATGCCCCGTTGCTACTCACCCAATGGCTGGTAAGGGAAACTCAGGCTCACTCTTTACTCCAGGTTCCAGTCCAGGACCCTCAGCTCAGCAGCTCTGGGCTTCCTCTCTCTGTCCTCACTACTCCTTCCTTGGACTACTTCCTACTCTCTGGCTTCCTTTCTGTCTCTGGGTGTCAAGGCCGCCAGAGCTCACCCTGGGCCAAAAAGTGGGAGGACCCTTATGCCCCACTGGTTCCAGTGCCACTGCTGGGTGTACCAGCTCCAAGTACCTGCCTTCCTCTTCCCAGGGAGTGACTGCTACTTGCCTTCCTTCAGCTTTCTAGGCCTCACCTATTCCTGCACAGGTGAGTCTCTCTATAGTTTGCTTCCTCCAGCCTAAAGCTCCTCTGTTTGCAGCCTAGTTAGCTGATTGGGCCCACATGGCCCCAATTCTGCTCTTGCAGAGCTAGTGTGGGGATCTCCCCCACCACATTATTTAAATCAGATTTTTTATTATTATTTAAATGATACATTTTTCTTTTAAAAATAAACCTGTTTAAAATTAAATCTGAATTTAATATGAAACATGTTAAGGCCTATACTTCTTATAATCACTCAAAACATTTAAATAAAAGATAATTATGCTGAATCCATCGCTCTCTATCTGTGAGTTGAAGGCTGCTTTTATATATAAAGAAAGAATCAGGGGGAAAACATTAACTTTTGAGGCCAAGCATTTGGACCTATTCTCTGACTCTAAGAGTCATCTTCATGTATCTCATCAGGATTATCCACTGGGCTTATAGCTTTTGCCCTACCTGAGCTCTGATTTGCTCAGTTCTCAAATTTCTGACTCCATCCACCATGGAAATTTACTCTCCAGGTCATGGAAAAAATTGATGAATCAGGGCACTTCAAGTGAATGGCCTTGCTGTCTCCTTGCATATGTATAGAGATAGAGAGTGACAAACAGAAATCCATTAATTTCTGAAGTGCCTCGCTCTCTGTCTCTGAACAAATTACATACTACATATGGGTTACATGAGCACATGTCTTCGATTGTTTAGTGCTTTTGTTTTTCTGGAAGTGAGAGTCCGGTGGGCTGAGGCTGGGGACTTATGTAACAAGGGAGAAGGAGAAGAGTGTACAATCAGAAAGAAGCAACCTTGGTGTCAAAGATGCTATGGGAAGAAGCGACAACATTCTTCAAGGTGCAGCCTCTAGTGTTGATTTCAACACTCAGGAACTAGAGAGAGGAGGGAAAAAAATCTGCCATGGCTGCAAAGAGATCCTACTTGGGAGTATTTTCAAGAAATTCCTGTATCTCTGGGTCAAAAAGGAACATGTTCCAAATGTAAACAGTGCAAGAAAAGAGATGCAAGGCCTAGTTGTCACTATGAAACATTATGAAAAAACTGCTCCTCAGAAGGCAATGACTTTGACAATGTTGATATGGACATGTCTGAACAATCTGGATCAGCTGGTTACTAAACTTATTTTTTGCATGATTTTTATGCATGGACCTACCATGTCTTACTATGCTAATAACTTAGATCAATGAATCTCAGACCCCAGTGGTCAGGAGCCAAATTAGTGATCAACATTTACCCAAAAGAGCCACAGTAGGGTGAATTCATTGTTTCATTTACTATAGTATTATATATTCATATTTAAACAGTATGACAGGGGAATATTTAGTGTATATATATAGATATATAAATTCTCACAGCAAAATGACTGACCAAGTATTATTATTTTATCAACTGCAATTGTTTAATAACATAGTAAGAGCATCCTGATTGGTTAATAATTAAACCATTGTGTTTTAATATCATGTACTGCAAAGAGTCACGGGAGACATATTAAAGAGCCACCTGCAGCTCCTGAGCCTCAGTCTGAGTATTACTGCCTCAGATTGCTGTAATAATTTTGTGTTTCAGGTGGATTACTTACTTATTAATGTCAAAATGTTTGAGTTCAAAATATGCGGTATGTTAATTTGTTGTGGGAGTACTTATCAGTTACATTTTTACTGTTACTGCTGGACTTCTGAAATGATTTTTGATTGCTTAATATAATTCAGCACCCTACATGAAGATTTCCTGTTTAAAAGTAAAGTTTTACTAAGCATTTATGAATTTTAACATTGAAAAAAATATCAATCTGTTTGGTATGTTGCTAGAGATAAGGGCTTAAATAAATTTAGATAATCCTTGATTTAATAGTTATTTTGTCTATAAAATTGGGTTTAGAATAGATTGTATTATTTAAACAGTGATACAAACAGCTGCAGTAGGAGGAATCTCACATTTACAATTTCATTTTTTTAAAGCAGTACACTGAGTAATAGTGACTTCTTTACCATTTTGTTTCAGGGTCCAGTTTAGCCATAAGGATTTTTTAATGTCCATCATCTGCACTGTCTACAACTTCAGAGTCATCAGCTGGTACCACCAGTAATGCTGCAACTAAATATATGTCAGAAAGTAAATTACCTGTATCAAAAAAGAGACTTTTTTCATTATCCAGTAAGACCATGAATACATCCATAATCAGGACTAACCAATTCTGGCAAGACTCCATATGTAAAAACATTTCTTTGTTCCTTTCTCCCTTTCATTTTGTTCGAACAAACATTTCATTCACATGGTTCAATCATTGTGACCAGGCTACGCTCCACCCAGCAGAGGAGACATTACAGAAAGTTTCTTGATAAACTGTATGAGATGGAAGTTAAACATTGTTCAAATAACATTGATAGGAAATTCATTATTTTCCATCTTGATGCATAGAGCAATGTACACAATGATCCAGTAATGTATGTTTGTGTGACAACAGAAAATGGGCTTGTCTATCTTACAGAAACACCTGATATGTCTGGACATGTCTGTAAAAGGAATTATTACAAGAACTAGCAGTAAAAGTTACAGCAAACTGTAAACAAAAATTAAAAAGTGTCATATGTGTATCTTTGTCAAAGACACTTCTGCAAATGTAGCAAAGATGAGAAGAAAGAAAACTAGAAGAAGATAATGAAGGTAACCTAAAACTTACAACATATGGGTGCAGTGCTTGTCTGCAACATGATTAACCAAAGACTTAATTACAACTCCATGAATAAAGGAAAATGTTGAAATTGCAAAGGATCCAAATAAATTCTCTCCTCAAGATGTACAATGGGATTCAGTGGTTGCCCATTTTGAGCTATTTATTAAGAATTGGCCTAGTCTGATGACAACTTGTGAAGAAAAGAGATGAAACTATCACAACCAAAGGCATCAACATTGGACTAAAGAGGAATGTAGACGATATGCTTCATATACTGAGACCTATTTTCTGTAGCCCTGGACAAACTACAGAAAAATTGCTGCTGCATTGCCGATGCTGTTGAAATTTCAAAAGAACTGAAGAAAGATATACCCAACCACAGAGTTCAATTGCAGGCACTAAAGTAGCAGATGGATTAAGCACTTACTCCACCTCATTTTCTTGCCAATATTCTCAACCCAAAGCACCAGGGTAGAGCCTAACTGCTGAAGATGCTGCTGCTGTTACTATGACATGGGTATCTAATAATCACCCATCATTCCTGGCAACCATAATACATTTCTGGGCTGGAGGTGAATCATTCAGTTAGGACTTTTGCTGATGATGTTTTAAAGAAAGTCACACTACTGAACTGGGGGGGAATTCACCTGCTAAGCACTGGAACCAGAGTCTGTTAAAATGCTAAACCAGCTTTTGACAGCAGTAGCTTTGTCTGCAGGCACAGAAAGAATATTTTCTTCATTTGGAATAATTCATTCAAAGCTGAGAAATTAATTGGGAGTTGAAAAAGCAGGAAAATTTGTCTATGACTAAAAATGAGGAGGAAGGGGGAGATCTACTAGTTTTAAAGGACAGTCTATGTAACTTAGAAGATTAGTGTCTGATTTTTAAGAGACTAAAATGATCAGAAGCTTAAGCTCCAGTCATTTTCACTTAGGCATATTTGAATATTTTCCCAGGCTGACTTGAAAGAACCAGTTTAATTCACAGTCTACAGATAATCCTTCTGTTCCTTTAATAAATCATTTAGTTGTAAATGTGACACGTTTTGATGAGAAGTTTATGTATCCAAAACTTTTAAGGTAACTTTGTTTAATAAAAATAAATTGTACGCGCTGTTTTGTGTGTTTAATTAAATCCTAATACAGCTTGACACAAAACATGAGCAAAAAGTTAATTATCTAGTAAATAAACAATATATCATTCATCATTTTCTAGCATACGAAAATGTACAATGAATAAAATCTGAAAATGTTCAGCTATATAATTGCTTAAATACATGTGTATAGTATTAGAGTATCCTTCTAGGTAGCAAAAAGATGTACCAAATCAAGTGTAAAGGCTCTATTTAGTAGTAAATCAATATCTTTTAAAAGCTATATCAACCAATGAGAATGCAGCTTTCTTTACAAAATAACTGAAGTACAAATGGAAAAAGTTGATTAAAATAGATTATTTAAATCAAGGATTTCCACCAGCTGCTTTAAATCGTCTAGATTTAAACCAGTCCACCCTGCTTCAGAGGCTGCCTGTGTGATTGCTTAGCCAGATGGAGATTCTTTAATTCTCATGTGGAGGCAGCATTCTCTCAGTGGGGTACTCTGACCTGGGAACGCCTCCCCAGCTGGAGATCCAGTGTAGTCCTTCAGGTATGTTATGAGCCTCAGCTCTGTACAGGCCTTCTCCTACCAGAGGGCCAGATTCTGCTGCCTGTATTCACGCCGACTAGCATTTTTCTCCATGAGCAATCCCGAAGTGAAAAAAGGTGACAGAAGCTGTCCCAGAGCTATGGCCACAGCCTCCTGACCTTGCTCACTCTTTAAAAGCAATTGGCTGTGACTGAGGGAATGTTAGAGGGAGTGTGGCTACCTTGTTATATCATTTTTATGCAATGAATCAGGTGCTATGGTGATAGCACATTCAAAATGTAATTCAGAATAATTATAACTGAATCTTTAATTTGACTATTTAATTTGACTAATAATTTGACTATTTAAACTTTTTTCTTTCTTGGAACATGAGGGATATTTTTTTGGAAACTCCATGGCCTTGATCCTCTGCTTTGTGCACTGGAGATGAGTTGAGGCTGGACATAGGTGGCTTTCTGACCCCTCTATTATTATTGATTCATACTATTGTAACACTTAGAGGGCCCAACTGAGATCAGGGCCCCATTACACTGTGCACTTTGCACATATGTAATAAGAAACAATCCTTGCCCCGAAAAAGCTCATAATGTTAATAACCAAGGAAGTATGACTATCCCATTTTCACAGATGGGGATCTGAGGTACAGAGCGAGTAGGTGACTTGCCCATCATTCTCCAGAAAGTCTGTAGAAAAAACTACAGCTTCTCTGAAGCTTGTAAAAGCCTAGGGCTAACCTTGAACATCAGCAAACCAAAAGTTCTCCACTAGCCAGCTCCCGGTCAATCATCAGCCCCAGCAAGGAAGTTCTACACTGACAGAGAAGAACTGGAAAATGTAGAACACTTTGCCCACTTTGGCAGCTATCTCTCACAGAGGCCAGATACAGACATCAAGATTCAGCACAGAACTCGCTGTGCCAGACTTGCTTTTAGTAAACTGTCTCACTGGGTGTTCAACAACGACAACATCAGAACACACACTAGACTTTTAGTTTATAAAGCAGTGGTAATCCCAACTCTCCTCTATGGCTGCGAGACTTGGGTGACCTACAGAAACACCAGAAAAATCTGGAACGCCATTACCAGCACTTTCTCCCGAAGATCCTCAACTTGAAGTGGAAGGATCGTCACACTAACATCAGTGTCCTCACTGAGGCCAACACCTTCAGTACTGAGGCCCTGATTATCCAATATCTTTTAAAAGCTATATCAACCAATGAGAATGCAGCTTTCCTTACAAAATAACTGAAGTACAAATGGAAAAAGTTGATTAAAATAGATTTAAATCGAGGCTTTCCACCAGCTGCGGTGGAGCGGGCACTGTGCACGCCTAACAAAACAATTGCTGTACACCCAACTCAAAGGAGAAAGAAAATGGGGATGCCAAAAGAAATGCATCAAAGACACCCTCAAGACAAACATCAAGAGATGTGGCATCGATACCATGAACAGTGGGAGACAGTAGCCCAGGACAGGGCTAACTGGCGAAGACTTGTCTGAGAAGGAAAGGTCATCTTTTTGAGGAAAACCACCTTGCCCTGACCACAGAAAAATGCCAGAAAAGAAAGGATGGATGACTGTCATGCATCAATCATGGCCCAGTCCTGTTTTCCAACATAACCTGCAATGTCTGCAAATGAGTTTGTGGCTCAAGAATCAGACTCCTCAGTTACCAAAGGACCCATAAAAAGTAAAACCCGTGGAAGAAATCATCCTCAATCCTGACGGATCGCCACTGCTGACATAGAAAAAACAGGAATTGAACTCAGGTGTTTTATCACAAGCCCATCCACCTGTATGAGGCTGCTCCCTCTCCCCCACCACACACACACTGCTGATCAGGGGAGCAGCCTCAAGACTAACAGTAACAGGTTCTGGGGCCCCATTTTATTAGTTCAGGCTCTCCAGAGGGCAGTGTGCTCTAGCTACACTCCTTCTCATTCCTGGGAAGCCTCTTAGCATGCCCCCCACAGCAGGGGATAGAGGCACAAATGACAGAGCTGTGCCAGACTTTACACCACCTGGGGCCCAGAAGTCCCTTTAGGACAGATTTAAGTTCCCTTTGTGTGCTAAGGGGACTTAGCAAATAGAATTTGGCCTTGCAACGTTAGCTGAAATGTATTCTAACTTTTTTCGTGGTCTATGTTACCTGTTTTTAAGCAAGCACTCAACAGGTTATAGTCAACAGTTCACCTCGGTCCAAGTTGGCCTTGATTTGATCTTGTATTGCTCTAAAGCTGGGAATGAAGTTTACCAATAAAACAAGAGTAGAGTTTTCAGACTCTCTTGTGTATGTATTTGGGTTTCAAGTGCTTGTTTTAATGTTTGGTTTGTTGTTGTTGGGTTATTTTTTACCAGGCTTCTGTAGTGCCATAGGGAGCCATTTATGGTGCTGAGATATGTTCTTCTAATGTGATTTCATTTTATGGATGGAGAAAATACCACAAGAAAGATCAGACAGCACATTATTTTAGTCCCTTGGGTCCTGAAATACATAAATACATATTCAACAATGCTAGGCTTTACTCTGGTTTAACCCAATACCTCAATTTTTTACTTTATTCAGGTTCTTGAAGAAACCGAATCACTCGTTCCATCCTCTTTTCCAACATTTTCACCTGTCAACATGAGCCTTGCATTCATTAAACCCTCCCAAAAATCGGTACATCAAATGAACTAAAAAGAAAATTAAATTCTTGCAGCATTGGCTTTGCGTGCTGTATTACATTTCAAGGGGAAGAAAGGCTTTATTTCTATAGGTTTGTTTACTCTGGCAATTGATGTCTCTTCCTCTTGTGTTTTAAAAGCTGGCTTTAACAAAATGACATCTTAAAAACCCTTCTTATTCACAGCTTGATTTGAGGTGGAAGCAAGCCAGAGCTGGAATGGCTTTCCAAATTAGCCAGGGAACCTGCTGCTGAAGTAGGCTATTACCCTGCATGTGTTCATCTGTACAGCCCTGTTTCCTCTTACCCACACTGCGCTGCTATCATTTACTCACCTCACAAAGCAGCCTTCTTCCTGTTTTTTTCCTCAAAGAATTTCAGTCAAAACAAGAGAAAAATCAACATAAGTCCTTTGTGCTTGAAAATGCTTCACCATTTCAAATGACCAAGGAGTGTTGTTGTCTTGAGGAAACAACAGAGAAAGATTCTTGAAAGGTTCAAAGAAAACACAGTGGGCTATATTTTCAAAGGGCCTCTTTTGCTGTGCTGCAGTCAGTGGGGAACATCCCCGTGCACACGCAAAACTCTGAATTTGTGTGGGCAAAGGGCCAATGTTGCAAGCACACCAGGTAACTGAATGCAAATCAAATGCATTTGTTGTATTGCTGGTGCTGTTCTGGCCTGTTATAGAGGGCCCTGTGCTGGGACCCAGTGGACTCGGGTGGGCCCGGGTTCCCCATACCTCTGCCACTGCACCCTTGGGGTGGCAGCCTCACCACCTTAGGCCAGGAGGCCTGTGTTGGTCTACAGTCTGCCCTTTATACTTCCGGTTCCTGCTCCACCCTTCCGTTTCTGGCTGGGTGGGCATAGATGTCCTGGCTCTGCCCACCAGGGGGTGGGGGTTAGAGAGTCTCCCCCTCTGTCTGGGAGGGAAGCCACACCCCCTCACTACATTCACAAAAGGATGAGGCCCAAACTCTGAAGTCTGCACATCACTCAAATAAACAGGCTGTTCACAGAGATACCCCACATGGTATCAGGGGTGATTAAATCCTTTCAGTTTATGACATGGAACAAAATCAAAACTACTCCATGGCTACAGAGCAGTGGCATAACTAACCAAGGTGACAAAGCGGGCAGTGGCAGAACCAGAAATAAAACACAGCTCTCCAGAGGACCCATTCATTGCCCTTTCTTATGAATCACACTGCCTCTGCATCCTGATTCTGCAGTGCTCATTGCCTTCTGTGTTAGGGAGCAGGAAGGAGTCAGCATAAGAGTGGATAATACATGCTTGGTGTGTGTTTATATATATTCTGGGGGCATATTATAACTGTACCTTGCAGCATGAGTGGGCTGCACTGATGTGGATTAGTACAACCACACAAGGAAAGAAGTTAAAAGGGGGGAGTTGAAAGAAGAGTAAAAGGCAAAATGAGAGTATGAAAGCATGTAAAAAGTTGCAGTGATAGCTAGAACGATACCATGAAGCCAAGTTTATTAAAGGAACTGTCAATTATAGTGATAAATTACATTTTTAAAATGTAACTCTAAGGACAAATCTTTATTCCCTCCCAACCTGAAAAGTAACAGGCATTACTTTCAATTTCGTTCCTTGGCCATCTTGCTCCGTTCCAGTGGCATGAGCGATGAATGATGTCTTGGAGCCTAGTACAGCCGTAGTCTTACAGTTCATCTTCCATGGTGTGATGCCCAAGTAATCGAAATGTAGCCATTCATATAGAACAGATTGCCTTTGGATTAAATAATCAGCTTCAATATCTGTAATTAGTACTTGCCAAGGATTCAGCTGAGATGGATTCAGAAAATAAGAACAAACTCCTACACTCAAAACAAAATTCAGCCTAAACCAACTCTGTTCCCTCCTGAAACCAGAAATCATTGGAGGTTGCCTGACACATAGCCCAGGCTAACTTAAAGGGCCATGGATTTTAGTGAACTCTTTGGGCCAGTGAATAGCGTGTGTTTCTACAGCACCTAGAACAAGGAGGTCTTGACCTGATAAGCATTAATTGCTACTGCAATGTAAAGGTTACACAACACCTTTTAGTTAAACCCAGGCTAAGTTTTGGGTTGGGCTGTACTGCTCAGTTAGCACAATAAAGAAGGCCATCTGGATCAATAGTCTGCCTATCTATGCATTTCCAGTGCACCTTCACTGTATCTGTGTGCTAGTTTTGATAATGAAACCCAAAGTCTCATGGATGTCATTTGGTTAATAGAGTTTTATACAGCTCTCTGTGCACAGATCGCTATTTTCACCATGTATTTAACAATCCTGATGAAGAAGTTGTCCTTGTATCCTGGAAATATGGCCTACTTTTCCTCAAATTATTGCAAATAATAGCAAGTCCAAAGGAAGAACAGACAGTATTTAAGTGTTTATGGTAAACAGTCTATTCCACCCTGTATTTAGCTGCGACACCTTGAGTACATTTCCCAGACCTGAAGAAGAGCTCTATGTGAGTTCAAAATCTTGTCTCTCAAAAAAAGAAGTTGGTCCAATAAAAGATATTACCTCACCCACCTTGTCTCTCTAATATACTGGGACTGACATGGCTACAACAATGCAGACTGCTATATTTCTTTTAGGCTATCAGTGCGGGGGAAAAAAGCCTCCTGGCTCCAAGCAGGGTAGCATAGCTGAGTCTAATGGAAAAGGCACAGATATCAAAGTCTCTGATTTTTCTTTCTTCTAGGAAGTTGTTCAGAATCCAGAAGCAAACTGTGTTTGAACATATGGTATATCAAAGCCTAATTGGTTCAGAAAACCTTGCCTCAGAAGTGGTTCTCAGTCACTGCAAAGGCAATCCTCCTCTTTCTTCAAGTGATCTCCGTTTACTATGGGATCAGAGATCTGTTTGATCAAATAGAGGAGCCAATCCAGATGTATAGGTAGGAAGTATTGTTATTGCTCACCAGAATAACCTCTGCACGGAGGAGAACAAGGCATAGGTGCCTATGTATAAGGAGTGAGAAATCTGAGGCTGGTAAATAAATGATTAAAAATAGACAGGGTCTTCATGGACAAATATGAAGCAGCCCCACACAAATTGTATGATATATTTTCAGTGCTGCAGCTATCCAGACATGCATGCTCACAGACCACAGCTGGCACAGGAGCTGACAATTTTGCTAGGCTGCCTATGCCTGCTTTCCAACTGCTCAGGCACACGGATCACTTGTAATAACCTCAGATTCTCATCATCCCTCTGTCTTTCCAGTTCGTTCTTCCCGTTCTCCAGTCCTTGCTCTTAGCCAGCACCACCCAGGGCGCTCCAGTTCTTTTTCCCTACTCATCTATCACATTAAGTGCTTGTTATTGAGTTGGTAAATGGATCTACCCTTCAATCATTGTAGCTCTCTCTCTCTGTTATTTTCAGCTCAGAAAGAGCCATTTTTAGTCGTCTCAAGCTGATGGAATGTGCCAGATCCCTGTGATATTAAATGGTCAAGGTCAGGTAGTGAAATTAGAATGTCCCAAATATTTTCCTGATGGACTTTGGGAAATGGAGACAGATGAGTTGGGGAAAGTAGTACTGGATGGCTTGCTTCTCCCAAATTGGTGGCTGGATGGAATTGGAGTCACATCTGGTCTGAAGATGGAGTCACTGCCTTACATGCCTACTTATTTTTAATTGTACCTTTTCTACTGTTTTTAGTTGCAGCTGGACTGGACCTGCAATTTCCTGAACATCCAAATACTGAAGGCAATTTCCTGCCCCCACCCAAGAAGGCTGTGCTAGTGACATTGTAATAATGAGAGCAAGCCACTGTAAACATAGATCAATTTACAGAAGAAATGATAAAGGAAACTAGATCTGAGAATAATTGTTTCCTGAATGCTAGCACAACAACAACAACACCATCTTGTTTGCTTTAACTTCAATACATATTGACAAGGTTTTTTTGGAATCTTGCAACTGACACTTGAACTGCACTTAAATTAGAAGATGCTCATGTTGATGCTCATGATTTGACTGACTCTATGTGGCACTGATTTCAATGGGACTACTTGGAGTGCAAGCTGCTGCTCAACAGGAATAAGCATGGCAGAATCTGGCCCTTAGATTTTAATTTCAGCAAGGCTCATTTGATCTGTTGTGTACAGCAACTAGCTTTTGGGTGCTACATTAATATACAATGATTATTTATACTCTCAGCTCTTTCTCCCTTGATTCATTTCCCTAATCCCTCCTTTATCTTTCCCACTCTCTCTATCCCTCCATCCCTATTTCCTGTCTCACTCCCTCTCTCCACCTTGCGCCCTCCCTCTTTTGTTCTTTTACGGGTATTATAGTCCTTGAATCACACTGTGTTGCCAGACAGTTTGTCCTCTGCTCTGCTGAATTGGAACCTCAGAAGGCAGTGTGTCTCCTCTCAGAAAGTGACTGCTTATTTCACACATTGAGAAGAGGCATGATCTGATGCATCAGTTCAGAGCAGCAGGGGAAATTGTGAAACACTATTCTGGAGCATTAGGGCTTCATTTAACCTCATAATAAAAGTAGGTTAAATCAGTGGTTTTCAAACTTTTTTTCTGGGGACACAGTTGAAGAAAACTGTTGATGCCCACAACCCAACAGAGCTGGGGATGAGGGGTCTGGGGTGTGGGAGGGGCTTAGAAGGCTGGGGCAGAGGGTTGGGGTGCCGGGGTGAGGGCTGCGGGGTGGGGCTGGGAATGAGGGATTCAGGGTGTGGGAGGGAGCTCAGGGCTGGGGCAGGGAGTTGGAGTGCAGAAGGGGGCAGGGTGCTGGGCTGGAGACTGGGATGAGGGGTTTCGGGTGCAGGAAGGGGTTCCAGGTTTGGGGGGGCTCAGGGCTGGGGGAGGGGATTGGGGCACGGGGTTGGGGTGAGGACTTACCTCCGGTGGCTTCCGGTCAGCGGCGCAGCCGGGATGCAGAGGCAGGCTTCCCACCTGTCCTGGCACCACGGACCGCACTGCACTATGGAAGTGGCCAGTGGCAGGTCTGGCTCCTAGGTGGAGGGATACAAGCGGCTCCGCGCGACTCTCGCATGCAGGCACTGCCCCTCCAGTTCCCATTGGCCGAGAAGCGGCCAATGGGAGGGTGGAGGCAGTGCTTGGGGTGGGGGCAGCGCGTGGCCCCCCAACCTAGGAGCCGGACCCGCTGCTGGCCACTTCCGGGGCCCAGCGCAGTGTCAGAAAAGGTAGGCTCTAGCCTGCCTTAGCTGGGCAGCACCGCCGACGGGACTTTTAACGTCCTAGTCAGTGGTGCTGACCAGAGCAAGGCGACCCACCACCTTACGTGCCTCGACCCAGTAGTGGCTCGCGACCCACAGTTTGAAAAAGACTGGGTTGGAGCATCCTACTAGTAAAGACCATCTGACGGGGTATGTGTGAGGGAGAAAATAGGCTGGAACATGTCAGCTGGGTACTTACAGGGGACTATTTTCAGTTCAGTGCCCAGTTTGTGGGTACCACTTGCACCCACCATTTTGCCAGTAATGGTGGCAGGTCTGAGCAATGACTCCTTTGCCCACATGCTTTACATCCACTGATATCAAGAGACATGGCTGCTTAGATTTCCACCTGCAACTGAATTCTGGCCTCAAGAAAAAGTAACATACACTGGACCTTTCAAAGAGAGAGCTCCCTTCTGAAATGTGGACACTCATTATCCCAACTGCTTTGCAAACATGATCTCTGAATCCTTTCTTGTCCCTCAGGGCATTTTGGAGGCTTATTACCCCTGTTTTACTGATGGAAAAAATGAGGCAGGTTGAACACTAGTTAGGTGGACTCTAACCCTCCACAAGAGCACAAAAAGGAAAGTGGCCTCTCGATTTTAATGCAAAATTTTTCTGCATGAACATGAAAAATCAGGGATGGTGAGCAACAACAACTAGGAAAATCTGCCGGTTTAACTGCATCACCACACCATCACTAGCTAACTGTGTGACCCTATGGTGAGATCAGGGGAAAATGACATTTTTGCATGTGGATGATGCTGGATAGCTGTGATCCAGTAAATGTGTATAAGTGGAATTTCATAATACTTTATTTCTATCTTAATCAGCTACCATAAAGCAGCAACAGGACTTACATATTTCACAGCCACTTTAGGTTATTGAAAGCTTGCAGTAGCCTCTAAGAGCACTTTAAGCTCATCAAATTAAGCCAAAAAGTGCAAATTAAGTACAATCAAGCCTACAAGCCATTGCATTTATGGGGGGTGGGGAGAGAAACAGTCAGCATGAATACAAGAATGAGGCCTTAAAATGTATTTTTCAATAGCATTCATTTATGAAAAAAATAATTAGCAAACACAACACTGCACTCCTTATAGTGAGCCAAGGGCTACATACACATTGCTCCCAAAATACAATCATAGCTTTACAGTCATTTGATTATCAAATTATTCCCAAATACAGTGTGTTTAGCACCATTCGCATGTTGCATTTTATGGAGTGGGTCAATCCCATCCTGCCTACAATTTAGGTTGTGTCTACCCAGAAACTTGTCAAATAATTCTCTGCCTCCAAATCCAGACATGGCCTCAGCAACCCATGTCGCAGCGTGCCATAAAGCCCCAGTATGCCCTAGGGTCAGCACCAGAACTCCAGCATGCATAGATGCTTTCCCGCTGCTGCTGAATCACCGTTATGTGTACAGTCCATGGAGCTCTGATCCATGATTAGGGCCCCTAACTACTCAGGGAGGAGTAGGGAAAGAGCATACCTTTAAAGACTCCATCTTGGCTCATGTCAGCAAGGATTAGAGAACTCCTGAGAGAACATTCTGCCATCAGCAGTTTCTTGCTCATGTTGGTGAAAGGCAGGAAACTAACTTCTGTAGTGTGTAGGGTGAGAAGACAGCATTTTGTGTCAGCAATGGAACAGCAGATTGGCTGGGGCCCCTAATCACAGGGAACTGAAGGGACGGTGTGGGGAAATTGACAAACAAAAAAATGCAACTAACAAATTTTGCACTTGTAACATTTCACCTGAGTCGTGTCATCTATCCATCATTGTCTATCTGCCATAGCTAATTAGGCCCTGATTCTCTAAAGATTTGTAGGTGCAATAGTGCATCCGTACACAAACAATTACATGATTGGGACCTTAGATTGTAAACTCTTTGGAGCAGGCACTGTCTAGCCCTATTTTTGTATGTGACCTGTCAGAGCTTGATTGAGGCTTTCAGGTATTAGCAACATATAAATAACGCTAATTCTAATAAATAAAAAGTGACACTGCAGTATTTGCACAAACAAACATGTGAATTGTTCGCTCCACATTTATCTGTAGGACTAATATTATTCAGTCATCATGAATATTCATATGAACTCACGTATTCATGAAAGTGTTCACAAATCACAAAAGCTTAATGAATTTTAGGATGAATGCTATTAGTCTGAAATTAGTTTGAAAATTCTTTACTGAACCTATGTTATGGGATAGTCCTCATCTGTTGTTGGGCATTTCTTTGTGCAAAAAGTTCCAGTCAATCAACTACAGAACAAGAACACCACATGACTTGGGTGACCAGTAACAAACCACAAACAATTAATAGCACAGATAGTCAAAATGAACAACCCTATTACATTAGTATTACTATTACCATTAAGCCACAACATGACAGCCTATTAATTTATTGCTCCGTTTCCTCTACCCTCTCACTCTGCTTGTTGTCCAATCGGTTTTATCTTTTCTGTTTAGACAGTCAACACTTTAGCACAGGGATTATCTTTCAACATGTGTTCGTACTAAGCCCAGGCATAACAGGGCTCATACCTGGTTGTGGCTGTTAGCTTCTACATTTAAGTAATAATAATAATAACAATCAACAAGGTAAATTGTGATTTCATACAGTATTTGGGAAACAATGCTTAAGAGTAATGAAAAAAATCAGTAGACAGGCTAGGTTTGCAAATGACTTATGAACATAAAACAAAATTGATCTGACAAATTATTCCCAATAAATAAATTAATTAGGTTTAGTCTACTCTGAGATGTGTAGCTTCTGATAGCAACTTTCCAGCAAGAATCATCAGATTTCAATATGGTTATCTTCTGCGGTGTTAACATGATTTCACATGCAAGTGCAGGCAGGGCCTTATAAATTACAGAATAAGTTACCAAACACTGGAGAGAATGTAGAGGTTTGTTTCTAAGGCAATTCCTAAGATACTGGAACATCAAACACTGGGAAACAAGAGAAAAGTCTGGCAAATTATCAGGTCTGGTTTGCTCATAACAAGAGAGTTGGTCAGCTGCTAAGGGTTTCTAAGTGTTGCCATTCATCAGTTTCCACCAAGAAAAATGAAGCTGTTGAATAGTTTGGTATTAGGGTAACTACCAATAGGCAATATTTGTCCAGAGATTTTTTTTTAATAAAAGGTCAAAGACACAAAAATCAAGTCACTATGAGTCTATGTGTCTTGCCAAGACTCAATT
Organism: Dermochelys coriacea; assembly: GCF_009764565.3. Classification (NCBI taxonomy): domain Eukaryota; kingdom Metazoa; phylum Chordata; order Testudines; family Dermochelyidae; genus Dermochelys; species Dermochelys coriacea. The sequence goes on from NC_050069.1 coordinate 196,569,776, forward strand.
TTTCAGCTTCTAACTTCATTTCGGCTTTAAAATGGAATTTTCAGGGTCAGTATTCATTGGGTGGTTCATTTTTTGTTCTGCCAAAAATCTATGATAATTTTGAAGAAATATGATCAAGTTGTTGGGGAGTCAAATTCAGATAACAAAACAGATCATCTCTTGTTCATCCTATGCTCCTAAAGAAGGGACAGGTAGGGAGACCATTGTGTATGTGTGGAAGGGTACCAGTGAGGAACATGGAGAAGATTCCAACTGTAAGTATGCTGAGTTCCCAGAGATGACCCTTCAGTGACAATGCGGAATTGAGGGTAAGCACCATAGCAGATTGTGCGGGTTAGGAAAATCTGGCTACCATTGATTATACTAAAGGCTAGACAACACCCAAAAAAAAAAAAGTTGTCGCTTTAATCATATTTCTTACCCATCAGTACTGAATGTGGGCACTCTCTCAGCATTTTAGATGGGGAAGTGCCATAGCTTCCTAGTGTGGTCTCAGTGAAAAGCTTTGGTTGGCTGGGATCTGTCTCTCCACCCTCTTTTGCGTGATGTGAGACAGAAAAAGATCAGTGTCCAGGATACATACCAACAGAGCCTATAATTTAGCACTTTTACTGAGCAATAAGTACAGATTTATTAAACCTTAAGGCCTGTAGGCACATATAACTGTAGCTATAGGTATGTATCCATGCATACACATACACACACACACACATATGCTGTGCAAGGATTGCAGTCTATGGTGCCATCTGGTGGAAAGAAGAGAATAGCAGCTCTCCTGATACTTTTAAGTTAATTTAAAATGCACTGGCATTTTTAATGTAACTTTAAAATAAAACAGAAGAGAAGTAATAAATATAGCACAAAGAGCAGAGACTCTGATCCATGTGATTTACAGAAGCAGCACATGGTGTCAAACAATCAGTTCCAATCTGCCTTAAAATACCTAACCATATCACCTTCACTCACCACACTGTTAAGCTCTTAGAGGTTGATCAACAGTCCTTGTGGAGTTTTGAAACCCAGGAAAGGCTAAAGTAACTTAGGAAAAGAATTAAAGACGTTGTTGCATTTCTAATAGTTCCAGTCTGGACTCTATCTCCTCTGGGTGGTTTGAAATCAGTCAGATTTGCTAGGAATAGCAGACATCATCATTTTTAGTACTGCTCTGAGAATGTTTCATTGACATTCAATGAGTATTTTCATGCAAGCCTGGATATTTTTGTGATGATTTGTCAGTCTGGTCTGGCGTGAAATCACTCAATTTCCATCAGTGATGTCATTTTGGGGTGGAAATGGGGTGCAATAATTCATTTTTTTCATATTTACTCTAGGTGGAGATTTGCCATACATGAAGAGAAAGGTAGTTGTATTTTTGAACTAAAAATTATGGGGTTTCTTGCGAAAACTTCCTTTCATTTTTTGGGGGAAAAAGCGAGTCATATTGGTTCATGAAGGAATACCCAAATATCCAAGGTGTACGCCCCACCTCAGACTGGATTGGGGCCAGTGAGGAGACAGCCAACCAGGAATACATAGAGGGCTTAATTTTGCACTCAGTTATACGAGTCAGATAAATCAGGAGTAACTCTATTATATGCAGTGGCATTAGACTCAGGTAAAACTGGTGTAAGTGAGACCAGAAGCAGTCTCAGGGTAATTTAAGGCTTGCAGAGAAGATATAATGTTTGGCAGCAAAAAATGGGAATGAGTTAATGATAGCCAAGGAGTGGGGGAGGAATAAAAATTATTGTAATTTTCAGTGGGAAAAAATATTAGCGTGCAAATAGATGCTATTCTTTTAGCGTTGACTTGAAATGTTTCATGCTCAATATACACCGGGGAAAAAAAGGTGAAATAAACGACATGCATAAGTCAACCAAGGATGTTTCCAAAAAGGCCAAGTTTCTGAAAGGTTTTTCAATTATTCTTGAACAAAAGCAACAATATTAAAAAAACCTCACCAATGACCAATCTGAAGACCTTGTCCATACAACCGCTAACTAAAAGGAAGGAAGGAAATACTTTGAAAAGCATGCATAGATAGGGCACAAATGAGTAAGCACAGCTACTTGTGCATTAAGGAATCTGTCTATAGTGCAACTGCCAGAAATTGAGCCATTTATCTTTCCATTTGAGCCAGTTCACTAATTCCCTGCTGCAAGTCAATCTAACCATGCCACCTACATTTGTCCTCCTGTTTCTTACTACCTTGGTTCCTTCCTCTCCTCTTCCCTCTCCTATTCACCAGCACCCAATAGCTCCTCCTCTCCATCTTCCAGGTCTGTCAAGAATCTCCCTTCTTCCATGATACCCATCACCTAAGTTCAATGAAACAGATGGAGTGGGAGGAGAAAGAAAGAAAGATTATGTAGCTAAACTATTATGCCATCCTTGTTCAGAGAAAATTCCCATTGACTTTGATGGGTGTTTGACTCAGTAATGACTGAGAAAAAACTAAAGAAGGATCTCAGGATTTGGCCCATAATTAACTTAATTTTATAACCAGCAAACCAAATCCATTGAAAAAACAAACCACAGTTCAGAGGCACCAAGATGTAAACAAAACAAAAATAAAAGTACCGTAACATTTCATTTGTGTTACATCGGCCTTCCCTTTGTCCTCCTTTGCCTGGCTAAATTTAGTCTGGCTAAATTTGAGGCCTTATCCTGAGCCCATTGAAATCAAAGGCAAAAACCATTGACTTCAATGGGAGTAGAATTAGATTTATTGCCCATTGTTCCATCAGCATTTAGGTTTCTTTCCTCCTACTATGTCTTCTATTTTTTCCAATAAGGGCTGAAGGGAGGCTTATGGGGCAGTATGGCTGTTGGCAGAAATAGAGCTGATTGAAACATTTCAGATTTTGAAATTTGTTGACAATTTTTTGTGATATTTTAAAATGAAAAATGTGTCCAGTATTCTGACTGACTATAGAGCTGGTTGAAAAACATCAAAGATTTTCAACAAACTAGACATAAAATATTCCCCTGCTTTTCTGACCATCTGTAGCCGGAAATGCTTCCCTCCCCACTTTAAAAAGATGAACACATTTGCTTTCTTTTCTTTTTCTTTTTCTCCAGTTTTCTGCCACCTCCTTGTTCTTCATGTAACATCGGAAACAATTGCTAAGGGGCTCAATAAGTTCAGTAACTAATTTCTTAGGGAACCTGTGATGTGCGTTATGACTATGAGTAATTATTCTTATTACTTAATGCAGAACCATTCATGTGCCAGAGTTATTCAGAGAACAAATAAGAGACCTCGCTTTCTGCCATGAAGAGTTTACAATACGAGACTCTGCAGGATTTATAAAGAGGAAATCTTGCCAGACAAACATGAACACTCAAAAAATGTTCCCTTTGTAATCATTGGGAATTTTGCCACTCACTTTAATGGGAGCAGGCTTGGACCGTTGCGGGCTGTAGGGAATGCAAAACGTGAAATATAATTGGAATTTAATAAGACAATTGATTCATTTCCTCATAAAGCCTTGAAAAATCCATTAGTTAGTTTAGTTATGAATACTCACCTGGACAGAAATCTGACTGAACTAAACAAAGGCTAGTAACAATAACTTCATCGCACATTAACCAGTGGGCCGTGTCCGGCTGAACAGCAAGGCGAGTTGCCTCCTTTAACTGCAGGAATGGGGCCTTGCCTGGCAGGCTGGTAGGGAGGGGGTCATTGTGCCTTTAAGCCCTCCCCCAAGATGACTGAAGAGGTGAACAAGAGGAGGTAGTATGCCTGGCCAGGTTGGTGGTGGAGGACGACGCAGCCCCTCTTCCGCCAGCTGAGCGGAAGGGGGTTATTTGTTCCAGGAATGCCCTTTTTAACCCCGACCGGGCTAGAGGAGCGTAGCAGGGCGACGACTCACCGGCGCAACACCTCTTGCTGATTGTCCTGGGAATTAGCTCTTCCAGCCCGGAACATCCTCTGCAGGCCGATGTCCTGCCTGCCGCTGGCCCCCATTTCCCTCCCGGACCCCGGTGCCACTTACCTCAGGGTTCTGCCCTCTGCAGTACCCCCACAGTCTTTGGGTCTCCCCTCCCCAAGGAACCCCCAATTCTCTATCCCCACTTTGCCTCAGTGGCTACTGCCAGTCATCATCCAGCCCCCTTTCCTTGGGACAGACTGCAGTCTGTAATGGCCACTCATCACTGGCAAGGGGGTAGGACCTGCTGCCTTTGCCTATCCCTGGGCTGCCCCTCTGCAGCCCCAGTACCTTTCTGGGCCTTTACCAAGGCCTGCAGCCTGGAGGTGTACCAGGCTGGAGCTCCCCAGCTCCCTTTGCTCTTCCCCAGCACTGTTCCACTTCAGGGCCTTGCTCCTAGGCAGCTAGCCCTTCCCACTCATACTCTGGTTTCTCTTCAGATTGTATAAATCTTTCGCCTTTTACTAAAGATTTCCGTGGAGAGGAACATTTACGAGTTTCTACCCAGGGCTAGAGTGAGTCTCCTTCAGCTCCTGGCCCCCAGCCCTCTTATAAGGGCCAGTTGGGCTCTGACTGAGCTGGCCACACCTGTGGTCAGCAACTCACTCAGCTTCTCCCAGCCACAGCCCGCTCCAGGGCTGCTTTTAACCCCTTCAGGGCCGGAGTGGGGTGACCACCCCGCTACAAGGAGAAATGCAATCAGCAGTTGCAGTGTGGGAACTCTTTTTCTCGGGTGTATAGCTTAACATCTTCATGCAACCCTCTGGTCAACTTGGTGGTTCAAGCCTGCAGCTGGGCGAGTAGAAGAACTGATGGATTTAATTATTCTAGAACAGTGTTTAGACAATCATCACAGGAGTGTGCAGGCTTAAGTACAACAGCATCTGCCTTTGAAGCTAGCAAAGCCTGCTGCACAGCCCACATACAAGACAACATGGTAGTTAAGAAGCCACCTGATGCTAAAAATAATGCTCGCCCAGCCGCTGGGGTGAGGTACTTGTGCCTCCATTGTGTGTTTTGCTTGTGAGAAATTGGTGCATGTCAGAAAATGCTGTGCCATGATGGCATGAGAGTTTGATGAGATCACGTCATTGCATCCAGAACCCCTGTGTATTTAGAAAAAAAGATTGTAAGATTTAGTGCTTAGTCCAGTTGGTGCCCACACATAAACCAACAGGTGGGATTTACAGAAGCGCTCAGCACTGGCCCAACTCTGCTCCCGCTGAAGTCAACGGTAAAACTTGATTTCAATGGGTGATACACACACCAAAGCTGAGGGTTTTTCAAATTTCCTATCCGGTATCTTTTATTCAGCTATATCCTCACTAAACAGAATACACAAGAAGGAATGTATGCAAGCAGAACTATTTCAACAGTGGAGCCCAAAGTGGGTAGAAACAGAGTAGAACTTGCACATTATTGTCCCTGTGAGTAAGAACAGCCTGCCTAACAAAAACATTTTCCCATGCATCAAACCAAGTAGGTTTCATTCTGAATCTGAATCCTTCCTGCACATCAAGTAAGGCACAAACAAGGCTCCACCATCACTGTCTACTCTGGTTTCAGAGTAGCAGCCGTGTTAGTCTGTATTCGCAAAAAGAAAAGGAGTACTTGTGGCACCTTAGAGACTAACAAATTTATTAGAGCATAAGCTTTCGTGAGCTACAGCTCACTTCATCGGATGCATTTGGTGGAAAAAACAGAGGAGAGATTTATATACACACGCACAGAGAACATGAAACAATGGGTTTATCATACACACTGTAAGGAGAGTGATCACTTAAGATAAGCCATCACCAACAGCAGGGGGGGGGAAGGAGGAAAACCTTTCATGGTGACAAGCAGGTAGGCTAATTCCAGCAGTTAACAAGAATATCAGAGGAACAGTGGGGGGTGGGGTGGGAGGGAGAAATACCATGGGGAAATAGTTTTACTTTGTGTAATGACTCATCCATTCCCAGTCTCTATTCAAGCCTAAATTAATTGTATCCAGTTTGCAAATTAATTCCAATTCAGCAGTCTCTCGTTGGAGTCTGTTTTTGAAGCTTTTTTGTTGAAGTATAGCCACTCTTAGGTCTGTGATCGAGTGACCAGAGAGATTGAAGTGTTCTCCAACTGGTTTTTGAATGTTATAATTCTTGACGTCTGATTTGTGTCCATTCATTCTTTTACGTAGAGACTGTCCAGTTTGGCCAATGTACATGGCAGAGGGGCATTGGTGGCACATGATGGCATATATCACATTGGTAGATGCGCAGGTGAACGAGCCTCTGATAGTGTGGCTGATGTGATTAGGCCCTATGATGGTATCCCCTGAATAGATATGTGGACAGAGTTGGCAACGGGCTTTGTTGCAAGGATAGGTTCCTGGGTTAGTGGTTCTGTTGTGTGGTGTGTGGTTGCTGGTGAGTATTTGCTTCAGATTGGGGGGCTGTCTGTAAGCAAGGACTGGTCTGTCTCCCAAGATCTGAGAGAGCGATGGCTCGTCCTTCAGGATAGGTTGTAGATCCTTGATGATGCGTTGGAGAGGTTTTAGTTGGGGGCTGAAGGTGATGGCTAGTGGCGTTCTGTTGTTTTCTTTGTTGGGCCTGTCCTGTAGTAGGTGACTTCTGGGTACTCTTCTGGCTCTGTCAATCTGTTTCTTCACTTCAGCAGGTGGGTATTGTAGTTGTAGGAATGCATGATAGAGATCTTGTAGGTGTTTGTCTCTGTCTGAGGGGTTGGAGCAAATGCGGTTATATCGTAGCGCTTGGCTGTAGACAATGGATCGAGTGGTATGATCTGGATGAAAGCTAGAGGCATGTAGGTAGGAATAGCGGTCAGTAGGTTTCCGATATAGGGTGGTGTTTATGTGACCATCGCTTATTAGCACCGTAGTGTCCAGGAAGTGGATCTCTTGTGTGGACTGGTCCAGGCTGAGGTTGATGGTGGGATGGAAATTGTTGAAATCATGGTAGAATTCCTCAAGAGCTTCTTTTCCATGGGTCCAGATGATGAAGATGTCATCAATGTAGCGCAAGTAGAGTAGGGGCATTAGGGGACGAGAGCTGAGGAAGCGTTGTTCTAAGTCAGCCATAAAAATGTTGGCATACTGTGGGGCCATGCGGGTACCCATCGCAGTGCCGCTGATTTGAAGGTATACATTGTCACCAAATGTGAAATAGTTATGGGTCAGGACAAAGTCACAAAATTCTGACACCAGGTTAGCCGTGACAGTATCGGGGATACTGTTCCTGACGGCTTGTAGTCCATCTTTGTGTGGAATGTTGGTGTAGAGGGCTTCTACATCCATAGTGGCCAGGATGGTGTTTTTAGGAAGATCACCAATGGACTGTAGTTTCCTCAGGAAATCGGTGGTGTCTCGAAGATAGCTGGGAGTGCTGGTAACGAAGGGCCTGAGGAGGGAGTCTACATAGCCAGACAATCCTGCATTCCTACAACTACAATACCCACCTGCTGAAGTGAAGAAACAGGACAGGCCCAACAAAGAAAACAACAGAACGCCACTAGCCATCACCTTCAGCCCCCAACTAAAACCTCTCCAACGCATCATCAAGGATCTACAACCTATCCTGAAGGACGAGCCATCGCTCTCTCAGATCTTGGGAGACAGACCAGTCCTTGCTTACAGACAGCCCCCCAATCTGAAGCAAATACTCACCAGCAACCACACACCACACAACAGAACCACTAACCCAGGAACCTATCCTTGCAACAAAGCCCGTTGCCAACTCTGTCCACATATCTATTCAGGGGATACCATCATAGGGCCTAATCACATCAGCCACACTATCAGAGGCTCGTTCACCTGCGCATCTACCAATGTGATATATGCCATCATGTGCCACCAATGCCCCTCTGCCATGTACATTGGCCAAACTGGACAGTCTCTACGTAAAAGAATGAATGGACACAAATCAGACGTCAAGAATTATAACATTCAAAAACCAGTTGGAGAACACTTCAATCTCTCTGGTCACTCGATCACAGACCTAAGAGTGGCTATACTTCAACAAAAAAGCTTCAAAAACAGACTCCAACGAGAGACTGCTGAATTGGAATTAATTTGCAAACTGGATACAATTAACTTAGGCTTGAATAGAGACTGGGAATGGATGAGTCATTACACAAAGTAAAACTATTTCCCCATGGTATTTCTCCCTCCCACCCCACCCCCCACTGTTCCTCTGATATTCTTGTTAACTGCTGGAATTAGCCTACCTGCTTGTCACCATGGAAGGTTTTCCTCCTTTCCCCCCCCTGCTGTGGGTGATGGCTTATCTTAAGTGATCACTCTCCTTACAGTGTGTGTGATAAACCCATTGTTTCATGTTCTCTGTGTGTGTGTATATAAATCTCTCCTCTGTTTTTTCCACCAAATGCATCCGATGAAGTGAGCTGTAGCTCACGAAAGCTTATGCTCTAATAAATTTGTTAGTCTCTAAGGTGCCACAAGTACTCCTTTTCTTTTTGTCTACTCTGGGCCGCTCTTTGTATGTCCTCTATTTTTATTATTATTTCTGATCTGTATTACCATACCACCTAGGAGCCTTGGCATCGACCAGGACCTCACAATGCTTGGTATTGTACAAAGACAGAACAAAAAGACAGTCCAGTATCTTTTCCCTCTCTATGTACTATTCGCTGGAGGGATTCCCCTTTAATGTCAAGTGACAATAAGTTCTGTTCCCTGATCAGCCAAATAGCAAACAATTATTGCACATGATACCAGCGGGTTTGCAATATTTCAGTTAGCTGCAGTGTAGCGAACACTTACTTTCACTTCTCTAGCCAGTTCTTTGTTAGTGTTGTCCCAGCTGCCCGGGGTTTACAGTGTAGTGTTCAGTATTCATAGACTATCTAAACGATTTAAAGATGTACCCGTATACTGCAAGCAGAGGAGGCTGCTGGATGCTGCTGGGTAAAGGGAAGCAGTGGAGGAGCATTGCTCATCATAAGGGGAAAGAGAGGAAGCTTGGGAGAACCCAAGGGCTTTTTTTGGCTTTTGGTTTTATAATAAAACTATAGGATGGGCTCCAGACTTTATTTTGTTGCAGTAACTACTCCCTGTGGTGATATCACCTGTCTACTGAGAGCTTAAGTGGGACTTCAGCAGTCCCTTGGCCTTGTGCTGGCCCTCTGCAGAGGGGTTCATCTCTCTCTATTTAAAGGCTCGGCTTCCAATACCGTACTTTTCTTGCTCCAGAAATTGCATCTATGTGCCACAGCTAGTCTGCTAAATACCATCTATCCTGCAGCCTTTTAAAAATGACAGAAACAAAGGCCCAGGTTGCCATTGGCACTTAGCAGGCCCGATCAAGCACACAGACATGATTTATGGAGAAATCTTACTCCTGAGCAGCTTTTATGATTATATGTGGGAGTTGTTGGACATACACTTTGCTTTTTATTCAGGCTCAAGGGAACTAGATCCTGCTGAATTTGGAGCTGATGGGCAGATGACCTCCACTGTAACAACTCACATTTTGTGATGACATCTGTTAAAGCCAGCAATGGGGGACTTTCAAAAGGTTCAGTGGTTTGAGTAGGCATTAAAAAGCTTGGATACATATCCAAACATCAGAAATCATTGTTATTCCTCCCTCCCATAAGACCCTCCTTGCCTCTACAGTAACAGGCACCATAACTGTTCCCCTGGGAATGGAAGAAGGATTTCTCAAGGATTTTATAATGCGACAGTGGATCTAGCAGACAGGACACACTGAGTTCTGGAAATAATCTGAAGTCCTCTGATCAGATTTAAAGAAGATTGAAGATTTTTCTATAAACGGCTATATATTGCAAAATTATCATGAGTGTGTGTATATACTCCTACATAATGACAGGTTTCAGAGTAGCAGCCGTGTTAGTCTGTATTCGCAAAAAGAAAAGGAGTACTTGTGGCACCTTAGAGACTAACAAATTTATTAGAGCATAAGCTTTCGTGAGCTACAGCTCACTTCATCGGATGCATTTGGTGGAAAAAACAGAGGAGAGATTTATATACACACACACAGAGAACATGAAACAATGGGTTTATCATACACACTGTAAGGAGAGTGATCACTTAAGATAAGCCATCACCCACAGCAGGGGGGGGAAAGGAGGAAAACCTTCCATGGTGACAAGCAGGTAGGCTAATTCCAGCAGTTAACAAGAATATCAGAGGTTTCAGAGTAGCAGCCGTGTTAGTCCAGAGGAATAGTGCGGGGTGGGGTGGGGGGGAGAAATACCATGGGGAAATAGTTTTACTTTGTGTAATGACTCATCCATTCCCAGTCTCTATTCAAGCCTAAGTTAATTGTATCCAGTTTGCAAATTAATTCCAATTCAGCAGTCTCTCGTTGGAGTCTGTTTTTGAAGCTTTTTTGTTGAAGTATAGCCACTCTTAGGTCTGTGATCGAGTGACCAGAGAGATTGAAGTGTTCTCCAACTGGTTTTTGAATGTTATAATTCTTGATGTCTGATTTGTGTCCATTCATTCTTTTACGTAGAGACTGTCCAGTTTGGCCAATGTACATGGCAGAGGGGCATTGGTGGCACATGATGGCATATATCACATTGGTAGATGCGCAGGTGAACGAGCCTCTGATAGTGTGGCTGATGTGATTAGGCCCTATGATGGTATCCCCTGAATAGATATGTGGACAGAGTTGGCAACGGGCTTTGTTGCAAGGATAGGTTCCTGGGTTAGTGGTTCTGTTGTGTGGTGTGTGGTTGCTGGTGAGTATTTGCTTCAGATTGGGGGGCTGTCTGTAAGCAAGGACTGGTCTATCTCCCAAGATCTGAGAGAGCGATGGCTCGTCCTTCAGGATAGGTTGTAGATCCTTGATGATGCGTTGGAGAGGTTTTAGTTGGGGGCTGAAGGTGATGGCTAGTGGCGTTCTGTTGTTTTCTTTGTTGGGCCTGTCCTGTAGTAGGTGACTTCTGGGTACTCTTCTGGCTCTGTCAATCTGTTTCTTCACTTCAGCAGGTGGGTATTGTAGTTGTAGGAATGCATGATAGAGATCTTGTAGGCAAATACTCACCAGCAACCACACACCACACAACAGAACCACTAACCCAGGAACCTATCCTTGCAACAAAGCCCGTTGCCAACTCTGTCACTCGATCACAGACCTAAGAGTGGCTATACTTCAACAAAAAAGCTTCAAAAACAGACTCCAACGAGAGACTGCTGAATTGGTGCCACAAGTACTCCTTTTCTTTTTACTCCTACATAGGTTCACACAATATGGTGTTACATTGTGGCTTGAAGCCATAACCTATAATAGGCAATGTGTGCATTGCCCCAGCAGGATTTCACAGGGATATGTCTACACAACAAAGCAAAACCAGCGGCTGGCCCATGCCAACTGACTTGGGCTTGGGCTGAAGGGCTGTTTCATTGCTGTGTAGACTTCTGGGCTTGGGCTTGAGCTTGAGCTCTGTGACCCTTCCATCTTGCAGGATCCTAGAGCACGAGCTCCAACATAAGACCATAAGAATGGCCATACTGGGTCAGACCAAAGGTCCATCTAGTCCCGTACCTGTCTTCTGACAGTGGCCAATGCCAGGTGCCCCAGAGGTAATGAACAGAACAGTCATCAAATGATCCATCCCCTATTGCCCATTCCCAGGTTCTGGCAAACAGAGGCTAGGGACGCCATCCCAGTGAATAGCCATTGATGGACCTCTCCTCTGAGCCTCGTCATCTACACAGCAGTTAAAGAGACCCACAGCCCAAGCGCTGAGACCCCAATTCAGCTGGCATGGGCCAGCCATGGGTGTCTAACTGCTGTATAACTCTCTCTTCACTGATATTGGCTAGTATCTTACTCTGCATGTGGCACCCTATCAGAAAGCTGAATCTTTTACATAGTCTATGTGTCCATTTTACTTTAGGAACTAAAAAGCCACATCAGAATACAACATTGGCTTATTCACTGCGACAAATTATTCTCGCTACAGTTTTTTGCTTTGTTGTTTTCAACCAGATTACTTCCTCTCTTCTCGTACTTGGGAAATCAACGAACTAACTAAATATAGCATGAATGACACTGAGCAAATTAGGACAAACAATAAAAGTCTGTAGTCTTTCAAGAACATGAAAGTCACTGTGGCTCAATTTCCATTAAGAGCTATTGTCAGGTAGAGCTGGGCTAAGGGAATGAGCAGGAGGGATTTCATATTGTGACATGTTTGCAGCTAACCCAACCAAAAAATCCCAGTGTAAAACTGGGCATGCCACATTCCTGAGCATGCCCCAGAGAGCTCATGATCTACATGTACACATGCTGCCATAGGTGAATAAATCAGACAAGTGAGGTGGAAGTGGACTGAGGTTACAGTACAATACAACGAACAGATTTTAGCAACAAAGTAGAGGTTTTGCTTTTGCTGTTCACTGATCAATACAACCAGGGACAACAGACAATAGGAGGTTTGTTGCTGTAATACAGTCAGTCCCTGCATTGCTTAACAAATAATGGCAGAAGAGAGGAGCTCTATGGATCATCCCGCCACCTCCCATTTAAAAAAAAAATCATAACAAATGATACTGCAGTGATGTAGGTTATGGGGAAATTCTATTATAAGGAGCCATCTAAACAACTCTCTTTTGAGCATCATAACTGAATGATTACAATGAGCAATGTTCAGTCTAGTTCAGAGAGCAAGCACAGGGACTAGGCATCCCTTAAATGTGCAGTCTAGGGTTTTAGTTGGACTTCAGTGGTGCATTTGGCATGTCCTGACTCACTGAACAGGGGTTAATGGTGCACTACATAAGGCAGCATAGTCCACCAAATCATGCACTGTAAGGCCAGGATGGACCATCATGATCATCTAGTCTGACCTCCAGCACAGTGCAGGCCACAGAACCTCACTCACCCACTCGTGTAATAGAACTATAACCTCTGGCTGAGTTACTGAAGTCCTCAAATCATGGTTTAAAGACATCAAGTTACAGAGAATCCATCTTTTACATTAGTTTAAACCTGAAAGTGACCCGCGCCCCATGCGACAGAGGAAGGCGGAAAGCCCCCAGGATCTCTGCCAATCTGACCCCAAATGTGGCGATCAGTTAAACCCTGAGCACATGGGCAAGACCCAGCAGGCAGATACCTGGGAAAGAATTCTTTGTCGTAACTCAGAACCCTCCCCCTCTAGTGTCCAATCCCTGGCTATTGGAGATAGTTGCTTATAGCAGCAACAGATCAGTGACGTGCCATTGTAGACAACCTCATCATAACATCCCCTCCATAAACATATCAAGCTCAGTCTTGAAACTACCTAGATTTTTTGCTTTCACTGCTCCCCTTGGATGGCTGTTCCAGAACTTCACTCCTCTGATGGTTAGAAACCTTCATCTAATTTCAAGCCTAAATTTATTGATGGCCAGTTTATTTGCCCTTATGTCACCTTTGGCACTTAATTTACATAATTCCTCTCCTCCCTGGGATTTATCCCTCTGATGTATTTATAGAGACCAATCATATCGCGCCCCCCCCACGCCTCCTTCTGGTTAAGCTAAACAAGCCAAGCTGTTTGAGTCTCCTCTCATAAGACAGGTTTTCCATTCCTCTGATCATCCTAGTAGCCCTTCTCTGTAACTATTCTACTTTGAATTAATCTTTCTTAAAAATGGGAGAGTAGAATTGCACAAAGTATTCCAGATGAAGTCTCACCAGTGCCTTGTATAATGGTACTAACACTTCCGTCTCTACTGAGAATACCTTGCCTGAGGCATTCTAGGACTGTATTAGCCTTTTTCCCAGCCACATCACATTGGTGATTCAGAGTCATCCTGTGATCAACCAATACAGTCTGGTCTTTCTTCGCCTCTGTCACTTCCAACTATACGTCCCCAGCTTATAGCAAAAAATCTTGTTGTTAGTGCCTATGTGCATGACTTTCCACTATTAAATTTCATCCCATTTCGATTACTCCAATTTTCAAGGTCCTCCAGATCTTCATGTATAATATTCTGGTCCTCCCTATTGGCAATAGCTCCCAACTTTGCATCATCTGCAAAGTTTTATTAGCACATTCCCACTTTTTAAACCAAGGTCACTAATAAAAATGTTTATTAACCTAGGTCCCAAGACCGATCCCTGAGGAACTTCACTAGTAACCTCCCTTCAGGCTGATAATTCACCTATCAGTAGGATCTGTTGTAGTCTCCCCCTCTAACCTGTTCCTTATCCACCTTTCAATTCTCATATATCCCCATCTTCTCCAATTTAACTAATAGTTCCCCATGTGGCACGGTATCAGATTCCTTACTGAAATCCAGGTAGATTAGAGCTACTGCATTTCCTTTATCTAAAAAAAAATCAGTTATCTCAAAGAAGGAGATCAGGTTGGTTTGGCACAATCTACCTTTCTAAAACCATGCTGTATTTTATCCAAATTACTGTTTATCTCTATAACTACTCTCTCTTTCAACATTTGTTCCAGAAACAGGAAAAGATGCAAAATTGCCAGTGTGTGAGGCATTTGAATCCATTCCATCAGGCATTTGAAGCACCAAAGCAATTTAATCAAGATCTTATTAATAACAATGGACACTTCCATATGACTTATGCTCTGTGGCACTCAAAAAAAGGTATGGACTTCTGGTCTGCCTTGGCAATAATGAAAGCAAACATTTGCAAACTGAGCCTTCCATCCCAAAAGTTCCTAGAACAGCATAATCAATGAGCAAAGATGGAAGCTGACTTTTGGAAGGAGGACTGAATCCATGCACAGCAGTCAAATGATCACTACACACCGTGATCAGCAGAGCAACGCCCCCGCCCCCACTGTTCCATCTGTGCCCAAGTGTCTAAGACAAAAGGGGGAGGGATAGCTCAGTGGTTTGAGCATTGGCCTGCTAAACCCAGGGGTGTGAGTTGAATCCTTGAGGGGGCCATTTAGGGAACTGGGGCAAAAATTGGAGATTGGTCCTGCTTTGAGCAGGGGGTTGGACTAGATGACCTCCTGAGGTCCCTTCCAACCCTGATATTCTATGATTCTATGAAAGGCAAATCCAGCATGTAATGGCTTGTTGACTATAAATTGTAAAGACACTCGGGCACAGATGGTCTCTCTTCTTTGTGCAGCACCCAGCACTATGGGGCCCCAATACCGCTTGGGGCCTTTTGAGTGTTATCATAATATAAATATACATGCCTGCTGTCCAGGTACAAATAAGAAAGCAGTCCAAACCCTAACAGCCCCACTTGGGGAGTGTTGAAAAGAAACTGCAGGGAAGGGAAACAGAAGGTGATGGCTCCTTGGGACTGCTGTTCAACAAATGGTCAGCCTGCTGTGGGAACTTGTGAGGAAGAAAAGTGTGCAGCATGGGAAGGCGCAGAGCCATCAAGAAGTGAAGCATTGGTTCAAATAGGCATTGCTCAGCACTAACATGGGCATTTTAATTCACTGTGCAATGACTAAGAAGGCTTCTAAGAGCTCCTCAAAAGTTGTGAACAGGGAGAAGGGCATTTGTTTAACAGCATACTGAAACTGGAAATATATTTGTGTGTCTGTCTGTTTGGGAGCTAAGCAAGGTCTCCAGTCTCAGTTATGATTTTTATTTTTTCCTCAAACAAATGGCCCCTTTACTGCTTTTCTCTCACTGAATGACTGACTGTTCTTGGTACCAACCAATGAGAGCCATACGTTCCCCTACCTCTACTCCCTGGGAATACTGAAACTAGTGGCATCCTGCTAGATAAATCTTTACCTGGTTCATGTCAGTAATAGTTGCTCACTCAGCCTAGGAGGTAGAGTAAGATCGTGGCAAGGATGCTCAGTGGAGTCCCCAGTTTCATAAACAGTTGCTTTATCTGAATACGGGAGTAGGAAGAATTTGATCTGTCCTGCAGAAGAGCTTATACAGAAGCTCTGGTATGCCAGTCTATGACCACTATTGACTAAAAGGTGTACTCAATTGTTTGACTACTCTTTTAAAAATGTTTGAGACCAAATGCAGAACTTAGCCATATTTACTGTCTAAAGACAAAGCAGTACAACATGAAAAGAATCCATATATACCCTTCTTCTCTGAAGAAACTTCTTGCAGCATTGTCACCTTACACAGAAAGTGTGCTTCAGAGATACACATTTCAGCTAGTAGTATTTATAGCATCCTTTTACATGTTAGAAAACTCTTTACATGTCACTAAAATCCAACCCACCAGTTTGTAACAGTTCCTCAATGTGTTGGCATGTTCTGTACTTTTCTTTTCTCTGTTTTGCGTACTACGTTCTCAACCAGTTGGGTATAGAGGTATAGCAACCTATGTTAGCTCACACCATTCATGAATCTTGGCTTTTATAGGCTTCTTCTTTTCTAATGACCCAAGCTGATTTCAGCTGTGCAAAGTGTTGGTGAATCCTTGCCATGGGTGAACAGAATTATAGGGGTACGCATAATACATTCCATTAACATAACCACCTACTTATGTATACTATATCAATATCCTGCATGTCATACCTATTAATGTGGTGTATACTACACCTAACATTTATGTATTGGGTTACACCACCAACAAAGGGGAAAATAAAAAAGATTTTGCTTGGAAAACTGAAGCTGCATCCCATAGGAATGGTGTTCAAGTAGACCATAGCGTTTTTCATTTGGTAATACATATGGTGCTAATGGCTAAATAAAGGTCAGTAGATAACCCACTTAAAGTTCACTAGTTTTCATTTACTAGGTACCTTTTCAATTAGCACTATAGCTGGTAACATTAAACACAGAGAATATATTATCCAGTAAATATTGATGGAATTAATAAAATAATGTTTAATACATTGCATCTTCCATTCAACAAGTTCTATTATTATCACAATAGCATCTAGAGACCCCCCACGTAGGTGCTTTACAAACACAAAAGCCTGATCTATATTTAAAAAGTTACAGTAGATTAACATCTAGTTAAACTGATGGAACCCCCTAATGTAGATGCACTTAAATGTTTAACCCTCATTTCAAGCACTTTAGTAATTCACCAACTCAAGCTAAACCAATTTAAGCTGTCATGCAGCTACACTAAGGGTTGGCACCAGTTTAACTAAATTAATTTTAAACATTTAAACTGGTCCCATTTTTTTAATGCAGGCAAGAGATTAGTTAGAGCCCCATACCGAAGAATTTGGCACTCCAGTAATGTAAGAGCTCAGGTCCCATTGAAAGGTATGCCAAATGACTTTCCATGGGATTTGTGCACCTACATTACTCAGGTGCTTTTGAAAAGCTCTCCAAAAGGACAAGAATGATGGAAGGTGGGACAAGAAACAGAGGCACAGAGACCTGATGGATTTCAGTGTCACAGCACTGCCTGGAAGAAAATCCAGGTCTTCTGATTTCCAGTGTAGTGCCCTATCCACTTTGCTCCTCTGATTTAATTAGATTGCAAACATCTTGGTTGCAGCCTCCCACCTCTTTCTCCCTCCCTTGGTCTCATTGTGACAGGGAACATGTGGCACCACATTATAGGCTTGACAGTAGACCCTGTTCCCCTTTCTGGGCCTGCTCTATCATCTTCATGAGCCTCTTCGATCATGCTCAAGGGAGCAGGAGAAAGAACTGCATCAATGGGCATTTCACTGGGCAAAAAGCCAGAGGTGAAATGGACAGACAGTCCCAGAGAACTCAAGACATGTTGAGGGCACATTCCTGGCTCTAACAGGCTAGGAGATGGGGGAAGCCGAGAAATCTTCAACCACCTCCTGGCCCAATGAAAGCAGCAACCTCAATGGGCAGGGAGAAGCACTGAAGAACGCCCTTAGCCTGACAGAAGTGCGTGTGTGTGCGTGTGTGAGGCAGAAAGAATGAATGAGAGTGATTGAGGATGGCAATATTCCCAGAACCAGCATGAGACATGGCCATGGCTGGGAGAAGAAAAGGCCCCACTGAGCAACTGCTTTTGGCCCCCGTGGGAGAAGTCGCTGGAGGTGGGGGCTCATTTTTTCCCCAATTCCATTTCTAGATGAGGCACATCAGAAGGCAATTTGGGGATGCGCACACCTACCAACTGTGCTGTATGTGACAAAAGGACATCAGCCTTCAGGGCTGAAAATTACGAGCACTTAAGTCTGTATTCGATGTTTTTTAAAAAAGCTAAAACATTATCTAGCATAAACCTTAGAAACAGAGGGAATATTCTAATCAGTGGGTAGGCGGGGGCTAGGGTGTGTGTGTCTCTGAGTGTAGGGAACATTAGTATTAATCACCAGGCCTCAGCATGAGAGAACATTTCTATTCGATTCCACCTTCTAACACGAGTGATTTTTGCTACCAACATTAAGGAGAAACAGCAATCTTGTCTCTCAGCAGATTCAATTCTTAAAAGCATGTGATGAGGAACTGGGCACAGGAGAGCGTGCTGAAGTTCGCCTCCCATTCTGGACCATAACACAGCATTTCACAGGGCTTAATGCTTCAGGGAGCCGCCATTGCAATGTGTCACAAGAACACGCAGCCACCCGTTGCTTTTCTTTTATTTATTTTTTTATTGAAAGCTTCATCAAAGAAAACAGAAGTTTAAACCTAACATCCACTGATCTACAGAAAGCCCCATGAGTGGGAAAATGGCAGCTATTAGGATTGTGGTACAAATGGACAACAAAAATTAAAAAAGAAAGAAAATCATAGTAGTACAGCTCTTTCAGTGACAGTCTGAGATATCAGCACTATGACGCCCTTATAAATAAGATTCATAATTTAATGGCTCACAGAGGTCCTTTGGTCTACATTACGGATACAGCAAGGTCTGTTTTAAAGAACCTCTGTTTCATCTATGTGAAACATGTTTTTGTGATAGGAATTCATCTCTCTTCCAAGCCGCTTTGAGTTTTCTTAAATGGAAGCTTTTATTTATTGATTTTTAAATGGGGAAAAAAATTAAAAATTTCTGTATGAATTCTGGATGCTTCCTGGTTTTACAGGTTTTTCCTTAAAAAGGGGGGGGAGGAGAGAGGTGGATTTACTTATTTCCTGGAATACAGCATCTTTAGTAATACTTAGTTACACTGAACATCATGTTCTCCTCTCTAAGCTGCATTTTTGGAGTTCTTCAAAATATGTGACTGACAAATCCACCAGACATAAATATGTCACCCAAGAGACAGAAACCAACATTCAGAAAATATAGTTAATGCTGAGCAGATTTTTTTAAACATTGGGCCCTGCTCTTTGAACACATCACAGGATTTGGCCCTACAAGAAAAAATGGGTTTGTGGACCTGTCAACAGCCAACATTTTGCATTTTCTTACAAATTGTTATTCAAGTGAAAGGAACTCAAATGTCATGGGTATGGAATAAGAACAAGAACAACTAATTCAAACACAAGAGTTTTTCTCATCATTGGAAGTAAAAGCAACATTTTTTTTGTACAGCTTCTGTCATCTTTTTCTGTTTAACAAAGAAGACATTCATAACGGGGAGATTAATGGTCTCTTCTGCATTCTCTGAGGCATGACGAAGAGTCTCACAGGTGCGTACAGCATTCCAGTCTATTTGGATGATATGACTGAAGTGGAAAGCGGGCGCTTCTTCTGAGAGAAAAATAACTCCCTCACGCACAGGCAGCAAACCTGGAGTGTGGGTCACAGGATTCCAGAAATCCACTTTGTTGAAGAATATAAAAAGTCTGCTGCCGATTCAACCCTTCTTCGGTTAATGTTTGTGCATGATTGTGTGTTTGCATGTATCATAAATGAAAGGAATCACCACTACTGGAGAGAAAAGAAATGCCATCAAACTGGTATAGTCAGCGTGTTTCTGTTTTCTTTTGCATTTCCATCACACCGTTAGTATTTCCTCAGTTCAGATGGGCTTCCTAGAAGATCTCTAAAATCCTTTGCCCAAGGGCACTTCTTTTACATCAAGACCAATTTCATGTTAAATAAAGTTCTGAAAAGAAATCTTAACTGTGTGGGGGTCACACATAACTATCTTCTACTACCACATTTGGTCTCATCATTAAAAGTGGATTGATTCATTACTTTAAGCCCATTATCACTCTTTAGCATGACTCTTACCATAGGTACAGTTCAGTGAGTCTCCTTAAACCTGTTTCACTCATGTCAACCTCAGCATTAAAATGAAGAGGCTGAATGATAAGCACCATCAAACTTAAAATTATGAACCAAGGCAGCTTGTTAAACATTTAGTATTAATCTCATCCTTCAGTACCATAGACAACATAATATAGATCAAAATACTATGACATATTAAAAATAAACTTTATTACAATGCAGGCTTCCTCAAATTTGCTGAATTTTGGTACACACACATACATAAATAATACCCTTCATTTGATTTTTACTCATGTAAAAATCCATTTTGATGCTTAATCCCATTGCAGAATCCCTCACTTTCCTATCACCATCTGTCATCTTCCACAGTTGTGCATGCAGCCACAGCAGCAGATAATACAACATGATGAAATTGCTCTAAAATAAGTCTAGTTCTGCATTACACTGGATGTCTCAACTATCATGTAAAGACAGTCTAAAACCCTTGGCAAACAGAACCATACAAGTATTCATCTGCTAGGGACATTTCAAGAGACCATTTCAGCGGAAGGGAAGATGAGGGCAACCAAAATTCTAGGCCTGACTGTCTCAGGTGACCAGTGCTAACAAAATCAGCAACAGAGCCAGATAGGAAGAGGGCTCCCTAAGCATTTTAGTTCACTTAGGACAATAAGACTTTTCAGCGTCCTGAATTAGGCTCTGGATATGTCACTAGCAGCTCCAAATACAATATATTTTACTGTATTTAGTTTCATCATACCAATATCTTTCAATGTCAGTGACAACTACATATTCCGAATTCCCAGCATATTTCTGACACCTCTCATTTTCATTTATTTGAAAAGAAAAAAATGTCTAAATTTGACTATTTACAAGAGTTTGGGTGTGATGGAAAGTACATATGCAGTTCAGCTTATGGATTTGATTTTATTTCCAGACACTTGGGTTAGGCAGCATTGCCTTAGACTTCTGGAGTAGTTTCTGCAACTTTTCAGGAACTCTCCTGATATTTAAGGCTAAATTGGCATGACATAGATACTGAATGTACAAATTCAGCACTCAAAAAAAAAAACCCACTAAGAATCTTGTCAGCCAGAACATAAAGAAAATCAGCTTCAGTTTTTTGAAGCAATTGGGTATCTCTGTTTTGATGATACCTAAGGGGCAGATAGGTGTGCTGCATTCAGTAGATTTCATCTGTATTCTTTTACTTCACCTTTGATTCTTAAAAATAAGGATTCCCATCTAAGCATTTTCTGTATTTTGAATATGTTATTTCTTACCTGCTGATACATAACTGTTTACAACTCATGAGCTACCAATTAATCAATACTGGAATCAATAAAATAAGATGATTAATTGGATTTATAGGACGCTTTGTGTTTCTTTTTTTTCTTCTTCCCCTTTTTTGGTTTTTAAACAATATTAAACGTTGTAGCATGGCAAAAAGTTAAAAAATTCTAACACAGAATGTACTTATAACAGTTTAAACTGACAGGAATCCTGATATCTCTTTGCCTGACCGGCTTAATACAAAAAAACACTGAGATTGTTTTACTTTATTTGCTCAAAATAATAATAAAAAATGTTTCTGAATGTATAAATAAAGCAGCAGAGATCTGAATAGAAACAGGAAGGTACCTCAGCATATTCATCAGCCACATGGTAGCTACCTTGTAGCCTCATTGTTGATAGTAAATGAGACCTTTTTGTGTGTCACATTAGAATTTGTACAGAAACAGAACAACATGTATTTATTTCATATTCAACTCAGTGGTGCCTGGGGATCTCTATTTATACAAAGAGTTCACACACAGAGTTGTAAAAAGGAAGAAAATAAGGCTAGCTTGATTTTTCCCATACCTTTTCCAAGGACAAAACTCGACTGTCATTCACAAAAAGAAAACAGCAATGAGGAAGCACGTGGAACAGAAAGGAAAGAGCTAGAGGTCTTTCTATAAGATGGAAACCCTATTTTCTTTCTCCCCACATGTTAGTGTGGGCCTGATTTTAAAAAGTCCCGAATAACCACAAATCCAGGTGGAGTCACCAGGAGCTGGGAGTACTTTCGCTCTTCTGAAAACCAGGCTCTGTAGTGACAGCAGTTAACCAGACAAGATCCCATCCCTCTCTTTCATATGTTGCATATTTAGCAGCCATTTGCTTGGGTAACCCACCCCTTCCCACACCCCACTACATTACAAAATAAGGTACTGATTTAGTCATTTTAAAAAAATATGTGATTTAAAAAAATCAGTTAAACCTCAGATATTGTTTAGTCAGGGTGGCTAAATCAGGTTGATCCAATATAAATATGCTTTAATTTTTTTTTTAATGGATACCCTGTTTCTAATGTACCACAATGAATGTGGTGAAGCGTCCCCCTTTTCTTTGATGGACGAAAGTTTTCAGTTGTTTGATTTAGATGATATATATATATGCTGCTCTTCTTTGATCTTTCTGCCTTAAGAAAAAACCCATGCATCTTGTTCTGACTTAGTTCTCCCCTTGTTTATTTGGAAAAAGCAAGGATTTTATTCAGGATTTTAATCTCTCTGTGCAATAGTTGTCATTCCTAAAATAGATTTCAACTGACTCAATTTATTTACCATTGTCTTTTGACTAATCGTACCAATTAGTGATTGTCAGCCAATATATTAAGACAACAGAAATCATAGGTGAGAAAAGTAATTATTAACTTCCTGTCTGCATGAGCATGGTAACGTAAGTAATATTTAACTTTCTGCTTGCATGGGAGAGCTAAAATGAGAACAGAGATTAAGTCTGCCTTCTCTGGCATCTAATAGGTGACTCAAATGCATCACTGAAAAACAAATACAGAATCAAGGTGGCTATACATGTTGCAAGATGACAAAGACAGGTGAGGAAATGAACCTGTAGGTTGTTGGAATTCAGAAGGAAGACTGTAGTTTCTGTAGAAATGCAAACGACCAGGCAATGTAACAGAAAACTTGTAAAAATTAAAGCCCATCTGGATAGTCGGTAACCCAGATCTCCTCACACTCTGAAATGATGCAAAAGACAGGAGGTACAAGCTTCTAGTACCAACTGCTCTGAAATTATCATTATAAACATATGCAGTAAGTAAAAAACCAGTGGAAGATAGTTTAAACAAACAAGAAAGTAAGAACTGGTCCGGCCATGTAGGTCAAATAAAGATAAAAAAAAGAAAAAACCTCTATCTTCTGGACTGCGTTAGGGTGTCACTTCATCTTTGGTATAAAATAGGCCATCCATAGGCTGCATTTGATCACAACTAGGAAAGACTACAGAAATTGTCAACAATTTCTTCTATCTATTGCTTTTTTGCACTTTTTTTTTGACCATAAGCTCCTATCTACTTAAGTTTTTTAAATGCTCTTAAGCTAGGTTTTTGCAATGTGACAAGCAAAGCAGACTAAAAACTTCTTAAAGCTCATAAAAAAGACTGCAGATAAAAAGCACTAATGCTTTTGCTAGCGATCACGCTTTGTAAATAAAAAAAAATTTGCATTCTGCAAGAAAAAAACCCTGCATTCTTTATAATGCAGTTATTTTTTCTCAATTCAATAACTTTACTGTAAAATGCTTTAGCCTTCTAGAATTTTTTTCTGTCAACACTTAAGACAAAGTTCATAAAAGTTCCAGCATTTTTCCAACCCTTACAGTTGCCACAGTTCCTTTATCAACAAGTTTTCTCCAAAAGAAGAAAAGCATTTTCTTTTAAACTGTACAGTTTAACTTTTTTGATGTTCACCCCAAAATCTCAGTCTGTTAAACTTCTGCACCAGCTGAAACCAGTGTGAGAAAGTTTCAATTCTTTTTCGGTTTTTCTAATAAGACATTGACAGCTTGCCTTGAGAGCCTCTGACGTCCTTAAAATTAAGGCAATTAAGATTCAAGATAAACCTTACCTAAACATTTCTAAAAAAAACCCCAAAACAAAACCACACTAGATTTAAAACAAGAAGGAAAAAAATTAAAGAAAAAAAGTAGCTTAATTTTTGAGGAAGACAATTAGTTTTCTTGTCAACTTGCTCCCTCTTGACATCCTCAGTTTTGATGTTAAAAAAAAAATCTAGTTACACCTACAGGTAAATTCTGAATTCAAATGTTCATCCAGATGAAATGTCAGCCCAGTGTTTTTCCTCTGGGTCTTTTCTTTAATTAAAAAAAATATAGCAAAAATAAAACTGTCAGACTACATGACGGAACCATTTGCACAGCACATAAAAACACTGTTGTGTTTTCGTTGGGAAAGTAGAAAATTAAAAAAAAAGCATTCGTTTGACGCCTGTGCAAACTGGAAGCCAACTTCTTGTTCAATGAAGTTTCTCCATTCAAGGCAAAGATTTCAGACCGACATTCTTCAGTCCTGTTTATTGTCTGTGAAAACAATTGTATTAAAGTGGTCATTAAGTCAAAATAACTTTGAAATAGGCTCCTGTCCTTTTTTCCACGCAATTCCCTTTAAAAGGCATCCAAGCAAAACTAACTTTGCAGCTGTTTAAATATGATACAGCCACTAAGCTGAAAATAGTGAGGCCAAAGCAGAGAAATCCTACTTTAGGGGCATTCCTACTCAGTGCAGAAGGATTTTTACTCTTATTAATGCTATGGTTTACGCATAGTCCAGCACATCGAAATGAGACTATATGTATTTACATAATGTTAAAGCTTTAATGTTCTGTAAATACTTCAAGGGTAATAATGTATGAGAGAGAACTCTCTTTGTATTATTAAGTGGCACTATTTATTTTGGACACTAGTATTAAAATGAAGGCCAAACTTAAAATAAAAGGATAAATTCAACTTGCAAATAAGAAAACATTTTCTGATAGTAAGAATAACTGGACAGTGGAACAGTTTGCCTAATGAGCCAGTTATGGCTGATTCAGTAGAATCATTCACGTTGATAATAAATAAAAGTATATAGAAACTGTAGAAATCACATGTAGTCTTTCCAATTTAACACAGGGGACATGGTCTGGATGACCAATATTACAGCATCATTAAAGCAAAACAATTTGGGATTGTTTTTGAAGGGAGATATACCTAAAATGGAAGAAGCATCACAAAAACGTAATCTTGCCACGATAGTATGATACTTCTGTGGAGGTGGAGCTACTATTGACAAATGTTGCCTATTACTGTGTCATCTATAATGCTATAATTAAGGGATGGTTATTGCTGCTCTTGTAAGCCTCCATGTTTAGGGGTTTTCAGTTCTTCTGTAAGACTTCTCTCCAGGGGGAAACTCGACATAAGAAAAGCCAATAGTTTTCCTTTTGCCAAATTTTAAAATATTCAGTTAGGATTTTTTTGGGGTTGGTTTAACTCAATATATATATTTTTAAAATAAAAGAACCTTAATGAATCAGAGTGCTTTCCCATATAGCCTCCTTTCTGGGACTATGTCATTATATGAAATAATTACCGTCAGTACAGTATTTTCAAACAAAGAACAGACATTTTCAGATAGCGATGTTGGAATGTAAGATTTGTCTATTTCCTTACAGATTTTCCGAAGCACTGACCTATTCATATATTTGTTAGCATTCTGTACCTGTATACTTGGGGGCAACTGGAGGCAATCACTCATAGTAGGGTCCTTGCTTCTTGTCAGGAGGAGGAGGATCTGAGAAATTTCCTACTATGCTTCAGAGAAGGCTCCTCAAACATCACCCTTACACAAAGACTTAGCGGTTCCTAAGAGGTAGCCACCCAAATCACTGATTTGTACATCCTATCTCCTACCCCATCAGAGGAGTTCCTTACCTGTGTCAATGAACCCCACACTCTACAAGCTGACCGACATTTATGCATTTAGGACCAAAGTTTTTGCCACTGAGTCTTCAGCATTCTCAGCTAACTCAGAATTTGTGTTTGGAGTTAGCCCTTATGTAAGGGGGAACCCATTGCATAGGAGTGTTATGTTTGTATGCCTGCTTGTATTGTGGTTGTTTGGCCATTCCTTTTCTTCTAGAATTTCTTGAGTTCAGTTTTAATTCCCCTTTTCAGCTGTTCAGGTTTTTCTTCCCCTATATACAGCCATTCAGGTTGGACTGCCCACCTTCTGTGATTTTACTGCCTATCCGAGGGCATTATTTGGATTGTTGGCATTGCTCTCATTAGTATAAGCGCATTATGGTGCGTTTCCCTGGAAAGTTTCCTGTGGGACCTCATATCTGTACTGAAAAAAGACTCTTTCTCCCAGGTAGAAGCATCATGCTTTCTTTAATCTGGTACTGGATTTATCCTCCCAGAAAACCCGAAAATCTTTCTCTCCTACTTAAAGCCTGAGAGCTGCTGTCCAGCAAACAGACCTTTTCCCAGAGGCAAGAGGGTGGAGTTCCTGAGACAAAACAGTTAGATCTAACTTCACTTTCAAGATTTCACATTTTTATATGTTAATTTATAAGATTTGCAGGGGACAGAGATACCTTTGGTTGAAAATGGCTGAGGTACCTTCCTAATGAAATGGAGTATTCTGCTCAGAGCTGAAGGATACAGAGCCAAATTAATCTATGGTATAATTTGCTCACATTACTGGGTTTATACTGGGGAAGATTTGACTAGTGACTAGCCTTAAATTTGAATGTACTAAGATGAAATCACTATTAAAAACCAGTCTCACAGGGTAAATGAAAGAATGTCTTTCCTGGCCAAGAGAAAAATTTTCACCAGTTGTCTAGTTTACACTTACCTACAAGGCCAGTGCAAAACCTTTATCACATCCAGTTCAATTTTAAGATACTCTTATCCATTTGTTGGTTGTTATTTTCCAGTTAGTTCACAGAAAGATAAATATAATTAAAGAAGTGATTATAACATTCCTCCCATGAGTTTCTAGGAAATTCTTTTATAAGTTCTGCATATTCCCTTGGCTATAAATGATTAGAATCAGCATCTAATCAGATTAATTACTTCCTCTCTGCCACAATGGAAATTATTGTGTTATACTGGCATTGTTTTCATTATTGTTAAATGTGCTTTTAAACTGAAAAAATATATTTATTCAATATGATCTTTTGTAACTGGTGCTTTTGAAAAATATTTTAACTTTTTTTTAAACTAGAAATTGCATTCGCTCTTTCTGTATCGATCACCTCCCAAGTCTTCGCATTTGTAACCACAATTTGCAGACACAGAAACAGCTGGCATGTTTCAGCAAAAAACAGAAAAACAAAACAAAAAGGAACATCCAGATAGCCTGTAGTGTACCTGCCTACGTGACTCAAAAAGAAATTCCCCTAAATATAAATACCAGTGTCATAAGAACAGCATCTGCTATCACAGCCATGCAATAGCTGAGTATGTGAGATGAGGGATATTCTCAGACAAGATGGGAACTTTACAGTGGAAAAATCCAGCAGTCATTTCAAAAAAGAGCTACAATCCCTCCAATATAGGCACAAGCCCAGCAGAAACTGCCCCCAGCTACATGGTGGGGGCTTCTGAACTTTAGTATTTTTGGTTTTAGGCTTAAGAGAAAGGGAATTGGACAATGAGAATGGTTAGGTCAAACTCCCTTTAGAACACAATGATCAGACCAGGCAACCAGCATAGAGCTGTCATGTGTATTTTTCTCTTGACCCATTATAGTCTCTAAGTAGATTGCCATTATTTATTTCTATAGGTATTAAAGAAAATGATGGCAGAAAAGGTACACAAACATACTGTACCTCTGAGTACATGAGACATATAGAGAAGAGTAGTGTGATTGGCTCCATCTGTTCAATACACACTGGGGCAAATTCTGCAGCAATGAACAATACAGATGATGTAAGCTACACATTGGGTATATGTATGTTGGCCAAAAAATGGGTGTGGTGTACCTTGCACCAGTTTGGCATTCTGTTGGTGTGGAAAACAAGTGCAACTTAATGCTGAGGGGTCAAAAAAGCAGTTGAAGCAACCAACCAGATGGATAGATTTCTATTCCGTTTCATTTCTTTTACTGTGCCTATCACCATGGTATCTGAGTACTTTCCCATAATGCATTAAACAGGGTCCAGCATATGTCATGTGAGGATCCTTCTTCATTTCATTCTCCTGGGTGAAAGCTGTGTGTGAATGCTTTTTTGTGATGTGCTATATATTTTCTTTGGAAGGCCAAGGCAAAAAAGAGAGTATATTGCACTTGGGATGTTTGGGGTCATTCATAATCATTTATGCTCTGTCTTCTACTCAAATAACCTCACCCATCTGAGTAACAATTCCATTGTGGCACCAGAGCAGAAGAGGTGAGGGCTGTTTTGTTTCTAGAACATGAGGAGCTTTTTTTTAGGTATCCTTGGCTCAGCTGTTAAGAGCGTTGAAAACAAGGTCAAACTTTAAACTTGTGGTATTATTCTATGGGAGCAAATGCAGTGAGCAGAGGTCAGAGGTAAGATAAAACAGCCCCCCTAGCTTTTCTTGAGGTTGGCTTTCCTGCAGCACCCCCTTCTGCTCTCTCAATGTGCAAGGGACACTAGTTTTGCACAACTTTGTCAGTTACATTCACATTCTCAAAAACTAACAACCAGATGTGGAACTTATTGCTCCATTTATATCACTGCAGAATTTGACCAAAAGTTGTAGCCTCTGTTTGGGATTTTGCCCAGTGTGCTGATTGCTGAGCCAATGTCTGGTGTAAAACCAGAGTAACTCCACTGAATTCAATAGAACTACGCTGAATTTATACTATCGCAATTGAGAGCGGAACTTAGTTCTCTGTATTCCAAAGACAATATCATATATGGCCCTACCAGTGACTAATCACAGTCTTACTTACTTAGACTGTTGGTAAGAATATGCAGGTGCATGTTCACTGGATGTTTCCACTGTCATCTGTTGCTGTTGACCACTGGCTTCCTGTGATGAAGATGCTACTGTCTGCGGAGAAGTCTCAGCAACGACACCCTATGGAAGCAAATAGGGACACAGGTTTTACTGATATTAATCACATGAAGGTGTTCAGCACCATCTCACCACTTCTTTATTTCTGTGTATCAGTACCATTGGTTTGCATTGTTGAGAGTGTCTGAGATAGCAGAAACCACATGCGGACATGACATAAATGCTATCAATTTACAAGAAGATCTGGTCTGGCAATGAGAAACAACCTCAATTCATAGAGTACCTGGAGCACTGTGCTCTAATATGCAGTAGTGAAAAATATCTACACATTATGGGGGAAATCCCAGCCCTGCTGAAGTCACAACGTTTCCACTGACTTCAGTGGAACCAAGATTTCACCCTGTATATGTTATTTTTATTACATATGCATGGTTGATCTGTTTTTACCACCTCACTTACACTGACTTTACTTTGGTCTAACATCTGATTTACACTGGTGTGAGAGCAAAACCAAATCCCACAGGATTTTGCAATATATACTGCTGTAACACACAGTGCAGACAATGTAGCATGCTTTGAACAAGTGTATTTGCATTGATGTAGTGTTTTTATTTAGAATGTTTTCTCTTTTAATATAAATTTAAGACAAACTAAAGATTTTACCTAATAGGACGTTGCACTAATGAGGCTATGAGGCATATATGTATGTATTCTACATTATATGCATTTGTCTTGAAAACCTGCAATTACAATGATTTCATTGATAATTTTGTTTGTCCTATTTTGGTATTTTTTAGTTTTTTACATTTCTATTGGCTTGTGAAATTAGCCATATTCTGTTTACTTCTGTGCTTGTGTGCATCAACCACGTCAATGATACCAGCAGCGCTCTTCTGGGATTAGAATGTGGTAGTTGATTGCACTCTGTAGAGTCAGAAGAGAGAGCACAAAACACTCAACTTTGTTGTTATCGGAGTCCTAGATAAACAATGGGTGATGCATTTTAAATCTCTGTGACAGAGTGGTCAATTTCTTTTTCAAAGGTTCTTAGAATCCACTGCCTGCCATGCTGACCAATACTGGCTCACTGTTTCTTTGTAAGCTCCTGTCTATCTGCGTCCATCTGTTGTCTCTTGCCTTAGATTTAAATTGTAAACTCTTTGGGGCAGGGGACAGCTCTTTGTTCTGTTTGTACAGCTCCTAGCACAATGGGGTGCTCGCTCATGACTAGGGTGCTATGGTAATATAATAAAATAATAATTGCCAAATTATAGCAAATTTTGCAGCAGGTCTTCTACTTCGTTCCTTTAATAATTAATAAGGCTATTCAAAGTAGTCATTATGTAGTCATTAAGTAGTCATATTTACAGCAAAATCTGATTTAGGGTGAAACTGATGTGATGAAGATTTAAGTAAGACCAGCTGAATACGACAAACAAATAAACAAACAAAAACAAACAGTAGGGGCCTTTCCTATCAGGTTGTAGATCATTTGGTATTCAGAGAATTTGAAGCTATGGAGATGGGAAAACTATGGTGGATCCACTTGACTGCGGACGGAGAAGTGCCAAAACAACTGCTCGAAGAGCATCCTCAACTGGCCAACTCGTGGAGCAATAATAGCATCAACTCCAGAGAAGAGACAGCCGAAGACTAAAGTATTGAGACAATAGTGCCCCTCAGCTTATCACAAAGTAGGGGAGAAGAGGTTAAAAACAGAAAGAAGAATACAAATTTAAGAGTAATAGCATCTTTATTTCCCAAGCCTCCCTCTTGTTGTGTCAGATGCCCTTATGAAGATGCACAGCAGTGGAGGTTGGGCTGAAGTGCTCCCGGCAGCTTGTGCTCTACAGGGTTGAGTAAATACTTACTCATTAGAATGTCATCAGCATGACTCAGCCCCAAGGAGGGAGAGAGCGAATCCTTCCTCAAGGATGAAAAAGCACTCAGTCAGTGCAGCATCCTCCACGTCTGTATGTACAAGAGGAAGGTTTCCATTGCTCAATCACTTTTTCTGGTTGCTGTATGTTTTCAGCAGTTACCTACACTCACTAAGGACTGCATCAAACCCTCTTGCCATCTTCTCTTCTGGAATCTCTTTGGGTTTGTGGTTTGCTGGTTGGTTTTGTTTTCCTGCATTTTCCCATCTCCCTCCCAAATATATGAAACATCAAGAATGGTTTATTCCATTTCCTATGCATAGCAAAACAAATGCAAAAACAAGAGCTCTTGCAGATCTTCCAAAAAAAGAAAAGAAAAGAAAAGAAAAGAAAAGAAAAGAAATTTCAAGTGCAATCCCAAATCTAAGAGCAGCGTAAGGTCTGGTTTGATAGAGCAACATTAGACCCTTCTTGATATACAACAGGTTCAATGAGGAATAGGTTTGTGATTTGTCACCCCTTCACCCTACTTGCATGAATGGAGGTAAACTTACTTCAATGGGGACAGCTGTTGCAGGCACAGGAGTGTACTGGGGAATGTAGGTCCCTTGCATAGGTGCAGCAGCAGTCATATACTAGAATAAGTCAAAGGCACATTTATATTAGAAATAGAAAACCACAATGCAACAACAGAAGACTATATTAGACGCATTACACAGATTTGGTTACAGTACAGAAGATATTGGTTTGTATACACTATATGCCACACCATTATTTTTTGCTAATAACTTTACTTAATGGTAGGAAATCGGCAATTAAACTCATACATCGTAACCTGCTTAGCGATGGCACATATGATTGAAAGCAACACCAAGAGATCATAGTATATAGTGCTGATGGATTTTGATTTTATTATTTTGTCGTATGCTTTATAACTGGAGAGAGTCCTATTTCTACATAAGAAGAAAATACCAAGGAGACACAATAACATCTCACAAACACATTGATTATGCAGAAAAGTCTCAGGAAGCTCTTGGAATCCACATTTTTAAATGATACCTACAAAAAACAAACAAACTTAGGGCTGAAATTAGCATGCTTCTTCCATACTACTCTTTAACCCTGAACATGGGAAGAATCAAGTCTATGGGAATATGAAGATCAGGAAAGAACAGGTATCTGAGAGTTTCTGCTTTTTGTACTTAGGGGCACTAACTAAATTTCCTTCTACATATGAATTATTTTTAATATCCAGAAAGCCTTTTTAAATATCACAAAACTTTGCCAAATTATTATTCTGTCAATATACAGTACTAGCTTCTTCTAAGATATTCTCTCGCCCAAGCACTACAGGAAACCAGTCCTTAATTATGAGTGGATGCGAATTTCACCATTGGTACAGCATTATTCTCTTCATGCACAGTATTGCTTAAGCAGTTTTTGGCTGAATGCACCAGATTGTTCAAATGCTCAGATGTCGTATCAGTATTAAGTTGTCAGATCTAGACATTGTTCTTACCCAGTCCTATCTGTGTACTTGGACAAAAATCACAGAGTATGCCCAATCTCACAATTGTCTGGATGGCACCTCCAAAATGTTGTCTCCAAAGATGCCCTAGAGATCTGAACCTACCCAGGATGTATTTGATGAATTTTAAAATGAGTTAAACAAAGCTTGGGGGTTTTTGGCTGAGTTAGGAGGTGCTTGCAGGATTTTTTCCACTGATTATTGTGAAATACACGTTTCAAACTTTTTCTCAGCTCACCTTTAAATTAACTGTGTTGTTTGAAATGTCCACAGCAAAACTGCACTATGAGAATGCAAAGAGGGGTGTAACAGATGCACTGCCCAAGAAATGTTTGGGGTGCAGAAATGGCACATACAAGAATACTGAGGGCAAAATTCCACAGTCCTTGCTTAGGTAAAAGTCCCACTGACTTCAGTGGAAGTTTTGCTTATATAAAAACAGTGAGTAAGAGTACAGGATTTAAGCTCACATTAGTGGCACCACATTATATACAGTATTTGTAAATAATTATAATGATGTTGTTGAAATTCACTGCATCTTCCTTGAATATGGTCAAAAAGAGACAGGAGTGTCACTTATCCATATTACGTCTGCTTCCTGCCACAACTTCCTGATGATATTTTTTTGTTTCTCTTCAAATATAATTGTTACAGATTGAGGAGTTCAGGGTTTTCTTGGTCAATGTCAATCAACCTATGACATTTAAGACAAACATACCTGTTGTACTGCAGCATATAGTAGGGCTATTCTCTGGCCATGAGCATTAGTCACGGACAAGAATATTATTTGAGTGCGAGTCCGTTCAGCTTCTATTTCATTCAGTCTGCTTTGTAACGCTGCTGTCATCTGGTGCCACCCTATATGCTTGACAGTATTCTTCCAATTTAATTGTTAGCTTTTACTTGAAGTACTCACTCTCATAGTTCCACAAAGCCTGTTTTAAATTCTCATTGAAGTTTGTTTCTCTGAAGCAAATTATTTTTAAATTAAAAACGTCTATGAAAAAAGAGAAAAAAAAGCAGTTCTAGGCAATATTGTTTTCTTTTAAGTTCTTCCTGGAACCCAGCAGAAAATCAGCATATGTACTCTGAATCACTAGATGTGATTATCCCTATCGTCATCTTAGTTTGCACACAAATAAACACAACTAAATAAAATCCTATGAGGCCTCACAAAATTATTAAAACACTTTTAAAGTCAGGCCACTTTATTTGTTTCAATATCCTTCAGTAATGAGTTCCACAGGACAAGTATAGGAGGTATGCATGCAATATTTATTTTTATTAGTTCTAAATGTACTACCCTTTGGAGTACAAGAGAATCAGGAGTATTCCCAGTTCTGCCACTGACTCATTGAGTGACCTTAGGTAAGCTCTTTTGTCTCTCCATGTATCATTTTCTCCTTCTGTAAAACCTACTTTTCTTTTTTAAGTGCTTTGAATTCAATGGATAAAAAGCAAAGTGGGCCAAATTCACTGATGGTTTAACTCCGCTGACAGAAATGGAGCTATACTGGCAGAAAATTTGGCCCCATAAGCATTAAGTGCCAATCTTGCAAACAGATGCACCAATAGATATCTTAGGGCATGTCTAAACCGGGGAGGTAATGTGCTCTCCTGGGGTGCATGTTGCTCATTAATTGGTCCATGAAGATCCTGCTAGTTTATGCTAATTGTTCCCTAGTGTGCTTTAACATAGTACTGTTTTAAATGATACTACATTAAAAAACAGTAGGGGACACTTAGTGCGCACCAGCAAGGTCTACATGGACCAAATAATTACAACACATTAGTGCACTTTAGAAATCACAGCTCTCAGTGCACACTGCTGCTCCATGTACTCTGACTCTTAGATTACTGCTCATCTATTAGCTCCTCACTACACACATTCACCAGAACCATCAGCTATCTCTTAGTTACCCATTACCAGAGTATTTGAGCACCTCATAATCTTTAATGTATATGTCCTCACAATACCCCTGTGAGTTAGGGAAGTGTCATTAACCCCATTTTACAGATGGGGAACAGAAAAACACTGTTTGTGCCAGAGAACAGAATTAAACTTGAGTCTCCCGAAACCCATCTTAGTACCAGAACCACAGGATCACACTTTCTCTCATCAAGGATCCAATGTGGACCCCTTAATGCCCACACACAGTCCAACTGCTTTCCATAGGACTCTGTGCAGGTGTTAGGGTCCATACTGGTGGATCTGTTTACCAGACTGGAGATGAAAGTAAGGACTGAGTGACCGTTTTTCTAATAGTATAGGGGGAAAGGTCAAAAAGACAAACTGATCAATTTTTTCTATGCCCACCATCCTTGGGGTTACCTCAATCAAAGCCACCCTGATTTCTCTCCTTTCTAAACTAGATAATCCCAAGCACTTTAATTTCTTGTCATCTGTGCTCTACAGTTGGTTAATCTCTGAAAGTGACTGTAAGATGGCACCGAGGAGGTTTCATGTTGACTTTGTCTCAGTAATTTCCATACTAGGGGATGGACTGTGTCCACTGATCTCTTTCTGTATTGGGATGGGACCTCAGCTCTCTCTGACACATCATATGCTTCTTCTCCTAAACCTTATGGAGTGTGGTGGGGTAACAGGTGGGCTCAGACTAGTGCTAGCTACCTTGGGGAGTGGGGAGAGGTGGAGTACAAAACTTCCTTCCCTCCAGCCTCACAGAAATTCTGAAGAAAAATTGAAGTTGTATTATCTTCTCTGCTCAAATTCATGTGTGGTAGGGATTCTGCATTAAGAGTGTTCCTGGAGGTAGCCATGGCTCAGGGGCTCCCTAGTGGTCCAGCTCCACTGGGTTTCTAGAGGCCAGAGCATTAGCAGAGTCACAGGGCCTCAATGTAGCTGGTCTCCCAGGGGTCCTAGGAAATTAGCATAATTTGGGAATAGGCACTGATGTGGGGGAAATCTCTGCTAGGATATTTGCAGAGATTTCTGCTACTTAAAGCCACTCTCACATATTTTACTGCAGGAAGTGGAATGTGAGTGTGAGATACATACACATTTGTTCAGCTTGTAAGTAAACAGATGAATTAACTAAAAGGAAAATGAAGTTTCATTGCTGCCAAAATGAAAACAGGATTTGAAAATCAAATGGTTCTTCTTTTTTCTCATGTGCCATCATCTGGAATGGAGATTCTGCAACTGGAATGTAGTTGGTCCATTCTGACTTGTGCATATTCAGCAGAATGGCTATCGCTCACTGTCCCAGCACTGTATTGGCTTTTTGACAGCAAAATGAATAGCAACTCTAAGACACTGGGACCAGTAAAATAGTGTCTGTTTGGAACAATCATTTTTGTGACTATAACTATATTTTAAAGACTAACAATTTCCACCAAGAAAGAGAAACAGTGTTGGCAGTGCTGATGTTTCTGATTTCCCTTTAAACTGCTACTTTTTCACATACTGCACCCAGAGCACCTTTGGTTTGTGCTTGCCCTGTGCAATATTCTAATGCACATCTCAGGATGTCTGACTGCTTAATTTCAAGTCTTGCTTATTATAGACACCAGTTTAGCTTTGATTGATTCATCTGACACTCCCTTCTAGGGTTTTTGTTTCTGTCTGAGGACACAAAGTATAGAGGACAAAAAGTCCCAGAAGTCTAACAAAATGTAAAGAAATATATACCTTTTACATCACATAGTTTTACAACCTTTAAGACTGTTATCTATTGATTTGTCAGAATGTTTATAGGTCTAGTTGTTTCTTATATTGCAAATAGAAGAAGCCTGTTGGACATGAAGAGTTAACTCTCTTGGCCACAATAAGTCTCAGGATGTGCTACATCATGAAAGCTGAACAGGGATGGGTGGCATAACAATACTGATCATACTTCCCAGGTTCAGACATCACAACATCAGAGGAATTTGGAAAATACCAATTAATATCTATGTTTAATTATATTCTAGATATAGACTCTGTAATTTTTATTCATACTGAGTGGTATTCGTTCATCTGAGTAGTCCTACTATGGTCAATGGGACTACTCACATGAATAAGTACTACCTAACATGAGTATAAGGTAGTACTTGTTCTTGTGGCCTTTAGACAGAAAAAGAAGTGTGAAAAACCCACATTGGTTCGTTCATAGCCGTGAGTCTGTTTTACAATTATTTAAGGATCAAAAAGATATAGTGAATCCTGGGAAGATCTTTTCTCTCACTGTAACAATTTACATGCTCACCACAATACTCAGATACTTTTGAACTCAGAAACAAATGGAGGAACCTATTCTCATTTTGATGAGCACTTACATGAGTACAGTCCTACTGAAGTACACTTAAATGGGACCACTTGTATGAATAAATGCTAACCAGTCTGACTCATGTGAGCAAGGGTTCCACAGTTTCACTCTTAGTGATTATTTGTGCTGTGATGAAATTCACATCTTGTGTGTGCTGGAGTACACTGATAATAGTGTTTTAGGATCCACTGAATTAATGCCAGCTCTTACTTATGATCCAAGAAGTCTAGACACTGCATCAGCAATAGAGCTACGTGAAAACATTTGTATTGCTGGAGAAACTGATGAAAGTCACACTGTTGCTGGATACATTTTAATCATAAATTTCTCCCTCTGGGGAAAATCGCCTTCCTGCCTTAGAATTCCCTCCCCGGCATGGTGCAAAAGCTACAGATTCCCTGAATCTTGCGAACCTTGCTGGTTCAGGCTTTAACAAAATATAGAATAAAATCCCTTCTCTTTGGGGCATTCTGCCTCTGGGTTCTACCTTCTCATCTAGGAGTTCCCAGTTCCCTGATGGATTAAAGTATTGCCTCACTGTGTTCTTTCAGTCTATAATTCTGGCAAGATGGAGTTGAAGTTCAATGGAATACAGCTCCCAGCAACCATAGCTTCTGACATAACATACAGAGACTTTCTGATTTTGGGACTCAACTCTAGAAGCCCTACAGAGCTGTGGACTCTGCAATTTTTCTATGAGTTTTAGTGATAATTTTAAAATTCCCCATTAAAAAGATGTGAGAAACAAAAATGATGATTTTTATATATAGCTGTATTTCAATATTTTTCTCCACAGTTATAGTGGTCTTAAATATAATATGATTTTATGACATAAAATTACCATAGCGTGGCCAAGAATAGCATCCTTCATTCAACAGATCTCAGTCACTGGCCTATCTCATTCATTGTTCAAGAAGAAACCAGAAACCTTTAGAAGATTTCAACTCCCTTCCCTGCTGCTCATTAATACAAGGGGATTTACAAACACCAACTATCACTTCCCTTTCAACCTTCCTAATGAGAGATTACCTAATTCTCTGAGCAAGTTAGATGAAGGTGAAGAGAAGAATACTCTCTAGTTCCAAACTAATCTCCTTTTCTCTTCATGAGCTCTAAGTATCCTTCAAAAATCTTTACTTTTGGAAAACAGAGCAATGAAAAGGTGTTAAAAGAATAGTGCAGATGAGCTAAGAAGTCCCTTATATAATAAATCTTTTTAATTTCCCAAGCTCAGGTCTGCTACTAAAGCAGAGTGAACAGCATTTTTCAGATAAAGGATATTTAATCCAAGTGGAAGTGAGGAAGTGAATTCAACCAGATTGATACACATAGCCATGAACCACACCGGACTCCTCGTTGTTTTTGTGGATACAGACTAACACAGCTACCCCTCTGACACTATATAACTACAATCCTTTCTATTAATCCCTGAGGAGGAGGAAGCCAAGACTGTTAAAATATTTTCAAGTTAAGTGTTCATCAAAAATGTTTCACCGGAAATAACCAAACCTGGGTTTTCTGACATGGCAGGTTTGAATTGCCTGCTTATTTTTGTAACGTGTTATTGATCTTTTTGGAAAAGCAGCAAAGTGCCTTCTCGATGCTAACAGTTGATGAATGTGTCTCACGGAGGCTATCTCCAAGAATCTAGTCTTAAAAGACGTAAACTATTCTACCCCCAATAAGCGAGTTTCCAAGCAGTTTGGATGAATTTATTGTTAAGACAACGTAAAAGAAACATTCCGAGTTGTTACATAATGACTCCTCCTGCATCGCACACTTTTCCATTTCTGTTTTAACAACATCCTTGAGTATGGACAGCTCAAGGGCCTAACACTGATACAGATGTAGCGATGTAATTAAAAGCTGATAACTAGATGAACAGAGAAGGAAAGGCAGAAACATAGGAAAGATAATATAAGAATTAGTATTTATAATTTATAAATTTATAATTTATGAAGCAGAAAGAATTTTACGATCACCTGTGTGGAAATGAATACACAGATGAGAGATATGATGTAGTGAGCCACTGGCATATACCATCGAGAGTACACCCATGAAGCCCATACAGGAGTTGAAATACAGTATTGCTCTTTCCTTTGCCCCTACAAGATTCCTAGAATCCAAATATTTCTGTAAGTCGTAATGAAAGCTTTCTATAAAAAAAGGCAGTTTTAAGGCTTTTTGCTGGATTACCTCATTAAGAAGAGCCTTATAAAGGAATCTTGTATGCATAACGTTTTAATCAGATCCATCAGTTACATTAATATATGATCACAGAATGAGGGTAACAGTACCTTCAATGGAAAATGAAACTGCCAGTAAACGTAAAGAAATATAGTTTTAGCATATTACAATACAAATGTTATTTTACATGGGAATAGAAATCAGTTCAGTTCACATCCTTCATAAATTTACATGATCATTAGTTAAGTCTGTGTGCGGGACAGGGAAGGGCATTTTTGTGAGATTTTTTTTCTATGTACTTCAAAATCTTGCAATTCATACTCAGTACCTACCGAGGGAAAATGAAGATCAAAATCAGAGGGTGTTCTGCCAGAGTAAGGACTGATTAAGAAAACTACAGGATTTGGCCCTAAGTGTGCTATTTATCCATTGTGAAAGGGTGTAATGGCATGGTACCCACCACTCACAAGTGTCCCCTTCTGGTCGGATGTGTCTGCAGTCTTTCAGTTTATGGTGACCCCTGTTGGTGGTTTCTCAGGCAGGTTTTCACTGACTCAGCCCTCCAGCTGAGTCACTGGCTGTTTGTGAAAAAGAACAAATCCCTTCCGGTCTCTCAGTCTTTAACTTGTCCCGGCCCTAGTATGGGCCATATCCACAGGGCTTCATCCCTGGAGACACTTTTTTCCTGAGGCCCTCTCTGGGTTCAGGCCCAGGAGACAGCCAGGAGCACCTTCTTTGCTCCCCCAGTCCCTGCCAGCAGACTGATCTGTCCGTGGTCCTTCAGCTCCTTCAGACAGCCAGGAACACAGTTCTATCTCCTCCAGCTCCAGACAGCAACTGACTTTCTCTCGCTCTGCAGCTTGTTATGTGCCCCTCCTGGGCCCTGATTGGCTGCTCCCTGCAGTTCCTCTGATTGGCTGCTTCCCCTGCAGCCATGCTAGGCCACTTGGAGGACTTCTCTTCTGCCTCCTCTCTGGAATGGGATGTGGCAGGACCCCAAGATTCCCACAGGGGGCCTCTGGACCTAGTCCATCCCATCACAAGGGATTACTGAAATGTGTCACACTGAATCTATTCCATGGCAATCTTACAGTGAAGTGGAAATGCACTTTTTCAGGATGCTGATTAAGTGGATTTAACTGTACTGTCAATTCACAAGTCAACACTGATGTGCTATACTATATAGCCAGGTATTCAGTGCTCAAAGTGACCAGAGGGTTACAGGATTGAGCCCCTGCATGTTTTAGCAGCAGAAACAAAACACTGGACACCTCAGAAATTACATAGTTCTTACACTTTCCCTTGCACTAGGGGAAAAAAAGAAGATGCAAGAGACTGAAAAAAATCAAATCAAATGCTGAAAGAAAGAGAATGATGCAAACAGACAATTATTATTTCAAGGGTTTGGATTATCCCTCATGCTATATTCCTTTCTCCTTTACCAAATTATCACTGTGCTCTATTCCCCTGCTTGGATTTATAGTGCAATTTTACAAGGGTTCCACTACTGTGTCCATCCCATTTTGAGCACTACATGTCCTGAGTATTACATACTAATCAGGCAAGCAGCTCATGCGTTCTGTGCATTGTGGTCAGATGTCTCATTTAGCTGGGAAAATGTGATAAGCAGCTAGTGCTGATGAAATGTGAGAGGAGTGATCTTTCATGCTGACTTTAGTGCTGAATACCTCTTAATACTGGTAGGTGGTTAAGGCCTAGAGAACAAGAACATTTTAAAAAACAGCAAACAACCTTTCTCTATAATGCATTATTTAATATAGCTTTATGGGTGTGTGTAGTACTTATTTCCCCAGGAATTATATTAACAATGCTTGAAAGGCCCGTTGAAACAGATGTGCTTTGGTGTTGGCTGAACAGCAGCATTCCAAGGCTGTTCCTTGTGTGGTAGAGCTCCAGAGGAGACAGATCCTGCACATATACATTTAAATGATACACAATTACCAGTCTGTACCGATTCATGCCTAAACTCCCTGTGCTATTCTGGGTAACACAAATATCAATAGTATGTATTTTAATGTAAAGCATACTTAAAGTCAGTGCTGAGTGAAAAACAATTCAATTCAGTAGAAAAAAAATTAGGGCTGTCAAGCAATTAAAAAAGTAATGGGGATTAATTGTACCATTAAACAATAGTAGAATTTATTTAAATATTTTGGATGTTTTCGACATTTTCAAATATATTGATTTCAGTTACAATACAGAATACAAAGTGTACAGTACTCACTTTATATTTGTTTTTTATTACAAGTATTTGCACTGAAAAAATAAAAGAAATAGTATTTTTCATTTCACCTAATACAAGGACTGTAGCGCAATCTCTTTATCATGAAATTTGAACTTACAAATGTAGAATTATGTATGTAAAAAAACTGCATTCAAAAATAAAACAATATACAATTTTAGAGCCTGAAAGTCCACTCGTTGTTCAGCCAATCGCTCAGACAAACAGGTTTGTTTACATTTGCAGGAGATAAAACTGCCCGCTTCTTGTTTACAATGTCACCTGAAAGTGAGAACAGGCATTCTCATCAGACTGTTGTCACTGGCATAGCAAGATATTTACATGCCAGACACACTGAAGCGGGACCTACGAAACTTTAACTACCATTCCAGGGGACATGTGTCCATGCTGACGACGGGTTCTGCTCGATAACAATCCAAAGCAGTGCAGACCAATGCTTGTTCAGATGCCACCAGAAGAAGGTTGGTTTTCTTTTTTGGTGGCTCGGGTTCTGTACTTTCTGCATCGGAGTATTGCTCTTTTAAGACTTCTGAAAGCATGCTCCACACCTCATCCCTCTCAGATTTTGGAAGGCACTTCAGATTCTTAAACCCTGGGTCGAGTGCTGTAGCTATCTTTAGAAATCTTACATTGGTACCTTCTTTGCATTTTGTCAAATTTGCAGTGAAAGTGTTCTTAAAATGAACAACATGTGCTGGGTCATCATCCGAGACTGCTATAACATGAAATATATGGCAGAATGTGGGTAAAACAGAGCAAAGAACGTACATTTCTCCCCCAAGTTGTTCAGTCACAAATTTAATTAACACATTATTTTTTTAATGAGCATCTTCAGCATGGAAGCATATCCTCTGGAATGGTGGCCGAAGCATGAATGTTGGGCATTCATGAATGGGCATACAAAAGATCAGCATATCTGGCATGTAAATACCTTGCAATGCTGGCTACAGAAGTGCCATGCAAATGTCTGTTCTCACTTTCTGGTGACACTGTAAATAAGAAGAGGGCAGCATTATCTCCTGTAAATGTAAAGAAACTTGTTTGTCTTAGCAATTGGCTGAACAAGAAGTAGGACTGAGTGGACTTGTTGGCTCTGAAGTTTTACATTGTTTTGGTTTTGAGTGCAGTTATGTAACAAAAAATCTACATTTGTAAGTTACACTTTCACAACAAAGATTGCACTACAGTACTTGTATGAGGTGAATTGAAAAATACTATTTCTTTTGTTTATCATTTTTATAGTGCAAATATTTGTAATCAAAAAGAATATACAATTTGATTTCAATTACAACACAGAATACAATATATATGAAAATGTTGAAAAATATCCAAAATATTTAATAAATTTCAGTGGATAGTCTATTGTTTAAATAGTCTGATTAAAGTCTGATTAAAACTGCGATTAATCATGATATATTTTTAATTGCGATTATTTTTTTGTTAATCTCATGAGTTAACTGCAATTAATCGACGGTCCTAAAAAAAATTAATTGCTCTTCTCTCCACATTCAAAGTCCAGTGCATTGGTTGTAAATAATTTTAGAGAGGAACCAAAACAAAAGTCAGAAAGCACAAGAGGAGAAGCTCTAAGGGAAATGCTCGAAAGAAGAGTCAGTAACAATGGTTGTTCTTGTTGCAGTTTTATTCAGGTTGTCAATTTTTGAGAAAAATGAGGAAAAAAAAAACAATCCCGGGGTGAAGGAAGTTGAAAGCAGAAAACCACTGAGCACAGTAACAATGGGGAAGACATTAATACACTTACAAACACCCATATTTCATCCTTATGAATGTTCTCTATCTGACAGAACTCTCCACACAGCACTTAAGAGGTACCAGCTTAATGGTTGACAGAGAGATGCGGTAAGTTATGGATCAAAATGTTTGCTTGCCAGACAGAAAAGGTGACATTTTTTGCTGAAAATCCTTTAAGGTAAACTGACCCCGTGTCTGCTGGCATGCTGCCATTTTTCTATAATCTCTTATTACCATGGTGTATTTCTAATGGATTGGGTATGGTGCTTTTCCATTTTGCTAATGAGAAAAGCTAAAGGCCATTACTTGTTCTGATTAAGATCCCTGAGGGAAAGAATGTGATGTGTATATTACTAGGGCATATAAAGGGAAGTATGTGGCATTGGTAATCAATCAGATGAGAGGTAGACAAAAAATACTGAAATCTTATCCTGTGACTACAAAGGAATAAGATACGGAAAGACAGAAAGTGTCTTTAAAAGGTGACTTATAGGGGAATCAGATATAATGATATTAGTATGATCAATGACTACGGCTACTATCTGGGAAAAATGTAATTACCAAAATGAAAACTTCCAAATGGCAAGCACTGATCAAGGGAAGAGGTACTGTCATATTTCTAAGAGTACTGTCAACTCTCATTCAAGCAATGCATGACAGTGACTTCTACCAGAATTACAATACTAAAATGGTTGATCTGTGTTTCTGTTGCTGAGAAGGGAGTAGGGTAAAAAAGGGGGTTGTAAAAATTTGCTCTGAACTTAAAAACTTGGCTAAATCTCAGCCCAAGGGCAAGTTAAAAATGTAACTGTTTTTGTTTTTTTTTAAAGTGAGAAAAAAGATTGTGTGTGGTTCTATGGGCTTTTTTTTCCAGTTCTGTGCACTCACAAATGGTTTCAACTGAAGTAAAACAGGGTTTTGTAGTCCACTGATCTGTTAATCTTAAAGGACATTCAATCAAAAATGTACCATAAGGAGCACTCCTCTATTTGTAGGGAGATAGACTGGATGGTCTAATAAGGTCTCTTCTTTTACCGATGAGTAGGATCTTTTACAAATTGTAAATGGTTGAACTCATTTTAAAGGACTTTTCATTTAAAGCCTGAAGTTACCGTAGGATACGTGCCCCAGTGACAAGTGAAATCAATGGAGTCAGAGGTGCATATTCTAAGGCAGGATAATATCCTTTACGCACATCCACAATGAAATGTAGTAGTAGTACACATGTAATTTATACTACATTAATTCCAATTAATACTATAAATAGTTGCTGCGTGTCAAAAAAAGCCATCTCCTCAATGTCTCCTCAAAGGTACATTGATGTGGCAGACCATTACAATCTGTGATGCCAAAAATGTAATGATTTAGAGGCTGTCATGTCCTATGATTGCAGTGATGAGGCCTATTGGAGGGAGGATCTCATACCTCCATTGAGATTGTTTCAGTATTAACTTGTCTGGTTTTCCTTCATCAACCCTCTGCTCTCCTGCAGATAATGTGTGAGTCGATAAGGTGGGATTCTCAGGAGATCTACTTGTTTTGGGGGTTTAAAAGCCTGCTATTTCCATGGTGAAAAAACAAAATAAATATTCAAAAGAAACACTGCATTTTCAAATTTGAGAAATTTCTTCTCCCCTACCTGGATCAGGGGTGACCTTGAAAACAGAGACTCTATTAATCCTTATGAATGGCAATACATGAACATCACAGAGAGTCTGGGGAAAAATAAGCATGAAAGCTGAAAAAGCCCACCTGCTGATATTGATATCCAATTGTCTGTAGCTTTCATTTGAGCTTTACATGTTAAAGATACCACACAGCCTAACACCAGTTATAAGTAAGCATTGAGGTATCTGTGCTCCACTCATGCGAGAAAGACAAACACTACACAACTGTACTTTAGCACATATGGTCAAGCAATCAGGGTGGGTCAAAATATTCTGTTCTGTTCTAAAACCACAGCCTAGTTAGTGAATTGCTCTTCCCACAGGGATCTTGCAAGATCTATTCCTGGGTTTGGTTGTACTTTCCGGTTCTTTGATAAACTCTTTGGCTTTGGTGCGTTAGCCACATTGACTGACTGAGAAGCTCAAACATCTTCATTTTACGCTGACAGTAGTGTTGTTGCAAAATGTCCCTTTTCTATTTTCTTTCTGTGTAAAACCCACATTCAAAAACAAGATAAAGTGCAGGGAAAATATTTGCAGTTGACAAAGCCATAATTGCACTACAGCCAATCCTCTAAGAATGTGACAAACAGTGTGACGAAGAGGCCACTTTTCTACTGATGAAATGACTTTATATCAATACCTTTAAGGCCCC
Organism: Dermochelys coriacea; assembly: GCF_009764565.3. NCBI lineage: Eukaryota > Metazoa > Chordata > Testudines > Dermochelyidae > Dermochelys > Dermochelys coriacea. Next base: position 196,614,762 of record NC_050069.1, read on the forward strand.
AGGACTTACAAGAATCAGCTTACAAAGAAGAACCTCTAATGACCTGTATATGTTATGTTGTATACCTATGCTTCTGCTGAAATAGAAATCAATAGGGTTAATGTTTAAAAGGTAGGAGACTGGCTGTTCATGGGGATGTAGGAGGGAGTCTGCACAGTTCTCTCAGTTATTACTGGCTGATTTCAGAGGTGATGAATTTTGCCTCTGGGGAAGTGTGTCAGCCAACCTGTACAGCAGTAACCCCCCCTTCCAGCATTGAAGGAATTATAATTGTGCAAACTGGGACGGCAGCTGCTTAACTGTCATTCCGGCCTCAGGACTAGAACTTTTTTGCTTACGGTGAAAGATCATGAGAAAGAATGCAAGGAAAGTGAAGTGAAAAACAGAGAGCAAAAAAAGAGAAAAAAATACAGCAGCCAAAGAACAGTGCTGCCAGTATGATTAGTGAGGGAAGAAAAATGTAAAAACATACGAGATTCATGACGAATTTTGATGCTAGTGTTTAAAACATTTTAATCATTTACCACAATTTAGTTCTTCTAAAAATTCTGAATTGCAGTCCGGATCCCTTGATGTTATGAGTTAAAAACAAATATTTGACAGGAAGTAGATTAAATTCCAGCTCCTGGTACACTGAAGAGGTAAGAGGTCAAGTCAAATCTAACCGGAATAGGTAATTTTTACCCTTTTCTTAATGGGGGACAGCTCATCGGCTGACGTAAATTGATAATTTCATTGGAACTGCACCAATTCATATCAGCTGAAAATCTGGCCCTTCCCTTGAATGTCTTTTCTGTGTTATAAGAGCTGCACTAAACCACTGTGATGGTTTACAGTAGAATCTACTGTCCATGAAATATGAAACAGTCCACAGTCTGCAGTTCAATCTCCTTGAGACTACGTAAGTGGTGTTACAAGAGTTATTTAGTTAATGTTTCCACAGAGCTCTGAAAATATAAATTGTAATATATGCTGTTACTACTGCCTACTTCAGTATATCTCACAAAAGATTGAAGTCCCATTCTTCCCAGTATGAAGAACATATGTTGTAGGCTCCCTTATGCATAGCTACTATTTTCAAACACAAATTCTAAAATTAGGAATAGAATGTTAAAGAGTATCTCCAGACAGTATGTGCTGGTTCTGTTTGAACCAAAAGTTTCTATAAAAATCCCACAGCTAGCTAAACAGAACTGACAACACAAGGGGAGCTTAGAATTAAGTGTAGTTGTTGCAGTGTCGCAGTTTGCAGTGGGCATAGCTCCTTCTGCAAAGGTCTCCAAGGAATAATTATGGTCCAGAGGCACTTTAATCCTTTAGGCCACTGCACCAAACCAGCACACACTTCTCTGGGGATATTCTTTAAGATTCAATTCCTAATTTTCTAATTTTTATTTGAAAGTAGTAGCTATGCATGAGGGAGCCTATAACATATGTTCTTCACACTGGGAAGAATAAGACTGTAATCTTTGGTGATATACTGAAGTAGGCACTAGTAACGGCACTTATCATTGCAATCGTACATTATTACTTCTTGGTATCAATATCCAATAGAATATGTAATACAATAAAATTCCTAGTTTTAAAATTAAGCTTGAATAGATGCCATGGGGCATCAGCTCATATTTTTCTCCTCAGAAACACATGAAAATGTAACACTGATCGTGAAATTTACAAGAAAATGAATGAGAGAGTAGATTTATAAATGTTCAAATACAACATTTTATTCCTTCGGTTGCAAGTTAATTACTTCAACGTCTCCTATCATACATTTTTGATCTCCAGCTCCTTTAGATTTAGTTTTAAACAAAGGCCAAGGAATCTCAGGAAGGTCACTGTCCTTGCCCAGGTATAGTACCACAGATACATAGTATATAATAAAGCGAAGGAAACCCGTTTGCTCAGCCAATATACTCTGAATAGAATTTATTTTCTATTAATCAGTTCATCATCTACCACAACTTGCCAAGCACAGGTGAAGTTGCTGTCATTAAAACGTTAGTTTAACACCTATGTCTTGCTCCATACCCTAATTACCACCAAACTTGAGAGCTGGCTGAAAAATTGAATTAATTTTCCTGGAAAATGTTTATGATGGAAAATTATGCCTGAAACACTAAAATTGTGACATGTCTTTGCTGCCAAAAAAGCAAATTCCAGAGTCAACAACCCTCTTCTAAGAAAGCTATCTCACTCCACAGAAAGTCAGTCCTACGGACAATCAACTGGGGCATTCTTGCGAATACCAACAGTGTGGCGAGGGAATAGGGGAGATGGCCTTGAAGATAGCGAGGTCCCTGGGCTCTGTAAAGTAGAAAATTACCATTTCGTTGGAAGAGACAGGACAGAAAGACTGGGAAGGTTGTGGGGTGTATGCAACAACATGCCCGGAGAGAGTGGAGCCAGTCTTCCAGCGTTAAAGAAAGCTAGGATAGAACGGGATACATTACCAAACCACAGCTATCATTAAGCTTCACTGGAAAAGAGTCCAAAGGAGGGTGATGAGACTAATTCAAGGAATGAAAAGATTAGATTGTTGGGAGGAAAAGCTTCAAGAGAAACATGTCCAGCATAGGGAAACTGGAAATGGAGGTTCGAGTGTATTCAGTGATTTGGATATTCAGATACCTGATTTCAGCTGGAGCTGGTTGTTAACAAATGAAAGATTACAGCTGTTGTGATTAAAAACTAAAGGCCAAAATGTCCCTGGCCCTTTTGCAGGTGCCTGGTGAGGAGAGAGGTCAAGGACCTTTCTTCCTACCCGTCTCCTTACATACCCCATTCAGAGGCCAGTGGAAAATTCAAAAGACTCGTGCACCTTGTCCATTCCCATTGAACATTGGGGAGATTGGAGAAGGATTATGCCTCTTGGAGATGCAATCGTTCCCTGAACTCACCCTAGGGTGGTCCAGCTCTCATTTGGCACACAACATAAAAATGCCATGTTCAAAAGTTATTTACCGTGTTAGAAAAACAACTCGATTCAGCAAACTCCGAAATTCACTTGATACAGCTGATCTAAAACCCCTCACTTCAGTTTAATTAAATGTGCTGACTGAGCTTTTTTATAGTTAAAATTGGTTATTTTAATGGTACTTCCAAATTGAGTCTTTTAGGACTGTGACAATTCCTCAACTACAAAGACTCAATCTCACATAATTCACAAATAATAAAATAGCATCTGAGGGCATGGAGGTTATTGCCATCAATGACTCCCTATGGCACCATAATCCACTTAAGCAAAGCTCTGACTTTTTGAGAATTTCAAGCAGAAATCCCAACATGCACAGAATACCAGCATAAGCTACCATTTGGTAAGACTGTACCCTTACTAGATAATTCAGTGGATCCAGACATAGAAAACCCATGTAATCTGACCTTGCATCCTTAATTACTTGATCTAGAACAGGATAGTACTTCCAAGTGAGTAAGACATCAGCAGTGAAGCATGCCATACAGATGTACTCAAACATGTGTTATAGTCTGGCAATTTCCCTTAGAAAAAAATTAAACATTTGACCGCCAGTATCTTGGCCACATAAAAGGGTCATCGCCGTATTGCAGTAAACACCAGTGGAATTCAATGGCATATTGTTTGTGGTCCTGGCACTATGCCTGGATATATCTATGCCACATCAAGGCTATGTCATTTTTGTACCTGATTTAAAAACATCAAAAATAGAGATGATGCAAATATAATTCCTTTTCAATTCCACCCTTAGTACAACCTGTACAACCTTAGTACAACATTTTCCCCTTGTGGCATTGTCCCATCTTCAGGAATGTCACAGCATCAATAAGCTACTGTTTCCAAAAAGTTTTGTTGTGCCTGGAAATTAAGCTTTCCCTATGAGAAGCCACTGGGATACAATTCATATATTTCTGTTCAGAACATACGCATGGGCAAAAATGCTTTGCTTACTGAAATGTACACATCATCCACTGAAACAAACATCATGAAGTGAATTGTAAACACACTGACCCATCTAGTACATAGTGAAACAACTTAGCCCCAACTGTAGAAGGACTTTTCAGAGTTAACAGTGTGAACAGCTGCTCTTTGGTTGTGTAAACTCCAGGTGGTGAAAGAAAAACACTGTTTTGACTTATAGTTCTTGTCTGATTTTGGTATGTTGTGCTCAGAAAACATTTTTAAATGGTATATCATCTTCTGAAATTACAGCGCTTAAATGAAAAATAGAAAAAAGAAACTATCCCTCTTATTACTTAGTTTCATACTGGAGTCACATTATTTCTTTTCAACAAAGAACAGAAGTTAGAGATAAAAAGACCACCTACCCCATCTCCTTGCCAATGCCTGACAGTTCTCTGCGGTACAACTTCTAGTTTTAAATATCCCAGCTGATGGTCTTCCACCATTTCCCTTAGGTGACTATTCCAAACTCTAATACATTATCATTCTCTGCAAGATATTCAAGCTAAAATTTTCTCTATCTTAGTTTTACCTCATTATTCATAGTTATACCAACGTGCACCACTCTAAATAATTCCTCTCTTTCCTTGGTGCTTACACACTTAAGATATTTACAGACTGCTATGTCCCTTTAGTTGCTACTTTTCTACATTAAAACTGTTTTTTTCATTATTATTTACGTCAAGCAAAATTCTAAGTGGAATAGCACTGTGGTCCCTTCTATGCCTCCCCAATGGTAAGCCATACCTTGAAGGCATGAGCTAGTAGTCCTAAATGTTTCATTTAAGCAGTTCAACTCCAGAAACATTTAATGTCAAGAGAGCACAATCTGCAAAGCAGACTGGCCACTATCTCCCTTTCATTCATTGTGTTGCCTTTTGCTCTCAAAGGCAGAGTCCGTTCACAGATTTCAGGGCTTGTTAACGTGTTCAAAGCTCAATGTTTGTGTGTGTGTAAAATGAGTGGTTACATGTAGCTATTTTTCAACCATTTTTCTTCCTCTCTCTCTTTTCTCTTTGCCCTGTCCCCTTTCCCCACACCCCTTCCTTTGGCTTTCTGTTTACCTAGTCCCCTCCTAACCAAAACCCACCCCAAAATTTAAAACGAACAAACAAATTGGGGCACTAACATACAGTACATGTGTAGGCCATCACATGATCACGCACTGCTTGTACATTCTAACCCTTTGCCCTACCCTGTGTCTGTCTTGTCTATTTAGACTATAAATTCTTGGGGCAGGGACTGTCTAATACTCTGTGTTTGTACTATGCCTAGCACAATGCTGCCCCACTCATGGTTGACCCTGAGGCACTACTGTAATAAATATAACAACAATAAAAACTTCAGAGGGTGTGGCTGAAGATCATGTACGGAAACTGGTGACCCTTTTCAGGATATGATGTATATTAGACACTATGTGCTGTACACAATATGGTTTATGCATTTCAGTACCCACTCTATGTGTTTTAATATAAAGGAGTTTTTCTAAGAGGTATGTGCCTATTGCTAAGTGATGTACATGTTTTTGAAGAGAACGTTTTGAATTATATTCTCAATGGTCTCTCATATTTTTTATCGGTAGCACTTCTAGTAACAATAAACAGCATGACAGCAAAGATGTATAGGTGAAACTAGCCTCTGAGCACTCAAGTTCATAGATACCTGAAGCCTGTTGAACATATCTGGCTCATATAGCATCAGATTTGTAGAGTTATGAAAATAAAATGTATATCAACTTCTTACATTCTAACAACTACTTCAATGTTTTTATTTGTATTTGCATTATCATTTCTCCATATGTCAATTTTAACTTTTTATCACAATCATCTAGGGTCCAGCGTTCTTCCATGAGACGAGGCTTTTGGTCAGCTAATCCTGCCTCCAGTAATGGCCATTAGCTGATGCATCCGAGACAGGCAAAGAGTCCAAACAATGTACCTGTTCGTTTGTGCTATGTTGCAGATGGAGGTACTGAACAAATATCTCCAGAATGTTCTGTGAATCAAAAACTGAATCCACATCATCTGTGTTTATGCCCCTTTTATTTTCCTTTTCTCTGAATAGTTTAGCTACTGAATTTCCTGGAAGGAGTGTTTGCAGAAACAAAGCACATTGTAGGCAAATACTATAGTGTAGAATGCTCTTAGAAAGTGAATGCTTAGCTTATAAATGCAGAAGTCACACCAAGAACTGGTTTTAAGAGTTCTGCTCAGCCAGTAAGGGAACAGAAACATATCATTCATGTGACCCATGACCAAATTTTTCAAACCTGGGTGGCTAAACGTCGGTTCCTGAACCCATGTTTAGGCATCTGAATAGAAGCAGCTTGAAGTCAATGGGAGCTTAAGGTGCTCAACACTTTTGATGAGAAAAGGGAGATGAAAACCATGCAATGAATTATTTACTCAGCTCTGATTTAAAAATGTCTTTACTTGCTATTCCCAGCTGGTGATCATATTCTGAACCACAAGAAACTATATCCCTTTTAGGTTTTTTTACTTAGCTGTTGTGAAGCAAATATTATTTGTATCAATGTCAATTCTATTTTTAAACACCTTGCTCACCTATTTATCTTACTAGTATCTGGTAGCAGCAAATTCTACAGATTGATTAGCTGCTGCATCAAAAAGTTATTTTGATTTTAAATTTGGTGACTTTCAATTTCATTGACTATCCCCTTGTTTATTTCAAACTATAGAACAGACTAATAGGAGCAGCCAAGCGGCTTTCACTGTACTATTTGTTATTTTACATTACCCTTACAGATATTATCCTATTCTTTAACTTTCCAAACAGATTCATTTCTTTTTGAAAGAGCCTGGTTCCCAAAACTGCACTATGCTGCTAATCATTTTCATTTGTCCAGGACCTAGGTTGAGAAAATGGACAAGGGTGAGCTACTTAGTACCAGCTTGAACCATACTTTAGCTTTGCTATCGGTCCAGTCTTGTACTCTCCAAGCAAACTGAAATAGACAGTCAAACAACATAAAAGAGCTTTAAGATTAAAACCTGATTAACATCAAAATAATAAGATTGTAGAATGTTGCTCCTATAAATCATCAGGGACCACATGATGTACTATTAAAACAACAGACAAGATCATTTTGTAACAAAGCTCTGAACGTTAGTGGAATTTGGTGACATCATAGACTATTCATGGCCAAAGTATATGCAAAGAAAATTGATGATTAAAAAAAAAACAAACAAGCCTAACAAAACCACTTATTCTATTGAGACCCTTTGGTGATATTGTAAATCATCAGTGACCATATAGTATCCAAAGGAAATAACAGATAAGAAACTTGTAACAAGCTTGTTGTTCCATTGAGAGGTTCTAGAGATATCATCAAGCTCTAGTGGCAATAGAAATAGCTAACAAAGTAAGAGATAAGAAATGATGTACTAGAATAACACCCCTGTTATTCCATTGGGGGATTTCTGGTGTCATTATAAACCATGAAAGCAGAGTTAGGATGGTTTGCAATATCAATAGCCCTGAGATAAACTAACAATTTTTATACGCAACTGATTATTTTATACATAGGTATCCAGAACAATTAAACAAATGTACAGTTTACAAAGAAGAATCAAGAGCTTGTGCTACAAGTTGCCACTTATTTTCTTTTAAATAAGCAAGCAAAAGCTAAAACGGCCCAGCTGAGTGTGTGAAGAACAATTAAAAAGTATAGTTGAGCTAGCAGTTTCAGTCTAAAATCTGGTTTCCATTCACTCTCCCACTGGCATGGCCCCAAAAAGTTTAAAACTAAATAGGGGTTATACTGAAGCAATTTCAAAACAGAAAACAAAATGGTCAGAAAAGCACATCTGCCAATGAGGGGTGAGAGATGGCTGCCTCAGGATGTAAATGGAACCAAAGCGTCACCTTAAATACATGTAGAAAATAAAAGCAACAAGGTACGGACCATAAAACCTCCTTCAGGAATGAGCTGTAGAGGGGACATATATGGCAAATATTAGTTTCCATTCAAATGGCAGATGTGTCATTGGCAATGTAAAAGGAGCCCAGCAGTAAGGACTGAAAGCTGTGATCAGGCTGTGCAGTTTTATTTTTCTAAAAGGTTTTTATATTCACTCAAGCTATCAATTATGACTTTTATTAAACTGCAACACAGACATCAGATCAATGGCTGTGTTAGACACATTTTGAGTGACAGGATGATGATGGAAAAATTCCAGAGTCCATATATTATGAAATACACACATGCTATTATTTCAGTGTTTCCATACAGAGCAGACCTACTCCCTATGCTATTTCAGTAATGTATCATTGGAAGGGAAAAGCTAATTGTGGATAAATATTATATAAGGAAAATGAGATTTGCTAGAATATATGCCAAGGTTATAATAAACTGGTAAAGGAGAGGAACATCCAGGGTTAAAAACGGCTCTCTGTCCTTAGGTTAAGCCTTTGGGACTTCCTTTTTAATATAATGACAGGAGCTGAGGAGGGATTGTCAGCCTTAATCAGAATTTTTAGGGTTTTCTCAGTTTTGTCACAATTGTAACATTATTTAGGCTTAGGTTCCTTTACTTGCACAGTCAGCACACCTATGCAAATGTTTCCTGCTATTTTTGAGTGAAGAGGTATGTACAAAAATATATATAAATATATACTGAATTGTGCCCTCTGGGATATTCTCTGCTCAACTCCTGATGCCACACAGATATGTGCAGGTGATCCAGGCAGCACAACTGCCATCAAATATGTCACTATTGTCAACTGTATTTTCAATGAGTATTGAGGTTCTATGTGGATAAAGCACAGAGCATACAGGGGAGGCGAGAGGGGTGAAATTGACACCCACAACTCAAGTTCATGGTGTAAAACTGCTGTGGAGCCCTCCTCAATAATCTCTCCCCTGCAAACTATACCTGCCTCTGGGCTGGAGTATTTGCTGTTGCTCTGTGCTTTCCATGGGAGGGGTCCTGGGACCAGTGGATCTGAGTAAAGAGAGATTTACAGTCACACTCCTGGCCCACCACCCCATGGCCTTACATGCAATACCTCTTGTTACAGGAGTATTCTGTATAAGAGAGATATCTAAATATATGTAAATAGTTGATCACTAATATATAAGGTGCTAGTGGATGGTGCTCAAGAGTATCTTTCCTGGGTTTTTAAGACCAATAAAACTTCTTGTTGTTGTTCACTGCTTATGGCTTCTTGTACTCATCAGTTTACATGCAGCCTTTTATGCTACTTGGACTCAGTGACAAGATATTTTCCATAGTATATGGGGGATGCTAGTCACTTTAGGGTTGTTGTTCTCCTAGCAGGCATCAGGTCAGCCCTTAAATGGAGCTCAATCAATCCAGAGAGCCTTATGCTGGCCCTCTGCACCATGCATGAATTTTCCCCATAGTGTGGATTTGGCTGCAGAAGGGGTTGCAACCCTGCATTTTGGAAACGCACAGTCCTTAGTGAACCAATGGCTTGGTTCATGTTTGTAGCCAGGTTTAGAGCCAATTCTTCACTCAGGCACACCCTGAATGGCTGTTTTACTTGAAACATATTTTATGCTGGTTAACAAAATGGTTTGTCTAAGGAAGTAAATGTATAAAAGACTTTTAATAAAAATTCTTTGCATATTGGAAGCTCTTAGATTAAATGGGGACAGATTGCTGCTGACATGAAGCAGAATTGTTTAAGACTTTTTGGCTAGTTTGTTGAAAACAAGCTGGTTGAAAGATATCTAGTGACTGTAGCACCCTGTTGCAAACTTTTAAAGGACAAATTTGAAAATATGAGCACAACAGAAATTTTTAATTCACTTTTTAGATTGATCATAAAATGTGGTTCAGTTCCAATAATCAGAGTTCATAGTAGCAGCCGTGTTAGTCTGTATTCGCAAAAAGAAAAGGAGTACTTGTGGCACCTTAGAGACTAACAAATTTATTAGAGCATAAGCTTTCGTGAGCTACAGCTCACTTGGAGTACTTGTGGCACCTTAGAGACTAACAAATTTATTAGAGCATAAGCTTTCGTGAGCTACAGCTCACTTCATCCGATGAAGTGAGCTGTAGCTCACGAAAGCTTATGCTCTAATAAATTTGTTAGTCTCTAAGGTGCCACAAGTACTCCTTTTCTTTTTGCGAATAATCAGAGTAGCATTCTTTTTTCTAACATGGCTGGAGTCGCCGTGGTTCATGTCCTGGGATTCATGAACACTAGTCTAAATAAACTAAAGAACCGTCTCAAGAATCTGAGCACTCCTCTTTCTCTTCAGAATGCTGGAATATTGCTGTCAATTAATATCGCACATTCTACAGGCAAAGGTATCATTACACAAAGATTATCTTAAAAGGATATAAAACAGAGGTGGGCAAACTATGGCCCGTGGGCCACATCCGGCCCACAGGACCATCCTACCCGGCCCTAGAGCTCCCAGCCGGGGAGGCTAGCTCCTGGCCCCTCCCCTGTTGTCCCCCCTGCCCCGCAGCCTCAGCTCGTTGTGCTGCCAGTGCTCTGGGCGGTGGGGCTGCGAGCTCCTGCCAGGCAGCACAGCGGTGTAGCTGGCTCCAGCTGGGCAATGCAGCTGCCAGTCCTGGTGCTCTGAACGGCATGGTAAGGGGGTGGAGAGCAGGGGGGTTGGATAAGGGGCAGAGGGTCCTGGGGGCAGTCAGAGACAGGGAGCAGTTGGATAGGTGTAGGAGTCCCGGGGGGCAGGAAGTGGGATGGGGCGGATGGGGATGGGAGCAAGATTGTTTGGGGAGGCACAGCCTTCCCTACTTGGCCCTCCATACAGTTTCGGAACCCCGATGTGGCCCTCAGGCCAAAAAGTTTGCCCACCCCAATATAAAATGACCCATACAATGTAATATATGGCAAATATAATACATCTGGTCATGCCAACTGAACCAGTTACTAAATAGCAACCAAGAAGACACTAGCAGCGGTTTGATGTTAGCGTAGATCATTAGTTGGGAATTTCCTGTTTTTACATGAAGACTGTTAGAGGAAAATTTTCTAAGTTATCCAAAGGGTGTACATCTTCATGATTCTCTCTGATGTCAATGAGACACAAAGGGCAAAATTCCCGAGAGTTGCTTCAACATACCCTTACTGCACTTTTAAAATACATGTTAAATTCACTAAGTAAAATGGATCTGTCATCAACAAATTTTAAAGAAAACTAAAATGCACCTGTAAAAAGAAAAGGAGTACTTGTGGCACCTTAGAGGCTAACAAATTTATTTGAGCATAAGCTTTCATGAGCTACAGCTCACTTCACGAAAGCTTATGCTCAAATAAATTTGTTAGTCTCTAAGGTGCCACAAGTACTCCTTTTCTTTTTGCGGATACAGACTAACATGGCTGCTACTCTGAAACCTGTTAAAATGCACCTGGGCATTCCTTGCCAGGGAGCTATCTAACTGGCCAATCAAGGCTCCAATCTCACATACAGTTATTCTTACTAGCCACAGTATCCTCCCTTAGGTTCATGTGTCCAAGGAAAATAAGAAGATAGTGAGAAAAGCACTGAGATCATATTTCTATTTAGATTCATAGATTCATAGATACTAAGGTCAGAAGGGACCATTCTGATCATCTAGTCCGACCTCCTGCACAGCGCAGGCCACAGAACGTCACCCACCCACTCCTATGAAAAACCTCACCCATGTCTGAGCTATTGAAGTCCTTAAATCATGGTTCAAAACTTCAAGGAGCAGAGAAGCCTCCCTCCAGTCAACCATGCCCCATGCTACAGAGGAAGGCAAAAACCTCCAGGGCCTCTCCAATCTGCCCTGGAGGAAAATTCCTTCCCGACCCCAAATATGGCAATCAGCTAAACCCTGAGCACATGGGCAAGATTCACCAGCCAGATACCCAGGAAAGAATTTTCTATAGTAAATCAGATCCCATCCATCTAATATCCCATCTCAGGGGATTTGGCCTATTTACCCTGAATATCTAAAGATCAATTACTTACCAAAATCACATTATCCCATCATACCAGCTCCTCCATAAACTTATCGAGTAGAATCTTAAAACCAGATAGATCTTTTGCCCCCACTGCTTCCCTTGGAAGGTTATTCCAAAACTTCACTCCTCTGATGGTTAAAAATCTTCGTCTGATTTCAAGTCTAAACTTCCTGGTGGCCAGTTTATACCCATTTGTTCTTGTGTCCACATGGGTGCTGAGCTTAAATAATTCCTCTCCCTCTCCTATATTTATCCCTCTGATATATTTATAGAGAGCAATCATATCTCCCCTCAACCTTCTTTTAGTTAGGCTAAACAAGCCAAGCTCCTTAAGTCTCCTTTCATAAGACAAGTTTTCCATTCCTCGGATCATCCCAGTAGCCCTTCTCTGTACCTGCTCCAGGTTGAATTCATCCTTTTTAAACATGGGAGACCAGAACTGCACACAGTATTCTAGGTGAGGTCTCACCAGTGCCTTGTATAACGGTACTAAAACCTCCTTATCCCTACTGGAAATGCCTCTCCTGATGCATCCCAAAACCGCATTAGCTTTTTTCACAGCCATATCACATTGGCAGCTCATAGTCATCCTATGATCAACCAATACTCCAAGGTCCGTCTCCTCTTCCGTTACTTCTAATTGATGCGTCCCCAACTTATAACTAAAATTCTTATTATTAATCCCTAAATGCATAACCTTACACTTCTCACTATTAAATTTCATCCTATTACTATTACTCCAGTTTACAAGGTCATCCAGATCCTCCTGTATAATATCCCGATCCTTCTCTGAATTGGCAATACCTCCCAGCTTTGTATCATCTGCAAACTTTATTAGCACACTCCCACTTCTTGTGCCAAGGTCAGTAATAAAAAGATTAAATGAGATTGGTCCCAAAACCGATCCCTGAGGAACTCCACTGGTAACCTCCCTCCAACCTGACAGTTCGCCTTTCAGTAGGACCCGTTGCAGTCTCCCCTTTAACCAATTCCTTATCCACCTTTTGATGTTCATATTGATCCCCATCTTCTCCAACTTAACTAATAATTCCCCATGTGGCACGGTATCAAACGCCTTACTGAAATCTAGGTAAATTAGATCCACTGCATTTCCTTTATCTAAAAAATCTGTTACCTTTTCAAAAAAGGAGATTAGGTTGGTTTGGCACGATCTACCTTTTGTAAAACCATGTGGTATTTTGTCCCATTTACCATTGACTTCAATGTCCTTAACTAATTTCTCCTTCAACATATTTTCCAGGACCTTGCATACTACAGATGTCAAACTAACTGGCCTGTAGTTACCCGGATCACTTTTTTTTCCTTTCTTAAAAATAGGAACTATATTAGCAATTCTCCAATCATTCGGTACTATTCCTGAGCTTACAGATGCATTAAAAATTCTTGCTAATGGGCTTGCAATTTCAGGTGCCAATTCCTTTAATATTCTTGGATGAAGATTATCTGGGCCCCCCGATTTAGTCCCATTAAGCTGTTTCAGTTTCGCTTCTACCTCTGATATGGTAATATCTACCTCTATATCCTCCTTCCCATTTGTCATGCTACCATTATCCCCAAGATCCTCTTTAGCCTTATTAAAGACTGAGGCAAAGTATTTGTTTAGATATTGGGCCATGCCTAGATTATCTTTAACCTCCGCTCCATCCTCAGTGTTAAGCGGCCCCACTTCTTCCTTCTTAGTTTTCTTCTTATTTATATGGCTATAGAACCTTTTACTATTGGTTTTAATTCCCTTTGCAAGGTCCAACTCTACTCGACTTTTAGCCTCTCTCACTTTATCCCTACATGTTCTGACCTCAATTAGGTAGCTTTCCTTGCTGATCCCTCCCATCTTCCACTCCCTGTATGCTTTCTGCTTCTTCATAATCACCTCTCTAAGATGCTTGCTCAACAACTCCTTCCTATGAATTTTTTCCCCTTTCTTGGGATACAGGCTTCCGATAGCTTCTGCAGCTTTGATGTAAAGTAATCCCAGGCCTCCTCTACCTTTAGATCCATAAGTTCTTCAGTCCAATCCACTTCCCTAACTAATTTCCTTAATTTTTGAAAGTCAGCCCTTTTGAAATCAAAAACCCTAGTTGCAGATTTATTTTTGTTAATCCTTCCATTTAGTTTGAACTGAATTAGCTCATGATCACTTGAACCAAGATTGTCCCCTACAACCATTTCTTCTATGAGGTCCTCGCTACTCACCAAAATTAAATCTAAAATGGCATCCCCTCTAGTCGGTTCAGCAACTACTTGATGAAGGAATCTATCAGCTATCGCATCTAGGAAAATCTGAGCCCTATTATTATTACTAGCAATGGTCCTCCAGTCTATATCTGGGAAGTTAAAGTCTCCCATGATCACGCAGTTTCCATTAGTATTTACTTTACTAAAGACATTAAAAAGGGCTCTATCCATATCCAAATTAGATCCCGGAGGTCTATAGCACACCCCAAGCACTATCGTAGGAGAGGCTTTACTAGTTTTCTTCCCCAGTGTAATTTTTGCCCAGACGGACTCTGTCTTATCCATTGCATCACTTCTTATTTCTTTACATTCTACCTCATCATTGATATACAATGCTACTCCACCCCCTTTACCTTTGTTTCTGTCTTTCCTAAACAGCACATACCCTTCAATACCTGTAGTCCAGTCATGACTACTATTCCACCATGTTTCTGTTATCCCTATAATATCTGGTTTCACTTCCTGCACCAGTAGCTCTAGTTCCTCCATTTTGTTACCTAGACTCCTCGCATTGGTGTACAAACATTTTAATTTTTGCTGTTTGGACTCGCTCACATTTTGTACCCTATTAGGCACAGTCATTCTACAGCCAGTATAACCTATTAGACTAGTATCCACACCGCCCTCACTCCTTATATACATTCTCCTACCCATGGCTGTATCCTTTCTTACTTCATCTTCTTCCCTCTCAATGCTAAAATCTGGCGTGGAGATTTTCTGGACATCTCCCATCCATCTCCCCCCAATTCCTAGTTTAAAGCTCTCTTTATCAGTTGTGCCAGCCTCGATCCTAGAAGTCTATTTCCTTCCCTACTCAGATGAAGTCCATCCCGAGAGAACTGACCTCTGTCCGTGAATGCCTCCCAGTGGCCATACATCCCAAAGCCCTCCTTATAGCACCACTGCCTAAGCCATCTGTTGACAGTCATAATCTTATCAGACCTTTGTTGCCCTTCCCTAGGAACAGGAAGGATCCCGCTAAAGATCACCTGAGCCTCAATTTCCTTAAGTGTCTTCCCCAGCCTAGCATAGTCTCCCTTGATACTTTCCAGCGAGAATCTGGCTGTATCATTTGTTCCCACATGAAGGATAATTAGGGGATTCTTTCCCGCTCCCTTTAGGATCCTTTTCAACCTCAGGTCTACATCACGTATCTTAGCACCCGGAAGACAGCACACCCTTCTATTCTCAGGATCAGCTCTAGTTACAGGCCTGTCTATTCTTCTCAATAAAGAGTCCCCGATCACATATGCCTGCCTTTTCCTGGTGACAGTGCTATTCTCCAGTCTCTCCCCTGTTCCCTTTGGCTGCAAGTTCTTTCCATTCCTATTTTCCCTTACAATCCTCTTCAACCCATCCTGTATCCTCCTGGGGCTCATATTTGGTGTAGTCTCCCTTGACTCTTCCCCTTTTTCTATAGGACTAGCCTCTCTTCTCTTCTTCCTTACCCTTCCACCTTCAACAAGTACCTGCTGAGCCCCTTCTTCATTTTCCAACTCTGCAAACCTGTTCCTAAGCTCTATTTCTCCTTCAGTAGCCCGTCTTTTTCTCTGCCTGGTTCTTTGAGTCACATGTTTCCACTGACCACTTTCCTCATCCAGTCTCTCCTCAAAATTCCCCAGCCCTGCTTCCATCTGTGAGTCTGAGCTTTTCCCTTCAGATACCTCATATCTTTACTCCATCATCTGCTCAAACCCCTTCCTAAACTCAACCAGACTTTCCACCTGCATCTCCAAACCTCGGATCTTTTCCTCCATCAGCTCTATCAGACGGCATTTCATTCAGAAAAAACTCTTACCGGTTCCCCCCTCCAGGATCATGTACATACCACACCTTCCACATCCAGTCATCCTCAATGTGTCTTTCACTACAGGAGTCACTCCCACAGCTGCCTCTGTATCTGTCATCTCCTTCCCACCTAAATCCTGTTAATCTGGGAAACACAAGCCACACCAAAAAGACCACACACCCCCCAGCAAAAGCAAACCCCAAACAAGCACCACAAGCCAAACTCCCTTGCAAACTCCCACTCAAACTCCCCTATTTAGAGCTCTGTTTGCTAGCTCCTGTGCCGCTGCAGCTGTCTGAAATAGCTGTCTATTTGTTTGTTTATTGGCTGAAACATATAAAATAGATGGCAAAGAATGATGAACCAGCATATTCAGGCATTCTGAGAGATGAATAAAGTCTGATATAGCAACAAAAATGGGGAAAAAACCATTGAGGTTGGAATTAACTTGAACTAGATCTGGAAGGAAAGATGACACAATAAAGTATGTAAAGTAACAGTATAAGGAAGAAACAAATATGCCATATGCCAAATAAATGACTGCAAGACTCATAGAACGAACTACTGTGCCATGTTAAAGATGGTTAAATTTTTCCTTTAGTTAAAAAAAGCTTGTAGTGCCATTAGTGAAATTTAAGGAAAAATTCATATAAAGGGTATACTAGGTCTTCTAAGTAACTGTTAAAAATTAATAAGCTACGAAAAAAAGGATCTATGGAAATAAAATAAAATAAAAAGAATGAACTATTGGAAACTAAAGTGAGCAGAAATGACCTTGAGAACTCAGAAATTAATAAAACATTTTGCAAAATAGAAACAATGTAGCATATTCTCTGAACTTACCGTTCCTGTTGTGCCCAAGGAAAGGTGATTCATCTGTTGGGTCAGAGGGCCCATCATGCCTGCTGGCTGCATTGACATAGTGTGGTCCATTGTTGGCGTTATCACAGCACCCTGCAAATACACATGATTTCCACCTCAACATTTATTTTTTTAAAAAGTGTTCTTTAAATGAATGAATTTGGCTAATGCTTAATATTAATCTTAAGAGAGACTAAGATATCTGTCGTGAAATATATGTTGTTCCTATTGTACCCACGCATATATGACTAGTGAGGGTATATTATGCCAGTTCCAATTAAATGTCATTTTCGTCTTCATTGCTTCTAACAAAAACATATGGTCTGTCTATGGTGAATGCTACTGTACATGGCAAAATGCCTGTCATTTACATTTTCCATATCCTATATGGAACAATCTTACTCAGAGACACCACACATATGTCCCCAATTTTCCCTGGCTTTTAAAACCTTCAGTCTCTGATATATTCAACCTATAATGGTAATTAACTTGGATTTTTCAATTTCTCTTAAGAGCCCTTGTTTGTGACATTTTCCAGGTGATTGAGCAAGACTAGTTGTTGACAACCATTATGGGAGCAACATCTATTTTAAAAAATACACGTACACAGGTTTTAAATGCATTGCCCTCATTGTATTGTACCAAGGAGGTCGATAATAAACAGGACACAAGGTAAGGCAAGAACAAGACCCTAAACAAGAGAGAGAGAGAGAGAGAGAGAGAGAGAGAACGCCAAACAGAGAACTGTCAGGGAGAGCTGCTCTGTAACTTTCATCAGCAATCAAAGACCCTCTCGGTGCACTCCAAGGCTGCACATGGCTCGCTCCAGAGCTCCCAAATGCAAAATTCTACTCCCTGTGTGGGCTAGACTAGGTGTCTGAAGAATGGAGCGAGTTGCTCTTTCTTTCTCTGCCAAAGTCTGAACATATTCCATTCCCTGTGCTCCTTAGTAAGGAATGGACAAGGCACACAAACTTGGTAGACCACAACATGGGCTATAAAGATAATTAAGCAAGGGTAAATAACTTCAGATGTTTCCAGCTCTCTCTCTCAATATGAATTCCACAGTACACTCTGTGTGTCTGTGAATACATTGTAAAAATGTATACAGACACACTATTAAAGCCAGTAAAAAATGGGGAATTTTTTTGTGACATTTATATGAAAGGTTTGTCTCCTTTCTTCATCAAGATATTTCAAAGTCTGAATATTTTGACCCAGATCTATACAGGGGAATTCAGCATTAAGGATAACCCCCCACCCCCAAAATTCCTAAAAGCCATTGCATTGGTTCTCAAGTGACTGCCTCACATTTATTTTGCATGGTTGGAAATCGTTTCTAAGGATGAGACTGGAGGTGAGGTTTACCATATTTTCAGCTGCACGTAAGAAATAAAACAATTAGGGGGAATGCCAATCAACTTGTTCTGTCCTTACCAACATTTTTCCTTTATGCTTATGTCTGATTTGAGAATCTCACTGATTCCTGGACAAGTTTGTATTAATCACTGAGAAACAATGATCAAAAGGGGACTGGCTCAATTGATTGATCCCTTTTCTAAGATAGTACAGCATGTAGATACACACACACACGCTTTATATTACATACCAGACTACATTCATTTGCATTCATGTAAGTCACTAGAGAAATGCAGCAAAGGACACTATACGAAATATAAAATCTCCAAAGAATAGTTGTGATATTCCAGTATGAATTCTTGTTAAATATCAATGGGCTTATTACTGTGCATGTTCCAAATCCTTCTTCTTTGTGCCAATTTTTGCTTCTTATTTTTGGCTGCTGCATTTAGTATTAGCTTAGATGAAACTACAATAGAGAAATTCATTCAAATTAACTGCAATACTGCCACTATTTACCTTGGTTGGAACAACTCTCTTAAAATTAGTGTTTCTACAAACCTTCATCACAGATATTTTCTTCATCAGATCTTGATCTTCTCCTCCTCCTCACACATAAAATGATATTCTTTTTCTTCACCCTATTCTATCTATAGCCCTAATTGTAACCCATTTTCTTATTATCCTTTCTACTAACAAATGTCAGAGAATCCACCCTTAGTAAACCTTTTGGGTGTAAAATAAGCCCACTCAACAGTTAATATGAGAGTAAAAGCAAGAGTCTGCAGTAGCACCTTGCTCCAGGAAACTGCATTTTGGCCAGGTGTTCAGCTTCACATAGCCTGGGATTCCAGACCTGCTCCTGAACTTGAGATCTTGGAACATGTGTCCCCGAATCTCAAGTACGCTATTGGGTTATAGTAAGAATTCATGAAAATATGCAGTTATAGTCAGAACCCAGAATCAGGCAATTTTTGTGTGTCGAAACACTAAAGCTTAAACTGAGTTTAACAGAAAAAAAAAAAGATCCCAGGCATCTCTGCAAGCAGTTTTCTCCTTTGCCCTGGAGACGGCCTATTTCCTCAGAGACATCAGTGATGGATGATTTTAGCTCCGGACTACGATAGGACATGCAAAAATGCACATATGCATTCCCAGAGCATATGTGTGGGGCTGACCAATGAAAGCCCTTTCTGGTACACCGAAAGAACCGACTCCCAACAGTTGTAGCAGTGGCAATTAATTTGGGAGGCTCCCAAGGACAGTAAAAGCCTAGCTCACCTTTCTGATATTTCTGTTGCAAAAGGCATGGTTGGAGGAACTTGGTTTGGTTACAGATGTGACAGACTGATGGTCACAATGTATAAATTCAGAACCCTGGCAATCAAGGATGGACAGCAGCAAGGAAAGTTTTGTGATTTAGTATTGTAAATACAAGTGCCAGACATGCAGTGGAAAAGTTAAGGAGAAAATGTTTCTTTCAGTAAGCAAAACACAGTTACTGTGAATAAATTATTTTTAAAAATATAGGTCTTGAGGAAAATATATATCCAATAAAAAGATATATACTTGGAGATAACTATTTTTTGTTTAAATTAGTGGTTACTGAGAACATAAACGTTATCGTCTCAAAGTTTACACTGTCCACCACACTAGAAATAAGGGTGGGGAAAACAAGGATCTGTAGCTTTCTGATCATAATTTATCAGACAGAGAACTTAAACAGCTTGAAGCAGACAGTTACCTAGAGCAGAGAACTATATGCATTTGCCAGTCCATTAATTCACCAGAGTTTGCAGAATCCTCTTGTGATCATGTAGGAAAAAAATTATACTTAATAAAGGAAATACTGTCTGGTTGTTAAGGCAACACCATAATGCATTTAATAAAACATGCTGTCAAGTCCATTTGTATCCAACTTATTTAGCTGTAGAAGGCAGCAATACCTCATGTCAGATGTTGCCACTCGCATGCAAGGTAATTTAGTTTACTCACAATATACAGTATGTGTCCTCTCATGGCCCCACTTGGCTAGTGGCGAGGCTAAAGGGAACATGTTTTTCATTTTAACATCTTTGGATGTCTGAGTTTACTCAGTTTGTAAATTATATAGAAAAACACCTTAAGACTCTGTAATTCTATTAAAGGCCAAGTCTAGTTTAAAAAAAAACCCTGCAGGTGAATTAATGATGAAGTTTTTACCACTGTCTTTGCCAAATAAAGTTGCTAGTGCCTGCCAGTTACTTAGGTTTGCTCTGCTGTCTCTAAGGATTAGATTTTCACAGTTTCTGCAGGGAATTTCCAACATCAGCATGGAGTAGACTGTCAAACTGTTACACTTGTCCTGTGTGTCACACATGGAAAGGGACTTGCTTAGCAATTTTTTAAAGGTAATTTCAACATCTTTAAACCATGATTGGTAATTCAGTGAGATTTATGGATTTTTCTTCAGAGAATTGTCTGGGATCCCAATCACAACTGTTATTAAAGTACTTCAAATAAAACTGCATACTTCAATTTATCATGGAAATCAACCTCCTGTGGGCTAGCAAGGTTGATGGGTGGGACTAAAATGTTTTTTGTTTGATAACAAAATCAAACAAGGAAAAGCATTTATGTCCTTCAAATAATGAAAAAGGACAAAGGGTTAGTTGTCTGGATTTGTCAAAGGAGCAAACTGTTTGACAAACAATTCTACCTCCCTGTGAGGGGCTGAAAGGGGATTTGGAGAGCCTAAAGCTTTGTAGTCATATGTGACCTTTGGTTTTCCAAATAACTCTTGCCTTCGGACTCCTTGAACCAAAATCACTCTAAATTACTAGCCGCCATCAGAAATACCACAGTATTAGACACTTACAAATGCGCAAACAATTTTCTCACATCTATCCTAACACTACTGTCTCTGTACATAGGCTGCATGTATATGTCATATATCCTATACAAAGAAGCATATATACTAGATATCCAGAACCAGTCACAAACCATGAGATTTTTTTTATATCACACTTTCTGTCCATCTTGGGTGCCACTGATTGCATGTATATTTCCATTACACCAACAGCTCATCACCAACATGTGAACAGTCACAAACATGAATCATTCTTTTAAATAATACGCAGCACACAGTAAAACCAAGTACAACATTACTTGCTTGCAAGGTATCCAGAACCAACTCATGGCTCCTGCAGTCTTAGCTAACACACTATGGGAAATCAGTTTTTAACTGGACATACAACAAGGCTATTGGGCAGTTCATTAATTGTTTCATGTATTATATATCCCCCTCAGCTAATATCTCAATGCTCATCTCTTTCTTTGACAGCAATCACTGCTTATCTATTGAGAAGATAGATAATGACTTCTCTTTCAAGTCTCCAAGCTTTCTCAGAAAAATTAAAATTATGCTGAATAACTCACCAATTGATCACTGAAAGAACCTTTGGTACTATCATTAAAAATGCACTTTCAATGCCTAGAACACTTTGGCAATACAGTACCCTTTTAAAGTTGGCAAGATATTTTTGGTATGCGGCCTGTTATGCAATACTGCCAATATTGGATTAGCTTTACTAGAAGCGGAGATTATAGAGTCAAATAATAATGAACCCCGGGCAGATTAAAAAGAAAACAGCCCACTGAGGATTACTTCTCATATCCAACCAGTAAGAACTTACTTCTATTCAGAATTTTTAAACAATTAGGGGACTAGGGCACATGATTTACGAGGAGAGGCTGAGGAAACTGGGGTTATTTAATCTGCAGAAGAGAAGAGTGAGGGGGGATTTGATAGCAGCCTTCAATTACCTGAACGGGGGTTCCAAATAGGATGGAGCTAGGCAGTTCTCAGTGGTGGCAGATGATGGAACAAGAAGCAATGATCTCAAGTTGCAGTGTGGGAGGACTATGTTGGATATTAGGAAACACTATTTTACTAGGAGGGTGATGAAGCACGGGAATAGGTTACGTAGGGAGGTGGTGGAATCTCCCTCCTTAGAGGTTTTTAAGGCCTGGCTTGACAAAACCTTGGCTGGGATGATTTAGTTGGTGTTGGTCCTGCTTTGAGCAGGGGATTGTACTAGATGACCTCCTGAGGTCTCTTCCAACCCTAATATTTTATGATTCTATGAACAATTGATTCTCTTGGTTAATATATTGGTATATGTGTGTGTATGTATATTTTATTTATATATACACACACACATTTATTTTTATATATATATAAATAAATAAATAGATTGGAGAAGTTCTACAGAAGGTCAGACTAGATTATCACAATAGTGCCTTCTGGCCTTGCAATCTAAAAATATAAAATTGTGCATACTTTTTGGCTTTGAAAAAGAACAAATATGAAAGAGGTATTTATACCTTAGTCACCTCAAAAGATGGATTATGCACAAACAGTAAACCATGGAATATCTAGCAAGTAAGAGAATATGAAAATGGATACGTGAATTGGCAAATAAATTTACTACACAATAGTAAGTGGAATACATATATAAATTAATATATAATAATATCATTCATAAAGTCTGGAGAAAGGCTGGCTTCAGAAATAAAGGTGTATCTCCTATCAGATCATCTGTTATATGGCAAAAAAGCATGAAAATAGAGGCTAAAACAAGAAGTTGTTTACTTAGTACTCAAGTGTGGTTTATTTAACTACACACCCCATGGGGCACATTATGATTTCTGCTGCTCTATTGTAAACCTAGAGTAATTCTATTGAAGTATGAATCAGAAATCCTCTGAGCTTTATTCACAATACCCTGTTCTTCTATAAGGCCCTAGGGTCCATGGTCTATGAACACATCTTCCATATAAAAGGTGAATATATTTGTTGGAGATATTTTTGTTAATTTATCATTTACAGACTGACTTTAATATATACATGCCTTTCTATGGAATCAGAGAAAATCAGAGAAGAAAGTTAAATACAGCCACTATTATATTAAGCAAACTATGCTTTTTAAAGAGTGGTAGCCCTGTTAGTCTGTATCAGCAAAAAGAAAGAGGAGTACTTGTGGCACCTTAGAGACTAGCAAATTTATTTGAGCTTAATTTAGTCTCCAAGGTTCCACAAATACTCCTTGTTCTTAATGCTTTTTAAGTAATTGCCAACATCAAAAGGCATATGCAATATTATTTGTTATGTTGGCCCAATGAAATGCATCCACTTTGAAAAACAGCGAGTGACTTAACAATAGTTGGATGATACATGTTTAGACAGGTGGGCAAGGATGGCTAGTTAGTGCTGAGATTTCTGGAGTAATGAGCTATACAAATATTGTCTGCTTTTTCCTAGTGTTGTGAGACTGATGTTGAATTAAAAATACAATTACTGTCTGGAAAGTTTTTAACTTTCACAGTTTAAAAATTCACAGTAAGCATTTGCTTAGTTTACTGTTTACTTTTTGAGTTTTATATACACACACAACTGTTTATTCAGGAAGTTCTAACGGGTTTATAAATCATTGCCATAATATCAGAGCCAAACCAATAACCATTACAACCATGAGTTGGGTTTTTGTTTTTTGTTTTTTGCTTAGAGAAAGTTTATGCAGTAATATAAACATCACATCTTCCTATTTAACAGAGTATTATCATATTACAGAGCGAGCCTCTTTACCCTATCCAAGATATGTTGTTTCTGGTGAATTTATTGAACTGAGTGAACCTATCAACTCTACTCATATTTATCAAATCAGGCGTGTCTATCAAATGTTAATATTAAAAAAACTGGTACAGATGCTCTACGGTGTTTTTTTATTTGCAAATGACTATATTTTATCTGAATATTGAATAAAGATAACCAAATGTCTAATTCTATTTATCCACTGTCTGTTTTCCTGCGTATGAAACTGATGCATTATATTTTCCATAACAACCACCTCCCATATTTTTTGGAACCATTCCTCTGGTTTTGGATTATCTTTCTTTTTCCAGTGTAGTCTAGAGTCTAGTAGCAGATGAGAGAGATTAATTCTTCATTTCCGCTCCAAGCGGATTGCCAAAGGCTCATTTTTTAGTAAATATCCAACAATTTGTGATAGTTGGTTACAAATTGCTAATTTCTTTAGGTTTTTCAAGGTTGTCAGACTAGTGGAAAACTAGAAGTGGGACCACACTACAGCCTTGGTTCCAAACCACCTCAAATTTGGGAATGTTCAAAATCAGTTCTGGATCCATGTCCTTCTCTCCCTGTACCTCTGTGCCTTCTCCTATTGTCTCAGGGCTATTTTTATAATGAGCCCTGAAACTGGATCCCCAAATCTGAATATTCCTGATCTGTGGGTAAATTCAGATTCTGATCTGAGCCAGATCTGAACTTCACACCTCAGTCAATCTATCACACCTTCGCAGCTTTATGAAACGGAACATACGTAAAGCAACGTATATGCCTCATTGTTTGTAATAGGGTGTGCTTCCCAGACCACTCCTAAGAAAGCTGAAGCAAAATAAGTAGTCATGGGATAAGAGGGAAGTCCTCTCATGGATCAGTACTGCTTAAAATATAGGCAACAAAGGGTAGGAACAAATGGTCAGTTTTCAGAATGGAGAGAGGTAAACAGTGGTTTCCCCCAGGGGTCTGTACTGGGACCAGTCCTATTCAACATATTCATAAATGATCTGGGAAAAGGGCTAAACAGTGAGATGACAAAATTTGCAGATAATACAAAACTATTATACAAGATAGTTAAGTCCCAGGCAGAATGCAAAGAGCTATAAAAGGATCTCTCAAAACTGGGTACTGGGCAACAAAATGGCAGATGAAATTCAATGTTGATAAATACAAAGTAATGCACATTGGAAAACATAATCCCAACTATACATACTATGCAGAGAGGGTCTAAAATAGTTGTTATCACTCAAGAAAGATCTTGGAGTCACTGTGGATAGTTCTCTGAAAACATCCACTAAATGTGCAGGGGCAGTCAAAAAAATGAACAGAATGTTGGAAATCTTCAAGAAAGGGATAGAAAATAAGACAGAAAATATCATATTGACTCTATATCAATCCATGGTACGCCCATATCGTGAATTCTGCATGCAAATTTGGTCACCCCATCTCAAAAAATAAATATTGGAATTGAAAAAGGTTCAGAAAAGGGCAACTAAAATGATTAGGGGTATGGAACAGCTGCCATATAAGGAGAGATTAATACGATTGGGACTTTTCAGCTTGGAAAAGAGATGACTAAGGGGGGGATATGATAGAGGTCCATAAAATCACGATTGGTGTGGAGAAAGTAAATAAGGAAGTCTTATTTACTCCTTCTCATAACACAATAACTAGGGGGTCACCAAATGATATTAATAGGTAGCAGGTTTAAAACAAACAAAAGGAAGTATTTTTTCATACAACGCACAGTCAACCTGTGGAACTCCTAGCCAGAGGATGTTGTGAAGGTTAAGACTATAATAGGGTCAAAAAACAACTAGATAAATTCATGGAGGATAGGTCCATCAATGGCTATTAGCCGGGATGGGCAGGGATGGTGTCCCAAGTCTCTGTTTGCCAGAAGCTGGGAATGGGCAACAAGGAATGGATCACTTGATGGTTACCTGTTCTATTAATTCCCTCTGGGGCACCTGGCATTGGCCACTGTCAGAAGACAGGATACTGAGCTAGATGGACCTTTGGTCTGACCCAATATGGCCATTCTTAATTAGGCCAGGTGAGCTCAAGCAGCCAGATAAGCTTCAAACGGGGAAGTTTTAGGCTGAATGGAGGGCACTAACTAGGAGAAAGCACACTTTTGAGGGAACAGGCGGGGCTTCTATAAAGCCAGGAGGCTGGCAACAGTCAGGGCCTTTTGTCTTTCTCTCGGAGGCAAGGAAGAAGAGGCTATAGGAACCCCCGAGGAAAGGAATAGGAACCTAGGAGGAAGGGTTTACCTACTAGCCATAAGAGAGAGGGATCTGACTAGCAAGGCTGGAAAATGAAAAGGTTAGAGAAGCAGTACAGGGGTGAGAGCAGAACATCAGATGTAGCCACAGACCTCAGCTGCTTGCTGTAGAGCACTGGACTTAGGGCAGGACCTGTTGTCTTCTATCCCTGTAGCTTCATGCTGCTTCCCATGGTCTGACACACAGAGTTATGGATGATGTACAGATACCCATCCACTGCTAGGACAATAGCATAAGAGAGGGTAGAAATAGCTGTAGCAGGGGGGATGAAATAGGGTATGGCTGAAGCACTGAAGAAGGTTCACAAGCAAAGTAATACTTACAGTGGAACCAATCAGTATACCTCACAGATTGGGAAGAACCAAGATGGTCCTCTGTAGAGAATTCATTATTATTTGATGTTCTATTGGAACTGAATAAATCATAGGGTTCATGATGCCTGGGTGCTTGGTATCTTAGGATGCCCTAAAAAAATGGCGTAGAGATGGAGGTTTTGGTGCGAACTAAAAGTTGTTTATGTCACCCAATGTCAAAATTTAACCAGAGGAGTGCAGTCCTTATATACAAAGTAAGATGTGGACTAATAAACCAAAACCATACATATAGAGAATGCATTTATGAAGTGGAAGTACTAAATTTTAAACCAAATAGGAGAAGTCTGCAGCAGTGGGATTTCAAGAGCCCCAGTCTGTACCTTTGCTATTACTGCTTCCAGGGTGTTTTCCCTGCAACCTTTCCCCTTCACGCTTGTCTCTGACAAGTGTCATCTCTGACACTTCCAGTTCATCCTATTCCAGGGATCTCAGCCTTGAGTACTTTAAACAGAAAAAGCACAGAACCATAGGGCTTCCCAAAGGCCACTTCCTCTCCCACAATGACTGTGTCCCCTGTCACAAATAAAATATAACAACTCCCAAATATGCACAAAGATGATTATCTAAAAGACCAAAGCTGTACAATAAACATTTACATATTAGTTTCTGGTTTCAGAGTAGCAGCCGTGTTAGTCTGTATTCGCAAAAAGAAAAGGAGTACTTGTGGCACCTTAGAGACTAACAAATTTATTAGAGCATAAGCTTTCGTGAGCTACAGCTGCATCCGATGAAGTGAGCTGTAGCTCACGAAAGCTTATGCTCTAATAAATTTGTTAGTCTCTAAGGTGCCACAAGTACTCCTTTTCTTTTTATATTAGTTTCTGAAACCACTGTGATTCTCCAAACTTTTACTATCATGTTTGTGGCTGCTTTGAGATGGGCCATTTATCATCACTGTTTCATGCTGGAGTTGAAGAGATAATTAACTTTATTCTGTTACTTCCTGCACTTCAGTTTGGGCAGTTTGCACACAATTCTACACTAACTTCACATAATCAGCAGCCATAATGGTGCTTTTCCTTTTTCCAAGCATGACAATCATTCACTAATTGATCCTCACAATTATCCTGACAAGGCAGCTAGGCATTAGCATCCCCAGCTGACAGACGGGGGCAGGAGGAGAACAAAGGTAGTGGCATGTCCCAAGAGTGAGCGTCTCTGTATCAGAAGAGGAATTGCTGAACCCCCAGCCTGTGCTTAAACTAGTCACAGCACACCCTTCTATCTGACTTCGATGTATTTTATATAATACTTATGCATCAGGGAAGATTTAGTCCAGAGGTAATTATGGAAGAAAATCTGATGGTAAACTGGACAAAATATCTTTGATTAAACTTTTCCATTGAAAAATCATCAAACCAAATGTTCACAGAACCACACCGATTTTGATGAAAATTTTGTCAGGTGAGGGAGAAAGACTCTCTATAGGCTGGTGTTTAGGGCATAGCCTAACACATGAGGGACCCAGGTTCAAATCCCTGCTCTGAATCTGGGATATTGAGAACTTCCATTTCATAAAACCTTTTGAAAGGTCTCAGAACAAAAGCCAATTTTGAAACCTCAAAATGTTTTGCAAAACAGAATTGTTGTTTTCTGGCAAGCCCTACTAGATCATTAATATTGGATGTATGACAGGATGTTATGCTTGGCTTCCATTGTTCTATTTATGTTTTGCATACTGTTGATCAGGACTAGATTTCTTCTACAGATGTTTTTCTTTTGATTTCCTCCAACGCTTTGTGAACTGCAAAGGTCCTATCAAATTAGAGAAGGATCTTCTTCCATGTGACAGATGGCTAACACATATTCCCCATACATGGGAAACAGCATTCCAGCTGTCCTCAGGACTGGTTTCACAAGGAAGAGAATGCAATTTCCTCTTAATTTAGGGTGATATTCAGCTAATATTTCTTGTCACAAATAGTTCTTCTGTGTTCCACCCCTTCATGCACATAACTAAGTGTGAAAATTGAGTTGATGGCATAACCTGGTTCTGACAAGGTGCAAAAGTGAAATGATTTTAATAGCACAATTAAATCCAGACTCAGCTTCAATGTTTAGCCTGAACTATGAATCTCTCTCCATTATTCAAACCATGACTTTTAGAAGCTAAATGTTCAGAGGGACCCCAAGCCAGACTCCAAATTTTCATCTACAAACCTTTGCACAGCTAAACACTTGTGATTGTTCATACAAAGAGAACTTCACAAAACCCTTTTTGTGTGCAAATTTAGGCAACCATGCTATTTATTTAAAGATGTGTTCCTTAAAATGTAACTGAATTCTTGTAACTTTTTTCAGAGTAGCAGCCGTGTTAGTCTGTATTCGCAAAAAGAAAAGGAGTACTTGTGGCACCTTACATAATGACAGGTTTCAGAGTAGCAGCCGTGTTAGTCTGTATTCGCAAAAAGAAAAGGAGTACCCGTGGCACCTTAGAGACTAACAAATTTATTAGAGCATAAGCTTTCATGAGCTACAGCTCACTTCATCGGATGCATTTGGTGGAAAAAACAGAGGAGAGATATATACACACACAGAGAACATGAAACAATGGGTTTATCATACACACTGTAAGGAGGTTTCAGAGTAGCAGCCGTGTTAGTCTGTATTCGCAAAAAGAAAAGCAGTACTTGTGGCACCTTAGAGACTAACAAATTTATTAGAGTATAAGCTTTCGTGAGCTACAGCACTTCATCGGATGCATTTGGTGGAAAAAACAGAGGAGAGATTTATATACACACACAGAGAACATGAAACAATGGGTTTATCATACACACTGTAAGGAGAGTGATCACTTAAGATAAGCCATCACCAGCAGCAGGGGGGGGAAAGGAGGAAAACCTTTCATGGTGACAAGCAAGGTAGGCTAATTCCAGCAGTTAACAAGAATATCAGAGGAACAGTGGGGGGTGAGGTGGGGGGGAGAAATACCATGGGGAAATAGTTTTACTTTGTGTAATGACTCATCCATTCCCAGTCTCTATTCAAACCTAAGTTAATTGTATCCAGTTTGCAAATTAACTCCAATTCAGCAGTCTCTCGTTGGAGTCTGTTTTTGAAGCTTTTTTGTTGAAGAATAGCCACCCTTAGGTCTATAATCGAGTGACCAGAGAGATTGATAGACAAGATCTCTATCATGCATTCCTACAACTACAATACCCACCTGCTGAAGTGAAGAAACAGATTGACAGAGCCAGAAGAGTACCCAGAAGTCACCTACTACAGGATAGGCCCAACAAAGAAAAGAACAGAACGCCACTAGCCATCACCTTCAGCCCCCAACTAAAACCTCTCCAACGCATCATCAAGGATCTACAACCTATCCTGAAGGACGACCCATCACTCTCACAGATATTGGGAGACAGGCCAGTCCTTGCTTACAGACAGCCCCCCAATCTGAAGCAAATACTCACCAGCAACCACACACCACACAACAGAACCACTAACCCAGGAACCTATCCTTGCAACAAAGCCCGTTGCCAACTCTGTCCACATATCTATTCAGGGGATACCATCATAGGGCCTAATCACATCAGCCACACTATCAGAGGCTTGTTCACCTGCGCATCTACCAATGTGATATATGCCATCATGGGCCAGCAATGCCCCTCTGCCATGTACATTGGCCAAACTGGACAGTCTCTACGTAAAAGAATGAATGGACACAAATCAGACGTCAAGAATTATAACATTCAAAAACCAGTTGGAGAACACTTCAATCTCTCTGGTCACTCGATTACAGACCAAGAGTGGCTATCCTTCAACAAAAAAGCTTCAAAAACAGACTCCAACGAGAGACTGCTCAATTGGAATTAATTTGCAAACTGGATACAATTAACTTAGGCTTGAATAGAGACTGGGAATGGATGAGTCAGTACACAAAGTAAAACTATTTCCCCATGGTATTTCTCCCCCCCACCCCACGCCCACTGTTTCTCTGATATTCTTGTTAACTGCTGGAATTAGCCTACCTTGCTTGTCACCATGAAAGGTTTTCCTCCTTTCCCCCCCCTGCTGCTGGTGATGGCTTATCTTAAGTGATCACTCTCCTTACAGTTTTTTTCCACCAAATGCATCCGATGAAGTGAGCTGTAGCTCACGAAAGCTTATGCTCTAATAAATTTGTTAGTCTCTAAGGTGCCACAAGTACTCCTTTTCTCCTTACAGTGTGTATGATAAACCCATTGTTTCATGTTCTCTGTGTGTGTATATATCTCTCCTCTGTTTTTTCCACCAAATGCATCCGATGAAGTGAGCTGTAGCTCACGAAAGCTTATGCTCTAATAAATTTGTTAGTCTCTAAGGTGCCACAAGTACTCCTTTTCTTTTTGTAACTTTTTTGTAACTTTAAATCCATTATTTCCATTGTATACAAATATGTAAAACAAACAAACTAAAACAAAGCAGTTGTAATATCTTTTAAAACTTCCTAATTCTGTGCATTATTTATGCAACAATGAGTCAGGGCTTCAGTAACTGTACAAATAAAATAACTATTTCCCCAGTAATGCTATGGACCACTCATTAGGAAATGCTCTTCCACTAGATAGTGCAATACAAAATTGTAATTTTTAACA
Organism: Dermochelys coriacea; assembly: GCF_009764565.3. NCBI lineage: Eukaryota > Metazoa > Chordata > Testudines > Dermochelyidae > Dermochelys > Dermochelys coriacea. Next base: position 196,645,767 of record NC_050069.1, read on the forward strand.
CGTTCCACTATAAATATATTGTTTCAAAACTGAGAAAAAACATACTTCCTCATCAATTAACCTAGGTTTTTTTTTTGAGATATCTTAATCTACCAGCTGAATGCAATATCACTGATGTAATACTTCTGAAAGCTTTATTTTGTGTCAAAGCTGTAGCCTTGGGGGAAATCTGCAGAGAGGAGTCAGCCAGAGACTCCAGCTGGAGGCCCAGAAGCAGCCAAAATGATATGTGTGTGTGTGTGTGTTTCTGCAAAATGGGGCCCAGCCCCGCAGCACCCAGAACCCTGTGCAGGGGAGAACCTTACTCACTCTGCAGATACTAGGATCCAGGTGGTGGCTTCTCTTCCCTCCTCCTCCACCATGTGGCCCTGGGGAAAAGCTGCAGGGAGAAGCCAGCCACAGACTCCTGCTGGGAGGACCATAAGCAGCCAAAGCGGAGACCTTTAGACCAGGAGTTGTCAAACTGGGGGTCATGACCCCTCAGGGGGTCGCAAGGTTATTACATGGCGGGGTCACGAATGTCAACCTCCACCCCAAACCCTGCTTCGCCTCCAGCGTTTATAATAGTGCTAAATATATAAAAAAAGTGTTTTTAATTTATAAGGGAGGGGTCGCACTCAGAGCTTGCTGTGTGAAAGGGGTCACCAATACAAATGTTTGAGAACCACTGCTTTAGACCTTAGGAGAACTTTCTACAGTTTTGACTGGATTTTCTCTGCCCTGTGCTGATTGGCTGTTTGCTCCAACTTCTCCCTCACTCAGACTCTGTTCCCCTCAGCTTCACTCCATGCCTTCCCCTCTGACAGTAGCAAAAACCCAGGTACTAATTCAGATCTTATTTAATCTGGTGTAAATTGAGGGGAACTAAATTTAAATCACTTGAGGTACAAGTGCTGTAAATGCAATCAGAATCAAGGTCTTATTTTTGTGTCACAACTCAGCTAGTATGACTCTGTATAAACATAGGGAGCTGATCTGCTCAGTAACCAGGTGCTATTTTCAAGTCCCCATTTAGATTAGAACCTTTCTTTAAGACACCTCCAATTAAACCAGCCAGCATATTACAATCATGATGGACCTTTTGAAAACCTCCCTTGTACCGGAGGTTTCCAAAGTGCTCTACAAACTATATGATCGGCTATATATAGGATTTAGAAAGGGGCCTAATCTCAAAGTTCTGACATGGATTTGGACCTGCATCTGAACTTCCTTAATTCCATGAGTGTTCAGAACTGGAGTTACAGACTGGACCATTATAGATAAAGGATCAAAGATCTGAGGTGGTTTGGATCATATGCTCCTGCTAAAGTCAAATCAGTAAGAGAATTACTTTACCAGCCATTCAAATGTAAACATATCTGAAGTGAAACACAAAGTGTTTAACAGAAACCTACTTTGTTTCACCCTTTGTTTTTCAAAAGTAAAAATATTGAGGACTAAGGATCTGAAACAAGCAGGAAGTGATTTGTTTAAAAAAGATGGATTGTATTGCTGTGTTCTTTAAATTATCATCTAAAGAAGGTTCAGAGCCTGATTCTGCAAAGACTTACTGCTTATTTTATATACCTGTACTAACTAAAAATGACTGAATTGATTATATTTTCCAAATGTTGTTCAAATAAAGTCACTCTTGGGCTGAGATCTTCCTGACAACGTTTCAGTCTGGAGCACATTTTTACAGCTGAGTTGCTATTGCCCTTAAAAATATGAGTTCATACTGGAAAATGCTGGCAGCCCCCTTAACTATTGTATAGCAGAGAGCACAGCTGTAACATGTTAAATAACTTGTAAGTATGTAGGGGAATAGAATAGCAAAGAGGACTAGAACTAGCAAAGGGATCCTTTCAACTCTAGATCACTGGTTCTGAATGTTGCTGAAGTTGTGAGTGACTGAAAGTCATTACAACCTTACAGCTGTTCAGTTATGTCCAAGCATCAGCTACCAATGAACAGGCACAGACAATCACAAAAACCCGATTGCAACTGGTATGCTCAGCAGACTCATCAAGAATTGAATAAGTGTGAAGATTTAACTTCTCCTTCACCCCAGATTAGTACCTCCAGGTCAGGGTTGAAGCATATTGATGAACAGTATAGAGAATTTTGCATGGTCACTGCCCCTGCTGACTATTCTGTGGATAGAGAGCATCATTCACCAGGGCTGTTGCTATGGTACCTTTCAGGAGCACTGTGTTTGTTTATTTAAAAAAAAACATTAACTGTTGAGGAATGGTCCCAGCAGTGCTCACCTGCTGTGTTGCTGGCTGTGCCACATCCAGCCTACCCTTCCACTGATTACAAAGGAATGTAAACAGATGACACTAGAACAAGAGCACTAGATGCAAAATAGTTAACAATTGACTTCTGCAGCTTGCACAACTACATAAATGCATGGAATGAAAGTACTTCATTGTTTAACTTTTCTTCAAAACAACTACTATTTGCTTTACTCTCCTTCAGCCCACGTGAAAAATACAAGTCAAAATTTTCAAAGGTGTATGCCTAAACTTAGAGATCTAAATACACATCCAGGCACCAAAAAATGTAACTGGATTATTGAGTGCTCAATACCCACATCTCCACAGGCTTGTGAACGGTGGCAGTTCAGCACATCTGAAAATCATGATACCCATTTAACTGCATAAACATATTGCGTTTACTTTAGGCACCCCCTTTGAAAATTTCAGCCAAGGCAATCTGGAAGAATGAACTTGGAGTTCACTACTTTAATTCCATAACATGAAGGGGTTTTTATACGTTACAGTAACTAGGACAAATTCCCCTGACAAATTATTATCTATACACATTTCAGTTGTCTCCACGTATGTTTTTAATTATAGCTTTTTAGTGCAACATTGTGTCCTAGCAGCCATTATATACACATGTGTGCACGCACACACACACAGTGGTCATATCCTGACCCATGATGAGTGAAGAGATGCTTTATTCTCTCATGAAGTAAACTTTTTTTGACCTCCATGCAGAGGCTAACTTAAAGAAATTCTGATTGATATCAGAGGCAGCTCTCTGGACCAGCAGACAGTTTTCCTTGCAGTTGTCTGAATATTTTAGTGGTACCACGTTTTGCCCGAAGGAAAAAAAAAGTCTGTTTTGTTTTCATTGGCACCTGGAAACAAAACTATTATTGGCCTCTGCACCAAGTTGTTCACTGTTGATATGCCAGGGCCAGGGAATAGCAATTTAAGAATTCTCAAGGTCTTTTCCTACCAATTATACACAGCCAATGGAAGGCTATTCTTCATGTACAGGGATGTTTGATGAAGAGTTGTCTATTAATATGCTAAGGTTCTGCAATGAGACCATCTCTTATAATGTAGATTACCTTACTTGGCTGCAAAGCAAAAAAGAAAGTGGGTATCCACTAATGCAGAATATGCACTAGAGGCAGCTTTAGATTCAGGCTAGATAAGCAGCCATTGCACACATTTTGGAGGTGGGGATGGGGGGAGAAATCAGTCCACTGTGTGTTAAGGAAGAAGTCCACTGCATGAGGAAGCCTTTGGTAAGAAAATCCCTGTGAATAGTGTGGGCTGCAGGAATAGTCCAACTGGCCAGGGTCTATGTGTCCTGCAAGTCCTAGAAAAGAGCAGGGGACAGCCTGGGAGGAAAAGGATACACAAAACAGCCAAGGGGAGGTGAAAGAGAAATATATGGGAGAGAAATGGATGAGGGACCCACTTTGTTTACCTGGAAGCTATGGGAAAAAGAGAGAAAACACTTAAAATAATTCCAGCATAGCAATAACCCAGGGAGGCCTTTACGCGCACTATACAGCTGTGAATTTGGGTCTACTGGAACCAAGTAAAAGTTGCTATGTCTTAAAGATCAAAACACATAAACTAAAAATAGATACTCAGGTAAACTCAAATGAACAACAGTATCTTGGCATTCATATTTATATTCTTCACTGGCTTTTTGAACCGAGTTGAAGCTGACAAACTCAGACTAGAAATAAGGCATAAATGTTAATGGTCAGAGTAATTAACCATGGGAACAGTGATTCTCCATCACTGACAACTTTTAAATCCAGATGGGATGTTATTTCCAAAAGCTCTGCTCTTGGAATTGTTTTGGAGAAGTTCTATGGTGTTACACATAGAGGATGTGATTAGATGATCACATCCTCTGACCTTGGAATCTACGAAAAAAAGAGAACCCAATTATGAGACAAAAATCCTTGAAATCTGGTCTTCTTGCCATATTTCCACTTCCTAGGAACTGAGATATCGCAAAAACGCATGATCTTGGGGTAGCCGCATAAGTAGCTCCCGAAATGGTTTCAGTTTTACGAAGAGGTGTGTAAACATAACTACAGATACTTGAAACATAAAAGCCAGACTAGATGCTAGGCATATCCCATATACCAGTATATGGTACTGTACAATTTCAGTTCACACAACCTCTGCAGCCCAACAATTATAGCAAAACACAGATCTTAGTTTAGTCCACGTTACAGAGCTTTGGGGTGAAAATCTGATCCCACTGAAATCAATGTGAATATTGACATTGAGTTTAATGGGGCCAGGATTTCACCCTGTTGTTTAGCTTTACTCCTGAGATACTTGCCATTGATATTTTCTTATTATCGGCAACAACTAAAAAAAAATTGCCTCAGAATAAAATTCTGTGAGAATGTTTGGATCATTTCCGCTGATCATTTGCTGAAAGACAAGGTCCTGCTCTGGCTAGGCATCAAGTAGCGGACACTACAAGTGAAAACGTTTTTAAGATTTTGTTTGTCAAGTGGCACTGGCAGTGAAAACTGTCTATTACACTTCAAAATCACTGGTAATAAAACAGCATGTCTGTGTGGAGAAAAGAATGGTAGAATAACAGTTATTGTAAAATGTTGTTTCTAAGCTTATATAGCTACTCGGCTGGAATTATACCACTTCATTTAAAGGGGATCAAGGTATAGAAAACATTAAGTGCAGAAGGGTTTCCCCCTCCCCACCAACATATTAGAAATCAAAGTAAGATTATTCAGCAAAAAAACAGGTCTTTTGTTTGATTAGATGCTTTTAACATGTATTTTTGCTTCAGTTCATACAACAGCAAGCAGTCAAATGTTTCGCTGCTGACAACTGCCTCATTCAGCGCCATTGCAAGTGGCTCCCATCAAATCACGATCTTCAAAGACACATTGTTTTTGTTTGTTCTCATTGTAACAGATGTTTTGTATCATGTACTTCAACGGACTAATTCATCTGAAACAGACCGCCCACTCTAGCTGGTGTACATCCAGCTGTGGAAATAGCTCAAGTGACATCTGTGGCCATGTTCATTCCATTCTTCTGATCTCACAGGATCTCTGTGACCGTATCCAAGCTCATAAAAAACAAACAGACCTGAGAATATCTTTTACAAAAATTTCCAGCAGAGGAGTAATGCTTCTCCAGCCAGTAAGCTTTGTTGGAAGGAATGCAACTGATGCTGAAGGTGAATGCGCTAAACTCTGGAGGTCTCATCTATGCAATGCTGCTTTATCATATCAGTTCTCCAGTCAGTATTAAGAAGCAGCAAAGCAATGCCATGTGTGATTTCGGTGGAGCTGAGAGCATCTCACTAACTCAGTGCCATATCAATTAGCCAGAGTACCAACCAATCAATCACCACTCCTCTAAATGTACTAAATTCCCATTAGGAGCTTCATACACCATGCGGCCAGTTCATCTCAACACGCTGAGCACTTTTATATACTGTGGATCTGCTGTAATATATTTCTAAACTAGAAACAAAATCAATTTGAATTGCTCTATAGTGGAACCATTTCCCATTAATAGCTGTGCACCAAGATTAAAACGTATCGGTGGAAAAAATTCTGTCTGTAAAAAGACAATTACTAAATTATTAAAAGTGACCAAATAAAATATCCAGTGGTAATGAAGAACAGACTCTGAAGATGCTATAAAATCAACTTGCATTACTCCATTACAGTCCAAAATGTGTGTGGTGAACAGCCATTCCCTCTATCTTTACCCGAAGAAAGAACAACAAGCAATAGTTGTGTGTTCTGAATTTGGTAAAAAGGAGACCAGCTACTGTCTCCATTCCTCTAGGAAGAAGTTCTTGTTATGTTGGTAACCATAAGATTCAATCTCAAATTCACTGGGTGTGTAAATTACTTTCAGAACACCATCTCAGGGAAGTCACCTGTTAGCAGCCGTGCAAGTAAGGCAGTCTGGTCTGGTATGCGGGACCAGCAAAATATTTATAGCTGGTACAGCATACCGGAAAGACACAGGAGGAGCAGAGGCCCCATGCTGGCAGCTCCTCCAGGGCAGCTGTACGCCCCCAGCCCTTCCACGCAGGATCTCCTCCATCTGTACAGCAGCCCCGCCAGAGGGCAAGGCTGGGGGCGATACAGCTGCCCCAGAGGAGCTGCCAGTGTGGGGCCACTTCTGCTCCTTTCCCTGCTGCGGTTCCCGGAAGCTCTCCCAGGAACCGCAGTGAGGAAAGGAGAAGAACTCCCAGCCCCACCCCCTGCCCTTCCACAAAGCTGTCTCCCTCCAGCTCTGTCTGGGCAGCAGCCTCCGTGCCAGAGGACTGGGCTAGGGGAAGGAGGAGCTGCCAGTGTTCTGCTCCTTCCCCTGCTGCGGTTCTGAAGCGCCCAGCACAGCAGAAGGAGGACAGAGCCACCCCTCCCCATGTAAGGGGGGGAATCATGGGGAGCGGCCGGGGAGAGTGTGGGGGCCCGAGTCACATGGAGGGGCATGTGAGGTGGTCACGTCCCCCCCCCCTTCCAGTAAGAAATGGATTCCACTTGCACCACTGCCTGTTAGGAAAACTTTCAATTCTGGATCCACTAAGACTGTACAATGAAATTGAGTGACTGAAAAACCAAACTCTTCTTGGAGTCGGAATGAAGTGCCCAGAGCTAAGGGTTTACAATATGTAGTTAATTTCAATTTTCAGGAGATGCCACAGTAGCATTAATGAGAGTTTCTGTTTCAGAGATCCAGAAATCTTCAAGAAAAACAGAGTATCATATAAATAAGTGGAACTGATTCAGCAATCCAAAGGATGCATTCAAAATCTTTTGGCTCTGGAGCGCAATTTTTTAAGTCCGTTGGCCAATTACCCAAACTAACACCCTGCAACCCAAAGTCCGTAACTGAATTTTGGATGAACAGGAGTTTTGCTGAGCCAGAGTTTGGTAAATCAAAGTTGTTCCTGGTGGATCTAATGTAGTATGATTGCATAATGTACACTACGTCACGGTAACCTTACAGTGCACGTCATCATTGGTTACCTATGGCTAAATGGGGCACCCATCAAGAGACTCTTCAGGTTCTTATCATTTGCTTGCCTCCTATTTTAACCCTCTTACTAGTGCACCATTGCTCAAACTGCCTATGGATTAATTAGCATTACTAGCTTGTGTTGTGCTGTCACTCTAGTGAGTTCCATTAGATCCTGCTGGTATGGTAGAGGACATTTTTCAAAATAGAGAAAGCACTTCACAAATGTAAACTGCCACTTTTTAAAGAAAACTGCTGTGTTTTAGAACACAATGATGCCATATCAGTGCCACATTTTGGGCATTTAGGTACTTAATTGACTAATTTCTCATTTGTTTCCATCTGTAAGAATCCGGTTAACACAGGAGTGCTAAATTGGCTTTGCTGTGGGGAGAAATCACAATTAATAAGGTGCCAGGTTATGCGTTGCCTTTGCTTGGCCAGTAGGGGCGGGGGAGGAGTACACAAGGAACGTTCTCATTCTTTGCAGTACGCAATAGTAGTCATTACACTCTTAGATTGCACATTACTACTCCATCCTGGAGCACAAAGTGGTAGAAAGTGGGGGAGGGGTCAAGGAGAATACAAATGTACTGGTGTGTTAGGGGGATGCATAGAAAACAGCACTGCTGAGATGGTGCCTGAGTCATTATCTCCCCATTGTTTCTTCTGGGATGGATGCAGTTCTCTCCTTTTCCCTACACAAAGCTCTTCGCTAACTGATATAGCATAGTCCATATTATCTATGCAAAGGCCCACAGCTCCAATTCCTAACTGGATTATGGTCTGAAAGGGATGTAAAAAATTATGAACCAATAGATATGTAGACTGCACAACCTCTTACTTGCAGCTAGACAATCTTTTCAGTCCAAGAAATTCCAATTTTATCAAATTTGTACTCCAACGCAAAACTTCAGAAATGTTAAGGCATAACTTCCCAAAAGCATGGAATGTGTGACATGCTGATCTGACGACAGAATTGATAACAATGGCCTTTATGCTTTTATAAGGTTTTGCATTAGTTTGCAAGTTTTCTGAAGCTGGTGTATACATTGCATTCGGGTACCTCTTGGAGTTGGAAGTGAAAGACTCATGGAATGCTGAAGTGTATTATCGACAGAGTTATACACTATAAGGAGGTAAAAAAGAATGCACAAGTATTTCTCCATAACTTCTTTTTTCCTTGATTTTAAGGTTTTAGGTGAATGGAATGCGTCTTGCCACAATCTTAACTGCTACTAAACATTGTTTTTGTTACTTAATTTACTAGCTTTTCATTTAGCTTTGGGGAACCTCAGTGGATAGTTCCCCTGAGTGAGGAAGAAGAGGAGCTGCATCTGCTTTGGAATCAGGGAGATATGGCACTGCTGAAGCTGCTCCTGACTACATCGACCCTCCTTAAGCGTGTGAGAGCCTGTAACATGAAACAGTAGTTTCTTTGTGACTAACATTTTATCCCATTTAAATGTTTCTGAAAGTAAGTACACCTAGAGCTATCCTCCATGTTTAGTGGTGATAGCACAACCTGACAGCTGGAGGGAACTTCTGTCAAGGTCCCTGTGTAATCATGCAGCCGTGTTGGTCCCAGGCTATTAGAGAGACAGGGTGGATGAGGTAATATATCTGATTGGACCAACTTCTGTTGGTGAGAAAGACAAGCTTTTGAGTTTCCATAGACCTGAAGAAGAACTCTGTGTAATTTGTCTCTCTTACCAACAGAAGTTGGTCCAATAAAAGATATAACTTCACCCACTTTATCTCTCTGTAACGCTCATTTCCAGAAACACTCAAGGCTTGTCTATAGTAACACTTAGTTTGCAGCAAGCTGGGGTGTAAAGCTTGCTTAGCCTCACGCTTAGCCTGCCATGCACTAAATATCCATGTAGAACCACCTGCTGTGCACAAAAAAATTTCTAGTGCACTTTAATCTACTCCTGTTTCAAAGCATATGTCTTTTACAGGTTGTGCCAAAGAGGCAGGATAACAAGATTAGAGTTGCCACAGATTTGCATCCTGTGTGGATTGGGCACAAAGAGGAATGGATAATAATTCACAGATTATCATTTTTATGTATAAAGCCTGTTTGAAAATATTCTGTTCACTGTGTGAATCCCATCCATCTGTGTAAATCAGTCACAAGGTTTGGACCTTGGGACCTTCTGATCCCTAGTGTAGACAGGACCTTTCTAGACCAGCCACTGGAAGAGGAGTTGACATATGCTTTCCCTGTGGTGTATAATGGTTAGAGAAATGTTAACAAAAACTGGGTTGTTATTCTGAAATGCAATGTGGTGGAGTGGCTAAAACTTCTGTTTGTTACATTAGAGACCTGGGTTTTGGGTCTACAATGACCTTACCCAAATTCTCTGCTAACTCACTTTAAAAATATGGGGAGGGGAGTGTTCAACAGTGTCCTTAATGGTCTTAAGGAGGTTGGAAGTGGGGGTTCATGGCTGTAGTCAATAATAAAGGCAATAAATTACATGGGCATTTAAATAGCACTTAGAAGACGTGAGATTTGAATCCCTGATCTCTTTCCAAGGGTCAAGGAACTTTCCCTTAGATGGCCAGGCCATTTGGTGAGGAAGTCTTTCCATAATTTTATTACCGTCCCATGGCAGATTCATGGTAAACTAAAAATTCAGTGAGTTTGACTTGATGTACAACCTTACTGCTATGGCTAAAAAGTTATAAAATACTTCATAGATGAACACTACTGATGTAGAATTGATATTCTGGGAATCCACCCATAGGAAGCAACAATGTGGCCAAAAGACAGGCCCCAAAGTATTTGATTTATTGCAAAAGGGATACCGAGAAAAAGAGAAAATTGTCCCAACGGTGATTTTTAAACTCATAATTCTCTGTGTCTCAATTAATCAAATGACCATCAAAATTTCAAATCGCGCTTCAAGTTTATATTCTATGTTTTGTTTAGTACCATTTCAATGAGATTTTACAAAACAAAGGGTTAAAGCTCCTATTAAAACTGAATTCTATAACGCAGCCTTAACTATAGCTCAGGTACCACTGAACCATAATGACAAGCTTGCATACAACAACATTGACTCTATTTTCTTAAATGGATTTAATTCTAGTTTACAACAAAGTGAGTGGAGAATCAAACCACGAGGTTATAACCTGAATGCCTTAATTAAGCAAATGGTCCCATTAACTGTAATGGGATTACATGCATGCCTAAATAAGGCAAACAAGATCTGGTCTGAATTCTTCTATGTTTTGCAAAGTCCATGGTAATTTTTCATACTTTAAAAAGTCAGGTTTTTTACCTGAAAAAACAATTTAACAAAAAAATTAAATCAAAGCATATAAAAAAAAATCACAAAGCAATGCCAAAGGCTGCTGTTCCCAACAAACCTTTCAATAACAAACCAGTTGCAATCGGAAAACGTGGGAGAATTTATACAGGGATTTTAGTTTCAAGTTTCCAAGCTGCTTGGCTGTCAAACCACAGGGAATGTTTATAAAGTGTATAGAAAGATATACTGTTAGGAATTACGAAGATAATTAAACACTACTGAGACTACTCAACAGTTCATAATTAGTGGGGTGCCTAGTTTTATATCACTTAACATAACCATTTCTCTAGTGGTGTAAATAGGTGATCAGTTATGATGTAATGATATTAACTGTTAAAGACCACACCTATATTTTCTCTCAACTTTCCACGGGTAGTAGAAAGACTAGGTAATTTTCTCTACTTATGTAAATCAGCCTCTGAATATGTGCTTGCATAACACAGTGCGATTTATGGACATTCTTTTGTTCTGATGAACTAAACATGTGTCAATACCTGGTTCATTCAGCTTATTCATTGTTGTGTGACTCATGATTCTCTTTTCGCTCCAGTGTCACAGCTGTGTAACTCTATTTACTTCAGTGGAGTTACTCCTGATTTACACCTGTCTAACATGAGAGGAGAATCAGACCCAATCTGACTCTTAGGCAGGGGCAGTTTTTTATTCTTTGTCAGCTCATTATTATTTATATTGTGATAGTGCCTGGATGTCAAGACCAGAGCCTAGTTCTGGTACGGACTGTACAAATACTGAGCAAGGACAGTCACTACCATGAAGTGTTCACTAAATGAGTCAGAAGAAAATGAAATAAGAAACAGGAGCAGAGAAGTGAAATTATTTGCTCTAGGCTCGCACAACACATCAGTAGCAGAAATGGGACTAGAACTCGAACTCAGGACTGTAAAGTTTAAGTTCAGGTCCAATCCACTGTCACCAATGTGAAAGGATAGGATGCCTACCTCAATTGGGCTCCCAAGCTGTGGTTTCTAGGCACAAATAATCACCACATTCTGACTTGGATTTATTTTTTAATTATAGTAGAATCCTCATAGATTGAAATCTTGGAATGATTCCATGTTTGAAATACAATATGAAAATTTGCATTACTGAACTTAATTCTAAAATGAATGAATTACATCAATTACATACAAGAGGACTTTTTGCAATGGTGAAATTGGTGTGAACCCTACCTGGCACGAATTTCATACTTCAAAATTTTATCAACAAAAAATCTGCGGAAAAGGACCTAGGGGTGACAGTGGACGAGAAGCTGGATATGAGTCAGCAGTGTGCCCTTGTTGCCAAGAAGGCCAATGGCATTTTGGGATGTATAAGTAGGGGCATAGCGAGCAGATCGAGGGACGTGATCGTTCCCCTCTATTCGACACTGGTGAGGCCTCATCTGGAGTACTGTGTCCAGTTTTGGGCCCCACACTACAAGAAGGATGTGGATAAATTGGAAAGAGTACAGCGAAGGGCAACAAAAATGATTAGGGGTCTAGAGCACATGACTTATGAGGAGAGGCTGAGGGAGCTGGGATTGTTTAGTCTGCAGAAGAGAAGAATGAGGGGGGATTTGATAGCTGCTTTCAACTACCTGAAAGGGGGTTTCAAAGAGGATGGCTCTAGACTGTTCTCAATGGTAGCAGATGACAGAACGAGGAGTAATGGTCTCAAGTTGCAATGGGGGAGGTTTAGATTGGATATTAGGAAAAACTTTTTCACTAAGAGGGTGGTGAAACACTGGAATGCGTTACCTAGGGAGGTGGTAGAATCTCCTTCCTTAGAGGTTTTTAAGGTCAGGCTTGACAAAGCCCTGGCTAGGATGATTTAACTGGGACTTGGTCCTGCTTTGAGCAGGGGGTTGGACTAGATGACCTTCTGGGGTCCCTTCCAACCCTGATATTCTATGATTCTATGAAAACTATAAGCCCAGTCCAGTCCTTGGGATTCCTGTTTTGGTGCCATTGTACACTCCTCCAGCAAAACATGAACTTTGGTTATGCTATTTGGCTCTTTCTAAGTGTTACTCTTTCAGGTTCAAATGCTGTCTCGTTCTCCAAAGCTGCATGGGTCCCTGCCTGCAATGGAATTAATGAGCTTCTGCTGCACAAAGGGTGAGGATTTGGGAAACCCAGATTCGGTCCAGGCTTCCTTGGTTCTGTAGAGCTGGCCTCTGTAGGGATAACCTCTCTGCCTCCTAGTAGGAGTCAGTGTATACACTGATATGTAGATACATCAGCCACTGTTCCCTATGAAAAGAAAGCACAGCAGCAGCAGGAGCTGCTGAAGTCACACAGGGTTGTAGCTGCTGCAGTAGTTCCATTGCTAACCTGCAACCTGGCCTCCAACTGCTGTGAAATTCCTCTGTGCCTAGCCTGCTACCTGGATATCACCTCCAAACCTGCATTCATTTAAACTAGTATAATACCACTGTCACTGCAGATGCTGCTGCTCAGGCGTTGGAAATGTTTGCATCAGTCTAGGGTGGGCAGGGGACAAGAGCTGTGGTGAGTGATGAATGATGAGTTAGAGAGGCTGTGATGAGATGTCCACCCCACATAGGACTGACAAGGATTAAGATGGCCAGGTAAACCATTTAACGCCACAGGCTGCACCTGGCTCAGAAGCCAGGGAACTCACTGTAAGCAGGGTAAACTGGGCAGGCATAGGCGGGGCCTATAAAGCCAAGTAGCTGGCAACAGAAAGGGTCTGCTGCTGGGAAAGGGCAGCCACTTCCTGGAAAGAGGGAGAAGTGTTTGGAGGCTGCAGAGATGGGCAGGCTGCAGTCATTCCCTGGGAAGAGAGAGAGAGAGAGTCAGAGTGACTGCGTGCAAACTGCGTCTGCCTCAAGAGCTAATCCCCAGAGTGACCAGGAGGCATCGGTGCTGGAACTGGTGGGGCCAGTGGGTCGTGCCCTCCCATTTTTTAACATGGGCATAGTTTGGGGGATGGGGGCACCAAACTGCAAGCCTCGGGCTGGCGCAATGTGCAGGGGCTGCACTCTGCAGCGAGGGAGCTGATTACAGTGCTGCAGGTGTCAGACAGCGGCTGGTTGGAAGAGCAGAAGAAGAATGGCCAGTGCGCCTGGTTCCCAGTGAGCTATGTGCAGCCACTGGAGGTAGGAGACTGGCTGTACCAAATGCCTGTGCAGGGGGCGCGGGGGGACTGCGCGGGGAGGGAGTGCAGGGAGCTAGGGCCATGAGAAAATGCAGGGTTAGGGGAGAAGGGGGCCCAGGACTCCACTTTGGCAGAGATGACACTTAGGGGGGCATGCACGGTCACATGTTCCCCCCAGATTTCTCAGGACACCTCTGGCGGAGACGCCCAGCAGCAGCAAGGAGGCAGAGCTCGCCCTGCCAGCTGCACTCTCTGTGTGTCCATGCTGGCTGGGGAGGGAGAAAGCAGCACAGTGGCTGGCTGCTGGCTGAGCTCCTCCCCACTCCTGCACGTGGGGCTGCTTCTTCCTTCCCTGCTCCTGGAGTCCCAGCTCTGCTGCCTGCTTTGCAGACCATCTGCTGAGATGAGTCAAGGGGTGGAGACAGATGCAACACGTGGGGTGGTTACATGCCCCCCCAAATCTTTCAATTGTGTCCCTGTCACAGTGCGGGACTCACCCCTGCGGTGCCTCCTGCTGGTCTCTCAGGGAATTAGCTCTTCTAGGTTCCGGAGCACCCTCTGCAGGCCTGTGTCCCGCTTGCTGCTGGCCCCCCGTGTCCCTCCCGGACCCTGGTGCCCCTTTCCCTGGGGTGCTGCCCCCTGGCAGTACCCCACAGATCTGGGTCTCCCCCCCGCCCCGGGGAACCCCCGCCCACTATCCCCACCTCGCCTCAGTCTTTGGCTACTGCCAGTCACCGTTGAGCCCCTGCACACTGGGGAGGACTGCAGTGTATAAGCCAATCATCACAGGCAAGGGGGGTTTGGACCCACTTCCTCTGCCTACCTTTGGGCTGCCCCCTGCAACTCCAGTACCTGTCCAGCCTTACACTAGGCCTGAAGCCTGGGGGGGTTTCCAGGTTGGAGCTCCCCAGCTCCCTTGGCCTTCCTCCAGCCCTGCTCCACCTCCCGTACTCTGGTATGCTCCCCAGCAGCCAGGCCCATCTCCCTCCACAGCTAGAGGAGACTCTCTGTTCTTGGCCCACTGCCCTCTTATAAGGGCCAGCTAAGCTCTGATTGGGGCATGGCCCCAGCTGAGCCTGCTTCCCCCAGTCAGCCTGGGAACTGCTTGCTCCCAGCCACAGCCCTCTCCCAGGGCTGATTTCAAGCCCTTCAGGGCAGGAGCAGGTGACCACCCTGCTACAGTCCCCCACTACTCTGGACCTGGAAACTGCTTTCAACGACCAGGTCCATGGCGGCCACCGAGGGGGCAGATCTCCTCGCGGAGCCCCTGCTACATAACCCCCAGCTCCGTGTGCAGGTGGTGGAGTCCCCCTCGGTGCGCTAGAGGTTGGTCCTGGCAGAAGTTACCAGAGTTGGAGACCTCCTGGATTACGACCGGGGAGACTGGCTCAGCGTATGGGGATCTCCAGGCCTTGTACTCCCCGGCGCATACTTCAGGAGGTGAGGGCCACTTTGTCGTCCACTGCTCGGGCTTACCTCGACTGGTCATGCACGAGGGCATGCCCCGCTCACCCACCACTCCAGGCCGTCCGGCCCTTTTCATCGGGCCCCTGCCCCATGGACCCACCCGGTCCCCCTGCCCCTTCTCTGTGAGCCAGCTGCACGACTTGAAGCCGGTTCGTTTCCAGACCGCACCAACACATATACACGCTCATGCTCCACACCCTTTATTTCCTCACCCTCGTGTCCCGCCCTGACACAAAGTAGCGGGACCTCCTGCCACCTCTAGAGGGTGAGGCACCCCAGTGGGCCAGCCTATATTCCACCCTGGTTCCGAGGCCCACTGGGGATATCAGCTGGCGGCTCCTTCATGGGGCTGTGAACACTGGGCGTGTACTTGGCGAGGTTTACCCCATCCCGGACACCTGCCCCTTCTGCAGCGTGAGGGAGACTCTGGCGCACTCCAAGTAAACGTGCGTGTGCCAGGTTGCAGCCCCTATTCCGGCTCCTCACGAACATTCTGTTACGTTTTTGGCTGCACTTTTCCCTTCACCTCCTCCTCTATGCCTCCCTATCCGTGGCCCCACAAAGTCACGGGACCTCCCAGTCAACCTTGTCCTGGCCCTGGCTAAAACGGCCATCTATAAAACCAGGGAAAGGAGGTTGGCTGATGGAGACTCCTGTGACTGTGGGGCCTGTTTCTGATCCTCTGTCCATTCACGTATCCGGGCAGAGTTCCTCTGGGCGGGGTCCACTGGCTCCCTTGACGCCTTTGATGAGCAGTGGGCGCTGTCGGGGGTTCTCTGCTCGGTTGACTGCACTCCTGTCCCTGTTATTTCATTAGTTGTCCCACGGAATCATTTGGTTTCCAGGTCCTGTAGATCCTCCTCTTAGGCTGGGGGGCGGTCTTTAAGCAGTGGGCGGGTGGGAGTCCCCCTTAGCCACAGTTATGTGTCACCTGTCCCCCCTTCTAAAAAGATTCTGGTGCCCTTGCCAGAAGGAGGCGCTAGAGCAGCGGTGAGAGTGAGGAGCACCCCATGACAGAAGCATACAACATAAACATATCACATGCTTCTCCAATTTATAACATCACCTCCACAGACATACATCCACAATAAGATACATGATGCAATATCAATGATGTGATAAACTGAAGGAAAATGTGATCAATTTATATCACATCTATGTAATTTATCACTCTATTGATCACACTGTCTTCCATCTGCTCATTAATCCACTATCCCAGGATTAATTCTAACATTCTAAACCCATGAAGAACTTCAAAAAGTACCATTTAATCTTTTCCCACCCACAAAATGAGAAATTTCACTGAAAAAAAATTATATACATTTTACATTGCTCTGAAGAAAACTACTGATTAATAAAAAGCTTTAAAAAATAAACACCCTTTGATATATTCTGCTCCTTTGAAACAGTTGTTTTAAAACTATTCTTGAGAGCCTGAGGCTGATGATTAAGATTGCTTCTCTTCTGTTAAATAGAAATCAATACTCCATGGACATTATTTATCCTAAAACAGAAATTCCTGGATCCAAAATCTCATGAGTGTCCTTTCACGTTTAATGTCAGTCTGGTTATTCAAATATCTTTTTCTAGTCAAGTTCAATGATCTGAACTCAAACATTTATATACACATATATCTTGTATACATATCTATATTTTTCCATTAATTGAAATTCCTCGCAAAATAGTTATGTCAAAAAAGTTAAGCTAAGCAATTAAGTCTTCTTAGGGATAAGAACAAATAGCAAAACATAAGGCATTGTTTTGGGGAATCACTATGTGGCTGTTCTGCTCATTGACTGTATGTCAGTGCATAGGTTTCCAGAAGAAGCTTTTACATCTTGCTTATGTCACAAAGACATTCAGTTACACAAGGGGGCTTCAGCAGAGTGTCAGAAAGGATTCGAGAGGGGATGCTTGTCTGACATCATCAAAAACAAAAACTATTGCAGGTATATTTTGTTTTATATTATTTCAGATAAGAGTTGACTAATCAATGATACATTATTCAAGCCCCCACCCTTACACCTCATATGTGACATGGATGAACTGCTCACACCCATGTCCTCTTTTAGAGATATAGACTTGGATGAAATGTCTTGCTTTTCTACCTTTACCCTAACTACAGGAGCCATTGTTCTGAGCTTCAGTACTATGGTGATTGGCACTAAAACCTGAGGTTAAATAGATTCTGTAAATACATGCTCAATTTGTGATTATGCATTAGTAAACAGGAGACAATTTCTATAAATGGACACAGGATTGGGTGGAGGGCAGGAGACATGACCCCATGCTAGTCCCAAAGGAACTTTGCCAATTACTGCCTGGATTATCAGAGTTGTAAAATTGGCAGTCCTTGATTTTCTGCCTCGGGAAACACTGGAATTAAAACTGTTCAGCAGAGCTTTGGCACTGGTGTCTGGTTAGTCATTTCAATCTCTAACTTCCTTGGCCTTAGAAGTTGAAGAAAGTTCACGTTAAAAAACACACAGCTAAACGTTAAAAGAAGAGCTGGGGATTTCAATTTCTAAGGATCGTTTCCTGTTTATTTTTCATATCATGTAGCTGAACTATCACATACATAGAACACAAATGGCTTACAGAGGACACACTTTGTTTCTTTACATTCAGACATGCTAACACACAATGGATTCCTGGTTCAACTTACTAAAAAGATAGAGTAACAAATGTGAGGTAAAGAAAATATAGTTTTCTGAGGTATTAATGAGCATGTACGAGGAACTAAACTTTCTTTGTTCAAGGAAGTAGGAATCAAAACACTGCCAAACTACTGTGGTATTTTGGGTATTACCCAAAACAACAAAGTTGCTAGTGAGAAAATGAAAAATGATACGTTTTCGAAGGAGAGTTTGTATATTTTACTCTATATTCATATATTGCAATCAAAAGACAAAATCCTGAAGTCTTTACTCAGGATACATTCTCATTGAAATGGGAGTTTTGCCTGAGTAAGGACTGAGTTTAAAAAATGAAAGCCAGATTACCTCTCCCACGGGGCAAGGCAAGAGGGACTGAAAAATCAGTAAGATTATCTTATGGACTATTGGGATACTCTCCTTTCTTGGCAGAAGGGTTTGGGGGCTTGTGGCTGGATACACGATAAATCCTTCAAAACTCATGTATCCAGGGTGTCTACTGGAAATACATCATCAGAATGGAAACCATCCTACATGAGTGGCCTTCCCTGGGTGTATGCCTTTACTGCAACAGGAAGTGTGACTGCAGCTTGGGTAGAGACAACTGAACTAGATTTAGTTTAGTTAGCATAGCAGTGTAGACATGGCATCATGAGGTTCACTGTAGGCTGTACAAGCTGCCTGGATCCCTGTGTACATGTTTGTTTTGCTAGCCCATGCCGTCACATCCTCACTGCTACTTGGAACTGCACTAGCTAGATTAAAGCTAGCATGGGTATGCCTACCCGAGTTGCAATTGCACCTCCGACTGGAGAGTAGACATACCCTATGTGCTGCTGTTCTTTCCTCCCATCCCGGTAGGATGCATGCTTTCATTGGTTAATTCCCTCAGCAGCTACTATATAGAATCTATAAAGCAGACTTGGCCCTAATTATTAGCTTTTCATGCACACATGAGGGGTCTCAAATGCAAAAACAGATGTATGCACAGATAATGTATGTGTATGGTATTTATGCTGGTTCACTACAAATTGGGCCCTTAGTGAAGAACAAGTAATAAGAACACATGAACTTTTTAAAACAAACATTCTGATCATAAAAATTAGGTAATTAAAAGAAACACGAAGGATCGATCTCTCTCTCTCTCTGAACTGTCTTTAAATAGAATGTTTTTCAAAGTTTTCGATGAGCCACCAGAGAGCGTTCAAGGATAGCAGGGTATAATACAATAAAAACATGCTAATACGGCAAAGTCTCTAAATCCACAGGATAACTCACTTTTCATTCATATTTGGACTCTGCCATCTCTCTCCCTCAACCCTTATTCCAAGGCAGCAATGGAGTATATGATTTTAATTGACAGGGATGGGTGAACAGATTAAGAAGAAATTTGTGCTTGATCAAATAGAACTCAGTTTCTGGGATGAATTAATTACATGTTGTGTCAAGAGAACACCTTGTCACAATGCTTTCAGAGTTTGTTTTTCTCCAGGTTTCAGAGTAGCAGCCGTGTTAGTTTGTATTTGCAAAAAGAAAAGGAGTACTTGTGGCACCTTAGAGACTAACAAATTTATTTGAGCATAAGCTTTCGTGAGCTACAGCTCACTTCATCGGATGCATGGGGAGATTTATATACACAAACAGAGAACATGAAACAATGGGTTTTGTTTCATGTTCTCTGTGTGTGGTATATAAATCTCCCCACTGTATTTTCCACTGAATGCATCCGATGAAGTGAGCTGTAGCTCACGAAAGCTTATGCTCAAATAAATTTGTTAGTCTCTAAGGTGCCACAAGTACTCCTTTTCTTTTTGTTTTTCTCCAGAGTTGGTAAACGAAGGCAGGTCATACAGGAAAAGGGACACACTAATATAGCTTGAATATTTGAGATTTGTTTGTTTGCTGACTATGGTGCAGCCAGCTCAGCCATCTAATTACATGTACATCTGGTAAAATTTAAAAAAGTGCCTGAGTCAAAGGCACAGGTAAACAAACGGATAAACATTTTAAAAGTACCTAATTGATTCAGGAGCCCAAATCTCATTTTCTAAAGCACCTAAGCACGTGCAGATCTCCAGTTTGCAAGTTCAAGTGGCTTTTGGGGTACACAGATGTGCGTATTTCTTTGGCATGACTTCATTTTGCCAGCATGTGAATATTATCTGTGCTAATTATTCTAAATCAACAAAAGTGGTTGAATCAATTTTATATTCATTTTCATGCAGCTAACTACACAGTTAATAGAATTTATGTATAACACAAGTTTTTCAAAATAATATTTCTACCCATTATCTTTCAGAGTAAAGTCAGACTTTACTCTTATTTGGTTGGTAATGACTGGAAATACATTCCTGGCATTTTTCCACGTAAATAGTTGGCCAGCATTGCATGAAGTCAACAATCCATTCCATGATAGCTCAGTTGCAGCCAGATATTCTTTGGGTTGTTACATTGTGCAGCACAGCTGTTTCCTTCAGTCTGTGAGCTTGAGAACCTGGGAGAAAGCTGGACTGTCTGTGTGTGTGCATATCCTGAATAAAGAATCTCCTTTGTCTTCACTACAACAGAATCCTGACTCTTCTATCATGAAGAGCACTACATCGTGTTTAAATATAAAGAGCATGTTAAATCTGAACTTTCTTCTGAGAAGGAAAAATTAATCATCCAGTGACATCATTTACTGAATGTTTATAATTAACATAAAGCATTAATCATCAGCATTAGAAGTGATTCAAACATTACTCTCCTTAAAAGAGTTTATGTTTGCTCACAAAGAATTATACAGCCTTAACAAAATGTTCCTACATTTTGTAGCAAGGGGAATGTAAAATTTTATCAGCACTGGCTTCTAATGTGACATTATGCAGCCACGTAGAGGACACGCTCACTGTAATCAGTCATCTTGTAAAATGTTGTCAAGTAAAATAGTGACATTTTAGATAGCAAAGTCACATACTAAATGAAAGAGGAGAGACAAATAGCTAATTGGATCAGAAAGCCACCAGTTTCACAAACTCAATGGCGACTCTGAAATCCTAACTTAGTCAGATGTTCTCCATTTTGTTGTTTTTAACTTTATGAAGGTGTCTGGCAGAGACTCCATAGTCAGAGTTGCAACTACAGTGGGCTTAAAGGAGGGCATAAATTCTTGTTTTTCTGTTAGTGTAGATTGCCAATTGCTGAGACATTTTAGAGGCTGTTAATCTTTATGCTCTTTGAATTTTCTATGAAGTGTTTGGTTTCTCATAATAAATTTTTAATAATTAAGCCCTTGGATTTGGGTGAAATTTTTCCTTGGCAGCCCTACATTTCATTGTTGACCGATATTCCCCGGCACTTCGACCTGTTTGGTCTATCTCCCCCTTACCTAATGCCTGCCCCAGATTAAGCATTAAAAAAAACCCCACCTAAGAAATGTATCCACAAAAAAACCTGTGCGTGAAGTCATTAGGATTGCAATAGACACAACAGGATTCTCTCACACACACACACACACACACACACACACACACACACAAAACCAGGGAAATGGGAAATGAAAAGTGAAGTTAATTACTTACATACCTTCTACTCCTTCACCCGCAAGCACACACCTTACTATGACCACAACTACCCTACATGATAGACTGTACCACAGACTTAACTCTGCCTCTCTTGGGATGCCAGCCTTCCTTCACCTGTTTAATCACTCTATTGAACAGAGCCATTTACCAAACTACCCTCTCCCAACACAACCAAACACTAAACACCTACAACTACTAATGTTGGAGAAAAAATAATCTGCTAAAGGAGTGTGTGCAGAAGAGAAAAACAAGGCAGAGTAAAGGTCCATGGTGTATGGTAGCTGTGGTGATATTAAGGTGTGTGTTTGGGAGTGGTAGAGTAGATTCATAGATTCATAGATTCTAAGGTCAGAAGGGACCATTCTGATCATCTAGTCCAACCTCCTGCACAGCGCAAGCCACAGAATCTCACCCACCCACTCCTATGAAAAATCTCACCTATGTCTGAGCTATTGAAGTCCTTAAATCATGGTTCAAAGACTGCAAGGAGCAGAGAAGCCTCCCTCAAGTCAACCATGCCCCATGCTACAGAGGAAGGCGAAAAACTTCCAGGGCTCTCCAATCTGCCCTGGAGGAAAATTCCTTCCTGACCCTAAATATGGCAATCAGCTAAATCCTGAGCATATGGGCAAGATTCACCAGCCGGATACCCAGGAAAGAATTTTCTATAGTAACTTAGATCCCATCCATCTAATATCCCATCTCAGGGGATTTGGCCTATTTACCCTGAATATTTAAAGATCAATTACTTACCAAAATCACATTATCCCATCATACCAGCTCCTCCATAAACTTATCGAGTAGAATCTTAAAACCAGATAGATCTTTTGCCCCCACTGCTTCCCTTGGAAGGTTATTCCAAAACTTCACTCCTCTGATGGTTAAAAACCTTCGTCTGATTTCAAGTCTAAACTTCCTGGTGGCCAGTTTATACCCATTTGTTCTTTTGTCCACATTGGTGCTAAGCTGAAATAATTCCTCTCCCTCTCCTGTATTTATCCCTCTGATATATTTATAGAGAGCAATCATATCTCCCCTCAACCTTCTTTTAGTTAGGCTAAACAAGCCAAGCTCCTTAAGTCTCCTTTCATAAGACGAGTTTTCCATTCCTCGGATCATCCTAGTAGCCCTTCTCTGTACCTGCTCCAGGTTGAATTCGTCCTTTTTTAACATGGGAGACCAGAACTGCACACAGTATTCTAGGTGAGGTCTCACCAGTGCCTTGTATAACGGTACTAAAACCTCCTTATCCCTACTGGAAATGCCTCTCCTGATGCATCCCAAAACCGCATTAGCTTTTTTCACAGCCATATCACATTGGCAGCTCATAGTCATCCTATGATCAACCAATACTCCAAGGTCCTTCTCCTCTTCCGTTACTTCTAATTGATGCGTCCCCAACTTATAACTAAAATTCTTATTATTAATCCCTAAATGCATAACCTTACACTTCTCACTATTAAATTTCATCCTATTACCATTACTCCAGTTTACAAGGTAATTCAGATCCTCCTGTATAATATCCCGATCCTTCTCCGAATTGGCAATACCTCCCAGCTTTGTATCATCTGCAAACTTTATTAGCACACTCCCACTTTTTGTGCCAAGGTCAGTAATAAAAAGATTAATGGTATGTAGTTAAGTGGATTAATTTTTCACTTCTTTCCTTTTGTGGGGTTGTATCAGGAATATTTTGTGTGTAACTACCCAAACTGCTTCATAATGAAGTTTCTGTGTTTTGTAATAATAGCCAAGTGGTCATATGGCACAAAGGATCTCAAACCGGAGCAGTGATGTGCTTGGATTTTCTCTGTAAATCCTGTGTATTTTACAGAGATCACTGGTTTTTCACAGGTTAGAAAACAGTTACTTGTCTTCACCGATGTGCGGGATTCTATTTCAAATACATTTCGTATGCTCTGCAGTTACCTCTGAAGAGTTAGAGAATAGATTTCATTGTACTTATAACAGGTTTCAGAGTAGCAGCCGTGTTAATCTGTATTCGCAAAAAAGAAAAGGAGTACTTGTGGCACCTTAGAGACTAACAAATTTATTTGAGCATAAGCTTTCGTAAGCTTTTGAAAGCTTATGTGTCAAATAAATTTGTTAGTCTCTAAGATGCTACAAGTACTCCTTTTCTTTATTGTACTTATAAAAACTCTCACTAGAACACGCCTCCCTACTGTCGGGAGCTTTATGTGCTCTCTTTCCCTCAAGGAGACATGGATTTGCATCCAGATTTGGATGCAAATGAAATAAACTTGGTTGTTTCAATTGAGCACTGAGTAGGCATTTGATCACATAATCTGACTAGTGCACAGCTTTGAAAAATCTGTAAGACTCTGCTCAGGAGAGCTACAATGATGAATGAGCAAGGGTGTTTCAAATCAGGATTTTGGTCCACAGGTAAGATAACTATATCCATACTACTATATGCCTAACTCTAGCTAGTGAAAGCAGCTACCCCAATTTCATGGACAGAGAAATTCACTCCCAAGATATCATACTTCAGCAGATAGGCACCAAATAAATAAAACTATTATTATTATTATTATAAAATCAGAATACTTGCACGAGTGGGAAAACATAGATATTGTAAAAAATCTGATGCTCTGCAACTGTATGTTACATTTATGCTCCTCATGCTAAATCAATTACTTAAAATGTGTTGATGCGGAATAAATATTTGAATGTGAATAAGCAACAGTTTCACATCAATCCGTATCTGATAAGTTGGCCAAATACAACACAAACAAACAAACAAAGCACTCCACAATTTAGGCAATCTGTACAAATGTATTCAGTGTGTTGTCTCTGTCTAATACTTTGCTGGCATTTAAACAACACTGTCAGAAGTACTTTGTGAGTGAAACTAAACTTGCAGAACTACTTATTTTTAATGAATGATGCTACATGTATTTGCGTGCTGTTTTGAGTGCTTTACTGTATTTGATGAAGCATGAAGCAAACTTTCCAAGACAAAAAAAAATACGATTTGACTGATCAAGTCAGAGAGAAGACTCAAATTCTGCAGAGAATCTAAGACAGCTGTGCTTTACCTCTTGCAGTGTTTGGAATACGTTAGTGATACAGTAAGGATCCTTTCAAGTTTATATGTCAGCTAGAAAGGATTTTTTGAATGGATAAAGATATAGGGGAAGGGTAGCAGATGTGTTCATCCAAGCAACTCAAAATATCCAAGAGTGCAGTTATTTCACAGTCCCTAAAGTAATGATTCAGAGGCTACACTCAAGGGTTTTTTATTTCCTTAATATAATCAACAAAACTAGACAATATACGATCCCATCTTCCTCTTTATACTGAATACAAATATTATCCTTAAAGAAGCAGCAGGATCTTGACATGCATGACAAAGGATTCCCATCTAATGGGGCAGCTGATCACTCTTATAACTTTCCAATGACCTAGTGCTGCTCAGTAGAGGTAGGGATCTGCTACATACAGGTTTAGTTGGATGCGAGGAAATATCCACTTACTGTTGGTTGCATAACGTATGGTGGATGAGGCATCCACGAAGTACTCTGGACCTGCATATCAAACAACTTTCATTAGCACAAGACAGTTTTAAACAGAGATCTCTTTTCTCAGTGAATTCAGTTGCAAGCATCCTTTGCACTTGTCACAATAACAACTAATAGTGAGCTAACTTCAGGAAGAACCTATGGGGAGACAAAATTCATTTATGTCTTGTAATCTTATTGGCATAGAAACTTTCAGATCCCATTCAGTAATGTTTCTGCCATGTTCAGGAATCTGAAAGACAGCCATACTATCTATGCTCCCCTGTTTTATCCAATGAAGCGTGTTATCCAATAGATGGTACAGTAGGTGCAAACTTTAAATAAAATTTTCAAAAGCTCTTTAGTGCCATCGTGTTTAAGTCCTAGTTTCAAAAGTGACTTATGTACCTCAGAAAGTAATTCTGAAAGTCTCATTCAAAGCTTGGGAAAAGGGGATGCTAGGCCATTTAAGAGATTTTGAAAATTTTACCTTTTGTGCTGCCATTTGGAAGTTATCTCGGTAAGAGAACATCTGCTTGAAAAATTTTACATACACTTCACGTTTAAGAATTCTGAGTTGTGGAGTAGAGTGAGGTTTAATTAATTTTACTCTGGAGATTTGATTTTCAATCTCCTTTCCTGTACAAACTAAAATAATGTTGGTATCTCAACGTAGTGGTAGTATCCTGCAGACATTTTCTTCATCTAAAAAAAAAAACAACAACCCAAAAACAACAACAACAAAAAATCCCAAATGTAGTTTTGCAAGTCTGGTGGAATTTTCTGAAGCAGGTGCCAGGATTGGAAGAGCAGCGAGGCTGCAGGTCGGAACTGACTGGTAGGGGGAAGAGCACATAACACTTGCACTGTACCTGATTAAAGTAAGTGCCAGAAGTTTCTCACTTTCATGACCATTAAATTCAACCATAAATATTTAAAGAAAACAACCCCAGATAACAATGAAAATTATCTACCTCAGTAAGTTTTAGGGATATGTTTTGTGCATGGTTTCAACTCTGATGGCCTGACAAAAGTGTTCCTCACTATAACGTGGGAAAAACTCAATAGTTTTGCTCCTCAAATCAATAACAGCTAGCTATATAATGGATGTGTTCCACTCCAAAAATATTGCCCGCAAATAAATCTATGCAGCAATGTTTTAACATCACCTCAGAAAAGCCATCCTGCCACAGCAAGGATTTCACAATGGAAACTTGATATAGAAAAAGGAGACCTGGACTATTTTGGGGCCACTGGGAGGAATTGGTGAGAACAGAAACTCCAAAATACACAATGGGTGGGAGCCTGAAGACATCTATAAAATCTGTGTTCCCCCAATGCCTTGCTTTGCTGGGTGCTACTCAAGAGGAATGTGAGCTGCTAATGGAGGTCACTGAGGCAAGTACAGCTGAGAGCAAAAGGTCAAAACATGATCAAGAGAAACTAAATGACTAAAAAGGTACATTCTCTAAAATTCGGCCAATGAAAAGAAACCGTAATGACTAAACATCTCATTAAGCATGACAAACTTTTGCTCGTGTCAACTGAAAATGAAGGAAAATGCTGAGCACTTGAAAAACGGATTGAAATAGGACAAAAGCATGGTGGCTTTTATTACATAGTGTAAAGAATCCAGAAAATGCTTGATACCCTACACTAAGTGGAACTTGAGTGCTACTAAAAAAGCCTTGGTTTAAAGCATGAGTAAAATGTGCAGGCGCACACACAATTTTCTGCTGCATACGTTTTGCCTTTGTCCACATCCAAAACATCATCATCAAGTGGGGGTACATACTGAGATGCATGCAAATCTGACATACCTGATATGTAGAAACAGGGGAAGCAGCAATGAATGGCGTGATAGATGTCTGTGGAATCATGCGGTTTGTTGCAATACTGTACGGTGAGGAATAAAATCTGGAAACAGAAAACAAAAGGAAGATTCTTGAGGCTCTTGATAGCCAGACTCCAATTAACTGATCCACTGCCACCACTGGGCAAAGACAATTATATCTTTTTCTCTCCAGAACAGTAATAAAAAAAGATGATGTGGCTCTATGAATTTTGTCAGTTTTCTCCCTCCCGCTCAATGTCACTATCAAGACCATTTGCAGAAGACATCATTTTTTCCTCTACACCTACAGAAAGCATTAAGAAGCATAGAATTGTGGAAAACCCTCCTTCAGAAATGGAGAAAGAAGCTATTTGAAATGCAAAATGTGGTTGATTTTCCAGAGTACAATCTAGTATAGGAAAACTCCTTGGACCATATCAAAGACACTGATATTGATCTCATTTATGCATACGGTAACTATTTTCTCTCAAATCTGAATAGTTCAATGTTGATGATAATATATTCTATGCATATTCCCTCAGTTTGCTTATTAAGGGATAGCTGCAATTACTGGACACACTGGTTAAGATTTTCATATCAATCTAGAAGAGGTAAATGCATCTCTTCCATTGAAATTAATCAAAGGTATGTGTCTAACTCCCCCAGTTGTATGCAGTATAGTTGTAGCAGTATCAGTCCCAGGATTTTAGAGAAACAAGATAGGCGAGGTGATGTATTTTATTGGACCAACATTTGTTGTTGAGAGAGACAAGCTTTCCAACCACACAGAGCTCTTCTTCAAACCTGGGAAAGTTACCCCCAGCATCACAGCTAAATGCAAGGTGGAACAGATTGTTTAGCATAAGTAATTAGCACATATTCCAGGTAGAGTGGCTGGTTAATACCTCTGCAGTTATAGTCAAAAAGAAAGGGTTAATGAGTTACAGATTGTTGTAATAAGCCATAAATCCAGTGACTGTTGTAATAAGCCATAAATCCATGATACATGATTTTTAATGTCTAGCAGAGTTATCCATTTAAGTTCCCAGCAGAGGTGATGCGTGGGGAGCATGTGGGGTCTAGTGCCCCCACAGATTTCTGTGAGTGCACAGGCAGTGCCCCTAACTCAGGCTGATCAGAGGGAATCTGCTCCCAGCACCTTCCCCAGCAACCCTGTGTGGGAGCAAAGGGGGCAGGATGGAACCACTTCTCGCACCAGCTGAGGATGGGCGCTCAGGGTCACTAACTCTGCGCAACGCAGTGGCTGTCTGTGAGAGAGGCCAGCTGGGGAGGCAGTGGTGGCCCTCCCGCTCTGCTCCCTGCCTGGGCCAGGCTGTCGGGGATAGGGAACAAGCCAGTCACAGCCCCCCAATCCTCTGCACATTTCTGGCTTGCTGAGGTATCTGTGAGGACGCTGGAGCTCCGGGGAGACACTGTGGGTCTCCTCGGGCCACGGGCACATGCTCCCTGCTCCTGTGCCCCCCACCACCAGGAGCCGGTGGGATTTGCTGCCCTGCCCCATGGAAGTCGAGCTGAAAGGTTCCTCCCAGAGGCAACGCATGGGGTGGTCACGTGCACCCATTTTACGCTGTGCTCCTCACTATCAGCAGGCAGGAGTCTTCTCTGACTCCCAGGCTTATCTTTTGAAAGTGTTGTGCAGGTTTCCTTTGAGGATGAGGATTGATAGGTCAGATGCAGAGTAATTGCTTTGTGAAGAATGTTCACCCACACGTGACAGGTTGTTTTTGTCTAACTACTTTTGCTATATAATCTGTTCTTCCTTGCATTTAGCTGGGACGCTCGGAGTATCTTTCTCAGACTTGAAGAGCTCTGTGTGTTTCAAAAGTGTCTCTCTCTCACCAACAGAAGTTGATCCAATAAAAGATATTAACCTCTCCCACCTTGTCTAGTCTCTAACTCCCCTAGACAGCTTTGGAAAGCTCAACCTCTGATTTATTTTATTTTTTTTATTTCTACTTCAAGCCCATCACTTGAGGCATGCACTGGATATAAGTGGTGCATAGGATTTTGCAGAGACGTTTTCTGCAGAGGTGTGAATTAGAATGTATTCTCCCCCTTCCTCTGACTTCTCTTCCACTGAGGAAAGGAAATTAACAGTATCCTTCCACAACAGCCAAGCAACAAAACAACATTATCTTTTTTTACACTAGTACACTGCTTAATGATCACTTTGACAAATCAGGATTTAATACTAATCATTCTATTTAATATAGCAGATTCTGGATGAGGAGTAAAATAAATCCCTGAGTCAGGAGAATCAGGTAGGTTGGGAAAAGCAGGCTCCCTTCTTTGAACATTGGGAGAAAATGTCCAAAAATAGTGGGGGAGAAGAGAAAAGAAAGTATCTGTTTTCAGTATTTCAAATAAGATTTTAAAATAGCAAGGGCAGCAGGCTGAACTCTGGAAAAAACATAGCAATAAATTGCCATTTTTAAGAATGTCTATATTGTCTAAGAGTGCTGCCCAGACAGCTGTTCTTAAAATGTCTCCATATAACATTTTACATGTATTCTATTTATGAGATAATGAAGGAGAAGACAGATGCATTTTTTGTTAAACTGTTGTTCAGCAGGGACCGAACAGATGCTGTTATTTAAAACCAAAGAATTTTTTGAATACATTTACCTGTGACATTAGCACAATGCATATGTTTTCCCTAGTCCTGTTAGAATGCTCTGCTGACCCTAAGTGATCTGTTCCCAGTCAACGGCTAATCAGATTTCACTTTGGCCATGCTATTTTTTAGCAAATATACCAAGGCAAGCTGTAAACCATAAATGAAAACAGCAGAATTTACAGAAAACTCCATGGGGAACTAGAGAATAGAAATATAAATAAACTCACAGTAAAGAAAAACTGTAAAGGGGA
Organism: Dermochelys coriacea; assembly: GCF_009764565.3. NCBI lineage: Eukaryota > Metazoa > Chordata > Testudines > Dermochelyidae > Dermochelys > Dermochelys coriacea. Next base: position 196,675,397 of record NC_050069.1, read on the forward strand.
AACCCTTACGAGAAAACAATGCATTTTTGTTCTTACTGTTCTATTCCTATCCATCAAACATGGAATTATATTTCACTCTCTGGGAAGTTAAAATACTGCCACTCAAGGTAAGAGCTATCAGGTGGAAGACAGTTCAGGAGAGAAACAACGTCCTATTTGATCCCCTAATGCTGATTCCCTGCTTAAGCCAATAACTCGATAGACAGCTAACCATTTCATTTTCAGCTTAGAGCTGCAGCTATGTGACTATTATATAAGCTTTTGGAATACACAGTCGGGTAATGGGAAAAATACATGCCTCTGAACTCCCCGGCCAATGCCATTTATCTGTCATGGTCTGGAATGCTTTCAAACAGGTATAATCTAAAACAAATTATCAGGGCCGTCAGAGACATTCCTAATACATCCACACCAAAACACCATGGAAGAGAAAGGAGAGACTTCTGACAGAACAAACAACTTAATAGGAAAAACAAGCCTACAGTTGTACTGTAATTTGAATGACCCTGGGACATGCTCTGCAGTGGAAAGGGGTGGAAAAGTCTCTCATCCTTCTGGGGGAGAATTCCCCCAGTGAAGAAATTGAGCTAGTCAGCTGCAGGATGTCATAGAATCATAGAATATGAGGGTCGGAAGGGACCTCAGGAGATCATCCAGTCCAATCCTCTGTCAAAGCATCTTCTGAAGCCCCCTCTGCAAGTCCAGGTGTAGACGGTATGCTGGGGCAGAACCAGGGGCTGGAAGTCATGAGGGCATAGTAGACAAGGGCAATGCTCAGTGACATTGCTGCCCAAAGGTAGGTTGGCTTGGCGTGCCATAGATTAGACAGTTCCCTAGAGCAGCTAAAGTTGCAGCAGCCCAGAACTGGGAGGTAACTTAAAGCCACCTTAGACACCTCTTTCCCTGTGTTGTGAGTAATGCACTGCCTCTCTTAGAGGAACCTCACAAACATCCCACTCAAACTCCCTCACACCCATTCACTGATGTGTAAAGGAGTCTAAACTTGTGTAACATACATGCTGTGGATCCCAAAGAAAGGGTAGGAGCGAAATGTAAAGAGCAGCTTACTCTGATGTACACTTTGCTATACTCTCCTGGCAGCTGCTTTTTTTGCTCTGCTTTTCTCTGTGACCTCTTAATTTTGGTGACACCACAAACTTCTTTAGACTTAACTTGAGGAGATGTGAGGTGACAGTTGCATTTTGGTGAGTGTGAGACTGAATGCCTACATCTAATGGAATCTTGGAATCTTAGCTGCCAATGTATACACTGGAGTGGTGGTGATGGGTGGGGGGAAGGGGCTGGCAGAAGGTACAGGTGACACCAGCTTTGACTCCTTTTTGGCCCTTCTAGACTCACCACTGAATTTGGTCCCCAAATCCACTGGCATTGGAAAGCACAGTACTTTACCAGAATTGTAGATTTTGAGGTAATCGACCTATATGTTCTGGGGTGCATTCTCAAAGACTGAGGCTTAGCCTCTCTTTCTGCAGGTGCAATTTGCACACACAAAATCATTTGCAGGTGCACATCAGAATTACTGCAATCAAGTTGCTATAGATGCACATATCTCCAACTCAAAAACGAAGTGCAACAATTTTGCAGTTGCAAACTGCATCTGCAAAGTGGAGACTGCTCTTTCGTTCAAAAAAAAAAAAGAAAAGGATCTTTTGTATGTGGATATTATGTGCACAGAGAAAACACATTCACCCACACACCTCGTTACAGGTAAGGAGAGATTTTATAAATCACCTTAATAGAACTGTGTTCACGATAAGGGGATACCAGATATCTGGCACATAGGACAGGCAGCGCTCTGAGGGAAGTTTTTGTTGTCTAATAGCTCACATATTTCATTCCTATCTCAAAAAAGCAAGTTGGATTGGGAGATTTGACTCTTTGTATGTCACTGCAAAAATGTCAATATGCTTACTATCCTATGGGAGAATGTGCAACCTTTTGCATAGAACGTGCACAATGGCAAGACCTTATTTGCACAGAAATAAACACCATTTGCTCATGCCTCAAGCCCATAGGCAGTACTGAAAAAGTCAGATTCATGAATAGCATCCTGGGGCTAACATAATGTAAGAGTATTACCAAGCATTATCACAGCAGCAAGTTTCCATTGCAATAAGCCACAGAGTCAGCTCTCAGTGATGGAAAACACCACTCTGAGTATCGAGCCCCTTGCTCTTCAAATCCATGGTATAGACCCCCAGATATCAATATTAAACTGATACAGTATGCTGCAATCTTACACTCAAAACAGGACTAAAACCTCAGCAACATTTTAAATGAATGCAAATAGAAGACTTTTGTATTCCCTTGTACAAGTGCATTAAACAACTAATAGTAATATAATGAATTGTAACACTGATAAGGTAGCACTACCTACTGCTCCCTGAAAAAAAATCCAAGTGCCTTTATAAATGCAGTTCAAGAAAGCCTGATTATAAGACAGAAAAGGCAGAGAGAGATTGAGAGAGGAATAGAGCTTCTGTACCACAGTGTGCTGTGACTGGTACTTCAGATGTTCATATTGCATTGTTATGGTACACTAAGGGCCTGATTCTCCACTCCATTACACCAGTTTTATGCTGGTGTAACTCCATTGATTTTAATGGAGTTCCACTGGCATAAAAACAGTGTAATGGAATGGAGAATCAAGCCCTATAACTTAATAGTCTCAAAAGAGAATGATCCATTACTTTGTGGAGGAGACAGCTTAGTTTTTGTTTTTGTTGAAAAGCTTCTCATTTTTTTACTTCTGCTATGGATTTTAAAAGAAAATATACAATCATACAGTAATCAAACTTACAGTACCATTCAGTGATTGGACTGAATCCCATTTTTGTCATCAGAAGAACACACAGCTCCTGAGTTAGTGTCCAAACTCACTCCTTTTCTTAAGGTTTGGCTCTGCTGATAAGTCAAAAGCAATACCATAACCTAAACTCCAGCTCTTCCGTGAGCTTTCCAGGGCCACCTCTGTCCTAGCTGCCTCTCTCTACACAGCCTCTCCCACATTCCTCATATCCTGTGTGGAGTTAGTAAATTGCACCTACCAAAATGAATCAGAAGAAGTTCAGCAGCTTTATGCAGGATTCTAAGACTTGCTAACAGGTACGGTCAACCTTCTTAGGGGTTAGTTTTATCAGTAACTCAAATCTCATCCTAGGCTTCCTCCTTGAGCTTGGCTGTCCCTAGGTTTTCCCTCCTCTGACCTCATGATCCTGTTGCCTCTCCTTTGAAAGCCACTCCACCTCTGTTTCAGAGTAGCAGCCGTGTTAGTCTGTATTCGCAAAAAGAAAAGGAGTACTTATGGCACCTTAGAGACTAACAAATTTATTTGAGCATAAGCTTTCGTGAGCTACAGCTCACTTCATCGGATGCATTCGGTGGAATGCATCCGATGCATCCGATGAAGTGAGCTGTAGCTCACAAAAGCTTATGCTCAAGTAAATTTGTTAGTCTCTAAGGTGCCACAAGTACTCCTTTTCTTTCCACCTCTGTTGTAAGCCATGTGTTGTTAATAAGCCACACCTCTCAAATAAATCAGCTGGATTTTACCATTTTTGTACAGAGCTCCAACACTTGTTAACCTGGGTCCCTTGAATAGGCCTGCCCAATCTTGCTACAAGCACAAGTATAATGTCTTGCTTTTGCAAGTACTGGAGTATATTCTCAACTTGATGTTCAGACTTTAGCTGCTCATCTCCCATTATTGCTAAAGAATTACACAACAAGAATACTCGTTACCTGAAAAATTGTGCTAAAATACAGTGTGTGATACAGTCCATCATACCTGAACATATTGAATCATATTTGTTCACCAGCCAAATATTAAGATGCTCTACACTTAAGCAGGCACAAATCCCATGAGCTAGTTTTTCATTGCAGTTACCCAAGACAGCAATGCAACAAAATACATACCATCAAATATGCAAGTATGCATGCGAAAAATGATACAGAATTGCATCCATATGAAGTATAGAGACTAATAGATGAATTGTGGAGGAGTTAAAAAGAAATAATTGAAACAAGGGGTAGTGATGTTATTAAGGTGACAGTAGAGACATCTTACTTTTATGATATGTCCAGTACCCAAAGATGGAATACCTACTATATAATTCACTGTGGGTCAACCATGGTTTTCTACATATTAATAAGTACTTCTGATGACACTTCATTCAATCAGACTATTGCCATATGAGCATTTTGAGTGAGACCTTCTTATATTAATCAAATTGAAAATGTAATGAGCCTCTAGGAAAAGAGAAAGGTCAAGAGCAGGAATTAATTGCTAATATATGATAAAGAAGTCCTATATTGTTATTTATTTTATATTTTTCAAATAAAAGAACATTTAAAAAATGAAAAACTGGAATTTTCCATTGGACAATGCATTGGAGAATACATTTTTCCCCCAAAAAGCAACAATCTTCAAGCAACTGGGCAATCCAAATGCCTGAATGGTATTGGGTCCTCTGTGATACAAATAATGTGTGGATTTGAAATAACTTTCACTATAACATGACTGAATTTTACAGATCATCATAGAATTAAACATAAAAGGATGTTAGTCACTTTGAGTCAATGAAATTACAATTCCCAATATGTTCATGTCATTGACACATAGAAATTATTTTTAATTAAAAACCAATTGTTTTGATGATACACTAGTGGATTATGAACTTTGATGATTTTATTTTAAACATGGCTAACAGGGTGCTACCAGCTGAAAAGTGCACAGTACCACAGAGAACAAGTCAGGAAAGAAATGGATTTGTTCAAGAAAGAAAGAGATTTCCACACATGACCAGAACTAAAAACACCAGAGTTCAAATCAGGGTTTTGAAAAATCTCCCTTTGGGGTCTTGGGTAAGTTGCTTTATTGCCCTGCCTTATCATCTTTATCCCCAAAATGAAAATCTACCTCGGAGGGATGCCATTTGTAAAGTCAACTGAAGTTGAAAAGTGTTAACTATTATCATCAATTTGTTTTCCAATATTTGGAATGTTTGTTTTTAAACATTTAAGCTATGCTCTAAGAAATACTGAAAAACAAAACAAGAGTTTCTAATGTTTCATATCTTTTTCCCTTCATGGGAGACAGATCCAAGATGATAGTCGCTAAAGTGCTTGTATGGAATTTAGTGAGGTCTACCAAGACTCACAAATTTCCCACACTTTTAACTGATGATAATGTAGAATGCAATTATTACAATCAACATCTCTTTGGTTAAACTGGCACTGTGAAATATTTTAGACGCAAAACACATGCTATTTTAAAACCATCATAATCTGGCTGGAAATTTTAAACCCAACAAATAATAGGAGGTGTAATCAGGTGGTCAGATAGTTAATGACTGAAGTAGGCAGGCACATTTCAAAAATTGCACCTTCAATTATTTGTCTCAGGAAGTTGTGGGTGAAAAATGAAGGTGAGCATAGTTTATAAGTCTAGCCTAAATCTCTTTTGCTCAAAAACTAATCTAAGGCTTTGTCTTCAGCCTTTTTATTCAGGCAATGCTGTGACAGCAATCCAGCTAGCAGAAGAAACTCAGATTAAGTAACAATCTTATTACACAAACCATGCTGGCATTCTCAATAATTATTTTAACTAAAATGAAGTCAATAAAGGGAAAAAACAGTGTTTGCCAAATGGAGATGGAAACTATTCGGAAAAGAAACTTCTTGTTTAAGTAGATATTACACAAAACAGAGAATAAAAACAAAAATGAAAACTATGAAATGTACTTGCCAATGCACACTGACCTAGTTTATAAAAAGATTATTAGATGAATTTGCTTCTGAATGAGTTTCACTGCAGGAAGAGAAACTGAAAAGAGAGCCCTGCAAATAATTTTAAAAAGGAATTGAAAAGCATATGTTACTTACCCATTCTGTATAGCAGCTGTTGGATCATAGGTCAAAGCCATGCCAGCCTGCACATAGTTAGGGGAAAAAACAGATTTTTACTCTAGCTGTAGACAAAATGGCATTAAACATTCTTTTACAATTCCATTTAACATGCATTCAGTTTTGATGTACAGTGACTTAGGTCCACAAAGAAAGCTAAAATTTCTCACAGTAGTTTGGAAAGTCGGGTTACCTTCCTTGACAGAGATTTCCCCAGCCTATTGGTTGGGCTAGTATTTTTGCTATCCTCTCCCTATACCATCCTAAGCCAAATTGTGCTCTTAATTACACCAGTATAAATCAATAACTCCACTGTAATCAATGGACTTACTCCACATTTATCCTGGTATAACTGAGGGCCAAGTTCTGCTACCTCCCAATGAGTTCATAAATAGATTCAGACTGGGTATGAAAGAGTTAAGCTTAGGAACAGCTACATTTTCTTTCAAAGACCACACCTTCTATGGCCAGATCACTCTATGATTTCTCTGTACTGTCAGCAGCAGTTGTAGTTTGTTGTCTGGGACAAGTAACACTGAATCTCTGCAGTCAAGCAGAAAAGCATAATCAAAAAAATGTGCTGATTACTTTATAAAATATTTTAGATATTTTAAAATATTAAATATATATTTAAATATTATAATATTAAATATTAAAATAAAAATGGCTGTCTAAAGAATTTGTTAAAGTGCTACACACTGCCTTTCTGCTATCAGTCACCAAATCCAGGCGGTAATCCGACAAATCCAGGCGGTAATTACTACAGGATCAGATGGTGACCTATGTGGAATGAGCTGGCAATGTCAAAGCAGCTACTAGTTAACAACTGTCTACATCACTGTTAGCAAACGTGTCGGCAGGCTCAGCAGAAAAGCCAGGGATGGGACAGAGATGGAGAATGAACTAGCCCCCTCACTCCTCCAGGCAGTACTTTTGTTCAGGGCTGAGGCAGACTGGCAGGACAGTTTGGGAAGCACAAGCTCCTCACCATGTTGTGCCACCACTTGAATATCCAGAGATGACAACCCACCTCCTCTCATTACCACTACATTCATTTGCATTTTTCTTTAAACAGAGGACATTTATTTTTAAAAAGTTTGTGTGTTTTAAAGTTCTGCACGAGATGTGAGGATCTGACATGGGAGAGAGAGGACAAGGAGGGAGGGGAGAAGGTAGATGCTCCCCAGGCTCAGCTGACGAGCAGACCTTCTTTAAAAGGATTCCAGGGTGTGGAAGATCTCTATGGAAAAGTGGACATAAGCTTACACTGTAATAACTGTACTGCAAGTTCCACGTTGTTGACAGGGCATTGCCAGGTCTTATCTATCTAAATATTTACAAGGAACAAGCACTGTTACTATCTGAGCACCTGCCCCATCCCACAGGGATCAGTAAAGGGGGATGGTGCATAGGCTTAATGAGCCTGAGCCTGGTCCTGCTTCTGTACAGGCAGGGGATGATCCAGGCAGGACTGTGGTGACAACAGGGCACAGAATGTTTGGTTGGAGACGGTTTTCTGAAAGGCTGAGTTAACACAAAAGCAGCACCTTGGTCTACAATGTGACCGGCTGTGTTTTCAGAAACAAAAAAGCATTTATTTTCAAATAAAAGCTTTGAATTCAAAGCATCATACTGTTCCACTAACATGGCACTGTGCAATCTGGAACGGGTTTTTCTTCACTCGAGGTTACAATCAGTCCCGGATGCTGGGGCAAGTTTTCGTTTTGTTTTGTTCATTGAAAACGTCGCTGTTTCAATGAGATCTATACAAAGTTATGTGGAAGCTGTCCCAGGAGACTAAATCCATGAATATGTGGCTAATATTTTTAAATAAGTGTGATTTCTTTTTTCACTTGAGTCATAGCAAAAAATGGCTGAAGAACATTTCTTCAAACTTAATTTAAAAAACCCCATAGTTCGGTTGAGTCCTAAAACTGAAAAATTCAGCCTAAAAAATGGAAATAGCCTAGAAAATTGTGAGCATCCAAAATAGTGGCAACTATTCACAACCTTAATTCTCAGAACTACTACCAACAAAACCTTTGTGTGTGTGTGTGCGTGCGCGCACAAGCATGTCCATCTGTCTGGAATTTGAAATAATCATTATTTGGAATCCCTAAATATATAAAATTTAACAAAATATATGATGGTAGAGACATAACAGATGTTTTGTCATGTGTTCAGCATGATCCGCTTAACTCACCCATTGCTTCTCCATTCCTTTATACCATTCCATTCCTTTCTGCTTCCTCTGTGTATCATATTGTTTAGAATAGTCACATTGCCCAGAAGTGGAAAGTTTTCCCAGAACACTGCCAATAACACTTGTATTATAACCAAATGTATTTTGCCTGTGATACATTTTAGAAACTTTTTTTACAGTTGTAAAATTTGTTATTGGTGCTACTTTTTAATATCCCTCTACTAGAAAAGACAACTTAATTAGCATGTACAAGCCCTGCAGGGACAGAAAAAATAGTTCTAACACATTTTTAAACCTCTAAGAATAACTTTAGAGATTTTCTGTAAATCATGGTGTTTTAAAACTTTAATATTCCATGCAACCCCTGCTCAAGGCTGAAAACAAATGCTATAAACCCTTGGAAAGGAGGGATCCCAAAGGGTAAGGCAGGGGTTGTTAGATTTGATAGTCATGACATATACAACCTTAAAACTGTCTTTGGATCATAAATTAATATTGTACCTCCAACACCCTGGATCAATGCAATTTGGAGATAAAATTCCAGTATGGGGGAAAAAGGAGGAAATATAAAAATGAATAAATATAAAAAAAAGTCTGTTTGCCAGCTTCTCGGAAGTTAACGATGTTAAAAACAGTTTCAGTAGAGACTGATTGGCAAACAGAGTACACCTGAGGCAGGCAAAGTACATTTATTATGTAGTTACAGGTATTTTTCCCATGGATATTTAAACAAATTTTTATGGGTCAGATCTTCAGTTGGTGCAAACTGCCATAACTTCATGGATCAATCTATCTATCTATCTACCCATCCATCCACCTGCCCCATCACACACAGACACTCCCTTGCATATGTTACCATCACATTCCTAGCTTCTATGTGTACTACAGGAATACTGTGAACATTATCTGCTTGAAAAAGCAAAAATGTAAAAAGCCAGATTCTGATACCCTTATTCCAGACTGAATAGTACAGGGCATACTTGTGCAGTAAGGTGATCAACCTTTTAACTAAAAATTTTTAAAGATGACCACTGTACATTTTACTATTACATTTGCCACTAAGCGAAAGCTTCGCATTAGATAGCCAGGCAAGAAAAATACATGCTTCAGTGATATATTTTGCCTAGTAGTACACCTAACACAATATCACTAACATTCCGCACCTCTGAACAGTTTCAAAGAGCTGCCATTTCAAACAGCTGCAAAACAGAGAATTGTTTACTTGTTTCCCAGCAAATTGTGTAATTCTCCCTACAAAATTGTACTGGCCTGAGGCCCAAGAGAGCAAATAATCATCCTGCACCAGTGACAGGTTTACAGTCTGAAGTTTCATGACTCATCAGGGCTAGAAATTGATGAGTAACTATAGCCTATGTGAAAACCATCCATTGTTTTCTCCATAATACAATAACCAGAATATTGAAAACACCAGGTAAATTATTTGAGGGATAGCATCAGACTTCCATCCAATGATGATGCACATTGCTGGAAGGATGTTCTCAAGAACAAAGAGATGAAGGCCACATAATTTTTTCCTGTTCCTCAGCTGTGTGAAGTAGTGAATACTGTCTTCCAAGTTTTTTCATCCATCACTATGACTTATGTTGCAGCGAGGGGATAGTGTCTCCTTCATTCTATTAGCAGTGGCACTAATGATGAAATACTAGCTGAAACCCCAGACAGTTATTTATCAGGTAGTTTTTTGGGTTACTGAATATTTGGACCACAGATTTTCAACACCAGATAGGGCTGATGGTGGGACCATACTTTGCTGTTTATTGATCTTTTTGGTGACTGTGTACTTTTGGGTACCCCAGATTTTCAATATCTAACCAGTTCAAAAATTAAATTAAAATCAAAGGGTAGCATTGGCAATTATTATTGTTAATAATAATAAACAACTTCCTGGGTGACTAGAGAATGAGTAGGCTTAGGATATCACAAACTCCACAGAAGTGAAAACAGATTCACTGATGGGGAAGTGATTTTTTTATTTAGTCTGTTTAAATCTCTGTTCATTTGTTTTTCTTAACAACTTTTGGAATTCAAATGCCTCATGAACAGTTAGAAGAAAGGTCATTATGTTAAAGATTCAACATCCCCTCCTCTTCCCTTCAGGGCTAAGAGAGTTCCTAACCCACCTTGCTGGCTCTTCCACTGAAGATCTCCATTGAAACAGAGAAGACAAGACTTAATATTTGAAAGGTAAAAAAACAGAAAAAAACCAACAAAAACAATCTAAGAATTCACTACATCTACTAATTTTGCAGACGACTAGTCTATTAGGATGGCCAGACATCCAGTTTTAGACTTGAACACCCGGTCAAAAAGGGACCCTGGCAGCTCCGGTCAGCACTGCTGAACGGGATGTTAAATGTCCGGTCGGCGGCACAGCGAAGCTAAAGCAGGCTGCCTGCCTGCCCTGACTCTGGGCAGCTCCCCAGAAGCAGCCAGCATGTCCGATCCCTAAGCACAGGGGCCATCAGGGAAGCTCCGCATGCTGCCCCCGCCCCCAGCACCAGCTCTGCGGCTCTCATTGTCCGGGAACTACAGCCAATGGGAGTTGCGGGGGTGGCGCCTTCTGGGTGTGGGCAGCATGCAGAGCCCCCTGGCCCCTCCGTCTAGGGGCCAGACATGCCGGCTGCTTCCGGGAGCAGCATGGAACCCGGGCAGGCAGGGAGCCTGCTTTAGCCCCGCTGCGCCGCAGACAGGGAGCTATCTGAGTTAAGTGCCACCCAGCCGAGCCCATTCCCTAAAGCCCCTGCCCCAGTTCGGAACCTCCTCCCACACCCTAACTCCCTCCCAGAACCCACATCCCAACCCACACCCAAACTCCTTGCCCCAGGTCAGAACCCCATCCCACACCCACACTCCCTCCCACAGTTCAACCCTCTTCCCCAGCCCTGAGCCCCCTTCTGCACCACAACTCCCTACCTCAGCTCTGAGCCCCCTCCTGAACCCCACACCCCCTCCCGCACCTCAACCCCAGCCATGAGCCCCGTCCCACACCCAAATTCCCTCCCAGAGCCCGCACTCCACACTCCCTCCTGCACTTCAACCCTCTACCCCAGCCCTGAGCCCCCTCCTGGAGTTTGCACCCACTCTCACACCCCAACCCCAGCCCTGAGTCCCCTCTCAGAGCCCGTACCCCCTCTCACATCCCAACCCCCTACCCCAGCCCTGAGCCCCCTCCCACACCCAAACTCCCTCCTGGAGCCTGCACACCACACTCCCTCCCACACTTCAACCTCCTGCCCCAGCCATGAGCCCCCTCCAAACCCCTTGGCCCCAGCTCAGAGCCCCCTCCTGCACCCCAAACCCCTTATCCCTGGCCCCACTCCAGAGCTCACACCCTAGCCAGAGCTTGCACCCCCTCCTGCACCTAACCCCCCTGCCCCAGCCCTGAGCCCACTCCCACACTCCAAACCCCTTGGATCCAGCCCAGAGGCCCCTCCTGAACCCCAAACCCCTCCTCCCCAGCTCCACCCCAAAGCCCACACCCACAGCAGGAGCCCTCACCCCCTCCCATACCCCAACACCTTACCCGAGCCTGGAGCCCGCTCACCCTGAACTCCTCATTTCTAGCCCCACTCTGGAGCCTGCACCCTCAGCTGGAGCCCTCACCCCCTTCTGCACCCTAACCCCCTACCCCAGCCCAGTGAAAGTGAGTGAGGGAAAGCAAGCGACGGAGGGAGGGGGGCTGGAGTGAGTGGGGTCAGAGCCTCAGGGATGGAGCGGGGTGAGGGGCAGGGCAAGGGTGTTTGGGTTCGTGCAATTAGAAAGTTGACAACCCTATAGTTTATACTAAAACACCCTATTATTGTTAGTCTGTCCTCTTCTTGCCCATTTATTGTCTGTCTCACCTACCTGTTACATCTCGTCTTTGGCATTTTAAGTTCTTTTGGGCATTTTCTTTATATTTATACAGTGCCTAGCTTGTTGGGACCCTGAGTAATTGCTCTTGGTGCTAATACAACTAAATAGCAATAACAATATTAAAACCTTTCAGGTCTTCTGTACACATTATAGCAAAGCTAAAAGGGCACAAATAATTTTTTAAATCTTCAGTTCATCTTTACATTTTTTTTTGTGGTTGATACCTAGCTACTCCTGAAATAAATATTCTCTCTACCACATATATATCTGTCAACGAATAATTTGAAAAGTGTAGATCAGTGACTATTAAAGGCACAAGGAACACCAGCTCTATGAAAACGAACTAGTTTTGATCCATGGACATTAATCATGAAAAAACACTCTAATTTTCACTAACTTCACTCTCATTTTAACTACAATGAATTGTGAAGCTTCAAAGGCATGCAAGAAAATAGGTATTTGCAATTTTGCAAGTTTTCAAAAGAATGACATTTTAAATATTTTATAATATAGTTTCCTAATTACTGATACCAGAAGATGAACAGATTCTAATGAAACTACTCATTCTGCATCTTTCTTCAAACTTAAAATCCTTCCTTGAAAAACACACAGGAAATAATAGAAAATTTTGCATGTCTCTGGAGGGCAAGGGTTGGTTTAGAAAGGAAGAAACTTGAAAACCCTCATTCAACATTCAATCTTTGCTTAATTCTACTGGCAAAAAAAATTGTGCTCAGCCTTTCTTCTCTTTGTTATGATTTAAAACATAAATGAGCAAGTTTCCCTCATTAACAAGACCCTCATTTGCATTGTGTATGTAAATTATAATTTGTGAATCACACAAAGAAATGAGTATGTTGTGGAATGATTAGTCAAAAAACCGCACATCTCAAAACCTGTGAAATAAGCCAGGTTTATTTTTTCTCTGTAGATTGTTTCTGAACTCTAAAAGCAAGGGCTATATTCTGAACAATATTTTCCTTATACAAACACAAATAAAGACCAATGCATGGTAAGGTCTAGCCATTAAATTCTGTGAAACATCCTTCATTTGTAGATTCCAAGGCCAGAAGGAACCATTGTGATCATCCAGTCTGACCTCCTGTATAACACAGGCCATAGAACTCCCCCAGAATAATTCCCAGTACATAATTTTTTAGGAAAACATTCAACCTTAATGAGAATCCACCACAACCCTTGGTAAACTGTTCTAGTGGTTAATTACTGTCACAGTTAAAAATATACACCTTATTTCCAGTCTTATTTGTCTAGCTTCAACTTCCAGCCATTGGATCATGTTACGTCTTTTGCTGCTAGACTGAAGAACCCATTATTAAATGTTTGTTCTCCATGGAGATACTTACAGACTGTAATCAAATCACACCGTAATATTCTCCATATTAAGCTATGTAGACTGAGCTCCTTGAGTTTGTGACTATAAGGCATGTTTTCTAATCCTTCAATCATTCTTATGGTTCTTCTCCAAATCCTCTCCAATTTATCAACATACTTTTTGAGTTGTGGGCACCAGAACTGAACCCAGTATTCCAGCCGTGGTTGCACCAGTGCCAAACATAGAGGAACTCCTATTAGAGATTCCCCTGTTTATGCATCCCAGGATCGTGCTAGCTTTTTTTGGCCATGGCATCATACTGGGTTCTCGTTTTCAGCTGATTATCTACCATGACCCCAAATGTTTGGGCAACAGTTTCTATAAAAAGCTATACCTTCATATTGTTACCTCCGAGACTGAATTTTCAGTTACAAACTGCCTACACCTACTATATAGATCTATCTATCTCTGCATATGCAAATCTATGGTGATATCTACATCTATCTATCTATCTATCTATCTATATACACACACCAGAGGCTACTGGTGTGAGTGAGTGTGTGTGTCTATATCTATCTATATAAATATATATTTTATAGATACCCAGATGCCCTGTGCCTCACCAGATCTGGATCCTCCACTCTCCACCCCATCATCTCTCCCACTGGCGTGGGTCCATTGGGTTCTCCAGAGGGCAGCTACTCGAAGTCAGTGGTTCTCAACCAGAGGTACACATACCCCTGGAGGTAATTAGAGGTTTTCCAGGGGTACATCAATTTATCTAGATATTTGCCTAGTTTTTCAACAGCCTACATAAAAAGCATTAGCGAAATCAGTACAAACTAAAATTTTATACAGACAATGACTTGTGTATACTGCTCTATGTACTATACACTGAAATGTAAGTACAATATTTATATTCCAATTGATTTATTTTATAATTATACGCTAAAAATTAGAAAGTCAGAAATTTTTCTGTGCTGTGACACTTGTATTTTTATGTCTGATTTTGTAAGCAAGTAGTTTTTAAGTGAGGTGACACTTGGGGTACGCAGGACAAATCAGACCCCTGAAGGGGGTACAGTAGTCTGGAAAGGTTGAGAGCCACTGCTCTAGGTATCCCGCTCCTTAAAGTGGGCATCTGCACTGAAGAGTTAGGGCTGTGGAAATATAATGCCTCCTGGAGTTGTATTCATTTCTGTGGGGAATCTCTGAGGAGACAGTGCACTGATGACATCTTCTTTCAGAACCTCGTTTTCTCCACTAAGTACCCTGCCCCCCACTTTCTTCACAGGAAGGATGTGATCTGCATCCATGGGGGCCTGTTTGGTCCTCTCTTTAATACAGTTTAGTAAACTAACATTTCTGCTACTACAATTGCCATACTTTTCTTAAAGTGTTTCCGTATCTGCTCCTGATATCTGGTAGGCCTCAAAGCACAAGGATTCTTCTTGCCTTGAGTGCAAATACTCTAACTGAAAACTCTTTTTAAGAAGGAAAAGGGCGTGGGGAACCAACAATCCAAATGAGATTTGTTTAAAATACTGTTTTAATAAAATAAGCTTACTTGGAAGGAAAGTTAACTTGGCAGCATTCTTTCCTTTGATTATTTAAAGCAGTTCTCTGTGAAAAGTTTCACCTTATTAGAAATACTCCTGAATTTGGAAAAGAAGTGGTTTTAAAAAATAAAAATAAAATAAAGTTTAGACGTGACAACTTTTAAATATACAGCAGTATACAAAAGAAACAGGACATTTCCCAGTGATGCATGCTGGGAAACACTCATTTTAATATACATGTGCTCCCTGTGCAGCTTCAAGTATTGTGAAGAAATGGTTGGCGTATGTCAGAGGTGAAAATATCTTATTTTAAAGTCAAATCAGCAAAAGAGGAAAAGTAGTGATCGGTGAATTTCGAAGGATTCCGAAGTTCAGTGGAGAACCTTAGCCAAACAATCTGAAACTCTACTGGGCCTTCAAAACCAGACTGGAAATCTAAATAGAAAGCTAAATAGCTTGTCTTGTGGCATTTGGGCACTTTCTTTTCTTTTTGCCAGCACCAGGAAATGCTGGGATTAGCAAAAATAAAAAAAAGGGCCATATCATACCTCCCTGATACTCGCAGATCTGTACAATACAGTGCAATTATCTCAGCAAAAGGGCCAAACCTCATGGTCCAAATTCAGGTCTAGAAACGTGCATGAAGATAGCTGAGTGGGATTTGGAACCCCACCTTGCAAAGAATCTGCCTTTACTACGGTAATGTCTGCACTATAGAACTTGCCCTTCATGGTGAGTGGGGAAGGCTTTCAGAGGCTGTCATGAATAGGTGAGTTCCCGGAAGTGGAGATCCAGTGAAACCAAGCTGTCAGGGAGCACAGGAGGACTGGCAGCCTCAGATTCAGCAAAGACGCAGGTCAATGAATTGACCTGTGTCTCAGGCTGCTCGCCTGAGATCCAAGGGAATTTTTTAAAAATTGCAGGACTTCGGGGCTAGACCTCTTACTTTTTTTGCATGGGGCAATCTCTGCCCCAGTGAAAGAATTTAGAAGAAACCCCATGATGGTAGAACCACATGGAGTTTTCCTACCCTCATGAGAGACTCCCAAGGCTTTTTCTACAGAAAGGAAACCTGAGGCTTGAATTTCTAGACTAAGCAAACTTTTGGTTTGAATTCTGAATAAAGTTTCAGGTCAGTTTTTATTTTATTCAAATTGAGCCATTTATTTTGAATCAATTTTAACTGTCTTTTATAGACCCGAATCCAATGATAGTGAAATCATATGTGCTGAGATTTTCAAAAGCACTTATGTGCATTAGAAACTCAACTCCCCGTGACATTAAATGGGATTTAGGCACCCAACTCATTTAGGCATTTTTGAAAATGCCACCTGTAACGCCTGACTCTTGTTTTCCTGTAGAAGATTTAAAACACTACTAAGTAGATTTTAACTCATTAAGTCAGATATATATTTTCCCCCCTGCCTTCTGTTGCTATGTGTTCCTTGTCCTTTCCCTAGAGATACAATTCCTCTTTTTGCTAATTTAAGCTCTTACTGAAAGAATGCATACAAAATAGTCCTAATGCCTAACATACATGCACACATAAGAAATGTCTTTGGGCATATGGGCTGCATATGTGTGTAATACTGTGTGTCTGGACAGGTCTGGAAATTATCTCCCAAAGATGAGAATTTTTTAGACAACAATTGTCTAGATGTAAAATGCATCATTCCTACACATTTAGGGTTATGGAGCACAGCTAAGTGCTACCTGTCTCCTGCGAAGCACAAAAAGAAATCTATGTCTGAGTTATAAATGTGCCCGGTACAGACCTCCTCATCGTTTCTAAATTCCTGCTTTTGGTAGAGAGGGGAGGGCTGGTACCAGGATCAGCAACTTTGACTGTCCTCTGATAGTCCTTTGACTTTACAACACAAGGGGGAAATCTCAGTCTCCGAAATGACCTATGTACATTTTTCTTTCTAAATTGCAATCTAGCACTGAGCAGAACTGTAATGAATGGAAGATCAAAACAAAAAGACAGTTCAAAGAAACTCTTCAATACAGCTGTGATTTTAAGTAAATAAATAAATAAATACATGTTTATTTCATTTCTTGAGAATTTCCCACAAATAGATAATCGTGGCTAAAAACAAAACATCACTTTGTTACTCTATTGGCTGTTCACAAAAGGCAGTGTATCCACAGATAACAGGAACAGCTATCAGTATAAAGAAAAACAAGCAATGAAAGAATTATCACTGGAAATGCAAATAATTTGTTACACACATCAGGCCAAATTCAGATTGGATGGAGGCACATGGAACGCCCTGACTTCACTGGAGACATATCTGCTCAATAAACTCTGATTTTCATGAGATTAACCTAATGGATGATACTTCTGTAAGAAAAAATAATAAATACACATTTAAATCCCCATAAAATCTCCCAGACACATTGAAGTGATTTGTCCATCATGATGAGAAATCCATTGAAATAAGAGCAAATGTTACACAGCCATAATTAATATGTTTCTTCTCTCTCTTACCCTCCTTTTAGTGCCGAACTGTCTGGGATATTTTCAAACCAGAGGGCCTGATTCCCTGCTCATGAATCAGATGATTCCCTGCTCATGAATCAGATGCAACTATGCCACAATCAGTAAAGTTACGCTGGTGCAGAACTGGTGTGAGCGAGCTGAGAATCAGGCCAGAATCTCACCAAGAATATTTCAAATATTTTTGAATTTCACTGTACATGCTTAAATTTCATCTGTAAACTAGGCCCTAATAACGTTAGTCCTCACATTAGTTACTCAATATCATATCTCAGTCAAATCATTCAACATGATGAAACTTTTCAAATGCTTCAAACAGAGGGGGAGCTAGGAGAACAGAAAGTACTAGGTGAAGGTCTTCTATTCTTCATTGCTTTTAACTTGGCTTTTTGAGAAAACATCCTAATAATAAGAACTAAACCA
Source organism: Dermochelys coriacea (assembly GCF_009764565.3). Lineage (NCBI taxonomy): Eukaryota > Metazoa > Chordata > Testudines > Dermochelyidae > Dermochelys > Dermochelys coriacea. The sequence goes on from NC_050069.1 coordinate 196,693,216, forward strand.
AAAGTGATCTGAAGAAATTCCATAGGGCTCTGTAGAAATTACTCTAAAACCTAGAGTGCCAGCTGCATGTAAACTCAATAGAGTACAAATTAAAGCTCTCCTTTGAGCTCCCTTGATTCTGATACTTCTGTCTTCCCTGCCCCACACTGGACCAGAGAAGCTCTAACTTTATGCTGCAATGCAATGGCCACAAGGGGCTGAAAATGCAGCTGGGATCAGTGCGCCATAGTGGTGGTATCCTGAATTACCTCCCCTTTTTTCATAAAGGAAAGCTACAGATCTGAGAATAGAATGGACAGTGGGATAACAATGCAGTAATTTGTTCTTCTTAACTAAATCCCCTGCATTTTTCCCCCTACATCAAAGTATTGCACACAGCTGCCTGTTTCTACTTTGCATACTCAAAATTGAGGCCTTTGACAAAAGTGCTGGTGTCATTTCTCTGGAGTCTGTTCTCCTAAACAATAACCCGCATCTGCATTCAGTATTAATGATGATCCAACCTCAGAGGTTTCAGAGATGCAGTTCACTTAAGCACCAAGCGTTCAAACATGTATTTGAATCATTGCCAAATATATTTTGGTCTGGAAATCATATCTCACAAAATGTGGCCAGGTTGGAAGTATCAAGGGAGTATTGCTGAGATGGTATTTCAGTACTTTAGTAGAACCAAGAAAAGCAGAGATGCAGGAAAGGTTTTAATATCTCATCTCCAATCAAAAGTAGGACACCTGTTCTGTGGATAATTATTCCTTATTATTCCCTGTCCCTTTTGCTTAAAAATATGATAGTTGTCACAAATATTATTACAAAAGGTATTCAATGTGAGGCTTATAGCATGTAAAACAATTGACCAATGTGTCTTGCTTGCAAGCACAGTATAACGAGCGAGAAAAATTCCATTACATTTCAAACAATAACATTAATTGCACAAAAGGATTTTGCCTAGCAACTGAGAAAAATGTATGAACACATCAAAGATATAAAATAAATGGCTGACTTCCACTAAAAGATTAAATGCATTATTATCTCAATTATTTCAGCTAGCAGCCCCTAAAAAGATAGTAAAGTGTTACCAAAGGTCATTAACATTTGCCGAGGACATTTCTATCTGGAAATCTTCTTGCCTTCATTTCTTTATTTTCTTTCCAATTCTTTGTTTTGCATCTGTGTACAGGTAACCTAATGGCATCTTTTGAGTGACCCTAGCTTTGTATTGTAGAATAGTAGTAAGAACTGCTCTCTTTGGATACTTTCTGAAGCTAACGATTATTAACATATTAAGCAAAAAGAAAAGGAGTACTTGTGGCACCTTAGAGACTAACAAATTTATTAGAGCATAAGCTTTCGTGAGCTACAGTTCACTTCATCAGATGCATTTGGTGGAAAAAACAGAGGGGAGATTTATATACACACACAGAGAACATGAAACAATGGGTTTATCATACACACTGTAAGGAGAAAAAGAGTACCTGTGGCACCTTAGAGACTAACAAATTTGTTAGTCTCTAAGATGCCACAAGTACTCTTTTTCTTTTTGCAAATACAGACTAACACGGCTGCTACTCTGAAAACTGTAAGGAGAGTGATCACTTAAGATAAGCCATCACCAGCGGGGGGGGGGGGAGGGGAGGGGGGAAGGAGGAAAACCTTTCATGGTGACAAGCAAGGTAGGCTAATTCCAGCAGTTAACAAGAACGTCTGAGGAACAGTGGGGGGTGGGGTGGGGGGAGAAATACCATGGGGAAATAGAAAAGGAGTACTTGTGGCACCTTAGAGACTAACAAATTTATTAGAGCATAAGCTTTCATTTTACTTTGTGTAATGACTCATCCATTCCCAGTCTCTATTCAAGCCTAAGTTAATTGTATCCAGTTTGCAAATTAATTCCAATTGAGCAGTCTCTCGTTGGAGTCTGTTTTTGAAGCTTTTTTGTTGAAGGGTAGCCACTCTTAGGTCTGTAATCGAGTGACCAGAGAGATTGAAGTGTTCTCCAACTGGTTTTTGAATGTTATAATTCTTGACGTCTGATTTGTGTCCATTCATTCTTTTATGTAGAGACTGTCCAGTTTGGCCAATGTACATGGCAGAGGGGTATTGCTGGCACATGGTCTCTACGTAAAAGAATAAATGAACACAAATCAGACGTCAAGAATTATAACATTCAAAAATCAGTTGGAGAACACTTCAATCTCTCTGGTCACTCGATTACAAACCTAAGAGTGGATATCCTTCAACAAAAAAGCTTCAAAAACAGACTCCAACGAGAGACTGCTGAATTGGAATTAATTTGCAAACTGGATACAATTAACTTAGGCTTGAATAGAGACTGGGAATGGATGAGTCATTACACAAAGTAAAACTATTTCCCCATGGTATTTCTCCCCCCCACCTCACTCCCCACTGTTCCTCAGATATTCTTTTCAGAGTAGCAGCCATGTTAGTCTGTATTCGCAAAAAGAAAAGGAGTACCCGTGGCACCTTAGAGACTAACAAATATATTAGAGCATAAGCTTTCGTGAGCTACAGCTCACTTCATCGGATGCATTCGATGAAGTGAGCTGTAGCTCACGAAAGCTTATGCTCTAATAAATTTGTTAGTCTCTAAGGTGCCATGGGTACTCCTTTTCTTTTTTCAGATATTCTTGTTAACTGCTGGAATTAGCCTACCTTGCTTGTCACCATGAAAGGTTTTCCTCCTTTCCCCCCCCTGCTGCTGGTGATGGCTTATCTTAAGTGATCACTCTCCTTACAGTGTGTATGATAAACCCATTGTTTCATGTTCTCTGTGTGTGTGTATATAAATCTCTCCTCTGTTTTTTCCACCAAATGCATCCGATGAAGTGAGCTGTAGCTCACGAAAGCTTATGCTCTAATAAATTTGTTAGTCTCTAAGGTGCCACAAGTACTCCTTTTCTTTTTGCGAATACAGACTAACACGGCTGCTACTATGAAACCTAACATATTAAGGTTTCAGAGTAGCAGCCGTGTTAGTCTGTATTCGCAAAAAGAAAAGGAGTACTTGTGGCACCTTAGAGACTAACAAATTTATTTGAGCATAAGCTTTCGTGAGCTACAAGTAAATAAATAATAAATAAATAAAATAAATAAATTTGTTAGTCTTAAGGTGCCACAAGTACTCCTTTTCTTTTAACATATTAAGCAAATACTATTTGTAAGTCATGAGTGTAACATTGTCCTTAACTTGCCCCATTGTGTCTAACTATTCCAGCACATTTGGGGTGTGTCATACACTGAGCTGAAGTAGGCATAATGGTGGCATGTCAATTTTCACTTTACTTTCTCTTGCTGTTTATTGATTGGAACTCAAGAACATGTAGAACAGTTGACATAATAGGTTGGAATGGCATCTATTGCATAAATATGAATACAGGCTGTTTAAAATATGAATATAAATATGGTTGGCCTAATAGAAATAGTGCCTACCACATAAACCAGTCTTTAAAGACTTTTATGGGATGGTCAAAACCTTCTTGGGCACTCCTTATCGTATAGATTCTTAACACGATAAAACATTACGTCTCCAAAGGAGACTTCTCTGTTTTTTGGATTTGTGGCATACCAGACCGTAATGACTCCTTTGAGGCTATTTCAGTCTGTCATGTCAATGTGACTGCCAGGCTGGTGCTCTAAGTCTGCAAGCTAAAAGTACTTTTAGGATTTTTTGTTGGATAAGTGTACAGTAGCTGCCTTGTTAAAGTGAGCAAATCGTTGATAGCTTTCAAGATGCCTTTTTTGTTTGTTTTAGGAGCTCACTTATGGTGCTTCATACTAATGGTCTAGACTTCATGGACTAGTGGTCTGCGAAGTATCAGCTAACCAAATCAAACTGGAGTCTAGTTAGAAAATAACAACCTGTCTGAAAACACTAACCACCTTTGGAAGTTATAAATGGTCAAACTCATACTCACACACACTCTCTGTCTCTCTCGTAAATTTAAAATGTGAATCATTAAAAAAGCTTGAACTCATGTATGCCACATTTCATCAGGGTGTAAAACTTTTTAATATCCCAGTGATAAACTCCAGTTAGGGGGGAAGAGGGGGAGTCCTTTAAGCATGGAAGAACTTCACTCTAGCAGCTATACCAATACCCAAGATTGTACTACCATCAGATTTACTTCACTGATTCAAATGGCTTCATCTCATAACAGCATTCAAGAGGAATAAACAAACACTTGAAGGGTTAAACAAATGCCATTCTTATTTGGTACACCAATGGAGTTGCTTTGGGTACATGTGCATGGAAAAGGAGTTCTAGTTTGTTGAACATTTACAGCAATGAAGGAAAGCAACTGTTAAATTATCATATCCCCATACCCATAATAAAACTGATAACTTCCTTGTCTGTCAACTGAACAAAGAGCCCAAACTCAGACCTGCTGTGAAACCTTCTTTCATTAGATATGAATTGGGTGCAAGTGTATTTTTCAATTTGTATAAGCAATACACCCTCCATGCCTGACCTTAAAAAAAAAGCACCATGAAGATTGGTAATAGCTTTGCCACTGGGTGCTATTTTATAACTATATATCATAACGTAAGAAGTTGTCATTGCATTGCTAATTTTAGCTGTACATGCTCTCATTTGCATGACTGCTACACTGCAGAACTATCCACGGTTGGTGGTGCATCTGTAAATATCCACTAAGTTCAAGTCTCGGAACAGACAGCAAGCTCACTGTATGGCAACGCTGAAGTCAATTACACCTCTCCTTTCTGTAACTTTACACTTGACACATTAACATAAAAGTCTTGCTCTATCCCTCTCTTTTTGAAGCCATTTTGTTTTGCATGGAACCTGACTTTATCAAGGCCCTGAAAGCCAGTCCCATAGGTTCTCCTCCCAAATGGCTGAATAATGATTGCTGAGTGCCACTCACCTCTCCGTCTCTTGGCCACGGCCTTCCGTTCTGTGTGTACTTGCTTTGATTCTGTCGTTTCTTTTGCCCTCCGTCAGCAAATTTGCAAAGCAAAGGCTCAGTGGGGGCTGCAAAGACAAGAAACCCAGTCTATATTAGCAACCCCCCAAAGAAAATGATTATACTAGCAACAGTAATGCTTTGTAATACTGGTCTTTTGAAGTAAAATCTTGCCTTCTGCAGATATTTTTTGCGTCTTTTAGCCTTGGCTCCACTGGCAGCAGTTCTTACTAACTTAGCTTAAAAAAATATACTGGCAGACCTTAAAAGACTATAACAAATATTGTTGAAAAAATAATCAGCCTACACAGAATGTTAAGTCGCTATAGTGGGATAGTAAGGTCAGGCATTTATTTCTGTTATGTTAAACACGTATTCATGACCAGCATTTGTTTGAGGATATTCATGGCTTTATCAAAGCAGCTCTCTTTCTTTATTATAGAAACTTTGCAAGAATCTTTTTTGGGAAAAGTGTTTTCATGATTTCTGTGTTTTTCAGCACCCAAGGCTTAAAAATCTGCAAAAATAAAATAAAATAAGACTTTTGCCAAACACTGTCCAATTACCTTTGTTTTCCTATAACTCTGTCCAGTTTAAGAGAGGTGGCAGCTGATGCGCCTCCTTACCTTCTCGACTGAGATCTGTTCTCTGAGACTACAGTAGTTATCAAGGCTAGTGTGCTGCTGAACTATGAATGCTCAAAAAGCTACAGACCAGAAAATTGAACTCATAATAGAATCCCCAGTGAAGAAATTAACACAAACAACATAGGTACAACAGGAAGGGAACTTTGTGTCTTGGTACCTTCTCCCAAATACCCAGCTTTAGAAATAGGCTTTTAAACGTTATTCAGCCAATGCTACAAATTAGGGTTGCCAACTTTCAAACAGCACAAAACCAAATACCCCTGCCCTACCCCCTTCCCTGCCCCTTCCCTGAGGCCCCGCCCCTACCCTGAGGCCCTGCCACCAGCTCGCTCCATCCCCCCTCCCTCTGTAGCTTGCTCTCCCCCACCCTTACTCACTTTCACTGGGCTGGGGCAGGGGGTTGGGGTGAGGGAGAAGGCTCCAGCTGGGGGTGTGGCCTCTGGGGTAGGGCCAGGGATGAGGGGTTTGGCATGCAGGAGGTGGCTCAGGGCTGGGGCAGGGGGTTGGGGTGTGTGTGGGGGGTGCTGTCTCTGGGAGGGAGTTTGGGTGCAGTAGGAGACTCTGGGCTGGAGCAGGAGGTTGAGGTGTGGGGAGGTATGGGCTCCGGGCTGGTGGTGCGGGCTCTGGATTGGGGCCAGGGATGAGGGATTTGGGATGTGTTCACGGCTGCTACTCTGAAACCGGTCAAAAAACAGATGCCTGTAACCCTACCACAAATGCATTTTCTATCTGGAATTTAGCGCTTCTCTGTCCCCAATCCACAAGGGGGGGGAACCCTAATCATTTTAGTTCTGCAACTGTTAGGCTGCTTCTCCCCTCTCACTCTGCCCAGAAATCATCATCCATGCAAACTGATACATGCATCAATATTTGTACCAAACCTCAAAGGGTTTGATTCTAATAAGCCTCAAAACAATGCTTCTCATCTGAATCTTGTTGAAACTGTCTGAAATCTCTTGGGTCTGCAGATTTGGAATGGAAAACTTATGAGAAGTGAGCTTCTTGCAATACTTCCAATTTTTCCTCATCCTGGTAGGGTGGAAACCCCACAAGAATAGTTACAACACCTCCACTTATGACTGCCACCTGGAAGTGCAGAAATCCGCCCCCCCCCAAAAAAAAGAGAGGGGCGGGAAGATTAACCATTTTTTTAGTTAAAAAGGTGTTATTTATTTTAAGTTTCCGGGAAGTTCTCATAATATTTGAACAGCTCATCCATGCTTAGTAACAGGTAGATCAAGAAGGCTCACAGATATAAATCACAGGTTTAAATTGTCCTCATTTGAAAACTTCAACAAAGCAACAGGACAAACAGAGGCTCCAACACTAGAACCACACTGTTTCAGTGGCATGGGATCCCTTTGGCTACATCTGAAGCTTGAATTGCTTTGTTTTCTTTCAAGTGCCCGTTTTACCAGGGCAGTAATTTCCAGGATCACTTGAAAATTGAATTGCAGGAAACTATATTAGTATAGGCAGGAAGATGGTCTAGATGACCTCAGAAGCCTTTTCACATCTCTGACTCCTATTATTGTATCAGGTTTTATTACAGGCAATGCTCAGCCAGCCATTTTAAATTTAAAATAATGAAAGTTTAAATGCCTCAAGGTGGCAGTGGGGATTCTCTCTGCAGATGGCTAGCTTCCAAGGGTCTGATTATCCCTTACTTACACCAGTTTTACACGGATCTATCTCCAACCATTTCAGTGCAGTCCCTCATAATTTACTCTGATGTAACTGAGAGCAATGCTAAGATAGCACTGGAGAAAGATTTATTGGAGTCACTTCTGAAGCTTCAACAGCTGTTTATTTTAATATATATCTATATCTATATCTATATAGATATATCACTAGAAAAACATGACCTAGCAAATTCATGTGTTCCATACATACATACACCATAACTACCAGCTAACTACATGCAGGTGGCATCAGCACATGCACGTTTAGGTAGTACATTACCAACTGGCATAGAAAGGTGGGAGGTCATATGGTTTATTACATCTCCTTTTCTGTATACTAGTAAACCATAAATGGGAGGCTGTTGCAATTTCTGGCTTTCCAGATATCCATCAATACCATTTTACAGCCTCGTAGTTGTTAGTATGGACTGCCTAAAGCTGATTAAGAAGAGAGTGGCACAGATCACTGAGTGATATTTCAAAACAACTCTGTCCTTGTCTAGAGAAAGAAATGCACTGACTTGACTATAGGGACACAGGGAATGCACATGATACCCTTTACAGCTAGATTTCTGTTTGGGAAAGTTCACTCATCTTTAGCAAATTAGAAGGAATTATAACAAACAGATCAACTCACACGAATGCAATCAGAGCATTAATGCAACGTATGGACTGAAAGTCTGGTTTTGTCAGGAAGGGAGAGCCTGGTTTATTTATGACACAACACATTATTTTAATACAACACCTTACACCCAGCAGGACACCAAAACCCTTTACCAAACTATATTGGCATATACTCTACTATAGTATTTATTTAGCCATAGACCGGACAAGATGTTGCAGCCAACACAAAGATATAAAGACACAAATACAATGGGCTTGATTCTGTCAAGCCAGAGGGGTGGAATGTCAGGGAGCCAATTCCCCGATTTGACCCCCATGAATAGTACAGTTGCTTCCTAGCAGGTCCTGAATGGGCCCTACACCAGTGAAACAGAGGCATAATGTAGCTAAACTCTGACAATACCACGACCTCACACCCTAACATGACTCTTACACTACGTGTGGGGATAGCAGATACAGGGATTGGAGCTAACACATCTGTTCCAGCAGAGTTCCCCTCCAAAGGAGGAATTCTCTGTTGGTCAGTTGTGTGACCAGTTCTTGGTCCCTTTGTACCTCGCAGAATGATAAAGTGGGGCTAGATGAAATTATAGAATCTAGCCTTAAATGTCCAGGATTTGCTTAATTGTTTTTAAGAAGGGAAGGAAAGGGAGGCCTCAACCCAAGGGATTTTAAAAAATAGACTTGACAAACCCTACTTAATGTATAACAGAGAATAGTTCTGTATGGGAGACGGATTTGTTGGCCTACAATAATAATTCTCCTCTCTCTTTTATGTCTATTCTTCTATGAAATGGAGACAAATCTCTCCAGCTGAAACAATGGGAGTTTTTTTTTTCCAAGTTAGGCAATAACTATCCAAATGAGAATTTGACGAAGATAGTGGGTATCAAGCACCCATTCTTACACAATATGCCATGAAGAGATTTTAACAGTCATAAATGGTTAAGGGTTTTACATATCATCCATAAGAGCACCTCCAGCAGCATAGCGTACCCATAGTACCCTGCTGGGACTAATTTATAGAGACAAGTACCAACTATGTAGTTATACCACAGTTTCCTGCTGCACCTGGGGTTTCCTAGGAGAGCTCCCATCCAAGAACTGACCAGGCCCAACCCTGTTTAAACTTCAGAAATCTAACAAGAACTCAGCATCTGAAATGCTCTGAGTTATTCAGGGCAGGAAACCTGATGATGTGATTATATAAAAAGCTAGCTAACTAACTAGCCAGTGGAGGGGCTGCTGTTAAAGCAGCATGACAAATGGAAAATATTGGTAAGGCAAACAGGCAATATTTTGGGAGTCTATGAAAGGCTCCATTATTCATGTTAGATCCTGGCTGAAAGAGGAACACAGCCGTCTGGCATCACCATGATCAATGAAAGGGGAATGTTAAGCCAACTCTAGTTCTTATGTTACATAGCTCAACTCAAGCAGGGGAAAGTGTGCAAGTCCTGAGCACATGCATTTCCAAGTAATGCTGCACACTGATCTGGCAACTCTTGAGCATACGTCCTCCAAACAATGCACAGATGTTTGTGTTTCTACAAACTTAGATATATTTTCTTACTTGAACAGGGAAGCACTGCCAAGGAGAGAGGCAGAGAGTCATTTAATTGCAATCAGAGACATGGAATTCAAGAAAGATTCTGAATAACAAAAAAGTAGCATGAGGAAGCGAGATCCACATCTCTCAATCAAGTACTATTCTGTGCCATTTTAGGGACAAAAGGTTGATACAGGTCAGTGTCTCTTGTTTTGCTGGGATTTATCATAACCTACATAGATTACATGCTGGATCCGCTGGCAGAGGTGACCCATTGCCATATAATAATCTGCATTTAGAATTGCTCAGAAAAGGTGCTGCAGATATTTTAGTAAAAAAAGGTTTTCTGCTTTTTGTTGGAAAGTAGTTTCAACAAAAAAATTAAAAACAGCTGACAGCCACAGAGTAACTTCTACAAGGGACAGTGTAATTAACTATGTAAATTTCAGTGTAATGATATGCTGTGTTATCTCATGTCACCCTGGCACGAAAGCAATGAAATGTCACTCACATCACAGGGTTTTGGCTGCCCATACTGAACTTAACAAAATTATAGATAATGCTCATTTTGGCACATTTGGGAACGAATCTGGGTATTTCAGAGGTCTTTATTAGTGCTTCTGAGAGACTGTGATATCTACAGGTTCGTATTAGTCTTAATTTATTACAACATGCTGATGAAAGTGAAGTATTAAAAAAGAGTGTCTTATGAAGTTCAGTTGGTGGTGTGGAATATACAGTACAGCAGGGATATCGCAGCAGCACTATGACTAGGCTTACATTTAAACTTTGCAGTTTGATAGGACTTAACCACAGTTTTATTTATGTATAGGACTAACTGGGTGAAATTCTATGGCTTGTGTCATGCAAGTCTGACTAGATAATCTAATACTTTCTGTTGGCCTTAAAATTTGGCCTAATATCTCCTGTAAAAACGTAAAGTGAAGGGTAAGAACTATGATAGTTGTGCATTTTTAAGAGAAATTTGGTTAATGGGTGAAATTTGGGGAAATGTCTATAAAAGAATTAAGAGTTTAGAAAAAACCAGCAATTCTGGAAAAGTTGGGTAGGGAGTCTCATCGTTTTTTCCAAAACCCTTTTGCATGCACGCACACAGATACACATCTCAGAGACATGTGATAGTTGCCCAGCATGTGCCGAATCTTGTTCTGATTTTAAAATGTTCAGAAGTTACAGCCAAAAGAAGTTTTGCTCCATAAAAGCTAGTGCTGCCAACCACTGCAGGACAAATCCCTACCTCTCATGCTGAGCTCTAATCTGTGGTTCCAGATGAGCTTTCAGAAAGCGGACGATGGCCATGGTCATGGGCAGTGGACAGACCTGCTCTGGTGCAGCCATGCAAGGAAAGCAGAGACTTCTTGCTTGTCCCTCTGCTACTGCAAGCCAGTGAAAGTCTCTCTCAGAGTCTGGTGCTCAAGGGAAAGAAAATGATTGTATATAGGCAGCGAGGGGCCGAAAATGGGACCAATGTAATTGTTTTGTGGAGGAGGGAAAGCCACACCATGGAGGACTAGGCTGCATGGAGGCGGCAGGTGTTGGACTGGTAGTCCTAGAGTGGGAGAATTCCATTTATTTAAATCTTCTGGACCCAGACCCTGAAGAATGAGATCAGCAGTCCCACAAGGTAGAAACCGGACAATCTTGCTGCATGTAAGTGAGGCTGAAGGAAAGGGAGTGCCTTTCTCCCAAAGAAGCAGCAATGCATCAGGAAGCACAGCAGCTGTGCTGTCAGAAAAGACCAGCATACTCATCAATGTTTCTGTCAGCCTCATAAGTATAATGCCGCTCCCACAGTCCTGAGCCACTGAGAGCTGCCCATCTCCCTACTGCATTCAGCCCCAATGCATGCTTTGAGAGGAAGGGTCTCCAGCCTTTCCAGGATCAGAACCATAGTCAAAAATATTCTATTTTAATGCAAGCTTTCTTAAGAAATAAATGCATAAAAATAGGAAATACAGGAAAGAAAATATCTGCTATTACACCATATCAGCCAAGCTATTTCGAAGTAAAATGCTTTTCAAAGGGTTCCATGAGATCTCACTGGTGCTTTAAAGATAACAAAATTTACCTTAGAAAAGGGAAAAAAATCTCACTCAGGTATTGTGATTATCAGTTTAAAAAAGTAAATGTTTAGAAACCATTCAAAGTATACCAACAACACGTGAAAAGTATCAAAGGTAGAAGGGGTTGTACTAGATTTGAGAAATTATTTGTATTTCAAATACCTCATGTGGGTTGAGTGTGGGAATCTTTTAAAAATATTTCTGCTGTGATTTTCGTTTGCTCCTGCTGGACATTTCTGAATTCCCTGATTGTACTTTTACCTTTTCCTTATTGTTTGGTATGAATAATATGGACTGAAAATATATTTTAGCAGCCCTTTCTGTGCTCTTGTCAATCTTTCTAAACTTTGACATAAAATAAAATGTAGTGTGAATATTTTATAAGTGTTCATATTTTGAATTGATAAGCAGAGCAACTTATTGTATAGCTTGCTTGCTTTCCTTTTTTGTTTGTTTGTTTGTATTTAAAGATATTTTTGATCTCTTCAAAGACTACGGGAGAAGTGGCATTTCGCAGCGCACCTGGAGTGATTTTTTTAATGATGCTCACCTTTTAGAAAAGTCAGGGGTCTGGTGCTCAATAGACCAAGTTAGTCTATTAAAACAATATAAGCTCCTTGGGACAGGGGGTGCATCTTTGCTGGCTTCTTACATGGCAGTAACTGTAATGGGGCCCATCACCCTTTCCAAGGGAGAAGCTCTAAACTTGGGAAATGCTTACAAGGGGCCTGATTCAAAATCCACTCAAGTCAATGGGAGTCTTTCCATTAACTTCAGTGGCCGTGATTCAGACTTTCAACCCTGGGAAAGAAGTGGAACCAGCATCAACATCAGCGATATTAGAGGCTGGCTGGAGAAAAGGTTGTGGTTGCTGTTGTTGTTCAATGGTAAAATCCTTTGCCATTTAAGTAGATGGCAAAATTCCCATTGGCTTCACAGTCCAGGAGCAAGGATTTCACCCAAGGAGTTCAGGGGAGGGGAGAACAGAGGTTGTATTTTTATTTTCTTCAAGCCAGTTAATTCTTCCATTACTGAAAGGGGTTCTGTGCATTACTGTTACAGTTCTTGCAAGGTAGCAATGTTTCATACTTAGTGGCTTTAGAAAGACTGTACAGACAGACAGCATTAACAAGCCATAGGGCTAGTTAGTTATGTCTTCGCACAGCAATGGATAATATGCAAAACAGGACAGAATAGCTAGCTGGGAAATGGCTGTGATAATCCCCACCAAATCTTGTAGTCCATTGGAAACATTTCATGTCAGGAGGACAACGTCAATTAAGCTGAAGACTCTAAAAGTTCTAATATTAATATTAGCTCCTTATTATGCATTCACCTGAGCTTAGATGAATTCTTATAAAGAGCATCACTAAGCTGCAAACGAGGCTGGTAAAGCTGAGAAGAGCCTTGTTACATGCAAAAATCTACACCTATTCATGAATATATATTTTGTAAAAGAATGAGAAGGGTGAAAGCTTCTCATTTCCATCTAGCGAATCCCATCTTGCCATTTCAGGAGCGCTGAAACTTTTTTTGTTTGAGGGGATGTGAGGAAAGATTGTCTTATCTTCTTTCCATTCACAATCATGTTGCATCTATATGGCAATGACAGCAATTTCTGAGACAGAAAAGTAAAACTAGGAATGTATCTGTGTATTTTTAACTGTTTTCAGTTCATGTTTGAGAAGCAGGTACTTTTGTTCTTCATTTAATCTACTCTCATCAGTTCAGTTTCCCTCCGCTAGAAATAAGGAAGTCAGTCAGCTCTGCATGGATTACTAGCAAGTGCTCTATGGGCCATCACAAACTATTTCAACCCTCCCCGCCCCCAGTTCTGCTGTTTTATCACAAAACAACAAGAAACAAGCCATTGATAAACCAAGAAACTCCCAATACTGCACAATCAATGATTTCTTTGGAAGACCATTTCACAAAAAGTAGAGGTAATTTGTATTTCATCCTTGGACAATCTTATTCCATATTGAAAAAGAGCAGTAAAAGAGATAGGTTTGGAATTACATTGGAAATTCAACGTTTTGATAGTTTAATTTCTACCCTTCCCCCCACCCCCCAATTTTGGAGATTGTCAACTGTTTCTTCATACGCAGGTATCATCAAATGTCCAGCTGGAACATTTTATTTGAGCACAGATCACTCGCCTCCCACAAAGCACAACTGATCTCTGTGTGATCTGAGGAAATCTCATATCATCTGACAATAAATCAAAAGTAGTTTCCAGCCAGTAACTGGTCCCATTTGTGTAAGTAAGATTTCAAGGCTGTGACATTGGCATATGTAGGATACATCTGTGCTGTGACACTGCAGAATAACTCAAATTAAGGTCCTGATCCAGTAGTTGGCTTCATGTGAGCGGACCCAACAGGATTCTGTCTGAATCCTAATAGTAGAAATGCTCATCCTAAATGTCTTGCTATGGTCTGACCTGCAAGATGCTGAGCATTTTGGTTTCCACGCAGCAAAGAGCTACATCCTTAACTTTAACAGGTCTATTATGCACTTAAAATTAACCATATGCTTATGTACATTGCTGAACTGGGACCTTTAATGAGGCCCTTACATTTTCTTTTATCATAGAGTTTAAATTTCAACTTAGTTTTCATTTATTTTAACATTGATTGAAACAGAAAACAAACAACAACAACAAACCCCTCCGTGGATACAAGACAGTTCTGCAATCCACAGATTAAAACATGATCAGAGACATTATAGTTTATCTTGTAAAAGGGAGTATTTAAAATATAATTATAACAATGCACAATAAGAAAAGAGCATAGTAATTATGAAAAAATGATTACTGTGCATAAGCAGTAGCTGATTTCTAGGCCACCAAATGTTTGCTGAATTAATTTTTTTTTGTTTTTTTTAAAAGAGAATAACCAAAAGCATTAGTTCACACTATGGACCAGCAGGATATAAAAAATGTAAAACAATTAAACGGTTTAAGTAAAATGAGGATCAAAAGTATCTAAAACAGAAACTAGCTCAAGTCCTACAAGTTAATTTGGTAAAAACATTCTGTCCTACGATTCTGTATAGTAAGGACTTGATCTGCATCTGGTGCAAAACCAAACAGCTTCATTATTTTGAATGGAGTTACACCAACTCACTCCAGCTGAGGATCTGTTCATCCTAATACATTCTGATAATTAAACTTAGTTTTTTGAAGCCTCTGCCCCTTTTCCTTTCTTCTATAGAGAAAAGCTCAACAATCCCACATTGCTTCTGAGGCACTGCTTATATAATATGTTTATTAAAGCTTGTCAACAATTTTCTGTCAAAACTCTTTTTCAACAAAAAATACCTTTTGACCAAAATGAAAAAACCTCTTGACAGAAAAAAGAACTAGTTTCTTCTCCTGCCATTTTCATTGAAAACATGCAAAATTTTCTGCAAAATTTTTTAAAAAAGGAGAATTTTTCATTTTTTCCTCAAAATATATGCACTTTTTTAAATCAACTGTACTTCTCGTGATATTGCTTATTGACTAGTTTGCTGCTGTTCGGTTACATTCTTCTACATTTGAATTGCTTTCCTGCATTCTTTGTTCTGATACTGCTTTATCTAAATTATTCAATGGTCCAATCACTACGACATCAGCTACTAAGACCTGATGTTGAGTTGGTTCACACTAAGTTAAAAGGATAGCTGTTAAATAATAAAATAATGTAACTATAGTGCATTTGTAGAAATGATTTATAAAATCTATATTCAAAATTACAAAAAGTTACCAGACAAGCTACCATAGTGATGAGTGGCAGTAGAAATCCTTAAGATATACAGATGACGGTACAACAAGCCGTCACTAATTCATGCTCAAATGCTTCCTCGCCATCTCCTGCAGGGGAGACATGTAGGGCTGCTATATGTACAGGCAACTGTAAATAATGTTCTGCTGTCTTTTAAACTATCTGTGAATTTACACAATTCTAATTCTGAAACAAAACAATGGGTTAATGTTGCTTTTGGTTTCTACAGAAGGCCCTTTACTATATAATTGTATAATGTGGGGAAACAGCTTTATATAACAGAAAAGTACCCCAAAGCGACAATTAAAAAGAGAACAGCTGTTTGGCTAGAAATTAAAAAGAGTGAATAACTTTTGATAAACTATATTATAGCTTAAGTAATTATCTCCAGTTCACCTCTCTGTCTTAAGAAATAGGAAACCATCCTTTCATCTTTTTCTGTAGTAATTTCTTCCAAAGTGCACAAATACATTAGAAAAGGAAAGTAAATCTCAGAGGAGAAATATCATGTCAAGCAGCAAGCTAATGTTTCTATTCTAGAGAAACAAATTATTTAGAAAAGATAAAAGAGTTAATTGTGTGTGTACTTTGGGGGAGCCAGCATGCTAGCTAAGGAGTTCAAGCCAGCTCTTATTGCAGCCAGTGGAGAGACTTCATCGGCTCCAATGGAGGAGGATTGCCAGATGTCCGGTTTTTGACCGGAAAGTCCCGTCAAAAAGGGAACCTGGTAGTGTCGGGTTAGCCATAGTAACTGGCCTCTGCCACCAGGGGAGGGGAAGGGGCAGGAAGAGCAGCAGCTGCTACGGAGCCTGGAAGAGCACTCAGGGAACAGCTCCTCCGGCAGAGAGAGGTACCGGCGGCACCCCTGTCCTGCCCTGAGCATGGCTCTCCCCTGTTCTGTCCTGCCCCAGTCACCCTACCCCACCCCCAGAGCGTGGTTCTCCCTCCCTTCTCCACCCTGCCCCAGTCACCCCCACCCCCAGTGTGCGGCTCTCCCTTGAACATCCTGACCCAGTCACCCCTCCACCCCTAGAGCTCTGATCAGCTGGCGGGGGACAGAGGTGGAGAGTGCAGAGAGTGATGGTGTGGGGGGAAGAGGAGCTGGTGGAGGCAAGCCTCGAGAGAAAGAAGTGGAGCAGGGGGCGGGGGAGGTTCTGGTGCTCAGTGTCCGGTTTTCACAAATTAGAAAGTTGGTCATCCTACAATGGAAGTTGGATCAGGCCTCAATCAAAACGGTGCTTTATCATATCACTGTGGAAACCCAAAGAAGTATTTGTTTGAACTGGTTAGAAACTGGAATTTCCATTCTGCAAGCAATTCTGACATTTCTATATTTGTTTTCATTCGGAATCAAATGAAAAAGTTGAAATTTTGAAATTACTCTCAAAACAAAAATATAAAAATGATTCGGAACTATCAAATGTTTCATTTCAATATTGTCAAAATGTTTTATTTTTATAATATCAAAACATTATGATATATTAAACATAATATATCTAATATTAAATGTAATATTTAAAATATTTTGATATAACAGTCAAAACAAACAAGAAAGTCTAAACAGTTCCTGCAAAATGTTTTGATTTGACCAAACTTTTATTTTTCCAAGGAAAACTGTTGCTACAAATTTTTTTCAACCAATTCTACTGTTTCTCCCTTGTCAGATGGGTAACAGGAACTGATGCTGAACAGGATTAAACAGATTTATGTGTGGGAATTGCATTCCAGAGCAGGCACTTCAGTGGCTCAACAATAAGGAGTACTTGGATTTTTCTTTTATATTAAACTATGGGTCTGAATCAAAGCCCATGAAAGACTCCTGTGACTTCAGTGGGATTTGGATAAGGCTATTTTGAATGGAAATTTAATGAACTAAACATTTCTTTCCTGTTAAGCACTTGTGTTGATTCTGGCACCAACCTCAGAGGCCTTGGATGGGAGAGATTACAAAGTGTAGCAATTCCTTCTCTCGCCACTTTCATTGCTTTTGTATTAAATATCACTTTGCACTAATACTAAAACGTAAGAAACTTCAAACCCAACTAATCTTACATTAAATGTTTCTTTGGAAGGGGAAGGGCATACCCACATTCTGAAGGTACTGGTCAAATGTATGTTAATTTTACAAATGTAAAAGTTCTTCTAAAGAAGGATTCTCCTCTCACTAATGTATATACTAGTGTATATCAGGAATAACTCCACTGAAGTCAACTGAGTTGAATGTGTGCAAAACTGGTGTAACTGTAAGTGAGAGCGGAATCAGGCTATTGCGCCATTGTGTGGAACCGATGACTTCAAGATGTTACTGGTAGAAGGGGAGGGTTACAGGAGTGAATTCTTAGGGTGTATCTACACTTTGAGCTGGGCATCTGATTCCCAGCTTGAGGAGACATACTTGCAACAGCTTTCATCAACCTAACATGCTAAAATTAGAGTGTACCCATAGCAGCATGAGCGACAGGATGGACTAGCCATACCTAGTATGTACCTAGGGTCTCGGACAGGTATGTACTCAGGGCAGCTAGCCAATCCCACTGCTCGACCTGCCGCATTTACAATCTATTTTTAGCAAGCTAGCTTGATGAGAGCTACCACAAGAATGTCTCCTCAAGCTGGGAATCACACCCCCAGCTCAAAGTGTAGACATGCCTATAATTGTGTTTTTAAAATGCCTCAAGAAGCACTTAAATGAAAGGAGATCTCCTTTCTATTGAATGAATATACAATCAAAATAAATAAACAAATCATGCAGTACATGGGGATCATTCCATCCACCTCGGTTTGACAGTATTACAGGACAGGACCCATATCCCACTAAAATTTGCAGAATGTATTTACAGAAACTGGAACCTAGCCAGGTCACTGGAATTGCAGCAAGTGTCATGATAAGATCCTAAATAGCCAAAAGGGGTGAGGGAGTTGGACTTATGCCTCATTGAAAAAGGACAAGAGCACGCTGTACCAGAACATTAGATCAGTTCAGCTTCAGAGGAAAGAGTATCAAATACTGACTCACTGTAAACACTTCCTGCATATGTGAAACTTCATGAAACCCATCAGAGCCTGATCAATATCATTAAAAACCTGAATGTTGCCTGTACCATATTTAAGAAACAAGACCTTAGCCTTCCATTTTTAAGGACTTCTGGTGGAACCCAGGCCCCACATACCTTATTTCATGTCACAGTGACTAAGCAGAATGCTTGAGAAAAGAAAAGCGGTCGCATCTTTTTTTTGGCAGAGGTGCAAACAATTGGTAGATTAACAGCACTATAGTTTAATATCCTGAATCTTATCCATTTGTAATGATTTGCTATTGGACAGCTTCCCTAAGAAGAAAAAGTGTTTTGCATGAGTGACGTTGATTTTGCATGAACTGATGAGAGATGCATTTTCTTTCAGATTATTACTGGAAATTCTGTTTCCTTGGTTTCTAATACTCATTTATTTGTATCATCTTTAATGTCTTTTAGCTTCCTATACAAATTGTTATTTTATGCATGAATTAGTCTCCATAAATTTGAGCAGAAGTTGGTTATCTCAATGGCAATGAAATAAACACAAATGTTACAAATACCTATAAAAGCTTTTTTTAAAACAGTATCATTTATTGTTTTGCACCTTCCATTCCCATCTGACTATATGGCCACAGAAAAGTATGCCACACATATTTTTGCTATGTGTAACAAAGAAGTAAGCCATGAGGATCATGAGAAGCAAGTGATAGCTGGCCCATCCAAAACTCCGTGAAGTCAGTAGAAACACCCAGACTCTTAGATTTTGATTTACACAAGGAGCTGTGAAGAGGATATCAGTTGTGTAGAAATCTCTTTGAAGGAACATTTCCTTTTTTCCTTCAGAATTTCAATTTTAAGGTCGAAACCCAAAAAATTATGAAGGGTGGTATTTTATTGGTTGCTTTGGGTTTAAACAGAACATTAGAATTTCTAGATATTAACAACAGTATGCAAAGAATGTGAGAGCCAATTTCTAACCTTTCATGAAGAACAGACTGATTTACAACAAAGAATTACACATGGGGATTTGGTTTCTTCTTTTATTGACTCTCAGCCTAGATAAACATTACGCTAAAAGGACATATACTGAAGATCTGAACTGGAGACTGCTTTTATTACTTATCAGACTGAAGCCTCAGTTCACTATTGATGAATGAAAACATGTTCAGCATAAAAACTTGTGGCTAATTTTGATAATAATAATAATAATAAAAAAAATAATAAACTTTTATTTTGAACAAAAAGTAAACAAACTAAATTACCTTAAGAACATTCTACCTCTGATTCTATTCAACTACAAGGAGTCAGATCCTCATCTGGTATAAAGCAGCTCGACACCATGACTTCGGTTGTGCTATGCCCATTTATACCAGCAGAGGATCTGGCTAAGATCTTTTCTATTTTGTAGTGGGAACAAACTCAACGAAGAAAACTCTTTAACTGTAAACACAAAGCCGTCCTTCAAGACCTCACACAAGATGGCCTCTATAAGACTATGGACTTGAACAAGAAAGAATGAACTCAATAAACCTTTTTGCCCTCTCCTGCAAAGTCAGAAGTTATTTTATTTGGATGAAAAGGGTGCTCATGTATTTCTTACTATTCAATTATTTTGAAATAGCAACGAAGTCAGTTTCATCACAGGATATCAGCAATTTTTAAATGATCTCATGTACGGTAATTTATAACAGAAAATCAGGTACAAATAGCATGCAATGCTTTCTGGTTCCCCTCTAATAGAAATAAAATGAGTCCCTGGTTATGGGTGACCTTACTTGCACTTGCATCCATTTTACTTTTTAGTGTTCTGCTTAGTGCTCTTGGAAGAAAACAGCAAACACAAACCTCTGATCCAATGATGCTTCTGAAAACAATAGCTCAGTGTTTCTGGTTTAAAATCTATTTTTCCTATCTTCATAAACTAAAACTACTGATCACCAAGACATCCCTATTATTCCAAAAGGTATTTGGTGAACTATATTTAAACTGACAATCAACTAGGACCCATGTAATACCAAGAATAAATTCTACCTCTCCTAATACAAAGCTATTTCATATAACAAATTAATTGGCATTTATAAACAGCAATATCACCATCCCATTTATTCCTATTTCTATCTACCACTGTTAGAGTTAATACCACTAAGAAAAGAAAACACACTGCAAGCATATGTTTTCAATATGACAATATGTTAAATATTGTCAATACAATGTTTTTTTTTCACCAGTAATAAATGATTGCTGTACATGGACATTTATTTTTCACTAATTAAGGTTGAGTCTTGGCATTCTGTGCTCAGGCTCCAACACATGTATATCATTAATGTCCTGAAAAGCATATACAAACCCAATGTAAAACTGTATGTGTGTGTGGTGGCGAGGAGAGGCGAGGAAATGGGGACTGTCCTGCTTCACTTCTGCCCATTCATTTATTTGCTTCAGCCATGTATGTTTCAACAATATATTTTGTTTACAGATTGTGGGGAGAGAAACATCTGCTGTGTCTTTGTGAAAGGCCATTGCAATTAAAAAAAACCAGACTGAATATTTCCATTATCTGCAGCTATCCTTGTAGCTTGTTAAAAATGTGTGGCAAAATAGTCTCACGGCAGGAAGGAAGTTTTTGGTCTGGTAAAGATGTAATAATGCATGGCCAAAAAGTAATACAGAGACCGCCACATGAGTATCGTAGCTATAACTTGTTATGGTCACAGCATACACATAGAGCAGTTAGATAAAAACAGAAATGCTCTTTCTGGCAGGTTGCAATGTAACACCACTTTATTTCTTAGAATTCAGAATGATGACACACGAGAACCCAAAAAGAGAGGGAGAAAAAACAAGCTGTCCCCTAAGGCAGCATGGTACAACTCACCCCACCTTGGTTTAAGCTACTTCTTACCAGACTAACTGATTGCACACTTCTCTACCGACACCCTTACCCTGTGAGCAGGACCAAGAAACCTCTCCCTAGCCTGCAATGCCAACACAGCCCCCAATACACCACACAGCTGTACATTCCCAAAGATAGTGATTTGAAATTTGTCAGCAAAATAACAAGGCCAGCTTTTTGGTGAACATTTTTGTGAAAAATTCATTCCATTTCTTCACCAGCTATAAAGTGCCAAAAAAATTCAAATTGTTTTGATGAACAGAAGGATACATTTTTTCCCTAAAACTTTAATTGTAAAATGTCCCCATTTTTAAAACCAACTCTACCTGATATCCCATATTCCAATGATGATTATTGGGCACAAGGTAAAACAAACTAGTTTACGAGCATAACACACTGTTAGTGTAACTAAAACAGCAGAGGTTTGCAGTAAGTGTGAGGGGAAGGGCTGAAGGGGAGATTCTTTTTATTGTTACCGCTCTTTGTTTCATTAAATTCCTCTGGATTCACGGAAAGGCTCCATGCATGTGGTCCTGTAATAGGATACTATGTACTAGCCCACACAGTAGTGTTCCTTTACTCACTAGAATGCAGAAATGCCTTAAAAGCGTATTTGACCCTGAGTGGGTAAGGAATGTGATCTGGAATAGGTTACACAGCAGAAAACATTTACTAGAGTTGTGACTGACTGACTCATACGGATAGGGGATTTATTTCACCTTGGGACAAAATAGTCAAATGATTCCAAAAGCTATTGACAGCATTATTGTTTTGTTTCGCAAACGTTCACTATGGGCCGTTATCGTCTCCTCCCACAAACCCAAAAGATGGGAAAGCACTTCAAAAACTGCACCAGGCTTAGGGCATTGAAACAGCTTTCCATTCTCTCCCTTGCAAAAGGGATTAACAGTAGCACAGAACATGGATTGCTCACTGTGCAGAGCCCCAGGGTATACAAGAAATCCCACCCACAACTCTAGGGTCCTGTGTAGACACCAGCAGCCTCTCCATTCAGTTTCCAAGCTCTATTGCAGAAGGCAAGTGGATGCTGCAAAAGTGTGTGGAGCGGTGGTGTGGGACTTTAAAGGTTTCAGAGGGAGTGCATTCCCTGCAAGCTATAGGAGGCTATATGCCTCCTGAAATACCATGTCACAGTGGTCTCCTGCTGCGATGATGTGGTTTCACACTCTCCACAATACAAGACTCAGTCTTCAAAAGAGCCCATACTCCGTAAAATATAAAATCATATTATGGCGTCACTGGACATTTTAAATAAATCAGCTATTTATGGTGATATTTATGGAAAAAATGCTATGAAGTAAAATTATTCTTCTTCTAATGTAAGTGCTGTCATTACCCATAACGCTCCTGCCTTTTCTGAGTAGCTGATATTAAACATTAAACCCAGTGTGCCACAACATGGCATTACACATGATTCTAACCTGAAAGACTTTATTATTGTCCAACTCCATGAATGGGAACACTAACTGAGTGATAGTAAACACATCAGAAAATTTCAAGTGCAGTGTACTTCCTTGGGGAGAAAGGTCACTGAAGGAAATCTCCTTGGTTTCTACACGGTACATGTGTTTCAGAGGTTTGTTTGTAGGAAAATCATGCAACAGTTTCCCATGCTGTGGGCTCAAAATTTAGAGAGGGCGAATTCTACTAATTTGTAATGGAAAATTAAATTTGTTGTTGCATTTGTCCCCAGCTTGGAACTTCTACTATAGTGCTGACTATCTAGAGAAGAAACTGAGGAAAGGAAACAGAAAAGGAAATATTGAAAGGTGAAGAATATTCAGAGTCGGAATCAGGCAAAATAGGGCAAAATAAATGGGGGGGACAAAGGGGAAGGAAAAAAGGTACAGAAATGGGAAAAGAAACCATGTTAAAGCAATGAAGGGAAAAGTAGGAGGTGAAGGGAGAGGAATACTCCTGTGCTGTCTTGAAAAAATGTAAAAGCTTCAAGCGAAAGCATATGCCACAGATGTCTTTAGCTATTTCCACAGAAGACAAAGGGGGCCTTTACAATACAAAGAGCTCTGCAGAGAGAGATTGCAACTGAACGAGTAAACAAATGGGTGAAATGTCACTGCCTGTGGCAAATTCTTTCAAGAATGACAGAAACCTCACAGAAACTTTGCAGGGAAGACTGAAGGCTACCTGCTGTATTGTGTTACCAACAGACATGTTAAGGCTTCAGGTGGTGTCAAGGTGAGGAGGTATGTGGGGTCAAACCAAGGAAAAGACAGAGGATTGTGGATTATGTAGAAAACAACATTCCTCTGCCATCAAGATCAGTTTAAAAACTCATCTTAAAACTACACTGGCAATTCAACATATCTTCACAGTGAGATCTGATATGAGTGATACCATCAGAGAAAGCCACATGGGAGATTAGAAAGGCAGGCTTTTAGGTTTTTAATATATTGTGAGAAATACAGAATTTGAGCAACTGTACATTAAAAATACAACCATTTAAAAAAAGTGTAAATCCCCATTTCTTTGGAGATCTTTCCTTTGTTTACACTGGTCCTTATTCTGCCCTGCCTCCCTCTTACTCCCATATTGTAGCACCCTTACCGAACATGTAGTCCCATTCAAAATGTGACTAAATATGGGCAACAAAATCAGAATTGGGCCCAATGAAAGCCCTCTCTAATGGAAGAATATGGCAGCAACTTTCTTTAGAGCAAACTGTTGCATGAATCAGACAGCAGGGAGTGCTATGAGCGACAATTTTCTGCTGTCAGTAACAGTGCACTGAGCATATGACTTGATATCCATCAGTTTAATCATATTCCATTTAAAGTACAATCACTTTTTTCACACTGCTATTAATAGAGATGTTAATCTTGCCCTGAGTCTTTCTTTCTTTCTTTCTTTCTTTCTTTCTGCTTTACTGTTTACAATTTAGCTTTTCCCTAGACAGACAGAGAGATCCACTCCATGTTGCTCATAAAATTCAGAAGCAATGCAATAGACTGGGAATTAAAGGGCTACAACTTTGACCACATTGATGAATATGGCTGAAAAAAACTCAGAGGCCTATGGTATTTCCTGCCCCAAGAATACCAGCTCAGTAGTGTGACTGTAGAACTTCACAGCTATATGAGAAACACATTGAGATGAAATTAACCCCTTCTTTCTAGAGTGTACTTTGATACAGATCTAGATTTGGAGGGAAAAGCCCACAGACCTAAACATTTGTAGTTTTTGATGGTCATTACTGTAGAAGAGGAACAAAAAGCTTTCCTCAGGCTTAAGAGTACTAAATGCATTACAGGGGTCATTAAAGTATGAAGAATGAAAGCAATCATGGGTACAGTATGGATTTTTAAACCTTAATACTCAAAATATACCAGCTAAGGTCCACAATTAAAAAAATGTCTAAATTAATGCACCTTAAAGCATTTGTACTGTAGCAAGTCAGCATTAAAATTACACTCTTGCATTGACAGGACTATAACAGTAAGATATTGATCTGCATTCATTATACAAGCATTCATTATATCTTCAAAACATGGTACAAGATGATATAGACATATTTAAAGCCTCGATAGTGCTGTTGAGCAAATAAATAACAGAAATGGCCAGGTTTTATTCTAGTTGGTAAAAAGAGGGCTGATGCTCAAGATGTCCCTGAAATAACTGGATGTTGCTGCAAAAAAATGCAAAATTTAAACAGTTACAATTAGAGTGATAAGGTGGTGAGATAATATCTTTTACTGGACAAACTTCTAAGTTGGTGAGACAGAAGTTGATCCCATAAAAGATATTATCTCACCCACCTTGTTGCTCTAATATCCTGGGACCGACACAGCTACAACAACACTGCATACAACTACAGTTAAACTAACATCATTAGGTTTATGGAACACAATGCCACTTGGCTGGCGTCACCATCACCTAAAGGCTGAAAATAGAACTATGAATCTAAAAGCAGGAGCCGCTACTGGCTGAGTGAAAAGACACAGCTTGATTCTTAATCCTTTCTGCAGTCCAGCCATCACAGGGGCACTGAGCCACACTGAGTAAGTAATGGGTCATACCATATTTGGGCAGTTCACACTCTGAAATATTGTTTTGGCTTGTCTATGCGCAGAACCAGGAAAGCACTGCATCTGTTTACTCTTGGAAGACCTTCTCCACAACAGTAGGGGGCAAGAATTGTCTATTGGTAATGAAAATATATTATTTGCAGCATCTGATGGGGCTAGAAAAGAAGGGCTAGTATGACTTAATGGACAAAACTGGTTCAACCTGGCTTGATTTAGCATCAATTCTATTCTGTTTACATAGCATGTAAAATGAAAGCAGCAGTCCTTTAGGTGCCATCCTGTAACTCTTATTCGTGGTTTTTTTTCAAGGGAGTATTCCCATACTAATAGGACAATTCATGCACGTTACACAGCATAAATAGGAGTTGCAGGATTAGACACTTAATAGGGTTACAGTTATGTTCCGCTCCCTACATCTCAGACCTTGTCATATCGTGTTCCCCCAAGAGCATGTATTCTGCCAACCTTTTTCTTAGGGTGCCCAGCACTGTGGTATGTGACCACTCACATACATTAATTTATCATCAAAACGCAAGGTGGTGAAATATTATCCTCATTCTTCAGATGGGGAAAATGAGGCATAGACCGATGAAATGACTTGCCCAACGTCACCCAGGTTTTGTGTCCCAAAGTCAGGAATTGAACCCCTATCTCCTGTGTTCCAGTCTAGCGATATATCTACAAGACTAACCTTCTTAAGGATGCTAGCCTGGATACCCCATTCAGTTCATTCTCATGCTCTCATTTATTGTTGCACACTGTTTCTGGGAAGATTTCATCTTTCACCTGATCAGTTTATCACATAACCATCTACTCATACAAATAACTCACAAACACACACTTCCTTCCATGAGGCCCACAATAACTGAGTTTGGAATGATCATTGGGACATACATGTGCAGCATTATATTACTCTTCAAACAGAGGATTTCCCAATCTTTTCTGTCTTTTACATGGCTCTCTCTTAAAACCTGAAAAAAGAATGAAGGAAAGGAAAGGAAAGGAAAGGAAAGGAAAGGAAAGACAACTTCATTGGGCTTTGGATCAGACTTGCAAAGAGTAAGCTGTTTGGGGATAGGGACTCTTATACAGTAAAAGCTGTGTTAGCCGGCACTTTACCAACCAGAAAGCTCTAGAAACTGGCATTTCTGATATCCATTAAAAAACCGGATGGCACAGGACCTATCTACCTGGCTCCGCGTGGCTCCCCGGAAGTGGCAACATGTCCCTGCTGCTCCTAGGCGGAGGAATGGCCATGGGGGCTCCGGGCGCTGCCCCTGCCCCACCCCGAGCCCTGGCTGCGCAGCTCCCTTTGACCAGGAACCATGGCCAATGGGAGCTGAGGGTGGTGCCAGTGTGCACAACTGCCTGGCTGCGCCTCTGCCTAGGAGCAACAGGGACATGTCACTGCTTGCGAGGAGCCCCCAAGATGAGAGCTGCCCAGATCTGGCACCCCGTACCCTAAGCCCCTGTCCCAAGCCAACTCCCATACCCAAACTCCCTCCCGCGCCCCAACTCCCAGCCTTGAGCCCCCTCTTACACTCAAACTCCCTCCCTCCATATAACTCTTAGTTAACCAGAATTTTTGATTAACCGGCAACCCCCCCACATCCCCCAGCATGCCAGATAGCAAAGCTTTTACTGAATATTACATTTGGTAGGTCACATGGTATGTCTCAGTTCTCTGGTTGGATGACCACCACTCAAAGTCTTGTTTTTGGTGCAAATACTCATGCATCACAGCTTTGAAATTTGCTTTCTGAAAGTATTCTATCAGGGTTCTCAAACTTCATTGCACCACAACCCCCTTCTGACAACAAAAATTACTTCATGACCCCAGGAAGGGAAACTGAAGCCTGAGCTTGCCAGAGCCCCACTGCCGCAGACGGGGAGGGGACCCAAGGCCTTCAGCCCCTGGTGAGGGGGCCTGTAATCTGAGCCCAGGGCTGAAGCCCAACCCCAAACCCCAGGGCTGAAGGCTTTGGCCCCATGTGGTGCAGCTCCGGCTTCAGCCCCAGCAACTCTAACACCAGTCCTAGCGACCCCATTAAAATGGGGTCTTGACCCACCTTGGGGTCCCAACCCACAGTTTGAGAACTGCTGTTCTACACTATTTGCTTAATGTACGCTGTTTGAGGAAGCTGGACCATATGAAGAAGATTAAGGTTTGTTTCACCACCCTTCTCTTCCCAGTAAGTGAAGTGAAAGCTGTCATTTCAAAGACTGGATTGGGTATCATATGGAGGGGGTTAAGTTTACAAACCTATCTACCTAAAATGGGATTTCACTGGAAGCTGAGACTGCTCAGTGTTTTTTTGAAAAAATCAGGCCAGTTCTATTGGATTTAGGATCCTAACATTTGCCACTATATTCTCTCCACTGTGGCTTCAGCTCTGATTTAGACTGTGACTATTATAATCTGCACAGGAATATTTTAAAGCAGATTTATCTGCAAACAACTGTGGAGAAGAGAGAGGCCAGGATCAGGATACATCCACTGCTCCTACATACACTGAAATGCTGCTAAGTGTTTATTACACAGACTTGTCAACAGGATTTATCAAGTTATAAATCAGCTGACAATCATCTAATAAATAAAATCTTCATCCTCTGCATTACTGTGATATAGAGAAGGAGAAAGTTTGGTAGAATTTTGTGGACTTATTTGGGTGAGAGAGAGATAGAGGGAGTGTGTGTGTAAATTAAAAAGCTAATGTGTAAAGGAAGAAAAAGGCAAATAAAAATTTCAGGAAATTCATTTATACCTGGATGGCCCATAAATTGGCTTATAAATTCCACATATGAAGTATGTACAGTCCTTAGAACAAAGAGACCTACTGGGTCTAAACTACACTCATAGGGGTGGTTTTTTGCATGAACACTTGGGCCTAATTCCATCTACTGTCCCACTGAACAGGGGATTAAGCAGTAAGGGCCAGTCTCTTACATAGTGTATATTGGTGTCACACCTTTGAAATCTATGAAGCTATGCCAATTCATAGCTGCGAAGGGTCTGGCCCTAAAATTTGCAAGGTTATCCCCTTTATGAAATTAAAACTGTTTGCATCCTTACTTGCAAATGCAGGAAAATCCCAATATTTTGCAAGTCAGTTCCTTAAAGAAAAGCATTTGCAAATTTAAAATTGAACAGTCATTTCCCTTTTTGACACTTCCTACCTCACAAATTCAAAAGCACGGTCACACTATATAAAACGGCTTTTCCCAGTGAAGATTTCAATATGCCATCTTGAATTCGTTCATTCTTGACACAAAGATCCAAGAGATTCCCTAATATTACATTTAAAAATTAAGCAAGTATTTGTATGACTTTGTTGTTCCCCCCTACCCCCCCAGTCAAAAGCTTGCACTAAGTGAGATTCTCCTGAAAGTGGTATCTAAAGACATCCCCAGTCAGCTTTTCAATTTTTTGTCCTCTAAAACCTTCTGCATTTTTGAAGGTGTGGCTCTGGATAGAAGGAATAAATTAAGGAAGATACAGTGATCTTCTAGCAATGATACCTGTACGGTAGGATCACAGTTTATTCAGATGTCCTTTCTAGTGTAGCCTAAAGAAATAACCTGACAGGCAGACAGACAGGTTTCCATTTAAACAAAAAGGAAAAAAAGAAAAGACTAAGAAATAGCTGCTAAAAACCTTGTTGTTGACTTCCTTCCTTGAATTCCCCTGACAAAAGTAATGAGTGAGGTGACAGGAAACCTGATATTAATTCTGCAAGTTCTAACTAGATGTGCAGGAGATCTAAGCACAAGGAATGGAGCTGGAATGCAGAGCAAATAGGCAATTATTCTGAGCAGAAGAATTCTATGCCTGATGATGACTTGCCCGTCTCTCCTCTCTGGTGTCGGTTTTACAGAGACTGTAATCTTGTATGTTGATGCCTACATTCAATTTTAATGCCTGATATTGAGTGATGGGAAGCTGTAGGAATTCTTGTGAGAGTCACTGTTAATGGGTTTAACTCAATTGGTGTGCCTGCCTGGGATATTTCATAAATATGTAACCTGAACTACGTGATCAGAATAACTACCAAGAATCATGCAGAGTGCCCATCCTAACAATACCATTTGCTCTATTCCTTTGTCACCTTTTATTCTAAATCTTTAAACTCTCATCTATGTTCTAAAAATAAAAAATGCCAATAAGATTATACACACACACACATAATACATATACACACACACAATGAGCTTTGGAGATGGGGAGATAGTGCTGTTGCAAGTCTTTTGGCAGACTGATCAGAGATGCTACTTGTGTGAACTGTGACACACCAGCCTACAAAAGTATGTTCCAGCTATGCACAGAGATGGGACTAGGGGACCGAGGTTGCACTACAGGGACTGCACGGAGTTCTCACTGTTAGCAAATCAATTGAAAAATCCACTCCTTTCACTCTCTGGACTCTGTGGGCCATTCCGCACTAGAGCAGATTGGTACTAGAAAGAGAAAATCCTCTGTCAGAAAGAAAAACAAACACTCTTGAGAGCAATTTTTCTTTGAGAAGGCAAAATTTTCCCACTTACGTTGTGCCTTATTAAAGGCTTTAAAAATATACAAGATATCCTTTTTCTACAATCAATCTTTTGCCTCTTGGTTACTCTTTTTTTTTTCTTTCCAAATTTAACACCGGCAATCTTTGTTAGTTGATGACACGCAGAAGATGTATTTATCCTTATGGTTTCTCTGAAGTGACGCCGCTTCTATGGGTTTTGACCTACTTCAACACCGTATCATTTGGGATAAACTGGAGTCATTGAACTGGAGTCTAGTGAAAAGATTTTTCAATGATCCACTTGCAGAAACAATATAGATATTTGCTCTCACTTACATTTTGACTTGTAGTAAACAGGAATGCGGAAGGAATGTAGGCACCACCCTGGGCAAGGTGCCAAATTAATATTTTTTCCCCAATGTATTGGTATTGGAAGATCTGACAGGCCTCTAACTAATGATTTATGCATGATTTAGGCCACACGCCTGGCCTCTTACCCAGGACCAACTGTGTACTACTGCACTCTTCACTGGTTAGCGTTATAGCCTCACTTTATCATGAACGATGATAAGTGAGGTACATTCAGAACTGCAGCGAATACATCAACAGAACAGTCAGAGAGAGAGAGAGAGAGAGAGTATTCTGCTATTATCTTAACTACAAGGTCTGGGTCTTCACTGCACATCAGTGCCAATATATGTAAAACTGGCCACATGGATTAAAACTTGAAAGACCATGCTGAACAGCACAGGGCCAGCACAGCTACACAAGGAGAACGGGAAGATATGAACTTTAAAATTGTGCTGAGAATGGTTTGTGTTTGTTTTTTATACCCATACTTAGTTACTCCCCTTCAATTAGTACTTGTAGCAGTTTTTGTTTGACTTAAAAAATCAGATTATAAAGTCATTTAACACTGGTTACTACCACTTATATCTTTCATACATCTATTTATGCAAATAAATCAAGCACTGTTCTGACTGTATTTCCTATATTTGGTTGCAATCATTGTCATAAGAATGAATTTACATAATGACATCTGCGGCTTGTTACAATTTGCAGTTTAAAACTAAAGTGCATGTAAGATAACTTGTACAACCAACCATTTCATTATTGTCTGATTTGAATGGATGCCGTTTTGGTTTCTTTCCCTATGTTTATCAAGGATGTAAATGGGAGAATGGGAATAAGCAGTGAATCAAATTACAGACCAATCGGAGCAGTACAGATTACTGTAATTGTTCATATTCCCAAAGAACAAGACTTTTGAAATTCTGATATTTCATTTTAGGAATGATGGCATTAGAAATTTTGTGAGCATCTAGTTTTCAAAAGTTTATCGTGTCATGAACTGTATTTTTTTTTATGAAACCCAAAGCATTAAAAAAATCAGTTAAAAAAGAGCAGCTCAAATCCCTTTTCTGGCCACCTCATCTGTTTCTTGTAAGAAGGGGTATGCAAAGATTCCTGACTCTTCATTACTATAGCCTAAGGAGGGTTAAGATACTAGTTTGGGCTCTTGTAGCATTATCCTCTAAAGTAACATTTTATATCCACTTACTCTTGGAAGCCTCTCCCTGATCCAGTCTCCCATCTTTCCAGTTTCAAACTATTGCAATGTCTGATTCCACATTTAGAGACATTCTGGTTTGCATTATATTGATTTCTTCCACTATATAATTGGTTGACTTGAATCTGACTGTACTCAGTAAATCAATAGCAATAGTCTTGATGGAAAATAGCTTCAAGTTTCAACAATCCTATCATTCCACTACAGAATGAAGTAAAATTGAAGACTAAAGGGATCATTATATTCCTGTAATGACACGATAAAGGACTGGATATTCCAGTGGGAGAACAGCATGGCAGCAAGGTTCCAGTAATGGGATGTGGCTGGGAGATGCCGTTCTGAAAACATTAACACTGAGACCATTCAGAACATTCTGAAAAAATGCCCAGAATTAGAACAGTGTTCTAGGATTTAAACATTTACGTCAAACATGGGCACTATCTAAACAATTTTGAACATATACTTGTGTGTTACAATTGTTCTCAAACAGTGTCCAGTGGCCCCACTACAGATTGAGTGACTAGCAAATGCAAAACACTGCCATGTGGTCCTCAGAGCTGCTTCAGTTATAGTCATGAAACATGCATCATTCATGAATGAGGGATGCTTCCTGATAGTTGTAGTCCAGAGCAATGAGGGCTTTATATAATGAGGATAGACTCATACCTAGTAAATATAAATTTCTACCATCCAAGGGGAGGAAATTAGCAGGACAGATACCAACTGGAGGGAAAAGGAGTACTTGTGGCACCTTAGAGACTAACAAATTTATTAGAGCATAAGCTTTCGTGAGCTACAGCTCACTTCATCATCACTTCAAGCTTATGCTCTAATAAATTTGTTAGTCTCTAAGGTGCCACAAGTACTCCTTTTCTTTTTGCGAATACAGACTAACACGGCTGCTACTCTGCAACTGGAGGGATACAACCAAACAGTCACAAACATTGAACTAAAGCAAAATTATATTCATATTATCTTCTGAACACTATCCTAATCTTTTTTCTTTCATGTCAACAAGAACTCAAGTTGCTAAATTTAGGGAAAATTTAGGATTGGAACTGGCAGACGGGAAGTGGCTTGTCCATATTAACTGAAGAAGTGTCCATAATTTGTAAAAAAAAAAAAATTGGAGAGCCATCCTATAGGAGATCAGAATACCAAAAAACCCCCGAAATGATGGATATGCTAACATCGTAATAAATGGAGTAGCAGATAACTTGGCTACAGAACTACATATTTAGTAGAGATGGACCAAGGAAGATATGTTATGACACAGGGCCTCAAGTCCAAATCAGAATTTGTTCAGGTATGGATTCAAGCCCATTGATCATCATCAACTGTTCTTGTGATATTTCTGCATTTAATAATCAACATTTTGCAATAAAGCATATGTTCTGAGACCCCTGCCATCTTAGATTCATAGATACTAAGGTCAGAAGGGACCATTCTGATCATCTAGTCCGACCTCCTGCACAGCGCAGGCCACAGAATCTCACCCACCCACTCCTATGAAAAACCTCACCTATGTCTGAGCTATTGAAGTCCTTAAATCATGGTTTAAAGACTTTAAGGAGCAGAGAAGCCTCCCTCAAGTCAACCATGCCCCATGCTAAGGAGGAAGGCGAAAAATCTCCAGGGCCTCTCCAATCTGCCCTGGAGGAAAATTCCTTCCCGACCCCAAATATGGCAATCAGCTAAACCCTGAGCATATGGACAAGATTCACCAGCCAGATACTACAGAAAATTCTTTCCTGGGTAACTCAGATCCAATCCATCTAATATCCCATCTCAGGGGATTTGGCCTATTTACCCTGAATATTTAAAGATCAATTACTTACCAAAATCCCATTATCCATCATACCATCTCCTCCATAAACTTATCGAGTAGAATCTTAAAACCAGATAGATCTTTTGCCCCCACTGCTTCCCTTGGAAGGCTATTCCAAAACTTCACTCCTCTGATGGTTAAAACCTTCGTCTGATTTCAAGTCTAAACTTCCTGGTGGCCAGTTTATACCCATTTGTTCTTGTGTCCACATTGGTGCTGAGCTGAAATAATTCCTCTCCCTCTCCTGTATTTATCCCTCTGATATATTTATAGAGAGCAATCATATCTCCCCTCAACCTCCTTTTAGTTAGGCTAAACAAGCCAAGCTCCTTAAGTCTCCTTTCATAAGACAAGTTTTCCATTCCTCGGATCATCCTAGTAGCCCTTCTCTGTACCTGCTCCAGTTTGAATTCATCCTTTTTAAACATGGGAGACCAGAACTGCACACAGTATTCTAGGTGAGGTCTCACCAGTGCCTTGTATAATGGTACTAAAACCTCCTTATCCCTACTGGAAATGCCTCTCCTGATGCCTCCCAAAACCGCATTAGCTTTTTTCACAGCCATATCACATTGGCAGCTTATAGTCATCCTATGATCAACCAATACTCCAAGGTCCTTCTCCTCTTCCGTTACTTCTAATTGATGCGTCCCAAACTTATAACTAAAATTCTTGTTATTAATCCCTAAATGCATAACCTTACACTTCTCACTATTAAATTTCATCCTATTACTATTACTCCAGTTTACAAGGTCATCTAGATCCTCCTGTATAATATCCCGATCCTTCTCCGAATTGGCAATACCTCCCAGCTTTGTATCATCTGCAAACTTTATTAGCACACTCCCACTTTTTGTGCCAAGGTCAGTAATAAAAAGATTAAATGAGATTGGTCCCAAAACTGATCCCTGAGGAACTCCACTGGTAACCTCCCTCCAGCCTGACAGTTCGCCTTTCAGTAGGACCCGTTGCAGTCTCCCCTTTAGCCAATTCCTTATCCACCTTTTGATGTTCATATTGATCCCCATCTTCTCCAGTTTAACTAATAATTCCCCATGTGGCACGGTATCAAATGCCTTATTGAAATCTAGGTAAATTAGATCCACTGCATTTCCTTTATCTAAAAAATCTGTTACTTTTTCAAAAAAGGAGATTAGGTTGGTTTGGCACGATCTACCTTTTGTAAAACCATGTGGTATTTTTTCCCATTTACCATTGACTTCAATGTCCTTAACTAATTTCTCCTTCAACATATTTTCCAGGACCTTGCATACTACAGATGTCAAACTAACTGGCCTGTAGTTACCCGGATCACTTTTTTTTCCTTTCTTAAAAATAGGAACTATATTAGCAATTCTCCAATCATTCGGTACTACTCCTGAGTTTACAGATTCATTAAAAATTCTTGCTAATGGGCTTGCAATTTCAGGTGCCAATTCCTTTAATATTCTTGGATGAAGATTATCTGGGCCCCCGATTTAGTCCCATTAAAGCTATTTCAGTTTCGCTTCTACCTCAGATATGGTAATATCTACCTCCATATCCTCATTCCCATTTGTCATGCTACCATTATCCCTAAGATCCTCTTTAGCCTTATTAAAGACTGAGGCAAAGTATTTGTTTAGATATTGGGCCATGCCTAGATTATCTTTAACCTCCGCTCCATCCTCAGTGTTAAGTGGCCCCACTTCTTCTTTCTTAGTTTTCTTCTTATTTATATGGCTATAGAACCTTTTACTATTGATTTTAATTCCCTTTGCTAGGTCCAACTCTACTCGATTTTTAGCCTGTCTCACTTTATCCCTCCATGTTCTGACCTCAGTTAGATAGCTTTCCTTGCTGATCCCTCCCATCTTCCACTCCCTGTATGCTTTCTGCTTCTTCTTAATCACCTCTCTAAGATGCTTGCTCATCCAGCTTGGTCTACAACTCCTTCCTATGAATTTTTTCCCCTTTCTTGGGATACAGGCTTCCGATAGCTTCTGCAGTTTTGATTTAAAGTAATCCCAGGCCTCCTCTACCTTTAGATCCATAAGTTCTTCAGTCCAATCCACTTCCCTAACTAATTTCCTTAATTTTTGAAAGTCAGCCCTTTTGAAATCAAAAACCCTAGTTGCAGATTTATTTTTGTTAATCCTTCCATTTAGTTTGAACTGAATTAGCTCATGATCACTTGAACCAAGATTGTCCCCTACAACCATTTCTTCTATGAGGTCCTCGCTACTCACCAAAATTAAATCTAAAATGGCATCCCCTCTAGTCGGTTCAGCAACTACTTGATGAAGGAATCCATCAGCTATCGCATCTAGGAAAATCTGAGCCCTATTATTATTACTAGCAATGGTCCTCCAGTCTATATCTGGGAAGTTAAAGTCTCCCATGATCACGCAGTTTCCATTAGTATTTACTTTATTAAAGACATTAAAAAGGGCTCTATCCATATCCAGATTAGATCCTGGAGGTCTATAGCACACCCCAAGCACTATCGTAGGAGAGGTTTTACTAGTTTTCTTCCCCAATGTAATTTTTGCCCAGACGGACTCTGTCTTATCCATTGCTTCGCTTCTTATTTCTTTACATTCTACCTCATCATTGATATACAATGCTACTCCACCCCCTTTACCTTTGTTTCTGTCTTTCCTAAACAGCACATACCCTTCAATACCTGTAGTCCAGTCATGACTACTATTCCACCATGTTTCTGTTATCCCTATAATATCTGGTTTCACTTCCTGCACCAGTAGCTCTAATTCCTCCATTTTGTTACCTAGGCTCCTCGCATTGGTGTATAAACATCTTAATTTTTGCTGTTTGGCCTCAATCACATTTTGTACCCTATTAGGCACAGTCATTCTAAAGCCAGTATAACCTATTAGACTAGTATCCACACCGCCCTCGCTCCTTATATACATTCTCCTACCCACGGCTGTATCCTTTCTTACTTCGTCTTCTTCCCTCTCAATGCTAAAATCTGGCATGGAGATTTCCTGGACATCTCCCAACCATCTCCCCCTAATTCCTAGTTTAAAGCTCTCTTTATCAGTTGTGCCAGCCTTGATCCTAGAAGTCTATTTCCTTCCCTACTCAGATGAAGTCCATCCCGAGAGAACTGTCCTCTGTCCGTGAATGTCTCCCAGTGGCCATACATCCCAAAGCCCTCCTTATAGCACCACTGCCTAAGCCATCTGTTGACAGTCATAATCTTGTCACACCTTTGTTGCCCTTCTCTAGGAACAGGAAGGATCCCGCTAAAGATCACCTGAGCCTCTTCCGGTGAAGTATTTGTATTTTTGGAAAAGTTTGGCTTTTCCTTATAAGATTCCAGCTGCATCTCACCCCAAATGAGAAAATAGCCCCTCTCCCCTTTTATCAATCCAACCTGGAACCAAAAACAAAGGCGTTTGTTCAGATCTAAGGAAGAAAGCTAGGCAAAAGTCAAAAGAAATGTTTCTTCAAACCTGAAACAATTTTTTTGTTAATTTTTTCAATTTTTTGAATTTACGGTTTCAGTTTGACCCAAACTGATTTTTTTCCAGAATTTCCATTGAACCCAAAAACTAATTCTTTCCCCAGTTCTATTAATGACTTAAACCTAATTTCCCGATCCACCAAAATTCTGAAGGGTTCAAATTTCAGACTCCTATTTTGGCTCATGAATAGGACATAGTATCATAGAAATAAGAAATGAAAAAGACCCAGTAGGTGATCATGAATGTATTATTATTATAATATAATAGGTGTATAAGGGGCATACAATGTAAATTAGAGCAAGAACATAATGAGAAATGGCAGGTAGCCTTAGAAAAGCGCACTTGCCAATAAACAAACTGAAAATGACACCTATCTCCTATAAACATGTCTTGCTTCCCCCCACCCTTAACTTATCTGAATTCAGAGTAGCAGCCGTGTTAGTCTGTATTCGCAAAAAGAAAAGGAGTACCGGTGGCACCTTAGAGACTAACAAATTTATTAGAGCATAAGCTTTCGTGAGCTACAGCTCACTTCATCCGATGAATGCATCCGATGAAGTGAGCTGTAGCTCACGAAAGCTTATGCTCTAATAAATTTGTTAGTCTCTAAGGTGCCACCGGTACTCCTTTTCTTATCTGAATTGACGTCTTACCCAACCTGCACTGAGCTTGCAAAATTTGCAGAGAAATGAACACAACTGAAATGTCTGCTTTTGCTTGTAGTACGCTACTGGGAAATGGAAAAATTACAACAAGGATGGACTAAATGCAGATTCATCTTGAGCCTGTAACTTTCATTATGTTCTGTAGCCATAAGTACCAGAAATGTCACAATTTCATCACCTTTCCTCTGACTACCATTATTGTAATAACAAACCATGTCAGTAAATCCATATGTGTGTTATTTTTCATAAAGAAAACTTGCATATGTGACAATAACCCTGGATATTCTTTAGTATTTATTCCACATTTCAGCACTGTTCAAAACCCAGGATTTATTGATTTGATAATGGTAACAGGCACTACCTAGAATATGACATCTGGTAAATCAATCAGTATTACCATGCTTCTACATTATAATCCAGTCCAAGGTTTTATGTTCATTGCACAAAGTAAATAATGTTTATCATTGAAAAACTATAGACCTCAAGCCAAGCATGCTGTGTTATTGCATATTTTATTATAACTTGTGATACTAGACTGTGCTCAGCATACTCATAAGCATCTGCCTTTCTGAGGGAGGAAATTAGGGAGGCTCATCTCTCTGATAGAATGAATGGTAAGAGACAGTCATTACTGCTAAATCCACAATAGACGATTGTGCTTTGCCACCCACCGTTCAAGTGGCTTCTTATATTCCCATTGTATTTAATATTAGGTTGTAATAATATACTAGTTGCTTTCCTCTCTCATCAGTGAGAGCCAGCCTTCACTTTCTGGGGAAAGACCTGCAAAATGATATTTAGCAGCCCCCCTTCTCCATCCAAACATAACTGCCTGCTGCCCAACATGATAACACTAACATGCACAGGGTGGTAAAATGATATACCACAAACATAAGGGTTTCATTTTCCAAAAAAGTGTTTGGAGGAGGGATATTTGGCTTATCCAATCACAGCTCCCACTGCAGAAATGGAGACCAGTTGCTTGAATTAGACTTTGTGCATAACAACAAAAATTTGAAAAAAAAAGTAACAAGGAACAATTGTCTAAATAAGTTGAGTGTCTGAGGGCCATGAGGATCCCAGCCTCTGGCAAGGTTTGCATGTAAGTGCATGCATTTTTAGCACATATACCGTATAAAGAATAGGAGTACTTGTGGCACTTTAGAGATTAACAAATTTATTTGAGCATA
Organism: Dermochelys coriacea; assembly: GCF_009764565.3. Classification (NCBI taxonomy): domain Eukaryota; kingdom Metazoa; phylum Chordata; order Testudines; family Dermochelyidae; genus Dermochelys; species Dermochelys coriacea. Next base: position 196,731,720 of record NC_050069.1, read on the forward strand.
AACTTTTGTGAGCTACAGCTCACTTCATCAGATGCATTCAGTGTCATTTACAAACATTTATCATGAGCCCCTGTATTGTTATCTCTTTTTTATGCATGGGGAAACTAAGAGAGAAAGGTCAAGTGACCAAGGCTATAGAAGGAACCAGTGTTCGAATCAGTGTTAGAATACTTGAATCTTTGGGTTTCAGTTTCGTGGTTTGTCACTAAACCCATGGTGCTTGTCATGCTATTGAATTTTTTATTCCTAGGGTCCAAAGATCACACTGGGTGCTCAGCAGCAGTACTGGCTCAAGTTTTGGCACCTGCCTGAGAGGGAGCTTGCTGCACTCCTGGTGCTGTCAGTGGCAGCCTGGATTGCATTTCTACAGTATCTAGGGATCTTCCCAAATAGGACCAGGAACTATGGTTTTCATAGCCCCCAAAAGCCTGTCCTGGGGTACTAGAAAGGCATGATGATCTTGTGATCATTGGTGGGGGGGGGGGGGGAATCAGTGACATCATTTAACATTAGAAATGGTGATAATTCTGGAGAAGTACACAAGTAGCAGAGAATTTATAACCAAAATCTCTTGAGGATTCCAGCTGTGGTATAATGAATTAGACAAAACTTGCACAGTGCTAAAGCAACAACCACAAGAACAAAATATTTTTTTCAATATAATACAGTGGCCATGATGAAAAATAGCTTAGAAAAAGGAACAGTTCCATGATATAAGAGCTGATCTAACTGGGAACATTATTTTTTTCCATTCATTTTGGACATTTTGATCAAGTTGAGAATCTGATGACTCCTCACTGTCGATATGGCAGAAGCTGAAGTGTAAATTATATGTATGCCCACACTTTACACTGCCAGAATGGTGTAAAGTGACCTTTGTGTAAATGGGAAATCAATCCCCAAAGCTACATGTGAAATGAACCTGGATTTTATACATGTTAGAAAAACAACCTGCACCCCTTTAGCCATACAATATGAAGCTCCTTACAAACACAGACTTTCTTTTCCTTATGGCAGTTAGGCTACATTCCATTAATTCTTCCAATAGTTTATTTCCATCCATCATGGTATGGATGAACCTCAATGTGTCTGAAGGTATAAGGACCCTACATTTCTAATGCTTTTCCAAACCCTTTTTATTGTGCAAAACTGAAGTGAAAACTTTGCAAGAAAAAGCTCTCTTAAAATTACCGTACTTCTTTCTTCTGGTGGGTTGGCATTATTATTAGAAAGAGTCGATCTTGCTATTTTGACACCTCTGCTTCTAATCCTAACCAGAAAAAGTAAATGGAGACGTGTGTAAAAAATGAAAAATAATAGGAGATAAACATTATCTAAATTTTTCAGACTTAGAAAGATGTTCAAATTCAGGTTTGATTTGAGTTCTGGGCAAAGATGCAGGGTCAAGTTCTTGTCTTCTCCAAACCTGTTTGTCCATCCCTTTTCATAGCCATTCACCTACTGTCTTACATTTTCACATAAGTACAGTCATTTACAGAAGATATTTTTATAGAAAATACTGGAAAATACATTATTTTTGGGTAGGCGGAAATTAGGAAAGAAACTAAATCTAAACCTAAAATTAATCTAAACGTCTCTGGATCTGACGTTGTTAGAAGAAACATTGCTGGATTTTTCAATTTATTCCGCAGAGTAATATGTTTCAATGCAGGTTTCAGAGTAGCAGCCGTGTTAGTCTGTATTCGCAAAAAAGAAAAGGAGTACTTGTGGCACCTTAGAGACTAACAAATTTATTAGAGCATAAGCTTTCGTGAGCTACAGCTCACTTCATCGGATGCATTTGGTGGAAAAAACAGAGGAGAGATTTATATACACACACACAGAGAACTATTTCCCCATGGTATTTCTCCCTCCCACCCCACCCCCATTGTTCCTCTGATATTCTTGTTAACTGCTGGAATTAGCCTACCTTGCTTGTCACCATGAAAGGTTTTCCTCCTTTCCCCCCCCTGCTGCTGGTGATGGCTTATCTTAAGTGATCACTCTCCTTACAGTGTATATGATAAACCCATTGTTTCATGTTCTCTGTGTGTGTGTGTGTGTATATAAATCTCTCCTCTGTTTTTTCCACCAAATGCATCCAATGAAGTGAGCTGTAGCTCACGAAAGCTTATGCTCTAATAAATTTGTTAGTCTCTAAGGTGCCACAAGTACTCCTTTTCATGTTTCAATGCACTTTCTGTAGTTCTGCAAAGCAAGTTTGATTTGTTTTTTCCTGAAGCAATTTACTTTTAAATTCCAAAGCTGTTGGCGTCACTGAAGAATGTTTAGGACTACTTAATCATAGCAAACCAACTTTTACAGAGATTAGAAGGGGAAGCCAGTGGCCTACCTTCACACACAGAATTAGGCATTCACTAGTGTTAGGGAGGGAGGAAATATTCTTTAAAACAGCATCTTACAAATACATATTTGGTGGGGACAAACATCAGAAAAACAGAGGGCCAAACCCTCAAGTCTGACCAAGTTATGCTTGATGCCTGTTGAGGTTGTGGTGTGAAGAACGCAAAGGTCATGTGAAACTATCTTTGTATTCTCCTGAACCTGGGGAGGAGCTGGTGGCTAGTCCCTGCATAACATAGAGCAGCCTCAGGGGAGTGAGGCATGGTGATAACTGGTGTGTAAAATACTGGCAGGCACAGTTTGTTTTACATGGCATGGGGGAGGGTCTCTCTTTGGAGGTTTCTTCCTTCTTTCTCTGCAGAGTGTTGGCAAGCCAATGGTGGTAGAGGCCTTCAATGCTTCTGTTGCTGTAAGAGGTCCTTAACCAACAAGTTACCGGAGTACAGAGGGAGGCAATATTTACCCTTGTGAATGGGATTACATGCTGAACTATAATGATTCTTAATCACACAGAGAGGACTAAATGGCCTCTAAATTTTGAGTCAAGAGGGAAATTTCTTCAGGACACATGGGTATGGACAGTAGTATTGCCTTTTCTGAAGCACTGAGCAGGGATCATTGGTGGGTGTATAAAAACACGTATTCTTATATTTGTAGGAGATGCTGCTCCCTGTTCTACTCACCTTCCTCTATGTTTCCTGCCTTCAGACAATTGTCTTTTGGGACTTAGCTCATTGTTTGGATGAGAGTACCGCAATCAGTACTCAACGGTTAGCAATGTGTTAACAGAAAAACAGGTTTCAGAGTAGCAGCCGTGTTAGTCTGTATTCGCAAAAAGAAAAGGAGTACTTGTGGCATGCTCTAATAAATTTGTTAGTCTCTAAGGTGCCACAAGTACTCCTTTTCTTTTAACAGAAAAAGGCTCTCTTTGAGATCCATGATTCTGTTTCTAAAATATTTCTTGTTGGAAATGCTCAAGACCCTATTAAAACAATTTTGCTAGCTACTGCTCTTTTTACTAGTCATACCTGCTGGCAGATTGCTTTTTGGTACCTGACAAGCACCTGTCTTACCAACAGCACAAACAATATTAATTAGCACAGCAGGAAATATAAATATTTCTGACATACAAATCGCTATTGCAGAACCAACTTGATTCTTCATTGACCTCTGCAAACAACTTCAAAATAATTGTCTAAAGCCTCTACTCTTCACCACTAGTAAAAATGGGGATAACATCCTTTTTTGAATTTAAGAAGGGATCGCATAAACTCTTTATGCAAAACATGTCCTACCCTTTCTTTGTCTGAGCAGTGAAATGTACACAATACTATGATGCATATTAGTTTCTAGTTAGCATCTGCCTCACAACAGGGAACTTTTTAATAAGCAGCAGCAAGGGAGAAATCAATGTTGGCCTCCACAGATACTCTGTATTAATAGGGATGATTTTTCTGATTGATTTGTTGGCAACATGAGAACAAAAATTTAAATTAAGAAAAAGGTCCTAATCTTACGAAAGTTAATACAGAACAAAAGTGGGAATCTGTGACTTCATAATCAGGAAGAGATGCTAACAGTCTCTCTGTTTTCTATTTCAAGTAGTTTGTGAGGCCAACCACAACAGAAAGGAGATATACAGCCCCCAAAATTGGCCCTAGTGTAAAATAACCAGAATGTTACTAGGCACAGTTACTATAAGGCTTCAGCCACTGCACAATATGAGACATTTTGGCTGAAATAATAGTAAAGAGCCAATTAATCCTGCTCTAAGTTATAAATTCAACAATCATATTCTTATTTCTTAATGCTTATTTCCCCATTCGCACTGCTGTTAAACTGAAAACCTAATACTGCAAACCTCTCAAACGTTATTTTGATTGTTCAATACTGGAGAGTTGCTGTGAATCAATCCAAAACCTGGATTGTTCCCATATTACATTCTTACAGACGTGACCATAACTATCCCTAGAAAAGAACCTCTTGGCAAACATTCACTTTGGTGTCACTGCTGCAGAGTGCCTTTTTCCTCAGACAAACAACAGAAGTCACAAAATTCCATGAATTCCATAAATTCCATAAATAACTTACAGTTACTGGGACCTACCTCTGCAAACACAGAACTGAGGATCTTCAGCCGAAAAGACAGAAAAAGGAAACAGAGAGAGAGAGAGAGAGATCTAGAACATTCTAACATGGAATTCAAAACTTTATTAGACACATTCTAAACTGTATGCAGATGAGATTATTCAAAACCACTTCCCATTTTTAAAACTATCCAGATGTTCTTGGTCGGCAATCTTTTGGGCATATTTTTTTCTCCAATCAGCACTGAACATCTCTTATCTGTATGACAGGTATCTGCTGTATATTCTGCTGGGGCACAGTGCACAGAATTCCAGTTGAGATTAGAAAGTTCCATGCCTGGAACATGTACAGAATGTGCAATGGAGATCCATGGTACAGATAAGAGATTCAAAAATCAAGCTCAGGGAAGGTGAGTTTGTCTTATGTGACTGGCCAGCCTCTCCATCGTAGGCTTTTATGCAACTAGCTGCAATCCAAAAATGGGTTCATCTTTTTTTAGGCTGTAAAGCGATTAAAAAAATTAATAGCACAATTAAAAAAATTAACCGTGCAATTAAAAAAATTAATCGCGCTTAATCGCGTGATTAATTGTGCTGTTAAACAACAATAGAATACCAGTTATTTTAAATATTTTTGGATGTTTACTACATTTTCAAATAGATTAATTTCAATTACAATGCAGAATACGAAGAGTACAGTGTTCACTTTATTTTTATTACAAATGTTTACACATAAAAAAACCAAAAAAATTGTATTTTTCAATTCACCTCATATAAGTATTGTAGTGCAATCTCTTTTTCATGAAAGTTGAATTTACAAATGTGGAATTATGTACACATAAAACCCTGCATTCAAAAATAAAACAATGTAAAACTTTGTTTTACAAGTCCACTCAGTCCTACTTCTTGGTCAGCTCGTCATTCAGACAAACAAGGTTGGTTACAATTTGCAGGAGATAAGGCTGCCTGCTTCTTGTTTACAATGTCACCTGAAAGTGAGAACAGATATTTGCATGGCACCATTCCAGAGGACATGCTTCCATGCTGACGATGGGTTCTGCTTGATAACGATCCAAAGCAGTGCGGACGGATGCATCTGAGTCAGATGCCACCGACAGGTGGTTTGGGTTCTGTAGTTTCTGCATCGGAGCGTTGCTCTTTTTAGACTTCTAAAAGCATGCTCCACACCTTGTCCCTCTCAGATTTTTGACGGCATTTCAGATTCTTAAACCATGAGTTGAGCGCTGTAGCTATCTTTAGAAAGCTCACATTGGTACCTTCTTTGCCTTTTTTCAGATCTACAGTACAAGTGTTCTTAAAACGAACAACATGCTCTGGGTCATCATCCAAGAGTGCTATAACATGAAATATATGGCAGAATGCAGGTAAAACAGAGCAGGAGACATACAATTCTCCCCCCAAAAGGAGTACAGTCACAAATGTAATTGACACATTATCTTTTTAACGAGCATCATCAGCATGGAGGCATGTCCTCTGGAATGGTGGCCGAAGCATGAAGGGGCATACGAACGTTTAGCATATCTGTCATGTAAATACTTTGCAATGCTGGCTACAAAAGTGCCATGCAAAAGCCAATTTTCGCTTTCAGGCGACATTGTAAGTAAGAAGCAGGCAGCAGTATCTTCTGTCAATGTAAACAAACTTTTTTGTCTTAGTGATTGGCAGAATAAGAAGTAGGACTGAGTGGACTTGTAGGCTCTAAAGTTTTACAATGTTTTGCTTTTGAGTGCAGTTATGTAACCAAAAAATATCTGCATTTGTACACTACACTTTCGCAATAAAGAGACTGCACTTCAGTACTTGTATAAGGTGAACTGAAAAATACTGTTTCTTTTGTTTATCATTTTTACAGTGCATATATTTGTAATCAAAAATGATAATATAAAGTGAGCACTGTACACTTTGTATTCTGTATTGTAATTGAAATCAATATTGAAAATGTAGAAAAACATCCAAAAATATTTAATAAATTTCAATTGGTATTCTATTGTTATAAGTGCGATTAATCACAATTAATTTTTTAAATTGCAATTAAATTAATTTTTTTTAGTTAATAGCATGAATTAACTGCAATTAATTGACAATTGCAATTAATTTAAAAAAAAAAGAACTCTGAATTAACCGCATTGTATTGGCATGCAGATCCTGCACGTCCTTGTACATTGCACAGCCAGGAGCACAAGACTGATGTGCTCCAGCGCAAATGTGCGTGGTGGCTATGCATGTAAGGTGCATTACTAGGTACAGTTTTCCACACTGCGTGGAAGCAAATCTCAAGCCTCGTGTGTGGCTGTACCCTTACTTGGAAGAGTTCATGGTAGAAAAGGATCAAAGGCAGAACACTTAGGCTTAAAACTACTTGTTCCGATTGTCTCCCCACTCTTAGCAGGAGGAATAATTTGGTAAAAATACAAAAATGCTCTGATCCATGTGGGATCAGTTTCCCTTGCCCCTTCTCTCTTGCTTGTCATTTTTCAGCCATTCTTCTGCATGTGTATTGTGCAGAATCAAGCTCTTGGAATGATTCTGTGTTGTCCCAATATGGAATAGAAACATCAGGAAAACTGAGCCCCAAATGAAAACTAATGAATTCAAACTCCAGCCAAGCCTCCCTGTTTCATTACTGTGATAAAACAAATTGATTAGAGAGTTAGCTGAAGACAATGTTAGAAAATAGAATGAAAGCAGCTGAATGTTTGCTTTAAATTTCAACTGTTTATGCAACTTCAAAGCTTCTTAGTTAGGTAAAAGTTCTTTTCCTCATCTAACTTTGTGCATTCCATTGTAACATCACACAGATCACAGCTTTTCCAGCTCATCCTCTGTAACTCACCACTATAATCAAAATGTTAACATGAATAACCTAGTCTTTCAACATCTACACAAAACTACCTTTGTCAAGCCACACGGGCTTACATTCCTACAATATAAGGTGCAAAGGAGCTTCTTGTTGCGAGTGACAGCAACACTGGCTAAGACACTTGTTCTAAGCCTCTACCTTAGGTTAAAAAGCTAAAAAGTCTACCCAAGTATTTTAAACTACATAAAACAATTGATTCCACTGGAAGGGATGACGTCTATCCAATTCTTGTTTTCTTTAATCAGCTCTTTAATCCATCCCCAGCATTTTTATGCTCTGTGTGTGTGTGTGTGTAAATCATAAATTGCCAGGGATCCTTTAAGCACCATTCAAGGAGGGGAATCAAAGTCTCTTTTGCCCCTGACCAAATGTTCAAACTGTTCCCCATGCCTTGCCTGTTATCAGAGTGATTTTTTTCTTCAGCAAATGTTCTACCTAACAGTATTGGCAAATCACTGAAACAGAAAAATAATCAGATGACAAAAATCTAGAAATAAACACATTTATACAAGTACTACAAAAATCAGGTTTAGACGGACATAGAAAGTGCATTACAATTTTATTCTACTCAGGTTACCATATTATGCCCAGGCCTGTGATATCTGAGCATCTAATACACATCATATGGAAATATTACCTAAAGCATGGGAGAAAAGATTCTGTTCTGGTCTGAAATCTTAGAATTTCAAGAAATCTTTCAAGTCCAGAATGCCAATCAAAACACCTCACCACACACAAGGAAGAGAATCTCTAGTAAGCATTCGTTTTTGCAACTTATGTTTCACCAGGTTTCCAAACCGCTGGACTGTTGGCTGTATCCTCCATAAGTATTAACTTCCAATCCTGCACACAGAATGCGGACTCAATAGTCTTAATGATTCAGCCAACTCACCTGAGGATACATGTGGCTAAGACTGCAAGGCAAAGCTTGGGAGTTCCCAACATCAGTGATGCAATTTATACATAAATGATAAAAGGTGAGCTCAAAAATTTAATATAAAACTATAAATCATATATCCAAATATAGCTATCTGTCACAAAAATCAATGAGGAACAATTTAAATAGAAATGCTCCAAAAAACACAGGACACTTCCACATGAAATAAAATTAGTTCTCACTAGAATAGGACTTCTATCCTCTTTTGCAAACCAGTGGGCAGAAGGTAAGACCACTGCAAACGCTTGATCTGGTCCAATGATTAAAGTACAGGATTAGAAATTCAGAGACCTTGGTTTTATTTCGATCTATGCCACAGATTTGCTATGCGACCTCAGATTATCATTTAATCTCTCTATGGCTCAGTTTCCTTTTCTGCCAAATAAGGATAATGCTTTCCTAATTTACAAGGCTTTCAAGAGGCTAATATGTTTGCGAATACAGACTAACATGGCTGCTACTCTGAAACCTGTCATTATGCAAGGCACTGAATTTAGCCGTATAGAATGGAAATCTGTCAACTTCATGAAAAAACTCGTACAGATACAGACAGACATCATCTTCCTCTCCAAAAGCCACCAAATGCATCCGATGAAGTGAGCTGTAGCTCACGAAAGCTTATGCTCTAATAAATTTGTTAGTCTCTAAGGTGCCACGAGTACTCCTTTTCTTTTTGCTAATATGTTTGCAACGCCCTTTGGATCCTTGTACCCAAGACACTGTAAAACTCTACAGCGTTATCATAATTATTGAGACTGCCCAGCATTATTATCTTTATTGAGCAGGCCTAATTTTATCTTGCAGGTAGAAGAGATGTACATAACACACCAGTCACTCTTGTCAGAAATGGGTGCAAATATCATCCTTATTTGCCATTCTTTATCATAACTCCCCCACCAGTGAACAGTCTAACTGGGACAAAATCCATGTGGGGCCAGATTTTCAAATACTCAGCACCCACAATGAGGACAGATTTTCAATAGGCCTCCGCTCCCACCTAAGTACTTAATAAAGGCCAGATTTTCAAAAATACTCAGCATCCAGCAATTCCCATTGTAATACTCTTGGTCACATATTTTCAATAGCTGAAAATCTAGCCACTTATTTTGGTTCCTAAATAAGAGCTGAGCTCTTTTTGAAAATACAGCCCCAACTGGGCCCACTTAACCCATAAGGTCAGATGCAATTCGAGAATCAGTATCTGAATTTAGCTGATTATTAATTATGTTTTTCATGTAAACTCATAGAATTGAGTTCTTTGGAACTGACTATGTATTTCTCAATGAAAGAGAAAAGATGGGTGAGATATTATTTTTTATTGGACCAACTTCTATTATTTCTCAATGTAATTTCCCTTTTAAACAATACAAAAGAACTCTTTGAAGTTTTAGCAAGAGAAAAAGCATGTGCTTTTTTGCTTTGCCCTCTTTGTTAGTTTTTCTCCTCTAAGCAAATAATTAGGGTTAAAAGATAAACCAGGTAATGGAATGAATCACAATGTAACATCTTATTGAAATAGGATGGAGGGCAAGTTCAAATGTTTAACTCTTTCTTTTCTCTCTCGATGGATTAGGCAAGAACCATTTTCTAGAACAGCCATTCTGTTACTTTAAATATCCCACCCACCTACAGTAAAGCTTTCTGTAACACTCTTCCCCAATGTGTGCAGAAACGAATCATATATTATAACTAGCTATGCATTCTACCTTGAGTGCACTATGTTTTAAATTGCAAAATCCATTTTTATTTTCTCTCTCATTTGTCAGCTCGCCAATGGACAGAAAGATTTCCTGGAGCGTATTCTATTGCATGGTTGACAATATCAAGTCCACTTTTGATACGTTAATATAAAAATGGAGTATAAATAATTACAGTTATGTAAGGTCAATGAACAGGCACAGGAGAGAGAAAGCCTACAGGATTCACTGTATCTCCTGATATAAGCCACTGAGAAATTTAGATGTGAATACATTTGTGGGCACCAACGGCTAAGAGAGAAAATAAATAATAAAACTATTCTGATTTTTGGTGTTCTGGTAATTTGCAGATAATTTAGTGAATATATTTGTAAATAATCCTAATTTGAATGTGTTTGCTTTGTTATCATAGATGATGAGAATTTGCCATCTCTCGATAAAGAAAAAGAAATTCTTGTGCACTGACAGAATAAGATTCTCTGTCCTTTACTTCATGTCAGCTACTTGGGCATGAGGCACTGATGAATTTCACCTTGAGGGCAGCCTGTAACACTATCATATTAGAGAACTGGAAGATGAAAATGGATTTCTTGCCTCTAAAATGTATCTTCTTGTATTTTTGCTTCGCATGCAATTAAAAAATTACTTTTTATTATCAACCTCCACATCATTACATCAATTTCTGTATTTAAAAAGAAAACGCATGAATGAGGTAAAACATTAAAAATGGTTACCACACATATAAAGCATTATGTCCCATAAGCATGGTTTGAGTATGTTTATAGAGAGAGAAAATCTCTGGATACAGAGTAAGTCATGAAACTAACTGAGCCTAATCAACTATTATCTATTATTTGTATTAGTGTAGCACTCAGTGGTCTCAAACAGGACCAGGGCCTCATTGTGCTGGGTGCTGTACAAACCCACAAAAAGATTCAAACTAAATTAATGTAAAACTAGATGAAACAAGAGGGTGTAACAAACAAATAGAAGGTGTGAGTAGCGGGAAGGGAACAATCATAGGAACTCTTGATTATGCAGACTAATTATGTGCACAATGGTGGTATTTTTGTTTTTAGTTTCAAGGAATGAAACAAACAAGACATAGTAAAGCTATCAACAAGCCCAATTATATTTTATGATGTGTAATAAATAAGGCAACGGGACAAGCACAGGGATATGTCCCAGTAGACCCCAATGCAGAATAGGGGTCAATGTTTGTTTCCAGACAAACTGGAACAGCCAAAGCAGATCAGACTAATGGTCTACTTAGTCCAAAATCCATCTCAGACAATGTCCAGTACCAGATTCTTCAGAGGAAAATGCACAAAACCGCATCACGGACATTTGTGAATTAACCAGCCTATAAGGGAGAACTATTTATCTTATCATTATCTTATCTTATCATTCTGGTTCTCCGAAGATACCACCATTGCAAAAGTCTCAACTCAACTCGAGCGGCAGCGAACCAGCGGAGCAGCGGGGACAGCAGAGCAGCTCACAGCAGGAGTTTGCCTGGGACTGGTAAGTATCCGAGTGTGTGTGTTTGCTTGCTGAGGAAGTATCCGAGCGTGTGTTTGCTGGGAGGGAGCCTGAGTGAGTGTCTGATTGGCTGCTACCCTGCAGGGGGCGGGCATTAGGGTGTCTGTGTGTTTGCGTCAGGGAAGCCTGGCTGTTTAAAAATAGCCAGAGCCTCGCGAACCAGCTGAGCGGCAGCGAACCAGCGGAGCAGCGGGGACAGCAGAGCAGCTCACAGCAGGAGTTTGCCTGGGACTGGTAAGTATCCGAGTGTGTGTGTTTGCTTGCTGAGGAAGTATCCGAGCGTGTGTTTGCTGGGAGGGAGCCTGAGTGAGTGTCTGATTGGCTGCTACCCTGCAGGGGGCGGGCATTAGGGTGTCTGTGTGTTTGCGTCAGGGAAGCCTGGCTGTTTAAAAATAGCCAGAGCCTCGCGAACCAGCTGAGCGGCAGCGGAGCAGCGGGGACAGCAGAGCAGCTCACAGCAGGAGTTTGCCTGGGAGTTCGCCTGGAGTGAGCCCAGTGAGGCTTACATCTTGCCAACGTCTCTGAGGAAGCTCCGTAGTAGGTAGGTGATATGGAAGGGGGGGATTCAGCTGTTGTGACCTGCACTGGATGTGCCATGTTTGTCTTTCTTCCACAGGACAGAAGCGACTTTGTCTGTACAAAGTGCAAGCTGGTCTCCATATTGGAAGAGAAGATTGAAGGTCTGGAGCAACAGGTAACGACCCTGCGTTGTATACGAGAGACTGAGGATTTTCTGGACCAAACTCAGGATAGCCTTCTAGGGGCACAAAGCTCTAAAGATGTAGAGCAGGTTGCACAGAGGAGCCAAGAGGCCAGTGAAGAAGCTTGGCAACATGTGACCTCCAGAAGAGGTAAGCGGAATGTCCGGGTTCCAGTAACACAGACACAGGTAACTAACCGCTTTCATGTTCTCTCCACAGGTACCAATGCGGAGAGTGGACCAGATGATATGTCTGGGGGGAGAAAGCGGAAGGAGACTCCGCTGGTTGGGAGGCATGAGATGCGATGTCCTGAGGTTGGGGGTTCCACGACCACCACTCCCAAGAGGAGAAGGCGGGTGGTGGTGGTCGGGGACTCTCTCCTCCGGGGGACTGAGTCATCTATCTGCCGCCCTGACCGGGAAAACCGAGAAGTCTGCTGCTTGCCAGGGGCTAAGATTCGTGATGTGACGGAGAGACTGCCGAGACTCATCAAGCCCTCGGATCGCTACCCCTTCCTGCTTCTCCACGTGGGCACCAATGATACTGCCAAGAATGACCTTGAGCGGATCACTGCGGACTACGTCGCTCTGGGAAGAAGGATAAAGGAGTTGGAGGCGCAAGTGGTGTTCTCGTCCATCCTCCCCGTGGAAGGAAAAGGCCTGGGTAGGGACCGTCGAATCGTGGAGGTCAACGAATGGCTACGCAGGTGGTGTCGGAGAGAAGGCTTTGGATTCTTTGACCATGGGATGGTGTTCCATGAAGGAGGAGTGCTGGGCAGAGACGGGCTCCATCTTACGAAGAGAGGGAAGAACATCTTTGCCAGCAGGCTGGCTAACCTAGTGAGGAGGGCTTTAAACTAGGTTCACCGGGGGAAGGAGACCAAAGCCCTGAGGTAAGTGGGAAAGCGGGATACCGGGAGGAAGCACAGGCAGGAAGGTCTGTGAGGGGAGGGCTCCTGCCTCATACTGGGAATGAGGGGCGATCAACAGGTTATCTCAAGTGCTTATATACAAATGCACAAAGCCTTGGAAACAAGCAGGGAGAACTGGAGGTCCTGGTGATGTCAAGGAATTATGACGTGATTGGAATAACAGAGACTTGGTGGGATAACTCACATGACTGGAGTACAGTCATGGATGGTTATAAACTGTTCAGGAAGGACAGGCAGGGCAGAAAAGGTGGGGGAGTAGCACTGTATGTAAGGGAGCAGTATGACTGCTCAGAGCTCCGGTACGAAACTGTGGAAAAACCTGAGTGTCTCTGGATTAAGTTTAGAAGTGTGTGCAACAAGAGTGATGTCATGGTGGGAGTCTGCTATAGACCACCGGACCAGGGGGATCAGGTGGATGAGGCTTTCTTCCGGCAACTCACGGAAGCTACTAGATCGCATGCCCTGATTCTCATGGGTGACTTTAATTTTCCTGATATCTGCTGGGAGAGCAATACAGCGGTGCATAGACAATCCAGGAAGTTTTTGGAAAGCGTAGGGGACAATTTCCTGGTGCAAGTGCTAGGGGAGCCAACTAGGGGGAGCGCTTTTCTTGACCTGCTGCTCACAAACCGGGTAGAATTAGTGGGGGAAGCAAAAGTGGATGGGAATCTGGGAGGCAGTGACCATGAGTTGGTTGAGTTCAGGATCCTGACGCAGGGAAGAAAGGTAAGCAGCAGGATACGGACCCTGGACTTCAGGAAAGCAGACTTTGACTCCCTCAGGGAACAGATGGCCAGGATCCCCTGGGGGACTAACATGAAAGGGAAGGGAGTCCAGGAGAGCTGGCTGTATTTCAAGGAATCCCTGTTGAGGTTACAGGGACAAACCATCCCGATGAGTCGAAAGAATAGTAAATATGGCAGGCGACCAGCTTGGCTTAATGGTGAAATCCTAGCGGATCTTAAACATAAAAAAGAAGCTTACAAGAAGTGGAAGGTTGGACATATGACCAGGGAAGAGTATAAAAATATTGCTCGGGCATGTAGGAAAGATATCAGGAGGGCCAAATCGCACCTGGAGCTGCAGCTAGCAAGAGATGTCAAGAGTAACAAGAAGGGTTTCTTCAGGTATGTTGGCAACAAGAAGAAAGCCAAGGAAGGTGTGGGCCCCTTACTGAATGAGGGAGGCAAGCTAGTGACAGAGGATGTGGAAAAAGCTAATGTACTCAATGCTTTTTTTGCCTCTGTTTTCACTAACAAGGTCAGCTCCCAGACTGCTGTGCTGGGCAACACAAAATGGGGAAGAGATGGCCAGCCCTCTGTAGAGATAGAGGTGGTTAGGGACTATTTAGAAAAGCTGGACGTGCACAAGTCCATGGGGCCGGACGAATTGCATCCGAGAGTGCTGAAGGAATTGGCGGCTGTGATTGCAGAGCCCTTGGCCATTATCTTTGAAACTCGTGGCGAACGGGGGAAGTCCCGGATGACTGGAAAAAGGCTAATGTAGTGCCCATCTTTAAAAAAGGGAAGAAGGAGGATCCTGGGAACTACAGGCCGGTCAGCCTCACCTCAGTCCCTGGAAAAATCATGGAGCAGGTCCTCAAAGAATCAATCCTGAAGCACTTAGAGGAGAGGAAAGTGATCAGGAACAGTCAGCATGGATTCACCAAGGGAAGGTCATGCCTGACTAATCTAATCGCCTTTTATGATGAGATTACTGGTTCTGTGGATGAAGGGAAAGCAGTGGATGTATTGTTTCTTGACTTTAGCAAAGCTTTTGACACGGTCTCCCACAGCATTCTTGTCAGCAAGTTAAGGAAGTATGGGCTGGATGAATGCACTATAAGGTGGGTAGAAAGCTGGCTAGATTGTCGGGCTCAACGGGTAGTGATCAATGGCTCCATGTCTAGTTGGCAGCCGGTGTCAAGTGGAGTGCCCCAGGGGTCGGTCCTGGGGCCCGTTTTGTTCAATATCTTCATAAATGATCTGGAGGATGGTGTGGATTGCACTCTCAGCAAATTTGCGGATGATACTAAACTGGGAGGAGTGGTAGATACGCTGGAGGGGAGGGATAGGATACAGAAGGACCTAGACAAATTGGAGGATTGGGCCAAAAGAAATCTAATGAGGTTCAATAAGGATAAATGCAGGGTCCTGCACTTAGGATGGAAGAATCCAATGCACCGCTACAGACTAGGGACCGAATGGCTCGGCAGCAGTTCTGCGGAAAAGGACCTGGGGTGACAGTGGACGAGAAGCTGGATATGAGTCAGCAGTGTGCCCTTGTTGCCAAGAAGGCCAATGGCATTTTGGGTTGTATAAGTAGGGGCATAGCGAGCAGATCGAGGGACGTGATCGTTCCCCTCTATTCGACACTGGTGAGGCCTCATCTGGAGTACTGTGTCCAGTTTTGGGCCCCACACTACAGGAAGGATGTGGATAAATTGGAAAGAGTACAACGAAGGGCAACAAAAATGATTAGGGGTCTAGAGCACATGACTTATGAGGAGAGGCTGAGGGAGCTGGGATTGTTTAGTCTGCAGAAGAGAAGAATGAGGGGGGATTTGATAGCTGCTTTCAACTACCTGAAAGGGGGTTTCAAAGAGGATGGCTCTAGACTGTTCTCAATGGTAGCAGATGACAGAACGAGGAGTAATGGTCTCAAGTTGCAATGGGGGAGGTTTAGATTGGATATTAGGAAAAACTTTTTCACTAAGAGGGTGGTGAAACACTGGAATGCGTTACCTAGGGAGGTGGTAGAATCTCCTTCCTTAGAGGTTTTTAAGGTCAGGCTTGACAAAGCCCTGGCTGGGATGATTTAACTGGGACTTGGTCCTGCTTTGAGCAGGGGGTTGGACTAGATGACCTTCTGGGGTCCCTTCCAACCCTGATATTCTATGATTCTATGATTCATTAATCTTATTGGAATATATATGGCTAGCTACCCAGTACTGATTTGAAACATCATCCTGTGTGTCTCACCATGTTTTTCCTCCATTGTTTCCCATATTTGAGTATTGAGAAGTTGGGGGGAAAAAAGGTATGGTTTTCACCTACAGTCAAAATTCTGCGGCACACTTGCCTTGCAAGAAAAAGCACAAATAAAAAACTTTCATATCAAACCCACACCTGCTGCTTAGCCCCTTTGGAGATAAATCACTACAGTCAACTTCTCTCAAAGCCAATTCCTAATCTTTGTCCTTTTTTGGGGGCGGTACATTTAGCCGATAACCCTCAAAACTCAGAACAGATAAGGCAAAATATAAAACTTAATAAAAATGAATCCTCTTGCAGCACCAGATGAACACAAACCACAAGTGAAGAGTCTGCGTGAACTTCATCAGAATCCATTTCTGTGTCTAAAGGCTGGACATTCAGAAACTCAGTCCCTTAATCTGCAGCTGAAAAAAAGTGTGTGTGTGCGTGACTGTCATGAGACAGAGACTTGCTAGATATAATGGGGTAAATTCCAATACAAGTGACTCCAGCTGCTTTTTGGTTCCATAAACTCCATGGTCTGAGTTTATTTCTGGTATAACTTCATTGGCTTCAATGGAGTTACACAACAAATGAATTTGAATCCATGCTTCTTCAAGGGATGGGTAATCTGAATATAATTAAAACAGTTTTGCTGGAAAGAAAATATTCTCCATTTTCCTCTCTCAGCTTACACATGCAGTTACTTAGTCCCAAGGAAGAACAAGAAACTGAACATCTGACCCTGTCTCTTTAATGAGAGACTCATGGAGCTCATGCACATGCACAGACTCAGGACAGCATGTCCCTAGTGTGTAATGCTGAACCATAACAGGGAAGCAAAGAGAAGAATCTTTTCATGTAAACTTTGAATAAACATTTCTAGATCAATCATTCCAACTATGGTAAGGAGAAAGGTTAGCCAACTAGTGAATCATTATTAACTTAGCTTATTTAATTCATTTTTCACGTTCCTATCCCGTGGAATGTGAAAATCCACAGAAATAGCAACCAGACACAGACTCCACATCCATAGAGCATAAAAACCATCTTCCCAAGAAGGATCAACTCCCAACTAGTTAACATACAGGTACAAAATGCCACATCTATATTTAATAGGAATTCCTATCCACCTTATTCTTTTTTATTTTCAAATTCAGACTCTCTTTTTGGCCAAATGCATTTAGAGTTTTCTTCACAATTTGCAGTAATCACGTCTGGTAAAGTACTAAGTTTGATATTAATTCTTTTAACAATCTCAGCCTTTTTGTTTTTGTTTTTTTTAAATGGGGAATCATCTACCATCCAAAAATCACACATGATTTCCACAACCTGGGGAAGATTTTAGCAATAGGTCATTAAAGTGAGAAGCCATCAGTATTAAAAAGGTTTCCTGCCTCAAGCTGCCTTTTTTCTTCTTCTTTTTTGGTACATATATAGCTGGTGTAAGAGCCTCACCATGGACAATTCCCCAGTGACAAAACACATGAAACCAAAGTGAATACTTCAAGCATTAAAAGTACTAGTAGACAACAAGAAACCTCAAACTGAGAGAGGTCAAAAAATCACAAACAACCCTTTCCGCCACTGCAGCCAACCCACAACGTCTTTTCAAGTCAATAGGAACAAATGCTCGGTGTTCTCCTGGCTGACAGAGAGATTGTCATGCCAGATATATTGAACATATATTATATGACCTGAATAGAGGATATATGATAAAAAAGGGTGCATACATACTGTAAAAAGTCTTTTCAACAAGAAACAAAGACTTCCAGAAAAAGACAAAACATCCTGAAGGAAATTTCTAATGCCAATGAAGATATGACTTGCATTACAGACAGAGAGGTTGAGAAAAATAGATAACACAGTCATGCTGAGGCAGATGCAGAAAGGCAGACACATTAACTAGAGGTGGGGGAAGAGAGACACTTTACTGTAAACTAGACTCCTTGCCATAGACTGACTTCCCACCCTTTCCTTTAATGTAACATTTATACGTAAATGAGTGTCAAAGATTTTAATGAAGTGTAGACTTTAAATGTATTAGAATGAATTATGCAGGGAAACAGCCAGATAGCAACAGATGTACAGATCTAAGGGTGACATGCTTAGTGTCACTTGATGAATATTTGTTTTGCTGTTTTGAAAAATTAATGTAATAAAATATTTAAAGAGAACATGAAAAATCTAACATTGACTTGTGGGTAGATTCTTTCCTTACAGGAACAGGGTTTTGTTTTTTTAAAAATGTCACTAGCATCTGAATGACCCAACCATTTTTTTGACCCAACCATTATTTTACTCTGAATTTTAGGAATGTGTTAGAGGATAATTAGCAGACATGGTAGCACTATTAGCTATACCCATAATATTTAGTGACCTTCTTCTAGGTTCTTTCAGAGCACTACTTCAGGAGAGTCAGGAGTTGGAGGCATTTCCTATCTGATATTTAGTTATTTAGGCCTATGTTTTGAACAGCATCCACTCAGTTTTTCACTTTCGGGTGGCCAATGTAGGACACCTAAGGTATGATTTTCAGAGGTGCTAAGCAACTGGAGTTATTGGTAGTCATCGACTCTGAAAAATCAGCCTTTACAGTATTTAAAGTTGGGCACCCAAAAATTGAGGTACTCAGAAAGAATGGATACTTTTGAAAATTTAAGGTCAGATTCTCAGCTATGTCCAACTTCTACCAGGAATAGCAGAATGTATTTGTGCAGTAGAGAGCTATTAGAGAGCCTTGATTCTCTACCACCGCCAAAACATATAAAGAAACTGTAAAGCATTAGAACATATAGAACAAATATAAGGTACTAAACTGTATTAGGATGCAGAAAGCCTACCAAAACCAGTTCAAGTAATGAAGTCCACAAAGCATAATTTATTTTAAGCCTAGATAGTGGCTTGGGAAAGGCAGGATAGCTGACAATAAGACAAAGAGATGTGAAAAAAAAAATAGGGTAAAATTGACAACCACATTTTGCTGAATTTTTAAGTGAGAAAAAAAACTAAAATGATGGAATGGACAGGAAAACATTCCTATTCATTTGCACTCAAATGGACTGCTTAAGGGAATCAATAATCCATACTAATTTCAAAAGTTAAAAATGCTCTTTACAACATCCACCCTTTGCCACCATGAAAACGTTATTCATGAGGAAGAAAAGAAATAAAGAATGTTATGATGAAATAACTTGCATGCACAGGCTTTGAAATGATAGTCTCGTGAGAAAGAAAATGAATTTAGTGGATTCTTTATTTTATTTTAACACATGATTTTTATGATTTGGAATAGCTGCTACCCAGAAAGTGCACAATAACCATGTACAAATGATGCAGCTGCTAGGCTAATGAGATTTTTGGGACTTTAAAAGAAACCTAGGGACTAATGATGATCCCTATCTCTAATTCGCTGGTGAACAGATCACTTTCCAATAACAACTCACAACAACTGAAGGCATAGTTAAAAATCCTAATTGGATAATACCTGGGATTTTTAAGATTTTAGTTTCATGACCCTTTAATCTGAGGAATTATCTCCACTATGACAGAGAGAGAAGGGGCAATTAGAACAGATCTTCCTGATGGACTTTGCAAAATAGCTTTCAGCTTCATGAAAACTCTATTAAACAGCAGTATGTGAACATCTGTTAACTGGCACTTAGGCAGTCCATATTAGTTCAGCTCTGCTTTGCTGAACTGTGTTTAACTGGTCAAACTGCTTTCTATACCATTCTCAGACAAACAACAGTTGCTTTGTTTGCCCTTTAACTTATTCCTACTGTCTGGAAGTGAACAATGACATCTGGTATTGCATATATTATACACAACCTCAAATCCTGGTGTAGCCTCCTTCAGCAGACAGACACATTCTCTAATTAAAGTAATAACACTCCGGTCTCTTCATTTCCACAAGTCAGAATTCTGAAGCATCTCTCATCATAACAAGGTTCCTCCTCCTCTATGTCAACTTTCAAAAGTTGATTTCAGTGGGCTTCGCACAGGGTCAGGCACGAAGGCTCCATATGGAGCCCCTTGCGGGATCAGAGTACTAGTTTGTATCTTTAACACATGTTAAATATATGAAAAGATATTCATTCATATGAACCAAATAGCAGAATACAATCTTGCAGGAAATAAACTAAACTAAGTATGCTCCATAGCCTGCAATGGCTATCTCTAGGTTTCCAGACTGAATTTTTTACGGTGTTGGATAAGAATTTGACCTAGAAAGTCATAAATGGCATAGAACCATCCTGTGTGAGAGACTGCCTCTCTCTCCTCATGCCATAACATCTCTTGTGTGATTGGCAGAGAAACTCGAGCTAGATCTGCCTTGATTTAAAAGACAGGGAGCTGGCAGTATAGCATTCTCCATGAGAAGCCCTCAACTCTGGAATGAGCTTCCATCCCCATTGTGATATAGCCTGTGTCTGCTGACCTTCAGGGCATGCTATTTTCCTGGGCTACTCTGGGAAGGTAGGCTTTTGAGAGGAATTAGATTTTAGAGTTGTGTGTTCTGCTGGTTGTTTAATTTTACTTGGGTTTCTGTAGTTTATAGCAGAGATGCCTAGAGCCTTGGATGCATGCCTCTTTTTATTTCTGTATAAAGAAATTAACAATAAGCATAATAAAGTACAAAAATAGAATGGAAAAGAATCACTTCTTTAAGCCAAGGAGTAATGGTCACACTGGGAGGTGGTTATGATGCCTACCCTGTCAGCCCACTGGCATAAAGAAATATTCAGGGCCCGGTTTGTCCTGCTGTGTGTGGAACTAGGGAAATTAATTTTAAGAAAACTGGGGGTGGGGGGCGGACAGGGAGAAAGCAACAGCAACAACAAAAATACAGAGTCTAACTTTAAGCACGTGAGTAGACGCATTGCCTTCAAGACAGCTGCTTTTTTGGATTGAGGTCTAAAGTTTGATTCAGATCTTAAGGCAGTGAAGGGCTTAAATCTAGAGAAAGAAGAATGAAAGGGAAAAGAAATGAACATCACAAAGAATATTTGTCGTTTTGGCTTCTCAACCAAAGTGGAATGCTATGACAGTTGAATTTGTGTCCAAGATATTGGTGCAATATTTGGAAATTAACAGGGAAGAGGAGGGATTCTTTTATATTGATAGTTGCCATAGAGCGCAAGAGAAAACAAAGTTCTGGGAAATACCTGGAGAGCTATTATTGTGGTTCTGGCAGATATTAAGGACAGAGACAGGCTGTTAAAATGGCATGAGAGCAAAAGAAAATTCTTTTTGAAAGGAATAGAACAATCCTGTTCCCAAACCTAAACTCAGTTACACAAGCTTGTAGAAAGGAGTTGGTGAAGGTGAATGTTGATAGGATTGCCTCAGTCATGTCTGAAGACAAACTGAGATTCTGTTTCGAAGGGAGAAAATACACATTTTGTCAGGCTACTCTCCCACAAAAACATGTGGGGAAAATTAAAAATGATAAAGATGCAGATAGCAAGGAACTCAAAGATTAGAACAGTACGTAGGACTAAAACAATTGTAAGGAAATACACTTGAAAGATTTTTTTTTTAAAGCAGGGCCAGATTTTCACAGGTGCTGATGGTCTTGAATTAAGACACAGAGCTGGGAATCTGTAGATCAGGGTTCTATTCCCAGCTCTGCAACAAATTTCCTGTATGACCTTGAGCAAATCTAATTTCTTTGTGCCTTGACATCCTCATCTGTAAAAAGGGCATAATAATACTTCCCTATCTGAGAGGGGTATTGTGGAGATTCACTAATTATTGTCTGTGAGATGCTCTGATACTATGGCGATGTGTGCCATAACAATGAAAATAAATAAATAATGGCAAATCAAACCAACCAAAAATTGAAGACGTTTCGGAACTTTTAAGAAGGTATGGCTTGAGTTTGGGTTAAAAATATATGCAGTAGATTCAAAGGAGGAGTTTTTATTTTGTTCAAACAATTCCGATGTAACCATTTTGATTTGGCCAGAATAACTCATTTTCATCCTAGGATCCAAACCCCTCTGAACTTTGCGGGAAGTTTGGAACTAAACTTTGCTGCTCAAGCCCATCTTTTCATTTAGTCTTTCAATGCAAGGCCAGTTTCTGGGTTCAGAACAGTAATTAAGCACATTTGTAAACTTTGAAGTCAATGGGACTTGAGCACGTGATAAAATGCTTTTCTGATTTGAAGCCTAAAGCATTAACATTTTAGAATAAGATACATATTTTATTACCTTGTGGAAGTCAACGCAGATGAAAAAGCTGCTTGCTACTAACCATGGTTTTGACAGGTGGGAATGGAACCCAGATTTTTCCAGTTCCCCACTCTTGTGTCTTAATGCACAGAAATAAATAATAAAAAATAAAATCAACCAAAAATTTAAGTTATCAGAACTTCAACAATCCAAACCCATTACAAAAAAAAGGTAAGTAGCCACCCCAGGGATTTAGGACCACTAACATGAAATAGGAATAAAAATAGGTTCTCATTCATCCTTTAAAGGCCTCCTGGCCTTCCCTGGACTAATCAGTCATAGCATAAGGCATTAAATATATCTGAGTCCCTGCTGGGAAACAAGCATCTTAAAGAGGATGCTCTAAATTCACTTCAACTCCTGCCCAGTCTTGGTAGTACCTATTCAAAGTGGTAGAATCTGTGTCAGGTCATCAGTGAGCAAAACTCTTGCCTCAGAAGTGGTGATTAATAACAAGATGCAGTGACAGGTTTCAGAGCGGTAGCAGTGTTAGTCTGTATCAGCAAACAAAAACAAGGAGTACTTGTGGCACCTTAGAGACTAACAAATTTATTTGGGCATTTGTTTTCGTGGGCTAAAACCCACTTCATCGGATGCATGCAGTGGAAAATACAGTAGGAAGATACATTAGGTGCAGTGAATGAGTGAGGTGATATCTTTTATTGGACCAGCTTCTGTTGGTGAGAGAGAGAGACACAAGCTTTCCAGCTACACAGAGCTCTTCTTCAGGTCTGGGAAAGGTACTCCGAAAGTCACAGCTAAATGCAAGAAGGAATATATTGTTTAGCATAAGTAGTTAGCTTGGCTCAAAAGTTTGTCACTCTCACCAACATAAGTTGGTTCAATAAAAGATATTAACTCATCCACCTTGTGTCTCTAATATCCTGGGACTGACATGGCTACAACAACACTGCATACAAGATGCAGTTAGTGTCCAATATAATGCCATAGGCAGGGAAACGTGTGGATGTAGGTAGGATTTTTTTTTTTTACAAAAAATTCAGTGGGGTAGAGGCTAGTAAAAACCAATGGAGAAAAAATTTGAAATGCTGGTGTAAAAGACATAGTGACAGCAAAGCAAGGCTAGCTGCAGGGAAGACATGTAGCATTAAGCCCACTGGGAATTATAGAGAGTGACAGACAACCATATTACTAATCAAGGAACTCTTAAAAGTGTGCAGCACCAGGGGAAAGTACAATGCAGCCAACTGTCCCTGGAGGTATATACAAGTGGGTTAAATTTATTCTTAGCAGAGGGATGATCAGGAGACTAGCAGGCTAAGCATTTAACAAGTAACAACAGAAGAGCTAAAACAAAAGTCAAACCTATTTTGACTATTCATAGCAAAGGCTGTGTCCTTTTAAATGATGGTGCATTCACTCTGGAGACTTCATTGTGGTAAGAGAGTGAAGGTCTAAATTCAGTTTGATTAATTGTATTCCACACATTCATGCTTGTTGAAGTTTGTTGGAGAGTCCCTTCAGGGCTCTGTTGTAGGCCTCAGATTCATAATCCACTTGACTACTGCGGTTTTATTTTTCTAGGAGGAAGGACTAGATTACAACAGCTACTCTGACAACACCCTTATTGAGTTTAACAGTTAATGAAAGACTCCCCCCTATTGTTATACTGTCTTGTAGAAATTCAGAAATGTGGTCATTAATAGGAAAAATTTTGAATTTGTTATTAGTGTGCCAACCTTTCTTGTAACAATCACACTGATGAGTTTTTCAAGTTGGCAGCCTGAGGTAGGACCTGATGCTTCAGATGATTGGTAATGAGATATCAAGACAATCAGATTCAAATCCTGGGTCAAGTCATAATTGTATGAAAACCATTAACATGGTGGCAGCTCTTTGGGGGCCTAGTTAAATATGTTGGTGGTCTTGATCCAGTTCCTAGCAGACAAATGTCTGTTTAACAGAAACTTTCAAAATCAACAGAATTAGCCCCTTTTTTGAAGTCTCAGCTCAAAGGACAAGGATTGAAAGTCTCTGTTTCCCAGACTTGGTCCCTCTTGTACAATAAATGCACTTAGGCACATTGCAGGGGTGGTGGGTGAAAGTCTGCAATGCTCCACTACATTATATTTGGTGGATAAAAAGCGGATTTTAGCTTTAAGAGCTGACAACTACTATGGGATTTGGGCACCTAACTGCTTAAATTATGTTAAAAATACTGCCATTTTAATAATAAAATAATAAAACACAACTTGGGAGTCACATGAGATCCAATTATAAATTACCATCTAAAAGCTACTTCTAGAATCAAGCATCTCCCATGATGATCAGAAACCAAACTGATGACTCATGGTTTAGACTCCTCAATATTTGATTTTCAGAGTTGTTGAAGGCTTGTGACTCTCCCTAAAAGCCAATGGGATCTGTAATTGCTCAGCAACTCTGAAATTCAAGCCAACTTTAGTTAAGTGTGTAACTTTCGGCATTCAGGTTTTCAATTTTTAGTTCATATGCTATTACTGTGGACCCATCCACACATTCACTTTGCCTAGCACTGAAATGAAACCACTGTTTGGGTGAAATGCCCAGCTCACAGCACTATATGAAATGAACAAGCAGATTGTATCCAGCTGAAACTACAGGGGAATTTTACGCACACAAAACACAGTTATCTAAATTGTAAAGCAGCAAGTACATCAGCATTATCTTCACTTCTCTTACAAAACAGCATTTAATGATCTTTTTCATATTAAACAAAGGAGGATGAAACACTGATACAGTCAATGATCATCCAAAAGAGAAAGAAAACAACAGCAATTACAGTATTGATAAGAAGTCCATACTATAAGGAAGATTTCATTACACTCTTAAAAACATGGGAATTAGCAACATAGGATCAGACCTTAGAACTGTCTAGTCTAGTATCTCTCTCTTAACACAATGAAGTCTCCAGAGTGAATGACCATAATTAAACAGGCAACAGTCTCTGCTATAAATAGTGTTGGTTTGACTTTTGTTTTCTATTGCCTCCAACTTTGGACAATATGTGATGCATCAGTGAAGGTGTGAAAACACCCTAAAATGCACCCAGGGAACTGTGCAATGCATCATTTAACTTATATAAAGAAGAATCCTCCATATCCTATTAGAGCCTAGAAAGCCAACCCATTTTCCCATGCATGACATAGGAGCCACCATCCTTCTGGTGACCAAGTGATGAATTAGAAATGAAGAGGACCAGTTATATCAATTCCATATGAGTGAAGGAAGGTCTTCACAGTACTTGTACTACTGCTTTATGTGGGCTACTTTCAAAAACCTAAAATGCTTTAGCTGTCTCTCAACACTTGCAACTTAATTTTCTGCAGGAGTAACCTTTAAATGGAGCAAACTGCCTTCACAGCACATTTGCTCTATAATAGCCTTGAGACGGAGATTCAGACATAGGTCCCCTGCTTGGCAATACAGAGCATTATAGTTAGGCCAATGGGCTACACGTACTCTCTTTGAAAAACTAGCTTATTGATAATATTTTTTTTAGAACTCACAATTTTATTCTAAAACACCTCAGGCTTTATCCAGAAATTACAGCATTTTAATTTAAAAAAATAGGTTATAGAGTAAAATGTAGGACCTGATTCTGCCATCTCACTCATATGGAGTAGTAACTTACTTCAGGAGTAGGCCCATTGCAATTAGTAAGGCAAATTAATGAATTAAGTGTTACTCATTATGAATAGAACCAGTTAAAAAAAAAGCAAACATTTTTAATAACTTTTTATTTTTTGCTAACATGTGCAATTTTCATTACATTTCTAGTTGTGGGTATGGTTGGCAGAACTGTGTCTTAAAAAACTATTTATCCTACAATGCCAATGAAAGTATACTGTTAGACAATACATATTATGTTCATTGCATCAGGCCTTGTTGAAAAGTTTTTGATTCTGGAAGTACCATCTATTTGGCAATTAGAAATAGGCACTGTGTGTGAAAAATAAATATAGAGCATTGTCTTTATAAGCTTTAACAGTAAGTATAAATGAAGAACTGACATTAGGGGTCTTTCCTCTCTCCCCTGAGGACTCTCACATTCAGGAGTACTGCATAATTCTAGAATAAACTGTAAAAACATCACAGACACAGTGGCTGTGGTATGACAATATAGGCTGTTTCAACCTTCAAGTTTCAGTGACTGAATCTAGGAAAGACCTTTCTAGAAAGGAGACCGATACATTTGATGAGAACTGCTGACCATTGTAACATTGTTGTCATGTTAAAAATATGTATTAAATTGCTAGGTTCCCTCCCACCCTTATATTGCATAATTTCAATTTGAAGGTTTTTCTCTGTGATGCAGTGCTGCCCAGAGGGCTGGAATTAAGCAGCAGGCTACTAGTATGTAAGCATATGATAACGAGAGTTGTACTATTGCTCATCTTACTTTGCATAAGTAACAATGGGTGAAAGCCTCATCCCAACTCCAGACACTTTTTTTTGCAATGTGAAAAGAGCCAGAGCAGCATAAAAAGGTCCAGAAAGCCTTGCTGGAAGCCAGGAGAGGCTTTCTCTGGCACAAACAGTGGAAATCAGACAAAAGGACTGTCCCCTGAAGGCCCCCTTCCAAGCCCCAACACAGGGCTGAGCAAGGGGCAGGAGCGACATGTCAAGGCAGAGCTCCAGTGCTGCACAGATTCTGGGCTCTGCTGTGGCTCATAGGGCAGCCCAAAGAGGTTGTTGTAACTTATGCCTTGTCTACATTTATGGTGGCATATAGAGTACAGGCACTGCACATGTAGGTACATGCTGTGGTGAAAGGCATGCTGCATCCACACTTGCCACTGTGCTGTGTAGCTACGTGTGGCAATAAAAAGCTCTAGCCAAGGGGAGACAGAGTGGAAAGGCTGGCGGAGATATTCTCTTCCTGGCAACGCTGCAAACCGAGATTTGAGACCCACTGGGCCTTACACTAGCTATGCAAAGTAAACCTGGGGTCTGAAATTTAAGCTGTGTCCCTTACTGGCTCATGCACTGTGATCAAAATTACTGAAATACCTCAAAAAAGAGGTTTACTTCAGATTTCCAGTTAGGTAATATTGCCAAACTTTGTGTGTGAAATGTCCAGCTTGATTTCCAGCTTAAGAGGTTCAATATAAGGAAATGTATTTATAAAAAAGGTCCGAAACACACAGTACATCAAACCTTTTGAGATTTGCCCATCATTAATAACAAGTAACAATTAAATTTAAGGCAGAAGAACATATTCTTAGGAGTGCTGTGTACATGTCTGCGCTCTTATAGTGTTTGATCAACAACCTGCATGATTGGTGCATTCCAATACCCGAGCTATAAATATATACACTTTATGTTTGTACAAATAGCAAGCTCAGTAAGTGCTAGGTAGAGTTGTCTAATAAGTAAGGCTTGATCCTGCACCATTCAAGTCAATGGGAGTTTTCCCTTTGAACTGAATGAGAGCAGATCAAATCTTGAGTGAGCAGAAGTCATTTAATGGTGGAACAAGTTCTCCTCCTCATCCCCAAAATATCTATTGACCTAAAAATACATACATTCCTACAACAAAGACAGAAATGAAAAATGTGTGAATCTGCGTAGGGGATCTGGACAGTTCTGACAGGAAGCGTTTACTAATGTACCCAGTACCAGCCCTGAGAACAAAAGGTAATCTATGTCAGTATCCACAAAGTAAAGCCAGCTGGAGGATCCGTGGACAGAAACGTAACAATGAATGACAAGTAAAAAATGGAGTCGAAAGTGGAGAAGCCTGTTTCAGTGATCAAAAACAACTTAGTTAAATTTGAAATACTCAAAAGTTATGAAGCAACATAATTTTTTGACTTTAAGAAAGCTGCTTTTGAGAGCAAGAGAATGGCCCCATGTAATTTTGATTAGCATCAAAATCATTACCTATTAGAAATCTGTGGCCAAAAAATAGGAACAAATTGGAAATCCTGCAAACGATATTTGAATTCTCCCAATTCAAAACAAGGGAGAAAAGGCAACTGAGGTGTGACTGGGTCCTAGTGGGGAGCCAGCTGTGGTCACTCAATTAGGATGAACTGCAAAAACGGGGCAGACAATCCCCATAAAGCTGGTGGATATTGCAGTACTTAGATTTACCAAGACAGCATAAAACAGCTTATTTATCACCTTACTGGTTACTCAGAAGTCCAAACATCACAGTTCCCTTAAAGTGATCCAGCTTCAGGCCACCTTCCAGGTACCCATGTCAAATATGATGAAAATCTTATTTCATCATATAAAAAAAAAGGTTCTACCAATCCCAAAGGATCGGACACATTATCTCCCAGGTTATTGAATGTTTCAGATCTTACCCAAATACATGCTACAGCCAATTCTTATTAACTAAATTAAAATTTATTAAAAAACAAAAGAATGAGAATATTATTAAAGATGGGGTATATAAAGCTATCAATTGCTTAGGACAATTTCTGCCTAGGTTAAAAAAGGAAGTAGATAATCTGCTGCTAATGTTGGCTTAGTTGAATGGTATTAATGGAGGTACTACCAAAATGACAGTGTTCCACCGCTTTCATGAATATCATTTAATATTTAATGGTTTTTTCCAGACCTGGTTCCATGGCCTATGCTACTCAGTCCAGATTAACCTTTTAATGACCCTAAATATTTGCAAGGAAAATGAAACTAAGGAAGTTCTATAACTGCTACAAAGCTTTGTGATGTAGCAGAATGGAAGTAGTTGTAGAGAACAATCACTGCACTCAAGACAGCTTCCTCCACAAAACAAAACAAAAAGCAAAGTTCAGAGAGTTTTTTTGAATTTGTTAAAAAAATGTGCTTCTCTATAGTGCTTGTGACTTCACCGGGAGTGGGGGTGCGTGGGATATACATTTTTGTTTGCACTAGTGCCCACGTGGCTGAGGCTGGCATGCACTAGAAGTTCCCTAGTGCACATCAATCTATTCCCATTTCAAACTGTACTATCTCAACACACACCAGGGAACTTTTAGTGCATGCCAGTGGAGTCCATGTAGTCCAATTATTGCATGACACACTGGTGAGGACTAAAATTTACATGCTTCTGGTGCAGGTTTAAGCACCATGTGGACAAGCACTGTGACTATGGGGTACGTTTTCAGAGGTGCAAAGGGTATTGAGAGCTGGGCATGTAACAGTCCTTTGTGCCTTTGAAAATCTCCCCCTAAAACTGTACCCAAACTTGTCAGTAGAAAGAGACAACTCACTTCCTTGCTGATGGAAAATGTAGCTGTTTTGTAAAGTGAAATATGATTAACAGCCGTTAAAAAAAAGAGAGATATAGCACTGATGGATGCAGTGCAAGCTACCCCACACCACAAGCATGGCTCCAGCCTGCTCTTGTACAGTCACATCTTCACTGAGCACGTAGTTTTGTTCCCTTTCTCATTCATTTCTTGACTCCTGCCATGCCTTCCACAAGCTTGTACACATGAAGCACGAGCTGGGATGGCAACCTTTGTAATGTCCACTAGGTCCTGGACAATTCAACTCCTACAAAACGAGCCAACACCAAACTTTTTTACTTGATGCCAAGCTACTGGAGAGGATGGAAAATAAAATAATTCAAGGTGTAGTGGGTGCTGATGGAACTCATGTTAGCTCTGACAAGTACAGAGCGTTTGCAGTTTTTTTCTCAGTCTGGAAGAAGTATAAAGATATTAACTAATTATTTCTGCAGTAGTCAATTGTCTCACACTGAATATCTAAGGTTCAACATCACAACATTTTTATTAGTTGAAAAAGTCCCTGTGGATTGGAAAGACACCAACGGGTTAGACAGAGCAACACCCTTTGCAAGAATGATTTACGAACACAGACATAGCACTGCTCAATTTACCTAGGCATTATGAGTCTTCCCAGCGAAGACCCTCGAAGTGAAAGAAAACATCCTTTTCACTGGCACTGGGATGAAGCAGAGAAGTCTGGATCTGCAACTGAATAGCTATGCAATTTGTTATGAGACAATAAATGGCAATTTAAATTAGAAAATCAAACAACAAATGGTATTTTAGCCCTGAATACGTATAAGACATGTGCCATTCATGGCACCCTGTCTGCTTGTTCTTTGTGGGGGCATGGTACTTTACACCTTCCTCCTGTACTGGTGGCCAGAATACTTAAATGATTGACAGTGGTCTATTCCTAGCTTTGTTCAAATGGATCATTCCTTACTTTACAAGAGTTGCACAGAAGTTAGGTCTTATATATGAAACTTTTTTTCCTTCTGATAAAGTTATGAAACCTCATATGTTAAGGGAACTTACAGGTTGGGAGAGGACCGTATTGAAAAGCGAACAGATCAGACACACCTCTGCGAGGGTATTAACAAAGATTAACAACCCATAATGTATTCAATAAAAGCTTATGGATAACTAGAAAAAGAAGTAAAGGGAATTTAAGGTAGAGGAGATGTGGTCCAAAACACAAGATTTGCTCAGTTCTGTGCCATCTCGATTAAGCTGCTAGGAATCCAATTGAAAATTTGGAATCAACTGCATTTAGCCCTAACCAGATTGGCCTTTTTTTTCTAGCAATCAGATGACTGTTTGAGCAGTTGAGTTTAACAACAGACATGGAGGCATACCTCTGCTAACATCATCAGGTTCCTCATTTTTTTTTAAACTGAAATTCATAAAGAGGTCACCACAATAACTAGAGCTTATTTTCCTTGTATGCCAATGACTGTGTTGCTGGGAGGATAATTTTCAAACTCTGATGGTGATTTTCCAAGTACACTAGGCCCTGGTCTACACTAGGAGTTGAAGTCGAATTTAGCAGCATTAGATCGATTTAACCCTGCACCTGTGCACACGACGAAGCCCTTTTTTTTTTTACTTAAAGGGCTCTTAAAATCGATTTCCTTACTCGACCCCCGACAAGGGGATTAGCACTAAAATCGGCCTTGCTGGGTCCAATTTGGGGTACTGTGGACACAATTAGATGGTATTGGCCTCCGGAAGCTATCCCAGAGTGTTCCATTGTGACCGCTCTGGACAGCACTCTCAACTCAGATGCACTGGCCAGGTAGACAAAAAAAGGCCCGCAAACTTTTGAATTTCAATTTCCTGTTTGGTCAGCGTGGCAAGCTGCAGGTGAGTGCAGAGCTCATCAGCAGAGGTGACCATGCAGAGCTCATCAGCAGAGGTGACCATGATGGAGCCACAGAATTTCAAAAGAGCTCCAGCATGCCTGAACGGGAGGTATATGGGGTATATGATCGCTGTATGGGGAGAGGAATCCATGCTATCAGAACTCCATTCCAGTTTTCGAAATGCCAAAACATTTGTGAAAATCTCCCAGGGCATGAAGGACAGAGGCCATAACAGGGACCCAAAACAGTGCCGCGTGAAACTTAAGGAGCTGAGGCAAGCCTACCAGAAAACCAGAGAGGCAAACAGCCGCTCCGGGTCAGAGCCCCATATATGCCACTTCTATGATGAGCTGCATGTGATTTTAGGGGGTTCAGCCACCACTACCCCAGCCGTGTTGACTCCTTCAATGGAGATGGAGGCAACATGGAAGCAGGTTTTGGGGATGAGGAAGATGATGATGATGAAGTTGTAGATAGCTCACAGCAAGCAAGCCGAGAAACCGGTTTTCCCGACAGCCAGAAACTGTTTCTCACCTTGGACCTGGAGCCAGTACCCCCCGAACCCACCCAAGGCTGCCTCCCAGACTTGTCAGGCGGAGAAGGGACTTCTGGTGAGTGTACCTTTTAAAATAGTATACATGGTTTAAAAGCAAGCATGTTTAATGATTAATTTGCTCTGGCATTTGCGGCTCTCCTGGATGTACTCCCAAAGCCTTTGCAAAAGGTTTCTGGGGAGGGCAGACTTATTCCATCCACCATGGTAAGACACTTTACCATTCTAGGCCAGTAGCACGTACTCGGGAATCATTGTAGAACAAAGCATTGCAGTGTATGTTTGCTGGCATTCAAACAACATCCGTTCTTTATCTCTCTGTGTTATCCTCAGGAAAGTGATATCATTCATGGTCACCTGGTTGACATAGGGTGCTTTTCTTAAGGGGACATTCAGAGGTGCCCATTCCTGCTGGGCTGTTTGCCTGTGGCTGAACAGAAATATTCCCTGTTGTTAGCCATGGGGAGGGGCGAGGGGCTAGCCAGCTGGTGGGGGGGAGGCAAAATGCGACCTTGGAAGAAAGCACATGTGCTATGGATGTAATGTTAACAGCAAGGTTTACCGTGAAAGAGTGTACCCATTGTTCTATAAAATGTGTCTTTTTAAATACCACTGTCCCTTTTTTTTTCTCCACCAGCTGCATGTGTTTCAAGGATCACAGGATCTTCTCCTTCCCAGAGGCTAGTGAAGATTAGAAGGCAAAAAAAACCCCTACACTCGCAATGAAATGTTCTTTGAGTTCATGCTGCCCTACCACACTGACAGAGCACAGACGAATGCATGGAGGCAGGCAATGTCATAGTGCAGGAAAGCACAAAATGACCGGGAGGAGAGGTGGCGGGCTGAGGAGAGTAAGTGGCGGGCTGAAGAGAGGGCTGAAGCTGAAAGGTGGTGGCAATGTGATGAAAGGAGGCAGGATTCAATGCTGAGGCTGCTGGAGGATCAAACTAATATGCTCCAGAATATGGTTGAGCTGCAGGAAAGGCAGCTGAAGCACAGACCGCCGCTACAGCCCCTGTGTAACCAATCACCCTCCTCCCCAAGTTCCATAGCCTCCTCAACCAGACGCCCAAGAACGCGGTGGGGGGCCTCCGACCACCCAGCCACTCCTCCTCAGAGGATTTCCCAAGCAACAGAAGGCTGGCATTCAATAAGTTTTAGTTTTAAACTTTTAAAGTGCTGTGTGACCTTGTCCTTCCCTCCTCCACCACCCCTCCAGGTGCTTCTCTCCTCCACCACCTCTCCCAGGCTACCTTGGCAGTTATCCCCCTATTTGTGTGATGAATTAAGAAAGAATGCATGAAAGTGAAGCAGCAATGACTTTATTGTCTCTGCAAGCGGTGATCGAAGGGAGGAGGGAAGGAAGGTTAGTTTACAGGGAAGTAGAGTGAACCAAGGGGTGGGGGTTTTCATCAAAGAGAAACAAACAGAACTTTCACACCGTAGCCTGGCCAGTCATGAAACTGGTTTTCAAAGCTTCTCTGATGCACACCGCACCCTCCTGTGCTCTTCTAACCGACCTGATGTCTGGCTGCGATTTGCCTTAACCTCCCACCCTACCATAAGCGTCTCCCCCTTGCTCTCACAGATATTGTGGAGCGCACAGCAAGCAGTAATAACAGTGGGAATACTGGTTTCGCTGAGGTCTAACCGAGTCAGTAAACTGCGCCAACATGCTTTTAAACGTCCAAATGTACATTCTACCACCATTCTGCACTTGCTCAGCCCGTAGTTGAACAGCTCCTGACTACTGTCCAGGCTGCCTGTGTACGGCTTCATGAGCCATGGCATTAAGGGGTAGGCTGGGTCCCCAAGGATAACTATAGGCATTTCAACATCCCCAACAGTTATTTTCTGGTCTGGGAAGAAAGTCCCTTCCTGAAGCTTTTGAAACAGACCAGAGTTCCTGAAGATGCGAGCATCATGTACCTTTCCCAGCCATCCCACGTTGATGTTGGTGAAACGTCCCTTGTGATCCACCAGTGCTTGCAGCGCTATTGAAAAGTACCCCTTGCAGTTTATGTACTGGCTGCCCTGGTGGTCCGGTCCCAAGATTGGGATATGCGTTCCGTCTATAGCTCCACCACAGTTAGGGAATCCCATTGCAGCAAAGCCATGTAGTATGACCTGCACATTTCCCAGGGTCACTACCCTTGATATCAGCAGATCTTTGATTGCATTGGCTATTTGCATCACAGCAGCCCCAGCAGTAGATTTGCCCACTCCAAATTGATTCCCGACTGACCAGTAGCTGACTGGCGTTGCAAGCTTCCACAGGGCTATTGCCACTCACTTCTCAACTGTGAGGGCTGCTCTCATCTTGGTATTCATGCGCTTCAGGGCAGGGAAAAGCAAGTCACAAGGTTCCATGAAAGTGCCCTTATGCATGCGAAAGTTTCGCAGCCACTGGGAATTGTCCCAGACCTGCAACACTATGCGGTCCCACCAGTCTGTGCTTGTTTCCCAGGCCCAGAATCGGTGTTCCACCACATGAACCTGCCCCATTAGCACCATGATGCCCGCATTGCCAGGGCCCGTGCTTTGAGAGAAGTCTGTGTCCATGTCCTCATCACTCTCGTCACCGCACTGGCGTCACCTACTCGCCCAGTTTCGCTTTGCAGGTTCTGGTGCGGCATATACTGCTGGATAATGTGCATGGTGTTTAATGTGCTCCTAATTGACAAAGTGATCTGAGCGGGCTCCATGCTTGCCATGGTATGGTGTCTGCACAAAAAAAAGGCGCGGAACGATTGTCTGCCGTTGCTCTGACAGGGAATTACAGGGTTGGCTTACAGGAAATTAAAATCAACAAACGGGTGGCTTTACATCAAGGAGAAACAAAGACAACTGTCACACAGAATGGCCCTCTCAAGGATTGAACTCAAAACCCTGGGTTTAGCAACCCACTAAGCTATCCCTCCCTCTGGTATTTCAGGCAGGACTGAATCTCCATTGAAGTTTCCAAGGTGCCCCGACAGACCTCACCAAAATGATTGATGGCCGTTGATTTCATGGAGGGAGGAAGGAAATGAATACAAAACAGATCTGGTCTATTTCTTGTTTTGATTCACTCCATCTATCTTTTACATCTTTGGCTGGCAGCAGACGGTGCAGTAGGACTGCAAGCCATCCACATCTCCTGGCTGCTCGGCAGAAGTTGGTGCAATAGGACTGCTAGCCATCCTCATCTCCTGCCTGCTCACCATAAGATGGTATAAATAAGACTGCCTGCAGGACTAAAGAGAATGACCTAGTCAAGTCACTCCTAATTTAGTCCCTGCGCCCGTATCTGCCCAGGTGCTCCTGACCGACCTTACTGAGGCGGCCAGGTGCACCTCGGACATGAGGAGGATGGTTTTCAGGCCTATTGCACCGTCTGCTGCCACAAGGCAATGGGTTGATGCTGCTGTGTAGCAATGCAGTACCATGTCTGCCAGCACCCAGGAGACATACGGTGACAGTGAGCTGAGCGGGCTCCATGCTTGCCGTGGTATGGCTTCTGCACAAATAACTCAGGAAAAAAGGCGCAAAATGATTGTCTGCCGTTGATTTCACGGAGGGAGGGAGGGCGGGCCTGATGACATGTACCCAGAACCACCCACGATAATGTTTTTTGCCCCATCAGGCATTGGGATCTCAACCCAGAATTCCAATGGGCAGCAGAGACTGCAGGAACTGTGAGATAGCTACACACAGTGCAACGCTCCGGAAGTCAACGCTAGCCTTGGTACTGTGGAAGTAATCCGCCGAGTTAATGCACTTAAAGCATTATGTGTGGGAACACACACAATCGACTATATAAAAACGATTTCTAAAAACCCGACTTCTATAAATTCGACCTAATTTCGTAGTGTAGATAGACCCTAGGAGACTTGATTCTCCTTGCGTCTCCATGCAGGAAGATAAGCAATTGCTAGGGGGAGGATAAAGCAAAATGATTCTATCTTTACCGAGAGGCTCAGATACAGGTTTATAACAGAGACGTATAAATTGACTAGAAGCAGTGATGAGAAACTATGTGAATATGAAGAAACTTGGACCAACCCTTTTTAGCAGCAGGTAAAAAGCAAACTAATATTACTGGCAAGGAAAGGAAAAAAGTGCAGCTTCCTACTTCAAAAGATCATATTTGTTCTGTGAGCTCTTAAGAAGTGTAATAATGAATACAGTAGAACTGACTTTTAAACATGGATCCTGGGCACACCATGCTTTGATATTATTCTGAAATGTTCACTCTATGTGAATCGATGAAACTGATCGTTCCAAATCAACTGTGTTTACAGATACAAAATCTCCATCTTACAAGGATAAAGTGAGTTCTTCTAGGTGGTCTAGTGCATAGTGAAATTAGTCAAATTATTTATTAACTGACTCTTCCATAAGTTGTAATATTCTTTACCTGGAATTGAATGATACTCAGATGAGAATTCTTAAAACTGGAGAAATCACTTCCTATCTGACCCCTGCAACCAAATGACCACTGATCAGGATAAGCAAGGAGAAAGCACATCAAACAATTCTCTCAAATGGGAACTCTTTTGGAAAATAAGATCTGATTCATATATTGTAGTTGAACGACCAGAACAAGTCATGATCATTAAAATCCAATTCCACTGTATCAGCTTGAAATACAGATAAATATGCTATCTCATCGAGATTCCTATTTTGTTTTATGTCCCACTTTTATTGCTTTGTATATCCCATTTTTGTTCCTGTTTGACATCTAAATTAATGACTACTAAAAATAAAGAAAAATATCTTTGTCTCTAACTTTCACCCTCCAATATATAGCTCTTTTTGGCTCAATAAAGCCAATTTACCATTGTTTAAATGAGGAAACCTATCAGAAGCATTCATTTAAATGTTCTACCAAGCAGAAAGAATTACTAATAGAAGAAATACAGGCATAGGGTTACATTAATTATGACTGTCATAGTTATATCTAATTTTCCTATGTGTAAGCTGGTTTTGACTAACTCTGAGACTTGCTTATAGAGTGTGTGGGTTATGATGACTGAAACCCTGCACTAACAGAGTCCTTGCTATTCCCAGTGCTACCATCAGGTGTAGCTATGATATTAGATAGGGTTGTATTGCAACCCACTGTATGCATACAGGAAGAAATGCCAAAAGTAAGGCCTCTGTATATATTTCTTTGCCCCTAACGTGATACAGCACAAATCTATCATATGCCATGTTTCAAACAGATTACCTACATCAGCTGGATCTGAAAACCTGTCAGCAAATACTTTAAGGAGAGAAGTCCATAACATGGAATATTATAGCTTGTGTTAAAAGTTACATACTCATGCATGGAGGTGATTTTACTATAATTTAGATGAACATCACATCATTCAATTACTGTATACAGTAGTTTTGCAGTTAACTCTCTTTTAATTAGAATATTGTTTGTTTTCCATGTAAGGAAATATGCAATGTATAAGAAAGAGTTTAATGTGAGTAAACAACAAGAAAACTCATTAGAAAACTACACTGATCCTGCAAAGAGTTACCCACGAGGTTACTTTCACATACTCTGAATAGTCCCAGAAAGTATGGTGGGGCTACTCAGATTGTGTAAATCTTTGCAGAACCGGGAGCTAAGAAACAGTGTTGTCAAGCACACAGAGTCAGCAGAGTGACTATGACAGTGATTTCTAAACTGCCCAACAGATGATGATACTGACAACAAGCTAGGATCCTGACAGCTGTGCCTAATTTGCATAAATTAGTTTTCATTTTTATTGTTAATATTGGTATGGCAGAAGTCACAAGGCAGTGCTGTCACAGGTCTTTTGCTTACTGTGCTAGAACTACTCAGTCTTTGAAGAAATGCTGCATTGTTGCTAGTTTTGTGATATAGAGTTTTTTTTATAGCTGGTGCAAGGGTCAACTTTGGGGGCAGAGTTGCTCCTGAAATATGAGCATTGGGTTTTGGCTGAGATTCCTGAAAGAAAGGATTGCCTGCATGCTGTTTGGACCACCTCTGTTCAAGGACTAGTATATATGGTGTAAAAATTAAAAACCCCTCTAAGATTCCATATCACTGGTTTCTCCCAATAAGAAACTGACTGGCAAGGGTTTGTAATGTGCTATCACTTGGCAGAAAGGCAATGACTTGTAAGTGCAGCCCATGGAGATTACAGGTCCCAGCATACTATGCTCCCTCTTGATCTGAGCAGAGGCCATATTGACCAAGATGTATCATTCCATGATAAGACATGCAGTTTTTGCACGCTGCAATTTTTCATTAAAAATGAGGGTGTCTGCCAACCAAACTGAATAACTGTTGGCCTAATTAGATTTATAAAATGCATTTTGATCTCTCCTGCAATATGGTCATTCTGGCTCTGAAGAAAAGCAGATATGAATGAAGTATCTGACAATGCTACGATGGGAATTATTAATACATAGCATTCATATTATATATATATATATATATATATATATGTATGGTGTACATACACGTGTCTGTATGTATATATAACCCACATTATATATTATTTCCAATTTGACTATATTCCTTGGGTAAATATATCTAAATGAAATTAGCAAAATCAAGCCATAACAATTTATACATTGCTACGCAGGCTAGTGATGAATGAGTAGTTATTTAAAAGATCCACAGCTGAATAGCTAAGCATCTACTATATGTCTTCAGCTCTCAGTTTCTTTTTCCACATCATCGTCATCATCAATAACCTTAATTTATCAACAGCAAATATTCACACCCCCCCCCAAGGCAAATCCTGATGTCAGTACTTTTTGTATTTAACCTTAAAACATTTTGAATAGGAAAGTAGCTAGAAAACCCAGAAAAAAAAAATCAGGGGAAGCACAGTGCAGGAGCAGGTGGTGTTGGAAAAGTCGCTTTGAGAACCTTTGAATCGCCCCGATTCCGCCTGCTTCAGGGGATGGCATGGCCTGCAAAGTGTTATGACCACTTGCTCTCCCATCATCCACTCCCCCTCTCCCACCCTGGGGAGCTGAGAAGAAGGAAACAACGTGGAGTCATATATGCCAGCTTTATGTGGCTTCTGCACCAGTGGAATTCTCACTGAGAACACTGTCACTCCTTTAAATCCCCTATGTACTACCAGAGAGGCATATGAGGCCCATTGTCAGAGCCTTATGTGTGGCATGTACACGCTACTGAAAACGTATGATGATGCTAAATTTTCTGCTTCTAACAGAAAATGATGAGGTTTAATTGAGTCACTGCAAGAACAAAAGATAAGTACAAAAATCATGTATTATGTAGATACCCTAAAAGCTGAAGTTTTTAAGGAGATAGTATCAATCTGAAATATAGGCAACTTTAAATAAATTAATCTATAGTAGCTGTGGATATTACAAATACTCTTGAGATCCTCTACCAATTGTTGTATTCCTAGATTTTAGTCTTCCTTCTTAGAAGAGAGAATCACACAAGCAACAGGAGAAACTGACAACAGCAAAATTGACTATGCACAAAGATTGAAATCCTGCACCACTGAAGTCACTCCCAGTGATTGCAGTAAGATTAGGATTTCACCCAAAGTGTTGTCAAATGTGGAAAGTAAAACAAACTAGGGGGCAAAAATAAATCAGAAAGAAGTGTGGTATTTAGGTATTCTTGAATGCATTAACAGAGTGTTGTTTGTTGGACAAAGGAGGTAGTTGCTCTGCTCTACCTGGTACTGGTGAGGCCTCTGTTGCTGTACTGTGTCCATCTGCGAACAGCACAATTTAAGAAAGATGTGGACAAACTGGACAGAGTCCAGAGAAGAACAAAAATGCTAAGAGGTTTAGAAACCCCTATCACTTTAATCTCAGTAAGCACAGAAATATCAGTTCAGCCTTCATTGTTCTTGTTTTTTTAAAAACTAACATTACAACACCACTACTATTTATCTATCTGGATTTTGCCCCAATTGAGAAATTCAAACAAAATCCATACAATAAAAATGGAAAATGTATACAGTAAAAATTATTGCAGTGGTTATTTAAACTTCTTTTTTGTCATAGATAAATGTTCATATAGTACTAACAAGGGCAGGGCCAACATTGTAAATTCAATGAGGATTGGAAGGTAACAGCAAAAATAAAACAATGATCATTGCTCATAATAAAAGATGTGTGTTTGCTTAGATGGGGAGACATAACAGCAAACCTATAATATTGCAACTCTCGGCATGTACTCCAGCATTCCTATCATCTAAATTGGCTAATATGCCTCAGGAATGTTTATGTTATTTTAGTGAAGAAGAAATGGGAACACTTACCTGGTACACCAGGTGGAGTTTTTAGATATTTGCCATTAAAATGTTGAATTACTACTTCACATTTT
This sequence comes from Dermochelys coriacea, assembly GCF_009764565.3. Taxonomy (NCBI): domain Eukaryota; kingdom Metazoa; phylum Chordata; order Testudines; family Dermochelyidae; genus Dermochelys; species Dermochelys coriacea. The sequence continues at coordinate 196,772,047 of NC_050069.1, forward strand.
TCTGTAGACTCCATTCTGGAAAAGAAAAGGGGGAGGGAGAAGCAATTATTATTACAGTTTTAAGAAAGTGTGCAGTCAGCAAAGGAAGACCCAACACAGATGGTGAGAGAAATCTCAAAAACTGCTCTTGCTGAATTCTGCAGAGATGCAGGTGGAGCAGTTCATTACAATATGGTATTAGCTAGCAAGGAGAACTTACCACTATCAAGCATTACAGCATTTTTCCTGGCTGCATGCAGGCTGGAACCGTGGCAGTTAACAGCTTGCTTTTGTGTCTTAGGGAACACCTCAAGCAGGACATGTCAAGTGGTTCTTGAAAAAGCTCAGGACCTGATTCCAAATTTCGGATGCACCCAAAATGCCCCCAAGAATGTGCAAAAGATACAGGATCTAATTTAAAACTGAAGGGGAGTAAAATGACAATAATTCAGGATTATAAAGTGGGTGCACAACTGTTTAAAAAAAATTATTCAAAGACTAGTTATCAATGGTTTGCTGCCAAACGGGGAGGAAGAATCTAGTGGGTCTGTCATGTATCTGGTACTATTCAAGGTTTTCATAATGACTTGGATAACGGGGTGGAGAACATGCTTATAAAATCTGCAGATGGCACCAAGCTGGGATGGGTTGCAAGTATTGTGGAGGACAGAATTAAAATTCAAAATGACCTGGATAAATGGGAGAAGAAGAAAAAAAATCAAATGCACAACTACACAATGAGAAATAACTGGCTAAGTCGTAGTCCAGCAGAAAAGGATCTTGAGATTATAGTGGATCACAAATTGAATCTAAGTCAACAACTGCAGACATTTTCAAAAAAGGATATTATTATTCTGGGGTGTACTAAGAAGAGTGTAATTGTCTCATGCTACTTGGCACAGCTGAGACCTCAACTGGAGGATTGTGTCCAGTTTCCGGAGGTACAGTTTAGGAAAGATGTGGACGAAGGGGAGAGAGTCCAGAAGAGAGCAACAAAAATGATACAAGTTTTAGAGAACCTGGCCTATGAGGAAAGATAAAAAAAAATTGGGTATGTTCAGTAATGAGAAAAGAAGACTAAAGGGGGCGCTGATAAAAGTCTTCAAATATGTTAAGGACTGTTATAATGAGGATGGTGATCAATTGCTGTCAATATCTACTGAAGGTAGAGCAAGAAACAACTGCAGCAAGGGACATTTAGGTTAGATATGAGGAGAAACTTTCTAACTATAAGGATAATTAAACACTGGAATAGGCTTTCAAAGGAAGTTGTGGAATCAGCATCATTGGGAGTTTTTAAGAAGAGGCTAGATAACTCTCTGTCAGTGATAATCTAGGTCTACATGGGACTGCCTAACCATGCGGGCCTGGACTTGAGAACCTTTCATGAGTACACTTCTATGATTTCATTATTATAGAGTAAATAAATTATGAAAAATTGATTATAAAACAAAACCAACAGAAATTTGTACTTGTGAATTACTTGAGTCCAAGCCATGGATGGAGACTGACATTACTGCACAAAATCTTGTCCTGGTGAAATGACTCATCATTCACCTGATATAATTGTGAATCGTAGTTTGAAGACACGCATAGGACTGCAGCAGTAATAACAAATATGCACCTATAGGACTGAAGTGATTATAAAGAATACAAAGGTATGAGCCAAATCCTGAGCTGAGTTTATATCACTTTAAGAAATGTACAAGCCATTTTATAGGGCCTAAACGGACTCCTCAGCAGGCTGAGTGACCCTGAGAACAGTGGCTCATGCTGCACAATAGGAATTAAAATGTCTGGGGCTGGGGGCAGGGATGATGACTCATAACGAGGCAGCAAAGACACTACAGATATCACATTGTGGATTTTTTTTTCAAACTCTCTTGAAAGATTATATTCAATACTCATTCCATATTTTGATTCTGATCTAGACGTTCTTCCAGCTATGAGACTCTAATGACTTAAGTATTACTTCATTCTCACAAGTCAAGATCCTTTTAAAATGAATTCCTATACAACTCCTACCACGGACTAGTAAGGGGGGAAAGAACAACATTCTGCAGAACGTACCTATTCCCTAGAGCCTCAACCCAGCGCTGAGAGGGGTGGCTTATCTCGTTGGATAGGAGAGAATAGGATGATTAATAGTCCACGCAATACAAAATCTTTTCTTAGTTTGTTTTGGGTGAAATCATTAAAATTGTCCCTTCTGGGTTCTAACCATGAGACAGCAACTTAGATTGTTCACTTTGGCTCCATTCAGATTTAACTAAGCGAATGTCTGCAGCAAGCCTTAAGAGACCCTTGTCTCTGAAAGCATAAATGCAAGAAAAGTCTGTTTTCTGTAGCTGCGGGCGCATAGTGTCAAACCATGTTATGTTGCAACAACAGCAGTGACAATTTCATTTGAATACATGGGGCACATTTTAACAAGCCAAAGCAGCCGCGGCAAAGAATGCAATTGAGGAGCTGCCAAGTGAAAGAGCCTCAGCGCACTCCACACATTTTATGTGGGAAGGGAATAAAAGTGAAACCCACAGTGCTCTAGGATAAAAAGGCCATCTCCTGAATAGCTGTCTTAGAAAGAATGCGCCCATTTTCTTCTCAAGTTTCACAATTAACGGCTCTCAAATGCCAGCACTAGCTATCTGTAATCTGGCACACGCTTCACTTGAAACCGACACTAGCATTATCAACTTGGCCTGAAAAGGCAGCATAATAGACAAAGCCGTCTTTACATGTTCCATTCCGATGTGCTGCTGAATAACTACAACTGCATGCATTATTCCTCCATGCTACCTGAATCCTCTTGAATCTTTCAGAATGGCTGTGTGTGGCAGGTAGACCTTCCTTCCAAAAATATGTTAATTAGATCTCTAGCCATTAAGTAACACTTGAGACATCTTGAATACGTCTCCCACCTATGGACAGATGCATGAATTATAATTTTCAAATATACATATGTAGTATGTGGTGAAGTATCACCTCTTCTTTTGTTTGAGATATTTAAGGTTATAAGATCATTGGGGTGTTATGGAGACTACAAGAAATAGATATGATAATAATATTATAACTACTCCATTATGAGACCTTATTTTCAAGTGCTTAAAACTTTGCCAAACTGTCACCATTTGGGCTAAAATATTGCATGATGGTTATCTGCCTCAAGTGGATTTGGTTTAGGGACAATTTCAGCCAAACCAATTCAGCTGTTTCCGAGAACAAGATTAGGGAAAAATACATTGTTTTGCCCATATTAAAAAATTCTGGCTTCATTTGCTTTGGAAAGCTGTAGCATCCCCATGCCTTGGAACAAGGGCTTGAAATTTGACTGCTGTTGGCAGAGATGTGCTTTCACTGTCCTTGTGAAAATCTGTCCAAATCTGTCCAAGTTATAAGCGGTTTTAAAAAAAATCACATTACACCTACGTTTCTTCGATTATAGCAGCTAAATTCCCCAAGAGTCTGTCTGCACCAAGCTGGTCCAGCGTGGGGCTAAGCAGAACTTTCCCTGCAATTGTAGTTCTGGGCTGCAAGCCGGGCCAGGGCTGGGTGAGACTCAGGCATCTAAATTGAGAGCAGGAAACCTATTTCTCCTGTGCTGTCAATGACCCTCTCCTCCCTGCCCAATCCCCTTATGCAGAAGCCACAAAGAGGAGGAAGCTGTACGATTTGAATGCATAGGGGACAAGAACTGGATCTGGGGGACCAGGGAATAGACTAGCTGAAGACTGGAATCTTAGGCTGGTGGGAAGAGGGGAAAAAGGGAAACTGGGAATGGGAGTCAGAGGACTGGGCTGGTGGTGCCGTGAGCCAGTAGCTGGAAGAGACGAGACTGAAACCAGATGAGGAGGCACAGGGAGATGGGGAATGGCTGGGCAAGGAGCCTGGGACTGAGAACTAGTGGGTGAGGGAAGAAGGTGAAGGAGGGATCAGACAGATCTGATTAGGAACCAGGACTGGTTGGATAAAGAGACCGAGCCAAAGACTGCACGGGGAGAAACTGAGAAGACCCTGGGAAAGAAGAGTGGGACCAGGAGCCATTGGGGACCAAATGAGTCAGCAGTCCTGTGGAAAAAACTTGTGGGACCGTGTAAGTCAAGACTGTATCATAATGCAAACACACAAGGGACAAATTCTGGCATTTCTTAACTTTTGAGCGCTAGACTTTGCAAGCTTAATAATGTTCTTTTAACATAGTTTTTGTATACTGTATTTATATATTCTGGTAAGTGCATAATTGTATGTATGTGCAGACATATATGTGTTTGTGTGTATTTTATGTATATATATATATATATATATATATATATATATATATATATATATAGCTAATTGCAGTGCATTTTGTTGCACTGGCAAATTTTTTATTTTAATAAAAACAATGCTAAAAAGAATTCAAAATTTTCAAAAGCTATCCACCAAAGTCAGAATTTACATAAATTGGCTGTAAATTGAGTGCAAATGGGTTTTGCAATCCATACATTTATTGCTATTGCATAAGCTTTGCACACTCAAGTCACTTCTGTGAACAAAATTGTGGGTTCACAAATGGAGACCTCTGAAAAATTACCCCTTACTCGTAAGGTTTGACTTCACATAGAAAACAGGAACATTTAGAATGAAGGATAGATCCCGTGCTTCACCACAGTCTGAGGATCTGCAGTACCACACATCAGAATTTACCCTTTGGCTCTGAGAAGACAGTGAGTTAGTGCAAGGACACACTATTGGCAGCCTAGATTTCCCACACTGACTGTGAGGGGCATATTTTCAAAGCTGGCTGATCAAGCTGCACCCACCATCTATTCCTGTGCAGAAAAATCACAAGATATAAAAAAATTTGCAAGATAAACAAAGATTGAAAAATGTGTATTTGTGCACACAAAACAAATAATTGCATATATGTAAGTGGGAGGTTATATGTACAGTTTGTAAGGATGACCCTAGGTGATTGGTAAACAGGAGTTAATCTGCAAATGGAATTATAAGGGCTATGTGGCCAGGGTAATCTATTGAAATATATCCTCAGTTCTCTCTCCAACTCTTGGAGGATCTGGAGAGTCAGAGAAGGTTCTAGAGTTCTGAAAATAAAGCAATATTGTGAAATCTTTCCTCCTCCCCCACTGCATTAGCTCCTCGTATGGTTCTCCAGGCAGAAATTACAGATTATCCTTTTTGCACACATACACAGGGCCAGTGAATGGAACTATGCCAATTTTCTCCATCTGAGGATCTGGACCATAATTCCACGTTTGAATTTATATATGCTTATGTTTCCAAGGTGCAATTTAGGCACCTAAGCTTGAAAATTTAACTCTGAATGCCCTCACTGTTAGCAGGATTAAATCAAATGGTTAGTGATATTTTAGCAAAATTATTCTGGGATTTGAAGGATTTAATTATTTTTGCTTTAAGAAAGTAGTAAAAGAGTACGTCGAAGAGATTATCCTAAAATGTGCAATATCTTATTTAATAAACTGAAACAACTCATTGATGTGTTTTAGACTAGTCATTAATTCATGACTAGCAGCAGAAAGTGTTTATTACTCCTGGAAACAGTTTTGTGGGTCTCCCAATGCATTTCTAGCCTTTGCAGGTGGTGAGATATCGAAACCTGACTTCCCTATCATTCTGATTTACCATCTTGTTTTAATTTCATTGAAATTGCACTTGCTATGGGCAGAAATAACATTTGGGATTCTCATGTTACATACTGTATAAGAGCCTGATCCTTAACATGGGGCTGTGTGTGTGGGCAATAGGGCCTACCCCCACAGAGCTCAACATAGGATTGAAGTCTGCATCGTCCTTTTTTTTTTTTTTTTTTTTTTTTTAAGTAATGGCCACAAAAATTATGTAAGAAATAAAGTAAATTGGAAAACAAGATTGTAAAAATAAAGATTCTAATAATGTCACAATTTGTCATGGAAAGAGATGGATGTAAAATACCTCTGAAAAATGGGTAATACCAACTTTCTAGTGGTAAAACAAAATTGTTTCTGTTCTAGATGGTTCACAAGATATTGCTTTCAAACTCTCTTTAATAGTGAACTTTTGGTAGTAGTCCATAATTTAATGGAAAAAGTCCCAGGCACTAGACCAGTTCATGCCCTACAACAATTCTGAAGATACTAGGGTGCATCTTGTAAATATCATTGTTGGGTAAGAATTAGTTTGGAGAAAATAAGACCCCACCAAAGTCCTAGGCCAAATCCTTTTAATATTCTTAAAGGTTTGGATAATTATTTTAAAAACCCTGAATTTCCTTTTCATTTGCCTCTCTCTGTACCTCTTGATTCTGATTAAGACCAGAAATTGAGGCACTCAAATACTATAAAGAGAGCTATTCTTACTATATTTCTAGCCCAGCAGGAAAGTGTTGAAAATCTCTTAAGAAAAGCTGTTCTTATCAAATCTCCAGCCCAAATTTGCAAACTCAAGATGTTTGGATAAAGTTCATATAAAGAATTAGAATTCCGTATGCTTAATCTGAGCGAATCTTACCACCAAACCATTTGAGGTTTATCCTTCTCTAGCAAACAAAAATTTATTCTAGTTTAAAAATGTGTATTATTCCCCTCTATAGACCATTGTGGCTCCACAGGAGTCTTTATAAGTTGTTATAAATAATGGGGATCCTTCACAATGTTAGTGCAAATAAATATATAGAAAGCCTTCTGGAAATAAATCTATTGTTTAATCTTACTCATTATGCGGATTAATAAAATGCCAAGTAAAAGTTTAAGAACAAACATATATTAGAAAGAGCAACATGCTGATTAAATGGCTACTATATAACAAATATTTGATATCCTGTAATTCTCATTAAGCAATAAAACTATGTGGCTTGGTTCGCATTTACACTAAGGCCCCTTTAGACTTCTTAGTGTAAATTGTGTGAGAATTGGGCCCTGTATTTTTAAATTCCAACTGAATATTCTGAGATTTTTTAGAATTAAAGGGTCTCTGTTATATTTAAATTATGGTTCCCTTCTGTGACCCAAGGGTTCCCAAGGACACAGGAGGAATTGGAGTCAGACCCAGGATTAGCAATCAGGACCTCATAGTTAACTCAGACCACATTTTGTTCTTATGCTCTCTGACTGTGTCCAGGAAAGAGGTTTTGTTCAGGGGGAGCATGAGAGCAGGTGGGCTAAAATACAGCTGAATATTTTGGATAATCATCAAGCCACAGCAATTAGAGCTGACCTAGTCCAGTGCATGATAGTTTATTACAACACATGTTCTAGTACTTTTTTCCATCTACTATTCTTCACTCATGGAGTTTACATTACTTTATTTGAGAAACTATTACATAGTCTATGATACTTTACTGTCAAGCATTAATCATGCACTCTAGGTCCCTGTGGCTAGTCTAGGAAAGTGGTTCTCAGCCTATTTACCGTTGTGGGCCGCATATGCAGCTGTGTGTGTGTGTTATGAGGGCCACATGAACACAATACATATACTACCTATATGGACCTGAGGATGTCACATAGGCCTCAGCTGTGCTGATTGGGCAGCAAGCAGCCCATGGACCCCATATTGAGAACCACTGATCTAGGAGCCAGCTGGCAGTGGTGTGTCAGTATCTCCCTCCTGATACCTGTGTGTATGTTTGGGGGGGGGAGGGGAAGAGAAGCTGGATGCTTCCTTTTTCCTCACTCAGGAATCATGTGCAATGGAAGTAGGGGAAATCTTTGTCCCCTAAATTCAGATGTTAGAACGGTCACACCTGAGGACCAGACAAGATAGGACTAGGGCCTAGGAGGGGGACGGGAGGGGAGAGAGAGAGAAAGTGAGTGTGTGTGTGCATATGCACAGTGGGACACATGACACTGCTCCCCAAAAAGACAGTACAGGTATGTATTTTGGCTATGGGAAGAGATTGGGAAGATGTCAGGGTCTTCCTGGGAGTGAGAAGGGAAGGGTGGAGAGTTGTCTAAGAGAAAATTTGAACCCTCAAACAAATCACCTGTTCCCTACCAAACCCAGTCGATGGACCCTGCATGGTTTCATTAGCTGTAACTGTGAAACTATTTTGGCTCTTTTTCGTTCCTTCTCTTCTTTTTATCTCCTGAGGAACTGTAGCCTATTGCATGTAGTTATGGGCTTTCTTGGCATTCTCCAGGCTTTCTTCCATACTCAAGGATTTTACTACTTCCTACCATAGTACTAAACTCACGGGTATGTTTACAAATGTGCTTTCTTGAAATGTAATACCCTGCTATGGCTGCATTCTGTGAAGCCATTTCTTCCTATGGCTAACTCAGCTAGCTTGTGTTCCCTTGTAACAAACAGCCTCTCTATTGGTAAGAGGTAGATCTAGGGAGGCTTCACTGTTTGGCTGAAATCTGCATTGCTCAAATTAAAGGAACTTGTTTATCACATGAGCATACAAAATCCATGTGCCGCACTCTAGTGAGATGCTACGAGCGGCCCTTTTATAGCTTGTAGCTCACGAAAGCTTATGCTCAAATAAATGTGTTAGTCTCTAAGGTGCCACAAGTCCTCCTTTTCTTTTTGCGAATACAGACTAACACGGCTGCTGCTCTGAAATCTTTTATTAAACACCACTATATTTGAGAAAGCAGACTGAGGGCCTGATTCTCATCTCACTAGGCCAGTGTAAATCAGGAGCAATTCTATTTCCCTTAAAGTCAGTGTAAAACTATTATAAATGAGACAAGACCCTGATGAGGCCTACTATGTTGCTGCCCATGTTCCATGTTGCTTTTTTCAGTCCATGAAGTAAATTTCAGGCATCTAGTCAAATATGATTCCCGAAGCCTAAATGTAAAGTGTAACAAAGGCAATAAACATCAGGTTATTTTAATTAAAAAACCACAAACACATGCAAAGAAATTCACTCAATTAAAAACATAATTAAAAGTATATTAACCATGCAACAAAAGTAACATCAGACCCCAAAATATCTAGTCACAAGAAAAAGAAGGCAAAGTGCTTTCTCAACGTTCTTCTTTTTCTCAGGGGAGGGAGAAACATAATTGTGAAGTTCTTAACTTTGGTCATCCTCAGTGAACAGCACCATAACGTTATTTTAAGACAGTTTATGTTGGACAAATTCTCTCATGTTACTGGAAAAGGGAAATGGATGGCATGAACACACCGTTATTTCTAGCCAGACCTTGGCTGATTTATGCTACTGTCTTCTCATTCGCAGGTTCAATATTATACTGGCACCTGCTAGCACTGCAATGGTTCAGTGTCTGACTGTCAGCATTTCCAACATAAATTTCTCTTTTTGGAGGTTTATGACTTTGCTGTAAAATGTTGCTTGGGGCTGAATCTTGCAAGGTCATTTTAAGTTACAAGAGAGCAAACACAATAAAAAAAAGTTAGTGGCTTCTAACACTTTTTTGTATTTACCATTTAAAAACATCTTTACAAAAAGGCTCACTATGCAGTATAATTTACAGTGCAGAATAGAACATTTAACTACGGTGTTTATTAAAAAAAAACACCCTAGAGCATTCATATTATTTCTGTTACAAAAGAACCCATCTACATGACTACATCTGAAGAACTGCTACTTTTCAACAAAAATATCCTAAGAGTTTTTACTAGAGGATTTTAGGGCCCAATTTTTGTCTCATTCATTTAATGGGGTGTTTTAACATTGACATCAGTGGGATCAGGATTTGACAGTGTAACACAACTGATGTATCTTTCCCCTTGAGGTATGCCACCATGCCTCAGTTTCCTCTTCTTTTGTGTTGCTAAGGTAATTGCACACCACACAACTGGTGTTTCAGATTAAAATCTCCCTTTCTGGGGTCTTGTTTGTAATTAATTTAAAACAAAAGTTATGCAATCCATCACCCTTGTATCTGGGCTCTTCAGTACTTCACAGACATCCTTGGATCAGTTTTATTTTTGGTTCCTGCCCTAGCTCTCGCTATATAGGGAGTCCCACTTGTCCCGCTCCAGAGATCCAACTACAGCCTATAGTTCTTCCCCTGGCAATGTGTCCTTCTGCCAGCTGCTGTAGAGTGACCCACAGCAGCTATTTCCTAGTTCTTGCCTTCTTTCCAACTGAGCCTACAGCAGCTGATTAGTTTCCAAGTATGGCTGGAAATGACCAGCTTTTCTTCTTTTGAAAGGGCTGCATTTCCATGAGAGGTGCATGCAAACAACTTGTGCCCTGTTACAATCCCAGAGTGCTGTGTGATACAATTAAATAAAGTGACCGGATTTTTAAAGAGTGATACTTTTATGACTAATAGCAGCATTTACAGTTACACATTTTGACTTCAGAATAGTCTGATTTCATACTGTAGGGCAAATCCTCCCCTTTCCCCCTATATGCAAAAGGCTCTCTGAAAGGAAAATGGTATGGCTGAACTGTGCAAAGGGGCTGCAAAAGTGGTAATGAACGTAGGGCCAGGGACTTAGAAGAGATAACTTCACTTCACAGAGTTTTCCAACATGCAGCTGTGTAACTCAGAATCCTCTCTCAGATATCTTTTAGGGCTTGAACTGAACATAAGAACAGCAATACTGGATCAGAGCAATGGTCCATATAGGCCAGTATCCTGTCTGATACTGGCCAGTGCCAGATACTTTGGAGGGAATGAACAGAACAGGGCAATTCTGAGTCATCCCCTGTCATCCAGTCTCAGCTTCTTGCAGTTGGAGTTTAGGGACACAAGGATCATGGAGTTACGTCCCTCGATCATGGGGTTACATCTTGGCTAATAGACACTGATGGACCTAGCTTCCATGAATTTATCTAGTTCTTTGTTAAACTCAGTTATGGTTTTGGCCTTCACAATGTCCCATCACAATGAGCTTGAATGATTGTATGTGTTGTGTGAAGTACTTCCTTTTGTTTGCTTTAAACCTGCTGCCTATTCATTTCATTGGGTGATCCCCAGTTCTAGAGTTATATGGAAGGGTAAATAACACTTCCCTATTCACTTTCTGCATACCACTCATGATTTTGCAGACCTCTATCATATGCTCCTTTAGCCATTTATTTTCTAAACTGAACAGTTCCAGTCTTTTAAATCTCTCCACGTATGGAACCTGTTCCATTCCCCCAAATATTTTTGTTACCCTTCTCTGCACCTTTTCCAATTCTAATATATTCTTTTCTGAGATGAGGGAACCAAAACTGCATACAGTATTCAAGTATTCAATATTCACCATGGGATATATATGATATTTTCTGTTTTGTTATTTATCCCTTTTCTATCCACCATAGGCATTAGGAAACAATTTTTAACAGCATATTGGATAGTCATCTAAGTGCATTTGCGGGATTTTCACTCTCCTCTAAGGCACTATCAGAGGCAAAATACTGGATTTGACAGACCATTCTTTTGATTCAATATACGAAATCTTCTCTTTCTATAATACACATTAGCATCCAAGATAATGTCTGACTTGTTCAAATAATTGTATAGTTTCATTTCAACTGCCTTCACTTAAATGTTCCAAAGACAGAAGTGCTTCCCTTGGTCAAGAGGAACATCCTCAAGCTAACTTGATTTTCTCTATTTCTCTCCTCAACTGACACCCTCTGTTTGCCTCCAATGTGGCATCATCTTTGCCCCTAACCTGCCCTTTCCCCACGACCTCTGTATGTATCTTTACATATGCCTACCACCATTTGGCAACATGGCACTGCCTTGACTCTATCTCCTTCCACTGTGACTATGGTAACTTCTTCCCTATGGCCTTTCCAAGAGCTAGCTCTCCAGATTCCAACATGTAGTCTATCTCCTCAGATGGTGAAATAAGTATGACCACAGTTACATCAACTTTCTTTACTTCCACGGCTTGCCCATTCATTACAGTTCAACATTTCACTCCATGGTTTTAACCTCACACCACATCCTAGCTCCATCCTACCCTCATGGATCTTTCCTCTCAGCTCCCCTTGCCGCTCTCATCAGCAGTATTGCTAACACCAAGCATGCAAAACTCAGGATGCAGTCCCCAAAAGAGCATGAAAATGGCTTAAAAATCATGAATTTTAAAATACATAATGCATTTATTTTTCTTTGGTTTCTGGTTTTTGAGCCTTTAGGTGCCCTTTGGGTCATGCTTTCATGGAGAAGAAGAGATGCACAGGGGGCACCACAATGACAGGGATCCCCCCAAACAGGGATAATCCTCCAGCTAAATGAGCTTTAGGTATGCTTTATACCTGCAGAGCAATAAAAAGTGGCCTTAATGGAGACAAAGGTGAGGGACATCGATTCTCCATATAAATACAGCTGATATCCCATCATTGCCTCAGAGTCATGCACACCTACTGTGTCTGCTCACACTATAGGTATACTAGCCTGCACCCCCACATGCTTCTAGGCAACCATAAAGCGCCTCATCTATATACAGTGACATGCACACTGTACAAAGAAACTGAATAATGCCTTGTTACAAGAGAAATATCATGTCATTAAAGATTGGATTGTAAATTCTAGTGCCCAAGGGCAAAGTGAAGATTCAGCATTCAATTGTGGCTCTGAGAAATCCTGGCTTCATTCAAATCAATGGGAATTTTGTCATGGACTTCAATGGAGCCAGGATTTTACCCTTCCTGTTTTTGTGTGCTTAAATACACGACCTTCGTGTTGCATTAACACTGAGTTAAAAATATTATCAGTTAAATACATATCCATGAACACAGGCAACTTTTACAATGCAATGTTTATCATCCGATAATGCTGAGTTGCGAGTAGTGAGTTCAGAGAGTCAAGTTAACATTGTTAACATAGATGGTGCGTATAGAATGGTGTGTTATCTTTCACCCTAATCGGTTTGTCTTTTACCGTTTGAATTCAGACAGTAATACCTAAACATTTCCTTGAATATGATGATCTTGTATATCAAGGACAAAGGTAATACTACAATGCCAGTTATCTTACAAGCTACCTCATTATCACACAGTAACCCCACTTTACTCAATGGTATTATGGTACTGGGAGAAGTGTCATGATATACCAAGATATAGTATATTCCAGAGAAATTCACAAAAAAACTCAGTCATAATTTTGCTTGCTGTTCAAAAGTACAGTCTCATGAATGTTCTGTAAAGCTAAGTGATGTCTGCTTTTCTTTTGAAGCGGGAGACATTTATTTACAGTGTAAGTGGATATATAAATTGCTCCTTCTCCCACTTACCTCTTCTATCCCCTTCTATGTACAGATCCCATTCTTTACTACTATTATTTTTTAAACAAACCTACTACATTTAACAGGGTTTCTAGCTGAGGGAGCTTTATATAAGCATTTCCTTATAGTTAACATGAAAATGTTTCCTTCTCTCGTGACAATGACACAAGGTCTACTCTATTCTGCCTAAAACATCATACCAGTCAGGGTTTCTTAAATCTAAATCTTTCTCCTGACCTCCTCTCAAGAGCCTGGAATCCTTGGGGCTTTCAAGCAACTTGTGTTTCTCCAGATACACTTCCTCTGCTCTTCCTGCTGATAAATTTACCTTTTCTTGTTAGAACGGCTTTGCTAAATCTCTGAATGCATTCAGCTGTAGGACATTTATTATCTAAACTTGATAATGCGTGGACAGTTCACTATTGCTAGCAATTTTATTTCCATATACAAAAGTGTAATGAACTAATATTTGGACCAATGGGATGAACTCCTATTTGCAAAAAGTATAGACACTCAATCTGATCAAGATGCGGTTTCCTGAGTGTTCTGCATATTCCATAGCTATGAGGCTTCCGAGCTACCGAGGAAACAACATTTGCAAAAAACCAAAGCCAAAAAAACCCCCAACCCGCCTCCCACCAGAATAAATCAAATAGACCAAGGGTTTCACCTGGCAAAGCCGACTCCTCTGCTGACTCCATTAGCATCTCTTAATATTCTGGTGGAAATGACATGTCCGAAGGGTTTCAGCATATTCTCCAGTTCCTGCTCATCCATGGAAATGGGTAAATTTGAGATGTATAAATTAGTTGGGTCTTGCTCTTGTTGCTAAGATAAAAGAAAAGAAACAGCCTCAATTAAACTCAGTACTTTAACAGAACAGCTTGTGGGCTCCAAAAACGGTGGGTGCTCCAAATAATACAGAGCCAAGAAATTATAACAGGGTTAGATGCAGAGCTCTGCAAGCTATTCAGAGCTGACAATCTACTTGTCAAATATAGCCCATTAAGGCCTCAACCCTGCAAATTCTCGTGCATGTGCTTATCTCTCCATCCATGAGCAGTTCCATTTAATTCAATGGGACTGCTCATGTGCAGGACGTTGCTCTCCTGCACAAGTGTTTTCAGGACTGTGGCCTGATTTAGGAAGTTGATTGAACAGAACATGATTTCTACATATGTGTTCACTGCTTAAAAATATTCAGCAAATGTTGTATGCAGAGACATATATTCCAGCCTGAAGACTGTTTGCAACTTGGTCACTATGAGTGAGGTTGGTTGAAAATGGAGAATGTTTTTCTGGAAATTTTCCAGCAAGTTCTAAGAAGGATTTTTGCTTGAAGCTCTAATTTCAAGATTTTTAATTAATAGGTCACCTGGTACATGCTTTATTCCTTGATTGGCTGAGCATAATCCTTAGAATGGGTTAGAATGTGAATACTCAAGAACTCAAATTTGAAAATCACTTTTTATTAATACTCCAGAGTACTAGTTTAAAATGGCAGTTTTGGCAAACATTCCTGCTGGTAACTTGTTTGCTAGAATATTCTCAGGAAGGGGACACAAAACACATGTGCAGCAAAAGCATTATAAACTTCAAAAAAGGCCCTGTCTACACACAAACTTGCACCTGTTTAATTAAACAAGTTTAGTTAAACCCTTGCAAACACCTCTATGGACACACTTTTTTTTTACGAGCAGCTTATTTTGGTTTAGCTTAAACCTGTTTCCAATTGACTTAGGGCTTGTCTACACCTAAAACACTACAGTGGCACAGTTGCACCACTGTAGCGCTTCAGTGTAAACACTACCTATGCCAATGGGAGGGATTCTCCTGTTGGCATAGATAATCCACCTCCCTGAGTAGGAGGTTGATGAAAGAATTCTTCTGTCAACCTAGTGCTGTCTACACTGGGGGTTAATTCAATATAATTATTCATCTTGGGGGGGGGGTAGATTTTTCTGATGTTAATTCCCAGTGTAAATCAGATCTTAGGCTAACTCAAAATATGCCTGGTTTAAACCAAAATCAGAATGTCCATACAGCCTTTTGCATCAGTTTAGCTAAATTGGCTTTAGTTAACCCACTGCAACTCGGTTCATGGACAAGCACAAACAATCCCATGCATTTGCCCAACTCCAGGAAGATACGTGAATAGAGTGCAAACTCAAGGAGCCTGTTTCTCCACTTCCTTGCACCTCGTTCACCCCTCTGTAAAGTGAACACCATCACTGTGAGGGAGTAGAGAATTCTGATTTTGCAGCAGTTTACACCCATTGCACAATGGTATAAATGACTACAAAAGGTGCAACCCTGTAGAGAACCAGGGCCAATGATTTATGAAAGTTCGAAGGCAAGAGAAACCTTCCACTCGAGCAGTTCAAGAGGGCATATCTCTGCCATACACATGCAGCTGATTTTTGCCTTTAACGTATGGAAGATGAACATCAAGTTATAAATTCAGACATACTCGGTTCCATTTCACTATAAATAGCTCATAATAAACCTGCCATAAAATAAATATGTGGAACCAGAAATACAATAGGAAAACAGAATTATACTATGCCTAATAATAATATCAAATAAGCAACCAAGTTATTTTTTACTGGTTAAACACTTTAGGAATTCTATTAAAATATAAATTATATTACAAACACAAACACACATACAGTTTATATTCACACGTGCACATGCAAACACACACACACCACAAATGTAACGGTGCCCGACATGTTAAATTGCAGTGGCATGTGCATTGTTTCTTTAAAAAAAAAAAGGGAAAAAGAAAGAAGGGGGGTTCTATTTATAAAAATTTGAAAACATGAACCCTAAAGGCTCAAAAACCTGAAGTAACATTTCTTATTTTTTAAAGTCTCCTGATTTTTAGCCAACCTCATACTTTTTTGGGTTGATTCATGAACGCATGGCATTGGCAATGCTACACGTTGTAAATGGCATATTACCTTCTCATCTAAGCCCTATCCATAATGCGTCTCCCCTAGAACTATCTGTAAAGTTCCACACCTCAGAGCAGTTGGAAAGAAGTATCATTTTATAAAAGGGAAATAGTAATAAAAACCCCCAGAAAACACCCTCAAGTTACTATTATAGTAAAATATGTATAGATGAGTGACCATATTTTTTAGCAAAAAGAAAAGGAGTACTTGTGGCACCTTAGAGACTAACAAATTTATTAGAGCATAAGCTTTCGTGAGCTACAGCTCACTTCATCAGACACAAGTACTCCTTTTCTTTTTGCGAATACAGACTAACATGGCTGCTACTCTGAAACATATTTTTTAGGGGAGGTGGGGAATAAAACCCTACAGGGGCAAAGGGTTGAAAAGTAAACTGATCTTGAAAAAGGAAAAAAAATAAAAACAAAACAAATACCCCCCTCCCTCTCCTTCCTTTTACACCTTCTCTCATACCCCATACCTTTTACAGGTGAGAAGGCTTTTCCCTCCACAGTAACTAAGATACATTTTTGCTTATATTGCATTTCAAAACTGAATTGGAACGAGGGGCTGGCATTGTTACAATGTCAGCAATGTGAAGACAAATCATGTGATCAATTTGGAGAATATAAACCTGGCTGTTATTTAGAGGGGAAGAAAAAGAGGGGAGGTCGGGAACAAAGAAGGCATGATATGAGTTTAAAAAAATTCGATTAGATTAGATGTTTTTAGAAGCACTTTCCCTTTTCAGCGCTTTTGCACTTTTTTCTGTGTGTATATTGTGAAGTGTTATTTTGCTTCGTTATTTTCCTGTAGCTGAAGGGAGAGGTAAGATTAGGAAGTGTCTTTATTTTGAAAATGGTGAGCAATGGAGTCAATTAAAGCAGAGGCATCACAGAACCCAATCACAGTAAAGATTTGCAATTTCACAGGCAGTGTTATTCAGAAATCAAATTATTATGCAAATCTCTGCCTTTTGATTGGTTAACTGTTTGGATTAATCAACCAATCAGTGCACAGGGATCAGGCCTGCCGACAGCAATTCCAGGTCCCAAAGCAGAACAGTCAATAGGTCCCCAGGCCTGGCATGGCATCGCCACATGGGCGCAGAGCAGCGGCTGTTGCCCAGTGAGCTGCTGCCGGCTGTGCTGTTGGTGCCCAGCAAACTGCTGGTTGCACTGCTGGGCACGCTCGTCCAGCATGGTCAGGGCTTCCACGTGCCCGCCCGGCTGCCTTCGCCGCTGCTGGTACCACCCTGCATGTGCCTAGGAGCCCTGCAGCCCGCCCAGTCGATTTAAAAGGGCCCAGGGCTCCCAGCCACCGCCACAGCTACCATGGCAGCAGCAGTGGCTGGGGGTCCCTGGGCCTTTTTAAATCACCCGGACCCCTGGACAATTGCCCTGCCATCAGCAGGCCTGACAGGGATCAGCACACTCTACCATTATTTATAAATAAATATACACTGGTAGTGCAAATCAGACCTATAACCAGAATGCAAAGGATGGAATAACAGAGAAAATACAGTTATGCATCACTAACTGTACAGCATCCCTCACTCTCACTGAGATAATTCTATTTCAGTAGAATATTAGTGTGAGATTTTGTTTTGACTATTGAGTCTTCTTTATACCTGTAGCAAAAATAAAAAGGTTAAAAAAATAAAAATTGCAGCCAACAAGTTCCATACGACAGAGTTTATCTTCCAGTTCCTTTTCTAGAGTAGGAAGCACTGATCCTTGTAGCAGATACAGATTAAATACAGAGGCTTTAAATACCCATAGACATTTTAGCTATATTTTAAGTGTGAATGAATTCCCACCTGAAAGTTTGCTCTATGACCATTATTTACCTATCATTATCAATATGATAAACAGGAGCAATAAATAGATGCAATAAATCATAAAGGGCTAAATTAGGCTGCCTACTCTACCCTCAAGTGATTTACACTGTTTTGTATAGAAAGGAAAATAATTCCACATTATATTTTCTCTGCACAAATAGAATATTTTCTTCTCTTGATGGGAAGAGATGACTTCAAAGAAGCCGTGTTTCAGACCACAAGCTGAAACAGGATGCACAGCTATTCCAACTAGGGATTTCAAAGCATTTGTAAAAAAATTGTAATTGATTACAGTTACAAACTCCTGGGAAATAATAGCATCCCCATTTTAGAGATGGAGAAACTAAGGCACAGAGCTGTTAAATCAGAGGTCCACAAACTGTGGGGCGTGCCCCTTTAGGGAGGTGCAGCGGAATGTTTGCAGGGGCATGGTGGGGTCTGGGCCAGCCCCCATGGGGGCCAGGCAGGGAGCACCACCCAGCTCTGATCTGGCCTTGCCCCCAGCCACAGTCCCGCCCTTCAGCCTTGGGTGCTGACCACAGCTTCTGCTCCTGACACTAGCCTCTACCCTCCAGCCATGACCCCATTCCTGGCCCCATCCCAAGCCCTGCCTTCTGTATGCAAAATTGGTGTATTCCCATGTCATAGGGTGGCTCTGTCCTGGGAGCCCTCCAGTGTCAGGCTGAAGTACAACAGATGGACCTGCCTTAGTTTCCCTCCTTCACAGTTCCCAGTAAGAAACCTTACATGGAGTTGACTAGCAATACTCCTCTTTGGGGGAAATTTATTACAAAAACATTGTGCAAGTAGTCCATAACAACAGTCCCAACATTTATGACCCCTCAATGTCTATAATCCTTGAAATCTCACATCCTCTAGTCCGTTGATGCGCCACATACTGTGCTATGGTGTCTTCTACCACACCAAGGCTCTTCATCAGTCCTCTCCTGTCCTTTCTGCCAGGACAGCTGCCCCAGCCCTTCCAGCTGGAGTGCAACCCTGCTTTTCCCACCGAGAACCCAAAGGCCTCGCTACTGGGAGTTCATTTTCACCAGAGCATCCATCATTTCCTCTGTTCCATTAACCTCCCATGTCCCAGACAGGCCAACAGATGGGTATTTCCATGGCTCTAGCTCTCCAGTGTGGAGATGTCAGCAAGTAAGCCCCCCTTCTGCTCCCCTGCCTTCAACTGTAGGCTCTCCATCTTAGAAATCTGCAGGCAACTCCCTCTGCTGCTCTCTGCTCTTCAGCCCTCCCAGCCCAGGCTTTCTGGCTTGGGGAAATCAGCCAGCAAACCCCTCTCTTGCTGCGCTGGTGCCTCCAGCACTCCCCCTGGAACCTCCTACCACTTCCTTCTGGGACGTTCTGCTTTCTGGCAGGTGGGTTTAAGTGTGTGTGTGCTCACACATAGAGAGAAAGAGAGTAAGGGATGGGGGGGAGGGGGCAGAGAGAGAGGGAGGGAATTCAAAAACCTCTGGCCAGTTGTGTAGCTGTCTGAAAATGTAACTTTAAAGGTTAAAACTTTGAAGACAGCAGATGTACATTAAAAACAATATTTAGACTAAATCTCAGCATCAGAATATTTCAAACACTTGGCAGCAGCTGTTATGCTGTAAGAGCTGAGCTTCAGAGCAGCCAGGAGCATTTGTGTTGGAGAAGTGGCTTAAAACTGCAGTGGCAGTTAGGAAGATCTGAGTCAGGCATTTGGCTAGGAAGGGCTGTGCCAAAAGATCTGAGAGCTTTATTATAGGGGCAGGCTGAAATATTCCACACTGCTGAAGTTTAGAGGTTATAAAACACAGAAGAAGGCCTGCTGAGACCTTAGGATGCTGTTTGTTATGCTGGACTCTGATATTTCTGGATGGAAAAGAGGCTGAATTCAGATGGGGCTTTCCACGGCAGTTGAGACAGTCTTTGGAAGAACTGGGAACAGAAACATTTGTTGACTGAAACCAGTTGTGATACTTGGCTTCTAATGAGGGATGTAGCTGAGATTCTTGGGCTCCTAGCATTCTGCCTGTGCCATCTTATATCATTTATTCTCTGATAATATTTTTTTTCTCTTAGTAGTGTTGCTTTTTGGCTGATTTTTTAAAATCACTAGCCTAACCTGTATTTGAACCAAACTGATTCTGGTTTACTCAGGAGTCCTGTGAATTAAATCTCCTTATTAACAATCTGTCTAATTCCTGGGAGCAATTTGCAAAGGTGAATTAACCACTGACTACTAGTAAAATGAAACTCCTTTTAACGTCTTCCAAATTGACTTTGGAATCTCAGAGAACACATTGTGGTACCTACTTTTGTGTCACTCTTAAAGTCCTCTTTAGATAGGCATAGTCAGCTTTAATATTTATGGGTCATATACAAGTTGTCTTGTCCTTGAATTAATTAGATACTACCGCTTACATCACACTGATATTGATACTGATCAATATCAGTTACAGATTGCCATTAGAATCACTGTAACCTCATCCAGAACATTGTAGACACTAGTCACTTCAAATGATTCAAAATTATTACTATTTCTGTCATGCTGTTTAGTAGTCAGGTTCCATCCTCCCTTTAAATAACAATAGTTACACCCTTATGCAAGAAACCATCCATATGTCACTGAATTACTCTTTAAAATATAGTTGCATCACACAGTTCTCATTTCTTGACAATATTGTTCCAACTGTAGTGGCTATGTATCATCAATCTTATCTTTGGAACCACAATTTATATCACGGGTGGCCAGTCTGAGAAAGAGCCAGAATTTACCAATGTGCATTGCCAAAGAGCCACAGTAACACGTCGGCAGCCCCCCATCAGCTCTCCCCTGCCAGCAGCACCACTGATCAGCACCTAACCCTCCATCCCTGCACCTCCTGCCCGCCGCGATCAGTTATTTTGTGGTGTGCAGGAGGCTCGGGGCGGGGGGAGGAGGAGCAAGGGGACAGCAGACTCAGGGGAAGGGGCGGTGGGTCCTGGAAGAAGGGGTAGAGTGGGGCTGGGGCCTGCGGCAAAGGCAGGGGTTGAGCAGTGAGCACCCTGTAGCACATTTGAAAGTTGGCACCTGTAGCTCCCTCCAGCCCCGGAGTTGGAGTCTATGAAAGGAGCTGCAGATTAACGTCTCAAGAGCCGCATGTGGCTCCAGAGCCACAGGTTGACCAACCCTGATTTATATGATCAATGCCAGTCTGGATTCAGGACAAGTCATAGCACGAGACCATTTAGAGAAGGTTTGTAATGATTTCTTTCTTTTTGTGGACTCATGTTCAAAATCTCTTCTTGTTCTTTAGCATTGACCTTTTTGAAATTGCAGATCATGGGACCCTTCTAGGACATTTGAAATATATACTAGATCATATATGAAAACTGGTTTGGTTTGTATTTGACTGGCTAGTTGCAGTATGTGACCTTTAATCTGGAAGGCCACATTCAATCAATTCCATGAATGAGAATTGAAGGGTTTTTCCAGAGTTCCATTTTTGTCATTTCTACATGCTTTTTCTTTCTGCTAGTTTTCACAGATTGGAACACTTTCAAACTTCATGACACCTCAGAAAACCAGGTCACTAATTTATTAGATGTCTAACTATAGATAGAGGTGCCCAACTTTACGTAGGCAAGTCTAACATTCTGTTCCCAAATGTTAACACTGGGCCCTTGTCATTAATGTTATACATGAAATAATAGAACATTCCACTGCAGTCTTCACATAGTATTTCTCATTTCTCCTTTATAAATGAACTACAAATTTTGCTAGACAGAGAATTCTAAAAGTTAAAGAAAACTATGTCCAACTTCCACAGCACAGCAGTCTGAAAAGCAGACATGGCAGGGAACATTTTTGCTATACATCAAATGTGGATTATATTTAAGGGTTATGGGCTTGGAACTTCATCTGGTGTAAATCAGCACAGCTTCATTGAAATTAATGATGCTAAACTGATTTACATCAGATGATGGAGACACAGTGTTTTTTTGCTTTTTAATTAAAACTGCTCTTACAAAAATACTACAATAATGGTCCAAACTACTTAGGCTTAAAATAGTGTTACTGCAGTAGTCTGGCCATTACCACTGTAGTGCTAGATAAACAGAATGCACCAATTCACTTTGCCAGCATTCACAACCCCTTTTATTTGTTTATTTGAATTCCTTTGGGTGGGCATATTTTTAATAGTGAGAATGTTCTCAGAAAGCAAAGCGGTTGTGAACAGAGAGATGATAGCAGCTGGAGGTATCCATTGGAGCATTCCATCTGGTTAGGGGAACTCAGTGCTGGCAGAAAGCTGCCCCCCACACTGCTGCCAATGGAGGGAAAAGAGGGATGTTACGGCATTCCAGAGGGAAGAAGCATGGCAGAGCATAATTACACTATGCCTGATCTTCTACTGGAATAAGGTGCTTGAGGATGCTTATGCCAGTCGCTAGAGCTCTTCCCGTGCAGGTCTAAATTGCACTTGGGCTAGGTCGCTGAGGATCAGGGAGCCACCACTAGGTCCGTGTGGACCCCCTCTCCATTGTGCCTGAGCTCTTCATAGACTTCATAACTTGCCAACAGGCTTCAGTGGTGCTACATAACAGCATAAGTATCTGTTCGGCAGGGGCTTGATCCCACGCTCATTGAAGTCAATAGCAAAATTCGCACTGCTTTCAAGAATGCCTTAGATCAACTTGTAGGATTGGGGCATTTAATGTCCATTACAAACAAATTTACATCTCTTTACCCACCACTACACTTATTCTCATGCATTTACTTTTTGCCTTCTATACATTTCTATTTCTAGACCATAGTTAAATAAATGCTTAAGACAGATATGTACACCCACACATACTCTACAAAGGATTAAATTAATGTATATATTTCCTCTATCTGTAGAGCAACAGAAAAAGCTTATGAGACTATTCACACCAAAAAGTGGTCTCCTGGTCTTTTTCAAAATCTTTTTGTGTTTCACCCAAGTAGATTTGAAAAAATATGAACTTTTTATGAACTGAAAAAAGGACTCCTTTTGTTTATAAAGCTCACAGTGGATCATCTGTTCAGGAAAGAAGTTACTCACCTTGTACAGGAATGATGGTTCTTTGAGAGTTTGCTCCACTGTATGTGTGGGGTCTGCGTCCCTGTGCTGCTGATCGGAGAACTTTGGTAGGAATGTCCATTCAGACCACGCATGCCATGAGGCCAGAGCCAGAGTGCATGGGTAAACCCTCCTCACTTCCTTCTCTACTGCAGAGTCAATGACAAGAACTCCAAAGTGGAGAGGAGAAGGGTGGGTCATGGAGCACCCATAGGGACACACATCTCAAAGAACCATCATTACTGCACAAGATGAGCAATTTCTTCTTCTTCGAGTAGTGTCCCTATGGGTACTCCACTGGAGGGCAGGCTTTGGAGTCAAGTCAAGTCTGTTTTAGATGATAGCACCGTGGCACCCAATCTGACTTCTACAGCTGAGTCTCCCCAGGATAACAATGTTCTGCAAAGGTATGTGTAGATGCCCAAGTGACTGTTCTGCAGATTTCTGATATAGGGATACCCTTGGCGAAGCTGACAGAAGATGAGACCAATCTCAGAGTGCATGCATATTGAAGATGAGGTGCTACATTACACATCTGGTAACAGAGCCTGATACAGTTCAAGACTCATTTGGAGAGTCTTTGGGCTGAAACTGCTGTATCTTTTGATGCATCTGCAATGGAGGGGAAGAGTCCAAAAGATTTTCTAAAAGCTCTTGTTCTGTCCCAATAGAAGGCCACATCTCTCCTCACGTCGAGCGTATGGAGGATGGCTTCCCTATTAGCCTGATGAGGTTTGGGATAAAAGGTTGGAACTGAATAAGCTGATTTATCTGAAATGCGGCAGTCACCTCGGGAGTGAACTTCGGATATGGTCTAAGACTGACTTTGGCAGGGAAGAACACCGTGAAGTCAGGATTCTTGAGAATCAACAGGTAGCCCAGGACTACCGGTAGAATGGCTGCATTCAGGGTGGTGCCTTTGGGTTGACACCAGATGTGAAATCTTTTCCACTTTTGTAGGTAGGTACAATGAGTAGCAAAGGCGCCAATTTCCCCTCTGTCCTGTGGGTGCTCGACACCCCCCCTGGCCCCACCCTCACCTGGCCCCAATTCCACCCCCTTCTATGCCTCTTTACCACCTCCTCCCCGGAGTGTGCTGCATCCCCACTCCTTCCCCTCTCTCCCGGAAAGTCCTAAGCGCTGCCAAACAGCTGTTAGGTGGCAGGCGGGAAGTGTTGGGAGGGAGAGGAGCGGGGCACAGTGCGCTTGGGGAAGGAGGAGGCAAGGAGGGGGTGGGGACAGGGAGAGCTTGGCTGCTGGTGGGTCCGGAGCACCTGCTAATTTTTCCAGCCCCGCAGCACCAACGGAGTCGGCACCTATGATGAGTAGCTCCTTTCCTACTGTGTAATAACACCTTCTTTATTCCTCAGAGAAAGATGTCTCTATGTGCAGGAACTATGAAGGAGCCAGGCTTTCAGTCGCAGAATCCACAGCTTGGGATGGAGAGTATGTCTCTTGTTCTGTAATAGTAGGTAAAGAATGATTGGAAGAGTTATCGGTGGACATAGTGCCAGCTGTGACAGGTAAGTGTACAACGTCTGTCTGGGCCAGGTGGGAAGCAATCAGTATGATGTTTTCTTTTTCACTTTCAACAGGATTTTCAGTATTAGAGGGAATGGTGGAAAGGTGTAAAGAAGACCCTGGTCTCATGGAAGGAGGAGAAAGTCTCCCATGGAATGTCATCTGATCCCCACTCTGGAGCTATATTGTGGACATTTCTTCTTCTGGTAAGTAGTGAACAGATCTATTGTCAGTGTCCCCTGTTGATGGAATATGTCATGGAGGACCACCAAATCTATTTCCCATTCATGGTCAGGTGAAAATTTGTGGCTGAGACTCTCCGCCATCGTGTTGTGTACTCCCAGTAGGTAGGCCGCTGATGATATGACATTGTTGGAAATGCACCAGTTCCATAGCTTTAGTGCTTCCAAATACAGGGAGGGTGATCTGGTGCCTGCTTGTCGGTTATGTAATACATGCAGGCCACATTGTCCATCATGACTTTTGTTTGCGTGTCTCTGATCAGAGGGAGGAAGTGGGCACACACGTTTCTGACCAGTCTGAATTCAAGCAGGTTGATGTGATTTCACGTCTCAGATAGAGACCATTTGCCCTGCATTGTGAGATCACTGAGCCCATCAGTAATCAGGAGTGATGATGGAAGGGTAATCAGGAAGGAAGGCTGAATAAATGGGATTCCTGTACAGACATTCACTGGGTTCTTCCACCAGTCCAAGGATTATTTGACCTTGGTGGGCATCGATAGTACTTTGCTTATTTTGTCTCTATTCAACCTGTAAACTGAACTGAACCACACTTGTAGGCATCTCATGTGAAGACTGGCATGTGCTGTAATCAGTGTGCCTGCGGCCATATGCTCCTGGATCTGGAGGTAGTGTCTGGCTGAAAGCTGGAGGCTGGATTGCGCTGTCTCTAATAGCATGGAGACACTGAGAAATCTGATGTGGGAGGAGCGCCCTCACCTGGATGGAGCTGAGGTCGGCTCTTATGAATTCTAGACTCTGTACCATTGTTAATATTGATTTTTCTTTGTTGATTTGAAGGCCCAGATTCTGGAACAGGTCAATGTGGTCTGGGTGACTCACTGTGTTGTAGAGAAGGAATGTGCCCTGAGAAGGCAGTCGTCCTGGTAAGGATATATCATGATGCCCTGAGAGCGTAAGTGGGCTGTCACTACCAGAGGACCTTGCATAATACTCTGGAGGCCAATGAGAGGCTGAAAAGGAGCAGTCTGTACTGGTAGTGGCTTTAGCCGTGACTCGGTATAATCAAAAGGTGGAAGTACGCAGCTTTGAGGTTGAGGGCCAACAACCAATCTCTTTTCTCTAATGCTGGAATAATCGTTGATAAAGTGATCATCTTGAACTTCTGCACCTTGACAAATTTGTTGAGCACTCTGAGGTCTAGCAGGGGTCTCCAACCTCCCTTTTTCTTCAGTATCAGGAAGTAGTGAGAGTAGAAAGCTTTTTCTCATACATGTGTGGGCAATGGCTCTATGGCTCCTATGCTGAGGAGATGGTTTATCTCCTGACATAGCAGGCTTTCATGAGGAGGGTCCCAGAAGAAGGACAAAGAAGGGTGTTCGGGAGTGGGGAAGGAAGAGAAATGGAGTAGTGTCCATCCTGGATGATCTTCAGCACCCATTTGTCAGTTACCTGTTCCGCTGTGCTGTGGAATAGGGTGAGAATGTCTCTGAAGGGATGGGTGGTGTTTTCCAGCACGAGATAACAATGAGGAGAATGTTCTCCGGGCACCCCAACCAACCCGTCAAAACTGCCTCTTTGAGGTGGAAGGTTGAGAGGAAGTGGGCTGAGATCTCGACATCTTCCATCTAGGGAACCTCTGCTTCTTCCTCTGAGGTTTGTATGATCTCTGTGATGAATATTGAGAAGAATATTGAGAAGATGAGCAGGGCTTGAATGGTGGCCGAGGGCTATACTTTCTTTTGTACCAAGGTGTATAGATCCCAAGGTATTGAAGAATGGCCCTGGAATATTTTAATGTTTGAAGAGAGGTGTTGGAATTCTAGGCGAATAATTTTGTCTCTTCCAAACAAAGGTCCTCCACAATAGTTTGGCCCTCCTTTGGGAAACCGGATAGATGAAGCCATGAGACTTGTTTCATCACAATGGCAGTGGAAATTGAACGTGCCACCATGTCAGCTGCATCAAGTGCAGAATGGAGAGAGATCTTAGCCACCAGTTGGCCTTCGTTGACTATAGCCTTGAATTCCTCCTTATGAGAATTAGGAAGCTGCTCAATAAAAGAACTGAGTTTTGCGTAGTTCTGATAGTTGTATTTTGCCAATAAGGATTGGTAGTTTGCAATGCAGAACTGGAGGGTGGCTGAGGAATATGCTTTCCTGCCGAAAAGATCCAGGTTGTTCCAGTCCTGGTCGTAAGGTGTGGATTTAAACTGGTGTTGGCAGCCCTTAGAATTGACTGCATCCACAATGATCGAATTGGGAGGCCGGTGGTAGAAGAGAAACTCCGTGTCTTTTGCTGGCACATAATATTTCCTGTCAGCCTGCCTGCATGTTGGTGGGACCGACGTGAGGGCCTGCCATATGACCTTGGTGGAGTCCAGGAGTGCCTCATTAATAAGAAGGGACACTCTGGAGGAGGTGGACAAATGTAAAATGTCCACCAGCTTGCTGTGAAACTCGGTCACCTCCTGCAATGGTATTTGTAATTCTTCTGGCACCCTCTGTGCCAGGTCCTGGAACAGTTTAAAATCATCATCCATAGATGGCGGAGGGGGCATCACCATCTCGTCTGGTGATGATAATGAGAAGTGGGCTTGAGGAGTGACTTCCTACTCAACTTTGGCCTCTGGTTCCTCCCTTGCCTGCTCAGGGGATTCAAAAGTCCTCAAGACAGTGGCTGAAGGAGCGTGTTTTCTTGATTGCTGGTAGGTCTCAGAGGTAAGGGAGGCCTGTTGTCTTTGAGCCTACCAAGGGTCCCAGTATGGCCACTATGATAGGAAGGGACCTGGTGGTTGGTACCACAGTTGACAAATCAGGGAGGCTGTGGATCAGAGGGATGATAAGCCTGATGTCCACAGTAAAACTGAGCCCCATATGACGGGTGAGAATAGCGGTGGGAAACCACATCCTCTTGTTCACTTTCTGACTCCAACAATAAGAAGGGTGATGCATGGCAGGAAGATGACACTGAGCTGCGGGGGAGAGGTAGATATGCTGGAGATAGGGACAGGGTCCAGAGTGACTTAGACAAATTGAAGGATTGGGCCAAAAGAAATCTGATGAGGTTCAACAAGGACAAGTGCAGAGTCCTGCACTTAGGATGGAAGAATCCCATGTACTGCTACAAGCTGGGGACTGACTGGCTAAGCAGGAGTTATTCATAAAAGGACCTAGGATTTACAACAGATGAGAAGTTGGATATGGGTCAATAGTGTGCCCTTGTTAAAGAAAGCTAACGGCATATTGGGCTGTGTTAGTAGGAGCGTTGCCTGCAGATCGAAGAAAATGATTATTCCCCTCTATTCAGCACTCATGAGGCCACATCTGGAGTACTGCGTCCAGTTGTGGTGTCCCCACTACAGAAAGAATGTGGACAAATTGGAGAGAGTCCAGCGGAGGGCAACAAAAATGATGAGGGGGCTGGGGCATATGACTTATTAGGAGAGGCTGAGGGAACTGGGCTTAGTCTGCAGAAGTGAAGAGTGAGGGGGGATTTGATAGCAGCCTTCAACTACCTGAACAGGGGTTCCAAAGAGGATAGAGCTAGGCTGTTCTCAATGGTGGCAGATGGCAGAACAAGGAGCAATGGTCTCAGGTTGCAGTGGGGGAGGTCTAGTTTGGCTATTAGCAAAAACTATTTCACTAGGAGAGTGGTGAAGCACTGGAATGAGTTACTTAGGGAGCTGGGGAATCTCCATCCTTAGAGGTTTTTAAAGCCTGGCTTGATAAAGCCCTGGTTGGGATGATTTAGTTGGGGTTGGTCCTGTTTTGAGCAGGGGGTTGGACTAGATGACCTCCTGAGGTCTCTTCCAACCCTAATCTTCTATATATTCTATTATTCTAAGATGTTGGTAAGTCAAGGGCTCTGGGTGAACTTAGTACCAGGACCCCAGTACTGAGCAGAGGCGAGTCTGGTGCGTCAGACCCCAAAAGATCCGCTGCGCACCAGAAATCAGGTGGGGCGGACAGCAGCAGGCCGAGAGGCTTATACCAACTGGGTTGGAGGTGCGGGTCTAGTAGTAAGGTCCATCGGTGCCTGGCATACCGCAGGCAGTACAAATGTTGACATCCGTACCAATAAAGCCTTCCTCAGGGTGGATCTTCTATGTTTTTTGTGCCCCTGTGGTATAAGTGCTTCCTTGCCTGTGCCCATTGCGTCTTTAGGCAGCTGGACTTGCTCTGTTAGCTCAGTACTTGCATGCCCTGGGTACCAAATTTAGATGGCTTTGGTGCCATCAGAACCAGTGAAACTGATCGAACTGGATGCTGATTGTTTTTTACTCCATCAGGGCTCACAAAGGGGACTCATAGACCTTTTCTTAGAGGTCTTACATGAATGGCTTGTGGGCATCTCCCTGGGCTCACCTCCCTTCGAAATAGAGGCTTGCGGTGAGGGCTCCCACTGGGACTCCGGAGTTTGAAGGGCTGACTCCACGAGTAGGAGTTTGAGCCTTAGTTCTCTGTCTTTCCTGGATCTGGGCTTCAGTTGCTGACACAAGCCACAGGTCTGTGGAATGTGTTTTTCTCCCAGACAGCGAACACACTGCAAGTGTCCGTCAGTCACTGGGATAGATTCCTTGCAACATAAGCACTTTTTGAAGCCCGGGGAGCCAGGCATACCTTGTCCATGGGGTCTTGCCCCCGGAGAGATTGGTGGAAGACAAAGTCCTTTTTTAGGCCCGGTCAAAATAAAACGCAAACAAAGTAAAGAAAGAAAAAAAGGTTTCAAGGGAAGCTAAAAATTAGCAATTCTAAAGTTAATGCTCTGCGACTGGACAGCTATACCTCTGTCTCTAGCCAGGGGCGGCTCAGAAGGAACTGAAGAGGGTTCACCCGCGCACGCTGACTAGCCTCATGGTAGGCGAGGAGCAGCGCATGTGCAGGATGAACGGACACCACTACCAAAGTTCTCCGATCAGCGGCACAGGGACTCAGACACTCCTACAGCAGACCACTCATAGGGACACTACTTGAAGAATAAAAGAAAAAATACAATATGACCAATCAGATTGCATGCACAATCAATAATGAATACTCATAGCAATTAGTTTACAAACAAGTCATAGGTTACATTTTTTGTCTAACAGACTTTGTTAAATAATTGCAAAAAAGCAAATTCATAAAAATCATGATCTGTAAACAGAAAAAGTAGGAAATTATTTAGGTATGTTATTTGCAACAAATAGTTTAATTAGTTCTATAGGGTAATATTATTTATAAGTGCTATTTTAATTAAAAAAACTTGACTTTTAAATTGAGTTCATAGTGTATATATGTTAAGGAATTCTCACTTTGCAAACTTTGCATCAAACTGCTGTGCGGTAAGATGGACTCAGCTTTCTTTTAATTAAGTTTGCCCACAGAAAGCACAGCATCTTCTAAACCTAAATAGTGCTAGAACTGAATTATTATACCTCTACCATGCCTGGTGCCCAATCTTCCATCATATATATTATCTGACAATGCTGATTTGATTTTTCCCCTCATCTTACGCTGCAAATATGGAAGTTACTATGAACTGTGCCTTTTGAGCATTATATCAGATCTGTGGGTTGATATTTCCTTTTATTGTGCACAGAATATTGTCATAACTCAACCAGAACTATCACAGCCTGATGCAGAGACAATTATTCATACTTTTGTAACTTCTAGGTCAGACTGTTACAATTTCCAAGTTTATAGATTTCTAGAAAAAATGCACATTGTTTCTAACTTGTACAATATGCCTCAGTTAGAATGCTATCACACCACACAAATTTACCACATCACTCCAATTTTGAGCGTGTTCTCCTGGCTTCATGTTCAATGTCAAATTGGTTTAAAGATTAATAGGATGCTTTACAGGTTTCAGGGTAGCAGCCGTGTTAGTCTGTATTCGCAAAAAGAAAAGGAGTACTTGTGGCACCTTAGATGCATTCAGTAGAAAAACATCCGATGAAGTGAGCTGTAGCTCACGAAAGCTTATGCTCAAATAAATTTGTTAGTCTCTAAGGTGCCACAAGTACTCCTTTTCTTTTTAGGATGCTTTACAAAGCTGTATATGATTTGGAAACCATGTAGTTATCTGAGTGTCTGTTCTTGAAAGAGCCAATCCACTCCCACAAATCACTTGAAGTTACTCTATAAAATATTCTGCAAATACTACCTAGCCTCCTAGCATGCCCACCCTAAATTAGAAATTTCCTGATGCCCACTTTGACCTGGATGCAAATTGCTGAGTCAAACTAATTCCAAGTTTAAAATTTTCCCTATTTCTTTTAGTCTGTCTCTCACCAAGTCTTACTGAACTTTTGTGTTACATGTTCTATTGTAAGGCACATACTATTGCATAGATTAGTACATCTATGTTTATTTTTCACTATATTGTAGCGGCACTTTGACTTATACTTTCCAGTCTTATTTGTATTCAGACAAGAACACAGCTCCTTTATCTGCTATACAAAGTAGGAACTATTGCAATGCAATTCTTACCATGCACATTCATACTGAAGTCTGCCCATTCAATGCAGAGTGTATGTGTGTGTATATATATATATATATATATATATATATATATATATATATATATATATATATATATAATTCTAATTACAAGTACATAGCATGAAATTACATAGGTAAACAAACCTTCCATTATCATTAACATGGGAAAAAGAACTAGCTAAATCCAAAACAGTGTGCAAATACCCATGTAAATCAACGGAATTAAAAGTCAGATCGTGCTCTGAGAAAGATCTCTAAAATGAAAAGACTAATTCAGGTAGTATCCAAAGGGCCAGCATTTAACTGTCCACGTTGACATATGAAAGACATTGTGGTTACTATCAAGGGTACTAACTTATCAACACTGGAAAAGTATTAGAGGTTTTGAGGAGATTTTGGGGACAGTATTAATGCTCTTTAATGTTTGACCTATTGAACCATTCAAGCAGATGAATTCAAGAAGCTTCTAGATCCCATGTGATTGCTCATGAAGAAAAATGAATGCTCTCTTTTGTCATATTTACAAATATAAACCATAAATTAAGTCAAAGTCTTCTTGTCTGGGAATTCCTGTTGGGATACAGGTTCAAGTCAATTTAGCCAGAGTCCATATAGATTCCTAGTGAACACAGTTACTCAACTTGATGCACACACCAGAAATGGAAACCGACCGGTCCTTAAGGATGCATCAATTTTCTGGAAGTCTGGATTGTTTTGAGTACTATAGAAACTTTGAAAAAATGTACCTGGATGCTTTCAATGAAAAACAAAATCCACCATAAAACAGAGCTTTTGACAGTTTTAGTTTAAGAAATTTTACTCAGAGAAGACTGCCATTAATAGTTAGAACAATGCACTGTTCACAAAGTATTGAGTAATAGTGATACATTTAATACATGAAATATATTTTTAAGGTGAACGGAGTCATGTTTAAAACAAGACAATTGATGGTTGTCATTCCGCAGCATAATGGCCACATGAAATTTACATTCTGCCAGGATGTGGACTTCCCAACAATGAATCAATAGGTCCCAGAGGACAATTCAGTCATTACACAGATTTCAGAGTAGCAGCCGTGTTAGTCTGTATTCGCAAAAAGAAAAGGAGTACTTGTGGCACCTTAGAGACTAACAAATTTATTAGAGCATAAGCTTTCGTGAGCTACAGCTCACTTGAAGTGAGCTGTAGCTCACGAAAGCTTATGCTCTAATAAATTTGTTAGTCTCTAAGGTGCCACAAGTACTCCTTTTCTCATTACACAGAGGGTTTGAAAAATCCATTTCCCCACTCACCAGTGGCACATAGTAAACTTTCTCTAGTAGGTAGAGTGAACTAGGCCATCAGTTTCAGCAGAAATACAACTTTTATTTATTTTACAAGTTTTGCTTCTTTATGATTCAAAAAATAGTTTTTTCAAATATGAACTCATGCTGTGCTGACTTCCTGAGTTTGCAGGCTGCTATTACCCAAGCAGCAGTGTAAGAATAAAAACAACAAGAAAAGGGAAGATGGCAGCTGGGAAACTAACAAGACATATTAATAGCCCTTTGCGACTTTCTGGAGAAGCTGCCATACAAGTAGCAAAAGAGGAGGAACAAATCATGGTCTACAGATGCACAATTGTTGCCAACCAGGCCTTAGGCGGTCAGGCCTAGTGGAGAAGGCGAGAAGTCAGTCTTCCAGTTAGAGCTGGGTCTGTAGCTCTAGGCAGAGTCCAGGAAATGATCAGAGGGTCAGTGCCAGAGGAACAGAAGCCAAATGCCAGAGTTGGAGGGGGTAGACTAGAGTCGTAATTCAGAGGTGGTGTCAGGTATCCAGTAGTGGAGAGACAGAAGCTGAATACCAGAGCGCCAACCAGAGTCATCATCCCAAGGCAGAGCTGGGGAGGTGGAGGTGGGGTCAAAGCCAGAAGTCTGAAGCCAAAGGGGACCAGGGGCTGGAGCAGAGCAGGAGCAGGAACTGAGACAAGGACAGGAGCAGGGGCTGGAGCAGCTGCAGCACAGTATGTGTTGAGCAACCCGAACTACTGTGGAGTCTAGGCTTATGAGCAAGAGTGCCACACCAGGAGGGGGCTGTGGCCAGTCAGAGTTCTCATGCAGCTGTTCCTAGCTGGTCTGGGCCCTGACAACAATGTAGGGACTGGGTAGCAGGTATCTTCCATTCCTAACAGCAGCCAGGAGATTGGGAGCTGAGCAAAGTCTGAGTGTCTCCCCCCCTTCACAAGAGTCAGAAGGTTGGAAGAAGAGAAGAGTAGTTGGAACTCCTTCACACTTTGCACAGCCAGGACACCGGTAGCAAAAGGGAGCTGGGAGATTGGGGGTTGGGAGCACCCCAGCAACACAACCATATCCAAACTCTGACATGAAGATGAGGATAAGAGAAAGCTACTGCTTCTCTCTTCCAGTAGACAATGCTAGGAGTTAGCTTTCCTATTTATCAGACATCTACAAAAGATGGAGCTTCTGAGCAGGGTGTGAGACAGAACCTGACAGGAATCTTAGCATTCCCTGAAGCTGTGAGAGGAAGGGTCTGAACTCCTCACCAGGGAATTGCTCTGAGACCTCCCCCTATTATAACTATCTATATATCGTGACTAAATATATTATACACATATATGTACATTCACCATGGAAACATGCATTCATTTTTGAAACTCTGAGTATGTAAATAGGTGTGTCTGTATAGACATAAAAGCCTATGCCCAGATTTTAATGATGGGTGAATGCTGAAATTGTACATACACATAGCTTGATTGCATATGCAAATCACGTATTCACACCCCCCCACCACTTATGTGCCTAATCAGTGTTGTGCATGTCTGTGTGTGTATATAAATAAAGGGATGGATGGACAAATGGATGTATATTTGAAGGATGATTTTTTTCCCTTACTCTGGTGTAAATCAGAAGTAACTTCATTGGAGTTATTCTAATGACTTATACCATAGTAAAACTATTTGACTGACAAGGTATAAAGGCATTGCCCTCCCTCTCACATGGCCGATTTGACCCTGGGATATCAAAACAAAGGAGAAGCTGGTGTAGCTATCTAGTGGGAGGATGTGTTCTCGCCTCTCCCAGTACGCTGGAAAGGCCTCTAAGCTACTTTGCTCTTGTTTTTGAATCTTTTCTACGTTAATGTAGCCAGATTTGAGGAAAGGGCTTGAACTGAACTATATTTTGGGGTTTTATTTTACCTTTCCTGGATGGTATATCTGCCCACCCGCTTATAAACTAGTTTAAATAAAAGAAGAAGTTCCAGGCCTACAATATCTATCTTAATATCTTAGGAACCTACGCATCATGGTACCTGCATGGCAAAGAACTAGAAAAAGAGAGCCCCACTCTATAATGTATAACTATTGGGAGTATTTTATCACAGGCAGACTTCCTGTTCCAATGCTTATTGCTGGTGATACTGAGGTCAACAATTCACTGCATGCTGAGATGCCATGAGCAGCAAGTCAGACAATCCTTGGAGAGTAACTTCACTTACCAAGGAGGGAAAACTGAAAGGTATCATCAATTACAAACTTTTGAAATGATTGCCTGTGAAATTTATGGGACCATTCAGATGCTCATAGCAATACTACACACACACACACACTCTACATATATAACATATTGGGAACTTTGAAACATGAGAGATTGAACCTGATAGCTTGCAATCTTGTGAATGTCGTGATCAGCTCAGATTTGCTACATATATCAAACTAACATTATATTTAATCGACAGCCCACTTTACAAAAATCACATCATAGGTGCTGGAACTAGAGGTGCTGGAGGTGCTGCTGCACCCCTTGCTTGAAGTCGTTTCCATCATATAGAAGGTTTGCAGTTTGGTTCAATGGCTCTCAGCACCTCCACTGTACAAATTGTTCCAGCACCCCTGAATCATGTGCTACATATGGAATTTGTTCCTACCCACTCACAATATTTTATATTTTATAAACTCACTAACATAGCAATATCCCCATTGGGAAAAAAAAGCCATCGAGACCTAATGGAGAATGTCTCAATCCATGTTTATTCTTACATATCAGTGACTTGTCAGGCAGCCACACATTTGGCAATTTCAGAACCTGATTTTAAATTCAGAGACTTCACATGAAGGTAGCTACAGAAAGAGGAAACTGAAATACTGCAACATGAAACTGTCTGCCCCTGTGTATAGCCCCTGAGGGAGAATATGTAGCTGGATCACTGAGAGCACCATCAACAACAACACAATTTGTTTGCTTTTCAAGGGAAATGGTTTAAAGTTAAAGGACCCTATTTTTACAGGCAGATCAAGCTGCACTGTTGTATTTTCTTTTACTGTATCATCTACATTTTTATTTCATGACTCAAAATATATTAAAAGGATTTTAAAAATGAAGTGGGGGAAGGGGTTGCAGGTGTCCAGCACTTCAAAGATCAGGTAATGAACTGGGAAGAGAGAATCAACTATCCTCTCACCCTCCGCTGTTTGAGACCCCTATAGGAGGAAGCTTTTGCACTGTCACTGACTAAGATGTAGCTGTTCTGTGAATAAATGGAGAGCTTCAGTCTCCAGTTCTGCTAACCTGGCACCTTCCATAAGCACTAGAATTAAGACCAATATTCTAAAAAAATGAAAATCAAAACTATTAAAATAAAAAGTACAAATGAAAGAAAGGCCCTGACCAGGTGTGGTCAATTAAGGTCCCATGGTATCAAGTGTTAATCCCAGTTCTTTAGGCAAATTCCAAGTTGGATAATTAGAATCTACCTACCTAAAATTCTCTAATCAAGTTATTCTTGATTTCCTTCCTATAACATTTGTTGTTTAGTGCAACCAGTGAAGAGTGGTTGCACTTAAGCAATGGGTGAATGGTCCATATTTACTATAGAGAATATGTAAAAGCACTGCGGGATCCATCAGGAAGAAAGACACACAATCAAAGTTCCTTTTAGTATTGTCAGAACAACTACTCATCTTTAAAAGTGTCTTCAGATTCCTCTGAACGAGTTATTTTATGAAGTTAGTTAGAATATTTTTCCATAAATTTAGGATGTCAGATTTAACATGCAAGAACTGTATCTATAAGACAGTCCAGAAAAATATACAGAACTTCCTCCCCTTTGAAAACTATTTATATCATTCTTGAGTAAAAAAAGATTAATGATTTATTACTACGCTCATTAATCAAAAAGAGTGTGTGTGTGTATATATATAAAGGACCAATTCCACTGTTCAAGTCAATTAGGCCCTCTAAAGCTACTACACTGAGAAGAAGCTGCAACATTTTTGAGACTTCCTCGAGTATATTTAGACTATAAAATAAATGCTATTATTCAGGAGATACTGAATTGCTAAGCTGCTTAAATTTGTACAATTGGGAACCTGATGTACATTAAAATGCTGAAAGTCATTAAGAGCCTTTTTCACAGCCTCAGAATCACTGGCATTCATAGAACTATTTAGAACAATAAAACACTCCCCATACCTAAGAAAAGGACAAGTTCCACTCCTCCAGCTCTGCTTTAATGAATCACCGAGGCAGAACTGGTATCTAACCTCTCAGCCAACCTCTTTAAAAAAAAAAAAAGACAACCCAATACTTATATTCCAAGTGAAATAGCAAAATCTGCTAACACACTCTACTAAAAAAGAAAAACCCAAACAATTTAGTTAACATTGATCTCTTGTTAGAGTGCAATTTAATTTTCTCTCTGTGTCAATAACAAGTAAATCACCGTCAAAGTTAGAACATAATCTATTTTTTTCTTCCAGACTCCAAATTCACACCCCAAAAGAGGCTGCTTCCTTGGGTGTCATTTTTCTGAGCAAAAAGCAATGGAAACAGCAGCCTCCTGTCTGTTTTCATTAATGCTAGTTGCACACCCTCATTCTGTCTGTATTACATTGAAATCTTCCTTGCTGGTCCATTCACTTTGGTGATGGGCTTCATGTTTGTAAACTGGTACTAAAATAATCAAACAATTATCAGAGTCCACTCACCCCTCCCACACACAGTTGCTCAATTCTTGGTGGGGTTTTCCTGCACAGTAGGTAGCAGAGACTCAAAACAGGATCCGGATGCTCTCCTGATTAACCAGAATTAAACCTCCTACTGACTGAACAAGGATGGTCTGTGCTAAAATTGTCTCAGCTGGAAGTCACTCATTTTGCATACTGAACACTGGGCAAGCAGCAGTTAAAAACAATGCTTCTCCTTGATCTAATAATAGTGTATTATGCTGTACTGGGTGACTGGTTTCCTCCTCAATAAGGACTGCAAAAATTGCATGTAATGCCTCCAGCCTCCATCAGTCAGAAGACGAAGAAGCACAAGTCTATTCATTGTAGCATGCTTTAGACGGGGGAGGAGGGTTAGGGGCGGAGGTTGCACAGTAGAAGGATCTGTCTCTAAGAGAGCTTCAACCTTCTATATGCTTCTTTTATTTTTCATGCTACAGCTGTAGATCTTGAATTCAAAAGTAAATTATTTTATTTGGAAAGCAAAAGAAACAAAAATCTGGAAAAATAGACAAAAATATAAGTAAGAACTATGGGAAAAGGGACCACTCCAGAGATTTCACAAGATTATTGGTCAGACTGATACTGTACAGAACTGAAACAAATATATTCTTGGGGCTATTATTTAGGTTGTTAAATCGCACCTGTTATTCCAAAATATTCTTCAAAATAATGAACTGGTGAATTTTTTCCCGGAGAATTACAAAGCAAATTGTTTTCTTTTTTTGCTCTCAGCATGCTGGGTGGATTGTAGAACAATGCCAAAGTAGTGATCAAGATCATTTCAGAAGTCAATTGGTAGGAATCAACCTTCCTTGGGGATTCTCAGGTCAAAGATAGACCTGAGTTACAGAAAAAAGGTGCACAGGTGCAGTCGTGTGTGACCTCAGATATATAAGCATCTCCCTTCCCCCCCACAAAAGCAACACTGTGAGAAAAGGAGAGAATATAACCAAAATCAGGACTGTGATTAAAGCAGGCAGATGCTCTGATATTACATGAACTGAGGTGGTTTGCTATTTGCTTTTTAAACAAAGAGTTTTCAAGTTTTAATTCAAGTGCTATGTTTAAGCGCTATAGATCTGACCAGCATATTTTGGCCACCAGATCTGCCTGCACTGACAATTGGTAATGATTTCACTGGCCCATATTTGTGGTCTGTAAGTTATAAGCACTGTGAACTGAAGACATCAAAATGATGTGGCTGCTGACAGGCACAAAATAGCTTAGATTACATTCTTCAGCCAGCTTCAGGCCACAGAGCACAAATTCAGGAACATTACTGCTGCTGTTGCGTAGCTGTCAATATAACAGGTGGTATTGCAAGTGTGAAGCACACATTTAATAACATGAGCAACGTGGCAGTAGAAAACCCCAAGCTTTTCACAGATAAAAGACAGACCCGATGAGTAGAGGAATGTACCAGTTTCAGTGGGACCATTGTTTGGGGTTTGGATTAAATCAATATTTGAATGAAGACAAAATAAAAACTCTCCATCCTGTTAAACTTCTCAGCACATAACTTTGTTAGCAGCTTCTCTGGTATGAATCAGTACGAGAGCCCTTAAAAGAGAAATATTTTATGGCATTTGATCATTTAAGTTTGTGGGTCTCCAACTTGAGGACTCTCTCTCCTGATATTCATTCTAGTTCACTAAGATTAACTGGGGTGTTCAAGATGACAGCCTTAAGATTTAGATGGGAGAAGTAGGAGACTATGTTTTTAGGAAAGGGCTCTCGACTCAAACTCATTTTTGTTCAACACAATGCAACTTTTCTGACCTTCAAGTCATGTTGCAAAACCTTTCTTCTTTTTCCCCCCTCCATTACTTGAAATGTTTGAGCTTTTGCCATCCTCTTTTTTGTGAACAATTTTGAACTGAGTCTGAAGAATTTATAAAAAGAAAAGGAGTACTTGTGGCACCTTAGAGACTAACAAATTTATTAGAGCATAAGCTTTCGTGAGCTACAGCTCACTTCATCGGATGCATTCGGAATGCATCCGATGAAGTGAGCTGTAGCTCACGAAAGCTTATGCTCTAATAAATTTGTTAGTCTCTAAGGTGCCACAAGTACTCCTTTTCTTTTTGCGAATACAGACTAACACGGCTGCTACTCTGAAACCTGAAGAATTTATTTCAGTTAAGCTTTTGTTTCTGTATGTTGGAAAACAAGACAACAATCATTACTTTCAGGCAGGCCCATCTTTCAGTATATTTGTAGCAAAATCACTTTTATTATTCCAGATGTGATAAACTTATTTATTTTACACTACGATGCAACAGTTGTAAGTAATATTGCTTAAGGATGCAGCTGGAAAGAAAACTTGGCCTACATGGATTTTCTTGGAATCTTTTAATTATATAAATTAGAGATGCTCAAATCATTACTTTTAAAAAAGCTGAAAAATTATTCTGGACATGTAAAGACTTGGGGCATAGAAAACAAGGGACATGGCTACATCTAACTTCTTCCAAGCTGACAGGCTCCGGGCAATTCTTGATTTGCATTCACACACA
Source organism: Dermochelys coriacea (assembly GCF_009764565.3). Lineage (NCBI taxonomy): Eukaryota > Metazoa > Chordata > Testudines > Dermochelyidae > Dermochelys > Dermochelys coriacea. The sequence continues at coordinate 196,811,770 of NC_050069.1, forward strand.
TTAGGGTGTTTGAATGCCTAAATTAGTATATTCAATATACTATATTATATACTATATGTATATATATATATATATATATATATATATATATATATATATATATACACACACACACACTATAATATATATTGGTATATTCAACTGTACAATGTGCCCATAACATCACACACCTAATATTTGAAAATCTGGCTATCAAAATGAAAATGAAAAAGGTCCTTGCCAATCTTAACAAGTTTTCTTGAAAGCAAGTGCAAAATTTACAGTATTTTTCTAACTGAGTTTTATGAACAAATGCAGTAAACAACTTTTGTCTTTGCTATTTGACACATTAAATTCTGCTTCTCTTTTAAAAGACCTGAAATCTTCCTATGCATTGTTCAGATTTACACATCATGGAAATAAAAGAAGTGATTTGCCCAAGTCTGAGGCTCATGATGGTGACATGGGCATGGGTTAGTGTAATCCTTATGGCTGGTTGGTCAAATTCAGCACCAGTGTAAGTGGGCAAAACCCCAGTGAAGTAACTATTGATTAGATTCTCCACCCTGCCTGAGCTTTGCTTGGATACAGTGGAGGGGAGAGGGGCCCTGGGAGCTGGCTGCAGTGCGGCAATTGTTGTAAAGAACCTCTGCTATCTTACATCAGGGAAGGTTTGGAGCTCTGTCTTGCCACACCCTTGGTATGCACTCTCCTTCACTCTACACCTGGGTGGGGGGGGGTAGCAAATACAAGAGGTTTGCTATGCCACCTCTGTCTTTTTTCTGTTACCCAAGAACTCCCCTGGATAGGAAGAATTCCTGTGACCAGTGTAAAGTGGACTTAGTGGACCACAGATACCAGTCCTAGGGCTACGTCTGCTGCTGTAAGTTTCCACCTTGAATTACTAATGACAAGAATGATAATAAAGGAATAGACTGCCCTCAATAAAACATTGGGTAAATCAATCATTTACCATTCCAGGTAGAAAAAATAATGAGGTACTACAGGTGAACTGGAGAGAAATACAGTCCTAATGTTCATTCATTCAGAGCAACTAGAATGAATTTAATTTTAATATGAAACATTGACAACAGTTTCCAAATGGGCACTTTTATCACTGTTGATAAGTTTCAGCCTGATTCTGCCAGCCCTTACATGTGTTGAAATGTACCTTAGTCCAGAGATAGTCCTGATGAAATTTACTGGACTACATGCAAAGTAAGGGAGAAGAATGGGGCCCAAAAGAAGTGTAGCTGGTCAAACTTTCTGCTGTAGAAGAGTTTGGGAACAGAGAGTAAAGATAAGACATTAAGAAGCAGAAGTGAGAGAAGGAACGAGCTTGGAGAGGAATGGTTTTCAAAATTACTGGATGGCAATTCCACTAATGCAGTGAAGTTAATGGGACAATTCAAGGACAATCTGAAGCGGATGAATGACAACTGTCAGGATCAGGGTGTAAGTGTAAGTAACTCCTGATGTTTCAAGCGTTGGGTGAAAAGAATTCACAGCTTTAGCACCAACATTTCTAAAATAAAATCTTCAGTAGTAAATGTATTAATTCAGTGAGCAAAATCTCTTACTCCACTTGCAGAAAAAATACAGCAAATTTTATTGGGACGCTCCAGGATTTTGGTGACAATTATTTTGCATATAGAAATCAATTATGAGGAGTTCATTTTAGTGATGGACAGATTAACTGTTCAATACTAGTAACTTGCATTGATTTCTGACACTATCACCAACATCAAGATGGTGCTACAGAAAACTAAAGTTAATACATAAAGGACTAAATTTCCAAAGGTTTGCACAAAGCACTGTATGCATAAGTAAAACCTGTGATACTTCAAATTTCACACAGTCTTCATACATAACCATGCTTTGGTCATAGTTCACTTAAATAGCTTGTGAACTTTATGCTACCATAAGTTGGAATTTGCAACAAAAATCAAACACTGAATAAGTTTTTACCTGGAAAATCAAATTTAGCACCAAAGCCTTATTTTGAAGGGAATAGCTTACATGTGCAAAAGTATTTGCTATCAGGAACTGGTAGCTAAATCCTGAGAGGATATCTATCTAGAAACACACACTTCTGTGTGTGAACTAGGGGATAAAAAGGTGCAGCGATGCATGAGCCAATAAAAGGACACATATCACTGTTCTCATAAGCCACTGCATCATAACTACCACCTCTAAAAATGAAGCACATTTTTAGCCAACACTAAGAAGTCCTGGGCTAATGTCATGCTCTGACACTTTTGAAAATGTAGGCAATGTACCTCAGTGATTTCTAGCTCCCATCTTCTCAGTCAAAAATATGTTTATATTTTTATTTTTTTTAAAAAAACCTCATTATTGGATGCTGTTTAAATCTGTTTAAAATCAAGCACTGCTTAGCTGGACAGTGCACATAGGACTAAACCGGAGGTGGGCAAACTATGGCCCGCAGGCCACATTCAGCCTGTGGGACCATTCTGCCTGGCCCCTGAGCTCCTGGCCTGGGAGGCTAGCCCCTGGCCCCTCCCCCATTGTACCCGCTCCCCTGCAGACATGCCGCTGTGTTGCGCAATGCTCTGGGCAGCGGGGCTGCAGAGCCCAGACTGACCCAGTGCTCTGTGGCGCGGCTGCCTGTCCTGGTGCAGCAGCGCTGCCAGCCACCGGTGGTCCAGGCAGTGTGGTAAGGGAGCGGGTTGGATAGAGGGCAGGGGAGTTTGGGCGGTGGTCAGGGGCGTGGAAAGGGGTCGGGGCAGTCAGAGGATGGGAAACGGGGGTTGAATTGGGGCAGGAGTCCCAGTCCTGAGGCTCTCAGGGAATGCGGGGGTGTGTGTGTGAATGGGGCAGGAGTCCCAGGGGGGCCGTCAGGGGGCGAGAAGTGGGGGGGGGTCGGATAGGGGGTGGGGGCTGGGCCATCCCTGGCTGTTTGGGGAGGCACAACCTGCCCTAACTGGTCCACCATACAATTTCAGAAACCCGATGTGGTCCTCAGGCCAAAAAGTTTGCCCACCCCTGCACTAAACTGTTCTGAAACTTTATGAAAAACATGTTCAAGCCTATGGATCTGTGTTCCTTGGCAACAGAGTTCAAGGGATTTTACACACGGTTCAACCCTTATTGCGAACAGTGTTATGAGAGTGCTCTATACTTGTATATAGGTAAATAGTTAAGAGATAAAATGGCAGCAGAAGGTGCTCAAGAATGTGGATTACATTTTCTAGGTTTTGTAAGAACAATAAAATACGTTGTGCACTGCACATGGCTTCCTCTATGCAGCTCTTTTCCATTAATGCTTAAAAGATATGGCCTTAGGTTATATAATGAAGATACAAAGACAAAGGATTTGCCATACTGTATTAGACCACCACAACATCTAGTCAAAAATCCTGCCTCTGGTAGTGACCAGACCTTGACAACATCCCCATAACATTCAATTAGCCAATGCAATGTGAAAGTCACAATAGTTTTAGAGTTGGTTTGCATATAAGAAAAAAAAATGCAAATCAAAAGTGCAATCATCACAAAATTATACAGCACAAATAGTATAAAACCAACTCACATTGCATCCCTGAAGATTTGTCTCTTAGTTTGCTACCGATAGTGAGGGCTGGATTAAGACAATCTGAGGCCACAGACACACACACCAAAATAGGAGGGCACTCTGTGGCCATGCCCGCCACCTGCAGCAGCAGTGGCCAGGGTCCTTCTCCCCTGTCAGAGAAGACTCCTTTCTGTTCTCCCCTCCCCCATGTAGGAGAGGCAAAATATTTTCAGAGAAGAGCATGATTTTTAAACCGACAGCACCAATTTAAAACATGTCAACTACTACTACTAAAACTACAACATATGCATGGACTAAGTACTTTAAAACTTAATTTACATGGACTGCTAGAGGCAAAGGGCCAAAAGTACAGTAACTTCTATTATACTGTACTTCAGGACTGATATCAGAGACATCAATGGTTAAAATGTACCAAGCAAAATATATCACACTGAATTTTTCTGTGATGTTCTTTGAGTTTTGGAATATGGTGTAATACCCATGTCTGAGAAGCAAGGGTCACCAGGCAAGTCACAGTTCTGTACTTCTGTATTCTGCCTTGCAGAAAAATATATCCAGTCTTGAATTTATTGTAGAAGAAAAACATACAAATCCCCACAATAAACGTAACAATTGTTTGCCACATACTTTGGACTCTCAGTCCAAGGGAGGTTTCAGAGTAGCAGCCGTGTTAGTCTGTATTCGCAAAAAGAAAAGGAGTACTTGTAGCACCTTAGAAACTAACAAATTTATTAGAGCATAAGCTTTCGTGAGCTACCACTGGGAGCGATAGAGAATTCAATATTGTTTGATATAAATGACAAATACTAAGAAATTAAAAGTTTGCTGCTTCTTACATTTAGTGAAGGAAATTATGCATTTCCCACAAAGCCAATGCCAACTCCACAGGGATTATATTACTATTTATTGTTTTGTTTGCTCAAATAAAACACCTGTTGAGGTCAGCTATTTGAAGAATTTTTAATATACCAGCTTAACAACTATGGAGAGTCAGAAATGTTTATAGAGGCACTCCTGGTAAGATTGTTGGATCTCCCGCCCCCACCCCAGTAAGTGCATAATGATTTAATAACAGAAACAGCATGCCCACAAACTTCTCAACTCCATATTTAAATAAAAACCTAATCTATTTGAGATCTGGGTGTCATTCTCGACTGTTTCTTCAGCTTTCTGTGTTATAAAAGGAGGGGTAACCCTAAGATCCAGCATCTTTCCTTTATAAAGTCCTGTCTTAAAGTGTCAAAAGTCAAGGAATTAAAAACAAAAGCAGTGTAAATCGCTGTCAATCATTAAAGTCTTTGATCTGCTCTGTACTTCAAAAGGCATTATGCTTTTTGAACGGAGGGATCAATCACCCTACATTAGACCTGCTGTTCAGCACCATTCTACCATGCTGTCAGCCTGAAGGCCAGCTAGGGGAGATGCATTTCATTTACAACAAACCAAAGGCACATATGTGAGCAGTAAAACTGTTGTGTAACTCCCCTATACAATTACTTCCCCTTTTGGCATTTTGCAGGCTTTTCTAAAAACATGCTTTGGCCTGTCTTTTTTACAATGTTCGTGTTGGGTAGCCCACTGCTACTATTCTCCTTTGACAAGAGAAGGAAACTGGCAGCAAAGAAAATTCACATTTTCACTGTTTTGCAAGAACACAAAATACATTGTAGGTTTGCCTCAACATGTTCACTGGTTTCTATGAGGACTAAGTAGTTTCTCTAAGTAAAATAAAAGAAAAAGTGTCTTTTTCCTTCTCACATGCAAAATAATTACAAATAGATATAGTTATTTCACTATGAAGATGATGAAATAAAACAAAACAAAAATGACCAGTGTTTGCTTTCAGAAATGGCTAATGGTCACTCAGGGTACCATCTATATCTGCTAGGTTATTTCATTTGGGACCAGATCCTGCCATCCCTACCCTGCAAGGAGGTACACTGTAACCCACTACAATGAGGCTTCTTGTGTGGAGTGGGATAAAATGCAACATGATGTACATGGCAGAATCAAGCCCCTGAGTGGAATGCCCTTTCTCAGAATAGCTGGTACGTATCGTAGGAAATTGCTGAATTCTAATGATAGTGAATGGTAATAACTGCTTGATAACACAGACAAAATTGGCAGAAAACCTGTTTAATAAGGATGCATTTGATCAGTGGGGCAAGGGGTCAAGTGATGTTTAATCCTATTTTGAATAGGTATGGAATTTTCAAATTAGGCTGGTCCTAATATAGAAATTAGGGTTGGAGACTCTTGCCCTTACTCATGTTGTGTAATATCTTACATCATAAACAGTCCCTTTGATTTAAAGGAGAACTCTCTTGAGGTAAGGTACAAATCCTATTAAGACGGGTGGGGGCAGAATCTTGTCTTTAACAAATAGAGATTCAAAGTAGTAGTAGTAAAGGTCAGAGATGAAATGGAGTGAATATCATTGCTATTCTTGTACTTTTATTTTTCAGTATTTTATCTCATTTCAAGGACCAGATTCACTGGTATTCTCCAGATGCTTTGCATCACTCCAGCAATGCAAAGCAGCTGTAAACCCAGCTCCTTGGGCCAGTTACACTGGGTTAGCAGCTGCTTTGCATCGCTGGAGCAGCACAGAGCAACCAGAGTGTGCCCATGAACTTGGCCCATAGTCTTTAAAAGGCACATTTGATTTTAAAAATAGGACTTCTCAGGACTGTTGCTTAACTGGGACTATAACTTGTCCATGAAGGTTTCCTCATTAAGAGGAATAGAATGTACTAAGAAAAATGTAAGGTTTCACATGCACATAATGTTGAGGCAGAATTTAAAAACTTTTCCCACCCTTTTATGGCAAGATTAGGTAATCTTGTTATATTGGCAATTATATTGTCTCATTTTCAAATCTGATTTTAAGCAGTCCTCAATGCAAAGGGTCAATACAAGCTGTACAGGCCAACTCACTGTTGTTTAGAATTGTGAGAGCTTAGAAATCAATGTATAGAAATAAAGACAAACAGTTACTCTTTGGGCAGACATGAAATAGGAAGAAAAATACCCTCTCATTCAGCTAACACAAAATAAATGGGGTTATGGTATCTTCCAAATGTTGACTGCAGTGTTTGCTTCACTCGCTTTCAATATCATGTACATGCAAAAGCTGTGTGCTCATGCACCACACTACATTAGGATTAGCTGAGCAATTAAATATGTCCTATGTTGTTGCTTTCTCACCTTATTATTTCTTCATTTGTCATCTGGAAGGAGCTGATGCTCATATACCACTAAACTCTCAGGAACCACAGCTACTCATTTCCCAAAGAGCACTCAAGTGAACAACAATCTGCAATCCAGAGCATTTTCTTCAAATTCCATAAGGATGGTTGAGAAGCAGCTCTCTGAGAAGTGCTCTCTCCCCACCTTTTGGAGGATAGCTATGAAAATAGTAAACAAAATACACTTGACTCTGATCTTACACCAAGGTGACACCTTTTACTTCAAGGGAGTTGCTTCTAATTTACACCAGTGGGACTGAGGTCAAAAAGATACTTGTTGGCTTGCACCAGTTCTCCTTCTTTGCTTCACTCTCTTTATCCTTGATGGGTTACAGGAAGTTTCAACTTGTCTAAGGCCTGGTCAACACCTAAAACTTCAGTCAACCTAGCTATATCACTGAAGACTGTGAAAAAATTTGTACCACTGCTATAGATACACCTTGGCTGATGGAAGAATTCTTCTATTGACCTAGCTGCCATCTCTCAGAGAGATGGATTTACTACAGCGATGCAAAAAGCTCTCCCATCTCCTTAATAAGTGGTTATACTACAGTGCATAGTTACAGCTGTGCCCGCTGTAGTGCTGGCAGTGTAGACATACCTTAAACTACATTTGAATTGCAGTTAAGCTGCAAAATGCTGAACACCAGTTTCAAAGAAGGAATTCTTTCATCCCTGCATCCTTCTGTCATATTGATTACAACACAAAACAAAGAAGTGGGACAGGGGGTTTGAGCGTTGGCCTGCTAAACGCAGGGTTGTGAGTTCAATCCTTGAGGGGGCCATTTAGGGATCGGGGCAAAAATTGGGATTGGCCCTGCTTTGAGCAGGGGGTTGGACTAGATGACCTCCTGAGGTCCCTTCCAACCCTGATATTCTATGATTAGGCCAGTCAGTTCAGCTGCTCAGGCCTCCATATATTGATTATGTGTCACTCTTGCTTGGTTTCACAGCAATGCCATACCAATTTCCCAGTGATGTAAAGAAAGGGAATAGGGAAACTTGAACACACACAATATCAGAATAATAATTTTTTGAATAAAATCAATTATTCTTATGTCTTCTTCCAGATTGTGTCAATGCAATGACCACAGTACATGTAGCACTTAGTTATGCAGCTTGAGAATAACATGATTCTGCATGTTAAATTTCCCTGGCAATTTCAATCATAATATAGTTTCACTGCTGCATGCAATTTCTGTTCCGAACATCAAGTGACAGAACTTGCAGAATCAATGCCATATGCCTTGGTTTGCACAGAGTAGTAATTATTCTGTCACAACAACCTGCAAGTCCTGGGTACGTGACATCATGTCTTTGGTGCTTCAGTGACTCAGCCCTGCCATCCAGCTCGATGTAAATGACAGCAATCAAAGGGGAGGCAGAGTCATTACTAACACACCTGCTGCAATTGCAGCAATTTAGCAACCCAAAAAGCTAACAAAAATAGCTGACCATAAGAAAATTCCATTTTCTGGCATCTTTATTCTACAGGGAAATAAACTAGGGTGGGGGAAATCTGTATTTATATTATTTCAGCTGGAGTATGATTCTTTCCACAACCTCCATCCACAAACTATATCTGCCCCAGAAGTTTCAAACCCCACTATATCATGACCTCTCCTACAGAAAACAACCCAGGGCCTTCTATTTGCTTATATTACTCATCCTGGATTAGTTGTAGTGCTCTATTTTTCCTTTTCCCACAGATAGGACATTTACAGGCGCATGTTTGAGTTAGTCTCAGTAGAGGTAAAGGAAGCCAGTGAAAATTCTAGTTCCTCTGTGGAAGAGTTCATTAATTTCACCTACCTAGCCCTCTCTCCCTTGCCTACAAGGCACACCAGGCCAAACAGGTACAACTAACTAGGAATCTGTAAGCTTATTAAAGAAAGGGACTCGTACAGAGCTGGGTGAATTCTTTTTGGTGTAGAGTTTATTTGCCAAAAAACTATTCGGGTGGAGGGCAAAGAAATCTGAAAAAAGTCAAAATGTTTTGTTTCAATATTTTCAAAATGAAACATTTCTAATTTTTCTTGGGAAATGACATTTAATTCAGAAATTCATCTACATTTAAACTAAAAAAGGGTAAAAAGCACCCTTTAAGTAAACAAAATGTTTTATTTTAGGTTGAACAGAAATTTTCATTTGGCCCCAAACAAAATTACAGTTTTTCATTTCAGCAAAACCTCCATTAATATTGTCGTTTTGGGTCAACCCAAAATGAAGATTGATTTTTTCCGTTTGAGGGCTGAACCAAAAAATAGTTATTTGCCCAGCTTTGCTCAGATATAGAATATTGAGATCTTCCTTCTAAATTAGTTGCTCTCTGGGCTACTCAATAGGCAGTGTGATACAGCATGGCCAGAAGGCAGCAGAAGAGTGATATAGGAGAGATATGTAAGTCCCAGGATGAGGAGAAGTCTTATTCCCTGTAAAGGAAAGAAAGATTTCTATAGATTAATTAAAAGCACCTGAAGCTAGTCACCTGATAAAAACCCCCTGCTTCAATCAGCCAGGGGAGGAGTTGAAGTAGAGGAGAGTTTGGAGAAGTGCCGTGGCTGACCAGAAGACCAAGACCCTAGGTAAAGAGACACCTGGCTTGTACAGAGAGAGAGGGCAGGAAGCCCCACAAGCTGAAGAGCAGGAGAGGGAAGTAGCCCAGGGGAAGGAAGCACTAGTTAAAGTGGTTTACCACTATCCCTAGGGCCCCTGGGCTGGGACCTGGAGTAGAGGGCGGGCCCGGGTCCCTCCCTCTCTACTACCCTGGGTTACTAATGGGACAGTAGATACCCTAGTTCAGGGGCAGGAAACTGCGCCCTGAACACTGCCCCCCCCCACAAGAAGAGGAAGCACGGGACCCATCATAATTGTACAGGAAATTTGCCACAGCAGGTTTAGTTGGTTTGGTTGCTTAGCTGGTGCAAGTGACTCACTATTAGGAGGTCTATGCCATCTTAATACCAGGCTCATAATCTTGGTATTTGAGTGTCTTACACAGAACATCCCTACTACACAATAAGCCTGCAGCATAGTTTCTACTTTACTTCTGAAATTGTTAGGGGATAACCACTCTCTCTTATTTTCCCCTTTCTCAGGGAAGGCTCAGCATGCTGGGGCAACATGAACACTCAACAGGAGTCAAACTGGAGTCAAAACTTGCATTGACTTTTGCTGGTGTGTTTCTGAAGCTGTGCTGACTTCAATCTCTAAGGAATTAGGACCTTGCCTTTCCCTGGACAAGGGAAGTTGTTGTCACAGATATCCTGTACTCAGGATGAAAGAGCTGATATAAACATAAAGACCATGCCGCAACACAAGAAAATGAGACCTCTGTTTGGGCGGCGGTCACAGAGAATCCACAGTTTTATACCCCTTCTTTCTCCTCCCTATTATCAAAAATGGAAAGAAACATAGTGGGAGAAAAATCACTTTAAAAGTTATAAACTTTAATTTGAGCACCATGTAGGTACCATAAGCTTTCGTGAGCTACAGCTCACTTCATCGGAATGCATCCGATGAAGTGGCACACAGCAGTTCTGAAGCAGTCAACACACACACAAACACACTTTGCACAGTTTAACACCTTTTTGCTCTTTTATACTTAATCATGTAAAGGGGAGTACAGATCATACAAAACTATAAACATTACCCACATGCCCCTTTCTATCTCACCCTTCCGTTGGGAGTCTTTAGGGACCACTGGTGTCCATGCTGGCTGTTGAATGCTAGCTAGTTTCTCTCCCTCATGGAGCCCCTTATCCAGCTTCTGACCTTGCCCTCTCCTGCCCAATACTTCCTCTTCCCATCTGGCTCCCTCCGTTCCTTTGTGGTTTTTTAATTTATCTCCTCTTTGTCACCTGGTCTTTTTTGTTCTATACCTTGTAAATTTCCACTGCTCCTAGCTTCCCCCCTCCCTTCAGGATGTCATACTAAAATTATATTTTCAAGGCTTGGGCTCCTTTTAGTATACCTTTTGTGAAGGCTAAGTACCACCATTAACCTTAATTATTTCACATTGTCCATGTCTGGCGCATCTCTGCTCCAGGACCTGTCAGCAAGGGGGGGATCCACATACATATAGGCAGGCTTGGAAAAATTCAATTTTTTAATATAACTATGATTGATGATATCAATGATTATTTTAAAGCTTTTTAATTATTTTAATCTATTTAAATGTTCACAGATGTGGGAAATTCTGTGGGTGTCAGATGATTATTTATTGACAGTAGACATTGAGATATAAAAAGTTAAAGCTTTATAACTATTAAAGCACATATTTTCCACATAACATGGCAAAATATACAAAGTAAACATGCTTCAACTAAACTTGAAATAAGTTCTCAAGCAGCATTCTTCTTACTTTGCCTATCTGTAAATTTCAATTATCATAGATGGAAATAATTTTTCATCCATTTGTGGGTTTATGGTGAAACATGTTTACAGATAAAAATCTAATACTTCCAAGCCTGCATAAAGGCATTCATGGTATACTTCAATCAAAATTCATAAATTGTACAGACGTAGTCCCAATTCATCACACCAAGTGACTGAAAACATTTACCCCATTATTCTGTCTACATTAAAACTCCTTTTTCAAACACTTAAACTTGCAAGTTCTTTTCATGAAATGTTAACGTTCCTTTAATACAGGAAATTCCATAAAAACCTAGGTTAAAAAAAAAAGAATTTCCAAAAAGTGAATATATTCAGCAAGCTCTGCTCCTTGCTAGGACAATGAGAGACACTGCAAGCATGGTCACTTTTTATCACCGCTACATATCTTTCCTATGTCTGTCCTGTGAGGAATAGGGATGCAGCTCTATAACTTGTTAATAGCTAGAGAAGAGTTTAAAAGTTGGAATGGCAGAGTTTTATTTTTTCTCATTGGCCACTCTGCATTTTTCAAACTTCTGTAACTTTTCAAAAGTTAGAGTACTAAAGGAAAAATGGGGTAGGGGCGTGCTGTGGAAATAATTCCTTTTATTTCACTCAGTGGCTATAAGAAGGAGGAAAAAAAGAATTTAAAATGTCAGAAATTCAAATTTTTGAAATGTCAACTTTTTGACAAAATATTTTATGATTTTTTTTGTAAATGAAAAATTGTTTTGTTTTGAATTGCAAAATGGACACAGCTTCAAAATGGCTCCCTCTGCCCCAACCAGTTTTTGACCAGCTCTAGTGAAAAGATGGAAGTAGTATCTGTGGAAATAGGATGTACAGCACACCTTGATCAACTTAACCCCACTCTATATTTTATGATGATTTTGCTTTTCTATAAAAAGAACTGGTTTCAGAGTAGCAGCCGTGTTAGTCTGTATTCGCAAAAAGAAAAGGAGTACTTGTGGCACCTTAGAGACTAACAACTTTAATAGAGCATAAGCTTTCGTGAGCTACAGCTCACTTCATCGGATGCATCTTCTGATGCATCGGATGGCCCCTTCTTCATCATATGGGAGGCTAGGCTGCGTGGGAACAACAGAATATGGAGATACTCTGAATGAGACTGCCGGGGACAGTATGTAGGAGGAGTGTGTTAGGAAACAGGACAGGAAACTGAGTCTGAGAAATGTGGGTGAAGAGGCAATTTGATTGTAAGCCACTTGGGGGCAGGAACTGTTTTTTTGTTCTGTGTCTGTATGGTACCTTGCCCAAATGGTCCCTGGTCTATGTCTAGGGCTCGTACGTGCTACAGTAATACATTTATTATTTTATTATTTATTAGTTTATTTAAATAATAATAAATACAATGAGGGGAGGTACAGGAAAATATGGGGGTGATGAAGGGAGACTGGTGGTGATCCAGGCAGCAGGTTGAAACAGTGCAAAGGAATGTGAGGTACTGGAGGCAGACTGGTATGTAGAAAGACTGCAGGAGTCCTGGGGACTGTGGAGAGCAGGAGGCAGACTGGGGGTACAGAGAGAGAGAAATTATTTTCTGGGGGGAAAAAATTACGCATGGCACATTAATTGTGCATGAATTGCCCAGGAGTATAATTTGTGTATTTAAGGTTGAATTTTGACCCTGACATGATTACATACAAGTTGGGGGTGGATGATTCCCTATTTCAGGGGAAGAAAAGTCTAAATGCAGGTGGAAAAACAATGATTTTTGTTAACCTCAGGATTTCTCAATGAATCTCATCATTTGCGGGAGTCTGATTCATGATTTTGGACACCTGGGCTTGCCAGTACTGAAACCCTCAGTTTGTATTTCTTGTCTGAGTGAGCACTGCAAGCCACACAATTATTTGACAGCAGAAGTACAGCACTGATATATTTAGAGGTAAAGAACATATACAATATATATACCGTAATATATACAGTGAGCATTTTGATAAGCTAAAAGTTTAGGCTCACAAAAGTGTTCCAGTTGCTGGGGAAAACTGTGTGAGACAAAAGCTATGTCTACATTGTGCCACAGTGTAGACTATGGGATGTGAATTACAGAGCGGACCAAAAACCAAGTGCGCTAACTGCCCCGTGTAGACACTGCTGACACAAACAAACAGATATCTAGTTCATGTTAACATAGTCCTCTTTCAAACAGAACTAAGTTAACACAAACTTGGTATCTTTTAGTTCGGGCCAGCAGCATCCACAGAGGGCAGTCAGTACTCAACACTTCGGTGCACTCCGCAGTTAACAACCTGGTAGTCCATACTGCAGTACAGCTTAGATAAGCACAAAGACAACATTTGTTAAGTGACTTGCCAGGATATACAGCTGTTTCAGGTGGCAGACACTGCAATTCTGTTCATGTTCATTATGCATTCTCCAGTGTCAGCATTCCTTCTGCCATCTTGCTAACCTGCAACAATGCCGCCTGGAGGAGAATGAAAGGATGACTGCCTGACAGTATGATGCAAGGTGCACAAATCACTCAACACCATTCATAACTCTAGTAATGTCCATTATCTCCAAGCTACATTTGAAGAAAACTTTCCAGGGTCTCTTTTCTGTAGTTTAAAGATGCAGTCTCTCTCTCTAGCCATGACCGTCCTTTGCTGGGGTTGAAGTTGGTGTATATGTGTAACGCTTTGTGTTACTCAGAGCTATGCAGATCAGCTTTAAACCAAATCGCTTCTGCTATAATTAGAATAATTGGTATGTCCAATGAAATAGCTTTAATTTTACAGGAATTTAGACAAAGCCTTGGTGCTTTTCTTTCAAGGAGGCCATGTAAAATTCCCTGATTGTATATGGATGTTCCTTTTGTCATTTTTCTTAGTTAAGTTTGAGAAAAGCACCTTAGATGCTAGAACAATAATAACCATCAGATATGTAACAACACTGAGGGAACTGTACTTTCTGCAACTGAAAACAATTATAGACAATCCATAAAATGCAGCTACTGTAATTTCTGTTTCACAAAGACTTTCTGCAAACAAGTAATATGTTTTCTGTGAAGTTGTAGTTTTAGTTAAAGAAAATGTGAAGGTTATAGTATGTATTTACTCTTAGAAGGAGACTGTGCTTATACAATCAACTGGCGTTATATGTTTGTTCAAAACTACATACAAATCTGGGTTTGATTATTTAAAACACTATGGAGAACTTTAAAAAAATCAGCAATTTGCAGTTTTGTTTTTTACCTCAATCCTCCAGACACAATCTTCTCAGCTCCAAAGTAAATGCACTTTATCTAGAGGTGGGCAAATAACTGATATTTCAGTTCACTGGCAATTCTGAATAATGGGGAAAAAATTGTTTTGAGCTAAACTGAATTTGAAAATAGAGAAAAATTTCAGGAAATCAAAAAAATCAGTTTCAGGTCAAACATTACGAATTGGCCCCAAGAATATCAATGAATCATCACTGGACCAGGGAATTGAGTGGGAATGACTCTAGAATCCCAGTGTTTAGAGTATACAGCTAGGATAGGGGAGACACCAGTTCGAGTCCCTGCTCCAATGACTAATTATTTGTGTAACAATTTCAAAAGAAAAAGTTGAGGGATCCACACCAGAATAACCCACAGATCAGTGGCTAGGGCATTCTCCTGCAATGCAGAAGATCCAAGTTCAAAATCCTTCTCTAAATCAGGCAGAGAGGGGAACTGAAACCAGGTTTCCCACATCCCAGGTGAGTGCTCCAACCACTGATCTAAAAGTTAGAAAGGCAGCACAACCATCACTTTCTGCTCTTTCTACAAATTCCACAGCATACATCTAAAATTAAAGCATTTTCACACTAGAAATATTCCCCACTTTTAGCTTAGTACTACTGAACATGTGCTCATTGAGCCTGACAAGAAGAAGAGGCCTAATGCATGCTTATCCATGGCACCACCTCAACATCAGTCCTGTATTGAACATAGGGTGGGAAAGATTTTCACACTATTATCCTTCTTAGTATTGTAGGCCTTGCATAACTAGTAGTGTGAACCAAAGGCTGTGAACCAGAGACACCTGGCCTAGGCAAAACAACAACATACTAGATATTAGCCAACACCAAATAAGCACATCCCTAATTGGAGAGGATGGTACAAAAACACACAGCTTTCTCAAATAACTAAATAAACACATTTCTAAGAGATGGTATAAGAACACACCAACCCCTCGTAAGATAAGGATGAGATGATTGGATAATGGATAAGGATGTTTTGTTCGAACTAGCAGGTACAAGGGTGGAAACTAACAGCGTCTGGAGTATAATACATAACTTGTTTGTATCAATGTATAAAAGGAGAAGTCATAGGAGGGGCAACTTTGTACTAGCCGAGGGGACAAGATCTTGGTGTCCTGGCTGAGTGGGCACCTTGTCGTGGGCATACAGGTGTTAGCATACCTGTAGCTCTATGGGGCTAGCTTTGTTGAGAATAAATCCGGCTGAGCACCTTTGCCACTGAATCGAGCCTGTGGTATTTCTTATGACTAACATCAAGATTTGCTGAGTTGACATCAGAGCTCCAAGAACAGCAATGCTGGCAGCAATGACAATGCTATAGAAGCAGCAACATTCCTCAGCCCTAACAAGAAGTGTCACAACGGGAGAGTGAAACTCCCATCCCCTCCCTACATCCATGACCAAGATGGAGAGGTTGACCTCTTGTTCAAAGATGCAGCGTTGCCAACCCTTGCAATACTGTAATCCTAAAAGCCTGGTGATTTGGGGGCAGATTTTTGTGGTTGCTTGTGATCACGTAATCAACCACAAGCAGCTCAGGAACTCTGCTTGAGCTTCCTGAAGATCTGACCTCAGCTCCCAAGCAAGTGCCTACATAAGCAGCATCCTGTGCATTCCAAGCACACGCAGCACAGCACGGCTGCCTCATCCCTTCCACTGACATTGCTCTCCCCCTCCTCATTAAAACATAAAGGCGAGGAGTAAATGTAGGTTGGAGCCCAAGAGAAGGCCACTTCTATATAGGCTGGAGGCTGGGGGAGGTGCTAAAGCTTGCCTGAGAGAAGAGAATGAGGGCTGCTGGAGTCTGTCATTGGGGCAGGAGTGGAAATTGGGGTGGGCCAGTCACTGGAACCTGCTCATGGGGAATCTGATTACAAGGGAACCAAGGATGGGTTGGGGCAGTGGGAGGGAGAGAAGAGAGGAACAGTCGACTGGGGAAAGAGGCAATTGGGGCACTCAGGGCAGTGGGGGAGAAGCAAAATCAGGGAGCAGAGGCTTAGGGCAACTTGCATTTTTGCATCCATTGTAAGTTGAATTTTCATCCTGCAGATGTCACATATTTGCGTTGGGGATGGGCCGAGAGAGCTTAAAAACCAGCAGTCGCAACAAAAACATGAATTATTTTTCTTTAAAAAAATACCATGACATTTTGACCAACCTAATGATTTTGTAACTCTTTGGGTCAGGACTACAGCAGATGTGTGCAGATTTATACTCATGAGGGCTAGCCAATACCACCACTCACCATTGCCTGTGCTACCATGGCCACATGACTAGTTTTTGCACGCTTGCTGAATGAGAGCTAGCACAAGTATGTCTAGTTGAATGGGGAATCACACCCCCATTTCCAAATCTAGATACTAGCAGAAAAGGGGCTCTGATAGCTTCCTATTACATACTGAGGGACACAATCCCAGAAGGAGGAGGAATCCAAGCACACTGGAGCATTCCATCAGAAATGGACTGATGCAAAAAATTAAAGAAAACATCTGGAACCTTTTGTCAAAGAAAGGGAGAGTTAAGTTCTAACAATCCTGGAAGAGCTGCCCTTGATCTGCTCGTAAAACACCCACTTACTTCATAGGAGTTCCATGAACTTACTATGGCACTGAGTCTTGCAATAATCAGGTTTGTGGGAGCTATTGGTACAAGGATAAAGCCATCACCACAATTCGCTCCTTTCTGGCAGTCTCAATAGAGAGGCCAATGACTGAATAAACCTTAGGACAGAACAAACCTCACCCTTTCATGGTGATTCCTTTGGGCCAGAACTGAGGACAACTGGCAGCGTGGGGTGGGGGAGGGGGGAGCCTGAGCTTGTGCTTCACATGTGGTATCTGTTCTGTGGGTAAACAGAGGACTGCTGTTGCTATGCCTGTTATTCCGTCCCCTTTCACCAGCACTAAATTCACGTACTCACCTAAATCTTTAGGCTCTTGGCAGTTTGCATTTTCTTTCACTTTAACATAATAGTCTTCTGAAAACTTTGTTTTTTAAAATGCAACAAAGAACTGAAGGGGAAAACGAGGGGATCTCCTTATTGTGGTTACTATGTTCTCACTTGTAAAAAAGGAAAAAACCCAACTTCTATCCCCCTTCCTCAGCCTAACTGAATTTGAATCTTATTCACAGTGACAATGGCACTGAGAATGTTAAAAAGCATGTAGTATTCAATAAACACTAATAAAAGGCAGTGGTCCAGGAATCTAACGATGCGTGTGGAATACCAACACTTAAGTTTCATAATATAACTCTACTATTCATGAGGCCAACTACATATAATGACAAGGAATTTCTATTAAACTTTATAGCATGGCAGTGGGCAACAGAAAACTTTCCCTCAGACAGTGTCTTAACGGCAACTACACTGCACTAAGCCAAACCCCATAGAAAACTCCCTTTTCTGTGTTCAGTTTAGCATTAACCTGACCAGTGCTTATGTTTTAGTTCAGAAAGTGCTCTTTTAATGTAACATTTCAATTTTATTTCTTTTCAACAGGGAAGTGAGAAAAATAAAGACTTAGGAACAGGTGGAGGTAAAAGCTTGTATACACCACTTACACACATTCACAACCACCATAAAACAGAGAATGAAAAAAATCCTTTGCTATTTGTGGCTTTACTTATTTGTTTTTAAACAAAAAGTTGCTGAAAAATGTCAAAAACTCTTTTTAATGGCTTTAACATCATATAATATAGAAGAGGCACTAAAAGCTGCCAATAAAATGCCATATATGTTTTGGCATCATTCTAATTAACAGTAAATGGTCATTCTAAATAAGAACATATAAATGACTTGTATGGTGGCCACAAAAATATTTACTTTTTTAAAATGAGAAAACAGGTGCACTGTGGAATGCTTTTAGTCTTTAAATTGCCTCTGCCTTCAAGTTTTTATTAAGGAGCAAAAGATGAAACATTCCACATTGCTGTTTTTTCAGCTACAAAATATGTAATACATGAAGAATGCACAAAATGTATGTATAAATCCCTAAATATTTGATAATAGACATTTTCTAGTTAATTCATGAGTCTGTGCATCTGTTATTTCACTAAATTATATTTCTTTTTTGACACAGACAAAAATCTTTGTTTTGTAGAGGGAAGAAGGCACAGAGGTAAATCAATTTAATTAGAAATTAAACTATTCAAACAAATTATTTTCAATAAACTGAGCTTGTCAAGTTCTTTCTGTGTAGAAATGTCTTTCTGTCTTATACGTATCAAAGCCAGGCAGTAAAAACTATTTCTTGCTTTAGACAATGTTTACTCTTGTTCATTAAATAAAAGCAAATGCCATTCCATTGTCCCCACTATGGTTAGGGCACTAAGGGGAGTGAAAATATGACAAACTTATCAAAGAGAATCAGATTCAAATATACAAATTATGCTTGTACATCTTATAATTTAATTCCAAAAATATGGGCCACTCCTCCACAGTTGGGACTGATCTTCAGCAGTTTGACATGTTCCTCTGCTCTGATGTTTGATCCAGTAACTACTCCATTAGGCTGCACCACTCAGACCCTTTTAAGATTTAAAACATTTTTGGACTTCATCACAATCTGTCCCCCAGATTACATGGTGGTATCATTGGTGCATATGAGATCCTTCTATGGATCCCCTTCAGGGACAATGTGCTTCTAGACCTCCCTTTGAGACAGAAATTCAAAGCTACATAAACAGAAAGAGAGGGCTACACTATCACCCAGCAAAGATGTGACAGGCATAAAATGGTGGTTTTACTTTGAATGATTGCTATCCAAACCTTTTGTAATTTTCAAATAAGTCTGGTACAGGTTTGGTTCGAAGAATGAGCTAAGACTCAGGCCAGTTTTTATTTTAGCTAAAATGGGCCATGCAACACCTTTTTCAGATGACAAGGATCTAGCATAATGAAACACAGTATTATTTTAACTGAGGATAGAAGAAAGGGATATAAACAGCTTCTAGTACTATCCCAATATGATGAGAGCTATACCCGAAATTCAGTCAGATGAAGAAAAACAACCAGGCATCTGCAGTCAATCATTCAAATTGGCTATTTTGCCATTTTCTTGTTGCAAATTGCCACTCAGATGATATTATGGTCACATTTATCTATTTTAGGGTTTTTTCCCCATATAGTGCCTCCCATCACATTTAAGCACTCAATAGCAATGCAAAGTTAATCTAGCTAAGAACAATTTTAGCCATCCCCATTGTAGCAATATTTTATAGAGTGATTTTGTCCCCTAAGATTGAAGTCAGAATTATGTAAGCAGGCATGAACCTTATGATCTTTTCTATAAAACTAACAAACATGCAAAGCTTTCTCCCTGAAAGTGGAATAATCCCTCACCCTTTCACAACACAGGCACCTGAGTGAGTGCAGTGCTAGGCTACACTGCCATTTTCTTACAACACACTTCACTGTTTTTTGTTTCTGCAGCTTAAGAAAGCTTATGCTCAAATAAATTTGTTAGTCTCTAAGGTGCCACAAGTCCTCCTTTTCTTTTTGCGAATACAGACTAACATGCCTGCTACTCTGAAACGTTGCTTTTAATGTGACTCCAAAACCTGGACATGACTAGAATGCACCCATTTCTAACATAAACATGAGTAAATCCCGAAGAGCATGAGGCTTGCCGGGCACTGGCCATGTACTGGTTATCTCATAAAAACAACAGACCATCATCAGGCTCCCTTGTAACCAACGGCTTTGGGGACAAGTGCATTTTTTGTAAAATGAGCTGCACTACACTTGCTGCAAGAAAGATTTTAAATACTATGCAGCCTGTAGAGCCCAATTTACTGTTTTTATTGGGCTCCTACTGTTGTAAGCAGGGGAAAAACATTACTAAGAATATTCATAGTTACTGTTTCCATGGCTCAAAGCTTTTTGAAACATTATCAGAACACTTCAGCTGACATAGTCAGCGGTTATGAAGAACTGCGGTTTCAATAACAATAGTAATGCTGATAATGCTAGACTTTCTAATGGCATCTTATACACCATGACTTCGGGGCACTGTACTTGAAAGTGCCTCATTCAGTGAGAAGATGCATTGCATGTGATACCATCAATGGTAATAATTTTGGGTTCAGTATGAAAGCTTTTAAACAAACAAACATGAATCCTCAAGATAATTACATTCAAATGAAAACAGAAAACAAAGGATTGAACTTAATGCATATGCTTTAAATAGATTATGGGGATGCAGTCTGCACTTTTTAATATTAGCACAGTAGAACCTCAGAGTTATGAACACTTTGAGAATGGAGGTTGTTTGTAACTCTGAAATGTTCGTAACTCTGAACAAAATGTTCTTTCACAAGTTTACAACTGAACATCGACTTAATACAGCTTTGAAACTTTACTACGCAGAAGAAAAATGCTGTTTTAATTACCTTAATTTAAATGAAACAAGCACAGAAACAATTTCCTTACCTTGTTTCCTTACCTACATTTTTTTTAAACTTTCCCTTTATTTTTTTAGTAATTTACGTTTAAAACAGTACAGTACTGTATGGTATTTGTTTTCGGGTTTTTTCCGTCTCTGCTGCCTGACTGCATACTTCCGGTTCCAAATGATGTGTGTGGTTGACCAGTCAGTTCGTTACTCTGGTGTCCTGAGGTCCTACTGTAATCCATTCTTGGTGCCTAAACTTTCCACTTTATATATAGTAATACAATTTACCGTAAAGTACTTAGGAATGTAATGGATTGTCTGTCACTTGCAGTCCAAGTCAAAATGGGATATCTTTCTAAAATATATGCAGTAGCTCAAACTGAAGGGATAGACTTGTTGCAGAAATTATTGGCCAAGCTTTCATGGCTTGTATGTATGCAGAAAGTCAGACAAGATGATCATAATGGTCCCTCTGGCATTCAAAAACAACAGAACTGAATCTGTGAATGGCTAAAAATGGCTGGCATAAAGTTAAGTAACTGATAAAAAAGCCACTCAAAATTCTAGGTTGCCTTTGTATTAAATAAGAGACAATCCCTCATATGTTATACATACATTACATGTGGAGAATTACATGATGGTGTGATATGGTACAGAAATTTTGTCATCATGAGTGTGGGATGGCTGCATGTCCCCAAAAAGAGTTCCAATAGACTACATCATGTATTCAATAAATGCCATATGGTTTACAGGACAATTATTTTAGAAATGTTTTCATTTCCAAAATATTATATTACTTTAAAAAAAAATTCCCACTCCACGTATGATCAGACTTCTTTAGTTAACATGAGTGCACCTGTCCAGGACTCAAGAGAAAGAGAAAAGTTAGGACTAAGGATATTTATAAAATCTCTACTATTTATTGAAAATCATTTTTCTCCAGAAATAATTTCACGTTTTCAAAGACTAATAAACTACAGGGATAGAAGCAAGAGCCGAATATCTTATTGACAAGCAAGTTACCCCCTCTCTTACTCTTTTAGTGGAATAAAGCTCCCATTTCTAGCCTTCGCAGAACATAAGAAATTAAGTACCTTAGCCCTGTCACTGGAACAAGACTGAATATTGCCAATTAAATTATTTTTTAAGACAAAGGTGAGAGTAGGAATGGAAAAAAGGCACCATTACACTGGGAGATTGCTTAAAAAGTGATGTAGGTTTCAAGTTCTACAGAAGTTTGTAATATCAAAGCAGCCCCAGTGGACGTAGATTAGTGGGCAGGCTGAGTTGCATATAAATACACTTTCAAAAGCACTTCTCACATACTCTAGTTCTTGATGTATGTGAATGACATGTACAGACACACGGTACTACAGTATACTGGAATTGGAAATAACACTGTTTCCTAGCAGGTAATATTATTAATACAGTGAGGCTAACCCCTAATGAAAGAAAATGAAGAAATCTGATGAAATAAGAAGTTGACACTAGGTCCTAGATCACTAGGAGTTTGTCTTGACTAGGATTTAGAGGTGTGTTGTTAAAATATGTTATTGACCATATTCTAAAAGTCTTGCATAAACAAAGCAATGTATCAAAAGTTGTAGTTTAGGGGGGAAATTTAGCCTTCAACTCAACAGGCTGGCGCATGTTAAAATATATATTCTTCCTTGCCTACATTAGACTTTAAAACGTGTGAGAGTGTGGTCATCAACACATTCTGATAACATACCTTTAAATCGTAGTCAAAAACAATAGAAGAGTTATGCTATAAATGGTGCTGCAGAAAGTATTAATGAGTGAGCGAGCCCTGAAAAGTCGGGAGTTCAGTTTAAATGCATATCCAGTCCTCCGTGAGCTGAAAAGCTGGGACAGAAGTCTTGCAAGAATCCAGACTTTCTTTCATGAGATTTCTCATATACACGCTTCCAGTTGGGCCAGAAATACCATGAAAACAACTTGTCTCATGGTACTGCAAAAAGTTGTATTGTATGATTATAATTGGAAAATTAGTTATTCTTACCTCTGATTGGCTGAAATCATTCTCATGTCATACACAGTACTTAATTTTATTACAATGCTTCAATTTTTTCATCTCAAATTGTACCAATTTTTTTTAAAAAAAGAAGAAAGCAAAATAAATCAATATGCTCCAGAGAAAGAGAATCAGTAGTAACAATCATATGTTGTTGCCTTCTGGATGATGGGTTGGGAGAGACAATATTTGATAAACACCAGAAAGCTACCCAGAAAAAAACAATGTTTAATTTACACAAGTTTGATAATACCAACAACTTATCTGGGAGTATAAGAACCCTCCAAATTTTAAATGTTGGTATTAGAAAACTCAATTAAAGAATGAACAATCAATCACCTTATACAGTATTCCTTCTGGTAATCAGGAAAGACTTATACATTATATTTTTTAAAAAAGCACAGAAAAACAAACAAACATATCCAAATCATTTGACTTGTGAGCATTTTGGAAATAAAATGGTGGTCACATCCTATTGATTGAAAATCAAAATGTTTCAAGTTTTGATGAAAAAAAGGGAATATGGTTCATGTTTGAAAGGAAATCTTTCAGTTTTCCCTAATGATAGAGTTCAGAGGTACCAATGAACTTCCAGTTTTACATGGAACACAATACATAATAACAAACCAGTGTACGCTGGTAATATGCATTAATTTTCAATACATGAATGTGAAGAGCGGATTGGCTTTGGTTTTAGAGAGAGATGTATATAACTCAAATCTCTTCAGATTTCAGAGGAAGCAGGTAACAGTGTTCCAGATATGAAATTCTGGCTCCAAACCCACCTTAGCAATTTGGTTTCATGTTGAATCCTAAACCAGGAGGGCCCTAGTTACCGGTTGTATTCTACACGTTTTCAACTACAGATAGCAGAAATGTCTTGAATGGTAGAAATCTAATCTAATCTGCTATTCTTGTGAGCATTATGCCTTTTGGGGTTGAAATCTTATGAAGTTTGACTATAATCCTGGACCATAGTGTTGATTTGGTGTCAAACCTGAACTTTAATATAACCCCAGTATCCAAATCTGAAAACAGACTCCTTCTTCCATCTCTAGTTTCAGCTTACTTCTGGAGAGGAAACCAGATGTCCATTGCATAAGTAAACGCGAACTGTAATATGTATAGAGTGGAAAGGCCAAGATCCAAAGAAGGCCAATTGTAATAAAAGTAAGAAATTTTCTGTGTCTTTCTTGCTTCATTAATACAGCCGATAAAATTATTCATTCAATGCTTCTTCATAAAGTAAGTGCTCAAGTGAATCAGTACTTGTAAACAAACTCTACTCAGGGTTCATTCTGCCAATTTACGATAAAACATACTGTGCATTCAACTTCATTTCTCTGGTAAAATTCCCCTAATGAAATGTAGTAAAACTCACAAACCAGCAGCAAAATTAAACTCCCGAGAATATGTGCTACTTTATTTTTCTCAGTACAATTTTAAATATTCAAAAATGTATGGGTCATAAAATTATGCTTAGGGCAACATTTTATCATAATTTCATTTGTGCATTTTAAAATAGATTTTAGAAGTAAATAATGTCCATGTAACCCTTTATACAGAGACAAACAGCAGTGGCCATGATGAGGAAAGATCTAGATAATTCTATCTTAAAACTGTTAATGCATGTTAAGGCTAAAAGAATGCCTCCAGCGGTAAAAGGAATGTGTTTAACTGCCTGAAGCTGTTTACATAATACTTCAGATTTCTATAGCAAATTCCCCTCAGACCCATTAACTCACTACCACAAGAGAAAACTACTTTAACTAAAAAAAAAAAAAAAAAAAAAAAAGAAACGAAACCATAGCCCCAATTTTGAAAGTATTTAGGCTCTTAACTCCTTCTGGATAGAAAAGGAGTTAGGCCCAGAATTTTAAAGGTATCAATGCACTTATGTTACTAACAACAACATTGTTCAGTCTGGCAAAGAGTCATGGGATCTCTTTTCATGGAAAAAACACAGAAGGATGAAAGATCTGATTAGCTGTTCAGAAAGATGGGACTCCAATGTGCACATAGTATAACCTTGCATTAGCCTATATCCTAATGTGCAGTTAAACAGTAGACTTGGTCACAAGATTCAATAGGAAAAGTCCAAACTCTGAATATCTTGTAAAAGATACAGTAGCATACCATACTCCAACATGTTGGCCTGCTATCAGACAAAGGCCCAGAACAAATCCCAGAGAGAATAGGACCCAGGACCCAGGAATGCCACACTGCAGCTATTGGACCCCTATGCCTCACTCACTTCAGCAAAGAAACTTTTCAAAGCCACTTCATAGATACTTACCAACAGCTATACTTCTAATGCATGTTACCTTTGCAGTCTCGCACTTGTGGGATGTGACTCTTGGTTCCCCTGTATTTTGGGACCTTCTAGAGAAGCAGTGCCCTCTCCCATCAACAAACATTTGGAGCCAAGAGTATAAGAAGCCATCAGGTCCACACCCACCTCATTTCCTCCATTAAACCCCAGAGTCTCTAAGAGAGAAGAATGCTATGGAAGTGGGGAAGATGGGCAGATAGTGTGAATATATCTAGGCAAGCTCTTGAGGAATTAAGTCTCAAAGAGCCATCGCCTCCCATCAAAATGACTGAGAGCAAACACCCACCCTGCTTGTTGAGGCAGAACATTTCTATCATGTCCATCAGCACTTGCAGTATGTTAACATTTAGTAGACACAAAAGGGATTTTTGAACCTATTGGTGGCTTGTATCTATAGAATGTTTATATGGAGTCTCTATTATGTCAAATAAATTATTGTGGGCCATGATGTTCTCCAACTCTAAGGATTCAGGCATCTGAACCACCAACTTATGAAACTGTAGTCATCAGGAGGTAGAACATACCTGATTGTTTCATCAAAAGATGTAACAGACACTGCATCTTCCTGGTGAGCAGCAGAAGACTAGCTAACATTTCCCCCCTCCTTCACTTTCCTCTTTCTCCCCAGCTGAATCCTAAAAGTCAAAATGGAGAAAGAGAGAGAGAAACACAAACCGATTCCACAAGGAGCCTGACAAGTCCTGGATGAAGAGGAGAAGTTTCTAGGTGAATCTGCAGGGGAATGTGAACCCTGAGAAGCCATAGCTTGCTTGACCTGTGAGCTGTCCAGGATGATGCTTAATCCAACTATGCAGCCCTACAAAATAAACTCCAAAATCACAAGACTCAGTTACATTCTCTGCATCTTACAGTTATTAATAATTTGAAGATAGATGTCCACAGGATCCCTATGGTAGGGAATGGGCCCAATACAGAGATGGAAAAAATGACATCACAGAATGACCTGCACTACCCAGAAAGGAGGGAGAGCCTGATGGAATTCTAGGGATCAGTATTCTAGGAATGGCTGGAGGTGCCATGGAAGTTGCAACCAAGACCTCCAATCTGCTCAAATACTCCCTGGATTCATGGTAAAGTTTCTTCTTTCTTTGGGAAGTCACTGAGTCCTCTAAAATAGAGAACCTTCTCAAGTTGTATTTCCTCATACCTTTATTCTTGAGGGCACAGGAGAGCAGAACCCAAACTTCCACAACTATCAGGACACTACATGCAAAGGAAGCTCAGGAAGCTCCAAAAGAAGTCTGCTTGGCTGGAGCCTTCCTCAGAATTGAGACAGATTCCAGCACGAGGGAAACAATATCCGTGGGAGGTTCCTGCCTAGCAGACGGCACTGTTTAAGTGACCATCATCTAGAGTACCCTGGCAACACTTGTTTCAGATGATGGAATCAGCTTCTCATTAAGACCCATACTTCTCCAATTTAGAGCCAGATGAAGGTACCAGTCAATATTCCCACTTTAGAGAGCTCTGAAACCAACAAAAGTCTACTTTGTCCTTGCACAGGTCCTGTTCTGAGAAGAGATCTAAGTTCCTGGCTTATAGGGCATCCATCACGAGGAATCTCTGGAGCAGTGTGTGTCCGTCCTTTTAGGCTTGAGGTGTATAGGCTCAGTACACCAAACAATGATAAGGAAATCCAAAGCACAACAGAGAATGGGTATGTGCGTCTATTCTGGAAGACAGAGGCACATGAAATACACAATTTAAACAGATAATCTTGCCCCAGGGTTGGTTGGTTGTGTGTACACAGTGGCCAAGAATCAAGATGGCCCAGGAATCCAAACTGGATTACCTAACAGCAGCAGCAGCAAGTTAACAGGAGATTTTTGGCTAAGAACCAGAAAGGTGCTCTGGCAGAGAATGAAGTTTCTTAACCCCACAGTTGACTGTGAGAATAAAGCAGCACTGGAGAACTGCACCAGCCTTTTATAACCTGGGTCTGAACATTTGGTGCCCAGGTGGTCCCAGCTTTTCCAGAAAGCTCCCAAAGTTCATCAGTGACAGGGTTATATCCTACAAGTGGGCATATACAGAGGCCAACAAAAAGAAGGAAAGAATGGTCTGATGTTACAAGTGCTTGAACATAATTTTTAACACAATAATCCCTTCAAATGAAATTACCACATTTAACTGCCAACAACTAACTTCATTGTCCTTTATTTATTCATTTATTTCCAATGGATTATTATTTAGATATCAAGACCTCAGGAAAGCTCAGGAAACTGCAACTATAAAATACTACATTAGCAATAATATTTCCTAAAATCTTCTTCTTGAATTATACTGCTTCTTATTTTAATTTGAGGCAGCTATCTAACATAATACGCCAACGTGGTACACACTGATGGGTATAATTAACACTTGTTATTTATATTTATTTTTTAAAATAATTAACTAGGTGCATGCCTAATCAATGGTAATGGGACTTAAATTGAGACACAATATGTCAAGTACCACACCATAAAACATAGCTCCTATGCAACTCAGAGCTGATCAGAAGGTTGGGGCTGAAATGAAAACCCTGTGGATAAATATGTTTAAGCATTCATGTTTCTTTGATAATACTAACTCAAGGAGGTAATATGTATTGGCTACGACTGGATTCTCTGAGGATGTTCTATTCTCTATTATTTGCAGATGATAGATTTGCCCTAAATATCAAGGATGTAAAATACTCAGTTTGTGTTCTGTAGACATCAGAGATTAAACGGAAACTAGGCAATACTATAGGCCAAGAGTTCTATGGTTCTCTTTTACTATGTTCCTCTTTTCTTTCCACTACTCATAGGTATGTCCTCAGCTGACACAGTTTATGGGACATGGCATAAGGAGCTCATCAGGCCAGCTTTTGACTCAGAGAGAAGCTAAGCATAAAGAAAATCCTCACACGGTGTACTTTCAAAATGCATGACCTCATTCTTCCCTAGTACTAGTCAAAGGAAAACAAAACCAAACAAAACATTTTGTGGAGTGAAATATGAAACCAGTGTCTGCTATTTCACTTCCAAGAATGAAAAGCAAATTGCAAATGTGTAATAGATGTAAAAGTGTTCCTGTTCACTTAGCAAAAGAATGACTCCATTATCCCTCCATCCCAAAAGATGTAATGCCATTTGGTGAATACATGAAAAATTGACTCACAAAATTAAATTAGTTCAAGTTTTGCCACATTTTGTGGTATCAGTAGAAATCATGTCTATGTTTTAGTGGATTAAAAAATAAATAGATCCGTGCATTTCACCTGTTTAGTCCCTCAGGCAAACTCTCATTAAAACTGTGCACAGCTCATCATTTCACTTCATAAGGGGTCATCATCTTCGAGATTCAATTTGCGTGGATTTATACCTACTGTGTTACAGGTTCAGAATAACCCATAGCAAACACATAGCAAAATATAGTCAAAACCATAGTTTCACCTGATTTTATACAATTTCCCATGCATGGTTTCAAATGCATCATCATAAATTATTAGTTATTATTTATATATAATAAATATATTCCATAGGTGTACATGGTGCTTTACAATGCAGAATAAAAATATATGATCCTTACCTCAAAGTCAAAACATATACAAAATATCAGAGAATCATCTGATCCATATGGAGAGTTGCGAACATATAACAACAGAATATGAGAGGAAGGGTTAGAGACTTTGGAACACATGGACCCCGTAAAGAGCAAGATGCAGAGGCTGGTTGCCACTTGGATTTCACACTAATTATCCTTTTCTCTCTTTTCCTCCCAGGCATTGCCCAAGACAATTTTCCTGGTCTATGGTTTTGGGTATCATTGCTAAAATTTAAAGCAGCTCTTCTGGTGGTTCTGCTTGGGCCTCAGAGTGACACGCACGGGTGAGTGCTAGACTGTTAGACCACTGCAACAGGTCATCTATCAAAACTAGATTTATACTGAGGAGGTCAGCTTATACTGCTTTACAATGATAAATTAAATTAAAGACACACCAAAGAGGAAAGATCAAAGACCAATAGAGAGAAGAACTGTGCCTTTTATCATCTAAATAGTTATAAACTATGTTTAGATACACAGTGAAAGCTGTCTTAAATGACTACTTAAATGACGCACGAATCATCAGTTACTTAACAGGTGGTCTTCTAATAAATCTGGAGCAGAACTGTACTCAGCATGTTTGGAGCTACTTAGGCAGAGTCTCGTAAAATGGTAGATTGCCTACTGTTTGAGTGCCTCACTCTAAACACACACATGTACACACACACACTCTATGTAAAGAGTAAAAGTGGCAACCATACTGTCATACTGCATACATTAAGAGAAACTAGAAGGCAGTATTCTAGACAGAAAACGTACTATACCTGTAATATAAGTCAGTGTGAATAATTTCTTGGCTGCTGGCTAGACTACGTTCTGCAGTTCATTTTGTTTTATCACATTATTCACACTTTTTTCTGGAACAAGGAGTTCTCTTCTTTTATGACTATACTCTAGTGGAACAAATGAGCTCAAGCCTATGATTGATTCCCTAACATAGTTGAGATGCTATAGTTTTATTCATTTTTTAAAAACTGCTTTATTCATTCACTATCTTCAGCATGACTCCAAAGTGTCAGCTACTGAGAACTACCATTGTGAAATGTTAATTCTCTCTCAAGGAGGTGAACTTTTTTTTCAAACAGTGTGAATTCCAGGATAAGGAGGAGAAGTGGCCGATGCAGACAGACTGTCTCTGTAACAAGTTCAGAGAACACACTCCCAGAAATATTTTCTGGTAGCTTATCACTCTAAACATTCCTCTTCAGTTCTGTTTCCCTGAAGAAATACTGAGGCTCAAGACAGCAACTCCCTGCTTTACTTCCTGATCAAGAACTCCAGGGGATGGGAGATCTGCAACTCCCGCTAGGGGCCCCTGAAAAGCTAAAGCCATGATAAGGACTCGAAGAAGGTTTGTACAATAGAAGACTGCCTAAATTTCATCCAAAACCAGCCCTCTTCTTCTCTGCCTATACCTTTTAATTACAGTTAAATAACAGAAGAGAGGAAAGGCATTTGGGGATACAGTTTGCATGAACGATAGAATATCAAAGGAAGATTTTTTTGTACTGAAGAGGTATTCTCTTTCCCCGAACCCCCAAACACTCCATGGAAAATTGGGGTGACCTTTTTTGTATAATATACAAAATATCGCTTGTATTTTTATTTCTCCTCATTTTAAAAGACAGGCATACAAAATAATTCTGAATCGAATAACACAGACATCTCAAAGAGGCAACCGGGTATGAAGTAAATTGTCTCACCACCTACTAGTATTTTAAATAAAGTGAGGTAGTATAAAAATGAAAACCAACCATGGTTGTTTCCTTAGAGGATTCAAAATAATCTTTATTGACCCAGGCACTGGTGAATTAAGGCAGTTAAACTGAACTGGGCATCGTCAAGAGTGACATTAATTCATAATCTATTCTACCATTTAAATATTAAAATTTGTGCAGGTGAAATAAGATTTCAAATAAAACTACTTCTAGGGCTCATGGGGGACAATAACATTTCATGTTAGGGAAGGTGAAATCAAACCCATCTCATATTACAATATTTTTAACGTAATCCCTATGTTCAAAAAAGTTTCTTTGACTCTCTCTCTCCCATTACATATGAGAATTTTTCATTGCATAAAACAAACATGCCATTTTAAAAACTGATTAATCTCATAAAGTGGGAAGAAGATCAGCACACAAAAAGATTTATGAGTTTAACTCGCATTGTTCATATAACAAAATACCCTTTATTTTGGGCCTGGTCTACATCTAAAATTTATGTTGAACGAGCTACATTGCTCAGGGCTGTGAAAAATTTTACACTGTGTGAGCTGTACTAAGGTTGACACCACCACCACCGTATACGCAGTTAGGATACACAGACACGTACTAGTTCTGCTAAAGCTAGACGTGTAGATGCTTCCTACATCAACGGATGGGAATTTTTCATTGTAATGAATCCAGTGGTACAGCTTCAGCGTCCTAACTGTGCTGCAGTAGCTACGGTAGACAGACAAACTCTTGGTTTCTACTAAAAAAAGAGGCACCAGAACTAATGGCAGGCCAATCTTAAAAAAGGTTCAGAAGTTTGCTTTCAAACTCATAAGGACCCTAAACTTGAGCTGTTTTTTCAAAGCTTTGGAACCTCAAATCTCCTTCATTTCCCAGGCCCATTATTTCCTTTATCAGCATTTCTCTTTATGATTAGGGCCCTACCAAATTCACAGTCATGAAAAATGCATCATGGACTGTGAAATCTTGTCTCCCCCTGTGAAATCTGGTCTTTTGTGTGCTTTTACCCTATATTATACAGATTTCACTAGAGACACCAGCGTTTCTCAAACTGGGGGTCCTGACCCAAAACGGAGTTGCAGGGGGGGTCTCAAGGTTATTTTAGGGGGTCTTTGTATTGCCACCCTTACTTCTGTGCCGACTTTAGAGCTGGGTGGCATACCATACCATGCTACCCTTACCTCTGCACTGCTGCTGACAGCGGCTCTGACTTCAGACCTGGGCTCCCGGCCAGGAGATGCAGCTCTCCAGCTGCTCAGCTCTGAAGGCAGCACTGTTGCCCGCAGCAGCACAGAAGAAAGAGTAGCAGTACTGCAACCCCCTACAATAACCTTCTGACTCCCCCCAACTCCTTTTTGGGTCAGGACCCCTACAATTAAACACAGTGAAATTTCAGATTTAAAAAGCTGAAATCATGAAATTTACCATTTTTAAAATGCTATGACCGTGAAATCGACCAAAATGGACCATGAATTTGGTAGGGTCCCATTTCTGAGTATGTCTACACTGCGAGCTGGGAACATGCTCAAGCTAGCACGCTTAAAACAGCAGTGCAGATGGGGTTTGCATGGGAAGCAGCTCATGCTAGCCACCCAAGCACATACCCAGGCAGTATGGGCGGGTTTGTACTCAGACAGCTATCCCAACCTGCCTTGTGTGCTACCCACATCTGTGCTGCTATTTTTAGTGTGCTAGGTCCAGCAGAGCAAACACATTTGCCTACCCAAACAGGGAAGCATGCTCCTCACTACAGTGTAGACATACCCATATCAATTCTGCTTTGCAAAAACACTTTAAAACCCCTGCCCTGCCTTGCCTTCTCAGAGAAGGAATGGGGATTCAGAGAATGGGCGGTGCAGGGGCAGGGCATCTTTGGGTTTGTCTGATCAGACAGTTGGCAACCCTAGTCTGAATTGATGCCACAGGCAGACATCGTGGCAGTAGAAGGGCACATTGTGGCAGTAGAAGTTGGAAACTATGAAACATATTCAAACAGCTATGCTGGGCTTAACAACACCTGGCAAGAGGAAGGGAGTGGGGGAAAGAAGGGGACGGATGGTGTAAATAACCACAACTCCCTAACTAACCAAGCATATCCTTAACATTACCTCAGATGTTTTTGCTTTTATGTGGCTTTGTCTTGTCCATTTACACTGTAAACTCTTTGGGGGAGGGACAGTATCTTCCTATATAACCGTACAGCTCCTAGCACATTTGGGGCACTACTGCAATACAAATAAATAAATGATAAACACTAAACAGTGATATCATCTTCAAGAAACAAGGTGGGTAAGGTAATATCTTTTATTGGACCAACTTCTGTTGATGCAAAAGTACACAGTGAGCTTGAAAGCTTGTCTCTCTCTCACACAGAAGCTGATCAAAAAAAAAAGATATTAACTCACATACCTTGTCTCTCTAATATCCTGAGCCAACACAGCCACAACAACAACACTGGATACAATATCCTCTTCGGATTTTCTGGGATGTTTTGGGGCATGGAGTGTGGTCCATTGCCTTGGATAGTTTTTCTTGGGGCGTGGTTTCCCAAATGGACTTAAAAAGGAGAGGACCATATTTTAAGCAGTTTTCTGGAGATATCACAACACAATACACACCTGTCTGCCGTTCAAATTTTCTGCATTTTTGTCTAATGAAATGTGTGCTTCATCTCATTTTAGCGTCACTACAAACACAGGGCTCTCCTTCTTTTTCCTTCTCCTAAATCTCTTGTATTATTGTCTACTTGAGTATAATCCTGCAACTGTTTTGTGCTATTTGGAATTCATCATTGATCTGGTAATTTGTGGTTCATATCTGGCAGTTCTTCCGATTGTAATGCTTTAATTGGCCGCCTCACCGGTAGCTTCAGAAGAAAGGTCAGTAATTACAACTATTTAGTCCATTTACCCTCTTACTGTGTTTCACTGGAAGGTCGTGACACAGAGGCCCATTTGTGGTTCACTATTCTGTATCAGCCACTCTTGTCAGGCCTGACATACTCACTACACCTCAGACACTGGTGTTATTTATTTAAAAGTTGATGTAATATGTCCTTTGAAATCTAACACCACACTGGCGTTAATGTCACTGAGAAATGTAACAACTCTGTAGGTGAAATTATGGATGCTCTCAGATATCAAGTCCTGGAGACTGTAAGCAGACAAAGGTAACAAAACAGGTTTCTTCTATATTATGGGGAAGTAAAATATGGTGGCAGATGTCTTGTCCAGGAAAAAGGGCTCTGACCTGTAGCCTCCGGGTCAACCAGTGGCTACCCCTCCTGCATCTACGGGGGAAGTGTGACCCGAAAAGCATCCCAGTGCCAGAGGCAAGGGGCTCATTGGTATCAGGTAATGAGCTTCAGGTGGCCTGACCAATTCAGTGTACCCGAATTCACTATGTCATAATTTGTATCTAAAAGATGTCATGCAAGATGTCACTGGAAAACTAATAACACACTGATTATTAATATTCTTGCATGATGTATGTATGCTGTGTGTATTAAGAGTTATGAATATATGCTAGAATTATGATTAAAATGTGTTTAAACCAGGCATGTCAAGGGGAGTTGGTAAATAAGTCTGCTCTAGGCAAAGGAATGTGTATTTGCTTCTCTGACCAGCCCAGTCATCAAGCAGAGACAATGAAATTCCATTTACATATTGGGTAAACAAAGCTATCAATCAAACAAGCAGGGAAGGAGACAGCTTCCAGCAGGGAAGAGAAACTTTATCTCGACTATAAAGACAGGTCTGAACCTCAAGTGATAAGCAATTGAATCAACTGATTGGATACAATATTACTGTATTATAAAAGTTCATTGAGTGAGGTGCTTTAGGAAAGCCTATGGCACACCGGTGATTAGTACAGCTGTGAAATGTATATATTAACAGTATATGAGGAATTATGGATACTCATTGATATTGGACTTTACAGTCTGTGTCCAAAGAGAGAAACGGGTCTCTCTCAGAGAAGAGGGAGCGTGACAGATAGTTACCTGTCTCCTATGTAAATTAAGCGTGGTGGAATCAAAACAATGGGACCCCATTTACATACAGAGGGAAGGAAAGCCCACAGGAAGAGGGAATCATCCTCCCTCTTGAAACAAAGTCATTGAACTTTGAAAGACATAACAAAGACAGAAGCCATCTTTGGCATCGATCACTAGACAGACACAAGAGAACAGAGCTCTTGCAAAGATAAGTCCTTCAACTGGAAACTGAATATAGGTGAGAAACCTGCTTAGACAAAGTTCTTTCACATGGAAGACAAACGAAAACATCCCCTTGTGCTTTTGTGGAAGGTCCTGACTGAGGGAAAGTCCTTCATGGCTGGGAAGACTGAAGATTGGTGAGAGAAACCATCTTGAACACAGTCTGTACCCTCCTAGATGAAGTTTTAGACTTTTAGATGTGTGCTTTCACTTTTATTTGCTTGTAATCATCTATACATTTGTTTCTTTCACTTAAACTATGTCCTATTGTTAATAAATTTGTTTTAGTTTTACTACAAACCAACTCAGTGTTATGTTTGAAGAGAAGGGTATATTTGTTCCAGGTCAGTTATAGGCTGTAATGTGCTCTTGTTTCTTAAAATGAGCAATGAACCTTATTATTTCTTTGAGCTGTCCAGGTGAGGGCTGGAACTTCAGGGCACAGTTGGGGGGAAATTTGAGACTGGGAGTGTGTTGGGAATCACCCTGCTGATTGTAAACAAGGCTGATGGAAACCAGAGTGAGGCTGTGGGGCTACAGACAGGATCAGAATGGCTGAACCAAGGGTGGCTGCATAGCACACAGACACTCAGGGTTTGACTTACATGCTTGTTGCTGACTGTGAGCACCCCAGGCAGAGAGCTATAGTAGCAAAAGCATTGTGAGGCACTCAGGGTTACAGGGCAAGAGAGGACAACCCCTCACTTATCTAGATTGCACCTCAAAGTGGTCCTGTGGTCTTGTGCATTGAGGCACATTAGTGGGGCAGCACAGCTGAATCTTGCAGTAGAAGTGCTGAGGGAAAAGCAGGCTGTGAATCTGGCACCCTTCATGAACACTAAATTAAATTACAACAAATATTAAAGAAATGAGCACTTGCTTTAGCCTAATCACTAATACAGCCGTCTCATTTCTCTCTCCTTTCCACCCCTTCATCACTGTATATTGGAGCATAATTCTGCATCTCTTATGTATTGGTTTGGAGTTATCACTGGTCTAGTCATTCACGTCTCAAACTATTGTTCTGTCAAATCCATTCTGTGAATTCTTTGTATGGAAATGATGACTGAAATGGGATACATATTACTTAATGATTAGACTTCGGCAAAACATGTTCAAACAGATATGCCAGGCTTGATGATACCTTATTATCGTCAATGAGACAGAGATAGCATAATGGTGCCATGTATGTACTTCTCAGCAGTAAATGCAAGTGAAATGTTTTCCGTTTCAAACCCAGACAGCTCCTTAGTCTCAGTTATTCAGTTCAGCTAAAGATGACAGGCTAAAATGAGGGTATTTATTACTAAGTGGCATTAAGAAGGGGGATATTTAACCTACCATTGAAATGCTTACAGCAATGCATGGAGAAATCATCTAATGTGTGCTGGCAGTAATTTATGACATAGGAAAAAATGCTATCATCTCCCCCCTCCCCCCTCACTGCCTGTGGTCTGGCTTTGCAAACTGCAAGCCCTGAGGAGCAAGTTTGATATAATACAGCTAATAAGAATAAGTGAGCACACTGCAGTATTCTTAAAGGGTTACACTGCTGAGTCTTTGACTCTTTATATTTTTTAATTTCCTTGTACAAACAGTGCACTGAAAACAGCAAAATCCATTTGGCTGATCTGTGCTACAAATTAAATCCTTGATTAAATTTTGGCAATTACTTCTCTGGATCTTTTTCATTTAAACATTTTTAATTCATTTGAATAAGCTTCTTAATCACGATTCTGGCAAGCCATTGTATAGTAAGACAGACCAATAAATACTGTAAGACAGCCAACAGAAAAATACTGAAAGACAGACAGACGCTGAAAAGGAAGAGTATCTCTTTTTACCTCTATGAGTACTGTTTATATCCATCTTTGGTAAAAGCTTCATTGCAAATTTCTCTATTGGTTGAAATTACTTTCATTGTGCATTGACACCTTTCCAGTGACAAAAGCTAACAAAGAGTCAAGGTAGGGATTCAAAACCTCTTAATAGAAAGGTGAAAGAAAGACTGAATCATCCTTGACACAAGTCTAAATACAGGGCTGTACTTCTCAAGTGGCAGAGAAAAAAGTAGCCATGACTCACAACCGAGTTCCATTTGATCATCCCCAAAAGAAAAGTCAACAGTATTCCACTTTTCATTATAGTGTATTTTACACGTACTATGCAAGACACATTTTTTCCATTCATTTCAAAGGAGAGTTGGGACCAAATCCTCGTTCCTGAGCCAAGCTTGAGTAAACAGCCTTGAAAGAGGTGCTTCTGTCTCTGTTGGAGGAAAGAAAATATTCCTGCAGGCTGCTCTGTGTCCACTACTGAAGCATCCAGACTGCTTGAGACTTCTGCGGCTGCTGCACTTGTCCCATGTGAAAAGTGTGACTGGTAGATTCAGACTTGCCTTCAATCGCCCTCCACTTATCAATAAAGACTTATGTTTTGTCTAAGAGGCAAGAGATCTTAACAGGTGAGACCCATAGGGACACTCTAGATTACAGTTCCATCCATGTCAACAGGAAGGGATTGGCTGCAGGACATTTTCAGTGAAGGCTCTTGCCTTTGACACACCAGTGACACGCAGACTGAGGCTTAAGAGCCACAAGTGGCTCTTTAATGTGTCTCTTGCAGCTCTTTGCAGCACATATTAAAATACTATGTGGTTTAATTATTAACCAATCTATGTTATTAATCAATCAGAATGCTGTTATGATGTTATTAACCAATTGCAGTTGATAAAAAAATAATAGTTCTTGATCAGTCATTTTTCTGAGAGCATTATATATATACACCCCCCCCACAAATATATATATATAAAAATAAATATTTCCCCATCATACTATTTATGTATAAATATATACACTACAGTAAATGAAACAATGAATTCACCCTACTGTGGGTCTTTTGGGTAATGTTAATCATGAATTTGGCTCCTGAACCACTGAGGTCTGAGTATCACTGGACATCCTTAATATAAACTATTATTCCCACTCGTGAAAAATGTCCCATCACATGATTTACTATATGAAGTTCATTGTACTCATGTGTGAGAATGTGAGTGTGTTATATGAGACTGCAGGTTTACTTGTTCATGTTAGGGGACAGATCAGAAACCTCTATATTTAGAAAAGGGCATTTTGCTTTGGGACCCCTCCAAAGACCCAGTGCTGAGATATGAGAAAGAGCATGGAAACTGAGTGAACAAGAGGGAGGAGTGGCCAAATGAGAGAAGGACGGGGATACAAACAATCCCTTATGTGGGCCTGCAGAAATAACACCAATCCAAATTCAGTCTGGGTCTAATTAAAGTTGACCATGTCCCTTTAACTTCTGTGTCTCTACCTTACTATTGGTAAAGTATTTACCTATCTGAAAAGTTGTTGTGGAGACTAACAAGTTACGATTTGCACAGCGCTCTGAAAATGGAAAGGCTAAGTTCAGCTCCCTATACTAATGGGAAAATGCTAATTCACAAACTAATATAACCCACCCCACCTCCCACACACCTCCATCTGATCAGACTGGCAGGAGAAAGACAAGACAACTTCAGGGGTACTGAAAAGAGGGAAGAAGGGGCAGGCTCAGCTGCTCTGATATTTTCTCCCTCCCCCACATCCAGAACGCATGTGGAAACGTGGGGTTTTTCCCTTCCTTGTAGCATCCCTGAGCCTTGGTTTTAAGTTAATAAGAAGTTAAGACAGGAATTTAAAACAATACATTCTGTATGTTTATAAGTATAATTTAATCAACTTGTATCAAGTATGGGTGAACAAATTTTTGTTTGGTTTTGGTTATTTTGAGAAAAACTAAACAAAAAAATTCAGTGTCAGTTCAAAACAAGCCAATTTTTTTCAGCTTTTTCAGATCAACCACCAAACCCGGAAGTCAATTATTCATTCAACTCTAATTTCAATGCATTTCAACCTCACAAGATAGGGCTGACAAGACACCCCAGTATCACAGACAAAGAATAATAAACAGCCACCATGTATTCACTTAAGTACAGAG
This sequence comes from Dermochelys coriacea, assembly GCF_009764565.3. Lineage (NCBI taxonomy): Eukaryota > Metazoa > Chordata > Testudines > Dermochelyidae > Dermochelys > Dermochelys coriacea. The sequence goes on from NC_050069.1 coordinate 196,850,480, forward strand.
AAAGAAAAGGAACTGGGAAAGGTGATTTCACAAAGAAAAGGATAGCTTTCCAATAAATTCTGCTTTTAATTTTATATATATTCTCATTTTCTCTTCAGATATTGGCACAGAGAGGAGTTAAGAGCCAAGTTCAACTCTCAATTTTATTCAAAAATTGAATAAGTGAGGGTCTGTGAAGCTCCTAATATTTCATTTAATATAATCAGAAAACTGAGTTTGGCCCAGCAGCGGTAATATGGCATACCTGTTGGTGTGCCAAGTGTTGGGCCTTAGATGTAAATTGAGATGATGGAAGAGAGAAGAATTAGGGATCGATATTCTATTGTAAACATATTTTATTTCTATATAGCCATTTTAATTTAATACGTAGTGCAGCAAAAGAAACTAAAATGTTTTCATCAGGTGCTCAGACTCAGATATTTGGGCCAAATTCCATCTTTGGATGCACATATACAGCTCGAATTAAGCATGGCAATCAGGTGCCCACATCCTAAGGAAGTATGAAGACAATACTCTGGATGGAAACAGCGGCCACCCAAATTCCATTAACAACTACCAATGAGAGGCGGGGAAAGGAAACAATTATGGACTGGTTAATCGACATATCAATAAATGTTTGGCATTAATAACTGTATATTAAAAGCCTTGCAGGTGGATAAATACATTCCTTCCACAAGCCCAAAGGCGGATGAGGGATGGGCCAGTGCTCAGACAGTTCCACCTTTAAACTAAGCCTCATCAAATATTTTTTAGTTTCTACAGTTTGTAAAATCCCTTTACAAGCTTCAATTCAATCTCATTCCCCACCAAATTTGCCTCTCTCAGCCATAGATTGTATTAGCTTTTAAACTACATTGCCACAGGGCCAGAATGGGACAATTCACATCCTTCTGTTCTGTCCACTCCTGCAGGCCCAGTTTTCATCCCCTGGACCACACAGTATGGCGTCTTCAGCATCCATGGGAAAGGGAAAAATGTGCACAGCAGGTGCCCCTTTGATCTAGGGGTCTTGATCCAGTCCAGTGAATGTAGGATCATTATCATACAAGCTGATACGTTATTCTTCTCTATCCACTCCCTATAGGAACAGTGTTGGACAGAGTTGAACAGCTGCTGTGTATTTAGAGATGTAAACATATTATGTTATTTAATGAATTATGTCACTTTTAATAAAATTATTATTAAAAGCCTGAATATTGCCCCTCTTTATTCATGCTTAGAATTTATACTCACCGTATGTTTCCATCATCGCCAGCTAACAGTTCCTTCCCTCCTTCCCAGCCAATCACCCGGATTGCAGCCATATAATTCATGCTTGCATTATCTTCCCTGCATGCCCCTGTGTTGCTACCTTCCTTACAGCCTTTCTAGGCCCCTAACAAATTGCACCCCAACATAGCAATCCCCTGTAATAAAGCCCTCACTCCATCCCAGTGTCCCTTCACACATTATTCCCTGCTCAGCACCACAACTCCAGGAAATCATAGGCCAAACCAACATTCACAGGAAGCCTCCTTCCCTGGACCAGTCCTTCATGTGTAAGAAAAGCTATTCAGATTTTCAGCTCACCATTTGAGGGCTATTCACATCTTGAAATACTAAGTTAGAGTCTGTATTTCAGCTCAAAATCCCCCCAGTCAAGTTCCTGGTAGAGCTATATTCTCCGCTTGAACAATGACATGACAATGAGGTTTTAATACTGGAGCTCTTTCATTATACAGAATCAGAAAAATCACTGAGTTTTCACAATAAAAGGGAATGGGAGAAAACACAAGTTACGATACTTTGCTTCCATTATACTGAAGTCTATAGTGTGAAGCTCCAGCTGTATCCTTGCCTCCCTGAAGTAGTTTCACATTATTCTGAAGGTTTCAGAGTAGCAGCCGTGTTAGTCTGTATTCGCAAAAAGAAAAGGAGTACTTGTGGCACCTTAGAGACTAACAAATTTATTAGAGTATAAGCTTTCGTGAGCTACAGCTCACTTCATCGGATGCATCGGATCCTTTTCTTATTATTCTGAAGGTGAGAAGCACTGAGAATTGTCATTCAGCCTACAATAGAGGATGGATGCAAAACCACTAGCTAAAAGATTCAAGTACATTGGCAAGTATCCATTTTCTCTTTTCGTCCACTTTAAGCAATAATCTGATTTCTGAAAGGCATTTGGAATCTTTCTGGGCCTGGCCCCTGAGCATGACATATGTTCTTTCTGGAGGCTTTTTCTGGTTTTCCAACTGTTCCTCCCCATTGCTCTAGAGCTTAGCTATACTCCAGTGTCTGGACATAGCACCACATCTCATTCACATCTCTCATATTCTTACTGTTCTGTCAGTGGATGGCTACTGGATAACTCAGCACAATGGGTCACTTACTTAATTTGCAGTATGAGCTTAGGTGGATTCCAACCAAACCAATGTTATATACTGAGTACAGTTCTCAAACTGACCATGGGATCCTAGACGCCCTTGTTTTTCAGAAGATATCTGCTATAACCATTTTTTTGAAAAAAAAATCTATATGCTTTAAATCTTCCCTGACACATGAAATCTATCAATTTAATGAAACCAGTGCTGCTAGTGCTCCTTGTACAATGTTTACACAATGCAGGTGAACTTGGTCAAACTTCAAACCATTGCACGCTGCATTTTTTTTAAAGACACCAAATAATTATTTCAAATTTGGAAATTGTACTTTTACATAGTATGCTTCATGAACAGAAGTTTTGTAACCCATTGGCATATCTTTAAAAAAAATCCAGTCTTGAAACAGTAAGAATTACCAATGGTATGATATATGTATTATAGTACAGCCAATGTATATTGAAATGTTTAAAAAAGAGTGTTAAGTGCAGTATTTAAGAATTGGAGGGTGAGAGAGAGAGAGAGAGAATTGTTATAAAACCCACACCAACACAGTCTCCCTCTAGAGCAGGGGTGGGCAAACGTTTTGGCCTGAGGGCTGCATCGGGTTTCTGAAATTGTATGGAAGGCTGGTTAGGGGAGCTGTGCCCAGCCCCCGCCCCATCCAACCCCCCCACTTCTCGCCCCCTGACAGCCCCCCCGGGACTCCTGCCCCATCCAACCCCCGCTGCTCTCGATCCCCTGACCATCCCCAGACCTCCCGCCCCTAACTGCCCCCCGCCGCCCCATCCAAGCCCCGCTCCTTCCTGACTGCCCCCCTGGGACCCCTGCCCCATCCAACCACTCACCCCTTCTCCCTGACTGCCCCCGGACCCCTCGCCCCTAACTGTCCCCACCACCCCACTCAACCCCCCCCTCCTTCCTGACTGCCCCCCCGGAACACCTGCCCCATCCACCTCCCCTGCTCCCTGTCCCCTGACCGCCCCATCCAACTCCTCCTCTCCTTCCTGACTGCCCCCCCGGACTCCTGCCCCCATTCAACCCCCATTCCCCGCCCTCTGACTGTCCCAACCCCATCCACGCCCCTGACCACCACCCCGAACTTCCCTGCCCTCTATCAAACCCCCCCCCCCACCCCCTTACCATGCTGCCTGGAGCACCGGTGGCTGGCAGCGCAGCTGCACCAGGACAGGCAGCCCTGCTGCACCATGCAGCACAAAGCACTTGGTGAGGCCAGTCTCTGTAGCCCCGACACCCACAGCATTGTGCTGCATGGCTGCAGGGAAAAGGGGACAAGAGGGGAGGGGCAGGGACAAGCCTTCCGGGCTAGGAGCTCAAGGGCCGGGCAGGATGGTCCCACGAGCTGGATGTGGCCCAGGAGCTGTAGTTTGCCCACCTCTGCTCTAGGGACTAGATGTATGGAGATTAGGAGTCTGCTACTCTCTCCAAGCTGGGGCAAAATTCTGGCCCCACTGAAATCCATGGGAGTTTTGTTATTGACTTCAGTGGAGCCAGGGTTTCACTGCCAGGGTTTTAGCTCAGCTATAAGAGCTTCACAGGTTTAGATTCAGATGTCATGAATCATGTCATGAATCCATGCAGATGCCCCCCCAGTCAGGGGTATTGTTACATGTGGTGGCAGATGACACAGCACTGTTATATACTGTGCATTTGTATATACACATACCCACAGGTGAAAAACATATGTGTATTTTTGTGTTATTTAAAATGTTAATCCACCCTGTCATGTGTCTCTGAGAATAAACATGAAAGCATATCAAAGAGCCCATAGTTTTGGTGCATCTAGGTGTTATTTAGCACTGTATGTAAGGGAGCAGTATGACTGCTCAGAGCTCCGGTATGAAACTGTGGAGAAACCTGAGTGTCTCTGGATTAAGTTTAGAAGTGTGTGCAACAAGAGTGATGTCATGGTGGGAGTCTGCTATAGACCACCGGACCAGGGGGATCAGGTGGATGAGGCTTTCTTCCGGCAACTCACGGAAGCTACTAGATCGCATGCCCTGATTCTCATGGGTGACTTTAATTTTCCTGATATCTGCTGGGAGAGCAATACAGCGGTGCATAGACAATCCAGGAAGTTTTTGGAAAGCGTAGGGGACAATTTCCTGGTGCAAGTGCTAGGGGAGCCAACTAGGGGGAGCGCTTTTCTTGACCTGCTGCTCACAAACCGGGTAGAATTAGTGGGGGAAGCAAAAGTGGATGGGAATCTGGGAGGCAGTGACCATGAGTTGGTTGAGTTCAGGATCCTGACGCAGGGAAGAAAGGTAAGCAGCAGGATACGGACCCTGGACTTCAGGAAAGCAGACTTTGACTCCCTCAGGGAACAGATGGCCAGGATCCCCTGGGGGACTAACATGAAAGGGAAGGGAGTCCAGGAGAGCTGGCTGTATTTCAAGGAATCCCTGTTGAGGTTACAGGGACAAACCATCCCGATGAGTCGAAAGAATAGTAAATATGGCAGGCGACCAGCTTGGCTTAATGGTGAAATCCTAGCGGATCTTAAACATAAAAAAGAAGCTTACAAGAAGTGGAAGGTTGGACATATGACCAGGGAAGAGTATAAAAATATTGCTCGGGCATGTAGGAAAGATATCAGGAGGGCCAAATCGCACCTGGAGCTGCAGCTAGCAAGAGATGTCAAGAGTAACAAGAAGGGTTTCTTCAGGTATGTTGGCAACAAGAAGAAAGCCAAGGAAGGTGTGGGCCCCTTACTGAATGAGGGAGGCAAGCTAGTGACAGAGGATGTGGAAAAAGCTAATGTACTCAATGCTTTTTTTGCCTCTGTTTTCACTAACAAGGTCAGCTCCCAGACTGCTGTGCTGGGCAACACAAAATGGGGAAGAGATGGCCAGCCCTCTGTAGAGATAGAGGTGGTTAGGGACTATTTAGAAAAGCTGGACGTGCACAAGTCCATGGGGCCGGACGAATTGCATCCGAGAGTGCTGAAGGAATTGGCGGCTGTGATTGCAGAGCCCTTGGCCATTATCTTTGAAAACTCGTGGCGAACGGGGGAAGTCCCGGATGACTGGAAAAAGGCTAATGTAGTGCCCATCTTTAAAAAAGGGAAGAAGGAGGATCCTGGGAACTACAGGCCGGTCAGCCTCACCTCAGTCCCTGGAAAAATCATGGAGCAGGTCCTCAAAGAATCAATCCTGAAGCACTTAGAGGAGAGGAAAGTGATCAGGAACAGTCAGCATGGATTCACCAAGGGAAGGTCATGCCTGACTAATCTAATCGCCTTTTATGATGAGATTACTGGTTCTGTGGATGAAGGGAAAGCAGTGGATGTATTGTTTCTTGACTTTAGCAAAGCTTTTGACACGGTCTCCCACAGCATTCTTGTCAGCAAGTTAAGGAAGTATGGGCTGGATGAATGCACTATAAGGTGGGTAGAAAGCTGGCTAGATTGTCGGGCTCAACGGGTAGTGATCAATGGCTCCATGTCTAGTTGGCAGCCGGTGTCAAGTGGAGTGCCCCAGGGGTCGGTCCTGGGGCCCGTTTTGTTCAATATCTTCATAAATGATCTGGAGGATGGTGTGGATTGCACTCTCAGCAAATTTGCGGATGATACTAAACTGGGAGGAGTGGTAGATACGCTGGAGGGGAGGGATAGGATACAGAAGGACCTAGACAAATTGGAGGATTGGGCCAAAAGAAATCTAATGAGGTTCAATAAGGATAAGTGCAGGGTCCTGCACTTAGGATGGAAGAATCCAATGCACCGCTACAGACTAGGGACCGAATGGCTCGGCAGCAGTTCTGCGGAAAAGGACCTAGGGGTGACAGTGGACGAGAAGCTGGATATGAGTCAGCAGTGTGCCCTTGTTGCCAAGAAGGCCAATGGCATTTTGGGATGTATAAGTAGGGGCATAGCGAGCAGATCGAGGGACGTGATTGTTCCCCTCTATTCGACACTGGTGAGGCCTCATCTGGAGTACTGTGTCCAGTTTTGGGCCCCACACTACAGGAAGGATGTGGATAAATTGGAAAGAGTACAACGAAGGGCAACGAAAATGATTAGGGGTCTAGAGCACATGACTTATGAGGAGAGGCTGAGGGAGCTGGGATTGTTTAGTCTGCAGAAGAGAAGAATGAGGGGGGATTTGATAGCTGCTTTCAACTACCTGAAAGGGGGTTTCAAAGAGGATGGCTCTAGACTGTTCTCAATGGTAGCAGATGACAGAACGAGGAGTAATGGTCTCAAGTTGCAATGGGGGAGGTTTAGATTGGATATTAGGAAAAACTTTTTCACTAAGAGGGTGGTGAAACACTGGAATGCGTTACCTAGGGAGGTGGTAGAATCTCCTTCCTTAGAGGTTTTTAAGGTCAGGCTTGACAAAGCCCTGGCTGGGATGATTTAACTGGGACTTGGTCCTGCTTTGAGCAGGGGGTTGGACTAGATGACCTTCTGGGGTCCCTTCCAACCCTGATATTCTATGATTCTATGATTCTATGATTCTATTTTGCTTTAATCCATCCCTGACCATGAGTTATATGCAAATCAGAAGTTCCAGGGAGGTGGGGATTCTAATTGATTCCTCACAGATGGGTCCTTAAAAAGCTAAACCCATTCCTGAGAGTCCATCAATGTGGAACCGAAGGCTAGAGAACCCGAAAAGGCACTAAATAATGAAGGTGCAGTTACTGCAATCCAGGTGAAAAAGAAAAAAATCAAGGAATAAGCAGCAGCCAGTGGGGCTACACCTTGGACTACTCTGAAAGGTTTTTTTTTTTTTTTTTAAAGCTGTTGTGGAAACAGAGAAGGCCAAACAAGAATATATGGAATCAGTGAAGACTTGCAGGGAAAGATAAGGATAACAAAAAAAGCAGAAACAGTTCATGCTACATGTTACAAACAGTAACTCTAACGTGAATAAATCTGTCATTAACAAGAGACATAAATAAGAGAGAGGTTTGAACAATAAGAATTGAATGAAATCCTGATAAAAAGCACATGAGGGAAATTTGGAGAATATAGGACAATATTGAAAGGAACAGTCCACATTGGGGAAGGCAGAACAGGGAGGAAAGCAGGTTTCCTTAAAGGCACCTGCACTAGCTCACTCAGGTTGCCTTCCAGGGTCATAGTAGATGGCACATTGGGACAAGAGCTCAAGAGTCTTTTCATAAGGTGCAGCATGTGCTCCCCTTTGGGACACCTCAGTTCTGCTTGGCCAGCGGGAAGGGTGGGGGGGGGGCAGAGGGACAGAAGGGAGAGCAGGGCCGTATCCCCTTCCCATAGCATGTGGAACTGTTTCTCAAGAGAAGTGGTGGAAGTCCCATTAATCAGGATATTTAAAAGAAGATTGGACAAATCATTAGAAAATATATTATAAGACCAAGTTCAGCAAAAGATAACTTATTGCTGGAAAGAGAAAGGTCATTTATTCTGTGTAGCCCATTATAAATGTATACACACCAATAACAAGATTTCTCATCAATTTATATCAAGGGATTACACCAAATCGAGGATTTAAAGAATTACTGAATTTTCTATTAAAGGATTGGTGTAACAAGGAGAAGGCCTGCTGCCAACTGGCTTTTCTGCACTGGCTTGGGAGGTGATAGGGTCTGATACTCTGCAGCCTTGCACCTTGTATTCTCATTTACATCTCTGCAAAATGGGGATAAAACTCCACCACATTCCGATCTGGTTAGGGTTACCATACGTCCGTATTTTCCCGGACATGTCCGGCTTTTTGGTTCTTAAATCGCTGTCCAGGAGGAATTTTTAAATATCTAAAAACGTCCGGGATTTTGCCATTCTTATTTTTCCCCAAAGAAGAGAGAATGTTGATCATTCGAGAAAGAAAGTGAATGTTGATCTCAAGAGAGTGCCCGCTTTTTCCCCCTAGCTCCCAGCGCTTGCGCCACAAAACAGCTGTTTCATGCTGCTGGGAGGTAGGGGGGAGGAGGGGAAACATGGTGTCCTCAGGAGAGGAGGCGGGGCTGGGGCGAGGATTTGGGGAAGGGGTCCAATGGGGCAGGAAGGCGGCGGAGTTGGGGCGGGGACTTTGGGGAAGGGGTTGCAATGAGGGCAGGAAAGGGGACGGAGGGGTGCGAGCAAATATCCCCTGCCCCATAGAGTGTCCTCTTTTCTGAATGTTCAAATATGGTAAATCTAGATCTGGTGGCATTTGAAACTTGCTTTGCTCAGGTGTAAACGACTGCACAAAATGCAAGACAACAACAGAATATCAGATTCATACATTATATTACTGACACAGACTAAACTGGGAGGGAACAGGCCAGATGACTAAACAGGGCTTTTCTATCTCTCGTTACCATGAATATATTAAATTAAAGCTTCCATCCTGTAAATAGCAAGCTGCCACTGATTTGCTGATCTCTGTTACTGACCCCCTATGTAGCTTAGTGGGGCTGCTCCGTCAAGAGTTTCAAATTTAAATTGAAGAACAAACGGTGAGACTTTTAATAGGTCTGCACTGAAACTTAGTGGACAGCAGACAACCAATAGCAATACAATACTATGCTGTTAGACCTGCACTGATCTGCAGTGGAAATTTGTGTGGCGGGATAAGTTTTAATGGTTATAATAATTGTTGTTTGAGCCAAAGATCATTTAATCACCAAACACATACAACACAAGCAGCAGCCAATCAAGTTTATCCACATTATTTAGTCTGGGTGCCTCAACTCTGATCTTGGAAAAAGTATAGTTGAGAAGATTCCTAAGTCACCCAGTCCATAATCTTCTGCATATGACTACTGCCAAAAAGGATGCTGTCAATGTGACTGTGGTTTGGAGAATATGGGCAACTAAGCTGTGATGTGGGAGTAGAGCTGGGTGAAAGGTTTTGACCAAAATGTTTTTCAGTGACAAATGCAAATTCAGCAACACTGAAACAATTCACAAATTTGTAGGGACATTTTTTAAATTAATTATTTTCATTTTTCTATTTGAAAAGTGACTTTTTCGTTTCAAAATTTCCTTTAGATTTTAAAAAAATTAAAAACATTTTAAAAGGCTCAAAATTGAAACAAAATATTTCATTTCGGGTCAACCGAAACGGTTTCTCTGGCCCGAATTGAAACTTTCTGATTCGCCAAAAAATTTGGTGAATTTTGGTTTGAGCCAAAACTTTTGGTTGGTTGGTTGTTTCCTTTTGATTTCTCGGAATTGCCAGCAAACTAATCAGTTATTCATCCTGCTTTAGGTTAGGACTTTATTCTACTATCACAAAAGTAAGAAAGAGACCAAACAGGTAGCATGCAGTAATGTACCATGCATAACGGTTATACAACAACTACTGAGAACCCTAGATAAATATACCTTCACAGATAAGACATTTTTAAAAAAAACATACACAAACTTTAATCTGACAGTAAAACAATGAATGCAGATGCTTTATGGTTGGAAAATCCCTAGTAACATTTAAGGGTGTGGCACCGCTTGGGGGTGAGCTGTACCTGTGATCTCTCCCACAGTCTAACCCATGGTCACCCTTTCCAAGGAACAGGCCTCTACCCATACTTCTTCCAGAGTGGAACTCTGTCATTCACCCCTTTGTAGGCTGTGCTGCCAGAGTTACAGGCTGAGCAGTGCCTTATGCCCTCTTGCAGTCCCTCAGAAGTGCACTCCTCAAGTGACAGGTTTCACTTCCTCTCTCCAAGTGCAACCCCAAAGCTCTACCTCTCTCAGGCTACATCTACACTACCACGAGATCGACACAGTTACAATTGATGCACTGGGGGTTGATTTAACAGTTCTAGTGATGACCCACTAAATCCATGGCAGATGTGCTCTCTGGTTGACTCCGATATTCTACCGGGAATGAGAGGAGTAAGGTAAGTCAATGGGAGAGCGCCTACCGTCCACCCAGCATGGTGTAGACACTGCAGGAAGTTGACCTAAGCTACGTCGAATCCAGCTACTTTATTCATGTAACTGGAGTAGCGTAACTTAGGTCGACTTACCGCAGGAGTGTAGACAAAGCCTCAGACTGGATCCCAGGGTGGCAGCCCCCTGCCCCGTCTCCAATCATGTTAGATCACCTGTATTTGGTACCTGTCAGACACTTCTGGGAGCCTGTGACCAGTGACCGGTGAAGGTGATTCAGAACAGCTCCTTCCAAACAGAGCATTGGCTATTTGCCCAAAGGTGCACAATAAACAGACAAAAGGGTTATGGACCCCCAAAGGCTTGCCCACCTGAATCATATGCCAAGTGCTCACCGCCTCTCTCAATGCTTAAGTGACTTCAGTTGCCTCAGACACGTCTTACAGAGCTTCTTGCTCAGCCCCACAGCCTTACTGTATTCCCTGCCCCTCTCATTGTATCTCCCTGAACAGCTGCTGCCTGTTCTCCCCATTCTCTCACAGTTTTCAACAGATTAGTGTTCTTTTGATCTTGGGTTCTGGCCTTGGAAAAACAGGACTGTTAACTTGGCTGAAGACAGGCAGTTAGGCATCTCCCAAAGAATGGCTCACCCATTGTTCTTTTAAGGACACTTGGTATTTTCCCAGGAGATAATTTATCTTCCTCGCTGTTCCATTTCCTGCTTGTTTCCCCCGTAACAATTTTCTTTCATTGAACTCCATGCAGTCAAACAGAATTGTGTCAAGCAGGTTAACTGAAGTACATAGAACATTCACACAAACACGTTCTCCAAAGGTCCAATTTTCAAAGGTGGATAGGTACTTTAAATCGGTGAACAAATACAACTGCCTATTCCCTTTCCTTTTGTCTCATCATTCCATTGTCTTCCGCTTTTTCCTCCAATCATGCTGAACTTTTTTAAAAGAACCTTTTATCCACTTAATAAAAAAAGAAAAGAAAAAGTAAAACCAAGTGCGGACCCAAAACAATTTGTGTTAAACCAAAAATGGTCAGAACTGAATTATCACCTAATTGAAGAAAGGAAAAACAAAACAGCTAGTTACACCAAATATCTCTCCATAAATTAGTCTTTGGACAAAAGCATTGCAATCACTCCTGTTGTTTCAGATAAGGCATATATTAAATGTACTTAATAAGGGGGGCAAGTACTTGAGCTTGGAACGGAGTGAAAATGTGAAACTTGAAAACGAGACTGTTCTAAACATTATCACAGTACATGTAAACAATAGAACTCAAGGAGATGGAATCCAGCCATTTCCAAGTACTCAGACATGGGGAGAAAGCAGAACATTGCCACAGCAGTGACCCAGATTAATTATTCTATAAGAAACCTAGAAACTGTGCTCACTAACTCTAGAAATGGATGCCAGAAATGGCCAGAAACATAACATCAGTTACCTTAATATCCATCCATTATTTTTCATCAATACCCCAACCTTCCTCAAGGTCTTTTGATGAGCTAATGATACTGGCTCCTTGGGAAAAAAACAATAGTGTAGAAAGAGAACTGGCTAGAATCAGGAATTATGTCCCATAAGGAATTTGGGAAAATGCCCCCCCTTTTTTGAGAGAGAGAGAGAAAGAGAGAGAGAGAGATTTAAGTAGACTGATTTATGAACTAAGTTGGCCTTTTAGAATAGATTTTCTGCACACACCCCAGAGATGCTTGCCACTGAACTAGATAATTATCAGACTTGAATCATCTCTTTGGTTTCTAAAAATCCCAAACAACCGTAACCAGAAGAGCCGATGCTTATTTACGAGAATCACTTGTGCATTCTCACTCATGAGCCACAGATTTCCATTAACACTAAGAAAAAGAGCATTTGATTCATAGAGAGATGTGCCTCAATGTACTTAACTTGAATGCAGCCAGTGACCAACCTAGGAGCCTTAATGATTAATTTTTATATGAACCAAAATAATAATTACAACGTTTGTGCTGCTTTCTTCATTTTCCGATTTTCCACTTTCATGTGTTTGTCGGAGACCATAGCAAAAGGGATTTACATAGAGGGATTCACAAGACATGCTGAACTCCAACTGACTCTTTCATCTAATCAAATAGTCTAACAACTAGTGTAAACAATATGAGATTTATACTTTATCTGATCACAACAGAAGATACATAGAACAAAAAAACATTTTAATATAATTATTTCTCTTCTTCTTCTTCTTACCATACATTGAAACCTGACATTGTGACCCTTCTGCCTGCAGGGAAAAAACAGTCCTTTTGTGTTTGGCATAATGTTAAAACCTAATGAACACTTCTGATCTGGCCAGAGATTTGCATGCAATTCAAACTAAATTTAGCAAAAATTATGTCCCTCCATTGACATCCTTCCAACATCACCTACAGCTAAATCTTGCAAGGGACTGAATGCTCTAAACTTGGCAGGTAACTTCCTGCTCAGTTCTCTTTTTACATCTAATCTTTACTCTCCAATAAGGATTTTAGTCCTCAATAGGAACTAAACTTACCCATCTAAATGCTCCCTGTGTATAACGAGACTGTCTTCCATTACACTACACAGATTGTCTGTTAAGTTTGATCACTTCTCCCTTTTTTCTGCTCTCACATTTACAGTGTGTTACTCTCCCCCCACACTTTTTTTTTTTTTTTGGTATTGTTGCCGGTTGTTGAATTCCTTGTTTGCCTCAAGAACAGAAACCTAATTGTTTTGAGCCAGCTGAGTTGGAATCTCCTGTCAGATCTCTCCAATAAGCTGGGCTAGAAGACTTTCAAGGAAAACCCATACTCCTGCAGTAAGTGGTGCTGGCAATTCAGAAGGTTGACTTTTCTCTCTCTGTTAGTACCGACTGAACCAGTAACCTGACAAATTATTAAAGGGTACAGTGCTGTCAGAGGTGCTGTGCTAGAGTTGAAATTTAAAAGAAAGGTCATAATCATTTCTTGACAATACAGATCCCATGACAATTTTCAGAGAAGCAGGGGTCCATGTACCTGGATATTATGGCTACATTTCAATTCACGTTTCCTACTTAAATTCCCCTGCAGCTCCAGTTTGAGTCTTCATATTCTTTCCTAAACAGTTGTGTACTGTTGAAAACAGCTCCTGTGTTCCACTGAAGAGATAGCTGCATGTCAGCAGTGAAATGGTTCCTATATGTATAGGCTGTATGTAAAATGCTTTGAGATTCTTCACAAAGAGAGATACTATGTAAATTTAAATGATTAGAGATAGCTAAATGATATACATTTACATTTTTTCTATATCATCCCTTCTTCGTCTACTTACCCAGCTTCGGCACTACATCTTCTCTTTCCTATACACCTGGTTACATGTTAGGGGCTCAGTCCTGAAAGTTAATTAGTAGTACTTCAGAGTTGCTGAAAACCCTCACTTCCATTTAGAATTAATGTATATGAAATGAGATCTTCTTGCAATTATAGAATTAACTGTGGTTCTCAAGTACTGAGATGTTGACAACATTGAATAAAGACGTACAGTGAAATCCTGGTTGTATTGAAATTAATGGTAAAACTCGCACTGACTTTGGGGTTGGTGATGGCAGGGATGGACACAAGATTTCATCCCTACAGTTCAGCCAGTTTAGACTCTTCCCTCTATGTGGACCTACGTCAGATTCCGCATGGAGCTGTCCCCGCTCTGGGACTCAAATGAGGTGTGGCGAAGGCTGGCAGCCAAGCAGAAGATGGGAATCAGTACCCCAAACAGGCTTAAGAATGGGCTTCTGGGATGTTTTGGAGTCTGCTTAGAGGAGGGGCAGGTAAACGTTTTGGCTTGAGGGCCACACTGAGTTTCTGAAATTGTATGGAGGGCTGGTTACGGGAGGCTGTGCCTCCCCAAACAGCCAGGCATGGCCTGGCCCCTGCCCCCTATCTGACCCCTCTGCTTCTTGTCCCCTGACGGCCCCCCCAGGACTCCTGCCCCATCCACCCCCCTGACCACCCACGGACCCCCCACTCCTAACTGCCCCCCGCCTGCCCCATCCAACCCCCTGCTCCTTCCTGACTGCCCCACCCCAGGATCTCTGCCCTATCCTACCACCCACCCCTTCTCCTTGACCGCCCCTGCATACCTCGCCCCTAACTTTCCCTGCCCTAACTGCCCCTCACCACCCCATTCAACCCCCCTCTCCTTCCTGACTCCCCCCCGGGACCCCTGCCCCATTCACTCCCCCTGCTCCCTGTGCCCTGACCACCCCCCTCCGCCCCATCAAAGCCCTCCTCTCTTTCCTGACTGCCCCCTAGGAGTCCTGCCCCCATTCAACCCCTGTTCCCTGCCCTCTGACCTCCCTGACCCCTATCCATGTCCCTGACCACCCCCCAAACTCCCCTGCCCTCTATCCAACCCCCCCGCTCCCTGGAGCACCGGTGGCTGGCAGTGTGGCTACACTAGGACAGGCAGCCGCGCCACACAGCACAGAGCACCAGGTCAGGCCGGGCTCTGCAGCCCTGCTGCTCACAGCATTGTGCGGCGTGGCAGCATGGGTGCAGGAGAGGGGCGTTAGTGGGAGAGGGGCTGGGTGCTAGCCTCTGGGGCCAGGAGCTCAGGGGCCGAGCAGGACGGTCCTGCGGGCCAGATGTGGCCTGTGGGCCGTAGTTTGCCCACCTCTGGCTTAGAGGCTAGAATTCCAGGGAAACCAGCTTCCCCTATTGTCATTCCACTGCTCTAGTGCATGTCGGCTGCTTTAGCACTTCATGACTATGAACTCTTATGTTTGCTAATGAGCTCCACAAGTGTCATGCTAGCAGCATGGAGCCAAGCACATGAATCCATTATAAAACTGGTGTCTTGAGAGAGAATGGTAACCTATGCACCTCATCAAAGTGCTTGAAGATTCATGGATGAAAGACATGTAAATGCAAAATATTTTTAGCATTATTGATGTGAGACCAGACCAGACAGGGCAAGATGCTCGCCACACAAGGCAATCAACCTGCTCAGCATTAGGACCTGCCCACTAGGCAAATGCTCATCTGCTTGGTGATGTGTTCTGGGAAAGACTAGAATTATCCCTTTAAAGAGCATTTGCCTGTTGTGTGTTTATTTATTATGCATGTCTTTGAATTTGTAAAATGACAAGATGAACCTACCTGAGGCCTCTAAGGGTCTCTGACACTATGTAAAAATATGATAGATCAATGTGGTCAAACATAAAACAACCCCACGGAGTATGACCAGACTAAACAGCCGAGCAGTAAGAAAAATAAAACAAATTAATCCCCTCATTTATGCATTAACTGTGAAAATATTTGCTTCTTCTCCAGCCTAAAAAGATATACTTTCCACTGTACACTGAAAGGTCAGTAGATCTGTTATGGACCAACGGTAAGGGAAGCACATCCCCAAGGAAAGGGGTCCTGTCACAAAACACCTTGATAGCAAACCCCTCTCTTTTATGCTAGGGAGATCAGCTCAAGTACCTCAGTGGCTCTCAACTGCAGCAAGATGGTATGAGCAGAAAGACAGTCTTTCAGGCAGGAAGCTCTGAAGCCATTTAGAGTGATATGGGACAATGTCATGAAATCCTGGCGCCAGTGAAGTCAATAGCAAAACTCTCATTACCTTCAATGGAGCCAGGAATTCACCCCTTAAATTCCACCCATAAAGCTATAGAGAGCCAGTACAGATCATGGAACACTAGTTGGTGAGAATGTTGTGACAAGATCTGGATTAGCTTTAAACTACAGTCCAGGTTTGAGACCAATTCAGAGCTAAGGTTTAAGTTCAAGGGAATTGAAATCACACAAGCTGATTTTGCCCCAATATTGCAGAAACCTCACAAATCAGCTGAACCAGGGCCAGAATCAGAAAAAAAATGTCAATTTCAGTTTGGGATCTGATCTGAACCTATAGGAAAAGGAATTTCAAATTCAAACCTCTCCAGCATTTGAGAGGATTTCAATTTGACCTTGCAGTCTTGGTCCATCTCCAATCACACTTGCTTTAAATTGTTAATAATTGTTACATATGATGTACTATAACTGGAAAAGTGGGACTGAAAGACAACTGGTTGTATGCTTAGTTATATAGTACTAAACACATTTTGTTTAAGTGGGAATGTGATTATGTTAGAATTTAGATGCACAGTTCTGAAAATGACCTACCAATGGCCTCATGGGAATTTAGAATCCACCAAGCACAATTACTGCACTGATAATTCTACACTTACAGCTTACAGGTTTGGTATTTTAAATATTGTTCAGACAACTTCCCTTTTAAGCCCTTGACCTTATTTTTACCTTATTTTGACCTCTCTGCATCCCAAATTCCTTACATCCTCATAAGTATTTTAAAACAACCAATATTGAGCAACAACTGAAACCAAATGTTTATTTTTCCAATCTCTCTTTGTCCCTTGTACGATGGTAAATGCTGACACAACCTCTTCAGCAGGAGCCTTGGAGCATGTGTCATTCTTTATTCTTTTCCTCCTTTTCCTTTCACCTTCCACTCACACTCTCCCTTTTATTTTTTCCTTCACATTTTTCCAGTATCCTTTTCTTCACTACACACAATCATTCTCTCTCCCTTCTAATCCTCTGTGTGTCACAGATAAAACAACAGAGACAGAAGAAGAAAGCAGGCTTTGAACTTTAGAGTTACTAAATCACAAGTGGCAGGTCGCAGAGCGGAAAATAAAAACATGTTCATTGTTTAAAAGCCTGAATTACTATAGAGTCCAAAGAAACAAGTGGATACATGTGTCAATCCCAGGCAACATTTCAAACAACAGAGCTTGCAAAGGCTTCTGGGGGTCCCTTGTTTCATAAATCCCCATGTGACTGTTGGGGTAACCTCAAAGGGAGTACTGGTGGCACCTTAGAGACTAACAAATTTATTAGAGCATAAGCTTTCGTGAGCTACAGCTCACTTCATCGGATGCACTCTAAGGTGCCACCAGTACTCCTTTTCTTTTTGCGAATACAGACTAACACGGCTGCTACTCTGAAACCTCAAAGGGAGTGGATCAGATAAGCAGCCAAAATACTGGTGTTTTTCAAAGTGTGCCTGAAACTTAACCAAACCTCTTTGGTCTAGAGCAGTGGTTCTCAAACTTGTTCCACCGCTTGTGCAGGGAAAGCCCCTGGCGGGCCAGGCCAGTTTGTTTACCTGCTGCGTCCACAGGTTCGGCCGATCGCGGCCCGCGCCGCTTCCAGCAGCTCCCATTGGCCTGGAGCAGCGAAAGGCTTTCCCTGCACAAGCGGCGGAACAAGTCTGGGAACCACTGGTCTAGAGAGTGGGTTGGAAAACAGCTGACAACAGGCTCTCCAAAGAAATTATATGTATTTGCTGGTTTTCAGGAGCACTCTACCACCTGCCAAAGCCCAGAGGTGGGACACAGTGGTGACAAATGAGCAACAGATACATACACAACAGATACATACACAAATACATACACAGGAAAGTTAAAATGCTGTAGAATTCTTTTCTTTAGTATACATGATTCTTGCTATAACATCACACATATGATTCTTGTGATGTAAGTATCAGCCATAAAAGAAAGTGAGACACAGTTGTGTGAATATAGGAAAGACTTGGGACATAAGATGAGACCTATTTGAGAGATATGCTGGGCAGTGTAGAGGTACTCTATTAATATATGGTAATAAATCCCCATGTGTTGGGGGAGTTTTGCTATTTCTGTTTCCAGACCCAAACTGGGAAGATGAAACAAAGATCAGAAATAAAAACAAACAAACAAAAAAACATAATAGAATTTTCTTAACATTAACAAAGGTTCAGATTAATTTGAGATTTAAGGAAAGGTTCATATTGGTCATTTTATTAGAACCAGCTGTTTGACTGTCCTTACCTGACATGGGTTGAAACAGAGGGAGGGTTTTAGATTTTTACTAATAAAATGAAAAATACAGGATTTCATTTCAATTTAAAGAAAAGGTATCAACAGAATCTAATCCTTTCCCTGTTATATCACTCCACAGAGAAGGTATTGTATGTTACTCAGATCCCACCAAAGGAAACGAATCTCAGAATTCTGTGGCAAACAGAAAACAGAAAGCGAGCCCAAGGCACAAATGAGCCCATGGAACCCTTACGCCGAGTAGTTATCCCTTCCATCTTGGTGTCCCACAAACAGCTTCTTTTGAGTCCTCTATGTCAACATTAAGTACTCCCTTCAGAGTTCACCCCTTTTCCTATATATATAGATATATATATATATCGTGAAAATATCCATAATGTCCCTTTTCCAGGACAGAAGAGTCACCACAATGTGGATTTTAAGGGACTGTATCCAATACCAATTAAGTCAATCAGACTCTTTCAAATGACTTCAGTAGGAGCTGGATCAGGTTGTAAATTTCTATTATTTCTCCATGCATGATACTGGTCCTTTGGTTATTGCTAATAATATTTATTATATTTGAACAGCTTCATTCATTTCACCAAGGCACGCTGGGTGCAGCACAAAATTAAATGCAAAATAACAAAAAGAATTAAATAATCAGAAAATACATACATAAAAACACAAGTTAAAATGACATTAAAAAGGGGAAGCTCAACTGTGAGCTTGGAGGCAGCACCAGTTTCGCTTCCAGATAGTGACAATATGAATGTGCTTAGAGGTATAACTACAGCGCCAAGAGATTCTGCTAACATCTGATTTTTGGAGGCACGCATGCAGCACTTTTTAGCATCCTGTACAATGCAGGAGCAAAGAGCACATTAACAGATTTCTTTCCCCTGATCCATGGACAAAAAAAGGTTGGCATGATTCAAATCCAAATATGGGCTGCAAGATGCTGACTCTTGGGTTGTCATCCCACAAAGTTTTATGAACTAAGTTCTTGGCTACACTTGCAAGTTAGAGCGCATTAAATCAGCCCCGGGAGCCCTAATTCCTAAGCAAGGCACGTAGAGCACCTGGACTCTGCAGCTGGAGCGCTCCTGGTAATCCACCTCCACGAGCTTAGAGCATAGAGCTTGTTGAGCCCCAGCTGAAACGCCCCGGTGTCAGTGTGGACAATGTGTTGCATTACTGCGCTGTGATTGGCGTCCGGAAACATCCATAGTCCCTTGAAGTCAAGTGACCACGCTTCTCATTGTTTTGAATTCGGCTGTAGGCATGTGGATATCCCCTTTCAAAGCTCCATATCCAACAGCCAGCATGCTTATCTGCTCCAGGACACAAAGCAAACCATTACTGTGGAATGGTCCTGCTGGAGAGGCAGGTTTTGTGCGTGAGAGAGAGAGAGAGAGAGAGAGAGGCAGGGGTGGGAAATGATGTTGGGGTTTCCCCCTTCCCTCTGCCGCTGTCTGAACTTACAAGACAGCATGCTGACACACTCTCTGCCCCCCAAATTACAGTCTCTCCCCCCACATACACACAATACACTCCCAGACACACTCTACCCCCACCCCTCAATTGAAAAGCACGCTGCAGCCACTGGCGCACTGGGATAGCTACCACAATGCACTGCTCTCTGTGGCTTTGCAAGAGCTGCTAATTAGGCCATGCCGCTGCGCTTGCAGCTGACAGTGTGAACACACTGCAGCATTTTCCCTGTTGTGGACTCTGAGGGCCGGTTTAATTCCCAGCGCTCTACATCTGCAAGTGCAGCCATGCCCTAAGTTTGCTGTGCAGGACACCTTCTCAACACGTTTACACTTCACCTCTGATTGTTATCTTCTGTGACAACTGGGGTTCTCTGAAATGTCTTCTGTGGGCTGGAAGAAGAATAACAGAACAGGCTTCATTCTGATCTCCTAAATCAAGAGCAACTCCACCAAAGTAAATGGAAAAACACCAGTTACACGAAATGAGACTTAGGCTCAACAATGACAGATGAGGTTTAAAAGGACAAAACTAACAGTATTGTACAGGACAGAAATGTAAGGTTTCCTATGCATAAAAAGAGATTTCTGGTTACTTTCTTTACTGTATGTCACCACATACTTCTAACTTATGTGATACAGAAAACAGAATAGACAGAATACCTGCTCCAAGTAGCTTACAGTCTAACGCTCACTAGTACAACCTGTTTCGTATAGGTAAATACGCTCACTCGTACAACCTGTTTCGTGCAAGTAAATTCATGCCCACACAGAGTCCCATTGGAGTCTATAGGGTCTGCAAATCAGGCATGTACAATTTCTCTCTCATTTCTACAAACAATGCATGCCAGAATGTTAAACTGTTTTCCCCTCTTAAAACCTTAAACCATAGCACTAATCAGAAAACAAAAATATGCTTAAGTGATGCTCTGCCATTGTGTTTTATAAGTGGCATTCAAATTTACATGCAGTGTTGGAGAGCTTGCTCGAAAAGTAAGCTCATAAAGCATCTTGCTTTAGATAACTAAACCACTTACCTTTGAGACAACAAGGTCTGAAACTAGAATAAAAGTGAATGTTAAACTTTTCCTACCAGATGCCTTTTGTATGGATCTCAATTTTACCTTGAGACCTCTCTTCAGCAAAATATTTTGAACACACAGGATACAGATAAGAGTAGGCTGAGATACAACCCTGTTTTTCAATAGCTCAGTGATGGATTAGTTATTGGCATTTTCTCTAAAAAGCCACATTGAAAGTGTTGCCCTGAGCAAGCCCTGCAAATGTATGCATCCTTATAAATTATAGGCAGGATTAATCATTGTTCTTAAGGATGCTAAGAACCTGAATTTGTAAAAAAAAACAAAAAAAGTTCAGTGTGATGAGCCAAGGGAAGCTGCTAAAACTTCCTTTCAGGGCTGATCTACACTACTGCTTAAGTTGATGTAACGTATGTTGCTCAGGGGTGTGAAAAAGCCACCCCCCTGAGCAACGCAAGTTACAATGACCTAAGTGCTGTTTACACCAGTGCTATGTCAGCGGGAGACTATCTCCCACCTACATACCTTCCATCTCTCACAGAGGTGGAGTAATTATGCCAGTGGGAGAGTGCTCTCCCATCAGCATAGCGCATCTTCACCAGATGCACTATCAGTTGTGAACACCTGAACTGAAATGCCTTCTCCTCCCACCAGAGGATGCTCTGTCAGCAGGGTCTACACTAATATCCCCAGCCTTTTCAAGGAAGAATTAAAGCTTTTCTAAGGCCAGACTTTTAAAGGTATTTAGGTGCCCAAGAGTTAGATGTCTATACAATTTTGAAAATCCAACCAAGCATTTACCTGCATACTTTTAAAAATCTGCCCCCTTGTTCTTCCATTTTCCCCTTTCCTTAATCTTAATCAGCCAACTCATCACTTTGAAAGCGAGAGTAATTAAACACTTGTACTAGAACTGTGTCCCATTAGATCTCCTCCACAGGTACGTCTTCTTAGATGTGGAAAACAACATCTGCTCGGAGAATTTGGCAGTAAATTACTATTTGAAGCCGACAGTGCTAAGGGGGAAAAAAAAAACCAAACCATTTAAACCGCTATACCAAGAGAGGTGTGCTTTTTAATTAGCTGCCAGAACTGACAAAACCTGGATTTAAAATATTTTCATTTGCTGAACTTGCAAATACTAACAGATCTCTCGTTTCATCTTCAGGAAAATTATCATTTAGATGTTACTGTGCATTAACATTATTTTCTGTATACAATTTTAACATGTTCCACTAATCTGTGCCAAGCCAAAATGTAATCTAGGCCCTCTTAAAAAAAAACACGCTGGAATTGCTTGCAAGCAATAAAAGTGTTTTTATTCTGGAAAGCATGCCTAGCAGTGCAGTGGGGACACATGAGATGTTTGCATATGCTGTGCTATAATTACATGTTTTCAGATATTACTATGCTCTCTGTAGAGAGTTAAATATTTCCAAGATGAATACCATGTTAATACTGTTCATATTAAATCAATTTGTCCTGAAGGAGGCTGTGCTGGTGACAACAGCAGAGAGAAGCTTTCCTCCCTTCCCCCCATTTTTTCACACTGGAAATCTTTGCAGCAAAGGAAATATCTGTAGCTGGTCCAAGTAGGTTGTTACTAAACAGATTTGACAGATTGATAGCACTTGCTCTGGCACAGTAACAAAAAATAATTTTAAAATAAAAATCAAGAGACTTTTTTTCTTAATCAATATCTCAAGTGACATGGGAAGGACCTAGATACAGTAACAGAACAGCTAAATGATTAACATTTTTTGTAAGTGAAGTCTTCTATTTGATTTTGCCAAGTAATAGAAGTAAGGGTGCTGGAAAATACACTTTGGGCCAAATCTAGCTGCCCTACCCACTCCTGTCCTAAAGCAACTGCATGGCCGTACATCCATGTTTAGTCTGCAGAAGAGAAGAGTGAGGGGGGATTCGATAGCAGCCTTCAACTACCTGAAGGGGGGTTCCAAAGAGGATGGATCTTGGCTGTTCTCAGTGGTGGCAGATGACAGAACAAGGAGTGATGGTCTCAAGTTGCAGTGGGGGAGATCTAGGTTGGATATTAGGAAATACTGTTTCACCAGGAGGGTGGTGAAGCACTGGAATGGGTTACCTAGGGAGGTGGTGGAATCTCCTTCCTTAGAGGTTTTTAAGGCCTGGCTTGACAAAGCCCTGGCTGGGATGATTTAGTTGGTGTTGGTCCTGCTTTGAGCAGGTTGAACTACTGAGGTCACTTCCAACCCTAATCTTTTATGATTTTATGATCCAGAGCTGTTACAAAAACATGACAGCTACAGGAGAAGTATGGGTGGGTTGAAAGGGTCATTTCCTGTTCCAGCAAGATCTAGAATATGATTTGAGCAGATTGGAAGGAAGGATCTAGGAGGAGCCAAGTCTGGTGAGAAGGTTTGAATGGAACTTTAAGTTTTATTATAGTGTTATATGACTTTGGCCTCTACATATCTGAGATCAAGTTGGGGAAAGGCTTCTGCTCACATGTACGTATTTAGGATTGTAGTGGACAGGTTACTTTATGATTAGGATATGGGTTTGCAGCAGGAATCACTGTGTTGGGTTTTATGGCTTGTGTTATACAGGAGATCAGACTAGATGATCATAATGGTCCCTTCTGGCCTTAAAATACATCATTTTTTCTTTTTAAAATTCCATAGATAAATATTTATGCAGTGGACTGTAACAACTCTAAAGGAACAGCTAGCACAAGAAAGAGACATTTAACCACACCCACACACATTATGCTGAAGCAACTTTATGAGTATGATTTACAATCCGGAGCTAAGGTTTAAAGTCCAGTCTCACACTAATGAGAGTTATAGGGTGCATCAAGTGGAAATAGACCTTAATCTCTTATGGCTAGAAAACACAGGGAGCTCCATAATGGAGAAGGAGGTAAAAGAACAATATGTTGAGACATTATTTTGTGAGTTAAGGATGGGATGTCATGCCAAAGTCTCCTTCTGGTCTTTACTTTTATGATACAAGTCTGGTGCCTAAGTGTCCCTTCAGCATCACATTGCTTCTCTTAATGTTAAATATAAAATTGACCATTGCTGAATTTAGGGTATTTTCAAGGGCTACTATAGTTTCCATCTTTCTCCCAGGTTATACACATGCAACTGTCCCAAGGGGAAAACCAAACTTCAGATTATCACACAAGTTTCTTGCAAATTGCTCAATTAGTCTTTTGAAGAGAGAAAAAGGAATCAATTAATGGGGAAAGCTTGAATAGTTTCCAGCAACGGTCTGTGCTCTTCCTCAGGTATTCATGCTGAAACTACATGATATGGTCCTGGGATAACGGATCATAAGTGGCATAGCTTCCCAAAAATTTTTCGCTACTGCGAATTTCTAAACTATTTCTATATGACAAGAAAAGTCATAAAGCTACTTCAGCTCAAGTTGCACTAAAATAATAGCATTTAAAATGTAAATTATTGTATCTGGTATAGTAATCGCTGGTACTAATGATGCTGCTCTTGGGATTTAAAACAATTTATTATAGTTGGCATTTTAATGGAACAGCACAACTAAAAGATTACATTTCCAAAGGATATTGTATTTTCCCACCAATCCCTGTCATTTTTTCTTTATGTTAATGAGAAAGCAATGGAAATACATAAATCGTTTTGTTTTACTGAGGTCTGTTCATTTCTGTGGTGTAGTCAGGGATATTCATGCCCCTTTAATTGAGTCTAAAATTTCTTGTACTGAATCTTTGCCCATCACTCCATGACAGTACACCATGTGCCATAAACTTGATGTGGCAACTTTGCACTGCAAATTTGTGAAGCATTTAAAAGAACATAATGCTTGCAAAATAGGATTGTATAAAAAGGCCAGATAAAATGCAGTCATTTTACACAAGAATACAAGTATCTAGAAGGTAAGAACTTACAGAACTCTCAGTTCACTCATATGGAGAGTTCTACCTGCAAAATCACTTTCTCAATCACTTGCCCTCTGAAAGATACATCACTTGTATTTGCAGCATGAGTAGTATGTGCATTACAGCCCACAGAACAGCCAAGGTGAATAGGAACAAAGGAAAAGTGTGTGTGTAAGAGAGAATCCAGAAGGTAAAAGAAGATGGAGAGGAAGGAGCAAAATAATAATGAAAAATATGTTGAAGAAAGACAGGAAAAAAGAGCTTTGAAATTTTTTTAAAACAGGGTAAAAAATTACAGAAAAAAATCAGAGGAAACCATAGACAGAAGATGCAACAAGTTGTCAAGGTTGAGAAAAGGAAGAGAAAAAGGAAAGGAGATAAAAAACCAAGGGTGGCCTTGAAAGGTTAACCTTTACCCCTAATGCAGTATTTTGACTTGGTGATAGATTTCTGATACTCAGAATACATGCTATAGTATAATCTGACCTTTTATGGCTGCCTATTGTAGTATTTTTTTAAAGAGGTATTTTGCTGTAAATGACATTTTGAATCTATGATTTAACGGTGATTTGGCTTTTTCTATTTTTTTTAAACAGTGAAAGGAGACCATCGTAAAAAAGTAACCCCTCAAAATGTTCCTAGCTTTGACAGTCCTTCCAAATCAAACTTTCTGTGCTGTTTTTTTTTAAGCAATGTTGTTATTTTATTGTAAAGTTGGTTGGCATAAACTCATTTGTTTCCAGCACTTTTCAGACTGTAAAAACTAAGGGCCCTTGCAATAATTTGTGCACATGCTTCACTTTACACATAATCACTAGTAGATAATGTAGCGAGGACTTGAGTTCTAATCCCATTGTTACTACTAATTGCTTTGTGACCTCAGGATAAACATTTCACCTCTCTGTACCTATTTCTCTCTTAGGTTTATCTTGTCTACTTCAAATGTGAGCTCTTTGAGGCAGGAGCTGTCTCTCACAATGTATTTCTATGGCACCTGGCACAATGGCACTAGTGTGACACAAATAAGCACTATTATTAATAGTCCTACTGACTTCAATGCACATGCTTTATTTTATATGGTGTGAGTGATCCCATTCACTTCAATGGGACTGCTTACACTGTAAAATTAGGTACATGTGTAAGTCTTTGCAGGATAGGAGTCCTAAAATTGTGATAGTCTTGGAATGGAGTGAACTTGCACGTTTTACATAAAGTAATACTATTTACCAACAGTGTTGCTCTTTATGGTTTGAAAGTGACATTTAGCAAGTCAAGTTTGACACAAACTAAACTTCAAAAACTGATGGGGGAGTTTGTTATCCGGTAAAATATAAAACTTAAAATGCCAACTTAAAATATTTCTGCTTGTCAGCAGAAAAATCACTGTAGCAATTGCATGGCTTAATCAATTTCAGTCAAAAAATATGACTGTATAGACAGGTTTTTGGGTTTTTTTGGTTTGGTTTGGTTTTTTTACAAAAAAGCGATGGAAAACAAACACAAAATTATGATGAAAGAAAAATGGGAGGACCTGTATATTAGATTAAAATTTGAAATGATAACCCCATAATCATTTCCCAGGGTTCAAAGTCCATAGCTGTTTTTTTGTGCAGAGACACATGCTGATAATTCATAAGTAGCAGTGAAGGCCTTTTATCCTTAACCCTGTACAAAGCCCCTCTTGTCATTGGAAAATTCCTTAGACAGCACCAGACACTCTGGATAAGAATGAACAAGAAACAAAGCACAGCTTCTACAAAGCACTGCTCATTCACCAGATATTAATATGAACAGTGGAATCAACCTGCAAGGTTACTATTAGATCATAATCATTGGAGTAATTTAAGACCATCAGTCTAAAGCAGTGAAAGGAACTTCAAATTTGTAAATACCTATCAGCTGCTGCTTGAGAAGTAACCTTAACAACAGTATTCTCCCATGTTACTAACAAATTACAATAACCAATTAAAAACAGACCTCAGAAACACTGGTGGAGCTTATAATTCCCCTACCAACAATAATTATACCTTAAATTTAAAGATACTGGAATTATTGCTGTTTGCATGAATTTGTGTTTGTTTTTCAGGCCTTCATCTGCAAATGCTTACCCACACACTGAACTTTACTAAAGTGAATCGATCCATTTAAATCAATGGCAGTAAACGTAAGCATGAGCGTGTTTTTGCAGGATCAGGAGCCTAAGAAACAAAACACAAATCTATGCAAACAGCACTAATTCCAGCATCTTTCAATGTATAATTGTAATATTGCTAGGAATGCAGTGGGACTGCTCACATGAGTGAAGTTTAGCACAGGTGTATGATCAGAGTCTTGTTTTATGTTGTTGTTTCCTTTTAAAAAAGAAGCAATCAAAGAAGATTCCTGAAAAGGGGGCAGTAAAACATTACAACATGAATGTTCTTACTAGCACGGTTAAAGAATATAAATCACTACTTACCAAACAATAAAATACAAGAAGCAATAAAATACACAGATAATATCTAAGGCTCCCAAATATGCATAAAGATTTAAAGCAATATTTACATGTTAAATACATGGCCACTGAGTATTAAAATATATATTTATTTCAGACTAACATGTACTTATAGATGCTACAATATATGATACTCAGGATTAACAACCATGAATAATAGAAATGAAGCTATTTCTCAGAGGTGTGGAGTAACTGCAGCTCCCACTAAATTCAGCTGGAACTGTGGATGTTCAGTACCTCTGAATATCAGGCCCTGTAGCTCTTATATACTTGAGTTATTAAACTTCAGTAAATATGTTTGCAATGATTGGATTGGCTAGTATTTCTCTGTAAGTGAAATGCTCAATTCTAAATGATAATTTCAGCATGACTCATCTCTCTCTGTCCCTTCTTTCCATTTTCCTCTTTGATGTGTTAATCCTCCATGCTGACTTCCATTTAGTCATCGTTCTTGCGTTTCAAGAGAGCTACTGGAAGTGATTTTGAAAACATTTTTAATTACAGCCATTTGCCCATTTGAAATGGAACACCACAGCACTGACACCAACTCATCTTGACACCATCCGTCCCTGACTCTGCCACCTTCTTGACAAACTAGAGGGGAAAACTATTAGCTCTTCCATTTAGATCAGCTCCTGCTGGTAATGATTACACCCAAGGTTATGCAAGCAAAAAGAAAATTGGGAAAATGTAAGGACAGTGAGAACAGAACAGACAGTAAAGACTGCTTCAGAAATTGCCTTGGTGTGTATATCTTAGCGTCTTTAGTCCAAATGAGACATAAAAGTCATGAGGAAAAATAGAGATCCATGTAAGCTTCAAAATTTGGATTTGAATTTTCTCTTTTTGTCATTTTTGAAAGGAGGTGCAAGGGGAGTTTCAAGAGTGAATTCAGATCCAAGGATTTAGGACACGATCCAAAGCCCACTGAAGTCATGGAAAGACTACTATTGACTTTTGTTGGTTTAAGATCAGGTCTCTAATTAGGTCCATTCTAGAGATAAGGCATAGATTCAAATCCAGGTCCGAGCTTCCTCAGAGCTCTAGGCAGGTTGGATTCAGGATTTGGATTTTGGCCTGGCTCTAGAATAAACATGGGGCTTGGATTTCAGTGTATTGGACACATTAGATGGCCAGACCTTGTTTTTAATACACAAAAAATTGATTAAATGAAGCTTTGTAAAGAGAGATTTGACTGCATATTCCTTTTTATTTATTTTTATTGAGCAATGCTTCTCTTTTATGTATTAGTATCATTTTGATGAACAGAACTAGAATCCTGCAGTACCACTGGGACTTCTCCCACAGCAGAGCAGCACCACTGACAGTATAAACATGCCAAATCAGACCCTATTTTTCATGTGTTATGGGGAGAGCGAGGAAGGAAAAAGGTAAAATCTCTTCCGAGAACTCACAACTTTTTAAGAGTCTTCTTGCAAATATCTAGCATATGAAATGAGCTTATTTGGGAAAATATGTTTCTTCTTGTATTGAAATAAAAAGCAAATCAAAATCAATCTTAACACAGTTATTATGAGAATGATAATCCAGGTTGGAAAAAAACCCACATAACTGTCATAGGTTTTGCTACCTTAGTACAAAAGCATTAAACATTCAGGGATCAGCATTCTTCACACATTCCTGTTCCCTGCCCCACTCCCTGTGCCTCACACACTACTTTCAACAGGTCAGCAAATTATGTATCTGAGAATTATGAAATAATTTCCCTCCACATCTTGACTATAAAATGAAAAAGAAATTGACAGGCAAGATAAATGTATCTGTCACACAACTGGCAAATGGTAGAATGAAGCCCTGAGCACTGGTTTAAAAAAAAATCAGATTTTTTTTTTTGGTCACAACACTAAATGCATTTTTCTTTCTCAAGAATTCCCTCCAACACACCCGCTGCTCAACAGGTATATCGTGTTGCTTGACAACTGACCTGAAGATAACTTGACAACTTTTGGCTAATGATGGGTATGGGGGGGTCTTCATTGCACCATCTACCTTACCAACTTATAGGCATTAAGAAGAAGAAAAAAAAATATGAAGCGGGAATAACTCTCTAATCTCCCACCTCTTTCTTGTACAGTTTTGCCAATTTGGGATCCCCAGAAGAAGAAAGGTCTTTTATAGCTAATGACTGAAGGTTGACTAAAACATTATCACTGATGAAGAGGAAGTGGGGAAACAAAAAAGTCTTAACAGAGACACTATCGTCTTTTTAAAAAAAGAAATGATGTTCCTTTTGTGACTACCATAGACTATGTTGGGCTAAAAGCTCATCCCTAAAAGCTCCGCATGTGTGGCTGCTAATGCAGAGGAAATGTGATTAGCTGACTGAGAAAGGCTAGAATTACTCCCATTCTGACTAGATTACCGGATAATTAGATTGGTAGCACTCTCCCTTTACTGGGCTGTCAGATTAAATCCTGCTGTTTTTCTTCAGATAACTGTCATGTTCCACAATAACAAATAGAGATTGACACCGAGTGCTTTTTACGTTCAAAGGATATGAGTGCCTTTTCTTCCTTCAATGGCCAATATGAAAAATGCCCGCTGCATTTACTAGTTCATTCAGCATGTCATTATATTTGATTAGAACATATCTACTTGATAAACCTGATCAGAAACATTTAATCTGAGTTGATAAATGGAAATCACAAGGCTTTGAATACTCATCTGCCTACTCACTTAATGGAGGGGCACTATCAAATTACAGATTAAAGGAAGAAAGAAAGTACATTTCAAATTTTCAACACAGAGGAACAAATCTCCTCCTCTCACTCTGTTCAGATTAGTGCAGGGAATTAGATGTTATGTTGGGTGCCTCTCCACACTCAACCCAGGTGGGGGCCCCTTGTATTCCTGATCACTCCTGTGCTTCCAACACTGACATAGGCTATAGGTCTGTAGATTTTTTGGGTCTTCTTTTAGTTCCCTGGTTCTCTTGACTTTAATTTTGGTATCGGACTTGATTCTGAAAGCAAAAGTATTATTTCTAGAATGCAGAAACAAAAGCTGTATTTCCAGCCCCATACATTTAAAAATAATAAGTCAGGCCACAAAGAATCATAAGATTGTCTTAAAAACATGAGGTTTTCTTTGACAGGGTTCTTTTTATTTGATCTTTGTTTAGTCTCGGAGGAGATGTCTCATTTTCAAGCTTTTCTCAGCAACCTAACTTAGTTGTTTTGAGGGGGTGGAGGGTTTAATATGAAAGCAGACGTTTTCACATAGTCACATGACTCCGGGAGATGGGACTTTAACGCATACACCAAGTACCACAAGATTTGTAAGAAAATTGCAAGAGCCAACAATACTTGCTGTATCCATCTGTTTTTGGAAAGGTAGAGATAAATATTCGCTATTATATATTTAATGCAAAAAGAACAAATATTGACTCACAAACTGACTGGTTTGTCAGAGGACAAAACTGACTGACTACAGACTACCTTCACTTAGGCTGATCCCATGGACTTCAATGGGAGCCTTGCCTGAGCGAGCCAGAGTTAGGCCTCATCCTGAAGATAACAGGAGTAAAATAAAAGTACAGATGTCTATATCATAGGACCAATAAATCTGATGTTTCTTCTTAGACTAATCATTAGGCTGGAGAAGTATTCGTCTGTGAGAGAAACAGATACAGCATAAACTTTGGGCCAAAATACCCTCACTGTCTTCCGTGCAAAAAGGAAATGGTCCCCTCTTCCTATGTTTGCTCCCCAGAGACTGCAGTCACATGCTCAGCCTTTGGAATGCATCCGATGAAGTGAGCTTTAGATCACCAAAGCTTATGCTCACATAAATGTTAGTCTCTAAGATGCCACAAGTATTCCTTTTCTTCTCCAATCTGTTTGAGTACAGAATTAAATCTACTCCTAACACTAGGAACCGCCAAAGAAGATCAGTGCTTCTATTTATATTCGCAAAAAGAAAAGGAGTACTTGTGGCACCTTAGAGACTAACAAATTTATTAGAGCATAAGCTTTCGTGAGCTACAGCTCACTTCATCGGATGCATTTGGTGGAAAAAACAGAGGAGAGATTTATATACACACACACAGAGAACATGAAACAATGGGTTTATCATACACACTGTAAGGAGAGTGATCACTTAAGATAAGCCATCACCAACAGCAGGGGGGGGAAAGGAGGAAAACCTTTCATGGTGACAAGCAGGTAGGCTAATTCCAGCAGTTAACAAGAATATCAGAGGAACAGTGGGGGGTGGGGTGGGAGGGAGAAATACCATGGGGAAATAGTTTTACTTTGTGTAATGACTCATCCATTCCCAGTCTCTATTCAAGCCTAAGTTAATTGTATCCAGTTTGCAAATTAATTCCAATTCAGCAGTCTCTCGTTGGAGTCTGTTTTTGAAGCTTTTTTGTTGAAGTATAGCCACTCTTAGGTCTGTGATCGAGTGACCAGAGAGATTGAAGTGTTCTCCAACTGGTTTTTGAATGTTATAATTCTTGACGTCTGATTTGTGTCCATTCATTCTTTTACGTAGAGACTGTCCAGTTTGGCCAATGTACATGGCAGAGGGGCATTGCTGGCACATGATGGCATATATCACATTGGTAGATGCACAGGTGAACGAGCCTCTGATGGTGTGGCTGATGTGATTAGGCCCTATGATGGTATCTCCTGAATAGATATGTGGACAGAGTTGGCAACGGGCTTTGTTGCAAGGATAGGTTCCTGGGTTAGTGGTTCTGTTGTGTGGTGTGTGGTTGCTGGTGAGTATTTGCTTCAGATTGGGGGGCTGTCTGTAAGCAAGGACTGGTCTGTCTCCCAAGATCTGAGAGAGCGATGGCTCGTCCTTCAGGATAGGTTGTAGATCCTTGATGATGCGTTGGAGGGGTTTTAGTTGGGGGCTGAAGGTGATGGCTAGTGGCGTTCTGTTGTTTTCTTTGTTGGGCCTGTCCTGTAGTAGGTGACTTCTGGGTACTCTTCTGGCTCTGTCAATCTGTTTCTTCACTTCAGCAGGTGGGTACTGTAGTTGTAGGAATGCATGATAGAGATCTTGTAGGTGTTTGTCTCTGTCTGAGGGGTTGGAGCAAATGCGGTTATATCGTAGCGCTTGGCTGTAGACAATGGATCGAGTGGTATGATCTGGATGAAAGCTAGAGGCATGTAGGTAGGAATAGCGGTCAGTAGGTTTCCGATATAGGGTGGTGTTTATGTGACCATCGCTTATTAGCACCGTAGTGTCCAGGAAGTGGATCTCTTGTGTGGACTGGTCCAGGCTGAGGTTGATGGTGGGATGGAAATTGTTGAAATCATGGTGGAATTCCTCAAGAGCTTCTTTTCCATGGGTCCAGATGATGAAGATGTCATCAATGTAGCGCAAGTAGAGTAGGGGCATTAGGGAACGAGAGCTGAGGAAGCGTTGTTCTAAGTCAGCCATAAAAATGTTGGCATACTGTGGGGCCATGCGGGTACCCATCGCAGTGCCGCTGATTTGAAGGTATACATTGTCACATGATACAGTTCTGTGGTGACCTAGAATCCTATTTTCGACGTCTCAGACTCAAGGAATATTTCCAACACACCTCTGACCAACATATTAACCCACAGAGACCTTCCTGCCAACACTACAAAAAGAAGGATTCTAGGTGGACTCCTCCTGAAGGTCGAAACAGCAGCCTGGATTTCTACATAGACTGCTTCCGCCGACGTGCACGAGCTGAAATTGTGGAAAAGCAGCATCGCTTACCCCATAACCTCAGCCATGCAGAACACAGTGCCATCCACAGCCTCAGAAACAACTCTGACATCATAATCAAAAAGGCTGACAAAGGAGGTGCTGTCGTCAGCATGAATAGGTCAGAGTATGAACAAGAGGCTACTAGGCATCTCTCCAACACCACTTTCTACAAGCCATTACCCTCTGATCCCACTGAGAGTTACCAAAAGAAACTACAGCATTTGCTCAAGAAACTCCCTGAAAAAGCACAAGAACAAATCCGCACAGACACACCCCTGGAGCCAGGACCTGGGGTATTCTATCTGCTACCCAAGATCCATAAACCTGGAAATCCTGGACGCCCCATCATCTCAGGCATTGGCACCCTGACAGCAGGATTGTCTGGCTATGTAGACTCCCTCCTCAGGCCCTTCGTTACCAGCACTCCCAGCTATCTTCGAGACACCACCGATTTCCTGAGGAAACTACAGTCCATTGGTGATCTTCCTAAAAACACCATCCTAGCCACTATGGATGTAGAAGCCCTCTACACCAACATTCCACACAAAGATGGACTACAAGCCGTCAGGAACAGTATCCCCGATACTGTCACGGCTAACCTGGTGGCAGAACTTTGTGACTTTGTCCTGACCCATAACTATTTCACATTTGGTGACAATGTATACCTTCAAATCAGCGGCACTGCGATGGGTACCCGCATGGCCCCACAGTATGCCAACATTTTTATGGCTGACTTAGAACAACGCTTCCTCAGCTCTCGTTCCCTAATGCCCCTACTCTACTTGCGCTACATTGATGACATCTTCATCATCTGGACCCATGGAAAAGAAGCTCTTGAGGAATTCCACCATGATTTCAACAATTTCCATCCCACCATCAACCTCAGCCTGGATCAGTCCACACAAGAGATCCACTTCCTGGACACTACGGTGCTAATAAGCGATGGTCACATAAACACCACCCTATATCGGAAACCTACTGACCGCTATTCCTACCTACATGCCTCTAGCTTTCATCCAGATCATACCACTCGATCCATTGTCTACAGCCAAGCGCTACGATATAACCGCATTTGCTCCAACCCCTCAGACAGAGACAAACACCTACAAGATCTCTATCATGCATTCCTACAACTACAGTACCCACCTGCTGAAGTGAAGAAACAGATTGACAGAGCCAGAAGAGTACCCAGAAGTCACCTACTACAGGACAGGCCCAACAAAGAAAACAACAGAACGCCACTAGCCATCACCTTCAGCCCCCAACTAAAACCCCTCCAACGCATCATCAAGGATCTACAACCTATCCTGAAGGACGAGCCATCGCTCTCTCAGATCTTGGGAGACAGACCAGTCCTTGCTTACAGACAGCCCCCCAATCTGAAGCAAATACTCACCAGCAACCACACACCACACAACAGAACCACTAACCCAGGAACCTATCCTTGCAACAAAGCCCGTTGCCAACTCTGTCCACATATCTATTCAGGGGATACCATCATAGGGCCTAATCACATCAGCCACACCATCAGAGGCTCGTTCACCTGTGCATCTACCAATGTGATATATGCCATCATGTGCCACCAATGCCCCTCTGCCATGTACATTGGCCAAACTGGACAGTCTCTACGTAAAAGAATGAATGGACACAAATCAGACGTCAAGAATTATAACATTCAAAAACCAGTTGGAGAACACTTCAATCTCTCTGGTCACTCGATCACAGACCTAAGAGTGGCTATACTTCAACAAAAAGGCTTCAAAAACAGACTCCAACGAGAGACTGCTGAATTGGAATTAATTTGCAAACTGGATACAATTAACTTAGGCTTGAATAGAGACTGGGAATGGATGAGTCATTACACAAAGTAAAACTATTTCCCCATGGTATTTCTCCCTCCCACCCCACCCCCCACTGTTCCTCTGATATTCTTGTTAACTGCTGGAATTAGCCTACCTGCTTGTCACCATGAAAGGTTTTCCTCCTTCCCCCCCCTGCTGTTGGTGATGGCTTATCTTAAGTGATCACTCTCCTTACAGTGTGTATGATAAACCCATTGTTTCATGTTCTCTGTGTGTGTGTATATAAATCTCTCCTCTGTTTTTTCCACCAAATGCATCCGATGAAGTGAGCTGTAGCTCACGAAAGCTTATGCTCTAATAAATTTGTTAGTCTCTAAGGTGCCACAAGTACTCCTTTTCTTTTTGCGAATACAGACTAACACGGCTGCTACTCTGAAATCTATTTATATTGAGATCAGTGAAATTGCTCCTATTTATGGCTAAATGAGAAGTTATTAGCTAGCTCCCACCCAAAAGTCAGTGGCACAAGCTCACCAAGACACATGCAATCAGCAATCCTTTTCAGTCCTTCCAATAAGTTTCTCGACTGTAGCATTTTCCATCAGACTGCAAGAAAATTTCTAGTTTTAAATAATGCCCTGAGTTTGAGGCAAGAACATATGCTTGCTTATTACTTTAAATTATACAAAACTCAGGCTTATTTTAGCTCCTTCCACAACTAGTTAACAATAATAAACTACTCTATGGATCATTTTATAGATCCCAATATGCCCAGACTGATTGGAACCCTTATAAAATATGATAAATGTATATGCATCTTTTGAAGCTTTTGCAAGAAATAAAGATTCAAAATAAGAAAGTGAAACATCCATGATGAAACTTCAGAGTACCCAAGAACTTTTTGAAGTTGTGCAGCTGTTTCTGCAATTTTTTTTATTTATTGCCTGCCAATGGCTTCTGGATCATTTTGTCTAACTGGCTAACCATGAGTTTATACTTTTACAGAATGATTTTCCTATGAAAGAGGAAGCAGGTGGATTTACACACATAAGTGTCAATGAAGTTTAAGAGCAGATAATTAGCTAAATCAGTAATTTATACACAGTAAACGGTAACATTGCTAGATGATGAAACATCATCCAGTTATTCCAGAGAGGCTGCCTCAGTGTTTAGAACTACAAACTAGGTAGGTTAATGATGACTGAAATGATCTACAGGACATTTCTACCCACTGGTTTCCAATATGCTTTATGTTCTTTACAATATCTTTACAAAAACTACCTAGGGATCACACTATCACTTATTACTGAAATTCAGCCACTTTCAGAGTAAAATGTGCCAGCTGTTTAACAATGTCCAGCAACACTACACACCAATTTAGGATAAAAGTGAGTGAAGAATTCTTTATCCAGCTGAAATAGCAGGAAGATTTTGGTAGGCAAAAAAGTACCTGTAACTGCTTGAATTAGAATTTAACCAGGATGTTCCAATTAACTCCCCTTTCTCTTGCAAAATGTGCCACGTAATTTTGTGAAGGATAAGAAAAACATTTTGAGATCCTCTAATGCGAAGCATAACAGAAGTGAGAAATACATGCCTAGGTATTGTTATTATCTATATTATACACATACAGAGACCAGTAGTTGTTTTATGAGTCAGCCAAAAGACGGCACCTGCGGCATACTTCATTGAAGAGACCTTTATTCTACGTTCCTGTCTTTTGGAGGTGAAATAAAGCAAAGTTCCTGGCTATTAGACTATATGTGTGTATACTACACTATACAGAGACAGATACTCAGCTGGTGTAAATCCACACAGTTTCATGGATATAAATGGAGCTATGCTCATTTATACCAGCTGAGCATCTGATCCACCATATATAAACACATAACCTGGCAAAAGCACAAAATATTAGTCATTAAAGTTGTGACAAGTTCTAAATTGTCACAGGGGCAGGACAGAAGCTTCATAACTATGGGGTATGAGACAGAGTAACTTTTTGTGGAGGGAGGAGGAGGAAACATTTTGCTGGTCATCTGGCTAAAGACAAAATGGCAGCTATATGAAGCTGAGTAGGGGTTGGAAAGTTTGAATATATCCCAGAGAAATGGATTAGTGGGAATGTCATAGGCTCAGATATATTTATCACATGCATGTGCAATTGACAAGATATGCACACACACACAATTGATTCATGTCTTCATTACTGCAATTTGCAATCTTCTGCTTTGTCTTAGTTGCAGTATAAGCCCCATGCTGCTTTGACTATATGTCTAAGTCTAATTGACAGACCTCATGTGGGAATGGGGAGTGATGAATTTAATCTGCATGCCTCTTTAACCTTAATCTCTTTAAGGAGAATGTATATGATGGTTTACTGTGATGGAGATATTCTCTGATGTGGACACCAGTCCATTATAAGCCAAATGGAAACTACCACATCCCTCACAAATGCCTAAATGCTATCAGATGTTAACTGGGGTTTGGTTACTACTGATTTGGGTGGTGGTGATTTAAAGACAATACATTCGGAGTAAAAGGTCCTTTGCCCATGTTGTACCAGCTCTGTGGATCAACAGAGTTCTTAAGTTTTCAAGGCTATCAATTCAGTACATTTCATGAGAACTAAAGTAATAAATATAGAAAATAATAATGAAAATAGAACCTACCACTTAAAGTGCCTTGGTTGGCATTATTCCAACGAACAGTTATTCATGCTGTTATGAGGATCCCTAAAATCTCAGTAGCAGCAATGAAGCAGATCCAGTGGTGATGATAAACTCTATCTTAAAATAGAAACAGTTACTTTTCACCTACCCATGATAAACTGAAATGAACCATTTGTTAAAGTTTATATAACTCCGAGAGGAAACACAAAACAAATCAACAACCCTGATTTCTAGAGCAATGAAACCTTTATTCTTCATATAGTCAAACCATCCCTCTGATCATTAAGAAAAAAACTAATTAAAATGGTGCTTCATATACCTTTATAGGAAATTGGATCCCATGGTGAGAAGAGGTATCACCAAAGGAGGCAACGATTCATTTGCAGTGTGTGTTCCCTGCTGTGCAAAAACACTTATGCCACTGGTAAGAGTCACACACATTTTAAATATTTCCAGCTTGAATGCTCAATTCAAAACATCATTGCTAAGTTTGTATCCTAAAGCCACAGCACAGTAAACAGTCTTTAAATGTCACAGGATTGCTTGATTTTGTTTTACAATTTAAAAATCTCTTCTCTTCATTCTGATAAGGGAAAGTCCACACGTTTTAAGCTCAAAGTGAGTCAAATTTGCTTTCTGCTCAGAAAATTTTTATTTTAACTTCACAACTGCTATCGGCTTCAAAAGAAACTGGATAGGTTTCTAGTTATTAAATTAAAAGACAGCCAACTTTTAGCTGGAATCACTGCACATTAATTCTGTCTCACAAAGCCATACTAGGTCATTTCCTGAGCTGATAGTAGTAAATAGCTCTTATGGTAATGTTAGAACAAATTACTATAGTAATATTGTTCTGATTTAAAAGGCTCGGAAGAGTCTAGTACGGGAATGTAGGGTTCTGCCAAAATAATGCTCAGGTTTTCCTTCGCTACAACTTCACATGAAACCTGAACCTATATCTTGACACTCACTGAACTGTAGTTTTGTTTCCAGTCTGAACTGCTGCCTTTAGATAAGATCTCATGCCACGTTCTTTACAGCACTGTTGTCTCTCTCTGTTTCTAAATACTGCCTGGCATAATAGGACAATGAACTCCCCATTTAAAGGATATGGCTGGCAGAATGAAACCAGAGCAGACAGAAGTCAACATTTTCTTCCACAAACTTGACTTCTACTATGAACCTGCTCTGGGCTTTTAAGGACATATGTTTATTAACAGACCCATAAAAGGAGGAGAGCTGGTAGGCATATGCAACAGAAACAAGAAAGACAATAGAAATTTAATTTCCTGCCGACTAATTCTCTACAAACCATGTAAAAACTTTAGTTAAACAGCCTAAAAAACGTGGCATTTTCTGTTTGAATTGCAACAATTCTAGTAACAATCATCACCTCATTTCTCTGTGTCTAGGTGCCTTAGGGTAAAATTCAGCTTGGTGTACAAGAGTCCATGAAACTTCCCTCCTCCACCACAGAAGTACATACCACTTAAGTCCCTTCGGAACATGCACCCCTTGTCCAAGAATCTCCCCCATCTGTTGGTAGCCACCTGTTGTTTCTTGTTGTCTCATACTTAGCTTGTAATCTCTCTTGGGGCAGTGTCATACCAGGGTACAACCCAGACTAACGAGTGGCTGTGTCACCCCTGCCCTGTAACCTGGGTTGCCCTTTATAATATAATATACAGTGGCTGCTGTAGCCTCCAGCCTGGATTGCTCATAAACAGCCTCTAGCATGTAAGTCACTCCCAGCTATGCCTGGGTGTGTGCAGTAGCCAGCCCTCCACACCTGGGCTCTTACTAGCCTTGGTTATGCTGCAGGGTGACCCCAACACACCCCAATCCCAGATCTTCCCCCATAAGTGTATGTCCTATAATGCCCAGGCCTCTCCTGGACAGTACAAATATGTTAAGCCCAGTATTCCTTTAAAGAAATACTATGCACACAACTTGTTAGCCCAAATGGAGTTTCCCAGACACTTCAATTTGTATACATTGGATTAATAAAACAATAAAATAAGTCTATTAACTACAAAGAGAGAGATTTTATGGGAAAACAAGTAATGAGGCATAAAAGTCAGAACTGGTTACAAGAAAAATAAAGGTAAAATGTTTACTGGTACCTAATCTAACATGCTATATTCAATGCAAAGCACCGCTTGCTTTCAGCAGTCTAACTGACTAAACTCCCCCAGAGTCCAACAGCTGCCTCCTTTGTCTCTTCAGGTGCAGTGAATGCAATGGGTAGGGGGGAGAGGGAGAGAGGTACATTGGGGGTTTGTCCCATCTTTTTATTGTCTCAATCCCCCTCTTGAAAAACATTTTCAGCCGAGACCCAGGAGACAAAGCGTCTGTGTGGAAGGATGTTCCCTGCTGTTTGAACTTCCTTTGTTTTCCCTCCCTGTCTGGTGACTCTGTTTACTGCTTAATTGCAAATTAATGCAAGCACATGTTCCTTCCTTTGTTTAGCACAGACCTGATTTCTGCCTGGGCAGGGCTGTGGGGTTTGAAACATCTGATGTTAATTACATCCCACTGGGGAATCTTATAACATCACATACAATGTTGCCACACACATTTTGTCAGGACAATACTGACCAGTAAATTATGAGTTTTCACATGATAGCTTACAAGGCATACTTTGTACAAAGATTATTACAATAACGTGTGAATACAGGGCTGTATTCCGTCACAGGCACGGACCATCTTTTGGATCTATGTTTGTACAGTGCCTAGCATATAAGGTACAGGCTCAGGACTAGGACTCATGGGTGTTGTTATAATAAAGATAACAAATAATAATGCCTTCATGGGATCTCTGCATAGTGTAGCATTGGGTCAGGGCCAAGTGAGCCAAGAATGCATAGAGCATATGCTCTTAGAGTGACACAGAAGGTAAAATCTTGGCCCCAGTGAAATCAATGACACTCTGCTATTAACTTCAGTGGAATCAGTATTTCACCCAGATCATAGATTAGTGCAGTGGCCACAGTGGTGGGAAGGTTGCACTTCATCACTGCACTGATTTTGGGATGTAGCTTTTCACCTCCCCAACACCTTCAGCCACAGAAACTCCAATATGGAGCTTTATAAACGTGAAGTGAATTTATCCTTCAGTGATGAAAAGCAGATTAGTTCCCATCATTACTACCACTATTGTTACATCACTGTGCAAAAAGAACCCAACAAAACAGATTTCCTGGCTGCCAAATGAGTTTCGCTACAATTATAAAGAAAATGGGCTTGATGAATAGGATTTTGTATAGTCTCAGACAATCAAGACTATAAATATACACTAAACAGTTTTGGATGGGAGTTAACTATTTTGTGCTTGGTATAAAGGAAGGAAGTCAGCTAGCTGGAACTGCAACAAGATTTCACCATTAGTTAATCAGTATTGCAGCATAAAATATATACCCATATGGCTGTCCAGCTCACAGCACTGTTCTCATTTGAGAGAATTAAGAAAATGCAGGTCAGTATGAATAGCTCATGAATTATCCTGCCATTGTCCACCATATAAAATAATTTGAATGTGATCTAATAGATACAGCTGGATACTGGCACTTCTGGCTTCCACTCTAGATCTGCTACCGTTTTATCATTTCACCTTTGACAAGTTGCGTGTCAGTTTACAGTTTTTAAAAATAGGTATAACAACACTAACTTACCTCACGAGAGCAGTGAAGCTAATAAATGTTTAGCAAAGGCTTTGAGATCCCTGAATGAAAGTCCTAAGAAGTATAAATCATTATTTTCCTTTTCAAAAGAAAAATATAAAATGTTAAACACTGTTTGGTAGGAAAAGGGAAGAAAAAAGTGACAAACACTGTAAGTGGCCTGTTTAAATTGAAGTCTCACTGATCAAGTGTTCAGAACAATTGCACATGGAATAACTTCTGTCGTGAATTAAACTATTACAATTTTCATAAATAGCTTGTTAGATTATTTTGGAGATAATATAACATATCAAAGTATAGGTAACTTGTTTGTAGAATATATTGCAAAATGACTGAAGGCAAAATCCTAACATCAGGATAGCATTTTAATGTATTACTTGGAGGATGCATTATTTGCTTATTAGGATTTATACCTATTCACAGCTCTCATCTCAGAAAACATCCACTCAGTATCTACAAAATTGAATAAGTAGTTTAGTCATTTCCATTGGCTTGGGGATCCTGATATTCTGCTTACATCATACAAAGCACCGAGGCCACCACACAAATCCTCTGCAATCACAGTCAAATATTCCAAAAACCGAAGGAAAAAGAATGACATAGTCAGGGGACCTTTGAGGAGTTCCAGAACCCTAGACAGCCTTGTGTCACAGACAATTAGCTTCTGCTTATTTCTTTCATGCAAACAACCAACCTCTTGTAACAATCAGAATGGATAAGATCCATAAAATGGGCAACTACTGAAAAATTTAAGATTTTGAAATGAGCAAAGCTTGTATAAGTTTAATCAGTAGGAGGCTTCTCCATTTAGTGCTGCCTGCTAATATAGACACTCTGCTGAATTCTTTTCTTCTTTTTTATGTTTACTTGGAATCGTTGTCTTTCATTATTTATGTATTTATTTATTTTTATCCACAAGTTGCTAAGTAATCCATTTACCGAAGCTGGAAAAAAACCACTTTTTATTGTACTCTGAGTCATTTCCTATTTTCTTCCATTACTGAATACTAATTTACCACCAAAACGAGAGTCTTGAATGTTTCTGAACAGATGAAAACTTTCGGTCACTGTTCCAGTTAATTTACTTCTTTCTCTGTTACTGTCATTCCTCTGTGAGCAATGGCACATACCTGGATGACAAATACGGTATAAGAAAATAAAATATTCTACTCTATTTTAGGATGAGGAGAATGGTGTAGTAAACTGCAGAGACAGCATTACATTCCTAAGGTCTTTTTCATTTATG
This sequence comes from Dermochelys coriacea, assembly GCF_009764565.3. Taxonomy (NCBI): domain Eukaryota; kingdom Metazoa; phylum Chordata; order Testudines; family Dermochelyidae; genus Dermochelys; species Dermochelys coriacea. The sequence goes on from NC_050069.1 coordinate 196,892,556, forward strand.
CCATACCTTTTTTTTTTGCAGCCATAAAACTGATAAACAATAATATTACACAAGTTTGCTGTGGAGCTGCTATGTCATAATCTATGCTGCTATATAATAATGTTATCAGTTATGTAGGAAATTCTATGTAACAAACAAATACTGATATGTAATAAGGGTATAATTATTGTATGAGATCTGGTTGGGGAGGTAAAGTTACTGTATAACAATGGTGGGTTACTAGAATTTCCTGTATAAGTGTATGTTCTAAATAGGGGACTGTTGGAAAAACAAAAAGGGAAGTAACACAATGGCTTCTTGGATAAAAACCTCCTGGTATACACTTGAAAGACAATGGGGAAGGTGATTAGCTTCTATAGCCTGTCTCCAAGGATGATGCAAATCTTGCTGTGCCAGTGCTGGGACCCCAGAGATCAAGAGGACACTGAAAAGTCAAAAAACCCTTACTTGAGAGGAAGGTAGGGTGTCAATTGTCAAGTCCTGTTCAGAGGGACAGGCTACAGAGAGAGACTGCTGAGTATGTCTGAAGAATTTGGGCCTTTCCCCAGAGAATAGTAAGCCTTACAGAGAGGAAGACCAGAAGGGGGAAAAAACCCCTCATGTTTCAATGCAATTCCATTTTGCAAAAACTTTCAAACAGTTTTGGTTTTGTTCCAGTTTTCAAGAAGAGGATGGTCATCTTATGGCCAGTGCTAAAGGAACTGTCCCTCTCTTTCCCTGCTGTTCCACAGGAAAGGGAGGAGCCTTATTTGCAGATCCTCAAAGTAGTATAAGGACAGAAGAAGCAACAGGAAAGAAACCATGGCAACATGCAACTACTGCAGAATCTCCCAGCTCCATAGAGGAATTTTAGCACAGGTACAAACCTTCCTTCAATTCATTTTGTCCTTAACCATCTGATGTATTTTGTACAAAAAGAAACAGACAGGCTCCCTGGGAGCTATCTACTATGAAATAAATACAGTGGGAATAGTGATCTCCTTACAACTCTGATTTATTTTAAGTTTCTTACTACCAGGTTAACACTTTCATCTATATAGCTTATAAATATTCGCACAGTCTGGTGTGGTGACACCTGGCAGCTCCACTGTAGTTTGGGATCCGTCCCCTTTTTCTAGCTACCCATCTGAAAGAGGTTTATACCTCAGCTATTTGTCTTGGCATCAGCCTGATTTGGCATATGCCACATTCTCCACCCCAGTGGAATGAGTATTACCAAATCATGATAAAAATTTCTTCAGCAGGTATTTGGGACTAGAGGGCTAAGGCTCTAGAACAGAAATAATAGGACGTGTGTGTCGGGGAAAAGAATTTCAGACTATTTTTGCACTTGCCAAAATATTTTCCTTTCTATGACAGAATTTTGCAGCTCCATATAGCCAACTGGTGTACAGTTACTATTTTGTGCCATGGTAATTTGCAACCAACAATAAAAATATTGGGGAAAGGATTATATGTAGTAATCAACAATACATAAATATTTGTCTTGTATATTATTCTCCAATGAGTAAAAGACTCCCTCAGTAGCTTCAAACCTTCTCATCTTGGAAATTATTTGGAAAAGTCTTCTACGTCCTTTTTTGAGTCTTCAGGATTTTTACTACTTTGCTTTCTTTCCCACTTCATCCAGCCTCGGCCTGCTGTTGATGCAACCTGCACTCTCACTGAGGAGGGCAGTACGGAGCTACCTTTGACGTCTATCAATGTCTCACCTTATCTGATAGACAGGTGACTGAATGGGCCCCAACCTCACACCTGAATGGTACCAAGGAGGCTGGTAGTCCAGAGAAAGTTGGCTAGTCATATGGTGCTTGGTTCTAATCTTTTTTTCTAGAAGCCAAATTGCACCAAAAGATGCTTAAACAATTTTCCTGATAATTTCTGCATAAACAATTACTGTAGTTGCTACAGGGATGATATATGATGGTGACTGGTAAGGGAGGTGGTTCTCGTAACAATCTTGCAATTAAGATGTAGTCTGAACTACAAAATAGTTTGGGCTAGTGGAAGAAAATTCCTCTTGTTTGACAGGGGATTTCCTGCCCTGGAGAATGAAGATCATTGAATAAGGCTGAGTTTTTGTTTAAGAAAGGGAAAAAAAGACGCCCATTCTGCAAGATAGGTGGGATTTTTTTTTAAAAGGCTGCAGGAGTGCAACAAGTCTGACATAGAAGTCGTGTGTGGTAACTATAGCTGTGTGCTTAGAGCTGTGTGATCCTTAGCAGTTTTACCGTGCAAGATTTGCAGCAAACATTCTCTTTTGGTTTTGATCCCTGTGGGTTTTCTCCCTCAATTACTCCAATTTGTTCTTTGAGTTTGTAGAGTGGTGGAAAGAGGAATTTCTAAAAGCATTTCCAAGGATATATTTCTGTTGTGGCAAAATATGGAACACAATATACTGGTATAGTATTATTCCAGCAACAATTCCACATATTTTGTCATAAGGGCTGGGCAGCAGAGCAGGTGCATTATGGAAAAACACATCTGCTGGATATGTAAAATGCAGTGAAAAGCCCACTTTATTTTATTACCATTTCATGCCATTACAAACTTCAGGATGGGGATAGGGTGAACTTCTCTCACTCACTCTTAAGGAACTTTCCTTGTAAAAACAGACCAGAAGAGACTTTTTTTCTTCTTCTTTCTTTCCAAATAAATCTAGTGGTCTTGCATATATAGTACAGCAAGAAGCATCTGGTCTTCACTCGCTAATTACATTTCAATAGTCTCAGAAGCTCTCCAAGAGGTTTTCACTCCTATGCAATCCATGGGATTACTGTCAAAGATAAGAGAGTCACAGGACTTTATGAAAAATGTACCGACTTTAAAGTGAGTTTGGGACTAGTTCTAATAAATAGGACCATGTCATGTAAAACTTTATCTTTGGGAGAAAGAAGTATTTATACATGCATAATTAATTTTGATCCAAAACACACAAACTTACAGTACCACAGATTCTGGGGATAATTATGATGCCAAAGCAATGAGCACTTGAAGTACCTTAAAACAAAGGAGTGGTTATGAAGAATCTGATACTCTTGCTTCCGTTCTGATCCAGCACAAGTACTGAAAATCCACATACATTACTTTCAGCACTTGAATAGTCTGACTGAAGTCAATAATGCTAATTGTTGAAAATTACACGCACACTAAGTGTTTTTCTGGATCAGTGCCTTGGTGAGGAAGCAGAGGAATCACTTTAAGATTCTTTTCTATATCCTTTTTCCTTCCACCCACCTCAAAAGCTCCATGTCATAATGACTTTCCCTCTAGGCACAGAGAGCTGGTTACACTGTCCCCCAAAGCACATGAACACTGCCTTGGGTCGCAATGGCAGAGGGATGTTTAGGAATGACAGGCGCTCCCCCACCTCACTGACTATTATTTGTATTACAATAGCCCCAGCTGTGATCATTGCGCTATACGCTGTACAAACACATAACTAATGAGACACAGTCTCTGCCCCCAAGAGAGAACAATCTACACCGACTGAAGGCGGGAAAGGAAAGAGAAGCACAGAGGCAACTGACTTGCCTAAGGACATCAAGAAAATGAGCTGGCAGAGCTGCGAACAGAATTCAGGTGTCCTGAATCTTACTCCAGTAGACCAGATTGCCTCACACTTCTATGGCTGAATGGGTTTCCACTGCAACCTGGAGAGAAAGGCACCGTACTTCAGACCTAAATCTGGATCCATTTTGGCACTGTTTCTAGTCTGAAAAGTCAGTCCTAAATTTACATTTGATCTCATTTCTGATCCTGCCTGTACCACAGTGCCACTCTAAATCATACCAAACATTTTATCATTTGGTTAGATAATTGAATATGACTGTTTAACAAGCTCCCCACAGACCAGGAGACACCAACTCAAAGCAGCACCAAACCCCGCCAAAGCAACAGATGCAACACATCCCACTGCCTGCTAACTCTTAATTGCTCACTTCATTTTAAGTGGTTTCCTACAGCATATGTGAAACCCTTTATGCTTAACAGTCCATCCCAACTTTTATTCAGTATAAACACTCTGGTTAGTTCCCCTGACCTGAAGAAGAGCTCTGTTCAGCTTGTCTCTTCCACCAACAGAAGCTGGTTCAATAAAAGGTATTACTTCACATACCTTTTCCCTCTTTAACAAAAACACAACTAAACAGTAGAGCCTATGTATTGAAATATTTTTGTTTTAATAAATTTTCTTTACTAATATGATTAAAAATTAACCTAGATAACCTAAATTAGCTAACAAATGGTATCAGACTCTCTTCATTTGTTTATCCCATTTTTTCCTTACCCTTATGTTAACCAACCAGTGCCTTTTGCACAGGAGTGTTTAGTTTCAAAGGGTTATCCCAGTGAAAGAGCGGTAAGTAAATAAATTGTTTCATCAACAGGCAATTCTAAAGACTTTTGTTCATAGTGTCTCTGCTGGTAAGATCAATCTGATTTAAGCCTGTCCACAGCAAGCATCTTCCAGCTTTTAAAAAGGAAAATAACGCTCCAAAGACGATAAAGCGCCTTGGCTCAAAAACTGAGCTTTGTGGCTTTGAGCAGTCTCCTGGACTGTATTCCACAGCAAATTATATTTTAAATGCCTTTTGCTTTTCTTATCAGACTTCACATAGTTCTTTCATAATACTTTATGATACAGCTTGAAAAAAACTGCCCTACAGTTAATAAAAAGCTATTACATGATGGAGAAATACATACAAGGAAGTAGAATGGCATCATCAACCATCATTGTACATTGTTCAAGGCATCCACACTATGGTGTATCAGCCATATTAAGTAGCACTTGTATCATTCAGTGCCCATGCATTGCAATCATGCACATAGTAAACCACTTGAATTTTGATGCTAAAGCACTTCAAAACTCACTGCTATTCACCCATTGGAATCACATCTGGCAGAGAGAGAGGTGGATGCTGCCAGCAATCAGTGCGGTTTGGTCAAGTCCAGCCCTATTTTAAGACTCTGCTGTAGATGCACTGTAGGGATTTAGAGGCATGAATCCCATTATTGTCATTGTAATCTGGGAGGGAAAATCTTCAGTGCGAAACATTACCTCTGTATTAGTCATACAAACACACCCAATACATTACACAAAATGTAGGGCCTTCTCTATTCGACACGATCATGTACCTGTTTTCTAGCAATGTTACAGCTGCACCTGCAATAGTAATGGTGTAAACACTAGTTAAGAGATGGCACAGGCATTTTCAGCACCATATCATGAAAACCTGCTCAAAACATGGTGCCAAAATTCCTGAGCCTTGCAGCTTGTACCATTGCTGGGATGTAAGTACATAATTCCGTGCTTTTTGGTGGAATAGTAATGAAGGTTTCATATCTGCTAGCTATATGAAATACTGGAGAGGACATTAGATTATAGCACATATTCTTTTAGTGACTCATTCAAACCTACCAAGCTATATAGCCATAAAGTGTTCCAGATACCAGCTGCTCTTGTCTTCTCTTAATGCAACACTGGGCCTCAGATTACTCTTCCAGCTCTAAATGGAGCTCCAAATGCAAAGTAAATTGTGGGAACTAGTTTCACTAGCCTCTGAAAAAACATTTAAGCATTTGGTTTGTGCTCCTCGAACTTAAAAACAGGAGCTACCCATTCTAATTACCAACAGGCCTTATCTCTTCAAGCTGTACATTGGTCCATTTGATCAAACTCCATCCAGCAGGTGACAAGTGACGAATATGTTATGTTTTCTTGAGGCAACAGTCTCTTGTTTCCAAAACAAAGAGAAATTGAAAGGATGGGATAGGACTCTCCTTTCTGAAAGTCTCCACGGATGTTCATTTCCTCTGGATGACTGCTTTCCTGCATTTCAGCAAACAGCCTGGCTTTGTGGCCCTCAGCACCTGGGAAGCACATTTTCAACTCTAGAAGTGTTTATGCTCTGTAGATTAAACAGAGCTTGCTGGATGATGATCACAGAAAGTTGTAAAAACAGATGGACAACGATCCAGAGCTCACCATGAGAAGGCTACTTACGTAAAAACATTTTCCTGAAGGATCAAAGGATTCTCCCTCCCCCCCCTCTAAATTCAGTTACATGAGGTCTACATGTTACATAAATCCTGCAGGAATAAAAAACAACTGTCTCAAATAATTTTTAGACTCTGACCTTCAAAAAGATAGTCCAAGGTAGACTAGCAAATTGGCTGTGTTTAAGGCAACAAATCAACCCTAAGTTCCCTTGCCTATACCTGAACCTAAAATTGTGTCCTCTCTCCAGACAAAATGTTTATCCCTTCTCCATCTCCTCTACAATTCTTGGTTTCAGCAGGAGTGGAAATACCACCATAAAGCTAAAAACTGATCATGCTCAGAAGATCTCCAGCCCAAGCTGGTTTAGAAAAAAATGAATAGGTTTTGGATAAGCATCTAAATATCTGGATCCTTATTTGAGTCAGGTTTCAGAGTAGCACCCATGTTAGTCTGTATTCGCAAAAAGAAAAGGAGTACTTGTGGAACCTTAGAGACTAACAAATTTATTTGAACATAAGCTGTGAGCTGTAGCTCACGAAAGCTTATGCTCAAATAAATTTGTTAGTCTCTAAGGTGCCACAAGTACTCCTTTTGAGTCAGTTGACCCCAGGCTCTGAAACTCACTGTGGTAGGGGGTGTTTTAGATGTACCCTAAACACTCAGACAGTCTCCAACAGCCATATGACTCAAGAGACTAGATAGACCATCTGAACTGTATTTGGATCCCGTCTCCAACTGATCAATAAAACTGCAGCTAAAAATCACCTCTTCTTACACCACTCCAGCCAAATCACCCTCATCCTCAAATCCTCACCGGCTCTTCAACTTGACATCCTCTCCTTCCAGGCTTTTATACACTTCTAGTCTATCTTTTCTCATGTATTAGGTCTAATTTACTCTTATGATTTCACTTCTCTCCCCACTTTACTTCTAACTCATGTCTATATGCCTTTTCTCACATTGTCCCCTGTGCTTGGGATCATCCCCTCTTCCTGTTCACCCCTACATCCTTCTCTCTTCCTACAAATCCCATCCCAAAATTTCAGCTTCTCTGTCTCACCTTCTAGCACCTACCTTAATTCTGTCACCATCTAGTCTCTCTGGTATGCTTAATCACACTAGGAAACTTCAAATCAAACCATATAAAATAGGCAAGAGGAGACAAGAAAGCACATGGAAGAGAAACATCATCAATGACCTGAGTTGTATATAACTGTGCTTTCCCAGGCAAAGGGCCTGTAACCTGAGCCTCACCACTTGGGCTTCGGCCCTGGTTGGTAGGACTCAGGCTTCGGCCTCAGGCCCCAGGAAGTCTAACACCAGCCCTGGCAACCCCATTAAAATGGAGTCATGACCCACTTTGTGGTGCTGACCCACAGTTTGAGAACCACTGCCTTAGAAGAACGTAAGGCTTCTCTTCTCTGGAAGGTATGGGGTGGTGTTGCAAGCACTTCCTGTCTCCTCACCCATGGTGAATCCTGTCTGTGGTGCACGAGGTCTCAGAGGCACAGGAAGTTGCCACTTCCACCTTTTTGCATTAGAGGGAGGGAATCCAGCCAGTTAACTCTTATTTTGATGGGTTTAATTAGTATTATCTATTATGGTAGTGCCTAGAGACCCCACTGTGACAGGGACTGTACAAAAGGAGCAAAAGACAGTCTCCTACACAGAGGAACTTGTAATCTAAAGACAAAGTTGTAGGGAAGGAAGTGAACCTACAAGCAGAGCGAACCATGTGATGGTTTGCAAACAGCATGGCTTTAAGTCAGATCTTTAATGTTATTATGTCCAATTCAAATCCTTCAGTACACACATCACCTGCAGGGGAGAATGTTAACAGTTTCCGTATTAAAAGTTATTTGTTAATTTAGTATAATGGTATGCTGCACAAAATAAAACCAAAAGCCCCAGTATGTGCATTAGATGCAACCTCTTCTGGACACACATCTTGTCTTATGTGTTGAGAAGCACTGGGTACAGTACCTTTAAAGCACTACATAAATAGTAATAGTACAGCGATACATATAATGATGAAAGCTTGTGCAATATAAACATACCATGGCAAAACTGATTCTACTGTAAAAATTAAAAAAGCAGTGATATCCTAGCATATTTCATATCATCTGAAGTTTGCAGCAATTGGCATCACCCAAAAAGTACTTTATAAATGCCAGAGAGAGTCAGGCAGGAAGCCTTATAAATAAACATTAATGAATAGATTTGTACTGAGTAAAGCACTCAGGGACAGATTACATGGGTACACTTCTTAGCATATGTGCAACGTGCCTCAGGTGGCATGTGACCAAGATTCATCACCCGTGGAGCAGGGAAGATGCAAAACGCCATCTCTTCATCTCACACAGCTCTCATAAGAGCAGGCAGAATTGCAAATTCTACACTCAGAGGAGCTCAGTGATTGTTCTGTTCCTACAGGTGCGCATGGTACCACTAAGTGGGCAGGGAGGATGTGGTGGGGTCCTGTGCCCCTCTCTGAACTGACACACAGGGAAAAGGAAAATGCACCTCCTAAAGGTGTGAAATAGCAGCTCTACTCCGCTTCTGCATTGGGGAGCTATGGCAGATATTCTGCCTCCCAGGACTCCCCCTGGAGCAATATTATCAGGCTGTACCAAGTGGCAATGACATAATCTTTGGTAAAATCCAAATGAAATGAATATCGCTAGGAACAGCACCTATCGATACATAAGCTAGAATAAGAATTACACGGGTTATCTACTCTCATGCTTCAGGGCATAAAGGAATCATGAGCTGGCATTGGAAAGAAAATCTCCTCACCATATAGTACTGGTGCAGCACTGGCCAGGTGCATTATGGGAGTAAGGGATTACTTTCTTTTTAGGCATTAGGTTGTGGCTGCTTCCAGATGGGGCAATGGCCTCTCTCAGTGTGGCCATTTGTATACGATCTCCCAAATATTCTTTGAGAACCATTTTGTTTTCCACAATCCTCTCCCTATCAGCCTCCATCTTGGAAAGCACATGCTGTAGGATCCAGTGACCAGTTACTCATTTTTTGTTTAAAGCACTGGAAACTACTGACACGACACACTCTGTGGGTAGGTCTACACTGCAATCAGAGATGTTACTGCAGAACATATAAAGATACCCAGGCTAGCTTTGATCTGTCTAGCTCCAATCACAATAGTCACCCGCAGAGCTGCAGCTTCACTGCTGTTGTTATTGGAGCTAGCTCAATCACAGCTACCTGGGGTACATCTCCAAGTGCTGCAGTCATACCTCTAATTGCAGTGTGGACAGATTGTTTGCGCACCCACATGGGTGTTGCACATCTGCTGTGAGGAATTCCTCAGAATGCAAAGTAACCCATTCAGAATGAAAACTCTGTATGTTCAACTGTTAGAAGCCTGAGAAGGAGTTAGCTCATTCAAGTTCTGAAATGAGGAACAGAAGCCAGGTTAATTCTGCTCCCTGCCATCTCCATCCCTCTCTGCCCTTCCTCTTCTCCCAGATGGTGAATAAATGACCCCATCATACAAGAAATAGGCATTTATATATCAATACCAATAACAGTATCAAAGGAAGACCCTATCCCCACCAAGCAGAGAACTTCCTGCCCTCCACTGCAAGAGGCATGAGATGCCCATTATCTGTTCTTCTTGTAATTCATGGCAGAGGACTACAAAGCAGAGCATTAATTATAGGCAAGATTAATTATTCATCCAGAGCCCTTTGGATTTTCACATACCTGCACAACCTGCACCTGTTGTTTACCGACCACAAATACTGTTTTCGAGCGAGAAATGTGATGCAGTGACCAGTGTGGGAACTGACACCAAGATGATCAAAGACCAAATATTTCAAAGTGGGGTAAATAGCACCAGTGCAAGCCCCACTTTACAGACAATGAGGTGTATATGATGGCATCGGTGTGGCTATATAGATGCAAAAATCTCTAGCCCTGTCAAGCCCAAAGAATGCTTTGTTATGGGGACTGAAACCTCTATAAGAGTGAAGTAGCTCTGAGGAAGATACTGTAATTAAACAGCCCTAGTGATAGTTAACACTTTTTCAGTGTAATCACATAATTGCTATTCCAATACGCAAAGATAATAGTTATTATAGGTCACAGGGTCAATTATTTAATAAATAAACATTAATTGTATTATACAGGTAAATTACAGGTCACAAGCATTTCTGTCTAAGATAACCTTTTGGATATTTAGCAATTCGTGGATGAGACAATTTGTGAGGGCTGTGTGGATGCACAGTATTCACAATAAGGTATAATATATTATTTTTCCCCAAGAGTCTTTTGGATTGCAAATTTACTAACTTCTCAGTTTGACATTTTCAGTTGTGACACTTTCTGAATGTTCTCTACTTCTTGTGCTGCATTAAAAATGGTCAGGTATCTTAAAGTTTTAAACAGCCTTTACATACTGCTGCTTGTAAAGGAAAGTAAAATGTTTACAAAAATCAAGCTCAGTTCAAAGTTTTCTGCATGTCATGACTTGCGTTTTTATTTACCTATTTTAATTCCAAAGGAGACAATAGTGAGAAATAAGAGTGCTTCAAAGTGTGATGCACAGAGCTAGAGCTACAGTGAATAGAATTAAACACACATGTGCAAACATATATACATATAACCTGTGCAGGGAGGAGGCAGACATCGACATCATACAAGGGGATTGATTCTGCAGGGCACTTGATGATTCAATGCCCACTGAAGGCATTCATCCCCGCTTTGAAGCATTTAGCACTTACAGGAATAACCCCAGGACAGCACAAATACAGTTACAAAAATAACAGTATGAATGTTTTGACAGTAAAGCAAATAGTTTATAAGGACAACAGGCTTCTAGCCCATGGCTCTTCAGGGATGTCTGGGAAGGAAGACCACAGAGTCAAGCAATCACCGTTTTAATTCTTCTTGAGGCTGCTTATCATTTCATCCATAAAGCTACCTATATTTTCACCTTGCTATTGATCAATTCAGATTGCAAGGACAAGGAGAAGTATCAGAAACAGCTGCACTTCTTTCCCAATACACATAGTATTGAAGTTTCAAGACAAACATTTCTGAAAGGTACCAGGTTTTCTGACAACTTGCAATTTGTGCTATTTTATACTGTACTTATATTGGATACTGTACATTTTGCATAAACTTGCTTTCTTCTTCTGTTTTCTTAAATACACCTTTTTCTAGAACTGTGGAAGATTATAGCAATTGCAGCTTGGTAGCATGTGCATACACACACAAACACACTATGGAGAAACAAAAATCTGTCCAAGTCCATAGTTAAGGCTGTGATTAGCTTTCTGTTATGTGGCTGATTAAACACCATTCAGACCTCCAAAAACACGACCCAAACTAAAAAACACTCTTGAAACTTCTCATATACTGCATAAGGTATATCTTGTGTGAAGTGTCCCAGTAGCAGCAGCAGGCCCTTAGTTTGGGCAGGTCTAGTAGAGAAGACAGGCACTTCTAGTAGTCCCCTATTGAGGTCCTCATTCAGCAAAGCTATTAAGCACATGCTTCATTTTAAACTTGTGATTAATCACGCGTAAGTACTTTGCTGAACAGGGACTGAATTACTCATGGGCTTAAGTGCTTTGCTGAATTGGGGCCTGACACCACAAACTTGGCAGAGCTTTATTAGGCTCTGCTATATAGCGGAAGATACGCTTAACTAAGCAAATTCAAAAGTGATTTTTAAATTATCAGTAGCTCAGCTCATAATTCAAGAATGGAGAGTTTAAGCCCCAAATGAGAATGAAGAGAGCATGTGAAAAGAGCTTGAGTGCAAAACAGATCGGACAGGAGAATAACTTCGGCTATCAGTATAACTATACAATATAATAGAAAGAAAACATAAACCAAGAAATAGAATGAGAGATGCATCTAAATAATACAGTTATAATCTTCAATAACTATCTTAATAATTGGCCAGTATTTAAATTATATGTAGTTTAAGGAGATAAAAGAGGGACGTATATTAGAACGAGATATTTTATGTTGTGTTAACTGAGGATTCATTATTGCAAATGTTATAATAATTACCCAACGAACTTACTTTTTAGAGATGCAGGACAAATATTGCCTGGTAAGTATGTACTGTACATTGATTAGCTTTTAATAAGATAAAACAGTTCAAAATCATTTTTATGGGCCCTAAATTGGAGTTTTCAGAAACAGCTTTTGTTTCACAGTTGTTTTTAATACGGACCTAAAGCAGGAATTTCAGAAAACTCTTTTAAAATGAAACATGCCTTATAAAAGAAAAAAACACAGTTTGACAGTGTTAATACTTTTTTCACCGTCTAACAGAAAATTCTTTACTGGACACCAATATTTGCCCTGAACCATAAACTTCCAAAACTATTGCAGAAGTTTGAATAAAAATAATACATGTAGGATGGGTGGTTATTTTAGGTAGATAATATATAAATTGTGCTATATTGTCTTGAATGATTTTCTCAGGATGAAATTAATTCCCTGGCACTAAAGAAACAAACTGTGACACATAAGACACGGTAGCTGTAATTGATATTTTGTAAATTGATTAGTGTGACAGCACAACTACTGCTATTCATGTTTCTGCTTTTCCATAAAAGAAACATACTGTCTCCATCAGGTTCATTGGTAATCAAAAGTTCATCTATGTTCTTATTCTACAGGACAGGGGATCATTTACATCAAAGAGGTTTTTGACAGATTAATGTTTCTTCTGACATTTCTTTTTTTTCTGTGCCACAAAACCCAAGGGCACTGTCACATACATGAAACGTGAATTCAAACAGGAATGACTAAATATGACAAACATACAGGTATCTGAAACAAAATTTCACCTGCGAGGAAAGCCATTCTCAGAAACACAAAAGGTTAAGTTTTCAAAGGAATTCCACCCCAGCTTCTAAATCTGTCTGCCTGTGATTTTCAGTATACAAAAACTTGATGTGAGGGCACAAACTAGTGTGTGTTGCTTATTTGCATAGGGACAATGTACACAGCCACATCAGTGATTCTATGCAGAAAAAAATTGGCCCTCCAAAAATAAAATCACAATTTTAGGATTGCAGATTAGAAGGTGACTTCTCAAAATTTGTAGTAGAAGATAAATATACCACAAATAACCACCAATTGTGAATTTTGGGCCAGATTCTAATCTGTTAAATCAACCAGTTCCATTGATGAAGCTATGTCAATTTACAATCAGCAAAGGATCAGGCATCTGATTTGGAATTAGCTTTAAACTCTTTAAAATTGCAATCTCTTCTGTTACTGAAAATGAGATTACAAAGACACATGCTTCAATCTAAATTCTCTTCTGGAAACCACAGCTGCATCTGCACTTTGTTTAACCCAACATAATACAGTAATTTGGTACATAAGATTAGGGAGTAGGTATTTGTGTATTATATATATATATATATATATTTCCCAAATATTGTCTTGCCTGGTATTAAATTACATGTTTTACATGGTAAAAAAAAAAGCTGTGCTCCACATGTCTATGTTAGACTCTCATCTTCCAACATTTTCATATATTAAAAAAAACCACCCAGACTTTCTGAATGTACACGAGAACCTCAGAGTTACGAACCGCAGAATTACGAACTGACCAGTCAACCACACACCTCATTTGGAACTGGAAGTACACAATCAGGCAGCAGCAGAGACCAAAACCAAAAAAAACCAAAAAAAAAACCAAATAAAGTACAGTCCTGTGTTAAACATAAACTACTAAAAAATAAAGGGAAAGCAGCATTTTTCTTCTGCATAGTAAAGTTTCAAAGATGTAGTAAGTTAATATTCAGTTGTGAGCTTTTGAAACAAACAACCCTAACGTTTTGTTCAGAGTTACGAACATTTCAGAGTTACGAACCACCTTCATTCTGAGGTGTTTGTAACTCTGAGGTTCTCTGTACTGAGAATTCATCTACATCTTAATCTAGTAGCAGCTGTGGACTTGCAGCTATTTTCTATGGATAAAACCACCGTGTTTCTTATCTTTTAGACGTTTGAAAAAATATCTATGAAAGCAGACGGATATAGATCCGCTCATCTATTTTCTTCAATGTTATAAAGCTTTTTATTTCTTCTGATGTTTCAACTCCTTATTCTCAAGCCTTCTTCAATGTGCAGACTGAGTTTCCAGTAAACAAGCTCATGAAGCCTCCAGATAAGGAGGTGACAGGTTCAGGAGAAATAAGAAATGCATGGCACTGAAGGCAAGAAAATCACCCAACAAAATGGAAATTGCAAGACAGAGAAATATTGCAATATTATATCAGTGAATCCCAGAATCAAATGCACAAACTTTGCATGCTATATTATTCGTATATGCAGCAATAATATTTCACACATTACATAAATAAGACAAATATAGTTCAATTAGCTAAAATCTTGTATATCTAGATGTGCACTAAGAATCTGGTCAGACACCCAACAAAGTCAATGGGAGAATTTCCACTGACTTCAAAGGACATTGGATTAGGCCCTAATTGTTTGGTCATTAATGTGAAATTTGATTTGTGCCCATGAGTTTGATATGAGGGAAGGACAAAATAAAATGATGTGATGCTTAAATTTCACATTTTTTGGTGACCACAATATAGACAATTGCTCAAATACTGAACAAGTCAATATATGGTTTAAAATAATTTTGATTTAAATACATTTAACATATGTAAAATGTATCAGTTAGTGACATATAATTTAGAGAATTAATGTGACTGGAACTATATAAAATTTCATTTATATTTTGCATCCAGAATGGATTGACTATCTCATTCATAGTTGTAACACTAATCTTCAATCACTTGTATTAGCAGTTAGATACCATGGTGAAAGGCATCTGGGATATCATAGAATATGAGGGTTGGAAGGGACCTCAGGAGGTCATCTAGTCCAACCCCCTGCTCAAAGCAGGACAAATCCCCAATTTTTGCTGCAGATCCCTAAATGGCCCCCTCAAGGATTGAACTCACAACCCTGGATTTAGCAGGCCATGCTCAAACCACTGAACTATCCCTCCCCCTGAACAGATTTCTGAGCTATGTTAGAACTAACCATTCCCCTCCTCCCCCGCCCTTAAATAAATCTTTAATCCTCCCCTACTCACTAAGTAGCATCGATTCTAGGTTTCTTAAAACAGGCAATACTCTATATCATCACATTTTAACTCTGAAGAGATTAACTTGAATTACAAACTTGTGATTGGTGCTTCGATTTACTCCATGCTCAAATGAAGCCAACACACAAGACTGATTTTTAGTGCTTTATGCAGTTACATGACATACCCATCAAACTAATCTAAATAGTTGGTCATTTAACTGTCTGTTTGGAGTATTTACATAGTCTGTCATATTGTGTAATCTAAAGTACAGCAGAGTCAAATCTGGCTGCCGTTTATAATTTAAGACAGATAGCTCCAAATGACAGGGCTTCTTTCCGCGCACCTAAGGAATATAAGGCTCTTAAAAGGTCAGGCACCAATTTGGTTTACTGAATAAAACTCAAGTTTGAAGAATGTGCCTTCTAAAGTGATTTCACTACTTGGGATGAAATGAGTTTTACAGGCTGTCTTTGTTAAACTGCTCTGACAATTTCCATTGCCACTTGCTTCAATCACATTAACAGAAGCTAAAGTTCACAAGTAGTAAAATATTTCAGTCCATGGAGTTAGGGTTGTACAAAATAGATCACACATACCTGACAAACCCATAGGATATAATGTTTGGCATTCCATTTCATGTTTGACTTGGCACCTCTTTTTTAGGACAATATGCCCTACCACAAAGGGAAGTATCTTGTTACTCATGGAAACAAAGCATGATGGCACCAAGAACTTAACCAATCCCATTAGGTATGTCAAAAGGAGGACAAGATTTTCCCAAATAAGTGGTGATGGGGAAGAAACAAAAATATTGGTGATGCTCCACTTAATAGAAATGTATTTACAGAACACAGACCAGAACACATGAAATCTTGATTAACATTATCATGAAGATGGGCATAAGGACATGGGAACTGAAACAGGAAATCACTCCACAATAACACTGAGAATGCCAAATGGTGAGGGAAGGGATTTAATACATCTAATGTTGAAAATGAAAGAAAGATCAACACACACACAATTATGGTAATAATCGGTGTGCCTATCATTACCCTGATCTCTTTGCTTCTGTGTTTTTCTCCTATCCAATCTAAGCTATAAATAATAATAAAAACTGACGATGGATTCCTTTCATCCAATATGGAGCTGCACCTGCATGAAACCATATTTTTTTCAGAATTGTCAGATTATTCCATTCCTAAACAGAAAGACATAATGTTTTCAGAGCATGTGCAAGCAGACTTTAGTAGATGACTATGATGAAGAAGAGGATTTGACAACAATCCTCAAACACATTAATTCAAACAATGACTTCTAGCCAGAAGCATAACCAGAGGATTAGCCATGCCTTCCCATTTTGTTTTCCTGTTTCATCTCTGTCTCTCCATCTTAATTTGCTATAGTGGTTCTCGGCCTGATTCCCCTTTAACTTACATTAATTTTACACTGATATAACTCCATAGTCTTCAGTTGACTTGCTCTTGATTTACACTTGTGTAGCCAAGTGGAGAATCAGGCCCAATGGATGGGAGGTGGGATATATTTGCTACAGTAACAAGACCATCCAAATTAGATGACTGCACACTGACAAATGTAGCATCTTGCCAAGTCCCCTACATGAAGCAGCAATGTACAAATTCATTTGTTTAATGTATCTAGCAAAAGTTCATGGACAATACTAGGCCTCTTTTGGAGAAAAAGAGTATGGGAAAAATGATGCTTTCAGAATTAGTCCACAACTGGACTATCACCACATGAATCTGCAACATGGGAGTGGTTTCAGGGAAAGTGAATGCTTAATATAAAGGAGAAGCAACACTTACATAAATGCTGCAAACACGATCATTTACAGCTCCTGGAGAGCCAGAAAGGCTTGCAAGCACAGCAACCACCTCAGACTTTATTACGCATACTCAGCAGATGGCATTAACTGAGGCAGAGAGTAGGAGATGGGGAGATGAGCTTATAATAGGAATACAGCCCTCCAAATCCCTGGAGAATAATAGCCTTTTACAATTGAGGTAAATCAAAGGTGTATGAAGAAATGCCAAGTTAATTTAGATGCAAATATATCCAGACACTACTATGTCCCACATCTAATAGTATTGCACATACAGTAGTATTTCTGTTGTGACTAGGCATGCCTATCTTCTCTGTAATAATGTTCTCATTGATGCACAAGTTGCTGGAAATGTAAGGAATATTTGCATTCAACAAAAAACTTCATCAGAACAGCAAAATGAACAAACACCAGATCCATAATGGACAGTTGACCTCTTCTGTTGTGCATGTGTGTGAGAGAGAGACAGACACAGAAATGTCACAGTGTTCTTAGCTAACATCTGCTCGAGGTTCCCAGTACTTTTGGTGTACTTCTGTCTGCTTTTTACTGTAAGCACTAGGGACTGTCTTTATTTGTCTCTTTACATTGCTGTGTACAGAACTGGTGATTAAGTAATAAATGAGAATAAAAACCACACCTGTCAAATAAATGAGCAAAGTCCATTTTCATATGTATTAGCCTTGCTTCTTTTTTTATCCCCACTTGTTTGCTTATTTGCTAATTCAGAGAATACAGCCACATGCAATAGAGACTCCTAGTCACCACAATTAATAAAATTCAATTCCTAGCACATTTTGGATTCTAGTATATTGGCTGAGATGAATCTTGACCCGATTCGTCATTCAGCAGTTTTCACAGGAAAAAAGCAGTAAACTTCATCCTTAACACTCAATTAACATGAGTAGTAGAACTTAGCATTTCTTTTGGTGGTGGTGTTTCAGTTTGTCTGTCTGAAGACTCCACAAGACAACATCAGTCCTGGCTTGACAAAGCAAGTTATCACTACAAAGGTGAGACACCACAATGCGGGGATGCGGGTGGTAGTTTTTTAAAAGTATGTATGCTGCAGAAATCTCTACTCTTCAGCAAGATATAAATCTAGAGATTCTATAGATAAAGATTCAACTGCAGAACTCATTAAGTGTGATCTGGCAATTCTAACCTGTCTTAAAACAGCTGAATTGACTTGAAAACTGTTTGGAGCTGAAATGGAAAGTTGCTATAAAAATAGTGAATTATCCCCTTTTAAAACTGGTTTAGTAAGAACCGTTTATGTTTCTGGAATCTGACCTACTTTTTTGGCTCCCAGCTAGATTTATAATTTGTTCAGCAGAATCTTTATTTTAAAAACTGTTTAGAATTTTCATGAAAATTGTCCTAGTGTACACCAGACCAGGCACATCACTATCAGTTTTCATTTGGTTCACATTTCAAAGGTTTTCCCAAAAGAACTACAGCCTTAAACATTCTTTAAATTAATACTTAGCGCTTTCTGGAGCACAAGAAGGTGATCATGTGGGCAAATTTCCAGCATCATAAACCAGCCCAAAATAATCCCTGGGCTCAAATTTGTTATCTCATCCCTTTCTTTGGACTCCTACCCCCATTCTGCAAACATCCATGAAAAGGTTTGGAGAAAGATTCAAGGACCATATATTTCCCTAGTGGGCACTGGAATTTTAAAGGTGAACTAAAAAAACGCCAAGCAGATAATAGTAGAACAAGAACCTGCACTTTGCCATTTCACTTCCCTTACGTGAGATACAAAGGCCCTCTCTGTAATTAGTTTTAACCCAATTTTATAAAGAATGTTTCTCCCAGCAGGTTGGCCGTAGATTGACCAGGCTAACTATTCTGAAGTGTTTTAGGTGAGAATATTCTTTTGCCAGGTGCACAGTGACCAGGCAATTTCTCTTTTACCTACTGATAGCAACTATAAACTAATAGAAATGGGTTAAAAACAAGTACAAATAGAGTCAAAGGTAAGAGATAAAGGGCAGACCTTTGTCTTCTGTTTTGTTAAAAAAAGAGAAGAGATGACATATTCCTTTAGTGAGGGAAAGAAAGTCTGTCCCCTAAGTCATGTGGTACAGCAGAGGACATCAGACTGGTGATAAACAAGGTAAGAAGCTGTAGTGTAGACAGGACTCACCAGTGCGGTAGGAATTGCCAAGTAATGTAACCTTCCTAATTTGAACTGATGTTTGTGTAAAGTACAATTTATTGGTTATAATTTTTTCTTGCAACAACTGGAGTGGGTTCCTTGGAAGCACTGGTACATGTGTCTGTCATCTGGATGTTTGCATTTTGACAAGTAAGATTTCATAGTTGCCTAAAAAGAATTACTAAAAGACTATCTCAACAATTTCAATTACACGATTCAATAGGAAATGTGTGTTTTGTAAATCTCAGGGGGTTTTATACATCATCTGCAGTGTATTGTGATTTTGGCACCAAATCAGTGTGAAAACACAAAAAGAAAAAGCTCTTTAACACTGCCTCACAGAGCACAAGTTTACAACACAAAAACCCAAACTCTTCCTTTATGGTGACTTCGGGCTCAAATGTTTTGGCAGTCAAGGATCTATACAGATCATATACAGAGTTTTTTAAAAATCTTTAATAAAAAGCCTGACCACCTAACATGATGCAATCCAGCTTTCCTTAAAGTAGATGAGATTTTATCATGACAGATCTAAATGGGTCTTTGGAATACAATCCCATGAATTAAAAGTTCAGAGGTTCATCCACTCACTAATGTCATTTTCCCATTTCCACTTCGTTTTAAAAATATCAATATTTTAAAAACCATTTAAGGTTTGTAAACAAGTAAATCAAACTGACAAACAAAATCGCCTACTAAACTGACAATATTTTGGAATTTACACAGCTGGAAAATTAGTCCTAAGACATTGGACATTCTAGGAAAAAAATTTCTGGCATGTCCCATTGTATTCAACCCATCATGTTTACTACATTAATCAAAAGGCAGATAGTTCACTTAACTACAGGCGGGCCAAAAAACCAGAACTTTAAATCCATACTACCTTCAAAAATTGAGAGGTTCAGATCAAAATCTGTCCCTATATAGTTTTGCTTCTGTGTTGGAGCCCAAACTAGACAGAATATATCTTCTTCCTGGTACAGAGTCAGTCAAAAATCTCCCAACACTAGCCTACTATACATTTTGGACCAAGACTGCAGAAATCTCAATGAGAGCAACTGATCTTGGGAGATTTATGTGCTATTACATTCAAACCACCGTCTGAACCTATTCTGCATCTGAATACTGCCTTGTCAGATGATTTCCCATACCAATGGTCAACTGGCTTTCAAGCAATAGGTTTGGGATTTTTTTGTTTGTTGCTTTTTAAAATCTAATGTAATTCTACATCTCCACAGCCTAAGTTTTCAAAAATAACAAGTGATTTTGGGTGCCCAATTTGAGACATCTTAAAGAGGCTGATTTTCAAAAAGTGCTGACCATTCACCTTCAGAAAAGAAGGCCTCTCTAAAGTGTCTCAAACTGGTAATTTAAAATTGCTAGCCATTTTGAAAAAAAATGGCCTCTTTTAAATCAGTTCCGATTAATTTGGTTCAAAAGACATTTGGCCTCAACCATGTTGGGCAAAATATATTTAAATTGAGTTAACCTCAGCTGGATTAAACCATGCTTTTCACTAGTTCAGCAAACATGGTTTGGGCATAAATGTCAGTGCAGGATTTTTTTTATAGAATCAGAGATGGCAGAGATGGTAAAGATCACTTAGACAGTCCAGTCTGTGACCTTAATGGGAGTCTCCAAATGTGGTTACTGCTGATGGTTTTACTAGTTCTCGCTATCTGATGTATAAGAGTTAGATCAGCTGTGATTGAGGGTTTTTTTAGCAGCTGAACACATCACCATTACAGTCTGCTCCACCTTACTCTCTCTGATTTATTTGTTAGATGTAGTTGCTGCCTCTAGCGTATTCCCACACAAGCAAACACAAAATATTGCATGGTGTCAAAACGTTAGTGTCTCTTTCTTCTTTACATGCAGGATTCTTTCCTGCAGCATATTCTCTAGCATTTTGTCCAGCCATTTATAAATGTTCCAATTTAATGAGGCTTCCACCACTTTCTTTGGGAGACTATTCCACAGCCCAATACATCTCAAGAATATTCATTTTTTTCTACTATTCTAAGGTCTGCTCTACACTGACCTTTCCCACCATTGCTATCACCAGTACTGCTCTGCCAGTGGCAGCAGTGGTTGGTGGGCTGGTGTAGATGTAACCATCTAGCTTTGTAACCACCATGTTGTCTACACATACTCTGTTGAACACCTGGGTCCAGTCTTCACTTATACTCCAAGCTTCTGTGACAATCCGGGATGCTCCACAAGAAGGGGGAAAAGCCTGTCAAACAGAGAGTATACATACTTTCTTACTGATTTAATTAGGGTTTTGGAGCTGTGCTCCGACTCTGCTCCAGCTCCAGGCAAAAACTTGCAGCTCCACTGCTCTGGAGCTGCTTGGCGCTCCAGCTCCAGGCTCCGCTCCAAAGCCCGGGATTTAATCCTATTATTTCTGGTCACATCCTTGTACTTTACACTAAAATCTCTCTGTATCTTTAGTATTGGTACCCTTCAAACATGTAGACTATTATGTTACCATCGGCATGGGAGCAAAGGGAGTAAGAGGGAATGAGGGACAGGAGACTTGAAGCCTGGAGCAGGTTTGCTAATCTGAGCTAGCCAGACACACCTGGCAAGGGGAGGGAACCACAAGCAGCTGGTTCTTTAAAAAAGAGTTGAAGCAGTTGCTTGGAAGAGCTGACTCTGGAAAGTCTACAGGGGAATCAATGCTGAGCAGGACAACTGCAAGCCAAACCCCAGGTGGGTTAACCTCCCCTCCTCAAGAGCTCATAAAAAAGAAAAAGGACTACATGAAGGAAACCTTTGGTTAACCCAGGCTCTGAAGCAGATTTTGGGGGCTCTGAGTTTTACCTTTGAGTTACTGCCTGAATAAACCCAGACCCCTCTAAGGATGGCGATTGGACAAGCAAGTGTGTGGAGTCTCTGTAAAAGGGCTTGGAACACGGAAAATAAAGGGCAGAGCAGAGGCATCCTGGCCACAAGAGGACGCCTGGGAGCAGCCCACTTATCCACATTGTTAACCAAGTAATACTGTACGAGTTCCTGGGTTCGTTGATTTTTTGGTCCTAAGTCAATCTTTTCTTTTGCCCTAATCGTTTTGTTGCTCTTCTCTGAACTCTCTCTATTTTAACATCTCTAATAATGTTATCAGACCTGAACAGATTCATCTAGATGCAATGGCACCAGAAGTACACACAGGAACTGTTTCCTACCCACACCATAATGCAACATCCTTGCTGGTATAGCTCCAGACTGAACCATGCCCAAGCCAGCTCTAAGGTCTGAGAGCCCTGAAGAAGAACTCTAGTCCTACTGCCAGAACTAGACAATTGGATGAGTCGCTAAGGCTGTCCCAACAACCCAATCACAGAGCCACAAAGAAACCCTTCTACTGCTTGTGCTTAACACAGGCTTGGCTAGATAAAATAAAATCCACTGAGAACAGTTCTCATTTACAGTGGCAACCTGATACAGACGGCTCACAAATCGCATTATGTATCATCACTAATAGGCATACAAATATTGTTTTATGTCCTTGGACCAATCCAAAATACATCATCACAGATAACGCCATCAGTTATCTAAAACCCCCAAAACATGAAGTAAAACAATAGGAAAGGTCATAAAATAAATACCAGCATGCAGGCCATAAATATCATCTACAAATATTGGACAATGACGAATCCAATCTATTACTATTAAGACAGGAGACCTAAGAGAACATGGATTTTATATCTTTTTAATGCATTTCAGCTCTCAGCTGCTGAAAATTCAAAAGACCTCCTACCAAAGAGAGATGAAACCTTTAGTAACAACCAGGAAACCATTCTGTAAACTACGTATATACACAAGAGGATTGAATTGTATATGATAGAACAATCATGCAAGATGCAACTATTTGTCGGACCTAAAGGAAAGCAAACGACAAATTGCATCCAGCACTCTTGTTCATCACCAAAAAAAAAAGTTTAAGAACAATTAAAGGACTTAGCATACAAAAGAGAGAGAACCATTGTGCATTTCATCTGAACTGTCTGATAAAATAGAATTTTTATTCTGACAGGGAAACATTACAATTATTTTAGACCAGCAGACGAAGCATAGAGACAGAGACAGAGCCAGAAAAGTTCTTGTGACCCCATTATATTCAGAATTCTGTGTGGCTCACAGATGCCCTGTGACTCAGAATTCTAGCATCTCCACCCAGAACATCATTTTACCATTTGACACATACAGTATTATGAGGCTGGAGCTTTACATGAATTAGGGCATGCCATTAACAACAGGTGCCTTTACACCGATGAACAATTCTTTAAACAGCATTAAAACACTAAAGGTAAATCTTTTTCCTTGTAAGTTAATACACTGCAAAGGTCATTGCTTAGCTTGTTCTGCATGCTGTACTTCTGCAATAAAACAACATAAAAAATGTAAATGACGGGACCCAGTTTAGCATAATATACTATAATTGGAATAGGTCATTATTAAAATGTTTAGATAAGTGGTGGAATCATAACCTTTTATGCAGACTAGAGGAACAAGTTATGGGAAACATATGGAGAGCCCAAAAGGCTGTGTGACTCAAACTTCAAGCCACAGGAAGTTAAAACAGACAGTAAATCACTAAATCTCATCTTTGGTTTTTCAATTTTTTGTTCTTGTTTTGGTTTTTTCCATTTTTTGCTGACAGATGAAAAAGAGTAGCTGAACGTGAGTAAGATTTAAATTACCATCTATTTCCTTTATACTTCTACAGGGTATGCTGCCCAGCATACAATGTGTTTCATTCCTTATGCTTAAAACTAATTGCCATTAAGTAGTCAGATTCCAATATTAGGTGGTAGTAGAAATTTTTTTTTTTACCAAGGCTTCTTGGTAAAGGCTACAGATGCATTTTAGAACTAGAATACATTTGAACTGATACTATAGTAGTTATCTTTAATGATCTAATGCTAACATCTGGTTTCATGCACAGGTATCATCAATGCCTTTGGTGAATTTGTGAGAAAACATTTGATCTAAGCTCTTCCCAAAGGAGAATTGTGAGACTATACTATAAGGACTCATTCGGTTGCAATAATTATTAATGTATCAGCTACATTCTTAAAGCTGTAACTGCGATCCATTTGTAATTCATGGGCTCAGAGAGAAAGATGATACAACAGAATACCGAAGAACAATGTTTAAAGAAACATTTTGAAGGAAATCATAATTTAAATTCAGGGAGGTAAACAGAAAAAGGATTATACGGCAACAGGGTTTACCAAAGGTAGATCATGGCAGACTAATGCAATATCTTTCTTTGAGGAGATGACTGGTTGTTTGAATAAAGGAAATGCAGTAGATCTAACATACTTGGACTTCAGTAAAGCATCTGATATACCACCACTTGGGAAATTATTAGTACAATTGGGGAAGAAAGGGATTAGTACAAGAATTGCAAGGTGGGTAAGGAACTGCCTAAAGGAGAGAAGGCAACAGGTTGTGCTGAAAGGTGAACTATCAGACTAGAGGAAGGTTAGTAGCAGAATTCCTCAAGGATCAGGCTTGGGACCAATCTTATTTAATCTTAATGTGCTAATGAAATTTGTTGATGATACTAAATTGGGAGGCACCGTCAATACAGAGGAGGGTGGGATTATTATACAGGAAAAACCATCTGACCTTGAAGATTGGAATTACAGAAATGGGTTGACAGTACAGAGCACAAGGTCATACACTTAGGGGTCTTGCAGTAAGAATTTTTGCTGGAAGCTGGGAGCTCATCTGTTGAACTTGAAAGCAAGAGAGAGACCTGGGTATGTTTGTCAATCACAGGACAACAATGCACAACCAGTGTGATGCGGCTGCAAAAAAGGATATATAATCCTATGATGTACAAGGGGAGACAGAGATGTAATTCATGCCATTATACAAGGCACTGGTAAGACCTCATTTAGAACACTGTGTACAATTCTGGTCACCCATGTTTAAGAAAGGTGAATTCAAACTGGTACAGGTGCAGAGAAGAGCTATTAGGATGATGAGGGGAATGGAGGGCCTAATCTTACAAAAGGAGACTAAAAATTTGGCTGAGAGGAGATATGATTGCTCTCTATTAATATATTAGGGGGAGTAAACACCAGGGAGAGTGAAGAACTATTAAATCTAAAGGACAATGTTGTCACAATAACAAATGGATATAAGCTGGCCACGGATAATTCAGACTGAAAATTAGAAGAAGGTTTCTAGCTATCAGGTGAGTGAGGTTCTGGAGCATCCTCCCAATAGGAGTTGTGGAAGAAAACAATATAAATAGTTTTAAGAGAGAGCCTGATACTTTTGAGTATGATTGTATGATGTGGTTGCGTGGGGTGGTGAGGAGCAGGGCTCACAGCCATGGGGCAACAGCTCACATGCTTTCTGTGCATGTCTTATGTTCCTAAAAGCTCATGCTTCAGGGCTTCAGCTTGTCACCTGCAGGGGTCAGGCAGGGTCACCCCATATATATTCTTGTTTGGTTGTTTTTTGTCTTCTTCCTCTGAAGGATCAGAGTTTTCCACAGCTGGAGATGGGACACTGGATGGGGTAGGCCAGTGCTCAGAGAGGTCACCAAACATTCTCTCTCTCTCTCTCAGGTACTTAGCTGGCTGGTTCTTGCTCACATGCTCAAGGTCTAACTGATCACTATATGTGGAGTTGAGAAGGAATTTTCTTGCCAGTCAGATTGGCAGCAGCTTTGTTTTTTTCCTTCCTATGCAAGTTGCTGGGTATATCTCGCTTAATTAATTCCCTGTCATTGCATGGGCCTCAGGCTTTGGTGCACCTCAGTCCCTTCTGGTCTCTGTCCATAGCACAGAATAGTTTAGTCTCCTACAGGCTATAATACTTTGATCTAATTTCAGTGGTTGGGTTTAATGTGTGGATGCTAGGTGGTGGTGGTGGCCTGTGAGATATAGGAGATCAGATTGGGTGATCTGGTGGCCCCTTCTGAAAACTTTATGATTAATCCATGTTTCTGAGGTTAGCAGACTGTGTTGAACTTCTCTACAAACAATAGTCACTAGCCTAGTACTGCACTTGTAGAGGAGGTATTATCCTCCCAGCCACAGGGTTTAGATTCTGCATATGCACATTGAAGATTTTGCTGATGGAACTCATTGTATGTAGGCAAAAAGATGACCTGGGACAAAGAACTATGTGAATACATATTTTATGAACTAGTAATTATTTGTTGAATTGTTTTCCCACCCAAAACTATTCTGTATTATACACATTTGTTTTCAATCATTCTTGCACACTAGTAATCACATATATATAGTGATGTTGATATGCACTGACACACAGCATCTCATATTAATTGCTTAGAAAGCACAGCAGGGGAGATACCTCTCTGGGTTAAAAAAAAAAAAAAGAAAAAAAGCACTCATCAAGGGTCTGTTCTGTCCCCTCTGCTAGCCATCACAGACATGTAAGCACTGGCCATTAAAATGCATGGGAAAATGGAGCTATGAGACAGGGACGTCAATGGTAATCCCTAGAAGATATGGCACTTATGTAGATAAAATCCAGTTAAGACTTTCCAACTCTGATGTCTTCATCCCAAGGCAGCTGGAAAGGAGATTCCTTGCTTCAAAATCTTCTGGCTTTAGAAAGTTACATGCAAATATTAGAAATGATCTCGTTCTTCTATTCACATGCATTGAATTTCTCTTGACAGCTGGATAAAATCAGATGTCTAAGTGTCTGGATCATTGCTGATTAGAAAATTATAATTACTGAAAATTTACCCCTCCCCCTACTTACCAAAGTTACATCTCTACCTATGGGGCTAAAATTAAAAACCAGCCCAATGTTTTCAAAAGTGGCCACAAATTCTGGGTGTTAGTATTGGGGTGTCCAAATTTAAACATCAGGTTTTCAAACATGTTGGAATGACTTTGGATAGCAGGGGCTTCCATTAAATCTCAGTGTCTAGCAAGCATGACCATACTGTAGTTTCTGAGTTACCACAGTTATTTCCTATGCTTAGAATAGGAAATAACTGTGGTATCTCAGAAAAAACAGTGTGGTCATGCTTGGTAGATGCTGACTTTTTAACAGTCATCAGGGTACATGGTGAGTGGACTGCCCCCTATTAAGTGGGTGGACTGCCCCCTATTAAGATGCTGTGTGCACCTACAGTTCATAGATCATTGTGACTAGGATGAAGGGATAATCTGGAATCATGGCTGGATTAAGAAAATAGAGGGCCTAGGTATACCATGACATGGGGCCCTCTGCGTCTCCATCCCCCCATGGCGGACCTGCCTCCCACTTTAAATGATGGTGGAAAGGGGCCCGTCTCTCTTCCTGGAGAGAGATAGGGGCATCAGCATGAGGCCCTATTTGTATCGAGTAGCAGCAGCAGGGGCCCCCTCCCCTTGAGAGCAACAGGAGGAGTCCTTTCCCACCAGAAAGAGGCAGGGTAGCAGTAGAGTGGAGACTCCCCAGCACTTATCCAGGTACTTAGGATATATCTGCTTGCGTGGGTGGGTTGACCAAACCCGTCACATTCTTCTCTTCCTGCCACACACGATGCTGGGGCGCTGTTGGCAGGATTTTGGAGAGAACACCTCATTGACATGTATGAGGCAGTTACTCCTCTCCAAGGTAATATTTCAGGCTACGTGCTAATTAAGTCCTTGACTTTGAAATGCATCAAAATAACTACTCCAGAATAATTATTATTCTGGAATAGTTATTTTGGTATAAACCCAGATGTGGAGATATATTCCAGAATAAGAGAGCCTTTTTGTGATTTAGCTTAATCCACTGGAGAATCTCCATGGGTTTGATACTGAAATTATTCCAGCATAGCTATTTCAGGGAATTTCTAAGTATAGACAAGCCCTCAGACAGACATTGCTGCATCAGTTGCATTTGATTCATCTTCTCAAGTTTTTCTTCACAACCATGAGAGCTAGAAACGTAGATAAAACAAGAAGAAAGCTGGGATTCTAATGTAACCATATAACTCAAGTTTCAGAGTAGCAGCCGTGTTAGTCTGTATTCGCAAAAAGAAAAGGAGTACTTGTGGCACCTTAGAGACTAACAAATTTATTAGAGCATAAGCTTTCGTGAGCTACAGCTCACTTCATCGGATGCATAATCATGACTGAAACTCGTCTTTGGTTTGATTTTCTTCTATGTTCTAGTCTTGAAAATATCTGTCACATATGCCTACCAGTAGTCGCTTTACTTGCTATTAAAACTGTTATAATTATGATATACTACTATGGCACTTCAGCAATTCACCTGATGGCTGGCATCTGTGCAAAATCATCATTTCTTATTGTTTGTGAATTTGGTCTTCTTACATGTGAGAAGATGTTAATTTAGATTTCTGAATATCTTCTTGTACAATTACAGGTGTATCTTACTTTGAAAGGGCACTCACGGAAGCACCCTGATCACTGAATAATCTGCAACAATGTGAAGACTACAGGCATGAGTGGCATTAATTAATCAGTTTCTGTTGGAAAAATTACTGACACGTGGGTGGTAACTGCTGGGCTAATGACACAATTGGCTCAGTAACTGGGAAGATATATAACTGCAAGGAACACGAAGTAAAAGGATGGAGCTCACAAGGTAAATTGTGAAAGGAGAGAAAGCTGAGAGAAAGGCTCCACCTGCTGTATATCTATGCTATGTCTTGCCATGTTTGGAAACTGAGGAATAAAGGTTTCAGAGTACAAGCCATATTAGTCTGTATCTGCAAAAAGAAAAGGAGGACTTGTGGCACCTTAGAGACTAACAAATTTATTTGAGCATAAGCTTTCATGAACTACAGCTCACTTCATCGGACACATTCAGTGGAAAATACAGTGGGGAGATTTATATACCCAGAGAACATGAAACAATGGGTGTTACCATACACACTGTAAGGAGAGTGATCAGGTAAGGTGATCTGTTACCAACTTTTTGTAGTGATAATCAAGGTGGGCCATTTCCAGAAGTTGACAAGAACGTCAAGCGGGGGCGGGGGGGGGGAATAAACATGAGGAAATAGTTTTACTTTGTGTAATGACCCATCCACTCCCAGTCTTTATTCAAGCCTAAGTTAATTGTATCCAGTTTGCAAATTAATTCCAATTCAGCAGTCTCTCCTTCAGCAGTCTCTACTTGGAGTCTGTTTTTGAAGTTTTTTTGTTGAAGGATAGCCACCCTCAGGTCTGTAATCGAGTGACCAGAGAGATTGAAGTGTTCTCCAACTGGTTTTTGAATGTTATAATTCTTGACGTCTGATTTCTGTCCATTTATTCTTTTACGTGGAGACTGTCCAGTTTGGCCAATGTACATGGCAGAGGGGCATTGCTGGCACATAATGGCATATATCACATTGGTAGATGTGCAGGTGAAAGAGCCTCTGACAGTGTGGCTGATGTGATTAGGCCCTATGATGATGTCCCCTGAATAGATATGTGAACACAGCTGGCAACGGGCTTTGTTGCAAGGATAGGTTCCTGAGTTAGTGGATCTGTTGTGTGGTGTGTGGTTGCTGGTGAGTATTTGCTTCAGGTTGGGGGGCTGTTTGCAAGCAAGGACTGGCCTGTCTCCCAAGATCTGTGAGAGCGATGGGTCGTCCTTCAGGATAGGTTGTAGATCCTTGATGATGTGTTGGAGAGGTTTCAGTTGGGGGCTGAAGGTGAAGGCTAGTGGCATTCTGTTATTTTCTTTGTTGGGCCTGTCCTGTAGTAGGTGACTTCCGGGTACTCTTCTGGCTCTGTCAGTCCGTTTCTTCACTTCAGCAGGTGGGTACTGTAGTTGTAAGAATGCTTGATAGAGATCTTGTAGGTGTTTGTCTCTGTCTGAGGGGTTGGAGCAAATGCGGTTGTATCGTAGAGCTGGGCTGTAGACAATGGATCGTGTGGTATGGTCTGGATGAAAGCTAGAGGCATGTAGGTAGGAATAGCAGTCAGTAGGTTTCCGGTATAGGGTGGTGTTTATGTGACCATCGCTTATTAGCACCATAGTGTCCAGGAAGTGGATCTCTTGTGTGGACTGGTCCAGGCTAAAGTTGATGGTGGGATGGAAATTGTTGAAATCATGGTGGAATTCTTCAAGGGCTTCTTTTCCATGCGTCCAGATGATGAAGATGTCATCAATGTAGTGCAAGTAGAGTAGGGGCATTAGGAGACGAGAGCTGAGGAAGCGTTGTTCTAAGTCAGCCATAAAAATGTTGGCATACTGTGGGGCCATGCGGTATACACTGTCCCCAAATATGAAATAGTTACGGGTGAGGACAAAGTCACAAAATTCAG
The DNA here is from genome assembly GCF_009764565.3 of Dermochelys coriacea. Classification (NCBI taxonomy): domain Eukaryota; kingdom Metazoa; phylum Chordata; order Testudines; family Dermochelyidae; genus Dermochelys; species Dermochelys coriacea. Next base: position 196,922,928 of record NC_050069.1, read on the forward strand.
CCACCAGGTTTGCCATGACATTATCGGGGATACTGTTCCTGACAGCTGGTAGTCCATCTTTGTGTGGAATGTTGGTGTAGAGGGCTTCTACATCCATAGTGGCCAGAATGGTGTTTTCAGGAAGATCATCAATGGATTGTAGTTTCCTCAGGAAGTCAGTGGTGTCTCAAAGATAGCTGGGAGTGCTGGTAGCGTAGGGCCTGAGGACAGAGTCTACATAGCCAGACAATCCTGTTGTCAGAGTGCAAATACCGGAGATGATGGGGCGTCCAGGATTTCCAGGTTTATGGACCTTTATGGATATAATACCGCTGGTCGGGGTTCCAGGGGTGTGTCTGTGCGGATTTGTTCTTGTGCTTTTTCCAGAAGTTTCTTGAGCAAATGCTGTAGTTTCTTTTGGTAACCCTTAGTGGGATCAGAGGGTAATGGCTTGTAGAAAGTGGTGTTGGAGAGCTGCGTAGCAGTCTCTTGTTCATATTCTAACCTATTCATGATGACAACAGCACCTCCTTTGTCAGCCTTTTTGATTATGATGTCAGAGTTGTTTCTGCGGCTGTGGATGGCGTTGTGTTCTGCACGGCTGAGGTTATGGGACAAGTGATGCTGCTTTTCCACAATTTCAGCCTATGCACGTTGGCGGAAGCACTCTATGTAGAAGTCCAGTCTGTTGTTTCACCCTTCAGGAGGAGTCCACCCAGAATCCTTCTTTTTGTAGTCTTGGTAGGAGGATCTCTGTGGGTTACTATGTTGTTCAGAGGTGTGTTGGAAATATTCCTTGAGTCGGAGACGTCAAAAATAGGATTGTAGGTCACCACAGAACTGTTTCATGTTCATGGGGGTGGAGGGGCAGAAGGAGAGGCCTCGAGATAGGACAGATTCTTCTACTGGGCTAAGAGTATAGTTGGACAGATTAACAATATTGCTGGGTGGGTTAAGTGGCTATTGTGGCCCCTTGTGGCATGTAGTAGTTTAGATTGTTTAGTGTCCTTTTTCTTTTGTACAGAAGCAAAGTGTGTGTTATAAATGGATTGTCTAGTTTTTGTAAAGTCCAGCCATGAGGAAGTTTGTGTGGAAGGTTGTTTTTTTTTATGAGAGTATCCAGTTTTGAGAGCTCATTCTTAATCTTTCCCTGTTTGCTGTGGAGGCTGTTGGTCAGGTGGTTCCACAGTTTCTTTGAAAGCGTGTGGCACAATCTGTCAGTATAGTCTGTGTGGTACGTAGATTGTACTGGATTTTTTACCTTCAGTCCTTTTGGTATGATGTCCATCTGTTTGCATTTGGAAAGGAAGATGATGTCTGTCTGTATCTGTATGAGTTTTTTCATGAAGTTGATAGATTTCCACTCCATACAGCTTAATTCAGTGCCTTGCATAATGATAGATTTCAGAGTAGCAGCCATGTTAGCCACACTATAAGAGGCTCGTTCACCTGCATATCTACCAATGTGATATGTGGCATCATGTGCCATCAATGCCCCTCTGCCATGTACATTGGTCAAACTGCACGGTCTCTACATAAAAGAATAAATGGACACAAATCAGATGTCAAGAATTATAACATTCAAAAACCAGTCAGAGAACACTTCAATCTCTTTGGTCACTCGAATACAGACCTAAAAGTGGCAATTCTTCAACAAAAAAACTTCAAAAACAGACTCCAAGGAGAGACTGCTGAATTGGAATTAATTTGCAAACTGGATACACATTAACTTAGGCTTGAATAAAGACTGGGAGTGGATGGGTCATTACACAAAGTAAAACTATCTCCCCATGTTTATTCCCCCTCCCCCCCCGCTGTTCTTCAGACATTCTTGTCAACTGCTGGAAATGGCCCACCTTGATTATCGCTACAAAGTTCCCCCCCACCTGCTCTCCTGCTGGTAATAGCTCACCTTACCTGATCATTCTCCTCACAGTGTGTATGGTAACACCCATTGTTTCATGTTCTCTGTTTATATAAATCTCACCACTGTATTTTCCACTGAATGCATCCGATGAAGTGAGCTGTAGCTCATGAAAGCTTATGCTCAAATAAATGTTAGTCTCTAAGGTGTCACAAGTCCTCCTTTTCTTTTTGAGGAATAAAGGTATACGTGGTGACAAAAAAACAGAGTGTGTATGTTTGGGAGTAGGAGACCACGTTCCCATATTAGGAACAGACTTAGCCATGTTTTCTATATATTACTCACCCATTCCCAAACTTAAAAATAAACAAACACACACATTTTTTTTAAATGTTACCCTGGTTAAAAATTCTTCTCACTTATACTTGTGCACCCTTTTGCATTTCAGTGAAGTTTCACTGACGTCGCTGAGATTCCAATTTGGCCCTTTATAATTATGAATGTTGACCTACTTTGTGAGTATAGTGCTCCAAAATGAATGGCCAGGGACTGAAGTGATAATTACCATATATACACGTTCATAAGCCGAATTTTTTTTTAATAAAAAAGGGAAGCATCAGAGAAGGCTGTCGGCTTATGAACGTGTATAGAGAGGGGAAGAGGTGGGACACAGCTCCCGCCCCCAACAGAAGGGGCAAAGAGAGCCAGCACAGCCATCAAAGCCAGAGGGAAGAGGCGGAGCCAGAGACTCTCCGCTTCTGGCCACGCTGCTCTCTCCACAGCCTCCAAAGCAGCTGCAGCTCCGGGGCTGGCAGGCTGTGGCCATACTGCCAAGCCTGCCGGCAGCTCTGGCCAGGCCAGAGACATCCTCCCCTGGCCGCCCCACAGGTAAGGTGGGATGGGATAGGGAGAGTGTGGGGGTCCTGGGCTAGAGGTGGGACGGGGAGGGGTCATGTGGGGAGGTCCCGGGTTAGGGATGAGGTCATGTAGGGGGTGGTCACAGGGGTTACTCCCTTGACCCCCAGCTTCTCCCCCCCCAAAATTTCCTCATCAGTTGCTGTCCCGGCCGGTCAGGGTAAGCCGCTGGCGGGCCAGGACATTTTGTTTACTTAGGTTTACCTCCGTGCCTGCGGACGCTCAAAGTAAATGTTTTGGCCCGCCGGTGGCTTATCCTGATGGGCCGGGAGCCAAAGTCTAAAGACCCCTGAATTATAGGGTCAGCTTATGAATGGGTCATAAAAATTTGCCATTTTTACTTATCCATCCTGGGGGGGGTCGGCTTATAAACGAACTGGCTTATGACCGAGTATATATGGTATTTTCCATCTTGACTCAGCTTGTTGCCATGTATCACAATGAATGTCTAATTTTATAAATGTATGCTATGGGAAAATATAGGTTTTTTCAATGATAAAAAATGGTAATTTCACTGGTGAACAAACTTCCATCTATTCTATCCTTATTAAAATCACAGGCAAACCACTCAGATGTCGTGTGAGGGATTTTAAAAAATAAGGAAACAACAAAAGCAAGGTATTTGTCAATATAACATTTGCAGGCTTGTGTGGGGTATACGTGCATGGAAGAATGTCTGTGTGGAGCACTTGTGCATCTGTCTACATGAAGGCATACACCTGTGTGGATTTAATGAGCCACAACCCTAGGGACTCAAACCAAATCAAAAGTAACATCACTGAGATTTAGAAGAGATCTGAATCTGGCCCCACGTTTCTAAATGAAAAGAAATTGGAAACAAAACCGATTTTTATATAAATCATATTATCTTGTCATATCTGCGTATCCAAAACAGGCTAAGTGGTATATTCCTTCCTCTAAATGCATGCACATAGCCTCCACTAGTATTCATAGGAGTCATTGCCTTACACTGAGCAAACATCCTATATACACTGATTTTTTTTCTCCCCTTACAGAAGCATCACCCTTGTGCTGAGCTACAGAAGAACACAATCAGTGCCCCCACTAAAGTGCTAAAACAATATAGCACTAAAGAAAACGCTTCCTATCACTTGCACACCAAAATAATATTTTTTCTAAACTATGTTTTTGCAGTTTTCTTTTGGTATTCTTGGTTTTTGGGGTGAGTATGGTCTGCTTGCTGAATCTACGACAGAGTTCTCTCCATTTGAGCAACAAATTCTTAAGCTGCATATTTGTGGTTGGATAACTCCTGCATAGGGCGTTTGGAGTTTCCTGAGTATGGAGGAAAAAAGGAATCAGACTCCAGTGTTTAACTCATTTACTGCACTCAGATTTCCTGTTTTCAAATGCAAAGAGTGCATAAAAGTTTCCAAGATACATAGATCTGTGAGTGTTAAAGACAGGGAGCCTGATTCAAACTGCTGAAACTCCATTGATTTCAGTAGTGTTAGTCCAGATCTAAACTTGTGTAAGTGGGAGGAGCATCAGGCACAGTGTGTATTTATAAAAAATGTGCCAATCCCTGTTTGGCTGAAGTTCACAACACATAAACCAACCCATAAACGTACTTCACGCCACAGCAACAGTAGTAAGGCTAAACCTTTCACTAATCTGCAACTGTTCTGCAAAAGGGCTATCTATCACAGGTGAAAAGTATTGAGAGGGTATATTTACTGAGCACTTATACTGCAATCTCCTAAGCAGAGGAATGTTTTAATCTCAGACAGTTACATTATGGAAAAAATCAAGTCAATCTAGAAACCAAGTTAAACACTTTGCATCAGGGGACTGTGGGAAAATCTGTTTGAAGCGATAGCAAGAGGTTGAACATTACAAGTTGGAAAACTGTTGTATGCGCTGTAAGGTTGAGGTGTTTTTTAAGTGAATTTAGTAGTTGGAAAAAGTGTTGAACTGAGATTCCTGGAGACTCAAGATGTGATTCTCAAAGACACAGCATTAACCCAATTCTATTCCCATTAGGCAACGGTGAAACTCTCATTCACTTCTGTGAGAACAGATGTAGACCAATGCTAAGTGCTTTTGAAAATCCCATCATAAATCCCTAATTATCCACTATCCAGGTACAACATAAGCAATGGCAATACAAGCTTCCCTCCATGTTACTCTGAGTGCTTGTGGGAGAAACACCTCAAAAGGTGAGAGAGCATTTTGATCTCCATATCAATTATTTCTTCTACTCTACTGTCAAGAACGGTTCCAGTTAATGTTTACTGAGATGGCTGGTTTCTCCCTGAACAGGAACAAGATCACAAATTTATTTCACACTGGCTACTCAACAGCTCTCAGATAAGAACCTAAAACATTCCAGACTAGACCAGTCATCCTTCTGCTGTAATCCAGTATCCCTGTTGTCCCGTATCTATTACAGTAGGTGCTTTAATAAGGGTGCTCAACTACTTCATTCTTAATTTCCTAGAGGAAATGTAGGTAACTCATCTGATCCTGGTAACTTGCTGATATTAAAGTTAGCAATTCTGTTTCCAGAATCTCCCTCATTTGAACCTCTGGACAGCGTCTCAGCTTGAGAAAAGTTTAAGTTTTGGGGTAGGTACAGTATCGCCCCACCATCCTTTGTAATGAAGGCAGAGAGAAGAAAACATTTTGCTTCCCTGCAATGTCCTTATCCTCCTCAATAGTTCCCTTTGAAATAATTAATGGAAAAAAATGTTCAATAGCTGTCCTTAAGGACCGGCTCTGGTGTCTGTCTTACAGAAGAATCAATGCTATGATTTCTCATTAGCCTAGGAAAGGTCAGTTTAATGTGAACCCAGGACACAAGGAAATGGGAAAGAGGATTGAATCTCTGGGAGTACTAACAACTGAATGGTAAGACCCCATAGCAGGGCTCATGGTTGCTGAAGAACCCCTGGTAGAGTCAGTATAAGAAAGCAAGCAGTAAACGAGAGGGAGAGCCCAAACCCTTCAATTTATAAATCTGAACTACACACTTTCCTCTTGCAGGAAATGCAGATATAATATTTCATTGTAATTTAATTGGGAATTGTTATTGATTCAGGTCAGCACTGGATACATACTGTGTATAAGTTCTGGGTAAGATAGTTAACATTTTTGCAAGATAAATTGAATTGTTTGACTGCAGAAACAACTTGCATCTGTAGCGTGAAACTTCTTTGGCAACTGGTGAAGAACCCAACCCGAAAATGGATTTGTGGAGTTGTTCATGAAATGCTGTGGAATGCAGCCAACTTCTTTACAACAGAGTTCCTAGCTATTTCCATGTTGCTGAACACAGTGAGTTTTCAGAGAGTGACTGGTTGGTGCCCTAGCAGTAAGTTGATGAAAATCATTTTGCAGGAGCCAATCCAAATATTTAACCTTTATAGAAGATGTTGCTTGAAATTTTTTTCAGATAATTAAAGATGGGATTAAAATCAGCTTGACACTGAAGTTTAAGTCCTAGTATCCTGCTTTGATATCAGAAAAAGAAGAAAAAGTTGACAGTCAACACAACTGATATTCACAAATATTTTCCAATATGAAGAGAACCACATGCAGGAGTTTGTTTGGCTAGAATTTCAATCACTTAATAAAATGAGCACCACTTGTTGGATTCTGAATATCAGATGGTCCATCATGTGCTATGCTACATTTAAAAAGAAGAACGTTATAATAGGTCTATTAAAATTTTTACACAATAAAACAGAATTAAAAAGCTTTAGCTACGCACAAATGTAGAGGTGAGTATATATATCACAGCACATAGCGCACAGAGATAATACTTCTTCAGAGCAGGTGCATGTCTGATTAGAAAGTGAAATGACAGAAAAATGAATTCACAAAAGAAGAAGAGAGCTATAGGAAGGAAGTCAGCTAATAGACTTAACTGGTGTCTGATCCACATTCGGATCAGGAACACATACTGTAACCCCCCACAAGACAAGGAAATTCTGTAAGATTTTCTTTGCAGAGTTTCATTTTTGCTGGTCCCTTGGGAGAGGAGTTTGGTCAATCCCTGAAACCAACAGATCTGCAAAGGCTCTGAATCTCCATGCAGGCTCTCGTCTCTACATGGTGCCCTCCAGTTGGACATACCTAGCTCCTACATCTCTCGCAGTGCCGACAGTGGTAATACCCTGGCGTCAACATCTCCAGCTTCTGCAGAATTATGGGAAGGGAGTGATATCATGAAGGTAAGTCCTCTCATCTTTCAAAATTTCTCTGTCCCACTATGAAAGATTTTTGACATCTCTGCCTGCCATGCAGATGGAGAGGTCTATTTAGCACCGTTACTGATGTGCAAATTAATGACTAGTTTACTTTATTAGATTAACGTGATTATTAGTTTTTTTGTAGTGGTAATAATCATCCTATCCTACAGAGAGAGGCAGATTGAATCTCTCAAAAAACAATATTTTAAAACTTTGCTAATTCTAAAGAGAATTATCCCTTTGGCTGAGTTTTGATGTAGGTATAGATCGAGGTGCCAATCCTTTCTTACAACTGCAATGGAATTCCACCAACTCTATGCATGTATAAGCATCTGTCTGTGTACATAAGAACAGCCATGCTGAGTCAGACCAATGGTCCATCTAGCCCATGGTCCGGTCTTCCGACGGTGGCCCATGCCAGATGCTTCAGAGAAAATGAACAGAATGTAGGTTCCCATATGGTATTGGATTCTCAATCATGATTTCAGTTTGAGAATCATTTCACTAGACTTCTCATAGCAGGTTACTTGGTTTTATATGTCCCAGGCACATAAGCCACTCTCTAAGCATTTCTTCAACTACTATATATTTGCTGATATTTATGTGTGATGTTGCACTTCATATGCTTTCTGAAAATATGCTTATGAATGTGAATATGATGTAACTGAAATATGCTTTATGCAAAAGGTCTCTTGTAAGGTATCATTATTACAAAACTGATAATCTACTCAGTTTGTTCATCCTATTTGTATGCATGTATCATGGTTGTATCTGAAGCTAGAAATATGAAGTATAACTCTTGAGTTCCTATTGTAATTATGCAAAATATGGACCATTAATGGTGGTTTAAAATCTTGATGGCTCCCACTGACTAGGACAATTGGTTGTAGTTTATTTACCTACAAGCCTTCCTGTGCATGTGTGGGCCAGCCTGTGGGTAATGAGGACTCTCAGGGACATGTGACCATGTCATCTGATAATGAAATCGATCTTAAATATAGTATTTTTCCATTTAGAAGGAGGGGTGGGGACCCAGAGACACAAAAGATTCCTTCCATGTGCCAAAGCTATAAAAGGGGGTGCAGCAGGACAGAGAGAGCTGCCAGTCATGAGAAAGCTCCTGCTTTTCACCTAAGATGTCTGCCAGAACTAACAAGGACTGTATCAGGGGAAATGATTGGGCCCAGACTAGAAAGGAGTCTAGTCTGTGGGAAGAAGCTTATTAGAACATCTCTGAGGGTAAGATATTACCTGTAATCTGTTTTTTAATGTATTAGGCTTAGACTTCCGTATTTTTGCTTTATTTTGCTTGGTGACTTACTTTGTTCTGTCTGTTATTACTTGAAACCACTTAAATCCTACTTTTTATACTTAATAAAAATCACTTTTGTTTATTAATGGACCCAGAATAAGTGATTAATACCTAGGGGAGCAAACAGCTGTGCATATCTCTTTATCAATGTTATAGAGGGAAGACAATTTATGAGTTTATAAGCTTTATACAGAGTTAAACGGATTTATTTGGGGTTTGGATCCCATTTGGAGCTGGGTGTCTGGGTGCTGGAGGTAGGAAACCTGCAGAGCTGTTTTCACTTAAAGCCTGCAGCTTTGGGGACGTGGCCCAGACCCTGGGTCTGTGTTGCAGCAGGCTAGCATGTCTGGCCCAACAAGACAGGGTTCTGGAGTCCCAAGCTGGCAGGGAAAACAGGCTCAGAATTAATCTCAGCACATCAGGTGACAGTCCCAAGGGTGTCTCTGTGACCAAACCTGTTACAGTATGCACTGAGAGTGAACAGGAATTTTTTTAAAATGTACAAAATGTACATAAAGGAAAACAGAGGAGAAAAAATACCTCTCCAATTAAGTATAAAAAACTACATCATTGTACTAGGTGTAGCAGCATTAGTAAAAGATGTTTACTTGGCAAATGTACTTAATATTCCAGATCAGACCCTTTATAAAGAAGAAGTCCATCCTATGCTCTTTGGAGGATTTCTATGTTTCACTGGACCGTAGCACTGTGCTTCCAGCTGAAATCCAGTGGGTACAATATTGGCCCCTTTCCTAGCGCAATCCCCTCCACAGCACAGAGGCTGTGTAGAGCGCCCCTGCCTGACCCCTCTACAACAGGGTGGACTTTTCCAAGAGGGAACGCAATTTACAAGTAAAAACAGGTTTAACAACATTAATTCCTTCATTGGAAACATAATGTAGAAAAGGCTCCTTACTGCTTTAGTCTTGACAGAACATGTTTTCCAATAGTGAGAGAACACTGAACATCAATCCATTAGCGTTTGACATGTTTCAGTGAAACAAAATCAGCCAAAGAGGCATCCAAATGCTAGAAGTCATAGCAAACTAACCATCAAAACCAGGGAGGTGGCTCTGTTTATACATCAATAAGATGAATAATTGTCATATTTGACTGAACTGATACAGATGACTCAATTCCCAGGAAACTGCATTTTGTTTTCCAAATAAGATTTTTCTGGATTTCCCTCAGAAAAACTATAGAGAACTTCTTTCACAGTCTTGACACTGAGTCAGATTTATCTCCAGTAGGCGATAAATAATATATGCTATACTCAAAGTTTCAATGTATGTTGATTCACTGTGAGCGAAATTCACCCCTATAGAGGGTCAGCATAGGCACTCCTTACTTAAGTCCCATTTAAGCCTTCAAAATAAGGAGTAGGTAGGACTTAAGTGGTGGAGCAGCCAGATGCTGGCCCTCTCCATGGGGTGAGTTTCACCCCACTTCTATACTGCATTTGGCATACTGATGAATAAATATCGCACACAAAAGGTTTTGATAATTTCTTTGACATTTTGTTTTTTTATTTTGGGATCATTTGGGGGTCTATGTCCACTGATCGATGAAGGTCAAAGCCAGGCTTCCTGCCTTACAGTCTCCATTACTGGAGGTTACATTCTTCTCTTGCATCTTTGTTCCAACTTCTTCCAGTCCCAAAGATTGGCAGATAATATTCTCTTTCAGTCTGTCATGCAAATTGGCTTCCAACATCTGTATGCCCTAGCTTGCTTCTCCAGGCAGGTTTCCTTTCCGAGGCGCCTGATTTTTCAGTAATACAGTAGAACCTCAGAGTTACGAACACCTTGGGAATTGAGGTGGTTCATAACTCTGAAATGTTCATAACTCTGAACAAAACATTAGGGTTGTTCTTTCAAAAGAACACTGACTTAACACAGCTTCGCAACTTTACTATGTGGAAGAAAAATGCTGTTTTAACCATCTTAATTTAAATGAAACAAGCACAGAAACAGTTTCCTTACCTTGTTTTTTTTTAAACTTTCCCTCTATTTTTTTAGTATTTATGTTTAACACAGTACTGTACTGTATTTGCCTTTTTTTTGGTCTCTGCTGCTGCCTGATTCCGTACTTCTGGTACCAAATAAGGTGTGTGGTTGACTGGTCAGTTTTTAATTCTGGTGTTCGTAACTCTGAGGTTCTATTGTATGATGTACTATTTTGTATGAAGTCAGCTGACTTTCCTTTTAATCCCAGTTTTCTAAATATGCTGATTTTTTCTAGTGGGAGAAACATTCCGTTGCATATTTATTTTGACTTATACAAAATATTTAAAAAGCCTATTCCAGTACTCTAGGCACCTTGGCTAACTATTAAAAATATAATAAGTCCAATACACACAAAAAGGTATGCAGCAGTCTCCACAAAACCAGGAAAGAGAAAAACACCACTCCCGCCACAGATATTCCAGAGTACAAATCTCGGCCTTTGGTGCAATGCTGCCACCTCAAATCCCTTGGCTTTGCAACATAGTCTAAAGAAATTTAATATTGTACAGCACTGACATGAGCATCTGCATTTTAAGAATGCCTCCCTCTTTGCTATTTTCCAGCACAAGAATTCTGCTATTGCTCCTTGTTATGCAACTTGATTGCTAGTGCCTCAAATCACCAGATACATATACATTATGGATTATCCCCCAGAAACAGCTATTCAGGATCAACCTTTACCACAGAACATATCTCCTGCCTTTGGTTCCTTTTTCAGAGGTCAACAAATGTCTCAGATTTCCTATATTTTAACAAGGAAACCTAGTGTATCAGGGAAATAAAATCCCAGGATCCACAGTACGCATTCAGATGCCTCATTTTGCCATTTTTTCCTATTTGAAGCAAATATTTTTATTACAATACGTCAGTAAACCTAAGAGTCAATAAAACTGTTAATTTGCATTGTGGGACTCTATTAAAGAGGACAACAAGGAACTTTACAACAGTTATTTTAAGGCACAATGGTTTGCAATTCAGTAGCAGGCACATGAGCCCCAAGTACTGCATAGCTTTTTTTTTTCCTAGCCTGGTAATAATGTGTATAGGTGAAGTTTAAGGTTAAGCCACGCATCTGGCTTTAACCCAGACAGTCCAGTTTTTAGCTTGTGTGTCCAGGTGCCATTCAGAGTTGCCAGGTGCCTGTTTTTTCACCAGAAAGTCCAGTCAATAAAGTGACCTGGCAGTGCCCAATCAGATGTACTGACTGGACACCAAAAGTCTGATTACTGTGGGGTGCGGAGAGATACCAGATCATTAACCCATGCCAGCCCCTTCTCAGCCAGGGCCATCTCCTACCTGCAGGCAGGCTCCAGCTGCTCCTGTCCTAGCCCTGAAGCAGAGGAAGCCCAGCTGGGGGGGGGGGGGATGGGAGGGAGGTGGACACAATCCAGTCAGTGACAGAGGTAGGGGGCCAGAGGAGCAACCGAGGGGGGGGGTAGGGGCATGACATTGAGGGAGGAGGCAGAGAAGGGGCAGAGCATTGCGGAAGAGGCAGGGCAATGGGTGGAGGCTTGGGGGCCTGATTACCTGCAATTAGAAAGGTGGCAACCATAGTTTTAGTCCACCAGAATTCCTTACAGGAATATTCAGATTTACAGGTGGAGATTAATTTTTTAGGATTCTGTGAGCCCTATGCCACCTTCATGGTAGATGAGCAACTAATCGGGAATGGTGGACCAGCACTAAAAGGAAGAGTAGGAATAATGGATTAGGTGCATTGAGGGACTAGCAAACTAGTGCATTTACCATTATTATTACTAAATTATTACACACACAGAATGGCTAAACACAAATTCCCCGCAACAACCCTCCTTCATCTTGATGTAGGACAATTCACCAAAGGCGGTATTTCATCCATTGCATGTTCCCATCTAATTTGGTCTTAATGCAAGCAAATTGCTGGGAGATTTCTAACATGAATCTCACAAAAGCTCTGAAAAACACAATCCAGTGACCCCCAGATACAATCATTATTAAATTATGTCAATGGAACTGAACCAGGTTGCCAGACTTCTTTAAAGAAATACAGATGCAACAAACTTTCATTAAATTCAGTCATTTCACTCCTCCAAACAGACCCACTAGGCTATTAAATGAAGAATATTCCAAGGCACATTAATAGGCAATTACCCAGTGCACCACAGATTAAGGCATCTTCCTGATTGCTATAGAACTCAAACTCTGTATTCTTATGAAGTTCTTAAGGGAATGCAAGACTATATAGAACAACAAAATAACTTCCATACAGAACACAGTTCTCAGAACACTGATGAGCCAACAGACAAATAAGCCAATGGGGCCAAGAGACAAATAAGCATTGAAATAAATAAGCCAGATTCCTGCCAGTTCAGATAGAAAGAAGAAAAGAAAGAAGAAAGAGAAAAGAAAGAAGAAGAAAGAAAAGAAAGAAAGAAGAAAGAAAGAAAGAAAGAAAGAAAAGAAAGAAAGAAAGAAAGAAAGAAAAAAGAAAGAAAAAGAAAGAGAAAGAAAGAAAGAAAGAAAGAAAAGAAAGAAAGAAGAAAAAGAAAGAAGAAGAAGAAAAGAAAGAAAAGAAAGAAAGAAAGAGAAAGAAAGAAAGAAAGAAAGAAAGAAAGAAAGAAAGAAAAGGAATTTTCACTACACAGACTGAATAACACCATCACACACAGGGAAAGAAAGTAGAAACAAAAAACTTGCTCTTACCTTTGCCATCTGGGCCTGAACGCCATTTGCTTTAAGTGATGCTACCGCTTTCTGTGCCGCTGCTGGACTGTCAAAATCTACAAAACCATATCCTAAAAAAAATACAGAAGTCTTTGTTAATAGCTATAAACAACCTCCCATTTTTTGTCAAACTCTTCTCGGGTTTTTCTAACCGACTGCTCTCCTGACACTCAGCAGCCGCCACGTCTGTATTCCTTTCATCTTCACTTCCCTTAAATCAATGGTACTTAAAGAAATGGCTAGTTCTCTACCAAGGACTGCTTCAGGGAGCTCTCTGAGCACCCAGTTCAGCGCGGCTAGACATGGGGAGATAATCTTTCACTTTTAAAATCGTTGCTTTACAGCCCAGTTATTTTCAATAGCTTAGTTTATCATATTAGTCAGATGGTTTGTACAATACACTTCCTATTATTACCCTTCCCTCACTTCTCCTCTGCCCCCACACAGCCCTGGCAATCCTTTCTTCTTGGTGACCAGGGCTGGGATTTCAAAGAAACATAAGAGAGTGTAAGCATCCAACTCCTATTGAATTACAGACGTTTACATTCAGATATTGACGTGCCTAGAGGTGCATATAGGTACCTTGGGAGATTTACAAAAGCTCCCAATACTTTTAAAAATCTGCCCCATGGCTCTTAACTCCCTTAGAGTCCTTTGAAAATATTCCAGCCCACATCTTGCTAAGAGGTTACAACACAGATATATGCTTCTTGGAGAGAGTCTGCAACCATAGCTCACCTCCCTGCAGGCTGAAACCGAATTGCCTGTAAGCTTTAATAATATTAGCACTAGCATGTTAATAGCATAATGGCTCCTCTGCCATCATCTCCATTTACTAGGTCAATAAGCACAATACAGTAGGCAGCACAAACATGTTGCTTTCCTGCTGTATCAGGTTTTTTTAATTTCTTTTGGGTCTGCCTTTCCCCTGTTAATGGATGACCCTTTCTCCAGCCCAGTCCTCCAAAAGGGTATGTGAACACCTCACCACCCAAAGGGCCTGAAGACTCTTTTGATGTGCATGCCTCACTATGGCAATGGTTAGTCCAAGTAAAAAGAACCTATAAGCCAAAGTTTCTCCCAGGCTAAAATCTTATTTGTCAAGTTTTAAGCTTTAAAATGAAACAAAAATAGCCAAGATAGTTACTAAAAATATATATACTAAGAAACTACAGAAGCATTTTGAGGTATTGTTTTAATAACGTCCTCCATTCCTGAATCTCTCTGTTCTGTTTTTTCCTAATCTTTTTCTTTTTGATTTAGAAAATCAGTACATATCGAGGGAAACTTTTGTATCAACTGTGCATTGTGACAGTATGCTCCACAGCATTGCCATGAAAAAGTGCAAAGAATCACTTTGGTTTTTGTTTTTAATTAACTATTTAATTTTCTCCCCTTGGGTTCCTCTTCCCTCTCACTCAGCGTGTTATGCTGCAATGAACTTGTTACACACAGCAGCGTGCTTCACAGTGCTCTCAAAAATGCTCTGCAGAGTAGCTGTGAATTTTGTATTACTAACTCACTAAGAAAGCCTGCTACATGAAGACACAGGAGTCTTCCTTGGATTTCCACAAAGCCTTTGTTCACGGGGTGATACAAGTGCACATACTCAAAGTCAAGGAGAGGAAAAGGAGAATGGTTCCTGGGAGGAGACAAGAACAGATGTAACTTCACAGACTCACAATACAAGTCACCCTGACTTGACTCTAAAGCTGCCAATAGACCCTGAAGCCCACCAGGAAGCCAGATACCAACATGAAAGCTTAGACAGTTTGGGTCTTGGGATGGCCTGGAATGAGTATGGGAACCAACCTATTTTTAGGAGGTGGAGTACTTGTTATTGCTAGAAGATTGCATCTTGCTCTCTATCTCGACATGTTCATGTCTTTGCGCAGGGGGGAAATACTAAAACTATCTTTTAGATGTTGACAATGTAAAAACTGGGCATGGCATTGGCAGAACTGGAGATTTACAGTAGGTTTATATTGCAGGATTCATACGTGCAAGGTAAGTGATTTTTAATAAGACTTTCTGCACAATGTTATATAGAAAAGTGTGTGTGTATATGATTTAGTTCTACCAGTAAATTTATATTAGCATCTCTAGGTTTGGGATGTTTTGACAGAACACACTATAGATAGCAGGTATAGTAATGTAGTCAAGAAACAAATAAAGACTGAAGTCAGTCCACAAGGTTTAATTTGTGTGAATAGAGCTTTATACACTTATTCTAATGGCCACAAAATACCTGAGAGTGATTATAGAACTATATCCTCCCATTAAAGTAAATGAGGCAAAAACATATGCCTTTGGCCAGAGCCAGTTGATCATTACATATACTTTTATTAATGATGTTAGTATAATTGTAAAGTTGTTATTGTTCCTTCCCTCCAGTTAATTTTCATTCCAAATCCTCCTCTTATCTTCACCTCTCGACATCCTCCACCCCACACAGAACATCAGGGCAAAATCACTGCAAGGCTGAAAAGGAATCCAAAGAGCACCTACAAGACATGTTCCCAGGCTGCTTCAGCGTTCAAGTGTCCTTACAAGAGTTTGCAATGCTATGCAGCATAACGGCAGACATGTTAAAGTCCTTCTCACCACTTATGTTGGCTGTTAAAATGTAGGGTATGTCTACATTACAAGCACTACAGCAGCCCAGCTACAGTGCTGCAGCTTTGCCGCTGGAGCGCCGTAGTGTAGACATTTGCTACAGTGACAGAAGGGGTGTTTCCATCACTGTAGTAAATCCACTCCCTCAAGAGGCAGTAGCTATATCGATGGATATTGACCTTAGTGGTGTCTACAATGGGGCTTAGGTTGGCTAACTACATCTCTCAGGGTATGAATTTTACGTGTAGAATGAGGCCTCATTTTAGGCTTCAGTTACTATGCTGGTCTATTTCACTTTTGTTTATAAATGTAATCAGAGTTTCATTTTCTAGTGTCATGCAGGAAAAAAGTAAAGTGACTGTCTATATCTTAAAGAAACACCCTTCCTCTCCTACCCTCACATTCCATTCTTTACCTTTTTGCTCTTAGACATAAACTTGGACTGCCAGCTCTCTATTTATTTCCTATGTTATTCAGCACCTACTAAAATGGGGCTCCAATGGTTAATTAGGACTCCTAGCTACTACTGTCAGATAGATATGAAACAACACAACAAACACAGCAAATCTATTGTCACTGATTTTTTAAAATCTCATTCCTTTTTGTTTTTAACTCTAAAAAAAAACAAACAAACCACTTACTGAAAAGTTAACTTAAAGGCGAAGGACCGAATTCATCCCTGTAAGTCCTTTGACTTCAGAGTAGTTACACCAAGTGATTTTAGCCCTCCAACACTAGAACAAAAGTGGTGGGATCCTGGTTTTATAGAATGACATGTACTACTAGCACATAAATGCAATCACAGACAACAAGATGAGACTATCCATAACCATTGCCAATCCTTTCCTCTAAGAAATAAAACGACTGTAATTTTATTTGGCTTGATGCCATCAAAGCGAAATAATTAATTTTAAGGAATACAAACGGTGAGCCTGTACCTATGGAGGGACAAAACAGCTAAGCATCAGCAAGCCTAAGTTTATGGGTTGCTTCAGTAAGCGCTACCTGAACACACAGGCAGACACTTAACATTTATGTCTCCTTTAACCTAAACAGCTGGGGGTCTCCTGGTCACAGTTTTTCAGTTCCATAATTAAGCTTGGCAGCAGGTTCAAATGAATTAAAAGTGAATGTCACTGTTTCCTCAACAAATCCCTCATCCTTGTTTTTCTCACTTGTCAGAAGAAGACCAGCAGAACAGCAATTAGTGGTAAGCAGTGCAGTGAAAAAGAACCAAATATACACTAATTAGGTCACTCGCCAAACACATTCATTTCTTTGGCAGATTTAATCAATGTTTTCCTGAAATGCCTTAAATCTCCTATGTTAATTTAAAGTTTTGTTATTATTGTTGCTTTAAACACAGATGGGATGCCTGGGGATTTTCAATTGCTTTTTCCAAAACCATTTCTAAATAACAACCTCTTCAAATACTGCACCATTAATATTTAGGTTCTGGTTTTAGCAAATGGGCTACATTTTGTGCCTACGAATACCTTGTGCTTTTAAAACATTGCAGGTATGTTTTATGTCTCTTCTATGTCAAACTATGAATTGAACACACAAATCAGGTAGCTAGACATAACTCTAAATATTACAAGAGACTACCCACAATTAACTCACAAGTGGGAACCAAATACAAGTATTCTCACATTGGTGCACAAATACAGTTCCCATTAAGTCTCTTGGGACTTTTGCACATACACTGCTATGAGAATAGACCTACTTGTGTAACCCATACACCTTCTGGGTGTGGTGTTCTGTCCCATCTAGTGGCACCAAGACCACTTAAAGCGAGAGACATAAAATGAGTCTGCTCTACAGCCTTAGCTAACAGGCAGTTGACTTTCAGCTCATGTGGTAGAGGCTCATGCACTGAACTCCAGAGGCCCCAGGTTCGATCCCGCCCACCTACGACCGGGGTCTGTCGGTGTTACACTTGAATTTAAAAATCTCTGTTTGATGTGTTATAGTAGTATTTTTGCTAATGCTGGGAGCTATGTTACTAATTGTAGTTCTAAGGGCCCAATGGTAGTAGAGAATGGTGAGCACTCTACAAGGTCAGTTCCCAAATACGTATCACAGCAAAGGTCTATGTAATAATTTTTCAGCACAGAAGCATTTCTTCATGGGTAGGTTGCATTGCAGACTCAGAGTCTGTTTGAAATCCCTGGGATAAACTATAGTATTTAGCCAATATCCTGCTGGTGGTGGTGGGGGAGCCGGGGGTTGGGGGGGGAAGAGTCAAATGGCCTACACAAAGAGGCCACAGGACAAGTATTGCATTTTGCAAAGAAACAGATACAGAGCTGCGCTGCTGCAGAGGGAGCATCAGGGAGATTTCTACTTCAGGGGGGTAGAAGAATAATGCACCACTGACCTTTAAAACATGCAGTTTACTTTTCCCAATTTGAATGCTCATGTCTGCTGAATACATGGGGATGTAGCACTGGCCCCTCCCACTACCTTTTTCAGTGAGATGATCTCAGGAACAGAATAGGCTACAATTCAGTATAGGCCTTGTGTAGGTCAGGTAAAGGGGAGGTGTTCCTTACTCCCTCCCACTTAAGGGCTAGCTACAATTTTACTGTGTTTCTGCAGAAGGGAGCCTGTTTTCCACAAAAGTTATAAGCTCTTCAAGCCTAACAGGTCTGGATTTTTCTTTTAAGTTTTTTTCAAAAATCATTAATAAAATCAAAGGCGGGGTGGGTTAACAAACAAAACAAAAATACAAAACCGTACGTCAATGTAACATTAAAGTCACAAATTGAAAGCTTAAAAACTAAGGAAATTACCAAGCAAAGGTTCTCAAAATAATGCTAGTTCATCCACATTGCATCTGTGTAATGTAAATTAAAACTGTGTACCTGAATACTAATATTTGTTGTTCCATTTACTCCATAAAATAGAAGATGTGCAAAATGTCTGTACTAAGGTTACTATGAAAAACTTTACTCTTTCATTTCCTGACTTTCCACCCTTTACATTCATGGCTGAAATCCTGGCCTCACTGAAGTCAATGCCAAAACTCCCACAAAACCCTGACATGGAAAATAAAAGTGATTTAGGTTGCAAAGTTAGGCAATGACAGTTTTATAGTTGCCCACATAATTGTCGTTCTGCCCCCTGGTCTATACATCCTTTGCACTGAACGAGGCAGGGGATCTATAAAAATATTATTTACTTAAAAACTGTATTGTAATGAATATGCACAAGAGGGCAGAAAAAAGTTAAAATAAAAGGGTAATAGTAATTCTAGATTTCCTAACTTTTAAGTGCTTGGCTTTGCAACCTTAACAGCATTCTTTTAACATAGTTGTTTCTATTTGAAATTTCTAGGCGTTTTTTGTTTTTAAAGAAAAGGTAAACACAAATTCTTTTATGTGAAACTATGACAATTCCCCCATATTAGTATTTGGAAAGACCCAAGATAGCAGACCGGAGAAGCATGGCAGTTCTATATCTACTAGTTCCCATTAGAAATCATAAAATCTTGGCTTTTCAATGGAATCAAGCTCAAAAATGCTGTTTCTGGCCCTCTAGAATTGTGAAATATCATACCTTAAACCTAGAATTGACATGAGCAATACATTGCTCATCTTGGGCCTTCAGTTGGTGTAATTTTGAGATGAAACTTCTATATTTGGGGGAAAGAAGGATAGATCTCTGACAGATTGATTTTTTTCCTTAAAGGACTTTTTGAAGTTGCTTGAAGATTTGGAAAGTGAAAAGCTCTCCCAGTAGAGGGGTATGTGACATGATGAATGGGGGACACAAGCATGGAGAAGGGGAAGAGTCAAAGTTGCATAAAAAATTGGGAAGCCATGTTCTAAAATGTATTTTACACAGGGATCTGTAACTTATCACATGGATGTATATATCACCATCACATATGTATACATTACAGCTGCAAAAAAAAAAAATCAAATAGTTTATTCAACGAAAAATGCAGTTTTGGGTCAACCAAAAGTATTTGTGAATTTGACATAGATTCCCCAAATAGTTTCATATCCCCAAAATCTAGGTGATGGGCTAAATTCACAAGGTGACTTAGATGCCATTCACAAAACCAGGAGGAGGAGAAGGTGGAGTTGGTGCTGGTGTCTCCCTCCTTCTACACACAGCCCCATGGTTAGAACACTCACCTGAGATGTGGGAGGCCCAGGTTCATAAGTCTCCACTCTGCCTGATTTGGAACAGGTATTTTAACTTAGGTCTCCCACATTGCAGGTGAGTACCCCAAACACCAGACTGTTAGGTAATCTAGGTGTGTCTCTTTCAATCTTTCCTTGTGAAATGGCTCCACTAGCCACTGGAGCAGAGATTGGAACCCAGGTGTGTCCCCCCCCCCCCTTGAATGTGAGTCCTCATTCTCACACACTCCCTCTGGCCCAATGACTATTTAATTATTTATATACAGTGGAGCAGCTTCAGCAAGAGAGACCGAGAGAGACCCAACACAAATTACTGTCTAGTCCAATGGTTGGGGTGCTCACCTGCAACGTGCGAAACCTACATTAAAATCCCTGCTCCAAATCAGGCAGAGTGGTGACTTGTGAACCTGGGTCTCCTACATCCCAGGTAAGTGAGTATTCTAACCACGGGACTATAGAAGAGGGACTGCACCACTAAGTCCTCCTTTGGTGGTTTCGTGAAAAGCATCTCCAAATTTTTGTAGCTTTTAAGTAAAAAACTGTTTAAAATGCCTGGACTAGACCTGGAATGATTTTCCTGGGGTTTTTTGTTTGTTTGTTTCTCCAAGAAAATCAAAAGATTTAATTTCAGGTCAATCCAAATTTTTTATTTTGTGGGTTTTTTTCAGTTCAACCAGTAAACCAATTATTTGCACAAGTTTAGTGTTTATGTTTATATGCCTTGGTGTGCTACATGCACACCCATAAACAGGTATATACACACACATGCAAAATCTTTTATGCATAGACAGGCAAATAGATAACAGCCAAAGTAAGCCATTTTCCTTTCCCATTTACATGCAACCATTTCTGTTCCATGAGGAGTGAATCCATCTATTTAGTTGTTAAATTTACTTTGCCCTGCGTTTAGCTAGAGTGACACTTAAAAGGTAATGTTCATTTCAACAAGCAGGTAGGCTACATAAAAAGTGATTATCCAATAATTTACTATGCAAATTTCAGTGACTGTTTTATGCACACTGGATAAAGAATCAAATTAAAATCTTAAAACCCGTGGAAAATTAGAGTTAGCAAGCAGAGAGGTTGATTTGCCCTTGAACACAAAATTACTTAAAACAGAGTTTTTGCATTGTTCACACAAGACTAGAGCCACAAAAATACCATGGATACCTCAAAGACAGCAATTGTAAAATACTCTAAATTATTAAAAAACTCTGCCTTTTAAAAAAGTTCCTGGTTACTAGAAAGTGGTGAATCACCATATTTTAATTAAAGAAGCTAACATATAGTCAGAAGAAAATAATTGCAAAGGGAGAATCTCAAATGCAGCAAAGAAAATCAAGAGTAAACATTGTCCTTTCATTAAAGATAGCTCCCAAGAGATACACCTACATTGATAGTATGCAATGTGCAGCTGAAATTTTTGTTTGCTTTAGCTTGATATGGAAATGGAACATACCTGTCACTTTGATTATGGTTCAATCCTTTTTAACATCTTTCATTCTCTTCAACTGTTTTATAACAGAACTAGAGAAAAATAAAACTGGAAGCAACTAGGAGCCAGATTTTTACAAATGTGCATGCAAAAATATTCCTACAATTAAGTGCCTAATTTCTGCATTCAGTTACTGTGAAGTAAGTTGGGTATATATGAATGCAAATGGCTAGTTAGTTTTACAACTGAACATTTGCTTTACCTAATTAATGCACACAGTTGTGATTACTGCATGCACAAAATAGGCATAGAGCTTCTCAATGTCTTACCTCTTTTTTAAAAATGTTGCTAAAGTGGAACATTTTGAAAATTCAGCAAGTGTAAAGGAACAATACAAATAAACCCATAGAATTTAGGTATATAGGAAAGAAAGTAAGAAAATGAGATTCATCCAAAAAGTTTCATAAGAATAAATTTGAAAAATAATCATCCAAAAATGGATATTTCATGGGAGCAGACATTAGAAAATAAATAATCCTAAAAAAGAGAGCAGGAATGATAGCAGACAACATAGCTGAAATGAGCTTTTAATCAAATACGATAGGAATAAAAAACAATCACAGTATACATGGATCACGGAGGTTATATGGCACTAGGCCACTCCTCAAAGTCTACACAAGGTAACTGGCATCTGTACAAGAAAGACTGACAGACAGGAGGGAATTCTGAAAAAAAGCAACAAAAGTGATGAGGGCCCTGTGACAGAGTGCAGAGAATGAACAGGTGAGCCTTCACTCTGATCACTCAGATGTTAATTAGTTCCCCCTTGTAGAAAGCTGACAGAGGTAATTAGACAATCAGGCTGGCTGGATGGATGGGAAAAGGAGCCAATTAGCCCATCAGCTCAAAGCTGATAGGAAGGCAAGAAGGAAGTTCCAATGGCGTGAGAAAGGGGTCCAGGGCTGGGTGACCCCAGCTGCACAGAGACATCAAGGGAAGCAGGCCTCTGTTCCCCTCAGGTCCTGGGGAGAGGGCTGAAAAATGCTGTTGATGCTGTAAACAGACTGTTGCATGGGGATTGTTGAGGAAATACTGGAAGGAACTTAAAATAAAGGGCTATGGTGAAGGCAAAACCACTGGAGTCCGTGCAATTTCTGCGGGGAAGAAAGCAGGAGAGAAGCCATGCTCCAGGACACACCTATATAGTATTTATTTATGAGGCAAGAGTAAAATAATTAAGGCCCCAATCCTAGAAAAGTTCAATGGGACAACTCACAGTGGGTAAAGTTAAGCTCATGCTTAAATCTTTGTAGGATCTTGGTTTAAATACATGTAGACTAATAGTAACCATATACAGGTATGTGAACAATGTATACAACAGCAAAGTATAGGAACTATTTAGGGACATCACAGGAGCGTAGAAATGATTAGATAAAACTGAACAAAAGACAAATTTAGGAAATATTTTGTGATATTCTGCTAACAGTGAATCTTCCAAAGTGAATGGTGAAAATCCCATTGCTTGAGTAACTTAAAACTAGATTGAATAAAGCACTCAAAAATACTATAGTATAAACTCTGTATTGGCAGGTATGGACCAGTGAGCTAAACAATCTTTTTCATCTTTAACTTCTGTGATTCCTCATCCTGCTAGGTTGCATTGATCAGCTGTCAAAATAAAATAGGAAGATGAATTCTTTTTAACCAGGAATGGTTTTCACAGCTTTAAGTATGTAATACAAACCAACATTTTATATGATGGGTATTTAACATTAAAATGTATTTTATATTTTAAAAAGAGTAAATAAGAATGGACAAAAACTTTCACCCAAAACTTGAAATGAACCTCAGACTTTAAAGATTTTTAAAAATGTAATTTTTTTTGAACAAGTTTTTTCATTCATATTTCTGCACTTCTTGGTTCCAGCCATGTCCAGAGGTTGCAGTTCTGTAATACCACAAGACAGACTATTTTCATGATATTTCCAGCAGGTAACACTGCCACTGTCATATGTGTTCCTATGAGGTTTCATATTTGGTTAAGCAGGCTCAAAAGATTAATTTAGCTTAGATAATGTTTGGGTATGATCTGAATTAAACCTCCTGCGATTTCTCCATCACTTATTTCTGAACCATGTGATGCTGGGTATAAAACCAGTATACAGAAGCAGTTTAGGAAAAATTTTCAGCCACGTTCTGCACTAATATTCAGCTTTGTGCATACAAGTTAGTAAAAAATGGTAAAAACAGGATGTCAGTGGAAGTTTGGGATTCATTGTATGGCAGGGAACATTGAAATATTGGGAAAAAGAATCAAAGTCCTGTAGTGGTCAGGTCGTCCAGCAATACAATGAGAGTGAATCTAATTCCATGGTGCAAAAAAGAAAGCTGTTCAGTACCTACATCATCTGCTGCTCCTGGTCTACTCAGCAGTTAAATGTTTTTTTCTCTTTCCCATGTTGTTGGGACGTCAAGCTTTCATAACATTAAACAAGTAAGAATAAAAGTGACCAGGAAGAGATAATTCAACAAGGGAAGATGCATCCATTTTATTTATTAGAATTAATTTTCATTTTCAAGATATTTTAAAAAGAAATAAAAAAGTTTATTGAGCAGCTTTCAGGAAATTTTAAAATAATGACAAGCATGCCATTATCTAGGTTGCTTTGGAGGGAAGATGCTTGAATCCTGAAATGGTTTTAATTAAAGAGAGGCATCCGTTTTAAAAACACCACCCTTGAGAGACTGGGCCGAGGACTTGTAGTACAGTCAGTAATATGAAGAGTAGAGCAATTTAAGTTCCTTATGCAAACCACTTGCAATTCAGAAGAACAAGAAGGACTTCACAAAGGGCAGGAGGAATGTGAAATCCCAAGATAACACTTTCCCCAAAATCGAAATATATTTTCTTCAGACCACTCTGCCAATTCTGGCGCACCAGCCTCTGCTATAGTAAACATTTTGAATGCTGTGTCAAAAGCCCGTATTATAGCCCAGCAACACTCATGCTCTCTCCAAGTTTTGGTTACACCCCTTACACCGAGCTTAATTATATTTGTGCTAAAATATGATTGGACTTGCTCTATAAGTATCTAACCCAAAATTAATGTTGCACTTGATTTTAAACTGGATGCTTACCCTGTTACCACATTGTAAATGTCCCCTTCCAGCCACCTCCCCCATTTTTTTTTAGCTAGTCCACATATTTATACATAGTTATAGCTGGAAATTCTGAGATACCTCAGAAAGGGTTATTGTTCTCCCAGACTGCAAGTAGCAGAAGAAATCCCACAAGAAAACTTATTCTCAAAATTTCCAGTCCATTTTTTCAGGTCCAAGAGGAGTATGACAATTCAGATAAGGTGCAGATGAAGTGCCTTGAAATTCTGAGTGCTTATCCAGCCTCAATTTTTTAAAATCTCCCACTGTACTGACGCTCCTCAAATAAAAGGACACAATCAAGTAAATTAATAATGTTTCTGGATAAAGTGAAATGCTCTTCTCTTTGCTTGATTTAAGATTGTTAGTTCAACTTATTTTAACACTATAAATATATGACCACGTGTCCAATCCTGAGACCACTTACAAAGGGGGTTGGTACCTAACTCATTAGAAACAATGTTTCTTCTGCACAAGGACTAAAGTGTAGGGCTCTTTGCTTCCTAACACACAGCAGAAGTCACTTCCACAGCTAGCCTTCACATAAGGCGATCTGGGATGAGACTGAGCATGTCATGTATAGTTGGAGGTGTAGCCAGGTGGTCCACACACAGGGCAGATCAATATGGCCAAACTGATACATCGTATCCTGGCAACAGGTTGCACCAAATTATCTTCCTACTCCAAATATCTGGCAGCAGCGTGCAAAGGATTCCTTTTCTCAATCCTGCTTTGTTCTAGTGCTTTAGACCTTTTGCTCAGTGACAGTTGTTTAATAAAGGAGCAAAAATTATCAGCCGGAATTGCAATGAAAGGCCAAATAAAATACATTGGATAGCAACTTTTACCTCCTGAGCCTAATCTCAGAGGACCAGCATACACATTTCCATGCTAAAATAATATAAAAATAAGTATATCAGTGTAAGGATGTCTTAGATGGGTGTGCTGAACATATGATACCATACTATTTATAAGATGCCTTCTATCCAGAAGGAGCCTAGAAATTTTAATAAAGATATATAAGAAAATTATTTTGCCCTCAATTGTAAGAAAATGCCCTGCAGGGTAGAATGAAGGCATTTGTTTATTCCAGCACCGAGCAGCATTATACAACAGCTTAGGACGAAAAGTGAAGAATATCATCTGCAACTAAAAGAGTACAGGGAATTTATGCAGTTAGGATACTATTCCTCACGCTGGAATTTTGCCAGGACCCAGAGATCATAGGCCATATAAGCAGACACAATGGACACATTGTGAAAGAGATATTTTTCAACACCCAGAAGCACCTGCATGTACAGAACATGTTGAACTGTAAAGAAAATAACCTGCCAACATCCTAAACACAACACAACAGTTTCTACCAAGAAACTCAATGGTGAAGCCAAACAGATTATCTTCCATATCCCTGTATCTGGGTTTCATGTTGGTCACTGGCTTAACAATGTTAGTTACGGTGGGCTGTGTGCTTACAGGAACATTAAACGTCAGAGGGATTGTAGGGTGACTCTTACTTAGACACCAAATAGGGGGTTTCAATGTGAAGCTGTGTAGATGTTTTAAGACTGAATATCTGATTTGTGTCAACTGCAAGAATTAGCCAGATGAGTTTTTGGCATGCATGTCATGCTATCTTTAGGGTATGAATATTATATGATAAATACAACAGTGCTGTTTGTTTTATTGTTGATCCATTAACCTGAAAACACTACCCCCGCCTCTCTCATGGTCTGGAAACAGATAGATATGGCAGGAGGAAGAGGATGACGTGCCAACTGCTTCAAAACTTTAGGAAAGCAAGAACTGAGTTGAATGGAGTCTTCTAAAGAAAAGTTTCTGTGCACTATGGGACAAATATCCTGTTTTCATTACTCAGGGCAAGAGGATCAGCTGCATGCCTCTACACCCATTTCACTTTCTTACTAAGCAGTAGAGGACTGCTAGCTTCCAAAGAATTGCATTACTTCAGGGAGACCTTCTCACGGATAAGGAAACAGAGAATTTGTAAGAAAAATAAACCCTCCTCTATTCAAATGATCACATCATTCTATGCATTGACTTGTATCACTAGCTTATTGCACTTGTTTTATGTGCTAACCAATGGAATCTAGTTTCGCTTGAAAAAGTCAACATTTTAGTGTATGAAATGAAAATTGGGAAAGTCAGCTCATAACTAAAAAATAAACTCTACTTTTAATTGCTTAAAATGAAGCCACAGAAGCTAAACATCTGGGCTTTCTGAAGAGCATCCCAGATATTACGTGTAACACCAAAGCTTTTCATCACTGCCTCCTCTTAAGGACTGGAATAAAGCAATCTCATCTAATATTTTTTGTGCGTGTCTGCAGAACACCAGAGAAATGTGTCATTTAGATTGTCATATTTTTGAGAAAGGACTGTTTTTATTATATATATGTAGAGAGTGCAGCACAATGGGGTTTGACTTTGATTGGGATCTCTAGGAATTACTGAAATACAAATAATTCTGGGGTAGCAGCAGCCACACCACAGATGGACTGTAAGAGAAGCCATTTAGTGTGGGATTTTCAAAAACACTTTACTAAGTCAGGAACACTTCTAGACCTATTGGAAGTCAGTGGGACTTGTGCTCACTTAAGCACTTTGGAAAACCTCAGGCATTTCTTGTTTTATATAATTTTGTTTTCCACTTTCAAGTTGTCAGATTTTGGAACCGGTACCAGATAAGCTCCATTTGAACCAAAAATTATTAGGTTTTATTCAGGAAATACTGGGAGAAATTCTATAGCTGGTTCTATGCAGGTCAGACTAGACGGTCACCGTGCTCCCTTTTTAACTCAAAATCTATGAATCTATGAACTGCAAACCAAAAATGTACAGAACAAGGTCACTGGAAAACTGTTCAACCAGTACAAAGTTTCAAGAGCTAGAGGCAAAGGTATTACAATTAGAGCCACATTATACAGTTCAAGATGCCCTCACACAACTCAAAAATACTAGACAGTGCTAAAACAGAACTATACTTAACAGACAATGGCTCCCTAGAGCTTTCTATATTCACAAACAAGGAAAATGGTTCTGAGTTGGGAGACAAGAAACAAAGACTTCCTACATGGCTCTTGACGCAGACACAATCTAAGAGACTGGCACCACAATGGAGCAAAGTCATTATGCAGACCTCCTTACAACAAATAACTCATGGCTATGATACCAACAGGAATGGTATAAAGAAAATTGAACATTTTACCTAAAATTACAGCTGTATTATTTATTACTGTGACGGGATATACCACACCCTCTCAGGTCTTCTGCTGGAGACCTTGTGGTCCTGCCCACCCCGAAAAAGGGCAATGGAATAGGTCCTCCAAGCTGCCTAGAGTGGCTGTGTGGGACACAGCCAAACAGGGCCCAGCAGCCTACTATAAGAAGAGCTGCAGGGCCACAGAGAGTTCAATTCCTTGCTGGAGCTGTAGGAGCCTGGATGATGCATGGCTGGCTGACAGAGTTGCAGATCCCCGGACAGGGCAGCACTGCCAGAAGCTGGGGAGAGCTGAGTTGGTTGCTGAGACACCATTAGGAGAAGGCCCTGAGGTAAGGATGAAGACGGCATGGGGAAATAGAGAAGTCGTGTGACATAGTTAAAGGCACACATCAGACAGCTTTACAGGATCCCTGGACCGGGACCCAGAGTAGCGGGTGGGCCACCGTGGAGAAGTAGCCTGGACATTGAGGCACACCAAAGGGGGAAGTGAGCTATAGTGGCCCAGCTGGAGAGCTGTAGCCAGGAAGCCCTAAGAGGGCAAAGACATTGTCTCCAGGGAGGGAGCCCTGAGGCACTGCTCTTTCCCAGAGCAGGGACAATCTGAGAGAACGTGCAGGTTCACGCACTTGGCCAAGGGGGTGCTCAGGAGAGGTGAGTGCACCCTGTTACACTGGCACTAAGAGCGGGGAGCAGGACCGACCCCTGAAGCAAGGGGACAATGGAGGAGTTGGTAATGCTGCTGGTCCAGCAGCAGCACAGCACTATGGAAACCCAGAGGGCATTAGTTGCAGCGCAACATGAGGTGCTGCAGGCTGCTCAACAACAGCAGGCTATACTCCTGGAGGTGCTTCAGCTCCAGCAGCACCGGCAGCAGCAGGAGTAGCAATTCCAGGAGGCTTTGTTGCTGCGACTAACTAGCTCAGCTTCCTCAAACCAGCTGAACTCTGGGCCATGGATACCACTGGCCAAGCTGGGGCTGCATGATGATCCGGAGGCCTACTTAGTTATCTTTGAGTGGATAGCCACAACTGCTGCTTGGGATAAAGACAACTGGGTCACTCGCCTGGCCCCATTCCTGTCCAGGGAAGCTCAGGTAGTTTGCCGGGCTCTAGATGATGAAGCAGTGAGAGATTATCGGACAGTGAAGTCTGCCATACTCAAACTCCTGGAAAGATCCCCAGAAACCTACCAGTGCAGGTTCCACTCAGAGTCTTTTGCCTCAGAAGCTTGTCGGGGCCCAATGCCTTAAAGACTGGGCCACCTGATGTCCATGCCCTGAGGTCCACACAAGTGCAGAGATCATAAACATGATAGTCTTAAAGCAGTACCTAGACATATTGCTAATGTCAATTCAAACATGGGCTCAGCAATGTGCAGGCACGTGCCCTCAGCCAAGGGCGCGGTTATGAGAGGGAGTGTGCCCCGTTAGATTTACATAGAAATATGCTGCAGTTGCTGGCCATTTCTCCTTCTGTTCTAACAGATTTTCTTTTCTGTTTAAGAGATATTGGCACCTCCGATGCTTGATGAGAGGCTGTGCTTCAGTTTCTCCATTTTCCCTTTTGGGATTGTTTATTTCTCTTCTGTCAATGAGCTCTTCCCTCATATTCTGTCCTTATATGATCTTCTAATCTGCTCAGAGGAGAGGCCAACAACAGAATGGGCAGGAAAATTGAACTACTCTGTCAACCAGTAGGCCAGTTCAGGGTTGAAGCACACTAGTGGGGCAATGCAAGAAAGCTTGTGCTCTCACTGCCTATATTGTATCTGTTTTTTGCATAAACCAAAGACTTTAGTCCCCAAGGGTACTGAAACTGCATCTTTCACAAGTATTATGTTATCTCTCTCACACACAGAGTATAGATTTTCAGCCCTGGAAAATTTCAGAGTAGTATTAAAATCCCAAATTCTACCACCTTTGTCTGGAGATAAATGAATTACCTCTCAGGCATCTATGAAGAAGTGTTACTAGAGGCTTAAGTCTCAATTTGTTCGCTGCCATTGGACTTCATGTCAACACGCAGCCTACAGTAGGAAACATAACACAAACAAATATATCTCTGTCTTATCCCATTCCCTACTCATTCAATGCCAAACATTTCCCAATCTAAACCCAAGAGACTTCCCAAGAGAGATCAGATCATTTTCATAGTGAGCCAGGGACATCTGAAACAAGAATACACATAGTAATGCCAGGAAAAGTATTTTCAGCCCAATAATTCTGTTTTTTATTTTCTCATTTCCTCAAGTGTTTTCCTACCCTCACCTCTCTGTCCTCATAGTGAAGCATAGAGGTACCACTACCATTACTACTACTTGCAATTAAGGCATACGAGTATCAGGAAAACAACTATTTCTTGACTGTTTGCTATGCTTTGGTCATGAAAAAACATAGCACAAACAACAGGAAGCCTTTACAATTAAGAGTAATTATCCAGTTTGAAAGTTTTGATTCAATAATAAAATGTGCTGTTGAAGAAAAAAACCTTTAAAATGTGTATATTATTTTCTAACACATTTTAAAATGAATGTGCTGCTATGTAGAAAAAAATCATAGCCTATGAAGTCACATCCCTTTTTCTCATAATGATGGACAGTGTTCTATGGTAGAGTGCAAGCTTTTTCAAACATATGCATTGTAAAATGTATTTTTATACACACACACACACACACACACACACACACCCCTTTGTATATATAAAACTACAGTGTAAAATTCTTTGTTGGGACAAACTGGATCATATTACATAAAGCATGCATGCATACAGACACATATATATGGAAAATTCAACTCAGTCTTAACGATGAAGTCACAACTGTAGTCTTCATAATACATACACGCTATCACCAAAACCCAAGTGTTTTTTGGATCTAGAATAGTACACTGAAAACAGACACAGCGAGGGGAAAGTATGTCCAAGGATACCAGAGTACACATCCTTCACTTGCAACCCAAACTATGGAATTTCACCCACACAGAACAGATGAATCCTTGGTATTTAAAGCTCTCCCCCTTTTGTGTTTTTCTTAAACCTAATTTTTCTGCTTATATCCAAGGCCAGGAAATAAGCCAGAAAATGCAGCCTTTTCTCTGCATATCACATCTGGTTTCATTCAATAAGCATTTCACTCATCTTTAATAATATTCCCTTTTAAAATAAAATACAAATAAAAATCAATGATCAACCTTACTAGTTTTCTCATCTTTTTTCAAACAAACCTCAAATAGGTCAATGCAAAGACTCCTCATTTCCACGGAGAATCAAACCAACTTCCTTAACCTTTCCTCATAACTTAAATCATTTAAGCCTGTTTTCATTGTTACTGCTTTAGGCTGTACCCTCTCAAGGGCAGTTACACTCTCTTCCTTCACAGATATGGTGACCTGCATTTTGCATGGTACTCAAGAGGTTCCCAAATCTCTTCAAACCAGGCAAGGAATGCTTTGAGACAGATGCCCCAGGGAAGGGTAAAATGAGAGGAAGAGAATTATAGTAACTTTATATCTCTAAAGCCTGATTCCTAGCAGCGGATCAATAATAGCCAACTGTGGCAGGGAAATCTGCATTAGCTTTGCAGTTCTGCCATTAGAATAGAGGTTACTGTGGACTTCTGAACAGAGGAGTCTAATACTGGAGCAGGATGAAGGTAAGGAAGAGGGAGAAGTGGTGAGACAGAGGGATAGGACAAAACAACACGTGGGCCTCTTCTTCCTGTAGAAGAAAAGGTTTCAAGGATTTCAAATTACCTGCTTCTCAACTGATCCTTCCAGCTTACAACCTTAAGTCCCACCTCTCCTAGCAACAGTTACTGTGTACAATATAAGGCAAGTTTTTGCTTCCCGGAATTAGTAACCCCACACCAAGCATTAAGGCCCTGATTCAGGATTGCTTAAGCATGTGCCTAACTTCAAGCTATAGATTTGTTAAGTATGTTGCTGAAATGGGGCTTAAGAGAGAATAGATACAAAGACTCCTAGCTCATTTTCCTTAAGGCTTTTTAAAAGCCAATGGTTTGTTACAAGCAAAGCTATGAATATTTTAGTCATAGTCAGCTTTTAAATATGTGTATCAAGGTGATACTAAAGTGCTGCATCTGTGGGTTGTTTCCTGTGAGAAGATGAGCACCCTTAACTTCCAGCCTCTTTCCAGGAATGGACCCCACAATTAGCACTGAGAAATGCCAACAGCACCAAAAGAAAGCAGACATTTCTCAGTCTGTACCTGACAGTCACTCCTCAGGAAATTCTCATGGTTCACTGCTTATGTCAAGCAAAGGATTGGGCCTACTGATGTCACCCAACAGAAACAGCAGCATTATAGCGACAATATCAGAAAATGACACGCCAATACAATTGAAAAAGCCTGACTACTACACAGGGGTCAAGGAGAAAATCCATGCAAGAAAAATAAGATTAGTCCATCAGTAAATCTGAAGAATCACTGAAGTGGTACGTGCCAATCTCAGTCTTTGGGAAGGCACCAAAGCAACAGCAAAATCGAGCCAAAATACATAAAAACTGGCACATGCTGCTGCATCAGTAAAGTCTTCAGGTCCCTCCTGGTACATGCTGTTTTTTCAGCATGTCTTTGGGATCGTTGCTGAGGGGTATTTATTATTCTTTAGTGATTTATTTTTCCTGATGCAGTTTTTAGTACTTGCTCATCTTGAATTTTTTACTGGTGTTGCCAATGTAACTTTGTAGGTGTCAGGTGAAATTTTTAGCCACGTCTTTAACATGATCAGTGACTTGTAAATATTTCCATTCCTGTCACAGGTTGCCTGTGTAGTTGTTCTTTTTTCCTTTTAGGTCCACTGGCATTTCACAACTCTATTACTTTCATTATCCAGGGCTCCGAGGTGTTACAAAAAATTATAATATCACCCTGATATAGACATTAAAATAATATAAACCTTAACTAAGATATTTCTACCCCAGCTGCCTGGATTTCAGAAAAACTAATCATTTTGTGGTTGAAGCAAAGGACTAAGATCCAGAAGACCTGGGTTCTATTCTTGGCTTTGACTACAAGTGAATTTCTGTCTGCCTCAGTGTTCTCATCTGTAGATTGGGAATAATAAAACTGAACTGACCTCACTAGAATTTTATTTAACCAATTAATTGATGTCTGTAACATTCTTAGACTGACAGCACTATGTTAATGAAAAGTATTATCATTGTTGCTTAAATAATTAAAGGGCAGGGAGAGGAAAAGGAAGGCGCCAGCTGGCAGATTGAATAACAATGCTTAGTCAACATCTGCAATTAATAAGGGTTCTAATGAAAGCTTGACCTGCAAAAGATAGTTCTTGCCCTGACCAGCTCACAATCTAACTATACATGACAAAGGATGGGGAGCCACAAAGAGATAACTATTTATTTCTCTTTTCCAGAATACAGATACTGGTTTTTGTCATTATTTGTTCAGGCAGGGTAAACTACTTTTTGCTTTGTAATAAAGATGATCAAGGATCCTTCAGTTCAAGGTAGAAACAGTACAGTCTTAAACATCACAGCAACTATGCCTGATATTCACTGTATGAAGTTATTCGTGTTGCACACTGTACCTGCTGGAAAGACACTTGCTGTTTTGCTCAGATGAACAGGGTGGTTGCTCAGCCATGCTTTATCTATTCCTTTTTTAAAATTAAATATTACATCACTGTGAAACACATTAATTGACCTGTGCTGTGGAACAAATAAATCACAAAATTCAATATGCTGCTTTGAATTTGCAGTTCATTTCACCAACCTGGTTTTGCTGCGTCTCTAACATATGAGTTAAATAAGCCTTTCTGACAGGTGTAAGAGCCTTCCATACCATTTGCAAGGTTATGGTAGCAAGATGTGACTAGTCCATATTTTCTGTCATAATATAGTATGTTCCATATCAGCAAGTATCATAACAGAAACTCTCATTACACCAACTAAAATATAACATGTGATACACACAATGTGGTGTGTGGAAATAATGATTTAATGAACCAGTCAGTAGTTACTGGTTTAAGTCCACAGGATGCTTTTCCACAGAACTCATCCAAGTGAGACCTCATCCTCTAGGAAGAATAAAATACTGATTTTATCCATCCTGATGGTTAGTATCATTTTGATAATTAGAGATAAAATAGTTGTTGTTTCTTAGTCAAACAAATCCAGGGAATTGGCAATTTTTAGTGTTCCCACTTCTTTCATCCTGTTGTGCATTCTTTTCAAAGGGATTTTACCTAGCTCCTCTTCCCAGATGTTTTATATTTGGGGGAACTGTAATAAATCACTAAACTGGAGACAGAAGAATAAATTTTTAGCTATGAACCATGTAACGTTCTGAGTACTTTTGTGTGGGTGCATGCATGTGTGCATGTCTAACTAGTGGATCACACTCACTCCTTGGCATAAATTCTTGTGTCCAGCTCATTATGAGAATATGAAGCATGCTTTGTAAAAGAACATTTGGAAAGTTTAAGGGTTGGCCTTAGAAACTGAAAGATTTTGGTTGTTTCCAAACCCAGTTAACTCTAATCATGCTTTGTCATTCTCCCTTACCAATCAATTCAGACTGGAAGAAAAGCAAATCACTCTCTGCACAAGAGGAACTTATTTAAACTATATTACAAAATCAAATCTTGAGACTGAAAATCTGAGGAGCCAAACTTCATCTAACTGCCAAGTTGTGTTCGGTGCTTTTGGAAGCAAGTTTCTCTTTAAAAAACCAACTCCAGGTAGGACTTTAAGCTGAAATGAAACAGCGTCTCTATGGTGAGGGGCCAGTTTTGTATCTGTTAAGAGATTCAGTATCTCTTCCAAAATGATCATTTTGGATTACACATTGTCTCATGTTGAGAGTCAGGCAGCCAAAACATTGTTCCAAACACGCCTGTTCACATGAGCTGCAGCCACCATTTACTAGCATTAGAGAGAGAGAAAAATACATCAACCACTGAATAATGCTTAGATCCTTTATTAGAGAGACATGTTTATACCAGTCTGACTTATGTTTGCGGAGAAGGAAACATTTAGAGGTGATTATGAGTAGTACTGAAGACCAGATGTTTTCAGTTTTCAGACCCAAATGTAAGCAAATAAAACAAGTTATTTTCAGTCCTCAAAGTTCCCCTTCAGGGGAAGGAAAGAGAACAAGGAAAGTATCACCCAGCACAAAATCCAGGATGAACAGACTTTAGGGATCAAATTTTTCCACCCCTATGGCCCATAAGCAAGGTAGCCTACCAGTTTGCACCTATTAATAAAACTTCCAAGACATATGTAAACTGTTGAGTTTGTTGTACCATTTTGAAAAGGTTCCACTTGAGTCGTAAACACTGGAGCAGCAATTAAGCCACAATTTTTAACAACTATGTTAACTAAATTGTCACACACTGTACTGTACTGTACAGCACAAAAATGACTGGAACCATTTTAACGCCATCTGTATAAGACTAGTGAGACATTCAAAATACATTTTCTAATCGTGAAAAATATTTTGGAGCTTGCTAATAATCAAACAAACACTAGCAACTGATCATGGATTTAAGTATTCACAGATTCTAAGGCCACTGTAATGATCTAGACTGATCTCCTGTGTAGCACAGGTCATAGATCGTCCCAAAAATAATTCCTGTTTGAACTAGACATGGCCCAACCTTCTCAGTGCTGTGGACCAGATGCTAGTTTTGGGGCACCTCTGTGGGCCACATACAGAAATATGTATTCTACAAAATGGCCTTCTCCACTCACCATCACCTTGCATACTAGGTACAGTGCATACTAAGACGCACCACACGGAGGATGTCATTTGTAGAGCATGTCTGCTGGGCGGGCGGATGCGTTTGGGGGCCAGTTGGACCACTCTGAGAGTATTACATTAGTCTACTGTTTTAAGCAGACATAATTCACCTTTCCAGTTTAAGTTAGAAGTTTCTGTTTTGTTATCACATTTTTAATTGGTTTTAGTTGCAATTTTTTCCTTTTGTTTTCATTTTGTGCAATAAATTTCTTCTCCCCATTCCTTGCTACTTAATTAGTGTGCTATTCCAGTGATAAATTGTTCACTGAGTCCGAATGATGACATGTAATGTCAGTGGATATGTCAGCCCTAATACGGAAAACTGTGGAACTGTACTTGAAGCTTGATGGGTAATCAAGGATTATTTAATTGTAATTAATTTGTCACCACCTAGAAGATTTGAAATAAAAATCTTCTAACATATCACTACTGGATACTGGGCCCAATTCTGATCCCAGTTTCAGCTGTGTGCACCTGTAGTAACACCAATGAAGTTAAAGGGTCACTCTGAATATACACTGATATAACCTAGAGCAGAATCAGAGCTGCTGTATTTGCATGGTCCTAGAAGATCAGGCTTTTCTGACAAAACATGTCAGAGACCGTGATAAAAAAATAAACCCTAAATCAGAAATATATATTTAAAAGTCCATAGAAAATCTGAGAATTAAGGAGTGACATTGTCCTGCTCTGACTTTATAGACATATAAAGAAAATGATATCCATTTCGCTATACTAAAAACCCAAAGAGGTTTAAAATTATTTTGGCTACATTTTTTGTTTTGCTTTTTTTTGTTGAAAGCAAAATGACAAAGCTTACAGAGAATTGACACAAACCTTTTCACATACAAGCCAAGCATGCTAGTCAACAACAGTGAGAAAGCAATCAGATGACCTGCACTTTCACAGCAACCCCAAATGGACTACTATGATATCAAGCCTCCTTTATACTACATAAAAGACAGATACAACCTAACCAAAAAACAAAAGGTTCTTTCTGTTCTTTAGGCCCAACCACCATCGGTGTGAGAAAACACTGTCTATTTTAAAGACGCGTTTCCCCATTTCTGAAGGTGTTTAAAGATGGGTGGGGGCTGAATAGCATGGGTTAGCCCACAGATACAAAAGGGTGCAATTTTCCAGCAGTACTGATTCTTAGGACAGGACCCCAGCTACCTCTCAGAAAAAAAGAAACCCAAAGTGAAGAAATACTATAAAATAGAGGCACCTTCTTACAAAACCATCAGCAGTTAAATATACTCTGTAGAGTTTCACATTCTGGTGATGGGCCTGTGCCAGGCCTTACTTGCTATTGAAACTCGTGGCACTCCTGCATGAGAGTGCAGAGAGAGGTAGCAATGCAGGCAGCCTTCACCAGGTTAGGTGGTCTCTGTAAAATGATGGAACCGAGTACTGGCATAGGGGACCCCTGAATTTCTACTTACACAAATATATTGACTGGGGACATGGAGCGGTTACCATGATGTCTTATGGGCTGGTGTAGTAGCCACAGAGGGAATCCACACAGCCTGTCCCTGGGTAAGAAAGGGCACAGATTTCATCCTTTCCAGATTTCAGCCAGGGCATCCACAGAAAGCCCAATTATTTAGACTCTATGAAAGCAGACAAATTAGACACCATAAAAGTAATATACAAGTCACAGTTTCAGGGTAACTGCACCTGTATCCCCACACATTAACGTCCCTCATCCACTCCAGGAATTCCCAGTCAGGTCTCAGGTGTCACCCGTCCCTGGGTGACAGCCATCACCTGTCCATAGGTAGAGATCCATCTCTCACGCTCTTCTAACTGGGGATTTTAAGACTGCACAGCTCCCTGATCTACACTGTGATATCCCCAGCAAGCCAGTCTGTCTGAAAGACCAGCACTCTGCTTTTGCTTTCACTCTGAGAGCTATGACCAGCGTAATTGCCAGCAATTACAAAGTTACCACATAGCTCTTTCTAAACAAGCACATTTATTGTTAAGATAAAAGCATTACAGAGAAAACATTTAAAAAAATGTTCCTATACACATGCTAAGAGCTCACCAGAGGTCACCTATCGATCTTGTGGGGCCCTAGTAGCCTAAAGTATTTCCAACCCTTACACAAGAGTTAGGGTCCCCACTGGACAAAAAGTTCAATCTGTCTGCTGAATCAGGAAGAAAAGGCAGAGTCAGTTTAAACTCAGGCTATTTATCCAAAAGTCCTTTCTTAGTCTGTTGGTCTCTGGAGAATCCAGTTTGAACTAGTATGTGTAAGCCCCCACAGCAGGTGGTTCCTCTCTGGGGGTGGGGGGGTTTGCAATCTGGCTGATTTGCCTTAATCGCCACTCACTGTTTTTAGTTCCTAAAGGAGCTGTGGTAGCTCCCCTGCCCATGGAGTCAGATTCATACATAAACCATTCATTTAAAACAGACCCCAAATATACTGCATGAGATTACATCATCTGTCGTAAGAAAAGCCTACTAGGTCAAGCCAATGGTGCATCTAACCTAGTATCCTGTCTCTGACAGTGACCAGGGCTGCTTCTGGCAGTTGGAGGTTTAGGGACATCTGGAGCATGGGGGTTGCAGCCCTGAACATATTAGCCCTTGACGGACCTATCTGCCATGCATTTATCTCAATCTTTTTGGAACCCAGTTATAATTTTGGCCTTCACAACATCCTATGGCAATGAGTTGCACTGGTTGACTGCGTGTTGTGTGAAGAAGTACTTCCTTATGTTTGTTTTAAGCCTGCTGCTTATTAATTTCATTGGGTAACCTCTGGTGGTTGTGTTATTTGAAGGGGCAAATAACACTCTCCTCTTCACTTTCCCCACATCATTCATAATCCCCCTTTAGCGGTCTTTTTTCTAAGATTAAAAAGACTGGGGCTGTTCATCTGTCCTCATATGGAAAATGTTCCATACCGCTAATCATTTCTGTTGCCTTTCTCTGCACCTTCTCCAATTGTAATGTATCTTTTTAGTGATGGAGAAACCAAAACTGCACAGAGTATTCAAACTCTGTGAATACAATGGATTTATATAGCAGCATTAACATCTTTTCTGTTTTATTATCTATCCTTTTCCTAATGGTTCCTAACATCCTGTTAGCTTTTTTCACTGCTGCTACACATCGAGAGGATAGTTTCAGAGAACTATCCATGAGGACTCTAAGATCTCTTTCTTCCGTGGTAACAGCTAATTTAGACCCCCTAATTTTGTAGGTATAGTTGGGATTTTTACCAATGTGCATTACTTTGCACTTATCAATACTGAATTTCCTCTGCCATTTTGTTGCCCAGTCTCTCGATTTAGGGAGATCTCTTTGTAACTTTTAGCAATCAGCTTTGGACTTAACTATCTTGAGTAATTTTGTATTGTCTTCAAATTTTGCCACCTCACTGTTCACTCCCCTTTCCAGATCATTTATGACTATATTGAACAGCACTGGTCCCAGTACAGATGCTTGGGACTCTGCTATTTTCCTCTCTCCGCTACGAAAACTGAACATTTATTCCTACTTTTGTCTCCTATCTTTTAACCATGATCCATAAGAGGACCTTTCCTCTTATCCTATTACTGATTAGTTTGCTAAAGAGCCTTTGGTGAGCGACCTTGTCAAAGGCTTCCTGAAAG
This sequence comes from Dermochelys coriacea, assembly GCF_009764565.3. Lineage (NCBI taxonomy): Eukaryota > Metazoa > Chordata > Testudines > Dermochelyidae > Dermochelys > Dermochelys coriacea. The sequence goes on from NC_050069.1 coordinate 196,961,936, forward strand.
TCCAGGTACACTATATCCACTCAATCACCCTTGTCCACATGTTTGTTGACCTCCCACAAAGAATTCTAATAGACGGGTGAGCCTTAGCTAAAGCCTTAGCTAAAGCCACGTTGACTCTTCCCTAACGTATCATGTTCATTTACGTGTCTGATCATTTTGTTCTTTACTGTAGTTTCAACCAATTTGCCCACTATTGAAATTAGGCTTAACAGCCTGTAATTGCCAGGATTGCCTCTGGAGCCTTTTTAAAAAATTGGTGTTATATTAGCTATCCTGGGTCATTTGATACAGAGACTGATTTAAGAGAGAGGTTACATACTACATTTAGTAGTTCTGCAATTTCATATTTGAGTTCCTTCTGTACTTTTAGGTGAATAGCATTTGGTCCTGGTGACTTATTACTGTTTAATTTATCAATTTGTTCCAAAATCTACTCTGTCGACACCTCAATCTGAGAGAGTTCCTCAGATTTATCACCTAAAAAGAATGGCTCAGGTGTGGGAATCTCCCTCACATCCTCAGCAGTGAAGACTGATGCAAAGAATTTATTTAGCTTCTCTGCAACAGCCTTCTCCTTCCTTGAGTACTCCGTTAGCGCCCCGATGGTTCAGTGGCCCCAGTGATTGTTTGGCAGGCTTCTGATTCTGATGTTCTTAAATTATTATTCTTATTATAATTTAAGAACCAATCAGGAAAGGGGGACTTTTTGTGAAAATTTATTATCCCTGAGGAGCAGAGAGGGGAAGGTAGGAGAAATCTGTCACTGCACCTCCCCGCTTTAAATATATACAGAGAATTGTGATTGAGAATGGCACACAGTAACCCATGTAGCTTTTTAAACATGACCAATAAAATCCCGTGTGAATGCAAATGAAAGTGTGAATGCATTTCAAATATTGTATTGCTACATATAAACAGCCAGTAAACAGAAGCCATGCAGATATTTTCAACTGCAGTTGGTCAAAAAGACTAAGAAATGTAATTGACTGTCCAACATCCTCATACTGTCATTCAAGCTCCACACATCTGTGCTGCACATTTGTTTTTCTTTCATTCAGTCCCTTATTATTTTAAACCCATGACATCCAATAAAGAAATATGAATTTACAAGTTGGGCCATAGATGCTGCAATATTTCTTTTTTGTCAAAAGGGAAACGGGGTTTGTTTTTTTTTAAATAAAATGAAGTCATTTCAACTATCATTGCTTCTTGGCCATGGAACTCAGGTAACATACAGGCAGTTTAATTCAAAAGTGCCAGAGAGACTTTTTATTTTGTGTGTGCAAATTGAGTGCTTATCCCTTCATCCATTTGAGGATCTGCAGCATTGTGGTGCTGGCCCCTTGTGCCATTTGCACATGTACACTTTTCTCATCCACTTAAGGCCAACTATTCAGTCTCACAACCTACGAGGCCACACTGAAAACTGACTCTTAAAATACCTTCAGTTCTGATATTGTTGCATTTCCTGTGTAGCTTATATAAATGGTAAACTTCTAAGAAGCCTTCTAATGATTAAACTTGGAAAACATCCATGACATTCTTATCAGCTCACAGTCACAACCGGTCACTCCTGTCTCCAGCACGGAAATAGAGTTTTCAGCAACCAGGCTCATATCCTTTCCTTTTTATCCCTCCAAAGGTCACGTTTCTAGTAGAAAATGGCCTTTTTCTCTTTTTACACTCTTGTGCTCCCATACATGCATAATCTCAGGTACCAGCTCACGATTCAGATTCGATGGTTATTTCTCAGACATTCAGCATTCTCTCCAAAATCGCAGGATTGCTGGTGTTACTAAAGCAATGGGTGTGGCATATGCTGGGGATGCAGACCCCGCAATCACAAAATGGCATAAGGAACAGAGGGATAAAACAATGTCCAGGTAGGCAGGTTACAGACAGTTGATGAGTCCCATCATTTGAGGGATACATTATTTTCCATGTTTCAAAAATGTAGACATTTATTGGATGTCAATTGCTTTTCAAATGACTGAGAGCTAGTCTACCCGGAGCAGCCATGCAGCACTACATTAATGCACATGAGGGAACTTTTAGTTAGCACCAGCAGAGTCTACACGGGCTACTTAGTGTGCAACACATTGGTTCACTTCAGAAATAACACCCGTCTAGTGTGCATTGCTGCTTCACACAGACAAGCCCAAAGAGAAATCTACACGGTAGAGACTGGATACACCAAAAGGAAAAATCAAAGGCATTTAAATCTTAGGTTCACAACTGCATTACCACTCTCTGACAAATCTGGAAACATATGCACTGTTGTTATAGCTGGATTAGTCCTAGGATATTAGAGAGAGAAGGTGGGTGCGGTAATATTTTTTACTGGACCAGTTTCTGTTGTCTCTCTCACGAGCAGAAGCTGGTCCAATAAAAAAGAATCTGGAAATGTAAGGTATCTGGGGGAAAAGAATATTTGACAGCAGTATTTGAAATTAGCCTTATACAGGTGAGGAAGAACTGTAAGTGATGTTTTCAAATTGTATTTTAGGAAAGCTAGTGAAGTGTTTGCTCTTAAATTTTAACAAGTGCTTGCTATTAAAACTATTAATGATTTCCAATTCACATTTTAATAATGCTTAATTAGTGCCATAATCCACCTGATTTATCCCTTTTTGCATTGGAAACATGCATCTTGGTAATGGAAACATACCCTCAAATCCTGAAGTGTTTAAGATCAAAAACATGAAGGCTTGGTGATAGCAGTGGGACACTGCCCTAGTCTTTCACCTCTGGAGGCCTGAAGAAGTCTAGCTTGGTCATAAGTCAAATGAGTTTTATGGTCTCAGCCAGTCGCTCAGGAATACATAGTAAGAGAAATGAGAGATGAAAAGACTTATTAGGTCACATAGCCTACTGCTTTGCAAGTATAGCATCGCTCCCTACAGTGTGAGGTATAGCAGAGACTGAAAAATCCCCCTGCCTATTTGCTTATGGTGAGTAAAAATCTTACCTAGGTGAGTACCAGCAAATTATTCTAAACTCTAAGCTTTCTACAGTTGTCGGGGAGAAAAAGCCCAACCATATGTGGAGGGAAACCAACATTTGCTATCTCTTTCCTTTGAAGGAAGACAACACTGGGTGAATCTGTTCCTGCTTAGAGCTTTCCTAAATGTCAGCTGACTAAAAACTGACCAGTGTCTTGTCATTTTGAAAATTAGAGGAAAGAGGAAGATTGTTAGGAGGGAGAAATAAGAGAGATAGAAAATCTTGCTGAGAGAACATAACATATGGAAGAAATGAGAACAATAAGAGGACTGGAGGCAGAGAAAAAAAAGAGGAAACAAATGCTTAAAACAATATGGTTTTATTTTTTTTATTTGGGAGTGGTGGGAAGGTAGCACATATTTTTCCCCCAGATAGTAGAAGTAGTTCTTGGCACAGTAAATACTGGGTAATTTTTGCAGTCCCTGCATATATAATTTAATCGCTTCAGTCCCATGCTTTGTCCAGCTTAGTTTGAAATGACTCAAGCAATGGGGTTTCCACCACTTCCTCTGGGAGATTATTTCACAAACTTCCTGACAGGGAGAGTCTCCTGATGTTCAGCCTAATTTGTCCTTTTTTAAAATTTCATCCTCTAAACCTCAGTTTTACTATCCTGTACTATTTTGTTCACATCACCCCTACATAAAAAAAATGAGATTGTTTGTCTTGATTAATTAGCACTCTCTTTGCTCAGGACTGCAAAACCAAGAACGCTGCATGTCAGGAAAATGAAATGTATTGGTAGAGCTGAACCGGGAGATCTAGTGGCACATGCCTATCTCTCACTGTCATATGAACTGAAATTCACTTTTTCTTTTTCTTTTTTTTTTTTTAACGTAAGAGGAAAACTGCTAGATGATGACGCTTCAAAGATATTGTGAACACATCAAGATTATGGCACTGAAATGCAAGCTACAAAAATGGTATCAAAATTACATTCTTCAAAAAGTTATGTCACCTCTAGTTTACTGAATACAGTGCTCACTGTAGCTATGATGTGTTGCAACAGGATCCAAGCAGCAATATTAAAATTAGATCCTGACAGTTAACAGCATGGTCCCACAAGCCTTTACAAGTATTTTGATAACAGAAATCAAGGATCTGAACTGTTCCCTTTAAAGACAGTGAATGTATTTTGCCGACTTTCCCTAGAAGTGTAATTACAATCCAACCTGCTAAACTACTCTCTCTCTTCCTCCTGACCTTTGTACTTTAGAAAACCCACAAAGGAACAGATCTGGCATTCTTGCTCCAAGAACATCACATAATACTTTTAATCTGCTTCAAGTTTTTACTGCCCTTAGGAACACTGAACTCTACTCAGTGTGAACAACCTGACTGCAAGCCAGGCAAAGGGCCATTACTCGGTCAACAGGAAGTAAGCTAGGACAAAAGGTCCAAGTTTAGGAATGCTTTTCTGGGTTCTATTTTGATGTACAGCCTAGTCAAACTCTGTAGCTGGGGAAGAGCCAGCATAAAAATGTATTCTGGGTAACTGTGGGTTTTGATTAAAAAGCCACAATACTTAATAACAAAACCTGACTGGAGAGAAAATAGAACTAAAGAGAAAGATTTGAGTTTATGAAAAATAACATATGCCTTCAGGCTTATTTTTAAAATGTGTTTTATTGACTTTTTGCTTGATTAAAGATAAACTTATTCACTTTAGACACTGTCCACTGTTTTGCATTGCACATCAAGACACGGACAAACAACCCATCCCTACTGTGTATTTGTTTGTGTTCCTATCCATACCTTGAAAAGACTGGGCTCTTCAACTACTCAGAATTCCACTAAAGCCATACATGGATAGGGATTAATTGCATTTCTAGAACCCATATAGGTGTTCCCCTACAGTAAGAACAAAGTGCACACAGACACAGTCTTCTAGCACTTTTGAGTTAGCTCTTGAGCATAGCAGCTTCTCCTAAAGAGCTCAACCATATCCTTTTGACAATTCCAGTTGATTCTGGAATGTTCTTTTTTTCCACTCTATTAAAACTCTTTGAAGGGGAGACTTCTGGCCAGACATGAGAAGGCTTGCCAGATACCAGGGACAAGATTTTCAAAACTAACTGCCTAAATCGCAAAAACAAATTACTGCATTCAATTACAGCATATGAAAAAAAAACACCCTTTAGGTATACACAAAATGTGTAATTGCTCCCTTAGTGGATATGTATGCCCACAACTACCCACTGGCTCATAGACATGTAGATTTTGTAGGTTCAATTGTTTTGCAATATTTGTATCTACAACTCTTCTGCACATGTGTGATAATGAAAGTGAATCCCAATGGACAGTAAGGATTTGGCTGGTTTTTTGGGAATGATAAACTGGACAAAATCACTGTAGGTAAGAGCAGTGGCATAGTGATCTGTTGGTTAATACAGAACAGACCATTAAATTAATGTATTTAAAATGTGTTCTACTCTGAAATGAGACTCTATAATATGGAATCCTGGGTTTTCCCCCAGGGATTTCAACTGTACTTCAAATTTATTCAGCTTCCAAACAAAAGATAATGATATTTTTTAACCAAAGGAAAATATTGTGGTATCTGAAAATCACGATGTGCTTTTTCTGGAGTATGTACAATCCCAGAAACCAGAACTCTTAAAAAAGGAAATTTCTCATTGAAATTTCAAATTCTGATGAAAAAACAGTATCATTTTGTACAAAATTACTGCGGTAATAATAAGGCTTATGTACTCAGAACATGGTTAACAACTTCATTAAAACATGAAGGAAAAATGTAACTCTCCCCCCAATAACTTTGCAGTATAAATAACTAGAATAAAACATGATAAAAACTTATTTTGCCACAGAAGTCCCCAGATATGATTCTGAAGTTATACAGGGAATAGTTCTGAGTAAGAAGGGATCATTTTTATTTAGCACTTTTTAGCATATACCCTTACTTTAAATTGTGAAATCTATTCACAGATTATAAAGCCAGAAAAGACCATTGTGATCATCTAGTCTGACCTTCTGTATAACACAAGCCATAGAACCCTCCCCAAATAGTTCCTATTTGAACTACAGCATAACTTGCAGAAAAATATCCAAGCTTGATTTAAAAATTGTTCCAACAGTTAATTATCTTTACTGTTAAAATTTTGCACCTACTTTCTAGCCTGAACTTGTCTAGCTTCAGTTTCCAGCCATTGGATCTGGTTATACCTTTTTCTGCTAGATTGAAGAGCCTTTTATTATCAAACTTCTGTTCCCCAAGTAGGTGCTTATAGGGTATATCTACACTGCAATTAAAAACGAATGACTCAGGCTCGCGCTAAGGGGCTGTTTAATTGCCATGTGGACATTCAGGCTTGAGTTGGAGTCAGGGATCTAGGACCCTGCTTGGGGGATTATACTAAGCAGCCTCTTAGCCCGAGCCCCGGAAGCCTGAGTTAGCTGGCACAGGCCAGCCGCGGATGTCTAACTTGTGGATAGACATACCCATAATCTGTGATCAAATCACCCACTAACCTTCTATTTGTTAAGCAAAACAGATTGAGCTACTTGAGTCTATCACTATAAGGCATGTTTTCTAACCCTTTCATCATTCCTGTGGCTCGTCTCTGTACTCTCTCCAATTTATCAACATTCTTCATGGACAGGGGACATAAGACCTGGATACAATTTTCCAGTAGGAGTTGCACCAGCACCAGATACAGAGGTAATATAAACTCCTTCCTCCTATCCAAGATTCTCCTGTTTATAGATCCAAGGATCATATTGGTCCTTTTGGCCAGACTGCTGCACTGGGATCTTATGCCCAAGACACAATCTCCCGTTCTGCAAGTAAGGACTACGTTCTTGTTCCTAGATATATGACTTTACACTTGATCATATTAAAACACAAACTTTGCTTGTGCCCAGCTTACTATGTGATCCAGATTGCTCTGTACCAGTGACCTCTTCATTATTTACCACTTATCCAATTTTGTGTCATCTGCATATATTCTCAATGATTTTATGTTTTCTTCCAGGTCATTGATAAAAATAGCATAGGGCTGACAGGATTCTGCAGGACCTTTCTGGAAACACATCCCCTCAGTGATGATTCCCTGTTTATAATTCCATTTAGCAGCCAGTTTTTAATCAATTTAATGTGTGCCAAGTAGATTTGATATCATTCTAGTTTCTTAATTAACAGCTTTATCTTCACAGTAATTGATGTTTTGGAGCATGATACAAATGTGTGTAACCTTCTGAAATATGAAAAAAGTCAGAATACTGGAGAATTATATAAATTGCAATGCACTGTTAGGTTTTTGTGAACAGCCATGTTCTTCTGACTGCAATCCGAGAGAAACTCTACAATCTCATTCCCTTTAAACCTCACCAGGGACTTTGTACATGCTTCCCATGATACACAAACAAGGGAACCCATGCAGACCCATCACATCTGGCCATGGCACTCTTACAGAAGGGATATCAGAATTCATAGAAATTATCCTCAAAACACTCATCACACAATGGGCCAGTTTCCTACAGATACTACAAACTTCCTCCAGAATCTCTGCAACATTATTAAAATCTTCCCTCAGAACACCATCCTTACCACCATGGATGTCAGCTCCCTATACACCAACATCTGCCACAATGACAGCATAGTTGCCTACTTCAAATATCGACAAGATCATGGAAACCACTCGGATATCCACCCAAAACACATCACCAAACTCATCCATTTCATCCTCGCCCACAACAATTTTACATTCAACAACAAACATTTAGTCTGAACCATTGGAATAGCCATGGGTACTCGGATGGCTCCCCAATATGCCAACCTCTCTATGGAAGAGTCTCTGGACAAATGCATCACTAAATCAATGATATACCTAAAATACATATATGAAATTTTCATCCTCTGGACGGATGACCTAAACACCGTCATAGACTTCTATCACAACTTCAACAATCACCATCCATACATCAAACTCTCTCTAGAACATTCCTGCACCAGCATCAACTTCCTGAACACCGTGATCAGCTTCAACAATGGACCCCACAGACAAATATATACAAGAAACCCACAGATAATCACACTTCCCTTTACAAATCCAGTAATCATCCCCAAACACATCAAGAAATCTGTTATCTGCATCCAGAGATTCAGATGCCACAAAATATGCTCTGAGGAAAACGTCCAGGATACACACCTCAACACATTTTAAACCAACTTCACCCCATCTCCAACTGCACATCCTTAGTTGTCATCTACCACCCCACACTGGAACTCATACATTGGAACTCATCAAAAACAAGCTCCCCACAGACCAGGACCTACCAACTCAAATCAGCACCAGTCCCTACCATAACAACAGATGCAAAACCTGCTGACATATCTCCACTACTATCATGGTCAACACCCCACACAATACCCCTTTCAAGATCCATAGGGCGTACACATGCCTATCACAACATGTGGTATACCTCATCCAGTGCATCCTAAATGTCCCAACAACAACTATGTGGGTGAAACCAAAGAATCACTATGCTCTCAAATGAACTCAGACAGAAAAATGATAAAATACAAAAACACCATTTCATCCATGGGCAAACACTTTTCACAAAACAATCATTCCATATCTGACATCTCAGTCCTCATCCTCAAAGGAAACCTGCACAACACCTTCAAAAGATGAGCCTAGAGCTGAAATTCATAACTTTCTAGACATAGTTTAAATAAAGCCACTGGATTTATGGCTTATTACAACAATCTGTAACCAACTAATCCCCCTTTTTTGTCCTATGACTGCACAGATGTTAACTTGCCACTTCACCTTGTATAGTCTCTTACAATATGCGTTAACTATTTATGCTAAACAATCTGTTCCACCTTATATTTAGCTGTGATACTCTGAATACATTTCACAGACCTGAAGAGCTGTGTACCTCAAAAGCTTGTCTTTCACCAACAGAAATTGGTCCAATAAAATATATTACCGCACCCACCTTGTCTCTCATGTTTTTCCGATGCTAACTTATATCAAGTGAAGAAAAGACCAAGGGTTATGTATGAAACAATAAAATTGATCTTGAAATTTCAGCACTACCAAAGCTTCTTAATTTGAAGGTCTCATGTTGTTTAAATATTTGACCGTAGCACAACCACTTGTTTATTAGTGTTTGCTTGAAAATACATTTCTCTCTCAGTGTAAAAGCCTTGGGAAAACTTCAGCATGATTTTATCCTACTTCCTTTCAACATCAAGTAACAAGACTAACAGGGGCGTACCGGCTTCTATCTACTGAGCATACTTTCTGTGATCTGAGTCCGACAGCCCCAAAGACCACTGATGACAGTGAGGCTTGATATGCTGACTTCCTACTGTCATCTCCTCTAGGAGACGGATAAACCTTCAGACAGACATGTAATGAGAAACTGAAATAAGATCCTGGAGCACAATCTCTGAAATGCAAGGAGTATTTATTCTCCATTTCCATTTTTCTGAAGTATTTTGTTTTTCCTTGTCTTGTTTGTTTTCCTTCCTTGTTTGTCTGTGTATTACACTATAAGGCACATTTGAATTAGCCAGAAGATATGACCCAGATGTCAACGCATTTGTAGTGGAAAGAGGCAGTTTTGGAGTCTAGTGCTTAATAAAATGTTTGCCTGATTTCCTACAGCTGTTATCCATGTGTTATGTCAGGGTAGCTGAACCACGGCACAGTTCAAGAACTGAACCAAGCATGCTGAAAACGCAAATCACCAAGTTACTTTAATGTGGGATGTAAGAGCAAAGGAGCATTAAGGGCTAGTGCTGATAAATAAGTACTATATTAGCCACCATATTTTGGGTTCTGAAACCAAAAACCTACTAAACATATGTATTTGCCATACTTAATTACATGCCCTGATTTACTAACTAGTGTCTCCTCTTTCTCATGACATGATGCATCTATAGAATGTATTCTAAAAAGGACAAAATAAAACCAATGATTTAAAATACATATGAAGTATAACTACTTCAGTCTGTACTCTGCATCTTATCTTAGTTCAGTACCACTGCAACATGTGCATTTCAGTCTATGGCTCAGCACTGGGCCAGACAAGAAAATTTCTTGTTTTGGAGGGAGATGTAAGATGGACAAAAATTGATGAGCCCTGGTGAGACTAGATATCTGTAATTTCCTTAAGAGTTTGGCACTCTTCAGTCAATGACAGTATCCACATATTCAAGAAAGATAGGGACTTAAGAAAAGTATGCCACTTGCCATCTAGCACTGTCTATCTCATTTGCTTGCTGTTCTTTGGAGAAAGACTCTTTACCTAAATTTATCATTGTTCAGTGTTATCAGTAAAACAATTTCAAATAAGCATCAAGTACATTTAAAAAAATAAAATATAAACAAGCATCTGGTAAAATAGTAAGTGACTCCATTATTTACATTTTCAATGGGATAAAGAAAATAAAGTCTTGGCTGTCCAGGCAAATAGTTAATGGAAAAAAAATGTAAAACTTACTAAGGAATAAAAATTAATTGTAAGAACACTAGATGACCAGGTATAAGATGATGTGACAAATTCTTCTCTGGTGGTATTCCAGTGACCTCAGATTTATATCATGATTTAAAAGTACAGAAATAGTGTGAGAGATGTATTTCTAGAACCAGTTGCATAAAAGCCTTAAAAGGGTTTGGTACACAGCATGGTGTAACTGGCTAATCCTGTCCAACAAAACTCCAGAAAAGCTCATTAATCAACAGCACGAAGCCCACACTCTGGGTTTTTGTGTTTATGTTTTTTTTATAATTTGTTAATATAAACTGTGCACAATCATTTTCAACCTACAGTTGCTTTGGTATTTACTTACCTTCCTCAAAATAGCTTCCTGTGAGATAAATAATTCTAAAACAGAATTTTCCCATTCCTAAATAATAATTCCTACCATTAACTTCTTTATGGAAGATAGCCAAAGAGGTATGGTAATAATTCAGACTCTTGCATGGTATGTATGTTAACAATCCTGCAATTTGCCACCTCCAAGCCCCTTTTATACATGGGAACAGAATCACTTCACTACAAAAATTTATCTTTAAGGCCCATACAGACAGGTTGCTAAAGAAATCATTTCAAGTCCCAAAATATTAAGGGCTACCCTGTGATGAACATCCACACAGAGAAATAAGAAGCACGCACCCTTCTTAAACCTCTATATGGTCCACTGGACAAGAGTTCTCAAGTGTTCCAGATTTTGCAGGATATCAGCTGAATCAGGCATCCTGTTCTGCCAAATCAGCCAATGTTGGGGGGGAGGGGGGGGCAGGGAAGAGGTTCCCACCTCCTCCCCACAAGAAAGATGAACCCTTCCTCCCAAATTTTTCTCCTTGTTTAGAATGCAGGTTTCAGACACTTTCTGCAACTCTGACTTCAAGTAATTCCAAACCTCCTCCACATTCAGATCGTTGACTTCTTCAATCCAGTCCACTTTCATAACTAATTGTCTTAATTTTTTTAAGTTTGGTCTTTTGAAATCAAGGACCCCAATTGTAGACCCGTTTTTGTTTATCTTTCTACAGTAGAACCTCAGAGTTACGAACAGACTAGTCAATCACACCTCTCATTTGGAACTTGAAGTACATAATCAGGCAGCAGCAGAGAGAGAGAAAAAAGCAAATACAATAGAGTACTGTATTTAATATAAACTGCTATAAAATAAAGGGAAAGCAGCATTTTCCTTCTGCATAGTAAAGTTTCAACACTGAATTAGGTCAATGTTCAGCTGTAAACTTTTGAAAGAACAACCATTGTGTTTTGTTCAGAGTTACAAACATTTCAGATTTCAGAGTAACAGCCGTGTTAGTCCGTATTCGCAAAAAGAAAAGGAGGACTTGTGGCACCTTAGAGACTAACAAATTTGTTTGAGCATAAGCTTTCGTGAGCTACAGCTCACTTCACCAGATGCATTCAGTGGAAAATACAGTGTGGAGATTTATATACATAGAGAACATGAAACAATGGGTGTTACCATACACACTGTAAGGAGAGTGATCAGGTAAGGTGAGCTATTACCAACAGGAGAGCGGGGGAGGGGAGAACTTATTGTAGTGATAATCAAGGTTGGCCATTTCCAGCAGTTGACAAGAACTCTAAAGAACAGTGGGGGGGGGGATAAACATGGGGAAATAGTTTTACTTTGCGTAATGACCCATCCAATCCCAGTCTCTATTCAAGCCTAAATTAATTGTATCCAGTTTGCAAATTATTTCTAATTCAGCAGTCTCTCGTTGGGGTCTGTTTTTGAAGTTTTTTTTGCTGAAGTATTGCCACTTTTAGGTCTGTAATCGAGTGACCAGAGAGATTGAAGTGTTCTCCAACTGATTTTTGAATGTTATAATTCTTGACGTCTGATTTGTGTCCATTTGTTCTTTTACGTAGAGGCTGTCCAGTTTGACCAATGTACATGGCAGAGGAACATTGCTGGCACATGATGGGATATATCACACTGGTAGATGTGCAGGTGAACGAGCCTCTGATATTGTGGCTGATGTGATTAGGCCCTATGATAGTGTCCCCTGAATAGATATGTGGACACAGTTGGCAACGGGCTTTGTTGCAAGGATAGGTTCCTGGGTTAGTGGTTCTGTTGTGTGGTGTGTGGTTGCTGGTGAGTATTTGCTTCAGATTGGGGGGCTGTCTGTAAGCAAGGACTGGCCTGTCTCCCAAGATCTGTGAGAGTGATGGGTCGTCCTTCGGGATAGGTTGTAGATCCTTGATGATGCGTTGGAGAGGTTTTAGTTGGGGGCTGAAGGTGATGGCTAGTGGCGTTCTGTTGTTTTCTTTGTTGGGCCTGTCCTGTAGTAGGTGACTTCTGGGTACTCTTCTGGCTCTGTCAATCTGTTTCTTCACTTCAGCAGGTGGGTATTGTAGTTGTAAGAATTCATAATAGAGATCTTGTAGGTGTTTGTCTCTGTCTGAGGGGTTGGAGCAAATGTGGTTGTATCGTAGAGCTTGGCTGTAGACAATGGATCATGTGGTGTGGTCTGGATGAAAGCTGGAGGCATGCAGGTAGGAATAGCGGTCAGTAGGTTTCCGGTATAAGGCGGTGTTTATGTGACCATCGCTTCTTAGCACCGTAGTGTCCAGGAAGTGGATCTCGTGTGAAGTGGTCCAGGCTGAGGTTGATGGTGGGATGGAAATTGTTGAAATCATGGTGGAATTCCTCAAGAGCTTCTTTTCCATGGGTCCAGATGATGAAGATGTCATCAGTGTAGCGCAAGTAGAGTAGGAGCATTAGGTGACGAGAGCTGAGGAAGCGTTGTTCTAAGTCAGCCATAAAAATGTCGGCATACTGTAGGGCCATGCGGATACCCATAGCAGTGCCGCTGATTTGATTTGTCCCCAAACGTGAAATAGTTATGCGTGAGGACAAAGTCACCAAGTTCAGCCACCAGGTTTGCCGTGACATTATCGGGGATACTGTTCCTGACGGCTTGTAGTCCATCTTTGTGTGGAATGTTGGTGTAGAGGGCTTCTACATCCATAGTGGCCAGGATGGTATTTTCAGAAAGATCACCGATGGGTTGTAATTATCCCCCTCTCACCCCCCACGTTCCTCAGACGTTCTTGTCAACTGCTGGAAATGGCCCACCTTGATTATCACTACATAGGTTCCCCCGCACCGCTCTTCTGCTGGTAATAGCTCACCTTAAGTGATCACTCTCCTTATAGTGTGTATGGTAACACCCATTGTTTCATGTTCTCTATGTAAATCTCCCCACTGTATTTTCCACTGAATGCATCCGATGAAGTGAGCTGTAGCTCACGAAAGCTTATGCTCAAATAAATTTATTTGTCTCTAAGGTGCCACAAGTACTCCTTTTCTTTTTGTGAACATTTCAGAGTTATGAACAACCTCCATTTCCGAAGTGTTCGTAACTCTGAGGTTCTACTGTATTTAGTTTAAACTGAATTAACTCATGATCACTGAAACCAAGGCTGTCCTCTACAAACAGTTCTTCTATGAGGTCCTCGCTACTTACCAATACTAAATCTAAAATGGCATTACCTCTTGTGGGTCAGTGACTATTTAGTGAATAAATCTCTGAGTTATCACATCCAGGAATATCTGCGTGCTAACATTATTAGTAGTATTTATCCTCCTATTTATATCTGAAAAATTAAACTCTCCCATGATCACACAATTTCCAGTAGTATTTATTTCATTAAAGGTACTAAAGAAAGATTATTTTATTACAAGCAATAATGACAATCTAGACACATGATCAAAATGGCTGCAAATAAATAGTTAAATGAATATAAAAACAGTTGATCACACCCCTTCTCCTTACTATTACTCGGGCACTACCAAATTCACAGCCATGAAAAATGCATCACGAACCATGAAATCTGGTCTCCCCCAGTGAAATTTGGTCTTTTGTGTGCTTTCACCCTATACTATACAGATTTAATGGGGGAGACAGGTGTTTCACAAATGGGGTTTCTGACCCAAAAAGGAGTTGGGGCGGGGTCCACAAGGTTATTTGGGAGGGGTGTCATGGTATTGCTACCCTCTTTTCTGTGCTGCCTTCATATCTGTGCAGCTTGAGAGCAGTGGCTGTTGGCCAGGCACCCAGCTCTGAAGGAAGCACCTCCCCCATCAGCAGCGCAGAAGTAAGGGTGGCAATACCATAAGCATGCACCCTTACTTCTACACTGCTGCCTTCAGAGCTGGGCGGCCAGGGAGTGGCAGCTGCTGACTGGGGGCCAAACTCTGCAGGCAGCAGCGCAGAAGTAAGGGTGGCAATACAATACCATACCATGCCATTATTACTTCTCTGCTGCTACTGGTGGCAGCTCTGCTTTCAAAGTTAGGCTCCCATTCAGCAGCCGCTCTCCAGCTTCCCATCTCTGAAGGCAGCACTGGCACCAACAGCAGCACAGAAGTAAGGGTAGCAGTATTGCAACCCTTCCCCCCACCCACAATAACCTTGCAAAACCCCCTCCACCTCCCTCTACAGCTCCTTTTTGGGTCAGGACCCCTAAAATTCCAGCACTGTGCATTTTCAGATTTAAATAGCTGAAATCATTAAATTTATTATTTTTAAATGCTATGTTTGTGAAATTTACCAAAATGGACCATGAATTTGATAGGGCCCGAACTATTATAGAAAATGACTGCAACTACTCTGGATAGGCAAACTTCAACAAGGGCTGCCAGGGACGGAGCTGCCCTCAGCTTCTAACTCCTTAAGCACTGATTGGGAATGGACGGAGACATGAGGTCTAAGTCTATGCTTCTATTGTGCTAGTGTAGGTATTATACCACACCGATCACCAAGGGGTCCAAATGCCTTACATTGCCTGCCCCAGTTTTACACCACTCTAATAAGTAATGACTTAAGTTGCAGCTATTCTGATTTCCACTGGCATAGCTGAGAGCAGAAACCAATCATGCCCTGTGGGTGAACTCAAGAACACACTTAGCCAAGGAATAGTAGGAGATAGTAAAGTAAGGAGTAGTAAGTAATAGTAAGGAGACATAAATGAGGGGGAAGGGGATTGGTGTGTGTTTTGTTTATAACAACCGATCACGGAGACACAGTGTTAGGCTATAGTCTCCTGCAGGACCTCAGACCCAGACATGCAAAAAAGAGAAGACTCAAGTTAGGCCAACATGTACTGTGAATGCTCAGAACTTTTGAAAATCAAGTCACTTATTTAGGTGCCTCACTAAGGATTTAGAAGGCTAGCTTTAGTTTCCTTTAAAAAAGATCATTACCTGAAAAGTTACTATTTACTATTGTTCATATTATTTTAAAAGGCTTCTATTTTTAGTGCTCACACCTTACAAACCCTTAGTCACAAGGCTAACCCGCATGCACCAACTGAAGTCAATGCTTCCACATGCAAGGGCCATATCTTATTTTTTAAAGACAGCTTTGACAGTTCTTAGACTAAGGCAGTTTGTACCACTCACATTCAATCAGGACAGTTACGCAACTGCAGTATTTCGCCATCTATAAAACAGCCATGGGTGGGGAATTTAGAAGAACTCATGAAAGCAGACCTTTATATATGATTTATTTTCACTTCCAAGCACTCGCATGCAGCACCCAAGATTTTTCAAAAGCATTTGTTAGACACTTCAAATGTGATGCAGAGAAAAATATTGTTGTATATGCCCGGGAATACACAGTGACGTTTCACACAGAGAACTATTGTCCATTTCCCCGAATTTTGTTTTTGCCAATTATAAAATCACTTAAAAAAAAGGGTTGGGGGGGAATAGATTGCAAAATGTTTTGCATTTTCATGAACACAAGATTTATGTGCAATCTTTTTTGCAATGCAGTTTTCAGAATCAGGTTGTGATCTGAAAGGAAGTTAGATTTTTAAGAGATTATTTTAGCCTACATATGTATATATTTAAGATGACTAATCTGGATCTCCATTTCAGTCATCCAACAAGAAAATATGGTTGGTTTTATTTATAACCAAAATGAGCTATTTTTGGTAAAATCAAGTTTCACTGTACATCACTCTTTCAAGGACAGGGCAAGCCACTGAACTAATCTAAGCTACATTTAAAAATAGAAAAGGACCACATTATTGTTTCTGTCCCCTTATTGGATGAGTGTGGTAAACTTCCTGTGCAAATACTCACATTCTGAAATCTAAAATTTGCTTCCCACTAATAAACATGGTGCTTTCCCTAAACATTCACAGCAGTAAAACTCATTCACATAGATAACGAGGGAGTGTACGTCTTCTCAGTGGAGGTGTGATTATAGCATAGGTAGGCATACCTGTGCTAGCTTGAATCTAGCTATCATGGGTTACAATAGCAGTGCAGATGTGGTGGCACGGGCTTGAGCATGGACTAGCAATCAGAGTACAAGCTCTCCGGGATATGTCTAGACTGCAGCTGAGAGTCTACCTGTGCTGGGAGGCATGCTCCTAGCTGCAGAGTAGAGATACCCTCAGGGATGTATGCATGCAGGTTGCTAGCCAATACAGAGAAGCCTGTGCCACCACATCTACATTGCTATTGTTACCCATGCTAGCTAGATTAAAACTAACATGGGTATGCTTTCCTGTGCTACAGTCACAGTGTAGACCTCAGAGAGTGAACGGAAACAGGTGTGGTCATGGGCTAAGCAAGTTCATTTAAAACCCCATTATTTACACAACTCTAGTTTCTGCATATTGATCTGAGATGCAATAGCTATCCTCAGTTTAGGGACATGCTGTGAATCCTTAGATACCACTGTTTGGAATGATAAAAGTCAAGAGGTACCCTCAGTTAACAGTGACCAATGTAGCAGGTGTGGCAGGGAAATTATTCATACCATCAGCTGTAGTGAACATTTACAAAGAAACAGAGGTGAGAAGCCAGTTTTCATTTTCATTTTCACAAGCAGTTTGGATGCCCCAGTCAGTCATTGCACACAGGGTTTTTAAATCTCGGTTAGGCATTTATCCAGTACTCAGTCAGTAATTACATTTCACTTATCAGGATTGAGGTTTTTGGTTGTCTAAAACTGCCAGATAGTAAGATTTTTTCTAGTCTGAATCATCTGAATGAGCTCTCCAGCTCCTGAGTAATGCCCCAACTTTTAATTGCAAATCACCTTGTTCACAATTTTTGAGAAATGTGTGGTCTAGTGAAGGAGCAAGAGCCAGGAACCTATAAGGGTTAGTTCCAGCTTCAAAAATAGTTCCTTCTACGCTCTGGGGAAACTGTCTTAACTCAATTTTCCCACTTGTAAAATGGATCTAATAATACCCTCATGAGAACTCTGTGAGGTAAGTATCTTAATATCTGTAAAGGTCTTCAAAGAAGAAAAGTGCCAGCTATTAATAATATAGTTTTATTACTGATACATTTAAATACAGACACTACAAAAACTCTTACCTCTACTTATTAAATAAAACTTCTCATCCTAACAGAGGACACTTGTTCATGAAGTTTTCTGTTAGATTATATGCAATTTGTGGTATGATGGTTACTTAAATCACAAGAGATCGCTCCTCCTTCCTGGTTGGACATCAAACTTTTTAAACTGAAGAGTGAACAGCGGATAGTGAATACTCTTACTTGTCTTCAATTTCCCTTGTTTGCCTGAGAAGATGAGTAGTGGTCATATTATATATATATATATATTATATATATATATATATATATATAAAAAAAATTCCCCCAAACATTTGCGCAAAACCCCATTCTTGTGAATCCTCTTGTGAATGGCAAAATAAAAGGGGTATAGTATAAACATGTTCTAACTGCACAACAGTTTGCAGTTAGAACCAAGGTTTGCAAACACTAGGCAAATCCTCAGGAGGAAAGCACCACCTCCACACCTATTGGGAAGGCTACAAATGGGGGCTTATGACATCTTTTCCCCTAGTCCCCCATTTTGGGAGCAACCAAGGCCCTATTTAACTCAGAGAAATATAGAACAGCCCCAGGGCTGCTCTACACTATACTAACATCTAATAGCCACTATGCTGGTGGGGATTGTAAGAGCACAGCCCATGCACACATCCCTTCTGCCTGGTACACACACCATACTGCAGGTGCTGAGTGGGCATGATGTACAGCTGGGCTCAATCTTATCCACTACCTTTTAGACAGTATTCAAACAGCTCTAGCGAAAGACTATATGTTTAATTAGCAGGTTGAGAAGGTTAACAGAATTGGTATGTCCAGTTGAATGTAAAGATAACGAGGGAGAAGATGGAGTCAGGGGAGACATGATACTTGTCTACAAATACAGAAAAGGATGCAAAGTATAGGGATCAATTATTCTTATTAGTGAAGGAGAGAATAAGTAGTAATGAGCTTTACAACTTTCAGACAGCATGCAGGAAGTAGGTTGGTTGAAAAGAAGGAACAGCTCTTTTGACCACATTAGTACCCAGCTAAGAATGAGTCTGCTTAGGATTCTGAGAAGTTCACACTGGGCATGCCCAGATATATAATATATGTGTTTGCATAAACACTTATACAAAAATTCTCTTTCTTAATTAGTATGGTTGCTCCAACACTGATATGACACCTGTCAGTGCATCAGGGAATAACTGAAGCAAAAAATAGTAACATCTGTACTGAGAATAGTATAGTCAATTAAAATAACTGCTAGATAAGGTTGTGAAATTGCATTTCATTGAGAGCGAGAGAGAGATAATCCTACAACAATATAAGACTGGACAGTGGGATTCCTTTTAACACCAAGTATTTTATGAAGTTACAAATTATATGAAAGTTGTTAAAAACTATGTCAATTTGTTAAAACCAGCTATGATCTAAATACCTGTAAAATGTGACTGTCCAAATGAATTGTGTATTTAATGTACAAACCTAAAACACGTCCAAGTATCATACATCTACTAAGTCCATTTCAGTGCAATTTCAACTAAAACAGTACTTAAATGAGTAAATGAGAGAAGCTTTTGATTTTTTTAATCTTCAAAAATTAACCCTGGATGCTCAGATTACTCTTCTTCAAAAGGAAATAAAGAAATTATTTAACATCACAGATAAATACATTTCCAGATTATATTGTCACCCATAGACCTTACCTGGAATACTGCATTTTGAGCTGGTCACCTCCATACCAGCAACATGTAAATAAACTGTAGGGAGTTCAGCGATGAGCAACCAAACTGAACAGGTGTCAGGAGGAATGGTTTTTTTCAAGAAAAGACTGAAAGAGCTAAATATATATGTTGAGGCTGAGCAAGTACTAAAGATAAGGGCATGAAAACATTATACTTTAATATCTGAAGAGTGTTACAAAAATACCAAACAGGGGGATTAATTAATTAGAGTGGTACCTGGGTGCAGGGTTGGGGGGGTAATGGGATTAAATTAGGAAAAGTAAAATTTAGGCTGACAAAGAAAAAAAAGCCTAATAATGAGATTTATTAATTATTCGGGGAAATAGTCTCCCAGGTGAAGTGATAGAAGCACCTGCATTTAGGACTTTTAAAATTAGGCTGGACAAAAGCACTAATACATAACATACATAAAGAAATACACTCTCTCTCTAGGGAATAATACAGCACTGGCAGGGGGTGGGAAGGGGACACTTGGTGATCTGCTATCTTTCCCATCTCTAATTCCTATAATTCCATTATTACCACCAACAGATTTATCATGAACTGTACAAAATATCACACACAACTAAAGAATTAAACTTTGGAGCTTTACCCCTATGGAGAAGTGGTGGTAGCAGAAATGGTTGGTTCAGTAGAGACGTCATGGTCTCTAGGAGACAGTACATTCAACAAGACATCAGTAGAGCTGGGCTCTATTCTCAGCTCTGTTGTTTGTGACCTCTCTGTGCCTTAGTTTCCCTTATCTGTAAAATGGCTGGCAATTGCACTTATCGACATAGGTGGAGCACTTTGAGATCTATGGAGAAATAGCACTGTGAGTGGGTCACTCAGTGCTGCAGCACCTCCCAGCCCCTCCAGTCAGGCCACCCCATCAGTTCAATCCCCTTCCAGGATAATCAAAGTCAAACTATAAATCAGAATAAATATCCAAACCAATAATTATTCTGCCCCCTCTGGGATGGATATCCTCTGCTCTTTGCCTATTTCCAGTCCCTGAAGGGTTCTATAAAAGAACTGTTTCTCCCCCCTGCCTCTACTCCCCAAGGGCTCTGGCAGCTTCCCTCAGGGATCTCCCTACTTCTTACAGGATCTACCTCTGGGCCTCCCACAGGAGCTTGACTTGCTCCCTGTGGAGCTCTCCAGCTTTCACCAAGGCCCTTCCACCAGACCCTTCCCAGAGAGAGAGAACCCTTCTATTCCTCTCTCTGGGTCTTCTCCCTCTCTCGATAGTTCTCCCTCACACTTCCACAGCTGGGATCAGATCACTGTTGTATTGGAGTCCATATCAGGATCAGCTTGGGGTTAAATTGCTAAGTCACAGGTCAGGCTGAGCCTAATGTCTCTTAAAGGGCCAGCCACCTTGTGGCAAGTATTATTATAACGAAGGCTATAAGAAAGTCGTGATTTTGTTTGGTTCAAAAGTTGCAGCCACGGTTTGCTGAAGTTGCAATTTTGTTGTGGGGACATATTTGAGTGTGCTGGGTCACAAGGTCATTCAAATTGGAGGCAGCTATACAAAGTTTTGGGGTGTGTGTCAAAAGTTGTAGTTTCCACAACAAAACTGTGGCCTGTGATTTTCTTATACTCTTAATTATAATTAAGTTAGTGACCTTGGAAGTACAGTAAATGGCTCCAGAGCATATGTTCACATGTATGTTAATGTGAGTGTTTGGGTTACAACAGTACTCTTAAAAAGAAAAGGAGTACCTGTGGCACCTTAGAGACTAACAAATTTATTTGAGCATAAGCTTTCGTGAGCTACAGCTCACTTCATGTTGAATAGAAGTTCCTGGAATAAATGACTGGTCATCTGAGAAGACTACTGTTGTTGCTGCATCCTAATTTCAGTTAACAAAAGACATGCAAACCAGCTAACCCCACTATAAAACAAGAAAGATTCCTGAAAAGGGATTGCAATGTAAGAAAACCCACAGAGGTAATGGGGTTGTTTGTTTGCAGAAGAGCATGCAGTGGCAAGTATCAGTTTTGTTGCAAAGTGAACCTGTACTGAATTGCATTTCTCAAGATCTTGCTCTCATCTCAAGACCAAACATTTACAAAAGCATTACACTGCAGAGACCACAATAGGATGAACAGTGCATGCTTAATGACTGACAAGTCAGTCGTCCGTGTGAAAAAAATAAGGGTTAACAGTCATAACGTTATCAGGAAATTTGAGGCTTTAAACTGGAAGCAATTTGTTCAATGGCTATTTTGACTATACCATTTCCTAATCTTAGTTCCCATAAAGTTTGGCTGGGAGCCAGTTGGAATGGTTCATTTCAGCTGCACAGACATCTTCCACAGAGGAAATAAAAGAATTTTAAACCCTGGAGTCATTTCCTTGGGTTCTCAGCTCATTCAGGAAAAATGTCCTTTTGGTCAACGATATCTCCAACTTAATTCCTGCAGCATGACTTTGATAAAAAGGCTTTGTGGGAAACTTTTTCTTAAAGCCTGGAATTGTTCCCTATAAGCTCCTTGCAAGTTACTCTAAAATATGTCTTTTAATTTCAGATTCTTATAAAAACTAAAGATCCTCAATACTATGACATTAACCTGAGACACATAAGGGGCAAAGATCTAGAAAGCCCTTACTCACACTAGTAGTCCTCTTAAAATGCAGAGAGCTACTCATGCAATTAAAGGTTTGGAAAATTGGGCCTCCAAGTGATCAGGTACTGGCACACGTGTTGTGTCTGTATAATATTTTAATGCATCTTCAAACAGTTAAGTTTGCAACCAAAATGGGTAATTACATAGACATCTATTCACATGAACAATTACCTAGTTTTAGGCAAGCAAAGGGACACATGCATAGTTGGCAGGAGCAGCTCACCAATATTTGAAAATTTGGCTCCAAATGTGGAGAGTGATCCAAAAGGATATAATAAAGAATGTTTAAAACAAACCAGCCAAGATTAATGCTATGTTAAGATGTCTTCAAATGAGCACTAGATTCAAAACTCCAGCCTCCCGTTTGAAAATGTAGCGGAAGAGTTTTACTGAAATAATGGAGACAGTATTTCGGATATGATATGATACTCTAAGTGTAAATGTTCAAAGTCATTTGACATGAGGCAGTCCTGGAACACTACCTGTATGTGGTTACAGAGGAGGAAGGAAGCAGTATAGCGTCTCAAATATATCTTCAAGCTAAGGACTGTGATATTTCTGAAAACACTGCAATAATAAATGCCAAAGCATATGGCTTGGTACATTTGGTGCATTCACACGCCCTATGATCTGAAATATTAGATGTTCTTTGTCCTAGCATCATGAACTCTGGAGCAATAGGAAGTTTCAATTTCAGAGTTCCCCATCTGAAATATGTTTTGTGAAGGAGATTGAAATTAGTTAGGCCCCAATTCAGCATGATGCTTCAACACATACTTAATTCTAAGCTTAAGTGCCTGGCTGAATCAGAGCCAATGTCCTTAATGTAACCTTTTATTTACTAAGATGAGGGCAGAATAAAGCATATACAAAATGGAAAACATTAATGATTTTGGCTACACTGACAACTTGGAATGTCAATCATGAATTTTTAAGTTATTTATTCCTGGAATGAATGCATGTAGTTCAATATAACATTTTAATTATTAATTATGAGTGAAGGTGGATCTCTCCAAATTATCCTTCAATTATAAATATAAAAAATATATATTTTCTCAAGAGCTGAAAATTCTATCATAGCTGTGACCCAATCTGCTACATGAGATAGAGCAATATGTCACCTTTTAATAAATTACTACTTGAAAAAAAGATTGATACCTAAATCACAAGATAGTTGATCCTAGCTGCAAGATTCTTACACAAGGAAACTATCTGTGTTCAAATTAAAGGCCTTATTCTTTCACCATATCTTTGTGTCATGGCTAACTAGCAACTAGAGCTGCAATCTATCACACAGTTATCTACTAGAGGAAAGATAAGCTATAAAAATAGAACATCAGTTTCATCTTGTTAAGGCATTCTGGAAGCTATCTGACTAAAAAATAAGGAAGTAGACCTTATTAAATACATTATTTTGCAAATCTTTTGACTCCGAAGTTTTCATTGTTTATACCGTTATTTACCATGATAAACTAATGATTCAGTGACATTGATACAACGTAAGAAATTAAAAGCTTATGTGAAGTTTAAAAAATAGCTAATGTTTCTGATAAAATGGAAGAGCACTGGAATTATAACATGTAACATTTTTTAGTTATATGTAAATTCAAACCAAATGTTAACTGGAAAGTTTCTCCCTTTTACATTCCACTCTTCTCTCTCTAAGGAATGCCAAACCCAGGAGCAGCGTGTCAGTAAAAAGGCTGTCTGTACAGGAACAGAAACAAAATTTCTGGTTTCACTTAGTCCTATGGGCACATGTGCTCTCATTCTTCTCTTAAACACAATGGGAACACTGGGCTTTAAAGTCATAATCTGAAAATCCCATTTTCTTATGAGTTTTATTAATATGAGGTTGTTGTATCAGGAGTCAAACTGAGCTCAATAAAGACAACTTGGGTTTATTGGAGAGAAACATCCCTGGAAAATCTGAACTCCTGAGCTACAGGTGAGGTTGCACAGGAACTTTGTGGGCTGTGGGCATAGAGGCCTGCAGTAACAAGGGTGGTACAGGCAGTTCTGACGTTTGCTGGACTGCTGGTCGAGGTGCCAAAGACACAGTAGATGCTGCAGGAGGTACCGACTTCTTTGGATTAGTCCCTCGAGTCTTAACACCTCAGTCATGCTTCAGTGGTACTGGAGGCAATAGTACTGTTGGTACTACGTGATTTTGAGGAACTCAGGAACTTCAATTTAGAGCTTGGTATTGAGATCTCTTGAAGTTTCGCTGGAAGTCTTTAAGGGGCGCAAAGCCTCCAATAAGGCAGATCTCTTAGAATTATGTTATTTCTGAGGAGATTTCATAAGAAGTCTTTCTCGTGTCACTTGCAGGTCTGCTGAAGGCTGCTGGGACACTATGGTCGGAGGCTACTATACAAGGGAGATCTCCAGGCCTGGATCTGAAGCTGGTTGAACGGGGAGCCATTTATGACAAAATATGCCTGATTTTGAGTTTGCAAAATTTGATCAAATTCGAGAAATTTTACAAACCTTGTCATGAAACTATTTTCCTCTTTGGACACTTGCAAAAAAAAACTCAGAAAGCTTCTCTTATACAAAAGAAAAAAAAAGGATTCAGAAAATGTCACTGGAGGAAGAGAAGATGGTTTCTAAACATTATACAGCTAGTGGATTAAACTCACTGATGGGAATCCAGCTGTCCCACCTCCCATGTTCTAGTTCCACCTCTATCAATGACTAGGCTTAATCACAGAGGGCTAGATTGTGACATTATGATCTAGCCCAATGTAAAAAACGGTTACCTACCTTTTTGTAACTGTTCTTCAAGATGTGTTGCTTATGTCCATTCCATTCTAGCTGTGTGTGCACCCACGGCCGCAGTTGTCGGAGATTTTTGCCTTAGCAGTATTCGTAGAGCTGGCTGTGAAGCCCCCTTAAGTGCCGCACTCATGCATCAGTATATCAGGTGCCACCGGCCATATGCCCTCTCAGTTCCTTCTTGCTGGCAATTCCGACAGAGGGGCAGGAGGGCGAGTAATGGAATGGACATGAGCAACACATCTTGAAGAACAACAGTTACGAAAAGGTAGGCAACAGGTTTTTCTTCTTTGAGTGCTTGCTCATGTCAATTCCGTTCTAGGTGACTCACAAGCAGTGTCCATAGACGTGGGCTCAGAGTTCATGGTGTTGTAGCACAGCTCTGCCAAAGCCAGCGTCGCCTCTAGCTTGCTGGGTAAGCACATAGTGAGACACAAACATGTGGACAGATGACAAGGTAGTGGCCCTACAGATCTCTTGGATTGCTATCAGTGCCACTGATGATGCTTGTGCTCTAGTCGAGTGAGCAGTCATGATTGCCAGCAGAGGCACCTTCTCCAGCTCATAGCAGTAGCAGATGCAGGCCGTGATCTGGGACGAAATCCTCTGAGCAGATACTGGGCAACCTTTCATTCTGTCTGCTACCACAACGAATAACTTCATTGACTTATGAAACGGCTTCGTTGTATCTATGTAGAAGGCCAGCACCCTCCTGACATCCAGGGTGTTTAGCCTGCACTCCTCATCTGATGTATGAGACTTTGGAAAAAAGACGGGTAAGTATATGTCCTGGCCAGTATGAAACTGGGAAATGACTTTGGGAAGAAATGCTGGATGCAGTTGCAACTGGACCTTATCCTTATAGAAGACTTGTATATGGCGGTTCTGAAGTAAGTGCCCTGATAATGGACAACCTGCGGGCCGACGTTATCACAACCAAGAACGAAGTAGGAGCGAGCAGGAAGCCAGAGGCTCGAAGGTATGCCCCATGAGCCTTGACAGCACAAGATTCAGGTCCCAGGGAGGGATGGGATGCCGGATGTGCGGGTAGAGATGCTCCAGACCATTCAAAAACCAAGCCATCATGTCGTGAGTAAAGATTGACCTGCCTTAGAATGGAAGGTGGAAAGCTGAGATCACGACCAGGTGGACCTTAATTGATGACAGGGACAAATTTTGAAGCTTGGGGTGCAGCAGATAATCCAGGATTTCCTGCAGCGAGGCCTGCTTGGCTCGGATACACTGCTTCTCCACGTGAACCTTTTCCATTTGACCAGGTAAGTCTCTCAGATGGAGGGTTTCCTACTACCCAGCAACACAGGTTCGGGTGCAGAAGGCTGCAATGGTTCTGGGACAGCAGATCTGGCCTTAAGAGCAGCTGCAGCAGGGCAGCTACCAAAAGGTCCAGCAACATACCGAACCAGTGCTGGCAAGGCCACGTGAGGGCTATTAGGATAATCTTCACCCTGTCCTCCTTGATCTTCACAAGGACCCTATAAATTAACAGCACTGGCGGAAAGGCATACATCAGCGTCCTGACCACGGGATGACATAGGCATCTGATGGGTGGCCCTGTCCATCCGCTGGATCGAACAGAACACGTGGCATTTCCTGTTCTGCCTGGACGCAAACAGGTCCACCTGGGGAGTCCCCCACCTCTGGAAGATTGGTCGCTCCATCTGGAGATGGTCAGCACACTCATGGCGAGACAAGAAGGTCCTGCTAAAGTGATCTGCTAAGATTTTCCTGGTTCCGGGCAGGTGTGCGGCAATCAGATGAATGGCATGCTGCACACAAAAATCCCTAAAGTGAAGAGCTTCTTGACAAAGGGCCGACGACCTGACTCCACCCTACCTATTGATGTAATATATTGTGGCGGTATTGTGCGTCAGGATCTGCACCACCGTGCCCTTAAGGTGGGACATGAAAGCCTGGCAGGCCAGGCGAACCGGTCTGAGCTCCCTGATATTGACCTGGAGGGCCAGGTTGTCCCACAACCAGCAGCCCTGGGTGCTTAGGTCATCCAGGTGGGCTCCCCAGGTCAAGTCTGAAGCACTGGAGACCAGGGACAGTGCTGGGGACAGGGTTGTAAAGTTGAACTCCCTCCAACATCGACCTGGGATCTAACTAGTCATCCAGGTATTATTGGATGTGATCCAGCACCCTGACTACCAGATCTAGGTTGTGCCTGTTCGAGATGTAGACCGAAGCCAGCCACACTTGCAGATGCCAGAGATGGATCTGGGCATCACTGACCACGTATGTACACCCGGCCATGTAGCCCAACAACCCGTAGGCAGGCATGCGCTGTGATGAGTGAGTGGCTCTTTACATGGGAGAGATCAGGACCAACATTTCCTGAAAACATTCTTCCAGAAGCAAGGCTCTGGCTTGCATGGAGTCAAGAACTGCCCCAATGAACTCTATTCGCTGGATTGGCATTAAGGTGGATTTTTTCTCATTTATTAACAGGCCCAGGTTGTGACGGATGGAACACACCAGATCGAGGCTCCTCTGCACTTGCTCCTGAGACCTGCCCTTGATGAGCCAGTCGTTAAGATACGGGAAGACCTGGACATCTCAGATAAGCAGCCACTGGTACCATACACAAAGTGTGAACATCCTTGGGGCCAAAGAGAGGCCAAAGAGCAGTGCCGTGAATTGAAAATGGCGCCCACCCACTATGAAACGGAGGAAACGTCTATGACCTTGGAATATGGAAATAAGTGTCCTTCAAGTCGAGGGTGGAGTACCAGTCTCCCGGATCCAGGAAGGGGATGATGGAGGCCAGGAAGACCATACAAAACTTCAACTTTCCGAGAGACTTGTTGAGGCGACGCAGGTCCAGAATGTGTCTGAGGTCCCCTTTTGCTTTTGGGATTAGGAAGTAACAGGAACAGAACCCTTTTCCCTTCATGTCTCGAGGGACCTCCTCCACCAAACCCAGGTACAGGAGACTCTCAACCTGTTGAATGAGGAGTTGCTCGTGATAAGAGTCCGAGTCCCTGAGAGGGACAGGGAAGAGGGAGTTGAGAGGGAGGGGCATCCGAAAATTGAAGGGTATAGCCTTGAGATATTATGTCCAGCACTCAGTGGTCCAAGGTGACCCACGACCAGGCCGAACGGTAGAGATGAAGGCAGTCGAAGAAAGAACAAGGTGGATCCGGGGAACTAACTGGGGCATCACTCTCAAGCACACTATCAAAATGAGCTCTTCAGTTCCCCGGGATGCTTTGCCAGATCGGGCTGCGCGGGGGAGCAGGAGGAGGAAAGGCGGCGACAATTAAAGCTCGTGTCTCTATCCCTTATCCTTGCACACCCCTGATGAGGCTGCCAAGGCCTTGGTGATGGGTGTGGCTGGAAGTGCTTCCATGCAGAATGCAACATATGCATGCCCAGTGAGCGAAGGGTGGCTGGAATGTCCTTTAACCCATGCAGCCTCACATCTATCTAATCCAAAAAGAGTAATTTCCCATCGAATGAGAGGTTTTGGATTGAGGTTTGCATCTCTTGGGAGAGGCCGGCAGTCTGAATCAGGAGCTGCGCCTCATGGACCATCGTTGATGTGTCTACCCTAGCTGCCGAGTCTACCATGTCCCACGCCATTTGGAGAGAGCACTTAGCTGCCACGATACCCTCCTCCACCAGGTGTCCAAATTCCTGGGCCAAACCCTGCGGGAGGGACTCCTTGAACTTACGGAGGGAGTCCCATAAGTTAAAATTGTACCTGCCCAAGGGCCAGGTGGTTCGCCACCTGGAATTGCAGGCCAGCTGTTAAATAATTTTTTTCTCCCAAAAAGGCAGAGTCTTTTGGCCTCTTTATTTTTGGGAGTTGAACGGGTGTGCCCCTGCTTGTCCTTCTCACTGGTCACAGAGACAACCAGTGAACCCAGAGGCAGGTGGGTATAAAGGTACTCGAACCCTTTGGCCAGGACAAAGTACTTCTTTTCGGACCTTTCGAAGGTGGTAGGGATGGATGACGGGGTTTGCCAGAGGGCCTTGGGCAATTTTCAGGATCCCGTCATGCACAGGTAGTGCAAAATGGGCAGGGGTAGAGGATGACAGCACACTGAACAAAGTGACTGCCTCCTTGGCCATTTCCTCCACCTCTAGGCCCAAGTTTTCAGCCACCTACTGAAGCAGGGCCTGATGTTCTTTAAAATCGTCTGGCGGCTGGCCCTCAAAGGTCCCGTGACTGCCTTGTCTGGGGATGAGGATTATGACTGTACTGCTGGGAGAGGCCCCAGGGCATTATCCCCCATGGGAAAAGGGGGGGAAGGTGTAGGTGCTGTCTCCTCTACCCCAACCTCTGAGTGCATTTCATGCGCTGAGCCTGGTGCTTTCTTATCACTCTTAATACATGAGAGTATTAACACTGTTTATCTCTTTGTACTGGCTGAGCTGATGGAGTGGTTCTTTTGCTCCTGGCATAGAGATGTAAGTTTTTGCTGCCAAAGGTTACTTTTTTTTCCTCATTACCCATATACATCCTCAGGCAGTTATATGCAGTTATCAAAAAATGGCCATGTCATCTCTGAGCACAAAACCCCAAACAGTTAGAGTATACCAGTTCTAATTAAAATGCTGGCCTGGATGGAATGCCTATTAGTGCTTTACTTTCTGTTTATTACCCACTGAGAAAGAGAACATTTACTTAATTCACTTGACTAAAATAGCTCCAATATTATAAACAAGTCAGGAAAATGTATTAATTGAAAAAAAATGGAAAATGATTACTTTTCTGATTGTCGGAATAGCATAAAAGTGAGATTGAGCTATTCCGTAATTAACTGATGCTGATTCAGGATGGTTCCCGTTGAGTAATTATAATTCAGTAAGCGTCCATCAGTATAGTTTGTTAGTAAATTGTCACTTTATATCAAGCATGTATGGGGATTCTGGTGCACATATAAACCATCTAATGAAATACATGTACCAGAGCAAAATAAACAGGACAAAGGTGGTGAAAGCAAGCTAAGTAGTAGAAGTTGAGCAATGCTGACCACGGCCCCTTATGGAACGACAGGGTTCTGCTTCCACAGCAGAACAGTATTTTGTTGCAGTTTTTAGAAACATCCGAAACCTTTGGAAGAAATGGGTTTAGGATAATCAAATGAGCATTGATATTGGGAGGCATGACCTGCTTCAAGTAATCACAGATCAGATAAATAGCTTTTTATATAAGCCATGGGATCCAGCAACGTGCC
Organism: Dermochelys coriacea; assembly: GCF_009764565.3. Lineage (NCBI taxonomy): Eukaryota > Metazoa > Chordata > Testudines > Dermochelyidae > Dermochelys > Dermochelys coriacea. Next base: position 196,992,115 of record NC_050069.1, read on the forward strand.
ATGAGAAAGGATCATAACAGAAAGTCCAAGCTAAGCAAATTGATTCTGTGGGATGGGGAAAAAAGCCATTGTAGTGTCAGAAGATTTTAACCCAGCTCATCATGAACTAGTATTGAAAAAAATCCTCTTTAAGACTTCTGCTAACAGCCTATGGGACAAAGCAAATGTTTACAAATCACTCTTGAGACCAGCAGACATACAGAAAGATTCCTCTTTGCAAAAACCTTTTTGAAATGACCACCAGGAGACTGACTGAGGGTTATATGGACCAGTGTATAAAATATGAACAGAAAACTGATTTTTAACATCTATGACAAGATGATAAATGATTGGTTTATTCACCAATGATTTGGGGTTACAAATTCTGGAACTGGTATTCAACAAATTAAAAAACTGATGTAATCAAGGATAAAATTATATACCACAGCATACTTGAACATCTTGGGGTCCTTATGGAAAACACTTTTTAGGTCATTTATCAGTTCATTTATGAAGGGATAAGGACCCAGGAAATATTCTCCTAAACCAGCAAAAAAATTATTTAAATAAGAGTCTGGAGAACTAATTAAGGCGGCGTTTCCTCTCTCATGAAGACTTGACCTTAAACCGAATACACAAATTTGACAGGATTGACTTGAAACAGGACAGACTCTAAATACAGTCAAGAATTGTAATCTGGCATGAGCTGCAACAAATGAGAAGTAATACTTTGCAGACATGTTGAAGGGTGTCTCTCCATCAAAGTCTTTGCAATGGGATGAAAACAACCAATGCTGCCATCAGGTAAGTACAGTAATAAGTTCCGAACTATTCACGAAACCCCTTTTAGTTCCATTAGCGATAACTTTGGAACTGTTTATAAATGTACAAATATGAAACTGCCATCTCCAAGTTATCTGCAGTGTTGTAGTAGCTGTCTTGGTCCCAAGAGATGAGAGAGACAATAGGTAATATATTTTATTGGGCCAGCTTCTTTTTTTGGCCCAGACCTGAAGAACAATTCTCAAAGCATGCACCTTCCACCAACAGATGTTGGTCCAATAAATGATATTACCCCACCTATCTCTTCTCTCTCATCTCCAAGTTAATTAACCCAGCTAGGGCATCCTCAGTCAGATCCCATTTGTAAATCACCCAGGTTACTGTTAAATAGTCAAACTTGTGGAGTTGTATTAGGATGGGGTCGTCAACAGGCGGCCCACAGGCCAAATCCAGAGGGCCAGATGCTTTTGAATGGACCCCGAAATCTTTTTATTTACATATTATCATTATTTTCTTTGGTGTCTGCACCTTGACTTTACCTTAACCAAGAAATTTGGACCTTGACCAAATATAATTGACTACCCTGTATTAGGGTTTATGGGCCTACTTCAAAGCAAAGTGTAGTAAACAGAAAGAGTGCCATTAACTTCAATGGGCTTTTTCAGGCCTTATATCACATAAATATTGCAGCTAGTAGAGGGTAGTCAGGTCTTGAGCATCCACAGTGCGTAGTGACACACATACATGTTGAGAGAGGATAAAGATAGACAGAGAATCTGACTTTCAGAGCTACCGAATACTAAAATCAAGGAGAGTTGAGCATGCTAAGATCCTTTGAAAAAGCAGACCAACAGTTTATTTATCTTGATACCAATTTGGTTCAAGGACAATAGTAATAAAATATTGCCTTCATGTTTACACACTCTTGGTCTTCAATATAGCTGGATGCCAGGAACTGTTTTTATTCAAGGAAAATATTTACCACTGTTTCATTTAGAGTAGACCAGTACTGTTTTCAGAGCTGCCAATTCTTGTGATTTAATTGCAAGTATTTGGTGTGTTTCTTAGAGACTAAGCACCCAGATTCATGTGATTACATGAGAATCTTAGATTTCATTTTAAAACAAAGTTTCTAGCACCCATGGTTGGGAAGAAAAGCTTGAGAAGAGTGTAGCCCCGAGGCTTAGAAACCAGAAGGCAAATAAGAACCCAAAACATATTATTTAATAAAAAAAACCCTCCTCGTTTTTAAGCCAATCTGCATTTTTGAGGTTGACAGAATTGGATTTTATAAAAAATAGTGTATACAATATAAAATTTGTCATACGATACAAGAAAAACTATCAGTAATATGGTTGAACTTGGGACTATGTGACACAGTGGGTTAATACAGTGCCCTTCCAACTCTAGGATTTCTACCCTTGCTTGCCTAAAAAGCTTGGCACATCTCAGCATAATTTGCAGTCTCTGCTCAAGAGGCCTAAGACTGAGTAAGCAAGGGCTGCCACATGTCAGAACTGAGATGGAATAGCAGAGCTGTGCAGAGAAGCTTGCAGCGTGCCTTTCAACGCTCATCCTCTAGCCAGCCCTGTCACACTCCTCACTTTCATGAAAACCCCAACATTAAAATGCTACATATCCCTAAATTTTAACAACATGTAGATTCTTATCTCACTTATGGCATGGAACATTTTTTTAAAAAAGAGCTAGGATTATAAAATCACCACATTCATTATAACAGGTTTCAGAGTAGCAGCCGTGTTAGTCTGTATTCACAAAAAAGAAAAGGAGTACTTGTGGCACTTTAGCGACTGTTAGTCTCTAAGGTGCCACAAGTACTCCTTTTCTTTTTTGCACATTCATTATAACAAGTTTCAGAGTAGCAGCCATGTTAGTCTCTCTTCGCAAAAAGAAAAGGAGGACTTGTGGCACCTTAGAGACTAAAATTTATTTGAGCATAAGCTTTCGTGAGCTACAGCTCACTTCATCAGATGCATTCAGTGGAAAATACAGTGGGGAGATTTATATACATAGAGAACATGAAACAATGGGTATTACTGTAACGAGAGTGATCATTTAAGGTGAGCTATTACCAACAGGAGAGCGGGGGGAGGGGAGGGCAAAGTGTGTGTTGTAAATGGCTTGTCTAGTTTTTGTAAAGTCCAGCCACGAGGAAGTTTCTATGGAAGGTTGGTTTTTTATGAGAGTATCCAGTTTTGAGAGCTCATTCTTAAGCTTTCCCTGTTTGCTGTAGAGGATGTAGATCAGATGGTTCTGCAGTTTCTTTGAGAGTGTATGGCACAAACTGTCAGCATAGTCTGTGTGGTATGTAGATTGTAATGGATTTTTTACCTTCAGCCCTTTCGGTATGATGTCCATCTGTTTGCATTTAGAAAGGAAGATGATGTCTGTCTGTATCTGTATGCGTTTTTTCATGAAGTTTTTACAACACACACTTTGCTTCTCTACAAAAGAAAAAAGACACTAAACTATCTAAACTACTACATGTCACAAGGGGCCACAACAGAGGTTCCCTTAATCCACCCAGCAATATTGTTAATTTATTCAACTATACTCTTAGACCAGCAGAAGAATCTCGGGGCCTCTCCTTCTGCCCCTCCACCCCCATGAACATGAAACAGTTCTGTGGTGACCTACAATCCTATTTTTGACGTCTCCGACTCAAGGAATATTTCCAACCTCTGAACAACATAGTAACCCACAGAGACCTTCCTACCAAGACTACAAAAAGAAGGATTCTGGGTGAACTCCTCCTGAAGGTCGACACAAGAGACTGGACTTCTACATAGAGTGCTTCCACCGACATGCACGGGCTGAAATTGTGGAAAAGCAGCATCACTTGCCCCATAACCTCAGCCGTGCAGAACACAATGCCATCCACAGCCTCAGAAACAACTCTGACATCATAATCAAAAAGGCTGACAAAGAGGTGCTGTCGTTGTCATGAATAGGTCAGAATATGAACAAGAGGCTGCTAGGCAGCTCTCCAACATCACTTTCTACAAGCCATTACCCTCTGATCCCATTGAGGGTTACCAAAAGAAACCACACCATTTGCTCAAGAAACTCCCTGAAAAAGCACAAGAACAAATCCGCACAGACACACCCCTGGAACCCCGACCTGGGGTAGTCTATCTGCTACCCAAGATCCATAAACCTGGAAATCCTGGACACCCCATCATCTCAGGCATTGGCACCCTGACAGCAGGATTGTCTGGCTATGTAGACTCCCTCCTCAGGCCCTATGCTACCAGCACTCCCAGCTATCTTCGAGACACCACTGACTTCCTGAGGAAACTACAATCCATCGGTGATCTACCTGAAAACACCATCCTGGCCACCATGGATGTAGAAGCCCTCTACACCAACATTCCACACAAAAGTGGACTACAAGCCGTCAGAAACAGTATCCCTGATAATATCACGGCAAACCTGCTGGCTGAACTTTGTGACTTTGTCCTCACGCATAACTATTTCACATTTGGAGACAATGTATACCTTCAAATCAGCGGCACTGCGATGGGTATCCGCATGGCCCCACAGTATGCCAACATTTTTATGGCTGACTTAGAACAATGCTTCCTCAGCTCTCATGCCCTAATGCCCCTACTCTACTTGCGCTACTTTGATGACATCTTCATCATCTGGACCCATGAAAAAGAAGCTCTTGAGGAATTCCACTATGAATTCAACAATTTCCATCCCACCATCAACCTCAGCCTGGACCAGTTCACACAAGAGATCTACTTCCTGGACACTACGGTGCTAATAAGCGATGGTCACATAACCACCACCCTATACCGGAAACCTACTGACCGCTATTCCTACCTACATGCCTCCAGCTTTCATCCAGACCACACCACATGATCCCATTGTCTACAGCCAAGCTCTGCGATACAACCGCATTTGCTCCAACCCCTCAGACAGAGACAAACACCTACAAGATCTCTATCAAGCGTTCTTACAACTACAATACCCATCTGCTGAAGTGAAGAAACAGATTAACAGAGCCAGAAGAGTACCCAGAAGTTACCTACTACAGGACAGGCCCAACAAAGAAAATAACAGAACGCCACTAGCCATCACCTTCAGCCCCCAACTAAAACCTCTCAACGCATCATCAAGGATCTACAACCTATCCTGAAGGATGACCCATCACTCTCACAGATCTTGGGAGACAGGCCAGTCCTTGCTTACAGACTGCCCCCCAACCTGAAGCAAATAATCATCAGCAACCACACACCACACAACAGAACCACTAACCCAGGAACCTATTCTTGCAACAAAGCCTGTTGCCAACTGTGTCCACATATCTATTCAGGGGACACTATCATAGGGCCTAATCACATCAGCCACACTATCAGAGGCTCATTCACCTGCACATCTACCAATGTGATATATGCCATCATGTGCCAGCAATGCCCTCTGCCATGTACATTGATCAAACTGGACAGTCTCTACATAAAAGAATAAATGGATACAAATCAGACATCAAGAATTATAACATTCAAAAACCAGTCGGAGAACACTTCAATCTCTTTGGTCACTCGATTACAGACCTAAAAGTGTCAATTCTTCAAAAAAAAAAAAATTCCGAAACAGACTCCAACAAGAGACTGCTGAATTGGAATTAATTTGCAAACTGGATACAATTAACTTAGGCTTGAATAGAGACTGGCAGTGGATGGGTCATTACACAAAGTAAAACTATTTCCCCATGTTTATTCCCCCTTTTCCACTGTTCCTCAGACGTTCTTGTCAACTGCTAGAAATGGCCCACATCGATTATTACTACAAAAAGTGTTTCCCCCCGCTCTCCTGTTGGTAATAGCTCACCTTACCTGATCACTCTCCTTACAGTGTGTATGGTAACACCCATTGTTTCATGTTCTCTGTGTATATAAATCTCCCCACTGTATTTTCTACTGAATGCATCCAATGACGTGAGCTGTAGCTCATGAAAGCGTATGCTCAAATAAATGTGTTAGTCTCTAAGGTGCCACAAGTACTCCTTTTCTTTTTCCACATTCCTTTTGTATCCAGCTATCTAAAATAGGAGATTCTAATTTTTTATATAAGCATATGGTTTCAAAATTAAATAAACGTGTGTTACAAATTATTTCCTGACCATGAGAGCCATTCCCCCCATGCATGCTCAGCATGCTTTCCCAGTGTGTGGAGTTTACAGTCAGTGAACAAGCACAGAACCACTTTGCTGGATTTTTTTCTTCTCTCTCTCTCTCTCTCTCTCTCTCTCTCAGAATGGCAGTTCTGAGAATCATAACTAACAGAGCACACTTATTTCAGTTTGTGCTATTCCCAATAAATAAAATTTAGCATCTAAAGAGCTGTCCACGGAGCTTAGCTGCTTTCTTCACTAGATTTCACTGCTGCTCCATGTTGCTATTCTGAGCCAAACTCCTTCACTTTAAATATGATATCACAATAATAATTAATAAATACAAAGCATAGGTACAGCAATACATATTTTCAAAGTGATGTAAGAGCATTAATCTTCAGAGTCCAACCATAAAATAGGTTACTGTCTCAGGTTTACAGATATATACAATATATTACACACATATCTATCCAGATGCTTCTAAGGGTTTGGTTACCAGCGCTTCCGAGCACCTCATTTACATTAGGTTTCGGTTCATGCGGTACTTAAGCATAGGAATAGTCCCACTTACTTAAATTTAAGACAAGACAGACCAATATCAGTGCAGAGGTAGTTGGCATCACCATATCACTTCCTGCTCATTGCCTCTCTACTCTTGTAGCAGCCCTGTGGCTAGGGCCACAAGGTCACCCTTTTCTATACACAAAGAAAGATAAATTCATATAAGAAAAGGCTCAGTGGGCTTTGAATCTTGGGCTCAATACAGAAGTAACTGGCTGTAGCTGAATGACCTGTGATATACAGGAGGGCAGACTAGATGTTCCCTTCTGACCTTAAAAACTTTAAGAAACCCTAATGAAAGTACGTTTGTAACCCAAACTTTTGCCTTTTAAATATGAATGAGTAGTATCTAGCAATAGGTTTCTGGAAAAGAAAGAGGTTTCAGTGAAGTATGACAATTACTTATGAAGTCTCTGTGGTTTCCCTCATCAAGTTAGGTAAGTTTCCCTCCAAAGACAAAACACTGCCACTCATTAAATCAAGGCAGGCACTCCCTCTATTCTGTAAAATGAAGTCTGTAAGGTTGAAGTGTCTGTCTTCTAGAAGCTACTGATTTCATGGTTTTTATTTCATAAAACTGAATGATCCTCATAGGTAGGAATTAAGACCTCTGGTCATTCTCCCATGACTCATCTTTTAAGGTGCTGATGAAATGCCCAAGACAATATGAGCTCCTGAGTAAACTAGGAAGTAAATCTGCATGCACACCATTAAAGAGTCTGCAAGGGCAGATGCAGATGACAGAAATTCATACATTAAGGAATGGGCTTGTATATTTGGCAGATTAACTGTTCTGTATTCCATTGCTATGAGGTATGGAAACTGTACTGTGAAACACCCATTACTCATTCCCTCTGCTCTAAACATGTAAGTCTATCAAAGGCAAACCAGTTGCAGGAAAAAACCCTGCAAAGGGAAAAGTCTATGCATTTAAGATTAATGTTTCTCTTACATAATTTACCCCAACTTTTAAAATCAGCAATACACTAGACCCAAAAGGCAAATGCATGGAAAGAAAAGCAAAAACAGCAAAAATTCTCCAACTTGTACATTAGATGTCATCAGGCTTTTGTGTTTGAATATCTGTATGAATCATATGTCCATTTTTCATTACGCACCATATGTGATTGTTCCATGTTTTGTTCAGTGATTTTTGGCCACTTTGTCATGACTGTGCTTGTTTTTTTTTTAATATACTGTTCTATTACAGAGTGATTGTTGCTGCTGCTATGCCTCAGTGTGTATGCTACCCAAGAAGAACAATCTTGAAATGAAAGATTACGTCAAAAGGTTTCCCTAGTGAACTATCTTGGAATATACGTTTTCTTGGATCCGACTGTTTAATTCTCACTAGAAAAAAAAATGTTTTGATAACACTAGTCCTTAACATGGTGCGAGTGAATTTTTACAGGCAGAGGAATGTTTGAAGAATAAATCAAACTAAAATTCAATTTGTTTTCCTCATTGTTGGAAAAGGATACACGTAACACTTCAAGTTAGACACAGGATTCTCTCTCAAAAAGAAAAGGAGTACTTGTGGCACCTTAGAGACTAACAAATTTATTTGAGCATAAGCTTTCGTGAGCTACAGCTGAATGCATCCGATGAAGTGAGCGGTAGCCCACGAAAGCTTATGCTCAAATAAATTTGCTAGTCTCTAAGGTGCCACAAGTCCTCCTTTTCTTTTTGCGAATACAGACTAACACGGCTGCTACTCTGAAACCTGTCATTCTGTCTCAGTGGATCTGTGAGGAATCTCATTGATACCTGTGGAATTTCTTAAAATGATCTTTTTTTTTTTTTGCTTTCATGTGAACTCTTTATTTGGAGGTTTTAGTTTTAAACCCACTGCTGTGGCCAAATATCAAGTGGCACTGAAATATGTTTCTGAGTCTTAAAATCGCAAGATGGCTTCCCACCACTCTCAAATTTAACTATAATCACTCTCTTTATATTTGATGGTACACCACCTACATTACAGATTGGTGTGCCTACTTGACTGGCCATCTCATTCTTTTTTGCACCTTTAAGAAGTTTGTTTTGTCAAACAGGAACGAACTGTTATCCAGTATTTAAATAAGCAAAATGCTCATCCTTACTACATTTGCCTTTTCCATGCCATCTATTGTAAATAAGTCAATGTTTATGCTCATTCAGTTGTACTACTCATGCCATAAAGATCTTTCCTCTAAAACATGAACAAATGTGTCTCACGTTTTCCTTGCTGTAAACTATAATGAAAACAAACCTTATTAAATTCTCATTATTACATAGCACCTATTGTTGTGATATAACAGAAGACAAAATGAAACAGCCCCCAAACCCAGAAATAGAAGTCTAAATCCCTCCATTCTCTTCTTTCTGTCTCTCAGCACCCTCTTCCCTCCCTCACACACATTTTATATGTAGAAGCCACATCCTTTCCTTTTATTATACCCCATCGTTATTTCCAAAAGGTTGGTGGGAACGGTGGTGCAGTGCTGAACATAAGGCACCATCTTGTTGGATTGTTTGATGAGACAGACACTGCTGTTAATTTTAAATCAGAAGCAAGCACCCCATCTTGCATATGCAGGCCAGCACAGTGTGTGTACAATGAGTCCTAGAGCCTGACTACATGCACCAGGTGGCAAATCATGCCTTTTTGGGACTGTGGTGTTTTGTTAGGGTACAATTTCAGTCCCCCTTCCTAATATACCATTGTGTGGCTATCCAGTACTGCTGCTGCATGGGTTATAGTGAAAGAAACTCCATATGCTTCTTCTGCCAGTTACTAAGCACGCTTTTGTAACACTGGCAGGATTTTGTCCCTACTCACTTTTCCTCAAGTTTCCTTCCATATTTCCCCTCTTCACATCTTATCTCATCACTAACCTCATATTTCACTTAGTTTGCTACCTTAAGATGCCACAGACCTTTTCTTACCAGGGCTACACAGAAAATGCTTTCTTCCAGAATCCACTCCTTGTGAGGCAAATCTGGTGAGACATCAGTGCAAAAAGATTCTATAGTTCATTAGCTGTGATATTACAGTTTTATCCTGCAGGGAAGTGGACTCCACTGTGAGAACCAACAGCTAAAGTCCCATCCATGGAAAAAATGGACCTTCAAACTGTTTATCAGATAATTATTCTAGTCTCAGAAATCTCTGTATGTATCTATCTAGAGAAAGATACAGATACATGCAAACACCATATCTCCACAGTACACATTGTATTTCACTAAAAGAAACAGAGTATTTTGAAATATTATCAGAGAAATTAAAAATGCAAAACTGCAAGAGTAAGAGAAATCATTTTCATATCACTATGTCACAATTTTATGATCAATGTTTTGCCACAGTGCATATTTCTTCTTCCAGTAATGTAGTCTGAGACATTCTAGAATAGAAAAATTAAACCAAGTTTTGCTTGGGAAAGTTTTCCCAAGGGTTTCTCATTTTGATATAGGAAATCAATTTGCATCACTGATGATATCATTCAAATCAGATAACGCTTTGTGGTTAGAAGGTAATTTACTTTTCTACCGAAGCAATTTGAAACTTGTTCTGATTTGCGATTTTCATTTTGTTTGTTAATGAAAAAAATTAATGAGCAATGTTACTGGAAAATACAACTCAGAGCACTGGCATTATTAAATATGTTTGCAATATACTGTACATTGTGTTGATTGCACATTCGGAGCCCGAACCTTGGTGGATGGAATACCAGTCAATCAGCCAAACAGACACCAAACTCATTGGGAGGACTCTTTGCACATACCTTTGCACTGATTTGTGTTTTTGTCAAGAATTGCCTTTGTGGATACAATTTTCCCATACCTACAGAACAAGAAAAGAAAAAAAAAGAAAAAGAAAAAAAGAAAAATGCATGTTATTATATTTTAACCCTAGATCTATGCAGACTATTCCATCCCGTTTATTATATATATGTATACACACACACACGAGAGAGAGGGGAGTTCACCCATAGAAGAGGTAGAGGACGGACAGCAAGCTTCCCTGCATTCCCCCTGCACTGCAATGCAGATCTTGAGGGATGTACATTTTCCATGCCCCATTCAAACGCTGATCTCTACACTGAGACTGCCAACAAAAATGCCAGTTACAGGAGTGGCCAGTAGGCTATCCAGATAGACAGAGATCTTTCTCTGGTGAAGGAAATTAACTTTATTTAAATGTATATTTGCATTTTAAGCCATCAAAGGAAGTTTTGTTTTTTAATGGGAATGGAGTAGACGCTTTCCCACCATTCACCAAATGCCCTATAAAGCTGGCTGACAAAAAGAGATCCAGAGGAAGAATTATTTTTTTAAAAAAAGGTATCTAGTACATTTTAGTCAAAGCAATTTTTGCTAATTGCTTTTGTATCTTTAGGCTTTTCTAGCTGAATACTGATGAGTGTTTGCATATATGGCACTACAACAAACAGCACAGCTTAAGAGTACTTCCACAAGACTCAGACTCTTGAGAGGGAATTTAATTTCATGGACCAGTTACAACTTGTTGCATTCAACAGTTAGACCATAAAGTGAGTGCCTGTCTTTAACTCAAATGGAAGAGGACTGAAAATGCATATTTATTAGTTAGTTTGGAAATTGTTTTGTGTCATGCAACAATGGTAAAGATTCACAGACAGGGCCTCTTTTTGCCATCACTGAATACCAGACTTAAGTAAAAAAAGAAAACCAATATTATCCCTAAAGCTACACTGTCTTCATCTCTACTTCACTGCCCAGCTCCTTCTAGAACCTTTCCTGAAACCATCTTTCACCAAATTTTAAGAAACAGTACACATATTCTCACAAGGTGTACTTTCATTTTGAAAGATGTGCATGTAAGACATGACCCACCATCATGAATTGTGATACAACCACCAGATACCATGATCATGGGCACAATACATTAGATACACAGACATTCTGTCAGTCAGCCAAGGTTCTCTTTAGCAATAATAATTTTGGTCCTTATTCAAGAAAGCACTTAAGCATGTGCCTAAAGTTAAACGTGATCTTATGTGCCTTGCTGAACAGAGAGGAATTCCAAAGTTGGGGCCTTTACGTACACCTCCCTTACATTATTCTTTACACTAGTGTTTGTAGCAGACTTTAGTCACAGCTAAAGACCAGCAAGCACATATCCTAAGAATATACAGTAGAACCTCAGAGTTACGAACACCTCAGGAATAGAGGTTGTTCGTAACTCTGAAATGTCTGGAACTCTGAACAAAATATTATGATGGTTCTTTCAAAAGTTTACAATTGACTGACTGAATACAGCTTTGAAACTTTATTATGCAGAAGAAAAATGCTGCTTTCCTTTTTTTTTTTTTTTTTTTAGTAATTTACATTTAACATAGTGTTGTACTGTATTTGCTTCTTTTTTTTCCATCTCTGCTGCTGCCAGATTGTGTACTTCCAGTTCCCAATGAGGTATGTGATCAACTGGTCAGTTCGTAACTCTGGTGTCTGTAACTCTGAGGTCCTACTGTAGTACCAAATTCTCTGTTGGTGTGATTTACAAGCATTTTATGAGTAAATTTACACCAGCAAAAAATTTGGTCCATGAAGTGCATTTTCATTTATTTGATTTATAAACCAAATAAATGCAATATATACAAATAAACAAACAATGCCTTTCTATTGTCTTAAGAGTCTTTGACAGATACTGAGAAACAGAATCCAATTAAAATCAGCAGTTAACCCACAACAGCCTCAAATAAAACTCAACCCCCAACTAAACTTTCTCCAAAAAAACCCCTAACATTAGTCTTCATTAGGACTCTCTCGTAACATAAAAACTCCAAAGGAATGGATATGCTGTTCCATCCAAGCCTCTGAGATTTAGAAGTCTGTGCATACGGTGGTTTACTTGTGAGTGCAAGAACCCAGAGCCTGAAATCTGAAGCAGTTACTTAAATCTGCTTTACTCTTTTGAATTTCTTGCTAACATAAAGAGACATTTGTAGTTCCATTACCTTTACTATAGACTTTCCAAGGTTATTTGCTATACACTGCAATCCTGCAAATGCTTAGTCACATAAATCATTTCACCTGGAAGTAGTCCCGTTCATCCCAGTGGAACTACTCAAGCAAGTAAAATTACTCATGTAGCTAAGTGCTGGGAGAGTTGGACTCTACTGGAATAATAAGAGGTGCTAAGGAATGCTCTCCACTCTATGAATAGCCTTCACATTAATGTATAGCTATAAACCCTGAGTACTACTACAAGAAAGTAACTAGAATTAATTTGGACGCAGTTTTCCTAAATACTTCACAGTAATTGAAACATGAGCTCTGATGAGTGGTGATAATTTGAGTTCTGCAAGATAGAAAAGTATTTAGTTTATTCAGAAAATGATGATAATTTTCTTGCATAGAAGGACTGTAATACAAGGCTCTGATTTCTGTTAGTTTATCCTGACAGGAAAGCCAACTAAATCCTATGTAATTTCGATTCTATCCACACAGAGGTTCCAAAAGTGGATTCCACAATGGGAATTCACACATAAATATGATGTAATAATACAATGTAGCTCAAGAGACGGCTTCTTAATCTGTTGTTTTAAATGCTAACTACTAGTTATTAAAATCCAACAGCCCATATGTTTGCTCTGTACAGTACTAGTATTTTTAAAATATAAAGATACTAGACATATAGGTTTGTAAAAAGAACAGGAGTACTTGTGGTACCTTAGAGACTACCAAATTTATTTGAGCATAAGCTTTCGTGGTCTACAGCCCCACTTCATCAGATGCATAGAATGGAACATATAGATTTTCTTAACATATAGATCTTACTAAATGTTCCATTCTATGCATCCAATGAAGTGGGCTGTAGCCCATGAAAGCTTATGCTCAAATAAATTTGTTAGTCTCTAAGGTGCCACAAGTACTCCTGTTTTTCTTGCGGATACAGACTAAGACGGCTGCTACTCTGAAACCTGTCATATAGGTTTGTGTGTGTCATGAGAACACATAAGCACTGTTTAGTTTCCTGCTGAATTATAGTGCCTGTTTTTGAAACCATCCTTCCACAGGGCCTATATTCAAGTGCTTCATCCAAGAAATATTACAGGAGCGCTGTAGTTCAAAACCCACCATCATCTACACTTTGGATTTCAGGTACATATCTTTAAGCTTATCCTTGCTGCATCACTAAACCTGAATGGGAGTGGATGTTAGGAACTTGAGAGGCTGTGAGCAATTTCCATTTTGCAGGGTTCAAAACAGACCCATTTTGCACTTTCCATGAAATCTTTCACAAAACTTTTTTATTGTCAACATTATTAAAATTTTCAAAATGTTTTAATTTATCATGGTTTCCATAAAATTTCAGTGATAATTTTGATAGTCATTTGGATAAGAAATGTTGCAAAAAAATTGAACAAAAATTTAGAGTTTTTTTTTAAAACAAAAACTGTAAAAGGTCTGTTTTTCAACAAAAAGCCTTTTCCTTTGGAAAAAAATTTCTACCAGCTCTAGTACTTATTAGTTTTGGGTTAAACTACTCAAAACTTCACACTAAATGTTATGGGAGTCAATGGAACCAAAAACTCAAAACAAAACTGATCTAAAACGTCAAATTTCTCAAGGTCTCAGGTGAAAAGCTTCTTTGCACTCGGCACTTCTAGCATACACATAGCAAAAGACAGTCCCTGACATGAGCAGCTTACTGTTTCAATAATCATGCAATATCACTCACTTACCACAAAATTCAAAACCTAAATTCAAGGTTTAACTTCTACTTTGGGTTTTACCACAAAAGTTTTACACAGCTCTAGTTCTAATGTTTCCCTTTCATTCCTTTTGCCTTCCTGAAAAAGATCAGCTTCTGCATATCAACCAAACCCAAGGAAAACTCCAGTAGTGTATGGTATTGGTAACAATTTAAAATAAAATAAAATAAAATAAAATAAAATAAAATAAACTTTTCCTTGGTTCCTTGTATATTGCTAGCTTCAATTACTGAAGGTGGTTTCAGGTTATGAATCTGGCTTGAAGGTTTACATAGGGCCTCATCCTGCAGTCCTCATATACCCAGAACTCCCAGAAACTTAATTGAGAATTCTGGGTGCATAAGGAAAGCAGAATAGACAAAGTTTATGATGTTATTTAGCAGGTATCTCAGTAACAGTATGATACTATTTAACAACGGATTATATTTTTATTTAAAGGCTCCAGGTGGTAGATCAGCATTTATGTAGCAAATACCAGCAGAAAGTTAGCTGGCATATTAATCATCCAATATCCGGTGTTAAAATTATATGGAGCACTTAGAGAACACATCAGTTGTAGCTGATGTGAATACACAAAGTGAAAGATTCTTTTAGATTGTCTCACCAGTGATCCCCAAACTTTTGAGGGTTGTCTCCCCTCCCACCCAGATTCCTTTCCTCCAGATTTATTAATTTATATATAAACAACGTACATGGGTTTGTTTTATGACAATATTGTGATGGGAAAGTCGCACAGATTTCTGAAAAAATTCTCCACAGATGCCTTATAGAATGGTAAGAATGGTTATCTATCTTATGTACATCCGCGACTCATTGAGATGTGTTGTCCATACGGATTCTACTCTTGGTGTTCACATGCTCAATGAATGTGATAGCAATCTTGCACACAAGGGGCATATTCACACCGAGTGGAATCTATGTGGACTACCACTTGAAAAATTTCTGTTTCACATGATCATTTCTGTGCATTCCACCTACTGCTGAACTACATTTTTAATCCTGTATTTTATTTAATGAAAGATACTTACTACTTCAGCCATTTTAAAAATGATTTGTTTTTCCCTAAAAATCAAAGGGCCCCATATCTTTTGAAGAAAACCTCTGCAACCACAAAAACTTCTTTTTATTTGCCTGTGATCACAGTAGCAGAACTTAGGCCACTTTCATGAATCTGTGCATGTGTTGGGGGGAAAGAAAAGGAGAGGGTCAGTGAATCAGGAATTTGCTGTTGGGTTCATAAGATTGACCATATTGGCCAGAAATACGTTTAACTCAGTGTATAACCCATACCTATCATTAAGTGTTATTGCCTCTACCACTTGTTTATTCTGACTGTCAAATTCAGAAAGGATAATTTTTTCACTGGATATAGTATAAATGAGCACAGCAATTGAGAATGACATTACAGCCAAAATTTTCAAAATGGCTGTTCAACTTCGGTTCCTCGGTCCATCTTTAAACACCTCAATAATTGGTCTGATTTTCAAAGGTGCTGAGCACCCACCAGCACAAAATGAAGTCAATAGCAGATGGCTCAGCACTTTTGAAAATCAGGCCACTTATTCAGGTGCCTAAATATAGGTGACCTAGGAGCATAAATTTTCGGCAACCATTTTTGAAAAGCTTGGCGTATGTAAGGAATGAACAACCTTTAGCAGAAACAGCAGAATTCAAGATGATTAACTAGTGAAGAAATGAAATACGTAACCTCCTTTCTCATATCCTCTTATGACCATTACAATCACACAGCATGAAGTACATAAACAATTTGCACTAGCTTACTTATTGCACAAAAGGAGATAACCAAGCCACCCTCTTACCCTTAGAAAATGACACCTGAGTAGATGCTCTAAAGAGATCCACTATCAGCGTGGAGAAGTGATCAGCTTTTAGAAAGGTGACTCCACCATCAGAATACGGAGCCCCAAGGTCTCACCCTTCTGCCCCATGAAATCACACAGCAGATAAGAAGTAGGTATGGGGGTGGGATGATTGGAAAGCTTAAGTGTTATGTTGGAAACTCCCAACGTGTTACTCTTTAAATATTTTCCAAACCTCAAAAAGATTCAGGTTGGGGTAGGTGAAGATTTAGGTTGAGATTGGACCGTCAAGGAGGGAGTAGTGCTTCTTTTAAGACATTCTAGTTCATCCATACTTAGCAAACAGTGAGATAGCTCCATTTTGGCTACATATCAGAGCAGTCCCTTACAAAGGGTATTTCATCTCAGATCAGCAATAACCTATGCTTTTCAAATGAGTTTGAGATCTGCCCATTTTATATAATATCCTGTAAAAATCTTCAGGGCTATCCAAAAAACAAACCCCTATCTGAAAATTTCCCTATTGTGCATTGTGCAGAAGATACACAGAGTTGGAGATCTATCCTTTCTGGTGTCTGGCCAAATTCCAGAAGTTCAAGCAGATAGCACCTCAAAACCATAAGTTGTTTCAACTGCCCAGATATCCACTGTATATCTCAGGGCAGGAGAGAGAGAGAGAGAGAGAGAGAGAGAAAGAGAGAAAGCTGATGGTTTACCTTTACTCAGGAAATATTCATTCAATTGGGAACAGATCCTGTGAGGTCTAGGTCACCTCATACAAACTGCTAAGCATTTTTGGCACCCATTGACTTCACTGGGAGTTGGTGATGTTCAGTCCTTACAGGAGTCACTCTGCACATGACAGAATCCTATCCCAGTTGTACCCTTTTCAAAATTTGTGTATATAACACCAAAATACTAGATCATCTCTGGCCATGACCAGCACACATTGGAAATTACCGGCCTTTTCATTTTCATCAACCAGAGTATAGTTCTGGATGTGGGAGAAGTTATCAATTCCATGTTTCTGCTAAACATAATTAGTAATCAGTGTTTAAACCTAGGTCTCCTCATACCCAGGCCAAAGCACATATATACGTCTGCATGTTTCGTCCACAAAATGAACAGTTTTAGAGTCTAAGCCACTAATGCATCCCTAGTCATTTTTACATAAATATTTTTATATACAGTAATGTAGCTAAGTATTGCATTATATAAAAGTCACCCATACTAGTTCTGATATTTGTGTTTAAGGAGGACTGTAGTGATTTTGTAAATATTTGGAACATGTTTTAATGAAAGATTGTTCTACAACCAGCAAAATGTGTGTTTTCCAGAAATGCCATGAAGGGATGAGAGAATCTGGCTAGCAGTATCAAAGGATATATATGTACATATCTATGAACACACTGTTACTTTACACTAGTTAAAGGTGAATGTATTACCAAACAATTGGATAGAAACGTATGGGCTACAGGCCTAGGGAAAAAAAGTCTACCGGGTTACTCCAGATTAGGCTGCTTGTAATTTATACCCACTCAGTTATACTGAATATAAATCCTCCTTTTCAGGCAGCAATTTACAAACATGCTTTTGGCTAAATTCACAATACTGATGTAGGTCTGATTACAGACTCTTCTTGTAGAGTATCAACAATTTAATGTGATGGCTATTGGCGGCCTTTTAAATATATAATTACAAAATTACATAATACCAAAAAAATATCCCTCCATTAGTAAATCTTTAAGTATAAAAAATAATGCCAGATTTACTGTAAGAAAGAAGTTATAAATACCATAAAACTAAGTATGGGTTCTGGGCCCAGTACTGGTCTACATTTTCATTAACAATTTATAGGACAGAGTGGATTTATAAAATCTGCAATGACACCAAGCTGGGAGGAGTTGCAAGCACTTTGGAGGACAGGATTAGAAATCAAAATTATCTTGATAAATTGCAGAATTGGTCTGATATCAATAATAATAATCAATTCAATAATATCATGTGAGAAATAACTTGTGAGGAAGTAGCAATGAAAAAAAGGATCTGGGGGTTTTAATGGATCACAAACTGATTACGAGTAAACAGGCAAATGTCATTCTGGGTTGTTCTGACAGTGTCCTGTGTTTGAATGCATCCGATGAAGTGAGCTGTAGCTCACGAAAGCTTATGCTCAAATAAATTTGTTAGTCTCTAAGGTGCCACAAGTACTCCTTTTCTTTTTGCGAATACAGACTAACACAGCTGCTACTCTGAAACCTGTCCTATGTAGGATATGGGAAGTAATTGTTCCACTCTACTTGGCACTAGTGAGGTCTCATTTGGGGCACTGCATCCAGTTATGGGCACAAACCTTTAAGAAAGATGAGGACAAACTGGAGAGAGTCTACAGAAGAGCAAAAAAATGATACGAGATTTAGAGAAAACAACCTATAAGGAAAGGTTGAAAGAACTGGGCATGTTTAGCCTAGAGAAAAGGAGACCAGATAACAGTCTTCAAATAAATAAAAAGTTGTTATAAAGATGATTGTGATCAATTGTTCTCCATGTCCACTGAGGGTAGCAAGCAAAATTTATGTTGGATGTTAGGAAAAACTTTCTAACTATAAGGGTAGCTAAACACTGGAAAGGCTTCCAAGGGAGTTTGTGGAATCCCTGTCATTGGAGATTTTCAAGATCAGGTAAGACAAACACCTATCTAGGTATGAGATGATCTAGGTATGCCTAATCCAGCCTCAGTGCAGTTGGACTAGATGAACTCTTGAGGTACCCGATAGCCCTACATTTCTATAATTTCTATGATAAAGAATCATACATAGGGTTGGAACAAGATAATTAAGCAAGCCTTCAAAAGCGTCAAGAAGAATATATATAAAGTTAATAACTTCAACGCCGTGGACAAAAAATATTATCCCTGTGTACAAAATGCATTTATTTTCTAGGTTCTTTCATGATGTGCTGTACTTTTGATGTGTCTGATTTCCCGTTCAGAGTATTGCTTTCTTATGTAGGATTGACTGTTAAAGTACAGATGGTATGAACCAACTTGCCAAAATACCTTGATATTAATCTCTATTCAATCATTTAACAATAACCTCATTATTCAAGAGAACTCTGCACATACATTGCTTGTGCATTTTTCTGCCAATCATTAAAAACAATTTAATTTTAAAAGAATTATATGGCTACAGCATAATGTAAAAGGATCTCAGAAGTCACATCACCAGTAACAGCAGCAAAAATAAAATAATATTAATAATAATAATAAAAGAGAAATCCAGCTACCCCCCAGGGACTGTGAACTCAAATTGATAATTTAAAACCAAAGCATTTTATAGAGTTCATATAGAGGGCATTTGAATCAAATTTGTGAGCAAGAATTTTGTAGTTCACAGAGCTGCCTTTCATTATTCACAAATTATAAACTTCCAGGTATTTGGCTGTCTGTGGTAATAATTCTGCAGCTGCTAATATATGTCTCTCTCCAGGTTATTTTACATTTTAAAAACTTACTGTCAGAGTCAGTATAATAGAAATGCTTCACGTTGCTCAATAGTTCTATTAAATTTTCGTATTTTCAGGGCTGAAATGTCAGCTTTATTAATTTGCCATGGGCTGAACTTTGACCTTCTTGGTGCAAGGGAGCACACTTTTTTTCTGGATGCAATTTTCAAGAGGGGAAAAACATAATTTAGACTACTTTTACAACTATATGGACAAAATCTTGCACTCCTTACCCAGAATTTAACTGGGCAAAACTCTGAGTTCATGGCTCAAGAATTTGCCTTCTTCTATACAGTATGTTTTTAAAAGCAAAAGATTCTCAGTCTCTCTTCTTTGTTTGGCAACTGTATAACATAAAGGCAGCTTAAATATAGGGCAGGGAAATAAATTTGACAAGCAATTAGTCCCTGATATTTTGAAATATTTATGCCCATAATTAACTACAGGCACGTGAGAAACCCCATTAAAGTCCTTGGGATGACTCAGGTTTGTCAAGCTAGGCATGTGTTTGCAGATCAGAGCTTTAAGATGGTCTGAAAAGTTTGATATTTAGTGGGGGAAAACATCCCTATTCAGGACAGCTTTTAAGCAAATGTCTCCAGTTAAGCATGTGCTTTAGTGCTTTCCTGAATCAAGGCCTTTAATAGCTGTGATAATTAACTTTTCCAAGCAGCCAGTATCAGGGTTCCAAAGGAGGAATTGTAACAAACACCTTTGGTTAGATGATCTGTTGGGTCAAAAATCCAAGTGAAAATAGGCTAAACATAGACTTGTTCAACAGGCTACATAGAACATGTTTTATTAACGTACATGTTTTAAAGACTGTAAATAAATACAACTTCATTACTGATGGTTCATCAGTTAAATAACAACATTTACAAATTGTCTAAGCATGTATATATGATGGAGCCATTAGTCTATCATGTAAATAAGTTTCAATTCACTGTTGCCTAAACACAGATGGACATAATTGACCATATTAGCTGTGTCAACTCTTGTAAACCTCTTCTATGAGGGAGGTCTCATTACAAACTGGGGAATAAAGGCACCCAGGGTCAGAGCCTCATATTCTATCAACTGGCGTAGCTCTTTTGACTTCAATGCAATATGCCTATTGGCATGAGCTGAGGATCTAGCTCATTATTTTTCTGTCCGAGTGTTTACTTTGTATTTCAGATAACATCAAGTGAGGCAGAGAAGGCTGCATAATTAGCATGTCTGCTAGCTATCTGGTGGTCAGCCAGCCCTTCTGAGAACCAACGAGCCTTGGATGAGCAAAAAATCTTAAAGCCCACAGAAATTCCTTAGTCAAGGTCTGTGCTAGCTTCTCTGGATGGCAATCCTGGCAGAGGGCCTCCAACAGTGCAAAGCCACCTTTGGTGATTGCTGCACTTGTCAGTGCAGTGGGGCTTTTGCTCAAAGGGGACGTCTACACCACCATAAAAAAACCCTGGCTAGTCCATACCAGCTAACTCGGGCTTGCAGGGCTCAGGCTAAGGGGGTGTAGATATTTGGGCTCAAGCCCAGGCTGTAGGACCCTGCAAGGTAGGTAAGGACCCAGAGCTCCGGCTGCAGCGCGAGCCCCGAACGCCTACACCACAATTAAACAGCCCCTTAGCTTCAGCCCCAGTCAGCAGGCACAGGCCAGCTGTGGGTGTCTAATAACAGTGTAGATATACCGAAAAAGGTCATCACTGACCAGTAAGGAGACATGGTTTAGGGCAGACAAGGGATGAACTGATTTAACATATTCTCTAGGCAGCTTCATCTGGCAGAGCTATTCTGGAGCTTCCTAAAGTGACTGAAGCTGCCCTTCCCAGGCAAACCCTCAATAAAGAAAGCAAGAAGAGTACTGTTTCCCCGCCCACTCTGAACAACGTATTGAAAGAGCTAGTGGTAGAAAGGATAGTGTGGACATAGAGTATGACATCTGCAGGGCAACTGTGCCCCTGGATTAGGTGAGGAATGTATGCTGTCAGAGGGGATGAGCCACTAGAATATCCATTCATTTGTTTTCCTATTTAAACAAAACCACCATTTTATAACCATAACTAAAGAGAAAGAGAGAGCACTGCTTGGCAACCAACCAATTAAGCTGCACTCTGCTTAAATTTATTTATACTTTGTTCCTGAAAATTACACAGAGAACTGTATAGAGAGAATAGCACCGTGCAATTTGACGTATTGGTCATGTGGGAATTTTCTAGGAGGGTTGGGGGCATCCTTATCCCCAGGACAATTTTTAAAAATTCATGCCATATGGTGCAATCTGGTCCATTTCAAAAGCAAAAAGCCACTATTCAGAAGTAATTTGATGGCCCTAAGAATAAATTCTTTCTAGCAGGGATGATGTAGCTATAACCTTGAAAGAGAGAAACTCCATCACTAGCCAGGAAATTCCCCCAAACCTTCGCTTCGGTTGGTTGGTAGAGTTTTAAGTAGATCTTCTAGGGGCCTCGCAAGAGTAGTCTCCTGTTTATTACTGGCTGCAGGTCCCTGCAAGCCCATCAAACCCATAAAAATAAAGTCTTGAATTAAGATTCACATGAAAAACACAGGCTTAGCTACTTCGAAGCACTGGGCCCATCTAAGAGAGGGGCAGCTGTTATTAGTTGGGGCTCTGATATTATTCTTCCTGCAGCCTGCCAGCTAGGGGATATAGTATTGCTAACCCCCAAATGTTGAAAAACTATGATCCAGACTCCAAAATTTTATGAGTGGCTTTAAAATTATGATTTAAAAAAAGGTTGGGGTTCTTTTTTGCCCTCTGGTTTGTGAGGCAGTTGCCTGCAGAGGGCACTCAGGTCACGTTTTCAAGCCTGGTTTCAGAGTAGCAGCCATGTTAGTCTGTACTGGAAAAAAGAAAAGGAGTACTTGTGGCATTTTAGAGACTAACAAATTTATTTGAGCATAAGCTTTTGTGAAGTGAGCTGTAGCTCACAAAAACTTATGCTCAAATAAATGTGTTTGTCTCTAAGGTGCCACAAGTACTCCTTTTATTTTCAAGCCTGTCTCCACAACCATGAAGGCTAGAAATCTACCTTTTTAAAAACTGAAAGCAGGGATTCTTGCCTAATGCCATGCCTTAAATAGTTGATACTTTAGGAAACACTCTAAGTATTGCAAGACTCATAAAAGTTGGCAACACTGGAGTACCTTCATAAAAGAGTGATATCCTCAGATGCAGACAAGCAATGCTTACCAGCTGTATGTATCAAGTCCTAGAAAGCAATCTCCCCAAGGTAGAAACGTTATTTGCCTTTATTCCCACCCTACAAAAACAGATAATGTTACACTTTTAAGAATGGGTAATTCCATTTATTAAGGGGAATAAACACATTTTCTCCACCTATTTTATTCTAAGTGTCATGAACAACCATAGCACATATATTCTGTCCAACTGGAAATCTGTTGTAACCTGTCAATTTTTTTAACTTAAAAAAATGAAGGAAAATCAATGCACTTCTACAAACAAGCAAGTGGCATTACACCTCTGCTTTGAGCAGGGGGTTGCAGTAGATGACCTCCTGAGATCTCTTCCAACCCTAATCTTCTACGAGTCTATGAAAGCAATCCAGTAGTGAGAAAACAAATGTAATATGAATATGTGGCCAATCTCTCTGCACTCTTATAAACAGATGCTAAAATAAACAGTTCTGTTAGAAATAGGCCCTACCCTGCAAACATTTATGCATTCGAGTAACTTTATACTCAGGTAAGTAGTGCCACTGAATAAAATGGGACTACCCACATAAGTGTTTTCAGGATCAGGCCCAATAATTATGTAACCATGACATTCTACCCACAAATGAGCATGAGCACTCAATCATTCTGCTTGCCTAGGCACCTTTCTCTTTACCCTCATACATAATGGAAGTACTCAAAAGATATACATCTTGGATCAGAATCCAAGCAAAAAAAAAATAATTACATTTACTAGTTTCCCAGCTGCCTCTTCTCCTAGGCTCCCTCTGGACCTGACCCAAAGTCCATTGACATTAGAAAAAAGACTTCCATTGATTTCAGTGGACTTTGGATCACGCTCTAAATCCACTATTTTTTCCAGACTCCTTTTAAATGTTATTCTATGCCTGAAGTTCCTAAGAAATTTTAAGATGATTTCCGAATTTCACACTTCAGTTTCTTTTTGGATCCCACATCCTTGGGACAATAACTCTTTTATTCAAGCTTCCACATTCTTGGGAAAATTATCTTATCTCTATGTTAGTCCCTCACACTGAGCACAGATGGAAGAGAATCATCTTCTTGTCTGAGATTTAAAGATATATGTATGTTTACATGTCCTAAGACCTTGCTACAAGATAACTAAAAATTATTCTTATTAATGCTGTTCCCCTGATGAGAATATTCAAATTGTTTGGTGTCCTTATCTCTCTTGTGGTTCAAAATTAGCTATGAGAGTAAAATTATTCTTGAGTCTTTTTCTGCCTCTCTTAGTCTGACTGGACTAGACTGTAACTTTAAAACTTGCCCTGAATAAAGGGCAATGTTGCTCCATCTCATGAGCAACCAGAGAATGAGCTGCGACACAGAGAGGCACCATTACTTCCTCTACTCTTCCCTTGCTCCGGTAGAAATGAAGGAATGGGCTAAGTTACTTCACTCCTTTTCATGGAGCATCTTATTCCCCCCGGTACACATGGCCGGTTACTCTTCTGTGGGCAAGTAGGGAATGAAGCCAAGCTCCTCCTATTGACCGCCTCTTCCGCTTCCTCCCTACCCACTGGCTTGCAGCAGGGACTATAAGGCATGTATAGCTTCCCCCCCCCCCCCCCGCAGCTGCAGTCACAATGAGAGCAGACAGTGTGTAAGGTAAGCTTTGCCACCCATCCCCTTACTCTCCTGCATAGTCAAGTAAAGGCTGTAACAATCTGCCTCACAGAGTAGTACCTTTCCTGGTGAGTAGTCCCACTGATTTCAGTGGAATGATGTATGAAGTAAGGTGCTACTCCTCATGAACAAAGATGGCAGAATCCAATCCCCTGTTTATAGGGGAGATGGATAAGATTTAAGTGCAAACACTTGTTCTTCCTCAAAGGAAAACATTGTAAAGAGCAAGGTGAACACCCACAACATAGAAATACAGGGTTAAATACTCAGCTGGTGTAATAGGCATAGCGCCATTGACTTCTAAGTCCTTCTTCCCCTCAAATACATAGCATTCAAAAATAGTTTTAGAGAGAGCTGAAAAAAGAAAATTTGCAGAGACAAGCAATTTTAAAAAATAATCTTAAAACTTTAAATTGGAACATGGGCTAAGGGATTTAGCATCAAGACTCCATCTGGGTTTCCAAAGAGTCAAGTGGTTAAATCCTGATGTGACACTTTGGAAATGCAGGGGTGGGAAACTGCCCAAGCCAAGAAATTCACATTTAAGGCTGAAACATCATCCACTTCTATTTTATAAATCACACAATTATTTCTTTACATAACTCCCACTAATGCTGGTTGGTGTTAGATGAGGAAATCCTTCACAGACAAAGAGGACAATCTATCCCATAATATGATGTGTAAAATAGCCCAATGCCTGGAGACTCCAGAACAGCTAGGCACAATAGGGGTGAGTTAAGGATAAAGGTTCAAGCCTGAACTCTCTCATTTCCTGTCTTTGGCTTGTCTATGCCAGCTCCTTAATGCTATGTTAATATCATTTTTGTGTGTGTGATTGAATTACCCACAGCTCTTCATGCCAGCATTAGTGGATTTCTCTGCAATGAGAGAATGCATTTTACTGCACATATTGTTTCTAACTGTTAAGTGTACCAGCTGCATGCCTTCTGATAGCAGCACTAGAGGGCTACCTCATTATGAGGTGAAGAGCACTTTACTGCTGGCATGGAGCCCAATCCTGCAAGCCCTCTGCACACCAAGCTCTCACTGAAATCCTCAAGAGGAAGACATGCACTTGTTTGTCACTAACAGCAAATTAGAGTTGCTAGGCGTCCGGTTTTCAACTGGAACCAGCTAAGGCAGGCTCCCTGCCCGGCTCTGCATGGCTCCCAGAAGAGGCTGGCATGTCTCTGCAGCCCCTAGGCACAGGGGCAATCAGGGAAGCTCTGCACGCTTCCCCTGCCTTGAATGTCCCTGAACCTAAGAGCCGGGCCAGACACGCCGGCCACTTCAGGGAGCTGAAATATGATTTAAGACGACACTTTTAGGGATACCTTTATAATTTGCTAACCAGCAGCTACCACATGAATTATTAAAACTTACTGAGGTGCAGAAACACTTCTACAGAAAAAAACCTGGAGATAAAAATGAAGACAAAAATAAAAATGAATAAAAGTAATGGAAGAAAAGAATGGCAGGAAAAAGGGGGGGGAGGGGAGGAAAATTAGTCAATGTAGGATAGTTCCACATACATAGTCTTGGTGTGCCAGAGCTATACTCAGGGCTGCTCTAAATTGTGCTGGCAAATAATGGCTACAGTGATCAGGAGCCTCAGAACACACATGGTGTTCTGGTTCCACCCCTTTTCCCTACCCTGACATACTCACCTTCTTGATGTGAAACACTTGTAGGACTGGCTGGAATCTTCAGCTGCTGCCTTAATGGCAAATGCGAGAGCAGCACAAAGGGGACTTACAAAAGGCTGGAGAGCTGGTCTCATAATTAAGAGGAAACTCTTTTTCTTTAAATCAAAGTATAATGTAAATGACAACAGATCAAGCAACTGCTTGTAGTTATCAAATACTAAGTATTCAGGTCCATGTTACATAGTGCCAGGCTTTCCCCCCCACACTCCTTATTGGTGATAGTGAGAAATCTTGTGATTAAATACAATAAAATATTTGTTTCAATGCTGATATTTAATAGCTGTACCATTATAGCCTTCCACTACTAAGAATTGCAATCAGTCTTAAAAGGATTCTGAGTACAATTATTATATTAGGAAGTGAGCAGAATCACTGGTTGCATTGCTTTTTTTAAAAAAAATATACTGTTATTTTCAATTTAGAAGGAGTTGTTAATGTTTTCATTAGCACCTCAATAGATGTATCCTGACTGAATTTTTCAGCTCACTGTGTTAGTTGTATGACAAGGCATGTGATTCATTCATTTGCTATGCAGTGAAGAATGCATTTAACAAACTGCATATTGAAATGTGTGCGCTAAACTACTGTACAGTAATTTTAAAAAATTCACATCCATAGTCCATCTAATTGACAATCCTAAACTCAATGCTCATTTCAATACAGCAAACAAGAGGGACACATTAGAGATGATCTAGAGAGTAGGCTAGCGTGTGGGTTTTAGTTTTACCGAACTAAAACTGGGATGGTTCAGATACAGAGTCTATTTGTAAAAAAAAAAATTAAGCTTTTAGGTTCTGTCCACGTGCATAAAATGGGTGAACTAGGGTGCTTTTTTTCTAGTCAGAGAGGCTTTCACTGTACTAAACCAGGAATGGATACAGACCTGGTTTACAATCCAAAGTAATCAAAACTTCAAAGCTAGTGAAAAAAGATTCTGGTTTTGATCCATCTCTAGTACCCATATACATTGATTTTTTAGAGACTACCTTCTACATTAGTAAATTCCAGTGAGAAACAGGCTAGATATCTGTTAAATATACTTTTACACATTGTAGTTATATTATTTAAGGGTACGCAAATCCGGCATGATTAACCCACAGGTATAAGATAATAAATGATTATTAAACATAAAAAGGAAATATTTTCTAACCTCAAATAATAATAATAATAATAAATAATTGTTAAAAAAACAACACACCACATCTGATCATTCCAAGATGTCACCTTATTTCTTCTACTTGCCTGGTCCCAGTTATAAAACACCTAGAATATTTATGTTCTTCTTGACTTAGTGAATTAATCAAAATAATTGAAGTTTCACAGGTATTTTATAATCTCTGGAGTACATGGTGTCTCTGACTATGCTGTGGAATATGCTGTCTAATTTTTATATGACCATCATTCTGTAAGGAACGTAAATGTTACACTTATAACCTGTCAAAACGATATACTGATAAGGCTCTGATCCCACAATGATTTCAGCGTGAGCAGACTCCTGACCATGCATGAAGCTCCATCGAAATCAATAGAGTCCACTGTGGGTATACTGGCATGAAGCTCATTCTAAAATCGGGGGTCTACGTGTGCTCCATATTACCATTACTGTATTTATTTGTAGGAGCACCGACTATGAGCTAAGCACTTTCCCAACACTTAAGGAGGATGGTCCCTGCTCCATGAAGCTCAGATGCCAATGGGACATGCAGAGTATGCACTTGCAGAAGAATAAAACTTTTCAAATCCCAGACATTTTGACATCATTTTAACATGAACCTTCAGTAAGTCATTCCATTTTGCTTGTCTCTGTTTCAGAACAAGGACAGAAGCAAATCTTTGCGCCTTAGCTGATAAAGGTGTGAGAACTTCTCTCTCCAATGAGCAGCTTTTGAATAATATTTTAGTCTTTTGGGTTTCTAATACATGTCTAACAGAAGTGCTTGTTACACGTATCATTCTGGGAAGTTACCAAATACTTGCAACGAAGGACGTCAGTGCAGAGCTCATCAATGCCTGTTTGAAGTGGTATGGGAAAATCTAGCAGCCAAATACAATGATATCTTTGTTTTATTGCTGATAATATTCAACAGTTTTGCCGTTATAGTCAGTCTGCCATTTCCCCTTGTATAGAAGTTCCAGGCATGCTGTTAAATTCTTGCCATTTAGCTTAAAGTGGTGCCCAGGTTGTTTGGCTTTCCTGACTTCTGGTTATAAATATTATTGTTAGCTCACAGCATAGCATAAGGATAACATATTTCTGAAAATGAGTGAACATTCTTTGCATCTTATCTGCAAAGAGTGAGATTATGGAAAAATTTCTGCTACACAAATGCCATCAACATCAAAGGGGTCTCCATTCTCCCCTTAGTGCCCTGCACATAACTCCCATTAATGTTAATTAGTGAAAATTAACTGGAGCTAGGCACAGGCATCGGGGGAGATTAGTCTCTTTAGGAAGTTAGAGAGTGACACTACAGTTCAATTAAAGAATCTCCTGCTTCTTTCTCTGATCATTTTTGTATTGTAACTGCGATTGTAGCACTGGCAGGCATAATCTCTAATCTAGCTAGCAAGTGTAACAACAGCAGTGTAGACATGGCAATGTGGACTTCAGTGCTGAGTAGCTACCTGAGTTCAAACCTGCTGGGGAATCTGGGTATGTACTCTGGTAGTTAGCCATTACCACCATATCTACACTACTATTGTTATCCATGCTAGCTAGGTAAAATTTAGCATTGGTAAGGCTACGTGCACTACAATCACACCTTTGCATGCAGTGTATACATACACTTAAAAGCAAACAACAAATGTAACAGCTACAGCAACATCTCTAGAAAATCTTATTGAATATAATTTAAATATCTTTGGAGTACATTTATTAAATGCAAAATTTAAGTATTATGGTGGGATCATCTTGACAAGAAGATGTGAGTAACAGTAGGGGGAAATTAGTATTGGGGAAATCAAGTTTAGGTTTTGTAATGACCCAAACACTCTCAGGGCCAACTCTGTCCACATATCTATTCAAGGGACACCATCACAGGATCTAACCACATCAGCCACACCATCAGGGGCTCATTCACCTGCACATCTACCAATGTTATATATGCTATCATGTGCCAGCAATGCCCCTGTGCCATGTACATTGGCCAAACTGGACAGTCTCTACGCAAAAGAATAAATGGACACAAATCTGACATCAGGAATCATAACATTCGAAAACCAGTAGGAGAACACTTCAGTCTCCCTGGTCACTCAATAACAGACCTAAAAGTGGCAATTCTTCAACAAAAAAAACTTCAAAAACAGATTCCAACATGAAACTGCAGAACTGGAATTAATTTGCAAACTGGACACCATCAGATTAGGCCTGAATAAAGACTGGGAGTGGTTGGGTCATTACAAAACCTAAACCTAATTTCCCCAATACTAATTTCCCCCTACTGTTACTCACATCTTCTTGTCAACTGTCTGAAATGGGCCACTCTCATTACCGCTTCAAAAGTTATTTTTCCTCCCTTGGTATCCTGCTGTCAATTGCATTGTCTGGTTAGACTGACCTCACACTTGGGAAGGTAACTCCCATCTTTCCATGTATTTATACCTGCTCCTGTATTTTCCACTCCACGCATCTGATGAAGTGGGTTCTAGCCCATGAAAGCTGATGCCCAAATAAATCTGTTAGTCTCCAAGGTGCCACAATGACTCCTCGTTGTTTTTGCTGGTACAGACTAACACGGCTACCACTTTGAAACCTGTCACATTCAGTGAGTCTCCTATACAGAGCACATGTCCATCTATCTGTCAGAAGAGTTTGTGAATCACCCACTATGGTTCCTGGTAGAGTAATAGGCAAATGCTATTTGTCCTTTGGATAGTTTAGGGCCACAGATATTTTCATATTCTTAAACATTTACATTAATGATAAGCAAACATCTTAGTGCCTAATGGACATACCCGGCCATGCTGTTATGGTTGACTGGCTGCTGGGGGAGTGTAGCAACGAAGAATATAATGAAAGAATGAAAACACTATATTCTCAAACAGGTCAGAAGAAGCTCATTGCATTTGTTTATCCTGCTTGTTTCTCAAAGCCTTCTCCCCCACTATAAACAAACAAGTTATTATAGCAGTGCCCTTCACACATCGACAGACAACTCACAATATTTCTGTTAAGAACTCTCAAGTTTTTCCCCTCCACCCCCCAGGACTTTCATTATAATTCACCTGGGGAGAAAAAAAATGTCTGCACCAAACCACGAGAATTCTTCCCTCTCCCCCAAGCCTCCATTAAATTATGTTCATCCAACTTGAAAGGGAATCAGAAACTCTTACTGACACTCGGTCACACTCCAGTGAAATGATGGCTACAATCTAAGTAGGGAATGTTGCAGGTGTTCATTTATTAGCTTAACTACCAGTAAGTTATTTTTGTGCCTTTCTTCCTTACAATGACAACATTCATGTCCCAGACAGAGCACTCTGCAATGCTCTGGGCATTTGTTGACCTAGGGTTTTGGTTTCCCTGACAAAAAGGGTGGCTAAGGATAGGATTAGTTTATTGCCTATCAGGGGAAATTTTATGGTTTGTCTTTAACCATTTAAGATATTCAGGAACTACAGTAACAGGCAGATACTACAAACAATTTTACTAGGTTTTTTTGTTTGTTTGTTTTTAAAAGGGTAACAAAGTAAAGAAAAAATAATACATACAAAGCCTGCACTTAAACATTACAAAGACATTCAGCTTACACATTGGAGTACAAAGCTGTGAGTCAACACAGTTTTGAAGTTAAGATGCAGGCACTTGAAAACAAAAGTTCATTATACTGTACCAATGTGGGCCTTAGATAGAAGTCCAATTTTTTTTATAATAATATTAGTATTGACAACAACCACCCAGAGGCTTCATATGACAGGGTAAAAAGCTACTTCTACATCTGTAGGCTGGTTTGCTTTTTTGTTTGTTTAAATAATAATATAGACATCCCTAAAATTAGTTACCGAGCACACAATCACCCTTCAATTTAAAAAACTATCAAGTTTAAATTCTTTTTTTTCTTTTTAATATTTAAGTGCAGTCCCTGCCCTAAAGAGCTTGCATGAGACACAGACAGACAGACAGACACAAGCAATGCAGGCTTGCTTAAACTATCCTATCGATGTGCTTCACCACTATTCTGAATGGACCATTTCTGAGGAAGACAAGTGTAAGCCAGTGGTGTTCCATCATTGTCCTGAAGCGAATCTGCATACATTGTATTTAGTCCAAACTTATGTCAAACGTTTGGGATTTGACTCTATTGGTAGTTCAAACAACAACGAAAACTAATCACAACCTTCACTTGCCCCCCCCCCAATTTGGCTGTTCCTGGGGTTTCCCTGGAGAGACTTCTCTTCCTCAGACCTTAGTTTTCTCTGGTCAAACCGAACAGCTGAAGTATAGTGAATGAGAAACACTGGAAACCCAAAGTCAAGCAGGAATCAATCTACATCTCCCTGAATAATTCTAACACCAAGTAATCTAGGGAGAAAGCTCCATCATTCTGAGGTATACTCACTTTTCTCACCTCTTCAGTCAATGGCCTCTATGCTTAAGTATACAAGAGTGCCAGTTGTTGATAATTACAATGGGGGATGCAGATTGCAGGCCTCTATTCGGATTAGCATTGTATCCATATTATAGTACAACTAGCTTTAATGTATCTGAGGTTTCTAACGAAACAACTACATTTCACTGTATCTTGCAAAGACCTGCTACTTAACTGGTCAAATGCAGATACTGGGTGAAATGCTGGCTCCACTAAAGCCAATGGGAATTTTGCCACTGGCTTTCACCCACAGTCTAAGCACACCCATTTACACTATGTCTGAATTTGGTCCATTGTCGTTATATCATGAATTTATTTGGAAGATGGGAGACTATGGTGGGGACTTTTTTTTTCTTATTTTGAATCTTACTGTGGATAGGTTATACCTTGTTTTAGCCTTTATTTTAATTAGAACTGGTTGGAACCATTTTTAAAAGTTCAAAAATTTTGACCAAAAAACACAGGGGGAAAACAGCAAAAGTTTTCACCTCTGTTTTCCTTATTTTTTGGCCAACTCTAATTTAATTATTTTCCTCTTGTCTGTCTTTCCTATCACAAAAGTAGAAGGAATAAAATAAGCTAGGAATTTGACTCTCATCCCCTGGAGGCAAATCCATGACACTTCGAATGGGAAGAAGACCCTTTGTCTCACAGAAAATATGGGTCTGAGAGCCATTGAGAAGAAAAACCACACTGATGGCAATTACAGCAAAACAGGAAACTTTCTGCTCTTAGAAAAACATTTAGGTACCAAATTCTGGCTCATCATCCACATAACTCCGCCTGACCGGCTCACAGACTTCTCAGTTTTTGGATTTAATTATATTTTTGTTGTTGTTTTAATTCAGTCCTTTGATTTGAGCCTGGATCACGCAGTAATCAAACGTTGCTGGAGGATAAAGAGATAGCTAATCCAAGCAAGGAAAACAAAGTAGATGGATATAGTAAGATTTCTGAACGTATATTACGGGTACAAGGCGGTAAAGTACTAAATCCAATCATACGTTGATCTAGAGTATTAGACCAAACCAGTTTTAAAGTCAAAGACTGAGTAAAATGTATGTTAAATTGCTTTTAAAGTATGGATTTGACATTGAAAACTGATGGCTAGAGCACAGCAGACAGGGACTGTCTTCACAATGCATGCAAACTTCTTAACACTATAGTAATCCCAAGAGAAAGCTATTATATTTAAGAGCACATATCAAAAATGTATAAAATGTTCAACTACAACTTGTTAAAGCTCACAGGATTTCACTGTTTTAAAATATATTTGTATCTTAAAAATTCACAGTAGGAATATACGTTCTTAGTGTAACACACATTTTCACCTGTAGCAGGTGAAAAATTTTCAAGCAAAACAATTTTTGTTAAAAAAAATCATTTTTCAAAATTGTCCATTCTTTTATGACCAAAACCAACAACTAATATTTTTCATTTTCCTCTTACCTTTTATCTTTTTTAAGCCCCTTTTTGAGTGGGAAACTAGGAAATGGGAAAATAAAAAGGAGGGATAAAGAAAAAAAATGGAGAGAAACAAGAAATAAGGAAAACCTGAAAATATTTGGTTAAAAAATTGTGAACATTTTTGAAAAATGAAAAACATGCTTTAAGAACAACAAACAAAAAATTCAAATGTCTAAAACTTTGTGTGTTTGTGTATTTGTTTTTGTTTATCTGTTTGTTTTTTGATCAGCTCTATTTTCACCTAGGATTGCAATAGTTTATTGATGTGCCTCATATGTTAGTGACGACCAAAGTGATTTTATGAATAGCTTTAAGAGAATTTTGGGATTCTGCTAGGTGAAATACATCATTTTGTATAAAAATAAGGTATGATTATATTAGGGAAAGGACTTTATATGTTGTTTGTATAAAACAGTACTTTATACATTTTTCATGGTACAATCTACAAATATTAAATGTTAATTATGTTTATCTTAATTTTAATAAACATCCTGTTTTGACTGAGTAAAGAGGAACATGTATGTAACAATGGGTCATACAATTATGCTATAAAACATTGGATACTCTTTAGGAATAAATGCCAATATTATATATTAATATTATTTGCATGGATTAGTTATAACTAAATTTCTAAATTATGGAATTATGAATGTGGATTGAGATGGGTTTAAAAGGCTATGTTATAAAAAGTGCAAAGCAAGCCAAAATCATATTTTCAGAGATTTCTTGCTCAATTTACGTGACAATCCAAGAGAGATGATGCATAAATGAAGGAAGATTACCTTTACTATTCATTTATTCCTGGCTTATTTTTTTTCAATCACACCTGTTGCTGCACCAGTTTATAAAGTCCCTGTCAAGGTTCCTTCCCCATTCTGAACTCTAGGGTATAGATGTGGGGACCTGCATGAAAACCCCCTAAGCTTATTTTTACCAGCTTATGTTAAAACTTCCCAAGGTACAAACTATTTTCCTTTTTCCCTTGGACTTTATTGCTGCCACCACCAAGCGTCTAACAGATATATAACTGGGAAAGAGCCCGGTTGGAAACGTCTTTCCCCCACAAATCCTCCCCAAACCCTATACCCCCTTTCCTGGGGAAGGCTTGATAAAAATCCTCATCAATTTGCATAGGTGAACACAGATCCAAACCCTTGGATCTTAAGAACAATGAAAAAAGCAATTAGAATCTAACGCATATCTAGCTAGATTACTTACTAAGTTCTAAGACTCCATTCCTTTCTGTTCCCAGCACCACACAGACAGAGAGAACCTTTGTTTCTCCCCTCCGCCCAGCTTTGAAAGTATCTTGTCTCCTCATTGGTCATTTTGGTCAGGTGCCAGCAAGGTTATTCTAGCTTCTTAATCCTTTACAGGTGAAAGGGGTTTTCCTCTGGCCAGAAGGGATTTTAAAGGTGTTTACTCTTCCCTTTATATTTATGACAGTGCTTTGTACAGCAAAATAAAGTTTAAAGCAACTTTGCTGAACAGCAATTACAAGAGATTTTCAGGATCAAAACCATACAAGAAAGAACAAAACGTTCCAGTAACATTTTTCTTATTTACTTAGTTACTGCGGAGTTCATGATGACTTCTTTTCCTTTTGTTATATCTGAACAGTTTGACAGATCACTTTGACAAGGTTATCCTTAAATTGATAAAAGGTTTGATAGTGTCGGTACATTTGTCAAAAATGTCTGACATCACTCATAATGGAGTCTGCACTACTAGCATCAAAGGCACTCCAGTCTGCTATTTTCTATTCAGCATGCAGTGCACACCACATAAAAACATAAAATGGAAATGTATAAAAGTCAGGAGGATTAACTAAAGCAACCACTCATCTTATCAAACACAAAAACTCACGGTTTTTCTGTAGTTTTCACTAAAATAGAATCTATTTTTATAGCCATACACCAAAATGCAATTAAAAGAATGTTGAGTGTAGTTTAAAGGGTAAGCATCCTACTAGAGTAAAGTTGGAAATGGAAATGTTGTATTATAAGAAATGTACTCAATTGCAAGCATTTTCAACATTCCCTTGGCTACTGCAGAAGAAAAAAAAATGTGTTTTAAGAGCTTTCTTCCTCAAGCCTGCCAAGCTTCTTACAAAGTGTCTATCACAGCATTTCTGATCAAATCTAGGAAGTGCAGAGATGCATATCACATTGGACAATATTTACATGTATTTTAATTTAATTTACAACATATCTCAAAGCAGCATTAATTTCTGTTCAGATTCTAGGTCTAGGCTCAGATTGATTCTTACATTAGTAAATCCATTTATCAAGCTCTATCTGATATGCTGATTTGCAGTGGAAAGTCTTATAGGTGCCATTCAACTTTGAAAAAAAAAAAGACTATAAATACAGCATTGTAGGATTCCATACTTCTTGTCTCTGTTATTACCCTACCAATGTTCTCAATCTAAAACAAAACATCTATCTCAATCTAAAACATTTTCCTTATTTCCAGCTCTAACAACTCAATATGGAATCTGAAAGTCAAGCTGGGTTATTTCCTTCTTGTGCATCACCACCAGTAATAAAGATTCAGCAAATCAAATTATACCCTGAGCTCTACCTGTATTATGCATTATACTCAACTGATTTGCTTAGGTAACTGCCTTGTGATTTGATTTTAGCAAACAATTCTGTTAATGATGCACCAGGAGGAACAAAATTTAGCTTTGTGGCCTCTGCAGTGTTATATAACTTATATTTTTCACGACAGTTGGCAGAAATCACTCCAATATATACACAGGGAGCAGATCTGTTGAATAGAGGGTGACATTTTTTCATCATCAGTTTTAAGCGGACATTTTTCAAGACCCCATATTCACTTGGTAATGTACTTCTTGAACTTCAGTCCTGACAATGTGAGACACTGCAATCAAAAGATGTGACAAATGTGGGAACACCTCTGTTTTGTTGTGTGTTCTGCCATGAATCATAATTCTTTGACTGTAAAATCTCTTAGCCCTGGTCAACATTGGAGGGGGTGGGAAGATCGATCTAAGTTAAGCAACTTAGCTGAAGTCGACGTACTTAGGTCAACTTACTATGGCGTCTCCGCCGTGGAGAGTCGACTGCTGCCGCTTCCCCGTCAACTCTGCCTGCGCCTCTCACGGCGCTGGAGTACAGGAGTCGATGGGAGAACGCTCAGGGGCCAATTTATCGCGTCTAGACCTATCGATTCCCTGTTAGATCTATTGCTGCCCGCCAATCTGGCGGGTAGTGAAGACATACCCGTATATGTTTTTTTTTCCACCAAATGCATCCGATGAAGTGAGCTGTAGCTCACGAAAGCTTATGCTCTAATAAATTTGTTAGTCTCTAAGGTGCCACAAGTACTGCTTTTCTTTATACCTGTATAGTAGATGTTTTCTCATTATGTGAATTAATTAAATCAAAAGAAAAGAAAAGAAGAAAAAACATGGAAAAACAAATTCAGTCTTATGTAGCCATGTCTCTCCATGAATTGGATGTCAGTAGATTTTGAACCCTAGATCTTCAGATCTCCAAGCACAGACATCAGCCATTTGAGCTAAAGGAGTCACTGTTATCCTTTAGGTTCACCTTTTACTATCAAGTACATCATACATCTAAATTCTTGTTCTGAAAATATAAAATCTATATATACAAGCTTAAAATCTGGCTTGGAAATTTGTCCCTATAAATACGATGATCAAGTGTATTCATTTCAAACTGGAGGACATGAAATATTTTAATGGCACTTACGGCTGGCACAGCTTGATAAGGTCCTGGTCAGTGGTGCCGGGTGGAAGGCCTCGAATGTACAGGTTGGTTTTACTCAACTGTTCCCCACTGCTGTTGTTGCTGCTGTTGTTGCTGCTGTTTGTGCTGGGGCTGGGAGGAGCCATGGGGTGGGGAGCTGGTGCATAGGACTGCTGAAAACAAAAAAAATCTGTTATTTGAAAATAAACTCAACACCAGCTTGTGTGTTTTACAGAAGCTGTTGTGAATTCATGGTAGTTCTGTCCCCCACACATACTGCAATTAATTCTGGGCCTGGAATTTATTCCCTCCATCTTTTAGTTAGGGCAATAATAGACAATAAACTTTATTTTTTAAAATCTGAAATAAAAGCAGTTGATAGATTACGCATGCACTTTATCCTACTCACAAGATATGACACCACCATGCTGAATATTTAGGAACAACATTTATTAAATGAAGATGACACACAGCACATGATTTAACTCAAGCTACTCTATGACTAGGGCCCTACCAAATTCCCGGCCATGAAAAATGCATTACAGACCATGACATCTGGACTCCCCCATGAAATCTGGTCTTTTGTGGATTTTTACCCTATACTACACAGACATCACAAGGGAGACCAGCGTTTCTCAACCTGGGGGTCCTAACCCAAAAGGGGGTTGTGGGGAGGGTCGCAAGGTTATTGAAGGGAATTCGCTGTACTGCCACCCTTACTTCTGTAAAAAGAAAAGGAGTACTTGTGGCACCTTAGAGACTAAACAAATTTATTTGAGCATAAGCTTTCGTGAGCTACAGCTCACTTCATCGGATGCATTCGGTGGAACATACAGTGGGGAGATTTATATACACACACTGAGAATATTCTGCCACAAGTACTCCTTTGCTTTTTGCGAATACAGACTAACACGGCTGCTACTCTGAAACCTTACTTCTGTACTGCCTTCAGAGCTGGGTGGCCAGAGAGCGGTGGCTATTAGGTGGGCACCCAGCCCTGAAAGCAGCACCACCAGCAGCAGCGCAGAAGTAAGGGTGGCAATATTATGACCCCCCTACAATAACCTTGTGACCCCACCGCAATCCCCTTTGGGTCAGGGCCCCTACAGTTACAACCAGATGAAATTTCAGAGTTAAATATCTGAAATAATGAAATTATTGTGACAGTGAAATTGACCAAAATGGACTGTGAATTTGGTAGGGCCCTATCTATGACCTACTCAATGTGGGAGCTAAGGAAATGCATTGTCTTGAGATTTAAAGTAGGTGTGGGGGTTGATACCAGGAATCTGATGTGCATCCAGCACATGCATAAAAAGGCATCAAGAGCTATCAGCACTAGGAAAAGACAGACACGGTTCCCAAAGTATGTGCTGCTATGCTGGGTGTAGAATGGATGGTCTTGACAGTATCAAAAGGTCAGAGACTAGGTGAGCTGGCCTTAAAAATCTATGAATGTGCACAAGTCACACAACCTAGCTGAAAAATGGCACTTATGAATGAAGGCGGGTTTATGAGGCAAACAATGTCCGCAACATATTCCCCTACCCTCCAATAAATACGTACTAGAAAAGGATACATAAAAGCATGTTTTAAAGCATCCCTAAGTACCTCTAACGAAGGGCAACAACTTTCAAATTTAGCTGCCTAACACCTCTGATTGAGCCTCATACTGTATTTCTCATTCTTATTTGCAAAACATTAGTCAGCTTTATTTCTTAGAAGGAAAAATATGATCCAGTTTTACAAAAATGATGACAAGCCTTTTCACAATTAAACAAGGAGCCTAGCTACAAAATTCAGAGCTAGAGCAGAACTTCCCAAAGCTTGAGAGTGTTCAGAGGTGGTGATTTGGTTTGGCCAATTATAGAAACTGCAGCATTAGCCATGAAGTACCCAGCTAAGTGGTCAACAGGGTGAGAGAAGGAAGACCCAGACTGTGCAAGCAAAACACTGAATGTCGTTAGCAGTCCGGAGACATCAGCAGTGATAGATGTCAGCTAATGGTAAGTTAATGATGACATACTAATAAGCCTATGCAGGCAAAATTAAAGCAATTTGGTGTCTGGCTGTGATGACAGTTGTGTGACCATTATCATATGTTTACACTCAAATACTCCAGTTCTGGTTCAGCAAAACATTTAAGCCTAACTTCAAGCACATGTATAGTCCATTTCACTTCACCGGCACTACTCAAAGTGCTTAAAGTTATGCATATGCTAAATCGGTGTCTTCAGTAGCTCGACTTTTTTAAACTGGAAGCTGTAAAACACTTTCGAGCAGCCAACTACCTTTATTTAGAAGAACAGAAAATATGGAAAAGTTAAGGCAGGTAGAGATAGTAGATGAAGTTGTGCTCACTGAGAGCAAAAGCTATGAGCCTTTGATGAGATAGACACATGAGTAACACATTTCCAAAGGTTCCTTCCTTTCCCCCACCCCTCTCTCTCCCTCCTCCCAGCCTGTCTCACTTAAAGTAACCCAGGGGGAACACAAAATCAAGTGTTAATATTTATATACATCTCTACTGTCTAGCCTGGCTGTGATCTGGTTCAACACGATTCTCGAGAGAGAAAATAAAGTTTAACAAACAGCATTATGGTACACTGGATAGGAAGCACATTCAGTCTGATCCATAGCAAAGGGAAAAATGAACAACTCAGCATTTAATTCTTTCCCTCAGGATCTGTGGAGACTTGTTGACAATCATAGGATCTTAATACGTGGGAATCATAGTACTTTGCATATAAAATTTATCACAGGGCTCTACCCTCTCAAACTGCAATGTCAGTCCCCGAAATAGAGATTCAAAGCAATATTATTGGGAAGATACTATGGAATAAGCCAAGCAACTTTCCCAGTGTTGTGGTACTTCGTGGAATTAAATTCTCCCGTGCAGAAACAGTACTCTTGTGTAAAAATTTATAAGACTGTAATCCCATACAAATACAAAAAGACATGGCTATCAAAATACTAGCTCATGTCCATGTACAGAAGTACTTTTTTGTGGGCTCTGCAATATATTTGTGGGGTCTACAGGACCTCACTAGTAATTAATGTACTATTTTGGGGTTGGTTCTCCTCCACAGACCTTTTACTTTGGTTTGAACAGCAGCCAGCAGCCAAACAATTTGTTTACAATGAATGTGTGGCTTTAGTACACAAAAAGCTGAAACAATACATCTTCCATTTTTCCTTATGCCAATTCTGCAGTTTTTGAGTATTAGTAATGTACAAAGATCAAGATAACATGGCTCCTACTTTATACCCCATTTTAAGTTGAATTTATATAATGAATATGTGTAAGCTACTCAGGGCAGGAACATATTGTCATGCATGTTAATTATAAATGATTAATTATTAATTACTATTATTATTATACATCTTAGCTTGGGTTCAAATAGCTTTTTCCACACTAAGTAAATGTCCCAAAACTCAGTGGAAAAGACAAGATATACCTTTCAAACATAAAGAGCAATTTTCCTTTCAGTACCAGATATTTATCCTCATACACAGAGGAAAACACTAGATGCCTGATTCTAATTTGAACTAAGTCCACTTTGTACCACTCTGCAGAGTAAAGGATATAAAGTATACATTTTCACTGATATTACGGCCAGAGCAATGTAATGTGCCCTTAGTGTAAATGAGAATCAAGTGCTAGGATGGAAATTCTTTCCAACTACAGCTGAGCAAACACTGGCCACAATCCTGCATGTACAGGCTGACATCTGCATTCAGGAAGAGCCTCGTTTAAACCAATGGGCCTGTATTTGACTGCACATTGCATGATTGGGGCCTGTCTGTTTGGGTCAAAGGCCACATCAGTACTCACCACTAGACTATAGACCCTCTCTACCCTTTCACACATAAATCTCAATTCACACGCTGCTAATTTTTAGGGATATCAATTTAGGAACCCCAAAATGCTATAGAAAATGTACACCTAGCTACAAAATGATGAGTACCAATATTCAGTTTTATATAGTCACGTGGCTGGCTGCCATGTTGGAGACCCAGTCCAGAAGAAGGCTTTAGACTCTTGTTTCCTGAACTGATAAAGCCAGAGCATGTGCTGAAATAGA
This sequence comes from Dermochelys coriacea, assembly GCF_009764565.3. Taxonomy (NCBI): domain Eukaryota; kingdom Metazoa; phylum Chordata; order Testudines; family Dermochelyidae; genus Dermochelys; species Dermochelys coriacea. The sequence goes on from NC_050069.1 coordinate 197,033,072, forward strand.
AGAGCATTCACTTTGCCCCCAACAGGGTAAAGGCCCTGCTCACCAACCTGCAAGATGAAGGGACGTCAGACATACAATGCTTGCTACCAAACAGTGGTCTCTGTACCTTAAGCATGGTCTAGTGACCTAAGCATAGGACCAAAAGCAGGAATTCTTGAGTTCTAATCCTAGTTCTGGCATTCTGTGACTTGGGGCAAGGCACTTAATCTCTCTGCCACAATATCCACAGGGGTTATATGAATCCTAGGTATTATTAAAGGTTCTAAAGGAATGACACTGAAAGGGAGATGCAGCTATCCTATATATCTGGCAAGGGAACAATACAAATATGGTCAAACACGGTGCTTATAATGCAACAGTATGATATAAAATCTACATATAGTATTTTATTTCAAGAGAGAGCTGGAAGTCTGAGTTTTTCATTAATTTTTCAAATAACCAATCCAGAAATTCATTTTCCAATTCCCATGCTTCGTTATTCAATAAAGGGGGAAAATGAACTGGTTTGTAGATCATTCTGAGCAGCCTATTAATTCAGCGCAGCTGGCTAATAGGATTTGTTTTCATCTCTGAAAAATGAAACAAGCGGCTTTTTTTATTATTTGAAAGTGAGAAATTATACTGTTAAATTCACCCCCAGTTTCAGACACCCACCTTTGTAGCCCATAGCAGAACTCGCTGAAACAAACATTCCCATCCAACAACACACTACCAAGTAAATTGACCAATAAACCTAAATAATGAGACACTTATGTCTTCCTTACTGAAATGCCGAATTAGGAGCCAGGTCAGTTACAAAATGAACGTCAATTCCAGGGTTAGCCTCCTCACACAAGATTTCTTTTCCCCCTGGTAACCACGGTATCCCTGTCTAACTTTCATTTATTGCAAGTTTGGTCTAAAGCATTTTTCTTCTTCTGATTTAAAGCACGACACTTTTACAAAGAGAAATTTTAAACATTTTTCACATACAATTCCCTTTGGATGGGAATCACAGGTCCCAGATGCCAAGCTGTAGAGTAGGCTTTATTAGCAGCAGCTGGCTCCTTGGCAGGCTTCTCAGGCAGTCAGGCTTGTGGTTTTGAAGTGGCCTCAGAGTCTATCATACAGCTCAACTGCTCTGCTGTTGGGGTGGTCAATTTGTTTTTGTTCACCTTTAACGATACAAATTTGTACTCTTTTATCCACTTGAAAGTGAAGTCCTGGAATGATCCACCAAAACATTAATATGTTGACTCACTCTTGTGTGAGTGTGTCTATGAGCACAACCACAGTCCCACATTAAAACATACATTATTTAACCTACAGTGAATACATGTAATCTACTTCATTCTGAACAGTGTCTTTTTAGGCTGAATTCATCTAACTTAGAATATAATTGTCACTCAATTCCCTGAGCTTCTCACTGTGAAGATAAAATAACTCAAGGTAAATACAAATATATTGTACAGATACCAATTCACAACTCACTCTACTACAGCACTGTGCTATTTAAACCATGCTGTACAAATGAGCAATTTTTGAGGGCTGAATGCATCCGATGAAGTGAGCTGTAGCTCACGAAAGCTTATGCTCAAATAAATTTGTTAGTCTCTAAGGTGCCACGAGTACTCCTTTTCTTTTTGCGGATACAGACTAACAGGGCTGCTACTCTGAAACAGGCCTATTTATGGGTCCCATCAGTGGAATGGATGACAAATCCCTCATTGAGCAAGAGACAACCTGTTACGCTCTGATGCACTCCAGAACAGCACCCCGAAAACAAGGAAATTGAAGCAAGACCTGCAGGTAGGTAGTCAATCAAAACATGTAATTACGATGAACCAGTTTAGTCAGCAACAGTGTAAACAAAACGTAACTGTTCAAATGGCAGGTATGTTGCAGCAGGCCCTGAGTAACTTTACACACCCAACATTACGTACACAGACACATGGGAACCCGAACACTGAGTTCAGGGAGCAAGAACCAGGAAAAAAAACAGGAGCAGGAATAAGCAGAAAGGCCTGTGCGCGCACACACCCACCAATTAGTTGAGAGGGCAAAAGCTAACATAAAAGCGAGGTGAAACTCAGCAATTCCTCGACTTTGTTAACTTCCTCAATCAGCAGCAGCATCTGAAGAAAACATATATAGCCTTGGCTGTAGAGAAGAGAAATGTGAAAAAGATACACCTTCATCAGGAGGAATTAGCTATGCAAAACATGTATATTTTACAAAGTTTCCAGTTACAGGTGAGAGAATTGGAGAGAGGTTGAGGTTCTGCTATACAGCTTGCAGAACATTCACTGAGCTTGTAGAACTCAACAAACTTTAGCCATGCCTTCAGCTCCTGTCTGGATGATGAAGGCCTGGAAGACTGGGCTCTTCTTGGACACTCATTTACCCATGCCACCAGACTTCCTAGCACCTGTATTCCAAAAGCAGACTCCTGAAACTAAAGGTATGAATTTAAACTGGATTAGTTACACTGCATTAACAGCTATGTGGACACTCGTACTCAGAATTAAAATGAACCTTAATTTGAGTTAATTTAATTTACTTTGGAAGTGAATAAAACTGAAGTGAATCAAACCACTCTAATTCTGAATATGAGTGTCCATATAAGGTTTAATGTGGTTTAACTAATCCACTTTAAATTCAGACCTTTAATAAATTCGGGTTAATTTTCCTGTGTCCCCCTACGTAGACAAACTCTTATCATTTGTTTTACTTATTCATTGTGCCATGAGAAAGTTCTATAATGTAAAGACTTCAGGGCCTACAATGTTATTAGAAACTATAAAACTTTCTAATAATAAATAATAATAATACAGTAAAGAAAGAATGTGGGGAAGTGGGGTGCCTACTTTTTCATCTTTAATATCTTAAGAGATTAAACAATCATGTTGTCACTAAAAATGATGGACTTTATCCACAATAATGCATTTAAAAATGATTTTACTAGCATGTGGCCAAACTATAAGAATTAACTTATTTGAATGTTAAATGTTAATTTAAAAAATGTAAAAAAAACCCCAATCTCAATGGAATTTCTAACTGGATACAATTTCCATATATTTTATAATTTAGAATTTCTGAATAGCACAAAGACATCTCTCTCCATTTACACATGAAATGCCATCTTTTATTCACAGCAACATAGTGTGTTTATTTAATTAGAAATGTTTTTAAAACGTTCCGGTTACTCATTCCTATTCATAAAGTTAAAAAGAGCATGTATGAAGAATGAAAATTGTGAAAGAATGCAGTCCTTCCTTGGCTATAGTAGCAGTACTATAGTCAAGTAAAAATCTGAATTTGTTAGGCTAATAAAACATGTTTCTCAGATCTAACTGGTTGAGTTTTAAAGCTGTTGAAATTAGTGGGCCAAATAGTGCTCTGACTTACAACCTCATAGACTTCCTCCAGGAGACAGAGTTGCATGAGGTATAAATCAGGGCAGAATTTGGCTTATTTTCTCTGTAACGAATACTTCTTCTCATCCAAACCCCTAAATCATGACTGCCCAGTTTTCAGCATTTTATGAGCAATGAAGCCAAGCATTTGAGGGCGGGGGGAAAATCCTTTGTGGGAGGGCATTCTCTCTTGGGAAAATATTTGGAAACTATGTGCCATTTCATGTAATCTGGTGCACTGAAAAGGCCAATAATTTGTCCTCCGTAACTATCTTAATGAGACAGGGATAAAAAGTCATCAAGATCCAGGCAGGTTTAGCAATATCGAGACAGGATGATGAATACCAGAATCAAAAAAATTCCCCTCATTGACTCACACTGATAAGAACACCCTTTTGCCACTAAGACTGATTCAGTGGTCAAATGAAATATGTCAGTTCTCATACCGCTGGATTCCTAACCCTCACTTAATGATAAATAATAAAAGCAAATTGGCAAATCGGCCAAATCATCTTATTAGTTAAAAAAAGATACAGTGAACCTTAAATGATGAAGTGGATTAGTTCTATAAAGGACCACCTACAATTAGAACAGACTGCTTGTCATCTAGCTAAGAGAAGGACTTCAGTTAAGGATAAATTGTCCCCAGTTTTGAACGTGTCCAATAAAAAGTTCAGTGAATGCCAAGTAGACAGGCAGTGCAGGTTTATGGATTGCGAATGGAACACCACAATCACGATGACAGCCAATGAGTGCTTTAGTATGGAGAGCTCTCTTAGTATTGGCCAGAGGAGGGATTTTGTTGTAGACCCACCTCAGCCACTGGCTCCCTCCTACCCCCTCATGCTGCCATAGTGGAGAGACTACTACTCTTGACTCACAAGAAGTCTGGATTAATCCATGCATAGCCCCATCACAAACTTCACCCCGAATACTTTTCCCTGAATTTAGTGCACTTCATCTCCATAGGGAATGTCACAACTTAGTCCTTAGTACAAAAGAAATGAAGACTTGGAATAGAGCTGTCTCGCAGAATAAATTATCTCCCACTTTGGAAAATAATCTTCACTGCATCAATCAACATTTATTTTCAATAAATGCCGCCTCTCCACCCTTTATCTCGTGGTTGGAGATTCCAGTTACTACCCACTCCTGTGGCATTTTTATTGCTTAACAAGCAAAGGCCATGGACATGGAGAATTCTCTTATATAAAGTATTCAAGCACTTTGTCAAACTCAGACAAAAACCTGTATTTTGTGACACAAATTAGCATTATTACTTCATTATCCAACATGTTCATATTTTATTGATGTACCGAGGCAAAATATGAACGGAATATGGATGTGAAAAGTGCTAAAACTGAGCAATCTGGTCTATAAAACATTGTATGTCTCATAAACAGAATTCTTTAGAACACAGACCAAAATGTGAAAGCAATTACTGCCTGCAATACAGTAACTTTGTTGTAAAAAATGGTAAAAGTTTGAGTAAGCAGAAATTATTATTTGTGTTTATATTGACACATATTAGTTGGGGCATTTGTGTAGCAAGATTAGCATAATGATGGGTTAGCATCCCACTTAAAGGGTAAAAATGTAGAGTGGAAGTTTTATATTTAACTTAATATATTTATATAAAAATAGTATACATCTTAGGTCCTGAAAGTCTATATTTATTATATGGTTATTTATTTATTTTTAATGGAGGACTAAAAGATGAAGATGAAAATGCTATGTATGAGCTAAATTTTATTGTCTATACATACACTATCAACATGGTGAAATAACACAAATAAAATAAAATTCAACTTAATAGAACTGAACTTTTGGCATAGGACAAAACCAAATTCTTTGATCTAATCCAACCCCTCCCCACCCAAAAATTTGTTGAACGCAGATCAGAACCAGATGATATTTGGTTTTGCAGAATGAAAACCCAACCAAGGTTTTACAAAATCAAAAGCAAGCACATTTCCTCGGCTTTTCTTTACATTACATTACTGTATATACTCATTCATTAGCCCGTTCATTTATAAGCCGACGCTCCAAGATGGATAGGTAAAAATAGTAAAAACTGTATGACCCTTTCATAAGCCAACCCTATATTTCAGGGGTTGGCAAACTTTGGCTCCCGGCCCATCAGGGTAAACCGCTGGTGGGTCGGGACGTTTTGTTTACCTGGAACATTCACAGGCCCAGAGCCCCTCAGCTCCCAGTGGCCGTGGTTTGCTGTTCCCAGCCAATAGGAGCTATCCGCAGCTCCATGCCTACAAATGCTCCAGGTAAACAAAATGACAATGTATTAGATATTCAATTCAATGATTTCATAGAGTTTAAAATCATCAAATTTTGGTGTAGACCCGTTTATAAGCCAACCCCCCATCTTTGATGCATCACTTTTTTACCAAAAATATTCGGCTTATGAATGAGTATATACAGTAAGTGGGAAATATTCCCCGCTTCACATCAATGTAGAATAGTAGAATGGAAGAATTGTGGCTGACACAGTCTCTTAAGCAGAATACACAGTTGGTAGGTCCCCACAGTAACACCCCCAACACTCTTTTGGAGATGTGTAGAGAAACCCTTGCCCCTAGCCCCCACACTATACACAGAGTCAAACTACATCAGTTCTTCTGTTGGGGAAAGATGTGTCCCTAACAGAAGAACATCTGAGCAGAATTTTGCACATTCCACAATATCTTTCACTGTTTTGGATTTACGGTTTTCGCACAGCCACTGGGACTGCAGCTACACAATAAAGCAGTGTTTCTCAAATGCAGCCACCAGCGGCTTTTCTTGAGGTCACAGCCTCCTGGGCAGTGATTGGGGCGGGCTGGCGGGGCAAAGCAGCGGCCCCTCCACAGGAGCAACCAGGAGTGGTTGGACCCTGCGCCCCTTTGGAGAGAGACAAGCTGGAGGAACAGGCAGCCAGCGAGTTCCCCACCTTCCCGGGGACAGTGGGATTGGGCTTCAGCCCCTGGATGACAGGCTCTAGCCTCGGGGCTTCGAGCTCCGTCCCCTGAGTGTGGGGCTTCGGACTTCATTCCCTCTGGCCCCAAGCTCACCCCCCGTCACCCCTGCTGCCTCTCCCAGTGCCCCATCACCCTTGGCCCCTGCCGTCTCTGTATCTACCTCCCCATCCAGGGCTTAATTTGTCCTCGGGCTTGTCCAGGGTAAGTCTGTTGTGAAAAGTGATATATGTATTTTTGTTAATATTACTATTCACAGCACACTTACTAGCTAGGAAGTATTTAAAAAAGCAATCAAAAAAAGCAAAAGATCAATAAGAAAAATTACAAGAACGTTCAAAGCACCTTATTTGTGTTTCTATTCTGTTTAGGTCCAATAAAAAATAGAGACAACCGTATGCTATTTTTATTATTGAGTCTGCAAAAAATCCCAACATAGATAGATCACAATGATTTGGACACGTATCTATGCATATTTATTTGTTTTTCCTAAAGTTAATTAAGTATTTTAGGAAAAATGATCAGAGAGGCGACCAGCAAGAGTTGGTGGCCACACCCCGAGGCCACGAACATTTTTCTTATGAGAACCCCTGCAATAAAGCTAGACAGAAAGCCATCAGGCAGAGCAAGAACTTGAATCTGGGTCTCCCACATCCCAGGCCAGTGCCCTAACTACCTGGAAATAGTCTCTCATTCTCTCTCCTTCAAAACGTTCCTGCTTCCATGAAATTTCATTTAGTCCAAAACGTTCTGAACAACTCTATCTAGTCACTTCTCTAAGAGCAGAAAGGAGGGATTAATTTCCTACCGTTGTGTAAGTGCCCACCCTCACTCCCATGGTGTCAGTGCCAGATTGTGTTTGTGTGCATGCACAAGTTTGCCAAGGGCTTCCAATGCTAATTGAGTTGGGTTTCCTGTGAAACAATCATCTGCAGTTTGGTAAACAGAACATTTCAGTTTCTCTAAAATAGCTCATAATGAATGCAAAAAAATTAGCTCTCTTATCAGAAACCTCTTTTTCTGGGTTTCCAAACATCAGTATTACCTTGCAGTAAATGTTTAATGCAAGACAAGCCAAATTTCCTGTTGGTATAAATGAGTGCAGCTCATGAAGTTTCAAACCATATACACAATATGTCTCTCTCACACATTACACCCCTATGATAATGAAAAATCTTTCTTCCCGTCTCAATAATAATTACAAAGAGAATGTATAGGTACAGAACTGTCTGACATGTAAATCATCAGATCTCTGGGATGTGCACTGTCTTCTTTGCTACTAATTTGTACAGCAAATAGCACAATGAGATTGGGATGCTTTATTTTTCGATAAAAATAAAATAAAATTTAGAAGGATATATTATGCCAAGAAGTTCCAAATTACACTTGTTTTAATAAATTATAGCATAAAGGCACACAATGCTTTTCTACACCAGAGGCTGCTGCTACAGTGATTATTTTTCTGTAGTTTTCTAAAAGGATATACTATACTTTTTAATTTTCTTCTTTTACATGTGAATTATTTTCTATTCCAGAATTTGTTTTTTGAAAGAATGCATACCTGAAACTACTAGAAAAGCTTAATAAAAATTGCAAAAAAAAATCTCCAATTGATAAATTATTTCAGGTTATATTAAGTTCTATAATGGAAGTTTGAAATCATTAATATTTAACAATATTGTTTCTATGTAAAAACAGATGCATATATATTAATATTCTCAATACAAGAGAACATCTTTCTCAAATATATACAAAAGTCTAGTTTAAGTGCAAAAATTAAGATTCAACCTAAAATAAAATTAATAAGTAAAAAATTAAAAGAAAAATAAGAAAAGAACTACACAGAAAAATAAAAATCAGGGGAATGAGAATGGGGAATATTGGACATTACAATCAGTCCAACCAAATTCCTAGGATTAAAGCTATTTATCCTTTCATCAGTTGGAAAGGCCCCAAAATGTATTAGGCAGTATTATTAATTGACAAAACCTCTCGTGCTAATTCTTGGCAAAATTCATTTAGCACAAATGTCTGTCTTTCTCTTTCTTTTCAAATCAGGATTCTGAGGTTCGTTTAGGGAACAAATGGCAATACAAATGTTTTTGCAACAATAGATGTGTCCTAAAAGCCAGCTGAACTGAACACTAAAGATTCGATACTCGTTGAAGGAAAATCTTTTATTAGAGTGCTAAAGATTGCATGAGGTGCAATACAAACCCCAAAAGATTAATTTTAGTCAGTATCACTACTTTGTTTTTTTTTAAACACAAACACAGGCCTCCCACTAGGTCAAGAGTAAAAGTGTTTTGCTATCCATGGAAACTAGACAGTGCCCCTACATTAATCCACAAAAATATACATGCACAATCTCAAGCATACAATCCCATGCACACAGTGGACATGAAATTGATAATCAGTTATGCAAATAGATATTTTTGTAGGCAAAACTCACATCTTTGCAAATTTGGCCCAGTAAGATTTAAAAAAGTTGTTTACAACTTTGTTTGTTTGTTGAAACACAGTATAATACCTATTATACCATGCACCCAATCCTGCAGGTATTAGTCTAGCAAAATTCCCACTGATGTCAGTGGGAGTTTTGCATGAGTAAAATTGAAGGATTGGACTCTGAAGAGATGGAGCATGCTCAGTGCAGACAGAAGCTTCAGAGAATTTAAGTCCCAAACTCGAAAAAAACCTCTACCAAGCATGTGCAAACTGAGACTTTTTCAACTGCCCTAAATTGACTAAATGTGGGCATCTTTTCACAGAAACAGCAAAGAGCACCAGGGCAACCTCCCTGCCAGAAAACTTGCTCCAAAGCGGGGAAGGACTACTGGTTCTGAACCAAAACAGTTATATCTATCTTCTTTCTTACATGGACAAAACTACAGATTTTTCCATAATCTTGATCTTGGGAACTGTTCTAGAAGAAACTTTCCAAAAACTTCTGAAAAGTTTCAGCCTGAGACAAATGACCACACCACGCTTTTAAGGGTGGGGGGGGTATTTGCTGGCTGGCCGAATAAAGGCAATAGTGCTTCATGGCTGCGGGGGGAAGGGGGAAGATGAAAACTGCTGCAAAAGGGTCAGTGTGGTCGCAGACTCATCCCCTGAGAATGCAGGGTTTAAAAGGGACAGCTGCACGCATGAAGCCTCCCTTGTACATGGAGCAGGCTAAGGCAGGAGGGAACACAGCACTTCAGCACATCTCTGCATGGCTCCACATGGAAGCAGGAGAGTAAGTGGACTAATTTCCCCCTTCCTGTAGTCCTAGGGTTGCCAACTTTCTGACTGCAGAAAACTGAACTCCCTTGCCCCACCCTCTGCCCCGGCCGCACCCCCCACCCCTTCCCTGAGGCAGGGGGTTGGGGCGTGGGATGGGGAGGGGTACGAGCTCCAAGTGGCACTTACCTCAGGTGGCTCCTAGAAGTGGCCAGCATGTCCCCGCTCTGGCTCCTAGGAGTAGGGGCGGCCAAGCGGGTCCACACACTGCCCTCACTCGCAGGTGCCGCCCACTTAGCTCCCACTGGCCATGGTTCCAGCCAATGGGAGCTGTGGAGCCAGCGCTCAGGATGGGGACAGTGTGCAGAACCTCCCTTGCTGCCCCTGCATCTAGGAACCAGAGGGGGGACATGGCAGCCACTTCCGGGAGCTGCGCAGAGCCACCATAGGCAGAGAGCCTGCCTTAGGCCCACTGTGCCACCAACCAGACCAGTGTCGCCAGGATCCGTTTTCTACTGGGTGTTACAGTAGAAAGTGGATGCCTGGCAACCCTATCTGGTCCAGGTAGGGCAAAACAGGCACAGCAGCTATGCTCCTCAGGCAGCTGTACTGTGGGTAGAGGCAAGAGTGAATCAGGTTTCAAGTTTTTCCCTGCTAAGGACAGGGGATGGCAGGGGGAAATTTTGCTCAGCTTGGCTCCCTGTGGTGACAGGGCAGTAAGCAGTGAAGGGGGAGACCAAGAGGGAGAGGAAGCCCCCCACCATTCCCTTAATCCATGTAGAGATGAGCAGGAGCACATCAGTAGTGCCAAAAAGAGAGTGGGAGTTACCTAGTTAGTCAGCTCTAAGGTACCTACTATCCTGGAGGATATCACATATGGGGAATTTCAGCTGTTAGTTCGCAATATCACAAGCAACTGAAAACAGGGTCATATAATGGAAAGCGTCAAGCAAATGTAACTAAAGGCAGTGATATCAGCTCCACATATATTGGATAGATAATACCTGGTGGTGCTAGGTAGCGTAAATATGTTATTGGTACATTTATGATGACTGCCTTATTCCTGAATGCCAAAGGAATAAGTAAAAAGAAAAGGAGTACTTGTGGCACCTTAGAGACTAACAAATTTATTTGAGCATAAGCTTTCGTGAGCTACAGCTCACTTCGTCGGACGCTGTAGCTCACGAAAACTTATGCTCAAATAAATTTGTTAGTCTCTAAGGTGCCACAAGTACTCCTTTTCTTTTTGTGGATACAGACTAACATGGCTGCTATTCTGAAAGGAATAAGTGAGTTTATACAAGTTATCCCAAACATCATCCCCATCATGTATTCAGCGGTTTACAGTAACGTTCATACCACTATCATGTTTTTTGTATATCCCACTGTTTACGGAATAACTATTATAGAAATATTTTAGAAAGTTTAAAAAGTATATTGGTACTAATTTTCAAATCTTTCCATCTGTAAAGTCAACTGAACAAGAGAAAATGTTAGAAACCTCTAAAAACTCAAAACAGCTTTGGCATGGCTCCGCAAAATAGCACGATTATCACTATTACATATGTGATTATATGTATTATAATTATAATGTTATATTATATATGTTATAACATAACATATAATATACCATAATTATATTCGCAAAAAGAAAAGGAGTACTTGTGGCACCTTAGAGACTAACAAATTTATTAGAGCATAAGCTTTCGTGAGCTACAGCTCACTTCATCGGATGCATTTGGTGGAAAAAACAGAGGAGAGATTTATATACACACACACAGAGAACATAAAACAATGGGTTTATCATACACACTGTAGGGAGAGTGATCACTTAAGATAAGCCATCACCAACAGACAGAGACAAACACCTACAATATCTCTATGATGCATTCCTACAACTACAATACCCACCTGCTGAAGTGAAGAAACAGATTGACAGAGCCAGAAGAGTACCCAGAAGTCACCTACTACAGGATAGGCCCAACAAAGAAAACAACAGAACGCCACTAGCCATCACCTTCAGCCCCCAACTAAAACCTCTCCAACGCATCATCAAGGATCTACAACCTATCCTGAAGGACGAGCCATCGCTCTCTCAGATCTTGGGAGACAGGCCAGTCCTTGCTTACAGACAGCCCCCCAGTCTGAAGCTAATACTCACCAGCAACCACACACCACACATCAGAACCACTAACCCAGGAACCTATCCTTGCAACAAAGCCCGTTGCCAACTCTGTCCACATATCTATTCAGGGGATACCATCATAGGGCCTAATCACATCAGCCACACTATCAGAGGCTCATTCACCTGCGCATCTACCAATGTGATACATGCCATCATGTGCCAGCAATGCCCCTCTGCCATGTACATTGGCCAAACTGGACAGTCTCTACGTAAAAGAATGAATGGACACAAATCAGACGTCAAGAATTATAACATTCAAAAACCAGTTGGAGAACACTTCAATCTCTCTGGTCACTCGATCACAGACCTAAGAGTGGCTATACTTCAACAAAAAAGCTTCAAAAACAGACTCCAACGAGAGACTGCTGAATTGGAATTAATTTGCAAACTGGATACAATTAACTTAGGCTTGAATAGAGACTGGGAATGGATGAGTCATTACACAAAGTAAAACTATTTCCCCATGGTATTTCTCCCTCCCACCCCACCCCCCACTGTTCCTCTGATATTCTTGTTAACTGCTGGAATTAGCCTACCTGCTTGTCACCATGAAAGGTTTTCCTCCTTTCCCCCCCTGCTGTTGGTGATGGCCTATCTTAAGTGATCACTCTCCTTACAGTGTGTATGGTAAACCCATTGTTTCATGTCCTCTGTGTGTGTGTATATAAATCTCTCCTCTGTTTTTTCCACCAAATGCATCCGATGAAGTGAGCTGTAGCTCACGAAAGCTTATGCTCTAATAAATTTGTTAGTCTCTAAAGTGCCACAAGTACTCCTTTTCTTTTTGTGAATACAGACTAACACGGCTGCTACTCTGAAACCCATAATTATATTATATGTTATGTTATATTAATGTTGTATTATAATTATATGATTATCTTTTTTATGAACTTTCATTAGTTCTGCATCAGCAACTGGTACATGGAGTAACCCAGGAAAGCAGTATTCTGATATGAAATATTTTCGAATCTCTTGCCTCCAAATATTATCATATAGTATGAAAATTAAGACATCCAGCAAATCTTACAGCATTGCTTTGCTTACAACATCACCTTCCAGAAGTCTTAACTGGTAGGATCCCCAAATTACAGTCTGTAAAGCTCAAATTAGCATGCAATTCCTTTTTTTTTTTTTTGCTTATAACCATGTAATGGGAAACAAAAAATAAATTGGGAAATATAATATGTGCCAAAAGTGGAGTTGGAATACTATTATCTCCATTAGAGTTTAGAATTAAAGGACACTGATACCCAGTAGTATCTCTTAATACGACATCAGCTACTGCTATTATAAGCCACTTTCTGCATAATAAATAAGGAGTACTGGGTTTAAATACATTCCATAACAATCCAATCTGACCCTGAATCAAATTATGTTAGTCTATGTTACATGCAAATTGTTTTATCATGGGCACTATGTTACCAGCTGCTTAGTAATTTCAACTCTGCTTCTTCAGGGATAACAAAAACCTTTTAGATGATTCATCCCAATGATAATAATTATTTTACATTTATGCAGAACCTGTCATCCAGCAGGATCACAAATTGGTTTACAAACATATACATACACTACTGAAATGCAGCCTATCCTGGGATGGAGGGCAGCATCTAGAAAGACACTATGCGGGGCTACTTCGACTCCTCTGAAAAGTCCCATGCGTCTTTTAAAGTCCATGTAAAGCAGACAAGACCTCTTTTTCTAAAAAGAGTCTTGTCCAAAGGACATCCACAAAGTAAACTGTATGTAGCCCAGTTTATCTACGTCAGCAGGATGAAGGCAGAGTTAAATCTGCTGGGATTTCAATACTGGGGTCAGGTAGGAACTGTAGCAAAATTATCAAAATGTAAGTGCTACAGTACCATTATCTTTCCTGAATATCAAAGCAAAGTACTTTGTACATGTAAAAAGAAACAGACAAAAGGATAAGTGCTAACAGGAATTTGTATTGATCGAGGTAATACTGTCCAACACAGGCTCCAACTTTCTTTTGTCCAAGTGGTGCTCCACCCCACACCGCCCCAAGGTCCCACCCCGATTCTGCACTTTCCCCCAAAACCCCACCCTCGCCCAGCTTCTTCCTGCCCCACCCAACTTCTTCCCACCCCTGCTCCACTCGCTCCTCCCCTGAGCACGCCCCACCCTCACGCCACCTCTTCCCGACCCCGCTCCATCCCCAGCTGATCAGCGGGTAGCTGGTGGGGGCTGCGAACCCACTAGTTTGTTTCCATGGGTGCTCCAGCACCTATGCTGTCAAACACATATATGATAATCTGCCTACTCCCTCTACTTTATGTCCCCTACTTTGTCATGATCTGACTCAACCTGGCTATTTGCTCTAAGCTGCCCCTTCAATCAAGAGAGAACTTAGTTGGATAAAAGGGGACATAACTGAAGCACTGCTGTGATTTGCCATCAAGATTCTACCCTAACACCTCTTCAGCTGCCTAAAAGTTTGACTACTTTTATTTTAGCACCTATAACCCCAACACTGTATTACTGGTAAGGAAATATTCCAGCTCTTCATAAAATTCAGTCACATCATTTCACCTGAAGACTTTCTGCAGCAGTAATTCCATCGCGGGCAGCATAGCTTATAAAACAGTATTTGGCAGTCATTCATTTGATGAAGTAATAAAGCCTTTGACAGGGTAAAACAGAGTCACAAATTTGTGTTTCCCACAAATAAAAATTCCACTAGTTTAACATGTACACACCCAATTTTGTAATCTTACCCTGAGCTTGTATAAGAGCACTTATGCCAATTTCCATTGAAGAGAAGGTTTAGGGGCAAGAAATCCCATTGTCATCAGTTCTTTTCAAGCTATTTATCAAACTTCTGACAATTAAAGTAAGGCAGGATCAAAATTATAAATGGAATAAAAAAAATAAAATAGAGATTTAAGGAAGTAAAGTTCTCAGACAATAGACAGTTCTCTGTAAGCATTGCAAACACCACAGTTCTCTGTGCTGCATTGATAAGTTTAAAGTGTTTCAGGATACAAAGTTATATGGGAAAAAAGTCATGTGGACGTCTTCACAAGTTGGAATTTTATGTGGTTACTGAAATATTTAGTTATTTAGATACCTGCTTATTTATCAGATATGATTAAACTATATCTACAACTTTGTCTATCAACTCAAATTTACAATGATAGGATAAATCAATTCTCTCTTTATGGGCAATAGTTAATTTCATTATTGACTGTTCACAATACTCAATGGTTTCCTGGCCTATTATAGAAAAACAATCTATTTTTAGATGTTATCAAGTTACCAAAAACACTCAGCACTTTCCCTGAATTAAGCATACAGTATTGCCCTATGACAAATGTGGATTTTAAATTTCATTTCATTTATTATTTATATGATGGTACCAACTAAAGGTGCATCCACAAACAAGTCACCATTGTGCTTCTCAGTACAAACACACAGTAAGAGACAGACGCTGTCCCAAATAGCTTACAATGTATGAGCACAATCATGCCTTTGCCACAATCCAGGAGTGAGGGGGCAGAGAACTGTTGTACTGCCCCAGGAGCGGCCTGGGAAGAAAGATTGTGATTTTCTGAGTACAATCTCCCATCAGGTTCTCCTGCTGCTTTGAGAGAGAATAAACTGCACCAGGTCTATATCTGGCACAGTGGACATTCAATGGGGACATCTATACTGGCCGTGCATTCTTGAGGAGAAGCCAAGGCTCCACCTATTTCCTGCTCTCCTCTATCTACTCATGGAAGGCTTCCCCTCCTACTGTTCTATTTTCCTGCTTCTGCTTCTCTGCCACCACATTAGCCAGGCCATAATTTGACCCAAACCAGACAAGGCATCAAAAGGTTGGAGGGGAAACAGAGACACAAAAAGGTAAAAATGACTTGTCCACGGTTGCATAGCTGATCAGCGACACCAAGGAATAGACCCCAATCTCCTCACCCCTAGTACAGGGCCCTAACCTCTAAATCATATTGCCTCGCAACATCCCCTAACATCATTCATCTATAACTTCTCTCCTCATAGTGTTCATGTTTAATTAGTCCAGAGGTTCTCAAACTATAGTGTGGCCAAATGAGGCAGATTGTGGGATGGGTGCTTGATACCAATTATTGCATTTAACAATAGTGAATGTAAATCATTTGATCTCTTGCTAGTAAATTATCATAATTACAATAACTATCTAAATTAAAATATGGAGGTATAAGGGGGGAAATGCCAACCCAGCCTACTGATCCAGGTAATGTAAATTTGGCTAGGTGGAAGGTCTCTGATAGTTCTTCCCAATGTGGATGCAAATGATTATATAAGTGGCAAGGGAGTGAAAGAATTAGGCTCTTTATCTTTTCTGAAAATGAAGAGAGATGACCTAGTCTGGTGCTTTGACAAGTTCATATGTTCTGTACCTTCCAGGCCTCATTACAATGATCCACAGATTGCTGTTCTTAGTCTTCTGTAGGCCAAGCTAGTTTACCAAAATATCTGACACTCTATGCTGTTATCATTATGACAGTCTATCTTCTTGTATCCACTGTTTAGCAATAATCTGCTCTTATAAGAAAGGTCTTATCATTCATTTCTAAGCTGTCTGTAGACCTGTGCTTTCTCACTGGAGGTATTTAATAGATTATACTATTTTAGTTAGCAGCAGTAGATATGAAATGAGTAGGTTAAGCTAGTTCATGTGTGTGTGACAATTAAAGTGAACTATTCCATCCAACGGTGAATACACCCTCACACTCATCAGGGTAATAGATTTAGTAAGAGACTATACACAGGAAGAAACAAATGAAAGACTCTGAAAAAAACTTATTAAGATTGGCATACGCTAGTGCTATTTTAGAGTGATGTCCCCCAGCGCTGCCACACTGAAGGGCTTATGAGCATTCACTACAATTAAATTTCATTTTTCAGGCATCTGTAAATAGGCCATAAAAACTGAGTGAGTCTCAGTGAGTTTTTATGGTCCGATCCTTTCCCCATTCACTTAGAAGGGGTTAGTGCCTGTTTTGGGTATAGTCCTTGTGCTCTGGGTATGTGCAAAGAATGCATTCTGTCTCCTTCCCTACATGGGCCCAGAAAGAGAGAGATTCCTTGCAACTTTTCTCCACCTTGCACATGTGCAGGGCTGAGCTCAATTCTGCTCATTATCAATAAAAGTTTGCTATTAGATGACATGTTCAACTATTTTTTTTAAATTAGGATAAGATTTTCAAAGGACTTAAAAGAATTAGGTTACCAAGTTCCATTGATTCTGGGTGCCTAACTCCCTTAGGCCTCTTTGAAAATCCCTGTGTTTTCACAATGCCCAAAATTTGAATTGTGAATAAAATTGTTATATCATTAACTTTTTTAAAGGGCTGATCAACTGTTGCACAAGGAGAGTTCACATCACTGCACAGCCATCTATTTCATTTGCCAACATTTAATTATGTTTTCTCTCTAGTGGTCTGACCAGACAGTGAGAAAAACACAAACACAGAGATGGTTTTGAGTAAGACTGTGAACGCTCTACTCCCACTGGTGATGTTACTCTGAGGGGCCATCCCCCTGAACTAACTTAGACTTATGAGTAAATGCTCACCAACATGAATCAAGGTTCCACAATGTAGCTTTAACTGATGGTTAGAAATATCTATGCTATTTCTTACACCAATCCAAGAAGTTTTCAACTTTGGGGTTTGATGCATCTATTGCAAGTGCCATGTTAACTCAAATGAGAGAGAGAGAGAGAGAAAAAATAAAACATGAAAGTGCATAAAAGAGACAAGTGACTTGATTACCTAAAACTTGACCAATGTAAAAGCCTCTTTATGCCACGGAGTTTGAAACAAAAAATCAGAACACACCCTGATTTGAATATGTCATTCTTAGCAACATGAAAGATAACTGTGTTAAAATACTGTTGTTCTGCTAATTCTGGAAAGAAAGACTTCATTCTTACCCCAACTATGACCAACACGTTAACTCCTAATACTACTCGGCACTGGACAGTCACATCAGAAGAGTTTGGGATTTTTTTTAATCACATACGAGACATTTTATGTACAACAGAAGAATAAAAGGAAATCCCTACTGAACAAGCTGTATAAGTAGACTTGGAAGGATTACATTTTTATTGGTAAATGTCAGTAAGCATCAATGTCACTGTACACACACAAAACAATGAAAAAATATTTCCATTGATGATCATCAAAATTTAAAAGATAAGCAAAGTAAGAAAAATGCTGCTTGAGAATTTATTAGAATTTGATGGAAGGATAATTACTGAGTATATTTTTATGTGTAATGTTGATAATTTGTGTTCTAACCATTATAAAGCTTTAAAATTTGAGTCTCCTTGTTTACTGTCATTAAATAATTATTGTCTGTCCCCTTATTGTCTGACACCCAACCATAATTTTCATCAACTGTGAACATTTAAACAGATAAAAATGGGGAAAATGCTTTAAGAACATAAGTTATCTCTCTCCTGACATCTATCTCCACCCTGTGACAAACATTCCTTACCCATCCTGGCTAATAGCCATTAATGGACTTAGCCTCCATGAATTTATCCAGTTCTCTTTTAAACCATGTTATAGTCCTAGCCTTCATAACTTCCTCAGGCAAGGAGTTCCACAGGTTGACAGTTCATTGTGTGAAGAAGAAAAGGAGTACTTGTGGCACTTTAGAGACTAACAAATTTATTAGAGCATAAGCTTTCGTGAGCTACAGCTCACTTGGAGTACTTGTGGCACCTTAGAGACTAACAAATTTATTAGAGCATAAGCTTTCGTGAGCTACAGCTCACTTCATCCGATGAAGTGAGCTGTAGCTCACGAAAGCTTATGCTCTAATAAATTTGTTAGTCTCTAAGGTGCCACAAGTACTCCTTTTCTTTTTGCGAATATAGACTAACACGGCTACTCTGAAACCTATGTGAAGAAGGACTTTCTTTTATTTGTTTTAAACCTGGTGCCCATTAACTTCATTTGGCGGCCCCTAGTTCTTATATTATGGGAACAAGTAAATAACTTTTCCTTATTCACTTTCTCCACACCATTCATAATTTTATATACCTCTATCATATCCCCCCCTTAGTCTCCTTTTTTCCCAAGCTGAAAAGTCCTAGCCTCTTTAATCTCTCCTCATATGGGACCCACTCCAAAACCCTAATCATTTTAGTTGCCCTTCTCTGAACCTTTTCTAATGCCAGTAGAAAATGCCCTTCTCTGAACCTTTTCCAATGCCATCTCTTTTTAGAGATGAGGAGACCATATCTGTACTCAGTAGTCAAGATGTGGGAGTACCATGGATTTATATCAAGGCAATAAAATATTCTCTGTCTTATTCGCTATCCCTTTTTAAATGATTCCTAACATTCTGTTTGCTTTTTTGACTGCCGCTGCACACTGCGTGGATGTCTTCAGAGAACTATCCACGATGACTCCAAGATCTCTTTCTTGATTAGTTGTAGCTAAATTAGCCCCCATCATATTGTATGTATAGATGGGGTTATTTTTAAATTTAAATTTAATTTTATTTAAATTTAAATTTATTTAAAAGAATATTAGTCAAAATTATTTAAAAAATTGAATTCCACCAAGCCTATATATATATATATGCATCCATCTTAAAAGGAAAATGCTAACTTTTTGAAGGATAAGAAATGCACTTGTATCTTCAAAATGGCCATTATTTGAACACCGAACAAAATTATTTGAACACTGAACAAGGAAACTGCCAAACAGGAGAACAGAGCATCCGCTGTGGACAAGGCTATAATTATCTCATGCATCTGAACACTGCTAGGCATTTAAGTTTCACTAGCTATTGTGCCAGAAACTGTGTTTTCAGAGTCCTTACACCACACCATCAGGAAATACTGTAATCTACTGTTTGAGAGTTCTGTCAATAATGATATTATACACTTAAGAAGATTCTGCTCTCGATGGCATAAGTGAAGTCTTATTCTCGTGATGAAAATCAGAACTAGATTGCTGTCACTGTATGATATTACAAAATGCTGCAACATTAATGTTGCATCTGATGAAGTGAGCTGTAGCTCACAAAAGCTTATGCTCAAATAAATTTGTTAGTCTCTAAGGTGCCACAAGTACTCCTTTTCTTTTTGCGAATACAGACTAACACGGCTGCTACTCTGAAACCTGTCTTTTACAGGAGTGCTCTCTGAAATCGTGTTGGATCCACACATCGCACCTATCAGTTGACTCTCACCAGCTCATAGGTAATCGTGTGTCCTCCTCGGCAGCCCACTGTCGCACTGAATGATGTCTGGAAAGCATATTAAACTGTTCTCCCTCCTCGACTATGAAAGCAAATAAGCAGCATTTCTTTTACGAATAACATTACAACTATTTCCTAGGTAAAGCAACTGAAACCAATTTATTTATTTTTCTATCATTAATTCACAATTTGTGTTTGCATACTGGGGAGGGGCAGGGGGAGACAAGAAGGGAGATAGGGAAGGATCCAAATACAGAACACATCAAGGAAATAAAACCATATGACAACTTCCTTTGATCACAGGAACACGGCAGACTGGAAGAAACTCATCTGTCTGGGTATCTCAAGGACAGAGTCCCACGTGAAACTCCAAGCTAAGAGGTGTCACAGTCACTGACAGATGGGTTTCCCTAGCCTCGAAGTACCTAATGGAGCTTTTAGCCAATTTGCATAGTGGCTGTCGCTGAGTGAAATGGGTATGTGTCAAGGACATTAAGCAGGCCAAGATGAAAGCATAATAGCCTTGTACACAATATCGCTTCTTACCACTTGCTATATCATACATTAAAAAAAAAGCCTGACAAAGTCTGTACTGAGAGAAATTTGCACTTCTGGGAATGGAGGGAGGCGTCTAGTCAGTTCTGCTGCTATCTGAAAGAGAAGAACTAAAATATTGCTGAGCAAGAGCTCTTGCTGTCACTTAGTTTTATTTTTCAAACCCATCTGTGGGTTCTCCCAATTCATCCTTGTATTGCCTGTCCAGTTTGGCCCCAGCCCTGCCCAAAGATGCAGGCAGGAGGATCCCTGTGCCTACACGGAGCCCCAAATAACTTCAATGAGGCTCCACACAGGTGCAGGAGGCCCGCCACTGTCTTTATACAAGATCTTGCCCACAGGATGTAAGCTCCTCAGGGCAGAGTCCAGATTTTCTTTTGTGTCTTGTACAACACCTAGCACACTGTTGATATTTCACAAATTAACAAAGAGAATTTTGCATTGAGGGTCAGATCTCGAGAGTTGCTGAATATTTGCTGCACATCTGAGGCTCTGGTCCACTTCAGTGACAAAGACGGCTACACAGCACCTCTGAGGTTTTGATGGACAGGTTGGGTTCTGTTGTCAACGCCACCAGAATAATTCCACTGACTTCCGTGGAACTGAAAAAAATGGGTTATATATGTACTGTAACTAACAAAAAATTCCCTTAAAGTCATTTCAATTTCATTGCCATGCCACATCATGTTCTATATACTTGCTCTTTTCACCTTGTCTACAAGGCATACTGTTGGGTTTGCCGTTGTTCAAAACTTTTTTTTTTAAACATTTACTAGAGATCAGATTAAAAATGAAATATGCAAACTCAGAGGAATCCCTGAGGACAGCTACAGCCTCTGGCAATCCAACTCTGCATACAATGCAGTATAAAATTCGACTCTTCTTTTAACCACACAGAACTCCTACAAAAAGGCTCGGAATGCAGCCCAACTGACCCTAGCATTTCAATACCGTGTGTATAGGGCCCTACCAAATTCACGGTCATGAAAAATGTGTCACGGACCGTGAAATCTGGTCTCTCCCTGTGAAATCTGGTCTTCTGTGCTTTTATCATATGCTATACAGCTTTTACAGGGGAAACCAACATTTCTCAAATTGGGGCTCCTGACCCAAAAGGGAGTTCCAGGGGGGGTCACAAGGTTATTTTAGAGAGGGTTGTGGTATTGTCATCCTTACTTCTGCACTGCCTTCAGAGCTGGGGGGCTGGAGAGCAGTGGTTGTTGGCCAGCTCTGAAGGCAGCACCCCGCCAGCAGCAGCACAGAAGTAAGGGTGGCAATACCACACCATGCCATCCTTACTTCTGTGCTGCTGCTGGGGGTGATTCTGCCTTCAGAGCTGGGCTCCTGGCCAGCACCTGCCCCTCTCCAGCTGCCCAGCTCTAAAGGCAGTACCTCCTCCAGCAGCAGCGCAGAAGGGCAGCAGTACTCAACCCCACCTACAATAACCCTGCAACACCCCCCCCCACTCCTTGTTGGGTCAGGAACCCTAAAATTACAACACCATGAAATTTCAGATTTTAATAGCTGAAATCATTAAATTTATTATTTTAAAAATCCTATGATGGTGAAAGTAACCAAAATGAAACGTGAATTTGGTAGGGCCCTACGTATGTGTACAGTCACACCAGATGTTACTATAGGATATTAGGAAAGATTTTTGACGAAGAAGTTTCAGAGTAGCAGCCGTGTTAGTCTGTATTCGCAAAAAGAAAAGGAGTACTTGTGGCACCTTAGAGACTAACAAATTTATTAGAGCATAAGCTTTCGTGAGCTACAGTTCACTTCATCGGATGCATACGGCCCGAGGTGCTGGGGGTCGCCGAGGTTGTGCCGGGTCGCCTGCTGCACCTCCGGGTCCGCATGGAGGGGCTGGTAGTCAACCTCGTCAACATCTATGCCCCAGCAGCGAGCCGGAGCGGCTGCAATTCTATCAGCAGGCATCCGCCTTCCTCGGCACCTTGGATCCTCAGGAGTGCCTGGTCCTGGGAGGGGACTTTAACATCACCCTTGAGGAGCGGGACCGAGCAGAGCCCGGCCACCGTCGCCGTCCTCCAGGAGATAGTCGAACACCACTCCCTGATGGACGTCTGGCACGACCACCACCCAGATGACACTTCCACGTTCACCTTTGTCCGGGTGGAGGCCCATCGGTCGCGCCACTCCCGGTTGGACTGCATTTATTTATCACGCTTTCATCTTTCACGAGCCCACTCCTCCAGCATCCGGCCGGCCCCATTTTCTGACCATCACATAGCCACCGTGACAGCCTCCCTCTGTGCGGAGAGGCCGGGGCTGGCCTATTAGCATTTTAACAACAGCTTGCTGGAGGATGCGGGCTTCGTGGCGTCCTTCCGGGAGTTCTGGCTGGCCTGGCGAGGGCAGCGGCGTGTCTTTCTCTCGGCACGGCGGTGGTGGGACTTAGGGAAGGTGCGTGCCCGGCTCTTCTGTCGTGACTACACCCGGGGCGCCAGCCGACGGAGGGATGCGGCGATAGAGCAGTTGGAACGGGAGGTCTTAGAGCTGGAGAGGTGTCTGGCCGCCAGCCCCGAGGATCCACCCCTCTGCGGAGCGTGCCGAGAGAAGCGGGAGGAGCTCCGGACCCTCGAGGACCATCGGGCCCGGGGTGTCTTTGTTCGATCCCGCATCCGTCTCCTTCGGGAGATGGATTGCGGCTCCCGCTTCTTCTACGCCCTGGAATAAAAGAGGGGGGCTAAGAAACATATCATCTGCCTACTGGCAGAAGATGGCACCCCCCTCACGGATCCGGTGGAGATGTGCGAGAGGGTGAGAGCCTTCTACGCAAGCCTATTCTCCCCGGATCCAACCGATCTTAACGCTTGCAGAGTGCTGTGGGAGGAGCTCCCGACGGTCAGCGTGGGCGACCGAGACCGGCTAGAGCTGCCTCTCACTCTGGCCGAGTTCTCGGAAGCCCTCCGTCGCATGCCCACCAATAAATCTCCGGGCATAGACGGGCTGACCGTGGAGTTCTACCGCGTGTTCTGGGACATCCTGGGCCCAGACCTAGTCACTGTCTGGGCCGAGTCTTTACAGAGCGGGGTCCTCCCTCTTTCGTGCAGGTGAGCCGTGCTCGCCTTATTGCCGAAGAAGGGGGACCTCCGCGATTTACGAAATTGGCGTCCCATCTCGCTCCTCAGCACGGACTACAAAATCGTGGCAAAAGCCATCTCCCTGAGGCTAGGGTCCGTGCTGGCGGACATGGTCCACCCAGACCAGACCTACACCGTCCCGGGCCACAGCATCTTCGACAACCTATATCTGGTCCGGGACCTATTGGAACTTGGGTGTAGGGATGGTCTGTCGTTCGCCCTCCTGTCCTTAGATCAGGAGAAGGCGTTCGACAGGGTGAATCACGGGTATCTCCTGAGCACTCTGCAGGCATTTGGATTTGGACCCAGGTTTGTGAATTTTCTCCGGGTGCTGTACGCTTCCACAGAGTGTCTGGTAAGGCTCAACTGGACCCTGACCGAACCGGTCAGCTTCGGGCGAGGAGTACGGCAGGGGTGCCCCCTCTCAGGCCAGCTGTATGCTCTGGCGATCGAGCCTTTCCTCTGTCTCCTCCGAAGAAGGTTGACAGGGTTGGTTCTGAGGGAGTCGGAGCTGCGGCTGGTCCTGTCGGCGTACGCTGATGACGTGCTCCTCGTGGTCCAGGACCCGGGCGACTTGGTGCGGGTGGAGGCTTGCCAGGCCATCTATTCAGCAGCCTCCTCTGCGCGGGTCAACTGGGTGAAGAGCTCTGGCTTGGTGGTAGGGGACTGGCGGCAGGCGAGCTCCCTCCCACCCGCGCTTCAGGCCATCTGGTGGAGCACGGGTCCGCTGCTCTATCTGGGCGTTTACCTTTCTGCCACGCATCCCTCTCCGCCGGAGAACTGGCAGAATTTAAAGGGCGGGGTGATAGAGCGGCTCCAGAAATGGACAGGACTACTCTGGTGCCTCTCCCTTCGAGGGAGAGCGCTAGTGCTTAATCAACTAATCCTGTCCATGCTCTGGTACCGGCTCAACACCCTGGTCCCGGCCCCAGCTTTCCTGACCAACCTCGGGACATCGATTCTGGAGTTCTTTTGGGCAGGACTGCACTGGGTCCCTGCAGGGGTTCTCCATCTACCTCTGGAGGAGGGAGGGCAGGGCCTAAAATGTCTGCTTACTCAGGTCCATGTATTCCGCCTCCAGACCCTGCAGAGGCTCCTTTATGGTGCAGGTAATCCGGCGTGGAGCATACTGGCGCACGCCTTCCTGCGCTGTTTCCGAGGGCTCCGATACGACCGGCAGCTCCTTTATCTCCATCCGAGAGGTCTTCCGCGAGACCTCTCCGGGCTGCCGGTCTTTTACCAGGACCTCCTCCGGACCTGGAAACTCTTTACAACGACCAGGTCCGTGGCGGCCACCGAGGGGGCAGATCTCCTCGCGGAGCCCCTGCTACACAACCCCCAGCTCAGTCTGCAGGTGGCGGAGTCCCGCTTGGTGCGCCAGAGTTTGGTCCTGGCAGAGGTCACAAGAGTCGGAGACCTCCTAGACTATGACCGGGGAGACTGGCTGGATCCCCTAACCTTCGCTCAGCGCATGGGGCTTTCCAGACCTTGTACTCCCCGGCGCATACTTCAAGAGGTGAAGACCGCTTTGCCGCCCGCTGCTCGGGTTTATCTCGACCGGGTCCTGCACGAGGGCATGCCCCGCCCACCCGCTACCCCAGGCCCGCCAGACCTTTTAATTGGACCCCTGCCCCGTGGACCCAACCGACCCCTTCACCCCTTCACTAGAAGCCGGCTGCACGAGATGCAGCCGGTCTACTTTCAAACCACGCCAAGAAAACATCTCTACACGCTCGTGCTCCACACCCTTCACGCCCGCACCCTCGTGTCCCGCCCCGATACAAAATGGCGGGACCTCCTGCCACCTTTGGAGGGTGAGGAGCCCCAGTGGGCCAGCCTATATTCCACCTTAGTCCCAAGGCCCGCCGGGGATGTCAGTTGGCGGCTCCTTCACGGAGCTGTGAGCACGGGCGTGTACTTGGCGCGGTCCACTTCAATCCCAGATACCTGCCCCTTTTGCGGCGTGAGGGATACCCTGGCACATGTCTACCTGGAGTGTACCAGGCTGCAGCCCCTATTCTGGCTCCTCACCAATATCTTATTACATTTTTGGCTGCACTTCTCCCCTCACCTTCTCATTTATGCACTCCCTATCCATGGCCCCACAAAGTCACGGGATCTCCTGGTCAACCTCCTCCTGACCCTAGCTAAAATGGCCATCTACAAAACCAGAGTGAGGAGGTTGGCCGATGGAGTCTCCTGTGACTGTAGGGCCTATTTCCGATCCTCGGTCCGTTCACGTATCCGGGCAGAGTTCCTCTGGGCGGCGTCCTCTGACTCCCTTGACGCCTTTGAGGAGCAGTGGGCACTGTCCGGGGTTCTCTGCTCCGTGTCCCCGTCCGGTTCCCTTCTTTTGACCCTTTGACCGCACTCCTGTCCCTGTTATTTTACGAGTTGTCCCCCGGAATTTTTTGGGTATTTAGGTCCTGTGGATCCCCCTTTTAGGCTGGGGGGGATCCTTTAGCAGTGGACGGGCTTTGCCCGCCCACTTCCCGGATCTCAATAAGACTGCTCTCCCACAACCTACTAGCTTGGAGGGAGGTGGGAAGCTGCTACTCCTGCTGCTATGCCCTAAGCTCTCCCTGCTGCTCCAGCTGCTCCCCTGGCTGGGCCAGACACCCCCCCACCCCCCATTCTCTGCTACCTGGTTGCTGGACCCCCCACTCTCAGGTGCTGCTACTGCTCCAACTGCAGCCCGGGGGGGGCTGCTAGCCCACTCCCCAGAGAGGAGGAGTGAGGGACCCCAGCCACTGCTGTTGTGGACACCACCACAACCATCACCACCTGAGAGGGTCCTTTCTGACTGCCTGGACCACCACCTGGAGTTCCTGGAGCTGCTGCTGCTGCTTTGGAGTCTGCTACCTGGAGCTGCTGAAGCCCGAGGAGGAGAAGAAGAGGACTATCTACCGGGGGGGAGCACCTAGAGACTTTGCAGACCACCGTGGAGGGGGCCTTAAGACTGAGTAACTTTCAAACTGTGCTCTTGTGGTGGGGGTCTTGACTGTGTTTCCAGCGACACAGGGGGTATGGTGTGGAGCTGCCCTCCGATCCATCTGTGTGTCCCCCCCAACCCCCACCACTACTACCACCAGCGCTGCCCCCTCCACCATCCCCACTGGTTGTATACCATCTGCCTCAGCTCCTGCCTCTGGACTCAGCTGCTTGCTTGGCTTGCCACGCCCTGATTCCACCCGAGGGCCAGAAGCAGTAACCAGCCGAAATTGACTTGTGCATGCGCAAGTGGGCACACGTGCCCTCCCCCGGACTGCCTACCTCACAGCTTTGCCCTTACAACCTGTCCCATTTGCCACTTGCAGCTTTTGCCCCCCCCTTTTGCCCCAGCCCACCCTTACTAGCTTCAGTTTGTTTGCCTGCCCCACCCATTTCCTTCTACAGCCTTTCTTTGTTTGCCCTGCCCTAGCCTCTGAAACTAGCCCCTTGGTTTCCCTGCCCTAACTCCAGCCCGCTTAGCCCCTTGCTCCGTGCGCCCGTGCCCCCTCCCATGCGCTTGTGCCACTCCCCATTTTAATTTCAACCCTCTTCACTGCACCCCCAATGTTGTTGTATCCCCCCCCCAGTGCAGCTAGAGGAACCGGAATTCCACCCTGTGTCAGCGACTGACCCCTAACCCCTGATTGCCCCCCATCCAGCCCACCCCTTTTGGTGCCCTCCTCCCCAGCCTGCAGCCTAGCGGGGAGGAGTGGTCGCCCTGCTTCCCTTTTTCCCTCCTTCTTCTGGTATCTCCCCTTCCCTCCCTGCTCACGATGCTGGGGGATGAGACGGGTGGGACCCCCCCCAGCAGCCCCAGCTACCTCTCCCCCGCCTGCCCCTCCGTCACCCCCCCAAGCCTCTATCTCCGCTGCCGAACCATCTGCCACCGCCCCCGCTGGGGGACCAGCAGCGACGGGCACCGGGGTGACCTCCACTGCTGCCACATCCTCCCCCCACTCAGATTCTGGGGGAGCCCCCCCAGCCCGTGGGAAGGGCCAGGGGAAGAAGAGGGGGAAGGGCCCCGCTAAAAAGACCAGACCCTCCATGGCAGAAGCTGCCCCCATTGCCGCAACCCTGCCACCGGCCACAGCGTCCCTCCGCGCTGTTCCCTCCACCAGCTCTGTGGGTGTCCCTCCCCCAGCCCCCAGGGCATATGCCCAGGTGGCGGCAGCCCCCCCACCTGCCACTACGTCATCTCTCCCACCCACAGCCTCCACTACCATCTAGAGCGGTCGGGGCCCCTTTCCCACCATGACCAGGAAACACGGCGTCCGTTGCCTCCTGGTGCCCGCCTCGCCCCACGTGGAGACCTATGTGCGGGCGTTGGCAAGGATGGTGGGACCCACGGCCATTGTGGCGGCCTCCAAAATGTATGGCAAGGTCGACTTCTTAACATTGGAGGCTGCCGCCCAGGAGGCGGTGGAGAAGGGCCTGGCAGTAGGGGGCGTGTTCGTCCCCTTGGAGCCTCTAGAGGACCAGGGCCTCCGCCTGGTCCTGACCTCCATCCCTCCCTTTCTTCCCAATGCCGTCCTGTTACCCGCCATCTCTACCCTGGGGAAACCCACCTCTGTCATCAGCCCTCTCCCGTTGGGCTGCAAAGACCCCGCCCTCCGTTACGTCCTCTTGTTCCGCCGGCAAGTGCAGCTTCAACTGCCGCCGGCGGCGCGTGACGGAGAGGCGCTCGAGGAGTCCTTCCTAGTCCCCTAGCAGGGGGCCCATTACCGGGTGCATTACTCCACGGGGGAGGCCCGCTGCTACCTCTGCCGGGCGATGGACTGCCTCTTGGCCTGGCAAGGAGGGGTATCTGGGACCCCCGAGCCCTGGCAGGGCATCAGCCCCGTCATCGCCAGCAACCCTGGCTGCCCGGCGCCTGACACCACCCCTCCTCCTTCCCAGTCCACCATTGCTCCCGCTCGGGCCCAAGGGGCACCTCCCCAACTATGCCCAGACGAGCGGGAGAGACCCGCCCCCGCTGCTTGCAATCTGGCAGGGCCTGTGGAGGAGGGTGTTGCAGGGACACTGCCGGGCATGGGAGAGGGCCCACCCCAAGGGGAATCTTCCCTCCCTTGTGCTGCCCCACCATTATCCCCTCAAGTCCCTGAGCCATCGCCTCTGCCCCCTGACATGGCCCCTGCTAGCCAGCCCCCGGATGATGCCATGGAGGGCTGGAGCCTAGTCCAGGGGAAGTGAGGCAAGCGGAAGGCTCGAGCTCCGCTCCTCCCATCGGATGCAGAGGCCCCCCGGAAGACCAGGAAGGGGGGCACCGATGCCGAGCCTTCCGCTTTACCCACGGGTGTGTTCCATCCACCGGTGCTGGCTGGGGAAGACGTGGCAGCACTAGAAGGCAGTATCTCCCCTCCACGGGAGACCCTCCCCTGCAAGGCCCCCGCGGGAGCTCCCCCTGCCCTGGCACCATCTGAAACCTCAGCGTGCCCCGAAGCGACCGTCGCGTCAGGTGCCAGCAGGGAGAATCCCGGGGTGCCGGAAACTGATTTCCCGTCCATATATGTGGAGATCGAGGCCCTGGGTCTGACCCCAGTCACCCAGGGGGAGGACGACCCTATGCCAGTGTGCCTGGATCTGGCGACTTCACTCCAGCCCCCCTTTCCCATGCTCCCTCCCCGTAACAGTTGCTTCCGCTCCCACTTCCAAGGAGCTCCTGGACTCCTCCATCAACCCGGCTGCAGATGGCACCCTGCTGAGGGCCGCCGAGCCTGTTGAGGCGATGGCCAGTGCCACATGGCCGGGACCTGAGCCACCAGGGGCACCCCTCGTTGGTGAGGAGCATTCGACCTCCTTCCCGGGAGAGGGCCCTACAGAAGAGAGTCCACCTCCTGATGCCATAGCTGCCAAATCCACCCATAGAGCCTGCGCCCAGCAGCACTGAGAGCCCTCTCCCCACACAGAATCTCGCCTCTAACCTTGCCCCTGTCCCTGTCCCTGTCCCTATCCCGTCCACCTCCCGAGATGTTATTGCCACCCCTGGGGCTGTCTCCTTCCCCTTTCCAATAGATGACCCCGGAGCGGCCTTTTTGTTTACCCATCCCGACTCACTAGGGGCTGCTATCCTCCCTCCGCCACCCCCTATCGCCCCAGGGTTCCAGGCGGGCCTAGTGACGCTAACCCATCAGAAGCCCCGTCGGCGGTCCGCACCCCGTCTGCCCATCTCGATGAGCCACGGGGCTGTACCAAGGGCTTTGTCGGGGAGTAACCAGGAGACCGTAACCCTAGCCCCCCATGCACTACGAGAGGAGTTGAGGGAGTTTTTAGAAGACGTCCGTGGCTCCCTCAACAAAGTACAGCTTGCTCTCCAGCGATGGGGGGACTTTCATCAAATCCTCCGGGCCGCAAGGGCCCTCATGGGGGAAGGTAAAAGGACTGCACCTCTGGGTCCGCATGGAGGGGCGCGTAGTCAACCTCATTAACATCTATGCCCTGGCAGCGAGCCCGGAGCAGCTGCAATTCTATCAGCAGGCGTCCGCCTTCCTCCGCGCTTTGGATCCTCATGAGTGCCTGGTCCTGGGAGGGGACTTTAACATCACCCTCAAGGAGCAGGTCCCCTAGGGACCGAGCAGAGCCCAGCCACCGCCGGCGTCCTCCAGGAGATAGTTGAACACCACTCCCTGGTGGACATCTGGCATGACCACCACCCAGATGACACTTCCACATTCACCTTTGTACGGGTGGAGGCCCATCAGTCGAGCCGGTTGTACCGCATTTATTTATCACGCTTTCATCTTTCACGAGCCCACTCCTCCAGCATTCAGCCAGCCCCATTTTCTGACCACCATTTAGCCACCATGACGGCCTCTCTCTGCACGGAGAGGCCGGGGCTGGCCTATTGGCATTTCAACAACAGCTTGTTAGAGGACGCGGGCTTAGTGGCATCCTTCCGGGAGTTCTGGCTGGCCTGGCGAGGGCAGCGGCGTGCCTTTCCCTCGGCGCGGCGGTGGTGGGACCTAGGGAAGGTACGCGCCCAGCTCTTCTGCCGTGACTAAACCCGGGGCGCCAGCTGATGGAGGGATGCGGTGATAGAGCAGTTGGAACGGAAGGTCTTAGAGCTGGAGAGGCATCTGGCCGCCAGCCCCGAGGATCCACCCCTCTGCGGAGCGTGCTGGGAGAAGCGGGAGGAGCTCCAGGCCCTCGAGGACCATCGGGCCCGGGGTGTCTTTGTTCGATCCCGCATCCGTCTCCTTCAGGAGATGGATCGCGGCTCCCGCTTCTTCTACACCCTGGAGGAAAAGAGGGGGGCCAAAAAACATGTCATCTGCCTTCTGGCAGAAGATAGGACTCCCCTCACGGATCCAGTGGAGATGTGCGGGAGGGTGAGAGCCTTCTACGCAAGCCTTTTCTCTCCCGGATCTGACCGACCCTAACGCTTGCAGAGTGCTCTGGGAGGAGCTCCCGACAGTCAGCGTGGGCGACCGAGACCGGCTAGAGCTGCCTCTCACTCTGGCCGAGTTCTCGGAAGCCCTCCGTTGCATGCCCACCAATAAATCTCCGGGCATGGACGGGCTGATTGTGGAGTTCTACCGTGTGTTCTGGGACGTCCTCGGCCCAGACCTACTCACCGTCTGGGCCGAGTCTTTGCAGAGCGGGGTCCTCCCTCTTTCATGCAGGTGAGCCGTGCTCGCCTTATTGCCCAAGAAGAGGGACCTCCACGATTTACGAAATTGGCGTCCCGTCTCGCTCCTCAGCTCGGACTACAGAGTCATGGCAAAAGCAATCTCACTGTGGCTAGGGTCCGTGCTGGTGGACGTGGTCCACCCAGACTAGACCTACACCATCCCAAGCTGCAGCATCTTCGACAACTTAGGTTCAATCTTTGCATAATCTTACAGTAAACAAATGGGTCAAATGTCTAAAAAATACTAAATACCTAGGACCTTTTACATTCCATCAAACCAAACAATTTGAAAAAAAAAAAATAAAGACGCTCCCCGGGTTATGCAAGACCCAATTTACACAAATTCACACTTACGGAAAAATTTCCATAAGCCAGAAATAGGATTTTTGAGTTGCGGAAATATTTGCGTAATGTACGGCTATATGCAAAATTCGAGTTATACAAGGTTTTCCGGAACAGAACAATTGCGTAAGTCGGGGAGCATCTGTAAGAGAAAAAATATGGACATATTTTTATACACAGCATTAAAATGCAGACTTGCATAATTTGAAATTCTAAAATACTGGAGCCTGTACAGTAATCTAGCTGTCTAACAGAAATGTCAACCTAACCTTCACCAGTACTGCAAGTATTTTACAACTACAATTTAAATAACTGAAATCTGAAAGGGAAGAAAAGCATTCCTTGTCTACCTGTCTCAGCCCTGGAAGAGATTAAAGTTTAGATTCATAGATACTAAGGTCAGAAGGGACCATTCTGATCATCTAGTCTGACCTGCACAACGCAGGCCACAGAATCTCACCCACCCACTCCTACGAAAAACCTCACCTATATCTGAGCTATTGAAGTCCTCAAATTGTGTTTTAAAGACTTCAAGGAGCAGAGAAGCCTCCCTCAAGTGACCCATGCCCCAGGCTAAGGAGGAAGGCGAAAAACCTCCAGGGCCTCTCCAATCTGCCCTGGAGGAAAATTCCTTCCTGACCCCAAATATGGCCATCAGCTAAACCCTGAACATATGGGCAAGATTCACCAGCCAGATACTACAGAAAATTCTTTCCTGAGTAACTCAGATCCCATCCATCTAATATCCCATCTCAGGGGATTTGGCCTATTTACCCTGAATATTTAAAGATCAATTACTTACCAAAATCACATTATCCCATCATACCAGCTCCTCCATAAACTTATCGAGTAGAATCTTAAAGCCAGATAGATCTTTTGCCCCCCACTGCTTCCCTTGGAAGGCTATTCCAAAACTTCACTCCTCTGATGGTTAAAAACCTTCGTCTGATTTCAAGTCTAAACTTCCTGGTGGCCAGTTTATACCCATTTGTTCTTGTGTCCACATTGGTGCTGAGCTGAAATAATTCCTCTCCCTCTCCTGTATTTATCCCTCTGATATATTTATAGAGAGCAATCATATCTCCCCTTAACCTCCTTTTAGTTAGGCTAAACAAGCCAAGCTCCTTAAGTCTCCTTTCATAAGACAAGTTTTCCATTCCTCGGATCGTCCTAGTAGCCCTTCTCTGTACCTGCTCCAGTTTGAATTCATCCTTTTTAAACATGGGAGACCAGAACTGCACACAGTATTCTAGGTGAGGTCTCACCAGTGCCTTGTATAATGGTACTAAAACCTCCTTATCCCTACTGGAAATGCCTCTCCTGATGCATCCCAAAACCGCATTAGCTTTTTTCACAGCCATATCACATTGGCAGCTCATAGTCATCCTATGATCAACCAATACTCCAAGGTCCTTCTCCTCTTCCGTTACTTCTAATTGATACGTCCCCAACTTATAACTAAAATTCTTGTTATTAATCCCTAAATGCATAACCTTACACTTCTCACTATTAAATTTCATCCTTTTACTATTATTCCAGTTTACAAGGTCATCCAGATCTTCCTGTATAACATCCCGATCCTTCTCTGAATTGGCAATACCTCCCAGCTTTGTATCATTTGCAAACTTTATGAGCACACTCCCACTTTTTGTGCCAAGGTCAGTAATAAAAAGATTAAATAAGATTGGTCCCAAAACCGAACCCTGAGGAACTCCACTGTTAACCTCCCTCCAGCCTGACAGTTCGCCTTTCAGTAGGACCCGTTGCATTCTCCCCTTTAACCAATTCCTTATCCACCTTTTGATTTTCATATTGATCCCCATCTTTTCCAATTTAACCAATAATTCCCCATGTGGCACGGTATCAAACACCTTACTGAAATCTAGGTAAATTAGATCCACTGCGTTTCCTTTATCTAAAAAATCTGTTACTTTTTCAAAGAAGGAGATCAGGTTGGTTTGACACGATCTACCTTTTGTAAAACCATGTTGTATTTTGTCCCATTTACCATTGACTTCAATGTCCTTAACTAATTTCTCCTTCAAAATTTTTTCCAGGACCTTGCATGCTACAGATGTCAAACTAACTGGCCTGTAGTTACCCAGATCACTTTTTTTTTTCCTTTCTTAAAAATACAAACTACATTAGCAATTCTCCAATTATTCAGTACAACTCCTGAGTTTTCAGATTCATTAAAAATTCTTGCTAATGGGCTTGCAATTTCAGGTGTCAATTCCTTTAATATTTTTGGATGAAGGTTATTTGGGCCCCCCGATTTAGTCCCATTAAGCTGTTTGAGTTTCGCTTCTACCTCAGATATGGTCATATCTACCTCCATATCCTCATTCCCATTTGTCATGCTACCATTATCCCCAAGATCCTCTTTAGCCTTATTAAAGACTGAGGCAAAGTATTTGTTTAGATATTGGGCCATGCCTAGATTATCTTTAACCTCCACTCCATCCTCAGTGTTTAGCGGCCCCACTTCTTCTTCTTAGTTTTCTTCTTATTTATATTGCTATAGAACCTTTTACTATTGGTTTTAATTCCCTTTGCAAGGTCCAACTCTACTCAACTTTTAGCCTGTCTCACTTTATCCCTACATGTTCTGACCTCAATAAGGTAGCTTTCCTTGCTGATCCCTCCCATCTTCCACTCCCTATGTGCTTTCTGCTTCTTCTTAATCACCTCTCTAAGATGCTTGCTCATCCAGCTTGGTCTACAACTCCTGCCTATGAATTTTTTCCCCTTTCTTGGGATACAGGCTTCCGATAGCTTCTGCAGCTTTGATTTAAAGTAATCCCAAGCCTCCTCTACCTTTAGATCCAAGTTATATGGAGACTAAATTATTCAGGGCTCTACAGATTGTTTTTCCCTCCCTATTCAGTTGCATTAACTGGATAATATTAATGCCCATTAGATACTTTTGGGACTGTCAATGGGACTGTAAAGGTGGAAAGTTATTGCATTATTAACAATACATCCTTCACCAAAAGTGGCTTAGGAGTTTTGTACGCACACCAGTGTCCTAGAATGTTGACCGCCTTTATATCTCAGGTTCACACCTCAACACAGGGAGTCAGGCTCAAGGTTTACAACTCCGGGACTAGCCTGCCAATTCATTATCACTAAACCATCTAGTGTCCTTTGGAAGCAGCATGAGGTAGAAGAGGGAACCCCCAGCTGCTGAAGAGCTCACTTTCCAAATCAGTGCGTTCCACAAGCAGCCAGTCAGACACTGACACGCACACACAGAGACTAAACCAATTTCAAATCTATCTTTGTATTTATTTTGGAGACACAAATTTTATGAATTTCAAAAACTGTTTGGGTGTGTCAGAAGTATATTGACATGAGAATACACAGCACACTACACATGGAAAGTACATAGATAGGTACTTAGTTTGTGAGTGTGCTATTATTATACACGAGAGAAGAATGGTCTTTATTGTTAAGTCACTGGACCAGGAGTCAGGAGACTTGACTTCAATTCTGAGTTTGTCTACATCGGGGTGGGCAAACTTTTTGGCCCGAGGGCCACATCTGGGTATGGAAATTGTATGGCGGGCCATGAATGCTCACAAAATTGGGGTTGGGTCGGGGAGAGTGTGAGGGCTCTGGCTGGGGGTGCAGGCTCTGGGGTGTAGCTGGGAATGAGAGGTTTGGGGTGTGGGAGGGTGCTCCGGGCTGGAACTGAGGGGTTTGGAGTGAGGAAGGAGGATCAGGGCTGGGGCAGGAGGTTGGGGCATGGGGTGTGGGGGGGAAGAGGCGGGGGTGAGGACTCCGGCTGGGGGTGCAGGCTCTGGGGTAGAGCTGGGGATGAGAGGTTTAGGGTGCAGAAGGGTTCTCCAGACTGGGACAGAGGGATTCAGAGGGCAGGAGTGGATCAGGGCTGGGGCAAGGGGTTGGGGCATGAGGGGTGGCTCAGGGGTGCAGGCTCCAGGCAGCGCTTACCCCAAGTGGCTCCCGGTAGCAGCAGCATGTCCCCTCCTCCAGCTCCTATGCGGAGGCGCGGCCAGGCATCTCTGCTGTGCACTGCCCTGTCCACAGGCACTGCCCCTTTAGCTCCCATTGGCCATGGTTCCCGGCCAATGGGAGCTGCGGGGGCGGTGCTTTGGGCAGGGGCAGAGCTCTCTGGCTGCCCCTATGTGTAGGAGCCCGAGGGGGGACATGCCGCTGCTTCTGAGAGCCGCACAGGGCAGCCCCCGACCCTGCTCCCCAGCTGGAGCACCAGAGCAGGGCAAGTCTCAGACCCCACTCCTCAGCAGGAACTCAAGGGATGGATTAAAACGGCTGGCGGGCCAGATGCGGCCCCTGGGCCATAGTTTGCCCACCCCTGGTCTACATGCTCATAGGACAGAGAAACACAAGAGAAACTTGTTTTTCTCTCTTGTTGTCCCAGGGCAGGGAACTGTGTTGGAAGACAAGCCTAGACCAGAGCCAGGGAGAGAGCATTAAAGCAGCATTACATAGATCCACCCATTATAACTGCGTAGACTTTTAAACTGGTGGGAGAAGATGGCCATCCTAATTTTACCCCTGCTATATCTTATAGTGCATCCAACCACAATGGATGAACACATTAGCTGGATTTACTTATAAAAATAAATAAAATGGTCAATGTAGGCGTTTATAGCTGCAGTTTCCTAAGGAACCTAAGACCTTCCCTACACACAGTAGCTGTACTGGTTTAACATAAAATCAGCTTAAACAAATGCTGCAAACCGCTGCGTAGGTACTCTTATTTCAGTTTAAGAGTGGCTTATTTTGCTGTAGTTTACCCCTCTTCCTAATTGATTTAAACAACCAGGTTTATGCAGATTTTACAGTGTGAACAGAGTAGTTTGCATTGGTTTAACTAAATCATTTCTAAATTACACTTTTAGTTGACCTGGTGCATCTCTGTGTGAAGATAAGCTCTAAGTGAATTAGGCATCAACATCCCACTCAAATGCAGTGCACAGTTGGAAGCCTAATTCCCTGAGGCTCCTTTGAAAACCCCTGCTTAAATTGTCAGAGTAGGCAGTAAAGTCATGGGGCAGATCACATCTCTACCAGAGCTATAGTTTCAGGCGGTCTTCAACACTTCTTAAGGCTCCAGTTCAGCAATACACTTAAGCATGTGCTTAACTTTAAGTACATACTTAAGCATTTTACTAAACAGGGATGTGGCACTCAGGTGCTTAAATTTAAGCCTATGCTTAATTTCTTTATTGAACTGAGGCCTCAGAAAGCACCATGTTGGATCATATCCAAAAGATTTTCTTTGCAGCGAGAGCTAAAATCTTAAATAATTTGAAACAAAAGCTTGAATTGTACTTCCTTCATCTTACCCCTGTCAATTAGCCACTGCTCCTCTAAAACTCAAAATTTACACCTAAATGCACAGAGGCAGGTTCAGGATTTACTGTTTGGGGACTAGCCTGCCAGTTCATCTTCATATCTAGTGTACTTTGGAAAGCACCAACGGGTCACAAGAGGGAACCACCAGCTGTTGCAGAGCTCCTCTTCCAAACTAATTCATTCCACAAGCTGCCAGACACACACACACACACCCTGGGAAATACATTCCATGTCTTGATCAAAAAGGGATGCAAATTTTGCCTTTCCATTATTGCATTTACAGAAGGAAGGTTGAATGCAAATCTAAAGTCTGGAGGTATATGCCTTTGCTGACAGTGATTCTATGAACTACAAGTTGAAAAGCTATGCCTCACCACCACAATTCCTAGAATGATTTTAAGATGAGTAATTTGGCTAGATTCACTGTTTGCATATTGCATACTTGGTCTAAAGAGTACTCTACAGCATCACCATGTAGCCCACAGCACTTTGTTTACCCAGCTCTGAGGACCACCCGTAATGCTTGTTCCTGTGCATTATTTATTATTATTATTATTATTCTCACAGAAGTCTATCAAACGAATGCCATGGCACCCAGAATATCCGGCACAAAAATAACTGAAAGATGAAGAATACTGTAAGAAATGGCGAATGTCATGTCATTTGCTGTCTAAAAGAGAAGCTAACAGTAGGATATAAAACGAAGATTGGCAGCTATCCACAAGTCTTTACAATTAACAAGCTAGCTCATTGTCTGGGTTTTTATCTAAATTACAGTCTAGGCATTTTCTGCTAACATATTTTCTGACTTTTTAAACACTATACTGTACAGTACCTAGTACAAAGACATCTTTCATTAATTCTGTTTAATTCCTTATTTTTCTGTTTTAAAACTTAACTATTGTAACAGTAGCTTTGAGCAGCAATGGAAAAAAAAAGAGAGAGAGAAAGAAAAAGAAAATGTACTGACTTGACAGAACTGCAAAGGACCAAAAAAACTGAAGTTTGGATGGTGGCTTATTTTTTTGAGGTGGAGACAGCAAAGTGAGGCGAGAATTAAGTGCAAGCTTTTATGAGAGAAGGGATAAAACCAAAACACACAGGTCTGAACCCCTCAAATTTTGGGAAAGATTATATTTGGTTGAAGATTTAAACTTTGCAACTGTTGTCCACCAGTGCCTTTTTATTAGCACAAATCGGTAGAATGACACCTGTAAGTGTATGCAGGACCATCCTCTTCGCTTATAAAGTCATTGGGTCCTGGAACTTTTTTTTTTTGAACAGTGTAACACACTTTGAGGTCCTCAGGAATAGTAAGAACCACATAATACATGACTCAAAATCAGATAATGACAAAGAAAAATATAGATCTAGATTAGATCTACCAAAGAATTTTTAAAAATCCAAATAATGCACAGTACTTGGTCAAAAATACAGCACCCATTTCCCAAAAACACAAACACATCTTTAAAAATGAACTAAATCTATTCATCAGTTATCAACTGAAAGCATTATGTATTGTTATCAACTCATCAGTTGTCAACTTAAAGCACTGTGTATTGTTTTCAACTCATCTCATCTCTTCTTCTAATATTAACTTGAACCATTCATATCACTCTCCTCTGGTCTAGTGATTAAAAAGCTTATTTAAAGAAAAAAACATGAGCATGTAAAAATGGCACGTTCCTCCTCAACAGATCTGTTTCCTGTGTGCATTCAGAGGCATAAGTACCTATTTCAGTGAAAAAAATGTATTACTGTTTTCCACGGTTGTTCCCACTACTGAAATATCAATGAAAGAAGAAGCTGGATTCCTTTCTGGCTTGTACGTTGTCAAGAGAATTGTCAGCTAAGCTCCAACTGCAAAACGTTCATCACTGGTGAAGCATGAGCTCGAGAGAGCACAGCTTCACTTACAGTTCTGTGGGTCTGCAAGTCTGGGAATTAGCAACAACAACCTTTTATTTTTAAATCCCTAGACGTGGCATAGACTCATCATAGCAGCTCTATGTCACCTAGGGTTGCCAACCTTCCAGGACTGGCCTGGAGTCTCCAGGAATTAATGAAATTAATTCTAAGAATACATCCAACCAAAATTGGCAACCTTAACATCAGCCCTTCCAAGCTCTCAGCATTGGGCCAAGGCCAGCTGGGTGCAAATTAGAGCAGCCATAAGGTTGTCTGAAGTTTCACTGGAAACCGAACCAATCCCCAGCTGGCCACAGGACTGAGGAGTGCCATGATGCTGTAAAGCTACCTTTGTCCACCTCACTCAAGCTCTGCACTGACAACAGCT
Organism: Dermochelys coriacea; assembly: GCF_009764565.3. NCBI lineage: Eukaryota > Metazoa > Chordata > Testudines > Dermochelyidae > Dermochelys > Dermochelys coriacea. Next base: position 197,072,327 of record NC_050069.1, read on the forward strand.
CAGACCAACCAAAGAATCCAGCCCGGTCAGAGCAAAGTGGATTTAAAATGCTTCTCTTCTGATTTGGTAGCCTCTTTCCACTTTGCACCAATGGAAATGACAACATAAGGTGCGAAGTAATGGAGAGCCAATCCCCTAATTGAGAGATGGACAAACTACGGTCCGCAGGCCACATCCGGCCTGTGGGACCATCCTGCCCGGTCTGAGCTCCCGGCTGGGGAGGCGAGCCCCCAGCCCCTCCCCCGCTATCCCCCCTCCCCTGCAGCCATGCTGCTGCACGGGCAGCGCAGCTTGCACCCGCCCACCTCCCAGGCTTTCCAATAAGCCTGTCCTGCCACTCTGAGCAGCCTGATAAGGGGGCAGGGAGCGGGGGCAGGGGTGGTTGGATAAGGGGCGGGAGGTCCTGGGGGGCAGTCAGGGGAAAGAGAGCGGTTGGATGGAGCAGAGGTTTTGGGAGGGGCGGTCAGGGGACGGGGGTGGTTGGATGGGGTACCGGGGGCGCGGAGGGTCAGGGGACAAGGAGTGGGGGGTTTTGATGGGGTAGGGTATCAGGGGAGTGATTAGGGGTGGGGGGTCCCAGGAGGGGGAGGTCAGGGGACAAGGAGAAGGGGGTGGTTGGATGGGGTTGCGGTACCAGGGGGGCAGGGGGGCAGGAGACAAGGAGCAGGGGTATTGGCTAGGGAGTGGGGTTGGGGGGGGCAGTTAGGGATGGGGGTCCCAGGAGGTGACAGTCAGGGGACAAGGATATGGGGTGGTTCTAAGGGTGGCAGTCAGGGGGCGGGAAGTGGGAGGGACAGATAGGGGGCGGGGGCTAGGCTGTTTGGGGAGGCACAACCTTCCCCACCCGGCCCTCCATACCATTTCGCAACCCCGATGTGGCCCTCAGGCCAAAAAGTTTGCCCACCCCTGCCTTAATTCCAATCTTATACCAGATACACAAAAATCTGAACACATTGTACTTTGGCAGTCCAGAAAATATCTGCATTCCAGTAGGTAAACATGACTAATCAGAGCACAGCTCAGAGGTCTGAACACAAAACCTTAATATTTATTAAAATTTCCTTTATGTGAGAAGAAATGTGTCTTTTCTTAGCTAAAAATTTTTAAAGGGTTCATCTTCACTATGGAAAAGCAACAGAATGAAGAATGTGACAGATAAAGGCACTGCATATTGCTTGCCCATATTCTCATACAAAAAGATATTTTGAACGTTTCAGTTCAAAGACCAGAAATAAAAAACCATCTTTCATATCGTCAGGATGCCCAATAATCGTTTCATGCCCATCTCAGTATTGACTTAGAAAGACGTAACTTGCCTTTGTTGTGTAGTTTTTATATAAATGAACTGAGGACAACGCATTGTTGTGAAAGTCAGTGGCACTGTCAGCTCCTTTAAAAAAATAATAAAGTCAGCAAGATTAAGTTGGCTCTTAGCTTGGGAAAAATATTAAAGAAGACAGAAAGACCATAATGTTTTCGCTCCTCTGTGGGCATTATGATATTTAGCAATAAGCAGCAAAGAACTACTGCAGTAAAGTGCAGCAAAATCACTTCCTTGCTGAAAAAAAGGTCAAGCACAGACTCTTTCTGAATCTCTAGCTAACACGGATAGTTTGTGGTTTCTGAGTGATTGCTGATACATGTTTTCAGTTGGAATGATGGGTTCTCAGCACTCAAAAAGAATTATACTGGTGGTGAATCAGCTATTTGACCTGAAGCATCCTAAGAAAGAGCATGGTGAAAGAGAGCATTCTCTCTTCCCAGTGAAATTACAGGTTCTGCTGGACACAGATGAAAGGGTCTTGCATGCTCTGGGATTTTACAGTACCAAGATGCACTGTCAGGCATAGACTCTAGGTTTTCTTTTTAACATTTCAAATGACAGCAGCAGGATTTAATCAAGGGGTTATGTGACGCTGGGGAGATCATCTTCTTGAAGATGAGATCCATCTCCCTCTCAAGATTTACAGCTGTTGGGAATAGGGATTATGCAAGGACACGGAAGCCAGGTGGGATCTCCCTTCTTTTAGAAACCATCATCAAGAGAGATGGTGTGGGATTGGTTCATGTTTTTAATCAAACTAGTTTGCCCATCCCTATCATGCCTGTAACACAGCAGCTGGAAGAAGTGAAACTATCAACATGGAAATGGTATTTCCTTCCTTAAACTGACCAGTGGGTTATCAGTTCCATTGGAATTTATCGGACCTGGAGAGAATTCTTTTTAGAAAGCTAGCAAATATATGACTTCTATATAGAATCCTTGGGAAACATTATCTGAATTCTTACCAGGAACCGAATGATGGATAGGCGTGTATGTTGTTTAACAGATAAATAAAAGTGACAGGTCCACACCCCAAGGAGATTACAGGATAAATTAGATGCAACATGGAAAGGGATGACAAACAAAAGATTGGGAAAATGGGGAGACAAGGCTGAAGAGGATGAGGTTTAAAACAATGAGAGCTAATGAGATATGCTTATTGTTATGTGGACATTTTATCACTTCTGTTATTCTACAGTGAGGGGCAGGGTGGCCATTACTTTTAAGCTCTATTGTATGTAAGTATATTTTGTTGGTCCTTCCAGTCACTTTGGTAAAGTTTTATGGAGTACCTCACTGCAGCAGACTGAGATGAGTAAGTAATCCATATCGTATATCCCATTCTATTTCCTCTGCAGCTCCTTACTATGCATGACGCATTTCTGTCCCAGATGCAGAGCAAAACCGACTTGGATTCCCTTTGCATTGAGCTCTTTACACAATGGCAGGCCACAAGAGGAAACTAACCAGGGTTTTCAGACCAAGAGTTTATTCAGCTTCCCTGTGCAGCCAGTTGGCAGTCTAAAATGCTGATTCAGACAGACAGAAACTGACATTCTAGTCAGGATCTTTCTGGATACTCTAGTTCCTCCCTGTGCAAGGTACACCTGTCAATGTTTCAGATAGAAAATAATAATCAAAGGTAGGAAAAATTTAGATTTTTTTTTAAATCTTCCTCCAACCCCACCCATTACCAAACTCCTATGCACCCTTTTTCTGCTTTCAATATTACTCTCACATTTTGTGACACCCTTAACAACAAATCACATCAAAATGAGTCCAGACATAAGTATAATATAGTCAAAATATAATTTTTAAAAAACCCTGTGCGTGTCTACATATACACACTTTCATGTGCTGGTACATTTGTGTGTATATTACTACTATTATATTTTATATTACTATAATGGCTAAGAACCCTAGTAATGAACCAGGACCTCATTGTACTAGGCTCTATACAAACAGAACAAAAAGACAGTGCCCGCCTGAAAGAGCTTGATATGTAATGACCTACCAAGTTATAGTCAATTAGGAATGTACATATAACTTTATTTTCCCCATTCCCACTGCTCTCTTTTGTTAAGTCCTATTTCATATTTAAAGCGCAATCCTGCAAACTTTTATACATATGAGTTAGCTTATGCACAGAAGGACTGGGCCCTTAGGCAGTAAGCCCCTCAAGGCAGAGAACATGTCTTTTTTAATTTGTCTGTGAGGCACTTGGGTAAGTGAGAAATAAAAACAATATACAGAGCTGGGCAAAACCCAACACTTAAAAATGAACAAACAAAAGCAATATACACAAATTTGAATGAATATATAAAATTATAAAAGTTAACTGAATTAAAGGGAAATTTTTTTTTTCATTTTTGTGATGAAACCTGAAAAATTTCCAAGTAAAATTTTGGTAAACACAAAAATGTTTCACTTTTACTAAAATTTTCCACAACAAAAAAATATTTCCCAACCAGCTCTAGATATCAATCTACCTGCAGTCAGTAGAGACACAACCCTATGATGAGAAAGGGCCTGACAGCTCCCGGCATTTGGGAGAACAGGGGATGTTACAGAGCTGTAGCACCATAGCCAAAAGGGGTTGAGGTGAGGAATTAGGCAGAGATAGGTCTGCACTCCAACCACCCACCATGCACCAGTCAGAGGAGCTGACCAGCCAGGCAGAGAGAAATATGCTGCACTCTTTAAAAGGGTGTGTTCCCCTACACACACCTGGAAGCTCTGGCCCAATGCTAGGCTCTGGCCAAATGCCACAATCTCGCATTCAAGAGCTTGGTGTTTACTACCCATTGGCATACATAGGCACAATGATGTGACGTGAGCGGGCATTTCATTTCCCCTCTCCCTCTGTCTTTTATTTTTCCTTCTGTTATGCATAACATATGTGCATAACATATGTACCATCTTTCTGATATATTTCAACAACAAACATTTCACATCAAAGAGAGTTAAGCTTGTTCAATGAGTCTCTGTTTAAGCGTCTTTCCCACTATATAAACTTCTTTAGTGGAGAGGAAAAACTAGAATCCACTTCTCTATTTTTCAAGAGCCTGGAGCCAACCTAATCCTGTTGTCTCCATTACATTATTCCCTGCCTCCCCTTCCCCCCCGCCTCCTCCCTCGGGAACAATAATACTCCAAAAGATTAAATTAATACTTTTAAAAAAAATCAAGAGCATATTTAATTTCATTTGAGTACCATCTTGCTCTTCCGACAGCCTTTCAGATGCTCAGAACCCACGCAGCAGGAAACTACTTAATGATGTGCCTTTATGAAAGAGAAACTCCTAACTAGCCTACAACATATCTCTGTGCGTTACAAAAACACTTTCTTGCAGCCATTGTTTGAGATCATTTCCCCGTAACAGAAAGCGTCTGCATCAGAGTCCCTTTTATCACACAAATTGAGATGAAAACAGCACTTAATGGACATAACCATCTCTTTTCACAGTGTCACTCTCCTGAACTGTAAACACTATTAAAAATGGCATGCTACGACACTCAGACATGTTATCTAATCCTCCAGGAACTCTACGCTACTGAAAATAACTGGAGCAACAATCCCACCTCGCCCCTTCTGCTGCCACACACCAAAACTCTCTCTACTGGCAAAATTGCATCCCTTTGCCATTGCCATCTCTTTCAAAAACACACACACAAAACCATGAGAACCACTGGGATAAGTTATTTACCATTGTGGGCCGCATATGCAGCTCTCTGTTTATGTGGGCTGCATCCACACAATATATATACTACCTGTGTGGCCCTGAGGATGTCACATGGGCCGCAGCTGATTGGGCCACGGGTTGAGAACCACTGCCATATACTGACCATTATCCCCAATAGTTAAACAATGAGAGCCTGATCCCATTAGGTACTGCCCACCGTCAACTCCCACTGAGTTTCTTGAAAGTCAAGGACACCCACCACCTCACAAGATAAGGGCTTTGCCTACAGACCAAATATTCATCCATTTTTACCGTCACAATCCCACTCAAGAAATAATACATAGGAACAAAATGAATATATAGCTTGGCAATACAGTGCTTGATCCTGCTATTCTTGCTCAAAGAAGTGGCCCTGCTGACTTACTCGCTCGCCTGAGTAAGCGTTGCAAGATCTAGCTCTATAAATCTTTTTGTTTTGTTATTGAAGAAGATAATTGTCACATGGACTTTACATCTGGCTTTTAGTATAGCACTGCAATAGAACTGGCTTTGACAGCCAGACCTTTGGTAAAAAGGAAGCACAGCTTTTAAAAAAAAAAATCCCATCCTTCATTTACCCCAGAACAAGGTAATTTGAGCTAACTAGAAAGCAGTTTTTTTCCTTTTTTGCCAACAGCAATGAAGACTGCTGACAGCACATGGGAGCATGCGCTCCATTCAGAGTGGCCATGGAAGCCCTGAATGACTGAAATGTAAGCATACCTTCACACGTTTTCATTTCAACTGCAGGTACAGAGATAGAATCGCACTCATGATATGAGTGCACAGCCAGTCACCATAGTATTATTATCATAGCTTGCAGTGGGGTGTAACTTTTCCATAATAAAGAACACCGCTGGCTGCATGGTAAATAATTCCAGCAAGGGGGGAATACAATTGAAAACTTTTTTACTTCTGAATCCTGTCAAATGTGTCTGTTTGAATGAACTCTCCTTTTGGTAAATCTGCCTAGCAGAAAAAGCTTTTGCTTTTCAAAGAGTCTGCAGAGCATTTAATAAAAAAACCCTCATATTCTATTCAAGTTTAGTATGTTAATCATTTCACAGTGGACTGTACCACACTTCTGATAACTGCATTACCCCTTCCCATCTCTTCCCTCCTCCCTTGCAAACCCTTCCCCACAAAATACATCTCATTCTGAGCGCTGAACCATAACGCATTTAACTCATAACCTGCAGTGATTTTTAAAATCTGCTTGTAGAGTGAGAGGAATCCTCCTTTACAGATCAGTTGACAAGATTGTCACAGCACTAAGTTCATCCATCCAGGAACAACCATCTTACACACTTACCCTTTAGGGAATGATCCTGCTCCTTGTCAGTGGGAGCTTTGCCATTGACTTCACTGGGAACGAGACAGACATCTCCTCCCCTGTTTAGGACAACCTCAAACTCAAAAACTGCATTTCAAAAATCATCTCTAATGGAGGATCAAATTAAAGGTGTATTATTTATTACTAAAGTATCTGCCATTGTCTCCTTATTTGCTATGCATAGATTCATAGATACTAAGGTCAGAAGGGACCATTCTGATCATCTAGTCCGACCTCCTGCACAGCGCAGGCCACAGAATCTCACCCACCCACTCCTATGAAAAACCTCACCCATGTCTGAGCTATTGAAGTCCTTAAATCATGGTTCAAAGACTTCAAGGAGCAGAGAAGCCTCCCTCAAGTCAACCATGCCCCATGCTACAGAGGAAGGCAAAAAACCTCCAGGGCCTCTCCAATCTGCCCTGGAGGAAAATTCCTTCCCGACCCCAAATATGGCAATCAGCTAAACCCTGAGCATATGGGCAAGATTCACCAGCCAGATACCCAGGAAAGAATTTTCTATAGTAACTCAGATCCCATCCATCTAACATCCCATCTCAGGGGATTTGGCCTATTTACCCTGAATATTTAAAGATCAATTACTTACCAAAATCCCATTATCCCATCATACCATCTCCTCCATAAACTTATCAAGTAGAATCTTAAAACCAGATAGATCTTTTGCCCCCCACTGCTTCCCTTGAAAGGCTATTCCAAAACTTCACTCCTCTGATGGTTAAAAACCTTCGTCTGATTTCAAGTCTAAACTTCCTGGTGGCCAGTTTATACCCATTTGTTCTTGTGTCCACATTGGTGCTGAGCTGAAATAATTCCTCTCCCTCTCCTGTATTTATCCCTCTGATATATTTATAGAGAGCGATCGTATCTCCCCTCAACCTCCTTTTAGTTAGGCTAAACAAGCCAAGCTCCTTAAGTCTCCTTTCATAAGACAAGTTTTCCATTCCTCGGATCATCCTAGTAGCCCTTCTCTGTACCTGCTCCAGTTTGAATTCATCCTTTTTAAACATGGGAGACCAGAACTGCACACAGTATTCTAGGTGAGGTCTCACCAGTGCCTTGTATAATGGTACTAAAACCTCCTTATCCCTACTGGAAATGCCTCTCCTGATGCATCCCAAAACCGCATTAGCTTTTTTCACAGCCATATCACATTGGCAGCTCATAGTCATCCTATGATCAACCAATACTCCAAGGTCCTTCTCCTCTTCCGTTACTTCTAATTGATACGTCCCCAACTTCTAACTAAAATTCTTGTTATTAATCCCTAAATGCATAACCTTACACTTCTCACTATTAAATTTCATCCTTTTACTATTATTCCAGTTTACAAGGTCATCCAGATCGTCCTGTATAATATCCCGATCCTTCTCCGAATTGGCAATACCTCCCAGCTTTGTATCATCTGCAAACTTTATTAGCACACTCCCACTTTTTGTGCCAAGGTCAGTAATAAAAAGATTAAATAAGATTGGTCCCAAAACCGATCCCTGAGGAACTCCACTGGTAACCTCCCTCCAACCTGACACTTCGCCTTTCAGTAGGACCCGTTGCATTCTCCCCTTTAACCAATTCCTTATCCACCTTTTGATGTTCATATTGATCCCCATCTTCTCCAATTTAAATAATAATTTCCCATGTGGCACAGTATCAAATGCCTTACTGAAATCTAGGTAAATTAGATCCACTGCATTTCCTTTATCTAAAAAATTTGTTACTTTTTCAAAAAAGGAGATTAGGTTGGTTTGGCACGATCTACCTTTTGTAAAACCATGTTGTATTTTGTCCCATTTACCATTGACTTCAATGTCCTTAACTAATTTCTCCTTCAAAATTTTTTCCAGGACCTTATATACTACAGATGTCAAACTAACTGGCCTGTAGTTACCCGGATCACTTTTTTTTTCCTTTCTTAAAAATAGGAACTATATTAGCAATTCTCCAATCATTCGGTACTATTCCTGAGTTTACAGATTCATTAAAAATTCTTGCTAATGGGCTTGCAATTTCAGGTGCCAATTCCTTTAATATTCTTGGATGAAGATTATCTGGGCCCCCCGATTTAGTCCCATTAAGCTGTTTCAGTTTCGCTTCTACCTCTGATATGGTAATATCTACCTCTATATCCTCCTTCCCATTTGTCATGCTACCATTATCCCCAAGATCCTCTTTAGCCTTATTAAAGACTGAGGCAAAGTATTTGTTTAGATATTGGGCCATGCCTAGATTATCTTTAACCTCCGCTCCATCCTCAGTGTTAAGCGGCCCCACTTCTTCCTTTTTAGTTTTCTTCTTATTTATATGGCTATAGAACCTTTTACTATTGGTTTTAATTCCCTTTGCAAGGTCCAACTCTACTCAACATTTAGCCTGTCTCACTTGATCCCTACATGTTCTGACCTCAATTAGGTAGCTTTCCTTGCTGATCCCTCCCATCTTCTACTCCCTGTATGCTTTCTGCTTCTTCATAATCACCTCTCTAAGATGCTTGCTCATCCAGCTTGGTCTACAACTCCTTCCTATGAATTTTTTCCCCTTTCTTGGGATACAGGCTTCCGATAGCTTCTGCAGCTTTGATTTAAAGTAATCCCAGGCCTCCTCTACCTTTAGATCCATAAGTTCTTCAGTCCAATCCACTTCCCTAACTAATTTCCTTAATTTTTGAAAGTCAGCCCTTTTGAAATCAAAAACCCTAGTTGCAGATTTATTTTTGTTAATCCTTCCGTTCAGTTTGAACTGAATTAGCTCATGATCACTTGAGCCAAGATTGTCCCCTACAACCATTTCTTCTATGAGGTCCTCGCTACTCACCAAAATTAAATCTAAAATGGCATCCCCTCTAGTCGGTTCAGCAACTACTTGATGAAGGAATCCATCAGCTATTGCATCTAGGAAAATCTGAGCCCTATTATTATTACTAGCACTGGTCCTCCAGTCTATATCTGGGAAGTTAAAGTCTCCCATGATCATGCAGTTTCCATTAGTATTTACTTTATTAAAGACATTAAAAAGGGCTTTATCCATATCTAAATTAGATCCCGGAGGTCTATAGCACACCCCAAGCACTATCGTAGGAGAGGCTTTACTAGTTTTCTTCCCCAATGTAATTTTTGCCCAGACGGACTCTGTCTTATCCATTGCTTCGCTTCTTATTTCTTTACATTCTACCTCATCATTGATATACAATGCTACTCCACCCCCTTTACCTTTGTTTCTGTCTTTCCTAAACAGCACATACCCTTCAATACCTGTAGTCCAGTCATGACTACTATTCCACCATGTTTCTGTTATCCCTATAATATCTGGTTTCACTTCCTGCACCAGTAGCTCTAGTTCCTCCATTTTGTTACCTAGACTCCTCGCATTGGTGTATAAACATCTTAATTTTTGCTGTTTGGCCTCGCTCACATTTTGTACCCTATTAGGCACAGTCATTCTACAGCCAGTATAACCTATTAGACTAGTATCCACACCGCCCTCACTCCTTATATACATTCTCCTACCCACGGCTGTATCCATTCTTACTTCATCTTCTTCCCTCTCAATGCTAAAATCTGGCGTGGAGATTTTCTGGACATCTCCCATCCATCTCCCCCCAATTCCTAGTTTAAAGCTCTCTTTATCAGTTGTGCCAGCCTCGATCCTAGAAGTCTATTTCCTACCCTACTCAGATGAAGTCCATCCCGAGAGAACTGACCTCTGTCCGTGAATGCCTCCCAGTGGCCATACATCCCAAAGCCCTCCTTATAGCACCACTGCCTAAGCCATCTGTTGACAGTCATAATCTTGTCACACCTTTGTTGCCCTTCTCTAGGAACAGGAAGGATCCCGCTAAAGATCACCTGAGCCTCAATTTCCTTAAGCGTCTTCCCCAGCCTAGCATAGTCTCCCTTAATACTTTCCATTGAGAATCTAGCCGTATCATTTGTTCCCACATGAAGGATAATTAGGGGATTCTTTCCCGCTCCCTTTAGGATCCTTTTCAACCTCAGGTCTACATCCCGTTGCTTAGCACCCGGAAGACAGCACACCCTTCTATTCTCAGGATCAGCTCTAGTTACAGGCCTGTCTATTCTTCTCAATAAAGAGTCCCCGATCACATAGACCTGCCTCTTCCTGGTGACAGTGCTATTCTCCAGTCTCTCCTCTGTTCCCTCTGGCTGCAAGTTCTTTCCATTCCTATTTTCCCTTACAATCCTCTTCAACCCATCCTGTATCCTCCTGGGGCTCATATTTGGTGTAGTCTCCCTTGACTCTTCCCCTTTTTCTATAGGACTAGCCTCTCTTCTCTTCTTCCTTACCCTTCCACCTTCAACAAGTACCTGCTGAGCCCCTTCTTCATTTTCCAACTCTGCAAACCTGTTCCTAAGCTCTATTTCTCCTTCACTAGCCCGTCTTTTTCTCTGCCTGGTTCTTTGAGTCACATGTTTCCACTGACCACTTTCCTCATCCAGTCTCTCCTCAAAATTCCCCAGCCCTGCTTCCATCTGTGAGTCTGAGCTTTTCCCTTCAGATACCTCATATCTTTGCTCCATCATCTGCTCAAACCCCTTCCTAAACTCAACCAGACTTTCCACCTGCATCTCCAAACCTCGGATCTTTTCCTCCATCAGCTCTATCAGACGGCATTTCATGCAGAAAAAACTCTTACCGGTTCCCCCCTCCAGGATCATGTACATACCACAGCTTCCACATCCAGTCATCCTCATTGTGTCTTCCACTACAGGAGTCACTCCCACAGCTGCCTCCGCATCTGTCATCTCCTTCCCACCTAAATCCTGTTAATCTGGGAAACACAAGCCACACCAAGAAGACCACCCTCCCCCAGCAAAAGCAAACCCCAAACAAGCACCACAATCCAAACGCCCCTTACAAACTCCCACTCAAACTCCCCTGTTTAGAGCTCTGTTTGCTAGCTCCTGTGCCGCTGCAGCTGTCTGTATGCAGCACCAACACAAATCCGTTTATATGTATTATGGCAAACATTGTAGAAAATTTTCCTCTGTATTTATTAATGATCTGTGCAAACACAATACAAATCAGCTTTATCATATACTGAGTAACCAATTCCATACTAAAAGCGAAGAGTTCTGTGGCACCTTATAGACTAACAGACATATTGGAGCATAAGGTTTCATGGGTGAATACCCACTTCGTCAGATGCATGACGAATCAATGCAGGTTATGAGTTAAATGCACTATGGTTCAGCGCTCAGAATGAGATGTATTGTGTGGGGAGGGATTTGCGAGGGAGGAGAGAAGAGGTGGGAAGGGGTAATGCAGTTATCAGAAGTGTGGTACAATTGACTGTCAAATTATTAACATATTAAATTTACTAAACTTGAATAGAACATGAGGGGTTTTTTTATTAAATGCTCAGCTGACGCTTTGAAAAGCTTTTCCTGCTAGGCAGGTTTACCAAAGGGAGAGTTCATTCACACAGACAATTCCATACTGTAGCAAATGTTATTGCACTGCTACAGCACCTTTCATCCAAGTATTTCAAGGCTCCTTATACATACTAATTAAGCCTTACAGCATGCCAGCAGGACTTTTACTCTCAAACCCACAGATTTTAATTTTTTACCATCACATAAATTGATTCAGGTCATAAGGACAATTTCATGAGGTACGAGGAATAGTGGAGCTGCATGCAGGGTTTCGCCCAAAACAGTGAACCCACACGAAGTTTAGGTGGTTTCAGATTCTAGAACAATCAGAATACCATCTGATGCTGTCCAGCCCTAAATTTGCCCAAACAACATGGAACTAACAAGGTGGGTGTTAAACCTGTTGCGTCTCATTTCCCATGTCCACTCTGTTTATTTCAACAGTAAGCAGTACACAATGGACACTTCTGACTACAGACATCTGTCCGTAAAGCAATTAAAACATGTGTAATGTTATATAATAAGTTTTGAGGGGAAACAAGATGTTCGATCCAGCCGAGGAGAAGTGTGTTGTGCTGCCATATTGGAGCCACAACATCAGCAGCAACCTTAGAACTCTCATTCCTCAGGTTGCAATAAATAGGTGATACATTTAGGCTTTGGAGAAAGAACTCTCTCCTCGTGTCCTGCTGAATGATTCACTTTCTGGCCTACAGAAGCCCAGATGGGGGTAGCATACCTTGCTGCAGTAGGTCATATGTTGACAAATTAACTGGCATGCATGGTTACCTCTCTGCCCTCTACTGGAATGTGATGGGCCTGCCTGTACATAAGAATCCTCTATACCAGCAGTGTCCAGTACGTTAGCCACTAGCCACATGTGGCTAATAGGCTACTGAATTGTGGATAATGCATGTGTTTTTTTTATAATGTGGCTAATAAGAAAAATTCAAAACCACAAGTGTGGCTAGCAGTGTGACTAGCATTGAATTTCTATTGGACACCGCTGCTCTATACCAACTGAACTAGAGAAACTGCTCTTTTAGCTTAAAAATAAAGCTATGTGGTGTTTTGTGGGAACTGTGATAATAGTTGATTTCTTATTGACGCTACACGTGGATTGAATGATCAATAACTGAAAAACAGTACAGGCTCAGGGGAAGTGGATATACCTCTCCTGCCCTTACTGCATTTTTCTGTTTAGCCCTGTTCTATCTCTATGGATAGAAATTCCATGCTTGAATAATGAGAGTATAGCAGTAGGAATATCCTACTGACCACGGCAGATGAAATTCAGCTTTGATAAATGCAAAGTAATGCACATTGGAAAACACAATCCCAACTATAAATACAAAATGATGGGGTCTAAAATAGCTGTTACGAATCAAGAGGGAGATCTTGGAGTCATTGTGAATATTTCTCTGAAAACATCCACTCAATGTGCTGTAGTAGTTAAAAAAAGGTAACAGAATGTTAGAAACTATTAAGATAGGAATAAAAAGTAAGTCAGAAAATATCATAATGTTACTGTATAAAGCCATAGAATATCAGGGTTGGAAGGGACCTCAGGAAGTCACCTAGTCCAACCCCCTGCTTAAAGCAGGACCAATCCCCAATTTTTGCCCCAGATCCCTAAATGACCCTCTTGAGGATTGAACTCACAACCCTGGGTTTAGCAGGCCAATGCTGAAACCACTGAGCTATCCTTCCACCCTGATATATGCAAATCTTGAATATTGTGTGCAATTCTGGTCACCCCATCTCAAAACCTATATATTAGCATTGGAAAAGGTGCAAAAAAGGGCAGCAAAAATGGGTAGGGGCATAGAACAGCTTCCATATTAGGAGAGATTAAAAAGACTAACTGTTCAGCTTGTAAAAGAGACAACGAAGGGGGAGGGATATGATAGAGTTCTATAAAATCACAAAAGATGTGGAGAAAGGAAGTGTTATTTATCCCTTCACATAACACATGAATCAGGGGTCACCCAATGAAATTAATAGACAGTAGGTTTAAAACAAACAAAAGGAAGCACTTCTTCACACAACATATAGTCAACCTCGTTACCAGAGGTTGTTGTGAAGGCCAAAAGTATAATTTGGTTCAAACAAGAATTAGACAAGTTCATTGAGGTCCATCAATAGCTATTAGCCAAGATGGTTGGGGATGCAACCTCATGCAATAGGTGTCCCTAAGCCTCTGCCTGCCAGATTCTGGGACTGGACAACAGGGCATGTATCACTCAGTAATTGACCTGTTCTGTTCATTCCCTCTGAGGCACCTGACACCGGCCACTGTCGGAAGACAGGATACTGAGCTAGATAGACCATTGGTCTTATCCAGAATGGCCATTCTTATGTTCTTATGTGGCTGTGCATAGCTGGGTTATGATCATACTAATCCAACTATTTGATAGAGCTCCTCCCATGGGCGAGGGCTAATCTTGTGAATAAGAATTCTCAAGCATTGCTACGGTTGCTATCCAAGAGCAGGTTCTAGTTGACTTCAATGAGAGCTGATGGGGATCTACTAAAAAGGAACTGAAAGTAAAGCAAACATAAGGAAAAAGCAGTTGCTGCAGAAATCCTAGATTAGGGAGGGAGATCTGGCATATGAGGGAAAACACACAAGAAAGAACTGAATTCTCTACAGGCCACTGGAAAAAAACGTTCTTGAGATGTCCACAAACATCTTTCATAATTTAAAAACACAAAAGGTGTTAATTTGACATGCAAGTTTGCAGAAATGTCTTTTCAATTCCCTATAGTTTTTAAAAAATATAACAGCACTTAATGTGTAAAAATGAAAATTAGATTTCTTTAAAAGGGTTCTATGACATATAATGTGAGCAAAGGCCTTACATATCATAGAATCATAGAATCATAGAATATCAGGGTTGGAAGGGACCCCAGAAGGTCATCTAGTCCAACCCCCTGCTCAAAGCAGGACCAAGTCCCAGTTAAATCATCCCAGCCAGGGCTTTGTCAAGCCTGACCTTAAAAACCTCTAAGGAAGGAGATTCTACCACCTCCCTAGGTAACGCATTCCAGTGTTTCACCACCCTCTTAGTGAAAAAGTTTTTCCTAATATCCAATCTAAACCTCCCCCATTGCAACTTGAGACCATTACTCCTCGTTCTGTCATCTGCTACCATTGAGAACAGTCTAGAGCCATCCTCTTTGAAACCCCCTTTCAGGTAGTTGAAAGCAGCTATCAAATCCCCCCTCATTCTTCTCTTCTGCAGACTAAACAATCCCAGCTCCCTCAGCCTCTCCTCATAAGTCATGTGCTCTAGACCCCTAATCATTTTCGTTGCCCTTCGTTGTACTCTTTCCAATTTATCCACATCCTTCCTGTAGTGTGGGGCCCAAAACTGGACACAGTACTCCAGATGAGGCCTCACCAGTGTCGAATAGAGGGGAACGATCACGTCCCTCGATCTGCTCGCTATGCCCCTACTTATACATCCCAAAATGCCATTGGCCTTCTTGGCAACAAGGGCACACTGCTGACTCATATCCAGCTTCTCGTCCACTGTCACCCCTAGGTCCTTTTCCGCAGAACTGCTGCCGAGCCATTCGGTCCCTAGTCTGTAGCGGTGCATTGGATTCTTCCATCCTAAGTGCAGGACCCTGCACTTATCCTTATTGAACCTCATTAGATTTCTTTTGGCCCAATCCTCCAATTTGTCTAGGTCCTTCTGTATCCTATCCCTCCCCTCCAGCGTATCTACCACTCCTCCCAGTTTAGTATCATCCGCAAATTTGCTGAGAGTGCAATCCACACCATCCTCCAGATCATTTATGATCATTTATCAGTTTTGCCTGGGAACTAATGAACATCTTGGTGAAAGTTTATGTTTTGTAAGAGTCTGAAGGCATTCATTTTCATGGCTCTTATTATCATCAAACAACCAACAACACTGTAAATACTGCATATAATAGCCGTGTGAACAGAACAGTGAATTTGCACCATGTGGAGGCATTCTGCTGTATCTTTGAGGGCTTAATATAGAATACGAACAAAGGGAGGGCATTGTTCTGGCTGCTAATTACCTGTCAAGTGACACAATGCCCCTTGCTACACTGTATCAGCATTTCTGAAAATAGCTCCTCTGTATGGAAGGTCAGGTAAACCATGATATGCTGACATCTTGGTAACCTCCATTAGATGAAGCTACTAGCTATTTATCAGAACTCCTGCTTCTACCTCTTCCTATCTCCCCTCATCCCAGTTTCCTCTGCCTCTCTCTCCCACACAAAATAACTCCAGCAAATAAATGATGCTATTTTTAAAATGATAGTTCTGAAAAAGCTCACAATACAATGTATATTAACTCTTTGGATCATAGTTATCTGCCTTTGCTTTACTCTCATCAGTCAATGACATTCCACTGAAATCAGCAGAATTTTAGGGTGAATTTTACATTCAGCAGCACAGCAAGTGCTGTCACTCAGGTCATATCTGAACTATTAAGCAGGATATCTAAAAATATATTTAGAAGTAAAGAAGTTGTGCCTCCATGACAAATATTAAATTGCATTGTCTAAACAGTTCAACATTTACCTCCTACCCCATCTCTTACATTAGGTGCATTTCCTGAATTGCATTTGTTACTCCCTATCTCATTCCTCATAGTTACCCAAAGGTTTGTCCGTGTTGCAGACGCTGCACGGGGAAGTTCTGCAGCTGGGGGTGTTCTGCACCCACCTCATCCCCAGGGCCATCCGCTTCGGCCCTTTCCAAGGCAAAGTGGTCAACACCAGCGAGATCAAGATTTACGATGACAATTCCTTGATGTGGGAGATTTTCGAAGATGGTCGCTTGAGCCATTTTATAGATGGAAAAGGAGCCTCGGGAAACTGGATGTCCTTAGTAAACTGTGCCAGGTTCCCAGAGGAGCAGAATTTGACAGCTATTCAGTGCCAAGGCCAAATATTTTATGAAAGCTGAAAAGAAATCTTACCCAACCAGGAGCTGCTGGTGTGGTATGGAGACTCTTATCTGTAGTTCCTGGGCATCCCCATCAGTTTGAAAGGGGCGACAGAAGGAAAGGGACCCCAGCAACAACCCAAAGAATCTGGCAAGAGTTATAAATGCAAGAGATGTGGAAAGGTATTTGCCTACAAATACTACAGAGACAAACATTTGAAATACACTCGCTGCATAGATCAAGGAGACAGAAAATATCCTTGCCATCTTTGCAACCGATCGTTAGCTAGAGTAGCCATTCTTGGATTTGTACTGAGGGGTTAAACTGAGGTCTGTCAAATTGGCTAGTTGCTCCACTCTGTCTCTTTTCTTTCTCTTGAAGACCAGATCTCCACCTAACATGATCAAGGTCTGGAATCCTTCTGAATCATACAGTAAATGCATATCTCATTCTGACGGCTCACACAGGGATCTGAAAATGAGACGGACTGCTCAAATGCTCACTATTAAATCGACTAGCTGAACAGCATAATGTGCCCCTTTAGCTCATTAGCCCCTTACACTCTGCAATTATTTATACATCTGAATGAGTTTTGATTCCCATTTTAGCAAATGTTATTAAAAAATAACTATCCATGCATTCATTACAGACAGGCACCCATAAACTGCAAGATGAGCATCAACTGTCCTTTCCTAAGTGACAACGAATCCCTCATGGCTCAATTATTTGCCACTATTTGCTCCATTTCAGATGTTAACCGTCCTCCTCCTTCTGAATAATAACTATTGATAACAGTTTACAAACAAGAATTAAGTTTCTCTAACTGCCACCAACGACTTTTCTCCACTGGGAATCAGAACCAAATCCAAACCTTATTTCCTTTCCCATCTCCATAGAAAATTATTTCAATTTGTTTTATTGCCAGGAGGTTACACCCAGAGAACGCCCAGGTGATATTTTGGGGGAGCCAGCACTGCTTTAAGAAAAAATATTCTTTGGGATATATTTACATTTACAGTTAATATCTAGGCACTATCAATAGGATTGCTTCAGTTCATCACAACAGTGATCATTTCATTTTACAGTAGATGGCACCATAAGTACCCAGATTCTGAGCCCTAGAGGGATTTCCAAAAGCATCTGGAATTACCCCTAAAGGCAAAGTCTGTAACCAAAAGTTCACCAACTCACTTTCATTTTTATTTTATAATTTAGAATAATATTTTTACCCTCAAAAGAAAGCTACTTCTACTTTAGTTTCCTTCTCAAGAAAAGTTCCAACTTGAACCAGTTGTGTTAATCACCATCTTCCGCACCAGTCAACTGCACACTTCTACTGCCCCATGAAGAAGAAAACACAGAACTGAATCATGCAGCCCCTACTCACAATCCAATGGGACTCTTGCCTGAGTATGAACAGAAGGATTTGCCTCATTTAAACTGGCTTAAGACTCATACTAGATATGAAACGTTTTTCTTCCCACATTTTAAGATTAACTTTTTAAAAATGCTGTTTTCCACTGTCCATGTGTCTCATCTCCTAGGTTTTAGCTAATAGCATAAGTGCAAAAATAAAGTGAGAAAGGCACTTCTTACAGTGCTTGTCCTGACCCAACCAGAAAGAATGAAATGAAAGAGCCTATTCATGTGGTATTTCAGATTCAATTTTGCAGCTGGCATTAAACAAGATGGCTCCACTTGAGAAAGTGATGTAAAATAATGGGGAGGTGAAACATATTGGCCTTCAGACCAAACTATGTTTTCCCATTTTTTGTGCTTGGTGCCCAGATACTACACTGATAGGTAGAATAATTATTTTATCTTTCTTCACAGGTAGATGTGTATGCACTTGTACAGTGCTCAAGGAAAACTGAAATAAAAGTGCTGTCTTTTACATTATATGCTTTCAAATGCACATTACTGAAAAAGAGAGTGTCTAAGTATAATCTGCAATAACGCACAAGAACACAGAGACAACGAACAAGATTATTATTATTTCCATGATCTTTGATGGAGAGCTAATGCGGATGCTGACTTGCAAACAACAAAAATTAAAACTCTTAAGTGGCAGCAATCAGACTGCTCAAGATTTTTTCAACCTCTCCTTTAAAATATCAGCTGCTTGTGACAGCTAGATTCAGATATGCAAGGTGAGAAATGTTTCAATCTATGTATCCCTCTGGTCTTTGTCTGCAGTGCAACTTGTGACTTCAAACAGCCTTCAGTAAACAGTCTTCTCATCACACCAGCCTGGACTGAATTTTAATCAAGGTCCTTTAAATGCCATTGAACAAATCCATATACTATGGATTGCTTCTTGTATGCCTCTGGCCAAATGCTATTTGGTGGGTCATTTATTACTTTTAGAAAACCAAAACAATCCACACTAATAGTATAAATTACAATCTAGCTAGAAGCAGGAGACAGCCATACATGGCGATTTAATACAGCATCTGAATGAAGCTTTTAATTATTCCTTTAAAATGACATCGTGGATGCTTTCCATCTGTTAGTCACATGAGAGGAGGAGCTAGATTTATCTCATAATTAAGCAGCAATTAAGTTTTCAGTCTCTACACATGTCCAAGTTGGATTCTAAATTTCATGGAGTGTGCAGTATAGACAACCAAAGGACACGGACATTAGAACAGCTGTAGACTGTAACAGCAACAATAAGAGTCAGAAATTTAAAAGGGATGCTAGGTATAAGGAAGAGGGTTATTCCCTCCTCTAAATTGTTTCTGCAAATCAGTCCCAGAAATCTTAGGCAGGATTTGTACATCAATTATCAGACAAAGAATGTATTCCAAGCATATCCACAGGCTCAGCACAAACTCATTAGACACTGGAGGGGAAAAAAATGTGGTCATCATTTGACTGTTCTGTTTTAAGAAGACCTGTATGAGGGAGGAGAAAACCAACAGACTGCTGACTGTTACATTTCTCTCTATTTCCCACACAACTCAATTAATCAAACTTTCCCAGCTACCTGTCAAAAAACTGGTCTCTATCCTCTTTGCTGAAATCTGAAAGAATGCAGGGGTTCCTTATCCCTGAGCTTTGCCTCTCATTTGGTAAGGAATGGTTTCAGGCATTCATGGAAAACATTAGTTCTCATTGTTAAATGGTTTTACAGAAATCTTCTCCCTCCCACAACCATCAAAAGCATTGTTTGTGAAATGGAATTTCACCTGGAGAGAGTTATGACATACGACATCATCTTAACATAACCCTCAACGTGGTAACTCAGACAGCTGACACCTCCTCTCGGTACCCTGCTGCCAACAGTTCTGGAGAAAGTACCGATGTGTGGCACTCTGTGGCTTTTCTTATTAATGGTGGAATGGATTTAAAGCTGTAGGATACCACACTGGACACACTCTCATTCTGTGGCTTGACTGTGTAGCTTTCACATGAGAATGCTCCCATTGGTTTTGAATTCCTAGCAGTTAAAGCTGCGAGAAAATCCTGTTTATTTCTTAAACACCCTTCCTCCAAACCTCGACTCCAACATGGCAACTGATCACTGGGAGAGCTGTGTTCTAATCCCGATCCTGCCATTGGCATCACGTGTTATTCTGAACAAGTCAGAAAGGGACAAATTCTTCCCTAACATGAAGTATGTAAAAGTAAGGTCAGAATTCGACCCATAATTTCTGTTTTCCCATCTTTAAAATGTGGATAATAATTACCCACCATTGTAAAGTACTTGCACGTTCTCAGAAGAAAACTGCTATATGAATGCAAAATACTAATTATTATGAAAATAAGTAAAACCACAAGGAAGTCACAATTCCTCTCTACTGTAATGTCACTACAGCTGGTGGAGTTATTTGGGATGAGACCGATCCATTGGTTTTTCATATGTTCTGTCTAGTCTAGATTGTAATATGGATGGCTTGTTTTACGACTAGTAACATTTGTAGTTATGCATGTCAACACAAAGTAATCAAATCTCATGTTTTAAGACACAAGCCTGATTGTTACGGTTATCTGGAAAAATTTCCTCCTCCCACTGTATAACATGATACAATTTACCAGTGCACTGGGGGAGAGGTTTTATTTTTCTCTGCAGTATTAGGGATACAGACATCAAATCCAATTGTGGTGTGGAGAATCCCAAATTCTTGTATATTCTTAACCAAAAACTGTAGAGATATTTTTGTGGAATCCTCCAATCCTTCTCTGTCAATGGAAAGTAAGGAGGTGGAGAATTCCCCCGTCTCCTAGAAATTCCCTTATCTGGGAGATGTGCTGAAGGCTAGGACATTAAGTATGGAGATCGTGTGCCTCTGTGCTGCCTCCTGTTGGCATGATCCCATCAGTCCTGCCCCAAAACCCATTCTGAAAGGGGAATTTCCAGAGCTCTGAATGGACTGTGCTCAGGGTGACGTCCCCATAAGGTTGATTTGCAGACCACAGAGATTTGGAGAAGCTTTGGAATTAGAGTACGCATACAAACGTTGGAGAATTCATCTGACAAAAAAACCTTTGAATTTAAGTTTCAGCCATTATAATCATCAATCCCATCAGCAATATCAATATTAAAGCTCTGGTCAAACAAATAGGGCACCATGGGTCTGGCTCACAGTCCAATGAAGTCAGGGAAAGACTCAAATTGATTTGGTTCTGGCCCTATAGCTGGATCCTTCCCAGTACTTCAATTTACAGTTATTTCCTTGTTATTATTTGATAAGATGCTAACAAATATCAGTTGTTGAATATAACTGATTTTAAGAACACGTTTTGGATCAGTTTCTGAATTAAGTTCAGAATGAGTTATTTTGGGTCTATTTTTCTTCATATCGAAATAGATGCTTCAGTGTTTTAGTTGTTTAAGCAGCAGCTGTTGCTACAGACTACTTTGCTGTAGCATGAATAGAAAGCTGGATCCAAGATTATTATTTTGATGGCAACTTAAATCGCGCTTTGATTTTTTTCCACAACAGTCATGCTATGCACTATAGATTTATTCTAACAGCACTTAAATGTCTATTTAAAGAAATATATAATGTCCATGATAAACTAAGTTCAACTAATCTAATAACAGTCATAGTCTACATAAAAACTGCTAAACTATCACTTTGTCCATTAGTTATGTCTGTGTTCAGTTACATTATATCCTTCCCTAACTTGGATTTACCAGACTGCCTAAATTTAGCTTGCAATTTTCTTCAGCACTATTAGCCTACAGAATCAACTGGCAAAGCATTCTTAAGCCAGAAAACCCAGCTTCCCTTCTAAACTCAATTGGATCTGAAATACAAGACACAAAAATATCTCCCAGAATTAATATATAGCTTTCACTCTTCCAGTCAAGCAACTTCTACTATTCTACTCCCTGACTTTCAAGTGACTTCCTTTAACTCATTACATTTGTTGATGATTGATTTGATGAGGCGAGTTCTCCTGAATCAACAAAATCAAAAATTGTAAGAAAATGAAATTACTACCACAAACTGTCGAACATTAAAAGTTGGATTTTCTCCAGGAAAGATGTAGTTCCACTGAAGTCAATGATATGCAAAGGGACTATTCATTGAGTAGGAAAAAAGTAGGATTTTATCCCAAATATTTAACTGGAATATAAAGAATGATTGCCTCCCTACAAATCTTAGCTCTTCCCTTCCCTGCTATTTCTCCCCACATCTGTTTATCTTTCACTCACATAAGCATGGCATTCGTAGGTAATGTATGTTGAAGTGATTTAAACAAGTTAGAGTTTCCTTGGAAATACAGATGGATAGTAATTTGCATGTTAAATTTATTTTAAATACTCCTAAAAATATACAGTTTCTTGACAGAATTTGAAGTGTGGTCGCTGCTTGGTGTTTTCGGTTTCACAAATGATAATTGACCTGAAGCTTTTAAGCAAACACACCCATCAAATAAGCCAATTTAATATAAGTGAAATGTTTTTTGGAACATCTGTACAGGAAGGAAAGGAAAAATTAGCCTTTCAACTAGGACCAACTGTAGATTCTTCAAACATTTTCCATGAAGAAAAGACTTCCACTGCTTCTCTCATTTTTGGACTTATGGGGTATTTTTCTAATGATGGCCCTGTTTTCAAAACCATGTCTGTCACTCTGAACACGGGTTACACAATATATGCAAGAATTTAATTTTAAGATAACAGTACTGACTAATGTTTTAATAGAAACTGATGACAGGAACCAATCCAAAACAGCAACAGGCGTTTTGTTACGAGCTGTGTCATTTCAAACATTATATAGTCTATTTCCATTAATTAGATTTTAGCTCTTACCGAGCTGGGAGTCAAAGAGGGAAGGGAACCTCTCAAACTATTAAAATCTCAACCTCTGCAATTTATTTTAGGAGTCAGTGCACCAGCGAGCTCATTATGCATGTGAAACTTTGCAGACGATGACTGATCAGCTCCAATGTCTTGCTTCTTCAGCTTCTGCGTTGAAAACTAGACCATGGCATATAAGGAATTTTCACCTGAAGTTTAAAATGCTTGTATACAGAGAAGTTTAATTTATTATTCTAATGACTTTCACAGCATGAGATTCTCACTGGGAGACATGCCTGTGTGCATTTAATAAGGCTGCAGAGATTGGGACTATTCCTGAAGGACGCACAGAATCATTTCCAAAGCATCTTTTTATAGCTAGCAAAGTATAAATTATGTAAAAAGGCATTTAGATGGATACCATCTAATCTATTGGACTGTTAAACCCTCTCTGTTACATTAATCTATAAAACTGAAAAGAATCCTCTTTGAGCATCAAGACCATGTTAACACATAATGGTCTAGCCAACAGAAATGTAAAAAAGTATTCACCCCATTCTTTTGCCTCCCCATTGAGACCTAGATAGCATATTTATAACAAATTCTGTCTCTTATTATGCTGATGCTTGCACCCAGCAACCACTAGACCAAACTCACTACAAATGATCTCAGTACTGGACCCAGGAAACCTAGTAAAGAGGTCAGATGTTTCCCTGCTGGTAAATGGACATCTGCTTTCCTTATCATTAGAACCAGAGTTTCTTTTGGGGGGTGGGTGCAGGAAAAGGATGCCCCCCCAAACAGTAGAATTTTCCTAAACACCATCAAACTTCCCTGCAGTAGAAAATATGGAGGCCCAATGTTCTGCCTTAACACTTCAGGAAAGGTATTAATTTTCACTGTACAACCCAATTAAGAATAGGAGTACTTGTGGCACCTTAGAGACTAAAATTTATTTGAGCATAAGCTTTCGTGAGCTACAACTCACTTCATCGGATGCATTTGGTGGAATTTGGATGCATTTTTTCCACCAAATGCATCCGATGAAGTGAGCTGTAGCTCACGAAAGCTTATGCTCTAATAAATTTGTTAGTCTCTAAGGTACCACAAGTACTCCTTTTCTTTTTGCTAATACAGACTAACACGGCTGCTACTCTGAAACCAATTAAGAATAAGATTCATTCCTGTTCGAAGAGGTACAAAACTAGCTTCTCTCCTCTGTTCCTCTTCATAAAAGGTCTTCTGCACATATTTGGAACTCAAATACCATGGTAATGAATACCATTTAAATGATTAGACAGACAGATATATAAGGTAGAGGACAGGAGTGAAGTTCACCTACTCGGCAAGTAATAGAGGCTGTTGGAGTGAGCCAAATATTTCTCCTCTTCCTTCACTGAAGTTACAAGCAACACCTCCAAGACATTCCTAAAGCCTGACAGTTATGGATACAAGGCACCAAATCTAGCACACATAGCAGCCCAGAGAGGTTAGGTGACTCAGGCTCACTGACTTCAAGACAAAAAGCCACTGACTGACCTACATCTACTAGTAGGAGCATCACTCCCCATTGATGTTAACAGCCATGGATGACAGCCAATAAATGACTCAAAATGAAATGCTTTGTGACCCTGCCTACCCAGGTGCCAGCTCAGGACAGAGCTGCAGGCTAATTCACTCATATGCTAATAGAAATCAAAGGAGTGTTAAAAGGTACTGTAGTGTAGTTAGGCCAATTCACTTGTGTGTTAGTTTAGTTCAAAGGAAATGTTAATGGTATTGTCTTCACTTATCTATAACCTATTGATTGCTATCATGTTACATTATGTATACTCCTGGAATTAGTTAACTTTAGATCAAAAGTGTGTATTAATGTTAAAATGAGAATGTACTTGATGTGTAAACTTCATGAAAACTAATGAAGGGTTGTTGTTTGCTATTATATTACCTTTTACAATGTTTACCCCTGTAATTAATTTACTCACAAGATGCAATTGGAGTCTTGGAAATGTAAACGAAGAGTGCTAACTTCAAAACAAAGGTCATTGTGTTCGACAATGGAAATTCACTGGGTGAAGAGACTGTTCAGATTGTCTTCTGTGAGTAGAATCAGTATAAATACCGATTCAAAGAATAATCCTTATCTCTGGACTGTTTGGATTCTAATAAGGTGGAATATCTGGACAAGATGATGGTAACTCTGAAAGACTTTTGGGAAAGTAGCAGATTGCTACATCTCTGCTATCATTTTGGACTTACAAACTTTGACTCACCTGTTTAAGTATTTTACCTGCTTTAACCTCTCAATATCTCTCATTCCTTTTCTTAGCTAATAAATCTTTTGTAAGTTTACTATAGAATTGGCTACCATAATTGTCTTTGGTGTGAGATCCAGAGTATCAAATTGATCTGGGATAAGTGACTGATCCTTTGGGAGTAACCTAAAGTAATAGGATTTTTTATTTATATAACCTTTCATCATGAAGTCCAGTTTGTCTGGGTGGCAAGATAAGCTGGAGAGCCTAAGGGGACTATCTGTTGCTCCATGGTAAGACTAATATAGTTATCCAGGAATTCATATTTGTTACTGGCTTGATGAAATCTAATTATAGAACACACCACCAGTTTGGGGTGTCTGCCCTGTTTTTGACAGTCTGACCTGAGATTGGCACTCACAGTTGTGAGCCACTGTAAAGAGTGTGACATGTTTCATCCAGCAAATTTCTGCTTCTTACTAGGTATCATATTTGTATTTATCATGAGTGAAGCTATGTTAAATAGGGAATCTTGAATATCTACTATAACCTGTTTATACCATGCTTATCCCTGACCTGAAAACCCCTTCAAGTTTAAGGGAAAGGCCTATTCAAATTCTCAAATCTGAATCAATCCCTGTACTTCTGGTTCTGATAGGATCCAAAACAGGAAGGGAATTATTTTCCAGTTCAGCATTGAGATGACCAATATCTTGTGAAAATAGCCAGTCTTAGGGGATTTTTGTCATGTGGGGCCAAAACCCCATGAGAAGATCAGTACAGATTTCGATGCCCTTGAATCCAGACCAGGTAATTCAGCCTCAAACTTGAACCATAGCGTGACCATAATCCAGGCTCAGATCTGATCATCTCCTCCTTGGCCCATTTCTAATTACAAGTAACCTTGATTTGATTTTTCTCTCAAGAAACATACGCTGTGGGTACAAACACTTTTCACACCATGTCTGGAAACTAGATAATATATATATCAAAAGAGTTCTTTTCCCCTTCGCTACATTATACGAGTTTTGCAAGACATGCCCAAAAGTAAAAATCACGTTAAAAATTTGACAAGAATGTTCACTATTTTTTCCATCAAAAATGACTGCATGTTTCTGGTTTTAAAGACATTTTGTCAGTTTACCAAGTGGCCGCTTTCCATACACGCCAGCTAAGCAGAAACAACCAGAGACTTATGAATACTTATCAGATTGTGTGCAAGTTAGAGTCATCACACTCCTGTCCTACTCTCAATAGCAGGGAACTTCTGGGTGTCATTTGGGAAGCAAAAGATGCTGTCATTACTCCACGAGGAAAACGATAGCCAAATGAAACTCTTTGTGAAAGCTGTCCAATGACGAAACATTCTGAATAGAATATATGACACCAAGAAATTGTCTGCTGGCAACCATACATTTTCCCATTACAACAGCAAGACATACAATAAAAAGGAATTACTTTTCCAACTATGATTCCATTGAGAGGTTTATGAAACCTCAAGTTGGCATGAGACAACAGCCTCTGGAATCCAAACATTAGTGTATTTACAGTGTGTTTTTCCAAAGAATGAATATAAAATCTCTTTAATTGTACATTTGCATACTTACTATCGCACAGTTAAAGCTTATTGGCATCTCCCTATAGTGTAAAATCTTACAGTTAAACAATGCTTTAATAAAGAATCTGTTTCCACAAAGTATTCTTCAGCAAGAACTTGCATAATGTTCACAGTATTTGATTTTTATTTAGGAAGAAAGAGTGGATATTAATACAGAGCCATTGATGAATATCTAGTACGCTAAGATACCACAATGACCAGAAGCCGATAGTGTGTAAAATACCCACAGGCTGCCAGCACAGACACAACGGGCAATTCCTAGCCAAAGATTGGATAATTGTTCTTGTGTGAAGAAATGCAAGTCCAAAAAACCCAACTTCTCTCCTTTCCGCATCACATATATTACAACATCCACTAAACTGTGTCATGGCAAATGTACAAATATATATACCTACAGCCCCACCACTTAAATCGTGAGTAACATTCAGTACTGTGTTGACAGCCACCACTCAGAGTCTATGCGACACTTAAGTCCTACTATGGCTAAATTAACCCATCACTGGGCCCTAGAGAAACATACACAGATGTAACTTAATTAACCCTCTCCTACCCAGGACATTCAATAACTGTCTCCGACTGCACGGACACAGTACTATTAACCCCTTGCATCCGCCTCCCCCAGAGATCCCCTCTGCCATACGGACAATCACGGCAGCTCACCATCCAGTGCCCAGATGACTGCAGTGAAAGCTTGGGCTGGTCATCTGGTTCAGCCAGTGCAGGAGCCAGCCCCATGGCAGTAGCAAGGAGGATCAGCAGCACTGCCCAGCCCACTACCCAATCAAATTTGGCATGCCTACCCCTTCATTATGACAGGAGGTGGCAGGATCAAATTTGAGTGAGCTGTGCTGCACCATATCAAGGTAGCCTGTGCATTAATCCAGCAGGGATTAGCTGCAATTTAAGTGATACTTAAAGAAATCTCTTGCTGACCCTCACTAGTGGTGAATTTTAAATATGTGCACCTATATACCGCACACCCCGGTGCACCCATACCAATAAAAGGCAAATATTCTGGAGCACTATTCACCCACCTCTGGATAGAAGTAACTTCCAACGTAGCCAAAGAGTAACTCTTCTTCTGAAGGGGGAGAATCAAGCCCAGGTAAAAATATGCTACTTAGTTATGAGCTTATGTGCCAGAACTTACATTTATTACTCCTTCACTTACAACTGAGCATCATGTGACACTCTACAACAGGATAACGGCAAAGGTAAACACCCAAATAAACATAAGCAGAGGACACTGCCAGCACCCAACACTGCCTTTCTCGCTATTTCAGCTACCCATTAGTTCATTTCCTCTGTAGCTATGGCCTCAGGGACGTTTCAATGCAACATTTGATGTGGAGAAGGATGTGAAAGAGTTCTTAAAAAAAATTGGGGAAGATACTCAGCTGGTGTACATCAGCACAGCGTGTGTGACTTCAGCTGCAGAAAACATTATTCAGCTAATTCCACTGCACATCCATGACAAAGTGATTCCAATATGCATTATGAGGGCATAAGAGGCAACTCTATCAGAGACTGTCCAAAAAGGTATGTACCGTTACAATGTTACTTGTATCCAGTTTCAAAAGGAAAAGCATTGTATTGTCAGAAAGTTAATGTTCCAGCACACCTGGCCTGACCTAATATTGTTAGAAATTGCTGGAAATTTCAACTTTTTGAAATCTGATTTCTGACTGATTCGGACTCACACCTGGGGGCATTCCACATGGTAGGGATGCCCCAGCACTGTGGTACACAATCCCAGGGCAATCCGCATGGTAAGGCTTGGTGCCCTGGACCCTGGAAGACTGGAGTCTCCAATCCCTAGGCAATCTACATAGTAGGGCTACCTTGGAGCTATGGATCATGGAAGGCTGGGGTCCACAATCCATAGGCAATTGGCATTGTAGGGCTGCTTCAGAGCTCACCAGGAAGGCTAGCAGGGAACCTGATAGATTCCTACCTAACTGAGATATAGCAAAAGCTCATCAAACCTGACTCGCTTTTGAGAGAAAGTTTGGGCTTGATGAACTGGCATTTTCTGAAATGCTCTAGTTAGAGAACTGTGTTTAAACATTTTCAAAATACAATTCCAGCTAAAATTGTTTCTAATTTGATTAGGCAAGCCAGCCAGCACGGGCACTGTGGAGTTAAAGATGTTGAACACTTAACATAGTTAGGTAAGAGCCTAATACCCACTGCAGCTCCTTTGTACTACATCGAAGGGCCAGAGTGGCATAAAGGATAAAAGCCCCATGACCAACCAAGCGAGGATTCCCTGCTACAAGTATGGCAGAAGAAAGCCATAAGTCACTTCTCCGAGCAACCCACGGTAAACCCTTGCTTTTGGGAAATGTTGGGGCGAGCTTGGAAAGGGTAGGCTGGGGCAGGGCCACGGTATACAGTGCTGCAGCCCACAGAGCAATCACAGGAGGCTACCATAACTTAGACAAGCCCCAACGCTCAGCCCAGGCCCGGTGCAGCCGAGGACTGGAAGGGCGCAAAGGGAGACAAAGACAGCACAGACTGCGAGTCTTACCCTTAGTGTTGAGTTAAAACTGCTTTTGGAAGCCATGCTCTAGAAGTATCTATACACTATTCCCTAGTACAGTAAAAAACAGACACTCAAAAACAAACTGCAGCATACACGGGGCCTTGGGCTACCATCAGATAATACCTGTTGACAATGGACATTGGTTGGTTGCATTCAAGCGCTAGCATCACTTCATTGGGATGACTCAGGCTAGTAAGCTCTATGTCCAGAAATAAGTGTTTACAGAATCAGACACTTAGGCTGTAAGTTCTTTGGATTCCATCTTTATGTCCACTGTAAGTGTAACATGCATCCTTGCCACCAAGTAATAAATACTAACAATAAAAATTAGATTTAAGACTCAGAAACTCCATTTATTCCACCCACCTAGCCCAGAGCATTATCTCAGGCTAGAGTTTCATCCTGAACTCTGGTTCTCTGATAGTCATTAATATACGACAGGCAAGGTTTTTTTTTTTTTTTTAAAATAGCCTTTTATGTATGAAAATCCACACAAAAAGATATACATACAATTCTGTGACCAAGTCAGAATTCAAAAAGATATTCATCTCTGAAATTAACTACTTTCAATTGATTTAGATTTTTTTTTATGAGTACATATTATTGGTAATACCCCTTCTCTCTAACCCCTTCCCCCAACACACACACACACACACACACACACACACACATTTTTACTGCCATACATCATAAAAAATATAAAATCCATTTCAGACTAAATGCGGAATAACCAACCCCAGCTGACACTTTCCAGAGATCATACATTTATATAAAATAAATGTCCCAGGCTCTTGATGTAAAAGATATGAGCATCAAACAAAAAATAGAAAAAGGAAATAAAAAGGAAATTCTTTATTTTGCTTTTTAAAAAATGATTTTTGTTATGTAAGGACCAGTAAAAGTTCCCATGAATCAAACTACTCTGCAAGTCTGTGGCCCCACAATAAAGCATATTGGTGAGCTGCATAAATTAACTTTCATTTTCTGGAGACAGTACATGGGAAATGTTTTGTCTAGCTATATGGTCCATGAACAATGTAACATTTTTACAGCATTCCATTTATGTATTAAAAAACTCTGCATACTATTAATATATCCTGACTAGATTAAAAGTCTTGCAAATGATTTTTCCTGAAATGCCCTTGTATGATACCTCCTTTAGGGAAATATCTTCAGCCCCAATTCGTTTAATTGTCAAAGAAGCCAAGAGAATAGAAAGGAAAGGACAGCAATAGAATAACATGAAAGAATGGGTTTCCAGGTTTGCTGCACAATCCTTGCTTCTATTTGCTATTAGTATTTGTAACATACTCCTCCATAACTGTTTGCATTATTGCTACTTCATGGATATATTAAAACTTTGAGTCATCAGAGATAATGTAGTAAATCTTAATAGGTTTACAACATGCTGTTAGCACTGTAGTCACACTTGGCATTTTCTTCTTTAAAGGTTTCATAGTAGCAGCCGTGTTAGTCTGTATTCGCAAAAAGAAAAGGAGTACTTGTGGCACCTTAGAGACTAACAAATTTATTAGAGCATAAGCTTTCGTGAGCTACAGCTCACTTCATCGGACGATGAAGTGAGCTGTAGCTCACGAAAGCTTAAGCTCTAATAAATTTGTTAGTCTCTAAGGTACCACAAGTACTCCTTTTCTTCTTTAAAGGAATCACTTTAATCATTTTCTATCCCAAAAACACCAGTTCACATTTCAGCAATTTTAGCACTTATGAACACATCAGGGTTGTTTTTCCTCACACCAGGGAGGCAACAAAGAGAACAAAATAGTGTGATAAAAACTGTTAAATCCCCTCCTTCCTCCCCCCCATGTCCCCAAGTAGTAAATTGAGCTTAGATTCCATTCCAACCAGTGATACTTTAGGGCCCCTAATGGCAGGGGAAAGGGGAGGGGAGACTTGGTGCAACCTTGGGAATCATGTGGAATTCACATAATTTACTATTTCCTGTGATTCATCAAGCTTCCTTCTTCCCAAGAGTAATTGGTCACCACTTATTTATATACCACAGACCAGCTTAACTCAAAAGGTCAGTCAAAGATTAAAAAAGGCTTATAATTTGTGTAAAACACTTGTATATTTTTTTAATATGGAAAGAAAAATTAGCATGTTTTATGCAGGCATTTATTGGGTCAGAAAACACATGGGTTACCATAGCAAATGTGGTATAATGGAGCTGGGATACAGAGCCTTTAATGAGGAAGCACATTCACACACACGCTTATATTGAGCCTCTGTTCTGCACCCTTACTTAAATAAAAGAACTGCAAGACTGGGCCTGTGTTACACAATATCGCATATTAACACTAGTACTTTGATCAAAGTTGATCACATCACAAGAGAAAAGTTTGATACGAATAGTCACACATCTGGTCCTGATCCTGCAAACACACACACAAGTAGTCCCTATTGAAATCAATGGAGAATATTTAGTGTGTGAGGGAAAGCACACATTTAAATGACAGGTTTCAGAGTAGCAGCCGTGTTAGTCTATATTCGCAAAAAGAAAAGTAGTACTTGTGGCACCTTAGAGACTAACAAATTTATTTGAGCATAAGCTTTCGTGAGCTACAGCTCACTTCATCGGATGCATTCACAAAAGCTTATGCTCAAATAAATTTGTTAGTCTCTAAGGTGACACTTTAAATGTTTGTGGAACTAGGTCTGTACTCAAGTTCGCCATTTACATTTTCATCACTTTTAAAACATTTTCACCATAATGGGGGTGAAAAAAGGGAGGAGGGAGATAAAATTATTAGGTGAGGAGTCAAGGAAAGAAACGTAAACGCTATTCCTCAGTTTCTGAAATCTGATTCTGAAATCAAGCAACACTGATTAAACATTACATTAAACATTTACAAAACATTTATTTGTTTGGAAGTTGTTACATACAGACACCAAGGGAATTCAGGAAATTTTATGTGCTCCACAGCTAAAACACTGCGTAGTTTTAATTTTCTCCCTACACCTTAACAGTCCTATAAAAACCAAAGGTGTGAACCTACGTAAAAATAAATGTTTGCCTAAGTTAAACATAGAAACTCCAAAATCCAGCTCATGTAAACAGTTAACATGACTGACTACATAACAGTGTTTTCATCAATTAAAAGCTAACATATAAATTTCTAATCAAAAGGAAAATTTTATGCACACACACACACACACACACACACACACACACACACACAATAGTTATGTTAGCACAGTGATATGCAGATATGCATTCATTAAGAATTAGAAAATGTAATCCAGTTCTTATTTTAGGATACAATTAACACATTTCAAGGAGTTCTAATTATTGCAAGAAGAAAACAAAATAAATTAACAGGATTTTTTATCCAATCCTTATAGAACTACAATATTTTCTTCTATCCCTCCTACACAGTCCTCAGAGTTCCTTATGGGAAGCAAAGGAATTCAAAACATTCTTAGTGGAGCTCCTTCTATGGTACTTTGCCTAAGGCATTAACTGAAATTCCCAGCATGGTAAAAGGAAAATAAAAAAAGATAACTGAAATAAGTAAAAAAAAAAAAAAAAAAAAAAAGTAAGTATAACATTTATCAAGCAAGATTTAGACACCTGCATTTCAGATGTCAGGAAAATATACATAATTAAATGCAAAAAAACATTTATGATCTTAATTACCATTTTTAAACTCACATTTCCTTGCAACATGATGGCATATACAGAAATGCCTACAGATTTAAACAAGAAACGGCACCTAATCAATTTTGTTCCTTTGTTTAGATTTTTTTTTTTTTTAAGGTTTTAGGAAATAATTAGCATCTGGATAAACAATGTGCCTACACCTCCCCCCCCCGCCACCCAAAAATACTCCCTCATTCTCTCCTTTTCACATTTCTATACAACTAACACTGCTCAGATGTATGGTCAAGATTATAGCCATATTTTTCAAATGACTTCAAAGCACTTCTCCTTCTCTAAATTAATCATTTTAATTATGCTGTCAACAGTTGCATCAGGGCTCAAATCAAATCTGTTTCTTTAATGAGATTCCGTTGCCATACATTTTTATCCATACACTTTCAAACAATAGCAACACTACCACATTAGGATTCCAGTGCAGGCAGTCTTAGTACGGACAGTCAATATGCATTGTTTTAAATAATTTAAATAGAATGCTTTGAATTTTCATAAGCAGATGGACAAAAGCCTCTTGGAAATCTTGTCTGAGGGAGACAGGCATTTTTATATCTTTCAGTGGAATTCTTGTAAAAGCAATGGGGGGGAAGTGGGTTTAAAGAGAAGTACTGCAGAGAAAGAGAGCATGAGAGAAAGAGAGCGGACGCTTACAGCGACAATGTTTCTTTCTTCCTTCGTTCATGATACGAAAAATGTGGCTTCCTGTTTCTGTGTTTGCTTTAGTGAAGCCGGTTCTAAATCAGTAGAATTTCAATGTGACAAAAGTAGATAATAAGGTCATGATTTTGCTCTACTTTTCATCCACCCTTGATGTTTCTTTTCCCCTCACAAAGAAGCCTATATACAAGGCTGCCAGGTAAAATTTACAGAACAAAAGAATGCAAATTGACACCTATTGCCTCTCAGACGCACTTCAGATTCCAGTCAATAGCTCATTTCTGCTATAACTAACTTCATGACCTTGAAGGGAAATATACTGCAGTTAACCCAGTGCTGCATTACTGGACAAGAAGACTATAGTTACCATATAACTATGGCCTAACAAAGCTTACAGCTAAAAACTTTAATATTGAGTAAACATAGAATGACACCAGGACTTGACTATTTCTTTTCGTTTAAGAATTTTTCCCAAAATGTAATATTTTCTTTGCAGCTCCCCCATCACCAAACCCTACAAAAATCCCAGCTATCCCGAGCATCCCCTGTGCAACTAAACACAAAGGCAAAGATTTTCAAAAATGAGATCTTCAAGCTAGAATTCTAGATCCGCTCTGAATGTAGAATTCTCAAAAGTACTCAGTGTTGGCCTAACTCTGCACTTCTGAAAATCCCACTTTTAGGCAATTACATATATGGCCTAATTTTCAAAATTGTTGAGCGCTCAACAGCTCCTATTGACAACACTGAGAACTTTTAACTTCACTTGGCTTTTCATTTCAAGACATAAATGTTGGAGTTGAGGTGAATGTCCTTCAGTACGCAGTACATCAATCTGTCTCTCTTTCATTTTGTTGTTTCATTCTCGGTCAGAATGAAACAACAGTACAATCCGGACCTGAAGTGAGCAGGGGCAAATCCCCTGAAAGCATGCAGTGGTATAAATGTAAGTAAGTTGATCAAACTGGGGAGGGAGGCACTTGTAAGTGGTAAAACAGTAAAGAACGAGGAGTCCTTTTGGCACCTTAGAGACTAACAAATTTATTTGGGCGTAAGCTTTCATGGGCTAAAATCCACTTCATCAGATGCATGCAGTGTAAAATAGGAAGTAGAAAGTAGGAAGATATATATAGACAGAGAATATGAAAAAATGAGTGTTGTCATACCAACTCTAACAAGACTAATCAATTAAGGTGGACTATTATGGGCCATCCTGATTATCACTACAAAAGTTTTATTTCTCCTGCTGATAATAGCCTACCTTAACTGATTAGTCTCATTAGAGTCGGTATGGCAACACCCATATTCTCATGTTCTCTGTCTATATATAACTTCCTACTGTATTTTCCACTGCATGCATCCAGTGAAGTGGGTTTTAGCCCACAAAAGCTTATGGACACAAAAATAAAATAAAATTGTTAGTCTCTAAGGTGCCACAAGAACTCCTCATTCTTTTTGCTGACACAGACTAACACGGCTACCACTCTGAAACCTGGTAAAACGGTGCATCTTGCACAAGTTCTACATTCAGTGAATGGACAAAACCTGTGTAACTGACATTCTAATTGGTATGTGTCTTCTAAAAGATATGTTCTATGAATTCTTTTGTGGAAGTTCTATGACCTATGTCATACAGGTGTCAGTCTAGATGAGGGGTGGGGAACCTTTTTCTATGAGGGGGCCAATGACCCATAGGAAAAATCAGTTGTGGGCCACACACAGCCCCACGGGGGTGGAGGGGCAGAAGCTCGGGGCTTCCCCTAAGCTCCAGGGTGGGCCAGAAATGAGGGGTTCAGAATGCAGGAGGTGGCTCCAGGATGGGGCAGGGGGTTGGGGTGCAGGAGTGGGTGAGTGCTGGGACACAGGGTTGGGGTGTGGGAAGAGGTTTGAGTGTGGGAGGGGGCTCCGGGCTGCAGCACCTTTCGGAATAGGTCTCCCTTACTCCTCCAGGTTCGATTCTTTATCAGCCAGTGTGCAGGAGGAAACCCTCATCTTCAGAGGCTAAAGAAACAATAGATAGAGGCACTATTGTGAGTGAACTCACAGCCTTGATTCATACAAGCTAGATACACCCTTGACAGGCACACAGCACAGCAAGAACCCTAACCATAGTGTGAGTTTGGCCCAGGGCGGGTGGGGCAGCAAGGGGCAAGATGAGACAAAGGTTGAAGGGGTTTCAGAAAGGTATGACCACAAGCACCTAGAGACTCTACTCTGAATACTGGCACCATTTTCCACAGGTGAGGATGATAACAGCTGATACCTCGCTCCTGAAAGTAACTGAGGGTGCATCTCCTGCATATGTGTGATTGCAGACCAGGTCCGTATGCTGCTCACCTGTGTACCGCTTTGTTGCCTGCAGAAGTAATTACCAGTTGGTGTGGCAAAGTTTCCTACTGTGAGGGGGAAAACAAGTCAGCACTCCCAAAAAATCTTTGGCAGAGGATTGCAGAGTACCTCCAGGAAAGTTTCCTAGAGATCTCTATGGAGGATTCCCAAGACATTCCAGTGTGCATGAACACACTTTTATGCAAAGCCCGTTCTGCCTAGCTGCACCGTGGAATCAGAAGCAGATACAAACTGTGCTTGCGTTGGTTATTTCTATCCCTCTTCTACCCTGAACAGCAACAACAAAAAAAGTAGCTCTACCTCATGTCTCCCTGCAGTAACAAAGCACAAGTTAGTACTTACCGGAGTTCCCCTCTCCGGAATCAGGAAACACCAGAGCCAGAGTGCTGGAACTGACTAAACCCCTCCGGAGTTAAAATGAGGTCCTTGCTCGCCACATCACCAGACGTCCCCTGTCCCCCATTCTCCTCCAACTTCACTTCCTCATCCACCACTTCATTTTCAAGGTTCACTCCGCTGGCCACTGCCTCCAGCCCTGCCAGAAGTATCTACAGGCCTCTTGGCGGTGGAGGTGGGGTCGCTACCGAGGATGGAATGCAGCTCCCTGTAGAAATGGGCAGGTCTTTGGCAACACATCAGAGTGACAATTTGCCTCCCTTGCCTTCCGGTATGCCTGCCTGAACTCCTTGATCTTAGCATGGCACTGCTGCATGACCCTATTGTTCTCCTCCTCCATGCTACGAGCAATCTGCCAGTAGATATCAAAGTTCCTGCAGTTGGAGTGGAGCTCCGACTGCACAGTCTCCTCTCCCCACATAGCCAGCAGATCCAACAACTTCGGTGTACCCCAGGCAGGACCATGATTGCTGCGGGGAGCCAGTGTAGTCAGTTGGGAAGATACTATGTGAGCTGTTCACACCAAGCAAACAGGAAATAGAGTTTCAAAAATTCCCGGGGCTTTAAAGGGGGAATGTGTACCTGGCTGTAGGGCAGTGGAGTTTAAACTTGTGACCAGAGCAGTCACGATAGCCATTATGGGACACCCTCCTGTAGGCCGTGTCTACACTGACACAGCATCGCTCTAACTTCATCACAAAAAGCTCAGTCTATGTCTCTCATTGAGGTGGTTTTATGATGTCAGTAGCAGGAGCATTAAATCAGCAGAAGGAACATTGCAGTGTGTACACCTCCATAGTTTTGTAGATGAAGCTGCCTTTTGTTGACAAAATTGTGTATTGTAGACATGGCCTAACACCCCACAAAAGGATATAAAACTGTTCTCCTACCAAACAGTAAGCAGTATTGGTATGAAAACCAGGAAGCAGCTCTTTCTGTCACTGAATTCTGATTTATTTAACCATAATATCTGAAGCTTTCCAGTGGCTGTATTTGAAATAAGTCTGCACCTGAATGAGACTACAGCGGATCGCTCAAATGAAGAACTCAATTATATATGAAGTCTGACTCTAGGGATTTCTGCAACTTTGATGCAGATCCATAGGGTTTATTCTATTCATAGAGTAGCCAATGAGAGTGATGTTCAGGGCTGGATTTTAATTTCTGTGAACATCCCACAGGTACAAATTTTATAATGCACTGAATATATTTAGCAGTTTATGAGAACATCACTATCATCAACCAGCTAATCATGGAGTCAAGGCAACCCGTCCAGAGTAACATGCAGACATAAGGTGTCTGTCTGCCACAACTCTGAGGCACAGTGGGACATATTTTCCACATCAGCATGTAAACGTAATCAGTGAACTACCTTATGAATTAGTAAGATTTATTCTTAAAGCCCTGCTATTAAAGAAAAATATTTTATCATGATGCTATGTTGCCTTTCAAATTTTTTTGAAAGTAAGTCATTAAGATAAAGTTCTAACTTCAATTCCTTCATCAAAATGAACCAAGCATTATTTCAGCACTATGTACAGTACATGAGCTGCAGGGAATTTATTTATTACTGAAATTCGTAACATCCTTTATAGCCATTATTAAGGACTGAAGCTGTGCCTAGCAATTACTTAAGAAATATGAATAAAACATCTACATCTGTAAATGTAACTTGAAAAACTGCTAGCACAGTATGCAAACAAAACGTTCAAACCTTTCTATTTTTTTCCAGCGATGCATTCCTTTGCTCAAAGTTAATAAACATAAATGCAACGAGCTAGATCCTCCCCTAGCGTGAATCAGTGCGTTTCCATTGATGTTAATGCCTAAGGATCTGACCCAAAGAACAAAATACCTGTTTGGTTTGTGCAAAAACACTGTGTTTCTCAATTCCTGTTTCCAACAGCTTCCTTCTAACATACAGGACTAACTCCAGAAATAGCCTCCATACCCATTTTAATGTCCATTTCTACTCCCTCTCCTGCAAAGTCTTTGACTGGATTCCACTCCCCACTGCTGCTTTCCTCCCTGTCATTTCCTCCTGGCTCCTCCTTTCCTGTGGCTTCCCCTCTCCTACAAACTCTGGGTCTGACCCCCACTGTGCATTTTACCAGAAGGAGGCTTCACTTTATTTTCAATCAGAACAGAATAAAAACAATATTTGATATGATAAATGGGAAAACGTTTGTGCTATTTTCCAGGTTAGTATTTTGTGTTTGAATAACACTGATCACAGCTTTTCGCTTTCCTAATTTTGTTTTTTGGATGGACAGTATGATTCTGAAAACTGGTGGAAGAACACCAATCAAACATTATGTACAAGTGGGAGTGCTGAGGTCACAAAGGTGACCACAGCAAAATCAGTAACTATCAGATTGAGAAAGGCAATTAAATGTATGCATCATTAAACAATTTGTTCAATACAAGGGTTTTAACAAATCAGGGCCTTTATTCCAAAAAAGTGTATTTATGCTGTTGATGATCATATGAATTATGTCATTTTAATTCCCAATATATTACTTCTTTGTTGCACAGATATCTACTTAGGGAGAGCTAAAATACTTGGCATTTTCCATAAAGCTGAATTCAGTTTAGAAGTTATTTCCAACTTCAATTTGGATGTTGGCAAGGTAGTACAGGACAATGAGCCATGCATATATGTTCCCTCTCTCCATGATGGAGACACCTGATACTCAAGGCAAATCAATAAATTCAAGCACCATATTTTCAACCAAGCAATGGAAAAGGAGCCAATTTCATCAGAAAAGGTCTTCGTCTCAGTCGGGTGTGCACTATTTCAATAAAAGACTCAAGTTACCATGTATTAGTACCTGCAAGTAAGTGACATTATAACTAGTTACTGTGTCTGCAAATCAAATAAAGAGAATCACCTCTTTGTACAAAACTTCAAATTTAGCCAAACATCATGTGATTTTCCTGTATAAATCAGTGTTTATGTAGATCCACCTTGTGGACCATGATATCACATTTCTCTTTAAATTCAAATGCATATAAGGGTTAATCGGAGTTAGAATGATTCACTATCAATAAAGTAACTATGGCCACCTTTCTTGGTCTCCTAACACTGCTATGAAACTCTAATGAGAAGGAATATTGATCAGTCATCAGGTACACTTCACCTGTTCCTAAAAACCTCTCTCCTCATTTGAAAATACCATTGTTCAGTTTCTGGGTTGGTGGTGGTTTGGTTTGGGGTTTTTATTTTGTTTCTTTGTTTGTTTTTTTGATTGTCCTAAAAAGATTTTTGTCCCCAGTAAATTTAGTGCTAATGAAAAGGTGCTGGATTGACAGTCTAGTAGACTTAAATCTTCTGTTTATTTATTGGCTTGACAGCTTTAGAGATTGAAAGGCTCTATTTATTAATAGAACAGGCGCAACCAAGATAATACTTCCTCCATCACCCACCACTGTACCTCAATCCTGTCTGGATTTTCTCCCGGGGCCTTTCTAATGAGTCTGCCAGCAAAGACGCTGGAAATATAAAAATAAGATTTGTTGAAAAGCACTACCCTCAAATCAGGCTATGGACTATTTCATACAATACTTGCATATTCCACAAATTTTTGCCCCAGTTTATTGTCTGCCTTGTACCATCACAGAAATGAGAAATGAGAAAACCTTTTAGGCTATACCGTAAACCCCCCACCAGTGAAGAACTTCCCAAACTTGCTACAGATTGTATATATGCTAAAGCTTTGTGCATTCTATATCCAATATTAGACCTAAATCATAGTAGGTTACCGAGGAATGAGTGACATTGATATTCAACTGCAGTTTCAGCAGGCACTTTAAAAAGGTTGGGTTTTTTTATTAAGATTTTAAAAACTCAATTTCACAAATGACAAAACGTAATAAAGAGTGAAAAAGGAAGGTATAAAGTTTATTCATAACTATCTGACCCACAGGCACACTCTGCAAGGGTAAGGACCCCAATCCTGCCAAGTACTTTGTGTCTCCTGGAAGAGGTACTGAGTAACCATAGCTCCAAGTTAGTGGGAGTAGTGGGAGCAAAGCACATCGCAAGAAATAGTCACTTCACAGGACCAAGCTGTAAATGAGCAAAAGTCCTGTTATCACTGTCAGAATGGCATCCTCCAAACATTCAGGAGAAGAATGAAACACCTGGATGTGTCTGTTTTAGCTTTCTACAGTCCTGGGCTATAGGGCCTAAGAGGTTTATTCTCTCTAATTTATGTGATGGAGCTACCTACAAACTGTGACAAAATGTACCCGTGTCCACACTCTACACACTATTGTAACAATCTTTGTACAAAGTATGTCTTGTAAGATGTCATTTAAAAACTCATAATTTGCTTACCAATATCATGGCAAAGAGCAGGCAGTGGGATTATTTGTGAAGTTATAAACATAAGTTGAGATCATGACTAAAAGTATGTCTTCCAGAGAAGTCGGAGAGTGCCCAAACCAGTTCCTCAGAGACAAAGGGCAAGCTGATACCTCAGGAAGGTGTAAACAAGGCTGATGGGCCATTACCTGCTAAATGGCCATTTTTTGCCAGGAAAGGGGGCAGGGGCAAGAAATCTTTATCTTAGTAAAGAAACATCATGGAGTTCCCTTCCACACAGACTGCCTGTTGCTATGCTTCAAGATGGAAATGATTCTCAAAAGAGGGGACAGGACTATAAAAAGAAAGGGCAGACACCCCAAGACTCCTCCTCCTCCTCTCTCTCTCTGCCCATCAATTCACTGCACCAGCAGGAACAAAGGACGTAGTCATTGAACTGGGGAAGGGGTCCTGACCTAAGAAGTTTGGTCAGTAAGACTACTGAGAGAAAATTTTTGCTTTGAATCTAACATATAGTTTGTTAAGTTAAGCACCAGTGATGTTTTATTGTAACCATTTCTGACTTTATGCCTCATTGCTTGTATTCACTTAAAATATCTCTCTTTGTAGTTAATAAGCTTGTTTTATTGTTTGAATTGAAGTGTTTGGGAAACTCAATTTACAGTAAGATATGTGCATATCATTTCTATTAATAAAATGACAGACTATATATAAGCTAGTATTGTCCAGGAGAGGGCTAGGCAGTACAGGACATATATTTCTGCGGGAGGGGGGAATCTAGGACTGGGGGTCACCCTGAAATATAACCAAGGCTGGTAAGAGCCAAGGTGTGGCTGTCTGGCTGCAACACACACACAGACGTATCTGGGAGTGACTTGCATACCGGAGGCTGTTTTTGAGCAGTCCAGACTGGAGGCTACAGCAGCAAAGCAGTATAAAGGGAACTCCAAGTTAGAGGGCCAAAGAGAGACAGCTATGCATTAGTCTGGATTGTACTCTCTCTCTCTCTCTCTCTCTCTCACACACACACACACACACACACGATGAATATTATTTTGATTTACATGTAGCCATTTTTGACAAACTGCAATGTAATGAAAAAGTACCTATGTGGACTGAATTTTTTTAAATAAAGAGAAGTAAAATATACCTTACAAAGCATTTGCTACATTTTAAAATGTAGCAAGTTTAAGGAAACAAAAAATATTATGTTCATATCTTCTTTGTGTTTTTTCATGAAGTCTGGAAGATCATTTCACCTCTCAGTCACCTACCCTAAATTTTTCAGGAAACACCTGATAATTGGTATACATTTTTTTCCAGGCTGCAGGGCTTGTTCAAACAAATCTATTACTCTCCACAGGCATTCAGTTGTCCCTTTATCAGCAACATGAAAAATGCAGTGTCTGCCTTCTTGCACTACCTCCAAAAACCAGATGGCAGAAGACTTTAATTCCACAGACTTTGAGCTAGTACAGAATGTATCCAAACCTGGCTGTCATTTATTTGTGTGCATTTGTTGTTCCCCACAATGTAGTCAAATCATCATCACGGAACATTCAGTAAGCATGAACCAACATGTACCCCACACCCAGGCTGAAATCCTAGCCCTTGTCAAGTCAACGGTAGTTTTATTATTGACTTTAATAGGGTCAGGATACAACATCACCAGGTATTTCTGGGGCCTGAGTGGTAAAAATTCCATTACCATTTCTGCCTATGTTTGGAGAGGCGGGTCCCCCTGAAGTTGTGGGTTGAAAAGCCTACCCTATTTGGAAGTCAGACATTTCTGGTTAAAAAATGACTGACAAGACTGGAAATTAAATTTACAACAGCACTGTTTCAGTTAACACACAAAATGCCTCTATCCTAGCAGATTTTCCCTCAGTAGGATTTTTTCCTTTAGTTACTTGCACTCCACCGTAAAAGATGCAAGATCCGAAGTGTAAAAGTAAGACTGTGATTCAGAACCTTCAGATTTCTACACATGCCCACACATGCAAAATTTAAATCCAGGTCTGAACTTTCCCAAAATCTGGGGGTGTTTGCATGTGG
Source organism: Dermochelys coriacea (assembly GCF_009764565.3). Lineage (NCBI taxonomy): Eukaryota > Metazoa > Chordata > Testudines > Dermochelyidae > Dermochelys > Dermochelys coriacea. Next base: position 197,115,185 of record NC_050069.1, read on the forward strand.
GGTTTTAGTACAGGCCCATATCCCATCAAAATAAACCAAAACTACGGCCACGTTATGAGAACACAGTACTTACAGAACTACAGTAAAACATTAAAGCACAGTCAGACAGGAGAAGGATGGATGTCTTGTGGTTCTATCAAACTAGGTTCTTATACCACACCCATTACAATGGGACCTGAGAACCTGGCTGCCATTTATTTTTTTTAATTATAGAAGTGACCAGAGTCCTCAATCTGGACTGGGGTGGGGACCCATTGCGCTGGGCACTGTATGATAGCATAAGAAAAGATCTGCAATCGGGCTACAGGATATTCTGTTGCTGGGCTCTCTCAATGACTCCTATTGAAGTAGTTGCATTCTGGATAAATTAGTAGAGTCACTGGAATAGGGGGACTAAATCCTGAATCACCTCCCAGGCGTGTGCTCTAACCAGTAGGCTACAGAGTCATTTGCATGCTTTGTGGTCTCTTGTTCGCTCTCTGACCCAAATTACACTTTGAGCGAGGGGGGCGGGAGGGTTGAGAATTGCAGTGATTTCCTGGTCACCTAAAAATTAGACATTGTGATACAGCATCACAATGTCTGACTCCTTCTGTGCATTCAGGGCTAAGTGACTTGCCTAAAGCCATACAAACAGTATGTGACAGAACTAGAAATCTGAACTCAGAATTTCTGAGATTCAATCCAGTGCTTTAACTGTAAAAACATGCTTTCTATTGCTCCATATTCCTTGATTTTTCAAAGGTGTTCCTATTTAAAATTGCATTTTACCCATGCTAACTATGGAGTTCTGAGCACATGCAATACGAACTCAGCCCATTTCAAGATAAACTTTTAGTTGTGTAACAGAAATCCTACTTTTTTTAAAGCACTGAAATGTGCAGCACGCCTTTCTGAATCTCCTTAAACCTCTCACCCCATTTCAGTGGTGCTCTAATTTTAGTCTTTTGTCCTGGATTTCTATATAGGAGAATTGAGAAATCTGTTTGGAAATCTTATGCTCTTTAATATCTGTCTGAACACACTGAAAGCCAAGCAAGGAAATAATATTTATGTAGTGTGGTCATGAAATCATTAGCAAGCTGCCTGGGAAATCAGAATTCTTTAAAAAGGGAAATTTAATTAAGTAATGACATGGCTGTAGTGCAGTTTCATATCCTTCTCATAGACAAGCATTCATTATGAGCTTGAATAGATTTTAGATATTTTGCATACAAGAGGTAAAATATTTAAGTTTTCCTTTAACAGATACATCTTCCAACCTGGTAAGCTATGGATGAATACTCAATTCAAAGGATAAGCTTCTTTTAAGTTGTTTTTTGTTTGGCTGGCAACCTGTAATATACAAATCTTCAACACACTGTAAATAAGATTCTGCTATTATTATTTCACAGTTAACCTATGATCCAGACATTAAATGTATTATCTTTCTATGAGTTCTTTCTAGCCTTTTATTGGACAAATATTTTCTGATGGGGACTGGCTACACCATGGTTGCCAGAGCAATGTGTTTAACCAAGTTCATCTACATATACATCTTACCAAAATGATTGAGCTTGCTAAAGACTGGAGTCCTAAAGGCATCTATCATAAGTTATGTGTCTGTCTTGCTGCCATGCCTCCAGCCAGGAGGTATTATATGACTTCAGTGTTACTGCTGTACTATACAGCATATAAAATGCCATATAATGAAACAAGACCGGTAAAGGAGACTCAAATATAGTATTGTATAGGAGATTTTTTTGCAAAGCCATTTGTACTCTATACCCCATTATATTACATTTCATTTATTTCTTGACTTAGGAGGAACAAATCCACTAGCTATTTCTAGTTTTGAACATATTATGAAGCTATTGTTGAAACAAGTGGCAGCTAGGTCAAAAACCGGATGCAATCCTCCATTGTAATAATGCTGGGTAATCCTCTGCCTTGTAATTATTTTAAAACAAATGATTCTATTTTTAATTTACAGTCTTTGATTTGTCTGCTGTACAAGAACCAAGGTATCCTTGCTTTAGAACTAATAAAACTGCACTGTGTGCCATACAATATCAGCCTAGCAAATTTAATGTTGTTCTGCAGCTATACAGCATAAGATAAATCAAAAACTAATATTTGCTACCACCTTTTAAAATAAAGTTGCTGACAGACTAGAGAGAGGCTAAATGAGGCATATAGATGTCTCATTCTAATTAAATATAAGGTAAATGTTCTGTAATTGCAATTTTCATTAAAATATGAGCACGTGATTTGCAAGCTTCCTGATGCTGCCCTTTAAAAATAATTTTTAAATATTTTGGTCTGCTAGCATTGAGACATTATAGCTTGGCAGTGTATTGGTAACTTAATAAGCTAGCCAGATTTGTCTTGCAGAAATTGTTCTTCATATGCAAAGCTGTCAAACAGATTGACTATATAATTCTTCTTCACATGAAATAATATGATAAAGGTCCTGGTATCAAATTGAATGCTTTACCATAACTAGCATTAGGAGTTTTTCATGCATAGGTTGGAATTGTTTTACAATAGAAGTATTGTTTGGTGGCAAACATGCTCATTTCTTAACATCCATCAATCTTCTTTTAATGGTAGACATTATACTTCTTGCCATGGGTTTGTGTTTGAACTGTAACACACTGGAAAATGAAGCACCCTTCCCAGTTACACTTAACACTGTTTAAATGGGTAAATGTTCAAATTACATTATCAATATTGCAGATGTTTTTCTTTATATTTCTTTTACAAAAGCCTGACATGTTCTATTTTGTGGGAAATGGAGAGAGAAAAAATTTACATTCTTGCATGCTTTAAATTAGAATCTCTATTAACAACTTAGACTACTGTGTTATGAACACTGATTTCATCTTGTACTATGATTCCTTTAATGAAATTGTTTAGGGCTCAATTCACCACAAAGGAGAGGCAGCTCTCTTCACTGTTGAAGCCAAGTTAGGGTCACAGATTTTGGCTCTGCCATCCTGAGAATCATTCAGTAGGAAACATGGTGGGCTAGAGAACAAAAATTTTCAGCTAATTTAACGATAGCTTTCAAAACATGAGTGAAAAACTCATGTTAATGAGACTCTCCCACTTCTTACTCTATTCCACCTTCTTCAATGGAGCTAATAAAAGCCCTGATTATTAACTGAAGCTAATTTTTAAACTGTCTGAAAAGTAGATCAATTTCTCCCCATTCCCGGAGATAGAGAGGCCTTGTGAGTGGACCAGATGGAGCATGTGGCTGACACACAGAATCTCCTGCTTTCTAATCCTAATGCTGTCGCTGATTCATATAAGATTAGGATTGGAAGAGACCTCAGGAGGTCACAGAGTCCAACTCCCTGCTCAAAGCAGGACCAATCCCCAACTAAATCATCCCAGCCAGGGCTTTGTCAAGCCGGGTCTTAAAAAGCTCTACGGATGGAGATTCCACCACCTCCCTAGGTAACCCCTTCCAGTGCTTCGCCATCCTCCTAGTGAAATAGTGTTTCCTAATATCCAGACTAGACCTCCTGCACTGCAACTTGAGACCATCGCTCCTTGTTCTGTCATCTGACACCACTGTGAACAGCCTAGATTCATCCTCTTTGGAACCCCACCTTCAGGTGGTTGAAGGCTGCTATCAAATCCCCCCCTCACTCTTCTCTTCTGCAGACTAAATAAGCCCAGTTCCCTCAGCCTCTCCTCATAAGTCATGTGCCCCAGCCCCCTAATCATTTTCATTGCCTTCTGCTGGAAACTGTCAATTTGTCCACATCCTTTCTGTAGTGGGAGGGCCCAAAACTGTACTCAATACTCCAGATGTGGCCTCACCAGTGCCGAATAGAGGGAAAAAATCACCTCCCTTGATCTGCTGGCAATGTTCCTACTAATGTAGCCCAATATGCCATTAGCCTTCTTGGCAAGAAGGGCACAATGTTGACTCATATCCAGCTTCTCGTCCACTATAATCCCCAAGTCCTTTTCTGCAGAACTGCCGCTTAGCTAGTCGGTACCCAGCCTGTGGCAGTGCATGGGATTTTTCCTTCCAAAGTGCAGGACTCTGCACTTGTCGTTGCTAAACCTCATCAGAGTTCTTTTGGCCCAATCCTCCAATTTGTCTAGGTCACTCTGGACCCTATCCCTACCCTCCAGTGTATCTACCTCTGCCCCAGATTAGTGTCATCCGCGAACTTGCTGAGGGTGCAATCCACCCCATCATCCATATCATTAATGAAGATGTTGAACAAAACCAGCCCCAGGACAGACCCCTGGGGCACTCTGCTTGATAACGGCTGCCAACTAGACATTGAACCGTTGTTCACTATCCATTGAGCCCAACGATCTAGCCAGCTTTCTATCCACCTTATAGTCTATTCATCCAATCCATACTTTAACTTGCTGGCAAGAATACTATGGGAGACCGTATCAAAAGCTTGAAGTCAAGATATATCACGTCCACAGCTTTTCCCATATCAACAGAGCCAGTTATCTCATCATAGAAGGCAATCAGGTTAGTCAGGCATGACTTGCCTCTAGTGAATCCATGTTGACTGTTCCTGATCACCTTTCTCTCCTCCAAGTGCATCAAAATGGACTCCTTGAGGACCTGATGCATGATTTTTCCAGGGACTGAGGTGCCCTTGAGAAAGTCACAATCTCTGTTTCAGTCTTCCCATTTGTAAAAGAAGAAGAATATTTACCTTCCTTGCGAGCATCAGTTAATTAATGTTTGTACCTTGAAAATGTAAAGTGCAATTCAAGTGCTAAGTATTATGAATACTGGCTGGCAAATTCAAAAATGAATTTAACAGTTTTACTGCTCTTTAATGTATCTGGTACATGGCACAAAACGTCCCTCTTATGCGGCTCTGTGTACATGATAGATCTCATTTAAAAAGTCAGCCTATCAAAGAGAAATTGATTTAGATTTAGCTTTAAATTCCTGCTCAGGTGGTTTTAGATTTAGATTTAAGTCAGCAGATATTGACCACAACTGTGCTATAATAAGGTACTGACCTTTGTAACCCTAATGTAGGCCAGGTGACTAAAGGAACTAAAATTCCACTGTATTTTACTCTATGCAGTAAAAGTAACACTTTTATCATACCAGCTTAGCACACACCTGTCTTCTAGGAAATGAATTATGTCAGACTACCTACTAGCCACCAGATCATAGAATCATAGAAATGTAGGGCTGCAATGAAACTCCATTGGAATTCTATGGAACTTCTAGGGCTGGAAGAGGTCACCTAGACCATCCCCTCATGCTGAGGCAGGATTAAGTATACCTAGACCATCCCTGTCAGGTGTTTGTCTAATCTGTTCCTAAAAACCTCTAATGACATGGGTTCCACAACCTCTCTAGGTAACCTGTTCTCCCTGCTTAGCTATCCTTAACAGTTAGAAAGTTTTTTCTTAATATCTAACCTGAATCTCCTTTACTGCAAACTAACCCAATTACTTCTTGAATCTAATCCAGGTCAATAGTGTTGGAACATTATCAAATAAATAAAGACAGTGTTATTAATGCTTATAAATTTATTGTGATATTCAATGTTGTACTTAAGACCCAGCTCCTAAGAGCAAATTATTACAAAGGAATTTCAGCTGTCATTTTAAAATAAATTCCTAGCCTGAAAATGAGAACCAAGCATACCCTTCTTTAAAAAGAAACCAAAATATATTTTTTATTTTTAAAACATTGATTTTTGAAAGCTTGATGCTGGTAAAGCTGTGAAAAGTGCTGCATCCTATTATCAATCCATTGAGCAATCCAGGTCTCTATTTTGAGTTTCGAAACCCTTCCCAAAGGAAACAATGATGATTATACCATATGATGACAGCAATCCATATATTCAGGATTTCTTATGAATGAATTCCTCTGGTGCGTGATATGTGCATTTCCTTGCTTTGGGTAACTGGACTCACAGAGATTCCCCTATCCATAATAATCGTTTTCCAAATAATATGGAAGGCACATATGGGAGATGCAATTTGGTGAAATGCTCAGTTCTGACAATAACTGGATCCCCCTTCTTCCTGACTTCTTCCTATGCTTTCAACCTACATTTGGAATTTAACTTTTACATATATTATTATTTCATATGCTACTGATACTGTATTGTTATTTATCTTGGTTATACTTTCAAATTTTGACATATAAAAAAATTAAATGAAACCACTTTTAATGGATACCAAAGGTGTAACATGGCAGACTTTCTAATTGGGAGCCAAATAATAAACAAAGAAATAATTTGCTGCCTGACTTGTGGTAGTAACATAGACATTAGAAATGCTGGCTATTGGGAAATAAGAGAATACTGAATCAGACATTTAATATATATGTGCAAATTTAAGGAAAAAGGAAACCTAATATTTTGCATTATTTCATATTGCAAATGCAGGTGTTTTGTAAATAGGTTAAGAAAACACTATTTTGTCATTAAGAATATGGACCTAATTCTACTTCACTGGAGTGAATAGCAAAATTCCCTCTCAAGATTTGAACCCAAGTTTTTAAAGAATTTACAAGTAACCAAAACTTCTCTTGAACTTGAAAAGTCTGAAAACTTAGGAAAAAGTCAAAAGCGTAAGGTACAGGCTCTCACAGAAAAGTGGATTTTCTTCCCCCCTGCAGAGTGCTCGCTAACCCCAAGAGACAGAGGACTTCATGTTGGCTCAGGCTTAACATTTATGAGGTGACTGAAAGTCCAACATAAAGTGAATCCATTGTGAGTTAGTGCTTGACACTTGTAGGGACTTGTGGGCAGAATGATTGGCTGAAATTGGTGAGTTGAGAATTTTAATAAAATCTTTAAAGCAAAGAAAGTGCTTTTTAGTAAAGAAAAAAAACATTACTTAGCTGGCTTGTTTAAGGAGGGATCATGAGGATTTAACTCCTGAATGGCTGAACACTTCTTCTGAAAATTTTATGTAAATTCCCACGGCTAAAGAACGAACTTATACTACCAAGTTTCAATCTTGCAAAATATTTGTTCTTGTGGAGTGATAACCAATTGAAAAATTACAGGATTGATCATTTAAATTCAGGTATGAACTTAAATAAACTATAACTATAGTTGAAACTATAACTTTGTAGTCCTAAGAACAAGGGAAAACTGGCCAAATCCCCAATTTATAAGACTTAGTGGTGACATTTACGGAGAACCCAGAGTTGGGAAAAATTCCAACCTAATATTTCTGCACTGTCAATCCATGGCTGATATGAAGTGGGGAGGGACTATGGCCTCACTCTCCCTAACCCTTGAGGCACTGTGCTTGCAGGGGTTGTAGGGAGCAATAAGTTCCTGTGTTCCCTTATGCAGGCCACAAAGGGAGGTGAGGGGAAATCCTGCACCCAGATCAAGGGCCGGAAAATTCACCCCACAATTATGTACACACTGTTGGCTTAATAGTTTCACTATCTATTGACTGTTGTTGACAGTGTTGGTGTAGCCATGTTAGCCCTAGGATATCAGAGAGACAAGGTGGATAAGGTAGTATATTTTACTGGACCAACTTCTGTTGGTGAGAGAGAAGTTTTTGAGCTTACACACAGCTCTTCTTCAGGTCTGTATAGCTCAAAAGTTTGCCTTTTCACCAACAGAAGTTGGTTCCGTAAAAGACATTACCTCACGCACCTTGTCTATCTATAGATTGACAGTTTACATCAATGATGCTTGATGCTGTGGGACAGGCAAACTGTACATCTGCCATTTGCTTAAATATTTAGCACTGAACTGATGGGGAAGCAAAAAAGGCAGTTTCAACATCAGTTCAATGTATAGTATAATTTATCGCCATGGAATTATAATTGTAAGAACAATTTAAACTATGGAACAATCTGCCAAGAGAGATTGTGGAATCACTGTAGTTAAAGATAGTCAAGGCTAGACAATCTAAATATATCAGTCAGAAACACTGAGGGCCTGATTCTCCTCTCCTTTGGAGCAACTTCATTGAAGTCAATAAAAATATTCGGACGTAAGATCTTTGTAAATGGGGAATCAGAGCCTGTAGCTATAAGGAAATCAAACCTGTTATGATTCATCCACTAGATTGCCACCAATGTGATTCTAAGAATTTAACAGGTCTATACATTGTTACATGTAACATTCCTAAATAAAAAATACATTTTTAAAAACCTTAGCCTATTCCACTGTATGTATTGCCCATATGTGAAAAATGAACAATATGAAATTCACATTTTGGAAGAAATGTACCATTTTTATCTCAGGATTTTTCTTGCATTGAAAAGGCTCCTCCTACCAGCAACAAAAAAAAGGAGGGATAAATTTTCATTCCCATTCCAGACGCTCAAAATAAACGATCAGTTCAGAAATCCTAATTGTGTGTGACTTTACATTGTAGCATAAGCACTTCAAGTGCCAACAACACAGACAGCAAAGTGCTACACTGAACTTATTTCTCATTCAGCTCTTATAACTCTGTAAACAATCAATGGGATTTGTGCACTTATCTCACACACACCACTTTGAAAATTTCCCCAAACTGAAAATATCAAAGAGCATCATGTGCATTTTCAGTAAAAATGCTTCTACAAACAATGAGGCTGCAGGAACAGAGCCCCTTGCAGCTGTGCATATAGTAAATTCGGAGTTTAAAAAAACCAGGAGACATCTGAACTGTTGAACATTTGGAAAACAAGGTATTTATTTTATAGGGCTAAACACGAACTGCAATGCAGATTACTTATCTTCAGTCTGCACACTGAATCCCACTGAGAATAATAAATTCTCAGTGCAGATTAGATAACAGAATTTAACTCCAAATTTGCAAATTATATAAAGCTCTGGAAGTTTTAGTTTATACATGATCAAGTCTGTCACAACTTCATCCCCAGTCTATAAACCTGAAACTGTTCAGTGTGCACAAAATCTCAGATCAGCAGCTGCCTGAGTTTATAAAGTACTTCTCACAAAGAAGTTTTGGAGAGCTGCGTGAAGTCTCCACTTATGGTTAGAGAAAAAAATGTCACTGGAAAGACGGGGCACAATATCAGCATGAGTGAAAAATTAGAGCCATTAAAACAGGCTTTTACTTTAATGCTATCAAAATGATTGCTAGCTACTGTATACAAGCAATAATCACAGGAGACAATCCATTGAAGTTTTAGGAGGAAAAATATCTGATTTCAATTGCACTGCATCCACTTACTCCAGCTGACGATCTATCCTAGTTACTAATTCTTGGAGGGGGAAATGTATCGTGGTATATTAAACTCAGTAACTGTTGGCAGATCTTCCCCCTCAGTCTCTCAAAAGCATAATTTCTATTTCATCCATTTAGCAGCCATCCTACTGGTCATTTTTAATTAACTCCATTTTCTGTTTGTTTCACTTTTAAAATATCTAAACAGTTCCTAATGAAGAGTTAAGAGCCAGATTTTCAAAATTAGGTCATGTACAATTGCATGTATGCACTTGCACAACCTCAAACATATGCACAGAAGTAGCCGACTTGCACCTGAAAATGAGGTATTTATGTACATATAATACATCCATTGTATAGGTAAATTAGGTATTTGTCAATATAAGGTACGAATGCGCTGAAGTATGCCACAAATGCACGCACATAAATTAGAAAAACTGGCCTTCCATACACTGACACTTTAAAGACAAGCTAATACATAAGTAACTGCTAACAATTTTTCAGAATCTGTAGGGAATTTTGCTGAATCTTTTAAACCTCGTGAGTAGTTCTTGAGAAATAGTGATTGTGGCAAGGACAGTCTGTCCCTTTAAGTGCTGAGATTCCCAGACAGAGTCTGGGTGGGATGCTGCGGCGCTCTTGTTATGGTTATGCACAGCCATTGCCGGTTGATAAAGCAGAGCTCTTGCAAGCACCTTGAGCACTGTGCGATCACTGGACACCAGAGTGACACTTTCTCATTCTTTCTTACCTTCAGCACACAAGGGTGGATTAGCAAGGAGAAATAAGCAAAGACAAACCTACTACACATGAAGTCAGATTCATTCACTAAATGAGTTTCCTCATTACTGAGAGAACATGCAAAGGAAAAGAGAGAGAAAGCTGAGTAAACGGCTCCAGAAAATCTGGGAACATGAACACCTAAGTACTAACATGATTGGTAAAACAATTCTTTGACACTGTTAGCTCAATTATGCCTATTATAGGAGTGAGCTTTGGCAGAGAGAGTTGCACCACTGGAGTGCTGGTGAAGAGAGGCATTTATACTTTTGAAAGAGCATAACAACTCCTAGATGCCGGGTAGAGCACATGAAGAGATGCTGCTTTTCACACTTGTAAAAAGTGTAAACAGTGCACCTCCCAGGGCACTACTGCTGATACTGACTTCACCTTTAAAGGCGGGGGGGAGGGGCACTGCCTGGCTTGCCAGGTGTCATAAATATAAAGGGAAGGGTAAACACCTTTAAAATCCCTCCTGGCCAGAGGAAAAACCCTTTCACCTGTAATTGGTTAACAAGCTAGGATAACCTCGCTGGCACCTGACCAAAATGACCAATGAGGAGATGAGATACTTTCAAAAGCTGGAGGGGGGAAGAGAAACAAAGGCTCTCTCTGTCTGTGTGATGCTTTTGCTGGGGACAGAACAGGAATGGAGTCTTAAAACTTAATAAGTGATCTAGCTAGATATGCATTAGATTCTGATTCCTTTAAATGGCTGAGAAAATAAGCTGTGCTGAATGGACTGTAGATTCCTGTTTTTGTGCTTTTTGTAACTTAAGGTTTTGCCTAGAGGGATTTGAATCTAATTACCCTGTAAAGTATTTACCATCCTGATTTTACAGAGGTGATTCTTTTTACTTTTTCTTCTATTAAAATTCTTCTTTTAAGAATCTGATTGTTTTTCATTGTTCTTAAGATCCAAGGATTTGGGTCTGCGTTCACTTATGCAAATTGGGGATGATTTTTATCAAGCCTTCCCCAGGAAAGGGAGTGTAAGGGTTTGGAAACGTCTTTCTCCCCAAAATCCTCCCAACCGGCTCTTTCCCATTATATACTTGTTAGACGCTTGGTGGTGGCAGCGATAAAGTCCAAGGGCAAATGTAAAATAGTTTGTACCTTGGGGAAGTTTTAACCTAAGCTGGTAAAAGTAAGCTTAGGCGGTTTTCATGCAGGTCCCCACATCTGTACCCTAGAGTTCAGAGTGGGAAAGGAACCTTGACACCAGGGAAGAGGAAACAGAGCTTTATGGGCAGGGGGGCAGGCTCAGAAACTGCTGCAAAAAGGGGAGTGGGTCAGTGAGGAGACTCATCCCCAGGGATTGGAAGGGCTGAGGAGTTCAAAAGGGGCAAGCCTGGAGGGAGAAGCCCCTTTTTCCTGGACCAGGCAGAGCAGAACCCACCCACTCTCCTCTTGAGATGGCAAAAATACCAGGTTTGGTCAGGACCTGCTGTGGGCATTGCGCTAGCCGCTCCTTTCCAGAGGAGCTGGGAAGAAATTTTTTCCTCACCATCAGACTGGCCTAGGTGGGGGGGGGGGGTGTTATGGTGAATAGGGAAATGTACTAGGCTATGATGTTGCAACTCCTTCAGTAAGTTGGGGGTGGCTGTCCAGTGCAGGAACTCCCCAGGGAAGGGATACAGTGACCAGATAAATGACTTGGTAAAGGATGTAAAATGGAAGTGTTTGTTAAAGGAGCAAAATGCGGGGAGGGATGGTTCAGGGCTCCTCTAACTGGTACGGCAGGGAGCCAACCACCCTTTCTTATAGTGCAGTTTAACCCTCATTCGGGGTGGGGGATTAGGTCTCAACAATAGGTTGGCTGAGGGACCTGGATGGAAAAGAAGGGAGCTGTCAGAAGCCCCCCAGATAGATATTGAATGAACATGCAGTTACCTGCACTGTACACTTTTATCTGCCAGATAGTCCCAGACCTCTGATAATGCAGTGGCGGCATGATTAAAACCATATTAAGGGTCTCCTATGCTTTTTTTTTCTGTATAGCTGGACAACAACAGCCTCTTCCTCCCCTGCCCTCTTTATCACTAGGAAGTAGGGCAAGGTCATTAGTAGAAGACATGAGAAGTAATTCTTCTGCTCTTCTCTGTGTTGATATGGCCTCAACTGGAGCACTGTGTCCAGTTCTGGGCCACACATTTCACAAAAGATGTGCACAAATTCAAGAAAGTCCAGAGGAGAGCAACAAAAATGATTAAAGGTCCAGAAAATATGACCTGTGAGGGAAGATTGAAAATATTGGGTTTGTTTAGTCTGGGGGAAAAGAAGACTGAGGGGGAACATTACAACAGTTTTCAAGTTCATAAAAGATTGCTATAAAGAGAAGGGAGAAAAACTGTTCTTGTTAATGTCTTGGGATAGGACAAGAAGCAATGGGTTTAAAATTGCAGCAAGGAAGGTTTAGGTTGGACATTAGGAAAAACCTTCCTGTCAGGGTAGTTAAGCACTGGAATAAATTGCCTAGGGAGTTTGTGGAATCTCCATCATTGGAAGTTTTGAAGGTTAAACAATCACCTGCCAGGGATAGTCTAGATCGGGGTCCTCAAACTGGGGGTCAGGACACCTCAGGGGGTTGCGAGGTTATTACATGGGGGGTCGTGAGCTGTCTGCCTCCACCCCAAACCCTGCTTTGTCTCCAGCTTCTATAATGGTGTTAAATATATTAAAAAGTGTTTTTAATTCATAAGGGGTGGGGGGTCGCACTCAGAGGCTTGCTTTGCGAAAGGGGTCACCAGTACAAAAGTTTGAGAACCCCTGGTCTAGATAATACTTAGTCCTGCCTTGAGTGCAGGGGACTGGACTAGATGGCCTCTCGAGGTCGCTTCCAGTCCTACAATTCTATGATTAACTTTTCAATTAAATGTTTTCTCCTCAGAAGGAAAATGCCAATCCATCAAAAAATTTTTGCAGGAAAATACCCATTTTGACTAAACTTTCATTGGGAAAGGTTTCTCAGGACTAAAATGGAATTACTGGTCAAAACTAGACAAAACGACCAGAGAGAGAAAGAGATTGCTATGGAATTTTATAGGTTAAAGACTAATACAAATATTCTATTGAAAGGATATTATTCTGTATTTAATTCTATCCATTTTTTTCCTGTAAGAGACCCATGAAAGGGAGGCATACTTTGGCTTGTATGTTTAAATACAAAAGATTACAAATTGATTGCCAAATGGTGGCTTTTAGTGTCCAAAAGAATTAATTAAAAGACTTTTAAATTGATATCGGTTGAAAAGAACATTCAAAGTTTAATTTAGTAAACCAATAGGATTCTCTCTCTCTCTGTTTTGTATTTTTTAAAAGAGTTCCAATGCCTAAATTAGATGGAAATTAGCTTGGTATTATATTACAATTTTAATTAAATCAAGTGAGTACACACAGTAAAAACAATGGATCAAATTAAACTAGTAGGTGGTTAAGTATTATACCATAATTCATATCTTCGCATCGCTATTTACTGTTAACATTTGTTTTATATCCAGCTGTTGAGTACTCCCATTCTACTGCTTCTTACCAAATATATTGTGAAAAAAAAAACATTCTCGCCTTTTAAATTACAGCATTCATTTTATTCTTGTTTTCCAACCATACAGGGAAAAGTCTATGATATTGTTTGCTACCTGTTCCAGAATTGTTCATTTGCTACAGTTATCACCTAACTTTTGAGCTGAACTTAGCATAATAGTACCAACAAAACTTGAAAACCTCAAAATGTGTAGTTTTTTGTATTTAATATCTATTTTGTAATACACTGAGTAAACCTCCACACATTTGTGGATCATAGTTATTGATTTGTTTATTTTGCTTGAAAATAAGATATATTTATTATTTGTTTTATAATAAAACCTAGAGGCCTCAATCAAGAATCAATGCCCTGTAGCACAAGGCACTGTACACATACCTAACAAAAAGATGATCCCTGCACCAAAGAGCTCACAAACTAAGGTGACATTTACATTCTAAATTAGTGGTGCAATTCCCAGCTCTCATACACATACACCCGCTAGCTCAGTAGTTAGTAGTATAGCCACGGGTAGCATGGGCAACGACAACAGTACAACTTAGCTATGTGAGTACATGTCCACAGGCTTTAGGATGATTTGTGCTCGCCACAGCTAAGCTGTGCCACCACTGGCAATGCCCATGTTGGCCAAGAGGCCCCACTTTGAATGCTTGTTCTTCCACATCTGGGCTACTGCCCTTCTCATCACCCCACAGCCAGCTAGTAAGTAGGAGGGTGATGGAAGTAAAACATGTCAAACTGCAACAGAAACTAGAAGCAATAACTTGGATGTTAGGGCAATGGTGACTCACCGCAATAGTCACAGTGACAGCAGGTAATGACCGCCTGATGTTTTCCCAAGCTTTTAGGTGTGTCAAAAATACCCATCACTATTTCTTCTTCCGAGGGAGTGTGAGAGGAGACATACAGCTATCACTTGTCCAGACCTACCAAGCATAGTTCTCAGTGCTCACCTGAAGTATTCAGGTGAGCACTGTTTGGTTTGGTTTGCTGTTCATTTTTGATACATTTTTTATTATTTGATTTCCCCCAAGTCCTATTCAGACAGATGGAATTCCTACCCCAAGGAGGATGAAATCCATTTGTACATGTGCACACAAAGCACAGCGTCTGTGGCCTGGTCTTCTCTGCACTGATTTGCCCTGCTGCACTATGTGAACATGAGCAGGGGAACCAGTGCTAATTTTATTTATTTATTTCCAATTGTCCCTATATCTCTGCTTCAGAGGGCAGAGTGAAATTGGGCTCAGAAATGGTTCCAAAAATATTTCAAGTGGCTGGCAATCATCTAGTCCTTCAAGAAGCTGGTTTTATTTTCTCCCTTCTTCCACATGGGCCTCCTTAGGGCTCTCGGAAAAGGTACTGACCTAGAGTTGAAGGATGGGATCTCCAGAAGTTCTGCCCCTCTTTACTGTATGGGATTCACATGGGCCAGATAGGTCTACATTTCACTGAGAGGCCTCAGCCTGATTCTGTAGAGATCACATGGGAAGCCAGTTATAGAGATATCAGAGGGAGGGAGGCAGGAAACTGAGCCAAAGGCCTCAGCTACATTCTCTGGCATTGGCAGTGTTCATACTATGCCAGCCAAGCTCCCCAGTGGGACACTGGATAAGGGATGAAGCCGGAGACACGGAGCCTTCCTTTTTGCCTCTAGCTTTTCCCTGTTTAGCTCTCTCCCTCTGAAGCCTGCAGGGGACCCGCTGCTGCAAACGCCTCAGGAACAATCTCCCCAAAAGGCAAATGCGGTTCTGGGGCACACTAGGAATTAGGCCAATTATTAAGCCAAAAAAATTCATCTGAAATAAGATTGGGAGTCTCACTCAGAAAAGCTGTCTGCCGGCCACTAGGGAAGCAGATAAAACTAGTGACAACTTTAGGGGCAAGGCATTCCCCGGTTGCCAGTGTCTAACAAGTCTGTTTCTGCCCCCTAGCTGCCAGCTGGCTGAAGTACCCATTATAACAAACCACAGACCTTAGCACAATGAAGGAAAAATGTTCAGCACAAATTATTACCTATCCCTTGAAATATAATAATGCAAATGGAATATTTTACTCATTAAGTAGGTTCCCCCCCCCCCGAGCGTATGGCAGAGCTATAACATTAGTTATGTCAAGCCCAATGCACTCTAACACCATGTAGCAACAAAAGCACTAAAGAAGAAGATCTCTGGGCAAGAGAGGAAGTCACTGATGTCCTGGAAAGTTACAGCACATTAGAAGAATACCCAATATAAAACTAAATCAGTTCTCTTTGACTTCAGTCAAAAAAATAATCAAAAGCTGGATTCATTTTTTACTGGATCATTATTATGCTCCTCTGGAAATTGTCTGGCAGTGACATTCATTCCAGGAAATAATATAAACCTAGTAGTAGAGCTGAACTCAGGAGTCACAAGTACTTTAAAACTGAAAATTTAATTGGATTCTGGGATCGGTTATATCCGGATTGCATTTGCCATTCTTTCAGCCTCCAATTGTCCTTTCCAAATCAGAACTGCTAACGTAAACTTTTACAAGTATACAATAGGGAAAAATCTCTCATACAGATAATGAGCAAGAATTCAGTGGTTTTCAACCTATTTACCATTGGAGGCCACATATGCAGCTCTTTGGGTGTTATGTGGGCCACATCAACACAATACATATACTACCTGTATGGCCCTGAGGATGTCCCATGGGCCACAGCTGTGTGCTGGTCACAAGCAGCCCATGGGTGGCAAGTTGAGAACCACTGGGCTAGATTGTGCATGCAAAGGGGAAGAGAGCACAAGGAGCCTAAAATACATTATTTCTTCCACCCTGGCAGGGCCAGACCTTGCATTCAGGGAACCACTGCCAGCCCTAGACTCTTCCAAGTGCTTAAGCAGGCTATGGTTTACCAATCCCTGCACAGTGGATGGGAGAGGAGGGACCTGCGGAATCTTTTCAGAGGGTGCAGTAATGGTTCTTGTTCCCCTGACTTCTGAAAGTATTGTTCCTGCCACAGACATAATGCTTCCCAGAGCTTCCAAATCCCAACAGCCTTTTGCTATTTCTTAGAACTCTGAAAATCCCATCTCTCTGTTTTTGGCCATGAGATGTCTCCAGGGCTTCTCAAGCCTGAATTCCAAAACCAACAGATTCTGACGCACAATCCAAAAATTATCCACAGCTCCTGTAGAACTGAGATTTGAAGCTCTGACAGCATCCTACTGAGCTAGAAACCACATCTCCTTTTATGCCAATTGAATAAGGACATAAATCTGACTGAACAGAACATGAATTTGGGCTTGCAGGAGCTTACTGACAATGCAGGAGATCCACCTTCAAAAAATCCATATCATATGTCTGAAAGAGGCATGTTTAAACTCTGAATCATATTGGTGGCATTCTGCTTGACAGTAGCTAAAAAACAGATCATCCACCTAGTGGGCATTTATCTTGCACTGCGAGCCACATTCATGAGTTTCCATGACCACAAAAAATAGGAGGAAAATCTCTAATTTGTGACTGTGCTCAGAAGAATAGATCAGCCATGTGTCATTCAGAAAAGTCCAGAAAGCCAAAACATCAGGAACAGTGCATGTTTCACTTTCTTTTTTTCATATTTACAATTTAAATTTGCTTCCAATGCAATACAGTATTATTTTGTACAGACTGTAAACCATTCTCCATACAAACTCTACCTTAAAATGTTTTCTGGAGTTAGAAAACAGAGACGAAACAATGGATGAAATAATAAGAGTGAGAAAGAAATATTAAGAGGTATATGAGGAAAGGGAGAAAAGACTGCTTGCCAGATGAGACCTGAAAAGAGAGGGAGAAGTGAAGTAAAGAACACAGATTCTTTCAGACGGCATGAGCTGTGGGGTCTCAAATCAACAGTGACACAAGTGAGAAAGAATGCTTATGGTACAATACCTTCGTGGATTACTCTCATTAATATGCACGGATAAAAATACGACTCCTGAATAAGATCTGTTGGCTTCAGAGACTCCCTGTCCTTTTAACAGCATTCACAATTGAAGATTTTTTTCAGTCAGCTCAGTGGGTGCACCACTTTCTCCACATAAAAAGAAAAGGAGTACTTGTGGCACTTTAGAGACTAACAAATTTATTTGAGCATAAGCTTTCACGAGCTACAGCTCACTTCATCAGATGCATGCAGTGGAAAATACAGTGGTGAGATTTATATACACAGAGAACATGAAACAATGGGTGTCACCATATGCACTGTAAGGAGAGTGATCAGATAAGGTGAGCTATTACCAACAGGAGAGTGGGGGACGAGGGCAACCTTTTGTAGTGATAATCAAGGTGGGCCATTTCCAGCAGTTGACAAGAACATCTGAGGAACAGTGGGGTGGGGGGGGGGATAGACATGGAGAAATAGTTTTACTTTGTGTAATGACACATCCACTCCCAGTCTTTATTCAAGCTAAGTTAACTGCATCCAGTTTGCAAATTAATTCCAATTCAGCAGTCTCTCCTTGGAGTCTGTTTCTGAAGTTTTTTTGTTGAAGAATTGCCACGTTTAGGTCCGTGAATCTTTGGTCAAGTGACCAAAGAAATTGAAATGTTCTCCAACTGGTTTTTGAATGTTATAATTCTTGACGTCTGATTTGTGTCCATTTATTCTTTTACGTAGAGACTGTCCAGTTTGGCCAATGTGCAGAGGGGCATTGCTGGCACATGATGGCATAAATCACATTGGTAGATGTGCAGGTGAACGAGCCTCTGGTAGTGTGGCTGATGTGATTAGGCCCTATGATGGTATCTCCTGAATAGATATGTGGACAGAGTTGGCAACGGGCTTTGTTGCAAGGATAGGTTCCTGGGTTAGTGGTTCTGTTGTGTGGTGTGTGATTGCTGGTGAGTATTTGCTTCAGATTGGGGAGCTGTCTGTAAACAAGAACGGGCCTGTCTCCCAAGATCTGTGAGAGTGATGGGTCGTCCTTCAGGATAGGTTGTAGATCCTTGATGATGCATCGGAGAGGTTTTAGTTGGGGGCTGAAGGTGATGGCTAGTGGCTTTCTGTTATTTTCTTTGTTGGGCCTGTCCTGTAGTAGGTGACTTCTGGGTACTCTTCTGGCTCTGTCAATCTGTTTCTTCATTTCAGCAGGTGGGTACTGTAGTTGTAAGAATGCTTGATAGAGATCTTGTAGGTGTTTGTCTGAGGGGTTGGAGCAAATGTGGTTGTATCATAGAGCTTGGCTGTAGACAATGGATCATGTGTTGTGGTCTGGATGAAAGCTGGAGGCATGTAGGTAGGAATAGCAGTCAGTAGGTTTCCAATATAGGGTGGTGTTTATGTGACCATCACTTATTAGCACCGTGGCGTCCAGGAAGTGGATCTCTTGTGTGGACTGGTCCAGGCTGAGGTTGATGGTGGGATGGAAATCGTTGAAATCATGGTGGAATTCCTCAAGGGCTTCTTTTCCATGGGTACAGACGATGAAGATGTCATCAGTGTAGAGCAAGTAGAGTAGGGGCATTAGGGGACGAGAGCTAAGGAAGCGTTGTTCTAAGTCAGCCATAAAAATGTTGGCATACTGTGGGGCCATGCAGGTACCCATAGCAGTGCCGCTGATTTCAAGCTACTATTTTCCTTAAGAAAACATGTCCCAAAGCCAATAACTATATCGTCTCAATCACATAAAGGGAGAAGGGAGGTGGAGTGGCTCAGCAGCAGAAGTCTTCTGTTATTAAGCATTATCGTTATTTGCATTACAGTAGCAATTAGAACCCCCAACTGGTCTTTGAGCCACATTGTGCTAGGTGCTGTACAGTCCCTGTCCTGAAATGCTTTCAATCCAAAGAGGCAAGAAAGATGAGGGGCGGGGGAAGCGAAAAGTTACACAGCAGATAAGCGGCAGAGCCACAAATAGAACCCATGTATTCTGACTCCCCCTTAGTCCAAAGCTCGATCCACTAGATTGCACAGTCTCTGAGGGCTGGTCTATACTACACAGTTAGGTCAACATAAGGCAGTTTACATCACCCTAATTATGACAGTATGTACACTACAGCCTTCCTCCTGCTGATGCAAGTGCCCTATTACACCAACATAATAAATCCACTGTCACGAGAAGCATAAGGCTGTTGTGTATGTCGGTGTAATTAGGGCAACCCAGTGTCTGTGTAGACACTGCGCCCCTTACACTGGCTGTTGGCTGTCTTGTCAATTTCATGGCAGGAGCTGTGAAATTGACAAGAAAGCTGGGCAGCTAGAGCCCAGCTGCCCTTAGTTCCCTTGAAAAGCTGGGAGCCTGGATCCTGCTCCTGGTGGGGAGCCAGGGGAGAATGGAGCCTGCTTCCAGCTGGGAGCCAGGGCGAAAAGCCCCAGCGGCTCCTCTGCTCCCAGCTGAGGCATGGGTAGTCTTGTCAATTTCAAAGCTCGGGGAGCTCTGAAATTGACAAGGCTGCCCAGCTCCCCGCAGGGAGCAGGTGAGGGGGCCCAAGAAGACAAGAGCAGAGGTGCGGGGCAGCCCACCGGGGCAGACGGGCTCCTGGCAGGGAGCTGCCAGCGGAGCTCAGAGCTGGAAGCGCTCCCGGTCTGGATGTGCACCACTGCAGTAATTACTGTGTTGACTGAAAGCTGACTTAATATAGGTTGACTTACATTTCTAGTGTAGACATAACCTGACAATAGACCCCTCCAGACTTTAGTACCTGTCCTTTACAGAAGCTACAAGTGATTGTATTCTCTCTCTAATTTTTAGGCGTTCATTTTTTCCCCCACATGAATTTCAGCAGGGATGATAAAGAATTGGGTTGGCATATGGTGCCCAAGGTACAGACTGGCACATAGGAAAATCCTTCCTGCAGAAGAAATGGTACTCAGAGTATTATGCAAGCTGTCCATCTATAAACCCATCACCCACTTGGCACCCACTGCATGTCCTATGACAACACTCTAAAGTGTGATCAGGCATCATGCCATCCTAACACATGGACAAGAGGCAGGCAGCCCGGAGTGTGTACTCTATCTATGCTACCCTGGTAAAGATATTAATTAATTCCACAGTTATTGTAAAACAGTTCATGTCATTTTCTGGTAATTGCACAGTTTTGCCAACGGAAATTACACAGGAACTGGTATTAATGCTGCAGCTTTGTCTCCTGATAACTATGCAAACAATTCTCTGACCACTGTACATCAAACATGCATGTTTAGGGCAGGATTCCCAGACTGGTCTATCAGAACAGCTGTCCACCCTGAGCTTTCGTGCCTTTGGTTACAAGAATGTGCCATGGCAAATCTGGATCTGAGGGGGATTAACTTTCCGCAGCTGCAGGTGGTGAGATTGTTGGCGCTAATTAGGCAAAGAGCCTAGCAGAGGGTGGAGAAATTCAGTCATTATAATGAAGTTTCCACCATTTTGTCTGCTTTTAAAAGGGACTCAAAGGAATGTTGTTATGACTAACAATGTAAATCAGCAAATGACTCCAAAAATGCATCATTATGTGTGTGAACTCAATGGAATTGCACCCACTTTCCCCAACATTCAACTGCGCTGCAGTAAACAAAATGGAAGGATTGAAATGTCTGCAGTATCGTGAGTGATACTGCATTATGGCTTTAGAGCAGTGGTTTTCAACCTGTGGTCCATGGGTCCCTGGAGGTCTGCAGACTATGTCTAAGATTTCCTTTTGAGGTCTGAACCTCCATTCAAAATATTTTAGGGGTCCACAAATGAAGAAAGGTTGAAAACCACAGCTGCAGAGAGCCATTTCTTAAAATGACTACAATGGCTGAAAGATTACAAAAATGGCCAGTTTGTGATTAAACACATTATGCTTTCTGATCGTGCAAGCTTTATGAATTACTTCACCTATTTTCATAACAGTTTAAACCACTAAACCCTCCTCAGCTTTTATAACAGGGGACATACCTCAGCAACAATGAGTGGTTTTGGTTTCAGTTCTACTCCAAGAGGACAACCGTACAGATCACAACTCACCACAAGAACAGCCAGAGTAGAGATGGAAAGCACTGAATGAATACAGAGAACAAATAACCCTCTCAGCCGTAGAGGTGGTCCTTCCATGGCAGGGTTGAATAAGGTTGTCAGAGTGGGGTGATAAGCCTTCACTCTTGTGTTTCATGTACCATGCCTGCTCCAGATTTAGAAGGCTGAGGTCTCTGGGAATGTCAACCTGACACATATCTTCAGCTGATTAGTGATGAAAGAGACTCCCCTTGGACATCATCAATGTCTCCCCATCCTCCTGAGGGGTCGCTGCTGAGAGGTCTGAGGTTCTGCCTTCCCTCTAGGGGCTGAGCGCACTGTCTCCACACTCAATACAATGGAGTAAAAGATTAGATCCAGGAATCAAAGTCAGATATCTCATGTGATGGAGGATCACTAGGGCTGGCAGAAACATTGATTTTAATCAAAAGCAATAAAAAAAGTGAGCCATATCAACTTTCAGAAGGCTGCTATGAGCAAAATATATATACAGCTTTGCTCTAAAGAAAAGCAGCTCTATCTGTACTAGTAAGTTTGATTGGCCACATCTGCAGAAAATCATGGGGCTTGAGTCACTCTCACTGAAACTGCATCCTCCAGTCCAGCAAGAGAAGCTAGGTCCCTGGGAGGGCTCACCTCAGGGAAGAGCTGGCAATGACTGTGCCATGTTTTTCCCTAGTGGGGGGGGTCCCCCAAAAGAATAAGCTCCATAGGAGTTGCTCCAGAAGAGGCTGAACAGAAAGGTGCTGAATTGACGCTTCTCCTGATTAAACCACCTCTCAATCAACATCACCCTCTTTTGGGGAAACAATAGCTGGCTCCTGCCTCTCCAGCTCAGTAGGGATTCCGTCTGTATCACTGCAATCTCTGCCCCCCCCCCCAAACTGACTTTCTGCCACTGGAAACCCTGAGCCAGAGTCTTTGCCGGCTTGATGATTCAAGCCCATGGTGCTACACGGTTTCAGCCATTGGTTCCTTTTTGGATCCCTACACTCTGTGTAGCATTAGCGGCTTAAGGAACTTTCTTACCAAGTAGAAGTTAGACAAGATGGGACAGCTGAAATCCAGCCCAAAAAAAATTGTTTTTTTTTGCTATGCTACTCCCCTTGCCCTCCCATTTTGAAATAAATGGGTCACATATTCCCCATTTACCGGAGGGGGGGGTGTTAAAGCTTTTTGGTGCCAAAATGAAAGGATGTATAAGATGCTGACAGTGAAAGTAGATTTAATTACCATAGGTGTAAATTGAGGCAAAGGACTAAAATTGGTGCAACATGCATGTCCAGGAGCAATACGTTTAAGTACTTAAACTTACAACTTCTTACACCCTCCTGCTAGTTGCTTTTCATGCAACACTCTTTCTTCTCTTTTAGAGTGACTTTCTACATGTAAGTTACATCATTTTGCATCCTCTTATTGTCAGTGGGCCAAACTCCACAGTGATATGTGAAGAGGTATAAGTAGCAGCCAAAACAACACTAACAACAACTGAATCCTTTTGATTTTAGTTAACAAGTTACAGCCTTATTATAAAAACAGACATAACGCTCTATTTCCTTCAACATCCCATGTCAAAAGTCTCCACTTTTTGTGAAGGGTGACTGGAAACCATTAGTAACACCTGTCTCTGTAAATCATTTTGTAATGCTCCAAGGGAAAGATGCTAATAAAGTGCACTGAGCACATTTATGGAACATTTGTGATTTTATCATTCATAAGAACATTGGGGTGTTAGAGGAGACAAACCACTCTCTTTTACAGGATAGAAAACAACACATACTTTACATTTATATAGTTCCCATCACCTAAGAATTTTTAAAATATTAATTCATTCCTACAATACCTCTATGAGATACTACAGAGACTTTATACCCACCTCAAAGATGGGCAAACTAAGGCACAGAAGAGTGACTTCTCTGAGGTTACCCAGCACAGTAAATGGTAGAGGTGGAAATTAAACCTCAGAGATTTGCCTCTCCCTATGTACCAGTTCCTTGCTCTATCCATTAGACAATATTACCTCCCCATTGACTTTTTAAAATGTTTTATGAAAGCGCCAGAAAAACATACTGAAAATCTAGTGAAGAATCTCAGAATATTATCATCCCTGAAATACAGGATTTTATTTAGTTTTTGTGGCAATGTAATCCAAAGAGAGACGAAATAATCTGCATAACATGAATATAGTTTTTACATATAGCAAACCTCACTGTAACTCTCAATTCATTTACAAAGGCTAATTTTTCTATTCAGTGCTAACAGGAAAACATTGTATGATTATTTCTCTTTCCCCATGAACAAGTTAAGGTTTTGTACATTTGGATTCTCTACATGAAACTTTCATTCAGTTATTTTCCAGCATCACCTTTTGACGTGATTCACTACAGGAATTTCCGGGTGGGGCATGAAAGGGAGAAACAAACCAGGAAACTATCTAAGCCTTCTGAACTCAGAGGGTTTCACTGCTCAACTGTTGTATTTCAGCATTACCATTTCTTCAACCCAACATGGAGTGAGGCAGTTTGTGAATAATTACAGCTTCTTACGTTACTTCTCTATAAAAGCACCGCTCTAAATCCAGTAAAACGCTGGATACACTTAACGCACAGGAAAATATTTACACAGATCCATAGTTTTTGGCACAAAGATGACAATGAAAATAAAGGGAAGAAACTGGGCAAAATTCAGAAGCAATATGTAATAAGAACATATAATTTATACTCCTTTATGCTCACTTGGAGCCCCTTAGACCTTCTTATACCTACTCTATTGACGCATAAGGGAGCCTGAACTGATGTTATTTATATGCCAAAGAGTCAGAAAAGCTGTAAGCCAAATTAGAGGGCCCTGAACTGTATGCATTCTTACGCATTCTTCTGTTAGTTGCTTTTCCTTGATACACCCTCTCCCTTCTGGCGTTTCAGCTTGTGATGTATAGCACCTAGACTTCCTTTTCATCAGTGGGCCGAGTTCACAGACGGTGCATAAGTCAGTGCGACTCTAAGAGAGTCTAAGTAGAAGTAATAGAAGTTGGGAAAGCCAGGTGCACTTACTTAGATTCAGTTCTGAATTTAGCCCTTCAAGTCTGCCAGTATCTCTTGCAATGAAATTAGTGACTCAAAGTAGTTACAGAGCCAAGACTCAGATTAGAAAGCCAGAAACGATCATTATGATCATCTAGTCTGACCTTTGGTACAACACAGACCACAGAAATTCACTCAGTAATTCCTGAGCCCAATCAACTTGTGGATGAATCAGAGCACCTCATTTAGAAAGACGAAAAGGAGTACTTGTGGCACCTTAGAGACTAACAAATTTATTTGAGCATAAGCTTTCGTGAGTTACAGCTGAATGCATCCGATGAAGTGAGCTACAGCTCACGAAAGCTTATGCTCAAATAAATTTGTTAGTCTCTAAGGTGCCACAAATACTCCTTTTCATTTTACGAATATAGACTAACACGGTTGCTACTCTGAAACCTGTCGTTTAGAAAGATATCAAATCTTGATTTAAAGACTTCAAGTGATGGAGAATCTACCACACCTCTTGGCAATCTGTTTCAACAGTTAATTGCCTTCACTATTAAAATATTCACCATATCTCCAGATGAATTTTACTAGCTTCAACTTTCAGTAATGACTTTTGATATATCTTTTCTGCTAAATTAAAGAGACCACTAGTGTTTCCTCCCAATATAGGTACTTAGAGAGCATGTATCAAATTGATCTCAACCTTCTCATCAATAAGCTAAACAGACTGAGCTTCTCAAGCTTCTTCCATGATTTTTAGATCTGAAATCACAGAAATGTTCAAGAGAACACAAATATTGCAGCTGAAATAGTTTCAGAGTGAGCTGGCTGCACTGGAAATATACATATGTTATCCTGATAAAAGCCCTAGCTGCAAGAACAGAACACAGGTGTCAAGGTGTATTCCTTCTTTGCTTACTGAAAAAGCATTGTAGCTGCTTAAAGCAGAACTTTATCTGTCTAGCTATTTATTCCACACTCATTGCTGGACTATTAGAGCATACTGACAGGAAATGATTAGAGTCAGTGTCTGAAAGCAGCAGCATCACTAGTCACCATTTATGTAGCCTCATCCCCAAAGATCTCTGAATGGTACACACCCTGTCTGCCCACATGGTGATACATTTTATAAAATATGGAAGCTTCCAATCCAGCATTCAGATTGAAAAAGCAGTTATTGTTCTCAAACTGTGGGTTGGGACCCCAAAGTGGGTCATGACTCCGTTTTAATGGGATTGCTAGGACTGTCATCAAACTTTCTGGGAGCCAGGACAGAAGCCAAAGTCCAAGCCCCACCACCCACTACTCTCAAGCTTTGGCACCCCCCAGGACCGTGGCTTTGGTCCCCCTTCCTGGGATGACGATCTTGTAGTAAGTTTTTGTTTTCAGAAGGGGGTCACAGTGCAATGAAGTTTCAGAAACTCTGGTCTAGACCATCCCTGACAGGTGTTTGTCTAACCTGCTCTTAGAAATCAATGATAGAGATTCCACAACCTCCCTAGACAATTTATTCCAGTGCTTAACCACCCTGACAGGAAGTTTTTCCTAATGTCCAATCTAAACCTCCCTTACTGCAATTTAAGCCCATTGCTTCTTTTCCTATCCAGAGGTTAAAAACAACAATTTTTCTCCCTCCTCCTTGTAACAACCTTTTATGTGCATGAAAACTGTTTGTCTCCTCTCAATCTTCTCTTTTCCAGATTAAACAAACCCAATTTTTCCCTCATAGCTCATGTTTTCTAGAACTTTAATCATTTTTATTACTCTTCTCTGGACTTTCTCCAATCTTTTCTGAAATGTGGCGCCAGAACTGGACACAATACTCCAGTTGAGGCCCAATCAGTGCAATGAGTAGAGCGGAAGAATTATTTCTTGTGTCTTGCTTACAACACTCCTAATACGTCCCAGATTGTTTGGTTTTTTTGCAACTGTGTTACACTGTTGACTCTTATTTAGCTTGTGGTCTCCTATAACCCCCAGATTCCTTTCCACAGTACTCCTTCCTAGGCAGTCATTTCCCATTTTGTGTGTGCAACGGATTGTTCCTTCCTAAGTGGAGTACTTCGCATTTGTCCTTATTGAATTTCATCCTATTTACTTCAGACTATTTCTCCAGTTTACACAGATCATTTTGAATTTTAATCCTATCCTCCAAAGCACTTGCAACCCCTCTCAGCTTCGTATAGTCCGCAAACTTTACAAGCGTACTCTCTATGCCATTATCTAAATCACTGATGAAGATATTGAACAGAACTGGACCCAGAACTGATCCCTGCAGGACCCCACTTGTTATGCCCTTCTTTGAGATCAACAATCCTCCAAGCCAAGGAAAATATCAGGACAAACCCCTTCATACTTAGGGGAGTAGTGGGGCTGGTTGAGAAATATATCAAGGAACGCTCAGCATTTTTGCTTTGGATCAGCATGTAAATGGATTTATCTGGAGTGGGATGCTATTACATGACTGGGGTAATTGTTTCTGACTCAAAGGGGAAGCATCAGATAATACACAATGTGGCAAGATATTGTTTCTGGTTGGAGAAGTCAGCACTTTAGTCTGGTATGGAGAAGAGTGTTTTATATAGACTTTTAAATTGGAAAACTATTCCTGGTTGAGTGTACATTTTACTGGCTGATGGGGCTGGAGTATCTAATCCCTTTCTTGTGACAGAGATATTATACCTGGATAGAAACATCTGCCTGCCAGCAAGGTTAACATCCCATTATTATTCTCCTGGATTAGCAGTTGGTCGTTTGGGAATTTTGCTTTGTAAGAAAGGGTACGGGCTTTCCATGCCAACTACTGACAGCCAAATATGCAGTCACTAGCTAGTGTATCACCAGAGCGTATAGGAACAGATTGTTGTTAAAGTCTGCACTCTCAAAACTCTCAGTGTTCTGCTTTAAATCCTAATTTCATAGTAAATTTAAATAAATTCCTGGAGTGTGAACAAATAAAAAGGCATAAAAGTCTCACCTAGACTTTCATTTTAATTTAATTATGTGATTTTTCTGTAAGAATGTGTTCCTGTCTGTCAGTTTTGGTTGTTGTTTTTTTTTTAGAATGGCAGCATTTCATATAGCACAAGGCTAAAGAACATATTTATGCTTAATAAAGTAAACAAAAAAAGTTAGCTTTATAACAAAGTTTGGCATTTGAAACACGATACAAATGAGGCTTCATGAGGTTAAGCGATCACAGGATAACTACACATGCTGCTGGGGCGCCTCTTATGGTAGAGCACACAAGCTTTACACCTCCCATGTAAGGAAGTTTATGCTTGTCTTCTATCTTGCTCTCTTCTCATCATGAGACAAAATTATACAACTGGAAGATCAGGGCAGCCTGTGCTGAGCTGAAACTGTTCTATAGTGTCCTGGTATATCTATTTGCTGCTTCTATAAATAATTCCTTTGTTGCTCCTGAGGTCAGCAACTCTGGCCTTATGCTCTAATAAATTTGTTAGTCTCTAAGGTGCCACAAGTACTCCTTTTCTTTTTGCGAATACAGACTAACACGGCTGCTACTCTGAAATCTGGCCTTAAGATGTATTTATGCGCCAAGACGCACTTGTGCTATTTGCACTGAGTACACATATACACCTCTTGACCTCCAAACAAGTGGTCATATCTTCTGCTAGTCTTTTACCTCCATCATTACACTGGGATCTTCACTCTCGGACTGCATTTGTTTGAGATAGGGATTATCTTTACAGTAGAACCTAGAGGTGGACGGGGTTGGTTGGGTTTGTTGTTGTTGTTGGTTTTTAATATTTAATTTATTTAACAAATTTTATTTACTTTAGACTACTGATAACTAACTGAGCAGCCAAGGCTGCTCAGGACTGAACTGCAGTGCACATATCCAGTCAGTGCCTCTCACTCCGTGAGCTCTCTCAGCTCAAGATCGGGCCTCTCCCTATGGATCTTTCCCAGCAGAAAGCACAAAGATTTTGCTCCTCCTACCTCCACAGTTAAGATCAAGTTTCAGAGTAGCAGCCTTGCTAGTCTGTATTCGCAAAAAGAAAAAGGAGTACTTGTGGCACCTTAGAGACTAGCAAATTTATTTGAGCATAAGCTTTCGTGAGCTACAGCTCACTTCATCGGATGCATTTGGTGGAAAATATAGAGGGGAGATTGATATACACACACAGAGAACATGGAACAATGGGTTTTATCATACACACTGTAAGGAGAGTGATCACTTAAGATAAGCCATCACCAGCAGCGGGGGGGGGGGGAGGGAAAGGAGGAAAACCTTTCATGGTGACAAGCAAGGTAGGCTATTTCCAGCAGTTAACAAGAACATCTGAGGAACAGTGGGGGGTGGGGTGGGGGGGAGAAATAACATGAGGAAATAGTTACACTTTGTGAAATGACTCATCCATTCCCAGTCTCTATTCAAGCCTAAGTTAATTGTATCCAGTTTGCAAATTAATTCCAATTCAGCAGTCTCTCATTGGAGTCTTTTTTGAAGCTTTTTTGTTGAAGGATAGCCACCCTCAGGTCTGTAATTGACCGGAGAGACTGAAGTGTTCTCCGACTGGTTTTTGAATGTTATAATTCTTGACGTCTGATTTGTGTCCATTTATTCTTTTACGTAGAGACTGTCCAGTTTGGCCAATGTACATGGCAGAGGGGCACTGCTGGCACATGATGGCATATATCACATTGGTAGATGCGCAGGTGAACAAGCCTCTGATAGTGTGGCTGATGTGATTAGGCCCTATGATGGTGTCCCCTGAATAGATATGTGGACAGAGTTGGCAACGGGCTTTGTTGCAAGGATAGGTTCCTGGGTTAGTGGTTCTGTTGTGTGGTTGCTGGTGAGTATTTGCTTCAGGTTGGGGGGCTGTTTGCAAGCAAGGACTGGCCTGTCTCCCAAGATCTGTGAGAGTGATGGGTCGTCCTTCAGGATAGGTTGTAGATCCTTGATGATGCGTTGGAGAGGTTTTAGTTGGGGGCTGAAGGTGATGGCTAGTGGCGTTCTGTTGTTTTCTTTGTTGGGCCTGTCCTGTAGTAGGTGACTTCTGGGTACTCTTCTGGCTCTGTCAATCTGTTTCTTCACTTCAGCAGGTGGGTATTGTAGTTGTAGGAATGCATGATAGAGATCTTGTAGGTGTATGTCTCTGTCTGAGGGGTTGGAGCAAATGCGGTTATATTGTAGAGATTGGCTGTAGACAATGGATCATGTGGTATGATCTGGATGAAAGCTAGAGGCATGTAGGTAGGAATAGCGGTCAGTAGGTTTCCGATATAGGGTGGTGTTTATGTGACCATCGCTTATTAGCACCGTAGTGTCCAGGAAGTGGATCTCTTGTGTGGACTGGTCCAGGCTGAGGTTGATGGTGGGATGAAAATTGTTGAAATCATGGTGGAATTCCTCAAGGGCTTCTTTTCCATGGATCCAGATGATGAAGATGTCATCAATGTAGCGCAAGTAGAGTAGGGGCATTAGGAGACGAGAGCTGAGGAAGTGCTGTTCTAAGTCAGCCATAAAAATGTTGGTATACTGTGGGGCCATGCGGGTACCCATCACAGTGCCGCTAATTTGAAGGTATACATTGTCCCCAAATGTGAAATAGTTATGGGTGAGGACACGACTCACCACTTCAAACATTTGCTGACTCACAGTCTTTAAAGAGACTTCTTCAAAGAACACAGTTAAATTAGAATGTATGAGCCAAACTCTCTGCTGGAGAAAAAGTCATGCAGAAATTGGCCCAGTGTCTTTTTCATAAGAAGACAATAAAATACACTCCACTTTTTTAGTCAGTCATTCTTTTTCTTTTAATCCTAATTAGCACAGAGTTATGTATAACTGAAACATACCTTAATGACCTGATTTTCAAAAGTGCTAGGCACACAGTAGTTTCCATTGCGTTCAGTGCGTGCTCAGTATTTTAAAAATCAGGCCATTTATTTAGGTGATGAAATATGTCAATAGGAGCCTGATTTCAGGCATCCGTTGTTAAAAATCTTGACCTAATATTTGATAATTTATACATATTATACCTGGAAAGAGATTCAATAGTTATCACAATAGCTACAGAAAATGTATTTCACTTAAAGTCATATTGAGGAATTTTTTATTTTTATACACATAAGTGTCAGCTATAAGGTGTTTGATCTCTGTGGTGCAGTTTATCAGATTTCACTGGCATTGCACTGACACTGTAGAAAGTTTTGGTATGAGCTGTACGTAGGCAAAAACTCGACCACAAATATTAATGGCCTTGAGATAATTTCCTTTTTTTTAAAAAAAAAAAAAAAAAAAAAGAATCACATTCTGACTCTTTGTGAACATGTCAAGTGTTAAAGTGTAATTCTCATCAGGGTTCAGATGGGGGGGGGAGGAAATGATGCTCTTCCAAGTTTCACCCACAAAATAAACTCCACCCATGTGAGCTTCCAAAATTAGATGCCACTCAATGTACACTCGCACAGATGTCTTTGCATCAGTTATACTCAATTCAAATTTTTGAATTTTTCTTTACTACATGGCAGTTAGATTTTCATTTAAAAAAAAAAGCCAGGTGGGATTCTGTACAGCAAGATAATACTTCCATAGAAGTGCCAATATGGCATATGGGTGTATAGCTGCTGTTTCTAAGCCATAGGTTCAAAAATGTATATTTCTAGACCAGGAGCAGTAAATTATTTTTTGTCAAGGCCCAAATTTCTCAGTAAAGGTATAATCAATGTCCAGACTCCAGAGAAAATAATAATACAAAACAATAATGATAAGTAAATAAAAAGATTTCGCTGTCCATTCAAAAGTGTCTGGTGGTCTGGAATTGGCCCGTGGGCTGCCTATTGACTACTCCTGTTCTAGATCCTGCTCCTTAAGTTGCCACTTCAGAAATTCTAGTTAGCATGTATTCCTTTCCTCCTGCATCTAGAAATTCAATTGCCTCAGCATCTGAGACAATTTGGGGAACATGTCCGTATAGCTTACGAATTCTGGATGATGTTTATAAAGTTATTGTTATGAAATGCTGTCATTTTAAATGACTCTGTGAATGTGGAATTCACCATTTGCTGACAAGCATCTAGCAAGTACTCACCAGATCAAGGACAATGGAGAGTTGTAATGACTGCCTGGTTAGGTGGAAGCACCTTGGAACCCTAAGGACGGTGACAGAGTTGGGAAACCAGTTCAATCTAGTATCTCTGCAGAGGTCTGAGACAGAATGAAAAAGTCCCAAACAGGACAAAAAGAGCTAGAAGTAACAAAGCAGGGATTTAAAGAGAACTCATGGGGGAAAGCTTTGGGAGCGACAGAAAGCTTTGGGCAGGAGAGGAGAAGAGACAGGCATGATTTCATAAAGAGGTCGGGAGGTGGTTTAGCTGTGAGATCAACCAAGGTCAAATCAAGCTGACCTGGAGAGAGGTAGAGATAGGCTGGCTCCATGGTTCAGGAGACAATTTCTACTACATGCTGTAGTAGAAAGATCTTGGATGCCACAAAGGACTCTGACACCAGCCCAAAGAATGTTCCACGGTGGTGAGGAAACTGAGGCAGTGAAATGCATGTAGGGTTTATTATTTTTGTCTCGATCTGTGTATGTCTCAGGCTACTAAGCAAAGAATCCTGTGCAAGTCCTTGTATGTTTGTGTTGTGTGTTACATATATCACATGGCCCTGAAGAGGTAAATTGTAAACCCACAAGAGTGGAGTTCTGAGAAGGGGTATGCATACACCATATGGGAGCCTGAGGGATATTCACTGGTCCCATGGGCTAGGCAGTTGGACTGATAGCTCTCTGGAGAAGGCATTAGACAGAGGATCTGCCCTCCCTCCCCCAACAGTGTGTATAGAGAGATCAAGCCAGAGTCAGTGCCTGCACTCTGTTCAAACTTGGAGGCTTAAATCACACAGAGATTCAGTGTTTAGATCTCCTCATGGTAGTCTGGTCAATGTCCATGAGGGGGATCTTTACTACATATGTGACACCATTCGTGAACAAGATCTGACAATAACCAAGTCATCATCAACTTTTAGTTGTAAATCTAGTCACTTTTTTAAAAGAATGGCATAATAGTTTCATTTGCTACACCTGCCCCTGAATCCCACTGCTAGTTTTTGTGGTGCTGTATCACCATTTTTGAAGGTATATATTATTTCTGTCCCACTATTGCTTTATGAAAGGCTCACACAGAAACAGGAGGAAATGACTAAGAGCCAGATTCTGACTGAGTAGGCTCATTGATCTCAATAGTACAAGTTGGGGCATAAGGTAACTCTCCAATGTGCATAAAGGTATGAGAATCAGGCTGTAACTGATTACAAAGAGAAACAGTCAAACTGACTCCATGCACAGCGCATAACGGAAACTACGTGGGGGGAAAAAAGCGGAGACCAATATTTCTCCAATTGCTTTCAACTCCAGTAACCTTAGGTGTTGTAAAAACAGTGGATAAAGAAATTTCAGACATATTTTTAAATAGACTGCGTCCCCTTGCCCAAATACAGTCTATGTAGGAATGAAGCCTTACACCTGAAAAACTCCAAATGTTACAAAACGCCTGTCAAGCATAGCAACAAAGATCCCTGTGAGCACATCACCTCAGTGCTCTGCTCTCTACACAAGTTGCCCACTGGCAGCCCAGGTCAAGCCCAGGTCTCTGTCCAAATATTCAAAGCCTTCCATAGGATTAGCTCTACCTATCTCCGAGATCACCTCTTCCTCTATGACTGCCAGAAATGGCTGGTGTTTCACTGAAAACCAACAGAGGGAACACATGAATGCAGGAGTCTGGACCTAGACCCATAGGAGCTAGACCTAGACTATAGAACTCACATCCAGATGAGCCAAGAATGACCGTGCAGCAGCTCACCTTTTCAGTATTAACCGCCAGATTCATTGGTTTAATTTAGCTTTCCTCAGTTCTTCAGATACACAATCATGCAACACGTTCACTCACACAAACAAAGTATAAACTAATCAAGCTATTTCTCTGACAGGCTGAAAAGAAAAGGAGGAAGAGAGATTGTTATTGTTATTTCTCTTTGAAATTACTTGGGAGGAGCGGAGATGCTACAATGATGGGAACCATGTAAATTCCTAGACTAGATACACAGACAGATTAGAGAGACAGATTAACTACATAACATTAATACCCTATTGTACAGAGGTGAGTATCAATCCAGTTCTCAAATCTCTAGTTTACTTCTTTTCATTTTAAGCTCCCTGATCTTATTTATTGGCAAGAATTTGTTCCTGCCTATTTGATTAACTTAAATGTTTACTTCTACTTTAACAAACAATTCTATTTATAGAAAGTACCATGTTACAATTTTCGCGGGTTGACGTAACGCTTTACTACATATCAAGTGTAAAAAAATTAAATATCATTTGAATATTTTCCAACTTATGTAACAAACAAAAGACAAGATATCTTTGTGCTTCTTTCTAATTCTTTTCTTCAATAGATCCCTTATCTCAGATTTGTACAAAACGTAGCCAAACAACTACCATTAACTATTTGAAAATGTACTGGTAGGTTGTTAGTAAAAGGTCAAGTTACATTTGGGACAAGACAAATGTGCTTTAAAAACGTTAGTAATGTATGCCAACATTAACCTTGACACTCCTTCTGCCTAAAAACCCCAACCAAAATTAAAAAGCTAAATAAATATTTTTAAAAAACTGAAATTCCACATAAAATAACCAAAAGAAAAAAAAATTAAAAAAAAATCCTACCGAGCAAATTTTTACCCCAGAAAGAGAAATGCCAGAAACTCTATGAAGTGCACTAGGGACCTCACTGTTGGTATGAACTGCAGGAAGATGGTACAAGATACCAGAGCAATGGGCAACAGTATAAAATCCATAGATAGATTAAATAGATATCCACAGGAACAAACTCCTTCCAATGAGCACTTGCAGAACGAAGGTTTAAAATGAATCAAGTATTGTTCTATGTAATAGCAGTTTTTCATCTCTTAAATCTCCGTTTGTTGCAACATGCTCACAAAATGAAATTTCTTTCCTAAGGACCATGCCTGTCTTATTCATGCTAAGTATCTCCTCACTCCGTTTGCCAGCTCAGTGATTTCAATAAAAGTACTCATGGAGTAAGATTCTGCCTAGTGTGACCGTGTCAGAATATGAACCTAAGGGAGAGATGGCAACACTACAAATTGAAAATTTGCCCAAAATGAAGGTTTTATAAAAATAAGCTTTTACAAACCCTAAAAATCATCCCATTAACTGTTTTTTTTAAGTTCAGTTGATTTTTTCTAAAACCATTCTCCTGTAGTATTTGCAACCCAAATACAGCAATAAGACCTGTATATGAGACCTGACTGTGAAACTGGCAATTCTATTTCCATTATCCAGGCAGAGTAAAACAACGAAGGTAAACATACAGAGTTCAAAGCAAATTAGATATTTAATATTTCCATGGTATAAATATAAAGTGCTATTTGTAACACAAATAAAGCCACTTGCGCTAGTTTGGTTTTTTTAATCAATACATTATTTTGTTATCTGACAGCATGTCTTTAACATGGGCCTATTCTTTCTGCCTTTTTAATTTAGATTTTCTTTTATAGAAAAAACATATTTAGAACCACAGCAATTTTCCCCAGCAGTTCTAGCACATACAGGACCTCAGGAGGGTCTGATTTTCAAAAGGGCTAATCATTCAGTGCTCTAGTGAAAGTTAACAGGAGCTGCTGGCAACCAGTACCGCTGACACTCTGGCCCTAAGTTACTGTATGCGAGTGTGTCCATTTGAAATTTCAGTTTAATATTCATCTATGGCCAACTTGTCTAGCTGCAAAACGTATACATTTCCCCTCCCTCCCCCATCTATATTATTTACTTTTAACAGCAGTGAACAATTCCAGGGAGGATGCCTTCCCCAAAATACTATAGTCCTAGCAACACTGGGCACAAGTCTGACAAATCCTGAGTATAACTCTGAGCCTGGAGTGGGTTTCTTTTGCTATGATACATAATGGTTTTTGTGGACCTCTTGTCCATTGGGTGTTGACTTGCTGTCTCGTATTGATCTCCTCTGCTAGGCTGCTGTGCCCAGCAACTTTTTATTCAATATGCAGGCAGTCCAGCAAAATCAGCTAAAATCCTTACCTCTAAAGTGCTGGCATACTGACACAAGGTGCTTCAACAAGCCAGATTTTAGCTCACTTCATTTGGCTGTCAGCATATGGAAATCAGCCAGAAGACAAAACATGGGAGACACAACACAAGTGAACAGAGCTAAAGGAAGGAGTACAAGAGAAGGCTCAAGTGAAGGAGGAATGGAGGTGGCTGTGGAGGCAGACACACAACACAGGGTCCAGGAGAGAGACAATCCAATACCTGAAGTGGAGAGATGGACATATATATACACATACACATACACATACACACACACCCATCCATCCAGGAGGAGACACAAAATACTTAAAAGGGCGGTGGGAATGGAAGTAGCAAAAGAGGCAGCATTTGGCTAGTGGATAAGTGGACTGAGGATCAGTACACATGGATTCTATTTCCCCCTCTGCCTTGCTGTGCGCCCTTTGGCAAGTCACCTCTCTGTGCCTGTTTCCCCTCCTTACAGGTCTTGCTTATTTAGACTGCAAGCTCTTCTGGGTAAAGACCGTCTCTTACTCTGTACAGTGCTTCGCACAATGGGGCCCCAATCTCAGTAGGTAATACTGCAATAGAAACAACATGAGGCGAGGGGAATACAATACAGCACAAGGGCCAGTGAAAAAGCACTGCAGATGAAATCCCAGCACAGACACAATAATATACCGCAGAAGCCATGGAGCAGAAAACAAAAAAACATTGAAGACACCACAAAAGGAGGGGGGAAAGAAAAGAGAAAGACCCCCATAGGAACACAGGCCTGGCAGACAGTACATATCACAGAGGGTGGACATTGATAATAAGCAAGATGGGGGACGGGGGAGGGGGTTTCCACTCACTGCA
This sequence comes from Dermochelys coriacea, assembly GCF_009764565.3. Taxonomy (NCBI): domain Eukaryota; kingdom Metazoa; phylum Chordata; order Testudines; family Dermochelyidae; genus Dermochelys; species Dermochelys coriacea. Next base: position 197,151,591 of record NC_050069.1, read on the forward strand.
TGCCATCAGAACTTAACTCTCATCCACCAGCATTTTCTAGGTGTGTCACTGTCTCCTAATAATCTCCAGGCTCCCTATTCCCTTTGAAGGTTAGTGGACTTTGCCTGAAGAATCTTGCTGCTATAGAACACACACCTCCAATAGTGAACTGCTGAAATGCTCCAGGGAACATGTTCAACTCCCCACAGCTTTTAACCGCTTTGGGCTTGATTGCTTGCCAAGGAAGGGCTGTGGCAATGAGGTGTCAGGTCCTCAGTATTTCCCTGCTCAGACTGTGATACTGGCTAGGAGCAGGCAACTCACCTGATAACACTCCTGTAAAAGCAAATGAGTGAGGAAGAGATAGACAGGAGTGGGGAATGGGAGAAGCACAACTCCACCTCTTGTTCCCAACTTGCCAGTCACAGTAGCTGTCTGGATGCAGAATAAGCTGCTCCGCAAAAAAGCATGAGGTAGCTTACTCCCTCCTTAAAGTAAGGGAGGAGTTGGGAAGGAATTGTGACTGTCTTGAGTCACAGTCCCTCCACCAATCAGCTCCTAGAGCAGAGAAGCAACACCACCCCTTCCTCACGGAAGATTGTAAAATCACCATCTTGCTCTTGGTAGTAAGCAATGGCATTGCAGTTCTGCTGGGGAAAAAAGCAGCAATGAGCCACTCTTGTTTATATTACATTACCATAACTAAAGCAAAAATCTGGGATCCATAAATTATAAACATCTGTCTTAAAGTCCATTTCTCAGCATTCATATAAAGCACGTTGCACCCATTAAGAACAAGCTCATTTTGAAAAGTGCAGATACTTCCAACAAAATAATAAATGAAGCACATACTACGTTTGAAGCCAAAATGAAAAAAGCAACAACAAAAAAAAACAACCCGAAAATAAATCCTGGCAAGACGCATCATATTTGGAGCGTATGAAGTGAAAGACCAGCTGGCTCAATGAATAAGTATTTATTGAATACTATTTATCTAACACCTATCAGTAAACAACTCCTTTCTACACCAAGTTGCCCTGACAATTAACAAAGTACCATAGCCAGTGATAATTATCCTGAAGTAAGACTCATCTATCATTGATCAAGAGCAATCCTCAAGTGACATCATCAAAATTCAGTACATCTTGCAAAGACATTTGTTCCTATTGTGACTGATATCAAAATAGCAGGGATACATTTGGGCTAATGAATGGAGCATTGGACTGGGCACTAGTCACCTCTGCCAGTGAGATTCTATGCAGCTCTGGGGACTGAAGCGGCTCCCGGCAAAACTCGGACAGCCCAGTGGGCCTATCCAAGTGACAGCAGTCTCCCAGGGATGTCCTGCAGACCACAGAGGAGCCTGGAATCTCAGTGATGGTGGATGCGCCGACCCCACCCCGGTGATGCCTCTCCCATCACCAGCCCTGCATCAGGCAGTGCCCTTATGCTGAGGCTTACTCACGGGACCTTAGAGGGCAGCATTACAGCTGTCTTCACCAGTGTCTACACTGTGGGAAGTCTCCCCTGGAAGGAGCCATGGCTTTCAGGACCCCTTTACACTGCTCTGTCTCTTTTAGCTGGTGTAAAAGGGCCAGAGCAGTGGGTTGATCTTACCCTGTGTTTTGAACCAGCTATGATAGTAACTCAGTGTCTGGCTTCAGATAAGCTGTTTAAAGCTACATTTTCAAAAGTGCTCATCTTGGGACACCTTGGGTCTCATTTCGGAGGTGCTGAGCACTATCAGTTAGGTTCTGAGAGCTCAGCTTTTCTGACTAATCAGAGAATCAGAGGTCACTTCTGAAAATTTTGCCTTTAACTTCCCTGGCTACTGCATCCACACTTATAAAATAGGGATAGTATCACTTGCTTCTCCTCTCAGAATGGGTTGAGAGGATTAGCTAATGTTTGTATAACTCTTTACAGATCTAAATCGTTGTATCAAGCTAAGCAATTATCATCAAAGTGGGTCCATTGAGGGAAGAGCAAGGCAGCAAATGAACGATACAAAACTTATTTCTCTTTCTGCTCAGTACAATTATTTTTTGAATTATGCTTGCACAAAACCCCACCAACCCACCTTCACAGTAAATTAATGTTTGTGCTATTAGGTTTAGACAATCTTACGCTAATGGTTTTTCAAACTACAGGAAATTACATGTTCCTCAGAGACAACTGTATACAGTTATACTAATTCTGTAAAATGGCTGAGATAAAAGGCAGAATCTGACTGGCCAATGAGCATTCTGAATTACATGTATAAGAGTATTTAGGCCAGGTGGACTTGGTAGCCATATTATTGGGGTTTTGTTATTTTTTTTTTAAAAAGATATAACAGCAATCTTCCAATTCAAGAAATGGCATTTGGGTCTCATACCTGCACTTGTGGGGCAATTACAGGCACATGGATTCACAGTGCACACTAAAAGAAAAGGAGTACTTGTGGCACCTTAGTCTCTAAGGTGCCACAAGTACTCCTTTTCTTTTTGCGAATACAGACTAACACGGCTGCTACTCTGAAAACAGTGCACACTGTTGGTCTCCTGCTACAGCCAGAAGTCACCCAGATTTATTTTTAGTTCACCTGTCTTCGTACTTGATCCTACACACATTACATCCTAGAAATGGCACTGAAAATTACAAGCTTACTGGCAATACCTGGTTCACCTAATGTTTCTTTAGGATGTAAAGCTGGAAAACAACAAAGAGAACACATACACAAAAGTCTGCAAGTCTGATGCTCTTCCAGGCAGAAAGCTCCCAACTGCTTTGCTAAAGGCCATAGCAATATGTCTCCTTTACGGTTATTTTCACAAAGGATTGTTTAACAGTACTTACAGGAGTTCTATCTTGACACAGTAAATGCTCCTCTAATATAGCATAGGGAAGGCATTTAGATTATTAAGTCATGCTGAAAGTTTTGCCGAATGTTTGAAAGACTCAGTGCTGCTATCTTTTTTTGATGTCTTTCAGGTATTGTTTCTCGCTCTTCTTTGAGCGCTAAAGGTAGCTGTCATCAACACAGAAACAGACACAGACTTGTGTATGTCCTGTTCGGTTTTCTTTTCAGTACTAGCCTTCCTTTCTCAAAACCATTTAAGAAGTACATATTTCATTTACAAGCTAAGCAAGGACATATAATAAAGTTCAATTATAGAGGTAGATTATTGGTCTGTATATCAGCTAAAAGGAATACAGACAGTCGTGAATATGTGGTATTGAAAGCATTCTTGTTTTAGGCAATATCTGCAGTTCTGATCTTACATATATTTTAAAAGCATGGCTATTAGTAGGTGAAAGGCAGATATGATATTCCAGTGTAAGTAAAAAATGAATGCCACAGACATGTTCATCTTTACAGAATTTCTTGTTTAGGTCATATCAAAAATATAACATTTTAAAAAATAAAATTTCATTTTCTACTCACAAGTACTGGTCCCCAAAAACATATTGTTGTATGTTCACTAAAATTTGAATTGATATTTTTTCTCTTTATTAAATATAAAATCATGCTCTTGAATCACAGTCATGAAGCACTCCAAACTACCTAATTCATATTTAATATTTCAGAGTTTGTTAAAGCTGGAACAAGGGATCATTAACACAGTACACCTTTGTTATGAATCAAAAGAGGTAGGGAAAAGGCCATAAAATGGGAAGATAAAAATAAAAACTGTATTCCCCATTATCTTTACCCTTTTTTAATAGCATCCATAAATTTGCACGTTACCAACAAGCTTAACTCATTTATAAGCATACCCCACAATAAAAGGTCAGACAAATTTGAGGGACTGCCGGGTAGAACAGAAATAAGGACTGCAGTCTGTGTCTGTGTAGTGAGAAGTGCTTCCTTCCCTATAAAGCAAACGCACTGGCAGCATCTTTTAAAGACAGCAATTCCTTCCCACATAAGGAAACTAAGAAGTCCCCAATATGTCTAAGATTTCCAAGACCATTTCTTCCACTGCTTGTCTACCATCAGCTTCCTTATTCATCCGTGAGCATGTGGGGAGAGGGGAGAAATTACAACAAGCCTTTAGACAGGTTTCAGAGTAGCAGCTGTGTTACTCTGTATCAGCAAAAAGAACAAGAGTACTTGTGGCACCGTAGAGACTAACAAATTTATTTGAGCATAAGCCTTTAGAAGCCTACCCTCCATAGCACCATGGAATTAACATAGGCATATCATTCTTGCTTTGTCAGTACTTTTTGCAACCAAAAGAAGAGCAGGAATGAAAACGCAGTGAGTTCCTGAAATCTAGGTTTAACTTCTTGCACCATAATTATGCATCCCAGTTTCATAATCCATTCTGACATAGAAGTATTTCAGGTTCTCCTGTCTCCAAGCCTTATGAAACCCCTTCAACATGATATTTCTTAATCTCAGCTTGTTTTTCAGGTCATCAATTCAATATTTCAGGGCTTTGCTGGCTTTGGAATTCTCTCAAAATAGCATCTTGTCCATCAATAGTTATTTCCATATCTTCGATTTCCCTCTCAACTTCCTGTAGTCTCGAGCTAAAGGTTACCAACTTCTTAGCCAGGAAGGCAACTGCAGCCTGCATAACATTGCATTTGTTCCTAATATCCACAGCTTGCCTTTTAAGCAAATCAAATAATATTTGATCATTCAGCTCTGCGCCTCCTGTTGAATCATAGAATCATAGAATCATAGAATATCAGGGTTGGAAGGGACCCCAGAAGGTCATCTAGTCCAACCCCCTGCTCAAAGCAGGACCAAGTCCCAGTTAAATCATCCTAGCCAGGGCTTTGTCAAGCCTGACCTTAAAAACCTCTAAGGAAGGAGATTCTACCACCTCCCTAGGTAACGCATTCCAGTGTTTCACCACCCTCTTAGTGAAAAAGTTTTTCCTAATATCCAATCTAAACCTCCCCCATTGCAACTTGAGACCATTACTCCTCGTTCTGTCATCTGCTACCATTGAGAACAGTCTAGAGCCATCCTCTTTGAAACCCCCTTTCAGGTAGTTGAAAGCAGCTATCAAATCCCCCCTCATTCTTCTCTTCTGCAGACTAAACAATCCCAGCTCCCTCAGCCTCTCCTCATAAGTCATGTGCTCTAGACCCCTAATCATTTTTGTTGCCCTTCGCTGTACTCTTTCCAATTTATCCACATCCTTCCTGTAGTGTGGGGCCCAAAACTGGACACAGTACTCCAGATGAGGCCTCACCAGTGTCGAATAGAGGGGAACGATCACGTCCCTCGATCTGCTCGCTATGCCCCTACTTATACATCCCAAAATGCCATTGGCCTTCTTGGCAACAAGGGCACACTGCTGACTCATATCCAGCTTCTCGTCCACTGTCACCCCTAGGTCCTTTTCCGCAGAACTGCTGCCGAGCCATTCGGTCCCTAGTCTGTAGCGGTGCATTGGATTCTTCCATCCTAAGTGCAGGACCCTGCACTTATCCTTATTGAACCTCATTAGATTTCTTTTGGCCCAATCTTCCAATTTGTCTAGGTCCTTCTGTATCCTATCCCTCCCCTCCAGCGTATCTACCACTCCTCCCAGTTTAGTATCATCCGCAAATTTGCTGAGAGTGCAATCCACATCATCCTCCAGATCATTTATGAAGATATTGAACAAAACGGGCCCCAGGACCGACCCCTGGGGCACTCCACTTGACACCGGCTGCCAACTAGACATGGAGCCATTGATCACTACCCGTTGAGCCCGACAATCTAGCCAGCTTTCTACCCACCTTATAGTGCATTCATCCAGCCCATACTTCCTTAACTTGCTGACAAGAATGCTGTGGGAGACCGTGTCAAAAGCTTTGCTAAAGTCAAGAAACAATACATCCACTGCTTTCCCTTCATCCACAGAACCAGTAATCTCATCATAAAAGGCGATTAGATTAGTCAGGCATGACCTTCCCTTGGTGAATCCATGCTGACTGTTCCTGATCACTTTCCTCTCCTCTAAGTGCTTCAGGATTGATTCTTTGAGGACCTGCTCCATGATTTTTCCAGGGACTGAGGTGAGGCTGACCGGCCTGTAGTTCCCAGGATCCTCCTTCTTCCCTTTTTTAAAGATGGGCACTACATTAGCCTTTTTCCAGTCATCCGGGACTTCCCCCGTTCGCCACGAGTTTTCAAAGATAATGGCCAAGGGCTCTGCAATCACAGCCGCCAATTCCCTCAGCACTCTCGGATGCAATTCGTCCGGCCCCATGGACTTGTGCACGTCCAGCTTTTCTAAATAGTCCCTAACCACCTCTATCTCTACAGAGGGCTGGCCATCTCTTCCCCATTTTGTGATGCCCAGCACAGCAGTCTGGGAGCTGACCTTGTTAGTGAAAACAGAGGCAAAAAAAGCATTGAGTACATTAGCTTTTTCCACATCCTCTGTCACTAGCTTGCCTCCCTCATTCAGTAAGGGGCCCACACTTTCCTTGGCTTTCTTCTTGTTGCCAACATACCTGAAGAAACCCTTCTTGTTACTCTTGACATCTCTTGCTAGCTGCAGCTCCAGGTGCGATTTGGCCCTCCTGATATCTTTCCTACATGCCCGAGCAATATTTTTATACTCTTCCCTGGTCATATGTCCAAGCTTCCACTTCTTGTAAGCTTCTTTTTTATGTTTAAGATCCGCTAGGATTTCACCATTAAGCCAAGCTGGTCGCCTGCCATATTTACTATTCTTTCGACTCATCGGGATGGTTTGTCCCTGTAACCTCAACAGGGATTCCTTGAAATACAGCCAGCTCTCCTGGACTCCCTTCCCTTTCATGTTAGTCCCCCAGGGGATCCTGGCCATCTGTTCCCTGAGGGAGTCAAAGTCTGCTTTCCTGAAGTCCAGGGTCCGTATCCTGCTGCTTACCTTTCTTCCCTGCGTCAGGATCCTGAACTCAACCAACTCATGGTCACTGCCTCCCAGATTCCCATCCACTTTTGCTTCCCCCACTAATTCTACCCGGTTTGTGAGCAGCAGGTCAAGAAAAGCGCTCCCCCTAGTTGGCTCCCCTAGCACTTGCACCAGGAAATTGTCCCCTACGCTTTCCAAAAACTTCCTGGATTGTCTATGCACCGCTGTATTGCTCTCCCAGCAGATATCAGGAAAATTAAAGTCACCCATGAGAATCAGGGCATGCGATCTAGTAGCTTCCGTGAGTTGCCGGAAGAAAGCCTCATCCACCTCATCCCCCTGGTCCGGTGGTCTATAGCAGACTCCCACCATGACATCACTCTTGTTGCACACACTTCTAAACTTAATCCAGAGACACTCAGGTTTTTCCACAGTTTCGTACCGGAGCTCTGAGCAGTCATACTGCTCCCTTACATACAGTGCTACTCCCCCACCTTTTCTGCCCTGCCTGTCCTTCCTGAACAGTTTATAACCATCCATGACTGTACTCCAGTCATGTGAGTTATCCCACCAAGTCTCTGTTATTCCAATCACGTCATAATTCCTTGACATCACCAGGACCTCCAGTTCTCCCTGCTTGTTTCCAAGGCTTTGTGCATTTGTATATAAGCACTTGAGATAACCTGTTGATCGCCCCTCATTCCCAGTATGAGGTAGGAGCCCTCCCCTCACAGACATTCCTGCCTGGTTGGTGTGAAGCTGAACACAGAAAGATCAGACTCAGAGGCAGCACCAATAATGAACTCTAAATGGTACAGGGTGTTTGATCTTTAGATACAGCATCATGGAGGCACACACTGTACAAAAAAAGTAAGGGGAATAAACTGAACAAATAGTTATTAAGAAAGACAGTCTCATTTTGGTACATCCATGAGAAGCTCTCTACTTCATCTCTCTAACATACAAGACAAATTACTTTGCCACGGGGAGCTTTGATTTAAATGATTGAGTAAAGATGCCAGTTCACAAAGTATGAACAAAGCAATGTTTGATTCATATTCCATGGGAAAAAATCTGTTCAACAACTTTCTTCTTAAATAAATTTTAATCACACAGCAGTGAGTTCACTTCTACTATATAACACCCTATAAATCAACAGCCACCCCACAGTACCATCCATAAAACACATCATCGAGAATCAAATGTCTGTACACAAGGAACCAAAAATTAGAGGTCTCTACATCATAACAAATACAATCTAATATGATTTAGGACTTCCACTTATGAGCTGTACCAATCAATTGATCTGAATGACACAAATATAATGCAAGAGAGGAGTGTTCTAGCAATTTGGGTCTACAGAATGTTATCTGCATAATTTGATTGAAAATTCAGTTAAATTTTCGTATTTCAATACTTTTTGTATAATTAGATCTTTCTTGATTCATAAAATCAGCTTCACCAAAATAAGCAAAAAAGAGAGAAATTATTCACATAACTGTTTTTTAAAAAATGACAAATAAAAGTTCTACCATTTTGTATCTGAGAGTCAGAGAAATAATCCTCCGCCCTGGTTTTACAATGAAAGGTTGAAAATCTATCCACTGATAAAGAATGGCACATCAAGAGACGAGAATTCATTACAAGCCAACATTATCAACACAGACAATAAAGCTAAAGAACCCACCTGGAGACTCAGACTCTCAATTATAGGGTAAACTGAGTGAAGGGCTTTGCTTCACTTGCATATTTAGAGATGACCACATCATCAACTAAGATCCTCACAAGACAAGTACAAAATTGTGGTATTCTCAAAATGATGACATTGAATTCTGATTAAAAAATTATGGCACTACAAGTCAATGACGGATCTTCAGTCTTCACCCTGTTCCTTCCTTTAGTAACATATACAGAAAATGAACATCATTATAGGCATTTAAAACAAGAGACAACATGCAAGACATCATGCATTGTAATTATACTTCTATATGTATAAATTATACCTTAATTGTGGGAGAGAAAGAAGCAGGCAGACAGTGGATAAGAAGCAGAAAGCAGATGCTATACAAATACAAATTAAAGTAATATAAAATAAATCCATACATCTAGAGAAGAGTCAGTATATAGGATCAACTTGAGATTCAGTTATGGTTTTATGAGGAATCTATATTTTAAAAATATATATATGGTGCTTATCTAGAACACATTGCCATAGAGAACTGTACATGCTTTCTGAGCATCATCCTGCACCATTTAAGTTAATGAGATTTTTACCATTGACCTCACTGGGAGCAGAATCAAACTATATATTTGTAAATCCAGTTAAGCAATATAATATATAATTGTAATCAACTGCATACGAAACTCGGTATGTTATTTTCTGCACATAAAATTCTTAATCTGATATAATTTGTGTTTGTGAAGGTTTGTGCTGAGGGGATGGCTCTCTTTATAAAAATATTTCTTTCTAAACTTCTTTCCAGCACTCAATATTGTTTGCATGTGTGTGAAAGCAATTGCAAAACATAGCTACACAAGTACTCATAACACGTACTGTGACAATATATGAGTAAATCACTGTTCTCAGTTTCCCCATTCTGCCCATCTGCAGTTTTTTGGTATGGAACAACTATATCATAAAAGCGCCTATTCACACATGCTTTTGATATTACACTATTTAATCACATACAGCTGTAGCTTATGAGACTGTTACAAAACAAAATTTTAATATAGCATTGGAAGCAAGTTCTGGAGAAACATCAACCACTTTTCTCTACATACAGTTTCTATCATTAAAAGATTTTTAAAAAACAACAAAACAATCAATAATAAAAACAACCCAATCATTTAAAAAAATCTGCTCCTCTTACTGGAAGCTTCAGAGCGGGCATGTCTGTAAAGTGAACTCCAAGTCTCTGCCAGAAGTACTGATAATGTCAAAAAACCTGCTTAAAATCATATCAGTGCAAAACCATCACTATCCAGACTCCTTAGAGAAAGACCTGAAATGAACTCAGGCATTTATCTCTGTACGCAGTTTTTCTTATCTGGTTTTTAATTCACAGAAATCTAAGAGCCGTTGATCTGATGATTTTTTCCCAAGATATCCAAGTTAAAGAGATACATATATCATCTTGTCTATCTTACTCTTTTAATAAACACAGATGCATAGTAAGAGCAATTTTAAACACCACTGTTAGCTTTTAGATATGCACCATGTATGAAATACTGTCAATAATATTCAAGTTATAGCAAGATTATCACCTGACCTGACAAACATGTACCTTTTCTCATGTGAGTAAAGTTAGTTATTCATATGTGTTTGCAAGATACAGCCCTATGACATACATAAACCTAGAAGGATTAGATTTTTGTCGGTAAATATCTATTTCATTGTACCAGCAAAACCAATTAAACACATTTCCATTGATGATTGCCTATCTGTAAATTTTGGTTAAGCAAAAAAAATACTGCTGAGAACTTATTTAGTTTGATTTAAGGATATTCACTTTGTATCTTTTGATGTGATGTCGACAATTTGTGTTTTAATGTTTATAAAGCTTGAGCTTCTGGATCCTCAATGTCTACAATCATTAAATAAAAAGAAAAGGAGGACTTGTGGCACCTTAGAGACTAACAAATTTATTTGAGCATAAGCTTTCGTGAGCTACAGCTCACTTCATCGGATGCATTCGGTGGAATGCATCCGATGAAGTGAGCTGTAGCTCACAAAAGCTTATGCTCAAATAAATTTGTTAGTCTCTAAGGTGCCACAAGTACTCCTTTTCTTTTTGCGAATACAGACTAACATGGCTGCTACTCTGAAACCAATCATTAAATAATTGTCTAGCCCCTCCCTCTGTCTGACACCCCTCAATTTTATGCAACAGTGAAAATTTAAATCAATATTTTTTTAAATGCTGAAAAATAAACATCATCATCCATAGAAATTATAAAAACATAAACACTGAATTCTGCCAAGCCTAGCCATACAGGCAGGTCCAACTGCTTTAAAAGGAGGGGGGATCTCATCTTACTCTCCCACTTTTGTTTTTTATTTAAACAGATTCACACTGAAAGAAGATCAACTAAAATACAACATCATTTGAAAATGATATTGCCCTTTATAGCAACAGAAGTATTTTTAACTTAAGAGTGTGTAAAAATATATGACAAGTAGTACTGAAAGACGAACAAGCATACGTGTTTCTGATTTTCTAGGGAAGACATAATTTTAAGCTTTTTGATTGTTTAACACAACCGGCAGCATACCAGAGTTAGATATTAATGTAGTCAAAAATATAATCAGTGTTCAAACAATATTTTAATTCCATTTAAACAACAGCATACATCTTAAAGACACCTGTCAGAGATATTTTTTTAAAATGCTATAATGTACTGAACCAACCAAAAGTTAACTACATACAAATTTCTTTCCCAGAAATGTATTTCTCTATTTGCAAGTGTTTGCTTTTACTTTGGCACTATCACACAGGCTCCAGCTAGACTTTTGAGCCCTGGCGACAGTCCAGGTTGCAGATGGTTGAAAATGCAGCCTGAAATCAGTGTGCGGTTGATGAATTACTCCTTACACCTGACCCCTACCTCACACCAGGCACCAAACACAATCTGAACACTTCCAGTCAGAAAAAGCCCTGTCAGGCATCTTAATATCTGGAACTCTTTCTTCTAGGCCTTCTGTATGTCCCAAAGTGGGGAATGCAGTAAACTGACTAAACTGCAATGTGAGTGAGAAAAGAACTCTGGCTCAGTAGGTGCAAGGAAGTGGAGAGGCATGGAGAGCTGTGTGTGGGTTCTAGAGATTTGTTTTATAAATGAGGTTGACACAGGGAAGAGGAAGTGTTCCCGCACACACACAACTCAAAGCAGTTCTTGACTTGCTCAGGTCAAAGAATGACTTAAAAATGGAAAAAAGAAAAAAAAAGGAGAGAGAGTGGAGGATTTCATTCTTTTAAAAAATGTTCATACCCAAAGTGACTTTTAAAAAGTGTAACAATTTCAGCACTACACTTGCTTGAATTTCCAGGGTTTCTTTCTCAAGTTTGTGCAAACATTGTCACGCATCTGCCTCACTTACCAATTCTTTCTTTTTCATACCCCTTTTTGTTCACTTTTCTGTTAACATCCATGCCAGATGAGTTTTAATTCACACAGATGTTGTGAAATAGCTGTTCTTCCTATTACACATATGTGCATGGCAGGGTGTTTGCACAAAGGTATTCACTACTAGTGCCACCCTCTGTTTCAATCATCCAACCAGGAACCGGAGTTAATATCATGCGACTTTGGTGACCAGTGAATAATATGAATAATAAATAGTGAACAGACAAAGATATAGCAAAGTAAATAGTATATGAAAAACTGGTAAACTGAAATTTGTTCATATAAAGTGCCGATCAAACGATCGTGAAAAATAAATCCAGAAGAATCAATGTCTGTCCACAGGTAACTGCAAACAGAAAATGACTCAATTTATTCAATGCACTGTTTTCTAAGAATGGTCTTCCCAGCCTTAATTCTGACCATAAAATGCAAAGACCAAAGGAAAGACACAAGCACTATTACTTCAAAAGACTCCATCAAATATGTAAAACCATGTGAGCGAAATCTTTTTCTCCTCATGTCATTCCTAATCATTAAATGAAATTACACATCACTCAGTCTTTTCTCCCAATGTTAAAAAAAAAGAACTACTCTTTCAGGCAAGAGATCAAAAATGGAAATTCAAGGATTGGGGCAAGATTAGGTACCACAATATTCTTATAAGTGGATTTCTACAACACAGTTACATAAACTAGCTGGTTTCTTAGTTATGCTGTCAACACACACACCACTCGAGTAACATTTCATTGTCAAGCAGTTCAAAATAAAATCAAAGCGTTCCCTAAATTATAGGACATAGTGTCATATGCATGTGACATGTGAACGTATTCTTTGGAGCAAGAACACGTGAAGCCACATATTCCTAATTTATAACAGTAACAAACATGTTTGATTTTAAATAGAATTCATAACATGCCTAGAATAAGTAAATTCTACTTTCAGGACTCAGCTAAGAAAGTTCAGACAATTCAAGCTAATTCAGTAGCGAGCCAGTGTCATGACAGAAAGAAAAAAATACCTTTTCTTTCAATCCCTCTGTTTGTCCTTACAGGACATATTAAAGACATTATAATCTCCTTTACAAAATTGAACCTTTTAAAATTTTTGAATTATAGTGGGTTTGTATGAAACAGCCATAAAGTTTTAACTTCAATGGTGGCATCTTATAATTAAGGTGCTCAACTAATTTGAATAATCAGACTGTGTGTTTCATGTTCTGCATGAGGCATTTGTAAAACTTGAGACAATCACGCAAACATGAGGATCCTATTCTTCTATTTAACATTCTTTAGACCATACAGTTATTAATGTACACCATTATTGCTTAATAACGTTAGCTATATTAGAAGGTACAAATATGGACTATATATCTGGTGAACTTTATTCAATCCTGTACAAAACCCTTCCAAAAAGCTGTGCTACATAGTACTATTGTACTTTTTTCAGAACACTGAGATTAATTTACAGTGTGAGCAAAGCAAAAGCAAAGCACTTGATCTGAAAATGTGAGGAAAACATTTAAATTTCAGAACATTGTATATTTAATGTCCTGTAGCCCTGTGTTTTATGCATTGAACAAAAATGGCCCCAGAAAGCCTAAAATTCCTTTATATGATTTTAAATTAATGCATTCCCCATTCCCTGTGTATGAATATCCAGATATGAACACACGTTTTCACAGCTGAATTCTAAAATTTTGTTGAACACAATAAGCAGCATAGTTTCCAGAAAATAAAAAAGTTGTGAATTTCACAGCACAGTTGAAATCATACAGTGGTATATTAGTATGTGGTATAGTGATAGGCGTGATAACTGATACAGTTCTCTACCACATTATTTGATTATCCAAATATTGGCTTTAGACATAGAATGGATCTAAATACTCTAAAATGTCCCAGAAGCTGATGGCTAGCTTTAAGATAACAAAATCCAGATGCTGCCTGTCTGCACTACTCTAAACTCTTTAGGACTATAGTACAAAATATATATGTGTGTGTTTATTTTATTACTTAGGTTTGAGAGAGAGAGAAAAATTAATGCCATATAAAATTTATTTGTAGTATTATCTACCCTTGCAAAAATAGCGCTTGTGTTCAAATATATATTTACACTCACATGCACACACATACAACTTTTCACAAGAGTAGATAATTTTATACTCTAGAACACAATAGATAATTATAGATAATATATAATTAAGTTATATTAATTTATTCTCCAAAAGCTTCAGGTTAAAAAGTCATTGTGTGGAAAGCAGTTGTCACTTTCAACTGGATCACAAGGCTAATTTCCCCAAAAAGCATATTTTATAAAATAGAAAGGGAAGTTAAAAAAAAGAGGACTGGCAAAATTTTACATGAGTAAAAGAGATGGAATGTCCAGTATTTCTCATCCAGTACTTGAGGCTATTGTTCTTTCAAAAAATACCCATAAAGTGTTTCATGTCTTTGGCTTGCCAGGTTTTGAGGAATGGCATCAGTCTGCATCCCCGATCCCCCAAACAGTTGAAGCTGTAGCCAATATTGCAGTCAAGCTAGCAACGGGATGCTGCTGCCGCTGCACAATATGGACTAAATTGTCACAAAGGTAAAATGCTATTTGAATCGACCTTGAGGGGAAAAAATGGTGAAGCAATTACTCCCCCCCCTCCCCGCAAAATGGGTTGATCTCACACAAAAATGCTGCACATTATAGTTAGAGAAAGCACAGAGCAAACAAATGAGAGGTAATCATGTTATGAATTACAAGGCTATAATCACATTGAGTGGTTCTGGTGTCATCACAACTCCAGCCAGCCTTAGTCTCCGTTTTCACAATTAGTTAATTTATATAATGCAGGGGTCTGGCTATAATCGTTAACAGAAAAGTAATTTTATTGGCAAGGAAACGTAACTCGGCCTTTCAATAATAACTAGCTCAACGTGTTTGAGACCAAAAGTAAACCCCTCTCCCCAAAGTCAGATGTGTCCTATGTGCTTAAAACTGCCATTTAAATTGGGGTGACGTGTGTTTGGGGGCTGGAGGTTACTGGGGGGGGGTTTGTTTGGCTTTAAAAAAAAAAGAATGTTAGTTCATTGACTCAAACTGTTAATCTTTGGCTGTGAGGTTGCACTTTTCTTTACGATGCCCTAACTGGTTTGCAAAGTTGTTTTTGTTACTGGTTGCAAAAGAGACCCTTTCGGGCACCAGATTATGGTACAATGTCATTAGGGAAAAACAAAGCATTATTTAACTAATTAAAATCCAGGTGTCATGGACTTCATTCAGTCTTGTTGGGAGATGCAGACTGGCCTTCCAGGGCCACTGACATTGAAAAAAATGAAACCATGTTTGGTGTTTTTTCTGAGAGTAGCCACTATCTATTTCTAGCCCTATCAAATGTAACAGCATGCAGCCAGATCATTCTCAATATTTAATGCAACATTAAAAGCAGTTCAATACATCAGAGCAAACTCCAAAAGATTTACAGTAGGTTAGCGCCTTGTCCACCCCAGAACCCCACAGCACCTCAGACTTCACTGATTAAAAGTTTCAGAATCCACTGCGTCTCTGCTAATGGCAAAATGCTTTTGAACGCCAAATAAATTGTACAGATCACTGAAACAGTATTTGCATGCCTGATGCTGTCCAGAGTGATCTCCAGCCTATCGCATCATCACGGCTTTGATAACACTAACCACATTTATTGTAGGAAGAGGGGAATCAAAGGAATTAACTAAAGATGGTAGTCAAAATAAATAAAAAAGAAAAAGGAGGACTTGTGGCACCTTAGAGACTAACAAATTTATTCGAGCATAAGCTTTCGTGAGCTACAGCTCACTTCATCGGATGCATTTGGTGGAAAATACAGACATACAAAATACAAAAATACAAAATACAAAATCTGTATTTTCCACCAAATGCATCCGATGAAGTGAGCTGTAGCTCACGAAAGCTTATGCTCGAATAAATGTGCTAGTCTCTAAGGTGCCACAAGTCCTCCTTTTCTTTTTGCGAATACAGACTAACACGGTTGCTACTCTGCAACCTGTCATTATGCAAAAACAAATAAATAAATGCATAAACCCTCACCTTCCTGTTTCTGGCTACTAGCTCTGCCTGCCATGATACTGAATTCAAGGGGGAAAACAAACAAACCCCTGTGATTTATGCAACTCCGCCACCCATCCTTCATATGATATCACGTTAACACCGCTGGACAGGCAGGGAAGTGCTGTAGCATACCTTGGTTTGGAGATAATGAGGGTAGTAGTAAGTGTACTGAGGGTACATTGGTTGCTGTTCCAAGCGTTTGCCCATGTAGCTGGAATCTTTCTCTCCGATGCAGGGAACTCGTTGACAGGGTGTAGTGCCCCAGGCCTTTCTTCCTCTTAAACCACTATTCGTGACAGTACTGATGAGGCTTTCGAGACTTCCTTGCCTTCTACTGCTCACAAGGTCCCACACAGCAAGAATAAAAACAAAAACAAAATATAGTAGAGCTGCAAAAAAAAAAAAAACAAAAAAAAACAAAAAAAAAAGCTACCAACCCCCCCCCCCCGGTCTTGTTCCCCCCACCCACGCCCTCCTGCACTCCGGATACAGCGTTTCCCTTCCTAGCCCGCTTGTCTGTAGTAATGTCAATTGCCAGGGTCTGGAGGGGGAAAGTCCTGCGAGAGAAACGAGCGAGACCGTGGAACTCCAAGCCGCTTTCCCTCGCTCTCTTCTTCCTCACCCCAGCCCCGCTTCCCCTTTATTATTTAAAAAAAAAAAAATGGGGGGGGGGATTTTAAAAAAAAAAAAAAAAAAAAAGCAGCTTTCCACAGCCTACTTGCGGCTAGCCCCTCTCACGGCGTGACATGGTGTCCAGGGCTTGGCTTGTCTTTCATTCAAACCCCCTCCTTCCAGCCGGTGTGGGTGGAACTACCGCGAGCCTCTCCCTCGAGAAGCAGGCGCAGTCCAGAAGGCTGCAGTATTTCCTCCACGAAGAGACCGCCTGCTTTCCCCCAGCCCCTGCTGCACGCGAAGCCCCGATTCCCTCTGCTGGCTATCTCGGAAAGCAAAGCAATTGCACAGCCGCGCTGGCCGGGGGAACTGCCCCCCCCCCCGCCGCCGCCGCCGCCCCCGGGGAACTTCCAATACCGGCAGTGGGGTCTGCGCTTCACAAAGTCACACCACAAAGCAGCCAAACTGTAAACCAGGGAGCACAGAATACCTGGGACCCAAAGAAATTGCTGCAAAGGATGAGCCTTTTTTTTTTTTTAAAAAAAAAAAAAAAAAAAGCCTTTGATATTTTGTGACGCTGTTAAAAAAAAAAAAAAAAAACCAACAACAACACGAACGAACCCACAAGGTCAAAGAACCTATTAGGAGATCAGCAACAGATTCTCCAACGTGGGATTGTTTTAAGCAGAAAACTAATTTGTACGATAATCTACCACGGCACAGAAACAAACGGGCTAAAAAGGAAAGGAGGACTTGTGGCACCTTAGAGACTAACAAATTTATTAGAGCATAAGCTTTCGTGAGCTACAGCCCACTTCATCGGATGCATTTGGTGGGTAAAAAGGGCTATGCATATTAAGTGTTCACTTTGACAGATCGAGTATATTAAGACTTGTTTCAGTCATTTCTCTATTTAGATTTATAACAAAGTGGGGGAGGGGGATCACTCTCCTGAGCTTTTCATGACTTTCATGTAATTTTAAAAACACCCTGCATGAGCCTCAGATAATCCATCACACCATCTCCTGGCAACATTCCACAGCACCCAAAAGTACCAGTCACACATACTTGCACCATGAACCTTACCGCTGCTCCCTAAAAGCCAGAGTAAAGAGACAGTGTTTGCAGGAGATTCAAGCTGATTCTGACGAACTTAAGCAAAAGTTTTGAATATTATTTATCTGAAGGGACCTGCTTTATATGCATATGTAACATTTCTGGGCACTGTACAAATAAATAAGTAAATATACTGTGTCTTACTGTGTGTACAAATCCCAGGTTTAAATTTTAAAATCAAGTATTCCTTTGACACATCATTTAATTTGTGGATCTGTCTTTAGTGGCCTCACTATTTTCTTTTTTTTTAACTTACAATTACTGGGCAGTGGTTTCCTTTGTTTTTATTCAAATCATATGTAATATTTCAGCAGGATTGTCAACTGCTGTATTATCAACCAAATTGATTTTAGAGGGAAAAGTATATCTTTAAAAGGACACTTCTCAAGGCTGGTAAGATCTAAAATTAGACCTGCCAGCTGTGTTTTGGTTTGTGGGCACACACTTGCATGTGATACAGGCACGCAAACATCACGTTCTACTCTGCTTTGTGAGACTGCTGTTCTTGTAAGCAAGCATGGCATTAAGTTGAGCAAGGATTCATATATATCCCCACAGCCTGCCGGTTACACCAGCAAAAAAGGACAAAGTAGAGAGGCAGAGCAAAAGTGTGATACACATGTATGAATCACTGCAATCACAGAATGCATGGTTTCACTTCCTCAGTAGCTATTTTTTAATTTTAGTACTTAAACAGCACTCTGTGTCATGCAACGGAAGCTGCTAGGTGCTGAGTTCATTGAAAAATCTGGCTCCAATTGTGGGAGCTGAGCACTTGAAAATCTGCTCCATATCTCCAAAGCACTGTACAAACGTTAACTGTTAATTCTCACAACACTCTTGTGAGATGGGTAGGTGATTTTTATTATCTCCATTTTACAGATGTGGAAACAGCCTCAGAGAGGCTAACGGCTTGATCCTGAAACACAAAGTAGGTCCAAAAAGGTTTCTGAAACTGTGATAGCCGTATATCTATAGTGAATCTGACTCGGAAAGCTAGGTCAGGGGAAGAAAGCCCTGGGTATCCTGGAGTAATGGGCTGAACTCATAAATGTGAAAGATTAAGACTAAATATAAAAGAAAAAACTTCCTGACTGAGATGAGATCAATTTAAATGTGTAATAGACTTTCCAACATGCATAGATTTTTTTTTTAGGCGAGAAAGAACTGTTTTGATCATCTAGTCTGATTTCCTGCACACAGGCCACAAAATTTCACCAAATGATTCCTTAAACGAAGTACAGGAAGCCCTATCACAAACACTGAAGAATAGATTGGACAAAGCACTGGAAAAATATATACTACTATAGTAAAGAAACTTGTAATGGCTAAGTGATGGACTATACAACGTAAACAGGTTTTTTCCATCTCTAATATCTGTAATGCTAAGTACAAAACCAAGTCATACTCTAATCTGTATAAACTAAGCAAACCATTACTAGTAAATTTCCTGTTTCTGCTAGATAGCAAGTATTTACATCAACAAAATGCTTTAATGCCATTGGTATTTTCCACACAAATTAATGTAGTCCAGACATATTTTGGATGAAGACATAATTCTATTGAGTAATTACTGAGTTTTAGGTATATATTCTCTAATTTTCCACTAGTAAGAACTTTCAGTTGCAACTGCTAGTGCTCTGCTAAAGTAGCACAAAGTAAAGGTTCAGAAAGGTTTGTGAAGTGTGATAGCTATAAAGCTAGAGTGAAACAGCCATTATTAGCCTAATTTTTAAAATCTCAGCCACTCTTTCTGACATCTGTTTGTTCATAGAGGTCTAGCTGTCCAGCTCAAACTCAACACGGCTAAAACAGAGCTCTCGGGGGTTTGTCTACACTGCCATTAAACACCTGCACCTGACTCGAGCTCACAGGGTTCAGGCTAAGGGACTGTTTAATTGCGGTATAGATGATTGGGCACAGGCTGCAGCCCGAGCTCTGGGACCCTCCCACCTCGCAGGGTCCTAGAGCTCAGGCTCCAGACCAAGCATCTACACTGCAGCTAAACAGCCCCTTAGCCCGAGCCAGCTGGCACAGGCCAGCTGCAAGTTTTTAATTGCAGTGTAAACATACATCTCGTCTTCCTCCCCAAGCACTCCCAGCTATCTCCTCTCTTGATCACGGGGGTCAACACCACCATTACTGTGCCTGTCACTGCAGCCCATAACCTGGGCCTCATCTTCAACTTGGATCAGACCCCTCTCAAGGTCCTCACATCCAGGCTATACCTAAATCTTGCAGATTCTTTCTGCATAAAATCTCTAAAGGCACGTCTACACAAGAACTTATGGCATGGCAAGTTGGGGTGTAAATCTACAGTGCTCCAGCGGGCCATGCGCTGTCTAAGTGGCCCCTGCCATTGCACACTACAAGTTCTCTAATGAGCTTTGACCTACTGCTGTTTCAAACCACTGTACATCAATGAATACTAGGAAACTTCTAGTCCACCATAGCAGGACAGTTAGCACATGGTATGCTGGAGTTCTGTCCATTTACACCCCAGCCTGCCATGGTCAGTCAGTCCCGGTGTAGACATGCCCTAAGATACAGCACTTCCTCTCTACGCAGCTAAAACTCTCATCATATCATGGCTGGGCAATTGCAACATCCAACATCTCCTACACGTTAAATGTTCAAGCAGGCACCTTTTTGCTTTCTCCCAGGCAGCCCCTCCCGCTTCAGAGGAGCTCCCTGTAAACATGCACAAAGCTAACTCATTATCCACCTTTCAATCCCTCCTTAAAACTCTCCTTTGCCGTGAGATGCCTACAAAAAAACATGACAACAGTCAGGCTGCTGGTGTGCTGAGATCGCTGCCGATCATGCTGACCAGTATTGTCTCGCTGTTCCCTTGTACTCCCCAGTTGGTCTGTCTCTATCCATTTCTTGTCTTTTGCCTTATACATGGTTTGTAAATTCTTTGTCTTTTTGTTCTCTGTTTGTACAGCATCTAGAACAATGGGGCCCTGGCCCTTGACGCGGGATTCTAGGCTCTATGGTGATAAAAATAAATAATAAGCAGCAGCAGCAACAGGCATAATGTAGTGTCAGTCAAGACAGGATTAGGTCTTGAATCTTTTCTGTCCTACTGATCAACACTATTTTCTGTGCACATGGCCACGAGAATGTAGATGCTGACTGGTTTAAGTCCATGTACAGGACTACAGCGGCGAAGCTCTCCTGCCAACATAGCTTCTGCCACTCGTGGACAGGGCCCCATCCGCATAGAGCTTCTTCACCACACGTGCTGCAGTGTGTACCAGTTTAGCTGCGCTGCTGCACCGCTGTATGTATGGACATGGCCTTAAACCCGCTACCATCTACGTTACCATGGCCATATGCATAGAAAGCAGTGTTTGATCAGACTCAGTGCCGTGCACCTGAGCACTTATGTTGGTGTAATTTATGTCAGTTGGGGGGGGAGTAGGGGTGGAATATTCCTGCCCCTGAGCAACATACATTTTGCCAACATAGGCTGTGGTTTAGACATAACCTAAGACACTGTGCAATTGTGCTCTCTTTATAAGCTAACCTACCTACAGTAACTATGGACAAAAGTCCTATTGCAAGATCCACGTGGAGAGTGGTTGATTTAGAGCCCACATATAAGATACAAAAGGTCATGAGTTTCCTGCTCTGCCACAGACTGCCTGCATGACCATGGGTAAGTCACTTAACCTCTCTGTGCTTCAGTTCTCCCATTTGTAAAATGGGAATAATAGTACTTCCCTACCCCACAGAGGTGTTGTGCAGATAACTACATTGACAACTGTGAGGCGCTCAGATACTGCCATAATAGGGCTCATAAAAGTACGTTAGACTAACAGACTCGTTCAAGACTCAACAGAGTCTCAGAGGATCAGGTCCTGGATGCTTTTCCTATTGAAGACAAAGGCAAGACTCCCATTGATGTCAAAGGCAGAAGAATCCAGCCCTCAGTGTTTCAGTCCCTCTGCATTCTTCCCAAGCCCATTACATAACAGCTGCTTCCCCATTTCTCCTCTAGGGCAGAAGACCAGTGCAAGGTTCTTTACTTAAACTTTACAGGGGAGCTGTGAGCAGAGAAGCCACAGAGGGGTGTCTGCATCCCACCTATATGCTGCGGAATGGATTCCTACCACAGGCCCACACTAAAGGATGGGAAGTGGGAAGGAAGTGGCACAGGCGTTCACATTTACATAGATCCAGTGGCCTAAACAACCGGCTTAACCAAGGCAGGCTGGGTGTAGCTGCTATTCCAGGACCTCTGTTAACTGGTCTAAGAAGGTGAATTTCAGCTATTTATCCTCTCCATGTTCTCTGTGTAGAGAGCTGAAACATTCAAGCTTTACACAGATAGAGTAGACCTCACTTAGTGCTGGATCCTACAAGGTACTGAGCACTTTTAACTCTCACTGAAGTCAGCTCATCGCTGGCACTCACCACGTTGCAGGACTGGCCCTTAATCATGCGACACAGAAGTGAAGGGAATCAAAATGGGAATTTGATATGAAAGTGTGGGGGTTGGGAGAGAAAGGAAGGAAATTCAGTATTGAAAGAAAAAATGCAAATAACCAGCCAAAAAGCAGCCTTGGATAACGCTGCCTCTGAAAGAATACTGGTGATGGAAAATGGAAAATTTCCATTTGCAAAATACAGACATCAAAAAGATCATCTATGACTTGGGAGCACACTGTTTAAATAGATTCCCCTTCATTTTCTGGCTGGCGCATTTGAATAACTGAATCCACTTGCAAGCTGGAATAGCAGTTTGCCTACCGAGTGTTAAGTATAAATGCTACACAAAAGAAAAAACAAGCTGTTCAATCCCAATAAGCAACAGCCGACTAACTTCACAACTTTCTTCTTTCCTATTGGATGCTCATTATCAACTCAATAATGGAGCTAGTCATGAGAAGCTGGTAAGCAAGCCAAATTCCAGTGCACCTGAAAAGAAATTACCATACACATCACCCAACGTGGGGGGATTTCACAAGACATATAGAGGAACAAGAATATCTCCAAGAGGAAATTTAAAAATAAAATAAAATACATTGGAACAAACCAACTGTAAATCTGACAGCTACATAAATTCTGAGACAGATGCCAGAAGAGGCACCATCTTACTGATATTAACTCAACCAAAGCCATGTCTGAAAAGCTTGAAGCTTAAAAGCTAAGTGGTGCACACGCGCGTGCGCACACACACACACAGACACAGAGAGACAAAAAGAAAATGCTTCTCTTGGGAGGCAGGGATAGAGGAATTAATTTGGTTTTTCACTTTATAAAATTTAAATTTTCCCATTTATAACCAGGTAGGTGAAGAGAAAAGAATGTGAAAAAGGATGCTCCCAGGAGGAGAAAATAATTCAGTAACTTTCTTATTTGCTAAGATGCAGTTCTACACACACACTTTTTCAAAAAAATAATAAAGCCTTGTGTACAAGAATCTACAGTTTTTAGCTTTTAAACAAAAGTCTTGTTGATTTCCAAATCTTACCTAAATCAAGGAGGAATTCAAAGAAATTCTAACCCCCTGCTCCTTAAAAGCAGAAATGTATATTCTGAGAGCATTAACTTGCATCAAAACAATGTCAAACCTGCCTAAGCAGGAACTAGAGAAAAATGTTCTTGTTTAAACAGCAGAAAGACAGCTGCCAACAACTAAAGAAATATAATAGGTAAAGAAAAAAAACAACAATTATCTTGGGCTTACGTTTTTGACACTGTCTCTGCTTATATTCTTCTCTATTTACTCATCAAAGCTATTTTCAGAGGATTCTGTAGTGATGCTTGACAGCTTGTTTACAATGGGTTACAAAAAGAATACTGATTTATTTCTAGATCTGTCAAGTTATGCAGTCCAGAGACCTTAAAACTACATCTATGAACGTAGAATCTTGCTATTTAATAGTTTATTTATCAAGCTAATTTGCTTTAATGTCACTGACTGAAATTCTAACAACAATACACACAGATGCTACCTATCTCATGATAGACAGAAGACGTATAACATTTTTTAAAAAAAGAAGCAGAAGCAGAAAAACCAGACTCAGATAGCCTCCTTGAGCTCTACTCTTATAGGTAGGTGACCCTCCGTTCACCGCAAGGTGGCACTATCCTGTCCCCCATACACACACTTTCTTTGGGCCACTTGAAGGGTACCCCTTGGGCCCAGGATCCACATATGGGGAGAAGGGGTAAACACATCCTCCTTAGCCTACATGAGCTTTTCCATAAACTTCTGTTGCTGGGGGCTGCTGAAGGCAGGCTTGTCCCTGGCAGAACAAGTCTGATAGAGCTATGCTGCCAGGGAAGCAAGCAGAGAGGTTGGTTCTGGGGGCCAGTGCACCTGCAGAGGCACAGGGCCTTCATGATGATCCCTGGGGATCAGTCCAGGGTGAGGATGAGCCACACAATATTTTCAAGGAGAGGGAAAACTCCACCCCTCTCAAAAGAGTAACAGAACGTAGAGGGGGAAACATCCAGGATGAGATCCTTGTGGATATTTCCTCACCAAAGCACTCCTACTGGGGACTTTGGATCCAGCCCCAGAAATGGGATATAGAATAAAAATGACTACATGAGATGCTGGTGTTGCCAACCTCCACATGTTTATCTTGAGTAATGGGAATTTAGCCCCTGCTTGGTGCCAGACTGGTACGAAGCTCCAGCATTCATGGAATGGAAAAATCCCTGCTGACTGGCTGCCTTCCCCACTTCCTGGGGAAGAAAAGACAATCAGAGCTTCTACAGGAGGCAGGCAGAGCTCCCCCCGCCTCACTTCTCAGAAGCCCAGAGGAGTTTCTAGATAGGCGAGGGGGAGAGGGAGCACCCAAACTCCATTTTCACAAGAAATGAGGGAGGTTGAGGGAGCTTAGGGTGGCTTTTGTCCTCCCTCCTTCCCTCTCAACCCCTATTCCTCCCACGTCCTTTCTCATCCTCTCCAATGCAGCAACACCAGGCCTGGGAAAGAGAGAAGAGAACTCGCCTGGGAGGTGTGCCTCCCCCTCCCCCCACCACCCAGGTCTGGGAGGGCGTGAGAAAGAAGAACTCCTAAAGCTGTCACCCCTTCCCACTCTGGGATTGGGAGAGGGCTGTGAAGATCCCCTGGAGTTATAGGAAGAGCAAAGATATGCTGGGGGGCAAGGGACAAATGTGAGGCTTGGGGGAGGAAATAGGGGTGCAGGGTTTTTGTGTGGCTGTGTGGACAGAGTTGCTGTGGGGGTTTCAAAAACTGATCTGTGGCTGAGGGTGCATAGTTGACTGATGTAGCGATGTGCTGGCCAAAATGGTATTTCCTCACTGCCGGCACTAATTGGTACAAACTGGCCATACTAGTTGTCACACACACATCGGTGATGGGGGCAAGGAGAGTTCAAAAACAGCAGAAGACAGTTCAAAAACATTTTTAACTTATGACCATTCAAGGTAAAGTGGTCGATTAACACCTCTGCCACTCTACCTTGAAGGGTCCCTTAGAATATGGGCTAACTACTTGTTCTAAACAATCTGTTCAACCTCGCATTTAGCTATGGCACTCAGAGTACCTTTCCCAGACTTGAAGAAGAGCTCTGCATAAGCTCAGAAGCGTCTCTCTTTCACCAACAGAAGTTGGTCCAAAAAAAGATATTACTTCACTCACCTTGTCTCTCTAATATCCTGGGACCAAGACGGCTACAACTACACCGCGTACAACACTGAATCTAACTTAAAGAGAAAAGGAGTACTTGTGGCACCTTAGAGACTAACAAATTTATTTGACCATAAGCTTTTGTGAGCTACAGCTCACTTCATCAGATGCTGTAGCTCACGAAAGCTTATGCTCAAATAAATTTGTTAGTCTCTAAGGTGCCACAAGTACTCCTTTTCTTTTTGCGGATACAGACTAACATGGCTGCTATTCTGAAACCTGAATCTAACTTGTGACTTTGGAGCTTGCAGGGTTAGCAGTACTGGAATACTGTCCCATTTAATTGGCCTTTAAGTCTATCTTCTAATACGTTAGTACTTAAAATCAACAAAGCTCAAAGATTTCTATTAACTGTGCTGTTTTTCCACGTTTGAAGAACAGCAGAGAATGGCAGAAGGACCGGGCAGGGCGTCTTCTGATTGATTCACATAACATATTGATTTCAGATAACACATTGAATTCACTCGAGAACCTGGCTTCATTGATATCTACTTTTTGCTAATATTTTCTGACAATTCACTCTCTAGTCTGAAAAACAAAACTATATGATCAACAAATTGTAGTCAGCCCAAAAAGCTCCTTATATTGAAGGAATAAAGTTACAGGCAAACATCCTTTTCCTCTATGATCTAACCAATACAATAAAAATAATAAATAATAACACTGCCTTTATCTTCTCTCTATAACTCTTCACTTTAAGGATCTCAAAATGCTTTACAACCATTAAATCAATTGTAAGGCATGAGGGAATTATGTCAGCAACAACCTGTGAGACAGGTGGTATTATGATGTGAGAGTTTCCAGTCTGTAAGGATGGTGGACTGGATAGTGTTTCCCTTAGGGAACTGTCAATGCTTCTCAAAGGCTGATACATGGTGGACTAAATTGTAGATGAATGGACTGCAAGCTCTTTGAGCCAAGAGGACGACTCATGAGGACAGTGGTCTGATGGCAGAGAAACACAATGTGAGGACCCCGAAATCCAAGGATGGGCCATACCAGTCACCGTGACACTGTAGTACCCTTTATTATGTTACTCATTGTTATTCCAAAACTTCGAGAAAACACTACAATTTCAAAGTGATTAGAATATATGCCTTCCCAAGATCATATTTCTTGTAGTAGCACCAAATCATCACAGATTAGCAAATATTGTGTCTGTTCCAATGGCTAAACCATTTTTCTACAGTTTGAATGAGAGAGGTGGGATTTGGAAAATTCTCTCCTTATAAAATTGTGCTGTAGTATTCTACAGTATTAGTCAAACACCCTACAGCTTACAGTAGTGACACTGCATTTTCAAAGTCCTGCTTCCTAGTATCTTTTCTTCATTCTCCCAGTTTATTTAAAATCATTTTGTTCTCAGGAAACAGATTTTTTTTCTTAAGAAAATTTATTGCTGCAGGTAACGGAGGACATAAATATGCTGCCTGTTTATTGAGACCTATAAACACTTAAGAACACAGGCAATTAATTGTCATTGAGAGAATAGCAGTGAACATGGAGGTTTTCTAGAGTATAACTACAAGTTCACCCATCACATGGAAACATAGCCTAAGGATAATCAGGAACAATAGGCCTTAAAACAGGGAACTCAGTGAAAATGGCTCACTAGTGGGCAGGGTAGGGTTATGAATAGAGGTTAGCAGGAATAGATAGACCTCCAGACTAGGTTAAAAGGAGTCATCTTTTCTCCTAGACTAAGCAAGGTTTTATTTTGTTTTTCCTTTACTGAACCTGGTTTTGTTTAATTGCCAACAATAATACTTCAGAAATCAGCTTTTTCATGCAGTATGGTTTAGTGGTTAAGATCCAGAACTGGAGGTTTGTCTACACAGGGAAATTTACCAGCATAATTATACTATATCATTGTACCTCTACAGTTTTACCAGCATAACTTCCCGTTGTGGACATACTGGAATAATTATGCCAGTAAATTTCCCCACATGAACAAGCCCTAGGTATCAAGAAACCTGTGTTCTGTTGCCACCTCTACCTACTGTATGACCTTGAAGAAGTCTTTTCCCCATTCTATTTTCCTGTCCCATTTTTGTCTGTCTTGTCTATTTAGACTGGAAGCTCTTCAGGGCAGGATCTTTTACTATATGTTTGTACATTATCTGGCACATTGGGGCCTTCCTCGATTTTGGTAGGGCACATAAGCACTACTGTAATACAAATTATTAATGTTACTCAGTCACGATTCTTGAAAAAATGAATGATGGAGCTGTGCATGGTCAGTTCAGGGTAAGTTTCACAACCATGAAATATAATATTTTCAATTTTTTTCCCATTCTTCTTCACCTACTACTAACACTATTCATTGTGAGAGTCACCTCCCAACTCTCTCTGTCCCCTCCCCTTTCCCACCAAAGAGATTAAGTTTGTCCACCAAATGATTTGTTCACCCAACTCTGGCTGGGAAAAAAGGCCAAAATAAGCCTTCCCAAACAATTTCAATTCCTGAATCAGACTTTTTTTAAAAAAAGATAGTACTCTACATTAATATTCTATTTTGGCCCAGAGCTGGTTAAAAAATGGCCTGTTTTGAAAATGAAAATTTAATTAAAATGTTTTTGTTCTTTTTATTTTGCTTTTAAAAAACAAATCCACAAATAACATTAAAACTAAAAAAATGTAGTTTAATTTAATTTGGTTTAATTTTTGGTTTCGTGATTTATGCTTTTTCCTCCCCACTAGCTCTCTCTCCCCATCTTTTCAGCATCAAAATGAAAAAAAAAATGAAAAAAAGGAAGGAAAAAAGGAAGACAAAAGGAGGGAAATTAAGATTAAATTAAATTAAAAGTGAATAAATAATAAAAAAACCTCTACATCAGAAATTGTTCAATATAAAATTTTTGCAAATATTTTTAAACACAAGATCAATTCTTTTTTAAAAACCGGCAGAAAAAGGTTTTCAGGAAAAAAAAATACCATTTTCAACTAGTTCTGTGTAAGTAACTGCAGTCTCTTTTAAATTGCTCTGTCAAGGTAGGAAATGCAGAACTGCTTTTTGGGTTGTCTACAGTTCTAGCCAAATAATCCCTGTATTTATTCACAGATTATACCATATAAAGTATTTTGTAAACAAAGAAAACATACAAGGCATAGTTAACCAGAATCTCAGACATTAAAAAAATGCTATTGTTTTCTTTCCCGCCAAAACGCAATCAGGAAGGGAAGTGGAAAGCACATGAAAACACTTGAGCCTCAAGAGCAATGTTATCAGCATGGAAAGTTTCTCATTGTATTAGAAGAGAAATTAAGTGTCTACTAAACACAGAATCAAAAATTTATGTGTAATGATTTTAAAACAAATTGTAAAGGAAAAGGAAAAATTTCTTCAGTTATTTCCTATCCAGCAAAATGAGAAAGTGTCTTTCTGGTTTGTGGAGATGTACATGAAAGGACCAAAAAGTTTAAGGTAGTCCCCCTCGTCCTGGGGTCATAAACTGATTCTTCTTTTGCTCAACGCAGTTGAGCAACACCCTTTTATATAGATGATGGCATTTTATGTAACAAATGGCTTCCAGCTACCACAGGACCAATGCAACCTGCCATGCAAAATTAAACTTAATGTCACGCCAAGTTACTGTCCATCATAACCAAATAAAATGTATTGAATTGAATATGTTTGATTTGGGAAATCTGTGTTTTGTCAGCTGTGGTGTAACTCATTGTCCATTATACAGTATCAAGCCCATTCTAGGCAGGCCATAGAATATAAATGTTCAACCTCCCAATCCCATACATGTCAACTTTCCAGAACAAGAATGATAGTGGATATATAACATATATACACGTTAGAGCTAGAGAGGAGGGAAGGCTACCACTTGCCTGTCAAAAGGCCAGGAAAATTCACAGTGGTCAGAGGTTTTTCATTTACTAGAAAGAGTCAAATACTAATTATGATACGTTTCCTTCCTTTTTCTTACTCACTTCCTCCCACCACCACCATCAATTCACAAAGTCATCTTCATACGAGGTGTTTTCCCCTCTCACAAATTCCTTAAATACTAGTTGTTCTTCACCCAACATCCATCACACTTTAAGATGACTCTTTTCTGATTTGGCTTGTCTGCCTTCCTTCCCTTATTACTTGGGCCAGGAATCTGGCAGCTAACTCTCTTAGGCACCTTCAAAAATTTCAGCCCCTTCTCTCTTCATGTTCAGTGTTTCCTTCTCCCTTTCTTCCTGGCCCATCACCTCTCCCAGCTGTCCATTCACTAAGACTCCTCTATTCTGCACTCTCACTCTGCTGGATCCAAGTAGCATAGAGGATGAAGCTGCCTGATATGAATGTAGAGGGGACAAGAGTTTGACCTGGGGGCAGAGCAGGAGGAATAGACTGACACATGGATCCTGGGAAAGACTGGCAGCAGGGGAAGTGGAAACTGGGCCTGGGAGTTGCAGGGAGACCACGAACCAGGAGGGCATGCAACTGGCTGGGCAAAGAGACTAGGACTGAAAGTCAGGGAGGGAACTGAGGAGGCAGAAAAGACTGGGTGACAGAAGACAGGGGTAGACTGAGATCAGATGAGGAGTGAAGCGGGAGGCTGCAAGTTGGTGGGCAAGAAAAGTGGGACTGAGACCCAATGTAATTGGCAGAGGAGTGAGGAGGGAAGGCAGACAGATCTGGTGAGGAGTCAGATGTGGGGGAGAACTGGCACTGCCTAGACAAGGGAAAGTGACAAGGAGCTGTGGTGGGGAGAGGGAAGACACACAGAGATTGAACAAGAAGCCTAGGAGGAAGTTTGGGACTGGAAGACAGGACGGTGGAGAGAAATCGATTGGATGAGGAGCTGCAAGGGTGTGTGTGTGGTGGGGGGGAGAATTCAGACTGGCTGGGCAAGGAGACTCGGGGCAAGGAGCTGGGAGCATGGAGAGAACTGAGAATGGTAGGGAGAAAAAATTGGGAATGAGAGTTGGGTGAGACTGGGACTGCAGGAGTGAGACTAGAACTTCCTGGGCAGGAAGACTAGGGTTGGGTTGAGAAGCCTATGGATTTGAGACTGAGACTGGCTAGGTTAGATCTGGCCCGGGACGAGGTAGGAATGCCACAGGGACAGGTTGAAAGGGACAGGCTAGGAGGGTAAAAGTTTGGGGCAGATGGGCAGAAGAGTTTGTGTCCATTACAGTTCACTCTGCTCCAGAATCATCCCTCTGTTGTCAGCAAGTATCTGTGAAATACAGTGGAAAACACACTGGCATTCACCTCTAATGCTGGTCCACACAGATACTATTGCTATCAGTTATTCCATTAGCTCAAGTGGCAAAGTTCTGTGTGGTGGATGTAAAGGTTCCAACCCAGCTGATGAACCACATGGGTGTCAATATGATGCCACATGATGCAATTTGTTTTTTCAATTTGATTTTTCTAAAACCTAAGAAATTAATATAGATTTTTATGTGTAAAGAACAAGAAAAAACAAGAAGAATGTGATCATGCAATTAAGACTGTATCATAGCACAAGGGAGTCCATAACTGGAAATGTTGAATGGGAAACCTTAATTCTGGCATTTCCTAACTTTTGAGTGCTTGACTTTGAAACTTGAATAATGTTTCTTAACAAAGATCTTTGTGTGTGTAATAGTATGTAAAATCTCCAGGTATTAGCTGCAGTCTTCACATTTCCTTGTTCCTTTCAGATTACTTTCAGAATTGGGCATGATAAAGTCATGGTCTCCTTGATTGACAACCAATAGACGAAGGAGCATGGCTTAGTTATCTCCATCTCCTCCCTTGCCTATCCCCCATAATAGCTGAGCCTATCTGAGGTGCTGTTGCTGACAGTCCCCAGATTTCAACTATTGGGCTGCCAGGCAAGACATTTTCTATGGGAGCCGTTTGGAGTTTACCTCCCACATTGGTCTAACAGAGCCCAAAGTAACCTTTCAGGACACAATGCCAGGCTTATCCGTCAGTCAGGCTTTTGGCCACGAGAATGTATTACCCATTTTCTTGAGCCACTCTGGGTTGACATTGTGTCAGTTATTTGTGTTGTAACCATCTTAATTGCTGTGCATTCATCTACAGATGATAGGCACGTTTTGCAAACTGGAAAAATACATTGTTATGCAGTGCACAGAGTAAAGACAGTATCCTAACAGTGTACGTTTATGGCTAGAAAGAGCTAAAATTAATAAGGTTTGCCTTGGCCTTCATGCAGAGACATTAAATATTTTAGCTAAAAATGTCAATCCTTATCAGCTGCTTAGCTGTAATTCCCAAACTATACTAATATTTATGTTGTTTGCAGTGTTGTTGTAGTTGTGTCAGACCCAGGATGTGAGAGAATATATTTTACTGGACCAAATAAATTGAATGAACTTGGTCCAATAAAGGATACTATCTCACCAACCTCGTCTGTCTAATATTTAAAGATATTCTGTAGAACTGACCTGATTTCTTGTCATTCTAGCTACTTTGGGTCACTATAAAGCTGTTGCAAGTCTCTAAGCCTCTGCATCACCCTACTTGTCCAGAATTTGAATGTATACTGTGCAGCATCCTTCACTGTAGTATCTGCATGCTTATTTGCATGTGGTTCTCTTGGCATTAGGAAAAAAAATCTTTTTGCAATAATGAGTAGTCACTATTTAGAGTAAGCCCAGTGGCTCAGATAGCTGTGCAGTACTCCAATGTAAGACAAGATCAAAACTGACATCACAATTCCAGATGTCTGACCCCAAATTAGTCATCATGGTTTTGGTGGGGAAGAGACACTAATGTTAAATACGAGCCAGTCTCCACTGTATGCGCTTGTAATGGCAAATGAAGTGTGCCACAGGTATAACCATGAAAACCAGAAGATCATACAGGAGGAAATGTTGATTGATAATGAGGAGGCAAATGAAAGACCTCTCCCACTCTAGATTGGACCTAGCCAGTCCAAGTTTCCACTCCTCAGGCTCCTGATCCCAATTCTAATCTCCTTGCCCATGTCGAGCAACCTTAATGATAGGCAGTACCAGCAGCCCTGCTTAAAATACATATAAGTGATGAATATATTTGACACATATTGAAATAAAAGGAAAGTAATTAATAACTTTCTGAAATGAAGATCTGAAATGGACTTGAGAGATCAAGGGGTTAGTATCCACACGAGACTCTCCTCACAGCTTATGAAGTTGGATAAATGGGTGCGGACAATGGAATTCTTTGAATTTCATGGATGTTTACATTGGAAGCACGAGCCATCATTTTTAAGGAGGTCTCTAGTACCTGAATTTACCTATGCTTCCTTCTGTTTTGATGAACATCATAAAGCTACCTCTACATCCACCTTCAAATCCTTCCTCAAAACTCCCCTTTGCGGTAATGCCTGCAAAACAATTGACAACAGTTAGGGCTGCTGGTGTGCTAAGACCACTGCTTGTCAGGCTGACCAATATTGTAAGCAATGTTCCCTCTAATTTTTGACAGGCCGTGTGCGCAAAAAATTTCTTCTGTGCAAATTTTTGACAGGCTGTGTGTGCAAAAAATTTCTTCTGTACAAAGTTTTGTGTGCACGGGGTTTCGCCATGCGTGCAGGGTTTAGGATCTGTGTGCGTGTGCACATGCGCACAGCTTAAAGGGAACAGTGATTGTAAGGCTGTTTATTCGTACTCCCCAGTTGTCTGTGTTTATCTATAGTCTTGTCTTATACTTCAATTGTATGCTTCTTGGGGTAGGGACCATCTTTTGGTTCTGTGTTTGTACAGCACCTAGCACAATTGGGTCCTGATCCATGACGAGGATTCTCAGGCACTATGGTAATACAAATAAATAATAACAATAAATAGCTACAGCCATGTGAAAGGGTTGATTTGGAGTGACAACCCAGGTACATCCTCCTAATGAAACATTTTAATGGCATGGGGAGAAGTGTATAGTTCACGTGCAAAGCTGCTTGCAAACATGAGGCCACATTCACAGCTAGGCATTATGTGGTCACTTGCGGAGTACAATAGTGGAGATGGACAGACGAAGGATACTCATATAGGTGAGGCACTGGACTGGAAATCAGAAGATCTGGGTTCTGTTCCTGACTCTGCCATTGACATCCTGTTAATCCTTAGATATAAGTATCTTCTGAGGCTAAATTAACTAATGTGCTCATGTATGTAGTAATGAGCATCATAAACAGCCTATAAATTTAATGGCTTGACACAATTTTTAAGGTGCAGCCTCTTAAATTCCATGAGGGATTGATTTCATGTTCCTTTGGGGATGGGAGAGGTGTCTGCCTCAGTTGATGGCATAAGATTAATTTGGATCCGCCTCTGCTTGTATGGAATCTGGGAAAGCAATCATACATATTTTAATTTAAATTTGGCATCTGCCGACTGTCAAAATAAAGGAGAACTTACTTTATTTACACAGTATTTTATTTTGTTTTTAAGATTGTTCTAATTATGTGTAGTCAGGATCTAGAAAGCATGGAGAAATGCAGATAGGAGAGGACATCTTTAAAACATGCAACAAAACTCGAGTCCTGAAATGGACTCCAAAACTGTACACGAAATCACTACAATCACTCAGACAGACCCCACTGTAGATAACAAATAAAACTCATGTGTACATCTGGTAATTACATGACTAAACAAACACGGGGTAGGCAGCCATACAATTTGCAAGTAAACTCTAAGAGGAAGGGTTGTCCTGTGCTTAATGCACTGGACTGGGCCACACTAGATCTGGGTTCAGTTTCCAGGTCTGTGCAAACCTCTTAAAGCCCTGTGCCTCAGATCACCATCTTTATGAAGGGGATACTAATACTTCCTCTCCCCCACCCCTGTCTACCTAGACTATAAGCTGCGGGGGGGGGGGGAGGTAAGTTATTATGTGTTTGTACTCAGAGCTGGATCCCAGTTTATGGCCCAAGCAAATTATAATCAATAGTAGTAAAATCTACAGGTACATCTCTAACTGCATGTCAAAGTAGGCCCTTTTGTATATAATTACCCAGTTCACAAGTAAACCCTGATTGTCTGATCTCTGAATTATCTGAAGTATGAGAAATTCATATAGGAGCTGAAATTTGTTTGCCTGAAACTCCAACTATCTGGTTAAATGAGTTTGCATGTGCAGTTCTGTGCATGTATTTTACATGTGCAACTCAGAGTCTATTTTTGAAAACTTGCCCCATTAAGAATATGCTCATTGGTAAACCAACCAGCTTGCAGAATATAAAAGCATAGCTGAAGTTCCTGTTAGTGGTGGTTCTAGGTAAGCACCAAGTCCTACATTATTTGCAGTGATTTCTTCAAATCTTTGTAAGCTCTTTATTACTCATTAGTCAAATTGTTTCTCTCAGAAACCACCGTAAATTCCTTAGCTTTAAAACACTTGAGAAGTATCAACATCATAGCACAACAGAACACTATTCAACAGTTTAAGATTGTTAAACCAGAAAAAAAGCATCAGTTCAGGCTACTCAACATAAAAGGGAGCAGATAAGAAGGGAAAATTAAGGACATAAGCAAAAGCTATCTGCTGTGTCTGAAATAGGAAAGATCTGACTGTTTAGATTAGATGTAACAAAGCTAAGAAAACCGTAACTGTCGTTTCTACAAGAGCTGATAATTAAAATACAATTACCTATACCAACAAGAAGCAAGCGCATAAGTAATAACTGCCTTTTTAGGAAGCAGCCCTACTTACTGTATTGCAGTTATTCGAGCAAATGCAAATTCAGCGAATGGACAAAGAATCAGTTCAGGTATTACCCCCGATATCTACACTCCCAGAGAATTAACAGCCTCAGCAATTAGCAAAAGATTTTTTAAGGGCGAGCAGCTTTTTGTGGAGGCTGGGAAGGAGAGAAATGAAGTGAAGAGTAAGTACCCTCCTTCCTTGTCTCATTGGAACTGTCTGTGCTATTAGCTGAATGCCTGGGCACTGGGATGTCTCAGCAATGGTGAGGCCTGTGGTGAAGCAGCAGTCTGGACACTACCAATAAGTTGTTAATTTTGGCAAGTCAGCTATGTTAAGGCAGCTGCGGTGGAGAAAATGAGGCTGTAATAATATTGCAATGTAACATTATAAACAACATTCATAATGCCGTAAACATCAGATACTTTTCAAAAGAATGCTACTGATAAAGCAAAAAAAT
Organism: Dermochelys coriacea; assembly: GCF_009764565.3. Lineage (NCBI taxonomy): Eukaryota > Metazoa > Chordata > Testudines > Dermochelyidae > Dermochelys > Dermochelys coriacea. Next base: position 197,187,116 of record NC_050069.1, read on the forward strand.
ATTGCCTCATATTTTATTAAGGCTGAGGATACAATGACAGCTCAACAGTAAACTGTATGTAACAATTACTCATAACAGGTTTTACAGCAGGCTTGGATAGTTTCTTGCTTTTACCCTTTTGGCATTCACTTTTTTTTATTGTAATGACAAGGGCATAGCACATGTTCACTGCCATCCCTCTAACTACACATACAAGCCACGTTTCACTATCGCATTTACCACTGTCTCCGATTGTCCCAGTACTGGCACTTTGTATTTCTCAATGAAATAAATTTAACAAACAACATAAAAAAGGAAATCAAAGTGAGCCTCAAATAATCTTGTTCAGGGCAACAGAGAATAATGACTGTGCCTTCAATGAGGGGCATAATTACAACAAGCTGTTCAAAGGAACTTTAAAAAGGTTTGGGGACAGGGGAATTAAAAACTATTTACCTCTACCAAAGCAGAATGAATAGGGGTAATGAGTAATAACCCTGAGAAAATGACAACAAAGGGGAACATTCTCAGCACCGTGAGTGGGAAATTAATCAAGTCCCTCTATTGTTAACAGGTGTTACACAATAAATTCCCTGTCTTCCATTCTGACAAGGCATCACTAACATGAAAGAAAAAGAAAAGTTTTAATAAGAAATAAACAAAAACAACACTACATCATACTTACATGGTAGCTTACACAAATATCCCAAGGCACTTCTCAATCCAACACAGGCAAAATCAATGTCCAAGTTAAGTATCTTATCATATTTTGATTTAAAATCTTGGAGAGAGACAATTTTCTAAATTAAAAAGTAGGCAATGATTCCAGACTATTATGCATGAATACTAGATCAATTTGGCCAATACCAAATGACCTTCAAATAAATTAATGTAGTATGTAATATGTTAATAGCATCTCTACACTGAGATGTACAAAGTTTTACATCTTGATTACACCTATTATACCTGCATTGAGTCAGTGAATATTCAGTTTAAGACAGCGGAGCACGATGCACTTGTGTAAACAGAAGACTTGAGCCAGAAAATCTTTAGTTCTAAAACCAGGTCTAATCTTGACTCTCACGTGGCCTAGAGCAAGTTGCTGAACCTCTGTTCTAGTTTCCCTTTCTCTAAAACAGAGATAATACTACTTACCTATCAACCACACAGAGATGCCAGAAGGATTACTTACAGCACTTTGAAGAAGGAAAGTGCTCTGTATTTCCATTATTGAAATAATGAACAGATTTTTTTTTCTCCCCCTTTGTATAGCAATTCCCCATCAATGCAGCAAAACAAAGATTGATTAATTTCACTGAAGAATAATTAGCACTATTAATATCAGATAAATGCCATTAATCTGATATTACAAATTGAAGGCAATTTTTCAATGAATCTTTGTTTCACATTCCCAAAGTAATCCACAGATAGCATACATTGAAAATCCTAGGTATCTTCCATGATATCCTCTCCAGTTTAGTTGGGTACTGAAGAAATAGCAAGGACCAAAAAAGCCTCATGAACAGCTGTTTACAGCATCATGTATCATATTCAATTCTCCTTGTAAAGTATTATAGGACAATTAATGTCTGTTCTCTCTCTTCAGGGAGGGACTCTTCAAAATGCCTTACAACTCTGAAGAAGAAGATGGAGAAATGAGAGAATAAGTTTGGATATTTCTGGAAAATAAAGATCACTTTTTCACCAAAAAAACCCCCCAAAACCCCAACTGAATAGGAAAGTGATAAAGCAAAACAAAGACTGATCCATGGGCCTACTTCCTTGCAAAGTTCATAAGTACTAAATGCTACTGTTTAAGCAGAGCAATTAATGAACAGAAAAATCTGCCTCATTAATAAAGTAACTGTGACACAGTTGGATGAAAGTATTACACTTTATGAGATAAATATTTTAACCAAGTCTTCAAATTGTCTCAGGTAACTATAATTTAAAGGGGCAAACATGAAATGATCATTTTGCCTTTGTGTCACCGCTCCAATCCACGTACGTGACTGCCATCAAAAAGCTTTTCAGTGACATTAAAAATCTCAGTCAAGTTGCTGGTGGGTTGATGCCAGTGGTGCTGTTGCCATTTGTGACACCTGTACATGGTACATTCTGCAGGGAGGGCAGCTAAAGAGAGGTGAGCCTCTGCGGTCCCTCTGGAATAAAGCTGATGAATTAGCTGGGTGAAGTAGGGAAACTTTGCATTACCGCTGTACTTGTTCTATGGAGAAAGAGGATTTCAGCCTCCTGTGCCATGGTTCTCAAACAGATCCATGCACGACTGGTGTCCCACACAGCACTTGTTGATGATTAATGGAGAGGTGGTCAGTGACATATGCTGCTGCTGTCCTTCTCGTTTCCAGCTGATAAATTTCATTAAAATAAGCCAAAAATACCTTAAATACTTTCCTAATATCACTTTGCCATGTAACCAATTGATGTAGCTGCTTCAGGATGCTATGCAATTGTCAGAGGGGAGTTGGTCAGTACAAGTGTTCCAAATACGACGTCTCAATTAAGACAACATGGGAACTCTTCTTCTAGGCCAGAGGTGGACAAACTATGGCCCGTGGGACCTTTCTGGCCGGCCCCTGAGCTCCTGGCCATGGAAGCTAGCCCCCGGCCCCTCCCCTCCTGTTCCCCCTCCCCTGCAGCCTCAGCTCAGTGCGCTGCCAGCACAATGCTCTGGGCAGCGGGGCTGCGAGCTCTTGCTGGGCAGCACAGCTGCAGAGCCGTAGCCTGACCCGGTACTCTGTGCTACCCGGTGGCATGGCTGGCTCCAGCCGGGTGGCATGGCTGCCTATCCTGGTGCTCTGGGCAGCGTGGCTGTAGCACTGCCAGCTACCAGTGCTCCAGGCAGCACAGTAAGGGGGCAGGGAGTGGGGGGGGGGGTTGGATAGAGGGCAGAGGAGTTTGGGTTGGTGGTCAGGGGCCAGGGGTGTGGATAGGGGTTGGGGCAGTCACAGGGTGGGGAACAGGGGGGTTGAATGGGGACAGCGGTCGGGGGGGGCAGTCAGGAAGGAGGGGGGGTTGGATGGGGCAGCAGGGGGCAGTCAGGGGCAGGAGTTCCGGGGGCAGACAGGGAGAAGGGGTGGTTGGATGGGGCAGGCATCCCAGGGGGGCAATCAGGAATGAGAGGAAGGTTGGATGGGGCAGCAGAGGGCACTCAGGGGTAGGGGCCAGGGGTAGTCAGGGGACAGGGAGGGGTGGATGGGGCAGGGGTTCCGGGGGGGTCAGTCGGGGACAGAGGGGTTGGATAGGGGGCAGGGGGCCAGGCCATGCCTGGCTGTTTGGGGAGGCATAGCCCTCCATACAATTTCGGAAACCTGATGTGGCCCTCAGGCCAAAAAGTTTTCTCGCCCCTGTTCTAGGCAAAAAGTTTGCCAATTTCTACAAAAAGAAAAGGAGTACCCGTGGCACCTTAGAGACTAACAAATTTATTTGTTAGTCTCTAAGGTGCCACGGGTACTCCTTTTCTTTTTGCGAATACAGACTAACACGGCTGCTACTCTGAAACCAATTTCTACAGGTACTACGTACATTCTAAAACAGAAGAAAATATCTTTGGAAATAAATAGCGTTTTTCAACTCATTGAAATCAAAAGCCTTTAAGAGATCTTTTCTGTATAAGCAAGTACCATATCAAAGTCTAAAGGGAAGGATCTCAAAAGCACAAAATCCAGTTGACTTTCAATCAGAGTTGGGTATCTAATTCCCCTCTCTGCCTTTGAAAATCTGCCTCTACAAGCTTTCAGAGCTTTTATCACGTAGTTTAGTTTGTTTCTCAGTTAATGCAATTAAAAGTAATGTCACATAATTCAGATAATCATGGGCCTTAGCTAAGTCAACAGAACTATGATTTACACTAGCTGAGTATTTTCCCCCATATTCTCAAGCAAGAATGCACATGAACTAAGTACACATATAATACTGCATAGTAACTTGCTCTTTAGAATACAAGCATTCTGATCCAATAACACTAAATCAATTTGTGTCTTGAAGCATGCATGTGCACACACACACACACAATCTTGTATATTCAGACTACATGCTTAGAATACATACAAACTTTGTTTGTCATTCATGCTGAGCAAGCAGGCCTATCCTTCTTTAATCTAATCAACTTCAGAGTCATTGTGCAACCAACAGCTGTGTCAGAGCAACTGGAAAAATAGATTCAGAATAAAGGGGAAGACCCATCTCAACAGGGCTTCTCTCGCTAGTACATAAACTCTGCTTTGGCAGAATGTATAAATATTTCATTCACTATTTTGTACTGTATTCCCTCTGTGATTTATACTCAAACCAGTTTCTTTTAAAGGTGCATTAATGTCTTCTTTTTACTGCATCTCTTCTAAACTTTTCCCTTTGCTTAATGGGCCTGAAGGGATTAAACCCTTAACAGAAAAATGTATCTGTTGTACATAACATCACAGTATTAGACTATCTTAATACCAACTCATTTATTTTCATTTTGTGGAAATACATCTTCCCTTGGGAACAAAACTATGAGGTTATATTTTCTTCCTGATGCTGTCTTTCATTCACATTATGATATTAAAGATGGACACTCATGTTTAAACTAAACTAAACTTCAGAAACACAAAGCCCAATTTTTGCAGTGATTTTTCAGACCCCTTTATTCTGAAAATTTAGCTAAGCTGAGCTGATCAAATTCATTCTATTACAAGAGAAAGTTATCTGCATTCTCTGCATCTTTCAAATTATGGACACCAACAATGCAGAACTGGCTTGAATAAAGTTCTTCTTGGCTTGGGTAAATTTTTCACAAGAAGTGACAGAAAGTGAGGTCAGCTCTGATTTTGCTTCTGGGACAAACATTAGAACATCGAACACCATCTCAAACAATACTTCCTATTTATCTGGTTAAATCTTGGAGTCTCTCTCATTTACAGCAGATAACAGTTGGATGTATATTCAAATGTCAATTATATGAACATAGCCTAGGCTAATAAATATAAATTTTAGTTAATCTGATTTGAAAGATTTTCAGTTCAGTTCAAACCAAATTACACTAGAGTCTACAAAAAGAATAAGGCATGATATTGTAATTATGTTATTTTATGTGACACTAACAATGCATTTATAATATATATATTTTGGGTCAAATTTATAAAGATACTTAAAGATGCAGGTAAGTGCCTACTGGAATTTTGAACATCTGCATCTTTAGAAACCTAAATAACTTTAAAAATCTGGCCCTTTGTGTTTATTCAGATAATATTTGATATACAAAAGATCCCTACTGATTTAGCCCCTTTTGTAAATATGCTCCAAAGCCTATCTGACTTTACAGTAAATTTCTTATGATTATAGTAAAGGACAAAATTATTACTTAGCTGTGTGGAGATCAATGGAAAAGGTTTTTACAAAGTGTTTTCTTTGGCAAAGTACAGACAGAGCCCAGATAATTTCCTAGAAATAGATACAATAAACTCTGCTGGAGCAGCACCTGATACATGCAAAGTAGCAGCAATAACAAACTGGAATAAAGTTCTCTTTTCAGTGGCAAGTTAAAGTAGGTTTCAGAGTAGCAGCCGTGTTAGTCTGTATTCGCAAAAAGAAAAGGAATACTTGTGGCACCTTAGAGACTAACAAATTTATTTGAGCATAAGCTTTCGTGAGCTCACCATCCTTTCTCTCACTGCTTCACTGAGCGGCAGTTAAATCAGTGCTTCAAAGAGACAGACGAATGCAGCCACCTTTATTGTTTAAATGGATAACATCATGCACCAGTGTAACCTTTAAGACAGGAGTGGGTGGTTAGAGAAGCTGTACAAAATATGGATATTGCTTTGTGCCTTTAATGTGGAAATTATAGTATATTGGCACAGTGGAAAAAATGCAACTTTCAAAATTTAGGGTGGATTTAACAAATGTCTATTCCCCCCCCCATAGCTACAACCATCTCACATATTTTGAACAGCATATTATCTATTTCCTATCAGATCTTATTAATAAAAATTAACAGTGCTATGTGTAATCAATGTCATTACACTGACATTGACATTACTGCATCCCTTCTAAACTTTTCCCTTTGCTTAATGGGCCTGAAGGGATTAAACCCTTAACAGAAAAATGTGTCTGTTGTACATAACATCACAGTATTAGACTATCTTAATACCAACTAATTTATTTTCATTTTGTGGAAGTACATCTTCCCTTGGGAACAAAACTATGGGGTTATATTTTCTTCCTGATGCTCTCTTTCATTCACAGTACGATAAAGATGGACATTCATGTTTAAACTAAACTCCAGAAACACAGAGCCCAATTTTTGCAGTGATTTTTCAGACCCCTTGCATTGCCACCTTCACATTAATGCCTAAAACTGTCCTTGATTTTTTGCAAAAATGGTTATAAAAACCAGTTTGTAACAATAAAATTGAATAAAGAAGAGTATAGGGAAGGTTTCAGCAATAGTCAGAAAATACATAGACACAAATTTTAATGGCACAAATGGTGACAATCAATCATTTTTGGAAGAGATACAAACCTGCAATGTTTTCTGTCTCAATTTTAGTAAATGCTGAGTGCTAGAGAGTCCCTGAACATTTTTCTTCAAGCTACCTTTTTCCAGAAGCCTGCACTTCTCTGGTGTTTAAGGCAAGTCCTCAGTCCAGACTAATCTGAGGAAATATAAGACATCTGGTAGATAATATGTGCTGCAAGGAGGAAATGCCATTATTTTCACACTAGTCAAAAGCAGATCATATATCCTGTACTATGCCTTGGATATGGCAGAGCCTAAAGTTCGCGACTATGCTAATCACTGATTGTGATACTTGTAAATATATATCATGCTTTACCTTTCAAAAAGTCATACCATCCTAGAAAGCAGCTATAAATATCAATAAAAAACTGAACCTTGGTTGAGAAATTCTAGGGCTTGGAGTCACAGGGTTTAGTCATATAGGAGTGATTAGCATGGCATGATCTTTTTTGACTGAAATTAGAGATGGGCTCAAGCCACAAAATTCCAAAATCAGATTCAAGCATCACCTTTAAAACCCTGTAGACATTAGCTCCTGCAAACCTTTATTCTCACCATCTGAAGTATACTGGTGATTATTTGTGTCAGGAAATACACAGGACAACTGGATTCTCAGTTAATTCAGGTTGGCATCTACTTGTCCCACATCACCATAACAAGTTAAATTTAAAGTATTGTTAAAAACCCCAAAATAAAAAGCACTAATGCAGTACTTACCCTTCAAAAATAAACAACTGCACAACGTAATTTTGTGGGAAACCTTCCTCCCACCTTCCCTGACATTATTTCTCACTTAGTCTTTTCACATTATGTCCAATATAAATTGTAAACTCCTTGGGGATAGGACCTTGGCTAAGATTTAAAAATACTGACTAGTGACTTGGGGTTCCTTCATTTTGGGTATCCAGTTGGAGAATCTAAAAAGGACTTCACTTTCAGAGCGTGGATGCACAGTGCTTCCTGAAAATCATGCCCCTTTGAGTTGTATCAATTTAGGCATTAAAAAAATGGAGGCATCCAAACTCACTAATCAATGTTGAAAAGCATTTATTTTCTGTGTAAAGTTCCATCCATATCTACAGTACTATGCACTTGTTTAATGATCAGAGATAGTTCCAAGCCATTATTGATCCTTACAGAGTCTGTTAGCTGAGTATATTTGTCCCCATTTTTTTCATATTGTATTTCACACGCTGACAAGATAATTGGGCCATTGGGCTAGGTATAACCTTGCAACTACCATTTCTTTGACAGGAAGTCACTCTGAGATAGCATTTTAGTGGCTGTGTCCCAAGCCTCTTTTCTTAATAACTGCTGACAGTTATGTGCCAAGGAAAGATTACCTAAACAATGGAGAAAAGGTAAAAACAGAGTTGGTGGGCACATGTGACTCCTGACAAGTAAAGTTGTATAGCAACAACTATCTGGGAAACTCAGTCAGTCACAAAGCGTGAACATTCATGTAAAAGGAGATTATTGTGTGCCATAGGCACTCTATTTCAAGTCAAATCTGTGACAGACATAACATTTCTGAACAACTCACTGATAATTATTCAAGCTGGCTAAGACCCAAGTTGCGCCCTTCACCTAAGCAGTCAGTAAAAAAGAAAAAGGTGCACAATACTCCTCATCAACCACCATATATAGTCATCTTTCAGACAAGGAAATGTTGACAGAGACAACACTTTCTGCTTCTGTGCTGCTCAGACAAAAGGTAAAAGCCCAGAAATTAGATCAGATGACTTGTTTCTCTAGGTTATCTGGGAATGAACAGTAGGAGAGAAAGCCTGGCAATGCCTTGCAGAGATTCCATATTATAACAGAAATTAGAGATGGAAAAGACCTACTTGTCATGCAGTTCATCTTCCTTGTCAGTGCAGGAGTGTCATCAGAGTACATTTTTCTAGTGCTTTTTCCAGTCTAGTTTTAAAAGTCCCAAGCAATGAGGTTTCCACTACTTCCTGAGGAAGATTTTTTCATTATATGCCTGTGGCGAAACTCTGATCTCAGCTATATCAGAGTGAGCGTAAAGTTAGTCCATGAAAAGTAGTGGAGCTACTCTGGATTTACACTGGTGTAAACATTATTAGAATCTGATCCCTGGATGTTCTTCTCTCCTGTATTAGTTAAAGTCAATTCACCAACTTTATTATTTTATGAAAAGCTATATGAACCTAACAGGGGCTTTTCCTTCACCCACACAGTCCTGATCTGTAGTGTAAGTCATGGATTCTCAACCAACCTCAAGAGAGTGACCTACAAAATACTGTATTGGACCAAACCAGCACAGACATACTACCATCCTTCTTCTTGGGTCAATATTTTTCCTTAGCAAGACTTAGCCCACATCCATCGTTTTCTATAGTCGCTTTTATCTCTACTATTTAGAGAGCAGACAGCTTCCTCAGAAAGAGTAACACTGATCATTTAAGCTAGCCACAAAGAGTAATGCAGTTTGCATTCTTTCCCAAGAGACTGAAAACAATCAATTGTCTTTTGGCACAAGTTTCACCTGAGTAATATTTCTGTATAGTACCTCTTCCCAAATGACTTTTGTTGAAAACAATCCTGTATTTGCGATATGCAGGGCCAAGGCTTTAAAGTAATACTAGACAGTCATCAAGGACATTGGTCACAAGAAATTGTTTGCAAAATTTAGAAGCAATAACAATTCATTGCTGCTTTAAACTGATTATACAGCTGAGCTAGTCTGAAACAAATTCACTTATTCCTAAGATGACAAGTAAAATTCAAGCTAAGGTATACCAACAAATATTATACACCTGTATTATACACAAAATAAAATGCATCGGCTACTGTATGTGCTAAAAATAAAAGGCCTCTCGAGTATTTTAGGGAAATCATATTTTAAAATATATAAGGTCTGATCCAAAGCTCCACTGCTATCCATATAATTGACGTCTATTCAATTCTATTCTATAGACTTCAATCAGCTTTGGTTCCGGCCCAGAGTGAAGGCCATTAGAAAGCCAACATTTGCCAGAGAATTATCACAGCAAGATCCTGTTTTAAGACTGGTGAGAGAGAAGTGGGAAACTGTAGTCATCTCAGGGAAAGTCTACACAATAGCACTACATCGGCGCTGCTGTAGTATGTCTGGTGAAGATGAGCTTTTTCCCATTGGCAAAATTATTCCACCTCAGTGAGAAGAAGAAGCTACATCAGTGAGGGAGCATCTCCTGCCGACATAGCGCCGGTGTGGACAGTGCAAAATTTGCATTGCTTGGGGTGGGGGCATAAGTTAGATTGATTTAAGTGATAGCATAGACCAGCTCTCAGATACCCCCGCGATAACTGTTGATAAATAGTTTTAAATTGTGGCTTGACCACTTAGACCACTAATTCTGAAATATGCAGCTACAGCTTCCCCAACTCCTGCTGAAGCAAATAAGAAAGTTTTCATTTATTTCAGTGGGAACTGGTTCAGGCTATTACAGAATATGAAGACATGACTAATATTGTGCACTTTTGTACAAGATAAAAAGGAAAAATGCTGGGCCAACAAGTCCAATCAAGAGTCTCCTTCAACCTTGTAGTCTTTAATGGTCCCAGCCCTCCTGTATACACATATTGTAAATAGAGTTGGAAACTAATCCCGCATATCAGTAACAAACAACAGTTTTAGAATTACTAATGTTCTGAAGTCTGAATCTTATAATTATATTTTATGATAAAATAAATAATCAGATACTAAGGGGCAAGTTCTGCCTATACATGTACGTACCTCCATCCAAAGTGATTTAATTAGAGTGTGGCCCATATAGAGTAATCGCATAAAATACTGTTTGTATATGCACTGTGTATGCATAATTTTAATTGTGTACGCTCTCTTAGTACTGCACCTTACTACTGGTATGGACTGCTATCTACCTCATTGGTACTATATTACTCCAAAAAAGAAAGAGAAGGAAGATGACAGGTTGATGAACAGCATCTTGGAAGATTGTTATTAATAAGCCCACATATAAATATTGAAAGGGATCATATTTGGATATTGCAGTGCATTAATCACTAATGTTATTACAGTGGAACATTAGCAGCACCAAAATTTTGCATTAAACAGGGCCTTTGTTACATATTAGTTCTATTCTGGCTTAAATATTTTTTTTGGAGATAAGCAATCAAAATTGTAAATATTCTTTCCTAAAGTACATTTGAGACTCAAATTCAGAGATTCCAAAGGTATAGTTTAAAACCATTTTTTTTTCATATTTCAAGATAGGATGTCATCTTTTCTGCAACACTTTCGGAACACTTATAGAAGACAGTCATGAAAATTCACATAAATTAAGAATTATTTATTCTCTAATTAAATACGTTTGCTGGGAAAATGACACACAATCAAAACATATGTCCAAATATATATAGTATGAGATACTCTGCTTTCTCAAAAAGAAAAGGAGTACTTGTGGCACCTTAGAGACTAACAAATTTATTAGAGCATAAGCACAAAAAGCTGCAGTGAAATTTTCACCGAGATCCAGAAGACAAAAACAAAAAGTCCTGCCTAACGTGAGAGACATTATCAAAGGAAGCACTGCCGCCGTAGCTCACGAAAGCTTATGGTCAAATAAATGTGTTAGTCTCTAAGGTGCCACAAGTACTCCTTTTCTTTTTGCGAATACAGACTAACACGGCTGCTACTCGAAAATCTACTTTCTCAGTGTAATGAACCAGGGTCACAAACCCCCAGGGATACCAAAGCCATCGGCAGGGATCAAATCCGAAACGTTCAGCACCAAAAACAAAGGACTCTAGCACTGGAGCTCATTTAGCATTCAGACAGCACATGTCTCTGGTTGCAGACCAAATGACTATAATAGCCTGCTATTTAATTTACAAATAAAGGAGCTCAAATGGTAGGGTGCTTGTACTTTTGATGCTTAAGACCCTAAATTCAATCCCCAGTGATGACTTTGGGTCATTACAATTAGTTATCTCAAAAACATTATTCTCCAAAGTGTTTGCCTTTTCTTGTTTACATGATTGATGATGATGGTGCACGTTTTCACACACAGTAGCAAGCAATAAGAGGCAGATCCTCAGTTGGTATAAATTGCCACATCAGTGGAGTTATGACAATTTACACCAGCTGGGGATCTGCCCTCTAAGCACCTAAGCAGATTTCTATGATATCTGAAACGCTGCAAATTACATTTGCCATAATGGAGAGAGACAAAAGAATCAGTTGGGAAATTAGTTTTACTTTTCAACTTCTTTGTAACACAAACAAAATGTAAAAATGTGAAACAAAATGAACAATAGAAGAGTGACTGACACTGAATTCCTTTTGCAAAGGAGTAAGTCAGAGGTGCAGTTCTTCAGTTTCATTCCATGAAAATGAAGCCAACTTTTGGTTCTGCACAGGTGTATAATGAAAAAATTCCAATCTTCAAGTCCTACAGATTACAGATTTACACAGCCACTCTAAAATATTCTGCGAAAATCTCACCTGTGAACAGTGTTGAATTCAAATGAGATTCAAATGTACTGAACTATCACATTGCAACAATTACTTACCCTGCATTATTTTAATTGTTCATCTACTGCTACTCAAAATTCTGCTCTTCTCATTAGCGTGTGTTTGTATATATAATAAACTTTAAGATCACTCATACACACTCCCTACTTTTGTTTTTGACTTTTAGGTAGTTTTCCTAAATCATGTTTCAGTAAATGAAGAAAGTCCAAATACAACAACTTGCTTTATGAGATCCTTATTTTATCAGAAGACTGGATACTTGAGTTCTCTGTAAAGCATTGTTTTTTCAGAGCATATGCTTCAGAAGCGTTCACCCTCATGTCACATGCAATATGTCCAACAGCAGAATCTTAGGATGGGAGGGAAGAGTGCAATGTCTCCAGATCAGAGATCTAGTTTGTGGACATTTCTGAAAGTCTGTCACAAAAATACTTCACCTAGTCAGATCAAATTTCATGTGACTTTATACTTTTATTTTCATACTGAGGACACAAATGGCCCCAATCCTGCACTGATCTCCATGCAGGAGAATCCTGTGTCCACTTGGATCCCAGTAAAGTCCACCCACATGGAACTTAGAGATGATCAGGGCTGAAATTAGTAACAAAGGAGCATGATATTACTGATAAGTGTTACCAGGGGTGCTGGAACAATTTGTATAGTGGGGGTGCCGTGAGCCATTGAAACAAACTATAAATCCTGTATAAAATGGAAACCACTTCAAGTCAGGCTGCAGCATCCCCAGCACCTATGAGTGTTACCATATCAATTTGTAAAGTGGGGGACTGATAAGAGAGGTTAAGTGATAAGAGAGGCGGTAGGGACAGTATTGGCTACTGGATTTAGAATGGTACTGGAAAATAGGAGACCTGGGTTCTATTGATTCTGCCATCATTTATTGTGTAACATTAGGCAAGTCATCTCACCTCTCTGAGCCTCAGTTTTTCCATCTGTAAAATAGGGGTAATGTTTACTGTCTCTCTTACTGAGGTCCAGGGAAGCAATACTGATATTTGCAATGTGCTACATAACTATAAAGTATTATTCAAACTTAGAAATACCTGGCTCCTGACCCTCAGTTCAACAGTCACATGATGCCTCAAGGGAAAAAAAGACAGAAAAATTTGCAAATGCAAATATTAGGGCAAAAATTGATAGTCTACTATGTCCAATTGCCTGAAATTTCACAAAAAGAAATCAAAATTATATGGGCATAAAAATCACACAAAACAAACATGGTGAAAAGTTTCCAAGGAATTTCTGTGAAATAATTTTTTTCCAGCTTCTTTGAGCTCTGCAAGAAAGTGACTGTGGTAAGTATACTTTATTCCAGGATTTTAATGAATTCAGAAACCCTCTAACAAGATATTTAGAAATTGAGGATATTCACAATTGATTGAACAAATATAAGCACAGCAACCATACAATTACATAAAATGTGTGTTGGGAATTTGCCTCAATCATTGAGAAAACAGCAGTGAAGATAGCCATATGAGAATAGAAGGAATCATGAAAATATTTTCTGACTGTTTCATCAATAGGAAAATTGTGATGTTTTTATGGGAGAACCTTCTCCTGGGTTGTCATCCCCCACAGATTCAGTATATGTCTTTTTCTCCACTCCCAGAAAGTTATTTTAGATCCATACAAGTGCATCCTTCTGTTTAAAAGATGATGCAGAAAAGAATAGCAAATCTGATATCCATATTCAAAAACATTCCAAAATGTTATGACTTATCTGGGAATGATTCAGCAAAGTACTATCAGACAATTTGTTTAGCTGAATAATTTTCTTTTGTTCCCTTCTTAAAAAGTTACTTTATCATACTATATTCCAAGAATATTATTCTTTTGCAGTTTTATTTATAGACTTCATCATATTTTAAAAAATCATCAAGAGAAGGAACTTTTTTTCTCCAAATTTTTAAGTTAAAAAGTACCTGCAACTACTGCAAATAATTTGTATGGATCCATCTGACAAAGCTTGGGGGCTTTTAGGAAAGGACTGAAAAGTGAATCTGGCTTTACATCTGCACTTAATTATCTCAGACTACCATGGTATTTTTGTCTTCAAGTCTGTTTGCTTATGACTTCTACCTCTTCTCCCCACCCCCAAAAGAAGCAATTGAAGCTGTATTCATGGGGAGCAACACTGACATCCAGTGGCCAAGTTGGGCTAACACAAAATGTGTATTTTCCCTGTGCATACCTCAGTTTAGGGGGTATCCAATCCATGGTCTATGAAACCTTTGGTGAGCACTTAATGTGGATCTACAGATATCTGCCAGGCCACATTGTGACAGCTGCTCCTAAACTGTCAACTTCTTGCACTAAAGACAGCTAAAAAGAGATAGTTTCCTCTTACTGCTTTTCCACGTAGGTGTTTGCTGTAGATATCACAGGGGTGGTATGTGGGACTGAAGGGGGCCCTACACAATCACAGATGAGAGGAACTGTCATCCATCAGTTAATGTCTCACTTTTCAGATGTAATAACATGTTAGAGAACCCCTGTGCAAAGGAATATATTCAGTATTTTCCTACTTTCAGGTGGCACTCAGAATTTAAGGAAGTTTCTGCCACACATGAGAGGTGAATTATTTCTACTTACCAAATATGCCACCCATACCACAAACGCTACTCAGCTCTCTATCACAAAACTAATATATCTGTCATCTGGTGCTATGATTCAGAATAAAAGAGTGCAAATCAGCAGTCTTTTCCTCAAAAGTTAGTTTTTTATATAACAAGAAAGAAAAATAAATTAATATAGTCAGAAAGTTAATACCAAACAACTGCCCAATTTAGAATTAAATCCAGTCCAATAATCCCGCAGTGAGAAGTACTGACTATCCACAGCATTGCCCTCTCAAGCAACCATTCTTACAGCCCTGAGCACCTGTGTAATGGAGAAAGCAGCAGTAACAATAATGATGCAATGTGAATAATGCAAGCTGCCAACGTGACCAGGCAGATAGGGCACTGGACAAGGACTAGGATTTTGGAGACCTGGCTTCTGTTCAGCTGACCTACGGGGTGACTTTGACCACACCCCTCTATGCCTTAATTTACCCATCTGTAAAATGGGGAAAATATTACCTCCTTTCTACAACACTTTGAGCTACATGGATGGAAAGCACTATATAAAACACTGGTATTGTTACCTTCACTGGATTCATATCTGCCCCAAAAAAGAAAATCCACCAATCAAAGTAAAAACTTCCATCACATGCCATTCCATGGTCCAGAAAGCTTGTTACATGTAGAGAGGCATGCAAAGATCAGTAAGTATATAAGGGAGCAAAGGAGTCCTTCCCTTCCCTAAATACATAAAAGCTATCTGTGCCTCAAAACCATGTGACTGGGGACTCCTGCATTTTTGATAGGTTGGTGTAGTTGGTGAGCAGAAGAGTGAAAGAGCAGCGATTCTACCCAGCAACAAGCCCGGGGATCTATTGCTGGCCATGAAAACAGTAACTTTTCAACTGCCTGAGATAATTATTGGTGCCTGAGGTTAGGTATAGGGAAATTCAGATAATACTGCACGTGTTCACTATTGTTATCTAATTGCAAAGTTTTGGAATTGGAAAACACTAAGAGCAGCTGCTGTAAGCCAGGAGTGCTCAGAGACCTTTACTGGTTCTGTAGTTTGACATTGCACTGATAAAACTCCAGGGAAAGCCAGTTCCCCTCTCCCTGTTCCTACCCCCATGTTAGAAATAGGGAATACTGAGGCAAAAACAAGGGTCAAATGCTTAGATGAGATGTTTTGCATATGTTTTATTTATTGATGATATCTTACATTTACTGTATACAATTTGACTCTCAAGGACCACACAATGCATATACTTAAACCCTGACTTCACTCTGTCGGTGGAGGCCCTAGCTACCATGGAATTGATGGAGGGGAAGCAGGCCTCCTAGTATTCATGTGCTCCTAGCAACTAAGGACTCTTTAGCATTAGTCTCTATCACTGGTTCACTGCTGACTCGGAAGGAATTGCCTAATGAATTGCCTCTGCTACTTTTGTCATAACATAGATTTTCCTTGGAGGTCTCTTGTCCAGCTTCCACCCTTGCTTAATTTCTGAAATATGACTGGTGTACAGGCTGAGATGGTGTGGTGTGCGTTTGGGAAATCCTGGTGAAATCCCTGAAGAATGTAATTCAACAGCCACCTATCCACCTTGACATAATTGCGTAAAAGTGAAAGAAGCACAATTTGAAAATACCATTCATGCTTTGTTCATTTTTTACTTTAAGCAGAAAATGGCGTTCTTGACTTGCACTGCACTCAAAAAGAGACACCCCTGTAGAGCATGAAATTATACTGGGGAATACATTTTCCTCAATTTACTGTCTATTTCTCAGAGTGGTAGCCGTGTTCTCATCTATCGGGGCAATTTAGTTCTCTTTTTAACAAATTTATGTGGTACTTTATTGCAGTTCCTGCCTCTCTAACACTTTGTTAAACAAGCTGAGTACCAAAAACACTGAAGGACAAATAATGTTCATGTTAATAAAAATAATCTGGTCACAAAGAATTGAGTACTACTACAGAACATGTTATAAAAATATAATATGCTTCCTACTGCTCAGAATTTCACATTTATTCATGAACATATTTTGTATAACTGTCCTATAAACATGGAATCTAACAGTTCTGCCCCTAAGGGCTAAAAAACTTTCACTGGTACAACCCACCAATTCTGTAGCCTGAATAAGCAATATTCAACAGCTCTTGCTAGAAAGACTCGATTGAAATATACATTTCCTTCTGGAAAAAAAGAACTCTTATCCTGAATAGTGCTTATTATTTAATGGGTTTATATTTCAATTCAAATCAGCAATTTGTTTTATTAAATATGCCATGAATTGACATACAATTTACAATAGGGAAACTGCTGCCAAAATTGCCATGTACCCTGCACTAACCTGATTTGTTCATTCATGATGGGAATAAATTGGTCAGATGATTACTACTGAGTATTCTGTCCTCCATCTTTATTAAAAATTGCATTTGGAAAAACAGACTATGAATACCTTGGTTAAATAATGGATTAAAAAAAAGAGAATTAACATTTTGACCAAGTTATATCAAACCACAAACTGGCCTTTGAGGTATTTTTACGGCAGAAGTCACCACATGGCATTGTTACACAGAGGGTATCGTCTACACTTCAAGATAGAGGTGTAAATTCCAGCTCGAAGAAACATACCCATGCTAGCTCTGATTAAGCTAGCGTGCTAACACAGAGTGTAGCCATGGCAGCATGGGTGGTATGAGGGGCTAGCTATCCTGAGTGTATACACAGTATCTTGGATGAGTACATACTTTGGGCAGCTAGGCCCTCTCATTACTAGAGTCCCAATGGCCAGCTACACACTATTTTTAGCATGGTTGCTTGATCCGAGCTAGCGTGTATGCCTCCTCAAGATGGAACTTACACCTCAAGCTTGAAAGGTAGACACACCCATAGCATTTCAAATTCTTAGTCTTAGCCTGTGCAGTCTTTGAAGAAATTCTGTATTGTTGTTAGCTTTGTGATGCATATTCTTAGGGGGGAAATGGTTGCAAACAGCTGGAGAGTTTGCTTTCTGCCTTAATCCCTCGTGTGGTGTAAACAAACAAGTTGCACTAACAAAATAGAAAAGGAGTACTTGTGGCACCTTAGAGACTAACAAATTTATTTGAGCATAAGCCTTTGTGAGCTACAGCTCACTTCATCGGATGCATTCGGTGGAAAATACAGTGGGGAGATTTATATACACACACAGAGAACATGAAACAATGGGTTTTATCATTCACACTGTAAGGAGAGTGATCACTTAAGATGAGCTCTTACCAGTAGGAAGGAGGGGGGGAAGGAGGAAAACCTTTTGTGGTGATAATCAAGGTGGGCCATTTCCAGCCGTTAACAAGAACGTCTGAGGAACAGTAGGGGGTGGGGTGGGAGGAGAAATAACATGGGGAAATAGTTTTACTTTATGTAATGACTCATCCACTCCCAGTCTCTATTCAAGCCTAAGTTAATTGTATCCAGTTTGCAAATTAATTCCAATTCAGCAGTCTCTCGTTGGAGTCTGTTTTTGAAGTTTTTTTGTTGAAGGATAGCTACTCTCAGGTCTGTAATCGTGTGACCGGAGAGATTGAAGTGTTCTCTGACTGGTTTTTGAATGTTATAATTCTTGACGTCTGATTTGTGTCCATTTGTTCTTTTAAGTAGAGACTGTCCAGTTTGACCAATGTACATGGCAGAGGGGCATTGCTGGCACATGATGGCATATATCACATTGGTAGATGCGCAGGTGAACGAACCTCTGATAGTGTGGCTGATGTGATTAGTCCCTATGATGGTGTACCCTGAATAGATATGTGTACAGATATAGATATGTGGACCTTTCATACAAACTTCCTCATGGCTGGACTTTACAAAAACTAGACAAGCCATCTACAACACCCACTTTGCTTCTCTACAAAAGAAAAAGGACACTAAACTCTTGAAACTACTACATGTTACAAGGGGCCACAACAGTGGTTCCCTTAATCCACCCACCAATATTGTTAATCTGTCCAACTATACTCTTAG
Organism: Dermochelys coriacea; assembly: GCF_009764565.3. NCBI lineage: Eukaryota > Metazoa > Chordata > Testudines > Dermochelyidae > Dermochelys > Dermochelys coriacea. The sequence goes on from NC_050069.1 coordinate 197,205,707, forward strand.
CCCAGCAGAAGAATCTGTCCTATCTCGGGGCCTCTCCTTCTGCCCCTCCACCCCCACGAACATGATACAGTTCTGTGATGACCTAGAATCCTATTTTCAATGTCTTCGACTCAAGGAATATTTCCAACACACCTCTAACCAACGTATTAACTCACAGGGACCTTCGTACCAACACTACATAAAGAAGGATTCTGAGTGGACTCCTCCTGAAGGTTGAAATAACAGACTGGACTTCTACATAGAGTGCTTCCGCTGACGTGCACGGGCTGAAATTGTGGAAAAGCAGCATCACTTGCCCATAACCTCAGCCATGCAGAACACAATGCCATCCACATCCTCAGAAACAACTCTGACATCATAATCAAAAAAGATGACAAAGGAGGTGCTGTCGTCATCATGAATAGGTCGGAATATGAACAAGAGGCTACTAGGCAGCTCTCCAATGCCACTTTCTACATGCCATTATGATTCCACTGAGGGTTACCAAAAGAAACTACAGCATTTGCTCAAGAAACTCCCTGAAAAAGCACAAGAACAAATCCGCCAGACACACCCCTGGAACCCCGACCTGGAGTATTCTATCTACTACCCAAGATCCATAAACCTGGAAATCCTGGATGCCCCATCATTTCAGGCATTGGCACCCTGACAGCAGGATTGTCTGGCAATGTAGACTCCCTCCTCAGGCCCTACGCTACCAGCACTCCCAGCTATCTTCGAGACACCACTGACTTCCTGAGGAAACTACAATCCATCGGTGATCTTCCTAAAAACACCATCCTAGCCACTATGGATGTAGAAGCCCTCTACACCAACATTCCACACAAAGATGGACTACAAGTCATCAGGAACAGTATTCACGATAATGTCACGGCTAACCTGGTGGCTGAACTTTGTGACTTTGTCCTCACGCATAACTATTTCACATTTGGGGACAATGTATACGTTCAAATCAGCGGCACTGCGATGGGTACCCGCATGGCCCCACAGTATGCCAACATTTTTATGGCTGACTCAGAACAACGCTTCCTCAGCTCTCTTCCCCTAATGCCCCTACTCTACTTGCGCTACATTGATGACATCTTCATCATCTGGATCCATGGAAAAGAAGCCCTTGAGGAATTCCACCATGATTTCAATAATTTCCATCCCACCATCAACCTCAGCCTGGACCAGTCCACACAAGAGATCCACTTCCTGGACACAACGGTGCTAATAAGCGATGGTCACATAAACACCACCCATATCGGAAACCTACTGACCGCTATTCCTACCTACATGCCTCTAGCTTTCATCCAGATCACACCACACAATCCATTGTCTACAGCCAAGCTCTACGATATAACCGCATTTGCTCCAACCCCTCAGACAGAGACAAACACCTACAAGATCTCTATCATGCATTCTTACAACTACAATACCCACCTGCTGAAGTGAAGAAACATTTTGACGGAGCCAGAAGAATACTCAGAAGTCACCTACTGCAGGACAGGCCCAACAAAGAAAATAACAGAACGCCACTAGCTATCACCTTCAGCCCCCAACTAAAACCTCCCCGATGCATCATCAAGGATCTACAACCTATCCTGAAGGACGACCCATCACTCTCACAGATCTTGGGAGACAGGCCAGTCCTTGCTTACAGACAGCCCCCCAACCTGAAGTAAATACTCACCAGCAACCACACACCACACAACAGAACCACTAACCCAGGAACCTATCCTTGCAACAAAGCCCGTTGCCAACTCTGTCCACATATCTATTCAGGGGACACCATCATAGGGCCTAATCACATCAGCCACACTATCAGAGGTTCGTTCACCTGCGCATCTACCAATGTGATATATGCCATCATGTGCCAGCAATGCCCCTCTGCCATGTACATTGGTCAAACTGGACAGTCTCTACGTAAAAGAACAAATGGACACAAATCAGACGTCAAGAATTATAACATTCAAAAACCAGTCAGAGAACACTTCAATCTCTCCGGTCACACGATTACAGACCTGAGAGTAGCTATCCTTCAACAAAAAAACTTCAAAAACAGACTCCAACGAGAGACTGCTGAATTGGAATTAATTTGCAAACTGGATACAATTAACTTAGGCTTGAATAGAGACTGGGAGTGGATGAGTCATTACATAAAGTAAAACTATTTCCCCATGTTATTTCTCCCCCCACCCCACCCCCTACTGTTCCTCAGACTTTCTTGTTAACTGCTAGAAATGGCCCACCTTGATTATCACCACAAAAGGTTTTCCTCCTTTCCCCCCCCTCCTTCCTGCTGGTAAGAGCTCATCTTAAGTGATCACTCTCCTTACAGTGTGTACGATAAAACCCATTGTTTCATGTTCTCTGTGTGTGTATATAAATCTCCCCACTATGTTTTCCACCGAATGCATCCGATGAAGTGAGCTGTAGCTCACGAAAGCTTATGCTCAGATAAATTCGTTAGTCTCTAAGGTGCCACAAGTACTCCTTTTCTTTTTTCCGAATACAGATTAACATGGCTGCTACTCTGAAACTAACATAATACTTTGTCTCTGTCACTGATTTCTCCTCCAACGAGAAACTAGCCTATGAGGCCCCAACATCTGCTGCCAGCTCTGCACAGGAAGAACAGTATAAAAAAGATATATGCATGGGGTCCTTGGTTTTTACGAAGTCCCCAGATTAGTTCATGACTGTAGGTGGCAATATTGCTTGCTCTACTCTTATAGGCCGAGATACATCAAGGCTCTTAACAGTAGGCTTTACTTTTGACATATCCTTAAGTCCCATTCACTTCTGTAGGATTTAAGCTTGTGTCACAGGTGCTTTGCTAAATTGGGGTCATATTAGAGTACCTAATTTGGATCTAGATGCCTAATTTTAGGCTCACATTTGAACATTTTATTTCTTATTTCTATTATTATTTGTATTGTCATAATAAAAAAAAATCAGATTTTGCACTCAATTTGACTGAAAGACTCACTATGGTTATTGTTTTCTAAATAATGAACTTAAAAAAAATCTTATTTCTAGCTCTGTAGTCACATATCAAAATTTTAAAATGTGCGGCTATAGATTATTTAAAAGACCCGGACATTTTGCAGTACAGCACCAAGGTTTAAAGTATAGTTTCAGATGTAAGTGCCAAGATTTACTGAGAACATTTTAAAATATGTCAGGATTTTCAGTAGACTTTTTTAAAGAATTAAATTTGGATTTAAAAGATCATTTATTCATTTAACGTTTTTGTGTCTTGGGATTCAGCTTTGTTCATCTCATGATGTTGAAATCTGTCACAATGCTTCAAAAATGGAAATATTTTCTGTTTGAAAACTGAAAGGGATAAGGGAGGGGCATTTGGAGATGTAATGGAGCATTTTATCAAGTAATACCCCAACTCCTACACTGAGAAGGAGCTCTACATTACATTAGAACCCCAATTAGAGTCAGATCCTGCAAACACTTGCTACTACCGGGTGAAAATGCTGTGTCCGATAAAGGTGTTTGAAGGATCAAGCCCTTAAGTTTTCAAACTTAACCCAATATCGTAATGAATAATCCAAACCAATACATTTTAGGATCACTGCACCAAATCAGAATGACCCATAAGAGGAGGCAATTTATTTTTTGTGTTCTTTGAATGGTTAAGTTATGTATGGTGAAAACCAAGTATCTTAATTTGCTTCATATGTTGTTAAAAGGCAAATGAAAATTTGATGATTTTATTCTTCTAGCTGAGAAACTAGAAACCTATTCCTTGTAATCAAAGAGAGACTTCCTGTTAGTTTCCATGAAATTCTCTCTCTTGACCCCAAACAACGAGAGAAACCATCTGAGTAAAATTCCAAAGCCAAGTGTTTAAAGTTTATATCAATATACACATGAGACAAAGGTAATTTACTCAGTGAAGGAAGAACCCCTGCTACATTTAATCATGTTCAAGTACATGGGAAAGTGCCCTTTTGGGCTTTTTTTTAAAAAACTAAACTATTGAAAAACAATTTTCTTCTCATAAAAACACCTTAAATCCAAAGTATAATTAAACTGCTCTAATGCAGCATAGTGGGTGAGCAGACTTACCTCTGCTCGCTAAGTTTTGTGCCTAACATTTTGGTGAAGGTGGAGGGAATCAAAATTATGTTCACCCTTTCATGATAACATAACATGCTTTCACATTAGAAGATTATTTTCTTAAACTCCCAGACGATTTGCACCGACTTTGCTTGGGAAAAGGGCAAAACCATATCAAAAAGACTAGTAGATACTCAACAAAATCTTTTCCGCAAAGAAATATTCTCTCTTCCCCATGATCTAAAGGGAAGCCAGGTGGTAAGGTAAAATAGCATAGTATACCTGATTAAAAGGACACAGTCAGGTTAAAAATCATAGGCCATTCTTCTCTCTATTATACCAAAGCAACCCAGTTAACTTCAGGGAGGTTGCACCAATGTAACCTGTAGGAGAAGTTGGCTTCACGCATTACAAAAAATTCCTTATCTCTATTACAAACACTACCACTGCTTATTAAATCTAGAAAAAAAATCTTATTTATTACTTTTATTAGGCCAGATACTCAGCTGGTGTAAATCACCATTGAAGTCAATGGAACTACACCCAACTACACAGCTGAGGATCTGGCTTATTATGCTGTCTATATATAAGGAGCATCCATATTCTTTTATTCTCAATTTTAGATTTAAGGGAAAACAACAGAACTGTAACCTCCATGAAAGATAGCACAGTGTGTCTCCAAATCGTAACATGCTACGTAAACTCTGCTTAACATCATGGTAGTGCCCTCCGCAGACAGCACTCCAGAATGTAAATGTACAATGTGCAAACAATTAGTTCATAACCAGTTACATAGCTACATACACCACAGCTTTAAATAAAAAGAAATCTTGGCATTATTTTTGCCCAAACTCTTCTCATGGAAAACCATGTCTTGAGCAAGGTATGAAACTAGCTTGTCTTTGCAGCTACACAATTTGTGTAGGATGTATTCTATTTTTTCCTGAAACATCTTTGCCTCAACCCATCTTGATGATTACAATTCCTACTGCTACCTGCAAATGCTCAGTGGACTGAGCAGCCACAAACATCTTACAGAAACCCTGTGCCCTTTACTCTGAGTGCCTCGGTAAGCAGCACACTGGTTTGGCAGCTGCATGGCTCCTTGGTTTTTAAAGCTCCAAATAAGTCACATAGACACGGGCTATATTAGAGACAATCCCTCTGAGCCTTGTCCTGATTGCTAACTATACTCTGATACCACCAGCCAACTACCATTAACCCTCGATGGCAGCATGTGATTTTTGAAAAGGGCAACAAAGAGGACCCAGGGATTAAATTATTAAACAATCAGTTTGTAAGCACTTGGAGGATAATAAGGTTACAAGGAATAGCCAGAATGGATTTTTCAAGAACTTAATTTCCTACTTTTGACAGGGTTACTGGCCTTAGTGGAGGAGGAGTAAGCAGCAGACATGATAAATCTTTGTTTTAGTAAGGCTTTTAACACAGTCCCACATGGTATTTTCATAAACAACCTTAGGAAATGTGGACTAGATGAAATTAGTATAAGGTGGGTGCACAACTTGTTGAAAAACTACTCAAAGAGTAGTTATCAATGGTTTGCTGTCTAACTAGGAGGGTGTATCTAGTGGGGTTCTGTAGGGGTCAGTCCTGGGTCCAATACTATTCAATATTTTCATTAATGACTTGGATAATAGAGCGGAGAGTATACTTATATAATTTGTGGATGACAACAAGCTGGAGGGGTTGCATGCACTCGAGAGGATAGGATTAGAATTCAAAACAACCTTGAAAGAAATAGAGAATTGCTCTGAAAGTAACAAATTAAAATTCAATAAAGATGAGGGGAAAGGACTATACTTTGGAAGGAAAACTTGAATGCACAACTACAACATGGGAAATAACTGGCTAGGTGGTAGTACTGCTGAAAACGATCTGGGAGTTATAGTGGATCACAAATTGAATGAGAGTCAACAATATGATGTGGTTATGGGAAAGGCCAGTATTATTCTGGGGTGTATTAGCAGGAGTGTCATAAGACACAGGAGATAACAGTTCCCACTCTACTCAGCATTGGTGAGATCTCAGCTGGAGTACTTTGTCCAATTCTGGGAGCCACACTTGACGAAAGATGTGGACAAGCTGAAGAGAATCCAAAGGAGAGAACAACAAAAATGATAAAAGGTTTAGAAAATTTGGCTTATGGGAAAGATTTAAAAACATGGAGCATATTTACTCATGAGAAAAGACAAATGAGGGGAACCCAATAAGTCTTCAAATATGTTAAGGTCTGTTATAAAGAGAACTGTGATAATTTGTTCTCCATGTCCACTGGAGGTAGAATAAGTAGTAATGGGCTTAAGCTTTCTAACTATAAGAATAGCTAAACTCTGGAATGGGTTTCTAAGGGAGGTTGTGGAACCCCCATTATTGGAGGTTTTGAAGAACAGGTTAGACAAATACCTGTGAGAGATGGTCTAGGTTTACTTGGTCCTGCTTCAGCACAGGTCACCAGACTTCATGACTTCTCAAGGTCCCTCCCAGCCCAACATTTCTGTGGTTCTATGTTTTCACTTTGACAGCTCCTTATCTGAGGAACTAAAGATCTACCCATGCTTCTTCCCTCAGTTCATCACTCCTCAATTTCTGAAAGCATCTGAAGACAGTTTTTCAAGGGGTGTTTATAGCTTTAATCCCTGCCTAACTTTTTATACAGGAGTAGCAAAAAAACCCCAAAACAGCTACTTACCTTACAATACCTTTGAGATGTCTGCACATCTCATGGATCCCAACCATGGTGCGTGGTTTGGAATGTTTTCACTAGCAGGGTCCAGTATGGGTCATGCATGTGCACTCTCTAGGTCCTTATGTCCTCACCCCCTTGCCAAGGGCATAAGGAGCAAGGTGACCCCACTGCCCTCAGTTCATTCACTGTCCAGAATCTTCATTTATAGGACTACAAGTTGTGAGGAAGAAAGGCTGGTCATGGGATCCACATGTGCAGATATCTTGAAGAACCACAGCTGCTCTAAGGTAAGTAACTCTTCTTCATGTACTGCACATGTGCCTCACTCATGATTTATAGATTCATAGATTCATAGATACTAAGGTCAGAAGGGACCATTCTGATCATCTAGTCTGACCTCCTGCACAGCGTAGGCCACAGAATCTCACCCACCAACTCCTACGAAAAACCTCACCTATGTCTGAGCTATTGAAGTCCTCAAATTGTGGTTTAAAGACTTCAAGGAGCAGAGAAGCCTCCCTCAAGTGACCTGTGCCCCATGCTACAGAGGAAGTCGAAAAACCTCCAGGGCCTCTCCAATCTGCCCTGGAGGAAAATTCCTTCCCGACCCCAAATATGGCCATCAGCTAAACCCTGAGTATTGGGCAAGATTCACCAGCCAGATACTACAGAAAATTCTTTCCTGGGTAACTCAGATCCCATCCATCTAATATCCCATCTCAGGGGATTAGTCCTATTTACCCTGAATATTTAAAGATCAATTACTTACCAAAATCACATTATCCCATCATACCATCTCCTCCATAAACTTATCGAGTAGAATCTTAAAACCAGATAGATCTTTTGCCCCCACTGCTTCCCTTGGAAGGCTATTCCAAAACTTCACTCCTCTGATGGTTAGAAACCTTCATCTAATTTCAAGTCTAAACTTCCTGGTGGCCAGTTTATACCCATTTGTTCTTGTGTCCACATTGGTGCTGAGCTGAAATAATTCCTCTCCCTCTCCTATATTTATCCCTCTGATATATTTATAGAGAGCAATCATATCTCCATAAATCATAACTCCATACTACTATTACTAGCAATCATAACTCCATACTAGTTATTAGCTAGTAGTCAACTTCAATGGAGGTGGGAGCTAGGAGCTATTTGAAAAGAGATTGCTGAACTGCCCTTCCAAAATGGGCATCTGACTGGGAAGCTGTCACTAATGAATAATGTTTTGTAAATGTATGGCCTGAAGTCCAGATAACTGCTCTACAAATTTCCAAAATTGGCACCCTACTTAAATGTGCTGCTGATGTTGCCAGTGCCCTGGTAGAGTGAATCCAAATGTTTGAAGGAGGACTTCACTTACGAATATTATATGCAGTCCTAATACAATCAGATTTCCATTTTAAAGTCTGTGTGATGAAATAGCCAACCCTTTAGATTTATTACCATAAGCAACAAAAACTTTTGAAGTCTTATGAAAAGATTTAGTTCTATTCAGATAGCATAATAAAAACCTTTTTACATCCAAGGTATGTAGTTTAGTTTTAGCTGAAGATTAATGAGTTTTGGAAGGGAAAGAATGGTAAGTGAACAAACTGATTGATATGAAAATCTAATAAAATTTTGGAATTAAAGATTGTGAGGTCTCAATTACCTGTCCATATCAAAAACCATATGAGGAGGGCTTATCATTAAGGCCTGCAATTCACTTATTCTATATGCTTGGTACCAAAACCCCCACGTTCATAGACAATGGATGAATTTGACACTTTGGTAGTGGTTCAAAGTGGGGATGGAAGGGAGGGGTCCATAAGAGAAGAAAGCACTAGATTTAAATCCTACATTGGAGCAATCTTCCTTATGGGAGGAAAAATTCATATGATACCTTTCAGAAATCCTGCAAATAGTCCTGAATGTTTTAAATATAACAAATAATCCAAAATAATCAGAACAGAACAGAGTGTTTGACCCCTAGAGAGAGGCCATAAAGAAAAGTGCTTCCATTTTCCAGAATACCTATTCTAGTAAATGATTTCATGCTCTGAACTAAGATGTTCTGTACCTCCGATGAACATTTCTTACCTAACATGGAAATCCAGGTACCACTCACATTGAGATGCAGGATTTGGATACAGGACTAGATCATGATTCTGTGATATCATGTCATTCTGGATCAGAAGCATGAAGAACTGATGATTAGATAGAATCAGTGGATCCAAAAACCAGAACTGGTGAGGCCAGGCAGGAGCTATTTGTATAACCCAAGCCTCGTCTTGGTCTTATTTTCCTTAACACCCTTGGAATGAACGGGAGGCGGGGGGGGGGGGGAGTGAGGAGAGAAGCACATAACAGATGGTCAGACCAGCTGATCATAAAGGGGCCGTTCCAGATCCTGGACTCTTTCCTGCTCAAGAGCAAAATATTAGACACTTCTCATTCTGATCTGAAGCAAACAAGTGTATTTGGGGAAACCCCCAGTCTTGGAAGATTTGATTCAATAATGAGTTATTTAGCTCCCATTCATGGGACAAGGTCAGCATTCTGCTCAGAGAGTATGCCACACCACTGTTTTCCCCTTAAGATTAACAGCAGTCATAATTATGTGATTCTGAATGCCCCAATCCCACAGATCTTTGGCTTTTTGATGAAGCATGTCTTGCTATCTAAGTAGTAATTTAATCCTTTGTAGCTGTCCCTAAAAACTTGGATCAAAGTGTCCTTGATCAAAGGTAGAAAAGCCTTGCAAGCTGGTCTTTGACCTTGGTTCTCATACCATTTATGTGTAACCTGAAATCCTGACTGGACCAAAGGCAATGAGTCTAAACATACCTATGTTCTACATGATCTACATGAGCTCCCCAACCTTTCTCGGATGCATCATTATCACTGTTCTGGATGGTATCAGATGTGAATGGCATTCTTGCACATACGTTTCCTTTTATTGTCCATCATTCTATTAATGATATAAACTGCCTTGGAATTGTCACCCTCAATGACATATTGTTACTATCAGGCTTATAGAAAGGTTTGATCCAGTTTTGAAGAGTTCTGAGGTGTAATCTGGCAAATGGAGTCACAAAGGTATACGACACTCTAGGGCCTAGAAGCTTGAGGCCTGCCTTGACAGATATGTGAGGATAATCATGAAGGTGGAGGATCAGTTGTTTTATTGTTTGAAATCTGTCCAATGGGAGGAATACTCTTGTGGCTACAGAGTTCACTGGAGCACCAATAAATTCTATCAATTGGGACAGAATCAGATTCGACTTTTTAAATTCATCCACAACACTAGATATGAAAACAATAGAACTGCCTTCCTTGCTGCTACGGTCACCTTTTCTCATGATTTTCCTCTTATAAGCCAATTGTCTAGATAAGGGTAAAACATGTAATCCCTGTCTGCATAGATGAGCCACTACTACTGATAGGCATTTGGTGAATACTCTTGACGCCGATGAAATTCCAAAGGGAAATACTCTAAACTGGTAATGGTTTTTCAAAGCCACAAATCAAAAGGTATTTCTTGTTTGGGGTGAATACACACAAGCAAGTAAGCATCCGTAAATCAAGGGTAATGAAACAATCCATGAGATTTAGCGCAAGAATAATCAGAAAGAGTTTCCATATCAAATCTGGTACATTGAATGTATCTGTTTAGATTCCTGAATGTAGGATTGGATACAAACCTCCTGTAAGGAAGGGGAAATCCTTGAGGAACCAGCTCTGCTTCTCTGCTTATCATTTTTGTATCTGAAGTTATGAATATTGAAATATTCATACATTCATACAGCGATCTGTATTTCAAATGGGCTTACTCTGGAAAACACCCACAGCCAGCCTTTCAGGTACAACAGTGAAGAAACCAGATGGGGTTGATGGCCCATCAGCAAAGACAATGGATTGTGGAATAGCTTAACCTTCCTGTGGGTGTTTTGGCCAGCCTGTAAGCAATGGCCTCTATAACACTGTAAGGGCAGGTGACCAGATCACATGTCTCTGGACTTCATCTTGGGATGTCAGTATTTTGCCACAAACCGATCTGGGAATCAAGTTTTGAAACAAAGGGTTCCTGCCATATGCTAAAGGTATATAAGGTGGAAGTGACATCATCCGTTGTTCTTCACTCCCCACCCAAGATGACTCCTGAAGAGTGAACTGGGGAAGTGCTGGACCCAGGCTAAAGGGATTACTAGCCTGTGTATGAAAGATCTGGGGATTCCAAGCTGTAAAGCAAGTGCAGCTTTCCCCTTAAGAATCTGCAGCCTGCCTGTACCATTAGTTAGAGTGAGAATCTGCTAATTCATATCCAATCTACCTAGTATACTAAGCTTAGTTTGTGTTTTGTTTATTTGCTAGGTAATCTGCTTTGATCTGTTTGCTATCCCTTATAATCACTTACAATCTATCTTTTATAGTTAATACATTTATTTTATGTTTTAATCAAACCAGTGAGTTTGGAGTGAAGTGCATGGGAATCTTGGCTCAAAGTGGCTGTTGCATTTCCTCTCCACGTTGAGGGGGAGGTGAATTGGATAATAAATTCATACTGGTTGGCATTTGGACCAGGGCAAGATGGTACAGCTCTGGGGTCCTAGGCTGGCAAGCTGGGCATTATTTTGGCTGTAGCCTCTCTATTGTTGGTTCACATGCAGTGGCTGGTCAGAGAGCCTGCATGTAACTGCAGCTGGGTGCATCCCTACCTGCGTGTATGCTGGTGGAAGTGTAAGACCAGGAGTGTGTCTGCAGCTTGTCACAGCAGCACAGTGTGAGAGGGAGCCCAGGCTGGCAGCTGAGAGGGCTCAGTGGTACCTCAGTTCCAGGTGGCACGCTGGGGGGAACCAGTCACAATTATGTCACTGCACGAGAAGCCATGGTGAAGTCATTTTCCCCCTTTCCCTCCCTGCCACTTTCTTTGCTTTTATTTATTGTACATTAGTTTGATATTTAAAATGTGTATTATTTCTAAAAACTGTCGTGAAGCACCCCAAGTGCTGCACCAGGGGAAGGGAGGGTAACTTTTAAAATAAAATGATTGTTTTACTATTTATTGCATTCTCTCCGCATGTGAGAGTAGGCTAATCAGTTTCACTTTTTTTTATAATCTGCATAGGTCATTGTCCCTTTTGGTTTCATTAGCACAATGCTACATTGACTGGACTGCCAAAACTGCAAGTGAATATTTATTTGTTTCCAAACTGGCTTCAAATAGAATTAAAAAAAATCACTAAGATATTTCTATTGATCTTAGGTTTTGCAAAAGCTTCTCTAATTGAGGGCAAATTTGACCTTACAGTCCCTTTAAAGTTTATTTAAAAAAAAAGAGCATACATTTGTCTGAAAAATGCATCTATTGTCATTACAAGTAACATCTAGGATTTCTTCACTTGATTGATAACAGGGGGGAAAAAATTCTTAATTTGTCTACTTTTTGCATTTGGCAGCGTTTTGTTTATAGCCAGTTTAACTGTTTCCCCCATAACTTTAGTTAGTTGGCTGGTTTTCCTTTCGCATGTGTGCGTCTCTCACACAGCAGGAACAAGGAATGAAAAACATTTTTTTTAAATGGGGAATATAGCCCTGATCCCACAAGCTGCTGCACACAGACAGACTTCTGTGTCCTGTGGAGTCACACTGAAGTCAATGGGGCACTCCATTGGGATCTGCCCACACACAGCAGCTTGCAGGATAAGGGTCTGTGCTAGTAAAAGGACAAAATCTGTCAGGAATCTCAGAAGTGGGTGTAGTACCGGAAACTACTTTTAATGTATTATAATTTTTCTGACAGGGTTTCAGGTTGATGGTGTCCCTTTAAAAAAGCAGAACACTTTTCAAAAAAGCTGGCCTTGCAAGCTAGTAATGCCTAACAGAAGTTCTAACATACTTTCAGCCTATTGTTAATATTATCTGATTCTCTTTCTACTTCATAGCATTTCAGAGGGGAAAATAATTGTCACGTGGTACATACACCGGCATAGAACAGCAGCACAGCTGTTTATTCCCAGACTCTGGGCATTTGAAATACACACAGCTGTCTGTGAATTTTCTCTTAAGGGAATTACAGTTTGTTACCATAAACAGACAGCTTTTTTTTAGATTCAGTTTATCTACCGTTCCATGCTTGTGCTGCAAAATGAAAAAATTCACAAATGTTTTGTCCTGTTCCCCTTACTTGTTTCACCCCAAATTAATACTTTTGGAGCTGAAAAGAGGGAGGAAGGTTCTATGTAAGAGAGAGCAAAGAGAAGCAACAAACTGTCACTGAATCACTGCATTTGCACTTTTTAAAAGTCGTAATTAAAATGGACTTAGCGAGAAAATATTGCACATCTGTTTAAGAAGCATCTATTTTGTATTTCTGCTCCTAAAGTAAGCAATAAGGTGTAGCGGAAAGCACAAACATTCACCAGCCTCAAAAAATTGCATCTATTACAAACCCTATTGTCCTGTATCTCCGGGGGGGGAGGGGTCCAGGGGGAGGGAGAGGGTATTGCAGGACAAAGAGTTTTATAATGGCAAAATGTGTAATTTATATCAAACTTCTGCGTCTCCAAAAGACTGGAACTATTTCTGCTCACATTTTCCAGAAAAATCACCCTTAGACAAAGACCAGACCTGGTAAATTTTAGCCTCAAAGTTAAAAGTGTCGCAAATTTATGAACAGCAGAAAATATGGGATTACAATGGAAAGGCTAATCTTTTATAAGCATAAATAATAAAATGAGCTATTTTCTTAGTAAAGAGAAAGATAAAAGGATGAAACCTGAAAAAAGGTATCAATTTAAGGGATTTTACTGCTATTCTATAGCCATTTGGACATCCTATGTAGGTAGCATGCACACTAGCATATTGTGGGCCAAGTATTCTGCAGTTGTAAATTAGCACAACTTGGCCTATGGTCTGAAACCTCTTGCTTCTCAGCTCAAGTAACTCAACTGTGCACTGGGGAAAAAATTGGAGAAATCCTTCCAAACAGAATGCAGTTTGGGATTTGGATTTGGAGTCCTAGCCACCTCCTTCACCAGGGGAGGAGGCGCAGTAAAGGATCTAAATAGGTGTAGATCTTACCGCCCTATTTTCAGTCCCTATCACTGTGAACTAGTTAGCAGGGAGCCCTTACAAATCCTTTCCCCTCATGTAGCAGAGAAAAGAATTTTCGTCCTTAAGTGACTGAAAAAGACTATTCCGCCCGACCTAATTTATAACTAATTCTGCTACTTCCCTCCGACCAAATTTAAGATAAACAAGCTGTTTGGGTACAATACACTGTACACAGTACACTCTCAGAGACTATGTTTGTAGTTTTCAAAATTCTAGCTGACCCACATAATGTCCTGTATGTGGGGCAGTGAATTACATTCCTTTATAAAAGCCCATTTGAATTACATTCTCTTTCCAAGGGCTCAGAGGTGAATAATTGCACCTGTCCTCCCTAGGCAGACAAAAGACACTAAGTAGCAGCCAAATGGAAAAAGATTTAAGAAGAAAATCACTTTATAGTTGGGTAGAAAAACAACTCGATCCAACCTTTCATTCTCCTAGTGCAGCTTCTGAAAAGAGAAGGACTTTCAAACAAAATGCTATGCTAACAGGACAAAAATCAAAGTGTTTACTGAAAGTTAAGCAACTTAATTTTAAACCTTTACATTAAACAACATTAATTATACTTAGCACTCACATTGTGGTTTTCATCCACATATCATTAAGTGCTTTATAAAAGGTGGGAATGCATTATCACCTACATTGTGCAGATGAAGAAATAGATAGAGAAAGTTAAATGACTTATCCAAGGGCACAAAGTGGCAGAATCAAGAATAGAATTTAGATCTCCTGACAATAGACCTGCTGTGATGTTTATGACCATGCTTCATATACAGGATGGAATTAGCTTAGTCTCTTTCCCTGTCTGTTCTATGGAACCCCTGTTAAGGGCTTGGCAGAGGAGTCACTAGAAATAATGGCTTTAATGGAGTCATGATGCCATGGATCTGGGAGAAGTTCACAGGAGCAGAGGCCCACTGACTTCCAGTATTCTCCTGGGGTTTGGGGGAGAAACACCCTGCTCATGGCTTGTTGTGACAATTAGTCTATAACTTTTGCCTTCTTGGGAATTTATCATGGAAAGTAGGTCAAGTTATTTTCAATAGGAAATGTTATAAAAGGGTGCAAGAGAACCAGACAGACTAAATTAGTCCAAACAAAAAGCCAAAGCCACATTGATATAATTCAAAGACTATGTTGAAATCATGCTTGATAAAAACAGAAGATATGGAACTGGAAACTAGCGAACCAAAATTGGGGTGTCAGATATGAGGTCTAATAAGTAGACAAAATAATGAGGGGATGGGCTATTCCACCGGCTCCTCTCTTTTTCGGTCCTTAAAGAAAGAGTCTTTGGGGACAAAGAACATACAGAAAGAACAGATGGGCAGAAAGCAGAATGGAGAAGAACTGAGGCTACTGAAGCAAGCTTCACAATCATGGCTGCCACCTCCCCCATCTCCTGGGACCCCAGACCATCTTTATCCTAATCCTGAGGGATGTCCTGACCAGATGACCAGGCCAAAGAGGGATCCAGATGACATCAGCACCCCTACAAATACCAATCCCAAACACCACCTGGGAGAAATGGGCTTGGACTTTAACAGAAGCAGCAGTAACAACAGCTCATCTCATCTAACTTCATTTCTTTTCCCCAAAAGGTCAATTATTACCATCTTTGATATCATCTAAAACAGGGGCTCTCAACCTTTTTCTTTCTGAGCCCTCCCCAACATGCAAGAAAAACTCCACTGCTCACTTGTGCCACAATAATTGGTTTTCTGCATATTAAAGCCAGGGTCAGGGTTAGGGGGTAGCAAGCAGGGTAATTGCCTGGAGCCCCATGCCACAGGGGCCCCCATGAAGCTACACTGCTCAGGCTTCGGCTTCAGCCCTGGGTGGTGGGGCTTTAGGTTTCTGTTCTGGACCGTAGCAAGTTTAACACTGGCCCTGCTTGGTGGACCCCCTGAAACCTGCTTGCAGCCACCAAGGGGGCCTCAGACTGCTGGTTGAGAACCACTGATCTAAGCGACTGTCAAAGAAGCAGAGAGAAGGGTTCCTTTTAAAATGCTCTTCAGCTAAAGGGAAAGGGAACAAAAAATGTTGTTAAAATGAAAGCCTTATGTAATACTTGACATTTCAAATATTTAACTTTCCTTCTTTTCTGTATCTTTATTAAAAGGGTAAAAGGATTTCCAATGGCATGATATTAAGCAGGT
Source organism: Dermochelys coriacea (assembly GCF_009764565.3). NCBI lineage: Eukaryota > Metazoa > Chordata > Testudines > Dermochelyidae > Dermochelys > Dermochelys coriacea. The sequence continues at coordinate 197,221,730 of NC_050069.1, forward strand.
TGAGGTCTCTGTATATCAAACCCCAGACCTTATTTAACACTGTTTAATGCTGGACAGTGACTACTGGGTTATGTTAACACCTTTGGACCATTTATTTCATCTAGCACGCTACAGGTTGAGTCACAGAGAAGGGCATGAAACCCTGGATGGAACAGTGCCATGGAAGCTCTGTAAAGGAAATCTTGCAAAATTTCCAGTCACCTTATGTGGTTTATTCTCATGTAAGAGACAATCTGACCCATAAAGCCTTGAGAACAGAGGAGTAAATAAAAAAAACTAAACAAACTAACAGAGTTTACAGAGCTGAGCCACATGTATGCATAAGGAAAGAAAAAGATGGGCATTTGTGCAGTACAAGAGAGGGGAGTTCATGGAGTAGGCTCAGCCAATCAGAGAATCTGAAGAAATGCCACGTGGAAACACCGATTCAATCCAGCTTGGAACTCTAAAAAGAAACAGCACAAAAAGCTGCAGTGAAATTTTCACCGAGATCCAGAAGACAAAAACAAAAAGTCCTGCCTAACGTGAGAGACATTATCAAAGGAAGCACTGCCGCCGTAGCTCACGAAAGCTTATGGTCAAATAAATGTGTTAGTCTCTAAGGTGCCACAAGTACTCCTTTTCTTTTTGCGGATACAGACTAACATGGCTGCTACTCTGAAAACTGCCATTTTAAAGAGAGACTCCACAAACTCCAAAAGGTAAAATGTCAAGTGTTTAAAGTCTGTAATCTGTAGTTACCAGAGTACAGAAGAAAGGTACTGATCAGATGCAAGAGGCAAAACCAATCATGCTCTGCTTTTATCTGGAAGTTTTAATCTACTGGAAACTCTTCTATAATCATACAGGTAATAATATATAAATTCAGCGAGAGAACACCTGACTCATCCATATGCTTGGAAATATACAAGGATATAGCAAGGCCCAGTGCATAGGGCTTTGGCTTGGGACTCAGGGATCTATTCCCAGCTCTGCCACTGTTCTATTGTGTGACCTTGGGCCTCTGTTTCCCCTCCGATTTTTCATCTTATCTAAGTAGACTGACTTTGAGTCCTGGACTGTCTCTTACTACGTGTGCGCACACTGCCTGACACAAGGAAGAAAGGAGAGCAGCAGAATACGGACCCTGGACTTCAGAAAAGCAGACTTTGACTCCCTCAGGGAACTGATGGGCAGGATTTCCTGGGAGAATAACATGAGGGGGAAAGGAGTCCAGGAGAGCTGGTTGTATTTTAATAAATCCTTATTGAGGTTGCAGGAACAAATCATCCCAATGTGTAGAAAGAATAGAAAATATGGCAGGAGACCAACTTGGCTTAACAGTGAAATCCTTGCTGATCTTAAACACAGAAAAGAAACTTACAAGAAGTGGAAGATTGGACAAATGACCAGGGAGGAATATAAAAATATTGCTCAGGCATGCAGGAGTGAAATCAGGAAGGCCAAATCACACCTGGAGTTGCAGCTAGCAAGAGATGTTAAGAGTAACAAGAAGGGTTTCTTCAGGTATGTTAGCAACAAGAAGAAAGCCGAGGAAAGTGTGGGCCCCTTACTGAATGAGGGAAGCAACCTAGTGACAGAGGATGTGGAAAAAGCTAATGTACTCAATGCTTTTTTTGCCTCTGTCTTCACGAACAAGGTCAGCTCCCAGACTGCTGCACTGGGCAGCACAGCATGGGGCGGAGGTGACCAGCCCTCTGTGGAGGAAGAAGTGGTTCGGGACTATTTAGAAAAGCTGGATGAGCACAAGTCAATGGAACCAGATGCGCTGCATCCGAAGGTGCTAAAGGAGTTGGCGGATGTGATTGCAGAGCTATTGGCCATTATCTTTGAAAACTCATGGCGATCGGGGGAGGTCCCAGACAACTAGAAAAAGGCTAATATAGTGCCCATCTTTTAAAAAGGGAAGAAGAAGGATCTGGGGAACTACAGACCAGTCAGCCTCACCTCAGTCCCTGAAAAAATCACGGAGCAGGTCCTCAAGGAATCAATTCTGAAGCACTTAGAGGAGAAGAAAGTGATCAGGAACAGTCAGCATGGATTCACCAAGGGCAAGTCATGCCTGACTAACCTAATTACCTTCTATGACGAGATAACTGACTCTGTGGATGAGGGGAAAGCAGTGAATGTGTTATTCCTTGACTTTCGCAAAGCTTTTGATACAGTCTCCCACAGTATTCTTACCAGCAAGTTAAAGAAGTATGGGCTGGATGAATGGACTATAAGGTGGATAGAAAGCTGGCTAGATTGTCAGGCTCAACGGGTAGTGATCAATGGCTCCATGTCTAGTTGGCAGCCAGTATCAAGTGGAGTGCCCCAAGAGTCGGTCCTGGGGCCGGTTTTCTTCAATAACTTCATTAATGATCTGGAGGATGGAGGGGACTGCACCCTCAGCAAGTTTGCAGATGACGCTAAACTGGGTGGACTGGTAGATACGCTGGAGGGTAGGGATAGGATAAAGAGGGACCTAGACAAATTAGAGGATTGGGCCAAAAGAAATCTGATGAGGTTCAACAAGGATAAGTGCAGAGTCCTAGGGACCAAATGGCTAGGCAGCAGTTCTGCAGAAAAGGACCTAGGGGTTACAGTGGACGAGAAGCTGGATATGAGTCAACATTGTGCCTTTGTTGCTGAGAAGGCTAACAGCATTTTGGGCTGTATAAGTAGGGGCATTGTCAGCAGACAGAGGGAAGTGATCGTTCCCCTCTATTAGACATTGTTGAGGCCTCATCTGGAGTTCTGTGTCCAGTTTTGGGCCCCACACTACAAGAATGATGTGGAAAAATTGGAAAGAGTCCAGCGGAAGGCAACAAAAATGATTAGGGGACTGGAGCACTTGACTTATGAGGAGAGGCTGAGGGAGCTGGGATTGTTTAGTCTGCGGAAGAGAAGAATGAGGGGGGATTTGATAGCTGCTTTCAACTACCTGAAGTGGGGTTCCAAAGAGAATGGATCTAGACTGTTCTCAGTGGTAGCAGATGACAGAACAAAGAGTAATGTTCTCAAGTTGCAGTGGGGGAGGTTCAGGTTGGATATTAGGAAAAACTTTTTCACTAGGAAGGTAGTGAAGCACTGGAATGGGTTACCTATGGAGGTGGTGGAATCTCCTTCCTTATAGGTTTTCAAGGTCAGGCTTGACAAAGCCCTGACTGGGATGATTTAGTTGGGGATTGGTCCTGCTTTGAGCAGGGGGTTGGACTAGATGACCTCCTGAGGTCCCTTCCAACTCTGATATTCTATGCCTAGCACAATGAGATCCTGGTCTCGGTGGGGCCTCTAAGTACCACTGTAATAAAAAACAACAAATATAAATGTTTATATTTAGGGGCCAAGGGCCAGATTTATTCATGATGTAACTATGGGTTTATTTATTAAGAATAGGGCTGAGGGTCTTTATTCTTATTTAGATCAGAAGGTCTCAGCATTGTGCATAAAGCAGTGACTGAAGCAACACCATCAAAGAGGGAGGACAAATGATCTTTGACTAGGCTACAGACCTGGAGCCAGAAGATCTGGGGTTTTACCAGCTGTGCTGCAGACATGCTGCATCTCCCTTGGGTTAGTCACAATTTCAATGTGCCTCCATTTCTCCATCCATAAAATGGGGATAACAACACTTCACTCAGGGGTGATTCTGAGGTGTCATTCTTTAAACTGATTGATAAAGTGCTCAGATACTATGGTGACATATGCCAAAGAAAGGCTCAAAGAAATTTTTTTAAAAATTGCAAAAAATAAAAAAGCACTAACCTCTATCTACATTCTCCCCACCTTTTACAAAAAGTTTGCCTTTAAGAATAAGTAAAAAGGGGCTGCCATACAGTAGTGGAAACACCATGCTTATTGTAAGCAAGTACATGCTTACATGCCCAGTGCTGGAGTCTGGAGAAGTCTTGAGCCTCACTGGTTTAACATTTTTGTTTACATGATTTTGATGCATACTGCAATTTACTTTCAGTGCCAACATTTCTAGGTTTTTGCCAAAAAGGGACTAGAAAGGGCACAGTAAAACCCAAATGAACCAGGCTGTTGTAAACAGAGCTGTGCGGGAAATGCAATTTCCTTTTCACAGGAAATTCCACAAATTCAAAATTTGTTTTCATTCCAAATTGGAATAAAGACAACTATATTTCCAAATTTCTCCTGAAATGAATTTTTTGGTTCAATCAAAACATTTCATTTTGATTTTTACTTTATTATAACTTACTATATAATAGAAAAAAATTTGAAATGAAAGTAGTTTCAAAATGTAAAATTGAAAAATTTCGTTCTGATACGACTGAAACAATGTTAGCGTTTCAATCTTATCAAATTGCTTTGTTTTGATTTTTTTTCTAAACGAAATGTCTTTCAAGTCAGCATTTTTCCAAAGTCAGAAAATTTTTTCCAACCTGCTGAAATGTAACCATTAACTACTACTGAAAACATTGTTGAACATCATCCCACCTACAGCACTGATATAAACAAAAGCTCTTTTGCATGTGACAAGAACCAAATCTAGGCACAGAAGGAAAATATTTGTCCATTCCACCTACATTGAACTGAGGGATTTGTATTAATTCAATATCCCCATTTAAAAATAAAAGAGGAGGAAGAGGCATTCCTAATCAGGAAAATTATTTAAAGTCGTATTTGTTGAGACTGGCTCAAAAATCCTCACCCTTAGGAGTTGATTACAACAACAAGGAAATCTTCTGAGCATTTTAATTATTTAAAAAGAAAGCAACACAGTTACTGGCCTTTTGAATGATCAATCTTTCAAAATCTGTCAGATGTCTCCAAACATGTGACAGATTGCGAGTTTGTAGCATCTATCCTCCAGCTTTAATACTAAGATTTTCTCTGGGTGTAGAGGAAGCCATCACCTTACTTACAAATCCTAAAGACAACCTGTCTTGTTCATCTAATGTGTAACGGAGAAGCTGCAAAATAGAAATAGAAAGATCCTATTTGCTAAATTAAAAAAAAAACTCTAAATCAGAGCGTGGGTTTTTTTTTTTTAAATAGTAGCTGTATATATAGACATTTCCTGGGCTCTGTATTTACTGCTTCCCCAAGTCTCTCCTCTTGTCTAGATTTTTGGAGTTTTCTTTGGTTTTAAAAATATGATTGATTTTGAAAATATAATATGGGAGCATACAGCGGATATAAAAAAATTACGTTAGTTGCAACTGGGTCAGGACCATAGCACATCATTCCCGCGTAGTGGCTGAGAAATTCCATGAATTTACATATGCTGTTTCCTCTGAGTTCTTCTATTGGTTGGCCTGGTACATTACATCTCCCTCTACCCATGTTTTTATACAGCACTCTTCACTTTAGTATCAGAGAGTTCCACTCCCACTGAAGTGGCAACGGTGTTCAGCCACCAAACCTGCTGATCCCCAAAAATCTGCATGAATTTGTAGTCCTGTGCATCTGCAAATCCTGACAGGCTCCTCCTGCTGGCTGCAGTGCACATCGGAGGTTGGCTCATACAGGAAGGGAAGCCCATGCTAGTAACTTGGCCAGCTTTTACTTTCATTGTGTAGGCCAATGGGTTTGGAGGGTGGGAGACAATGCTGCAGAATAACACATCTTCCTTGTCACCGTCCAGTTGCTTTGGACCTCAAAAGCCAAACACTGTTGAGGCCCGAAGAGGGGGTCTTCTGCAGATTCAGCACTACTCCTTTGCATGCCTCTCATGCAGGATCTGCAGCATGCTCCACTTGTAGGAGAAAAAGGAAGTCATAACCTATAGTTAACACTTTTTCCAAGTGTGGTGGTGGGGAGGGTTTAATCTACACTATAATTCTCTAGAAGGTATAATACAGTAAATTACCTTGGCTAAACTGCTATATAACCAGTGACTTTTCCCTACAACCCTGGAAAGAAGCTCAATTTCAAAGGTGAATGCACAAAACAAATATGCCCAGCTAACTCAAAGGCTAAATGTAAAACACATTTGTGGATTTTGTGATGTTTTAAAAGGAATGGCCAATTTTTAATGGACTGTCACACATGAACGATTATGAAAGCACGACAATGACCCGAGCTGATCAGCTGATCTGATCTGAATTAATGGCATGTGATTGCTGCTTTGAAAAACTGGCCTAAAGAGGCAGCATTGAAAGCAATCTTACAAGTCATTGGTACAATTTGCCTCAGCTATAAGAAAGTGTGAAAGGTGACGGAAGTCCATTAAGAAACATATTTGTTTTGGAGTTTGAATATTTTTCCTCCAAGGTGTTTTACATTTGCAGCTTAATAAGCTTTGCTCCTGTGCATAGTGATAATAGATAAACTTAATAAATAATGTGTGTCAACTGTTAGCATTCGTAATTGCACTGATCACAAAGCTTCCCCTTGCCACTGATACCTGCACCCTTGTCAATTAAAAATATTCACATCACCACAATCCTCCTTTCACTTTCCTCCTAACTAGCACAGCTCTGCTTTAATACCAAGGTATCTGCTTTAATACCCAAAACCAAAGATTTGCCATTCTCTCCATTTTCACTTCGCTCATTTCTTCTTTTAAATTCTTCCCTTACAGTGTTCTGTAAGTTTTCATGGTATCATAGATAGGAGATCAGGGTTGGAAGGTACCTCAGGAGGTCACCTAGTCCAACCCCCTGCTCAAAGCAGGACCAATCCCCAATTTTTGCCCCAGACCCCTAAATGGCCCCCTCAAGGATTGAACTCACAATGCTGGGTTTAGCAAGCCAATGCTCAAACCACTGAGCTATCACTCCTCCCCCCATCAGAAGCCACACAAAACTAACTACTAATGATAAACCTCCCTGCCTTTTGGCTTTAAACCTCACCCCATCCTGGCCATGTACAGACTAGAGGGCTTCTAAAGCTGGGGAGCAAGCTGGCAAGATTATGTCAGATTCTCTGCTCATTTCATGACTCAAAATGCCATTGATGTACTTTACAGAATGCATCAAAGTGCCCTGTAACAGATAGTGAAAGGTGACCCACACCAGCAGTGTCACTTAGTCATTAGGCCGGGGTATTGCAGACTGTCCCCTTCCCTGACATCCCCCCTTTCCTCTACAACTCAGTGCTGTAGGGTCTCATCCCTTCTTTTGTGGCTCACCCTCCAGCCAGGTCAATCATTCCAATCTACCCCTTTTGGGGTACACAGAAAAAAAGTCCAAGAACGTAGAAATCTTTTGATGCCCACAAGGGCTTCAGATCTTTCTCCTTAGCTCCAGGACTTGGGGTCTGGACCCTTGTGTATTGGGGGCCTTTGCCAGCTGGATTCCCCACCAAAGGGTACACTCCCATTGTTGTCCCACTTGTAGGTATTGGTACAGGAGCCCAGGCCCACCCTGGCATCTGGGCTCCAATCAGGACCCAGTGGTCTGCAGCTAAATTCTGCACCTTGGGGTGCAGCTAACTAGTTGCCTCCATGGATCACTTGTACCTGAGCTCCCCTTTTTCCCCACAGGGTAAATTAACGGATGGAACTGAAAATAAAGTTTCTGACCTTCCCGAACAGTCACCACTCTCCTTTACAGACCTGGGCAGGACAGGGTTCTCAGGGGTCAGGAAATGAAGTCCTGGGCTGTTCCTTCCCAGAGCTCAGAGCAGAGGTCTATTTCCTTCCACTGCTTGCCCCCTTCTGAGCTTCTCTGCTTCCCCTTTTAAACTCTGCCTCCAGCTCGTGCAGGTTTGGCAGGTGTGGCCAGGCAGAACCGCATGGGCCCACAGCTGCTCCTGAATCCCTTGTTCTCCAGTGTGGACTTTTGTATACCCCATCACATAGACATTTAGCTCAATGATCCTGTGGCAATGCCCTGTGTTGCTGAGTGCATAACCTAAGCTCAATTTCAAGGGCTGATCTGAATCCTGCAGGGCATACAAGAGCATTCCAAGGAAAGTCTGGTTAAAGAATGGTAGTGGTGGGCTTCAGCAAAGCAAATCCACCCAGTACTTCTCAGCTGGAAAGTCCCTGAAGGTAAGAAAGGGTTAAGGTTAAAGATGGGGAAAGCAGAATGATTCTCAGAGCTCAGTAAGGGAAATAGAAGGGTTCTTAGAAAGGCATTTTCTATTCATATGTTCTGTACTATTTATTTCCTTTCCCATCATTGCTGATTATCGAGATGTACATGTGTAAGAGGAAGCTTTTGCCTCTTTAATCAGCCCTGCTGTATTCCGTGATCCACAATCCAGTGTTTGTGACATTACAAAATGAACCAGGCAGGAGGCTCAGGGCAGATCAGAAATGTGACAACTTCTGTTTCACAGAGATATCTTGGAAATTAGCAGTGATGGGGGAAAATACAGAATTGCATGACGGTTTAATCCTACCAGCCACATTCTTCAAACGAAGGGCAACAAAGTCTCTCCCTGCACCTGCCACATTGCCAAAAAACTTCACTGGAAAGCAGAATTGCACAGCATACCTCCTCATAGAGAAATGAGTGGCTCTCCTTTGGACAGTCAGTGCATCATATATCCACTGAACTCCAAAGAGGTTAAATGAGGTTATGATTTTTATTACAGATCTACATAGCATCACATGTGACCTATCATAGAACATTTGGCAAATACTGAAAGAGTGCTGCTGTCCAGTCTGATTTTGAGAATGGTGTTCTACTTCTGCAAGTCCTACCTACAGAAAATGAAATCAGTCTTTAAATATCTTTAGGTATTACATGGCAATATCACCAAAGGAAAGCTCAGCATCACACAACATGGTAACCCAGCACCTGGAAAAATCACATCATCATCATGCAGGAACTTTCCCTGAGAGGAAAAATTTACAAGTTAACAGCCATATGTACAAAGTCTCAAGTGATCCTTAAAATGTAACATTATCTAGTTAGAGAGAAAATGCCACTTTCACCTCTTCTGATTAATCAGGACATACATGGTTAAAGTAAATTGTTAAGGACTCTGTTCGGACAAGAATCCAATTTCTGTGGTTTTGCCTGCAGAGTCTTTGAGGCATTTACACAGACCTTCACTGCTTTGGAATGTACAGTACTGTAAAATCTGAGTTAGAAAATAAAGGTTACATACCTGTAACTGGAGTTCTTCATGATGGGCTCTGCCTATTCACTCTCACAGGGTGCACTGGCAGGTTTGGATCTGACTGTATAACCACCTCATAACGGTGCCCATTGGAGTGCTCACATACCATTCCTAACTTTTTTGCACATCCTGAACATTTGGAGGGCACCACTATTAAAGGGTGGGTGTTGTCCTGACCACTTCAGTTCCTTCCAATGCCTTCCTCAGGTCTAAAACTCCATTAGGATACTGAGGAAGAGGAGCAGGTGGATGGGGAACATGAATATTCCAAGACCATCTCAAAGAGATCTAGTTACTGGTAAGTAACCTTCATTTCTTCAAGTGTCCTCTGCATGGAATAGTTTGATAAGCAGTACCTCATGCAAGGAAGGTGGAACACAGAGTCCTGACTGAAATACTGCTAAGGCCAAACTGAGCTAGGGTTAGGGAGTAGTGTTTTTTAAGTGTATATATAAAGCTCCAAGTTGCAGTCCTACAGATTTCTGCAATTCACACATGTCTAAGACATTATGGAGGCACCACTGCTCTAGTAGAATGTGACCTAATCCATACAGGAAGTGGAACAGATCCTAGTTTATAGCTTTTCTCCATGCACAGTTTAACCCATCTGGATAACATCTCTGGAGAGATAGTGTGTCCCTTATGGTTCTCTGCATGTGAAACAGACTAGGAGTCTTTCTAAATTCCTTGGTTCTATTAAGACAGTAAGTGAAAGGTCTTTCAGCATCCAACGTACGTAGCTGTGGCTCACCCTTGAGAGTGTGAGGTCTAGGGGAAAATATTGGCAGATTAATCATTTGATTAAGGTGAAAGTCAGACATCACGTTGGGAAGGAATCTAGGATTAAGACAAAGTACTATCTTATCCTTGTGAAAGAGGGTGAATGGAGGATTAGAGGGCATGTAGTTCACTCGCGCATTTAGCTGATGTTATGGCTATGATGAAAGCAGTTTTGATAATTAGGTGAAACAAAGAACACTCTCCAAGAGGCTCTATTATCTCAGTAAGGACTAAACTGAGATCCCACAACAATACTGGATCTGTATCAGGGGATACATATAGTAGGTATGTTCACAAATTTCTTTACTGTATCATGCACAAAAACTGACTTGTCTGTTAATGCATAGTGGACAGCTATAGCTGCCAGATGAACTTTCAAGGAGCATTTAGGAAGCCTTAAGATATTTAATTGACATAGAATCATAGAATTGTAAGTCTGGAAGGGACCTCAAAAAGACATATTCCAGCATATATTGAATTGGTGCTACTAGTGTATCTATGGGTTTTTTGTTTGCCCACTTCACAAACCTACTGCATTCAAGATCATAGCACCTTCTACTTGACAGTTTTCTAGAGTTAACCAATAGCTGTTGCAGTTCTAATGGGCAGGGTTTCTCAAGATCCATTAGAATCCTCTAGCCCATGCAGTAAGGAGCAGGGAACGGGGATAAATTCAGCCTTCCTGTTGTTAATAAATCTGAAGACAACAGGAGAGGTCTGTACACACCCGTGGAGAGCTGAAGAGGGTCCAAAAACATTTTTTGCTTTGCCCATGCTGGGCTAGCCTATTTTGCAACTGTCTTATCGTCTCTATCACACTCTGGATGAGAGGGATGGTGTCTTTAAAAAGTTTCCATGCATCTTGCAGGGATTTTACTTTTGGTGCTGTACCTTTTAATTTCTGTTTAACTAACCTCCTCATTTTTGATGGATAAGAGTATCTTTCTTCAGATGGTCAACCACATAAACATGTTGTCTTTGTTTGGTCTGTAATTTAACCCAGTGAATGCTGCAGACCTCTCATCATAAGCAAATATAAGGTGTTACATAAATGGCTGAAGCAGTGAGGCCCATTAGACGCAAAAAGAAAACTATTTTCTGAGTAGGATTTTGAAGACACCCCACTATGACAGATTGAAACTTCAGGAATCTCTCTTTTAGAAAAAGACTCTGCCTATCCGAGGTTCAATAACTGCTCCTATAAAGGGGTTGTTTGTTTAGGAGAAGAGAATTTTTTGTTAGGTTATTGTAAGTCCTAATGTTTTGAACAGGCAATACGGGTAAGCTATGTCCATGGAAAGGCCTTCCTCTGATGATGCTTTAATCAGCCAGTTATTTAAATAAAGATAAACCATGATCCCCTTACATCTTAAAATGAGCTGCTACCATCGGTAGATATTTTGTGAATAGCCGGGGTACAGCGGATAGGCCAAAAGGTAAGATTTTGTACCGGAAATGGTCTTGTCAAACCAGAAAAGGTACTTGTGGTGCCTTGGTCTGATGCAAATGTGAGAGTATGCATCTTTGAGACTCAGAGCTGCAAACCAGTCTTGAGTATATGAGGGGGTATGATGGATGTTAGTGTCAACATGCAGCATTGGAATTTTCTGATAAAGGAGTTAAGTTTCTACAGATCTACAAGAGTAATATGGGCTGAATCCCTCCATCTTTCTTTGGTATCAGAAAATACCTGGAGTAGAAACCTTGATCTCTGAATTCCCTTGGCACTCCTCTATGGCTTCCAACAGGGAGTGAAGCTCTGATCTTAACAGGTCTCGTGAGAGGAGTCCCTGATTAGGAATGGAGGTGCAGGGGCTTGGGTGGAGGAGGGGAAAAAATCTGAATGATGTAACCATCTTACCTTATCTCCAGAATCCATTTTTGTGATGTGGTAGAGTCCGAGCATTGACATATCTGGAAGTTGGTCTCCCAAAGGTGAAGAGGTGTGGTGGAAGACTGGTCTGATGCTAACAATCCTCACATCAACTTGATGTCTGACATTTGATCACGAATATGAAGATTGCTTCCCTTTCATTCAAGACTTAAAAGACTTCCTCCTCTGGTTCATCTGAGAAGGAGGAGGTTGGTATTGAAACTGATGCCTTCATGAAAAATAAGACGAGGAAGAGAAAGAGGTATCTGAAGACTGGTCCCGAGGTCTTCCTTCTTGGGGGTTGGTAGACACCCAGTGATCTTTCAGTTGATCTCTTATCTTTCATTTTCTCTAGTATTTCATGTTTTATTACTGAATAACCCATCACCTTCTAAGGGAAGGTCTTCTGCTTTTAATTTAGTTTCAGGTGGGAGAGTAGACAATTGAACCCAAGCATGTCTACATAATGTGATAGCTGACATGACCGTTCTTGCTGCAGAGACTGATAAAATCAAACGTAACTCAGAGAGAATGTTTAGCCATTATTTCACCATCTGTTATCAAGGCATTGACAAGGTTCCTTTGCTTTGTAGGAAGCACTTTGGCAAATATGGCCATTTTCTTCCATAAGTGGTATTGATCATACAACGTCTTGATAATGTGTCATCCTGATAACAACCATACCAGATGAAAGCACCTTTCAGGTAATTGTGTCTATCTTTTTTCCCCTCTATTAGCTGTCTCTTCCTAATCACAGGTGTTCCTTCCCTTGGAGGGGTATTTTCAGCGCAAGAGGATACCACGGCATCATCTGGAATGATAGCCCCTACTATGGGATCGTTTCCCTCCACTCCCGCTTGATGTTCTCCTTCCCTGAAACTTTCATCCTCCTCAGCAGCACAGAGGTTGTCAGACTGTGGATGGGATCACTCTGCTGTGTCCCAGAAAGTCTTGTCTATGTAATTCTCTTTCTCCCTTAGCTCCTCCAGTTCAGCCACTCTGATCTTAAGAGTGCCTGAACTGGTCACTGATGGTCATAAGCTGCTTGCAGCGAAGGCACACATTTGGCACCTGCCCACAAGGCAGGTAATCAGACATACTGCATTGAGTGCAATAAACTGGATCACCTCATTCTGCTGCTGCACTTCTTCCTGCCTTATTTTTACTCTGGAAGCAGTTTTTGTTTGTTTGTGCATGGATTTTTTTCCTTTTGTGGGGTGGTAATTGGTCTAAGTTAGAGAATGTTTATTAGGTATATCTGGCTCTTATGTTTCCTCTTTAAACTCCCTTGCAAAACTCCCTTTTGTTGCCCCTGTTCACTAACTCCTCTGGTCACTTATGAACTGGCCTTTTAAACCTCTATTCTCCCTGAGCTAGCCCTGCCCCCAAGGGATCCTAAAGGGATTAGAGATCAAAGGATGACAGGCTAGAGCCTCATTAGGAAGCTCTCAGCCTTGCCTAGTAGCCCCAATACACAGCTCCCCCAAGCAGACCACACTATAAACTTAAATTAAGCAGGCACAGCATGCACACACGCACGCACATAACAACCAACACACTAATAGACAACAAACTCACTCCAAGGGTCACATAGTCACCCCTCTTTCACCTGGAGAACTTCATCGCAAACCTTCCTATTTGCGGCTCCTGTTTACTAGCTCCATGTCAAAAACAGGGTGGGAGGTTTCTTCTGTTGAGACCAAAGTAAGTTTCAACATTGTTGTCATTCTGTCTATCAGCTAGTGGATTGTAAAACATGTCCCAGTTTATAGCCTATTCTGGTGGCTCTCTGCAAACCCTTGGGGTAAAAGTGCTGCAAATTGAGCACTTTGAAGGAGAGTGACCCTCTCCAGGGCATGACAGGCATCTGGTATGGACATCTCATGCGGTGAAGACTGCAGGGCAAGGGATACAGCTCTTGAAGCCAGATCTTTTAGCTTTTGGATCTGCCATGAATCCGGTGATCAGGAACAAACTCCAAACTAACTAATCTAACCTAAGAAATAAAATTATCTTCTAAAAATAAGATGAACAGACACCTAACCCTCACACTATAACTAACCGCCTAAGAAGAATATTGCACTAAGGTACGATTTTCTCTTTCAGAGAAGAATCCGTGTGTGATGTACCAGAGAGGTTCACATCCCACTGTTGCTGTGGTTGGGAAGGTGGCCCCTTTATAGTTTCACACTCAGAATGTTCAGGAATGGAGAGGTGAGGTGTTAGGAAGTGCAACTGAATGCTTCAACAAGCACCGCTATTGTTGGGTGCATCTCACGAGTGGGACCATGCAGAGGACACTCTAAGAAGAAGAACAAGTTTTCCTTCATGGCTGCTGCTCCTAACTTTGAAAACACTCTCATCCCACCCCAAAATATGAAACATTAGGCAAAAACCAACACAGAGGACACCACAGAACTCAATTATGTATGTTCAAAGAGAACTCTGATGTTGGCCTGGGCGGAGGGAAAAACTTTCAGAGATATGCAGACAAATAAAGGTGCACTAACAGTGAAGAGCTGGAATAGAGAAAAAAATTGTGTGCAAGAGATGGCACTTATATAGTGTTATCTCAGCTGTCAATCTAACCCCTTGTAGCCTTCTGCTGATACTTCATGGAATGAGTCCAACTAACTGGTGAGCTGGCACCATAACAAAATGCCAGAGATGAATTCAGCCAAACACCGTAGAAGCTTTATGAAACAACTGTGGATGCTAAAAGCAGAATTAAATGCAAACATCAATTTGGTTGCCTTCTCTTATGTTTAACTATTTATTTTCGGGTTCAGAGTAGCAGCCGTGTTAGTCTGTATTCACAAAAAAGAAAAGGAGTGCTTGTGGCACCTTAGAGACTAACATAAATTTGTTAGGCTCTAAGGTGCCACAAGTACTCCTTTTATTTATTTTTGGTATTTCTAATCAGGGCATTTGTTTACACAACTCTGTTTGTACTGGAATCGCTATCAACCCAGCACTTGGCTGGACTGGCTTTCAAAAACTGAAGAGTTTGCTTCAAATAACCACATATTAGAGTCTGTTGCCCTGATGACTAGGACAAAATGACTATGAATGTGAATGAAGCGATTTTAATTGAGTTACTACCAACTTTCATCTCAAAAAAAGGAAAGGAGCAGCTGCAGAATGGCCTAAAAGGCTCTCATGCCTTGGCTGACATTTTGCTACCTATGCAGTGTTGTTGTAGCTGTATCGGTCCCAAGATATTAGGGAGGACAAGGTGGTCTGAAGAAGAACTCTGTGTAAGCCCAAAAAACTTCTCTCCCACCAACAGAAATTGGTTCAATAAAGTTATTACCTCCTCCACCTTGTCTTGCTACTTTGCTCCCTGTGGTAGCAGGTTGAAGAGCCGCATTCTGCAAATTTACACCATCAAATGGTAGTGTGGTATTCTGCCTGTCTGCCTTTTGTAAACTACATAATCAGACTTTAGGTTTAATTCACAAGCATTTTTTATGATGATCACTAATTGAAGTTTGAGAGGTAGAGACAGTTTGAATACCTATGGAATATAAAATAAATCTTTACAATGACACTTTATTTAAGAGAACATTCTAAACCAGAAGGATCAACAGGTTTCCAGCTGTGTTCCCCTTCCCCCACCCTCAGCATGCTCCCCCAACAACTTTTACAATTCCTAAAATCCAGAACAATGGAATATAGCAAATAGCAGCATCTACAGAGATTTATGATATCTCAATAATTTTAAAAAGCAGTCAGATTTGCAGAATTCCTCTCATTTATCACAATTATTATGTCAGGACATTTTCTAAGCAACTTTTTTGCTAAAAGTTTGCTGACAAACATTAAGTCTAAATCAATCACGCAAATCTTGCAACCATGTCTTCAGATCACACTCATAAATTTTCCCCATAAATTAAGTTGCACCTTCCAATAAATTAGGTTTTTTTAAATTTTCCTATTAGAAGGCACAAGAGGATGATAAGCTTCCTACCTATAAGTGGCACAGTGTTAAGATATTAAAATGTTGCCCTTTAGAATTTCTAAAGAAGTCCCAAAATTAAAAGAGACCAAAGTCAAGAAGAGCAGAGCCAAAGAAAGGACTGCTTACACTAGCAAGATTTTTTCCTTGTTGTTCCACTCAAACCTGAAGACCTCCTGAAGCTAAATTAAAAGAGCCACTGGGCTTTATGTGCAGTTAGCTTTTCAGAACTGAGCAAATACCATTCTAATAGTCATCAACTGTGACCCTTTCACAGCTGTCCAAAATAGAACATGCAATAATAATTACACTCCTCCTTTCTCTCCCCCTCTTTTAGCCACCTGCTCATGTAAACTACAAAGGAGAGCAGTCTTAGCCTAGTGATGGTAGACTGTGTTCACTAGAGATGATGATGAATAAATAAATATTAGTAAAACCTATTATGATGACAAGAGACACCCAGCTTTATTGACTCCTCCACATAATTTAAAATGTACGCTCTCCTAAGCAAAAAATAATTCACTTATTATCTAATAGCAACCCTCAAGGAAAATAGAAAGGAGCAACAAATAATTTTCCACACACACACACACACACACACACACACACACACACCCTAAATTGCAACCAGTGTTCATAACAATAGTTTAATATGAAGCTAAGCTGATTTTTTATAAACATTTCTAGTGAGCAACAAGAAATTCACATCTATTTCTGTCTTAGAATCATTCGAAATTTCTCCAAAGCTTACAGTTAATCCAGTTGGAGAACAAACATTTCTAACAACACTGGGACAGACTGAACGCAGACATACTCCACTGAGTTGTCAGACTGTGGTATTGAGAACTTCTGCCTTCTGGGGAATAACATAGAGCATTCATGTAGCTACATAAAAGGCTAATTACTTACAGCAGGGTGTCCAGCACAGTAAGTGTAGCTGGCATGGGACTGGTAGTGCAAGCTTGCTCTTGGAAAGGTGTATGTGTTCCAAGCAGGTTGGCTGCTGTTCCACTGTGAGCTAAAGCCAGGGCTCATGGTCACTCTTGATTTACTGTTTTGGTACGTTCTCACTGTGGAGCTGGACTATCAAGAAAGAAAGAAAAATGCAATATAAAAATAGTTTTTAGAATATGTTACAAACAGTCCAACTAAATTTAATAAACACACACACACACATATATATAGCATTCTATCTGTGAACAAAGAGGAGCATTCCCATTAAGGAAGTGAAAGAGGCACCCTTTCAGGGTGAAAAAATAAAAGGCATTTTGTAGCACTGTTCTACAATAAATATAGAAGACTGAATGATTTTTTGGAATTTAGACTGGGCCACACATCAAGAGGAGAATATAATGGTGATAGAGATTTGAGGAGCTGTTTGAAATGTACATATAAGGTTACTTCACAAGATTGATACTTGAAATTTTCTGTTTCTTTCAGTGGTAAGAACTTTGAAAATTGAAATCTACTGTACCAATGACTAATTAAGGCAGCTTCAAAGTGAATAATCTGGCACCTATGCTCAGAAAGTTTCTTCAGATCTTGTGATTCCATTTCTAGGAAAAATACAGTGGGTTGGAGCAAGGCAAAATATTACAAAGCTGTCCCTAATTTTACAAAATTGCAACCTCCCACGAAAGACAACAGGCTTTAGGACCAAAGATTTGTTAAACTGGGCCCCCAAAAATTGACCCACCCAAAATTAGTTGCCATTTTTGAAAAGTATGGCCATAATATATTTGCTACCATCAACCACACCCATTGAAAATACAAACTTGATACCTTCATCTACAAGATGTGGGAAACTAACCCAAATTGTGTATGCACTCATAATCATGTATGTTCTTTCCTGGTATGATAAACTTTTTACTACAGAATGCTGTTTCCACTGTAGAATATACCTCAGAACTATTTTAATTGACAAGCACTGGTCTTGTAGACAAGAAATACAATCACTTTCAGCCTTTGCGGTCCATCTCTCCTCCCTTTCCTTCCCCCCCCCCCACCAAAAAAAAACCAGGATACATTTTTGACCAAATAATTTGCCCAGGATTCCAAAGCAATTCAAATATTGAACATATTTTCTCATTTTATTCTTCTCTCCTTCCTTACAGTTTTTCCCCTTCACAGGGGAAAGGAAATGAAATTTAGCACTCACTGATTCAAATTACACCAGTGAATTTTACTTATGATATGCTCAGTTCTATTCTCAGTGAAGTCAACAGCTAAACTCCCATTGACTTTAATGGGAACAGGATGTGATCTTGTTTTTTGTTTTGTTTTTTTTTAAATCAAACTCAACATTTTTTAGAAATCCTTACAAATGTGCCTTCAAGTAAAACCAATATCATAAAGGAAAATGGAA
This sequence comes from Dermochelys coriacea, assembly GCF_009764565.3. Classification (NCBI taxonomy): domain Eukaryota; kingdom Metazoa; phylum Chordata; order Testudines; family Dermochelyidae; genus Dermochelys; species Dermochelys coriacea. Next base: position 197,239,733 of record NC_050069.1, read on the forward strand.
AATATGGCTTAAGTCAAAAGGACATGCTAAATTAGTGTTAAAATGGTGATCCTAGTAGTTGGGGTATGTTTAGATGGAGCCATCATAAATTGCACTCTGAGGAATGCAGTTTAATTTACTTTTAACCACCTTTTTCAAGAATACAGATTATATTTATATATATTGTATTAAGTACATGTCCATTATAGGCAATCATGAATAAACTCCCAGAATATAAACTCCCTTCATCATCAAAATAATTTAATATAGTTGTGTAGAGGACAGTAATACTTTATTATTATGATGTTTATAACTGCAACACCTAGGGACCAACCAAGATCAGGGCCCCTTTGTGCTAGGCACTCTACAGAATGAGAGATAGTCCCTGTCCCAAAGAGCTTACAACGAGCTTAAGTGGACAAGACAGACAGAGGGTAAGGGGAAAGGATATAGCACACAAGCAGAGTGATGGTTTGAAAAAGTCACATTTGTCTTCATTTTTCCCATTTTAATACCATATTTAGATGGCTGGTACAAATTGGAAGTTACAGTGCACATTGGCACCCATAGCACATGCTGTATTTATTTAATTTTATTTTTAAAAGTTTAAAAATACAAAGAATTCTTTGGTTATCAGACATTGTATAAACTATAAGTTCACGAAAAGGCTAAATGACTTCCTGTGTGTGTTTATTTCCTGAACTGCAGATTAGGAAGCCTGTAAAGAGCAGTTTCCACCCGACAGTTCTCAGTATCTCAACAGATTCTCTTCCCCCCACTCCCAAGTAAAAGATTCCTGTGGTGTGATTTCTAAAGATTTAACTTACGACTAGCTGAACACAAAGCATATGAATGAACACTAAAACCCACACTCAACTCTCATTAGTCCGTGTATGTGACAAGTGGTTACTTTGTTCATTTACAAAAGGCTTTGGGAAAAAAAACCCTGCCCCTATAGTTAAAGAAGCTTCTTTCAAATAGCTCTTTTTATATGAATCTAAATCACGGCAAGTCAAAGGAAAGCAGCTCTGGCTAGAAAGACTCAAGTTCTTTTTTTAAACCCTTTCCCCAAGGAACAAAAATGTAATATCTTTTATTTTATTTGACATATTACTTGTCTTTCACATCATTCCTCAAAGACAAATCTCTCTCTATGCACTCTGGTAGATTTGCTTCAATATGAAAGACAAGGGTTGGGTTTTGTTTTGACCAACCCAGCCAGCCAGCCAGCCATAATATGCTTCCTTGTACCTTGGTCTCTGCCATTTGTAGATGTTAGATATTAAAGTGTGACTGTTAATTAAATCCCCTTAAAAATGAGCAGAAAGACTGTTCATCCCTCTATAGAATATTCTATTTATGTTGTGTTACTGTACAGCATCAAGATTTTCCCTATTCACCATTATGTCTGATGGAGCTGGACTGTACAGGCCAGTGGATAATATTTGTGGCTGACTGGAAAATAAAGACATTGGCAGTTGCAGATTATTAATTTTTTATTTACATTACTGCAGCAACCAATGTCCTGTTGTGTTGGTCACTGTACAAACATACAAAGTATTGCCAATACCTGAACTGTTTGAAAATCAGAAACAAGCCTCAAAAAAAAATCATGATATATTTAAACAACAAATTTGGGGTTTCTTTTAATTTGCCTTTAGTGGTCACTTGGGTCACATTTTTCTGCTTTTCTCTGCAACCAGAATGTCTAGAAACTTACTTTTTAAAAAAATGAAAGCTGACAGTCTCTTATAAGAAACACACCACCTAGCATGAGATGTGCAATAAAATCATAAGTGCTGACAACACCACAAACAATAAAAGACAGACCCTGCCCTTCAGAGTTCATAAGACGCAAAATAAAAACCCTGCAGATGAGGAGTTGCAAAACTCAACTGAGATTTCCATTTCCCATGCTCTGCATCTCCCCAGTAAAGACTCTCCCACCCCCATTTGTCATCTGACAATGGTGAAGAACCTCAGAAAGAGTCACCTGCTCCTAATACTAATATTCAGAATGAGGAAAAACTGTATCACCCCTAGAGATTCTCTCTCTCTCTTTCCCTGTTACATCTTCCATATAGAATCTCCCCAATGGTCCAGAGACAACTGGTGCCTCCCCATGCTAGGGGGTCACAGGCTAAAGGGGCGGACACGTGACCACATCACGTGTCTCCTCCCCACCCTGCCCCCAGCCTGGGGCCCCCACAATCTCCCTGCCCTCCCTTACCGATGGAGGGGAGGGGCTCTGTCCTCCCGCTGCACCATCCCCCTCTCCCAATATGTTTGGCTGCTCTCCCTGGCAGCCAGGCCTGGGCAGAGAGTGGGACGGAGCTGCTCGCTGCTCTGTGCAGCATAGCCAGCTGCCTGGAAAACAGCCTGGCTGAGGAGGGGCAGCAGCGGCAGTCTGCTCCCTGCCTGGGCTTGGCTTCTGGGGACAGGGGCTGAATGCGCCGGGTGGGGGGAGAGGGGACTCCAGCTCACTGAGCCACTGTCCCCAGTGGCCAAGTCTGGGCAGGAAGCAGCCCGCTGCCACCGCAGCCAGGTGCTCTCCCAGGCAGCCGCTGCGCTGCACCGGGCAATGTTCCATTGTGGCCGGAAGAGACTCTGGCCCCATCCCTTCCACTCCAGCTCTGGTCCCATCCCTTCCGCTCCCTGCCTGGCCAGCTGCTTTGGGGGTGGGGGCACTTGACTTGCATGCCCCACCAACACACTGTCTCTGCCCCAACCCCTTGCTGAGATTTTGCTACTGTTTAAAAGCCCTTTACCTCATCCAGACCAACTACATCTTATTACTAATTATTATTATTTATTCATATTACCATATATCTGAGGAGACCTAGTCCTGAACCCAGAACCCACTATATTAAGTGCTGTACAAACACAGAACAAAAAGACAGCCCCTGCCCCAAGGGCTTACAATCTAAGTATATGACAAGGGACAATCAGATGGAGGTGTACAAGGAAATAATAAGACAGTATTGGTCAACAAGATAGGCAGTGGTCTCTGCACACCAGCAGCCTAGTTGTTGTCAAGTTTTTTTTGTATACATCACGGAAAAGGAGAGTTTTGAAGAGGGATTTGAAGGTGGAGAATAAGGTTCCTTTGTGGATGTTTATGGAAAGTTCCTCTCAAGCATGTGGGGCAACGTGGGAAAAAGCAGGTTTGAAAATTTAAAAAGTGGGCAATGGAGGTTGTCATCATAAGAAGGTGAACATGAAATTAGACTTGAAATTAGACGAAGGTTTCTAACCATCAGAGGAGTGAAGTTTTGGAATAGCCTTCCAAGGGAAGCAGAGGGGGCAAAAGATCTATCTGGCTTTAAGATTCTACTCAATAAGTTTATGGAGGAGATGGTATGATGGGATAATGTGATTCTGGTAATTAATTGATCTTTAAATATTCAGGGTAAATAGGCCTAATCCCTGAGATGGGATATTAGAAGGGTGGGATCCGAGTTACCCAGAAAAGAATTTTCTGTAGTATCTGGCTGGTGAATCTTGCCCATATGCTCAGGGTTTTTGCTGATTGCCATATTTGGGGTCGGGAAGGAATTTTCCTCCAGGGCAGATTGGAAGAGGCCCTGAAGGTTTTTCACCTTCCTCTGTAGCGTGGGGCACGGGTCACTTGAGGGAGGATTCTCTGCTCCCTGAAGTCTTTAAACCATGATTTGAGGACTTCAATAGCTCAGACATAGATGAGGTTTTTCGTAGGAGTGGGTGGGTGAGATTCTGTGGCCTGCGTTGTGCAGGAGGTCAGACTAGATGATCATAATGGTCCCTTCTGACCTTAGTACCTATGAATCTATGAACATCAACAGGTCTGTATCAAATAAGGGATGATAGGTAGGGTGGGTATTAATTGTGAAGAGCACTGAAAATGAATATCATCTTATTTTTGATGCGATATAAAAGGGGGAGCCAGTGCAGGAATGCAAAGAAAGGGGTCACATAATCAAAGCAATGAGCTAGGAATATTATCTAGCGGTAGCATTTTGAATGGGTCTGAGTGGGGTAAAAGTGCATTTGTCAAGTCCAAAGAGATCCAGATTGTTATTGGTTTCAGAAGTGGTAAAACATTAAGATGTTACAGTTGTGAGCATTGTAAAACATCTCAACAGATAAATTCAATATAGAAGCTTTTTAAAAAACACATCTCATCCAGGATGTGGGAGGAAGGTTTATAAAAACTGCTGTTATGGGGGGAGTTCCATTGTCTCCAATCTGTTTCATGATGGGAGAAGAGTTACTATTTTTGGCTTCTCTCATCTCAGTGGCTAATCTCTAGTAAGAGCCAACATGCGAAGAGATTTCCAGTTTAATCGGCCTCCATGTGATCTTTTGAAAATTTGCAGTTATCTGAATATCAGGCAGTCAAGAAAGGCATCCACCCTGACGACCAACATTAAGGTGTCAGGGGATACACTGAACATCGCATGACTCTGTTCCAGAAATGAGCAAAGATGATCATGGCTTTAAGACACAGGATTAGGAGTCAAGACATCTGGAATTAAAACTGGTCAAAATGGCTGGTTAAAGTGTTCAACGAAAACTGGCCTTTTCCTCAAATCAGAAATTTCTGTGGGAAATGTCTGTTTGAAAAAAAATGTATGGGTTTTGTTCAGGAATCAAAAAATTTTCAGCTATCAGCAACCAAAAATCAGAAAAAAAATCAGGTGTTTTTGAAGAAAATCAGAAACTTTTGTAGAAATCTGATGTAAATGAAATTTTGTTTTCATCAAAAAATGTTACGAGGCAAAAAAACAATCCCAAAAATTTCCTGTCCATTTCTACCTGCAATATATATCCAGCTGCACAAAAAACTCTTTGGAAGCTGGACAAATCACCTTGTCTCTCTGTGCCTCAGTTCCTAATCTGTTAATATGGCTAATAATAATTCACAGGAGTGTTGTAAGACTAAATTACTCACTTTTCTGAAGTGCTTTTAAGATCTTTGGATAGAAGAGACAGATGTGCAAACTCTTACTATTCCCTGAGCCTAACTGCTGTCAGGAATTAGTTCTTTTAATAGCTGATGCTCAAAGGCTAACTGAGGTAAAAAAATAGTTCTTAGTATTTATATAGCACTTTTAATCTTCAAAGGATGTACAGACATCCAATAGTGACAAAACTTTTGACTAGTCCAATCTCCCCAGCCTTTTAAGCAGTTTATAGTAGATCTAGGAAACAGCAGCTACTCCTCATTTCCTTCCTATTTGCATTTGAATAAAGTACATAATTTGACTAGGACATTAAACAACATACAGTAGTTCTGATGTAGACTTAAAAGTCTTAATACTATATTGCGTGCAATGTCCACTGTCATATTTATGATATACTACCTTGTAATTTAAAACTGCACAATAAACTGATTTATAAGGCAAATATTCAAAGGGGTAATCAGATGATTTAAATTCTTCTTTTCATTAAGTCAGAACTGACTGCAGCTTTTTTATCCCTGATTGCCAGTTAGTTTCAATTGTATACATGTATCACTTGCTTTAGCACTCTGGCATGTTAAAGAGACAGGCCCAACTTCTGCTCTAGGTTACACCCATGCATCGAATTCATTAACCTTAGGGGGATTAAATGGGTGTAACAACATGAGAATTTACCTGACACTGTCTAAACCTTTAAAATTAACTCAGATGTGCTTGGACTGAGAAAATGACATCAATTTAGGACTCTCCAATCCCCAGGATTTTGAATATACTTCTGTCTCCGGCTACTTCTTCAGGCACAGTATCTTTCACAAAGCTACAGAAGAGAAGTATACCTAGTAAGTATCTTCTGCCACCAAAGTATATTCTTTTGGGCCTCAAAGATTACAGGGCAAGCCAGGGCCTATTGCAGCAACTGCTGCTGTTGCTAGAAGTGCCACTGGCTCGGGCTCAAAATGCACCATGCCACCAACGCAGAATATGGGTCTAATCTACAAGAGACTGGATTGATTACAAAAATATTATCACTTCCATAATTCCAAGTTTTTTCCTAAAGACTGCAAGAGACAGAGATTAAAAGAGCTGCTCTAGAAGATTCTCACACAGGGTAGGATGGCACCTTTGTCTCATTCCTCAGGGAAGATAAAACTTGGAAAAGTAAATTAGAAGGGTTTGTCTACAATTCAATATGTGAAACGTCAAGGATGGTGGATGGTGAAACTGGAGAGTTTTCTTCTACAATGACTTTGAGAACTTAACCTGGAAGGAAATAAGGGGGCGATGACTTTTATTTTACCAGCTGAGGTGGAGTTTCTCTTACCTTTCCCCTGATTTACATATTACAACATAAATATAATCTGTCCCAGGAGGACAGAGCTATTAATGCTTGCGCATTACAAATTTTGAGGTTTATCCAGTTTATTCTGCATCTCTTATGAAGAAGCATCATACATTTTCCAGAATTAAACAACACTTTATTGGTGACACAGGGTGACCTCCCCTTTAAGAAGGTGTGGGGGGCGAGGGCAGTGCACTTGTGACTCATTTGTTGCCTCCTGATTGGGCTTGAGAGGACACCAGGGCCATAACAAGGACTGAGGATGGGGCAGCTAGGAGCTACCTGATGGATCCAAAGAGAGGGACTGGAAAGGTGCAGGTGAGAGCTGATTGAGAACAGAGGAGAAACGGGAGCAGCAGCAGAGAGTTGTCTGAGGGAAAGAGCTGCAAGAAACTGAACGGAGAACAGTAACTGAGTGCAATGATGAGTTCTGAGGAAAGCTGCTGGAAGGGATGGCTGGGGAACTCTGCTGAGTTGCAGGAAGACTTGTGCACAAGTCCCTAGAAATGAGGGGAAAAACCAGTTTGGTCAGTGTAAGATGAACTCAGAAGGAAAGAGTTGACTCTGTAGAGAGGTATTGAGGAGCAGGGGAAGGACTCACAGGCAAGGAGGCTGAAAGTGGAACACTGTAAGGAACTCTCTGGCAGAAGACACAAATGGAGGGCTGCAGGAGCAGCCCAGGAAAAAGGGATTGTGGGAAGGAGGTGCCCCTGATTCCCTGCAGGGAGCTTTCTCTTGGGAAACCTGACCCATGGTTACAGGAGAAAGCTCATGGGAGAGAAGCAGGTTCTTGGAATTTTTAGATGGCTGGCCTACAGAGAGCTAGAGGACAGGGGCAGGAGATGGTTATTGACTATTAGCTTCATGGATTCCAAGGCCAGCAGGGACCACTGTGATCATATAGTTTTGACCCCCTGTATAACCCAGGTCATAGAACTTCTCCAAAATAATTCCTAGAGAGAATCCTTTAGAAAAACAGAAATCTTGATTTTGGAATAGCTAGTGATGGAGAATTCACCATGACCTTTGGTAAATTGTTCCTATGGTTACTTATGCTCAATGTTAAAAATGTACTCATTTTCAGTATCAATTTGTCTACCTTCAGCTTCCAGCCATTGGATTGCATTATATTTTTTTCTGCTAGACAGAAAAGCCTATTATTGAATATTTGTTCCCTATGTAGATACTTATAGACTGTAATCAAGTTACCCCTTAACTTTCTCTTTGTTAAGCTAAATAGATTGAGCTCCTAGAGTCTACCACTATAAGGCATGTTTTCTAATACTTTAATCAGTCTTGTGGCTCTTCTCTGAACCTCTCAATTTATCAACATCCCTCTTGATCTGTTGTCTCCAGAACCAGACACAGTATTCCAGCAGTGGTCTCACTAGTGCCAAATACTGAGGTTAAATAACCTGCATACTCTAACTCGAGATTCCCCTGTTTAAACATTCAAATTCATGTTCAGCTGATTATTCAACATGTCCCCAAATCTTTTTCAGAGTCATTGCTTCCTAAGATAGAATCCCTCATCCTGAAAGTATGCTCTGCATTATTTGCTCCTAGATGAATACAGTTACATTTAGCCATATTAAAATGCATATTGATTGCTTGAGCTCTAGCAGTTCATATAGCTCTGAATCAGTGACCTGTTCTCTTCATTACTTACCATTCCCCTAATTTTTGTGTCATCTGCAAATTATCAGTGATTATTTTATGTTTGCTTCTAGGTCATTAATAAAAATGTTAAATAGCATAGGGCCAAGAAGGGATCCCCGTGGGATCCCACTAGAAACATATCTGTTCTATGATGGTTTCCCATTTATAATTACATTTTGAGAGGTATCAGTTAGCCATCTTTTAATCCATGTTCATTTTATCTTTCTAGTTTTTTTTAATCAAAATCTCACAGGGTACTAAGTCAAATGCCAAAGTCAAAAAAAGTCAAAAAATCCAAGTATATTGCATCAAAACTCTTACCTTTAATCAACCAAACCTGTAATCGCATAGAAAAATCAAATCAGTTTGACAGTATTATTTTCCATAAGTCCATGTGGATTGGCATTAATTATATTACCTTCCTTTAAATTCAGTGGTGGGCAATCTGTGGCCCGTGGGAAAGCAATTCCTTTCTCAGCCACTCCATTATCTCGCCCAAGATCAATGTCAGACCAACAGGTCTATAATTACCTGGGGCATCCCATTTACTGTTTCTGAATATTGGCACAACATTCGCTTTCTTCCACTCTTCTGGAACTTCCCCAGAGTTCCAAGACTAGATGAAAAATCAACATTCATGGACTAGTGAGCTCCTCAGCCAGTTTTAAAACTTTGAATTCAAGTTAATCCAGACCTGCTGATTTAAAAATGTCTACCTAGTAGCTGCTGTTTATATCTTCCTGAGACACTAGAGGAATGGAAAGAGTGTTATCTTATGATATAAGTACATCATCTGTTCCCCACCCAATAGAAACCAGAACTGTTTGTTGAACACTTCTGCCTTTTCTGCATTATTATTCATTATTCTACCATTTCCATCTAGTAATGGACCAATATCATTGTTAGAAATTTTTGTTCCAAGTATACTTAAATAAATCCTTCCTATTTTCCTCTTTATTGGGTGATCTGGGGATGGTGACTTTTGAAACAGTTTGACAGCTGCTGCACTGTAACCTTGTTTTACTTTAGGGATTTGAGAGAAACTGCTTTCACTATGATGAATATGCGTATTGTGGCACTTGTATAACTAAAAGAATTTGAATTTGCCAAGAACACTGAATTTGCCAATGTAAGAGACTATGTTTCTTTCAAAGATGGAAAAAAGGGAAACTGGAGCAGGTACATCTGTTTGCGATAGGAGGGTGATCGAGAAGGGAATTGTCTTGTGACATTTGGGTACTGCATTGAAAGATAGAAGAAATGTTTTGTGAGACATGGGATTTAAATTCAATATGCTGTACCTGGCAAACTTTAGGGTGTACTAAAGTAGCCAGAATTTTATCTAGACACAGGGATAGCAAATCCAAGAGGCTGAAGTCCTCAGATAAAGGACCCAATGGGAGTTGCATGTTCAGAAGACTTTTAGGATTGGGCACAGAGTTTTCAAGTCAACCCTGAGGAATATATTTTAAACTAGATGGATACATTGTTTCTTGTTATTATTTCCCTCATAGTTAAACCCTGAGACCAAAATAGATATGTCCCTGAATGGTTTTCATGCTTTTCTGATTAGGAACTCTGTAATTTTCAGCATGACTCAGCATTCTGCTTCTTATTGTATTTTTAAAAGTTCCATGTGAAATATGAATGAACAAAGATTCCTGTCAGCCCTAGGGATCAGCAGGAGGATCTGAAATAGCAGGAAGATTAATTCGTTTAGGAAATTGGATATCAAGGGCCTGATTCTTTACCTGTCTGGTCATTTACCCCAGTGCAAGTAGCAAAGAATGAGTGTAAAAAGCTACCATTGAGTGCAGAACTGTGATTGGTTGTACTCTTTACCTTTATAACTCTTTATTCAGAATGTTAATGACTACACAAGGTGTAACATAGGGATGAATCAGGAGCCTTTAGGCCTCTCAGTCACCAGTTCATATTTGGCATAGATCGATAATAATCAACAGTTGTTACTCTCTGATGGCTCTGTGGTGGCCTATGTGAAGGGTTTGCTGTGGCTCAGGATAATTCCCCCGCAAAAAAATGTCCAAATCCAAAAAATAATCCCATCACAACTGGCATCCTTGATGGCAGGCTCAACTCAGAGGCAAAAGATTAAAAGTCACAGGAGGGGATCTCACATGTACAAGTGGTTTCTTCACAACATGGTGAGACATATCATTGGGCACCATGGGGAAGTATGTTGCTTCTGCTACCCATTCTACCACAGTCTGTGAATAAACAGGAGAACCTCATTCTCCAGGATTGTTAATTCAGACCATTTCATGAGCATTACATTCTCTTAAAGGAAACCACACATGGAAAGAACATGACAGAACTTGCAAAAGATTTATTTATCTAGCTGAGCTTGTGTCCTCTTTTGTTTTTCTTCTTTATGATATATAAATTGGGCCTGAAAATTTGTTATTTTTAAAAAAGGAAGGGGCTTCCTTTTTTTTTTTTTTTTTTAAAGCTAAGAGTATTAGGAAAGTAAATTCTGGTCTGCCCTGGAGGACAACTTGGACGTATAAGGAATGTTTATTGTGAGTTTTTAACACTTTAATTAAAGGGGTGAGGTGTTGAATTTTTAACAAAGATTTCCTTCATTCAAAATAATAGACAAAAACAAGCAAAACATGAAAGCCTATCTACAAATCCTTCCCTCTCTTAATAGCTCAACTTGCATATTCATTTCTTGTGATGTCATTGTTTCACTAGCTTTACAGTCACCAGTGTTTCTTCCAGGGTAGACAGGACCTGAATTTCCAGTGTAAAAACAAAATCAACAAAATGTAAAGAAAAGATAAATATTCTCAGCCCCCTTATCATAAGCAGGAAACAAGGGCAAAATCCCATTTCCCCCCTTTTCCAGTAACCACTAAGGAAAGTGCTGCCACAGTAGATAACTCTCAATGAATTTGAGTTAATTTTAAGGCCTAATAGCAACCTAAGAAGGTCCTTGAACATGACCCTTTAAGTTGTACTAGTTATGAAGCTGCTCTTTTCTGAAAATAAAGAACACTAACATTGTTTACTGAATGAACATCTGTTTAATTATTTTTGGCGTTTTTTTCTTTTAATTGCACCAGGTTTACAATTATAAGTAATGAAACAATGTATTAACCTAACAGGCATAATATTTGGTGTTTCCAACAACATCCTGACAAGATCCCAGAAAGAGATGTACATTAAGACTATTCACAAATAACCTGTGTATGCTGCACAATGTTGATTTTTGCAGAAGTCACATCCATGAAATAGTTACTCCGTGCAATATGCTCCCATGGAATTGCAGCTCATCTGTAAGGATTGATTTTTTTATACAAAGACATTCTTCCACTTGAAGCAGGAGAGCACACAAGTCACAAAGGTAGTAGAGAATGACTTAAAGGAGAGGATTTGAATGAGAAAAGTCTATTGGTGAGCACTAATCTTATTGAAAGCTGTTGATAAAGTAGAAAACAACATATTCAGTCACTGACCTTGGCAGCTATATAAGGATAATATTTTTACAAACACTTGAAAATTCTCTCCAGTGTATTACAATGGTGGCTCTTAAAATCTTTTCAATTCCTTTAGAAAAGTAAACAACATTAGCCACAGCATTTGCAGCATTCCCTATACAACTATAGGGAACTGTAGGAGATACTGCCAATACAAAGGCAATACCCACATCAAAAACGGAACATTTTACTGGGTGAGTACTCATAATATGTTCTCCTTTAATCAATTATGGTCCGTTCAGCACCCACATAAGCATGTGGTTAATTTCAGTTGTGTGCTAAATAGGGGAGACTTAAGTGCTAAATTGGGACTTATAGATATATCTTATTAATGGAGTATTTTTTCAAAGACATTAACTGTGACTATTTGACAGGAAAAAACTTTTCATTAAAATTTGAGTTCCTTTTATCCTTCTTATAGTATCCAAAGATACTACACAAACTGTGCTAGAGCATCTAATGTTCTTACTGATGTGTCTTCATACAGTAATTCTAACTGTTGTGAACATTACATCATCTTTTACTTTTAGAATACCTCTTGATGAATCTAATGTCCTAGAACAACTAAGAGTCTGTCTAGTCATCTCCTTTTCAATAGACCGATCTATTAGATACAAAACACAACATTATTTTCCCCACTGTACGTCTGCAACATGCTTCAAGACTCAACCAGCACTTTTTTTGGTCATATCAAGAACAGCAGCACAAACAATGTTCAGCGCAATTCCCCTACATTAAGCAATGAAAACAATCCAGACCCATGCATCAGTGTTGAGTGAAACTGCTTTTGAATACCCATAAAATGTCCATGACACAAACACTTCCATAATCCTACTGAATGAGAAAAAGTCAGGTTCTCTTTGCCAACTACAATACACAGGTTAGTGAGTCTAGCTTAACATCTATGTTACAACTCAAGCACTGACCAAGAATCATTTAGCAGACATCAAATACTTATTTTACTAAACACCATGACATTTTCTGCCATCGGGAGAAAATTTCTGAATAGAACAAGTACACTTGAGACACTATAAGGCCCCAATACTGCAATGGGCTCTATGTGGGGAGACTTCTATGATTTATTAAGCTTGCTGCAGAATTGAAGCCTTAGTCAAAGCTATGATTTGTTCCTCACATTGTTACGCCTACTGTACACCTTAATGCAGGTGGAATGATTTGTTTGTACCTTCATTAATTACAGTGCCCTGCAAACTGTTTCTGTTGGTGTTAAGTAACTAGAAATTCATACTTCAAGTGGTCCTTAGGCACAGTTGTAATAAACTTGATTAAAAATATCCTCATTGATTTACTGAGGAATGGGGAACAGATTCCTGCTTTTCTTCTTTCAGAAAAACAACAGGTTCTCTTTTGCTGAGTGTGGAGCTGTGATAGCCTGCCTGCTACTCTGGTGCTCATCAAGGTCTCTTATGGAATTAAACACAACTGTTTTTAATAGCATCTTTCACGAAGGCACCTTGCCTAAATAATCATCATCGCTTGATGCTGTGTGAGACACCGAAGACTACATGGGACCTCAAGATCAGACAGGAGAGTTCTTACATGGGAAATGATGCAAAGGAAGCAAATGCGGAGTGGGAAAGGGTGCAGAAGGAACCAAATTCTGGTTCTATTTAAGTCCTTTGCCACTGGGACCACGATTTGGCACAAAGGCTTATGTTTGGCTGGAAAGAGTTCAAGAACCCTTTTAAAAACCAAGGAGGGCAATGAATGGGAAATTATATCTAATTCATACAAGTAACATTGCAAGGAATTATGGGTCTTTCACTCAAATTAGATATTCACAAAACCTTATTTACTCTATTTAAATGTGAAAGAACAAATATTCTTTGGCTTCTCCAGTACTCAGTTAATCCATTAGAAATCTAACAGCCATTCTAAACGTTCTCCGAGATAGGACACAGGCAGTGAAAAATGAAGGCGAAACAAGAGTGGACCACCAGGTGTGGGAGAGAATAAGAACTGAAAAGGATCCCAAACCAGCTTTCAGGGTACTCAAATCCAGAGCATTCTATAATCATGGGGATTATAACTACCCAGACATCTGCTGGGTAACAAACACAGAACAGGCAAACATGCATCAAAGAGCCATCTAAATTGCATACAAAACAGTTTTTATTTCCAAACTGTGGATACTGAAACTGGAGGTGAAGCAGTCCTAGATCATCAATTTACCAACAAAAACAAACTAATTAAAAACAGCAGCTTGACAACAGCTACTTCAATTCAGCATAGCAAGGAAGAGGTTCCTAGAATGTAGTGATGTAGAGATAGTAGCTTTCAAGAAAATAATATAAGGCCTAATAAAAAGAAGTGTTAAAATAAAAAGAGCCAGCACGTAAAACAGGTAGGAAAACCTTAAAAACACCATAGTTAAGGCACCACAGATTGTATATACTCTCAAAAATAGAGAACAAGAACAAGCGGCCAATGTGGCTGCAGTGAGGGACTTCAGGAATCATAGTATATACAACCCTGTACTGTAAATGGAAAAGAGGACAGGCAACTGAACAAAAAGCACTGCACAGAGTCAGTGAAGCCTTGCATGGAAAAGATCTTAAGTGAAGGAATAAAGCAGAAATAGTTAATGCTAGTTAAGGGTTGGAACCTGCAAGGGGCTGAACACTGGCCCTGATCCAGCAAGGCACTTCAACACAATGAGAATACTCATGAATAAAATAATACATAACAAATAGAAGAAAGTGGAAGTTGATAGTAATGAATACAAGTCAGAAGTTAGGAATTGTAGAAAATTGATAAGGGGAGCAAAGGGACAAAAGGAGAACTCTATGGTCAACAGAGATAAGGATAATAAGGAGTTTTTTAAATATATTAAGAAGAATAAAATCCCGACAGTGGTATTGGTCCATTACTAGATAGAAATGGTAGAATCATCAATAATAATGCAGAAAAAGGCAGAAATGTTAAATATTTCAAGTCTGTATTTGGGGAAAAACAGATGATATAGTCTCATCATGTGGTGATGACAACACTTGTTCTATTCCACCAGTATCTATGGAGCATGCTAAACAGAAGCTTTAAAGTTAGACATCCAGATATCTCTTTTAAAACTCTTTCAATGCAAGTTATCTGTGGAGCTGCTGGACTGTTAATGTTGATTTTCAGTGAGTCTTGGAGCACTGGGAAAGCTCCAGAAGACTGGAAAGAAATTAGTGTTGTGCTAAAAAGGGAACGGGAAAACTGGATGACCTGGGTAATTATAGACCTGTCAGCCTGACTTCAATCCCTGGCAAAATAACAGAGCAGGTGATATGAGACTTGATTAATGAAGCAGCAATGCCAGGAGTACCAGGAAGTAGCGAGTGAGTGCCTCAGGAACATCTAATGGCTGCCATGCTCCATGGGCAGGGGCCGACTCCAGTGGATGTTGCCAGAGCCAGCTCCTTTAAAGGGAGAGGCAAGTGTGCATCAGGGTGCTGCTTGGAGATGTGCCATCTGCCCGCTGTGGAGTGCCCAGCCATGCAGAGATGGCCCGGCTTGGGGAGCAGGACAGGGAGGGCTGCTGCGCAGCACCCCAGCTCCCATAGCAAGGAGAACCAGGGGCACAAGTGGCTCCCCCAAGCTTTCAATCTGCCAGCTCCTAGCAGGAGGCAATGGTTTTGAAACTGGGGAATGCACCTCTCAGTTTGAAAGCTCTGTGTTAAATGGAAGGCAGAAATCTCGGGGAGGGGGAGGATGTGACATACCCCCCCAGATGATCCCCCATGCATAGCCTCTAGGGGGTGCAAATATGCCTAGTTATGGCTCCAGTGTTTCCGGGTGGGGTCTTGCAGTGATTAGTTCTTGGCCCTACTCTATTTTACATTTTTATCAATGACCTGGAAGAAAACAATGTCACTAATAAGTTTGCAGATGACACAACAATTGGGGAAGTAGTAAATAATGAAGAGGTCACTGATTCAGAGAAATCTCAATCACTTGAAAACTGGGTGCAAGAAAACAATACATGTTTTAATACACCTAAATATAATTGTATTCATCTAGGAACAAGGACGAAAGGCCATATGGACAGGATGGGACTGGGAAGCAGTTACTTTGAAAAAGACTTGGAGGTCATGGTAGGTAATCATCTGAATTTGAACTCCCAGTGTGATGTTGGGTCCAAAAGAGCTAATGGGATTCTGGGATGAACAAACAACAGAATCTCAAGTAGGAATATGGAAGTTGTTTCACCTCTGTATTTGGCATGGGTGTGACTGCTGCTGGAGCACTGTGTCCAGATCTGGTGCCCACAATTCAACAAGAATGCTGATAAACTGGAGAGGGTTCAGAGAAGAGCCCCACGAATGACTAAAGGATTAGAAAATATGCCTTATAGGGTGGACTCCAGGTGCTTAATCTATTTATTTTAAAAAATAGAAGGTTCAGGGATGACTTGATTACAATCCATAAGTATCTACATGGGGAACAAATATTTATTAATGGGCTCTTCAGTCTAGCAGAGAAAGGTATAACACGATCCAATGGCTGGAAGTTAAAGCTAGGCAAATTCAGACTGGAAATAAGGCATAATTTTTTAACAATGTGGGTAATTAACCATAGGAACAATTAACCCAGGGTTGGGTAGATTCTCCATCACTGACAATTTTTAAATCAAGATTGGATGTTTTTCTAAAAAATATGCTCTAGAAATTATTCTGGAAAAGTTCTATGACCTGTGTTATACAGGAGGTCAGACGAGATTATCAAAATGCTCCCTTCTGATGTTGAAATCTAGGAATCTATGACCTTATAGTTAAGCATATGCTTAAGTGCTTTGCTGGGTCAGAGCCAGAGTGCTCAGCATCTTGAAGAATCTAGCCTTAAATATAAGGTTATCAGGCACTAAGTACTTTTAAAATATAACCAGAGATGAAAAACTAGAGAGAAAGAAGATCTGTTAATATTTATAATGGAGATGACATGAATTGTGACCAATGAATGGCTGAAATACTGAACTTCTCCAGCCACTGGGTTCCATAGGTGCTCCACACCTGTGGGGGGCAGGATTCATTCCTCAATCTTGCCTGCATATTTGTTCAAACGCACAGAACACTGTCATCAGGCTACTTGGACTAAGCGATGGGAAGAAAACTTTCCTTTAAAATAATGTCTACTGAATGTTACTCAATGTTCATAATGCAATTTCAATTTCAACTATTTGTGTACATGTGCATGCATATATACACTCCCACCCCACAGCCAACATATTTCCCTTTTAAAACACAAACGCTCCTCATATTCCCAATTGCACAAACATGCTAATTTAAATCACTAACCTCTGACATTTTGGCCAAACCACATGTATTTTAGCTGTATTTACGCTCTATTAATTGTAAAAATAACCTATATTTACTAAGGTTACCGTGGCGAGGCAAAGCAACCAAAGCCAGGAAATAAGTTACAGCCTGACAGCCTCTGTGAAGTCATGCTGTTGAGAACAAAAATGCAGCATGGAATGTATTAAACAATAATTAAGATGGAATGTACAGATCTTTTGGAGTCTGCTGGAGGGGACTGCAAGCCCTGCTCCATTCTGCCTTGCTGGTGCCCCTTAGAGGAAGCCTTGCTGAGGCCAGCCAACAGTCTGAAGGTTTTGAGACATAATTCTCAGGCAGGATTCAGAGGCAGTGTGGGAGGTAATGGCAGCTAGGGACTAATTAAGTGCAGCTCAGCCTTTTTAAGCTCAATACCTTAAAGTTGAAAAAAAGAAAAAGAGAAAAAAATGGACTCCCCTCTCTCCCCCTTCGTGATGTACAGAGAGGCCCAAGAAGTTAACCTTACTTTGGCAGGGGGGAGGGGAGGGGGCAGAGCGAGCGTGTGGTTTTTTTGTTTTCTGCTTCTTTTTAACATTAGAAGTTTAGTCTTGTCTAAGCTGCAAGAATCTGACAACTAGAGAGAATGGTGACATCATAAGAGCCAAGAGCATGAAAGCTGAGCATTAAGCAAGGCAGGGAATTTGTCAGGCTGTTTCAATGTCTTTGTTATTTTTTTGTTTGTTTTTGTTCATTCTTATGTAACTTTAATAACTACTTAACATTCTGGATAAAGAAAGACTTTGATAAAGATTTCACCACCTCACCACTTCAGCTCAGGCATTAGCACTCACAATAAACATCCTTGAGACGTTTCAGAGGTCAAGCAGCAAAACTAGGTCTGGAATTTTTAAGGTTAAAAATACCAGGAGGAAAAATACCTTTCAGGGCTTCTTTGTACATCATGAGGGGGGAAAAAACCCCAAGAACAATTTTTTAAAAATTCTGCCAGTTACCATTAAAAGAAGGATATTATTCTCAGACTGGAGATAAAGGAGCTGGAAGCCAAGGCAGGAAGCTCTGAGGAAACATGGAAGCTCTCCTGTTCAGTTTGTATTTGCTGTTTTGCATTTTGAGTTTACTGCTTGAAAAACTGCCTGGCAAGAATGCACTTTGAGACTTGTGTCAAGTTGTACTCGTGGCACCTTAGAGACTAACAAATTTATTTGAGCATAAGCTTTCGTGAGCTACAGCTCACTGTCGTCAATTGGTTTAACCCCAAACCCCTCCACTGTAACCCTTTCTGGAGAAGATGACTATACTTTCAACTGGTGGTCATCGCAAACTTTCTCTCCCACCATTCTGCAAGACCACCACTTGGGAAAAAAGACTTACAGAATTAAAAAGGTATGAAACCAATGGGGTTCTTTAGAAATGACTCTAAAAACCAATGGTATTTAACAGAGAATTTGAATTCTTTCTATAGAATTTCTGAATCACTCTCTAGAATCCTGTACCATGGATATAATTTTCTATAAGACTTTGTCCAAAGGAGAAAGATCAGCCATAAATGTGGATATCCTAATAAATGAGCTGGTTTCATAACTTTAGCACTACAGAGCAGAAACAGCAACACTCTCATATGGACAAAAGCTTTTTCAAAATAGCATTAATCCACAAGTTTTTTTCAGGGTAGAGGAAGAAGATCTAGTACAGTTAAAGGCAGTTTTTTCAGTTTAAACAAGGAAAAAATATTTCTGTTACATATTCCAAAATCAAAAATTAACATTAAATTGACATATCCCCTACTGCTCCCAGATTTCTAATAGTATTCCCATGTGGCCAGCTGCCACAATATCTCAGTTGTTTGCAGTTCATGTTGTACCATTAACCAATCAACACCATCAAATGCTCAATGTTTTAATCATGGTTGTCAATCCTCTTGCAAATAAAAGACCTTCAAGTGGACTTTGAACGTTTTTCCCCACAAAGCCTCTTGAGCTATTGCTGTCTTTGCAGCCATCTCCTTTCCATGCTGGACTTGATACAACAAAGATAACACATAAAAGTTAAGCACATATTTAAGTGAGTTACTGAATGGGTGCCATTTTATATATAGATCCTAAATGATGAATCTGTACAATAAAACATGCACAGAATTTGCAGCCCATGAAAGATATCAACTCATTTGAGATAGAAATGAATTTTAAATCTAATTTAAAGCTCTTTGGAGAAATTATCAGCTCCTATGAACCATTAATTCTTACATAAGAGCTCCAAAGTAACTGTAAAAATATAAAATGGCTGATGTATTATTAACTCTCTGACCTAAAGTTAAGAAAAACCAACACAAACATCCTGAATCAGGTGGCTTTCTGTAACTGGAGTAGAATTCAGTTTTACTGATGTAGATTTTGAGTGATCATTTGGTTGCATGGATCAATCTGGCTGGTCAAAAAGCCAGTTACCATGACGCTGATTTAAGTATTCTTCTCTCGTGCCAGTAGGGCTCTCTGTTTTAGGGAACAGAAAGGATTTATTTTATTTCTCATCAAACCAGGAAATATGGCACCATTTTTAATTGGCACTCAGCTGCAATAATTAACAGCTTTTGGGAGTGCCAATGAGAACACAATTCATAAGCCTTGCCTGTAAGGCCCTGATTCACCCAGGCCCTGATTTACATGTAAGCATGTGCATACTTTAAAGCATATGAGTATCCCTAGGGAAATCAGTAGATCTAGTCACATACATAAAGTGATGCATGTGGGGTTTTTTTTGCTCATTCAGACCCTAATTGCCTAACAGAATTCATCTTATCCACAATGAAAGATGTTTCTCTTTGTACCTCACTTAGAGCATTTGGTATTGGCCAAAGGCTATTTACTGGACTAGATGGACAACTGGTCTTATATGGCATGGTGATTCCTATTATTGTGTAACTTACTTTTCAGCAGGTCTGGGTGTTATATGATTGCTCTGATATAACGATCAGAAACAAAAAGGGAAATTTCCCTAGTTGCTGTTTACAAGAGAAGTCCACTGTGCTAATCTCTAAAAGAAGTTAGTTTAGTCATTTTCCGTTGTGATTTTCTTAATTAAAAAAAATCATGCAAAATGTCTAGATTCAAGGGAAATTAATAGTGTCTGTTTGGCACATACATTTGCCTCTGAGTATGTGGGTCACAAATTGCAAGTGGCATTGACCTTTTCTTTTGTTAAACTCATTTTTGGAAAAAGAAACATTCATTATGTCTCTTGCTTCCTGGAGAAAAGGTCTGTATGGCTAAGGTCTACAAACACAAGATTCAACAACAGGAACAAACAGTTGAAGTATTTCATTGCGTTGTTTTTTTTCTTCTTCCCTGTTCTTTTACACACACATCCTGACTTCTATCTGCTTTTAGGGTTAACTGCTTCAAAAGACAAGACACCCATTGCATCTTCAGAAATCCAAATTTAACCATGAAAACTAGTAGCTGTGCATGAAAAAAAAATGAATAGTTTTGAACACAATAGGGTAGTTAATTGCCTGACTTGAGTCTTCCAATTTATTTGTGCATATAGATGCAGGATTTGTGGACAAAATGTGCAGTTTGTGCCTGCTTTGAAAATACAGGCCAAGGTTTTCAACAACAGTAAGCAAACTTTAGCCTCCCATTTTTGAAATTTTGACCTTTTGTTTCAGTGACTCCATACTAACTGTCCTATTCCATCCAGTTCCTCTTTGCTTGTTTGCACACTCCTCTAGTTAACCTTTTTGCCATTTCTCTTTCCATTACTCTTTCTTTATATTTTTGAAGGGTTCACAAATCTGCAAGTCACACATTTCATTCAATAATTCTTGTTAGGAGAGCTCATGCCCTTGTAAGTCAAGTCTCAAGAAACAGTTTTGTTCTTTAAATTGTTGTTTAAATCAGTGCTGAAGCAAGTTGGGAATAGGTCAATATGCTCTCTCAGAGCTTTAGTACACAAATGAACTGATTCTCAGAAATGCCAGCTGTTTTTAAGAGCTGATGTAAACAGCACTGACAGGCATTCAAAAATCATGGGTCATGCCCCCCCCCCCCAAGCCATGGCATTGGCTTAAAAACCTAAAAGAATTTTAAAATGTAACCCCTTGGGGTTTAGAGAGTATGGCCCCTTTAAATCTTTTTCCTAAAGGGGGAGCGGGAGCAGCGAGAGAAAGGAGGGAAACTCCAGGTGGGGCTCTGGAGCCAGGAAGAGAGAGAGAGAGAGGAGGGCTGCAGCCCGCAGACCCTCACAAAGTGAAGCAGCAGAGAACCTGCCTGAAGCCTGGGAAGGACAGGGCGGCTGGCGGACACCCCAGGACAGGAGCCAGAAGGAGCACTGTGCCATGGAGGAATTGCCCGAGAAGGGCAGGCCAGAGCTGGACCCAGTAACACTGCTGCCCAGAGCTGCATGGGGCTGTGAGTACAGGGGCTTGTGACTCTGCATGGGGAATAAGGAGGGAGGCTGTAGCTAGTTAAGTGGGGAGGTGGTCGCTCTGTGTGGCTTTGCAGAGAGCGGCAGAAGAGGGCACCGGAGGGGTGTGTTGGGGAAAGTTCACTGGCGCCGAAGACGACCAGGAGCACCCAAGACTCAGCCCTGGACTGGAACTTTGCCCAGCACTCCTGATCTGCGTGTGCAGACACATTGCTCGGTGCCTGCCCTTTCAGACTGTGCTACCACTGGGCCTGTGGGGCCTTGGTTTGGATGCAGCCCTGTTCTACTGCTCCCCCTATATTTCCCCTTGTTGTTTTTCCCCTCTCATCCCTCTGTAAATAAATATCTCCCTTTGTTATATCCATTGAACTTTTCTGGGGGGGAGGTGGGTGTTCACTGTGGGGAGTTTGGAACAGGTGCCCCTGGGGTGGAAGAGACTTTCCCTGTTGCATTCCTGCATGCACTGTCTCTTGGCCAGAGCTGCCTGCAGAGCAGACTCCATATTGGCCACTAGGGCACTAAAGTTACAAAAATAATAAATTTGGGTGTCCTTTTATTTGCCTTCTGGATTTTTGGCTTGTTGGTAGCACTCAGGTCAGATTTTCAAACCTTTTCTCCACAGCCACGACGGTTAGAAACACCTTTTTACTGAGATTCTCACCAAGTGACATGACTCTACTATGAGCAGGGGATTTAAGAACACCAGCAAGTACCATCAAACTCACAAAGTCACAAGAGTTGGCAGCTCTATATGAAGAGCTGCACAGAAGAAGTCATTGGCAACGCACGACTTCTATTGGTCCTACAAAACCCAGGCAGTATGCTATGTATGGTTAAATACAATCTATTGGCATCTTATCTACTAGCTATTTACATTTACAGATATACAGATAGAGACCCTTTGTATAACTGTAATTATGAACATTATGAATTCAGGTCTGGCCCTGCTCTCATTTAAGTAATTGACAAAACTCCCAATAGGTATACGATCAAATGTTTTCCCTCCTCCTGGTACCCTTCACAGCCTATAAATAGCAACAAGCCTTTCTTGCAGGCAAAACTTCCAGATCACTGTATAAAATTGTGCTCTTTTTAAAGGGTCCATACTTAATCCACAGGTTAAATTTTGTTAACAGGGAGACAAAAAAAGAGAATAGTCAGACATATTTCAACAATTTTGCACAGGTGGACACATCAGGATTCCTCCTTAGGGGCAGACACATATACATGGAGAAATGAAATGATTCAATATGCAAAAATAACTATGGATATGTTGGCTTGGTGGCTGGAAATTTGCCTTTTTTCTACATATTCTGTAAAGGGCAGTCAGCCTGCCAGGTGAATCTGACCTTTTGTTTTCATTGATGTTCGCGTTTCTCTTTTGTGAACACATTGTTGATCCTGGGAGAACGAGAGACTAGGTGACCAGGGGATCTTTTTTCTTCCAAAAGTATGCAATGAAACATCAGTCTGCCTCTAGCAGAGGTGAAATCAAATCTTCATGCCTTTTGTATTTGGGGTGGGGGAGAGGGGCTGTAGCTTCAGATCACAATCTTATTGCTAAATTAATATTCATACTGTAGTTCCAGGATTCTCCCGGGGGAGGGAGGGAGAGTGGAAGGGAAGGTCAAGTCACACAGAGATAGATTTGAAAAGGAACAGTGAGGAGAGAGCTGCACCCTTGTTCACTGTAGATAGTGGAAAGATCACGTGGTGAAGCATTTTGACCTCTTGCCAGATATACCCTGTGAAATGAATTCAAAAATAGGAGTTTTAAAGTACAGACAGCATTTCCAAGCCTTCTTCTGGCATGAGCCATGCTGCTGAAAAGCTGGGACACCAACAGTTAGGGAACTCAACGTAAGAGACCATAATAAGATAAACTAGCAGACCAGACATTAAAGCTCTAAATATCTCTCCTGGATGTTCACTCAATACAAAATTAAATATATTTTGACTGTGTCTGTACTTCCTTTGTGTTCATAGTAACTTGAATTTTAAGCAAAACTTGGACACGATTCATGGAATGTAAGTGTTGAACTTGTAAATCAGAGTATGTGCACCACAAGAAACCCAGTTCCAGTAGTTTGTTATGTTTCACCAACAAGAGAACAAAAACAATACCACATGATATGGGTGTTCAATCAAAACTAACATTTTTCAAATTGGAATTTTTGCAAACAATGCACAGACCAAGAGTTATTTTCCAAAAATATTCAGCAAATAGTTTTAAATAAGAAACACACTCGAGAAAGTTGTATGCTGCTCGCAGACAATTCATGAGCAAAAACTACTATATTTGTGGAATAAATAAATCATCATGAGTGATTCACTGAGCTCTCGAATTTAGTAACTCAAAAGTCTTGCTGAGTTCTTCACTCTTTAATGAGTGCTTTGTCTAGCTCTGTCTTAAATCCCTGGTTCCTATCCTGTTTTAGGATTGATTAATCAACAGGAAAATGATCTTTCTTTAAAATATACAGTAACAGCTGCACTAAGGACCTCTTTGAAGTGACTGCTTTAATGATAAGTCAAATGCAATTTTGACAGAAACCTTGAGAGTATTTTAAAGATAACTTGTATTAGGCAAATAATATTTCCTGGTACCTTAATATTTCCTGACTTCATTTGGTATTAAACGAAGATCATTCTCCAGCTATTAAATTAGTGTTGGAAAAAGTTCTATGCTCTCTAACACTGGACTCCAGTGCAAAAATTACTAGGCTTTCTTTGCTACCACAGGCAGAAGACTCAGAATTGCCAACTGTAAGTATAAATGTTGGGCCTGATCCTGATATCATGGAAGTCAGTGTCAAAATTCCCAGTGGGTGCAGTTTCAGGAATCTCCCCCATCCCCGCTCCTGCCACACACACACACACACACACACACACACAAAATATGGTTCACAGACTCATGTAACAAGTGTTTCTTGTCATGCAAAGCATCACTAAGCAAAATGAGTCCAGTTTTATTTGCTCTTGCTCTGAAATGTAAGAGGTATATGTAAGCAAACAAGTATATGCACCAGTCCACACATGCACAATTTTGACTACACTGTTGTGTCTTCTCATGGTTTCATTTCTTACAGATTCTCCTCTTTTGCATTTCTCCTGCCCTACTGTAGGGTAAACCTCAGTAGTATAAAGGTCAGCAGCTCTCTACCACCTGTTTCCATTTGGGGACTTTCAGGGTAGGCTAGGCAGGGATAGGAGGGTGCATGGCCAGACAATGCTTTGGCACAACTGTGGCTATGTCTGCACTGCAAGTGAAGGTGTGATTGTAGTACAGGTAGGCATACCCATACTAACTTTAATGAGCTAGCATGGATAACAAGAGTAGTGCAGATGTGGTGGGCATGGGCTCCAGCAAGGACTAGCCCTGGGTACATACTCAGATGTTAGCCTGTGCCACCACATCTAAACTACTATTGTTAACTGTGCTAGCTAGATTAAAGCTAGCACGGGAATACCTATTTGTGCTACAATCACACCTTTGTTTACAATGTAGGCATACTCTGTGTCTGTTGGAGTGTTCCAGCTGGCATAAGTTAAAGCAGCCTTGAGACTGCTCTGATTTGTGCTGGGGCCAGTTCAGCTCCTGACCAAACCTGGAGCATAGGGGTACTTGCTCAGCTGAGCTGAGGATTGAGCTCTATATTGGCATTCTGCATATAATTCAAAATCTTTGGACACAGAAATGTAATAGTCCAGAATTGGACATGTCACATGAAGTGAAAACAGGCCAGCAGATAGTAGCAGATATCCCTGGTGTGAAAGTTTAGAAAAAGGAGTTTAGTTTAAAGGTCCATCTATCTGTAGACTTAAGTGTGGGATTCCTTATTCAAAACTTACAGCACTAGATCTACATACCCTTCACCACAGAGGTGTGAAAAAATTTTTAAGGTTCAAGGAAGATAAAGATGCAACATATATAGCTTGCTCTCTGCAAAAGAACTTCAAAGTACTTGAAACCATGTTAGGTTTTTCCACCTTGAGAACACAATATTTTTCTCATTAAACTTTTTTCCATGAAATAAGTTGCTTGCAGTACATAGGACACTGAATTTATACATATCACCTAAAAAACCCAAAACACTAGGATCACTCAGAGCTACAAACACATTTTATCAAAAGCTATCCTAGAAAGAGATAAACATATTTGGAGCCGTCTCTGGATTACAGGCTCTAGACTACTGTCACCTGACAATATTTCAGAAGTGACTAGAGAAAAACACTGGCATTCAATGAACCACATTCTTACAGTTACCCCTGCTGTCTGATCTATATAGCACTAATGGAATATATTGCAGGTATTATTACTGTTCTTTTCAGCTCTGATATCTGAAGCATTTGTTAAAACCCTGGGTGATGAGTAGTTTGAGAGCTCCTGCATTATGGGCAACTCTCCTGATGTTTGGTGCAGTTTGGATAAGCATCCAATCTTAACCTTATCCAAAAAGTTTAAGCCTCCTCAATCTACAAAACAAGGCCAGAAATCTTGTGAAAATTGAGTCAGAGTATTCTGGCACTTCCACTTCTCTTCCCAGGAAGAATCAATAAGTAGAGAGGTAAGAGTATTTGAAAAAATGCGCCAAAAGTTAACCAATTTTTTTTGCGTATCAAAAGTGGCTCCAGATTCAGATCAAATTCTGGGCTAAGTTATTAGCTGAATTAGCCCTGTTTGCCCTGTTTGGAATATCTCAGCTCCTGTCATGAGAGTGTTGTGGATGCATCTTTTAGAAATCCAGATGTGCTTTGGTTCCTGACTTTTCACAGGACACTTCAGAAAGTTGTTACTGTTTTTAATATTTACTAAGGCATCCCGAATGGTAGCCGCATGAGCACTCCAGGAAGCCCTATATTAGTAACACTAATATTTAGCAAAATTATTTGCATCTCTCAAAATAGGGGCGATGTGACAATGGAGTGAAGGAGGGACTGCTAAGAGTAAATGGAAAAGGGAAGAGATAATGGGAGGGGTGAGAATCAAGAGGTGCGAGAGGAAATAAAATGAGGACATGTGAAGAGAGAAGGAAAAAGTATTTGCTATGCAATTAGATTTCATGCCAGACTCACTCGATTCCTTCCACTGGACAGCTTGACAATGCTACTTTTCAGAAGAAATTCTTCACACTCCCCTCTGTGCACAGGGGAAAGAATGATGGGGAAGAGGTTTCATCATCCACTTCTAGGCTATGCTGTCCCTTCTTAAGTTCCGCCATTAGTCACCACATTTCTGGTTTCAGCTGAGAAACTTGTGGGATTAAATGGAGTCTTGGGGATACTGTTCTTAAGGAGGCATGATGTTATGCTGTTTGCCTCTCTTTGTGCTGCTGCTGACAGTAGCAGCTGCTATGACAGAAAGCAGGAATCAGGGCAAGGCAAGGAGAGTGTAGATACCCATTATATTTGAAGCTTTCAGCAGGACTGGAAAAAGACCAGTGCAGATTAGCATGCATGATTTACTGTACTGTTTTTTATTGCCTTTAAAAAAAAAGGAAATTATTTGCATCTACACATTTTTTCTGTAACAAATGAGGTAAACTCTAAAGCTACATTTTTGCCACAATTATTCACTTTCCTTTACAGGACAGAAGTTATAGGATTTGCCCTTACTCATAAATGCTTTAGAAGTGTCCTCATTTCTTCTATGCTTATTTTATAATTGTACATTTCCTTCCACTTAACAGTGAGTAAGTCAAACTGTAAATTTCCTCCTAATATCATAGCTGGAACTATTAGCAAATAGTTTTAGGTACCAATGGTAAATGTAGATCAATGGTTCATCTAACCCAGAATCCTGCCCTCCAGCCTATAGCTCATCTTTTAGAAAGTTATGAAAGCCTATAATGCACACTAAGAAAGTTGTGCAATGCTATTCATAAAAGGGAAATTCCTTCCTGATCTCACAGATCATCTCTTTTTGTCTTGAAGTATAAGACTGGATTACTTTTATATTTTAATTTTCATGGCTACAAATGTATTAGTTGTCATAATGTAGCCACAGTTAATAATCTCCTGTGGAAGTACCACAAGTTGACTATTTTCTGAATAAAACAGTATTTTTAATATAATGCCTTTTGATTTAATTGACTTTTAGAATACACATCCTCTTGTAATATGCAACAAAGCTAAAAGGAGGGATGGATCAAGTTTTCACTGTGACATTTATACTTTTTAATATATCAGTGGCATATGCTGAAGTTCTACTCCTTTCCAGACTCACTGTATAGAAATTGTGCCTTACCTTGAATCACCTGTATTGCCCTTCTCTGGTTTAGAAGTGGTGAGGAGGATCTGGGCGGGGATTCAAAATTATTCTTGAATTTTCCCCATTTTTTCAATATTTTAAAAATCTCTACTAATTCTACTCTGGATCTATTCAGTCTTCAGCACAAGTGACTAAAATGGGATAGAATATTCCTTATCAGCACCTATCACAAAGATGTGTTATATTTTCTGTATTACTTCTTTTAGGCATCCAGGCATGCTATTTGCTCTTTTAACTGCTGTTGTATGCTGAGCAAACATCTTCATTGGCTATCCATGATAACTCTTAAGTTTTTTTTCCCCTTACAGGACCTTGCCAGTTGGAAGCCCATCTGTGTACCACATGAGAAAAATTTACATTACTTTTGCCTGTATGCATAATTTCTCCGTATTCCAAGTTACATTTTATGTGCCATTGCGGTGCCCAATTGTCCAAAGCATTATAGTCTCAAGTGTCTCACAAGTGTCAAGTGTCTCACAAGCATACTGTATATATAAACGGAAACAATTTAGTACAATTTGCTAAATATCAGCCTCACCAATTCACTATCTACTTGTCCTCCAGAATCATGAACAGTGATCACAGCATTGACCCGCAAAGCACCACACTATTAACTTCTTTCCATGCTGAGTAACAGCAATTCAATGTGATCACTTGTTTCTTCTCACTTGATCAGTTTTAAGTCATGCCAGAATTAGGACTTTGCCTCTTATCTCATAGTTATTTATTTCCTCTAACAGCCTCATATAAAGCACCTTACCAAAAAGCTTCCTGAAAATCCAAGTATGTTGTATCCCTCAGGTCACTCACCTTTGTCTATTGGTTCCTTAACTTTTAAGTAAAAGAGATGTGCTTTGGTAAGGGAATATGACATCAGTTGATCCTATCCAATTATACTTACCCAAATAATACAAACTAGCATATCCTTATTTGGATTCAGCCAGTTTACTCAGATGCAGCATAAAGGTAACTGGGATGCATGCTCTGACCACATTCCATGCTCTCACACAGCCCTACTTAGAAACTGAGGCACATCTCATAGTACTTCTGTATCTACCTAACTCCTTTCCTTCCTCAGGCGTGGAGTTTGTGACTCTTCCCCGCCTGAACACTGGGGTATAATGCCAGAGAGACACTTGTGTACATTGAAGAGACCAGTGGTGTAATGGTAAAAAAACCCAACCCAAACCAAAAAAAAAAAAGTTGTAGTGAATAAACTAACCTAACCTAAACTCCATATTCCTCAAATGAGCAGTGAGTAAACTCTATTCACTCTTGCCTACACCATGGCAGTAGACTCCCTAATATGGTAAACACGGGGAAGTTCTCCTGGTCTGGCAGGCAACTAGGTTGAGTTGGAGGAACTTCAAATGGACTTATAGCCCTATTGTAGTCCAGAGCTGGGAATCAGGCCCTTGAAACAGTCAGGCAAGAAGGAAGATGAGGCACTCACAGTATTCTTGGTAGCTTCCATGATAATTCCGTGAGGCCAAGCCCCAAAAGCTGCCTCATAACCACTTCTCCCATTCAAACCAATTAGAGAGGTGGATGTTTAACAAGTCTCTGGATTTGTTCCATAGGTTTTTGTTTCTACAAAATCATGCTCTTCTTAAATAGTATGTGCCCACAAAAGCAAATTAAAAGAATCCGTGGAGAAAACTAAAATTATTCATCATTACCACTCCAGGAAGAATAAGTGAATGCTTTTTTTACAAAAATGGAAGCTATTACTGCAGTGGCCCTGAGCTTGTTTCCACTGAAGTCACTAAGAGTGTGATGTCAATAGGAACAAGACAAGACCCATTAGTGCCTTTCATCCAAAAATCCTAAATACACCCAACAAACTTTACAAACTAAAGGCCCAATGAATTCTCAGTTACTTCAGAGCAAATCTACTCCACTGAAGTCACTGACCTATGCCTTCAGGTCAGGGGGTTCTGAGGTTCCATTTTGCTGTTGTCACAGAAATCTCAAAGGTCATGTTGTGCAGAAATGAAAAGCTTGAAATCTCTTGTGGCCTTGCATTTGCTATACTATTATGAGCTTTACATATGACCTGGCAATGTTTTAAAATATGTTCCCCAACACTTACACTGTCTGATTTGTGCTACCTTATTCGGTTGGCAGGAGAACCAAATTTTTGACTGGGCTTGAATGGAGACTATGACGCTGGCAGGTCAGGTGCCAGCTCTTGCTATGCTGTTGGCATTAGCTAAGAACTGACAAACTCATAGCTGGAGACCAGACCAGTTCACTTATGTGTTGGTATTGCTCAAAATAGGTGTTAGGCTTATAAGACTATTTAGTGTTTAGATTTTATAGAATGTTTTAAGTCACTGCATGCATTATTCTTATTTGTAATGTCTATATTTCATGCTACCAGGATATATGTAAGTTTTGCTTTATAACTTTGAAAATGTTTGCTCTAAACTAGTGAAATCAGATGGGAAGAGTGTTTCCCCCACCCGTCCAGAAGAGCAAAATCAAATGTGTCATCAAGGAACACTGTAATACAAAGGATTGGTTATTTTATGTTATTTTTTATTGCACCTTGGAAATGCGAAGTGCAAGGAAGCTCATCCTGTGGTCTCAGAGGCTGAATGAAGGAAGTAAAACAAAGATATAGGAAAATTTCCCATTTCTTTGCCGTTTGAATTCTCACAGGGGCAGACACACCAAACTGAAGCCAAAGATCCTCAGGTGCTACCTCCTAGGTTTACCCGGACAGATACTTTGAATTGACAGATCACTACAACTCTGTCACTGTTAAACCAGCCAAACATATACACTCATTTGTGTATATATGTGCTTGCTTTAACCTGTAAATAACTCATTTCTTTTTCCTAGTTAATAAACCTTTAGTTTATTACAGGATTGGCTATAGACGTTGTCTTTGGTGTAAGATCTAGGGTACCAACTGGGCTAAGTGACTGGTCTCTTGGGACTGGGAGCAACCTGAACATTGGGTGATTAAGTGACCATTTATCACTAAGTCTGGCTTGCCTAGATGGCAAGATAGACTGAAGAGTCTGAGGGCACGGTCTGTGACTTCATGGTGAGACTGTTATAGGGATCCAATTGTTCACATTCATTACTAATTATAGAATTTACCACCAGTTTGGGGTGTCTGTTTTTCACAGTCTGCCCTGAGGTAGGCACTCATGGTCATGAGCCACTCCAGATAGCATGACAGAGACAATCAGAGTCATTGATTAGTGTGATGATCTCCAAATTTCAAACCACCAAAAGCATAGGTCAATTATATATAACTAGCAAGATCTTCAATCTCATGGTTTCTCTGTGCAAAGGGCTGCTACTGTGTATTGTTTTAAATTTAATACATAATCAGATCAGACCCCATTTTCCTACCCCCACCCGCCCCTCCTTCCCCACATTCACTCACTCCCTTCCTTCCTTTTACTGGCCAAAAAAAAAATGGTTGTTTACCTTAATAGTTCCAGTAGTGGTGACAATTTCCAAACTGATAGGGCTTCTTGCTAGTTTCTTAATTATTCAAATAAAGATTTGTCCAAATTAAATTTATCTGCATTGTCAAGTGAATGTATGCTGAGTGATTATCTTTAAAGAGCATCCTACAGCTGTTGGGGTCTAGCATACAGCAATTCTTGCTAGCAACACATCGAGGCACTTGCTGAAGTCTGAGCAAATTCAAACAATAGACTTCTGTCTGCAAATTCTGGAAAACAAAGTCACCTACTTCTGAAAATAGAAGCCACCTGTGACACTGGCAGTCCAGGTACCAGCTCATGCTGAAGCCCCAGGCCAATTCACTTGTGTATTAATAAAGATCAAAGTGATTGTTAAATGTATACGAATGTACATGGTGTTTAATCTTCATAAAAACTAATGGGATGTTATTTGAATTGTTTTTACTTTTCTGTATCCTGTTATAATGTAGTAGCAAATATTTACATTGTGTATACCCCTGAAACTAAATAACACATCAAACAAGAAAGAAGCCTTGTGGAATGCTGAGTCCCTGAAAAGACTTCTGGGAAACTGGCAGTTTATTACATTATTCCCACCATTTGGAATTACAAACTCAGACTCACCTGTACATATAGTTTACCTGCTTTAACCTCTCAATAACTCATTTCTTTTTTGTAGCTAATAAACCTTCAGTTAGTTTACTATAAATTGGCTACCAGCATTGTCTTTGTTGTAAGATCTAGAGTACCAATTGATCTGGGGCAAGTGACTGGTCTCTTGGGAGCAACATGATGTGATGTGATTTTTGGTTTAATTGACCTTTTATCACAAAGTCCAGTTTGTCTGGGGAGCAAGATAGACTGGAGAGTCTAAGGGGACTGCCTGTGATTCCATGGTAAGACTGGTATAGTGATCCAGGAGTTCATATTTGTCACTGGCTTGGTGAAATCTAATTATAGAACATACCAACAGTTTGGAGTGTCTGCCCTCTTTTCTGACAGTCTGCCCGGAGGTAGGTACTCACAGTTGTGAGCCACTCCAGCCAGTGTGACACCACCGACTCAATATAAGTATCTTAGATCTCCCTGAGAGACTGGAAGGGCTGATTCAATGATTTTTCTTTCTGAATGAATCCTAAAACCAGTAGTGCAAGTAGGTAAAACAAACATAAAATAAGCCAAGTACAACAAGGGAACTACTTTTAGGGTTTGAGATGCATTCTGACCTTATATCCAGATCATAGATCTTTATAGATTCATAGATTCCAAGGCCAGAAAGGATCACTGTGGTCATCTAGACTGACATCCTGTATAACACAGGCCATAGAATTTCCCCAAAATGATCATTCAGAAGAACATTTTTTTATAAAAACATCCAATCTTTATTTAAAAATTGTCAGTGAGGGAGAATCCACCACAACCCTTGGTTAATTGTTCCAATGGTTATTCCCTCACTGTAAAAAACGTACGCTTCATATCTAGTCTGAATTTGTATAGCTTCAACTTCCAGCCACAAGACTGTGTTACACCTTTCTCTGCCAGATTGAAGCTCTCATTATTAAACATTTGTTCCCTATGCTGATACCTACAAACTTTAGAGGAATGTAAGACTGTTTAAGAATACTGATTTAGCTCTGAAATTTGCAGAGTTGAAAAGTAAAACTTGACTAAAAAAGCATCTAAAGGGATCTTTTTGTGTTAAATTAATGCTAGAATGTAATTAAAACGCAATACATATATGGCAGAGACTTAAATAATTCTTTTAAAAAATCTGTTATATGGTATGTGTTTCAAAACAGGATAGATTAAAGCGCACTATGGAACTTAAGTGCATAGTAGCAGGATCAACACGGA
Source organism: Dermochelys coriacea (assembly GCF_009764565.3). Classification (NCBI taxonomy): domain Eukaryota; kingdom Metazoa; phylum Chordata; order Testudines; family Dermochelyidae; genus Dermochelys; species Dermochelys coriacea. Next base: position 197,272,443 of record NC_050069.1, read on the forward strand.
CAGTGTGTGGGGCAGGCTAGCGTGGGGTAGATTTGCTCCTCAGATTGCCACAGACTACCTGTTTGTGTAGAGAAGCCTTTGAACTGCCTGTTGGTCAGTAAAAATGTAAATGAACCTGAGACAACAGGGGAGGAAACTCTGCTTGCCTCTCCTCAAGCATGTGGGAAAGAAAAAGGAACTTGGCTCTGGAGAAGGTAGGGAGAGTCTTCCTCACAAAGGGATAGGGACCCAGGGCCGGATTTCCAATTAGTCATAGTAGGCACGTGCCTAAGGGGCGCCAGAGTTCTAGGGACTCCTAAAAGTTAACAGTGGGTTAAAAGTTAAAAAGTTAATACACACAGCTCCCCTGTGGGCAGTTGGGCTCCTGGCATGGGTTGGTGGCCGCCCAGCATGTGGGGCTGGAGCAGGGTGAGTGTCTGAGTCAGCCTGCCTGGGGGCGCTGGGCACCGCGTCCGGGTGGGGCGGCTGTTGAAAGGGAGTCCCAGCCCTTTCCCAACCTCGGCCACCCTGCTGCCTCCGCCCCATGCCGGAGAAGAAGAGGGAGGGGCGTGGCCAGTGCCCCATTCACTTGCACAGGCAGAGCTGGAGCATGGCTGCCACGCTGGGTTGTGCAAGGGACAGAAGACACCTGGGGACCACTTGCCGTGGGAAGAGATACAGTCCCCTCTTGCGCCTCGCCTGGGGTGGGTGGGCTGCACCCCAGCTCAGGCTGGGAGCACCATGCGTGGTGTAGGGTCTTATGCCTTCCTGGGGAGGCTGTGTTTATATTACTTTTTGTTTAATTTTCTATGGAAAACACGAAGGTCAGCTATAGGCTGGGGGGGAGCTGGGGTGAGTAAGGTTTAAATCCTGCCCTGCAGGGACCCCTTACCTTCCAGAAGTCCTGCAGGGCAAGACCCACTCTGCAGGAAGCCAAGCCTTTCCTGGCTACCCCAACAAATAAGAAGTATAGGGTGACAAAAGCACGTGGTGAGTGCTTCTCACAGGTATTTCTCCCATGGGAACATAAGAGACAAGATTTCTATGAAGAATTTGAGGACTGATCTATAATTGTGCATGTTATGATCATTGGAACTGTTTTCCTGTCTGAATGTAAGAAAATTAACATAAATAAGAGGTAATAGCAGATACCCCCTCCCTTCTGAGATAGAGTAAGAAATCCCTTGGGTACTTGGAAAGAACCCCTGCTCTCTTCATCTTGAAGGGGGAGAGATGTGACAGTGTGGGGGAAATCAGTCTTTGTACAAATTCTGATTGATGTTATGAACTCTGTGCACAAATTCTAACCCTCTGTGTATTGAATTGGCCATTTTTGACCGGGACAATGTCATGTATCACACACCTCATCTGGAAACAGCTACAGGACAATCAAAACAGTAGTGAATGTGGATTGACTCTGTCTTGGTAGAACGACGAACATGCTAAAGAAGTTGACCAAGCTAAACAAAACTGCAGGTTGTCTGCAGGAAGGGGAATTGGAGCAATGGAAGTTCCCAAGCAAAAAAGGGGAATAAAGAAGGAGGTGTTAGATGCTATTGTGAAAAAGATATTCTTTCTGAGCTAAGAGGAATCTTTTGACTGCCAAACCTCAACCTGCAAAGGAGAGTTTGTTACAGGGGCAGGGAGAGAGAAACTCGCTGAGGGTTGAGTGGGAGGAGAAGAGGGTCTGTAGGACGCTGAAAAGGCTGACCAAAATGTAGTAGGCACTTGTGTGTTGGAGACACTGGAGTGAGGGTTTTTGCATTAAGGTTTTATTGGTTTTGTATGGATCTGCTATGTCTCTATGAATCAGGGGTCTGAGTGAAAGTGTGAGAAAAGTCACTTTGCAAAGCTTCTGAGTTCCTTGCTGTAATGTGTCCCTGAAGGATTAAATTTTAAATCTATGAGGATGAGCCTCAGCCAGCTAGACCACAGGATCCCACTCTCAAGAAAGGGATGCGGCTGGGTGTCTGCATGCTGGAAGTGTTCCTGAGAAGCCAGAGACAATGTCTGGATGCTGCTCAGATTCGGTGGGCTCAAAGGCATGTAGGTTCCTGGATCCTGGCTGGCAGACAGGGGTCTGGATCCAGGCACAGCAGCCTGATAAGTGTCTAGCAGGGAGGATTTGCCCAAGTCTGTGACATAAGCCAAGAAAGAAAACATTTGTTCAATTTATCAATGAACATATAGAGCAGTATTTTTAAATAAATGATAATGGGGCAGTCTCCTGAAGGGCTTTGAGGGAGGTGTTCAAGGAACACAATAGTGGAATGAATGTGTACCTGCAGATACTGAACCTGATCCTGAGATGTACCACTCAAGCTGTGGGTGTATGGTTCCTTTGGGAACAGTGAACCTGATGATTATTGAGAGTGTCCAGTGACATGGGCTGGATACTAGAGTGGGATGCTTTTAGAGGAGATTATGGTGTGTACCTATTGCCAAAGGACTGGCAGAGCTCTGGAGTCCATTTTGGTGGCTAACAAACTGGTTGTATGAGGCTCTCTCAGCAAGTCTCTCTCTCCCAGAAATAGGAGGGTAACCCAGTGACTCAGAGTCCTGCACCCCAACGTACCATCACACGTGTATACATTATTTGGTTAGGGTTGGCGTGAGGACATTTTCTCTATCTAATATATTTACGTACCTATTACAGCTGACTGAAATTTAGAAAGTTTTATTATTGAAAAACTGCCTTTTGAAATGAAAATTAGAAACTTTCCACAAAAAATTGTCAAAATTGAAATCTTCATGAAATTTTCTGAGACTTTTTAAATAGGTACTTCTCAGACTTTTTGTTGAACTCATACAATATTTCTGTTTAATGAAAAGTAGGGTTTTCAACAAACAATTTTTTTTATAATGATGTAAAAATGGCAGATTAAGATTTTGATATTTTCAGGTAAAAAAATGTGAAAAATTCTGCAAAAAAATGGATCTCTCTTTAACCCTGTGAAATGGAAACAACTTTGAATTTTTAAAAAAAAATCATTTTCTTGATTTTTGAGCAGCTCTAAATGATAAGACACACAACATTTATACATGCACACAATACACACAAGGAAGACAAAAATATATTCTTATTGTCAGAAATTCTACAGCCACCAGTAGCTCTGATAAGCCTACAATACCACAGTTACGGAAATGCCATGGAAGTCACAAAAATGGTTCCTCAGCATCCCTACACACTCTGCAGATACTGTCACTGAGCTATGATAAAGTTCCCAGCTAGGAACCCATTTCTACCATCATCACAATGATGCAACTAGCCACAACAAATAAATATTATATCAACTCATATGCCTCAAATAAACTGCAATTCACTTGTATAATATATTTTAAAGAATTGACTCATGATCTTTAAGTCCCCAGCCTTACAATTTCTCATACTCTTCTTGTGTAGCTGGAAATAACCACATTCAATGTTTGTGCTTTTTTTTTTTTGTATCTGTTACTGGTGCTAAATGATGAGACCTTGTTAACACTATTTCATTTATGTGCACAATATACAGCCTCCTTTCAGGAAATTTAATGAACCATGCCGGGGTGGGGGGGAGGAGAAAACATCAAAGGAGGAGTGACCCTTGCCCCAAAAGCAAGTCATAAAACCTTTAGAGTATTTTTCTAAAGCATCTTTCAGTGCTTTTGTACTATGTCTATATTGGAAGTGAAGCTGGTGTGACAAAAAACTGATGTACAACTTGGGAGTAGCTGATTAAAGTGTCAGATGTCTGCCGATTTAAAGGATGATGTAATCAATCCAAACTACTCTACAGAGTGCATAGTTTGTATCAGTATAACTTGGGTCTTTTGATCCTTTGTTGTTTATTTACAGTACATGATACCAGACTACCTACTGAAGTCCTAACATTAAGGTCAGATGTCATTTTCAAGAGAACTTCACAGTAACTCATCATCTTTCTTCTCCTTTTGAAGAGAATAAATTTGTCAGACAAAAAGTGGCTAGAAGCTCCAGAAGTGTTGTTTTTTGAAATTACTTTGGTTATGTTGACATAGAAAATATTCTTCCAATGGGGGAAAAGTATCAAAACCCTGGAGCTGAACATCATGGAATTTTGGGGAAGATTGGACTCAAACTTTTCAAGTCAGCCCCTTCTCTAATTTGCGGATCTGTATCTAGTTTACTGAAGCATCTCTTTCTTACAGAGCAAAGTGGGCCACAGTAGTTGCAGTTTCTTGGTTAATTGTAAGTTTAAAGTATTATAGCGGGGTAGTCAACCCACGGCTCACGATCTGCATGTGGGTCTTTTATCTACCCCCCCAATATCTGCCTTCCAGACTGGTGTGGAAGGAGTGGGTGGGTGGAAGTGGGTGGAGGGAGCTCAGGGCTTCTGCCAGAGATGACTGGTACCTGATGAGTGGGGTGGGGCACAATTTAAATTCCCCCCCCAACAGCTTGAGTCATGCCCCCCCAGACCCTCAGCGGCCCCCTTCTCTCCAGCTCTCAGGTGTGAGCTCCGCGAGCACAGGCAGCGGCAAACAGCTGAGGAGAGGAGAGGTTGCTGCTTTAGTTCCCTGGAGAGAGGCAGCAGCAAAAGCAGCAGCTCTCCCTGCAACTCCCAGCTGTTTACCGCTTCCTCTCCCCACGGGTGCAGCTCCCAGCTTGCTGGCTCCAGCAGCTGCCATGCAGGGAGGGAGATACATGCAGCCATGCCCTGGCTCTTGAACTTCTGAAGATTGTATATGTGGCTTAGAGGGTCAGTCAGTTTGGCCACCCCTGAATTATATGTTGTATCGTTAACTTCAAAAGGTAGCTGTCCTCTGACATCCTGCCTGCAATCTCTGCTATGCTCCCAGGGACAGGACTTCAGCCGGTATGATCTGGCATACCTCTACTGGACTTCAACAAAGCAAGTATAAATCAACATAGCTCCAAGACTTCAATGGAGCTACACCAATTTACACCAGCTGAGGATCTGGTCCTCTGTGTTTAACTACTAATTTGAAGATAAATGTTTTTATTGCTGTTTCAAGTATTTATTTCCTTGTGTCCTGATTTAACAAATAGCCTAGCAACATTAAAAGGATCTATTTTCAAATTAATTTCAAGGGTTTCCTTCACTATTCATTGCATATGGCTAATGCTAATTTTGAAGGAAAAACTAGTGCTTTGCATTTTATATTCTCCTTACGCATTTTATAAAATGAAAGATTTTCTTCTTCAGCGCTTTACTTTGTCAACAGACCAATCACAACAATAAGACCAGATTGGAAGAGATTTTTCATTAAAGACAGAAAAATAGTCTTAAACGATAATTACTCACAACTAAATCTCTCTGCAGAACTGAAAAGATTCTTCAAGTAACCAAAAAACTGCCTTAATTTATGCTAATATACTATAAAATGCAAAGACATGTTTAAGAATACAGCACTTTTGACTTTTTACTGTGACTACATGGGAATAGAATGATTTGCATAATTAAGTTGTTAAATTTCCCCTCACCAACTTAAATGCTTATAACAGTAGCATGGAGGTTCTTGTATCAGAGACAGGATATTACTCTGTCCATCATATTTTAATATTGGTTTGATCTGTCAGCAACATCCATTTATGATGTAATAAGAAAAGGAGTACTTGTGGCACCTTAGAGACTAACAAATTTATTAGAGCATAAGCTTTCGTGAGCTACAGCTCACTTCATCGGATGCATTTGGTGGAAAAAACAGAGGAGAGATTTATATACACACACACAGAGGACATGAAACAATGGGTTTATCATACACACTGTAAGGAGAGTGATCACTTAAGATAAGCCATCACCAACAGCAGGGGGGGGGAAGGAGGAAAACCTTTCATGGTGACAAGCAGGTAGGCTAATTCCAGCAGTTAACAAGAATATCAGAGGAACAGTGGGGGGTGGGGTGGGAGGGAGAAATACCATGGGGAAATAGTTTTACTTTGTGTAATGACTCATCCATTCCCAGTCTCTATTCAAGCCTAAGTTAATTGTATCCAGTTTGCAAATTAATTCCAATTCAGCAGTCTCTCGTTGGAGTCTGTTTTTGAAGCTTTTTTGTTGAAGGATAGCCACTCTTAGGTCTGTGATCAAGTGACCAGAGAGATTGAAGTGTTCTCCAACTGGTTTTTGAATGTTATAATTCTTGACGTCTGATTTGTGTCCATTCATTCTTTTACGTAGAGACTGTCCAGTTTGGCCAATGTACATGGCAGAGGGACATTGCTGGCACATGATGGCATATATCACATTGGTAGATGCCCAGGTGAACGAGCCTCTGATAGTGTGGCTGATGTGATTAGACCCTATGATGGTATCCCCTGAATAGATATGTGGACAGAGTTGGCAACGGGCTTTGTTGCAAGGATAGGTTCCTGGGTTAGTGGTTCTGTTGTGTGGTGTGTGGTTGCTGGTGAGTATTTGCTTCAGATTGGGGGGCTGTCTGTAAGCAAGGACTGGTCTGTCTCCCAAGATCTGAGAGAGCGATGGCTCGTCCTTCAGGATAGGTTGTAGATCCTTGATCATGCGTTGGAGAGGTTTTAGTTGGGGGCTGAAGGTGATGGCTAGTGGCGTTCTGTTGTTTTCTTTGTTGGGCCTGTCCTGTAGTAGGTGACTTCTGGGTATTCTTCTGGCTCTGTCAATCTGTTTCTTCACTTCAGCAGGTGGGTATTGTAGTTGTAGGAATGCATGATAGAGATCTTGTAGGTGTTTGTCTCTGTCTGAGGGGTTGGAGCAAATGCGGTTATATCGTAGCGCTTGGCTGTAGACAATGGATCGAGTGGTATGATCTGGATGAAAGCTAGAGGCATGTAGGTAGGAATAGCGGTCAGTAGGTTTCCGATATAGGGTGGTGTTTATGTGACCATCGCTTATTAGCACCTGCGCATCTACCAATGTGATATATGCCATCATGTGCCAGCAATGCCCCTCTGCCATGTACATTGGCCAAACTGGACAGTCTCTACGTAAAAGAATGAATGGACACAAATCAGACTAAATTTGTTAGTCTCTAAGGTGCCACAAGTACTCCTTTTCTTTTTGCGAATACAGACTAACACGGCTGCTACTCTGAAACCTCTGATATTCTTGTTAACTGCTGGAATTAGCCTACCTGCTTGTCACCATGAAAGGTTTTCCTCCTTCCCCCCCCTGCTGTTGGTGATGGCTTATCTTAAGTGATCACTCTCCTTACAGTGTGTATGATAAACCCATTGTTTCATGTTCTCTGTGTGTGTGTATATAAATCTCTCCTCTGTTTTTTCCACCAAATGCATCCGATGAAGTGAGCTGTAGCTCACGAAAGCTTATGCTCTAATAAATTTGTTAGTCTCTAAGGTGCCACAAGTACTCCTTTTCTTTTTGCGAATACAGACTAACACGGCTGCTACTCTGAAACTTATGATGTAATAGTTAACCAAAATTTTCAAGATTTAAATAAAGTTATTTTTCCTCTTCAAATCCTGACTCATCGTTGCATGGCAGTATGTGGGCATGGGAGTGACTTCCTCTTGTGTGTAACAGCAACACAAAAGCCAGGTGGTCTTTAGAACCACCAGGTTTGGTGTTGAAATGGACTTTAAAGGGTCAATGCCACAATCACTGGAGAAATCTTCCTTGGATTCTGGTCTCTCCATGATTCTGCCCACCCATCATACAAGACCTGCAAAAAGAAAAGGAGTACTTGTGGCACCTTAGAGACTAACAAATTTATTTGAGCATAAGCTTTTGTGAGCTACAGCTCTAGAGTAAACAGTGCAATGCTGCCACTGGAGAAGAAAGGGGGACCCCAAAGTGGACCCACAATGTTTTAAAGGATCCACTGAATGGAAACTGAGTTGATTTTTGGTATGATGGACCCTAAGTTCTGTTCCTAACAGACAGAGGCCCTTCTGAGGTATCCCTTTGGGGGGCTCTTTAGTGCATTCCAACACCCCACAGGGGAACAGTGTGACCTTTTGGACAGAGCACTAAACTAGGACTCAAGCTGGATGACCTTGAGCAAATCATGTCATCTCTTTGTACCTGAGTTTCCCCATTTGTTAAATGGGCATAATGATACTGACTACCTTTGTAAAGTGCTTTGAGATCTACTGATGAAGAGAGCTATAAGAGTTCAGTATTATTATTTATTAAGATCCAAGGCTTATTTTCTTTTCACACTGGTTTAAAACTGAAGTAATTCCACTGAATTCAACTGAGATATTTCCAGAAATAAGAGGAAAATTAGACTCAGAGAGTCATTGCTCATGTTCAGTGCCCCCCCAAGTCATCCCACAACTGATCCTTATAAACAAACAAGCACTGCTCTGTGATAATGGTTCAAAACCGTACATCTTGCAAGTATGATATCATGACATTTGGTGCCATGACTGTCTTTTTTTTTTAAACCAGGGTGCTTAATCACCTCTGTAACCACCCCAAACGGGCAGAGTTTAATCTAAAAACACAATGGACTTGCAGTCGTTATGCTCTCCCGATTCTGAATGTCCGTTAAATACGTGCTAGACCGCCACAGTTGCAGTCAAAGGAACTGATTCTAGATCCCCTTGATAGAAGAGAGGGGAAAGTGAAAGAACACTCTTTGTTAGAGCCCCAACAGAGTGGAATGCCCTACTATAACAGCATGGATGTGCAGACTTTCAAGGCACACTGCACCTGGCTTTTGAATGAGGTAGGAAGATTGAGGTACAGGCTGACATATGGGAGTGATGCTATTTCATTATGTACTGTTGCTTGGTAGAAGAGTTGAGCTGATTGCATTTTATTCTGTTCTTGTTTGATTTTAAATAATTTGCTGGGCATTAAAAGCCTGTATATGGATTCTTTATCTATTTTAAATCTAAAGAAAATAAATACTTCAAATTGCCAAAAAATGGAAATTCCCCACCTCAGATAATGGTTAAAATGTGTGTGTGACACCAAAAAATAAAGAAAACAAACCTATGTATGAACAGTCTCCTGTCACTTTACACAAAGCAGTTAATAAACACTAGCCAGAGCTGCTGACATCCAAGGTACTAATGACTGGTAAACAAAAAGTAGTTATATTGGAACTGGTTCTATTAGAAACTCAGAGGGAAAAAGTTGCTAAATAAAGACAAATGGAGAGGGAAAGATTTTATTTTCACATATTCTTCACAAGATTTTTGCAAACTATGGCCCTGATTGTGCAAAAAGTTCCAAATAACTGGGCATGCAACCCATTGTGCAAACTTGCAAATTCCAATTTACTCAAACATGTAATTGTTGCAGGATCAGGGCTAAAAGGAAGTAAAGCAAATCTCAAAAAGCCCACCTTGATTATCACTACAAAAAGTCCCCCCCCCCCGCCGGTAATAGCTCACCTTAAGTGATCAGTCTCGTTACAGTGTTTATGATAACACCCATTGTTTCATGTTCTCTATGTATATAAATCTCCCCGCTGTATTTTCCACTGAATGTATCCGATGATGAAGTGAGCTGTAGCTCAGGAAAGCTTATGCTCAAATAAATTTGTTAGTCTCTAAGGTGCCACAAGTCCTCCTTTTCTTTTTGCGAACACAGACTAACACAGCTGCTACTCTGAAACTTGTTTTTAAATGGTTATTTACAAATTTATGACAGAACATGAAAGTGAAAATATTCAGAATATTAGTGAAAAATAAGTATTATCTCCATTAAGAACAATTTTCAGCCTTAAGACTGGAAAGGGGGAAAAAACAAAACGAGTAATACAGAAATGATTTCAACTCATTTGAATAACTTAAAATGTAGCACCACTTCCGTGATGCCTATTTTTTTTTAAATAAAAAGAATTACCATATTATTTTCATGAACTGCAAGGCAATGAATTATCAGTTAAAAATTGGGGACTATTTAGTATTCATCCACTGGAAATACAGAGTCAAGATTATAGAAAAAAGTCACAGCCCCAAATATAATAAGAAAATGCAACTTGACAGGGTACCTCTCTCAGGTAAAAGCACATTTGCACTTAAATTTTAGTCAAAACCTTCTTTGAAAACATGCAAAACTAGAGTAAATGAAAGATTATTAAATTCTAGATCCTGCAGGGTAAATGAGTGACCCTTACATTTTTCACTGTTTGTAAACAAGATGCTGGCTAAAATCTTTCTTTCTGCTTTTTTTAAAGACAGGGGAACAGAGTCAAGACAGCAATATTGAAGATAAACTGCCTTCCCAATCTTGAGGGAAGGTTTGGTTGCTGGGGAAAAAAATTCTTTACAAAAAAAAAAAAAGACAGAGAGAGAGAGAGAAAGTACACTTCTTTCATGACGCACAAAGAAATGTCCCATATTTGTCTGACACAAATGCTAATTTCCAGTCCCAGTTGTGTTGTGGCAGTGCCAATGATTGGCTCCATATGTTTCAGCAATCAGAGCCATATTAACATTCTTACAGTTCCCTTTCTTTCACACACTTCCTCTTAACTACAATATGCAAAGCTGGAAAATATAACATTTTAAAACATTTTTTTCCCCAGAAATAAAGACAGATTGGGTTTCCTGAACACAGCGTTTTCTCTTTTCCCGAGGCTGAAACTGCGATCTTTGCAGACAATACAGAGGGCAGGGAGGGACCTTATTTGTTTATTAAAGCATATTAATTTATGAGGAAGACATGGTTGACTGCATGGCAATATACAAGCTAATTTTGAAAAAAAAAAGGTCTCATTTCAGCCTATTACAAGAGAACACTAGTAGATTTAATTTTATTTTTCTTCCCCCAAAAGCAAAAAGAAATAGATAATAATTGGAGAGTAAAAATATTCTGATCCAGGGACAATAAACTAGTAGGAAAATGCTAATGGAGCTGATAACACAGCAGCCTTTCATTTAATGGCTGCAATTTTCATCAGTACTGGAATACGAATGGTCAGATGGAAAAATCACTTTCCAATACAAAATCCTGGCAAATTCATTTTTTCCAAGACAATCTGTTCTTCTAATGTAACTGACCACAAAATCATTAAAATGGATGAATCTCATCACCAAAATAAAGACAAATCCCAGAAAGAGCCATTTAAGATAAGTAAAACAAACTGCCATAACATGATTTTTACACAGATGCTTCAACAGCATTCATTTTTCACCACAAAAGGTACAGAACAATCATAGCTACAGGAGAATTCAGCACTTCCTATTTGAGCAATATAGTTATTAAAGTCAATGCACTAAATTCTGAGTCTTAAGTAAAAACTCCTATTGAAGTTCATGCAGAGCAACAAAGCAGCATGATATTGAAGGGAGGCTGTGTCACAGATCATAAAGCAAAACTCTGGTCTCATTGATTTTACTGCCTCATGGTTTAAGGAACAATGGTTCAGCTCAAATCTAATGAGAATGACAAAGCATCACAATACTGTTAATATAAAAAGAGGTTTCAGAGTAGCAGCCGTGTTAGTCTGTATTCGCAAAAAGAAAAGGAGTACTTGTGGCACCTTAGAGACTAACAAATTTATTAGAGCATAAGCTTTCGTGAGCTACAGCTCACTTCATCGGATGCATTTGGTGGAAAAAACAGAGGAGAGATTTATATACACACACACAGAGAACATGAAACAATGGGTTTATCATACACACTGTAAGGAGAGTGATCACTTAAGATAAGCCATCACCAACAGCAGGGGGGGGAAGGAGGAAAACCTTTCATGGTGACAAGCAGGTAGGCTAATTCCAGCAGTTAACAAGAATATCAGAGGAACAGTGGGGGGTGGGGTGGGAGGGAGAAATACCATGGGGAAATAGTTTTACTTTGTGTAATGACTCATCCATTCCCAGTCTCTATTCAAGCCTAAGTTAATTGTATCCAGTTTGCAAATTAATTCCAATTCAGCAGTCTCTCGTTGGAGTCTGTTTTTGAAGCTTTTTTGTTGAAGTATAGCCACTCTTAGGTCTGTGATCGAGTGACCAGAGAGATTGAAGTGTTCTCCAACTGGTTTTTGAATGTTATAATTCTTGACGTCTGATTTGTGTCCATTCATTCTTTTACGTAGAGACTGTCCAGTTTGGCCAATGTACATGGCAGAGGGGCATTGCTGGCACATGATGGCATATATCACATTGGTAGATGCGCAGGTGAACGAGCCTCTGATAGTGTGGCTGATGTGATTAGGCCCTATGATGGTATCCCCTGAATAGATATGTGGACAGAGTTGGCAACGGGCTTTGTTGCAAGGATAGGTTCCTGGGTTAGTGGTTCTGTTGTGTGGTGTGTGGTTGCTGGTGAGTATTTGCTTCAGATTGGGGGGCTGTCTGTAAGCAAGGACTGGTCTGTCTCCCAAGATCTGAGAGAGCGATGGCTCGTCCTTCAGGATAGGTTGTAGATCCTTGATGATGCGTTGGAGGGGTTTTAGTTGGGGGCTGAAGGTGATGGCTAGTGGCGTTCTGTTGTTTTCTTTGTTGGGCCTGTCCTGTAGTAGGTGACTTCTGGGTACTCTTCTGGCTCTGTCAATCTGTTTCTTCACTTCAGCAGGTGGGTACTGTAGTTGTAGGAATGCATGATAGAGATCTTGTAGGTGTTTGTCTCTGTCTGAGGGGTTGGAGCAAATGCGGTTATATCGTAGCGCTTGGCTGTAGACAATGGATCGAGTGGTATGATCTGGATGAAAGCTAGAGGCATGTAGGTAGGAATAGCGGTCAGTAGGTTTCCGATATAGGGTGGTGTTTATGTGACCATCGCTTATTAGCACCGTAGTGTCCAGGATGTGGATCTCTTGTGTGGACTGGTCCAGGCTGAGGTTGATGGTGGGATGGAAATTGTTGAAATCATGGTGGAATTCCTCAAGAGCTTCAAAAAAGCTTCAAAAACGCTTCAAAAAAGCTTCAAAAAAGCTTCAAAAACAGACTCCAACGAGAGACTGCTGAATTGGAATTAATTTGCAAACTGGATACAATTAACTTAGGCTTGAATAGAGACTGGGAATGGATGAGTCATTACACAAAGTAAAACTATTTCCCCATGGTATTTCTCCCTCCCACCCCACCCCCCACTGTTCCTCTGATATTCTTGTTAACTGCTGGAATTAGCCTACCTGCTTGTCACCATGAAAGGTTTTCCTCCTTCCCCCCCCTGCTGTTGGTGATGGCTTATCTTAAGTGATCACTCTCCTTACAGTGTGTATGATAAACCCATTGTTTCATGTTCTCTGTGTGTGTGTATATAAATCTCTCCTCTGTTTTTTCCACCAAATGCATCCGATGAAGTGAGCTGTAGCTCACGAAAGCTTATGCTCTAATAAATTTGTTAGTCTCTAAGGTGCCACAAGTACTCCTTTTCTTTTTGCGAATATAAAAAGACTACATGAAATAAGTCCAACTGAGCCTTAAAAATCAACCTATTTTGCATTAAGGGAAAGTGTTTCACAGGATCATCGATGTTGCTCAATGGAATTCAGGACATTTCTTGCAAGGCTGATGGAGTTTTAAGACTCCAAGACTGCATTTCATAATAAACACTCTACTGTACATGTTCTGAAAAATCCCAGAAGGAAGTAGTAGTTAATTTATACATTATTCCAGTATGGTTTACCCAAAAAACTAAAACTGTTGTCTTTAGTCTCCTCTCTAATCCAAATTGCATATAAGGGGGTCTAGGTGACATGCATTTTATGGTATTAAAGGAATTAGCTCATGAACCGACCAAACCATTGATGACTGCGGCCTGAACTCAGCAAAGCCCTTAAACCATGTACTTAACTAAAGACCACTGAAGTCAATGGAATTTAAGTACATGTTCAAGTGCTTTGCTAAATTGACCTGTATATTTGAAGTTTTGGAAAAATGGAAAAACAGCCAAAGGTATGGAGAAAAGTAAATACTCTTTTTTTAAAGAGTGGGAAGTATAATGTCTTCTTAGCAAAATAATGGAGAGTATTAAAGGGGAAGGAGGGAATCCCTGACACCCGAAGGAGAATGGAACCATTAACACTAAGTACCTGGGTTTGTTAAGAACAAATCATGACAGGAAAACGATTATCTTTGCTAGATTTTTTTTTAAAGATGGATGACAAGAACTTAGTAAAAATAAGATATCAACAAAAGGAACAAGGGCTAAAAGTGGCAATGCTAGCCAGGCTCGGGGGAAGTGGGGAGCTGGAAGGCTGTGGGCAGCCTCTAACACACTGAACAGCAATTACACTAATCCAGGCACTGCATTAGAAGTTGTTTTACAGATGAAAATCCTTCAATGGAGGGGAGATGGGCTGGATACATTAAGAAGTCTTTACTACCTTTAATTTCTAAGATTCTTTGATCTGTCATCTGCAGTAGAGATCTCATTTGCAAATTTGCAAGGCTTTTTATGCAAAACTACCAACTATTTTAAATGCAGTCCCAAACACAGAACAAGTGCTGAATATATAATGACGGATCTACAATGTGAATATAAAAGAAGACATTTACCCTAAACAACACTCAGCACTGCCAGTAGCACCTTTTATCTGAGGAGCTCTTTGCCACAGTAGGTATCGTTATGTCCATTTTATGTATAGGGAAACAGAGACACTGAGATTGAACTAGTCCTTTAAGGTCATGCAGCTAATCACTGGGAGAGGGGTGAATAGAACCTACATCTTGACTTCTGGTCCCCTAATCTAATTACCAGATCATGCCTTTCAATGTCTTACTCCTTTTCTGAATGTCATGCTGGTTCACATGACTTTATCATCTGGAGCCAAGACAAATGTGTGAGAAAGAGAGCATTTGGCCACTTACGTATGGAACATGGTGGTGTTACCATCTTCCTCTTAAGCCTGTGGAGGTCTTTGGAGAGTCCCTCCACATCTCATTTACAAGTAGCCAAGAAAGTTAATGGAAATCTGCTCTACACCAATATCTTCTTTCTTAAGTGCTGTAGATTGATGTAAGAGACTGCTGTTAACTTCTATCCATGCAGATCAACTTCATGGAGGCAGGGAATTGCTTTTCTTCCTTTTTTGCCTATGGAGAAGTTGGTAAGTGTCCCTGAATTGTCCCAAGACATTATGGAATGGTCAGAAGTAGCAGCATCTCCCAGAGTAGCAGAAGCAGCAGCAAAGCAGAAACAGAAGTTGGATTAGCAGCTGAAGCATCAGCAGAAGTTTCAGAAGCAGACACCAACCTGGCTCCTCTCTTTAGGGATGACATCCTAACAAGGTGTTCCCCGTTTTTCTCTTGTATCCGGTGGCATATTTATAGGCTGTAGAATAAGGATAAGTGACCATTATGCACATGGATTTGTGCACTGACCTTAATAGGTGAAAATAGGCTTTTCCACATGACCATACCCTATATACAACATGTAGCAAAATGTATAATGATGTAAACTGACTAGATGACGATGGAAACCAGTTGCTAAAGGGTCTAAATTCTCCATTCATTCTGTAAAGAGAACTTCCATTAATTCTGTGCAAGACAAAACGAGAACTCTCCCTATAGCTGGTGCACTTAAACATCAGACTAGGGTGCAGCCAGAGCAATTCTCCAAACATATAGATGATACACAATGAAAGAGATATAGGTACAAAATAATCAGACTAGAACCTTGTTAATATTAACTATAGTATTTATTAACTCACTTATATAATTATCTAACAAATATACTCAGCATAAAACAATTATTCCAAAAGGGAATTCTATTATTTACAGCTAGTTTCTTACCATTAATAATATCTTAGTAAAGATATTAGAAAAGAAATTGCCTTCCATCTGTCTAGGTGTTTATGCCAGGCCCATAGGTATTAAGTTAATGAGATCAGACTTTTTCTTTTCCTTGCTGCCTTTGGCGATCAGTTTAAAAATCAAACTTAGTCACAGATCATCCCTTTTAAATACATGAAAGGAAGAGACCTATGTGAGGAGCTCCCACTTCTACAGCATTGCCCTCACTTCTCCTCCATCAATAACCCATTGAGTCCTTTCTGGATCCAGGACCTGTGCAGCAAATGGAGCTAGAGATCTGGAGAGACCAAAGCAAGAAGTGGGTAGGCATGGGCAAGTGTAGGGATACCCATTATCTTGCCTTGGCCCTCCAGAGATTGTCAGAAAAAAATAATTATACAGATGGACAGCTATATACCTCTTTTCCACAGAGCAGCCACAATTAGGGAGAATCTTTGGTAAGGTAGCTACAATGAAGTTACCCTGCCAGCCAGCTGGGAGGAGATGAAGAAGTCAACTGAGGACCAGAGTCAGTGCAGAAAGAGAGAACTTCTCTGAGGATGAACCTGGTCTTGGCAATTTTACACCAGGGTTAGCTGTGTGGGCACAACAGCCTCTTCCATAATCAGGGAAAACCGCATCCCTCTGATGAGACATTATGGAGGAGATCCTCATGGAGATTTCCTCTCCCTCTTGTATGCTTCAGCCCAAGAGGGGATAATCTGGCCCATAGTTATTGTGGGGAAGCAAAGTCAGAGAAATAAGTTTCACATTTTGATCTGCTTGTCTGCCTCTTACCAGCTTAGCAATCATTAACACATCATGACACCAAGGTCCTAGGTAAAATACAAGAACTAATTGACAGTCTAGGAAAAGTGACTTTTTCCAATGATACAACATGAACTTCAACCCCTAACCTGGGGATTCTGAAGGAACGGTCCAGTTTGAACTCCTAGAATAAGCTGGACTGTTCATTCAAATCCCAAATTACACACATATTTGCCTTCAGAATCTGTTTTGCTTCCATTTATAGCGATGACAAAATGAAAAACTTCCACCCAGCTCAGTTTTCCTCTTTCTACATAACGTTATCCCACATAACACAACATTTGTTCGCGGAGCAGAGAGGTGCGCTCTGTTAACCATATCTGTAATTAATGGTACTGTGCAATATGGCATGGAAACATTTATTAGCCCACTCCATCATAATTAAACATCTTGAATAAAAATCTACCCTTCAGCCCCGAGGAACATGTGATTTTTTGCACTAAAAATATATTTACAGTTAGCGTTTGCTAAGTCACCAGATTTATTGTACTACCCCTAGAGAAGACATTTCCAATTCTGAGAAGAGTTTCAGCAGAAGTGACACTAATGAGAGGGCAGTTGTTGTCAGAAAGGCTCTATAAATTCACATCAGGAGTGTGTACTCTCATTTATGAGGGCGACTTCAAGGGTGCTGCTTCCTACATTTTAAGAAGGAATGCATCCCCGTAAAAGAGAATGTGAAGGGCCACTTCACCACCTCTTCTGCTCATTTCACTAATAGCTACTGTGAAGTGCACTCAGTGTGAAGAGTGGAATTATGATAACCTATCAAACACTCTTTTTGTCCGGTGCCAGCTGCAGTGGTTTACAAAGGCTGCATGCCTAGGACATTCAAAGGTTACAATACACAGCCAGCTACATGCACACTGAAGTGCCACATTCTTTTACTATAGGAATTCGTGACATTTCATGAAGGAAGGAGACTAGGAAAGTCATCTAAATTCATGGACTTCTGAATTGTTTCAATATACAACAACAAAAAGCTCTAGAGACAGCATTTTAAACTAAGCACTTAAACAATTGATTGCAGCCGTTGAGGTTGTACAGGTATAAATGAGAGCAAAATCTGACCCTTACTCTACAAAGTAGAACCTATGCAATTATTTTAAAGCTACAGCTTAACAAAAAAACCCAAACAAACCAAACAAAAATATTCTGAGAGGAAAGACAGTCTTAGGGTGAAGACACTATTCAAGGACTCAGGAGACTAGCATTCATTTCTCAGATCTGCCACAAACTCCCTGATGACCTTGGGTTGTTCCACATCTATAAAATGGGGATACTACCACTCTGATCCCATCCTTTGTCTGTCTTGTCTACTTAGCCTATAAACTCTGGGGAAAGATCTGTCCCTTCCTAGATGCACGTATGGCTCTGATCTCTGTTGGGGCTGCTAGGAACCATGGTAATGCAAATCGCAAACAATTTTTAAAAAAATTCTGCAAGACTTTAAAAAACATCTCATTTTAAAACAACATCCAAGTCTTCCTGCCAATAAAATAAATATGCAGATATGAAAATACAGCCCCTTTCCTGAGATCATGGCATGGTCTCAAAATGAAAGCCATTGTTTCCATTGTCCAGCAATACCAATATATACAACCACTGCTACCAAGTTCCTAGATAACACTTTTGATCTGTAGACCTCAAAGTGCTTTATAATCCCCTTTTCATAGTTGGGAACACCGAGGCACAGAAATATAAAAAATGACCTTGTACAAGGTCATGCAGTGACTCACTGGCAGAACTAAAAGCAAAACTTAGGTCCCCTGACTCCTAATCAAGCATCCTACCCTCTGGATCATGCTGCATATCACCATGGCTGAATACTACATTGCTGTGAAGCAAATTGTAAACATTTTCCTGTAAAGTTCCCTAGTTACTGGATCACATTTCATTTTAGAGCCAATGCATCTTTGACAAATATACTTTCAATGTAAAGTTAATCATCCAAAGCTGCCAATAGAAAAAAGCAACACACACAGGAATTCTAGATGTAAGTTTCTAAATGTGAGAAAACCAGGTAGGAGACATTCTCCAGCAATGCAACTAGGGGGAAAGGAGACACTGCGCCTTTAAATGGAACCAGCTGTAGTAACCTGCATAACTCTTCTGGAATGCAGTGTTCTGGGATTCTGTCTAGTCAGGCCTCTGGCACCAGGACCATGGCAGCTTTTTTGTGGGCAGGCAGCTTCCTCACATTTCTGTTATTTTATCCTTAAAGAAGTTACCATGGAGACGGGCACGAAAATGGCAGCAGGCCAGCTAGATAGAGACAGAAAGAGTATGAGGGAAATAGTCCAGCATTTTTAATAATCAAGCTTAGATACTGGACTTTTTAAGACGCACTCCATGCATTCTGCTCATTTGGGTGAATGTGAAGCGCCTTCTTCCAAGTAACAGCAGCCTATCAAGGAACATTTAATGAAGTAGGAAAATACCAGTCATTAAAAGTAATCTATCACAGCTCATGATCACCCAATTAACAGGCATCATATTGCACGGTATTTATTTTCTTGTGCAAATGTTGTTAAAAGCAGAGTAAAATGACACGATAAACCTAAGTGTTTACTTCCTGGAACATAGAGAAGAATGCAAAAATATTCCAGTCAAATTACGTTTTATAAAACAAAATCACATTGCTGGAAGACTCCCACCACCCCCACCCCAATTCACCACATGCAGGAATAAAATGATGGCTGGGGGGAAAGCTATGGTAGTTAGGGAGTGGCTTCCCCCAAGACCACCTCCAATTACATTTTATCAGGCCCACTATCGGGTGAGTATCTGCCACTTGATGAACTGTGACAGATTGAACCTAGCCTCCTTGCCTGCTCAACCCAGTCCCTAACCTGCTGTGGGGGAAGGCAAAAAACCAACTCCACCTTGGCCCGTCTGGCAATAAAGGAACAATTCCTTCCCAGCGGGCAAAAAGATGACTAGCGTAATACCCACAGCAGATTATAAAACCTTCCCCTAATCTGACCCTACGGATGGGAGGAGAGGGGCTGCTGGTCCAAAATAAAAGGGGACTCTGTCTGGGGCTGACTCACCCAAGTTCCCATATGCCAGGGGCCCCACCTGAGCCACTTCCCAGTCCAACCCTGGCTCAGATGGTTTGCTCTCATGCCCTTCCCTCTTAACCCAAAGAAGCCACAAACCCTTTTCTTCTCCCTGGCCATACAAAGCCTCCCCTCCTTCAAAGTGTGGGGAGCGCATTTTATTTAAACACCATTCTTTAGAAATCCTTTATACAATTCAACCCCCAAAAAATAGCACTTTGACCATTACAATAATCAAACCTAGGAGCAAACAAAAGAAAATAAGAAAAAGCTCACAGGATGAAAGGAACATTCCCTGTTATTTACGAAGGCAGAGCTGATGAATCACAGACTTCTGCTGCTGAATTTAGCCAACGAGCTCAACAGGACTCCAACACACGTTTCTGCTTTTCAGACTCATTGTGAACTTTATGGACCATTTTCCTCCTCCAGCCACAGGACAAATGTCCTATGAGCGATTCACAACTTTTGCCACTCAATACCAGAACATGCCCCCCCAAGCAGGTTAATTTAAGGCAGGAATTAGGTTCTGTATGCAGGCAGCCTTTTTATGAAGGCAGCATAATCCCACAGAGCACTTATAGCAAGCTTTTTAAATCCTGATGTTTTATAGTGTTACTTTTTACAACCCATGCATATATTTTAGAGGTTTCTTTGATATGTTCCTTTACCACAATATAAAGCATAAAATATGACCCATGGTGCCTGCAAGGTATTGACATTGTTCCCATTGTTTGCATACATGTTGGCAACATCATTTAAATCAGTTACAGACAAAGCGCCATTTACAGCATAAAAAGCAGTTGATCTCTAATACAGTTCCCGTTTTCCTTGTACCATGGCACAACTACTCAAGTCTGTCTAGACAAAAAGGTAGTTTAATATGGTCATCTTTCTATAAACCACTGAAAAAATGGCATCTATTTGTGCATATGCGTCTATGGAAAAAGCAATAGTTTCTGACATTTCTGGAGATATTATAAAGCCATAAGATACATGCAAGAATTCTATTTAAAAAGTTTGAGGTCAGCTGAGGAAACCAAAGTATTTTAACAGTCTGAAGGCATAAGAAGTTTACATTTCAGGATACTGAGTAACCATGCATTCCATACAGTTTTACTAAACTTCTTTAGCTTAACTTTTCCTAAAGCTATTTCTCAGACTTTTCTTGAAAGCATAATCAAAGAGTCTACAATAGTAGGGTCTGATCCTGAACAACCTTGCCCATGTGCAGTCTTCGATCATACTGAAGCCAATAAAACTCCTCACATGAGTAATGGTTTGCAGGATCAGGCACTTATTTTCCACTATTGGTGGCAGTGCAGGGGAAGGTAAAAAACAGAAGTGCCCCTAAAAGGCAGTACTCGTGTACAGTGTATATGATGCCCATTGCCTCAGTTTCTGGACATTTACACTAAATAAAATACAAAGACTATGCCTCATTTCAGAGTTAAGTCAAGTTGAGTTAGCATGCATTCAATGAAAGCGGTGCCAGTCTTGAGTTTCCATTGGAATCCAGCTTTGATGTCTGTAGTGAGGGCCAGCAACTTCTGGTCGCAGCAACTTCTGTGCAGTTGAAAACCAGCTTGCTCCTTCAGTAGGCTGGTGTCCACAGTGGACCTGATTCAGAATCACATGCTCCATCACCTTGCTCAAGAGGGAGATTGGCCTATAACTAGAAGGGTGATCTGCTGGTTTTCCAAGCTTTAGGAGTGCAATGAGCTTGACTTCTCTTCAAACTCAAGACCAGTACCGCTTTCATAGATCTGTCAGGGGCATTCGACAGTCTGGAAGGATGGTTTGCTATTCATCTCCTGTGTGCAGATTCTCAGGCTGGTGATCTGTTGTATCAACCAGGCAAGGTACTAACAAGCTTCAAAAGGACTTTATTTTCAAAGTGGAAACCTCTTTACCAAGCTGCTGCTGCACCCTCTGTAGCTTTCTCATAGCCTCTCAACTCCTCCCCCCTCCTTCAAAGTGGAAACCTCTTTACCAAGCTGCTGCTGCACCCTCTGTAGCTTTCTCACAGCCTCTCAACTCCTCCCCCCTCCTTCAAAGTGGAAACCTCTTTACCAAGCTGCTGCTGCACCCTCTGTAGCTTTCTCACAGCCTCTCAACTCCTCCCCCCTCCTTCCTGTTTCCTGTCCTTTCAGACTTCCAACAGCCAGTGCTCCCAATTCTAATAATTACAAGCAACATCTAAACACCACATTTCCCCCCCTTAAGAAATTCTCCCAATTAAAATAAACTTTATTGTTCTAACCACAGGGACAAATATGAAACAAAACAAAAACTATACTGTTAGCAGAAATATTACACTGAAAACACTGTAGATACTACATAACATAGTCTCTAGTCCAGACAGGTGGTCGTCTGGGTCTGACAGGCCATCTGTCAAGCCCCGGTTCCAGTGCAATGTCTTGTGTTAGTACTATGGTGAAGTCATCCAATGCAGACTGGGTGTTGGCATAATCTCCTTTTGGTGCATAGGCAGATGCAAGATAAGCAGCATTCCATACCCGCCCATCAGAAAGTCGATAGGTGTAAGGTCCCTTCTTCTCTATGATTTTAAGAGGAGCTGTGATTTTCTGGTCCCCTTTGCATAAAATTCCAGGTTTCGTATTCTAACAAAGGAACCACACTCAAACTTTGGTCCCTTAGCACCCTGCCGATTGTCTGTGAAAGCCTTAGACTTTGCTTGGTTCTGTTCAACTGTTTTTCTCATATCATCCTCATTTGGGGCATCAGGTCATGGCTTTAACAATCCAGCAATGTTCAGTTTAGTATTCATCTGTTTCCCATGCAGTAACTCTGCCAGTGATCTTTGTGTTGTGGCATGTCGTGTAGCCCAGTATGTTTGCAAGAAATCAGTAGTGAAGGGTATCCACAATCACCTTTCCAGTTTAGCCATTTGCAAACTTTCTTTCAAACTTCTGTTAAACCGTTCAATTTCCCCATTGGCTTGAGGGTGATATAGGGATGACCTTCTGTGTAAAATGTTCCTCTATACTAGAAAAGTTTCAGACTCCAGGGAAGTAAATTGACTACCATTATCTGAAACCAGTTCTTTGGGGTTACTTTCCCTGCTAAAAACTGAAGAGAGGAACTTAATTACTGTAGCAGAAGAGATCTGCAATGTAAACGCTACCTCAGGCCATTTACTGAAATAGTCTTTTAAAGTGATGGCATACTGACAGTCAATTGGAGCATTATCAAAGGGTCCTACAATGTCAATTGCCACTTTTTCCCATGCAGATTCAGGAAGAGGACCAGGCTGTAATGGAGGGGTACATGTCACGGCTGTCTTATCATGCATTTGGCAAGTGACACAGGATTATATGAGTGCTTCAGTTTGAGAGTCCATCCCTGGCCACCAATACAGATCCTGTAGTCGTTGTTTGGTTCGGACAATTCCTTGATGAGTATCGTGTGCCAGGTGTATGAATTTTGACTGTAATTCTTCAGGCACAAGGAGCCGGTGTGTACTTCATAGCACACAGCCATCGAACAAAGGAAGTTCATCCCGAACTCTAAAATAAGGCAGCAAAACTTGATCATGGTTTTTAGGGTGACTGGACCATCTCTGTCAGAAATTCCCGTAGTTTTTGTTGAATTGGACATGCTGAACAAGCAGCTTGAAATTGTTCTCTTGTAACTGCAGTGAGAGAGCTTGTAATAAGTGCAACCACTACATCCTCATCCTCCGGTGGACCATCTGGTAAAGGCAAAGGCAGGTGAAAAAGGCAATCAGTGACCACATTTTGGTTTCCAGGCTTATATTCCAGTTCATAACTGAAAGAGAGTAGTCTTGCAGACCATCTAGCAATACAGTATCCTGCTCTTCCCAGTCCTTTCGTGGTGAGCAGCATCGCCAAAGGGCTGTGGTTTGTGTGCAACTTGAATGTGCAGCCCCACAGATAAATTCTCCATTTTTCAGTAGCCCAGACACAAGCAAGTGCTTCTTTTTTGACTGTAGAATATTTTCTCTCAGCATTACTTAGTGTCCTTGAAGCAAATGCAACAGTCCTCTCTGTGTTGTCCTCATGCAGTTGTGTGAGAACAGCCCCAAGTCCATAATCAGAAGCATCAGTAGTTACAATTGTGGGCAATGCAGGACTGAATAGTGCAAGTACTGGACTATGTACAATCAAGTCTTTCACCATTTTGAAACTAGCTTGTGCATCCGTTGTCCACACTAAGGTTGAACTTCTCCATAGTAATTCCCGTAATGGTTCAATGATAGAAGCATAATTGGGATTGAATTTTGCATACCAGGAGGTAAGACTCAAGAAGGAATGTAAGGTTTGCAAATCTGTTGGAGGACGAGCATTTGAAATTGCCAGGATATGATCTGAATCAGGTTTTAGTCCAGCCTGTGAAATTGCATGCCCCAGAAAGGAGAGTTCAGTTTGTCTAAATTTGCATTTGGACCTATTGAGCTGGAGGCCTGCTGTGCTGATGCAGTTTAGTACAGACTGCAGGTTATTGTCATGCTCCTCAGAAGTATTTCCAAACACGGTAATATCACCCAGACAGCACTGAACTCCATGTTAATTCTTCAGAATCAATGACATCATTTTTTGGAAGGCACTTGGGGCAGATGCGAGATGGTATGAAACACGTTTAAAATGAAATAGTCCCTCATGTGTAATAAATACTGTGACGTCTCTGCTATCTTCATGCAACATAACCTGGTGGTATGCGCTCTGCAAATCAAGAGTAGAAAACATCTTTGCTCCACGGAGTTCTGCAAATACTTCTTCTATGTGAGGAAGAGGATGGCTGTCAATCACAATAGCTTTATTTGGTTCCCTTAAGTCCACACAAAGATGAATGCCTCCACCCTTCTTCTGCATCACTACTATAGGTGAAACCCATTCCAAGGAGTCAATGTCCTTTTGAATTAGTTTTCTAAGTTCCTCTGAAACAGCTTCCCTGACTGAAAATGGTAAGCGCCGTAACTTCTGTCGTACAGGCATCACATGATTTCGCATTTTAACTTTATGAAGAAACCCATAAGCACAGCCGAGTTTCTCCACAACCTGGTGTTGGATCCTAGCGGAAACTGGTGTGTGTACTGCAAGAGTGCTTTGCTGAGGAAGATCAATTCGTCCATTAAATACCCAGAGATTTAAAGAAGCCAATACATCTCTGCCAAGGACAGGAGTGCCTTTGTGGACAATGTAGAACTCTGCAGTTATACACAGCAATCACCAAAAGTAACTATTACTGTCAGGCAGCCATGTACTGGAATATGTGGCTGCCTGCCAGTAATAGTTACTTTTTCAAATAGCACACTAAGTGAAGTTTGGGTTCAGTAAGAAGCACATCTTCAAAGTAATGCAGATAGATGGAATCGGTTAGTATAGGTACTGCTGAGCCAGTGTCCAACATTAGCTGAATAGAATGTGGTTTGCCTGAGGGCATGGCGGAAACATTTACAGTGCATTTTATCTGTTCTGGAATATGTGCAGTAGTGATTTTGTCCACACTCAGCACAGTAACATCTGGTATTGTAACTGCATGCACCTGTTGATTGAACTGGCTACTGCAACATATTTTAGCAAAATGTCCAATCTTTTTTGCAATGATTGCACTGAGCTACTTTTGCCGGACATCCTGTGTAGCTTGCAAGGTATTGTGGGGATCCACAGCGAAAACATGCTTTTACTGTATTTTGAATTTGCTGATTCAGTGGTTTTTCATTAGTTTTCCTCTTGCAATTGTGTGTCTGCAGTGGTTGTGAACTTTTCTGCAAAGGAGTCATAGCCTGGACTGTGCCTCCGGTATCCATGCTCATTATTTTGGCTTCAGCTGTAGCTGACTCAATCTGAGTAGCAATGGTTATTGCTTTTTCTAGTGTAAGTTGTGGTTCTAGAAGTAAGTGTTCTCTTACATGAAGCATGGTTGTTTTCTCAATGGGCTGGTCTCTAATCATCTCATCTGCCATACTCCCAAAGTCACAAATTACAATCAGACTCCTCAGGGAAGCAATATACTGCATTATAGTTTCCCCTAGTTTCTGCTCACGCTGGTGAAATCTGTAGTGATTAGCTACTACATTCACTTTTGGCACAAAAAAATTCTTTAATGCAGTGAGTGCAGTCTCATATTTATCATCTTCAAGGGGAAAAGTGTAAAATATACGCTGCCCTTCTGCTCCAAGACAGTGTATTAGCAGAGCACGCTTTCTTATTTCAGAAATCTCTGTAGAACTGATTGCAAGCAGATAAATCTCAAACATATGGATCTAGGTAGTAAAAGCAATTGGAGACTCACCTGGGCTTTGCAGAAAGGGTGCAAGTGGGTTCAGAGGCAGAAGATCCATCCTCATTGCCAAAATGTTGTATCAACCAGGCAAGGTACTAACAAGCTTCAACAGGACTTTATTTTCAAAGTGGAAACCTCTTTACCAAGCTGCTGCTGCACCCTCTGTAGCTTTCTCACAGCCTCTCAACTTCTCTCCCCTCCTTCCTGTTTCCTGTCCTTTCAGACTCCCAACAGCCAGTGCTCCCAATTCTAATAATTACAAGCAATATCTAAACACCACATGATCATCATCTCAGAAGCCGAAGGATACACATATACCTCAGAGGTCAAACCGGCAAACTGCGCACTTTGAATAATGGGCTACCACAAGGCTCTGTACTTGCTTTGACACTCTTCAGTGTATACACAAGTCATATGCTTGAAATCATAGTGCAGAAGGTTGCATATGCTGATGATTTGGCATTCAAAACTCAGGCCCGTAGCTTTAGAGAACTTGAAGTGACTCATGCATCTGACCTTAAGATCGTGGAGGAGTACTTCCAGAAGTGGCAGCTGAGACCAAATCTGAGCGAATCGGTAGTCTCTACTTTCCACTTGACAACAGAATCGCAAAAAACACTGTGTATCGTGACCGAAACCAACATATCTCGGTGTCATTCTTGTCCTCACACAGACCTTTCATGACCACCTCAAGCAAGTAGCCTCTAAAGTGATGACTCACTTCAACATTATTCAAAAGTTAGCGGGAACAAGCTGGGGATCAACTGCCACAGTGCTAAAAACATGGTATACTCAGTTGCAGAGTGCTGTGCACCAGAGTGGACAGGAAGCTGCATTACCCAACTTGTGGATAGGCAGCTGAATCAAACCATGTGAATCATCACAGGAACTTTAAAATCAACATTTCTGCCGTGGCTTTCGATATTAGCAAACATCGAACCTCCAGCTATCCGCTGAGCTATACGTGACAGAAAGGGAGCGTGCACCTTGAGTCAGAGCAGCTACATTGCAAAATAACACTCAACGTGCACAGAGTAACTGTATAAGCAACACAGAGTGGTTGTGTTAGCAGCTGATGAGTTTTGGTAACTCAAGCTGTAGCCTATACCCCTGATGGACCAACTTGAGTTGAAAGCATCAGAGCACTTGAGTCCTAGCCACACATAGAATTCCTTAACTCGAGTTAGGAGCAACACTCAAATTCAAGTTAATTCTGAAGTGAAATCAGGTCCATAAATACAGGTCTCTACCATTTAAAAAACAGTATAAAATAAAATAACCCATCAGTAACTGGAAATCCTGATAAGACAGTTAGATATTGCATTGCACCCTGAAGCTCATGAGCTATCATGCAACTTCCACAGCAATGGAAACTGTGACTAAAACAGGATGTGAAAGTGTTTTCCCATAGCCAAAATTTGTTCGAGACATCAGAAAGTTTTCTGATCCTGAATTAGGAGGAGGAAAAAAAAATCAAAAACTCTCAAAAACTTTGACGAACTGAAAAATTGAAAATAAAAATGATCTGTGTCAATTGAAATATTTCAATAATTTCAAAAGACTTCATTTTCATTTTGTTCTTTTAAAAATTATTATAATGAGCTTAATTTACAAAGCAGAAATTCATTCTGAACCAGAAAATGAGAATTTTTAATTTAAAAAACATTGAAATTATTAATATGTTTTGTTTTGATGATTTCAAAACTTTAGTTCAAAATTTTTTGGAGTTGAAAAATTCATCTAAACAGATCCTTTCATGCAAAGCATTTTATTTTAGACAAACTGGCATTTTATGCCCAAAACATCTGTTCAAAAAATTTCCAACCAGCTCTAATCCTGATTCTATGGCCCTGCATAGTTTAATACCTGGAATAAACAGCAAGAAGGATTCAGGATCACAATCAGCACAACCAACAGAGGTCTCACAAATTTACCAACCCTCTGCAAGCTCTGGCCGGGGACATCCCGCCTGCCAGGATGTCTCTGCTCTTTTCTCTACAGGGCTGTGCTATCCATCATCTTACCTTTAGATGCTTTCCTAGGAAAACAAACAAGAGGATTGATGGATGGTTAGCATTCTGCCCTCAAGCCCCAACTTCACAGCATCATTGTCTATATTCACATAATAAGGAAATAGCCTGTTGGGTTCCTCTCACTTCCCAGCTGACCTCATCATCCTCCCGATTTCTTGGAAAGCAACTAGTACACAGGTTCTTAAGTCCCAGAGTCAGGTATCTTCTGAGGTAAACTCTCTCAGTCCTACAGCAACAAGACTAGAAAAACGTTCCTCCAAGTCCATTTACAACTAGCTGCATAACTAGCTTTGGGACTCTGACAGCCAAAAATGAACTTCAACATAAGGAAAGTCTTTATGATATGGGGATCACCATTAAAAAGTCCCCATTTACCTACAAAAAGAAAAGGAATACTTGTGGCACCTTAGAGACTAACAAATTTATTTGAGCATAAGCTTTCGTGAGCTACAGCTCACTTCATCTCACAAAAGCTTATGCTCAAATAAATTTGTTAGTCTCTAAGGTGCCACAAGTACTCCTTTTCTTTTTGCAAATACAGACTAACACGGCTGCTACTCTGAAACCTGTCATTTACCTACAGTTACTATACTGTGGAATCCTCAGAACAGGAAAGAATTGTGGTATCTCTGATAACATGGTGTAGTAACCGGTGGTTAATGTTGGCTTTTTAATGGGTATGTGTCTATTTTACCCAAAGCAGAGTGAATACAGATAGAATATTCTCCCAGGACTGCTGAGCCAGGCCACTCCACTATCATTCACATCCAGAGGTGAAAGTAAGCCAGTATGCCCCGGTACAGTGTACCGGCAAGAGCCGGTGCACCATACTGGGGCAGCCCGGCTTCCCCAGGGGGCAATTTAAAGGGCCTGGGGCAATTATAGCCCTGCTGCTGGAGCTCTGGGGTAGCGGCTGCAGGGCTCCGGCAGCAATTTAAAGGGCCTGGGGCTCCCCTGCTTCTACTGCCCAGGCCCTTTAAATAGCCACTGGAGTCCCACCACTGCTACTCCAGGGCTCCGGCGGCTATTAAAGGCTATTTAACTCTTTGTCAGTTAGAAAGACAAGCCGGGTGAGGTAATATCGTTTATTGGACTAAATCTATTAGTAAGAGAGACACGCTTTTGAGCTACACAGAGTTCTTCCTCAGATCCGGAAAAGGGACTAAAAGTGTCACAGTTAAATAAAAGACTGAACAGATAGTTTAGCATAAGTAGTCAGCACATATTCTAAGGGACCATTCACTGGAGTTAGTGGGATGTTGTAATAAGCCATAAGTCCAGTTTCTCTATTCAGTTCAAAATCATGGTCTTAATAAAGATATTGGATTTATGGTTTATTAACTCACTATCCTCCTTTTTTGTCCAATGACTACAAGGATATTAACAAGCCACTTCACCTTGAATGGTCCCTTAGAATATGTGCTAACTACTTATGCCAAACTATCTGTTCAATCTTGTATTTATCTGTGACAATCTTCCTCAGGTCTGGGAAAGGTAGTAAGAACTCTGTGTAGGTCGAAAGCTTGTCTATCTCACCAATAGAAGTTGGTCCAGTAAACTATATTACCTCACCCACCTTGTCTCTCTAATATCCTGGGACCAACAATGCTTTTGTTACTTGTCAGTATGCATATAACACAATGGGACCCTGACCACTGATTGGGAACCCTTGTGACAACAGCCCTCTAAGTAGTGGGAAAATTATGTCAAACAATTTAATGCTTCCTCCCCATTCCCTGTGACCAGATACGTTTCAGAAGCTGTTTCTCCCAATACTTAGCTCTAATCCTCAGGTTACAAAAGTTCAGTATCTCCTAAATATGATAAAGTGAGATGGCAAAAAAGCAGTCTAAGCAATACCACAAGAGAAATGTCTCCCCATTGGGAAAACACACTTAGAAAGAGACATACATAGTTTTGTTTACAAGATTAATTTACATATTAAAGGCTGTATTTATAAATATTTGATTTAAATGTCTGTGCCTGCACAATTATTGAACTAAGCCAGATGGGTGCATTCAGCTGCACATCTGTATTCACTAACACCAAAGGAGAGAGTCAAGCATAGCCACAGCACCAAATAAAGGAATAACTATTTGGTCAGACTAAGTGTGATAGAGCAGAGAAACATCACACCAGCAGGAAAAGGGTTAAAGAGCACCTGTGGACCCAGCCAGGTATATCTTCAGGGGGGAAAAAAAGGAGAGGACCTGACTCAGTTTAGGGATGACTGGTAGAGAAGCAGATCTACCTCCTGCCTCTTCACATGAGGGGAGCATCACTACAAGCCTGACAGCCAGGATAGCGGCCAGGAAGAAGCACTGCATCCCTGAACAAGTGAGGAAACTGTGGAGCACCCAGCAGTGAGTGAACATTACTATTTGACTGAAAGGGCACTGTGATGCTAGGCCTTCTACACCCTTACATCTGCCCCACCCAGAGGGAGGCTGTGGCAAGATGTTGCAAAAGTTCCACAAGGCGGTGCAACTCCTGATGAGACAATACAGAGTGTTTGGACTATGGGGGCCACACCCCAAACTAAAGGGACATACATAAGAAATAGCCAGTGATAAGCTGCCAAAATCTTAACAACTGGTTCCCTCCTCACCCCACCAGTTCCCTGGCCTACCCCCTGTCCCCCAGGACTCCTGCCCCATCCAACCCCCCACATTCCTAGACGCTCTCCCCAGGACTTCTGCCCCATCTACCGCCCTCCCTTGTCCCCTGACTTCCCCCAGAACCAGGCAGGAGGGTCTAATGGGCCACTCTAGTGGGTGGCCACCCTGCCCCTAAGAGCCAGAGGGACCTGCTGGAGCGAGGTGGGGAGCCCCGGCAGTACTTACCTGGGGCTGCTCCCAGGAAGCATCTGGCAGGTCCCTCTCGCTCCTAGGGCAGGAGAACGTAGCTGGGGGGGAGCAGGGGGAGTGGCCGCTCCCCTCACTGATCACATCAAAAGTGGTGCCTTAGGCGCCGACTCCCTGGGTGCTCTGGGGCTGGAGCCCCCACGGGAAAAATTTGATGGGTACAGAGCACCCACTGGCAGCTCCCCACCCCGCGCCCGACCCCCAGATCACCTCACCTCCGCTCCACCTCCTCCCCTGAACATGCCACCTCGCTCTGCTTCTCCGCCCCCTCCCCCAGCTTCCCGCAAATCAGCTGTTCACGCAGGAAGCCGGGGAGGGTTGAGATGCAGGCGGTGGCTTCACGCTCAGGTCCAGGGAGGCAGAGTGAGCTGGGGAGGGGAGCGGTTCCCCTGCGACCCCCCCCCCGGGTTACCTGCTCCAGTGCGGGCAGCCCTCCTCACGTCCCCCCGCCCCAGCTCACCTCTGTTCCGCCTCCCTGGGCCTGAGTGCAAAGCCGCCGCCTGCTTCTCAGTGGGTGCTCTGCACCTATCAAATTTTCCCCCTGGGTGCTCCAGCCCCTGAGCACCCACGGAGTTGGTGCCTAAGGTTCCACTTTTGGCTGGTGGTTAAATTTAGAAGCCCTTTTAGAACTGGTTCTCCCTCGCAGGACAACCGGTTCTAAAAGGACTTCTAAATTTAACAACCAGTTCTAGTGAACTGGTGCGAACCGGCTCCAGCTCACCACTGGTAATAGCCCTGGGCAGTGGACTTAGACTCTCTATCAGGAGGCTGGGCCTGAGTCCCCCTACCACATCTCCTTAAGGGCTGAGGCCTAGATGTAAGTAGAGGCCAGAAGGTTCCTAGCCTAAGGTCAGGAACCAAGCACCTCTTCCAGGGAAGCAAGGAGCTGATGTTAGGTGTGCTAATTACTAGGCTGCCTGGCCCTCCAAGCACTCTATTGCACAAAGCATTTCACCTTTGTTCATCAACCAATAGGTAGCCTCCCTTAAGGTTATATCCAACAACAGGCTAGTTTTTATAATGTAGTAGTGTGATAAATTGGACCCCATACTCTGTGCTCAGATGGGCCCATATCAACAAAAATTTTAAGTGTATTCTTACATTAAGCATGGAAACAAATGGGATTATTCACATGCTTAAAGTTAAGTGCTTTGTTCTATCAGGACCATTTGGCTTCACTGCTGCAATTGTATGCAGGACATAATAATACACCCTCACCACCACTTCTAATGATCAAACAAAAACAAAACTTACTCTAGAGAAGAAAATCCTTTTATAGGATTAAAGTCAAATTTTCAAACATGCCAAGCTTTAGACACCTATACCCTGATTTTCAGAAGTGCTGAGTACCCACAACTCCAGATAAAATCAATGGGAATTACACATGCTAGGGCCCAGATTTTCAAAAAGGCTCAGCTCCCATAACCAGAGCCAGATTTCAGAAGAGCTCAGCTCCTCTTTAGACAGTAAAATAACTAAATGGATTTTCAATGTGTTTGTCATGGTGGGTTCTGAACTCTTAAAAAATCTAGCCCTGGTTTAATTTCCTTAATGGAAGTTGAGCTCTTTTGAAAATTTAGCCTAAATTGTGAGCATTGAACACCTGAAAATCTTGCATAGAACTTTTTAAAATCTGGCTCTACATGTCTAAAATTGGGCACTCCAAAATGAAGGCAACAGAATTAGAAGCCCATTTTGACAATGTAGCCCTGATTATCCAGGCTGGGCAAATGGAGCTTTCTGAAAGAGGATTTGCACATGTGCATATGCTTCATTAGTAACAGAGTTTTACCAACATGAATAAAGGGAATATGCAAACAATTAACTTGACCCGCCCTCATTACCCCTGATTTACAGCAGTGTAATTCAAATGTGAGTAGGAGTTCCCCAGGTACAAAGAGCTTATCAATTCATACTTAGAGTATCTATGATGCATGATTTATTTTTAAACCATAAAGGAGCATGTAGGTAAATTTTCGAAGCAACATGAGAGGGTTGATGCTTCAATAACTGGGTGACAGGAATCTTAGAAATAAGAAGAGGGAGAATGGAGAGAAACTAACTCTCTTTCCAATGCACTGAAAAATACCCTTTGCACAAAGGCCCTAGAGCCCAAACGATGTAACTTTTTTTTTTAAATAAAGTACTGCATAGTACTGACCCGTCTTGTCCCCAGATTCTACACAGGGTGTTCTACAAATCGGAGATAAGTATGTATGCACTACGCATGATCCTGGCGCCCTCCCCATCCATCCTGCAGGAAATCTGATGAAAGTTTAATGCAGCCTGAGGCTATACTAATATTTTTAAATAGAGTTAGTCTGTGCTGTAGAATCTCCCTTGGTACCATCTCTCACCCCCGACACACACACACACCTTAGGGCAGAATCCAGTGTCAGAATGGGAGTCTCTAGTAGCACAGCTCCATTGGCACCTTGCTGCCAGGGAACCAAGATAAGGGGAAGGTCTCAGAGAATATGCAGGGGTGCAGGTCCTCTGTGCCAATGACCCAGGCCTACAATGGATTCCTGAAACTCACTCAAACCTTTAAAGATCTGCAGGTACTGGAAGCTAAACACTGCTCAGTCTGCAAGACACTCTGGTGACAATGCTAGGAAGTTCATCCTCACAAAGCCTTCATCCCCTCTGACTATCTCTGAGTTATTTCCCAGGAGGGGTAATCTGCCCCTAATCTATGTGGTTTAAAATATAGTCATGCTTTAGCATGCCACTGAACTGTGAATCATGCTGTAAAACCAACTATTACTTAATACTGAGCTGTGATCAGTGTCAGGACAGCTTTATTGGTGCCTTTCCATATTATCACACTGTTAACAGTTAATCAAAATCTGTAAAATAATGGACAATTCAGTCTGTTTTCTACTCCATGAGAATCGCTTTGAAACTGCCTGAGCTCACTTTACAACCACACTTCCACTGGGAGTGGTGCCTGAGCGTCACCCCTGCTGATCCATGTGGATTTGTCTCTTAAACTAATCCTGCATAGATCTAGCACAAAAAATCAGCCACAAACAGGAAGCACCTGGGTAGCTGTCTTTTTCAAAAGGAGAAAGAGAGCCGTGGAATAAAGTATTGTCCTTACAGTAAACTGAAAGCCAAAACCCGATCCATTGCCAGGCCTCAGATCAGAGACGAGAAGATTCAGCTCTCACTTTGGCTCCAAAGAGAAAACCTCATGTATATTAACAATTAAAGTCTCTTTAGCAGATTGTGGTAGATGTAATCAGATATTTTCTTTTTAAAGTGAATTCAGCTGCTTGTAAAATCATTTGTGTCAGCTGGACTGAAGGATCAAATCCTCCATTCATTCACAGAACAGGCATAGCTCAGTCACTGTGCAGCATGAGTTTCCACACTGCTTCCCTTCCTCTGTGTCCAGAACATGCCTCATCCCTGATCAGTAGGCAGCTACATCTAGGGTTGAGAGGATAATTCTGTTTCCCAACTACCTGGCCCTGGAATTTCTATAGAGGCTACCACTAGAGTGCCAAGTAGTGCCATATTGTTCAGGTAATCCAATATTTAACCACAGCCCCCTGTCTACATCTATCTCAACTGCATGGCCAACTCACCAAGGGACCTCCTCTAGCTTGAGAAATGATCAGCCCCCTTTGCCTCTCTCAGAAGAGGTAACTGTGTTGGTGCTTCCAGCCTAGGCTAGTCTGCTACAGTAATACTAACTTACTTAACTGGAGGATTGAGGCAGCCAGTCCTTTTTAATAGGACTGCTCTACAACATCTGTACATGCTCTGTCTAAAAGTAATTCCATCTCAGCTCCCTCAGTTCAACACCCTTGCCTCAGTGTGCTTTGCACCTCCCCTCACCTGGCCGGGCTGTAGAGTGCTACACACAAATCTAGAGTAAAATTAAGATCTATTCCTGAAAGTCACACAAGTGGAGGGTTCAATTTTACAGTTTGAATGCTAGTGAAGATTTTTGGGTAAAAGAAATCCCTCAGCCTGTTGTAAATCAAAGGTCTCTCTGCGAAATAGAGGGGGTAAAAATACAGGCTTGTTGTGCCATTCCTTGAACACCTGGAATTCCCTTTGATTCCACTTTATTCCTTTTGCTAACCTAGATTATAAACTCTTTGTGGCAGGCATTGTCCCTTACTAGGTGTTTGTACAGCACCCCTGGTAATTGGGCCATGATTCTGATTGTGGCCTCTGGGTGCTACTATAATACAAATAATAATTGTGTGTGTGTGAGGGAAACACAGGATCGTTCTGCTTGTGCGCTTGTTATTTCTGAAATAAATTTTTCTTCTTAAAAGGTTGTCACAAATCAAATATCCCAATGACGAAATTTCTTAATGGCACTACAGGAAATTCTCTACATGACCTTTCCTGATTCTTTGCAACACCCTAGATTCAGGGCAGGATCGCTCTGTGCTTGGCTACTGCACCATATTGTAACGTAGAAGCTCATTGGTTCCAACTACAGAGATGTGCAGTTTTGTTTGTTGGAAGGTAAACAAGCTAAAATTCTTCTCTTCTGAAGAACAAGGGTGTGAAAGAAATACTGTAGCAAATCTCCACACGTTAGGTGACTGATCCTACCATTCATACATAGGCAAAACTCCCTCTGAAGTCAGTGTGTGAGGACTTCAGTGTGAGACCTGCATAGTTTACATTGTATTGTGCCACATATTTATTGCCAATATTCCTGAGAGCAGGGCTTTCTTATCTGTGCTTCTGACTGATGTGATTTGCCATTAAGCTATGTGAAGGCCTGTCTCTATCTCTCTCTAGTTCAAAAACTTTTCATTGTCCCCTGGAAATACCAACACTGTAAATGTTAAGATCAACACTATAAGAGAGTTTGACTCTGGTCTACACAACTGAGCCTAACCAGGAAATGTATATATAAAACTTATGTGTGCCCCATAGTTGCAAGGAATCACAAATCTGGCTCCCTTCTTATGCCACAGTGAAAGATGTGGCTGACCAGCTAATAAGTAGGACATTAAGTAAGTATTTAAGCAAGTTGTCCAAGCCCTAAAATGTGATTATGAACTGACTAAATCCCACTGTTGGGCAATGATGGACATGGCACTTTTTTTAGGCCATTTTAAGACCGCTTGTATCCTATAGGTTCATTTCAGCATGGACTTGTTCTCCTTCACCCAGCCTTAATACATCCAGAGTCTGTGCCATCTGTCAGATAGCTGCTATGCACTGTGATGGAGGAGAGAAGACACAAAGTGATGAGAATCCACTGCCTAATGTCAATCACCATATAGGGTAGGTGAGCATGGAGGAGAGTATATGGCAATGGGACAACACAGAAAAGGAAAAAAGCACCAAGACAATCAGTACAACTCATAATTCTATATCTTTTACCTAGATAAAGGCTCAAGCTCATTAGAAATGCCACAGATTAAAGTGAATGAGGGTGGGTGCAGAGGGAAAGCCATAGCCCAAGAAATAAAAAGTACTGGAGGAGGAAAGAAGCCTAATCTCTTCTTAGATTATACATTTAGGCATGGAAAGACTTTGCCATCCAATGAGTGGGCAGGTTTCAGTGCAAATGAATAACAGACCCATTTTAAATGGGTCATCCCCTTGTAAATGCACACATTTTTTTCATTCCAAACTCAAATCATTTTACATGCCAGACACTCCCTTGTCCTACACTGTAATGCTAAGAATTCAACTTGATGATTCCAACACCTCTCAAGAGTCAGGTTTGTTTGTTTTTAAAATCATCTTTGTTAACTACATATTTAAAACGGACACATTTCACATACTGAAAACATCACAGGGCAGAATTAGCAGATTGATTTTCTGAGCGCTAAAACATCTAATGTGAAAGTTTATTGTGGAAGGAGATATGTTCCAACATCTTTTTAAAGCAATACGACTTTTCAGCTTTTTGGGCCAAAGCAGATTGAAGCTTCCTATATGGCAGCTAATCCATTTTCTACTTCCCAGATTAACCTGTTAGAATTTTGACCTACATACAAGATTAAAATTAGAAGAAAATATAGACAGACAATAGGCTGAAGATCCAGTAGGAAATATGAGCATTGCTATGTTCAAAAAATACAACCCTTGTACGTAGGAGCTGCATTTTCATAATAATATGGTTGGAGAATTTAGGGTCAGTCATGGTTCTGAGGCACAGGCTTGCATGAGTGGGATTGGAGGATCACCACCCCAGTGGGAGCTCTGGGAGGCATGTACATCATTTAGCAAAATGCCTCCAAGGGCACTGAGCAGTGCAAAAGTTGAACTCAAAAGTTCTTGGTCTTCCACATATCAGAGATGACCCGGTACAATATGTTTTAGGAGGGACTTAATAAAGAGTGGGACTTCTGGGTAATAGGTCATTCTCTCTAGTTATCTGCTGATGCACATAAGAGTCTGGTGTCTCTACTTCCAGTGTGATGGCCACAGTATAACCTTTCCAAGGGTGCAGCATGAGATCCCATCTTCACCCAGGCAACAACTCTGGCTGCTGCGAAGAGATAATGCAGGGGCTGTTACTATTATTAGCATTACAGTAGTACCCACCAGCATCCCCATGTACAGATCCAGTCCCTGCCCCTAAGAGCTAACAATCTAGAACAGTGCTGGCAGCAGAACTAGCCTCATGCAATCCTTATGTTCAGGGGAGTGCAGTTGTGCTTGCCTGCTGCATGGGGTGGGTAGGATAAGGAGAGAAGGGAAGAAAGAAGGTATACCTTCTCTTTCCTTTCCTTGTTTACCCACGCAGAGCAGAGCACAAACCATCCTTTACCATATACTTCTACAGCTAGAGAAAAGAAACACTTGAAATGTTAATATTATGGTATTTCCAGAGACAAAAAGTTATGAGCTCCCTGTTTCCCTTTCCTTGTAAAATGGTATAAGTACACCCACAGCACTGACCTCCTATTGCTCCAGTACAGGGAGCAGATCTATTTTAGATGGGGATTTTACCAGTTGTGCAATCAACATACTGAGCAACTACATTTGGTCACACAGGCGGACACGCACACATATTAATTTTTGTCAGGATTTCCATTAGCACTTGCAACACCACAGTGACTGTGCTCCCGGTGAACTCTTAAATGTGGAAGTCAGACCAAACTTTGCATTTCAAATCTGCGGAGTATATTTGCATTCAACATCCTATTTACCAAATAGCAGTCATGAAAGTTCACAGCTTCGGAATCAATTAAATAGTGCAACTACCAATTTTTTCATCTAAAATTTACTGTCGTTCATACATGCTAATGAACACTCAGCCAAGTGAGCTCAAAAACATCACAGAGCAACAATGCACTTTATTTATAGGGCTCCTTGCATACCAAGAGATCCCCAAGCGCTTTAAAACGATATAAACATGGCAACACTTACATGCAGTTGCTTCCAGAGGAAGCAGTCTGGCCAGTTCATGATTTTATAGTGAGACCTATGATATTTGATACTTTTTCTTAAAGTCTCTTCTCCTGGAGTCAGGTGATTGTGTGAAAATGTCATCTTTCATTTTTTTTTAATAAAAAGGTAAATGTCTATCCCTTGTGGTTGCAGAATAACACTTGAAAATGTGAACCCTAAAAGGCTCAAATGGCTAGAAAGCAAATTAAAACAACTCAAAATTCGTTGTCTGTCATCTCATGATTTTAAGACAATCTCACGATTTGTGGGGAGGGACTGACTTGTGATTTTTGAATGCTTTGGGTTGGCAATACTAAGGGAAGGCAATCACATAGCACACTGCACAACAACGGAGCAGGGATGAGGCAATTTGGCTAAGACCAAAAGTCAGGCAGCTAAGATCATATTTAGAGCCTGATCCTGCACCACTCAAATCAGTGAAAGTTTTGCTATTGACTTTAATGCAACAGGATCAGGGAGCACAGTCACTTAAATAAAAGTGGCCTAGTTTACAGAGGTGCTGAACACCTACAATTCTCACTTGCATTACATGGTGAGTTTGACTCCAAAGACAGGGAAAAGAAACACCCACTACCCTCGAATGTGCATAAGATACAATAATATTTACTCACTGGCTTGCTCTATTAGTACACAGTAGATCGTGAGAGCACCCATAGCACCTTTTAGTGCCTTTGATGCAGGCACCCTGAATCCAAAGTAAACCCCTTTATGCAGTGAAGCCAGAGAAATCAGAATAAAGTGTTCAAGCATAGCCTGTCTTATGTAAAGCTTGCATTTAGTAAAACTGCTAAATCTTCCCCAAAAGGCAGCTTTGTCCCTAAATAAAATCAGGGTCAAATCCTCAGCTAGTGTAAACTTGCATGGCTCTGTTGGAATGATTTATTCAGTTGCTGTTCCAATTAAATAAAAAAAGATACAAGCATACTCTAAATCAGGGTCCCACATACTCTGCTTCAAGCTGGACCTAAAATACCCACAGTTCCTTGATTTATGCAGAATGCTAATGTGCCAGAATGAAAATTCTGCAGTTATGCAAGTTTAAAACATGGAGGTTTTTATGTAGTTAAATATGAAAAATTAAGCAATCAAATTCACCCATTTTGTTAATTTTGATATTAAATTCATTTTATTCTGCCCCTGCATTTTAAAAAGGCTGCAAAATTTGGCATTAACAATGTAGAACTGCACTGCATACAACTTGCACACAGTATTATTTCTAAATCATATTTTTGGAGCTTTATTTCTAATTTTTGAACAGTTGGCATGGACAATACTGCAAAGTGTGCATTGCATGAAAGCTGCAAAGAAGTCATGCTCTTGTCAAAAACTCCACTGTGACCTGAATATCATGCAAGGCTATATGCAGAAACTAAATCCTGGAGGGTAGATCTTCCAATCAAACCCCAGGTAATCTGTGATTTTGCAGCCATGGAATTTGTTGTGATTTGGAATCTAAACTGTTTATTAATTATTATTATTATTATTTGGGGGGGAGCAGGATTAAAGCCAAATTAAAGCTAAAGTTAGGCTCCTATATCTATATGTAGGTATATGAATAAAAGTGACCTGAATTTGAAATACACTGATCACAGCATCTTTCATTGACTTCAATGACATTTCAATAGATCTAGAGAAGGTACTAAACAACAGGCCCTATTTAACATCCATTGAAGCCAATGGCAGTCTTTCCACTGACTTCAATGAGCACTCCATCAGGCCCAGTGCAAGCGTGGCAGACTTTAGACTGTAAACTCTTTGGTGCAGGGACTTCAGGCCTGATGCTGATATCACTTGTACCAGATTTATACTGGTGTAACTCCATTGACTTAAGTGGAGATACTCTTGATTTACTAGTATAAGGGAGGTCAGAATCTGAATACTGCCTTCATATTGGTCTCTAATGCACTTATTACCTTTTGGGTGCTATACAAGTTCTGACTAATAATTTAGTTGCTTCTAGAACTTTCCACTATAAAAACTCCCATTGAGCTTGTGATCAGATGATTCTGTTTACTCTGAAATATGTTAGACATCTATTCAGTTTACTAAAGGAAGACATGTTTTCCAGTAAAATTATTTCTAGGTATATTAAAAGGAAAAAAAGGGAAGTACATAAAGATATATACAGCTGATTGTGTTTAACATTAAAGACAATCTCATCTGGAACTTTCTTTGACAAAAGAGCTACAACACGAGGGCTGAAACTTTGGAATGTACGTTTTCAGTTCAGTACATTTATAGCCAGACCCAGGACACTTCAGCGAAGGCACACAGACCATGCTTGGGAATCCTCAGCTGCAGGAACGTGATTCCAATTGGAGGGTCAGGACAACATGTTCTGCAGCACACCAATGGCAGTGGGAAACATGAGCAGCACTGGACTCTCTGAACAGCAGAGCAGATCTTCTGGAAGGAGTAGAACTCAGGATGGGGTGTTAGTTAGTTCTTTCTTAGGCCTGGTCTACACTACGGGGGGGGGGAATCAATCTAAGATACGCAACTTCAGCTACGAGACTAGCATAGCTGAAGTCGAAGTATCTTAGATCGACTTAGAATCACTTACTTTGCATCCTCGTGGCGCGGGATTGACGGCTGCTGCTCCCCCGTCAACTCTGCTTCCGCCTCTCGCCCTGGTGGAGTTCTGGAGTCGACAGCAGAGCGATTGGGGATCGATTTATTGCATCTACTCTAGACACGATAAATCAATCTCCAATAGATCACTACCCGCCGATCCGGCGGGTAGTGTAGTTGTGGCCTTAGTGTGCTCTTGAGAGATCCTGCTTCATGTGCACAGAGTTGGTGGTGGAAGAAAATGTCTTATCTCTTGACTTCAGCATAAAACAAGATTTAACCTCATTTGTTTCTATTGTTCTAGTCCGTGTGCGCGTGCACATGTAGTTTTATGGTTTATAATTACATCACATGTAAAAACACACATAAGATCTCAACTCCCCATTCACCCACCATCCCCAAACCACTTCCCTCCCCTCAACCTCCCTCTTCATCCCTGCTACTCCACCACCCCTTACTCTCCCTAGGGCCCTTCTTCTGCCCCCAACATCCAAGTCCATCTACCCTACAGATCATCCCAAATGCCCCCAACTCCTGGCTGCAGTAATCACCACCCACCCCCTGCCGCCCCCACCATGGCTTCCTCAACTGCTCCAGTCCCCTATGGTTCACCCATGGCCCTTCACCCTTTAGCACTGCCACCATCATCCTATCTTCTCTTTGGAGCATTATGCAGGGCTAGTGACCTTCCCCCCTATTCTCCCCTCTCCCTCCTTTTCTTCTTGAGACTGTCAGAAGGCTAGCCTCTCCCCCCCAACCCGCCATTCAGAGGAGCCTGCCCCAGCAAATCTGCGAGTGGTGAGACCCAATGTGCTGGAGCAAGAAACTGGGCCCAGACCTGCCACCACAGGGCGAGTCAGAGTGTGGGGGGCGGGCTAGCTCTCCAACCACTTCACCCCAGGGCCTCCCCTGTACACCGGGCTGGGATGGAGACAGCAATCCCCCTCCCTCTCCACATACAACAGAGAATGTGTTTTACTCATATTCCCCCAAAGACTATTTTCACCAGCTGCCTATTGCTATCTGGACTGCTGTACAGTAAGGTCCTTTTGCAGGGACCAGGTCTCCTTAGAGACTTAGCACATGTGGATCTTCCCCTTTGAAAACCTCTTCCCTCCAGGATCACATTTCCTAGGTCCCCTTTCCTGTGAGCTCTCTAATCAACTCCCCTCAGGAACTTCCTGTCCTCTGAAACCTCCTGACTGAGACCTCATAACTCTTTGTTATGCACAGGTTTTCCTTAGGTAATTAACAGCCACCTAGGCAATTAACTACTCACAGCTGGATCTGGGATTGCTCATTCTCCTTAGTGGAACCAGTCACAAGGAGGTACCCTGCGACAGTACCATTAAATGTTTGTCAAATATACAGTGGCATAGTTGCTGAAGGGTTGAAGCATTCAAATGACTTACACACTAATGCTGATTAATTTCTGAATGCAGCCTCTCTGATACAATCATCAGTTAGATCAATTTAAAACCCAGGCCTTAGCAGTAGAAACAAATTAAAGAACACTGAAGTTGTGGGGTGGTTCTTTTTTAAATAGTGCCAATAAATCTGTACAAAATTATACAAAAAGTAATTAGAAACAAAACTAAGACCTGATTTGACACCATCATTTTTCTTAATATGAATTTAACTGGATTATACATGCATAACTAATTGCTATATCTGGTGACCCATGATCATGATATGAATTCTGTATTACAAATGACCTTAGAGAGACAAGATGGAACTACACTGCTTACAAATGATTTGACATTTAATTAGTTTGTATGATTAAATTATGTAAATATGTGTAAGTGATGGCCAAATAGTTTAAACTTATACTACTCCTGGTATTATTGGTAGCAATACAGTATTGTCTATACTTCAGTATAAACACACAAGATTTTTTTAAATCCATAGAAATGG
The DNA here is from genome assembly GCF_009764565.3 of Dermochelys coriacea. Classification (NCBI taxonomy): domain Eukaryota; kingdom Metazoa; phylum Chordata; order Testudines; family Dermochelyidae; genus Dermochelys; species Dermochelys coriacea. The sequence goes on from NC_050069.1 coordinate 197,314,987, forward strand.
TCATCCAATTAAATTTAAATTGAAAAGAGCACCTTAGGTTTATAAAGTGGGATAGTTCTATGTTTTATTCATTTGAACTTCAATGATCAGTGAATATCTACTAGAGAATGAGGTAAAACAATGTTTTGTCTAAATTCATCTGGACAGTAACTCATTTCCTTAAAGATTTTCAATTCCATATTCCAAATTATGAGTTTGGAATAGCTCAATGTGGGGAGTTACACAAAAGATTAACTTGTTAGTTACAAAACAAGTCAATCTAGTAAAGGTTTTGTCTGGCCAGTCCTCATGTGAGATGGCTGTTTGCCATTAAAAATACACCAAAATAATCAAGGGAATAAACTGAGATGAATACTGTATATGGCACAGAAAAAAAAAGTCACACCATGATAAAATATTCTTCCACCAAGCTCTATGGTGATATACTCACAGGAGATAACAGCAAGACAGTGTATAGCAAGTAGAAAATGGAAGTCACACTTACCACGAAAACCTATCATTTTATTTTTCTACTGCTGCCCTTTGCCATAGCATCTAAATGACTTCCACATAAAATCGATAGCAAAAGAGAAGTCCCTAGTAGATTTAATTGAGTATCTGGCATTTCTTCCCTCTTGGGGTAGGAAGAGCTCTCCTTGGGGTAGGCATTTGGTTTTGAGTTTTAGATTTTTATTTTTATTTATTTATTCATTCTTAGGTTGTTTGGGATTTATTTAGTGGGAGGAGGTATCAGTGTCATTCTTATAGTGTAAAGGGCCTTTTGAAAAGGAAGGTTTTGCAGCACTTTCTATAGACAGTCAGACTCTTGATCGACCTAATCTCCTCTGGAAGTTTGTTCCATTAGCTGGATTCCCCCTGACCAAGACCATATACTGTAGTGTATTGTAATTCCAGACATCTCTATAGAGAAACTCCTACAGAATGCAGAAGAAACACTTGCTTGTCTAGAGCAGTAAGGCATCTGAGTTAAACAAGCCAAATGTCAGTTTATTCAGCCCAGTTTATGTTACTGAATAACTGAGAAGGTTGTAGAACAGCAATCACTAGGCTCTAAAACTGAAAAATGACTGAATTCTGAGATAGAAAAGAAAATAAGATGACTTAGCAACTGTGAGGATGTGGTGTTAGTTTCAGTGGTAACAAGGATTTATCTATCTGAGATTCCTCCTATGAAATACTTATATCCTGTGCTAAAAGGATTTGAACTTTTTGGTGTTGGAATATAGACCATCTCTGAATCACAAGACATCAATTTCGCTGTTTCTCCACCACCCCGTATCTCTCCTAATCTCAGGTTTCTGATTTAGCTCTCTTTTATGTGGCATCTATCCTGACAAATGTACATGTATTGCTGCCCTATATACCCAATTAACCAAGGCACGTAAGCACATGCATAGCCCCATTGACTTCAAACACCTTGCTGAATCTGGGCCTACAAGCAGTCATCAATTCCAAGATAAAAAAGAGCAACCAGGGACAGATCCTTTGATTGTGTAAATTGATGTAGCTCCACAGAAGTCAGAACATCTTTTTATACCAGCTCAGGATCTGCCCCACTGTTTATATAGGACTTCCAGTCATTATCCTCTGCTTAACAGAGCCAGATGGAGCACAAATTCCCCAACCCTATTGCTAAAGCAAGGTGGATATTAAGGATGCTGATGATGCATAAGCAAGAAAACAAAGGGAATCGATGTTAACTTGTTTTCCATTCTGGAGGGGAATGAAAACCAAGGTTTTTCAAATAGAAAAGGCAATATAAAAAGGTTTCACAACCTCCAATAAGACAACAAAAACAATGAAAAATCTGGAAGCTATGAAAAGTGTTCAACAATATCTCATGATAAGCATCCACATGTAATTAATATACTGGGAATGGCATGGAAGAAGGCACAGTACCAACTAGAAAGGTTTACATTTCATCCCTGAAGGAAACAGCGTGATATAAGCATAATTCTCTAATTGTTACATCTGATTTGTGTATAAGGTCTAGTAATAAAGAGCTTAGTCCTACAATCCTTAGCCATGTGAATAGGCTACTTTGCATTAATGGGCTTACTTGGATAAAGTCTACTCATGTAAGGGTTGCAGGATCAGGCACCTTCTGCCTTACATATAAAACAATATAACAATAATTATCAATTAGAAAATTCCCTTCTTGACAGTAAAACCATAAGATCATATTCCTATAGCCCTTAATCAGACAAATACTCCCATTTAAATTAATGGGAATTTTTGCCTGAATAGCTTCAGTCTGGAACTCTGATAGTAGGAACACGGGACATCAAGTCCAGTCCCATGCTTGGGTCCTCATGTTTGGTCTTGTGCAATCACAGGCAGCCCCATCATATATTCTCATTCATAAACTTATCAGGCTCCATCTTAAATTCTGCAACTGCCTGTCAATAGAGTAGCAGGGACAAGCAACCTCACTCCTTTGATGGTTAGAAACAAGTATTCTAATTCCCATCCTAAATTTATTGATGGCCATTTTATACTTATTTGTTCTGGTAATCAAATTCTCCTTTAGTTTAAATAGCTTGTCTCCTTCTCTGGTGTTCATGCCTCTGCTGTATTTATACAGAACAGTCATATCCCCTCTCAGCCTTCATTTCGCTAGGTTAAACAAGCCAAGCGCTTTTAGTCTCCTCTCATAAGATAGGCTCTCCATTCCCCTAATCATTCTGATAGCCCTTCTCTGCACCTGTTCCAGTTTGAATTCATCTTTCTTAAACATGGGTGATCACAACTATACACAGTGTTCCAGATGAGGTATTTCCAGTACAGAAAAGGAAGAATTGAAATTATCGTGCAAGGCACTAGTAAGACCTTACCTGATATAAACTAGGATCACATTTGCCTCTCCTAACTAATAGACACAGGTCTTTCTTTTCCTTTGTTTCTAACAGATTAACCTCCAGTTTCTAGCAGAAATTTTTGTTAATAGTCTTTAAGTGCATGACCTTGCATTTTGTGCTATTAAATTTCATCCTATTTCTATTACTTCAGTCCTCAGTGCCCACCAATTCTTCCTGTATAATTAGCCTGGGCAGAATTCAATTTTTATATATAATTTTGACAGATGTCATCGATACTTATTTTTAAGCATTTCCCCCCCAATTTTTATCAATTTAAGTTCTTCAGAGTTGCAGGAAATTATGGGAGGAGCATCAGGCAATAATTATTTAATGGCAGAAGATGATATTGTGATTCAAAAAGTTAAAGCTTTATAACCATTAAAACACAAATTGTTAATGTAACATACCAAAATATACAAATTGAACTTCCTTAAATCAAATTCTAATAGGTTCTCAAGGAGCATTTTTCTTACTTTGCCGCTCTGTACACTTTGATTAGCAGCAATGGAAATATTTTTTCCATTGGTTTGTGTGTATCGGTGAAGATAACATGTACCACTAAAAATATAACCCTTCCACGTTTATGTATAATATGCTCATCCTCTTCTGTACTGATGAGGCCTTGCAATTTTGGGGCACCAGCAAATTTCATTAGCACACTTCCACTTATTGTGCCAAGGTCATTGTCTTCTCCAGATGAATAAATAATTTTCCATGCAAAACCATATCACATTTTTGCTGAGGATACATCAATTTGTTTTATAGAAGCATAACAGGTAGGAGCATAAATGTGCTGACGCCTTGCCATTGACTTCAATGGCTGCAAAGTCCCACTCCCTTCAATAGCACAGAATCAAGCTCCAGAGTGGGAACCTCCCTGCCTCCTTCCTGTGAGGGATTTGGGCACTGCAGCAGCTAGAACGTTCAGGTTACACAGTGATGAAATACCAGATTTACAGTGGCCCACACAATCTTAATTCAACCCTCCTTGTGCGCTGGAATCCAGTCATTAATCAGATGACCACTTACTATTTTTACCATAGGATCCCTGCTTCCTTCAGTGCAGAGGAGGAATGCAGGCTCACTGAAGCCTCGTGGGCCTTAAAATGGTCAGCAATTTTGGCAAGCTGCCAAAATGTTCCTATGTAATTCAAGACAGACAGTGAAATGGTGATTTTTAGATATTTCTCGAAATAGAAGCTTCCTGGCACCTCACTAACCATTTCTCCCTGCTCAGTGTCAGTGGCCTGCAGCAAACAACCCCAAATATAACACTATTAAAAATGCGGGCCGTGGGTCATACAGGAGTGGGCAGTGATTTACTACCTGAAAGGGGGTTCCAAAGAGGATGGATCTAGACTGTTCTCTGTGGTAGCAGATGACAGAACGAGGAGTAATAGTCTCAAGTTGCAGTGGGGGAGGTTTAGGTTGGATATTAGGAAAAACTTTTTCACTAGGAGGGTGGTGAAGCACTGGAATGCATTACCTAGGGAGATGGTGGAATCTCCTTCCTTAGAAGTTTTTAAGGTCAGGCTTGACAAAGCCCTGGCTAGGATTATTTTTTTAGTTGGGGACTGGTCCTGCTTTGAGCAGGGGGTTGGACTAGATGACCTCCTGAGGTCCCTTCCAACCCTGATATTCTATGATTCTATGATTAACACTGGAAAACCTCATAAAGTGTTTTCTACAGGGTTTGACATGTTTTAACTCTTTATGTGCAGAGTGGGCACAATATATGATTACAGTACCAGTACTGTATGAACCAACACATTAACTTCCCTCCATCCCAGCTGTCCTAGAGGGAAAAGGTCTAGCTAGTGGAGTGTTATTCAGAACAACATCTAGCTGGCAGAGAGCTCCATAATCCCTACAGTACAAAAAAAGGAAGTAATATCCTGAGGCCTGAGTGCACCAGAGTCAAGAAAAAGCCTGAGGCTGTGTACGGGCAGAAGGCATTATCAGGCTAAAGACTGTAGCCCGGGAGCTGGCTGCTGAGGGAAGGTAGGTATCCTAAGATCTGAGATTGAACATTAAGAGATGGGCATACCAGCAGCCTGTTGCTGGCAGGGGGCTGCAGTAACCACAGCAGGAAGTATAGCACAGTGGCCTGCAATCAAGTGATGTAGAGCAACTGCACATGTGTACCAGGAAGGGAGGGGACAGAATGCCAACAAGGCTGTTTCCTTTATGCCCCTGTACTAGACTGCCCTACAGGGCTGGGTTAGGGACTGTTTGGTTTGATCTTTCGTTGTAACCATTAAAATAATTGTGCTGAAAATATTCACATCTTTTATTTTCTACTAGCCCATCCCCTCCCCCCTCTAAATAGGTGCATTAGGACAAGGCACAATCTGACCCTTCATATTTAGTACATTATTTAGACAGAAATGGGCCTCCTTTGGTCAATATGTATTCATCCAGTAGGCAGAGTGGCTTGGTCCTTTGTTAAAAAGGCACGGTCCCTTTCAAAGACATATTTACCCAGCAGACCAGCATATCCCTGAATGCATGATATGCCAATATATATATATGTTCTGCTGTGGGAGTGCAGTAAAATACTGGGCTGCTATTAATGTACCTCAGTAAATAATGGCATACAGCTAATTTTCAGACATGAATGATTAAGCAGTTCATACAGTATATGATCATAAAAGGCTATTTCCCCTCACTTACAGTATATTTGATTTGAGAACCCAGTGGAGCGAACCCACCTACATGGCAGTATAAGGACAAGTTACTGAACAAGGCAATTATTCTTGTGCATCCATGTTCCAGCACGGCACACAAATTCAGCAAGAAAGCTGTGACACTCCTGCAGAAGACAATATTCCTGCATTGTTGTTCAACAGCAGCTTACAGGCTCTATGTAAGTTTTATGCAGGTTCTATGTAAGTTTTCCTGCAATGTGTGTATATTTTTTCCAAATACTTTATAAATTGAGCACGGTTTACAATGGTTCAATGTTCAGAATTTATCAGATTACATAGGGCCCAATTCTGTAACCCTTTCTCACGCTGAATAGCTATTATTCACACAAGCTGTTCCATTAAAGACAACTTTGCAACAGCAAGAGCCAACAACCTCAAGACAGGAATTGCCAGACCATCTAATTATTCTTTATAATGTAAACTGTCAATGCCACTGTGCAGACCTGGGTTTGGTGCTTCCAGCTCAGGATCCTTGCTCCCTGGCAATGCATATTTACGTAGATATATCATAGATCAGATATGCGGTAATCTCTTGAAGATACAGAATCACATGTATACCTGGACTCCGTGAAAGAATCCTACCCTAATCCATAAGGCCCCAGTTCCAAACTCCTTTAAGTATGTTAAATAGCACTTAGCCCTGGTCTACACTAGGTGTTGAGGTCGAATTTAGCAGCGTTAAATTGATGTAGTCCTGCACCCGTCCACATGACGAAGCCCTTTTTTTCGACTTAAAGAGTTCTTAAAATGGATTTCCTTACTCCACCCCCGACAAGGGGATTAGCGCTGACATTGGTTTTGCTGGGTCGAATTTGGGGTACTGTGGACGCAATTAGATGCTATTGGCCTCTGGGAGCTATCCCAGAGTGCTCCATTATGACCGCTCTGGACAGCACTCTCAACTCAGACAAGAAAAGGCCCACGAACTTTTGAATTTCAATTTCCTGTTTGGCCAGTGTGGCAAGCTGCAGGTGACCATGCAGAGCTCATCAGCAGAGGTGACCATGCAGAGCTCATCAGCAGAGGTGATCATGAAGGAGTCCCAGAATTGCAAAAGAGCTCCAGCATGGACTGAACGGGAGGTACGGGATCTGATCGCTGTATGGGGAGAGGAATCCGTGCTATCAGAACTACGTTCCGGTTTTCGAAATGCCAAAACATTTGTGAAAATCTCCCAGGGCATGAAGGACAGAGGCCATAACAGGGACCCAAAACAGTGCCGCGTGAAACTTAAGGAGCTGAGGCAAGCCTACCAGAAAACCAGAGAGGTGAATGGCCGCTCCAGGTCAGAGCCCCAAACATGCCGCTTCTATGATGAGCTGCATGCCATTTTAGGGGGTTCAGCCCCCACTACCCCAGCCGTGTTGTTTGACTCCTTCAGTGGAGATGGAGGCAACATAGAAGCAGGTTTTGAGGACGAGGAAGATGATGATGAGGATGCTGTAGATAGCTCACAGCAAACAAGTGGAGAAACCGGTTTTCCCAACAGCCAGGAACTGTTTCTCACCTTGGACCTGGAGCCAGTACCCCCCGAACCCACCCAAGGCTGCCTCCCGGACCCACCAGGCGGAGAAGGGATCTCTGGTGAGTGTACCTTTTAAAATACTATAAAAGGTTTAAAAGCCAGCATGTTTAATGATTAATTTGCTCTGGCATTCGTGGCTCTCCTGGATATACTCCCAAAGCCTTTGCAAAAGGTTTCTGGGGAGGGCAGCCTTATTCCATCCACCATGGTAGGACACTTTACCATCCAGGCTAGTAGCACGTACTCGGGAATCATTGTAGAACAAAGCATTGCAGTGTATGTTTGCTGGCGTTCAAACAACATCTGTTTTTATCTCTCTGTGTTATCCTCAGGAGAGTGATATCATTCATGGTCACCTGGTTGAAATAGGGTGCTTTTCTTAAGGGGACATTCAGAGGTGCCCGTTCCTGCTGGGCTGTTTGCCTATGACTGAACAAAAAAGTTCCCTGCTGTTAGCCACATGGGGGGGGGGGAGGCAAAATGTGACCTTGTAACGAAAGCACATGTGCTATGTATGTAATATTAACAGCAAGGTTTACCGTGAAAGAGAGTGTACCCATTGTTCTATAAAAATGTGTCTTTTTAAATACCACGTCCCTTTTTTTTTTCCTCCACCAGCTGCATGTGTTTCAAGGATCACAGGATCTTCTCCTTCCCAGAGGCTAGTGAAGATTAGAAGGTGAAAAAAACGCACTTGTGATGAAATGTTCTCTGAGCTCATGCTGTCCTCCCACACTGACAGAGCACAGACGAATGCATGGAGGCAGACAATGTCAGAGTGCAGGAAACACAAAATGACCGGGAGGAGAGGTGGCGGACTGAAGAGAGTAAGTGGCGGGCTGAAGAGAGGGCTGAAGCTGAAAGGTGGCAGTAGCGTGATGAGAGGAGGCAGGATGCAATGCTGAGGCTGCTGGAGGATCAAACTAATATACTCTAGCGTATGGTTGAGCTGCAGGAAAGGCAGCAGGAGCACAGACCGCCGCTACAGCCCCTGTGTAACTAACCGCTCTCCTCTCCAAGTTCCATAGCCTCTTCACCCAGACGCCCAAGAATGCGGTGGGGGGGGGCCTCCAGCCACTCAACCCAGAGGATTGCCCAAGTAATAGAAGGCTGGCATTCAATAAGTTTTAAACTTTTAAAGTGCAGTGTGGCCTTGTCCTTCCCTCCTCCACCACCCCTCCTGGGCTACCTTGGTAATTATCCCCCTATTTGTGTGATGAATTAATAAAGAATGCATGAATGTGAAGCAACAATTACTTTATTGCCTCTGCAAGTGGTGATCGAAGGGAGGTGGGGAGGGTGGTTAGCTTCGAGGGAAGTAGAGTGAACCAAGGGGCGGGGGGATTTCATCAAGGAGAAACAAACAGAACTTTCACACTGTAGCCTGGCCAGTCATGAAACTGGTTTTCAAAGCTTCTCTGATGCGCACCGCGCCCTCCTGTGCTCTTCTAACCGCCCTGATGTCTGACTGCGTAACCAGCAGCCAGGCGATTTGCCTCCCACCCCGCCATAAACGTCTCCCCCTTACTCTCACAGATATTGTGGAGCGCACAGCAAGCAGTAATAACAGTGGGAATATTGGTTTCGCTGAGGTCTAACCGAATCTGTAAACTGTGCCAGCGCGCTTTTAAACATCCAAATGCACATTCTACCACCATTCTGCACTTGCTCAGTCTGTAGTTGAACAGCTCCTGACTACTCTCCAGGCTGCCTATGTATGGCTTCATGAGCCATGGCATTAAGGGGTAGGCTGGGTCCCCAAAGATAACTATAGGCATTTCAACATCCCCAACGGTTATTTTCTGGTCTGGGAAGAAAGTCCCTTCCTGCAGCTTTTGAAACAGACCAGAGTTCCTGAAGATGCGAGCGTCATGTACCTTTCGTGGCCATCCCACATTGATGTTGGTGAAACGTCCCTTGTGATCCACCAGTGCTTGCAGCACTATTGAAAAGTATCCCTTGCAGTTTATGTACTCGCTGGCTTGGTGCTCCGGTGCCAAGATAGGGATATGCGTTCCGTCTATGGCCCCACCATAGTTCGGGAATCCCATTGCAGCAAAGCCATCCACTATGACCTGCACATTTCCCAGGGTCACTACCTTGATATCAGCAGATCTTTGATTGCGTTGGCTACTTGCATCACAGCAGCCCCCACAGTAGATTTGCCCACTCCAAATTGATTCCTGACTGACCGGTAGCTGTCTGGCGTTGCAAGCTTCCACAGGGCTATTGCCACTCGCTTCTCAACTGTGAGGGCTGCTCTCATCTTGGTATTCTTGCGCCTCAGGGCAGGGGAAAGCAAGTCACAAAGATCCATGAAAGTGCCCTTATGCATGCGAAAGTTTCGCAGCCACTGGGAATCGTCCCAGACCTGCAACACTATGCGGTCCCACCAGTCTGTGCTTGTTTCCCGAGCCCAGAATCGGCGTTCCACCGCATGAACCTGCCCCATTAGCACCAGGATGCCCACATTGGCAGGGCCCGTGCTTTGAGAGAAGTCTGTGTCCATGTACTCATCACTCTCGTCACTGCGCTGATGTCGCCTACTTGCCCGGTTTCGCTTTGCCAGGTTCTGGTGCTGCATATACTGCTGGATAATGCATATGGTGTTTAATGTGCTCTTCATTCCTACACAGATATAAGGAAGCCGCAGCTCTGTATTGTGACTGATAGGAGTCCTGGAGGTTATGCATCATGAAGTAGTCTTGGAAGTTATGCATTGAAAGTATTCTCTTTTTTTATGAGTGTATTTGTTATCCTCCATCCTCAGCAAACTACTGCATGTCACATCCACAGCGTAACTATATAAATACACACTGCCAAGGAACAAGGATCCCCATTCTGTATCACCAAGCCCAGGCCTGCACATGTGGCTGTCACAATTCACTTTTTTAGAGAAACAACAGGCTTTGGTCTTTACTGCTGCTATACTAAGAAATTATGAAAGGTGTTTCACTCTCACATCTTTCCCATAAACCTACTGTATCAAAAAATTTGGGCATTATTTCTGAGGCATAAATTAAAGGAGAAAATGCATGGGCAGTTAACAACAATCATGAGAAATTAGGGTAGTCAACTTTCTAATGTCTGAAAACCAACCTCCCCCACACACACCTCCCTTCTCCCCACGAGACCTGCTCCTGCTCTGCCTCTTCCCCTGAAGCTCCACCCCTTCCCCCCTGAGGCCCCAGCCCTGCTCCACCTCTTTCCCCCAGACCCCACCCCTTGCTCGCTCTTCTCCCCCCTAGCCCTCTCATTCACTGCTCTCCCGCCTCAGCTCCAGCATGAGCAGCCCCAAGGGACTTGCAAACCCCAGCTCCAGCAGGCCATCTGGGAGAGCAGGTCAGAAGAGTGATGCGGCTGCATAGGTGCAGACAGACAACCCTGCTGGTGAGCTAGGGCATGTCAGCCTCCCACCTCTCTCTGCTCTGCCTGCCCAGCAGACCTCTTCCCTGCCTGCTTGAGCCATCACTGCCCTGGAACTGCCTGAGAGTGCGGTCGGTGGAATCATCAACTGGCGGGGCAGCTCATGCTCCTTCCCTCCTGGGGAATGTTCCATGCCCACTGGGAGTCCCTTATTCCACTTGCCATGGGCCCCTACACTGTGTCCTCTGATGCAGCCTGGCAAACCGTGCTCCTCAAAGGGGCTGCCTGAGCCAGTACAGGCGTGCTGCCACAGGAGCTGCTGCTTCAGGGCCAGGCGACAGGCTGTGACTTCCCCCATCCCCAGCCACTGTAACCAGACTTTTAGTGTCCGATCAGTACATTGGACTGGACACTGCTAGGTTCCCTTTTCAACCAGACTTTCTGGTCGAAAACCGGACATCTGGCAACCCTATAAGAAATGCATTTACAGTATTTTCCACAATATGCTGCAAACATCTTAAAAATCTCCTTTAAATTGTATTGCTAGGGGAAATGGAGAAAGCTCAGATTTTGAAATCTTTAGAGAAAGTGAGATTTTTTTGCATATTTAAGATGTCATTTAAAAGATGAGGAGACCAAATCTGTAGTCCCTACTCAGGGAAACCCCACACTTAAGTCATTGAGAACAAGGTGCATGAGAGCAGGCCAAGCCTGGCTTCCTTTGTGAGTGTAGAAGTTGTACTCATCATGGCCAAGTTTATTCATTCAAAGCATTCCACACCAAGGAACTGAAGATTAACATTTTTTACTTCAGCTCTGCCATTCTCCTAATTCCCTCCTGTAAGGCACCCTGCCTCATCCCAGTTACTACTCCATACTTACTTCCTTCCCCCAGACACAAAGGGCTTCCCACTTCAACTCTCCCATATGGAAAATATCCTGCATTTTCCAGGGTGATTCTCCTCCACTCCCTCCCAACCAGCCCACTTCTCAGTTGTTTCCCTGCAATTCCCCAGTTGCCCTCTTCACTGTTCACGTCTAATGTTCACATTTAGAACAAGCAATAAGGGAAGCCAATTGTGTTAGGGGGACTAGAGGGGAAATTCTGGCAAGTGGCAACAAGGAGAGTTGAAATTTGCTCCAGGCAAGGATCCTGATTTGCCTTGCCTCCTGGTGGTCAGAAACCATCCCTCATTCCCAGCAGATTGATCCCTCTCAGAATATAACCTTAAGAGACAACCAGTTCCCAGGCATCATCCACATATCAATCTAGAAATTGAATGATGTTTCCAACTATGATGGTAAATAAGATTTGAAATACTCTAACACTATAAAAAGCTATCGAACACTATTTCATGCAGCCAAGTGCCACCTGATTGCCCAGCCACAACCTCTGATTGACTCATTGTTTTTTCCACTTGAAATTTTGAGAGAAAGAAAAAAAAATTGATATTTCCCCCCATATCCTCAATCCACCAAGATGTTAACAAAGCCACTAACTGCCCATTTCACAATCCTCCTCCTGTAAGTCTTATGAATGTTTCAAATTGCCAGAGTTTGTTAATTGCTACACAAAAGTTACCACATTAATGCAGCTTAGATGCCAAGAATAGTTTAAATGAAGTTAAATGAGTAAAGCATGCATAGTAGTTTCCATTGTTCAGCCTCATAGACATTCAATGAATTGTATAATTGGGCATTCTAACACTTCCAACTCATTTGGTTCATTACAGAGTTGCCTGCACTCAAACATCTGCAAAAAAGTGCAAATGCACAGATCTAAGAATCCTTCATGCAGAAAAATATTTTTATTTGAACTTCAGTGCATCACGTACTGGAACTTGAGTGACTTTACATACACTTTCTTACAAGTAATGGTCTATTCCGAAAGCAATGCTGTGCCCTCATCCTCAGAAACATAGTCAAGGTGATATTTTCTAGATGACTGTATTGGGACATGTGCAGCAGTAGGATGAGAACTATGCAAAAAACTTTTAATTTTAACCTATGCAAAAACTCAAAACCCTCATCTGGTTTGAAGTTTCAATAAAGACATGTGAGATGTTTGCAAACTTTGAGTGAACCTGATAAAATGTACAGTTATAGTTTGAAAATAGATGACACTGTGCAATTTCAATTGTTTCACTTTGAATTTGTCCAAAGTAATAAATGCATATTAAGGCAGGCATGATAGAAATGGTATATGCGCAATTTTCCTCACCATGTCATGTCAATGTGCCTTAGTCATAACCTCAGAAACCCCTGGTATTTTGCTCTTTTCAGTAGCCATTTCCTATCATCTAAGACTATGGTATTGTTTTGATTGGGCATCTATTTTTCACGTGAGACAAGCTACATTTCTGAAGCAGCTCACACAAGAGGAAAAAGCTACTACACTGGTTGATCGACACCCCAAAACCTAGCATTAGAGATTGTACAAAAGTTTGATAGAACATTTTGTTCTGTCAAATAGAAACTTTCCACAGGAATGTTTCCATTTTGATGTAATTTTATTTAGAAAAAAAAAGAAAAGTTGTAATTAAAAAAAAAACCATAGTCAACATTTTGGATCGAAAAATTTGGAAGTATTGAAATTTCCCAGAGAAAGAAACTCCAAATATCAACCAGGTTTTCCTAATATTAACAACTTATCTGGAATCTGTGTGGGTTTTCTTATTAATATAGTAAACCAACGTGTTGCCGACTCATTTCACTGCACGTCTCACGATATTTATTGTTTTCTTAGAGCCCCAGCTCCTGGAGACACATGAATCTCATCTTTCATTTAAAAAAAAAAAGTTTCCAGCCCCTTGGTTGCAAAGAAGAACTTGAAAAGGTGAATCCTTGAAGCTCAAAAAAAACCACAGAAGGCAAATAAATTGAAGATTTTATTTTTAAAATTTGATGATGTTTAAGCCAATTTTAGGATGGGGGGGATTGACTCATGACTTTTGAATGCTGATGGCAAGCAATATTAGTAAAATATACATTATTTATAAAAGGAAGAGAGCATAAAACAATGGAATAAAGGAAATGGCCAGTAATGGTCTAGCTCCACAGTAACTGCTATACTGTTCTACTTGAATACAAGAGCCAATTAAACTAACTAGGAGTAGACATATTGTATTTATGGTAAATATATGCACATGTTTTAGACTCACAACTTGATTACTTAAGGGCCTAATCCTGCAAAGACTTATTCTCAGGAGTAATCCCAATGCAGTCAAAAGGACTACCAAGTACGGGCAATGCTACTAGCCGTGAGTAACATTGGGCTATAATGTCAATCGCCCATGCGTAACATGCAACTCGGGCTTAGTCCCCGAGAGCACTAGGAAAGTAGCAGCTAATTATATATTTTTTAAAATATTTTTTCTACAATGATGTTATCGGTTCTTTCATTCTTATTCCCTTCTTCCAATACCCCTCTGAAACTTAATAATAAATACTTAATTAAAAATTTTTCCTCGCTTCACTTATGCCTCTGACATGAGTCATCAAAGAAGTGTGAACCAGCTCTGAGAGAAAAACAGCAACTGCTAACACATGGTGCTAGACTGCAGTGGACAGCTGCAATGCAGGCCAGTGGGTGCAGAACCCTTCTGAACCTCAATACATCATTCAGGTAAATGGCTAATCACTTATTTATGGCTACGATCTTTATTTTTCCACAGGCCTGGAAAAGTCAACAGCTGTGGCACAACTGAGCCCCTCAAACTTCTAACAGGAGCCTTTATTTTTCCTTTCTGCTTTATCATGTCTAAAGTGATAGTGTTACATTTATATGTATATTTTTAATGCACTACTAAGCTGTGTGTATCGTGCATGTGTTATTAGAACACTTTCGTTTGGGAGCGAGACATGGACCTTATACTCTCATCAGGAAAAGAGGCTCAATAGCTTCCATGTGCATTGCCTTCGTTGAATCTTTGGAATCTCCTGGAGGGACAGAGTCACGAGCACTGAGGTGCTCGAGCAGGCCAGCATACCCAGTATGCAAACACTCCTCAAACAGAGACGCCTCCGCTGGCTTGGGCATGTACGTTGAACTAGTGATGGGCACATCCCAAAGGACATCCTCTACAGTGAATTGGCATCTGGAAAAAGACCCAAAGAATGGCCAAAATTGTGTTTCAAGGATGTGTGCAAGTGAGACCTCAAAGAAATGGACATGGATGTGGACAACTGGGCAGATCACACTCAGGACCGTAGCCTTTGGAAACAAGAGCTAAACAAATTTTCTGCACATTCTTTTTCACACTGTCAATTCAAAACTAGCTGAACAATTAGGTTAAGATTTTCCAAAGTGTCTAGTGCTTTTGGGGGCCCAACTTGAGATACCATAAAAAGACTCAAAGTTGGGCATCCAAAAACCAAGGTACCTAAATTCACAGGACGCTTCAAAAAAAATCTTGGCACAAAGCTGGAAACATAGTATGTAACTATAACTATGCCTCATTGAGGAGCATATATATATATATATATATATATATATATATATATATATATAAAAAACCAAATGATTTAGGAGAGGGATAAAAGGGGGGAGGGGAGAAAAATGCCTGGATAATCCCAACACTCACTAATTTAGTGGATGGAAGATGAGGCCAGGGTGAGACCAAAAGCTATGCATGATTGGTATTAACTGCCAAGCGGCAGAAAACTTCATAAAATCTGAATTTTCATACTTATAATCCTGGGACAAAACCAAACATCCTTACTCAGGCAAAACTCCACCTCTTCCCCGCACTGATCTCATTGGGAGTTTTGGCTGAAAGGAAGATGCAGGGCTCAGTCCATACTTTCATTGATCCAAGGGCCCTAATGCAGCGCACAAGTGGCATAAAGTAGCTGTAGCTACAGCTATCGCTCCAGTTTATAGCCTATAGTATTCACCTGGCAGGATATTGCTACCACTTCTGGCATACGCTTTGGCTCCAGGCAGAGGCGCTGACTCCGTGGGTGCTCATGGGCTCAACAAGCATGGGAAAAAACAAGGGGGGGCTCAGCACCCATCAGCCAAACTGGTTCCCAGGGCTGGCCACCCATCAGCTGTTCAGTGCAAAGGAGACGCTTGGGGAAGGGGGGCAGAGAGAAATGACCAGCAGGAGGATGGGGCCTCAGGGGTAGGGTGAAGCAGGGGCAGGAAGAGGCAGAGTGAGGGTGCGGCGTTGGGAGTAGGGTGGCGCAGAGGAGATCCCTCGGACGGGGAGGGGAAACGGATGAGGAGCGCCCACTGGGAAAAATAGAAGTCAGCCAGGTCAGGTATTTTACCCTTGTTTTATGTGAGACAAATTTCACCATAAAAATCTTGTGCCACAGTAAAGATTTCAGACTCAGCTAGACATTCATATAGTATGCAGCTGGAGACAGAACTGAATCAATGGAGATTAAAATATACACAGCCTAAGAAGAAGAATCTTCAGTAGTATGAAGCGCAGTTTGCAGCTTCTGGCATCATTTTAAGGATAAGTGCGAAACAAGAGTCATCATGCAATCACATATGGTACTTTTTTTGTACATACATATTATTCACTCATTTTTTATTGTGCTTGAATTGACACTGACAATATAACTTATGCATTAGGGGAGTTTATATTTCAGTCTCAGCCATATGTTAAATTTTCTACTGTTATGTTGCAAGGATACATAAAACATATAAGCAAAGGCATACTGGTATGGACAGATTTTATACATCTCAAAACATTCTGAACACCTTCAGAAAGCATTATTTTTCCCTTAAAATAAATAGCCAAAGTCAAAAGGGGAAAGTAAAATTGTTATCTTTAATTTTTCCCTGGTGTTTCATTTATTACATCAAGAGCTTCTTCACTGGATTCAAGTCCAAAGTTGCTCCCGTGGCTTCAAAGTCACAGACTGAATTGAAAAATTCAACAACATTTATACTGAAATAATATTCCAGAATATTGCATTAATGGCTTTAATTTTATTAAACAAAAACATAACATAACTTTAGGGGTTCTTTTTAATGAAACAGAGCAAAGACTGAGGAATAGAGAGCCATGTCCTTTTCTTAACCTCCTCTGGAAAGATTCCAGAAAGTCAACTTTTCAACGTTTCTTTATGGGCACGCAGAGCCCAATGTTCAATCACTCATAGCTATATAGGATGTCCAAGTCTGTGCTAACAGTCACAAAAGGCTAGATTTGTGACTTTAGGCACCGATCTGAGCAGGGGATGGCGTGTAAGCTGTACCAGGTCAGGGATAGCCCCAGGAAGCACAGTGACTCCAACACAGCAATGAATCACAATTCTTCCCCCGCTGCCTCCTTGCTCCAGAGTGGAGGGAAGGGGTGACAAAGGGGGCAGACTAATTTGTTGCTAGTCTAAAGTTCAAAGTTTCCACTATTTATGTAAACAACACACATTTAATTGGCCTAAAATAGGAAGGCATTTTCAGCTTTTTAAAATAATATCTATGTAACTACCTTATACAGAGCACTGTTCGTCAGTAGAGTTCAAAGCACTTTGCAGAGGGGGACAGTATCATTATCCCTATTTTCCAATAAATCTCAATTTTATTTTATTTTTTACAACAGAACAAACAAATTTATTTTGTTTCCAAGGCAGAGAAACTGACAGAGCTGCCATTCTTTATAAAGAACACAAGGTCATGTAGTAGGGAGTATTAGGAGGCTCTGAATTGCAGGCTTTTGGGAGGCAGTATGAATTTCAAGCACACTGCTTCCAACTATTCCTTCCCCATCACTAGTGGGCTAGTGGAGAGAGCAGTGCAGATTGCTAACAGAATTTTATGACAAAGAGACCTCGTGTATTTCTCCTCCTGAACTACCTGGCAATGTTTTTGTCAATCACCAGAGTAAGCCCAGCTGAGCTGCTCATGGGTCAATAGAAGTTAATTATTGTTCAAAGAGGCCCTGCTTAAATAATATAAGGCTGTACCATTCCTCTTCTTCAACTACTGAGACATCTGTTGGGAAAACAACGCAGGCAGGGGGTGGGAAGGGGATGACTCTTTAGCAGTGGGCGGGCTTCCACCTGCCCACTTCCTGGATCCCAATAGGATCACTCTCCTGTAGCCATCTGGCCTGACCCTGTCACACAGGTCATCCAGGAACTCCAGCTTCTGCATAATATAGTTGGCAGGGTGTTGAGGTCTGGTAGCTCTGATTTTAGGCTGTGTCCTGGTGCTGGTTCCAAAGAACTACCTTTTGGACCCCAGTTTATATAGTGAAACTTGAGTCCTGCTTAGCTATTCCTTAACCAATCATTTTAGTAAAGTATTATAAAATAATTCTTTGACCAATCCTAACATAATGAGAAAGAATTAGTTAACACAGGAAGGCACAGATTGTCCAACAAGTTCCTGGAATGTATTGGAGGCAATTTTTTATTTCAGAAAGTGGAGAAAGCTATTAGGGGAGAGGCTGTTCTAGATTTGGTTTTGACAAATAGTGAAGAACTGGTTGAGAATTTGAAAGTGGAAGGCAATTTGGATGAAAGTAATCATGAAATGATGAGTTCATGATTCTAAGGAATGGTATGAGGGAGAACAGCACAATAAAGATAATGGATTTCAAGAAGGCAGACTTTAGCAAACTCATGGAGTTGGTAGGTAAGATCCAATGGGAAGCAAGTCTAAGGGGAAAAACAATTGAAGATTTTTTTTCAAAGAGACATTATTAAGGGCACAAGAGCAAACTATCCCACTATGTAGGAAAGACAGGAAGTATGGCAAGAGACCAGCCTGGCTTAACCAGATCATCTTCAATGAACTAAAAATCAAGAGTCCTAAAAAAAGTGGAAACTAGGTCAAATTACAAAGGATGAATATAAACAAACAACATTCAGAAGCAATATATCCCTCAATGACATAACACCCTGAACAGCAGAATAATATCAAGTGAACAGAGTACAGACCAGGATTTCTGAGGAGCATCCATTGCATCCAAGTGTGCTAGATATGAAGCATCACCAATGCAATCTGTGGGCAGTATGAGATGCATGAAATGCATACTGGGCTGCATTAATTGGAGCATTGCCAGCAGATCAAGGGCAGTGATTATTCCCCTCTATTTGGCACTGGTGAGGCCACATCTGGAGTACTGCTTCCAGTTTTGGGCCCCCCACTACAGAAGGGATGTGGACATATTGGAAAGAGTCCAGCGGAGGGCAACAAAAATGATCAGGGGGCTAGGACATATAACTTACGAGGAGAGGCTGAGGAAAGTGGGCTTATTTAGTCTTTAGAAGAGAAGAATGGGGGTGGAGGGGCAGCGGAAATTTGATAGCAGCCTTCAACTACCTGAAAGGGCGTTCCAAAGAGGATGGAGTTCGGCTGTTCTCAACGGTGGCAGATGACAGAACAAGTAGCCATGGTCTCAAGTTGCAGTGGGGGAGGTCTAGGCTGGATATTAGGAAACACTATTTCACCAGGAGGGTGGTGAAGCACTGGAATGGGTTACCTAGAGAGGTGATGGAATCTTCAGCCTTTTTAAGGCCCGGCTTGACAAAGCTCTGGCTGGGATGATTTAGTTGGTGTTGGTCCTGCTTTGAGCAGGGGGTTGGACTAGATGACCTTCTGAAGTCTCTTCCAACCCCAATCTTCTATGATTCTATGGTGTTTTGTCCCATCTCTGAATAGCATTGCATTGCATTTGTGAATTGTGCCCGACACTTTAATATTATAGTAATTTTTGTACGGTTTAATATAGACTCACTGGATCCACAGAATAATGGATAGCACTAGTGCAAATATAATGAAAATGCCAAGATTTAAGTAGCTTGTTTAATTATTAAAAATGTTACAGGAGAAACTAACCCCACACTGCTGTCAAGATGAAATGAACATGGATTTCAACCAAAAAAGAGACTATGGTACAATATATTAAAACATGAGGTTCTGCCTACAGTAATTATTGTGCACCATGCACAAAGGGGAAAAAAGGCAACACTATCAATCACACTCTGTCCACATTCAGTCAATAAAAACCTCTCCCCTGCTTTCTTGTATAGTCTTTCCTTTGTTAGCATTATTATACAATACATGGGGCATTCAAGAGTTTGGCCTTGGTTGCACATTAAGGGAGGCTCTTGAGATCCTTCTCAAAACAAATTCAATATCTTTTCCTGTTGAGAAAATTGCAGTTAACTACAATATATTTATTTATTATTTCTATTTTTAAATCAGTCATCTGCTACTCACTACATTATCCTTCCTGTATGATCAAGTTATGGAACTGCCCAAAAAATGCCTACTGTAGGTCACAATATCCTGACATATGTTCAGCCACTGAACAGTGGCAATAAACGGAGCTCTCAATCAGGCCACTGAAAATGTTATTTCTCCAGCTAGGAAAGCACAAAGATCAAGCTTTCGGGGGGCAGTTTTGCTGATTAAGGTGATATTCTGCTTATTCCAATGACAGTGAAAGATATTTCCTTTCCAATTTTTTTTGGGGGGGGGGGGAGAAAATAGAATTGCACTTTTTTTTAAAGCAGGTATACGTACTGTTTTCAAAATATCCCATTAACAAATTGGCTAAGAGCTTAGATTTTAGTTTTGGGTTTTATTAAAGTTTTCAGTGTTTTATGCTGGAGCTGCTGTTATGCTGCATCACTCTTAAAAATCCTCAACAGTAAATTCCACCCTTAAATGCTGATACAGGCTTAACCCTTCCTTTAACACGTTCTAGGTTTGTAAGTTAGTGATCCAAATTTGCTCTTCTGGGAGGTCTGCTTCTATACACTGTAAGAGCTGAAAAAGGAAAAAAGTGCACCAAGATTTAAAAATAGATTTTTTCCCCTCCAACTTAATACAAAAAAATCCTTTTTCTCTTTCTCTAAAATGGATAGCTACAGTATTCTGAGAAAGGAATCTAAGGGCCTGATTATGCTCACACTGATGCCAATAAGAAGTTTGTAATTTACTTAATTTGGAACAGCCTTGGAACCTATAGGCCTGAGCATGTGTGTGTGTCTTCAGACAGAATTTAGCCTTCTCTCTTTTACTTAACTCACTCCATCATAGTGGATTACATTTATTTATCACTTTCTGTTGCACTCCTTATATCCCTATATGCTGTAGGCTGCAGATTCACGCACATGGTTGAGATCAGATGATGGAAACAAAACTTCCTTGTGCACACACCAGAGAAATAGGCAAATTTTATAACACGAATTCAACTTGGCTATATAGCAATACGAATTTTTTTTTTAAAGAGTGTCCTCTCCATTGATGTGCGTCTCCACTGAATGACAGATGGCTTGCATTCAAGCTCAGTCCTACAAAGTTCTCAGCACTTGGTCACAATCCAGCAAAGCACTTCAGCATGTGCTTAACTTTAAGCAGAATAAATATTGTCCCATTGGCTTCAATAGGAACACTCATATGCTTCACATAATGCACATTCACATTGTGCTGAAGTGTTTGGCTGGATCAGGGCCCAAGCACTGATCACTTGGTAGATTCAAGCCTCATATACTGATGCAGAGGGAAGGTTTCATGGTGGGCCAAGGGATGGGACACTGGATCTATATTACATGGATCCAATGGGTAGGAATGCCCTCATAGGGGGTGTGAAGGTACATCCACTGTTGTTGCAGCCCATATACTGAAGGACAGATGCAGAGAGACAGTGCTGATATGCTGGGTTGCAGAGTGGATTCCATCCCACTCAACCCTGCTTGCTTACTTGGGGCAGGGAGAAAGGGGTTAATTCCACTTAACTGAACACCTATTTGTGTTGCCTCATGAAAGGTGCCATGAAGTTATAACCTGACAATATACAAATTAAAACAAACCTACTTGTTTGGTAACATGCGGTGGAAATTTTTGGTTTAAAGTTCATTCTGCATAGAAATTTTCTAGCGAGCTAATTCTCTGGCCTTTTCTACGCTCCTCCTGATAGCTCGTACTTTTTGCTACCCCTTCCCCCCACAAATTCCCCTCCACAAATTAGAAGTAGGGCTGTCGATTAATCGCAGTTAAATCACACAATTACTTCAAAAAAATTAATCGCAATTAATTGCAGTTTTAATTGCATTGTAAAACAATAGAATACCAATTGAAATGCATTAAATGTTTTGAATATTTTTCTAAATTTTCAAATATATTGATTTCAGTTGCACGGAACACAGTGTACACTGCTTGCTTTATATTGTTTTTTATTACAAATATTTGTACTGTAAAAATGATAAACAAAAGAAACTATTTTTCAGTTCCCCACATGCAAGTAGTGTAGTGTCATCTCTTTATCGTGAAAGTGCAACTTACAAATTAGATTTTTTTTTACATAACTGCACTCAAAAACAAAACAATGCAAAACTTTAGAGCCTGCAAGTCGACTCAGTCTTACTTCTCATTCAGCCAATCGCTACGACAAACAAGTTTGTTAACATTTACGGGAAATAATGCTGCCCACTTCTTATTTACGTCACCAGAAAGTGAGAACAGGCATTCACATGGGACTTTTGGAGCCAGCCTTGCAAGGTATTTATGTGCCAGATATGCTGAACGTTCGTATGCCCCTTCATGCTTCGGCCACTATTCCAGAGGACATGCTTCCATGCTGATGATGCTTGTTAAAAAAATAATGCGTTAATTAAATTTGTGACCGAACTCCTTAGAGGAGAATTGTATGTCTCTGACTCCATTTTACCCGCATTCTGCCATGTATTTCATATTATAGTAGTCTCACATGATGACCCAGCAGATGTTGTTTATTTTAAAAACACTTTCGCTGCAGATTTGACAAAACACAAAGAGGGTACCGATGTGAGATTTCTAAAGATAACTACAGCACTCAACCCAAGGTTTAAGAATCTAAAGTGAGTTCCAAAATCTTTCAGAAGTCTTAAAAGAGCAACACTCCGATGCGGAAACTACAGAATCCAAAATCACCAAAAAAGAAAATCAACCTTCTGCTGGTGGCATCTGACTCCGATGATGAAAATAAACATGCATTGGTCCGCACTGCTTTGGATTGTTATCAAGCAGAACCTGTCATCAGCATGGACACATATCCTCTGGAAAGGTGGTTGAAGCATGAAGGAACCTGTGAATCTTTAGTGCCTCTGGCATGTAAATATCTTACGACACTGGCTACAACAATGCCATGAGAACACCTGTTCTCACTTTCAGGTGACATTGTGAACATGAAGCAGGCAGCATTATCTCCTGAAAATGTAAACAAACTTGTTTGTCTGAGCAATTGGCTGAACAAGAAATAGGACTGAGTAGACGTGTAGGCTCTAAAGTTTTACATTGTTTTGTTTTTGAATGCAGATTTTTTGTACATAATTCTACATTTGTAAGTTCAACTTTTATGATAAAGAGATTGCACTACAGTACTTGCATTAGGTAAATTGAAAAATACTATTTCTTTTGTTTTTTTACAGTGCAAATATTTATAATAAAAATATAAAGTGACCACTGTACACTTTGTATTCTGTGTTATAATTGAAATCAATGTATTTGAAAATGTACAAAACATGCATAAATATTTAAATAAATGGTATTCTATTAGTGTTTAACAGTCCGATTAATCACAATTATTTTTTTTAATTGGTTGACAGCCCTAATTAGAGGATTATAAATATTAGAGAGGAAATTTAATAGCACCAGACAGGGAGTCAGAGGACCAAGTGTTTCTATTTCTAGCTCTTCTATTGGCTCACTTTCTAAGTCACTGCATCCCTATGCCTGCCCAATTCTAGTATTGGGCTATTTAAGGAACTACAGCAGTGTTAGTCATTAGAGCATGGTGAAGATGCATAGAAAGGAAAACTGATTTTTTTTCAGGTTGGTATAGGACAAGGTATAGGAACAAGTTCAAAGTAGGCTTGGAAGAAGCCAGATCTAAAACTAATAACTATTGCAAGCTTTTCCTTCCCTGTAGTGTTCTTGGAAGTAAGTTCTAGTGATCATGCAAATATAACTGAAAATGCACTGAATTTGCCTAACCATCTAATAACGCACAGGGTTATCCCTGCTCTGGCTACTGAAGCACAGCAAATCTGGCAGTGGGCTTCTATGGAATTTATGGGACTGAAGTTGACACCTAGCCTGTGATGAGTTTTGTAGATCTAAGCATGAATCTTTTATCTGATAGTTTAGGGGAGAAATCGCAGTCTTGTTTTATAGCTACTTGAAGATTCCTTTTCTGTTCATTTTCCCAGCTGAGGGGGTTCTGATGACAGAAGGCTGGATTTATTGTACACATGTAGCTGCAATACAGTAATTGGCTTCACCCAACATTCTGAAAGAGACTGCATTGCATGCTGTTCTATTAACTTTTCACAGCTTCATACAGTGTACATTTTTGACACTGCTCTCTCCTTGTCCCCATGAGAGCAGTCAATCTATTCACTCATCTTTGTTTACATTCTTTCAGTAAATTATATGGACAACTCTCGCCTTTGCAGTTTCTTCACTCCTGGCCTTTTTCATTTTGCATTTACATAAGATACTTTAAATTTATGGATTGAATAGGAGGTGATAAAAGTAAAACTAACAGCTCTAAAAATGATTTTGCATTAATCACAGTAAAATATTTGTTACAAACTTTTGCCTACTTCTCCTCTTTTGTTTCCTTCAAAAAGAGCATTTGCCCTAAACAACTGGTGAATTGAAGGGCGCTTGTTCCAGCCCCTCTTAACAGTCTTTTTTTGGAGGAGAATCTCAGCTTTCATGTAAATTAAGTATCTAGCCCTTTTCTTTGCAAATATAGCCTTGAAAATGTAGACCTATCACTAGATTTGAAAGCAACAAGCAGCCAGGCACCTCACCAGAATCCTTTGGTTGCCCTTGTGCACAGTGATGCAAGATAGGTGGATAGGTATGAATTACACTGGAAGAGGTAACAGATGGTTTTGCAGGTCCACCTAGAAATGTTTAAGCCAGTTCTGCTTCTTAACATTTTCAGCCCTCTCTGAAGCTAGGACTGAGCTTGCTGTTCAGGACCCAATCTATCCAAGACCCAGCCCAGTAACACACATGAGCCAGCACTTACTTACCCTTAAGTCATTGGGAAAATTCACATGCTTTAAGTTAAGCATGTGAATAAGTGTTTTGCTAGATCAGGATGTCTGGCGGCTGTCAAGCTGTAGGTTCAACCAGAATTTACTCCTGAGGGCATTCTGTGCCAAAAAAATTAAAATTCTGCAAATTTTATTGGTCAATAAATAAATGTGGAGGCTCCAGCATGGCAATAGGGAGCACAGGTCACTGACTGCAAAGAGGTGGAAGATCACCCTGCAGCCCCCGCCCGGAGAGATGGACTCGGCCGTGAGGCTGCACCCGACCCTGATGCAGTGCAAGTGCCAGACCTGCCCCAGAAACACCCGGGGGCCCTGCCCTTCTGTGGCCAAGCACACTAGATGTAGGCAGGCAAGCTCAGCCCAGCAGGATCCAAGTGTGGGGAGATCCAGGTGGGGGGTGCTAGTGTTCTGGGTGCAGGCAGCTTGATGGGAGAGTACAGGGGGAATCTGGATTAACAGGGGCTTGTTGGCGATGGTTTCTGGGTGCAGAGGCAATGGGACTCTGCAAGGGGGGGGTCCAGGTGAAGGTGGTTGGGGCTCAGCAGGGGGGTCTGGGTATGGAGGGCTCAGCGGGGGGATCTAGGTGCGGGTAGATAGTCAGCATGGTCTAGGTGAAGGTGGAGTAGGGCTTGTTGGGGTGAGGGTTAAAGTGTGGGACAGACAGTCTGGGTGCAGAGGTGGGGTCCAGATGCGGGGAGGTGGAGCTTGCCAGGGTTGGCTAGGGGCAGGGGAACAGATGCAGAGGGTGAGGCTTGTTGGGGTGTGGGTTCGGATTCAGGGGACTCAGTGGGGGGGGTCTGGATGCCGGCGGTGAGGCTTGGTGGGGCAATCTAGGTATGAGGTGGGTCTGGATGCACAGGGGATAGGGCAGATGGGTGAGTAGGCCTGTACAGTGACCCCTTCTTCTAATAGCTGATGAGCGATGAGGGGCAGGAAGGAGTGGGGGAGCGGAGCCTCCTGCAGCCAGAGAGGTTTCTGCGGGGGTGGGTCTGACCCAGCCCTGGCTGCTTCTTGCAGGGGAAGAGAAAGTCCTTTCCTCCCCAGCCCTGCCAGGATTAGAGCTGAGCCTGGCACACAGAGTAGGAGCCACTGGCTGAGGCATCCCCAGCCCCCCCCCCACCATTTACCTCTCCCCTGGCTGCTCCAGATGCTCGAAACAATGCACCCATGCTGCTGAGAAGTGGCGCATGCTCGCTTTTGCAGCTTCCCTTTGCTTCCCCCATCAGAAAGTCATTTTTCTGCAGGGAAGCAAAGAAATCTGCTGGAGACATGAATTCTGGGGGAATTCTGTGCCACTGCACGTGCGTAGGAGTAAGTATTACTGTGGCTTTTGTTTCCTGCAGACATGCTGGATTATAATATAAGAGAAAAGGAGGACTTGTGGCACCTTAGAGACTAACAAATTTATTTGAACATAAGCTTTCATGAGCTACAGCTCACTTCATCGGATGCTCATGAAAGCTTATGCTCAAATAAATTTGTTAGTCTCTAAGGTGCCACAAGTACTCCTTTTCTTTTTGCGAATACAGACTAACACGGCTGCTA
This sequence comes from Dermochelys coriacea, assembly GCF_009764565.3. Lineage (NCBI taxonomy): Eukaryota > Metazoa > Chordata > Testudines > Dermochelyidae > Dermochelys > Dermochelys coriacea. The sequence continues at coordinate 197,341,011 of NC_050069.1, forward strand.
CTCTGAAACCTATAATATAAGAGGACTCTGTTTCTAAAAAACTTAATCAAGAGCCAGTTTAGAGAACTATTTTACAGAGATGCTGAAACTGCAGCTAATATTCAAGCTTGACTTCCTGATATCTCCTCTAAACTCATTCCTCCTGTAACCTGGGCTGCTCATCTCAAGTTCCAGGCAACTCTTTCCTTTTTACAATTTTTGTGCAATTGTTTGCTGACTTGCTGGGGCCAGAGGATACAAGTATACAGCGCGTCCAAAGAAATATGGTCTTTACTGCCACACCATTGTGGACTGTTAGGCCTTCTACTCCTTCAAGCACACTGATCTTTGAACCAATCTCCCACTTCTTGTTTACGTTACCACAGTTGGTGGGGAACTTGCTTCCACCCTGTTGCTGCCTTCAGTCTGTTGCGTGGCGACATGTTGGTCCTTTGTGTTGCTCATGTACCCTCTTTCTCCTGACTCTCCTATGTCAGGCCAGCTGATGGGTGAGGCTCTTTTTAAGTCCTCCTAATCCTGGCCTTATTCCTGTCTGTTACTACTCTGCAGCTGTTGGGTTTAGTTTCCACTGCTGTCTGGGGTCTGTAGCTACCTCTTATGACCAGTTCCAACTGGAGCTTAACTGCTACTTTTTGCCATTGCTCTGTGCAGCTCTTAGATGGTTGGACTCAGAACTGCTCACCTGTGCCTCGTGGCCTCAGATCCTTGGCTCCTTTGTCGTAACAGGCTGCCTCCCTAGCTTAGCATTCTCATCGCTGCTTCTGTGTACTGTCTGTTGTTCCTCCACTCGGCAGCAGACAGCCTCTCATGATAAGCATGGTACCCCCATCAGTCCCTATGCTGGGCTCCAATCCAGTCTCTGGGAGGATGCATTACAATTGCCCAGCATAGCCACGTAGGGATCCCTTCCTGTTTGTTTTGCCTTTGCCATCAGTCTCTTGGCTGCCTTCACTTCTGATACTACCCTCCCGTTGCTTTGTGGGAATCCAGAGCAAGATGTTTTGTACTCAAAATTATCCTTTGGTAGTGAATTGTTTGAACGCTGTTGCAGTATACCGTGTCCTGTGGTCGGAGCATAGGTTGTGTCATGTATGCCGTGTCTTCAATTTCTGATCACAGTTCTTGGCTGAGTATCCTCCAGATAGTTCAACACCCAGAAATTGTAGTAGAATCTACTATGACCCCGTAGTTCCTGTCATTTAAAGTGAACAAATCTGTTCCAACCTTTTCTCAGCATTGGGATTTCATGAAGCTGTAGAATCTCCTACCGTCGTCATTGATTATACTCCTTATATACTTTACACTGCTCCATGCATACTCTCAGTTGGCCACTCATGCCTGGCCAGTGCTTACACTTCCTGGCTCATCTCAGGAATGCATCCATCCTCAGGTGTGAAGCATGTATCTGTCTCATATCAGTTCTTAAATCTGCACAGTCCCCTTTAGACAAACTTCTATCTTGCACGGACAGCTCATCCCTCACCTGGCAATCTGGGTGACCTCCAGTGGCACTTGCTCTTTCTGATCTGGCCAGCCCTGCGGTATGAATTGTTTTATAACCTATAGCTCCCTGTAGTGTACAGTGGTTTGTTGGATTGCCTGGAACCTCCCATCAGAGATGGGAAGGTGTTGTAGCATGTCAACAGACCATCTCCTGTCCCACAGAGCCATCTGTGTAGTACTGCAGAAGCTATGCCCTGCTCAGTGTGTCTGCCACCAGTAGTGACTTTACTGGGCAGTACCTTATCCTCATGTCATAGCCCAGAAGTGGCAACAACATGAACTGCATGCACTTGCACTCAGCAGTGGCTTCTTCATGATGCTTTCTAAATTGCTTGTAATTAGATGGCATGTCTGTCTCATGCCCAAAAGGTGAATGGATTGAATCATTCCATTCAAAAGAGCACAGCCAGTAGCAACTTTTCTATCTGAGCACGTCCCCTTTCTGTTTCTGTCAGGGTGCTACTAGCAAATGCCAGGGTTGCTGGCTTTGCATCAGTGCTGCAACTCTGCAACACTTTGTAGCTCTAGTTGCTCCACAGGGCTGCGGTACTTTAGGACTCAGGCCTCACTTATGTTTTTTTTTTTTGTTTGTTTGTATTTTTACACTGTTTCAAATGCCTGTTCTTGGGTCTCAGACCTTTCCCATGCAGCATCACGTGCTAACTCTCTCAAGCATTCACAGGCTTTGATAGGTGTGTGTAGAATCTGAAAAGACAGTTGGCCAGCCCCATAAGTCACTGGACGCCCTTTGTTCTGGGTGTTTCCTTATGACCTCTCAGTTCTTCAGGGTTCAGCTGTCAGAAGTCAGATATCTGATGTTGGGGACCTCAGTTCTCCGCAGCTGCAGCTTGATGCAATCCGCCTAATATTCCACTCTCAGCACTTTTCTAGGAGTTGTCACAGTCTAGTATCATGGTCCTGGATTGTCACTTCCTTGACATCTCCTTCTCCTTTAATTTTGATGCCTGGGAGCCCTTCAAGTACCTGCTTCAGTTATGCTGGAACATCTCTGGGGGTGGGCTGATACCAATAGGCATTCTTATTCAGTGGCACCTTCCAAAAGGTGTGGCAAATGTTGTCAGGCAGCTGCATGGCTCATCAAGCTCAACATGCCAGAACCTCTTGACTTATTCTCCCTCCTTTCCTGTTGAGAATGTTGTTCTAGGATCATATCCATGGCTTGATCATATCCATGGTATGCTTGTGTATCCATTCCGAGCAATTGCCTCTCCTGTTGCACGGGTTTAATCAAGAGCTGGCATTTCCCCACTGGCCTCAGAATCATTTTATTGAACATCACAAGCACTTGTTCACATTTCACCAATCTAATATTGCTTCTTATCAGTGTTCCTCAAATTACATTGCAAAGGGCTCCACAATCCAACTGGAATTGAATTGTCATTGATGTAATAGTTGCAAATATGGCAGTTGAATGGCTAGCAGCTTTTCCCTTCAGTGCATGTACATCAATAGAGCCCTGTGCAGATACAAAAACATGTATATCCATGCATGTGGATATAAATTGGTATCCACAGAGTTGCTGGGCTCTACTGGGAACCACAGCGGTGAAAGCAGCAACAAATTGGGCCACGACTCCCAGGAGACAGTGCCCCGCGTCAGCAGCTCCTCTTCTGCCATGGCTGTACTGCCCCTAACCCAGCCCAGCCCTGCCCATTGGGGCAGGCACCAGGCTCATCATCAGCTGTCCCTGGTTGCGTTACTGAGTGCCAGAAGCTTGCATGCTCCTGAACAGGAGTCCCTTCTATGCAGCGGTTTGCGTTTTCTGTCCAGGAACATGAGAGCCACTTACACAGTCATGCAACCAGGGACAGTTGTTGGTGAGCCTGGTGCCTGCCCCAGTGGGCATGGCTTAGGCAGGGCTGGGTGTAGTATAACCATGATGGAGGACCAGCAGCCAGTGTGAAGTGGCAGCCCAACAAGCTGCTGCTTTCGCCACTGCAGTTCCCAATAGAGCTCTGTGGATACAGATTTATATCTGCGGACATAAATTGTGTGTCTGTGCAGGGCTCTATGCATCAAGAGTCTTTGGATTTGCTAAAGTCACACAGCAAATATCCTCCTCTTAGTTGGAAGTCCTTACATTCTTATTCACAGCATGTATTACTGCTTTTCTCTTCCTGGGGTAGCTATGGCATTGGAATAGAGAGTGGTTCTGCTTCCCACAATGCATGTGCCATTGTCTGTAGGCGGGGCATTTTTCTTTCTGGCTTTCATCTTGCTTTCCACAGTATACATACCTGACCATTCTTGGTCAGTCTGTCTGTCTCTCTCTGTCTTGATTTCTGGGTTGCTTTAGCTTGAATCTGTTATTTGTTCAAAACAATGTCAGCCACTAGTGCAGATCCTTTCCCTGGATAGGTTTCAGAGTAGCAGCCGTGTTAGTCTGTATTCGCAAAAAGAAAAGGAGTACTTGTGGCACCTTAGAGACTAACAAATTTATTTGAGCATAAGCTTTCGTGAGCTACAGCTCACTTCATCGGATGCATTTGGTGGAAAAAACAGAGGAGAGATTTATATACACACACACAGAGAACATGAAACAATGGGTTTATCATACACACTGTAAGGAGAGTGATCACTTAAGATAAGTCATGTCATGGTGGAAATGGGGATTTATGTATTCTTCCAGTACGGATTCTTAAAACTCAGGGTTGAGCGGATCCAAAACACAGAAGTGAGGAGAGGCGTGGCTCCACTTCATGCATTTCAGGAGTGGGGGAAGGGGACACCATGTGTTGTATCTCTCATGCACTTCTAAAATTCCTGGTGGATGATACTGAAAGGGAATGCTCTTACAGCAACTGCCAAAACTGTAGCTACCTACTTGGAACCTGAAAGGAAGAGCACAGGTTGTAGGAGGGAACAGTTTAGAGGAGGCACCCAAAAGTTAATCTCTGTTCACATGGCTAGAATGTTAGATAGCATTGCGGCATCTCTGTAAAGTTGCCTTAATAAAGAGCCTGTTTAGTTTTAGAAATCATGTTACTACGCAGCACATGGTACAGGAAGCACGGTGGCAGCACTCTATCTAGTGAAACCCAAAGTTAGGAAAAGAGTGTAATTAACAAGAAAACAAAGCAGCACATAGAAACAGCAGATGGGCAGAATGGAGGGATTCCAGCAATCAGGAATACTGGATTCCAGAACAACAACAAAAAACAAAAACAAACCTCACACAAGACAATGAAACAAAGAAATGATTCTTTCTTGAGGAATTCCACCATGATTTCAACAATTTCCATCCCACCATCAACCTCAGCCTGGACCAGTCCACACAAGAGATCCACTTCCTGGACACTACGGTGCAAATAAGGGATGGTCACATAAACACCACCCTATATCGGAAACCTACTGACCGCTATTCCTACCTACATGTCTCTAGCTTTCATCCAGATCATACCACTCGATCCATTGTCTACAGCCAAGCGCTACGATATAACCGCATTTGCTCCAACCCCTCAGACAGAGACAAACACCTACAAGATCTCTATCATGCATTCCTACAACTACAATACCCACCTGCTGAAGTGAAGAAACAGATTGACAGAGCCAGAAGAGTACCCAGAAGTCACCTACTACAGGACAGGCCCAACAAAGAAAACAACAGAACGCCACTAGCCATCACCTTCAGCCCCCAACTAAAACCTCTCCAACGCATCATCAAGGATCTACAACCTATCCTGAAGGACGACCCATCACTCTCACAGATCTTGGGAGACAGGCCAGTCCTTGCTTACAGACAGCCCCCCAATCTGAAGCAAATACTCACCAGCAACCACACACCACACAACAGAACCACTAACCCAGGAACCTATCCTTGCAACAAAGCCCGTTGCCAACTCTGTCCACATATCTATTCAGGGGATACCATCATAGGGCCTAATCACATCAGCCACGCTATCAGAGGCTCGTTCACCTGCGCATCTACCAATGTGATATATGCCATCATGTGCCAGCAATGCCCCTCTGCCATGTGCATTGGCCAAACTGGACAGTCTCTACGTAAAAGAATGAATGGGCACAAATCAGACATCAAGAATTATAACATTCAAAAACCAGTTGGAGAACACTTCAATCTCTCTGGTCACTCGATCACAGACCTAAGAGTGGCTATCCTTCAACAAAAAAGCTTCAAAAACAGACTCCAACGAGAGACTGCTCAATTGGAATTAATTTGCAAACTGGATACAATTAACTTAGGCTTGAATAGAGACTGGGAATGAAGGAGTCATTACACAAAGTAAAACTTTTTCCCCATGGTATTTCTCCCCCCCACCTCACGCCCCACTGTTCCTCTGATATTCTTGTTAACTGCTGGAATTAGCCTACTTTGCTTGTCACCATGAAAGGTTTCCCTCCTTTCCCCCCCCCGCTGATGGTGATGGCTTATCTTAAGTGATCACTCTCCTTACAGTGTGTACGAAAGCTTATGCTCTAATAAATTTGTTAGTCTCTAAGGTGCCACAAGTACTCCTTTTCTTTTCACTGAAGCTGGTTATCAAAAAAAATTTCAGTTGTGTGCTCTCATACTCTCCGAGCTTTTCATGTTTTTTCCCCCTTTTCTAAAACAATTCCGCATAGAAAATAAATTTTTTTTTTGTCTTCAGTGAATATATTGAGTTTTTTATATAGTATAAAGAACAACCATCTTTAAGCAGTACTATTTCCCAGCTAGGCGGTATACAACTTAAGTAGACTTAACTGAATGAAGACAACATTGGTTCTATTTCATCCAGAGACTGCCACCTTCTCGACATGTTGTAACCAAATGCACTGATGTCTATGCCATTTATTCTATCAGGATGAAATCCAGTGTTAAAAAAAGAACTGACATTCAACAATATGATAATCCTTTTACCAGAGACTGAATCTAGGGGGTAAAGGCGGTGGAGTCGGGATGGAAATACATTTCCTTTCATTCCATCCCAGCAGAGATGTCATCAACTGTCTACAGATGTATTACTGTTTTCTCCATGGCCTTGCTTGTGGGTTACTCCTCTAATCCCTAACAAGATCCATCAGTGGCTTGCCAAACTTCAGCTATTCAAGTATCATTCACAATATCCACTCTCACAAGGGTCTAAAACATTCCTCACAGGTGGCTGTCTAAAACTCAGCTACCCAAAGGCTGATTTACTTCCTGAAGCCTGGAAGGGCAAATTCAACCCTCAGATGCAAGTACATGGCACCCAATGGCTTCAGGGGAAACAGCAGCTTCACATTCAAGGACAGAATTTAGCGTAAGGTCTATACCTAGAAAAAACCCTGTTGAAATTACACAAAGGGCCAAAATATGCCCTCAGTTAAACGCTGAACAGAGTTATAGCAGAGCTCATGTAGTTCTGCATTTGATAACAGTCTCAATTTTATGTATGATTCACATCTTTTTTACTTTTCCACAGCAATAAGCATATAATGAAATACTATAGACTATTTGTTCTGGTTGATTTATACGGTGGGGGTGGGGAGAGGGAAGTCTACCTTTATTTTATGAATTACCCAATGCTTCAATCTATCAGTTTTTAGCCAAAATGTATTAAAGAGGTGGTAATAATTAATTGCCTTTCTATATTAATATATATGATAAGAATTAGGATTCCCCCAACACTCATGAGAGTACACTGCCAAATTTATCAAAGTACAATACTTTCCAAAGTGCCCAGTGAAAAGGGACTACAAGAAAGTCTTACGCTGTTCATAAACTATAAGGAAGCAAGCAGCTCACAGGTAACATGCAGAATTACGAACGAGTAGATTTGAAAAAAAAAATGTATTCTCCATCACTTTCCTCACATCTCCATTCCTTATCTTCAGGTAAATCTACTAATTCCTTAGTAATAGGACTGCCATCATCTATGCTTCGCTCCTCAATTTCTTCTGCACTAGGATGATTGCTACTGCCTAAAGCCCGGTCTATGTTCTTCTGTTTCAGATATTTTCCCATTACATTTGCCCCTTGCTGCAAACTAGATTGCAATTGAGCTTTTCACTTCCTATACTGAGCTCCTGAAGGCTTCTTCAGTAGCATCTTTTATTTTTTTACAGGGGAAAACAGTATTAGGGAGAGCAAGAGTCTATGTTCTGCAGTCTTAGAAAGTCAAACATTACGCATTAAGCATGGCAAACGTAGTAACAGTATTTCTTTTATATTGTTGCGTAGCTAAGGGTTTGATAGATATCTCTGGCGTCTCATTAAATATGTCCTTTATTAGTCGCTACTTACACTCTTCAAGTCTTAAAACATAAGAACGCTTTCACAATTACAGAATAAAACAAGGTTCACAATATCACAGCAGGGCTCTCACTTCACTTCAGTTTGTTCTTATATCTCACTGATCAACTGGCAATGCCCCACCCCATATATACCTGCAAGGCCATGGCTGACAACATTCTAGAGTGTTTGAGGAAAACGTAGTTCTCAAAAAGTCCGGAAGGTTCCATAAGATTCTACAAAAGTCTGGAACATTCTAGGAGGTTAATGAAAAATGAATCCACATATAGAAGACCTGAAACATGTTACTTCAAATATTCTATTTTCCCTTTTTTTCGCTAAAAACAAAAACAGCACCTCTAACCCAGCAACCCCTAGTCCAGCACCCCAGGCACTCATCTGGGTCACCTGCCTCTAAACCCAGCCTCACATCCCAGACTCTTTCCGGATCTGTTGGCTCCATGTGCCTTAGGACCTCAGCTGTAAAATGGGAATAATTTTTCCCTATCTCACAAGATAGTCTGAGGGTAAATCCTTCAATGTATGTATGACACTACAATAATAAGCACCACAGAATAGCATATAAAGAAAAAATTATAAGTTGTTTTATTACTGGACATATTACTATCAATCTGTTTAATTTACTTTTCTGTTAATTTTATTCATTGATATACTAAGTTAAACTTTGGTTTACTGAACTTGAGCCTTCTACCTGTAAGTATGTTTAGAGAGATTACTTAACCAATAATTTACAATCTCAAGTCAAAATGTGATGGAATTCAGTACCAAAGGATCTTTTCAAAAGTTTTTTAAAAAAACAAATACCCAAACCCCCAGACATTGTTATTTCATATGAGCTCCAACTTTTTGTAAAGCACTTTATAGTGAAGAAAATCTGTAGCCAATTGAAAGTCAGGTCTAGAAATATACACTGTTCATACATTATTCCCCTTTTAATTTGGGAGTGAATTTGGGTCTTAATACTGAAGAATCAATAGCATGGCATGCGCCTAGCATAACAAAGATAAGGCATTGTTACAGATTCACCACTCAGCTCTGCCTTTGCACCTTAGTCCTGATTTCCAATACCCTTGCTATTTCATTCCATGGTCTGTCTCAAACAAAGAGTGACAGACAGGCTGAGTTGTAGCAGCATATATGGTAGGTTTGTGATGTGCACAAATGGGAGATTTAGGATGGGACCGTCCAACTCATTTTCACTTGTGACCTACAGTTATACTAATACTGCATATGAAAATTCTGCCATCAGCTCAATTACAAAAGGAAACATTAGTGAGGGATTATACTGCAGAATGAGTGCATGGTCCCATTTTCTACTATTGACTGACAATCTAAATTAAAACTCCTGTTTAAAAGATGAATCCATACATAGCCTCCAAACCCAAAGATAATATCATTCTGTTAATGCTTCTGAAGACCAAAACTTCCTAAAAATATAATTACAGCAATTGAGACACATAATTAATACTAATTTTTAAGCATCAGCTTTTAAGAATACTGCATCAAAAATGCATCTTATCAAAATTACAGTCTGTTGCTATAGCAGGGACCTTCATGTCACTGTAGCTATCCATGTGATAAAGCCTATATTTTCAAGTTTATAACCCCACCATAAGCAAGATTTGCCTCATATGTCATCTTCAAATTCAGTTAGCTATTTTTAATGTCACACTTCTATGACACAGAGAAAGTGTGTTTAAGACATATGAAGAACAAATGTAAGTGAAAACTTGGTCCAATTTAAAAAGTAACATTCATTAAGTGAAGGGTCCTTAATGCCATCTTTAAGTGGTACTTAAAAAAAAAAGTCAGAATAGCCAAGTCATTAGGTTATAACCCAGAAAAGGGAATCACAGAGGTGTCCCCAGTGCTCATACATATAGTTATAGCTGGAGGGCCTTCAGTCTGAAAGTTGGTTGCACTGCATGTACAAGTCTTAGACATCCTGCACATAGTTGTGCACATGCTTAACTTTAAAGCATGTGAGTAGTCCCAATGAAATCAGTGAGGTTACTCATGGCCTTAAAGTTCAGTACATGGGTAAGAATCTTCAGAGAGAGTCACAAGAAATAGGACTGATAGAGTCTGAGTGCCCTGGTAGGAGTGGCAGACTTAAAGAAAGGGACATTTAAAGCCTACTATGACCAACAAACTAAACTACAACCAGTAGACCTTGTCAGGATCAAACTATTTCCTCACGACAAATCACACAATTAAAGGCAAGTACATGTGTTTGATGGTTCTGTAACCCTCCTGCCATGTGGAGTTGGTAGCAACAAAGGCCAGGTTCAATATCTAGGGGTTCCTCTTAACAATACAAACCAGAACCAGTTTGAGTCCCCAGCCTGTAATCTAGGAAAATTAACCACCACCCGTGAGCACCTCTAAGAAGCAACACTTCCTCATTCGCAAGCACTGAATCTGTGTATAGCAAAGACTTTTAATTAAAAAGGAAAAGGAACCCAGTAGGAAAAACACCACAACCATGATTCAAAAGCATATGACCATGAGTAAACACCCATCCCAGAGTACGTTGGGCAGTGTCTTTTGCATCAGTTTCTCACTTTGCAGCGTGAAAGTCAAACAACAAATGTTCCTTTATCACTCCCCTCTCCCTCCACTGCACGCCACTCGCAGTTGTCGTCCTTGCTCAGTGAAGACCTCCCACCCAAGAGAAAGGCATCGAGCAATGCTCAACTGCCGTGCCTTTGCAACTGGCTCACAATTTTTGCTGTTCCAGCTGCCATTGCTGCCCACTGCTGCTGTTCACTCTGCTACTGCTGTCTCTGCTACGATGTCACATTCTGAGGTTCCACCACTCAGTGATTTTAGAGGGTAGTGGGGAATCTCACTGTCAGACTGAACTGCCTGCACTTTCACTGCAACACTGTTCCACATCAAATCTGAGGCTCTGCACCTGGTTATCCATGATTTCAGCTCTAGTGATCACTGAACAAAACTATGACTCACAATTGAGTCTAATCAGTTCTATCTTTAAACAGTGGAGAGGGGACGATCAAATGGTGTCTAGGTCTCCTTAGGTAGAGCCACATCACTAGATAGAAACATCTATTTCCCTCCCCCCATTTCACTGTGATTTGGCATCCCTATCCACTGCTTAACGAGTGAGGTTAAGTTTAGGGGGAACTCCTCAATCAGAACAGGCTAAGTATTACTTAGCTGCCCATTACTCATACAATAAGGATAACATCATCTCATTATCCCTGCACTCAACAGTAAAGTGATTTGTAACCCAACAGCAGCCAAAATTGATCACTTTGGCAAAACAGTTCCCTCTGCTGAATAGCTAGGCAGAGTAGGTGTGTTTATGCAAATGAAAATACAGTCTGTTCCTCAAGTCTTTTCCCCCGGCTCATAACTAGATGTCAGGGGAGGGCTCATTCAGACCCTGCTCAAAAGATAGATCCTTGCTCATCTTACATAGCTGTGGATGGGTATATATTTCTCTGAAGCCACAAATCCATACATCCACTATGAACACAAGACAAAAAACACAGACATGTAGGATGGTGAAAAATGCACTCCCCCAGCCAAACAGGGAAGGAACACAGGTTGATGAGTGACCAATAGATAGATATTACAACAGACACCAGAAGAACCAAGTGCAAAGCAGTCTTCTGTTACCACAAGACAGACTCTCACTTACTCCAGCATCAAACTGCCTGCAGGGTACATATAAATTACTACAATACTATGGCATGAAATAACTGCCCTCCCATGCCGAGAGAGAGAATACTTCAGTTTCCAAGCACATTAAGAGCTATAATTTAACACAACTCTTATTTTAAAATTGATATATTTAACTTATTTATGTATTGATATAGACTATGTAAGCAAGTAGTTTCTGGTATTGACATTTAATTTTGTGATCTGAAATAAATGTGACAAAAGAGACGTTACAGTAATATGATGGGGAACTAAGTACACGTGGAGGAAAGCATACAGCCTGAATGTTGCACTGTGTCTCCCTCGCTGTTTATGCTTAAATACTGAACAGAATGGACATTTTAATAGTTATGTCTGAGTTGATTAGATGAATGGGGTGGGGAAGGGGGAAGAGGAGAGAGAGGAGAGTTTTAGTTCAGCCACTGAGTTTCACTGGCAATATTTGGTAAATTATTTTTTTCAATCCAAAACATACAAAAAAATAATTTACCAAATATTGTCAGTGAAACCTCTCAAAATAATTAGCCTTCCGCCCAATTTGGATGTTGCATGTAACTACACTTCGACATGTGCGCTGGCTAAGGAGGAGCTCCAGTGTAAAATTGCATTAATGTATTTACTGGAGCAGAATCTGTGCTTACATCTTGTGCAACCCCCACTGATAGTGCTGCAGGCAAATCAATGTGGAATGTGTCCAATATATTTAATGACTAATTAAAGAAAGTCTGACACAATATGTGGTGTCAAATTTAAGGCTGGGGCTGTATAAAGATATGCCCGCAATATGCTTCTGTAATACTAAGTCAGTACTTTTAGGGCAAAAGGGGTGCAACCACCTTGTAGCACACTGAGTGATCACAGCTACCTTGGTTGTGCACTACAACAAAAGTAGGGCACAAAGAGGCTGCTACAAACAACATGTATTCAGGGCAGTGCATGGGACGAGGTGCTAAGATGTTATTTTGCTCTATGTAAAAGTAATATACACACTAGGATTAACCAAAAGTAATATATTTTTTTAAAGTTTTAAGCAACATGCATTAATACATCACTAAGGACATGATAATCATGCTTCTGCAAAAGAGGATCTGAGAGAATCAGTACAGTGTCAAACTGATTTAAATATTCTGAAGATATACTTTTACGCAATTGACTGAAACACCCCTTCTGGCACAGCGTTGGTTTCTTTCCCTAAATTTATGTTCCTTTCAGTATGGAGATTTTCTTTTTTCCTGATACATATTTATAGTGTGTGAATGAAATTACACAAACACGGAACAAACTAACATATTTTCCTAAAGATCTACATTTATAGTAAGCTAGATAAAATCTGACACAAATGATATTAGCTAGGACATCAGACATGAAGAATGACACTATGTCCTTACAAGTCCCATTATGCCTAAGCAGGTACTGTGTATTGCGGTGGTTTCAAATAACTAAGTGACCTTTCCACCATATGTGCTTAGATACCAAAGCAAATCAGGCTGAATTAAAGACAAAAAAACAGCCTTCACTTTGAATTTTCCTTCCTGTCATCTGTTTCCTCCACATGCATTACCTAGTTTATTGTGTATGCGCGTTTTTATATTAACACCAAGCTTTCAGTAGTCAGTTTGTTTTCCAGGATACATCTAGGATTTTGTTCACATTAAGTAGTACCACATCATGAGAAAACCCATAAATAAGCCACTAAGGCATTTTGAAATTGTCTTTAAGATTCTTTTTTAGAAGAATTACTAACATGAAATGATACAATAATAAATTCTTGCAAAGGGGAAAAATAGCCTGGGAATAAAAATATGCCATGCTGTGTTTCCAAATTACCACAAGCAGCTGAAATTTGCAACATATTAGTTGAACAGGAAGCCAAATATGTTTAAAAGTACAATTGCCATAATATTATGGTCTCACTGGCAAGTTAAAATGACCAAAATTAGAATGATTGAAACTGTGGAAGGATCAAACCATTAGATGTTTTATGGACAAAAATATATTTTGGTTTCAGTTTTTCCTGGTGTACTTGTACATTCCACCCTCCAATTTTTTTTATTTTTTTTTAAAAGACATTTGTTTATAGTCTTGGGCACTTGGGCCTGTAAGCATGCAGAAAAAGGATTATACATAATACAAAGTTTAAACAACTATGGTATGTATTGAGAGACAAGGTAGGTAAGGTAATACCTTTTATTAAAGCACCCTTTTGCTGTTTTTCATGTTTCAGAGCTCTTCCTCAGGTCATAGTGATATGTACATCTGGCTGAATGGAATTTTTTTGCCATTTAAATCCTTTGCCTTCTTGTAGTATATATGGGGATCATCCATCTTTAAGGACTCAGTTCAGCTGCAAATGCAGCGAATTGTGGCTCCTGAGTCATTGTACAAGCCACAAGAATTGCCAAAAAAAACCCAGAGAATATTAAAGTTATATTTTACAAGGAGTGAGAAACCACAAAAAGCTGCAGGGCCAACAAGAGTAGTGAAAAGCTCATTAAAATACATCAAATTTTCTAACTGCAATTTATAGCTGTTTATTGAATTTCTCTAGGAATAGGATAGGAAAGGAAAAAGAAGTGCAATAATTTCCTATCTGAGGGGATATTATAAAGAGATCAACATTCAAAGTATTGTGAATACTGGCTTCCTTCTTCAGTGGGAATTGCTTTGACCATCATTATGATGTTGTATTTTATGGTATTGGTTTTGATTTATAAAGCTCTAAATGTCTTGGAACCTTGCTACTAGAGAGACCACCTCTCCTGTGCCTTACTGACACACACGTGATCAATAGAGGCATTGGAGATTGCTCCCACTTGGTCTGAAAGAGAGAGAGAGAGCTGTCAGTCAAGTTTTCTCTGAGAGCCTAGAAAAGGCTTCCCTCTTCACATCTCTAATATCCCAAATCTATTGGCTTTCAGGACATGCTGCATGGTGCATCTATGTACACAGATTGCTACAGAGGTACACTGAGGAAAATCAGATTTGGAGCAGTATCAGGAGGGAAGTTTGGTCTTATGTGGGTGGTTTAATTTTGTTGTTGCAATTTATAGCAGGGACAACTAGAACCTTGGATAAGCATCCCTTTTTATTCCTCATACATCTAAATACATTAAAAATGTATTAACATAAAATGATTACATTACCTGTTTCATACTTGTTTATTGTACACACTGCCAGAGCATAAAATACCTCCAATGGTACCCTGTGTACCACGTACATGATTCTTTCCTACTGAAGATCTAAAGCTATGTTTTCCTGAATAGGCACACGAGTGCAATACTTGCTCAGACCCATGCCTTTGGGAGAGAACTGCCCCACTGCCATACTGAAGGCATCAGCTTTCACTCCAAAAGCTTGTGTGGCATCGGGATGGGCTAATATGACAGCAGCGAGGACAAGCTTCACCTGTTCAAATGCATGCTGGCCTCGGGGAACCAACAGAAGTGGGCTTTTTTTTCCCCTGGAGTAAAGTGATGAGGGGTTTGGTTTGATTAAAAAAATTGGAATGAAATGTTGATAGAAATTTGAAAAACCCAGAAAACACCAGAGTTGCATGTATTGCAGGGAGCTGCCCAGTCACAGACAGCCTGGATCTTGCATGGGTCCATCTTGATTCCTTCTGAGGACAGGATAAAGCCAAAGCATTCTGTGAAGATCTGGCTAAAAGCACAACTTTCAAGTGTGGCATAATGACCATGCTGCCATAGCCTCTCCAGGACTGTTAGAACACAAAATGGTGTTCTCTTCAAGGTTGTCTAGATAAACTACCAAATACTGACCCAATATGTCTTGTAAAACACGGTTGATAAAATGTTGGAAGGTTACCAGAGCATGTCATCACTAAATATTTAAAGTGGCTGTAGCAGGTTTGGAAAGCCATCTTCCATTCGCCCCTAGAAAAGGTTTTAGGCTCCCAGGAGTGGTGAATATACATGTGGCCCCTACATGGTCCGGTAATTCCAGAATCAGTTGTAGCAGCTACTGATTCCTGATCACTATCTGGTTTCAGGCATGGTAGTCAGAGTCAGAGACTGTTGTCTTTTTTCATGACTAAGAGGACTGGGACATCAACCATTGACTTTTGGACAAACCCTCCTGCCAGGTTCTCTGGAGGTATTATGTAATGCAGCCAGCTAAGATTCCAACATGGTGTAAATCCACCCAAATTGTATTTTTGCTCCCAGCTCCAATTCCAAGGGGCAGTCCTAATCCTGAAGTGGAGGGAGATTTTTCACATTCTTTTCTGATACACCAGCATAGTCACAATATTTAAGAGGGAGTTCCAGTATAGTTCAGTGGGCACCCCTGCAGTGATCATTTCCTCTCGAGTCCTCCAGGCCCCAGGCACTGTGGCAATGTCAATTTGCTCCCCACAATACTTCTGACAGAATTCTGAAGGGAAACCGACCTTCTGTTCTTGTCCATGAATGAGTGGATTATGAAGGATCAGCCAGGAGATGCTGAGAATCAGAGGGAAGTGCAGGGATTGATTTATGCCAAATAGCAATATTTCTCAATGCCCCTGGATAAGAACTACCAGGGGAACAGTCTCTTCCATTATTGGACTAAAGACAGAGAGGAGCCA
Source organism: Dermochelys coriacea (assembly GCF_009764565.3). Classification (NCBI taxonomy): domain Eukaryota; kingdom Metazoa; phylum Chordata; order Testudines; family Dermochelyidae; genus Dermochelys; species Dermochelys coriacea. Next base: position 197,357,039 of record NC_050069.1, read on the forward strand.
TCAAGTTTCTATTAGGTCCAAAATGGCCTTGCATTGCAAAGGAATCTGCAGGGCCTGGGCTGCTGCATCTATAACATTGTTGGCTGTTCCCTGATTGATGTGGGCCTGTTGCATGAAAATCTTTGGGGGCTCTCTGGGGATGTGTAGTCAGATAGGGACCTGCAAGCGGGAACCCCCAGACGGAACTCTGGGCATGGCCCACTCAGGACTGAGGTGCAGATAAATTCTTTTCTCAGAGCTAGGTTGGTCCCTTTTACTGAACCTGAGGCGACGTTTCCCAGGTTCCTTGGGGCTCAGCAGGACAGGCAGAAAAGAAGAGGCCAGGTTTGCCACAATTGAAGCTTAGGTGATGGCAACAGCATCATTCCTGGTCTTCAGAAGTGAGCTGTCAATCAGCCATATCCTCCTGCATCAGTTCGGCGGCTGCAATGGACACTCAGGTAACAGTATGTAGATGGGGGGCTGCGGATATCCTCTTTATCCAAACCTACTGGCATCTCCACATGGGCCAGTTCATCTTTGATCTCTTCCCACAGATGCCACCGGAACCGATACCACTGAACTGCCTTGTTTCACTCTGTGTCCCCAGTGAGATGGCAGAAATGTGCTCTCTACGTAGCAATGTACTCTACCCCTGCTGGAGTTTCCTTAGTAGCCTCAGTTGAACAGGCAGGATGAGGTTCATTGAAGATGGCGGATATAGATGAAAGGAAGGCATTCCAGTTTGACAGAACTGGGCTGTTATTCCCCAGCAAGGGGAAGGACTATTCCTACACCTCCATGAGCAGACTGATTACCAAGCCCACCTTGGCCAAGTCAGAGGTGTAGATTTGGGGAGGCAACAAGAACCGAAGGTGGCATTGGTTTATGAAGCCCCAGAAACACTGGAAACTCCCATTGAATCATTCTGGTAGAGGTCCCCTGGGTCCCCTGACCAAGATGGGGCACAGTGAACTGAGTCTGAAGCATGGTGTTCTCTGAACAAAGCTGGCTTGCTTGATGCTGCAGCAGCCATTTTTCTAAGGTCAGCTACACAACTTGGGCCTGAAGCACTTGGTGATCCACCTGGAGGCGAGCAGCCTATGTGGGAAAGTCTGGTGCCTCTGAAAGCAGCAACTAGGCTGCTGGTTCCATACTTCCTGCACTAGGCCCACCCCCTTGAGGATTACTGTGTGGTCCATACAAGCTGTCAGGGCGAGGATGTAGGTAAACGGGCCTAGTGGTTAGTATAGGGTGGGGTCCAAGTCCCCACTCCAGCTGGGGTTCACAACCAGAAGGTTAGGAGCCAAGGTCAGGAACCACAAGTTAGATGCCAGGAATCAGGCTGAGTTAGGAAACAAGAAGGTCAGGACCTGGAAACAGAAGCAGGTAGTGCTGGCTAAGCAGTCCAGAGCAGGGTAGAGCCCAGTTGTATGGATGACTTCCTGTTTCTCCTTCTTGCATAAGTAGGGGGAGTGGGACAATTAGGAGCTTCAGTGTTCCACAAATCAGAGCCTCCTGAGCTGGACTTCAAGGAATTCTAGTTCTAGGCGATACCAGTAAGATGCCAGGTATAGGATTGGAGCATGATCACCAGCAGGAATCCTACAGACCTGGGTTCAAAACCCATGGAATCATGACAGTCAGAGGTGCAATGAGATTCCATGCGAAGCTCCTACACTCTTCTGGCCAATTAATTTTATTATCATTACTTATTGTCAAGTGCCAACAGTAAGCCCTACCCTGTACAAGCCACTAAAACAATCTCTGCCTTTTTAGTAGTTTACACAAATCAAAGCCCAAGGACAGAGATACATATTTTGAGTTGTTTCAGAGTAGCAGCCGTGTTAGTGTGTATTCGCAAAAAGAAAAGGAGTACTTGTGGCACCTTAGAGACTAAGAAATTTATTTGAGCATAAGCTTTCATGAGCTACAGCTCCGTTGTTTTCCTACTGGTATGGTGTTGGCATAAATGACAGGTGAGTGTTTGTGGGTCTGCTGGAAGAAGCAAGTTTTTAAAGAATTTAAAGTGGAGTGGATCAGAGCCCTGCCAGTACTAAATCATTGGAATGTCTAAACATTATAGATGACAATTTCCTAATTCAAAAAGTGTTTCAGCAAACACAGGGAAATTCTATATTAGACCTTATCCTAGCAGATAAAGAGGAACAGAACACAGAACTAAGATGCCAATGATAGCTTAGGTACAAGTGATCATGACTCGATCACATTTATAATGTGCAAGCAGAATAAAATTCAGGTGAGTAATATTTTTTTAATACACACACATGGTGCTTTAATAGGGCCAATTTCACAAAGCTGAAAGTGATTATGAGCCAAATCAGCTGAAAGGAAGAATTTAATTAGAAATGTGAATGATAATTGGGAATCATTTAAGAACACCTTGCTAAATGCCCAGAAAGCCACAATTGAGGAAGAAGGCTGTGCTGGTTAAGAAAACAACCTGGTTTAGAGCAGAACAGTAAAAAAAATATATAGTATAAAACCAAAGAAAGGAAGTTGATAGCATTGAATATAAATCAGAGCTCTGTAACTGCAGAAAATTGGTAAGGGAAGCAAAGGGACACAAAGAAATCTATGGACAGAGTTAAAGACAATAAGGAGTTTTTTAAAATATTAGGAACAAAAGAATCCTGATAATGGTATTGGTCCATTACTAGATTGAAATGGTAAAATTACCAACAACATTGCAGAACAGGCAGAAGTTTTCAATGAATTTTTCTGTTCTTCATTTGGAGAGAAAAAAAAACAGATGTACTCATCATATTGTGATAACACTCTTTCCATCCCACTAATAACTCTGGAGGATATTAAACAAAAGCTACTGAAGTTATTTTTAAATCAGGAGGTCCAAATAATTTGCATCCAAGAGTTCTGAAAGACGTGGCTGTGGAGGTCACTGTACCATTAATATTGATTTTCAATAGGTCTTGGAGCGCTGGGGAAGTTCCAGAAGACTGGAAGAAAGCTAATGTGCCAGTTTTTAAAGAACAAATGGGATGTTTCAGGTAATTATAGGTCTGTCAGCCTGATATCAATCATGGGCAAGATAATGGAGTGGCTGATTTGTGATTTAATAAAGAAATAAAGGAGAGTAATGTAATTAATGGAATCAACTTGGTTTTATGGAAAATAGATCCTGTCAAACTAATTTGATTTTTTTTATGAGACTACTACAAGTTTGATTGATAAAAGGCAGTGTTGATGTAATAAACTTGGGATGTCTCTAAGGCATTTGACTTAGTACTGCATGACAGTCTGATTAAAACACTAGAAAGATATAAAATTATCACAGCACACATTAAATGGATTAAAAATTGGCTAACTGTAAATAGTTAAAAGAAAAAGGAGTACTTGTGGCACTTTAGAGACTAACTTTAAAGAGCATAAACTTTCGTGAGCTACAGCTCACTTCTTCGGATGCAATCAGTGGAAAAATACAGTGTGGAGATTTATATACATAGAGAACATGAAACAATGGGCGTTACCATACACACTGTAAGGAGAGTGATCACTTAAGGTGAGCTATTACCAGCAGGAGGGGGAGGGAGGTGGGAAACCTTTTGTAGTGATAATCAAGGTGGGACATTTCCAGCAGTTGACAAGAATGTCTGAGGAACAGTGGGGGGGGGGGGAAATAGACATGGGGAAATAGTTTTACAAATAGTTTTGTGTAATGAGCCATCCACTCCCAGTCTCTATTCAAGTTAATTGTATCCAGTTTGCAAATTAATTCCAATTCAGCAGTCTCTCGTTGGAGTCTGTTTTTGAAGCTTTTTTGTTGAAGGGTAGCCACTCTCAGGTCTGTGATCGAGTGACCGGAGAGATTGAAGTGTTCTCCAACTGGTTTTTGAATGTTATAATTCTTGATGTCTGATTTGTGCCAATTCATTCTTTTACGTAGAGACTGTCCAGTTTGGCCAATGTACATGGCAGAGGGGCATTGCTGGCACATGATGGCATATATCACATTGGTAGATGCGCAGGTGAACGAGCCTCTGATAGTGTGGCTGATGTGATTAGGCCCTATGATTGTGTCCCCTGAATAGATATGTGGACACCGTTGGCAACGGGCTTTGTTGTAAGGATTGGTTCCTGGGTTAGTGGTTCTGTTGTGTGGTTGCTGGTGAATATTTGCTTCAGGTTGGGGGCTGTCTGTAAGCAAGGACTGGCCTGTCTCCCAAGATCTGTGAGAGTGATGGGTCGTCCTTCAGGATAGGTTGTAGATCCTTGATGATGCGTTGGAGAGGTTTTAGTTGGGGGCTGAAGGTGATGGCTAGTGGCGTTCTGTTATTTTCTTTGTTGGGCCTGTCCTGTAGTAGGTGACTTCTGGGTACTCTTCTGGCTCTGTCAATCTGTTTCTTCACTTCAGCAGGTGGGTATTGTAGTTGTAAGAACGCGTGATAGAGATCTTGTAGGTGTTTGTCTCTGTCTGAGGGGTTGGAGCAAATGCAGTTATATCGTAGAGCTTGGCTGTAGACAATGGATTGTGTGGTGTGGTCTGGATAAAAGCTGGAAGCATATAGGTAGGAATAGCGGTCAGTAGGTTTAAGATATTGGGTGGTGTTTATGTGACCATCGCTTATTAGCACCATTGTGTCCAGGAAGTGAATCTCTTGTGTGGACTGGTCCAGGCTGAGGTTGATGGTGGGATGGAAATTGTTGAAATCATGGTGAAATTCCTCAAGGGCTTCTTTTCCATGGGTCCAGATGATGAAGATATTATCAATGTAGTGCAAGTAGAGTAGGGGCATTAGGGGACGAGAGCTGAGGAAGCGTTGTTCTAGTCAGCCATAAAAATGTTGGCATACTGTGGGGCCATGAGGGTACCCATAGCAATGCCGCTGATTTGAAGGTATGCATTGTCCCCAAATATGAAATAGTTATGGGTGAGGACAAAGTCAAAGTTCAGCCACCAGGTGTGCCGTGACATTAATCGGGGATACTGTTCCTGACAGCTTGTAGTCCATCTTTGTGTGGAATGTTGGTGTAGAGGGCTTCTACATCCATAGTGGCCAGGATGGTGTTTTCAGGAAGATCACTGATGGATTGTAGTTTCCTCAGAAAGTCAGTGGTGTCTCAAAGATAGCTGGGAGTGCTGGTAGCGTAGGGCCTGAGGAGGGAGTCTACACAGCCAGACAATCCTGCTGTCAGGATGATAATGCCTGAGATGGGGTGTCCAGGATTTCCAGGTTTATGGATCTTGGGTAGCAGATAGAATACCCCAGGTTGGGGTTCCAGGGGTGTGTCTGTGGGGATTTGTTCTTGTGCTTTTTTCAGGGAGTTTCTTGAGCAAATGGTGTAGTTTCTTTCGGTAACCCTCAGTGGGATCAGAGGGTAATGGCTTGTAGAAAGTGGTGTTGGAGAGCTGCCTAGCAGCCTCTTGTTCGTATTCCGATCTATTCATGATGACGACAGCACCTCCTTTGTCAGCTTTTTTGATTATGATGTCAGTTGTTTCTGAGGCTGTGGATGGCATTGTGTTCTGCATGGGTGAGGTTATGGGGCAAGTGATGCTGCTTTTCCACAATTTCAGCCCGTGCACATTGGCGGAAGTACTCTATGTAGAAGTCCAGTCTGTTATTTCGACCTTCAGGAGAAGTCCACCCAGAATCCTTTTTTGTAGTCTTGGTAGGAAGGTCTCTGTGGGTTAGTATGTTGTTCAGAGGTGTATTGGAAATATTCCTTGAGTCTGAGACGTCAAAAATAGGATTCTAGGTCACCACAGAACTGTATCACGTTCGTGGGGGTGGAGGGGCAGAAGGAGAGGGTCCGAGATAGCCCAGCAGAAGAATCTGTCCTAAGAGTATAGTTGGATAGATTAACAATATGGCATATTAACAAACAATATGAGTTTTAATGTAAATGTCTAGATCTAGCCATAAATAATGTAGCCCATACTTACTGGATAGGGGAATTCTAATGGGAAGCAGTGACTCTGAAAGAGGTTTGGGGGTTGTTTTGGATAATCAGCTGAACATGAGCTCCCTGTGCAATATTGTGGCCAAAAGGGCTAATGCAATTCTGGGGTGCATAAACAGGAGCATCTCAAGTACGATTTGACACTGGTGCAACTGCAGTACTAAAATACTGTGTCCAGTTCTGGTGCCCACAGTTTAAGAAAGATGTTCAAAACTTGGAGAGGGTTCAGAGAAGAGCCACCAATATTATTAAAGGGTTAGAAAACATGCCTTAATAGTAGTAGACTCAAGGAGCTTCAGCTATTTAGATTAACAAAGAGAAGATTAAAGGGAGAGGACCACAGTTTAAGTACCTATCTGGGAAAAAATATTTAATAAAGGGCTCTTCAAACGAGCCAAGAAAGGTAGAACATGATCCAGTGGCTGGAAGTTGAAGCTGAACAAATTCAGACTGGAAATAAGGTATACATTTTTTTTTTTTTTAACAGTGACAGTAACTCACCATTGGAACAACTTCCCACAGGTTGTAGTGGAGACTCCATCACTGGCAATTTTAAAAATCAAGATTGGATGTTTTTCTAGGAATAATTTGGGGGAAATTGGCCTGTGTTATACAAGAGGTCAGACTAGATTATAAGGATCCCTTCTGGCCTTGGAATGTATGACATTTTCATTCAAATGGCAGAAGAATCCAAAGCAACTGCTCTCTTTTTACCTTCATAATCATAACTTTTCCAATGTCTGTTACAAGATTCCTCTGTTCTCATTACTTCAGTCCATTCAATAGCTTGTTTCTCAGACACTCTGCTTCCTTCCCCAGATGTGAAGATCAACTGTGCAGCTTGAAAGCTGGTACCTTCTACCAATAAAAGATATTACCTCACTTACTTTGTCTCTCATATATCCTGGGGCCCTCACTGCTGCAATGCTGCAAGAAGCTTTTACTTTTAGCAGTTTAACTCAGATAAATTCACACACTAGTATTTGATAGTCACTAACCACCCACTTACCATACTGATCACAGATCTACATATTTATTGAAGTTTATTAGATAGAATGAGAAAAGTTAGTGTATGTGTAGACTTAAAATGAAATGAATAGCCAGGTTTACAGACCTGCATTATCAACTGCTCTTCCTATCCTGTGTTCTCTTTACTTCCCATTTTAGTTTATTAGCATAAAGATTTCATTCACAGACAGGAATTAAGACTCAGGCTTTAGTACCAATGAATTTACTAAAAAGAAAAGGAGTACTTGTGGCACCTTAGGGACTAACAAATTTATTAGAGCATAAGCTTTCGTGAGCTACAGCTCACTTCATCGGATGCATTTGGTGGAAAAAACAGAGGACAGATTTATATACACACACACACAGAGAACATGAAACAATGGGTTTATCATACACACTGTAAGGAGAGTGATCACTTAAGATAAGCCATCACCAGCAGCAGGGGGGGAGGGGAAAGGAGGAAAACCTTTCATGGTGACAAGCAAGGTAGGCTAATTCCAGCAGTTAACAAGAATATCAGAGGAACAGTGGGGGGTGGGGTGGGAGGGAGAAATACCATGGGGAAATAGTTTTACTTTGTGTAATGACTCATCCATTCCCAGTCTCTATTCAAGCCTAAGTTAATTGTATCCAGTTTGCAAATTAATTCCAATTCAGCAGTCTCTCATTGGAGTCTGTTTTTGAAGCTTTTTTGTTGAAGGATAGCCACTCTTAGGTCTGTGATCGAGTGACCAGAGAGATTGAAGTGTTCTCCAACTGGTTTTTGAATGTTATAATTCTTGACGTCTGATTTGTGTCCATTCATTCTTTTACACACAAATTTGGACACAAATCAGACGTTCCTAATAAATTTGTTAGTCTCTAAGGTGCCACAAGTACTCCTTTTCTTTTTGCGAATACAGACTAACACGGCTGCTACTCTGAAACCAATGAATTTACTGTAACATTTGAAAATCTAAGTAAACAGTCCAATGACAAACTTAAAAAATGTGAACAAAAATCCCCCCACCCAATAAAATCTTTCAGGGTAGAGTTCAAAATTCATACAATTAAGAATGTTTTGAACCCATCCAGAACTAGCTACTTTATACAAGAATGCTAAGGCCAACATATCAGATTACTTGAAAACACAGATCAATGGGAAACAAAAAAGTTACAGATGAGATGATATGTGCAGGCATGTTCTGCTGCAGGGGGAATTTCAGGAGAAGTCCTGGATGGCCTGACCAGCTCTACTTCTAGAACACTAGGAATCCACAGGAGACACGTCCTTTAGAAACAGAAGAACTTCAAGGGTAGGGTGCAGATGGTACATCATCTCTGAAAGCCGTAGGATCTCCACTGGGAAGATCTTCATTCCACTTATTTTCACCATAGAAAGATGAAGTAGAGTAGCACTAAGAATTCTGATATGGACATAGGAATAGCCATATGCAAGCAGATCTATGGTCCATCTACTGTAGTCTGGTATGCTGTCTGACAGACTAAACTTGCTTCAGAGAGGTGAAAAAACCCTTCCATAATGCATTTCAGGCATCACTGATAAAAAAAGGAATACTTATCCACAGTTAACACACAAGATACTACAAAGTTTAGATTTCTTCTATATTAAATCTCAGGTGCCAGTATAGGATAAATATGGGCAAAGGCTGTCTTTTTAATGTCAGCCACTGTAATAACGCAGTGCATCACGAGGGAAAGTTTCTTCCTGATCTTAGCTGGTGATCACTATGTCCTGAGATCTGAGGACAAACAGCCCTTGTAAAGCCTATCTTTACTAGTGTAGTGACTATGCATAAGTGAAAAGAAAAGGAGTACTTGTGGCGCCTTAGAGACTAACAAATTTATTAGAGCATAAGCTTTCGTGAGCTACAGCTCACTTCATCGGATGCATTTGGTGGAAAAAAACTTTTTTTTTCCACCAAATGCATCCGATGAAGTGAGCTGTAGCTCACGAAAGCTTATGCTCTAATAAATTTGTTAGTCTCTAAGGTGCCACAAGTACTCCTTTTCTTTTTGCGAATACAGACTAACACGGCTGCTACTCTGAAACCTATGCATAAGTGATATTTTTGTAGTACCAAATACGGTATAGCACATTCTACAATGGACTATCAAACTTCCAATACTGGGGGCCTTTTAACCAGACAAATTCTACTGTCAATTTAACATCTGATATGATCCTGACTGGCAGAGACAGCAGCAGAGAGATTAACTCTATGTAGAGACAATGGAGCTACACCTGTTGAGGATCTGACCTGTATGCAACGGTGAATTAATGATTTTGCCACCCCAGGGCCTGAAATAATTGCCGCCAACCCCCCGCCAGCAGCTCCTGCTCCGCCTCCACCTCCTCCCTCGAGCACACCGCCGGGTCCTGCTTCTCCCCACTCCCTGCCAGTGCTTGTGCGCGATACAGCTTCGCGAAGGAGAGGGAAAGAGGGGGGAACGTGGCGCGCTCAGGATAGGAGGCGGGGATTTGGGGAAAGGGACCAATAGGGGCAGGGAGGGGGTGGGGAAGGGGTGTTGGGGCGGGGCTGGGGTTGAGGGCATGAACTGGCACCGGGGGAAGCAGCCTCTGGCTGCTATTATAAATTTGCCACCCCTGCAAATTTGCTGCCCTAGGCATTAATACACCGCTGCCTGTATGCTCTTAAGAGGTATTTTCTATCTCTAGTTTAGGGTTTATAGATCACAGTTTCACTAATGCTAAAAGTTAAACAGCTTAATTAGGCTACATATAGAAATAAGCTCCAGACATGCATGGTAGTCATAGAAGAAAGTATTTTATTACTCACTAAAACATACACCCTTATTCTAATAAAGGAGTTTTTTTCCTGCAGTGGTTCACTACCTGTAGATGTGTTTTTCCTTGGTCTACTAATTGGTTGCCTGAAAATTAACCATACAAGTCTTTGAAGCACTGTGGTCACTACTATGTTATTAAAAGCATCTGTGCAAATCAACCAGTCTCACTTCTTTTCATATGAAAGGAAAAAAGTTAAATGTTCTAACAAGCCCTTTGCATGACAGGCAACTGAACTGGCTATACTTCAAGCCCTCAAAAAAACAAACAAACAAACAAACAAAAAAAACGACACACAATTCTGTATCCCCAGCCCTGTGTCTGTTCCCTAGCCCTCCCCACTAACTAGTTCGGTATCTCACAGACCCCCATCTGTCCCAAAATCCAACCCTACATCCATTGTGTACACCCCATGCCTATCCTTGCTTCTCAGCACATCTCTGCTCTTCCTGAAGCTCTGGAAGTTCCTCCCACCTTCCAGGCCTGGAGAGAGAGTTCCAAGGAGGGGTTCTTCACCCCCACCTTTCAGATCTGGAGGGGTGGTGGATCCAAAGGGGGTCATTCAATCCCCCACGCTTCCCAGACTAAGCCTGCAGGGACAGAGAGGAGAGGTGGGAGGAGCAGAAAAGAGCCAATCCATTACTCAGAAGAGAGGCGGGGGCAGAGCAGAGCCACTCTGAGTAGATGAGCTCTTTCTGCTCCCTTCTCCCACCCACCCAAAAAATGTGGTATGGGCTCTCTGAAGGACTCTGGAACTAGACAGCAATACAGTTGAAGACTGTAACTTGTACTCTCAATTACCTCTTGCACCAGACTGACCACATTAAGGAACAGCCACTGTAAATTACAATATAACTAAATACATCACTATCACTTTCAATTTAATTTTTCATGGCATTGTAATGAACTGCTGACAAATATTAGGAGTATGTTAATAAATGGTTTGTGGTCCATATTTTTTCTACTTTTCAAAAGTTGTCCATGACTTCAAGGTTGACAACCTGCAATTTATTGATTACTTTGCAGGTGGTTTCCAAATGACCTATTTTTGTCAAATGTCACATTTTATATATTACTGTGCAGTATCACTAACCTTTGCTGTTAGCCTGCATAGACATCAAGAATACTGTGTGGTGAGTGTAACAGAAAGATATTAAAATCTAGAGTCATGACCTGTTTAAACAGCGTTGGCTTAAATAGCTATCCATATTTGGACCTTGTGAATTTATTGTACTGAGGGCCAGTACTCCCTTTTCTTTAAATATAAAGCTGGAAATAATTCTACTCTTTTTAATAGTGGATTCCCTTAGTAAAGAATTTAATTCCTCCAATATAAAATTCTACAGGAAGAACATACAAATAGCCATACTGGATTAGACCAATGGTTCATATAGCCAAGTATCCTGTCTGACAGAGGCCTGTGCCAGATGCTTCAGAGGGACTGAACAGATCAGTGCAATTTTGAGTGATCCATTCCCTATCGTCCAGTCCCAGCTTCTAGCAGTTGGAGGTTTATGGACACCCAAAGCATGGGTTGCATCCCTGTCCATTTTGGTTAATAGCCACTGATGGACCTGTCTTCAATTAACTTATCTAATTCATTCAGTTGTCGTTTTGGAAACATCCCCTGGCAACAAGTTCCACTGGTTGACTGCATGTTGTGTAAAGTAATACTTCCTTCTGTTTGTTTTAAAGGAATCTATGGAAAGGATAGTCAGTCACTCTAATACATTGTCAAGCTGATTCTTAACCATTTCACTCCTTTTGTAGACATTTAGATTTCTACAAAGAGGATGTACAGCTTTAAGTGCCTGCCCCAGGTGCAAGGCAGTGAAGAATTAGAACCTATATATTTTAAAAAAATAATTCTGTAGAATCTTGTTAGTTTCATCCCTATTAAGTTCTACAGGACTTGCCGCATAGAAGAAACAGCTAAAGTTATTTTGTTATTAGGTGCTGTAAAAGGTATTTTGGGAAATATCAAAAGTGATTACCTCCATATACTTTACCAGTGCCATCACTGATCTCTCTCCCAGAACTTCTCTCTGCATACTCAAACATTGTGTTTGCATAGTTGGTATAATACAGTCATTTGGTATTCAGCATTCAAAATAATTAGGTAATAATGAATCGAATCAAAAACATTACCCAGGCTAGAAAATTTCCTTCTATAGTACCTGTGCAGAAAAGTATTTTTTTATATTCTAAGTGGTATTTTTTCTGCTTATTGTTATAATTTAGTTAATCTTAAAAATCTATTGAACATTGTTTTCTAAGGGCAACATAATACAAATGCCACCTTTGACTTTTGCAGCACAGATTAGAGATCAAGATCACTGTAGTTTCCCCTCACACTTGTAAGAGAAATCCAGGACTGTATCACTCAGGCATGGAAAAAATTATATTTGCAAAAATATCAAGAGTTCTACACATGCATTGTCTCTATCATATTTATTCGGTTTTCCAGTTTGGGGGAGTTAGCCCACCTCATAACATCTGATCTCTGCATAATAAATTTAAAACCAAACTAAAATTAGAAAAGCAATTCTAGGAGCAGAGCTTTTTCCTAATGATCTGGGCATAGCGGATTTGTATAGAGTCGAAAGGTAGAAGACTATAATATAGTTATTGTACAAACAAAACCCAGAAATTATAAGGCAAGGCTCCTACACCCAGAGTCAAGCCTCTTTGCCTTCTGCAAAGCATGTACCACTTATGCTCTCCAAAATTATCACACTAGATCCAGGTAGCTAGTCTGCTCTGACTACTTGTGGACAAGTCCCCATTGGTATCGTTTTGGTGAGTGATAGAGAGGTAGCAGAAAAGCCTTGACAGGATTTACCACGTGGCACAAAGAGAACAGTTTACCTCTGCATGTTCTCATCTACCCTCAACCCAGAGAAGCTGCCAGAAGAATTAAAAAGCCTGTATTTGGATACAGGTTTTAGTTTCTTTCTAAAGCTTTGGTATCTTAAAACCAACACTGTAGGATGAAACCTGCATTGTGATGTGATGTGGTGCCATCAGCTATACAGAAATGTTTTGCCAAGTGCTAAGTGGCACCTCCATTTATTTTCTCTTGTCTCTAGTATTTCTTTTAAAGGCATAGGGGCCTGTTCCGCCTCTTAGTCTATGGCTGAGCTTTCCACTAACTTCAATAGGTCCCAGGTGATTTTGCCCACCTAATGTCCAGCATACTTAGATGAGCCACTTATCACCTCATCCAAAATATTACTCTGAAACAAAATGAACAAAGTTGTAGAGACGCTGAATCACCTCAGTAGTGCTGGTCAGAATAGAAAAGCCTGATCAATTAGAAGAGGCAGAGTGATCCAGTGGATAAGACTCACGAGATTTTGGATTTGCCTGCATGGACATTTAGTTTGTGGCAAGCTGGGGTGTGAATCTACCACACATTAGCCTGTTGCAGACTGATTGTCCATGTAGACCCTGCTGATATGCATTAACAATTCAGTAATGTGCTTTGATCTAGTCCCCTTTGAAAGTGGACTAGGGAGGATTAGATCAAAGTGCATTAACAAACAGCAAGGTCCACATGGACAGTTATCCACGATGCTTGTAAAATATTTTACAAAGCATTTTGAAGTCCTGTCATCTTGCCCAAGAGTGAAAAAAAAAAAAAAGGCAGCCCGCTATCTGACTGAGTCAGAAAACTCTTGACTTCCTAACCAGCCTATTCCTTTTACATCAGGGTGGAGAAGTTAGGTGGATTTGTTTCAGCAGCAAAGCCAATAATAGCACAGGTGACAACTCAGGCAGCTCACATCCCAATTACCTTAGATGAGAGCTGAGTCACCTGGCCTATTGCTTCTACCACTTCCTGAATCATGAAATGGCCTTTCATAGAAACAGTGTCTCTTTCTGAGGCAGCATGAGGCAGGGAAAAAAGCTTTATCTTCATTCTGATTTTCTGCTCCCTTCCTGGTTGATCCTGGTCCTCTTTGCTTTTTTCTTATTCTTTGCCATTGTTTTTCCCTTTACCCATTTCCCCCCTGTACACTCTCCACCTATCACACTTGGGCAAGAGCATCTAGTGCTAAAATCATTACTAGTGAGGGAAGTCAGATGCCAATGTCATTGGACATTAGGAGCACTGCTACTGGCAGCTGAGCTACAATGCTAGTAACACCTCATGTCTAACCCTGGTAATGTAGCTAAAAACTTTTGATGAGACAAGCAGGTTGTCCCATTAGTATCACTGCAGGAGGTTCACTCCAGATGCAGTCCTACTTCTGTGCTAGAAATCAACTGGGTCATCATGCCTGATAGGTACCACTTCTCCAACTGCTTCCTTCACCAGCATTAGTGCTAATAGCCAATTGCACCTCCAATGGGCATGCACACAGTCTGGAAAGTACCATGTAAGGACTAAATTAGCCTCAAAGCCTTCAGACAAACTGCTGCAGCCCCACTGACACATCAAGAGATTACACTGAGCTTGAGTCAGACCAGGACCCTGCAATACAAGAGCCAGTATGACATTCTGTCAGGACAAATACTGCATGTGGTTATCACAAAGACATTCCATCACAACTCAACATAATGGCACATTGTACGATCTGAAATGTATTTAATGGGACAGATATCAGTCCCCTCTTTAAAATTAATATCCCACCAATAAAATGAAGATACGATTGTGATGGGAGATTTTAATGCCAAAGTTGGAAGAGGGAGAGAGAGAGTGAAAAGTTCATAGTAAGGTATGGTATTGGAGAATGAAACGCACGAGGAGAATGACCAGCTATACCGGCAGAGAAGAGGAGAATGTTCACTGGTAACACCTGGTTCCGAAAGGCCAATAGAAAGTGGCCCTGGATCACACCAAACACGAAGACAAAAAATGAAATCGATTACTTTCTGATCGATAGATGACGCATTTTGCAGGATTTCAGTAGTGCCATCATTCAATATCGGTAGCAATCATCGCCTACTGAGAGCCAGACTCACGTTCACTGTGAAGGTGGAGAAAAAAAGGTGCTGTGTATGGTGAACAGAAGGCACCAACTGGTAGCTTTCGATGAGGCAATCCTGAAGGAAAACATTTCTAGGGAAGATTGGAGTCTCCTGGACGACTGCGATGACAATTATGAGAACTTCAGTAAGAGACTGAAATGGTGTGTGAAATCAGCTAAGCGTGAAAGACCAAGAAGACTCTCGGAGAATACAAAGACTTTATTGGAGAAGAGGAGGAAAATGAAAAGAAGTGGCAGCAAAGGCTTGAGTATTCCCTTCTCTGCAAGCTCATACGAATGAAGCTGAAGGAAGACTTCGAGAAATTTTGAACCAAAAAGGTCCTAAAGATTGCTGAAGATCATAAAATGTCTCAAAAAATACAAACAGGAACTGGTGTTGTACAGGTCATCATTATTGGCTTTGAAGAACAAGGATGGAGAATCAGTAACTGATCAAACAGAGTTGGAGGCAATCTGCAGGGATTTCTATACCCAGCTGTTTGCATCCCGTATAGACATCCTAATGCCATCATTTCAACAAACTGATGAACACATACTCCAGGTTCTCATCAGTGAAGTCAGTCATGCAGTCCATCAAATGAAAGAGGGGAAGGCTCCAGGCAAGGACAGTCTGACAGCAGAAGTGCTTAAGGCAAGAGGTCAGGAACTTTGGAAAGCTCTCACCCAAAGATTCAACCTTTACTTGGAAATCCAGAAGATACCGTCCAGTTGGAAAGAGTCCAACACCATCTTGCTGCATAAGAAACTTGATCGAGAAAATCTAAAGAACTATCGCCCGATCTGTGTGCTTTTGCACATCTATAAGTTGTTCACTAAAATAATAACAAATAGACGATCATGAAACCTGGATGAACAGCAACCTAGAGAGCAGGCTGGCTTTTGAAGGAATTACAGCATGATAGACCACTCTAGTAGTTGGTTTAGAGTGAAGATGTGTTCAAGGGAATACAAGTCCCCTTTGTGCATTGCCTTCGTGGACTACGAGAAGGCGTTCAACAGCATAGAGACTAACGCTGTTCTTGAAGCTCTTTCAAAACAAGGCATCGGTGCAAAATATATCACATTACTAAAGGAAGCAAACTCTGGCTGCAGCACAGACATATCACTGTTTGATACTCCCCTCCGAATCCCCATTAAGAAAGGTGTGAAACAAAGAGATACAGTTTCACCAAAATTATTCACAGCCTGTCTTGAATTGGTTTTTCGATAAGCAGACTTGAAAGGCGGGATTAATATCAATGGTGAGTGGCTAAACCATCTCAGGTTCGCAGATGATATAGTACTGATAGCTGAAAATACAGTCCAGTTTAAGAGAATGCTCAAAGAACTGAATGCAAAAAGTAGTCAAGTCAGATTAAAAATGAACCGTTCGAAAACAAAATACATGAGATCAGATGTTCTGCCAAGAACCCAAATAACTCTTGGAGGAGAGCAGATCCAAGAGGTTTATAAATACATTTATTTGGGCCAGGAAGTCAACACGTGCCACGAATCAGAAAGGTGAACTGTCATGCAGAAAAAAAGCTGGATGGTGCACATTTAATGATATAAAGGACATCCTCCAAGGAAAGATCAGCAAAACAATTCATGCAAATCTTTTTAACTCAACCGTGTTGTTGAAAGCAGGCTCAGCAAAATGCGGTAGACGGGACATGTGGTCCAAATCAGCAACAACAGATGGACCGCAGCTATATCCAAGTGGTATCTGCGAGAACAGAAATGGCCACGCGGTCGGCCTCCAAAGAGGTGGGATGATTTCCTAACAAGGAGATATGGACAAGCATGGCAAAGGATGGCCAGAGCGAGAGAAGATTGGAAGACGTATTGTGATCAGCTCAGTCTCAACTGATGAAGGACCGACAGTCTACACAAAACCAAGATACGTAGCATTGGCAGTCCTAACTTATGGATATCACAGTTGCCACTGACTCTAGCTGTTGAAATCAGGAGTGGTCTTAACATGTCCCCAAGCAACAAAGACATTTATAAGTTCCTTCATAGTCAGTTTAATATATACACACACGCATTTTTATAGCTTTGTAAGCTTATTGTTGAACTTCTGGGGGTCAATCTTTTTAACTATCCAACTATTGATGTTAGCTTATTGTTCTCGCAAAGTTTATAAAACAGAAGATGTGGCACACTTATGAGACAGTCAGAAGAGGTATCAGAGTAGCAGCCGTGTTAGTCTGTATTCGCAAAAAGAAAAGGAGTACTTGTGGCACCTTAGAGACTAACAAATTTATTTGAGCATCAGAAGAGGGCAGCCTTACACATCTTCCAGGTTACATAGTCAAAAGGTGCATCTTAATCAGACTCCAAGGGTATCTTCTGTAAAAGACACTGGCCCTGGCTCCAGGACCTAAAAAAGTACATACATTGCTTCCCATCAAAAATATTAAACTTGCATCACATCTCACACTTTCAGAGTAAGGAGTTAAAAGGAATATATTAAAATCTCTCTAGATAGTGTATTTGAGGTAGAGAAGTATGTTTCACCTTATCCAATACAGAATATAAGTACGTATGAGTTTATTACATTTGCACAAAGCAAACCGAGTCACTGAAAATGGCACGTTTTCCCAAATTCATAGACCCACCTGTAGAATCCCTTCAAATCTCTCATCCAATGTGTCCAACTTCACATAGAGATGGCAATTTAAAATGAAAACTTGGTGGAGGGAGGGAAGTTAATTTAACTTTTAACATTTCTTAGATCAGAGGTCTCAGGTGGGTAGTTCTATTAGATTTTTGTATGGATTCTTGTAAGATGGTATATGTAAAAAGCTTTATTGAGTTCACTGAATGAAGCTCAAGAATATACAGACAATATGAATTTGAACTTTAATCTTGTTCTTTTTTGGAAGACTATTTTCAAAATGTTTAAGTAAACTATATATAATCTCTTGCAGGAGACAAGACTGAATACAAACCTATGATCCAATAAATATGTTTTGCTGATCTCAGAACATGAGTGCATGGCAGCATCAGGACTCCTGCACTGAGCCATAACACTGCTAGACATCTCACAGTTGGATTTTTCAAATGCCAGTTCCATCAAGCAAGTTTATAAGCTTATTAAACCCAAAACACCGAAGACAAAAGTTTACAGTAAACATGGATGAGAAAGAAAGATTAGAGTGCCGATGACAAAGGAAGAGAAAGATTACAATGTGAAGGTATAATGTAGGTGGAGAAGAATTACCACAGACATGTTTTAATACAATAGGACAAGGTTTTTCCAGCAGATGCAGGATGGTTTAAGCATATTTTTAAACAATATTCCTGGTAGTTAATCTCTCAACTCTGCTAGGGCTTCAACAAGATTCTAATGCCACCAAACAATCTTTATGTGCTTATGTTCCACCCTTCCCCTCTGCTTAAAAGGAAATCAAGTGTATAGAAGAAAAGGAGTACTTGTGGCACCTTAGAGACTAACAAATTTATTTGAGCATAAGCTTTCGTGAGATACAGCTCACTTCATTGGATGCATTCGGTGGAAAATACAGAGGGGAGATTTATATACACACACACAGAGAGAACATGAAACAATGGGTTTTATCATACAAACTGTAAGGAGAGTGATAAAATGATAATGATAAAACCCATTGTTTCATGTTCTCTGTGTGTGTGTATATAAATCTCCCCACTGTATTTTCCACCAAATGCATCTGATGAAGTGGGCTGTAGCTCACAAAAGCTTATGCTCAAATAAATTTGTTAGTCTCTAAGGTGCCACAAGTACTCTTTCTTTCTTGCGAATACAGACTAACATGGCTACTACTCTGAAACAAGTGTATAGAGTACCAAATGTGTTTCATATGATTTGTTAAAGGGATATTCTTCTCTTGATTTAGGAGCATCTCTCCTACTAACATTAAGAAGGAGTTGCACTCATCCACTGAGAGAAGAATATTCGCTTCTGGGTTTGCTCTGTGCACATCAGTGGGAATATGCTGACAACTTCCTGTACTTAGCCCCCCTGCTAAAGGTAAAGTCAAGGCTAACAAGTTCAGAAGATAAACCTCTAGCTATTATAAAAAAAATCCCCATAATAAAACACACTACCCTTAAAAATGAGGAAGAAAGGCAGTGCTAAATTCTCAGCTACTCAGGTGAACAGACACACAAACAATATACCCCAGGCATTGGGCTAGTCTCAACTTCAGCTTTATAGATTTTGAGGCTGGAAGTGACCCATGTGGTTATCTAATCTGACTGCCAGTATAACACAGGTCATAGAACTGCCTTGAAAATGTGCATGTGTACACTTCATTGCCACACTGTAGGCAGTAACCATAATCCTATTAGATGAGAAGCAGAAAGCAAGGCTCTTCTCCATTTCAACAAGCATGCATGCTCATCAACAGAAAGCAAAGGGGAAGGTGTGATTGTTTCTAATCTCTAGTTTCTGTTATCCAGCCCCTTCTTTGTACTGAAGTTTCAAGGCCTGAATAAAAATGGGACCCAGTTCTGAACTACCTCTGCTTTCAATTGTGTAAAGCCAAATCCCAGTTGACGGCAAAAGCCACCTTGGATGTTTCCCCACTTCTAGGGGCACATACTTGTACCTTTATCAAAACAAACCACCACCCAGGTTTATTTGTGTGCAGTCCTCCTAAGGATTTTTCCATGTTGCAGCTGCTATTTTGAAAGAGCCGATAAGGTAATCACTACCAACTGAATGACTTAAAAATATAAAGTTGGGGAGAGAGGTTACATTTTAAACCCTTCATTTAAACAACCGAGTTACGTTTCTGCCTACAGTCACAGTCTTTCCTGTTCTACCAGACCGAATTGACTACAGTCTCCTCTCAATATGCCACACTCAGGGGACAAGGGGGAAAACAGTAAAAAAAGAAAAAAAGGAAAAAAAAGTAAAGCTGCTAATAATTTCATCACTAGTTGCCTGCGGTTACATTGCTTCCCTGCTCTTTGTATCAGCATTTAATCTGTGTTTGTGGTTGGTCCCTAAATTTCCCTGTCACCCATCAGATTAGCTTTCTCATTTGATTGTTTTAAATGGTGCAAAACACTGGTGTAGCAGGGATAGTGACATGACTGAACTCAATTGGGGATATAATTTCTTCCAAAGAGTGAGTCAAATTCATCTCCAGCAAAAGAAGTGTGACGGAACCCTCCATTCATTCCACCCTACACAGTGGCACCATTAGAGAAGGTGACCCATGGCTGCGAGGATCCTTCCAAGTGATCAGTGGGACTGTACACCTGTTGCAGAAACTCCATCAATCTCAGAGGTATTGTGCCTACTTATGCCATCATTCAAATTGGCCCACTTGGGTCAAGCAAGCTAGGCAACTCTCAGAACCTACAGTTGATTATTACTTAAAAATAACAAAGCAGCATGAGCATATGGTGTATACTATATGCACCTCCAGGTATTATGATACAGTGCGGTGCATGTTCTCCTTGAAAAGCACACATTACCTGATGTGGCTGTGAGCTGGACCATCTGCTATATGAAGGAGCACCTGAAGTCTTGCTGGCTGTTGACCTCTGTAAAATAAAAATGCCATGCATTCAGCCAGAGTTCAGTATAAATATCTATATATGAACTTAATTAATGTCAGCAACCCAGATTTCTACAAAGAAACAAAGGCAGCACTGTCAAGGGTTAGGGCAGTGGCCTGAGACAAAGGAGACCTGGGTTTTAGTTCCAGCTTTGTCATTGACCTGCTGTTTGACCTTGGACAAGTGCCTCCATGCTTCTGTTTCTCCTCACAGCCTTAGTCTTGGCTATTTAGATTGCAAACACTTGAGAACAATCTCTGTTCTCAGTGTAAATAAGTGTGTTTACACTGTCTAGCATAACTGGGTTCCAATCTTAGTTGGGGCTTCTAGACACTACTGCATCATAAAGAACAACAATGCAGAGTGGTCATCTTATTATGTAGCCTTATGCTTTATTTCCCGTTACCGCTCCATGTCTACTGACGCAAAAGTGCTAAACCATGTCTAATGTGACAAAGCTATAATATCTACCTACTAATCTAATTCCAGCCATACTCCTGCAGAACCATCAATATGTAATCTGCATACACTGTAAAAAGCATACCAAGTCCTGTTTTATTCTTTGAGCTGTAATCTTAAATGCAATACTTGTGACATACAATAGTTAAGTGAAAAAAGAAAAGGAGTACTTGTGGCACCTTAGAGACTAACAAATTTATTTGAGCATAAGCCTCCGTGAGCTACAGCTCACTTCATCGGATGCATTCAGTGGAAAATACAGTGGAGAGATTTCTGAATGTATCCAACGAAGTGAGCTGTAGCTCACGAAAGCTTATGCTCAAATAAATTTGTTAGTCTCTAAGGTGCCACAAGTACTCCTTTTCTTTTTGCGGATACAGACTAACATGGCTGCTACTGTGAAACCTGTCAATAGTTACGCGAGATGGTGTACTAATTGCCACTGAGTTTAAAATTATTTGAAAAAGTATTACCTAACCAGCAAGTTGAGTGATCTGACCCTTATCTGATAAAATCATTCACCCAGAGACACTGTTAGAGGTCTCAAGTTTTCTACCAATTGTGATTATGTAGCAGCAAAGCTGTTCTCTCTTTATACTGTATTACACCGATCTTAAATGTTTTAATTCACAGGATCTAGTGAAAGTGACTCAATCCAGACTAGAGATATGAGCTCAGGTTTGTTTGTTTCAACTACTATAGAGGGGTTAATTTAGTGCTTTTGAAACTCAGGAACTAATTGCTCTTGCAGGTATGGTATAATGTAGGGAAGTGTTTTATCAGTGCATCACAATCCTAATCTAGACTCACCTGCTATTCTAACTCTGGAAGTCTTTTCAGCAGAGTGTGATAATCATGTTGTTCTGTACAACATTGATCTCACCAATAAGAACTATATTTGCATACATCCTTCCTGCACTAATGTTGGTACATAGGGCAGAAACTACAATTAGACTTATTTCAGAGTAGCAGCCGTGTTAGTCTATATTCGCGAAAAGAAAAGGAGTACTTGTGGCACCTTAGAGACTAACAAATTTATTTGAGCATAAGCTTTCGTGAGCTATGAAGTGAGCTGTAGCTCACGAAAGCTTATGCTCAAAATAAATTTGTTAGTCTCTAAGGTGCCACAATTAGACTTATGTTATTTACTTGAGACCTACCTTGAATTAAGGTCTCCAGAAATGAAATATTAATACATCACATCACCAGCTAGGCTCGAACACAAGCTCAGATTTATGAAGGGAACATATATGGAAATTATAGATCTATGTGGAATTTGTAGTACAATACTCTCTTTGTAATTACAGAAATAAATGGTTTAATGCTTGTAACACTTGCGGACAGAATAAAGATGTTCTAGGATATAACCAATAGGTTTACATTTATCATTATATATTCTAAAGTGATTGACTTTTCAATGAGAAACAAAGTCAGTTGATTATGTTGCTGATTATTCCTTTTGATAAAAAAAAAAGTATTACAAGTTTAATAGCAATAATCTTACTCCGTGGGTTCTTAACTTCTAATAGATATCCTTAGATGGGCAGATATCCCAAACAAAGATTCAAATTTCTTTTTAAATATAAAGACTTCAAATAATAAAGCAAACATGCATTTTGCTTAAAAAACGCTTTTACAGAACTCAGAAGACAAGGAGAGAAGAGAGACCTAGTGAGTCTCTCAATAGTAAGTTGAAAAATGAGACAATTACATTTCTCCAGAAGCTTATTTTATAATGAAACAAGTTGCTAGAAGCACCTTATGCTTTTCTTAATTAAAAGTACCTAGAAAGGCAAAAATTTATCAAAATAACTGTGTTCCTGCTGTCCAAATTTCTCAGTCAATAGCCAAGAGAATTATGGTTTTCCCATTTCCTTCAGTAGTGAATTTCTTTCAGAACCAGTAACCACCCCCAACCCACGTGTTTCATAATTCTGTTAGTCAAAAATAAAAAAATCTGCCCAGCACAAATATTAAGAAGAATCTACAACAGCGGCCTACTCTCCCAGACCCTTGTAAAGGGGCCTTACTGTAAATGAGAAAGAGCCTTAGGTATAATCTGCAATGAGTGCAACATATCACTATTATTAACTCAGCATCTGTGTAACCCTTATCTGGTTTAATAAAACAAGTGTTGAGATGAAAGGGTCCATTTATGAGATATTGTGTAAGCCATCAGAATACAAAAGGATACTTAAAATAGAGTGGGTGAGAAGCTCTCAGACAGCATGAACAGAACCAAAGCGTTCTGCAGGAATATGTTGATTCCATCAAAATTGTCAACAGAAATCAGGCAGGTCCAACTCCCTGGGGATCAAGAAGGAAATTCCACAGCAGACAGTTTTGTAAGGCCTGACTGATGTTTACTTTCAAGTACCCACAGCGAACAGGTGCCACAGGAGACATTTGCAGGGCAGATTGCATTCCCCAGTAGTTGTCTCACTAATTAATGAATTGCAGCACTGAGTAGCTAGGCCCAAGATCAGAATCTTGATTTATACCTCTAACTCACCAGCACTTCGTGTATGCACCTATCACAAGGAAGAAGACTAGCAGAGGAGAACATGGGGGTACTTCCTGCTGCTTTGTTAGCAATTGTAGCAGCACTTAACCTGTCTGGCACTAGTCCCATCTGCTGCCTCAGTTTCTCCTTCTTCAGGGAAGAAAGCTTCACCTTGTGGGAATTTTCTTCAGCAACTCTCCCCTTCTGGGAAATTAACGAACACCAACATTCAAAGACTTCTCACCTTCAGCCTCAGGCTCAGGCTCAGTTAGTCCTTTGTCAGGGATTCCCCTTCCCTCCAGGTTCTTAGCTCTCTTCCCCTAAACCCCAACTTTCCTTCTATTCCCACCAGGCTGCCTGCCCAAGCCTAAGAGCTACGGGAAAAATGTCTAGGTTAATTCAGGCTGTCCTTATATTCCCCAGCTGGCCTGGTTTGTAATCACATGTTCTCCCTTCCCTCCCCTCGCCTTACTCACCTGTGGGAGTGAATGGGCTAAGCATGACAGCTGCAGCCAAATCCCTGTCCCTCTTAGAGGGCTAGTTCATCCTATGGCAGGAACTAAATTAGTGTTGAAACCTTCAGAAAAGCATGATGATTTGCAATGTAAACAGTAGCTCTGAAAGCAAAGAAAACTGCCAACTGCACATTTGTTTTCATTGTCTAATCTAGAAGTCATTGGCAAAATATATGCTAAGAAAATCAGGCATTATTTAGATATCCAGACAGTAGCTCGTTTGAAGGGGTAAAGGATGATGTAGGAGTACTGGTAGTTTCAGGTAGAAAATGTGTTTTAAACGTAGAGCCAGAGCAAAGCCTAGATGTGACAAGTGCCAATGAAACTTTAGGCCTGCTCCAAAGCGCTTCAAAGCCCAGTGACAGTAGGGGGGAAAATGCTTTTCACAGCAACAAAGTGGCACAGATGAAAGGAGAGCAAACAATGCAGTATCTACACAGCTCACAGGAAAACAGTGTTTGACCAGTAGAGTCACTTTTTTGAACAAAAGTGCTCATTGAAGCAAGAAGTAATAGAAGGACTAGCTCGGTTCCAGTGTCTACCACATGTCAGTCAAACACACGCAAGTTTAGATGTGGTCCTAAAAGAGGGCCCAGGTAACATAGGATAATCTATGGGTAAGGTAATAGTCTGAGTCCATCAATGACTACAGACTGAACACTATATATGTTATGTTTGATTCATGTTTGAACCCATTAGAGCTGGTTACAGCTTTTCAAATCTAAACATAATGCCAAATTTCAAAACTAAGAAGAAAAGGGGAGAATTTTTTACCAGACTGCAAGTTGAAATTTTTCAAATTACAAAACTGACAAAATTCAAAAATGCAAAAAGGTAAAAATTTAGATTTTTTTTGCAGTTTTCTATCAGCTAATTAATGTAACATCTTCTAACATGGGCAACCTCATAATAAAAGTATACGTTGATTGTATGTTGTTCTTCCTACCAGTAAACCTAGGCAATTTGCCATCTCCTAGGTTTTAAAGTGTTGTTATCACTGTGACACTGACAGACCAGCTCAGGCCATGGCCATAGGCCAATTCACTTCTGTGTGAATATCAAAGAAATGTTAAGTGTATTAGTGTGTATTCAAGTTAATTCACTCATATGTTAATAGAATTCAAAGGTGTGTGGAAAGATATTTAGCTTAATCAGGCCAATTCACTTGTGTGTTAGGATAGTTCTGGGGTGACCGGCCTGCAGGCGGTACATGGCATTTCATAAGGCCTGCAGCCTGCTTCAACACAATATACTATCTGCCGATTCATTAGCATTTTTGTCGTCACGTTTACATCATTTTAGTTTATACAACTGTGTAAACAGGTTATTTCTATTTACAATATTGTCTATCTAAATACATAGGAAACGAGCTGACCTTAAAATATAAATCAATACATGAGACTTTAAATCTTATTAAAATATGTAGAATTTGTTTGGCCCACACAAGGTTGTGCTTAGGTTTATGTGGTCCTTCTGTGTAATAAGGTTCGGCACCATTGGTATAGTTCAAAGGAAAAATTAATGGTACTCTTGTCACTTATCTATAACCTATTGGTTGCTATTGCACTACATTATGTATGTCCCTGTAATTAGATAACCCTAGATCAAAATGTGTGTTAGTGTTAAGATGAGAAGATGTTTGATGTGAAAACTAATGAAAGATTGTTTGCTGTTACATTGTGTATACTCCTGTAATTACATTTACATTGTGTCTATCCCTGTAACTAAATTACCCATCAAACATGATTGGAGCCTTGGAAATGGGAATGAAGAAGAGTGCTAAGTGTGATACCCCGTCACACTAACCTCAGAGCAACGGCCATTGAGTTCAACAATGGGAATTCATAGACTTAATTGCAGGTGTAGACATGGCCTATGTTGGCAAAACTTTTGTTGGTCAGGGGTGTGGAAAAAACACACCCCTGAGTGACATGAGTTTTGCCGGCATAAGTGCTCATGTGCATAGTGCTATGTTGGTGGGAGATGTTCTCTCGCCGACATAGATACCGCCACTCATTAAGCTGGTTGTATTATGTCAGTGGGAGAACTCTCTTCCATCCACATAACATGGCTACACAAGTGCTCTTACAGCAGCACAGCTGTATCGGTATGACACTATAAACTTGTAAGTGTAGCCTCAGTCTGCACTTCCTACTCATTGTCATCAAAGGAAAAGCCCACGTGGATAAAGACACTGTTCAGATAGTTTTCTGGAGAAGAAGCTATAAATATTGATTCAAGGAACACAGTCCTGTATCTCTGGACTTCTTTGGATTCCAAGAAGGTAGAAATACTGAATGAGTAGACAGAGATTCCCAAAACTATTCTGGGTACCCTGAGAGACTTTTGGAAACTGGCAATTTATTACACCTCTGCTATCATTTTGGACTTATAACTTTGACTCATTTTACCTGCTATTTTACCTGCTTTAACCTCTCAATAACTCTCATTTATTTTTTGTAGCTAATACATTTTTAGTTAGTTTATTAGAGAATTGGCTACCAGCGTTGTCTTTGGTGTGAGATCCCCAGTACCAATTGATCTGGTGTAAATAACTGATTCTTTGGGATAGCGAGTAATCTGACATTGTGTGATTTTAGGTTTAAATAATCTTTTCTCACAAAGACCAATTTTTCTGGGTGGCAAGATAAGCTGGAGAGCCAAAGTGGACTGTCTGTGACTCCATAATAATACTGGTATGATGATTCAGGAGTGCACAGTTGTTAAATCTGTGAAATCTAATTATAGAACATACCACCCGTTTGGAGTGTCTGCTCTATTTTCTGACAATCTGCCCTAAGATACAACCGCATTTGCTCCAGTCCCTCAGACAGAGACAAACACCTACAGGATCTCTATCAAGTGTTCTTACAACTACAATACCCACCTGCTGAAGTGAAGAAACAGATTGACAGAGCCAGAAGAGTACCCAGAAATCACCTCCTAAAGGACAGGCCCAACAAAGAAAACAACAGAACGCCACTAGCCATCACCTTCAGCCCCCAACTAAAACCTCTGCAACGCATCATCAAGGATCTACAACCTATCCTGAAGGACGACCCATCACTCTCACAGATCTTGGGAGGCAGGTCAGTCCTTGCTTACAGACAGCCCCCAACCTGAAGCAAATACTCACCAGCAACCACACACCACACAACAGAACCACTAACCCAGGAACCAATCCTTACAACAAAGCCCGTTGCCAACGGTGTCCACATATCTATTCAGGGGACACAATCACAGGGCCTAATCACATCAGCCACACTATCAGAGGCTCTTTCACCTGCACATCTACCCATGTGATATATGCCATCATGTGCCAGCAATGCCCCTCTGCCATGTACATTGATCAAACTGGACAATCTCTACGTAAAAGAATAAATGGACACAAATCAGACGTCAAGAATTATAACATTCAAAAACCAGTTGGAGAACACTTCAATCTCTCTGGTCACTCGATTACAGACCTAAAAGTTGCAATTCTTCAACAAAAAGCCTTCAAAAACAGACTTCAATGAGAAACTGAAGAACTGGAATTAATTTGCTAACTTGACACCATCAAATTAGGCCTGAATAAAGACTGGGAGTGGCTGGGTCACTACAAAAAATAATTTTCCCTCTGTTGATATGTACACCTTGTCAACTGTTGGAAATTGGCCTCATTAACACTGACCCCCCCCCCACTCGGTAAGGAAACTCCCATCTTTTCATGTGCTGTGTATTTATACTTGCCTACTGTATTTTCCACTCCATGCATCTGATGAAGTGGGTTATAGCCCACACAAGCTTATGCCCAAATAAATTTTAGTGTCTAAGGTGCCACAAAGAGTCCTTGTTGTTTTTGCTGATACAGACCAACAAGGCTACCCCTCTGAAACCTGCCCTAAGATTGGCACTCACATTTATGAGCTACTCCAGATAGTATGACAGCCATTATTCAATAAATCTTTTCCCAGTGTGCGTTTAGTCATATTTGCTTACTTCAGTGGCAGAAATAATTTTTACTGCTTTTTACTTTTGGAAGACCTAAAGGGCAAGTCTGCAGTTAAACTCTGCATTAGCACAGCTGCACCAATGCAGCTATGCCACTGTAGCATTTAAGTGAAGATGTTCCTATGCCGACAGGAGAGCTTCTCCTGTTGACGTAATTAATCCACCTCCCCAATAGGTGGCAGCTATGTCAACAGAAGAAGTTCTCCTGTTGACATAGCACCATCTAGCTGAGGGGTTTGGTCAGTATAACTATGTTGCTTAGGGGTGTCGATTTTTCACATCCCTGAGTAGCAGTTTTACCGATGTAGGTCTGTAGTGCAAACCTGGCTGAAGAGCCAATATAACTAAGCGGGAAGAGCTGGATTTTTTCCAGGTCATCTGTGATGAACAGAATTGCTAACTAAGGGCATGATTTCCCTGCCCGGCAGTTCGGACTAAGGGGATGTGAATAGCAGCCCACACCAAAGCGCTGCACTGTAACTCCTCCATGTGGATGCTGTGGGTATGCACTTAAAGGTATCAAGTATGAAATCATAACTTTACTAGACCCTAAAAATCACAGACTGAATAGAGACACTGGATTTATGACTTATTACAACAATTTATAACCCACTTACAATTCCCCTGCGCCTTCCTTTCCTCCCTATGACTGGAGGAGTGTCAACAGGTCACTTCACCTTGAATGGTCCCTTGAAATATGTGTTCACTACTTACGCTAAATAATCTGTTCCACCCTGTATTTAGCAATGACACCCTGAGTTAGTTTCCCAGACCTGAAAAAGAGCTCTGTGTAAGCTTGAAAACTTCTCTCTCTCACCAACAGAATATGGTCCAGTAAAAGATATTACCTCACCCACTTCGTCTCTCTAATATCCAGGGACCAATACACCAACACTGCATGCAAAACAGTGAATAAGAATTTCAGGATCTGGACAATTATTTATAACTGGCTCAGAAATCAGAATTTATTGTAACCCATGCAATACATATATACATGTTTTATTTGTAATTCCCATAGATTTTCCATGCATTAGTCACTGAATTCAAGAGCTCTCTTGCTGAACAGCAGAATAGTGACTTGTAGCAACATTATAATAGTTTTAAGCATAAAGCTTGCTTCTGTGAGAACCTTCTTCAGACAAGCTAAATGTGTTGAACGTCTATTGCTTATGATAGGAAGAACCAATAAAGTCATGTTAAAAAGATACAATTATTCAAAAGCTATTTGCTGACAAACACAGTCTTGTTGGTTAACTTGCTTCTTATTTTGTTTGGTGGCTTCTATAGCTGGAGTTTAAAGACAGAAACAAACAAATTTAAAAATAAATAAGTAAATAAATAAATACTGTCGAGCACTATAATTTCCCTTTCCAGTTATGGCAGAAAAAAAGCTATTATTGGGTGAAATCCTGGCCCCACTGAAATCAATGGTAATTTTGCTATTAACTTCAATAGAGCTAGGATTCAAGCCATGGACTACATCAACTCTTTTCACAGTAGTGTCTAAAAAACAAGTTATTCACTTCTACCAGACACGAAATAAAAGAGGTGACTGTCTAGCTACACTTGTTAGATCACATCTCATCCAAATAAAAAAAAATGGCAGCCAAAAAATGGTTTCCTTCAACCAAGAGAACTAACAAACATCCATAATTTATAAAGTCTTTAAAAACCAGTATAATCCTCATAAGTAACCAAGAAGATCAGTTTATCCTTGCTTCCTGGTCTGGCCCTAGCAGTCCTAACTTTGTTGTTTCCTACCTGGATTGTCTCCCACTTGGGAGTCCTACCCCAGCTGCCTCTTTATGGTTCTGATCCGAAGCCCAAAACTCCACTGACCTCAACAGGCTTTGAAGCAGGGCCCCTTTATTATCTTCTTCACTGCCTATCTTAGTGTGTATCATAACTTCTTTATGGGCTCACTATTCCCCCATGAGCCTGAATTCATCCCTTTGCCATTTTCCTGCCTCCACCTCCCATTCTCCCCATACACACACTAAAACATCCCTTTAAATGACCAAAATCTGCAAGGCCACTGTTTGAAGTTTGTGAACAAACCCATTTTGGAGACAGGATGAGTGAAAACAAGTTACGAACTCTTTCAAAAAAGTCCATGACAGTTTTAAGCACCACAGATTTAAAATTCATTTCCTGGTTTCCCCCGATTCCCCACAAAATAATTGCAATGAAAAAAATCTACCTTGGAAGAAGTAGCAGCATGAGGAATTTCCAGGGAATGGTTTTCTTCTTTGGAAATTGGAGGCAAGGACAAGGGTTGAAAATTAGACTTGTATTAGGAACATGGACTTGAAAATTGGATTTATAATTTCAACCTAACTATGGAGCAGGTACTCCTAACCCCATAATGGTCATTACTGAGCATTCAGAGCAAGGATGCTCTACTGATAATGTAAAACCACAGTATGATAGCTGGACGGAATTTGTCATCTTTTCTGCAGAGTCATAGGGTATGCTATGATTTTGTTAGTCAACTAGAGACCAGCTCATTTCAGAATGATGTTATCCAACCTGAGCATTTTTTGTGCACGGATGACAAGAAGCTGGAGAATTAACAAATATATAGTCCAAAAAATGCCCAATATCAAGCAAAAAACATTCAAAATCAGCTTATGTGAATATGATGTTCGAGATATAAAAAGCACACTGATGAGAGATATGGTTGTAAATTGCAGATTAAACAATAGGCAGTGTAAAAAAGAAACAGAATTCTGTGCTTAAGGTTTTTGCAGTATGTCACCAGAGATTTCTTCCTCTAGCTTACAGAAATCAATGTTGTGACAGGAAGAGACAGAGCTGGGGAGATATTGACTAAGCTGCCAACCACAAGAGTGAATCTCAGTGAATTTGTAGGTTTGAGCTTTGATGGAGCTAATGCAATGAGTGGACACTTTTATTGAAGCTCAGGCACTCATTCAAAGTGAGTACTTTATGCCCACTATGCAAGCAACTGTCTAGACTTGGTTCTAAGCAAATTTACTGAGGTTTCAACCACTCACAATTGTTGAGGTACAATTGCCAAAAGCAACAAAATTCAGTCAACCAAAAGGGCAATGTATCTGACCATCTAGCAGGTAAAGGACTCCTCGTGGTTACTGACAACGATGTGTTAATTGACATTTTCACTTTTCTCCCACCAGTTACAGCAAAATTGAGTACAGTTTTATTGCTTTTCTGCCTGTGTATTTCAGCCAAATAAACTACTGTGAACTTGAACAATCAGTCAGGCACAACTTGCCATATTTAGCTGATGATAACCAAGAAGTCTCTATTGAGCACCAGTAATAGAGGAGATACTGGCAAGAAAAGGAAGCCATACTTAATACCCAGTATAAACCAATATTGTTTTGTTACATCAACATGTTGCAAATATTTGCTACTCTACTTATGAGTACAGCTAATGGTGAATATTCTTTTTTCACTCTGGCTTACCAGAAAAACTGCCAAAACACTACAGCAACGTCTTATTTTAGATTAGCACTGCTATTAATTAATCAAGAGTTGACCCTAGATTTTCACCAACTGATAGAAAATACAACTGTTTTGCATGGAAGCCAAGCTCTAGAATGTTATTGCCTATGGAAAGCATTAGATGTTATGCAATTCATTGTCTTTTTATAAAGATTCAGCTAATTTGCATAACATATTTGCACAGTGTGCTTATTTACATACCAGACCCACCCAATGATCTAACTGCACAATCCTAGATGCCCTACTGACTCCATCTACATGTCTTTTTAAAACTCTTCCATGAAAATAAGCCTAAAAGTTTGTTTCATTGTTAAAGAGTCCCTTTGCTTGTTCTCATTCTCTCTCACTCTATTCAGCTCCTTCTCATTCTCCCCTAGGCCTATCACGGAATCTAAATCATGACACAAGGGAAGGTGAGACAGGCATTCAAATTCATCTGCCACTGCAAAAGGGTAAACGCAACACAGTGGCTGCAGCAGCAATATGTGAAAACACATCATTTTAGACTCGAATCTTCAGTGCCCCTCCCTGCACAATGATCGAGGGTCACCTGGGTGAAAAATTCTTCTAAGAGCCCCTTAAAGCCCCTAATTACTCAATCTGGAGTAGCCATTCACCTAGCCCTGATAGCATATTTGCTCTAAGGAAACTTTTAAAACATTTCCTTGTGATTAAAGCATACAATATCAGATGTAGAAAAAGTAACAGCCCTGCATGGGCATTCAGGCTAGCTCTTCTTTTGAAATCTGGAAAGCTGTTCAGGATTGAAAACATGAAAGATAAGGAGAACTGTCAATAAGGAAGACAGAATGTTTTCTTGGTCTAAGTACATACATTTTTAGTATTCAAAGATACTCATTTTCTAGAGTGTAAATTGAATAAATAGTACCTACAACATCTTCAGCTGCCTGCTGATAATCTTCCTATTGAAATCAGTAAATTCCTACTAAAATCCTAATTAAATCTCTATAAATAAAGAATTAGGAAGGAAAAAGTATTTTATTTTAATATATAGGTTAGGTGCTTTTTTGAAAAAAGTAACTGATTTTTATGAGGAAAGACATTTCAAGGAAAACAGAAATAATTATGAATGGCACGCTCAAGACTGTGAACATGTACTTTGTAACACAAATAATTTGCACAATGCACAGTAAGCTTTTCAAATTAAGAAAATTTCAAGTATATGAGGAAAGGCTGCCCTCTTCAGACACACTTTTTAAAACGTACTAAAAAGATATTCTAAATATCTTTCACTGTGGTGAAATACAATATACAGTACAACACTTCTACATTTATAGTACCACATTGCTATTTAACAGGAAAATAGGAGTAAAACAACATATGTACACACACACACACACACACACACACACACACTCTATAAATAATAAGAGACTTTTACGTGTGTGTGTGTGTGTACACACAAAGAAAAAATGAAAGTCTTATCATTATCCACACATTAAAGTCTGTTTGTTTAGACTTGCTAAAGATATATTCCTTATAAATATTCTACATGGGTATTAGAACTTCCAAGCATGTGCTGGAATACAGAGCTATAATTAATGAATGGAGCTGTCTGAGTCTGAGATGTTTACTTAAGCTGCCACATGTCTAATTGTGATCAGAATAACCACCTGAATTCTCAATAATTGGCTTTTATCACATTAGAATTTTTAATAATCATGATAAACTTCTTTCTTCTCACATATAAAACCTTTGTCTTAGCTACATTTCTCTCATTCTAAACAATCTGAAATAGTAACAAAATCCATATTGTGACAGTGGATAATATTTTACATATTAGAGACCCATCAGGTATTGTCAATATTTTTTCCTCACAACATTCATAGCAAATAAAAAGCCCAGTTATGTAGATATCTTGGTATTTATATGCTCTCACCATCAAAGTATCCGAGTACTTCACACTCATAAGTGGATTTTTATCCTCACAACATCTCTGTGATACAGGTAACTATTGTCCTCATTTTGTAGGTGAGGAGCTGAGGCAAATGATGTATTAAGTGAACTGCCCAAGTTCACAAAGGAAGTCTATGGCAGCACAGGGTACTGAACCCAGGTCTCACCAGTGCCATGCCCTAGCCACTAATCCATCCTTCCTACCTTTAAGCAGGAGTTTCTGTATAAAATGGACATTTTACAGCATTTTCAATCACTCAAATTGTTTTCTAAAATAAAAAACCCTAATCAGACTTATTTTAACCTCTTATTTTCATAGTTACACATCATGACGTAGAAAAGAAGGCGGAATGGAACAGAAAAGATTGTATAGGAGCTACTTGGAATATATTTTTCAGATAAGTCTTCTTTCCTTTTGAGTTACTGCATGGGAGACTGGGTCATTTATACAGTGCAGACTCTACAGTGGTTATCAATAAAGTTAACGTTTGCCAACAGGCATGAAACAGCTATGATACACCACTATTTCCTACTCTGAGCATAGGGGCATTATTCCGGCACCTCAGATGGAAGCGAGTGGCAATTGTAAGTGAATAATAATTTTATAATGGCAATCACTGTATACAGAATAGTACAGCAAAGATCTTTCACTTCATGATCCTCACACAGATCTATAACAACCTAAGACTGATAGAGTTATATATAAAAGTATAGACATATAAAACTCTGATGGGACTGTAAATAAATCATTATACATAACATGACTCCAATCCTTCATTACTTATTCAGGCAAGCTCCCGATGAAGTTAAAGAAGAGTTTGCTTGACAAAGGACTGGGCCTTTTGCTGTTTACTTGAAATGCAGGGTATTTTAACTTTTTTAATTTTCATAAGAAGCAAATGACCTTTGTAAACAAAACAAGAGCTATGTATGTCTTTACTGCTGTAAATTTTTGCATGCAGATACAAATATTTACAGCACTGTTTTATTTTACGACATCACAACCGAAAACAATATTATGTAAACTACTGGGGGATAGGTTTCAGAGTAGCAGCCGTGCTAGTCTGTATTCGCAAAAAGAAAAGGAGTACTTGTGGCACCTTAGGGACTAACAAATTTATTAGAGCATAAGCTTTCGTGAGCTACAGCTCACTTCATCGGATGCATTTGGTGGAAAAAACAGAGGAGAGATTTATATACACACACACAGAGAACATGAAACAATGGGTTTATCATACACACTGTAAGGAGAGTGATCACTTAAGATAAGCCATCTCCAGCAGCGGGGGGGGGGGGGGGGGGGGGGGGGGGGGAAGGAGGAAAACCTTTCATGGTGACAAGCAAGGTAGGCTAATTCCAGCAGTTAACAAGAATATCAGAGGAACAGTGGGGGGTGAGGTGGGAGGGAGAAATACAATGGGGAAATAGTTTTACTATGTGTAATGACTCATCCATTCCCAGTCTCTATTCAAGCCTAAGTTAATTGTACCCAGTTTGCAAATTAATTCCAATTCAGCAGTCTCTCATTGGAGTCTGTTTTTGAAGCTTTTTTGTTGAAGGATAGCCACTCTTAGGTCTGTGATCGAGTGACCAGAGAGATTGAAGTGTTCTCCAACTGGTTTTTGAACGTTATAATTCTTGACATCTGATTTGTGTCCATTCATTCTTTTACGTAGAATTCTTTTACCAGTTTGGCCAATGTACATGGCAGAGGGGCATTGCTGGCACATGATGGCATATATCACATTGGTAGATGCGCAGGTGAACGAGCCTCTGATAGTGTGGCTGATGTGATTAGGCCCTATGATGGTATCCCCTGAATAGATATGTGGACAGAGTTGGCAACGGGCTTTGTTGCAAGGATAGGTTCCCGGGTTAGTGGTTCTGTTGTGTGGTGTGTGGTTGCTGGTGAGTATTTGCTTCAGATTGGGGGGCTGTCTGTAAGCAAGGACTGGTCTGTCTCCCAAAATCTGTGAGAGTGATGGGTCGTCCTTCAGGATAGGTTGTAGATCCTTGATGATGCGTTAGCAGAAGAATCTGTCCTATCTCGGGGCCTCTCCTTTTGCCCCTCCACCCCCACGAACATGATACAGTTCTGTGGTGACCTAGAATCCTATTTTCGACGTCTCAGACTCAAGGAATATTTCCAACACACCTCTGACCAACATATTAACCCACAGAGACCTTCCTGCCAACACTACAAAAAGAAGGATTCTGGGTGGACTCCTCCTGAAGGTCGAAACAGCAGCCTGGATTTCTACATAGACTGCTTCCGCCGACGTGCACGAGCTGAAATTGTGGAAAAGCAGCATCGCTTACCCTATAACCTCAGCCATGCAGAACACAGTGCCATCCACAGCCTCAGAAACAACTCTGACATCATAATCAAAAAGGCTGACAAAGGAGGTGCTGTCGTCATCACGAATAGGTTGGAGTATGAACAAGAGGCTACTAGGCAGCTCTCCAACACCACTTTCTACAAGCCATTACCCTCTGATCCCACTGAGAGTTACCAAAAGAAACTACAGCATTTGCTCAAGAAACTCCCTGAAAAAGCACAAGAACAAATCCGCACAGACACACCCCTGGAGCCCCGACCTGGGGTATTCTATCTGCTACCCAAGATCCATAAACCTGGAAATCCTGGACACCCCATCATCTCAGGCATTGGCACCCTGACAGCAGGATTGTCTGGCTATGTAGACTCCCTCCTCAGGCCCTTCGTTACCAGCACTCCCAGCTATCTTTGAGACACCACTGACTTTCTGAGGAAACTACAATCCATCAGTGATCTTCCTGAAAACACCATCCTGGCCACTATGGATGTAGAAGCCCTCTACACCAACATTCCACACAAAGATGGACTACAAGCCGTCAGGAACAGTATCCCCGATACTGTCACGGCTAACCTGGTGGCTGAACTTTGTGACTTTGTCCTGACCCATAACTATTTCATATTTGGTGACAATGTATACCTTCAAATCAGCGGCACTGCGATGGGTACCCGCATGGCCCCACAGTATGCCAACATTTTTATGGCTGACTTAGAACAACGCTTCCTCAGCTCTCGTCCCCTAATGCCCCTACTCTACTTGCGCTACATTGATGACATCTTCATCATCTGGACCCATGGAAAAGAAGCTCTTGAGGAATTCCACCATGATTTCAACAATTTCCATCCCACCATCAACGTCAGCCTGGACCAGTCCACACAGGAGATCCACTTCCTGGACACTACGGTGCTAATAAGCGATGGTCACATAAACACCACCCTATATCGGAAACCTACTGACCGCTATTCCTACCTACATGCCTCTAGCTTTCATCCAGATCATACCACTCGATCCATTGTCTACAGCCAAGCGCTACGATATAACCGCATTTGCTCCAACCCCTCAGACAGAGACAAACACCTACAAGATCTCTATCATGCATTCCTACAACTACAATACCCACCTGCTGAAGTGAAGAAACAGATTGACAGAGCCAGAAGAGTACCCAGAAGTCACCTACTACAGGACAGGCCCAACAAAGAAAACAACAGAACGCCACTAGCCATCACCTTCAGCCCCCAACTAAAACCTCTCCAACGCATCATCAAGGATCTACAACCTATCCTGAAGGATGACCCATCACTCTCACAGATTTTGGGAGACAGACCAGTCCTTGCTTATAGACAGCCCCCCAATCTGAAGCAAATACTCACCAGCAACCACACACCACACAACAGAACCACTAACCCAGGAACCTATCCTTGCAACAAAGCCCATTGCCAACTCTGTCCACATATCTATTCAGGGGATACCATCATAGGGCCTAATCACATCAGCCACACTATCAGAGGCTCGTTCACCTGCGCATCTACCAATGTGATATATGCCATCATGTGCCAGCAATGCCCCTCTGCCATGTACATTGGCCAAACTGGACAGTCTCTACGTA
Organism: Dermochelys coriacea; assembly: GCF_009764565.3. Lineage (NCBI taxonomy): Eukaryota > Metazoa > Chordata > Testudines > Dermochelyidae > Dermochelys > Dermochelys coriacea. Next base: position 197,394,119 of record NC_050069.1, read on the forward strand.
AAAGAATGAATGGACACAAATCAGACGTCAAGAATTATAACGTTCAAAAACCAGTTGGAGAACACTTCAATCTCTCTGGTCACTCGATCACAGACCTAAGAGTGGCTATCCTTCAACAAAAAAGCTTCAAAAACAGACTCCAACGAGAGACTGCTGAATTGGAATTAATTTGCAAACTGGATACAATTAACTTAGGCTTGAATAGAGACTGGGAATGGATGAGTCATTACACAAAGTAAAACTATTTCCCCATGGTATTTCTCCCTCCCACCTCACCCCCCACTGTTCCTCTGATATTCTTGTTAACTGCTGGAATTAGCCTACCTTGCTTGTCACCATGAAAGGTTTTCCTCCTTTCCCCCCCCCCCTGCTGCTGGAGATGGCTTATCTTAAGTGATCACTCTCCTTACAGTGTGTATGATAAACCCATTGTTTCATGTTCTCTGTGTGAGTGTATATAAATCTCTCCTCTGTTTTTTCCACCAAATGCATCCGATGAAGTGAGCTGTAGCTCACGAAAGCTTATGCTCTAATAAATTTGTTAGTCTCTAAGGTGCCACAAGTACTCCTTTTCTTTTTACTGGGGGATATACTGTTACAGGTTAGAGTCATAGAATTTAAGTCCAGGAGGAACCACCAAATCATTTAATCTGACCTCCTGGATATCACAGGACACTAACATCACCCAGCACCCTTTCACTAAATCCAACAACCAAAATTAGACCAAAGTATTACTGCCCTCAGGAGTCTAGATTATTATGTGCCACAGGGAGAGAATAGGAGGTACTGAAGTGCACCAAGACCGAGGCCCCTGCAATAGCAGAGAAATGATTGTAATATATGCCCAGATAATCCTGACAAGTGATCTGCACTTCCATACTGCAGAGGAAAGTGAAAAAAACCCAAGTTTACCGCCATTCTGACCTGGGGGAACATTCCTTCCCAGCCCCACATATGACAATCAGTTAGACCCTGAGCCTGTGAGCAAGAACCAGCTAGCCAGGCACCTGAGAGAGGGAATGCTCAGTGCCGCCTCAGAGCCCTGACCCACCGCATCCAATGTCCCATCACCAGCCGCAGCCATCTCTGATGCTTCAGAGGAAGGAGACAAACAAACAAAAACCCAGAATACATTGGGGAGGAGTGTGTATGAATCTCTTTTTCACAGAGACAGGTGACTGGCTGAATATTAAACCTTGTATTACAAGCCTAGTACCCCTTGGGCCATTGAATTCTTGTTGTGACCCCACATTGGCTTGTGCCAGTCCTTTTCAGACACCATGGAGAGGAGAATTGCAATTCCCTTGCGGCTAATATAGTATCTACATGGTTCTTCACTTCTTCCATAGTTAGCTCCCTTCTCTATGAGCAGACACAACAACAAGCATCCCAATTTAACAGGCTTCATCTCCTTTCCATATGGTCTTAAATAAAAACACAGTGCATAAGAGAAAGATTTAAAATATAATTAAAAGTTAGTCCACTAAAGACACATCATAGGCTAATATTGCTAAAACAAATGGGCAGTAAGTTCAGGTTACCACGTATGGAAGTATTATCAGGGCAGAAAGATAAAGGTAATTTGACTCTCATCTTGATGGTAGCCTCTCAATTCATTCTGGGTGTCCTTAGCCACATCCTCCACTCAAAAAAATCCTCTAGCAAAAACACACATGTCTACGGAAGGTTTGAGAGGAATCCAATAAGTTTGTGTGTCAAGGTGGATCTCTCTTCTTCAAAGGAAAATCAGGTCCTTTCACTGTGTCAGACTCACCCCCAACCCAGGGTATAAGGAGCCCAGTTACATCTTACATTCTTTTCCAAAGCCAGGTTGGGTTTGCTGCATCTTGATTATATCCCATCCACATAAGAGGTGTGGACAATAAACAATATCCTCTTTGAATTGTCCCTTTCCAGTTTTGTATGCAAAAGCGCTCAAACAGTTTTGAGGCCCTGTTTCAGCAAAAACAACATACTTACCTTTAAACATGTGCTTAAGTTCCACAGAACATTTAAGTGCATACATAAATGTTTTGCTGAATAGTGGTGAACTTCAGCATGTTCTTAAGCACATGCTTAAGTGCTTTGCTGAATTGGGGTAATTAAAGAGTCCCCTAATGGCTCCTAATACACCATTGGCACAATTTGGGCATCTTTAGTAAGTCAGCCTTTCTGTGTGAGTTTGCCTCAGAACCGATACAAGTTATTCATTCATAAATTAATGAAAGGGCCAGAAGTTTAGTACAAAATTATAAATCAGATATCTACATGGAGCTATCTATCGCACCTGGATGTTAAAGAGCAGCTCTTGTTTATAAACAGGGATGTAAGAGCTGAAAATGAATACTTGCCATTTTAGTCTTCACCCGCAGTATAATATTCAGTTTCATGTATTATTTATAGGCTGAAATTTTAAGATAGGTAGAGTAAATAAATTATGAGTATTCAAAATATCACCCATTTGCCAGTAAAACCCTGTTATTCTTTCTACTGAATCATCCACCCTCACTTTGCTATCTATATTTATAGGAGCAGTATTTTCTGTGGCTTTTTGGCATACAGGGCTCCAGCTAAAATATAACTGTGGTTTCATAACAATTAAACTACAACACACTTTTTGTTTGTTAGTTAGTCTTAGTTTTTCATTTAATCAATTCATAATATAAAAATGAGACATACTAATTGAACACAATTGTTGCTAGCTTTTTCACAATCAAAAATCCTAAAACCTGTACTGTAATTCTGAAGAACTATATACTATATCTTTTCTTCAAAGAGGTGTCCACAGTGCTGCTCACAGGTCTTCCCATGCTGTCACATTACAAACCCGCTGACACTAAGCACTGTGATTGGGTTCTGAATGTTCTGCAGTGGCAGATTAAGTTATGTAAACCACGAGGTGAATCTGGAAATGGTATTTTTTTCAGCTTTGGAATTAATTTTCTTCTCCTCCTCCTCCTCCTCACACTGAAATTAAAAATGTTCACTAGGATATTGATTGTTAGGGGAGCCAGTCAATCATCAGAGTGCAGTTGTCACACCCGTGGGAAAACCACAAAGCACATCTTCCAGCCTTTAAAATACAGAGATGCAATTTTGTCATGACAACCATGCATCTGTTGCAAATTACTGATGAAATCGAACAGATGAAACAATGCCAAAGTTAAAACAACTCCTTTCAACATAGCTGCCCAATGTTTTTACAAAAGCAAACGTACTGTATGGAGTAAACTTAACAAAAATAATTGCTTCTGTGCAACAGATTGAAATAAACTCTCTGTATAAAATATGCCATGTTTGCCTGCTCTCCCACTACTGTGACCACCTCCTTCACACTCAGCTGGACAGAACACCAGCTCAAGTGTGTGGTCATGTAAATCTGCTTTCATTTCACACGAGAGAAGTACACTGTGAAGGTTTCACTGGTTATCACCAATAGATATTAATATACAATGGTGGACGTATTCCTTAACTATCCACTTGGCTTCCTCTTAAGCACCTGTTACTGGTCACTGTCAAAGACAGGAAATGGAACTAGACTGAACACAGGTCAGATCCAGTATGGCAATTCCTAGGTTCCTGTGACTAGAGGCTAAATGAACGCATATACTAATTGACATCTTTGCAGCCTTCAACACGGTAAATCACAAAATGCTCTTGACCTGCTTACAAGACCCAGCCAGAGCTGAAGGTGGAGCACTCTGGAGTTTCATATGAAACACAGGGGGGAAAAGTATGCTTCAATGTTAGTAGATACAGCTGAAAAAGGTCATTACAACTAACCACAGCATCATGCTAGATTCTTGGAAGGGAGTGCAACGCATCATCAAGGATCTACAACCTATCCTGAAGGACGAGCCATCGCTCTCTCAGATCTTGGGAGACAGACCAGTCCTTGCTTACAGACAGCCCCCCAATCTGAAGCAAATACTCACCAGCAACCACACACCACACAACAGAACCACTAACCCAGGAACCTATCCTTGCAACAAAGCCCGTTGCCAACTCTGTCCACATATCTATTCAGGGGATACCATCATAGGGCCTAATCACATCAGCCACACTATCAGAGGCTCGTTCACCTGCGCGTCTACCAATGTGATATATGCCATCATGTGCCAGCAATGCCCCTCTGCCATGTACATTGGCCAAACTGGACAGTCTCTACGTAAAAGAATGAATGGACATAAATCAGACGTCAAGAATTATAACATTCAAAAACCAGTTGGAGAACACTTCAATCTCTCTGGTCACTCGATCACAGACCTAAGAGTGGCTATCCTTCAACAAAAAGCTTCAAAAACAGACTCCAACGAGAGACTGCTGAATTGGAATTAATTTGCAAACTGGATACAATTAACTTAGGCTTGAATAGAGACTGGGAATGGATGAGTCATTACACAAAGTAAAACTATTTCCCCATGGTATTTCTCCCCCCCACCCCACCCCCCACTGTTCCTCTGATATTCTTGTTAACTGCTGGAATTAGCCTACCTGCTTGTCACCATGGAAGGTTTTCCTCCTTTCCCCCCCCTGCTGCTGGTGATGGCTTATCTTAAGTGATCACTCTCCTTACAGTGTGTATGATAAACCCATTGTTTCATGTTCTCTGTGTGTGTGTATATAAATCTCTCCTCTGTTTTTTCCACCAAATGCATCCGATGAAGTGAGCTGTAGCTCACGAAAGCTTATGCTCTAATAAATTTGTTAGTCTCTAAGGTGCCACGGGTACTCCTTTTCTTTTTACAGATAAACATGTAGGACATTGGCCCATACTCCTGCTTCCCTGGGATATTGTAAAAGGAACTAAACCATAGTTGGAAAATAGGATTTTACTTGGATTAGTCATAAGAAACATGTGTTCCAGGAGAAAGTAGGCAGAGAGAGATGTGATCCTTGCTTGATGTCATAGCTTGACAAATGGAAGAAAGTTTAGTTTATCCTTAAATAAAGATTGCTTCTTACCACTTTAATACTGCCAAGTTAAGTGAGATCAGTCAATTTCTGCCATGAGGGCTGGCTGTCCAGTGCCCCGGCCATACTGAGACACAAAACATGACTGTTAAATTGGTTTAAAACTGTGTTTACATAGTTTAAGCTCAGCTAACAAGTGTGCATAGAAACAAATCATATTTAAACCAGATTAGACTGCCTGGGTATAACAGTGTTCAGCAAACACAAGCAGACCCCTCCACCCCCCAACGTGGATGATCCCAAATCAAAGGTGCCTAAACTTTAAATTATACCTTGTATTTCTTAAGTTCACTTTTGAATATTATATTATCATTATTAATTATTATTATTATTTATTTGTATCACCTTAGCACCTAAGAATCCTAGTCATGGATCAGGACCCCATTGTGCTAGTTGCTGTACAAACACAGGGAAAAAAGACAGTCCCTGCCCCAAAGAGCTAACTATTTAAGTGTAAGATGAGAGAAAACAGATGGCTACAGATGGGCATGTACAAGGAAACAACAAGACAATATTGGCCAGCATGCCAGGCAGTGGTCATAGCACACCAGCAGCCCTGACAGTTGTCAAGTTTTTTGTAGGCATCACATCAAAGGAGAGCTTCACAGAGGGCTTTGAAGGAGAACAAGGGTTTTGTCTTGCAGATGTTTAGGGGAAGCCCCTCCCAAGCATGAGGAGCAGCATGGGAGAAATATGAAGGTGTTTGTTTCAAAATTGAATAAGTAGACAATGGGGACTCGTACCATGGGTCAATCAGAGGTGGGAGTTGTCATCTTGAAAGCAAAAGATAAATGATAGGTAGGGCGGGCATAGGTTGTGAAGGCCCTTGGGAGTGAAAACTATCAGCTTATATTTGCTGCCATACACACAGGAGAGCCAGTGGAGGGATTCAAAAAGAGGTGTAACATAGTCAGAGTGGCAGGCTAGGAAAATGCTCTTTTCAGCAGCAGTCTGAACAGATACGAGTGGGGCAACACTGCATTTTCTCTAGGCTAGTTTCCCTAAAAAGCTATTTGAATAATTGCAACTCTAGCTACTCTCTTTATATGCAGACTCCTTCAAGAAGCTGAGCATCAAATCTAGAGCCCAGGCCAGGCACTTGGGGACATGGGAGGTCTCGTGGGGAGAAATTTTGCCCCTCGCCTCGGTCCCATGGCCACAAAGCTATTCCATGGTGCTGATTTTTAGTTCAACAGCTGAGGTAGCTTGCATGAGGTCCTATGCATGTGGGGATTCCTCTCCCCAACTCCCACTTGCCTGACCGCCTAAAGTACAGATGGAGTGCACACCCCCTTCTTGCAAGCCTTCTCTCTGCAGCAGGACTACACCATCACAAATGAGCCCTCTGTTTCTGAAGAGGAAGAGGGTGGGCAATGGTCCTTATTATAACACACTGTTTTAGACAGCCTGTATCCTATTAGGGAAAAGTAGACATGCATGGTGCATCCCCCCTAACATTAATCCTCAGATGGCTAATGTCAGTCTGCCATTGATAAAATATTACAGACCGAGAGTAAGTTGGCTGCATTGTAGCAACACTGAAGGATAAACTCTGACGATCATTTCACCTTTCCTCCACAAATGCCCATGATGAGGGAGAAGCAGGACATTTTTCAGAATGCAATGGAAAATCAACCCTTTTGCTGAAAAGCCTTCTGGCAAAAAATGACATCAAAGACTAAGGGCCCAGTCCAAAGCCCACTGAAGTCAATGAAAGGGCTTTCATTGAATTTAGATTGAGGCCTAACCAAAAAAACAAAAACAAAACAAAACAACCACTCATGTTAAAATGACTGAACCCAGAAGTGGGAAAGAGTTCAAGTATGATAAACCTTTGAGCCGTTATTTCTATATTTGGCACTTTGAGGCTATGGTGTTAAGCTAATTAAAAATACCTTATAAAGCTGATCTGTGCAAGCCTCACAGCAGAATGGTAAAGGAGGAAAGTAATCTCCCCTTGCTGACCTGACATCCATATAAATTCCATCCGTTCTCTCCCTGTCATCTTCCATGGCCCACAGATTGGAGTTAGTCCAGCCATTTACAGAAGAGGGCAGACTCAGAGTAGCGAGGGAAGGCTCCACAAGAACTCCCTCAGGCCTAAGCAGCTATGCAATTGCCCATGATTTTCACCACTATCTTTTTACAACAGTAGTTGGTTATAGCTACATTTCTTACTTTTCAGTGTTTATCTGGAGAACTGAAGCAGTTTTCCATGGCCCTCTATAGAAAAAATAATACCTTAAACCGAACATTGACGTGTTTTTAAAATACTGACACTCTCAAATCACTGTCTGTCACTCTGCGGTAAATAGCAATTTAAAATGATTGAAGTTCTTAAATAAAGTATGTTAATTTGAAAGTGATCACCATTCTAAGCATGTGAATTGTAGACCTATCAAAGGGCTCTAATTTACTTTAAGCAGGTCATTTTTGCAAGCAATAAGGGAGCCTGTGATTGTTCCACATTCACTGATTTAAAGCTAGCGACAATTTCAATTCTTATTTTATTTTTTTTACAAGCACTTGAGTTTGGATGCACTATAATTATGATTGCTTATGTGAAGGCCAAATTGGTCTACACTGTACATGTTTAAACTCTTATGTGTTGAGGTTTCTTACCTAGCAATTTCTGCATTTTCCTTTAGGTGCCAAGTCAATGTAGGTTTTTTCCCTAGTCCTTCTACTGTCTGGTGGTTATAAAAACTGAACACATTTATCTGTTTGAGTCCTCAATTCACATAATATACAGTATGCAATTTTCTGAGTGTACTGAGTGCTTTGTAGCTACAAATTGAAACCTATAATGTTCATCTCCAGGAAGCAATGATTAGTGCCTTTTTACAATGGAATATATTTAACCTTGAGATTTTGTCATACGTTCTGAAAGCATTTTCCTAAATCTGTTAGTACTAGCTAGTTACCACCTGTAAAATATTTCCCAATGACAAAACAGTTGTATTCAGTACACACACTTTTTATCTCTCTCAAGGGAACTAAAGAAATACCACACAGCCTTAAACTCCAGCCATCAGATGTCATGAACAAGGCTTGGCCATCGCTGTCTCCTGGGCTACACTTTACATTTTATTAAGTCCCATGTGTTTTCCATCTTTAAGTAATGAAGAGATTGTTTTCATCAGCTCCTTTACATGTTCCTCCAGTTGCCCAATGGCACACCTGTCACAGCAGACACTCTGGCTTCATTCTTAACATACGTCCCAAATATTTCCATCTTCTTTTCTGGATAACTTTGGGAATCAGGGGCTGTTGAACTCTGATGAATCTCAGTATTTGTTATAAAATTAATTCCATTTAATACCTAGTTTTTTTCCTATGGCATTTGCTTTGGAAGGCATTAAGATACCTGTCTGTACCTTTGATGAATTTTCCACTTTCACATCCATGTATTGAAATCGAAATTACATCTGAGTTGAAGATTTGTACTTTGGATTTCAAGTTGTAGATTTTTGATGATGAAACCTTAAACTGATGAACGCAGCAGCCACCTTGCCAATTTGTGATATTATTTCCTTCTGGACATCCCTATTGGCTTACACGTTACCCAAGGTATGTGAACAGACTCACCTCTTGTATTTGTTTGCAAAAGTTTCTAAAGTAGATTGTGTTGGGAGTTGCTGGGGTTCCCCTTAAATGTATTTAATTCATAATGAGTATTAACCCTGTCTTTTTTGCAGTGCTGGACAGTCTTTTGGTCTTTGCTTGCATGTTGGTTGAACTGTCACTTAAAAGAGCTAGGTTTTCAGCAAAATATAGCTCTTATAGTGTACTGTCATTGACATATGTGATACCTGTGTTGTAACCATCTGCACCTCTGCTCATAACGAAGTCAATGGCAATGCCAAAACAGCACAGATAAAAGCATGCATTGTTGTTTGACATCAGTGTCTATGTTGGAGCATTCACTTAAGCCTGTGCTTACTTTAAATGTCCATGCTGCACTTTGATATACAGTCTTGATGACGTTGATTATTTTTGTCAGCACACCATAACACTTCAAGATATTCCAGTGTGAATCACAGTGAAGTCTGTGAAATGCTTTCTTGAAAACTAAGACATTTGATGAATAGTTTTTGCCATTCAATGCTATCTTGAATCATTATTCTTAAGGTGAAAAATCTGGTCGACATGTGATCTTCTGGGTCAAAATCCAGCTTGCTTTTCCCTTAGCCTTGCTTCAACCACTTCCTTTATTCTGCTTACGATGAGAAGACTTTGCCTCTCACTAAAAGGAGTATAATGTCCTGCTGGTTATTGCAGTCGCTTAAGTCACCTTTCTTTGGTATTTGGACAATAACACCATTTTTCTATTGTTCTTGAGGTTTTTCCTGTCCCTTACTTTGTAGAAGAGCTCTGAGATTATTATCAGTGGTCTCATCATCACAAGCTTTCAGCATTTCCTCAGTGACTTGGTCTTCATTTGCAGCTTTCCCAAGTTTAAACTTTTTCAATTCTTTGTTTTGTGTTATACAGATTTTATTTTTGCAGCTCTTTTTTTCTAGAGGTGCTTCTGAGATACTGATGTTTGCTTTGGTTTGTTTCCTTTCTTTCCAACAGTTCCAAGTGTCTTCACTTATCCAGACTTCAACTTTACATGTCTGGAAACCATCTAGTTATTGCAGCACCTATGATACTGTCAAGCAGAAAAAAACATGACCTATCACTGCTGACTTCTTATAACAGATACACATTTTGTAGCACCTGAAATCTATTGTTCAATTCAATTTAAAATTGCAGCTATAATGTCTTGTCTATTAGCCTTTTACTGTCAATTTTCTTAATGCTTTTTAGTGGGATTTTCTTAAGTTTGATGTTAAGTCTTGCCACACCTAAATTGTGATTACTTCTGACCTTGGCTCCTCTGAAGTTCTGGAAAGATTATCTAAATTCCTTCCAATACATAGATGGCCAGTCTTGTTCCTGGTGACTTCATCTGGGGAATTCCAAGATACTTTATGGATATCTTTGGCGGGAATTGTGTTCCACTAATTATGAGCCCTGATGCTAGGTATAGTTCTACCAGTCTTTCACAGTTCTGATTTTGGAAACCAAGGTCATGCTTGGCCACTGCTTTCTTCATTCTGTTGTTGTCATCCACAGCCTTGGCACTGAAATCCCCCATTACTAAGCAGATGTCATGCATGGGAATATTGTCAAGCAGAGTGTGCAGGCAATTGATCTCACCATCCTAGTTGTCTATTGGTCCATAAGGCTATATAACTGTCATTTTCATATATCATGTTTGAAACCTAGCTTGGGGCAATCAGCTGTTAATTGACTCCTAGGCTTCGAGTGATTTTTCTGCTTTGGAAGTTGTAATTAATGCTACTCCCCTGAGTGGTAACCATCTTGCCTCTCAGAATATATTATGGCTTTCTTTGCCTTTTTATATTGCTTTTTCTCAGCTCCTGGCCATCAACAATAGCAAACTTCAATATATCTAGATTATTTTTGTCTATTTCTTTCATCACCTGTGTGGTTTTTGTAGTTGCAGCCATTGTTCTAATGTTTCAGAAACCTACTTTCATAGTTTGTTTTAACTTTAGCAAAAAGCTTCTCAAAGTTTTGGCTTCATGAGGGCTTTCCTCAAGACTCATAATTTCTTCCAAGACAAAGTCCATTATTTTGGCATGCCTTTTGCCAGCAGAGCTGCCTTGTGTTTCTGTTATTTGACTCTTTTTTTTTTAAATGAAGGTAGGTTATTGGCTATTGCTCAACTCCCAACTGGAGGACCAGTGGACTGCTTTTTACCTGGTTCCTATCCTTTGACCTTTTTGGTGTCTTTGGCCCAACCACAGAAGGAAACTCCAGTAGTGAGTGCTGTAAATGTTAATAACCTTGCTAAGAAATTATGGCTAACATTTTAAAACCTGGGTACCTAAAGCTAGCCACCTGAATCCATACTTAGGCACCTAAAATTAAAGTAGCCAGATTTTGAAAGGTGCTGAGCACTCACAGCTCCCAGTGAGCTTTTTAGAATTAAATAAGAACAGTAAGTGAGATAATGCAAAATCTGAAAGAGAGAAACAAAGTGACATATGGCTACAGAAATTTCAAGACAAAGAAAGACATCTTTGAATTAAGTTTAATACAAGCTGTTGAAAATGGAAAATGACTCATCACTTTATTCATTTATTTCATTGTTTAATTGATGGCCTAAAGCCAAGGACAGAAGTTTTAAATTAAATAAAAGAAAATAAGTTTAATAAATAATCGTAACTTCATTGTCTACTGTGATGCTGCCACCACATAATGAAATAAACAGGTTACCCAATAGACTGCTGCTTTTATTAAACATAATATTAAATGAAACTATCCACCTGTTTGGTGTTTACGAACACCCAAATACAGTTCCAGTTATATGCCAGAAAGTAGCAGGATTTAAAATGCTGCAATATTAATGTGAGGGCTGTTTAACAGGAATTTATCCAACCACCTGAAATCCCCCAATCAGCTTCTTCTCCTCCCCTTCCCCCGCCCACAATCCTACCATCATGGAAGGATAAGTTTCACATAAGGAGTTCCATAAATCTGTACAAGAGTGACGTCCATCCATATGTGTAACATGCAGCATTCTGTGGCTAATTCCTGCCATGTCCTGGGCCTGGGATAAGATAGGACAATCCAATGCACTCAAGTTGCAAAGAATCCTGGAAACCTGAGAAGACCCTAGGCCTAGCCGAATATTTCTATGGCTCACAGAGAACTGTAGATAATCAGGTTTCGACAGAGTTATGGTCTTTAATAAATGGCATATTGTACAAAAAGGGAAGCTAGCAGTTTGTTCCTGAAAGGCTGTTACAGGTAGGCACCCCTACGATGTTTATGATGAGATTCAATCAAAATCAGGAAATGTCTGTGAGTCTGGCCATGCCCCGGAGAGATGGATCTTCTGCCTCGTGTTACAACACTGCCAAGAGGCAGCCCAACCCTATTTTTTAGTGCACAGCTAAAAGTGAGGTCATTTAAAAGATGCTCATGAATTTTTGTAACTGAATTGAATAGTTTAGCACACACAAAAAATTACCAGAGAAAAATTTTAATAAGCTTTAATGAGGCTGCTACAGTATCACAGAGCACTCCAGAGTAAATACATGCTTGTATTTGAGCAGGTCAGTATCACCTTGCTTTGGTTTTACAAAAATATGCTGTGCTGATTGTAAATGTGTCTTGACACTTGAAAATGAAATCTGAAGTAAGCTAAAAAATAAAGTACAAAATGTAGGGCTCCCAAAAATCTGGGAAAATTCCATCCTCACTGGGCGCACTCACAGCTCCTACTGCTGACCAGACCGCACAGACCCATGGCATTACCGAGCATGATCCTGCCCAGGGCAATTGGATTTTCCCTTTAAAGACTGCTTCTAGGCTAGGGTGGAGCAAGCACTGCAACTGAGAATACAGAGCCTGTCCCTCCTGTGCTCCTAACAATTTCTCTGTTGGTACCATGTAGAGGAGGAAGCTGTCTGAGTCAAATAAATAGGGGACAAAGCCCGGAATGGGGGAAAGGAAAGGAGTAGATTGGGACGAGAGGTCAAATGAGGTTGTGACTGGCGGCGGAGAAGGAAATTGGGGCTAGGACAGGGTAGCAAGGAGATTAGGATTGGGAGCCGGTGGGTGAGAGGGAGGCTGGGAGTAAGGGACCGGAACTGGCTGTGTGTTCACATTACAATTCAGTCTTTAATTACATGATCACATTGAACAATGAGAAGAAAATAAAATACTGAACAGCTGCTCATTATGAGAGCACCATCCATCCTGTGCACTGAATGAAGCAGGGAGGCCTCAGGCAAAAATAGTATGTGATCATATAATTAAGGACTATCATAATGCACACTGAATAAAGGCTGCACATTCTGGCATTTCCTAACTTTTGAGTGCTTGACTTTGCAACTTTAATAATGTTTTTTAACATAGAGTTTGGGTGTGTTTATATACATGTGTGTGCGCGCGTGTATGCCATATAGAGAGAGAGAGAGAGAGAGAGAGAGAGAGAGAAAGACGTAAGTCACTCTCAAGACTTTTATTGAAGGTGCAGCATTGTACACTAAGGCAAAGATTTTCCAAGAATTTGTTCACAGTTGGTCAAATTTTCAAAAAGTTGAGTTCCAACAGTTGCTATGTCACGCCATTCATTTGCGTGAACAAAGCCCACATTGTGCATGCAAGTCAAGTACTTGTGTAGATAAACAGGTAATTACATGAACAATCTGCATGAGTACTAGAGACATGTCATATTTTGACTCAGCTCTATGACTCAAAAATACCAAGGTACGGCAGCAGTGCTTACATTATCTGCATTAAAGCTGAGATTTCAAAGTAGCATAAAGGAAAGTCATTGGGAATTGGGCACAGAACCCTTAGGCTCCTTCAAAGATCCCAGTTTAAAACAAAACAACAGTGCTCAGCCCCAGATCACAGCAGAGACCAGTTCCCTTGTCACCCGATTCTAACAGAGTTCCCTCAGTTTCAGGTAACAAAACCAGCCTCTTTTTTCAGGGGATAGAATTAAAACGTTTCTTTGATTTTCTACAGTAAAGAGTATAGCGCCTGCTAATCAGAGGGAAAAAAAGTTAAAAATGTATCCTTGAGTTTGACTAAGTCCATAAATAAAAACAAGACATTTCTCTTTCTGGCCCTGGACTTCACATACCTTGACTTCTCTGAGTGCAGTTAGAGGAGGTTCTCTCATTTCCCCATGGAAAAAAGCTGGCCTATCACCTCCTCCTCTCCCCTCTGCTACTTCACAAACACTAGATGGAGAACCCTTCCCCATTCAGGCAGTGTCTCAGAAGTGTCTTCCCTTTTCCTCATCCAGACATTTGACTGAGTGGGTGTGATATCCCTGTCATATGGGCATAAAAGGCCTACACCTTTTAAATATTTGACCCATTGCAACTGCTGAGATCACAAAGTGGGAATCCTGCCCTTAACACCTACAACCAATTCATGTACAAGTTTCCCTTGGCTCAGGCTACACTCATCCCATCTGTTTAAAAATACATGCCTGCCGGTAGGTTCAGTGTTCATAGAGTGGTGCCAAGTGAAGTGAACATTCATGCAGATATATGCAGCCTGAATATGGGAGCCATTTCCTCATTAGTAAGTCTCACCTCTATGATAGCACCACATCATTACGATAGATCAGACCTGTTCACTCAAGGTAAGCATGCAAGGAGCTCCATTGTCAGGGAAGTGGGATGGGGCCGGGGAGCTCCACTGGCAGGTGGATATCTGCAGGTCTTGGGAGTCAAACAGGGCAAATCCCACCCCATCAAGGGAACAAATCCTGTGGAAATGCCCTGGGAAAACCTCACAGTGCATTTCTTTTCCTCTCAGGGGGATACTCTGGCCCTAAAATTCTAATTAGCGACAGAAGTCGGAAACAAAGGATTCCAAACAAGAAATAATTAAACAAATACAGTTGAAAAATCCCAGAACACATTATAATTTAATATCTCATTATCTACTAGGCATATAGAACATAACATTAATTTCCCTACTCTGCACCAAACCCAATTCATATTCCACAGAGCCTATGTGTCCGTATCTCATCCAGCTTGAGAGGAAATTGTCTTGGGAATCAGAAGAATGTATGAGAGAATAGTCTACACTTTGGTAATGTTCAGTTTGAATGTTCACAACAGTCCAGTCTCAAGTTGGATTTCCAGAATTCTCACACACACACACACACACACACACACACACACTTCACTGCATCAGAAATGATTTTATGGTTATTAAACAATCATTGCACATGCTCTTATGACTGGTACATAATACTAGAGAGAAAATTAAAGGGAAGGTTTGAATAAATAATTCTACACAAACCTTATTCTTATTTTACATCTAGATTTTCAGGCTGTCTTTGTATGTAGAGCTGGGATCAGTTCTGAAAAACACTGATATTTGGGAGGCATTTGAATTTCATATTTGACTCCTGATTTTGTAATATTCCTTGAAATCTGGATCCAGATCCAAATGTTGCAGCTTCTCAATTTGGAAGTCAATAAAATAAAGGTGGAGAGTTAAGGTGTAACAAGCCAATTGCTAGAGACCTGAATTCTGGCATGCAAACTATTGCTCCACAACCCCACCCAGCTGTCTCAAATGGAAAATGAAGGTTTTTCATTTACCTCTCAGGCTTCTGTCTGGCTTATTTTGCTTCTCTGCTTTGCATTTATCTGATTGCTTGAGCCAGGTGCTATGGAGAGACTCCTGACATCACCATTGAAAGCAGTAGTCTGGCAGAGCTTTGAAGCAGTCAGTTAAAACTCACACAATGAAGCTACAGTCAGCTCCTGGAGATGCTGGATTTTTTTATTCTTCTGAACTGGTACAAAAGAGAGGGGTGAGAATCCACAGCTGGAAAGGACAGGGGAAAGCTCTGTTTCTAGACCTGCCATTTAAAACTAACTCCTTCTCCTTCAAAAAGAAAAGGAGTAGTTGTGGCACCTTAGAGACTAACAAATAAGAGTTTTTTCATGAAGTTGATAGATTTCCACTTCATATGGCTAAATTCAATGCCTTGCATAATGACAGGTTTCAGAGTAGCAGCCACAAGTACTCCTTTTCTTTTTGCAAATACAGACCAACACGGCTGCTACTCTGAATCCTTCTCCTTCAGTGGCTCTGGAGTAGGAGTCATTCAAAGTAGCTGTGAGGCAACAGAAGATACACTTAAAAAATGAACAGCCAAGCTAAAATAAAAAATGGAGTTAAAACCCAGATATATATGTGCTTGAAGTCCTTGTTAACTAAGCACCAGAGGCTTTTAGCAAAGAAATAAGTTTTAAATTTTTTTTAAAATATTTATAATCAAAAATCATCTGGCTTCTCCTGATTTAGGCCACAAATCAGTGAAGCACTTAAACACATCCTATTCAGCTAGGGTTCACCAGATGTCCCATTTTTATAGGGACAGTCCCATTTTTTGGGACTTTTTCTTATATAGGCGCCTATTAACCCGCAACCCCATCCCATTTTTTCACAGTTGCTATCTGGTCACCCTATATTCAGCCATGCTCTTAAATTCATACTTTAAGCGTATGAGTTGTCCCAATTGACATCGATGTCCATGCTGAATCAAGATCTTCATAAACATACCCAGAAAGGTATTATTCTTTGACAAGCCTGTTACCATTGAGTGCATTGGACTAATTGGATCTGAAATGCCACTGAATTATGTATTCTGTGATGGATTTAGAACTCTAGAAGTGCCAGAGGATTTCACACAAGGAACAGAATATTTTTTAAAGGTTAGTGAGAATGGATTTTTGTTTTGCTCATTGAATGCCAGCCACAGCCTAGCATAGTGGAGACATTGAGGATACATTTATCTGATTAGCTGAATTTTTATATTAACTTTTCAGTTCAGCTTGAATTCAAGAGAATTTAATTAATCTTTACTCAGAGAAGCAATCTTGGGAGTTTTCTTCTCATCAGTTCACTTTTTCAATCTATTACAGCTCTAGTGGACAATCTCCATCTAGAAATGATGCCTTATTCTAATTTTAATTTTCCTCTCTTGCAGCATAAACTGATGTGTCACATGATTGCTAAACAAAGTTTTGAGACTTCAAAATAAGAATTGTAATTTAAACTTCATCTGCACATGGGATTTGTTTATTTACCTCCCATAAATTGAAACTGTTGGCCTGTCAATGGCTCTAGACATGTATGCTTTCAAGTCACTTCATTCTGGTGACAATGTAAAATCTGAATGTCTGAATACATTGAATACTCCCCAGATCACAAGAGTAGGAAACTACTGAATGAAGCTCCCAAGGCATTTGTTTTGCTTTTTGACCATTGCTGCACATTGAGCTGTCCACAATGATGTCCAGATCTATTTCCTAGGTGGTTACAGTTAATGCAGGATCCAGCAATATGCTAGCAGTTCAAATGATTACTTCCACTGTCCATTACCTTCCATTTGTCAACAATGAATTTCAACTACCACTATGCTGCTCATTCAGCTAGCCATGTTAGGTCCCTTCTGACGTTTTTCATAGTTTTGTCTAACCTAAATTATTTGATGTCATTTTCAAATTTTGCCCTTGGACTGTTCATCCCCTTTTCAGGTCAGTATTACAGAACCACTGTTCACTTGCCATGTTGAAAGTTGACGATTAATTTCTAATTCATTTATAATCTGGAAATGCATAGTTTCCTCTTCTGGAGGAGTTTCTCAAAGGATTTTTGAAAGTCCAGATTGTTGTCTTTTATCTATTATTTTGCTGACACAAAGAATTCTAATAGATTAGAGAGCCACAATTTTGCTTTACATATGCCGTATCAGTTAGTCTTTATTGTAACCTCCTGAACCTAGCAATTTAAACTTTGTATTTGACCTCCTGTTTTTCTGTTTGCATGCATACTTAGAGTCTATTATAGAATTATATAAGTAGCTTCCATGCTGGGCATAAGATCTGCAATTTAATCACTTGTGAAGTTAGTCTTTTTGATTAGCGCTCTCTCTCTCTCTCTCTCTTTTAGTCTCCATTTCTAATTTTAATGTCAAAGTGCTAGTTTCTGGTACAATTCCCCCCAAAGATATTGAACTTAATTATATTGTGATCACTGTTACTTTGTAGCTCAACTATAGATACTTCTTGAACCAGCTCCTGAATATTAGTTTGTGTGATTTAGGACAAGATTTTCCAGGCAGCTTGGAGTTGTTTAAGGTGTTGAAACATTGCTTCTTTAGACTTTGTCCTGTTGTGACACTTGACCAGTTTCTATGGGGATATTTGAAACTTCTCATTATTACTTAAAAAAAAGATTTAGTTGCCTCTTTGATCTCTCTCATCATTGTGCACACACTATCCTTTTCCTCATGAGAAGTCAGTAATGCAACCCACTAAGACAATCTATTTATACTCTTATGACATGAGAGATTTATGTCTATACAGATTCTATTGTATGTTCCTCCACATTACCACATTAGATTTTATGAAGCAGGGAATCAAACAAAATGCAATTTTTAAAAGACTATATTCACTGAGTGTTTTAAACCATAATTTTGAATTGCAATCACAGTTAAGTATATAGTATCTCATTCATACCTCGTGGAATTCCCCTGAAGGAATCATACCAGAATTACGGTACTGTTTTATAACTAGCCTTTTTACATGTTTTGGAGCTGGGCTGAACTTTCCTCCCTGATCTAGTGTCTTTGAAAAAAAAAAAAAGCATAAATCAAAAGTCAATCTCCTATTTTAATCAAATTGCTATGACTATCTGGTAAGGATCTGAAGGAAGGATGTTAAATAGCTCACACAACAGAAGTACTTCAGAATTAAGCTGACAGTACAAGCAAAATGTAGTAATTAATAAAAGCAAATGAAATTACATTGTGGTAATCAGGGAATGGCTCAGGAAAGGGCATAAAAATTACAAGAACCAGCTGACTACTATGGACTGTTTCACCGAAAATAATCTGTGCCCTTTTTGCTGCAAAAATGTATGGATCTGTACTACCTCCTCAACTCAATGATTGGTTTGCAATTTGGCCAGACTGAGAGCCTTTTGATGAGGAGGAGGCAGCAAGTTGCTTATTTTCTGTACTATTGGACAGGTGAACTGAGACAGAGATATGGTGATATATTATTCTCAGCTTACTATCTGGAAAGTGAGGCATAGCCTGCCATTGTTACAGGAGATCTATATTAATATAGGTCTTCGCAAAAAGAAAAGGAGTACTTGTGGCACCTTAGAGACTAACAAATTTATTAGAGCATAAGCTTTCGTGAGCTACAGCTCACTTCATCGGATGCATTTTACTAGTAGCTCACGAAAGCTTATGCTCTAATAAATTTGTTAGTCTCTAAGGTGCCACAAGTACTCCTTTTCTTTTTGCGAATACAGACTAACACGGCTGCTACTCTGAAACCTGAAATATAGGTCTTAATGCTGCTTTGTGGTCAAATCCTAACCTGGTTTTCCTGTGGAGTGCTAAGAAGCCCCATAGTCTGGATCGGCTTCATACTAATGGAAGTGAAGTGAAATCCTCAGCTGGGGATAGCGAACTCACTTCCCCCCAATGTATTCCATGCAGATTTTTTAATCTCCTTCCTCTGAAGCAACAGAGATGGCCACAGCTGGAGAAGAAACACAGCATGAGGTGGACCAAGGCTCCAAAGTATCTCTGAGAATTTGAGGTGCTCTCAGGTGCTTGGCTAGCTGGTTTTGCTTGCATACATGGGGTTGGGAAGCAATTTTCCCCCAAGTCACACTGGCAGTGAGTTTAGGGTTTTTTCATCTTCCTCTGTAGCATGTGGGTAAGGGTCACTTGCCAGGATTATGTGGGTCTCTCTCATTTAATAATTTCCCTGCCATTTCAGGAACCTCAAGCACTAATGCATCTTGGTCCCCCCTATTCTGTAGCACATAAGTGTCTAGTCTCCTTTGGGTCTCATTTACTTTGGTCTAATTGTTTGGGTTTAGTGTGCGGGTGTTGGGCAGGTACTGGTGGCTTGTGATACACAGGAGGTCAGACTAGATGATCTGACAATCCCTTCTGGCCTTAAACTCTATGACTCCACAACTCCAGTAGCAGCAGAGCTGCAATGAACCTCCTTCTCAGAGCTGTGGTCCATAACAATCTCCCCCTAACCCCCTTTTCCCCTCCCCAACCCCTGACATATGTGACACGCTGGTTGAATGACATCACGAATGAAAGGGCCTTATTTGATGCATCAAAATGCAGGAGTGAATTTCTTGTTTCTGAGTAACAGCAGAGAGAATTGTTGCGAATCACCTTACAAGCACATAAAAAAAAAAAAAAAGAGGGAGGTACACCTTCACGATCTGCACAACATGGAACTTCACAGACCCAAATCAGCACAATGTACTGCAAGTGTCATGCCATGCCTAACAAGTAAAGAATCTTAGATGTCCAGCATAAAAAAATATGAGCTGATCACAGATATTAGAGCAATGGCTGTACACCACAAAAATACTTATGTATACCAAATCAAAATAAACCATGATATGTAAATCCATACCTTGTCAGAGGCGAAAGAAGATTTCAGACTTAAAAGCTCGAGAAATACGTTAGAATGTTGCAAACGTGTTGGTTTTTCCAATCTTCTCTAAGGTAGTTAACTTACAATTTGACAAAATAAGTAGTGTATTTTAAAGGAGCCCTTGAACATGATCAGACTGCATTGGATAATTGTTTTTCACTGTACATTTTAACTGAGTTTTTTCAACTTCTTCATTTTGTAGAGAGAGAATTTAAGATGACTAGGTTAGAAGAAACTAAATGCAAATACATCAAGCTCAATAGGCCTCAAAACTGATGACCCTCAAGAATTGTTTCACAATTAATGCTTTATTCCTAACCAATTATTCTTACCATGAGAAAAGTGTAAGACATTGCAGATCCATGAGTTACTCTTAGACAAAATAAAATAAAATAAATAAATGCCATGACCGAGAGCGTATTGATAATGATTTGTTTTCAGCAATGAGTAGTTGCTTTATGGTTTGCCAAAACCTGACAACATCCTCTTAAGTTAAGTACATTCTGAGGTCCAATCAAGCACGTGTCTTTATGTAAACATTGATTATTGAAAACACTTTGATTAGTAGTTATGTCAACCATTGTCATTAACAACAGGACATTTATCAACTCCAGTAGTTAACCCTACTAAGATAGAATGAGAACTATGTATAGGTAATACCACAAATAAAGATCTAAAGGTAAATGATGCAATGTGGTAAATGTCCATTTTTTAATGGCACAGAAGTTTTCTGTGAGCTCAAATCAAGTTGCTATGACGGGTGAGCTTTTCCTGTCTGTTAATGAGCAGATGGTGTTTAGGGCCCAAGACAAAGCCAACAGCCCTTACCCCAGCTAGTCATTATTTGCCAGGAGCTGTGCAGCACAGAGATCATACTGCTATGAAAATATAAACATTTAAAGAAAAAGTGTATTTATTAGGAGCATGATTTAATAGGTACAACAGCAGCAGAACTGTATAACCCTCTTCCCTAAACCTCAGACTGAACTGAAACTTTACTGTGGCAATGACATTTTTGGTTTTGTTGTTATTTATATTATGGTAGTTCACAGAGACCTCAACTGAGATCAGGGCCCCATTGTGATAGGTGCTGTAGAAACTCATAGTAAGATACAAGTCCTGCCCCAAAAGCTTACATTCTAAAGAGTCAAGCCAAAGGTAGGGGAGGGGAGAGAAGGAGCAGACATGGAGAGACAAAGTGTCTTGGCCAAAGGCATACAGCAGGACCTGGAACAAAATCCATGTCTCCTGTCTTCCAATCCAGTGGCCTGTCATGAGACAACACTACCTTTCACCTGGTTAATCTTTGACTTTTACCACTGCATCGGTAGGACTCCCCTCTCCTCCCACTATTCTCCTCACCTTCTTGCATGGACTCAAGTCTTGTGTGGCAAGTGACACACTCTGACAGATTTCAGAGTGGTGGATTTCTTTAGTGGTGACTTGGAAGTTTGTTCACCTGCCTGGTGTTTTCTGTGGCAACTGGCTCATCTTCCTCCCCAGCCTTCCTGATTGTAAAGATTATTTTTAATAGCCTATGTGTATTTTGAGTTTATTTGGGTGAATGTTTAATAGGCTCACCACCTTTCAAAATTCCAAATGCAGCTCTCTTCTGGATAGGTAGTAGCCTGCCTGCTTCCCCCAAATGGACCCTAGAACCACTTTGCTAGCACTGATATTCTGGGGTGCAGCAGATTTATATGGGCTTGTGAGAAAATGTGTTCTCACGCAAAACAAGCCTAATGTATGAGGTCTACATTTTCAAGAGTGACTAGTAACCTTAGGGGTCTCAAGGTTTGGTTTCCCAGCTGCTGACACATTAAAGGGGCTGCAGTTTCAAAAAGTTTCATAAAGAGCACCCACCCTCTAAAATTCAGGCCCCTTTAAAGTGTTTCAAGTAGGTAATTCAAAATATTTACTTGATTTATGCAGTCTGGTCAAGCCAAGCCTCAGCATTCTTATGAGCAATGTTTAAGACACAAGAACCTTCAGGAAGTTGAGTCATTTTGCAGCCCTCAACAGTGCATGTCATGGTTTGTGGCTGTCCACATTGACATAGTGGACTGCCTCTAAAAACACCACCAAAATTCTACTGCAGCACAAACTCCATGACTGGTATGAAACTAGCCGAGAAGGATCCATTGCCTTCATGGTAAATCAAACCTAGGTTGATGTTGAGTGGAGTCTGAGACAAGATATTTTTCACTTTCTCTGCGGCCCATGGAGCTTGCTACATGTCCTTTACCGTAAATCCTTCACCCAGTAAACTTATTCACAGCAGACGCCTAGAGGGCAGATGACCATGTGGTGGATTAAACAGGTCTTTCGTTAATGGTAGATGTGGCTTTGGAACTCTTTCCTCTCTGAGAAAACTGGGTGGAACAATATTGCAGAGAACCAGTAACCATGATAGAGGAGTAGATTTAACTGTGCCTGAAATAATACACATGGTGGAATTAAGTTTACATCGATCATCCTTGTTTGAGACAATTGAGCCCATATTGGAGCACAGTACTGCATCACTGAGTAACAGAGTGCAAAGGCTGAAATGTGTAACGTTTGGGCATTGGTGCCCCATGTCATTCCGACCAGTTTTCTGAACAGGTTGTTGTGCATTTTGATAAGAGTCACTGTCATTAGAAGATGGTCACAATATATGAGAGTTATATCCAATGTGACACCTAGAAGCTTTATTTTCTGACCATTGAGAACTATATTCAACTCTCTGCTGCTTGTGCATGGTGTAAGTGGAAGCCACTCGACACAATCTTACTTCCACTTGGTATCAGGTACCACCGACAATAATCGCCCATACCCGCCATATCTGCATTCAAAACACTCTGAAATATGTCAGTGTTGAATGAGCCCCCACAAATCACTAGTAACTTTTGAAAATTTAGGCCAGAACCTTCTTGGGTCCATCTATCCCAAGCAATGACCTTTTCATACACTAAACTGAATCATACATCGAGAAAAATCTACTGTGTTGAAATGTATCATTTGTTAAGTGAATGAAAGGTCATAAATGGCCCAAATTATCTGTCTAATAGTATAAGATCTGGTGTTCTGTTTATAATACTGGCACCAAATTCATCTTTGGCATGACGGGGTGCAACTCCACTGAAGTTAAAGGGGCTTCACCTCTTTATATTTAAGTGAATTTGGGCTTAGGTCTTCTCATCAATTAAAGATGAGTGCAATAACCAATAAGAAAGAAGGACTTTATTCCCCACATTCTATAAGATTTATAATTTAAGGCCTGGTCTACATGGAGTTGCATCAGTTTAATTAAAGGTGAGCTGTTGTCCATACACGTCCATACAAAGAGTTGTTCTGGTTTAACTAAAATCAGTGTAGTGTCACATCTTTCGTTAAACCTATGCAACTTCTGTTTGTAGACAAACTCTTAGAATACACAAAAAGGAATACTGCTGGTTGTTTCCCAATTCTTCATATTTGTGATGCTGAAATATTAGCTTACATCATGTTATCAGTAGTGAAAGAAAGATGTCCCAGCTGTGCTTCTCACTCAAAAATAAGTGTGTGAGAATCGCAGGGAAGTGCTGATTATTTCCATAGCGTTCCTGAGTGGACACAATGAAACCTGGCATGAGATGCCCTAACAGATTGCAGAAATGGCGCCTTTGACAAAGAGACGTGTTCATTTGTTAACCTGCAATAACACTATCATAGTAACTCAGTCATGCTAAAAATAACTCTGTTCATTACTATAGAGCCCAAGCAAGTGGCATCATTTGGCTGCTAAACCTTCTGTGCTGTGCAGTCTGAAGAGCTCATGAGATTGTTCTCATGTTCTCTCCACAGGTACCAATGCGGAGAGTGGACCAGATGATATGTCTGGGGGGAGAAAGCAGAAGGAGACTCCGCTGGATGGGAGGCATGAGATGCGATGTCCTGAGGTTGGAGGTTCCACGACCACCACTCCCAAGAGGAGAAGGCGGGTGGTGGTGGTCGGGGACTCTCTCCTCCGGGGGACTGAGTCATCTATCTGCCGCCCTGACCGGGAAAACCGAGAAGTCTGCTGCTTGCCAGGGGCTAAGATTCGTGATGTGACGGAGAGACTGCCGAGACTCATCAAGCCCTCGGATCGCTACCCCTTCCTGCTTCTCCACGTGGGCACCAATGATACTGCCAAGAATGACCTTGAGCGGATCACTGCGGACTATGTGGCTCTGGGAAGAAGGATAAAGGAGTTGGAGGCGCAAGTGGTGTTCTCGTCCATCCTCCCCGTGGAAGGAAAAGGCCTGGGTAGGGACCGTCGAATCGTGGAGGTCAACGAATGGCTACGCAGGTGGTGTCGGAGAGAAGGCTTTGGATTCTTTGACCATGGGATGGTGTTCCATGAAGGAGGAGTGCTGGGCAGAGACGGGCTCCATCTTACGAAGAGAGGGAAGAACATCTTTGCCAGCAGGCTGGCTAACCTAGTGAGGAGGGCTTTAAACTAGGTTCACCGGGGGAAGGAGACCAAAGCCCTGAGGTAAGTGGGAAAGCGGGATACCGGGAGGAAGCACAGGCAGGAAGGTCTGTGAGGGGAGGGCTCCTGCCTCATACTGGGAATGAGGGGCGATCAACAGGTTATCTCAAGTGCTTATATACAAATGCACAAAGCCTTGGAAACAAGCAGGGAGAACTGGAGGTCCTGGTGATGTCAAGGAATTATGACGTGATTGGAATAACAGAGACTTGGTGGGATAACTCACATGACTGGAGTACAGTCATGGATGGTTATAAACTGTTCAGGAAGGACAGGCAGGGCAGAAAAGGTGGGGGAGTAGCACTGTATGTAAGGGAGCAGTATGACTGCTCAGAGCTCCGGTACGAAACTGTGGAAAAACCTGAGTGTCTCTGGATTAAGTTTAGAAGTGTGTGCAACAAGAGTGATGTCATGGTGGGAGTCTGCTATAGACCACCGGACCAGGGGGATGAGGTGGATGAGGCTTTCTTCCGGCAACTCACGGAAGCTACTAGATCGCATGCCCTGATTCTCATGGGTGACTTTAATTTTCCTGATATCTGCTGGGAGAGCAATACAGCGGTGCATAGACAATCCAGGAAGTTTTTGGAAAGCGTAGGGGACAATTCCTGGTGCAAGTGCTAGGGGAGCCAACTAGGGGGAGCGCTTTTCTTGACCTGCTGCTCACAAACCGGGTAGAATTAGTGGGGGAAGCAAAAGTGGATGGGAATCTGGGAGGCAGTGACCATGAGTTGGTTGAGTTCAGGATCCTGACGCAGGGAAGAAAGGTAAGCAGCAGGATACGGACCCTGGACTTCAGGAAAGCAGACTTTGACTCCCTCAGGGAACAGATGGCCAGGATCCCCTGGGGGACTAACATGAAAGGGAAGGGAGTCCAGGAGAGCTGGCTGTATTTCAAGGAATCCCTGTTGAGGTTACAGGGACAAACCATCCCGATGAGTCGAAAGAATAGTAAATATGGCAGGCGACCAGCTTGGCTTAATGGTGAAATCCTAGCGGATCTTAAACATAAAAAAGAAGCTTACAAGAAGTGGAAGGTTGGACATATGACCAGGGAAGAGTATAAAAATATTGCTCGGGCATGTAGGAAAGATATCAGGAGGGCCAAATCGCACCTGGAGCTGCAGCTAGCAAGAGATGTCAAGAGTAACAAGAAGGGTTTCTTCAGGTATGTTGGCAACAAGAAGAAAGCCAAGGAAAGTGTGGGCCCCTTACTGAATGAGGGAGGCAAGCTAGTGACAGAGGATGTGGAAAAAGCTAATGTACTCAATGCTTTTTTTGCCTCTGTTTTCACTAACAAGGTCAGCTCCCAGACTGCTGTGCTGGGCAACACAAAATGGGGAAGAGATGGCCAGCCCTCTGTAGAGATAGAGGTGGTTAGGGACTATTTAGAAAAGCTGGACGTGCACAAGTCCATGGGGCCGGACGAATTGCATCCGAGAGTGCTGAAGGAATTGGCGGCTGTGATTGCAGAGCCCTTGGCCATTATCTTTGAAAACTCGTGGCGAACGGGGGAAGTCCCGGATGACTGGAAAAAGGCTAATGTAGTGCCCATCTTTAAAAAAGGGAAGAAGGAGGATCCTGGGAACTACAGGCCGGTCAGCCTCACCTCAGTCCCTGGAAAAATCATGGAGCAGGTCCTCAAAGAATCAATCCTGAAGCACTTAGAGGAGAGGAAAGTGATCAGGAACAGTCAGCATGGATTCACCAAGGGAAGGTCATGCCTGACTAATCTAATCGCCTTTTATGATGAGATTACTGGTTCTGTGGATGAAGGGAAAGCAGTGGATGTATTGTTTCTTGACTTTAGCAAAGCTTTTGACACGGTCTCCCACAGCATTCTTGTCAGCAAGTTAAGGAAGTATGGGCTGGATGAATGCACTATAAGGTGGGTAGAAAGCTGGCTAGATTGTCGGGCTCAACGGGTAGTGATCAATGGCTCCATGTCTAGTTGGCAGCCGGTGTCAAGTGGAGTGCCCCAGGGGTCGGTCCTGGGGCCCGTTTTGTTCAATATCTTCATAAATGATCTGGAGGATGGTGTGGATTGCACTCTCAGCAAATTTGCGGATGATACTAAACTGGGAGGAGTGGTAGATACGCTGGAGGGGAGGGATAGGATACAGAAGGACCTAGACAAATTGGAGGATTGGGCCAAAAGAAATCTAATGAGGTTCAATAAGGATAAGTGCAGGGTCCTGCACTTAGGATGGAAGAATCCAATGCACCGCTACAGACTAGGGACCGAATGGCTCGGCAGCAGTTCTGCGGAAAAGGACCTAGGGGTGACAGTGGACGAGAAGCTGGATATGAGTCAGCAGTGTGCCCTTGTTGCCAAGAAGGCCAATGGCATTTTGGGTTGTATAAGTAGGGGCATAGCGAGCAGATCGAGGGACGTGATCGTTCCCCTCTATTCGACACTGGTGAGGCCTCATCTGGAGTACTGTGTCCAGTTTTGGGCCCCTCACTACAGGAAGGATGTGGATAAATTGGAAAGAGTACAACGAAGGGCAACGAAAATGATTAGGGGTCTAGAGCACATGACTTATGAGGAGAGGCTGAGGGAGCTGGGATTGTTTAGTCTGCAGAAGAGAAGAATGAGGGGGGATTTGATAGCTGCTTTCAACTACCTGAAAGGGGGTTTCAAAGAGGATGGCTCTAGACTGTTCTCAATGGTAGCAGATGACAGAACGAGGAGTAATGGTCTCAAGTTGCAATGGGGGAGGTTTAGATTGGATATTAGGAAAAACTTTTTCACTAAGAGGGTGGTGAAACACTGGAATGCGTTACCTAGGGAGGTGGTAGAATCTCCTTCCTTAGAGGTTTTTAAGGTCAGGCTTGACAAAGCCCTAGCTGGGATGATTTAACTGGGACTTGGTCCTGCTTTGAGCAGGGGGTTGGACTAGATGACCTTCTGGGGTCCCTTCCAACCCTGATATTCTATGATTCTATGATTGGGAAAAAGCTAAGTGGCTGATTGGATATGGCATAGGCACAAGTGAAACCATTCAATAGGCACAAGCCCTGGAGGAATTTTCCTCCCCAAGGCATTTCAGAGAGTGAACATACCTACCAGGAGGGCATGTCTTAGTCTCACAAAAAATACAGTCCTTGAACCCTGGCTACTTTGACTGTTCTGCTTAGATAGCGTCAAATGATGCTGACTGGCAAGGAAACCAGCAAGCACCAAGCAGAGATGTGCTCCTAGCATTAAGGAAAAAATACAGCATCACAAATGTTTTGGCTAGAGGCTGAGTTGAGGCCCTTTCAAACATCAGGGCCAAAAAGAAATGTCTACAATTAGAGCATAGCTGACAATTTTGTTGATTCTACATAAAACAGAATAGATTACAGTTCACCCTGCAGTGCAGAGGTGTTTTGTCTCTGTGATGCTAGCAGTAATAAAACCTTGTCTGTGTCAGTAAAGTAAGCAAATATGACTCAAAGGCACCTGGGGGCAGATGCACTGACTGAGATGACACTGTTCTGATCATAACCACACTTTGAGTGCCAAGACAGAGTGGCCTATGGCTCCCCCACCCCTGGGCAGCTGCTGTGGAAATAAAAAATGCCAATGTTGTGCCCTTAAAAATAAGACAGTAGAACATAGCAGAAATAAACAAGTGAAGCAGAACACAGTCAAAGGACTAGTATTATTGTTTTGCAAAGGTAAATGTTCTTTTGTACTAGCTGACACACCTAGTTGGGTGGAACATACAATGAATATACATGTAGCTCAGTTTTAAAGAATGCTACAGTTTGGGGCTAATTAAAATGGGGTTAGACAAAACTAGAATGCTGATAACCATTGGAGATGCCTGGTTGTATTCAGACAGCAGGAAACACAGCAGCAGACTAAAAAGCAAAACAAAAATACAAAGTTCAGTCCTCGTCATCTGTTATTTTGCTCCTGTTGGCCAGAAATGATTTTTAAGCCCATACTGAAGGACCAATGAATTATGAAAGATATCTAGGTCTACCAGCGAAATTGAAGAATGAGAGGTAATTGGTTTTGCTTTGATTTCAACTTACTCATTACAATTTTGTAATTAACTGGCAACCTAAACATATTTCTTCTGCTGTCAGTGGCCTATCACTACAGAAAGGGAAACAGTGATACTTTGTGACTGGTGGCAAATGGTAAAGGTATATAAAATGAAGTGGGGGGAAGGGTTATTCCCATAAACAAACTAGTACAGCCCATATTTTTAATGAACATTCTAAAACTTGATCAAGCTGCTAATTAAGCAAAAAATCCTGCCTGGTGTCTTGCCTTGGTGTTCAAGAAGGGGGTTAGAAGGTGTAGGAAGCTCCTTTCCCCACCTCATTACAAGCAGCATAAAGCTCAATAATGTTCTAAGAAGAATGGTGTGCTAATGCCTCTCGCCAGGAATCATATTCCAAAACAGCATGGCTCCCTAGTGTAGGAGCATGTACTAGTTCTCTCTTCCTGCCTCACCACTTAGTAGTCTTATGCTACAGCAGCAACACAAACTGGCTAGCAGTCCACTCTACACTCTGAGCAGCAAAGTCTGCACCACAGTGTCTTCCAACCCCACCTATCCTGGAATCCTGCTTTTCCCAGCAAGGGTACTTTAGCAGAGGATACCCTGAGCTTTGCATCTCTACTTCCCATCCCTGCATTAGCTAGAACAGATTTGAGGCCTAAGTATCAGGAATTAATGGGTTTTAAGACACTCATTTTAAATGTATAGGAGATAAACGTTTACTCTCTCTCAAAACTAAAACTGGCAATGGAAAAATGAGCAAACCTCTCTAATTAAAACTAATCTGTCTGCCCTGTGCATGCACTAGCAAGGGAACTAGTACATTGCAGATCAGAAGATAAAAACACTCAGGAGTTCAACTGCCTTAGAAGCCCAACATCTGTTAGCTATGTTATTCTGCAGCTACAGAACAAGCAGAGCACTCTTCACAACGCTCGATAGCTTATGCATTATGTATGTAACAGCTGATAAAGAGGAACTTTGGTTCAGGGTTTCATTCAATGCAAGTCTAGAATTATCAAACTACAGACAAATTTCCACAATGTCTCTCCCCAAGCTGGTAACTGAAAGCTATGGGCCAGATTCTGCACTCATTTACACAAATATAAATCCAGAATGACTCAGTTCATAATGTCAACTCAGTGTAACAGAGAGCAGAATTTGGCTTATGCATTCTAATGTATGGAATTAGAATAAAAGTAAAGGAGGAAGGAAACTGATAGAAAAGAACAATTTTTAATCTGATTATTGCTGTCAATAATCAGCCCTTATTGAGTTATCCTTTATAATAAATCAATAAAGGAAGGACACACATTAATTTAGTGTATAGGTTTCTCAGTCATTGCTTTCATATTATTCTATTATTCAATTTACTGACTCCTCATATAAATTTGTCTATACCTCCACCTCACATCAGAGCTTTAGAATTTAACAAATATATACAAAACATATGAATTTTATTAACTCATCTCATCATAGTCATAACTGAGTCAATTAAAACGTGCAGCTACGTACATTACAAAGGGGAAAAATCCAATTGAGATTTAAAATTCCTAATGGTGAATATATTTAGTTATTTCTATTTGTTTGAATTGTTCATTCTTACCAAAATGCAGTCAAGACCAAAGAATAAATATGCTGCTCCTCCTTGTTCTCCATAGATGCAGGCTAGGATTTCAAAAGTACCTAAGTAGTTTAGCAGCAACCTACTGTCTCCACTGATTTTCATATTCATAGATTTTAAGGCTAGAAGGGACCATTCTGATCAACTAGTCTGATTTCCTGCATAATGCAGGCCACCGAATTTCACCCAGCGACTCCTGTATCTAGCCCTTAATTTCTGGTTGAACTGGAAGGCATTTTAGAAACACATCCAAACTCGATTTAAAAACATCAGGCAATTGATAATCCCCCCGATACGTTGATCCAGTGATAAGTTACCCTCACAGTTAAAAATTTGCACTTGATTTCTAGTATGAATTTATCTAGATTCTGTTTCCTGCCATTAGCCCTTGTTATTCCTTTATCTGGTAAATTAAGTAGCTGTTTTCATATCAGAAATCTTCTGCCTACGTAGGTACTTACAAATTGTGATCAAGTCAACTCTTAACCTTCTCTTTGATAAATTAAATAGATTGAATTACCTATTCCTTCCCAATTTGTCCACATCCTCTTTACAGCATGGTACTAGAACTGGACATACCGTTTTCCACTAGTGGTCTCACTAATTTCTGTTTGGTGGGACTTTAGGTGCTTTAGAAAACCGCATCTTTAAACCTCTATGATACCATTACAGTGCTACACCGGCCTTAGAGTCCCTGTCCAACATTAATATGTTAATTAATATTTGTAAGGCACTTTGAAGATGGTCATGTGATGACTCTGTGCCCTGCAGAGTTTTCACTGATATAGTATAGCTCTGTACCACTGCCAACCTGAGCCAGTCCTGAAAAAGGCTCAGTCAAGCCTAGAAAGTGCAATTTCCCCCAAATATTTTAGATAGCATATTTTGAGGTCCCAGCAGGAATCCCTCCATGCCACACAAATATGCTAATAAAGCCTTTATTCTATAACTTGACAGATGTTTCTGCTGCACTGTTGATTCATTTATACTGTACAGATCTGAATTTTAAAGTTAAAGTTTTAAACTTTGGTCTTATGATGAAATTAGCATTATTCATGAACAAAGTCATCAAAAGCCTGGTAGAAATGTTGCCCCTTGCAGGTGAAAAAACTGAAAGACATTTCTAAGGGCTTCCATCTAGTTTACATTAGGTAAATACACTACATGAAGAAAGATCTAAGGGTCACAGGATTTGCCAGCTCCACACAAATAAAGCCTGTGGTTTAAATGCCTTTTTTGGATCATTTCACACCCAGACCACAAGACCCAGTATTCATATAAAATCAACCTCAAGCAAATGAAAGTAATGTCCCTTTGGGCAGTAAGACTACAAATACAACATTCATGGAACAAAGGCCGATCCAAAGTTTTAGTACAACTCCTCCCTCTTTCTATTCACCTCAGGGGAAGTTTAGCCACAGTGCCTCTTTAATAAATATAAGCAAACACTTGACTTCCCCAAGCACTCCTCTCCTATAGTTCCCATATTCACCATAACATGATGTTAGTTTTGGCTGATGGTTGTGATGACCTAATAGATTTCTCTTGCTGTAATCCTCTTCATGCCCAGCACCATGTGGAATCAGCATTTCCCACTGCAATGCTGTATCCATTTTCTTCCACGGATGATATACTTCTCTGCCTTTCTTATGGGGATTTTCTCAGGTAATGTAGGAAAGTCACAAGTAATTTACAGATTGAATTCACCACACATGAAGGGGCGGCAGGGGCGCGCGTTGTCTGGCTTGAATGGCTAGAGAGCGGGGGAGTGACTTTCTGCTACAGCTGCAGACCAAGTCAGCATGGAGATGCTGACCCGTCCCTCCCCCCAGGTGAGCAGAAGAAAGGGAGGACTATATAGGCCCTCCCTCCCACCTTATATTTCTCTACAGTCTCTCTCTTTATTGTCTGACTCTTCTCCGTGCATTTCCTCCCACCTCCTCTATTTTATTCTTTTTTATTTTCATCTCCCTTTTCATCTTTCACCATTATCCTCTCCTGTCTGACTAAAGAGTTGCATGGTTTTTGAAAAGATACATAAATATTATGGCCAAACCATTCCTACTCTTGTAAAAGAACCAATATTTCAGAAAAATATTCTCTTTGTCTTTTCAATGTCTGAAGTCAGTTGTCAGAAAAGGAAGATTACTTAAAAAAAAAATACAGATTCAGCAACTACACATAGTTACTTGGAAGGAAGATTGTCCCTGGGGTAGATATTATACATTTAGAGACAATAATAAGGCTGAAGCCTGCAAAGTTGTGCAGCAAAGGTAGAAATCTCAGCTTCTATTTTTTACTTATCTTTGCAATTCTCCAGTGGTTTGATACATAACATAAAAGGGCCTATTTTACACGTATGTAAGTACTTGAAAGAAAGAGAGTTAGTGACTTGATCATTATTTCTGATTCATAACTTGGGCTACAATACTGCTCAAGTACTGTACCAGTAAGAAGGTGAAATGGAAGCCACCATGTATGGAGGGCATCATCTTCTTCAGAAAAGAAGGTCCATATATACGTTTTTTTCTATTTGCACGACTGACCATTTATTTACTATTGATAACAATGCAACACTGACACCCCTGGGTAGATCAGCAGATCCTGCTTATGCAGGATCATAACCCATGAGCTTCTACTGCTGTTAGCCAAGGCTGTAAGAGGCTCATGAATCTCTAGCTGGCCTATTCACCATTACAGGGAAGAAGTCCCAGGTTTGATCCCTGCTGCTGCTGATCCACTCAGGGTGTTAGTGTTACAAAAGGTGGCCCATAAAGGGAATTGAATGGGGAAGCCTCTAAAGCTTGGGTCATGCTTCTCTACCTACAGGGGGGAGTGTGTAAGCCATGCCTACTTGGTGTGACAAACTGTCCCCCTCTAGTAGTGTTTAGGCCAATAAAAGATTGATGAGCCTGCTACAGCCATGGCTACGAGAAGTGGGTCTTTTAGCTCAGGCAGTTAAGGCTCACATATTAAGATCCACAGGTCCCAGCTTCAACCCCTAGTGCTGCGCCAAGGGCATCAGCATTGCAATAATAACTATGTGCATTACATATTACTGTAAAGTGAGAGATGTAAGAAGTTCAGTCTATTTGATTTATGGAAGAGAAGATTAGAAGGTGACTTGATCACAGTCTGTAAGCATCTACCCACATACAGAAGATTTCCAATAGCAGAAGGCTTTTTAACCAAGCAAACAAGGGAAACACAAGATCCAATGACTGAAAGTTGAAGCTAGACAAATTCAGACTAGAAATAAGGAGCAATTTTTTTTAACAATGAGTGTAATTAACCATTGGAACAACTTACCAAGGGAAGTAATGGATTCTTCATCACTTGAAGCTTGTAAATCAAGACTGGATGTCTTTGTAAAAAATATGCCCTAGCTCAAACAGAAGTTATGGTCTTGATGTACAAAATCCTGGGTGAAAATTCTATGGCCTGTGTTACACAGAAAATCAGGCTAGATTATCAGTGGTCCCTGCTGGCCTTAAAAGCTCTATCAGTCTTCTTATCAGAGCTTGTTGAAAAAATGGAACACATTTTTGCAATTTTTTTTCTTGAGAAAAATGTCTATTTTTCACTGAAAAGATCCAAATTTGAATTTTTAGACCAGTTCCACTAACAGTAAAAGAATGTTATATCAAAGAGGTAAAGAATATCGCATCATATCTCAGTGTTCCTTATTAGGATTACTTTACACTGTTAAATCAATAGGCTCAGATAATTACATCTTCATATGCCATTGGTAAATGAATTACAATACTAACATATAAACAGGTTACATGATGACGACTGTAAAGAACTATCCCAAAAGACCCTGATGTAAGTAGTATAAAGTCAACTATTTTAGAAGCAGTGGAGCAACAGGTACTATGTGCTCAGAGGGCTGCATAGGTGGGAAATTCCTGTTCACAAACTCCAGTTCTCACTGGGTAGCTTTCCTGAAAAGCTTGTAACCGTAAACATGAGATGTGCCATTACAACATAGGTAGGCCATTAATATACTGTTTAGAGTAACTGAAATGCATTGCATAGAATTTGTTCCCTCTCAATCATCCCAATTAAGCAGGCATGTCATTGATCAGGCTGCCAATTAAGTGGATTCTAGGATATCAGCAATTTATTTTTACCACACCAGAACTGATTGCTTTCCAGCACGCAGCATCAGAACCAAATTCAACATTAGTTACAAAAGGAAAAAGGGACTGATATTGGGAAATTTCTTGTTTTTCTCCATAGTGCACTGCACCCTTATTACATTATGTTGGGAGAATTCCAATGCTTTAATGTACTAACAAATTACTAAAACATACCACATCATTCACTGCATTTGGATGTATGGAACTGATAAGATGTCAGAAAAACAATATCAGCTGTATCTGTTTTTAATTTTGATTTATAATATTCTTATCAAAAGAGAGTACATGAACAATTCAACAGCTAAAGACGTATTTCAAAAATATTAGAGCTCTGTGACTGGTGAAATGTTGATGCTTTGTACAGACTCTGTAAGAACTATTGGGTTCTATCCTGCAAGATGCTGAGCTCTCTGGCTCCAGTCCAACAAAGCACATAGGCACATGCTTGACTTCAAGCCAACGGGACCACTTGCATAAGTAAATGCTTATGTACTTTGCTGGATGGGGGACATAGTTCTCAGCACCTAGCAGGATCTAGGCCCATAGAAAGTTCTTAAAGCATATCCATATACATTTAAAATGCATCAGGGTGGCCACTCTAGGGACAAATTGGCCTTTTATATTGGTGCTGGATTTAACTGGACTGTAAGAGGAAAGGAAGTTTGGGTATTGCAATGGCAGAAGACAGCATCTTGGCATTTGCTCTTCCTTTCTGTAGAGAACCCTGGGACTTAAAAACCTGAATAGCGAAAACTCCATTTCCCCCTTCCTTTGATAAGGAAGAGTCTCTCTAATGTTAGTTCAACCTGCTCTGGGAATCTTTTCTGGTCCAAATGTATGTGTGCACGCACGTGACTCAGGTGGAAAGGCAGCATATCTCAGGAAGCTAAGACCATGTTCTCAGATGGTCAGATACCATGGTGATGGCAAAAGATATATAGATAAATGTGGTCCAGTTACCCATACAGACCAAGCAGACGATAAGTGCTGGCCTGTGGGCAGGTCATAATCTCAGGGGTCAGCACAAATCACAAACTCAATTCAACTTTCCTTGAAGTTAATAGTTTTTTCCACTGAAACTGAATAGAAACTGTATCCAGCCTTATACAAATGTCCTCAAACTTTTGTGGTGGTACAGCACAAAATAAGAGTCTGTGTGTGGCACAGTACATTTCTTTGTGGTGTAATTTTTCTTCCAATATCTAGACCTTTTTACCTTATAAGTAACCTATTGGCATCATTTCTCTTAACAACTGACCCTAGCTCGTCAATGTAGTGACATAAACTAAACATTTTTCACCTGGAACACTGAAAATTTCATTCTTTTTATTGCTGGGTTTTTATATTGAAAACACAGAGCCTGGCATAAAAATGAAGAAAATAAAGCCAAAAACCCAACCAATTAAAAAACAAACAGTTGCCTGAAAATATTTCAAGTTCTTGATCATATGTGAATACTATTCTAAACCAGCATTTGTTCAGTATTATTTAAAGTAATCCTAGAGGATTTTTATAGAATTTTACAGTACTGGAAAATGTAAATGTAAGATCAAAATAGGGACATATATTCAGATTTTAAATAACATTATGCTTCATGCATAGTAAGTTTTTTTGTTTGTATACCACATTAGTTAGTTACTGTATATTTAAAGCTTCATACCACAGATATATCTTTACAAACTGTACTTTACATAGATTATGTCATAAAACATACCTTATGTATGAAATTTCAGAGTTTGGACAACAATTGTGGAGATATTCCCCTCAGTGAAGCCAATGGGAACAACAGGAAGCCCTATGATTCCTAGCCCTTGCAAAATGCCAGATCTCTGGCAAGTTAAATTCCAATCCTGAAAACCCTTCCTCACAAAAGTAGTCCTTACTCATGCAAATATTCATGACTCATGAAGTCACTGTTTATTAATCTCATCTGGCTCCCATTACCATACTGTCCAAGTGCCTTGAAATCTTTTATGCGTTATCATCACAATGCCTCTGGGAGATATCATCATCTCCA
This sequence comes from Dermochelys coriacea, assembly GCF_009764565.3. Lineage (NCBI taxonomy): Eukaryota > Metazoa > Chordata > Testudines > Dermochelyidae > Dermochelys > Dermochelys coriacea. The sequence goes on from NC_050069.1 coordinate 197,430,425, forward strand.
TTCTACAGATGGAGAACAGAGGCACAAGATTCTAGGGACCAGATATTTAAAGGTATTGAGATGCCTAGAATGATTTTTAAATGCATCTGCACACCAACACCCACTGACATCAATGAATTTTAGTTGCTTTTGAAAAATCCCTCTAGGCGTCTGGTACACATTTAAAAATCTGGCCCCAAGTGACTGCCTATTATCACACAGGAATTCTGTAGTAGAAGCAAAAATCAAACCTGGGTCTCCACACTCCTAGCTAGTATCCTAACCATAGGGCCATCCTTCTTCTTGCAGACAAAAATTGCGAATCAGGATTATTTGTATGAGTAAAAGTTTTTGTGATCACCTGAATAGTTATACAATAGCTATACAATATCTCACTAGAGTGTGTTAGCATGGTCCAAGATGATTGGGCACTGACAGAAAAAAAAATCAGGAGGCCTAGGTCCTATTCCTAGTTCTATCATAGATGTGGCTTTGGGCAAAAACACATAACCTCTATATCTCAGCATTCCCATCTGTAAAACTAGGATATTATCACTCTTTCAAAAGGGTGTTGATATCCTTGACTGACAAGTGCCATTCCTATTTGTCAGTTTACTAAATAACAAACAATATTCTTTTACATAACGGAACATAATACCTACAGCTATAAAGTACCCATCATTAACTTGTCCCTAGCCTGAACAATAATCATTCCAGTTAAAGTGTAAATTGGCCTTAGCTGAAGTCAGTGAGGCTGCTTAGGTGTAACTAAGGGCAGAATGTGTGTCAAAAATTAGCAATTAAAATAAAACTAGTCTGTCCTAGTAAAAGTTGCAAGGGAGTACTGTGTAAATGCTGATTTTTCTAGCCAGCACAAACATTGTGTGTACATGCATATTGGGCCACTCAGCAAGTAAACAGTGAGTTAGTCAGTGAGTTAGGAAAAATGGTTTCTTTGCTCTCTCTGTTCAGGGGGTGAATCTTACAGTGTAGCTTGTTTTAAGAAAACCAGTCTTTGTACTTGCACCAGTAGAACTGCTGATTTACAGAGCTGCTTCAGCAAAGGAGAGACCATAGTTCTATGCCCCCAAACAACTTTTTCCTATTAATTTAACTTTGTTGCTGCATGTGCGATACAGCCCTCTGAAATCCTTCCATCTTGTTTGCAACTTGAGTCATAGCCCTATTTTTAGAGAACTTGGAGATACAGTATAGCTTTACCAAATGGAAAATGTAATAATATCTGTGTCATGTATAACAAAGGGTGTATTTGCCTGGAGCCAGATGAACTTGATTTTTAGAATTTTGGACAAAGTGATTTCTTGGAAATGTCAGAGATCCTGCCAGCAGCTTCTCTTTCTTAACTTGTATTAGCTCAATGTATGCAACAATTCTCTGAAGAGCTTAATTTAGGCTACACAATAGAGAACACATGAATGCATACTGCCAAACTCTGCTCAGCAATTTATTTCATTGGGGTTGCACCAATGTAAGCAAGCACGGTTTGGACAATTAAGTTGAAAAACAACATTTCTGTATGGAAATGTATATACAATGTTATAAGTGACTCCTCAGGTTAGAGATTTGGGGAGGCACTTTTCCCCCCAGTGAGTTGATTTGCTGCTTTTGACAGAACTTTGTGTATAATCAGTATCACAGTGTGATGGTTAGTTCCACAACTCATGCCCTGCTTTGGAGGCAACTCTGTACATACCACTCCAGACTCTGCATTTCCCAGGAGGAGGAGCCATATAGATGAAACAAACTGAAGAGGCAGAAGGTGGTTAGTGCATGAGGAGAGGTGTGAATGTGAATGTTATCATTCCTATTGGTCCCTTCAAAGGGTCCTTCTGACATGGCTCTCAGGAAAGTTGCTCTGGATTTACATGGTGGAGAGAAGAGAATCAGACCCACTGACTCAGGTTCCTGGATTAGCACTGTTCCTGATATTTTTAAAACCATCAGTATGTACAGAATCCATAAAATCTCAGGCAAAAAGGACTTCTCAATCATCCACACAGTGAAGGACAATTGTTCCTGGATACAGTGATCTTGCCTCAGTGAACACATTGTTAGCATAAAATTATAGATCTCTCAAAATCATTCCTTCTCAACGTTTACTGAAAATGCATGCCTAAGAAAATACCATCTTGTTTCCCCAAATCCCTTTCAGCATAATTTTTTCTTCTGAAAATGAAATTCCCAAATCTTCTATAAAAATTGTGTAATGTCACATCTCTGTAATTAATCATTCAATGTCCTACCCATGCAAGCCTATAAAGAAATACAAAATATAACTGAAATGATGCTTGCCTGGTAATAAGTATTCTACCTCACAGCAGCAGTTGTCACAAAAATACTTTTGGTGGTAAGAAAGAGACTCTGAATTTGGTTTACAAACAAATTTATGCCAGTGCAGTTGACATTAACATGATTTATGTCAATTGCACTAGATCAGAATAACCACTATAACCCAATGAAATCATTCAGCGGTTCTAAATATGACTAATTGAAGAAAAGCAATGCACAATGGCAATTTCTAAGCATATCAGAGTTATCTGAAAAAGTTACTCTCTCACTTGTAAAAATGTTGCAAAAATATATAGTATTACCTCACTGTACCACGCTGTAATTTTGCTTTGTATCACCTATGGTAGAGGTAAGTGTGATATCCACTGTAAGAGTCAGAGCATCACCCTGTGGAATAAAAGGGGGTAAAGAGCCCCCTTTTTTCTTATGTAAGCTACTCATATTGCTGATAGCGTCTGTGTGAGAGGCATGGGAGGGGAGGGCAGCTACCACTCCCCCATCCTGCACAAGTAGGTAGGCTGAGAGTGAATAGGAGTAAGTGGAATGTGCTGGTGAAGAGAGGGAAGTAATCCCCCAAGGAGCAAGGGGAAAGCAGGCACCAACTGTGATTCTTGGTCACAATTGGAGCTGGGGAAAAAATGTTGACAAACTTTTTTTCAAGCAAAAAAAGTGTAGATTCAGTAACACCAAAACATTTTTTGTTCCAAATTATTTTGGGCAAAAATCATAAAAGAAAAATCCAAGCAGATTGGAGGGTTTCATTTAAATGTTTTCATTTTTTTGATGTTTGAAAGCCTAAACAAAATCTCCTTTAATTTTACTTTTAAAAAAGTTAAAAGTGTTTTTAAAATGCTCAAAATCTAAATGAAATGTTTAATTTTGGACTAAACATTTCATTTGAAGTAAAAGGAATTTTCTCATCTATTTGATTTGATTCAACAACAAACCATTTTTGATTGATTTTTCAGAATTGTCAGAAACCTAAAAAAAAATCTGTTATTCACCCAGCTCTAGTCACAATTCAGTCCCTGTTCTGTTCTTGGCTACAAACTGCTCCTTACTTGGGTAGATTGCAAGGTGCCAATCCAGCCCTAAGAGTCTGATACAAAATCCATTGAAATCAATGTAAAAAATGCCTGATTGATTTCATTGGGCTTTGGATCAGGTTCCATGGATCAGATATCATGAATCAAGGTGTTTTTATACCAGTATCTTTCTACTTTCGATAAAACCTGTAATATACTTGCTGTGGCCTTGACCCAGCAAAACACTTGAGCACACAACTTTAGGCATACATGTAGACTCATTTAAATAACTGAAGTTATTCACATACTTAAGTGCTCTGCATCTGGGGATTAGATAATTGCCTAGAATCAACCTTTTAAATTCCAAACATCAGTTTTACCACAGAACTGCTAACTCTAAAGGGTCAGCTTCAAAAGCCAAGCTCTTGTCTTTAGTGACCACTTTAATCTATTCCTAAAATTTCTGCTACAATTTTGTTCAACCTTAAAAATCACCAGCACTAGGCAACCAATTCTTGGTGGTCCTTGGCTTATCACCTAAGACAAATTTTGTTGTATTTTAAATTATCATCTGCAGCACCTCCCTTAAGATTTTAAGATCTCTCAACATTTTTCAAGATAGAGGTGAACAGTTTCTTTCTGCTTGGCTAAATTGCATTATTTTCCTTCAGTGCCCTTAGATTATTTATCCGTACTGATTTGCTACATATTGAAGGTATTTAGCTATTACTAATCACAAGGGTCTTATCCCAAGCCTGTTAAGTAGATCTTAATTTTAGTTCTTATGTCAGATTTCTTTGGAAGAGAGTGTTTTAATTTTACTGTAGATGCCCCTACAGGTTTTGATATATGCATCATACAGATGGGAGGGTGTAGAAAGGGGAGAATAAATAAATAAAACTAACCTATTTAGAGTAACTTGAGGCTGTTTGCACTTCATATGAATCTCTGACGTGTGTGTGGTAAACATATACTAGCACGTCCTAATTATGCAACCAGACTGTGACAGTTTTTCTTTTCTTCTAGGTGAAAGAAAAATGTGTTTTTCATCATTCTGCCAGAAGAGAGACTCCTACCACATCTCTGTCATGGACAGGAGGCAGCAGCAGTACAATCTTGCAAAGTTCTCAAGCAGACCTGTGTAATGGGGTTTTTTGCTATAAGCAGGAAAACATAAGGCACACCTTCTTTGTCTGCCCTCCTCTAATCTCTCTTTAACAATTTTACTCTGACCTTCCCCTCCCCATTTTGTGACAGTCCTCCCTCAACAGTAAAATGAATTCTCTTTGTAGAAACATCTTGCATCTCTGCAGCAAAAGTGTGGAATTTGGAGGCTCTGTTCAATCCTGCTTCTAAAGGCCCCCATTGGCTGCTGCTCCTAATTGGGGCTGTGATCACATTGCATAGTTATAACAGGGGCAGTCCTAATCTCCACACTGCAGACAGGATGCAGAAGACTGGGCCTGCTAGGTGTCATAGTAGGTAATTTACCAAAATTAAAAGGTGCAATTGAAGGGCAACAAAAATAGAGGAGAGATGACAAAGACTGGAAAAATCATTTGTATTGAAGTAGCCCCCAGTGTCATGCAAAAGGATGGACTCACTGCAGGAACATCTCCCCATGACTGGGCATGGCATGATAGCTCTCTCCTTGTCTAACATCCCCTGTCGACAGTCACCATGGTCCTTCAGATGTCTACCTCTTTCCATGACTCAGCTCTCTGGCCTGGTAGAGTCCACGCCTAATAGAGTCCAACAAATAAAAGTTCAGTATGCTTATATCAAGTCTCTGGCCCAACTCTGTGGCTCATGGCCCTTGCACACCCTTTTGCAGGGCTCTCTGTCATCCTTGCCTCTTTCTCCACCCTCATGCCACCATATCAGTGAGCCCAAGCCTGTCTACTACCTTGCATTCCAGCCCAGGGATCCTATAGCTAACCACCAGCCATGGACAGCTCCATCCAACTCCTTGTTGCTGCCTCTCTGGGCTTCTTCCTACCTGACATTTCTTGCATTTCTGACAGGCCTTCTCCTCCGTGAGTTCTCTAGGTTCACCCTCCTCTCAGGCCTGAGACTTGCAGGGTCCTGGAATCCCCCAGCAAAATCCAAAACTAAAAGTACAAACTCAAAATCATTTCTGCCCTCCTTGAACATGACCTTTCATTCTGCTTAAGTTCCCCAAGTTGTTTCTCCACTTAATGCCTCCAGGACACTCTCCCTGGAAGCCCGGATCATGCTATTGTATCAAGGCTTACCACTAGAGCCTATTTCCCTCCCAGTGGCCACTTCATCTCTTGCTGGCTTCCTGCAAGACTTCTCTACTCAAGCAAGGGTCGCAGGGTTAGCTCTCCTCCCAAGCTTCCCCCTCACATCCTCTTTATTCCCAAAGAGAGGCTGCAGACTATTTCTCTGCAGCCTCCTTCAACCCTGAACTTCCTCTTTTATACTAAGCACCAGCTCCTTCCTCAGCTGGAATCCATCAGTAATTGGGGCTCCGGCCAACATTAACCCTTTCAGAGCCTGTGTGGGGTATATACCCTATTGCAAGCTCCAATCAGGATGAAGGCCACACTGTGCTATACAAATGTGAAGGTGGACATGGTCCATGACCCAAAGACTTCATAATGTAATTGTAAGAAGAACCAAAGATAATAGGTACATAAAATAGTGACTGACCAAAGGCCTATTTACACCTTTCCTTTTCCAGTTATAGGTTATATAAAAATAGGAATCATTTTATACAACATATAATTAAGGCTAAGAGTATGTCACGGAAGTCACGGATTCCATGATTTTCTGCAACCTCCGTGACGTTGGACTCCCCGCCCCCACTTCCCTGCTCCCAGCCACCACCACCCCTACCTCCCACCCCTGCAGGGAAGTGGGCGATTCCCCCGAGCTCCCCAGTCACTGCTGCCGGTGGCACTTGGGAAATACCCTCTCTCCTCCCTGGAGCTCCCCAGCCTCCTCTGCCAGCGAAAGCAAGGGGCCGCAGCTCCCTGCCACTGCACGCAGCAGGGCAGAGTGCTGGACCCTCTTCCCTCCCTATTTTGTCAGGGATGTTTTTAGTAAAAGTCAGGGACAGGTCATGGCTTCAGTGAAATTTTGTTCATTGACAGCACATATTAGCTTAATAAGTTTCATAAAAGAATTATACACTTAAATCACCCCTGTACAGAGGAAGAACACAAAGCACTTGAGCCCCACTTATACCCTCTTTTTAGGACGTAAGTTGTGCATAAATTGTGCGTAAATTGTGCATGTGCGTAAGTTGTGCCCTTTGCTGCCATCTGCACAGAGGCATAAACTAATCCCCAGTTTGGGTCAAGACATTTTCTTTAATTGGATGGTGTATTATAGAGGATTTACACCTTCCTCTGAATGATCCAATATTGACCACTATTAGAGACTGGGTAGCAGACACAGTTCTAGGACAAATGTACCACAACATATATATTTGGTCAAATTCATCCCTGGATTAACTCCTTGGACTCCACCATAGGTCAGTCTTTGGAAACAGATATCAAAGGGAAAGATCATTGACTGTTCAAAATTCAGATACAAGCAAAATATTGTTTTAAAAAACACATTGGCTTATGGTGAATAGAGCTGAGTGAATAACTAATTTTCCAGGGTGACACTGAAAAATCTGGAAAAAAAAAATCAGTTCAGTTTGAACCAAAACTGAATTTCTTCAGTTTTTCTCAACACAATTCAAAAATGAAAAGAAAAGAAAAATTAGGTTTGAACAAAATGTTTCCTTTTGATGTGAAACATTTTTTTAAGGTTTTTTGGTTTTGTTTTGGGGAATTTTCCCACTCTTGTTGTTTGTTTTAAAAATATTTATCTAAATTTTGAAACATAATACTGTTCTGAAACAAAAAATCAAAATATTTCATTTCAAAATGATCAAAATGAAATGGTCAAAACAAAACATTTCAAAAAAACCAAAACTTTTGTGGAAAAATGTTTTTGGGGCCCCCAAAATGCATTTTTTTTGGTTAATTTATTATTTGGAAAAAAAAAATCACCCAGGTTTAATGGTAAACTTTTTTCATTTTTAAAAGCATATTGTCTTGGAGTCTTTAAAATTCCACAAATGCTACACAAATCGGCGGGGGTGGGACAGGGTCTTCTTTACAGAAACTAATGTTACTCTGAAATTTCATGCTTCATGACTGGAAATGCCTTGCATGTTAGGGGGAAGATTAAGATACCAAGACTATACATAGGCCTTTCCTTACCTATTCTCAAGGTTCTTACTAAAATGATCAGGGCATTCATCTGAGATACATTTGTGAAGAGAGAATTCTCCCAGTAATACAAAACACTGCAGTCATACCAGCTATGAGCTAGTGCTAATAGTTTCATACTTCTCCCAATACACATTATACATACTTATGCTAGTTATTTATCATTTGTATTACAGTAGCACCTAGAGGCCTCATTTAAGGATCAGGATCCCACTGTGCTACATCTGGCACATAAATATCTTGCAACACCGGCTACAACAGTGCCATGTGAACGTTTGTTCTCGCTGTCAGGTGACATTGTAAACAAGAAGCGGGCAGCATTATCTCCTGAAAATGTAAACAAACTGTTTTGTCTTAGCAATTGGCTGAACAAGAAGTAGGACTGAGTGGACTTGTAGGCTCTAAAGTTTTACATTGTTTTATTTTTGAGTGCAGTTATTTTTTGTACATAATTCTACATTTGTAAGTTCAACTTTCATGATAAAGAGATTGCACTCCAGTACTTGAATTAGGTGAATTGAAAAATACTATTTCTTTTGTTTTTTTCTAGTGCAAATACTTGTAATCAAAAGTGAGCACTGTACACTTTGTATTCTGTGTTGTAATTGAAATCAATATATTTGAAAATGTAGAAAACATCCTAAAATATTTAAATAAATGGTATTCTATTATTGTTTAACAGTGCGATTAATTGTGCAATTAATCACAGTTAATTTTTTTAATAACTTGACAGCCCTAATTAAGATTTCTTAGGTGTAGACTGTATGCATAAGGAACAGGCTTAGAAACTTCTTAAAACTACAATTTTAGGGAAAATAAAAAGTAATTTGCCAGCTACCTAAATTTCTGAGAGAAGCAAGAGAGGTAATGTATGGAGTTCCAGTAGATATGTCTGAGAATTAAATTAAAAAGGGGTATAGGAAAGGACCAAGTGCTGTTTGTTAATCAACTGATTATCAGGAGAGGGGAGAACAAAACCATCCACAGCCATCCAAGTAACATTGAGAAGTACAATGCTACTAATAGGATTAATATCTCTTAATAATAGGATATCAACTCTTGTGGGTTAAATCATATATCCTAGCTCCTTTGAGATGTCATAAATGTTTGGACATGTGGCAGCTGCCTAAGGGGAAAATAAGTCTTGGTATGTGTGGAGAAGAACACTCGTATGAGAACTGTATGGAAGGAACAGAACTAAAATGTAGCAATTGTGGGAATAAGCACAGTGCAGCATACAAAGGATGTGTGGCAGTGAAATGAGCTAAAGAGATATAGAAAATGAAAACTACCCATAAAATATCCTGTGCAGAAACTACCAAAAGGTATTCACAGCAGAATGTGGAGGAGGAATATGGCAGTGAGGGAAAAGAGCTACTGGTACAACAGTACACAGTTCAGGGAAGGAAAGATAATATAAGGGGAACAGATGAAGATATACTGCTTTTAGGCAAAGAGAAATGGACAGCATTTATGATAGAAGTGATGAATTGTGCTTTACAGACAGGGAAGAAGACTGAGAGAATAAAAATAACAAAAGCATCAGAACAGTATTTGCATTTAGGCAATCTCTTGGTAGACCACATTCATGCAATTTTAAATTAAGGTAATAATGTAGTTTAAATAACATGATTTTAATGGGTTTTTGCTAGAAGACACACTCACAGTTTAATAACATATTGTCAGGAATTAAAAGAAATGTTTTGAAATGCAAACCAAACCTGTACAAGAAACAGTGAGAAAACTTATATTTAGACTTCCAGGATATGATGTAATCAGATGTGACAGAGAAATAACAAGAGGAGGAAGGGTTTGTATATTTATGAAGAAAGGTCTTAGTTACATTGAAATAAATGTACAGAACGTAAGTTGAGTACAACACTGTTGAGATTCCTCTGCAATATAATAGCACCTTTATATGAATCTATAATGTTTACAACTCATGTAAAAAACTAGACAATCTAGAATTGGAAGAATTAGTTGTGGGTATCAAAGGCCTGTATCATATTTGTGGAGACCTGAATAGACATAATGAATATTAAGAAGAAGGAAAACTGATTATAATGGCAAATGCCTGGAACAGTTCATTGACATGCACAACCTGGTATTGCTCAATACTGGTGCACCTATTAGGTTTAATTTGGTGGATGGAACATTTTCATGTTTATATCTGGAAATTGCAACTAGCAGTATAGCAAGTAAATGCAGCTGGGAAATCTATAAAAAAGATGGAATGGGAAGTGATCACATCCCTATGCTAATTACCTATCAAGGTAATGTTGAAAACACTGACAGAATTCCTACCTGGAGCCTTAGAAAAGCAAACTGGGGACTCTTTAAGAGTAAGTGTGCAGAGTAGCTAAGCACCTACTGTATAAGTGATAATCTAGAGAAATTTCATGATAATATAATAAAGGGAGTTGTAGCAGCAGCCAATCTAGCTATATAGAAGACACTGAATTGACACACAGTCTGAAACCCAGTTCCCTGATGAAATAAAGATTGCAAATAGCAATTAAAGAAATATGGCATACAAACAAGCAAAAAGTACAATAAATAGGAATGACTTAATGAACCATAAAAGATGTAAAGCAGTGGTGCAAAGAAAGTTGGAGAAAGAATTGCGGGAAAATGAACAAAAGTTCCAAGGTTTCAGTGATATATAAACAAGTTTAAAGAATGACTAGGGGTAATAATAAATGTATTCCTGGTCTTATAGTAAATAACGTTGAAAGTTATAATTCAGGAAAAGTGGACATTTTAGCGAAAGAGTTCCAAAAAGTTAGTAGTGATACAAATCAAAGTAAAGTTTTGTGAACAAAAAAAGAATGTTGAAGAAAATTGTGAGCTCTTACATGGCTCAGTAAACTACAAAGATGACATACTGAATGAAAATTTCAGCATACAGGAACTCAAAAATGCTACAGCTAAAGGCAAAAATACTGCCCCAGGTAAAGATAATATATTTAATGCAATGTTTAAGCACCTACCAGAAGGGAGTTTAAGAGTTTTATTGAAATCATATAACAATATATGGGGGAAAGGAATACTAACAGTGGAATGGAAACAAGTGGTGGTTATACCAATAGGCATACCTGGCAAATTACACACAAGACCTGATGCATCTAGACCTATTGCCCTCCCATTGTATGGGAAAAATAAGGAAAGAACGATAAATGAGAGTTTAGTAGCATACTTGGGAAAAATGAAAGTATAAACTGTACAAAGTTGTTTCAGGAAAGGAAGATAGAGAGCTGATAATATTGTAAGATTAGAAGCATAAATACAAAAAAACATAAATACCAGAAAGTTTATGATAGCTGCCCGTTTGTACACAGAAAACGCATATAACATGCTATGGAGGGGAAGCTTGCTGTATAAACTAGCCTCAACTGGAATAAGAGGAAGAATGTTCTGGTGGATAAGAAACTTCTCAAGTGATACAAGTCAGAGTGGGGTCAGCTTTGCCAAATACTTATAAACTTACTAATGGCACTCCACAGGGGAGCGTTATCAGCCCAACTCTGTTTAACATTATAATTAATGATCTCCCAGAGAGTATACAGGCAGGAATAGGAATACCCTATTTCAATGGTTTTCAACCTTTTTTCATTTGTGGACCCCTAAAAAATTTTGAATGGAAGTGCAGACCATTTTGGAAATCTTAAACATAGTCTGTGGATCCCCAGGGATCCGCAGACCACAGGTTGAAAACCACTGTTCAATGGTAGCAGCAGCCATTTCCAGATCCCTTATACATAGTCTGTGGACCCTCAGGGGTCCGTGGACCACAAGTTGAAAACCACTGCCCTGTTTGCAGACAACTGTGCTGCATGGGCCAAACATAGAAGACTTAAGATAGCTGTGAACAGAACAAATGAGGTGCTCAGGGGGATTTCAGAAAGGAGAGACACTTGGACATTTAAGTTCTCACTTGCTAAAACAAAGGAAATGATCTTCCCAAAAAAGGAAGATTGGGGGAAATGGAATATCTCTCTCTAGATAGAAAAAATACAGGTAGTTCAAAATGCTACATTTTTAGGAGTTATGTTCAATAACCAACTATCTTACATCAAGACTAAATGTAAAGATTGGATGAATCTGCTTAAAAGTATTGCTAGGAATAATTGGAGTGCAGATAAGAACACATTGCTGATGCTGTATAGGTAGGGCCCTTTGTTTTCAGTTTTTATTTAATTTTTCCCAGGAATTGACTGGTGTTTATTACAACAACAAAAACAGGTGAAAATCGGTGGAAAAAACTTAATAATTTTTTCTAGGTAAATACAGGGGTTTATTTTTGTGGAATGAAGAACAGGAGGGAAAAGCTTTCAGTAGATTAATGCATGGATGAATAGAATTCAATGTGGTTTGCTGCAGAACTACAACAAATCACAATGCCACCTCTGAGTTTAAGAAAATAATATATCTCTAATCCCCAAATAAATTTTTTCATTTGAGTAAACAGTTTACTGATATAGACTTAGAACTATTAACCTATAAATATTTATATTTAATAATTGGGCCACACTATTTGCAGCACATATACTCAGCTTCATCCTTTTCTCCTGTTTTAGTTTTAAACTTTCAAATATTTCCTTGTGTTCTGAAACAGTCTCATACAGATTTTGTTTTCTTCCCATTTTAGTGTGTCAGATCTTTAAACTGTTATCTGCTAACAGCCTGAAATGTGTATATGATGGTGTGATAGGACATGTCTCACCACTGCGCTGCCTCCTGCTGACTGTTCTGGGGATTAGCTCTGCTTGCCAGGGCACGCTCCGTACTTTCGTTCCAGGACCCGCATCACTCCCAGGACTGCAGCGTCCTCTTCATGACACTTCCCTCTGGGTGTGCCACACTCTGTGTTCTCCCCTTCTGGGGACCTACAATCTCTGTCCAGCCACTACCTCAGTGGCAATTACCATCCTTTGTCCTGGGGCCACTTCCCATGGGGCTCCAGCATGCTTTTCTGCCCTTACCTGAGGCCCTAGCAGCCTGCCAGGAGCTCTCTCTAGCTACCCCGGCCAGTCCCTGCTTGCAGCAGTAAATTGTTCCAGGTACTGGGGCTTCTTCCTCCTGCTAGAAGCCTGGTCTTCTCCCCTCAAGCACCATTTAACTATTGAACTCTGCTCTGCCCTGCAGCCCTTCTTATATGAGTCTGACAGGGCATGGTTGGCTACTCCTCTCAGCCACTTTCTAATTGGCTGCCTCCGCTGCAGCCTCCCTAGGGCTGCTTTTAATCCCTTTTCTGCCAGTGTGGGACTGATGCTGCATCACTGATGGGCATGAGATGCATCAATACGTTCAGGTGTGCATACACTTCAGAGCATGCATGCCTGTTTGTTTATTGTGTGTATCTTCTAGAGTAATACATAGCCTTACTTCAACAGGCAGCTTTGCATATATACACAGACTAATGCATTATCATAATGCATATCTCATGCAATGTATTGTATTTTCCTAATAAAACAAGTTATTTTTATATATATGAATGATACAAAAGAAGGATGAAAATCAGAAAAAAACGAGTAATACTTTTTGTAAAACCTGGGATTTTTTGGATAAAATAGGTTTCTACCAAAAACGAAGGGGCTTGTATATAGGGCACTAATAAGACCAGCTATAGATTATAGATGCCAAGCTTTTAATTCAGCTTCTACATCAGCACTTAAAAAATTAGAGCTGATCCAAGCCCAAGCGCCGTGAATCACACATGGGTCAGTATTACAACGCTGTTGTGTGTGAGGCAGGGAAGCAACCAGAGAAATACGTATGAATTTAAGGATGAACTTGTTAGATTTAACCTTCTGGGCTAAGGTTAATGGACATAGTGAAGATAAAAGTACTAAACAAATATATGAAGACTTATGGGAATTAAGCAGACAAGAAGAACCTCGGCACCACAAACTCCCACATGTTAACAGGCTCAGAAAATGGGTAAAAGATGGGTGAAAAGGAAGCACTGGAAGAAATTAAAATCTCTAGTCATGGGAAATGAAACTATAGCTGGACGTTCTTTCTCCAGTTGTGGATTTGGAATGGTCTGACTAAAACAAAAGAAAGAACAGGTGCATCAAATATGACAATTTTCAAGGCAGAACCCCCACTCTGATACTTTGAGTGCAGAAGGCCAGGTGCCGCAAGGATTCTAAAAATTAATACTGGCCACTCCAAGCTTGAATTAAACTCCCAAGGTTACAGCTTTTCTCTGACTTTGGCTCGGTAAACGCTGCCATCACCCAAATGCAAAAAAAAAACAACCCCTTTGACCCAGGAAGGAGCATTTGGGAGTTCTTCCCTGTGAGGTACCCTCAAACTCTTTCACCCCCACTCCGGGAAAGAGATGAGAAGAAAACAAAGGAAATTAGCTGTTGCCACCAGCTAATCAAACAGCATAGGCACAAACCTCTTAGGACACAACAATCCAAATCCTGTTCTTAAAAAAGGTAAATTTTATTAAAAACAAAAAGAAAGAAAATACATCTGAAACTTAGGTTTTTGCTAGATTTTAAAAGAGCAATTCTAAAAATTAAGCACCCAAAATAGCTTTCTTGGGGGTTCAGTTCAAAGGTTACAAGCAAACAAAAGCATCTGGGGTTAGCACAGAGGAGATTCACAAGCCAAAATAAAGAAATAAACCTGATCGTGTTTATCTAAATATTCCCTCTCCAAATGATTCCTTCTAGGTATGGAAGATAATTTTTCATACCTGGTTCAAACCTTACACAGCATTCCTGCTTATAGCATTGCTGCGCTATGTCCCTGCAACCCAGAGAGAACAGACAAAGGGAAATTTTTTTCCCCAATTTTAAAAAGTTCTAGCCTTCCCATTGGCTCTTTTGGTGAGGTGCCCACTTTCTTTTCTTTACCTAGGAGACTTTTTAACCCTTTACAGGTAAAGCAAGTAGAGAACAGCTACCAAGAGGGATTTTACAGCTAACTGGTTGGCTGGGTGACCATCAAAGGGATGCGCCCCCCCACACTGCTTCATTTATCACAACAACTAAGATTTATAAGTTTATACATGGCAAATTGGGTCAGCATTGACAAATCTATACTGACAACTCCAGAGATGACAACATGGGTAGAGTGGGAACAGCCTTTTGTATCCCTGAACTTGAAATTAGGAGATTGATGAGACTATCCAATACTGTGGCCATTATAACAGCCAAATTGATGGGCATACTGTTGGCACTGCCCTGGATAAGGGATGTAAGCCCAACTATGACTGCTATCCTATCTGACTCCTTATCAGGTATAATGGCGATTAGAAAGGGAGCCTTGGAAAGCAGGAATGACTTAATCAATGAAAATATTATTTTTAACTATGGAGATAGTACAATTAATTGTACGTATGGTAATAGTGTGGATTCCAAGACATGTCGGGACACCAAGCAATGAAATGGGAGATAAAGCAGTGAAAAATGCCTTAAAAAATTAGGTGGTTGATATAATATCCCTCTAAATAAACAGGACTTCAAAAGTTTGGTTAAGAGAGAAATTAAGAAGGAACGGCAAGAACTATGGACCAAAGAAAAAAAAGGATGAAGGTTCTATGAAAAAGTCCAAGAACTGAGGACAATGGTATACTTAATAGCGATGATAGAAGCAGCAAAATAACTATATTTAGCATCCTAACAGGTAACTGTGACCTGAACGGTAATTTATATTTACTAAGCACAGAGATGGGTTGTGAGACACATG
Organism: Dermochelys coriacea; assembly: GCF_009764565.3. Taxonomy (NCBI): domain Eukaryota; kingdom Metazoa; phylum Chordata; order Testudines; family Dermochelyidae; genus Dermochelys; species Dermochelys coriacea. The sequence continues at coordinate 197,445,699 of NC_050069.1, forward strand.
CAAAGTCCAAGAAACAGTTGAGCATTTGCTGTGGCAATGCAGGGAGAATTACACAGAAGAAAGATCCTTTCCGAAGAACTGAGACACCTCAAGATGAAAAAATATAGTCTAAAAGGATTGGTGAGAGTACCGGGAAAGTGGGGTAGTATTACTTTGCCTTTTTTTTTTTAAGGATACAGGACTGGGTGAGAGGATATAGGTTTTTGCTTATGAGAAAACTGCAGTAGGAGGTGGTCGTAGCCTCATAGGCTGAGAATGCTGCGCCATAAAACCACAGGGAAAGAAAAAAGAAAAAGAAAGTGGGCAGACAGGAGGAGACCTACCTTGGGAACACCTGAGTAAGGGGACAGATGGAGTTCTGGCTGCAGCAGGGAGGATTGCAAGCAACAGCTACTACAGGCCCTACAGGAGGGACTAGCTTCCCTGTAGGACTAGGGTACTCTGTCTTCCGGTGGGCCATTTGTGAGGCTTTTGACCACACCCTGTACTGGAAGGGTAAGTGATAAGAAGTGCCCAAGGGAGGCAGCTCCGCAGCTCCTAAGGGTTTGATATTACTGCCTCTCGTAGGGCCCTTGGTCAGAGCCTGGCGGAGAGGGAGGGCCCAGGGTCCCCTACCAACCCCCTCCCATGAAGGGGGCACAAACTCCTTCAATCACTGCAGAAAAGGGGGACAGAAACATTGTAAGCCCTGTGGCAAGGGCATGCAGCCCACAGAAGCTTGACATGGGCTGAAGACTTTGTTGTGAGGGATGTTGGATTTACATATATTGTGTTGGATTGTGTTACTCTCCCAGAAAGAGGCAGATTGAACTGGTGACCTAGACACAGGGCTGAGTCACTACTTATCAGAAAGGAGACCACCACTGCTCCAGAGCAACCACTGGCAGGGGACACTAGAGATGGGGGAGAGTCATGACCCAGGTACCTAACTACTGTGCAGTACCACCAGCAAGTGAAGCCCATCACAACCCTATGAACAGCAAAGCAGTAGCAGAAGTTTGCTGCTGGCCAGCAGGGAGGACGAATTTAGGCAAAGGACAAAACCCCATCTAATTTTGAATGTATATACTTGAAAATGTAAATTGCATTTCTTCTAGCCAGGTTTCTGTGTTCTGAATTAGGTTTCTGAGTGCCAACAATCTGATTCATGGTTTTTTGTTTTACTAAATGAGTGACCACACCGCACTTTTACAGGGGGATTTGTCTGGCTGGTGGAATAAAGGAAACAGTGCTTTATGGCTGGGTGAAGAGGGAGAAAGAAGAAAAACTGCTGCAAAACGGGTGGAGGCATCAGCGTGGTTGCTGACTCATCTCTTGGGAATGAAGAGTTTAAAAGTGTGCTTGAAGCCCCCTTTTACACAGAGCAGGCTATGGGGTTATCTGCACTGTACACTTTTATTTGCCAGGTAGTCTGAGACATATAATAAGAAAGTTAAATACTATTTCTTTTGACTGGCAGCATGGCAGGATGTTTTATTGTTTCAGACAGTGTTTTCCAGTGTGGTGTTAAATACACACACACACACACACACACATACACACACACAAATTTAAACCAATTTGATTTGAAAATCACAAATTCAACAACAATGAAGAGACACAAAACAATTAATTGAAATCACCAGGTCTGAAATGCCCTTCATAGCAGATGAGAAGTCCATACTGGAAGTGTAAATGGCTCTAGAAAATAGAATTAGTTTCCCCTGGGAAGTTTAAAAAGAAACTGCATGAGATTATAATGAAGGTTCAAAAAGCTATTAAATCAGTTCTCAGTGGGAACCATGCTGCACACATCCCATATCTGGGACTAACCTTTCAACATATGGGTAAAAACAGCAGAAAGAGCAAGAAAATGGATAGGATTGAAAACTCATGGTGATCGGGGGAGGTACTGGAAGACTGGAAAAAGGCTAATGCAGTGCCCATCTTTATAAAAGGGAAGGAGGAGGACCTGGGGAACTACAGGCCAGTCAGCCTCACCTCAGTCCCTGGAAAATCATGGAGCAGGTTCTCTAGGAATCAATTATGAAGGACTTAGAAGAGAGGAAAGTGATCAGGAACAGTCAGCATGGATTCACCAAGGGCAAGTCATGCCTGACTAACCTAATTGCCTTCTATGATGAGATAACTGGCTCTGTGGAAGAGGAGAAAGCAATGGATGTGTTATTCCTTGACTTTAGCAAAGCTTTTGATACCGCCTCCCACAGTATTCTTAACAGCAAATTAAAGAAGTATGGGCTGGATGAATGGACTATAAGGTGGATAGAAAGCTGGCTAGATTGTCGGGCTCAATGGGTAGTGATCAATGGCTCCATGTCTAGTTGGCAGCTGGTATCAAGTGGAGTGCCCCAAGGGTTGGTCTTGGGGGCGGTTTTCTTCAATATCTTCATTAATAATCTGGAGGATGGAATGGACTGCACCCTCAACAAGTTTTCAGATGACACTAAACTGGGAGAGTGGCAGATACTGGGAGGAGTGGAAGGGTAGGGATAGGATAAAGAGGGATCTAAATAAGTTAGAGGATTGGGCCAAAAGAAATCTGATGAGGAAATCAACAAGGACAAGTGCAGAGTCCTGCACTTAGAATGGTAGAATCCCATGTACTGCTACAGACTAGGGACCGAATGGCTAGGCAGTAGTTCTGCAGAAAAGGACCTTGGGGTTACCGTGGACGTGAAGCTGGATATGAGTCAACAGTGTGTCCTTGTTGCCAAGAAGGCTAATGGCATTTTTGGCTATATTAGTAGGGGCATTGCCAGCAGATCGAGGGATGTGATCATTCTCCTCTATTTGACATTGGTGAGGCCTCATCTGGACTACTATGTCCAGTTTTGGGCCCCACACTACAAGAAGGATGTGGAAAAATTAGAAAGAGTCCAGCAGAGGGCAACAAAAATTATTAGGGGGCTAGAGCACATGACTTATGAGGAGAAGCTGAGGAAACTGGGATTGTTTAGTCTGCAGAAGAGAAGAATGAGAGAGGATTTGATAGCTGCTTTCAACTACCTGAAGGAAAGAGGATGGATCTAGACTGTTCTCAGTGGTAGCAGATGACAGAGCAAGGAGTAATGGTCTCAAGTTGCATTGGGGGAGGTTTAGGTTGGATGTGAGGAGAAACGTTTTCACTAGGAGGGTGGTGAAGCACTGGAATGGATTACCTACGGAGGTGGTGGAATCTCCTTCCTTTGAGGTTTTCAAGGTCAGGCTTGACAAAGCCCTGGATGGGATGTTTAGTTGGGAATTGGTTCTGCTTTGAGCAGGGAGTTGGACTAGATGAGCTCCTGAGGTCCCTTCCAACCCTGATATTCTATGATTCTATGTTTCTATGATTTGACTCATGGAGTTTCCTCATAATCATTATCCTGGAATGGGAAATGCATACGCATACACGCTCTCCACACTCCCACTCATATAAACATAAGAGAATCAGCAGAAAATTTGGCCCCATAAATCTACATATGCTCTGAGTTCCACATGAAGATCAGGACAACCATAGAAGGCAAAGCTTCCACATTGCTTCCCAGCCCCTGTGGCAATTTGGACTCTTAGCAGAAGGGGAACATGCATAAAACCTTTATTTCATGTGGGTAATCTCTATCGGGTGGAGGGGCACAATGCAAAGATAATGACTGTACTCTCTAAATCCCCAAAGGTAGGGTCGCTTGTTCCAGCTAAGGGACTCAAAGAAAATAGACAATGCCATGAAGCCAACACTTCCTTCTTTTCCTCCTAACCATATACTGTCCTGCTACAGGTCTTATTTTCTTGTGAAAATAAAGGGGATGACTGGGCTCTCAAGCTCTTGGCTTGGCACTCAGGCCATTGAGGAACTTCTTAAGCCCTCAGAACTGCTTCCAAGATCTCAGTAATTACCTATACCAGAGCCTCAGCAACTGCACCTTCAAAAAGACATTGAACATAATTAAGTCCTGGCAGTTAGTGAGTCCTCTTTGTTTTCCATATTCACCTCAGCAAGCGGGTAGATTATTTCTCCAATTTGAAAAAAAATAATATCAGTTTTTCAAATGGTAGATAAATCCTGATGGGGGATCTGTTGAGAGGAAAATGGCATGAATTTCAATCTCCCATTGTAAGGAGGGATGCTCGGAAAACAGTCATAAAATGAAATGAGTGTAAGGAGTACTTCCAAGAGTACAGACTAATGAGTACTGCATATGCTGGAATTTGCATAAATCCTGATGGCTGCTGAAAGTTTCATATTTAACAAAAATTCTTAAAAATAACTTATAATTTGCATAGACTATACAGACAGAATTTCTATTTTTCATATAGTTCACGTGTATGGTATGATGATGAAAGGTAAACACAGCAAAGGATGACTCATACAGAAGTGGGGCAGCTGCAGCCAATATTACAAACAGCTCTTACTGTTGCAAGGAGAAAAGCTGGAATTGAAAAGAACAATGTTGAGTCAAACAAAAATTTGTAAAAACAGCATCTATAGCTATATAGGAATACAACCAGCCCGTACATATTCACGCATATTCCCTTAGTACCATAACTGGCCCAACCCTCCAGGCCTTATTCAAGCAAAACTTGTACAAATTTGACATTTTGAGTTAAGTATAGGGCCAATAACTGAGAGAGACCTGGAACTAAAATGTCTTAAACTAAAGACACCCACAGTTAAACAGACAATCTAACCTGTGAACTACTAAAAAGATATTCTGGCATTTACACTTTTGGTCCTTCACTCCCGTTATAAATATAAAAGGAAGGGTAACCACTTTTCTGTATACAATGCTATAAAATCCCTCCTCGCCAGAGGCAAAACCCTTGCAACTGTAAAGAGTTAAGAAGCTAAGGTAACCCCGCTGGCACCTGACCCAAAATGGCCAATGAGGGGACAAGATTCTTTCAAATCTGGGTGGGGGGAACAAAGGGTTAGTCTGTCTGTGTGATGCTTTTGCCGGGAACAGATCAGGAATGCAGCCTTACAACTCGTGTAAAGTTAGTAAGTAATCTATAAGTAATCTAGCTAGAAAATGTGTTAGATTTTCTTTTGTTTAATGGCTGGTAAAATAAGCTGTGCTGGATGGAATGTATATTCTTGGTTTTGTGTCTTTTGTAATTTAAGGTTTTGCCTATAGGGATTCTCTGTGTTTTGAATCTGATTACCCTGTAAGGTATTTACCATCCTGATTTTACAGAGGTGATACTTTTACCTTTTCTTTAAATAAAATTCTTCATTTAAGAACCTGATTGATTTTTCATTCTTCTTAAGATCCAAGGGTTTGGGTCTGTGTTCACCTGTACCAATTGGTGAAGATATTATTATCAAGCCTTCCCCAGGAAAGGGGGTATAGGGCTTGCGGGGATATTTTGGGGGATGACGTCTCCAAGGGGTCTCTTTCCCTGTTCTTTGTTTAAAATGTTTGGTGGTGGCAACATACGGTTCAAGGACAAGGAAAAGTTTGTACCTTGGGAAAATTTTTAACCTAAGCTGGTAAGAATAAGCTTAGGGGGTCTTTCATGCAGCTCCCCACATCTGTACTCTAGAGTTCAAAGTGGGGAAAGAACCTTGACAACTCTGTAGTAAGAGCTCTTCAGGGATGGTCTGCAGGGGCACTTTTATTTTTTTGGTCCAATACACTAATTTAAGAATTAGATTTCAGCTTAGTCCAGCATCCACGGTGTCCTCCCTGCAATAAACAATGGCCACTGTCTTTTCCAGCAGCAGGATAACTGAACACATTTGGCATTAATTTACATAAATCTTCGACATAAAGCAGGGACTAAACACTACATTGCCCATTCTTGTGATTTTATGGTGAGTCTTATGATATTTGTCTTTAAAAGGAGGAACAAGAAACACCTGTGGAATTATAGACCAGTCAGCCTAACTTCAATACCTGGAAAAATACTTGAACAAATTATTAAATCAATTTGTAAATAGGATTATAAGGAATAGCCTGCATGGATTTGTCAGAAGCAAATCATGCCAAACTAACCTAATTGCCTTCTTTGACAGGATTACTGACCTAATGGATGGGGTGGAGGAAGCAGTAGACATTATATATCTTGATTTTAGTAAGGCTTTTGACACAGTCCCACAAGACATTCACACAAGCAAACTAGGGAGATGAGGTCTAGATGAAAGTACTATAAGGTGGGTGCACAACTTGTTGAAAGCCCGTATTCAAAGAGAAGTTATCAATGGTTCACTGTCAGACTTGGAGGGTATACTTAGTGGGGTCCCACGGGGTCATTCCTGAGTCTGGTACTATTCAATATTTTTATTAATGACTTGGATAATGGAGTGGAGAGTATGCTTATAAAATCTGCAGATGACACCAAGCTGGGAAGGGTTGCTAGCACTATGGACAGGACTGGAATTCAACATGATGAAATTCAATAAAGATGAGTGTGAAATACTTCACTTAAGAAGGAAAAATCTACAAAACTGCAACTATAATTACAAAATAGGGAATAACTGGAATAACTTTATTCTAGCTATTGTGATTATAGATTGTTATTCATATCAGTTAAAAAAGGTTTCTAAAACTGGGCATATTTAGTCTTGAGAAAAAAAGACTGACAGAGGACCTGATAACAGTCTTCTAATATGCTAAAGGCAGTTATAAAGAGGGCTGTGACCAACTGTTCTCCATGTCCACAGATGGAAAGACAAGAAGTAATGGGCTTAATCTACAAGCAAGATTTAGATTAGATAAACTTTCAAAGTATAAGTGTAGTTAAGTTCTGGAACAGTCTTCCAATGGCGGAGGAGGAACCTCCATCACTAGAGGTTTATTAAGAACAGGCTGGACAAACACCTGTCAAGGATGGTCTAGGTTTACTTGGGCCTGTCTCAGCACAGCGGGGTAGACTTGATAACTTCTCAAGACCCCTTCCAGACCTAAATTTCTGTGATTCTATGATATTAGCTGTTTTTTTCTTAAAGTCCCAGTTTCTGGAGAGATATGATTATGTGAGAATCTCAGCTTTCATGGGGACGGGGCGAGTTCCTAGCCCTCACGGTTGTGGAGAGAAGCTTGAAAATGTCACCCAAGTGAGCCCTAAAGGATGAAAAACCACAAGGCTAGTAAAGAGAACCCAAGGTTTAATTTAAATCTCATGATTTTTAAGCTGTTCTCGTGATGTTTGAATTGGCAATTATGCAGACACAAAGACCCCAGTCCTGCAAACCCTTAGGCACAGGTTTTACTTTACACACAAATAGTTTCACAGCAACCAGTGGGACTATTTTTGTGCACAAAGATAAGCATGTATATATATGCGCAAGAGCAAGCCAAAGTGACCAATATCTGCAGGAAATATCGGTGGGAAATATTTGTTCTCCAGACTCAGACTGGATATTTACTTTTTTAAAATTTTCATTTACATACATTAAAAGCACTTATCCCTAGGCTCTTGAGGATACAACAATTATTCAAACTACAGCCCATCCAAAAAACAAGTCGGCAGCAGACCCCCTCTCTGCACACACAAAAATACAGTGTCCAAAAAAAAAAGGAATATCCACCCCATCCTAAAGGCCTCAATCCCCCACAACTTTCTGGTGTTACCAAAAAGCCCAAGCCATAGATGGGCTTGCCACAGGGTCCTAAAGGCCAGGAAATTCTGGCCATTTAGGCTTGGGGTGGCTGTGATGAGAAGAGAAAAGCATAGGTGCTGGAACTAGGGGTGCTGCCGCACCGCCTGGCATGAAGTGGTTTCCATTGTTTACAGTTTGGTTCAATGGCTCTCAGCACCCACACTATACAAATTGTTCCAGGACTCCTGGACAAAGAGGTGAAAATCTGAAACATGAAGGTTCCTCAGAGAGAAAACCCTGACAAGACTGTCTCTCTCTTTAAAACTAAGCAGGACCCAGCTCAAGTCTCACTTACAGATAGGTAAATGGTTTGTGAGTGACTCCAATGAATCAAAACTTAAATTCTGCAGTAAGTTAGTGGCTTGATATGTAGCTAAATGCCACAGTGCAAAGCAGGCGGCCTCCCCCTGCCAGAGCCTTTCACTGATGCATAAACTACATACTGCAATGTGGAGACAGCCAGCTTTTCATTGTGGGGTGTAGGTACACATACCCTACAAACTGTTGCCAGTTAAACAAGGCCTAAGAGTGCTCACACTCTATCACACACTATCGCGTATGGTTTTAGGCACATAACAGAAGAGTTTCAAAGGCATAAAATGAGTGTTAGGTGTCCAATTCCCTTCAAAGGCACACAGGGGAACTGAACACTTAACAGGCCTTTTTCTTTGGGCCTTTGAAAATCTCACCCTAGTCGTTTGAAGAATATTCTGTAATAGCTTTCCTCTGAAGGGAGCATTTGTGTAAACAGAAATGGTTTACATACCGCTAAGATATGTCTTAATTGCTGGGCTTAATAACTTAAGTCAATTGAAATATGGTCTCATTTAATTTTTCTGAGATGAAGAAGGCTTCCAATACTGTTTCTGAAAAACATTTTGCAGTAAAAGAAACACTGTACTGTGTAGATCTTAAGAGAGTAAAAGGAAACATTAATGCTGCTCAAACCTTAGCAGGGATGTCTCATTAGTCACCTAGTAATTCCTGTGTGTGTTTACAGTGAGGCTCATGCCAAAGGGGAAAAAATGAATCACATGCCAATTAAGCTTGTTCACACAATTAACACAGACTTTTGAATGATTGTTTGCATGCTTTAGTTCCATTATAACATGAAATTAACATAATCAGTATTATTATTTCGCTCATACTCTTTGTTGTTTGTCTTTTTATATCAGGTTCCATGTACAAATATAGATCATTCACAGACTTTAAGACCTGAAGGGACCATTGTGATCATCTAGTCTGACCTCCTCCACATCACAGGCCACAGAAGTCACTCCTCTTTCCCCCAAACCTCTGGCTGAATTATTTAAGTCCCCAAACCATTATTTACAGACTTCAAGTTATAGAGAATCCACCATGTACTCTAGTTTAAACCAGCAAGTGACCCAGGCCCCATGTTGCAGAGGAAGGGCACCAAGCAAAGAGAAAGAGGGGTTATATATTGTTTACAAATTCAGATTACTTGTACCAGAGGTCTAAAATCACCAAAGTTAATAGAGATGATAAAAGACTCCTGAGCCTGAAAGCCTGTGCTCCAGGCCCTCACAGTCTGCTTCCATAGCCTGTTTAAGACTTTGGTCCAAATCTTCAAAGCAATTAATGGATCAAGCTACCTTAGAGACTGCATTTTCATATACAAACTGCCAAGACAGCTGCACTCCTCTGGGACAATGCAGGTCACAAAGCTCAGAATGACATGGGAGCCAAGAACAAAGCATATTCACCCAAGGAAATCTAACTGTGGAACAAACTTCCAGAGATTAGAAAATCCAGAGACAGACCACCTGTAGAAAATGCTGCAAAGCCTTTCTATTTGATACATTTTTTCCACCATAACCAGAAAGATATTTACAACATCCTCCATTCCCTGCTTCCCCTAGTCCTAACAAAGACCTACCCCCTGAAGAGCTTTCTATAACTCCAAAAGGGAGGAGAGTCTGAGACTCCACAAAGTCCACAAGGAGCTTGATTTTTGCCAATCAATTCTGTGTGGCAGACAGATACCATGATAGATAAAAGCAAAATGGCCACACTGAATCATACCCAGTAGGCCATCTAGCCCAGTAATCTGTCTTCTGACAGTGGCCAGTGCCAGCCATACTGGGGGGAGTTAAAAAAATAAGGCTAGAAATTTGAATGCAACTGACCTGAATTAGGAAATATATAGGTTCAAACTCTATTCCTGCCATTTGCCTTTATGAGGACCAGAACATGTATTTTAAACATATCTCTGTGTACATAAATCTGTTACACTGTGGTGGCACCAGCCATAACAGTATCTCAAGGTAATATGTACAGTAATCTTATTAAGTAAACATGATTGCCCATTCTGTATCCTTTTGAACTATCATGTAAATGTACATTTAAGCAATGGGTAAAACATTATGTTCTGCGGAGTATATCCATGTAAACCCATCTGCTGACCATTATGGAGGTATATAACTGCAACCTGTAAAAGGATACTTTTAAAAACTGTACTTTAGACACTACTATACTTAATGGTGGCTTCACCATGACAACCCTGAAAGTGGGTAAAATGCTGAAGTCAATGCAAGTTTTGCCACTGATTTTAATAGGGCCAGGATATCACCCAGTTAGGTTATTCAGATGCTTATATATACTTTTGAGAACCATTTTAAAAAAAACTACATACTGATGGAGAGGGTTTTACAATATGAACTAAGATGGATACAATAAAAACAAAAATTATAGCCCTTCTATAACAATAAAACATCACAGCTCAGATTCAGCCAATCTGCATAAAATCTTTGTAGGTATTATACTCAGCTCATCATTTGATATCTGAGAACCTTACAAGTGAATAAATGGTCTGCAGCCACATGGTTCTCTTTCCTCCCTTCCTTTTCCATGGTTCTTAGGGGTTTGGGTCTATTACTAGTTTGGGATATTTTTTAAATTATTATTGTAACTGTTGAGAGAAAGGTAAGGCATAGAAATGGGGTTTACATTTGGATCTGACAGATGATTTAAGGTTATTCTTACCTCCAAAAGGACATTGAGAAAGTATTGACTTCAGCTTTCAAATGACTAAACTCTTGCTATGGATGAAGCAATGTTGTTATGGTAGATCTTGCTGACAAAAGAGAGACTGCCCCTTGGTACTAGCTCTTGGGAAACTTTGGAGATTAGGAGCATAACCAGAACTTTATCTAGTTTCCAATGTGGAGTCAATGCAGTTACCAGAGCATAAAGGTGATGTGTGTGCCTCTAAGTTTCTTAAAGAGGCAGATTACTCTGTTTTGAGCCAGATGGAGTTATTTCAGAGTTTGCATGTTCAATCCAAGGCATAATCCAACCTGGAGGCCATAATGTTGTGAATCATTTTGTGGCAAACTATCTGTTCAAAAAAGGAGAGCTTCCTAGACAGCCATGGAGTGGGAAGAAAGGATTCTGATGATCATCACTAATTGCTTATCCATTATCAATCAGGAATCCAAGAGAATCCTGAGTCTGCACACTTTGATGACACTTGGGTGCTTCCCTCCATGATAGGTGGTGATATAGTACTATCTAGTCTTCAACGCATTTCTCTCTTTCCATCAGCATCACATTTGTCTTGCTAGGGTTCCATTTCAGCCAGCTACTCTTCATCCATGAACTATTTCAATTAGGCATGGGAATAGTTGACATTTTTTACATTTGATAGGAAGGAGAGGCACACTAGTGTGTCCATGGTATCATTAAAATCTACACCAATAGTTTTACAAAGATGGAGGAGAGGAAGGAGCCTTACAGGTATCCACAAGAGAGAGCACAGATAGAAGATGTGCAGATACCTAGTTCAGTTTTCTGGGTTCAGTCTGAGAAGATAGATCCCCATCAATATATTTGCATATATCCTTTGTGACAAAGTTCCTCCTCTACCTTGGTGGGTCCTCAGTTTGGCCACTTTCACGGCTCGAATCTGCCGTTCACTCAGATAACCTCATCACTGGCCAACATGGGGAAAAAAGAATAAGAACCGCAGTTCTTATGCAGTTTATGCTGATCTACCATGTGGGTCAGGGACCAGCTCAGAGACCTTCACCTCTGGCAGAAGCTCCTGTGTTGGGTCAGGAGTTGGGATGTTTGGGGGGAACCCGGGCCCACCCTCTACCCCCGGTTCCAGTCCAGGGCCCTCTGGACTGCAGCTGTCTAGAGTGCCTTCTGGAACAGCTGCACCACAGCTACAATTCCCTGGGCTACTTCCCCTTGGCCTCCCTCCCAACACCTCCTTTGTCCTCACCACAGGACTTTCCTTCTGATGTCTGTTAATGTTTGTATTCCTCAGTCCTCCAGCAGCACATCCTCTCATTCCCACGCGCACACCTCACTAACTGGAGTGACAGCCTTTTAAAACCAGGTGTCCTGATTAGCCTTAATTAATTCTAGCAGCTTTCCAATTGGCTACAGGTGTCCTAATTAGCCTGCCTGCCTTAATTAGTTCTAGAAAGTTCCTGAGTGTTCTGGAATAGTCCCTGTTATCTTATCCAGGGAAAAGGGACCTGCTTAACCTGGAACTAATGTATCTACCTTCGACCACTCTCTTGTAGCCATCTGGCCTGACCCTGTTACACCTTGCAGGGTCTTCAGGCCAGATTGATCATAACACGTTATTCACAATGTCAAATACTCTAGACAAGACTAGAAATAAGTAGAGAAAACTTTCCATAGGCTATGACTTAATGGTACTCCATCATCATCACTAAAGTAATCTCTATGCTGCATCCTTGTTTCAAATCTAATTGGGAGGAGACCAAGATATTGACAGAGGTCAACTTTTGTTGGAGTTGGCCTTTTGCCATTTTTTCAGTCACCTCACTTAGGAATAACAGATCAGACACTGAGGGTTCCTTGAATAGGTCAGTTTCATCAAGCAAAAATTTCTTTAGTGCTCATTAGATTATTACACGTTTTTGGGAAGGTGATAAACATAAAAGAGGTGAACTTCTTTTCTATTACATATGGCCTTGAAGGCAGGAACAACTTGGAGAAATTTAGCTGATGTGCATCAAATTCCAAGAACTAAAAAGTCCCTGTTAATATCGTTAATAATGTTGATGACATTTTCAGCCAGCTGTACATGGAAGTGAAATTAAAATTGGGGTTGGGAGTTAAACAGAAAAGATGGTGTCACAAATTTATTTCTATCATCAAAATACATTTTAGTTACCATTTAAAAAACTTATTAAATACTAATATTCAAGAGAGTACATTTGCATGCAGAGTCTGCTAAAGATTACTATGGTTTAATTGCTTAGTGGGTGGAAATTTGGAATGCTGACAAGTTGCCAGTTAGAATTCTACCATGTACTGCTAACACAGTTAACTTGCTAGCTGCCCAAAAATCTTACAATCGGTGTGTGAACTACAGTTTTATGTCTTTCCATTTGTAAGGCTAAAATATATTTTGAATTTTTTTGTGTCAAAGTTTACTTTTCTTTTCAATACAGTGAAAATTCCACAGTGACGCAAAATGCTGGCCATAAGGTTGTTCAGAGAAACAAGTGTATGTGGAAAAGTGTACTCATTTGGCATTCACACTGGGTGTGTCAAATGAGTGTAAGTTATATACTGAGAAGGCAGAAGGGTGATGTAAGCAGGAAAAAGCAAACAAAAGTAGGGTGTAAGAAAAAGCAAGCCCCAGAGCTGCTCTAAATTGTGCCAGTCCCAGAATTAGAAAGCCCCAAAGATGGTTTAAGGTTGCCTTTGTCTCCACACTTTTCCTACAACCTTATGCCATGTGTAGGATTTAGTCCTGTGACATTTCTACATTTAAAATCCCTACCACTGTATGAACATTGATCACTTATGAAGGAAACCACTGCTTACAATATAGTTATCAAGCACTTTATAGAATACTATCCATTGAAAACTCTAACAATTATCCAGGGACTATAAACCCATTTCATGATTACAGATGGCACTGAACTGTTCCCTCTTCTACTACTGAAAAAAATTCAAACCCAATGCAGAAATATAATGAACATGTAAATTATTTGAAGCTAATTAACTCCACCTGTTTATTTCCTTCAGTGTTTGAAGGTGTCACCCCAGGTGATAATTACTGAAAAGTACAAACTAACCTTTTGATACCAGGCAGGGAAATTGCCTTGGAAAATTAAGAAAATTAAATAGACATGCATCAATTTTAAAAAAAATTAAAAAGTCTTACAAAGAGTACTTCCTCTGGGGAAACAATTCAAGATATAGTGATTTTGCTGCACTTTCATATACATACATTAGTGAAATCCCAACTCTATGGAGGTCAATGGGAGTTTTTCCATTGATTTCAGTGAGGCCAGGATTTCATCCATTGAGTTTCTTCAATATAAATTATGAAAATCACCTGTTAAATGTATGAGGTAAATTCTGCTCAGTCACTCCATTGGATGCAGTATTATCACTGAAATCAACAGAATCTTTCCACTGCTATGTATGAATTGGATGAGCCCCTAAAGGTCTGATCCAACCTCCATCAAAGTTAATGGAAAGACTGATTTCAATGATTTAATGACTTCAATGGGGTTTGGATCAGGATCTAGGAGCAGAATTTGCCACTATAAAAGAATCTTTATTCAAAAATATCTGGCGGGTTTACTTGTCCTGCCATGAATGAAATAGAGAAGCACTAATAAAATTCCCAGGAATGATTGCTTGTTTTTGTGGGTTTTATTTCTTTAATAGCCATGTACAAATATTGCTTTATTTTAAAAAAAACTATCAAGGAATGGGCGGCGGGGGAGACAACACATCCAAAACAGATCAAACCCACCTTCAAAATGGATGCAATAACAAATATAATTCAATATCTTTGTTTTGGAGCAAAATGTGCAACAGAACATTCTAAATGGATACTAGCTATTCATTCTGAATACAAAAATATTGCTGAATTAAGCTCTGAAATTTAAAATCAATGAGCCGGGATATATTCAATAAAAATACACTGCTAACTTAACTATTCAGATGCCAGGACATTTTTAAAAGGTCCTATATTAACTATTGTGAATATAGTCAATATAATTCCTTTGATATTATGTACAGGCACAAACATCCAGTAAATTCTACATAATACCTAGCTAATCAAATCCATTTAAAACTATTTTTTCTATGTTAACAGCTTGCTAGCATGATTATTTTTTATGATGACGTATGTAAGAATTACAGGCATGTAAGGACTTCAGGATCAGTCCTAAAATGCTCAGTTCTCAGAAAAGATGGTAGATTATAAATTTTATTCACATTAATAAGAATGACAAATATACCAGCTATACACTTGACTATATATTGTTAAACATGTGTTTCCATTATAAAGTACTGTGACTGATGTAATATATTAGAGGAGCATATTGTATTAAATCTATGAATGGTTTATGTCTGATTGTGTTCTACTCCATGTGAAGGGTTACTGCATCTCCTTCAGGAACTAAAAATAGTGTGTGGTGATTAAGGCAAGTCAATGAGACTAAACAATTCTACAGAGGTACCACTCCATGGAATGGTTTGCATATACTTGTTCAATATGGGTTTTCCAGAGAATAAGAGACAAAGAAAGGGCTGTTGGTATAAAAGGATGAGATTGAACTGACACAGGGCCTTCTTTGTGACCCAGCAAATGGATTCGACCTTCTGTTCAATGGGGGCCCCAAACTTTGTGGAAGGGTTGAAAAGACTTTGGCCTACTAAGCCCCATAGATGATTCCTGGTATGTTTAGAATGTGTTTAAATCTGTTTATTGTTTTATATGTTTTCTCTGAAATCTTTTTACCTTAAGAATAAATGTGCTTTCTTAGAAAGAGCTGTGTGGTAAGTTTTTTCTGCTGGCAATATACTGTTCACAGGCCTTGGAGAAAATGCAAAGCACAGGCACTGGTCTTTAGGCAGACTGGATTGCTGGGGGTGCCACAGTATAAAGCAGAGACCTGGGCAACCTAAAAGTGCTTGGTTAGGAGAGAGACAGAGAGACATGGGTCTCTGCACAGGAGAGGTGACAGCTAGGAGCCAAAACATTATGTGGGTGCCCTTGCAGGACCATGGAGGAAGAATACAGGTGTAGTTATCCAGAAACTGTGACAAGTGCTATAACATTCTTTTAAAATATGTGTTGCCATCATCATCCAAATAGTAGTAGTGGTAATAATACCATCTATCTCTTACACAGCACACTAAAACAGGTCTTTTTCAAAATTCTAGGACATCTCTGTTGTACAAGAACTGAGTGCATTTTCTAATACTGTCATATAGATTCAGGAGATGGGCAATTCTACCACAATCTTTGATACTGGACTCAGTCCTGCAGGTCACACTTTGGATTCAGAGGGAGTTTTGACTATGAGAATTTTACTTCAGTTTGGATTCTAGTATTGCATCTACTATTTCATCCAGGAATTTATAAGACTGGGGGGAGCGGGGGACCTGAAATTGAGCAAAGTATGAGAGTAATTTTGTTTTGAATTTATTGTGCAGTATGTGTGTGCAAGGAAAAATCATTTCAACTTTCAAGGCTAGAGATCAAAAACTTAACTAGGGTTAGAACTGAGGCACAAATGTAAACTTATGTGCTTAGAGTAAGTAATTTATCAGTTGAAACTGAAAACTGAACGTATTTAGGAAAACAGTTTAATTCTGTAAGAAGTAAACTTTACCTAGAGGTTTTATTTGTCTCAAGGAACATAGGGAAACACAATGTTTGTTTAATGTATTTATTGGACAAGGGGGAGTGCTGTAAACCCATCTATAATGTGAACATTTTCTCTTCCATCTCACTGCAATTCACTTTTTGAAGTACTTCTCTTGGTTGTTCCTACTACTGCATCTGGTAGCTACCACTGTGTAAAGTAATGATGCCCAAATTACCATTGCGCACTCGCTATGTTTTTGCGCTTAGAACAGGAGTCTGAGAGAACATTCTTGCTCTGGTCTAAATCCTGAATTGTATTTGACAATAAAGTTCTTAATTATAATTGCCATGTGAGAGCCTTACTGCTAGTGGCAACACACTTGCAGAAAAAATACATGTGATCTCAGCAGAGTTGTAACTCAATGATAGATGTTCTAAATACATTTAGAATTGTCAGAGCAAAGCAGAAATTTAAGCCTTTTGTTTCAATATTTAGATCCTATTAAAAAGAGAGGTCCAGCAGGAGAGCAAAAATGAATATGTAGCTACTCACCTACATTTCAACATCCAGACGTCACTGCACACAAGGGATGATTGCATGAGCAAATACCTATGTACATATGCAATCACCCAGTTTGTGTGTAGTCATGGCAATTGTGCACACAAGTATAAATGTGCAATTTTGCATAGACTTCTGCCCTTCCTTTTAAAACTGAGGCCTATGAAATTCCAATAACCATTATATTGGTTTATAGCAGGAGGTTCAGAAGTCACAAGTGCAATTTAACTTTATTTTGACATATTTTTCACAATATTTAACCGCACGAGAAATGTGTCTCACCATGCAAACTGTCACATCCCTTCCCTAAGCAAAAGGTACTGTTTCCACCTCTTTGCTTTTGTATAGGTCACTTGTGTGAATAGCCATCTTTATTTTTTTTCTTTATTTTACAAGCATTTATTATGTGACCTCAAATCTTTTACAGACTGGAAAATCTTGACCCACTTTCCCATATCCCTTTGAATAACAAATCCTTGAAGCCCAGTGATGTAGGGGATCATTCCCTGATCACATTTTGTTTCATTCAACATTCCAAATTTAACCTTTGTGATTTTGCACTGAACAGCACAAATTTACATTTAAATCCAATGTCTTTCAATATTCACCACTCAGTGAATATATAATAGATCTGTCTTTCAAATGCTATTAAGCACGTTTTGACCTTGAAGAGTTGGAGAATCACTTTGTCAGAGAATGAATTCCCAAAGAGTCATCCAGTAAAGCCCAACATTTTGTATCATTTCAATTCAACTTCACCAGTACCAACAAAATATCAGGGCACAAATAGTGTACTAGAATATTGGGATGTAGTCAAAGCAGGTTTTCTTGCGTGGCACTGAGGGTGTAAGCTGAAGACAGTGGAGTAGCATAGCTGTAACTAGTTGCACCTCTGTCAATGGTGATGGAGGAAATGGAAGGAACACAACCTGACTTTCAGAGCCCAGAGCAGGTTTGAGGGACTGGCAGGAAGAGAAAAAAAGGAAGCTATTTTTACTTGCAAACTGTGCGCATTTGATATGGAAATCCATTAGGATGCATGATGAATATAGTCCTGCACAATATCATTTGTACAAAGTTATTTTATGGTAGAAATGCACTTTGATATCATGCAACTTGAAAAGCAAATATAACAAATTAAAAAAAGGCAAATGTTCGTAACTACTGTAACATGCTCACGTTATACTGGTAATTGATCTACATAGTACTAAGTCCTTTCAGGTTACTGCAATCTTCTTTGTGTCAATCATTCTGAAATGACTGAACACATAGCAGAATCTATCTCTACTAGACAATACCAACTGTCATAGGTGAAAACTAAAGTTTAACTGGGTATCTTAGGACTTCTACGGTGGGGGTAGGGTAGAGAAGATAAAAGAAAAGGTAGAGAGGAGAGAGGGACAAATACAGGAGGAGGATAGGGGAAATGTAATACATTTATCTTTGTTCCTTTCATAGATCTTGGTCTTCTCTCCAAGATGATCTAGGAAAGTCACAAATTTACTCCAAGACAGGGATGTTCATTACCCAAGTTCAAGCCATATGAAAAATTACTGTAGAAAAATCAATTGATTTATGGCTAAATTGAGAGAAGTGGAAATGCTGGTCCAATCAGCTGTCTTCAAAATATCTTCCAATTTGGCACTCAGACTAAAAATTTGCTCAAAGTTGCTTCTACAATTTGAGTACCAAAACATAAGCCATTTAACCCAGCATATCCCATTAATCATTTCAGCCATCTAGTAATGGAGGCAACAGGAAAATGGAGAAAGGAATGAACATTTCATTCATTTAGAAATTGATCTCTATTTGGAAAAAATACAATATACCAAAACAAATACTGTGAGCCTGAAAGATTCCTCAACAAGAATATTCATTTTCTGTTAATAAAACAAAAAAAATGCTCCTATAAGAAGGAGAAAAACCCCTGCTTTTCACAAATATCTTACTTCTTAGAGGCTGCTCTCTTGAAGCTAAACAGAGGAAAAGGATCTGCATGACAGACCTTTATATAAATCAGCTGTTCATAGAATCATAGACTTTAAGGTCAGAAGGGACCATTATGATCGTCTAGTCTGACCTCCTGCACAATGCAGGCCACAGAATCTCACCCACCCACTCCTGTAACAAACCTCATCCTATGTCTGAGCTATTGAAGTCCTCAAATCGTGGTTTAAAGACTTCGAGGTGCAGGGAATCCTCCAGCAAGTGACCCGTGCCCCATGCTGCAGAGGAAGGCGAAAAAACCCCAGGACTTCTGCCAATCTGCCCTGGAGGAAAATTCCTTCCCGATCCCAAATATGGTGATCAGCTAACCCCTGACCATGTGGGCAAGACTCACCAGCCAGAGACCCAGGAAGGAAGTCTCTGTAGTAACTCAGATCCCACCCCATCTAACATTCCATCACAGGCCATTGGGCATATCTACCACTAATAGTTGAAGATCAATCAATTGCCAAAATTAAGCTATCCCATCATATCATCCCTTCCATAAACTTATCAAGCTTAGTCTTTTGCCCCCAATGCTTCCCTTGGACGGATGGTTAGAAAGCTTCGTCTAATTTCAGGTCTAAACTTCCTGATGGCCAGTTTATATCCATTTGTTCTTGTATCCACATTGGTACTGAGCTTAAATAATTCTTCTCCCTCAATGGTATTTATCCCTCTGATATATTTATAGAGAGCAATCATATCTCCCCTCAGCCTTCTTTTGGTTAGGCTAAACAAGCCCAGCTCTTTGAGTTGCCTTTCATAAGACAGGTTTTCCATTCCTCGGATCATCCTAGTAGCCCTTCTCTGTACCTGTTCCAGTTTGAATTCATCTTTCTTAAACATGGGAGACCAGAACTGCACACAATATTCCAGATGAGGTCTCACCAGTGCTTTGTATAACGGTACTCACACCTCCTTATTTCTACTGGAAATACCTCGCCTGATGCATCCCAAGACCGCATTAGCTTTTTTCACGGCAATATCACATTGGAAGCTCATAGTTATCCTGTGATCAACCAATACTCCAAGGTCCTTCTCCTCCTCTGTTACTTCCAAGTGATGCGTCCCCAGTTTATAACAAAAATTCTTGTTATTAATCCCTAAATGCAAGACCTTGCACTTTTCACTATTAAATTTCATCCCATTACTATTACTCCAGTTTACAAGGTCATCCAGATCTTCCTGTATGATATCCCAATCCTTCTCTCTATTGGCAATACCTCCCAGCTTCATGCCATCCGCAAACTTTATTAGCACATTCCTGATTTTTGTGCTAAGGTCAGTAATAAAAAGATTAAATAAGATTGGTCCCAAAACTGATCCCTGAGGAACTCCACTAGTAACCTCCTTCGAGCCTGACAGTTCACCTTTCAGCGTGACCCATTGTAGTCTCCCCTTTAACCAGATCCTTATCCTCCTTTCAGTTTTCATATTGATCCCCATCTTTTCCAATTTAACTAATAATTCCCCATGTGGAACCATATCAAATGCCTTACTGAAATAGAGGTAAATTAGATCCACTGTGTTTCCTTTGTCTAAAAAATCTGTTACCTTCTCAAAGAAGGAGATCAGGTTGGTTTGACACGATCTACCTTTTGTAAAACCATGTTGTATTTTGTCCCAATTACCATTGACCTCAATGTCCTAAACTACTTTCTCCTTCAAAATTTTTTCCAAGACCTTGCATACTACAGATGTCAAACTAACAGGCCTGTAGTTACCCGGATCACTTTTTTTCCTTTCTTAAAAATAGGAACTATGTTAGCAATTCTCCAGCCATACGATACAACCCCTGAGTTTACAGATTCATTAAAAAATTTTGCTAATGGGCTTGCAATTTCATGTGCCAATTCCCTTAATATTCTTGGATGAAGATTATCTGGGCCCTCCGATTTAGTCCCATTAAGCTGTTCAAATTTGGCTTCTACCTCGGATATGGTAATAGCTACCTCCATATCCTCCTTCCCATTTGTCATCCTTCTACTATTATCCCTAATCTCCTCATTAGCCTCATTAAAGACTAAGGCAAAGTATTTGTTTAGATATTGGGCCATGTCTAGATTATCCTTAACCTCCACTCCATCCTCAGTGTTTAGTGGTCCCACTTCTTCTTTCTTTGTTTTCTTCTTATTTATATGGGCTATAGAACCTTTTACTATTGGTTTTAATTCCCTTTGCAAGGTCCAACTCTACATGGCTTTTGGCTTTCTCCGATGGCTTTCTCACTTTATCCCTACATGTTCTGACCTCAATAAGGCAGCTTTCCTTGCTAATCCCTCCCATCTTCCACTCCTTGTAGGCTTTCTGCTTTTTCTTAATCACCTCTCTAAGGTGCTTGCTCATCCAGCTTGGTCTACATCTCCTGCCTATGATTTTTTTCCCCCTTCCTTGGGATGCAGGCTTCTGATAGTGTCTTCAACTTTAGCTTGAAGTAATTCCAGGCCTCCTCTGCCTTTAGATCCACAAGCTCTTCAGTCCAATACACTTCCCTAACTAATTTCCTTAATTTTTAAAGTTAGCTCTTTTGAAATCAAAAAGCCTAGTCACAAATCTATTTTTGTTTATCCTTCCATTTAGTTTTAACTGAATTAGCTCATGATCGCTTGAACCAAGGTTGTCTCCTACATCCATTTCTTCTATGAGGTCCTCATAACTCACCAAAACCAAATCTAAAATGGTATCCCCTCTTGTTGGTTCAGCAACCACTTGGTGAAGGAAACCATCAGCTATCGCATCCAGGAAAATCTGAGCCCTATTATTACTACTAGCACTTGTCCTCCAGTCTATATCTGGGAAGTTAAAGTCTCCCATGACCACACAATTCCCATTAGTATTTACTTCATTCAAAACATTAAAGAGGTCTCTATCCGTATCCAGATCAGATCCCGGTGGTCTATAGCACACTCCAAGCACTATCCCGGGGAGGCTCTAGTAGCTTTCTTCCCCAATGTGATTTTTGCCCAGACAGACTCTGTCTTATCCATTCCATCACTTCTTATTTCTTTACAGTCTACCTCATCATTGATATACAATGCTACTGCATCACCTTTGTCTTTATTTCTGTCTTTCCTAAACAGCACATACTCTTCAATACCTGTAGTCCAGTCATGACTACTATTCCACCATGTTTCTGTTATCCCTATAATATCTGGTTTCACTTCCTGCACCAGTAGCTCTAGTTCCTCCATTTTGTTACCTAGGCTCCTCACATTAGTGTACAAACATCTTCATTTTTGCTGTTTGGCCTCGCTCAGCTTCTTTACCTGATTAGGCACAGACATTCTACTGCCAGTATCACCTATTAGATTGCTATGTACACTACCCTTCCTATGTCCATTCTCCTATCCATGGCTGTATCCTTTCTTACTTCATTTTCTTCCCTCTCATTATTAAAATCTGGCACGGAGATTACCTGAACATCTCCTAACCATCTCCCCCAGATTCCTAGTTTAAAGCTCTCTTGATCAGTTGTGCCATCCTCCATCCTAGAAGTCTATTTCCCTCCTTACTCAGGTGAAGTCCATCCCGAGAGAACAGTCCTCTGTCCATGAATGCTTCCCAGTGGCCATACATCCCAAAGCCCTCCTTATAGCACCAGTGCCTGAGCCATCTGTTGAGCATCATAATCTTGTCACACCTTTGTTGCCCTTCTCTAGGAACAAGCAGAATCCTACTGAAGATCACCTGAGCCTCAATTTCCTTTAGTGTCTTCCCCAGCCTGGCATAGTATCCCTTGGTACGTTCCAGTGAGACTCTAGCTGTCATTTGTTCCCACATGAAGGACAATCAGTGGATTCTTTCCCGCTCCCATTAGGATCCTCTTCAGCCTCAGGTCCACATCTCATATCTTATCATCCAGCAGACAACACACCCTTCTGTTCTCTGGATCAGCTCTTGTTACAGGCCTGTCTATTCTTCTCAATAAGGATTCTCCAATCACATAGACCTGCCTTTTCCTGGCAATGGTGCAATTCTCCAGTATATCCCCTGTTCCCTCTGACTGCAAGTCCTCTCAATTCCTATTGTCCCTTGCAATCCTCTGCAACCCATCCCGTATCCTCCTGGGGCTCATATTTGGTGTTATCTCCATTGACTCTTGCCCTCTTCCTATATGACCAGCTGCTCTTCTCTTGTTCCTTGCCCTCTCACCTTCAGTGACCACCTGCTGTGCTCCTTCTTCATTTTCCAACTCCGCAAACCTGTTCCTGAGCTCTGTTTCTCCTTCACTAGCCCTTCTTTTCTCTGCCTGGTTCTCTTAGTCACATACTTCCACTGTCCACTTTCCTCACCCAGCAGTATCCCCTCAGAGTTCTTTGGTCCTGTCAAGGTTCCTTCCCCACTTTGAACTCTAGGGTACAGATGTGGGGATCTGCATGAAAGACCCCCTAAGCTTATTCTTACCAGCTTAGGTTAAAACTTCCCCAAGGTACAAACTTTGCCTTGTCCTTGAACAGTATAGTATGCTGCCACCAGCAAGCATTTTAAACAAAGAACAGGGAAAGAAACCCCTTGGAGACATCATCCCCCAAAATATCCCCCCAAGCCCTATACCGCCTTTCCTGGGGAAGGCTTGATAATAATATCTTCACCAATTGGTACAGGTGAACATAGACCCAAACCCTTGGATCTTAAGAACAATGAAAAATCAATCAGGTTCTTAAAAGAAGAATTTTATTTAAAGAAAAGGTAAAAGAATCACCTCTATAAAATCAGGATGGTAAATACTTTACAGGGTAATCAAATTCAAAACATAGAGAATCCCTCTAGGCAAAACATTAACTTAGAAAAAGACACACACACAGGAATACACATTCCCTCCAGCACAGCTTATTTTACAAGCCATTAAAGAGAAGAAAATCTAATGCATTTTCTAGCTAAATTACTTACTAACTTTACACGAGTTGGAAGGCTGCATTCCTGATCTGTTCCCTGCAAAAGCATCGCACAGACAGCCCAAACACTTTGTCCCCCCCCCTCCAGATTTGAAAGAATCTTGTCCCCTCATTGGCCATTTTGGGTCAGGTGCCAGCGGGGTTACCTTAGCTTCTTAACCCTTTACAGGTGAAAGGATTTTGCCTCTGACCAGGAGGGATTTTATAGCACTGTATACAGAAAGGTGGTTACCCTTTCCTTTATATTTATGACAGGTCCTGCTTCCATCTGTAAGTCTGAGCTTTTCTCTTCAGCCTCCTCATGTCTTTGCTCCATCATCCGCTTGAACCCCCCTCTAAACTCGACCAGAGTTTCCACCTGCATCTCCAATCCTCGGATCTTTTCTTCCATCAGCTCTATCAGGCGGCACTTCATGCAGATGAAACTCTTTTCAGGCACCCCCTCCAGGATCATGTACATGCCACAGCTTCTACATCCAGTCATCTTCATTGTGTCTTCCACTACTTGGGTCATTACCACTGCTGCCTCTGTATCTGTCATCACCATCTCACCTAATTCCTGTTAGTCTTCTACAGAATATCTTCTCCTCCAACAGAACTCCCACTCAAACTCCCCGCTCTGTTTGCTGGCTCCTGTGCTCTTGAGTGGTTCCATACACTTCTAATCAATATAAAGAGTGCATTGTGGTTGGGTTAATATCTAAGTTCCAAGAGTTGTAAATCACTTGAAACCACACATGATCTTATGTGCGTCTGCAACAAGTTTACAAGTAACAGGCATGCTACTTACGTGCTGCATCGTGCCTCTAGAACAAGATAACCAGTACAGTTCTAAGGCATGAAGGATGGATGATCCTAGACACAGTGGAGGATTCTGCTCCCTATGTGCACAGAGCAAAATAAGGTTTCATTTCACATTGAGGTTACTTTTAACATTTTTAATTGTTAGAAATAAAAGAATCTCTAAATGAAAAGTCATTTTGAACAGAAAACTTGAAACTTCATTTTGAAACTGTCAAAAGTTTCTATGTTTTTGAAAATTGTTTGAACCAAAATAATTTGGAGAAATTAACAATAATTTGCAAAATGTTTGTGTCACCAATACTGCATTTTACACAATTTTTTTTGCCTAATTTTAGCTGGGAATAGGGTTTTTAAACAAGATCAATCGGGAGAGCAACTTGCTTACCAGTGTAATAGCACAGACACTAGATATCTTTATCAAAAGTCTCCCTACCCCATGAACACAGTACTTTGAATTATCATATGAGTACTTCCATATAGAATGTAAACAGGATTTCAGAACAAGGATGTGTCAGGGAACATTCAAACAGCAGCTCTCAAACTGGGGTACAAAATTGTTAAGTAACAGTAAAATGATTGCCATTGAAAATGCAACGTTAATGAAAAGTTATTACACTATGGTATCTGAAGTATCTCTATTGTGGTCATTCTCTGTGTCATCTTTTTAAATGACAACCATTGTAAAGAAATTGTAATTAAGTCTGTATTTAATATCTTTAAATGACCATCTACTGTCACTTATTCCATATATTGCATAAAGTCTTGAACGGTGTTATTTAGTTCTATAAAAAGCATTACACAGGAACATAGGATTGTCTTACTGGTCTAGTCACTTAGTGAGTCACTTAGTCTAGTGTCCTGACTCCTAAAATGCTTTAGAGGAAGGTATAAAAATCCCACAATAGGCAGATCTGGGATAATTTGCTCTCACATTAGATCTCATCCTAATCTCCAATAGTTAGACATTGTCTTAAGACCTGAAGCATGAGCTTTAATATCCTTTTTGCAAAGTTTTTTTTATAAATCTTGATATTCATATAAATGCCCAATGCCTTTTTGAATCTTACATTCTTGCCTCAATGACTTTGACAATTTAATTACACACTTTCTTAAAAATATTTCCTCATATTCATTTTGAATTTCCCACCAATATCTCTTTGTTCTGTTATGAGATCAGGAAGAACAGACATTCCTGATCTACTGACTCGGTACCATTCATTATTTTATATACTTTTATCATGCCCTTTCTTATTTGTCTCATTTGTAAGGTAAAGAATCCAATTTTTTTCCACTCTTCATGAGTCTTTCCAGACCTTTGATCATTCTGATTACCCTTCTCTGCATACCCTATAGTTCTACAATATCCTTTTTGAGATGGGGTGACCAGTACTGCACACAGTATTCTGAATAAGGCCATATAATTGATTTATTTAAAAAGCAATATTTTTGTTTTATTATTCACCACTCTCTCACTTGTGCAACTTAACATCTTATTTGCTTTTTTTTTTAAACACCACAGCTGAAAATTAAGCAGAGGTCTTCATTAAGCTGTCGACCATGACAACCAGGTCCTTTCCCTGAATTGTTTCAGCTAATTTAGAACCCTTAAGGTATCTGAGTAGTTTAAAGTTTTTCCTGCAACATACATTACTTGGCATTTAATCACAGGTTTCAGAGTAGCAGCCGTGTTAGTCTGTTTTCGCAAAAAGAAAAGGAGTACTTGTGGCACCTTAGAGACTAACAAATTTATTAGAGCATAAGTTTTCGTGAGCTACAGCTCACTTCATCGGATGCATTCATCCGATGAAGTGAGCTGTAGCTCACGAAAACTTATGCTCTAATAAATTTGTTAGTCTCTAAGGTGCCACAAGTACTCCTTTTCTTTTTGGCATTTAATGACACTGAATTTCATTTGCCATTGTATTGCTCATTCATCTAGCTTGTTTACATTTCTCTGAAGTTTCTCAGTCATCTCAGCTCCTAACTAACCTAAATAATTGTGTCACCTGGCAATTTTACTACCTCAATATTAATCCCACCCTCACCCCCTTCCAAGATCATTAATATATTATACAATGCAGGTCCTAATACTGAACCTCTTGGAACCCTGCTGTTAAACTTTTGCCGTCATGAAAATAGATCATTTAATCCTACTGTTTGCTTTCTGGCTCCTAGCCAGTTTTTGGTCCATGGAAATACTTTGCCTCTGACCCCATGACACCTTATCTTCTTTAGTAATCTCTTATGTGGAACTTTTACAAAGATCTTGTGGCATCTAAATAAATTATATCAGTCAGTTCTCCTTTATTAAGATTAAGAGATCTGGGAGACAATTTTCCTTTGCAGAAACCATGCTGGTCATATCATGATTTTTCTGGTGCCTTGTTATTGTTTGTAATTGTTTCAACCAATTTGCAGGTACAACTGTAAAGTGTTACTGGTCTACTGGTCCACAGATTATCCCAAATGCCTTTTTTAAGATATAGCTTTTGGAACAGAGATTATATGACTGAAGTTGCACACAAACTGGGATTTTTGTTGTTGTCCATGTCCATCATCCTCAAAGGGCAAACTGTAAACATATCTTGTACCAACAGTAAGAAAAAATTAGCATCAGTCTCTAGATTAATTTTCCACTTAAATGTCACAACTACTAAATCACACATCTAACCAATTAATAGATAAAGTCCTATTTTCTGCAGAACACATAGAAGTGATATTTAAGCCTCAAATCTCTATTAAACACCCACATGAAATGAAAATTTTCTGTGATGTGGGACCAATATATCTAGCTCTATGAAGCTTGTTGTTTGAACATTCTGTGGAACATGCACTAGCCAACAATTGTCCAGCCTGTTTCTTGTTACAAGCTCCACTAATTTAACCATCATGGTGGGGTGGGGGGGAGAATCTCAAATTTGCAGCCTACCCAGGTAGAATCAGAGGAATTTCTGTTAACAGGCAAGAAGAGAACCCTACCGAATCTCATTTGAGGAAGCTTCCAGGAAACTTTTGCTTTTGGAGCGCTCTATTTTTCATTTAGTTCTTTAAGAAATATTGGAAGCCCCAGGATCTAGCAACAAGTCACTGCCATGGAGAAATTCGAGGTTAGATACAGAGTTGGACTAACTGGACTGTCAGATGCTGGAAGGATTACAAAGTTAGCACTTAAGGGTAATACGCAGTACTCTTCCTTGTCTGATAGGCTGAAGGCACAGCTCTGTCAAGAAGGGAGGGAAGGTCTTGATATTTAAATATTCAGGGTAAATAGGCCTAATCCCCTGAGATGGGATATTAGATGGATGGGATCTGAGTTACCCAGGAAAGAATGTTCTGTAGTATCTGGCTGGTGAATCTTGCCCATATGCTCAGGGTTTAGCTGATCGCCATATTTGGGCTCAGGAAGGAATTTTTCTCCCGGGCAAATTGGAAGAGGCCCTGGAGGTTTTTTGCCTTCCTCTGTAGCATGGGGCATGGGTCACTTGAGGGAGGATTCTCTGCTCCTTGAAGTCTTTAAACCATGATTTGAGGACTTCAACAGCTCAGACATAGGTGAGGTTTTTCGTAGGAGTGGGTGGGTGAGATTCTGTGGCCTGCGTTGTGCAGGAGGTCGGACTAGATGATCAGAATGGTTCCTTCTGACCTTAGTATCTATGACCTATAGACCTATATGACCTATAAAGGTCACCCCAAAGTAGTCACTCCAAGAGGATGGGCAGGAGGCAGGGTAAAAGAGAGAAGAATCCCCAAGGACAGTTACTTGGCTGCCTCAGGAGAAAGATTGGTACAGAGGTCCTAGAAGTCGTCAGGGGAAAGCTTCACCTTCTGTCAGA
Source organism: Dermochelys coriacea (assembly GCF_009764565.3). Classification (NCBI taxonomy): domain Eukaryota; kingdom Metazoa; phylum Chordata; order Testudines; family Dermochelyidae; genus Dermochelys; species Dermochelys coriacea. Next base: position 197,473,981 of record NC_050069.1, read on the forward strand.
TGGTTCCAGAAGGTTTAGCCACTCCCACTATCCTGGGATCAGAGTCAAATGCCATTAAAAATTGTATTATGAAGACACAGTCCCAAATGACAGCATGTAAATCCAGGCAATCTAGCAATAAGCAAAAGTGATGTAAAAATAGCCAAGGAGGTAACTGGTGATATTAACCTTTACAAAGCAAACTCCTGTACTTAAATACAGAGTGTGTGTTCAGCCCACCTTATGTCATGGACCTGTCTCTGATCATTCCCACAGTTGAAATACTGCTTCCTTTGGGCTCAGTCTTGCTCCAGTTAACGTTACTGACAGCATTCCTTTTGGGCATCAATGACAGCAATATGACTGCCTGGTGTCAGTTACCAAGCAAGCCGTGCCTTAGGCTCCTTCTGGATCCTCCCCCTTGGTTAACAGGCCTGGTTTCATGCACTTCACTCTGGATGCAACCACATGGTCCAATCACCCTGGGACTGCTTTATGGGCTGCAATCACCCTGTTTTCTAACTCCATTAACTAGACCGGCCCCACTGAATCACTCAAATACAACTTCTTTCAAACAAAGCATTATTTATTCTTTTATGCAAAGGTAGAGCAGTTTTTAAACTAAAGGCTGGGGGAAAGCTGACAGGTGTGGAGTAGCATGTGATTTGGACAGAGACATCCCTTAGGGGACAATCTAGTAATGGAGATTCTCTATGTCCTAGTAAGGAGGAGAAGGTGGAAGATGATAAAATAGAGGTAGGATCTGATGAGAAACTGTCAAATGAAAAAAAGTCTCATTTAATTACATCATGTAATGGCAGACAGCTAAAAAGTGACAAGTTTTAAAGTGTTTATATACTAATGCTAAAAGTCTAAATAATAAGATTGGTGAACTAGACTGTCTCATATTAAATGAGGATATTAGTACAATAGGCATCACAGAAACTTGGTAGAATGAGGATAATCAATGGGACACAGTAATACCAGGTACAAAAGATATCGGAAGGACAGAACAGGTCGTGCTGGTGGGGGAGTGGCACGGTATATAAAAGAAAGCATAGAATCAAATGAAGTAAAAATCTTAAATGAACCAAACTGTACCAGAGTGTCTATGGATAGTAATCCCAGGCTCTAATAAGAATATAGCAATAGAGATATATTACTGACCATGATGGTGATAGTGACTGTGAAATGCTCAGGGAGATTACAGAGACTATTAAAATAAACTCTATAATAAAAATTAAAAACTCCAAATAATGGGGGATTTCAACTATTCCCATATTGACTGGGTACCTGTCACCTAAGGACAGGATGCAGAGATGAAGTTTCTTGACACTTAAATGACTGCTTCTTGGAGCAGCTAGTCCTGGAACCCACAAGAGGAGAGGCAATTCTTGATTTAGTCTTAAGTAGAGCAAAGGATCTGGTCCCAGAGGTGAATATAGCTGGACCACTTAGTAATAGTGGCTGTAATACAATTAAATTTGACATCTCTGTGGCGGGGAAAACACCACAGCAGCCCAACATGGTAGCATTTAATTTCAGAAAGGGGAACTATACAAAAGTGAGGAAACTAGTTAAATAGAAATTAAAAGGTACAGCACAAAAAGTGAAAACCCTGCAAGCTGCATGGAAACTTTTTAAAGATACCATAATAGAGGCTCAACTTAAATGTATACTCCAAATTAAAAAACCATAGTAAGAGAACCAAAGAAATGTCCCTGTGACTAAAAATAAAAGAAGCAGTGAAGGCAAAACAGCGGAACAGTGGAAGTTAAATCCTAATAAGGAAAATAGAAAGGAGCATAAACACTGGCAAGTGAAGTGTTAAAATATAATTAGGAAGGCCAAAAAGAATTTGAACAGCTAGCCAAAGACTCAAAAAATAATAGCAAAAGTACATCAGAAGCAGGGAGCCTGCTAAACAATCAGTGGGGCCACTGGACGATCATAAGAACGGCCATGCTGGGTCAGACCAAAGGTCCATCTAGCTCAGTATCCTGTCTTCCAACAGTGGCCAATCCCAGGTGTCCCTGAGATGCTAGAGGAGCACTCAAGGACGATAAGGCCATTGCAGAGAAACTAAATGAATTCTTTGCATCAGTCTTCATGGCAGAGGATGTGAGGGAGATTCCCAAACCTGAGCCATTCTTTTTAGGTGAAAAATCTTAGGAACTGTCCCAGATTGAGTGTCAGAGGTGGTTTTGGAACAAATTGCTAAACTAAACAGTAATAAGTCACCAGGACCAGATAATTTTCACCCAAGAGCTCTGAAGGAACTCAAAATGTGAAATTGCAGACCAACTAACTGTTGTCTGTAACCTATCATTGAAGTCAGCTTTTGTACTAAATGACTAGAGGATAGCTAATGCGACATTAATTTTTAAAAAGGGCTCCAAGGGTGATCCTGGCAATTACAGGCCAGTAAGCCTCATTTCAGTACCGGGCAAACTGCTTGAAACTACAGTGAAGAACAAATTTGTCAGACATATAGATGAACATAATTTGTTGGGGAAGAGTCAACATGGTTTTTGTAAAGGAAAATCATGCCTCACCAATCTACTAGAATTCTTTGAGGGGGGTCAACATGCATGTGGATAAGTGAGATCCAGTGGATAGAGTGTACTTATTTTCAGAAAGTCTTTGATAAGATCCATCACCAAAGGTTCTTAAGCAAAGTAAGCTGTCATGCGATAAGAGGGAATATCCTCTCATGGATTGGTAAATGGTTAAAAGATAGGAACCAATGGGTAGGAATAAATGGTCAGTTTTCAGAATGGAGAGAGGTAAATAGTGGTGTCACCCAGGGATCTGTACTGGGACCAGAACTATTCAACATATTCATAAATGCTCTGGAAAAGGGGGTAAACAGTGAGGTGGCAAAATTTGCAGATGATACAAAACTACTCAAGATACTCTGCCTGGGACTCAATTGCGAAGAGCTACAAAAGGCTCTCTCAAAACTGGATGACCGGGCAACAAAATAACAGATGAAATTAAATACTGATAAATGCAAAATAATGCACATTGGAAAACATAATCCCAACTATAACTATAAAATGATGTGGTCTAAATTAGCTGTTACCAAGATAGATCTTGGAATCATTGTGGATAGTTCTCTGAAAACATCCACTCAATGTGCAGTGGCAGTCAAAAAAGTGAACAGAATGTTGGGAATCATTAAGAAAGTATAGATAATAAACAGAAAATATCATATTGCCTCTATATAAATCCAAGGTACACCCACATCTTGAATACTGCCTGCAGATGTGGTCACCCCATCTCAAAAACAAAAAAACAGAACAAAAACAAAAAGATATATTGGAATTGGAAAAGGTTCAGAAACGGGCAACAAAAATGATTAGGGGTATGGAAAGGCTTCCGTATGAGGAGACTGGGACTTTTCAGCTTGGAAAAGAGACGACTAAGTGGGGGGGTATGACTGAAGTCTATAAAATCATGACTGGTGTGGAGAAAGTAAATAAGGAAGTGTTATATACTCCTTCTCATGACATGAGAACTAGGGGTCACGGAGTGAAATTAATAGGCAGCAGGTTTAAAACAAACAAAAGGAAGTATTTCTTCATACAACACACAGTCAACCTGTGGAACTCAGAGGATGCCAGAAGATGTTGTGAAAGCCAAGACTATAATAGGATTCAAAAAGAACTAGTTAAATTCATGGAGAATAGGTCCATCAATGGCTATTAGCCAGGATGGAAAGGGATGGTGTCCCTAACCTCTGTTTGCCAGAAGCTGGGAAAGAGTGACAGGAAATGGATCACTTTACTTGTTCTATGCATTCCCTCTGGGGCACTTGGCATTGGCCCCTGTCAGAAGACAAGATACTGGGCTAGATGGACCTTTGGTCTGACCCAGTATGGCTGTTATGTACATTGCATGCAGAGCAAAGGGTCAAAAGAATGAAGTCCTATATGCATATTTTCCCTTACCTAAACCTTAATCTTTCCTTGCAAATTTTGGTGTATTTCATCTAGCCCAGGTTTCAGAGTAGCAGCCATGTTAGTCTGTATTCGCAACAAGAAAAGGAGTACTTGTGGCACCTTAGAGACTAACAAATTTATTAGAGCATAAGCTTTCGTGAGCTACAGCTCACTTCATCGGATGCATTTATGCATAAATGCATCCGATGAAGTGAGCTGTAGCTCACGAAAGCTTATGCTCTAATAAATTTGTTAGTCTCTAAGGTGCCACAAGTACTCCTTTTCTTTTTTCATCTAGCCCAGTTATCTCCATCTCTGGACTGAGGGAGGCAAACTGTCCTGCTCACAGCAGGCTCTGTCTCTATATATCTCGTGGCACCCCGGTTAGCTGTCACTGACACTCCCTAGGCAGCCTCCTTTAGGCCAACATTTTTAAGACTGGAGTGTCCCCTTTGACTCTAGGATTAACTTTAGGAAGAAAAACTGTTCTTTACCTGGTTCCATCCAGGATGAGGGAATTCCCTAATAAACAGCTTCCCTGTTGTTTCCTCTAGGATTTTTAACTGTGTCACTATTTTGCCTTCCGTGCCTGGTTCCTTCAACAGGCCTTTGATTTACTTCTATGCATTCAGGCAGGAAAATATCACAAGTAATCTGAGACTTGTAATATTCATAAAAAAAACTATACAAAATCCCAGTGTGGAGAATGAGGTAGTTAATATATATAAATCAGATTCAGACATTCCATAAAAGAAAACCACACCACAGATGTTAACATTGAACAGGTAAACACTTAGACAACCTTAGCTCCGCCAGCTTTTGCATATGCCTTCTTTTTAGTCTTTGATTAGATGATCATATAACATACTTTAAATATGACAATGCAGGATTGTTTCCTGCAACCTTAGACAATATTGCAAGACTACATGTGTCTAGGCCAACAGCCCACTGGAATCATCTAATTAAGTATTATAGGAAAGGATAGTACAAAGTAGAATGATACAGAAAAATATGTAATGCAGTGGTAAGAGCAACTGATTTTCTCGCAACAGGGTGAAAAGGCAGGTATGCTCTTTAAAGGACCAGATTTCATGCATATGAAAGGAAGGGAAAGAAAAAAGTAATCACAGAAATTGAATAGCTTTGCCCAATGCTGCATAAACGTTGTGTGCAGAGAGGTTTATAGCAGCTGTCACTCCAGTTTCTTTGTAGATAGTGATTGAGGACTAAGTGTCACTTTAAACAGAAGAGACTACTTCTCACCTCTCCTGATCACACTTGCTACATATTACTCCTGGCCTTGAAATAAAGCATGTCTCTGGTGAGCTCTGAGTTGGGCTTGGCCTCCCTCAGAGCTTGAGTTGGAGTCGAACATAGAGTGCTGGCTACCAGTACCAGCAGCCTGAGAAATATAAACTATTTGTTTGGCTATTCTTGCTTCTGCAGAATAACTAGAATAACTTTAGAAACACATTTTAGAGAAAATTAAAATATTTTATTTTTTCATCCACAAAGAAATTTTTGGTTCTTTACAATTATAAAATAAAGTAATTGCCCAGTCATACTGTACAGAATACTTCACTCAATGGTGACAGCAAAACTTCCTTTTCCACAAAGCTACACAGTATAGTAATGTGACATAGAACACTACATATTTTCCCAGCTTTAAATGATAGAAAAAGTGACAGGGAAAACAAGTTTGGGGGAGGGGACTAGGGTGCAAGGTACACCTAATCAAAGGGCACAGGGCTTGATTGTATGCCACAGTAAATAAATATCCCCACACCCAAAAATACCCACCCAACAATTTAAGTCCACAGCAGCCACGGCCATAGCTGCCCAAATGCCTCTGAATCTGCTTTGGGATAAGATTTCAATAGCAGCAGCACCATCACCACCACACACCTGAAAAGCAAGAAAGGGAGAAAAGAAAGTTAGAGACAGATTCCCCTGCTGAGCATAACCTCCAGACTGTTTCCAAAGAATACTTAAGGTCCTCACTACCCCTCAACAATTTACCCTTATGTGGGAGTAGATCTTCCAATTATCCCCTCCAATCCATGGACCACTAGACAAAGACACATGGTCTTGATTTAACTTGTTATCTACTGCCACCAAAGGAATGGCTGGGCTTATCCACAAAAGCCTAGGAGGCAGGTCAAGAAGAGATCAAAGAGGAAATGAAGCAGTGTTGCAATCTATGCTGCATGTGGGGGGAGGGGGATTTCCTGCCTGGGATAGATGGAACAGTATTAAGTTTTTGGACCATATCACTCATGCTGACAGCAGTGGATTGGGCAATGGTAAGACAGCAAGTGAGCATCTGTAATAAGACAGTACAGATGAAAGGGCAGAAAGTTTTTAAACAATCACCAATTTTAGGAAATTCCTTACAAGTGAACAATTAAATGGTGTTCATTTACCAAATACAGTAATAGTTCCACTATGGTACATGGGAAAAAATAACATGACTTTATATGTTTCCAGTGTAGTCTTAACACGTTACTAAAAGGATATTTAAGACACACTCTTCGACTGTCTATTGTGTGTGCAGAATACCTTTAAAATAAAATAGGCTGGTACATTAATAAATATTTGTTTCTTAGTGCCTCTGCTCTAGTTCCTGCTAAGGGGTGCAGACACGTGTGTCTAAATTTTTAGATGTTTTTGCAGATGAAATTGTATATTGTGAGGCTATAAGTTAACATTTCCTCATTTTGAGAATGGGGATGTGGAGATTGTGCTACCTAATCTCTCCCCAGCCACCCATCCCCAAAATACATTTGTCTGTTACACTCTCGGCAAGCTTAATATATACTTACTTCTCTCCCTCTCCATAGTGCTGTGAAGTGAGAGGTTTTAGCAAAGCATTCTTCAGCGACAAGAACTTTGGCTTCAAGCCCAGCTAAGATATGAGTCAGCTCAAGAAGGTGTGGGAGGGAATCTTCAGAGATACTTCCTCAGCACTGTTCAAGGAAATGCTGCTCCTCCTGGCCTACATGCAAGGCTTTAAATGGATCCAGATCTCAATCCTCATTGACACCTCTTCACTTTGGTATAATAAGTTGTCAAAGGTGTAACAATTTGCATGACTTTGCTTGACTGTTCCTCAGCTGAAAATTTAGACAAGGAAAATTATTATTTAAAAGAATGCTCCCTTGCTAGATTTAGTTTTTACTCATCACATATCAAGTGGCTAGTTCACATTAACAATTGTGTGTTATCTTTAGCTTCACACTGATTATGACACTAACGCCATGTCTACATATAAAAGGTCTGCAGACATAGCTATACCAGCAAACCCTCCTAGTTTAGATACAGCTTATACTGGTGAGAGAAAAAAACTCTTTCCTGAAATAGCTTACACAAGTTCTGAGTGAAATAAGATGTACCAACAAAAGGACTTCTCACCAGCATTACTTCACCTACACTTCAGCTTTGGTTGGCATAGATAGGTAATTTTTAAAAAATTACACCCCTAATAGACTTAGTTATGCCAGCAAAATGTAACCATTAACTAGGTAATCTAGTAATGAGATTTATCTTCAGCATCATATAGATCTATTGAGACTTGAATTTATATGAACAGTATAGGCCTCTCCCTCCTTGGTGCATTGTGCATTTTCTTCTATTACTAATACTTATATTGGTCTAGCTTCCTTAATGCATGCAAGACTTTTCTAGGTCTCCTGTCCACCTGCTGTTAAATGTGGACCCTGGTGGACAAGTGCTAGACAGCACTACTCATGTGACTAAGTTCCATCAACACAAGTAAAGGTTGCATGACCTGGCCCTATTTTTAAAAAGTTTCTGTTGCATAGTTCAAATAAAATGCTGTGTGTCAAGTGGACAAAACCCTCCATTTCTGCTGGGCTCACAGGCCCAGCTCACAACCACCTCTCCTGTAATTCCCACCACATACTGTGCTGTTCCTAACAAGTTTCAGTGGTAAATATGACACTACTTAGTTGCGATAGGTGGGTTTTTTTATGTTAGCAATTTCTTTTCTTCATGTTAAGATGCATAATGTAAACTGAATGTTGTGTTTGTGTGAGATGAATACTTCTATTTTGTACATGTTGTTGGGAGGTAAAAAAGGCAACAGTCAATAAAATCAGCTCTTTGCTAAAACTTGTTTTAATTAAGAGAATTTCTTACCATGCTCAATGAAATCCAGAAGATTTCAGTGCAGTTCCCTGAAAAACAGAAAGCAGCCTTTAAAGCTAGTCTTTAGCTAAATAGAAGTCTAACTGTGAAGAAACTATTACCAGCATAATTCTCCACATTTAGTTAAATAAATAAATACTTATCTGGTCAATTGTTGCCTGGAATCCTTTTGTGCTTGTATCTCTTGAGTTAGAGGTCATATTTTTAAAAAAGAGTGCACTGGAGATTTGAAATTGGAATCTGAGGACAACCTACAGCTTGACTCTAAGAAGTCTGAATGCACCAACACATTCCAGTGGAGTGGCTGAGGTAAAGTTAAGTTATCAAGTGTGACAAAGCAGTCAACAGCAATCCAAACTTACATGGAGAGCAAACTAAACAACAGAATATTTGGCATGTATATCTGACTCATTACAATACTCAATGAAAAAAAATCAGATGTTTGACTAAGCAGCTTTAAAGTTAGATAGCATTTCAATCTAGATGAAATGAAAAATGACTTCTATGGCAAGTGTCTGAACACTAGGATGACCATATTTATACTTAGTTTTCAAAAGGCTGATAATATCAATATTTACACATGCGCCTTTATGAACCACTCTGTATTATGTAACTAATAAGCCAAATGGGTACCAAAAATGCCAAGTTCAAGTAATCGTTTAAGATAGCACAGACTTCCATTCCTTTCATCCTACCCTCTCTTATTCCACTTCTCATCTCTCCTATATGGACGTTCCAAACTTTATTCAGACTCTTAATACTCAGATTATGAACTCTTCAAGGCAGGGACTGTGTTACATGACCATACACCTAGCTCAATGGGGATATGATCTGGGCCTCACAGATACTAATTACATTACAAATAATCCTTCTGTCCCACATTATAACCATTAATTGTAACTTTTTCTAAACATTAAAATTGCCACTGTCCAGTCCTTCAAGCCACACACTTACCCTTTACACACAAACTACTGTCCCATCTCTAAACTTTTCTCAAAGTATCAACTCTCATATGAAGTTATCCTTGAGCAGTTTCATCTCAGTCATGAAAGCTACTCCCCTCTACATGATATATTACCTCTGCCTTTGAGGATAGCTCTGCCTTTAAAGATGGCTCTTTCCATCTCATTTTCTTTCCCTCAGTACAGCCTTTGATATTAACCACCATTCCACCTTCCTACATTAGTTCTATTCTAACTATGGAGGTCTAAGAGGGATATGTCCTTTTCTGGCATAGTTCTCCTATTTCTAGCTTAACAGATCTCTGCATAAAGACCCTTTATAGACAGTCCATGTGACTGCTTCCTAGGTCCCCTGCATTTTTTTTTAATCTACAGTTACCTTCTCCTGCTCATCTTATCATGAATAACTGTATGGGTTGATGTAAAAGATGCACAAGTTTTTCACCAACTGAACAAAATACCCAGTTTCAGAGACATGTTTCCACAAACCCACGCACTGCCTTTGGAAAAAAAAAATCAATGAAACACGTCACACCACAAATGATGTCCAAGTATTCAAGAGCAGCTCAAAGGCCTCCATTTAGATTTTTTCTGAGGTACAGCAAATGAAAGGAAATGTAGTTGGTGAAGACAGGTATGTCGCTTATGTTCGCAAATCTAGCCTAGCAAAAATGCCCCATGCTACAAAGCAAAGTTTTCATAATTGAGTGCCCTAACGTACGGTAATAATGTACCTAAGGATTTAGGCTCCTAAATAAAAAGAGTAACACATTTGTTCAGAGGTGCTCAGGACCAATAACCTCCATTGACTTCAAATGGAGTTACAGATGCTGAACACTTTTGAAAAAGCAACTAAGTCTTATTGGATGCCTACTGTAATTTCAGACACCCAAGTTTGTCCTAATATTTTAATTAATATAATGTCTGGCTACTTCACATCCACATCCTGATAGTCAGAAACTCTGAAGTATGGTTAGATACTAAGCAAAGGGAGTACTGCATGTTTAGAATAACAATCCAGCCTCAGCCATGCACAGTTCAGAGAACTATGCTACAACATACAGCCTACAGGCTGCCTTGAAAAAGAGACTCTCCAAACAAACAAAAAAACAAACAAAAAACCAAAGCAACAAAAAAAAAACCCCCAATCACTCTATCCTAAGTGAGTTGATGGCTGTACATACCCAGCCTATTAATGGTAGAAAATAAACAGCTTAAAAATATATTCACCACTCTTCATATCAGAAGGAAAGGTGTTAGCCCAATAACTCCATCTCTGTGCAATCTTGCAGAGACATTCTAAAAGTTAACTTACAAAACAGAACTGACCACACCTGAACATCTAACTAGGCAGATAACAGAGAAAGCCTCAGAGCCAGGAGAGTAAAGTCTTTAAAATCCATTTCAGATAGATTCAGCCATCCTCTGAAAAAGCAAAGGATACACAGTCTGAGCTCCAGATCCCAGATTTTGAGATCTAGTCAGTTATGGCACATGTACACTACAGGTAGAAGGTGTAATTCCCAGCACAGGCAAACAGACTTCTGCTAGCTCAGCTTGAGCTAGTGTGCTAAGTACAGCAATGTGGATGTTGTGGCACCGTAACAGCTTGGATAACCACCCATATCAAAACCTCTCCAAACCCACGGGGCCAAGCTCAGGCAGCTAGCCTGTGTCACAACCACCACGCTGCTATTTTAGTCCACTAGCTTGAGATGAGCTAGTATGAGTCTGCCTACCCCATGGTAGGACTCATACTTCCCAGTTGGAGTGCAAACATACCTCTAGTTTAGCGTCATCCTGGATTAAGGTGACCAGATAGCAAGTGTGAACAAATTGGAACAGAGATGGAGGTAATAGGTACCTATATAAAACAAAGCCCCAAACAGGAGGATTGTCCCTATAAAAATCGGAACATTTGGTCACCCTATCCTGGGCTGCTACAAAAGTTGCCATAATGAAGTTAGCAAAAGTAAAATATGCACTGAAAAGCCAGAACTAGAAAGACCAAGAAAGTGAAGGAATGTGTGAGCAACAGCATCTGACCCAACAAAGAATGCCAGAAGGAGCGTAAGAAACATGTGCAGCTAGGAAGAGATAAACAGAGGCCTAAGACTATGTCTACACTCTGGACCTTACATGGGCACAGCTGTACCACTGCAGCTGTGCCCCTGTCAGGTCTCCTATGTAGCTGCTCTATGCCAGTGGGAGAGAGCTCTCCCGCCGATATAACTGAACCGCCCCCAACCAGCGGCGGTAGCTATGTCAGTAGGAGAGTGTCTCCCCACAACATAGCACTGCCCACACTGGCACTTTTGTTGGGAAAACTTATGTTAGTCAGGGGTGTGTTTTTTTCTACACCTCTGACCAAGATAAGTTCTACCGACAGAAGTGCTACCGACAGAAGACAAAGCCTAAATCCACTCATGTCCTACACATGTTCTGCCCAACTAACAGCAGAGAAGTAGTTGCCACTTCCTCTTTACAAGGCGCCCAGCAAGTGACCAGTGCACCAAAAACATGGCCTATATTGGTATAATATAGTAGCCAGAGCCAGGAGGCAGACTAATTCAGTATACATTACTACTAGGCCTCAAAGGAACACCTACAGGAAAACAAATCTTCCTATTTACAGATATAAGAAGAGAAGGAGGGTAGCACTGGAAACCCTTGCCAGCTTCCCTGGGACTGCATCTCCATTGTACCAGTGAAGCAGTTTGTGCCAGTAAAATGTGCAACTGAACACAGGGAATATAGCGCAACACTCATTTTCCATTCAATAATCAATGGAGAGAAGACATGCACAAGCACTCTTAACATTGATCAGTCACAGATTTCCCCAGAGACTGGTGGAAACAAACATCAGCCCTCCTACTCTTTCTCCTATCATCGTGGTATCCTGAGAGGTCCAGTCATTCAGCAGAGTAGGCTCAAATAGGCTGTTCAGCTATGCTGAAAGAATCTGTATTCACTCTTATACAGAAAAGAAAGTGTAACATGCCAATACATACATTCCACTGTTAAAGGGTGATAGAGAAGTCTGCTTTTTAATCACACATTTATTCACTGGTCTACTTTAGTATGCATATGCAACCGAACACTATTTTACTGATATCACAAATAGCATAACGAGTGCCCCAATCTGTGCACTCTCAGAGGATTAGTATGTTGTGTAGTGCAGGTATAGCTTACAAAACATTGCTATCATGTGTAAGGTTATTGATTTAACTTCTAATTACGAATATGTAGTGTAGTTTTACTGATTTCACTTTTAGAGTATTATTGGAATAATCCATCTCCCTCTCCCCCCTCCCAAAAAAAAAACCTTGACACTATCATCTGAAGCTATATTTTGTAACAGATAGAATTTCAGGACTGGTATTCAGTATCCAAAATTGTGGGCTTGTTACAGCCTTGATATCTGTTCAATGGCTCCTCACCCTCTGTTTTGAGCAAATAAGCTTGCTGCTTCTTCTAAACTTTTCAGCTCCATGTCAGACAAATGTATTTCTTAGGCAAAAGCATCACCACACAACACTACATCCCTACCCCTCTTCTAGGCTTGAGCCTCCAAACCAAGTCCACTTTCTATAACCTGGGTGTTCTTGTACTCTTTCCTCCTTCATTGATTAATTGCTCATTGTTTCTTCTACATGTACATCAATGACCTCTTTCCATCTCCAGCACAATACTCATCTCAGCCTTCCATCATCTCTTGACTACTTGCAGGAACCTCAGCGTCTTCCCGAAGTCTCAGCACATATGGAATGCTGCAGCTAAACAGCACTCACAAAAAATAGAGAGATCATCTTTCAACATCACCATTAAATCCCCACTTCAGAAGTGCCTTAAAGAAAAAAAATACTCCCACTGGAATTTTATCTAAGCTGCCTTTGAAGCTTTCTCTCTATAGCCCATCCAACCCAGCCATTTGCACCTGTCGTATCCATTTTTTCCCCTGTCCAAGCAAGGACATTCTTCTCAGTTATTCCTGTAACCTATATAAGCCTTCCTTTATCTCTGTGATATCAACTCTGAGGTTAATTACTCTTCTCTCCGTTCCTTGCCTATGTCTCTTAATTTCTCTGTTATTGACCCTGTAACGAAATGCTTTAATTTCAAAATGAGGTCTTCATGTGACACAAATTACTGAAACAGTAGTATAGAGTCTGAATTCATTACACCTGTAGATTTTTTTTGTAGATAGAAAACTATGTTGATACCAGGTGCTTTAACAAATACCAAGAAATCATATACCCAGAGTTTTCAGTCAGCCCTTTTTAACTCATAAGCAACCTATCAACCAATTGCTAATTATTTGGAGAAAAACACATGTACATTAAGACTTTCCAAGAAGTCAGATTGTCATATTGTTATAATCAACTCTGACACCAGAAAGAGGGAGAAATGTCCCAAAAGAAAGACAAGCTACCTAAATGAAATCCCTCTCTGGGAGTTAATAATAGGGTCATAACCACATCAAGAAGAAAAGGAGTACTTGTGGCACCTTAGAGACTAACAAATTTATTAGAGCATAAGCTTTCGTGAGCTACAGCTCACTTCATCGGATGCATTTGGTGGAAAAAACAGAGGAGAGATTTATATACACACACACAGAGAACATGAAACAATGGGTTTATCATACACACTGTAAGGAGAGTGATCACTTAAGATAAGCCATCACCAACAGCAGGGGGGGGAAGGAGGAAAACCTTTCATGGTGACAAGCAGGTAGGCTAATTCCAGCAGTTAACAAGAATATCAGAGGAACAGTGGGGGGTGGGGTGGGAGGGAGAAAGACCATGGGGAAATAGTTTTACTTTGTGTAATGACTCATCCATTCCCAGTCTCTATTCAAGCCTAAGTTAATTGTATCCAGTTTGCAAATTAATTCCAATTCAGCAGTCTCTCGTTGGAGTCTGTTTTTGAAGCTTTTTTGTTGAAGTATAGCCACTCTTAGGTCTGTGATCGAGTGACCAGAGAGATTGAAGTGTTCTCCAACTGGTTTTTGAATGTTATAATTCTTGACGTCTGATTTGTGTCCATTCATTCTTTTACGTAGAGACTGTCCAGTTTGGCCAATGTACATGGCAGAGGGGCATTGCTGGCACATGATGGCATATATCACATTGGTAGATGCGCAGGTGAACGAGCCTCTGATAGTGTGGCTGATGTGATTAGGCCCTATGATGGTATCCCCTGAATAGAATAGATGGTCACATAAACACCACCCTATATCGGAAACCTACTGACCGCTATTCCTACCTACATGCCTCTAGCTTTCATCCAGATCATACCACTCGATCCATTGTCTACAGCCAAGCGCTACGATATAACCGCATTTGCTCCAACCCCTCAGACAGAGACAAACACCTACAAGATCTCTATCATGCATTCCTACAACTACAGTACCCACCTGCTGAAGTGAAGAAACAGATTGACAGAGCCAGAAGAGTACCCAGAAGTCACCTACTACAGGACAGGCCCAACAAAGAAAACAACAGAACGCCACTAGCCATCACCTTCAGCCCCCAACTAAAACCCCTCCAACGCATCATCAAGGATCTACAACCTATCCTGAAGGACGAGCCATCGCTCTCTCAGATCTTGGGAGACAGACCAGTCCTTGCTTACAGACAGCCCCCCAATCTGAAGCAAATACTCACCAGCAACCACACACCACACAACAGAACCACTAACCCAGGAACCTATCCTTGCAACAAAGCCCGTTGCCAACTCTGTCCACATATCTATTCAGGGGATACCATCATAGGGCCTAATCACATCAGCCACACATTCTTTTTGCGAATACAGACTAACACGGCTGCTACTCTGAAACCACATCAAGATAAAACTTAAGTCTAGTCCTCTTATTATATGTTTTACAGTATTTCCACTCCTTGACACCTAGATAATTCCACAATATCTGGTCACTCCCATGCTCTCAAAATACCAAAAACTCATTATGTTTATCTTGGCAGATTTGGAGGATTAGATATAAATAAAATATGATTTTCTAAAAAGCCATACATTATAAACTGGTTTACCAAAACCTCTCTTTCATATAAAAGAATGCAAATGTACTCAATCCAGTATCTTTTCATACCTTACTGTCTGAACTCAGGCTGACCTAAAAAACATATGCCTTCCTTAATTACCACAAATTTTATTAAGCCACTGAAAACAGACTGCTATGTCAAACACAGTTATCTTCTCGCTGCTTACCATACATCCTGTAAGAGCCATCTTCTATTTTTAAAGACAAAGAAGAGCTCTGTTTTAAAATGTATTAAAAACATATGTTTAGTGGTTAAAAAAATACAATTTTGTTTAATGTTTTTTCAACAGTGCAAAATGTTGCATTTATCCCAATTGGACAAGCACTAAAAGGGAGCCATGTGACTGAATAACAATTCATGAGTGCTCCTGGTGTACAAGGGAATGAACCCCTTCCTGGGCCCAAAGTCAATAAGAATTTTTCCACTGATTCTGACTGGAAGTAGGAGCAGGCCCAATAATTAGACAGATTGGGCTATATAAATCAGTAAGCAAACATGAGGGGGTTTGTCAACCCAGAATACTATATGCAGGACTGGTAGTGTGGCCTAAGTTTGCCCAACACTTGCCACTATAAAACCCTATTTTCAGTTGCTTTCATGACTTCACCAAATATTAATCATTCAAGCTGAAATTCTACATGCTGGATGTCTGCCTCAGGCAGAATTGTTTTGGAAAATTTCATCTAAAACCATTTACCATTCCCAAGAACGAGGCTAGGGAAAAAACACCTTGTTTTGTCCATGTGAAATTCTGGAAACCTTTTCTTTTAAAAGCTATAGTATCCCCATGCTTTAGAGCAGAGGCTTGAAATTTGGTGGGGGTGTAGGGTTACCATACGTCCTTATTTTCCCAGATATGTCCAGCTTTTTAGTTCTTAAATCGCCATCCAGGAGGAATTTTTAAATATCTAAAAATATCTGGGAAAATAGGGACATATGGCAACCCTAGATGGAAGCTGCCGGAGCCGCGGAGCAGGGCTTGCAGGCGCTTGCAGCGCACAGAGACCCCTCCGGCCCCCCCACCCTGCGACCTGACCCGATACTACCCTAGGAGCCAGAGGGATCTGCTGGATACTTCCAGGGAGCCGCTCCAGGTAAGCGCCGCCGGGACTCCCCACCTCGTCCCCTGGCAGGTCCCTCTGGCTCTTAGGGTTGGGTCGGGAGGGGAGGGATGCGAACTGCTCTCTGCATGCTGCCCGTGCCTGCAAGCCCCGCTCCGTGGCTCCAGCAGCTCCCATTGGCGCTTTTCCCAGCCAATGAGAGCCACAGAACTCGCACTTGTGGCGGGCACAGCACATGGAGACCCCTTGGCTGCCCCTGATCCTAGGAGCCGAGGGACCTGCAGCAGGAGAGGTGAGCAGGCGAGCAGGGGGGGGTGGTGAAGAGGCGAGGGAGGCAGGCAGGCAGGCGAGGAGGCAAGTGGTGGGCGGGGAGGGTGAAGAGATGAGCGAGCCAGCAGCGGGCAGGAGGGGAGCGTGAGGAGGCGGGTGGCGAGCCAGCGGCAGGCAGGGGTTCTCGGGGCGGCCATGGGGGTTTCTGGCAGGGGAGTGAGGAGGTGAGTGGCAGGTGGGAGGAGGCGAGCGGTGGGTGGGGGACTGAGGAGGGACACAGCAAGCCAGCGGTGGGCCGGGGGTGAGGAGGGGTGCGGTGGCGGGGCTGAGTGGGGAGGGAGCGGGACCTGGGGCAGAGTGGGGGAGGCGCTTGGGTGGACTGTGGGAGGGGCTGTCAGCACCCCAATGTGGAATGTTCAAATCTGGTAACCCTACTGGGTGGGGGTCAGCCATGTGTCAGGAAAGTACCTTTTACTGTCTCTGCAAAAAAAAAATTGGCCAATGGGGGAGGGAGATCAGTTCACACATGCTGAGTAGAGACTTTGATTTTAGCAACTAAATTCCCTAAAGATTCCACCCGGATTGGGCATGCTCCAGCTTGAGGCTGAGCAGGACTTCCACTGTAATTGCAGCTCTGGGCAGAGAGCTTGCCTTTCCTGTGCTCTCAGTGATCCCACCAAGAGCTATTTTAAAAAGAGCATTAAGACAGAAACAACAGAATGCCTGTGCAACTTTCATTCGGCCCCCTGTGTGTATACATTTAAGACCTTATCATAAGTACATGACCACATACTATTTTTCCCACAGGATCCTTCCCTCATTCATCACACATGTTGAATGGTGTTCACTTAATGAGCAGTCTTTTGTTTTATCATCATTAGTCAATGTGGGGCCTTATTTACTTCAGACTATTTGAACCCTGCTCTAAAGACAGAATTATTGATTTCCTCATGGGCTTTTCTATGAAACTAATCACTAATGCACCTGAGTGCACAAACATTAATGAAATTATTTTTGCAGCATCCTTGTCAGGTGAAGGGGCAGTATTATCTCCATTTTACAGAGGGAACGGAAGTACAGAGATTAGGGTTAAAAGTGCCTAATCTGAAGCACCTAGGACTTTATTTTTCTAAATATTCAGCATTATATAGCACTTTATATGTTCAAAGCACAAAGGAGCGGAGTCAAGGTTGGTTAGATGACTTAATTCTGGAATTTCCTAACTTTAGCAGGCTTGGCTTTGTGACCTTGATAGCTATCTTTTCAGGTAGTTTGTGTGTAACAGTTAGCATACTGAGTTGACAGGCAGCAACCTCATTATTACTGAAATGTGCTCCCCTTCTTCTATCCTTTTAATTGCTCTTCTCCTGGGTCTCCCAGGCCCCCTATTGCTTAGGAAGGATTACTTTCTGACCTAGGATGAGGGCTTAATATGTCATTATTTAATAAAGCAATATAATGGAGGAGACACTCACCATTAGCATGCCTCCTTGTCTCTATATCAGGAAATGTAGTTCTTGCTGTGTCTTGTGTGTCCCCTTGCTACTCATTGCTCACTCTACAAGAGGCTTTCTTCTGTTAACTTAACCCCCCCAACCAGGTTACCAGTTTGCCTACTCTTCTGGGGTTACGAAGTTCAAAAGGACAACTGTCCAAATGCTGTTTCCAGACCACGTTGAGCCCCTCCTCAAGCTCCATACCACCACACCAGTAACTTGCAAGGGCATACAGTCCAGTCCACGACACCAGGTTCCAGCTCAGGGACCCTACATCCAGCAATCACATCTGCTCAGTCCATGTTATGGTTTCCCTGGGCGCCTGCCTACCCAGACTCTCTATCTTCTCATAGCTACTGCTGGTTTGCCATAGAAGCCTACTCTACTCCCCACAGCTACTTCACCCCCCTCCTATCTTCTTACTAGAGTCCTTACTTCAAGGCAGAATCCTGACACTTAGACTGCCTTATGGCACTTAACCATCTCACTCTTCCCCCTACAACTCCCTTCTGCTTTCAGACCCTTGGCTTCATAGTGTTGGCCTGGCGCTTCCCCACCTGGGTTTCACTCTCAATTAACTCTGGCTCTCCCTCTCTCAGGTGACACCAGGTAACTTAACTGGCCTCTCAGGCCCTCATTAAGTATCAGGTCTGGCATGGGGGACACATGCCATCACAAGCACGAGGGGGTGCTTTTTGTTTTTAAGACAACACTATTAAGTTTAAAAGTCCTCCTGCAATAACTGTGTCCCCATCAAAATTATTTAAAAGCTGAATTAGGTGTGCATATATATAAGAATCCTTCCCTATGAACCCTCAGCGTTAGTGGGGTTGTTACTCAAAGTAGCGCAGGGGATGGAGGGTGGAAAGAGAAGCAAGAAGCGCTGTTGCATACTGCTTATTATGAAATAATTGTGCAGCTTTCATGCAAATCCCTGCATTCTGAATGGTTAATAAGAGAATGGGGATTTTTGCATGATTGAGAAATAACTATGGGCATGATTACTGTACAGCATCCCTGCACTCAGTCTAAAATGAATAATTGTATTACATTATCCTCTGCAGTAAATCCACCCCTGGGTTGCACACCAAGACACAAAGCTGAACCTGCACTTCTCCAGCACCCCGAAGAGTGCCACTTCTTCCCACAAATGCATGTACTAACCAGTTTTTATTTAAATATTGTGACAGGGTCGGGCCAGATGGCTATAGGAGAGTAATAGAAGGCAGATATATTAGCCCGAGGCTAAGTAGGTCCCTTTTCCCATGGTACAGTAACAGGAAAGGTTCGAGAACAATCAGGAACCTTCTGGAGACAATTAAGACAGGCCGATTAGAACACCTGCAGCCAATCAAGAAGCTGCTAGAATCAATTAAGGCAGGCTAATCAGAGCACCTGGGTTTTAAAAAGGAGCTCACTTCAGTTTGTGGTGTGCGTGTGAGGAGTTGGGAGCAAGAGGCACTAGGAGCTGAGAGTGAGAACGTGGACTGTTGGAAGACTGAGGAGTACAAGCATTATCAGACACCAGGAGGAAGGTCCTATGGTGAGGATAAAGAAGGTGTTGAGAGGAGACCATGGGGAAGTAGCCCAGGGAGTTGTAGCTGTCGCACAGCTATTCCAGGAGGCACTCTAGACAGCTGCATTCCACAGGGCCCTGGACTGGAACCCGGAGTAGAGAACGGGCCCGGGTTCCCCTCAAATCCTCCCAACTCCTGGTCAGACACAGGAGGAGTCGACCTGGACTGTGAATTCAGAAGAACGGCCAAGCTAAGGGCTGCCGTGAAGCTCCAAGGCAAGCAAATCCGCCAATAAGCGTAAGACCCACCAAGGGTAGAGCAGGAACTTTGTCACAATATGTAGCACTTTTCATTTGCAGATCTCAAAGTTCTGTACAAAGCATGTAAGTATCATTCCCCCTACTTTACAGATGGGGAAACTGTAGGGGAAGTGATCTGTCCAAGGTTACCCAACGGCCCACTGGCACAGCCAGGAATAGAACACAGCTCTCCTGAAACCCAGTCTAGTGCACAGTCCACTAAGACACATTGCCTTCCTAATCAATGAATTTCTTCATGGACTTAAAAAAGTGAGCAAGATTAACTAGTTTCAAGCTCTGCTGTTGCTACTTCAGAACTGCTCAAGTTGGAATTCTAGACTGCTCCTATATTTCATGAGTTTTCCATTTCATAGCACACAATAATTTGACTTATTGGAAAAAAGATATTCCACATCTACTGCAATGCTGTGAGTTACCAGATCCTTTCTATTTTCAGGAAGAATGCACTTGATTCAGATCCACACTACAACTGCTATGCAGTACCTCATGTTAATTAAATTCCTCACAAAGAAAAATAAAACTGTTATACCTATGGTGTCTTAATTATTACCTGAAAGAAGAGATCTTCTTGATTCTCATTCTCCTCCTTTCCCCACCGAAATGTTGCTTCATAACATATGTTGGATAGTAGAGTTCTGTGGCCCGTGGTGCATGGGTCAGTGCTGCATTAACTCTTTGGCCTGGCTGTACAGGCTGTACAGATATTGGAATGCCTTTATATAGAACAAGCATTGGCTCATGGTGATGAGAATCACTTATGTGATGCCTCACAGTGCAAACCACCACCACAATGTTAGCTCATTCTGCTCAGCCACATTCATATTTGAATACTGAATTCCAACAATTTAAGATTAATTCCAGTAAGTCATTCACCCCTTCGCTCTTAGATGCAGCCAACTTGACTTCTTTACAGGAGGTTCAGGTTTCCAGGAAAAAAGATGTCGGCCAAATTGCCCTGCATAAAGGGCAGTGGAAAGCCATTTCACCCCATGGGAAAGTTTGAGAGGATTATACCTTTGGGAGACAATCCCTCCTCCAACTCCTCAGTGTGCATGCACTGTGTCCATGGTGACTCCCTAGGAATGGTGTAGAGCTCCTTTTTCTGCTCCTACATACTGCTTTACAGGACATTGTGAACTGAAGGGGACTGGGCATGTCTCTGCCTCATCCCTACACCCCCTTTTGGATGATGTGCATCTTCCACCCAGTCAAACGAAAGGAGTAATCTGCATATTGCCCTAGTTGCATAAATTATAGTTGTCCCAGAGATTTCATGAGCAGGGATGGAGGAAGTTTCCTTCCACAAACACAGCTCAGGATTAATTTGGCCCTTTGTGTTTATTTCAGTTATGCACCACTTGTAATAAACAACTGTGCCAGAGCTATGAAAGATTGCACTATGTGCCATTGCTGGGAGAAAAGTTCTCAGAACAAATACAAAGCGTTATGCAGTGAAATGCCCTTCTGACATTTGTACCTATGGCAGAGAAGGACAGTTTTCCCATGGATTGGTATAAGTTTGTATTGAGTGTAACTTACAGAAGAGTCAGTGTAGGGCTATTTGCCCAGATGGGTCAGACCATGCAATTCTTCTAGCTACACTCAAAATCCTTTTAGTTTTATTATTAGGATTTGGGAAATATATCAGTAAGAAATTTTGTATTTAAAATACTGTTTACTAGGTACCCTACATAGCTAGATTTGAGATCTTTTCTTTCAGGAAAAGACTTCCCCACTGGACTTAAAGTAAGCACCCAGTTATTTATGTAATCCAGCGAGGGGGGGAGGGCGGGTATGCACAAAATTATTTTGTTTCCAGATTTTGCACAACTAACAATTGTTCAGACTCTCTAACACCGCAAATAAGCTACTTTTTAAAAAATATTGATCAAATCCTTTTAAAAAGGTCTCACAGCTCTGTTGATAGTTTCAGAGGCTGCATTTTCCAAGCAGCTATCTGAGGATTTCGGCTGACAAGGGAGTGGACTTTATTGAAAACATGATTCTACATTAAATTCAACATAACTAATACTTAAGAAGGGAAGGAAGGAGAGAAGAAAGAAGCAGAATAGGCAGTGGTTAGATCAGGTAATGGATTTTGTCTGAATGTGTTAGATTTAAACAGTGGTGGGCAACTGGTAGCCCATCAGGGTAATCCACTGGCGGGCTGCGAGACAGTCTGTTTTCGTTGACTGTCCACAGGCACAGCCGCCAGTGAATTGCTGAAGTGCCATGATTCTTACACTGGATTTCAGGAAAATGTTCCTCATTTGTCTTTACTTTAAGTCCGTTAAGATCTTCTTGTAATATTTTGTACAAGTTTTCCTCTTTCTGATACTTATTCCATTACTTGTACAGACCTACCACATTTCCCACGCTGCTGCGGTAAGCATGCAAGAACTCCTTACAAGCTCTAGCAAGACTGACTATAAACAGCTTCTCAAATGAGCAGTCACAGTTGCGGTTCGCTGTTCCCAGCCAATGGGAGCTGCGGGAAGTGACATAGGTCACAGGGACGTGCTGGCTGCCACTTCCAGCAGCTATCATTGGCCGGGAATGGCAAAACATGGCAGCCATGTCTGTGGACGGTCAATGAAAACAAACTGTCTCGCGGCCCACCAGAGGATTACCCTGACAGGCTGCATGTGGCCTGTGCACCGCAAGTTGCCCACCACTGCATTTAAAGCACCTGTGAGATGGAGTTAGTTTACTAACAGAATGTTACAAAAGAGGGTGTCTTGAATATTAAAGAGCATAGCAAAAGACAAAGGGCTTTTTTACAGCCAGCATGCAAAGAGACTCATACTTCCATCAGCCATAGGTTAAAGCAAATCAATACTTACTTCAGCCAAGTTCCAAAGTAAACATCAGACAGGACTAGTTTGGGCCTTTATGGCTACTGAGAAAAATAAGCAGGCACTTCCAAGATTGCTTCTAGTCCCGTCTCTCTTGCAGGTCAATTTCTTCTGGTTTATTTCCAACTGTATCTATTAATCAACTTAT
The DNA here is from genome assembly GCF_009764565.3 of Dermochelys coriacea. NCBI lineage: Eukaryota > Metazoa > Chordata > Testudines > Dermochelyidae > Dermochelys > Dermochelys coriacea. The sequence goes on from NC_050069.1 coordinate 197,496,759, forward strand.
CCTGGTTAAGTAAGCACATGTGTGACTGCTCATTTGGGAAGCTGTTTATAGTCAGTCTTGCTAGAGCTTGTAAGGAGTTCTTGCATGCTTACCGCAACAGCGTGGGAAATGTGGTAGGTCTGTACAAGTAATGGAATAAGTATCAGAAAGAGGAAAACTTATACAAAATATTACAAGAAGATCTTAACGGACTTAAAGTAAAGACAAATGAGGAACATTTTCCTGAAATCCAGTGTAAGAATCATGGCACTTCAGCAATTCCAACAGCTCTTCAGAGATATCAGTGAGGCATCATCCATGGAAGAGAAGGGAGATTAGTTAACACTGAAGGAAACAGCACAGAGGATAACGTGAGATCCCTTCTCACCAAAATGTATAGAAATCTATGATGGGAGGTAGGGTTGCCAGGCATCCGGTTCTCAGCTAGAATGCCAGTCAAAAAGGGACCCTGATGGCTCCAGTCAGGACCACAGACTGGGTGGTTAAAAATCCAGATGGCAGCTAAGGCAGGCTCCCCTGCCTATCCTGGCTCTGTGCAGCTCCCAGAAATGGTAGGATTTCCCCTTTCCAGCTCCTAGGAATAGGGGCAGTCAAGGAGGCTCCAGCCCTGAGCACTGGCTCTGCAGCTCCTATTGGCTGGGAACTGTAGCCATTGGGAGCTGTGGGGACGGTACCTGCGGGCAAGGTCAGTGCGTAGAGTTGAGCCACCTAGCTGTTCCTGTGCCTAGAAGCCAGAGAGGGGACATATCGCCGCTTCCTTGAGCCACCCGAAGTAAGCGCTGCCTGCAGCTCGCAACACCCCCCCCCACACACGCTTCAACCCCCACTCCAGCCCTGAGCCCCCTCCTGCACCCAAACTCCCTCCCAGAGCCTGCACCCCGCACCCTCTCCTGCACCCCAATCCCCTGCCCCAGCCCTGAGCCCCCTCTGACACTCCAAACCCCTCATACCCAGCCCTACACCAGAGTCCGCACCCCTAATTGGAGCTCTCACCCCCTCCCACACCCCAAACCCCTGCCCCAGCCTGGTGAAAATGAGTGAGAGTGGGGGAGAGCAAGCGACGCGGGGGGGTGGAGTGAGCAGGGGTGGGATTATGGAGAAGGGGAGGGGCATAGGTGGGGGCTTCGTGGAAGGGAAGGGGCAGGACCGGGACAAGGCTGTTCGGTTTTCTGCAATCAGAAAGTTGGCAACCTAGGGACGTAACAGAGGGACCGTCAGCCGTTGCTCCTTCTGTGGCATTGACCCAGCCCCAGCCACTGCCTCCAGGGGTTGCTCTTGCTCCAGCTCTGACAGCCATTGCTCCTGCTCTGGTCCCAGCATCTTCTGCTCCGGAGGCCCTGGGGGCTCACCCAGTCCTGGGCCACTGACCCGGCAGTGATGGGGGGCTGACGTGATGGCCCTGGGCCACTGCTCTTGCGGTGTCTGCTGACCCAGCCCTGCTGCTGTTCCTGGGTGGGGACTGACAACTGCTCCAGGCCCACTGCTGCAGTGGGCTGAAGACAAAGATGTCATGGACGCCTGTTGAAGTCACGGAATCCATGACCTCTGTGACAGAATCAGATTTTTAATTATAATGCTTATCCTTTTTTTAAAAAAGGGAGTGGGGTCAAACTAGCTAGGAGTATTTCAACAATTTTTCTAGTAGGGAATTTCAGAATGAAAACTGAGCTCCATTTTTCTTTTGCTGATGTTTAAAGAAAAATGAAACAGTTTGCTAACACGTTATGGCCTGATTCTGCAAAGTGCTAGCATGTGCATAGCTAAACCCATGAATAGACTCACTGACTGCGATTGGGACTTCATGTGGCTAGAGAGTTATGCACATTCATAAGTGTTTGCAAGGATCTGGGCCTTAGATGGGTCTTGTTAAGCTAATACATTGTACAAATAAACTTTAAAACACGAGCAGTTAGCACTGCATAAATACAAACATTACTTTGCTACTTCAGAGGTAAAGTATTAGAAATATGTAACATGCTTAGAGTATGAGATAACTATAATATAGCTCCTTTCATCGAAGTGTTTTTCTAGTTACAAAAGTCCAGTGGAACATTACTATTGGAAAGACCACATATTAGTCTTTGTCTCAAGGAGAAGGCTCTGGTAATGTAAAACTGAACATCTTATTAAAATGCATTTTGCAGTAAGCTAGAGACACATGTGCTCCTGATGGCATTTTAGTCTGTTCAGATCAGTAATGTTTTAAGGCACACGCAATATACAACTTCTCTTAAAGTAGTTGGAAAGGAAACTGACTGTAGGCAGTCTCAAAACTGGAATCAGAAAGCATAGAGGTATAAAAATGAAAAATCCTGAGGAAAAAGGTTGACTAAACAAAACTTTTTCCAAATTTATTAAAAGCTTCCATTTCGAACCAGAATTTGGACCAGTTCAATTGTCATTCAAACCAATTCATCATGCCTAGTTAAAACAAGCACAAACATTCAGACATTAGGACATGAAAGGGTCACATAAAACAAGGATTCAAGGTAATCAGACCAGCAGACTCAGTGAGACACTGGCATGTGTGTCAATGTTTAACCTGAACCTAAAGCCAATAAATGAAATCAATTTCGAGTTCAGAATTCCAAAGGAAAACAAAAATCAGTTACCTGGAAAAATGAGACACAAGGTAGCAGTTCTCCATTCCCCCTCAAGCTGCACCAATTTATGCTAGTAGAAAACTTGGCCTGCTACTTCTAACACTTCACGATTGTTAAATTCAGAACACAAATTGATCATATTTTACAGTAACTTGGTTTCAGTAAATACAACTGTGATAAATGAAGGTGGGGGATAGCTCCATTTTATGGACACCCAGCCAGCTAATAGCTATAAAATACCTCTTAGTAGCTGTTCTCTAATTGCTCTGTAAAGGGTTAAAAAGTCTCACTGCTATGCATAGGTAAAAGGAATTGAGTGAGCGCCTGGCCAAAAGAGCCAATAGGAAGGCTAGAACTTTTTAAAATTGAAAAAAGACTCCCCTTTGGTCTATTGTCGTTCTCCCGGGGAGAGGCAGACAGGGCAGCACTATGCTGTAAGATGCTTGGACCAGGTATGAAAAATCATCAGTATCATACCTAGAAACTACTCATTTAAAACCCCAGATATGTAAGTAGATCAGGATATGTCTAGGAAGACGCAATTAGGTTTATCCCTTTTATATCGTTATGGCTTGTGGATTCCTCTGTGCTAACCCTGGATGCTTTCGTTTTGCTTGTAACCTTTAAGCTAGACCTCAAGAAAGCTATTCTTGGTGCTTACTTCTTGTAGTGGCTCCTTTAAAATCTAGCAATAGCCTGAGTTCCCACATGTATTTTCTTTCTTTTTTTATTAATAAAATTTACCTTTTTCTTAGAACAGAATTGGATTTTTGTATCTTAAGAGGTTTGTGCACATGCTGTTTAATTTAGCTGGTGGCAACAGCTGATTTCCTTTTTTTTTTTCTTTCTCAACTCTTGCCTGGAGTGGGGGTAAAAGGGCTAGAGGTTACCCCACAGGAAGGAATTGCCCAGGAGCGTCTTCCTGGGCTCTCAAAGGGATTCTGTACTTGGGTGGTGGCAGAATCTACCAATCCAAGGTCAGAGAAAAGCTGTAACCTTGGGAGTTTAATACAACCCTGCAGTGGCCAGTATTAAGTTTTAGAATCCTTGCGGGCCCCCACCTTCTGCACTCGAAGTGCCAGAGTGGGAAATTAGCCTTGACAACAACTGACATCATCATTATTATTAGAAATCTTATAGTCCTATGCTGGATACAGTCCAAACATACCTCCTTGCCTTTATTGTTAAATAACAAACATAAACATGAGTTTCAGAGTAGCAGCCGTGTTAGTCTGTATTCGCAAAAAGAAAAGCAGTACTTGTGGCAGTCTCTAAGGTGCCACAAGTACTGCTTTTCTATAAACATAAGTGTTTTCCTGAGCTTAGTACTTTTTTTAAAAATGCTTGTGGTGTTCTTTATAGTAGGATTTTGTGTTGTTTGTTTGGTGTTTTTCCCCCTTTTCTGTTTCATCACAAAAACTCCTTTTACCCCAGAGAGCTCCTCAAATCTTTTTATACTTGGGTTAGAGGTAATAGGAACCAGCTGATCTGACTGGCAGGTGAGTCTCTGCATCTCTATACAACATCCTACCCCCTGATAACCTATCAGCCTTCCACTGAAGTCAATAGGAAATTTGCAAGTGAGATCATAGAAAAATGAGCACATATACCATTTTAATTTTCATAGTCACTTTCAAAAGAGCTGTTTGCTACATTTACCTCAGATGTACAGAAACTTTTATTTTCATCATAAATACCCATTAAACTAGCAATCACAGTGGAGATACTAAAGGCTGATGGACACAGAGGAGGAAACTATCCTTTTGCCCCTTCAGTTAGTCCCTCCAGGTCAGGACTGAGACCAATGAGCACACTCTTTACTTTGCAGTAGCTGTTGTGTAAATTGCTGTAACGCTGTTGATCTATGTGGTCCATGGATAGCTATTATGAGAAATATATTATTTAGAACTCTCATAAATATAGCAAATACTACACTTTTTATGACCCTTTGAAGTGATGAACACTACACTACAGATTGAAGCCAATAAAAATATTGTAAATCATTAACAACCTAATTGAAAATGCTAGTACAAAAACGTTATGAAATATATAAAGAATATACTGTTTCTTTTCCCGCTCTCTCTCTTAATTATAATTTACTTTCCTACTCCTCAAGCTGAAGGCCTAACACCCCTGGTTAGATCAAAGCACAAAAAGGGCAAGCTTCTCCATACAGGTGCTCCAATGTACTAAATATTAAACAACACTATTATTCTAGTCTCTCTTCAGCCCAGACTACTAACAGCATAGTGATTTGCTAATGTGGGCAAATGTCTACTAGCTCATTTCAATAAATCACTGATCTCATTTCACTTGGATCCTAAGCCAAACTTGAAGCCTAGGAGTAACATTTTCAAAGGTGCCTATATGACTGAGGAGCTGAAGTCCCATTATCAAAAGTGAGGTCAGCACTTACGGATATGTTTACACTGCAGCTGGAAGCGTGTCTCCCAGCCTGGGTAGACAGACTCTCACAAGCACGGCTCAAGCTAGCAGGCTAAAAATAACAGTGTGGCCATAGCACAGAGATGGGCAAACTATGGCCCACAGGCCACATCCGGCCCATGGGACCCTCCTGCCTGCCCCTGAGCTCCTAGCCTGGGAGGCTCATCCCCAGCCCCTCCCCCGCTGCTCCCTCTCCCCCACAGCCTCAGCGCGCAATGCTGCTGGTATAGTGTATTAAACTGCTCCACATAGGAATGTGCTACAGGTAGCAGTTACAGAAAGCAATTTATTACACTACACCGGCACAACACTCTGGGCAGCGCCACTTTAGCGCTCCCAGCCACCGGTGCTCTGTGCTGCGTGGTAAGGGGGCAGGGAACAAGGCGGGTTAGATAGAGGGCAGGGGAGTTCAGGGTGGTGGTCAGGGGGCAGGAGTCTGGATGGGGTCGGGGCAGTCAGAGGGCGGGGAACGGGGGGGGTTGAATGGGGGCAGGGGTCCCCAGGGGGGTAGTCAGGAAGGAGCGGGGGTGGATGGGGTGGTGGGGGGCAGTCAGGGGCAGGGATTCCAAGGGTGGTCAGGGGACAGGGGGGCAGGGGTCCTAGGGGGGCCATCAGGGAACAGGAGGGGTTGGATGGGGCAGGAGTCCTGGGGGGGACATCGGGAGCGAGAAGCAAGGGGGGGCGGGGGCACAGCCTGGCACAGACTCCCCTAACCACCCTCCATACAATTTCTGAAACCCAATGTGGCCCTCAGGCCAAAAAGTTGGCCTGCCCCTGCAATAGCAGCTTGGGATCTCAAGGAAGTCAGATGGACTTGAGAGCCCAAGTTGCAGCCCGAACCTCAATGTCCATACTACTATTTTTAATGTGCTCACTCAAGCCCTGCTAGTGTTAGTCTACCTTCTTGGCATGGGAGGCTTACTCCCAGCTGCAGTGTAGACAGATCTTCAGATTCTATGCCCCATTTACTTTCAATGAGACTTAGGGAAGGTGTACACTACCGGGTACGTCGATCTAACTTATGTCACTCAGGGTTGTGAAAAAGCCCCCCTCCTGAGCTACAAAATATTTGCACTGTCCACACCCGCACTATCAGAGGCAGACACTTTCCCACTGACACAGCTTACACGTCTAACCAACGTGGAGTGCTCTCCCATCAGCATAGCACATCTTCACCAGATGCAGTATAGCAGCACAGCCGTATAGGCGCAGCTGCTCCAATGTAGTGCTGTACTGTAGACTTGTCCTGAGTCTTCTAAGTGCCTACCTCTATTTGGAAAATTGGGTTCAGACTCCTTAGTCACATGAAGAAAAGGAGTACTTGTGGCACCTTAGAGACTAACAAATTTATGCGAATACAGACTAACACGGCTGTTACTCTGAAACTAAGTCACATGGGCACTTTTGGAAACTTCACCCATCTCTACAGAGGTGAAAACAAAAAAGGCCCAGCTACTAAGGACTAGATTGTGTAACCCTTACTCACAAATAAATTCTCACCAATCTAGCCCTAATAAAATATTTTCTCCCCAATATAAATAACTGAAAAAAATGTGATCTGGCAGAAATGGCATGATCTATAGATTCAGCATGCAGTTATGTATCAAACTTCCATGGAAGTCAGATCATTGTCAAGAAGTGGTCAGCATTAAAGAGCAGGCTGTATGATGAAATATTTTCCTGAAAGCCAAGGGTTTTATCTGTAAACTGAAAGTACTGATTCAGTAGTTCTACCTACTCAAATCAGATAAACATGATGTGCTAATATAAAATCATTAAATTAAGTAAATATTTTAGGAGAATTTTATAGGCTCAAGCTTGGATCTGAGGTGCTTCCCATGGATAGTCAGCTACTATATGTGTATGTGCAAGAACACAGTCGGTTTCCCAAGCCATATGATGTTGTTTGCTATGTTTCAGAAAGATGAGAATAGTTTCACAGTTATCACATATAATGGCAGGGGGAGGAGATTCTTCTTTTATTTTCTTCCCCACCCCATTTTTTTATCAGGCAAGAGGAGGAGTGAGATCTATTGATATCCATGTAGTGACAGGCATTCTCTTGATTTAGGGTTGCTTTTGTGACAATGATGTGCTAGTGAAAGAGAACAGTCTCCCCTAATTGTATTCTAAGAATATAAGACAAAAGTGTACCTGTTGAGAATCACTGAGGACTATTACTATAACAAAGTACAAGATAACATTTCACTAGAGGATACAAGAGATTCTGAAAGGAGCAACAATGAAACCAGACAACTTTTCAATCACTTTATCAAAGTGCTTAGAGTCCTAGTTTAAAAGCCAAGGAAATAACAGTAAACAGTGAGTAAAGTCAGTTAATCTTTATACAAAGCCATTCAATAAATAACAAAAAAAATAAAGAGAGTTAAGGCAGGCATGTCGGCCCTTGAAGACTTGCATTGCTTAAAGACAGTATGTAAGCCAGGCTTAAACCATTTTAAAATAAATAAACCTAAAAGTAAATGGGAAAAAATTTATGAATGAATTTCTGCTTCTCCTTTCTCAAACAATTTGAGGAGCATCAAATGCTCTGAGGTTTGGCATTTTTGTACATACAGTCTATGACAAATTACAAAAACTCCACATTAGCCCACTACTGGAAGGTTTGGTGTCACTGGATGGTATGTAAACGTTTAACATAATCTGTGCCAAAATTACGGTAACACAGTATATCATATCATCAGAACTATGGAAACATTAATACATGGATCTTTGACAATACAATATTACATGTCACTGAGCAGTTATTATGCTAATAAGAGATACTTACTAGAAAACACCATGAAACAGTAAGCTGTGTGGGTGTAGAGTAATGGATATTTAGCATTCAGAAAATATATTAAAAGGAAAGCCAGAGGAGTTAATCCTGCATTAGACAGCTGAGGCTTTCCCTGGCATATGGGTGTCAGGGCAAGTGGGGACATGGCTGAAGCACCCAGACAGCATAGCAGCCGTTAGGGATGGAACAAGCCAACATAATTTAAAGCAGCCACGGTTATGAAATGGGTCAGACTGGCTCCCGGGGGAGGGGCGGATTATTCAGAGAGCAAGGGCAGTGAAAAGGTACCATAAAGCCACTTTTGCCACCACTACTACTTCTTCAGATTTGCTGAGCTAAGCCTGAGGATTGAGTCCTTCACTTCAATAGAAGTTTTAGATGTGCAAGAACTGCTGGTCCAGCCTTTTATGGACTAAAAAGGAGCAAACTTTGTCCTCCGCTGCATGCATGCAAGGCATGATTAAAAGGTAGATTGTTCAAATATTAATTTTAAAAAATAAACTACGTTATAATGAGGAAAAGGTCCCAAACCGAATGCTCTCTAAAAAGCACGTAAACAAACTGCTGAACAGATTAAATTCAAATTTTAGCAACAAAAAAGTCTCCCATTCTAAGAATGTGTACAGCACCACATTTTAGCACCTCCCCCCAAAAAATTTTGCAATTAATTCATAAACTATTAAAATAAGAGGGTTTTATATGTTAGAAATAAACCTGGGAGAGGGAGTCCCTATTGGCCTGACAGCTAGATAGTAAAGTTCTCTATTCACAGAACAGATACAGTATAGGCATGATCAGTGGAAACCATCTCCAGCCCCACACAAATGTGCCTTGGCCCTGAAAATTATGTGTATAGTGTTTCAACGGGAAGAGATAATATACCTTGTAATTAAAACTGCTGCATTCACTAACTTGATGTGTGTCAAACAGAGGATTCATGTGCAGATGCTGTAGCAGTTGAAAATACCTGTCTTTCAACATTAAGCTTGTGAGAGCAATCCTTAGCTGCAATCTAAACGTCAGTGATAGCAGCAGCAAGGATAGAAAAATCTGTGTGATTACTTTATCGCAGCTCTCAATCTACAAGTGAAATAACCTGCCATGGCCCCTGTATGCATTTATAAAAAAAAATAAGGTCAAGCTTCATCCCCAATTTCTGCTGCAAAGAGTCATTTAAATTTTGCTTACAGTAATAGGGCTCAATTCAGCAAACACTTATGCACATGAATGCCTTTACTCATGTGAACGCATATGCATATAAGCATGTTCAGGATTGGTTGCACTGAATATGGGCCAGATCACGTTCTAGCATTCTAAGGTAAGCAACACAAAGCAGGGGAAAAGCCAACTTAACCACTCACAGAGGTTTTCAGATTCTGGAGTTGGGCCTTCCTACAGAATAACAATCACCAAGTGACATTTGTTACACAAAGAAAGCTTATTTTTCCCCAAACTTTTGTTTCAGTATTTTATCACTTCCCAAAATATAAAGGACAAAACCTGCAGACTGGAGGTTTCTTGTAGTAGAAATGAACATTCCAATTCTAACAATTTAGATAGTTGAGATACAAGATGTATGGGGATATAAAAGTAAGGATTTTCCATCGCATATGATCTGTGTAAGGGCAATGCAGAGTTACAGGAGAGGAAATGGCTCAGTCTTGCCAACTCTTGTGATTTTATTGCTAGACTTGCAATATTTCACGTTTACCTTAAAGTGACAGCTCTTGGAGTCTTGTGATTACATGAAAATCTCAACCTTCCTTTAAAAAACGTGTTTCCAGCCCTTATGGTTGGAGAGAAAATCTTGAAAATGTGACCCCCCCCAAAGGCTCAAAAAAACAGAAGGCAAACTAAAAGAATCCAGCATGCATTACTCTGTAAAATCTCATGATTTATAAGCCAATCTCAGAGTGTATAGTTCCCCAGAAGGGACACGGAGAGGCAGGGAGAAGAGCTGTCCGGCCATGTTCAGACTGGGGGAAGAAGTATGCTGCTCCCCTTAAAGATATAGGATATAAGATGAAATCCTAGCCCCAGTGAAGTCAACAGAAGTTTTTCCATTGCCTTCAAGGGGGCAAGAATTTCATATGTACTCTGCACGCTAGGGAGCTCCATGAGATAGTCTGGAATCGTCAGACAGAATGCCCCTGATGTTCACCTTCAGGCAGTGTGGCTCTGAACCCCCCCACAATGCAGGGCTTTGCCTAAACAACACAATCTAGCCCTTAGCAATCAAGAGGGCTACTAATAGATACTGGCAGAAAATACATATTGCCAGTTTTATTACAATTCAGGAATTTCTCTCTGCCCTGATCTACACTGTGGGGGGTGGGGAGGGAGTATATGTAAGTTAGGCAACTTCAGCTATGAGAATAGCGTAGCTGAAGTTGACATACCTAGATTGGCTTACCGTGGAGTCTTCACGGCAGTGAGTCAACTGCTGCCACTCCCCCATCGACTCTGCTTGCGCCTCTCATGGCGCTGGAGTTCCAGAGACGATGGGAGAGCACTTGAAGATCGATTTATTGTGTCTAGACTAGACCCCAGATATATCGATCGCTACCTGCCAATCCAGCAGGTAGTGTAGACCTACCCTCTGTGTATAGTCTGTGCTTCCACAGTTTAGTGTGGGAATGCAGTTTACTAACAGGCGAGTCAATTGTGCTAAACATCAGGACTCAGTCTTGATTATCAATTAAACAGGCACTAAAATCATCTAAACAGATGGTTTCAGCCAGTCAACTGAAGTCTCAGGGGGGAAGAACTCATGTCCATTCATGGAAATATCATCTTATGCAAAAATAAAATAAAACTGACAGGGGAGAGTATGTCGCCTCATGTTACATTTTTAATATTTTTAACTAAAAAACAAACAAACAAAAATCCCTGCATACTGCAGTATAATGCACAGATAACAAAAATCTAAGGTATACTTTTATGTGAAATAAATTTATAACAATACATAGCACTAATCTGCCCAGAGTTTTCTGGAAAGTTAAACAATAATAATAAATTGTCATTAGATTATAAGAGACCGCAATCAAGGATCAGGGCCCCAATGAAATAGGCACTGTATACACATATCACAAAAAGATAGTCTCTACCCCAAGGAAATTACTGAATGTAATGTTATATGGAGCAGATGTTGAAGTACTTACTCACTTTTTATTTAGACCCAACTCCCATTGATTTTATTCATGGCCATGTACCTTTGACTACCTGCAGTCTACCCATTCGTCCATTTTTGAGTGAGGCTATGTCTAACATTTCTAACTTCTGAGTAGCTTCAAATAGAAACCATTTCTTTAAAAATTGCCACAAAAAATGTTTCTTCTTTCTCTAAGCTTCATAATGTAGAATTTTCACAAAAGTCACACTGGCCCAATGCCCAGGATGGGCAATATTTAGTCCTGGATTAGTGACAGATTTAAGGACTGATAGCTCACAGACTTCTGGGCTAGAAATGGGAACTTTATACTACTCATGTACAATGACCTTTATATGGATTCACCATTTGTGAGTTATGGGCCTGATCCAGTGTCCACTGAAGTAAATGAAAGTGTTTCCACTGGTTTCAATGGATGCTGAATTGGATCCTAAATGATACCTAATCCGTGCCAATACAACGTTTATACCAAAGTGTGCCATCAGGTATTCTCCATATACACGTGTGTGTGTGTGTGTATATATATATATATATATAGAAAGAGAATATATATTGTGACAGGGTCGGGCCAAATGGCTACAGGAGAGTGACAGAAGGCAGATATATTAGTCCCATGTTAAGTAGATCTCTTTTCCCTGGGTAAGGTAACAGGGAAGGTTCGAGAACAATCAGGAACCGTCTGGAGACAATTAAGACAGTCCGGCTGATTAGAACACTTGCAGCCAATCAAGAAGCTGCTAGAATCAATTAAGGCAGGCTAATCAGGGCACCTGGGTTTTAAAAAGGAGCTCACTTCAGTTTGTGCTGCGTGTGTAAGGAGCTGGGAGCAAGAGGTGCTAGGAGCTGAGAGTGAGAACGCATACTGTTGGAGGACTGAGGAGTACAAGCATTATCAGACAACAGGAGGAAGGTCCTATGGTGAGGATAAAGAGGTGTTGGGAGGAGGCCATGGGGAAGTAGCTGTCACACAGCTGTTCCAGGAGGTACTCTAGACAGCTGCATTCCACAGGGCCCTGGGCTGGAACCTGGAGTAGAGGGCAGGCCCAGGTTCCCCCCAAACCTCCCAACTCCTGGTCAGACAAAGGAGGAGTTGACCTGGACTGTGGGTTCATGAAAACAGCCAAACTGAGGGCTGCTGTGAAGCTCCAAGGTGAACAAATCTGCCAATAAGCGTGAGACCCACCAAGGTAGAGGAGGAACTTTGTCACAATATATACAGTTAATTGGCTTTAGTGTTCAGTTTCTAAAATTTGGTAAACTACAGATTCTTTAGATTATGATCTCTTAGGAGGGAGGCTTGTGAATATTTGGAAAGTGGCAGCAAATAGTGGCCACTACTATACATAAATAACAAATAATAATTATAGTGATGGTGCTCATATATAATATACAGTCATTCTGCAACTGCAGCAACAACTAATTATGCTGTCAAATGAAAATCCCAAATTCAAGACAGTTCATATGGAGATGACTGGTGAAAGTTAGTCTCACTGCTAATAAATGTCTCAGTACTACAAACCCTTATTCACACCAGTAGTCCAATTGAAGTAAATGAGCCAGATTCTGCTCTCATTTACACAGATGTGAATCCACAGTAACTCCAATGAGATACTCAGGGATAACACTGGTGTAATTGGGAATATTTGCATCAGTGTAACTATATTGAGGTGCAAACCCTTAATGTAGTTTGGTGCATCAGTCCAAAGTAAGGTTTACAACAACGTAGCTTAATTCACTAATATAAACTCCACTTTGCTCCAGCACAATGAGTCTACTGTAGGGGTTTGTACTGGTGTAACTACATTAATGTAGTTACAAGAGCAATGCAAAGTTCTTTAGTGTAGACAAGTCTTGAAAACATATTTTGGCCTAATGGGTCTGCTCAGAGGGTAAAGTGCCACTCAACATAAATGAGAACTGGACTCCAAGTAAGGTTTTGCAGGATTAGATTAATAGATTTTAAGGCTAGAGGAACCATTAGAATATCTAGTCTGACCACCTGTATATCACAGGCCACAGAATTTCACCCAGATACCCATATAAGAAGATAGATAGACAAACAACCAGATAGACCTATAATCATATCCCCTTAGCCAATCTTTACATATTTAGTTTTTTTAATCCTTCTTCATAATTCAATCCCTATAGCTCCTAATTATTTTAGTAGCAGTTCTCTGAGCTGTATCCTGTAAAAAAATTAATGGCATTTAAAAAAGTAACTGTACTTGAATGTGCATTAATTGCCACATGAGCATGTTATCAACCATTAAACAGACATGTGAAGTGTTTAACTTGAGCAACTAATTTCAGAGGGGTAACATTTCATTTAAATCTCTGGATAATAAAAGGTCAGACCAGATGAAATAGTACCAAGTTCCCAACAGAGAAAAAAAACTTCCAAGTCTATTTTATCCACAAGTGCAAATGAGTAACAGTATACTTCATTAAGTTCTGATCCCTATTACAATCATATGGCATAAACCTTATTGCGATTACAGTATCTCAGAGACAAAAACACCCACCATCTTAAATAGGGAATCACTGATTTGGACAAGGTTTATAAATGACTCTCATTGACTATCATTTCCAATTAGAGCAAATAAAAGCATTAAATGGACACTTTGCTGTAGAGAATGACCTTTAACCTGGATTCTTTCTGTAACAGATGAGGGCCAGATTTATTGTGACAGTGCCTAATCACACTTAGCATAGCCTGTGATTTGATGGTATTGGTATCACATCAACTGCAGGCTTAGCTGGTAAGACCATTGCATGAAGCATTTGTATTAGAAGTATGCTTATTAGTATCCTAGGGAGTTGGGAAATGTAGACATTTTCAAATTATCTAGTTTACATTGCAATAGCTAAAAAGTGACACACAGCTACACAATTGCCTACAACGAGATGTTTCACAGTGAACACGCTGATTTTTCTCTTATATTTTTTCTAGTTAACGTATCTGAACTATGTTAATATTGGTGTCAAAATTTTAGCATTCTAGATAAAAACCAGTGGTCACAACTCATCTGATCAGAAGCAAGCTCCTCCCCTCCCCAAAAATATTCATATGTTTTATTTCCAAAAAAGCTTTGCTTCATACAAAGTTAATACAGTTGTGCAATATTTAATATAAAGGCACTGATGACTGATTTTGTATGTATCATATGTAACACATTTTGCAGCAGAGTCAAAGAGAAATATGGTGCAGTCAACGCCTATGGAATAGAAATGATTTATTTTACAATCCAAACATTTCAATTTACATAAAAATAACTATGCTGCAGCAAAGGTTTTAGGCCAAAATACCACAGAGAACAGTTATTTACCCTACAATAAATGTGGTCCTTCAAGATATTGCAGTCAGTATAGATTTCCCTGAAGGTGCACGTGGACCGCATACACAGAAGATTGGTTTGTTTGTTTTTTAACTAGAAGTGTCCATTGGGGATGCACATGTCCATACATGGGCCAAATCGTGGGGCAGCCATGACCCTCCCTCAATTCTCTTTGCAATGCAAAACTTGTATTGCTGAGGAATCTGAGAAGCAGGGACAGAGGTGGGTTGTGAGATCCATGCTGACAACATCTCAAACAACTACAATTACCATAGGGTAAGTAATAACCATTCTTACTTGCTCAATATGGGTCAGTGTGAATCCCACTGTAGGTGACTGGCAAGCAGTATCCTTCCCGAGGAGAAAGTATCAGCTGACTCAGTCAAACAGATTGAAGTGGTAGTGCTCTCCCAACTTGGCATCCAACCAGACTGCCATATCAAATGCATAATGTTTTTAAAAGGTTAAGTGAGTTGCTCTGTATAACAGCCTGTCAAATCTCAGAGACTGACAAGTTCCTAAAATAGATGAAGGATGCTGACTCTGGCCCAGTGGAGAGCCTCAGTGTTCAGAGGGAGGCTCCCAAGCCAGCTGACAGCAGGTGGAAATACAGTGTGATTCACTTCAAGATTCTCTGAGATGAGATAGTTTGACTTTCAGTGCACTTGATATGGCCACAAAGAAGTAGGGAGACGCACTGAAAGGAGTAGCCCTCCTGAGGTAATACAGCATGGTTCTGGAGATGTCCAAAGTATGGCGCTTCTTCTCTGCTGGTGTTGAATGCAGCTTAGGGAAGAGGACTGGCAGGACAATGGATCACTCTATGTGAAATTCTGAGACCTCTTTAGGGATGAATTTGGGGTGTGCTTTCATCATCAACTTTTCCCTGTGGAAGGATGCTTAGGGTGGTCTGGTCATAAGAACGTGGAGCTTGCTGATGCTCCATGCTTAGGTAGCAGCCATGGAAAAAACATTTTTATGGTAAGGTGGTGTACTGAGCATTGCAGGAGTGGCTCAAAGGGAGACTCCATAAACTTTAAACGGATGATATTGAGGTCTCATGTGGCAGTTGAGTCTGACTGGAGGGCAAATATGAAGAAGGCACTTGAATTTCAGTACCTGAGGATGAGAGAAGACTGAGTATGATGGCACAGGAGTGTGAAATGCTGGGATTCTAACCATGTGGACCTTAAGGGAGTTGAATGCTAATCCCACTTGTTTCAGGATTACAATATAGTCCCAGACTTTTTAGTATCAGGGACTCTACTGGGTCAATATTATTCTGAGTTGCCCATACGGAGCATCTTTTCCATTTTGAGGAGTATGATTTCCTGATGGAAGGTTTCCTGCTTGGTATAAAAATTTTCTGAACCTATAGGGAGCAGTCTCTGTTAGTGGTGCTCAGTCAGCCAACATCTAGGCCATCAGGTACAATGAGTCTGTGCACAGTATCTGACCATGGTTCTGGGATATTATGTCTGAGCAAGCTGGAAGGTATATGGAAGGCTGCTGGAATACCCACAATAGGTCTGAGAGCCAAAACTGTCTCGACCAGTATGAAGCTATCTTGATGATAGAAGCTTTGTCTCATATGGTCTTGGATTTATCCTGAGGACCGGGGTATCACTGGGAAAGCAAAGAGGAGTCCTTGTAACCATCAAAGGAAGATGGCATCTGGCAAGGAGCCTTGGCTCACACCTCCTCTGGAACATAAATTCTGAATCTTGGTTTGCCACAGAACACAAATCTATGGTGAGGGTCTCCCACGGATGGAATAGTGGATCTGAGATGGATTTCTGCAGTGACTGTGGTTGGATAGCAGTTTCTGAGCTCTGGAAAGCACTATGTGGAGTAGCTCACTTACTTTTCTTAAACATTATGCATTTGACATTGCAATCAGGTCAGATGCCATGTTTGGGAGAGCAGCACTTCAGGCTCTGTTAGCACAGCTGAAATTTCTCATTCCCACCAATGGATCTGATATCATGGCATATCACATCCAGTGAAAGAGGCAAGGTGGTTTCTGAAGGTTGTGCTCCAAAGACTAGGTCCGGTGCAGCTAGGTCTACTAGCTCATTGCTGATCCCTTGGAAGGTATTAGTGGAGTCACCCCATATTGATGGCACCATTGCCAGAACTTGACAGCTTGACAGAGAATGATTGAGCTCCTATTTCCTGTTCATATATTGCATCGCTGACATGTTGTCTGTCAGAATTTGCAACACGGAGTTCCACAGAACAGGAAAGTATACTCTATAGCAGAGAGAAAAGGAGTACTTGTGGCACCTTAGAGACTAACAAATTTATTTGAGCATAAGCTCTCGTGAGCTACAGCTCACTTCATTGGATACATCTGATGAAGTGAACTGTAGCTCATGAAAGCTTATGCTCAAATAAATTTGTTATTCTCTATTTATTTGAGCATAAGCTTTCGTGAGCTACAGCTCACTTTATCGGATGCATCTGATGAAGTGAGCTGTAGCTCACGAAAGTTTATGCTCAAATAAATTTGTTAGTCTCTAAGGTGCCACAAGTACTCCTTTTCTTTTTGCGAATACAGACTAACACGGCTGCTACTCTGAAACTTGTCTATAGCAGAGGTTTCCAAACTTTAACAACCTGTGAACCCTTTTCACTAAAATGTCAAGTCTCATGAACCCCCTCCTAAAAATGAATATTTCCAAGGTTTTTCTCCTTTACCTGAGAATAAATTATAAAAGCAGTGATCTTGGAAATATAAAATTTGCTTTTATGACATGCTTATTTCACACTATTTATTATTAATGATTATTTATCATTACAGTATTTTTATTACATTATGAAAATGGCAACACTCTTCCAAGATCTCACTTTCGTACTTGTATCATTTTGAATAAGCCTGTTATAAGACAAGGCTTCTACGTTTCATCAAGGAGTGTCAGATGTGAAACAGCATGAAGATATTTAAGAAGCCAACTCAAAGAGTTCCTCCTATATGAGCATTCAGGTATTGAGCAGTCCAGGCAAACAACGCACATTACAACAAAGCTTAAACTTGTTCTTCATAATAATTTTAAAAACAATACTAGCTGTCTATTTAATTTTAAAAACAGCAAAAAATATCCACCTCCCTTTCCATTTCTTGTAAAGAGTCTTGAAGTTTAAATCTCCTCAGTGTGATAGATATGCTTGCTTTGATTTGCTTAGCTCTTGGAAGTCCAGGGGCTCTGGGCTGCTGGCCCTATGCTGCCCAGGGTCCCTAGGGACAGCTCTGTCCACCCTTAGGGAATTTTTTCCTGAGAACCCGCTGTAACATTTCTTGAACCCCCAGGGTTCATGAACCCCAGTTTGGGAACCACTGCTCTACAGGCTAGTCTGATGTCCCTCTAATCCAGGATGCTCATGGGTAGTTTCAAGTCATCCTGAGACCATGTGCCTTGCATTTGAAGGAAGTTTAGGTGCACATCGGATGTATACCAGACTGTCCCTGATGCAACCAAGATAAGCATCGCTGTTGAGGACCAGACTGAAAATGTCACCCCTTTCCTCACATTCACTGGGTCTAGCCACAAAGTGAGCTCTTGCAGCACTTGAGGTGGAATTATGATCCACTTGTCCATATGATGTCTGGATGGGGAGTACATGGGCCTCAACCACAACTGTAAAGGCCACAAGCAAAATCTGTCAAGCAGTGTCATGCACACACATACTAGCATACGGCCTAAGAGCACCAGACACATATGCACTGTCATCCATTTCATCTGTAAGTCCTGCACCAATGACTAAAGGGATCAGAACCTGTCCCCTGATGGATGACTCTTGCGATCTGCAGTTAATAACAGCTTTTATGAGCTCTATCATTTGTGATGGTGTGAAACGTGATTTCTCGTAGTTCACAAGGAGTCCTAGTTCGGAGAACAGGGAAGAGGATGTGATCTAGGACTCTCTCAGTTTCCTGCTTAGACCTGCCACTGATCAGGCAGTCATCCAGATATGGATAGATATGGATTCCATTTCCTTAGATGAGCTATGACTACTGCCAGGCACTTGGTGAACACTCTTGGTGCTGTGGAGAATCTGAAGGTCACAAACCTGTCTTGATAATGGTTGTGCTTCATTGTGAAACTTAGGTACTTCCTGTGGGCTGGATAGATGGCTTTGTGGAAGTACGCATAGCGCAAGCTCAGGGCTGCGAACCAGGTTGGAGCTTGGAGAGATGGAATGATTGAGGCTAGCTTCATCACCCTGAACTTGAGATGGTGAATATATTTATTGAGTCTCCTCAGGTCTAGGATAGAACAGAGATCCCCTTTCTTCTTCAGAATGAAGAAATATCAGGAGCAGAAGCCTCTTTCCCTCTATTCTTGAGAAACCTCTTCTATGCAGCAGTTCTCAACTGGGGGTCTGCAGCCCCTTGGGGGTCTGTGACCCTTTCAGGGGACCATGGGGCCCCACAGCTGAAACCTGGTGCCCCGAGCCCCACCGCTGAAGCCAGGAACAGCATGGGGCTGAAGGCGGCACCCGCCACCCCAAAGCCGGGAGCGGTATGGAGCTGAAGCCGGCAAACCTCACCCCACAAACCAGGAGCAGCAGGGGGCTGCAGCCAGGAGCCCTAGTGACCCCAAAGCTGGGAGCTGCACTGGGAGACCCAGCCCCCCCACCTCCCACACACCTGTACACAGCCCCTAGCTACCCCCTGGCTGCACACTCAGCTACTCCCTGCCTGCACACAATCCCTAACTACCCCCTACCTGCACCCTGAGGTACTCCCCTCACTTTACATAGCCCCTAGCTACACCCTCCCTGCACCCTAAACTAGACCCCTGCCCTCACACAGCCCCAGTTACCCGCTCCCTGCACCCTGAGCTAACCCTCTTCCCGCACACAGCCCCTAGCCACCCCATCACTGCACCCTGAGAGGTTTTCAAAATTTTGACCTGAGTCCCCCCTTTGAGTTATATTTTTTGGTTGCATCCCCCACAGCCCAGACAGGCTGGATGGCCTCCTGAGTGAATCAGGAGGTGGAGGTGGCGATCCCTCCCTGGACTTTGCTGTGCGGAGCTTGCTTGAGCCCCACCAGCCCTTGCCCCCCCTCAAATAGAAGTAAAACTATGCCTATGCCCAAGGGTCCCCCCCAGCCTGGAACCTTGAGTTTCCCCCCTCCCCACTGCCCCTGGGCCCTGGCGTTTTTATAGCATGTTGAGGGGGGGCCTTAGCAAGAAAAAGGTTGAGAACCCCTGCTCTA
This sequence comes from Dermochelys coriacea, assembly GCF_009764565.3. Taxonomy (NCBI): domain Eukaryota; kingdom Metazoa; phylum Chordata; order Testudines; family Dermochelyidae; genus Dermochelys; species Dermochelys coriacea. The sequence goes on from NC_050069.1 coordinate 197,516,335, forward strand.
TGGCTCCTCAGTGATGCAATGACGTCACTTCTGTTTGTAAATGCCTCTCATGAGAGGTGTCCCTGAAGAGGGATGGGAAGGTGGATGGAAGTGGTAAAGAATGGAACTGGATGGGGTAGCCATGGGTGATGATCTCTAACACACCTTTATGATTTCACGGCAGACCTTGTCCACTGAAAGGGACGAGGTGGATTCTGAAAATTAAATTAAATTAAATGTGTCCACATAGGGTTCAGAACCAGTTTGATAAAATTGATTTAAAAATCACACCTTTAATTAACCAATACAAGCTGATGGGTAGTTCATGGCTTGGCTAGTTTCTGGTCCACAAAGATTTGCCAGAGGAGAAAAGAGATTGTTCTCTCCATGTACTCCAGTGGGGCACATCATGACAGACTCATGCGAGGAAGCAGGCCGAACCTAAAATTTCTGCAGACCCTATGCACAACAGAGTGATTGTACTCAAGGATATTTACTACCCTCACCACAGGGATGTGCTTTAAAGTCAAATTAATAAATCTGAACTCATTAGTTTAGTCAAGTAACTAGTCATGGAAGAGTTTGATTTTTATCAGTAAATGTTGATTTTATCACACACACACACAAATATTTCCATTGTTAATAATTAAAATTTACAGATAGACAAAGTAAGAAAAATGCTGCTTGAAAACTTATTATAGTTTGATTTAAAGATATTTACTTTGTACATTTTGACATGTTATGTTGACAATTTGTGTTGTAATGCTAATACAGCTTTAACTTTTTAAATCTCAACATCTACTGTCATTAAATAATTGTCTGACTCTCCATAATTTCTGGCAACTGTAAAAATTCAAATAAATAAAAATAGGAAGAATGCTTAAAAACAGATATCAGCTGAAATTAAAAAAAAAATAAACATTGGATTTTGCCAAGCCTATATGTGAGGGCAGACACTCTGCCCAGTAGGCAAGACAAATTTCTATTAATCCATAAGTCTTAAATTAACTGCAAAAGAGCTCCCCTATTGTAACCTGAATGTGACAGAATCATAATGAAATCTACCATAAAAATTAATTTGAAAAAATCAAATATAAGGATTACAGAATGTAAACAAAGTTCATTTGCAAATGCAGACTAAGATTTAATTGCATGCAGATTTAATGAAAATTGGCCTTAACAATGTATATAATATTTTGCCTATAGAATAAAAAGTTTTTAAAATATTGCAATTAAATAGAAAGTACATTTCAATTGTAATGTTAATTATTGAACTATAATAATTCATCTGACAGAGAATAAAAAGAGAAGAATTTCTCATAGAAGTGCCAATAGATTAGAACAAAATATGTCTTGCAATAGAAGACAGCCCCTTTATCTACTAGGCTGCGCAGCAGAGGAAGTTTAGAGGTATTATTTTGAAATAGAAATATATTGAAAGTTACAATTTTTAAATAATTTTTAAAAATCAAATATATAGGGCATAGAGTTGAAAGACAGTAATTTCCCTTGTTAATACTAAGACGTACTATATGTGAATACACATTTTCATGCAAATCAGACAATCCACTGTGTGTTTTGCTTTTTTAAATTAAAAATAAAAGGCAGAAAAAATTTTCCCTACATTTTGACTCTAAAGTCTCTCTATCAATAGGAAGCTTGCTACAATGATTCCACTATGGGTTATTACTGTGAATAGGTGCGGGCACGCATACAAAAAAACTGACTTTCTTATCTTTGGTTTCAGAGTAGCAGCCGTGTTAGTCAGTATTCGCAAAAAGAAAAGGAGTACTTGTGGCACCTTAGAGTATTTGTTAGTCTCTAAGGTGCCACAAGTACTCCTTTTCTTTTTTCTTATCTTTGGTATACTCAGGGCAGCCACTCAGATTGTCCATCAAATGCAGCTCCATTCGCACAGTAAATTGTAGTGCTCTCTTGCTAACTTGGCTGGAATCACCATGATCTCTGAACACTAGTTACCACCCAAAAATCATTTCAGAAATTGGCAAATAATATAGCTAATATTGTAGAAGGGTATTTTGGATACTTTGGCTCAAAATGTTCCACTTTTCCCTTATGAAGAAAGTTAGTGAAAGCAGCTGGAACACTTGCAAAGAAGATTTTCTCCTCCTACAACTGATTCCTGCTAGAGTTTGCCCCTTGTTCAGGCTGCATACTGACTTCTCCATATCCTCCTCACATGTAGGGGCCTCTCACACTTCCCTACACCCTTAACTCCTCTCTTCCAACAGGGGAAAAATGTAACACAGTTAGTCTGCCCTCAACTGCCTAGGTTTCTCAGTGGTGCTGCCTCTCATCTGAATGACGAGATGTGTCTCTCAGACAGTTCATACACAGCCTTGCTTCGGCTGCAAATTGTAATCCCCAGCAGATTTACTCATCCAGCCTGTTCGTACCCAACACCTAACAATAATAACCTCCCTTTTAAAGCACTTTGAGATCTGCTGATGAAAACTGTTGTATGAGAGCCAAATATTATATGTTATTAAGTATTAATAATAAATAATAATTATTAATTATTATTATTACACCTCTAAAAAATCCAGTGACTCCCATTTGCATTCTCACTATTATGGAGCAGAATTTTTCCCCTTTCTAGAGCACAGCAGCAGCACAGTGTTCAGGGGTTCTGAGTACACTTGTCACAGCTTAGGCATCTTGCGCACTGCCTGATTTTTACCAACAACTCACCTTAACTCAGTCCCCTAGGGCCTGGAGGAGCCTTGCCATCCTTTAGATAACAGGCACACCACAAGTAGCTCACTACCACTGCCAATGAGGCCAATCACTCATAGAATCCCTCCCCAATACAAGTAAAAATAGGAAAAAATAAACAGAGGACAGACCAGCTAGCTCCTGGAAAAAACTGGTCTAACCAGCAAATAGAATCTCCCACAGGTCCAAAACCAAATAGACACTGGGATCTCAGCCTCATACTGATCAGCCCAAGAGCTGTGGTCACCAATGACAGACAGAAAGATGGTTATTGTTATTTCTGTTTTTAAATATTTGAAGGGTGCTAGGATACCATAACGATGGTCCCATATAAATATACAGATAGACAACAACTTCTGCTTCAATTTCCATTGGTTCTACACAGACTTAAGTTCAATTGTTTCCTGGCTGTGCAGACATTCACGGGCGAGGCTCTGAATTGGAGAGAAGGGATTAGACATGTGGTGCTGACTGATCACTCCCCCACCAGCTAGCCTGCTAAATACATTCACCATGTCATCCCACTCCTCTTGTTCTCTTTTTGGTCCCTTGTGTTCAATCAATTCACTCTCCTGACTTGAATGGACTCACTTCAAACATACACTGATGACTCCAGCTAATGTGGCAAAACTGTGACCAAAAATACAAGAGCCACATGTCACAGACAACAACTTAGGTAGGTCACAGGGTGGAATTCCAATACCCATGTCCCTTAGTCAGTATGCAAAACAGTTGATATGCACTCATTTTAAAGGGGCTGACATGCTATAGCAATTATAAAAAAGCTGACACTCAGCTGAAAGTACAAAAGAGAAGAAATGAAATGTGACTGAACTGTGTCGTGCATGCTTGTTTTTTGTTGACAACTATATTTGTAGTTACAAAAATTTGGCCTTTTCTTAAGAATGTCACCATCAACCACTGACAAAAAAACCATACTTGAGTCTATCACAGAAGAATTACTCTTGATACTGATGCACATGGTAAAAGAACAAAGCATTCAAGTCACAAAAATATTACCCAAGCTAACCTTCTGTAGTATCGATATCAATATTTGACATTATTATGTAATCCTTCTATGCAAAAAAAAAGGGGGAGCGCTTGGAATTTGAAAGATTGTATTAAATGGAACGTCTCTTTAAACATATCACTCTAAGTGAATGCAATTTATGGTGACAGTTTCAACTTCAGAATATGTTTTTACTCTTCAAGGTACTTTAAATCTCTAATTCAATTACTATGCCAGCACTTTATATGAACTATTAAGTACTGTAAATATATTTTAGAAAGATACACTTTGTTAGAACTCCACTTCCATATCATACTGCTTTCAGTAAACTATAAAAATGTTCTTGACACAGTACAGAAGAATATAATTTAAATTTACTGTAGCTCTGTAAGGTCAATAGGATCTCAAAGATACAGTACTCCGCTTGTATGTCTTAATTACATTCCTGATTCATCATAATGCTTTGGATTTTATTATTTATTAGTATTTCAGACAGTGCTTAGGAGCCCCACCCAAGGTTCGAGCACCTCTGTAGTAGATGGTGTCCTTGTGCCAAAGAACTCATAATCTAAAGCTCCTGCACATGTCTTTAGCTATGAGTAGTCCTATTAACATCAAAAAAGTAATTTTCTCTATAGTTGGATTCACTTTATACAATATTTTGGTAACCATACCACAAGGATTTATTTACAACAATAATACATAATCCTTGTATAGCACTTTTCAACAGAGATTTGAAAGTGCTTTACAAAAGACGTCAGTATTATTATCCCCCTTTTAAAACAATATTTGGTAGTCTGAGTAGAAATGAAAACTATTGCAATATAGTTAAATTTAAAAAAACATTCAAAATATTTTCCATCGTCCTATACTTCATCCTTTCTCAACTGAAATTCAGTCTGATGTTGGCAGCAGTGGAGGATCCCATATGTAGCTGAACTTCCAGGATGAAGGAATATATTGCACATCTGTTAAGAGAGAAGGCTGTTTGATGACCTCTCTGGTGAACTCACTGCTACCCAAAAGGCTAACATTTGGGATATATAAGCAATTTGAAGCAGCACTAGCACTATGCAGAGACATCACAGGACTTCAGAGAAGCTAAAGATAAGCATGCCAAAGTACCACGGCCACACGGTAACGGGCTCTTGCCTAGACCACAAGCCAATGTGAGAGGGACAAAGTCTGTCTCACTCCGAGGCACAACATGGAGGGTGTGGGTCTGGACAGCATGTAGAAGAACAGCCAGTGGCAAGGGGAGAATACATTCCCCTTATTTATCTATGTAAGTACAAAAATTACATGAATAGCAGTAGTGCTCTGTACATCCCCCTTCCCATGACCCATGCAATGCTCAACGCCAGGTTTCCTCCAGAATAATTCAGTTATTACAGCAGATAGCTGTGCATCTCTAGTGGCCTGTATGTCCATCACAGTTCCCTGGAGTCAGATAGGAAATGCGTTGCTGGTATTGATCAGTTTGAAAGGCTTTCTTTTTACAATGAGTAATTCCAGGAATGCTAACCAACTTGCTGCAACCTCACAAGCTTCTGAGGCCAGCAGACACATCCTGCCACCATCACTACACCAAGGACCTCCACACCCACCCACAGAAGAGGAGCACAGTATCAGGATTATGACCAGTGCATTTTCCTCTCCATGCCCCTACTAGAGCCCAGCATCAATCAGCCCTTAACAGTCCTCTGATGATGTCAGGCAAGCTCCTCCTTCATCCCCATTACAGCCCAAACCTCCCCACCCCAGTCTCTATATCCCAATCCCCTTGAATTCATTCCTGACTCACCAACAGCCCAGAGGACCAAAGGTCTGCAGAATCTGCCATGCAGCCGGGCTATTTACTCCCTTTGAGGAGTTCATACAGAATATGATCCAGGCCTGCAGCAAACAGACTACAGGCCCTTTTAGAAATGAGAAAGTAACACACATGCCACCACAGCCAGTTTGTGGATTATACCCAATAACTAATTGCTTGGCACCACATGGTGGTGCTAGTCTCTGGCTGGGACTGGGAAACACCTTGTCTGCCAAAAAGGGAGAACAACAGACTGAAGACTAGATATAACACATTGCTTCCCATCAGGCCTCATGTTGTTATGGCATCAATTTCCACCTGGAGAAGTAAGGATACCATAGGAGCCTCAGCAGAAGACTAAGCCATGGTGAAAGTGACCCTTGACTCATCAGAGCCTGCAGGAAGCTGTCATGGTGCCCTGCTATAGAGGTGGCCCTTTGACCAGCCTCAAAGCCGCTAACAATAGAGCTGAGGAAGAAGGGTAATGCTCCTCTTCTTTTTTTCCCCTCTTATTTTACACATGGCTTTTATCACTAGCTCCCATTATTGTGTTTGTACATTTTCTATTGTTTTGACTTTTTAAGCATGATTCATTATTCCAGAATAATTGCTGCACTGGTGCTTTTTTTCTGTTTCATTTATGGAGCCTTATTTATATAATACATCCTCTTGGGAAGCAGAACTTAAGTTTGCATTGTATATGATTCCCACAGAGAGAGGTATAAGTGTGTGCTGCACTTCTGTATTATAATTTAGCAACTCACCTTAATAATTCATCTCATTGAGTGTCCACTGCAATTGTCTGGAATTCTGAATGTGATCACTGTAGTCCACTGCCACTCCTCAGATTCATTCTGGTTAGCAGTGGCAATCTCAGCCTTAGCAACTGAAGGTATTCCATGACCCATGGTAACGCATAAAATACACAGCATGACAAGTACACAAGATTACCAGGTTGATCTTCTTGTAGTTATGGAATGTGCCACCACTGCCCACCAGATCTATCAAAGCACTTGAAGTGTGTCTTAAAAATAGCAAATGTCCTATCTAAGGACGATCTGGTAGCTTTTTAAGACCAAAATGGAATTTTCCTCTGTGGAGGTTTGCAAACAGGATTTCTGTGTCATCAGCTAAGGGCACCCAAAAAAGTTTCTGTCACCTGTTAATTCTAGGATAAAACTGTTACTAACCTTCCGTAACTGTTGTTATTTGAAATGCATTGCACATGTCCATTCCACTCTAGGTGTGTGCATGCCCCAAGCACAGTCGCTGGAAATTTTCCCCTCAATGGTACCCATCGAGGTGGCTCGAGCACCCTCTGCGGCCATGCTCCGATAGTTCCAGTAAAAGCACCCAGCCGACTCTGCACTCCCTCAGTTCCTTCCTTCCAGAAACTTTGGTGTAAAGAGGCAGGAGGGCGGGTCATGGAATGGACATGTGAAACACATCTCGAAAAAAGAAAAGAAGTACTTGTGGCACCTTAGAGACTAACAAATTTATTAGAGCATAAGCTTTCGTGAGCTACAGCTCACTTCATCGGATGCATTTGGTGGAAAAAACAGAGGAGAGATTTATATACACACACACAGAGAACATGAAACAATGGGTTTATCATACACACTGTAAGGAGAGTGATCACTTAAGATAAGCCATCACCAACAGCAGGGGGGGGAAGGAGGAAAACCTTTCATGGTGACAAGCAGGTAGGCTAATTCCAGCAGTTAACAAGAATATCAGAGGAACAGTGGGGGGTGGGGTGGGAGGGAGAAATACCATGGGGAAATAGTTTTACTTTGTGTAATGACTCATCCATTCCCAGTCTCTATTCAAGCCTAAGTTAATTGTATCCAGTTTGCAAATTAATTCCAATTCAGCAGTCTCTCGTTGGAGTCTGTTTTTGAAGCTTTTTTGTTGAAGTATAGCCACTCTTAGGTCTGTGATCGAGTGACCAGAGAGATTGAAGTGTTCTCCAACTGGTTTTTGAATGTTATAATTCTTGACGTCTGATTTGTGTCCATTCATTCTTTTACGTAGAGACTGTCCAGTTTGGCCAATGTACATGGCAGAGGGGCATTGCTGGCACATGATGGCATATATCACATTGGTAGATGCGCAGGTGAACGAGCCTCTGATAGTGTGGCTGATGTGATTAGGCCCTATGATGGTATCCCCTGAATAGATATGTGGACAGAGTTGGCAATGGGCTTTGTTGCAAGGATAGGTTCCTGGGTTAGTGGTTCTGTTGTGTGGTGTGTGGTTGCTGGTGAGTAACAACAGTTAAGGAAGGTTAGTAATTATTTTTTCTTCTTCGAGTGATTACACATGTGCATTCCACATTAGGTGACTCCCAAGCGGTTGATTAGGTGGAGGGACTGGAGTTCATGGACACATGGTCTGCAGAACAGCTCAGCCAAATTTCACAAAATCTCTGGAATGCTGAGTGAAGGCATAATTGGAGGAGAATGTGTGCACCGATGACCAGGTTGCTGCTTAGATTACTAAGCCTTGTCGTTTCAGGTGCAACAGATATTCGAGTATGTCTTGTATGCAGGGCCATCCCTACTCATACACAAAGTACGCAGCTGCGTAGGGCACCAGGAAATTTGCTCCAGCCCCTGCTCCGCCCCAGCCCCAACTCTTCAGAGTTTTTGTTTTTTCTGTTTTTTTTTCTGTTTTTTCCACCAAATGCATCCGATGAAGTGAGCTGTAGCTCACGAAAGCTTATGCTCTAATAAATTTGTTAGTCTCTAAGGTGCCACAAGAACCCGGACTGTGATCGCATAGGGAGCATAACTGGTGACACTTTCTATTGTACCTGTTTGCAAAAAGGTCTATCTGGGGAGTCCACCACTGCTGGAAAACATCTCTCACCACATCCAGGCGAAGGGACCACTTGGCGGGATTGGATAAAGCCTGCTGAGATGATCTGCTAGCTTGTTTTGTGTTCCCAGAGGGTAAAGAGATCTCGAGGCTGATTGAGTGGCTATGCAAAACTCGCATAGCTGCATTGCTTCTTGACAAAGGAGGGAAGAGCAAGATCCTCCTTACCTATTGAGGTAAAATGGCTGCAGTGTTGCCTGTGAGAACAAACCAATTTCTGCCTGTAATGTGGGGCAGGAAGGCCTGACAGGACAGGAGAACACTCTAAGTTCCCTAATGCTGATGTGGAGTGAAAGTTCTGCCAGTGATCAGAGGCCCTATGTTCTGATGGCCCCAGGTGAGCTCCCCAGCCTAGCACTGACGTGTCTGAGACCAGGGTCATTGACTGTTGAGGGTATATAAAGGGAACGCCCACACAAACCGTGAACATATCCAACCACCAATTGAGGGAGATTAGAACCCATGGAGGTACCATGAGCACAGTTTCCAAATGGTGATTGTTTGGAGAGTATACTGAGGCCTGCCATGTCTGGAGGCCTCTGAGGTGCAGTCTTGCTTGTTGTATCACCTATGTGCATGAGACCATGTAACCTAAAAGCCTCATGCAATTTTGGACTGTTGTAATTGGATGACCTTTGTGTTATTGGGGACCTGATTGATTTTAAACGTACCTCTGAGAAGTAGGCCCTGGCCTGAGTAGAGTTGAACACTGTCCCAGTGAGCTCTGTTCTCTGCACCAGAATGGGGGTAGACTTTTCTGCATTTATCAGAAGGCCTATTGCCTTGAACATCAACTGGATGAGTCAAACATTGGACACTACCCGAGTCTTGGACCAGCCCTTTACTAGCCAGTCATCTAGATAAGGGTAGAGCTGCACCCCTACCTCCTCAGGAAAGCTGCCACTACTGCCATACATTTTGTGAACACCTCCGGAGCTGCAGATAGGCTGAATGGGAGGACCATGAATTGGTAGTGTGAGTGGCTCACTACGAATCTGAAGAATCTTCTGTGTCCTTGGTTCAACAATATATGAAAATAGGTTTCTCTTAAACTGAGAGTAGCACACCAATCCCCGTGATTCAGGGAGGGGATAATGGATGCTAGGCTGACCATGCAGAGCTTTATTTTCTTGAACTAGTTGTTGCGTTGACGCAGGTCTAAAGTCACTCTGAGATTTCCTTTGGCTTTTGGGATTATGAAATAATGGGAGTAGAACCCCTTCCTTCTTAAATTCTGTGGAACCTCTTCCATGGCTCCCATCTGAAAGAGGGATTGAACCTCTCAGACCAGAAGTTCTTCATGAAAGGGGTCCCTGGAGAGGGATGGGAAGGGAGGATGGGAAGAAGGGGTAGAAATAAACTGGAGGCTGTATCCCAATTCCACTGTGCTCAACACCCAACTGTCCATGGTGATACAGGACCATGCACTGAGGAAGACGGAAAGGTGGTTTGCAAATAAAGGGGCATCATGGGAACTGGTACAGCATGCTTGAGCATCCCGTCAAAATGCCTACTTAGAACATTCAGTCTGGGAGGGGCAGGCATTGACATCGAGGTAGAAGGTGGGGGTGGCCTATGCCTAACCTCTGCTTCTCCTTCTCTGCGGATCCTGATGGGAAGCTGGGGCTGAGTACCGGATGGGCTGTTGAGGCCTGTTGTGCTTCCTTGAAGGAGCCTGTGTGTACAATTCAAGGGACTTAAGAGACACCCTGGAGTCTTTTAGACTATGAAGCTTTGCATCCAGCTGTTCCAAAAAGACTGAAGCTCCTTCAAAAAGTAGGCACTGAAGGGTTTGCTGGACCTCCTGTGGGAGTCCCGAGGACTGTAGCCACAAACTCCTGAGCAAGGCCACTGCCGAAGTCATGGACCTGGCCATCGAGTCAGCCACATACAAAGCAGCTTGTAATGAGGCCCTCGCCACTGATTTTCCCTAGACCCAGTGAGGAGAACTCTTGCCTAGCCTCTTGTGGGAGCAAGTCCTTGAATTTCTGCATGGAGTCCCACATGTTAAAATCATACCTGGCCAGCAGGCGTCTACTGGTTTGCAGTTTCGAGTTGTAACCCCTCCCCGCCAGTAAAATAAAATTTCCTACCAAACAAGTCTAATTTTTTGAGTCTTTTGATTTTGAGGTTGCGCCCTGATTACCCTGCCTTTCTCTCTCATTACCACCAAGGATCCCAGGTGTGGGGATGATTGTACAGGAACCTATAACCCTGGGCAGGAACAAAGTATTTCCATTCAGCATTTTTTAATGTGGGGGGAAGGGATGCAGGGGTGTGCCACAAGGTCTTAACATAGTCTGTAATGGCCTCATTGAGTGACAGGGCTACTTTTGAAGGGCCCACAGCAGCTAAAATGTCAACTAGGCTATGAGAGGACTCTTTCACTACCTCCACCTTAATGCTCACATTTAAGGCCATCCTCTTCAACAACTCTTGGGGAGCCTTATAGTCAACCTGGGGATGCGACACACCCCCTCCTGAGACTGCCTCATCAAGGAAGGAGGATGACGAGGCCAGCACCAACTATGGAAGTTCTTCCTCTCTTTCTGCCTCAGCAGGATCCCCACTGAGCCAGCTCTTGCAATATGGTACTGGGCTCAGTACTGGAGTTTGGACCAGGTGTTATCCAATCGGACGATACTGCCCTTCTTTCCAAGGCCACCAAATAGGAATGCCTGGAATAAGCCCTGGAAACTGGGGGAAACCATGGGTTCCAAAAGGGTCACTGGACCAGCTTAGGTCCCCAGTGACCTCCTGGCCATGCACTCGATGGTACTCCTGTGTCCCGATCCATGGAACAATAGAAATACCTGGAGGATTAGTGAGAATGGCTCCTCAAATGGGAAGAGTAAGACCCAACCTCTGACTAGGAAGACAACAAGTCTCTGTCTGGTGACCACAGTGGTGCCATTACCACCAGTGCTGGAGACTGACTCTTGTACTGCTGGTGATACCAGTACCGACAGCGAGAGAAGATCTCTGGCAGTGGCAAATGCCTCCAGTATGCTTGGTACCAAGATAGTATTGGTATCGTACTGTGCCACAGATGCAGATGGCTCTTCCGGTACCAGACTTGACAGTGCCTGCACAGGTGCTGGAGTCAACACTGTCGACTTTTGCGGTACTGAGGCAGAGGAGTGCTTTGATTTAGATTGCATTCTACTCTGATCCCCATGCCTGGCTGTCTTCGGTGCCAGCGATTGCCCCCTCTCAGCTGGCTGCTTCTTATACCTTTTCCTAAACACTGGGGATGGTGATCAGTGCTGGGGCTCCAGGATGGTAAGAAGAGCACTACTTACAAATGCTGAGGCACTTGGTGCCGAGTCTGACCAGCCTGGCTTAGAAGACTGTCTCAGTGCTGCCTCCATAAGCAAAAACTTCAGCCTGGCCTCCTGATCCTTTTTCATGTGAGGCTTAATGTCCCTGCAGATCTGGCAACGGTTGCCAGTGTGAGCGTCTCCCAGGGACTTGAGGCAGTTTGAGTGTGGGATGCTCAGGGGCATAGCTTTGTTGCAGGAGTTGCATGGCCTAAAGCCCGGTGAACAAGGCATGCCTTGGCACTGGGGAATAGGCAAAAATTCCAGTAAAACATGAAGTCACAGAACTTCACTAAAATTAGATAAAATTGACTAAAACTAACTACAGATAACAACAACTAATTCATTGTGTACAAAAAAAGAAAAAGAAGACAACCGAGAGAGCTTGCAAAGCAAGGATGCCAGCTCCAGCGACCGTCACAGGTAGTAAGAAGGAACTGAGGAGGCAAAGTCAGCTGGTTTCTTTACACTGGTGCTATTGGCACACAGTAGCACACAAGAACAAATGGATATAAACTGGCCATCAGGAAGTTTAGACTTGAAATTAGACGAAGGTTTCTAACATCAGAGGAGTGAAATTCTGGAACAGCCTTCCAAGGGAAGCAATGAGGGCAAAAGACCTATCTGACTTAAAGATTAAACTTGATAAGTTTATGGAGAAGAAGGTATGATGGGATAACATGATTTTGGCAATTAATTGATCTTTAACTATTCATGGGAAATAGGTCCAATGGCCTGTGATGGAATGTTAAATGGGGTGGGATCTGAGTTACTACAGAGAATTCTTTCCTGGGTATCTGGCTGGTGAACCTTGCCCACATGCTCAGGGTTCAGCTGATAGCCATATTTGGGGTCGGGAAGGAATTTTCCTCCAGGGCAGATTGGAAGAGGCCCTGGCGGGTTTTCGCCTTCTTCTGCAGCATGGGGCATGGGTCACTTGCTGGAGGATTCTCTGCACCTTGAAGTCTTTAAACCCTGATTTGAGGACTTCAGTGACGCAGAAATAGGTGAGAGGTTTATTGCAGGAGTGGGTGGGTGAGATTCGGTGGCCTGCATTGTGCAGGAGGTCAGACTAGATGATCATAATGGTCCCTTCTGACCTTAATATCTATGCATCTATGAATCAGAGGGTGCTCAAGTTGCCTCAATGGGTACCAGAGAGGGAAAAATTTCTGGTGACTGTGCTCTGGGCGCAAACACACCATGAGTGGAATGCACATGTGTAATCACTCAAATAACAGTGTATAACTAATACATACTAATATTTTGTAAAGATATAGCTGTGTGTTTGTTAAGTACATTTGGAAAAACTTATCCTGTACCTCTGAACTTGAATCTGACTAGGTTTGATTAGTCCTGTCAGACTTGAATGTATGAGTAGGAAAAAGTCATGATATGGTCCTGGGTAATGGATTCTGTGAACAGCAGTTTAGCACTGCAGAATGTCATCATGTTCATGGAGTATGATTATTTCCTGTACGTATAGGCAGCCTATGTCACTCTGAGTGGCCTCTGGAGACATGAATATAGAATCCCTCGACAGATAAAAACTTTGTTATTTCATATCTGTTATTACTGGTTAATCATGGCTACCTATCACATGTTAAAATGGCTGTCCTTGTCTGCACTAAGAGCTAAATTGTATTTTATGTTGTATTAGTTAAAATGTGTTAGTAAACAGTTTCTGACACAATGCATTTTCCCATAACAGACAAGGTCTCTATCAGCAAGTAATGTAAATAATGTAAACAAATATACAACAGTTATTCTAGGGACAGGAGCCTTACAGAACTGGGAGAGGAAGAGAGATAGGAGAAGAGAGTAATGGGGAAAGAAAGAAAGGAGGGACATTAATTATGGAGACCTTTAATATATTTACGCTCTTTGAGACAAGGACTGTCTTTTATTATACAACACACAGTGCAACAGAGCCCTGATTGAGGGCTCTGGGTATTACTTGACCACACATTTATTTATTTATTTTCCCTGTGAGCAGTTTCAGTTGTATTTTCTTTGCTCATCAGTATTTTTTGAGAATGGGTTATTGGGAAATAACTGTACAGTAAATATGTAAATTCCTATTCTCTGATTGGGTAATTATGTCTGTTAGCCAGTCAGAGTATAGGGATTCGCATATTGTACAGCTAGTGAGAAATAATTACAGTCATTATGTGAATGAGAGTCCCACAACCAATCAGATGCTAGGGAACTGTATAACTGAGAAAAAAAATGAACAGTTTATGTATCAATAACTCTACAGCATCTCTCCATTCTAACTGGCTTAGTCAATTCAATTTCAGTATAATGATAAATATCTGTAAAACATGGAAACAATGTGAAATCATAAATGTTCACCACATGCACTGAGAACCTAAAAACACTGACTGTCTACAACTATTGTGGAAATGCTTTGTTTGTATTAATTGATCTCCATTGTTTGTAGCCACAAATTTGTTACAAACTGGCACCCAACTATTGGTTATGAACTCCTGTGAACACTAGACAAGCTTTACTTCACTGGAAGGAATATGCCATATACTGGCCAACCACTCCACTAGCATATGCTTAAGTGCTTTCCTGAATAAGATTGCTTTTTTGAATCATGGCCTAAATATGTATCTGTTTAAATCATGCACTGTACTGGATGCAATGTCAAACCTACTCAAGTGTATATTATTATAATTTAATATTTATTTGTGTAAATAGGAACCTCACTCATGGATCAGGACCCCACTGTACAAGGTGCTGTACAAACAGAACCAAAAGATGGTAGTATACATCCTTTGGTGGCATGCCCACCAGAGTATCAACACCCTAATAATACTGCTACAGCAACTATTAATTCTTCTTTAGTCCACTGCCAGAGTCCGGTATTTTCTTAGCAGATAGCTCTTAGCTCTATCCCTGATGCTTCAAGTGCATTGCTGAGCTAGCAACCACAGTGTTCACTGTTTGTGGCTGTGGATTTGTTACATAATCATCCATACAAGCTCCTCATTTCCCTCTGTAATGAGTATGACTAGAAATAGTACCAAGTTTTAATGAAATTCCTACATTACAATAAGAAAATAACTGTGCTTGGCCCAGGAACCATTCACTGTGTGATTGGCTTTCAAGCTTCATCCGCTTATTGATCATTTAGATGAAAAATTTAAACAGCTGATCACTCTTAGCCCAAAAAATTCTCTTGCTATTTATTCAATGGGAGAATCATTTTTAAATAGTATATCTCCCTATCACCAGATTTGTTCAACTTGGTACTGGAAGCAGTAATGGTTGTAGAACTGAGAGATGAAAAAAGAGGAGTCACGTTACATGGGAGGACAGTAAATAACCTTAGAGTTACAGATGATATTGAATTCATTTTACTGACCAAAGATTTACAGAGAATAACTGACCAGGAAAGCAGAAACTTTGGAAAAGTTCAGTATGGAGAAGACAAAAATATGGCAATTGGAAGACAAGAGGCAAAAAGTTAGAAAAAGGAGTTAGATGCAGAGAACTAGAACACACATGGAAAAATCTGTTTGCCTTGGAGGACTAGTATTAAAGAATGGGAATTGTAAAGATGACTCAAAAAGTAGAATCAGACTAGCCGCTACAATATTTCGAAAACTCTGCAGATCTGAAAGGCTAAACACATTTAGATAAAACCAAAATTAGTGTATCTGAGTCAACTATTATGCTGATACTGCTGCATGGGTCTAAATGTTGAAGTATGAGGAAAGCCAATGAAAGAAATATATTGACTGAAGAATTGAACTAGTTGTGGGGATACTGAGAGTTTCAAGACTGCAGAAAATAAAAAATGAAGTGACAAGAAAAATGGCGAGGGCATAAAATAATGTTTTTACAGAAGATTCAAGAAGGACGACTGAGATGGTTTGGAGAAGGGTCAAGAATGGACCCAAAAAGGATACTATACATGGCAATACATACTAGAGTGCAAGGAACTAGCAATAGAAGATGACCAAGGATGCGTTGGATAGACATAGTGAAGAATGACATAAAACAAAAAGGTCTAAAGGTGAAAAAAGCTGTGAAGCTGGCACAAGACAGAAAGTGATGGAAAGACATCATTTGGCCCCATAATTGCAGCTGAGCTGAAGCTGAGCTGAAGGATGGGAGCCAAAGAAGAAGAAAATACTCCTCTTGCAGAGTGCCTAGTGCTTCATAAAACTTTACAAAACCTATCTGGGAGTTCTATCAATGTACCAGAAAAGACCACAGCCTTTTAATATTACCATTTTCTCCATATTGTCTCCTTTGTTTTGGGGAGATTTTTGTTTGTTTTTAAGTACAAAGATATACTTATTTATGTGGCATCATAGGACTTCAGCATTTGATATGACTTATGCACCACTCCTGTGTGTTTGATGTACCCTGAATGTTGCTTCATTATCAATGTTTGAGAGGCTTCAGAAGTTGATTCCCCACCCTCTACAACTGTTACCTTATACTTAAAACTAACGTAAAAATGGTATAAGACCTCATTCTTCTCTTGCTGGGCTCTAGATACACCACTTGTAAATGAAGTGATTCTAAATACATATTCTTTTGCTTAGGTTTTTATTATTTGACACATCCAGTTAAGATATAACAGCAAACTGAAATAGCTTCTCAAAACAACTGATAATGCTGGCAACAACCTGGAAAAGCTAGTATGAGGAGCCATGTGTCTAGAACCTGGATCTGCTGGCTTTGAGCAACTACTGCATTTATGCCACTACCCACCAGCTCTTCCAGAGCAGCCATTAATAGGCTCTCAGCCTTGTGGGCCCAAGTACCACAGGATATGCCAGCCACAGAAGGCCTGATTGACAATGCTCTCAGGGTCTTTGATTGGTCCAGGCACACTACCTATGCCTGGAGGGGACACCAAGAAGTTGTCTGTGCAACTAGGCAGATTCCTCAGCTTGCTGTTACAACAGACCTTGCTACAGTCTTGTTTCCAGCCTTAATCCAGCTCCCTTCTGCTCCTGCCTTGCTCCAGCCCTGCTTCCCTTCCAGGCTTCTGACCATCAGCTCTGGTTCCAGGCTGCTGACTCCAGCTCCACCCACTAGGCCAGCCCCCATGGAGATGACAGCTAGTGCTTAGCAGTTAAGGAACAGCCAGAAGTAACATACACTGACAGAAAGTATTTATAACTTCTCATGACAATATACAATTAAGGCAGAATTGTAAATTTCAGTAGAAGTGAAGATGCACATAATAAATGTATATGAGTTGAGAGTACAACAAACACAGAGGAGTGGTGCAGAAGTTATATCAAATGCTGGAGTCCTATGATGCCACATGCATCTTTGTATTTTAAAACAAACAACCCATCCCATCCCCCCCAAAAAAGGAGAGGATATGGAGAAAAAGGTAATATTAAAAGGCTGCGGTCCTATCTGGATTTCTATAAGGAGGTAATTTCCAGCCTAATACTGAATGCATTCAACAGTATGCTCAAAGCATTGTCTTTTTCCTCTTAGAGCTTACACACTAGCACCACTCTCAATAGGTATGAGGTAGAAAAGCATTATGAGTAATGGCATCCAAATAAGCATAAAAAGCACTTCAGAATTCCTATATCAAGCACTAGCACAATAGCTTTTGAACTAGAATACAATGTTCCCAGCCCAAACAGGCTTATTTTTCTTGTAACCTTGGTATACTCATTTTCATGTAAATATGCAGAAAGTTCTTCAATGTGCAGCTGTTTCATGGGGTTCTTGCATCTGCAATCTGGGTATAACGTGGAAGATGTTGATGTGCCTGTAAATGCCTTGGGTTCTTTTGTACATACTTGAAAAAACTGAATTATGGAAGATTTTTCCTCACTGTTTAAAATAAAAAATAGAACAAAAATTTCCAATTTAGATGTGTAAAGTTAGACACTTAAATCCCTATGTAGACACCGCCTGATTTTCAAAGGTGCTGAAAACCCATAAGTCTGGAGACACAGCTCCTCAGCATCTTTGAAAATCAGAATATTTGTATTTAGGTGTCTCAGTTGTCACCTAGAAGTCTTATTTCAGTTGCCTAAGTTTAAAATTTTTGATCTTAGTGTCTGTTCTAGTATGTACAGAGACATGTTAGGGTCACAAGTTGCTATTACCACAGATACCTTTCACAGCCAAATCCTTGACTAAATAAATGCTTTCAAAGATACCACTCCTCTATTATAACTGTAAGCATGTGAGTAGTCTCACTGACGTCAGTGGAACTACTCACATATTTAAAGGTAAGCATGTGTTTTTCATGTTTTATTAGATTGGGGCCTAACGGCTTACAGAATGTTTGATGGACCAGAGAAACCTGGGATCCACTAAAAAGACATTGAGAACCTTTGTAATGGGGTATTCTGCAAAATTCAAAGGTGTGTCTATTTTCAGTAGGCAGTTGATTTGACAAGGTTTCATTTTGAGACACTGTGAAAAACATAGCTTTACTGGTCATGAGCCTGATCCAGCTCCCACTTAGGTCAATGGCAAAACTTCCATTGTCTTCAGTGAAAGTGAAAGTGGACCCTAAAACATAATGCTTTTTATTACTCCGGTAAAATCCTGGGAAGCAAGTGCTGAAGGTGGAATCCTGAGATAGCCTGAAATCCTAATTTTTGGAAAATTTTAGGAAAAATGTGTGTGTGTGTGTGTGTGTGTGTGTGAGTATATATCTATCTATAAAATGCCAGGAGATCTCATTGTTACTTATATTCTTTATCATTTACATGTGGGGTGTTTTACAGCTATGAAATGCAGCTCTTAATCAAGGTGCCCTTGATGTCTACTTAATAGTTAAATAAGCAAATATGTTTTTTCTGTCCATTTAGAAAGATCTTATATGATGTTTCATGCAATATGTGGGGTTTTTTGGATTTTGATTTAGAAAAGTATTATTTTCCCATGTTAAATATAAAATGTGTTGGATTGTATTACCATTTTAATGGCTTTTTCCCACATTTTCAATGTAATCATTTATTCAGAGACCCAAAAGACTTTGGCATTAATGAGAAGTATAAATTGTCCTGGAAAAGCACCCAGAAAAGATTCATACAGTTTGAAATAGCATAGCGCTCCCCACAGATGTAACCTGCAAGCACTGCAAATACTTTTGGCAACAGCAGGGTTAAAATAGCACCCATGTTGGGTAAGAAAGGACACATCACAATACCTTTGAAAGACTACACCTAGAAAAAAAAAGTATTTTGTATCTATGTCAAGCAATTGCTGACTAATACATAGGAAATCATCAATAGACTACTCAGTTATCTACACCTGTTAATAAGCTAAATGTATCAAGTCTTTTCTAGTACTCAATTCACCTACAGTCATATGTGTTATTTGCCTTCCTGCTACCCACTGCTGGCAGAACATTAGACAGACTATGTGATGCATCAAAAAGTAACTACTGAGCATATATTTCTGCTGATGGCAGGATTTTTAAATGCTCAAGGCATTGGCACAGCCAACACATATGTAAATGGCAGCATTAGCTCTACATATTATTTTGTAAACTAATATTGAAGGAATACATTTAAAGTTCTGTTAGTAACATGATGCACAAAAATGATTCCGAAAACTGAACATACACAGTCATTTAAATATGTTACAGTAATATGCATTCATGACAGAATTAAATATTCATAAACTCAAGGGAGACTGAAATGCTATCTACATATATTAGAATATTTAAAGCCATCAGTTATCATTTTAAAAAATAAAAACCTTTTATCCACCCTAGTTAGCCATACAGGCCCTGTTCAAATTATTAATCTTTGATATTCTGTTTTTTTAATCAAAACAATTGTACTGATTTTACAAGATGGTCAACAAATCAAAAAGTGTCTCAGCTATGAAACACATATGTGAATATTGTGAACTAGTGGTCTCCAGTAAAAGATAAAATGATTTCAAAATATCTATCAAGATAATCCAACTCTAGCTATATAAATATGTGGCCTGACATATTTGTTGCACAAATTTATTTAATTACTGGTTTACATTGTTTCATTGTATAAGTGTTTCCTTCCACATTTCTAAGATAAAATAAAACTGTACTACATAGTAAAACTACTTCATGAAACATGGCTCACTTCCAGTACAATGCAACATTTTGAAACAAGATTAAAATCTATTCATGTGATCTCTATTTACTTAGAAAACTGTATACTTCAATGAAACTTTAAGAATTTTTATCATTAATCTTACATAGATTACTATTTGCAAAATTCATCATTATATTAAAACTTATGCATTTGTCAGTATGTGTCTGTTACATACCTATACACATACAATTTATAGGCTTCAGTTAAGTAAACCCATGCTGAGAAATATTAATGGAAATGAAGACAATGCCTACAGACAAAAGCACTGATCAATGCACTCCGCTAACATTATCTTAATGGCAATATTTTCTACTCCATTCTCCCTACTTTATGATTCATTTAGCAGAAGATATATAAGCACCAAAGAACGCAATTTGACCCATTTCTCATAGATCTCAGTTACCCAAAGATTTTCATTCAGTACAGTAGTAAGCAGCTGTCCCCTAGTCTACAATGACACAGCAGGGTTGAAGAAACAGCTTTACTAGGCTTCTTTCCTTACAGGTAACTCGCCTCTTGTCCTCAACTAAAAAAGGAGGCTAGGGGAGAAGAGGCACTCACTGTACTAAATCCTGAAAGTTAGGTAAACTTTAGTGCCAACATTTTATCATTTTCAATATCTCCTAATCCAAGCTCTATAAAGCCACTTTCAACACACTGTACATAGAACAATGCATTTGAGACAAACGCACATCAGTTATGTGTGAATGGGCAGAGAAGTGTTTTCTATCCATTGCTATTTTGCTATGACCCTCCTCATTTCCCTTGTCCTTAAACAACCTTCCACTGTCTTTATATCTCTTTTCTTTACATTTAAATAGAAAATAACCATTTTTAATAATAAAACATCATCATCATAATCAGGGTATACTTCTTCCTGGTAAGGCTAGATGCTTTCACTTCCCAAAGTCATCCTCCTTTTCATTCCCTACAGAATGGATTCCCACCCCTACTCTAATTTCCTATCTAACCGCAAGCGATCGTAGTTTATAAAAGAAGGCTCCTCTGCTGTGCTTGGCGATGACCGTTTTAAAGGCGGCAGACCTACCTTTTTGTCTTCTTTCTCACTGTTTTGCCTCTTCTCTGGATTATTACTGTCACTAGCAGTTGCACTTTCCCCTGCCTGCCCATCCTGCTGCTGCTGCTGCTGACAGCCTCCAGACCCCTGCGAGTGGGGGATGGGCTCTGGGCACTGAGAAACTCCCTTAACATCCATCTCCATCTTCCAATTCACTGTATTTCAAGACAAAAGCAGACAAAATACTTTCCACCACCCAGCGTCTTCCTTTTTTCAGGAGGCCGTGGCACGCATGGCTCTGGCTGCCTCTTCTGCACCGATCCGGTGGCTGCAATTCCCCCCTAGATCCTCCAGACTTTTGTATCTAGCGTGTGTGTGTATGTGTGTGTGTCCTTGGTGCGATGGCCTTCAATCGCCCCTAAACAGCAAACGCTAACTAAGCAGATCGCTAGCGACTCAGATCAACTCCCTGCCCCAGTCTAATTGTGGTGATTATTTACTTTATGCTATCTATGTCCCAGGCCCGGACAAGCCTTTTTGGCTGCAGCCCTTTGAACAAAGTTAACTGGCGGGAGCTAAGGACAGGGTGGGGGCGAAGGGAAATCGCCGGGATTTAACACCGTGAAACTGACAATAACCCGGTAATGTCAAGTAAAAGTTAAACCTCCCCCTTTCTCCCCTCCCCCCGCCTCCTCTCCAGATCCTAGGCAAGCACAATACAGCAAAGGAAAAGAAGCGAATTCAGACCTGAGCAAGGTGCTGGTGACGAGGAGGGCAGACGAGCATTTATCCGACTGTTGCCTTTATTTCCCCCCCCCCGCCAACCCCACCTCCCTTCTATAGCAAACGTGGTCTCCTTGATGTTAATCTCCTCGCCGTGATCTGTGTGTATGTGTGTGACTGGAGCTCCCTCTCTCTCAATCTGCCAGCGCCACGCAGCATTGCACAAGGAGAACTGGAGTAAGGAGAAAAACAAGAGCAAATTCAGGCAGGAAATCTAAACCAGTACCAGCCACCGGCTCCCGAGTTTTATTTTTTAAAAAAATAAATAAATAAAATATAGGAGAGAGAGAAAAATCCTGTGTAAATAGTTTAAAATCAAGCGAGACTACAATGTACATACAGGATTATTTTATTCCCTATGATAGCTACTTTAGACTGGAAGTTATGCATGGGTGGGAAGAATGCAATCTCATTAAGAATATTTTAATTATAAAATAATAAGAATAATATTGAAACCCAATCCAGCCAACTGTTTATCTGTAATTTAAAAAAAATTGTGAATTTAAACCAGATAATTCTTAAATCAGGACACCATCAGCTGACTAGCCTGCACTTCTAAATATAACACCACATTGTCCTGAGGAGCTGCTGCTTTAAAAGTTAACTGGAAACATCTAGTGGAAGTTTGTGTGGAACTTTATAATAGCCATAATCCACTACATAAAGATATAGTGCCAGATCCTCAGGAGCTTTGTCCATTTACATCAACTGAGGATCTGGCCCAGGATATTTTGGTAACTATGCTATTCAGTGGTGCCATTTGGTTCTTTCTCTTGGATTTCATTACATCTCACATGGGTTTGTTTCTACATGTACCCTGACATGTCTTATTGCAACAACATGCTGGGTAAAGGGCAAAGGTAGTTTTGTAACACTGAAAAAAAAGTATCACAAAGCCAAATTGTCTTTTAAAATAGAAAGCTTTTAAAACAGAAACCTTTAAAAATATTTGAGTAGTAAAAGAATAAAAATATTTGAATAGTAAAAGAATAAAAAAGCATACCTTGCTAAATGTGGACCTTGTTCTCCTCTCACTTACAATGGTAAGTGTAAATCAGGAGTAACTCTGATGAAATCACTGGCATTTCAATTTAAAATTGATGTAAATGAAAAGAGACTCAGATCCTGTATATTTTATAATCAAATTAATTAAATAAAATCTACATATTATGGGAGGAGAGCATGAGGAGGATTTGATTGTCTAGCACTGAATATACTACTACTACTACTACTCTGTAATCTCATAAAAAGCAGTGCTAGTTTGCAAAATGTTTATGGGTTCTTTTGGGGACCTGTCAGTATTAAAAAAACTGGCTTGCATGAAATAAAAGCTACCCCATAATCAGTAGCGCTTGTGAAACCACCACCACACTCATTAAATAGTAAGACCCAAATCCAGAAAGCATCTAAATATGTGCATAATAATTATGTATGTTCTTAAGTGCATTGCTAGATCAGGGTCAAAGTACTTTGAACAGCATAGGCTGAAAAATGGGGGGAGAGGGTGCTCGCCACATGGACCAGTGTCGGAAGTTTTTTCCCTCAGCAGTATCCGTAAGGGACCCCTCTCATGAGCATCTCCTTGTGCAGGAGGTAAAGGGGTTGCCACAGCTAGGTGTGATATAAGAAGTTCCTCTCGAGTACAGGAACAAGGGGTTCTATTCCTGATACTTTTTAATCCCAAAGGCCAAGGGTGGTCGGCCCATCCTGGACCTGTGAGACCTCAACAAGTACCTAAAGAAGTTAAAATTCCACATGGTTTCCCTGGCCTGTATTATCCCCTCCCTGGATCTGGGAGACTGGTATGCCACCCTTGTCTTGAAGGACACGTACTTCCACATAGCCATCTTTCAAGGACAGAGATGCTTCCTTTGGTTTATAGTGGGGCCCCATCACTAGCAGTTTGCGGTCCTCCCATTTGGCCTGGCGACAGCACAAAGAGTGTTTAACATGTTCATGTCAGTGGTAACAGCTAGATCAGGCGCCAGGGTATTCAGATCTACCTGTACCTCGATGACTGGCTTATCAAGGGCAGCTCCAGGTCTCAAGTCCAAAGGGATGTTGTGGTGCTTCAAGCCACATGCTGCTCTCTGGTCCTACTGGTAAACAACAAAAAGTCGATGTTAGTGTTGGTGTAGAGGATAGAGCTCATCGGAATGGGCCTCAATTCAACCTGCGCCAGGGCATTCCTGCCACTGGAAAGGTTCCACATGTTGACAAACCTCATCGCGGAAGTCTCCGCGTTCCCTCTGACTACAGGCAGGGTCTGTCTGCACCTGCTGGTCACATGGTAGTGTGCACTTATATGGTCTGTCATGCCAGGCTCTGGATGCGGCCCCTCAACAATGGCTGAGGATGGTCTATTCCCAGTCCCGAGACCCCCTGGAAAAAGATCGTTACCACTCCCAAGCGATACTTACCTCTCTGCGATGGTGGCCCAACCACAGGACAGTCCAGGAGGGGGTTCCGTTCAACAACCCCCCTCACTCCTTCGAGTTGGTGTCGGATGCCTAGGACCTCAGCTGAGGTGCGCATTTTGGCGACCTCCAGATGCAGGGGATGTGGTCCCCAGAAAAGGCAAAGTTGCACATAAATGTCAAAGAGCTCCAAGCAGTATGGCTGGCATGCGTAGTCTTCCTGTTCCACCTGTTGGGCAACGTAGTATGAGTCCTGATGGACAACACAGCCTCGATGTTCCACATCAACAGGCAAGGGCGGGCATGCTCGTTGGCTCTCTGTCAAGAGGCACTCTGTCTATGGGACTTCTCCATCAGCCACGAGATCCGCCTAGAAGCTTGACACCTTCCCAGTGTCAAGAATATGCTGGCAGACCAGCTCAGCAGGGACTTCTACTCTCACCATGAGTGGTCTCTCCATCCAGAGGTAGCCTGCATGATCTTCCAATGGTGGGGAACTCCCCAAGTGGACCTGTTCGCTACCACACAGAACAGGAAATGCCACCAGTTTTGTTCTCTGCAAGGTCTGAGCAAGAGCTTCCACTCCAAAGCCTTCCTACTGGTCAGGGAGCCTGATGTACATGTTCCTTACAATTCCACTCATCAGCAGGATCTTGGCAAAGATCAAGAGAGACAAAGTGCTGGTTGTCGTGATCACCCTGGCATGGCCTCACCAGCATTGTTTTGGCATGCTCATAAACTTGACAGTGGCCCCTCCCTGGCCCCGTCCAACTGACCAGACCTGCTGACACAGGACCACAGTCGGCTCCTACACCCCAACCTCGAGTCCCTCCACTTCTCAGCATGGATGCTGTGTGGCTGAACCCAAAGGAGTGGACCTGTTTGGAAGGAGTCTAACAGGTCCTCTGGGGTAGTAGGAAGCCCTCAACTAGACTGACTTACCTGGCCAAGTGGATGAGGTTTTTCCACTGGGTGTCTGAACGCAGCATCTCTCCCTCATGTTCTTCCACAGAGGCTGTCCTGGACTACCTGCTCCATTAGAGGAACCAGGGCCTGGCACACTATTCCATTACAGTGAATCTCTCGGCCATCTACACTTTTCACCTGTCGATCCAAGGACAGATGCTGTTTTCCCAGGACATGACAATCAGATTCTTGAGCGGTCTCTTCCCGCAGGTATGGGCTCCTGTCCCACAGTGGGATCTTAACTTGGTCCTCTCTAGGTTCACAAGCTTCCCTTTGAGCCACTTCTCCCACCTGTCATGGAAGATCACACTCCTGGTGGCGGTGACATCGGCGAGATGGGTCTCTGAAATTAAAGCCTTGACCTCAGAACCACTGTACATGGTCTTCTACAAAGACAAGATTCAGTTTCTGCCAAAGGTGGTATCCACCTTCCATATGAACCAGTTCATCTTCCACCCAATGTTCTGTCACAAATTGCACCAAACCAGTGAAGAGAGGCGTCTTCATGTGCTGGATGTCCGACAGACCTTGGCTTTTTACTTAGAACGTACCAAGCCTTTCCGTAAACCAATTCAACTCTTCATCACTACAGCAGACAGGATGAAGGGCCTTCCAATGTTCTCGCAGAGGATTTCCAATTGGATCACCTCATGCATAGGACCTGTTATCACCTGGTAGAGGTTCCGCTGCCACTGATTGTCAAAGCCCACTCGATGAGAGAGCAGGCATCTACAGTGGACTTCCTGGCTCACATAGCTATCCAGGACATTTGTAGAGCCGTGATGCGATCCTCTGTCCACATGTTCATGGCTCATTATGCCATCACTCAGCAGACCAGGGACGACGCTGGGTTTGGTAGAGCTGTGTCGCAATCTACACATCTGTGAACTCCTACCCACCCCCAGGGATACTGCTTTGGAGTCACCTAATATGGAATGGACATAAGCAAGCACTCAAAGAAGAAAAGACAGTTACCTTTTCTGTAACTGGTGTTCTCTGAGATGTGGTGTTCATGTCCATTCCACAACCCTCCCTCCTTCCCCACTGTCAGAGTTTCTGGCAAGAAGAAACTGAGGGTGGGGGGAGCCAGCAGCACCCTTTATACCATGCCATACAGGCACCACTCTGGAGGGCACCAGAGCCAGTCCCCTACAGATTTTGCTGAGGGAAAAACTTCCAGCAAGTGGCGAGCACACACACCTAATATGGAATGGACATGAGCAATACATCTCGAAGAATACCAGTTATGAAAAAGCTAACTGTCTTTTCTTGTTCCTTACTGTACCATTGTGGTGTTATGCACAGCATTTGCCCTAGGAAAGAAAAGCTACTCCGGGCATAGGAAAATGCAATATCACCACTCTCTTTGGGAGATTGAGTGCCAATGCAGTGAAAAACCCACCAAACCTGTCTGATGATTCCATATTACCCTATGCCTCAGAGCTGGGTTATGGAGAAGCAGTTGCATGCAAAGTGGCATCCAACCATCTGCCCAGCTCTGCCAAGCTGTGCTTGCTCTCCACTTCCCCACTTAGGCACTGCTATGTCTTCACTACTCCCAAAGTGCCAGCATTCCAATATACAGAAGTGTCCATCACCCTCTGGCCATATAAGTGTTCCTCAAAGCATACATACACTGAGGTGCTCTGTTCTGCAGTATATGCAAAATATGAGATTTTGCTTCCCAGGTGCATATATTATACTAATGGCATCCAATGAACCCAACTTTCCTTGCTTATAGAGTTTGGCATCTATATTTGTCTGCTGTTGATTGGTTGCCTGTATGTCATATATGAAAGAAGATGGCCAGCCTCTACTTTCTGGCCTACCCCAAACTCTTTTTTTTCCCTATTTGTACTCATACCAAATCCAGGATATGCATATCTTTTCCTATAGTGCATACCTGATGTTGAGTGTAATGGCTTTTACACAAGTATATATAATTGGGTCCTACATTAGAATCATATTATCAACAAATGTAACTCTTGATATTCTTGAGCAAACATTAGTTGTCTGACTGATTGCATAACTAATAATATTTTTAAATAATTGTATTGTCTTCTTTATAGTGTCTTGATTCATAGAGCAACTACTGCCATAACATCTATGCACTTATTTACAAAGTTAGTAAAGTGATAAATTATATACAAACGTTAAAGAACCAATGTCATTTTGCTGGAAAACAAACTCAGACAACACTCCCACACACATAAAATCCCCCCAGATCCCCAATTTTAAAAAAAAATAGATAAAAGCTAAAGGAAATAAAAACATCTTACCATATGCTCTGAAGCTTACTAGATTTTGGCAGACAACCAAGGAAAGCTAATTCCAAAGACAGTGCCCTTGACTGAGAAAGCCCTGCACTAAGCCTTGAGTGTTTAACCCCAGAAATCAACAGGACCGTAGGATATGAATACATTGCAACATAAACCCAAGGTTAGAATGGTAGCTCAAGCCTAACCCCTCTTCCATTTACACACAATTCGTGCTATCCCAGGGTCGCAGGACTGCAGAGATGGAGGGTCCAAGCCTGAGTCAAGACAGGACCCTGGGTTCAAATCCTATTGCTCTGCAGTGTAGATGCAACCCCACTGGACTCATGCTCTGAAAGTCTGCTAAAAGTATCCCACAAACCCACAGGCTGATTTTCTTTGTCCTCTGGATAGTCAAGTTTAGTGAACAGTCAAGTTTTCTCATACTGCACCACAAACAAAGGGCTAGAGCAGCCACATTTTGGGAGGGTGCTAGGAAGTCTGGGTGGACTTGGGCCTGCATAATGTGCAGACATTGGAGCTCCAGGTTGGGACCCAGGATTCAACAATTCCTAACTGGGGGTTATAAATGTGTGTAGACACTCAAGCCCAAGAAAGCTAAGAAACCCAGGATCTGCTAACTTGAGTTCTACTAAGCTTGAGCTTACATTGCAGTGTAGACATACACTCCGTGGCCATGAGGAGGAATAGGGAGGAAAGCAGATTCTAGATAACCTATTGCAAACTATTCAGAAGTCAGTAAAAAGACTTAAGCTCAATTCTTTGAGTAGGAACTTTTCTCTTCGTAGTGCAAAATGCCTAGTATGCCACTGTAAACATAAAATAATTATTAATAATAATTGATCATAATAATGTATTCACAATAGCTCTTCTCATTCAGGAGGCTGGCTTCTGCACCAGACAGAGATCGTAGGTGGATTGCCAGTGTATCCTAAGTACAACACATTGTAGTAAACTAGACTGAAGATGACAAAGGTGAATGATCAGTGTGAGGTCTGTGTGAGAGGAGTGATGGCTCAAGATCAGCTATACTTCAAGCCATAATACTACGACTACTTAAAAATTCAGGAGCACTGATAGATCTAATATGAGCAATTTTGTTGAAAGACAGGCATACGCTCTCAGCGTAAAGTGCAGCTACCACCTTCTTCCAATCTTCCAAGTGCTTCCAGCAAGCATCCAGGATGGGCTGAACTAGGTTTGCTTTCATCCAGAACTCTGTCTTAGTAAGCCACTGAGAAAGTAATGAGACTACAGAATGTAATTATGAAAAGAAGCCATAGAGCTGAGCATCTTCTGATTACTGATGACACTGCAGACTTAGCAGCTTCCAATGGGACTGTCTTTGACTCCATGTTAAGGCTGTTGTAATCTTTGAGGAATTCACACTTGATAACTGGTTGGTGAAACCAAAGTACAGCACACATAACCAGTTTTGGGTTTGTGCCCTATTTCTTAACAGTTTGTCCTGAAGTTGGCACTCACAGTTGTGAGCCACTCCAGGCAGCTTGACAATGTGAATCTGAGGGTGGGGTTGACAAGATAGAATCCTGTGGTACACTGCCTGTGAGGACTGTTCGGGAGGACAAGCAATTGACAGCAGTACCGACTCTGACCTCACAGGAGGGTAATTCCATCTATACCAGCAAGATCCCACTGGTGAATAAAAATATTCTGGGGATCAATGGACTCTAGAAGTGCTGATAAATCTGAGAGAAGCAGCATGGATCCGTTTCTTTCATCCATGGTAATGGAAATGGTAATGTGCCATGTACTTATGGCACTCTATAAAGAAACAAACAAAAAACTTAGTTTAAAGTTAGTTAAGGTTGCTCTCTAAACCACAAGAAATTAGGAATTACAAAGGATTAAAAGCAATAAAAAGGTTGCAAAGTAAAGAACTCTCAAGTTAGGAAATGCCAGAATAAACACTGTCCCTGCAACATTAATTTAGCCTCCTTGTGTGTACGCATTATGATATAGCCTTTGATTTATATGCAGAAGTGATTACCTGTGAAAAGTTTGCTGTAAGAGACTTGCCCAGCATCTCATAGGAACTTGGCTGCAGAGGCAGAAATAGAATCCAGGTCTCTAGGATGGTATTCAACTGCCCTAACCATGATACTATCACAGACATGACAATTTCCTGCAATATCCTTGAAAATCCTTATTGTATTAAGTTTTATGTATTATTGTGGACTGGGATTGTATGTAATCTCACTAGTGGGAAGATGTGATAATTGTGAGACCTAGCAGTTGAAAAGTTATATTTAAAATGTGCCAGACAAGTATGGACTTTTGAAACAATAAGTGATAAGTGGATTTCTTAGGGAATCCCTACGAAGAGGTTAATGCAAATTCCCAACTCCAGTTGTGTAAGAACCCAGAATTTTGAAGCCTGTTACAGAACGTCAAGATAAAAGGCCTAAGATGTATAAAGAAATGGCTGATCTGCCCAGTCTCTGTTCTGGTTCTGGATCAAATGCAGATGAATCTGTAACCACGGGAAAAGCTCAGTTGTGGATTTTGAAAGACTAAAACCTACCAGAGTCTTACGACAGAGTTGAGGTTGACTTCTGGTAAACTTTTTAGCACGCATGTAGGTTCTTTTATTGTTTTAATATGTTTATTCTTAACATAAAAGCTTTTACGTTAAGAATAAAGGCACTTGCGTAGAAGGAACTGGTCATTTATAACTGTGAGCAATATACTGGCCATAACCCTTGGACAGAAAAGCACAGCATGGCCGTTGGCCTGTTAGGCAGCCTGGCTTGCTAAGGATACCATAATGTAAGGCAGGGAGTGGTGCAGTCTAAAAATTCCCATTCAGGAGTGAGTGAGACACAGGTCTCCACCCAAGAGAGGTGACAGCTCGGAGCCAAAAGTCTAAAGTGGATGCCCTTGGACAATAGAGGGGGACTATAGGTGCAGTTGCCCTGAAACAGTGACAAAGACCATCCTTTCTCTTTTGCAATCCCAGGCTTCATTTACTACAAACCTAACTTTTACAATAAAAGAGGCAGGGATCCTACAGATAACAGATTCCTTTACTACACAAACCCAATCCATCCCCACAGCATAATGAACCGGGGCCCTGTGCAAAAAAATAATATGCAATCATTTAATTAAACACTGTACCATAATGTATACGTACAATGGGGCTGAAGTAAGGTTGCACAGGTAACATTCATTCTAGCATTTTCTTACTTGAGAGTGCTTGACTTTGCACCCTTTTAATCCTTAACTTTGTATTTCCTATTTTTTTATATTTAGTTTATTGATGAGAGTAACCTTAACTAACATTAAATGAAGGCTTTTCTTTTGTTAATTTTCTTAGTTTTTTAAATAAAGAATATATGTGTGTGCGTGCGCTATTTAAATAATAAAGCACTTACACAAGTTTGTTGTCTTCAATGTATATTTTGTTGCCATTGTTATCTCTGTGATGTTCCAGATTACCATGTTGACCAATACATTGACATTAAATCTAATGCCTAAATCTATATCTATTCAAACAAAACATGTTTTTTTAAATGTAGCTTCAATTTTACTGCAACTTCCACATGATAGGGTTTTTAGCTGTGTAACAGAAACCAAATAGGGAATCAGATCTAAAATCCCCAGCTTTTTTATAAAAAGCTTCCAGTTTGTAAGAAATAGATAACAATAGGAGCTGTAATTCTATATCCAAAAGGAGCTGTAATTTTATATTTTATTTTCATGTACCCTTTTTGAGGAAAGTAACAAACAGTTACCCTTTGAAAAGAAACAGCGTACCTTACCACAGGGCAAACCCAAAGGAGCACAGCAGGAGCCTATCAGAACCCAGCATGCTTTCATTATAGCTCCTCCTGTGACCCATCTTTGTCATAATGTTATGGCAGTCTGAGGTCAATCATTTATTAAAGGCAGCCATTGCCATGACAACCAGGGCAGTAGTAATTCTACCCAAATATACAAATGAATTGGAGGGAGAGATGAGTGGCTGATTTTCTCTCATGTCACAATGTTACTTCTCATGGAGTAGCGGGGGACAGTAAATGTGTCAAAAAGCCACGCTTTTTTTAGTGCTCTAGTTTTTACACATTTCCTAAAAATAACAACATACTAATTCAAAATTACACATTGGTGATCATTCCACACAGGCATTAATTAGCTTGGTTCAAATTCCCCATGGCATATTTAAAAAAGAAGTTCTGAAAAAAGTTGAGACACTAAGGTACAGAACCCTGCAAAACACAAAAGTCTGAAGCAACCTTAAGTATGGTCTCACTACTGTAAAACCATAATAAGGCACATTTCTAAATATGCACTGTATATTACGATATACAGCACAAAATCAAAAATTTCTGAGCTCAGTTCTATTGTTTATTTTCAGTACAAATGGCATTAAAATATTTCAAGTGAAATCAATATTACAGCTCATTACCATACACGCTATGCTCTTCCTTAGGGTGTAGTCTATAACGGTTGCTTAAACAGATTCTAGAAACATGCATACCCTAAAATATAAAGGTAACACATTTCAGGACCAACTATAGCTTTCATGGATCAAAGATAAAAGTTTGGTTACAATGAAGTTACGAGTTTAATGTAAAAGACAGGAATAAGACTACATGATGGGACTGAAGTGGGGGCCAATGGTTCTAAGCAATATTATTGGTATAACTGCAAGACCAAGATTAGTCCCTATCATGTTAGGCACTATAGTAACACCCAGAAAGAGAGACCTTGCACTGAAGAATTTCCCATTCTAATAATAAGACTGGCAAATAGTGGGAATAGAAACAGAAGCACAGCGAAGTAAAATGATTTGCTCAAGGTCACAAAATAGGTCCGTGGCAGAGCTGGACCATCTTCTTGAGTCCCAATCCAGGCCACATTATCCACTGGACTACATTATGCCTGTGATTTTGGCTACATTTTATGTATTTATCACAAGAATACTACAAAAACAAATTATCAGAAACTTCTGCTTAATCATTCATATAAAAATAGATGTTTGCTTTAGAAAACTGAAGTTGTTGCATGCAAATATTTTTCCATGCCTCTTCCATGCACATTTGATGTAAGTTAATATTGGTGAACTGAAGATACACTGCATCTCAAAAAAACTTGATTGCTTTAATTTGTGGATCTTAATTATTATGACTGAAAATGGTTACTATAAATAAGCAGGCTATATCCAACCTTTCAAAAAATGTAGCCCCGGATGTCATGTGATGTGGTGCATTTGACATTGCATTACTTCACATGACTTTTGGTTCAGAAATCACCTACTAGACAGAATCGGTATTTGACACTAATATTGACCTTTTGCTACCCTCAGACAATTCAAATCAAAGGTTTCCTTCTGTCAACTCAGACTGGGGCCTCACTCAATACTATATCTGTCAACTTGCATTTCAGGATATTTCTTTCTCTTGGATAAGAGTTGCAAACAGAGTTGCTTCCTTGTGAAGATTCTAATCCTATTGATAATTTGATCTGTACTATACATTTCAAAGTGCCTGATACTGAATTTCATTGTGGCATTTTCCCATCCATCATTCTCTGTTTCTGTTCTCGAAAGGGTCTTAGTGCTAGTATGCAAACATTCAACAACCTTGGGACTACTTTCACATTCAAGCTCTCACGTATACAGATATTTCTAGCTTAAAAGGTCGGTAATTGTCTAAGCTTAGCGGAGGTTATCCTATAAGAAATATACTGCACAGCAACATAATAGTACTAGGGCTAAAGGCAAGCCACTGATGTCCTTTGTCAAATACTTACAGAATAAAGAGTAAATCTATTCCTGGAGCTCCACCATCCTCACCTTTTTCCTTTTTACAAACAGAAAATTTTCCAGGCTACATTTTCAAAACTGGCCTCTTTCTACCCACAAATCAGGTAGTTTAGATATTGCATTCTATCATTTACACCCAATACTGTGGCTGCTCCCTGATCTTCAGTCTATGGCAGCAACCTCCACCCTAGCTACAGGGTGGTGGTTGTGCAGGATCTCACTGGACATGCCAGGGACAGAAGGGCATGCAGCCAGGGAGCAGACACACTGCATGGCATTTTAACCTCAGGACCACATAGCTCTGGAAATCTACATGGGAATTAATGGTTAACCCTCTCATTAACTCCTCTGCAGTTTATACAATAAAGATGGGAACTGTTTGTGCCCAAAAAGGCTGCTGGTGGAGCAGAGCTGACTAAGAACAAGAGCCCACATAGACATCCCAAGTTCTGCAAAGTTGTGATTCTCCATAGTCTACTTGGCTTTGCAGTTTAGTAAACCACTGTTCTTGCACCCAACCATTGCCCGTTGATGGATGAATTAGGAATTTTATAAGGAGAGCATCACCAGCACGAGCAAGGTGATGATAACCTAACCTAATGGCATATGCTATTTCATGTGTTGCCTGACTCTTCTTTTGGGGTCCACTAAGATTTTTTTCTCTCACATGGAATAGTCATTATCCAATGACTTGGTGGTGGTGAATGTGTGGTTGCATTGGGTTGCACTGGACTGCATACAAGGTTATATTTTAAAAGAAATAATACAAATATAGGTACAAATATACATAAGAATTCTTAAAGATGTGAAAAATCCATCTAACTTTGTGGTCATAAAATCATGTGCGGTTGTAAGGTCAGCACAAGGAAGTTTGATTTTGCTACCACCAGCTCCTTAACTGTGTACTGCTTTATTCTGTGAATAGTTCTTTTGACAGTTTATGAAGTAAGGTACTACTTAGTGTGGCTGAGAGCAGCAGAATCAGACTCATGATAAATAAAGGCATAGCCTGCACACATTATACTAGTAGCAAAAATACTTTGCAAACAGCTTTCCATGGAGAGGGCATGGTTGAAAATGAAGCCAAATAAATAAAGTTTTGAAAACTTTTTTATAATGTGATCCTTTGCTATACTCCTCTCTTAATTTTATATATGATTTGGGAATTTGACATAGAAATGAACCCCAAATCTCCATGTTACTCAAAACTCTTATAATAATCACAATTCATTTGATGATATGACATTCCAATTTATTAATGTTTTAAATATCCCCTGAGACTTTTGTAAAATTGAGGTTAATCTTCCCTTAGGATAAGCACTTTTTATGGAGAAATAAATATCTGTTGCTGAACAAGCACATATACTTATTCACTTTTCATAGGCTAAATTGTGGCTGGGTCTAATGCATCCACCACAGGAGATTAAAGGAAACAATCCTCTACACTCTCCCTTCTGTGCAGCCATATTAGACATGCTCAGATTGTGAGATTAGGTGAGGAATGCAGGGGCTGAGTGACCAACTGTCCCTCTGCAACAGAGCAGGCAGTGAAGGGTGGAACCATGACTCCATTGCCACTGAAGCTGGTTGGAACCAAAGGATATGTCTACACTGGAACTAGGAGATCTGATTGCAGCTGCACCTATAGACATATCCAAGCTAGCTCTGATCTACCTACATTAAAGCTTGAGTAACAATAACAGTGTAACTGCAGTAGCAGGGACTGCAGCATGGGCTAGCTGCTCAAGTCTGTACCCAGGGTCCTGGGTGGGGTTGTATTCAGAAGCCTAGCCTGTACTG
Organism: Dermochelys coriacea; assembly: GCF_009764565.3. Taxonomy (NCBI): domain Eukaryota; kingdom Metazoa; phylum Chordata; order Testudines; family Dermochelyidae; genus Dermochelys; species Dermochelys coriacea. The sequence goes on from NC_050069.1 coordinate 197,551,213, forward strand.
CTGCCTCTGCGGCCCCAGCTACATTGCTATTGTTGCTCAAGCTAGCTTTGATCTAGTATTGGCTGCACTCATTTCCCCAATCCTCTTTCTATATTAGCTCTTTTCTACTGTATTTTATTTTCATTTGCTCTCCTCAACACCTCACAGTAGAAGCAAGCATAAGGCTTGATGTATTAATAGCTTTTTTTTTTTGTAGCAGACTGTATGTGTGTATATGCAAGTATAGTTTTGAGCTTGGGAGATGGTATTTGTTTAAAACTGTCAAAACTGAAGACTGGAAGATTTTCTTGGTGCTGAAAATAAGTGAGTCATTCATCTGGTGCTATCTGCATTCATGATGTGCACATAAGTACCCTCTTTAAAATGTTTCTGCTCTTAATTTTTGAATTAACAAACTGCTCATTTTGGCTACTTCTTCCAATTTTTGCTCATTCTCTGTCCCCTTTAAGATATGCCTCCCACTCTCCTCATTACCATAGTACCCCTGAAAAATATTTAGATGCCTGGTAATTAGTCCAGAAAGGAAAATAAGAAGCTTTTCTAAAACATAAGCTGATATTTTAAAAATAATTATAACTTTTTAAAAAAAAAATGAAAAATTGGTTAGACACATGGAATATCAGCTATTCCTTTACTTCCGGGTAGTTTAAGGTTCCAAGTTTTACATATTACATTCAAGGCCAGATCCAAAGCACACTCAAGTTAATGAATAGGGAAAAGTTATGCCTAAAGAATACAGTCCTCACACCTCTAAGTTTTAATGACAGGTCTAGTACTGCTGTCCTTTGATATCAGTGGAGTTGTTTGAGTATGAACTGAAGGATTGGGCCCAACGTCACAGGAGAAACACAGGATCCTGAACTGAGGTCTGTAAGTTAACTTACAAGAGAGAAAAAAGAAAAGGAGTACCGGTGGCACCTTAGAGACTAACAAATTTATTAGAGCATAAGCTTTCGTGAGCTACAGCTCACAGAATGTCTGTAGTTCAACTTGCTTTGTAACAGCGCTAAACAATCACCTATTTAAGTGTTCTAATTAAGTAAGCATTTCCTACATAATTTGGATATAAAAATGCTATGGATAGTTCCCTAACTATAAAAAAACCCCACACTTCTCACTATTTCTATAGTATGCTAATTTAAAAAAAGTAAATGTGGGGAAATTTTAAAGAAACATGTATTTTTTTCAAAAGTAATATATGAAATATATTTTCTTCAACTTGTTCACCATACCAGTATGTGCAACGCTAACAAGAATACACACACAAACCAAGAATACACACAAAAACCCACTAGTTAACTGCAAGACAACAGGACACTGATGCAAACCTTAAGTCCTATAAACAGACAAGTGTGGGATAGGTAAAAGATGAATATATCACAAGGAACATTTGCTTGTTCCTTAGAGTAGCTTATTATACTGTTATTATTTTTTGGGGACCATCACTGGCCATGGCACCCTACAAAACACAAAGGAAGATACATTCCTGTCCCCAAGGCATTTACAATCTAAGGGCCTCATCCAACTCCCTTTGAAACTAGCCATCAGAAAGATGCTAATGTTGGAGGTGGCATTGCTCTGTATGATACTGCAGGAACTCCCCATCTTTGGCTGGCCTCTTGGTGCAGGGTAGCTGGTGCTGTAAGCTTGTCATTAGTCTCTAAACAATCAAGTAATGAAATAGTAACTCAGGATTCAGCTGTTTGAGCCTCTAAACAAAGAGAAATTGTGGGCATATATTAGATCAACAGCAGGCACATCCGGGGAGACGAGGCTAGAGTTAGTTGTAATGGATAGGGCAGACAGGATACAGTCTGTGATCCAAGAGTATTAGATAAAGGAGATTTAAATTGGATGGGTTTTCCATTGGGAGTCTACCTTCAGCTGGAAACTGTAGACTTACTGATGCATGTATTTAAAAACCTCATAGAGCCTCATGATGAAAGGATCTTGGTTTACATTGGAACACCTAATTTGGATTATCTTGATGCTCCAATCCTAGAGAACATGTTTGGTATATAGTACTTGGGGTAACAAAAACTTTATTTAATCAAAAAGTATTCTTGAGATTAAATGGCTCTTGATTTCCAAATAGATCAATGAAAGTGTGCTGATTTGTTGTTGAGAAGCTGCCAAAATATCTGTTTTTCTGGAATCTCTTCCGTCTCAAAAATCAATAGTTAGGCTTAAAACTTTTGCCTGAGCAATCAGGTCTTCAGTGGTATTAGCAAAGTAATCCTCTTGTTATCTGCCTAATATCTGGTAGATAGATTTTGTCTTCAGAAGTCTAATGAAATGGGCACTGTGCTGGAATAAAATAAATAAAAGGGGGACACTTATCAAACCAACATTTGTCATTGTAACAGAAATTCCTGTTCTTCAGAAGGAATCTTATATCAACCATTTCTTACAGAAATAGATGGTTTGGGTCAGAAAAGTTCAAAGATGAGTGAAGTATCAAAAACTTCTCTTAAAATCTGTAAATTTTACTTGGATAAATAGCCATCTCATGATGGCCATCTGCTCTCTGGTAATCACATTTTGATTTTACCTCTCACTCAGCACCTTTAACAACTAGAGAGAACTCATTGTTTACAATCCTCAAAGCTTGTCAGTTGTCTGATAGATAGTTCTAAGATTTTAGGGAAAAAACCTGACAAATTATTTATCTCTTCTACAAAAGAATGGATCTGTTCAATTAAACACAATTAAAGAAATAAACTAGCTTTCAAAGAACCTGGCATTGATATTTCTAGATTGTGAGCACATGCCTTGAGATAAGAATTTGTAACTAATGTTGTATCCAAAGGGATTAAGATGAATTTGATCTTTAAAGATGCCAGGTGGCCAAAAGGAAATATTTTAGAAGCTTTATTGGAAGCCTTCAGACAGGAATAAATATGATCTAACTTTGCAGACAGCCAGTTACTATAGGATGGTGTAGCCTATTTCTAGACAAATGATTATTCATTAGCCATGATGTCTGAGAGATGAAGATTGCCAGGAATTTACAACAAAAGTAGTCCCTTTTCTCTTAGTCATGGCAATAACTCATTATTTCTCAGCTTACATGTTCCAAAAAACTTGCAGTAGAATTTTTCACATATGTATTTGTGGTTTTTGTTGATGTTTTCAAAAAAGAATTCTCAGAGAACACCATCCCAGAGGGGGATGTTTCCAAGGGCAACTAGCTCAGGTGAACAAAGGTCTGTGGATAGAATCTAACAGAAGTTTTATTCAAAATATTAATTTCTGTGTTATTACAGTGTTGTTTGTTGTTTCACATTTGAAACTGTTATTGGTGTTATTTCAATTGTTTGAAAATGAGCTTACAGAAACTGATAAATTGTATAAAAAATAAATAAACACCACTTTGTGGCCCAGCTTGTGCTCCTTTATTCTCTTATCTATATCTTGGGAAGAAGCAAGAGGGAGATATAGAGTGACTTTGTCCCCTCAACATATATGAGCAGGATGGTGCATGGAAGGGATGGAACCTTGGCTCCTACACCCCCACCCGCACCCGACCCCAAACTGACCAATATAGTTGTATGATCTGGAGGAAATATGCTCTGACACCTATAGACATGAAACAGGGTACCTCCCCCTTGTTTCAAAGGAGATCCCAGGAGTTACAATCTGCTTTCTGGTGTGCTCCATAGAAAGCATAACATCAAGATGCCCCTTGCTGAGAGCAAAGCTACAATTTAGCCACAAATGAACACAGATGTTAGTTATGCAATTTTGTTTTCTTGATATGAGGTAAAAACCTCGTTATTACAAACATCAATCTTATGATGAATCAGTTATACAAATCCCAAATGGGGGGGGGAGGGAATTTACATAATGAAAGTGATGTCGATGAAGAACAAATTGACATCCCTTCACGTTCTGCTGCCTTCAGTATACTTGCTTTGCAGTGGTTTGAAGGACAAGAAAGCGACTCCATGCACCATACCTACTGTAATTTTGAGATTTCAATTTTATGAAATTTTCTATTGTACAATTCCTCAATTCCCAATTAGTTTGTAAAATAGGGGATCTACTGTAATAACATATTCAGGTATGACTCATGTCATTGTGTACTTCTGTTTAAAAATATTTTCAGTAAAGTAGGATGTTGTTAACTGCTAATACTTGGTTGTTATTTTTTAAGTATAAGCTTGACTTTGACTTGCAAGGCTTTTACAACCTTAATGCTGTGTTCATTACTTCTTTTTTTTTTTAACTTGGAACTTCCTTAGATTTTGAAATAAGTTTTCAAGAATGTCTAGTGAGGCTTTGATATGTATTTAAAGTTCAGAATTTTGCCCTAAATTTGAGTCAATGGACAGCATATTAGTCATGGATTAAAACTGACTGTAACAGGGGTCTCCCCAATCTTGGTATCAGCCTGCCAGTTCCTCCAATCATGTAAACTTGTCAGACAACACATTGGCCAGCTGCATCAATGAAGCTTCCACCAGCGTCAGTATTTCCTTTCCTTTTCCCAGGGTTACATTTACTGTTCAAACTCAAACACAATTCAGCATCAAAACAGGTAAGCCAGGTCCTGCAGAGTGCTCCTTCCTGCTGCCACCTATGCAGCAGATATCCCAGCCAGGACTTTCACCTTGCTAGGCTGGCAAGCCCCTTCAAATCAATTCCTTGACCCTAGGCTCTAATATAGAAACCTGCCTATGCCCTACAGCTCTCCCTCTGAATTCAGGCTGTCCTTTATATCTCAGCTGGCCTTGCTCTGAGTCTCATTTTACTACAATGTGACCCTGGGAGGTAGGCTGAGTCTGGCACAAAGTGCAGCTGAATCCCTACTCCCTTGAAGTGCAGTTCACCCTGCAGCACTGAGAAATGAAGATTTTGTTCTAATTTTGTAAAATGACTTTCTATAATACAGACCACAAGTCTGCAACAGGGCTTTGGAGCTGTGCTCCAGCTCTGCTCCAGCTCCAGGCAAAAACCTGCAGCTCCACTGCTCCAGAGCTGCTCCGCGCTCCAGCTCCAGGCTCTGTTCCAAAGCCCTGGTCTGGAATGTAGGCTATGCTCCTCATTACATTCTGGAAGATAGCACCACCAACCAGATGGTTGTGAGTCTTTTATTTCCAAGGGAGCCCCTCTTGACAGCAACCCTTTCTCTCTTTCTCAGCAGCTCAAATTTGTTTTGCTGAACTGGCCTCCCGGAGGAGTGACGTTTTCTGTCATTTGAGGTAGATGTAATTTGGTTTAAGAGTAATGTACCTAATTCTTTAAAAAATGGTAGTAGGGCTTGGACTAGGGTATAAACACCATACTCCCATGACTAGAGTCCCAGCTCCTGGGGTCATGTGATTACATCAGACTCTCAGCTTTCATTTTAAAACAGTAATCCTCATCTTTTTTAATCCTTCATGATTGCAAAGAAAAGCTTGAAAACATGAATTAAGCACAATTTAGGTAGTGACATAAGTCACTGCCTGAGTCTGCAGAGAGCCTGAAGTGAAAGTTCTGAGAAGTGTGCATCATATTATCTCCAAGATTCAGTGCTTTGTGGGATCCCATCACCACAACACAGGACTCTGCATGTGGCAGGAGGATCAGGATGCAGTGGGCCTGGTCCAATCTCCTACGTAGATACTCCTGGCAACTACACTAAATACAGGTGGACCCCTGTTATTCCTAAAGGGAGGAGTGGCCTGCTGCCATTCCTGTGGTATTAAAGCTGTCGCAGGCCACTTCACTTTTCTCTTTGAGAGGGGAGACCCCCTTCTAGGTGAAAGGTGAAACCACAATTCAGGAGTGGAATACTAGAAGATGAGTATGGGATCATGCATCCATTCTACTGAAAAATTAGGGCATCATGTACATTTTAAAATATATATTATGTCTATTGGTTAACTATATAATTACCCACCACTCTTCAAAAGCAGGGAATGGAAGTTCTCTTCAATGATACTAGCCATCTAGCACACATCAGTTTGTTACAAATAATACATTAATAAAAGGAATAATACACAGAGGTGTTGACCCTATCTGAACAAAGAAGTAGATGCTAAATACCTGACCCATCTACTGCCCCTTCTCTTTCAGTTTACTCAGTTTCATCTTTGCTATATTATGATTTAATATGAATGTTTGCCCATGAGATTTTTCCCATGAGGAAATTAGGTGCCCAGCTCATACTGAGCTCCAATGGGATTCAGCACTTAATTCTTTTAGGATTCTCTAAAAGTATTAGTCTATACTTCTGCTGTAGTAAATACATATTACTTACGAAACTGTAAATTAAAAGAACATTAATGGTGCAAAGTCAATCACTCAAAAATTAGGAAATGTCCAAATTAAGGTCTCCCACTTAACCGTAATTCACCCCCTACTGTGAATCAGTGTGATAGTCTTTAATTACATGATCACATATATTTTTTCCACAATCACTCAGTACACAGTGTAGATGCTGCAAGCTGAACAGTTAGCTAGTCAATTTTTTTATCCTCATCATTAAATGTGTGTTCCCATGCATTATTTACTATACACCATCCAAACCCTGTACTAAGTACTGCAGTATTGCCAACCTCAGGATCCAAAATCATGGGTCAGACCCCCAAAAATCATGAAATATTTTTAAAGAGTAAAATAAAATCATGGTTTTTAGTTTGCTTTTTGACTTTTTAACTTCCCTCTATTCTTCTGCCAATATGTGTATGGTAATTTCATGTTGAAAAGTCAACCTTCAATCCATGCAAAAATGCTACCTTTCCCTAGTTCCTCAGATGAAGACTCCACTTATCCTCACTTCACCACTAAGGTAAGGGAACTGCCACGACTGGGGCATGGGCAGTCAGGCCTAGTAGTTGGAGCCAAAGAAAGTGTCAGCTACCAAGCCAAAGATCAGAGCCAGAGACAGTGTCAGGTGCCAGAGCCAGAATCAGAGGTAAGACAGAGAAGTAGGGACCTGGAGTAGGGCAAGACAGCAGGAACTGGGAGTAGACGGGAGTCTGGGATAGGAGGACAGGAACCAGGAGCAGGCAGCAATGGGGGGCTCAGGATTCTGGTAATCAGGAGGGATCCAAATTAGTCACCTGCCAGGGATTACTTTAGTTGCTCAGACAACTTCCTGTTACTTCTTAGTTTATATACAGTCCATCAGCCAATCAGGCACTTGGATATTTCCCCAGTGTGGAACTTTGGGGGTGGGACCCACTGCCTGGGCCCAGGTTTGAGGCCTGTGATCCCTCAAATTACCCCATACCATAGTGTGCCCTCTGGGTGGTTGTGGGCCAGGTTTTTCAGGTGGATTTTGGTGAAAGGCACTTACCAGGTCAGGAGTGTGGACATTCTCTGACAGTTCCTGGGAACACTCTTCAGGTCTGTAGCCTTCCCAATTTACAAGATACCAGAGTTTACCCCATCAAATTTTGGCATCAAGACTCTCATGGATGATGTACTCATCATGATCTTGAGCTCATACCAGGAGAATAGGGTGATTGCGAATGGTGAGGAAATGGGTCCAGAAGGTAGGGCTTCAGGAGTGATATGTGAAAAACTGGGTGCATTCAGAGAGAATGGGGCAAGTCGAGTTCAAAGGCAACTGTATTAATTTACCAGCGAATTTAGTAGGGTCCAAGGAACTTAATTATGAGATGGCCTATTCATGTCCATCTTTTGTGGACAGCCATATCTTCTACCCTACTGACACGGTGGACCCCTCCTGTCATTGATGGGCCGTATATTGTTTATAGCTCTTCTTGGAACCCTCCAGATGAACTTTTAAGTCATTGGGTTTGGCATAGCTGTTGTATCCAGCCTAGGGCTGCTGGATTGTGGGAAGTTACAGGTAGCTTTGGGCAGAACATGGGATGGAACCCGTAATTTAAAAAAAAGAAGGGCTTTGCCCCATAGACATGTGTTCTGCATTATTGCATACAAACTCTGCCTAGAGCAGCAGCAAGGAGCAGCAATGTTCTGATGGAAGCGGATGTAACACCCTGAAGACATTGGTTCAGGATCTGGTTGGTTCTATCCTCTTGATCATTAGTCTGAGTGTGATAGGCTGAGGAGAGGCAGGAGCAGATGCCCAAATCCAAAGAGCTTCTCACCAGAAATGGGAGACAAACTGTGTGCTGCAGTAAGAGACAATGTGCTCTAGGAGGCTCTTGAAGCAGGAAACTTGGCCCACCCAGAGCCAGGCAGTTTCCTGAGAGGAGGGTAGGCCAGTGCATGGGATGAAGTGTGTCATCTTCATGAGGTGGTCCATAACTGTCATGATGATGGTGAACCCATTGGACTGGGGTAGTTCTACCACAAAAGTTTAAGGCAATAACTGTCCAGGGGACAGGTGGAAACTCAAGGACTTCGAGGAGTTCTAGGGGTGTATTATGCGATGCATTGGAGCAGGCACATGCATTGCAAAAGGCCACATAGGCCTGCACTGTGGTCTGTATGTGAGGCCAGTAGAAGACACGAGAGATGAGTTGCTGAGTTTCGAAACAGCTAAAATGTCCTGCCGGGGGGGAAATCATGACTACTTTTAGGGCAGTAGTCCTCGGAGGCCTGAAGGTAATATATATGTCCTTTTATGTAGGTTACTCCATTTCAGACCTCGTGAAGTTCCTTACATGTGGCTTTCTGCTTAACTGGAAGGATTCCATGGGTTGAGGCCGATCTTATGAAGTTGATCAGATCTTGACAGGGAGCTGTTCTCAGAAAGTTCTGAGGCTTGAGGATTCAGGAGGTTTTCAGGTTTGGTCCTTCAGGTCAGTGTAATACTTGCCTTCTGCTACAAAGCATCAGTGATGCTGTGTTTGGCTCCTGAAAAAAGGAGATCATGAAATTAAAGCAGGAAAGGAATAAGGCTCAATGAAGTTGCCCTTGGTTGAGGGCCTTGGCACTATACAGATTTTCAAATTTCTTGTGGTCAGTGTACACCTGGATTGGAAACTGGGCCCCTTCTAGATAGTGGTGCCACTCTTCAGAAGCAATCTTAATTGCAGGAGTTCATTGTCTAAAATGTCATAGTTCTGCTTTACAGGAGAGAGTGTCTGGAATAGAAGGTGCACGGATGTAGCAGTTGTTGAGGAGCATGCCTTTGGGATAGCACCATCCCGATCGCTAAGTTGGAGGCAATTGCCTTGATGATGAAGGCTTGCATGGTGTTGGGGTGGACCAATATGGGAGTGATGGTGAAGGCAAGTTTCAATTGTTCAAAGACTTATTGGGCCCCAGGAGACAAAAAGAACCTGGTGTTTTTGCAGAGCAGGGCAGTGAGGGGGGCAATCCATTCAAGAATTTTAGGATGAACCACTGATAGAAGTTTGTGAACCCCAAGAAGCACTGTAGTTCACGAATGTTACATGGCACTGGACACTGACAGAATGTCACATGTGCGTTTGTAAACCCAAAGGGCATCACAAGATACTCAAAGTGGCCATAATGCATTCCAGAGGTGGTCTTTCATTCATCCGCAGATCTAGCGCATACTAAGTTGCAGGCCCCTGGAGGTCTAACTTTGTGTACACACAGGTGGTACTCATGCAGTCCATTAGCTTGGGGATTAATGACAGCAGGTACTGGTTTCTAATGGTGACCAGATTTAGGGCCCACTAGTCAACAGAGAGGCTCCTATCCTTCTTTTTAACAAAGAGGACTGGTGCCCTGGCAGGCGATGTGCATTTATGCAAAAAGCCCTTGTCTAGGTTCTCTTGAAAGTAGGTGCACAGCATGGCTAGTTGAGACTTTGACATGGTGCATATATGCCCAAATAGATTGTCTGTCCCTTGTTATAGCTTAAGTGGGCAGCCACAGTCTCTGTGCAGGGGCAGGGCATCAGTGTTATTTTTTCAAATACATCTTTGTAATCACTGTACTTGGATGGAAGTTGAGGACCAGAGTTGGTGTGCAGCTTTGCTGGGCCTGCTACCCTGGCCTGCAACTGTTGGGGATCTACTGCACGCTGCCTAATTCCCAGGGTCAAGCAATGCAGCTGGCAGAATTCTGAAAAGAATGCAAACTTTTAGTTCATGTCAGCAGTTAAAGAGGTTGTGGAGGACCAGATACAAGATATCCAGGATCAGAGGGAAGTATAGGGAATGGATGATAGGGTCTCTCAATGCCCCTGTAACTTTGAGTAGAACGGTTTCTGTAGCCACTGGCCTGGATGTTCAGAGGGACCTGTCAATCGTCTCTACCAGATCTGGAACAGGTTTGGGTCACAGGGGAATCTGTATTGCCCAGGCCATCTCTGCATCAAGGAAACTGTCTGCCGCACCCGAGTCAATGAACGCCTGCTGTGGAGGAAGTGGTTGGGAATGCCCTGGGATTTGAAACTGAACTGGGATTTGTAGGTGCGGTGTTCATTAATGGAAGCCAGCACACCTCCCTGCCAGGACCTCAGTTGTGGTTTCAGGGGAATACTCTGCCAGGACACCCAGGCTAGCCCCCTTTACTGAGCCTAAGCTGGCTCATTTCTTGGATTCCTTCTGGACTGGGTTCCTCATGAGGAAATTGGAGATAGCATGGCCCAGCTCACCACAGTAGTAGCACAAGTTAAGGTATTGCTGGCACTCTCTTGAGGGTTGAGTTGTTGGCAGGTTGGGTCTACCTGCTTCAGATCAGCTGGCTGGGTGGAATCCAATAGCAGGAGGCACACTCACAGTGCCCCTCTCCTTTCGACTCATTGTTCACATAGATGATTGTTGATATGGATGACGAGCTCTATGGAGGCATCCAGACCCACTGGGGTCTCTCTCAACTCAGGTCAATTTGTCCTTCATCTCATCCCGGAGGCCCCATTGAAACTGATTGGGCCGTCTCATTCTACTCTGTTTCTGATATGAGACAGCAGAAGTGAACTACATACAGAGTGGCTTGACCTGACCCCTGTTGGAGTTTCTGCAGGGGGGCTCAATGGAGTGGGTGTGGTAGGATCATTGAAGATGGTCAATATTGCCCACTGGAAGGCATCCCACTTAGACAGAACCAGCCTGTTGGCTTCCAAAAGGGGAAAGACTCAGTCCAATGCCTCCCCTGTCAACAGGCTGACTACCAGGCCTACCTTGGTATGATCAAAAGCATACATTTGCAGTCAAAGTAAAAACAAGAAGCAGCTCTGATTCATGAATGATGGAATTTGGACCAGCTGAAGAAGTTACAGTGATCTGAACAAGCTGCAATGACCAGAGTTTGGGCGGTCAGGCCTACTGGTCAGAGCTGGAGTCAGGCCTAGTGGTCGGAGCCAAGGGTCAACACCAAAGACAGTGTCGAGTAACAAGCCAAAGGTCAGAGCTGGAGACAGAATCAGGTGCCAAGCCAGGGGTCAGATGGAATCTTCTGAGAAGTTAGCTGCTCAACTCTAACTACTGAGAATGCATGAACTGAGATTTTCATAGGCTCATTCCTTGATCAAATTTTGGCAATTTTTCACAGGAATGGCAAAAGGCACAAACATGACATCAAGGAGACTCCCAGCTAAATTTCAAGTCTCTGCTCCAAAACACGGATGCTCTATAGCTTCTCAGTTAAACAAATGTAAGAATTTTTAACATGGGCAAAACAATACTTTCTCCCCTAACTCGTTCTGAGAAATGTCTGAACATAAGAACATGAGAAAGGCCACACTGGGTCAGACCAAAGGTCCATCCAGCCCAGTATCCTGTCTACCGACAGTGGCCAATACCAGGTGCCCCAAAGGGAGTGAACCTAACAGGTAATGATCCAGTGATCTCTCTCCTGCCATCCATCTCCACCCTCTGACAAACAGAGGCTAGGGACACCATTCCTTATACATCCTGGCTAATAGCCATTAATGGACTTAACTTCCATGAATGTATCCAGTTCTCTTTTAAACCCTGTTATAGTCCTAGCCTTCACAATCTCCTCAGGCAAGGAGTTCCACAGGTTGACTGTGTGCTGAAGAAGAACTTCCTTTTATTTGTTTTAAACCTGCTACCCACTAATTTCATTTGGTGGCCCCTAGTTCTTATATTATGAGAACAAGTAAATAACTTTTGCTTATTCACTTTCTGCACACCACTCATGTTTTATTTATCTCTGTCGTATCCTCCCTTAGTCTCCTCTTTTCCAAACTAAAAAGTCCTAGCTTCTTTAATCTCTCCTCATATGGGACCCATGCCAAACCCCTAATCATTTTAGTTGCCCTTTTCTGAACCTTTTCTAATGCCAGTATATCTTTTTTGACATGAGGGGACCACATCTATACTCACTATTCAAGTTGTAGGCATACCATAGATTTATATAAGGGCAATAAGATATTCTCCATCTTATTTTCTATCCCTTTTTTAATGATTCCTAACATCCCGTTTGCTTTTTTGACTGCTGCTGCACACTGCGTGGATGTCTTCAGAGAACTATCCACGATGACTCCATGATCTTTCTCCTGATTAGTTGGAGCTAAATTAGCCCCCATCATATTGTATGTATAGTTGGGGTTATTTTTTCCAATGTGCATTACTTCACATTTATCCACATTAAATTTCATTTGTCACTGTGTTGCCCAATCGCTTAGTTTTGTGAGATCTTTTTGAAGTTCTTCACAGTCTGCTTTGGTCTTAACTATCTTGAGCAGTTTAGTATCATCTACCCCTTTCTCCAGATCATTTATGAATAAGTTGAATAGGATTGGTCCTAGGACTGATCCTTGGGGAACACCACTAGTTACCCCTCTCCAGTCTGAAAATTTACCATTTATTCCTACCCTTGTTCCCTGTGTTTTAACTAGTTCTCAATCCAAAGGATCTTCCCTCTTATCCATGACAACTTAATTTACATAAGAGCCTTTGGTGAGGGACCTTGTCAAAGGCTTTCTGGAAATCTAAGTACACTATGTCCACTGGATCCCCCTTCCACATGTTCGTTGACCCCCTCAAAGAACTCTAATAGATTAGTAAGACATGATCTCCCTTTACAGAAACCATGTTGACTTTTGCACAACCATTTATGTTCTTCTAGGTGTCTGACAATTTTATTCTTTAAGATTGTTTCACTAATTTGCCCGGTACTGACGTTAGACTTAGTCTGTAGTTGTTAGATTATCTCTAGAGCTCTTCTTAAATATTGGCATTACATTAGCTATCTTCCAGTCATTGGGTACAGTAACTGATTTAAAGGACAGGTTAAAAACCATAGTTAATAGTTCCACAATTTCACATTTGAGTTCTTTCAGAACTCTTGGGTGAATGCCATCTGGTACCAGTGACTTGTAACTGTTAAGTTTCTCAATTAATTCCAAAACCTTCCCTAGTTGCACTTCAATCTGTGACAATTCCACAGATTTGTCACCTACAAAAGACGGCTCAGGTTTGGGAATCTCCCTAATATCCTCAGCTGTGAAGACTGAAGCAAAGAATTCATTTAGTTTCTCTGTGATTACTTTATTGTCTTTAAGTGCTCCTTTTGTATCTCAATCACCCAGGGACCCCACTGGTTGTTTAGCAGGCTTCCTGCTTCCGACGTACTTAAAAAACATTTTCTTATTACCTTTTGAGTTTTTGGCTAGCTGTTCTTCAAACTCCTTTTTGGCTTTTCTTATTACATTTTTACATTTAATTTGGCAGCGTTTATGCTCCTTTCTATTTACCTCATTAGGATTTGACTTCCACTTTTTAAGATGCCTTTTTATCTCTTACTGCTTCTTTTACATGAAGCCATGTTAAGCCATGGTGGCTCTTCTTTAGTTCTTTTACTGTGTTTTTTAATTTGGGGTATATATTTAAATTGAGCCTCTATTATGTGTCTTTGAAAAGTGTCCATACAGCTTGCAGGGATTTACTCTTGTTACTGTACCTTTTAAGTTCTCTTTAACTAACCTCCTCATATTTGCATAGTTCTCCTTCCTGAAATTAAATGCCACAGTGTTGGGCTGTTGAGGTATTTTTCCCACCACAGAAATGTTAAATGTTATTATATTATGGTCACTATTTCCAAGTTATAGTTATAGGTTATATTATTATAGGTCCTGTTACAGTTACCTCTTGGACCAGATCCTGCGCTCCACTCATCGAGAGTAGATCAAGAGTTGCCTCTCCCCTTGTGAGTTCCTGTACTAGATGCTCCAAGAAGCAGTCATTTAAAGTATCGAGAAATTTTGTCTCTGCATTTCGTCCTGAGGTGACATGTACCCAGTCAATATGGGGATAATTGAAATCCCCCACTATTATTGAGTTCTTTATTTTGATAGTCTCTCTAATCTCCCTTAGCATTTCATTGTCACTATCACTGTCCTGGTCATGTGGTCGATAATAGATCCCTACTGTTATATTCTTATTTGAGCATGGAATTACTATCCCTAGAGATTCTATGGAACATGTGGATTCATTTAAGATTTTTATTTCATTTGATTCTCCATTTTCTTTCACATATAGTGCCACTCTTCCCCCGTCTCCCACCCCCGCATGACCTGTTCTCTCCTTACGATATATTTTGTAACCCGGAATAATTGTGTCCCATTGATTGTCACTCCACCAGGTTTCTGTGATGCCTATTATATCAATATCCTCCTTTAACACGAGGCGCTCTAGTTCACCCATCTTATTATTTAGACTTCTAGCATTTGTGTACAAGCACTTTAAAAACTTGTCCCTGTTTGTTTGTCTGCCCTTTTCTGATGTGTCAGATTCTTTATGTGAATGTTTCTCATATGATCTGGCCCATATTTTATCCTCTTCCATCCTTTCCTCCTGACTAAAACCTAGAGAATCTCTATCAATAGACTCTCCTCTAAGAGAAGTCTCTGTCCAATCCACGTACACCTCTGCAGCAATTGGCTTTCTCCCATCTCTAAGTTTAAAAACTGCTCTGCAACCTTTTTAATGTTAAGTGCCAGCAGTCTGGATCCACTTTGGTTTAGGTGGTGCCCATCCTTCCCGTATAGGCTCCCCCTAGCCCAAAAGTTTCCCCAGTTCCTAATAAATCTAAACTCCTCCTCTCTACACCATTGTCTCATTCACGCATTGAGACTCTGAAGATCTGCCTGCCTACCTGGCCCTGTGCGTGGAACTGGAAGCATTTCTGAGAATGCCACCATAGAGGTCCTAGATTTCAGTCTCTTTCCTAGCAGCTTAAAGTTGGCCTCCAGGACGTCTCTCCTACCTTTCTCTACGTCATTGGTACCTACATGTACCACGACCACCAGCTCCTTCCCTGCACTACACATAAGTCTATCTAGATGCCTTGAGAGATCTGCAACCTTCGCACCAGGCAGGCAAGTTAACATACAGTTCTCCCAGTCATCACAAACCCAGCTATCTATGTTTCTAATGATCGAATCTCCCATTACTAACACCTGCCTTTTCCTAATGACTGGAGTTCCCTCCCCGGGAGGTAACCTCCATGCGAGAGGATATCCCATCATCATCTGGAAGGAGGGTCCCAACTATGGGAAGATTTCCCTCTGTTTCTGTTGACTGCTGTCCTTCTCTGGGCCTTTCATCCTACTTAACAGTGCAGGGGCTATCTGACCGGAGGTGGGACAAATCCGGAAAGCCTCATCAACATACCTCTCTGTCTCCCTAGCTCTTCCAGTTCCACCACCCTGGCCTCCAAAGCCCGTACACTGTCTCTGAGGGCCAGGAGCTCCTTGCACCAAATGCACACATATGCCACCCGTCCACAGGGCAGGTAAACATGCATGCTACACTGAGTGCAATTACAGGATAGCCCCCACTTTGCTGCTGGGCTTCTGCCTGTATTTTCTCCTACAGCTACCTAGGTTAAAGATAGGGTTTTTGTTTAAATCAAGAAGTTTTGATTATAGTTTAGTTTTTATTATAGATTATAGTTTAGTTTAAAGGTTTTTAAAGAATGGCAAGTGTACTTCGCCCCCTTTCCAAACTCCCTCTTGAAACTCCCTGTTAGTGGTCCCTAGTTGCAAAGCTCTCTGGTCGCTTGCTCACTGCTTTATAAAGCCCTGGCCTTCTTGATAGCCACGCCCCCTGACTAAGGCTTAGCCAATGAACAGAGGCTTCTAGATTTCAAACCTTGTTTAGAAGCTCACAGTTTCCAACTACCAGCCACAGCACATGGTCCTTCAAACAAACAAGCATTCTGAACTGCTTTGGCTGAAATTTTCCAAAATAAAAATGCAGCACGAGGTAGACAACTGGCATAGAAAATTTCTGCTTGAATACTTAACACATGGCAAAGCTATAAGCAACTGAAAACAGATTATAATGAAAAATGATGGGCAATACTATCTGTAATTTGAGTCTTGGTAGTTCTACTGTTTCCTGGGGAACTCTGGGTTGTGATAATCAAGTTAATTCCTTTCCAGAGGATGAGACTCAGTCTATGAACCATCTTAAAATTAGCATTTAACTAGAATTGATTCTTTTTTTCATGGGAAATACTTGAATAGGGCTAAACTGTGAACTGAACAAAGCTTGTATTAATATTTATTCTGTATGTATGTAGAATCTGAGATATACCCAGATGGTTTCTCAAATTCCAGTCACATTGACTTTTTCCACAGAGTGAGATTTAGGCACATTGGTTTGGGCTTACTCCCTAGGGGACAGGGCAAATGCTTTCACTGGTTGCCCATCAGCACTGTGCCACTGAGGCACTTCTATAAGATTAAATACTTCTCAGGATTAAGAAGCCTAGTTAAAATGAAAAGATTTCCTTTCTGTTTTTCTTGCATTTAATACCTATTAGGGGGCTAGCTGAGGGATTATGGAATCTTAGATTCTCAACAGTACCATCAGTTGAGGCCTTTTTGCTTTGTTGTCTTTGTCATTTTGTTTGTTTTCGTTTTACTTTGAGGATTTTTTTTATATAGGGTAATGTACAATATACTGCTTAGCCCTTCCTGCTAAATGATGAATTTCTCAAGTCATTGGATCTGTAGGGCTTTGTTGCTGTGTAATTGTTAAAGAACCTACTCTGAAGAGAAGATTGTTTCTAAAGCTCAAAGGATTGTTTATCATTAAGCATATTATGTGACTACATAATATTTCTCAGTTCTTTAATGAATGAGGTTGCTTAAAAATTCCTTTAAAATCAATAAAGAAAAATTAAACAAAACAATATCCATGTTAATAATCATAAATCCAATATTCTGTTAATTTATGCACAGTCTTACACAGTCACTCATTCAATGCATGCCACTTAGTTGAATAATAAGATTCACTGTAGCTTACCCCCATTTGATTGTGTTTTACCGTATTACATGGTACTGCATATCAATAACTGAATACTTATTCTAGCTGCATATTAAACTGAAGTCTAAGGGATACTCCCATGATGTTTAGAATACTGTCATTTACTTTTGGTGGAAACAATAACTTCCTCTCCAGGCCTTTCAACATATACATGAAAGCTTTATATGGCAGTGCTATGGAGCCAGGCTGAGAGTTGTGAGAGCTGTGGAGGCACAGTCTTACTGGATAGAAGACAAAGGTTCTGTGGTGTTCTCTATGTCACCCACTAACCCTTGGATTCATTCTACCACTGACTCCAAGAAAGGATGATGCAGAGGAGCATCAGTAGTTGAAAGGCCAGAGGTCTGTCCTCTTTTCTGGAAACTTTTTGTCTCCATGTCTACTCCACTTTGGAGCTTAGGATCTGGAGATTACTATTACAGTCCTAAGGAAGGGATGAGGCCTGGGCAGCTTGGGGATGCATTGATCCAGAACCTCTCTAAGGCAGCCTCTGCCAGAAAGGATACTATGAAATCCTGATGCAATTTAAAGCTGCCCTCCCCTAGCAGAATTCCTGTAGCACAATAACTGTGCAAACACCACCACTTTCTCTTTGTTGCACTTTTATCATCTACGGTGTTTACATCCTTGAGATATTAGTAGGTGGTTATCCTGTTCCTCTCAGTTGTCACTTAGTCAGGTCATACATATAACTCTTACTCTTTCTTCATAAACAAATCTGCACAGTACTTCAATTATTTTTGTTGTTCTTCTCTGAACTCCATCAATATTTTCTCTTTCTCCAATAGAGATGCTTATAACAGATCTCAACTTTAACTGTATTATTTTAAGTGCTAACAGTGTTATTTTTACAACATTCCATGTGTGGTGACATTAAAAACAAGGGTTTATCATTTCCCTGTTTATGACACTATTGTCCTGATGAAAAAAGAAAAGGAGTACTTGTGGCACCTTAGAGACTAACAAATTTATTAGAGCATAAGCTTTCGTGAGCTACAGCTCACTTCTTCGGATGTATTTGGTGGAAAAAAAAAAACTTGTCCTGATGGTGAGTGACTCTTGTGCAGTGTGGTAGAGACATACATTTCTACCTGCCAATGCCCAAACGTGTGACATAATGTATGCCAACGATTCAAAATGAGACCCCAAAATTATTCACGTACGCAACTTAAAATGCTGTAGTATTCATTCCCATAGTGGCAATGACTCTTGTATCACCTCAGGTTATATGATACTTGAGTTCTGTTGTCAATCATTTTCAACAGTAAAAGCAAAAGGATTATACATATGCGTGGAACATGGTTAACTTTGGGACTAAAATTAATACCATCTCTTCAAATGAGGTACAGGTGAGAAGTATGGGCAGAGTATGTAAGAAGCCTATATAATCATAATTGCGGTCCCTACACTTAGAGCACTAGGACTGCTGTCTCCATTTCTCCAGTGAAAACATACAGAGCCTGAAAGGGGCAGAAGGGGAGAAGGATCATGACTCTGCATTCTCCTTCGCAACCATCTTAAATACTGGTCCAAGTATACTTGGGATATAGCAGGATGCACTATCCTGAAAGAGCATACCCCTGCAGGCAATCAGGAAGAGATTATTGCCACTCCCAATGTTGGCATGTGTCTCTCTCAAATCAAATTGTTTTTTTTTGGTCATACTCCAATTCAAACTCACATATAACTTTCAGTCCAGTTATCATACCTAGATCTTTTAGCATTACTACTTCCAAGATTTCTCACTTTAATTGAATGTCTGTGTTTCACATTGTTTTCCCCCAGTATAGTATATTAGTTTTAAATTTTCCAAGCAAAATCTAATTTCCTTTTGTTATTTCCTTCCTGTATGTCTAACCTTGCTTGGTCCTTCTGTATTATTGTTATGTCTTCATTCGGTATCATCTGTAAATTTTGCTAGCTTGCTCATTAACCTCCCCTTCTCCACTTCCAGGTTATTAATACAGATGCTAAATAAGACATGTTTTTGTGACTGAGCAATTACTTTGCTCTCCCAATGTCTGGATCAGATAAGGAAGTGGAAGAAAGCAGGCTGGCTAAAGATCAATCTGGATAACAGTGATGATGTTTGGAGGGAGAAAGTAGTAGGTTTTGAAGAATTGGTAATGTCTATAACCACGCTCTCAACTAAGGGCTGCCCAATGTCCAAATGGGTCACAATCTGGGTTTTGCTAAGTTTATGTAATAGACTGATAGTAAAAGAAGCCAGAAATACCATTTTTTACATTTGATGGGCCCTTTCCACTCAGTCATCTGTTCCTTTGTTAGCTCTACACTAGACTGCTGCAATGCACACTACCTGGCTCAAACAGTGAAAGGAACCTGGAGGCTTCAGCTACTGTAGAATGTGGCTGCCCACCTTCTGAGCAAGATGGCCAGAGAGCAAATTGCACTCATACTGGGCACTCTGCACTGGTTGCCAGTTACTGATTGGATGAAATTTAAGGTGCTTACCTTCTACTAACCCCTGAATGGCTAAGTACCCAGCTACCACAGAGACTGCCTCTCCCATCTGATGTACCATTTTAACTGTTTTCATTCAGAATGCTAGGGCAACCTTCTCCCACTGTATGCTGGGGACAGGGTATTTTCTGTGGTAGGTCTTCATTTCTGGAATTCTTCTTCCAAAAGTACATCCAAGGCTGATTTTGGCTACAATAAAAGAAATTCTGCAAGGTGCACTGCTTTGTCTAGAGAAAAAAGAAAAGGAGTACTTGTGGCACCTTAGAGACTAACAAATTTATTAGAGCATAAGCTTTCGTGAGCTACAGCTCACTTCATCGGATGCATTTAGTATCCGATGAAGTGAGCTGTAGCTCACGAAAGCTTATGCTCTAATAAATTTGTTAGTCTCTAAGGTGCCACAAGTACTCCTTTTCTTTTTGCGAATACAGACTAACACGGCTGCTACTCTGAAACCTGCTTTGTCTAGGCTTCTCACCAACATTTAACCCATTATCAAGCTTTTCTTGTCTCTGTTCAATAAAGGTAAGAGATTACAAAGGATGGGAGAGTTGTTCAGAATTTTGCTTCGCATTCTTGGGAGATGTTATACTTGTAATCTAAACCATATACAATATGATAGATACTACTGTGAAGGGTGCCATATAAGTGCCTATTACAAATAGTCAATAAAATAAAACTTCTGTAGCAGCTGATTAGATACTACCTCCATTCATGATATTTCCATTTATCTCTTGTCCTATTTGTAATACATGTCTGCAACCACTCAAAGAAAAAGACAGTTGCTTACCTGTATAGTAACTGTTGTTCTTCAAGATGTCAGTGTAGACACTTATTCCACTCAGGTGTGTGCATACCCAAAACACCAAAGTTGGGGAATTTTGCCTAGCAATAGTAGTAGTGGTGGCACTGTATCCTTTTCCTCATAACCCATCCCATGGCTATTTAGCAGCAGTGCTGCCCCAATCCCTATCAGTTTCTTTGCACCAAAATCCCAGGCTTGGAGACTCCAGTGCAGAGGGGATGGAAGTTGGGTTGTGGAATACACATCTGCACCACATCTTAAAGAACAACACTTACAATTCAGGTAAGTATCTGTATTTTCTTCAAATGCATGCATGCATGTATTCCACTCAGACGACTCACAAGCAGTCTCTCCGCAGGAGGTGAGGCTTGGAGTCTATTTAAATAGTGACTGCAGAACTGCTTTTCCAAAGTTTGCATCAGATCTCAATGCCATCATGATATTGTAATGTCTGGCAAAAGTATGCACTGAAGACCAAGTTGCAGCCCTGCAGATATTCACTATTGAGACATTGTAAAAAACACAACTGATGTCACATGAATTCTCATTGAATAAACCCATAATGAGTGTGGGGGCATCATCTGAGCAACTCCATTAGATGAAGCAATATAGGCAGTTATCCGCTTGGAAATAGTCTAAGTGGAGACTGGTTGTCCTTTCATCTGTCATAGAATATCAGGGTTGGAAGGGACCTCAGGAGATCATCTAGTCCAACTCCCTGCTCAAAGCAGGACCAATTCCCAATTTTTGCCCAGATCCCTAAATGGCCCCCTCAATTGATTGAACTCACAACCCTGGGTTTAGCAGGCCAATGCACAAACCACTGAGCTATCCCTCCCCCCACAAGGCTAGGTTTGATGGGGAGAAAGATCTATTTGACTTTCACCTTGCAGATATGTATTACCAAGCTGCAAGCTCTATTATTGAAGTACGATTTTGTGAACTGGGATGCTATGCCAAATTTGTGAATAAGTTACCACAGTCCCCCATAGAGGAGTTCAAGACTTTTGTTACAGAAGACGAAGACGTCTTTACAGTCAGCCTGCACATAGTGGTTGCTTTGTCCAGCCTTATGGCCTTGGTCATAACACTGAGATGAATCTCATATAACTTTGGCATAGCTCCTGAGATCCATCTGAATTGGGAAGGGACCTGATGTATGCTTTCCTCCCATCCCTCTGATCCCTCAGGTTATCCTAAAGCTCAAACTGGATCATGTCAAACTGTTTCTGATTGCACCAGCATGAAGCAATATTGGTTTTCTGACCTCTTCACTCTTTTGGCTTGACCTCTCCTCTTGACCTCTCCCTCTTCTTCCCAACCTGCTCATTCAACACCACCCAGATGGGTGTCTATCTGGCATTGAGCAGTCTACACCTTACTGTGTGGATGCTGTGTGGCTAGATGAAGAGGAGGGGCAATGCTCAGGAGTGGTTAGAGATATTCTGCTTAGTAGAAGAAAACCAGTTACAAAGTCCACCTATTTGTCTAAATGGAAATGGTTCTCGAGTTGGGGGAGTGTCAAAACAAATTCAGCCTATGTTAGGCCTGTCTCTGAAGTTTCACTTGACTGCAATCTCAGCTTTCCTTCTTTCCATTCATGGAAAGTTGGTATTCTCAAACCCTATGATAGTGAGTTTTTTTAAGAGTATTGTGTGCCTTTTTCCACCAGTGAAGGAAATGGTGCTATTGTGGGACCTTAGTTCAGTTCTGGTGATGCTGATGGGTTTGCCAGTTGAACTAATAGCAACATGCTTGTTGGCTATCCACTCCCAGAAGACAGACTTCCTTGTGGCTGTTACATCTGCAAGAAGAGTTAGCAAGTTCCAAGCCTTAATGGCAGATCCTCCGGGCACTCAATTTTTCAAGTACAAGATGGCAGGGTTTTTTTTGTTTTTGTTTAAAGTGGTATCTCAGTTTCACTTTAAGGGAATTTACTTATCTATATTTTTTCCCAGACAACATTCAAATGCGGACGAGCAGCATCTACATATCTTAAATGTCAGGCAGTGCTTAGTATTCTAGTATTTAGAAAGGCCTAAACTGTTTTTTTCATCACTTCGACTCTTCGAGTCCTACACTGAGTCCTACACCGACTCAGATACCCCTGAGGCAGTACCAGAGTTGATGGTTCAGTGTCCCCCTTGTCCCACATCAGTACTGTAGAGCTGGTTGGTGGCCCAACTCTATCCCATGTACCTGAAGACTCACAGTGCTTGTTGGCACTTGCCCTAGAAGGTGAAGACAAATCTCCCCAAGCTCTGGAATGGCCCTGGTCCATTTTGTGGATCCTTTTCTCAGGGGACCCAATGAAGGAGAGCAATCCCTGTTCCTTCTGGGTGAGGAATCTGAGTTTGGTGGAGAAGTCCCAGTCCATATTAGCTCAGGAGCTTTTTGTGGCGCCTGATGTTCTACAGTGATCTCCTGTGCTGAGGCATAACTCATTGCCTGTTCAAGAATGTGCTGCCTTTAATCTTAATCTCTTTATACTCTTTTTAAAGGATTTATAGGTGGAGATCTTTCCTTAATGAGCCCCTTCCCAAGGCACAACAGACATTTAATGTGGGGCTGTTATTGGGGATAGCTATTCCACACCAAGGACAATGTTTAAACCCTGACGAGGGCATCCCACCAAGAAAAATTACCCAACTAACTACTACTACTAACTAACAAAGGGCATTATGAATAACTAT
This sequence comes from Dermochelys coriacea, assembly GCF_009764565.3. Taxonomy (NCBI): domain Eukaryota; kingdom Metazoa; phylum Chordata; order Testudines; family Dermochelyidae; genus Dermochelys; species Dermochelys coriacea. The sequence goes on from NC_050069.1 coordinate 197,574,339, forward strand.
AACTAAATACAAAAGAACTCACAGAAAACTGTGAAGGCAATTGTGAGATCAGATCACACTAATCTCTCCAAATGAAGTTATAAGCAGTGAGAAGGAACTGAGGGGAGTCAAGGTGGCACCACCCTTATATAGCCATGGTATGGGCTATGAGGGAAAGGACATAAGCACAGCTACTAGGGATACTGTGAGGCAAAATTCTTCAGCTTTGGTATGCTGGGCTCACAGACACCTCAGCAGAATACACACCTGCAACCACTTAAAGGAGAACAAGAAGAGCCCACATTATGTGACCATGCAGCTCTAAACAGACCTTCAGCAATGGTTGTATAGACCACAAGTAATCTGTGATCCCACAGTTTGAGAACTGCTGCCTTAGTACATTGCTGTTTACGTTGCTTAATGTGCAATTATAAAATATCCAGGGAGTTCAATATAATTTTGCTATGTAAACCTTAACCAGACTTTTATGTGCTTGGTTTCTCTTTTATTGTTGCATTAATATTAGTTTTTGCTTTTGATTAACCTCTAAACTTAGTATTTTTAAAATTTCTAATAAATCAACCAAGCCCAATTGTAATTAATTTCTGTACCTGGTTTTTAATTTATTTATTTTTTAATTTTGTCTTGTGAGCATATCTTGTTTACTTGGAGAACTTTCAAATTACCATATGTTGGAGTGGGAGAATAAGACAGCTCAACCTGGCCCTGTCTATCTTATAAAAAGACGGTGATAGAAAATCATTTCAAAAAATGGTTTCAGCTCTGACAGATTAGTTCTCAATGTGGACAGATCATAGTGTAGTTAAATGATTTTTGAAAACCATTACTAAGAGTAGATTACTGCCTTTGTTGCAGTGTTAAAATCTGTTAACTTCACTATGACCTATCTACACTGGAGGCAAAACTATGCTAGCTCAAATTGTTTTAAATTATTTTTAATATAAGATTTCCTAGTTGTACTTTTTGGTAGAATAGACAGGTCTTGTGTGTCTTAAGGTTATGTAAAGATTAATGACTCATAGCAAGGCTAACTGAGCAGATGCTGATTTTCCTCAGGGTCACATAATGGTAGTAATAGACGTTGTCTGCACTGGCATTTTTCAGGAAATCTCTCACCAATGTATTTTCACCTGTACTAACAATAACTTGAATGTGAGTGTAGACTGAGCACAATCATTTTTATCACCTCCTCTGAGCAGAGTTAGAAAACATGGTGGTTAAAAACACTTGTGCCCAAAATACATCAGTGCTCCAACTATTGTTAGTGCTGGGGGAAATACAATGATGAGAGATTTCCTGAAAATTGCCAGCACAGATACAGTCATAATGACTCAGGCTGAAACATTACCTGCTGGGTGAAACCACTGAAACCTGACTGTTCTTAAGTGCCTCACGTGCATAGCTAATAATTCCTCTATATTGCTAGAATCCTGTTTTTTATTGCTAGTTCATTTTTAATCCTTGACAGAGCTTTAGCGCTTACCTCATGGTTACTTGTTTTCTTTACTAGTTTCTTGTGAAAGATTTTATTGAAAACCTTTTGAAATCCAAATAAATTACTTCCACTAGATGCCCTTTATCCATTGTGTTATAGAATAAAAGAATTTAACAGGTCAGAGAGGCAAAATTTACCCTTCCTGCAACTAAGCTGGTTTGATCTTATCAGCATATACGTATTCAAGCATTTCATTACTCTGACCTTTATTACATTCTGTCAGTTTTCCTAATGCTGAGGTGAGTCTGCAAGCCTGTGGTCATCTCTGATTTCTCTTAAAAGATGAGCATCAGGTAGACTACCCTCCAATCTTAAGCAACAATTTTTATTTTAAGGAATGTACAATATTTGCAGTCCCACTTTTAGTTTAGATTTCTGTTTGCATTCTTGAATTAAGTGCTTTTACATTTTAATTATAAGCACATAGCAGTGAGTTAGCAACATTTTCACTTTTTTAAACATGAACATGAGGCAAATATGAGTTATATTAGCAGAGGCTTAAATGAGGCAGTTAAAATGTATGTTAAAATTAGTGAAGACTTATATTTTAGATTTATTCATTTTCATAACAAGTAATTCAGGGTGAAATTCACTTCTCTTTAAGTTCAGTGCAGAGTTCAGAGAAATGAAATACTGAAAGAATGGGCCAGTGAAGTCAAGCCCCTCCGGCGCAGGGCAGGTATACCCCATCACCCCTTGTAAATTTATATTTACTGAACACAAAGATAGGTTATATAGCACATGTAAGATTAAACAAACAGTTGATCATCTGGTATGGGAATGCAGGGAGTTTTCCCAGGAAAGAAAGGCTTTTTATGGAGAATGTAGATGCTTTAAGCTGACAGAATATATTATGGAGGATTTAGGAAGAGTATTGGGAAAGTAAGGTAACAGTCAAAAAGCTCTAATATGTTTTAAGGATATAGCACAGGGTAAAGAGAGTATATTGGCATGACTGTACAAGCAAGATAGTAATTGGCAGTTATCAGTGGGTGTGTCTCCTTCACCACAAAACAGAAGAAGAAGAAGAAAGGAAGCTCCAGAAGAGGGGAGCTCCTAGCAAGCCTGAATTAGGCAAAAACTTTCCAGGTAAGGAGGCCTGGGAGAGACTCTGAACAAGCAGGGAAAACACTCCAAATCTGCTGCTGGAACTTAGAGTCTAGTTTTTGGGACTTTTCAGTTTTATCTGGGCTCAGAGGTAACAGCCTTTAAACCCTTGTACAAATGTTCCTTTCAGAAGGCTTTATTAAAGGGAGAGATACTTTTGTAAAGAGTTTGGCTTCTCCTTGACCAGGTTATTTAAGTCATTTCATTTGTACCTCATTAAGGGGGGGAGTTGAGGCAGGCACAGGAGAGCCACACTCACCTTCAAGAGAGTGCTTGGGAGATGATGGCTCCCCTTTTATACATGCCCATGATACTGAATGAAAGTGTGATGGGTGTTCACCCCACACTCAAGTGGAAGGGGTTAATGGAGGCCTCGGGGGCCTGCCACATCTTGTCCCAGAAAAGACCATGGGTGAATCCTTCTAGCAGCATAGAGAGGCTAAGCAGGAAGCAGCCAATTGGAGGGAGGCTGCATGGAGCATCCAATCAGGCCCAGCAGGTTAGTACAAAAAGACCTGTGGGCAGAACAGGGTCAGTTGCTGCAGGAAGCCCAAGGAGTAAGGAAAGTGTTCCTAGAAGCAAGGACAGAGCAGTTGATGGCAGGGACCAGGAAAGCAATAGGGAGCTCTTGGCTGGCTGCTGGAACTTGCTGACTGAATGTCGAGAATAGTGCAAAGAAGGGGCTGAGGCCACGGGGAAATGGACCAGGGAATTGAAGCAGCATTGAAGGAAGATGAGGAGACACAGCAGAAGGCTTCTATCTACAGGGTCCCTGGGTCGGGACCTGGAGCAGTGGTCGGCCCAGGTCATCCCTATTCACCACTGGGGAAGTGTTTTGACTATTGAACAGTGGTATCCACCCCCAGAAGAGGGAAATACAGGTAGCGACCCAGCTGGAGGGCTGAGTCATGAAGAGGATGTTGCGGTCCTTGGACTGAGGTGGGTCTGCAGCCAGAGAAAATGACAGAAAAGGCACCATCTGGAGAGGGTGCACCAGCTGGCAGAGCTAATCCCTGTGACGGTCAACAGGAGGCACCACTGTGGTGAGCGGAACCCATCACAGAAAGACTTGCCAATCTCTACCAGGGCTACTGACTGTAACTTGGTATCAACTGAACCATCATTGAAACCTGTAATTTAATAGAATCAAGGGCAATATGTAGAGAAGCTCTTGCTCTTAGTGCAGAAAATGAATGCAATATCGAGCTTAGGCATGTGCTTAACTTTACTCCTGGGAATAGTCCCAAGGACATCAGTGGAATTACTTGCAGTAGTATAAATTAAGCACATGCATAAATATTTGCAAACTGGGATCCTTAATTTTTTCTAGCAGCTCTTGTGAATACTGAGTGAAGCAGCAGCACTTCCCTGCACTTCCACTGTCACCTATACAGCAGTCACGTGACCCACTCAGTTGGGAAAATCCCCAGATCCCACATTTGGATCAAAACCACAGAAAAGCACATTCTCCCTAAGGGAAAGGACATAACTGGTATTTACCCCATTTGTACAAACAAGACAATACATGACAGAACCCTTGATACCGCATTTGTACTGTTGAGTGAAAATTCGTCTCAAAGAATCTATCAATACATCATCTTTCCCTGGATCCATACAATGAGGATACTTAACTTTATGAACAGGTAATTTCCCTGACACAACTGGCTAGAGCAAATCCCTCTTTGGTGGTCTGTGCAATATATTCCAAAAATGTTGCCCATCAGAATTTAGACAGATTTTAACTTCATGTAGTGTAGAAACCTTTGCAAGTCAGAGAAACATATCTCAGCTCTAGTGCCTTTACAAGGAGCCACATCTCACACTGAATTCACCAAAGCTGGGAGTGAATGTTGGGAACAGCATCAGTAAGGCAAATAATTCTGAAAAGATCATGGTGTTGGAAATCTAGTAACATACTCCACTGACATGGGGCTGGATCCAAGAGAGGTACGGAACTATTAGACAGAGGCTCTCAAAAGTCAGAGATATCAGATCTTCCTGATGGCTGGATCCCAGATAACCAGATTCCATGCTTGGCCAGTACTTCATGTTTAGCTATCAAATCTGGATCCAGGTTCTGATCCCATATCCATCTGGATCCAAATCCATACTTGTCAGCCATGGATCTGTACCCAGTTTGGGTTTTGTTTTTTGTTTTGGTTTGGGGAGGGGAGGTTGGTACCTCCAGATCTTGGCTGCAGATCTGGATTCAGGTTTTTCAGCCCCCAATCCATGCTTGGCTGCCAGATCCGGATCTGGTCTGTGGATATAGATCCTTTGGAAACTGGCTCCAATGGCCAGAAGGCCACTTTAAGCACATAGCATCTCCTCTTTTCTTTAAAAGAAAAACTTGACTAACTGACAGACTAACTATAAACAAATTTTGCCTCAAAAGAACAAAAAAAGGGAGAGAAAAGAAATGCAAATGCTGGAAGCATTGAGCACACTGTGTGCGATCTGAGTTTCCTGTACATACAGTGGTTAGAAAGGAACTGAGGAACAGTTGTGGCCATTTCCCCTTTCAGAACTCTCCAGGATGAGAGATGCAACTGGCCCAGTGAACATTGCTTTCAAGAAGGTTCTGGAAGCTCATGGTGCAGGCTCCTTGAACCACAAGTGTGAATATCCAGATGCCACTCAAAGAAGAAGGAAGTATTCTTAGGAATGGTATGCAGCCTCCACAGGTGAGTTACCAAGAGGTGAATCTGAGCTGAATAGAACCCAATGGGAATTACACAGGTGGATCAAAGGACTAACAAACCCCATCAATGTTGCATATTAGAGAAAGGCATGTAGTTAAGTTTATAACGTTGAAATGCAATTATGACTACTAGAGGATTTACTTTAATCAATTCCTTCTGAACATCTGAAGATCCACCATCTTGCCAGAATCCCTCCAGAATTCAAGATGTGCTCAGAATCACTATACCAAGCTTATCTGCTTTTATTTTTAAATCATTGTCAGTTAATTACAATTTGTTTCAAGCCTTAATAAAATATTCCATGTAAATAACAACAAAATTATAAATGGGTATTTACTTTTAAATCTCTCCTATCAACTTGAACATATATTTTACTTTGTTAGCAATGTTATCAGATAACATTTAACATTAATTAAAATAACTGCCTTTGTAACTATGCAAATTATTCACTTAAGAATCTATGACTAAATAGAAAAGTGGATAGAGTGGTTCCTTTTTTCTTTTTTAATGGCTACAAGCTATCTTGGAATTCAGCCATTAAAGAATCTATTTCTTTAAACTTGTTGGTTATGTTCTCAATACACTCCCCAAACCTGAAAGCTATCCCATCAATAATAATACAATCCTCTTGGGTGTAGTTTTCCATTGGACTTCCTTCAGTACTCTCTGTGCTGCATTTAGTTACCTGAAAAGCAAATATGCATTCTCTAGATGCATTACATTAAATTTAAAAACAACATTAAGCAATATGCTTTGTTATCAAGTTCAGTCAACATGTCAACAATCCATAGTCCAAATATATATAAAACTCTCATCACAAGCAGTCAAAGTGTGAATTTATCTGGACATACTTTCTGGTAAATGTAAGCATCCGGAGGAATATAGTGGTATGTCTATATGAGCAATACGCGGTAAGCTGATGTATAAATCTACAGCACTTCCAGTAGGCCATGCACTAACTGTCTATGTGGACCCTACTGATGTACAGTAAAAATTCCCTAATGAACTTTGATGTACTGCTGTTTCAAATCACAACACGTCAATCCACTTGAAAATTTTAGTGCCCATGGACACTTTGTGCATGACATGCTGGAGCACTGTAGATTTACACTGCAGCTTACTGCACAGTAAGTCCTCCTGTAGACGTGCCCTTAATAAACCAGAATCTTTTCTATTATATTGTCATTTTTACTGAGACCTTAATATATGAAGCTTAATGTAAGAACCACTTTCTACCAAGAATATTGTGAAATGTTTCAAACCAAAGGGAAGCAATGCTACTCTTCGCTATGCAACCTGTAGATTATCAAACTATGGACAAAGACCCCCAAATGAATGTATGTGTCAGGGCACTGCCTCCGCGGTATTCTCCTCAACTCCAGATACAGAAGCCTCTCTAAGTCTTAGGCACTATGGTTCTTAAGAGGGAACTAAAGAGGTAGACAAGTTAAGTGAGAAAATTTGTCTCATTTACCCATAAAATGTCATTCTAGGTAGAGATATGGGTCCATAAATTCAATAGTGATGAGTTCTATAGTCTCCCTGCTATAGAAGGTAGAGTCAGGTGTTTTGATTGGCTGAGCTGACTCTCTAGATAACTCCTCCCACGGAATAGCCCCTCCAGAGAGTTGCTTCCAAAGCTGCTATCGAATCTGAATAAAACTCTTTCACATATTAACAATAGCATAAATCTGCCTGGCCTCTAAGACAGAGCTGGGCAAACTACAGTGCACGGGACCCTCCTGCCCGGCCCCTGAGCTCCAGGCTGGGAGGCTAGCCCCCGGCCCCTCCCCCGCGTTCCTCCTCCTCCCCTGCAGCCTCTGTGCACCATGCTGCCGGTGTAGTGTATTAAATTGCTCCGCGTAGGAATGTGCTACTGGTAGCAGTATGGAGAGCAATTTACTACACTACACCGGCGCAACACTCCGGGCGGTGCAGCTGTAGCACCGCCAGTCACCATTGCTCTGCGCGGTAAGGGGGCAGGGAGCAGGAGGGGTTGGATAGAGGGCAGAGGAGTTCAGGGTGGTGGTCGGGGGTGGGGGTGTCAGAGGGTGGGGAATGGGAGGGGGACTGAATGAGGGCAAGAGGTCCCCAGGGGGGCAGTCAGGAAGGAGGGGAGGTTGGATGGGCAGTGGGGGACAGTCAAGGGACAGGGTTCTGGGGCTGGTCAGGGGACAAGGAAGGGGGGGAGGGTGGATGGGGCAGGGATCCTGGGGGTCTATCAGGGAAAAGGAGGTTTGGATGGGGCAGGAGTCCTGGGCAGGGGGGGCTGTCAGGGGGCGAGAAGCAATGGGGGGTGGATAGGGGGCAGGGGCCCAGCCTGGCACAGCCTCCCCTAACTGGCCCTCCATACAATTTCTGAAACCCGATGTGGCCCTCAGGCCAAAAAGTTTGCCTGAAGTTCTAAGAAGTAGAACTGTCTAACCTGACAAAAACATATAAACTGGGATAATCCCAAGGGTCATTGTTATCCATCAGCTCTCCCTAAAAAGGGAAGAAAACAATGCAACTTTACTGAGCAATAACCTCCCAAAAGAAGAAGATGAAAAAATACAGGGTGGGATGAATTTATGGACCTATCCCCCTGCCCCCAGAACAAAAGTTCCAGGTGAGACAATTTTTTCATTCTCACTTTGAGAAGATGGGTTCATAAATTCAGTAGTCATCCAATTTTTGTAGCAATACTACCAACCTACCCCCATCACTACAATTGTTGGGTTGGCTAAGAGCGAGCTATGGCTTAGAAAATCCTCCTGCATAGGTCTGCTTCACCCAACTGAAGTCTATTAATCTTATAGAAATTAGCCAACATATGCAGGGACACCCAAGATTGCTGCCCTGCAAACTGTCCATATGGTGCACTGGACTAAACGTCCCGTGAAGCTGCCATTGCCTTCTTGAATGGGATTTAACTTGAATGAGAGAGATTACCATAGTTTAACATTCCTTGGAAAATCTCCCCCCTTCCAATATACCTGCTATGGAGGACCTGGAAGCTTTCCGTCCCTTACCTATGTGGTATTCTACAATGAACAAAGTGGAAGCTTTACTGAAGGATTTTGTACTGTAAACATAAATCTTAATTTGCCTTCTAGACATTCAAGATGTGCCAAACCCTTTCTTTTGGATGGTCTGGATTTGGGCAAAAAGAGGGGAGCGAAATCTCCTGGGATTAGGGGAAGAAGGAAATTATCTCAGGAATGGATGATGGGTCTGTCTGTCAAACCACTCTTTCATTATAGAAAAAAACGTAATTTTGAGGGAGGTCAGAGAAGGCTCTCAACTCTGATACCCTTCATGTAGATGTTATGGCCACTAGAAAGGTGACCTTAATTGTCAGGAAATATAGTGACACTTCAGAGAGTGAGTCAAAAATTGACACCTCCCCCCCCAAAAGCATTTAATATTAGAAAAGATCCCATGGAGCTACCCTTGAATGGAAGGAGGTCTGATAAGGGCAGAAGCGTTGATGATTTATTTATTTATGTATCTAGTTTTATGTGTTGGTGATGGGGTCAGCATAGGTTGACCCTGGGCTGCCAGAACTAAGGCTATAAGCAATGCTTGAGATGTAAGTGAGTTGTACAGTTGCCCCAGAGACCGGCCTTCCTGTAAGAAATTCTAGGAGCAATTTAACCAGTGTTGATCCTCTGTGTATCTTTTTGATGAGCACCAAAAATCGAATCTTCTCAATATTATTGCCATACCAAGAGCTGGTGGAAAACTTTCTGACTTCAATATGACTGAAACCATGTCACTGGATTATTTTTATTTATTATTTATTTAGTTTGAGGGTTTGTTGGATTTTGTTGTTGTGTTCTGTTTTAAGGTGACCTCTCAATAACTAGGCAGTCAGGTTGAGATGCCAGGTTGTGATGGAACAGATGATCCCATGACAGTGGATCCAGCATGGATTGTAATGTTAGTGAAGGGTCACTGACCTCTCCACTCTTGTCTGCATACCTGTTAGATGGTGCATATTATCATGAAAAAAGACGGTAACGCATATAGGAGAGCACTTTGCATACCTAGGAGAAAGCATCAAGTTCCCTGGGCCAACAGTCTCCCCTCCTGGCATAGAAGTTGTTCGTCTTGGAATTGAGTGGATGCAAAGAGATCCCATGTTGGTTTCCTAAAGGTCTGGGATATGCGGTAAAACTCTCCCTAGTGGAGACCCCATTCCCCTTTTGTGGCTGAGCCAATCCGTTGTGGAATTGTTTCCCTTTGAGATGAATGGCTAGAACTGACAGAATATTTCTCGTGGCCCACCCAAAGAAAGTTATGTGTATTGAGCTCACCTTGTGCCCCTCACCCATTTATATATGCTATGCATTTGTGCTGTGAATACATGGTCTGGAATTTAAGTGGGGAGGAAGTGCCTGAAAGGACTAGGTGAATCGCCTGCACTTTGAAGCAGTTTAGGATGTAATGAGATTCCATCTGTGACCACTGTCCTTGTATCATGTTGAGATGTGTAAACTCCCCATCCTTCCAAGCTGGCATCCATCATTATGGTGTCTCTCAGTGGTTCTGCCAAGTGATACTGTCTGTGAATCTTGTCAGATGTAACCACCATCTGAGGGACCTTTTACTGTGGAGGAAAAATGTTACAGTGTGTGAGTTGGAATTGTGAATGTGGGTAGGAAGCTCAGTAGGTAGCACTGCAGGCACCTGAGATGAAATTTTGCGCATGAGAGTAGGCATATGCATGAACTTGAGATGACTAGAAGTCATAGTAAGACTTTCATAAGGGAACACAGACTAGGAAGAAATTTTTATATTTGCTCCCACAATCCATGCTGGTCTTTTACTGGAGAGAAAGGTTCTGTAGAGTGTGATGTCCAGCCAAACCTCCAGTTGTCCTACTGTCTGTCTAGGGATGAGCTGGCTTTTCTCCAAATTGAGTATAAATGCATGTTGTTGAAGGATGTGTACTGTAGGTTGAGTGTCTGATTGATTTCTAGAGGAAGGGAGCTCTTATCAGAATATCAATGAGAAAAGGGTACAGACATACAGCTTTCTGACATAGAGATGCCCCTATTACCCTTAGCACCAGATTACCCTGAGGGCAGTGGCAAGGGCAGTGGCAATGCTAAAAAGAAGGGCTTTTGTATTCCGTGTGCAGAGTACCATAAGGAAACCTAAGATATTGTCTGTGGTCGCAAGGAAGGGAATGTGGAGATATGCCTCCTTCGATCCACAGAGGTTAGATTATCACCCTAGGTGATAGTTGCCCTAGTAGACATGAATGGGGTCCACTTGAACTTGTGGAAGTGAATCTACTTTTTGACAGGTTTCAGAGTAGCAGCCGTGTTAGTCTGTATTCGCAAAAAGAAAAGGAGTACTTGTGGCACCTTAGAGACTAACAAATTTATTAGAGCATAAGCTTTCGTGAGCTACAGCTCACTTCACCAAATGCATCCGATGAAGTGAGCTGTAGCTCACGAAAGCTTATGCTCTAATAATTTGTTAGTCTCTAAGGTGCCACAAGTACTCTTTTTCTTTTTACTTGTTGACAGTCCCATCTGTGGGTTTAATGAGCTTGGTTTTCTCCCACCTATTCTTAGAGAATATTTCCTCTCTCCCACTACCTATATGAAGCACCATCACCCCAAAAGGCTGCCTAGATTAGAAAATCAGCTTAACATTTCTCTATTGAGCGTTAACAGAGAAGAGAGATTTTTGTTTTTGTCCTGTGCTTTGGATGTGGCTTTTATATTGTTCCCCCCACCAAATTTCTCTCCTGCGTATGGATTTGCTACCTGAAACCTGTCTTTCAGAAATATCTGCCTTCCATGTCCATAGCCATAGATGCCTTCTTGCGACCACCTTGGATATCCTTTCATCAGGTGGAGGACCTGAAGCATCAAGTGAGGCCTCTGAAACTAGACCAGATTTAGGGAATTCTTTTTAAGGAAGATCCTGATCCCTTGTCCCTTTTCAGGAATTTCAGAGAGTAGGGACTCAGTCTCAGCAAGTATGGCTTTGCTGAAAAAAGTGGCCTCCACTGAGGCTTTAAAGGCTGCTGAGACTGCTGCATAGTCTCTGCAGACAGCTGATTCTACTAATGCAAGTTTTGAACAGGATTTTTTTCTAAATCAGATGCTTTATTTTCGCTGAGTTTACCATTCCATCCTTGCAGTCTTAAGCAGGTCTGCCAGGATGGGCTTGTAAGGGTCAGTTTTGAGCCCACTAGAAAATATTTTTCAGGTATTTTCTGTCTCTTTAACCTCATCTTCATCCCCATTTTAATCTCATATGGCTGAGTGCTCATGGGAGATATCCGAAGAAGAGCAACAGTCTTGCACAGAATAGACTTGAAAAATGTGCTGGAATAATAGTTCTGGGGATATTCTAGGATTTCTTTATATCTTTATATCTATTGCTTATATCTGCATGTGTGATCCTAACTCCAGAGGGAGGAGTAGCAAAAAGAGATGGCTAAGGATTTTGGAGTCATAAGAGTCTGCTAGGACAGCCTAAGCCTACACTTTCCACTGAAGAGACTCTAGATGGTTACTAAGAAGGCAGGCCCAGAGCCTATTCTAAAATGGCAGCCTGTGGCCACTGCAACCCTCTACAAAGGGAAGAGGAGACAGAGGTGGGAATTACTATTTTTCAGTGCCACCAGTGGTTACTGAGACCCCTAAGGAACAGAGGGATTGTCCTGACCACAGCACATCCACTGGCAGGGGACAAAGGGGAGGTCCTTGCAACACTCATAGCTCCCTGTCATGATCCCTTTGACTAGTGGAGGGGAGAGGATGGAGTGAAGGTGACTGGAGTCCTGCAGTTTTACCATGTACCAGTTCTGTTGACTGGTGCTCCTGGGGCCTCCATAGCTCACCAGCGATGGAGCCTACTTTGCATCAGGACTGCAGATTGAGCCCCGGTGTCCTTGGGCTGTTTTTCAGCTCTTGGTGGCTTCCACAGTGCACCACTCCTGCAGCGGGATACCTTGCAATGTGGCCTGGTCCATGGCAGTAGCACGGATTGGGCTCTAGTGTTCTGTGACACTTTCTCAGCATCTGTGTCTTATTGGGGCCCTCATTTGCCTATGGCTACCACCACACTATCCTATGAGGCAGGCCAACAGCTGCTTTTCAATCCTGGTAGCACCAAGTTTGGAGAAACAAAAGAAACTTTTCCCCTTCAATACACTCAGCCCTGGTCCTGACCCTTTTTTTCAAGCTTTTTCAGCCAATATAAGAGATAATCTGTGGGGAGAGATTGGAGCTCTATGAGGTGAATTTTAATAGCCCTTAAAAAGACAATAACCCTGTACAAATAAAAAAAAAAAGAGCTAAGGGGAAAAGAACCTAGAAAACAGGAAAAAGAAGAAAAAAATAATCAGGTTATGGCCAAATTACAGATGCCCTAACTTTTCACCTGCTTCACTTGTGGAGGCAAAGAAAATTCTGGAGGGGTTCGGAAGTGGAAAAACTATCTAGAGTCAGCCTGACCATCAAACCATCTGACTGCTACTGAAAAATGGAGACTGAAGAACCCATCACTACTGAATTTATGGACCCAACCCCCAAAGTGAGAACAACTGTTTGTGTATGACATAGTCCTTGGGAATCAGATAGATTTGTAATAGAAGGGGCTCCTTCTTCATACTTCTAAATTGGGTGACAGTCCACTGCAAAGGAGTGGAGCTGACCCTGGAAACAAGGAGCCAAAGGAACAGCAGACAAGGTGAGATGTTCTTGTCCCCCAAGGGTGTCCTGAGATTTATATGGATATCAAGACACCTGTAGTGTCAAGGGGTTGGACACTTTGTTCCACAAATAGAAGCTATCTGCCCGCACCTTTTCCCATTTCTAACTGAACGATTTGGAAAGCGCTCATGTCATTAACAAAATTATAATGGGCATACCTGAGTCGACTCTCAGTGACATTAATCTTCCTACAAAGTGACAATTTTGTAGGACAGACAGTATAACATTTCAATGAAAACAAGTTTTCACCTTGCTTTAGTATTAAACAATCCTACAACTAATTTTAATATTTAATATATAATTTCAAGCCATTGATTTTTAAGATTTTTCAACCAATGTTAAAGCAGAATGGACATTTGTTTTGTTTACAGCCCCAACTCAGGGCTTCCAGATTTCCAGTGAGATTTAAGCATGATATGCTCCACTAGGACTACTATTAGGCTCATAAATGCTGATTATCATAAAAATGTTTAAATGCTTTCAAACTGTTTATTCATGGTAATTGTTTCTTATCTTTTAAACTTGTAGACTGGGAGGCTAAACAAAATGTAAAATTTTCTTGTATGCTACACAAACTGATGTCACAAAACTATAGCAGGAACAGAATGATATAAAACATTATTGAATGAGAGATTCTGGGATGGGCAAGAACAAAAGAGGCCACTGATTTGTGGAATGTAGCACATTTATAATGCTGAACAGCATTCTGTAGGATGCTGAAGGTCAATAAACAAAATGATAATTCTACAGCCCATTTTTCATTTTAAGAGAATATTAAAACATTGGATAAATGAGTGTAGGACATGAGAGGAAGGTAGGAGAACCTTCCGCTAATGCTGACCTATTCCAGTTTCATCAGAGGCATTTAAGGAGTGGCCAACTTTCTAAACAAAATTTAGGTGACCTTTCCTCCTACTGTTGCATTTGCATACTCATTCTCAGGAAAGCATGAACATAGCCTGAGGTATGTAGCTTAATTTTTTTAATACTAAAATGTTAAGTAATTTCAATAAGATGCTCTTATGCTACTCTTGAAGACTTATGCCAAAAGCTGAGATAACATTACTACAGGAGAATATAGCTTCAATACTTTTATCAGATACTCATTTGACAGGCTCATCATATAACCAATCCTCTTTTTCCTTTTGGGTACAAATTTTGTATTCAGTAAAAGGCAGTTCAGGGAAAAACTGAAAGAAGAGAACATTTTATAGAGGAAGCAATGTATTTAGTTAATATTTTTCTCTTCTTTTTGTATTTAAAATTTTGATGGAGCTTTCCATATTGAAAAATGAGGGGTGGAGGTTAAATGAAAATTTTCTTCTTCCCAACTTCCTTCCCTTCCCTTGTTCTAGAGTAAAATATATTTTGTTTGTCATAACACAATCTGCTGCCACAGAAATTATTGTGATTTCACAAATTCAGCATTTTAGAGCTAATCCTTTCACCTGTATTCTGTTTGTGAGTGAGTACAGTATGAAAGACTCTCCTTTGCTGGGCTTTTTTTTTCCTGAGTTTTGGCCCCACATGCTGGACAATGCTTTAAGTCAAAATGCCTTTAGAACCACTGGCTCCACATCTTATGGAAGGTATTGTGTTCAGAAAAATGATGTTTAGTACCCCACAACATGACTTTCATTTTGTCCATATTTTGGAGGAGGAAATTTGCCTGTTGAGGCAATGCTTTAGGTCAAACTGCCTTTCATCAGAACGTGTTTGCACAAATAGACAATTCACTGTATTTTGTAGAAGGCAGAAAAGAAGATGTCCCAGAGGCTTCAGAAAGTGCACAGTCTAATCTATGATATCTTTTGTGAACATGCACATACAATTACTGTGTTGTCCATTCAGGTAAGGACCAAGCATAGCTAACATGTGAGATCTGTTCAGAGATTCCCTAAATGCTACCAGGTCCTAGAGCGTCCTTAAAAGCCCATGGTCTTTTTCAGTAATTCAGCTGAGCAGATGGCCCAGGAATCTTCACAAATGGAATGAAAAAAAAAAAGCCGCCTGCCCAAGAAAGTAACCATACTCCCATAAAAGAGAGCAGACAATGATGAGTCTATCCATTGGGATGGAAGGGGAAGGCATATCCTCTGCATCCAAGTTGTAAACAATATAGGAAAGTCAAACTAGAGGTGTGGGAATAGCACTGCATATAAAGATTTCCATAGAATCCAGTGAGATAAAAGTTCTGAGTGGAGAAGACTCGTTCTATTTCACTAGTATCTCAGGTGGATGTCATACAGCAGCTACTAAAGTCAGGCATTTTAAAATCAGGAGATCCAGATAACTTGTATTCAAGAGTTTTTAAAGAGCTGTGTGAAGATCTCACAAGACGGTTAATTATGATTTTCAATAAATCTTGGAATACAAAGGAAGTTACAGAAGACTGGAAGAAATCTAATGCTGTGCCAATACTTAAAAAGGGTAATAATAGGCCTATCAGTCTGACATTGATTGAGGGCAAGATAGTGACATGGCTGATATAGCAATCAACTAATAAAGAATTAAAGGAGGAGAATATAATTAATGCCAATCAACATGGGTTTATGGAAAATAGATCCTAACTTAATATTTTCTGATGAAATTACATTTTGATTGATAAAGGTAATAGTGTTGATGTAACAGACTTCTGTACAGCATTGGACTTGGTACCATACAACATTTTCATTAAAAAAACCCCAAAGATACAAAATTAACATGGTACTTGTTGAATGGATCAAAAGCTGGCTAACTGATAGCTCTCAAGATAATTCTAAATGGGGAATCATCATTGAATGGGTGTGGTCTAATGGACTCCCACAGGGATCTATTCTTGGTCCTATACTATTTAACATTTTTATAAATGACCTGGAATAAAACATAAAATCATCACTGATAAAGTTTGAAGGTGACATACAAATTGGGGGAGTGGTAAATAATGAAGAGGACAGGTCACTGATAAAGAGGAATCTGGTTCTCTTGGTAAATGAAGCACAAGCAAACACTAGGTATTTTAATGTGGCTAAATGTATACATCTATCAACAAAGAATGTAGACCATACTTCCAGGATGGGCGACTCTATCCTGTGAAGCAGTGAATCTGAAAAAGATTTGAGGGTCATGGTGGAAAATTGACTGAACATGACCTCCCAGTGTAATGCTATGGCTAAAAGGGTTAATGCAGTCCGTGGGTACATAAACAGGGGAATCTTGAATAGGAGTAGAGAAGTTATTTTACCTCTGTACTGTTCACTGGTGTGATTGCTACTACTGAAATACTCTGTCCAGTTCTGGTGTCCAAAATTCAAGAAGGATATTGAAAAATTGGAGATGGTTCAGAAAGCCACAAGAATGATTAAGGGATTAAAAACTAGAGTCAAGGAGCTCAATCTATTTATCATAACAAAGCGAAGATTAAGGGGTGACTTGATTACAGTCAATAAGTACCTACATGGGGAATAATATTAAACAATAGGCTTGTCAATCTAGCAGAGAAAAGTCTAACATGATCCAGTGGCTGGAAGTCAACGCTAGACAAATTCAGACTGGCTATTTTTAACAGTGCGAGTAATTAACAAGTTACTAAGTGTTTTAGTGGATTCCCCACCACTGACAATTTTAAAATCAAGATTGGATGTTTTTCTAAAAGATCTGCTCTATGAATTATTTTGGGGAACTTCTATAGCTGTATTATACAGGAAGTCATACTAGAAGATAACAATGGTCCCTTCATCTTTGCATTGATGAATCTAAGACCAGACTGCTGAATCTATAGGAATACAAATGCAAATTGTAAGAACATAAATATAGTAGGGAAACAAGAAGTCAATCAATGTGGCTATATAGCAAGGCTCAAGAGGCTTTTAATCCAAACAGAAATCCTTCAAACTTTGGAAATCTGATCCTAGTGAAACCAATAAACAGAAGCATAAACTACAGTAGGCAGCAAGTGTAAAGGAAATTAGAAGGACCAAACTGGATTTTGAAGAGCAAATAGCTAAAGGCATAAAACAAAAATAATGAGAAACTCTTTAACTACATGAGAAGCAGGAAGCTGATGAAGAACTGGTAGGTATGCAATTAAGGGAGCAATTCAGGAAGATGCATGCATGTTGAGAAGCTCACTGCAGTCTTCTTGCAGTCTTCATGGCTGAGAATTCTGGGGAGATATCTACTCCTCACCTGCTCTTTTCTGCTACTAAAGATGAGGGAGTCTCAGAGACTGAGGTATCAGATGAGGAAATGGAGCAAACTGATCATTTAAAATGTGTAAGTCACCAGGCCCAATGGAGTACATCCAGAAATTCTGAAGAAGTTTAAGTGTGAAGTAGATGAGCTGTTAAAAAATATGCAAGCTCTCATTAAAAACAGCCACTGTTCCAAAGGATTGGAGGGTAGCAAATGATTTACCTATATTTTAAAAGGTTTTCTGTAAAGGAAAATAGTGTGTTTCACTAAACTCTTAGAATGAATAATTTAGTGAATAAAAGAGTCAATAAAATAGTGGATAAAAGAACCACTTGACAGCTTGGTTAGTAGCTTCTTTTGAGGAACCTTGTCAAGGGCTTTTTCGAAGTCTAAATAAACTAAGTAGTTATGGAATGAAAAACAAAGTATTGTCATGGATCGAAACTTGGCTAGGAGACAGAAGGCAAAATGCAGGATGACATGGTCAATTTTCATCATGGCAAAAAGTTAACAATGGTATGCCTCAAGGTTCTATACAAGGTCCTTTGTCAATATACTCATTTATGATCTGGAAAGTTGGGGTGGGCAGTGTGGTAGCAAAATTTCCAGATGACACAAAGTTTAATCAGGATCAGAAAGGACTATTGGGAACGTCAGAGAGACCTACACAAGCCAGATGAATGAGCAACACAATGGTAAATGAAATTCAATGTTGATAAATGCAAAATAATGCATATTAGAGGGGAAATTTTAAAGTATTGATACACCTTTCAGGGTGTGTGTGTATATATATATGATGCAGCCTTATCCATTTCAAAAAAGATATTGCAGAATTAAGAGGGAGTTCAGAGAAGAGTGACAAAAATGATCTAGGTCTGTCAAGAACAGAGATTGAAAAGACTGTGATTGTTTACCTTAGAAAGGAGACAAATGATCAGAGACACAATAAAAGTATGTAAAACAATGAATGGTATAGAGAATGCAGATCAGGAATTTCTGTTCTCCTTGTCTCATAATAATAATAATATAAATAATAATATATAATTAAGAACAATGGAGATAATTAAATTAAAAGGTGAACATTCAAAATCAAGAAAAGGAAGCACTTTATAAACTAACTTCTGGAACTTATTGCCACAGGAATAAGCTGAGGTCAAGAACATGAGATTGAAAAAGACTGGATATTTATATGGATATCCAGAGTTTTCATAATTAATTATAAAAGTTGGGAAAGGATATTAAACGTTGTGCTTCAGGGATTGTCAAGCTCCAGGATCAGGATGAGACCAGGTGCCTGATTCACGAAGGTATTTAGGTACCTAAAGATGAATATAGGAACCTAGAGGAATTTACAAAAGCACCTAAGCAGATAAGGTGGGAGTTAGGTGGCTAACCTACTTATGTGCTTTTATAAACACAAAAGAGGGCTCTTTTCTATCCCTAATGCAGATTATCCCACATCGGACCAGGCTTCTTACACTTCCTCTGAAGCATCTGGTCTAGGCCACTATCAACAGTCAGGATACTGGACTAAATGGACCTCTGATCAATTCCTGTGTTCCTAAGAAATAGTTATCTGGGGGGGGAGATTGGGGGACTCCATCTTTCATCTTCAGTAGTATGGAGTGACTATCTTGGTGGAGGGATGTGCAGGGAGAAGTGCATGGATATGGCCAGTGAATTTAAAGCTATATATAGCCAACCAGTCAAATCCCTCCCTACCCATGTCATGTAGCAGTTCTACTGAGTCTATATAAACAGGAAAGAGGAAGTTGGAGGAGGGAGGCCACTCATCCTTCCAGATTCCATTTTCAAAGCCTATTTATATTTATCTCACAGTGGGGAGAGCCTTTCGCCCTGTACTATGACTTATTGCAAGAGTAAATAGGAGAATTGCTAAAAAGGGAAAAAGCCCTTGTCTGCAAACAAATGATTTTGTAATTAGCAAGAATAATTAAAACAGACAATTTAGAAGGACATTCAGTTTATGTCAGAACTGAACAGATCTGAAAGTTTTCCTATCATAGCAGTTATTCTTTGAAACTTTTATTAAATACACATTGCAAAATTCTCATGGCAAATTTCCACAAGGATCAACAAATAATTGTACACCATATCCCCATGAAGTACAAAGTTTTTAAAGAAAAAAAGGATGTAACAAGGCTAACTAAGAATTTTTGGGCAGTGCAAGCCTATCCCAATTCCTTGCTTCCAAACTTTGGCTAAAATAAAAGTCTATGTGAGGCACTAGGCAATCCCATCATTTAAAGTACAAACAGGTACACAACACTTTTCCCAGAGGAAGAGCTAATAAATACGGCCTTACCAGTTCTGAAACCATTTTGACCTAAAGAATCATCTTATCTTGCATATGGAATCAAAACTTAGAAAACAAAGCCCAGCAAAGGGGAGCTAAGAGGCCCACAGCCCAAGAGAATCAAAGGAACAATGTTTTTTGAGAAACAACCTTAGAATTAAAAAGAGGGCTCTAAACAAGACTTAATTAAGCCCTGTGTTCACTGGAGTACCCGGATACTGTTGCAAGGCGTGGGTAGAAGGACTCTAACCTTAAATGCAGTGGCAATGCATGGAATGCAGTGGCAATGCATGGAACTAATGTTCCAAAGGCTATGAAGGGAATGGAGTATCAGGGATAAAGCTTCAAAGGGCTTCAGGTGCTATCCCACTGAAGAAGAGCCCATGAGAATAAAACATCCTGCAAAACTATTTCTTTTCAAAAAAAAAGACTAACACTAGGTATAACAACAGTAAAGGATGAAGAAGTATGATGCTGTGATTTACGAGTATGTTGCTATAAATTGAGACAATCCTCTTGTAGGCAGGTGGCACTTTTCCAAAAAGGGCCATATTTCTGGTGTTTAATGTACCACACTACACATCTACATCATATATCAATTGAAAGCTTATTTTATATATGTTTAGATGAGGTTGGATGTGGAACTTCCAAGCTGTGCTATAAGCCTGTAAGCACAGAGAAACAATGGTACCCAAAATGAGTATCATTTTTTGCATATTTCCAGAAACACTGCAACATGACTCTGACTACAATTTTTACTGTTTTAAGTAAATTTCAACCCCTTAATGTGGTGTTTTATTGGTCAAAGCTACCAAATGACAATGTATTAAAAAATTTTTTGTTGGTTTTAATTTTAATTTTTTCCATAACGATGACACGGTTAGCAGGGCAAAAATGGCAAATATCAACATTTTGCAATATACTAACATTAAATGTTTTCACATTGCATATCTTAATTGTCAAAGTATCTCACAAGTGATTATAATAATTTTCTATATTTTCAATTGAAATTTTCTGAAATATCAGTCTCATACTTAAGTTTGTGCACCAGTAACATAGATTGTGTGCCCATAGTTTGTACTGCATAGCCGGTAATTATAAATGTACATGAATCCTAATGTAATGATTCTCCCTTTGTATGCTTTTGACATATAATGTAGTATCTGCTTGGTTAGAAGGTTTTAACTTGTATGCCATATGCCTGCAGTACTAGCCTTTGAAATATTCTAGAAACTAACTTTTAATACAGTGACACTTAGCATATGTCAGAATTAGTGTCAGATAGGCAATGCACAGTTTCATATTAAGGAATATGCAAAAGCTAAGAGAGAAAGAAATGGCCTAACAAGAAGTAGTGAAGACAAAGTTTACAAATGAGTCCTTGCCTGCACTGAAGAGGTATGAAGAGCATATTACTGCTCTTACAAACAATGTCTCAACAATATGACAAATTCATTTAATCCTGAATCACATCCAAGAGGTGCTTATCAACATATCTACTGAACTGCAGGCAATATCAGATGTAAAGAGTCTCTACTGAAAATAGCAGATATTGTGAAGAACAAATGAAGAAATTTGTGAGAAGAGCACTTGATTCTCATGGGACACATAGCTTCTTCAGCCCAGTCAGAAATCTGGCATCAAAACTTTTGATCACATGTCCAAGAAACCCAAATTTAAGTCTTGCAAGGGAGGGACAATCGCAGCAGCTTTCAGGCCATATCCTGTTTTCCACAGAGCCCTACCCTTAGCAAGACACAAATATATTAAATGATAACTGTTCTTAGGCTCTCCCAATAGACTTTGTGTCTATGTCCCCCGTGCATGCTAATGGAACAAAGAGAAGAACAGAAAAGCTGAATTAGGACATCAGGGTGGAAGCTCAAGCTGAAAGCATCCATAAGCTAAGAGCATGCAACAAAGAAACCACAGTGTACATCAGAGATGCCAGGTTGTCATACAATGATGGCTGGAGACAAATTCCACAGATTTGATGAACTGGCAGCTGAGTACTTGAGGCAGGTCCTAAAAGGATTTGACATAGCTAAAACTAAAACTGAAGTCTTTGACAGAATACAACAATAAGTGAAACTGCAGAAAACCAGCACTGGACAGAATCTAAAGATGGATGCAATAGGTTGAATACTACATAGAGTCATTAAACTAACAGAAACAAATGCAAGTATTTCAAAGAGGTAATTTTTACGTGTTGATGTTGTCATTGTTTACCCCATTTCTATGGTAATGGCACCACTTGACAGATCCACATCATACCTCATCTTAAGACATAATAAGCTTTCAAATGATGTATCATGTGCATGTATGAAGAGCAGGGGTGAACGTAACTCTGAAGACTACTGGTATGGGGGCTGGGGCCCAGCTCCGCCTCTGGACCCTGTAAGGGAGGGGCCTCGGATGGGAGGGGCGGGACTGGGGGGGGTCAGTATCCCCCAGCCAGCATTTCCAGGCTGCCGGGCCCGTGCCGCCCGGGGCTCCAGTGGTGATTAAAGGGCCCGGGGCTCTGGCCGCTGCTGCGGTAGCAGCAGCAGTGGCCGGAGCCCCAGAGCCTTTTAAATCGCCAGCCCCCGGGCAGCTAATCCCTTTGCCCACCCCATCGTAGGCCTTTAAGCAAGGTCCTTTGCCGCAGCTGCACTTTAAAGTTGCTGCCCCTCCCGCCTTCCCCCCTCCCATCTGCAGCCCTGCCGGTACGGACCCTATCAGCAGGGCCATCGATGGGGGAGGCAAAAGGGGCAGGGATGTTAATGTGGGCTGCGTACGGGCCGATACCAGCTCACTTTCACCCCTGATGTAGAGAGGGTACATTAAGATGACCAAATTTGTGTTGTCTTCTGCTTGCCTATTGAAGTGCAAGAAGTTCTGTTTCCAAAAACAATCAGAAATGATCTGTGTTAGACAGTAAGACACTTCAAAAGACATTAAGACTCATTATGAATTCTTAACAGCTCAAAATATTTGAAAGGTTCCTTCCTGGTAGTAGGTTGGAAGCACAAGCACAAGAGTGGCAAGCCAATAGGGTAGATACTGTGGAAAACATACTTCTCTGTCAGATGTAACATTTACCTTTAAACTCTGGTCTGTGTTGCTAACAGGTAAGCCTGTAACTACCATGGAACTATAAGAAGATGTAAGTAATTCTATCAATTTGCCATCAGCTCACATACCCTGTTGTCTCTTATGGCTCTGTACTTTAGCAGCCCAATGGATGTCTAGCCTATGCAGTTTATCATTACTCTTTATTTACAATCCCTGAGACAGTTTTCAATTCATGTGAGAACATTCATGTTCAATCCAATTTGGATTAATTTTTCAAGTAAGATTTTATAAGGAACAGTGTCTAATGTTTTAACTAATGTTCAGATATCGTATATGAAATCAATTCTCTTTTACAACTGATTTTATAATTTGATAAAAAAGTTATCAAATTTGTTTGTTTTTTCTTTATAAATATATGCTGTTCGTTGCATGTGTTTCTATTATCCTGTAGTTGCATGCTGATTTTTCTGTTAGACATCTCTTCCATTATTTAGGTAGGAAATTAAAGTAGATTTACGGGACATTAGATAGAATTACATGATAATAAGGGATTCAGTAATGCTTCCTTAGATATACTACCATGATTTAATCAGCCAGTTTTCCCATTGGTTTATATTATTTTGGATTACTCACATAAAGTAGTTACTTACCCTACTGTAACTGTGGTTCTTTGAGATCTGTTATCCCACATGTATTCACTTCTGGTGTGCATGCACCCCATGTGAATGAGACTAGAATCTTTTGAATAGTGCTCCACATGCCCTTTGGGACTTCACAGCTGAGGGCATAAAGGGTGATATGGATGCAACCACTCCAGTTCCTTTGCCAAAACAGAATCCATATTGACAAGGACTCCACAGCAGCAGAAAATGAAAGTGCATTGTGGAATACATGTGGACAACACGTCTTAAAGAACTACAGTTATTGTATGGTAAGTAATTGCTCTTTCTTCTTTGAGTGATTATCCACATGTATTCCACTTCTGGTGACTCACAAGCAGTAATTCACGTCCCATAGGGGTAGTTGATTGAAACAATGATTGTAATACAGTTCTGCCAAAGCAGACACCAGTTCTGGAGCCCTCTGTTAAAAAGTAGTGATGAATGAAGGTGTGGACTGAACTCCAAGTAGCTGCTTTACAAGTCTCTGAAATTGGAACACCAAAAGAGAAACTGCAGAGGCTGCCAAGAGACCTGACAACAGCTAAGTGTTGGAATTCCCTACAAGACCTCTTTCCACTCAGCTTCCCAAGAACTCAGTTTGACTCCAGACTTCATCACTCAGGTATCTTTATTTGGCATACAGCAACACTACCCTGAATTGATCAGTCTCAAATGTAGGGGGGTGGACGCAGAGTACATCACAGTTCCAAAGTTACACCGAAACCTTGTCCTTTATATACGTTACATATCTCATTGCATTTACTATACATTGCACCACACTTTGACTCGGTTACTTTGCAGGAAGCAATCCCTGTGCATCATGCTCTGTCCACGCATTGTCCATGCTTGACATACTCCTTACCGCATCTCTACATTCCTAATTTATCTTGTCCATTGTTATCTTGTTCATAGTAAATGGTTCCCTGGGTGTTCTCTCTCCTATCTTAGCTGGCTCAGACATTCTGTCTTTTTAGCCTACTGATCTATTTACTCATCTTATTTAGCTCAAATGTCCTGTTTTCAGCCTGATGATTCATTTATCTCCCTAATACTATCATCCAAAAAGGAGGCTCCCCCCCCATGTGTTTAATTACTCATGTCAGGCCAGGCTTACCTACACTAAGGTGTGAAGTTTGGCTTTCCCTTGAGTAGTATGAGGTTTGGGAAAGAAAACTGGCAAGTTGAGTTTAAAGTCATAGACTATCTTAGGTAAAATTTTCAAATGACGTCTTTATGTCCCTTTGTCCTGTGGAATACCGTATAGGGTGGTCCTACCATAAGGGGGCCCCAGGAGGCAGAGTCTCTGACTGATGGGAAGAAGTGAATGAGAAACCTGGCCATTGTTGCACGTGACCAGTTTGTGTAGTTTTCAGCAAGAGAATAACATCTGCCAGATATGCTCTTATGGACCTGATGGAGAGACCTGAATGCTTATGGGCTAGCAAGTAATTGAGAATGGAGGCTGCTGCAGCCTTCCAAGGTGGTCAATGATTTTGTGTCACCCAAATAGAGAAACTTTTCCATTTATTCACGAGTCATTCTTGTTGAGTCTTTTCTATTGCAAACTAAGATATTCTGGATTGCAGTGGAGCAAGATCTATCTGTGGTTACCAGCCAGCATCCAGGCTGTGAGCTGGAGGGGTGTAGGTTCCAGGTGCAGGATTTGGCCCTTTGTCTGCATTAGGATGCCCAGGTGTATCAGAAGCATGACTGGAAGCTGTGTTGACAACGTCATCAGGCCCAAATACCAAAATTGTTTGGGCCATGCTGGGGTTATCATCCTCACCAGTTTTGTGTCCTATCTGAGCCTCCTCAGGACCCTCAGTATCAAAGGAATGGGATGGTAGGCATACATGAGTCCTAGAGTCCATGAAGTCAGGAAGTCATCTGACAGAGAGCCTGGAATGGCTGCCATTCTGAACCAGAATCTCTAACACTTCTTGTTCTGGTCTGAAGCAAGGTCTCTTCTTGGATATTCCCATTTGTGCAAGATATCTTGTAGAATAGAATTCTTGATTGACTATTTGTGACTGTTTGAGTATTGTCTGCTGATCTGATCTGCTAGTGTATTTTCAAGGTATGGGAGGTATAGAGCCACTGGTGTGACTTGAGGGCTGATACAACAGTCCCAGCAGTGGATTGCTTCATGACAATGAGGCAACTAGCATGCTCTGCCTCATTTCTTGATGTAGTACATAGCATTGGCTGTCACCATGATAGATGAACAGTTCTCACCAGGATATGTATGTGAAGTTTCAACTCCTGAGGGAACCAGAGTCCCTGACTCTGAAGTGCACTCCCATCCTAGTGTGAGTGTTTTGGACACCAACATTTCAGTGGGAAGAGGTGGTGGGAATGGCACTCTGCTGTACATGTCTAGAGTGTCCTTCCACCAATCTGATGAGGTGAGGACTTCCTGAGGAATTGTGACCAACATGTATGGGGTGTCTGCTGGGAAGATATATTGCTCTCAACCATCCTTGCATGGAGCACAGGTGAAGTCTCATAAATTATGTCATGTAAACACAGGAGGCCATGTGTCCCGTGAGCCTGAAGCAAGTCATGACCTATGTCTTTGGGTGGGCCTGAAGTTGATCAATGAGACTTAGAATGGTGAGGAACCTATCCTGTGGTTGGTAGACCTTTGCCACTGTGGACTCCAGTACTGCTCCTATGAACTCAATTATTTGAGTAAAGCTAAAAGTAGATTTTCCTCTGTTGAATCTGAGGCCTAAAGCAGTGGAGAGTTACAGGGTTACTTGGACTGAGCTGTGCACCTATTGAGATGACTGCCCTCAAATTACCCAGTTATCTAAGCATGGGTAGACTTGAATCCCTTGTCTTCTCAGGTGTGCTGCCACTTCTACTAGATAATGGGTGAAAATATTTGAAGCCATGGAGAGACCAAAGGAGAGCACTCTCTACTGATAATGAATTTTTTCCTTTAGTAACCTGAGGTATACCTATGGGCTGGGTGAATAGCAATACGGAAGTAGATATCTTTTAAATTGAGAGCTGTGAACCAATTTTGAGGATCTAGGGTAGGAATTATAAATGTTAGAGTCACCATCCTGAACTGGAAACAATGGATGAATTTATTGAGTCATCTAAGTTACAGAATAGAACGCCAGCCCCCTTTCTTCTTTGGGAGTAGGAAATAATGAGAATAAATTTCCCTGTAATTCTACATGCACTTCTTCTACTGCCTCACTTCCTTTCTTAGCAATATTTCATGAAATGGAACCCTGAAGGAGGATAAGGAAGGGGATATGTGTAGAGGGAGGGATTAAAACTGAATGGAGTACCTTTGTTCACTGTTTCCAGGACCCATTGGTATGAGGTTATCTGCTTCCAGGCTTCTCAATAAGAAACAGGTGGCTCCAAAAGGGGGTGGGGAGTGAGAAGGAGAAGCTAGATGTTCTAAGAGACTCTTGACCCTACCATCAAACTTGCTGGCACAGTGTGAATGCAGGGTGTGCAGTGGAAGAGGAAGAGGCAGAGGGTCTCTGCCTCTGAAAACTCTCTCTCTTCCTCTCAGGCTTGGATCTGTGTATCCATAATAGCATTGGGAAGCTTGCCTCCATCTCTGATATTTCTGAAGCTGACGCTGTTTCCTTCTGAGAGCCAGCATGTACATGCCTAGGAGTATAAGGTGGCTCTCAAGTCCTTTAGTGTGTGCAAGACTTTGTCAGTTCTTGTTGAAAAGATCACAACCCTCAAAGAGAAGGGCCTCAATGTTTGTTTGGACCTCTTCTGGAATTCCCAAGGACTGTAAACAGGAGGTCCTGTGCATCATTATTGCAGTCACCATACCACAAGCTGTTGTATCACAGACATTGAGGCAGCTTGTAATGAGGTCTTTGTAGCTAGTTGTCGCTCTGCTGGTACAGCAGTGCCATAAGAGGATACCACAAGAGATGCTTTTCTCAAGTGTCTCTGTGCCCTCTTCTGTAAGTGTGCCCATTGGATTCTCTGTCTGGTTCACAGGGCATCTACTGAGGGAAATATATTGGTGACATCACTTCTGACACTTCTGAAGTGGAGGAGAAGGAATATAAATCTTTCACTGGCAGAGACTATCTTTCAAGAGTTCATGAGGGTCCAAAAAATTTTTGTATCAGTATCAGGGCTGGGGTCAATGAGTAGTTTCTTCCAGGAGGCCAGAAATGGTGACTCTGATTAGTCTGAGACCATTAGGTATTCTGGTACTATAAATGTTATGGGTACCACAAAAAGAGAGGGTAGTGTTCCCTCCACCTTGAGGAGTGAGGTTGGTACAATAAAGTGAAGTGCTAGGTGCTCCATTGCAGGTACCAGAAGTGTGATACCAGGACTGACTGGATTCTTTAGTGCAAGGAGCTTTGGTGCTGGCATGGGAAACTCTGCCATTTAAAATTTCAGTTCCAGTTGCTTTAGTGTCAGATGCTTTGATTCTTGTTTGTCAGTACCAGGCATGAAAGTAGTTTCTCCAAGCTGCATTAAGACAATTGGGTGACCCTTCAGTGTCGAAGCATCAGCAGGCTCCAATCTGGGCCTTGAACTGCCTCCTAAGGTAGATCTGCTCAGTGACAGAGAGAGAGATCTGTGTCTGTGGTCACCAGTAAGCGCCCTCTCTCTTCAGTGTTGAGTGAAGGAGGGTAGGGAAGCTCTGGTTGACTCCACAGTAGAGGAGTGGGACTTCCTCAGTGCCAAATTACCACTAGTGCCTGGGGTAGACACCGGAGAACTCACAGAGCTGGTGTGATCCAGTAATTTGGTCTCTCCTTCAGGAGACAACAAGGCCATCATGGGCTTCTCTAAGAGGAAAAGCTTCAGGTGGGATTCCCTTGCTTTTGGATCCTTTTGGAAAAGAAGCAGCATAGAGAAACTTGCATGATATAGGTACTTCCCCAAGGCAGAAGAGGCAGTTAGGGTGTCCATAATAAGAACAGCTGCCTCCCAAGAGAGATAGGTCTTGAATCTAGGAGACTTTGACTTGACTATGTCTGGGGCAAGGTCTGGTTCCAAAACATATCCTTAATTTGAAGAGGATTTTTCGCCCTTTCTTTTTTTCCTTTTCTTTTTCGCCAATGGGCTTAAACAAAACCAACTATAGCTAGAGAACTAATTAAGAACTAACTTAGAATATCAATTGCACATTGAGCATAGACACTGAAGATGTTCCATCTTGTAGCCCTCGGCAGTAAGAAGGAACTGAAGGTTGCTTGCTGTCACCTCACCTTTATGACCTCAGATATGGAGCACCAGAGGGTGCAGACATGACCCTGAAAGACAATGCTATTTTAAAAGATTGCCCTCTCACACACATGTTGTGTATGTGCACCAATAATGCAACAGATGTGGACAATCACTCAAAGACAATCTGATAAGATGCTTTTTTTATTAACACTTAAATAGAGGGGAAACAAAGTAAACATTAGCTAAACGGGCCCTTGAATAAAGAAGGTAACTTATTAAGTGTGTTGCAGATACAAGATTAGCTATTTGGTGATCCTGGACCATGTATAGGGAGAGTGTGGATCTCTAGAGGCCATCTCCTAGCTAGATATACTACACCCAAATTTGAAATATACGTATACGAGTATTTCAAGCGAGATCTACTTGTCTGTCCACATGCAGACATCTGCAGTATAATTAATAATGGGGATATCAGTGGATGCATCTCCCTGAGAGTGGGATTTCAATCATGAATATTAATTTCATATATCTTCTGTTTTAAATGTAGGATACAGTGAAACTGGTTTGTATTAAATATGCTCTTTAAACAATTTTATTTTATATCATTATTACAAATTAATTAAATATATAGCATTCAAAAGTGGGCAGTATGCATTGTTTTCAGAAATACATTATATAGCCATTAAAACATATTTAAAAGTGTCTTTCTTAAGCACTAGCATAAATTCCACTAAAATTAAAAATGTTTCCAGGAACTAGTTAGCAATACCATGTATAATTCATACCTTTTCTCCTGTATCTTTTCCCTCTCCATTTCCATACAACCCACAAGCTGTTTTTAAAGGGTCTGCAACACGCCTGAGAATTTGTTCAAGATCTTTTAATATAACTTCTGTCTCAGAGACAACTAATAAACAACAAAATACATAAGTTAGCTAAAATATATATGTATATTAATGCAACATTATTAATGAAATAGTATTTATTACTCAGTCAATTAAAACAGTGGGGAACAGATACAGAGAATCTACAGAGAAATCATTACTCCAAATATGGAAAGAAAATGGGTTTCCTGTGGTAAAATCATATGGGGCTAAATTCCGCTATCACTGAAACTGGTGAAAATCCAAAGTAACTTTACTGGCTTCAAATGTGAGAACAATTTATCCTTTGATCTTTAATGATTTGAAATCAACACAACTTGTCAAGATTAAGTGAAGAATAGTAAGAGAGTTATCTTATTATACAAAATTCTTGCAATTTGTATAGCACTGTTATACCAGATATGGGTAGAAACTTGCCTGAACATTTTTTAAACAAAAATAAAAAGTTGCTTCTTAAATTACTTTACAAAATATACAAAATATATCTTGAGCTTTCTGGATAGAATATCTCTGAAAGGAGATACAAAATGCAACATAACTCACAACGCCAGAAGCTCTGCTGAAGCAGAGCTCTTTGGAGACAGGTCACTGGTCGTCTTTTTTCTCCTTCCTACAGAAATAGGATGATGGCAGCTGCAAGCAGCCTTTTCCAAAGGCAGCAGGAATATAGGGGCAGGAGGCCACATGAGGTCATCTCCCATCTTTCCATAAATGGACACAACACAACGCTACCATGAGAAAGCTCAAACAGTCCCTTCTGACCAGCTTGTTTCCTTCCAGTGTGTAACACAAAAGTTTTTCACTGTGAAAGTTGATTTGAAATTAAGTAAATTCAATTAACAGTATTTGGCGCAAAACTTTTATTTTTGTTTCAACACTGTAGGTTTTAGTGAAAAATGTTAGAAACATTTTATTTAATGTAATTATTTTTAAAGAGAAGCTGGAAGAAAAAAGAATGCAGGAAGATGTTCTAAAGCAAGATATTCTGTAAACAGCTTTGATAAGATTATAACGAGATTCTGTTGTGCTAATAAAGTATTAAGTGCAACCTCAGGTTTAAGGTTAGTTGAACCAATTTAATTTCTAGGTGGGACCATTTCATCTCACCTTACTGAGGCTTTAGACGCTGCCAGAAGAAGGCCTTCTCAAATAAACTTATTACATGCTACCCTCATAAATGACTATAACAATAATTGTACCAACTTCTCTGGTCAAAATGTGCAGTAAAGCCCACATGGATGTCTGCACAACAGTACCAGCTTCATAAACCCTAAAAATGTCTTTTCATGGAAAGGTTTCAGAGTAGCAGCCATGTTAGTCTGTATTCACAAAAAGGAGTACTTGTGGCACTTTAGAGACTAACAAATTTTTTAGAGCATAAGCTTTCGTGAGCTACAGCTCACTTCATCGGATGCATTTGGTGGAAAAACGTTTTTCCACCAAATGCATCCGATGAAGTGAGCTGTAGCTCACGAAAGTTTATGCTCTAAAAAATTTGTTAATCTCTAAGGTGCCACAAGTACTCCTTTTCTTTTTTCATGGAAAGTCTGACATTACTGATATATTGCAGTTGTAGCCATGTTGGTTCCAGGATATGTGAGAGACAAGGTGGTGAAGTAATATCTTTTATTGGCCCAGTTTTTGTTGATGAAAGAGACAAGCTTTCAAGCTTCACAAAACTCTTCTTCAGCTCTTCTCATGTAATGAATATCATCAATATTACCACAGTGTTTTTGGCTGGTAGCTGAATCATCATTTTCACTAGGTGTAGTTTATATGTTATTCAATAAATTTAGTATAACATTTTAATGTGTTTCCAATCATTAATATGTGTTTTTCTTGGACTAATCATGTAAGTCAGGGATGGCCAACCTGTGGCTCCGGAGCCACATGTGGCTCTTCAGAAGTTAATACGCAGCTCCTTGTATAGGCATCGATTTTGGGGCTGGAGTTACAGGCGCCAACTTTCCAATGTGCCTGGGGGTGCTCACTGCTCAACCTCTGGCTCTGCCACAGGCCCTGCCACCACTCCACCCCTTCCCGCCCCCTCCCCTGAGTTTGCCATGCCCTTCCTCCTCCCCCACCCCGAGCCTCCCGCACGCCACTAAACGTCACAGAACAGCTGATTGGGAGGTGTGGGAGGGAGAGGGAGGCGCTGATCAGCAGAGTTGCCGGTGGGAGGCGCTGGGAGCAGAGGTGGGGAGCTGATGGGGGCTGTTGACGTATTACTGTGGCTCTTTAACAATGTCCATTGGTAAATTCTGGCTCCTTCTCAGGCTCAGGTTGGCCACCCCGATGTAAGTAGTGCTTATGAGGAATAAGGGTAACAAACTTTACAATTACATAGATACATACATACATTTTTATATAATCTTTCATATGAACTGTATCCCAACTTGTTTTACAAAACTGAAAAATACAAGATGTTACATTTTATACAGTGTACTGTTTGCTAGTATTCTGCCAAAACCTTATACTGTCCAGTCACATAAATGAAGATTTTTGTCCCATAGAGACCTTAGTAGGATTGAGCAAAGAGAAGATGAAAGGCCTTTCCTTTTCTACTTTGTATGAGGAGTTGTTCTTGGGCTGAGAAAGGCCCAAACAGAGTATCTGTGTTAACTATAATGCCATGGAGCCTATTGTAGAAAAGGAGTTTTGGGGATCCAAAATGTTTCCTATCTAAACATTATTTTTTTTCTTTTAAATCAAAGAAATGTATGATGCCAGGAATTTCCCAATAATTGAAAGCTTAATCCTGATAAACTCTGGGGAATTCTGAATTTAGTGTGCTCAAGTGAAGTAGGTATAGAATTGTCAGGAATTTTATTTTTTGCATTTCAGACCATATATCCGGACAATAGCTGAGGACAGGAGAATTCTTCTGAAAGATGTGCTTATAAAAATGACATTTCCAGCCAATATTCTGGAGCATTTTTCATATTAGACTGTATCTAGCCTAACCTGGGATACAAGACAAGTAAATCTGGGCAAATAACAGATTAATCACAATTCAGTCTATTTTATAGCTGTAACAATGCAATGCAGAGTTTGTTCCAGAGCTAGACATATTTTCTTATATGTTTATGTGCTGTAATTCCAGGTGCAGCACCAGTGAGAACACAAACTATATAACTGAGTCAATCCAAAATATTAAGTTTTAGCTCTATAATATACCATATGGAAGTAGCTGTGAAGTGTTTCCAGTAGTCCAAGCAATCTTTAATGTATTTCATTAAGTGAAGCAGCTATTTTGATATCCTAGTTCTGTCTATCAACTGTTTCACTGGAAAGCACATGAATAATTAGTCTAATCAGAATAGAATATAGAACTGATATAAAAGGTTTAAATTGTTGACAAATAAACTACTGGGACTCCACCTACAGTGATTTCAGTATAATCATCGGGCTGTTGTAATTATTCTTTCTTTGTAATGCTTTTCATGTCATATTGAAAAACACTCTTTGTAATTCTGAGGTTACTTTGCCTACTGTTTGTTTATTCAGAGGACACATTCATTATAGATGGAGCAGTAGGAACTGGCATAGGGTGAATAACTGACTTTTTTTTTTTGCTGTCAATTAAATAAAAATCAGTTCTAAATTAACTGAATCCAAAAATTGCAAAATGTTTTGGCAAAATTGAAAAAAAAAACTGCTTTTGGTTGAATGTTCTATTTCAGACATCTTTAAAGGGCTAGATTCACAAAGCAGCAGGAGGAAGAAGAGGAAGAGGTGATGGTGATATCAGTCTATGGTATAGCAGTCAATGTCATTCATAATGTCAATTCACAATTATTCATAATGGCAATGAATAGTCATTGGATCAGAAAGACAGAGCAAATGAATGACTGTAGCCCGGTGGCTAGGGCACTCACCTAGAACATGGGAGAGGCAAATTCACATCTGTGCTCCAATAAAAACTAGAACTTCCACAGGAAAGACTAAGAGAGACCACTGCAAAATATCCCATAATGCTGTGGTAAGGTACTCTACTGAGAGATAGGAGAGTATTTTCAAATCTCTTTTCCACATCAGGCAGAGTGGGGAATTGAACCTCAGTCTTCCACATCCCCAGTGAATTCCCTAACCACTGGGCTAAATATTATAAGTAATTAGCCACTGCTACCACCACCAAAATATTTTTGGTTGGAATTATTTACATCAAATTTGTGAATAGTTTTGAGTCAACCAAACTGCTGTGGTTTTTTTTTTCCCAGGAGATAGATATGTGTGTGTGTGTGTGTGTGTGTGTGTGTGTGTGTGTAATAAACTATTAGTCTGAAAAAATTAACCCAGCCCAACTAACAACACATATAGTTCAGGTACTCCAACACTTTCTAATATAACCCTTTGTTTTGTTTTGTTTTGTTTTTTTCTTTGTCCTCCTACATATGAAATGCACAAAGCCAGAGCTCAAAACAAGACACAGACAAAATACTTCTTGGCTTAGGTGAAGATGTACTGGACTGGGAACCCAGGACATGATGATTTGAGTCTCCCCCCTTCCACTGATCATTGTTAACAACTGTATCCTTCACAGCCCATATTCACTTAGGCCATTACCTTAAGAGGTTAGATGAGTTAACTGATGATCTGAGAGATTGCACGTGATCATTCCTGAAAGATAATTTCTGACAGAGCTGGGAATAGGACCCAGATCTCTCCTATGGAAGATCTAAATCTCACTAATTTAGCCACATTGTCTCTCAATTAGATTAAGCCAAATGTATGTGTTTAGTTATTCTCTCTGTAAAACGGAGCAACTCTTGCACAGCCACCTCAACAAAACACTAAGAAACACAGATGAATGATACAGTCTTTAATTACATGATCAGATGCTATGAGACACTGACTGGGACTGAGGAGAATGGACTCTGTCCCTGATCTGCCACAACTTTCCTATATCATGCTGAATATGTCATTGAGACTAAAGCACTCAGATGTGGATGCTAACTGTTAAGATCTTTACTTGGTTTTGTAATACACACTGTGTTAAAACTATTAAAATAATGATTAAAAAATTATTTACCTGTACAATAACTATTGTTCTTTGAGATGTGTGGTGAACATATACATATTCCACTGTAGGTGTATCTGTGCCCAATGTATTCAAGTTAGAGACTTTTGCCAGCCGTACTGGTGGGTGGCACATGTGCCCCTTCCCACACTTGTGCATGGAGCTGAGGGCATAAAATGACTGTGGCCCTGCTGCCCTCTCCATTCCTTCACAAAGACTCAAAGTAACAGGGAAGCAGAAGGGACATGGAATGTATATGTGCATAACATATCTCAAAGAACAATAGTTAACTGTACAGGTATGTAACCATTTTTGCTCCTCTGAATAGTTGTGCACATACACATTCAACTGTAAGCGACTCAGCAAAAGTTACCCTTGAGGACGGTGGAACTTTAATTATTTGAAGAGAGCCTGCTGCATCACC
Organism: Dermochelys coriacea; assembly: GCF_009764565.3. Classification (NCBI taxonomy): domain Eukaryota; kingdom Metazoa; phylum Chordata; order Testudines; family Dermochelyidae; genus Dermochelys; species Dermochelys coriacea. Next base: position 197,609,076 of record NC_050069.1, read on the forward strand.
TTGCCAAAGTTCACTTCAGCTCAGGAAGCTTAACTAAAAGTGTAGTGTCTGGAGAAGGTAGGTGATGACCGTGTTGCTGCTTTGCAAATGTCCACTATAGGTATGTTGTTCAAAAAGGCTGATGAAGTGGAATGAACTCTAGTGGAAAGGTTTCAGAGTTGTAGCTGTGTTAGTCTGTATCAGCAACAACAACGAGGAGTCCTTGTGGCACCTTAGAGACTAACAAATGTATTTGGGCATAAGCTTTCATGGGCTAGAACCCACTTCATCAGATGTATGGAGTGGAAAATACAGGAGCAGGTATAAATACATGAAAAGATGGGAGTTGCCTTACCAAGTGTGAGGTCAGTTGAATGAGACAATTCAATTAACAGTAGGATACCAAGGGAGGAAAAATAACTTTTGTAGTGGTAATGAGAGTGGCCCATTTCAAACAGTTGACAAGAAGTTGTGAGTAACAGTAGGGAGAAATTAGTATGGGGGAAATTAGGTTTAGGTTTTGTAATGACCCAACCACTCCCAGTCTTTATTCAGGCCTAATTTGATGGTGTCCAGTTTGCAAATTAATTCCAGGTCTGAGTTTCACGTTGGAGTCTGTTTTTGAATTTTTTTTGTTGAAGAATTGCCACTTTTAGGTCTAAAGAAAAGAAGTACTTGTGGCACCTTAGAGACTAACAAATTTATTAGAGCATAAGCTTTCGTGAGCTACAGCTCACTTCATCGGATGCATTTGGTGGAAAAAACAGAGAGATTTATATACACACACACAGAGAACATGAAACAATGGGTTTATCATACACACTGTAAGGAGAGTTATCACTTAAGATAAGCCATCACCAACAGCAGGGGGGGGAAGGAGGAAAACCTTTCATGGTGACAAGCAGGTAGGCTAATTCCAGCAGTTAACAAGAATATCAGAGGAACAGTGGGGGGTGGGGTGGGAGGGAGAAATACCATGGGGAAATAGTTTTACTTTGTGTAATGACTCATCCATTCCCAGTCTCTATTCAAGCCTAAGTTAATTGTATCCAGTTTGCAAATTAATTCCAATTCAGCAGTCTCTCGTTGGAGTCTGTTTTTGAAGCTTTTTTGTTGAAGTATAGCCACTCTTAGGTCTGTGATCGAGGTGGGTACTGTAGTTTTAAGAACAAAACCACCAACCCAGGAACCAAACCCTGCAACAGACCAAAGGGCAACACTGCGTACTGTCAGTCTGCATTCCCGACAATGAATCAAGATAATTTTCTGTGTCCTAGATGTATTATTATGTGAAAGAAAGTGTCCTGCAAACTGAGAGCAGCATACCAATCTCCAGGGAAAGAATAACAGATGAGAGGATGACCACCCTGAAATATTATTTTCTTGATGAATTTATTCAGATTTCTCAAATCCAAAACAGGCCTTAGGCCACCTCTTTTTTTTTTTTTTTTTGGAGCCCAGGGTGTAGGGGTGTGTGTGTGGGGAGTAATGGGAACAGAAGCCCTTCCCTTTGTGCTGGTGAGGAACTTCCTCTGTTGCTCCCAATTCCAGAACAGATTATACTTCTTGAAGTAAAACAGCCTTGTGAGATCGGACCCTGAAAAGGGATGGGGTAGGTAGGTTAAGATCTTAAAGTCTTCAGGAGGCGTTGAGGAAGATTCTGGTGTTACAACCTCATCAAGGAAGAAACATGAGGAGCTAGATCTGTGGGTTCCACCCTGTGTTCCTCTTCCTTAGTTAATCCCAATGTTGGGGATGACTGATGGACTGGATCTTCTCTAACAGGAATAGGCGCTTGAGATGCAGACTTTCTTCTGGACCACATTGCAGATGGGTATCTAGAAGCTCTGGGAGAAGTCCAGCATGCCCAGTATGGCAAGGGCTGGTAATCCAATCTCTGTACTACCCACAGTGATGGACACTAAACTGCAATATCCCTATAAGTGTAGTATTCCTGTTCCATCCCACGGGTCTGAGCAGTATCGCTAGAATGTGATCTCTAAGATGATTTAAAAGACCTTGCAGGAGAAATGCGTTGGTCATGCTTCGAATCTGAGGAGAAGATGATGTAGCTCTCTTCAAGAAATGGAGAAGCTGCTCCAGTGGGTGTCAGCAGATGCTTCAGCCCTGGTGAGGCATGCTGCTGCACAGGCAATACTACCAGTGTCAAAGCGGACTCTATTTGTTCAGGTGGAACCTAGAGCAGAGGACGAAATGCTGACTGGTATATGGATTGCACCAATGGGGCCAGCATTACAGATGGTGCCAACAGTGCTGACTGAGCAGACAAGGTGGACAGTGCTGATGTGGATGAAACTGCTGCCATTGATACCAGACAGTGAATTAGGCACAAAAAGGCACAATAAGCCTTTTGTCACAAAGAATGCTTGTGACATCAACATTACTGTAATTGGAGGTAAGTGCTCCACAGACAGCACCTGATAGTGCTCGAGTAGAAGATGATGAAGGTACCTGTCTTGATGGCCCCACTAGAGTTGATAGTGCTACGTCAAACAGTACTGGTAGACGGTGTTTATGACCAGACTTCAATTCAGTAACGAAGGACTTTTAGATGATCTGTCCCATTTGTGGGTCAACATAGAAGACCTAGATGGTCTATCAGCTTCAGATGGCGAAGGAAACTTCCTCTGCTTTGAGGAAGCTGCAGGAGAAGAAGACGACAATCTCTTTTATCCAGATTTTGTTTTTGGGGCCTGAGCAACCAGAGATGCACTCCACATAGAAGAACTCTCCCTTCCTTTGTAGTCAGGGTTAGGCTCTGAAGTGGGGTGCATCGACTTCTCAAGCAAATGAATATTGATAAGGAATTCCTTCAACTTTTTGGTCCTTGCTGGGAAAAAGGTACGTCTGGACATTTGTCCCTAACATGTCTCTCTTCCAAGACAGCTCGAGTACCTATCACTCACAGATGTTACTGCCCTGCAGGTGGCACACTGTTTATGACCTGGGGATCTCTGCATGATAAGAGACATCCAGAGCACAAAGAGTGAACTATCTAACTAATTCTAACTAACCTACAACAGTAAATCTATGAAAAAATATGTACAATATATTTTTTAAAATCCGGCAAGTAAAGAAAATCGAAGCTCAAAACAGGAAGCCCCATCTCTTGACATGGATGGTAAGAAGGGACTGAAAGGGAGGCAACAGCCACAACCCTTTGGAGCACAAAATGGCAGGGGTGCGTGAGCCACCCACTACTACTGCTGGCAAAAGTCTCTGACATATCTCTGACAATGGAATGTATATGTGCACAATGACTCTAAGGAGAATTTAACATTGCAGCAACAGGTGTCTTGGAATTTTTTTTTGTTCTGTATATGTACAGCTTGTATGCTAAAATATTATTGTTCATCAAAGACAATCTTTTCAACACAAAAGAGAATCAAAAGCTTAAATATATTTAAGATGCTAAATGTATGTAAATATTATTCAAAGTCACTGGACACTTGTAATTAAACAACGGATATTTTATACATACCCAGATTTTCTTTTGACAGGAAGTCATCTGAAACCATTGTTTCAAGAGAGCATCTTAACATACTTTTCCTAGAAAAAGATTTTCACACATGTAATACAAATCACTAATGATGCAGAGTTAAAGGACATTTTAAAATATTATATTTATTCATACAACAACATTTTTCTAGATTCTTTTTGACAATAGTTGCTACATATTGATTTGTGAAAAAGACCTGTCTCTCTCATTCATTTCCTGGTAATAATATTTATTATAGGTACAATCCTCTGTTTATCCCGTATTATTAACAGAGTTTTGGTCCCAGGGTTTGGATAAGCAGTAAGAAGAAATGTATTATGAGAAGCAATTTCTATTTATACTCAGAAAAAAATCAAATATAGACACAAAATGAGCCAAATTTCTAAACTCTAACCCAAAAAAATTGTCCAGGCTACATTTAGCTAATATCGATATCTATGTACCTTATTGTACTCACAAAACAGGTACTCCAACATCTAAGTGACCTAATTGTTCCTCCACATAAATAAACTGCTTTTATTATTTGAATCTGCATAATTGCAGGAACAAAAATGAAAGCCTGCTGAAAATCTAGCCAATTATCACTAACAGTAAATTATTTAGCAAGGTAAGTAGCAGTGAATTTGTGAAAGACGATTGAAATCATGCTTAAAAATGTTTCTACGCTCTGAAAAAAACAGTGTTTATATTTCTTCCTTGATGGTCCTCCTGAATTCTCCACTAATGCATCACTCTTGATTTATACATCTCCCCTTCAGGATTTGCTGTTGCAACCCTTCTGGCCACAGAGTGCTAAATGTCTTACGTTCAGCAGTGCTCTTGCACCGACTTGGATATTGTTAGTGAGGACAAGGAGGTGCTCTTCCTTCTCCAGAACCCACATTCTCAGAAACGACAGAATAAGTCTCACATAATAGCATGATATACTAATCACAGTGCTACTAAGTCATTGGAAGTTATTTAATTACACAATAAAAACTTTTAAAAAGAACTACCCAAATCCTACTTTCTTGTTTGTCGAATTCCACTTCTATTTTTCTTGACAACTTGCTTTTTCTGAGCTTTTATCTGAGACACAAAAATAATAAAACTTGGTTTGTGAGTGGTAATATGCTGTAACATTTAATATGCTGTAACATTTTAAAGTAATTTTCTGCTATATATTAGTACATTCTGTAACTACATGAACTTTTACAGGAGACAAATTTAAACTTATAATTACAAATATGACAAATTATTTATCAAAACAGTTTTTAAAAATCCAATAAAACAATTATACCAACTCAAGTAATGTTTTGTAGATCCCTTAAGTGGATTCAGGCTTTCATTATGATACTAAATATTAGTAGACTTCTTCTCTGACTTTTATAGATTGATTTATAAGACAGGTATGTCACATGTTCTAAGCATGTATATATACACAATTTATATTAAAAATATCTTGAACTGTGTAGTGTCAAATATCAGGGGGTAGCCATGTTAGTCTGTATCCACAAAAACAACAAGGAGTCCGGTGGCACCTTAAAGACTAACAGATTTATTTGAGCATAAGCTTTCGTGGGTAAAAACCTCACTTCTTCAGATATGTAGAGTGTATGTTTTGTGTATATGAATATGAAAAAAGAAATGATAGATTAATTCATGCTACAGTTCTCTTGAAAGGATGATTAGACTATCATCTCAAAAAGATTATATATGTTCTTCATCAAGACTCTGTTTGGGTTTTTTTTTAAATACAGGTTAATGATGATAAAAGGAAAGCAAACACTGTGCTCTTTTGGACAGGGCACTGGAGTACAAGTTAGCAGATATGGGTTCTATTGCTGGCTCTGCTACTGACCTGCAAGTAATTTCATTCTCTGTGCCTTTGTTTCCCTTCTGACTTTTCAAATGCTTTCTCTATTTATAAGATAACTCTGGACTGCCTCTCACTATGTGTCTGTACAGTGGTTAGCCCAATGGGCCCTCAGAGATTAGTTGGGGCTTTGGGGCCCTATTGTAATACAAATAATAACATTTTTAATTATTAGAATTTTCTAAATGAGTATATATATTATATATGCAAAATTACTTTTATGCTTTCCATAACTGATAGATAATATAATATTCTAAAACATCAGTACTTCTTAGGGATAATCAGTTTAAGATCCCATATTAAGTAACACAAGTCAAAAGATAACTTTTTATGTAAGTACTGTGCTACTACACTAAATGTAAATACTTTTGGCTTTTACCCATATTTGTATATATATATTCATTCTAACTCTGAAATTATCTCAAATACACTGGTGGTTTACACAGATTTGTTAGCTGGATTCACTTTGGCCCTTGAATTTTGCCTTCATATAAGAAATTATTTGTTAATCTTTTTCCCCAATTAATTTCAGACCTTTATCACTATTAAAATGGGAAATTTGACAAGATTTCCAAAAATGAAAATTTCATCCTTTGTATATTTGTCAGAAGTGATCAAAGAGGAAACTTAACACTCCATCAGACTTTCCTCCTATTGGGAAGTCTGAGGGAGAATTAAGTGAAATGCTGAAAATGAAGTGAGCTGTAGCTCACGAAAGCTTATGCTCTAATAAATTTGTTAGTCTCTAAGGTGCCACAAGTACTCCTTTTCTTTTTGCGAATACAGACTAACACGGCTGCTACTCTGAAAGCTGAAAATACAGTTACTCTGAAAGATGACTGTGTAAAAATACATTCTTACTCAACAGATCTGCTTATTGTGAGTTGTCAGTCATATCTGCTTATTTTAGTGGCTAATAAAGTTTTATTACTTTTCACTCCTGTGACAATTTGAAGAATTATACAGCTTATGAATTCTGGTTGATTTTATGAAATTGCCGTATTACTAAATGCCTCGGTATATGTGCTATCTGCTACCAGGGCTTGTGCCACATTTCTCCCAGACTAGGGACAACAGAGAATCAGTAACCTGAATGGATCCTATTTCAATGGAAGCACTATAGAACAATGGGATGGCTGAAGCCTTGGAGATCCAATTTAACCTAGCTTGTTTTCAGGGAAGAAGGGGACAAGCAGTGGAACTTCCCCAAAAGGGGAATAAAGAGGCTGATGTGCTGTTATAGCCCTTTTAAGACAAAGAGGGATTCAGAGACAGAGAGGAACAAAAGGGACAGCTATATGAGGGAGACAGGTTCTGTTGACTGTTGGACCAGCCAAAATTGAAGGCAGCTGAGTGCAGATAAACTCCCTGATTCAGAGGAGAAGCCTTGAGCTGGTGAAGAACGGCCCAGCAGATAGGACCTGGAATACTGAAAAGACCCTAACCCAATTCCCAAAGAATGCTCAAGAGTGGTAAGGTAACTGAAGCAGGGAATGGCACTTAACGGCATTTATTGCTTTACCTAGATCTGTTTTTCTTTTGTGCTGTCTAAAGTAAAGAATTGATTGTTTTCACAAATCCTTTGCAAAGCCTATGCCTGTTTGTTTCAACTACCACATGTCCCTAAAGAGGTAAACTATAAACAGAAAACCCTCAATAGGGGAGCTCTGGAAAAGGATATGCTTAAGCTACTGGAGTATCTTGTGGAGGTTCAGCACTCGTCTTATGAGCCCAGAGCAGGTATCAGAGAGGCTACGTCCAGGAAGAGTGCCATAGAGGCCAGAGCCAGTGCTGCAGCCTACCCAGAACAAGGGAAGCTTAAAAAATGAGATCCAAACACAGCAACCTGAAGTATCAAAACTGGGAGAACTTGACAAGGGATGTCATATATCCTGTTAGCACTGCAGAACAACACAGCTAAGAGAGCATGAGCTGGATTTTCTTCCTTCTTGCATCATCATCAGAATTGTTTATTAGGTTCTCATCACTCATATCTATTCAATGCCACCAAAGACAATAGTCTTTTATGAGTGCTACTGAGGGAATAATTTGGTCTTCCAAACTTTTCTTTATTGATGATCATAGAAATGACCCAGCCTGACTTTCTGTTCCCGTGTTGAGTTTGAAAGACTGGCTGTTAGAAAAGTGTTTTTCTAAACTTGTGAATTGAGTGCATGCGTGTTAGAAATCTTTTAGATATAAACAAGGAATCTCTCAATGTTATTTTACTGAATCATTTTTCAGAGTAGAACTGACCTTTAAACTGAGTTCTCTGTAAGTACAAATGGTAAGGCTTTGCTGCCCAAACAACAGAATTTTTAAACTATTTTTTTCAAAGCAGGTTTGCTAAAATGATAGTGTGCCAAGAACTTGTTCATTTTTTTAATTATAGAATAGAAGCAGCTACAGTAAATTAAGGTATTTTTTAGTTTTAATTAAATGTTATTAATAAGGAACAGAAATGGAACAGAATGCATCTATAGTTACATGTAGCACATTGCAGGAGACTAAATAAAAAAAATCTCTTGAGCATATATTTTAGATACAATTAATATGAAAAATACTACTTTTGCATAAGTATAATGGATTTCTCTTAAGATGTTCCTTCGTAGTTGCTGCAGTGAGCTATTGCTGTAGCCTTATTTCTCTATTGTATAAAGGTTCAACTTTTAAAATGAGTTTGACAGTAGCATTCTAGTTCCTACTGGATAGTTGTCAAAAAACACCAATGTGGCACAATTCAGCATGATAGGAAGATTCTGCTGTGACTGAAACAGCAACAGTGTTGTACGTTGGGAGTAAAGGACAGATAATGTACAGAATGTAATGTATCTTGCACAGTGCCTACTTGTACTATTACTTTAATGAGCATCAAATTCACATACAATTTAAGCAAACAAAAAATTGCATCACAGATCACTTTATTGCATCACAGATCACTGAGCTTCCCAAAACCCTATGCATAAGGCCTAATATGAACCTGTATTCACACTTGGTCATCAGCTCTAACAACTCTTGTTTTGTGTCTGTTGCTGTAAATTCTGCTCTTACAGAATGATATTATGCGATATATTATGATGTTTGGTCATAGCTGATTTCTAAAATCAATTTACACTAATAAACCTTTATGGCCAAACAGCCAGTCATGAAGATCTGGCCTCTGATTCTTTCCCATCAACAATACAAATTTTCTTTAATCTCACCCATCTTTAAAAAATTTACCTTTGACCCTACTTGTCTCTCCAGCTCCCTTTCATCTGTAAACTCATTGAACATGCTATTAATAATTGCTATCTAGAGTTCTTCTCCAATTCCATCCTAGACCTTCAATCTGACTTCAGCTCTTTGCACTCCATTGAAACTGCCCTAAAATTCTACAATGACCTCTGTCACCAAAGCTCAGAACTGGGGCTCTATCTCATCCTCATTGACCAGTCAGCTTCCTTCAACACCACTAGTCACGCTTTTCTTGCAATCTTGTCCTGCCTTAGCTTCCATAACAATGTCCTCTCCTGGTTCTCCACCTACCACTCTAATTCCTCCTTCAGCTTAGACTTCATTGCCCCTGCTCCAACTCTGGGAGTTCCACAGGGGGCCATCCTTGGTAATCTTTTATTCTCTCAATATACCTTATCTCTGGAGTAATTTCATCCACAAATTCAACTACCATCTCTATGTGGACAATTCACAAATGTACTTCTTTACTTCAGACTTGTCTTCTCCTGTCCAAATTAAAATCTTGCTCTGTCTCTCTGCCATTTCCTTGTGGATGTCTAGCTGTCAGCTCAAACTCAACATGGCTAAAACAGAACGCTTAATCTCTCCTCTCCTGTCCCGCAAGCCATCTCTACTACCTCCTTTCTCAATCACTGCAGACACCACTATAACTCAAGCCCATAACCTGGACATCATCTTCAACTCTTAATTCTCTATAGGACCTCACATCCAGACTATGTCTAAGTCTTGCTGGTTCTAGCTGCACAATACCTCTGAGATAACTCCTTTCCCATCCATCCACACATCCAAATTTTCATCTCACATCTTGATTACTGCATCATTCTTTTCTCTGGCCTTGACAAATGCCCTGATCATATCCATTAAGAATGCTGCTGCGAAGACAATTTTCTCAGTCTGTTGCTTTGACCATGTCACCCCTCTCTTTGCATCCCTCCACTGGCTCCCTCTTCACTATTGTATCAAACAAACTATTTAACTTCATTTTCAAGGTCCTTCACAACCTATCCCCAACCTATCTATTGTCTCTCATTCTGCACTAAGCCCTGGTCTACACTAGGCATTGAGGTAGAATTTAGCAGCGTTAAATCGATGTAACCCTGCACCGGTCCACATGACGAAGCCCTTTTTTTCGACTTAAAGGGCTCTTAAAATCGATTTCTTTACTCCACCCCCGACAAGTAAATTTGCGCTGAAATTGGTTTTGCTGGGTCGAATTAGGGGTACTGTGGATGCAATTAGATGGTATTGGCCTCCGGGAGCTATCCCAGAGTGCTCCATTGTGACCGCTCTGGACAGCACTCTCAACTCAGATGCACTGACCATGTAGACAGGAAAAGGCCCGTGAACTTTTGAATTTCAATTTCCTGTTTGGCCAGTGTGGCAAGCTGCAGGTGACCATGCAGAGCTCATCAGCAGAGGTGATCATGATGGAGTCCCGGAATCGCAAAAGAGCTCCAGCATGGACCGAACGGGAGATATGGAATCTGATCGCTGTATGGAGAGAGAAATCTGTGCTATCAGAACTACGTTCCAGTTTTCAAAATGCCAAAACATTTGTGAAAATCTCCCAGGGCATGAAGGACAGAGGCCATAACAGGGACCCGAAGCAGTGCCGTGTGAAACTTAAGGAGCTGAGGCAAGCCTACCAGAAAACCAGAGAGGTGAACGGCCGCTCCGGGTCAGAGCCCCAAACATGCCACTTCTATGATGAGCTGCATGCCATTTTAGGGGGTTCAGCCCCCCCTACCCCAGCCGTGTTGTTTGACTCCTTCAATGGAGATGCAGGCAACATGGAAGCAGGTTTTGGGGACGAGGAAGACTACAATGAGGAGGCTGTAGATAGCTCACAGCAAACAAGCAGAGAAACCGGTTTTCCCGACAGCCAGGAACTGTTTCTCACCCTGGACCTGCAGCCAGTACCCCCCAAACCCACCCAAGGCTGCCTCCCGGACTCACCAGGCGGAGAAGGGACCTCTGGTGAGTGTACCTTTTAAAATACTATAAAAGGTTTAAAAGCCAGCATGTTTAATGATTAATTTGCTCTGGCATTCATGGCTCTCCTGGATATACTCCCAAAGCCTTTGCAAAAGGTTTCTGGGGAGGGCAGCCTTATTCCATCCACCATGGTAGGACACTTTACCACTCCAGGCCAGTAGCACGTACTTGGGAATCATTGTAGAACAAAGCATTGCAGTGTATGTTTGCTGGTGTTCAAACAACATCCGTTCTTTATCTCTCTGCGTTATCCTCAGGAGAGTGATATCATTCATGGTCACCTGGTTGAAATAGGGTGCTTTTCTTAAGGGGACATTCAGAGGTGCCCGTTCCTGCTGGGCTGTTTGCCTGTGGCTTAACAGAAATGTTCCCCTCTGTTAGCCACGCGGGGGGGGAGGGAGGCAAAATGCGACCTTGTAACGAAAGCACATGTGCTATGTATGTAATGTTAACAGAAAGGTTTACCGTGAAAGAGTGTACCTATTGTTCTATAAAATGTGTCTTTTCAAATACCACTGTCCCTTTTTTTTTTTCCTCCACCAGCTGCATGTGTTTCAAGGATCACAGGATCTTCTCCTTCCCAGAGGCTAGCGAAGATTAGAACGCGAAAAAAACGCACTCGCGATGAAATGTTCTCTGAGCTCATGCTGTCCTCCCACACTGACAGAGCACAGACGAATGCATGGAGGCAGACAATGTCAGAATGCAGGAAAGCACAAAATGACCGGGAGGACAGGTGGCAGACTGAAGAGAGTAAGTGGCGGGCTGAAGAGAGGGCTAAAGCTGAAAGGTGGCGGCAGCATGATAAGAGGAGGCAGGATTCAATGCTGAGGCTGCTGGAGGATCAAACTAATATGATCTAGCGTATGGTTGAGCTGCAGGAAAGGCAGCAGGAGCACAGATGGCCGCTACAGCCCCTGTGTAACCAACCGCCCTCCTCCCCAAGTTCCATAGCCTCCTCACCCAGATGCCCAAGAATGCGGTGAGGGGGCCTCTGGCCACCCAGCCACTCCATCCCAGAGGATTGGCCAAGTAACAGAAGGCTGGCATTCAATAAGTTTTAAACTTTTAAAGTGCTGTGTGGCCTTGTCCTTCCCTCCTCCACCACCCCTCCTGGGCTACCTTGGTAATTATCCCCCTATTTGTGTGATGAATTAATAAAGAATGCATGAATGTGAAGCAACAATTACTTTATTGCCTCTGCAAGTGGTGATCGAAGGGAGGTGGGGAGGGTGGTTAGCTTACAGGGAAGTAGAGTGAACCAAGGGGCGGGGGATTTCATCAAGGAGAAACAAACAGAACTTTCACACCGTAGCCTGGCCAGTCATGAAACTGGTTTTCAAAGCTTCTCTGATGCACACCGCACCCTCCTGTGCTCTTCTAACTGCCCTGGTGTCTGGTTGTGCGTAACCAGCAGCCAGGGGATTTGCCTCATCTTCCCATACCGCCATAAATGTCTCCCCCTTACTCTCACAGATATTGTGGAGTGCATAGCAAGCAGTAATAACAGTGGGAATATTGGTTTCGCTGAGGTCTATCCGAGTCAGTAAACTGCGCCAGTGCGCTTTTAACGGTCCAAATGCACATTCTACCACCATTCTGCACTTGCTCAGTCTGTAGTTGAACAGCTCCTGACTACTCTCTAGACTACCTATGTATGACTTCATGAGCCATGGCATTAAGGGGTAGGCTGGGTCCCCAAGGATAACTATAGGCATTTCAACATCCCCAACAGTTATTTTCTGGTCTGGAAAGAAAGTCCCTTCCTGCAGCTTTTGAAACAGACCAGAGTTCCTGAAGATGCAAGCATCATGTACCTTTCCCGGCCATCCCACGTTGATGTTGGTGAAATGTCCCTTGTGATCCACCAGTGCTTGCAGCACTATTTAAAAGCACCCCTTGTGGTTTATGTACTCGCTGGCTTGGGTTTCGTCTATGGCCCCATCACAGTTAGGGAATCCCATTGCAGCAAAGCCATCTACTATGACCTGCACATTTCCCAGGGTCACTACCCTTGATATCAGCAGATCTTTGATTGCGTTGACTACTTGCATCACAGCAGCCCCCACAGTAGATTTGCCCACTCCAAATTGATTCCCGACTGACCGGTAGCTGTCTGGCATTGCAAGTTTCCACAGGGCTATTGCCACTCGCTTCTCAATGGTGAGGGCTGCTCTCATCTTGGTATTCTTGTGCCTCAGGGCAGGGGAAAGCAAGTCACAAAGTTCCATGAAAGTGCCCTTACACATGCGAAAGTTTCGGAGCCACTGGGAATCATCCCAGACCTGCAACACTATGCGGTCCCACCAGTCTGTGCTTGTTTCCCGATCCCAGAATCGGCATTCCACCGCATGAACCTGCCCCATTAGCCCACATGATGCCCACATTGGCAGGGCCCGTGCTTTGAGAGAAGTCTGTGTCCATGTACTCATCACTCTCGTCACTGCGCTGATGTCGCCTACTCTCCCGGTTTTGCTTTGCCAGGTTCTGGTGCTGCATATACTGCTGGATAATGCGTGTGGTGTTTAGTGTGCTCCAAATTGCCAAAGTGATCTGAGCGGGCTCCATGCTTGCCGTGGTATGGCGTCTGCACAGAAAAAAGGCATGGAACGATTGTCTGCTGTTGCCCTGATGGAGGGAGGGGCGACTGATGACATGGCTTACAGGGTTGGCTTACAAGGAATTAAAATCAACAAAGGGGGTGGCTTTGAGAGAAACTGAATGGCCGCCTCAAGGATAGAATTCAAAACCTCAAGGATAGAACTCAAAACTGGGTTTAGCAGGCCGTCGATTTCACAGAGGGAGGGAGGAGAAAATGAATACAAAACAAATCTGGTCTATTTCTTGTTTTGAGCCACTTCATCTATCTTTGTACATCTAACTGGCAGCAGACTGTGCAGTACGACCGCTAGCCATCGTCACCTCCTGGGTGCTCGGCAGAAGACGGTGCAGTATGACTACTGGCCATCGTCTTCTGCTAGCTGCAAATTAAAAGACAGTGCACTGCCGGTAGAACTCAATTGCCATGAGACGAAACAAGGGAAATGACCTGGCTGAGTCATTCCCATGTTTTCCCAGGCGCCCTGTTAAAAGAGCACCCAGGACTACGTCAACGATGGCTACCAGTCATACTGCACTGTCTGCTGCCAAAAGGCAATAAACTGCTGCTGTGTAGCAATGCAGTGCCATGTCCACCAGCACCCAGGAGACTTACGGTGACGGTTAGCTGACCGGACTCCATGCTTGCCGTGGTACGGCGTTTGCACAGGTAACTCAAGAAAAAAGGTGCAAAACGATTGTCTGCCCTTGCTTTTACAGAGGGAGGGAGGGAACGGGGGCCTGACGATATGTACCCAGAACCATCCGCGACAATCTTTTAGCCCCATCAGGCTCTGGGATTTCTACCCAGAATTCTACCCAGAATGGGTGGTGGAGTCTGCGGGAACTGTGGGATAGCTACCCACAGTGCAAAGCTCCGGAAGTCGACTGTTGCTTCGGTACTGTGGACACAGTCCACCGACTACATGCACTTAGAGCATTTGTGTGGGGACACACACACTCGACTGTATAAAAACGCTTTCTACAAAACCGACTTCTATAAATTCGACCTAATTTCGTAGTGTAGACATACCCTAAGAGGTCAACTTTCACCTCTAATTGACCCATGATGCTACCCTGTACCACCTACTTGTTAAATACTCAAATAATGACCTTCATGCTTTCTCCCATGCTGCTTCTCACACTTCAGAGGAACTCCCCATAAACATCCACAAAACTAACTCATTATCTTTCTTCAAAATTCTCCACAGTCAAGATGCTTACAAAAAAAATAAGGGTAAGGGTGCTGGTATGCTGAGACCACTTCCTATCTTGCTGACCAAAACTGTCTCATTGTTTCCTTGTACTCTCTCATCCGTCTATATTGATCTGTGGTCTCTTGTCATAGACTTATCTTGTAAGGTCTTTGGGACAGGGTCTGTCTTTTTGTTGGGTTTGTACAACACCTAGCACAACAGAGTCCTGGTCCATGATTAGAGCTATGATAATACAAATTAAATAACATTTATAATATTTCTACATAAGTAAGCTACTGAATAATATACATAAGGAGAACTCCACTGTTGCCTTATTATGGGCCTCCATTTCCTTCTGAACTCATGACTGGCTTCTGCAGTGGAATTCTACAACATTACACTACATTAAAAATAAACATTTCCTGTATCAGTTATCTGTGAGTCTGAAATTATTTAATTCAGAAACTTCACTGAACTCTTAAGTTTCTTCTTCTTATCTAGTTCTGAAAATCACTTCTATCAGAACTGCATTATATGGTGGGGAGGTTTGGTTTTTTTCAGTCTTTATTCAGGGTGTTTTGTCCTATTTTAATGGACTCCACTTGATAATCTAAACTATCCACCTTTGATGTTAAAATTTCTATTTTCATTTCTATCAATGAAATAGAAAATTTTAATTAATCCATCTTGTGTTAAAAGTTAAAAGTCTCCAAGGAGGCAATTTATTGATCCATCTGACAAAAACTTGTCAGGAACACAAATACCATAGTTGCAATTGTGGTATAAATACATAGACAAAAATTATTTCAGTGTTTTTAGTAATGGTGGTAGTGACGAGAATGTTGATGGAGCTTGAAATGCAGACCCTGAGTCACCAGCTTTGACAAGCTTTCATTTTTAGTCCTACGTTTATTCAAGGTATATCACTTTATGAAATCAAGTCAGTATAAAAGTATTATTTGTCCTCTAGGCCAAGAGTTCTCTAAGTTGGAACCCGGCTAGCTCAATCCCCTGGTTCTTGATATTCTGCATAATGACAAGGAATGCTACCATGGTAAAGTGATTAGAAGTTCTGTTATTTTCAAGAGAAAGTGTTCCCAAACATGAGATCCTATGTAAATCTTTTTATTTAGATTTTTTTCAATAAATGTGTTAATTTAAAATTGTTCACCATGGCATACAAAGCACTAGAAGAAAAAACAGAAAGATAAAAAGAATGAGGAAAGGAAAATGATTTGCTGCTGTACTTCTAGATGCCAAGTGTACACTACGTATAGCTTCCAAAAAAACAGAACCCAGACCCACAACACCAAAAGTCTATAAGAGGCTGGAAAAGAAGCATCCAGCTCTGAAGGCAGTGCTGCCATCAAAAGCAGCACAGAAGTAAGGGGAAAGTCATCACAGCCTGAAATATTTTCAAATGGGGGCCCAGCAAAAAAAGTTTGAGAACCCCTACTGTAAATTGACCCAGGAAGTGTGTGTGTGTGGGGGGGAGAAACAAAACCCAGTTTGTTCCCTGGTTTTTGATTAATTCAAGGAAACTTAGACAGTCAATCCAACTCTTCAGATGGTTAAACAATACATTTACTAAAGTTTTTATTCTCCAGGAACATGCAGTTTTCCCTAGATAACTGTGCTCTCCAGGACTTATAAAACTAGAATTGTTTAGGCCTAAAGGAATTGTGTTCTCATTTTATCAAAGTAGCCATTTCTAAGGTCTGTTTCCTTTTATTTACTATTTTCTCCAATTATTAAATATAGCCAGACAACCTTCCCTTCAGGTTTGGCACTTCTGCCAGCACTTGTAGGGTAGAGCAGATCTGAGCACCTGCCTTCCAGGAAGACCATTAATCCCTTCCTAGCCTAACCAGTAAAAGGTTTTATACGCTCCATTTCTCCAAGTAAATGGGCTGTGTACGAAGACAAATGTGCTCAAAAATGAGAGTGAGAAACGGAAATGTTAGCCTCAAAAAGCAACTGGAATGCATACGACAAGATATGAGGGGGAAGGGTGCACAACATCCCGTTCCCTTTTTCTATGGTTTGAGACAGTCCTACCAGCCACTTCCCTGCCACTCTCCAGAATTGCCCACAGTCCCCACAAAACTTGGCTCCACAAAAAGTCCAATATCTCCCTGTACTGTCCAGTGATTGCGTTCCCACATGCAGTAGAAATGCCGCATTTTGGCTCTTATGTTTCCACAACCAGGAAATCAAGTGGTTGGCTCTAGTATTTTTACAAATATCACACTACCTTTATTATCTTCAAGAAAGATATCCTAGTGCAGAAAAAAGGAAGTGACTTATTTGAAGACGGAATGAATGAGGGATTGACTCAAGCTCTAGTTATGTTGTCTAAAAGAAAGGACTGTTTAATTAACTGTTTCCATAGTCTTGGTATTATAAAACATAATTAGTAAAATAAATTAATTTTTTCTACTTTCTAACCACTGGATTGTGTTATGCCTTTTTCTGGTAAACTACAGAGCCATCTCTTCCCCCTGTACATACTTATCAATCTCCTTTTAACTTTCTCTTGGATATACTAAATAAATTGAGCTTTTAAAATCTCTCATTACAAGACATGTTTTCCAGACCTCAAGGCATTCTTGAAGATTTTTTCTGAGCCCTTTACAATATTTCAAGATCTTTTCTGAGGGTGGAAACCAGAACTGGACACTGTATGCTGCTAATGCCATCTATAGAGGTAGTATCACCTCCCTATTAGAAGGTCCGCACAGATCTAGAACCCAGACCTGCAGAAATACTAGGCATCTGACCTCTCCTGCCTGCCACCCAGCAGCAGCAGCTGTAATCCATTTGTTCTCCACTTCCCATGACCCAGTGTGGACCCAAACCTTGGGTAGCTCCACATGATCTGTGGAGGGTTTGACAGACAGTAGCGTCACGGCTCCTGATTGGCTCCCTGCCCTATATAAACTCAAGAGGCATTCCCGTGTCAGAGAAAAAGTGTCCAGGAAACAGTGTGAATTTCCTGTAACTGCCATCACTGTTCTTGAATGCTTGGCTTTGACCTTGACTTGACTTGAACTTTGCCTCTTGACTTGGATCCTGAAACTTGACTAGGACTCCGACCCTGGCCTGGAACCTATGAACTCCTCTGCTACTCCCAGCCTCAGGTGTGGCCCTGACTGTCTTTGTTGGGATCCTGACACTGCCTTTTACTTGGTATTTCCCTGCTTACAAGAACAAAGATGACATTCACTCTCTTAGCTACTCCATCACACTGGGATCTCATGTTCAGGTGGTTATCTGTTACTCATAAGTGCTTTTCAATGTCACTGTATTCCAGGATTCTATCTTCCATCTTTAAGCCTGATCTATATTATTTCCTCATAGATGTATGACCTTGCATTTTGCTGCATTAAAACTCAAATTGTTCAAAAAAGCCCACCTTTCCAAGTGATTGAGATAGATCTCTATTATTGAGCTGTACCTGTCATTATTTACCACTCCACCAATGTCTCTGTCATCTGGAAACTTTACTAACAATGATTTTATAGAATAAGGCACTTGGAGCTTTGGGTAGGTGCATTTTTGAATAAATTTATATAGTCTAAATAAATATGGCAACGTCACTTGTTCTCAATAAAAACTGAAGGACAGATTTTCCAAAGAATTCACCACCTGCATTTACAACCATAATTTTAAGAGAGCTCAGCTCTCAATCTTCTGGTCTTTTGGAAATCTGGCCACTTATTTTGGTGTCTGAGTGTGTCCACTCTGCAGCTTGAGTGTGTGATTGTAGCACAGATAGGCATGCCCTAGCTATCCGAGGTACCGACAGAAGTGAAACCACAGGAGCAGGTGCTACAGTGTAATTGTACAAGCCTGCCCAGGGCCCTGAATACTTACTTGGGTAGCTAGCACATGCTGCTACCACTTCACTATTAGTGGTATCTGTGCTAGCTGGATTAAAGCTAGCTCAGTTATGACTACACATGGCAATCACACCTCCAACTGCAGGACAGACATACCCATGGACACCAAAATAAGTGACCAGATTTCCAAAAGACTGGAATGTTGGGCTCTAAGTTCTTTTGAAAATGTTAATAGCTCACAGCTTCAAGCCATAGCTAGATTAAGAAAATAGTTAAAACATGTTAGCTAACACATTTTTAAACACAATTTATTTTCCTAGTCTAGACATAACCTAAATGGGAGTTCAACTCTCTCAAAAATCTAGCCTTTAAACATCTGATTGTCTGTCTGAGAATTATCAGGGCTCACTAGTAGGCACAGGAGAGTTCCTGCGCATTCTAGTGTGTCTAAAATCTACTCTAGATCTTGGAGTTTGGTTTTTTTTAAAATTCCATCTATATTTGACTGTATCTAGTGGAGTTTTTCACAATTACTAGCCTCAAATCTGAGGCTTTGGAGGCCTACATAGTGGGGCTTGTAGCAAGGAGGCAGGGCATATGCATAGGGCATTGTTTAATTTTTTCAGTGTTTTGCTTTGAACTGTTAGGGATTTATTTTTCTACCATTTGGTAAAGATTTATCAAATGCTAGAAAGGCAACCTGTAACACATAGTATAATCAATTTTAACAGATGAAACCAAAAAACCCCCTCTGTACTACTGGGCTAGCTAGGTTAAGCAACCATGCATATACATTCATAAATAAGGAACTTTACATCCCAGTTGTTAGAACATATTCATATGCAACTCAGAGGGGTGAAAGTAACTCCAAATAATAAATATATAAGGGAGTACATATGTGGTCTAGATGAAATTATTGTAATGTGGGTGTACAATTGGTTGAAACTCTGTACTCAGAGTAGTTATCAATAGTTTGCTGTCAAACTGAGAGGTTTTATCTAGTGGAGTCCTGCAGGGGTCAGTACTAATCAATATTTTAATTAATGACATGGACAACAGAATAGAGAGTATTCTTATAAATATGCAAATGACACCACGGTGAGAACGGTTGGAAGACAGCATTAGAGTTCAAAAGCACCTTGATAAATCAGAGAATTGGTCTTAAATCAGTAAGATTGTCAATAAGACAAGTGCAAAGTTAGGAAGGAAAATCAAAGGCACAACTACAAAATGGGGAATAAATGGCAATGATGTAGTACTGCTGAAAATGATCTAGGGTTATAGTGGTTCACAAACTGAATGAGTCAACAATGTGATGCAGTTGTGGAACAGGCTAATATCATTCTAGGGTGTAGGAACTTGCATATTGTACCTAATACACAGGAGGCAACTGTCCTGCTCTACTTGGCACTGGTGAGGCTCAGCTGGAGTACTGTGTCCAATTCTGGGCACCACACTTTAGGAAACATGTGGACAAATTGGAGAGTCTAGATAAGAGCAACAAAAATGATAAGGTTTAGAAAACCTAACCTATGAGGAAAGGTTAAAAACACTGGGCATGTTTCTTCTTGAGAAAAGAAGACTCAGGGGGGACCTGATAAAGCTTTCAAATATATTAAGGGGTGTTACAAAGAGGATGATGATCCATTGTTCTCCATGTCCACTGAAGGTAGTACAAGAAGTAACGGACTTAATCTGCAGCAAGGGAGATCTCTCTAGGTTAGATATTTAAAAGATTTTCATAACTATAAAAGGTTAAGTTCTGGAATAGGCTTCCAAATGAGGTTGTGTAATCCCCATAACTGGAAGTGTTTAAGAACAGGTTGGACGAACACTGTCAGGGATGGTCCAAGTTTACTTGGTCCTGCCTCAACACAGGGGTCTGGAATGGATGACCACTCAAGCTCCCTTCCAGTCCTACATTTCTGTGATATGATGAAACCTATAAAACAGACATAAAAGTACTAACCAGAAGCTTTAATTTCACCTTATGGACACTAAAACACGTGACTGAAATCATATTACAACTGTTTTTAATATTCACTTGTAGATTACTTGAGAATAGAACACCTGAATCATTGCACTAGTGTATGAGTTGCAAATAATACTTTTACTACTGCTACCAAAAAAGTAAAGAATCATTTTTTTCAAGTACATGAAAATTTGAGGGCGTAAAAATAGTTGACAGTGACTAAACTGACATATTTCAAAATGAGTTTGAAAAAAATGTCTTGATTATGGCTTTTTAATCAAAAAGAAAATGGGAATTGATTGTTTAAGCTTGTATTTTAAAAGATAAGGTCTTACTCTTCTCTTGGATACTATTGTGTCATTGCTGGCTTCTGTTTTATCCTCTAACACTCCTGCTCCTGAAAAACATTGTGAAACCAATACAAAATAAATACAGATTATTATTCTTGGCAAATAAATATAAATTGTTGTAATTGTTTATAAACATATTTACACCATAGAAATATAGAACAGTACAGTCATAATTGATTTTAGTAGGTCACATTAACATTCCAATAATCAAAGGGTTTGTATGAAATCATTTTGATTCTGATTTTCAAAAAAGAGCCTTTCTTGTGGGAACAATTTGTATCCACAATATATTACCCAAATAAATGTTGAGTTCTTTACACTGTTTCTACATATTTACTACTACAAAATAGATTATGAATATCAGGGTAGAAACAAAGGTGGATTCTTCTTGAATAAAGGTATGAACCAAGATGTGAAACATACCATACATTACAAAACTGCCATATAGAAACTTTCTTCTTAACAAGGAATCGATTTGTGTAACTATAATTTCTATAGTTTCTTAATGGATTGTACAAATATCCATCCTTTTAGGATATCTGTATGCAATCTGATATAGATATTAAGATTTCATTATGAGCACTGTCTCTCTTCCCTACAGCAAGCATTCATTATATGAACATTTCATCTCAGATGTGGTCACTACTGTCAGACCTCTAAGTAATTTAAAAGGTGTGCCAGTAAGTATGTGTTACATGGTACAATGTTACATCAATAGGTATGTTACTTAAATATCTATAGTTTAGTCACTTGAGTAGATACGGGGACAGAGCAGGCAACGTGTCACAAGAGTAGATCTGGGGACAGAGTAGGCAACGTTGCCTACTCTGTCCCCATATCTATTCTAGTGACACCACCAGAGGACACAAGCACATCAGCCACACCATCAGAGGCTCATTCACGTGTATGTCTACTAGTGTTATATATGCCATCATGTGCCAGCAATGTCCTCTGCCATGTACATTGGCCAAATCGGACAGTCCCTACGTAAAAGAATAAATGAACACAAATCGGACATCAGTAATGGTAACACACAAAAGCCAGTGGGAGAACACTTCTGTCATAAAATAAGGGTAGCCACCTTTCTGTATACAGTGCTATAAAATCCCTCCTGGCCAGAGGCAAAATCCTTTCACCTGTAAAGGGTTAAGAAGCTAACGTAACCTCGCTGGCACCTGACCCAAAATGACCAATGAGGAGATAAGATACTTTCAGATCTGGAGAAGGAGGGAAAAGGTTTTTGTCTGTCTTTGTGATATCTTTGCCAGGAACAGATCAAGGATGCAAGCCTTCCAACTCCTGTAAAGTTAGTAAGTAATCTAGCTAGAAAATGCATTAGATTTCCTTTTGTTTTTTGGCTTGTAAAATTCACTGTGCTGGAGGGAATGTGTATTCCTGTTTTTGTGTCTTTTTCTAACTTAAGGTTTTGCCTAGAGGGATTCTCTGTTTTGAATCTGATTACCCTGTAAAGTATTTACCATCCTGATTTTACAGAGGTGATTCTTTTACCTTTTCTTTAAATAAAATTCTTCTTTTAAGAACTTGATTGATGTTTCATTGTTCTTAAGATCCAAGGGTTTGGATCTGTGTTCACCTGTACCAATTGGTGAGGATATTATTATCAAGCCTTCCCCAGGAAAGGGGGTGTAGGGCTTGGGGGGATATTTTGGAGGAAGATATCTCCAAGTGGGCTCTTTTCCTGTTCTTTGTTTAAATCACTTGGTGGTGGCAGCATATGGTTCAAGGACAAGGCAAAGTTTGTACCTTGGGGAAGTTTTTAACCTAAGCTGGTAAGAATAAGCTTAGGGGGTCTTTCATGCAGGTCCTCACATCTGTACCCTAGAGTTCAGAGTGGGGAAGGAACCTTGACAACTTCAATCTTTCTGGACATTCTATAACAGATTTGAAAGTAGCTATATTTAAACAAAAAAAACTGCAGAAACAGACTTCAAAGAGAAACAGCAGAACTAAAATTCATTTGCAAATTTAACACCATTAATTTGGGCTTTAATAGAGACTGGGAGTGGCTGGCTCATTTCAGAAGCAGCTTTGCCTCTCCTGGAATTGACACCTCCTGATCTATTATTCGGAGTGGACTACATCCACCCTGATCGAATTGGCCCTGTCAGCATTGGTTTTCCACTTGAGAGGTAACTCCCTTCTCTCATGTGTCAGTATATTTATGTCTGCATCTGTAACTTTCACTCCATGCATCTGAAGAAGTGAGGTTTTTACCTACAAAAGCTTATGCTTAAATAAATGTTAGTCTTTAAAATGCCACCGGACTCCTTGTTGTCTCAAAGAACAGTTACTAGCGAGTAAATTTACTTTCTTCTTTGAGTGCATTCCCACCTGCGAGAGTGTAGTGAGCAATACTACTCAAAATGGAGGGGGGGGGCTGAGTTCTTTAGTTAAACAAGGACTGAAGCACTGCTTGCCTGCACCTGGCATCTGAGTTGGAGGTGAGGTACTAGTGCTAATTTAGCTGCGAAATGTGGCTATCCTACATATTTCTCCTTTCAATATTTCTCCTAAACATACTACCATCAAGGCAGAAGTAGCTGGTGTGGAATGGGATCAACTCCTACTGGGAAGGAAACCTTAGGCTTAGAATACAAATGCCCAAAGTAATCCATTTACTCCTGAGGACATTCTGCTCCAAAGAAATAAAAATTCTGCACCAAAAATATTAAAGTTCTGCGCACATTTTAAAATTCTGCAAATTTTATTTGTCAAATAAATGTGGAGGCTCCAGCATCACACTGGCAAGCACAGGCCACTGGCTGCACAGAGGTGGGACATGGATTCAGTGGTGTGGTTACACCCAGCCCTAACACAGTGCAAGGACCGGGCCTGCCCTAGAAACACTCCAGGGCCATGCCCCTCCATGCCAAGTGCACCAGGTAAGGGCAGGCAGGCTCAGCAAAGCAGGATCCAAGTGTGGAGAGGTTTAGTGTGGGGGAATCCAGGTGTGAATTGAGAAGGTTGTGTGTGGGGCAATCTGGGTGTGGAGTGGCTCAGTGGGGGATCTGCGGGGGTATCTGGATACAGAGGGGCTTGTTGGGGGGTTCTGGGTGCAATGTAATGGGACACTGCAGGGGGGTCCAGGTGGAGGTGGTTTGGGGCTCAGCGGGGGAGGTGTCTAGGTGTGTGTGGGGATATAGAGCTCAGCAGGGGAGAGTCTGGGTATGGAGGGCTCAGTGGGTCCAGATGGTGTGGGAATGGGGCTCGGTGGGGTGGGGATACAGCTGCAGTTGGCTGGGGCTTGCCAGTGGGGATCCATGTGTGGGGTGGGGGTCCATGTGTGGGTGGCTCACCGGGGTGGTGCAGGTGCAGGGGGAGTGAGGCTCGTTGGGGGGGGGTTCTGGATGCAGGGGGGAGTGAGGTTCGTCAGGATGGTCTGGGTATGAGGAGGTCTGGATGAACAGGGGTTGGGTGGATGGTGGCAAGTGTGCAGCTCCCTGCACAGCGATATATATATATGTGTGTGTGTGTGAGAGAGAGAGTTTGCAGAGCTTCCTACGGCCAGAGGAGAAATCTGGGGATGGGTCTGACACAGCCCCGGATGCCGTGCAGGGAAGAAGTCGTCCCATCCTTCCCAGCCCAGCTAGGAGTAGCAGCTGAGCCAGGCGCAGTGTAGGAGCCACCAGCCAGGTCTTCCCCAGTCCTGCCCCAACAGTGATTTACCTCCCTGCCGGCTGCCCTGGGCATCTGAAACATATTGCTGAGGAGGGGCACATGACAGCTCTTGTGGCTTCCCTTTTGCTTCCCCTTCAGAAAGTCTTTTTCTGCAGGGAAAGCAAAGAAATCTACAAGGGACATAAATTCTGAGCATGCGCAGGGGCACTGAATTCCCCCAGGAGTATCAGTTTAGATTACCTCTGAGTATAAATAGTCCATGTCCCTGGCATCACTCTCTTCCTTTAGACCACAAACAATCTGTTAGAAATATGCTAGGGTTTAGTCCTAAGTATAACAGAGTTCTGCCTATATCCAATGTATGAAAGTGGGGTTCACCAAGGTGAGAGTGAAGTTTGGGGAACAGTGAGAAAGAGACTGATTGACTGATGTGGAAGTCCATTGCCACCTTGTGCATAACCACATAAAGTGGTGTGACTAAACGTATAGGCCTCACACAGAAAAGGAAGGGGCCAGAGAGGTGCTCTTCTGGCCCTGTCAAGCATGCATGATAAGGAGAAGGCCTTTAAAAAGGAGGAAACTGCAGTCAGCAGAGGGGGAATGGGCAGGATTGCCCTAAGCAGCATACCGCAGGAGTGACTCCTGAAGACAGGGAGAGAACTCCTAGGCAGAAAACTCTCCTAAAGAGAGTACAGCGGACTCAGAGGGTAAGACAGACAGGCTGAGCCTATCTCAGAGACCCAGCCAGAGTGATGTCTCCAAACCCATTGGGCTGATTTGGCAGCACCACAGACTTGCCACCCCTCACTTTTGCTGGGACCACAGAGTATCCCTGCAAGTGTGAGGGTCTGTGACTTGCATGTTGATACGCCAGCCAGAGAGACTTAAGCATGCCCACACAAGGCAGAACACCCTTCTGCAAATGGTGGGGAACTGGAGTCTAGGTTGTGACCACTAAGAGTGTAGCTAATTGGGTCGGTCAGGTTCCCCCCATTCTCTGAGGGAGGAACTATCAAGGATTCTGTTACATGTGGGTTCACCATCAGAACTTGCAATTTACTAATCTTTCTAAATTCAGGTAATAAGTACAAGGAATATAGTCTTGAAAGAGAGAGTGTCCAGCATGTAGTCCTCAATTCCTTCATGGGGGACAGGCTCCTTTACACTGAAAAGATGTTTACAAGACATTTAGGAATTAGGTACCTATGGAGTGGGAAAACATACTAAATACAGGTTTTCTGCAGTGCAAAGGAAGATTGAACATTGAGACCTCTTCCCCCCAGTGATGCCAGGGCATCATAAGGCAGCTGGTGCCATTTCCTCTTTTTTTCCCTTTCTTTCTTTTTAAGGCCTCATAAGGGTCAGGAAGAGAAAAAGTGCCAGGAGTCAGAGCAAGGGCACACAGTGGTCGAGGACATGCTCTAAGTGATACTGTGGCCTGCATCCAGATGAGGTCTAAAGAAAGTAAGATGCTCAGAGTGTCTGCTAGGTGGACCTAAAAGAGTGGGTTCCTAACATTCTTCACCGTGGAGAAGAAGGAACAGAATTGATTAGAGGCTGCACTCACAGCCTCAGATATCAAACACCCAAGTCATTAGCTTCAAAAGATTCTGACTTCATCAGAGGTTCCATGAGCTTGACCCCAGCGGAACCAAATCTGCAAATGCACAGGAGATCCTTGAGAAGAAAGAATGGTTACTTACCCTCCAGTAATTGTTCTTCTTTGAAATGTTGGACCACATGTTGATATCTCTGGTGTATGTGCCCCATGCACATGAGATCAGAATCTTTTGAATAGTAGTGTCAATTGTAGCTGCGCCCATGCCCTGTATGATTTAAAGCACTCTGTAGCTGATGTTGTAAAGGGCAGGGGTGAAGCGGCCACAGCCACTCTTCAGTTCTTTCCTCAGAACAGAATTCACAATGACAAGGACACCACAGAAACAGGGACGAAAGGCAGGTTGTGGAATATATGTGGACAAAACATCTTACAATTACTGCAGGATATGTAACTTTCTTTCTTCTTTGAGTGTATTTGTGGTGACTCACAAGAAGTAACTCATGTCCTGGAGATTAGAGCTCTGAAATAATGACTGCAGGACAGCTCTGCCAAAATGGGCATTGGATCTATAACTTATATTAAGCAGTAATGCTTTGAGCAGGACTAGATGACCATGCAAGGTCTCTTGCAACCCTAATCTTCTAAGATAATGCTGAATGAAGCTGCTAATTGAACTCCGGATAGCTCCTTTACAATTCTCTGCTGTTAGGAAGCTTTGCAGTGATGCATTAGAGGCTATGTGAGCTTTGGTGGAATGGGTCCTAACCTGTCCAGGTTGATCTACATAAGCCACCACACAGGATGGTTTAATACAGTCAGAGAACTATTTTGACAGTCATTGAGAGAAGACCCTTCATTCTGTCAGCAACTGCTAGGAACAATCTAGGAGAGTTCTGGAACAGCTTTGTTCTGTACCAATAGTATGAAGGACCCCTGACAATATCCAACATGTGAAGTTCAGGTTCTCCCTACGTGGAAGCTTGGATGAGGCTTGGAGAAGAATGCTGGTAGATGGATCATCTAATTAAGATGACAATCAAACCACTTCCTGTAAAAAGAACAAAAAACAAAAAAAAACAACCCCCCCCGAAAACAGATGAAGTCAAAGTCATACTGTACAATACTGTATAAGGTGGCCCTGCTTTGGGACCTTGTATCTCTACTATCCTTCTGGCCAAGTTTATAGCCACTAGGAAGGTGATCTTCATGGAGGTGGTACAAACAGCAGGTCACCAAATGTTCAAAAAGAGGTCTCACCAATCCTGTTAAAACAATGTTAAGGTCTCAGGAGGTCAGGGTCTCTGACTGGAAAGCAGACATTAATGAGTCTTATTGGAAATCTAACTACTGTTAGTTGAAAGAAGGTGGTGTAGTCTTCCAGGGGGGATGATGAACAGAGATAAACATCAGGGGCACTTTTAAAAAGTTGTTGAGGAGTCTTGAACACTTTAAGGAGAGTAGGTAGTCCAGGATGGAAATCAGTGCCCAGACAGAGAACCTCTTCTATTTATATTGCACTGCTAATGAATAGAATCAGTTATTAGATATTAACCAAACAGCATCTGTGCTATAGAGCTGTGGTTCTCAAGCTTTTTGGCACTGTGGCACTCCTACAGATATTTTAAAACTAAGTAGCTCCCTACAACCAAGTACTGATTTTTTTGGGTTCAGGACACTAGAGTTCTGATGGTTTTGCAACTTTATTCAACTACATACAGTTTAATTATATAATTCTCTCTAATCCTGGTTTGTAAAACTATAATCTGAAAAATAAATATTTTGGCATGTTCGGACAAAGTTTAAGAATGGACCTGTTAAATAGAAGTTCTTCAACTACTATACCTGCTTTGACAAACCTCACATAACCCAGAAGCTGGCTGGCTGTGGATTCATCAAGGTGCAGTGCAAAATACTGACTCTTCTTAGAACATGTTCTATCATCTTGTTCAGGAAGTTTTCTGCAAGGCCATCTATGTGTCAATAAAGGGTATTATTTGACAAAGTAATGGTGTTCAGTGCCATGGCTGCTTGTTCCCCAATCATAATTCTACACATCTGTTACTGCTGGAAGTAGAAGGGTCTCAAAAATGGTGTATGCTTGTTGGTATTTTGCAATTCATATGGCCACACTATAAGGTGGTCCTAAGGCTTTTGAGGAAAAGTTGCTTGCTGAGACATGACATGTGGAGAATATAACATTAAAGAGGTTGGAGTCTTCCACCAACTCCTCAATCTCCAAGTTCAAATTGGTAGCCACCCTTTTAAGGAGGGGCTGGTGCTCCTTGAAGTTGTGGGGGACACTGCCCGTTTGGGAGCGGCCAGCCCCACTTTGTCCGGAGACTATGACAATGGTGACTATTGCCCTGGTGGGTTTCCCTTTCCTCTCTGGGGATGACTCCTTAGGTGTTGGAGCCTGCTGTGCTGCCCCTGCATTGGATTCAGTGCAGGGGGCAGTTTGTCTAAGGCGGCCAGGAAGGAATGGTGGGAACATGGGACCAGCATCATGGGTATGTCCTACAGATTCCAGTATGGCCATCAAGAGGGCTACAGTCCCTGCTGCCACTCCTCCGCCGCCACCGCAGATGCCATGTCAGTCTCGTGGGTTAGCAGTGATTCACCCTTCCTTGGCCAGGGGCTGAACTCCTGCTGCAACTTGGACCATTGCCCCTCTGGTGACAAGAGCAGCACCGTGGAGGCCTGAGTCTGCCGACTAACTCTTGTTGGTGACCGGCAAGGATCAGTGCTTGCCTGATGAGCAGTACTAGGGAGATGGAGACCGGTGCTGGGTCTAGGAGCGATCCTGCCCCAGTGGGGACCAATGCCTAGTCGATGGTAACCTGCACTGTGGTGATCTCTGGCAGGAAGCTTGCTGGTACCGAGGGTAGGGGGACTGGTGTCTCGACTCCAGTGATCCACACCTCGTAGGGAGAGAACATGACCAGGGTCTTGACTGGAGACCGAGGCTGCAGTGCCGGGGTCCTAGGCCATGACTATGGGAATCTATGCCTGCCATCCAGGGATCAAGAATAATCCACCGCCCTATGGGGTGGTCCCATGACCAGCTTACCTGTGGATGTTGGGGTCTTAGCTGAGTCTGATACCTGGTGCGGCATCTGCAGTGCCCGCTGGCCTACTTGCTCTTTAGCTGCCAGAGCCGCTTTGGGCAACGAAAGCCCTAGGAGAAGCTGGGGTCCACTGCTGCGCCCAGGTTTTGCAGTCGGATCCCTGGCTGGGCTAGGGGGTCCAACTGCAGTGGTACCTCCATGAACCTCTGGTGTGGGCACATGACCTGACATAGGTCCTTTGCCTGAAGCCCCCTTCCTCTCTGGTACCAGGGAGCCATTCTTCTTTTGTTGCTTCTTAGGCACCGGCGAGGTGGAACGGTGCCAGGCGGAGCCAGATACTGGTAGTGCATTCTGCATCATTGCCGAGGTGCTAGGAGTGGAGGCCAAGCGGGAGGGCTCCGACGCAGGACAAAGCGCAGCTTCCATGAGGAGGGTCCTCAAGTGAATACCCTGCTCCTTCTGGGATCTAGGGCGAAAGTTCTTACAAATCTTGCACTTGTCCCTTATATGAGACTCCCCAAGCACTTCAAGCAGCTGTCATGGTCACTAATAGCTAATCCCTGGTGCATGACAAGGATGGTTTAAAGCCGGGGGAATGGGGCATACCCCGCTCCAGGGCAAAGTCCAAGCTGGGACTAACTACCAAACTAACCAAATACTTCACTTAATGGCTAAGTAACCTATGAACCATATACAAAGAAGATAAATAATGGGTTGTAAAGAACCACTAATGCTCCTGCAATGCAATGCAATGCAATTGCTCCACCCAACCATCACGGGCGGTGAGAAGAAACTGAGAGGGCGTAGGGCTGGTGGTACCCAATATACCAGCACATGAGCAGAGCACTCCAGGACGCACCACAGCCAACCCTACAGATACTGCTAAGGCAAGCACTCTAAGAAGAAAACAGAGTTTGGGGTAGTAAACAGAGGCAAGCAATCAGACTTGGGTCCACACACATGAGGTGCTTGGTCTTTAAGTTAAAAGGATGTATACCATAGACAGACAGAAAATATAGAACCAGATATGCACGTATTAATAGCATCATCCGAAGATGTACTCACAGGAAATGGATCCTTCCAACTAACATACAAGATACAGTTTAGAGAAGATCTAAAACATGTGGTACTTGCTACATGAAAATTTCAACAAGCTTTAAGGAAGAGGCTATAAGAAGGAATACAAAACATCACAACAAATGATATCATCCGGATAACAGAAGAACCAACAGTTGGGTTCACTTTGTAACTGTAGAGAAAAAAGGAGTGGGACCATAGCTGTGTATGGACAGTAAGAAGCTGAAAAAAGGACATAAAAAGAGAACGCTTTCACTTGACCCCAAGAAGTGAACTGTTGTCTGAGACAACAGAAGACAAATTCTTCAGCAAACTAGATGCATCAGCTGGATTTTGGCAGATCTCCTTGGACACTATGAACACCAAAATCTATACTTTCAACACACCACTTGGCACCACTGCTTCCTAAGACTACTTTTGGAATATGTTAAGTTCCAGAACTATTTTACCATACAGTAAACCAGACGCAAGAAGGTCAAACAGGTGCTAAAGTGTACACTGATGACATAAAACTTTGAGGAAGCACAGCCATTGAACATTGAGAAGAGTCCTGGAAATTGCAAGCACTTATGACCTTAAACCGAGTAAGTCCAAATGTCAATTTCAAACAAATGAAATAACATACTTGGGAGAGACATTGATTCCAAGGGATTCTTGCCTGATGAATTAAAGAGTCAAGCAAGACTGATCATGCAGATATCTGGGGAAAAAAAGGGAATTCAAAAGCTGCTAGGAATGTTGAATTATGTCAGCAAGTTCATACTGAAATAGTGAGTTTGCACAACTCACCTAAGACACCTCTTCCACAAGGTCACCGAATGGGCATGGATGCCAGATCATGGAAGAGAATTAAATGATTTAAAGCACATTCTATTAGCTCTAATGTGCAATTTTTTGACCCATTAAAAGACATCACTCTCTCCACAGATGCTTTGAAAGGAGGGCTGGGAGCAGTACTATTAGTTTCATAGAATGGATTGGTTGCCAGTCTCAAATGCATCTAGGGCTATGACAACTATAGAAAAGATTTATGCACAATTTGGAAAAGATACTCTAGGTCTAGTGCATGGATGTACAAGATTCCATGACTTTCTCTCTGGTGGTAGCTTCAAAGCAGAAGCTAATCACAACCACTCATTGCAATACACAAAGATGGACTTGGAGAAGCACCATTAAGGATACAATGACTACTTCTGAAAATACATAAATATGATAAGATTCTGGAGTTCCAACATGGATACCCCTTAGTAATGGCAGGCATACTGTCAAGAGCACATGCTCTACCTTACAAAATACACTACAAGAAGGATGTGAAAAAATTGGAAAGCGTCCAGCGGAGGGCAACAAAAATGATTAGGGGACTGGAACACATGACTTATGAGGAGAGGCTGAGGAAATTGGGATTCTTTAGTCTGTGGAAGAGAAGAATGAGAGGGGATTTGATAACTGCTTTCAACTACCTGAAAGGGGGTTCCAAAGAGGATGGATCTAGACTGTTCTCAGTGGTACCAGATGACAGAATGAGGAATAATGGTCTCAAGTTGCAGTGGGGAAGGTTTAGGTTGGATATTAGGAAAAACTTTTTCACTAGGAGGGTGGTGAAGCCCTGAAATGCATTACCTACGGAGGTGGTGGAATCTCCTTCCTTTGAGGTTTTTAAGATCAGGCTTGACAAAGCCCTGGCTGGGATGATTTAGTGGGGGATTGGTCCTGCTTTGAGCAGGGGGTTGGACTAGATGACTTCCTGAGGTTCCTTCCAACCCTGATAGTCTATGATTCTACGGTGCATCTCGGTGCCGTTGATCAGAGATCTTTGGAAGCAGTACCTGGTCAGGATGCATGCACTCAGCTGGTGTCTCGCGGTCTTGTTAGAATCTGCCTGAGCACACGTGTCCCGCACCCACCTCAGTTCCTTCTTTACCGTGGAGAAATCATGCTAGTACTCCAAAATAGAGGAGAGAAGGGCGAGGAGTGGAGCAGCCACAGGGACACACAACTCAAAGAACTTCAGTTACTGCAAGGTGAGTAACTTTCTCTTCTTCTTCGAGTGCTGTCCCTGTGGGTGCTCCACTCTAGGTGAATGTGGAGCAGTACACATTATGGTTCGTGGGACTTTGGAGATACGGTACTGAGTACTGGAGAGCAGTGGTTCTCAAAGCTGGTCTGCTGCTTGTTCAGGGAAAGCCCCTGGCAGGACGGGCCGGTTTATTTACCTGCCACATCCGCAGGTTCAAACGATTGTGGCTCCCACTGGCTGTGGTTCACCGCTCCAGGCCAATGGGGACTGCGGGAAGCGGCGTGGGCTGAGGGATGTGCTAGCCGCCCTTCCCACAGCCTCCATTGGTCTGGAGTGGTGAACCACGGCCAGTGGGAGCCGCGATCGGCCAAACCTGAGGACACAACAGGTAAACAAACCGGCCTGGCCTGCCAGGGGCTTTCCCTGAACAAGCGGCAGACTGGCTTTGAGAACCACTGCTGTAGAGAGTACTGTATGACCCACTATGGTGTCTGCTGTGGTATTCTGCATGATAGCATAGTGTTTGGCAAACGTGTGTTCAGATGACCATGTAGCCGCTTTACAGATGTCAGGAATGGGTACGTTATGTAGGAAGGCAACAGACGTTGACATGACTCAAGTGGAATGAGTTCTAATACCTTCAGGCAGTTGAATATTTTGGATGCGGTAACAGGATCTGATGCAGACAGAGATCCACTTGGACAGCATTGCCTAGAGATAGCCGTACCTTTCGATCTTTCGGTAATGGAGACAGAGAGTCTCAGGGACTTACAAAATGGTTTAGTCCTGTCTAAATAAAAGGCAATTGCTCGCCTGACAGAGAGTATGCACTGTTGCCTCATGCAGAGCCTTGTGAGGTTTTGGATAGAAAGTAGGCAAGTATAGGAGTTGGTTAAGGTGGAAGAAATTTAGGATGTGGTCTCAGAGTGACTTTGTCTTTGGAGAAGATTGTGTAGGGAGGATAGGCCATCAGGGTGCTTATTTCTCCTACTCTCCTTGCTGATGTTATTGCAACTAAGAAAGCTACCTTCATGGACATATGAAGAAGAGAGGAGGTAGCCAAGTGCTCGAATGGAGGTTTCATGAGACCGCGAAGAACGAGCTTAAGATTCTATGTAGCTGCCATTAGATAAATTTCTGGGTAGAGATTTTGTAGGCCCATGAGAAATCATTTTATGGTGGGGTGAGTAAAGAGTGAGTAGCCTTCTAACAAGTCATGGAAGGCTGGTAAGTTCCGCCAGGTGTACTTTGATGGAGCTGAGCAAGAGGCCATCCTGTTTCAATTTTAGAAGGTAGTCTAGGATATTAGGGAGGGTTACCATATGAGGTGTTATGTGAGCACCAGAGGGAGAAACATTTCCACTTCTGCAGGTAAGTTTTATGAATGGAGTCTTTTCTACTGTGAAGGAGGATGAATAGAACTTGCTTGGAACAAGCTAGTTTGTGGGTTTGGAACCATGAAGGAACCAAGCTGTCAGGTGGAGCTTCTGGAGCTGAGGGTGAAGAACCCGTCCATTGTCCTGGGAAAGCAGATCTGATCTGCTCGGGAGAGTCCATGGATGATGGGAGGACATGCGAAGAAGGTATGGATACCACATCTGTCTCGGCCAAGCCGGGGCAATAATGGGCTTTGTCGTCTCTGATCTTGCGAAGAACCCTGTGTAGCAGAGGGATTGGTACAGGTGTATAGGAGAGAGTTATTCCACAAGATGAGAAACGCATCTCCTACAGATGCAGTCCCAAGTCCCGCTCTGGAACAAAATAGACGACATTTGCAATTCTGGGTTGTGACAAAGAGGTCTATTGACGGGGTGCCCCAGAGGGAGAAGAGCTGTTGAATTGCGGGGTGCTGTTCCCATTTGTGTTCTGTCGAGAAGTGTCTGCTGAGCGCATCGGCAATTGTGTTGTGGCAGCCTGGTAGGTAGGAAGTGATGATTTGTATGTGATGTTGTATACACCAATTCAATAGCCAGATGGCTTCCATGCATAGGGAATGTGATCAGGCTCCCCCTGTCTGTTGATGTAGAACATACATGCTATGTTGTCTGTTAGGACCCGAATAGATTTGTTCTTTATGAGGGGAAGAAAGTGAAGGCAAACTGGTCTCACTGGTCTGAGCTCTAAAAGATTTATGTGTAGGGTGCGTCTCTGATGCGGACCAGCAGCCTTGTGCCCTGTGTCCCCCTAGATGTGCTCCCCAACTGATTAGGGAAAAGTCCGTAGTGAGCATAAGCATTGGGGATCGTTGCTGGAAGGGTATGCCTGTGCAGAGGTTTTCTGGTCTTCTCCACCATTGTAGGGAAGCTAGAACATTGGCTGGAATAGTTAGCAGCATACCTAAGGGGTGTCTGTTGGGTTTGAAATTGGAGTTGAGCCAGCCCTGAAGACATCTCATGTGTAGCCTGGTGTATTTGACCATAAAGGTGGTGGCTGCCATGTGACCAAGGAGCTGTAGACAAATTCTTGCCTGTATCCTGGGACGAACAGAGAGTGTGCGTATGAACTGTGTGATAGCTAGGAATCTATGATGTGGGAGTGAGGGTCTGGTTTGGATTGAGTCCAGATGACCTCCAATGAACTCCACCTCCTGTGTAGGTGTCAGGGTGGATTTTTGGATGTTTATTTGGAGACCTAGGCTGTGGAAGAGGGAGATGGTGAAATGGGTAGCTTGTAGCATCTTCCCATAGCAGTTGCCCTTAATGAGGCAATTGTCTAGGTAAGGGAAAAGCGTGTTCCCATGTCTGTGGAGGTGAGCCACGACTACGGCTAGAGTCTTGGAAAGTGCTCTCAGTGCTGTGGAGAGTCCAAAAGGAAGAACTCTGTATTGAAAATGGTTGTGTCTGATTGTGAATCATAGGAAGTGTCTGTGGGCTGGATTAACTGATATATGAAAATAAGCATCCTGTAGGTCGAGGGCGGTGAATTAGTCCCCTTGATCCAGTGCAGGTATTATTGTGCCCAGTGTGACCATCTTGAATCTTTGTATCCTCATGAATTTGTTCAGTCGGTGTAGAACTAGTATAGGCCTCCATCCCCCGGTCTTTTTCTGGGTCAGAAAACAATGAGAGTAGAACCCTTTCCCTTGATGTTGTGTTGGCACAGGTTCCAATGCACCCAGCTGTAGAAGGTGAGCCACTTCTGTGCGAAGTAAGAGCTCATGGGAAGGGTCCCCAAAGAGGGATGGGGAAGGGGGAAGGGTAGGAAAGTAGGATATAAAAGGGATGGAGTAACCAGACTGAACTATTTCGAGGACCCAACGGTCCTGTGTAATCTGCTGCTAGG
This sequence comes from Dermochelys coriacea, assembly GCF_009764565.3. NCBI lineage: Eukaryota > Metazoa > Chordata > Testudines > Dermochelyidae > Dermochelys > Dermochelys coriacea. The sequence continues at coordinate 197,644,261 of NC_050069.1, forward strand.
CATGTTGGAAACCCTGGAGGCGGTGGCCAAATGGGCAAGTAGGTGATGGAATCAAGGGGTGGTTGTGCAGACCCTCGACCAATGCTTCAAATTTGTTGTTTATTTCCTGATGGGTGGGAGGTGATTGCTTCTGCTTGATTTTTGTCTGAGCTTAGGAGGTCTAGTGCGATTCCTGGTTATATCATATGGTCTGGGTTGAGGCCAGTAATACAGTTGTGTGCGCGGTCTTTGATAAGGTTGGTATCATTGTCTCCTGGGAAAGGATGGATGAATGCCCAGGGTGCACAGTGTCGCTCTAGAATCTTTCATGGCGTGAAGGACTTCATCGTTTTTTGTGGAAAAGAGCTCATCTTTATCAAAGGGGAGGTCCTCCACTTTGGTCTGCAGGTCTTTAGGGATGCCGGATGCAGAGAGCCATGAAGATCTGCGCATAATCACAGCAGTTGCAGTAGTACGGGCTGCTGTGTCCACTGTGTTTAGAGATGCTTGTAGGGCTGTTCTTGAAATCAATTGGCCCTCAACAAGGACTGACTTGAAATCTGCTTTCCTATCCTCTGGAATATAGAAGGCAAATTCAAAAAGTTTTATTGTAATTATCGAAGTCATAGCCTGCAAGGAGGGCAGAATAGTTCGCAATTCTGAATTGTACAGTAGAAGACCTATAAACCTTGTGACCCAAGACATCAAGGCGTTTAAGGTCCTTGTCTTGCGGGGTGAGTCGATGGTGTGGCTGTTTGTGCACTGCATCCATAAAAAGAGAGTTCAGTTGTGGATGAGAAAATAAAGTCAGCATCCTTAGCGGGAACATAGTATTTACATTCAGCCATTTACATTACATACATACACTCAGTGAGCTGTAGCTCACGAAAGCTTATGCTTAAATAAATTTGTTAGTCTCCAAGGTGCCACAAGTACTCCTTTTCTTTTTGCGAATACAGACTAACACGGCTGCTACTCTGAAATTTATCGGGAGTGTGATCCTTGAGGGCGCAGAAGGTTGGAGGATTTTGAGGCGTCTGTGTTGTGTCTCCTGAACCTCTTCTAAGGGGATGTCTTGGCTGAGTGCCACCCTCTTGAAAAGTTCTTGAAATTGTTTATAGTCATCCACGTTCTGTGGAGGTGGAGGGCTCTGTCTGGAGCTGATGGAGCATTAGGGGTCAGTGAGTCAGGATATGGTCTGTAGCTCACATTCTCACGGGGGGGAGAGTGTTCAGGGGCTCTAGAAGTAGACGGAGCTGAGATCGAGGTGCAGAAGGAGGTAGAGGTTTGGTGGAAGAGGCTTGAGGGTGAGTGGCAGTAGGAGGTGGCCAAGGGTACCATGAGGCCAAGGCATAGGGTAGGAGAACCCAGGCGCTGCCCATGGTGGGGGCGAAGTAGGGAAACTGAAGCTGGTGGTTGTGAGCCATGACCTGAGGTGGAAAAGGTTCCGGTGGAGGAAGAGGGGCAGGTGGGGAGAACTCCGCCTGCTGCTGCATATCAGGTTTGCTCTCAGTAAAGGTAGCCAGGTCAGGTGGGGAGAGCTGCTGTTCAAAAAGTGAGCCCTGTGTATCCAGGAGCGGGAAGTTAGGCTCAGGTGCCACTGAGAGGTCACATTGACTGAGAAACTGTGGCTCCTGCTCCCTGGGCTGCACTGAGCATGATCTGTGCTCAGGCGCATTACCAAGTCTGAATTTTTCCAGTGCTACGGGTCGCTTGGAGGTGCCCTGCAGGGAGTCCACTGCCGGTACTGGAGCAGCAGGCAGGCTCGATGCCAGCCTTCTTTTCGGCACCAGGGCAGAAAGCACTGTCGGCACCGCATTTGTTTTGGTGCCGAGTGGATTGGTGCCGAGGAGACCTTCCCGGTACGGAAGATCGGGTCCCTGCCTCTGCGCTCTGTGGGAGCCACAGCTGAAGCGTTGTGACAGCCTGAGGCATCTGCCTTCTGTGCTGTCAATATAGAGGGTAAGGATCTCGTGAGAGACTCTTTACCCTTGTTAAAATCTCTCCTCGGAGACTGTTGCGCTTCTTGCCTCTACTCCTGAGAGGGTGAAGCCATGCTCCCAATTGGTTCAGATCTGGCCGGGGACCGTGAGGGAGAGGATTTCACTTTCCCTGTCTCTGAAGGTGGCTGTAGAGATTTTTCCATTAATAGCATTTTAAGTCACAGGTCCCTGTCGTGACGAGCCTTGAGTCTTGAGGCTAGAATGGTGGAGGCACTTTGCCGGGACGTGTGTTTCGCCGAGGCACTTTACACAGCATGAGTGCCCATCAGACATTGGCATGGAGTCCTGACAGGAAACACACTACTTAAATCCTGAAGTCCCTGGCATTATGAATTAAAAATGGCAGGACAGAGTGTCTCAGCAGGAGACAAGCCTGAGGTGAAAAAGTGTTTTGTTTTGTTTTGAAACTAAGTAACTAAACTATGTAACTATTCTAAAAGAAGGGAAACAACTGGGTTGTTACTAACAACTATTCCTATGCTCTTTGCAACTGTTTCCTAGAGAGACCAGGGAAGAGAATCAGCACTGCCCCGTGTGCCATCTTCAGCCGAGGATGGTTAAGAAGGAACTGAGGGGGGTTTGAGACGTGCGCACTCAGGCAGATTCTAAAGAGACAGCGAGACACCAGCTGAGTGCATGCATCCTGACCAGGCACTGCTACTGATGATCTCCGATCAAAGGCGCCAAGACGCACCGTCACCTAGAGTGGAGCACCCAAAGGGACAGCTCTCGAAGAAGAAGGACACAATCACCTGGCTATAATAGACTATTATACCAGTTTTCAAGTAGTCATCACTTGAAGATACCACAGCATCAACAGTTGTCAGGCACATTAAATCTGCATTTGTATGTAGTGGAATTCAAAAAATAGTGATAACTGACAATGGACAACATTTCAAGAATAGGGAATTGTTGGACTTTGCTAAAACATATAACATCTAGAGCGCATCCCCAAGCCAATGGATTACCTGAACGTGGAGTATGTATAGGAAAGAACATGCTCAAAAAGGCAATAGATGGAAGAGAAAATCCATATTTAGCACTACTCAAATATAGAGCTACACTGCTGCAATGTGGGAAGTCACCTTCTGAACTCCTCTACAGACATATAAATACTCAATGACTAGATATGAGACAAAAACAGGATGAATAAGGAGTCTCTGATAGTGAAGAAAAGACTGGGAAAGTACAATCAGACAAAATATTACAATAAAGGAGCAAGACCTCTTCCACAATTTAAATACAAAGACTCATTGAGAACTTAACACGGGCACTGACCAGTCAATGCTGCACTGATCATCATAATCAGTGATCACAGATGAAAACAAAAATCTTACAAAAGAATCGTAAACATCTGCTCAAGACACTTGACAACTTGACTGAGACAAATGAAGTGAGAGCAGACATACAAGTTGAAAACATACAGTTGATCCTGTTACTGACCATAAACCTAAACAGTCGGTTACAGACAAGGTTTGCCTACAGGTTTACAATACAGATCAGGGAGATTGCTGAAATGCCCTAAGAGATTGATCGAAACATATTAGTGCTATATTTAAGCAACCAGAAGAGCTGTCACTTCTTGTATTTGTAATAGTTTGATAGTTTAATTTAAATGTTTTAGTTCTGTTGGGAAATTTTTAAAAAGGGAAGATGTGCTATAGAGAAGTCCTCCAGGAACTGTCGAGATGCCCCACTTCCTGTATGCTCTAGAGGCAGTCTTTGGTTTCCTGGAAAATACCTTCCGCTGGGGCAGAAACAAAGGAGCCCAGGATAGGGCAGATGCAGTCTGCAGCTACACAGAACAGTAGAGTTTTGTTATCTCATTTCTGTACATAATTCCGGTTTCATAATAAAGAGTTTACCTTGAAACCAGTCTGTTCATTAGTAAGATACAACAGCATACAGGCCATGAGTCTCAGCATCTGGTCTGGATACAGGACTAGTCCCTTCGACTGAGTGATCACATCTGTGTGAATTAGAAGTGTAGTTGAGGGCCGTGTTGACAGCTTCATGATGTCAGAATACCAGAATTGTCTGGGCCATGCTAGGGCTGTCATTATTAGGTTGTGTCCTGCATAATCTTCTTGGGGACTCTCTTTATCAAGGAAATTGGAGAGTAGGCATACATAAGCCCTGGTATCAGGAATTCAGCTGATTCTGGTCACAGTTGCCTGGCAACACAGTGAGACCAGCTGGGCCCCATAAATCTTCACTAAGTGACTATGCTCCCTGAGTGGAAAGAAAAGCCAGCAGATCATCATTTAAGCCTTGTAGCAAAAACAACACAGCATCTACTCAATGAGTTCTACACCTGCAGCTGTGCCAGATCTGCTTCCTGTACTAGTCCTTGCTCCAAGACTGTGCTGTTCCCACTCCAGACTTAGCCTCTACCTTTTTCGGAGCCCACTGGCTCCAACCTCTGGCTTGTCTCCTGACCACGACTTCAGTTCTATTCTGTCTCCTGTTCCAACTACTAGCTTGCACCGCCTATACCTCATGAGTGACACCAAGTGACCTTGTGATCAGAAGAGCATTCAACAGAGACCTGGGATTCGCTCTCCTTCATGGTGGACAAGTGGGACTTCCTCAATGACAAATGGGCTCTGGAACCCTGTGCGGACTATCAGCTTCCTGGAGCACTCAGAGATGGTAGGGTCTTTTCAAGCAGTCTTCTCATCTTTGGGACTGAAGAAGCCTTCATGGATCTCTCAAGGAGTAAGAGCTTAGGCGAGACTCTCTGGATATTTGGGTCCTTCTTTAAAAGGAGCAGCATGCACAGCTCTTGTATATTATATGTGCTTCAACCAGACAGAGGCACTTAGTGAGTCCATCATTGATGGATGTGTGGACCCTGCTGCTGCACACTAACTATTTCCTAGTGCTTTAATCTAGGCCTGCTTAATCTAGTCTAGGTGAGGACTAGATTATAGAGCACAGCAGCAGGGTCCACATAAACACCTACATGTGCAGCAGGTTAGTGTACAGTAGATTTACATCTCCACTTGCTGTGAACTAAATATATGTGTAGACGAGCCCACAGAGATAGGAGTCTGAAAATGGAACAAGAATTTTAAGACTTCTGCAACAAAAACTGTGTATTCCTTCTTCAGGGACAGTCAAAATCTACTGAGTAACTAGCTAGAGAAAGCCAGTTGCAGTCCTCTCCTGTGAGAGAGCCCTATCAGTTTGTCTTGTAATGTCCCTGGCAGTCCTTGCCAAGTTAACAGCATGTAGTTGCAAAATGTTCATAAGGAAAAATCTGAAAGATTGGAAAATCCTGTTTCAGAGCTTTCTTCATTCTGCCATCCTTAAAAGGAGCATTGACAATCTCTATTAGAAGTCTTTGTCCCATTGGGCCAGGAAAGATATGGGTCTAAAACACAAATTATGGCAAGCCTAATGCTTGTTGTGTCAAAACCTATTCTCAATGGGGCAACGTTATTATGGCACCGAGCCTCCAGTCTCTTTCCACTAGAGTTTTACAAAGCACCAATATTCTTCTTCGAGTAATTTTCAAGTTGATTCCAATTAGGTGTGCGCGTGCTGCATGCCCAGTCATTGGAAACCTTTTCCCTTAGCAGTTCCCATCAGGTCAGCCAGGGAGCCCCCTGGACTGGTGCCCACATGGTGCTCAATAAATGATCCTGCTGATCCGACCCCCCTTCAGTTCCTTCTTACAATCTGTGGTAGCATTCGAATTGCATTAGCTTGGTCACCTGCAAGTCTTCCCTTATCCATTCTTAGGGGTTTTTTTTTAAATATTTCTTTATTTTCTTGTGTTACTTATTAGTAGTAGTGTAGTCAGTGAGTGGATCATTCCTCTCACCCTGCCTTGGGCATGCCTCAAGCCCAAGAATTTAAATCTTGCGGTCTATGCAAGAAGCCTATGCCGAACAGTAACCCTCACTATTTGTGCTTGAGGTGTCTTGGGGAGGCGCACCAGTCTGAGCGTTGCAAGATCTGCAAGGCTTTCAAGCCTAGGACTAGGAAGGAAGCAACTTCCGTTTGAAACAATTACTGATGGAAGCCGTACTCCGTCCTGCGGCACCTGACCGCCAAGTCCCGGGCTCAAGCTCGGTGTGCAGCGTCCCGGCGTCGGTTCGAGAACCGGTACTGAGGAAGGGGTCTGGTGCTAGAGACCCTCGGTAGAAGATCCCCGGCACCAGTCAACATCCCCAGTGCCCTTAAGTGCATAAGAAGCCAACAGAGGGAGCTTTCCTCAGAAAGCGAGACTATCAGGGGGAGACCTTACTGCCCCAGAGGAATGACTTAACTTCCAAACAGCAAGACCCCGTGACATCAACTCCGGCGACCCAGTCAGCACCATTGAGTCCAGCACCCAGTGACTCTCCGGCGGGCTCAAATTGATGGAGGAGTTGGAAGCCCCCTCCACGCCAAATACTTTTGAGGCAGCAAGGGACCTTGTAGAAAGTACTCTATCTCAGCCCCCTGCTGTTAGAAACAAGCCCATGGCACCACCTACATGGTGCCATCTAGAAGCAAACCGCCACTGATGAGGCCACCTTCCTCTCCAGACCGGCACTGTTCATGGCACAGTTCCCGGTCTTCTTCACCCCCAGCCCTGGTACATGACAGCAAGACCCAGGAAGCGCATCACTTGGGATCTCCAGCACCAGGGAAATCAGCACCGGGCACGATCACCCGCTATTGTCTGGGACCATGATGTGGCATCGGGAACATAGGAACTGCGTCCCGGCATCCGACTTGCGGAATGAGTTTTAGTCGCAGGAAAGTCAACATCGTTCATCTACACAGTCGTTGCGGCACCGATCTCTGACTTCCTCTTCTCAGCACCAACTGCCAGCACAGGGATCCTTGGCACCGCCATTGTTGTCCCCCTCAGGATCCTTGGATTCTGAGGACGGCTCCTACTACTCACAGCATAGTAGGCACAGGCCAGTCAAGCGCAGGAGACATGCTCCTTCATCCTGGCAACCTCAATGGCCATTCACTGCACAATGGCCCTTCTGGACCCCTTGAGCTTAGCATTAGGCCCATGGTACCCCTTCCAGGGTTTCTAGGTCCATTACATTGGGGCATCACCGGGCACGGTCACCAGTGGACAGAACCACCCCTCAGAGGCGGCTCTATCCAGACTGCCCCCGCATACTACAGAGGGCAAATCGAAACTGGCACCAACGTGGTCCAGGACCAACCTGAGCACATGGTGGGCCATGATGACCCTGTGCCTCCACTGTCCTCTTCTTTGTCTTCAACTGATGAGGCAGTGGCCTCAACTTCAGGTCCTCTGCCAATCGACCACAGGCCCACCGGGACCTACTCCGCCACATCGCCCGTAATATGGGCCTACAGGCGGAGGAAGTCATTGAGCCAGAGGACCCAGTGGTGGACATTCTTACACCGGAGGGCCCTTCCAGAGTGGCATTGCCAGTAATTAAGACTATTGGCAATAATTATAGTGCTTTGTGGCAGACTCCAGACTCCATTCCACCAACTGCCAGGGATATGGAAATAAAATACTTTGTTCCCTCTTAGGGCTATGAATTTTTGTTCTCCCACCCACACCCTTGCTCCCTGGTGGTCTCTGTGGTGAATGAGAAGGAGCATCAGGGTCAACAAGCACCAGCTCCTAAGGCCAAAGAGGCCAAATGGATGGACCTCTTTGGCAGGAAAATTTATGCCACAGGGGGTCTACAGCTCAGGATAGCTAACCAGCAAGCTATCCTCAGCAAGTATAATTTTAACTCGTGGGACCCCATGTCAAAATATAAGGAGTTACTTCTCACTGACTCAAAGGCTGAGTTCTTGGATCTAGTCGTGGAGGAGAAGGCAATTGCCAGGACATCCCTGAAGGCCTCACTCAACCGACTCCGCAGCACATACCATCGCTCCACCCCCATGGGAGAGCTTCAGAGTCATCTAATTGGAATAGACGTGAACAATCACTCCAAGAAAACACGGTTACTCATCTTCTTGTAACTGTTGTTCTTCGAGAGGTGCTGTTCACGTCCATTCCAATACCCCTCTCCTTCCCCTCTGTCGGAGTAGCCAGCAAGAAGGAATCGAAGGGGATCGGGTTGGCAGGGTCATACATTGAGTGCCATGAGGGAGCCACTCCAAGGGGCTCCCTGGCCAATCCAACAGAAGCTGCTAAGGGAAAGAGTTTCCGATGACCGTGCACGCAGCACGTGCACACCTAATTTGAATGGATGTCAACACACCTCTCGAAGAACACCAGTTTGAAGAACAACAGTTACAAGAAAGTAGTAACCATCTTTTATCTTCATATACTTACTAAGCATTATTGCTTAGATTTGGCTTTTAAACAGGAGCAGATTTAATTTACTAGTATTACAGAACCTTTTCCTGGTGTAGAAGGTACACAAGCTCTCCCTTCCATAAAGTTATTTAATTTGGCTAAGCTGAGTCCCAAAAGAGAAAAAGATACTCAAGGAGCGTTTGGGAAAGGCTGTTTGTGCAAAACCCAGCGGAAATGTTATCTGTGAGGTTTTGAGATGTTAACATTTAGTAATAGAAGAAAAGTTCCCATGACAAAATAAATGGCACTATGGCTAACTTTGGGGTAAATGAGTACAGGTAAGTCTCTAAGTGCCAGACTGGAGAGATGCTGTGGTGCATTTAATATTACACAAACTGAAATTCTGCATTTGAGTAGAATACTTAGGGAACAAATACATATATAGAATGTTTAGAACAGTGCTTGACTGTGCCCAGCTTTGTGCAGGTATACAGGGGGATGGAGACAGAATACAAGGACCCTTCATTTACTAGTGTCCCTGGTCTGAGGATGAATACAAAGACTATTCTAAGATAATGCTGCTAATAGTGCTAGCTTCCCAGAGTGGATGGGAAGAATCCAGGTCCTCCAATGTTTATCCACTCTGCTAGCCCAGTTCAGGCAGAAGTGAGCATCTTGTCAAACAGTACTGCAGTATTTGCACTCTAGGAGGCACTATATACACACCTGAAAAACAATATTACCTGAGGTTCCCACTGGTAAATCTCTTCATAGTTGTCTAGCATGGGTTGGGGCTTAGAATTACATTGGGATAACCTCAAAGTATGTTGTCAATTTGTAAAAGCAACACGTGTTTACATCATAATTTTAAGTCTGATGAGCTCCTAGGGGATTAAATAATGCAGGATACACAATATAAAAATACAGCTACAATGCACAAGATTCCTATTTTTGATGAACATGCCTCACTACTCTTAGCTATCAACTACATGTATCCTTAGCACATTATCTTTTTATTAATATTGTACTCGTTGGTTTAATTGCGATGGTTAATGTTATTTCTCTGGATTACAGAAAAATAAAAAAGTAGCACTCATCCAGAGCACTAGGCACACCAACCCACATTACAAAACAAAAAATGGCAAAATAGCTTACTTCCCCCAGCTCTGAAAGTCAACAGACCTCTACTGCTTACAGAACAATAAAAAATTAAAGCTAACTTAAAGGTTAACTATGAAGATGTTTGTCTGCAATATTCCAAAAGAAGAAAAGAGCATATGGTTGTTTTCATGTATTTAACGCTATACTTTAAAACAAAAGTTTAGATCAATTATCTAAGACAAAAGCAAGCTAAAAAGATGATTTAAGTATTGTTTTTCTCAGAACGATGCTAAAATGATTTCCTCAGTTTCCCTATCCAGATTAGCACTAACTGTGCTATCAATCTCTTTGCAAACTGTGTTATAGACTAGACTGGTCCTGGAAAAAAATATCAACCGTATACTTCCTTTGTCTTTTTTTGCCTTTTATGGTTTATGTTTAGATAAAACAGGTTAGGCTTGTCATAACCTTCGCCTTATGAATGGCAAGGTCCTTTTAAACCAACCAATTTTTTTTTAATATCTTAGACAAGAGTAATTGCACATCACTTTCTCAGGTAGCCATGCAAAAGTAATTATTTTAATAATACTCAATTATAAAATTACTTGTGAACCAACATCTCCTTTCGATACAAGGGCATCTGTGAAGGAAATCCATTGAGAGTGAGACATATACTATACTATACACACTACATTTTTCCTATTATAATATTAGCATATTCTTAAAAAGAAATCTTCCATCATTATGACTGAAAAAACCTCTCTGCACATGACTATAACTTTATTTACAAACAATGCTGAAAAATATGAATTATACCATTTTCTGATAGCTGGCACATTTCAAGTCTTTGCGGAGCAGAAAATGCAAGTAATTTGTTTGCTTCTTCCAATGCACTCTTATACCATTTCTTTTTCTCTTGCATTGTTCTGGCTATAGAAATAAAGAGAACTTTTACTAAATACCTTACTGTTACTCCATTTTTCTACACTTGCATGAGTTAAAAAAAAACAAACAAAAAATAGTACTTCAGAAATATTTAATAATGACTAGAAAAGAATTCTAGACAGCGAAGCATTTAGATTAACTCAGAGGGCTTCAGTTCAAGATAAATGCTCCTGTATCTATTCTGGTAAATTACTCTGGTGTAAAGGATAAAAATTTTACAGTATTTTTTTTGTAATTGGCTCCCTTTCAACATAGAATGTGAATTCCAAAGTGCTGCAGAGAGCCCAGTTCTGTAGCTCTTTATTGTGTTTAATTTCCTTCTTAATGAAATCAACATTTCGAGTCTATACGGACTGCAGAATGAAACCCCAAAATGATCTTCATTCACCAGAATACTTACAATATCATTCATAAACCTTTATGAAACACTCCTAGAGAAAGTTTATCCTGATCTATAACAGATGCGACTACATAATATTTATTTTCATCTGAAAGAAATACCTGACTACAATATTATGCAGTCTTGCAAAAACATACTAGACCAGGAAATACCTATTATTCCAGTCTGTGTTTGTAAGATTTGTGTAAACTTTGCAAAGGTAGCCTACTTTGTAGTGGGAGATGGAAAGTACTCTCTGGGCTAGTTATTTGGAGAGGAGAAAGTGAGATGATGTGGTGACTGTGGGGTAAGGCGGAAGGAAGGAAGAAGAGAGAACATGCTTTTATGGAAGGAGGATGTGGTGATGGTGGAAGGAGTGCTGCCACTTGGGGAGGGTACAGTGTAGAGGCACCAAAAGGATGTTGCACAACATGATTAAGGCAGGTCTGTTGAAGACTCTCTTGGGGCTTCTGGATCTCCTCTTCCAGCTCTTTGCAACCTTGATCTATCCTCACCTAGATTCCGAATGCAGAGCTCTAGGAAGAGAATGAAACAGTAAGAAGAGTACAGATGACTGCATTTTGAGAGGGCTACTAAAGGCAGCTCTTAGAAGAGTTGGCAGCACAGTCTACAGATTAAACACTAGATTCTACTCAACTGCTCAAGTAATTTATTTGCTGTGGATGAATAGAAGCTGCAATACTGGTATATATGGAAACACTGAACATTTAAAATAGCATTTTAGCTCTTCTATAATATGCAATGAGACATATCAGCTGAAATTTCATTACTATAAAGGAAACGGATACCTTAGAAGAAAAAACAATTTGAAATGTTTGATGTAAAGTGAAATTTATTCTTGGCTACTATCCTCAGTCCCATAATGAATATATCCATATATGGCTGAAACACATTTACAAGGAACATTTGTGGCAGGGAAAATCCATCCTGAAGAAAATGATTTATCTTGTTACTAGGCCCCAGTATTTAAATCTGCATCTTATCCATGCATATTCAGAAGTTGTAGGTTTTTCTCTCTCTGTGATAAAGAGTATTGAATACTGCTAATGAACGTCTTATCTTCTACCAACATCTAAGCTGTTTACTGGAGCTTCCTGACTATTTTTGGGCTCTTTATGTTAACAGATTTTCTTTAATGGGAATATGCAGAAGTGATTGAAAAGACAATATTATGAGGTCTGAGAAAAAATGGTTATCAAGCTTTCTGTAACTCTTCTACTTTGAGATACGCTTCTTATGTCCATTCCAATGAAGGTGCATGCTCACCCCGAGCACAGCCGACAGAAAGTTTTCCCTCAGTAGTATCCATCGGGTCAGCTCTGGTTCCCCCTGGAGTCGCGCGGTCATAGCTCCAGGATAAAGGGTCCTGCCAATCTCCTTGCCGGCCAAATCTGACACAGAGATAGGAAGGAAGGTCTTGGAATGGCCAAGAGCAACACATCTCAAAGAACAAGTTACGGAAAGGTTAGTAACCTTTTTTTCTTTTTTGCATGCGTGCTCTTGTGCATTCCAATGTAGGTGACTCCTAAACAGGTGCAGGTGGAGGGTTCAGAGTTTGACATGTTGATTGCATCACCGCTTGGCCAAATACAACATTGTCTCTAGCCTGCTGGGTGATGGTGTAGTGAGAAGCAAAAGTGTGAACTGACGACCACATTGCTGCTCTACAAATGTCCTGGACAAGAACTTGTGCTATGAATGCTGCCGAAGATGCCCTTGTGGAATGTGCTATCAGGGCAGGAGGAGGAGCAGGTACCTTTGCTAGGTCATAGCAATGTGCAGACGCAGGATATGATCCATGATGAATTTTTCTGGGCTGAGATGGAAAGACCTTCCATTCAGTCTGCAATGGCCATGAATAGCTGAGTAGTTTCCAAAATGGCTTAGTACTTTCTATGTAGAAAGCCAGTGTCGTCTGATGTCTAGCAAGTGGAGTCTCTGTTCTTCTCTGTTGACATGTGATTTTGGATAGAAGACCAGTAGGAAAATATCCTGACTTATATGGAACTGTGAAACCACCTTTGGAAGGAAAGCTGCATGAGTACGCAATTGGACCTTGTCCTTGAAGGATACCATGGTTCTGAAGAATATGGTGGTACTGAAGTGAGGGTCTGGATCTCTGAGACCCTTCTGGCAGACATAATGGCCATCAGGAAGGTCACCTACCAGGACAGGTAGAGCAGACAATATGTTGCCAGCAGCTCAGTTTTCACAATACCAGGTTGCCATACCTGGGGGTACAATCCCTCAAGGCCCTTAAGAACCAATTACAATGGTGTTTGAGAACACGGAATGGCCATTCACCCATGGGGGAAAAGCTGAGATTGAGGCCAGGTGAACCCTAGGAGATGACATGGTTAGAACTTGTTTCAGGTGTAGTAATGTGTCCAAATAAATGGTATTGTGGACTGCATAAGTGAGATGCCCTTCTGCGATACACTGGATTCAGAACCTTTTTCACTTTGCCAGGTAATAGCTTTGGTGGATAGCTTTTTGCTTTCTAGAGTACCTAACAAACGTGTCCTGAGCATGCTGCTCTGTTGGGTTCCGCCATGAAGCTTCCAGCTATCAGATGAAGGGACCCAAGGCAGGCAGCTGTGGTCCTGGGAGATCAGGTCTGGGCTATAGAAATAGAACTGGCATCTCCACAGAGAGGTCTATGAGTGTGTGGTGGGGGGAGGGGGCAGCGCTTTAATGTTGTTGCCCCTTTTACCTCCCCCAGGGCCACGAACAGAGTGGTGGGGGCAGTACTGGCTTCTTACCGTTACACCATACCGGCCCACTTTCATCCCTGGGAGAGAATAGACTGCTGCACATTTATCAGGAGGCTCAAGTCCTGGAATGTTGACTGGATTAACTTTATATTGGACTCCACCTGACCTTGGTCCAACCTCTGTCCAGCAGTCAGTCATCAAGGTAAGGATAGACCTGAACCCCTTTGTCTTCTCAGAAAGGCTGCGACGACTATCATACACTGCGTGAAAACCCAAGGGGCCAGTGACAGGCTGAACAAGGAGAACCAAAAATTGGTAGTGCACATGGTTCATGATGAACCTGAGGATCTTCTGGTCCCTGAAAGATTGAGATATGGAAGTAAGCTTTCTTATAATGTTTCCTCCTACATGCTCGGCCATGTCTACACTACAAAAGTACTCCAATGTTAAGAAGTTGGATTTGGGAACAGATTGTATAAAGTCGAGTACATGCATCCACACTAAGCACATTAATTCAGCATTAATTCGGCGGTGTGCATCCACAAAGCAAGCGTCGACATTCCGAGCACTGCACTGTGGGTATCTATCCCACAGTCCCAGCTGCCCATTGTAATTCTGGGCTGAGCTCCCAATGCCTGACGGGGCCAAAAATGTGTCATGGGTGTTATGGGTAAATGTCGTCCGTCAACCCTCCCTCCATGAAAGCAACCGCAGAAAATCATTTCGTGCCCTTTTCCCTGGATTGCCCGAGCAGATGCCATAGCATGGCAAGCATTGAGCCCGTTCAGCTCACCGGAGCAGTTATGACCTAGTAAACACCCTCGCGCATTATTATGCGGTTTATGCAAAACCAGCATCTGAAAAACCAGGTGAGGAGGCAACGGCAGCACGGTGATGAGGACATAACACAGATTTTTCTAAAACCGCAGTCCCTGGCAATTTGGAGATGATGGTGTTACTGGGGCAGACTCATGCCGTGGACGCCGATTCTGGCCTGGGAAACAAGCGCAGACTGGTGGACCGCATAGTGTTGCAGGTTTGGGATGATTCCCAGTGGCTCCGAAACTTTCGCATGCGTAAGTGCACTTTCATGGAACTTTGTGACTTGCTTTCCCCTGCCTTGGAGCGCAAGAATACTAAGATGAGAGCAGCCCTCATAGTTCACAAGTGAGTGGCAATAGCCCTGTGGAAGCTTGCAACGCCAGACAGCTACCGGTCAGTCGGTAATCAATTTGGAGTGGGCAAATCTACTGTGGGGGTTGCTGTGATGCAAATAGCCAATACAATCATTGAGCTGCTGTTATCAAAGGTAGTGACTCTGGGAAATGTGCAGGGTCATACTAGATGGCTTTACTGCAAAGGGATTTCCTAACTGTGGTGGGGCTATAGACGGAACGCATATTCCTCTCTTGGCACCGGACCACCAGGGCAGCCAGTACATAAACCGCAAGGGGTATTTTTCAATAGTGCTGCAAGCACTGGTGGATCACCAGGGACGTTCACCAACATCAACGTGGGGTGGCCAGGAAAGGTTCATGACGCTTGCGTCTTCAGGAACTCTAGTCTGTTTAAATAGTTGCAGGAAGGGATTTACTTCTCAGACCAGAAAATAACTGTTGGGGATGTTGAAATGCCTATAGTTATCCTTGGGGACCCAGCCTACCCCTTAATGCCCTGGCTCATGAAGCCGTACGCAGGCACCCTGGACAGTAGTAAGGAGCTATTCAACTATAGGCTTAGCAAGTGCAGAATGGTGGTAGAGTGTGCATTGGACGTTAAAGGGTTGCTGGTGCAGTTTACTGACTCGCTCAGACCTTAGCGAACCAATATTCCCATTGTTATTGCTGCTTGCTGTGTACTCCACAATCTCTGTGAGAGTAAGGGGGAAGACATTTATGTTGGGGTGGGAAGTTAAGGAAATCGCCTGGCCACTGAATACACACAGACAGACACCAGGGCGATTAGAAGAGCACAGCAGGAAGCGCTGTGCATCAGAGAAGCTTTGAAAACCAGTTTCATGACTGGCCAGGGTACTGTGTGACACTTCTGTTTGTTTCTCCTTGATGAAAACCCGCCCCCTTGTTGCCTCTAAATTCCCCGTAAGCCACCGCCCTCCCTCCTTCGATCACAGCTTGCTTGCAAAGGAAATAAAGTCACTATCGTTTAAAAAACATGTATTCTTTATTAATTGATTATAAAAATAGGGAGATAACTCACAAGGTAGCCTGGGTGGGGTGTGGGAGGAGGGTAGGAGGGAAGGGAAAAGGCCACTTCAAAACTTGTTGAATGACAGCCTTCTGTTGCTTGGGCTGTCCACTGGGGTGAGTGGTTGGGTGCCTGGAGCCTCCCTTCACCCCGTGTTCTTGGGCGTCTGGATGAGGAGGTTATGGAACTTGGGGAGGAGGGAAGGCGGTTAAACAGGGGCTCCAGCAGCAGTCTGTGATCCTGCTGCCATTCATGAACCTCCACCAGATGCCGGAGCATGTCCGTTTGATCCCGCAGTAGCCCCAGTGTTGCCTCATGCCTCCTCCGATCTTCCTGCTGCCACCTCTCCTCATGTTCATCGGCCACTTTCCTTACTCTGCTATTGTGTCCCCTCCATGCATTCTGCTGAGCTCTGTCAGAGCTGGACGACTTCATGAGCTCAGAGAACATTTCAATCGCACGTGCATTTTTTTGCCGCCTTATCTGAGATAGCCTTTGGATGGAGGAGGGAGGCTTGAAACATTTGCAGCTGTTGGAGGAAAAAAAAGGGGGGTGAAGTATTTAAAAAGATACTTTTTACAGAACAATGGCTATATTCTTTCATGGTGAACACCACTATTCACATTACATAGCACATGTGATTTTGGTACAATGTCGCATTTTGCATCTTGTATTGAGTGCCTGCAGCTTGGTGTTAAGATCACACACACGCAGTGCCGGGCAACAGAATTCAGCTCACAGGCAGCCATGGTAGCCATAGTCTTTCGGCTTCTATAACCTTCATACCAGCAGGCACCCTCCTCTCCCATACCAAGCAAAGCACGTTGAGTTGGCCATTTAGTGCTGCGGTTTTCCTGTTAACGTGCAGCAGCAGAAACCAAACTAACCCCCCCAATCCAATTCCTGGGATGATTGCTTACCTCTCATCCCACCACGAGGCTGGTATCAGGGAAGATCCCTGCTAGCCGAACACAAACAGCTCAATGCCAATGGCCCCCCCTGCTCCCACTGCGTGGCTAACTGTGGGGAGGATTTCTTTTCAGCCACAGGCAAACAGCCCAGTAGGAATGGCCACTTCTGATGTCCCCTTAATTAAATTCCCCTATTTCAACCACGTTACCATGAATGATATCACTCTCCTGAGGATAAACACAGAGAGATAAAGAATGGATGTTGCTTGAAAGCCAACAGACACCGGGACCATACGCTGCCAGGCTTTGTCATGCATGATACCAGATTACTTGCTACTAGCATGGCGTGGTAAAGTGTCCTACCATGGAGGACGGAATAAGGCTGCTCTCCCCAGAAAACTTCTACAAAGGCTTTTAGAGTACCTCCAGGAGAGCTTCATGGAGATGTCCCGGGAGGATTTCCGCTCCATCCCCAAACATGTTAACAGACTTTTCCAGTAGCTGTACTGGCCACGAATGCACCCCAAGTCCTCAGGGCTACTTAATCATTAAAAAACGCTTGCTTTTAAAACATGTATTATATTTAAAAAGGTACACTCACCAGAGGTCCCTTCTCCGGCTTCGTTGGGTTGGGAGGGTGTTTCAGTCAGAGTGATAAAAAGATCCTGGCTGTTGGGGAGAATGGTGTGTTGTGTGCTCTCCTCAAGCTCGTCCTCTTCCTCCTCATCTTCCCCATCTGCAAAATCCTCAGGTATAGTGGAGAGTACTCGATCATTGGAGTCCACGGACAGGGGTGGGGTAGTAGTGGTGGCCCCCCTAGAATTGCATGCAGCTCAGCATAGAAGCGGCACGTCTGGGGCTCTGTCCCGGAGCGTCCGTTTGATTCTTTGGTTTTCTGGTACGCTTGTCTGAGCTCCTTAAGTTTCACATAGCGCTGTGTTGCATCCTTGCGTCTGTCCCTCATGGCCTCAGAGATTTTTTGAAATGTTTTGGCATTTTGTCTTTTAGAAGGTAGTTCTGGTAGCACGGATTCCTCTCCCCTACAGTGATCAGATCCATTACCTCCTGTTCGGTTCATGCTGGAGCTCTTTTTCGATTCTGGGACTGCATGGTCACCTGTGCTGATGAGCTCGCCTGGCCAATCAGGAAATGAGATTCAAAAGTTCCCGGGGCTTTTCCTGTACACCTGGCCAGTGCATCTAAGTTCAGATTACTGTCCAGAGCGGTCACAATGGTACACTGTGGGATAGCTCCCAGAGGCCAATACCTTCGAATTGCGTCCATGCTAATCCTAATTCGAAACGGTGATGTCGATTTCAGCACTAATCCCCTCATTGGTGGAGTACAGAAATCGGTTTTAAGAGCCCTTCATGTCGGAAAAAATAGTTGTTGTGTGGACGGATGCAGGGTTAATTCAATTTAACGCTGCTAAATCCGACAAACTCGTAGTGTAGACCAGGCCCTAGTATATAAAGTCCTAAGGACTTCAGGGTGGTTCTCGAAATCTTTGGTTTGTGCAATTTAGAGACTGTCTGCTCAGAAAAGAGAGTGACATACCCTCAGAAGGAAGGTCCTGCAAGGTCTGTTGGACCTCATGCAGCAGGACCAAGGACTGAAGCCATGAGTTCTATGCATTGCCACTGCTGAGGCCACAGATCGGGCTGCAGAGTCCACCACCAAGGCTATTTTCAGGGATGCCTTTGGCACTTTTCCTTCTCATAAGAGCTGCAAATTCTTGTCTGGATTCCTGGGGTAACAACTCTTTAAATTTCAACATGGAGTCCCAGGATTAAAATCATACCTGCTCAGTACCACCTGCTGGTTTACAATCCTGAGCTGGAGGCTACGTGTTGAATAGACCTTTCTACTGAAAAGGTCTAAATTTTGGCATCTTTGACCTTAGGTGCTGGCCCCGTAGTTCCCACTCATTGGCTGCTGACACAATCCAAAGAGCCCGGTAGTGGATGCATACGTAAGAATTCATAACCCTTAGCTGGGACGAAGTACTTCTTTTCAGTTTTCTTTGCGATCAGCTGAAGGAACGCTGGGGTCTGCCACGATGTCTTAATGGGTTCTGTAATGGCCTCATTCAGGGGGTAATGACACTTTCGAAAGGCCCGTTGCCATCAGAATGTCTACCAAGGCATGGGAGGACTCCCTGATCTCTCTGCTTGGATCCCCAGGTCCTGAGCCACTCTCTTGAGGAGCTCCTGATCATTTATAATCATCCTGAGAAAGCATAACTTCTGTTCCTGTGACAGCCTCATCAGGAGAAGAAGAAGAGGAGGCATCTGCCACGTTCCTGGGAGCCACGTCATGGGTGGGATGCCTTGGCTGGGTTCCATGGCAGGATAGTGCCAACTGGAGTGAGGGCACCAGCTCCAGTGGCAGGCATATGACTCTGCCTATGAGTCTATCTCAGACTCCCTTCCTGAAGACCAGGGAGGAGTGGTGCCGATCGGTGCCAGGAAAGAGGAGACTAGGGATGGGCCATCACAGCCAGTTTCCCCTTTGAAGGCAATTGGGGCCTCCGTGCCACACAGATCCTTCCCGAAGGTGCCACAGATGAGGCAGAGAGTAAGTCTCTTACTATGGCAAACGCCTCTGATGTCAACAGTACTGCCAGGGCAGTGAAAGTCCAGTAGCAGTGAATCTATTGGTGCCAGACTCAACAGTACCCACTCTGGGGCCGACTCAATGGCACCACATGAGTTGTTGGAGCTGCACAGTGACCCAACATGAGTTGGACTCTACTAGTGTCTCCCTGGCCTTCCAATCTCAGGATTGGGGATTGACCTCTGTCTGACTTCTGTTTTTTCCTCAGTATTGGTGATGGAGAGCAGTGCCAAGGTTCTCCTGCTTGAGCGCCTTTCTTTGGCATCAGGGATGGTGGATAGTGCCAAGGCTCTCGAGAATTGGAAGGAGCATCTCTTCTCAGTGCCGGTGATGGAGAATGCCAAGGATCCAAAAGAGTAGCCAAGTTGCTCCTTACTGAGGTTGAAGTGCTCACTACTAAGACTGAGTGACCCAGCTCTGAGGAAGATCTTAGCACTGCTCCAAGAGAATAAATTTTAGTTTAGTGTGTTTTATCCTTTTTGGCAGGGCCTGAAGTCTTTGGAGATCTTACAACTCTCCTGCATGTGAGCTTCCCCCAAGCCCTTAAGGCAGCTGGAATGGGGGTTGCTCACAGGCACAGGCTTATGGCATGAGGCTTAAAACTTAGAGGCCAACGCATGGTCCAGTACTGGGCAGAGACTAACCCTGCTTATCAGGGTTCCGCTAAGCTAACTAACTACTAAGAACAAGAAATAAATTATACACAATGAAGTTTGGAAAAATCCACTGGCAGGGTTCTTGTAGAACACAAGGATGAGATAGTTCCAGTGACCATAACGGGTGGTAAGAAGGAACTGAGGGGAGCTGTAGATTGGCATGACCCTTGTACCAGTGTTATGAGCGTGCAACTCCAGCGGGCAGAACCAACCCAATGGATACCACTGAAGGAAAACTTCTGGCAGTGATGCTCAGGGCAAGCACACATCTACTTTGGAATGGACATAAGCAAGCACTTGAAGAACCAAGGCCAGTAAATCTAGCAAAGAACCACTAATGAAAAGGACTTTCTCCTGTCTGATGTTTCTTACTGATTGGGGGCAGCAAAGGAAACTAAGGGAAGGCATAAAGTAGATCTGCTGCCTATGAATGGAAGAGTGCTCCTGTGCATGCAGAAAACACCTCTGGACTTTAGAATTTTTCTAGTATTTACGCGTCCACAGAACACCAAGAAAATATGGCACCACTGCAACCCTTTTATGGTTAAGTGCAACCGGAGAATCCAAGACACTGAAATGTTTTGTTGAAGTAGGTTTCATGGACTTTGATGTCACATCCAACTGTCAACTGAACATTAGATGTGCTTTAACAAATCAGGATATGGTTAGTGCTGCAGTTTGCAGATTTCTCAGAAACACTGACTATTCTCGGCTCTCGGGAAGTTTCCCAGTTAGCAAGAAATTTCGGAACGTAGAGTTAACATTTTCCATCATAAGGAAAGTGCGCTTTCTAAAGAGCTCTCCAGTGCTCCCCTTTCAACTGCAATGTTTTGGATCTCCTTGAATTCAGAACTGTGTTGAAGAACCAGTCCAGCCCAGCCTCTTAAGGTTAAGGCTTTAGAAACAAAATCTTGCCTCTTGGGAAGAAAATAACTCTGCCCTAAATTCTTGTTCAAGGTTTTCTGCATAAACTGTACCTTATTGGCTAGAAGTTTTGGGAAAGGTCTCAAAAATGACATCATGAGCAGCTCTACCATTAGTATCTCTCCCTACCTCCAAAAGAAGAAATTACCTATACAAGAATAAAGAAAAACTACCCAAAAGAAAGTAATATAGTAATATAAAAAACAGTAATATAGCCTTGGAGACTGCTCAAATGGAGCTCTCTCACAGAATAAAATACTTTTTAAATAACTACATAGTTTACACACAAGGAACTAATGATAAGGACTGTAAAATCTGGAAAAATATTTAAAAGTTGAGAAAAACGTTTTCCTAAGAGCAATACTGGAATTCCAAAATAGAATTCTTCACAAGTTGGTTAGAAAGAAAACTGATGATGTTAATCAATGTGCCTCGCCAATGAATAAATGTGTGTCCTCAAGTGCTGAGACAGCTTACCACTTTTAAAACTTTATGCAATGGAGCAGTTAGATCTGTCATATATACTATGTGCAGAAAACCTAAAGTGCGGATCAATGGCAAACTATTTGTAATCTAGGAATGAAAGATGCCTGATTTAAATCATGACTATATGTTACATTAGAGTATTTATGGATACCAGTGGTACTTTATGTATGTTTAATTTTCTGCTTCTAAAATTGCTAATGAAGTGCTTTAGTACAAGTGCCTGTTAGCTCACACTAGTTAAAACTGCCAATTTTCATTCAATGTCAAATTCTGGAGAGCAATATAACAGCGGGAAAGTCATGGAGTGTTCAAAATATTGTATTAAGCTCTGAAGAGACATATTTGCAGCAATGTCAAAAAACCCACTATGGATTCCAAATACTGATGAGAATAGAGATTCACTAACTGTGGGCCTAATCTTGGCTCAGGAGTCTACAAGGAGCTGAAGGCTATCTGAAAACTGTCTGGTTTTGGAGCCATGAAAGATAATACAGATTACACCTCAACAATTTAGTGCCATTTAACTCCACACTCTGCCCAAGGATTAAGTCCATGATTACACCTCCAAGATGCCATAAATAGCAGTTAAGAAGCTGGTGAATGATTTTAGGCATCCTGACACTACAGAGGCACCTTGATATTATGGCATGGATACAGTATCAAGGTCTACGTAGCGACAGATAGGGGTAATCAGTGGCTCCACAACAGTCCAGTAGGGGAGAAATGGAGTGAGTGATAGCTGAGGAAAATCTGAATGATCAGTATAGGTATTCTGGTGGGCTGTGTCTGAAATGGCTATCAGTCAGGGAGAGGGCAGAACCACTGAGCAAAAGATTCTCCCTCTCCCATTGTGATTTTGGGGAAGCAAGAAGAAACCTCATGACATTCCTCCAACATCCTCTGCAAAGAGACTCATCAGACCCCATTTCCGGCTTTTTCTCTTTCCCTCCACGGAAATCACAATCCCTAGGAGATGAGGACAGGATTTTTTTTTTTAAAAAAAGGAGAGATGCATAAGTTTCTGTCCCCTCCCCAACAGCTCTACAGTTGCACTATCCCATCATGTACAGAGCCAGAGCATCCTCAGGATTGGTCAGCCGAGGGTTTATGATCTCACAGTAAAGTAGGTAAGTAATAAACTGAAGACTGTGCTTAATGAAATAATTAACATGATAAACGGGCATAAGCAGCAAGCCATTAAATTTTCAAGAAATCAACCATTTTTATAAGACCTGTGTTCAATTTGAAACTTTCCCATGCCATCGATTAGTGGCTCTCAGGCTGAAAAGCACTTGGGAGAATCTTTGAACTGAGAGTGTTTTCTTCTCACTCACAATAATTTTTCTTTGGAAAAATTTTAATCAGATAATTGTTTTATTACCAAGTCAAATTATCGGTCAGAACATAAAAAGATGGAAACTGTATTGCAAGAAATTTTAAGACAATTTCCCCTACAATGAACACTTTGGATTGAAGCCTGAACTGTCTCAAGGTTTTTTAAAAGTGGCTGAAAATCATCTGACAAGCTTTTAATAAACTGCAAAATATTTTTCAAACATAGTACATAACATTGCAAAATTGCCACAGTTCATAGATCCATATACACTTTAAAATTGGGAAACACTACTTTTTTCCAATTTCCCTGGGATGCAGTTTTCCAAGAACATTTCCCAGTTCCAGGAACTAAAATATGACATACCTTAAAAAGATTAAGTAAAAGACCGAGAATATCAGAGTTGTGAACTGGAAAGAGTTCTGAGTCTTGTGGTAAAACACTTCAAGTAACCTTACTTTTTGGGCATGATGTATTTGTGAGAAAGACATTACAAAGCTCAATTTTTATGACTTAAATGTGTCTTCAGAACTTGTTCAAAATTAATCCAATTTGAGTACCTTTGCTAAAGGATCTGATAGTAAGTAGCAAGCTCTAAGTTTCAAACATCAATCTGAGCAGGTAATTGAAATTAAGCAATAGTAATAACAAAACCTTACATTTACAGAATCTTCCAGGATTTCAAACTACTTCAAACATTTTGATTAAGCTTCACAACGCCCTTGCATGAGAAGTATAGTAATAATTATCATCCCCTTTTACAGATGAGGAAAACTGAGACACAAAGATGCTAAGGGCTTGCCAAAAAACCAAAGCAAGCCAAAATAACATCTTGACAAAAATACCTTTGCACGTGTACCAGTGCAAGAAGAAAAAATTATTCAGTTTTTGTATTTTTATTAAACTATTTAAAAGAACATTTTTAGGAGTTTATGATCTTTATAACAATTAGTAAAAGTTTTTTAAATGTCAGGTATATAATTCAAAACTTCTAAGTGAATGCTAACAGACCTTTATTTACCAATAGTTAGGTTTCTGAGTTGATTTGACTATTCTATTTTATAATAAATACTTTCAAATATTAGATGGACAATGCCAAAGTTAATATTATGAACATAAATAAGATGAAATTGACAATGTTCTATCTTACATTTGAAACATCTATTTTAGTAAGTTAATTTTTTCAAATGAATATTTTAAAACGATCAAAATTAATAGGATATTACTTTAACACAACATTTCTGGGAGCAATCATATGGATCAAAATGTCAAGAGTACTTTACTTTTTACACCCCCAATAACGTCAATTTAATATTTTCACATGAAAACTCACTTAAATAAATTATAAATTTAACAAAAACTAAATACTGAGTAATGTATCGTCTGTGGTAACAATAGTAGAACAAGACCACTTCGTAGTAAAATGAGTAAGCTGCTTCTATTTCTCAATCCTCATTGATACTACTTGCATTTCTGAATATCACTGATAATTAGAAATTAATATAACTGGCATTTGTTTATTTTTCTTTATACACCTCTTGAATTTATTTAAATCAAGCTGGTTAATCCATGCGACCTTAATGTCATTAGACTGACTAAAAGCTCATGAAAACATTAGGAATTTGTGCTTTCTTATTTCAGTCATTATGACATCTTGGTTTTTCCATCTCCAGTATGCTTCCTTCATATCCATGGGCCACAAAAGATTCCTTAAGAAAACAGAGTAAAGTATTAAGAAGAATCTCAATTTTAAATTCAACAAGGAAGTGTGTGTTCATGGTGTATTTAAATATAAAGTCCTCCACATGAAATGAGCGATGGCTTCATCCATGCCATTCCATCACCATCTCTGGTGATTTTTTTGGAATGAAGGATTAGATAAATCAAGTATTTATGATGTTTTAGGTTTGTAGAGCAAATCTCTTCTCAATATTTCCATGACCCACTTATTTGAGGTAGTGGATGTTCCTGTGAGAAGAGTAGACGTCCGCCTCCTAGGAGCTGATGGTGTCAGATTAAAGGCCAGCATCATATGGGTTTTTGCTTGTTACAGGCAACCATGGAGGTGCAGTTTATTCTGGAGATGTATACTAGTTGGCTTTGTTCCATCTTCCGCAAGTCAAGTTGCTTTTTCTGTTATAAGCACCAAAAGGTTGTTGAAATCTTTAACAGATCATACAAATTTTTCTCTGCTACTTGGGCACGGGGAGTTTCTTTTTCTTCCATTATTACTTTAACACAGTTGTAAAATTATTAAAAACGGTGTCAACACTAGGTGATAAGTGTTTCAAATCATATTAGCCAACTCAATTTTGGTAACAACTTTAAAAAAGCACTTTTCCTTATCTAGACAAAGCTGTAGTCCCATCCAAATAAAAAGTTAATGTCCTCTTATATCTGAATTATTGAATCTAGTTTTTCCCAGATACAAATTTTTTTTAAAAGAACACAGATTAGATTAAATCAAGATTAGCCATTAAAGCCTGCAACTCACTCACTCACTGCAGATGTACTTTTGATTAAAAATGCAGTCTTTAACAACATGTGAAACAAAGAGCACATTCCCAAGGTTTGAGAAGGAGAGTCTATCAACTTTACAATACCAAAGTAAAGCCCTGTGATTGAACGGGTTCTATGACTAGAAGGGAGATTTAAGAACATAAGAATGGCCATAGTGGGTCAAACCAATGGTCCATCTAGCCCAGTATCCTGTCTTCCAACAGTGGCCAATGCCAGATGCATCAAAGGAAATGAACAGGGTGATTATTAAGTGATCCATCCCCTGGTAGTCAGAGGCTTATTAATATTATTCTTTTTAGAAATCTTGTGATGGTGAGATAACTGACATGGGGAGCCCTTCACTGGCAGAGGATATGTTGAGATGTCACCGTGAGATGTCAGCAAGGAAAAGCTGAGATACTTTAAATGCAATAAATACTCCAAATAAGTTATATGGATGCTGCAAGAGGAGATGGACTGTTTTCCTCTACCCACAGAGGAAAATCCTTTCCTACTTCCAAGTGTAACATTTCAGAGTAAATAGATTTCTAGATAGTAGCAGAATCTCCTGCACTTCCACAGCACATGAGGGCAGATGTGCTCATTGTTCTGTGAACCAAAGCACAAGGTGAAGCAATTCTGGATTAGGATGCAGGATGAGTCTTCTTGAAAGAGAAAATCAGTTAATACCATTTAAAGAAATGGAGACTCCTGTAAGAGATCTTCATCTCTGTACCAATATTGTCTGGCCCCTGCTGCAGCAGCCAGTACGACTTGAACTATGTTTTGTTGCATTCTTCTGATTACTCATTGGATCAATGAAATCAGTGCGAAGATGTAAAGAATTCCTTTGTTCCAAGCCAACAGAAATGCATCTGTGATCAAATCTCCCTGCTCTGAAGCAAAACCAAGGATATGTCTCTTCCCATCGAGCAGCAGTACAGTCTGTGGACAAATTACCCAAATTTTTGAACAGCAGATCCACCATGGTCTTTCCAGTGACAATTTCTATTGTGTCTGAATCCTGAACCTGCTAGAAAATGTTCTTTGTGTCAGATGTAGAGGTATCAGGTATACTTCAAGAGCCAGGCACCAGTCTCACAGGACCACTGGCTGCTGACAGTTGCTGAGTAAGAATGTCCTTTTTTGTTGATATAAACACATAGCTAGCATATTGCTCTCAGCACTTGAATAATACAGCTTTTGGCCAGCTGCAAGAAATATATGTATTAGAGCCCACAATTAACTGAGTTCCAGAACACTTATATTGAGCTTCATAGTCCACAAGGGAGTAGACTATGTGGTATATCAACCTCCTGAAGGTGAGCTCCAGTCCACACACCAGATGCATCTGTGATGATCATAACAGTTGAGAATGAAAATTGAAATAAACTCCTGCAAAACAGTGTCTGGGAATTCTCACTAGCAGAGAATCCTGAAGACTTTTGGAAACATGCTCTGGAAAGCTCCCATGTAGTTCATGTTTGGAGTTAATTTTGCTGCCAATCAGTATTGTACCAGCTTCATTCACAGGTAAGCATAAAGTGACAAATGGAACAGCCCGGGAGACCTAAAGCCTCAGGTGAATTATCACTGCTTTTGTAGGGTTGCTTAATAAATTTCCCTGACTCTGTGCTACAAGATATGCCTTGGCCTAACACAAGTTCAGGATAGCCCCTATGAAGGAGATTTGTTGGGCTTGTACAAGTGTGGACGTGTCCCAATTTATCAAGAGACTTAAAAATTGAAACTGTATGTCCTTTATGTTGGACTTCTACATACAGGAATACCTTAATGCTTGAGATGGGTTGTGACCATTGCTAGGCCCTTGGTAAATACTGCTGGTGCGGTAGAAAGGACAAAGGGCAATATCTTGATAATGGTTGTCCACACACACCACACACACACACACACACACACACACACAGGTATTTTCTGAGAGCCATTCTGATAACTAGGTTAACGTAGAAATCCTTTAAAACTGAGAGCCCTGCTCCAGTCTTGAGAGCATTGGATGGGAAGGGACTGAAGCCTTGCTGCTGGTGTCAATATGCTAGAGTTTAATTTTCTGAGAAAGCTGTTCAGTTTCCAGGGGTCCAGGGGACAAATTCAGTCTCTTTGTCTGTAGAAGTCTGAAAATAGAGAAAAGGTACACTCTGTGGTGCAAGGACACCACATGGCAAATGAGCTATTTGACTGTTTACTTAAGAGGAATATCTAATTTACAAAAGTGGATAATCAAGATTCACTCTTAAATTACATACTGCAGAAGAGAGGTCTTTACCCAGACTTCTGCTAGCGTAAACAAGTCCACAAGGCCACCATATGAAGTACCAAGAGGAAGTTGCAGCTGCAATCTCACCTCTGCCAGGTGACCACAGACAAGCAATACAACCCCCAAAGTGGCATCTTTGCCTAAAGGGAAGCGTGGGGAGGGCAGATATGAACATGTTGACAAGGCTATTATGATGCCCTCTCTTGGCAACAGAAAGAGTACATTATTCCACTGGGCATTTTACATGTGAAAAAGCTGCAGGTTTGGAGTAGCCTTGAGCGAGGCAGTTTTATGGCAAATATTTGTGACTACATTTTTTTCTAGTTCACATTGACAGTAAATGCACATTTTCTGTTTTCAAGGCTCATTTTTAAAAATTCAGCAAAAACAACTAATTGGAAATAACTTAGAAATAGGTGGTGGTCTTTTAGGTTCGCTAAATCAGTAGTAAACCAGTAATTACTAGTGTGCTTTTGAGGTTGCCTGCGACTGTAAGTATATAGTGCAAAAAAAAAAAAAATTTGTAAGAAAAATGGAATACTCTGTATGAAAGTTATAAAACTGGTTACTCTCCTTAATGTCTTTCTGCATGAGGCTATTACTGTAAGTTTACTTTTTCTGAAATATATAGAAATTGCTAGAGAACAGAAATGTGTTTTTAAATGCAACTGCATAGTCTCATCTGAATCTGCTTTTTACATCTATCAGAATAAAAAAAATTTTATTAGCTGACTTTTAAATTTTACATCCTTAATTTCTTAAAAGTGAACCCAAGATTCCAAACAGTTAATACAATGTTATTTGTAGTGTGACAGGGTTAGGCCAGAAGGCTACAGGAGAGTGATAGAAGGCAGATATATTAGCCCCAGGTTAAGTAGGTCCCTTTTCCCTGGGTAAGGTGACAGGGAAGGTTCTAGAACAATCAGGAACTTTCTGGAAACAATTAAGGTAAACAGGCTGATTAGAACACCTGCAGCTAATCAAGAAGCTGCTAGAATCAATTAAGGCTGGCTAATAAGGGCACCTGGGTTTAAAAAGGAGCTCACTTCAGTTTGTGATGCGCGTGCGAGGAGCTGGGAACAAGAGGTGCAAGAAGCTGAGAGTGAGAAGGCATACTACTGGAAGACTGAGAAGTAAAAGCATTATTAGTCATCAGGAGGAAGGTCTTGTGGTGAGAATAAAGAAGGTGCTGGGAGGAGGCCATGGGGAAGTAGCCCAGGCAGTTGTAGCAGTCATGCAACTGTCACAGGAACTGAAGACAGCTGCAATCCACAGGGTCCTGGGCTGGAACCTGGAGTAGAGGGCAGGCCTGGGTTCCCCCCATCCCTCCAAATCCCTACTTGATACCAGAGGAGTTGACCTGGACTGTGGGTTCACGAAAATGGCCAAACTGAGGGCTGCTGTGAATCTCCAAGGTGAGCAAATCTGCCAATAAGCGCAAGACCCACCAAGGTAGAGGAGGAACTTTGTCACAACTGGTGTCAGGAGTGGGATTTGGTGCGCACAGTGCGGCGGAAGAAGGGTGTTATTTAAAAAAAGGGGAGCAGGTTTATTTTTTTTTCCCCACCACAATGGAGGAGGTAGTGCGGGCATTGATATAAGCCACAGCTGCCCAGCAGGAGGCTATCCATGTCCAGGCAGCCGCCCAACAGGAGGCAGTGTGGCTGCAGCAAGGGACTAATCTCCTGCTGATGGACCAGGCTATGTTGTAGGAACTGGTGAATCAAGTGAAGGCCCTTACGGAGCTGAACCATGGCCATGATGGGAAGCAGATCATATGGGCCAGCAATTGCCTGCAGAAAATGACAGGGGAGGACATCATAGAGGCATATCTCCTGGCCTTTGAGAGGACAGCCCTACGGGAGGCCTAGCCTCGAAATCAGTGGTCTGGCATCCTCGCTCCATTCCTGTGTGGGGAGGCCCAGAAGGCCTACTATGATTTGCCTGAAGAAGCTGCAGCAGACTACTCCCAGCTGAAGGCATAGATCCTGGCCAGATCTGGGGTAATGACCGAAGGGCGGGCCCAGCGATATCATGAGTGGAGGTACCAGGAAAACAAAACCTCGCGGTCCCAATTGTTTGACCTCATCCATCTCACATGAAAGTGGTTGCAAACTGAGTCCCAGAGTCCGGAAGAGATACTAGAGGTTCTGGTCATCAACCGGTACATAAGGGGACTACCGCCAGACCTTTGCACCTGGGTAAGCCACAGCGAATGCTCCACCTACGACGAGGTTGTCGCACTGGTAGAGAGGTGAAGGACGACAAGGGAGCTGACCCGACCAGTTAAGAAGAGCACCTTAAACTAGCAGCACCATGGCCCAGAGCTCAGGCGACTGGGCCGCCAGGAGAGCCCAGGTGGAAAAAGAGAGGGGTGAAGGCCCACCAGAAGCCACAAAGAGTTGGAGCACTAAGGGGGAAGAGGTTTGTGATGTTAGACTGCCCAAACCAAGAGACCAGGGAACGCCTAGGGCTCCATACAGATGTTACGCCTGCGGGGAGTGGGGACACATAGCTGCACAGTGTCCAAATGCTGAGGAGCCTATGCAGTGTAACCTGGGGAACTGGGTAGACCCATGCTCCCTAATCCACCTTGTGGGGGGTCTCACTAACCCCACATATGTACACCAGACCAGTGAAGCTAAATGGGGTAGAAAGCACGGCACTGGTTGATTCGAGGAGTGCTATCACACTTGTCTCAGGGAAGCTTGTGAAGCGTAATCAGCTGCTGTGGGCTAAGAGTACGGGGATAACATGCATCCATGGGACAGTTGGTTATTACTCTATCATCCAAGTAAAAACAGAGATTCATGGGAACACTACTGAGGTAGCAGCAGGTGTAGTCCCTAAACTCCCATACCCAGTGCTCATAGGGAGGGACTTCCCAGGGGTTGGAGACTTATTCCCAGTAGGGGAATTGGAGAAAGGGGGAAACCCTGAAGTGAGTGAGGCATCCACAGTAGATGTCACCCCTCAATCTTCTCTGAAATATCACCAGATTTGTTTTCCACTCCCAGACAGGGTAGAAAGTCAAAAAGGGAAAGGAGGGCAGCTAAGGCCTTGGGAACCCAAATACTGACCCAAAGCCAGAGGGTCACTCTCGTAGGTAGGCGGACCCGAGCAGCTGAAAAGGAGGCCACCCAGGAGGGAGAAGCACCCGAGTCTGACCACACCCTAACGCCTCTGAACCAGTAGAGGCAACAGAGACTAGCCCCCTAGATCTCAGGCAGATTAGCCCCGGGAGAGGAAATTTTAGACAGGACCAGGCTGAAGACCCAAGGTACAATGCCCCTGAAATAGATGGGGACCCCATGGAAGGGAAAACCCAGGGACCAGGACCCTACTTCATAATGAAGAAGAATCTCTTATACCAGGTTGCACTAGTACAGGGGCAGAAGGTACAGCAGATCCTAGTACCTCAAAAACACCAGAATGCTGTATTAAGTCTGGTCCATAATCATCATCTTTTTGGGGGGCATTTGGGTGTAGAGAAGACCCTGGCAGGGGTCTGTGATGATTCTTCTGGCCCGGAGTACATGAAGAAGTGTGGAGGTACTGTGTGTCCTGCCCAGAGTGCCAGCTGCACAGTCCCCATCCCCATTTAAGGGCACCTTTAGTACCCTTTCCCATCATAGAGGTCCCTTCGAGCGAATAACCATGGACCTAGTGGGACCCCTGGAGAAGACAGCCCGGGGCCACCAATATACACTTGTCGTTCTGGATTATGCTACTCGCTACCCAGAAGCCTTCCTCCTGCGAAACACAGCCTCTAAAATGATAGCTAAAGAATTGGTGGGGATCTTTGCCCGAGTGGAGCTACCAAAGGAGATATTAACAGACCAAGGTACCCCATTATGTCGAAGCTAATGAAGGACCTCTGTACGTTGCTCCATATCCATACCCTGAGAACTTTGGTCTATCATCCGCAGACGGATGGGCTGGTAGAAAGGTTTAACCGTACCCTCAAGGCAATGATAAGGAAAGTAGTAAGTCAAGATGGGAAGGATTGGGACACCCTACTATCCTACCTTATTTTCGCAATCCGGGAGGTACCTCAGGCCTCAACTGGGTTTTCCCTCTTTGAGTTATTATACGGACGCCACCCCTTTGGCATACTAGATATCACAAAACAAATCTGGGAAGAGGAACCCAATAAGGGGAAAAATATAATTGGCCATATGTTGCAGATGCGAGAATGGATAGCCCGGGTCACCCCTATTGTACGGGAACATTTGGAAAAGGTGCAGGAGGCCCAGCAAACCCATTACAATCGCCTGGCAAACGTCCGACAGTTCCAACCAGGGGATTGGGTGATGGTGTTGGTACCCATGGCAGAAAGCAAGCTTTTGGCCCAATGGCAGGGGCCCTATGAGGTGTTTGAATCCGTGGGGAAAGTAACCTACAAGGTGTGGCAGCAAGGACACCGGAAACAAGAACAAATTTATCACATTAACCTCTTAAAGCCTTGGCCCAATGAGAGGTGTGTGCAGTGGCCCAAGAGACCCCGATCCAGGGAAGTAACATGCAGGAGCAAATCAGGATATCCACTGATCTGACACGAAACCAGAAGAAGGAGGCAACTGAGATGATCAACTGATACCAGGACGCGTTTTCAATCAAACCAGGTCAGACCACCGAAGCATATCAACACATTATCACAGACCCTGGGGCAAAGGTAACTTTAAGGCCCTATAGGGTCCCAGCAGCAAAAAGGGAGGAGATCAAGGCAGAGGTAAAACGGATGTTGGAGCTGGGAGTCATCAAAGAGTCCCAGTCAGTGGTCAAGCTCGATTGTGTTGGTGCCCAAACCTGATAGCACCACTAGGTTTTGTAATGACTTTCACTGGCTGAATGAGATATCCAAATTCGATGCATACCCCATGCCCCATATCGATGAGTTAGTTGACCGCCTGGGCAATGCCCGATTTTTGACCACCCTTGATTTAACAAAGGGATACTGGCAGATTCCCCTTGCCAAAGATGCAAAAGAAAAGATGACATTCTCTACCCCAGATGGTCTGTTTCAATATACTGTTCTTCCTTTTGGACTGCACGGGGCACCTGCCACCTTCCAGCGTCTTCTGGACAAGCTCCTACAATCCCATAACAGTTATGCAGTGGCATACCTGGATGATGTGATTATTCACAACCCCGACTTAGAAACCCACTTGGAAAAGATGGAAGTGGTTCTGGACATGCTAACATGGACTGGCCTCACAGCCAACCCAGCCAAGTGTGTTATAGGGCTAGATGAGGCTAAATACCTTGGCTACATTGTAGGAAGGGGCATGGTCAAGCCCCAACTAAACAAACAAGAGGCTATCCAAAATTGGCCCCGGCCGAATCGGAAAAAGAAAGTCTGGGCATTCCTGGGTGTGGTGGGGTACTACTGACGATTTATTCCCCATTTTGCTACCACAGCGAGTCCCCTGACAGACCTGATAAAATCCCAGGGTCCAGCCATGGTGAAGTGGACAGATGCCACAGAGAAAGCATTCATTGATCTACGGACAGCCCTCTGCAGTAACCCTGTGCTTATAGCCCCAGACTTCAACAAAGAATTCAGACAGGTACATCTGAAGTAGGATTGGGAGCTGTCCTATCGCAGATGGTCAGAGATGAAGAACACCCAATCCTCTACCTCAGCAGGAAACTCCTCCTGAGAGAGCAGAAGTATGCTGTGGTTGAAAAAGAGTGCCTAGCTGTGAAATGGGCCATGGAAACACTACGTTACCACCTTCTGGGATGACAGTTTACCCTTGTGACCGACCATACACCCCTCAGTGGATGTAGCGAAATAAAGAGAAGAACGTAAGGGTGACCAGATATTCCTGTCCCTACAACCTTTCCAATTCACCATACAACACCAGGCTGGAAGCTACCATGGTAATGCAGATGGCTTGTCATGGGGACACTGCCTGACGTCCTCATGGTGTTGAGCAGAGGGGAGTGGGGGAATGTGTGACAGGGTCAGGCCAAATGGCTACAGGAGAGTGATAGAAGGCAGATATATTAGCCCCAGGTTAAGTAGGTCCCTTTTCCCTGGGTAAGGTGACAGGGAAGGTTCTAGAACAATCAGGAACTTTCTGGAAACAATTACGGTAGACAGGCTGATTAGAACACCTGCAGCTAATCAAGAAGCTGCTAGAATCAATTAAGGCAGGCTAATAAGGGCACCTGGGTTTAAAAAGGAGCCCACTTCAGTTTGTGATGCATGTGCGAGGAGCTGGGAGCAAGAGGTGCTGAGAGTGAGAAGGCGTACTATGGAAGACTGAGAAGTACAAGTATTATTAGTCATCAGGAGGAAGGTCTTGTGGTGAGAATAAAGAAGGTGCTGGGAGGAGGCCATAGGGAAGTAGCCCAGGCAGTTGTAGCGGTCATGCAACTGTCACAGGAACTGAAGACAGCTGCAATCCACAGGGTCCTGGGCTGGAACCCGGAGTAGAAGGCGGGCCCGGGTTCCCCCCATCCCTCCAAATCCCTACTTGATACCAGAGGAGTTGACCTGGACTGTGGGTTCACGAAAACGGCCAAATTGAGGGCTGCCGTGAATCTCCGAGGCGAGCAAATCTGCCAATAAGCACAAGACCCACCAAGGTAGAGAAGGAATTTTGTCATGATAGCTATTATACCTAAACCAATATTCTATTATTGATTCAGATCATATATCCATTTTCATTCACTTTAAGAGTAAAATATATGAAGTAAATTATTTTAGAATATTTAACATGTACCCACCCACCCACACAAAATGCCAGTATTATGAAATGTTAATATGTTAATCTACCTACCTTAATTGAGCTAGGGTAACAGCTAATATATTTCACAGCAACCCATCCTCTGGAATGGGGATCACCTAAGAATTCTACATGATTGCTTTCAACATATCCATCCAAGTCATGTGTCACATATTGTCCATTAAGAGGATCAGGACAAAGTATGCCAGGCCATCTTTAAAAATAAAAAAAATTGAGACACTTAAATGTATATTTTAAAACAGTTATTAATACCTCAGTTACCACCAAATATTTAAATTTCTTCCTATCTGCAGTACCTAAAGTGTCTAGCATATTTTAGTGCGCTATAAATAATAAATATAATAGTAACAATAGTTTTGTCACAAAGGTCAGATAAACGCATACAGCAATATCTGGTGATCCTAAAGACTGTTAATTGTACCAGTTTAGTTCTTCATTTCATTTAGGTTCCTAGTCATCTTGTGTAGTTCTGGGGTTAGAGATCACCTTCAGGTCTTCTTTGCTTGAAACTGTCCTTGCCAACTTGTCAAATATAATTATAAAAAAATATAAGAGGAACGTGAAAGGGACAGATAGTAAATCTCCCTTCTTATCTGCCTGCAGTATCAGATTTCAAACTACAATTGTCCTGATGAACACTTGAATTTATTGGGTTCCTCCTCCATGCTATGGTTTTGAAAAAGCTCCTCATTAGCACTGAAAATCTGCATGCCATGTTACATTGATTCATTACACGTCCGAAAGTCTCACTTTCTTTCATTCAGGTAGAGATGACCAGATATTTGTTCAGCGTGACAAAAAAAATGATGGTAAGGTACTTGTATTAAGAGACTGAGAAACACCCATCATAATAAGCATGGGAAACATGGCTGTGAAATAATTCTTTTTTTATTCATCCCATGATAACCTCTTCGTGTATATACAATTGAAGAAAAACGTTAAAAAGCAAATTAAAAAAAACAAAACTGAGAAGTGGAAAGAACTCCTTCACAGTCAATCAGAATGTGGATAAAGGAAGACCCCACCACAGAGTTGGCAGGAAAAGTGTTAACCTTCTACTTCAGGAAGGACAACAGCTTCTTGCAACAGTGCAAACAGACTCAAGAGAAAGGATTGTGACTGAGGGGCATGTGACTGGCTGTCAGGACTATATAAAGCAGGGCTCTAGGCTCAGACTCGGGGAGGCCAGGAAAATGAGAAATGTATTGTGTGGGGCTCTCCAGAGAGACAGCAGGAGGACAGCTGCTGGCTGTATAGCATCAGCCAAGGGTCTGGAATAGTCTTAGAAGAAATACCTACGAACAAGAGGAATATGGTGTGAGACATGGGAAACCCTTATGTTGACCCTTGTGTCACTCTGAAGCTCGGAAAAGAGCCAATTAAACTTGGGAAGCCTGATACAAGGCTGAACAGTTAAACAAATTTTGATAACTCATAATCAGACCCCAGAAGTGTACATTTTTATTTAGAACTATCATTTTGTGATATGTAGTTAACCCAAAGGCACGGAAGGGTAAACTGAGACATGCACACCCAAGAGTACAATGACCCTCTTACAACAAACACTCATCCGAGCCAAGTACTATCCCTCAAGATGAAAAGCACAATGACCAGAATCTTCCACTTTTACTCCGAATGAGTAATGCACTGCAAACAATTCTACTGAAATCAACCAGACCACTTACAGAGTGAGGTACTATTTCGTATGAGTGAAGGTAACTGACTCAAGCCGTAAGTAAAGAGATGCCCTTTACATTATGCACTGAAGGTTAGTGGACTTGGGACTTCACTGGACCAACAGTGGAAGGAAATTCCAGAGCAAAAGACCCCTCCTGTGCAAACACTGAGATTCACATTTAGGGTTTTGTCAGCTACTGAACCTGAATGGATCTCAACTGTAGTGATAGTGCATAGATAAGTAGTCTCTGGGGTAGCCAGGACCCAAACAATATGAATATTTATAGATTTTTAAAAAATTAACTGAAGCAAATCAATAACACAAGTACAAAATGTTGTATATGAAAATCATCATTAAAAATGAACTACAAAGGATTTTTGAAAAACTGAACTTCTGCTCTTTTTTGCTTCTTTATGATGAATAAAAAAGTCAAAAGATTTTCCTTTTTTTTTTTAAGCTTAGAAATATCAGAAATGTCAATACTGGTCTTCTATGGCTTAGTGTAAAGAGTTGTGCAACCCCGATGTGGCCCTCGGGCCAAAAAGTTTGCCCATGCCTTGTCTAGGAACTTAAACTGCTCCGCTTTTTCTCTCTTGGCTTTTATGATGCTTTCACTTCACTATTTCTCCAAGATTAGAGTCTTCCAGGTCAGACAATAACTGAATTTCTAATAAAAAACAAGCCAAATTTAAAAAAAAAAAAAACGAACCAAAACTATACCTCGCACCTTTTAAGCCTTCTTTATACATCAAAAAAAGCAATATAGCAAGATCCACATCACAGCGGAAATATTTCAATCTCTTCACCAAAGAAAGACAGATAAATATACTTCTAGCTGCTGTAGCCACTTGGGATTCCAGCAATGCCAAGCATCAAAAATAGCTTGAGATTGTGAATCTCACTAATAAAGGGCTCACACTCCCCTCCAGAGAGGAAGCTATTATCATCTTCCCCACTTTCTCTGGTAGTTTCATCTATACAGCAGCATATCATCTTATCTGGATTGATCTTTACTAAGGCTGTCAAGTGATTAAAAAAAAATTGTGATTAATCGCACACTTAAAGAAATTGCAATTAATCGCATGATTAATCGCACTGTTAAATAATAGAATACCATTTATTTAAAAATGTTGGATGTTTTCTACATTTTCAAATACATTGATTACATTGCCAACTCTGTCCACAAATCTATTCATGGGACACCATCATAGGGCCTAATCACATCAGCCACGCTATCAGAGGCCCATTCACCTGCACATCTACCAATGTGATATATGCCATCATGTAGCAATGCCCCTCTGCCATATCCATTGGCCAAACTGGACAGTCTCTCCGTAAAAGCATAAATGGACACAAATCAGATGTCAAGAATTATAACATTCAAAAAACAGTCAGAGAATACTTCAATCTCCCTGGTCACTTGATTACAGACCTAAAAGTCGCAATATTACAACAAAAAACCTTCAAAAACAGACTAACTAGAGACTGCTGAATCAGAATTAATTTGCAAACTGTACACCATTAAATTAGGCTTGAATAAAGTCTGACAGTGGATGGGTCATTACACAAAGTAAAACTATTTCCCCATGCTTATTCCCCCCACCCCACCGCCACTGTTACTCACACTTTCTTGTCAACTGTTGGAAATAGGCCATCCTGATTATCACTACAAAAGGTTGTTTGTTTTTTTTCTCCTGCTGATAATAACTCACCTTAATTGATCACTCTCTTTATAGTGTGTATGGTAACACCCATTTTTCCATGTTCTCTGTGTGTATATATCTTCCTACTGTATTTTCCACTGCATGCATCTGATGAAGTGGGTTTTAGCCCATGAAAGCTTATGCTCAAATAAATTTGTTAGTCTAAGGTGCCACTAGTACTCCTTGTTTTTTTATTGATTTCAGTGACAACACAGAACAAAAAAAGAGTACAGTACTCACTTTATATTTTTTTTTAAAAATATTGTGCTGTAAAAAAATGTATTTTTGATTCACCTTATACAAATATTGTAATGCAATCTCTTTATCATGAAAGTTGGACTTACAAATTTAGAATTATGAAGAAAAAAAGAACTGCACTCAAAACAAAACCATGTAAAACAGAGCCTACAAGTCCACTTAGTCCTATTTCTTGGTCAGTCACTCAGACAATTTTTTTTTAAAACACATTTGCAGGAAATAATGCTGCCCGCTTCTAGTTTACAATGTCACTTAAAAGCTAGAACAGGCATTCACATGGCACTGTTGTAGCCAACATCACAAAATATTTACATGCCAGATGTGCTAAAGATTCATATGTCCCTTCATGCTTCAACTATCATTCCAGAGGACATGCATCCATGCTGATGACGAGTTCTGCTCAATAACAATCCAAAATAGTGCAGACCGACACAAGTTCACTTTCATCATCCGAGTCAGATGCCACCAGCAGAAGGTTGATTTTTCTTTTTTGATGGTTTGGGTTCTGTAGTTTCCGCATTGGAGTGTTGCTCTTTTAAGACTTCTGAAAGCATGCTTCACACCTCGTCCCTCTCAGATTTTGGAAGGCACTTCAGATTCTTAAACTTTGGGTTGAGTGCTATAGCTTGCTTTAGAAAGCTCATGTTGGTACCTTCTTTGCGTTTTGTCAAATCTGCAGCGAAAGTGTTTTTAAACTGAACAACCAACATGTGCTGGGTCATTATCGCAGACTGCTGTAACATGAAACATATGGCAGAATGTGGATAAAACAGAATAGGGGACATACTATTCTCCCCCCAAGGAGCTCAGTCAAAATTTAATAAACTCATTTTTTAATGAATGTCATCAGCATAGAAGCATATCCTCTGGAATGGTGGCTAAAGCATGAAGGGAAATATGAATATTTAGCATATCTGGTATGTAAATACCTTGCAATACCAGCTACAAAAGTTCCATGCAAACACCTGTTGTCACTTTCAGGTGACACTGTAAATAAGAAGCAGTCAGCATTATCTCCATAAATGTTTGTTTTAGCAATTGGCTGAACAAGAAGTAGGACTGAGCGGACTTGTAGGCTCTATGTTTTACATTGTTTTGTTTTTGCGTGCAGTTATGTAACAAATCCCCCCCCGCAAAATCTACATTTGTTAGTTGCACTTTCATTATGAAGATTCCATTACGGTACTTGTATGAGATGAATTGAAAAATACTATTTTTTGTTTATCATTTTTACAATGCAAATATTTATAATAAAAATATAAAATGAGCCCTGTACACTTTGTATTCTGTGTTATAATTGAAATCATATATTTGAAAATGTAGAAAAACATCCCAAAATACTTAATCAATCTCAACTGATAGTCTCAAAAAGAAAAGGAGTACTTGTGGCACCTTAGAGACTAACAAATTTATTAGAGCATAAGCTTTCGTGAGCTACAGCTCACTTCATCGGATGCATTCAGTGGAAAATACAGTGGAGAGATTTCTGAATGTATCCAATGAAGTGAGCTGTAGCTCACGAAAGCTTATGCTCTAATAAATTTGTTAGTCTCTAAGGTGCCACAAGTACTCCTTTTCTTTTTGCGAATACAGACTAACACGGCTGCTACTCTGAAAACTGATAGTCTGTTTAACAGTGCAATTAAAACTGCGATTAATCACAATTAATTTTTTTGAGTTAAGCGCGATTAATCGACAGCCCTAATCTCTACTTAACTCGTTCCCGTGCAGGATTCTACCTGGCCAGACATCAAGAATACAAAGACACAGCATTATATAGTTCCAATGAAAAGGAGATGTAGCACTGAATCATCTGCACACAGATGGCACTGAAGTCCATATTGCTTCTCTCTCTATCTCCTTATATACACATTCAACAGAATGGACAGTAGAGCCCTAATATTCCCTACATGAGAAAGCTGCTGGAGCAGATAAGCAACTGTTCAGCAGCCATCTTCAAAAGGCCAGAATGGAGCCACTGAAGTGCAACTACATCCACTCTCTTCCAGATCCATAGACGAGTCAGCTTTATCTCCTGACCAGTGATCTGAAAGGCTGATCATGTCTAAAATACTTAAGGTGGACAAGTAGCCTTTTACACTACTAGACCATCAGCCAATGAAAGCACCACAGTCTCCACACAATTCCTAGAATTAAAGACAGGTATTAAGAATCAATAGTCTTTTCAAACTTTTAAACAGTCTTTTAAAGCTTTGCCACAACTTTTAAAAAGGAAGGTTAGAAACTGCGCACTTCAAGAAACAATTTCTTGAAAAAGGGATGAATAAGCATTTCTTCAAGGAAATCCCAACCCTGATCCTCTCATAGGAAAGCATTATCAATCTTTGCCAGAAAATTTCCCAATGTCCCCACTTGCCTTTACTGTGAGTTGCCTGAGATTGCAGATTACAACTGTCCACATGCTTCCAAAACCACAGCAAGCAAAACAGGTTGAAATTCAGTCAGATGTCACACTGCATTTGCTTCCATCTGACAGGACTCTGATATTATAGAACAGAAAACTCCAATCCACACACACTGATTTTAACCAAAATGTACGTGAAAAGTCCTCAGAGCAAACTGTCAACTTTATTTTCAATTGTAGGAGTCCAGATTCACTACACAGAACAGTTTAATTGACTCGTGCAGCCTATCAAAGTGATGTTTGTTTACGTTAAATAAAAATGTAATAGAAATGTAAGTAGAGAATAGGTTATGGAGCATAAATTTTGGCTTGTCAATAGTAAGGCCTGCTAAACTGTGGGTGAAATAAAATGAGATATTTCAGAGGCAAGTTAGAGATAAATTAGTACATAATCCCAAGTCATATAACATGCTTGGGCCTAACTGGTTTTAACAAGAATTTTAAACAAAATGTGAATGTTTTAGAAGAATGCTGTCTACACTGACAGATACTGAAATTGCATTTACACAGATGTTAATTATATTTAGTATTAAATAATAGCCAGTGAGGGAGAAGAAGGTATTTTAATTACGTTAGCAGAAATACAGATATGGTAAAAGGCAAGCTTAATGCTAATTAAAGAGTGTTGTTATAACTGAATATAAAAAGGGCAGTATGCTAATTATAGATTAGCATGCTCATCCACCATCAAAATACCATTAGAGAAGAGATATACCATTCTTTTCATTCAAGAACTGATCACCCCTGGATGCACCATTTCATCTTAGAATGTAAATATAAAATGCAGTATGTGGTTATACTGTAATGTCTGTTTACTTTAATGAATTAATTTTAAATAAAGTTTTTAATTTTATCACTTATGTCATTCAGTCCTCCATTACATTAAATTTATCTGTAACTTTCCCAGAGACTCAAATCTAAGGAATTTAATTTAGTTCTTGGTAATATTTATATTTAAAATGCTAATTGAAAATGTTTAAATCAAAAAGATTACACTAGAAACATTTGGTAGAGAAGAAAAGATTTTGGCCTTCATAGAGAAAGACGTCAAGCTTTTTCCTTGCAGTAATCTTGTAGCAAGACTTCAACTTTTTAGAACAGGAACCTTTCATCTCTCTCTGTTTCACATTAACTTACACCAAAGTGACATATGAGAAGCCATAAATTTTAGAAGCCATAACAGTCAGGGAAGCAGTACTATGTTTGGCTAGGCTTTCAACGTGGTGGCCTACTACGGTGCCTAATTAGGGTTGCCAGGTGTCCGTTTTTCAACTGGAACGTCTGGTCGAAAGGGAAACTGGCAGCTTCCAGCAGCCTCCACCACTGTGGGGGCTTAGCAGCTGCTGCTCTTCTTGCCCCCCAGCCTGAGGGAGAGAACTGAATGACTCCAGGACCGGGCTCC
This sequence comes from Dermochelys coriacea, assembly GCF_009764565.3. Taxonomy (NCBI): domain Eukaryota; kingdom Metazoa; phylum Chordata; order Testudines; family Dermochelyidae; genus Dermochelys; species Dermochelys coriacea. The sequence continues at coordinate 197,685,776 of NC_050069.1, forward strand.
AAAGTAGGTACTGACGCCATCCAGGGGTGTGTGTTTGTGTTAACTTGTCTGCCCCTGTCCTGCCCTGCTGTGCCCCAATTTCCCCACCCTAGCCCCTCGCTTTGGGGACCAACCCCACCCCACTATGCCCCGATTTCCCCACCCCAGCCCCTCACTCCAGGGATGCCCCCCCCCAGCTCCTCACTCCCAGGATGGGCCCTCCTATCCCACTGTGCCCCAATTTCCCCACCCCTCTGTGCTCAGATTTCCCCACCCCACTCCCTTGCTCCACGGACTGATCCCTGCCGTGTCCCTAGTGGCAAGTGGGCATGCTCTGTGTCAGCTACTCCCAGCCCAGCTCTGCCGGGGACAGGTGAGTCCTGGGGGATTGAGGACTCAGCGATGAAGGGGGAGGGGAAAGGTGGGGCGGGAACTCAGAGGAAGAGGTGTGGCTGGGGCAGGGCTTCAGGGAAGGGTGTTCAGTTTTCAGCGATTAGAAAATTGGCATTCCTATGTGCCTTAGAAATCTGACATCGTCATCATGTCCGAGGTGCTCCTGGCCGCCTTGGTAAGGTCCGTCAGGAGCACCTAGGCAAACATGGGTGCAGGGACTAAATTAGGAGTGACTTGACCAGGTCATTCTCTTTAGTCCTGCAGGCAGTCCTATTATACCATCTTCTGCGGGGTAGGCAGGAGATGAGGATGGTTAGCAGTCCTATTGCACCATCTTCTGCCGAACAGCCAGGAGATCTGGATGGCTTGCAGTCCTACTGCACCGTCTGCTGCCAGCCAAAGATGTAAAAGATAGATGGAGTGGATCAAAACAAGAAATAGACCAGATTTGTTTTGTATTTATTTGCTCCCCCCTCCCTCCCTGCATGAAATCAATGGCCGACAATCGTTTTGGTGAGGTCTGTCAGGGGCACTTTAAAACTTTAATGGAGATTCAGTCCTGCCTGAAATACCATAGGGAGGAATAGCTTAGTGGGTGAGTATTGGCCTGCTAAACCCAGGAGTTTAAGTTAAATCCTTGAGGGGGGCCATTCTGTGTGACAGTTGTTTTTGTTTCTCCTTGATGTAAAGCCACTCCATTTGTTGATTTTAATTCCCTGTAAACCAACTCTGTAAGCCATGTCGCCCCTCCCTCCGTCAGAGCAATGGCAGACAATCGTTCCTCGCCTTTTTCCTGTGCAGACGCCATACCACGGCAAGCATGAAGCCGGCTCAGATCACTTTGGCAATTAGGAGCACACTAAACACCACACGCATTATCCAGCAATATATGCAGCACCAGAACCTGGCAAACCGAAACTGGGAGACTAGGAGATAACAGCGTAGTGAGGAGAGTGATGAGGACATGGACACAGACTTCTCTCAAAGCACGGGCCCTGCCAATGTGGGCATCATGGTGCTAATGGGGCAAGTTCATGCGGTGGAATGCCGATTATGGGCCCGGGAAACAAGCACAGACTGGTGAGACCGCATAGTGTTGCAGGTCTGGGACGATTCCCAGTGGCTGCGAAACTTTTGCATGCGTAAGGGCACTTTCATGGAACTTTGTGACTTGCTTTCACCTGCCCTGAACCGCAGGAATACCAAGATGAGAGCAGTCCTCACAGTTGGGACGCGAGTGGCAATAGCCCTGTGGAAGCTTGCAACGCCAGGCAACTATTGGTCAGTCAGGAATCAATTTGGAGTGAGCAAATCTACTGCGGGGGCTGCTGTGATGCAAGTAGCCAATGCAATAAAAAAATGTGCCGATATCAAGGGTAGTGAGTCTGGGAAATGTGCAGGTCATAGTGGATGGCTTTACTGCAATGGGATTCCCTAACTGTGGTGGGGCCATAGACGAAACCCATATCCCTATCTTGGCACCGGAACAACAAGCCGGCGAGTACATAAACCGCAAGGATTCATAGATACTAAGGTCAGAAGGGACCATTCTGATCATCTAGTCCGACCTCCTGCGCAACGCAGGCCACAGAATCTCACCCACCCACTCCTACGAAAAACCTCACCTATGTCTGAGCTACTGAAGTCCTCAAATCATGGTTTAAAGACTTCGAGGAGCAGAGAATCCTCCCTCAAGTGACCTGTGCCCCATGCTACAGAGGAAGGCGAAAAACCTCCAGGGCCTCTCCAATCTGCCCTGGAGGAAAATTCTTTCCTGACCCCAATGGCGATCAGCTAAACCCTGAGCATATGGGCAAGATCACCAGCCAGATACTACAGAAAATTCTTTCCTGGGTAACTCAGATCCCATCCATCTAATATCTCATCTCAAGGGATTAGGCCTATTTACCCTGAATATTTAAAGATCAATTAGTTACCAAAATCACATTATCCCATCATACCATCTCCTCCATAAACTTATCGAGTAGAATCTTAAAGCCAGATAGATCTTTTGCCCCCACTGCTTCCCTTGGAAGGCTATTCCAAAACTTCATTCCTCTGATGGTTAGAAACCTTCGTCTAATTTCAAGTCTAAACTTCCTGGTGGCCAGTTTATACCCATTTGTTCTTGTGTCCACATTGGTGCTGAGCTGAAATAATTCCTCTCCCTCTCTGTATTTATCCCTCTGATATATTTATAGAGAGCAATCATATCTCCCCTCAACCTTCTTTTAGTTAGGCTAAACAAGCCAAGCTCCTTAAGTCTCCTTTCATAAGACAAGTTTTCCATTCCTCGGATCATCCTAGTAGCCCTTCTCTGTTCTCTGCTCCAGTTTGAATTCATCCTTTTTAAACATGGGAGACCAGAACTGCACACAGTATTCTAGGTGAGGTCTCACCAGTGCCTTGTATAACGGTACTAAAACCTCCTTATCCCTACTGGAAATGTCTCTCCTGATGCATCCCAAAACCGCATTAGCTTTTTTCACAGCCATATCACATTGGCAGCTCATAGTCATCCTATGATCAACCAATACTCCAAGGTCCTTCTCCTCTTCCGTTACTTCTAATTGATGCATCCCCAGCTTATAAATAAAATTCTTGTTATTAATCCCTAAATGCATAACCTTACACTTCTCACTATTAAATTTCATCCTATTACTATTACTCCAGTTTACAAGGCCATCCAGATCCTCCTGTATAATATCCCGATCGTTCTCTGAATTGGCAATACCTCCCAGCTTTGTATCATCTACAAACTTTATTAGCACACTCCCACTTTTTGTGCCAAGGTCAGTAATAAAAAGATTAAATAAGATTGGTCCCAAAACAGATTTATATACACACACAGAGAACATGAAACAATGGGTTTTATCATACACACTGTAAGGAGAGTGTGTGTATATAAATCTCCCCACTGTATTTTCCACCAAATGCATCCGATGAAGTGAGCTGTAGCTCACGAAAGCTTATGCTCAAATAAATTTATTAGTCTCTAAGGTGCCACAAGTACTCCTTTTCTTTTTACTTCATTCAAAACATTAAAAAGGGCTCTATCCATATCCAAATTAGATTCGGAGGTCTATAGCACACCGCAAGCACTATTGTAGGAGAGGCTTTACTAGTTTTCTTCCCCAATGTAATTTTTGCCCAGACGGACTCTGTCTTATCCATTGCTTCGCTTCTTATTTCTTTACATTCTACCTCATCATTGATATACAATGCTACTCCACCCCCTTTACCTTTGTTTCTGTCTTTCCTAAACAGCACATACCCTTCAATACCTGTAGTCAGTCATGACTACTATTCCACCATGTTTCTGTTATCCCTATAATATCTGGTTTCACTTCCTGCACCAGTAGCTCTAGTTCCTCCATTTTGTTACCTAGGCTCCTCGCATTGGCGTATAAACATCTTAATTTTTGCTGTTTGGCCTCGCTCACATTTTGTACCCATTATGCACAGTCATTCTACAGCCAGTATAACCTATTAGACTGGTATCCACACTGCCCTTGCTCCTTATATACATTCTCCTACCCACGGCTGTACCCTTTCTTACTTCATCTTCTTCCCTCTCAATGCTAAAATCTGGTGTGGAGATTACCTGGACATCTCCCAACCATCTCCCCCAAATTCCTAGTTTAAAGCTCTCTTTATCAGTTGTGCCAGCCTCCATCCTAGAAGTCTATTTCCTTCCCTACTCAGATGAAGTCCATCCTGAGAGAACTGTCCTCTGTCCATGAATGCCTTCCAGTGGCTATACATCCCAAAGCCCTCCTTATAGCACCACTGCCTAAGATGGCTAAGCCATCTGTTGACAGTCATAATCTTGTCACACCTTTGTTGCCTCTCTCTAGGAACAGGAAGAATCTCGCTGAAGGTCACCTGAGCCTCGATTTCCTTAAGCGTCTTCCCCAGCCTAGCATAGTCTCCCTTGATACTTTCCAGCGAGAATCTATCTATATCATTTGTTCCCACATGAAGGATAATTAGGGGATTCTTTCCCGCTCCCTTTAGGATCCTTTTCAAGCTCAGGTCTACATCCGGTATCTTAGCACCCGGAAGACAGCACACCCTTCTATTCTCTGGATCAGCTCTAGTTACAGGCCTGTCTATTCTTCTCAATAAAGAGTCCCCTATCACATAGACCTGCCTTTTCCTGGTGACAGTGCTATTCTCCAGTTTCTCCCGTTCCCTCTGGCTGCAAGTTCTTTCCATTCCTATTTTCCCTTATAATCCTCTTCAACCCATCCTGTATCCTCCTGGGGCTCATATTTGGTGTAGTCTCCCTTGACTCTTCCGCTTTTCCTATAGGACTAGCCTCTCTTCTCTTCTCCCTTACCGTTCCACCTTCAACAAGTACCTGCTGAACCCCTTCTTCATTTTCCAACTCTGCAAACCTGTTCCTAAGCTCTATTTCTCCTTCACTAGCCCGTCTTTTCCTCTGCCTGGTTCTTTGAGTCACATGCTTCCACTGACCACTTTCCTCACCCAGTCTCCCCTCAAAATTCCCCAGCCCTACTTCCATCTGCAAGTCTGAGCTTTTCCCTTCAGATACCTCACGTCTTTGCTCCATCATCTGCTCAAACCCCTTCCTAAACTCAACCAGACTTTCCACCTGCATCTCCAGACCTTGGATCTTTTCCTCCATCAGGTCTATCAGATGGCATTTCATGCAGAAAAAAACCTCTTACCAGGTCCCCCGTCCAGGATCATGTACATACCACAGCTTCCACATCCAGTCATCCTCATTGTGTCTTCCACTACAGGAGTCACTCCCACAGCTGCCTCTGTATCCGTCATAGCCTTCCCACCTAAATCCTGTTAATCTGGGAAACACAAGCCACACCAAAAAGACCACCCCCCACAGCAAAAACAAACCCCAAACAAGCACCACAATACAAACTCTCCTTACAAACTCCCACTCAAACTCCCGTTTACAGCTCTGTTTACTAGCTCCTGTGCCGCTGCACAACCGGCTGGCTACCTTTATAGGACCCCTAGTCAGAAAAGCACCACGCCCTAATGAGGGCTCAGCTTCTCTCCCATCACAAAGCCCCTACAAGCCTACACACACACACACACTAAAAATACAAAACCAAGTACAAATACCTTCTCCTCCAACAGAACTCCCACTCAAACTCCCCCGTTTACAGCTCTGTTTGCTAGCTCCTGTGTCGCTGCACAGGAGTACTTTTCAATAGTGCTGCAAGCACTGGTGGATCCAAGGGACGTTTCATCAACATGGGATGACCACGAAAGGTACATGACACTCGCATCTTCAGGAACTCTGGTTTGTTTCAAAAGCTGCAGGAAAGGACTTTCTTCCCAGACCAGAAAATAACTGTTGGGGATTTGAAATGCCTATAGTTATCCTTGGGGACCCAGCCTACCCCTTAATGCCATGGCTCATGAAGCCGTACACAGGCAGCCTGGACAGTAGTCAGGAGCTATTCAACTACAGGCTGAGCAAGGGCAGAATGGTGGTAGAATGTGCATTTGGATGTTTAAAAGCATGCTGGGGCAGTTTACTGACTCGGTTAGACCTCAGCGAAACCAATATTCCCACTGTCGTTACTGCTCGCTGTGCGTTCCACAATATCTGAGAGAGTAAGGGGGAGACGTTTATGGCAGGGTGGGAGGTTGAGGCAAATCGCCTGGCCGCTGGTTATGCGCAGCCAGACACCAGGGCAGTTAGAAGAGCACAGGAGGGTGCAGTGTGCATCAGAGAAGCTTTGAAAACCAGTTTCATGACTGGCCAGGCTATGGTGTGAAAGTTCTGTTTGTTTCTCCTTGACGAAACCCTCCACCCCTTGGTTCACTCTACTTTCCTGTAAGTGAACCACCCTCCCCTCCTCCCTTCAATCAAGGCTTGCAGAGGCAATAAAGTTCCTTCACATTCATGCATTCTTTATTAATTCATCACACAAATAGGGGGATAACTGCCAAGATAGCCTGGGAGGGGTGGTGGAGGAGGGAAGCACCGGGTGGGGTGGTGGAGGAGGGAAGGACAAGGCCACAGCACTTTAAAACTTATTGAATGCCAGCCTTCTATTGCTTGGCTCCCCCCCCCCACCGCATTCTTGGGAGCCTGGGTGAGGAGGCTATGGAACTTGGGGAGGAGGGTGGTTGGTTACGCAGGGGCTGTAGCGGCAGTCGGTGCTCCAGCTGCCTTTCCTGCAGCTCAACCATATGCTGGAGCACATTAGGTTGATCCTCCAGCAGTCTCAGCACTGAATCCTGCCTCCTCTCATCACGCTGCCACCACCTTTCAGCTTCAGCCCTCTCTTCAGCCCGCCACCTCTCCTCCTGGTTATTTTATGCTTTCCTGAACTCTGACACTGTCTGCCTCCATGCATTCGTCTGTGCTCTGTCAGTGTGGGAGGACAGCCAGAGCTCAGAGAGCATTTCATCGCGAGTGTGTTTTTTCGCGTTCTAATCTTCTACTTCCCAGAGGTTAGCGAAGATCCTGTGATCCTTGAAACACATGCAGCTGGTGGAGAAAAAAAAAGGATGGTTGTATTTAAAAAGACACATTTTATAGAACAATGGGTACACTCTTTCATGGTAAACCTTGCTGTTAACATTACATACATAGCACATGTGCCTTCGTTCCAAGGTTGCATTTTGCCTCCCCGCACCATGTAGCTAGCCCCTCCCTGTGGCTAACAGTGGGGAACATTTCTGTTAAGCCACAGGCAAACAGCCCAGCAGGAACGGGTACCTCTGAATGCCCCCCTTAAGAAAAGCACCCTATTTCAACCAGGTGACCATGAATGATATCACTCTCCTGAGGATAACACAGAGAGATAAAGAACGGATGTTGTTTGAATGCCAGCCAACATACACTGCAATGCTTTGTTCTACAGTGATTCCTGAGTATGTGCTACTGGCCTGGAGTGGTAAAGTGTCCTACCATGGTGGACGGAATAAGGCTGCCCTCCCCAGAAACCTTTTGCAAAGGCTTTGGGAATACATCCAGGAGAGCCGCAAATGCCAGGGCAAATTAATCATTAAAACATGCTTGCTTTTAAACCATGTATACTATTTTAAAAAGATACACTCACCAGAGGTTTCTTCTCCACCTGGCGGGTCGTGGGGGTACTGGCTCCAGGTCCAGGGTGAGAAACAGTTCCTGGCTGTCAGGAAAACTGATTTCTCCGCTTGCTTGCTGTGAGCTATCTTCCTCGTCCCCAAAAGCTGCTTCCGTGTTGCCTCCATTTTCATTAAAGGAGTCAAACAACATGGCTGGGTTAGTGGGGGCTGAACCCCCTAAAATGGCATGAAGCTCATCATAGAAGTGGCATGTTTTGGGCTCTGACCCGGAGTGGCCATTTGCCACTCTGGTTTTCTGGTAGGCTTGCCTCAGCTCCTTAAGTTTCACGCAGCACTGCTTTGGGTCCCTGTTATGGCCTCTGTACTTCATACCCTGGAAGATTTTGACAAAATGTTTTGGCATTTCAAAAACTGGAACGTAGTTCTGACAGCACAGATTCCTCTCCCCATACAGCGATCGGATCCCGTACCTCCATGCTGGAGCTCTTTTGTGATTCTGGGACTCCATCATGGTCACCTCTGCTGATGAGCTCTGCACTCACCTGCAGCTTGCCACACTGGCCAAACAGGAAACTGAAATTCAAAAGTTCGCAGGCCTTTTCTTTGAAAACCAGTTTCATGACTGGCCAGGCTATGGTGTGAAAGTTCTGTTTGTTTCTCCTTGACGAAACCCTCCACCCCTTGGTTCACTCTACTTTCCTGTAAGTGAACCACCCTCCCCTCCTCCCTTCAGTTCTGGCCAGTGCACCTGAGTTGAGAGTGCTGTCCAGAGCGGTCACAATGGAGCACTCTGGGATTGCTGTCAATACTGTCTAATTGCGTCCACAGTACCACACAAATTTGACCGGGCAAGGTCAATTTCAGCGCTAATCCCCTTGTCAGGGGTGGAGTAAGGAAATCAATTTTAAGAGCCCTTGAAGTCAAAAAAAGGGCTTCGTCGTGTGGATGGCTGCAGGTTTAAATTGATTTAACGCTGCTAAATTAGACCTCAACTCCTAGGGTAGACCAGGGTTTAGTGTCCTTAGTAACGTCTTAGGAAGGCCTTCTTCAAATTTTCATGGTTGTAGTATTAAGATAGTTCTTGACAGCTTCTTTCAGCTTTAAATCTCAGAAGAGAAGCAGTCATCTAAGTCATCTCTTTCTCTAAAGATCTTACATTTCAAGCATTCTCCTTGTACAGTGTAAGCCCGTACGTCACACATTCTTGGTTAAGTAATGAACAGCAGCAGCTCCGACAATCTTGTGTGGGACAGAAAACCTGGACACTTTTGTTAAAACTCACTTTTAATAAGGGTGTTCATTCAGACAATGGACTGGCAGTCAGAACCGCTACCTTGGGGGCCTGAAGGGGGCCTTTGTGATTATCAAAGTTTATGTAACTCTAAGGTCTTATGGTCTTTCTAGCACCTTGTGTGTGTGTGTGTGTGAAAATCATGGTCATTTTTGGGGTTCTGTTCTTGGACTACAGTAACTTACAGCAAGTTTATAGAAAGTGCATCAAAAAGCTAGCTACTATGGCAATCTACCAGGGTGGATTTGATTTAAATCGAATTGATTTAAATCATGATTTAAATCACTAGTCAGGAAGACTTGATTTAATCATGGATTTCTACATTAAAGTACATTCTTGTTGGTTATTATAACCTTAATACATATTCTTCACAACTCAGAGATAGAGACCTTCCCAAACTGGGTCTCTTTTACAGCTTGCTGCCATTACAGGTTTTCCCTGCTCGTGAGAGAATGGCATGGTAGATCTCAAATCATTGAAGGCTACACACTCAGAAAGACCTCAAGACTTCTGGAATATGCTGCTCCAACGAACTGTTTGACTTTTGTTTCTACTGCCTGTCCCTCCCTTCTCACATCTATCTACAGATTTCTTCTCCTTGTCCAGATCTATTCCGCCCCCAACAATCTTCTATTCATTGAATTTTTTGAAACTCTGCACTTTTAGAGAGAGGTAAGGAATTGACTCTGTGTACACAAATTTGCAGAGGGATTTGCAATAGGGTTGAGGTCTGTTATTTCTCACCTCTATTTTTTTAAAACATTTTTGCTGTTAACAAACATGCTCTCTCTGAAGACACAAATCCACAGTTTGAGAATTGCAAAACTAAGCGTCTGTGATGGTGTATCTTCTAGACCAGAGGTGGGCAAACTACAGCGACCCGCAGGACCGTCCTGCCCGGCCCCTCAGCTCCTGGCCAGGCAGGCTAGTTCCCGGCCCCTTCCTTGCAGCCATACTCTGGCCCGCCGCTCCTGTCAGGCAGTGCGGTAGTGTTGCTGGCTCTGGCACGGTAGGGGGGCAGGGAGAGGCTGGATGGGGCGGAGGTTCGGGGGGGGTCAGTCAGGGGACGGGGCAGGGGCAGTTGGATAGGGGTGGGATCCCAAGGGGCAGTTAGGGGCGGGGGTGTGGATAGCAGTCGTGGCAGACAGGGAACTGGGGAGGGGGGGTTGGCTAGGGGGTGCGGTCCTGGGAGAGGGCGGTCAGGCATCAAGAAGTGGGTGGGGGTTGGATGGTCGGGGGTTTTGAGGGAGGAGGGAAGTGAGAGGGGGTGGATGGGGGCGGGGGCCAGGCTGTTTCCCGAGGCACAGACTTCCCTACCCAGCCCTCCATACAGTTGTGCAACCCCAATTTGGCCCACGGGCCAAAAAGTTTGCCCACCTCTGTTCTACACTGAGCCCCACTGGATGGATAGATAAATAGATAGATAAACCTAAATAATTTATACAGAAGCCCCTGGAACCCCATAAAATTGGTCCCTAATCCATGAACTATTGGAACTCACTTGCAAAACTTTTCTTAAACATGACATGAATATATTGTCTCACACTATAGAATTAGAATTTATAATCCCTATTCCATGATGAGATATCTTTGAACTATAATGTATCTTAATTAAAACTACATTTAGATAGGTTTTTTCCCCTCAAAAAGCACTTGATCAAAAAATCTGATTTAAATTTAAAAAAAAATTGAATTTTTTTTAAAAAGATCGAGATTTTTATCTACCCTGCAATCTACACTCCCTACATTATCTACACTTTCTAGGCTTGCTACCTCTGATTTTTTTTTTCTTTTCATCAAATACAAAGGCGAGGAGTGGAGACTGCTGCTACTTACTGTAAAGGAGAAAATCTGGATGAAGCAGCAACAAAAGAGGACAGCATATATTGGAACTGTTGCTTGTTTATTGAGAAAAGGGTAGGGGTGAATCATTATTTCCATTCTGTGAGCTGTAGTATTGAGTCCATTTTTAATGATACTAAAACTGTTACCCGTAATACATTTTTAGCAAGGAAGTAACTTTAAAAATTGATAACATCAAAAACTGGTAAAAACCAAAGTCCTGATAATAAACAAACCGTCATTTTTATTCTAAGAATGGACTGTGCAAAAATGGCACATCTGGTTGTTGGTTTCTTTGGTTTTTTTTTTTTTTTTGAGGGGGGCATATTTCGAGATACTAGTTACTTTAAGTAAAAAGAACAGGTTTTACTAGATATTTTTCTTACTCCTATTAGCCATACAAAGCCAACAGAGCTAAGAGAGAGAGTAAGCTAAATTCTATTCTCCTTGTCCATCATCTACAATATTGTTTACTAAGTGCTAATCAGTTACACTTGTGCAAACCTACTGAATGCAATGGGGTTACACAGGTGCCATTGAGTGCATAATTTACAACTATAAAATTGAACAGATGTAAATGGAGGACTTTTTTCCCCCATAGCTACTTTGCTTATGAATAAAAAAAAGGAAAGAACCCAGATTGCTTCTCAAAATCCAAGTAGTGTTTGTAGGTCTCACTATTAGGGGTAAAAAAATCATCTTACCTATAAACTGAGAACATTAGATCTGCAAGTCACTGAGAAACCATAAATTATATTTCTACCCCTTTTTATTTTCAAAGGAGAACTGAACTTAAATTAAGTGCACCTTACAAATGAACAGATGTCTTACAACAATTTTAACCTACCTTGGCCAACGCGCATTTTCACAAAACTAGACTTCCTATAGGAATGTCTGAGTAGACGTATTTCAATCCCTTTTTATTAAACTCAGACTCTTCAGGAAAATATTCTTCAGAAACACAACAATATTAAACCATGGGTCAGTATTCATATAACAGTACCATGGCTCACTGTGATCAACTTGTGCAGCATCATCACTTGATAGCAGTCTCCACTTCAAACAACTGCCAATCTCACATTGAACCCACACTTTGTCTAGATAAAATGGTTTTCATTTATAGTATCCATAGCAAAACCTCCAGATTTTTCCAGTCTTCTAAGGATCAATTTTGGTAATTTTATTTATTCTGAAATGTAAAAGAAAAAAAATTATACAGATCAGTACAAAACAAAATAAACTAACAACTCATGAAGAAAAATAAACTTTTTCCAGAGTTGTCCTTTTCCCATTCAAGGAAGGAAACATTCTGAACAAACAGCACTCTGTCTCCATCTACTAGTAAACACAGAGGCCAAAAGACAAAGTTAACCCCACTGCTTCCTTCTCCATTAATAAACATCTAAGGCTTAAGATAAGGAAGCAAGGATAAAGACAAGGAAGTAATAAGGAGAAAAAGAGGATGACCAAACCAAATATATTTCTTTCTGATTGTACATCTCCTCTTCACCATCCTGCAAAGGAAACATTCTGAAGTAAACATAATAAACATGAGGTGGGTTTTCTTAAAAAAGACCGGTTGAAATATGCTTTTGCCTGAAAGCACATCCATCCTGTAAGAAAATTAGTATTATAAAGATACATGAATGAACACACCTCCTTTACTAACCAGATGCAGCATACACTTTTTATGGTTTCTTTTTATCTTTTATTGAAAGAAAAAAATACTTTTAACATACAGAATTATTATGATGCCTGACCTACGGACCAGAGGCCAGTCCAGAGGCAGAGTGCAGAATTGGAAATGTCGGTTCCTAGTGAGAAGCACAAAAAGACCATCTCTCAGTCACATGGAATGTGTATTATGAGAAGACCTTTGGAGCACATCAATGCTCACAAAAAAGAAATACTGAAAATCTCAAATCAAATCAGATCCTCCAGATACATTTTGTTCAGCACTTGTAGATTGATTATGGGTCGGAAGGTCCTATCATCTTATCAGGAAGTAGTAGGAAGAGAAATCTTATTCTGCTATAGTCAGTAGAAAAGAAGTTGATTTTCTTGGCTTGAGATACCTGCTCCAAAGCTAGGCACTAAAAAGAATCGGAGGAGTCAGGATGTGTCTTTGAACTAGAATAAAGCCTAAAGCCTCTCATATCACTTGAAGTACCCAGATGTTCAATGAGTAAGGCCCTTGTTTCAGTTTTTAACTGAAAAACGCTCAGGTTTTACAAAGGGTATTAGTCAGTTTTTATTGATTGTGCACCTGCATTTTATACCATTTCAAGTTCATAAAAATCCCGATTATGTTAAGAAAATCCATACATTAATTATGGGATGTGCTTATGTTAATAATAATTAGTCTAAGTGTAAATTTAAAGGCTGTCTGTCAAACGTAAGGCAATGGAGGGGAAGATATAGACACATGCATGCACATATGTATACCTATTGTTAATACACAGTGCCAGAAATAAACCACAGCATTAAACTGCTTTTATTTTCAATATTCTTACTTTCCTCTCTGTTGCTCTTTTCTGTCCTCTTGTCCCAAAATATTAATCTCAATATTTACCCCAAACACTGTGAAGCTAATTTTTACACTGATTTTCACTTGTGTATTTTTGGAGGAAACACTGAAATTCCCAGGACATTCTAAACAAAATAGAAACCAAAAACAGAGGTCGTGTTGATGAGAAATACATAATGTTGACTCTACTTTTGAGCTACAAAGGTAGGAGCCCAGAGGCCCAGCCATGGAATTCTTCAATAGAATGGTTTGACTGGGAAGATAGTTGGAAGATTTTTGACAGAACTTGTCCTACTTTTCAAGTGAAATGAGCCTGAAAAAGAGCAAGTTCCTCAGACCTCATCCATTTCTTCTTTTCCTTTGGAGAAGGCAGACAACATCTCTTCTCTTACTAGCTTGTAAGAACATAAAAAACTATAGACTGGAGAATAAGAAGGCAACACCATGATGCTGACAGCTTTCTTGATCACCTTTCAAAGATCTCTACAAAGAATTTGAAGCTTTAAAAGAGCAAGACTGCTAGTTCAACTTAGCTGTTGTTCCATAGTCGTACTTAGACTGTATATTCCTAAATTAATTCAGAGAAGGCTAAGGTTCATGATTTGACTCTGATCCACCCTTATTTTTGAATATTATAGTTGTGATTCCCTGGGCATTCCATAGTAAACACATTTGATCTCCTGTCCATTTCACTGGCTAAGGTTAACACTGAGTAACAACCTTCTACTTCATGAATTCAAGCGTGTAGGAAAACTGCAAGTTACAAATGCAATTTTGTTTTTTGAATGATGGAAGAATTAACATGGTTGCAACGAAAATGTTCTTAGCTTACTTACAAAGTTTTTGATTTTGTTAAACCAAAAAAGAAAACTTAAGTGGAGGAAAAAAGCACTGTTAAAGCCAGTTATATAATGAACGGTGGTGATATTATTTCAGCTTAAATTACTCTCTTCTCAGATAGGCAAAAGATCCTTGTGCATATAATGTCAGGTTAGCGAAGATGTCAAAGTTTTCACCGCGCTTTTCTCATGGCAAGAGGCGGCAGAGACACTTCAAACAACAAGAAAGGACCAAAATCAGGTCAATCAGGATATGTTAAAACTCAAGAAGCACCAATCAGGATTATTATTTTTTGTCTTTATCAATTCATTCCTCAGGATGAGGGGCCCCTCCAGAGACCAACCTTCTTCCAGGTCCAGCTGTGGAGGAGATGGTGGCTTCCTTACTCTCCTGTCTATACTTCCTGGGGTGGTGGGCCTTATCCTCCTTGTGAGATCTAGCATGAGCCACGTGCCTCTCTTGATATTTATTATTGGGGAACCAAGCTCTCTGCTCCCTGAAAGGGGAGGTGTTTAAGCAGCAGGAGCAGGCACACATTGCCTGCCAAAGTTCATAACGTGTCTATTCCAAAGAACAGCTTACAAGTCCCCTCTTCTGAGGACCCATCAGTACCTAGAATCAACTGAGAAACTGATTCAAGAATTTGATCACTGCAAAGTAGACAAGAATGGTTAATGAGGATTGCCCTCTGAGGAGTTAAAGTCAACAAAATCTTGTATCACCTAACTGGAGTCTGCCGATTAAGAAAGGGAGAAACAGGCCAGTTGGAGCTGCCAGGGCAGAAAAAGGGATGTCATTTGCTGAGTAGCACAAGTCAACTGCTATCATGGCACCAAGAGGAAACTTATGGAAAGAGGCAGAACAGTGCCCCCCAGAATATCTGAAATTCTTCTTCCATTCAGCCATCCGTAAGACTTCACCTACGTTTTGTGACAAAGGAAAAACTCAGTACGAGATACAAAGTGGGAACAGCCTAAATTTGGGCAAGTAAATTTGAGCCCTGTGGCTGAAAAGTGAGCTAAATTTCAAAGTCTAAGTACTCAGATAAGTGAAAGACGAGCTCTTGTTCTATATTTGGCCTGCTGAATAGGTAGATTTGGACACTGATTGATTTAGAGCATTAGACCTAAGTAAAGACAATGCTGTTGGTTCAGGATGTTACACTTATCAAATTCTGGGAATTTAACTATCATGTTAAAGAAGGGCACCTTATTTGTGTGTGCATGTTATTAGAGAGTAATTTGCTGCTGGAAACGACAAGAGCAACCACAAAAAATGCTGAAAGGCTCAGAGTGTATGACCTAAAAAAAAAGACAGCTTAAGAGAAAAAATGAGAGATAAAATGACTGCAGTTGATATAACTATCATAAAAGAAAAAAATAATTACTTAAGTAAATAAGGGTACTGTTTTAAGAAAAAACAAATGTAATTAGACAGCAGAAAAAAATTCTGACAGTGAGGTCAGTCAAACAATAGAATAATTTGCCAAAGAAGGTTGTTACACTTTTCTGCATCACCTCTATTTTAAGATTTCCTTAAAGAAATTCTAGTAATTGTAAAAAGATGGCAATACCTTTAAAAGACATATTATTTGCCTAAAAAATGGAGCCAAAGCTACCTACCATCTTGTGAGGGGTAATATTAGTTTATCTAATTTGTGATTCATATTGCTTACACAGAACACACATCCAAAACTCTGACAGATGGTTTACAGGCATCAAATAAGCTAGGTTTCTGCCTGCAACAGCTCATCATCTAACTGGTTAAAGACAAAGGAGGGCAAGAAAACACACACACATTCTTTTAAAAAAATTAAATCCTTAAAAGTACTAAACTGACTATTTGTCTAATTATTGTATTGAACCAAAATTCAAATGCCTATCTTCCTTCTCGTCCCACTTTTGCACTACACAGAAAAACTGATGGACACAGAGAGAAAGAAGGAAAATTGAGGCAAGACAAAGCAGAATGTTAAGTAAGGGACCACACTGACAACTCACATTGACTTCAATGGTGCAGAATCAGATCTTAATTTCTGCTAAAATCTTTGTATTCAAAAGCCACTGCCCTAAGTACAATAATAATAATAAGCATGAATACTAATTGCAGGGTGGAAATACTGTAATGCCTTATGAACCCTGTGTGTTTTGTTGTCTAGCTCTAATTTATTTTTCAGAGTACTATTTCCTCCAAAAAGACTGAATTTTCTTTAGCACAAGGTTTACCGCTGGATTAATTTGGTGCAGAAGCCCACACATTCCATGCTTATCTGCTGGTATCATAAAAACTTATGAAAATTTAATTTGCAAGAATCTTTCCAGATCATCGCCTGTAAAAACTGCCATACTTGTAAAATTCCCTAAATCAATCTGGGTTTCAACGATATTCCTATTCTGTATCTCTCTAATTAATAAATCAGATGTCTCTGTGTGAAAGTAGAATTCTTCACTCCTTTGTATTACTGTGGTGTTGCATGAAGACAGAATTGCACAAACTCTCAAAGTAGAAAACATTTTTCCAGTCTGCTATAGCATGATATCTAGTCAAAACTCGTGAATGTAAATGTTGTGCTGCAAGTAATAAAAATTGTTAGTAAAACGTTTCGAGTATGAATAAATAATTTTATACTACAGACAGATGCATAGGTGCTAATTACTAATGTTTTATATTTCAAAATACAAAGAACAAAGTAAAAGTGTTCTATAATTAACACTTGTTTCAGCATGAACCTACCTTCAATTGTAGGAATAGGCATGTCTGTTTAAAAGGAATAATGAGATTTACCAAATACAGACAACAGCCTTGCCTATTAAATCCCATCAGATGGTTGAAGTTAAACTCTCCACTTGCAAGACAATGATAGCAACTACACTGCCATTCTTTTCTGATTTTGAATCTAATGCGCCAAAAGACAAAGCTACAAACAGGCTGCTTAATATTCCCAATTAGGAAATACTATAATGTAAGAGTCTGTAGCAATCTGTATAATAAAGCTAATGCTTCTAACTATACACCCCTGTTTTCAAGTTTATAAGTTTGCCATACTTTAAGTGTTTAGACTGAAATTTTCTATACATGGTCTCTTCACTATTTTAAAAAGCCACGTATTTTAATTCACAACAACGTTCATTCAATTTTGCTGACATGTTCAAAACAATATTTTCAGAACTTTGGATTGTGACTACTACAAGGAACGAAGTCAGTGGGAGTTTTGCTATTAATTTCAATGGGGCAATGAGTTCCCCAAGAAATAACTATCAGTTTAGAGGCAGTCAAGCAGGGTGTGGGCCCCGAGCACCACCTTTTTCTAGGGCAGCACCACACCATTGTGCTGTTCAGCTTTTGTTGTTGGGCTTTTTGGGGGGTTGTTTTGTTTTGCTGTGCCATTGCTGATTGTCTGGCTGGTTTTGTTTTTTTCTTTGCTCTGTTGCTCCCAGGATGGGGGCCCTAGGGTGGTGCTGAAAACGTTTTCCTCCCTGGCCAGCAAAACACCTAGAGATAGCCCTGTAAGAAATGTAATTGTTTAGTTATGAGGTGGTAGGGAACGGAGTTTTTAAAAGTACCATAAAGATGCACTGTTCCATTATAATCAACGGAATATCTTCTTCCCTTTATTTTAGACTTAGACATGAAACAACCACTCTCTGCAATCTGCCACTTCCAAGCAGCAGCGCTACTATTAAACATACGGTATACGATCCATTAGATGGCACGTCGTTCTCGAGAAGAAGCCGTGGGAAGTCGTCAGAAGTAAGCGTCAAATTTTGTGTCTGTGCAACTTAGCGGACTCATAAGACCCGCACAGACACCTAGACTGGATGAAAACGCGTGGGGGCAAAGGGCGATTCGCTGCGTCTTCGTGGGTCACCTCCCCCCTGCTGCACACACGTTCGCCTCTTGCCCAGCCCATTCCACCCGTGCGCCCCCGTCACTCAGCTCTGCCCAGCCCGAGCCTCCTCCCCCCAAACCAGCGCCCACCCCGCAGGGACTACCACGGGGTCCACCCACCTGCCACTGCCCTACACACTGCCTGCCTCCCATTGCCACCCTCATACCATGCGGCCTCTGCTCCACCAGTCACCCCCATAGCGTACGGCCCCCACAGTCCCACCGCTCACCCCCACACAGCCCCCGGCACGGGGGGGGGGGGGACGTTGGTGTGACTCGCCGAAAAAGGAGCCGGGAGGGGGCGCCGGACTCAAGCCCAAAGGGCAAACCGACCAACGGAATTTCTGGCCAGGGCTTCAGCTAGGCAGCGCGCGCTGACTGTAGCCCGAGCGGGCATCCACGGCGCGCGGGAGAAGGGCGGCGCAGGCCGCGAGACTCCGCGTGGGCGGCCAGGCAACTCTAAGGCGGCGAGCGCGTCGCTCCCTGCTCCCGCTTCTTCAGCCAGCGGCCTGCCCAGTAGAAGCAGCGAGCCGAGCCGAGCCGAGCCGAGCGCCCCCTCCCGCCCTGGCGGGAATCGCCGCCTCCTGCCCGTGCGTCCGCCCCCCCCGGCGGCGTTTCATTCCCGCTGTAACCACCCAGCGGCTTCAGGAGTTTTCCTCCGGGAGATAGCGGGAGAAACCCGCCGCCGCGTCCCTGCAGCTCCCATACACGCCAAGCTGGAAGAACCTGAAATCTCTAGCGCTGATCCCACTGTCCTACCTAGGCCTGACTGGCCTTCAGCTCCGGCAAGACAAGCTTCGGATGGGACCTGCGCAAGAGTCCTAAGGCACAAAGCAGAACAGGACCTTTAAGGGCACACAAAACAAGCAGCTTCTTCTTGGGGGCGCTTACGTGCGTAGGGCACCTCCCCTGCCAGGAAGCTCACCTGGTTGTGTTCTACTAGCCTACCCAGCCTGCAGCACTGTGGTAATCCTGTTTTGACCTGAAAGGTGAGCTAATTTTCAGGATCTAGCAGGTTGTTTCCATTAGGAGGAGGCAATCAGGGTGGAATCAAGTCAGAGGTCTTCCAGCCACAAGCAGCTGCCAAAGGCAGCCGACTTGGCCCAGCTGCCTTTCTCTTGTGACAGAAGAAGGGCAGCCAACTGGCCAAATTTGAGTGGCATGGGGAATGGCATACTGAATTGCTGTCTAGGGTAGCAGATTGCCTTGAGCAAGCTCCTAGTCAGGTAGTTCTTTGAGGCAATCTTCTTTATTTACAAAGTCCTGTTTCTTTGAACACAGTAAAAATCAAACAGCAGGAGATGTAACTCTGAGACAGAAAACTAAGCCTCTTTCAGACAGCACTTTACCCTAGTGCTTTTTCTCTTGTAGCTTTTTTCTTAGGGTCTTGCTACCAGGGCTTCTTTGACCAGATATAGGCTTCTTTACTCCATCTCTGTCTGCTTCTCTCATGCAATGCAAGCTCCTCCACCAACCAATACCCTACCCCTGAAATTTTGTATATCAGTCTCCAGGGAAACTCTTTGGGGCACGCTTCGGCTTCTACTCAAGCCTTGCAATGTGCCCGTTTTTTGGCTTCTATTGTTTCAGTTATCTGGTTCCATAAAGGCGCTTGGTTGTTCCTTACATTTATCTTGATGAAGCCCACCAGCTTTAGTAAAGTTTCATCCAACCTCCTAGCATAATAATGTATAAAAGTTTGATTCCACTTAGGGACATGCTAGGAACTATCTATCCTCTGGGTTGTAGGATGTGGGCATTATTTGCCATTTTAACCACCAGCCCTTTAAGAAATGTGCTACAGTCTATACCACACACAGCAACAATTCAGTGGCTAAATGGGAATATTTACATAAATTAACATTATTTTACCAGACTGCTCCTGTGAATAATTTGGTAAAAATTCAACATAGCTTTTATCATTTTGCAGAGGAATATGGATGGGAAGAATCCTTCACTTTATTCCTTTGTGGGTGTTTGTATGAAGCATATATTCCAGGAATAGTTTTTTATAATGACTAGAGGACATACAGGAATAGCTATTATAAACCATGTCTGTCTCTCAGCACATGCACAGTGTGCCTAGCCATTTGATAGCATTGTCATCAGCCAGGTGAAAAGCCGGTAGCCAGCCATTGATGTAAGTTAGCCGGCACTTGTCAAGGATATACAATATAGTCTGAAGTTGACCGTATCTACACCGGGTCGTTAGAGAAACCTAATTTGAAAAGATTGGCCACACAGTTGCTCTGTCCTGTTTGACATCAGTTCAGGGATGACAACAAGTGTCTTGGTAGGTCAAAACCTGGTGGGCAGATAGTTGGGTCGGTGACAAGAGAGTGATTAATGACTGTTGTTGCTTACCACTCATTACACCAGATTCCACCATCATGTCTTGTGGTGGCATAAGTGACCATAAAGGGTGTCTAGAAGTCAGGCAAACTGGTAGATGGTTGAAGAGGTCTGAGTACAGAAGCAAGTTGCTTGCCATGGACTTCAATGGGGCCAGGGTTTTACCCATATTTATTTTTAAAAAAATAAGCCCTGACCATAAGCTTCACAATTTACTTCTACCAAAAAATGAACCTCAGCTACAGTCTTTCATTCTGGTAGTGTTAAAATTATACATATTTGCAACTGATCTTTTTCTCTTTAGTAATGAAGACTGAAATTATGCCAGGATGCATAGCACAAGGACTAAATTCTCGTATCCATGACAAGAGAGTAGATTAAATGGAAGCATCCCTGGTTCTGACAGCTAAATTCTAAAACAGTCCAAGAATAGTCATGTCTTATGTACACAGCACAACTCTCCGAGGAGAGTAGAGACCATCCTAACCCTGTAAGCATCTAAGTTTCCACCAGTCAGCATTTGCAAAGCTGCCTAAATGCTGAGGCTGCTTCACAGGTAATGAGCTGTACCGTTCATTTCCCAGCGTAGATCACTCACTTAGGATGCAGGAGACTCAGGTTTACAATCCCTGCCTAATTCGAAGCAGTGATCTGAACCAGTTTTCAGTTCAAATAGCCTAACCAGCAGGCTATGCTGGGGTGGACCTTTCTGCATCTCTGCTTTTGGAGCTGTTCAACTTTGTATTAATAATTAAATATTCAGCATGCCAGAAAAACTGACCCTACGGTCCACTTCCCTGCAATGTGGGGTTACATTCCTTCTATAACTCAGATAGAGCAGGAATTTGAATCCAGTTCTCTCACAGCCTGAGTACCCTAACCACCAGGCTATTCTAACCACTTTGACTCTCATTTTGCACAAAAAACTCAAGGTATCAGTTTCATCCTAATGGGTTTAAGTTGCTAAAGCATAGGCATCCTAAGCAGCTGACCTGGTTTTGATACCTAATTGTAGGACAGAATTCACAACTGAGGATCCCAAGCTGACAGAGAGGTGCCTGTCTCTGAGGTGGCCCCTAAGCTGCTGTCCTCAGCATTTCACTCCACTCCAGTTGCTGGCTTCTGAGAATACCTTCCTTGGGCACTTAACATTCCCCATATACTGTATGGGGACCTGGACACCTAACTTGGGACTGAAGATTCCACTAGACAGCAGACTTCCTAGAGGTTAGGCATTGCACCACAGAGTGGAGCTATGCCTAACTACCTTTGAGGATATGGGCCTTTGTGAAAAGAAATATAGGCACTTTGAAAAGAGACAAAGTACACTTCTACAATTTACCAGTTTTTTACAAGCTAGAAACATATTCATGACTAATTCATCTGAAACTCAGATATAAGATTTGGTAGCTATAGTAATTGCTCTAAACCTTATGCTGTATTTCACAATTTACAGTTTAATGAGTGATATAATACAAAATTTAAAAATGAGCCAACATGACCCCAGTTGAGTCTCGATGAAGCCACCTATACTTCTATGTTTTAATAGGGAATACATGAGTATCCGTAACTTGGAATAATATAAGTATCATCTTTCAAAACTTGTGTTAATTCTTAAATCTTCAGCTTTTATGTCATTTTCCTTTTTTCAGCATAACTATTTGCTTTTTTTAGTAATAACAATATTGCATTATTCTATTTTAATATTAAAATTTACTGGTTGCTACTAGAGCAGAGTCCTGCCATTCTTATCCTTAAACAGCAGAAAGTCACTATGTCACTAAAATATAAACTCATCCTAAAATATCTTCCTAATCATAACCAGCCATATGACTTTCCTCCCTCAACCACTCTATTTAACTCCCACCAACCTTTTTTTTTTTTTCCTAGTTACATGGGTGCTCTCCTCTCACTTATATCTACTTATAACAAGATGCATCTGCTTCAGTGGTGTGTTATAACTCCAGCTAATAGGTTCATTCAACATAAGAACCATGCCACCCTCTTATGTCCACCTTTTTACAAGGCGTATGAGCCCACTCATGTTAAAACCTATATTTACTGTGAGTGTAACTCTGGATATCTTGTTTGAATTTATTTTTATATCTAACAAAATTATTGGTGTGTCTAAGAATGGAACAAAGAGCATCAGACATACACTCCTCCACATCTCACTACTTTACTTGGTTGGCTTTGATATTTTTAAAAAAATATCCCAACACACTTAGATCCTGATCCTGTAATGAGCTCTTCAGGGATACAGGGGTATGCTCACATATTACTTATTGGAAGATGGGGTCTTTAGACTGTAATCCCAAAACGTTGCTCTAAGCATTATATCACATTTACTCAATGCTCCTTTTTGCCTTTGAACAATTAATAGAACTGCTCTCTCTCATTTTGCATAGGTCTACATGTATGCCATTTATCTCTAAGACAGTGAAACTCATTTGCTACATTTTCACTGTGAATATTCTGTAAATTACAGGATGGCTGGGAGAAATTTAACATTACACTAACTGAATGCTAACGAAGATTTGGGGAAAAATGATATTTAAGTTTAACATTTTGTATTTAGTTTGTCATTTTGAGTAGTATATTTTAGAAAACAAATGTGTTCCTTGTTTTGCAGCAGTACTTGTATTTAATTTCACACTAAATAGTAAGTGCACAATCAGGTATCATCAAATATACTTACTATTTAAATGTTGCTTATGTTTAAAGCTAAGATTTTGTCACAGAAGTCACGGAATCCATGACTTCCAGAGAGTTCTAGGACATTTTCTTCTTCAGCCCAAGGGTGGCTGGTGGGGTGGCCCTGCAACTTTCACCCGCCACTGGTGGCGGGGGCCCTGCAACTCCCAGCCACTGTGAGCGATGGGGGGCCCCTTGCAGCTCGTTTGGTTAGTAGTATGGAAGCTCTTTTTCAGTTCATTTGTTGTGTCAGTCTCTATTAGTATACCATGTTCCACTGTGTGTCATCTGGCTGGAAAGCAGTTAGTACCAAAAAAAACCAAAAAACAAAAAAACTAATTAATTGAAGAATCCACCTCTAGTCCCCAATCCTTCATGAAGAACTGCTAGCATGTACCCTTGTTCCCATGTAGATTCCCATTAAAGTCAGTGGGCTTCCCAGGGTCTGTGCTAATGGCTATAGAAGCCTCATAGTGGGCTTGATCCTGTACCATTGAAATTAATGGAAGTTTTGCCATTTTCTTGCACTAGCACAAGATCACACAGAGTGTTATTGCAGAAACCCTGTATTTCACACAGCAGAGCAAGGGTACAGTGAGGTAACATTAAACACTGTAGATGTTTAAGTATTCCAGGAAAAGCCTAGGGAAATGCACGGTAAATATTTTAGCTGCTTTATTTAAAAATGAATTAGGAGGCATAGTAAGATGGTGTTTTTACTCCAAACTAATTTTGTAGCATTTGTGAGCATGCAATCCTCACGTATGATTCAGTTACAATTTATGTTGCTTGGGTTATTGACATATTTAAGATAAAGACTTTAATTTAGAATTTTAACATATGTGCACAATTTTATAATGATTATACATTTTCTATGAATTATGTTCCTTAATATGCTCATTGCTAATTATTTTATGAAATCTAATACAGTAAGAATGAGAGAGATCTTTTTTGGAGCCTATGCCAGCTCTAATAATCACACAAAAAAAATCTCTGACCCTCTTATCACCCAAAAATTGTTTGTTTTTGCTCTAGAACAGTTGTTGATGAGTGAATACAAAGCCTTGTTCAGATATTATAGCTGTTAGCCATAAAATCTGATATTTCCTAACCTTCCTGTACAAAACCTGGAATGCAAATTTCTTCCTGTTTACTTTTTCAATCTTATACTTTGCATTATTTGTATTCTCTTAATTGTGAAGCAATACATATACGTTGGGCCCGATCCTCAATTGGTATAAAGTGCCATAGCTCCATTGATTTCAACTGAGTTATGACAATTTACACAAGTTGAGGTCCTGGCCCAAGATGTCTTACTTGGATTGGGCCCTAACTGCTTATTGTTGTATTTAAAGTCCCTAATTTCATACTCAAATCTGAGTATATTGATGACTTATTGTATTTGTTTAAAAGATAAAAAAATAAAGTTGCTATCTTTGGATAAGAATTATGACCTGGTCCTGCAGACACTTAAGCACATAAGTAACTTTACATATGTGAGTAGTTCCACTTAATTAAAATAATAAGCCTTGATCATGCAAGTGCTGAATACTCTGGTTTTAATCTATTAAAACATTTAACTTCAAACAATAAAAAGACCAATTGAAATTAATGGGGCTACTCACATGCTTAAAATTAAGCATGTGCTTAAGTGTTGTGTTACTCAGGACAGAGTGTTAAACAACTTGCTGGATCAAGCCCAAAGAGCATTGTGAGACCCTACGTCAACATAACATGTTGCTGTGTGTATCTAGTGCTATTGACTCTGAGATTGGATACATAAATATTGAACAAAATATATTTTAAAAAAAGAATGAGGTGTCAATGAACAAACTACAGGGTGGCAAGGATAATGACATTCTGAATGCATGTAAATACACATGAAAACTATATAGTAGTCTACTGATAATTTCTCACCTTACAACATAAAAGTCCTGGAATTTTGATTTGTTTATGCTGATTTTCTAAATTTCTGAGGCACATTCATTATTGGAAATCAAAGTTGAAAAACAATTGGGATAAATGGGAAGCTTCAGTTTGTAATTAAATTGAATATACTGTAGTCTTTCAGCAACATTATGTCTGATTTTAAATCCAGTTATTGCTTTGTACGGTTTTTATCTATATCCCACTCCAGTAGTTTGCATTTATCTCTGCTCTTGCATACTGGAGCAATAACTGGTCAATTCTTTTAATTTTGAATATATGGGTTCATAAGTCAATATTGGCAGAGTATTTTTTCAGAAAAGTATACAGTACCAAATTAGCTAACCCAATGATAGTCAGACTAAGGCTCGGGAGCCGCAAGTGACTCTTTAATGTGCCTCCTGTGGCTCTTTGCAGCACATGATATTAAAACACTATGCGATTTAATTATAAACCAATCAGGCTGCTTTTACTATGTTACTAACCTATTGTAGTTGATGAAATAATACTTGGTCAGAATAATATATATATATATATATATATATATATTAAATGAAACAATTAATTCACACTACTGTGGCTCTTTTAGGTAATGTTGATCGCTAATGTGACTCCTGAACCATTGAGGTCTGAGTATCACTGAGCTAACCTATCATATTAAACAGAACAAGATTTGATTTTAATTTAGCATAGATCTAGGATGACCGGATGACCTGATAAAATTGGGTCTGTCCCGATATTTAACCCTTTGTCCCACTTCCCAGCTGTTGTACAATCAGGATGCCATTTGTCCCGATATTCAGGTGAGAAGGTGAGTAAGGAGGGACACAGCAAGTCAGTGCGGGTGAGGAGGTGAGCCGCGAGCCAGCAGCGAGTGGGGGGAGTCTCGTGGCAGGCAAGGGGGTCTGGCGGGGGAGTGAGGAGGCGAGCAGAGGGCAGGCACGGGGTGAGAAGGCTGGGGAAGGTCTCCCCCCAAGGCCAGAGCACCTCCCCTCCCCCCAGAGTCCCACCCCTCCCGGCGATCACTGAGCCTTTCCTTGAGGCTGTGAACAGAAGTCACATTTCAATTCAGCTGTCACCTGCCAGTTCTTTGTGACCAGGCTTAGCACTGCACTGGATCCAAACCCACTCTTTGTGAATGAGCTCTGGGATCCAATCCAAAGTGAACTGAAGTTGTCCATTTATTTTAAGGGGTGGGGGCAGCACCCCCCTGAAAGCTCTGCCATCCGGGAGACTCACTCTGCAGTGACAACAGAGAGGAAAACCCACCCCAGCCAAATGAGCCCGGGGCGCTGCTGACTCCCAGCCGAGCCCCAGGGCTGGAGCATTCCAATGGCTCTTGGCACCCAGGGCTGAGTGACAGCCCTAGAGCGGGACCTCTCTGCGCTTGGGGTGCCCCTAAGAAGGGCTGGGTAGGGCAGCTCGCACCCAGAGCCGGGCAGGGAGTCCCTCTGGGCCAGCTCTGTGGATGCAGCAGAAGGGCTAGAACCGCCAGCTCTAAAATAAGATGCGGCTCCACTGGGGAGGCTGCTAGAAGTGGAGTGTTGCCATTTCCAAGCTTTTCTTTCCCAGCCTGTTTTTACATGGGCAACTGGGGGGAGGGAGGGTCGGGGGAGAGGAGCTGGTGCCCTGCAGAAGTAATAGCTGCATCTGCCCCCAGCAGATCATGTGCAGCCAGGCCCGCAGAGGCTGCTGCTGAAGCTCTGCACTTTCTGATTCTGCCCAGGGCAGGCTGGGGCTGAGTGCTGCTAAGCTGCTACCAAGTCACTTACCAACACTGGTGAGCAGGGGCTGCCCCTGGGGGGCGTGCACCTGACTTAACTCGGTGGGAGTGCCCCGCACATGGCAGCCTTGCTGTTAACCTAGCTCCCTGACCCCAGCCATTCCCAAAGGCGCACAAATCGTATGGCCTTGACATCTTGAGTGGCAATCCAGACACTGCCTCTCTGGGCACACGCGGCTGCTCTAAAGGGAACCAGACTTTTCAGAAATTAGCCCCCTTCCCAGAATAATTTTACTGTGATCACCACTGACAAACTCCTGCTGTCTCCTTCTGAATGCTCCATTCCAGAGGAAGGGCTCCATCTGTGCTCCAGTTATCACCCTGGCCTCAGTGGAGTCACTCCAAATTTGCACTGGTGTAAATGAGGGTAGAATCTGAAGTTTCAGGGGTGGGTGATGCCTCAGGGGTTTCAGGGGTGGGTGATGGTGTGGATTGCACTCTCAGCAAATTTGCGGATGATACTAAACTGGGAGGAGTGGTAGATACGCTGGAGGGGAGGGATAGGATACAGAAGGACCTAGACAAATTGGAAGATTGGGCCAAAAGAAATCTAATGAGGTTCAATAAGGATAAGTGCAGGGTCCTGCACTTAGGATGGAAGAATCCAATGCACCGCTACAGACTAGGGACCGAATGGCTCGGCAGCAGTTCTGCGGAAAAGGACCTAGGGGTGACAGTGGACGAGAAGCTGGATATGAGTCAGCAGTGTGCCCTTGTTGCCAAGAAGGCCAATGGCATTTTGGGATGTATAAGTAGGGGCATAGCGAGCAGATCGAGGGACGTGATCGTTCCCCTCTATTCGACACTGGTGAGGCCTCATCTGGAGTACTGTGTCCAGTTTTGGGCCCCACACTACAAGAAGGATGTGGATAAATTGGAAAGAGTACAGCGAAGGGCAACAAAAATGATTAGGGGTCTAGAGCACATGACTTATGAGGAGAGGCTGAGGGAGCTGGGATTGTTTAGTCTGCAGAAGAGAAGAATGAGGGGGGATTTGATAGCTGCTTTCAACTACCTGAAAGGGGGTTTCAAAGAGGATGGCTCTTGACTGTTCTCAATGGTAGCAGATGACAGAACGAGGAGTAATGGTCTCAAGTTGCAATGGGGGAGGTTTAGATTGGATATTAGGAAAAACTTTTCACTAAGAGGGTGGTGAAACACTGGAATGCGTTACCTAGGGAGGTGGTAGAATCTCCTTCCTTAGAGGTTTTTAAGGTCAGGCTTGACAAAGCCCTGGCTAGGATGATTTAACTGGGACTTGGTCCTGCTTTGAGCAGGGGGTTGGACTAGATGACCTTCTGGGGTCCCTTCCAACCCTGATATTCTATGATTCTATGATTCTATGATTCTCAGCCTCTAGTTGATTCCCCAGCCTAGGCAGAGCGCAGGATTTGTGATGAAAGACACATTATGACACTGAAAAGATGAGCTCAGAAGTTACAAGTGGTAGGGTCACTACAGACTCCTAGAAAGTCCTTCCCAGTGAAGGTAAATATTTCTAACACACTGTCCTGACCTCAGGGCACAGGCTGGGGTGTGACTGTCAGCAGTAGGGATTTGCTCTGTGGGTTTTGCTTGAGTCAAGATATTTAGGGCCAAATCCTGATACACAGTCTTCCCTTGGGATCACAGGTAGTAACCTGCTAGCATGATTAGGCTCCCAGGGTATACTGTGATTTAGAAACAATATAGCCTGTTCAAATCCATGTGGAGCTCAAGGATACCAGGACGGGACATGGCTAAGGGAAGAGTGTATTAGGGGAAAGCCAGGACTCTCCATTGGCCTGACTCAAAGGCCATTCAAGGGATTATTATCATTAATCACTTATATTGTCTCATGGGGCAAGGGAGGGAGGGGCGGTTGGTGTGGGGAGTGAGGAGGACTCAGCAAGCCAGCAGTGGGTGGGAGGGTGAGGAAGGACAAGAAGGTGTGGTCTGGGGTGGAGTGGTGGTGGGGCCGATGGCACCCCAATGTGTCCCGATATTTTATTGTTGTGATCTGGTCACCCTACATAGATCAGTTCCTTTAGGATGTTTTTAAACTCATACAGATCTTTCCTCTACCACAACTTTTGCCAGTATTGGCCAAACTCAGATTCCAAATTGGACATAGATTTTATACTCTAGTTGATAAAAATATTGATATAATAAGATTCCAGGCTTGTCACTCTGTTTGTGTGTCACTCCAAAGCCTAGAATGTCTGTTGAGTCAGTGTGAAGCAATGGAAACAGCTATAAACATGGTTGAGAGCGCCTTTTCTTTAGAATATCACCAGGTTCAATTATTGCTGGGATTGATGGTCTGTTATTGTGAATATTTTAAATTCTCAGTAATTTTGACTTTACAAATTACACTTCTGTGGTGTACAGCTACAATAAAGCACATATCTATGCCAGTAGTGTAGACCATTGTGATATCAGAATTAACTCAACCAATCAGGCCATAGCTAAATTGCATGCAACCGTTTCATTGGTTGCAGAGGAGAGATTGCACAGATGGTGGATTATTTTGCCCAACTGCAACATCTGTGTTCAGCATGGTGTTCAGCAAGCAGTATTCATTATGACTGTGATGAGGTCTTTTAGAAAATATAATTGAATGAAAATAGGAATCTAAAATGGGTTTTCTTTACAGTGAACTTAGTGATCATGCATAATAACTGAAGTAACACGTCGAAATATAAGGACAACATTGGCAGCAGCAGTGCAAGCTTCATCACATTGCCTTATCAGTATGCCTGCCTCATACAGCGAGAGGGGCTGATTCTAAAAGAAACGAACAGTCCTTCATGTCCATTTGTAACCAAACTTAAACTATATAGGCTATTGAACAGACATCAGTTTTTAGTAACTTTTCATCAAGTAGGGCCAGATTTTCAAGGTAGTTAGGCACCTAAAGGTACAGAAACAGACACCTAGTGGGATTTTCAAAAGCACTTAAGCAGGTTAACCTATTTCTTAACATGTATTCTTAGGTGCCCACATAGCTTTTGACAGTCTGACCCTATCAGACCAGAGCTGATTCTGAGCCAATGACGAAGTGAAAGATTCCCATGACCTTGAGTCGGCTATGGCCAGATTTTTAAAATATTTTGTGCTTAAAGATGTAGTCAGGAGCCTCATGGGACTTTCAAAAGTATCTAGGGCCTAGATCCACAAAAGGACTTAGGCATCTAGAAAAATCACTGGAATCCACAAAGCCTGAGTTAGGCCCCCAGGCTCCCGATACAATGTCTGGGGAGAGATAATTGTCTAAGAATTGGATCCACAAAAGCCTACATGTAAGGCAGGCAGCTGCCTAAGCTAGCCAATAACAGATGCCAATAAGAGGGGTGTGTCATAAGCACGGCCCCTTTCATGGAGTTAGGCATGTAAATATGGATGGGAGGTAGGCATCTCCTCCTGAAGTTAGGGGCCAAAACTATTTTGTTTGAGGTAAAGGGGTTGCTTGCAAAAAGTAGAGGAGGCATCTCCCTTACAACTTTTAGTCCAGTCATTAGAGCACTCACCCAGGATGTTTGCGATCCAGGTTCAATTCCCCCCTCTGCTTGAAAGGAAGAAAGGATCTGAATAGGGATCTCCCTTCTCCTTCTTACACAAAGGGGCAATTAAATCTGAGTCGCCAATATCCTTGGTGAGTACTCTAACCACCTGGCTAAAAGTTATACGAGAACCCCCTCCTCCACCTGGATTTTGTGGAGGGTCCAATTTGATAGGAATGTTTTGAGTATGCCTATCAGATCAGGCCCTACAAGTGAATTAGGAAGGAAAAAATCTATTTTCACCTGATTTGTGGGTCCCTCTGAGGCTTAGGCATGCAGTGAAACATGATGTGCATGCCCTGAGGCAGAAACTTCTGGTATGTCTACACTGCAGTTAAACACCCACAACTGGCCTGCGCTGGCTAACTCAGGCTCGCAGGGCTCAGGCTAAGGGGCTATTGAATTGTGGTGGAGATGTTCAGACACAGGCTGCAGCCCGAGATCTGGGACCCGCCGACCTCACAGAGTCCTAGAGCCTGGGCTCTAGCCCGAGCCTCTACATCACAATTAAACAGCCCGTTAGCCCAAGGCTCTGGGTTTTTAACTACAGCGTAGACATACCCTTAGACATCCAGGGATCTCATGGCAAAAATTGGGTGCCGAGGAATTCTAAGTGCCTACAGTGTTAGGTGGCAGGTGAGCAGGAGTTTTGAGGACCTTAGTGGCACCTAAATTTTGGATTTAGGCATTTAGGTGGGAGGTTGTACCTAAGACCCTTTGTGGATCCAGACCTACATCCCTAACTCCCTCACACCTAGGTGCTTTTGAAAATCCACTAACTGCCGATTAAAAAAAACCCTGCATTTTTAGACACCTAAATATCTTTAAAAATCTGGCACTTAGTCCCCACTCTATCAACATGTTTTCCTGATTCATTTTTTAAAGCAAGATGGCAAATTTAAAAAAGTGTGTGAAAGTAACAATAGATATAATATTATGCTAAGTTGATACACAGAAAAAATAGGCAGGGTGAGGGGAAATACTGTAAAGTTAACTGTCTTATATGTTGAAAATCTTATTTTTTTTTAAATAGCTGCATATTAAAATGGACAGGTCAAATCCTTACGTCTTTACTCAGATTTAATTCTGGCTAATTCCCATCCAAGTCAACAGTAGTTTGCCTGATGGTGCCCTGATCCTCAATTTAGAACATATAGATGGACTGCTGCACCTGCACAGGGCCCTACTGAAGTTAGTACAGCTGCATGTACAGTGTAAATTGAAGGATAGGAGCTTAAGAACTGACCTCAGGATTTGGTGCAGTGGTTTAATAGCATAGAAAAATGGATTCTAGATGTAGCTGAAAATAGAGGTCTGTTCTTCTTTGAGCTTATATAAAAGCCAGCATTGTTCTGACCTAAATTTTTGGTAATATTTCTAACTCAAATATAACAAAATATTTTGAACTGTTCTTGTACAACATTAAGACATTTCTTAGAGATATCATAGAGACTAACAAATTTATTTGAGCATAAGCTTTCGTGAGCTACAGCTCACTTCATAGCTCACGAAAGCTTATGCTCAAATAAATTTGTTAGTCTCTAAGGTGCCACAAGTACTCCTTTTCTTTTTGCGAATACAGACTAACACGGCTGCTACTCTGAAACCTGTCTTAGAGATATATGAACAATAAAGATAGGTTTCAGAGTAGCAGCCGTGTTAGTCTGTATTCGCAAAAAGAAAAGGAGTACTTGTGGCACCTTAGAGACTAACAAATTTATTTGAGCATAAGCTTTCGTGAGCTATGAAGTGAGCTGTAGCTCACGAAAGCTTATGCTCAAATAAATTTGTTAGTCTCTAAGGTGCCACAAGTACTCCTTTTCTTTTTGATTCATTTCTTCAGTTCACTTTGTGACATGGTATACAGTCCCTTTGGGCCTCAGTTGGAGAACTCAAAAGGGACAAAAGCACTCTGCCTTGATTTTGACACAGAAAAAAACCTCCCATCTATCTTTTAAATAGTACAGGACAACAGTGGTGATCTAGGCAACCAGCTGCCCTCCCCAGGGAATCTATGTGGATTGGGTTTGTTGAGTAAGGGCTTTCTGGTACCTGGAAGGAAACTCCTGTATAGTGAGTAGGTGGGAATTATTCCCTTCTCATCTTGAATTGGACTGAGGAAAAGTAGTCATGTTTCTGCTTGACATCGTTAGTCAGAACAGGTGAACTATATTACAAACTAACTCAGCACCAAATATAAACACCTGCGTCCAGCTCCACAAAGGGACATAGATATTGCAATGCTTGGTGTTGTGGCATTTAACTTTTAGGTGCCTAAAAAAAAAAACCACAGGAACAACACTGCAAGCCACAAAGTCTGAATGAGGTGCTTAAGGTCCCTATACAATCACTGGGGAGAGACAAGTGCTTTAGAAGGGGATTCACAAAAGCCATGGCGCTAGGCGGGAGCTGCCTAAGCTAGGCAATGGGAGATGCCGGTGACTGTCCCATCCTTATCATGGAGATAGGCATCTAAAGTCAGGCTGTATGCAAGTGCCTTTTCCTGATTATTTAAGTATTTATACTCAGTGGAACAGTTATTCAGAGAGGGAGAGAGAGAGAGCGCTTCTATTGTCCAATGGTTAGACCAACCACCTGGGACATGGAAGAGCAAGGGTCCAGTTCCCCTATTCCAATCACTCTTTCACTATTTAGCTGCAGTGGAACAGCTTCAACAGGATAGATTGTATCAGATTATCCAGTACCTCAGTGCTTTGAGCATTTTCCTGAAATGTGGGAGAGCCCTGTTCAAATCCTTTCTCCCCATCCTGATGGGGAAGAAGGAATTGCATCTAAGTCACTCAGGAGAATGTTCTAACCAGTAGACTAAAAGATGGGGAGCAGTTCTACCTCCTCTGGCAGCTAGACTTTGATTAGGACCTGACCTAGTAGGCAGTATCTGAGCACACCTGTGATGCTGGAAGACCAGGTGCCCCAGTGGAACACTGATGAATGTATAGCTCTAAACCAGTCTGGCTCACCTGTGTGTTAGTATTATTAAAATAGGCATTAGATTTATAAAAATGTGTTTAGACTTTATAAAATGCTTGTAGGGTGCTGCATGAATTAATCTCACTTAACATCTGTACCCCACCTTATAAAGTTATATTAAGTGTTTCAACTGTAAACCTCTAACTTGTATAACTCATTAAACAGGAAAGAAGCATTAAATAATGTAAAATGCTGGTTTCCTATAGAAGGTGCTAGGTTCTGCACACAAGGCCCATTGAAACCAAGTGAACCATTGTGAAACATCAAAGGACAAAAACTTTGTTGATTGACCCGCATATGCATGCCCTTGAAGCAGAGTTGCCAACTTTCACGGCCTAAATAAGCACCCCCTGACTTTCACAATAAGCCAAAAATCAAGTTGATCCCATTTCAAAACAATGCCAAACATGCCAATCCCTAAGAATCCCAATACTTTGTTACTAGATCCCCCCAGCGTGCAGACTGGGACTGTGACCCCTGACTCCCTCCCCTCCTGGCCAGGAGCTGATAAAAAAAAGAAGCAACAAGCCAAAAACTAGCCAACAAGCAACTCACAAGCCAATTAAGCGAAAAACAAGGCCAATTTCTGCGTTTTTTTCCACGGGTTTGGCATGTCTGCCATGAAGACGTGCACGATGACTTGTCCCATCAGTTTGAATTCTGGGGGAAGGGAATAAAAATCCCTGACTAGAAGAAACTGGATCGCTCTATGCTGCTTGAACTCTTAGGGGTGAAAATTTCTAAGCATGAGCAAGAGTTCCCCAGTGCTTGGCTGGGGTTAGCTCTAAAGGACTTACAGCATTTGCATATTACAGCAACTTCTATTACCTTTTGAGACTTAACACTGTAGCTTATTTGTCTAATTTGTTAGTCTCTAAGGTGCCACAAGTACTCCTTTTCTTTTTGCGAATACAGACTAACACGGCTGCTACTCTGAAACATGTCATTATGCAAGGCACTGAATTTAGCCGTATAGAGTGGAAATCTGTCAACTTCATGAAAAAACTCGCACAGATACAGACAGACATCATCTTCCTCTCCAAATGCAAACAGATGGACATCATACCGAAAGGACTGAAGGTAAAAAATCCATTACAATCTACATACCACACAGACTATGCTGACAGCTTGTGCCACACACTCTCAAAGAAACTGCGGAACCACCTGATCAACATCCTCTACAGCAAACAGGGAAAGATTAAGAATGAGCTCTCAAAACTGGATACTCTCATAAAGAACCAACCTTCCACACAAACTTCCTCGTGGCTGGACTTTACAAAAACTAGACAAGCCATTTACAAAACACACTTTGCTTCTCTACAAAAGAAAAAGGACACTAAGCTATCTAAACTACTATATGCCACAAGGGGCCACAACAATGGTTCCCGTAACCCACCCAGCAATATTGTTAATCTATCCAACTATACTCTTAGCCCAGCAGAAGAATCTGTCCTGTGTCGGGGCCTCTCCTTTTGCCCCTCCACCCCCACGAACATGATACAGTTCTGTGGTGACCTAGAATCCTATTTTCGACGTCTCAGACTCAAGGAATATTTCCAACACACCTCTGACCAACATATTAACCCACAGAGACCTTCCTGCCAACACTACAAAAAGAAGGATTCTGGGTGGACTCCTCCTGAAGGTCGAAACAGCAGCCTGGATTTCTGCATAGAGTGCTTCCGCCGACGTGCACGAGCTGAAATTGTGGAAAAGCAGCATCGCTTACCCCATAACCTCAGCCATGCAGAACACAGTGCCATCCACAGCCTCAGAAACAACTCTGACATCATAATCAAAAAGGCTGACAAAGGAGGTGCTGTCGTCATCGTGAATAGGTCAGAGTATGAACAAGAGGCTACTAGGCAGCTCTCCAACACCACTTTCTACAAGCCATTACCCTCTGATCCCACTGAGAGTTACCAAAAGAAACTACAGCATTTGCTCAAGAAACTCCCTGAAAAAGCACAAGAACAAATCCGCACAGACACACCCCTGGAGCCCCGACCTGGGGTATTCTATCTGCTACCCAAGATCCATAAACCTGGAAATCCTGGACACCCCATCTCAGGCATTATCATCCTGACAGCAGGATTGTCTGGCTGTGTAGACTCCCTCCTCAGGCCCTTCGTTACCAGCACTCTCAGCTATCTTCGAGACACCACTGACTTCCTGAGGAAACTACAGTCCATTGGTGATCTTCCTAAAAACACCATCCTAGCCACTATGGATGTAGAAGCCCTCTACACCAACATTCCACACAAAGATGGACTACAAGCTGTCAGGAACAGTATCCCCGATACTGTCACGGCTAACCTGGTGGCTGAACTTTGACTTTGTCCTGACCCATAACTATTTCACATTTGGTGACAATGTATACCTTCAAATCAGCGGCACTGCGATGGGTACCCGCATGGCCCCACAGTATGCCAACATTTTTATGGCTGACTTAGAACAACGCTTCCTCAGCTCTCGTCCCCTAATGCCCCTACTCTACTTGTGCTACATTGATGACATCTTCATCATCTGGACCCATGGAAAAGAAGCTCTTGAGGAATTCCACCATGATTTCAACAATTTCCATCCCACCATCAACCTCAGCCTGGACCAGTCCACACAAGAGATCCACTTCCTGGACACTACACTGCTAATAAGCAATGGTCACATAAACACCACCCTATATCGGAAACCTACTGACCGCTATTCCTACCTACATGCCTCTAGCTTTCATCCAGATCATACCACTCGATCCATTGTCTACAGCCAAGCGCTACGATATAACCGCATTTGCTCCAACCCCTCAGACAGAGACAAACACCTACAAGATCTCTATCATGCATTCCTACAACTACAATACCCACCTGCTGAAGTGAAGAAACAGATTGACAGAGCCAGAAGAGTACCCAGAAGTCACCTACGACAGGACAGGCCCAACAAAGAAAACAACAGAACGCCACTAGCCATCACCTTCAGCCCCCAACTAAAACTTCTCCAACGCATCATCAAGGATCTACAACCTATCCTGAAGGACGAGCCATCGCTCTCTCAGATCTTGGGAGACAGGCCAGTCCTTGCTTACAGACAGCCCCCCAATCTGAAGCAAATACTCACCAGCAACCACACACCACACAACAGAACCACTAACCCAGGAACCTATCCTTGCAACAAAGCCCGTTGCCAACTCTGTCCACATATCTATTCAGGGGATACCATCATAGGGCCTAATCACATCAGCCACACTATCAGAGGCTCGTTCACCTGCGCATCTACCGATGTGATATATGCCATCATGTGCCAGCAATGCCCCTCTGCCATGTGCATTGGCCAAACTGGACAGTCTCTACGTAATAGAATGAATGGACACAAATCAGACGTCAAGAATTATAACATTCAAAAACCAGTTGGAGAACACTTCAATCTCTCTGGTCACTCGATCACAGACCTAAGAGTGGCTATACTTCAACAAAAAAGCTTCAAAAACAGACTCCAACGAGAGACTGCTGAATTGGAATTAATTTGCAAACTGGATACAATTAACTTAGGCTTGAATAGAGACTGGGAATGGATGAGTCATTACACAAAGTAAAACTATTTCCCCATGGTATTTCTCCCTCCCACCCCACCCCCCACTGTTCCTCTGATATTCTTGTTAACTGCTGGAATTAGCCTACCTTGCTTGTCACCATGAAAGGTTTTCCTCCTCTTCCCCCCCCCCCCCCCCCCCCCCCCCCCCGCTGCTGGTGATTGCTTATCTTAAGTGATCACTCTCCTTACAGTGTGTATGATAAACCCATTGTTTCATGTTCTGTGTGTGTGTGTGTGTGTGTGTGTGTATAAATCTCTCCTCTGTTTTTTCCACCAAATGCATCCGATGAAGTGAGCTGTAGCTCACGAAAGCTTATGCTCTAATAAATTTGTTAGTCTCTAAGGTGCCACAAGTACTCCTTTTCTTTTTGTCTGTGTATGTTTACCTGCTTTAACTCTGGAAGTAACTCTCACTTATTGTTCTTAGTTAATAAATCTTTAGATAGCTTTTCTTATAGGATTGGTTTCAAGCATTGTCTTTGGTATAGGATCTAAGGTGCATTTGACCTGGGCTAAGTGACTCATCCTTTGGGACTGGGAGTAACCTGAATATTGTTGTGATTTTTGGTGTGAGGGACCATCTATCACAAAGGTAAGCTTGCCTGGATGGCAAGATAGTCCTCTTGGGTACTCCAATATGTTTGTGACTTCATGTTAAGGCTGTTATAGGGCTTGAGGAGTTCACGCTGGATACTTGGTTGATGAAACCTAAATATAAAACAAAAAAAGAAAAGGAGTACTTGTGGCACCTTAGAGACTAACAAATTTATTTGAGCATAAGCTTTCGTGAGCTACAGCTCACTTCATCGGATGCATTTGGTAGAAAATACAGAGGGGAGATTTATATACACACACAGAGAACATGAAACAATGGGTTTTATCATACACACTGTAAGGAGAGGGATCACTTCAGATGAGCCATTACCAGCAGCGGGGCGGGAGGAAGGAAAACCTTTCATGGTGACAAGCAAGGTAGGCTATTTCCAGCAGTTAACAAGAACATCTGAGGAACAGTAGGGGGTGAGGTAGGGGGGAGAAATAACATGGGGAAATAGTATTACTTTTTGTAATGACTCATCCATTCCCAGTCTCTATTCAAGCCTAAGTTAATTGTATCCAGTTTGCAAATTAATTCCAATTCCACAGTCTCTCGTTGGAGTCTGTTTTTGAAGTTTTTTTGTTGAAGAATAGCCACTGTGGGTTAGCTGTGACACCAACATTCCACACAAAGATGGACTACGAGCCGTCAGGAACACTATCCCCGATAATGTCACGGCTAACCTGGTGGCTGAACTTTGTGACTTTGTCCTCACCCATAACTATTTCACATTTGGGGACAATGTATACCTTCAAATCAGCGGCACTGCGATGGGTACCCGCATAGCGCCACAGTATGCCAACGTTTTTATGGCTGACTTAGAACAACGCTTCCTCAGCTCTCGTCCCCAAATCCCCCTACTCTACTTGCGCTACATTGATGACATCTTCATCATCTGGACACATGGAAAAGAAGCCCTTGAGGAATTCCACCATGATTTCAACAATTTCCATCCCACCATCCAGCTCAGCCTGGACCAGTCCACACAAGAGATCCACTTCCTGGACACTACACTGCTAATAAGCAATGGTCACATAAACACCACCCTATATCGGAAACCTACTGACTGCTATTCCTACCTACATGCCTCTAGCTTTCATCCAGATCATACCACACGATCCATTGTCTACAGCCAAGCTCTACGATATAACCGCATTTGCTCCACCCTCTCAGTCAGAGACAAACACCTACAAGATCTCTATCATGCATTCCTACAACTACAATACCCACCTGCTGAAGTGAAGAAACAGATTGACAGAGCCAGAAGAGTACCCAGAAGTCACCTACGACAGGACAGGCCCAACAAAGAAAACAACAGAACGCCACTAGCCATCACCTTCAGCCCCCAACTAAAACCTCTCCAACGCATCATCAAGGATCTACAACCTATCCTGAAGGACGGCCCATCACTCTCACAGATCTTGGGAGACAGGCCAGTCCTTGCTTACAGACAGCCCCCCAACCTGAAGCAAATACTCACCAGCAACCACACACCACACAACAGAACCACTAACCCAGGAACCTATCCTTGCAACAAAGCCCGTTGCCAACTCTGCCCACATATCTATTCAGGGGACACCATCATAGGGCCTAATCACATCAGCCACACTATCAGAGGCTTGTTCACCTGCGCATCTACCAATGTGATATGTCATCATGTGCCAGCAATGTCCCTCTGCCATGTACATTGGTCAAACTGGACAGTCTCTACGTAAAAGAATAAATGGACACAAATCAGACGTCAAGAATTATAACATTCAAAAACCAATTGGAGAACACTTCAATCTCTCTGGTCACTCGATTACAGACCTGAGAGCGGCTATTCTTCAACAAAAAAACTTCTAAAACAGACTCCAATGAGAGACTGCGGAATTGGAATTAATTGGCAAACTGGATACAATTAACTTAGGCTTGAATAGAGACTGGGAATGGATGAGTCATTACACAAAGTAAAACTATTTCCCCATGTTATTTCTCCCCCCCACCCCACCCCCCACTGTTCCTCAGATGTTCTTGTTAACTGCTGGAAATAGCCTACCTTGCTTGTCACCATGAAAGGTTTTCCTCCCTCGCCCCGTGCTGCTGGTGATGGCTCATCTTAAGTGATCACTCCTCTTACAGTGTGTATGATAAAACCCATTGTTTCATGTTCTCTGTGAGTGTATATAAATCTCCCCTCTGTATTTTCCACCAAATGCATCCGATGAAGTGAGCTGTAGCTCACGAAAGCTTATGCTCAAATAAATGTGTTAGTCTCTAAGGTGCCACAAGTACTCCTTTTCTTTTTGCGAATACAGACTAACAAGGCTGCTACTCTGAAAAGTATAAAACACACAACCAGTTTGGGGTTTGTGCTCTATTTCTTTAGAGTCTGCCCTGAGGTTGTTTTTTCATGGTATTCAGGCCCCACACACAAGATAGGCAAGCAAACACCTGTCTTCCCCCAGTTTGTTGATTGCTCTGAAGCTTATGTGTCCAGATGTCTGGAGTGAGACGACAGTCAGCATGCTCAGAGATAGAAATGTAGACACCTCAGAAACTCTTTACTGTAAAAACTTAGATGCCACGTAAATTTAGGTGCCTATAGGGTTTGGCAGGAGTTTTCTGGATCACAAAACTCTTAAACTGGGATTTAGGCACCTAAACCTCAGATTTAGGTGCCTAAATCTGGGGTTTAGGTATCTAAGTACCCTTGTGGATCCCACCCATGGAACCTGATTCTCATTATTTTTTTACCTCTACTTGTGTAGTCATTTACATTGTGGCAAAGTGAGTGTAAAAGCCACTCCTATGATTTTTGCAGCTTTTTATACCTACTTGCATAGATGTAAATGATTACAAAAGGTGAAAAGTGGTGGAGAATACGCCCCTTGTTTTTACTCAAGCCTGGTCTACACAGTTTGAGTAGCTGGATTAGAAAGTAGCGGATGTTGATTAGATGTATTGTTACCTAAGTGGTTTGTTTTTCTTTGGTTAAATAATTGTTAATTGTATAAAGGGAAATATGGCTTTCTGATTCTTAGCCATGATGATTTTATTTTGAGTCACTAGAGAAAAAAAAAATCTAAATCTCAGGAAGGTAATTTTTTCTTTGAACAAAGAAAAACACTTGTGTATCTCTAATAACAATGCCCTGAACTTTCTGTTCACTTCATGAAGAAATGTACCTGATTGTTCAAACCAACAGGCAGAACTTAGTTTGGAATATTTCAGTGGTTGCTTGACAAAAGAAGTGATTGTTGTACTGTATACTTCATTTCCATTTCCTCTATTGTTATAACATTGTGCATAAGCAGTAAAAATGATGTTCACATTGAATCATTGTGATTAAGATACTGCATACAAATTTTTAAAAATGCACAAGCTGTTGTGTTTTAGCAGTCAGCCAAGAAATGCTACTTACAAAATGCCCATTGGTCAAGTAGCAGCTTCCCTGCAAAAGCAAAAACAAAAAAATGGGCCTTTTATATAATCAATCAATTTTAGAATGTTAGATGCTCTAAAA
This sequence comes from Dermochelys coriacea, assembly GCF_009764565.3. Classification (NCBI taxonomy): domain Eukaryota; kingdom Metazoa; phylum Chordata; order Testudines; family Dermochelyidae; genus Dermochelys; species Dermochelys coriacea. The sequence goes on from NC_050069.1 coordinate 197,726,568, forward strand.
ACCAGATCCTGATCCTGCAAACACTTGTGTACCTGACTTCATTATGTGTATTCACATACTCAGAGTTAAGCACCTGCATAAAATGTCTGCAGGATCACTGCCCTGGAGCAGTACTTAGAAATCATTTAAACTCTATGAGACTAAGTGGATGTAACAGTTTCTTTAAAAAAACTTAAGGATATTGATCAGAGAGAAATCTTTGTAATCATTGAATACAGGCAGTGGAACTGGAACAAATTTTATAATGAGGATGCTGAAAACCATTGAACAAGCCAGGGGTGTGTTGCCAAACCCCTTGTTTACATTGGCCTCATTAACACTACAAAAGTGACTTCCATTCCTTCTCCTCAACTGTTACCTACTTCTAACTTAAATTGAATTGGCTCCTTAGCAATGACCCCCCCCCACTTGTGAAGGCAACTCCTATCTTTTCATATGCTGTGTATTTCTACCTCCCTACTGTATGTTCCACTCCATGCATCTGATGAAGAGGGTTTTAGCCCAGGAAAGCTTATACCCAAATACATTTGTTTGTCTCTAAAGTGCCACAAGGACTCCTTGTTGTTTTTACCCCTAGTTCCAGCACCCTTGAATACAGGTATGAAATGGCCGTGTTGGGGTAGCCAATTAATAATTTTGTTATACTTCTGAATGTATAGGTAGTTTCTTTGAGCTATCTAGTTCTATGAATATCCTCATCTATCTCCTTTTAATATTTACCCCTGCCTATGCATGTGTGTAATGTCCCCTGTGATAGATGGGTGAAGAGTAATATTTAAGGGGGGTGGCAGGTAAAAGTAGGCTGGGAGCATCTGGAAAGACATCCAGAGGGGACACGCACGATTTTCGGCGGCGTCCAATGCTTCTTGCACAGGAACACAGAACGGTCCCGATGCTCCAGGGAGCAGCAATACTTTCCAAGGGTCACGTGTGCTGTGCAAGGGGGTCGCTGTTGCCGCACTTGGGCAGGCGAGGGCGCTGGCGCCTGCAAGAGAAGGAGGTCCCTTTAAGAAGGGGCGGCCCTAGTCACAGAGCCTAGTACCGAAGTTCTGTGGCTATATGAGGGGGCGGGGCTACACTTACGTCACGTCCCGCCCGCGCACTGTATGCCGGGAGGTGTAGTCCCGCCTCGTCGTCTTCCGGGAGCCGCCGGAGCCCTTCGAAGAGCGACGTTGGTGTCACGTGAGGGGTTTGTTGACTTCCTTGAGGGGGCGGGAGGTCCTGGTAACGGCGTCGTCAGGCCGGGCCCCCGGGCGGAGGTGATGGGAGCCCGGAGGATCCCGAGTAGAGACCGCGGCGGCCGCTGCCGCTTCCTCTTCGCCGCCGCCCGCCAGTGACCGGAGCCGAGCGGAAACCCCCCGGCAGGTCAGCTCCGGTCCTTCCCCAGAGGGGATGGGGCAGATGGGCCGGGCCGGGCCGGGCCGGGCCGGGGGGGGGGAGAGCGGTGACAAGCGCTCTCAGCCGCTGGCTCGGGCTGACGTAGAGCCGTAGCCCTCGACGCTCACAGCGGCCTGCTGCGGGAGCACCTCTGCGCCCACGCGCTTCCTGCCCGCCCCGCTGCCTGCTCCGGGCCCCCCGGGGCTCGTCCGCATTGGGACGGTTCCTGTCTCTCCTCCAGCGACTTAGCGGAGGCGATGCGGGGCGCCGTGCCCTGGTCCGCGCGGACCGCACAGTCACGGGCAGCGGCGTCTGTGCTGGCCAGATGGCCCCGGGCCTCCACAGGGAAGTTACCTTTAAATCCACCCAGCGAGTATTTTACGTCCTCTGCTGCAGAGGAAGGTGGCGGGGTGACCGGAGGAAAGGGGCAGCGAATAGGCTGCTGTGGCCCGGAGCTGGGCAGGTGTCTGGGGATTATGCAGGGAAAGTGGCTGCATCAGAATCCTAGAATATCAGGGTTGGAAGGGACCTTAGGATGTCATCTATTCCAATCCCCTGCTCAAAGCAGGACCAATCCCCAGTTTTTGCCCCTGATCCCTAAATGGCCCCCTCAAGGATTGAATTCACAACCCTGGGTTTAGCAGGCCAATGCGCTCAAACCATTGAGCTATCTATCGCTCCTCCGAATGGCACCAGGAGGAGGAACCCTGCAAATGAAGCCTTTTCAGATGAGGCTGCATGATGCTCACAATTCCATAACATAGGTAGTGAAAGGGAGAAACTGTTCAGGGGGAGAAAAATGTTATCAAACACCATGAAGTCCTATAATGCACACCCAAATACAACTGTCCTGAGCGCATTATAAAGGTGGGTTAATACTCATAAATGTAGAGAAATGTGTATTGTCATGGGCTTGAAAAATTCACTTGCAAGTGGGGAATGAGCATGTGTGAAGGGGGAGAGCGGTGTAATTTGTCTGATTTATCAGAACATTTAAATTCTGCACAACTACGTGTTTGGTCCTTCTAGCTGCCAAGATAACCACCTAAATGTAAGCTTGTGTGTGTGTGTGTGTGGTTCTGAGTTTGCAGATAGACCTCTCCAGCTTCTCCACTAATTCTCCTAACTCTTTCCCAACAGCAGGAAAATTAAATTAACAAGGATGTCTGATACCTTTTCTGCCCTTCAGAATAATGTGAGCAGGGATGAAACTGAAAAGAATCATGTCCATGTCACTGCTAACATTTGGGGAAAGGTATAAGCAGTAGCAGCCAAGGCAGGCACTGGAGTTATTCTCTGAGGAGGAATAATGGAGACTTGGGAGACTAGAAGCCCGGCTCTCATATGGAAATCATTTTGCAATATAGTGTGAGATCAAAAATTTTGATGGAAATTGGTGAGGGAATGTTCTGTTTTTCCACTAATATCACATCTCTGTGATGTAATGTGCAGAAAAGAGAGAGAGGATAGTTTCTTGTTCGATGTTCAGATCTGATGGTGGGGAAGTGGAACCCTTTGTTAAAAGGGAAGTCTAGTCTAAGCACAGGATTAGGAACTTTAAAAAAAAAAAATTAATTCTGACTGCCATGTGAGTCCTCTGTGCCCTTGAGCAACTTGCTTAATCTCTTTTTCAATTTCCCCATCTATAAAATGTGTATTGCACTTAACTACTTCACATGTTGTTGATGATTGTGCAATGTTTATAAAGACCTTTGAACAAGAAAATAGTAAGTGCCAGGTTTTATTAATAAACCAAGGGAAATGATTATGTCCTAAGACAAGTAACATGTTAAATCTCAAAAGCCGTTTATTACTATTTAATATGAATTATAGAAGAACAATAAATGCTTTCTGTAAGCTAACCGTAAATCTAGGGGGGCACATGAACTATTGGTGTATACGAGCAACATTTTAGTGTCATGTGCTCTTAGAAATATTTGGTTTAATTACTTGTAAGAGGGGAGAACAGTAAAATAGGACTATGTTTTTTAGTCACAAACTTATTTGGGATATACATAAAGCCCTACCAAACTCAGGTCAATTTCATGGTCATAGGATTTTAAAAATTGTAAATTTCATGATTTCAGCTATTTAAATCTGAAATTTCACTGTTATAATTGTCGGGGTCCTGACCCAAAAAGGAGTTGCGGGGAAGGTGGGTCGCAAAGTTATTGTAGGGGGGATTGTAGTACTGCTACCCTTACTTCTGTGCAGCTGTTGTCTTCAGAGCTGGGCAGCTGGAGAGCAGCAGCTGCTGGCCAGGATCCCAGCTCTGAAGGCATAGCCACCACCAGCAGCAGTGCAGAAGTAATGATGGCATGGCTTGGTATTGCCACCCTTACTTTTGCACTGCTGCTAGTGGGGCGCTGCCTGCTAGTGGGGCACAGTTGGGTGCCCGGCCAACAGCCGTCACACTCCTGCCCCCCAAGCTCTGAAGGCAGTACAGAAGTAAGGGTGGCAATATCACAACCCCCCCTAAAATAACCTTGGTGACCCCCCCCCCACAACTCCCTTTTGGGTCAGAACCCTCAGTTTGAGAAATGCTGGTCTCCCCCCTCTGTACAGAATAGGGTAAAAGTACACAAACGACTAGATTTCATGGGGGAGACCAGATTTCACGGTCTGTTTTGCGTTTTTCATGGCCGTGAATTTGGTAGGGCTCTAGATATACAGTAACACTTCTATTTTGTTTGCTTTGTCTTATATCTGGAAGTAAGAGTAAAAAACCAAGTATTAATATTTAATCACTTTTTTCATGAAATAACACTATTCTGAAAACTGATATAAACTGCATAAATCTGTGCCATAGCCAAATAAAAGTAATGCATTGTGTCTTATTTTAATGAGATGTAGCAGATGAACAAAAGGAGAATCAACACCATCTGACCAATTAGCTCTCTGCATACCATGAGCAAGCACTCAGTAGTCCATGGACTGTAGTTTGAGAACTCCTGACTTGTGAAATAATACATATATTAAATTTCAGAAAACATTTTTGTGACTATCACCTATTCATAGATCATAAATCTATCTCAAATACTATTTTTGAGGCAATTGGAAACTGGACTAACATAAGAACAGCCATGCTGGGGTCAGACCAATGATCCATCTAGCCTAATGTCCTGTCTTCGGACAGTGGCCACTGTCCGGTGCTTCAGAGGGAATGAACAGAACAGGCAGTCATCAAGTGATCCAGCCCCTGTTGTCCACATCCAGCTTCTGGCAGTCAGAGGCTAGGGACACCCAGAGCATGGGACTGCATCCCTGGCCAACTTGACTAATAGCCATTGATGGACCTATCCTCCATCTTCCTACCTATCTAATTCTTTTTTGAATCTAGTTATACTTTTGGCCTTCACACCATCCCCTGGCATCGAGTTCCACAGGTTGACTGTGTTGTGTGAAGAAGTGCTTTCTTTTGTTGGTTTTAAACCTGCTGCCTATTATTTTAAATGGTTCTTGTTATATGAAGGAGCAATATTCATTTTCTCCACACCTTTCTCCACATATTCATTTTCTCCACACCTTTCATGTGTGTGTGGTTTGTTTGTTTGGTTTTTTTAGACCTCTATCATATCTCCCCTTAGTTGTCTCTTTTCCAAGCTGAAAAGTCCCAGTCTCTTTAATCTTTCCTCATATGGAAGCTGTTTCATATCCTTAATCATATTTGTTTCCGTTTTTTGTATCTTGTCCATTTCTAATGTATCTTTTTCTTTTTTGAGATAGGGCAACCAGAACTGTATGCAGTACTCAAAGTGGCAGTACTCAAGCTGTGGGTGATTTGTGATTCATTTCACTAATACTACTGTTCAATTAGATCATATTACTTGTAGTGGAAAGACTTTTTATATGTATACCTAATCTCTGTCATCTTTGCTCATTACTCTTTAAAAATTTCCTTTCTTTCTATGCCATTTAGGGCAGGTTTCTAATTTTTCTCTCACTACTTTATCTCCAGCCCAACTGTTTTCATGAAAATGATGCGGCCTCAGAGCACGGATTTGGTTTCGTTTTGAGAGACACAACTCCTCTGCCCCTTCATTGTGCTGTTTCAGAAGTAGCCTTTATAACGTAGCTAATTGTGTACTGTGTAAAGGACAGATTTTGGCCTTGTATATGCTTATAGTTCCCATCTTCTTTAGTAAGAGTTTAATGTATTAGCTGAAGATAGAACTCAGTCTCAAATCTTTTTTCCTTCTGTCAGTTATTTTAGAAGTTTTCACATAGTGTAGACCTAAATTAATAAGCAGTTGATCTTGCTAACTGTGAATATTCTGATATCTTTCATAGTGTTAGAATATTCCTTAATTATGATTCCTTCCCCATTGCACACTACCATATACTTCAGCTAGAAACATAAACTGGGTACAGTGCACTTCTTGGCCAGCGGACAGCTGTTTAATATAAAATGAATAATTGATTTCAGTATCATTTTTATTGGGCAGGAATGCATATCACACGCAACTTCACAGTAGGCACCTTTGACAGTTTGAGTAAAGAGAGAATTCTCAATGAGCACAGAAACTGACCTACGTTTGCAATTAAAGGAATCACATTATGGCCATTGCTAGTCTATATCTAAACACATTTTTTTCTTTTTTTTTCTTTGCCTATAATTTGTTACTCGCTTTTTGCATCTTTTCTTAAGTTAGATTGTAAGCTGCTTGGGGCAGTGACCACATCTTTCTTTGTGTGTGTTTGATGATCTGTTTTTTAACAATGCTTAGAAAATTGAAACAATAAGTATATCTTAAGAAGGTGGCTCCTTTGAGATTTCAGGGAGGCTTATGCTACCACTGTCAGTAGTGTATCTGTTCAGTGGATAAAGAGGACTTTAGTTTTTGTGGGTATCCTTCTAATTTTCAAAATCAGAAAACTCTCTGTAACAGAGCAACTTCCTGCAGTATCTTTGGGAGGAGATATTTTATTAGGTGTATGAATGGTTTATGAATCATTGTGGGTCATGTTTGTATGCACTCCATCGCGGGAGGATTTCCACAGCACCTCCAGGAAGTGAAAACAGTAGAGGATGATGAAGGCAAATGACTCAAGTTATAATACCTTGAGAGAGGTACTGCCTCCTGGGGAGGCTCCCATATTCTATTTCGAAGTGGATTCTTCAGAGACCAACAGACAAAGGACTTTTGGATAAATAGCCCAAGGTTAAACTGTCTAAGGGCTTTCTTCCTGATCCAGCAAATAGACAAGGCCTTCCGTCCAACAGGGTCCCCAGCCTTTGTGGAAGGGTTAGAAAGATTTTGGCTTTCTGGGGCCCCATAAGACTGATGGATGACACACTGGTAAGCTGTTGGCCTGTGTACAGGGATGTTTTACAGAGACAACATAAAAACCTGTAATGCTTTTGCCTGAAGAATAAATGCGCTTGCTTAAGAAGCGCTCTGTTGTAACTGCTAGTAATTTCTCTGTTAGTCACTCTCGGAGAAAAGTCAAAGCACAGGCACTAGCCTTTTTAGGCAGACTGGCTTGCTTGGGATCTCACAGTGTAATCCAGGAGGCTGTGCAGTCTTAAAACCCCTGGTCAGGAGGTAGTGAGACATGAGTTTCCATCTAGGAGAGTTGAAAGCTAGGAGCTGGAAACCTTTGAGTGCCCTGGAGAGGCCACAGATGGGGAAATACAGGTGCAGTTACCCTGAAACTGTGACACTCACTTTGTTTCCTTACCAATCTTTTTTTTTCTTTAAACAGGTGCCTGCAGAGCTCTCATGTGCAGTGTATGCAAATGTTTCAATAGTGCAACAGTAGATTACAAATCAAAGTCCAACTTTTAAATCACTTGATTTCATCTATCTAGATGTATTATGTGGATGTTTTTAGAATTCTTAAACAGATTTCATTAGTCCAAATTTAGTTTTCTATTTATGTACTTACTACTCATTTGCTAATTTTGAAAATGGAGTCAATCTGCTATCTTGGTTCTGTTTCCAGTTCATGTGACTGAGTACTGTGATGTTGTTACATTAATGTGCAAGTTTGGAACCTCATTTGTGCTGCTTCCTTTCACAATGTAAAGGATTGGTGTCTTTTATGATGCAGGGATGTAGTTAAATATACCTTGTGTTAATTGAGATATTATAAATTAGGTTTTTAATGTTTTTCCTTTAATTTCATGCAATGTATATGTTGAGGCAGTCTCCTAACTCTAACTTTCTATCCCTTAGTACCTACAGTGTCTTAATCCCCAGTCAAACAGGGCACTGTTATACTTCTTTCCTTCAGTGTGCCCTTGTCAATTTCACTTAGAAGCAAACTGTCTAAAAATCACATCTGTCCTCCTGAACTTCATACTTCCTCCTCTACTCATCACCCTCTCACCAGATTTCCTCCCCATAATGATCTTCTAATAAACTCCCCGCCCCCATCCCTCAAGGGTATGAAGCTGAGGAAGTTAGAGTTGGCCATCCTAACACCTTGAGAAATGAGGGGGAAGTACCAGTTTGAGTTCCTCTAACTTAGCATAAGCAGGATCTTTCTCATGAATGGATTGTCTTGTTATGCTATGTAGAACCAGCTAAAACAATCCATACCAGATCTGTTTTTGTAGCTGTAATGGTCCCAGAATATTTCAGGGACAAGGTGGTGTGACAAAGTTCCTCCTCTGCCTTGGTGGGTCCTGCGCTTACTGGTGGATTTGCTCGCCTCAGAGTGTCACTGCAGCCCTCAGTTTGGCCACTTTCGTGGCTCAAATCTGCCATTCACTCAGTTAGCCTCATCACTGGCCAGCATGGGGAAAAGGAAGAACAACAATCCCCGCAGTCTCTGCTGATCCACCTAGTGGATCTGGGAACAGGCCAGAGACCTTCCCATCTGGTGGAACCCACAGTCCAAGTCAACTCCTCCAGTATCAAGTGGGGGGATGGGGGGGAACCCAGCACCAGACCAGGTGTATGAGGTACCATGTTACCAGAAGAATCTAGTGTAGGATTTTGAGAATTCTTTTTTTTTTTTAAACTGAAGATCTTTTGAAACATAAATTTTTAGTGCAGTAAAAAGACTCTTGACATGCACAGAAGAAATGTACAATTCCTGAATTTATAAAGCAGCATTTGTACATGTTATATCTCTTATTAGGCTGGAAAGTCAGATCATAAACTTTTTGAAAGAGAGCTCAAAGATAACAATAAGATTTCTTTCGCTAAGAGAATAGCATGAGAATACATATAGGACAGGACTGTCATGCTGTCTGGAATGGCTCTCCTCTGTGATGACTATCTCAGGGCAAAAAGAAAAGGAGTACTTGTGGCACCTTAGAGACTAACACATTTATTTGAGCATAAGCTTTCGTGAGCTACAGCTCACTTCATCGGATGCATTCAGTGGAAAATACAGTGGGGAGATTTATATACACAGAGAACATGAAACAATGGGTGTTACCATACACACTGTGAGGAGAATGATCAGGTAAGGTGAGCTATTACCAGCAGGAGAGCGGGGGACAGACTGTCAGAAAACAATGGCAAACACCCCAAATTGATGGTATGTTCTATAATTAGATTTCACCAAGCCAGTAACATATCTGAACTCCTGGATTGCTTTACCAGTCTTACTGTGGAGTCACAGACAGTCTCCCTTAGCCTCTCCAGGCTGTCTTGCCACCCAGAGAAACAGAACTTTGTGATTAAAAGATAATTTAAACCTAAAATTGCACCATATCAGTCCCAAAAGACCAGCCACTTGCCCCAGATCAATTGATATTCCAGATCTTACAGCAAAAACAATTCTGGCAGCCAGTTCTTTAATAAACTAATTAAAAGTTTATTAGCTAAGAAAAAAGAGGCTTTTTGAGAGGTTAAAGCAGGTAAAATATAATCGGTAAACCACTGTTTATAACTCCAAATGGTGGTAGTGATGTAAGTGTTAGTTTCCCAAAAGTCTTTTCCACGGTTACCCAGAGTAATTTTGGGCTCTCCATCTTCTCATTCAGCTATTCTGCCTTGTTAGAATCCCAATGGTCCAGAGATAAAGGATCTTCCTTTAAATCCCTATTTATAGCTTCTCACAGAAGACAAGCTGGCAGTCTCTCTACCCACATGGGTTTTTCTTTTGATGACAGCGAATGAGGAAGGCATTTAAACTTTTGACCTCTGCCCATGTACACAATGGCAATTTGCTGTGAAATTAACAGAAAATGCTAAAGTCTTTAAGTACTTCATAATCATTTCACAAGATTTCTTTGATGGGTAACTTAGTTGCAAGGGTACTTACCATGTAAATGTTTGCTATTACATTTATGACGGAAATAGATAAGAAAAAAAATGCAAGTTACCTTCCATTAGTTTTATGAAGTTTAAACACACAAAACACTTACACATTTTAAAATCGCTTTGATCTAATACACAAGTGAATTGACCTGAATACACTCTAGTATGACCTGGTCAGCCAGCGTCACAATGACAATAATGAAAAACAGGAGACCATATCTGAAGTTAGTAAAAGATTATCAGAATTGGTGCTAATAAAGGAATAGGGAAGATGCAGAGCTGAAGGTTAGGAGCTACTTGAGTATGCAGAGAGACAGAGGACTTAACTGTATACCTTTTTGCAAATGATCATTATTTGATGTAGTTCAGAGATATCAGCCCTGTTTTCTGTCATTGACTTGCAAAAGCTGCGAAGACTGTTTCTCCTTCTGGTCCAAATATAACTTGGAACAAGCCAAGCTCTAAAACAGCATTGATGATTTATATTCCGTAAGTGTTATTTAAACACATAAGAGATTATGGATTTTGGTCAATGGAAAATATTGCAAACGGTGAAAGTTGGTGAAGTTTATAAGTACAGAAGAGTGTAAATAGGGAATGAGAAGTGTAAGAGTATGGAAACATCTGACTGTATAACTTGATCATTGATGAAAAATGGGTGTCATGGATTCTCTGTAAACTTGCGATGACATAGCAAAGATAAATAAAAAGGACATTTTTTTTAAAGTGTCTATGGCATTATGCCTGAAGGCTTTTTAAACTGTAGTGCTTTTGGCATGTATCTTGGTGAGAATTTTTTTAACACTATTATGTCTTTTCAAACAGCTGTCATGGATGAGCTGGGAGAAGATGACATCTATATTTTGAATCATGAAAAAGCAGATGGTACTCACAGAAGAGAGAAAGAGATTCCTGTTCCAGCATATGCAGGGGATGAGTCCATTGCTTCACATTTTGCACTTGTCACTGCTTATGAAGATATCAAGAAACGACTAAAGGAGACAGAGAAGGAGAACTCCTTCTTAAAGAAAAGAGTAAGACTCTTAGAAGAAAAGGTAAGTGCAATTTTTTTGATACTTTGTAATAAGACTTTTTCCCTTAAAGTTTGGCTAGATGGATGTCAGTTCATAATATCATTAATCCTTATATCTTTAAAGAGGAAATACTATGTTTGTAATTTTATTTTTATATAGTCTCTCTCTCTCTCTCTCTCTCTTTTAAACACAGTTTGTTTTCCTTTGACAGCCTAGTTTACTGTTAAATAGCCTTTGGCTCTTGAGTTCTATAACTCCACTTTTCTGTGAACAAAGTTGGTGTCAGGGTTCCTTCCCCACTCTGAACTCTAGGGTACAGATGTGGGGACCTGCATGAAAGACCCCCTAAGCTTATTTTTACCAACTTAAGTTAAAAACTTTTCCCAAGGCACAAACTTCTCCTTGTCTTTGAACAGTATGCTGCCACCACCAAGTGATTTAGACAAAGAACAGGAAAGGACCACTTGGAGTTCCTGTTTCCCAAAAATATCCCCCCAAGCCCTTACACCCCCTTTCCTGGGGAGACTTGAGAATAAACAAGATGAGCACAGACCAGCCAGGGATTTTTAACACCCAAAAAACCCAATCAAATTCTTAAACAGAACTTTATTAGAAGAACAAAAAAAGGTAAGAGAACAACTCTGTAAGATCAGAATGGAAGATTAATCTTACAGGCAGTCAGATTCAAAACATAGAGAATCCCTCTAGGCAAAACCTTAAGTTACACAAAAACAGGAATATGCATTTCCTCTAGCACAGCGAATTTCACAAGCCAAAACAAAGAAAACCCAACACATTTTCTAGCTAGATTACTTACTAACTTTACAGGAGTTGGAGGGCTTGCATCCTTGATCTGTCCCTGGCAAAGGTATCACACAGACAGACAAAAGCCTTCCCTCCCCCCGCTCAGATTTGGAAGTATCTTGTCCCCTCATTGGTCATTTTGGGTCAGGTGCCAGCCAGGTTATCTGAGCTTCTTAACCCTTTACAGGTAAAGGGATTCTGCCTCTGGCCAGGAGGGATTTTATAGCACTGTACACAGAAAAGTGGTTACCCTTCCCTTAATATTTGACAGTTGGTAAATAGCAAAATCAAAAAACTTAACCAGAAATATAAAATAAAAATATTTGACTTCCAAGTTCAGAGCCTCAGAAAAAGGGCTACAAATTGATGTTGAGAGGGAAATAATAGTTCTTATTCTGGTCTTCTAAAACTTTATTTAAGAATGTAAAACTTCACCAGGTGTGTGGGTTTGTTTTTTGTCGTCTTTTTTTAAACTACCCTGGCTATGAATTCCCCACAACTTGAGCACGAATATGATCTAGTCATTTTTCTACCTCCCTATGAAACTCTGAAATTGCAAGTGGGGAATGTCATTGTCACAAGAATGTAAACATTAGTGAATATTTTGTTTCACTGGCCAGATGGATTCTAGATTTGAACAGACTAATAAGATTTTCTTCACATTAATTAATGACAGGCAGTTTGTAACTGAGTTAGGTGTGATCTGATGATGTATTCAAAGACGCTCATTTACCTTTAGGTCTACAGTGCCTTATAAAAGATGGATAAAGTCTGGACTGCTGATGCCTAGAAGGGTCAAGTCACTGTGATTTGTGTTGGAAGAAAGAACTGAATCGTGCTTAGGGCTTCGTAAAAACAAAAGAAAATACCTCAAGCTATTGAAAGAGTAATTTTTCTCTAGGGGGTAATTCTTGAAATAGTTATACTGGCAAAACTTTTACTTTAGCGATTTTTTTGCCAGAGTAAGGTCAGTGGGATTCGGCCCTGAATTTGTGTAAACTTCTTGAGCACTTGTAAAATACTTGATTTATTTATACAGATTTCATGGTGGATTTAAATCACTGGTTTTAAATAAGCAGGAAGGAAACCATGATGTAAATAATTGATTTTAATCCTGTTGTGGATTTGTACTTTAGTTATTTTTCTAAAGAGAGGTTAATTCTTATTTGTTGGTAACCATTAAAATATATTGATTTGCAGCTAAATATAGCTTTTACACTAAAATTGGTGCTTTTTTATTTTTTGGCTAACCAGGAGGGTACATTATATCTATCCATGTTTAAGCAATTTTATAGCCTAATTTACATTGTATTCAGATTATTAATGTTTAGATTTTTTTTTATTATGTTAGAAAATGGTGAATGGTGCATTTCTTATTTACTAGATGACAAATCTCAAGTCCAAAATTAATCAAGCTCTATTTGGATTTAAATTCAATTAAATGCACAGAACAGGATATTTAAATTTTTTTTTTGTCAAATAAAACTACCTTTAAATGTGCTGAATGTATAAGAAAAGTTGTATTAAAAATAGGGCTGTCAAATTATTAAAAAAATTAATCAAGTGATTAATTGTGTGATTAAACAATAATAGGATACCATTTATTTAAATAGTTTTGGATGTTTTCTACATTTTTCAAATATATTGATTTCACTTACAACAGAATACAAAGTGTACAGTGCTCACTTTATATTTTTGATTTGCACTGTAACAGATAATATTTTTCAATTCACCTAATACAAGTACTGTAGAGCAATCTCTTTATCATGAAAGTTGAACTTACAAATGTAGAATTATGTACCAAAAAACCCTGCATTTAAAAATAAAACACTGTAAAACTTTAGAGCCTACAAGTCCACTCAGTCCTACTGCTTGTTCAGCCAGTTGCTCAGACAAACAAGTTTTACATTTGCAGGAGATAATGTTGCCCACTTCTTGTTTACAATATCACCTGAAAGTGAGAACAGGCTTTTGCATGGCACTGTTGTAGCTGGCGTCACAAAATATTTATGTGCCAGATGCACTAAAGATTTGTATGTCCCTTCATGCTTCAGCCATCATTTGAGGACATGAGTCCATGCTGATAATAGGTTCTGCTCGATAACCATCCAAAGCAGTGCAGACCAATGCATGTTCATTTTCATCATCTGAGTCAGTCAGATGCCACCAGCAGACGGTTGATTTTTTGTTTTTGTTGTTCAGGTTCTACAGTTTCCACATCAGTGGTGCTCTTTTAAGACTTCTGAAAGCACGCTCTATACCTCATCCCTCTCAGATTTTGGAAGGTACTTCAGATGCTTAAACATTGGATCGAGTGATGTAGCTATCTTTAGAAATCTCACAGTGGTACCTTCTTTGTGTGTTGTCAAATCTGCAGCGAAAGTTTTCTTAAAAAGAACAACGTGGGCTGGGTCATCATTCGAGACTGCTATAATATGAAATATATGGCAGAATGTGGGTAAAATAGAGTAGGAGACATTCAGTTCTCCCGCAAGGAGTTTAGTCACAAATTTAATGCATTTATTTATTTATTTATTTTAAATGAGCATCATCAAGCAGCATGGAAGCATGTAGTCTAGAATGGGGGCTGAAGCATGAAGGGGCACATTATGTGCCAGATATGCTAAACATTCAATATCTTGCGATGCTGGCTACAACAGTGCCATCTGTATTAGATATGTTGTCACCATTTCCTATTGTGCGGCACCGTGAGGATGCTAGTGAAACTTAGAAATCATTTAAGGGTAGAAACGTTCAGAACTATGCATTGCTATCTTTTGTGTCAGAGTAGCAGCTGTGTTGGTCTGTATCCGCAAAAAGAAAAGGACTTGTGGCACCTTAGAGACTAACACATTTATTTGAGCATAAGTTTTGTGAGCTACTGAATGCATCCAATGAAGCTGTAGCTCATGAAAGCTTATGCTCAAATAAATTTTAGTCTCTGAGGTGCCACAAGTCCTTCTTTTCTTTTATCTTGTGTGCCATCACTTTTCATGAAACAAACTATTGTATGTTTCAGAGTAACAGCCGTGTTAGTCTGTATTCACAAAAAGAAAAGGAGTACTTGTGGCACCTTAGAGACTAACAAATTTATTAGAGCATAAGCTTTCGTGAGCTACAGCTCACATGCATCCGATGAAGTGAGCTGTAGCTCACGAAAGCTTATGCTCTAATAAATTTGTTAAACTATTGTAGTAATCCATAAAAAGCTACATTTTCAAAAACAGACTTGATTGTTCATGAAAGGGTTTTAAAGGCCCTAAGCCCATGTGCAACTCTGAAAACATGGTATAACAGTTTATGTATAACTGTTTTCTGTGAGGTGCTGGGCATTTCTTTAGTATGTGTGCATGCATGCACAATTCCACTTCAAGCATGTTCTGCATCTACCTAGCAACCTGCAGGATCAAAACTATGCATATTCACAGTTTAATCTTGAATGCACATGCATACCTAATTCACTGATGTTGGGTTTTGTTTTTTTTTTTAATTACACTACCTGGTGTCCGCCATTGTGGGCATGCAGTCTTGTACACATATATTAGAATGTACCAATAGCTCTGTCATGTTAAATATTGTGTATAGCACCTGAGTCCACTGTCAAACTGACAAGGTAGCCATACTGGTGCTAATTCGTTATAGGGAGGCAAGGTAGATTGATTTAAATCACTGATTTTAATTATGATATGATATTCACTAGTTGTAAATCAACATATTTTAATGGTTATCCACCAAATATCACATTTACACTAAACTTGGTGCTTCTTGCTAAGCAGGAGGTGTATATCTATACACCTTGATTTAGCACTATATCTATAGTGTAATTGAATAAATGTGAGTTAAGTGCTACAAATTCTTAATTTTTACATTTTTATTAGATAATGGTGAATGATGTGTTCATTTACTAGATCATTTTTCATTTTTTACTTGTGATTTGTGTTAGGCTCTACTTAAATGGAAATTCAATTAAATTGCATAGAAACAGCATTTTAAATTTATTTTAATTAAATGAAATTACTTTAATGCACTAGATACATATGAAAAAAGATAATCAAAACATGTTCTGCATTTGAAACTAAGTGATTTATTAAACAAAGGCAATATTATCCATAGTTGCTGACTTGAACTGATTATTTCTGGTCACAATGTCCTTGAAGATTTTAGAATTAGTTGATTTCATCCTTTTACCTAGTTTTTTATTAATAAATTGACAGAAGAGAAAGTAGGAAACCTTGGTTTCGACTCCCTTTTTTTTTTTTAACTTAGAATGAACTTGTTATTGAGCAAACTAGTTGAATAAACTGAAATGGAGAAAATATTCTCTCTGCATTTGCAGAAGAGGCTACTGCCCCCTGAAGTGCTTTGTCTCTTGCCTCCACAGCAGCCTCTTCTGTATGGTATAGAATAGATTGTGAGTTAACTCTGCTTGGGCTCCTCATGTACGTGTATGTGTACGTGCGCGCACACACACACACGAAAATCAGCTGAATATGCTTAAAGTAGGATTGTGAAACTAAATGCATGCTCACAATCTAGTTTTAGGCATTTGCATTAACAGTTTTTGAAGTCCTTTTTGACCAGAAGAGGTGGCTTACAAGTCATTAAAAATGTAAGATATGAAGGGATTAAGCATTGGGTTGTACATGTGAGTAAAAGCTAAAGCAATGAAGTCCTTGTGTAAGGCATCTAATTGGTGTTTACTGAACTTCATTTTGTCTAATTTATACTGTAAAGACGTTATGGCTCATATAACTAGAGCTGGGCAAATGATTTTTCTTTTTTTAGTCTGAAAACAAAAAAAAAATCAGAGAAAATATTCACTTTTTCTTTCTGAAAAGATTTGTAATTTGTCAGCAAATTGGAAAAATTTGTTTGGGGCCATCAGAGTGTGTCTGAGTCTGTCCAGCCATCCTCTTTTATAACCTTTAGCCCAGTGATTAGGGCAGTTGCCTGAGATGTGGGAGACCCATGGTTGAATCCCCACTCTGGAGCAGATACTTGAACTGAACTCAACTCTCCCACCTCCCAGCCAGGTAAACCTGCTAACCCCCAGGCAGTGGGCTAATGTGGGGTGGGTTACTCTCAGTCTTTCCTGTTGAAGCTGTTCCATTATAGTTTATAAATACTTAAATATTCTTTGGGCTGAAGCAAGAGAGTGAATGATTCTCTCTTGGTGATTAATTCACTCATCTAGGTGCAAGGAGATATGGATTCACATCTTCTCTCTGCCAGATTCAGAGAAGGTATGTGGAGCTTCATGCCTAGCTTCACAGGACCTTCAACAGGAGAGACTGAGAGCAACCCATCCCATAATAGCCTATTGCCTGGTGGTTAGGATGCTCATTCAGGAGAAGTGGGGAGAGCTGAATTCAAGACCCTGCTCCAGAGTGGGGATTCAGACTTGCACATGTTTGGGTTTTTTTTTCTTTTTCTTCCTTCCATCACTAGTGTTGACTAGGAATAGACTGCAGAAGTCATAGTTAATTTTTATTATTGCTCTCTCAAAATTTCAGTACATATAAATGTATATGTGTTAATGGCAGTTTCATATTCTGGAAAACTAAGTTTACAGTTGCTGGCTGTAAAATATCAATAATTTGATAAGCAGACAACACTGACTGTTTAAAAGCTATTTCGAATATAAAAGGTGAGGATTATTTCTTTCACCTACTAAACACAGCTGCTTGGCTCCCGTTCGGAAGAAGAAACAAGCTCAGTTGGACGTGAGCAAGTAAACAAGGCCTATCAAGCCTATCGAGAGGCCTGCATCGAGAGAGATAATCTGAAAAGCAAACTGGATAAAACGGTATGTCCATTTAATTCATTATGCAAAAACAGATGTGCATCATGCAAGTATATTGTAGAGTAAATATATAATAAAGAAGGAATTCTTGAATTTATTTTACTCACTAAAGACCTGTATTGCTTTAAAAATCTAAACAAGTGAGCATATGTATTAAATACATTTTGATGGTGTTTTGGATAGGAATAAGATAAAGTTCTTAAACAATGTCTCTGGCTGAGGGCCATCGTTACTGATGGTCTACTTTAATATTGCGGCTAATCACCAAAAGAATGCAGGAACTTTAAATATAGTCTTGTAAATAAGAGTTAGCATTATAACTAGCAAACTGCAGAAAGTTCCCTGACAAATTTTTTCTTAAACTAGATAAAAGAGAATACAGAGTCCTTGAAAATCTTGAGTGAGCAGTTGCAGTCTAAAGAAGTGGAGCTCCTACAACTAAGAAGTGAAGTGGAAACTCAACAAGGTATTCAGTTTTGTCATTATCTGCTTGCCTACACAGTATTTTAGCCAGCACCAGAGAGGTATAAATTCTAGTGTGCACAGGATTGTTCCTCACTGTCTGGTGCGGATCCTGCTGGCATGCGGTAAATGTTTCCTAGGGCATATTAAAGTTGTCCCATTTGAAACTACATTAACATGCACTAGGGAACTTTTAATGCACACCATCAGGATCCACATTGGGCCAGTTAGTGTGCAGCACACTAATGAGCACTAGAATTTAGTGCTCTAGTGCAGGCTGACACACTGTGTAGACAAGCCCAATGTCTTAGCATACAACTGTAATCAAAAAGAAAAGGAGTACTTGTGGCACCTTAGAGACTAACGCATTTATTTGAGCATAAGCTTTCGTGAGCTACAGCTAACTTCATCGGATGGTGCCACAAGTACTCCTTTTCTTTTTGCAGCTATAGACTAACACGGCTGCTACTCTGAAAACTGTAACTAAGTGTCTCGGCATACGCAATGCAGACGCTTCAGAGCTTAAACACTACATAGTGGTGGCTTGATGTATTAGACTGCAGTGCACTATAATAGTGGAGGAACTTTGGGTTAGCATATTGTCTCTGACTTCCATAATGACAGGTTTCAGAGTAGCAGCCGTGTAAATTTGTTAGTCTCTAAGGTGCCACAAGTACTCCTTTTCTTTTTGCATATTGTCTCTGTACATGGTCATCAGTTTATTTTCATATTGGATTGTTGTACTGTAAGTCACTTGTGTGAAAGAGTTGAGGCTGACAAACTTTTTTTCACCTCCATTGTTCTAACTTTTTTACAAAGAATAAAAAACCATCAGGTTTAACAAATCAGTGGCAGATAAATACTGCATAACTGTTTAGTTTTTAATAGACATAATGGCAAAGGAGAGATTTGAAAGGATAATGAGGTAACTTTGCACATGTTTGTGGGGAGCTTCTCCACAGCATGAGGTGCAGCATGGGAGAAAGCAGGAAGGTACTTGCTGCAAAATTTAACAAGTAGGTGATTGGAGGCTAACCTCCTGGGCCAATCAAAGGCTGGAGTCGACCTCTTGGTACTGAATGACAGAGGAAAGGTTGGGTGGGGATAGATTGTGAAGGACCTTGACAGTGAAGACAAGTATCTTAGGTTTGGTGCAGTACAGAAGGGGAACCAGTGGAGGAATCAAAGAGAGCTGAGACCTGGTCAGAGTGATGGGCTAGAAAAATGATCTATGTAGCAGCATTCTATACGGATTGAGACAAGATTGCATTTGTCAAGGCCAGAGAAAAGAATGTTGCAATAATCAAGACAAGATGAGTTTCAGCTGAGTGGGTCAGTATGAAAGGCCGTAACTTAGAGATGTTATGTGGAAAGAATTAGCAAGACTTACACATAGCCTGGATATGAAGATCTGGAGATGGGTCATAGTCAAAGATGACCTCCAAGTTCAGGCCTGAATGGTGATAGTGTTGTCCTTAATGATCAAGAAAGGAGGTAGCAGGGAGTCTGCTTTTTTTATGTGGGGAAGGAAGAGACTATGTTTTAGTCTTGCTGAGCTTGAGCTGATGGTTAGACCTCCACAAAGAGATTTCAGGCCAAGATTTTTATTTTGATAACAGTAGGCAGGTCTGGAACAGAGAGGTAGATTTGTGAGTCGTCTGTATGGAGATGGTAGTTGAATTTGTATTGGTCGATGAGATTACCCTAAAGATAAGGTGGAGAAGGGAGACCAAGGACAGAGCCCTGTGGAATCCCACAAAGTGTTGGTGGATGGATGAGGAGGAGCCACTGAAGGAACAATTAGAGAGGTAGGAAGAGACCAGGAGAGGACAACATCACAGAAGCTAAGGGAAGGCAAGATTTCAAGAAGACCATGGTCAATGGTATCAAAGGCACTCACAGGTCAAAGAGGATGAGGATGGAGTGCTGCTTCTGAGACTTGGCAAGGAAGAGGATATTAGAGATGTTGGGGTAGGGTAGAGTGGGGTAGAAGCATAAAGCGGTGAAAGCTGGATTGGAGAAAGTTTAGGATGGAATTGGAGGAGAGGAATTCCAGACAGCAGTTGTAAAACATAGTAGTAGTTGGAGAGGCAAGTGGAGTCAAAGGTGGGATTTTTAAGGTTGGAGAGACGAATGTATGCTTGTATTATGAGGGGAAAGAGCCACAAGAAGTTGAGAAGAGTATAGGAAGGGATAAGAGCAGAAGGGAGAGGGTCACTGGAGGAAGTGGTTGGGTTAGAGGAGAGAAGATGAGAATCTTCTGCATTTGACTGCTGAAGTAGAGAGCTGTAGGAGGCAAAGGGGGAAGGGGAGGGGAGGGGAAAGGCTACATTATATTTTGTCAGTTTTCTCTTGAAAGAAATTTGTGAGATCCTTTGCAGAGGAAGAAGTGGAGGCAGGATTTGAGGAGTGAGTCAAAGCTATCTGAGAATGTGTGCATGGGATTCAGTTAAGTTGGAGAGGTAGAGTTGTTTCGCTAGGAATATGTCAGAACTAAAAGGAGAGATTGAATTTGAACAGGAGGAAGTCAACCTGGTGGTGGGATTTATTCCAGAGATGGTTTGCAGCAGGAGTGGAGGAGGTGGATGTTGGGGGTAAGCCTTGCCAGGGTGGACTTTGATGTGAAAGAGGGGCAAAAGACATAAAGGTGGAGGAGAGCAATGCTTGGAGAGAAACAACCATGTCCATGGAAGAAAGGAAGAAAAGGGCTGAGAGTGGATGAGAAGTTGGAGGTATGGAAAGATGTATCCTGTACAAACATTTGAAAGACTTACAGTAGAACTTTAGAATTAAGAACACCTCAAGAATGGAGGTTGTCCGTAACTCTCAACAAAGCGCAGTTCGGGCTCCAGATCCAGCAGCTGAGACTCCAGGCCAGGCTTTGTAAACAGCTGAGCTCCCTACTCAGCGCCTGGCATGAGTATGCAAGCTTGTCCACCCCCCGGGCAAGGTGTGTGTGTGTGTGTGTGTGTGTGTTTGTGTGTGAGTGACAGAGAGAAAACAGCGCCTCCCCCTCCCGGCCGCGAGTGGGAGGGGTGAAAGCTGCGCAGACCCCCAACCCTGCTCCTATTCTGCTGGTTCTAGCTGTCTTGGGCTGGCAGCCCCAGCGTCTTCATCTCCTAGCTAACTGTAAGTGGCTAGCCCACGTGTGGGTACAGGCAGCCCAGATGTGCCTACCTTTAAGATGCAATACAGTCACAGTACTGGGTTGTTTTTTTTTTGTTGGGGGGGGGCGTCTCTGCTGCTGCCTGATTGGTTACTTCCAGTTTCATATGGTGTCTGGTTGACTGGACAGTGTAACTCTGGTGTTCGTATCTTTGAGTTCTACTGTATATCAAAATAAAAATGGCATATATATGAAATGAGGGAATGCTCCATTCTTCCATATTTGAATCATGCTACCTTCTATGGGGAATCGAAAACATTTTGGAGTATTTTTTTAAGTGGTGCTTAGGATGGGATTTCAACTATAATTCCCTAAGAAAGTTGTTTACAAAAGCCATATCTATATTTACGGGGACTATAGCAGCATAGCTACAGTGCCATAGCTATGCTGGCATAACCCCAGAATATAGACACTACCTACAACAACAGGAGGGGTTTTTCTATTGCTATAGAAACACCACCTCCCTGACTAACGGTAGCTAGGTTGAGGGAAGTATTCTTCTATTGACCTAGCTGCAGCTACATTAGGGGTTAGGTAGCTATAGCTATGTGGATTTTTCACACCCCTGAGTGCCATAGCTATGTCGGTCAGTGTTTCAAGTGTAGAATGGGTCTCAATGTGGATTATTTTTATATTGCACTGTAATGGGGTTCACTCCTTGTGGTTCATCTGGGGAGTAGCTCGCCACTGACCAGGACGGATGCCCCCTCTTGCAGTGGCTCAGCCCATTGACCCTTCAGGACTCTAGGTAGTTGTTAAGTACTTTTGTGACTTGGCCCTGCAGACAAGTCACTATAGTCCTTCCCTTCCAGGATATGTCAAAGTCTCTCAGGACAAGCTGTCCCTCTGCCATTGTGGGCAGTACTCCAGTCTCCGTCCATACACTGTGCCACTTGCACAGTGACTGGAAGGGGAACCTGGGTCCACCCTCTACTCTGGGTTCCATCCCAGGGACTTGATAAGGGTCCACAACTATGGTCTGCATACCCCCAGACCTGTTTCCTACTTCCCTGGACTCTGACCTACTATCCTCTGGCACCTCTGGGTTTACCACTGACTGAGCTTCCTCCATTCCCAGGGCTCCTCTTCTTGCCAGACCCTATCATCTCCAACACACCTCTCTCTTGTCAGGGAGTGACTGCAGACTGCTTCCCACTGCAGCCTCCTCCTGGCTTCTGCTTTTGAAGCCCTGTATGTTCCTGCCTGGGTGAACTTCATCCTTAATTAAGCATCATTGATCCCCGTCTCCCCCTCCGGAGCAACCTACTGTGGCTAATGGGCCCATCTTGCCTACTTTAACGCCTTTTGGACTGGTGTGCAGTGAACATCCTATCACATATGCTGTATGATAATTAATTTAAAAACTAAATCATTCAATTTATCTTGAGTTTGGATCAGTGTTAACTTATTCAGATAGCTAATCTTGCAGTGAGAGCCTGTATGCTATGGAAAACGTTTTGTTTTTTTCCCACCTGCTGCATTGATATTAGGATGATCTCTACTTGGGATAAAAAAGCCTTGCATATTAGTCTTATTTGTATGTCTACGCCCCCTTGGATATTTGTTTTTTGTTTTGTTTTCCCAACTAAGAAGTAACTATGACTCAAGGTTCTTTAGCTAATCTTATTGCATGGTAGTTTATTGTGTACTTCTATTTGAAAAGTCCTGTTAGGCATAACTGGGAAAAACTTCTAGTAAACCTAGCTTGAGAGAAAAGGAGCAATATTTTACTATGCATGCAAGTTGGGCATGCACCAGCTTGAGTAGCTCTACGTCTGGATCTGATCATTCCCAGTATTAAATCTGTTTTCAGGTGTTCGTGGTGTAGTGATTTCCCCCCCCCCCTTCCTTCAATCCTGTTTTTGTATTGAGGCATTTTACAATATGCTTTGGAGAAGTTATGTAAAAGAAAAATGAGGCTATGTTCATTAAAGGGACAATCTATTTTCTGAGTTTTCCTCTGTCAACAAGTTTCTGTTAGCTCTCTTGATAAATAACCATTGAGAAACCGATTGTTTTCACTTCCTGAATGTGTTCTTTAAACAAGGAAGACTAGTTAAAAAAAAAAAAAAAAATCTGCTTAGGAAAGGAGATCTGAAGTATTGGATCGTAAGTAACTCCATATTACACATATTTGACAATGTCTTGCTTTATTAAAAACAGTGATACTAAATATTTTTAAATTAACTTTATTGATGAAAACAAACTGAATCTGAGTCCTTTTTATTTTGTCTGGTGCAGATACTCATCATGAGCCATGACATGATGTCTAACTCTGAAACCTTATAATGGGAGTGGAAATCAGTCTGTTGTTTATCTTTTTATAGTGATGAGGAATCTAAACTCTACTCCATCTAGCTGGGAAATAGAGAAGCTGAATAGTGACCTGAAAGTGCACAGTCTGGAACAGGAACTAGAAGAGCTGAAAAAAGAATGCAACGGTCTCAGAAAAGAACTGCAGAAGGTACTGTTGAATTATGGAATTGAAACATTAATAGACTTGTAAAATTAAAATGAATATATAATATTGAACTTCGACATTTACCCCAATTCTTTTGTTCACATGAGGGGAAAAAAAAATTATATATGAAAGAGTTGCATATTTACTATTTTTTTATATATATATATATATATATATATATATATATATATATATATATATATATATATATATATATAT
The DNA here is from genome assembly GCF_009764565.3 of Dermochelys coriacea. Taxonomy (NCBI): domain Eukaryota; kingdom Metazoa; phylum Chordata; order Testudines; family Dermochelyidae; genus Dermochelys; species Dermochelys coriacea. The sequence goes on from NC_050069.1 coordinate 197,750,113, forward strand.
ATATATATATAAAAATGAAAACCTTTTTCTTCATAGTAAAACTAACTCTCTTCCCATGAAATTATTTATCTCTTGTAAATAATACTCAATTATGCGCAGGGCTGGTAGGACTGCCAGTTGTTAAGGTTGCCCAAAACCTGATTATAAGACCCTGTTTTAGTTGCTTATTATTTTGACAAACTTCAATCATATGAGCTGAAATTTTCCACACCCAGTATCTGCCTCAAGTTGCGGGCTTTATTTTTATTTATTTATTTGGTTTTTTTAACTTCAGCCAGTACAGGTCAGCTGTTTCAGACAACAAAGCTAGAGAAATATGTGGGGTTTTTTCCTCCATCTTTAAAACAAAACACAAAAACTGATTACTTTTATCTGAATATTTCTATCATCCACATGCTTAATGTAAGGACTTGAAACTTGCAGAGCAGTGGCCTTGTATCAGGGGTGAATTGTGCTGTTCCTATAAAAATCCACCCAAATAAGCTTCAAAGCCTTTGAAATATTGCAGTTTGCACTTGCTCATAGAGACTGTGATGTTGCACTCCATATACTTTATGAAAATTATATGTATAAATGTGAATATAATGCAACTAGAATATGCTTTAGGCTAGTAGTTCTCAAACTTTTGTACTGGTGACCCCTTTCACCTAGCAAGTTTCTGAGTGCAGACCCTCCCCCCACCATGAGCGGGGTTTAGGGTGGAGGCTGACAGCTCATGACACCCCCCATCCCAATGTAATAACCCCTGAGGGGTCCCAACCCTCAGTTTGAAAAACTCTGCTTTAGGCAAAAGGCCTCTTTTAAGGTATTACAAAGCTTATAATCTACTAAGTGTATTCATCCTATTTGTATGCATATATCTTTCTTGTATCTGAAGCTAGAAATATGAAGTATAACTCTGAGGTCCTTTTGTAATTATGCAAAGTGTGGGCCATTAATGGTGGCTTAGAATCTTGATGGCTCCCATTGACTAAGACAATTGGTTGTGAATGGGTTTATTTACCTGCAAGCCTTCCTGTGGGCAATGAAGAATGAGGTCTCACAGGACATGTGACCATGTCACATGATACTGGAATTCATCTTAAATCTGGTCCTCTTCCATTTAGAAGGAGGGGTGGGCACCTACAGAGACAAAAGATTCCCGCCTTGTGCTAAAACTATAAAAGGGGGTGGAACAGAACAAAGGGGGTGGCCAGTCATGAGAGCACTCCTGCTTTCCACCTAAGATGTCTGCTGGGACTATCAAGGACTGTACCAGGGGAAAGGATTGGGCCTGGACTAGGAAGGAGTCTAGTCTGTGAAAGCAGCTTTTTGGAACATCCTGAGGGTGAGATTTTACTTGAAAACTGTTCCTTAATGTATTAGGCTTAGGCTTGGTATTTTTGCTTTATTTTGCTTTGTGACTTACTTAGTTGTCTGTTATTACTTGGAACCACTTAAATCCTACTTTTTATACTTAATAAAATCACTTTTGTTTATTAGTAAACCCAGAGTAAGTGATTAATACCTGGGGGAGCAAACAGCTGTGCATACCTTCTATCAGTGTTATAGAGGGTGGACAATTTATGAGTTTATTCTGTATGGATTTATTTGGGGTTTGGATCCCATTGGAAACTGGGTGTCTGGGTGCTGGAGATACGTGACCTGCTGAGCAGTGTTTGATTAAAGTCTGCAGCTTTGGGGGTGTGGACCAGACCTGGGTCTGTGTTGCAGCAGGCTAGCATATCTGGCTCAACAAGGCAGGGTTCTGGAGTCCCAAGCTGGCAGGGAAAACTGGCTCAGAGGTAACTTCAGCACGTCAGGTGATTGTCCCAAGGTGGTCTCTGTGACTGAACCTGTCAGAAACTTCTGAAGATTTATTAGCAGCAAAATTCCCACTGATTTTGATTGCACTGGGTATGCCTGAGTGTCTCTCACCTCCTGGTGCTGACCAGACTGTGTGTGCACCATTCCCTCAGAACTACTGATCATGCACCAACCCAGAGCTAAAGGGGTAAAGCTAGACTTTCCCTGAGGTGGCTGCTCCCATGTGCTCTAGGCCTGGTGGGTCCAGGACTTGAACTCTGAGACCAGGAGCCTGTTTCTCCTGTGTTCTCAATTACCCTTTTTGGCATGTATGTAGACTGAAGTAGGAAACGACCTGATTCTTATGCAGAGGCGACAAACACTGGACCAAGGGGGCAGGAAAGGGGCAAATTGGGGAAAAGGAGTCTGGTGAAACTGGGACTGGAGGCTGATGAGGGAAATGAGGTATGTGAAGTGGGATACAGTTGGCATGAAGAGGAACACTGGAATTGAATGAGGCACTGATAATGAGAGGGGAGATTGGGACTCTCTGGGCAAAGAGACTGGAACAAGAAGCCAGGGAAGGGGAGAGAGTAGGACATGGAGATGGGGAGGCTATTTGTGGGAGACTGAGAATGGATGAGAAGTCTGTAGGACGGGAGGAGACTGAGACTGGGAACCAGTGGAGGGAGGCAGATTGAATGAGGAGCAGGGATGGGGGGGGAATTGGGACTGGCAGGGCAAGGAGACTGGGATTGAGATTAGAAGCTAGAATAGTGGAGACTAGGACACTGTATTCAAGGAAAATGGGACTGGGACAAAGAGCCAGAAATGGGAAAGAGGGAGGGAGAGGATGGGTCAGAAGGTTTTATGGTTGGGGGACCTGGCAGAAGTCTGCCCATTAGAGCCTGCTCCTCTCCAGAGCCTGGAAAGAAACCCAGGATTTTTACCATTTCTCTACTTTTCTGTTGGCAAATATCATCTGTGAAATCCACTGGCAAAATGTGTGTTTCATCCCCATCTAGTGCTGGTCCTGAGAGGTTGTTGACCTATTACTGCTCTCAGTTACTGTGTTAGTTCAAGAGGCAGAGGCTGTGCAGTGGATCTAAAGGTTCCACCCTGCTGATGAATCATGTAGATGTTAATATGATGCCACAAAATAGAATGTCTTTTCATTTGCTATTTTAACAAACCAAGTGACAAACTCAAACTACTTTAAGAACAGTATTAAGGTTGCAAAGTTAAGCACTCAAAAAGTTAGGAAATGCCAGAATTAAGGTTGCTTGTGCAGCCTTAATTTGGCCCCTTCTATGTATGAATTACAATAGTCCTTAATTACATGATGATTTACCTTCCCCCTCCTCTCCCCCGGGCCCCTGCTTCATTTAGTACACAGAATGGACCTGTTCTGTGGATGAATCAAAGCTGTGCAGTAAAAGAAGCTGTTGTCTGTAGGACCCCTGCCTCTCAGGTATGCAAGGTATATAGTGTATGAGGCAGGGATTGCAGGAAGAGAAAGGATAGCCTCATGGTTAGGGAAGTAAAATACTTTATTGCATGACCCTATACCCAGTTTTACTGCACACCATTCAAATTCTGCTTTGAAGACAGAATTATTAATTTCCTTAAGGGCTTGTCTATGGCAGTGGTTTTAAAACTGCAGGTCGTGATCGAGTAATATGTTGCGGAATGTAAGGTGCTGGTTTGCAGCGGCTCTGGTCAGCACAGCCGACTGGGCCATTAAAAGTCCCGTAGGCGGTGTTGCCCGGCTAAGGCAGGCTAATGCCTACCTGTTCTGACACCATGCTGTGCTCCAGAAGCGGACAGCAGTAGGTCTGGCTCCTGGGTGGGGGGGGCCCACAGAGCTCTGTGTGCTGCCCCCACCCTGAGCACAGGCTCCCAGCCAATGGGAGCTGTGGGGGGGGGTCCTATGGGCAAGAGCCATGCAGAGCCACTTGTGAACCTCTGCCTAGGAGCTGGACCTGCTGCTGGCTGCTTCTGGGGTAAAGCACTGTCTGCGGTGCCAGGTCAGGCAGGAAGCCTGCCTCTGCACCCCCGCTGTGCTGCTGACCAGGAGCTGCCCGAGGTAAGCCTGCACCCGCACCCCAATCCTCAGCCCTGAGCCTGCCCCAAACCTAGTGCCCTCCAACCCTCATACCCAGCTCCATTGGGTTGAGGGCATCAATTTTCTTCAACTGGGTCGCCAGAAAAAAAAGTTTGAAAACCACTGGTCTATGGTATTTATCACTATTGTATCTGAGTTTTTCACAAATACAAATTTATCTTCACAACATCCCTGTGTAGTGACGGGTTTGTATTATCCCTAGTTCACATGTGGGAAGTTGAGACAAAGTAAGGTCAAAATTTTCCACTAATTTTGGGTTCTAATTTGAGATGCCAAGGGCCTGATTTTTTTTTTTCAAAGTACTTAACATTATTTAGCATTTTATATATTCAAAGCACTGTTCCTGCAACTTTGGTTGCAGTTGTGCATATTCATCACACTTCAGCAAATCAGACCCTGGAGTCTCAAGTTTGGCTCGCAAAAAATGAGGAACACAGTTGGTGGCCACCTGTGGAAAGCTTGGTTTAAGTGACTTTCCTAGCATTACATAGGAACTCTGTGGCAAAGGCAAGGATAGAATCCACTTCTCCAGGACAGCATTCAACTGCCTTAACCAAGAGACTTCTTTCTCTTCCTGCAATCCCCTACCCTATTCACTATACTGCTTCCAGTTCTGTGAGGCAAGGGTCCCATAGACAACAGCCTCCTTCACCATACAACCCTGAGTCATCCACAGGCAGGGGCTCTGTGGAAAAGATACTAAGTGATCATGTAATTAAAGACAGTATCATGACACATAAACATAAGGAGGCTGAATTAAGATTGCGTAGGCAGTCGTAATTCTGCTATTTCCTAACTTTTGAGAGCTTGACTTTGCAACCTTGAATGTTCTTTTAATGTAGGTTTTTTTGTGCATAATGCAGTATATTTATTAAAAAGTTTGTTTTATACAGTTCTATACATTTACACAGCTCTCTTGGAGTAAGACCAATTTCTTGTCCTGAAGTACGTGCATCAGACATGTCCACATCCAGCAAAGTCGGGGGGACAGCAAGCATAATTTCTTAACTATTACCTTCAGTACAGGCTTGCTGTTATCTTAATGATCTTTTCCTTGAAGATGACTCCAAAAATGCAGTCCTGTTAATGAAATGAGAAAGCAGCTTGTGCATCTTAAAGAAAAGAAGTTACATCCCCTTAACTTCCATCTGTATTCTGTATTGTGCCTCATTTTAGGTCTTGGGTTGAAAGCTACGACTTTCCAGTATCTTTTTTTATGCAGGACTGTATTAGAAATGTCTGTGGAACTAATGGTAATATTTAGACCTTGTTTTTAAGCCCGACCATCCCAGAAACAGCCAAAGGGTGCTGAAGCTTTGGCTGATCTCATCAGGAAGGAATCATGAAGCACTCAATTCCTTGCAACAATTTTTCATACTCTTAATACCTTCCTCTTTTCTCCAGAATTAAGACCAGAGCCCAGAATCTGATTTCTTTTGGTGTTGTGAGAGCACAATTCTTAATTATTATTTTTAACATTTGCTGTAGGTGTATTAAGGTACTCTTTGTCTTGGTCTTTAAAACTTAGCTCATGTGGAAGGGATGTGGTTGCTTCTGCACACAGTTTTTATAGCTGTTCATAAAGACACTGTTTTATAGACACTGCAGTCATGAGTGAGCTCTCAAATTTAAGCTACTGATCTGCTAAATGCAGCTATATGCTGCAGATATTAAATTAAAATGCACTTACAATTTTAAAAAAGAAGGAAAACAGAGGCAGATGAAATGATTTGACTTTTTTCCTTAAAACAGAGGATATACTATCTTTGAATAGAGTGAGTTCTCCGTTTTTCTAGTATTTACTAACACTATTAAGTTTGCCCTAGCTGTTAAAGATTAAACATTCATGTTTTTTTTAAGATACACACTTAAATACTGGCTATCAGTCTTTGGGGACTTCGTTGGGCAACCTGATCAACTGATTGCTGTCATCAGTCACCTTTGTGCAAACATGACATGGTTTAATGTTTTAAGAGCGTTTGAGCCGCTCTTACTGTGTTTTTATTTCTTCAGTATCTACATGCTGATACATATTTTGTCCACTAGATGATGCTAAAGGGAATCTATCTTGAATTGAGTGTTTATTCACTGTTAACTTTCCTCTCCTTAGCAGGTGGTTCTTTTTTTGTTTACACCTAGTTATTGTAAGTGCCTTTTCTGACCAACTTCATAAATTTTAAAGAATTAAAAAAAAAGCAAACAAAATCAAGTGTTCTGTTCAAAAAATTTTGGAGTTACTTAGTTTGAATAATGGCTGTTCACATACGGGGGATTTATTGCTTGTGTGATGCATGCTCGGAGATCTAACAGACTTAGGGGGCAAGTTTTGTGTAGATGGTGCACCAAACTCTGAATCAATAATTGTTACTGTAACTTGTCTTCAAGAAGAAATACAAGAAACTACTTCTTCCCCTCAAATCCACTAATAGATCAAGATGGGAAGGACATATGAACAAGATTTTAAACTAGTGTACACTAATTTAGAGTAGCTATTTTTATACACAGAGACTGAATATCTTGCACATGAGCGGTAAAGCTTTGGAGGAAGAGGAAAATGACATTGTATTAAGAAATCCCACAGCGCTCTCAATATTTCAACTGGCAAAGACCAATTTAGCAAACATAGTTTAAAACCTAGAATTAAAGAGAAATGACTGCTATCGTAATATTCTGGTTGTCTTTTCTATATTTTTAGTATTCTAGATTTTCTTGTTTCAGTTTTGCATGGTAGGTGTATGGAATATTCATCCTGCATCAACTAACAGCTATGCTAATAATAGAGTGGGTCCACTTAAAGCCACAGTGATAATTGATAGCATGTTTACCAGAATCTAATAAAAAAAAAATTTTTTTGCTCTTCTAATTCTAGATTAGTTTTAATAATTAACTAAATTTTAAATGCTGTTTTTAATGCCACTGCGAGTAGGGTATCCTACTTGTACAAAACTGCTATAAGCAAAAAACAGTTTTTTAAAAATTAAGGCCCTGATACTGTAAACAGTACAGCAAGTACATTACCTTATGCAACATTTTATTTTAAATGTATTTTATTTTTAAAAAATTTAGCAGGATAAAATCTGTCACACGAAAACAAAATTGCTTCAGTGTTAATAGAAAAAAGTCCTTTAGACTTTTTTAATAAGTTAGTTAGTTATTGTGAACTTTTTATACAGAAGCCAGAATTTTCGAATCTAGATTAAACCAATACTTGGGTACCTAAAGGTGGGATTTTTCCAAAGCGCGTAGGTAACATAGGAGCACACATCCCATTGACTTTAATCTACAAAAACTGATTGAGTATAGCCTGGTTGAAACACTTGAGTTTACATGTCTTGTGGAAGTTGAATATATTGAAAAGTGGTGTCTGCAAGTATAGCCCAGACTATTTAGTTACCAATTTTGTAAACACAGAAATAATGTTAATGAGGCCCAGGTTTGCCTTTTTCTGTATAGATGAGCATTTTGTGTGAGCCTTCTTACTAGAAAATCTCTAGACCCCATAACTGAATGTTTCAGAAAGTGCAGGGATAGTATTGTTGCGTTTCACTCATTTTCTCAACACAGTTGATCTTCTCGTTCACACATTAATTCAGGTAGCCACAATTTATGTAGGAAACTTGTGAATTTTTACAAATTTTCTATTGTAAAATGGCACATCAATCTCTCCTTCCCTTCCCAATGTACATCAGCTAATGAAACTGAAGACCTACATGCTCAGAAGATTAGATTTTTGTTACAAAGATCTTGGACACTAAATAGAAGTAACTGTTTGCTTTTTTTTTTTTTTCCTTTTTTTCTTTCCAGGACCAGGGTCAGGAATTAAATCTGTTAAATGGAGACCTCCTCCAAAAACAAAATATTCAGAGGTATGAAGATTTGTGGTTCTCCTATGTTTCTTTTTGTTAGTGTTTGAGTTAGAAATGATGCATTGAGCTGATGTGGCAGATGGTTCTGTGCGTGAACTTATTTGAATAATATGCTAACTCAAAGTAGCTTGCTATATAAATAGTTGCCAACTCACATGCACTTGATATTTGACACAATTTATTATTTTTATTCATGTTGATAAACTAGGATGAAAGTTAAATCTACTTATGTGAACTCTAAGACAGAGAAAACAGTGTCTAAATCTTCTGAATTGTTTCCAGATCACACAAGTTAAATACCAGATTTAATAGGCAGTTAAAAAAAAATAAATAAAAGTTTACTAAGGTCAAGGATGAAAATACTCTAGAATCAGGAAGAGAAATGAATGTGTTTCAAAGAGGTGGGTTAGTACAAATTAGAGATTCAACACCCACTCAAGTAAACTGAGTAGACAGATATTCAAGATAAGTTGATTTGAGGGAATAGGGAATTGGCTAAGACTATAATGTGAGAAGGATAGTGTAGCAAGTCTATGGAGTCTTTTGCAAACGTGTATTGTGTTTTGAGTTTGCTTTGGTAGTGGCTTCAAGGCTAAATGTGGTGGACGACAGGATGTATGGTTCTACTGTCTACATCTTAATAGTATATCTGGATTCCTTTAAGTTTAGTGACCAGGAGTTTCAATTCCTTTTTTTACACTGTTGAGTAGCCAACATGGAACATACTCATGGAGTGAGTTGCCCCTTTTAAATGCAGTGGGCCCAGCTGTGACTTGGTCTGGTTTCTTCTGAATCATAGGACTGAGATGTGCTTGGGTGAAGCATCTGATTCGAGGGAGCATGTGACCAGGAAGGGTCATCTGATTAAAGTTGGATGCATAGGCTAGAAGAAGAGCCTGTCTTCTTCTTAGACTGAGACACACCAGGATTTGGGAAAGGTTCTGGGTGAGGCCCTTGACAGTGATCATACAAAAGACTTTTGAAGGGCTTATCCAGAAGAGGAGTGGGGAACGTGCCTGAGTTGGGGTGGAGGGACAGATGTAGACAGAGGGCGCAAGGACACATGGGGATGCAGGGACACATGGGGACAGGGGCAGATGTGCCTGACTGAATGGGAGAGGCTAGGGGTCAGCTAGGATTTGCATGCAGGAAGCTCCCTAACAATCCTTCCCCACCTCCCACCCCACAAAATAACCCTGTTCCATACTTTTCATACCCATACCAACAACCCTCCAAGGCTCTTTCCCAGCAATTACTTCCCTCTCCCTCGGCTCCTCTGTTACCCCTGACTTCCGCAAGCCTTTGCACTGCTTCTGAGGGGAGTGGGCAATACGGTTCTGGATTGTCATTTAAATGAATTATTACTCAGAGTTCTGTATTAATACGCCTAGTAAGGAATCTATTTTTCAAAAAACATTTCCTGAATCTTTTGTTGTCGGTATTGTTACGGACATACTTGCTGACAGGTATTTTGAAATAAATGACAAAAAATAATTGAAACTGGTGTGATTATATTGTTATTTTGACAAATGAAATTTGCAGAATTTTAAAATATTTTTGTTGCAGAATTAATTTTTTGGTGCAGAATTCCCTCATGCGTAGACATAGATGCTAGGACAAAGGAAGCCAACAGTGTTACAGATGTGATCAAGTCAATAAAAGGAATTCAGTAGAGGCAAGATGGCAGTAAAGATTAATTCTGGAGATGGCAATAGTGACTTGGAGATGAGGGAAAGGATCTTGTGTCAGGGATGATGCCAAGATTTCTGGACTTGGGAGCAATGTTACCTTTTTAATTAAGGAGAATAACAGTGGAGTCACAAAATGGGATTAGGGCTTTGTCTAGAAGTTCTTCAGTTTTTGGTATATTCTGTTGTAGTTAGAAGACATTCAAGACAAGCAGATGTGAGATGACATTGGAATGTGAGTCAACACACATAACTACATGAAGCCACATAAAATATCAAGGAATCAGCTGTGTGCTGCTCTATTATGGAAGGTGCAAAGTCTCCACTAGAAACCTGAAAAGGAGCATTCAAGACAAGAGATGAGCATGCTAGAGAATTTAGCTGCTTGTTCAGTGCCATTGAAAAGGATAGTGAACACCACCTGAAAAGCCATAATGGTATCAGGGTGAGAAAAGGATTCTGTGATCAGAGATAAGAGTAAACTAAATGCTTCTAGTGGTGATATCAATTATGTGCAAAATGCTGTTGTTGTCTAAGCAAGTTACGTAAACTAAAACATCAGCCAGAACTGAGCATGTTGTGGAGCAACAATAGCTACCCCCCATCAACCACCATAACCTGCCACTTGATCTTAATCTCCATAGTTTTATCAAAAGGTAAAACACTTTTTTGAGCAAAAACAGTGAGTCTCACGCAGCACCCTTAAGGCCAGAATTTTACATCTGGAAGTTCTCAAATCTTTTAACAGTAGTCAAGTGAGGTATGTAGAAGATTCTTGGGTAGCTAGACTCCAATCTAATATAGAGTTTAAAAGATGAACACCTTGTATCATTCCAGGAAGGAGATGAAGCCAGCAAAAATTCATGGATCACAATGTAGTGATGGTGACCTGTTCCACTTAAGTGTGTGTCCCACTGGAGTTTGCATTGGCTGAAGTTTAACTGACCTTTTGTGGCTTGCCCCTTGTAGTGCATTGCAACCTGTAGATAACAAGGGCATAAGACATCAACTAAAATAGTTCCTGGTTTTCCAATTAACTCTTCTCCAACTTCCCAGGACATTCACATACACTAGAAGAGGCTTGAAGGGTAAAAGGAATTTTCAGCTGCTAACAGGAAGGAGTTGAGTCCTGCTGTAGTGTTGAAGCTTTTGAGGACCTCAAAGGTTTTCTATCAGTACTGCAGAAAAACAGCTGTTTGTGAATGTGCTCCCAGCTGCAATTTACCCTTTTCTCAAATAATGTATAACACTGACAAATCTTCAAGCTGACATTATAGAAGATGGAAGCAAAAGGGGAGAATGCAGTGACCCAGCTTAACTTTGCTTCCACCGGTATGTGCTGTGCTGTCTACCTTCAACAAACAGGAAATAAGGAAGATGATGTTACAAATTACTCCTTCTAGTCACTTGACTAAAACACATGGTACTCTTGAAAAGTGTTGGCAAAGCAGATGACTGCTTTTCCTGTTGGAATAGCCCCAAAACATCTTTGCTCTATTCTCATGTGTGTATTGTAATCTGATACAAGTTGTTCTGCTTGACTACCGGCAGTGCAGTATGGGGGAGAGTTCAAAAATACTTCGGAAAATGCCCTTTAAAAAAAAAATTTGGGTTTAAAGGAATGTAGTGGGTATACCAATAAATGTGTGAGCTTATTTGTACCTCTCATCCTGACGTAGGCAAATTGTGTACTTACGTAGTTTTCCACAAGAGGGGAGAATAGTATTTACTAATAAGAAATTGTTATAGATCATATTGCGTTGTCTTGCTTTGCCTGTTGAGAAGGGGAAGGATGCATTTTAAAGAATGAGTAGTGCTACCGGCATTCTTTTCATTTACTTGATAGTATTTTTATTATGACTATAACATAGGGCAGGCTATATCCGAACTACTGCTACTCACCTTTGTCACACAGCAAACAGGGTTGGTTGGTTTGTTTGTTTGTTTGGTCTTGTGGTTCCAATTGCAGCAGGATAGTCAATCTTGCATGTCTGACAGCATAAGTGTTCTCAAGATAAAGTAGTTATCTGTTTTACTCTAGTAGAGTAAATTTGTTTTTAAAAAGCAGCTTCCAGGTAGCAGCCCTCTGCAGGAATTGGCACATGTACGGTTTTCAGAGTAGCAGCTGTGTTCATCTGTATTCGCAAAAACACAAGGAGTACTTGTGGCACCTTAGAGACTAACAAATTTATTTGAGCATAAGCTTTCGTGAGCTACAGCTCACTTCATCGGATGCTCACGAAAGCTTATGCTCAAATAAATTTGTTAGTCTCTAAGGTGCCACAAGTACTCCTTTTCTTTTTTCACATGTACAGTGTGGTTTTATATTGTAATTAACTATTTGTAATGCATATTAATGTACAGAACTGTACAGAGCAGTCACTCTTTTCACACCCTTAGACAGGTTCCTATGTGAAACATTTACTATAGCAAACAACCTTATTGTTTACTGGGGAAAGGCATATGCCATTAACTCATTTTTTTTGTGAAGTAATTATTTCACACTTGTCAACTGCTTGCAAAATCTCTGTGATTGTAATAAACCTGTTTTGCAAATCCAGTTTCCTGAAGACTTAAACAGTTATGTTGGTGCCAAGAGCTTTCCAAGTAGTATCTGTAAAAGGATTGTGTAGTGGTGGATGATTTTATTGGTGAGAGGAATATTTTAGTAAAATAAGCTGTAGTATTTCACAAATGTTTGTAGTAAACATATATTTTAAGATGTTGCAGTAGTGGGATGTATGTGTAGTGAGTGGATCAGATGTTTTTATGCTAACTCAGTGGTTCTCAAACGTTTGTACAGCAAGCACTTTTTCAGCAAGCCTCTGAGTTCAATCCCCCCTCCTTATAAGTTAAACTTTTTTTTTATATTTAACAGTATTATAAATGCTGGCGGTCAAGCAGTGTTTGGGGAGGAGGCTGACCGCTTGCAACTCCCTCCCCCACCCATAATAACCTTGTGAACCGCTGAATGGTCACAACCCCCAGTTTGAGAACCTCTGTGCTAAATAATTAACAGATCTGAGAAGATTAAAATAAAGGTGTGTTTACGTATATCAATACAGCTGCCACTGTTACTTTGTAATTACAGTTTACAATCTGGGTATATAGAATACTTAATAATCAAGAAGAAAAGGTTTGTAGTAATTTAAATAGTTAACCAATACATGCAAGGATCCATTTCGTACATTCTCATCTGGAGGGAAATTGTACATATGAGGTGAAATATTCAAAAGTGATAGGCACTTCATAAGTCCCATTGACTTTCAGTGAGACTTAGGCTTTTAAATCACTTTTGAAAATGGGATTTAGGCTCCCAAGTCGTTTAGGCACTTCTGAACATTTTACTCTTAGTCTGTGGCAGATCTGGAGCTGGTTTTAAGTTTTATGTAACTTGGATACTGGATAGTTCTTGTTTGGTAGAATGAGCATTGATCCAGTCATTTTCAAAGTTGAGAGCATCTGAATAAATGAAGCATAAATACGATTTGTCCTCTGTTTAAAAAAACAAAACAAAAAAACTACCTGAGTTTTCAGATGTCACACAGATTCTGCAGTAGATACCCACAAATTTAGGATACACTTTTTTGCCCTCAGTGCAAATGTGTTGATAACGTTTCATACCCACTGACATCAGTGATACCCAACAATCTTAGAGCTGGAGTGAAGTGAAAACTATTGTGCTGTCACATCTATAAAGCAATTTTGAATGTGGATTCAGAAATTCTGTATAATGGGGATTCTTGTATAGCACAATGGGGTCCCAGTCCATGATTTAGGACTCCAAGATGCTGTGATAATACAATTAATTCTGAAAAAAAAGTTTGGCTTGGGTGTATATTTACTGTTTTAAGTGGTATTTTGGGTTATATTCTGTTCTGAAAGAAAGCTTTAAACACAAATGGTGTAGCTTCCTTTCTGAGCAACTTGTGGTGATCCAAGGATTTTGTTAGAGCAGGATTCTTAATTTAAAAAAAGCTGGGGATTTTCTGTGGCCAGCAGTTGCTGTCAAAGCAGTAGTAGCCCAATGCCTCTATATCAAAGGTAACAGTGCATGCATATTTTAAAATATTCCAGTAGGTCTTTCAAAACAGTAGTTGATATACAGTTGCTGTTCAATATGTGTAGAAGCATGAACGATGCTATCTAATTATTTCATTTGAAAGTAGTGTAGTGATAGGAATAGGTTTTTCAAACCAGGTTGGCTCTCAGCTGCTCTTATTGTTTTCAGTAGGAGCTGCAAGGTACTGAGCACTCGTAAAATAGTCTTCATGTACTTGCATAAACAGAAACGGATTTTCTCTTGAAAATCTGGCCCTGGTTGTGGGTACTAAGCATTTCTGAAAATCTGGTTCATAGAATTATGTTCTGATATAATGACAGGTTTCAGAGTAGCAGCCGTGTTAGTCTGTATTCGCAAAAAGAAAAGGAGGACTTGTGGCACCTTAGAAACTAACAGATTTATTTGAGCATAAGCTTTCGTGAGCTACAGCTCACAGTGGGGCACTAAGCATCTATTAAATATCAGAAAAATATTCTGAAGACTGAATAATCTGCTAAATAAATAGCTCTTCATCATATATTTTGCTTAGACATTCTCTAACCTCTCTCTTGGCAAAATTTGACTTGCTGATTACCTGTTTAAGTCATGGATAATAACTACTTTAAATAACAGGAATGTTTTTAGAGTACAAAACAGCTCTGCCCACCATTTCCCATCCCTCCCCCGCCCCCATCCCTTTCCCTGTCCACCACCAAAAATGAGAACTGGTTCTTGATAACTTACACTGTCTTGTCACATTGATTTACACTCAGCAGTATGAGGCAGCCCAGTCAGACATAAAGCATTATTTTAATTTGGCCTAGGCATGTGTTCAGCAATTTGGGTATCAAGTACCTAATTAATCTGAAATCACTGTGGCAAACTGAGTGGTGTGAAGACTAAAATACCAAGTTGGAAATATCAGCTGCTTAGTTTTTGACTAATACTGTAGATCCATTAACATGATCTGGAATATTGTTAGTTTGTATCTGGCAATTTGCTAAATTCCAAACAAAGGAATTCATATTTAATTTCTTTACCACATCTATTTCATAGTATCCAGTGTGTAGGATATATTTGAGGGTATTGGCTTTACATCAGATTAAACTTAATTTCAGATGTGAACCTAGCAGAGTATTCTTAATCTTAATTTGCCATTTGGAGAGTTTTGAAATTATTGCTGTAGTTCAGTGTTTTTAAGCACTAATATGCACAGCATTAAGAGCCACATACTCTGATGGCCTCTGCCTTACTGGCTATACTGTCCATTGGCAATGTCAGACTGAAACGATTCTTTAGCAAAACTGAAAAGAGAATACACTCATTAAGCAAAAGAGGCATTGTTCGGGGTTAATATTTTCTTTGTAACTCTTAAGAACTGCAACAGAGTCAGGGAGGCCAGTTGCAAGGGCAGCAGAAATTTAACTTTTTAAAATGTCTTTCAGTGAAAATGTGCAGCAAGCATACTGGGAATTGAAGAGGGAAATGTCTAACTTGCATCTGGTGACTGAAGTGCAAGCTGAGGTTCTACGAAAACTGAAAACCGCAACTGCAACCAAGAAAGGCAAGTCAGTGTTTGCAGGAATAAGCCTTACAAATACAACCACTGATCCAAGCTACACCATTTTAAAGAGAAACTAGTTATCATATCTTCTCAAAATCTCATCAGTTGAAGTTGATAAGACAGTGTATTATAGTTCCAGCCTAACCATTTACTGCTTTGGCTTCTGTCTCATACTGGTCAGCTTCACACATAAAGGTGTTGCTGATGCGTTTTTTTCTTCAGTACTGTATTCTGTTCCCCTTGTGGCTTTTTTCTCAGTCAAGTGTCGCTGATGTGTACAAGGCTGAGGTGTTAAGTTTACTCATATTTGACCTTTTACCACAACTACTTCATATTTTAAAACAAAACAAACAAAGATTTCACTTTTCAAATGAATTCTCTTACTTTAACAGTATCAAATATAGAAAATATTTTGGTAGCATTTTAAAATTCAGGAACAGATTTTGAACTCTTTCCATGTAGCTATAATTTTTCTTACTAGTGATGAAAACATTCTGAAAACTTATGAAATTTCCCAGTGAAATAGAACGCCAGATGATATTCCCTGTAATCAAAATATTGATGCTGCAAAACTGGTTTACCTCCACCACCCTGTTAAAAACAATTGACAAAATTGGTCATTTCCATTGCTCTGGGTTTACTGCAGATTTTATACATTGCTGACTGAAGTTATTTCTGTTTCAACTCTTGTGTGTAATATTTCCTTCCAGTGCAGGGATTTTATAAAAAACCGGTATTTGGCACTGTCACCTGTGATCTAATGATTGAAAGCTAAATAAGAAAACATTCGGTTAGTGAGTAGCAGCATCCCTATTTTTCACTGGGTAGGAAATTCCAAAATGTAGGTGGTAAATAAGATAAGCAACAGTCACTTGTTTATAGTATGTTTGATTGGTGACAACATCTGATGATGCACTTTGATAAAGGATATAAACAGGTCAGAGAGCTCAGATGACAGATCCAAAAGCCTAAATATTAGAGGAACACTTAGCTAATACAGAATTGGATGGCTCAAGGAATTGATAATGGGATTCACCTCTAGGGCACTAGTTTGACTTTGGTCCTGTTCTGTGACTGATGATCACTATCTGAGGTAGTCTACGAAATGAGTTGGTAGCTTCAGTCCAGTTCCCACTGGATGAGTGTCTGTCTACATTGAAAAGGTACATTACTGACACATTTAACATCAAATTTCAGAAGAGAAATCAAGGATTGTGTGGACTCTGAATAATTCTCTAGTCCTAAGAAGTCTGTTCTGGCCAGGGTTGTGTGATGGTAGTGTAAAGAAGCATGCATTTGCTGTGCTGTTGTGGTTCTCGGGCTGTTGTCTCTCTCATCTGCACAAGTGCTAACCGTACATTTCCCCACCAGAAAACTCATTGCAGCAGCATTTTTCTGCAGTAAGTAATAGAGTTGTGCTTCAAGGGATATAGAAGACATTATAAATTGGTCTGCTGGGGTGTGTGGATTTTTGCCAGGCTTATTTTGTAGGTTTCTTTGCCCACAATCATTTATTGGCACATACAAGCATCTAGCTCAACCTTCCAGAATCGGTGTGCCGATTCTTCATTTCTTCACTCAAATTTAAGGTTTCTTGTGCCAGTAATACATTTTAACATTTTTAGAAAGTCTCTTTCTATAAGTCTATAATATATAACTAAACTACTGTTGTATGTAAAGTAAATAAGATTTTTAAATGTTTAAGAAGCTTCATTTAAAATTAAATCAAAATGCAGGGTGGCCAGGACCCGGACAGTGTGAGTGCCACTGAAAATCAGCTTGAGTGCCACAGGCTGCCTACCCTGATCTACCTTTATTCCTTCTTGCAAGCTTCCCATCTTAAAGCTGGACTTGGCTTACTGATTCATCAATGTCTCGTATTAATGCAGTGCAGTCATGATGCACCTGCATTGTTAACATGCAGAGTATAACCTTGATTTGAACCATGTCTTGGACTATTTTATGGGAGAAAATCAGTTTGCCTAATAATTGTGTTCATGCACTCCTTATCTCATTGTAAACATGAATTGGCTTTTGGGGGGGGGGGGGGGGTGGTGATGATGAAAGAAACTTCTTGAATTAAGAGAGCTAATAGACAAACATGATCCTCACTTTAACAAATGTTTCCAAATATTCCATGATCTTCTAAAATGATATCCTTGCATATTTTAGGGTTGACTTGAGTCACAAATTGGACAAGTAAAAGAGTGAGGTAAAAGTGACTAGACTGTGAATTCATATAAGGGAAACCCTATGACAACAGCAAAGAATTGAATTGCTTTCTCTTTCTTTTACAAGGACCACTATATTTTCAGAATGTTTCATACATGTAGAATAGTGTGTTCCCAAGCAGTATCTTTATTAAGGAAAAGGCTAGTAGAATCTGGAAAGTCTTTGGCTCAGTACTTTCTCCAATGTCCATTGAATCTTGTTCAAAAAGTTATGGGCAGGAGTAGAATGAATTTCCTCTCTTTCCCACACTGTTTTATTCACTATTGTAAGTTCCATTTCTAAGTACTTTGAAGTTTGTTCTATAGCAGAAGTGAGACTTTTTTTCAGAGCGCCTTTTACTTTTCAACACTCTGTTTCATACTCAGAGAATGGAGAGGGTAAGCAAGCAATTTATAGAGTTCAAAATAATTGATGCTACATGTTAATCTTGCCAACAGAATGTCCATTGCAACACGTATGTGGATTCCATTTATCCACATACAAGACACTGTTCATGAAAAGCAGCTCATGGCTTCTTGAAGCATTTTGGAACTCTAAGTGTAATGGTGGATGAAAAACAACGAGAAAGTGGGGTGTTTTCTGATGCTTTTCAGTACCTTACCATATAGTAAGTAGAACATGAGCAAATTTTAAGATTGAAGGCTATATAATGCTGTAGCTCCTTGCATGAATTGGGCATTATATAACTCTTTTAAATGTTGAGAGAGATCCACTGTAGGACACTGTCTGAATTGACACACTTTTGCTGTCTGTGTTTAGAAGCAACTTCCTTATTTAGGAACACTTTTGCTATCTCAGGAAAAAATTGACAGTCCAGTCTTGTTTTGAGTTCTTGCTTGGTTGATACAGTTTGGTCAAATCTTGACTACAGCCAACTTATACTGTTTACTATTCAATTCTCTCAATACCTCATAGGAAGGATGAAATGAAACATTCCTCTTTTGTTGCTGTCTCTTAGAATGCCCTCTGTCTGTGGAAATATAAAAATTTTCCTCAGAATTTATCTCAGTATTTCAATCACTTGTTTCTGGCCTGAACTAGCTCCAGACCACTGAGGCTCAATCATCATAAAGTGCAATGATTTTTTGGGTGTATTTTCTCATCCTTACAATTTCATCTAGTTCTCAGTAGGCCATTTCCTCGAATGTTCAGCTCACACATGCTTGTAAGCAAACTACAGCAAGCTCCTCAGGGAGCACTTAATACAAGAGGGCACCAGTCCTGATTGGGCCTACCCACTGCTACAAAACAAACCGATAGATAGTATATGTTGTGTATATAACTACTCAGTAGTAGGACAAGGCTGCCTAAGTGGCTCTGCATGCTTCTCTTGTCAAATAATCTTAGTCTTAGAGTATAGAAACTTGGGTCATTTTATTGAGTGTAAAGTACTTTCAGGTTGATCATCAGAAATATTGACCTTGAAATTTTTATTAACTAGTTATAACCCAGACTGTTAATCACAGACAATAGACAGGTTGCATTGTCCCACACTTTTTTTTTTTTTTTTTGAGATGAATAGCTAGTAAGGAGTAATAATACAATTCCCTTTCTACACTTCTGACTGAATAACACTTCATCTGCCCTAAAGCTTCACCAACCCCAGTATTCACAGCTTTTGGAGTATAGTACATGGCTGCTATTTTTCCTTGTACCTATCAACAGCTTACTGCTCAAGCACTGCTTTTTACACCTATCAGCACAGATGAGGTGAGTCACAAATTTCCTAACTGTATCTTCCAGATGTGACAAACCAGCCCTTGGAAAGTGCTTTTTACTGAAATTTGCTAATTGGTCACCATTTTTTTCACATTCCCTGGCAGGGTGACACTACATCCTGCACTAACTCTTCTGTTTGTTCCTTATGAGTGTTGTGTTTATAAACCAGAGTTTGTATTCTAGATTCATAGCTGTTGTAGGAAACTTCACCTTCCCTATGGAGTGCTTAACTTGTAGGATCTGACAATCCTCATTAAATTTGTAGTGAAATGCTAAAGAGGAGTAGAGGTGATATGGGAAACTTAGCCCCATATCCTTGTCATATGCTCACCCAACATGTGGCCAGTCCCATTTCTACCTCTGGATAGTTGCTGCCTGTTTTCAAAAGGTCATCCTCTCCTCCTTAGCCTGTTTGAAACCTGGCCCTTGAGCAGAGAAGCAGTAAGCTCCATGCCATCTTCCCACTGTTGCTTCATGGACTGAGGATGAGTTCAGGACCTGGCAGCAGCAGGAGGCAGCTCATTCAGAGACAATGAAATAAGGTGCAAGATTCTTTGCAGGCAAGCAACATTCATCGATTCCAAGGCCAAAAGGGACCATTGTGAATCAGACATTTGAGTCCACACAGATCATCCTGGTGCAGCACTCTATACTTGTCTCATCAAACTTCCAAAGATTCACAAGTCCCCCTCACATCCATGTGAGAACGAGTTGATTGGGTTTTTGAGATGTGGTGAAACTTGCAAAATATATTTGAATAAAAATTGTTAACTCGGATTTAATTGGCACTCAAAAGCAGGATATGGGATCCATTAGGTGAAAAGTTGTCCTGTTACACTCAGTACATTTCTGAATGTATTTACACTATATCTTCTAGATCCATAATTTAAGAATTACATTTAGTTGTCTTCTCTCTTCAGCGTCTACTTGTGCACCAGTACAATGTGTTGAAGACGTGGAGAAGAACCTCACAAAGTTACATTTGACTTCTTCTGGGGCAGTCTACAAAAAAACCTCTCTTTCACAAAATGACAAACTTCTCTGCAATGCCATAGCTCCCCCTCTCCCAAGAGATGTAAAAATCCTGTCTGAACAGGCAAATCTTCAGTCGTGGACAGATGAGAGACCCATGGCAATTGGGAGCACCACCTGTCATGAACAAAACTCGTATGGAAAGAGCTCTCTGGAAGATAATTCCTGGGTATTCCCAAGCCCTCCAAAACCTAGTGAGACAATGTTTTGGGAAATGAAAAATAAATCTTCTTTGTCAAACTATCCAATAGATTACCTGGATCAGTGTAATCAAAACTGCCTGCACAAGAGCTAAGTAGTTTCTGAGAGAGACTGGTGCTAGTTCTGAATAGGCACCCGAGTGCTAGAATTTTTTTAAAGAGAAAAGTAGTTAGCTGAAATGTGGAGGTAACTTCTTTTGTCTTGTTCCAAGATGGGTGGCCTGATCACTCATTGCTGTAGATCAAGACTAAATCAAAGGAGCTATAGTGGTAATACAGGTGTAAGCAAATCAGAATCAGGCCCTAAATGCTTGGTCCTCTTTATACTGAACATGACGCACACTTGCAAATATTACACAGACTGAATATTGAACTCTTGGAATAAATCAAAATAATCCAGCTCCGCATTTCAGTTCGCTGTATGTACATAACACTGCTCATAAAGGCATTTGGTATCCTGTGTTAGAAAAATCTAAAAGCTGTGAGCTTACCTCTGACAGAAGTGTCTTTCAGATATGGAACTCTCAGGTAAAGAATGGAATTGGAATGTTGTTTTTACCCCCTCTGGTTTAGGAACAGTCACTGGATTTATAATGTGTGATATATGCCAGGAAGAAAAGGTGAGATTTATAGGATTTTTTCCAAAATCATGTTTTATGTAACATGTATAAACCAAAACTGCTAGGATACACTCTTTAGGTGGCACCTTTTTTCTTGGCATTACTGTAAGTATTTAAAGATCATAAATAGATGCTGCTGAAAGCTGTAATTCATGGACATAGTTTTTATTTTTTTCCACTGACAAAGGAAATTGGTGCATGTTATAGAATCACCCTAACCAAAATGCAATGATCTTTGTGTGCCTCATTTGTATATCACCAAAATCTTCACTTTAACTGATTTCTAAGGCCATCAACTTTTTTTTTTATCGCAAGAACAGAAGCCTTAATTTGAGCAGCTCAGATGTTAAGTGTCAGTGTTCAAAATACACAACTGTGCCATCTCAATAGGGTTTTTCATCTGTTGTGTAGAAAACTAAAGTGTTTCAAATTATAAATTTGCCAACTTTTACACAGTTTTGTCCATACTCTGATGTACGTGGTTAGCTGGTATAAAGACAAATTTCTCTTTAAACCAAGGAAGCTTCTAGGCAGTTAAGTCCTGCTCTTTGGTAGAGCAATTTTAGAACTATTTGGCTTCTTACACCAGGTTTAAAGTGAAATGGTTGAAATGTACAATACTTTGAGGAAAATTCTACATTGGGTATTTCATATTCTGAGTGAATGTAAAGTTTAATTGGTAGTAAAATGATTAGTACTGGTAATTGTTCCCTGTATACAGGGAACAAGCATCCAATTCACCTTAAGGTCAATGTAAAGAGAAAATGGATTTCACAACAGTTGAGCAGTAAAATATAAAAAAAAGCCAGTAACTTCGTAAAAGTTACGGCTGCATTAGTCACATCAGTGATGTACTATTAAAAGCATGATGAACTGTGGACACTATGTGACTTATGTAGATCCACTGCTCCCCCTCCCCTATGCACTCAGTACTTCATACGATATCATCTCCTATTTATGTATTGGAGTTTTGTCTATCTTTTTAAGTCAAAAGAATGTCTTTGATACCATCTATTTTATTAGTGAACAGCATACATAAATAATATGCCTACCTTTCACCAGATATGTTTTTATCTTTCTGTTATCTTGCGCGCATATCCTGGTTTGTCTGTGATTAATGAAAATAGTGTCAGATGCTGGAATTTATTCTGACCAATGAACATGACTGACTCAAGGGAGTACAAGCTCTTGCAAAGTAATAGAACAAACCCCAATATGCATAAAACAAATCCAAGTCGCTAGGCTTTAGCTGATAGAACCAACTACCTGTGTAATAACAAAGCACCAGAAACTATTTCTCATGTGGCTGCATAATATATTGTATCTAGTTTTAATGTAATTTACTGGGTTTATGCCCTTGGTTACAAAGATTTTTGGTAAGTTTAATGTTTTCAACGGCCATCAACCTGATTAACAGTTGGAATTATGCAAGGAAGGAATCCTGTTGTGTAAAATTTTAAATAAATTTATTTTTGTTTGAAATGGGCTTTACTTATAAATGTCCTTTTGCTTTGGCAAGCATAGCTGTTTCCTTTGTTGTTGCTCTCTGAATTCCTTATTTTTAGATTGTGTGTGCAAAACAGGGAAGAATTTGAATCTGACCACAGATCAGTGAAAATATAAAGATTAAATTCAAGGTGCCTGCTTAGCCCTTAGGAGGAGTGTACACCTCCACAGATTGCCCTGACATGTGGAGGAGTATTCTCCTCCTGGGCACAGGAAGGTAGTTGGGGTTGGCTGTCTTAGGCAATAGAACATTCCTCTATATTCCCTTATTCTTCCTCCCCTCTTTCCAGTCTTGTCCTCTTCACCTTTTGTAAACAGCCAGGCTGCACTTCAGCATGAAGCTGCTCTGTTCTCTGTGCAAAGAAGTCCCTATATCTAGTCCTCTACTACCGGTATGTGCTGAGGGAGAGGAGAGGAAGGAAAAGCAGTACTCACTGAAGGGGACTGCTAGATTCTGACAGGTGAGACAAGGTGGGGCTCGCTGTAGGCTGGAATTGCAGTCCACCAATGGCAACAAGCAGCTCTACCATAACCCTTGAAAAGGGAAGCTCTGGGTTTGGAGTCATTTGGGAACTGGCCAGTTTCTGAGGTGGGAATGCATTTGTTGGTCTGAAGTCTACAATCAAATCTTGAGTAAGAAGAGCAATTTAAATCATGTTTTTTTGTGGGTTAGGATTTTTCCATTTTCAAAAATCAAAGGTTCTTATTGAACATGCTCACAAATTGCATGCTAATGCCCTAAGAGGTACAGAATGGCTGTAGTGGGGTTTTTTGGCATAAGAAAAATCAAAATTCAATGTGTAAGTGGGAGTAGAAAGCAAAAATTCCTCTGAAAATGGGTAAATTCTATGAATTTAAAAACAAGTCTTTTGGAAAAATCAAATTGTTAAATTTCATGACCCATGTGAACTGGTCACTGCTATGGCTCACAGCCCTACTCATCCTTGATGGTAGTAGTATGAAAGTGTCACAGAATATTGAACTTTTCTTGGAAAAACATGGTTAGTATTCATATCAAGTGAACATAAAGCAAGTTGCTTGCATACTATTGATCTGGAAAGTCACTTATTTCCCAGGTTTTTTTTACTAATCATTAACATTGGCATAGTATAAATTTAGAGGCACTGTCCCATTTCAATTCTAAAGGTAGTAATTTCAGAAACTGACGTCCTGAGTCTGACTTTGTAATTTTTTTCTCCTCCCTTGCTGCTGTGTGAAATATCCAGGCCAAGGGAGGAAGAGAAGTGAAGCACCAAAACTAGCTTCCCCTAACAGGCTGTCAAATATATAAAGTGAACAGATGGGTGTTTTCAATCTCTTCCAGTTACAGTAAGCTTGGTAGTGGGTGCAAGGCTAGATTTTTTTTTTTTAAAGTCCCTTTAAGTTGATTGTATTTGTACTATTCATTGAAAAAGGGACAAACTAAAATCAAAACTTGAGGGGAAACTTTCATAGGCAAACATTAACTGTACCACTCCTCCTGATGAGGAGTAAGTAGGTACCACACAAGCAGTCCTAAAAGGATTTCAACCTAAGCCCTCATGGCATTGGGGGCTTGCATCTCTCTGCTATAAGTGCTCAGAACTGCTTTCTTTATGTGATGGTTCCCTCTTACTTTAAGATAGAAAACTGTGCTTAAGATGTCACAGGGCTAAGTGGAATTAACATGTTGGAAAAGTGTACAACTAAGTCTTCCATGGTGAAGGGGGAAATCTGAATCTCTCCCACCCTTTTATCCTGAACTCAGTGCAGGATAAGAAAGAGGGATAGGGCTGCATTGTCATTTCAGTCCTGTACAGGAGACATTCTGTGGCATGGTGCAAAGATGTAGGCACAAGAAAGCAAACTATAGAACCAGATCCTTATCTAATGTGAGAGTTAGCATAATTCCATTGATTATACTGCTGTTACTCTGCTAGTATTAGGGGCTCTGGCTCACGTTTTAAAAAAAAAACTACAGAACGATGTATCCATATTCAATCAATACCAACTGTTTACAGCACCTACAATATTAAAATAAAAATTGAAGGGTTTATAACTTCTCATTAGGCCAAGTTTTGGGAGATAAACTAGTGTAAGATCAGAATCAAGCCTAAGACCCTTGAGCTGACATACTCCAGATTTGCTGATCTCACATAGATCAATGTATTAGTCTCCTTCACTTTAATGCTTTATATTCAGACTCCATTGTGTCTCTCACCTGAGCTGCTATGTTTTCAAAACACTAAGGATTTACCTGCATGAATTCCACTATAGTGCCTTAACGCTTTTGCCTGTTGGAATTGGCAGCAACAAGGGCCAGGTTCAATATCAAAGGGTTTCTCCAACAAGACAACAAAACCAGCTTGAGTCATCTCTTCTCTTCTCCCTCCCATCGCCTGCCCCCCCCCATATAACCTGGGACAATTACAGCCCATCCCATGGGCACTGCTATGAGGCAATGCTTCCCCTCTCAGAAACAGAGTGTGAGTGTAAAAAAAAAAAAAAAAAAACCTTAAAAGGAGGGACATAACCTGGCTTTAATTTGGAAAAACACAAACCATCAGCAAAAGACCCATCCCCAAATAAGTTGGGCAGTGTCCTTTTCCCTCAGGTTCTTCAGTCCATCAACCAAAAGTCCCTTTAATGTGCCTGTCCCATCTCTGCACCCCACTCACAGTTGTCATCCTTGGTCAGAGCAGAGTCCAGAGGTGCATCTGCAGAGTTCAGCTCCTGCCCTGGTTGGAGGTATGGTAAGAAGGCACTTCTCTTGTTCTGCTGCCTGGGCACTCCCTCACCACCCTTCCAGCTGATCAGTTAAAGTTGCATGTGCACTGCACTGGAACAGAACCCAGCTGGCATCCCATCCTAGACACTGAATGAAGCAAGGAGCTAGTGGATGACAGTGCAGCCAAGTCAAGGTTTGGAACAGTCAGCATAGCTCAATCAATGAGATTTGGGCCTGCCGGCATAGAGACAATACAAGTGCCTGCTCTGCCAGCAGCGAGCTTGGACAGCCACGCAGGTACCACATCCGTAAAACAGAAGGAGAATGGTAAACTTAGGAGTGGAAAGGCTTGTTGCATCAGAACTGTAAAGTGAACAGAATTAAAACTAGCGCCTGGAAGGTCATCTTTTGACTTTCAGCTTGGGATATCTTCTGCTAGGCTGCAGGAGAAATTCCTGCTACTGGTTTCTGTCCCCCCTGAAGCTCCAGCTCCTACTATGCAAGAGGCTGAGTGGGGTCTGGGAGCATGCCCAGGGCACCTGGTTAGTAGAAGGCCTGTGCATTTGGTGAATGCTGAGGCTAAGTCCCACAGGTCTTAAAAGAACAAACAGGAGTCAATTGCTGGAGACTTTAGCAGCAAGACCCTAAAGAGCTTTTTGAGCATGTGCAAATGGTGATTTTCAGCAATTTATAATCTGGACAAATCTCGATGGATTTTCAGAGGGACAGTAAAAAGCATCTGTCCAAAGGCCACCCCACCACTAAACTTTAAGTTCCTTTTCCAAAGAAATGGTTGGAATTAACATTGAAAAAAACCTCTTCTTCCTATCCTCAGAAATGGCTTATCTTCTTTAGCTGAAACTTCCCAAAAAGATCTGCCTGCAGCAGACAGCAAATGTAGAAAACCTTAGCATATACTTAACTTGGCAACTGAAACTAGAGTGTTAAAATAGAAAAAGTGATAGGCAACTCTTAATAGGTGTCACTGCTAGCTCGATCTGCAGATGTTCTCAGGCTTCCCATTTCATTAGCGTACACCTACACCCCATTGATTTCAGTAGTCTAAATGCCACTGAAACAAAAGGGTAGTGTTCTTGATTATTCAAGTAATAGGCAAAGGCTTCAGGAGGATAGGACTGTAATTTCTACCTATAATTTAAGATATTCACATTTCCAAATTTCAAGGACACACATGACCAAGTAGACTTTCCGTTTCAATAATTCAGGAGCAAACCATACTTTGTGGTGATAAAAGGTACTAACAGACAACAATTAAATACAAAAATCACTGAACAAACCTCTTCAGTGGGGGAAAAAGCAGTAGAAGCTTCCCAGAGCCTTGTATACTCAAGTAATTTGTTCATCTGAAACATACTTATCGTTTTAAGAAAAGGAGGACTTGTGGCACCTTAGAGACTAACAAACAAATTTATTTGAGCATAAGCTTTCGTGAGCTACAGCTCACTTCATCGGATGCATGGGGAGATTTATATACACACAATGGGTTTTGTTTCATGTTCTCTGTGTGTGCATATAAATCTCCCCACTGTATTTTCCACTGAATGTATCCAATGAAGTGAGCTGTAGCTCACGAAAGCTTACGCTCAAGTAAATTTGTTAGTCTCTAAGGTGCCACAAGTACTCCTTTTCTTTTTGCGAATACAGACTAACATGGCTGCTTCTCTGAAACTTATGGTTTTAACAGTGCATGCAAGTCTCCTGCTGCAAAATTTATTCTCTTCAAAATAAAGTTACAAGCGGATTCTTTACGGGAGAGACACTCCCCAAAACGTAGCAACCCCCAAACTGACCTTTAATGCTTAGACAGGACACTACAGTTTCAAGTGTTATCTTTTTTTAACTAACACCTGTGTAGGGTTCCCCCCACTCCTCTTGGATTTTTCAGATGCACTAATCCACGTGCAAGACAGCATTTTAAAGAGAGAACTTCTTTCAAACAGTAAGCAAAGACAGAAAATGCTATAACATATCTAGAAACAATTCTGGCTTTATCACTTTCATTTCCTTGGTTTATTACTAGATCCTTGCCTTACCCATAGCTTTGTTTCTTATACACATATTGTTTGGTTGCTTACTTACCACCATCCACAATAATTTCACAAGTGCAGCAACTCAATTCCATTGTGTAAACTGGGTTTTTAATGATATAAGCATTATCACTTCTTTTGAAACAGGAAGGCAGGGAAGGAATTATACAAAACTAACTGTTTTGACACTTCAGTAAGCAACCTCTCCCCTTCAAAAGACACAAGTGCGCTTGGTCTTGATCTACATTTTTCTGAGACCAATTTCAGACTGTGGCAGCCATTTTCTTATTCTATAAAGCAATATCTTGATCTGCTAACACCTTGTTTTCCAGCTGTAGATGCTGAGTTTAAAAATGAATGAAATGGAGTAACACTGCCTGGCAGGAAGGGAGAGATTACCAGTCGTCTCTCTCCCTCTACTGGCTGGACCATTCATTCCATCATGCAAACTTCAAAATAAATCCTAATGCCTCTTGTTTGCTCTTCTCTCCCACCCTTTCTTACCTCCTAGCATTATCTTGATTGGGGCATGGTCTGCTTTTTCTTTAATTGATAGTTAAAATTCCCATGACACTCCATGCCTTGCCTCCCTTCTGGAGGCTTCTTTAGCCTAGTATGTTCTTGTTTCTTTTCCTCTCTTCCCATAAGTCTTTTTTCACAATCCAGCTTTCTCTAAAAAGAAACGTTACATTGAGAATACCTGTTCCTTAAATATGCTCCTGCGAGTGACTCAGTTGCATTCTGTCTCTGAAAGAGGTTTCCTTAAGATGCGAGCTTCCTGAGCAGAGAACTACTCTAAAGGGCTCATGAGTAACGGGGCAGTAGCCCTAGATATAGAATTAGGCAGAAGGGACTGTAATGAAGATTGAGACGGCATGCTCTCAGGAGCAGTGCTCTGTGCAGGCCTGACTACACCTTTAGTTATTATATTACATACTCCTTTTAATGATAATCTCTACAGCAGTGAGCTATATTATCTCACTTTAGCTGAGCAATAAAAAACAAAGATATTAAAATCATTTGATCAGAGTTAAATTAGTCACAAGTAGAATTTTAAAAATATTGTGTTTGAACAGTTCCTAATAGGGCACTTTTCCCAAGATAGGCTTGAAAAAATATTCTGTATTTAACTGATTCATGCATACACAGTGTTTTGTTGTACAGCAGCTATAACAATATTAAATGATAAAGGTGCACCTTAAATTGTTCTTTTACAGAGAGAGTGGCTGGAATTTATTACCTTGAATAAACAGAAGCAAAATGTCTTCCTTTGATTAAAAAAATCTTAAATTCTACAGAGAGGAATATTAATGGAGGGAGGGTAAATCATGAGAACGTTCAGTAAGAATGGATTGGTCTAAAAACTTTTTTCTCAAAATACTCTACACAACAAAAGTTCCGCAAACCCTTGGAGCAGGTCAAAAATATATCCTAATTATTTTGGATTCATTCATAAGAGTTTATTCCTAATACACAAAATAAAACATGAGATACATTTATTTCAATCAAATCCTGCCTCAGACAAATTGGTTTTTTAAACAAAATTGAGTCTGCTTATTCAATTAACGTACTCATTCCACCAAATCAATGTACGTGTCGATAGCTGAAGTAAATTTCCAAACTTCATTTTAGGATTTCACTACATGCTTGTAGGAAGCTTCTGTTGTCTTTGTTTAGCAGGAATTCCAGTAACTCTGAATTCTTCCCTTTGCTTCAAGTATTCAATTTTGCATTCTTCATAAAATGCTGGATCATTATAGCTACAAGAAAAACAAACAATATTGTGACTTCGACCTTAATCAAAGAAGTTAATAACATTTGTGGAACTGAGATGCTACCTACAGCATTAATAACTCTTTATATTTTGAGTTTAATGATCACACACAAGTTGATTTTGAATTTGCCTCATTCCAATAGCACTTAGCTTAAATTTGCATCTGTCTCCTCCCTAACACTGCCTTCTGCTGGAGAGTATGTTGTTTTCAGACCTAAAGTATGCAACTATGGCTGAAGAACAAAGCCGAGGAACTACTTCTGATATCACAATCCCACTAACCACTGCGTTTTTCTCTGGATATCAGCTGCTATTTTCTCAACATTTAAGTTGTACAGTTGCTTATCTTAAAATTAAACTACTCTGATAACTTGTGTTCCATGGAATAATATACTTACTTGTAATACTTAATCACTCAGGAAACTCCAACTAGTGTACAGTGCTGCAGTGCATCTCCTCAGAAACACAGGCTACTGTGAGCTCATCAAATCTGCTCCCTACACTGGCTTCCCTTAGAATTTCAAGCCAAGTTCAAGATCTTTGTCCTTATCGTCAAAGTGGGTCCAGGATATCTAAAAGACCATCTAAAGCTCTGTGACAGAGACTGGTCAACAATTGCACTCCCATGGCACCCTCTACATTAAGGCCAGGATTATACCTAAAATTTAGGTTCCCCTAGGTACATCCCTTGAAGGTGTGAAAAATTCACACATCTGAGTGAAGCAGTTCAGCTGACATAAACACTGCTATATTGATGGAGAAGTGGATTAACTACAATGATGGAAAAGTCCCTTCCATTGCTGTAGAAAGCGATACTGTAGCACCTGTAACATAGGCATAGCCTAACAATAAATCTCATCTAGGGACAGTCCAAGAATGTGGAATGAAATCCCACAGGAAGTAAGGGCCATCAAAAACTTCATCACCTTCCGCTCCAAGTGCAAGACTCATTTCTTTGACCTTGCCTTCTCTAACATAATCACATAGCAACAGGTATGTTTGTATTTTTTAAAAAAACAAAACAATGAAACTCTACTGTACATACATCTCCCCCCAGGAAAAGGACGAGAGAACAAACAATGTGTGATAGCTGTGCAGGATATTAGATGGATGGGATCTGAGTTACTACAGAAAAGTCTTTCCTGGGTATCTGGCTGGTGAATCTTGCCCATATGCTCAGGGTTTACCTGATCGCCATATTTGGGGTCGGGAAGGAATTTTCCTCCAGGGCAGATTGGAGAGGCCCTGGAGGTTTTTCGCCTTCCTCTGTAGCATGGGGCATGGGTGACTTGAGGGAGGCTTCTCTGCTCCTTGAAGTCTTTAAACCATGATTTAAGGACTTCAATAGCTCAGACATGGGTGAGGTTTTTCATAGGAGTGGGTGGGTGAGATTCTGTGGCCTGCGCTGTGCAGGAGGTCAGACTAGATGATCAGAATGGTCCCTTCTGACCTTAGTATCTATGAATAGAAGCTGAACACATCTTTTTACTCGTAAGTAGGATTTGTGATTCATGTATACAACCTATTGCTAATAACCTAATCACTACATATTTAAAATTGTTTTAATTAAAAAATTACAACTACAGATCATCTCATCAGGGGGTAGGTTAGGGCTTCTCGAAAAGAGGAGTCAGTGCAAAATAAGCTAGGGTCTGCATTCAAAATGCAATAGATTTTCTACACCAGGGGATATTTACTGCACACAAAGATACTTTGTGTAGTTTAGCTTTGGAAGTGGATTTAAGCTAAACTGCACAAAGGTACTCTTAGTGCAAAATAAGTGCGTCCCCAGAACCGCTAATGGGGACTATTTCCCCACGTCAACAAGCCCTTCATATCTGCAGGAATACACATTTTGTGCCCTTTTTTTTTTTTTTTTTTCCCCCCAACTAAGGGGCTTGTCTACTGGGGAGTGTGATTTCTAAAGCTCACAGTAATTGGTCAATGTAGATCATGCTGGTGTGCTTTAACATAGTGCTATTTCAAGCAGTAGCATATTAAAGGCCAAAAGGGAACTTTAGTGTGCATCAGCAGGGTCTACACTGACCAACTAATGTGCAACACTTCAGTGTGCTTTAGCAATCACATTCCTGAAAAGCACATTACCCCATTATGTAGACAAACCCTAAGTAACCAAATCTGCCCTAAGTTATGGTGAAGGGCACAGTGTGTTTGGTCGTGTACAAACAAGACAGGGCCCATAAACAGAAGATTTAACTAGCTTTTTCAATTCACCTTACTTTAATTTTTAGAAACACCACTTATGATTTAGCAATAATCTGAATTTCACATTTGTTCTATATTGGTTCCTGCTGTAGCACATCTGCTGTATACCCAACACTCAGATCCGAGTTCTCCACAGTCTGCTACAGAGGCCCCAGGAAATGAAGTGCTTTTACAGATATATATATACACACACACACACACACACACACACACACACACCACTGAAGGAAGTTATCAAGATTTATTTTATACAACTTCCACAAGGAAGTCCACAATTAATATACAGATTAATATTTACAGCAATGCACGCTTCCACTACATAAACAGAGCTGTTAACTTGTGACTGGCAACACATACCTTTGATTTAAAGTTGTTATAACACAGTGCTGACTGTTCTGAACACCAACAGAGTAATTGCTACAGTTCCTGGTAACGACGTTAATGTATTTTTTTTCCCCTTCAGTTTCAGACTTTCGGCCCTAGAGTGACATAATTAATCCTCAAAACAGCCTGGCTGCAGATAATGACACCTAATAGAGTACAAGAGAGAGACTAAAGAAATTTCCAGACTCATTGCTCACATTCATTGGACAAACAAGAGCTTCAAAAGAGAGCTCAGTACAGGTCTCCGACACCATGGTAGAATATTAGTATCTACCAGCACTTCGCCTAAAAGAGTGCTACCACCAGCAGTGCTGCAGCAGTGTTCACAACCATGGGAAATTTTTCAGAAAAAATGCTAGTGTAAAAGATGCCTTGCTTTCCCTGATCCATGAAGCTGAAGATATAATTGCTTTCCTTCAGAAAATACCCCAACCTAGATTCAGTAATGGAAGGCCAAGTCATGACACCTTGCAAACTTGCTTGAAGAGGCTTAGCATCTCCATTCACTTCTGGAATCATCTGAAGATACGTTGTACCTTTTTGAGATCACCTTGAAACTACATAATGAACTCAGGCATTGTCTAAAGGACTGGTTGTTGTTCCCCCCACACACACACACCCCCATTTCTCAATGGCATCGTGACTGTAGCAATATACGTTGTTTTTTTTTAAAGTCTCATGTTGACTTACTAGGTAGTTAGACATTCTTTCAAGGCTGCATTTTCCTGTTGACATTTCACCACCATAAGAAAACCAGACTCTTGGCAGCATTTGGTAAAAGCTGAAACATAAAAAATTGAGAGTTTAGATTCTTTTACTATGGATCCACATTAGCACAAGTACAATACACTATTTTAAAAGAGTATTTGATTCCCAAATTGACCTGTTTCTGGCATTATGGCAAGCTTGGAACTTTTGTAACTTCAGTATAACCAAGCATTACACTTAGGTCAGTGATGAACTTCAGGTATTTTTTTTTTTAAAGACAGAACTGCAGTCTGGCAGAAGTCAAAACTTCATTGATTTTAGCTGAGCATCTTAAAATTTGATGCTAAACTGTCAGGAGATTACTACTCTTTTAGCTGTTGCAAAAGCAAGCACATACACTGTGTGACTATGGGTATGTCTATGCCGCATTGTAAACCAGAGTCTGTGGGGCTTGTGGTCTCAGTGTTTCCAAGCGTGCGCTTGAGTGTCCATACCAGGTTTATAATTGCTGGACCCAGGTCTCTCAGCCATACCACACTAAATTTGCAGACCTTCTGACTCAGCTCTGCGATGTGAACTGCATCCACGTTACAAAATGACAGGGCTTGGGCCCAAGTCAGAGCGAGACTCAGGCTCTGGTCCATCCCCGCGCAGCATCCAAGGATCTCGGTCCTGAGTGCTTGCTGACTCATGTCAATCTGAGGGGTGTGGATGGATAGAAGGGGGGCTTGAGCTCAAAACTGAGTGAGAGCCTGTGCTTAGTGTGCAGTGTAGACATACCTATGTAACTTAATCTTTACCTTTGATGTGGATGATAAATAATCAAAGCCTGATTTGCCTCTCAAATCAGTTGTACACCAGTTTAAGGCTATTTATTTCAATGGCTACACCTCATTGTTGCTGCTGGAAGTGAGAGGACTATGTATTCCAAACTACACATTTTGGGAGCACTATGTGCTGCTTGGCCAAGGTGCTCTTTGAGCAAAGACTGGTTCCGAGCACTTGAATACCAGGGTGTCTTCTGCCAAATGTAGACCTCACAAACACTAAGCCTGAATGATAGTGAGAGACCTTTAGTATCCAACTAATAATTTAATTGGGTCAAATGCCATGCAAACATACCTGTTCTGATATTGTCTAATGTCTAAATGACATGGCTCACTCCCGCAGCCACTATGAAATATATCCAGAAATTGCAGTATGTATATTAAGCTGAATAAACCACTAATGCTGCTTAGTTGTATTTTTGTGTGTGTTATGAACAAAAATCACATTACAAACATTTTCTCATTCACTGACCGAGTCTGATCTTCAAGCCTAACAATGGCTAGCCTGGAGCCTCAAGCTGTTTGTAAGGTCTTTGTCACTTGTTTAACAACAAGATTTTAATTAGGATCTTTCCTTCATACTATATAACACATTAACACTCTCATATACAGTGATGTTGCTAATACCGCCAACCAATTTCTGAAGCTGTGTATTCTGTGACAAATCCCATTTAAAACTCTACTCTCTTCCTTTCATACTGAAAAGTCAATGTTATTATGGTGAAATAGCTTGTGTATGTTAAAAACACTAAATCAATGATTTCATTAGTGTTGTTAAATAAAAGTTAGGACTGTTAACATTGTGTTTCTTCTATGACTAGGGCTTCCAAAATTTGCTAAGCATAATAATTACTACAATCTAGTGTAGTAATGACAGTAATTACTAAACCAATTAAATACCACTAGCTGGATAATTTCCTCTTGTGAAAGAGCCCTTTGAAGAGGAGCTGGGAAATGGAGTTTCCAAGCAATCCTCCCCTTGGTGACAGGTCCTAGGGGTACTGGGAGCATACAACGGGCATAGTCTCCCACTCTTACAGCTCCTGGACTGCACAAAGAAGGAAACCACTAGTTCCATGGAGAAAATATGCTGCCTTGCTGATTCTTCTCTATAGCAGCACAGCTCAAAGGAGCCTTGCTACTACTTAGCTGTATCTCCTGTGCACTGTGGAGTAGCCTTTAGTAGCATTGACTCCAGAATGCATTTCCTCTTTAAAATCCAAAGAGTCAGCAGGGGGAAATGCCAAGGAGAATAGCTAATCTACTGCTCTGCTCCCTATCCCCAAATCCCACCAATCACTCTTAGGAGTGTCTCATAGAAGAGAGCAGGCACATCTCCCCGAGAGAGAGAGATGATGGATCCCAGTTCCATCTACTTACAGCAGTGAAAGGAACCACCCAGCCTTCAGAAAAGTATCTTATTTTGTATAACACAAAAAAACTAAAAATGGAATGTATGAGGTTCTTTAAAAATCAACATTTAAAAATGCATAGCCTATAACTAATTTCCTACTAATTAGTTACCCTGTGTAGTGTGTAATTAATTTTCTTTCCAGTCAATAACTTTACAAAAAATATCTAAAGAATTTAATAGAATAGGTTTTGTTAAAATTAATTGGCATTTGCTTAAAGGTATTTATGACTAGCCTAATAATATGTTGCTTACAAGAGGTGATGGGTTTTTTTAAAATGCTGAAATAGAAAGCTACTATGATTGCAAAAATTAAAGCCATTGTTAAGCTATATTTTTATGCTCAACAATTAGATGCACTTTTAGATCCTAGCTACATGTGTGCAGATATTTTAGTGGATATAATCGGTAAATTGACTTTTCAGAACAGTCATTTCATGACAAATTAATTTAGGACACTGTTTAACAGTACAATAAATATATTGCTGATTCATTAACAGCAAAATCTACCAAAGCTAAACAAGTAAGAATAAATCAAATTATGTCAGCTGAAAATTGGAAATATACTCTTTTGTTGAAAAATGTAAAGTAATGAATATTGTAAAGTATTGTAATGTAAATGTAAAATAATGAATAATCCCAACTATACAGACAAAATGATGGGGTCTAAATTAGCTGTGACCACTCAAGAAAGAGATCTTGGAGTCATTGTGGATAGTTCTCTGAAAACATTCGTTCAATGTGACCCAGCAGTCAAAAAAGCTAACAATGTTAGGAACCCTTAAGACTAATAAGATAACAGACAATAAATATCATAATGACACCACATAAATCCATGATGTACACACATCTTGAATACTGAGTGTAGTTCTGGTTCTCCCATCTCAGAAAAGATGCCTTAGAAATGGAAAAGGTACAGAGAAGGGCAACAAAAATTATTAGGTTTCAGAGTGGTAGCCATGTTAGTCTGTATCAGCAAAAAACAAATAAATAAATATGCTCAAATAAATTTGTTAGTCTCTAAGGTGCCACAAGTACTCCTCGTTCTTTTTAAAAATTATTAGGAATATGGAACAGCTTTCATATGAGGAGAGATTAAAAAGACTGGGACTTTTCAGCTTGGAAAAGAGACGACTAAAGGGGGGGGGATATGAGAGAGATTATAAAATCATGAACAGCATGGAAAAAGTGAATAAGGAAGTGTTATTTACTCCTTCACATAACACAGGAACCAGGGATCAACCAAAGAAATGAATAGGCAGCAGGTTAAAAACAAACAAAAGGAAGCACTTCTTTACACAATACATAGTCAACATGTGGAACTCGTTGCCAGGGAATGTTGTGAGGCCAAAACTGGGTTCAAAAAATAATTAGGTAAGTTCATGGAGGACAGATCTATCAATTGCTATTAGCCAAGATTACCAGGGATGAAACCCCATGCTCTGAGGGGGTCACTAACCCTAACTGCCAGATGCTGGGACTGGACAGCAGGGAATGGATCACTTGATAGTTACCCTATTCTGCTGATTCCCTTTGAAGCTTTTAGCACTGGCCACCCTTGGTAGACTGGATTACTAGCCTAGATGGATCACTGGTCTGACCCAGTACGGGCAGTCTTATGTTGTTGCTCTGATTTTTCATGTTTCTCCTCCACATTTCATAGATACTAAGGTCAGAAGGGACCATTCTGATCATCTAGTCCGACCTCCTGCACAGCGCAGGCCACAGAATCTCACCCACCACTCCTACGAAAAACCTCACCTATGTCTGAGCTATTGAAGTCCTCAAATCGTGGTTTAAAGACTTCAAGGAGCAGAGAATCCTCCCTCAAGTGAACCGTGCCCCATGCTACAGAGGAAGGCGAAAAACCTCCAGGGCCTCTCCAATCTGCCCTGGAGGAAAATTCTTTCCCGACCCCAAATATGGGGATCAGCTAAACCCTGAGCATATGGGCAAGATTCACCAGCCAGATACTACACAAAATTCTTTCCTGGGTAACTCAGATCCCATCCATCTAATATCCAATCTCAGGGGATTAGGCCTATTTACCCTGAATATTTAAAGATCAATTACTTACCAAAATCACATTATCCCATCATACCATCTCCTCCATAAACTTATCGAGTAGAATCTTAAAGCCAAATAGATCTTTTGCCCCCACTGCTTCCCTTGGAAGGCTATTCCAAAACTTCACTCCTCTGATGGTTAGAAACCTTCGTCTACTTTCAAGTCTAAACTTCCTGGTGGCCAATTTATACACATTTGTTCTTGTGTCCACATTGGTGCTGAGCTGAAATAATTCCTCTCCCTCTCCTGTATTTATCCCTCTGATATATTTATAGAGAGCAATCATATCTCCCCTCAACCTTCTTTTAGTTAGGCTAAACAAGCCAAGCTCCTTAAGTCTCCTTTCATAAGACAAGTTTTCCATTCCTCGGATCATCCTAGTAGCCCTTCTCTGCACCTGCTCCAGTTTGAATTTATCCTTTTTAAACATGGGAGACCAGAACTGCACACAGTATTCTAGGTGAGGTCTCACCAGTGCCTTCTATAACGGTACTAAAACCTCCTTATCCCTACTGGAAATGCCTCTCCTGATGCATCCCAAAACCGCATTAGCTTTTTTCACAGCCATATCACATTGGCAGCTCATAGTCATCCTATGATCAACCAATACTCCAAGGTCCTTCTCCTCTTCCGTTACTTCTAATTGATGCATCCCCAACTTATAACTAAAATTCTTGTTATTAATCCCTAAATGCATAACCTTGCACTTCTCACTATTAAATTTCATCCTATTACTATTACTCCAGTTTACAAGGTCATCCAGATCCTCCTGTATAATATCCCGATCCTTCTCCGAATTGGCAATACCTCCCAGCTTTGTATCATCTGCAAACTTTATTAGCACACTCCCAGTTTTTGTGCCAAGGTCAGTAATAAAAATATTAAATAAGATTGGTCCCAAAACCGATGCCTGAGGAACTCCACTGGTAACCTCCCTCCAGCCTGACAGTTCGCCTTTCAGTAGGACCCGTTGCAGTCTCCCCTTTAACCAATTCCTTATCCACCTTTTGATGGTCATATTGATCCCCATCTTCTCCAATTTAACTAATAATTCCCCATGTAGTACGGTATCAAACGCCTTACTGAAATCTAGGTAAATTAGATCCACTGCGTTTCCTTTATCTAAAAAATCTGTTACTTTTCCAAAAAAGGAGATCAGTTTGGTTTGGCACAATCTACCTTTTGTAAAACCATGTTGTATTTTGTCCCATTTACCATTGACTTCAATGTCCTTAACTAATTTCTCCTTCAACATTTTTTCCAGGACCTTGCATACTACAGATGTCAAACTAACTGGCCTATAGTTACCCAGATCACTTTTTTTTCCTTTCTTAAAAATAGGAACTATATTAGCAATTCTCCAATCATTCAGTACAACTCCTGAGTTTACAGATTCATTAAAAATTCTTGCTAATGGGCTTTCAATTTCAGGTGCCAATTCCTTTAATATTCTTGGATGAAGATTATCTGGGCCCCCCGATTTAGTCGCATTAAGCTGTTTGAGTTTCACTTCTACCTCAGATATGGTAATATCTGCCTCTATATCCTCATTCCCATTTGTCATGCTACCATTATCCCTAAGATCCTTTTTAGCCTTATTAAAGACTGAGGCAAAGTATTTGTTTAGATATTGGGCCATGCTTAGATTATCTTTAACCTCCACTCCATCCTCAGTGTTTAGTGGCCCCACTTCTTCTTTCTTAGTTTTCTTATTTATATGGCTATAGAACCTTTTACTATTGGTTTTAATTCCCTTTGCAAGGTCCAACTCGACTCGACTTCTAGCCTGTCTCACTTTATCCCTACATGTTCTGACCTCAATAAGGTAGCTTTCCTTGCTGATCCCTCCCATCTTCCACTCCCTGAATGCTTTCTGCTTCTTCTTAATCACCTCTCTAAGATGCTTGCTCATCCAGCTTGGTTTACAACTTCTGCCTATGAATTTTTTCCCCTTTCTTGGGATACAGGCTTCCGATAGCTTCTGCAGCTTTGATGTAAAGTAATCCCAGGCCTCCTCTACCTTTAGATCCATAAATTCTTCAGTCCAATCCACTTCCCTAACTAATTTCCTTAAATTTTTGAAAGTCAGCCCTTTTGAAATCAAAAACTCTAGTTGCAGATTTATTTTTGTTAATTCTTCCGTTCAGTTTGAACTGAATTAGCTCATGATCACTTGAGCCAAGATTATCCCCTACAACCATTTCTTCTATGAGGTCCTCGCTACTCACCAAAATTAAATCTAAAATGGCATCCCCTCTAGTCGGTTCAGCAACTACTGGATGAAGGAATCCATCAGCTATCGCATCTAGAAAAATCTGAGCTCTATTATTATTACTAGCACTGGTCCTCCAGTCTATATCTTGGAAGTTAAAGTCTCCCATGATCATGCAGTTTCCATTAGTATTTACTTTATTAAAACTTTATTTATTAAAAATGGCTCTATCCATATCCAAATTAGATCCCGGAGGTCTATAGCACACCCCAAGCACTATCGTCGGAGAGGCTCTACTAGTTATCTTCCCCAATGTAATTTTTGCCCAGACGGACTCTGTCTTATCCATTGCGCTTCTTATTTCTTTACATTCTACCTCATCATTGATATACAATGCTACTCCACCACCTTTACCTTTATTTCTGTCTTTCCTAAACAGCACATACCCTTCAATACCTGTAGTCCAGTCATGACTACTATTCCACCATGCTTCTGTTATCCCTATAATATCTGGTTTCACTTCCTGCACCAGTAGCTCTAGTTCCTCCATTTTGTTACCTAGGCTCCTCGCATTGGTGTACAAACATCTTAATTTTTGCTGTTTGGCCTCACTCACATTTTGTACCCTATTAGGCACAGTCATGCTACAGCCAGTATAACCTATTAGACTAGTATCCACACTGCCCTCGCTCCTTATATACATTCTCCTACCCACGGCTGTACCCTTTCTTACTTCATCTTCTTCCCTCTCAATGCTAAAATCTGGCGTGGAGTTTACCTGGACATCTCCCAACCATCTCCCCCAAATTCACTAATGTACACTAATGCTTTTACTCTCATGGTTTTTTGCAAATGGTGATCAATGTGAAGTAGTTACACAGTAGCAAGTCACTGGATCAAATACATTTTACAAGTTTAGTGTACATATAGATACTTTTTTGGGTAGCCTGGTGCTGGGAAACAAGTTAGTAGAAAAGGGAGCTCAAGGCTACTAGGGCCAGGCTCAAGTCATTGACTGTAAGTGCAAATGTAGCCGAGTACCTCTTCATCTGCATGCATAACCACAGTAATCACATTCTTTAATATAGGTGTATATTTGTATGCAGACCCCCAACATAACTCCTTAAAAAATCTGGCCCTGTATATTTGCCGGGACACTATTTCCAGTCGCTCATGTTGACTTACTGAGCAGTTATTAGTGCAATGCTGTTAATGTACCCTCCACAGGCTCAGCTCTGCACGATGCTGGCACATAAGGAGTAAATATAGAGAGAGCCCTGTGTGGACACAAAATTTGTATCTACATCTGATCCGCAAACAAGCATCTGTAAATTCAGATATTCGTGGATATAAAGCAGGTATCTGCAGATTTGCAGGGCTCTACACATAGGGAAATTTGTCTCCACAAAAGTAGCAGAGAGAATCTTGCTGTTTTGCTCAAGAGTGGGCTGGCTGTAGGTTTGATCCTGATTCTGTTGAAGCCCTATCATATTATATACTGACTAAAGAGGGAGTGGGCTGCCAGTTAGACCGTTTCAAGCCATCTGAACAGGCTTGCTTGTGTACTGATATCAGAAGGACTTCTCCAATTCACAGGAAAGCAGAGAATCTATCTAAAGTTCCCCCAAAATATTGACGGGAGCCTTTTTACAGGCTCATTTTGAGAAAAGGTAAGGTCAAGCTTTACATTTTCTTTTTCTTTACAGAAGACCTGTGAATGAAAAAGATAGGAATGATGCACTCCCTATTCTGACCATTTTGGGGGAAATTTTCTAAAGGGCCTCAGTCTGGTTTCTAAAATGTTACATGTTGTTTTGTTTCAGAGTAGCAGCCGTGTTAGTCTGTATTCGCAAAAAGAAAAGGAGTCTCTAAGGTGCCACAAGTACTAACAAATTTATTTGAGCATAATCTTTCGTGAGCTACAGCTCACTTCATCGGACGAAGTATGTTGTTTTGTAGTTTTCCTGGGGCAAATTTCTGCTTGGGCAAAACTCAGAAGTGCGTATGCAAATCACTATTTTATCTATCTATCTATCCGGTACCCATCACCATGCTATCTTCAAAATCCCCCTGTGAGTTGGGAAAGTATTCATGTCTAAGGAAGTTACATGAACAATATAGTTCAGATATATAATGTACCAATATCACCAGAAGATGGTCAAATCATACTGATATAATGCACTTTTTAAAGGTGAATGAACACTGAAAAGCTTTCCAAAATAAGTGTATTTTAAAGTGGGATTTGAGTGAAAAGAAGGTGCCACGTGCCCAAAGGAACATTTTCATGCGGAAACTGAATACAGTCTTAAAATGACAGACTACTTGATATATGTACACTAGTTTCAATTTTAGCAAGTTGCAAAAACTTAAAAGTCCACAAAAATGAATTTTTTAAGGATGCTTTTGAACAGCTGGACCTACATGTATTATAAAATGGTGTTACTAGTAAAAATCAGAGCAATATAAGATATGCAAAATGTGCTGTAATAACACCCAGGTATTTATTTAGTTTCTTTTTAAGATAATGCTATTACCGAATTAAAATGTACAGCTTTTTTGTTGTTTCTTGAAGATTTCTACAGTGTGGCTCTGTGTCACCATTTCATAGCAACTTGATAGCTATAATCAGTATAAAAAAATAAAATGTGGCTCTCTCATTAAAAGCCTTCTAAAGCTTAAGGCTTGTCTAGTGAACATTCTGATTTCTAGTCCCCAAA
Source organism: Dermochelys coriacea (assembly GCF_009764565.3). Classification (NCBI taxonomy): domain Eukaryota; kingdom Metazoa; phylum Chordata; order Testudines; family Dermochelyidae; genus Dermochelys; species Dermochelys coriacea. The sequence goes on from NC_050069.1 coordinate 197,791,573, forward strand.
GGGTCATGCCAAAGTGCTGTGGGCCTTTTTTGTAATAATCAGTCCTTCTGGAAGCTGCAAAGTTAAAAAAAAAAAAAAAAAAAAAAGGCTGAAGACAACAGGAGGTCCCTCACACTTGTTAGCTCACCAGTCTTGACTGGTCGAAGGCGTGATGTCCCAATGAACAAATCTGGAAATGCATAGTGAGCATTCCCTAGCTTCAGAAGGCCCTGCTTGTGGTATATGGCCATGCAAATAGAAAGCATCATTACAAAGTGATAAAACTGCTTCAAGCTATATAGCTTTAATGTTCCTGACACTTAACACAGAAGGAAAAAAGAAGCAGGTTAGAGCATATTAGATATCCCCGCATGAACACACACTACTTAATTACTCCTCTCTCCTTGTATTTCTAAGCACTTTAAAATCCATGTGATAACGGTGTAAGGGACTATGGTGCAAGACCATTTTAGTTAGAAATATTTGCCAGACGCTCTCCAGCAGCCAGGAGAGCATTGTTCTAATTTTAATTATCTCCAATTTTATATTTTTCCATTAAATATCTTATGATCTCTAATGCTGCACATCAAAAATTCCAGTATTAAAAATCTGCTTTGGGGAATAACTGCACAAATTGAGAGCAGTATTTTCAGATGTAATCTCAAATAAAAAAATCTACAGAAACAGATATTAGGTTTAGCTATCACCACAATTTTCTGGTTCTAGCTATTTTCATACTGCAGACCAATAACTTCAAGGTACATAATGGGCTACGACAAAAAAGTAAATATGTAAGATCTGATTAAACTCATAATAGTTTAATATTTTCATATTTTTAACAGCTACCAATGTAGATTGTAACTCCAGGGGTCTAACCTTTCACATTCAACAGAATGCAGCCTGTTTCCTGATATTACATGCTGAGTGAGGAATAGTTGCTCTTTCAATAATGATCTCAGCTCTGGTGATGGGAGGCACCAGAATATGGAAATAAAGACAGAAATTTGACTTTTTTGTTGGTACAATAAAATATTTTTTATAACTTGCCCACTGGTTTGTGTGTGTAGCTAATGAGTACTCCCTCTCCTGTGGGTGTCAGCCATACATCAAAAGACCAGGCAGGAGTAAGTGATGGCAAATCAAGCTTCTCCCATTTCAGACACACTGGGTGCAATCCTGGCCCCACTGAAGTCTATTGTAAAGCTTCCACTAACATCAGCGGAGCAGGATTTCACACTCCATTTTCAGAATCCCCAGTTAATGACTTCCAAGCTGTCAAACAAACCTGGTTAGCCTACACCAGTTGTCACCAACTGGTCAATCACAGTTTGGAGTGAATGTTTAATTAAATTCAAAAATGTATATGCTTGTTTTGTTTAAATATTATATGTTTGCTGTTGAAGAAAAAAATCCAGAATATATAATGTTGTTGTTTTAGTTAAATACAATTAAACAATTTAAATGTCTGTCTGGTGATGTTCTCCACCTAATACAGCATGGCAAGAAAATCCTCCAAATATTAATGATTAACCTGTTGAATTGGAGATAGTTCACCTCCCAATGACTTCATAAATATCTGCTTCAATCATCATTGGTAAATGAAATAACCAAACAATCATTTGTTTTCTGATATAGCTGTAAAACTAATCTGAAAAGTTTTCAGAATAAATCACTTTAAAAATGTATAGTGTGTACCTTCTAAAAATGAAACCTACATCCATCTCTGAGTGTGAAGAATATGTATTAAGGTTTATAACAACCAACAAGAATATACTTTTATGTAGAAATCCATGATTAAATTGAGTCTTCCTGACTAGTGATTTAAATCATGATTTAAATCAAATCCACCCTGAGAGAACTTGTGAAGAAGAGGCCCACTTAGAGAGTTTCTCAGGGAGGAAAGTGGAAGAGAACAGATCTTGTCCCTTCAAAGAAGAAAGTAGGAAGATGATGTAGGCTCTGTTGATACAGGCAACGGCTCCAGAATTAAGACTCTGTTTTGAGGGACAAGCAAAGAGTGAGCAAATGGGGAAAGCCCTGGAAGGAATCCCCTACTTCCTCTTCCCCTCCACTATCCTTCCAGATCTGGATCAGGAGGAACACTGAAGCAAGGTGAATTCATCTAATTTCACCCCTGTCCGTGCCCTCTGGCAAGTAGCTGGGTGGCGAAATTGCAGAGTCACTGCTTTGTTGAACCTGGGCTGCACAAAATACACAAGAATATAAGAAAAGATGCTTCTTGTAAGTAATCAGAAATGTGTGACTTCCTGCCAAAAAGGAAGGAAGGATATGCCTCAAAACTATGGGAAAATTAGCCTCACAACATGTGGCAACACCAAATCAGAAACAGACCATCGTTAAATGTGATATAAAACTCCATTTCTAGAGTGATACCCTATCCTAGGCAAAGACACTTTGAGACATATTAACTTTGGTAGCATTTGTTTGCTTAGTCATGCTAATCGAGTTACTAAAACTGTAACCAGCTCCAGTTTTACTGATATGTATCCAAAGATAACATCTCTGATTCACAAGTAGTGAAGCCATACAAGAATAATAAAAGGTATTTCCTCTTAAATATGACTCTCAGAAGTTCTTTGTCACAGGCACAAGGGCCATCTCTCATTTTCAACACCAACTTATCACCTCTCTCCATTTCAGACAAAGCTGACTTACCTCATTTTTATTGTTGTAAAGAAATTAAACCCAAATTAACTAACGCTTTAGTCACATTTCTTATGTATACCTCATTCTGATTCTTTCTCACATCTGTGCCCTTATCTCACTGAGGAATATGATCTTGAATGCTAGGATAAATGTACTGTCCAATTTAATATCCTTCCTGATTCCCTTATTTCATTATTACATCTATTACACAACAGTTACTTCACTGAAACAAATCAGCATTTTAACTGATTATTAAAACATTTTGTTTCCCGTACAGTTTTAAAAATAGATAACCTAGTACACCATTCTAGATGTCCTTAATGTAGTGATTTACTTTAGAGAGAATGAAAATATATTCCAATATGGATAGTCATAGTATATAGTTCAAGTATATTTATTTCAGAAGGGTAGGGACTGAACCAGAAAGCTGAACCAGGATCCAAGTTGAATCAGAAAGAAATGCATACAAAAGCCGAATTTCTAGCCAAAATTGTGTGTGTGTGTGTGTGTTTTAGATACACATTCTATTTAGCTTTATAGAGTATCATTATTTTTAGTAACAAATTATAAAAGAAATTGAACTATTATTTATGAGGTTTGTTAACATACTGTATTGCATTTCTGTGATAGACAGATTTGGTATACGAAATGGTTTGGACTGGTGTGACACTAAAGGGTAGGAGGAGATAAAGTACGTGCAACTATAATTTTACATTTTGAATTGCATCAGTTTCTCCAGTGCTACATCAAAATGAAAGGCTGGCGTTACATATTGTTGCAGTACGTATAGATACGCTAAACATTTCTGACACACAGTAAATGCAATAACAAGTGCATACAAGTGAGTCTTAATAGTCCTCTTTGAATTATAAGCTTAAATTACTACCAATGGAGAAAAGAAAGCTCTCTGTGAACAGTTGACAAGTGGCATGTAACACAATCACCTACCCATTGAATTATTTTTCTAAAGATGATTGATCTGTCAAGGTAATGTGAGAAAACGATCTTGAACACGTGAAAAAAAGATCATGATGCTGAACATTTGTATAGATAATATATCATGGAAAATTAATACGATCATGAGACCTTTTGGTCCCATCTCCACAAGCCTTTAAATATAATTTAATGCTGTTTAAAAAGGGTTCCAACTAAACTGATTACCAATACTGTTAGACAACTGATGTAGGATCAAATTATGCTCTATGTAAAAAAAAACAAAAAAAACACAACCAAAACCAGTGCTATAGCCTAGCTCAGGTTTCATATCAGAATGTGGTTTGAATGGAACCACATTTAAACAAAATTTGAACATATTTCCTAAACTTTGAGTAAAGTAAGTCCTGGGCCTTTGTTTCTTGCTAGATGCAGAAAAATTCATATTAAAACACTAAGGGTGGAGGTGGATGGGTGTGTCTATTATATAACACACAGACTTGAATTACAAACATTTATTCCATTTATGGTCACATTCAGTGGGACAAAAACAAAATATTAAAATATTTTATAAAGTTTTAAAGTTTTTTAGTTGGATCATATAGAAAAAAAAAATCCTATGATCTTGCCGAAGTGCTCTCTACTAAGAGGAAGAACTGTCTGGGCTTTGATTTAATGGGGCAGATCCATATCTGGTGTAAACTGTCATAGTTCCATTACACTAGATGAGGATCTGCCCAAAAATCTTTAAACCGAGCAAAGGTTGAATTTATGTGAGATTATCTTGCTGTCACAGGTATTTCTCTTTTTACTGAAGAAACAACACAGCAGAGAATGCCAACTGCGCAGTAGGGAAAATAAGACAAAGTATTTGTATTTTCTTTTAATTGTTTATCTGTCCTAAAAATTCAGGAGTGATGGATTTCCCCACGACTTTATATATAAAATGATGTTCTAATTTTGGTATGAATTTATTTTTAAAATGTTCACTTTGTATTAGGTTATGAAAGTTTCAGTTAAAGATATACATTGAAAGGATTTTTAATAGGAAAAAAGTTGGTCAACCATCCTTTCCACCCAAAAATAATTTTAAAATTAATCACGGAAGACTAGCATTCTCTGGCTTTAAATAGAGGCTGCTCAGAAAGCTAAAAGTGAATTTGAGGGGAACAGTGTTGCTTTCTTCATTTTTAAAGTGTTCATGTTTGAATAATAATATGGATTGAAGAGCTCCCCATGTACAAAAATGGTGAATGCTAAGCTGATTACCTATTTTATTACTACAATTTATCACGTCTGGACAACAAGCAGCATGGAAATACTATGCCCATATATAATTATGCAAACAACAGAATTCTTCTTAGTGTACTGGCATTATCAACATTTACATTATGGGTGTGTCTGGAAAATTCATTATGTTGAATATGTTCATGACAATGAACGTATTAAAATACCTTGCTAATAAATTGTTATATTACTACTACTTTGCACTTATCTAGTACTTTGTATTGTCAAAGTGCTGTGCAAGCTAATTAATTTATTGCAATCAGAAATTATTGTACACCCACTTTTAATATCCATTCAATATATGTAGTACTACCCATGACCAAGGTCAATTGATCCTCAGCTCTGGCTGTAGTTTATTTAAAGACTTTACAATTTTACTACTTATGAGCAACTCCTATTGAGGTGTTATCTCACCATTTATATTTTCTCAACACTTATGATACCGCTATCACACTCTTAAAATTAAAAAAAGCCTGTATCATGATCCAGACCAGGTTTAATGTTCTCTCTCTCTTTTTTGGAAAATAAAATAAGAAATGACATATTTCATTCAAGATTTGAATCACTGTCTTAGCGCTATCAACACAGGAAAAACATCAAAGCAGCAATGGTGTTTATGAAAACAGCAGAATCTAGCTGATATTTAGAAGAGTATACAGCCAGGGCTTTAAATCCTTTGTTTGTAAAATACGTACAAGATATTACAGGGATACAAATCTTTGTATATCAATAGTTATTTTATGACAGTTATGCTTTTAATTTTGTATTAAATTGTGATTAGCTAGTTACTTTGAAGATTACTCAGTGTGCACAGAACGGATTTACCGGTGCATTTAATGAGCCAAGAGGGTAGTAGGATGAACATGAAAAGATTGTTTTTATATTGTAGTACATGAGCTGTTTGATATTTCTAACACAGTACAAAAGAAAGCTTCTCTGTAGATTGATCATGGTTCAGTTAACATCACTGAATATCTAATACCTCCAACTCAATTAATTCTCACCTGATTAAAATCAGACTGATATTCAAACTAAATCATCTCTCCAGTCAAGTAGAAATCAATATTTCTGATTTTACTTTCAAATTACAACAACAAATAAAATATATGCATCTCAGTATGCCAAGAGTGGCTTTCCTCTTCTAGTCTACTATGGCAGGCATAACACAGCTGATTAAAGAATTATTCTAATTTGGGCACCAATATATATAAGAATAAGATTAATTTGAATACAGAAAGATGGAATGAAGTAATTAAATACATCTTATACAGGGCAAACAAAAATTACATAAAATAAACCCCAATTCTTTAAAATGAATCTCTGTTACCAGATCAAATATTTTATTTGCCTTCCAAATGTTCATCTGTTATAACATACTTATAATTATTTATATAATGCTTTTCCTCCCTAAGTATTTGAAGCTATATACCAGCTTCATCAGACAACCACCTCTAAACTGGGGGTGGCAGACAGGCAGACAATTAGATCATAACACGCTCCTTAGGAGTGGGAGAGGGGAAAACCAAGAATCCTTTTAAGGGGGGTTATTCACAATATCAAAAGCCACTTTTCCTATCCCAACAGTGCTCTCTCAGCATGGAATGGCAGCCACCTCTTGAAGTGACAACATGATCAGTGGATCCAACAATAAGTTGGAGAAGGTCTATTATTCTCCAGTATGAAATGTTGAAAAATGTCTCACAGTTGAAAGGGAAATAGAGGGAAAACCAGGATTAAATTGCAGTGTGTAGAGGAAAGTTGCTGGAATCCTCTGAATTAGACTGCCTCTTCACATCCACAGTGTAGCAACTTCATGCATCAAAATTCAGGAACCAATCTGAAGTAGTTGAACTGCCAGGGACATAAATGCTGCCATATTGGATCAGACCAGTGACCCATTTATTCCATTAACTTGTTTCCCTCAGCAGCTATTAACAGCTGTCTCAGAGGAAGATGCAAGAAATCCTGCAGTAGGCACCTATGGAATAACCACTCCCGAGGGGACATTTCTTCTGAACACTCACCAGCTTGGCTTATGCCCTGATGCCTGAAGTTTTCTCTCTTCCAAAACACTTAAGAAAACATCCTTAGATGCTGTAAATTGGCATATCTCCACTAACATTAATAGAATTATGTCGATTTACATCAGTTGAGTATTTGGCCCTTGGCTATTTGGTGGTGATCTTTTAAATCCTTATCCATATCAACGTCAAATCCTTTTCTGAACCCTGCTAGGCTCTTGGCCTAAAAGATGTAGTCGAAGTTCTAGACTATCCTTGCCTGTATAATCATATTCACTTCTTCCCTGCCTGGTTTTTAAAGTAGCTATACAATGGCAAAGAAGCCAGGGAAAGACAGCCCATGTGGATCTGCAGAGGCTATACAGTCACAATATTTCAGGTGACTGATAAACTTTTGCATATAATTGCCTCTGTGAAGCCCCACCATAGGAGATTAGCAGCAGTAGTAACTGCCAGGAAGAGGGCTGAGAAGTTAACTAACTGAAGACTAAAGGACTGCCCTCTTGGAATGAGGATCCAATTTGGCTCTACATCAGAAATAACAGTGTTGAGTAGAGGAGTAAACTGAACTCTAACGGTGCCCTTATGAATCTCAGAGACCAGCTATGGATGGGGCTCTAATGTCTCTCTGGTAGTGTTACACTAAAAGCTCATAGCAGGGTTGGACAGAATCATACTTGGATTATTGGATAACCTCTGGGCTGGGACAGATTGCTTCCCTCTTGAGCTTTTCTTCCAAGGCCAATAACAATCTCCTGAAATGGCTTGATCATTTCCAAGTAAGAACTTAAAGCTCTTTTGACATGCCATTGATGCCATTTGCCCTCTCCAAGCATGCTAAGAGACTTTTGTTTCTTTGTTTTATACTTTACAAGAGACATAAGACAACATGGCATCTCTTCTTTACTTCCCTATTTGCTTACAGCATCATCTAGAATGTCAGCATAGTTTTGGGAATAGGATTGGTTAATTTTTGCTTCCTCTGCTTACTGGCTTTATAGCTGCTGCATAGAATGAAACCCTACTTTAGTTTCTAAACATGCAAAGATCACTGTTCTTAAGTCATGTCTACACTTAAAATGCTACAGCAGCACAGCTGCGGTTGTATCACTGTAGCGCTTCAGCATAATCACTCACTACAATGATGGGAGGGGTTCTCCCAAGAGGCTGGAACTAGGTCAACGGAAGAATTCTTTCATCAACCTAGCGCTGTCTGCACCAGGGTTTAGGTTAGCATACCTAAATTTCTTAGAAGTGTGGATTTTTCAGATCCCGGAAAGACACAGTTATGCTGATGTAAATTTTCAGTGTAGACCAGCCCTCTGTTTGTTCCCCCCCCCCCAATAAAAAAGCACTAGGTTTTTAAAGAGATTTTTTTTAAATTTGGAGAATTCTCTTACCTTGACTATTGAGAGTTCTTTAAATTTAACTATGATCTTAAAACTAGTTGCTTTTAGATAGACATTACAATATAATGTGCATTCTATACAATGAGAGAAAACTACAATCAGTGTTTAATTTATGCCAGGGCTGAACCCCAGCACCTCTAGGATTGGCAGTTCATAGCCCCGGCCCCTCTGGCTTGCTGCATAAGTTATGAAAGTAAAAATTGTCTGGGTGCTGGATCCCAGCACCTCTTTTGTTACAAATTAAGCACCAAGTACAATTTCCATAAAGCATTTTTTTTTAAAGTCTGGGTAACAAAAAAAACAACGTATTTGAAATAGAGACTTTACCACTCAACTACTCTTCTACTTCTCTTTTTACAAAAAGTTTTAGCAAACGTTAAACTTTTCAGGATAGGGCCTCATATGATTCGAGGCATAGAAAAACTTCCATAAGAAGAAAGGTTTAAAAGATCAGGACTTTATCTGAGAGTGTGTACAAAATAATTAATGGCACAGAGAAGGGAGACTGGGAGGTTGGAGGGAGGTTACCAGTGGAGTTCCTCAGGGATCGGTTTTGGGATCAATCTTATTTAATCTTTTTATTATTGACCTTGGCACAAAAAGTGGGAGTGTGCTAATAAAGTCTGCAGATGATACAAAGCTGGGAGGTATTGCCAATTTGGAGAAGGATCGGGATATTATACAGGAGGATCTGGATGACCTTGTAAACTGGAGTAATAGTCATAGGATGAAATTTAATAGTGAGAAGTGTAAGATTATGCATTTAGGGATTAATAACAAGAATTTTTATAAGTTGGGGACGCATCAATTAGAAGTAATGGAAGAGGAGAAGGACCTTGGAGTATTGGTTGATCATAGGATGACTATGAGCTGCCAATGTGATATGGCTGTGAAAAAAGCTAATGCGGTTTTGGGATGCATCAGGAGAGGCATTTCCAGTAGGGATAAGGAGGTTTTAGTACCATTATACAAGGCACTGGTGAGACCTCACCTAGAATACTGTGTGCAGTTCTGGTCTCCCATGTTTAAAAAGGATGAATTCAAACTGGAGCAGGTACAGAGAAGGGCTACTAGGATGATCCGAGGAATGGAAAACTTGTCTTATGAAAGGAGACTTAAGGAGCTTGGCTTGTTTAGCCTAACTAAAAGGAGGTTGAGGGGAGATACGATCGCTCTCTATAAATATATCAGAGGGATAAATACAGGAGAGGGAGAGGAATTATTTCAGCTCAGCACCAATGTGGACACAAGAACAAATGGGTATAAACTGGCCACCAGGAAGTTTAGACTTGAAATCAGACGAAGGTTTTTAACCATCAGAGGAGTGAAGTTTTGGAATAGCCTTCCAAGGGAAGCAGTGGGGGCAAAAGATCTATCTGGTTTTAAGATTCTACTTGATAAGTTTATGGAGGAGATGGTATGATGGGATAATGTGATTTTGGTAATTAACTGATCTTTAAATATTCAAGGTAAATAGGCCAAATCCCCTGAGATAGGATATTAGATGGATGGGATCTGAGTTACCCAGGAAAGAATTTTCTGTAGTATCTGGCTGGTGAATCTTGCCCATATGTTCAGGGTTTAGCTGATCGCCATATTTGGGGTCGGGAAGGAATTTTCCTCCAGGGCAGATTGGAGAGGCCCTGGAGGTTTTTCGCCTTCCTCTGTAGCATGAGGCATGGTTGACTTGAGGGAGGCTTCTCTGCTCCTTGAAGTCTTTAAACCATGATTTAAGGACTTCAATAGCTCAGACATGGGTGAGGTTTTTCATAGGAGTGGGTGGGTGAGATTCTGTGGCCTGCGCTGTGCAGGAGGTCAGACTAGATGATCAGAATGGTCCCTTCTGACCTTAGTATCTATGAATCTATGAATTTCTGTTCTCCCTGTCTTATAAGACAAAAAACAAAGGGATATTCAACAAAAGCAAAAGGCAGCAAATTTAAAAACAGTTAAAGGAAATTTTTTCACACAATGCACATAGCCTGTGGAACTGATTGCCACAAAGTATCACTGAGGCCGATAATTAAGCACACTCAATATTGGACATTTATATAGATAAAAACTACAGTTAAAATAGTAAGGATTTTAAAACAAATTCTGGAAGTGCTTCACGGCACAATACAGCCTTGGATTAATGGGGTTTAGAAAGAACCTTTTGGCAGGGGGAGGTTATTCCATAACTGTCTTATGCAGGATTACTTCCATTTTCCTCTGATTCAGCTAGTGCTGGCTGCTGCTGTCAGAGATTGGACAGTAACCTAGATAGATTAAAGGTGTGATCCAGTAGGGCAATTATAATGGCCACTTTTAACTCTGTGTTGATGCAGCACCTTGCACAATTGCAACTGATTAATTACTGCTGTAATATTAATAAATAATAATTCATGTTTATTTTCCCCACATTATTTGCAAACTCTGTTTATTCTGTGTTTCATACCATCACAGTATATAGGAGCTGAAAAACATGAAAGATCTTAACTTTTTAAATAAATTCTCAAGAAAGAAAAGGAATAGCCCAGTTTCACCTGTGTTTAAAAAAACAAAATATTTAAAAGACATAATGTTATGAAAAGCAATCTGATTCAAAATCAAAATGTAAAATTGAACATGAGTGGAGGTAAGTGATTTACTAAATAACATAACTAGAATAAAATGATTTTTTTAAAATGTTGTATCTTAAAAATATAACCGAACTTTACCTTTTGACTACAGGCTGATGGTTCAAGGGGCAGACACCTTTTAGCAGCGGTGATAGGTGCATAACTGGTATATCTCGATAGCACTACATGTTCAATAGAATTTCAATTTAACAGTAGTAAAAGAGAGTTGGGGCAGGAGAAATTATAAGAGGGCAAGAAGCAATAGTAAAGTGCATTGTCAGGAGTTACCAGGCTCAGCATTTGACTTGACCTGATTTCCCTTTATTCCGTATGTGGGTTTTGCACAAAATAAAAAAGCCATCATATATTGTTTTAAATGAAGAAAAAAAAAAAGTTGGTTCCAGCACCCCCACCTAGATGTGAAAATAACCAAAGAACAGTGTAAAAAGCAAAACCGCACCCTCCTTACAATGAAAAAAAAGAAGACTTTTATTAAACCTTTAATGCTCATTAATACGAGGAAGAAAGGCTTTTGAAAATATCTCTATGTTCTTTGAAGTGAACATACTCTCCTTTAATTTACTTTATACTTAGTTGATTGGGTTTTTGTCCTCTCTAGAATGCCTGCTATACAAATAGGTTTCTCAGGTCAAAATAGCTGTAAAAAGTGAATAGGCTTTGTCAGGTTGTAAATATACAGTATGCAACAAATGTAGTCATCTTCAAGCCTATTAGTCCAAATTGCTTCAAACAAGTGCTACCTTTAAGAGTGTAGATTTAATTTAATTTTTCTCCCCACCCAAAGCTAATAATCCTTGACATCAAATGTTACAATATCAGGCGCTGGAAGAGGCAGAACTGGAACAAATGCAAGTTCCCCCGTGGCTACTGCCCGTCAATGCCTGGTTCTATATAAGCAACCTACATCAGACTTGAGTAGTGCAATGTAGCCTCAGTGCTGATTTTCCCATCTCCTTTGGGAGAAGCTGTCCCACGCACAGAGGCATCTGAAAGCAAGTGTAACATAGTTGATAAAATACAACCACTTCATAGTGACTGACTCCTTAGCTGAACTCCCTGCCTAAAGAAAGTCAGTCTGTAAAAGCAGAGATCCACGGTGAGTAGCTACGCTGGCAACAAGCCAGGAGCACAGTCTAAAGAGAAAACTTCTTTCCACCACAAGATGGAGATAAAGCAGACAATTTGTTCTTCTGGAGAGGCAGTCACATACCAAAATTTGTACAGCTACAGCAGCTGTGGCTTAACACTGACTATTTCATCTTTGCTTAATCAAATTACTGTACTTTCTGTGGAAGGACCTTTTCCATTCAAAATTAAATGGAACACGCAGATAATATAATATTGTGTTTCTTTCTTGTCTGAATGAAGAACAAACCTTCCACAGTTGGAGCCAGATTATGCCCTGTGTCCCTGCACAGGTGCAGGGATGGCCAGGAGTGGGGAGTTGTGGCTGGCTGCAACCTGGCTTCCAGCCACCACATACCCCCATGCAAGTAGAGGGCAATCACAATCCTCCTTTTGTTCACAGGGTCACAAGCCATCCCGAAGTGTTGCATGAAAGAAGTAGGACCATAATTGCAGCCAGGGCTTCTCTACACTGGCACTTTACAGCGCTGCAACTTTCTTGCTCAGGGGTGTGAAAAAACACGCCCCCCCTGAGCAGAGCAAGTTTCAGTGATGTAAAGCGCCAGTGTAGACAGTGCACCAATGCTGGTAGCTGTGCCCCTCGTGGAGGTGCTCAGAGAGCTCTCTCCCAGCACTATGCCGTGACTACACAAGCCACGTTAAAGCACTGCCGTGCAGTGCTTAACATTGCCAGTGAAGGCGTGCCCCCCAGACAGTTGACCAGGCTCTTTGTGGAGTATGCGGAACCATCCTAGAGGCGCAAACTCCTTCTATCTATAGGGAAGTGATTGTGTCAGAGTCAGAGTAGCCCATGGACATCCCCCTGAATTGTTATGGCTCCATCTCCAGTACAGGATGTGTAACATGTTATTCTTAACATCTTGCTTTAAACATAATAGAGCCAAATATTTAAGACCAGCCTCCCATTTACAAATGTACATGGCTGTGGGCTGGACTGCTTGTGAAGAGGTACTACTCAATCGAGTAAGAATGACAGACTCTGGAATCATATATTTTAATGTTTCTTTTTCAGAAGCATTTTTATGCTGTGCTTACATGCAAAAATTTGGCATAAAAAAAAAAAAAAAAGAGTATTTTGGGTCTTGTTACAGCTGCCCTGTTGAGATAAAATATGCATTTATCTGTACTTGAAAAGAATAATGTACGTTTGATTATGTAGGGCAGTATAAGATTTATGATTTTCTTAACTATTTATTTCCATCTTTTTAAATAGTTGGGCATTATACATTTGGTGATAGTTGAGTACACTATCACAGCTTAGCAACTGAACTGCTTTGAACAAGTACTTGTGGGTTGGGGATTTCTTAAGTGGTGGGTTTTTTTTTTTAAATTATACTTCCTTCGTTCATTTACGTGCACAAAACAAAGGTACAATTTTTAAAATTTCAGATACATGGCTTGGAGAAGCAGCCAGCTTATTGAAAAAGAATGAATAATATTGGCCAACTTAATGGTTGAAAGCCAACATCCAAATTGCCCCAGTACTTTGAAATTGTTGTGAAAATATTTTTTTCAGCAAAAAATGCATTATGAGCAAGAGTGATTAGTATTTTGTAAGGGTTATAGAAAACAGTGAGAATGCACTATATACAAGCAGTACATCACAGGTCTTTCAGACCCTGGATTCAGGAAATGACTTTAGAGCACGTTTAACTTTAAGCATTCGTTTGTCCCGCTGACATCAATTTGCTCAAGTACATTCCTGAATCAATGCCTGAATCAAAGTGCTCTTAGAGTACTTTCAATCACCTTTCCAAAATACTGCTCCGTCCTGCTTGTAATCAGTGCACTTGGCTCAGTTACCACCCGTTTTCTTCAAATATGGTTGCTAATGAGTTTTCAAGAAGATGTAACCAAACGTAATTTTCAAAGAATAACAAGTTATTTTTGATTTAGAGCGTGACAATGACACATTAGACAAAGCCAAATTTCAAACCAGTGTAATGTTGAGTTACTGGTCACTAAAATACCTTAAATTTTATTTCAGACTTTTCAGAAACATTCTCCTTCAGCATAAATCTGGTTATTTTCAGCCAAAGCAATTTTCTAAGCCAATCAACAGGGGTTTATTAATGGAAGTTTGTAACCAACTTCACTACGGAGGAGTTACCACTGCTCTATAACAAGTTTAATAAGTAGACACTTGTGTAAAAATAGCGAGGAAGCCTGAGCTCATCTACTCAGTGACTCGATGAGGACCTGCCCTGGTCAGCAAGACCTCTGATGAAGGGGCAAATCCCCTTGGGGACCTAGCTGACAGGGTGTAGGAGTTTCCTGCATCACGATCCCAGGGCCACAGTCTGGGTATGAACTGCCAGGTGGGGGTGGACAGGGGAAAGACAGAAGCAGGAGAGGCAAGACTGCCATCCAAATCAAGGGTCTGCAGCCTAACAGCCCCTACTCAGAGCAGAGTTGCTGAGGGAAGCTATTTGCTGTGACTGGTGGACAGATACTGACAACTGAGGCTGTGATACAGTGCCCAGGCTTATGTGGAATACCACCACGCATTCTATCAATGGTGGCTTCTGTGGCATTAATACGCGTAGTAACCAAACAGTTAGTACTCGACCAAAAGATTATCTGTATAGGGCTTTATTAATAAAACCTGGTTTTAACTTCACTACACAGGACACTTCTCCAAAATAAATCCAGTTATTAGATGCTTATATAAAAAAGTTATGTAAATTGAAACATTTAGACAAGCGGAGGAGTTGAAAACAAGCCTTTAGCCAAAAAACAAAAAAAAACAAAAAAAAAAAACTTTAACTGTGAAAGAACGAGATTACAGAAAGACTGGAAATCTGTTTGTCAAATCGTGGCACAGTGGACTTGGGTCTCATCTCATCAATATAAAACCTGTGAAGTGCCACTGACTAATAGAAATACTCCTGATTTATACCAATAGAGGCAATAGCAGAATCAGGACCTACAGCTGCAACACCCTTAAAACTCCACATTAACATACAGTTACCTCATCTGCATACAAACACATTCAGAGTTTGGAAGGAGACAAGTGCTTGCATAGTTATTGTGAGTGCACCTGTAGTACCTGTTTTAAATGTTGGATTCCAGTAGGTTTGTGAAAGCTTTATATGAAGGGTGGTTTTTTTCCCCAAAGCTTTTAATTTGAATGAATAAAATAAAAATAAAATAAAAATAAAAAACAATTTTTAAAAATAATATACCACAAAAGGAATACCTATCTTTTCATAAGAGTAATGAGACAGGAAGAGCTAAAACCGTTTGCATAAAAAAAAATTTAAAATTTTTAAATATTACATCCAACTGTACTTTAAAAAATGTAATTGAAATATTATCTGTGAATCCCATTAGAAAACTACTAGCAAAACCTGCACGTTTATAATTTAGACAAAGATGAGTTATACAGCTTTTATATAGTTATAGCTTTGTTTTAGAAGAGCATTCTGGTCATTTCTCTTTCCACAACACAAACATTCTATACCAGACAAAAATGAGATAGGACTGCTCAACTCTGATGAATTGCTCTCCAAGCAGCTTAGTAATGAAAAGTCAGTCATAATGATGTCCATACTGCAATAAAACTTCAAAAATGACTGCAAGTTCAATCACAGTTTTAACACTGTTTGCTGGCTTCTATGAGGCAAGATCCAGAGAAAGTTCTTCACATAATGACCTCATTCTGAAACCATAAGATACTGTTAGTTCACTACAGATTTATCTGAGACTTAATTTTTGGTAGACTATAGCTGGGAGTTAATATCTGGGTGTCAGAAAGATGAAGATGAGAAGCAAATATGGAGGGGACGGAGAATGACCCAAAACAGAAATAAAAGACATGGGTAAAAGGGGATCTTGTTGCTCAACAACATGAACTTGTGGAAAGCAGAGAGCCTTTAATTCTGAGAGTCAGTGGGAGTTGAGGGTACTCAGATCTTTGCAGGATGAGAGAGAGCGAGCAATATCTAACGGACTTGACGCTAGACAGGAGACACAAGAGACCAGGATTCTCCTCTGCCACTGACCCATCGATTGATCATGATCAAGTCACTTCAACTGTGACTCTGTTTCCCTTCCCACCCTTTGCCCATCTTGTCTATTTAGATAAGCTCTCTTGCTATGTGAGCTCCAAATCATAGTTGAAGCATTTTGGTGCTACCATAATACAAATAAATAATAGCTGGGCCCCATTAGAGGTTGAAAACAGAGCATTATTCTGAACTCATTTACAGTTGGATAATATGGAATAACTCCCCTGATTTAAGTATAATTACCGTGGATGTGCTCAGAATCTAGCACAAAGTCTTTACTTAACTGCTTCCAGGCTCTGAACCAGATGAACTATTATTTATTTAAAAAACAAAAAAACAAAAAACCAGAACACCCTCTTCACTAGGTTGGTATTTCAAGGATCTCTCATACTTTTCCTTTCAAAAATCAAAACCTAACATGTGCTGTATTAACATAAAACCCCTAGAGGGCAACTAAGCTTCAATTTCAACCTTCTTAAATATTCAGCTGCTTAACTAGTTTACAGATTATGTAAACTATTTCCTTCAATCTTCTATTTTTTCATTTAAAAGAAGTGAGCCCTTTTCATGCTCAAATCACATTACAGCTGCCCATTTAATATAGATTGTCTCTGGATGGGCAGTAGTGATTAAAGTTCTCAATTTAACAAAGCTCAAATGTGGAACAAACTCCTTTCAACTGCAACAGTGAGCCACAATATAAAGGACCTCATTTGAGCAAAAACTCACAAGAATCATAGATTCATAGATTTTAATATCAGAAGGGACCATTGTGATAGTCTAGTCTGACCTCCTGCACAACGCAGGCCACAGAATCTCACCACCAACTCCTGTAACAAACCCCTAACTTATGTCTGAACTTTTGAAGTCCTCAAATCATGGTTTAAAGACTTCAAGGTGCAGAGAATTCTCCAGCAAGTGACCCGTGCCCCAAGCTGCTGAGGAAGGCAAAAAAAAAAAAAAAACCCATGACCTCTGCCAATCTGCCCTGGAGGAAAATTCCTTCCCCAAATATGGCAATCAGCTAAACCCTGAGCATGTTTGCAAAAGAAGACTGAAGTCATATTGGCATCATTTCTTTAATATAAAGGTTTCCACAATATGAGATTTATTACTCAGCTCAGATTATTCTGTGCTTTTGTTGTGGGGTTTTTTTAAAGGCAATAGCGGGGTTAAAATATATTTGCCTGAGACTGTGACAAGCGTGAATTTGGGTCTATAATGATGGGCTTGCCTTGGAATGAGATACAGTTGAGCGGAACAGATGGAGGACATGCTGGGATATTTGTCTGGCCCTCCTTGCACACTACCCATGGTTTAAGTTTTATATAGAAAGTATTTTGTAAGCACTGAAAGGGAAGAGAGGACAGCAGGTATTAAAATAAAAATCTAGAAAAAACAGATTAATCTCTTCTTTAGACTGTCTTAGATGACATATAAAATATTATTGTAGCCATGTTGGTCCCAGGATGAGCCATGTGAGGTAATATATTTTATTGGACCAACTTCTGTTGGTGATAGAGACAGAGCTCTTCTTCAGGTCTGGTGAAGGTACTCAGGTGATGTACTGAGGCTAGCCACACAGTGAACTCAATCTAGTCCCACCATTAAAGGTGAACTGAAACACTTGGGGGAAATAACTCTAAAGATCTGGGATCATGAAGAGTCAGATTCTGATACCCTCACTTTGTAGAGTTCAGTTTCTGTTACTGACTAGGGAGCAGAGCATTCTCCTGAGGTTGGTGAGTGGTGAATTCTTTCTGTGCACATGCAAACTTCAATTAATCCTCCTACCATCTTCATGAACAGTTTCTGAAGCACTGCCCTACTTTTCATCAGACCTTGCTGTGCAAGGGAGAAGCATGCCAGAAGGGGACATGTCTTCTCAATCCATCTTGCAAGGAATCTGCTGATATGTTAATGTAGCTGGGAGATGCATAACATTTCACTGGAGACATCTTTCACAGAGTGGAAGATCCTTGAAGCGGGAAGAAAAAAGCAGCTCATTGAGGAGTCTGCAGCAGATGTCGCCAGAGCTTAAAGGGCCCATCTGTGGATTCTGTAGATTCACGGACCCCTAGTAGCTCTATGATCCGGAAGAGACGGGAGGGCAAAACCTCCTCCACCCTATCTGGCTTTCATTACCATAATATCACAGCACATTGCCATCTTTTTAATGTAGTTATCCTCAAAACACCGTGTGATGTAGGGAAGTACTATTATTCCCATTTTACAGATGGGGAACCGAGGCACAGAGAAACTAAGTTACTTGCCAGCGGTCACACAGGAAGTCTGTGCCAGAGCAGGGAATTGAACATGGGTCTCCTGAGTCCCACACTAGTGCCATAACCATTAGACCATACTTCCTTAGAACAGTCTAAGAAAAGCCAAAAAAGGGAGCTCTGGATCATACCCTTAACGAAGTTATCACACTGAAATTGGAGAAGAGAGAAGAAGGTGCTATGAGCTCTACAAAACTTCATGACCATCAATTATTGCCAAATCAGTAATTAAAAAAAATCCTCATTACATTCTGAACCATCAGTGCAGGTTTTAAAGATCTTGATAGCAAAAGGACTAGACAGTTTAGAGTATTGTTTCTGCCATGCAGACCATTTGTGCTGTATAAATCACCCTACAGAAATAATTAAAATCAAATGCCCATTTAATGGCTTATGTGAAACAAACTGATGAAACAGTCCAATTTCTAATGGAGAGCTGCCCACATCACCAAAATCACTATATACAATTAAAAGAATAAATGTGGAGGATAAAGAATTGGTGAAAATACAGACTGAACTCCTTCTAACCCCTAGAGGTGATCCCTTGAAGTCAGAATTGAGGTACATTGGTGGGACAGCCTAGGAAAGCTTGCATTTCAGTTTCCAAAAGTTAACCTCTTGTCAATAAACAGAAGACTTCATTTTCCAGAGCTGACAATCTGGCAACTTTCATCAGTGAAATAAAGACAAAGAAAAACAAAACACCAATCTTTGCATTTCCACGTTTCCCTACTCAGGACAATAAAAATCTTCCACTTTTTGTCACTAGTGACACTAGTGGAATAGTCCAATTAGAGCCTTGATTAATTTAAGCATGTGAGTAGCTGCAATGAAGTGAATGGAACTACTCATGTGCTTAAAGTTTAGAACGTGCTTACGTACTATCTTGAATAAATATGTGCTTAAGTACATCCCTAAGAACTTTCCTGAATTGGGGCCTAAATGAAGAAGGGCAAAAAAGCAGGGAAGGTTAGGGTTATTATTAATCTGCTGAGAGAGAGGGACAAACAATTAAACTATCCCCACTAAGTAAACATCTTCTAGTGATGCCATAAGAATTCCTTCTGAGTTGTAATGTCTATGCTTGATCTCAGCCCAGCAGTGAATGTTTCTGTAAAGTGTAAGCAAAAACAGTTCAGCCATTTTGAGTTACGTGAATATTTGGGGGAAAGAAACATCACCCTTTCTCCATATGTTCCAAAACTCTTGCATTCCCATAACTCCAGCATAACTGAAGAAATAAACATCAAAATCAGTTTGTATTAAAGTCCCCATTGAGGAAGGAAAAACAATTCAAGATTTGAGAAAAATCCGTTCTAGTCGTTTTCAATGTTTAAAATTAGCATTTTTGTGCATGTCTGCTGGAATTTTATATTCCCCCGCTTCCCCCCCCCCCCCCCGACATGTTTAACCATCAGTGGTTTACAAAGCTGAGAGGTGCAGATAAGGACACTTTTGCTAAGGACTCCTTCAGTCAATGCCTCCATTAAGGACACCATATTTTAAAGGTCACTGATAAAACGATTTAATTGAGTTGAAGCATGTTCACAATGATTTGGAGTCACCCTCTCATTTGAAAAGGGAAAATGAAAAACAAAACAAAAAAATCCAGGATATTAGATAGAAGACATTAATATGCCACTGAATACAAGAAATCAAGCATTCGAGGTTTAGGGAACTCCAAAAGTTAAAATTCCATATTTAGCCACAATGCACATATAGTATGCATCATTTTTAGTCTTGCTTGCCTTGTTAAAACCCATGGGTATATTACTGTTTATGAATTACATTATTCCATTTACACATAGCCCATGTTAATGGGGCAGTACAAAGTAGTAACACTGCAGGGAGAGCACCAGGACGCATTCTGCCCTGGCAGAGGATCACCCTGAACCCCCTGGGATGCAGAGGGCACACACACTATTACACCCCACTATGGCCTGGTTGATAGTGTGCTGCTCCCACTCTGTGGGCTTGCCCACATTGGGAAGTGGGAGGGGGGTTATGAGGGTTTGGGTCACGGTCATTCTACCCCACTTGGGGTGTCATCCACCTCCAACTGCCTGCCTCATTTGGGCTGCCATGCAAAATGGGATGCGGCAGTTCCAGCAACTCCGGGACAAAAAGGGAGTGAAATTCTGCTTTCCCCTTCAGGCTGCACCAGGTGGAAGTGAAACAGAAGGCCCCATTAGCTCTCCACTCCCACTCACATAAGGACCAGAGAGTCTAGCCTTACGCTATTTAATCGATACCATAAAAATGCAGAAAGGAAAATACGGCTGAATTAATGTTATGGCAAAGCACATAACTTCTGGAACTCGACGGCTTGAGTGCTCGATTTCTTGACCTTAACATTACATACTACAAATTGTTACTCCTGACAGAATTCACCATAAAAAAAATAAAAGTTATGTGCACAATATTGTAAAATTATGCAAGTTTTTAATTTGTCAATAAATAAATGTGGCTCCAGCATAATAGTGGGGAGCACAGGCCACTGGCTGCATTGAGGTTGATCACCCAGAAGCCCCCCCCCCCCCATCTTCCCCAGTACAAGAACTTTGCAGTGAGGCTGTACCTGATCCTGACACAGTGCAAGGGCTGGGCCTACCCCAAAAACACCCCAGGGTCCTGTTCCTCTGTGCCATGTGTGGATGGGCAGGCTTAGCCCAGCAGGATCCAAGTGTAGAGGGGCTTAATGAGGGGGATCCAGGCATGGGATGACCGGTTTCTGTGTGGGGCAATCTGGGTGCGGGAGGCTCAATGGGATATCTGGATGCACAGGGACTCATTGGAGGGGGGGGGAATCTGGGTGCAGGGGCAATGGGACTCTGCAGGGGATCCAGGTGAAGGTGGGGGGTCTGCGTGTGGGAGGTTCAGTGGGGGGTCCGGGTGCTGGGGGAGTGGGCTTGATGGGGAGGAGGTCCAGGTGCAACTCACTGGGACTCAATGGGGTGGGGTTCTGGATGTGGGGGGGCTCATTGGCAGGCTCCAGATGTAGAGGAAAGGTGAGGGTTCAATGGGCCTGCTTAATGGGGGAGCCCCAGCTGCTGCCAAGGGGACACTGCATGCTAGGCTCCCGCTTCCCCCACGATTCTCCTATCCCCTTTTTTTCCGCCTCCCCACATCCCCCTGCCCTATTCCACCCATCTTCCTTTCCCACTGCCTCTTTCCCCAACCCCCTTACCCTCCTTCCCCCCATACCCCTCTTACCCAGTAGGGTTGCCAACCTTCCAAGATTGGCCTGGAGTCTCCAGGAATGAAAGATTATGTCAGGTGATTAAATCTGCAGGAATACTTCCAACCAAAATGGGCAACCTTATTACCCAGCCTCACCATGGACACTCAGTTGTAGAGAAAACTGGAAGGCTCCCAGCACACAGAAGGGGAACACAACTGACACTGGGACCCAGGAGGCGGTGTTTATTGCAGAGTCAGTGGAGCTGAAACGCAGCCCCCTTCAGTTAGACAGCTCTAGGTTTGCAGAAATGATGGGGGGCAGTGGCACATAACCCCATATGTCCACCCATGCCTTGCTTCTGTTTGGGGGCCATTCCCCCCCAAACTGCCTCCATGGTCGCCCCCCCCCAGCCCCACGCAGCTTCTCTGCCATTTTCTGCAGGTTTCAGAGTAGCAGCCGTGTTAGTCTGTATTTGCAAAAAGAAAAGCTTATGCTCTAATAAATTTGTTAGTCTCTAAGGTGCCACAAGTACTCCTTTTCTATTTTCTGCAGGGAAGCACAAGAATTCTGCGGGGGTTGGGAGTGGGGTGTTTTCTGCAGGCATGCAGTCACACAATTTTACTCCTGGGGGAATTCTGTGGATCTAAATGAAATACCTGGTCATTGTCATCATCCCCCCACAGCAAGATGAATGGAAAGGAGACCATCACAAAAATGTATGTATGTTAGCAAGGATTGTTAAAAAAATGTTAGCAAAGAGAAGGAAGAAATGAAGGAGGAAACCAGAACTGCCAAGGGATAGCAAAGATTAACTGAAGGACGGGTGGAGGAGGGGGAGTAGTTTTCATTGCTCCCTTTACCAAATATATTGACTAGATTCACTGCATAAAACTACTACCCCAAAGCCTGAAAAAAGTAACTGACTGAAGTCTAATATTTGAAGTTGCAGCCTGAGAATCCAAATATCCTGCTAAAACTTTTCTATTTTCAAGTCACATGGTCATATGCCTCTCTTAACCAATAGTGGGGAATGAGCATTAACACCACCAGCATCCATCCTACAAAAATAAATGAACAATTTCTTACGTTTTTACAGACTGTCCCAAACTTTTCCTTTAAATTTTTGCTTTTTATTCAGACCATTATTGGGAGCCCTCCAAGTGCACAGGAATGTTTAAAAGTATTCTATGGACTTATTTTCACACTATAGCTGCTTCGTATTCCCCCACATACACACCTCTCAAGAAATATTGACTTTTTCATTGAAAATAAAACTTCTGTTCATTCTTTTGATAAAAAAAAAAGTATTTTTCAAAGAAGAGCCCTTTCAGTTGCAGCAGTAGAGTATAACAGGGATTTGACAATATTTGCTACTGCTGGTGGAGTTTTTATAACTCGTAAGGACATTACTCTCAATACAGAAACTGTTGCCTGTTAAAACATGCTGCAGAGCATTTAAGTCTATTTAACACTGCAATCCAGATATTAGACATATACAAACTCCGCTCCCACGGAAATCAACGGCACAGTGCACAATTAGGACAATCCTGAGCACTTCTGAAAGTCCTATCCGTTGTCTTTAACTGTTTGTCACTGTGAAATATTCGTCCACCAATTTTAACTGTAAGATTAATACACTACTAACATAGTATGTAGACTATGAATTACATGTAATAAAACTAAAAGTTGTATTGTTTGCACAGAATTATTTTCTTCTTCTTGCAATAGATGACGACAAAAATTAGGCATCAACACAGATCAGCATAAAGAAGTCTACGAGTAACTTAAGTACAAGCTAAAGAAGTGTGTCAATATCAACAAGGAGTAGAGGCTAGTAATCCTCCCCAAATAAACGAAGATCCCAATTTAGCAAAGTATTTGAGCACATTACTCACATCCTTAAATTCAGTTATCTAACTGATTTAATATCACAATGGGTCCGCTCGCATGCTTAAAGTTCGGAACATGCTTAAGCATCTTGCTGAATCAGAGACGAACAGAACGGCTTCCTATTAAAATGGCTTCATTTGAGTGAGAAAATGATTCTTCTCTCTATTTACTCTCTGATTGTTATCCAGGTTAGATGTTGCTGGGCTCTTCCTTTATCTCCCCAAAATCTCTCTCTTCCTCTCCATTCCTACCTCCAAACCTCAGCTTCTTGCCTTAGGGCTTGTCTACATTACCCGCTGGATCGACGGGCAGCAATTGATCCAGCAGGGGTCGATTTATTGTGTCTAGTTTAGATGCGATAAATCGACCGCCAAGCGCTCTCCCGTCGACTCCGGTACTCCACCGGAGCGAGAGGCACAGGCGGAATTGATGGGGGAGCACCAGCAGTCAACTTACTGCAGTGAAGACACCACATTAAGTAGATCTAAATATGCTGACTTCAGTTACATTATTCATATAGCTGAAGTTGTGTAACTTAGATCGATCCCTCCCACCCCATTGTAGACCAGGCCTTAGTCATCTCTCATCTCAACCCCTGCAACCGCCTCCTCTTACGGCTAACCTGATTTTTGCATCATTCCCTTCAAATCTATCTTCCATGCTCCCCACTCCAATATTGTAATAGCTCATCCCCACAGCCCAACTTTGCCTGACCAACTTCCTCCACTCATTCATGTCATCTTGCTAACTTGGCAGTCCCTGGTTCCTTTTCACCCAAAACGACTCCACACCTTCTGTCACACTCCCTCCCACAGCTGGTGGTATCCATCCTGATCCTGTGCACCACCTAGCCTTGCACTCCTTCAGATCCTTCTATTTTTGGCGAGTCTTCTGATCTTAATTTAAAAAAAATTAATATTCTTTATAAAAAATGAACTAATCAGATGTTTATGCATCTGCATCATAAAGCTCCCATGGATCTTGTACTCCTATAACCTTTGTCTTCTCTATACTCCCCCACCTTGATTAACCATCATACCTGTGAGTAAGACAGTACACTATTTGGGCCAGAGACCTGTCTTTTTATTTTTCTTAAAAGTGCCATATACATCTACTGTACCATATGAACAACAATAACTACAATAATGATGATGATAAATGTATTCAGAGGTTTTATAAATGGGAGTTTAATGGGCTTTTAGTCAATAATATAGAACATGTTTTTTAATAAACCATTAAGTTTTGTAGCTATCTTGTTGCCAAGGCCTCCATTAAGTACTATATCAAGAAGGACAAGCACTTTGGGACCTTGGAAGGGGCAGATGGCTTTACCCTTCAGTGGTCTCAATTAGACGGCACAAAATTCAGTATTTCTGTCCCACAGGAAATTCCAGTATTTTGTATTAACACTCCTAAATGAAACAAAAAGTTGAAATGTCAAAATTTTGATGGAACAGAAATTCTGAAAACTGTCAATTTAGAAATAGAGAAACATTTCAACATTTTCAACAGAAACAAAACAATCTGACATTCCTGGAATAAAAATGTTTCACTTCAGTTTGCTGGACTGAATTGCATTTCCCTGTTGCCTGATGGGAGCTGTAATTCTGACCCCCATTCTTTCCTATGGGCCAGGCTCCCTGGCTGGATTACATTTCCCATAATGTACCCAGGGCCGTGTAATGATGCACAACACAAAGGAATGCAGTTTTATGGTTTTTTGAACAGATTCAAAACCAAGCATTTCACGGCAGTTCAGGACATGAAATACTCTAATTTTGGTTGAACAGACCTGAAATGAAATACTTCATTTTCCTGGTGGTGGTTTGAAAATTTTCGACAAAAATCAAAATTTCAAGTTTGAGATAACTGGTTTTCCATAGGAAAATCATTCCTGAAGAACATTCCCAACCAATTCTAGTCCCAATCTTTTCTTTCACCTAGTCAATCCCAGAGGTAATGCCGGGCAATTACTTAAATGTCCTAAGGGCTGTGTAATATGGCATTCCGCAGAGTTCTGTTGGGTCATCATCCTGTTAAATGAGCTGGGCTGCAGGGGAAAAGAGTGGGGACAGTTCAAGCTGAAATACTATCAGTAAGTGGATGACACACAGCTTAATTCTTTTTTACCTGACCTGAATGGTGGAGTCTCTTTGCTGTGTGTGTGTGCGTGTAGTGGAGATTGGGACTTGAATAAGAGCGAGCTACAGTCACAGCTCAGACTACATGAAAGTGAGATCTATTTATCTATCTAGGCTCTGATATGGCTCCATTGCTATGGAAGCTGATGCTGGTGGGGAGGCAGAAACATCTGAAAAGCGTGGTAATGGTGAAGCATCTTCCCATTGTTATTGAGGATTTAGCCCTGCTTTTGTAAGGGAGGTTTCACAATCAAGTTGATGCTTCTGGGTACCCAAGAATTCCAGGATTTTCAGGTAAAAGCTGTGGATGGAAGCATCCTTTTTATTTCTAGTCTGATTTTGGGTGCATTGTATCTGCTTTATGAGATCAACTTGTTAACTATTTGAAAGCTTTTCTGCTATTGGTTTGTAGTTTGAATACACAATGAGAATCACTTAACCAATGGCTCTTTTGATCAAAAGCAGAGTCAATTTTCCACTGTTGAACTAAATCATTTCCACAGCAGACACATTGACTTCAACAGTAGAAAAATAACCTATTTCCAGTGTGAAAGTAACCCCAGGGTAATATTAATAATGTATACAGTATGTAAATATTTATGCAGATACATAGGGAATATAGCATGACCTCTTGAAATCTTAGGTTTATTTACACAAAGTACCAACTGCATTATTCCTGAATGTAGAGTGAAAGGGGGGAATTACTGTTTAAGTTGCCAAGGAACAGTTTTAATGGTTAAGCAGATGCAGTTAAGATAGCTGTGGAAGTCATATGTTGCATTTCCATAGTACTGTAGCATGCACTTAACAATATGCGTTACCATGTGCAGCTATTCCATAGTAACACATTATTCCAATATTATTTTCAGAGTAGCTATGTGACATATGCTTCATATGTCAGAGTATCTGTAGATTTCTATTCCCACCAATGCAAGGTGTAATATTAATTACCCTGAAAGAAAATCAAGCATGTACTCACAAATAAGTGGTAAGAGTGACAGACAAGTGACTATCCGCGATATAAACAAGAGCTGAATCAAGTACTAAATTTCTGGGAAGGGAAACTATGAGGAATTAGCCAACACTGTATATAAGCTACCTCATTATGCTTCTTTAAATCTCTGTTTAAAACTTTCCTTTGCTGTGATGCCTAAATAAACCTGACAGAGGTTAGGCCACTGGAGTGCTGAAACCCGACCACTTCCTATTATGCTGATTAACAGTGTTTCATTGCTTCTTTGTAGTCCCTTGTCTATCTATAGATAGCTGAAATCTTGTCTTATATTTAGATTGTAAATTCTTTGTTGTGTAGGTGTACAGTGCCTATAGCAATGGGATTCTGGTCCATGACTAGGGCTCCTAGGTGCTACGGTAATACGAATAAAAAAATAATAAGGAACACACACACTATGGAGCAGATCCTCCAGCAGCTGTGCATCACTCCGCCACTGTGCAAAGCTGTCCTAAAATGGACTTAATTGGCCACAAGAGCATTCCTTCGCATAAGCCAGTGGTTTTCAACCTTTTTTCATTTGCAGATCCCTATAAAATTTCACATGGAGGTGCAGACCCCGCTGTGAGATGGGAGGGTCCCAGAGCCCAGGCTCCAATCCACGCCTGAAAGTCTACAAAGCAACGAAATAGCCCCGCAGTCCGAGCCGGCTGGCACGTGTCTAGTTGCTGTGTAGACATACCCTAAAGTGACAGAGAGGATGGTAATATTGTCAATAACAATGGACAAATAAGGGAAGGGAAGTGATTTGGGGGAAACAAACAACACAGTGAAAACTGAGGACCGTATAAAATAGTGGTGAGCTATCCAAGTGATGGATAAGAAAGACAGTTGGAATTGAGAGACTGGACAGAAGTAGAAAGATCAAGGTAGAGAAGCAAGACCTGTGAATCATCAATATAGAAGTAGTTGCTGAGGCTGTGTGAGTAGTTGAGTTAAAATGACTGCCCAGGAATAAAGTGAAAGGAATATTTCCCCAGTTCTCATTCTCCCTTTACGGTTTAGTAATTGTTAACTCCATCTCTGATGTGTATGTCTTCTACCAATTCAACCATTAGGGAAAGGTATGAAAAGCAAACAACTATTCTCTTCCTCTCTTTTTTATAGAATAAAAATGCATCAGTTCTGCAAGTGTCCAGGCACTTTTAATCAGGCTCAGACCTGGAAGAACAACTTACCTCCTGAAACTGGATCTCCAAGTTAACACCTCAACACATTCCTTGTATATCACAAAAGCTGAGAAGAAAATGCGTTCATAAGCAATTTACTGTTTAACCCTAAGTCAGCTGGGTCAGAGTTCCTGCCCAGGGCATTAATGCAAATACATTAGAGCAATGTCTCAGGCTATAACACCTTCTAGGTAAAGGGTATTTGTTAACTATTTACAGTGCCAAGATTACAGTATGTATGTTGTGTAGGGAGAAAATTATGTAAGATTCTGATTCTTAAGTATAAACCAAGATCAGCTTCTTAAGAAAGCCAAAATGAAAGATTTAATAAATTGAATGTAAATAATCTGACATCAAATGTGCCATCTATGGGCATTAAACTATCAATACAGATAATTAGGTATAGATAATAAAAGTATGATAGAAGGTAAAAGAATCAAAATGAATACAGTCCTGGTAGGAATATGGCAACCTGGCTGAAATTGATATTCATTAGGGTACTCTTTGCATGAATAGGGAGCATTTGGACTCTATGGTCTTTATCAGAGTCCCAGCTGGTAATGGCTGAAGGTTAATGCCTTACCCCATTCTGTTCACTTTTCTGTCCTAATTAGTCCTCCAAATCTATAGCTGTGAAACCAAGTGTCTGTGCTCAAAAGAAACTAATTAATGCTAGCAAATTAGATCAAGTCCAAAGATCCAACAGCCAAACTCTTAAATGCTCCTTGTTAATAGGAAGTGTAGCTGTCAATAACTGCTGTTGGTGGCTATAATGAGGCCTCTTTCTTTCATTGAAAGTGATTTCATTTCTCTTTGTCCTGGTAAAAGCTGTTCCATTCCCCCACCTTTCTCTCCCCCCCCCAAAAAACAACCTAAGTTGCAGTGGTGAAGCTAGCAGTCTGACCCATTTCCTATAACCAGCTGAGCTGAAATGACATGAGAAATCATAGGAAAAGTTCCCTCCCTAAATTATGTTTTATTCAAGTCTTCATGGAAGTCCTATCATTTAGTTAGAATATCAAAATTTTCATTAATGAACAATATGCTCTCATATTTCCTTGAAAATTTCTTAATTAGTTTAACAGAGCTAGGCCTAAAAGCATCAGAAGGAAATCAACAGATCTAGGTCCAATTTCTTCAAATTGTAATTTACATATAGCTGTTCTGTTTGCCTAGCTTGTTGGAACAAAACTCAATAATGATAATCCCTCTAGAGGTTGTGTTAATTCACCAAGTTAAATGGGATGAGAATAAATGCTCATTGGAAGTATATGGGGTTGAATCAGTATTTCTAAAATAGAAACTATTCTGCATAAAGTAATAGTATAAAGATTCAGCATCGTATTCTCAATAACAACATTCAGAGAAAAAAGCTAATTTATAACGACTCAAAGTAAGACTAGACACTACCAACATAATCTAAATGCATCTCAGTTATACACATAAAACTCCAACACAATATGTACAATACCATTCACAGTAGCTACATATATAAACAGAATGGCCACATTAAACATTATAATACAGGCATTTTAATATTCTGGATAATAAAGTAGCATAGGATAAAGATTTTCTCCCTCTCTCTACCTGCAGCTTTGTTGCTGGATTGAAATGAAGTTCTCAAATTATATTGATTTTCTTTTCTTATAAAAATCAGAATGCAAATAATAAGGCAGCATACTTCTTTTACCTTCACATGGAAGGCTATACCAATCATATAATCCATGATTTGTCGAATTTCTCCAACCAGACTTTGCATCCAAAACTCAATTATGCATCTTCCAACCAATCAAAAAACAAATGAGCAACTTCAAATTTAAAAAAAAAGAGCGAGCGCGCGCAAGGGAGTTCTATCTGCATAATCAAAAAGCGGCAATGTCAGCTGGCTCAGTTTTCATTAAATAATTATCTAGATATTTTTATTTTTAATAAGCCTCAATGTCTGATGTTGCTATGCAAGTTATTCAGTTTACTGAATAATCTAAATCCTGAATAGTTCCAGTATTTCTATTTTAATGATTATAGAACACTTCAAATTTAGTAATGCATTTTCACCACTACACAAGGCAGGTGAGCAAATTCCATTTATGATAATGGATGGTGTATTCCTTAACTTTAAAAAGTCATTATATAGCTTTAATTTTCCCAAGAGAAACAGGATCAATAAAATTGTAAACATGCTAGCTACTGGGCAAATCTTGATCATAAAACTCTTGGTGCTGTCAGTCATGGACCAACCAACCAACGTCAGCTGTGCTTCAGTATTCTGACTGCAGGAACCAACAGGTTAATTTGTCCCAACACCTGGAGAGTGTTTGCATTGATTAATGGAACTTGGTCCTCTTTATTACAAAAGAGAATGAGCAATGCCAGTGAATAGCATTAAGCTGAGCTCTACTAAGTATTTCACACATTTTCTTATCTACATTTTTTGTAAGAAACATAATAAGCCCCTTATTTTTATGGAAGGAAGTGCTACTTAAGGTGTCCTTGGGCATTTAAATATGCAGCACCACAGTGTTGTCCAAGCTTAGGAACTGCTCTCCTTTTGTGGGTCTTGGATATGTCAGGTGCAAGGGTCATGGTCTGGAGCAGGTGGCCCCTAGAGGGACAGAAATTATCCCAGTGACAGAACTAAAACTATGGTTGACACCGGCCATGCTCTACTGTAGGGAAGCCTGCAGTAGTGTTGCATCCCATCATCTTCGCTAAGTATCAATATGGGCCCTGGGCAGAAGAGGGCTACTGGAGAAATTGGGGGAGGGGAATTAGGAAATGCCCTTTGCCAGCAACACTTTCCTAACTCTTCTTTGATAGCGCTGCCAAGTGTTTTTAAGAGTTTATTCAGCCATATGTATCCACAGTTGCTCTAATTATACACTTTTTACTGACCACAAAAATCATTTTTAGATTTTTCACATAACAGTTTGTCCCAAGAAAGTCTTAAGATTACAATGGGTGGAAACATATCCTCACATCTTTCTGTGTTTTCTCCCCTTCTCCAGAAAAATAAACTCTTAGCCTCTCACAAAAATGAATGTAAAGTCTAGTTCACAAAGCCAAGCCTACATGGCAGGCAGAGACAATTCTAATTTCAATAGTCCAAGTCAAACATGCAATAGGGTTTCCCAGCAACACTCTGAAGTGGAAACTAATTGCATGTCCAATCTTCAAAATTTGCCAATACAAGTAGGACCCAACATCATCCAAACTGTGTGCATATATTCGTGAGTGGATCTTGCTAATGGAAGAAACGCCTTGTCAGAGATGAAATCAGGTTTGGATGGATTAGCTGTTGCTAGCTGGATCTGCCTCCAAAAAGTTTATTTCTAGCTCAGTTTCCCAACTGAACACTGTGATTATTACCTATGTATCATAATTACATAGTCACCTATATGCAATATCTAATAGCTTGTTGAACTCAGTTTTAAAGACGATTGCAACAAAAAAATGGTCCTATTTCTTACCTGTGGCATAGTACAAGACAGTAACACTGAATAAGCAGGGACAAAGTTTGACTTTTGCCTCTTGAGACTGGGGGTGAGAAAAAAGTCCATATTTTGTTTTATACACCATACAAATGATATGAATTATGTCCTATATTTTCAAAAGGGACTAATGACTTTGGATGCTGACAGTTTTGGGATTCCCAATTTCCGGCAACAAAGGCCTGAATTTAAGTGTATCCACCTTCTGAAAGTCAGGCCCCTTTAAGTTTTCTCAAGATGAACACCAAAATCACAAAACGTAGGCATATATAATACATACCCTGCACATATAACTATTCAAATACTTTTGGCTTTAGAACTCTCTATGTCCATCCCTGCCACCAAGTTAAAGAATTTCGAACTCCAAGATCCTAAGGACTTAATTCTGCTCTCTGTTGCACTGGTGTAAATATAACAGTGCAGAATCTAGTCCTAGCTGTGCCATAAGTGATCTTGAGAAAATGGTATGTAGCACTTCACAGACTGCAGCCACTGAAATTTATGAAGTTTAACACCACCCTGTTCTGACAAAAAGCAGGCTTCAAAGTCCCAGGAACTATTGGGATTGGCAGCTGAAGTTGTCAGAATTCCTGTCAATTTCAGTTGCTACAAGCAAATATAACATTTCCAATATCACTTACAGATTTTGGGTGCTAATGAGTTCCTGAAATCTGTAGTAATTAAACTTTGAAAAACATTTTAAACATTTTAAGTTGTAGAATTAGCTTTTAAAGGTTGTTTTGAATTTCATTTTAAATTTTTAAGAAAAATGTGTTTTGCTTAAGAAAACCATTTTTTATAAAAGCAATAGCTGCAGTCATATTAGATAAAGAGTCTTCTGAAATCACTGATTTCTGTATGATACCCAGAATGCACTGAGGCAGAGGTGGATAGGTCTTATATAATTTCACACTATGTCACATGCAATTGCTTGCAATGTCAGTGAAATAAAATATCACATAAAAATAGTTTCCCTAGTGGTACTTGTATGAAGAGGGATTTATTTTCAAAATAAGATACAATACTTGTGTGATAATGTTCCATTATGAATATATTTCTATTCAATGTGATGACAAACCCATAGATTTAACTACTTTATCTGATGGATGTTGGTGACTAGAGTGTACCATTAGTGACCAGGTTTCAAGAATGGACCTATGTATATTTCACAGTCAGAACATATTAGCTGCAAAATAGTTTTTCCAACAGTATTACTTATTAACTCATACAGCACCTTTCACTAGAAACATTCTTTTCAGTTATATATAGGGATCACTTTAACCCACCATTGAAACATATCCAGCTCTGGAGAGAGACGGAGCAGTCAAAACAGTGTTAGCAATGCCAAGCTCTTCAAGAGAAAGCTAGAAGAGTTTCATCTAACTGAAATGCCAGTCATTTAGATATGCAGTGTAGTTGTAGCGGTGTCAGTCCCAGGATATGAGAGAGACAAGGTAGGTGAGGTAGTATCTTTTATTGGACCAACTTCTGTTGGTGAGAGAGACATTTAGATAGGCAAATGTAGTTAACTAAATTGAAACATGGCCAGGTGAGATGCCACTATTCTTTCAAAAAGCTGTTAAACTAGCAAATGCAATCAGGAGCTTGTTTTCTCTCTCACTCAAAAGATGGCAACTCCAACAAGTTTATGCCTGACTGATGCCCCATCATGGGGTTGTTTAACTGTGATTCAGATCAAGATATATTAGCTGTGATGCTCTGAGTAAGTTTCCCAGACATGAAGAACAGCTCTGTGTAAGCTTCTCTCTCATCAAAAGAAGCTGGTCCAATAAAAGATATTACCTCATCCACCTTGTCTCTCTAATACATACATGAGGACTTTTGCGTGCTTAATGATACAATTTCTGTCCAAACAGAGCTTATGCTTTCTTTTTTTATTACAAGGAGTACTATTTACTCTGATTAGCACCGCTCCTTATGCACTAACAAGACATGCTTCTGTCCAAGAACTAATTTCACAGTGGAATTAAAGACAACTAAACTTAGCCCCTGTCATAAATATAAAGGGAAGGGTAAACACATTTAAAATCCCTCCTGGCCAGAGGAAAAACCCTTTCACCTGTAAAGGGTTAAGAAGCTAGGATAACCTCGCTGGCACCTGACCAAAATGACCAATGAGGAGACAAGATACTTTCAAAAGCGGAGGGGAGAGAGAAACAAAGCCTCTCTCTCTGTCTGTGTGATGTTTTTGCTGGAGACAGAAAAGGAATGGAGTCTTAGAACTTAGTAAGTAATCTAGCTAGATATGTGTTAGATTCTGATTTCTTTAAATGGCTGAGAAAATAAGCTGTGCTGAATGGAATGTAGATTCCTGTTTTTGTGTCTTTTTGTAACTTAAGGTTTTGCCTAGAGGGATTCTCTATGTTTTGAATCTAATTACTCTGTAAGTTATTTACCATCCTGATTTTACAGAGGTGATTCTTTTTACTTTTTCTTCTATTAAAATTCTTCTTTTAAGAATCTGATTGCTTTTTCATTGTTCTTAAGATCAAAGGGTTTGGGTCTGTGTTCACCTATGCAAATTGGTGAGGATTTTTATCAAACCTTCCCCAGGAAAGGGGGTGTAAGATTTGGGATGATTTTGCGGGGAAAAGACGTCTCCAAACCGGCTCTTTCCCACTTATATCCCTGTTAGACGTTTGGTTGTGGCAGCGATAAAGTCCAAGGGCAAAAGGTAAAATAGTTTGTACCTTGGGGAAGTTTTAACCTAAGCTGGTAAAAGTAAGCTTAGGAGGTTTTCATGCATTTGTCCCCTAGAGTTCAGAGTGGAGAAGAAACCTTGACAGCCCCCCATAGAAAATATTAATTTAAAATAGATTATATTTGTTTTGCTTAATGATGAGTATGAAAATACACCTCTTCTAACATTTTGTTTTACGACTTATGAAGGCAAGAAAGTAAAGAAGGAGCTGCTGTATGTACTACAGGAGCTCTGAATCTATACTGCGGGGGAAAGGGTCCTATTTGTAATTGCAGCTTTGCCTTATTTTACATAGAGCAAATTCTCCAAAATCATCTCCTCTCTGGTTTGTCCCCAACACTCAAGATTAACTTACAAAAAAAACCCCCACACAATGCAAAGCAGCTCCTATTTGAAATATTCTGTTTATCCCTCTTTGGGAAGAGCATATTAAAAATCACCCCATGACAACAGTTCATGAGTGAAACACAAACATACTGAATTACTATATTGACGGCAGGGAGTTGTGGGGGTGTGAGAGTATCATCAATTGTACTTTAACAGGGTTTGAAAAGTTTTTACTTTGAGCTCTCACTTTCTCTTTCTGTGACACTTTTCTTCATTTCCAGAGAGAAATCCTGGCATATTCAGAACCTACCCATTACATGATCCCACTTCCCTTTGGCACATACTCTCAGTTCCTCTCTTGTTCGCAGAACTTGGGTTCTTCTTGCACTTCTTAGCGCATCCCTCCCCTTTTCCCTATAATTCCAAAACACATGCAGAGTAGCTTCTCAAGTTAGGGGTTTGGCCAAACTGACAGAGGGAGAGGCCTGTGCCAGTTCCTTTCCTTCACTGTTTTCTTCACAGCTGCCATGCTCTATTAAAGGAACCTCTTTACTTTGAAAGGGACATCACTTCAGAAAGTATTGTCCTGTTGTTTTGATCGACTGGACTCCAGAGAAGCTATTATTCCAAGAGTGGCCACATATCCTCTGCCATGATCCTCCATGTCCTAAAGCAATGCTATATTTCTGCTGATGTGTCCATATATTTGTAGCACTAGTGCAGGTTCTCAGAGTTCACTCTTAGTATATAGGATATGCAAGAAAGAGTGGCTGTGCATGCTTTGGGTTTTTTTGGTTTTTTAAGATATCCATTACCCTATTCATTTCTTATATTCTAATGTTTACTTCTCTCCCCCTAATCAGACCGGGCTACTTCTCCACCAGCATAGTTGGATAAGTTGTGTGTAACCTCTCTCTAACTCATGGGTCCCCAAGGCTCCTCGCAGAATGCATTCTTCTTTGGATCTCCTCCTAGATAATTCCTTCTTGTTATAGAACTTGATGACAGACAGTGAGCTCTCTATTCAGATCCATTCTCTCTCGCTCTCTCACTCATGCCAGATGTACTGTATATCAAAGCTATGCTCAGGCTCTGTGGGGGGGGTCCCTGGACCCCCTCCCTCCCAGGTCTCATGGTCTGTCATTTATCCCCTCTTTTCCCCGCAGTTTGCTGAGTTTGCGGAATCTCTCCACAGGCTACCACCCACAAGCCAGGGTTTGGCTCCTGTTCTTCTCTTCCCTTTGCAAGGGGAGAAGGTCTGGCTGGAACAAGGACCAGCCTCTCAGGCAGCCCCTAGAGAATCAAGTTCTAAGGGTTCAGTCTCGCATAGTCTATTGCCCCTTCATGGGGTTTACCTTCTACCCCTCTTCTTGGGGCCACATATTGCCATCGGTCAGGGCAGCTTCGGCAGCAGTGCGTCTCACGGTTGTCCCCTCCTCAACTGGACTCCCTCTGTTGTCAGCATTCCTGAGCGGAGCAACCTTCTTCCTGTTCACTACCCCTTCTGGTGGTAAGTTTCCCTGTTTTAAGCTCCTTCCCCTCCAGGCTGAGCAAGCTTTGTAGGTGTGTCTCATTAGCATGGAACAGGCCCAGCAGAGCTTGATAGCCTCTTTCATACCAGGGTGAGGGAGTGTCCCTTCACAGGCTCCCATAAACAGGGTGGATAAAAATCAATGATTTAAAAAAAAAATATTTTTTTTTTTATTTAAAATCAGGTTTTTTTGATAAACTGCTTTTTGACAAAAAACGATCTAGTTTTATTTAAGATATCTTTGAGCTATAATGTATCTCATCATGGAATAGGGATTATAAAAATTCTAATTCTATAGTATGAGACAATATATTCATGTCATGTTTAAGAAAAGATTTGTAAATGAGTTCCAATAGTTCATGGATTAGGGACCCAATCTTATGGGGTTCCAGGGGCTTCTGCATGGATTATTTAGGTTAATATTTCTATCTACGTAATGGAATTCAGTGCTCAGTTTAGAAGACACCATCAGAGATGCTTAGTTTTGCAGTTCTCAAACTGTGGATTTGTGTCTCCAGAGATAACATGCTTGTTAACAGCAAAAAATGTTTTAAATAAACAAATAATATAGAGAGTTGAGAAATAACAGATTTCAACCCTATTGACCCTCTGCAAATTTGTGTACAGAGTCAATCCCTTACCTCTCTCTAAAAGAACAAAGTTTCAAAAAGTTCAATAATAGAAGATTGTTGGGGGTAGAATATATCAGGACAAGGAGAAGAAGTCTGGACATAAATTGAGAAGGGAGTGACAGGCAGTAGAAACAAAAGTGAAATTGTTTGAGCAGCATATTCCAGAAGTCTTGAGGTCTTTCTGAGTGTATCCTTCATTGATTTTGAGATCTACCATACCATTCTCTCACTAGAAGGAAAAACCTATAATGAAAGCAGGCCATAAAAGAGACCCAGTTTGGGAATAAGAACCATTCCAGAAATATATGTCTATTGATGATGTTTTAAAGAAAGTCACACCATGGAAGTCACTTAAGCACTTGGATTCAGAGATTTTTAGCAGCAGTATCTTATTCTGCTGGTATAGAAAGAATATTTTCTTCCTTTGGACAAATTCATTCCAAATTGAGAAATCGTTTGGGACCTGAAAAAGCAGGAAAGCTTGTTTTTCTTTTCCAGATTATGAACAAACAGGAAAATGAAGGTGAAGATGACTGAGTTAGCTGCAGAAGCCAATATTTTAAGTTTGTCATGTTGACTTGGCTGACACAGTCAATTTAATTTTTTTTTAAATATTTAAACTATTTTAGTTAAACAATTTTAACAAAAAAAAACCTTTTCTAAAAAACTTGAATGTTTAACTACATTCAAAAATTCATATGCTTGTTTTGTTAAAATATTATATGTTTACTGTTGAAGAAAAAAATCCAGAAGCCATAACATTGTTGTTTTAGTTAAATAGAACAATTTAAATGTCTGCCTGGTGATGTTCTCCTCCTAATACAGCATGGCGAGAAAATCCTCCAAATATTAATGATTAACCTGTTGAACTGGGGATAGTTCACCTCCCAATGACTTCATAATGTACCATTGGTAAATGAAATGACCATTCATTTTCTGATATAGCTGTAAAACTAATCTGAAAAGTTTTCAGAATAAATTACTTTAAAAATGTATAGTGTGTACCTTCTAAAAATGAAACCTACATCTGAGTTGTGAAGAATATGTATTAAAGGTTATAACAACCAATAAGAATGCACTTTTATGTAGAAATCCATGATTAAATTGAGTCTTCCTGACTAGTGATTTAAATCAAATCCACCCTACCCATAAAGAAAGTCTTTTCTCATTGAAGATCTGCTTGCTCTTTTGACTTTCTCTACTTAGCTTGAGGTAAACTAGGCTATCATTCAGACACTTCACAAAAGCATTCCAAGCTCAGGCTTCCTGATTCTTAACTACTACTTAATACTACTAGTCTACCATTGGGATATATCCCAGTTAAATTTGGACAGACTTGTTGACTGTGTCCCACTCTATATCCTTACAATTCCTGGAAGAGAAAATTAATCAATTTCAAAATATTTAGCAAAAGAAATAATTAGAAAAATTTGCTTTATAACTATTAGCCAATGTTACCACTCAAAAATATTTGTCATAGAAAAATAAATCCAACTGTTAGCATGAGAAAATCTCTCTCCCTCTCTCATGCCTGCCAAAACTTAATTTTTCCAAGGCACATGGAAAGTAGAGAACATCTGCAAGAAACATTCTTTTAAACAGAGGTATGTAATAATTTTATTAAGATAATGTTAAGTAAAAAGAAAACGGTACAGAGTTCAAGCACAGAAGTTTCTGGTTATCAGGGAATAAGCTACAGATTATCAAGGGGGGTGAAATCCGGTTTAGGAACGGGTGGCGTAGGGAATACATAATCTGTAATATCCCCGATTGGGGGTGTCAAGGTTCCTTCCCCACTCTGAACTTTAGGGTACAGATGTGGGGACCTCCATGAAAACCTCCTAAGCTTACTTTTACCAGCTTAGGTTAAAACTTCCCCAAGGTACAAACTATTTTACCCTTGGACTTCCGCTACCACCACCAAACGTCTCACCGGGTTTATTTTTTGAGAAAGAGTTGTTTGGAAACGTCTTTCCCCCCAAAAATCCTCACCAAAACCTTGCACCACCCTGACTGTGGAAGGCTTCATAAAAATCCTCACCAATTTGCATAGGTGACTACAGACCCAACCTTTGGATCTTAAGAACAATGAAAAAAGCACTCAATTTCTTACAAGAAGAATTTTAATATAAGAAAAGGTAAAAAGAATCACCTCTGTAAAATCAGGATGGTAAATACCTTACAGGGTAATTAGATTCAAAACAGAGAATCCCTCTAGGCAAAACCTTAAGTTACAAGAAAGACACAAAGACAAGAATATTCATTCTATTCAGCACAGTCTAATTTCTGAGCCATTTAAAGAAATCAATCTCACGCATATCTAGCTAGATCACTTACTAAATTCTAAGACTCCATTCCCGTTCTGTCCCCAACAAAAGCATCATACCCTTAGTTTCTCGCTCCCTCCAGCTTTGAAAGTATCTTGTCTCCTCATTGGTCATTGTGGTCATGTGCCAGTGAGGTTATCCTAGCTTCTTAAGCCTTTACAGGTGAAAGGATTTTTCCTCTGGCCAGGAGGGATTTTAAAGGTGTTTACCCTTCCCTTTATATTTATGACACGGGGTAAAAGTTTAACGGGTCAAAGTACAGATATTGAGATATGGGGGTATGTTGTCCATATAATGGCTATGTTCAGGTGTGGAATACAATGAGCGGATACGATGATGAGGCTGGATCTACCCTCATTTGGTGGGATTTAATGTTCAGTGAGTTTATGGTTCCAGTTCATATGGTCCAATGGAAAAAGTCTCTCAATCCCTTTCCCATAGTTAATGCACGATGTTGTACTGGCTCAGACCTCCTGGTACTCTCGGTGGCCGGTGATGTGTTCGATGTAGATGTCCCCGGACCATCGGATTGTGTCCGAAACCCTGAGGCGCTGCATGAGTTGTGCGTAGTGTCGACCAACCCCACAGGTCCCACAGCACTTGCTCGTTGCAGGCTTCCCAAGTGCCCAGGGCTCCGACGATCAGAGCATCCATCTGCACCTCGTAGCCCTTCGCTCTCAGGGTGTCTGCCAGGGTGGTGTATTTTTCGAGCTTCTGAGCTCGGGCATCATAGAAGGCCGGGGTCCTGTTCTCAAAGGGGACCGTGATGTCGACGAGGATGATCTTTTTCTGGGCCTCGTCAGTGACTACCACGTCAGGTCACAACGGGCTGTCAGTACCGGGGATGGCACAGTTTACAGCAACCTCCCCCAGGCGCGGTGCGATGGCTTTCACCAGGCGGTTCTGAATGGCGTTGTGGCGCAGCTGCCAGGCTCTGGAGTGGGGCTTGCAGCTGCACAGGACGTGGGGCAGGGTCTCATTGGAGTAGCCGCACTTCCTGCAATGCTTGTCTCAGTTCCCGTGACGGACGGCTCCAGTCAGGAAGCCCCCTTGTAAACCGATTACATGTGGGAATTCCACTTTCACTAAAGGAATGTGAAGAGACTGTTTTGGGGAAGTTACTGCTGTTGTTTTCCTCTTCCATCACACCCTCTAGACAAAGACTTGGAAAGATTTCCCTCAGCCTAACTCAGCTTCTATCCAAGTGCCTTGTTACAACATTATGTTGGTAAAGAGTTTACATTGTAAATCAACTAAAGCCAGTCTGACATTTTGTAAGCTACAATATTGGTCTCTAAGCAAATGGATGAGAAGCAAATCATACGTAATAATTCATTGAATATTTGACTGAGATGAAGGATTAAATTCAGGTCGTCCGATAAATATTTCGGTCTTACCTTGCACTTTATCTGAACATCGTTCTCTGGCCTTCTCTCTCATCATTTTTGGAATTAACACATCTTTTTCTACATGTCTCAGCTCTGCAAGAGAGCAAAAACATTGCTATGTTTCAAGGAAAGCCATATTTCAATTTGCGGAAACAATGTAA
The DNA here is from genome assembly GCF_009764565.3 of Dermochelys coriacea. Classification (NCBI taxonomy): domain Eukaryota; kingdom Metazoa; phylum Chordata; order Testudines; family Dermochelyidae; genus Dermochelys; species Dermochelys coriacea. The sequence continues at coordinate 197,831,897 of NC_050069.1, forward strand.
CACTGTTTATAGATGACACACTAAATCTGGCACAAAATCAAAAGAATAGTGAGGTAAGAGAAGCACATGAAGATATTAAAATCAAGAGGCAAGCAAGTGTGATTATCACAAAAGATGCAAAGTTCTATCAGCTACAAATATGAATATTATCTGACTTTTTGTTTTGGTATTATTCACTGTGCATAAGGAACCAGAAACAACTGCTGGTAAGGCTGGTGTCTGTTTCTTATTAGCTAGCTTGTCAATATGATCCGGACATAAACTGCACAGTAGTTAAGAAAAAAAAAATAGTAAACTGAAACAAAACATTATTTTCTTTTACTTCCACATTTCATCATTATGCATATTCTGTATTTTTCACTCAGGTTCATTGAGAGTGGAGAAATGTAACACACACACTCAAGCACAACTTTAAACTGTGTTTTAGTTTACTATGTTTACTCTTCTAATAATGTTAGTTTTCTAAACAGACTATTTCACCTAAAATCTCCTTTTCTGGATTAATTTAAATCAATAGAAATAAATACAAATGACCGGAACTCAATGTTTAAAATACTGTCCTAGTTCTTATTTAACTCTCTTTGATGATGGAATTCAGATCTCCAAGTAAAAATAGCATTTCGGACCGTTATTAATTCAACATACACCGTTTAGTAATACTATACTCCTTTTCATCCCCAAATTGAAAAAAAAGACATTAAGATTCATCTAACAAGCAGAGAGACATTCTTCAATCTTTGAGTGACTTTAACTGAAAGATTTGTCAAGAACAGCCTACTGTCCACCATGGTTCTACAGACCATCCTAGTCTGTCTCCTTCAATGCACACTTCTGAATCTGCATAGATTATTTTTCAGAACACCAGAACTCCCCAGATCTGCTCATACTCCATCTGATTTAGAATATATACCATATATACTCGTTTATAAGCCGAATTTTTTTTTTTTAGTAAAAAAGGGAAGCATCAGAGAAGGGGGTCGGCTTATGAACAGGTATAGAGTGGGAGAGGAAGGACACAGACCCTCTTCCCAAAAGAGAGGGCAAGGAGAAACAACACACCCAGCAGAGCCAGAAGGGAAGAGGTGGGGCCAGAGTCCCTCTGCTTCTGGCCACGCTGCTCTCTCTCAAGTCTCCGAAGTAGCTGCAACTCCGGGGCTGGCACGCTGCGGCTGCACCGCCCAGCCACAGCCCACCAGAACACGCTGCCGGAGCAACTCCAGCTAGGCCAGAGACATCCTCCCCTGGCCCGCCTCAAAAAAAACTTCCCGCACCATTTACTGTCCCAGCCCATCAGGGTAAGCAGCTGGCAGGCCAGGACAGTTTGTTTACTTAGGTTTACCTCCGTGCCTGCGGATGCTCAAGGTAAACAAACCATCTCTACCAGCCAGCAGCTTAGAGCCAAAGTTTGCTGAAGTGAAATAATGAGGTATTCAAGAATAGGCATCCTTGATCAAACATTATATTATATTGATTTTCAAATATCAACTAATTTGCGAGTTATAGCACAATAAAGGAGCCCCGGGTGCACTAGCTCACTACCCATCCACACTGGCAAGGCATGTAGAGCGCTCTGACACCGCAGCTACAGCACTCCTGGTACTCCACCTCGGCAAGTGGAATAATGTTTGCTGTGCCCCCGCTGGAGCGCTGTGGCGCCAGTGTGGACGCCCTAGACCTACAGTGCGCTCTGATCCGCCTCCAGAAGTGTCCCACAATGACTGTGCTAGCCACTCTGGTCATCACTTTGAACTCTACTGCCCTCAGGTGACCAACCGTCAGACCCGCCCTTTAGATTCTCTAGGGATTTTGAAAAAATCCCTTCCTGTTTGCTCAGCCAGGCATGGAATGCTCTCAGCGAATCTTTCCAGGCCTCCATGTGCCAGGCGAGCCCCAGTATGGAGCAATGGCGAGTTGCTGGACCTCATCAGTGTTTGGGGGGAGGAGGCTGTCCAGTCCCAATTGCACTGCAGCCATTGAAATTACGATCCCTTTGGACAGATATCAAGGGACATGATGGAAAGAGCCCATAACCGGGACGCACTGCAGTGCAGGACTAAAGTGAAGAAGCTGCGGAATGTCTACCGCAAAGCCCACGAAGCAAACCTCCACTCCGGTGCTGTCCACACGACCTGCCGTTTCTACAAAGAGCTGGACGCGATACTTCGGGGCAACCCCATCTCCACTCCGGGGATCATCGTGGACACTTCAGAGCCCAGTGCAACAAGGCAGGAGGAGGAGGAGAAGGAGAAGGAAGACCAGCAGCAAAGCGGGAGCGAGTACGCTGAGGCGGAGGAAGACACCCCGGAATTCTTAGATTCATGCAGCCAGGAGTTGTTCTCAAGCCAGGAGAAAGGTAGCCAGTTGCGGTGGCCGGTGCTTGGGGAAGGACAAACACTAGAGGAGCTTCCCAGTAAGCGGCTTTTATTTTGGGAAGGAAATTATTCGGTGCAGGCTCCTAGGGCGAGGAGGGTTAGGGCTGAATGCGTGCCTAGATGTGGAACAGGGCGTTGATGTGCTCTGTCACATTGCGGTAATCAGCCTCAGTGATCTCTTCAAAGGTCTCATCCAGAACTCGGGCAATGCGCTTGCCCAGGTTTCTCGGGAGAGCCACTGTGGTCCTTGTCCCAGTCAGGCTAACTTGTCCGTGCCACTGTGCCGTGAGGGGCGGGGGGACCATTGCTGCACACAGGCAAGCTGCATATGGGCCAGGACGGAAGCCGCATTGCAGTAAAAGACCTCCCTTGCTTCCCAGGTCACCCTCAGCAGCAAGATATCTTCCAGGACGAACTCCTGTGGAAAATGTGGGGAGAGTGTTCAGGATTGGGCCCCCTGCAGCTGTTGGCTCTCCCCAAGGCACAGAAACCCAGAGGACAGTACAGCTGCGAAACAATCAGTCACGCTTGACCCTGTGCTTACTCACCATTTTGGGGCTCCCGTGCGTTACATGCGCTCACTTTGGGATAGGCAAATTATGCTATTGTGTAGACTGTGCATGCCCTTAACTACAGGGCAATCATTGCTCTGTCTGGTGTGAACAATGCTGCCTTTGTTAAGTGTTGCATTTTGCCTTTACAGATGTAACCTTGAGATATCAGCCGTCCGTGTTATCACCGGCCGAAAGACTCCAAAGAATCTGAAAGAGGCCACGTAGAAGCAAGGAAGACATGTTGCATGAAGTGATGCAGCGTTCAAGTAATGAAAATCAAAAAGTGCAGAAGTGGCGGGAGAGTGAAAGGAGGGTTCGCCAGCAGAATGCGGATCGTCGGCAACAAAGCATGGAGCGGCTGCTCAGAAACATGGAGCACCAAGCGGACTCCATACAGGCGCTCGTAGCAATGCAGGCGGAACACTACCGCGCCCTCCCACCCGCAGCCCTTGTCCCAAACTCTTTCCCTTGTGCTCCCACGTCACCTCCAACCCACTTTCCCCAACATCCCTGTTCTTACCGCCACCAGCTGCCTTCAACACCTGTAGCTTCACCACCCAACCCCGAAAACTATGACCGTTACCCACTGCACTCAACCCTCATCACCATGCAGCATAGCCATCCTGAACTGCAGCACTCATTGCACAGCACTCCAGATAGGACATACGCAAATCTGAGATTGTACCATTCCCCAACCCCTTGCCCCTTCTGTTTCAGGCAGTTGTGTCTCTTTTCAATAAATGGCTTTTTTGGCTTTGAAAACATTCTTTATTATTGCATAAAAGTAAAAGATGCCTTAGCTCAGGAAAGAAACAGGCACTGCAAGTCAGCGTAGCAAACACAGATTCCTACTAACATTAGGAATTGCATTTTACTCCCATGCAGGGCACCAGACATTACCAGTGGCTTTCAGCCTCAAATTGCTCCCTAATCCTTGCAGCCCCTCTAACAGACTTGCTCTCTGGCTGTTCAAATTCAGCCTCCAGGTGTTAAACCTCAGAGTTCCATGCCTGAGTGAATCTTTCTCCCTTCCCTTCACAAATGTTATGGAGGGTACAGCACGCAGATATAATTGCGGGGATGCTGTCATCAGCCAGGTCCAGCTTCCCATACAGAGCGTGCCAGCAGCCCTTTAAACGGCCAAAAGCACACTCCACAGTCATTCTGCACCAACTCAACCTGTTGTTGAACCGCTCCCTGCTGCTGTCAAGGCTCCCTGTGTAGGGTTTCATGAGCCATAACATTAAAGGGTACGTGGGGTCTCCAAGGATCACAATGGGCATTTTGACTTCCTCTACGGTCATCTTCTGGTCTGGGAAAAAAGCCCCGGCTTCCAGCTTCCTGAACAGGCCAGTGTTCCCAAAGATGCGTGTCATTCACCTTTCCAGGCCAGCCTGTGTTAATGTCAATGAAATGCCCACAGTGATCCACAAGCGCCTGGAGAACCATAGAAAAATACCCCTTCCGATTAACATACTCAGAGGCTAGGTGGGCTGGTGCCAGATTTGGAATATGTGTGCCATCTATCCCCCCTCCACAGTTAGGGAAACCCATTTGCGCAAAGCCAGCCACAATGTCATGCACGTTACCCAGAGTCACGGTTTTGCTGAGCAGGATGCAATTAATGGCCCTGCAAACTTGCATCAACACGATTCCAACGGTTGACTTCCCCACTCCAAACTGGTTAGCGACCGATCGGTAGGTGTCTGGAGTTGCCAGATTCCAGATAGCAATAGTCACCCGCTTCTCCACCGTCAGGGCAGCTCTCAATCTCGTGTCCTTGCACCACAAGGTAGGGGCGAGCTCCTCACACAGTCCCATGAGAGTAGTTTTTCTCATCCGAAAGTTCTGCAGCCACGGCACGTCATTCCAGACTTGCATGACGACGTGATCCCACCATGCAGTGCTTGTTTCCCCGAGGCCAAAAGCCATTCCATGGTGGTGAGCATGTCCGTGAATGCCAGAAGCAATCTCGTGTCATATGCATTACTCAAGTCTGAGCCCTCACTGTCACTTTGGATCAAAAGGAGTAACTCGACTGCCAAAGTGACGTGCTGGGGAGACTCATCAGCATACTCCTCAACGGTTCAGGCTCCATTCCCACAGACTGAAAGTGAAGACAGAGCATGCAGTACAAAAAAAGTTGAAAGATGGCGCCAAATGTGGATGGAAGCAAAGGGAATGCTGGGATGCAAACTGATGCATCACGGGGTGTTGGGACAGGATCCAGAATGCCCCGTACTCTCCACCCCCTTTCCACAAGCCACCGAGCCAGACTGGGAAGAGGTGCTCTGTGGGATAGCTGCCCATAATGCACCGCTCCCAATGCCGCTCCAAGTGCCGCAAATGTGGCCATGCCAGTGTGCTTGCAGCTGTCAGTGTGGACAGACTGCAGTGCTTTCCCTACTGCGCTCTACAAAGACGGGTTTAACTCCCAGCACCCTACATCTGCAAGTGTAGCCATGCCTTCAGATAGAATCCTTGGTTACTTTGTAGATTAAAGGGCAATAGAGAGATCAACATTTGTCAAAAGCTCCCCTCTCATTCCTATCTTACCATCTCTTGAAGTTTGCTAACACCATGAGGTTACAGAGTACTGAATTTGTGATATTACTGTGGGAATTTGACAATAAAACAGGATTATAATATAGCAATATACAGAATCAAAGATAAAGACAAAAAGAAAAGGAGTACTTGTGGCACCTTAGAGACTAACAAATTTATTAGAGCATAAGCTTTCGTGAGCTACAGCTATGAGGGGGGAGCTTTTGACAAATGTTGATCTCTCTATTGCCCTTTAATCTACAAAGTAACCAAGGATTCTATCTGAGGGCATGGCTACACTTGCAGATGTAGAGTGCTGGGAGTTAAACCCGTCTTTGAAGAGCGCAGTAGGGAAAGCACTGCAGTCTGTCCACACTGACAACTGCAAGCACACTGGCATGGCCACATTTGTGGCACTTGGAGCAGCATTGGGAGCGGTGCATTATGGGCAGCTATAGCTGTAGCTCACGAAAGCTTATGCTCTAATAAATTTGTTAGTCTCTAAGGTGCCACAAGTACTCCTTTTCTTTTTGCGAATACAGACTAACACGGCTGCTACTCTGAAAGATAAAGACAGTTATCCTTTTGCTCAAAAAGCACTCTTACCTTGGAGTTCTAGGGCAGGCATTAAAACAAACCCCGAAACAACCTTCTACAAAGGTGAAGAGAGGAGTGAAAAACCCTTATTTAGATTTGAGTCTATGTTCTAGTTTTCATGACAAAGATCACCATTACAGCTAATATTTTAGCTAAATCAGTATTCTCAATTTTAACTTTGTTTCGTATACCAGCATTATTATTCTTTATAGAGCCCATTTATAATGTTACTCACTACAAAAGTGATATTTACATACCATGAGAAATCATATTGGTCTTGTCTACATGGGAAGTTATTCTGGAATACCTATTGGTGATTAACTACTCTACTTTGGAAGTGGATTTAGCTAATTCAGTGTAAGGCACTCTTATTCTATAATACGAGCATCCACTCATGGAATTAATCGTAAATTAACTATTCATTATTAATTCATGTCATATTATTCCAATTAACTTTCATGTGTAGACAAGGCTCAACCAATCAAAATCTATCAATGTAACATTTGGCTGCTGGATAAAGTATACATGAAGCAACATAGCCCTTTTCAGCATCTTTTGCAAAAAATATGACCAAGTCAGTTAGTGCTGAGAATGGTACTATGATTTGATAGCAACTTGTAAATAGCTATATAAATGCAAAACAATGGAGAATCAAGGCCCAGTGTCTCAAATTTGAGTAAAATCAGTAACTTGAAGCATTATGGGAAAACTTCTATAGACATCAATAGCTCCAAAATTTCACCCTAGGAGAACAAGTATTCCCTACAAGCTTTCTAAGTCTTTTTTCTCTCTCTCCCTTTCCCTCCCTTTAAAAAAAAAAAACTCAAAACTCCTTTTTTCCCCTATAGGCCATAGGAAAGCTAAATGGTCTAATTAGGATTCCCCAAATGAAATTTAACACAGCAGCAAACATGGAGGAGATAATGACCACTAAGGACCACTTTTGTTACCTGGCTTTGCTCCATGTAATATTTTGAACAGCCAGCAATCAAATTAATTGTTAAATATTCTTGTTACACACTACATTCAAACCCTATAACTTTAATACAATGACCACAGTTACGTAGAGTATGCTGCAAATGAATGAAAAGAGGAAAAGGAAAATCCTAAAATCATTACTACATGAGATCAAAGAATCACTAAAAATCTATAGATTCAATCTTTAAATAGAACTACAGTAAAACACACACACAGGCTTGAGTTATTAAGCCAAAGACATAGGACAAACCAATGAACATAGCTGCTGTATTTTAACTGACTACGAAATGTACCAACTAATGATGGGTATGTTAGTGTTATTCGCCCTCCTTTTTAGGACATGATCCCTACATAACAGTCCTTCATTCTGTTAGGATTTGGCTTCTCTCGATTACATAACTTATTCTCTTGGTATTATCCATTTCAAAGTCAACCTGACGTTAAACTGCAGTTTCCATATTTTTAAGTTCCATGGACATATTGCACAAAGACAGTTAAATCACTTGTCTGTGCTCTCTCCAAACAAAAACCTAAGGCCTTATCTACACACAATTTGAGCACCCATTTAAGTAAATCTGCAGACCAAGCAGGTCCCCACACTACATCCACACTACAGCTGGGATCGATGCTCTGAGATCAATCCACAGGCGTTCTATTTAGCGGGTCGAGTGAAGATCCGCCAGATCGACAGCAGATCGCTTTCCAGTCGACCCCTGTACTCTACCCCCAATGAGAAGAGTAAGGTAAGTTGACGGGAGAGTTTCTCCTGTCAACCCCCAGTAGTAACTCGACCTAAGATACATCGACTCCAGCTACGTTATATACGTAGCTGGAGTCGTGTAGCACAGGTCAACTTACCGTGGTAGTATAGACATAGCCCTAGATCTGGAGGCTCTTTATCCAAAATTAGAGAGTGTCTGCACCAAGGGGTTGCATTGATTTACCTACATCAATTTAGTTTTGGTGTTCAAATTGAGTGTATACCAAGGATGACCTAAGTTAGAGTATAAAGGTAGAAAAGGTGGCAGTTTAAAGTATCTGAGACAACACACCTAATTAATATTTTGTAACAGGGTCTAAGAGAAAAGACTGTCATAACAATTACACTTGAAAAACTGTTTTTACTCAAAAGCATAGTTCATTCACGTTATTCCAATCTTATTCACATTATGTCATAATACTTGGACAGGGCTATATCCGCAAAAGGACCTATATGCCTAATTAACACTTTAGGCACCTAAATCCAACACTGAGATCCTCAAAACTCTATTCATCTGCCACCTAACCATAGAGGTGCCTAAAGTCCTGAGGTGTCAAAATTTCCACTGTTAAAAGTCTCCTAGGCGCCTATGTTTCTGACAGGCATGCACACCACTGCCTCTCTCATTCCTAAGCTCCAGAAGGGTCTTCAAACCAGACATTCAGTAACTTTACAAATGTCATACAGCAAGTCAGTGGCAGAGCTAGACATACAACACAGACCTCTGTCTCCAGTTCTACCCCATTATATAGTACACCCTCCAACACAGTAAACCTATTGGGGCAGATCCTGAGCTGGTATAAGGTGTCCTAAATCAACTATGATAATTTACACCAGTTGAGGATCTGCCCCAATATGTGATGCAGTATGCACTTCTAGAGAGGTTAGTGACCTAAAGGTAACACTAACCACTTCAGTATCAAGTAAGATAGCAGTTAAGAACAATAAAAATCAGTTGAACAATGCTTAAAAAAATATTCACTTGATATATAATGTAAATAGCTTTTCCACTTCAAGTCTGACAAATACAATAAAAAGAAAGACCAAGATCACAATCTATCACACAGAATAGCCAGCAATAACTACAGTGAGCTTTACCATCAAAAAGGTTATGTTCTCTGAGATCACTTCATTTCCACTCCTTTCACCTCTTCCCCCACACTGTAGCCATTCTCTACGTCTTGTTTACTCAGAAGACAATTAACATCCAGCCAATGAAAGTCAGTAACAACTGCTGCCATGTATGAAATGCAGGACTTCATAAGGGGATACCTGAAGGTAGAGTCACAACCCATGCTGTCAAGTCCCCAATGCCTTTTGCCATTTCCAACAGTATTACACCTTCCCAAAGAAAACACTCACTATTCTGCAAGTTCACTGTTCAGCACTGAGAGTCAGACATCACATTTTATTCTAAGAAGTTCATTACAGAACAGTCCATTCGTAACTATGTTATGACAACATATTATTGTTTTGCATTACAGGTTTCCTTTGAAAAGGGACATGGGAAATCCCACAATAGTGTAAATGAAACAAACTGCAGCAAGCTAACCATATGTACTCAGAAATTAAGAAAACTAATACCAGAGCTTCAAAAACAGGGTGAGTGGCACCATTGGCTCCTTCACCTGAGGGAAACTGTGTGGCAGGAGCTATTGGCTTCTTTCAACAGAGTAACCAAGTACTACTACTTCACCTAGAGAGATGGTAAGAGAAAGAGAGGAGAGAGCAAGGGCATAAAAGTAGAGAGGTAAACAAAAGAAGGGAGACAAAAAAAAACAAAGTGAATGTGTAGAGGGGAGAAAGGAGACATAAAAACTGTCGCCTAGACTGGAAGAGAATACAATATAAGGAATTAAAGGAAGGGATCAAAGGGGGGAAAGCAGATGTATTGTTGAATCAGGGACTAACTTTATTCAGCAAAACACCTAAGCAGGCACATAACTTTCTTCACAGAAGAAAAGCTGTCAGTTTTGTCAAATCTCATTGCTTGAAACAATTCTCTTGTCATATGCACAAGACAACATTTATAATAATCTTCTGTGGTTGATTAAAAGCCTCAGCTGCAAAAGCTATTTATTGCCTTGGATGGCAAAGAGCCATAGCCATTTGGTTTAACGGTTTGCATTATTTTTATGGGGGGGGGGGACAGGAAATAGATACAGCAACAAAAACCAGAGTATCAGGACTAAATTCTAGAAAAGAATAGAAACCACAAGGAATTCACAAAACATGGAGTACTGGTAACATCCCCTGCCCTTCCTCCTCACAGAAGCCAGAAAGCGATGTAGGAAAGAATACTGTAGAGGGGACCTTTGCAATAGTCAGGAGGCTCTTGAGAGGGGAAGAAGAGACCAAAAAAAGTTTTCTTTTTGCTTCTAGCAGCTAATATAGAGGGGACTGTCACATTTATTAGACAACTACTACTAGCCAAAGGCTGTTATGACAATGAAGACCCTACTAAAACAGCATCCTGATAAACAACAGTACCCTCCTCCATTTCATGGCTGCTGTGGGTTGCATCGGAGCAACTCACCACGGTGTGGTCCCTGGACCTTGCTGGTAGCCTCCAAACCTACTACTGCCTTTCTTAGCAACCTCCAGCTGGAAGGGTTTTGGGGGTGGAAGAGAAGGTGTGTTATTGAAAATACACCCTATTAATTGTCGTCTTCTTCCTAATTAGTTAAAACTGGCTTCATGAGCTGCTGTTGAAGTAACCTCACATCTTTCTTTCCTTTGCTCCTATAAAGGACAAATGAGAGGAAAATATTGATCCATTTATGCAAGTATTTATATGGTCTTAATTACTAGAGTATCAAAGGGTAAAAGTGGGGGTTGGGGGAAGAAGGAAGAGGGGGGAAATTCTAACAATACTGATTTCTCTCTCTCACTCACAAGGAAACTTGGAGTTCACAGTATCAGCCAAAAATGGCTGACAAAGATAAACAGAATGGAGAAAAAGTCAATTAATCTCTAGGAGGAAACAAGAGGACCAGAGAGGTGTTTTGAATATTTTAGATGACTTTGTATCATGGTAAGAGGAATGAGGAAAGAGAAGGCCAGTGTTGACAACTGTCATGATTTTATCATGAGTCATAATATTTGAGGCTTTTCTTGAAGCCCCAGTTCCTGGACTCATTTGATGATGTGCAAATTTCAGCTTTCATTTTTTAAAAATACGTAAGTTTCTAATATTTGGGGTTGCAGAGAAAAGCTTGATAACATGAACCCTAAAATGTTCAAAAAGCAATAAGGATAATAAAGAAACCCACCATTATTTGTTTTAAAAATCTGTTTTTATGTCAATTTCATTATTTTTTTGGGACCTGGGTCAGGATTGCTGAATGCCTGGGCTTGGCAATACTGTAGCACAAAGGTAAGTGACACTGTTTCCACACCTTTCCATTCCCTGATTCCTATCAGCAGGCATCCAAGATGTACATCTGCCAGTAGTTAGTTTTCCAGAGGACAAGAATCATAGAATATCAGAGTTGGAAGGGACCTCAGGAGATCATCTAGTCCAACCCCCTGCTCAAAGCAGGACCAATCCCCAATTTTTGCCCCAAATGGCCCCCTCAGGGATTGAACTCACAACCCTGGGTTTAGCAAGCTAATGCTCAAACCACTGAGCTATCCCTCCCCCCTAAAGCTGCATCCAATTCTTGCAGCCATCCAAGGAGCAAAGCAAGCTAAACAGGTTAATTACAAAGCAACAGACTTTAAAAACATCTGCATTAAAAGAAATAAGATCCATTTTCCTGATTACTTGTAGGTTACAAACAAAAATGGAAAAATTCCCCATAAACGCGCATCACATTTTAAACTCTAGATTATAAAGCTGGGAGGAAGGGCTTGCCTTCATCTTCCTCCCACTCCATTTCCCTTAACTGATACGTACGTGTGTGTGTGTGTGTACACACACAAGTGTGAGAGATTTTATATATAAGAATACATAGTATATACAGCATTTAAAATGATTATAAAATATAGTAATTACTTTAAGTTAAAATTGTTCTGTTTTTAGCCGAGTTACACAAGCTTTTTAGATAAATTTTTGCTTTTGCATAATTTGAAAATTGACTCAGTCACAATAATTCCTGAATCATAAGACTCAAAATTAAGTTTGAGCTTTGTTTGCTGTTTTTTTAACCACTGTTACTATGTTTTAGTTATAAATCTTTTAATACATGGTTTATGGATAAAAGTGATAGTACAATGTTAAATACAGACATACTAGTGGGTACTTCCTTCCTATTCTATTTTTATTAGAACACAATCTGCATTAACAACATATTTAAATTTGAGGGGAGGGGATTTTAAAGCTATCAAAGAACTCAGATTTCTTTTAATATTCTCATTACAATGTTTTTGAATGTACAAGGATGAGTACGTCCTTGCTATCCCTCCAGGGAAATAATGCGTTCCTCCAAAATTCTAATCTCCTGCTTACTATTTTATCCCTATAGTCTTAAAATTACCAATTTGTGTGTCAGATTTTATGTTGGAGAATTTACCATGTTTAATTGTTTTAAAACTTTGCGGGGAGGGGAACTGCACGATGGTGTTATGAAATTATAATTTTCATATAATTATATGTGTGTATATACACACACACACAATATTAGTTATGATTTAAAAACATGTAAATTGTTGCATTAAAAAATCTCTGCTACTGATAGTAATTAGTATTGTGAAAAATGGGGTACAACAGATTTTTTTAAATGAATAATGTTGAACAGATTACACAGATTCTTAAAGATACAGAATATGAAGATGACTTTTTCAATGTTAGGATTTTTTTCACCCCACAACAGATAATCATTAAAAATCATTTATGTTGAATGAACATTAGTTGAATACACAGTGGACACACGAGGCCCCAATCCTACAGCCTGTACCCACAGAGAGCCACATCGAAGTCAGATAGGATCCACATGGGTGCAAAGGTGCTCCCATGTGCTGTCGGTTGCAAGGCTGGGGCCTTTGACCCCAATTCTGCAATGAACTCTACCTACAGTCCCACTGAAAGCGGTGGGGCTCCATTGAGTGCTGAGGTCTACTTGTGAAGAACTCATTGCAGAATTGGGATCTTAGGATCTGATTCTGCAGACATTTACTAAGTGAGCAACTTCAGGCACGTGAGTAATCCTATGGAGTTCATAAGGCTCACTTGTGTATAAATGTTTGCAGGATTGGGCTCCTAAGTAGCTTGCTCTTTACTCATGAAATTGTGTTTTTATATTTTTAGGTAATAAAATCATCAAAATGAACAGTAAATTTGACATGAAAACCCTGAAATCCTAATTAAACAACAATTGTAAACAGTCTGCAGTTGCTCTTTACAGCTGTATATTTAAGTTTTTCTTAAAACCGATGGTAGTATATATCTTTGTATTTAAAAAGTTACAGATTTTGAGATTTCTCTATCCTATATTCACATCAATTCAAATTAAGATAGAGTACAAGGATGACAACACCAGGGAAAATTTCTGAAGCTCTAACTTCTCACCATTCTATCATCACCTCGAAGTCAATTTTCACCTTTTTCACTGGCTGAATTTGTTATCTTACATTTTGCTTTGGGGCTCGTGTTCTTGCAATATGGCAGTACTGGATTATAAGAATACTGACAAGCATGTTTGCTAGTAATCCACAATGGCTACACTGCAGTAAGTCAGAAATCAGTTTCAGCAATACTATAACAAAAGAAATAGAAAGGCAGACAAGGCAAAGTGCCATATTTTTGTTAATTATGGGGGTTTCAAATACCCAGGTATCTGCTTAATAACAAAATACAGCCAAACATACTTCAAAGAAGACAACTTTATGATCCAGAGAGTAGAGAACTGCCATATCTGAAGCCACTCTCTATTTACTTCTTATTAATTGTGAGGAAATAATTAAAGGCCTCATCCTGCAAACACTTACTACACAGCATAATGGTTACTACTGTGAGTAGTCCCATCTGATCAGGTTAATCAATAGCTGTTCTAGGCTGATGGAGTTGCTCAGATCTGTCAGGTCAGGGCTCCCTCGAAGGCTAAGGAGAGGTGATGGGGAGGGTCAAGTGGCTGGCTGAAATTTGTATGAACAGCCTGGAAAAAGACTGCCCCTCCAGCCTAACAGCCGCACATATGGCAGGGAACCTATAGGGAGGAACAGGTCTCCACCATGTAATTCCACTCTCACACTGCCTTCTTGGTCCCTGTACTCTTCTTTCCTCCATGAGGAGCAGAGATAGGGAGCCGTGAGACAGGCTGGACAGCAGGACCATGGAGTACACTGGGACCAGAAATAAACCTCAAATGCTAACAAATCTATCAAATGAGGCAGTACCCTGTGGAAAAAAAACAAATCTTTAATTACATGATCATATACTATCATAATGCATATTCACAAGGGGATAGAATTAAGGTAGCACGGGCAACTTAATTCTGACATTTGCTAACTTTTGTCTTTGTAACTTAAAATTCTTTTAACATATTTTGTGTTATACGTATGACACAGACACACTCTCTACGTAGGTGATATTACAGTCAAAAGATATACATAAATACAATAGCAAGAATAAAATGACAGCATCAGTGCAGATTATTGAGCAGGGGGTTGGACTAGATGATCTCCTGAGGTCCCTTCCAACTCTGATATTCTATGATTCTATGATTAGATCCCAGGTGCAACACTATTTAACATTCCTGAAGTCAAACCTGAACATTTCAGCTTCTCTTGCCAAAACAGCAGTCCCAAGAGTAACATCCCTCTTACCCATATACCCTCGATATATTTGCCAGAGTTATTATTGCATTTATTAGGTCATCACCACCCCCAGATGAGAAATTCTTGGCAGAACATGGTATTTAGAACTCCCCAAACACAAGACAATGGTCTCATAGTGCAGCTGAAAATATGAATGAGATGCTCTACGTCCTAAGTATGACAGCATAATTGGAAAAAAAAGGAGATATTCAAATCATATGAATTAATTGGTGTACATAAAACAGTTTACATGCCTGCTAGGAGCAGAACAGCTTCAACAGACAACCTGGAATACAGCCTTTTAAATCAGTGACTAACTCTTCAAGAGATGCTATATGTTTATGAAAAACAAAGGAAACAGGAACAAAATGAGAATGTAGCATAAAATTAACATCACTGTGAAAAGCAAAAACAAACAGCATCTGGATAAACAGAAAAACTAACTTGCAAGAAACAGAAACCAAACAATTTAATGGCATCAGCACTAAATAAGAAATATAAATAAAATAGGGATTAGGATTGTTAGATTAGGTCTCACCACACAATAAATCCGATCCGTGTAATGTTGTATGAACCTCATTCCTAACATACATAATTATTTATGATTAATGCCATTTATTTTATTGGTGGCTTTTATTGATGACTTTTTAATCCATATTCCAAATACCTTTTTGTACAAAGAAATCCTGTCTGAAGAACTATTTGAGTGCTAGGCCCTTCAATTTAAGTCCAAAATCTCAAGGATGCTTTCTTTTTTTAAAACAGTTTTGTCACGAATCTATTTCTTTCAAGATCCAGTAAAATGCTGCTTAATGAGAGAGCCCCCCTACTGCATATTCTTTCACAGCATAGATAAGGAGTGCTGTGCATGCATTTAGAAAATTAAGAGCAAGGAAGCGAGTACAGAGGAACCCGACCCTGTTATTTCTGCCGAGAAACAAGAGACAGGCCTAAGAGGGGAAATTCTTAGCTATGTGCCTAACTAGCTCACACTTTGCTTTGCTTGCACCTACACAGTCTTCCATTTGCACTACAGCACAACCACCTTGAATAGCCAGTTACAAGCCGCCCCCCCCCCAATTAAAAATCAAGGCTGCCCACAGTAAATATATGCATACACATGTAATATAGTTTTGAGCATTTAAACACACTTGGTTGTGACCGTCCCGCTCTTCACATATTGCTATCTTATTTCCCAGGGCAGTGCCGAAAACAGTCCATGAAACACCACCCCACCTAATCAAAACCATCCCTTCCAGCAGGTTCCCAACCCTACCACCCCACTGCAAGGCAGTGGTCCTGAGCTCCTCCCTCCCAGTCTGGTAAGTGGAGAAGGGGGTGGCAGCACGGCAGGGGCTTGTGAGCCACATTTAATGGTAAAAGAGCGATGTGTGGCCCGTGAGCCACAGTTTGGCCACCCCTGTACTAGAGTGTTGCAACCAGCCCGCTACAAATCAGATTTTGTAAGTGTATAATGAGAAACTGAGTCCCTAAAAGGAGACTTGCTAACAGAACCTAATACTGAAGTGCAGCACGACCATCAACAAAGCCAAGAGGCTCCCTTGAAAAAATTCTGTGTAAGCAGATCTGTGTAAGCAGATCATTGAATTGAGGAAAAAATGGCAATGATATTCTTTCAAGCTCTGCATACAAAACAAACTGCACCCATAGAAGTCATCAAAGTGAGATGTCACTCACAACAGATTATGCAGTTCAAAAATATGATTGTGCTGCAATTGTAGCTCTAATGGGCTCAAGCTTTTCTCCCCCTCAGAGGGGCTCCAATACATCTGTGGGCTCTGCTGGGCAAGTTAGACTTAGTTTCTTCTTAATTCAGGAAAACAATATGCAGTGATATAGGCAGATCACAACCACTACTTGTGGCACTAAAACGAGACATTGCTCATTAAAACATTCCTCCCCTTTTTTACATGAAAAATTAAATAATTAAACTATGTTGACATTTAAAGTACCACACTGGGATCTGAGTTAACACAGAAATAAAGGGGCAGTTCACACCTCTCACAGCTATTGCTCCAGTCTCTTTGCAAACTCACAGAGATATTTCTGCTCTGGTTATATCTGGTTCACATTCTGAGGTTCTCTTCACAACCTAACAGTGACTGAAGGCTTGCCCATGCTTCCTGCAGTTTGGACTACAGGGGCGCGAACAGCAGTGTGGGCCAAAGTGCTGCACCATAACTTCCCCATGGGGATGAGAACTAGACTTTCTAGTTCACGTTAACACAGTCCTCTTCAAACAGGACTGCATTAATACGAAGTAGAAACCTTTTAATTCACACCGAGTGTCCACACAGGGGAGTTCCACCACAGCACTTTAGTCCACATTGCTATTCACACCCCTATAGTCCAAACTGCAGAGTAGTGTAGACGTAGCCTGAGTTTTATTTTAAAAAAATGAAAGCAGAGATACTGGAAAACAAAATAGCAATATACTGAGAGATAGCAATATGCAATGACACTGCATAACAGCTGAATCCAAGGCCTGGCCTCATACAGCATAGCAATTCCCCAACTGCATCCTGAGGAGTTCTAAAACGTGTTTCATTGCCATCCAATCTGTGTAACAGTAGAATAAGGACAGATCGAATGCAGGTTTTTATTACTGATGAATGCAAAGAACAAACAATTTTATTAACCTAACAATGAAGATACAGTTGTATATCACCATTTTCATTGATTCTTCATTTTAAAAATGATGTGGCTATGTATATAAATAGCAGTGGAGTGCTTCCGAATGCTAACTCCTGGAGCTGCCCTTGTTTCACATACATCGACCATATCATAGTTGAAACTGAGCCAGCAACAATTCTTAAACATGGGCATTGCTACCAAGTTTCTAAAGCATTTTCTTTGATCAATGTGTGGCAAAGGTTTTTTTTTTTTTTGAGCATTACTCTACCAAGAAACATTACCACCACCAAGAAGAGGACAGCAATTTGTATAACATGTTCTTAAAACCCATTTACACAGTGCTTTCTGCCGAGTTTAAACTTGATTTATAGCTGTGTGTTTACCAAAAGTAGGGCATGGAAAGTCAGACTTCTAGCAAGAACTATGAATTCTGTTGCATGGACAAGACCTTAGGGCTACACAGGAAATGTTGCCAGTTAAGCTAGGTCTACATTACAGACTTCTCCCAGCACAGTTACATCAGTCAGGGCAGGGTGTGAAGAGGTGTGATTCCTGACCAACACAGCTGTGCCGATAGTCATTCCTACTGAAAACACAGCTATACCAGCAATGATACACTTTTATCAGTATAGCTTATTTTACTTGTGGGGGGTGGCCTTACTATACAGTACAAAGTGTAGATTTGCTGGTTTAGCTTTGTCTACTCTAGGACTGCTCTGCCAGTATAATAAGCCAATATATACCACACACACGATATGCTGGTAAAGCACTCCTAATGTAGGCATGGCTTTATATGGATATAGTTAAACCAATATAGTTATGCCAAAATAAAACCTTGTGTGAAAGTTATTACAGGATAAGAAATGGGTTTTTGTTTGTTTATCTTAAAACCCTTCCGAAGCAATATAAACTCAACTAGGAAAAGGCCCTCTTATGCCAGAATAAGAGCATACACATGGGGGTTTATTATGGTATAACTATATTGGTTTAAATATAATATAGGTTTAAATTAATACCTTAACTTGCATCAACATAATGTTCCTGTGTAGACAAGCACTTAGTCATAAGCTGTGTTTACCCTCACATTTCCCAGTATCCCTGCTTCTGGTGGGAGCAATGGGAATGATAATGTAGACTGGATGATGACATTTCAGCCACCTAGCCAACGAACCCTGCCCAAAGCTGGTTTATACAGTACATTAGATTAGATTAAGATTAGATTAAGAGGCAGGCAGCTGCCAGCACCTTGTCTACACTAAAACTTGACCCCAGTTACAGCGACCAGAGAGCAAGTGTGAAAAATCGGCTGGGGGGGGGGGGGGAAGAATAGGCAAAATAATCCCCAAATATCAGGACTGTCCCTAGAAGACTGGGACATCTGGTCACAGTAACCCCAGTTGTTATTGTTGGCAGTAGCAAGTGAACGTGTAGCAGAGGGGAAAGCAGTAGGGGAGTCGCAAGCCGGTATCAGGAGGTCATGCCAGAGCTACCTTCCCCACATTTCTAGGTTGGGGAGGGGGCTCCTGCTGCAGAACAGGTTGAGAATCACAGGTCTAGTATAACCAGGGTCTACGACAGCATCGAAATCCCAGGCGGGGGCGGGGGGAGGTATGGAGCAAGCTCATACCAGCACCCAGCTTGGGCCACATGGCCCCAGGGCGGGGCAAACAGCAGGGTTACTGTCCCTCCCCAGGGCGACCTTCAGCGTGACCTTTAAAGCCAGCGGGCAGCACCGCAGGCCAGCCTACCTGCACGTTTCCCTCCCACCCCCCGACCCGCGCAGGGGGTTTCCCAGTGCCCACAGCACAGCTTGGGGCGGTGCGAGCGGAGCGGCAGGGGCGGGCGGAGGACGAGGCGGCAGCGACAGGCGCTTGCTGCTCCTACTACTGGCGCCCCGCACCAGGAAAGGGAAGGGGGGGGGGGAATGCGGCCGCCCCTACCTGCTGTGCCCGGGGCAGGCTCCATAGGGGGGGCGTCTCACTACAGCCGCCGCCGCCACCACAACATAACCCCTCCCGAGAGGTCACGCTCTGTGCGCAGGCGCAGAAGACTACGCGAAGACGTGGGTAGGCCGCCGAGGAGGCGGCGGGGGGGAGGGGGAGAGGAGGGTGCAAGCGCGCGGGCCCGTAGAACGAGTTGGAGGGCGGAAGACAACCGGCCTCCAGCGGCGGCGCCAACAGAGCCGAGCAGCCCGCGAGAGAAAGGCGGCGGGTAGAAGCACGCGCCCTGGCCGGGGGAGGGGGGAGAGAGAGAGCGCGCGCGCGCCGCCACCTGGCTGGTGAGAAGAGGGCAAGCGCCGGCAGGCAACCGAGGCGCGAGAAGCGGGGGGGGGCGCGTGCTGGGAGGAGGCAGGCGGCGCCCACAGCCCGGCGGTTGCTGTGCTCGGCTTAGGGGGACTCAGCCCCTTCGGAAGCCCGCCCAGTCCGAATCAGTAAAGTACAAGGGACTTGTGGCCTCGGTGTTGCCTTGGGGCGGGGTGTCTCTGAATAGCGTCCGGGCGTTAAAGAGCTGATCCCACTGCTGACACCAGTTCACAGTCCGACCGCGGGCAAGTCACTTATTTAGCCTCTCTCTGCCTCAGCACCCCATCTGTACCGCAGGCATAATAACACAGCTACTGTTGTAATAATAATATAATACAATAACACAGCTAGAGGGAGTTACTGAAGTGTGTTTAACTATTACCACTTATGACTAATCTGTGTTTAAAGGATGCCCTCAAATGCATGCCCCTGAGCACAAAGGCCTGGGAGCACCCTCCCTGTTGTTATTTAATGCCTGTACTGTTTGGGGTCCCACTGTGCTAAGCATTGGTCTCTCAATGAAAAGAGAAAGGATCAGGGAGTTTACAATTTAAGGATACGCTGAGCCTTGGATGCACAGATGATGACAAGGAAACAGAGAAAATCAATATACAGTAACTCCCCACTTAACGTCTTCTCCCTTAATGTTGTTTCAGTCTTACGTCCCCTGCTCCATTATAGAACATGCTCCATTTAAAGTTGCGCAATGCTTCGCTATAATGTCGTTTGGCTGCCTGCTTTGTCCACAGCTGGCAGCCATCCTATCAGTTCCCCTTTGCCTCCTACACAATGCCTCCAGCCTGCTGGCTGACCCTGCGGATCAGCGCCTTCGCCCGCCTCCTGCCCGCGGCAGTCAGCTGGCTTGCGGTGTTCAGGAGGGAGGGGGGAGAAGCGAGGACGTGGCGGCAGGCTTCCCCTGCCTCCCGAGCGCCGCAAACCAGCTGATTGCTGCAGGCAGGGGAGGGAGAGGGGAGGCTGCACACCAAGTCCTCGTTCCTCCCCCACCCTCTTGCCCCCTGAACATCGCAAGCCAGTTGATTGCCACAAGGAGGAGCGAGGACACCATGCACCTCCCCCCTCCCTCCCCTGCCTCCTGCCCGCAGCAATCAGCTGGCTTGCGGTGTTCAGGAGGCAGGGGAGGGAGGGGGAGCCTGTGCGCCCGGTCCTCACTCCTCCCCTCTCCCTCCTGAAGGCTGCAAGCCAGCTGATTGCTGCGGGCAGGAGGGAGGGGGGAGGAGTGAGGATGCGAAGTTAAGGTAAGAAGAGGCAGATTAAGGGTAGAGGCTTGGGGGAAGGGGTGGAGTGGGAGGCCTGAGGGTTGAGCCTCCAGCCCCTGGTGCTTGCAGAGTAGGGGAAGCTGCTGTTGCACAACTTACTTCTCCTAGCTACAGCACCTTTAGCCTCCTTGCCTGCCTCATTGTCTCCAGTGCCAGTGGGCTGTGCCTGTGTGGGGTAAGGCGGGGGCATCTCCCGACTATAGTACTATAATGTACTGTATGGCAAAAACAAGTTTCCCTGGAACCTAACCCCTCCATTTACATTCATACTTATGGGGAAATTGGATTCATTTAATATTGTTTCACTTAAAGTCGCATTTTTCAGGAACATAACTACAACGTTCAGTGGGGAGTTACCGTATGTCTCAAGCAGTGGTCATAACCGTTGTCAAGTGTTTTGTATGCATTATAGCACAGGTGAGTTTTAAGGAGAGATTTGAAGGTGGACCATGTGCGTATTTGAAGGGAATTTCTTCCATGCTATGGGAAGGCATATTAAAATAGTACTAAAATGCTTGTTGGAAAAATTCATTAATATCCCTTACAAGAGCTCAAAAATAAGGTTATTAAAAAGGATAAACAGTTGTTCAAACTCTCTATGTACCTTGTGTGGGCTGAGTTTGGACCAGTGTGCCTTTTAAAAGTATCTTTGGGATAGTCCATAGTTTTTTTTGAGAGATAAATGATATTGACACAGTGGGTAGCTCACAAAACAAAAAAGATGTCTTCATAGAATCAGAAAAATAGAATTGTAGGACTGAAAGGGACCTCGCTAGTGACAAAAACTGCTCTTTCTTTAATTACTGTAAGCATGAGTTAGGATTGCCAACCTTTAGAGAATGAAATATGGAACAATAAGCTGTTATAAAATATAACATTTAAGGGCAAGCATGGTCCTGGACCCTAGAGTGTGCTGGAATTGCAAGTTATCATTTTAAAAGTAGGGAGTTCCCTAGTCCTGCTTGTAGGCTACTTAGTTCTGTAGAGAAGCATGTAGTCAAAGTCTCAGCAGTCTAGAAAGTGCCAGCCTAAAACAAGGCGGGGTGAGCTGTGCCCCTTGAGCCTTAAGGAAAAACCTTCTTTGTATGTCTCTGTTTTGGGTTCTTGAACGTTATAAGTCTGAATTCTACAAAACATATTTTGCAACCTTCCAGCAAGAGCATTTTATGTTTTTATTCAACTTCTCTATGCATGGCATCCATATAACACCCACAAAATTCAGAAAAATTAGATATTAGGGATACAGGGCAAAAGTTGAAACTTCAGGAACTGTTGCAACTTATAAAATCCTGGCCACTTATAAAAAACAGGCCACTCCCCTTCCACGCCACATGTACCTCTCTCCCCACAGCAGATTGACCAATTGGCAGGAAAAAAAACATTATACTTGGGCAGTGCTGCAAAAGTGGATTTTCACTTAGCACATCTTCCGTTATTTTGCATACTTATATATCGCTCCACGTAGAGATTCCAAACTGAAGAATTGTATTTCTGAATGCTTTACATTTTCAAGCAAGCAGGAAATCCGAGTCCTCCCAACAAAAATTTTCCAAAATAGATACAGATGAAGGATCATTTTTGTGATGACCTGTGTTTTCAGGGTTTTTGTTTTGTTTTATCTTTGCTGTGGAGGATTGTCTCTATCCTTGTCACAGTTGAGAGAATCAAACCATTTCTATTTCTTTAAACACCCTAATTAGAGGCCCTGTGTGCTTCTGGAAGGGATCTGGGAGCAGACAGGGGAATCATGTGGAAAAAATAGAACACAAGGTTAGGGTTATCTATTCTGAACATTAATGTTCATTAAGGAAAAAAAAGATCTGAGGCTTGGAACAGCTCTTATTTTTTTTCCAGACCCATTCATTCTCCTCTTATGAGAAACCAAGTCCTTTTATTTGGAAGTAGATTGTTTCAACTTTTATGGCCACACTGAGGATCAAATTCCTCATGCTTATGCATTCACAGTAATTAGCAGAGTGTGAGGTAGACAGAATCTTCCAGCTGATCGCTCATGGCCTTGATGGTCTAGAGCATTTCTTTTAAGACTGTTATGTGCCCTGATGCTTTCTACATCCACAAATTTGAGCTTAGTCCCTTAAATTGAGTAGAATAGACTTTGTTTCATGTGTCTGTAAAATATGAATTTCCTGCCAAGAATGGTACCACCACCATCTTGCACTCAGAACCCCCCCGCAATGAGCCCCACTCCCTCTGCACCTGGACCACACTGATGAGCCACTGGATCCTCACCTCACTGAGCCCCAATCAGCTACATCTGGATCCCCACCCCATTGAGCAGCACTCCCCCAGAATCTGAACCCCCCCACTGAGCCACACACACCTAGACCCCCCGCCAAGCTCTATCCCCCCACACCCAGCCCCCCACCACCACTAAGCCCCAACCACCTTCACCTGGATCCCCCTGCAGAGCCCCATTATCGTTGCACCCAGAACCCACCAACAAGCCCGAGTGCATCCAGATCCCCCTGCACCTGGATTCCCCCACTGAGCTGCCTGCACCCTGATTGCCCCACACAGAACCCTCTCAACCCACACCTGAATCCCCCCACATTTAGCCCCTCCACACTTGGATCCTGCCTTGCTGAGCCTACCTGCCCACACAGAGTGGCAGGGTCCCGGGGTGTTTCTAGGGCATTCTGGATCCTTGCACTGTGTCAGGGTTGGGTGCAGCCTCACCGCTGAATCCATGTCCTGGGGGCGGGGAGGGGGAGAGCTGCAGTCATCTCCCACCTCTGCAGCTGGTGGCCTGTGCTCCCCAATACCATGCTGGAGCCCCCACATTTATTTGACAGATAAAATTTGCAGAATTTTAAAATTTTTGGCACAGAATTTTAATTTTTTTGGTGTAGAATGCCCTCAGGAGTAAGCAGCTTTGCAGATATTTACCATGTGCTCCTTCCATGCATAAGGGACAATGTGGGAGAAAGTGTAAAAAGGTGCTCAACAGAAAATTTGACAAATGAGCAGTCGTGATTGACATCACTTGTGGAGCAGAGTCATGGGGTTGACATCTCGATAGTGTATATCGAGGCAATAGGTTGGGGATTAGCCAGAAAGGGCCTTAAAAATGAAGACAAGTAGTTTGTTTTAGATTTAGATGGGGCAGCCATTGGAGTGCAATGGTTGAAACAATAAGCCAGGAACATGAGAATTGCAGCAGCATTTTGAATGGATATAGTTAGGACAATATGGCATTTCTCAAGGTCAGAGAGGAGGAGGTTGCTTTAATCATGACACAAGAGGATGAGGGCCTAGGCAAGCATTTTAGCTGCCTAAACAAAGAGGAAACACACTGTGTACACAGGCATGATTCAATGGTCACATCTACACTGCAAAAAGTGAATGTGCTTAACTGGTGGCCAGAATCAACCACATGCCAGCCAGGGTCACTAGCAAGGATGAAACACTATTAGGTGCTATAATTAATTGAGTATTAACTATACTGTGTGTAGTCACAAACCATGCTTAGGGATAATGACATGTCACTAACAGGCTATGTATGTGAGCTGTAGCTCACGAAAGCTTATGCTCTTATAAATTTGTTAGTCTCTAAGGTGCCACAAGTACTCCTTTTCTTTTTGCGAATACAGACTAACACGGCTGCTACTCTGAAACAAAGGCTATGTACTGGTTAAGTTATAGTTTAGCCAAGGCTTTAGCAACATGTCACTTACCAGTTTTGGCTCAAATAGCAATACAAAAACTAGAGCATGACAAGTGTATTATCCTCTGAGTTAAGTAGGTCAAATAATGGTTGCCAACTTCTGATGAACCAGATAAAGAAGATGGTAAAAAGTTTCAGCACTACCCAGGTTAGATAAAATCTGATTTGCAGAGAAACCCATATGAGCACTGATGATGATTCACATAATCAGGATTGGGGGAAGCTTTTAATTGAATCCATTGAGAAACCTCACTAAAACATGAAAGTTAACTGAACTGTGATTATTTTTTCAGCATTCACAATATTTCCTGGTAGACAAATTAATTACAAGAAATGTGTGTGATTGATGGAAACATGATTGCTTTAGTGAAGGTCTTTCTTTAATAAAACACAATATAAGCAAAGCTTAAAGACTACTTGGTGATAACATTCAACTAAATATTTTTGGAAATAACAATGGACTATGTTTTAATAATTGCATTCTGAATTTAAATAATCACCTCAGGTATATGAAAGTTATCAGATAATATTGTAATACTCCATTTCAGAATTATCACATCTAAATTCCTTACCAATACCCAATAGGTCTTTTTGAATCATATGGCAAGGTGGCTCACGTTGGAGCTCTCTTGTTAATTGTGATAATTGTCACCTGTACACTAGTGGTAACGCTAGCTGAAAATTTCCAACTGGTTCCTATTGTCTCCAGCTGGCACTTACATTTTGGATAAGTAATGGATCTATTGGTCCACTGATTGCTCATTTCTGTTGGAAGACTAATAGACTTTGGAGAGACCAACAGAGACTAAAACTGCGGTTCTCAAACTGTGGGACATGACCCCAAAGTGGGTCGGGACCCCGTTTTAATGGGGTCACCAGGGCTTGTGTTTAGACTTGCTGGGGCCCGGGGCCAAAGCCCGAGCCCTGCCACCTGGGTCCAAAGCCCGAGCCACACCCCTCGGGGCCAAAACCCAAAGACTTCCGCTCTGGGGAGTGGGGGGCTCAGGCTTTGGCTTCAGCCCTGGCTTGGACTTTGCCCATGTCCCTCCCCACCTGCCTGGGGCAGCGGGGCTCCGGCGGGCTCAGGCCCCGTTCCCGGGGTCGTGTAGTAATTTTTGTTGTCAGAAGCGGGTCGTGGTACAATGAAGTTTGAGAATCTCTGGACTAAAAGAAAGCAAAAGAGTCCAGTTGAAGGGTCTTATGGATTCTACTGGAATTTCCACTGTGATAGGTTAAAGGGACATTGTTAATTTGAAAAATCAGATTTTGGTCTGAAAATGTTGGCCCAACATTTTCAGTGTCTGGTTATTTTGGATTCCATCATTCTTATGTGCCCAACGTGAGACACCTTAGCAAAGACTGATTTTCAGAATGTGTATACTCAAGCCCCTTTTGGAAGCCTTTGATTGAGCACCCAAATTCACTCATCATTTTGAAAACTTATGCTGTTGTACATACTAGAGTTACAAGTAACACCTACAATTACCATAAAGAATTTAGCAGGAAAAAATATTTTTCTACAGGTTTTGTACTTTGTTTGACAGCACCCCATGTGTATTACTTTTTACTGTTTCTCCTATATAGTGAATCAGTTTCTCCCTCTGTTCATGAGCTTTACAAAATATAACAGTGGGACTGAAACTTACAGTTTTTATTCTAAGGATTAAAAATATCAATGCATCATATTTAAAGGATGATCTATTAGAAAATGGAATTTTAAAAAACTTAGTTTAAAAAAATCAAGTTGACAATGTCTCCTTAAATACTATAAATACAAAAAATCTACATTAATGGGAGAGATTTTTTTATATGCTCAGCAGATGCTTTCCACAGCAACTGTAACTTCTCCCCACCATCAGCATAATGTTTGTAATAGAGTGATCCTAGGGTTTCAATTATACCAGGTGCTTGGTTGCAGTCAGATGTAAAGTTGCCAAGCATTATGATCCCTTGCTTTCACAAAATCAAAAATTCACGCACAGTCACTTTCAGAAATGTAAGTGTATGTAAAAGAAATAATTATGTATAAAAAGAAATAATTATCAAATAGCAAACTGATATCTTGACAGTCTGATTACATAGTTTAACAACTGTTAACCAAAAATTGTTTCTTAATAGTTGCAGAACTTACCTTAAAACAGTTTTGTAATTTTCTTGCTTTTAGCATGCATCCAAATGGTGACCTGCATTTCCTGTGTTTCAAACTATCTCATCAGACCAAACTTCCTGCTGGAAATTATCAGTAAAACTGACAACTCTTGCTAAGATAGATCAGCACTATTCATTTGTATGGAGCTACTGGAACATTACTAGGTAAGAAATTGTTTTGAAAATCATATTTGAAGTATATATTTTAAATGTAGTAAATAATTATTTGAGCGTGAATCCGCCAACGAGCTCTGTACCCATGTGGAGCCCTGTTAAAAGCTGTAGGGTTCTAGCTGCATAAAACTCGTATATAAAGGTTTTACAGTATGCTCCACTTAACTGGGACATACTTTTCCAGGAAAGCCGCTTAACTGGGAAATCTCCGAGGGAACCAATTTAAGATCAATGATACTTAATAGGCATAACTGTTTTAACAGAGTCTCTATGGGGCAATGACTGCTGTTTAATAGCATCCGCCTGCTGGTGGTCTGATGGTGCTGAGGTCATCGGTCTCGTGGAACTCATCTATGATAGGAAAATGTTTGATAACACCAGTTTAGCTCCTCTGGTGGAGCAATGTTAGGATCACTAGTATAGACAGACAGCTGGCTGCTGCCCTGATTTTCAGCACTGTGTGGATTACAGTGGGAAAAACCTGCTAATTTTCCCCATATGTTTGAGGAACAATGCTGTTCAAAAAGTTAGAGAAACTGCTTGAGATGACTGAAAAGTGCAGGTCTTAGGGTTTTTTCCTGAACGTTTCAAAGAAAAATATAGTCATAAATAGCTCTAGCTTGCAGTCATTTCTGTGTTTGTGTCTGAGATTCATATTGTCATTTGATTATTTAATCACCCATTTTCTAAGGTGTGAATGTGTTTTCACACTTCTACCAAGACAGTGTTAACTATGAAACTATAGATAGCAATAGAGATTAATTATCTATTGCACAAGTCTCCACACCTTGTTCTTACCAGATAAAGGAAGAGAGAGTATATGTCTGTACACAGGTGTGATTTTTAAAAAAACCCAAATAACCCTGGTCAAATGAGTTCAAAGGAATATTTTCAAATGTCATCTCTTCAAAATGTAAACTATGTTTGACACCTTTGATCTTGTTTCATAAAGTATTTGATTTCCAGTTAAAGGCTGTGATTCTTGATTAAGCCTACTTGTGTGAAATATATCCACTCATAGGTGACGTGTTGGGGAGCAAAATGAGAATTAACATTTAGTGGAATCAAAGAATAATAATGGCTCCTCTCTTTTAAGAGGAGCTGTAAAGCCACTTTAAAATTGCTCATGGGGCTATTGCACTTTCCCTCTGAGATTTCACAGACTGGAGATGCCCTTTTCAAAAGAAGAAAAAGGAGTTAGTAGCTAGTCTTTTATGCTGTCCATGTCACTAAACATTTACCCACCCATATGAACATAAATCCTAATCCAACTGCCTCTGGTTCTTGGAGGGCTACAGATTCAGGGTCTTTACAGGAGAAATTGTTGTTAGTGGTGGAAGAAGTCAGGCTTGAAGAGCTGTCTCCCCCTCATCTGATTAACCTGTAGTTAGGAGAAACAGAGGTCACCAGACGGGAGAGTAGATGACCTGCAGGGAGCTGCCAGATATCCATCCTTACTACAAGAAGCTGCTGTATGTGCCGAGAAGTGGGTAAAAATGTCTTGTGGTTCCCTGAAGCCACTGACCTCTGTGTCTGCCTGCTGCCCCGAGTTCCAAACTCAGCCCCTGTAATAGCTAGCCTTGTGGGCAGCACATGGGGAAGCAGCCTCCTGCTCATTTGGGGCGGTAGCCCCAAATAACAATCATTTGTGTCAACCACCAGCAGATGTGTTAAATGGGAGGCAGGAGATCAGTAAAAAAAAAAAAAAATACCCAGGGGAAATAGAAGGTCTGCATCACCTGGGACATTGAGCTTTACAAGGGAGTCAGAGGCTTAAGAAGAAGTAAGGCATGCAGAGCTACCAGGTACCTCATATGGGGTAAAGGAGAGAATAAGTTAGGATGTTGTGAATTAGAACATCTTGAGTGGGGGACAAACAAACATGGAGTGGAGTGGCCCACAGAGTTATGTAGGGGGTCCATTTTGAATATGTTTTCAGAAGCTTACCTGAATATTGTGTATTGGGGTGTAACCAATTTAAATGAAACATCTAGTGTAATAGTTCTTAAACCATAGTCTGTGGTCCACCAGCACAGACAGTGTCACAGAGACAATATGGAACTCATGGGGGCTTAATCCCCATCTCCCTCCTGACCCCTTCCCTCTCCCCAACCTACACCTAGGGAACAATCTGTCACTGGCTTTTGATTCCTTCACATTTCCCTCTTCATTTCAATATTTTCATATATAACTCGAGGCCAAGGTGGAATCCGCTCTACAGGCAGTTCTGGCCAAGAGAAGGCACACAAAGGAATGCAGCAGGGAAAGTCTCTTCCACCCCAGGCACCTGTTCCAAACCCCCCAGAGTGTACACATACACTCCGGAAGAGTACAATGAATATAGGAAAGGGAAATATTTATTTACAGAGGGATGAGGGGGAAAACAACAGGGGTAAATATAGGGGGAACAGTAAAACAGGGTTGCATTCAAAACAAGCCTCCACAGGCCCAGTGGTACCACAGTCTGAAAGGGCAGGCATTGAGCAATGTGTCTGCACACAGAGATCAAGAATCCTGGGCAAAGTTCCAGTCCAGTGATGAGACTTGGGTGCTCCTGATCGTCTTTGGCGCCAGTAAACTTTCTCCAACAAACCCCTTTGGTGCCCTCTTCTGCTGCTCTCTGCAAAGTGACACAGAGTGACAACATCCCCACTTAATTAGCTAACAGCCTCTCTCCTTATTCCCAATGCAAACTCACAAGGCCTAGTACTCACAGCCCCATGCAGCTCTGGGCAGCAGCGATACTAGGTCTCCTTCTCGGGTGATTCCTCCCTGGCACAGTGCTCCTCC
This sequence comes from Dermochelys coriacea, assembly GCF_009764565.3. Classification (NCBI taxonomy): domain Eukaryota; kingdom Metazoa; phylum Chordata; order Testudines; family Dermochelyidae; genus Dermochelys; species Dermochelys coriacea. The sequence continues at coordinate 197,861,490 of NC_050069.1, forward strand.
TGACTCCTGTCCTGGGGTGTCCACGATCGGCCACTCTGTCCCTCCCAGGCTTCAGGCACGTTCTTGGCTGCTTCACTCTGTGAGTACCTGCTTGCTACAGCCCTTCCGTCTGGAGCTCCCAACACACACCCTCTTGCTCTCCCCTCTTTATCTTCTCCCCCTCACAGTTGCCAACTTTCACATGGTATATAAGCACCCCGACTTTCACAATAAGCCAAAACACAATATTCAGGTAAGCTTCTGAAACATATTCAAAATGGACCCCCTACACAACTCAAAAATCAAGCTAATCCCATGTCAAAACAACCCAATCCCTAAGAACCCCAACCCTCTATGTGACTAGATCTCCCCGGTGTGCAGTCTGGGACTGTGGTGGGCCCTCTGTGCACCCCTGACTCTCCCCCCCCCTTGTCCCTGCTTGCCCCCCCTTGTCCCTGCTTGCAGGAGCCGATCAAAAAAAAAGAAGCAACAAGCTCCTACAAGTCAAACAAGCTACAAGCCAAAAACTAGCCAACAAGCAACTCACAAGCCAGTTAAGTCAAAAACAAGCCCAATTTCTGCATTTTTTCTGCGCGTTTGACATGTCTGCTCCCCCTCCCCCCAACAGCACTTCCTCCTTCTGGAACAATCAGCACTCTTCTCTCCCCCCCACCCCGGAAAAAAGATTTAAAGGACCATGCTCTCTGAACCCCAAGGGGGTTGCACATATTTACTTCAATACTAGAAATCAGCGTAGGGCATCCTGGAAAAAAGAGGTAAAATTAAGATTTTTAAATTGTGGTAGTTCGTTAATGCATATGAGAGGAGGTCAGGCCACTACTAACCACACTCCCTCTCCCCTCTCAAAGGAAACAAACCTAACCACTAACAATAATTTGATTTCTTCTGCTTACAAAAGAAATTGTTTTTCACATCATGGTAAGGACTATTCCTTGTTTTACAAGTAATTAGAGAAATGATGGGTGAACCTCACTTTGTTTGGAGGTTCATTTTGGAAATGTATCTGAACCATTATTGGAGCTCCAAACTTTTAGAATTTCCCTACTTCCAGCTCCTTATGCAGTCCCCAGTCTTCTCCCATCTTACAACATGCTCTCATGTAGTAGACCCTCTAGCCATTCCCTTATTTTGTTCTTTCCCAGATGACAACACCACCTTGAAAGGGGCCAGTTTCTGATAAATATTTGTAAGCTCTTTCCTACAAATATTTATTCCTATCTGTCTGGCTGATCCACACCACTCAGTGTGGGAGAACGGCTGATGGAGCCACCTAAATGAGAATCCAGTGGCACCATCCATACTATTTCCCTTGCCAAGCCACTCCCCAAAAACCTCCTTTGTATTGGGGCACAGAAAATCCCAATGGAGCATAAGTCTGAGGTACACATCATGGTCTCTTATTCTACCCTTTCAGCAGTGGAACTGCTCTAATTTCTCTAGGTCAGGAATCTCTGTAATCATAGAGGTCGATGCAGGGTACTGTCTTGAATGACTAACACAGGATATAATGACTCCTCCTTGAATGGGGAAAAAAAAAAGACACAACAGAGTTCATCAGCAACAAAACAAACAGACTTTTTTAAAAGCAGTAAATCCCTTTTTAGAGCTTTAAATCCTGTTTTATTGGTAAACAGGTTTCTAAGGATTATTTGCCGTTTATTTAGATCTATAATTAACATGGCGCCCCCCCTTGTCTGAAATAGTTGCTGTCCCTTGATTTTAATAATATTAATAATAATAATTAATAGTCTTTTCATCTGTAGATCTCAAAGTGCTTTACAAAGGAAGTAAACAGTGTTTTCCTCATTTTACAGATGGGTAAACTAAAGAACAAAGAGTTTATGGTGAGTGACTTGTCCTAGGTCATACAGCATCTCAGTCACACAGAGGCAGAAATCAAATCTAGGTGTTCTGATTTATAGGCTGTTGCAATAGCAACTAGGCAACACCACCTTTTTATGTTTAAGAGAGAAAAAGCCTAATTTAGTGTGATCTTGGCCATTGGATATGGTTCTGAAGAGTGGTTTACTGTCCCTGGAAGAGATAAATGGTGTTGAAAGTATCAGCTATCAGTAAAAAAAAAAAATAAACATGATAAAACAGAAGCAACTCATTGGTTAATTGCAAGAGAATTTTGAGGAAGCTATCACAAGTAAGTCCAGTGACTTGGTGATTTGAGTAATTGGATATTTCTCTGATATATTCCTCAAAAGTCTCTTTCCTTCCATTACCTTGTGATTTTTTACATCAAGTGAATTTTTGGATGGATACATGAATACAAATTTACACCATATCTTTTCCTAGTGTGTAGAACTTCAGGGAGCCTTTTATCTAGCAAATCTCCACTGTTATCCACATCTGATCTTACAGTAGGTTAGTGGTTGTGGCATCATATAATTCATCCTATGCGCATCTCAGTAGATTTAATATTTGAAAAAAATATGTTGCTGTTTACTTCATTCTTATTAAAAGGACAATCTATGGTTTGGTTTCCCTTGTTTGTTTGTTTGTTTGTTTATTCATTTGATTAGATATACTCACTGCATCTTATGTGTTCCAAATTTAAACCTGACACCTCGATAGAAAAGTAACAAACAGGATGTGAACAGGGGAAGACTCTTTTCCTACCGTGGCTGATCAAAACATGTTGTTTTTATAAAGCCTTCCCTCCCCCCTCTATTTTCTTTGGGTGTATAAAAGTAATGCAACAATAACAATAACCTATTTTCTGCACATTCACTAGTCTGGAAAATTCAGACTGACTTAAATTCAGCATCTTTCTACCAATGACTCTCTGCTGACCAGCAATAATTTCTGCATGTTTGCTTACTAGAACATGAACCTCACCAAGAGACGGTATTGATAATCATAAAACCACATCATTTCAGTCACAGCTAGGCAAAATAATTTCTGCCTCTGTGTACTTCTGTGTTGGGCAGAACATTTCAACCATTGCTTTTGAAATGAACCTACTGGGGTTTCACTAACTGATGTTTTATATTCTGCATACCTAAGGCCCCATTTTTAGTAAGATACTGAAGCAGTCTAGCTTTAAGCACATGAGTAATGTAATTGAAGTCAATGAGATTCCACATGAGCCTAAAGCTAGCCAAGTGTTTAAGTACCTTGCTGATCTGGGGACTAAATTCCCTCTGTATCTTCATCTGAATATGCTTTATATTTTTTTCTCATCCCAACATTTTGTTTAATGTTGCTGTGTGCTGTTAAAACGTCTGCTGTGTTCCACTCTAGCAGCTGCTGCATTTGAGTAGTAGGTAAAGTGATCCACAATACAGGTGGGCCTGAGCTGTTAAACTCAGATCTGAACCTGTGTTTCCTCAGAGTATTGAGCCCATTTCTAATTACTTCATAAGGATGTTCTGAAAATTAAAATAGGTGCTATAAGAAAAGGAGTACTTGTGGCACCTTAGAGACTAACAAATTTATTAGAGCATAAGCTATATTCGTGAGCTATAGCTCACTTCATCGGATGTGTAGCTCACGAAAGCTTATGCTCTAATAAATTTGTTAGTCTCTAAGGTGCCACAAGTACTCCTTTTCTTTTTGCGAATACAGACTAACACGGCTGCTACTCTGAAACCTATAGGTGCTATGTAAGCCAAATTATTATTATTATTATTATTAATATTACTACTGTCTTTATTTGTTGTTGTGACTAGTGTTGTAAACTATGGTTCTGTTTGGAAAAACAGATACCAAGATACTGTTCAGATTACATTTAACTGTATCTAAAAATTCAAAGCTTCTTTCGGGCCCGAGGACCTCTAGGTTATAACCTTTTAGATTTCTTTTATTGTTATTATTATTATTATTATTTATTACTTTATTTAATTTATTTATTAATTAATGAAAGCTCAGACGAATTAAGCTGTTTTGCCTTCTTACCTTAGCCCATTAAGTGCATATTGCATTATTAAGAGCTTAATCCAAAACTCAATGGAAAAATTCCCATTGATTTCAGTGGGCTCTAAATAAGGTCCTAAGATCCTAGCTACTGTAATGCTTAAATCACAATTACATTCTTTAATTCATCAAGTGTTTTGCTTTAAATAGGTAAAGGGTAAATTCCACTTTTAATTCTACCCAGAACTGAACCGTGTATCAGGAAGCGTAGTTGAATGAAGCTGACTAAAATCAATACAGTTTAGAAATCCTTGTAGGAATTATTGAAAGAATATTATTAGGTTTTGAAACTGCCCAAACAGTTTTGCATCTTGAGTCATGGTGGCAAAAACTTAATCTGTGACAAACTGAAATTAGGGGATAAGTAAAGATACTGTGACTTGTAGTCTCTCAGTAAATAAACAGTGCTTAAATAGGAGTAGAAAAGTGAAGGTATGCTCAAAATGTTCTCCTTTTTAGCGAACTAGCAGCATTGTGAAGGCTGAAGATTTGACATAGACACTAATGTACTTCACCTTTCCTCAATTCAATCACTATGTTATAATTAATGTATTTATTTATTTGTATTGTGGTAGTGACTGCAGCGAGGGATCAAGGCCCCTTTTGCTATGCACAAAAGAACATCTCTTTTCCAAAAATCTTACAGTTTAATCTTGTAACAAGACACGATAGAGTTAAACAAATGGGAAGGAGGGCAAGGTAACACTAAAATGATCATATTTGGTATAATAAGGAGCAGTCACAATACACCCACTGCCGAGCTATTGTTATATCATATATATGTTTGTGTATATTTGAAGGCGTAATTAGCCCTCCTCTTTTCCCCTCCACACCACAGAATGGAAAGGAGCATAGGACCCAAAGTTCTGTTATTTAAAAGTGCCGTGTACTGGAAAAAAACAATTGAGATTTGCCCTTTTTTGCTCTTGATGTATAACTGAGGCTTTGGTCTAACTAAAAGCATTGAACTATTTAAAAATTTTTGTTTCTTGGTTTGTTTGTTTTTGACTAATTATAACTAATTAATATTATAGAGAAAGGAAAGCTCAACACCTTCACCCCTTCAGTGAAGATGTTAGAGCTGATAATAACATCTCCAAGACCTATCACGGGTTCTTCAGCAAAATTAGGGAAGACCAAACTTGATATCCCGAAGGTAAAAAACAAGCGGGGGAGGGAAACAAAAAAATTACAACAAACCAAACAAGCAATCCTCTTTTTAGTGTTCATCTTTTGTATGCAGCATAAAGAAGAGCATGAGCTCAATTTTTATAAACTACTTCTCAATTCAACTTTAAGGGAAGTCTGTATAGTACTAAATCCACTGCACATGATAAATCAGTTTTTCCTGTGCACTGTCTTCTACAACACAAACATGTAAATCTCTTTCAGTATCTTAATTTGTATTCAGAGAAGTACCAAAGGACTGATTGAAGTGTGATGAATCAATTCCCTTGATGAGACCTAAGCTGCAGAATGGGGAAGCTGATGCCTGAATTTCATCAGTGTCTGATATGTAACATCAGATTATGGGTAACATCTAGATTTTAACCCCTCTCTTTTTTAAAAAGTGCCATTTGGCTTTGCAACCAAATAACTCCCTTTAACTTTAAGGCGAGTCAGCTAACTCGTCACTGCTTTGAAACTTTAGGAGTAGGGGCTCTGTTCTGACAATATTTTCTCTGTGTACATGGCAATACCCTAGAGGGTTAGAGATTGGAAAGTAGTTTTGGGACATTGGTGTTCCAAGTCATAAAAACTAAATAATGGAAAAAACTCAGACCTTTGGAGAAATCAAACTTCCTTTGCAGAATCACACTTCAAAAATGTATTTAGAAGATGGTTTGGGGGTTCTTTTGGGTACCCAAGTGCTGTTTTCCCCTCTTACACAGCCCTTCTTTTGTGCCCAGGTTTCTAATTTTTCATTCCACAAATATTATATGACAATTTTGTGGAGTACCTTGCCACTACATATTTTCTTTCACCAAAACTTCTGCAGTCTTATATTTGTCAGTGCTTTACCCTCTATTACAAGCCTCATAGTCTGATCCTTTTTGTCCTTGCTTTGTACGTTGTGTCAAATTCAAAGGAAGTATAAACCTACACATCAGTAAGTCAGTGGTGTTTAGGCTCAATGTTTTATCTTATGATTTATTACAGTCTCTTGGCAATTATTTTTCCTGCTATCATCCCACCTTTCCAGCCTTGTCATGCTATTTACACTAATTTACACCCACAGTGATTTACCAATGTATAACTTACATCTTTGAAAAAAGAAAAGGAGTACCCGTGGCACACACAGAGAACATGAAACTTCTGGGTACTCTTCTGGCTCTGTCAATCTGTTTCTTCAATTCAGCAGGTGGGTATTGTAGTTGTAGGAATGCATGATAGAGATCTTGTAGGTGTTTGTCTCTGTCTGAGGGGTTGGAGCAAATGCGGTTATATCGTAGCGCTTGGCTGTAGACAATGGATCGAGTGGTATGATCTGGATGAAAGCTAGAGGCATGTAGGTAGGAATCCATTGAATCCAGAAGTCACCTACTACAGGATAGGCCCAACAAAGAAAACAACAGAACGCCACTAGCCATCACCTTCAGCCCCCAACTAAAACCTCTCCAACGCATCATCAAGGATCTACAACCTATCCTGAAGGACGACCCATCACTCTCACAGATCTTGGGAGACAGACCAGTCCTTGCTTACAGACAGCCCCCCAATCTGAAGCAAATACTCACCAGCAACCACACACCACACAACAGAACCACTAACCCAGGAACCTATCCTTGCAACAAAGCCCGTTGCCAACTCTGTCCACATATCAATTCAGGGGATACCATCATAGGGCCTAATCACATCAGCCACACTATCAGAGGCTCGTTCACCTGCGCATCTACCAATGTGATATATGCCATCATGTGCCAGCAATGCCCCTCTGCCATGTACATTGGCCAAACTGGACAGTCTCTACGTAAAAGAATGAATGGACACAAATCAGACGTCAAGAATATAACATTCAAAAACCAGTTGGAGAACACTTCAATCTCTCTGGTCACTCGATCACAGACCTAAGAGTGGCTATACTTCAACAAAAAAGCTTCAAAAACAGACTCCAACGAGAGACTGCTGAATTGGAATTAATTTGCAAACTGGATACAATTAACTTAGGCTTGAATAGAGACTGGGAATGGATGAGTCATTACACAAAGTAAAACTATTTCCCCATGGTATTTCTCCCTCCCACCCCTCCCCCCACTGTTCCTCTGATATTCTTGTTAACTGCTGGAATTAGCCTACCTTGCTTGTCACCATGAAAGGTTTTCCTCCTTTCCCCCCCTGCTGCTGGTGATGGCTTATCTTAAGTGATCACTCTCCTTACAGTGTGTATGATAAACCCATTGTTTCATGTTCTCTGTGTGTGTGTGTGTGTGTGTATATAAATCTCTCCTCTGCTTTTTCCACCAAATGCATCCGATGAAGTGAGCTGTAGCTCACGAAAGCTTATGCTCTAATAAATTTGTTAGTCTCTAAGGTGCCACGGGTACTCCTTTTCTTTTTGCGAATACAGACTAACACGGCTGCTACTCTGAAACCTTACATCTTTGAATTTGCCCTATTTGTTGGCCTCCTCTGCCATCCTTTATAGCAGGAGTGGCCAAACTTACTGACCCTCCGAGCCGCATACAATAATCTTCAGAAGTTAGAGAGCCACAAGATCTGCACAGCCTACCAGGGTTTGAGGCTTCTGCCCCGATTCCCACCCCCAGGGATAAAGTCCTTAGACTCCACCCCCCCCTTGCAGGGCAGAAGCCCCTAGTCCCACCCACCACATGGCAGAAGCCCCGAGTGTCCCCTGCCCAGTTTTGTAGGTGGAGAATCGGGGGGGAGGGGGAATGTATGGGGGACTCTGGGAGCCACACTTTAACTGTGAAAGAGCCGCATGTGGCTCACGAGCCACATTTTAGCCACTCCTGCTTTATAGGCTTGTAGATGTCATAAGATTTTAAACAAAGGAACAGATTTCCAAACGTGCACATGCACAACCCCTGATCTGCATAGGTATATAAGGATGTATGCATGCAAATAAGGTTGAATCAATGCATTGGAGTTTCTGCATGTGTACTTTTTCTCACTTGCTTTTGAAAATCTAGTCCAATGTAGGAGCATAGACAACTTTTTGGGGGAGGGGGTGGGAATACAGTTAAAAATAATAGCTGTTGAATATCCCTTTAGTGGTGATTAAATTTGTCCACATTCCATAAGATGAGATAAATGAGCTTCTATTCCAAGGTCAGTGTATTTTTTCTTTCTTAATGCAATCCCTACATTTTTGCGGGACTAAAGTCCCCCCCACAGCCCACGCATTATGTGTCCAACTCTTCACCTTCACATTCACCTGCATTCTCACTCACCCATTATGATGGGGCATATCAGTCTTCATGACCCCTTGCTTGAGACCCCACTGTTCTGCTGCACCCCAACCCAGGAAATAGTTATCTGTGAAGAAAAGAGCAGCCATTTTGAAAACTAGCAAGATATGGTTGTCCAGCAGCCAGAAAGGCTGGGGACCAGCAACAGCCAATCAAGCCCCAGCATACCGAAATAAAAGGAGCTGCATGCTGCCAATGAGTCAGTTCTTAGCTGGAGCCAGAGGAGTGAGGAGGGAGCTCCCTATGCTGTAGCCAGAGAAACTAGGCTGAGCCAGCACCTATCACTGGCCACCTTTAGTGGCAGAAACTAAGAAAGGGAACCCCTGCTGTTTCTATCCCAGAGAGAAAATTTAACCCAGAAAGGATAAGAGATTATTTTGTTTATAATTGATCCTGAAGGGCAAGGAACAATTTCTGGTTTTGTTTGTTAAACTCCAGAAAGGATTTTGGATTGTGTGACCTAGTGGAAGGCTGAGTAACAGAAGACCCACAGAGGCCAGCTGACAGCCTGCAGGAGGTGTTGGTAGCCAAAGAGAATGACACTACAACAGGATGGCAAGGGTGTATTCAAGAGGTAAGTGAAACCGACCACACCCATTTACTCACAACTTGCTTAATACAGCCCACACACACGCAATCCTAATATGTCAAAAAGACATTAACATGTAATAATTATACATGATAATACAAAGTTACCATAGACAATAAAGGGGAAGGGATGCGGAGATCTTCTGAACAATTTGAATGAATTCAGATCAGCAAAGTCAGATGCTCTTTGCCCGAGAGTACTGGAAGAATTACCTGAAGAAATCTCGGAGCCACTGGCAATAATATTTACAAACTCAATGGATGACAGGAGAGGTCCTGGAAGACTGGAGCAGGACTAACATAGTCCCCATTTTAAAAAGGAGAAGCCATGTGTCAAGTTCCCCCCCAACTCTGAACTCTGGGGTACAGATGTGGGGACCTGCATGAAAGACCCCTAAGCTTACATTCTACCAGTTTAGGTTAAAACTTCCCCAAGGCACAAATTCCTTTCCTTGTCCTTGGACAGTATTGCTGCCATCACCAAGTGATTTACACAAAAAATTCAGGGTCACTTGGAATCCCTATCTCCCCTAAGTCCCTTCACCCCCTTTCTGGAGAGGCTTGAGAATAATATATCAACCAATTGCCTTAGCAACGTAAGCACAGACCAGACCCTAGTGTAGAGAAATATACACTAGTTTAAAAAATTCCCCATTTAGGGCTAATTGTTACACCCTGAGGCACACTGAACAGCACCTGGCTCCACAAAGTGGCCCACTAAATTCAATTAGGCTATTTATGGAGTATAGTGCTACTCAGTGGGAGTAAGGGAATTAGAATCTAGTCCATAACTAGGACCAATTTAAATTAAGAGGGAGAGGTTTGTTGCATGCTTCTTTAATAAAGGTGTGACTAGCTGCTACAACACAGCTTTAATTCAGGCCCAAAATTTATTCCCAAAACGTTTTCAACAAGAGTAGACGTATTAAAGATGTCCTAAAACCAAAAATCCCAACTTCTTGTTCCTCACGTCACTTAAAACTAGAATAAACAATACTTAGCTGAATTTAAAATAACCTGTTTTTTTTTAAAAACAAACATGCATATCCACTCAAAGGAAAATACTTTTGACATTAAACATTATTTACATTAAATTAGACTTACGTAGCCATAGTTCTGGTTGCACAGCCATCTGGAAGTCCTGAACACAAATCAGATTAGGCCGCTGCAGGTTTCCAGCCAGTGAAATCTGGTTCCATCGCAAAGGTGACATTCTCAGTCCCTGGAGAGGGGGCCACAAATGGTATATTAAAGACACCTCTGGCTACTCTGTGAACCAGCCCTAGAAAGCAGTTGCAGAGAATGCTGCTCGCCAAGCTGGGAGGTGTGGTACTATGGCAGCAGAAAGCCTGGGAGGAAGAAAGTGGGAGCTTTGATAAAAGGGGCAGAATCTCAGTGGCAGGGTCATTGGCAGGTTAGAGAATGTGTAACAGAGTGGCTATTTGGATATATAATGACAGTTACCACCACAATGGCTTTGGTTGCTGGCAGCATGGCTACTAAAAGGGGGGTAAATATATGGGCTACTCTGATCAGATGTTCAGTGAGGGGAAAAATGAACTTCCTGTCATTCAAGTCCTTGTGGGTCCTGCAAAGAGAACAAAAGGATACAGTCATTAAAAGAACTATCACTGGCTGTTGACCTGCCTATCAATAAGCATTAGATAAATATGGTGCTATTAAGGTTAAACCATCACATTTGTTTTGATAAGCCAGTAGTGCCCAATAAAGCAATTCAGTCTGTAGCAATGCTGATTTATGAGGAGTGACAGGATGCTGAAAACAAAGAGGTGTTAAGCATTGTTTTGTATGTTGAGCTTGGGGGTTCCCCAGGAGACATCATCCAAGATATAATTGCCCTGGAGATGGAAAGGAGCTGCTGCAGAAAGTGGAAGGGAAAAAAGCTTTCCACTCCACTCTTTTGATCACTACAGGTGAACATAATTGTGCTCCAAGAGGAACCACCTGGCCTGCTAACCACGACCTGGCGCAGATCAGTGTGTGGCTGTAGTACATTGTCCTCCATGACTTCTCCCAGAGCAGCAGGAACATATACCTCTACTGGGAAGTTTCATGGAGGCCAGAGTAGGTGGGGATTGAGCAGATTCCAGCACTTGAGGCTACTGTACCTGAGAGCAGAAAATCTAACAGTTGCTGTGGGAGGGCTCATCATGCATGCACCTTCAACAATGAGCTGGAACAGGTCATGTCAAGATATTCAGTGAAATGGCTCATGAGTCATGACCCCTCCTCAACAGCGCTGGTTCATTGTCTGTCAGGATGCCAATGAGGGCCAGGGCAAGGAGGCAGCAAGGACTGCAGAGGATGCAGAACATGGTTTTGCATCTCTGCCTTGGGGAACTGGTTGGTGAAGCTCTGCAATGATCCTGAGGAGGACACTAAGCTGCAGCAAGAACCAAAACCCCAGGCTGGTAAGTATAAGAGGACCCCAATCCTCCACTCTTGCTTTGGTACTACATTCCTGATTTTTAAGATCCCCAGGGCATTTAAAATACTGTGCACTGATTTTTCCTCCATGGATAATATACCATGCTATGTCTCCCTGAGTTTGAACTGCAGTGCTGAATCCACATCATTGTCATGCACCGTCCCCTTACCAAACTCCACCAGTGTTCCTTCCCCTCCAGCCTCCACTCTGCTCCTCCAAAATGGTCCCTGAGCATGACACAGCTACAAATCACTGATTTTATTGCTTTCTGATGAAGCATTATTAATTGTTTGTCAGAAGCTGTAGCTTAAAAACAGGTTATTGATGAAAAATCATTATGTCCCTGTGTTTGTGCATTTCTTAGCCATCAGTCAGGCAACAATGGTTCCAGAACCACACAGACCAGGGGATGGGAGGGTCCGGGTTTAAAAAGGTCCCGGCTGGGGATGGCACAGTTGTAAATAAAACAACAAAAAAACCACCCTTAGTTGTTTGTTTAATGTTAGTAATAGCTGTCTTTTGTCCCTTGAAAGATTACAGTTCAGTGCTTCTACCACACACCTCTGATCTTATCATCCCTTTAAAACAGGAGCCACGCTGAATAGAGGAGGTTAGCTCTGGGAAGGAGAAGGGAGCACTTTGGTTGTCTGAGGAAAAGCTAGACACTTTCTCCACTGGAAGATTATAAAATTGTTACCGTCTCTGTCCATGGTGTCCGGCCTGTCCCAGCACTGAGCCATGCTGCACAAGCTGGGTAGCAAAAGGGGTGGGAGAAGGATACAATCTGGTGGCTGGATAAACATAGTGCCACTTCCCTTTTCAGTGGAGAGATGAGGGTTTTGTGATGCTGATCTAAAACTTAAGGGAATGAAATAAGGTTGTAATGTCTCTTTCTTTCCCTGTCATTGCACTGTTTTGTTTTGTTTTTAAACAGGAACCGAGTTTTATTATCTGATGCTCATTTTAATGTTTCTTGTTTGCAGCCGCCACCTGGCCGGCGATTCTGTCCAGATCTCTCTGTCCCTGGGGGGTGAGTTTGCGGCCTCCATCCTGATCCTTCTCCACCATTCTCAGCCCCTTCATGGCCTGCAGCACCCTCCTGGCCCCACTCTTGGAGCCATGGCTGAAGTGGCTGGGCATGACGCCATTGCGCTGGCGGCTCCCATAGATCTTGGTCATGGAGCCGACGCCAGCATTGTCGCTGAGGTACAGGTGCTGGGCTGTGGAAGCTGCTCTGGTATAGAACCAGTTCTCATAGAACGGGGCCAACTCCTTGTGCTTGCCCAGCTTGACTGTATCCACCCACTCAGGCACCTTCAGCTTTCCTGACTTCTTGAGGAAGGTAGCCAGGGCCCTGACGAACTCCTGTTGGTTAACGTCTTTCACCATGACACCAGGTATCTCACTGCTGGCTCTGCACTGTTGCTAGGCAGGCACAGAGACAGGACTTCCTCATGATGCTGGGAATGGGTGGGTGATTTTTGTGGTTCGCATCTCCCTTTACATGGAAACTCTGTGTGCGAGTTGAGAAGGTAATAAATTTCCAATCAAATTGCCTCCCAGTCCTTAAAGCGTACTTCAGGAAATTTTTGGTGTTGCAGAAACTCCAGCTGGATCTTGAGGTTCAATGACAGTGCAAATTTGATTGGTCATAAGAACATAACAGCTGCCATACTGGGTCAGACCATGGTCCATCTTGCCTGGTATCCTGTCTCTGACAATGGCCTCTATCAGAGCTACAGTGGGAATGTACAGAACGGGGCAATTATGGAGTGATCCTCCTCTGTCTTCCACTCGTGGCTTCTAATAGTCAGAGGTTTAGGGTCACCCTGAACCAAGGGATTGCATCCCAGATCATCTTGGCTAATAGCCATTGATGATCCTATCCTCCATGAACTTTTCTAGTTCTTTTTTGAACCCTGTAATGCTGTTGGGCATCATAACATCCCATGACAATGAGTTCCACGGGTTAGTTGTGCATCGTGTGGAAAAAGTGCTTTTTCTTGTTTATATTAAAACTGCTGAGTGATCCCTCATGTATTGTGTGAAAAGGTAAATAACACTTCTCTACTGAGTTTTTCCAAACTATTCATGATTTTATAGTCCTCTATCATATTCCCCCTTAGTCATCTCTTTTCTAAGATGACCAGCCCTGATGTTTTTAGTCTCTCCTTGTATGGAAGCTTTTTTTATACCTCTAATCATTTTAATTCCCTTTCTTTCAACATTTTCCAATTCCACTATATCAGAGGTCCCCAAACTGTGGGGCTCACCCCCCCCAGGGGGGCACAGAAAAACATTCAGGGACCACAGCTGGGGCCCAGGCCAACCCTCACAGTGGGTAGGGAGGGAGCACCACCAAGCTCTGCTCCTGGCTCCAGCCCCTAATCTTTGCTTTGCTCCCCCCACCCTGCACCAGACTTGGCCCCCGGCCTTACCCCATCCACGTTCCCCCTCCAGGAGTCACAGCCCAGCTCTGGACGGAGGACATGGGCAGAGGGGGGCACAAGGTAAAAAGTTTGGGGACCACAGCACTATATCCTTTTTGAGATGGGGCAACGAGAACTGGACACAGTATTTAAGTGTAAGTGCACCATGGATTTATATAGGGGGATTATGATATTTTCTCTTATATTCTATCCCTTTCCTGTTAGTTTCTAATGCACTGTTAGCCTTTTGACCACTGCTGCACATTGAGCAGAAGTTTTCAGAGAATTATCCATGGTGATTCCAAGATCTCTTTCTTGGGTGGTAACAGCTAATGTAGAACCCATCATTTTACTTTTACAAACACACACACACGTATAGTTGATTATTTTTTTCCAATGAGCATAACTTTGCACTTATCAACGTTGAATTTCATCTGCTTGTTGCCTCATTACACAGTTTTGTGAGATCCCTTTGCAACTCCTTGTAGCCTGCTTTGGACTTAACTATCTTGAATAAATTTATATCATCTGCAAACTTTGCCTCCTCACTGTTTACCCCCTTTTCCAAAGGATTAATGAACATGTTGGAACAGCAAAGGTCCCAGTAGAGATCCTTGGGGGACCCTGCTGTTCACATCTCTCCATTGTGAGAACTGACCATATATTCCTACCCTTTGTTTACTATCTTTCAACCAGCTGCTGATCCATGAGAGGACCTTCCCTCTTCTCCCGTGGCCACATAGGGTACACATTCACAGCATGACAGCAAGTATCAGAGTCCAGGTCAGCTGTTTTGGTATAGGGCTAAAAATAGCAGTATAGACGTTCCCACATGGGCCGGACTCAGTGAAGATGGTATATACTCTGGTCCTGAGAAACTAAATAATAATAGGTTATCAGTTTATTCTAAAACCTGTTTTGCTAACACATCAATCTGGGATGGTACTTCAGATTTGTCACCCAAAAACAATAGCTCTGAAGTGGGAATCTCTCCCACATCCTCTGCAGTGAAGACTGGTATCAGGGCTGTCCTTACCCTACGCAAAGCACGCAGCTGCTTAGGGCACCAAATTTCCTGGTGCCTGTGCAGCTGCTTGCTGCTCCAGCCCCTGCTCCGGCTCTTCCCCATGGTGCAGGCTCAGCTCCACCCCAGCCCCACCCCTACTTCCCTGAGCTCTGCAGCCGGGCTGGGCCTGGCCTGGCCTCAGCCGTGCCGTCAGTGGTTCCTGGCTGCTCCCCAAGCCAGGCCCACCTTCCACCCCACGAAGGCCTGGGTTCCAGCCCTGCACTCCCTCCCCCATAGGAGCCTGGGGCCCCACAAATACACCCCTGGGGGGGTGCTGCATAGGGCCCCAGAATTGCTAGGGACAGCCCTGGTGCAAAAAAATCATTTGGCTTCTCTGTAATGGCCTTGTCTTCCTTGAGTGCTCCTTTAATGCCTTTATTATCTAGTAGCCCTTGTGGCAGACTTCCAGCTTTTCAAATATTTAAAAAAAAAAAAAAGAAGAAATTACTGGTAACTTCTTTCTTGGCCTACCTTATTTTTATATGTTACTTTCCAAGTTTGTGCTTTTTCCTATTTTCCTCATTAGGATTTGACTTCCTGATTTTAAAGGATGCCTTTTTCCCTGTAATGGCCCTCATTGCTCTGCTCTTTGAACATGGTGGCATTCTTTTTGTCCTCCTATTGATTGCTTTGGTCCACCTTCATAGCTGACCAAATGCCTCCAGCAATATTTAGAGGGGTGACAATTAGCAGAAACATCTCTCTGGCATAGATTGCTGGATATCCTCCACTCTTTTCCATTCTGGTATCCTGAAAACATATGTTCTCCAAATGTTGGCCAGCCTTTAAAGAAAAAATGGCAAACTGGTATCATAGACCATGGAAAGAACTGCCACCCCCTTTGTAATACAATGAACATTTAAAATTTTTTAAAACATGAGTAAATTTATCTTATTATTAATAGCCTCTGGTCCTTCCCCATGGGCTGCAAAAGTTGTCCAAAAACCAAGGCTAGTCTAGCTGTCACGCTGTTGAAAAGCTGAAAAGTTTCAAAACTTTTACAGCAAAGTGGTTATCTGAGGGGATTTCTTGGCTTCTTCCAAAGGAAAAAAAAAAATAAAGCTACCCTTGTCTTTGAATTGGCAGGACCTTCAGCTCCTGAGAGGGAAACCTTTCCATTGGGAGGGCAGGAGCCAGCACCCCAGAGACAGCAGAGGCAGACAGAGGAGAATCCTGGAAGATCTGCTCATTGCATGGACAGGAGGAACCAGGATCAGTTTGAGTTCCTCAGGGAAAGGGAGGATTCAGGAAGAGAGACTGATGAAATGTCTCCTGACAAAGAGACACGTTTTAGGGAATGGGAGCCTTCCCTAATGGAAAGGCTCATAGAACTGGTGGCCAAACAAGTTGGGAGTCTGCCTGCTGCCATGACAACTCCACCTGTCAATGAACTACTGTCACTACCGCCATCTCCTCCTCCTCCTCCTCCATTTGCTGCCAAGGTGGAAGAGCCAACACTCCCAATTGACTGGGAGGAGAACATGGAGCCTGCAGTACTCCCCAGATCAGATCTTTCACTGATGCCTGAAACCTTTCACAGGGGGGCTTCCCTGAGCTCCCAGGCGGGCAACAGTGAGCCTGTGGAAGTCTGTGAAACCCGGCCAAGTGCCCGCCCTCCATGCCCCATCTAGGAGACATCTTTCTTTGTCCCCAAGCACAATTTTACCATGTTATTTCTCCTTCGTCAGGAGGTGGGCAAGGAGATGGGTGTAGAGACAGTAACATTTGCCCTGGTTGATGGATTCAGACCCATTATGTTTTAAATATTATTGCTTTACATTTCTTTAAAAATATTTTACTTCTGAGATCCATGTAGTACTTTTAATAAATATTAGTTTCCTTGACTTGTGTGTGGACCCTCCTTCTTAAGTGCAATGAACATAAGATGCTTTTCAGATTGGGATTGGGCCCCACAATTCAGAGCACATGAATTGGAATGGTGCAACTGTATTGTGCCATCTTACTGCAAACACTTTTTTGTCCTGTTTGTTCCACACCCATAGCCTCCTCCCCCACCAAGGTTCAGAAATATTGAAATTTCTCACAATACGTGGGATGGATGGGGAAAATGCAGTTAGAGATATGTGTAAACAGAAAACACTGCTAGTTCTAAATGCAGCAGAACTCACAACACAAAAAATGGGCAGATAAACATCTTTATAGCTTAATTCTCATGCATAAAATCAAAACACAATTTAAGTAGCAACACAGGCATCTGCCATTACCCTGCCATTACCCTGCTAGCTGCACTTAGTGACTGTTACAGAGCACTAATACCTACTACTGTTGAAAGTGATCAAGGGTTTTTTGGGGGGAAGGATGGGCTGTTTAATAATGGGATTAAACAGCCCATCCTTCCCCCCAAAAAACTCTTGATCACTTTCAACAGTAGTAGGTATTAGTGCTCTGTAACAGTCACTAAGTGCAGCTAGCACCGCTGACAATAAACAAGTTTTTAAAACGACTGCATCCCCCTCACCCAATCAAATGTTGATAAGGTGGCTAAGAGAGATTGAATGCTCCTGATAACATTGGTTTGTAAACAAGTGTGAACCGTGAAGATTAAAACATTCCATAATGACCAAATCACAACATGGCCACCACCTTCTACCACAAAAACCAACCCTAAAATGATAACCCAGTGGAAGTGTTCTGTTATAATTGTCTGTACCGTGTCACGTATCACAGGAACAAATGGCTATAATGAGTCTTGGCTACATAGGAACAAAACCCTGATAAGCTATCTAGATGCACACGTGGGTAGCAGTGTTCCCTCCTGTGCTTTTCCAACATCTGCACAGTGTGAAGGTGACTTAGCATAGGCAGATGTCATCGTCTGCCTCCTTACTGTGCCAGAATGTGTGCATGTATGTGAGGCTTTGGGGTTTAACCCAGACTAGTAAGGGGTTAATAAAGGATCTCTACCAGCCCTGAGTGTCTTAAATGCTATGTTGCTGTGGCTCACAGCCCTGACATCAGCAGCCTCTGACTGACACATTACAGACAAGGTGACCCCAACACCCTCTGACTGCCAAATTTCCCAAAACCATCTTTTGGGATTCCCAGAATTGTGAGTTACTATGTTACCCTCTAAGCCTCAACTGGTGAGAGTTTTGCTACTGCTAAACTGTTAGACAATTCCCTTACACACCAGCTTGTCTGCCTTGCCAGCAAACTCCTCAGGGCTTTGCCAGTCTAAACCTTGCCTTGCAGGTAATAAACAGTAAACTTCTGAGTTCCCCAGATACATCTCCCTGTAGCATCCAGCCCTCTCCTGGAACAGTCACAGAAGTTACTAAGTTTGTTGCTCCTTTAAAGAGACAAGACACTTCAACTTCTAATGTAACTGGGGTATGACAAACATTCTTATTTCAATTACAGCATTTAATTGGTTTATGATAAAAGTAAAACAAGTTTATTTAACAAAGACATAGGATTAAGTGATACCAAGTATAAGGAATAAAGATAGAAATGGTTACAAGGAAATAAAAGTAAAAATAAGCTTCTAAGACTAAAAATTAATTTCAGCAAGCTACAATTTTTGTCTAAGTAGGTTTCTCACCTAAACTCAGTTCCCAGAGTCTTCAACCCCCTTGGTTTAAGGATCCAATATGCAATGATCTCTGGCCCCTTGAATCCTCCAAGTCACAGACAGCTCAAATGTCTTTTTACCTCCCTTGTGTCACCCCAAAGTTTATTGTGTCTCTTTCAAGAGACAGGAAGGCTTCCTACTGTTCTTCCCTTCCTATGGACTTATGCCCCTGCTGATTGGTATGTAAATTGGGCTTCCATTGTTTTGATTCCACACTGCTTAATTTACATAAGAGGGAAGGCAGTTATCTGTCTGTCTCTTATATGGGAGGAAATCTGTTTCTCCTTTTGTTTGGTCACAAACTTTAAAGCATAATATCAATTAGTATCTGTAATTTCTCATATAATTTGAATACATATATTTCACAATTATATGAATCACCAGTGTGTCACCTGCTTTCATAAAATACCTTATTCAATACACTTCTATAGTACAGTAATATTGTTTTCAATCAGTTGATTCAATTGCTTGTTCTTTGAGGTTCAGCCCCCACTTGTTTCCCTCTGAGGTGTCTGGACCCTGAGTATCACAATATGGCATCCTTGATTTCCCTTGCCTGCTAGGAACCAGGACCAGTGTGCACATGGGGAATTGTGACATTATTGGCATAAACTGTGACTGTATAGATCATTGTTGCAACCACTGTTATGTATTTGCAGCAAATATTGTACAAAGGTTGGTGTGTGAAGTGTCTATAAAAAGGTTATGATTTACTGGTTATAATTATGCTATCTGTATGTGTGTACTGTTTTTGTAGTTGAAGTTATGAATATTGGTTATGTACTTGTATCTCAATGTGTTTGATTCTAAATAGCATTAGTGAAGCATTTGTTCAGTTTCTTGAGAAAGGAATTTGCAAATTAAGTGCCCAATCAAGAAACATTTAACTGACAATGGACCTTGGGAGACTCCAATCAACATTCGAAGTCTTCCTGGGAATGTTCAAGGTAACGTGAACAATGGCTGTTGCCTGTAAAGAACTGAGTCATGCATGGACATGTGACTTGCCCATGTGACTCCAAACTCCATCTTTCTGCTATGATTTTCCACAGTAAGAACAAAGGGGTGTCCTTCCACAGGGCAGAAAATATAAAAGGCCCTGGAAATTCCTCCATTTTGTCTTCAATCCGGCTTCTTACTTCTGGAGGAACCTTGCTGCAAACTGAAGCTCTGAACAAAGGATCGAATGACCCATGTACTAAAGACTTGATTTGAACCTGCAGTTTATTCCATCACTGCTACAAGCCTGAACCAAGAACATCGCCATTACTGAATGTAATTGATTCCATTTAACCAATTCTAGCTCTCATCTATATATCTTTCTTTTTTTGAATAAACCTTTAGATTTTAGATTCTAAAGGATTGGCAACAGCATGATTTGTAGGTAAAATCTAACTAGTATATTGACCTGGGTCTGGGGCTTGGGTCCTTTGGGATTGAGAGAACCTTTTTTCTTTTACTGGGGTATTGGTTTTTATAACCATTCATCCTGATAATGAGTGGCACTGGTGATGATACTGGGAAACTGGAGTGTCTAAGGGAATTGCTTGTATGATTTATGGTTAGCCAGTGGGGTGAGACTAAAGTCCTCTCTGTTTGGCTGGTTTGGTGTGCCTTAGAAGTGGAGAAACCCCAGCCTTGGGCTGTAACTGCCCTGCTCTAAGCAATTTTCCCTGAATTGACACTCTCAGTTGTGTCCGGCCAGAGGCAGCAGCATCACAAGGATATATGGCTGTCTGTACGGAGTGCCCACTCCGGATGGAAGCACTCCCACTTTACCCTCATAAATGTTATGGAGTGCGCAGCAGGAGATAATTATATGAATGGCATTTGCCACATTGGCATCCAGATGAGTGAATAGGCAGCACCAACAAGATTTTTGTCTATCAAATGCTCATTGCATGACAATTCTGCAGCTATTGAATTCTCTTTTTTCCAGGGTCATTGATGTTGGGATACAGTTTCATGAGCCAAGTTAGGAGCAGGTATATGAGGTCCCTCAAAATAACAGTGGGCACAGACACAATAAACAGACCAATATTCTTTCTGGTCTCTTCTTCCCTCTTCAAGTACAATCCTGATCTCAACAACCTGGCATCATGAACCTTTCCAGTGTTTCCCACATCTATACTAATGAATCTCCCTCTGTGGCTCACTAAGCCTTTCAGAATGAGTGAACATTAATGACCTTTTTGTTTCACATACTCACTTGGCCATTGCAGGGGGCAAAGTATTAAGATATGGAAGCCATTAGTGGTCCCTGCACAGTTTGGAAACCCCATCCTCTCAGATCCAGCTGTTACTTTTGGGGCTTTTCTTATGACACCATCTGTGGGTAGATCACAGTGTTAATTGCCTCGCAAACCTGTACAACCGTGATCCCACCTATGGACAATTCCAGTCCCAAAGTAATTTGCAGTGGACCTGCAAATGTCTGGAGCTTCCACAGCTTTCCAGCTTCCCCAGGGCAATAACCACCTGCTTCTGCACCAGTATGGCTTCCCTGAATTGAACGTTCTGGGACTGGAAGTTTGGTGCAGGCTCCTCACACAACTCCATGAAGGTCTGTTTCCTCATTCAGACATTCTCAAGCCACTATGGGTCATCCCAGGTTTCCAAAACGATGTGATCCCACAAACAGCATACTGGCTCTCCTGCGTGAAAATGACAGTCCACTGAAGTCCTGTCCTACAAAAGTTTTTCAGATTTCAAAATCTTCTCTTGTTCTGCATCAGGATGAAACCAGCACTTGTGAGAAAGAACCCCATGCCAGAATAGCTTGGTGGTGGTTAGGATGCTTACCTGGGACATAGGAGATCCAGGTTCAGGTCCTTGTTCTGAATCATGGAAAGACTTTTTCCCACATCCCAGGTGAGTGTCCTCATCAGTGGACTATTGGCTATTCTTTCTCTGTCTCTCTTCCTCTTCCTGCCACCTGAAAAATCTATCCTGCACTTGAGGAAGTTTTGTCAAGACTGATACAATCACATGAAAAGTTCTGGTTTTGACGAATTGACATTTTCTGTCAAAAAACTGCTTTATCAAATAACTCCCAACCAACTTTAATAATGAGACAGTGGTTTTCATTTTAAAGGGATGAATTCTGTGACATTACACCCATTATTCTTCATATAAATATTGTTATAATATGAATATGGCATAACTAAGATATGTTTTATGCAAGGTGGGTCATGTGAGGTATCATTGGAACAGTTATGATTTACTGCATGTGATTATCCAATTTATATGCATGTATAATTTCTATATCTGAAGTTAGAAATATTGATTATGTAACAATTACAACTGTGTGTGTACTTGGTGAATACCCATTGTGACAGGGTTGGGCCAGATGGCTATAGGAGAGTAATCCTATTGGGATCCGGGAAGTGGGCAGGCGAAGCCCGTCCACTGCTAAAGGATCCCCCCCAGCCTAAAAAGGGGATCCACAGGATCTAGATACCAAATAATTCCAGGGGACAACTAATGAAATAACAGGAACAGGAGTGTGGTCAAAGGGTCAAACGAAGGGAACTGGATGGGGACACTGAGCAGAGAACCCCGGAAAACGCCCACTGCTCCTCAAAGGCGTCAAGGGAGTCAGAGGATGCCGCCCAGAGGAACTCTACCTGGATACATGAACGGACCGAGGATCAGAAATAGGCCCCACAGTCACAGGAGACTCCATCGGCCAACCTCCTCACTCTGGTTTTACAGATGGCCATTTTAGCTAGGGCCAGGAGGAGATTGACCAGGAGATCCCGTGACTTTGTGGGGCCACGGATAGGGAGTGTATAAATAAGAAGGTGAGGGGAAAAGTGCAACCAAAAACGTAAGAAAATATTGGTGAGGAGCTGGAATAGGGGCTGCAGCCTGGCACACTCCAGGTATGCGTGTGCCAGGGTTTCCCTCACGCTGCAAAAGGGACAGGTGTCTGGGATTGAGGTGAACTGCGCCAAGAACATGTCCGTGCTCATGGCTCCGTGAAGGAGCCGCCAACTGACATCCCCGGCCTCGGACTAAGGTGGAATATAGGCTGGCCCACCGGGGCTCCTCACCCTCCAAAGGTGATAGGAGGTCCCGCCATTTTGTATCGGGGCGCGACATGAGGGTGAGAGCATGAAGGGTGTGGAGCACGAGCATGTGTAGATGTTTTCTTGGCGCGGTTTGAAAGCAGACTGGATGCATCTCATGCAGCCGGCTTACAGTGAAGGGGTGAGGGGGTCGGTTGGGTCCACGGGGCAGGGGTCCAATTAAAAGGTCCAGCAGGCCTAGGGCCTGAGGGTGGGTGGGCGTGCCCTCGTGCAGGACCCGCTCGAGATAAACCCGAGCAGCGGGCGGCAGAGCGGCCTTCACCTCCTGAAGTATGCGCCGGGGAGTACAAGGTCTGGAGAGCCCCATGCGCTGAGCGAGCGTCAGGGGATCCAGCCAGTCTCCCTGGTCATAGTCCAGGAGGTCTCCGACTCTTGTGACTTCTGCCAGGACCAACCTCTGGCGCACCGAGCGGGACTCCACCACCTGCACACGGAGCTGGGGGTTGTGTAGCAGGGGCTTCACGAGGAGATCTGCCCCATCGGTGGCTGCCATGGACCTGGTCACTGAAAACAATTTCCAGGTCCAGAGGAGGTCCTGGTAGAAGACCGGCAGCCCGGAGAGGTCTTGCGGAAGACCTCTCGGATGGAGATAAAGGAGCTGCCGGTCGTATCAGAGCCCTCGGTGGCAGTGCAGGAAGGCATGCTCCAGTATGCTCCACACGGGACTACCTGCACCATAAAGGAGCCTCTGCAGGGCCTGGAGACGGAAGACATGGACCTAAGTAAGTGGACATTTCAGGCCCTGCCTTCCCTCCTCCAGGGGTAGATGGAGAACCCCTACAGGAACCCAGTGCAGTCCTGACCAAAAGAACTCCAGAATTGATGTCCCAGAGGTTGGCCAGGAAACCCGGGGCCGGGACTAGGGTGTTGAGCCAGTACCAGAGCATGGATAGGACTAATAGATTAAGCACCAGCGCTCTCCCTTGAAGGGAGAGGCACCGGAGTACCCGCAGCTCCGGCTCCCGCAGCACCAACCCCGTCAACCTCCTTCGGAGGAGACAGGGGAAGGGCTCGATCGCCAGAGCATACAGCTGGCCTGAGAAGGGGCACCACTGTCGTACTCCTCGCCCGAAGCTGACCGGTTTAGTCAGGGTCCAGTTGAGCCTGACCAGACACTCTGCGGAGGCATACAGCACCTGGAGAAAACCCACAAACTGGGGTCTGAAGCCAGACACTTGCAGAGTGTTCAGGAGATACCCGGGATCCACCCTGTTGAAGGCCTTCTCCTTATCTAAGGACAGGAGGGCGAACGACAGACCATCCCTACACCCGAGTTCCAAAAGGTCCCAGACCAGATGTAGGTTGTTGAAGATGCTGTAGCCCGGGACGGTGTAGGTCTGGTCTGGGTGGACCACGTCCGCAGCACGGACCCTAGCCACAACAAGATTGCTTTTGCCAAAACTTGGTAGTCCGTGCTGAGGAGCGAGACGGGACGCCAATTTCGTAAATCGCGGAGGTCCACCTTCTTCGGCAATAAGGCGAGCACAGGTCGCCTGCACGAAAGAGGGAGGACCCCGCTCTGCAAAGACTCGGCCCAGATGGTGACTAGGTCTAGGTCGAGGACATCCCAGAACACGCGGTAGAACTCCACGGTCAGCCCGTCCATGCCCGGAGATTTATTGGTGGGCATGCGATGGAGGGCTTCCAAGAACTCTGCCAGAGTGAGAAGCAGCTCTAGCCCCTCTCAGTCGCCCGTGCTGACCGTAGAGAGCTCCTCCCAGAGCACTCTGCAAGCGTTAGGATCGGTCAGATCCTGGGAGAAAAGGCTTGCGTAGAAGGCTCTCGCCCTCCCGCACATCTCCACCAGATTCGTGAGGGGGGTGCCGTCTTCTGCCAGAAGGCAGGTTACATGTTTCTTGGCCCCCCTCTTTTTCTCCAGGGCGTAGAAGAAGCGGGAGCCGCGATCCATCTCCCGAAGGAGACGGATGCAGGATCGAACAAAGGCACCCCGGGCCTGATGGTCCTCGAGGGCCCGAAGCTCCTCCTGCTTCTCCCAGCATGCTCCGCAGAGGGGCGGATCCTTGGGGCTGGCAGCCAGACACCTCTCCAACTCTAAGGCCTCCCGTTCCTACTGCTCTATCGCCGCATCCCTCCGTCGGCTGGCACCCTGGGTGTAGTCACGGCAGAAGAGCCGGGTGCACACCTTCCCTAGGTCCCACCACTGCCGTGCCGAGGGAAAGGCACGCCGCTGCCCTCGCCAGGCCAGCCAGAACTCCTGGAAGGATGCCACGAAGCCCGCATCCTCCAGCAAGCTGTTCTTGAAATGCCAATAGGCCGGCCCCAGCCTCTCGGCGCAAAGGGAGGCCATCATGGTGGCTAAATGATGGTCAGAAAATGAGGCCAGCCAGATGCTGGAGGAGTGGGCTCATGAAAGATGGAAGCATGATAAATAAATGTGGTCCAACGGGAGTGGCTCGACCGATGGGCCTCCACCTGGACAAAGGTGAACGTGGAAGTGTCATCAGGGTGGTGGTCGTGCCAGATGTCCACCAAGGAGTGGTGTTCGACTATCTCCTGGAGGACGGTGGCAGCAGCCGGGCTCTGCTTGGTCCCCGAATGGTCCCGCTCCTCGAGGGTGATGTTAAAGTCCCCTCCCAGGACCAGGCACTCATGAGGATCCAAGGTGCCGAGGAAGGCGGACGCCTGCTGATAGAATTGCAGCCGCTCCGGGCTCGCTGCCGGGGCATAGATGTTAACGAGGTTGACTATGAACCCCTCCATGCGGACCCAGAGGTGCAGCAGGCAGCCCGGCACAGCCTAGGCGACCCCAGCACCTTGGGCCGTAGGTCGGGGGAGAACAGGGTCGCCACTCCAGGGTCGTACGAACTGTGAGATGGCTAAAGTAGACCCTGTCCCCCTAATCCAGCCACCAGCTGTCTTCGGCGGTCAGATCCGTATGGGTCTCCTGCAGGAAAACCACAGAGTACCCCCTGTCCTGAAGGAAGGAGAGTACCTGGGACCTGTGGAGACTCATCCTACAGTCGCAGGTGTTCGATGTTGTGATGCTAAGAGGTGCCATGTGGGGATCCTCGCTGGCAGGGACGCTCGCAGTTCCCGACGGGCTGCGCAGCAGTCCGTGACCTACCCCGTAGGTGAGTAAGGAGTCATGGAAGAGGCGGACCCGCTGGTAGGCCATAGCACCCTGCCTCCCGGTCCTTTTACCCTCCCCTATGAGGGCCCTTGCGGCCCGGAGGATTTGATGAAAGTCCCCCCATCACTGGAGAGCAAACTGTACTTTGTTGCGGGAGCCATGGACATCTTCTAAAAACTCCCACAACTCCTCTCGCAGCGCATGGGGGGTAGGGTTACGGTCTCCTGGTTACTCCCCGCCGGGGCCTTTGGTACAGCCCCGTGGCCCACCGAGATGGGCAGACAGGGGGCGGACCCCCGCCGGGGCTCCTGATGGGTTGGCGCCATTAGGCCCGCCTGGAACCCTGGGGCGATAGGGGGCGGCAGAGGGAGGATAGCAGGCCCTGGTGGGTCGGGATGGGTAAACACAAAGGCCGCTCCTTGGGGGTCATCTATTGGAAAAGGGAAGGAGACAGCCTCAAGGGCAGCAATAACATCTGCAGAGGTGGACGGGATAGGGGCAGGGGCAGGGTTAGAGGCGAGATTCAGGGTGGGAAGAGGGCTCTCAGTGATGCCGGGCGCAGGCTCTATGGTGGATTTGGCAGCCATGGCATCAGGAGGTGGACTCTCTTCTGTAGAGCCCCCTCCCGGGAAAGAGGTCGAATGCTCCTCACCACCGGGGGATGCCCCTGGTGACTCAGGTCCCGGCCGCGTGGCTCTGGCCGTTGCCTCAACAGGCTCGGTGGCCCTCAGCGGGGTATCATCTGCGGTCGGGTTGATGGAGGAGTCCAGAAGCTCCTCAGAGGTGGGAGCGGAAGCAACGGTTAGGGGGAGGGAGCATGGGGAAAGGGGTCTGGAGTGAAGTCGCTCAGATTGAGGCCCGCTGGCATAGGGTCGTCCTCCCCCTGGGTGACTGGGGTCAGACCCAGGGCCTCGATCTCCTCATATATGGACGGGAAATCATTTTCCATCACCTTGGGATTCTCCCCGCCGGCACCTGATGTGCCGGTCGCCTTGGGGCACACTGAGGTTTCAGATGGCACCAGGGCAGGGGGGGCTTTCTCGGGGGCTTCGGAGGGGAGGGACTCCCGTGGAGGGGAGATACTGCCTTCCAGTGCTGATACTGCCTTCCAGGGCTGCCATGTCTTCCCCAGCCGGGACCGGTGGATGGAACACACCCGTGGGTAAAGCAAAAGGCTCGGCATCGGTGCCCCCCTTCCTGGTCTTCTGGGAGGCCTCCGCATCAGATGGGAGGAGCGAAGCTCGAGCCTTCCGCTTGCCCTGCTTCCCCTGGACTAGGGCCCAGCCCTCCATGGCATCATCCGGGGGCTGGCTAGCTGGGGTCGTGTCAGGGGGCAGAGGCGATGGCTCAGGGACTTGAGGGGATAACGGTGGGGAGGCACAAGGGAGGGAAGATTCCCCTTGGGGGGACCTCTCCCATGCCTGGCGGTGTCCCTGCCGCACCCTCCTCCACTGACCCTGCCAGATTACAAGCAGCGGGGGCAGGGCTCTCCCACTCGTCTGGACATAGTGGTGCCTGAGAGGGAGCAATGGTGGACTGGGAAGGAGGAGGGGTGGTTTTGGGCGCTGGGCAGCCAGGGGCGCCAGCGATGACAGGGCTGGTGCCCTGCTGGTGCTCGGGGGTCCCGGATGCCCCTCCTTGCTGGGCCAAGGGGCAATCCCTCCGGATGTGCCCCATCGCCTGGCAGAGGAAGCACTGGACCTTTCCCGTGGAGTAGTGCACCCGGTAATGGGCCCCCTGGTAGGGAACTAGGAAGGACCCCTCGAGTACCTCTCCATCACGTGCCGCCGGTGGCAGTTGAAGCTGCACTTGCCGGTGGAACGAGAGAACGTGACGGAGGGCGGGGTCTTTGCGGGGGAGAGGGCTGATGACAGAGATGGGTTTTCCCAGGGTAGAGAGGGTGGGTAACAGCGTGGCATTGGGAAGAAAGGGAGGGATGGAGGTCAGAACCCAGGCCAACGCCCAGGTCCTTTAGCGGCTCCAGGGGGACGAACACACCCACACCTGCCAGGCCCTTCTCCACCCTTCACCGCCTCCTGGGCGGCGGCCTCCGATGCTAAGAAGAAGATGACCTTGCCAAACATTTTGGAGGCCACCACAATGGCCGTGGGCCCCACCACCCTCGCCAATGCCCGCATATAGGTCTCCACGTGGGGTGAGGCAGGCACCAGGAGGTAATGGACGCCGTGCTTCCTGGTCATGGTGGGAAAGGGGCCCCAACTGCTATAGATGGTAGTGGAGGCTGTGGGCGGGAGAGATGTGTAGCGGCAGGTGGGAGGGCTGCCGCCACCTGGGCGTATGCCCTGGGGGCCGGGGGAGGGACACCTCCAGAGCTGGTAGAGGGAGCAGTGGGGAGGGATGCCGCAGCCGGGCCGCAGCAGTGGGGGCAGCTGCTGCCATGGAGGGCCTGATCTTTTTAGTGGGGCCCTTCCCCTTCTTCTTACCCTGACCTTTCCTGCCGGCTGGGGGGGCTCCCCCAGAATCTGAGGGGGGAAGGACATGGCGGCAGTGGAGGTCATCCCAATGCCCGTCGCTGCTGGCACCCAAGTGGGGGCGGTGGCAGGTGGTTCGGCATTGGCAGCAGAGGTAGAAGCTTGGGGAGGGTGATGGGGGCAGGCGGGAGAGGGGTAGCTGAGGCTGCTGGAGGGGCCCCACCCATCTCATCCCCCGCCATCGTGAGCAGGGAGGGAATTGGAGACACCAGAAGGAGGAGGGGAAAGGGGAAGCTGGTCGACCACTCCTACCTGCTAAGCTGCAGGCAGGGGAGGAGGGCTGGACGGGGGGGCAATCAGGGGTTAGGGGTCAGTCGCCAATGGGATGGAATTTCGGCTCCTCCAGCTGCACTGGGTGGGGGGGGATACAACAGCATTGGGGGTGCAGTGAAGAGGGTGTAAACTAAAATGGGGAGTAGCACAAGCGCATGGGAGGGGACATGGGTGCACGGAGCAAGGGGCTAAGCACGCTGGAGGTAGGGCAGGGAAACCAAGGGGCTAGCGTCAGAGGTTGGGGCGGGGCAAACACATAAGGGGTGTAGAGGGAAATGGGCAGGGCAGGCAAACAAACGGAAGCTAGTAAGGGGGCTGGGACAAAAAGGGGGGGCAAAGCTGCAAAGGGCAAATGGGGCAGGTAACAAAGGGCAAAACTGTGAGGTGGGCAATCCCGGGGCAGGGTCATGTGTGCTTGCACAAAGTCTGTTTAGGCTGGCTGCTGCTTCTGGCCCAAAGGGTGGAAATAGGGCACGGCAAGCTAAGCAAGCAGCTGAGTCCAGAGGCAGGAGCTGAGGCAGATGGTATACAGCCAGTGGGGGCGGTGGAGGGGGCAGTGGTGATAGTGGTGGGGGTTGGGGGACACACACAGATGGATCAGGGGGCAGTTCCACACCACACCCCCTGTGTCCCTGCAAACACACTCAAGACCCCCACCACAAGAGCACAGTTTGAGAGTTACTCAGTCTTAAGGCCCCCTCCCCAGTGGTCTGCAAAGTCGCTAGGTCCTCCCCCACTGGTAGATGGTCCTCCTCTTCTCCTCCTCGGGGTTTCAGCAGCTCTAGGCAGCAAGCTCTACAGCAGCAGCTCCAGCAACTCCAGGTGGTGGTCCAGGCAGGCAGAAAGGACCCTCTCAGGTGGTGGTGGTGGTGTCCACAGTAATGGCTAGGGCTGGGGTCCCTCACTCCTCCCTTCTGGGGAGTGGGCCAGCCCCAAGGGCTGCAGTTGGAGCAGTAGCAGCACCCGAGAGTGGGGGGCTAGCAGCCAGCCAGCAACCAGCGAGCAGAGAATGGTGGTGGTGTCTGGCCCAGCCAGGGGAGCAGCTGGAGCCATATTGGGATCCAAGAAGTGGGCAGGCGAAGCCCGTCCACTGCTAAAGGATCCCCCCTCCGCCTAAGGGGGGTCCACAGCACCTGGAAAGCCAAATAGTTATGGGGGACAACTAATGAACAATGGGGACAGGGGTGCGGTCAAAGGGTCAAACGAAGGGAACCGGAAGGGGACACCGAGCAGAGAACCCCAGACAGCACCCACTGCTCCTCGAAGGTGTCAAGGGAGTCAGCAGATGCCACCCAGCAGAACTCTGCCCGGAGGCGTGAACGGACGGAGGAGCAGAAATAGGCCCCAGAGTCACAGGAGACTCCATCGGCCAACCTCCTCACCCTCGTTTTATAGATGGCCACTTTAGCCAGGGGCAGGAGGAGGTTGACCAGGAGTCCCGTGGGTCTGGAGAGCCCCATGCGCTGAGCGAGTGTCAGGGGATCCAGCCAGTATCGCCGGTCATAGTCCAGGAGGTCTCCGACCCTGGTGACTTCTGCCAGGACCAACCTCCGGCGGACGGCGGGGGACTCTGCCACCTGCACACGGAGCTGGGGGTTGTGTAGCAGGGGCTCCGCCAGGAGATCTTCTCCCACGGAGGCTGCCACGGACTTGGTCACTGCGCACAGTTTCCCGGTCTGGAGGAGGTTGTGGTAGAAGACCGGCAACTTGGAGAGGTCTCGCGGAAGACCTCTCGAATGGAGATAAAGGAGCTGTCGGTCGTATCAGAGCCCCCAGAGGCGGCTCAGGAAGGCGTGCGCCAATACGCTTCATGCCGGACTACCTGCACCATAAAGGAGCCTCTGCAGGACCTGGAGGCAGAAGACACGGTTCTGAGTGCGAAAACACTTCAGGCCCTGCCCTCCCTCCTCCAGGGGTAGATGGAGAACCCCTTCAGGGACCCAGTGCAGTCCTGACCAGAAGAACTCCAGAATCAACGTCCGGAGGCTGGCTAGGAAATCCGGGCCGGGACCAGGGTGTTGATCCGGTGCCAGAGCCTGGACAGGACTAGTTGATTAAGCACCAGTGCCCTCCCTCGAAGGGAGAGACACCGGAGTAATCCGGTCCATCTCCGGAGCCACTCTACCACCCTGCCCTCTAAACCATGCCAGTTCTCCGGCAGAGACGGATGCGTGGCAGAAAGGTAAATGCCGAGATAGAGCAGCAGACCCGTGCTCCACCGGATGGCCTGAAGCGCGGGTGGGAGAGACCTCGCCTGCCACCAGTCCCCTACCACCAAGCCAGAGCTCTTGATCCAGTTGACCCAGGCAGAGGAGGCTGCCAAGTAAACGGTCTGGCAAGCCTCCACCCGCTCCAAGTCGCCCAGGTCCTGGACCACAAGGAGCACATCATCAGCGTACGCCAACAGGACCAGCCGCAGCTCTGGCTTCCGCAGCGCCAATCCTGTTAACCTCCTACGGAGGAGACAGAGGAAGGGCTCAATCTCCAGAGCATACAGCTGGCCCGAGAGGGACACCCCTGCCATACTCCTCGCCCGAAGCTGACCAGTTCGGTCAGGGTCTAGTTGATCCTGACCAGACATTCTGCGGAGGCATACACCACCTGGAGAAAATCCACAAATTGGGGTCCGAAGCCTAACGCTCGCAGAGTGCTCAGGAGATACCCGTGATCCACCCTGTCGAACTCCTTCTCCTGGTCCAGGGACAGGAGGACGAACGACAGACCGTCCCTACACCCGAGTTCCAAGGTTGTTGAAGATGGTGCGGCCCAGGATGGTGTAGGTCTGGTCTGGGTGGACCATGTCCGCCAGCACGGACCCTAGCTGCAGCGAGATGGCTTTCGCTACGACCTTGTAGTCCGTGCTGAGGAGCAAGACGGGACGCCAATTCCGTAAATCACAGAGGTCCCCCTTCTTTGGCAATAAGGTGAGCACAGCTCGCCTGCATGGAAGAGGGAGGACCCCGCTCTGCAAAGACTCGGCCCAGACGGTGACTAGGTCTGGGTCGAGGATGTCCCAGAACATGCGGTAGAACTCCATGGTCAGCCCGTCCATGCCCTGAGATTTATTAGTGGGCATGCGGCGGAGAGCTTTTGAGAACTCAGCCAGAGCAAGAGGCAGCTCTAGCCAGTCTTGGTCGCCTGCGCTGATCGTCGGGAGTCTGTCCCAGAGCACTCTGCAAGTGTTAGGATCGGTCGGATCCTGGGAGAAAAGGCATGTGTAGAAGGCCCTGGCCCTCCCCCACATCTCCGCTAGATCCGTGAGGGGGGTGTCATCCTCCGCAAGGAGGCAGATGACATGCTTCTTAGCCCCCCTCTTTTTCTCCAGGGTGTAGAAGAAGGGGGAGCCACAATTCATCTTCCGAAGGAGGCGGATGCGGGATCGAACTAAGGCACCCCGGGCCCGGTGGTCCTCGAGGGCCCGGAGCTCCTCCCACTTCTCCCGGCACGCCCCACAGAGGGATGGATCCTCGGGGCTGGCGACCAGATGCCTCTCCAGCTCTAAGAGCTCCCATTCCAACTTCCCTATCGCTGCATCCCTCCGTTGGCTGGTGCCCTGGGTGTAGTCGCGGCAGAAGAGCCGGGCGCGCACCTTCCCCAGGTCCCACCACTGCCGTGCCAAGGGAAAGGCACGCCGCTGCCCTTGCCAGGCCAGCCAGAACTCCCGGAAGGACGCCACGAAGCCCACATC
This sequence comes from Dermochelys coriacea, assembly GCF_009764565.3. Taxonomy (NCBI): domain Eukaryota; kingdom Metazoa; phylum Chordata; order Testudines; family Dermochelyidae; genus Dermochelys; species Dermochelys coriacea. The sequence goes on from NC_050069.1 coordinate 197,893,603, forward strand.
CTCTAACAAGCTGTTGTTAAAGTGCCAATAGGCTGGCCCCGGCCTCTCCGCACAGAGAGAGACCGTCATGGTGGTCAGGTGGTGATCGGAGAACGGGGCCGGCTGGATGCTGGAGGAGTGGGCCCGTGAAAGGTGGAAACATGATAAGCAGATGCGGTCCAACCGGGAGTGGCGCGACCGATGAACCTCCACCTGGACAAAGGTGAACGTCAAGACATTGTTTGGGTGTTGGTCGCACCTGACGTCCACGAGGGAGCGATGGTCGACTGTCCCCCGGAGGACATCCGCAGCGGCCGGGCACTGCTCGGTCTCCGAGCAGTCCCACTCCTCGAGGGTCGTATTAAAGTCCCCGCCCAGGACCAGGCACTCACGAGGATCCAAGGTGCCGAGGAAGGCGGACGCCTGCTAAAAGAAATGCAGCCGTTCCGGGCCCGATGTCGGGGCATAGACGTTGACAAGATTAACCACGAGCTCCTCCATACGGACCTGGAGGTGCAGCAGGCAGCCCGGCACAGCCTTGGCGACCCCCAGCACCTCGGACCGGAAGTCAGGGGAGAACAGGGTCACCACTCCAGCCGTACGAGCTGTGAGATGGCTAAAGTAGACCCTGTCCCCCCAATCCAGCCACCAGCTGTCTTCAGCAGCCGGAACCATATGGGTCTCCTGCAGGAAAACCACAGAGTACCCCCCTCCCGAAGGAAGAAGAGCACCGGGGACCTGCAGAGACCCATCCTACAGCCATGGTTGTTCAACGTTGTGATGGTAAGAGGTGTCATAAGGAGGGCTGGGGGGGATCCTCGCCGGCAGGGATGCTCGTGGCTCCGGACGGGCCACGCAGCAGTCCGTGACCTACCCCGTAGGTGAGTAAGGAGTCATGGAAGATGCGGACCCGCCGGTAGGCCGCGGCGCCCTGCTTCCCGGTCCTTTTGCCCTCTTCCATAAGGGCCCTTGCGGCCCGGAGGATAAGATGGAAATCCCCCCCATCGCTGGAGAGCGAGCTGCACCTTATTACGGGAGCCACGAACGTTCTCGAGGAACTCCCGCAGCTCCTCTTGCAGCGTATGGGGGGCCGGGGTCACTAGGCCCTGGCTTTGCTCCGGAGGGACCGCCAACACAGCCCCGTCACCTACCAAGACAGGCAGGCAAGGGGTGGACCCCCGACACGGCACCCGCTGGGCTGGCACCACATGGCCCCCCTCAAACCCCGGCTCAATTGGGGGCGGTGGAGGGAAGATAGCAGCCCCTGGTGAGTCGGGACTGGGAAATACAGAGGCTGCTCCTTGGGGACTATCCTCTGGGGGCGAGGAGGTGGTGGCCCCAGGGGCGGCAATGATATCACGGGAGGGGACAGGGACGGGGTTGACAACAAGGGCAGGGCAGGGATCCAGAGTAGGAGCAGGACAGGGGTTGGAAGCAGAGGCAGGGAAAGGGGCAAAGGCAGGATCCTGGACTCCAGGAGCCCACGCAGCTGGAGATTGGCCCCCCTTGATGGAGCTCAAGGGACTGGTGGGTGGGAAGGGGGCCCTCCATGATGCCGGGCTCTGACACCACAGCCGGCAGAGAAGCCACAGCATTTCCAGTGGGGTCCCCACCCTGGAAGGAGGTTGGTTGCCCCACGTCCACAAGGGACAGCCTGCGGGGCCCGGGTCCCAGCTGCACGGCACCGGCCGTCGCCTCAATGGGCTCAGCGGCCGAAAGCAGGGTGCCACCTGCAGCTGGGCAGATGGAGGAGCCCAGGCAACCCTCAGGGGCGGGAGCAGAAGCAGCAGTTAGGGAGGAGGAGCATGGAGAAGGGGGGGCCGGGGTGAGGTCACTCAGATCGAGGCCCGCTGACAGGGGGTTGTCCTCCCCCTGGGTGACTGGGGTCAGATCCAGGGCCTCAATCTCCTCGTAGATGGAGGGAAGCTCCCCTTCCACCACCCTGGAGGTCTCCCCGCCAATGCCCAAAGTGATGCTCGCCTCGGGGCTCACAAGGGCTCCGGATGGTAACAGGGCAGGAGAGGCTCCATCGGGGCCTTGAAGGGAAGGGGCTCCAATGGAGGGACGGTACTGCCCTCCTGTGCTGCCACGCCCTCCCCAGCTGGCACTGGGGGATGGAACGCGCCTGTGGGCAAAGCAGAGGGCTCGGCCTTGGTGCCCCCTTTTTTGGTCTTCTGTGGGGCTTCTGCATCGGTGGAAGGGAGTGGAGCTCGAGCCTTTCGCTTGCCCCGCTTCCCCAGGACTAGGGCCCAGCCCTCCATGGCATCATCAGGGGGCCGACTAACAGGGGTCGGGTCAGGAGGCGGGGGTGATGGCTCAGGGACTGTGGGAGGCAGTGGTGGAGCAGCGTGAGGGAGGGAAAATCCCCCTGGGGCGGGCCCTCTCCCATGCTTGGTGGTATCCCTGCCGCACCCTCCTCTAGATGCCCCGCCCAACTGCAGGCAGCAGAGGCGGGGTTTTTGCGCTCGTCTGGGCCTGCTGGGGGGAGCGCCCCTTGGGCCCAAGTGGGAGCAGTGGTGGACTGAGTGGGAGGAGGGGCGGCTCCAGGTGCTGGGCAACCAGGGGCGCCGGCGATGACGGGGCCGGTGCCCCGCCGGGGCTCGGGGGTCCCGGAGGACCCTCCTTGTCGGGCCAAGGGGCAGTCCCTCCAGACTTGCCTCATCACTCAGCAGAGGTAGCACCGGGCCTCCCCCATGGAATAGTGCACCTGGTAATGGACCCCCTGGTAGGGGACCAAAAAGGACCCCTCAAGCACCTCTGTCACGCGCCACCGGCAGCAGTTGAAGCTGTACTTGCCAGCAGAACAAGAGGACGTGACGGAGGGCGGGGTCCTTGCAGCCCAGTGAGAGAGGGCTCAGAACAGAAAGGGGCTTCCCCAGGGTCAAGAGGGCGGGTAATAGGGAAGGAAGGGGGGGACTGAGGTCAGGACAAGGCGGACGCCCAGGTTGTCCAATGGCTCCAGGGGATGAACACGCCCCCCACTGCCAGGCCCTTCTCCACCACCTCCTGAGTGGCAGCCTCCGATGCTAAAAAGACGACCTTCTTCTTCCCCTGGCCCTTCCCCTGCCCCCGGAATCCAAAGGGGCGAGAGGCATGGCAGCAGTGGAGGTCACCCCGGTGCCCACTGCTGCCGGCGCCCCGGTGGGGGCAGGTGGTGTGGCAGCAGCAGGTGAGGTAGAGGCTTGGGGTGGTGACAGAGGAGCAGGCGGGGGAAGGGTGTCTGGGGCTACTGGAGGGGCCCCACCCGTTGTGTCCCCCGCCATAAGAAGCGGGGAGGGAGGGGAAAACAATCAAGAAGCTGCTAGAATCAATTAAGGCAGGCTAATCAGGGCACCTGGGTTTTAAAAAGGAGCTCACTTCAATTTGTGGTGTGCATGTGAGGAGCTAGTAGCAAGAGGCACTAGGAGCTGAGAGTGAGAACATGGTCTGTTGGAGGACTGAGGTGTACAAGCATTATCAGACACCAGGAGGAAGGTTCTATGGTGAGGATAAAGAAGGTGTTGGGAGGAGGCCATGGGGAAGTAGCCCAGGGAGTTGTAGCTGTCGCACAGCTGTTCTAGGAGGCACTCTAGACAGCTGTATTCCACAGGGCCTTGGGCTGGAACCCAGAGTAGAGGATGGGCTCGGGTTCCCTCCAAGTCCTCCCAACTCCTGGTCAGACCCAGGAGGAGTCAACTTGGACTGTGAATTCAGAAAAAAAACCAAGCTGAGGGCTGCCATAAAGCTCCAAGACGAGCAAGCCGCCAATGAGCACAAAACCCACCAAGGTAGAGCAGGAACTTTGTCACACCACCAGACGGTATGCAATCAGCCTGGATGGGCCATTAGGAAGGACAATAGGACTTTGAAGATACTAATCTCCCTCCTTCCTGAGAAGTTTCCTGGGATGCTGCTTTGATACAGTAGGGTTATGTGATCATGTCACCTGGTACAGTATACTATCTTGAAATTCTTTTACTTTTCCATGGGAAGAGGGTGGGGGTTAAACTGGGAAACAAAGGATTCCCACCATATGCAAATCCTATTTAAGGCCCTGGGGAATGAGTTAACACAGGCTCTTCTCCACTGCCTCCCCACCCAAGAAGGAAGACTGCTGAAAACACCTGAAGAAACAAAGGAACTAAGCTGAGGGAGGCAGGGGCTGAGCCCAGGTGAGAAAGGTCAGCCTATGAAGGGTATACCTGGAGATTTAAGCTGCAAGCAGTGCAGTTTACCTTCAAAAAACTCTGCAACCTGAATAAAACAGCATTTAGGGTGAGAAATTACTATTTGTAGCCAATTTTTTTAAAGTGTGCAGCCTAGTTTGCATGTTTTGTTTGCTCAGTAATCTGCTTTGTTCTGTTTGCTATCCCATATAATCACTTAAAATTTACCTTTTGTAGTTAATAAACTTGTTTTTTGTTTATTCTAAAACCTAGTTTGTTCAATTCATACTGGGGTGGGCAAAAAGCTGTGTATATCTCCCTCCACGTTGAGGGAGGGAGTGAATTTCATGAGTTTGTGCTGTATAGATTTCTATATAACACAAAACAATGTAATTTTGGGTTTACCCTCCAGAGGGGGTGTGCATCAGAGTGCTGGGCAATCACCAAGCTGAGTCCTCTCACACACAGCTGATTGCAGATTCTGTGGGATTCTACAATGTGTAGAACACACAGCTCTGTGTGTTCCTAGTTGTGTGTGTGCTGGAAGGGGGCTTGAGTGCCTTTCACAGCAGCTCAGAGTAAGGGGAACCCAGGCTGGTGGTACAGGTGGGCTCAGTGGGATCCCAGCACATCAGATGGTACTCTGGAATGGGGGTCCAATTTGTCACACATTCCTTCTGATTCAGGGCAGGAGTTAGTCTGCTAATGGGGAAAAAATAAGAAAGTTATATTTTATTTTACAACTACATGTTTTTCACAGCTCATAACAGAGGTAAAGGTTGTGCTGTGGTAAAATAACTTGAACTAGGAAATGTGTCTGTAAGACTCTCATCAGGGGAAGAGAGAGAGATGGTATAGTGGTTTTATTTCTGCAGACCTGAATTTCTGTCCTCATTAGGGTGACAAGAGAAAATGAGATTGGCGGTCTCTAGTTCTGACTGGCTTTTATCTGCATCAGAAACCCTCCCTCTCCCCTCCGAACTGTAGTCTCTTCTGATTAGAATTCCAGAATTATTGTAACCAGAGTGCTGCACTGCTCTGCCGATGTTGCCTTGGCATGAGCCTTCCTCCTGCCTATGTTCTCAGCTTTTTCATCAATGATTTCAACAAATTTGATTTGATATCTGATCATGGGATAGTCTTGTGCTATATAAAAACATGCACAGTACTTCTTTAAAATAAGTTTCTTTAGTTCTTTCCATTCTGTAGCTTTCTTCTGGTGTTCTGGTGATTTTAGTCCAGAGATCACAAAGACTTTTGGACCTCTGAGAGAGGTTGTTCATGCATTTCATGTGAAAGCAGGTGTTAGGTTGGATTTGCTTTCATATGTTCTGTAATCACAGGAAGCCATGTTGGTTCCAAAATGGAGTTTTATGCCCATGTGAGCTATAGATTTATTTTCCCGCTCTTTTATTTCTCCTCAGAAGAGGTAAACAACTTCTGCATAGAACTGGTTTTTACCACCTTTTCCACAGGGTTTCCCAGAAGGGGTTTCCTGCTCCTTCTACGGGGTTTCCTGGGCCAGATTATATAAATCTGCCCCGAGCACTGCTCAGCTGCTGTCCATCTGAGTGGCAGCTAGGGCCACAGGCCACGGGTCTGAGCTGCAGGCATCTATCAATTTTAGTGATAGAAGGGATAGGGATTTTCCTCCAACAGCTTCCTCACCTGCGAGAAGGAGAAGCACCATCCACCGCCGATCTCCTGGATGCAACATCTGCTTCCCCCGTGGTCTTGAGGAAACATCAAGGGACTCCTTGGAGATCCTCTCCAAAGGCTTACCATTAGCCAGAGGATTGAGGTCCCAAGCATCAGCCATCGTTTTGAACTGGGAAGAAGGATTTTTTTATATATATGTTTTATAGGGTTGAGTTTGGGGGTAATCACTGTATTGCATCATTTGTTGTTTATTCCCCTTCTTATTTGCTTCACTCTTTGTTATAAACTCTTCAATACACTTTATTTGATATTACCTTTACTAACTGACTCCTCATTATTCAGGGTGGGAGGGGTCTTCTTTGCAAGGGAAGGGATCCTACCAGATGGCAGGTGCTGGATAGGGAGGTCGAACCTAGGGAGACAGAAAGCACAGGGGTCTCTTATCTTAACACACTTTCTCCTCCTTTGTCTTTCAGTCCTTTTCCCCCCTCTAACACAGGTCAGTGCTCTAATTAATTTCTGTGGGCCTATCACAGATTCTCCATTTGACTGCCCAGTTTTTGGTCTTTTCTTATGTTGGTATTGATAATGAATTGAGGTTAGAGTATCTTGTTATGTAGGGACAAACTTAGGTAATTTTACCTATGCTTTAAGTATCAATAGGGTGATTAGACATCTAGTGAGAAAAATCAGGACTGGGGGTGGGGGGTAATAGGAGCCTATATAAGAAAAAGATGCAAAAATAGGGACTGTCCCTATAAAATTGGGATAACTGGTCACCCTAAATAACAAGTATCAGAGGGATCGGAAATGCCCTATTGCTTTAATTTTCCAATAGGTGATAGATATCTTAAGAAAGTTAATTCAAGGGTTTGGAGATTTTTTTGTTTTGTTTTGTTTAGCATTTCTAAGAGAAGCCCTGTAAAGAAGGTATTTCCTGTACTATTTCAGTAAGAAACTGATCAGTTGGACTCCTGGAATTTTAAAATTGAGGTCACCGATGTCAGACATTAAAAATAGAAGTAAAGAGAGGCAGCAAGACAGGTTTCAGAGTAGCAGCCGTGTTAGTCTGTATTCGCAAAAAGAAAAGGAGTACTTGTGGCACCTTAGAGACTAACAAATTTATTAGAGCATAAGCTTTCGTGAGCTACAGCTCACTTCATCGGATGCATTTGGTGGAAAAAACAGAGGAGAGATTTATATACACACACACAGAGAACGTGAAACAATGGGTTTACCATACACACTGTAAGGAGAGTGATCACTTAAGATAAGCCATCACCAGCAGCAGGGGGGGAAAGGAGGAAAACCTTTCATGGTGACAAGCAAGGTAGGCTAATTCCAGCAGTTAACAAGAATATCAGAGGAACGGTGGGGGGTGGGGTGGGAGGGAGAAATACCATGGGGAAATAGTTTTACTTTGTGTAATGACTCATCCATTCCCAGTCTCTCTTCAAGCCTAAGTTAATTGTATCCAGTTTGCAAATTAATTCCAATTCAGCAGTCTCTCGTTGGAGTCTGTTTTTGAAGCTTTTTTGTTGAAGTATAGCCACTCTTAGGTCTGTGATCGAGTGACCAGAGAGATTGAAGTGTTCTCCAACTGGTTTTTGAATGTTATAATTCTTGACGTCTGATTTGTGCCCATTTATTCTTTTACGTAGAGACTGTCCAGTTTGGCCAATGTACATGGCAGAGGGGCATTGCTGGCACATGATGGCATATATCACATTGGTAGATGCGCAGGTGAACGAGCCTCTGATAGTGTGGCTGATGTGATTAGGCCCTATGATGGTATCCCCTGAATAGATATGTGGACAGAGTTGGCAACGGGCTTTGTTGCAAGGATAGGTTCCTGGGTTAGTGGTTCTGTTGTGTGGTGTGTGGTTGCTGCTGAGTATTTGCTTCAGATTGGGGGGCCGTCTGTAAGCAAGGACTGGTCTGTCTCCCAAGATCTGTGAGAGTGATGGGTCGTCCTTCAGGATAGGTTGTAGATCCTTGATGATGCATTGGAGAGGTTTTAGTTGGGGGCTGAAGGTGATGGCTAGTGGCGTTCTGTTGTTTTCTTTGTTGGGCCTGTCCTGTAGTAGGTGACTTCTGGGTACTCTTCTGGCTCTTAAGTGATCGCTCTCCTTACAGTGTGTATGATAAACCCATTGTTTCATGTTCTCTGTGTGTGTGTATATAAATCTCTCCTCTGTATTTTCCACCAAATGCATCTGATGAAGTGAGCTGTAGCTCACGAAAGCTTATGCTCTAATAAATTTGTTAGTCTCTAAGGTGCCACAAGTACTCCTTTTCTTTTCATCCAGTAATATGATTCAAAGAACTGCCTCTTATTCCTGTCCAGCCTTGATTTCACAGGATGAGCTCAATTTTGGAAAACATATATTTTTCAAAGAAGGATCTTGATTTTTACTTACTAAAATTTTTGATATCTTAATATTACTAGAAAATGGTACTGTCTCTTATTGAATTGTAAATCTTGTACAATATTTTGGTTAGAAAAAATTTTTATGGAAACTTGTAAGACACTCCAGATGGATCTAAAATTGTGTTAAGACAACTTGGTGGCAGTTCAACTTGACTAAGTTGCAAGTAATGACTTCACATTGTAAAAATAGGTTAATTATCTCCTATACATTGATGGGCTCTGAATCTGCAGGATTCTTGTGGTTTTTTAAAAAAAAAAAAAAAACCCTCCTCGCCTCATTGAAGTCACTGGAAGTTTTGCCACTGACTTCAGTGAAGCCAGGATTTCATCCTTAAGAGTTGCAGGCTATGTCTAGAGTGCAATCTGAGGTGCTCTTGCAGCATGCATAGACACACCTCTGCTAGAGTTAGTACCAATAGCAGTGAAGCTGCGGCAGCGCTGACTTTAGAGCAGGCTAGCTGCTTGAGTAAGTACCCAGAATGCTGGTGGGCTTATAGAGCCTGCACTGAAACCTGTGCTGTTGCAGCATTGCTGCTTGTGCTAGCTAGATTAAAGCGCTTAGGTAAGTCTACACATGCTGCAATCACATCTCCCATTGCAATGTAGACACACCTATAGTGGTTGGCTCACTGAAGATATTTATCAGTCTACAGCAGCAGCTAAAGACTGGATGCATTTAAAAATGGAAAGAAAATTATATGAAAAGTACTGTGATGACATTATTGTATATAGCTAGAATTTTCAAGGGAATTGTAATGGCCTTTGGTGACTAACTTATTCAGCCTGTTTTAAAAATCCTAGCCTGTGTCATAGGCGGAGATGGTAGTGTTGCTATGTTAAGGTTGCTCAACACTTGCCATTATAAAACCCAGATCTGAGTATTTTATATCTTTGCAAAACTTTAACTAGGCTAAAATTTCCCACACCAGTTGTCTACCTCAGGCTGAATTGTTTTGGGAAAGCTTCAGTGGAAGTGGTTTAGCCACTTCTGAGAATAAGATAAGGGGAAAATATATTTTGCCCATGTAAAAATAATATTAAAACCATTTTCTTGAGAAAATGAGGCTCTAGCACCTCCATGCTCTGGAACAGAGACTTTACCTTTAACAGAAGTTCACCCTAGTGTAAGGCAACTATGGCTTACCATCCCTGTGAAAATTTTCTCAAACTTGGCCAAGTATTGAGCAGCTGAAAAATCTCAGTTCACACATGCTTAATAGAGACTTGTTAGAATTTGGCAGCTAAATTCTCCAGAGTCCATCTGCAATGAGCATGCATGCTCCTTCCTGGAGCTGCAGGGACTGAATAGAAGTTTCCCAGTAATTGTTCTTCCAAGTTGCCAATGGCTGCTGTGCTGACAGGCATACGAACTGAGAACAGGTTGACTTTTTTCCCCTGCTGTTTCAGTGACCCCACTGTAGGCACCCAGGCCTCATGGGGGAGTAGGAAGAGGTGGCGAAGCAGCGTGATTTGAATATGCAAGGGTGAGGAATAACATTTGCAGGACATGGGGAGAATAGTAGCGGGGGGAGAGGGGCCTACAGGAGCCAAAGGTGGGCAGCACAGGAGGAGGGGGTTGGGGTCATATAGGTGCAGAGAGGGAGGGGACGGGGTCCATGAGTTTAGAAGATTTAAAGGATTGGACGCTTCTATGGCTAATGAGTATCCAGAGTTATAATAAAGATATTAAAACTAGAGATTTGGAAGTTCTATAATCCCCCATGATTCAGGGCAAAAAACAAGAAACTGTTACTAATGGGGATTAGGAAGAAACATTTTCTGTGGGCAGGATATAACATAACTGCCTGCTGCAGGGTTTGTTGCATGCTCCTTTGAAGCAACTGGTATTGCTGCATCAGGATACTGGGATAGATGGTCCACTGCTCTGATCCAGTATGGCAATTCCTAGGATCCTATACTGAGTGAAGGTATACCTTAATTTAGAGTATCATGTAAAATTGATTTTCTTGCCTTAACAAAAAATATCTGAGCACTCAGCACACATAAAAAGGGGCCCTCATCTCAAGGGAGGCCTGCCACCACCAAAAAAACCCAAAACAAAACTGGGTGGTAGTGCTGTAACCCCGTGCAGCAAGTCACAATGTCACTAAACTTTGGTGTGCCTGTCCCTCTGTCGTGATGGTAGGGTGGCTGAACCAAACCTGAGTGATGTGGGGCTGTGTAAGTACAGGGTGGGTACTGGGAGAGACTGGAGATGGGTGGCTGGGATAGGGAGGAGCTGACCAAGCTCAGGATGGGAGTGGAGCATTGGGCCATGGGGGCATCAGTGAGTAGCCAGGAATTTTCTGGGAGTAATGGATGAGGGGCTGAGGGTGCATTGTTGGTGGACTATGGAGTGAGCGGGGAACATTGGGCTACAAGGGGAGGATATGGGGGTAAGTGGGAGATGGGGTGGAGTGAGTTGGAGGGGCTGTGGGGGGAATGGGGATGTTGGGGGCTGCAGTGAGTGGGATATATGTCAGGGCTGCTGGGATGTGTGTGGAGGCTGTCAGGGTGAGTGGTGGGGCTGGTGGAGGGTTGTTGGGATATATGCAGGATGGAAAGGGCATTTGGGGGTCTCTGTGCAGTGGGGGTGATTTAAGGATAGTGAGGAGAGGCTGTAAGTTCCATAGTACATTGGGCCCCAAAATTCTTTAAGCTGGGCCTGTATCTGAGAATAAAAAGGTCCAGAAAAAGGCAATAAAATTTGTCAGAGAGAGAGCTGGATTTAGCTATTATGAAAAATTCAGAAATTTAGGATGATTTAACCTGGAAAAGAGAAGAGTAAAACAGCTCTTTCCTGAGGTATTCAGAATTTTGAAGGATGTAGTGCATGTGATCAGTCCCTCCTTTTTGCAATGTACGACATAATAATTAATATAATTTTAATAAGTTGTATTGCTCAGTCTCATGGCCATAGGCATCCGAGCACCTTATAAAAATCTAATTAAATAACACAGAATTAATTATTTAGCAAAGCTTGTTGGAGGGACTTTTGGCAGGAGGGTTGTTTAAAATGTATTTTATAGACTTGCACAGAGGTAGGCTATTTTGGATAAATACAATCAGGTTAATTAGGAAGATTATTAGTAAACCAGACTCCTTATGTTGAAAACAACACAGGAGAAAAAAACTCTTATGGGAACACAAACAGTTTTTCCTTATGTGTGTCTCATTTCTCTTATGAAGAGATGGGCCAGAGATGACCTGTACCTGCAGATAGCTGGGGGTGAGAGCAGGCAGAGTGAGAATAGCAAACTCAGCAGATGTTACTGACCATGCTCAGTCCTTGTGAGCATGCTTAGTACAAGCCAAGAAGCAAATCGGAAGGGAATGACATGACCCTGCATACTCCCTCACCCATTGCCTCTGGGCCTTTATCTGAAATATACCTTCCAAGTGGGGAACATTGACAATACCTGTAACAGGGTGGGTTGCCCTGACAGCTGAAGAGCCTGAGGCTAAGCCAACCTGATTACAGAATAAATCCCAGCTGAGAGGCATCAGGTAATTCCCCATAAAGAGCAGAAGGTGGCTGCAGTGAAGGGGGAGAGCCTGGTTTAAGTGGTGAGAAAACCCAGTTGGGGAAAGAGCTGGAGAGAGAACCTGGAAGGAAAGATCTCCAGGCAGTGGGGCCTGAGAGAGAGTCCCTGTCTAAGTGGAGAGGGGATTGAAAACCTCTGCAGGCAGAAAGGGCCTAGGAGAGACCCTGTCTAATACTGGGAAGAGATGGAGAGACCCAGAAGGGAACTTATGAGGCTGGATAGGGCTGCCCAGGGAAAACTGCAGCGTAGCTGTTCAGTATGGGCCCTGGGCCAGAACCCAGAGTAGGAGCGGGTGGAACTGGGTTTCCTTTCCAACCTCAAGGAAGGGGGCATACAAACCCACCACAAGGGTTATCAAGCCCAGTAAGGGAGGTAGAGACTGAACCTAAGACAGATTGAGGAAGAGCCCCAGAACAGGGGGAAGATTTTTATTTGTGTTAAAGATATTTGGGGACTTTGAGTTTAGATGATTGTGACCCTGGAAGTGGTGGATTTAAGATGGTGACTCAGCTGGAGGGCTGAGTGACTGTCAACAGGGGGCACTAGCCCACCAAAAGAACTGCTACACAAGTGGTGGGCAAACTTTTTGGCCCAAGAGCCATATCTGGGAATAGAAATTGTATGGCAGAATGTTCACAAAATGGAGGTTGGGGTGCGGGCTCTGGCTGCGGATGCGAGCTCCGGGGTGGGGACAGAAATGAGGAGTTCAGGGTGCGGGAAGGGGCTCCAGGCTGGGGCGGAGATGTGTGTGGGGGTGAGGGCTTTGGCTGGGGGTGCAGGTTCTGGGGTGGGGCTGGGGATGAGGAGTTAGGGGTGTAGGAGGGTGCTCTGGACTGGGATTGAGGGGTTCAAAGGGTGGGAGGGGGATTGGGGGGCAGCAGGTTGGGGTGCAGGCTCCAGGGTGGGGCTGGAGATGAGGGGTTTGGGATGCAGGAGGATGTTCCAGGCTGGGATTGAGGGGTTTGGGATGCAGGAGGGGGATCAGGGCTGGGGCAGGGGGTTGAGGCATGCGGAGAGGCTCGGGTGCAAGGTCCGGGCGGTGCTTACCTCTAGCAGCTCCCAGAAGTGTCCCTTCTCCAGCTCCAATGCGACCAGATGGCGCTGCACACTGCTCCATCCACAGGCACTGCCCCTACAGCTCCCATGGGAGCACTAGAGGGGGCCATTGGAGGGGAGCCATGCCGCTGCTTCAGGAGCTGCGTGGAGCAGCCCCCAACCCTGCTCCCGGCTTCTGGGAGCTGCATGGAGTGGCCCCTGAGCCCCAGCTGGAGCGTCGGAGCGGAGCAAGCCCCAGATCCCACTCCCCACCGGGAGCTTGAGGGCTGGCTTAAAAATGTCTGGTGGGCCAGATTTAGTCCATGGGCTGTTGTTTGCCCACTCCTGGGCTACACCATACCTGGCCACCAAGAGGTGTGTGTGGAGGGAGGGTGCTGTATAGGGGTGAGTGAATTCGTTTACAGTACCTTATTGTACCAGCCAACTAAGGGTGAAATTCGGACAGAAAACCTTTCATAGACTCTCAACCAGTAAACTTTTCTCGGGGAAAAATAAACGAGGAAGGACAATAAGCTTGTGAGGGTATACCACAAATAATGAAGGCATTGGAAACAGATAACATCCAGCATGTTAAGACTGATAATATTTGTGTCTCAATCTTGATGGGCACAAAATGTTTTAGGTTTACAGTTGTTTGGAATATATGGCATTTAACAAGGATGATCTTTGTGTATGTCACATGGCTGTATTCATCCACAGTTCTTGATGTGAAATGTTACTGTGCCCACATACTTTAAGTGTGGTCAAGATCAAAGGAGGTTCTATGATGCATGCTGAGCCTTACTGTAAATGTTGAACCGTTCTGGGACAAGTTGCTTTCTAAACTGTTCTTTGAATCATTAGCCTTGTGTCCCAAAATGACAAACACACTGGGTCAAATTCTGCTGTCCCTCACAGCAGCAGAACCCCACTTTATTATTTCATTCCACATTCTTTGTTTGTATTTTCAGAGGATAATATGAAGGCCATGATTGACAGCTCGTTTGTAATGAAAATGGGCTTTTGCTTGTTCAGTAAATAAATAACTTGCAATTATTTTAAGAATCTAATTGTTGAAGACTCATATTGAGACCGTTGGCTATATTGTACATGAGTGTGAAGTGCAAAAAATCCAGACTACAGCTAACTACCAAATTAGAAATAATTTTAAATCACAGGAAGGGTTGGGGGAATCAAAATAATTGAGACTCAAAACCAATTGGCAGGCCACAGTGTGTAAATAAAATGACCAGCTAATTGTATTCCCTGGTGAATCCAGTCCAAATGGACCAGACGGGTTGAGTGCATAATAGAACACATGCACTATGGTTTGAAAATCTCTGGGAATACTGAGCTGCCTTATGCCACCCCAATGGAGCTGAAATTGTAGCGAACAGAATGCTGGAACTACGTTGTATTATCAGAGGACATGGAACCATTTATTTGAACTAAACACTTTGTGCTGTCATGCTGGTGCGACAGAAAATGGCACTAAGCACAGATGAGTGACTATTTTAGTCTGGATAAATATTCCAGTTTATCAAGCCATGTCCTCAGATCTGCTAAAGTATATAAATATAGTTCAAAATCAGATGTTAACACTTCACTTTTTATAAGCTCAGGAAGAGGTTTTCAAGTTTTCTTCTGGCTGCATGAAGTTCCAAATATATTGAGCTACACTGGTTTTTCAGATTATTCCACCGCAAAGTGGATAATTAAACTTGAATTTTGTTGTTTTTTAAAAAACATTTTGAAATTTTGTTTAAATCTGTAAGTCTATCAACTTTTTCAACTGCTGGCCTTATTGTCTGGGAACAAATGCCCTGATTCAAGAAAGAATCCCTGTTCAGGACACTGCTTAAGCATGTACTTAAGTACTATTATTATTATTATTTTACTATTTGTGTTACCATACTGCCTAGGACCCCATTGTCCTAGGTGCTATACAATCACAGAACAAAAAGATAATCCCTGCCCTAAACAGCTAAGTATAAGACAGAACACAAGAAATGGATAGTCAGACAGACAGATGGGAGAGTGTACAACAAAATGAAACAGTATTGGTTAGCATGACAGACAGTGGTCTCAGCACCCTTGCCAAAATCAAGCACAGGTATAAGTACTCTCTTGAATTGGTTCTAAATCTTGAGGTCTTTTCTCAGGTCTCAGCTCTCCCTTACGTGGGAATAACCTGAAAAACACTAACTTTTATTCATAAAGTACTGTAAGAGGAATTCCAGATTTATAAAATGTGCGTGGGTGAGTGAGCATATGCTAACATTTAATCACTTTTGGCCTGATTCTTCTCTCTCACAAGTATGAACAAGGAGTTATTCACTGAAGTCATTGAAGTTACACTGGTGTAAGTGAGCTCAGAATCAGGCTCATAGACTTAGACCTGATGATGACTGAGCCCTGGTCTACACTACAGGGTTCGATCGAATTTAGCCGTGGTTAGGTCGATTTTATAATGAATGCATCTACGCAAGCAACGCCGTTCCGTCAACCTAAAGGGCTCTTAAAATTGACTTCTATACTTCTCCCCGGCGAGGGGAGTAATGCTAAAATTGACCTTGCTGGGTCGAATTTGGGGTAGTGTGAATGCAAATTGTTGTTGTTGGCCTCCAGGAGCTATCCCGGAGTGCTCCAATGTGACCGCTCTGGACAGCTCTTTCAACTCCAATGCACTAGCCAGGTACACAAGAAAAGCCCCGGGAACTTTTGAATTTCATTTCCAGTTTGGTCAGCGTGGCGAGCTCAGCAGCACAGGTGACCAGGCAGTCCCCCCAAAATCGCAGACGAGCTACAGCATGGAGCGAATGGGAGACACTGGATCTGATTGCTGTACGCGGAGAAGAATCTGTGCAGGCAGAACTCCGATCAAAGAAGAAATGCACAGTGCATGATGGACAGAGGCTACAACAGGGACACACAGCAGTGCCGCATGAAAGTCAAGGAGCTCAGGCAAGCCTACCAAAAGACAAAGGAGGCAAACGGTCACTCTAGGTCAGAGCCCCATACATGCCACGTCTATGATCAGCTGCATGACATTCTTGGGGGGGACCCTACCACTACCCCACCACTGTCCATGGATACCTGCAAGGGGGGAGTCTCATGCAACACAGAGGGGGATTTTTTGGATGAGGAAGAGGAGAATGCACAGCAGGCAAGCAGTGAATCCATTCTCCCCGACAGCTCCATCACCCTGGAGCCAATACCCTCCCAAGGTGGGACCTCTGACCCTGAAGGTGGAGAAGGCACCTCTGGTGAGTATACATTTGTAACTACAGTACAGGGTTTAAAAGCAATAGTTTAATGTTTGATTTGCCCTGAAGACTTGGGATCCATTCGCGGCCAGTACAGCTACTGGAAAAGTCTGTTAATGTGTCTGGGAATGGAGCGGGAATCCTCCAGAGATATCTCCATGAATCTCTCCTAGAGGTACTCTGAAAGCCTTTGCAGAAGGTTTCTGGGGAGGGTTGCCTTATTTTGTCCTCCACGGTAGGACACTTTACCACGCCTAGCAAGTAGTCTGGAATCATTGCAACACAAAGCATGGCAGCGAATGGTCCTGGGTTTTGATCGCATTCAAGCAACATTTGGTCTTTATCTTTGTGTTAGCCTCAGGAGAGTGATATCATTCATGGTCACTTGGTTGAAATAGGGGAATTTTTGTAAGGGAGCAGTAAAAGGACCCCGTTCATGCTAGGCTGTTTGCTCTTGGCTAAAAGGGATCATCCCACAACCATGTGGCAGGGGGAGGGGTGAAGGGATCATCCCAAATAGCCACACAGAGCGGTGGGAGGAGGTGTGTGCTGCACATCCACCCGAAAACCGCAGCCCCTCCTTTTAAATGGCAAACCCAACCAGTATTGCTTGCTATGGGAAAGGAGGACACTGCAGTTTGAAAACATTCCCATATGTTATGAAAGCATTAGAAGCCAAACCCGCATACCCTTTGACTTACCATGGCTGCCTGGAAACTGAATTCTGTTGCCCAGCCATGTATGATGTGTCACCATACCAGCAGGTGGTCAATATAAAAGGCAAAATGCAACCTTGTACCTAAAGCACATGTGCTGTCTGCTGTGAATTGCTTGATTCACTGTGAAAGTCTCCCTTTTGTTCTCAGAAATGTATAGTCTTAAATTTTACTCTCCCTTTTTTATCTCCCTGCAGGTGCAAATGCTTTTATGCTCCCCCATCATCTCTGTCCCTGCGGTTATTGCAGATTGGAAGGCCAAAAAAAACGCACTCGTGATGATGTGTTTTCTGAGCTCATGCAGTCCTCCCGCACTGATAGGGCATAGCTGAATTCATGGAGGCATTCAGTGGCAGAGTCCAGGAAAACATTAAATGAGCGCGATGAGAAGAGGTAGGATGCAATTCTGAGGCTAATGGGGGGAGCAAACGGACATGCTTAGGCATCTGGTGGAGCTGCAGGAAAGCCAACAAGAGCACAGACCGCTGCTGCATCCATGTACAACCACCTGTCCTCCTCCCCAAGTTCCATATCCTCCACACCCAGATGTCCAAGAATGCGGGCGGGAGGCTCTGGGCACCCAGCCGCTCCACCCAGAGGATGGCCCAAGCAACAGAAGGCTGACATTCAAACAGTTTTCATTTGTCGTGTGGCTCGAATAAGCAATGTGCCCTTATCCTTCCCTCCTCCCGCACCCCACCTGGGCTACCTCATCAGTTAACAATTTTTTTTTTTAAAAGAAAGAGAGAGAGAATGCATGGTTTCAAAACAATTGTGACTTTATTTCCTTTGCCAGCTGTGATTGAAGGGGGGAGTGTGGTTGGCTTACAGGGAATTAAAATCAACAAAGAATCCAGGTTTGGATCAAGGAGAAACACACACAACTGTCACACCGTAGCCTGGCCAGTCATGAAACTGCTTTTCAAAGCCTCTCTGATGCACAGTGCGCCTCCCTGTGCTTTTCTAATAGCCCTGGTGTCTGGCTGTTCAAAATTGGCAGCCAGGCAATTTGCCTCAACCTCCCACCCAGCCATAAATGTCTCCCTCTTACTCTCACAAATATTATGGAGCACACAGCAAGCAATAATAACAATGGGAATATTGTTTGCGCTGATGTCTAACCTAGTCAGCAAACAGCACCAGCGAGCTTTTAAACATCCAAAAGCACATTCTACCACCATTCTGCACTTGCTCAGCCTATAATTGAGCTGCTCCTTACTACTGTCCAGGCTGCCTGTGTATGGATTCATGGGAGCAGGGGGTAGACTAGGTCTCCAAGGATAACTTTTGGCATTTCAACATCCCCAACAGTAATTTTCTGGTCTGGGAAGTAAGTCCCTTCTTGCAGCTGCTCAAACAGCCTGGAGTTCCTAAAGATGCAAGTGTCATGCACCTTTCCCGCCCATCCCATGTTGATGTTGGTGAGATGTCCCTTGTGATCCACCAGCACTATTGAGAAGTACCCCTTGCGGTTTATATACTGGTTGGCAAGGTGGTCTGGTGCCAAGATAGGGATATGGGTTCTGTCTATCGCCCCACCACAGTTAGGGAAACCCATTGCAGCAAAGCCATCCACTATGACCTGCACATTTCCCAGAGTCACTACCCTTGATAGCAGAACGTCAGTGATTGCATTGGCTACTTGAATCACAGCAGCCCTCACAGTAGATTTGCCCACTCCAAATTGATTCCCGACTGACCAGTAGCTGTCTGGCATTACAAGCTTCCACAGAGCTATTGTCACTCGCTTCTCAACTGTCAGGGCAGCTCTCATCTTGGTATTCCTGTGCTTCAGGGCAGGGGAAAGCAACTCACAGAGTTCCAGGAAAGTGGCCTTACGCATGCAAAAGTTTTGCAGCCACTGGGAATCATCCCATACCCGCAAGACTATGCGGTCCCATCAGTCTGTGCTTGTTTGCCGGGCTCAAAATCGGCGTTCCACTGTATCAACCAGCCCCATTGCCACCATGATGTCCCAATTGCCACATCCCATGCTTTCAGGAATGTCTGTGTTCATATCCTCACAGTCATCTTCATGCTACCATCTCTTAGCCAGGTTCTTTACATACTACAGTACAATGTGCGAGGTGTTGACAATGCAACAGCAGCGGTGAGCTGAGTGGGCTCTGTGCTTGCCCTGCTATGGTGTCTGCACAGGTAACCCGGGAAAAAAGGTGCAAAATGATTATCTGGAGTTGCTTTCACAGAGGGAGGGGAGACTGACAATATGTACCCAAAACCACCCGCGACAATGTTTTTGCCCCATCACGCATTGGGAGCTTAACCCAGAATTCCAATGTGCAGCGGAGACTGCAGGAACTGTGGGATAGCTTCCCACAGTGCACCACTCCATGAGTCAATGCTAGCAACAGTAATGAGGACGCACTCCGCCGACTTACTGTGCTTAGTGGGGACATACACAATTGACTGTATGAAATCAATTTCTAAAAATAGACTTCTATAAAATCAACCTAATTTCATAGTGTAGACATATCCTTGATAATTACTTCAATTTCGTCCCTTGCAGAGGAATTACAAGATGGGAGTTTGACTCCAAAACTAGTGGAACAATTTTCTTTTGCAGTTCCCCAGCACAGGTCTCTCTGGGATTTCATTCGCCCTTCCCACAAAATTGGAAAGGATCATTTGGCTCATGAAAAGTAGTTTCCTCTCCCTCCCTACTTCCTGCCCCTCAGTTTGGCATTATCCCTTTTATGGAACTAGTATTAACACTGCAAATAGCAACATCAAGATGTTAAAGTTATGAGTTGGGGATTATTTAAAGATAACATTCTTTATTCAAAACCTCTTACGCTTTTTGGAATGTTTATAACCCATTTTTAAAACGCTCTGTAACACTTATACCGATTCTTGAGTGTTGCTTCTGATCTTTATGTCAAAGCGTGTTGAGAAGGAAAATATCATCTGAAAAGTTGTGTTTCTGAGTAAAGCATACATTATACAGCCAGATTGCATGAAGATATATGGGGAAATTTTGATCTCGTCAGTTTTATCCTGAGTTCTGGGAAACCTCCTCCTCCTGCTCACTGTCTGCTAAGAAGCAGTCACAAAAGAGGGGGAAACAAAAAGTAAAAGCTTGAAATAAATAGATCAAGATAATATATTCATAGAAGTAAAGAGTGGAAGGAATTTCATGGGTTATATTTCCCTGCCTGAATTTTAAAACCAGGGTGGCAAATAGAGGATGGAGCAGGAATCAGAGTCTGGCCCAATATCTCCGCTATCATAGCAATCCAGTTAGAAAATCACATTGAGGCAAATCCTACAATCCTTACTCCTGAATCTGAAATGGATTTAGGGATCATGGTAGATAAGCAACTGAATACGAGTTCACATGGGTCATCTAACACAATCCTTCAGTGATGTTTAAACGGGGAATATTTAGTAGGAGTAGGGAAGTGGTGTTCTTGGTATTGTTGAGAGCATTACGAGAATACTGTGTCCAGTTCTGGTGTCACTGCTTTTAAAAATTGTTGAAAAATTGGATAGAGTCACAGGAATGAACTGAGGTTAGGAAAACTTGCTTTACAATGAGAGTCTTAAGAAGCTCAATCAGTTTAGTTTATCAAAAGAAGAGGTAACAGGTGGTTTGATCATGGCTTGCACATGCCTATGTGGGGAGAAAGTATCTGATGCGAGAGAGCTTGTTAACTTAGCAGATAAATGCAGAACAAGATCCAGTGACTGTAAGTTGAAACTGAACAAATTCAAACTGGAAATAAGACTCACATTTTAATAGTAAGGGTAACTAATTACTGGAACAATTTACCAAGGAAAGTGGTCTTTTTTCCCATCACTTAGGGCTTGTCTACATTTAAAAATTAGATTAATTTAGCAATGTTGCTCAGGACTGTGAAAAATGTTGTGCCATGGTTAGTCTGAACAATCCCTGGGATAGAAGGCCGCTTTCTTTCATTAACCTAGCTACTGCTTCTCGGAGAGATGGACTATCTACTTTGGGGTGAGCAAAATTTTTGGCCCGAGGGTCACATCTGGGTGGGGAACTGTATGCAGGGCCATGAATGTAGGGTTGGGGTGCGGGAGGGAGTGCAGGATAAGGGAGGGGGTGCGGTGTGCAGGAAGGAGCTCAGGGCAAGGGTTTGGGATGCAGGAAGGGTGTGGGGTGCAGTAGGGGGCTCAGGGCAGGGGGTTGGGGTGCAGAAGGGGGTGCAGAGTATGGGGGGGCTTGGCAGGGGATTGGGGGCTCAGGACAGGGGGTTGAGGTGTGGGGTGCAGGCGCTACTTACCTCGAGTGGCTCTGGGATGGCTGTGGTGCGCAGCAGGGCTAAGGCAGGCTCCATGCCTGCCCTGGCCCTGCGCCACTCCCAGAAGTGGCCAACATGTCCGGCAGTGGCTCCTGGGGATGGGGTGGGGCAGGCGGCTCCGCCGCATGCTGCCCTTGCCTGTAGTACCACTCCCGAAGCTCCCATTGTCCGCGGTTCCCCCTTACTGGTCAATGGGAGCTGCGGGGGACAGTGCCTGCAGACGAGGGCAGTGCACGGAGCCCTCTCCTGCCCCCTCCCCCCCGGGTCTGCAGGGACGTGGTGCCGGCCGCTTCCGGGAGCGGCACAGGGCCAGGGCAGGCAGGGAACCTGCCTTAGCCCTGCTGTGCCACAGGGCTGGCAATCCCACGGGCCTGATTGAAAGCCCTGACAGGCCGGATCCTGCCCGCGGGCCATAGTTTGCCCTCCCCAATCTACATCTATAGAAAATCCCCTTCTGTGGATGTATGAAGCATCTATGCTACAGCTCCACCACTGTAGTGCTTGTGCTATAAACATAGCCTTCGTATTTAAATCAAAACTGTAAGTCTTTCTAGGCAATATTCTCCAGCTCAACCTGTGTTATGGCCTGTGTTATAGATTCTAAGGCCAGAAGGGACCACTGTGATCATCTAATCTGACCTGCTGTATAACAGAGGCCATAGAACTTACCCAAAATAATTCCTGTTTGAACTAGAGCATACTTGGGGCACATATCATGGAGGTCAGACTAGATGATCAAAATAGTGCCTTCTGACCTTAAAATCTATTTGAATCTGTGCTAATAATGGAAGTTATATCCCCAATGGGAACAAATTCATGACACATCTACATTGGGAGGCTGACCATACTGAAGAAGGGGACAACGGATCTGATAGAATGCATTCACATTTTAAAAGGCTACACTCTTGTCCCCAAAAATAACTTCGTATTTTTCCATATTGAATCTGAATTGTAATTCTCTATCCACTCTTTGAAGTTCTTGTCATTGTTATTTATAATACAATAGTGCCAAGAGGTTCCATTGTGGCTCTATTATGCTATGTGCTGTACGTATCATAGATTACACTGATAATGATGTCTATAGTTAAGGTTGCCTGACAGTTTGTATTGTAAGACTTTGTTTTCAGTTGTTTATAAATTTGCCAAACTTAAATCATTCCTGCTGAAATTTTCTGTGCCGGGTGCCTGCCTCAGGCTGATTTTTATTATTTATTTTCAAAATGTTAGCAAAACCAGTCTAGCTTTTCTAGAATGAGGTTAGAGAGAAAAAAATGTTTTGTCCATGTTAAAAAAAAAATCTTTACTGCTGTTTCACTAAGTTCCAGTGCCTCCATATTTTGGAGCAGGGACTTGAAATTTGGCAAGGGGATCACCCTGCCACCAGGGATGTGTTGTGCCTGTAAAAATATTCACCCAAAGTTGGTCACATAATAAGTCTCTGAAAATTGTAGTTCACACATGCTTATGAAAATTGCATTACAATATGCATGTAAATTGTGCCATGCTTCCATTTTCTTTGCTTCTTCCATTCTTAAGAACCATGAGGTATTGAAATAGACAAGATTCTTGCACTCTTTCAGCTAAATTCAACCCTCAGTTAGCAATTCCATGTTGCAGACATGTAATTGAAGGCTCAGTTTGGCTCTTTGAGTGCTTCAGAAAACTGGATCCCTCTCAGCTTGATCCCCATTGGCTCATAAGGTCAGAGCAGCAAGGGAGAATAAGACATGACATATGCATGTACTCAAAATAGAATAAAAACCTGAGTTTATGGTTTGTCCTGGTCTGCAACTGGAATAAAAACAGCGGTTAACCTGTTAATTAATTTATCTGAAGAACAGATTTAACAAATAATTTGTATGGGGATGGATGACTAAAATTTGGGCCCATCAACTTTGACAGCATCCCTTTTTAATTCAAATCTTTGTTCTAGGCTTAGAATAGGAGATGAAGTCATCAGTTACTTGGCTGCATACTCTGGCTAGTAACACTGACAGATACAATAATTCTGAAAGGGTATCTTCCCCAGGACAAATGAAAAGCAAGTGTAATCTTCATTATGTGCTATATCTTGTACACACAAATAGCTTTTCCACAGGCTATGTAGACATTTGAAAATGAATTCACTCTGATGGTGCACTCGAGACTAACATGATGCCATCCTAGAGGATTGACAGGGTGCATATATTCAGATTCTGTTAAATTTTTAATTTTTAAAGAACATTGTTATGTATTTCTCTACTAGGTAGGATAAAGCATCTTACTAGCAATACTGGAATGCCCTGAGGATCCCCAAAAGCCTTTTAAAAATATTTTATTTACTGGGAGGAAGATTCGAGGTAAACCTTTTAAATGCCTACCAGGTTTGTAAAGTTGGGGTGAGCTCCAGTTGGTAATGACCATCTTCATCTCAACCTTCTTGCACATTGTTTACTCCTTTCCAGTTTCTTGATAATGACAATGCAGCTGGCATTAAGGATTTCTCAGTAATATATAGAGTACTCAGAACCAATGGTACCTAACACCCAGGGCTGAAGTTGAAACTGATAGGCACTGACTATACTGGGCAACGAATAGCCCTCCGCCACTTCTCAGTCAGCCCCACAACAAAACTGAGGAGCAGAATTCTAACTTCCCTGCTGCTTTATGGTCCACATCTACATTTTTATACATTAAATACTACATATTTATAAATAATATAAACAACTAGGAATGTTGGTCTAGCTTGATAAGTATTTGATTATGTGCTGGTACTGGCTGGAAGGGATGATTACATTTTTTCTTTGATATTTTAAATAGTTGATAGGGTGTGCAGAATGAGTGTTTTCTGTTTGGTCTACATTGAAAAAAAGAAACAAGAAGATAATTTTGGTCTCTTGCTTCATTAAGAAGCAAATCCTATCCCCAGTGTCCAACCCTTGGCAGCTTGAGTGGGATCTCTGTGCACTGACACTAGTTTTTTAGCATGGAATTATTATTAAATCCTACTAAATTTCAAACAGGGAATGTGTTGATCTTGTTTTTGTCAAATAGCTGCAATAGGTTCATGATTTCTTAATCCAAACTCCTTTAAATATGCTCAGCTCCAGAGAGTGTATAATAGTGGTGTCGATTCGTTGTACACTCAGGGTAATTTAGGTTATTTATGAAATCTATTCTGTTTCTTAGATGGTGTATAATATAACCTCTGAATGCTTTTATATAGCATATGAATATGTGCACAAATTGAAGTTGTATGTTATTGAGCAAATGTCTTCAGATCCTGGTTATAAAATGCTTTCACCTAAATCTTTCCCATGTAACTGATTTTTATTGAGTACTTTGAAGTATAGTAGTTTACCAAGAAATTAATTTTTGATACTGCTTTTCTACTTGCTCTCTCCAATGTCCTAATTATATATCTGAAGGAAAACTAGAACTAGAGTTTGGAAAGGAGGCGAGTAAGAACGATGCGATAGTGGTATAAATATGTTGTTAAAAAGGTTGATATGGTGTTTCCCCTCTTCCATTATACAAAAGGCAACTCACCATTGAAAGAAATTAGAAGCAAGTCAATTAATAAAATGAATAAAAATACTTTTTATGCAACATATTAAGTAGGGGAACAAATTCATTACCACAGGATGTTTATTTGTGGCATATAACTGAAGTGACTTAAATTACACAGTCATGGGAATAAGTCCTATCCTGTTATGTTTCCAGGATAAATTTACAATGCTGTAGCTAAACCTCATACTTCAGAATATAAGATAGTACAGTGCTACGGTTATGGTTACTGTCTCTCCTGAGTGCACATTTTGGGGAAAGGTTTTGCTACCTTTAACCTTCTCTGGGTAGAACCATGTGATTCTCCCACTGACTGCATCTCTGGGCTGCAGCCCCCCCAGTTTACCAACCATGTTAACGCTACAGACCCAACTGGATTTGGCACCTGAAAACCCTTTTCCTGCTGGGATTTGTGACCAGTGAGATGATTGAAGTGGTTTAAACACAGCTTCTTCAAAATAAAGTGTTATTTATTCACACAAAGGTACATAGCACACAGAGCAACAGGTAAAAACAATAAATGTCTGTACACATATTTCCTCTTCCTTTGAAGCTTAATGTTTCTTTGCCAGCTTTATTGACTCCCACTCAGACTAGTTACCTCCATGTCTGAGTGGGCGATACAGACTGCTCTCCTGCAGCATGCTCTCTGTGTCCCTCTGAGTCTCTCTTTTTCCCATATGCCAGGGACCCACCTTTTATCCAGTTCAAACATTTGTTCCTTATTTCCAAGACTCCACTCTCCAAGTCCCGTGGTTTGCTTTTGGTCTGGGCAGAACTGGTTTATTCCTCTGCCTTAGAGGGATTTTCCATGACCCCTGGGGTTGTCTGCCAGACTTCAGCTGGAGGTGAACTTCAAAAGAATTCACATGTGTATTGTATTTACAATATAATGATTGGTCTTATCTAAGCTCATTGTCTGCACTTCCTGCATATGGCGAGACCCAGTTCGGGTCTGATTTAACCCTTTAAGTGTGGATAGATAGCTGTACAAAATTGAGCAGGTAAACTGAGGCACATATAATAGCTATAATATTTTATATTATTAACTCCCTCATTCTCCATATAGGGCAAAGAAGGAAGTGTTTTACTTGCTATAGTATTGTGCAATCAGGTGTCTTAAGCATTCATTATTAGCTAATGTCAGAAATACACTATTTGTTGACAGGTTTCATAGTAGCAGCCGTGTTAGTCTGTATTCACAAAAAGAAAAGGAGTACTTGTGGCACCTTAGAGACTAACAAATTTATTATAAATTTGTTAGTCTCTAAGGTGCCACAAATACTCCTTTTCTTTTTACTATTTGTTGACTTGTTCTGACATAGCCAATTCTATGGTTTTATGTTCTTAAGTTGTCTTCTCAATGCAAATATCTTTTCCATGATTCATCTGCCATATAAAAATCTTTGCATCCAGTGTATTGGTTTTGAACATCCATCTCCATTTAAATAATGTCCTTTCCCAATAAACAAATGAGACAAAATTGCCTAATTTAAATAAATATCATATAGCCTTAATTCCTTTTTTCCCTTTCTTTCTAAGGAAACCTCTCCTTCAGGAATTCATTTTAATTTAATTTTATCCAAACTTGACCTGTTCACATTAAACTTTTTGAAATCTGAACAGCTCTGCTCTCTAGAATGCTTTTCCTTTCTTATGATTGAGGTTTTTGTTAATTTATGGTGCATTCTTTTTGTTGTTGTGGTTGACAGCTTTAAAAACATCCTTGATTTTTGGTTTATGCTGAAAAGCATTTAATAAATATATATTTGATGTAACTAATACAGTGTAAAGTACATGTTTTCTTCAACAATAGAAGCCACAAACTTCTAAATCTGAGAGTTTTTCTATGCAAATGGATTACATAATGTTTTTGCATAAACTGAAGCAAACAGTTCTATAAATGAGCAGAGACCACAGGAAGATAGCTGACTGTGTTACAGAGATAAATCTACGTGAGGTTTAGCCACCTTAGACTTTGCATGTGAAACAGCACACACACACTGAAAAATCAGCCCACATTTCAGAAGTATGGAACTGCTCATCTTGAGGATGCATAAAATCAGTGGGTTGACTGGGTTTATGGTATGAAGAGCAGGGAATGATGAACCTATGTAGATAACATGTCTGAAATCCTTGCCCAAAATGAAAAGTGAACCTGAACCAAAAAATTTTGAGGTTCAAAAAATATATGCCAATCTTTTAAAATTAAACTTTTAATTTCATATAGCTTTTCTTAGATGTGGTCAGGATTGGAAGTGGAAGCAAGGCTGTTCTTGTAATATGTCTGACTTGAACAGAAGCAGGAACTACTTGCAGTCTAGTTAGAATGCCTGTTCCCATACAGATTTCAATCCAGTTTTGTAGATCCAAGAGGTTTATGCAGATTGAATGAAGTTTACAGAAACGCCTTAGCTCCTGAGTGTTTAACTGAACAGCAGAATTTTCTGAGAAGCATCTGTCACTATTATTTCCTAATTTTGGATAGCATCATAAAAATTAGAAATGTAAACACAAAATAAATAATCTGGTCCATTCCATATCTGTGCAAGATTCTCCCTACAGTATATATTTGAGAAGATTATAAAATATGGGGAAAATTCACCTCTGATTTAATTCCACTCAGTTCAATTTAAACACTGAACTCAGTGACTTTACTGAAGGCATGAATTTGGTCCACAATCTTCAGTCTCATCTTTCAATATGTGGAAGTTGCATATACTTGTTGGTTGCATTCAAAATATTTTTAATGCATTTAATTATAGTGACACTAGTAGTCAAATATTCTTTAAACATTTGACAGAAAAAGTTAAGAATTTCTGAAATCTAGACCGCGATTAGTAAGAAGACAGGATCTGTGTAAAATTGTTTAAACCTATTTAGTTCAAGTATCTGACAAATATTTGTTAGAAAAGTGCTGCCAAAGTACCAAACACCCTTCAGTTGATGGCAGAGAATTCTCCCCCTGCCCGTGCTCTCGTCCTCCAATCAGTCCTTCAGCAAAAAGAGGATGGCAAGATTGAGTAAGGTAAATAAAAAAGCCAGAAAAATGTAAAAACAAATAAACAAACTTCCATAATGAATAAAACATCAGCAAAGGAAGGAACAAAAGTATTTTTCTTCCTTTGTAATTCACCATTAAAGCAACTCTCTGAGCCATCTCCGCTTGAGATACATGTTCTCTCCATAGAAGCTGCAGGTGTGCTGTAAAAACGTATAGGTTTTAGGATCCTTCAGGACCTCCAATATTTTCTGGATGTTTATCTTCATTTAAAATTAAATAACAAAGAAAATATAAAAGTTAAACATTTTACCTACTATTTTTTGCCAAAAATTAACATTAGAGGGAGTAATGATATGAGGAAGTGAAACTCTGTTGTTGAAATAATACATAGCTTAGTGCCATCTCTGCCAGTTTTCCAGTCTGTCTTGTAAATATCCATATTTATACACACATCAGTTAATACTGTTAATATTTTCTTTCATAGCAGCTGTTCATAAAGTCTTTTACGTCAAGAAAAATACCAGTATCAGAAATCATTCAAAATATTCTTTAATTAAAATTGTTAGCTATTACTATTTTGGAATTATTTAACAATTGTATAAAGTATTTCTCTCCCTTAGATGTAGAATTTCCTCCATCCCCATTTACATTTATGTGGCTACTGTGAGACTCAGATTCTTTCAAAAACAATTTTAAAAGCAGATATGCAAGTTATCTGACCCAGGCTGTACAACATATGGCTGAAGTGAAGAACATCTCCTTTGTTCAACAGATGATTTCTCTCCCCCTCCCCCCAAGTCTTCTACTTTCCTAGTCCTCAAATAAGGCTAATTACAAAAGAAAAAAAAAGTTGGAACTGCTGGAGAGAGATCCTTTAAAGCCATTCCTTTTGCAGAATGGAACAAAGGAAAGTACCAAGGGCATGGATAGGCCTTGAAAAAAAGAAAAGAGAAAAACCATCTAATGAGGATGTTGAGATAAGTGCTTGTGAAGAAAACTGGCAAAAAAGAGCTTTTAGTCTAAAATCCATAAATAAGTAGGCATCAGAGGGGTACTAGAACATTTTAACAAGAGAGCCACCAAACTGTATCCTCCTATTCAAGCGCTAAAACCCTAAAAAAAAATTTTTTTCTTAGCAGGATTCTTTTTCAAAATTAATATCTGAAAGAAAAAAGTAATACTTGAAAATTAAGGAGTTTTATTCATGTGTCTGAATCCTTTATAGAAGGGGACATCATCAGACCTGCTTTAGATGTAATTATGAATGCTGCAGACTTTCTAAAGGTCAAAGATCTCAAGCAGTATGAAGAAATTGTGTGCTAGCTCAGACAGGATTTGTCCTTTGATCTCTCATTGGATCTTAAAAGCTGGGGGAAAGAAGCAGCATGTACAGCATCAGGCAGATAGGAGTTCAAGAGTCAAATCATTTGCTCCTCCTCCAACCCTTCCCCTGAATACTCCTGAGTAATTGGGTACTTTGGTCTGGTTGGTACCCAGAGATGTGCAGGGCAGGTGTTTGAGACTCAGTCTAATTATCTGAGAATGACTGTCAGCTAAGCATTGTCTGATTCAGCAGTCACTACTGCTCTTGTAAGAAATAAAGGAGGAAAAAAAGCAAATCTGAAAGGGAGAGAAGATAAAAGGATAGAAGAAAAATATAGGGCCTGATCCAAAGCCTATAGAAATCAATGAAAATAGTCTTGTTAACTTTCATAGAATCATAGATGATTAGGGTTGGAAGAGACCTCAGGAAGTCATCTAGTCCAATCCCCTGCTCAAAGCAGGACCAACCCCAACTAAATCATCCCAGCCAGGGCTTTGTCAAGCCGGGCCTTAAAAACCTCTAAGGATGGAAAGTCCACCACCTCCCTAGGTAATCCATTCTAGTGCTTCACCACTTTCCTAATGAAATAGTTTTTTCTAATAGCCAATCTAGACCTCCCCCACGGCAACTTGAAATTATTGCTTCTTGTTCTGTCAAACTTTGATAAGCTTGAATCAAGTTTCTAGTTCTTAACCATGTGAATTTTCTCTCCTACCATATTTTGGATCCCCTACCTCACCCACTATTTGTCAAGAAATTGGTATGTAGTACAGATGACTCTGCTATGGGACTTATGTGCAGATAGCTTAGTTCACATGTCTAATATGTGATGCCTAGACTCTAGTTCAACTTCTTCTGTGACAGAGAAATTGAGTTTCGTAAAGTTTACTCAAAAAGAAAAGGAGTACTTGTGGCACCTTAGAGACTAACAAATTTATTTGAGCATAAGCTTTCGTGAGCTACAGCTCATTTCATCAGATGCATTCAGTGGAAAATACAGAGGGGAGATTTATATACACAGAGAACATGAAACAATGGGTGTTACCATACACACTGTAACGAGAGTGATCAGGTAAGGTGAGCTATTACAGCAGGAGAGCGGGGGCCGGGTGGGAGAACCTTTTGTAGTGATAATCAAGGTGGGCCATTTTCCAGAAATTGACAAGAACGTCTGAGGAACAGTGGGCGGGGGGGAATAAACATGGGGAAATAGTTTTACTTTGTGTAATGACCCATCCACTCCCAGTCTTTATTCAAGCCTAAGTTAATTGTATCCAGTTTGCAAATTAATTCCAATTTAGCAGTCTCTCGTTGGAGTCTGTTTTTGAAGTTTTTTTGTTGAAGGATAGCTACTCTCAGGTCTGTAATCGTGTGACCGGAGAAATTGAAGTGTTCTCCAATTGGTTTTTGAATGTTATAATTCTTGATGTCTGATTTGTGTTCATTTATTCTTTTATGTAGAGACTGTCCAGTTTGGCCAATGTACATGGCAGAGGGGCATTGCTGGCACATGATGGCATATATCACATTGGTAGATGTGCAGGTGAACGAGCCTCTGATAGTGTGGCTGATGTGATTAGGCCCTATGATGGTGTCCCCTGAATAGATATGTGGACACAGTTGGCAATGGGCTTTGTTGCAAGGATAGGTTCCTGGGTTAGTGGTTCTGTTGTGTGGTGTGTGGTTGCTGGTGAGTATTTGCTTCAGGTTGGGGGGCTGTCTGTAAGCAAGGACTGGCCTGTCTCCCAAGATCTGTGAGAGTGATGGGTCATCCTTCAGGATAGGCTGTAGATCCTTGATGATGCATTGGAGAGATTTTAGTTGGGGGCTGAAGGTGATGGCTAGTGGCGTTCTATTATTTTCTTTGTTGGGCCTGCCCTAATGCCCCTACTCACACTACATTGACGACATCTTCATCATCTGGACCCATGGAAAAGAAGCCCTTGAGGAATTCCACCATGACTTCAACAATTTCCATCCCATCATCAACCTCAGCGTGGACCAATCCACACAAGAGATCCACTTCCTGGACACTACGGTGCTAATAAGCGATGGTCACATAAACACCACCCTATACCAGAAACCTACTTACCTCTATGCCTACTTACATGCCTCCAGCTTTCATCCAGACCACACCACATGATGCATTGTCTATAGCCAAGCTCTACGATACAACCGCATTTGCTCCAACCCCTCAGACAGAGACAAACACCTACAAGATCTCTATTAAGTGTTCTTACAACTACAATGCCCACCAGCTGAAGTGAAGAAACAGATTGACAGAGTCAGAAGAATACCCAGAAGTTACCTATTACTGGATAGGCCCAACAAAGAAAATAACAGAATGCCACTAGCCATCACCTTCAGCCTCCAACTAAAACCTCTCCAATACATCATCAAGGATCTACAGCCTATCTTGATGGACAACCCATCACAAGGTGCCACAAGTACTCCTTTTCTATCAGAGGCTCATTCACCTGCACATCTACCAACGTGATATATGCCATCATGTGCCAGCAATGCCCCTCTGCCATGTACATTGGCCAAATTGGACAGTCTCTACGTAAAAGAATAAATGTACACAAATCAGACGTCAAGAATTATAACATTCAAAAACCAGTCGGAGAACTTCAGTCTGTTTGGTCACTCGATTACAGACCTAAAAGTGGCAATTCTTCAACAAAAAAACTTCAAAAACAGACTCTGGAGAGATGACAAAATGCAATATATGTAGCTATGTTATGGCTATGAAGATTTTTTGCATACAGTGCTTTTAAATTTCTAGGAGTCTGCTAGAGGCAGCTGCCATTTTGTGTTCTGTTTGGATACACTCTGTTATAGAGTGTTATCTCATTACCTTTGTTTGTTTTCGGCTTGTTTCCTCTGAATCTAAAAGAAATCATTCAGACTGAAAGTTTGTGGTGTCCTCCTTGCATATGAATCAACATTTTAGCCTACATAATTGCACATTGTTACATATTGTTATGCTTTCATTCAACACCAGTGTCTTGTTCTGATTCTGATGTCGCCCTTCTGTGAGTAGTTTGACAGATGTCTGGGGCTTTTCAAGTCAGCTTCCCAGTCAGGGTTGCCATGTGTCCGGTTTTCGACTGGAACACTCGGTTGAAAAGGGATCCGGGTGGCTCTGGTCAGCCCCACTGATCAGGCCATTAAAAGTCTGGTTGGCGCGGGCCTGGTAGGCTCCCTACCAGGCTCCACACAGCTCCCCGGAAGCAGTGACATGTCCCTTGGCTCCTAGGCATAGGTGCAGCCAGGGGGCTCCACGTGCTATCCCCGCCCTGAGCACCAGCTCCGCAGCTCCCATTGGCCAGGAACTGTGGCCAGTGGGAGCTGTGGGGGCACCACCTTTGGGTGGAGGCAGTGCACAAAGTTGCCTGGCTGCCCCTATGCCTATGTCTAGGAGCCGAGGGACCTGTTGCCGCTTCCAGGGAGCTGCCCGAGGTAAGTGCCATCCAGAGCCTGCAACCCAAATCCCCTCCTGCACCCCAACCCTCTGCCCCAATCCTGAGCCCTCTCCCACACCGAAAGTCCCTCCTGGAGCCTACACCCCAAACACCCTCCAGAACCCCAAAGCCCTGCCCCAGCCCTGAGCCCCCTCCTACACTCTGAACTCCTCATCCCTGGCCCCGCCCCAGAGCCCACACCTGCAGCCAGAGCCTTCACCTTCTCTCCTCACACCTCAATCCCCTGCCCATCCTTGTGCCCCCTCACACACTTTGAACCCCTCATTTCTGGACCCACCTGAAGCCCACACCCCCAGCCAGAGCCCTCTCCGCTTCCCTCACCTCAACCCTGCCCCAGCCTGATGAAAATGAGCAAGCAAGTGAGAGTTGGCGAGAGTAAGCACAGAGGGAAGGGGGATGCAGTGAGTGGGGGAGTGAAGCCTTGGGGAAGAGGCAGGGCAAGGGTGTTCGGTTTTGTGCCATTAGAAAATTGGCAACCCAGTGGAGGAGAAATCAAAGTTTTGGCATTTGGGTATATTCTAAATATAACTTGCTTTATTTACACATGTACACCAATCCTGGAACAAGGTGTTCAAACAGCATGGAAAGCAGTCCCTTCTTTCAGGAATCTCAGCTCAACACCAGTGTTGGATTCCCACAGAAAAACTCTGCCTCAGGAACTAATGAGAGACCAAGGCAGAGAACAAACTCTCCTGCTCCTCACCCAGCTTCTCCTACATAATAACTAATATCAACAGTATATCTTCCAAGTATAAAAATATGTTCACATGCTAAGAACTTGAAATGCTGGGTGTAACATCAGGACTTGGTGCCACTTGCCTAACAATATTTTTGTTGCTTGTAATGCTCTTGCTAGAGGTGTGGTGGCTGAGTGGTTAAGGTGTTTGATTATAATAACCAAGGTTGTGGGTTTGAGTGTTGTGTGATCTCACATTAAAAATCACCTCTAGTTTACTCCACTGCACAATGGGTACCTAATCCATTGGGTTAGGGCAGTCAAAGGTGGTCAGACTTGATGCTGGGCACAGCACTCCCTTGTATACTATTGGCTATGAAACTGATGTCCTTAACTGTGTCACCCAGATGACCCACTAGCTTTGGGGAACTTTGATGCTATTACTGCTTCTTTTGCTGTTGTAGCTGCAATTGATTGCAGGCAACCAACAATAAAATAACATCAAAGACCTATGAGAAATATATAATGCTTTATGCATTTGTCTGACCTGCTCTGTGGAGCTGGAAAAAAGAAGGCAGTGAATGGTATTAACAACTACATTGTCACGACCCACAGGTCTCAAACATGGAGCTTTAGGGTTTCTAGAAGCAGCCATACTCCAGCCCTCTATTTGGCTCACCTAGTAACCATGAAGCCCAGCCTCAATTTGAGGCTCTGCCCCTCCAGTCTAATTGGTGGTCTCCTGACTCTGACCCCCTGGTATCCTGACCTGGCCTGACTCGTGGTTATTAGCCATAGTTTGTCTCCTGCTTCTGTCTTGCTAGTATGTTGTCTCCTGACAGGGGCTCTGACTACTAGGTCTGGCTGCCCACAACCTGGTCATGACATACATGAGCTACATCATTTCACTAATGAAGAGTCTTTGTAGTGCTACTGTGTATGTCCAGAATTAGCCATATTCAGTGAATTTTCAGTATCCCTGCTCTCTTGAGTTATGTCACATCTAAATTAATTTAATCAGTGTATCATCAGCGCTGTGTATAATAATGGTGCTTTTTCTCTCTATGTATGATATATTGGCATCATTGTCTTATTAAAATAAAACAGAGGACTCAGAGAAATGGCTCTAAGCCACTCTCCACTGTAACTGTTTCCACATCAAATGGAGATCCTTTTCCACAGAGTACTGTATGTATCCTGATTTTAGAGCTAGGCATGGTAGGAATATCAAACTGGCAGATAATCCAGCAGGCTGTAATGGACATGTAATTTACTACTAACTGCTAATTCATTATGTATGGTAATTTGAAGACCTCTTCTTCCCTTACATGAGACTGTATGATCTTTCATAGATTTTTAAATCTCTGTGCCATAATTTGACTCTATCTAAAGACCAGTTCATTTTGGCTGGAATAAGACAGGTAACAAAATGCTCGATACATCTCTTTGAAAACATGTTTCCTAAATGTAGTGTACACTTAGTTTCTTTTCTATTCACCTTAAGTAAAGAAGCTGGCATATGATGCATACTGCAGATGGACCAGCAAAATACACATATCTAGTGCTCAGATGTTTTAACTTGACTTCCAACTAGCCAGCAGCTTTCATTGTGTTTGAAGATTCGTCCACAGGTGTCCCACAGACAGGAGAGTATTCTCTTGGCACTAATTTTTCATAACTGTCTCCATGCTTGGTCTGCAGCCACTACTCTAGTTTCCTTGGCCCTTTTATCTCACTGACTACAAGATTTTTTACCTTTATTGTCACTAAGATGACCCAATATGGTACCACAACACTGAATAGCTTAATGTAGCTCCTCCAAGTAATTAAGTTGGTTGTTCTCTATGTGACAGGGTGCACTCACTGCTTGCAGCACCTTCTGCCAGTCATCCTGGGGATTAATACTGCCAGCTTTTATACCTAGACAGCTTTTTACACAGCTTTTTACCTAGACATCCTCTGGTGATGTCTTTCCCCAACCTTTCTCAGTCTGCAGCCCTGCTCACTCCCAGATCTGCAGTCTCCCCATCATGGCTTGGCTCTCCAGACAGGTGACTAAAGTCGTCCCTTTCCAGGGACTGCTGTATGTCTGGTGTTTCCAACGCCTTTTGTCATTCTCCAGTGGCTGGTAGGGGAACGCAGGCCCGTCTTTACACGCCAGCTTAGAGACCCTATAACAAGCAGCCATAGTCCCTGTGCAGACCTATACCTTGCTGCTGTTTCCGTGGGCTTCTTCCTGTATCACTGACTCCCAACTTCTCTGGGTTTGCCAGCCTCCAAGTCCCTCCACTCAGGAAATGACTGCAACCTACCTCCTTGCAGCCTTTCCCAGCAGCAGCCCTTAAACACTCCTCTCTCTTCCCAGGAAGCGACTTTCCTATTTCAGCAACAGCCACCCCATCTGTAACCAGCTACCTGACTTTATATAGGCCCCCATCAGTTTCTGTACAGGTGACCCTGTGCCTCTAAGTAGGCCTTTCTTTCTAGCCTCCTATCTGCTAAGTTAATTGGCCCATCTGGCCTCCATTTACCTCTTCTAGTCCTGTGTGTAGTGGACACTCCTTCACACTATACTATAATTTTTTGTTCTTTAACTGTACAATCAGTTTTCAGAGTAGCAGCCGTGTTAGTCTGTATTCGCAAAAAGAAAAGGAGTACTTGTGGCACCTTAGAGACTAACAAATTTATTAGAGCATAAGCTTTCGTGAGAAATGCATCCAATGAAGTGAGCTGTAGCTCACGAAAGCTTATGCTCTAATAAATTTGTTAGTCTCTAAGGTGCCACAAGTACTCCTTTTCTTTGTACAATCAGTGAATTTGGAGGATTAAGGTCATTGGTGGTTTTCACTAGTATCACTGGTTTTCTCAGGCTGGGTCATCAACACTGACATTTTCAAAGATTCCAAGGCCAAATGGACCTGTGATCATCTAGTCTGACCTCCTGTATAACAGAAGCCATATAACTTCCCCAAAATAATTCTGCTTGAACTACAGCATATCTTTCTTTAAAAAAGAATCCAACCTTGATTTAAAAATTGGCAATGATGGAGAATCCTCTACACCCCTTGATAACTTATCCCACTGCTTAATCATCCTCACTGTAACTAGATAATTTCATGGAGGATAGGTCCATCAATGGCTATTAGCCAGGATGGGCAGGGATGGTGTCCCTAGCCTCTGTTTGCTGGAAGCTGGGAATGGGCGACAAGGGATGGATCACTTGATGATTACCTGTTCTGTTCATTCCCTCTGAAGCATCTGGCATTGGCCATTGTTGGAAGACAGGATATTGGGCTAGATGGACTTTTGGTCTGACCCAGTATGACCGTTCTTATGTTTGTTCTACTTGTGTCCTTTTGCTTCCTTTATCAATTTTCTACAATTCCTAGCTTCTGACTTATAAGCATTTTACTGGTTTTCAAGTGCATTTTATTTTATTGACAATTGCTGGACACAGTTGAAATCATCTCCAGTTGCAGCAGGGGTTAGAGTAATCTCTATCATGCTTATCTAACACAGGTTACACAATCTGCCTTTCCTGTGAGACAGACAGGTTTTTTGCTCAATGTAATTCATACAATATTAACGAGGCATCAGTCATAATCTAAGTTATCGCTAAGCTGTGCAGCTGCCTATTAAGCCCCGTGTAGCAGTTCAGGGCTGGGGCGTGGGAGAAATGCCTCTTCCCCAGCATGGATCTGCTGCGGCGGGGAGAGGCACCCTTCCCCACCAGCCCCAGGATGGATCTGCTGTGGCTGGGGGAGAGGAGCCTCTCCCCATGCCTCCCAGCTTGGGTGCTGTTGCAGAGAAAGAGAGCTGGGGGGGAGTCCTCTCTCCCCACCATAGCCCCCAGGCAGCCTGCACCCCAAACCCCTCATCCCCAGCCCCACACCAGAGCCTGGACCCCAACCCTCTGCCCTAGCCGTCAGCCCCCTCACACACCCCAAACCCCTTATCCACGGCCCCACTGCGGAGCCTGTATCCTCAGCTGGAACCCCACACACTCCAGTCTCTCTGCCCCAGCCCTGAGCCCTCATCCCCAGCCCCACTCCAGAGTCCTTACCCCCCACCCTACACCCCAATTCTCTGCCCCAGTCCTAAGCCCCCGCATGCCAAATCCCTCAGCCCCACTCCACCACATGAATTTTGTTATGTGCACCAATATGGAGGTGATGTGTCATATCCATATTGGTTCACATAATAAAATTAATTCTGAACATGCATGGCAAAAATTAGCGGGAACAGTGACCATAACTCCTTAAAGCTGTGTTGCGATTTACACTTAAAGCAGGACTATAATCCCTATTTAATAATTTAATAATTGAGTTTAGTCTCCAAATTTGGCACAATAACTCATCAAATGCTAACTGAATTTTCTTTGTAACTTAAGAAAAATATTTAGCAACTCTAGCAGAGAAAACATGTAAAAATACTTCTTTTTTGATTTTTTGCCCTTTTTCCTCACATATCTTTGACTTTCTCTAGCTAAACAATCACAGTTTGCAAAGACTTCAGACTTTGCACACTTACCCAAACTCTAAGAACATTTTGGCCATAGGACCCTTTTTGAACTTTTAAAACTATAAACACCGTTATCTCCCTTATCCATCATAACCTAATCAAGTTTTGCCAAGATTAGCAAATGAAACTGCTCGGCTTTATTAGCTACTTCTGTTTTCTGTGAAAAATGCTGTTTCCATTTTTAATGAGAATTTTGTATTCATAGAAGTTTAATTCATAGAAGCTCTGTTCCCCACTCATCAGCTGCATATGTATGTGTACTGGGGTATTATATTTACCTGCATGTTGGTTATTCAGGATGAGGGAGAAGATATCTGTGCTGTAGGTGGTACAAAGGAGGTGGTTGAGTAGCGAAATTGATGAGAAGAGTATAGATGGCACATTAAATATATTGAAAGCTTATTCCTTTGCTTTTTATGTTTTGTGTTGGCGAGACAGCCTTAAATCAAAGCTAGCAAAAAAAATTGTACAAACTATACTACAACTTTTCTTTTGTTGAAATGCAATGCTCTTTGTCCTAGTTAGATTTCTTGGAGTAAAGATTGGCAAATATTATAGGAGGCTGTGCTGGAATAATTTTTCAATCCCTTTTCTCCCCACGGAGGGAACAATAATTCATTTTACATCATTCTATTCCCTTTTCTACTTTTGCCAGTGCATAGTCTCTTAATCAGGGACATATTTTAGTGTATCAATAATGTGGAATGCAACTGTTAGGTACAGTTAGAAGCTGTCTTCTGAGTCATGCAGTGAAGAAATTCTAAAATACAAGTGTAGTCTGTTACTGATAAAATCCTCAGTCAGTTTGAAACTTGCTTTTTCAGCAGCTACATCTTGTTAAATTGGGTATTTAATTGTGATGTACCCCATTGCAAGCTGTGTTTTATGTTTTATGCTACATTGTAGTATGTTTTCTGTCACATCATATCTTGTTCCCTTCCTTCATCTTAGCTGACATGGTGGCTGTCATAAATATAAAGGGAAGGGTAACCACCTTTCTGTATACAGTGCTATAAAATCTCTCCTGGCCAGAGGCAAAACCCTTTCACCGGTAAAGGGTTAAGAAGCTAAAGTAACCTCGCTGGCACCTGACCCAAAATGACCAATGAGGGGACAAGATACTTTCAAATCTGGAGGGGGGAACAAAGGGTTTGTCTGTCTGTGTGATGCTTTTGCCGGGAACAGATCAGGAATGCAGCTTTACAACTCCTGTTAAGTTAGCAAGTAATCTAGTTAGAAAATGCATTAGATTTTCTTTGGTTTAATGGCTGGTAAAATAAGCTGTGCTGGAGGCAATGTATATTCCTGTTTTTATGTCTTTTTGTAATTTAAGGTTTTGCCTAGAGGGATTCTCTATGTTTTGAACCTGATTGCCCTGTAAGGTATTTACCATCCTGATTTTACAGAGGTGATTCTTTTACCTTTTCTTTAAATAAAATTCTTCTTTTAAGAACCTGATTGATTTTTCATTGTTCTTAAGATCAAAGGTTTGGGTCTGTGTTCACCTGTACCAGTTGGTAAGGATTATTATCAAGCCTTCCCCAGGAAAGCAGTTGTAGGGCTTGGGGGGGGGACATTTTGGGGAAGACATCTCCAAGTGATCTCTTTCCCTGTTCTTTGTTTAAATCGCTTAGTGGTGGCAGCATACTGTTCAAGGACAAGGCAAAGTTTGTACCATGGGGAAGTTTTTAACCTAAGCTGGTAAGAATAAGCTTAGGGGGTCCTTCATGGAGGTCTCCACATCTGTACCTTAGAGTTCAGAGTGGGGAAGGAACCTTGACAGTGGTGTAATGCAGCATGGTACCTCACACATCAAAGGAATAATGATTCACTCCATCTTTAAAGGTTTTTAAGGCCCAGCTTGACAAGCCCTGGTTGGGATGATTTAGTTGTTGGTCCTGCTTTGAGCAGGCGATTGGACTAGATGACCTCCTGAGGTCTCTTCAAACCCTAATCTTCTATGATTCTATGATTTCAGTTTAAATACCTGCTGTCAATAAAGAGATGAGAATCCATTCTGATGTGGAAAGTGGAACTGTATTAATGGAGGAAACTGATAAATTTGGTTCTCAAGCCTGTTTAACTTATTTGCTGTTTCTATTGTAAGCTAAAAAAGAATGTCCAATGATCATTTTCATCCTGGACTATGTATGATCATTTGTTTCTGTAAAATAAATGAAAATGAGTGATAGTTATAGAAACATCCCATTGTTTCTGCTTGGATTTTAACTGAACTTGGACTGGAATAAATGCAAGTCAAGAATTACTAACTTTGCTCTGATTTTGAAGAATGGGCTTTCTTTCTTTTTTTGATTTTTTCATTTAATTTTTTTAATTAAAAATTACATTGAGAGTGTGTAATCAGTTGATTACTTTAATTCTTTTCCCAATTTAGCAATTTATCTGAGACAGTAATATTTTGCAAAAAAAGAATAGGTTGCCACTGTATAGTATGGCCATAGCCCTGCTGAGTTTCCAGTAAAGCCCTTCCTTTGTCGACTGTAGAAGAGAATTCCCAAAACAGTTAGAAATTGCCTACTTTTTTTCCAGTGAAACAATGCCATTAATATTCTGTACAGTACTATTAAAATTCAGCTACCATGCCCTGTCCATTGTGTATTCATTTGGAATTTCACCCAAAGAAGACAAAACACAAGTCATTCTGCAGAGATAGAATGTGATTTCTAACTGTGTGTGAACAGCAGAGACAGACTGTGTGTGAACATCTTAGATAGTGCTGCTTCTTTTCCTTCTAACTGGAATCAGTTTTCTTTAAGGTCTCTTGTTGGAGAGTATGCTCCTTTTGGTCTGTTGGATGGTATTCTGCTGGCTAATACAGAATCCAGAGAAGCACTTCCATTAGCTTCCACAATGGCTGGGAGTGTCTCTTGGAAATGCTGAACTTTTGTCTCAGTGTTTTGTGAGGCTTCACTCTCCCTAGGTTTGTTCAATGATGAGTCTACTGCATTGGCAAATCCAGTTTCACTTATTAAAAATAATCTAAACTGTCTAGCACACATTGTCACCTGTAAGATATCTTCAGATAGATAATTTTACCTAGCTGGTGCTCAAAGTATGAACTAGGTTTTCACTTCCTGAATTTAGACTCTTCTAATGGTGCCAAGGGCTTGCAATAAGGTTTGTTTCATCAGTGTTCAGAACCAGCGGTAAAGGGTCAGTAAGGTAACAAAAATGAAGAAACAAAAACAAAAGAGAAGGGAGCAGATAAAAATGATTCTGAGAGCTCTCTAATGGATTTATCTCCCAACACACCTGAGAAGGAGCAACTGGGAAGCAACTGAGCTTTATTTTCTAACTAACCATCAAGTAGACAGATTTATCCTTGTAGTAGAGGGAGGTGGTCATCCACAGTTATTTCACAAAGAGAGAGGGAGACTTTTCCATGTCTTTAGCATTAATTATAATCAACCTGCAGAGTAGACTCAGTGCTTGAGCTTGAACCATAATTTTCACCCCTCTCGCAATGATTTTTAGTCAGATTCTCTTCTCCACTGCTGAGTAGAAAATTATTTTTGCATTGGTATTAGATAGGCACAAGTAGTGCCAGCCGTTGTTAGTAGTTCTACAGTATCTCTGGGTCCTGATCTTTTAACCATTAGTTAAGTGGAGGAGGAAGAGGCAGAGGGTCTGTGGTGGAATGAAAACCTATCACAGGTTGGAAAAAGGTTAATTACCTAATTACAGCACTGGTGCAAACGAGGTACCTAATCAGGTGTTTCTCAGCTGGAAGGGAAGGATGGCGAGGCATAAGGGGATAACTTAATGGACACCTTGGTCTCGTGAAAGGACAGGAGAGTTCAGTCTGAAAGGGAGAACCATAGGGAGCAGAGGGACTCCTGTGTGTGCAGGAGAGCGAACACCTCAGACAGACTCATGCTGAGGGGCTAGTGCTCCATGCCCAAGGTGGGAGAAGACTCCAGAGTAGCTGACGAAGGAAGTTAAAGACAGAGCCCAGAGAAGGGTAGATTTGTTGAGAGACTCTGATTACTAGTTTTGAGCTTTTGTTGCCCTGAAAGAGGTTGGACTCTAGGTCTGGCCTATACTTAAATCTTAAATTGACATAGCTATGGCACCAAGAGGAGTGAAAAATCCACACCCCTGAGTGCCATAACTATGCTGACCTAATCCCTGTTGTAGATGCAGCTAGATCAACATATTAATGCTTCCATCATCCCAGCTACCGTTGCTTGGAAAGATGGGGTTCCAACAGTAATAAAAACCCTTTCCATTGCTGTAGTCTGTGTTGACACTACAGGTTTACAGTAGTATGTCTATGGCACTGTAGCTATGATATTCTAGTCCCTGTAGTATAGATGTGGCCTGAAACACATCTCAGCTGGAGGGCTGAATTGCACACAGACTACTTGCAGTTGGTGCTAGAGACACTGATTCCTGCAACATCACACCCCAATGCAAGGTGGAGCTCTAATGGTGTTCAAACAGACTATGGGCCCAACTCTGAAAATAGTTAAGTATGTGTGTTAATCTCACTTACAAGAGTAGCCCTGTATATTAAACACAATGCTGCTGGACAGAAGGTGTTATTCTGATGGGCTGTTTTCTGCAACTTAGGTTTGGTTGATGACTCCATCTGACCTAGCTCCTATGAAAAATAGGAGCATTAAATTAATAATAATAATAATAATGTATCTTAGGTGCATATTGTGCCATCCCTGCCTAAGGATACTATAGTGATTTACAAAAATGCGACAGATTTTCAGACTGTTCCATGAACAAATTTGCAAAAATGTGCATGCATTTGAATGCTTTAAATGAGTATGCATTTACTACAACTACTTGTTCAATTGATTGTGTAGGTTGGTAATTGTGAATTGCACATCCACCTGACTGAATATATTTGCAATTTAGAGAAGCAAATTCAGCTGCATTTCACATTCATATTTGTGCATCCAGTAGTTTGAAAATCTCACTTTCTATGTACAAGAAACATTTCAGGTATCACTGAAATGCAGCTACTTTAGGGATGACACAATTCACATCAACATTACAAAACAGAGTAGGATAGGAAGCAAAGGAGAATGGCCTGTCCAATGGCTACGGGGAGCTTTCTTCTCCGT
Source organism: Dermochelys coriacea (assembly GCF_009764565.3). Lineage (NCBI taxonomy): Eukaryota > Metazoa > Chordata > Testudines > Dermochelyidae > Dermochelys > Dermochelys coriacea. The sequence continues at coordinate 197,936,320 of NC_050069.1, forward strand.
AATTTTCCATGTTTTAATTATGTATGACATATCCGGGAATAAGATTTGTTTGTAGCCTATGGCAATGAGTTGGTAAAATGAGACATAGCTGAGACACAAAACAAAAATGTGTCAGCATATCAAATTACACAGCTATTGGTAGTTATTTTAGCTTAGGTGTATATGCTAGTTCAGAGAGGTAGGTTTGGTGTAATAAACTTAAATACTTGCCCACTGACTTTAGACACCAACACCACATTTAAAAATAACAATGAAGAAAGATGAGGATAAAATCTGGTCTTGTAGAATTGCTACAAAAAGTAGTGAAATATATAAAACAAATTTCCTTGTCCCAAGCTATCCTCTGCACAGAGCTAACACAGTGCGATGAAATGCTACACTACTGATTACACTGTAGTGAATCTCAAAAAGCAAGGAATCTTAGAACTTTCCTTCTCATTCAATAACAAAATGAGCCCATTGTGGTTTTAAGCTGCTGTTAATGTATTTTCATTTTTCACTCCCTTTTCCTTCTTTTGGAAGAGCTTCTCTTCAACCCAGCAGAATTTGGGAAAACACTTTTCCCACAACCCCCAATCCCTTTATCAAAATAAATTGGTTAATTTTACGTTATGGTTTTACCAATTGTTTATTGTTGTGATGTGTTGGTGGTTCTTTTTTTACCTGATACCCTATTAGAAAAGTTGCCTTTCTCACAGCCAGAGACCATCTGAAATGGCTGCCAGCAGAGTTGTGAGATATTTTTAACACCACAGTGCTGGAAGTGGTTAAGCCAGTGGGAAATCTTTAACATTCCTACTCTGTTAGTTTGGGTGCTAGCCTCGCTCCTCCTGAGGTGTGAAGTTTCTGAATATTAAGATACCCACCTTACCAATAACCCAATTCCTTCTATCACCACTAATACTCAGAGGACTTACTATTTCCCCCAACACCCACTTTAAGGGTTCACATTGATGTAATCTTTGTCTATTGAGGGCTGTATGGAACTCACATCAGAACCCATCAGTAGCTCAGCCAAGCGATCACTGCAAAGATGATCCCTCTCATCAGGGGCTGTGCAGACCTCCTCTGAAATACTCCCCTGCCTGAGTGGTGCTCCTGTTTTAGGAATTATGCAATCCAACGGATCATCTCAAAATGAAATTCTCTGAGGACTGTTTTATTTTTAATGTAGTCAACATCCCAATCCACACAATACACAAGAAACAATCTAGTTAGATTAACAAAGTGAAGGATTATGGTAGGCATCATAGTTCTTAGAATACACATGAAGTGTGATTACCAACCTGAACTCATGTCTGTACATAAATATTCTGCATGTTTTACAGTATGTGCTGTCATTGGTACTTCTGTGTGGAGTAACCTAAACTGTGTCTTTTCACATTCAGTGTTGCTTTCAGGAGGCCTGCTTAAAGTTTACATTCTCTGTTCTCAGAATAGCAGCCATGTTAGTCTGTATCCGCAAAAAGAAAAGGCGGCCTTGTGGCACCTTAGAGACTAACAAATTTATTTGAGCATACGCTTTTGTGAGCTTCCGATGAAGTGAGCTGTAGCTCACGAAAGCGTATGCTCAAATAAATATGTTAGTCTCTAAGGTGCCACAAGTCCTCCTTTTCTTTATATTCTGTTCTTTTAAAAAAAGAAAAGGAGTACTTGTGGCACCTTAGAGACTAACAAATTTATTAGAGCATAAGCTTTCGTGAGCTACAGCATCCGATGAAGTGCGCTGTAGCTCACGAAAGCTTATGCTCTAATAAATTTGTTAGTCTCTAAGGTGCCACAAGTACTCCTTTTCTTTTTGCGAATACAGACTAACACGGCTGCTACTCTGAAATCTGTTCTTTTAGTAAGAGTCCTTGGAATCCATGGGGTGACACTAATAATTTCCTCCTTATTGCCTCAGTTTTGTAGCTTTTTCTAATTAGGCTCCACCTTTGCACAATCTTCTCCAGGTTGACATTTCTCTTTCATTTTTAAATGTAAATCGGGAAAATTCATCATTACTGCTGATTTTAATTTTTTTTTTTTTACGTTTCTAAAGTGCTTCACCTCTTTTTCAAATGCAGTGTCTATTGCATTGTGTTGCTTTTAATGGTTATGTGAAAAGTTCACAAGTATTACAGGAACTATCACCACTTTCTATTTCAGTGACTGACTGTGGTTCACATTAATCTGTTCTCTACTGTGCACAACACTGAAGGTTTGAATTTATCTTTTCCTCTGTCTTCACCTTGCACAGTATTAACCCACTTCCAGCTCATTCATAGTGAAAATCTATACTGAAGTAATATATTCTGTTCTACTCTGTTCTGTTGAGGTTTTTGTACTGTGCTCATCACCACAGTATCTGAGCACCTTCCAGTACTGCATTAAGCAATGTGACTAACATCTGTCACATGTTTGTTCTGTCATCCTCTCCCCAGGGGAAGAAATGTGTGCAGTGGAATGTTTTATATATATAATTAACATGTCTGTGTATATATTTGTTAGAGAAGGCAAGGTCAAAGAAACGCACCTTGCACTTAGGTGGTGAGGTTTGTGGTGGTCCTTTGTTCCTTAGATATTTGACTTCATTCCACAGTTTTAGGCTGACCTCCAAGAAAGATCCATCTCCTGCACAGACAAACTTTAGCCTTACTGTAGAAAGTCCCATTGTGCCAGAAGAGCAAAGTAGTTGACCTGGAGCTTTATTAAATTTTCAGAGATCTTGAATCCATGCTGTTTGAGTGCCTTGAAGATAAGAACCAAGATTCTGAACTTGATTCAAAGTCAGTGTAGGGAGTGGAGGACAGATTTGATGTGATCACAGTCAGTGCCAGATTAATCTTTTGTGGGCCTGGTGCCCAGACTGGGGCTCCACCCGCACCCTGCCCCAACTCCGCCCTCTCCCCCCTGCCATCCCCCGCTCGGCCTCTTCCCCCCAAGGCCCTACCTGCCACTCACACAGGAGGGAGAGGGTGGAGAAGAAGGTAGGGCCTTGGGGAAAAGAGGCCAAGTGGGGTCGAGGCCTTGGGGCAGAATGCAGGCAGAATGGGGGGGCGGGGCCACAGTCTGGGCACCATTGGCACCATTGTAAATCCAGTATGGCTCACAGTACCCAGCATTACTGAAGAGACATGCTGCCGTATTATGTGCTAGTTGGAGTTACCTAAGTGCTGAAGACTTTGTGCCTAGGCACATTGCATTGCTATAAACCAGCAAAGGGTAATAAAGACATGAATAACTGAAGCCAGGTCATTGTTCATCAGAATGGGATGGAGTCTCCTCGCTAGCATGAGATGATAGAAAGCATTACTCTCGGATACTGCTGTGGGAGAGCTTACTGTCATGAGGAATCCAGAAGCATGCCTAGGTAAGAACTGAATTGCCCAGTTGTGGATTTGTACCTTCAACCAAAGCAGCCTGCACCATGACTGCAAACACTTCAAAAAATAGAATGAAATTCCTGAATGGTTTAATTGTACAAATTGCAATTCCCATTATTGTGGAACTCTGCTTATGAGTAATATTTTCTCAGGAAAAAATGAATTGAATGTATAAATTCCACTGGATTAATCAAATGTATCGATTTTAACAGGAGGAACTGTGTTTAATGAGGAAGGTACTACTCAACAGGAGCAAGAGTGGCAGAATCTGGTCCTTAATCGTGAAATCTAGCACAGGAGCTAGGTGAGGTAAGAACAGCTTTTGGGCATCTTGCTGAAACTGCAAGAATTTAGGAGTTTGGTAAAATTTTGCTGTTAAAAATTCAAACAGTTTCAAATACTGTATGTGCTATATAATTGTTTTAAAATACCGATGTATCTTTAAATCAATGTGAAATGAAAGAAAAATTGGGTAAGTATGACAAGCATCAAGGCATTTGGCAAGAGGAGATGATTTCTCTCTCTCTCTCTGAATTTATACTGTGCTTGTCAATGTGATGTAAAGCACCAGAATAGAGGATTAACGTGGTCTGTATTCCATATAACAAATTCGAAAATGGAGCACGTTTTTGTTATGGGCATGTGGGATACAAAGACTATGCTTCTCCATAGCAGAGCTGGGAAAGTGGTTTTTGCTTACTCACTCTTTCTCATCCTTTGTGCCCCCAAGAGGGACACACTATTTCACTCTTGTTCTCATGTAGCCTTCCTCCTCTGTTACTGTAAATGTCTTCTGGTGGTCTTATCCTGCTGTGACTGAGCATTGCAAGATGTTTCACCTCTCCATGCGTAAGTCCATGAACCAATTAGCGCTCAAAGTAAATGATACATTTAGTTTGCAGGGCATTGGGTTCAGACCCAGGTCAGCATGCTCAGAGCTTTCAGTCAATACGAAAAAAATATAGGCCTGCATTATCAGCCATATTGATTGGGAGAGAGGGCTTTTCATTGTTATTTCCTTTTTAAACTTACTTCCTGCTGTGATCACCATTGTCACTAACTTGGTATCCCTGTTCACTGCCGACTTTCTCAGTAAAACAAAGGCTGGCTTTAAATAAGCACTTGAAATGTTTAAAAGCCTGCATCGCCTATTGACTCTTTATGGAATTTTTTTTCTGTACATATGTGCATATCTGTTTTTAATGAACTTGAGTAAAGTATTCAGTAGATGAATCTAGTCAGCTTCTATTTTCTCCTAAAGTAATTGCAGTACTTTGTTGTAATTTTCTGACATTGTTGGCCAAATTGTGCCGTTGCTGACACCCAGTGAAGGCTGTGAGGCTATACAGATTTACTGAGGGCAGTGTGTGTGAGTGTAGGTGTATTTATATCTATTTATACTGGTTGAAAAAAATTGAATTACTTTTCTCCAGGAATGTATGTCCTTTTCTTCTCCCTATTTTCTGTTGAAACAATTTTTGATTCCTCCCCCCCACTTTTTTTTTTTTTAGTTGCTGTAATCTAATCTATATTGTGCAATATGCAAACAACTCACTTGGTCATGTTTCTTCCTCCTTATTACCCAAATAATCCAATTGAAACCAATGTAAGGGTGGCAAAATGTGGCCCTGTACAAAGAGTGGGTCACATTCATCTCTGTTGCACTGGCTCAACCGTATTGACTTGGACAAAGAGACTATCCATAAGAATAAGTCATATGATGGATATTTGAACGTGTAGTGGGATTAAAAAGTCAGCACTCTGTTAAGATCCTATGAATTCCCATTTGTTTTATATGATGATGATTTACATTATACTATTTGTTTGTGAGCCATCTCTCTCTCTCTCTCACTCACACACACGCATACACACACAAAAAGAAAAGGAGTACTTGTGGCACCTTAGAGACAACAAATTTATTAGAGCATAAGCTTTCGTGAGCTACAGCATCCGATGAAGTGAGCTGTAGCTCACGAAAGCTTATGCTCTAATAAATTTGTTAGTCTCTAAGGTGCCACAAGTACTCCTTTTCTTTTTGCGAATACAGACTAACACGGCTGCTACTCTGAAACCTGTGATTATACACACACACATTACCTTGATACTTTCTTTTTCTCATATGCAATCTCAGTATTATTGTTTGTTTATGACCACAGTAAAAAAAATTGCACAAATGTAAGTGAAAGGAGCATTTATCCCAGACTTATTGATATATAACTATATTAATTTTTAAGTGTTAAAATCAGCAAATAGGATCCCATTTGCTACTATTACAACAGTGCAAATCCTAAATAGCTCCAGTGAAGCAGATTTATGCCAGATTTATGTTGTTGTTGTCTTGTCTCGCAATTATCATATCAGGCCATGGAGTTCAAGAATGAATTCGGCAGTCCGTGCTGAGGCCTCTGCAAGAGCTTGATACAAGGTGTCCAATCTGAAAAGCTTCCCTTTCCTTATGATATTACATTCAAAAGCATAGGCAAGTGTTAAAGCCTGCTCCTGACACATCTTGCAGAGTGGATACATCTTGGACTTCTCTCTGATGATTTTAATTCCTGCAGTGTGCCCCATTTATAATCTCATGATAGCAGATGTTATTTTCTGAGATGCTTTGATATCAGTCAAAGGCTCTTTCATCTTTTGACCATTTATTTCAGCTAATATTTCCCTTAATAGGGTGTCAATATCCTCAATTGTTGTGAAAAAATTCATAGGCAGGAGTTGTTGACCAAGCTGGATGAGCAAGCATCTCAGAGAGATGATTCAGAAAAAAGCAGAAAGCCTACAAGGAGTGGAAGATGGGAGGGATCAGCAAGGAAAGCTACCTTATTGAGGTCAGAACATGTAGGGATAAAGTGAGAAAGGCAAAAAGCCATGTAGAGTTGGACCTTGCAAAGGGAATTAAAACCAATAGTAAAAGGTTCTATAGCCATATAAATAAGAAGAAAACAAAGAAAGAAGAAGTGGGACTGCTAAACACTGAGGATGGAGTGGAGGTTAAGGATAATCTAGGCATGGCCCGATATCTAAACAAATACTTTGCCTCAGTCTTTAATGAGGATAATGGCAGGATGACAAACGGGATAATGGCAGGATAACAAATAGGAATGAGGATATGGAGGTAGATATTACCACATCCGAAGTAGAAGCCAAACTCAAACAGCTTAATGGGACTAAATCGGGGGGCCCAGATAATCTTCATCCAAGAATATTAAAGGAATTGGCACATGAAATTGCAAGCCCATTAGCAAGAATTTTTAATGAATCTGTAAACTCAGGGGTTGTACCGTATGACTGGAGAATTGCTAACATATTTCCTATTTTTAAGAAAGGGGAAAAAATTGACCCAGGTAACTACAGGCCTGTTAGTTTGACATCTGTAGTATGCAAGGTCTTGGAAAAAATTTTGAAGGAGAAAGTAGTTAAGGACATTGAGGTCAATGGTAATTGGGACAAAATACAACATGGCTTTACAAAAGGTAGATCATGTCAAACCGACCTGATCTCCTTCTTTGAGAAGGTAACAGTTTTTTTAGACAAAGGAGATGCAGTGGATCTAATTTACCTCAATTTCAGTAAGGCATTTGATACGGTTCAACATGGGGAATTATTAGTTAAATTGGAAAAGATGGGGATCAATATGAAAATTGAAAGGTGGATAAGGAACTGGTTAAAGGGGAGACTACAACGGATCATACTGAAAGGTGAACTGTCAAGCTGGAGGGAGGTTACTAGTGGAGTTCCTCAGGGATCAGTTTCGGGACCAATCTTATTTAATCTTTTTATTACAGACCTTGGCACAAAAAGTGGTGTGTTAATAAAGTTTGCGGATGAAGCTGGGAGGTATTACCAATACAGAGAAGGACCAGTATATCATACAGGAAGATCTGGATGACCTTGTAAACTGGAGTAATAGTAATAGGATGAAATTTAATAGTGAAAAGTGTAAGGTCATGCAGATTAATAGGGATTAATAACAAGAATTTTTGTTATAAACTGGGGACTCGTCAGCTGAAAGTAACAGAAGAGAAGAAGGACCTTGGATCACAGGATGACTATGAGTCACCAACGAGATATGGCCGTGAAAAAAGCTAATGCGGTCTTGGGATGCATCAGGCGAGTAGGATAAGGAGGTTTTAGTACCATTATACAAGGCACTGGGGAGACCTCATCTGGAAAACTGTGTGCAGTTCTGGTCTCCCATGTTTAAGAAGAATGAATTCAAACTGGAACAGGTACAGAAAAGGGCTACTAGGATGATCTGAGGAATGGAAATCCTGTCTTATGAAAGGAGACTCAAAGAGCTTGGCATGTTTAGCCTAACCGAAAGAAGGCTGAGGGGAGATATGATAGCTCTCTATGAATATATCAGAGGGATAAATACCAGGAAGGGAGAGGAATTATTTAAACTCAGTACCAATGTGGACACAAGAACAAATGGATATAAACTGGCCATCAGGAAGTTTAGACTTGAAATTAGATGAAGGTTTCTAACCATCAGAGGAGTGAAGTTCTGGAACAGCCTTCCAAGAAGAGCAGTGGGGGCAAAAGACATATCTGGCTTCAAGACTAAGCTTTATAAGTTTGTGGAGGGGATGGTATGATGGGATAGCCTAATTTTGGCAATAAATTGATCTTTGACTATTAGCGGTAAATACACCCAATGGCCTATGATGGGATGTTAAATGGGATGGGATCTGAGTTACTACAGAGAATTCTTTCCTGGGTGTCTAGCTGGTGAGTCTTGCCCACATGTTCAGGTATGGTGGGATCAGGAAGAAATTTTCCTCCAGGGTAGATTGGCAGAAGCCCTGGGGGTTTTTCGCCTTCCTCTGCAGCGTGGGGCATGGGTCACTTGCTGGAGGAGTCTCTGCACCTTGAAGTCTTTAAACCATGATTTGAGGACTTCAGTAGCTCAGATATAGGTTAGGGGTTTTTTCAGGAGAGGGTGGGTGAGATTCTGTGGCCTGTGTAGTGCAGGAGGTCAGACTAGATGATCATAATGGTCCCGTCTGACCTTAAAGTCTATGAGTCTATCCACAAGGGATGAAATCTTAGCCCCAATGAAGCACTGCAGTGACACCAGGATTTTACCTTAGGGTGGGAAACTTAAAAAATCTGTAAAAAAATTTTATTATTATTATTATTATGGTGGTTGGTTTTGTTGTTGTTGTTTGTTCAGGCTGAGAGTGATTATCTTTTGAATTTTCAGCATGTGGACCCAAGGAAAATATTTCCTCTTTAAACTGCATGAAATATCTGGGAGCAGAATTATTACACAGTGTCTAATATCAATTAATCTAATGTAATAATACCTGTCTGCCACAAGCTGCCAACATTTCACATGGAAGTTAAAATCCTCCATCGTGTGTCCCAAATCCGTGTAATATTATTGATTGCAAATGTTTGCAGTGGGATATCTCCATTAAGAGAGAGAGAGGCTTACACATATATTTATTTGTTGCTTTTCATAATTAACTTTAAAAACATGAGTGGTTCCCCTGGTTTCAGTGGGTCTATAGAGGGATTTCAATGATGCTTGGTTTCAATGGGACTATTCGTGTGCTTCAGATTAGGCACATATCTAAGTACTCAACTGAATCAGAACCTTACTTTGGACCAGACTTAGAAAGTGTCATAAGAAGACTGGCCAGCAGTGATGTTTTCCACATGTTACAGCCCCTGCCCTTGTTACTCCATTCTTCAACTTAAGCTTCTACCAGCCTGAGAGCCAGAGTATACTATGCACAAATCTGGACATCTATGATGGCACTGTACTAGGCCTCAATCATCCAAGGAGCTCTGTACAGTGGACTCCTGCATGCATGCACAGCCCCACTGATGTTAATGCCTACAAACTGCTCCTGGAAGGACTGGGGTAATCTGTAATTTAAAAGACCCATTTATATATAATATACTTAAGTCTATCCTTTTTTTATAATATTTCTGAGAACAATTATTTAAAAATGAAGATCTTGCCTACATATGTAAATAGGCATTAAATTCAGTTCTTCCAGGTTTATCAAATCATCAGAACATTTTGATGATTTTAATCTATTTTGAAATTGTTAGAGAAGATATCAATAAGTTTTTTTGAGAATGAAGAATAATATGAATCTGTTAAAATAGTGTAAATGATATTTACTGTGTATGAATTGCCTGCCCTCCCCTAAGCCCATCAAGGAAGTAAGGTGAGGTGAGGTGTTATATCTCATAAGATTCTCTTCCTGTGCCAAAGTCTTAAATAAATAAAATCTGAATAGAATCCAGCACATCATTTGAAAAGAACCTCAGGCCCCATGCATAACCATACTTTTATAGCAGTCAATTGGTAAAGATGCCTTTAGACAAAAAAAGCCCAGACAGTAGTAAATCATAGTGTAGCATAAATCAGGGGACAGCTTGTCTAGTTAGAATTAAAAGTGAGCATCATGGTCAGATAAACAGCTAACAAGTCAAAATATTTCTGGAAATACTTTTTCAACTGCAATTGCATCCACTCATCATCAAATATTAGACTGTTATTGTATTAATTAGTAACTGCAGTGCAAACAGATAAGAGTTGGAAAAAATATAGCCTATAAATAAATCATAGACTTTCAGGCTATACACAAGAAGCCCAAATAAGAACTACACCCATAAATCTTAAAGAAAAATACATCCCACAACTTCCCAAGTCCCGAGCAACATTATCCAGATCATAAGTCCATCAACCTCTCCAACCAGATGCCATCTCTCCTTTCCACCTTCTTTGAAGGAGACTGAGATGTTATAAATGAATATAATAAGCCCAGTGAATGTCCTGAAATAGAGATCACCCTGTTTAAATACCTCTGATACTACCTGAAAAATCCATAATTTCCTTTAGTTTATTTTAGTTTAATAAGGATCATCCACTAGTTTGGGAGAATGGAGGTTAGTAAAATGTATTCTTTCTTTAAAGCTCTTTGGCCAAGATTTTCAAAAAATGGATGCCTAGGGTTGGGTCTTAAATCCATATTTAGGCACCTAAATAAATTACCTGATTTTCAGAAGTGCTGACCACCCAGCAGCCTCCACTGAAGTAAATGGTAGCTGCTGGTTGCTGAGTACTTTTGAAAATCAGATCACTTACTTAGATGTCTTCAGACAAACTTAGAAGTTTACCTTTAGACACCTCTTTTTAAATAACAATCTCTATCCCCCAAATCTCCGTTGATTTCCAATTCCAGTAAAAGTAGATTGTTGTAACTCTCGCACCCTTTTGAATATAAAAAGCCTTTTCATTCTGTGTATATCTTCATTGATTTCCTGGAATGACACAAAGGATAAATTTGGCCCAGTCTCTTTAAAATCATGCCTATAATTTTGAGCTGCTGAAGGCAGCTTTATGGGAAAGGTGGGCTACAAAAGGTTGGGGAGGGTTTTGTATTTCTTCTTTTTTCTTGGTTTACTTTAATTGAACTATTGACCTCACAAAAACATCCAGCTTTCCATGAGTTTAAAAGTGGCTCTTGGTGACTGAGCTTCGAAACATATATGGTAGAACCCCAGTTTATCTTGGAGGCTGTTCGTTTTTTTTTAACTCACTGTGCTGGAAAACACACCAATCTTGGGAAATCAAGCTAATGTCTCCCAGCTGTGCAGAGAAAGTGTGAACAGCTCTGTCAAATGAGCTACCCCCATCTTTTTTTTTCAGACAGCATCTTATACTAGAGCAGTCACTTCACATTTGCCATTTGAGCAGTTGCGATATAACTGCTGTTTTATTGCCTATAGGAGAGTTTCTGTGAGGAATCAGACACTGGTCTTTCAGCTACCGTGGCCAAAAAAGGTTTTAGTCACAGGACTCTATTACTGGTGAATGAGTAAGGAATGCTGACAGGATAACAACAGAATATGCACATAAATTTGTGGCCTAAAGGTTGCTAATTGACCAAGTGGTAATACGAGGGGAAGTATTTTCTAGCCTTGAAACTCTTTACCCAGATAAGTACAATAAATGCCATCAGTTAACCCTTTGAGTCCAATGACCCAGTGCTGCCAGGGACATGTCTGGTAATATAGACCCTCATGCTTCCTAATTGGTGGTGATATATAGAGTACAGTCATATGTGCAGAAAAGTGTTCCTTTGTTGGATGCAAAAGATGTCTCTGGGTATTTAAAGGTTAAACACAACATTTTAAGTGCATAACTATAACCACTTAAAACATTTGAAAAATAAGACCTTTTATAATACAAAAGCAAAAGAGCAGTCAAGGAAGAGATTAGAACAATTTAAACTGAAATAAGTACATGTTTTAATATTAGTGACATCATAGCAGAATTTTTGGAAGTCTTCACCATAAATTGCTAACTTTGAGCACTCAGCAGTGACATTCCAGTGGTCTGCTGCATACCATCCATCCATCTCTTTTGTGGTTGTCCGATATTACAATTAGTTTCTACCATTCCCTCCATAATAACATTCTCAAGGTTATGTCCATTTCTACACTTATGGAACCAAAGTATGTAAATTAGTATCTTTTGATTTCGGACATCAGGGTCTGTTTCTCTCCAATAATACTTCCAATATAAGCATGTCTTTTTTTCCATCCTGGAGATGCACAACAAAGGTCTTTGACAGCACCACATTTCAGAAGCTTAATTTTTCTTCTTGTCAGCAGCTTTAACTTCCCACAAATAGAGGAATAAAATTCCAGAAGATTAGAGGAATGTACTTTAACAGTAAATATTTCTCATGTTTTATCTAGTTCTTTTCACTATTTCTATATTGTCACAAAACCTCAAAATATATATTCTGAGACAACTCCCACATCGTACGTAATCCCATACCTACTCTCAGATCATGGCACTTACCAGATTTAAAAGAAAGATCTAAAAACCATGAGACCAAGTAGGGATACATATTTAAATAATAAGATAGGAAAGGTGAGGAAATACAAGCTATCATCAGACTTAAAGCATTTTCTGTACTTTTTTCTGAGTATCCATTAGTTCAGTTTGTTTTGTGATACCTGGTTTCTTACATTTTAACTTCCAGGCAGGATATTTCTGCTATTGGGATTCTATCTTTTGTTGGGGTTCCCCAAAAACCTCTTCCACTTGATTCCCTAAGAACTCAGTTCAACTCCAGTCTCATCTTTTAGGTTCCTTTATTTGGCATACAGCAAAGCTATTCTGAATTGATCAAAGTCAAACATCAGCAATGGCTATAGAGTGTACCCCACATCCAAAGTTACATGGCAAAATTTTTCCTTGTATACATTTTTACCAACACTAAGAATATGTGCATTCCTAACTATGTATTATATAACACACTTCATTTTTGGCTTGGTTATTTTTCAGGAACCAATCCCTGTACGGCATGCTCTGTCCATGTGCTGTTCATATTTCAAGTTTATCTTGTTCATTATCCCTACTGTCAGAGTGTTCCCCCTTATCTCAGTGCAGACATTCTATCTCTAGCCTATTGATTCATGTACCTTCCCAAACATGCCCACTAAAACATGAGGCAAATCACTTATGACAAGTTACTCATGCCTAGGCCTATATCGCTAATTTTCTAAATCTAAGAAATAAGATATCTGCACCAATGTGTACAGAGAAGAACATATGATCATCATGTGTTCTTTGTTTCCTGTTGTCTTGGAAAAGGCTGTCAAAAGACCAGCCAGCCACTGGAGTGTTACCACTCAAGTGTATCAAGGCCAGATGCTGCTACCCTTACTTACACTGACCAGTACATTATTCTGTCATCAAATTCCACTGAAATAATGGGATTACTCATCTAGTAAGGTACTAAGCACATATAGTAAGAAAGGCAGAATGTAGTCTTATGAAAGTTGTGATTAATTTACAAAGTCTTTGTCTTCACTGACCCAAAGGTACTGGGGAGGAGGGGGTGCGTTTTAATAGTGAGATAACTAATTCTGGTGTTTAGAAGCAAAGTCTTAGGAACAATATATATTAGGCTATTGTGAAGCCAGCTCAATAGCCCTAGTGCACCCATTACCATAGTATTTATGGATAAAAAGTGAAAAATTCTCCTGCTCCCAATGAAAATCTCAGAAAATGACATTTATTACAATGCTATAGTGTAAAAGGGGATTGCCCCTATTGAAAATTATTGCAATTGAAATAGATCACAAATTTTAAGGAGAAACCATCATTTTAAAACTACAACTTAAATTTTAAAGGTCTTTCTATTGAAGCACCAAGTCTGGTAACCTTAAAAGCCAGCATTACCTTACATTGCATTAGATTACATTGCTGACTTTCAGATGTCTGTTACCCATATGTTCATCCAACACCGTGATACTTCTCTATTTGAATTGTTTTATAGGGTCAAATCCTGGTCACCTGTGCAAAGCTAAAGAGAAAAGGTGGTCATGAGTAAAAGAATTCTCTTACCAACCTAAATGTAGGGCATGAGACATCATACACTTGGATATAGGTACTAATAGCCTGTGGGCAAGAGTGACCACTATGGCCCTCTTTATCCTTGTCCCACAGGCTTGGCTATGCATGAGTTCTGCTGCGGCACACCCACAACACTCTCTCCGTAGTCATTCATAGAGCCATTCTGTCACATGGGGGTTATTGTGTGTGTCCCATGCAGAGGAAGCATTGTGCTTTTATTGCATTTTGGGCATTGCCCAAATATCATACTCTGTAGATATAGTCTAATGCCATTTATAATATGTTTCCCTATCATATTGTTATTTGCTTTGGATTGCTTGTATTCATATATTATTAATCCAAATAAATTATATTATTATCCACTTCATCTATACTTCTTAGGTTTGGATATCTTACACATCTTTAAAATGAAGGCAGTTAATGTGCATATAAGCTTCTGCCTTTGCCTTTATTTGTAACTTTATTTGTAACTTTGCATGTAATAAATATAAAATTGGCAGGGCTGTTATTTCTCGAAAAGAGTATTAATTATCCCTCTTTTGAAATACTGCTATTATGTTTAAACAGGACAAAATATAACTTTGACTTACACATTCCTAATATTATTAGGTTTATATCAGTTCTCCTGAGCTGATGGGCCTTCTGCAGTGCCTGTACACATTTAACTTGGGTCCTTTTCTTTCACCAGGGCTCCAGAACTGGTCAGTCGGAAATTATACTTCTTATATTTGGTTTAATTGGTTTTGGTTTCTACATTATAATAAATTTAATCAGATTATGGTCACTTGACTCCCCCAGAGGCTCAACTCTAATTTGCTCCTACTGCCTGGTTATTGGTTAACAAGATCTAGACATGAACCATTCCTGGCAGAGTTCCCTACACATTAGTTTAAGAAGCCATCATTTGTTATATCCATCACCTCTGTCTTCATTCAGTCACACCTCCAAGGTTTCCTAATTATACAGGAGGCAGAAATTCCCTGTATCAAATTCCCCTTATCCATGTGTGCCATCTTTATCCCATCATATATTGCACATCACTCTCCATCCCTCATTTATCCTAGGGGGAAGGGAGGTCAGTAACATACTATACTCAGTATAGTTTGCTTGCTATGTACTGTACATCACCCTAGTTATAAACCTGTTCAATCACTATCTGATATTTATTTACATAAACTCACAAAACTTACACTCAGATAACTTTAAGAGTATGGCAAATAGGCAAATTAATAAATCAGAGTTGTTTCTGATATGTCTTTTTATTTTTAAATATTGCTGTGCTTCACTATTGCAAAAGAAGATATATGTAAAATCGATCAGGAGTTCTAGTCCTACTTCTGCCACAGCCATCTTGTGTGATGTAGAGCAAGCTCTTTAATTGTGGCTTAAAAAGGGAAGAAATTTGTCTTTCCTGCTTGCTTTTAGACCTTTTTTTCTCCTGGAAAACATACTGTACTCCATGATTGGTCACTCCAGCTCCCAGGATCCTTCAAGGAGATGACCAGCAAAAACAGGGAAGAGATAAACAAAAGTATTACTAAAGTTAAAAAAGTTAAAAATTCAATAACAAAAAACTCTACATATGAAAAAAACACAGAGGTGGTAACATGGAAGGCTAGTTGACATAGATATGTTTGAGCAGGCTGTAAATGTAGGAATAAGGAGGTCAGCATTCAAGAATATAAGTATCCGCAAGGGTAAATATCAAAATATTGATTCAAAATGGTAAATGAACAATTTAAAATGAGTGATTTTTCATATGAAGTGAAAACCTGACTTCTCTGAATTCTTCACATATTCTGTGTGCTTCTCCCCCTCTCATTCTGGAAAACACATTTTCTAATGTTAAACATTCTTCTTTTTTTTTTTTAAGATGTCTCTGCCTTGCTAATCATATACAGTACTAGGCTTTTGTAGATTTCATTCCTACTCCTTAGCTCCTTAAAATTATCTTTCCTCCATCACTGAGCACAATTTTTTTTGTTTTTCCAGGTTTCATTAAATATAATTCCAGACAAACAGTGGTGGTGCTCATCAGCTGGTATTTGTATATGAAATACTGTATTCTCACCATCATTTACAATTGTTAAACTAATTCTGTCTCCTTTCAGTAGATTAAGCATCATAAATACAGCTATCCTAATATATAAAGCAAAGCAAATCTTCACAACAAAAAATCAAAAAACAACTGGATCACCCTCTGCATGTAGAAGAGCCAGAGCTGCACAAGCTTCAGCTCTGGCAAGGAAACATGGAATAACGGAAACATGGAATGATTTTAGGACATCCTTCCTCCACTAAAGCCCTTAACAGCCTTGTCTGTGGGTTTCATGGGGTGTAGTTGAAGCAGAGGGGGATGATGGCAGCGAATGGTCATTCTTCATAGTATTCTCTTGTGTGCAAACCTGTTGCATGACCATCTGTTCTCGGGGGATTTGGAGGTGACTGTGGGGATCCCATGACAACACAGTTTATAAGGGAGCAGTGCTAAAAGGGAAGGAGGTCAATGGAATATTCTTTCTCTATCCCCTCATCTGTGCAGCTCAGGGTGTGTGGAAGTTTCCTATGTAATGGAGAGCACTTCCCCTGTCTTTAACATAGCCTTTTGAGGTGATAGATCTGCTTTGTTCCCCCGAGGGAATTCTACTAAATCCCTTCTACCCCAGAAAGGATAATCAGTGAGCAGTTCATAAATTGAAATTCAGAATTTTCAAATTTCCTGTTTTGTTTTTTTAATCCACGCAGGTAAATTAGATGCAACAGAATTCCAACATGAAAAGTTTTATTAAGGTGGAGGTAAAGTTGCAGGCAAACAGTGCTGTCTAGGCATCACTATGCTCTTTCTGAATGTGAGTTTCAAATCCCAAACTCAGCAGTTGGAAAACAGTGAAATGCAGAGTTCAGGTGATACTTGTTACACATAGAGACCTTAACTCGATCCAATTTGGAGCAAGTGTAATACAGTGACAGCTTCTCTTGGACTTTATATTGTTTGGGACATTTTTGGTTTTTACATCTGTTTGTATCTTGGTGCAAACCCAACACTATTTTATGTACAGTTTCCTCTCACTGACAGGTGTAACTGGGTTGGGAGTATTTTAGCAATCTTAATACCCTGCCAAGTTTAAAAAGCTCCATAGTTTCTTTGTACCCTCATGACTTTTCCATTAAATTATATAATAAAGGCTAAATTTGGTGTTGCAAGTCATGTACCTCAATCTTTACTTCCATTTGAAGAAGCTGGCTTCACTCAGTAGACAATGAAGTCATCATCTAATTTAGTTCTTCAAACAAGTTCTGGCAATCTAACACTCATTTATTCCTTGTTTTTTTGTTGTTGTTGGGGTGGTAGTGTTGGACTGAGTAACTGCAAGGGAATCCTTGAGGATATCATGGGCTGTTTAAAGTCACAAGACCCAAAATTGCAAATCATCGTTTATGCCTCAATCACAGACATGCAGGTAATCCCATCTAGTTTAATATTTTCAGAATCAAGCATAAAACTGTTTCTGAAACACACTTCTGCAATAACCCTGATTTTTAAAAATTGCATTGAGTGCATTAAAATTGTGTTGCTCTTCTTTGAGGTTTATCAACCATCATTGTATATTATAGTTTTGAGAAAGTGCTAGAAAAAGTGAAGACAGAACTGACCTCTTCTAGCATTTCTGTAACCATGGGGCTCACACAAGCAGCTTAGCATCTGCCGGCACATCTTTAGCAAGTTGGCAGCGCCAGTGCCCTTTGCAGGTTGCAATCAAACCTGCCTTCTACAGCAGCCTCTTTCTGGCTGATTAACTTTAATGTAATTTTAATTAAAAACCACAGTGTCAAAGGGTTTAGCTGCTCGAGAAATGAGCACAGATTGTGGCACAGTGGCAGCAGTCACTTGGAAAATGGAAATGCATCCTGACAATATTGTATAGGGGCCAGATAAACAAAGCTGCAGCTACTGTACCTTGCAAAAAGCTGGGAGAGACCATCATAGGAAGGAGTCTTATTTACAAATAAAGTATTCAGCTGTTCTATGACTTGCCTGTTAGCATTTTGAAATACTTTAAATCATTGTTTTAGATATCTAAAAGAGAAATAATTGTCAAGAATTGATTTCAACCTTTTCCTTCCCAATTGTATTATTTGTTCAGTGAGATTAAATATACACATGTAAATTATATTTAGCAACCATTTTTTTTACACAAAGTATTTGCCTCACAGTCTAAACTAATAGAACTTTTCTCCTTAGGCTATAAAGAAAAAAAAATCTAAGACGAAGTTTTTCTCAAGGCTGAAAGTAGGTCTTATTTTAGGGAGTGTTTTGCTTTTATTTGCTTCTTGTCCCTTGAAGCAAATCACAAACATATTTTGCTACTTTAAATTCTTCAGATCTTGATGTACATTTTGAGAATGGAAAAAAAAGTCCTTTCTTTAGCAGCAGGCTGCATGAGATATTAGAGAATTTCATCCCACTGATCCCAAGTATAGATATATTTGTTCAAAGTGATTTTACACTGAAGTGTCTGTGAAGCATGTTTATTTCCTAGATGTGCCATGCTCTTGAGTAAACAAAAATGTTCTAGAGTTATTAAATGTCTCCATCTTGGGAGAAGGTTCTCAATTTTTAAATCTGTCCTCTGAAAACTTCTCTCCTGTTCAGATATAATGAGGGCCTGATGCAAAGTCCATTGAGTCAATGGAAAGATTCCCACTGACTTATATGGACTTTCGATCAGGCCCCAAGTGACTACATTGTGCAAGGGAGCAAACAGGTAAATTTCTGGTAACATTATTAACAGGAATTGCTTTCAGTGAGATGTCTCTTATTTTTCTTACATGCTACTGATTCTCCAGGGCAAAAACCCCAGGAGAATTCCATCTAGTGATGTCAATTCTATAGAGAGAATTTCCTCTGTCCCCTTTTAGGTTTGCAGGATGTTTTAGAACAGATGGAGCCTATATAGGTGGGATAGGTTCCATCTGAACAGAAGGGTCACAAATGTACTGACTGAGCGGATAGACAGAGCTATGGGGGAGAGTTTAAAGGAGTAGATGGGGGATGGGAACTTTATCCATCAGAGAGGAAGAATCAGCTAAAATAAGCAGATGGGTAGACAGGAAAATAATATTAAGTACTGAAACATGCATCACACTTACAGAAAAAGAAGAATGTAAAGGAAAAAACTCATGAGATAAGGCTAGAGCCACAAATAATTGGAAGGTCACATGCAGGGAATGTTTTTAAAATGCCAGTTAAGAAGTATGACAAAGAAAATAGAAAAAGGAAATGCACATTATATAATAATATACACAGAGGAGAACTCATAGACTTCTCATAATGAATACAAATATTTAAGTGTATTTAGATAGATTCAAAGTGCTTAGCAATGTGGGGTGTAGGAAAGGGGAAGCTCAGTGAAGCTGACCCTCCAAGAGATAACGAGGATACATTTAATGACAGATGAACTTTAATAAAACTGTCATGAATTCTTTGCCTCTGTGTTTACAAATGAAGATTGTTAGAAACAGACATACATCTTCAGGGAGGAAAAGGGAAGAAGAAAGAAAATCAAAATCCTGTCAAAACAATGGATCTAAAATTGAAACCATCTCAGGACCGACAAATTTGAAGGCTAGACAGAATCCATCCATTGCTGATCCATGAAGTGTTAAAAGACAGAAATCTTAATAGATAATTAAAAACTTAATGTAATCTAAGTGCATAGGAAGCATCCAGCTAACCACAAACCAGGACATTGGACTTCATCAATGGAAGTATGTTGAATAAGGGAACTTGTGGGTCCTGGATACATTGGCTAAAGATCAAGACAAGAACGGGGTTTTTAAGCCTGGCTTTATCTCAACTTGGTCTATCTACAAAAGCTAGTAAGTGTTAGAAACTGGTTTAGCTAAAGCTGTCTCCCTATCCTCTCATTCTGAGCACAACTAAAATTTTTAAAAAATAAATCTGCTTGCATTTCCCTATGTTTAATACATTCTGTTATGGTCATAATAGATATGATGATATCCTCTTACTAATAGATGTTAGATGATGATGACTGACAATAAATAGTTTTGTCAAACACTACATTTCCCCCACAAAACAACAACAAACTCTGTGTTCCAAATTTACAAGCATGACTATGCATTACACCACCCATTACTATTTTTAAAATAAATATAGCCTTTTGTTTTCATAGCTAAATGCATTCGTTTTCCTCAAAAGCACATATAACTCTTAAATAGAGATGAGCCTGAATCAAAATCCTTGCTCTGAAGACACCCAACTCTTTGAGGCTTTACAATTCAAACACAGAGCCACATGTGAATTTTATGGCTGGCCTTAATACTTATTATGGGCCACACTGAAACCCTAGATCTGAGCATTGTCTAGCCTTGAAGAGTAGTTAGATGTTCCCCTTTATTTACAACACAGTTCTTTGTATGCAAAGAACATGGCCCTCATGATTATGAGTATTATCTCAGAAATCCTTTGGGCACTAGAACCACTCAGCTTTGCTTCTCAGTTCTCTCTGAGCTTTTTGAACAAAGTTCTAAGGCTATTTCATATGGAAACATGCTAATAGTGCTTTTATGATCACCAAGGGATGATGTTTTCCTGAAGCCTTTATGTTTTCAGGATAAATTTGAGCATCTGCCTCAAGCCTGTTCAAATCATATATGCAATTCACCTCCATAACAAAGTTTCACTATAAATTTAGAGGAAAATGCCCAAGGGTTTATGCCACACAATAGAGAATACACAGCATTTCATCAGGCCTTAGGTATTTAGCATAATGGTATAAGTATCTAATTGCATACAGTGAAACAGTGCATTAATATGTCACCAATAAGAGATATTTAAGGACTTATAAAAATCAGCTACATAAAAGTGAAATAAAGTATGACATTTAAAATTTACTTAAGAGAAGTACTATTTTTAAATGTGCCCTATATTGCTGAAATTTCTAGATATACAATAGGTGGGTAGCTTAAAGTATATCACTATTCCTTTCTGTCTGTCTCTGATGCCTAAATAGATATCATGCAAGTGTAGACAGAAAGACTATTTATATAGATTGACACCAATGGACCAGTGTTGATTAAGCACATAATAAATTGCATATTGTGTTAGGTTCCTTATTTTTGTCTGAATTAATACAGATACTTAGCATTTAACTTTGCATTTCAAAAGTGCTGTACAAACTAATTATCCCTTATAATATCCCTGTGGCCTAGGAAAAATTAATTCTCCCCATTTTGCTGTTTGAGTAATTGAGGCAAAGGGATTTTAAGTGAAGTTAAGTGAGTGGTCATTTGAACACCGAGAAGTTATTTAACCCCATATTAATTACATGGAGTGGGAGACCCACAGCAAAACCAATTTATGTTGGCAGTCCAGTTCTGCATAAGGGTTCCTTTAAACATATGTGGTAAGATTTAAAGTAGTACAAATCTTTTGAGAAGAGTTTTTAAAAAACCCAACAATTAGGTTTGGCACAAATCTCACGCTGTACTAATTTTAATACATATGTAGAGTGTATGATCATATAAGCAAAATAATCCATGGTGTGAAAACATGACACAACATCTTTTTGTGAAGGAATACTTGAAAATTTGTTCCTAATGTTCTGCAGCCCAAACATTTAGCTTTAGTGCATTATTGTTGCATAGATGGAAGCTAAAAGGATTTGTGCCCTCTCAGTGGTGCCAAGTTCAAGCACAGTAATAACTAAAAATAGCAAAGGTTGGCTGAAACAGCTGGCTTCCTGAAAGCTTCTACATTGATTGGGACTTCTGTGGAATCCCAAAATTCTGTACTGTGGTTTTAGTTGTCAAGTGTAATAAAAGCACACATAATTAGTGAAGAAGATTAAATCAAAGATTATTTTTGTTGTTTTCTTTTTCTTTCACGGGTGTATTGAGAAACAATTTCTGTTTTGGGTAGGCATCAAAAATATATGGTCAAGGGTCCTTCTCTAAACTGAGGAGATTAAGTCTGCCTTGTCTGTATTATTATATATTTGTGTGTATGCATTTTATAAAACTATTGTGCTCAGATTCTCTTAGATCCATTATCCAGTGTCCATTTTGCCTCATTATGATGACAGTAACAACAACTGGTTGAAAATCTGGAAGAAGTATATACTCTATACAATTTCATCAGCCCTTCTAAATTAAATTCCGCCCAACATAGCAAGAGAGCCTCAGGCATAATTCTACATCACTACTAATTTGCAGTATTAAATATTCAATATTTTTCATTCTAAAAGCATAATGTTACAATTGTAATAAATTTTCATGCTCAGGTCTTCAATTAGACCTTAGCCTAATTTGACCTTGTTTTTTCCAGGTGTCAACACCAAGCTTTTCATACTCATCAGTCTTTCAGGTATATGAGAGGGCAAGCAGATTGATGGAATTTTTCTGGTTTCTTTATATATTAAACTTTTACTCAAGAGCTTTTCCAACGTAAACCTGCTATGTGAAAAAAATGAGCAAATGGGTAAATTGGCTCAGGCAGCTGCTATAGCCCCATGTACCCAGGAACCATTAGTCATTCTACCAAGGGCCATTAGCTGTTTACCTGGTTTTACATTTTATGATCTATGTAGACAGACATTCCTCTCAAGTCTGTGAAATAAAGGTCAGAAATTAATCAGATTTATATCACAGTCAAACACAGATACATAGAAATATAATAAAAATACAATTATATGTTACAATTTGTACTCTTATTTATGAGTCAAATTCTGCCCTAATGTAGGTGCACAATTCCTATGAATATCAGTCAGACTGTAGGAACAGAATTTGGACCTAAATTTCTATTTGATGTATTTATCTCTGAAGGTACAGTGGGATTTTTAGAGGCAGTGTAGTACTATCTGAGATATGCATTTATTACTGTTATCTTTAAAATGAAGGACACAGAGATATAAACTCAGTTATAAACTCAAATGTATGTATTGTGTAAGACTGGAGTATACACTGTGCAGATCGAATGTTCAGAGATTTTATCTGCAAGCCTCTAACATGATGTGCATGCATTGCTGCTGATTCTCAAAGGGTTATAACTATTCCAAATCTGGGTGAATTTGGTTCTGACTCCAGGGTTTATCCCCCTGCCAAATTTCAATTTCCAAATCCAAAGTTAGTAGGCAAAATAATAATTTTTTTAAAAGTTGGATTTTTTGAATGTTTGCAAAGCTGCCTATTTTTCACTAGTATTGTTCTCATAAACAGGCAGAGTGTATCAGTCAATATTGCCCAGAGTTTGGAAATGGACCCACTGCATTAGAAATTGAATTTTCTAATCTCCTAATCAATTTGTTTTACTTTGGCATATATTTTTGACATTTTTAAGTGACTCGGGCCCTGACCCTGCAATAGGACATGCAAGATAGTGAAGTTAAGTACATGTGTACATGTGTGCAGGATTGGGTCCTAAATTGAGTTTGGTTGGATCATGTGATAAAGACTATTATAACAATAGGTATCTGGCTGGATCCTTTTCTGTTCATTCCCAGACTTTTAATGTTTGGATTTGTAATGGAGCAGGATGCTTTTAAAGACAGTAATTTTTGAGGTGTCTGCTGGACTCTGTTGAAACGAACTTTCAGCTCTTCAATACTTTTTTGTTTGGTAGTTCTGTGTTTCTCCCAGCTCTGTAAGATATATAAGATGCATAGCAGGGAGCCATGTTCCATTCAGTCTTCAGAGGCCCACCAACGCAGGGCTTGCCTTGTGCAGACTTTCACAGGGCCATAGAAGATGTGTGTGGGTGATATGTCTTGGAGGGATATGAGTATAGTGTGTCTAGAAGGAGAATGGAATGGGGAATGGTTTCTATCCACACTGAAAATTTTAAGTCCAGAGGCTTGCTCATTACTCCACTTTTATGCTGGAGCAACTTCTTGTATTTCACAAAGAGGGGAATGTTGCCAGCATATGGAGCTTGTTAGTCTGTTCTTTTTTTGAAAGGGGCCATCGTATTGCCACCTTATTCCTTGGCATCAGTTGGCCGTGGAAAGAAGGTATCTTGGCTTACAGTCTCACTTGAAAGACATTATCTTTAAAAGTGTAATATACTCCCTACCCCAAAAACTGTCAACACTGTGTATTAGTCCAGATGTTAGGGTAGGTCTTGAACCAATAATCTTCTACTCCATAGGCATGAGGTCTATTAACTATCTGCCTTGTTCCATACTAGGAAAAGCCAAATATAATACATATGTATTCTAAGACAAAGAAAATGCATTGAAATCTAGTTATAGTTGAGAACATGTATCAGTGACTTACTGGTACAAAATATTATAGGGATGTTACAAGTATCCCAAAACTTAGAATATTAAACCTAGGAAATTCAGAGGTATTCCTGGAGTGATTTCTCACATGGATTCCACTTTTGGTACATATGTGGGCCTTGTGCACGAGATCAGATTCTTTTTGCTCAGCAAGGTCCATTTGGGCTGTGTCTGTGCCGTAGATGTCCTTGCATCCCATCCCTTCCTCCCTCCCCACCCCTTGGCGGCATAACAGGCAGAGCAGGCCCACCCAAACATCCTTCAATTCCTTCTTCTCGCCTATGTCTGCGAGACAGAACCTCTGCAGTGTCTGCTCACTGTGTGTGCACGGTGCAAGCTCTTCTTAAGATAGTTAGTAGTAGTAGTTAATATAATTAGTGAGGTTAGTATAGATAGTCCACTGGCAAACAAACTAACCAACTTTTTAATAGGTTGGGGATGTCCCCACTACCAGCACCCAAGCCCCTTTGGCTGAATCTATGTCCCCAGGATTTAAAACTTGCTCCTTTTGTTAGGCTGGTAGCGGCTCAGTGATGATCACTCCAGGTGCCTTTTTGCTTTGATGAGGGGCACATCCCTGACAAATGCTTGATCTGTTGCTCCATCTCCAAGAGGACATAGAAAGCTCTTCTGGAGTGCTCAATAAGGGCTTCTTCAGAGCCCAAGACAAAAGATCCTGCCAAGCCTGAACTATCACTTTTGGCTAGTGCTCCAGTAAGCAGTGGTCCTATTCCAAACTCATTCTTCATGAATCCTTTGACTTCTGAGTCAGGCAGAGCACTCAAGATCTCTTCCACCCAGTAATCAGAAGGGGGTAGGAAGAAGCATTGTTCCCAGGATGAGCTTATGCATAAGCCACCCTCTCCAATGTTTAGTAAAATGAGTCAAAAGTTTCATCATGCCTCTGTATCAGCTTATGTGCCTCAGCTGAAAGGTAGGCTATGGCCCAGATTTGGTCCCTGTGGTGCCTCGGACTGGCTGGTCACTGGCCAGTGGTATTGCCTGAAACTGCAGTCTGTACTTCCCCTGGTACTGACTTCTTGGTGCTTTGTCAGCGTCGGCGCACTTGGTGCAGATAACTTTGGTGCCCATGACTCCAATACTGACATCCATGGTGCAGACATTTGTGGCACCAAGTTTCTTGGTACTCAAGAAATTCTCAGTACTGAGTGATCTCACAGTTACCGCACAACCAGTGTCACCCTAGCTCTCCTCGTCTGTTGCTAGAGGTGCTTCTGCCTCAGTACCAATGAGCTCTTTGCTCAAGTGTATATGGGATTTGACAGTGCCCTAGCTCAGCGGTTCTCAAACTGTGGGTCAGGACCCCAAAGGGGTTTGCAACCCCGTTTTAATGGGGTCGCCAGGGCTGGCGTTAGACTTGCTGGGGCCCAGGGCCAAAGCTGAAGCCTGAGCCCCACCACCCGGGACCAAAGCTGAAGCCCCATGGCTTCAGCCCTGGGCAGAGAGGCTCAGGTTAAAGGCTCCCCACCTGGGCTGAAGTCCTTCGGCTTTGCCTTTGACCCTTCCCTCCCGCAGGGCAGTGAGGCTCAGGCTTTGGCTTTGGTCCCCTCTCCTGGGGTTGTGTAGTAATTTTTGTTGTCAGAAGGGAATCGCAGTATAATGAAGTCTGAGACTGCTTCCTTGGCTCAATAGACAGGGTAGTTCCCATGTTGGATGAAGTATATTCTTTTTTTTTCCTTCTATGCTGAACATAGCAGCATTCCCCATCCATTCCCTCACTCTTACTCCCGTGAGCAATAGAAGTCTGATAGTGCCCTCGTGGCTTAAGCCCGTTACCTTAACAAGATAAAATCTTGGCTTATTGGGTGACCTGGGGTATGCAACCACCTAGAAAACTTTCTCTACTGCCCCCTCACCCTTGAATTATATCCCCTTTCCTACAAGACATCATAGATATCATGTGCATGTTCAAAAGGGTCAGCGTCTAGAGTCTCTGAGCCTGCACCTGCAAGAGCATGATGGCAAGAATGTCCATCTGCAGGAAAGGGAAGATTGATTTATTCCAGCAGCAGTCTCTTCCTGCTGACCCAACAAGGAATCATCCCTTCTGCTTCTAGCCAGCAGGATGATTGTAGGATTTTCCTTTTATGTTGCATGACAGATACCTTGGAAGTTCCAATGGAGATAAGTGTGGTGAGCCTACAAGGATATTTCTTGAACTATCAATGAGAAGTTGTTTGAACTGGTTAAAATTCTGTGGCAGACTCCAGCGTCTGTTGCATCCACATCTAAGAAAGCGAATAGACAATATTCAAATTCCCTTAAAGGGATTTGAATATTTCTACACCCAATCACTCCAAGAATTACCAGTGGTGGCAGAAGGGCATGAAAGATCAAAATAACAAGGACCTCCAAAGATAGTGCCAATGGAGAAGAACCCTAAAAAGCTTGACTTATTTGGCAGAAATATTTATTTGTCTGAGAGTCTCCAGATGCGCATTTCAAATTATCAGGTGCTTCTGCTGAAATATGACTATCTCCGCTGAGATAAGGTGTCATAATGTATAGAAAAGCTCTCACAGGAACTTAGCGAAAACCTATAGTATCTGAAAGACAGTTAGTAGCCTGAATATCGCTACAGACTGCTTTAGGAGCCAACTTAAGAGGACACAACATTGAAGTATATCCAACTGCCTGCTCCAAGCGAAATCTCCTCAACAGATGACCAGCTTGATTCAAGTGATCTACAGCTTTTTACACCACTGGGATTCAAGATCAACAGAGAAAAAAATCCAGACTTCTGCCATTTCTGAATATAGGATTCATAGCAGCTGTGTTAGATTCAAGGTCAATAAGGTCTTATCTACCACAGAAGAGGTTCCAGGCCATAATGAGTCTCATCAGTCATCTGCAAGTTCATCCGGAGATGTCTCATGTCTCAGATTCTTGGATCACATGGCCTACTGCACCTATGTCACTCAGCATGTCAGACTTCACCTGTGCTCCATGCGAGGGTGTTGAAATCAGTATATCACCAAGCAAGACAAGAAGATGAAGGACCTTCAAGAAGTCCTCTCCTCATTAGATTGGTGGAAGAACCCACTTCATATGTGCAGTGAACTACTTTTTGCTGTACCTCTACCTACCAAGACACTGGTGATGGATGCTCCACACTCAAATGGGGAGTTCATTGTCACCACTTTCAAATACAAGGCCTTTGGTCCCCCCAGAAAGCTCAACTTCACATATGCCATGGAGTTCAAAGCTATAACTGTAACATGCACAACATTTCTATCCAAGCACAGGAGAATCCTCTACCATTGTAGTGCCTGTTCTGTGTCACCTTATGTTGGCTCCTCTGATGTAGTGAGTATTCTTTTATACTGGTGGCTGAACCATCACAGAGAATTGGAGGGGCAGAAAAATGGTTTGCCACACCTCTCCCCAAGTTTTGTTCTGAGCACAACTTGAATGGACCTGAGGAATGAGTAATGGAATCCACCACAAAATAGTGAAGTGATGTGGTTAGTTGTCATTGTTGTTCCTGGTTAAATATTTGGTCAACAAAGCACAGTTACTGCTGATGGCATCCTGCAAGCATCCCAAGAGCTGACTGAGATGGAAAGTAAGAGATCAAGTAAATATTGTCAAATTTTACCAAAGGAGAATCTACAACTATACTAAGAACAATGTCTCATCCTTGAATAATTTTATATCGCTATTACATGACACCGATGGCTTATAGGACAAATGGCATGGTCAGAACAGGGCAACATATTTTCTTTGTTGAATGCTCTAGATGGATTTCAATTCCCAACTTGCTGAATTATGCTGAGCCATCCATTTGAGTTTTCTAGTGAAAGACCAAATGTGTCTGCTAAATTTTCACCCCAGAAGTCAAAATTAGCAACAGCAAACTTTTTGGATAAGCTCTTAAAACAGAGGGCAAAAAAACACCAATAGTACTGCTGGAGTTGGTACTCATTTAATGAAAAATGAAATTCCTTTGGAAGCACATTGTTTCTACTGATGGGACCAATGCAGTTGTCAACACAGAGGAAGAAAAATGAGTAAAACCACATTCCAGAACACATGCTGTGGGTAGTGTTTTATCAAGCTGAGCATGCCATTTGGCTCAAGATGCAGCAACTGGTACAAGTGACTCAAAACCTTGTTGGAATTTCTGAGGGAAACTTTATTCTAAACTTCTTTGTCTGGTTAATAAAGACACACATATGGGAAAGAGCAGATCATCCATTAACTAGTATAGGATGAATGCCAAAGAAAATGCTCATCAGCATCTTGGAAGCTAAATCTTAAAGCCCGCCCATCTAAATGTTCCACTAACTTACATACACGAAGAAAAATCAAATGAATGTTCTTGTAGTGAGGTGGAGTGGCTTCCCACTGAGCCAGAGGGGGAGGGACCACGCTGCGAACCCTGGTGGGCAGAGCCAGTCTGTGCTTGCCCCTCCCACTGGAAGTCAGGGGAAGAACAGGAAGTATAAAGGGTGGGGCGTGGAGTTCAGTTGGGCTGCAGCCGCTGAAGGAGACAGATGCCTCCTGCCTACTCCCAAGCTGGGAGGCTACAGCGGACTCCCACCGAGTTGAGAACTGGCCAGAGCTGCTGGAGCCACCCGCTGACAAAGGCATCAAGGAGTAGCTGGGACTACCACTGGCTTTCTACCCAGATGAACTGAAGGACCCCTATGGATCCAGGTACAACCTGAGGGGAAGGTATGAAGTGGCTCAGGGGCAACTGACCTTAGTCTGGCTGTGTCGCTGCCGGAGACCCGGTCAGTGTGTTGTGGCTGGATTCTCCACTGACCCAGTTGTGCAATACTTCACCGCTGTTAGGGCCCTGGGCTGGGACATGGTGAAGTTGGGAGGGCCCACATCCCCCTACCACTGCCACCCCACCTGTGGGGTGGCAGTCCCCCCTCTCTAGGCCATGGAGCCAGCATTTGTCGGCCATCCACCAGAGCTAGGATGCGCGACCCTCTTGCTGCTTGGCCCTGAATATAGGCCTGAGCCATAGCCTCTCTACTGTCCCACCCTGACCAAGGGCTTGGCTTAATAACTGTTTGTTTGCTGCTTGGCCCTGAGTACAGGCCTGGGCCACAGACTCTTTACAGCCCCACCCTGACTGCGGGCCTGGACCCATAATTGTCTGCTCCACTGCCCTGAATGCAGGCTAGAGCCCCTAGCTAACTACTGCTCTGCCCGACTGTTGGCCAAAGCCACAGGCTGTGTGTTGCTCAGCTAATACCCAAACTGTGGGTGACACCCAGTGACGTGGTGAGACGGAGTGGCCTCCCACTGACCCAGAGGGGGAGGGACCACCACTAACTCACTACTCTTCTCTTTTGTGGGAACCATATGGCCAACCTTCACATCATCTAAAGTACTAGCTACCAATTTATTTGTTGTGTTTGGCTTGCAGTTACTGCACACACTGTGAGGGAAGAAATAAACTTTTAATTTCTGTCAGAATTTTGTTTTTGGTTGCAAAAACTCTTCCACTGGAGGAAAGTCCTTTGTGATCATTATATATGTGACAAATCAGTGACAAATTTTCCCTTTGTGAGGAGAAAACTCTGTCTAAGTTTATTTATGCTAAAATGTTGGTGTCAACTGATGAGATATGCTCAAATGAATGGATTCCAGTTGGCCTCCTAAGGTGCCAACGTTTTTAACTTCAGAAAAGTTTCCAGTTGTCTTGTACTTTTGGCTGATGCTGTAGATGATTTGCCTCTGGCTTTTTTATTTTTTCCTCCTGTCTGACCCTTAGTACATGTCATCTGAGCTTCCACATTCCACCAACCCAACTAGTTGACATCATTGACAGATTAATTATTTTTTCTTTTGGACCTCATCACATTAGGCACTGTAGAGACAGTAAGTTCCAGTTTTTAAATAGTCCCATATCACCAGCTCCAATGGACCTCACTGATCATGGGATTCAGGGTCACTCAGTTAACACTTTTTAAATTTTCCTTGTCACATTTTATGATACCCCCACTAAGATGGTGTATCTTTTCTTATTCTGGGCTAGCAGTAGAGCTTGCTTCTTAATTTTTAGATGATACTGAATAAGCGTGGTGCTGTATGTTTCTTGGGATCCTCAGCACTTTATCATGCCTAGGTTATTTAGGCCACTTTTGATTTTTGGCTCTCTTTTTTGGTTGAGCAGTTTAATTCTGCCTTCAATTCTCAATTGCTGACCTCCAGAATTTGAAGGGGTGCTCCACATTTACCTGTTGATTGATTGGTATTCTTCTTTCCTGCAAAACAGTCCCATATTTGTGATGGCAGATCTCCAAAGAGGGCAGTGAATAGATTAAAAGTAGTAAGATTTAGCAAAATTAATACATTCATATTCTACTGATTGGGGAAGACACAATAGATTTGTTTTGAAGCCAATATAGTTAGTATAAATTACAGCCAGTCTGCGCCACAATAACTTGTGCATGTGATCCTGCATTGTGTGGCCAATAAAAAGCTGTCTAAGTACAATTATTATAAATCATTGACTTTTCACCTGTCTGAAGTGGTAAGTGTGAAATCCGCTAATAGTTTCTCCAATTTCTCTTTGATGCAACTTGAAAACATCAGGATCATGGCAAGAGGTGGATGAATTGAACTGGATAAAATAAGAATCAGTCCAAAAGCTTGAAATTCAGACTAATTGTAATTTCCTTGGGAGAAGGACTAGCTTAGTTTTGAAAATCACCCCTGTTGCTCAATAAATAATAATATAATACTTTGTACTTCCAAATTAAGCCTCACATCATCCCTGTTAGGTATCTATGAATTACTGCCATTTTACAGATGTGGAAATTGAGTCAGAGAGATTGAGTTGCTAGCCTAAGGTCTATGGCACAGCTCAGGTAGAGAAAGGGAAGATCTCTTAAGTCCCAGGCCTGTTTTTTGTTTTGCCTGTGTTGTAACCTCAAGTCCATCCTTCCCCTAACACAAAATAATTTTTTCTGTAAATTCAACTTTCATTTTCACTTTTATTTTTTTCTGTCCTTCCTGTGAAGTATCAGTACTGCAATTGCATAAGAGCCATTCTCATGGGATTGGTGGCCAGAATGGAACCAGGAAATACTAGAAATCTCAAAGAAAAGCCTTTTTCCATAAGATTTCTTAGCACAATTTCCATACCAAAGAGCTTGAAAAATTCATGTAAGCTCTGGAGAATTACTGAAACTAAACCAGTTTAAGTCTCTAAAAGGTTCCAACATTTATTCATCACTGACAGTGCTCATAACCTTCAACTTTGTTCAAGAGCTCTCACTGTTTCGAAATGCATCCGATGAAGTGAGCTGTAGCTCACGAAAGCTTATGCTCTAATAAATTTGTTAGTCTCTAAGGTGCCACAAGTACTCCTTTTCTTTTTGCGAATACAGACTAACACGGCTGCTACTCTGAAACCTGTTTCAAAATGAGGGCTCAGCATATAAACGGTTGGATCCTCTGAATGTAAGGTCCTCAGGACAGGTAGCTGTCTTTGTTTGCTACTGATCCAGGAAGACCTGAGCAGCGCCCTCAATTCCTGAAGATGCATAGTCCCTAGAAGAATCAGGCCTTTTGTTTGTAAAGTGCCATGCAAAGCCATGGCACTTCAAAATTAATAATACTAGCTTTATATAGAAGCACAGATATTTCCTTAAGGACATTCTTGAATTAACTTTGATGAGTTTTCTATAGATAACAAAATAAAGAAATTAATGAAAAAATTTGGGCCAGATTATGCGTCATTTTACACCCAGTGCAATCCCAGTGAAATCAATGGAGTTGAACTGGAGGTAAATCAGAGCAGAATTTGACCCTGTACATTTAAAGAACCTTATAATTATAAGACAAATTCAAAAGTCAACACAATTGGACAAAAACCCTCTATATCCATTTGCAGTGGGATGTCACTTTAACATTCACAGCTTTCAGCTACACACTAGGTGTAATGGTGATGGTTATATTTAAATGCATTCCCTTTGTTTTAATGGGTTTGTGTCACAACTATCACTTTTTCAGCTTGGTTTTGTTGGATGAGCTTTTATTTGCACAGAAAGACTTTTCTTCCCAGAACAAAACAGGTGTCAAAAGTATCCAGCCATATTTGGCCTGTCCAAAGTGACAAGAGAATGGAGAATTCAGTGTTTGAGTTTCCATCTATTTAGTTGGGATTGTCACTGAAATGCTACAGACCAGTAGGAGGAGATCAGAAACACATCTCTCACACAAACACACACCCCTGAAATGCTACAGACCAGTAGGAGGAGATCAGAAACACATCTCTCTCTCTCTCACACACACACATACCTGAAATGCTACAGACCAGTAGGAGGAGATCAGAAACACATTCTCTCTCTCTCTCTCTCTCTCTCTCTCTCACACACACACACACACACACACACACACACACACACACACACATCTGAAATGCTACAGACCAGTAGGAGGAGATCAGAAACACATCTCTCTCTCTCTCTCACACACACACACACACCTGAAATGCTACAGACCAGTAGGAGGAGATCAGAAACACATCTCTCACACACACACACACACACACACACACACACACCTGAAATGCTACAGAGCAGTAGGAGGAGATCAGAAACACATCTCTCTCACACACACAGACACACACACAGACACACAAACCCCAAACAAACAAAAAAACAAAAAGCAGTGGTTCTCAACCTTTCCAGGCTACTATATCCCTTTCAGGAATCTGATTTGTCTTGTGTACTCCCCGTTTCACCTCACTTAAAAACTACTTGCTTACAAAATCAGACATAAAAATACAAAAGTGTCACAGCACACTATTACTGAAAAATTGTTTACTTTCTTCTTTTTACCATATAATTATAACATTAATCAATTGGAATATAAATATTGTACTTAAATTTCACTTGTGAGCCTTGTCTGAAGCCCAAGCCCCACCATCTGGGTCTGAAGCATGTAACTTAGCTTTGCTGGGCCCCTGTGACATGTGGCCCCTGACAGTTGTCCTGCTTGCCACACCCTAATGGCAGCCCTCCACTTGTGATCCCTCCTAAACTCATCCCGCAGCCTGGCCGGGGTTGCAACCCCCATGTTGAGAAACACTGATCTAGATGAGTTGCTCTACCCCCTGGAAGACCTCTGCATGCATACCCCCAGGGGTATGTGTACCCCTGGTTGAGAACCACTGTCCTAAAGCATACAGTCAAAAGCTGACTCTGGCATCCATCCAGGTGACATCTAGACACAAAGTAAGTGTAGCATATTCAGTGAAATAGGGAAGATTGCAGCTTCTCTTTTTTTCTTCCATATGTCCTATTACCTGATCTATGATTTTAGGATTACCTTCCAAGAAATCAAACATTGTGGCCTCCCAAATGGATAGGAAAGGCTTTGCTGACAGTGGCCAACAGGTAAAATGTGCCTTCAAAATTGCTGGTCATAGCAGTAACTGATGCTGTTTTATGGATAAATCAGCACGCTACTGTTTTGAACTCAAGTCCACACAATAAGAGACACCTGCTGAAGCTAGATGTGTGGAGGGGAGGAAAGTGTATTTTTAAGATGTTCAACTCAGATAACTAATTATCCATATGAAGAAAATCCAACTTTTTTTAAAGATATCTTAGATTATTGTAGGTTTCAGAGTAGCAGCCGTGTTAGTCTGTATTCGCAAAAAGAAAAGGAGTACTGGTGGCACCTTAGAGACTAACAAATTTATTAGAGCATAAGCTTTCGTGAGCTGTAGCTCACGAAAGCTTATGCTCTAATAAATTTGTTAGTCTCTAAGGTGCCACCAGTACTCCTTTTCTTTTTTAGATTATTGTAGGTAGACCAGAATTAAAGCTTCCCTTTCCTTGACTGTTAATTCTTACAAGCTAAACCTTACCAACTTTCGTGCTATCATCCTTGTCAAAGGCTAGGCCTAGATAGGTATGTTCACCTACAGGGAAAGGACAGGTTTCAGAAACAGTAAGCTGTGCTATTGCTCCAATTGATTCTTGTAACTTGGAAAAATACAAGGATATAGGAGAGGAAAGGAATAAAATGAAAGTGATAGATTTTTCCAACCTCTCACCAATTCATATACCTAAAAGCAGATTAAAGGTATTTTCTTTTAGCTATCTATGTGGTAGCATTGTATTTAATAGGCAAAAAGAGCAAAAGAACAGGACAAATTTGCATATACATTTCCATCAGAATTATGGATATTTAAACCCATGTTGCCTGTGTCTATAGACTAAAGAATGCACCATTATGGACAAGGTTGCATATCACTGCACTTGACAAGGCTTGGTTTTGTACTCGGCATATAATATTTTGAGAGCCATTTTTTTTTTCAAGCATAGAGTAATAGGCTTTAACTTTGCTAAGCTTTTCTGCCAGACCCCCAGTGCCCTGCTGTTCTATTATATTGAACTTGTAAGCAGGACGCTCTGCCAGGCTCACCCAGATTACTGCTGCAATAAGGGCCCTGCTGAGTGACTAGTGTCATGATAAGTGCTAGGGAGGGAGCTCACCATCTTGGCATACTGTTCTCATCTTATTAAATTCAGCTTTGTGGAAGCAGGGAGTCTGCCGCTCAGCCTCACTGGCTCTGGCTCAGTCCAACTGCTACTGTCAGACAATATGAAAATAGGAACCACCACAGCTAATGGCAGGTGCTGCACCACAGCTGAGGAAAAAGAGGGATCTTTTTGTTTTTGTTTTCGAGGCACTTGACTAGACTGATTCAAACCTTCAGCTTTTAAATGTTGTTATAGCCTTCATACGCAAAAACACTTCATGAGCCTCTGTGCCATTAAAGATGTCTACCTTTTGCAGCAGCATTTATCACGGTTTAGCTATAATTGGAAAGTAGCAAGTAGTAAAAAAGACCTTTGAACAAGTCTGATACACCTTGGATTTAAGTAAGGCTGAAACATTAAAGGCCCAGTCCTGCAGTCCTTACTGAGGCAAAACTCCCAATGAGATTAACAGGAGTATTTTCAGAGTAAGGATTTTAGGATTTGGCCTGGAGGCTGAGATTTTCAGAGGAGATAAGGGACTTAGATGCTCACGTCCTATTGAATTCCAGTGAGACTTAGGTGCTCACGTCTTATTGAATTCCAGTGAGACTTGGGTGACTAACTCCCTTAGGCTCCTTTAAAAATCTCCCCATTAGTCCCAGAGTGAAGGGATCAGAAAGATGATTTTTTTTTTTCGTTTTACAGAACGAGGAGTAATGGTCTCAAGTTGCAATGGGGGAGGTTTAGATTGGATATTAGGAAAAACTTTTTCACTAAGAGGGTGGTGAAACACTGGAATGCGTTGCCTAGGGAGGTGGTAGAATCTCCTTCCTTGGAGGTTTTTAAGGTCTGGCTTGACAAAGCCCTGGCTAGGATGATTTAACTGGGACTTGGTCCTGCTTTGAGCAGGGGGTTGGACTAGATGACCTTCTGGGGTCCCTTCCAACCCTGATATTCTATGATTCTATGATTCTATGATTTGCCATACAGATGACTAGCTGTATTGTGGGCAGAAGTTCCATAGCTGAAGTGCAACATTCACAGAGAGGAGGGAGAATAGGGGATCCACAAGGAACAAAACAGGTGGGCCAGAATGAAAGACACTGGGTGAAAACCATTTCTAACAGCTTATTGTCTTGGATCATTAGGGCTGAGAGATGTTGGCCACTTTTTCAGGGTTGCATAAGGTTACAAGGAGTCCCTGTGCAGATGAAGGGAAAAAAATCACTCCTTTTGTAGTATTAATTTTCAGAATATTAAATCATGGTTTTTGTAAATATCAGTCACCAAAAATGGAGGAATTAGGCAGAAATGTGACCTTTTGAGCATAAGGCACTGGCCCCGGGAATGAAAATGTTATTCAAAAGCTGTTGTAGAAAGATAGATAAATGGCTTCCACCTTTACTTGTACCTCAGCACTTTCAGAGCTGCCTTGACATCAGCAAATGCATCACTTACCATTGATAGCAATAAAGTTTCAAATAATTCACATATTGTCATGTCAACATGTCTGTAAATTTTATATGATCTCCTCAGCAGGGTAACCTTTCTCCGTGAAGTATTGATGCAGTGCAGCTACAGAAGTCCTTGTGTAGCAAAGCCAAATTGGGATCAATACAAAATCCAAATTTCCAAATGCTTTTCTGGTAGGAATTGCTAAGTCTCAATGTCTAGTTGGCAAGTGGTATCAAGCGGAGTGCCCCAGGGGTTGGTCCTAGGGCCGGTTTTGTTCAACATCTTTATTACTGATCTGGACGATGGGATAGATTTCACCCTCAGCAAGTTTGCGGATGAAACCAAGCTGAGGGGAGAGGTAGATATGCTGGAGGGTAGGGATAGGGTCCAGAGTGACTTAGACAAATTGGAGGATTGGGGCAAAAGAAATATGATGAGGTTCAACAAGTGCAGAGTCCTGCACTTAGGATGGAAAAATTCCATTCACCGCTACAAGCTGGGGACCGACTGGCTAAGCAGCAGTTCTGCAGAAAAGGATCTGGGGATTACAGTGGATGAGAAGCTGGATATGAGTCAGCAGTGTGCCCTTATTGCCAAGAAGGCTAATGGTATATTGGGCTGCCTTAGTAGGAGCATTGCCAGCAGATGGAGGGAAGTGATTATTCCCCTTTATTTGGCACTGGTTAGGCCACATCTGGAGTACTGCATCCAATTTTGGGGCCCCCACTACAGAAAGGATGTGGACAAATTGGAGAGAGTCCAGCAGAGGGCTGTGGCACATGATATATGAGGAGAGGTTGGGGGAATTGGGCTTGTTTAGTCTGCAGAAGAGAAGACTGAAGGGGGATTTGATAGCAGCATTGAACTACTTGAAGGGGGGTTCAAAAGAGGATGGAGCTTGGCTGTTGTCAGTGGTGGCAGATGACAGAACAAGGAGCAATGCTCTCAAGTTGCAGTAGGGGAGGTCTAGTTTGGATATTAGGAAACACTATTTCACTAGGAGTGTGGTGAAGCACTGGAACGGGTTAGCTAGGGAGGTCGTGGAATCTCCATCCTTAGAGTTTTTTAAGCTTGACAAAGCCCTGGCTGGGATGATTTAGTTGGTGTTGGTCCTGCTTTAAGGAGGGGGTTGGACTAGATGACTTCCTGAGGTCTCTTCCAATCCTAATCTTCTATGATTCTATAAAGTCTCACCGGTTACAGTTCAGTGGCACACTTGTTGGCCATGTCAGTCTTCATAAGATTGACAGGCTTGATTAGTCTGTCTTTGAGAGTGACTGATGTAAAAATTCAGATAAAATGTGACCTTTCTGCCAATTTGTCATATCACATTCACAATCCATTCCAGACTCAAAGTTACAGAATAAAGGATTTAACTTTATTAATAAAGGATTCATTTTAATCCTATGTGAGAAAACGAATAAGAAAATTATGTCTCCAACAAGTGTGACATCTTTATACTTGAAAAATAAGAATGGAGAACTACTGTTGAAGATGACTCTCATGTATATTGTATCACAGCCACGTCAAATGACAGGCAGTTTGCATGTAAGGGAATGCTTGACAAAATTAGAGGACAAATAAAAAGGAAAATAAAAACAACAAATCTATCTGGTCGGGCTTCTATGGTGGACAAACCCCATTTGCTTATACATATTCTCAATTTTTTCATATGAAAAATGTCTCAGGTTTTATGACTTTTATCTGATTTCCCTCCAAACCTCACCATTTCTCTATTTTTCTGCAAGACCTTTAACGCTTTCATTCTGATTTGCTGATTTTTTTCTTTGTTCCTGAGCTATTTTCTTTCTGAGCTCTTTCTTTCTCTGCTCAGCTCTCCTAGCGGCATCATCAAAATACTTCTATAATAACCTGTTTCTGCAATTTTCCCTTCTTGCCATTCACCAGTGTTATTTCAAAACAAAATTTCTCACAAAGAATATTACCCAGCACCATCACTGCTTGCTAACTATCTTCATCCTTATCTTCTCTCATCCATTTTCTCTCATTCTTTGACTTCCTGATGCATCTTGTTCATGTGCCGCACTTTGGTTAGCAGAGGGCAAATTGCTAAGAATTTAGAAAAGGAGAGGTGATGTGGAGATAATTGTTTTAACACTCTTCTTTTTTTGAACTACCCTTTCAGCAAATAGTGAACATTTTATCTGCCCTGGAATATCAGAAGAAACACAGAAAGTGAGCACTAGTGGGAGTGGTGGCCTAGAATGTGGGAATCCACTGCTAGGAGCAATCGCCACCAAGAG
This sequence comes from Dermochelys coriacea, assembly GCF_009764565.3. NCBI lineage: Eukaryota > Metazoa > Chordata > Testudines > Dermochelyidae > Dermochelys > Dermochelys coriacea. The sequence goes on from NC_050069.1 coordinate 197,974,585, forward strand.
GTAAGGAAATTTAGCAGCCTTGGCTGAAGTTGTTCCTTATTTGTTGGATGTTTGCTGGAAGAAGAAATATGGATCTCAGGACTGGAGCTAAGGCATCTTTGTCATTCAGATCTGAAGACTATTAGATTTGTAGATCTGACTTGGAGCCAATAAATAGGTTGTTTATATTAGCTCTCTCTAAAGCCCTCTAACTAGAGAATTACCTAGGATTTACTCAGACCTGCAGATTACACTGAGCCCTAGGTCAGTTCTTTCTCTAGTACCTACAAATATCCCCTCAATGGAACAAATGAGGTGTCCGTTCCAAGGGCTCTGGTGGTGCAAACCAAACTTTTATTCTTGGTGTTGAAGCGCTAATCTGAGTGTTCCAATACTGAGGATGCCCCTACTGTCAAATACTGAGAGACCAAATCGCCTTGGGATATACCCAGCTCCAGATCTCTCTGTTACGAATTGAAAGCAGTCCCATATATCTTAAGTTAGAAGACTATTTCCATACCTTAGAACTCAATTGCTTCAGATCTTTCTTCCTTTTAAATACAGAAGAAAGAAGCATCAAGGATTCCCAGAATTCTAACCAGATCATGCAGATGAATCTAACTTCTTCAAAGGTGAAACTAAATCATACAATCCAACCTCAATGTCATCTTCGATTACTTTGAACTTTGATGCTTGTAAATTTAGAGAGTCAAGTGGACAAGACTTTCTATGTGAGGATGACCTATAAAAAATATACACACTTGTCCCTAGCCTACAGCATAAAAGTAGCATCAACTGCATTACCCAGAGTTGAGTGCTCCTTACCAAGGTATTTCAGGTTTCAGAGTAGCAGCCGTGTTAGTCTGTATTCACAAAAAAGAAAAAGTGGCACTTTAGAGACTAACAAATTTATTTGAGTATAAGCTTTCGTGAGCTAGAGCTCACTTCATCGGATGCATTCAGTTTTTTTTGTTAAAGGATAGCCACTCTCAGGTCTGTAATCGTGTAATCTCTCCGGTCACACGATTACAGACCTGAGGGTGGCTATCCTTCAACAAAAAAACTTCAAAAACAGACTCCAAGGAGAGACTGCTGAATTGGAATTAATTTGCAAACTGGATACAATTAACTTAGGCTTGAATAGAGACTGGGAATGGATGAGTCATTACATAAAGTAAAACTATTTCCCCATGTTATTTCTCCCCCCACCCCACCCCCCACTGTTCCTCAGACGTTCTTGTTAACTGCTGGAAATGGCCCACCTTGATTATCACTACAAAAGGTTTTCCTCCTTCCCCCCTCCTTCCTGCTGGTAATAGCTCATCTTAAGTGATCACTCTCCTTACAGTGTGTATGATAAAACCCATTGTTTCATGTTCGCTGTGTGTGTATATAAATCTCCCCACTGTATTTTCCACTGAATGCATCCGATGAAGTGAGCTGTAGCTCACGAAAGCTTATGCTCAAATAAATTTGTTAGTCTCTAAGGTGCCACCTTTTCTTTTTTGCAAGGTATTTCAGGCACCTTTTATGCTAGCTGGTGATCAATATCTTTTTACTGCAAGGTGCACATTTGTCAAACTTAACAGGGTTCATTCTCAGCAAAGTAAAGTCCAGGGTATGACAGTGATATGGCCAAGGGAGTAATTCACATGTGAAATTGTGAGCATGGAATAATTATTCAATAATTTTTATAAGGTCAAGTTATTTAGGTTTTATTTTTTTAAAAAATAAGTAATTTTAAATAATGTTTCAGTGAAAACAGTGACTAGGGATGGGAGGGTTGGATGTAAATGGTCCCCAGCAATGCTTGCCACAGAAATGCTGCATCCTTGGGCTAGCGCATGAGAGCTAAACAGACTAATCTAGTTTCACTGTCCAACTTGAGTGAAATGTGAAAAATAAACAAACAGCACAGATGGTGAAACAGTTTACATTTTGAATATTTTTTCAGTGCTAATCATTGCCAATGTTTATAGCAACACGATAGCAACGTATATTTTAAAATATGCATAAATGGATCCTTTTAGGTTAAAATAACATATCAGTAGTTTATAATTTTCAGCTAAGTAATATTTAAGCTCTTTTTTGGAAAAAAAATCTTTTAGCTGTTAATCTTATACAATAGACAAATATTGAATATTCTCCAGAAATGCTGTATCTTTGGGAGACTATATCCATCTAGTTTGGATAATATCTCACAACATTTTACAGTTTGTATGCACTTATTTTGTGGCTTATTCATTTGCAAAGTCCAAAAATGTAAGCGTAGACAGGCAAACCTAGAGTTATCATAAAATTTCTTCGTCACTTTTCATAGTCTCAATAACAGAAAGCAAATCTTGGAGGGATTCCCAAGTGGCAGGTGCTGAGACTAAGTAGGGACAGAAACAGCCTTCCTGTTAGCATATTAGCCACTGATCACCTACCACAGCTCTGTGTACAGAATTCATTGACAGTTAAATCTAAATGAACTATCTGAGAGGTAACCAAGTATCTTTACAAATACTTCAGACAGCTATATCCACATTACTATAAACTAACTACAAACCAAGCAAATAAGCTCTCAAGCACTGTATGTGCCTTAACATGTTGGGTAGCATCCAAGCAACTCTGTGTTTCTTTCAGAACACATTTAAAGTGTTCTTTGCAAAATGTGATGCCCTGGATAGATGAATAAGGAAAATGGAAAGACAGATGGAGGCAAGCAACTGAATTAAGTATTCCTGCTTGTGTAAGGAAGTGGATGAGAAGAGCAAGTAGGTGGAATTGCCTCTTCAGATTCATATTGCTATGCCACAAGAGCCATTATTAGTAATCAAACTATTAGGGAGTACATACACAGAAACCATAGATCCAAATATTTACATGCACAGTTATCAGGAGCTCAGCTCCTCTCCAACTACTATCTTCCATTCCTTGTTTTCAGCCAGCCAAGCAGTCATCACACCAGCTCTGTTTATTGCTCTGTTTATAATTTACCACATTATGAAAAGAAGAGAAAATTAAAGAAAAGCAGTTAAACAGTTGAAAGAGGTTAAACAGTGTTTTTAACAACTTGTCAGAGTAGCTTTGCTGTTGACTAGCAGTAGTCAGTGTTCAGTCGCTGTCACTAAAATGGCAGATACTGAGAAACAGAAAGATTTCAAAAATTACAGTGGCAGGAGCAACAAAAAACTAAAACGTCCATCTTGGGGCCATGTGTTTGGTAGCTCCCTTTAAATTGGAAGCAACAAGAACTATTTTAAGGCCTATTGCTCTTCTACTCCACAAAGAGGCCAGATTGAAATTCCTCACACTGTGAACTGGCTAAATGGGGAGGAGGGGAAATGAAAAGTTCTGATAAAACTTTTGTCGACATTTTTTATTAAAAGCAATTGTTCATTTTTGAAACGTGTGGAATGAAAATGACTTTGAAGATTTTAATGAAAAGGATTTTCCACTTTTCAGTTGGCTCTTGCAGAAAGGAAAAGGGTCCTGTTTCGTGCACTGCCTCCACCTCTTCCAACAACTGCATCCTCCCACTACACTGAAAAATTATCCATCTACTGTGCCAGTCGCAGATGTAAACTGGAGAGGAGAGGAGCATCTTGTTCTGTCAGATTCTTACCACGGCACCCACCTTTTTCATTGTTTCCCAGTTACTATTGCCAACATCCAGATCCTGTCTGTACCTGGTGGGATGAATTTGTCTTGCTCACTGATAGGGACAGTTACGAGGGCAGCAACTATAAACAACAGTATTTCTATTCAAAGGACCCCATGAAAGATAGTTTCATCATATTCACCAACTATACTGTCAACTGAAGGGACTTCCTTTTTTCCAGGGATTGGATTTTTATAGTATCCAACTGGATTACAGCTTTGGAGTTACTGGTAAATATGATCCAGGTTTTGCCATTAAGTCGATATTGCAGAGCTGCTTTTCCCCAGTGGGAGTTCCAGAAGGCATCAGTGAGGAAGAATGTCTGTAAACTCTGAAGTTGGGCAGCCACTGTGCCACTCCATTATCCTTCATACTCCTTTTGGAAATGCCAATCCTTGACGGGGGCATAATACTAAACAACCCTTGTTCTGGGGGAGCACAAGTCTGCAACTATGGTTGACCCTTTGACAGAAGGCATAGGGGAGAGAGCTGCTTGTACCTTCCCTAACTTTATGAACATGCACAGAAAGCCAACCACAACCTGGCTCCACTGCCAAGATTTTCAAAATTTGCTAGTGATTGTGAGTGCCTCAGTTTTTGGGTGCTCAGTCTGAGACACCTTTTAAGGGGCCAGTTTTTCAGAAAGGTGACTCAAGTTTGAGAGCCACACACACTAGTCACTTTTGAAAATACTGGTTATATGTTTGACTGTTTCCCTCTTTTAATCGTTTCCCATGTGTAACAATCCCCACCTTTGATCATCACTATGGACTGAACCCAAGACCTCCAGCACTAAAAGCAAGAAACTCTACTACTTAAGTTAAAGGAGTAACTCTACTGTTTAGTAGTTGTATTAGACTCGCATCCTCTGTGGACCAGCCACTAGAGGGGGATGTGTAATATGCATAGAACAGGTTTTAGAGTGGTAGCTGTATTAGTCTGTATCAGCAAAAACAATGAGGAGTCCTTGTGTCACCTTAGATACTAACAAATTTATTTGGGCATAAGCTTTCTTGGGCAAAAACCCACTTCATCAGATGCATGAAGTGGAAAATACAGTAGGCAGGTAAAAATACACAGCACATGAAAAGATGGGAGTTGCCTTACTGAGTGGGGGGTCAGTGCTAATGAGCCAATTCAATTAAGGTGGAAGTGGGCTATTCTCAACAGTTGACAAGAAGGGGTGAATCCCAAGGGAGGAAAAATCACTTTTGTAGTGCTAATGAGACCAATGTAATCAAGGTGGCCCATTTCAAACAGTTGACAAGAAGGTGTGAGTATAAGCAGGGGGAAATTAGTTTTTGTAGTGACCCATCCACTCCCAGCATGGAACAGTATGTTGTATGTGCACTATTTCTTATAATTGTCACTCTTATTGGTAAACCCTCTGATTTTTATTACAAGACCTCATTTAACATGAGGCCCATGACTTATAGAATTGGGAAGTACACATACGGTGACCTAGCCTCTCTTATTTTCTTGGAGGACACTACTTGCAAGGACCTGAATAAGAGCTCTATCTAAGCTCCAAAGCTTGTCTCTCTCACCAACAGGAGTCAGTCCAGTAGAAGATATTACCTCACCCACGTTGTCATTGCTTGCAAGGGTATGTTTTAAAATGTAGCGAGGAGGTATCTTTAAAGGTTGATCAGAAGGGAATATTATGTCACCTGAACTTAACCTTCATTACTCACTGAAACACCTGACAGAAGAGTTACAGTTGCTTACCATTTTCAGTAAACTATGAATAAGGTCTCTTCTCCCCACATCCTGACCCACTCAGAAGGGTTAACGGTACGGTGTGAGTTTGTCCAACAAATAATTTCTAATTGATATGTAGGTAGTAATCATAGGGAACCCAATTTACAACATTGTGATGGGTTATTTTGGAAGCAGCGCTGTACATACTGTAGAAAATTTGCACATGAGGGCAAAATGGAATAGACAATTGCTTTTGGGGACTGTGCAGATTAGTACATCATTGCATACTAACAAAGTGCTAATTGCTCCTTTTGACCACGGGCCCAGTTTACAAAGCTTTTGCGCAAATGTACTCTGTGCACTAAATTACAAAACTAACACTGCATTTTTTCTCAGTACAGCTTGCAGGTTCTTGTAGGACAGTATGCATTAGCATTAATTGGATGCAAAGCAAAAGGACGGCACAGAGATATTCACTTACAATTTAGAAAGAACAGCCCTGGTTCTAATTACTCAAGTTACAGATGTTGCACTTGCTTTGAGACGATGCTAGTAAAAGGAAACAATAAATATATGGGTTTAGAAAACATGATTTTAGAATTATGTTTTAATATAAACTAGTGTATTTAATAGATAACTACATAAGCAATAATTGGTCTCAGCTTGGTACATTAGCTAACAAACCAGGTGTGAACTATTTTCAAGAGGATTGTTGGTACAGATTCCAAAGAAATTTAAAAATAGCAGCTGTGTTAGAAGATCTTCCAATTAGTTAATGACCACTTTTCCATAAATGAGAAGGTAGAACAGAATAACGTGGAATAATGCCTCCTGTTTATTTCCTAATTTTACCATGCTTAGCATCTTACTCAAAAGGATGGGTATTCCAGTTTTGGAAAACAAGATTTCTTCTCCCAACAGCATCTTAGCCCATTTCTTGAACAGGAGCTTTCTAAATGTTCAAAATTGGTTGATGAGCTCTCTACCTGTGTGGAAAATAAATGATGTGACTGCATATGCGTAATAAGTCAATAAGAAGCTTGGATTGTGAGAGGGTAAAATGTCCCTTTTTTCCCCTAGGCTGAAATCCACAGGTGTCATTTTCCCCCTACTCTGAGCAGAACTTATCATAGATCATCCAGACTTGCCCTCTCCTGGGTTTTGGATTTACTGCTAAGTTAAATTACAAGCAAACATAAACTTCAGACTAAATTTGGGATTCCTAGATTTATCCCTATAGAAACTCTCTGGCCGGGATTCTAGTTCCCTTCATTCCTGAGAATGTCTCTGACCCTTTTTATATTCAATTTGGCACTAACTGAATCCACTTGCGAGCATGATTCAGCTATAACTCTACAGTGTCCTCATGCAGGATTCAAGCATCTCAACAGATGACCTTACCCCTAGGATTCAGGACTCCAAGGATTGGCCACTCTGTTATAATAATATTTTAATTTATGGATGGAGCTCTGGAAAAAGAAATCATAAGGAACAAGTCAGCATTGGCAGAAGATTAGGTTAGAAATTTGATAGACTTTTCTCTCTCTAATTGGTATGATACTATGAATATTAAATAACACAAGGTTCACAATCTTGTCGTCTTCTGTAATTACATAATATTAACAAATGGTGTAAATACAGCTTAAAAAGACATGTAGATGTGACCACAAAGGCACTGTGTGTCACACAGTAGCAGTGCTTTGACTCCAACCAAAACAACCTCCCACTCTGGTGCACAGAAGGTAAAGTATGTTGTTATGACTCAGATTTGGGTGATTGGAGTAGGAGTGGGAAAGTGAAAGTGCTATAGTAACTCAAGCACTGAACTAATTGTGAAGGGAGATTAGTGGACTCCCCTTTCATTCCTGCACTTTGTGAAAAAATGTGGAGATGCCTCAGAAAAAATTGACCTTGTCTGCCTAGAAAACTCAACATCATCAGGCTCTTGTGTACCAGACTTGAACAACAATATATGAGCCATTGCTGACTGAGAGACGGATTAGTTTGGACAAAATCTGACCAGACTTGAACATTTGCCCATTGCTGAAACTCGTCTAACCCTTTATAAAGATGGGGAAAGTTTGGTAATTTAAAATATTGATATACTACTTTGTTTCAGTTTATGTCCATAAAAATGTTACCTATCCCAGTTTATGGGTGCCACTGACATAACTTTTTTCAGAGTAGCAGCCGTGTTAGTCTGTATTCGCAGAAAAGAAAAGGAGTACTTGTGGTACCTTAGAGACTAACTTGCATCCGATGAAGTGAGCTGTAGCTCACGAAAGCTTATGCTCAAATAAATTTGTTAGTCTCTAAGGTGCCACAAGTACTCCTTTTCTTTTTGACATAACTTTGAAATCCAAATAAAAGCTAAGCCAGCAGAGGCTTATCTTTGCCTAGTAGCCCATATTAAGGGTCTTTGGAGATTGCTGAGGGTATGCTTCCCATAATGATAAAGAAGTGGAAATGAGTTTCTGTGGGTGTCCAACTGGCTTAGTTCCTGTTAGGATGATTATTGCAATACTGCTGGGATCTCATTATGTTATAATACTTAAGGAAAGTGCAGGGTGCCTAAAGAGATGCATCTTTTTGTCATTTTAAATCTAATTACGTAAATAATATTTAGTAAATTAAAGCAGGCATTTTACAGTGATTGCTCTTTAGAAAAAATTGCTGATTGCCTTGACTTATTAAGGGATAACAGATCAATTAAATCAGCCACCTTTATGTTGAACAGCAGTCATGCAAGTAGCCTCTAGCCCTCATTTGGGCTACTCATCTGAGTAGGTACTATTCAGCATGATTAAGGATTGAAGTGTGAGGCTCTCAGTAAGTGTGTGAAGCTAGGTAACTCCAGAATTTGTTGGAGACATACTATAGGCATTTCCTGTAAGAAGTGTAGGGGAGTACAAGGAAATATAGCGGTAGCCATCTATTTAACTTAGTTAAAACTGACAAGGTTTTAAGGGACATTGTATTCTTCCTAGATGGCTTGTCAGTGGGACAGAATGAGAAGCTGCCAGAGGCAAGTCTCAACAGAAGTCCTTAAAAGGGCTGCAATAGATATTTCTTGCAGAATTTAAGTTATTTTCTTACATAACCTGGTTTGTTTGTCAAGCATCTCTTGTAAAGTAGAGTATGGAGGAATTAAAGGTGGGGTGGGAGGGATCATTCATTATAACCTCCTTCAGGTACTGAATTGCATGCCCTCTTCTAAAGATTTTTCCATTGTTTGAGATGTAGTTTATTGCCATTTGTAAGGGTTCTTATGACTGCTTTTTCTCCTACTGACAGAACACAGAAGAGACTTTCAATATCTATCTCCCCTATGTCTGATGTCAACATCAGATGTCAGTCTTAGCAACAGCAGCAGCCGCCTCTGTGACAGTAAAAGACAAACAATATAAAATCTAGCCAAAATGTTGAGGCCCCTGGTTCCCTCCTCAGGGCTGAAAGGTTATGCAGAGACCTATGTTCTGAGCTTGGGACACAGCTGTTAAAAGCACTTTAGTTTCTCAGAGATCCATGTTAGAAAACTTAATGATTGCAAGTGATTCAGACAAGTCAGGCTTTTTGAAGCAAGGCAAAAACTGAGCTTTGAGAGTATTGAATGGTAACAATAGAATAAGGATTGTAGAATTTGGCATTTCTTATTTCAGATTTTTGAAGGACGTGAATCATTTGTATATTCCTTTAGTGCCGCTTTGTTTTTAATAGTGTGACAATATAAAATTATATAAATGAAATTAAAGGGATGCTCTCAAGGATTTTACACCCCTAAGCTATTTACTAGGGAGCATCCTTCATGTTGTAGGTTAGTCAGGATGTTCTTTTTGTCCTTGCAGCAGTCACATACTTAACCAAATAAAACCTACAACATCTAGGACACTCCAGGCATAATAGTTTATATTTATATAGCACCTTTCATCCTGAAGAATCTCAGGGCATTTTGAAAATTATACACAGTGCACAAAACAAAATTCAGCCACCTCTCATGTGGAACGTAACAGCAGTTAACAGTACACAGCAACACTAGAAAACAGTTTAAAATGACTGTTTCCAAGAATTGAAATGGGCGGGCTGGAAGTCGATTGGCAAACTGGTACTTTTTTTAAGTTTCCGTCTGTGCTCTAGAATTTAAGCTTTCCTTGAAATAAAAGCCAATCCTCAAGGCCTAATTCTCATTTGCAATAAAGTCCCTTTACACTTATAGAATGAAATAAAGAGGCCTTATATTTATAGCTTTTATAGTTGTAAAAGGAACCTTAGAAATTCTTTTTTAAATTGAACAGTAATAAGTCACCAGGACAAGATGGTACTCACCCAAGTGTTCTGAAGGAACTTAGATATGAAATTGCAGAACTACTAACCATGGTATGTAACCTATCACTTAAATCAGCCCCATACCAGGTGACTAATAGATAACTAATGTAATGCTGATTTTAAAAAACATTCCAGAGGCGATCCTGGCAATTACAGGCTGGTAAGCCTAACTTCAGTACTAGGCAAATTGGTTAAAAGTACAGTAAAGAACAGAATTATCAGACACATAAATGAACACGATTTGCTGGGGAAGAGTCAACACAGCTTTTGTAAAGGAAACTCTTGCCTCACCAATCTGAAGCAGAAAGCATACAGGGAGTGGAAGATGGGAGGGATCAGCAAGGAAAGCTACCTAATTGAGGTCAGAAGATGTAGGGATAAAGTGAGAGAGGCTAAAAGTCGAGTAGAGTTGGACCTTGCAAAGGGAATTAAAACCAATAGTAAAAGGTTCTATAGCCATATAAATAAGAAGAAAACTAAGAAGGAAGAAGTGGGGCCGCTTAACACTGAGGATGGAGCGGAGGTTAAAGATAATCTAGGCATGGCCCAATATCTAAACAAATACTTTGCCTCAGTCTTTAATAAGGCTAAAGAGGATCTTGGGGATAATGGTAGCATGACAAATGGGAAGGAGGATATAGAGGTAGATATTACCATATCAGAGGTAGAAGCGAAACTGAAACAGCTTAATGGGACTAAATCGGGGGGCCCAGATAATCTTCATCCAAGAATATTAAAGGAATTGGCACCTGAAATTGCAAGCCCATTAGCAAGAATTTTTAATGAATCTGTAAACTCAGGAATAGTACCGAATGATTGGAGAATTGCTAATATAGTTCCTATTTTTAAGAAAGGAAAAAAAAGTGATCCGGGTAACTACAGGCCAGTTAGTTTGACATCTGTAGTATGCAAGGTCCTGGAAAAAATTTTGAAGGAGAAATTAGTTAAGGACATTGAAGTCAATGGTAAATGGGACAAAATACAACATGGTTTTACAAAAGGTAGATCGTGCCAAACCAATCTAATCTCCTTTTTTGAAAAAGTAACAGATTTTTTAGATAAAGGAAATGCAGTGGATCTAATTTACCTAGATTTCAGTAAGGCATTTGATACCGTGCCACATGGGGAATTATTAGTTAAATTGGAGAAGATGGGGATCAATATGAACATCAGAAGGTGGATAAGGAATTGGTTAAAGGGGAGACTGCAATGGGTCCTACTGAAAGGCGAACTGTCAGGTTGGAGGGAGGTTACCAGTGGAGTTCCTCAGGGATCGGTTTTGGGACCAATCTTATTTAATCTTTTTGTTACTGACCTTGGCACAAAAAGTGGGAGTGTGCTAATAAAGTTTGCAGATGATACAAAGCTGGGAGGTATTGCCAATTCGGAGAAGGATCGGGATATTATACAGGAGGATCTGGATGACCTTGTAAACTGGAGTAATAGTAATAGGATGAAATTTAATAGTGAGAAGTGTAAGGTTATGCATTTAGGGATTAATAACAAGAATTTTAGTTATAAGTTGGTGACGCATCAATTAGAAGTAACGGAAGAGGAGAAGGACCTTGGAGTATTGGTTGATCATAGGATGACTATGAGCTGCCAATGTGATATGGCTGTGAAAAAAGCTAATGCGGTTTTCGGATGCATCAGGAGAGGCATTTCCAGTAGGGATAAGGAGGTTTTAGTACCGTTATACAAGGCACTGGTGAGACCTCACCTAGAATACTGTGTGCAGTTCTGGTCTCCCATGTTTAAAAAGGATGAATTCAAACTGGAGCAGGTACAGAGAAGGGCTACTAGGATGATCCGAGGAATGGAAAACTTGTCTTATGAAAGGAGACTTAAGGAGCTGGGCTTGTTTAGCCTAACTAAAAGAAGGTTGAGGGGAGATATGATTGCTCTCTATAAATATATCAGAGGGATAAATATAGGAGAGGGAGAGGAATTATTTAAGCTCAGCACCAATGTGGACACAAGAACAAATGGGTATAAACTGGCTACCAGGAAGTTTAGACTTGAAATCAGACGAAGGTTTTTAACCATCAGAGGAGTGAAGTTTTGGAATAACCTTCCAAGGGAAGCAGTGGGGGCAAAAGATCTATCTGGTTTTAAGATTCTACTCGATAAGTTTATGGAGGAGATGGTATGATGGGATAATGGGATTTTGGTAAGTAATTGATCTTTAAATATTCAGGGTAAATAGGCCAAATCCCCTGAGATGGGATATTAGATGGATGGGATCTGATTTACTATAGAAAACTCTTTCCTGGGTATCTGGCTGGTGAATCTTGCCCATGTGCTCAGGGTTTGGCTGATTGCCATGTTTGGGGTCGGGAGGGAGTTTTCCTCCAGGGCAGATTGGAGAGGCCCTGGAGGTTTTTTTGCCTTCCTCTGTAGCATGGGGCATGGTTGACTGGAGGGAGGCTTCTCTGCTCCTTGAAGTTTTGAACCATGATTTGAGGACTTCAATAGCTCAGACATGGGTGAGGTTTTTCATAGGAGTGGGTGGGTGACATTCTGTGGCCTGCGCTGTGCAGGAGGTTGGACTAGATGATCAGAGTGGTCCCTTCTGACCTTAGTATCTATGAATCTATGAATCAATCTGTTAGAATTGTTTGAGGGGATCAACAAACATGTGGACAAGGATGATCTAGTGGTTATAGTATACTTGAACTTTCAGAAAGCCTTTGACAAGGTCCTTCACGAAAGACTCATAAGCAAAGTAAGCAGTCATGGGATAAGAGGAAAGGTCTTCTCATGGATCAGTAACTGGTTAAAAGATAAGAAACAATGGGTAGGAATAAATGGTCAGTTTTCAGAGTAAAGAGAGGTAAATAGCCAACCCCCAAGGATACGTACTGGGACCACTGCTGTTCAACATACTCATAAGTGATCTGGAAAAAGGGGTAAGCAGTGAGATGGGAAAGTCTGGAGATGATACAAAACTACTCAAGATAGTTAAGACCAAAGCAGACTGTGAAGAGTTACAAAGGGATCTCACAAAACTGGCTGACTGGGCAAGAAAATGGTAGATGAAGTTCGGTGTTGATAAATGCAAAGTAATGCACATTGGAAAACATAATCCCAGGACCTACCAGTATCCACTATCCAATACCACTATCCAAGAAAGAAATCTTGGAGTCATTGTGGATAGTTCTCTGGAAACATCTGCTCAGCGTGTAGCAGCAGTCAAAAAAGCCAGCAATGTTAGGAATCATTAGGAAAGAGAGAGATAATAACACAGAAAATACCATAATGCCACTATATACATCCATGGTACACCCGTACTTTGAATACTGCATGTAGTTCTGGTCTCCCCATCTCAAATAAGATTATATTAGAACTGGAAAAAGTACAGAAAAGGGCAACAGAAATTATTAGGAGTTTGGAACATCTTCCACAAAAGGAGAGATTAAAAAGACTGGGACTGTTCATTTTAGAAAAGAGATGACTAAGGGGTGTGTGATGGGGTGACTACCCCCATTCACACTGCAGGGTTTAATGCAAGCCAGATGGGCCAATTACCCCATTAGGCAGCTGATTAAGGAGGCTCAGCTGGGCAAGAATAGGTGGGGACTATAAAGCACAGGAGCTGCAAGGAAAAGGGGTGGCTGGGAATAGGCAGACATTCCCAGGAGACAGGGAGGAGTGAGTGGAGACTGCAGCCGCTTCCTGGAAAGAGGGAGGAGGCTTTAGGAACTGGTAGGTCCTGGAAGAAAAGGGGAACTAGTGGTAGGAAGAAGCCTAGGGATAAAGCAGTGACGCCAGAGAGAGAAGGCCCAGACTGCTGAGCTGAGGGTCCCTGGGCTGGAACCCGGAGAAGAGGGTGGATCCGGGTTCCCCTACCAGCCACTGGATGAGTGGCACAGGGACAGTGAGTGGGAAGGCTGCCTAGGACTATTGAGGAGTTAAACATCTGTTGGAAGAGGGGAACACAGACAGTGACACGGCTGGAGGACCAAGCCACGCAGAGGATGCTGCGGTTCCTGAGGCTGTGAGCGGGCCTGCAGGTAGACAGCAGAGACAGAATGATGGTGTGCAAACGGTGACCATGGGGGGCGTTGGCCTCAAGCTAAACCCCAAGAGATGGCACCAGTCTAATGTGAAGTGGTGTGACCCATGACTGGGGGATATGACTGAGATCTATTAAAATCATGAATGGTGTGTAGAAAGTGAACAAGGAAGTGTTATTTGTCCATTTACATAACACATGAATGAGGGATCACCCAATGAAATTAATAGACAACAGGTTTAAAATAAACATAAGGAAGTGCTTTTTACACAACATACAGTCAACCTGTGGAACTCATTGCCAGGGTGAAGGCCGAAAGCAGAATTGGGTTTAAAAAAAAATTGTATAAGTTCATGGAGGATAGGTTCATCAGTGGTTGTTAGCCAACATGGTCAGGAACATAATCCCATGCTTTGGATGCCCTTAAACATCTGACTGCCAGATGCTGGGACTGGATGACAGGAGGTGGATCACTCAATAAATTGCCCTGTTCTGTTCATTCCCTCTGAAATGTCTGGCACTGGCCAGTGTTGGAAGACAGGATACTGGGCTAAATGGATAGTTGGTCTGACCCAAATGGCAGTTAGTTTATGTTCTTATTCAGGTTCTTGTGTGACCCTCATCAACATAGTTTCTGAGAACCTTCCAGAAGAGTATTGACTAGCATCTGTGTATTGACTACACAACTAGCATCTGTGAACCGAAATATAAACCAAATATCAGCCACTGCATTGATGTTACTCTGAGTCTGTTGAGAGCCTGAAACAACAGCTCTGAGAGGTGAGTTGTCTCTGTTAATCTCAGTGTAGTGTTAACTCTGAAGTCTAATGACAATAACTTCAATGTCAACATTATTCACTATTTCATTGTTGATCAAAGCACATAGGATTAAGTGGGTATTGATCAACATGTCACTATATGCAGGTACTGCAAGAAACTGAAGGATGCCCATACTATAAAAGTCTGTGAAACTTACTGTGGGTGATACCTTGTTTTGGTGTCATTAAAGCAAACCTTGTTTTGTGGGCAGACGTTACAAAAGTATCACTATTTTTTCCATCCCCCAGTTTAACGTGTGTTTGTGTGTATCTGTTTGAAGCTGCAGAGAATTTAGGTAGGCACAAGGTACCTGAATCAGTGTTACTATTAGCATCAATAATTGCTCTGGGATCCCCAAGTGGTCAGGATGTTGGTTTTCTATCTCATATGAAAGATGATACACAGATGGAGCCCCCAGCAGCACAGCTCCAGTTCATTACTGAGGCCTACCTAGAGCTTGTCAAAGTATTTTACATTAAAAGTTTTTTCATTTTTCATTCAAATTGCCTTTTTTGTGTAAAGTAATTTTTCACAATGATTTTTTGACATTATTGACTTTTTCATTTTCCCCATTTTGATCAGTACTTTATGAACTTTTTATCAATCATTTTCAAAATAATTATTAAACTGTTTCATGTATTGAAACCCCAGTTTTCAGTAAGAAAACATGTTTTATTTTGTAAACTAAATATTTCAGTAAAGACTTCAAAAATATGATAAAAATATTGTGAAAAATGGGGAAAATAGAATCCATTCCAAGCCCTAATGAAAATATCTTTGAAATTTTGAAGTTTTTGAGAGATCATTTCCCCCGCTTTCCTTTTTTTTTTTTTTTTAACCAGTGCCATCTTTTGAATCACCAAAATAACTTACTGCTGCAATCTAGGTTTTCCTTTGGGTTTTCCTTTCCTTCCAAGTACTCACCAGCCATGACCCTGTTTAACTTGTGAAAAATCTGATGCTCATGCAGCCCAAATTAATGTTTGCATAGCACTTTCAAAATATAAAGCATTGTATAATTGCTGAGTGCAATGTAATTCTTTATTATTATTATTTATTATTTATTATGTGGATTCACACTACATAAAAACAGCAGTGTGCTCACACAAGAGATCACAAGATTTAAAAAAATATATATATTCCATGTTCTTGACACAGGGACACCAAAAAGATGCTGACAACATAACTTGAAAAAGTGATCCTGCTAACATAAAGTATTCTATATAAATAAAGTTCTAAAATCATTGAGTGTCCTATTAAGATAAAATTAATATCAGTAAACTGAATATTTGGATTCACCTTGCAAATGGAAAAAGAACCTCATATTTCTCTGACTGCATTACCTTGTTGCCTTGTTGTAGTGCAAGTTCCAAAGACATAAATTAAAATGAAAGGATATAGGGCAATTTTATATTTAGAAAACAGTGCAGTGAAGATTAATTTTTCTTTTGCTAATGCAATACAGAATGAAGCAGAGCCAGCACATGGGAAAGACGTTTGTGAATAGCACAACCATGGGCTTGACTTGTTGTTTGTGCAATTCACACCTTTTCCAAGTAAATTCCTTAGAAACCTATGTAATTGTTGAGCAATGTTTTATTGAATTGGTCTCTTTAGATTATCTGTGGAACAGAGTGAGAAATTGCAGTGTGCGGCTGCCAACAGCAGCCTCAGCTGCAATTCTTCACAAGACCAGGTCTAACTTATTGCAGAATGGAAACAAAGTTTTCAGAGAGCGAGCTTGGGCCTAAAAACCCCTGCTGTACTTGGATTTCAACAAAACTTTCAAGAAAGAAAATATTCTCAGGTGAAATGTTGGCTCCTTTGAAGTCAATAGCAAATTGATTTCATTGGTTGCAGGATTTCACCACTGATCCGGCCGTTAATAAAAGTGGGACTTCATAGCCACATCCAGCCATGTATGTGTAGAAAATGTTTTTGAATTACTTTTCTTTAGTAGTCTCTGCAATACAGGTGAAAGCCTGCGTTCTGACAAACTCATCTGATCTACTTGTAGCAAATATGCTTTAGGGTGTTACACCTATGACAACCTTGCGTCAGCTGTGTATGGCTGTTCACGCTGCCTGTGCCAGACAACCCTGTTTGGTATTCATGCATTCTGGGGAAATCTGGGCAAGCTGTGCTATACTGCCTCAGCTGCTGGCTCATAGGGTTGTGGATTGTCAAGACCCTCCCTGCTACTGTGCCACACAAGCTTAAGGATATTTCATACCAATCCCAGTGTCTCCACAGTGTGGACTTTTCCAGTGATGATCGGTTTGGTGGTTCAGTGCTGCATCCTCTGAGTTTATTAATGATCATGCTTAATTTCCTAGAAGTGGAAGAGCTCAGAAATCTTCCTGAGAGATGCGGAAGTATGAAATGGTGCCCAAAAAGAAGATGGCTCCTGATGTAGAATGGTATGGTAATACCCATTGTTTCATGTTCTCTGTGTGTGTATATAAATCTCCCCACTGTATTTTCCACTGAATGCATCCGATGAAGTGAGCTGTAGCTCACAAAAACTTATGTGCAAATAAATTTGTTAGTCTCTAAGGTGCCACAAGTACTCCTTTTCTTTTTTTGATGTAGAAGTGTGTATCCCTCTACCTTTCCTCACTGAATTATGCAGCAGTGAGACCCTGCATCTGTTTTAGGCATTGAGTTTTCCTCCTGTCATCCCCGTCATTTGGGAAGGCATGAGTGAAGCTTTTGACTATATGATGTGGGTTGGATATTTATGACTTTCTTACTAGAAAGGCTGGCACATGGTAAACCCACCTGGTTTGAAAATGTGCATTTGCCATGTGGTATGGTGGATGTGACCCAAGTGGGGAGTCAGCCTCTGTTACCTTCTGGTCACAAATGTGATAGCATCTTGTTTTTTTTTCCACCAAATGCATCCGATGAAGTGAGCTGTAGCTCACGAAAGCTTATGCTCTAATAAATTTGTTAGTCTCTAAGGTGCCACAAGTACTCCTTTTCATCTTGCATTAGCGAGACATTAAACTCCTCCTTAGCTGTAATACATGTTGTTGACATTCAGATTCAGTTAGTCCTTCATAATTTGTGCGTGGCCTTCTTCTAAATTAGAAGGGGATCAAAGGAAATGCTTTTCAGTTGGATATGCCAAGAACTTTTTTCTTTGCTTGGTTCCTTATTTAACTACTAACTATTGCATGCCATTGGTGCTTGATAAGTGGAGAACTATATGAATGTTCTTTAACATCATTAGTTTCTAAAAGGACATTGACTAGTACAAAACCTGATAGAAAATAGAAGGAATTTTCGAAGACTCATTATAGCTGAAAGACAGTATTATTTTATAAATGTGCTAAAGCACTGTAAAATTACCAGGCTTTATGTTCCCTCAGAGTTTGTCACATTGACCAATATGCACCAAGTAAAAATTAACCAGTGGGAAGTTTGGGGGGAATGGCATATACGGCATATTTGTGGTTTCATATTGTAGATGCTGTGATACTGAAGGTACTTTTTATGCAAAGTGTCGCCCACAACTTATGACTCAGACAAATGAAAGGAACAGCAGTGCTGGGGAGAAGGTGCAGAGTGTCAAAGGGTGAACAATCAGAGATGTAATACTGACTTTATAGAGAAAATGGTTTCATTAGGTTTCATTTTACTATCAGGATGACAGTTATCATTCATAGTCATCTGTATTAAACATATCCAGTGTACAGAGTAAAATCCTTTCTTCTGCAAGAATTTATCTAGGAAACCATGACCAAAAGTTATATCAATGATAGCACAAGCATAAACAAGGAGTTCAGAAAGCCAACAATGGACGGGAATCTCATGCTGAGTCCGACCAATTGTGGCATTCATTTTTTAAGATCATGTGCCATTGTTGTGTTGGAGACAAAGAAGGATTTCTTTATCCTTATCAGAGTTCCTCCAAAGTCTTGCATGGTGGAGGTGTCCTGAGTGGTTGATAGCTTGGGAATTCTAACTGCCTCCATTTTGCACTAGGGTAAAGGATTTAACAAGGTGAAAGCCAAAGGAGAATCAGCCCCGGAGACTGTATTTATCATTTGCAGTCTGGCTTTAAACAACTACCTGGGAATAAATTACATCTGCTCGTAATGTGAAAACAAATCAACAAAAAAAACCCTACATCTTTGTGTTAAAAATTGTTTGTGGTACTTCTCTCTTTGTGACGATAAAAGATCAGAACAATAATAAAAAGCAAAGAAAGCACTTTTAATGTGTGATTGGATTTACAAACTAGTTTAAATGTTACGTTAGGGCATTCCAGCTAATATAAATGAAAAACAATTCAATTAAAGTATAGGCTGGTGAACAAATGTTCCACATGATATTGTAACATAGTGTTTAAATGCTGAAGTGAGGAGATGCAATGCTATACAGCCACTTGTGGGTGAGGCTGGATCAGAAGCAATGGAATAAAGATGGCTGATGAACAAATCTGAGTTCATTTTGTAGATATAGTGGAGAGATTAAGATCTCTAAGAAGGTGTTTGTACATATGAAGATGATACAAAAAAGAGAGGCCCTGAGCCACACTTTTCTCGCTACAGGAAAAATATGGTGAAATATTTAAGGGGAAGAAAAAAGTGATACAGGAACAGAAGAACCCTTGAGAGACTATAAAAAGCAGAGAAAATCAAACTCACAACCCAGGTGTAGAAAATAGATGTCCATGTGATTTTATTGTAGAAGAATCCAAATGGACTGGGGTTCCAATGTGGTAAGCAGAACAAGGTCTGTGTCTGCTCCAGGACCAAATGGATGAGATTACTTATTTATAAGGAAATGCCCTAGAGACTTTAGAAGTGTAATGAAATGCTCTAAATCTCAATGTGCAGCATGGGAAAGATACCAGTAATATCAGTAGTCATAATCACAGCTACTTTTTAAAATAAAAACAGGGAAGAACTGCTTATTTGTGTAAAAGAAAAAGGTGTCAAAGACAGAGGACAGTTCAGAAGACTTCTCCGTTAAACAGTAGGATATAACTTTACTTTTCTAGGTAACGAAGTATATTCAGGGATTTTAAGTATCAGTGGATGTATCAGTTCTGTTGTTGCTTAAAATATGAATTTGGAGTCATTTGAGAGAAACAAGTTCTACCTCTGGGTTAGTTTGATTTGATTAGATCCTATTCAATTCTTTAATGATCTGATGGATGGAATCCCAGTGAAAGCAGTAACTAGTAAAAGATGGTTTTACCGCAGTTTTGATGCAGCTGACCAATAAGCCAAGAAAATGAAATGCCACTAGGAGCGCAAGTTTAGACATTTGTTAGTCATTACATCTATGGCATGAATGAAAATAGGAAAAACAGAAATTTAATGTTAGAAGTTGATGACTGCTTTCAAGTAGTGTTCCCTTATTGTAATGAAATTAGGGGTGGAAGAATGGAAGAACTTTACCTTTGCCATACTGATGATTGGAGAGACAAGGTGAGTGAAATAATATCTTTCAGTGGACCAATTTCTGACTGTTGGTGCAAGAGACAAGCTCTGTGTGGCTCAAAAGCTTGTCTCTCTCCCCAACAGTCAGAAGTTGGTCCATGGAAAGATATTACCTCACCCACCATGTGTCTCCAATATCCTGGGACCGACACAGTTACAACTATACTGCATACTGTACCAATAATGGTATTTTCAGTGGGTTTACATAGTTACATGTGCAGATTTATTCATATGTATTCCAGTCACCTTATTAACGTTGTGGACAGCAATTTTTGAATAGGTTGTTGTAGATGGAAAATAAGCTCTTAAAGTCAGCAGATATTGCCTTGATTTAAACATATAAAGATAAAGGGTCAGATTCTGTGATTTGAGGGTCTGTGCTCAGTTAGCATCGGTGGGGGGTGGGGCGGAGAGCTGTGTGGGGAACAGCAGTGACTCCAAGACACCTTTATGCTTTCCTGATCCCAGAGGCAGCTGGAGGCCATAGCCTGAATGTTCTTTTTTATGCTAAGGGGTCATTTGGATAGCTGGGAACTATCTGAATATACTGATGCCCTGACCACATCCACTGCACCAGTGCCTGGGATATGGATGGCATAGGATTCACTGTTCTGAGCTTAGATCGTTGTAGGATTGCCCTTTAAAGTTAAAGTGTAAGTATATCTTTTTAATGCTAATATGCTCTGGGAAATGCTGAAAGCCTGCATCTGATCTCAATTACACTACTGTAAATTTGGACTAATTCTACGGATTTCAGTGGAATTATTCCAGATTTATCTTATTGCAACTGAGGTCAGAATCTGACCTTGATGAATCAGACTCCATTTCACTGCCAGCCAAAGAGTTTTGGCAGATATGTTTGTAATTCTAAGAACAGCATTCTGATCTCATTTACGTGGGTCTAAATAATAAATCCACTGAAGCAAATGGATTTATTCCCTGATTTTTTTGCAGTGTATCTGACACCAGAATCTGGCCCTATGGGTCTGTCTACACTGCAATTAAAAACTCATGGCTGGCTCATGTTAGCTGACTTGGGCTCATGGAGCTCAGGCTCTCGGGGCTGTTTAATTGTGGTGTAGACATTTGGACTTGGGCTGTAGCCCGAGCTCTGGGACCTTCCCACCTCACAGAGTCCTAGAGCCTGAATCTATACTGCAGTTAAACAGCCCCTTTGTCACAACTGTATAATTGCAGTATAGACATACCCCAAGTAACTAACTGCAACCAATGATCTCCTACAAATTAAAAAGAACTCGGGCAGATTTTTATTTCAGTTTCTCTAGATTAAAGTCCATGGAATTGCTCTGGATTTATACCAGTTCAACTGAGATCATAATCTGGCCTTTTAAAGCCACGTTCATGTACATGTACATGTAATTTTGTTC
Organism: Dermochelys coriacea; assembly: GCF_009764565.3. NCBI lineage: Eukaryota > Metazoa > Chordata > Testudines > Dermochelyidae > Dermochelys > Dermochelys coriacea. Next base: position 197,995,912 of record NC_050069.1, read on the forward strand.
CAACAACTTTTGAACAGCATACCTCCCACCCCCACACTACTTTCTTGGTAGTCCTGATCAAATGTGACATCTTTTCACTCTTTGAATTATGTCCATATTTGACATGATCTGCACTGGAGCTTATTAAAATCTGCAGAACAAACACATGAGTGTATCTATGTTTTGATTTTCTAGGTGTCCAATGAAAGAAAATACTTAAATGGAAATGGGTGGGGAGTGTTCATTTGAAATGTCTAACAGTTTAGTGCCCGCAGATTGCTGACCACTGTTTGTCAGAGATGCTGAGAAAAGATTTAACTTTTTATTAAAAAAAGTTTGAAACATTTATTTAATAGAATAAAAATATACATTTTACCTAGCTAGGTTAGATTTTTTTCTACTGTTCTCTTTTCTCAGTTCATTCTTTTTATTTGCTTTTTAGTTCTTATGTCTGAAGCACAGTGGCACCCATGGGTTAAAGCAGCAGTTGGTAAAGACAAAATGTGCCCTTCAGGTGTGATTTCTTCGAGTTATTCACTAGGAATTAAAAGAACAGCAGGGCCACAGTGTTTGCAACCTGGGGGAGGGTAGGAAGAAAATGAAAAAATCATTTGCAAGTATTTGTGTTGCATGGGTGCTGTACAATTTAGCCTCTGACTTTATAGGTTTCATCTCAAATATTAAGTCAAAAGATTATTTGGAGACATTAACTGCATTACAGTTGGAGTGAAAATCTACGTGTGTGTGTGTGTGTGTGTGTGTGTGTGTGTGTGTGTGTGTGTGTGTGTGTGTGTGAGAAAAGAGAGAGTTTTTTCTTCCTCTCAGTTTTCAAGTGCCTTAGGAAAGATTCCATTAGCTAGCCTGATATATGTACATCTTCAGATTTTCACATGGCACAGGAAATCTTAAAGGTACAAATTTCTTCTACTAATATTGTGTATCTTTTTTTGGTCACCACTTCACCTTCAACCTCTTTACTGGAATCCTGAGAATGCCTCTGTTTCTGTCTAACTCACACATTCCTCCTGCCCATGAGTTCTAAATCCCTAGAGTGGCACATCCTGATTCCAGATAATAAATACCAAATTAGCACAAAGGTCAGAATCTTCAGATCTCTGTTCTGGACCCCAAATGCCAGAGATATTTAGATGTGCATCCTTTCCTCTCTCTTGTCCCTGCAGCCTCAACAGGTCCTTCAGTCTTCCCTCTATGTGACCACAGAAGAACACCTGCATTCTCTCTCCCATGCAGCCTTAGCTGATTTCTAGTCTTTCCCTTTCTGCAGCTTCAGCAGATTTCATGACTCTCTTCTTCACCTGCAAACTTGCAGGCCCCTGATTCTTTCCCACTATCTGTAGATTTTCTAAAGGAGACCACTAGGTCTCCTGCTGCCTAATGGACCCAGACAATTGCTTCATTGAGTCCTTGCGTGTTTCTGGGATTTTCTCCTCAAATACATCTAGAGTATATTGCAGGACAGTCCTGGCTTTTGAATATTTGTTTTGGTTCTTTTTCTTCACTCTTGTAGCTTGTTCACAAAAGGGGGAGCTATTAGTGGGTTTAAAGCTGTAACATTACACTTGACTTCACTGGAGTTCATGTGCATGTTATAACATTGAACTAGATACATGCTTTGTACAGTCAAATAGGCAGGGTGAACTTCTGTGGCTACCTGTGGGCTAAGAGAGAGACCTTGGGCCTGATTCTCCACTGCTTCATGTCTTGTGTAGTCATTTACTCCTGAGTAAACTGGATGTAAAATTCTACCAAGAGTGTAAGTGAATGGAGAAGGCTGATTTGCAGTCACTTTGCACAAGTGTAGGTGACTTCACAAGGTGAAGGACACTGGAGATTGGGCCCTTTGTCAGTTGGTGAATTGCAGTGTGGAGAGCCTGGGAACAGACAAAAGATAATAAAATGGCAACTTAATTTTTGACCAAGGCTAGTGATTTTCATTGATTTCAGCATGACTTCTGTTTTTGTAATGCACAACTATATTTATGGAGCAAGGAGATGACGAACTATTGGACAGTTAGTGTGTTCTATGTCCAAGCGTGGCTTGACTGCTATCAGTTTACACTGTTCTTCCAAAGAAGTGCAGCGTGATCTGGAAATGTATATGTGAGGTGACCCCCTTGGATACGAAAGTGCATACTGGACAACAGTCTATTTTGGTAGGGCTGCCAGTATCACAAATTTGAAAGATACAACATTAACAAAAGGTTTCAGAGTAGCAGCCATGTTAGTCTGTATTCGCAAAAAAGAAAAGGAGTACTTGTGGCACCTTAGAGACTAACAAATTTATTTGCGCATAAGCTTTCGTGAGCTACAGCTCATTTCATCGGATGCATTTGGTGGAAAATACAGTGGGGAGATTTATATACAAACACAGAGAACATGAAACAATGGATTTTATCATACACACTGTAAGAAGAGTGATCACTTAAGATGAGCTATTACCAGCAGGAAGGAGGGGAAGAAGGAGGAAAACCTTTTGTGGTGATAATCAAGGTGGACCATTTCCAGCAGTTAACAAGAATGTCTGAGGAACAATGGGGGGTGGGGTGGGGGGAGAAATAACATGGGGAAATAGTTTTACTTTGTGTAACGACTCATCCATTCCCAGTCTCTATTCAAGCCTAAGTTAATTGTATCCAGTTTGCAAATTAATTCCAATTCAGCAGTCTCTCATTGGAGTCTGTTTTTGAAGATTTTTGTTGAAGGATAGCCACTCTCAGGTCTCAGAATAGCAGCCGTGTTAGTCTGTATTCGCAAAAAGAAAAGGAGTACTTATGGCACCTTAGAGACTAACAAATTATTTTGAGCATAAGCTTTCGTGAGCTACAGCTCACTTCATCGGATGCATTTGGTGGAAAATTTTCCACCAAATGCATCCGATGAAGTGAGCTGTAGCTCACAAAAGCTTATGCTCAAAATAATTTGTTACTCTCAGATCTATAATCCTGTGACTGGAGAGACTGAAGTGTTCTCCGATTGGTTTTTGAAAGTTATAATTCTTGATGTCTGATTTGTGTCCATTTATTCTTTTACGTAGAGACTGTCCAGTTTGACCAATGTACATGGCAGAGGGGCATTGCTGGCACATGATGGCATATATCACATTGGTAGATGCGCAGGTGAACGAGCCTCTGATAGTGTGGCTGATGTGATTAGGCCCTATGATGGTGTCCCCTGAATAGATATTTGGACAGAGTTGGCAACGGGCTTTGGTACAAGGATAGGTTCCTGGGTTAGTGGTTCTGTTGTGTGGTGTGTGGTTGCTGGTGAGTATTTGCTTCAGGTTGGGGGGCTGTCTGTAAGCAAGGACTGGCCTGTCTCCCAAGATCTGTGAGAGTGATGGGTCGTCCTTCAGGATAAGTTGTAGATCTTGGATGATGCGTTGGAGAGGTTTTAGTTGGGGGCTGAAGGTGATGGCTAGTGGCGTTCTGTTATATTCTTTGTTGGGCCTGTCCTGTAGTAGGTGACTTCTGGGTACTCTTCTGGCTCTGTCAATCTGTTTCTTCACTTCAGCAGGTGGGTACTGTAGTTGTAAGAATGCATAATAGAGATCTTGTAGGTGTTTGTCTCTGTCTGAGGGGTTGGAGCAAATGTGGTTATATCGTAGAGCTTGGCTGTAGACAATGGATAATGTGGTGTGATCTGGATGAAAGTTAGAGGCATGTAGGTGGGAATAGCGGTCAGTAGGTTTCCGATATAGGGTGGTGTTTATGTGACAATCGCTTATTAGCACCGTAGTGTCCAGGAAATGGATCTCTTGTGTGGACTGGTCCAGGCTGAGGTTGATGGTGGGATGGAAATTGTTGAAATCATGGTGGAATTCCTCAAGGTCTTCTTTTCCATGGGTCCAGATGATGAAGATGTCATCAATGTAGCGCAAGTAGAGTAGGGGCATTAGGGGACGAGAGCTGAGGAAGCGTTGTTCTAAGTCAACCATAAAAATGTTGGCATACTGTGGGGCCATGCGGGTACCCATCGCAGTGCTGCTGATTTGAAGGTATACATTGTCCCCAAATGTGAAATAGTTATGGGTGAGGATAAAGTCACAAAGTTCAGACACCAGGTTAGCCGTGACATTATCGGGGATACTGTTCCTGATGGCTTGTAGTCCGTCTTTGTGTGAAATGTTGGTGTAGAGGGCTTCTACATCCATAGTGGCTAGGACAGTGTTTTTAGGAAGATCACCGATGGATTGTAGTTTCCTCAGGAAGTCAGTGGTGTCTCGAAGATAGCTGGGAGTGCTGGTAGCGTAGGGCCTGAGGAGGGACTCTACATAGCCAGACAATCCTGCTGTCAGGGTGCCAATGCCTGAGATGATGGGGGCATCCAGGATTTCCAGGTTTATGGATCTTGGGTAGCAGATAGAATATCCCAGGTCAGGGTTCCAGGGGTGTGTCTGTGCGGATTTGTTCTTGTGCTTTTTCAGAGAGTTTCTTGAGCAAATGCTGTAGTTTCTTTTGGTAACCCTCAGTGGGATCAGAACAAAACTTTGCATAAATAATTTAGCCAGGTCACTTGAAACAGACGTGCCTTGTTCTAAGAGCCATTTTCTGCAATTTCAATTATTTTCAGATATCAATATGCAGATTAAGTTTATATTTTGTGAGAAAGGGTGACTCCTTTTCTGTGAATGGCTAGCCAACTACAAAAGCAGTTTTTCCTCCCTTGGTGTTCACATCTCAACTGCTAGAAGAGGGCCGCATCCTCCCTGATTGAACTAACCTCATTATCCCTAGCCTGATTCTTGCTTGCATATTTTTACCTTCCTCTGGAAATTTCTACTACATGCATCCAACGAGGTTGCTATTCACCCACTTATGCTCCAATATGTCTGTCTATAAGATGCCACAGGACTCTTTGCCGCTTTTACAGATCCAGACTAACACGGCTACCCCTCTGATCCTTTTCTTTTGCAGCTTCAGCCATAGCCAGATGCTAAAAATGAGTGAAGTAATATGGGAAGAATAAGAAATGGCCTGAAGTTTAGCCTAAATCTTCAGCTAGATTAGGTCAAACCCAAACCTTTTCATACAATACAGTACAGCACCTGTAGTAGTTCCCTTTCCCTCAGCAGGCCTTATGCTTTTGAGATGCAAATCTAGTGTCTCTGCTGGTTTGGAGGCAGTTTTGGCTGCTGTCTTCACATTTGGGTTCATATCCTGAAGTTTTCATTCAGAGAAAACACTCTCATTAAAGTCAATGGGAGTTTTGAATGCAAAAGCACTGTGGGATTTGACCCTCAAAAATCCCAGGGCTTCTGCATGGTGACAAAATATTTTGGAACTTGACATTACTGGGAGCAGGATCTCGGGCTTGGTCTGATGTGCTGTAGTATGGCAATCCTGTACTCCAAATGGTTGGAAGGAATTAGAGTATTTGGAAATTTAACAAGAGTGGAAGATTCTCAATTAATGAGTTGTTACTGAATTCCAAAAATACTGCAATAAAAAAATCTACTATATAATGTGACAGATATTCCTTAAATAACGTTGTAGCCACATGGAATGAAAATTGACTTAAAATGGTTTAGTATACATGGCCCATAGTATACAATGGCCCATAGAAATCCCAATAATTACAGCCCTTATAGCACTTCATCAGTGCATATGGACCATATGGGGGCAACAAGAGGCTGGGGAGAATTACCCTCCATGCAGCTACAGAGTACAGCCAACAGAAGTGGCTTATGCTGCCCCTACTCACAAGTCTTAGTATGGGGCATGCCAGGGTTAGGGCTGGCAGTGGGAAGGGGCTAAAGGAGGCATGACTTCAGTTCTAATATCGACAGGGATTAGAGGCTGCTGCTGCACAGCCCATGGGCAGCCCTAGAGAGACAGCTATAAATTGGAACCACCTCCAAAGCTACTGCAATTCATGGTAGGGTCCCTTTCACCCTCTGCAGTAGCTCAGAATCTGAAGAGCAAAAAGATGGCATAAAGCCACATTTTCCCCCTGTCTCCTTGATCTATTTTCTGTGTTCTCTGAAGAGGCACAGCAGAGAATTTAGACCTATGGGGCCTAATTCAACTTCTGTTAAATCATTGCAAATTGATTTCAATAGGAGTTGAATCAGGCCCATACTGAGCTAATAGTGACTCACATAAGTGTGCTGAATGAGCTGCCAGAGCTAAGCAATGACATTGCCTGCAGTATAACTCGGCGTACATTCTGGGCTCACTTTCTGATGTACAGTAAAAAAAAATGGTGCTGCCTAGAGACACTGAATCAAATTCAGCCCTGCCAGACACAAACCTACCTTCAGTGAAGTCAGTGGGGTTATCTGCTTTATGCCATAGCGGAATTGGGCCCTATGTCTTTAGCTAGCCATTTGGAAATGTAATTAAGATTTTAATGAGAAATGTTTCTTCTCAGAAATCCTCCTCAATTACTGAAATAAAACAAGTCATACCGGAGAACCAAATCAATGCAGAATTACAGGCCAAGGATATAGCCCTCGGACAGCACCATTCACTCAGTGGGTGGAGCCATCCCTGCAAGTTCTGCAGTCAGTAGCCTAATGAGAGAGATTACTGCTCTTCTATAGAGCAGCAACAGCAGCATAAAAGCTAGTTGTGGGAACACTTGAAATAATTTTTAATGTACTTGTCCTACAGTGGAGGAGGAACGTGAGAGTGGAGGAGGGAGTTTTATGCCACCAATTTTCATGTTTTCTGTTTTTAGTAGAAGATGGCTATAAACAAGCTGTCCTAAGTATTAAAGTAGTGTTTCAATAAGTGGCTGATGATGGAGAAAGTTCAATATATATATTGCCACTATGTAAATACATTTGTATTATTTCCAGTGATTGGCCATAGTGGTTGTCAAACTGAATCAGAACAGTGGTCCATCTAGTTCAATAACTGGCCTCCAACAGGGGCCAGAATACATAGCTCAGAGAAAAGTTCGAGAAATAGTGCATTAGGCAACTATGGAATGACCTGCCCCTAGGGAAGGGTATACTTCTAAACCTAATAGTTATAGGTTGCTTTAGACTTCTAAAACACTTATCTATTTTTAATATTTACTATTATAATGCTACATAATCTTATTATCCATATACATGTCTAATCCTTTTTTAATCCATCTTGTGACAGTGAGTTCCACGGGCAAATTTTGCTTTTTGTGGAAAGCATTTCCTCTTATCACTTCTGAATTTACCACTAAATTTTCAGTGTCATTGAATGTCTCCTTGCTCTTGTACTATTAGAGAGGATAAATATACCATTCATTATTTTGCATATTTTTATTATATTTCCTCTTGTTCAACTCCCCTCTAAGGAAACAGTCCCTATCTCGCAAAAAGAAAAGGAGTACTTGTGGCACCTTAGAGACTAACAAATTTATTAGAGCATAAGCTTTCGTGAGCTACAGCTCACTTCATCGGATGCATTTGGTGGAAAAAACAGAGGAGAGATTTATATACACACACACAGAGAACATGAAACAATGGGTTTATCATACACACTGTAAGGAGAGTGATCACTTAAGATAAGCCATCACCAACAGCAGGGGGGGGAAAGGAGGAAAACCTTCCATGGTGACAAGCAGGTAGGCTAATTCCAGCAGTTAACAAGAATATCAGAGGAACAGTGGGGGGTGGGGTGGGAGGGAGAAATACCATGGGGAAATAGTTTTACTTTGTGTAATGACTCATCCATTCCCAGTCTCTATTCAAGCCTAAGTTAATTGTATCCAGTTTGCAAATTAATTCCAATTCAGCAGTCTCTCGTTGGAGTCTGTTTTTGAAGCTTTTTTGTTGAAGTATAGCCACTCTTAGGTCTGTGATCGAGTGACCAGAGAGATTGAAGTATTCTCCAACTGGTTTTTGAATGTTATAATTCTTGACGTCTGATTTGTGTCCATTCATTCTTTTACGTAGAGACTGTCCAGTTTGGCCAATGTACATGGCAGAGGGGCATTGCTGGCACATGATGGCATATATCACATTGGTAGATGCGCAGGTGAACGAGCCGCTGATAGTGTGGCTGATGTGATTAGGCCCTATGATGGTATCCCCTGAATAGACATTGTCTACAGCCAAGCGCTACGATATAACCGCATTTGCTCCAACCCCTCAGACAGAGACAAACACCTACAAGATCTCTATCATGCATTCCTACAACTACAATACCCACCTGCTGAAGTGAAGAAACAGATTGACAGAGCCAGAAGAGTACCCAGAAGTCACCTACTACAGGACAGGCCCAACAAAGAAAACAACAGAACGCCACTAGCCATCACCTTCAGCCCCCAACTAAAACCTCTCCAACGCATCATCAAGGATCTACAACCTATCCTGAAGGACGAGCCATCGCTCTCTCAGATCTTGGGAGACAGACCAGTCCTTGCTTACAGACAGCCCCCCAATCTGAAGCAAATACTCACCAGCACTCGATCACAGACCTAAGAGTGGCTATACTTCAACAAAAAAGCTTCAAAAACAGACTCCAACGAGAGACTGCTGAATTGGAATTAATTTGCAAACTGGATACAATTAACTTAGGCTTGAATAGAGACTGGGAATGGATGAGTCATTACACAAAGTAAAACTATTTCCCCATGGTATTTCTCCCTCCCACCCCACCCCCCACTGTTCCTCTGATATTCTTGTTAACTGCTGGAATTAGCCTACCTGCTTGTCACCATGAAAGGTTTTCCTCCTTTCCCCCCCCTGCTGTTGGTGATGGCTTATCTTAAGTGATCACTCTCCTTACAGTGTGTATGATAAACCCATTGTTTCATGTTCTCTGTGTGTGTGTATATAAATCTCTCCTCTGTTTTTTCCACCAAATGCATCCGATGAAGTGAGCTGTAGCTCACGAAAGCTTATGCTCTAATAAATTTGTTAGTCTCTAAGGTGCCACAAGTACTCCTTTTCTTTTTGCGAATACAGACTAACACGGCTGCTATTCTGAGTCCCTATCTCTTGTCATATGAGTCTTTCAATGCGCCAATCATTCTTGTCACCTGTCTCCAAGTCGTCTCTAATTCTGCTCTTCAGTTTTGAGATGGGATGAGTAGTATTCCAGGTTAGGGCATGCCATTGATTTGCATAATGAATTACAATATTTTCTGTAACTATTCTCCATCCCATTTCTTAGACTGTGGCAGGATCCCCGAGGTGCAACCTGGGACTGTGGGACTGCTTCGCTTCCCTGAACACTCTCCAGCTTGGGCTCTCTCTCTCTCTCAATGCCTTGCTAGTGAGCAGCAGCAAACCCCTCCAGGTGCTGTTATCACTCAGCACAACAGCGTATGGAGCCCCACACACAACTATATTGCATGAATGCTCCTAGAGCCACTCATGAATCACCCAGGGAAAGGCACCAGCCCAATCTCCACAGCTCCCAGCCTTGCACCTCAGGAATATACCATCTTGCACTGCTCAAGATGGGCAGTGCAAATTTATTATTTGGTTCACCACTTCATCAATGGAACGTGGAATGCCAGCCTTTGCAAAACCTGAGCAGATTAGTCACACATACTTCATACAGACTGATTGTTAAAGATAAACAGTAAAGCAAATTTATTGACTACAAAAGATATATTTTAAGTGATAGGCAAAAAGTCAGAGTTAGTTACCAAAATAAAATAAAATATAAGCAAGCAGTCTAAGCTTTCAACCCTATTAGACTGGGCGATATCTAGATTAAGCAGTTTTTCTCACCCTACTGGATATTGCAGTTCACAGTACACAGTACACCCTTGAAATCTGGGCCAGTCCCCTCTGTTGGAGTCTTCAGAGTGTCCTTGTTGCTTGCAGTGTAGGTGGGTGAAGGAGAAAGGCCCAGCATGGGCCCCCTGTGTTCAGTTTTATACCCTTAGTCCATGTACTTGGAAAACACACGTTCAGGCATGTCTGGGTGGGCATTGCTGAGTCTCCAGGCAAGGTTGAGCAAGTCCTCTGGTGTGGCCTCATGCAGGTGAGTCATTGCATTGTAGCTCCCTTGCTGGACGATGGTGGTTGTTGATGGGTTGATTGACACCCCGCTTGGGTGTTGGTTACTTTCCTTGCTGTTGCCACTCGGGAGCTAATATCTGGCTGATTCCCCAACTTACTGCATGTTTTAGTGACAACCATACAACACAACTCTCATAATTTCATATGCATTATTGATATACATATATGGATAGAGAAATTACTTTCAGTATATCATAATCTTTCCCCGGCTATCTTACAAGGCATATTTTATATGTAAGATCAAGATCATATAAAAATGAGGAATATGGGGCTTACAGGACACTCTCCCAAGGTATAGAATGTCACATAGGCATCCTCACATTTTGTTAGTTTTTTTTATAATTCATGCTGCACATTGAGTGGAGGTCTCAACTGAGCTGGCCATGGTGAAGTTCAGCTCTTTCTTGAATTGACAGTTAAATTAAAACCCAGTGAAGTGTCTGAATAGTTCACTTTATTCCCTGCAATGTATATTACTTTGCAATTGTCAACAGTTAGTTTAATCGGCCATCATGTTGTCCATTCACGTAGCTTGCTTAAGTCTCTCTCAAGTTCTTCACAGTCTTGTCTGGTGTTGACTAGCTCAGATAATTCAGTGTCATCTGCAGATCTATCTTCCCTCTTCTCCAGATCATTAAGAAAGTTATTAAACAACATATACCCTTGTGGTACTGTGACAGAGTGCTGGGGACCAACAGCTGAGTCAACACTCTGGTCACTTAAACACCAGTTAATTCCCCCCAGGGTGAACTGATGGGCTTAATTAGTGGATTAGAATAGACTGGGGGAAGACTAACGAGCAAACTGGCCCATTAACACAGATGGGGAGAAAGAAGCAGGCTCCAGAGCTAGAACCAGGAAATATCTCTGGTTAGAGACATCTCTTCCCTTTCCTTTCCTAGGCAGACAACTGAGGAGAAACTGAAGCTGTAAATAATTATGGTGCATGTCTCAGTAAGATGGTGGTGGGCGGGGGAGATCAAATGTAAATAAACTGCCCTGGGGTGTTTAACAAATGAAGGTCTCCAAGGCTGTGTAAACAGAGCAGAAAACCAGAGTGGGATATTGCCTTGTCACATGTGGGTGTTGTCCAGGAGCTGCCTTTAGCTGTGCAGACAGAAGATCTCACAAAGGAGTTTGTGAAGGTTAGGTGGCTTGGACCATAGAGGAGACCCTTCAACAGCTGGTTGAGCAACAGAAAGCAATGCAAAAGGCCCTACAAGCCTGTGGTGACCATGATTCCCAAAGAGAAAATGGGACACCACGCCAGGCTGGCCTGAGTCCCCCCACTCCCACAGGGATGGCCTAAGCCACTCAACTGAGCCCCTCTCCCCACAAAAGGAGCAGGCAGAGCTTGGACAAGCAGCGATGCACATACTAGATAGGGTGATCATATTTCCCAAAGGCTGGGGCTGGATTTGCTGCTTGCTCGAGCCCTCCCTGCCTCTCCCCTCACAGGGGGCTAGCATCTCTGCTCACACTCACACACGCACACACACACACCCCGCACATACCTCCGACTGCACCACATCCCACCTCTTTGACAAAAGTGGGCATTTGTCCCATTTGCTCTTGTCAACTGATCAAATTGGCAAGAGACAACAGGACAAATGCCCAGTTTTGCCAAAAATGTCGGGATGGCTGGGACTGGGCTTTAAAAAAAGGGACTGTCCCGGCCAAAACAGGATGTATGGTCACCCTATACAAGCCTTTCAGCAGGCCCACCTCCTGGAAAGACAGTCTTTGCTCACCTGGCAGGCCAGGCAACAAAAGAAACTATAGTACTTTATAAAGGATCAATTGCGCATGCAGCAGTAGCTACTCCAAAGTATGGCAATTCCCATGACAGGAAATGGTAACTGGGCACAGGAAATGGGTCTGTGTAAGATGGGCCCTGTGGATGACCCAGAAGTTATACCTGCAGCCAATACCAGGCCTGGAGGGGGGAGAAAAGGAGAGCGCCTGGCTCAGTTTGAGGCTGACTGGTAAGGAGGCTGGAGCTAGCTGCCTCCCTACCAGAGGGGAAGTCACTAGCCTGCCAACTAAGGCAACCACCTGGGAGTAAGCTCTGTCTTTTCGGCAAAGGGATGTTGCAGAGGAGAACTAGAAGCCTCCGGTAACTGGGTGACTGAAGACCAGAGACATTGTGGGGTTTGACCTCACCAAACTTATGACTGCCCTGCACAAAGAAACCTGGGACTGGGGTAGGATGCTCTACAGGAGGCAAGCCATCCAAGCAAACTGTACTATAGGGACCATACCCCAAACTGAAGGGACTGTGGTAGGAAATATCCCAGGGCAGGGGATTTAGACTCCCTGTTGTCCAGGGGTTGACTCAGACAGAGCCTTGGGCTGGAACCTGGTGGAGATGGAGAGCCCAGGACCCCATCGTCTAAAAGACTGAGTCACCAGGAAGCAAGGGGCTGGAGGTCAGGCACACCAACCACTAGGCTGCTTGTCCCTCCAAGCAACTTTGGTACAGGCTCTAACAAATGAGCAAGAAAGAGACTGAGTTGGTAAAGATGGCAACCCTGGATCAGTGGGGTTATCCATGACAGAATATAAACAGAAATTTTGAACTGCAAGATGGACTGTGGGAGTCCAGCCCCTGGCTTTTGCCCAGACATTGGTGGACTGGACCAACTACTGGCTAAAGTCAGACATCCAGAGTGTGCAGGAGATTGTGCACTCTGTGATCCTTGAATATTGTCTACAGAGCCTCTATGAGAACACCTGAGTATGGGTCAGGCAACATAGGCCTGCCACACCACACACAGCTATTAAATGGAAGAATGCATAGGGCCAGACCTCCCCAGGAAAGAGGACTGACAATTTAGGAAGTCAGATCAGGGGAACTTGCTGTCGGAAAAGACCTGGTGGAGCTAAAAGGAAGAGCCCAGGAGAATGACGGCATGGTCTCGGGCCAGTTCCTGCTACTAGTGTGGGCATCAGGGGCATATAATAAGAGTGCCCATACATGGAATGTGACTGGGCCGAGTTCTAGGCCTCTTGGTCAGAGAAAGGAAAAAAACTGTCAACCATGCCTGTAACAGTGAAGGGGAGGAGGTCAAGAGGCCTTGTGGACATGGCCTTGGCCTGCTCACTTGTCTGACAGGAGCTGCTGAAATCCCACTGGATGATTCCAGGAGGGAGGTTAAAACTGGAATGTATACATGGGGCTAAGAAGTGACCAACCCCTGGAAGTCCAAAGGAGGTTTGGGTGGAAACAGCTTGGGTAATAGACAGGCTGCCCCACTCCATTGTATTAGCACAGATTGAAGCCCATTCCCATTTGGGAAGCAGTATAGTGCTGAGGTGGCCAAGCAGTGGAACATGAAACCCATGCAGGAAGAAACAAAACCCATGGGGAGGAAATAGTTGGTATACACTGGACCAAGGACAACAAGCCATCAAGGGTGGGGGCGGGGGAGGAAAAGGAAAATAAGATGCAAATTCCCTGAGCCTAGTAGCTGGGGTTGAGGGATCATCAGGCCCCACCCCCGCCCCCGGTTGCTCTCCCCCCCGCGCCCCCGAACACCAATAGGAAGGAGCCCAGACACAGTCTGGAGGGTTAGGAGGACCAGGCGGCAGAGAGGAGGCCCCAGACCCCACAACAAAGGGGTCTAGGGTAGGGAAACTAGAACCCTAGGTAGCTGTGGGCAGAAATAGAATTGTGAGAGCGACCTCTGCCCACCAAATATGATTTCTGTGGGTGGAGAATGGTGGACCTTAGTTAACTGTCCTGGGGGTAAGGAGAGACACAGAGTAACACCTCCAGCAAGGGAGGAAGAGCCAAAGGAAATCAAAAATAGGACCAGTAGGCCGCGCGGGGGGGGGGGGGTATGTGACAGAGTGCTGGGGACCAACACCTGAGCCAGCACTCTGGTCACTTAAACACCAATTAATTCCCCCCCAGCATGGATATGATGGGGCCTACTTGGTGGATTAGAATGGGCTGGGGGAGGACTAATCAGCAAATTGGCCCTTTAGTATGAGAAGGCACAGGAGGGAAGTGCAGAGGACAAAAAGGCAAGCTAGCAGACCTGGAATCAGGAAGGCTCTCTTGGTGGAGAGAGCTTTTCCCTCTCCTTTCCTTGACAGAGAACTGAGGAGAACTTGAAGCTGTAAATAATTATAGTGTATAGTGTATGTAAATAATTATAGTAAGATGCGGGGAAGAGCAAGTGTAAATAAATTGCTCTGGTGTGTTTAACAACTGAAGGTCTCTGAGTCTGTGTGGGCAGAACAGAAGTTCAGAGCAGGATGGTGCCCTGTCACAGGCACACAACTGTTTAACCTTTTGCCATGACGAAAATTTACTATTTTCCCCTGCTCTTTGTGTTGTCTCCTAGCCAGTTTCTGATCTATGTGAATACTTTACTTCTTACCTCATGACTAGTGTCTTTAGTAGCTACTTGTGAGGTACTTTGACAAAGTCGTTTTGAAAGTCAGGATAAATTATATCAACTGGTTCTCTTATCTACTATTGTATTGACACATTCAGAGAATTCTAACAGATTGGCAAGGTACAATTGTCCTTTGCAGAAGCTGTGGTGACTAGGCTCCATCATAGTATGATCTTCTAGGTGATTTATAATTCCATTTTAAACTCTCATTTCAGCAATTTCCTAGATACTTGTCTGTAATTGCCTGGATCACTCCTATCACCTTTATTACACGTAGGTACCACATTTCCCACCCTTTATCGCTCCACTACAGAGACTGATTTGGTCATCCTAGACAAGAAGACGATATATTCTGTCTGAGGGATGTACCATCTACCACTCTTGTATGATTATCTGTAGAAACATGTAGTTCTATCTTTGTATTAGTAGTATCTAACTAAAGTAAAAATGAATGCTTTAGGCCTAGTCTCTTCTTACCCACATGTATGTTGACTTCCTGGTTTACGCTGGTGTGAGAGAAAAGGCAGTCCATTGATATGTTTCTCTGAACAGTAATCTTTTCTGGTGATTCTCAGGTACTCCTCTGTTCCCTGCAACACTAGTTTTATAACAGATGGACTGCACTTAGGCTACTACTGGCAACAGAAACCGAAATTTTAGGGCAACATTTTCTGCTGCATAACTTTACTGAAGTCAATAGTTGTGCCCCCAGAGAATTTGTATCCAATGGCGTACTTTGAAATGCACAATCATGGAAATTTTTATAATCCTCCCTTCCAAATAGGGGTCTAATCAATTTTCTACATCCTGTTCCTAACTGTCTGTGTTCCCACAATAGCAAGCTTTCTTTCAGTGGCGGTTAATAACCGTGTCTCTTACAGCTTGTCAGTCTATGCTTCTTGCATCCAGCAAAGATCACTGGGAGCAACCTAACATACCCATTTCACCTCTTCCACATTAGAAGGACTAAGCACTCCGGGAGAGATCGTCAGATAATGTAAATCAGCAGGGCTCTATTGACTTCAATGAAATTATGCCAGTTTATACCAACAGAGGATCTGACTTTCTGCCTCTGTGGCACTCCCGTTTTCACAAAAAGGCAGGTATTATTTTGCTGCCCCTGCATATGGGATAGCAAGGTGTTAATTCATGGAGGCTGGGCACTGCCCTCAAGACACCCTCCTTGCCTGCAAGAATGTTTAGACTTAAATAAGATAAGAGGGGCAAATCCTCAGATGGTGTATATTTGCATAGCCATAAAGTTTAATTCCAATTGAGAGTTTGGTTTGTCATCTCAGCTAAGGTGCGAAATAGAGTTGTAGAGCTCTTTCCTGGAGGAGGTGGGTGGAGGAGAAGTGCGACCATTCCACCATGTCAGTGTACACACTCCTCCATGCAGGACCTCTGGGTCCCAAAATAATGGCAAACAAGGTGTATTAAGCAAAACTGCAAGGAATAAAATGAAAAAACAGTCTTATGCAAATATAGCATTTGGGATGATGAAAAATGATAGTTTGTGAATGCATGGCCTCAAGCCTGGGCTGTACTATGGCCATTTTGAACTTCTTCACTGCTGAAAGGCTACCCTGGAACAAACAGATCTAGCCCCTAGAGGATCGCAGGTGGCACGGAACTGCTATAGTGTCTTCAGTGCACTCCAAACTGCTCCTGGCTTAGAGATCATGACTCATAGCCAGCGGCTGAATTGGCTTCTTGGGGCTGTCAGCAGCTGGTGCAGCTTAGAGCCATTTCTAGCTGCTTGAGCCCGAGACAGGCAATCAGCCCAGCACAGAGCAACACCAGGATTGAGACAGTGTAAAGGGCATTTGAGCATCCTGCCTTCTCAGCTGCAATGAGCACTCAGTTGACCCTATGTATTAAAAGTAAAGACAGCACTGGTGACATCTGGCACCTCTGTCATACATTTATGCCACCAGTTATGTCAACATAACTAAGGATATCACTGCAAACTTTGGTCATCCAATATAAGAAAACTCCACTATTGTACATGGACCTGGGGAGAGATGATAGCTAGAAGGAAGGACAGATAGCTTTGAAAAGTGGAGGCATAACTCACTAGTAGAAACTTATCAAAATATACAAATCAGAACGTGAACTTCAGTTTTCCCAGCAGGCGAGCTCCTGAACTTCTGCACCTTGCCTCTTCAGTGACCCTCACCTCAGCAATCTTCCTCATTCCAAAGCAGCCTCACACTTGTGCCTGGTCACCTTTTATCGAACCAAAGTGAGAAAATAAGATGGCGTTAGATCTATTAACACATTTGCTCAAGTGAAATGGAGAGATGAGGGGTTGAGGCGTTGTCATGTTTTGCATCAAACTGATGCAACAGTGTCTGCTGGAGCCCACGGGCTTCTGGAGTGGAACCTGGCCATGGGCTATTAGAACTGTCAAATCACATACTCAGCAGCAGTTCTCAGAAGAGGGGCAGAAGCCTGGGATTGTCAGCTAAAATCCCAACTTTATTATCCCTTTTTGGTGCACTGCAATCAATATGGATCATTTTATGGTTTCTTCAAAAAGTGACAAGGAAAATAATTTGCAGTGACCTTCTTCTGTGTATGTGTGGTTAACATAGACTGTACTTCAGAGTCGGTGACTAGAATATCAGAAGTAAAGGCATGGTGCTTCACTAATTCTCTTTGCTTCATTTTGTTGTTCTTTTCAATGTTTACCAGCGAAAACCCTTTGGTGAGACCAGAGATGACGCGCACAAGAGCATTGGTCTGAGGTCACAATGTGTTAGTGAATGGTTCTCCTACTGAGCATCATCTCCTCTTCACCCTGGACAAAGATTTATGGGAATCTATTCTGTGAATACCACCAGAAAAACCTTTCCCCACCCACATTTGTGAGTTTCCTTTGTTAGTACTATTCAGGGAAAATTTAAATGAAAAAATGTACTTTGTGAATCATGTACTTTTCATATCAGAGAAGAGATAGTGGTTTCCTGTATTTCTTTTCGGTAACTTAAAGGGCTTTGAAACCAAATAATTACCAGGACTGGTTCGGTAAGGGAATTTCAAAGGAGTTAGACAATGAGATCGGGACACCTACGTCTCCTCTAAAATCCCAGTCCACGTGCTCAGCTCACACACAGCTATTGGTATGCGAACTTTTTTTTTCTTGAAGGAGGGAATTTAGGACAAGGCACTAAGGGTATCCCCGACTCATTTTGAAAAGAACTATATGTTCTTTAGCTGTACATGGACAGCTATGGAAGTAACTTTGCTCTAACTTCAAAGGTTTACAATAAGGTTATTCCATGTTTGTTTGTTTTTTTAATGATCACAGTGCTGATGCTATAGATAATTTTTTTTAATAAACAGCAGAGGCACATTTCAGTAAAACACAGGATTTTCTCTCCCTCCGATGTGTGGGAGAGGCTCTCTGGACCCCTACAATGACATTGCCTTTGTCAGCATTGGAACCAATTTACAATTCTTCAAAGCAAATGATCTTCAAAATTGCAAGAAGAAAAAAAGCCCCATGGAGAATAAAACGGACTAGACAAATGCTGTAGCAGTGGAACTGTTTACTCACATGGTACGTCCCAGGTTCCAAAGACAATGAATCCAAACGCTCACTCTCTGGGCTTGTGTCTGAGCATGATGTAAGTGGGACTCCCTCTTAAACATGTGGAAGTGAATCAAATTTTGGCTGAAGCCAGTTGAAAATCAGAAATAATTTTCCTGAAAAAATATTTCAAGTTTTAATTGAACCCCTCCCCCCCAACCCCACCACAACCACCACCACAGAATTTTATACAGAATTTTTTTCAATCAGTTGTAGTGCAGGAGATGAATAGGGTGAAGCCAGCTCTGGGAAAGATATGTATCTTTGGCTGAAGGTGAAGGTGTAGGGCACCAATATTCACTAGGGAGAAACTGGCTGAAATTCAGAGGTGAGGGAACTACATGAGACCTAGTAGTCCTGGTTTGCTACAATGGAAATAATAGTTAAGTCTAGTGTTACAGAAGTAGTGCTGAAAATTAGGGAGCTACCAAAAAGGAGATGAATAAAGATGTTGAAAAGGCTACATTTGGGAAGTATAGAATGAAGTGTTGATTTATTTTCTTGCAGTCCGATTCTTTCTAGTAAAGGTTTCACTTGGCTTTGAGGCTTACTAAGCTCTTTGAAAGAAGAAAAAAAAAGGATCAAATGCCCCTTTCCTCCTAATGACATGTCTCCTGTTGCTTAGTTAATGAGTATTATTGAGTTGACAGCACTGCGGTGCATGTAGCTGCACTGTGTCTACCTGTGAGATTATGGAAACTGTGTTCAATGGCTAACTGGGTGAGTGAGTAGAAGCTGAGCAATAAAGCATCTATGTATGACAGCAGAACACAATACTCAAGTGATAGCATCTCACATGAGCTTTTCTAGACCGGAAAGGCAATGTAGCTTTGATAAAGCTGAACAGACAGTTTTATTTGCTTGCCCATAGCCTCAGTGGCAAGTTGCTTGTAGAACAGGTTATTCTGATTTATTGATTAAAACTGATTGATTAAAATTGATTAAGACATATGCCTCTTCCGATAAAATCTCAGGTCAGTTTGTCAGACAGTGAGCAAATGATAATTAAAAAGTTCATCTCGCTCAAATTTTATCTGAATAAATATCTCAAATACCAGATTGGCAGAGTTTCTCTCCTGCAGTTTTTACTTTCCTGAGTGTTCTGATCAGCAAAATTCACCAAAGGACTCTCTGTCACAGTCCAGGGCAATTGCACCTGTATTGTTCCTCAGTGCTCCATCTCTCTAGCAGATGCCTTTCTCATGTGGAGACCCATGTCTCACTACCTTCTGACTGGGATATTTCCAGGCTGCCAAACTCCTTGCCTTCACTGTGTTATTCCTAGCAAAGACATGTTGTCCAAGTATGTTTACTTGAGTTCTCATCAGAGTCTGGTAGCGGAGTGATTGTCAACAGTTATAAGTACCACACAGTTCTTTCAGTGCAATGTGCAAGCCTGTTTTATTAAGGTAAAAAAAGCATAGGTACTGACTGAATGAGTGCTCCGGTGCTGGAGCACCTATGGGGAAAAAAAAGTGAGTGTGCAGCACTCACCAGGGGGCCCTGTCAGTCATCTCCTCCCCCTCCCTCCCGCCACTGATCAGCTGTTCAGCAGCAGGCAGGAGTTGCTGGGGGAGGAGCAGGGGCAGGAAGAGGCAGAGTGAGAGTGGAGCGCTTTCAGGGATGAAGGGAACTGGGTGGGAAGAGATGGGGCAGAGGGGGGTGGGGACTTGGGGGAAGGAGTGGAGTGGTGTGGGGCCTGGGGTGGAGTGTGGCTCAAGCACCACTGGGGAAATCAGAAAGTCTGCTCCTGAGGTAGGGCAGAAGGGCAGTTGTGCTGATATGGAGGGAAACCAACAGCTTCTCCACACTCTGGCTGGTGGCTGAGGGCCAGATGATCATAGAGATCCCTTCTGGCCTCAAAAGCTTTGAATCCGTAACATGTGGATTTTTGATGCCTAAAATGAAACTACTTTTAGGGGCTTCTTGCAGAAGGTTACTAAAATATTAGCCTCTGGAAAGCATTTTTATTCCAGCCAGATATGACACTAGCAGTCCAGCTGCCAACTCATGTCAGAGCCCCAGGCCAATTCACTTGTGTATTAGTATAGATCAAAGTGATTGTTACATATATAAGAGTGTACTTGGTGTAACTTGCATTGTTTTCACTTATCTGTAGCCCCTTACAATGTAGTAGAAAACATGTACATTGTGTATACCCCGTAAGTAAATAACCCATCAAATGAGAAACAAGCCTTGTGGAATGCAAATGAAGAACATTAACAGAAAAGTGTTCATTTTGAAGCAAGTTGTGTGATAAATGAAGGGGGGGGTAGCTCCCTTTTATGGTCACCCAGCTGGCCAGTTAGCTATGAAATCCCTGTTGGTGGCTGTTCTCTACTTGGTTTACCTGTAACGGGTTAAAGTCCACAGGTAAAGGAAGGGAGTGGGCACCTGACCAAAAGAGCCAATGGGATGGCTAGAACTTCTTTAAAATGCGGAAAAAATTTCCTTTTGTGTCTGTTGTTGTTCTCCGGAGAGAGGGGACAGAGCAGGACTGGAGTTATACTGTAAAAAGCTTTAAAACCAGGTATGAAAAAAGCATCAAATCATACCTCAGACATACTTATCTGAAACCCCAGATATGTAAGTAAATCAGGAAATGTCTAGGAAGACGCAATTAGGGTTATTTCTTTTATTTCTTATTGGCTTGTGAACTCCTCTGTGCTAACCCCAGTTGCTTTTGTTTGCTTGTAACCTTTAAGCTGAACCTCAAGAGAGCTATCTTGATGCTTAATTTTTGTAATATTTTTTTTAAGATCTAACAAAAAGCCTAAGTTCCAGATGTATTTTCTTTCTTTTTGTTTTTAATAAAATTTACCTTTTTTTTTTTTTTGGTTTTTGTTTAGGAACAGGATTGGATTTTTGGTGTTCTAAGAGGTTTGTGCACATATTTTTTTAATTAACTGGTGGCAACTGCTAATTTCTTTTTTTTCCTTTCTCAGCTCTTCCCCAAGACAGGGGTGTGTGTGTGAAAGGGCTAGAGGGTGCCCCACAGGAAGGAATTCCCAAGTGTGCCTTCCTGGGTTCCAAGGGGTTTTCCATTTGGGAGGTGGCAGCATCTACCCAGCCAAGGTCAGAGAAAAACTGTAACCTTGGGAGTTTAATACAAGCCTGGAGTGGCCATTATTAGTTTTTAGAATTCTTGCAGGCCCCCACCTTCTGCACTCAAAGTGCCAGAGTGGGGAATCAACCTTGACAATTGGGCATTGTGTGTGGTGATCGGAGGTCAAAGACTCAAAATGCATTCCTCACTCTCTGTCAAAAGAAAATCCCACATGGGTAGTGACCCTGTCAGCTTGTTTTCTGTAAGAAAAAGCTATAAATATAGATTCAAGAAAAGATCCTGGATCTCTGGACTATTTGGATTCTTACAGGAAAGTGTACAAGATGCAAAGCGGAGATCCCCAGAGACAAACTGAGTGCCTGAAAACACTTTTGGGAAACTGGCAGCTTATTACATTATTCCCACCATTTGGAATTACAAATTGAGACTCACCTGTACATATAGTTTACCTGCTTTAACCTCTCAATAACTTTCACTTCCTTTTCTTTGCTAATAAACCTTTAGTTAGTTTACTATAGAATTGGCTACCAGCATTGTCTTTGGTGTAAGATCTAGAGTACCAATTGATCTGAGGTGAGTGACTGGTCTCTTGGGACTGGGAGCAACCTGATGTGGTGTGATTTTTGGTTTAAGTGACCTTTTATCATGAAGTCCAGTTTGTCTCAGTGACAAGATAGACTGAAGAGTCTAAGGGAACTGTCTGTGACTCTATGGTAAGACTGGTATAGTGATCCAGTTCACATTTGTCAGTGGCTTGGTGAAATCTAATTATAGAACACACCACCAGGTTGGGGTGTCTGCCCTGTTTTCTGACAGTCTGCCCTGAGGTAGGCACTCACAGTTGTGAGCCACTCCAGGCAGTATGACACAAGTAAATAGTATATACTTCCTCATTCTTTTGGTGCAGCTTTAGAAAAGCAGCTGTGTGATCTTTGAAGTTGTGGACTGTGTATTGGTGGTGCTTATGAAGAGCCAGAGACCGTTAGCTACTAGTGTTTTGCTGCCATAGTCCTGTACCTCACACTTGTGGATTTACAAGTTCCTTGCAGTACCTGACTGTGATGGTCCCTGGGTGGAATGTTCTTTATCTGTTGACTCACAGAGACAGTTCAGTGATTCATATAACAATTACAGTATTTGCCTGCTGAATTTGTCTTTCGCCCAGAGGATAGGATCAGCTTCGTCTGTAAGAAGTGCAAGCTGGTCTCCATATTGGAAGGGAAGGTTAAAGGACTAGAGACCCAAGTAACAACCCTATGTTGCATCAGAGAAAATGAAGACTTTCTGGATAGAAGTCAGTGTTTGGTACTGCAGGCACAGCATGCTGAAGAATCAGAGAGGGCCGTACAGAATGGGGAAGAAAATTGGCAGTATGTGACCTCCAGAAGAAGAAAGAGGAGAACCCATGTATCCTCAACACAGATAAAGGTAAGAAACCGTTTTCATGCTCTCTGCAAGGTACTATAGCGGAGAATGGTTTGGGAGAGTCATCTGAGGGAAGGGATCAGAAGGAAAACCCATTGACCAGAAGGCATGGGATGCATTGTCCTAGGGATGGGGTTTCATGACCACCACTCTCAAGAGGAGGAGACGGGTGGTGATGATCAGGGACTCCCTCCTAAGGGGGACGGAGTCATCCATCTGGGAAACTCTGAGTGTGCTCCTTGCTTGAAGCTAGAATTCAGGATGTGACAGAGTGTCTGCTGAGACTGATCAAGCCCTCGGACCGCTACCCCTTCCTACTTCTCCACGTGGCCAAGAATGACCTTGAGCAGGTCACTGCAGATTACATGGCTCTGGGAAGAAGGATAAAGGAGTTTGAGGTGCAAGTCGTATTCTCATCCATCCTCCCTGTTGAAGGAAAAAGTCCAGGTAGGGACCATCAAATTGTGGAGGTAAATGCATGATTGCGCAAGTGGTGTCAGAGAGAGGGCTTTGGATTCTTTGACCATGGGATGTTGTTCCAGGAAGAAGGATTGTTAGGAGGAGATGGCATCCACCTAATGAAGAGGGGGAAGAGCATCTTCGCAGGCAGGCTTGCTAACCTAGTGAGAAGGGTTTTCAGTTAGGTTTGCTGGGGGATGGAGACCTAAGTCCTGAGGTAAGTGGGGAAGTGGGATATCGGGAGGAAACACAAGGAGGGGGGTGCAACAGGGGAGGCCTCCTGAGTCATACTGAGAAAGTAGGGCAATCTGCTAGTTATCTTAGGTGCCTGTACATGAACGCAAAAAGCCTGGGAAACGAGCAGGAAGAATTTGAAGTCCTGGCACAATCAAGGAACTATGATGTAATTGGAATAACAGAGACATGGTGGGGTAACTCGCATGACTGGAGCACTGTCATGGATGGGTATAAACTGTTCAGGAAGGAAAGGCGGGGGAGAAAAGGTGGAGGAGTTGCACTGTATGAAAGCAGTATGATTGCTCAGAGCTCCAGTATGAAACTGAAGAAAAGCCTGTTAAGAGTCTTTGGGCTAAGTTTAGAGGCAAGAGCAACAAGGGTGATGTCGTGGTGGGCGTCTGCTATAGACCACCAGGCCAGGAGGACGAGGTAGATGAGGCTTTCTTCAGACAACTAACAGAAGTTTCCAGATCTCAGACCCTGGTTCTTATGCGGGACTTCAATTACCCTGACATCTGCTGGGAGAGCAATACAGCAATGCACAGACAATCCAGGAAGTTCTTGGAGTGTGTTGCAGACAACTTCCTGGTGCAAGTACTGGAGGAACCAACTGGGGGCCGAGCTCCCCTTGACCTGCTGCTCACGAACAGGGAAGAATTTGTAGAGGAAGTAGAAGTGGCTGGCAACCTGGGCAGCAGTGACCATGAGATGGTCGAGTTCAGGATCCTGACAAAAGAAAGAAAGGAGAGCAGCAGAATACGGACCCTGGACTTCAGAAAATCAGAATTTGACTCCCTCAGGGAACTGATGGGCAGGATCCCCTGGGAGGCTAATATGAGGGAGAAAGGAGTCCAGGAGAGCTGGCTGTATTTCAAAGAAGCCTTATTGAGGGTGTAGGAATAAACCATCCTGATGTGCAGAAAGAATAGCAAATATGGCAGGCAACCAGCTTGGCTTAACAGAGAAATCTTCAGTGAGCTTAAACACAAAAAGGAAGTTTACAAGAAGTGAAAACTTGGACAGATGACTAGGGAGGAGTATAAAAATATTGCTCGAGCATGCAGGGTTATAATCAGGAAGCCTAAAGCACAATTGGAGTTGCAGCTAGCAAAGGATGTGAAGGGTAACACGAGAGGTTTCTACGGGTATGTTAGCAACAAGAAGGTGGTCAGGGAAAGTGTGGGACCCTTACTGAATGGGGGAGGCAACCTAGTGACAGATGATGTGGAAAAAGCTGAAGTACTCAATGCTTTTTTTGCCTCGGTCTTCACAGACAAGGTCAGCTCCTAGACGCTGCACTGGGCAGCACAATATGGGGAGGAGGCGAGCAGCCCTCAGTGGTTAAAGAACAGGTTAAGGACTATTTAGAAAGGCTGGACATACATGAGTCTATGGGGCCAGATGCAATGCATCCGAGGGTGCTGAGGGAGTTGGCTGATGTGATTGCAGAGCCATTTGCCATTATCTTTGAAAACTCCTGGCAACTGGGAGAGGTCCCAGATGATTGGAAAAAGGCTAATATAGTGCCCATTATTTAAAAAGGGAAGAAGGAGAACTATAGACCAGTCAGCCTCACCTCAGGCCTTGGAAAAATCATAGAGCAAGTCCTCAAGGAATCTATTTTGAAGCACTTGGAGGAGAGGAAAGTGATCAGGAACAGTCAGCATGGATTCACCAAGGGCAAGTAATGCCTGACCAATCTGATTGCCTTCTCTGATGAGATAACGAGCTCTGTGGATATGGGGAAAATGTATATACCTTGACTTTAGCTAAGCTTTTGATATGGTCTCCCACAGTATTCTGGCCAGCAAGTTAAAGAAGTATGGATTGAATGAACGGACTATAAGGTGGATAGAAAGCAGGCTAGATCATCAGGCTCAACAGGTAGTGATCAATGGCTCAATGTCTAGTTGGCAGCTGGTATCAAGCGGAGTGCCCAGGGATCGGTCTTGGAGCCAGTTTTGTTCAACATCTTCATTAATTATCTGGATGATGGGATGCATTGCAAGTTTGCGGATGACCCTAAGCTGTGGGGAGAGGTAGATGTGCTGAAGGGTAGGAATAGGGTCCAGAGTGACCTAGACAAATTGGAGGATTGGGCCAAAAGAAATCTGATGAGGTTCAACAAGGACAAGTGCAGAGTCCTGCACTTAGGATGGAAGAATCCCATGTACTGCTACAGCCTGGGAACTGACTGGCTAAGCAGCAGTTCAGCAGAAAACACCTGGAGATTACAATGGACGAGAAGTGGGATATGAGTCAACGGTGTGCCCTTGTTGCCAAGAAGGCTAACAGCATATTGGGCTGCATTAGTAGGACCATTGCCAGCAGATCGAGGGAAATGATTATTCCCCTCTATTCAGCACTGGTGAGGCCACATCTGGAGTATTATGTCCAGTTTTGGGCCCACCACTACAGAAAAGATGTGGACAAATTGGAGAGAATCCAGCAGCAGGCAGCAAAAATTATTAGGGGGTTGGGGCACATGACTTATGAGGAGAGGCTGAGGGAAGTGGAGTTATTTAGTCTGCCGAAGAGAAGAGTGTGGGGGGATTTAATAGCAGCCTTCAACTATCTGAAGCGGGATTCCAAAGAGGATGGAGCTAGGCTGTTTTCAGTGGTGGCAGATGAGAGAAGAAGGACCAATGATCTCAAATTGCAGTGGGGGAGGTCTAGGTTGGATATTAGAAAAAACTCTTTAACTAGGAAGGTGATGAAGCATTAGAATGGATTACCTAGGGAGGTGGTGGACTCTCCATCCTTATAAGTTTTTAAGGCCCAACATGGCAAAGCCCTGGCTGGGATGATTTAGTTTGTGTTGGTCCTGCTTTGAGCAGGGGGTTGGACTAGATGACCTCCTGAGGTCTCTTCCAACCCAGATCTTCTATGATCCTATGAATTTTATATAATCTCTGTAAAAGCAAGGTGAGGTAATGTGTACACACTTTACACCATTCTGTCCATATAAAGGGGCCTTAAAGAGACCTGTAGCATAAATGATAATCAGCCCTTTAATGCAGCAGGACTAGCAGCAACGCATGTGTAGACAGATAGACAAGCTGCTGAATCTGAGGCTGTTACGTATATTGGCACTGCCTGCAGTTGGCATGCTGCCCAGTGCAGAAGCTCAGAGCACACATGTTCCTCTCTGTGCCTGATCCATGGAGAATGTTAGTCTGCTACAGCTCTCAGCTATAAATCCTGGCTCTTCAGCTCATGCAGTAGAGAATCATGCTACTAGCTCTGAAGGTCTGTGGTGTTGGCCAAGATGGCAGCCAGCATACCCATGTTCTCTCTCACACACATACACAACTTCAAACTGACATAGATGAATTGTAGGTGGATCATTGAACTAAATGTTGGCTTTTGTTTTTCATTAGGGATTATTTACAGCTGTTTGGTGGTGGATTTCTCTTTGTGTTTTATATAACCTTTTATTAATTATCTCGTTGTTTTGCTTTGTATGGTTGGAGTTTATATGGAAAACTGATTTTTACTTTGTGTTGATAGTGCATAATCAAAGGCACTTAATAGAAACAACTCCCATTATGTGCTTTTGAAGTGGTAGGATTATATCCTTGATGATTTTCTGAATTTATTTGCCTTGTGCTAGATTGATAATGAGGGAGTATATGGAGGAGTGAATTGATGTTGGACTGATATTATTCTATTAATTGATTATTTGTATTACATTTCTGCCTAGAGGCTCCAAATGTAATTGGGGACCCATTGTGCTAGGCACTGTAGAAATACACAGTATGAGATGTATGTGCTCCTAAGTGCCTACGAACTAATCAGACAAGACAGATAAAGGGTGGGAGAAGGGGATGCAACATATAAGCAGAGAGATGGTTGATTTTTCTTTTTCTATTAAAAAAACAGTGCACACTGGATGTGGCCTTAGTCAGCTGTCAGGAGCCCATTGTGCTAGGCACCGTGTACACATATAACAAAAAGGCATCCTTTCCCCAAAGAGATTATATTATTTCTTACTTTATTGCTCCACAAAGCATCTTGCATACCCCAAAGAGCTTAGTCTGCATTTTAGCTATGACACAATAAATGAGATTTTAAACAGTACTGAGGGGAACATAAGCTAAGAGCTGGTTGTGGAGGGGGGAAATTACTGTTTTTGTTGTTGCTACAAGCAAAGTCACAAAATGTGATTACTTTAAGCTCTTGTGTGAAACTGGCATAAATGGACAATGTTGTGCCAATTTTGTTTCACGTGTCAAGCTTCCTTCACAGCCTTAGACAGAGCTAGAAGCTTGGATATTTAAATGGGAAAGCATTATGCTAGAGTCTGCCTCAAGGTATTCATTTAATGGAAAAGGCACCTACAGTTAAGAAAAGCAAATAACCAAAGCCTCAGCATCAAAACTACATATGAAGTAGGGAGGAGCCTCTGTAGGAAAGGGCACAAACAACTGGATGCTAGAAGGCACAGGCAACTTTTGATACTTTGACTGAAAAAAAACTCACAGTAGAATCTATAGCACATATAATGTTGCAATCAGATTAGAAAATAATACATCCGTATTTATGAATCTCCACCCTAGGAACTGTTTGTGATAAAATACACCAGTCCAAGTCACCCAGTATATTAAAATCTCTTTTGCCTTTATAGGTGTGATCCAAAACCCACTACAGTTTTTCTGCTCAGGGGTGTTTAAAAAAAAAATCCCTCTGAGAGACATAAGTTACACTGCCATAAATGCCAGTGTGGACAGTGATATGTTGGCGGGAGAGCTTCTCCCACCAAGATATCTACCGCCATTCATTGGGGGTGGATTCATTATGTCGATGGGAGCTCTCCGTGACACTCTACACCGCAGGGGAACACCCTGTAATCCCCATATTCATCATTTGTGTGTAATTGTGACATTGCATATAAACCATGCCATATAAGGTATCATGGAAAAGGTTATCATCTGCTAAAACCCATTGTTCCATCTAAATATGTATATCATGAATGCATATGAAGTTATGAGATTTGTGTTGTATGGTTGTCACTAAACTATGCTGTGGGTTTGGGAAGTTCCTGATACTAGATCCCCCAAGGCAACAAGAAGGGAGGTAACCAACGCTCAGGTGGGTTTCGAACAACCATCAACAGCCATTGTCCAGCAAGGGAGTTATAATTCAATGACTCACTTGCACAAGGCCACACAGGGGAATTGCTCAACCTTGCCTGGTGACTCAGCAATGCCCACCAGACATGCCTGGACTTGTGTTCTCCAAGCACATGGACTAAGGGTGTAAAACAGAACACAGTGGCCCCATCCTTGGTCTTTTCTCCTCCCCCCACCTACACTGCAAGCAACAAGAATGCTCAGAAGATTGAACACTCCAACAGAGGAAACTGGCCCAGGTTTAAGAGACAAACCTGTGTATTAACGACTCTAAGATCCAGTAGGGTGAGAACATTGCTTCAGCTAAATACTGTCTAATGTGATAAGGGTTAAGGGTTCGACTGTGTGCTTATATTTTATTTTATTTTGGTAATCACTCTGACTTTTTGCCTATCACTTATAATCACTTAAAATCTATCTTTTTTGTAATCAATAAACTTGTTTTACTGTTTAACTTTACCAGTGAGTTTGCCTGAAGTGCTTGGTAAATCTGCTCTAGTTTACAAAGTCTGGTGTATATCCACTTTCCATTGATGAAGTGGTGAACCACTTAAAGAAAAACTCTTGAGCAGTGCCAGACAGCATATTCCTGAGCTACAAGACTGGGAGCTCGGAGGATGTGGCTGGTGCCTTCCTTTGTGTGATTCATGAGTGGCTCTGGGTGCATTCATGCCATCTAGCTCCACATGCAGTTGTGCTGAGTGATCACAGCGCCTGGAGGGGTTCGCTGCTTGTCACTATCAAAGCATTGCGAGAGACAGCCCAGGCTGGAGAGTTAAGAGAGCACAGCAGTTCCACAGTCCCAGGCTGCACCCCAGCGATCCTGTCACACTCTTCCATCGACATATAGCAACTACACTAGAGAGCTTACAGCGATGCATCTGCATCGGTATTGCTGAGCTGCTGTAAACTCTCAAGCATAGACATGGCCTTAGCCTGAGCTAAGCATTATTTGGCTCTGGTACTTCTCCGGGATGAGAAATAAATAAATATAAAGGTCAGTCTCCTCCAACTCCCACCCTCAAGTTTTTCCTTTTCACACTGCTATAAGGGTACCTTTAAAGATAAGGGAAATAAAAACCACAGTAAAAACAATCTGTAGCATTCAAGAGGGAAGAACTGAAATAGATACAGCTAAAGAAATCACTTTCTGCCAATCTCTGGACACAGCATACTATAGCATAACGGTGTAAGATAACTGTCAGCTTATAACCACCACTATAATGAGAATAATTTTTAAAAAAAGAAAAAATATTCATTTCACATACTGTCCAGAAAATACTTTTAGTGGTTTCCAAACATAAAAAGAACTTCAAACTCAAACTAGAATAAAATAATCATATAAACCCTTTAGCTACACATGTGATCAACAAGGATATGGCATCCATTCCCATGTATCCATGCCTCAGAAAAACTTTCAGACTAAGATTCACAAAAATGACCAATGATTTTTGGAGTACCTCAGGTTTTAGGTGTCCAACCTGAAACACCTTAAAGAGGTCTGATTTTCAGAGAGGGAGCTCAGGGCTTTCTGGAAATCAGGCCTGTTCAAAGTATTTCAGGTTGGGCACCCACAAATTGAGGCATCCAAAATCACTACTTGCTCATGAAAATGTTGGCCTTATTTGACAGAAGTAAATTGTAATTGTTATTAATTTTATAATTGTGTTATTTATTGTGCTTTAAGTGTCCAGAAATGTGTTATGTACTTCACAGAACAAATCAAGAGGTGGTCCTTGCCCTAAGGCCTTGTATAGACTGGGGATTTGCCTCAATTATAGCCATTAATGTCTAGCCACTAGCTGCATTGCTGCAAACTTCCAATGTAGGCAGGTAAAGCCTCTATTTGCATAGGTGGGATTTATCATGGTTACAAGACGGGGTGAGTTCAAATGGTACAAATAGTGACTGTGTACGCTAGGGGTTGCAAAAGTGCATCTAAACCTCTGGCTGGCTACAGAAGACTGTAATCATGGCAAATCAGCAGTGTAGTCAAAGTCTAAATTTAACACAACATGCCCAAGTAAG
Organism: Dermochelys coriacea; assembly: GCF_009764565.3. Taxonomy (NCBI): domain Eukaryota; kingdom Metazoa; phylum Chordata; order Testudines; family Dermochelyidae; genus Dermochelys; species Dermochelys coriacea. Next base: position 198,026,219 of record NC_050069.1, read on the forward strand.
ATCCTAAACAGAAAAGAGGAAATAAGGAAGAAGAAAGGAGTAACACTAATAGGATAACACGGTGACTCAGTAAGACACCTACATCTGGACAGCTTGTTTGTACATACCATGATGCTGTATAAGGTGCAAGATTCAGGAGCATGGACAGCTTCTAAGACTGGTGAGACATTCACTTTAGAGAACACTTTTCAGTTGGCTTAATTTTGGGTGAGTCATTTTAAAAAAGACATAGCCAAACTGGAGAGAATTCAGGGAGCAGCCACAAAAATGAGTAATGGGTTGGAGTTTTTGGGGAAAAGACCTATGTAGTAAAGTGGAGTTTTTTTTGTTTGTTTTTTGTTTTGTTTTTTTTAAATGGGCACATTCAGACTAGAAAGAAGAGGACTAAATAGAAACATAACTGGCTACACATGGCACCCGGACACAGAAGCCAGAAACTGGACTGTCCAGTAAAACCCAGATAGGTGGCAACCCTAAACAAAGGAATGTTATGAAGAGAGCATGGACCAGGTCATCTAACAGGGAAAATTCAAGTTACACATTGGGAAAACCATGTGTAAGAGCTTCCGCAATTAAACTAATTATTATGTTTGTAAATCATCCTCACTGGAGATTCTCTAAGCTATGCACACCCATCTATCAAAGATGGGTTAGAAGGAAATTAAAGTCCATGTTGTCATGTGAAGTGTCCCTTCCCATTCAAATAGTTCTATGAGCAGGAGAAAGACACCAGGAATTTTATTTCTCATCAGTGACCAAACATTTCTGGAGAACAATTCTTTAGTCAGACTTTTGCACTTTGAAACTATTCAAGACTTTAATTTGTTTTTCTCTTAAATTAAAACACCAGAGGGGGTGGAGAAGATGCAAGATGATGATATTACTCAGAGTCAGAGAGGGAAATTTCTGATAAACTTCCACATCCCCACCCCCAATTCTATACAACAAAGAGCCACATTAGTAGCTTGCCAGGACCTCAGTTTAATTTTGGGTTTTTTTGTTGGTTATTTTTATTTGTGGGCTTCTCTGTGGCATTTGTCACCATAGTATGCGGGCCAAACTAACATGAAACAAATTTATATACAGATTTAAAATTAAAAATAAATGCACACAACCAAAATACTTTTCTTGTAGTTGTATCTTCCTTATATAGTAATAGAGACTGCTTGTTGTTTGAGTTCATCTATAATAAAAACCTGCTCTTGAAACTGAATCCTGGACCCAATGAAGTTGATGGCAAAATTATAATAATAATATTTTATGCTTAAATAAATTTGTTAGTCTCTAAGGTGCCACAAGTACTCCTTTTCTTTTTGCGAATACAGACTAACACGGCTACTACTTTGAAACATGACTCATTAAATCATTCTAAAAAGCTACAGTCCAGCCTCAGCCCTTAACTTCTGCTGAAGAAGTGATACCTTTCGCTCTTGCTTTGCTCTGTCTGCTTGAAAAAAAAATTTTAAATCACGCTTGGATGTTTTAAGTTCATCCAATAACAGACATCCTCTTGAACCTATTTTTTTTATCCTCCAAGTGTGAAAATAAGATTTATCAGTTATTAAGCTGTTTATTTTTTTATGGTATCAAGCTTTGTGTCACTGTTGATTTCACTATTTGCAAACTGGCTTTGTCAATTTATTGATAGCACTTGAGAGATGAACTCTCTGTTAATATATGCAAACTCACAGCTCTCAACAAGCTTTACAGCTCTGTTAATGAGGGGATTAACAAGAGCACTGCAATGTATTTAACCTGCGGCACTAGCTCTGTTTCAATAAGACTTCAACAGCCTATTAAATGGAGTGGGGGCTCAATTAACCCAGACAAAGGCCACTCTACAGAACATGGCAGGGAGGACCACAGTTAGCATCTGCCTAAGCAGCTTGTTCTGAGCTGGAAATAAAGAGGGTGACATGTTCTCGCCCCGAGCTATGATATAACTGAAATGGTGATTCTAGTTCATCTGGGCTAACTGAATAGGTGACAGCATTGAAACCCACCACTATCTCGCCATATGACAGTTTGTAAAATCAGAGTGCACTCAACGGTCACCCCAGAGCCTCCTGCATGGTTGTACTAACGTATTGTTCCTATGTTGGTGGGAGCTTTCAATAGCATGAGGCTACCATGCCAGCATGATGTTAGTGTAAGGCAGTCTGGGGAGCATCTTGTCAATAGATCTTTCAATACACATACTATGTTTAAATAACCTCCTGCTAAATAATGGTTGGACTTAAAGGTGTTGCTGGTCTCTACTTGAGCAGATGTCTCAAGTATTTAGGGAAGTTAGTGAAAAAATGCAATAAACCAGTAACTGAATACGTCAAAATCTTCACTAAGAGCCTGATTCAGCAAAGCATTTGCTTGATGCTAAGCACATGCCTATTCAGATTGTCTTCAAATGCATCCGATGAAGTGATCTGTAGCTCACGAAAGCTTATGCTCAAATAAATTTGTTAGTCTCTAAGGTGACACAAGTACTCCTTTTCTTTTTGTCTTCAAATGGTGAGCTTCATGTGCTTCAAATAAAACATGTGCTTAAGTGCTTAGCTGAATAATTCTTCCATTCTATGTTAACCTGCTGTTTGAATAGATCAGGCCACAGACCTCTGGCTCAATCACAGAGCAATTTAAATAGAAAATATTTTGAAGCCTTCAATTCAGAGAATACAATCGAATCTCCTGTAATCATCCACATCACCTATACTTTCAAAACTACCAGGAGATTTATTTTAAAACTTAGGAGAGAGGAAAAGTTAGCGCACACATTCATTCTGGCTCCTGCTTTGTAACACCTCCCAGCTGTCCCCTCGCTTCACCAGTCCCTCTCCTCTACCCATGACTGGGGATCAGTTCTGCTCTCTGCTATATCATTGGAAGTTTGGCCTTCTGGTTAAGGCACTGGGCTGAGACTCAGAAGATCTGGGTTCAATTTGTCTGTTGCCACAGATTTCCTCTATGATCTTGGACAAGTCACTTAGGCCATGTCTACATTACAAACTTTGGTCAATGCAAGTTACATTGGCATAAAGCTGCCACAGTTAGTATATCGCTCATGTGCGCCCATACTTGGCTGCTTGTGTTGGTGCTACTCATACTCCCCAGGAGTGATGGTCCCCTGTGTGGTAGTACTGAGGCATTGTTCCTATGTTGGTTGGAGTTTTTGATAGCATGTGCTACTGTGCCAGCATGGTGTTAATGTAAGACAGCATAAACCCAGGCACCTATGTAAAAGGAAAAAGTTGCAGTAATTTAGCCAAAAAAGACATTAAAATAATCAAGGATTTTATTTGATTTGTTAATGTCAATGGAGAGCTTTGCAAATAAATCCTGGTGCTAATCAAGTATCATTAGACACCTGATGGAAAGGGGTGGGAAAGAGATGGTTGATGATAGCAGGAGCCTGTCAGGGAGCCAATTATGGTTCTGTGATTCTCTGTGTGGCACTAGGTGCAGGTTGGCACAACCTGGGGTTGCTCTAACATGCCCAACTGGCAGTGGTCCCCAAAGGACTATCCAGCTGCTGTGGATTTTCAGAGGGCATCACATTATGGCAATTCCTCCTCTCCATTCCTTATATTCTGAGGGATGCAGAGAGGGAGCTTTGTGGACCCACAAAGGGCTGCCTCATGGGAGGAATCACCAGCAGTAGACTTGATCTCTACTCTCTGTGCACCACTGAGTAGGGAGGAGCAGAAAAATCTCTCCCATTCTCTTTGGTATATTTTCTTGTTCTTATTCACATTACCTGATGTTCAGTGAATGAGCTTTGACTGAAAGTGTGGGCAGATAACCAAGTGGGAATGCGGTTGGCTGGATGCTAGGGAGAGACAGGTTGGGTGTTAAGGATGGAAAAAGAGGTTGGGGGGCAGTGGTGATGGATGGGAAGAGAGAGAGAACCTCCAAAACCCTCCCCACAAAAAGCCTTCCCCTCCCATGCTCACTCGTGTACTTGTCTTTCACTTTGAAAATGTGGCCACCCAAAAGGATGAAGGGAGTGATGAGAGGGAGAATATGAGACTGTAGGATGAGATGAAGAGGGAAAGTATCTAGCACATACAACTGTACCACCTATTCTAGTAATCAACTACCACTGGAGCTGATGAATAATCGGGTGTTTAAATGCTCACTTGTCCTTTAGGAAAGCATGCTACAGATCTTAGCCCTGTGCAGATGCTTATTGGGTTCAGCTTGTGTTAGCCAGGTCAGGTCAACTGGAACTCAAATTAACATCTTCAGAGTGGTGAGTTCAGCAAATGTTTTCTCTACTTTTAGTGAAAGCCAATTCACTGTGAGCGGCGAGTAGCTTAACTCCACAGGAATGAAAATACTTGTTAACCTAGTTGTCCAGTACATAGTTTTCATGAATAGCTCCCTGGGACATAAAAGATATAGTGTAAAAGAGGAGGTTAATTTGATGCTGTATTAGCAGAAGAGGTGTAAGTATAATATATATGACAAATAGGTTTACCACCACTCTGAAAATGTACGATAACGTGAGCACATTATAAATTCATAGGAATAGGAGTTAGGAAAGCTTAGGTCACAGATCAGGTTAACTGCTAAAGAAATACTACGAACAGTATCAGGTTTTAAGTCCTAATCAAGTGTAAGAGAACATAAACATGGGAAAGGTGGGGGAGGAGGGGACACGCTTCATTGAGAGAAAAAGAAAGAGGATGAAGGCAAGACAAAGGATGGCATCTGAAGGTGGATAGGCAAAACTGACACATAAATGCAGTTTCACAGCCAATTTGCTCCAATAATTAAAGATCTTACTTTTCTGCAGTCAAAAACAGGGCACGCACTCCCTGTCTGGGGAGTCCAAGCTCAGGACACTTTCCTAACCAAAACAGCTTTACCTGTTGAGAGGTTAGGCTGAGTAGCTCTTTGCTGTCATATTAAACAGTGGCCTGCAGGAAGAAACTCGGAAGTTTGCAAGCAGAGAAAATGAACATCTTTCTAGGGTTGTTGGCCAGCTGCCAGATCACACATTAGGGTCTATTTTCCAGACCAGTTGTTCTGTTGTTTCAAGTGTAAATAGACTTCAGTCTCTGCCTAGACTTTTTGCTTTTTACAAAATAAAGTTGCCAGCCTAAACCTGTGTGGTTTTTCATTTATCCTTCAGATCTTCTAAACATTTCACCAGGATGCAAGTTATATATTTTGGAAGATGGGGGCCTAGGAAAGATGAGAGAGTTAGACAGGCACAGGTACAGTCCTTTTGCTGTTGGAGACCTTGGCAGGGTAGTTGGTGATTTTTACTGCTTTTTTATATTAAGTCGTTAAACAATGTTGCTTTGCAATGAGCGTAGTAACTGTTCTCCTGCAATCCATTCCAAGGGAACTACGTCTTCCCAGAATTATAGGCATTGGCCACACAGTCATTAACTGTCTTTTATGATAACATCATTGGTGATGCATAGCTAGTCAAAAAATAGGACCAAATTCATTGGTGATGCAAAGGGTGGTATAAATTCCATGTCATGAAGTTAACATGACTTGAATTGGTTTAAATTATTTGTTGAGAGGGTGAAAAGTCAGGTGTAAAATAAATTGTATGTGTTTGGGGGAGGGTGGTCCCTTTAATCTTTGACTACATTAGGAACATGGGAATTGCCATAATGGATTGATTCAAAGTCCACCTAGTTCTATATCCTGTACAAAGTACAGTGTACAGTGCCAGACATATGTTTCAAAGGAAGGTGTAAGAACCCTGGTGGAAAGGGTATAATCTACCCCTCCTATTTGGTCTCGTCCTGATGTCTAATAGTTAGATTGCTTTATTCCCCAAAGCATGAGGTTTAATGTCCCTGCCAACATTATTAAAAATAATTTGAAATAACTCAGGATATTCTTGTTATCCATATAAATGTCCAATCCTTGTTTGACTCTTACTAAATTCTTGGCCTTAGTATCTTCTGGGCCACTGAGTTCCATAGTCCAATCACATACTATGTGAAAAAAAAATCTCCCTTTATCAGTTTTAAATTTGCCACCTTTTCATTTCATTGAATGTCCCCCTTATTCTTGTGTTCGCCTTATCCCACAACACAAGTTCCTGATCTACCTTCTCTGTTCCATTCTTTATTTTATATACCTTTATCATACCCCCTCCAATACATGTCCTTTCTACAATAAACAATTCCAATATTTTCAATCTCTCTTCATATGAGTTTTGCCTAGACTCTGGATCATTCTCATCAAGCTTTTATGACTCCTCTCTAATTCTGCAATATCCTTTCTGAGATGTGATGACCAATACTACAGACAGTATTTCAGATGAGGCTACACCATTGAGTTATATAATGGCATTATAATATCTTCTATAATATTATGTATCCCATTCCTTAAGCAGCCACAGTGGCTGTTTTTAATGAGTGATTGTATATAGCAGCTTAGTCACTGCATACTTGATCTTCAGAACTCTTGGGTGTATACCATCTGAGCCTGGTGACTTATTGCTTATACAATCTTATAAAAATTATAAAAATTGTTTTTTAAATAATCAGAGTTGCTTCAGCACCTCTTCTTCTGGTACCTCACTCACTGAGAGTATCTCATCTTTATTATCAGAAAAGAGCAGTACTGGAGTACATATCACCACACCATCTTTGGCAGTAAAGACAGGGATGTGAATGCTTCTGTCGACTTAGGTACAGGAAAATCTCTGGCTGTTGCTGTAGGAAGCATCTACACTGATGCTAGAGCAGCATAACTATAGAACCATAGTTGTGCCGCTGTAGCACCCGTAGTGCAAACATGGCCTTAGTTTCTCAGCAGGTGTCCTTAATTGCTCCCTTTAGCCCCTGGTGATCCAGCTGACACTAATTCTCTCACTGGCTTTCTGCTTCTGATATACTTAAAGAATCTCTTGTTGTCTGTTGTTACATGTTTAGCTATTAGCTCTTCAAAATCTGTTTTGGCCCTTCTAATTTCCCTCTTACTTATTGCCTTCTGTAATTTATGCTTATATAATGTACATATTTTTATCTAATTTGTTGGCTTTACTCAGAGCAGATTTCCAGGTTCTGAAGGATTTGTATTTGGCTCAGCTAGCCTCTTGAGCCTTGCCGTTTAGCCGTACTGGTTGGCTCCTTGCCTCCCTTGTTTCTTTTCTATTCATCAGTTCAACAGTCTTCTGAGACTGGTGTTGGTTTTTTAAGTAGCATCTGTGCTACCTCTAACACTTTTACTTCCTTTATTTTTAACTTTAGGACCTTTTTTAACTAACATTCTCATTTTATTGAAATCTCCCTTTAAATTTAATATTTTATCTGAAATTACTTGTGCTGTCAAAATCTTGTCCTAGCCTCAAGTCTGTAAGAATAAGGACAATATTGGCCTAGTTCTGGACTTACTTTATGTATTGTTGAGACTGTGATAAACTCTCTAACAAACATCCAAGAGCTGAAGAAATGTAATGTGTGTTACATGTTCTTGTGCTGCAATGGGGCCTACGGGATAGCGCACTGGACTGGGACTCAGGACACCTGTGTTTTGTTCCTGGCTTGGCCACAGGTCTGCTGAGCAATCTGGTGCAGGTCACGCAATCATTCTATGCCTCAGTTTCCCCATCAGAAAAATGGGGTTCATGATACTTTGTAATGATCTGTTTGTAAAGTGCTTTGAGATCACTGAGGAAAAGTGATAGGAGCTAGGTATTATTAATGTTTTAGTGGAGCTGTTATAGGTATCCAGTGTCAATGTTTGTATGACTATGACTGGACTGTTTGTAGTGTAATGCAGATCTGGCCCTTAGTGCATAAATCTGTATGTTGATAATTTTTATCATCAAAGATGATTTTTAAAAGAAACAAGCTAATCTGATTTGGCATAGCAGAGCGGAACGTTCAGCTGTTCAGAGACTGTCGAGTGAGTGTGGCATTTCCTGAGCTTGATTATCTTGGCAATGTTTTTCACCAACCAAAAAGGAAGTTCTGATTTGCTAGAGGTTATAAGCCTTTTGGATGACAAAAAATGTAGGCCCAGAACTTTTAAGTAATTTTGTTCACCAGAACTTGACCATCTGACAGTTCACTTTATTACCAGTTATTGTCTTCAGTAATGAGCATGGTGTATATCACTTATAAATTTGGTTGTGAATTATGGATGTTACTGAGACCACGTCTATAATAGGACTGCTTTGTCAGTAGACTTACACTGCTATACTATACAGTAAAGCTCCGGGCTTCTCAGTCCACAGTAATATGGGTGCTGATGGAGTCCCTGTGAAATATGGTATGCAGTTTGTCATAAAAGCATCAGGTTGGCAGGACACCAGATTTTGCCTTCTGGTAGCCCTGGTGAAGTTCCTTCACTTTTGTGCAGCACTGCTGCTGATTCCTGTCGTGCCACAGTTAGAACATCCTCTGGGCAAACTGCTAGTAGATGTTGATGTTTCTACAGCTGTTCTGTAGCTGTTCTTGCACAATCTCCAGCCCACAGGCCAAGGACATCAAAGACTTCCTTCGTGCTCCAGCCAGGAGAGTATCTAGTAGCTCCCTTTGTGTGTAAGCCTGATAGATGTGCTTGCCAAGATGGGCAATCAGGAAAAGGCATTTCAGAAACACATAAGGGGTTTTAAAAGGGGAATGGGCTTCTGGTCTCTGTGACCTGGGAAATGGAGTTCAAAATTGTGACTGGAGTGTCCACTTTTGTAGGGACAGGAGAGTTGTGGGACAGCTGCTGGAGGATTGTTAGGGTCAACACAGGTCATGCAGCATCTACACTTGTACTGTGTCAATCTAAGTAGGTTGACTGTGATTCTGTCACTCAGGGAGGTGGTTTTACTGCATTGTTGTAATGGGGTGATTATATAATGGCAGGAGACAAATTATGGTGTAGACACACAACAACTACACTGAAGCAACTCAATTTAGGTTGACTTAACTTTGGAGTGCAGACCAGGTCCCAGTGGAGGCACATCAGCAAATGGGAATAATTATGCCATTGATTTTGATGGGAGCCAGATTAGGTTTTTAGAGACTAAAGACTCTAATCCTGCAAGATGCTGAGCATCCTCCATTTCGGGTTAATGAGATTGGAGGGTGCTGAGCATCATGTATATTCCTTCAGATGCACCAAATCATTTATAATTTCCTACCTTGAACCTTTATCCATTGCTAGTTCAGAAGGTTTTGAGTGTTTGAAACTTGAAAGCATCTACATTCTAAATGCTTATTAACACAGACATGAGCTCTATTGGGCTAAGATTACATAAGTGAATATAATTCTTTTTGTCATTGATCTGCTGAATGTGAAAATAGTTGCTAACCCCACTCATGTTTAAACTAACACTTCTAAATAGGCATCAGAGTCTGGAATACATATTAATAATTAATAGCTTACATCTAACTGATATCACAGGTAATCTGACTAAATGATGATAAATTGGCCCCCTGGATTGTAATGTTTTCTACACACACATAGGTACATGTATTGGAGGCCTTCATATACTGTACTTACTTAAATGATCAGTCACTCGTGTACACACCATCAATAGACAATGTATAGAGAATTGATATTAGTGAGATATAGAATGGGCTGTTTAGCCCCCATCTGCCTTGCCATAGAGTTAAAGGTGAGTGCTACTTTCTGGAGCCAACAATAACTCCATTATGCTGAATCTAAACTGCTAGGAAGTTTGTATCTTGCCCAACTTAACTAGAACCTTAGGAGAGCTGTGAGCCGAGGAAGTTAATAACAAAAGGGGGAAACGGAAGAAGGAAGCAAATGTGCAAGTTCCTGCATCTGATTGTTAGAAAAGGGCAAACGTCTGTTCAGACTTCATAGGTTTTATTTTATTTTGGATTGGTTGCTTTTAAGATGTGTATGTTGTTTCACCCTCCAGTATTCTTGGTTTCATGCATCAGCGGCAGGAAATGGAGTCTGACTCCTAGATATTATGCCCCCTCAATTCAGCTCTGTGAAAGGTTGTTGAAAATAGAAGCCTAATAAAGTCACTCCACACTATAGTTAAAATTGTGCTGGAAAAAACCTGTGTTTAAATATGGCTGCTGCTTGTATAATTCTAGACTGGCTTCCTTGGTTAATGTGAACAGGTATTTTTTTCTGACAACCATATTATAAAACCATGCTGTGGATTTCACTACTATGTGGCAGTGTTTAACTTGCATATGTAATACTCTCTGTGAGGCAGTGGCCCCACGTAGAACACCCTTCTGTGGCAGACCGCAGCATTGCTGATACATCTGCCTCAGTTTCCCCTCCTTTTGGAGTCCTTAGAAACTCCATGCAAGATCTCAGAGTATAGCCCTTTACGGGATTAAAAGGTACAACAGCCATAATTCTGAATTCCCCAGCATAGACCAACTAGTACGTTCATTCTTTCAAGTCCCAACAGTCCATCAACTTCAAATACAGCTCCAGCATCTCTCACCACCATGGCTCCGACATCTTTCATCAATGCTCCGGCTCTCCAGCACTGCTCTGGTGTCTCTCACTACCGCTCTGGCTCTCCAGCACTGCTCTGGCATCTCTCACCACATCTCACCCTTTCCCCCTCTAGTTGATCACCTTTGCATCATTCCGAATCTGTTAGCTGAACCTAGATCTCAGGAGAAGAAAAAATAATTTGTTAAGTCAGCTTTCCACTATCCCCAACCCTTCCTGTCAGTTGTGAAGGAAGAAAGGAAGGGCTCTTCTAGACACTATTTAAACAGAAATGTTACATATTTTCTACTGAGGGGGTATTGCAGCATTCGTTAAGCTAAACTTCAAGATAGTTATTGTAAGAGATGCAGACCTACTTCGTTTTTTTCTTCTTAAGGTTCTTGATCACTACAATGACTAGACCTTCCTATTCTTGACAACAGTAAAATACTGGCCATAGCAATAGCAGTCACTCATCCCGAGCTTTTTGTGGTGAAGAAATGCAGATGTTATTTTCTTGTCATCAAGGGAAAACAGACTGACACTTTATAATGTTAAAAGAGGACTGTCAGACCTCTCTGGAAATAATGAAGCCTGACAGTTCTTTGGTTAATACAAGGAGTATCAGGCCTGTATATTTCAATTAGCCTTGACCGCAATAGGGTTTAACGTGACGTTTATGTGAAGTGGTATGTTGGTAGCTTTCCTTCACACTTACATGGAAAAGGATCTCAGCCAAAATAAAAAAAAAAACAGGTGGGGGGGAAGTTCAACCTTAGTCCTCTTTATTTTAATACAATGAAGATATTTCCAGTGACTTAAACTGTGGATAAACTTAAAGTCCTAAGGGCTTAGGATAAATTTTTCAACCTTGGGAGCCTAAAGTTAGGCACCAAAATCCATATTTTGGCATTTAAAAAGTGGCATGATTTTCCACAGGTATGTATTACCCATAGATCCCCTTGACTTCAAGAGGAGCTTTAAGTGCTCAGCAGTATTGGTAACAATCAAGCCACTGACCCAAAACCTAGTCTACACTTAAAAGTTTGGTCAGTAGAGCTTTACTGGGAAAACCCCCAAGTGCAAATACAGCTTATACCAGTTCCGCAAGTGAAAATAAGCTATACTGGTAAGAGAATTTTATGCCAATGCAATTGCATCTACACTAGGGTTTTTGCTGACATAGACATGTTACAAAAAATCAACCCCATAACCAACGTTGATGTATCTACAAAAGTTACTAGTCTAGACCTGACCTGATTTAGGTTCCTCCCTGTAGATTTTGGTTTCTAAATTTCGGTGTCAAGTTTGAAATTTTTTTACCTTAGCGTGTGAGGCTGTTTTCTTTCAGTGGTTTATAAAGACAAGAGGATTGACTGATGCAGACGCCATTTGGCTAGAGCTCCCGTACCAAAGTACAAACACACTACCAGTAAAAATGATTGTGTCTGCACTTGAGTTGGGTGGAGGAAACATTATTTTTTAAATGAATGAATGTGGTGCACATAAAAATGGGGAACAAATAACTCTTGTTATGGCCAAAGAAGCATTGTGCAGTATACCCCTTCTTTGTGCTTCTTTGTTGTTTGTACCATGTGTTATAGATAGACCCATGTCTAATATTAGAGTCCAATCCTGCTAGGAGCTGACTGCCCTCTATTCCCATTGAAATCAATGGAAGATGAGGATGTTCAGTATCTTGCGCAAAATAATTACCACTTTACCGTGTTGGGCTCTTACTTCTCAGACTACTTCCACTTACATTAATTATGGCTGTGACAAACAGGAAAGGGACACACAAAGTATTCCAAAGAAAATGAACACTGTACATAACTTTGGTTAAATCTCATGTTTCAGGGTGTGAGATGATTGGCTATAAAATCTCTGAAGCCTCCCCAAATCTGTATCGTAACATTGCAACATTAGCCATGCTACATTACAGGTGTTACTGAATTTAGCTCAGGCACCAGATACTAATCACTGCTACAGGGAGCATTCTGATTAGAGCTATTCCAAAAAAGTTTTCTTTTTCAGAAAAAAATTGCTTTCTGTTCTGACTGTTCTGGAATATGATGCTATGATGAAAAACTGAAATAGCAAACCTTTTTGTGACATGGACAATTCAGAAAAGCTTCAAATTGGAAAAGTTACAGTGGAAAATTTCTGCATTTTCAATTGAAATGAAATGATTGCACATGTCGAAATGAAAATCTGACATTTGAAATGAAAACCTTTGTTTCATTTTGAAATCTTGATCTGCAGCAAAATTTTTCATTTCAATTCACTCACTTGGGAAATTGAAAATTTTCATTAAAATTGACATTTACCTGTGGAAAAATTCAATTAAATGCCTTTTTCTAATGGGAAAATTTTTGGTTAGAAAATGTTTGACTAGTTTTAATATTGATCTGTATGTTCAGTATGGCAATTTCTGTGTGCCCTGACTTGTTTTGTCTTGTTTCCTTCCTCTTCAGCTTCCCATCTCTCGTTTACTGCTTTTTGGGTGGGTTTACTTCACACTCCGCAAATGCTTCCTCTATGTTATGCATGTTTAATTTAACATGGCTTCTTGGAGCAGGTGTCCTCATGAGAGGAAGTGTATATCCTTCCAGCAGCACGTTCTCAAAACAATCAGCAGATAGCAGCAAGTGTCTTTTTAATCTGGAGAGTCTCACAGCAAAGGTGGTGGTTCTCTTTTCAGGTTGCCTAGCAACTGTGCCACATAAATGTGAACCTCCTTTTCCACTGCTTCTTTCATGGGCCTAGTTGTTCCCCCACAAGACACAAGTAACTCATCGAGTTCCTGGAAACTGGGCCACTGGTGTTTTTTCTGAGCTTATTTCCAATTCTGACTCTCAATATCATACCACCATAGCTATCTTCTACTTGGATTTCTTCTGAGGGCTGAGTTTTCAAAAGTGCTCAGGATTGGTCAAACTTTGCTCCATTGAAGTCAATGAAGGTATTACCATTAACTTCAATGGGAACAGAAGTAAGTCAACAATGTGTGCTGTGGAAAATCCCACCCTGAATCTCTTAGCATTTGTTTTTACCTTCTTTCTCTTTCTGTTCTTTGTCCTGTTTCGCCTTTTGACTAGTCTTGGAGGGGAAGGATGTGAGATAATGGGGGTGGATGGGTGGGCAGTGAGTGTACAGAGAATGCTCAATCTTCCCCCCCCCCCATGTCACTTTTCCAATCAGTGTTGCACCACCTTGTTGCTGATTTTTATTTTTTTAGAGTACCAATAAATTTGCCTCAAGCAACACCTGTAACCCTCCCTGTCACCTTGCTCTTTTGCTTGTGTTTGTGACATTACTTACTGTAGAGGTGATTGGTTCAGGTGGGTTCCGGACTCAGATAAGATAAATCTTCTACTCACTCCCAATGTATGAGGCGAGGCATATAGTGAGAGAATTAAATGCTAATTTTCTTTTTCAGGAATACTTGGTCCATTTTATCTTTACCTTTTAGCGTGGTACCTGTTGTCTAGTCTGTGTACCTTGAGATCTGTCGATATTTTCATGATAAATAATTTGACAAATTATATTGTATTTTATTTTCTCCTCCCTTCCCTTACTCCCTCCCTCAATAATTCCTTTCCAACAGTCCTCACTCACCTTTTCTCCACAAAAAAAATAAAGATAAAAATGATATTGGGTGAAATCCTGGCTCCACTGAAATGAATGGGAGTATTGCCATTGACTTCAATTGAGCCAGGATTTCACCAATTTTACACACTGGTCTGATTCTGTCTGTCTGTCGAATCTTATCTATCTAATCTAAACTAGTTTATCTATCTAATCTATCTTCTTATCTGACCCCATCACTATACTATCCGAGTGCTTCACAGTCATTAATGTATTTCTCTTTACAACACTCAGGGGACTAGAGAGCTGTACTGAGAAAAGAAAATGAAACTATAATTCTGTGGCTAACAATGACTTAAATAGCAGGTAACTTTGGTCTTTGTTCCATGGGAACTTTATGAACCAGAGTCTTTCTGGCAATTTCATTGATATTACTATGACCTACTTCCCCTGTCCAGCTCCTTCCTTTTTGACAATGCTTAGCACACAAGGAAGATTCAGATCAAGAATGAAGATTGCAGGAGGTTTTAGGCCCAGCAATGTGAGCACCAGCCAGCATCTTACAAAACTTTTTATTTGAAATTCAATCTTGTCTCCTATGTCTAATTGTAATGAACTAGTTGTAGTTTTGCTCAGCCAAACTGACACCAGATAAAAAGTAATTTTCCCCCTCCTGCCATTTAAGATAGGGTTGCCAACTTTCTAAGCACACAAAACCAAACACCCCAGCCCTGCCCCTTCCCCGCCCCTGCTCACTACATTCCCCCTCCCTCAGTGACTCACTCTCCCCCACCCTCAGTCACCTTCACTGGGCTGGGGCAGGGGGTTGGGGTGTGGGACAGGGTGAGGGCTCAAAATGGGGGTGAGGGGTTCAGGGTGTGAGAGGGGGTTCCAGGATTGGGCAGGGAGTTGGGATGCGGGGGGGGTGCTGGCTCTGGGGTGGGGCCAGGGATGATGGGGTGTGGGAGGGGGCTTTGGGCTGGGGTAGGGCGTTGGAGTGCTGGCTCTGGGGGGGGCAGGGATGATGGGGTGTGGGAGGGGGCTTTGGGCTGGGTATAAGGGGTTTGGGGTGCAGGAGGGGGCTCCGGGTTTGAGGGGGCTCAGGGCTGAGGCAGGGGGTTGGGTTGGGGGTTGGGCGCGAGCTTACCTTGGGCACCTCACAGTCAGCAGGGCTAAGGCGGGCTGCTTGCCTGTCCTGGCTCCGCGCTGTGCCCCGGAAGCGGCCAGCAGGTCCAGCTTCTAGGAGGGGTGGGGGGCAGGAGGCTCCGCAGCGCATGCTGCTTTCGCCCGCAGGCAACACCCCCCAGCTCCCATTGGCCGGGAACTGTCCAATGGGAGTGCAGAGCTGGTGCTTGGGCACCACACGGAATCCCATCCCCCCCTGGGCCTAGGAGCTGGACTTGCTGGCCACTTCCGGGACGCAGTGCGGTGCCCCAGGATAGGTAGGGACTAGCCTGCCTTAGCCCTGCAGCACTGCCAACTGGACTTTGCAGCCAGGGTCCCTTTTTAACCGGGTATTCCAGTCGTAAACAGGACACCTGGTCACCCTAATTCAAGGAAATGAGAAAATGTTAACTTTGCCAATTTGTGTTTGTGCACAAAAAATGTTTTTGCACAAGATGGAGCTCATATGAGTGGAACAAGATTGGAGCATCTTATATCAGCTCTTTTTAAAACCTAATGTATTTCACCATAATGGTTTAAAACACTGTAGTTTACACTAGTGTTACTTACAAAGGACCCTAGACTGCAAAGACTTATGTGTCTACTTAGCTTTACCCACTATGGGCTTGATCCTGAGTGAACACTTCTGGAGTTGACCCAGGAGAGCATTTGAGCACATGTTTAACAGTAAGTGTGTGAGTAAATGCATCCGATGAAGTGAGCTGTAGCTCACGAAAGCTTATGCTCAAATAAATTTGTTAGTCTCTAAGGTGCCACAAGTACTCCTTTTCTTTTTGTGAATACAAACTAACACGGCTGCTACTCTGAAACCTGTGTGAGGAGTCAAATTTGAAGTCAGTAGCAATACACACTTGCTTAAAGTTAAGTACATATATGAATTTCTTGGATCAGGACCTAGACTCAGAGTGCCTAAACCTGAGGCCTGACACATAGGGATGTGGAACAGCCACAGCTTCCTTTGACTTGAATTGGAGTTATGGGTGATCAGCACCTCTGAAAACCAGCCCTGGATATCCAAAATCTTTAGACATTGAAAATTCAAGAACGCTTTTGAAAATGTGACTAAGGCATATTTTTGTCCATGCTCTGTGTTCACTGGGTTATGCCCATTTTAAACATTGAAAAATAAATCAAAATGATTAGACATTTATAGAAACTACTAACGTGATTTTCCTGTCATAGCCAGGTCAATTGGTTAAACTTAAATCATAGATACTGTGTGCTAAATTAGAAAAATTGAAAGTAAGATGATCTTTTTAAAGTCACGTAACATTTAGGAAAGAAAAGGTGACTGACTGGCTTAGGGAATCAGGAGGTGAATTTCGCATCTCTCAACTTCTTTTCTGAACTTCCACTGGTTTTAGTTAAAGCTTCACTAGAGTAAGGACTGCAGGATTTGGGCCTTTGGGCTCTACTTCTGCGACTTGGGTACATGCTTAACTTTATGCAATGGGAGTAGGTCCTCACTGGAAGGTCCTGATTGAGAAAGGTATTTAAATTGACTTCAATGGGACTACTCACATGCATAAAGCTAGGCATGTGCTTCGGTAGCTTAGTGAACTGGGGACAAAATGGCATCAATTTCTAACTTAATATACTTTAGCCTCACCTTTTGTTCCCTTTTCAATACAATGTGAGCCATTACATTTTTTCCATTTAAATTTGCCCAGTTTTGAATTTACAAAATGTTTGTGTAATTGGAGCAATTTAAAAATAAATATGGTGACTTTTTGTGAAATAAATTGTGGTCGGACCAGGACTGGGACCCCATCGTGCTAGGCGATGTACAAACAGAGAACAAGAAGATATTCTTAGAGCTCCTTGGGGTAGAGACTAAGATAAGAGACAACAGATGGCTATAGACAGACAGGGGATTATAAGGAGTCAGCATGATAGGGAGTGGTTTTAGCATACCAGCAGCCTAATTGTTGTCAACATTTTGTAGGCATCATGGCAAAGGAGAGTTTTGAGTAGGGATTTGAAGGTGGATAATGAGGTAACTTCGCAGATCTTTATGGGGAGCTCCTCCCAGCTGTGAGGGGCAGCATGGGAAAAAGCTCAAAAGTACTTGTTTAAAAATTTAAGAAGTGGGCAATGGGAGTTTCATCATGGGCCAATTGCAGGCAAGCATCAATATCTCAATAGCAAATGATAGGTAGGGTGGGAATTGGCCATGAAGGGCCTTGAAAGCACACTCAAGCAGCTTATGTTTGATGCTGTAAAGAAGGAGGAGCTGGCAGAGGGATGCAAAGAAAGGGGTGGCACAGTCAAAGCAACAGGGCTAGGAAGATGATCTTTTTACCCACATTCTGAATAGTTATGAGTGGGACAAGATTGTATTTGACAAGGCCAGATAACACCTGTCTATGATATTTCTAAGATGCCTGTTATCCTGGGATTCTGCTCCCCCACCAGCAGATGAATTTAATAGAGAGTTGTCAGCTGGGAGAATCGGGCTCCTAGTATTTACAGTGTCAACATAGTCACTTGGTATAGGTTCTTGATCCTTGATTGGCTGTGGTTGTGTTCCTAAATGGTCAAGAAGTGTAGAAGAAGCCATTTTGATTAATTTTCTCTGAGGGAATGGCTGTGGTTTTTGCTTTCATTGTGAGACAGGCATTAAAAAATACATTGGAAACATAAGCAGAAAGCAGCTCCATGCCGCTCTCTGTGATGCCATATGTGTGGAAGAGCAGCTGGCTGGCCCCATAGAAAGACCATCTGGGATTTGAGGTTGACAGTAGATATGCTTATTGAAGTCACCAAATGGGAAACTGTCAACCCATCCAAGATTCTATGTGAGGGAACTAGATGGCTCAGGAGATTGATCGGGCCTATTCTTTTCACTCCTGGATCACAAGTTCATATATCCAGCACACCTTAATAGTGACTGAGGGTATGTCTATACCCGTGGCTGGCCCATGTCTGCTGACTCAGATTCATGGGGCTTGGGCCATGGGGCTGTAAAGCTGAAGTGGAGAAGTTGGGCTCAGGCTGGAGCCTGGGCTCTAAGACACTGTGAGGGGAAGGATTCAAGAGCTGGATCCAGCCTGAGCCTTAAAGTCTCAATTTTATAGCCCCATGAGCCCAAATCAGCTGACCCAGGCCAGCCACGGGTGTTTTATTGCAGAGTAGATATATCCTGATAGGTCTTGTCTATACTGGGGGTTATAGCCAACAGTGTTGCTGCACCAATGCAAAGGCCTAGTGTAGCCAGGCCAAATTGCTAATTGCCCCCGTGGAGCTCACCCATCTATCTGGTGGATTAAATTGGATTGCCCTGTCCATTCTACGGGTTTACACCAGTGCAGCTACATTGATGGCTGACCATCAATGACAGTAAGCCATTTGTGGACAAGATCATAGTTGTTATCATATAATGGCTACTGGATGGCTAATTTTTAAATGGGCTAAGGGATCTCATCCTAATGTTTCTAATGGCCAAGTGTGCATGCCACAAAAATTGGCCCCTTTTTTAACAGTCTCACCAGAGAGGTCAAGGACTTACATGGCGTGGATCCTCGATTACCTCAATCAATGCAAACCCCAGCTTGCTCTTGTCTGCACTTAGGGGCCAACACTGGTGCCACTACAGCAGTTGCTAGCCACTGATTGTGGCTCAGAGATATTCCAGAGTATAGACAATTACCTTCTTATCCTGAGGGTATGTCAACATTGCAAGTGAAACTGTGATTGCAATATGGATAGGCATAGCCCTTGTTAGCTTTAATCTAGCTAGCATGGGTAACAAGAGCAGTGTAGATATGGTTGCATAGGTTTTAGCATGGACTAGCAATCAAAGTACAAGCCCTCTAGGGAGTTTGGGAACGTATTGTGGTTGCTAGTCTCTGCTGAAGCCCATGCCACCATGTTTACACTGGTGTTGTTACCCAGGCTAGCTAGGTTAAAGCTAGCACAGGTATGCCTACCCATGGTACAGTCACCCTTCACGTTGTGGAGAAGTGGTCCCTGAACCAAAGGATTGTGGCTTATTAGTGGGGAGCATGTTTGGTGCCACTGCCTGTGCTGTTCCTGTTGAGGATAAATAAAGGGCTTCATTTGGTGGTATGATCAATCCAGCATGTTTCATAAGCACTAAATTTTCTTTTTAAATAACTATGTAGATGAAAAGGTTCTGGGAATTGAGCACTTCAAGCTGGTTATTTATTTGTTTGGGGGAAATAAGGTACATTGCTGTTCCTACTTATATAACTGTGTCAACTGCAACTAAGATATGGAAAATGCTCCTCTGTTAGTAGTGTGTAAAGATGGGATGAGGAAAAAGGAGCTGAGAGTGGGTGAGGAGTCCTAAGTGGGAAAGTGGGTGACCTGACATTTCACAATGCCACGTTGCTGAGATTCACTTGAGCCTTTAGAAATGAGGGACAACAGAACATGAACACTGAGATTAATCTATGAAATGATCTGGAATGGACAAACCAGGCTAGAAAAGAGCAGAACCCATTTTCTGAATCTCCCTCCCCAAATGCCATTGCACTGAAGAGAATCAAATCTTGGTGCTTTCTTAAACTGAGGCATTTTTAACACCTTTATCTAAGAATTGTGTGAACCTTGCTGAATTTCAGAGAGGGCAAAGGAGTGGCTGGAGGCAGGAAGAAGGCAATAATCTGCTTATGCCTGTTAAATAAGGTCTGTTGTTCTGAGGTTAGTTTGCCCCTCCTCAAATACCAGGATTTGAGAGTCCTGCTTGTAAACCGCAAACATGTTGATGATAAGTTTCATCTGACACTATTCAATCCTGCTTGTTCCAGTATTAGCTGCATGAAAGAGACATTTTTCAGCACCTGTGTTCTTATTGGTGCCTCCAGCAAAGCCCTGCAGATGAACCATTAGAAATACATGCTGACCTTAACGAAGAAGGAGCCGACATACTTCACTCATAGCACTCAGCGAGCAATCAGACCGCATCCCAGTGACATTCATCACAGCTGCTGGCAACGGCCTTTAATTCATCTGGTATTTAACCAGGGTGAAATGCCCCCTAGCTGTATCATGTTTGTTGGTATTAGATGAACCCAGTTCATCTCCTGCTTACTAAAGTTCAGGATTTAACACCAATCCGTGGTTTGAAGGCAGTTCAGCCTCTGCACAAAATACTTGTCATCTTTTTGTCCTTTATTATATTTTTGTTCTTTGCTGTTTGCTTTTCAAACTGTTCCTCTCTCTCCATGAACATCTAGTTAAATACTTCTGGTATCAGAGCAGCAAAGGTTAAGATTTGGCATGCTTGAGATGCAGCACACTAGTGAAATAATTGGGACTGGTGATTATAGGAAATTACCTGGCTTCTTTCAGTAAAAGTTCAAAAATAGCCAGGGTGTGAAAGATGCAATCATATTACTGAGTGTGAATATGCCTGATTCTTCTTTTAAAAAATTATGTGGCTGAGGCACTCTTTAAAAATGACAGGTAGTGGTACTTTACTTGAAAACATAATAGTCTCAGACTTTTTTATACTGTATATTTATTTGTTGCAGAATCTTTAAAGAAACACTATTGAATTTCCTTGTTTGGGCTTGATCCTGCATCAGGGAAGCCAATGAAAGCTATGCCATTGCCTTCAATAGGAGACTAAGCAAGCCCACAGGGCATGATCCAAAGCTGGTTTAGGTCATTGGGAACATCCCCATTAACATCAATAAGCTTTGGATCAAGCCCAATCTGAAAAACTCGAGAGTTATTATTTTCTGCTAATAAATGTAAGTTAGAGAAGTAAAACCTTATGGGTGAAATCCTGACTTCAATGAAGTCAATAGGAAAGCTCTGATTGATTTCATTGGGGTCAGGATTTTACCTGGAACTCTAAATACATGCCACACATCTGGGGTAGTGATAACTTTCAGGAAGATGGCGTTTATTGAGCACCTTTGACTGCCTCACCTGCACTCTGCCACTAATCCATCTCCTCTGGGCCTTCTTATAACATTCTAAATCTCTAAACAGCTTCAAAGAGCATCTTAATATTTGAAATTAATCTACCATAAAAATATTTCCTTCTAAAGAATTTACTGTATAAATAAATTTTTCCTTCATTCTCCAAATGTGCAGTTTCTTTCTGCGGTTATGCTGGTAGAGGTCCAGAAGATAAAAACTTCAGTCATGGAAAATGACACATCAAACCAAAATTGGGACTTAATATTATTGATATTTCTGAGGCAAAAACAAGGAGAAAGAAATTGCTGTATGATAACTTATTTCACTCTCTCAAAGGTGGATTGGCTCACTTGGGCTTTCTGAGTAGTGAAAAGTAGTAACTCCATTTTTGTTACTAAAATAACAACCCCAAATATTTAAAAATCATGAGTGAAGCCCCCAAATCATCAAATTTTAATAAATTTTGGGTAATTTCAATGTCTTCTAATTTCTAAGAGTGTGAGTGGCTCATGTATTTAGGCTTTTTCTCAGCATGCTGAGGGCTAGGGGTTTTATTATTATTATTTTTAATGAAAGCTGAAGTCTTCACATTATCAGTTTACTCCAGGAAGTTGGACTTTAATATTGTGAGACTTGCAATAAAGTCACATGATTTGGCAACGCAAATGTAATACAAAATGGACATGTAATACAAAATTGAAGCGGATTTGCACAGTATCAAGATACCAGTTTTAAACAGTCTCTCTTTAGAGCCAAACCTCTTGTTATATAATGACTCTTACATTGCTGTCTTGATTGAGAAGGAAAAGTCTTGGTTGATTTATGTATTAGTCTGATTTAGGTACTAACAGTGCAGGCATGGAGATCTG
This sequence comes from Dermochelys coriacea, assembly GCF_009764565.3. Lineage (NCBI taxonomy): Eukaryota > Metazoa > Chordata > Testudines > Dermochelyidae > Dermochelys > Dermochelys coriacea. Next base: position 198,048,154 of record NC_050069.1, read on the forward strand.
CCTGTATAATTCTCTTTCCAGGATCAAGGCCTTAGATTGTACATTACTTGGCAAAGGAAACTTGTCTTTTTATATCTCTATAAAGTGCCATGCACCTAACAATAATTATTATTATTATAATAAATAATATTGGATAATTGCGGCTATTGGCAATAAAGCATGGCATTCTGAGTCAATGGAGCTGTAGACATGCAGGTCCCATTTCCTATGAATATTATTCAGATCAAATAACAGAAGGGATATTTTTGAGGATATTGGGAACTCTTTTTATGGGTTCCATTTACAAATAAGGTGCTGGCCTTAGTAGTGATCATATCTCGAGCTTATTTTTGATGTATAGGTATGTATTGTACTCACTGAGCTGAAATTCTGTGGTGAGGATGTAACAGTCTCTTGCGTACATTTTAGTTCTCCTTTTTCTTTCCTTTTAAATTACTTTAATTTTATTTTATTTTATTTTTTTTGTTAGGAGAATGGGTTAGATTCTTTAAATGAATGGAATTAGGGGTTGGATTGTAATGTTGCCAGCTCTTGTGAAGTTATTGTGAGTCTCCAGATATTAGAGTTCCTGCTCCCCGAGTCAGATGATTACACGAGATTCTCAGCTTTTATTTTTAAACAAGTTAGTTTCTAGCCCTGTTGGTTGTGGAGAAGAGCTTGAAAATGTGAAAATCTCATGATATTTAAGACAATCTCATGATTTGAGGGGCCTGACTCTGATTTTTGAAGACTTATAGTTCACAATACTGTATTTATCAAGGAGAAGTATCAAATTATTCCTTGCACACAAATAATGTGACAGATATAGCCCTCTTTTTATTTATGAATTGTTCATGAACAGATCTTGATTTTTCAAATCTCCTATTTATTTATACGCATATAAACATTTATGGCCAGATCCATGAGGTGGCTTAGGTGCCTAAAATAGCCCAGACTTTGGTGCCTAACCCAAGATTTAGGCACCACTGCAATCCACAAAACCCCTGCTTGGTTACCACCTAATCTTGTAGATGCCTAGACCTTCTCAGTGCCAAATTTTCACTGTAAAAATTCTTCTAGCTGCCTACATTTCAGCCCTGGGCATGTGCACAACTCTGGGCATCTGATGCCTGTCCTGTCTCACCCTTAAGCCCCAGTGTGATTCTTCACGGGGGATAATAATCATTTAGGTCAACAATGTGTGCTGTGGAAAATCCCACCCTGAATCTTTGTGTTTTTACCTGCTTTCTCTTTCTGTTCTTTGCTCTGTTTCTCTTCTTGACTGGTCTTGGGATGGGAAGGATGTGAGATAATGGGGGTGGATGGGTGGGCAGTGAGTGCCCAGAAAATGCTCAATCTCTTTGCTCCCACCCGCCCCATCACTTTTCCAATCAGTGTTGCAACAGCTTGCTGCTGATTTTTATTTTTTTAGAGTACCAATAAATTTGCCTCAAGCACCACCTGTATCCCTCTCTGTCACTTTGCTCTTTTGCTTGTTTCTGTGACATTATTTAGTGTAGATATGAGTGGCTCCGATGGGTTCCTGACTCAGATCAAATAAATCTTCTAAAAAAGAACTGGAGTACTTGTGGCACCTTAGAGACTAACAAATTTATTAGAGCATAAGCTTTAATTTGTTACTCTCTAAGGTGCCACAAATACTCCTGTTTTTTTTTTTTTTTTGTGGATACAGGCTAACACGGCTGCTACTCTGAAACCTGAAATAAATCTTCTAGTCACTTCCAAAGTATGAGGGGAGGCATAGGTGGGAGAATTAAATGCTAATTTCCTTTTTCAGGAATACTTGATACATTTTATCTTTACCTTTTGCCATGGTACCTGTTGTCTAGTCTGTGTACCTTGAGATCTGTGGATATTTTCCATGATAAAGAATTTGACAAATGATATATGGTATTTTCTCCTCCTTCCCTCAATAATTCCTTTCCAACAGTCCTCACCCATCTTTTCTCTACAACAAAAACAAAGATAAAAAGGATATTGGGTGAAATCCTGGCTCTCTTGAAATGAATAGAGTATTGCCATTGCCTTCAACTGAGTCAGAATTTCACCCATTTTACACACACATGCACGCACACACACACCTATCTGTCTAATTTTATCAATCTAATCTAGTTTATCTATCTAATCTATCAACTATTCGTTAAGTACCTTAGAATATTCACAGTTACAAGAAATCTGAATTATACAATTTATCCTAATCCAAAACACTTCCAAACATGTGACATTTGAAATGTAAAATAGTACGTAAGGCTCTCATTTTAACAACATTTTTTATTTTTGTTTTTAACTGGAGAGAGTCTTAAGAAGAAGAACCCCTTGTTTGACAGTCTCTTAGATAGTACCAAAGATGTTTCAGAGTAGCAGCCGTGTTAGTCTGTATTTGCAAAAAGAAAAGGAGTACTTGTGGCACCTTAGAGACTAACAAATTTATTAGAGCATAAGCTTTCGGCCAAATGCATCCGATGAAGTGAGCTGTAGCTCACGAAAGCTTATGCTCTAATAAATTTGTTAGTCTCTAAGGTGCCACAAGTACTCCTTTTCTTTTTACCAAAGATGGTAACTGTCCTTTTGGGGAAAAGCGGATAAGTTAGTTGAGATGGGCTGGAACTGTTGATATTAAAGTCTGATTCAGTTTCATCCCAGGTGTGGTTGGGATTCAGCTGGAGGCAGGAGAAGTGGCAATGTCGTCTGGGTCTCTGTCTCTGGTCTAAACTGGTCAGGACATCTCTCAGAATTATGATGAAAAAAGTCGTGTCCCAGCAGATGGCTGGGTGGCTGCTATGATAGTGATGCTCGCTTCAGTAGCCAGTTGTTTTCCCTAAAGTCTTTTTCTTTAAAGACGTGCAAAGGGAATGATGGGTGGAATAGCCCATCCGCTCATTACATTGTCTACTCATTAGGCCTAATTTTTGACACATTAATTTTGGTTTACTGATTTTTGGATTACTCTTTTTGTTTACTAAGCATGATTTTAACACAGTCTTTCAGCTATATCAGTAGGCCTTTTCGTTTGGACTAATTCAGTTTTTTGGTCTCCCTTTTGAACCCTTTCCTATCATTATTTGTTGTTACAGGTTACTGTGACACCTTATGAACTCTTACATACTTTTTGCAGTTGAGCTTACAATTAGGGTAAATTTGTAGGCTCAGTTATCACAACATCCCCTGCCCAGAGCTGTACCCTAACTAGCAATGACAGTTACTACACGTGCCAAATCCTTCTCACTTTATTCAGACAAGTAAGTGCCATTGGCTCCATACAGCGTATCTATCTTTACATCCATGTGTAGTTCCTTTGACTTCAGTGGGACTTCACACAGGGAGAAGGGTACATGGGGTGAATGTTTGCAGGAACTGGTCTTTCAGTTACACAGAAATGATTCACAAATGCTTCCTGCACAAATCAAAAACGGAAGGAAAAAAAAGACACACAACCTATGTAGAAGATAGGCTTAGGAACAGCATGGTGTGCAAAAAGTTTGTGCTAGGCAGGTGCTGTCTGCTGCTTATACTATCACTTTTTCTGTGTCCATGTGCAAAAACAATTCTTCATAAACAGAACAATGTATAAAAAAATCATTAAAAAAGTGCAAAATGACAAATTGAAAGGTGAATCAAAATCAGACAGCATTCAAGAGGCCAACACAGCCACAAAGCACATCAAATGAGTAACCCATCCACATAACAAAGCCAGAGGCAACTCCACAGACACCAACACAACCAACCGCTTCAGGACTCTCAAAAGGAGCCAGATGCTCTGTCTGGAAATCCATCTTCCACAGGTTGGCATCTGGATCCCAGGACTGTCATCTTGAGAGGCGGAAGAGTGAGTACAACATGGTGTGATAAAACAATGGCTGTGCTGGGCTATATTTGTTTTGTTTTTTAACCCCTAAGTTATAAATAAAACAAATATTGTCCATGTGTCTTTGCCTTGCTAGTATTGTTTACAAAAAATGAAAAGCACAGATACTCTTTAAAACTATTAAAATAGGAACAAAAGGAGAGCATTATACTGCACCTGCCACCAGGCCTTGGAAGCCAGGTCTAAAAACCACCTCTCATTCTGGCCTTGCAAAACAAACCTCAGCTAACAGACTAGCCCTACAGATAAAACTGCCTTTATTAGAAATGAGATGGACCAAGAGTAGACCCATTTACCTAGCTCTCCACCCTAAATGTGTCAGATGAGATGAAACCAGAACAGGAATCATTCCTGTTTTTGTCAAAAAAAACCCCCAACCAACAAGGTTTTGAAAATCAAAACCAACATCCATGTCAAGTTTTGCCCAGTTCTTGAAGGTTTGGGGTGTGGGACTCAAACACACATATAAAACTGCCTGTTTAAAAAAAAAAAGTAACAAGTGAGTCAATCCAACTTCCATTGCAATTAATTGCAAACTGATTTCAGTGGGAGTTGGATCAGACTTCAAATGAGAAAAATTGTACTAAGAATGAAAGTTTTACCTCATTAATTTATGCCCAAATGTTAGTTTTCAAACATATGTGCAACATCCAAGCACCTTTGTATATGCCCACCGTAGATGGACAAATCCTGCTGAACACAAACAAGGGAGGTTTGCACCCAGAGCTGGAGGGCTTAGGGATGGAACTTGCTGCTCCCTCTATAGAGGAAGAGGGAAAGAATAATTTTTAGCCAGGCTCATTTACATGAATTGTAATATTGCTTACCAACAACTATCTGGATAATTAAGGCTTGGAACTGGGGGGGGTTGATCATATTCCTGATGCATTGATTGGGTTTTGCTAATTTTATTGTGACACATCAGGTCTCTCTTTTATTCTCTCTCTCTTTTTCCTCAAAGAAAACTTGTGGTTCTGTATTCTCAAAGACTCCTGAGTTCTTGCAGCTAGTGTGAAACAATGCCACACAAGTGCTCTAAAGTTTGCACTTGGGGTGCCACTCACACTGCAGCAAATGAACATCAAGTTTTCACTATGAAACCTGAAATTATGTTGGGCCAATCTAAGAGATCATTTACGCCCAGTGCAGTGCTTGAGATTGACAAAGCCAAGTCTCGTAACAGTCCCATAGTATAATTTCACAAGGTTGAAAGACAGAGCTGGTAGATCCCATGCATTGGATCTGCTCTCGCCTTCAGTAACTTTCTTCCTGGAAGAGGCTGACATCTTTATTGTTTAAGACCCTGATTCTTCAGTAGGGTTCCATGCAGGCTCAGGCTTCTGCCCATGTGAGCTCACTGCACAATTGCAGCCTAAATGTTTTGTTCTCTAGAGCAGCCCTGGAAAGATTATGCCTGCTGCCCCAAATGCATAAATGCTACAATCTAGCTGTAAAGTTTAGGATTGCTACTACTAAAAGCAAGACCACAGCAGGGTATGTGTGGTGAATGTACCTTTTAAAAAGCATACAAATCAAAATGCAGAAATGAAAAACTGATCTCAGTCCTTTTGATACCAAGTGAGAAAATATGCCTTCCACCTATTTGGGGAGCCTTTTTCCTTTAAGGGCCTGATACCACAGGCTGCTGAGTTCATTGTGCTAAGTGCTGAGCAACCTGGATTTCCATTGACTACATTGCCAGTTAGGAGTGCTCAGCACTTTGCAGGATTAAATCCTAAATACTCAGGGATGGATCCTGCAAATAGAACCACCCAGGCAGGGATTCAGTTGCAGGATCTAGCCCTCAGTGATTTGTTAATGACCATACTCTGTATGCACTTGGCTTGTAGTAATTCGTACTGTGTGATTCGCCCTTTCTTTTCTTATCTTAGGCCATATCTCCTATACTCCATGGACTATTGTGGCATAGCTAATAGTGTGCTAGTGATGGCATAAGCCCATGGTGCAGATACAGCGACAGGAGGGGTTTTGCTGTCACAGTAGGAATACCACCTCCCTGAGTGATAGTAACTAGGTCAGCAGAAGCATTCTTCTGTCGACATAACTGCCTCTACAGTGGGGATTGCTACGGCATATCTACAGCACTAAGGGCTATGGATGTTTCACACGTCTGAGCACTGTAGTTATGTCGACATAAATTTTAAGTGTAGACCAGGCCTTATAATCTGTTCCTGCAAGACTCACTGATTGCACAGTGAGAACTAAAGGAGAATTAATGACCTTTTTGTATATAGTTGTTAGTGGTTGGCTTGGATCTTATGCTCACAAACACTTTATTAAGCAGCTAATTTTGATTAGAAATTAAAAATGCATTTTGCAAAGGCAAACAGATTCTTAGCTAAATGCTAAGTTTCTTAACATTGATGACTGAGCATAAAAAAAAAACATCTTTGAGGGCTTGACTTGCCCATCTGGGGTCAGTGCAAAAGAATGGAACAGATTTTTTTAATAATTATTTATAAGATGTCTGCTTTCATAACACTTGAGTATTTGATTACCTTAGGGGCCCTCTCCCACATAAGTGTAGCATGTGACCTTCTGTTGGTCATCAGTAATGATTCTTTTACTGGAAGAGAGGGAGAGACTGGTAAATCCCTGAAGGCCCCCTTCTGCACTGGCTGCATTTAGAATGCTTTGAGCAAACTGCTAATGATGTGGACCATAACCACAGTTGCCAACTTTAATGTGGTAAATAAGCACCCCGACCTTCAAAATAAGCCAAAAATCAAGCTAATCCCATTTCAAAACAGGGCCAAAACAAGCCAGTCTCTAAGAACCCCAACACTTTATTTAACTGGATCCCCACGGCATGCAGTCTGGGACTGAGGTGGGCCCACTGTGCACCCCTGACTCTCTCCCCTCCTTGCCCCTGCTTGCCAGGAGCCGATCAAAAAAAGAAGCAACAAGCTACAAGCCAAACAAACTACAAGCCAAAAACTAGCCAACAAGCAACTCACAAGCCAATTAAGCCAAAAACAAGCCCAATTTCTGCATTTTTTTCACAGGTTTGGCATGTCTGGCCATACCCTGGTGTAAGTATAGTAGGAGCATAGATGTTTATTCAGCTTTAATCTCAAAGTGTACACTGATTGCTTATGTGGAGGAATATTTTTGCAATTTATTTTTGTATTACCAATTTGGAGCCTATAATGGTACTATCGGAAACAGAAATGCACTGTGACATCAATATCATGAACTAATTCCCACACTGCTCATCTAACTGTTCCCTTCTGTTAGACTTATTTATACTGTGGTAACACTTAGGCCACATCTACACTACTGGCTAAATCAGCACTGCTGCAATCGATGCAGTGGTGTCAGTTTAGCAGGTCTGGAAGACATGCTAAGTCAATGTGAGAGCATCTCTTGTCAACATAGTGCAGTGTAGACACTGCTGTAAGTCAACCTAAGTTATGTCAACTTAAGTTACATAACTGAATTAGTGTAACTTAGATTGATTTACAACTTTAGTATAGACCAGCCCTGAGAGGTCCCAACTGTTGTGCTAGAAGTTGCACAAACACATAGGATTTGTCTATAGTAGAATGTATATTCCTCTTTTAACTTGCGTTCAGCTCATAACAAGGAGGGAAGAGTGAAAGGGACATTCTCACTGACCCTTGCATCCTGTATAGAGGCTGGGTACCACCAGGACAGGAGAAACTGCTCTTTGGTAATGTCCCTGTGAGGTGTATCTATCCCTATGGGATTACAACTGGGGCTGGTCAAAAAATTCCCAAAAACATTTTGGGTTTTCAGTTTTCCAACATAAAATCAAACTTTTCCATAGGAAAACAAAGGCCCATTTTTTGACCAATGCTAGTTACAACGCTAAGGCTTTGCTACATGAGAAAATTGTACCAATTCAACTAAATCATCTTGGAAACTGAGTTAGTTCAGTTGGAGCAATCCCTTTGGTAGACACTCTTTTCAGTTTAAAAGTCTTATATTTATTTAGCTTGTATTGACTGTTGTATCTGTGTTCAGCTTTGCAGTTAATTTTATGGGGGTATAATGGGGCGGATTGGTTGCCCAGACTTGGAGGGAGAGGAGTCCCTCATTGAACGCTAGTGGGCAGAGCCATGCCATGCTCAATCCTCCCGTTGAAAGTTAGTGGGTGGGACAAGAAATACAAAGGTGGGCTGGAGAACTCAGTTGGGAAGCAGCCACCCACTGTGAGCTCCCGAGCTGGGCGGCTGCAGCAGACCCCACGGGAGCGCTGACAGAGGCCTTCTTCCCCGATGACCAGGACAACCGTCTACAGAACCAGGTACACCCTGTGGGGGAGCTGGGAAGTGGCCCGGGGTAGCCGACCCCTGTCTGGCTGCAATGCTGACAGCGACTGAGTCAGCATGTTGCGGTCAGGATCCCCACTGACCCAGTAGCAGACCGCTCTGCCACTGCTAGGGCCTTGGGCCGGGACGCAGTGGAGTGGGTGGGCCTGCGTCCCCCCTCCCACCCGAATCCATGGGTGGCAGTCTCCCCCTCTTAGGCAAGAAGCCTGCGATAGTCGGCCCTCCACCAGAGCTAGGAAGCCCGACTGCTCCTCAGCCTGAGTGCAGGCCTGAGCCCTCAGACTTTCGACTGCCCCCCTCCGATCAAGGGCCTAGGCTAACTGACTGTTTGCTACCCAGCCTGAGTGCAGGCCTGAGCCAGAGACTCTTTGCTGCCCACCCCAACCAGGGGCTGGGGCCCTGTAACTGTGTTTGTTGTTCGGCCCTGATCGCAGGCCCGAGCGCACGTTTCCCATCGCCTCACTGATTCCCCACGTCAGGCGACCCCCCCAGATATGCAGTGGGACGGACTGGCTGCCCGCAGACCTGGAGGGGGAGGAGCCACTTCCCCCCAGTGGACTACTGGGGGTTTTCATAATAAAGAACACCACAGTATATTGAAATTCCACCTGGGTGAGCAGAATTCTTTCTCACTCTGACTTGCTCGTTGCTCCCTGATCCTGCTTTGTCCCAGCAGGCTACTAGGTGTTGTGTGAAACACAGGTGCCGACTTTCCAAAGTGCCGGGGGGGGGGGGGAGGTGCTCAACCCCCGGTTCTGCCCCAAGCCCTGCCCCCACTCCACCCCTTCCCCAAAGGCCCCGCCCCACCTCGTCTCGCCCTCTCTACCTCCACCCCGTCTCTTCCCACCCAGTTCTGCCCCCTCCTCCGAGCACGCCACGTCCCCGCTCCTTCCCCATTCCCTCCCCAGCCTCCTGCATGCCACGAAACTACTGACTGGGGCAGGCAGGAGGCACGAGGAGGGAGGGAGAGGAGTTGATTGGTGGGGCCTGCCGGCAGGCAGGAGATACTGTGGGGTGAGGGGAGCTGATAGGGGGGCTGTCGGTGCGTGTTCAGCACCCACCATGTTTTTTCCCATGGGTGCTCCAGACCCTGCTCTAATCCTTAGGCCGCCTTGCTCTTAACCTGAAATCTACTGAATCAAAATTAATTACTGGAGAAACACTGATGGTGGGATTACAGGTATCTGTAAACAGAAGTTCAGAATTTACCAGCATCATGAGCACCAATGCTGTAATATATTTATACCAATTTTAAGTTTCCGTTGTATGAGAAAAATATAAAATCATTTATATGTCATGATCCCCATCTTTTCACAGTATATCCATTAGTATATACAGAATTAATGCTATTTATTACAATTGAACAAAAACACCCAGAGCGATTTTTCCAGATCAGAATATTTGTAACCAGCCTGGTACATGCGAGGACTCCATTTAGCATATATTTTACCAAATTTTGCCATTTTTAATCCTCTTTGATTGTGATTGAGTACTGAAGTTATAGAGAGTGATAGAAAAACCTTCAAAGGTTTTCATTTCAGGTTTGATGTGGATATTTATTTAATTTAGGTCCAAAAGTGTGTTAGGTAATTTGCAGACAAGTGAGTAGAAAAGGAGATGACTATTGGCTCTAACTAAGGCCTTATCTACATTACACAGACAAAAATAATGGAGATGTATACCCTGAAATATTCCTCCCGCTGATGTATCTCCCCTGCTTGCGTTTTTAATTTTTATTTTTCAATTTCTCTCTAACATTAAATAGCTGGAAGAAACAAAGTAGATTCCCCTTGGGAATCCATGCCAGGTTTCACACCATAATAAAACCAACTCAATGAGAGGCATAGGGCTTGTGTTGGTGTAGTTAGGGTGATGTAGTGTCTTTGTAGACACTGTGCCCCTTACATCGGTTGTTGGCTCCGACATGAAATTGACAAGAAAGCCGGGCTGCTAGAGCCTAGCTGCCTCTGTCCCTGGAGAGCTGGCCGGCTGGACCTTGCTCCTGGCGGAGAACGGGGAGGCAAGAAGGCCCTGAATGTCTTCCTCCTCTCCCCCTCCCCCCCGCCCGCACACCGGGAACAGGGAGATCGGGGGAGGAGGGCAGTCCTGCTGGGAGTCTGTGGGGCAGCTGGGCTCCTGGCAGGGAGCTGCCCACACTACCCCTCTTAGGTCGGTGGAAGAGCTCCGGGTGAGGATGCACCCCACTGACCCAAGGAGGGTAGCGTGGCAATCAGCCACCGCAGTAATTAATGTGGTGGCTGTAAGTCAACCTAACATAGGTCGACTTATCTTTGTAGTGTAAACATTGCATAAAATATTCTCAATGCAGGAATTAAGGTGTATGCATCAAAGATGGCTTTAAGTCTTTAGATCTTTCCATATTCTGAACCCTTTAATTATGACTAAAATGTATTCATCTTTGTTACACTAAAAGAAAAACACAAGGTAAGCAGGATAGTGTCTGACTCTGATCTCGCTTACACCAGTTTTATAGCACTGTAACTGTATTGAGTGAGGGCTCTATAAGAACCTAGATAGAATTCAGGTAAGTTACTTCTGATATATTAAAGGAAGATCAGAATTAGGGCCATAGGCTTCTGTATCAAATCCAGCCTTATTCATTAGGATACTACCTTTCCTGCATATGCCCCAAGGCTGGCCCCCAGAGCTGCACAGCCTTTGTTAGACTTATGCACAGATGCTTTAAGAGATGAGGCCAATGGCAGAATGGAATTGAAAATAGGTGGGGCCACCAGTTCTCCGGGAAACTTGAGAGTTGCAGGGAAAAGAATCCTGCTCTGTTATCTCTAAAAGTCCTGAAGGGGGAGTTACATCTGCTCCAGGCAAAAATAACTTAGGATACTTTTTCTATCATGTGTTCCACTGCCTTGAAAAGAGGAAGATGCCCCACAGAGTGGCTGCTTGCCCAGGCTCTATTCCTCACCCTTGTCCTCTGCTTGCATTGAGATGCAGCTCCTGAACAGAGGTTACAGAATGAGAATGCGGCTCTGTATCTGCCTTTCCTTTCCATTTGGTCCCCTAATTTCCCATGATTTGGCTCCTCTGCACACCACACTATAGAGGAGTTCATAGCCTCTGGTGTGTTCTGTAGGGTAAAGCAGCACCAAGAAACTTCAGTGTAAATAAGCCACTAGAGGGCATCCAAATGTTCTCACAATTGTAATGTAAACCAGGTGGCAAAAAACGTTAATGAAGCATTTACAACCCGAGTTATAGAGTCTTGTGCAGAATTCAAAGTACATCACAAACATGCAAAATTTCATTAAAAACAGATTTAATCTGTTTTGGTTCTTTCAACAAAATAATATGTTGAAATGTTTTAATCAGATGTGGCAAATCTTGAGAGGAGGATACAGATAAAAGCTGTGAGACAATGGATATCATACAGAAAGAAAAACAATGGACGTATGCTGATTTTCATCAGCTGAGGATCTGGCCTATTATTTTTGATAACATAATACTCCATATTCACTACCTTTTATACTTCAATTTAAGGCCTGAATTACAAAAGTGAACCTATGTAATTGTATGATTAATTTCATTTGTGTGCAGTTACTTGGGTTGTATGGTCAAAATAGCTACTCGCATGCATAAAGTTGCTAGTTATGTGTAGATACTCAGTTTGTGTATGTAATCATGGTAACTGAACCCACAAATTAAAAATTGCAACTGCATCTTGAGGGATAACTGAGCATGAGCACAGTTTAAAATCAGGGCCTGGAATAATGGGCTGCACTAAATACAGGGAAGACGCAAGGAAATTAAAACTGTTCAGCCAATAAATCATTTTATGAATCTAAATGAAATTTCAAACCAATTTCAGTGAAGATTCTTATATCCACTGCAATTATAGACTATTTGTGTAGGATATTTTTATTCTAAAAAAGTGTGTCCACACACAGACTTGCACCAAAATAACTAAAGATGTGAATTAAAGCCAATTTAAATACTTTAGTGCAAGTCTGTGTAGACTATCCCTCAAATGCCAGTCATGGGGCAAAGGGGAATAATTATCTTCAGGCCCCATTTTTAATTACAACATGTGAAAATTCAGAAGTGAAACTGCCAGAGTATCATGAGATTATCTGTTCTTGTGTAATTGCAGCAACCCTCATATATAGACAGGGAGCAGCAGACTAGCATACTACTGTCTGAGGAAGCTGAGAGAGAGGGTAGAGGGCCTCTTGGAGGAGAGACTAGACTACCACTGACGATGCTTAGTTTGGTGCATGGAGTTTTAAGACCTATGGTAACTTGTGTGTGGTTACTGCATCTCTATACATCAGAGTTCAGAGACTGGTCACTTAGGAGCAATTGGAGCTGGAGTTAGTTGGAGATAGAACTTACAGAAATGACCAGTGGATCTGCATAGCAACAGACTGACTCCCCTAACTTCTGTCCATCCCCCCATTCCTCTCGTCTGTTGGGACCCTGTGGAGCAGAGCTCCATAGCCCTCCATGGATGCAGGTCCCTCTGTAGAGTCTCTAAAACCAGCTTCCCACACCTTTCTTCAGTGGAATCATATCAGTTGTGGAGGAGAGGGCAGGATTGGGCTTTAAATATGTAAAGGAAACCTGGAATTGCCTATTTTGACATGAAACCGATGTAATTCGAAGCAAAGGATGCCAGCCTTCTAGCATTTCCTTCCCTTACTCCCTTGATCTCGAGAGCCTCTCTTTCTGCAGTTGAGAGATGATACTGTCCCAGGCTAGCCCCCTCCCACTCTTCTGTCTGAGCAGGGATCATCCATCATGCCATAGTGTGCCAAATCCTTTACAGTGGTTTTGTGATGTGAGCTATTATCCACTAGAGACACTGAACTGAGACATGAACTCGTTTCACGGAGGGCTCGACCTGAATTCCCTGAAGTGAAAGGCTAGTTCTTTTACCCACCAAGCTCCCTCTTTTTGTATTTAATCAACTACTAAATCCTCTGAAGTGAAAAAATGCACATTTTGTTTTCAAATACTTGCTGAAGCTGAATGCTACTCACAACCAGCAAGGTCTATGAAACTAGTATTTATTAAGGATGAGTGATTTCTCACACTTATTCTGTTTCTATCCAAGACTGCCAGCTTGGTCCACCTGGGCCTCAAAACTGAGATATCACATTTCCCACGTCTCATGCCTTCTCTGTATTTGTCCTGCATTATTTATTATGGCACTGAGTGCTGCTGGGGTTCATTGTCAGACAGGGTCAGGCTACTTTGGCCTCACCTCTGCAGTAGCAGAGGGTTGAAAGGCAACTGCACCAACAAGTTTATTGAACAGGCTGGTGCTGCAGTTGGCATTTTTATTTATTGATCAAATGGGAACCTGAAAAGCTGCAGTGCTCGGTGGAAAGAATGTTTGTCTCAGATTGGGATCCAAAGCAGATATTACCACTGAAAGGTCGTGACTGAATTTCTCTAAATCCTGCTTATCCAGATAACAGACAGTTTAATTGGCATATCCCTTAGGCACCTAAAACTTAGGCTGACCTAGCTACATTACTCAGGGCTATAAAAAAATTAACACCCTGTGCGATGAAGTTAGGTTGACTTAACCCCCACTGTAGATACAGCTTGCTCAACAGAAAGATTCTTCCCTCAATCTAGCTGCCTCCTCATGGGTAATTGGATTAATTACAGTGACAGATAAATCCCTTCTGTCACTGTAGTGAGTGTCTACACTACAGCACTGCAGCTGTGCCTCTGTAGCGTTTACAGTGTAGTCATAGCCTAAGGGTATGTCTACACTTAGGGCTTGTCTATACTTGCAATTTACAGCGCTGCAACTTTCTCACTCAGGGGTGTGAAAAAACACAGGAAGTTTCAGCACTGTAAAGTGCCAGTGTAGACAGTGCACCAGCGCTGGTAGTTACGCCCCTTGTGGAAGTGGGTTTTTTAGAGCGCTGGGAGAGCTCTCTCCCAGCACTCTGCCGCAACTACACAAGCCACGTTAAAGCGCTGCTGTGGCAGCATTTTAGAGTTGCCAATGTAGACTAGCCTTTAAAAAGCTACAGTGGCACAGTGCAGCTGCGTGTGGTGCTGTACGACTTCCTTCAGTGTAGACACCTGACAGGAGGGGTTTTCCCAGATAATCCAGCACCCTGAGAGGCTATAGCTAGCTTGACAGAAGAATTCTTCCATCCAGCTAGCACCATCTACACTGGGGGTTAGGTCAGCTTAACCTACATCTCTCGGGATGGATTTTTCACACCCCTGTGTAACTATGCTGATGTAAATTTTCAGTTTAGACCAGCCCTTACACGTGTTTTGGCTATCATTTCTTTCAGAGCAGCATTCCCACTGGACTGACAATAACACTCTTAATGACAGAGTTGATCAAATCAGTGCAATTCATGTTTGTCTTTCTTGCCATACTTGTAGCACCACTTGTGACACTGTTTCAAAAACTTTCCACTTGTGGGGTTTTCAAAACCAGTTTAGGCAGAAACATTTATTAAAGCCTTTCCTTTCTGTAGTGCTTATCGCCAGCATGTCTGGGCATTCTCTCCTAATCATTTGTTTCACATCAAGTCTTTCTTCAATGTATGTTGCTAGCTAAGGCCCCAATTCTGTGGTTGTGCAGCAATCTGTCTGTGTGCAATGAATTGCAGTGTCAGGGCCTTAGTAGAGGTTTTTTTTCCTCCATACTGTATTTCTTCAGTCTGAGAGCCACATAAAGGAATAGTGACTAATTCTGATAGACAAAATCGGTAAATAGTTACTACATTAGAATATACACTAGAGAAAATTGAAATTTAATTTATTCCTATATATTTATTTCAGAATAATGTTGAGAAGTATGAATTGCTCTTACATTGTCTCCAAACCTACAGAGAGTGTGAGCTTCTGAAAGAGTACTGCTCTTTGGACAATACCTTATCAAATGGAACCTGTGCTGGCAAATGGAAGAAGACATGTCACATGCAGCTTACCAGTGGAATACACGAGAGGCAGGTTCTTTCCAGATTTTTTGAGTCAAGTTTTATTTTTTAAGATTTTGTTAGTTCTCTTATTTTTTTAATTTGGTATAAAAAAATACAGGTTCCTGTTCCATGCATTGTAGCGTTGATTAACTGTATATTTCTTATCAGGGGGTAGCTGTGTTAGTCTGTATCCACAAAAACAACAAGGAGTCCAGTAGCACCTTTTCACTCCGTGCATCCGATGAAGTGGGTTCTAGCCCACAAAAGTTGATGCCCAAATAAATCTGTTAGGCATTACATCCGGTGCCACCCGGATTCCTTGTTGTATATTTCTTGTTTTAACCTAAATAATTTGTCTGTCAAATCTCTTGTTTGGTTATTCATTGTTGTCCTAGGGGAGGACAATTGGTTTTAGTGTTTTACTCTTTGCAGTTAGACTGAATAAATGGAATATCCTTTTCATAATACGTATGATTTTGTTTTAAATCTGGTTGCAACAGTGAATAATCTAGGGCATCCTATGAATTCAGGCTTGTGGACCAGTCAGCTGAAAATTAGGAAGGAAAAGAAATGATATGATGGTGAAAGAAAGAGAAGTACTAGGGTACTATAACACAGGGGTTCTCAACCTTTTACTTTCTGAGGTTCCCCCAACATGCTATAAAAATTCCACAGCCCGTCTGTACCACAACAGCTGTTTTTCTGCATATCCAATAGATTAAAAGCCAGGGCTGGTGGTAGGGGGTAGCAAGCAGGGCAATTCCCCTGGAACCCATAAAGCTACGTTTCTTAGGCTTTGGCTTCAGCCCTGGGCGACAGGGCTCAGGCTTTGGCTTTTTGCCCTGGGCCCAACCGAGTGTACTGTCGGCTCTGCTTTCTGGTTTATTTTGGCGGACTCCCTGAAACCTGCTTGCGGCCTCTAGGGGGCCCTGGACCTCTGGTTGAGAACTGCTGCTATAATAGACCCAGGCCACAATGAGTTTGACAGGCAGCAGTAAGGTGATCATACATCCTGTTTTGGCTGGGACAGTCCCTTTTTTTTAAAAAAAAAAAAAAAGCCCTGTCCCGGCTGTCCTGAGTTTTCTGACAAAACTGTACATTTGTCCCATTTGCTCTTGCCAACTGATTACTGATCTTCAGTTGGCAAGAGCAAATGGGGCAAATGCATAGTTTTGCCAAAAGAGTGGGGTGCGATCCCTAGCAGGATGCAGAAGAACATGTGCGTGGGGGCGGGCGGCGGCAATGTGAGCCCCATGCAGGAAGGAGGGCTCAGAAGAGCAGCTCGGGTCAGGCCGGCCTCGCACATGGGTGAGTGGCAGGGGGACTTGGGCTGTCCTGCACACGGGAGGGTCCGGGGGGGCAGAGGGCTAACCCGTGGGGTTTTCAGTTTTCCCTTTGGGAAACCGTCACCATAAGCAGTACCCACTCCCATGGAGGTGTACTGAAGTTTGTAAATATTGGTTCCTCATTATATAAGTGTATAAATCAAAATTTATCCTCTCCTCTAACAGATCATGTGATACCATTCTGCTTGTCACTGGCAATTTACTAAGATCAGAAATTATGAACTGTGAAACAAAAGTTACAGGAAAGGCATTGTATATTTTCAAAAATGATTTACCTGCATCGCCCTATCCTACAGTCTTTACTCCAGCAAAACTTCCATTGGTCTTTCTGTGCATGCATGTGTGTTCCTGATTTCTTAAAATTTCTTCTGTCCTTTACTTCAGGATCCGTCAGAGTGCAGTATTTGTTCTGTGCTTGATTAATAGCTTGAGAAGTTAAAAGCTTTTTAAAAACTCTGTTTAAAAACACCACATGAGACATGAGAAAAGAGAGAAATAATGCAACATACAATAACATTTGGAAGCTTTCTCTCTTTTTACCAATGTCAGATAGTCTTAGCCACAGTGGGACCCCTGTTTAAATCCACAGAGTCTCCGTAAAAGACACAGCAACAGCTGAAGAGTGAGCAGGAGCTGAGACTTCAGGGAAAACCTCCATGAAAAATAAAAGAAGGAGAAAGGAAGGTGGGGGGAGCAGGATTTTTTTAAAGCTCTATACAGATGGGATGACAATTTGAGTTCTTCAGCTTTTGTTCTTTCTCGTTCTTTCTCTTTCTTGAAAATTGATAGCTCCTGGGAAGGGTCTGCTGTGCTTGTGAACATCTTATTGTTTGTTTTAAAATACAGGCTGACTTGAAAAGCTAATAGAAGTTACATTCATGGAAAAAGGGAAAGTGCAGGTTTTATCTACTTTTTGTGTGTGGTGATTTCAGGGGTTGTGTGTTAGTGGTGGTATGTGGCACTTAGGAGCCAGGTTTAATAAGGTCCCTATGCAATCTAACACTGGTTAAATAAGGCTATGGCTGAACCACAATAATGCTAACCCCAAGTGTTCGAAAATCATGAGTCAGACCCCCCCCCAAATCATGTGTTTATAAAATCTCATGATTTGTAAGCCAAACAACAAATGTCAGATTCTTGTTATTTGCCTTCTGTTTTTGAACCTTTTTTAGGTTCATTCAGGTCACACTATCAAGATTGTCTCTGAAACCACAGGAGCTAGGTTACTTTTTTTTTGTTTTGTTTAATGAAAGCTGAAATTCTCTCATATTCACATGGCTCTAGGTTCTGGGCATTTAAAAAAACACCAAATATCAAAAAACTTCTGAGAAATAGTTGGCAACAGCCATACCAGCTAGCCTGGACTGAAAGCACTGCTAACCTTGGGTCAGAGGGTTTTGTGTGTGTACGGGAGCCGAGTTAGAGGCAACACCTGAGTTAACGCTGCAGTGAAAACATACCATGTGATCCCATTGGAAACATGCCAGTGGCCACTGGTACCTTATTTATGCTTGTTCTTTCGCTGTTGTTACTGAATGTGTGTGTGTTTTGGGGAGAAATGGTCTAGTGTAGACAAGCCTATTTGGGCTCAAGCATGTTTTGAACATGGTTATATCATGGTGTAGTCCCATCTATTTGTGTTGGCCCAACCTGTCTTGGACCTGATCCTCCACTTCCTTGTAATTTGTGTAGTCATTTACACCTATGGAAAAAGTGCAAAGTGGGTATAAATGTGACTGTTCTTGTGGTAACATTTCACACCCACTTGGCACAGGTGTAAGTGACTACATAAGATGCAAGGCAGGGGAGAATCAGGGCTGTTATAACAGGTTTCAGCCACAATTAAATTGAAGACCAGGGTTGTTGAACTCTGTTGCATTTGGCTGTGTAGACAGGGCATCAGAGCAGGCTGCAGTGTTTGATCAGCAGCACAGCAATCTGAAAGGTCACAAGGTGACAGAGTAGCAGCCGTGTTAGTCTGTATTTGCAAAAAGAAAAGGATTACTTGTGGCTTTGTTAGTCTCTAAGGTGCCACAAGTACTCCTTTTCTTTTTGTCACAAGGTGAGACACACTTCTCACCAAGAACATGAACTGCAGACTGCATTTGGAAGTAACATTTTTAATTAAAAGTAGCATTTCTGATCCTGTTGGCAGTGGCTATGGGGCATAACTGAGGATATCATTTCTGATAGGAGATGTTTGGGACCTTGATGTAAGAGACTGCAAACTAGTTTCAAGCCTGCTTGCATAATCAAATTAAGAAATTTCATTTTTAGGAATGCATTTCAAAGTGGCACATAAAGATTTGGTACAGAGCTGTCATTATCACCTATAAAATAACCGACACTAAGGGCTTGGCTAGATTAGGGAAATTTGTAGTTGTGCTAGTGCAACCCCCTGATGTAAACACGCCGCACAGGTGCAAAACCAGGCTTGCATTCGTGTGTGGTAAATTACCAGGGTAAAGTGCACCAGTGCAAACCAATGACATCTACACTGGGGGATTGCATCTGTGCTTAAAAACCCAACATAGACAGTGCATCACTATGCTAAGCTCAGTTGAAATCCAGTCCTGCAGAGCACATCCTGCATGAATACCCTTTGGTGCCAAATGGAGGCAGCAACCTGACACTACTCAAAGCTGTGCATAATGACAGGTTTCAGAGTAGCAGCCGTGTTAGTCTGTATTCGCAGATTATTATTATAATTATATTATATTATATTATATTATATTATTAGTATAATATTATTATTACGCTCAAATAAATTGGTTAGTCTCTAAGGTGCCACAAGTACTCCTTTTCTTTTTACTCAAAGCTGGGGATCCTAAATGGCATCTGTTTAAGCTCATTAGCATACTGAAAGGCACAATATGGAAAGCAGTCAGTGTTTGCTTTTCACTTGAATCAGGAATACAGGTGTAAGTGACAGACACTTCTGTAATTAAGCAGTTTGTATTCTTTTCTCTCCCCCTGACACACTCTGTTGTAATTCAACCAGCTAATCATCCCTGTTTGATTAGGTGAGAGCTTTGTTTACATACATTCCCCCGACACTTGACCAGTCAGCTTCCCAAACATTTTGAAAGTTAAGTACTTGATAACGAGCCCTACTGTTCTGGGTTTTCCCAGAGCTCTACAAAGCAGGGGACTGCCAAACCTCCCCATGCATTCGGAAGGCGAACCTGGATGAAAGGGTTGTGTGACAATATATATTCTAATAATAATACATCATATTTTATGCTGCTGGTGTGTCTCAGTACTCTTGGTGCCTAGCAGCAAAGTAAAAGTCAAAAAATATAAAGCAAATCAAACATAGGAGATAAAGCTGCATAGATCGCCAAAAAAGAGTGCCGGGGCGGTGGGGGGGGGGGCAGAGAGTGCAAGAATTCCCATTTTTCAGTTTGAAGAAGGACCCCAAAATCTTCTTGGTCTTCAAAAAGATGAATCAAAATGATGCCTACAAATCTCTTTTAAACAGGTGTTGGTGTTTTGTTTGCACATTAGTTTTAGATACGCTGCTGTCAGTCATGACATAAATCAAGTGGGAGGAGGCATGGAAGCCGTAATGGAAAGACACCCCCTCCACCCGCTCCCTTTTTTAAAAAAGAGAGGCATTTTTCTGTTGTATTTTTCATACTCCTGCTACATCATGACCACCACTGGAACAACAGAGTCTGTTTCTCGCATTTTATGTCACCTTCTTTACTGGGAATTCATCTCACCAATGTGTTTATTAAAGAACATTACAGAAATGTTTATTCTCTTCAACTATCTGTGTCCAATTCAGAAAAGCTACAGTAAGTATACAGAAACCTGAAATTCTGTTTTACTCCTTTGTAGTGTGTCACCGTCAGTCATCCCAGCTATAAAGATCTTATGCCACTTTGCACTACAATGTTCCAATTAATAAAATTCTTTAGATTTGAAACTCTACATGTCAGGAATCTTAGTTTTGTTGATCTACTAAATCTACTGCAAAGCACCATGTAAATGTATAGCACTGCATAAATAATTGGTGATACAATGAAACCTATGGAAAGGGACCACTTAAGGAATGGGAAACAAATAATTTGTTTCATTATTCAGTAGTGTCAACTCCAATAATTCAAAAATCATGAGTCAGGTCCCCAAATTTATGAGCTTGGCTTAAAAATCATGAGCTTTAAAAATAATATATTTTGGGTTCTTTTGGTTTGCCTTCTGTTTTTTTGAGCCTTTAGAGTTCCCGTTTTCAACCTCCACAATCATGAAGACTGGAAACTTACCTTGAAAAAAACAATCATATGACTCCAGGAGATAGGAATTTAAGAAAAACAGTCAGTATTGTGAGACTCGTGATAAAATTGCAAAATTTGGCAACACTAATTATTATTATCATTTATATTGTAATAGCACCTAGAGGCCAACCAGTCAGGGCCCTGTTGTGCTGGGTGCTGTACAAACATTTAGAAAATGACAGTCCCTTCCCCCAAAAGAGTCCCCTAATTAAAGGCGAAGCAAAATTGTATTCAGTATCTTTTATAGCTACTTTGGGGTTGTCTCAGGATAGATGCTGGCCTAAAAAAGGTGGTCCTTTGTACAGGTTTCACTGTATATCCCAACTAAGGGTTGACCAAGGGTACGATTTTGTTCTCCATTTTATATACAGGAAGGTGGCAGGGTTACTGAATCTGATCCCATATTAATTCAGGCCTCCTGAAAGGATTAACTAAATGTCTTTCTTAAAGCAAAAACAATGAGGCATCCTTGTGGCACCTGAGCGACTTGTGCCACAAGGACTCCTCATTGTTTTTACTGATACAGACTAACCCAGCTATCCCTCTGAAATCTTTCTGAAAGCAGTAAGCTCATTTCTACAATACTAACCAAAAAATGTGATAGAGAGCAATTAAGCCATTCGTATTTAATTAGGATTCTAATGCACACCCATGGCATACAGTATCTTGTAAAGTTCATCAGCATTCATTTTAAAATAGTTTAATGCTGCCTCTGATTGCCAAGTGCTAAAATACAAATCTTCACACTTCTGAGTCACCGATGTAACCAAGCTGTGGCTTCAGCATCAGAGAATTTCCTAGGAGTAAAGCTAACTGTGCCTTGTGCCCACAATAACATCTGAGTCATGAGTTCCAGGGTGATTCTAGCCCACCTTTGTCAAAACTGAAAAAACTCCTACATTTTTCCCTCCCCACCTAGCCCAGCAGATCTCTGCAGCCCCCTTCAACGATAACTGTGTGGTTTGAGCCTTCTGATTTTAGACGGGTTGTCAACCTGAAAGTTACTAACTGCTCCTGCCTCTTCTGATGCAATCAGCACCAGCTTCAACACAGACACCGCACAGAAATGTTTTGCATGTTATCTAAAGATAACATAGCCAGTCTTGTTAATCCTTCTCTCCTTATAGAGGTATGGGAGAGAAAGGATAGATGGGGAGTTGCAGTGGGGCAGGAAGACAGCAAATTTACTGTCTTAGCCCTGCCAGCTGAAATCATAACATATACCAAACCTACTCTACAACTGGACATGTGATGTGAAAAGGCTGTACATGAATGCTTAACAATTGTACTGCGAAGAGATGTGTTGCAAGGGAGAAACTATGGTACGCATAAACCAAGGGCCCCCAGATCTGTCCATTGTCAGCATAGCTAGTTAATTACCATTACTGGTGATCAAAAATTAGGAAAGAAATTGTTCTGTAATTAAAATAAAATTGCAATTTTTTTTCAGTTTTGAAAAATGTCAGTTAGCTGGAAATGGTCTAAAATGGGGCAAATTTCAGTGAAAATTTCACTGAAATGTTTCCCTTTAAAAAAAAAAAAAAGCTACTGGCTCTGCTTCATAGAATGTCACACGCAGTTACTTCAAGAGCCTTTTAGGGTCACTCTGGGCCTGGCCTAGACTAATTCAACTGGACCCACACATATCTGGCCCAGGGGCCTCAGCTGCCTCTGTGATAGTATTTTGTTCCTTTTTTTCTGGACCTCATGGAGGGCACTTAGAGGGCCTGGAGATCCACAGGGAGAGAGAGGAGACAGTCTCCTTTTCTGTGGGCACCCCACTTGAGGAGGCACCCCAGGGCAGCTGCTATTTGCAGAAGCTGTGAGAGCATTCCATTGGAGCAGCACTGTCAGGCATCAAAGGAGGCTTGTGGGTGCACAGAGGCACAAAAATCTCTGCAGAGATACCCCCTCTTCCCAGGATGCATAGATTTGTGTGCAGGCCTCCAGCCTGTTCCACAGGAGACAAACTCAGCCCCCCCTACTGAATGATCAAAGACAAATTCCTCATGTATCAGATGGGTAGCCATGTTAGTCTGTATCAGCAAAAAGAACGAGGAGTCAAGGAGAACCTTGCTGAGATTTCCTCCTCCTTTAGCTGCATTCTGCAGGTTTTCCCATAAGTAGTCAATCAGGCCCTTTCTTACCAGAATCCTCTTCCATCAGCCTTGAGTTAACAAGCAGAGATGAGGCTATGTCGTGGTAAAGTGGGGCATGAAGGAAATCTTGGAAAACATCACTTCTGATATATATTTCTCAGCAGCCAGTGTAAAGCAATATGAACTGTACATCTTACTTCAGCTTGCCTTCTTATTCTTCTTTCTCTTAATTTGTCATGTTAAATATAGCGGCTCATAAAAAATAATGAGCCTAATTCTTCTCTCGCTTCAGTTACACCAGTTATGCACGTGTATAAGTGGAGCCCTGCACGGATACAAAGTTTGTATCCACATCCGATCAGCGATCCGCAAACATGGCCCGCTAAGGTCTGAGGATATAAGTTGGATATCTGTAGATTTGCAGGGCTCTGTGTATAAGTGCAAGAAGACATAGGCCTAATTATTTTTGTGTGTACCAGAACTTGGAATCAGTGTATCAAGTTATTTTCAACAAGTAATCAGTAATCCTTCTATTGTATGTATCTATTAGGAAGCAACTCAAACATATTGGTTTTTACTTGGAGCTTGCAAAAAGGATGATAGCAGAAAGCAACTTAAAATGATGGAGGGAGAGAGAGGCTCTTTGCATCTGAAGAAGTGGTTTTTTACCCATGAAAGCTTATGCTCAATAAATCTGTTAGTCTTTAACGTGCCACAGGACTCCTTGTTGCTCTTTTTCTCTGTTCACTTCATGTCGAAACTGGTATTTTTTGTGCCTGCACCCAACCCTGTTAACGTTAGTGAGGCTGTGCATTGGGCTAGAGCAAAGTGAACAAGGTAGCTTTTGTTAGGAGCAACTTGCAAAGGAAAATGTCATCCAGCAAATGAGCTGTTCACTTTCTTAAACAAAACAAGCAGAGTCTTCAATAAGAGATCCTTTAGCCCTCCAAATAAAGCAGCACATTCAGTTTTTCTCTCTCCAGGGTTTGAGGACAGCGCTTGAGCACTATCTGGCAATCAGAAGTTTTCCTTGGCTATAGCAGCTATTAATTTAAGACAGTGTTTTTTGTTTTTTAAACAGTAGTATAAATAAAATGCATAATTGTACTAGGGCGTGTTCTATTATTATGTGCAATTTCAGGCATTCTGACACTTATCCAGTGCCCAGGCACATAACTTGAAATATTTCTGACTTTAAAATTGCAAAACCAATTTTTGCCAAATTTAGCACAGTGACTATTGCTCATTAAGGACTAGACATACACCCAAAAAAATCAATGTTTTATATTTGAGTTATTGTAGTACAAATTATACATAAATAATACAAAAAAGAAAAGTGTTGTCTTCTTCACACAACTCAAAAATGACCAAACATGGGTCCTAAGTCCCATTGAATTCAGTGGCATTGGAGTGGGCCCCACGTTTGCTCAAATGTTTAAAAAGGATCACCTTTGAGCTGAAACCTTGATTTTGACCACAAGAGAGAAAGTAGGATCCGTAATCTAATGCTGTTGCAATTCCATAAAGGGTAGCAGTGCCCGAAGCTTTAGTGTTAACAGCTAGGCATTTATAATGCAGTTATCTAATCCTGTTCAGAGTCGAATTAGATGATACAGTGGTGAAAAGAGTGAGCTGTCATTACACTGCAGCTTTCACTGTGTGGGAAATGCATAGGTGGAGACCTATGGGTTCCAAGTTTTCTAGATGTAGCACATATATAATGTAATGTATTGACTGATCTGTATATATGCCACTGCCCCCTGGTGTGTGAATACACCACTGCCTCCTGCCAATTGTCTTATTTCATGGAGTACCTTACTTGCATTTAAATGGTCCTAACCTGGCTTTGAAGGTAATATTTCTTTGACCGGAGTTAAGTGATCTACTTCATGTCTTCAGTTGTTTGTTTGGGGATAGGTCTTTAGAAGACTGGCTTAACAAGGAAGCAGAATTTTTGGAATGTTAAATTCACAATAATAATGCATAGCTCTTCCATAGCCTCTCCATCTTCAAAGTGCTGTACAGCAGTTAACTAATTAATCACAGTGATAAGGGCTAGAAACGGTCATTGTTCTGAAAAGAAAGCTTTTGGTTCTGTAGAAAACAAACAATTGTGAAAGCCATTAAGCTGGGCTGTCCATCACTCTATATCTTAATAGATTCAGGCTTCAAGTAATTTAGAACAGAATAAATACTAATTTGTGTATGTTAATAGTTTAGATAGGGTCTTTTCCTCCTTCTACCCCCCAACCCCAGATTATTCTTCCAGATTTTAGTACATTTTCCAAAATTTAAACTTTAATTTAACACCCCCACCACCGCCAAGAGTTCTGTCTCTAGCCCATCTGGCTTTGAAGATAACCTTCCTCATGCAAATCCATGAACTGTTGTTTTGAGTCTGGAGCCAGACAGGCTAAAACAATAGCATTACAAGATGTATACACTTTCCCCATTCACCTCAAAGGAGTTAAGTTCTGACACTTAATTAAGATGGTTTAAATGGTAAAGCTGCCAATTCATTGTTGATTGCCATAGCAGAAGCATCCACCTCACTTGTTTAAGTAGTGCAGCTGCAGGTCCTGACATGTCCCCAGTCATTTGAACGGACATCACAGAGGAATGAGGCATCATGTTTTCAACTAGTCAAATACTGAAATTACCAATCAAATGGTCCTTAGTGTTGGTCCTCAACTGATCTAATATTTGAGATGTCCCTTCCCTTTTCACATTTCTTTTCTCTCTCTCTGATTCACTACATCTGTTTGTTTTCTTCTTGTTTTGTTTTCCAGTGGTATCATATATTTTAATTAGAATCACAGCTATAACCCTGCGAGATGTATTATTTTACATTTTCACACGGATCGTGGGAGATGTTCTTTTCAGTGGGAAGCACCTCTCATTTTTCCTTTTCTTCCTCTCCCTTCAAAGACTCATTGTTACAGACAAGGTTAACTTTTTCCTCCACATCTGATTAGTGCAATTTCAGTTCAGTTCAGTGGGACTTTATTGTCATGACAAGTATGCAAGTGTTCCCAAAGTGTTTAAAAAGAGAGACAGGCTGACAGATTCTTTCGCTCTGCTTGCAGCTTTAGCTTGAACCAGTAAGTATTCCAGAGTCCCTTTCCCCTTCAGGGGCCGAGCATTCTGCCTTTGCAGCAATGCCAGTGTACTACAGGTATGAGGAGCTCTGGGCCTTCATTCAGGTCCCTGCATGGCAGCACATTGTGCCTCCTTGAGAGCTTGGCCACCCTCAGCGATGCTTATTTTTAAGATGTGGATTTCCTTTCTTGAGTAAGGAAAATGCCATATTTAGCTTATGTTCATGCAGCTTTTGACCTCCTTGAATAGCACTCAGATACCACAGTGCTGAGTGTGTTATAAATACCTGGATAGATAGATAAAGTGCACTGATTTGATTAGTTGGCTTTAAATAAGGTAGACAGACAGGTAGAAAGACAGATCTAATCTGCCTGGCCTGCTTTCCCTGTTTTATATGCCCTGTTCGTCTTGCTTGCCTGTCTGGTTGTACATTTCTGATGTGTCCATCACTGTAGTATCTAGGCACCTTTTTAAAGCAGAATTACATGAGAAAATTTGGTCATCGTTTACCATGGTTGTTTGTCCTTGTCCACACTTGCAACTGAATAGTGTTCAGCACCAGTTCAAATGCACTCGGTTGGCTTGTCTGCACCAGGAAATTACAAATTACATTAGCTCACCACCCTGAAGAGTGACATGACGTATAGAAAGGGACAATGGTGTGTACTGTCATGTCACTGTAGGGTTAGACACAACCAGCTGACAATGTTACACTCAATGTTGTTATCACAATTCTTCAGGGTTGTGTTCCAACAAAAAGTAAATTCCCCATGTATACAACTTCTTTGCTGACACCTGTTGGCAGCACATGGGTAGTTTTTTTAGGGTAAGCAGTGCCTTAGAGGTGAGAGAGTAGATCTGTTCAGTCCCATCATTGGTCTTTTTGCTGATTGTGTTTATAAAGGAGCCAATGAACTCAAGTTTCCATGGATTTTTGGGAGGTAAAGTGGACTCCCATCCACTAACTGATCTGACAGCCGGCGGACACCAATTGCTGGTGACTTTAATCTATCAATCTAGAAATGAAAAGTTTCCCTTTGTCAGTTTGCTGAGTTTTCCAGTCTTCTTTGTATCATAGGGACACAGTCAACTTGAAATCTAGTTACTTTGAAAACAAGATGAGTTATCGGTAGTTTCAGGTACAACTGCCCCTGAGTGTGCTTGCCAACTTCTGTGGTCTGACAATCACATTTTCCTATTTTCCGCCTGGCACTAACAAGGCAAATTGACTAACTATGGCTCTGATTCTGCAAGCACCTGGGCACATATGTAATTTTACATGTGTAAGAGTTTGCAGGATCTGGCCCTAACTGATTGTATACAAAGAAAGATTATAGAAAATAACTTTTTTCTCTCTCGAATCTTTATCAGTTATAATAGTGTTAACTGGTTAAAAAAAAAACAGCTAGAGGCTGATTTTAATTGTTGATTCCTTTTAATTATCCCTTCAGAATGCACATCTTGTAATAAACAAGCTCCACCATCTACTCTTTGTAAATACAGCCAGACAGGTATTAGAAGAATCAACACCAGCATTAGGGCTTTGATCCTGCAAAGATTTACGCATGTGAGTAATATACACCCCTGGGCATAGCCATATCAAAGTCAAGACTCGCGTGCATATGTCTTTGTAGAATCAGTGCCTAAGAGATTAGTCATTCACCAAAATGACATTATTGTAGCGAACCAGACAATAAAGAGAGGGATCATTTTGTATAAAAAAAAATGAATGTAACTACAGAAAAATATACCAGAATCAGAGAGATTGTCCATTTTCAGTTTTCTCTCTAAATACATTATTTTTTAGCGAGAGATGATTTATAGTTCAAAAGACTTTAAAAACATATTTGAATCTTACACTCTTTGGGGTGGGGCTGTCTTATTGTACTGTGTTTGTACTGCACCTACCACAATGAGGTCCTCCTCTATGACTGGGGCTGCTGGGTACTATCACAGTACAAAACATAATAATCTATGGTTGAAGTGACTGCTCTCTGCATTTAATAATGTGGTGTTTACCTGCCTGAAATGGGCTCTCCCTCTGCTGCTTTAAATGCTGCTTCAAGTCATTTTTGTCAGATAGCCAGCCACTGCTAATCTCCACTCAGGTATTCCCTGCTCCCACTGTCACAGCTGAACATTATAAGTATATGATGCGTGTAACATTTATGAAATACAGCAGTTCAATGATATCAGCTCACTGAAACCATAAAGGAAATGTTAAAAAAAACAAACCTGCACTCCTTAATCCTTCCTCTACTTCTGGCATGAGTCTTAGGGCTTTGAAAACTGTTTAAGCTAAACAGGATCAGGGTACTCTTACTCTGAAATAGAAGTGTCCACACATGGACTAAGAAGAAACATCTGTTCCTGAATAACTCTATGTGTAAACAAATCCATATTGAGGAATATATCTTATTCAGAGTATGTTTTCCAGGCCTTACTCAGCTTGCCAAGCACTTAGGTTAATAGCAGCCTTGTGGGCTGCAATGGGATGACTTGTGTGAGTCAGTACTTAGCAACATGATGATGGGTTGCATGATCAGGTCCTTAGACTGTAAACTCTGTGGGGAAGGGAGTTTGTCTTCTTCTTTTTAAGTCCTGTGCATACCCATGGCACTATATACATAAATCATCATCTAATTCAATAGATAAAACAACAGGAAACTAGCAATTGAAAATACATGTAGGATCATTTGGGATCCACCAGTGCATAAGAGCCTATTTGGAATGGTCATGCAAGGTCCAAGGCATTTTTCCCCCATATCATCCCCAAGCATGATCGGTAGACATCTTAGATACATATATGAGTTAGAAAAGGAAAGATGTTGTCCTCATTTACTGTGGTTTCCAAGACTGCTAGAGATTACCACTTTTTTTTGTCACATGAAAATGTAGGCTGTATAGAGGGAAAGTAGAGGTAGGAGAGAGACTGGAAGTTTTGAACTGGGGAACATGTCTTTCATGGTATATTAGATAATTAGGAGGTCAACAGTGAAGTGAGGTCAGATTTGCTAACGGGATCACAAACCACCATAGCAGAGTTTTCAAAATTGACCTTAACACTATGTTACTCATGGCTCTTTCATGATGACTTCTTGTAAAAGGTAAATGAAAGGGCTGAATTTGTAAAGAAAGAAAAATGAAACTAAATTAGTCACATAATAGAAAGAGGGTCTTACAGCTAAGACCCTGAACTCAGGAGATTTGGGTTGAATTCCCTGGTCTGCCACAGACTTCCTGTGTGATCTTGGGCAAGTCACTGAGTCCCTCTGTACTCTGAAACCAGTTATCAGGGGATAACACTTCTTTTCTCCCACACTTTGTCTCTTAGTTTAGACTGAAAACACTTCAGGGCTGGCACTGCCTCTGACTATGTATTTGTACAGCACCTAGTGCTTTAAGGGCCTAGTTCAAGTGAGGGCCTCTAGGAGTTACTGTAATACAAATAATAGATCATAGTAATCTATATAGAGACTTAACAATTGTGAGTGCTTTTATAGTAATAGAAAACTATTCAAACATTTGATTCTCTTTAGTTCACCCTGTAATGGGCAAATTGTCCCTCCTTTATGCCCAGGCTAGGGGATAGATGATATAAAGATCCTTTTTCTGGGGCCCTCCGAACAAGGGCAAGGGCAAAATACATCTCTCCACTACAGGTGAAGGGTAGAAGCTGCTCCTGATGTATCCAATAAGGATGCAGTCCATCTGAAAAAGAGATGGAGTAGGGCGGGGGCTGGCTGGCTGCAGATAGATGAGAACATGGCTCATCTCTTTGCAAGGCATAGTACAGCATATGTACTTTACCTGGGCTCCCTGGGGCTATTTTGTCTAGGTACTTTATCTGGCCCTCATCACTTTAGTAGCTACGCACATCAAAATTATCAATGGATGTTAGCCTCACAACACGTCTGTGAAGTGTGTGCATGTGAGGAAAATGTGATCCCCATTTTGTAGATTGGAAACTGAGAGATAGGATAGATTAAAACTGAGGTCACACAGGAAATCTGTAACAGGGGTGGGAGTAGAATCCATGTCTTCTGATTCTGTCTATCCCCTATTCACTAAGACCTTGTCTAGACTACAGAATTTTGTCGACAAAAATTATGTCAACACTCAAAAAGCGCTATAATAAAAATTGGTCTTGCATGTGCACACTCACTGCCTGTCAGCAGAGTGTGTCCACACTTGGGGCACTAGCATCGACAGTGTGAACAGTGCACTGTGGGTACCTATCCCACAATCCAGCGTGACACCTTCTACCACTAGGTCTTGTGGGAAGGCAGAGCGGATCGCGGCACATCTTGGGACCGGGCTCAATGTCTCATGATGCATTACTTTCTATCCCAGCATTCCATGGGCTTCTGGCTTTCTTTTGCAGCATTTTTCAATGGCCCTTGTTTGCTGTGTACCCCAGCATCTTTGTGAGAAGGGATGGATCCTGCACTGCTTTCCTATGCTCTGATAACTGTCATGAAGACAGCGCAGATGGCAGTGCAATTAATTGTGAAGTTCCTAACTGAAGAAGATTCCCAGTTGCCTGACATGTTGTGTGATATGGATAGGAGCAATTTTAGATTGCTTTTGGCATTCACAGAACAGCTGCAGAGGGTAGACCGTCACTTTTGGACTCAGGGAAACAAGCATTGAATAGTGGGATCGTATCGTCATTCAGGTGTGGGATGACAAGCAGTGGCTACAGAACTTTCGGATGCAGAAAGCCAGCTTCCTGGAACTGGGTGCGGAGCTCATGCCACCACTGCAGGGTAAGGACACCAGCATGAGAGCTGCCCTATCAGTAGAGAAGTATGTGGCAGTCACTGTGTGGAGGCTGGTGACTCCAGACTGCTACCGGTTGGCTGCAAATCAATTTGGAGCCGGGAAGTCAACCGTTGGGGCTGCATTAAAGCAAATGTGCAGGGCAATTAATTGCATCCTGCTATGAAGGACCGTGACTGAAAAATGTGCATGAAATAGTGGACAGTTTTGCAGAAATGGGTTTCCCTAACTGTGGAGTGGTGATAGATGATACACACATTCCAATTTTGGCACCAAATCACCTTGCAGCGGAGTACATCAATGGGAAGAGGTACTTCTCTATGGTGTTGCAAGCGAATCAGGGAGGCTTTGAGACAACACTTTGAAAATGATAACTAGTAATGTATATCTCTGCGATTGGTGCTGCAATGTTACTTTAAATCTAGTTTTCCTAGAAAGCAATGGTGACATTTGGGGCCTTACATTCCAGTAAGCAAATGATTAAACTGCCTGTATATGTATTGGTAGTGCCTGCTATCTCAGTTTTTAGGAAACAAATAAAGATGAGTTACCCTTCAAAAATGTTGCTTTTATTGCACAAGAAACACCACCCCTCCTCCCCCCACAAAGATGCTTGGTGGGAAAGGAGGTACCAGGGAAGGGCAGACTTTCAGAGCTGTGTGCAGGTCCAGCTAGCATTGTGCAAGTTGTCCAAGGGGGTGGAGTGAAGGGAAAACCAAGAAGTCCCAAAAAGCGGTAAGGACTGTGTGGGCAGAGTGGGGGGAGGGGGGCGGGAGGAGCATGGAAAAGAGTTCTGAATGTGCTGCAGGGGACGGTGGGCACACATCTGCTCAGTCTGCAGCATTATTAAGGATTTCAGCATCTGTGTTTGCTCCTCCATCACTTTAATCATCCGCTCAGTAGCGTCCTTAACAAATTCCTGATTTTCTTTTCTGTCCTGCCTTTCGGCTTCCCTCCACTCCTTTTGTTCCCTTTTCGCTGCATTGGAAAAGTGCAGCACCTCCCGGAACATGTCTTCTTTGCTCCATCTTGGGCGCTTTCTTATCTGGCGCAGCACAGATGCTTGGTCGGCGTGTGGGGGGTGTTCCTGAAGGCCACATCTGCTGAAGCAAAATGAACAATGAACAGAAGCATGATTGTTAAGTTCACGCACAGCACTGAAATATTTCAGTAAAATATACCTTTTGTAACACCACTCCGGAGGTGTCTAGTCAGTCTAAGCAGTTGCTGTCCAGTGAGCAAGAAGCAGGAGAGGAGATGCCTGGTAAATGGCTGTCGTTTGTGTAGTGCGGAGGTGGTTTCAGGGTATAGAAATGTAAGGCTGTCTTATGACTCTCGTCAGGGTGGCTTTATTTTGCTGCCAAAAGAGGGCATTTTTGTCGCCAAAAGTTGCATCCTAGTGTGTACGCATCCACTGTTTTGTCAACAAAAGATGCCTTTTGTCAGCAAAACTTTGTAGTGTAGACAAGGCCTAAGTAGAGTATCTTTCTCCTTCCCCTCCTAGATTTCCTCAAGAATCCCTTTCTCCAGAAAAATACCTTGACTCAGAGCTGTGGCTAAATACCACAATCTAGCCCAAGGGCTTAAGTATATTGTTTCCCCTGTAAAAGTTTAAATCACTCTGAGGAACACCTAAAGTAGTTTTTTTGACCCTCCTCCCCCATGCATAAGACATTGTTAATCCTTAGCAAATTTCAAGTGGTGGGGAAAGCATAAAAGTGAAAGACAGAGATAGAAAAAAGCTGTATGCTGTGCACTGTGTCACACCTTCTGCTGTTTTCTGCAGATGTATGCCACTTACTCCTCTTGGTTGCACAGTGGCATAGAGGACATAGTACTTTTATCTTTTTTTGGTTTTCTTAGTAGTTGTTATATTGGCAAAATATAATTCATCTGCTGTCACAAGTGTTTAAATTGGGTTTCACTTTTATATAATATTAAGTTAAGTATTACAAAAATGGCTGAAAGTCAGTGTACACACTTGGATTTCCTTTAGCAAATGCAGAAAAGGACACTATCGATTTTAAATCAAGTCAAGTTTTGAAAATGAATTGAAAGTTTCCAGCACTGTACGTTTGTGTCATATTTGTGAATTAAAAACAGCTTTTCCTATATATTAATTCCCCTCCATTGCTGTGGAATAGATCCATAAACAAAAGGGGAAACTAACTTACTATATAGGAGGAAAAGGGGAAATTGACTGGTAGAGCTGGTTGGAAATTTTCCCATAAAAAGAAGAGAAATGAATGGATGAAGGGAGATCTAAAACACATTCACAGTTTTGTCCTCCCCCTTTTCTGACCAGCTGTATTGACTATACACAAAGTGATTTCAAATGCAAAAAATAAAGCAACTGAAAAAGAAGAGGAAAATATTTGCTGTACTTAATATAATTATATATGTAATATACATTGTTACAGTAAACCTAGGTGTTACTTGTGACAATAGTTGGTAAAATAAAACAATGCAGATAGATATTTGTTGTTTAATTCATAGAGTTTAAGTTGACCTTTTAACTTTTAGTAAACAGAGAGACTTTCCAAGGAATGATAAAGCTCAAACCATAAGCCTATCTTTTTGAAAGCCATCATACTTCACTAACAGCTCTGGAACTGCTGTTCTGTATAGTCCATCCTCCACACTAATTAACTAAATACAAAGTATAGGCTAGAACATTAGCTGAAACAATATGTCACTCATCATAGTTCTCAGGCTATTGTGCCCAGTAGGAACACAACAGTTCAAATGGACAACATTTTTGCTCATGTGCATGTTAAGTGAAATTAAACCTTTAATTCTTGGATTAACACACTCAGACCATTAACACACAAAGCACATCTCTAACAGAAATGGCTTATTACCAATATTAATTAAAAGCACCTCTCCTGACCCTACATAATCTTTTTAAACTAGGCTATTTTTTAATGAAAAAAACTCTCCATTGTCAGAGATCACTTGAGGTATGTCTTCACTGCAAAGTTAGCCTGGGTGATTGGGATCTAGATCTGAGCATCCAGGTTAGCCTGGCCCTGATGTGAGCAGCAAATTGCAAAGCCACACTCAAGTTAACATATCCTCACTGGTGTTGCACTCACCCAAGTGTGTGGCTAAAGCTTCTGGGGCAGTGCAGTAAGCTGAACTGTCTATGATTCTTTCCCAGTGACTTGTGGGAGAACTTATCTGTTCTACTTGACACCCTCGGGGAATTGTGAAAAGGCACTGGAAGACAATCAGCACTCAAGAGCTTTAGCCTGTGTCCTCACTGCAAAGTGAGCAAGTTACTAGGCTGAGTGAAAGCAGCACCTGGGCTTTAGCTTGTACCCCTGGATGGGATAGCTAGGGCAGGTTGAAAGCACCTCAAAACTTGGATCGGGGGGTTTGTGTGTGGATGGGATCTGTTTTATGGGCAACAGCACTCTGTAAACTCTGCAATGAATACATACATACCCTTAGAAACAGTGCCCCGCCCACTGAAGTCAATGGGAGTCCTTCCATTGAATTCATTGGCCACTGAATTGTGCCTTTAATTATTAGAGAGATCATCCTCTGTCCCTTGAGGATACCCAAAGAAGAACAAATTCCAATAGTTACACTAAACATGAAGCTCTTGTTATGGGAAACATGAAAGGAAAACCTGAATTGCTCTGTGAATTGCTCATCCTTATACTACTCAAAACAGAATGTAATGTCAGTACTTTGCATAATTTAAGAGACAAAAAGTCCCAAAAGAAAACCTTAAGAATTTTCAAGGATTTGACATAGTTTAATCTAATTACTGATGAGTCTCACTATAATATGTTAGTTGTTGCTCAAATAAACCAACTCTGACTGTTTCTCATTGTCTCCCTGATCAGCGTGGTCTGGAATTTTTCTGAGAGCTATGTTACGTAAAGCATATTGATGGGTTTGTTTATATATTATAAAACTTGCACCACTGTAACTAGAGCTCTTCTCCAAGAAGAGTTGCATGGTTTTAATTAAAGGTGTGAATTTAAACTCCAATAGTTAAACTGGTGCAGAAGACTGGTGGATGCTCTGATTTGGTTGATGAATAGCTAATTTTGGTGTACCTTAACTCTATTAGCAACAGGAGATTTTGCCTCTATTTGGCACTGGTGAGACCAATTCTGGAATACTACATGCATTTCTGATGTCTACATTTTTAAAAGGATGTTGAAAAATTTGAGAGGACTCAGAAGAGCCCAAAAAATGCCTGGAAAAAATGCTTTATTGTGAGAGACTTAAAGAGCTCCATTTGTTTAGGTTATCAAAAAGAAAATCAAGAGATGACTTTGATTGTTGTGTATATAAAGGAGTCTTTATTCTAGCAGAGAAAAGCGTAACAAGAACTGATGGCTGGAAGTTAAAACTAGACAACTTCAAATTAGAAATAAGACACAGTATTTTAACAGTGAGGGTGATTAGCCATTGGAATCAACTACTTAGGGAGTGGTGGATTCTCCATCTCTTGATGTCTGCATGTCAAGACTGGATGCCTTTCTGAAAGATATGATGTAGCCAAACTTGGGCAATTGGGCTCAATTCAGGGGTAACTGGATGAAATTCTGTGGTCTGTGTTATATTGTCTTAAAATCTGTGAAAAAGAATAAGCCTTTTGCAGTGGTTTAATTAAACTGGGGCAAGTTTGTATGTAGGCCTTAATCAATTTAGTTACACTCATGAGAAAAAAACAACAACATGTATATGGTATCCATAGACTTGACCTGGATCTGCTCTGTATCGCCTCTCAGTAGGGCAGGGGATTTGATATGAATGAGTCTAAGGCCCTATCTACATTATGAAAACTACCAAACTGTGGGACAAGGCTTCTGTGGTAGAACCCAGATAAGACTAAAAATGATCTTGCCTATTAAGATGGCCAGGTGCCTGGTTTTTGACTGGTAAGTCTGGTTGAAATGGGGACCTGACAGTGTCCAGTCAGATCTACTGACTGGATACTCAAAGTCTGGTTACTGTGGGAGGAGGAGGCAGGGAGGTGCCAGGTCATCACTCACGCCAGCCCCTACTCAACTGGGGCCGCCTCCGACCTGTGTTGGAAGGCTGCAGCTCCCAGTCCTGGCTCCGCAGACGAGTTCTTCCCGACCCGGGCAGGGGGGAAGCAGCAAGCGACAATGGAGAGGGGGAAAGAGGAGTGGATGGGGGCAGGGCCTCAAGAGAAGAGGCAAGGCAGGAAAGGTTCCAGTACTCCTGATGGAGTGTCCTTTTTGAATAGGTTGGTAACCCTATTGCCTATATAGCTGTGACCTTTTAAAGATCCTTTAAATCTTGCGAGGGAATTGGACTTCACATCTTAACTAAAATATTTTGATGGCTGTTGACCAACAGGCATATTAATAATTTGCAAGGATAGTGTGAAAGACCTGTATATAGCAATTTTGGCTCAAAGGGACCTGTGCAAGTACCATCTGTGGTTGAACAAATACAAAATTATACCCAGGACAATAATAATTAATGCAGCTTCATCCAATTCTCTCTCCCTCCCTTTCGTGCCGTCATATTCTCCCTGGCTGCTGCCTCCACCCTAGGGAAATTCAGAACTATCATCCTCCACCAATGCAGCACCCTTGATGGTCAAAATGTCTACACTACAGTCTCCACCATTACTACCACTGGGGGAGCTTCACTGACTGAGAATTACAGTTCACAATTTTCCTAGCCTTCAGTTTGCTTCATTTCAGTGATGGATAAAGTGATATCTGTATGTGTAATCTCTGTCATTTTGAGATCCCCTGTGATGAAAAGTACTATATCAAATGTGAGTTCTTATTATTATATGATCATGTCTGTGCCTTTTAAAGAAAGCAAACTCCTAGGAAGGCCTTGAAGATGAAAAATTACAATAATCAAGCCTGGAGAAGACAAAAGTGTGAATAAGACTTTCAGCAGACGTGTTACTGAGACAGTGTTGAATATAGGGCAATATAGCGAAAGTGTTAATAAGCAGATTTACAAAGACAGGAAATGTGAGAAACAAAGGTAAGCTCAGGATCAAAGAGAGTGCACAGAATTCTTTCTTCAGACATAAAATGGCAAAAAAGACTTAAAACCACCAGCACAAATGTTAATAACTCTTCGGCAATGACCACCTTCAGAATGAAATATTTTATTAAAAGATAAACAGAAATACTACAAATCCTTACCAGCAAGACAAGTGCAATCTGGCTCATCTCAATGCATTTGTAACCTTCTTTTTTTATTTGTATTAAAAAAGGCTGGGCCAAATTCTGATCCATGTATACTATGGTAACTAATGAAGACAACAGCGTAACTGTGGATTTTGCACTGTTCTCACTGCTAGAAGAATCAGGCTCACTGTATCACCTTAATAATTATCAAACTTTGGCATTTCCATTGTTGCGTCTATGCAAGGGTATTGAATCACATTAATGAGTTAAGATTCAAAACACTATTGAGAAAGGTGATGTCCCCATTTTAACAAAGGGGTTAACTGAGACACACAGAGGTTTAAAGGGCACCACCGACTTGAAATCAAATCATTTTTTAAAAATGAATTAAAAGTTGTCGCAGATGTTGCACCTGCCTCTGAGTCTCCCCTGCCAATGTTGGTGGTTTCAAATCACATTTTCCTATTTTTAACATTGTTCTCTCCCCTGTTGCTGTGAAACCCACGCAAACAATAGGGGAAGCTGCCTGACTGTACAGGGGAAACAGTGAATGTGACTGCACCCAAAGTGCTGGCACATGCCCGAGGTAAACAAATGGAAATCTTCTTGCTCTCAAACCCTTTCAGGTATAGTAATGTTAGCTGTTACTTGTGATAATAATTAACAAAATATTGTCAGACAGGAGTGTGTTCTTCAAGTTCACAGTGCCCCTTTGGGTGTCTTTGGCACAGGTCACACAGGAAGTCTGTGGCAGAGCTGGCAGCGGGACTCAGACTTCTGACACTCAGCCCTGTGTGCAGATATATAGATACTGACCTAGATAAAATCACAGAAGGGCTGTAAAGAACCTTCCTGGTCTCTTGCATAGAGCAGGTTTATGCTTTGCACTAAACCCAAAGAGCTAGATTATCTCCTGTGTTGGGAGACCCTCAGCCCACTGCATAAAGGAGCCAAGGAAAGGCACGTCAAGGAGCTGGTTACAGGTCCTGATTCTGTGGGCTATCAGATCTCACTGTGGGGTCCAGTGGCTGCTCCAGTTTGTAGGAGTTGAGAATAGGTAGAGCAGAGCTCCACTTCAGCCCTGACAAGCCCTCTGCTGCCTCTGACATCCCACCTATACCTATGCTAGAGTGAGGCAGTTGTCACAGGAGTTGTCTGGCAGTTACAGCCAGAATCATCCGATGAAGTGAGCTGTAGCTCACGAGCTTATGCTCTAATAAATTTGTTAGTCTCTAAGGTGCCACAAGTACTCCTTTTCTTTTTAGCCAGAATCTAGTTGCTTTGTGCTGCTTGAGCGGTGTGAAGGGTCAGATCAGAAACTTGAACCTGGCCCAAAATGATATGTCTAGACGAGGTTGGCAGTGCCTCAGTTTAGTCCATTGCCTTGTCACTAGACTCTCTATTACAGGTTACTTATTTAATATTGAATCTAAATGTTCTGTTGTCCAGCTTGAGGCTGTTACTCCATGCTGTACCATCTTAAGTACAATGTTCTTATCCTTTTTTCAGTGATTCCCTCTCAAGTGTTTGTACATGGCTAGTCCTCTCTTCATTGTTTCCTTTCGAAGATGAAAATGGAGTCAATGGAGCTCTGTCAGGTAAGAATTTGGCCTATGCAGTCACATTTTCAGAACACAGATGTTGCAGTTGCATCCCTAAGATACACACACACACCCCAAGACTGTGCCAGCTTGTGTGGGTGCAAAAGGGAGGAGGTACAAGGAACCCTTTCTCCTAATCCTTTAAGGCCTTTTTCGTGGGCTGATACAATACTGCTGGCGAGTGGAGACATGCTCCTGGCTAGTGCTGTTAACAACACCAGCCTCCCACAAGTGAGTGGGGCAGGGTGACTGTAAGAGTCAGCAGAGCTGGCTTGCTGCAGAAAGTGAGCACGCTCTACCCTTTCAATTCTGAGTGAGCCTGAATTCCTGCAAAAAGAAAAGGAGTACTTGTGGTACCTTAGAGACTAACACGGCTGCTACTCTGAAATCTGAATTCCTGCAGTGGCTCCCAATATGGCACACCCTTACCTCATCCCTTCACCTCACCACCACCAAGTAGCCAGCTGTTTATAGCAAGCTTCAGTCTCTCTGCGGTCACAGGCTAATGGTGTGTGCAAAGTACTTGCATGCAGAAATAACCCAGGTGTACATGCAGGTATTTAAAGGAGA
This sequence comes from Dermochelys coriacea, assembly GCF_009764565.3. NCBI lineage: Eukaryota > Metazoa > Chordata > Testudines > Dermochelyidae > Dermochelys > Dermochelys coriacea. The sequence continues at coordinate 198,087,193 of NC_050069.1, forward strand.
ATCTGAAGCCCAATCCTGCCCAAAGAGCTAGATATAGTGCAAGCACTTTTTGAGGCTGCTGGAGAGGGTAGTAGGAGCTCCATAGCAGTGTGTGCTGCAGTCCCTTCTATCTCACAGCCCACCCACATAGCACTTGTTCCCAACTCTACATGTTACTGCTCTGGGATCTCCCACAGAGAAGGGTGCACCTTCTGCATGGCCCCACTTTGTATCTAGCTCCCTCACTGTGCTTCAGAATAGCACCAGTTTTGTTACCATTTTGGTCCTTAGTTCATACCATTTCCTGTTTCAGAGTAGCAGCCGTGTTAGTCTGTATTCGCAAAAAGAAAAGGAGTACTTGTGGCACCTTAGAGACTAACAAATTTATTAGAGCATAAGCTTTCGTGAGCTACAGCTCACTTCATCGGATGCATTTGGTCCAAATGCATCTGATGAAGTGAGCTGTAGCTCACGAAAGCTTATGCTCTAATAAATTTGTTAGTCTCTAAGGTGCCACAAGTACTCCTTTTCTTTTTACCATTTCCTGTGTGTACTTGCACTTTCATATCTTATTGGTGTATCTTAAGCCCCTATATTTAGAATGATGCCCACAAATTCCTTTAATTTGTCTTCATAGGTTATGCCACCAAACCCATTTTTTCCTCTTTATTGGCCTTCATTGGTTTCCCTTTAGTTTATCAGTCATTTTATAGTGAGGATCTTGGATCTGTACACTGTACTCTATGTGCAATTTCCTGTTGAGTTTGGCTAAGCTATGATAAATACAACCACAAAAATATTCTGCATTTGTTAAAATAGAAACATTGAGTTTCTTATCTACAGCCACAAAAGCCAGGAAATTCAGAATTAGTTAAAAATTCTAGACAGACAGGGCTGTTAAATGACAGAGGGGTGGGGAGGACATACCACAACAGTTAAAGACTGAATGCAAAGCCAGAGTTTTAGGATTAACTTTGAATTTTAACTTTGTGCCCTTGGCTTCGTGGCTTGTAGGTATAGTGTGGTTATATTTGCTTTTGTTTTACTGCTGCTTTTACAGTACTTAAAAGAAAAACTAACAGCCTGGTAGTAATGCTAAAATATTACTCTGCAAACCATCCAAAGCCCAATGCTATGGCCTTTACTCATGCAAAACACTGACTGAGATCAACAGGAATTTTGCAGGAGTAGGGACTACAGAATCAGGCCCCGGGATGATAGAAGATGGAAGATAAAGCATCAGGACTATGCTGGAGGTATACAAGTATTAAGATACTGACTTTGGGCGCCCAAATTTGAAAGAGACATAATCAATTTAAAAGTCTCACTTTTGTCTGATTTTTTTTTATATATCTATTATAGTTACAAGTAACAAGTTTGCTACAATTGAAATTGATTAGAGAAAGGTACTTTCTTCAGTCTTTTCCACTTGTTTACTTTATGAACATGACAGTACCTTGTGCATAGTCATTTTCATTGTTTCCCCTGTATAGGAGGATGCATCCGATGAAGTGAGCTGTAGCTCACGAAAGCTTATGCTCTAATAAATTTGTTAGTCTCTAGGTGCCACAAGTACTCCTTTTCTTTTTGCGAATACAGACTAACACGGCTGCTACTCTGAAACCTGTCAAAAGTTAAAATGTATATGATAGGGTAAATGTAATCTTTTTTGGTGTAAGAACCGGATGGAATGCCAGGGCTATATTTTCCAGCACCCTGTGAGCTGTAGCTCACGAAAGCTTATGCTCTAATAAATTTGTTAGTCTCTAAGGTGCCACAAGTACTCCTTTTCTTTCTATAAGGTTTGGAATTTCTGGTGATCAGGCTGTGCTGCTCTGGGAGAAACTCCATCATCGGGGCTTGTGCAAAGTCTGTGTTTGTTCGATTCTGCAAAAAAGGTTAATACAGTATTCCAGTTTAAAACAGCACCTGGATACCAGAATGTGACATGAGCACTGCTTATAGAGCCCCTCTCCTCACTGATGCTTTGTTTTATTGCATGCTTTCTGAATACAGCAAGTTGCTTCCTTATTTCTATTGAGAGAGCGGAGAATAGGGAAAGGGTGGGGAAGAGGGGGAAGGGAAGAAAACAGGATTCTAGAGGTAGTGCTCTCTCCCTCCAAGCAGGGAAGGGGAGATCCATATATTGAAGGCCCCTTTAGTGCAGGACTGCTTTAGTTTGTAGACTACATACTCCACCAATGCAAACCAATAAAAACAAGAAACAAGGGAATGAACATCTAAGTCATTCAATACCTCATCTACACACCCATCACAGATTCCTCTTCTGAACCTCAGGAACCACCCTTCTGCCACACATAACCCACATATCTCCACCCTAATCCTGAACAACTAACAGGCAGTCTTCACTCTAACCATGTTTATTTATGGTTATATGTTTGTGTCCTTTGAGTAATAGAGGGTTGTTTTGATAGATGATATTGTACTTAGTTCTCTATATAGTTTTGTACTGGTGTATGTAAATGAGGTACATGAAATACTAATTTGCGGATAATGACTCTGAGATTATTTTCACCCTATAATGGTTAGGTAAAGTTATGTGAATGAGTGATCCAAGTTGTGATTGTTCTAAATGTGGTGGTCATTATAAGAACTGAAATCTGCATTTGTGTGCACATTGACATATTACACTTGTGATCTCAGTCCAGGATGCCGGCTGGTTTTCAGAATGAGGGTGAAAATACATGGGGAAATGGGGAAATTTTGTTCCCTATCAAAAATTTCACAAAAAAAGTTACATGGAAACATCTGTTGGCCCTTGAATTTTATTGTGCCAATTTTGGAGAATAAATTAAATCCTTAATGACAGGTTTCAGAGTAGCAGCCGTGTTAGTCTGTATTCGCAAAAAGAAAAGGAGTACTTGTGGCACCTTAGAGACTAACACATTTATTTGAGCATAAGCTTTCGTGAACTCAGCTGTAGCTCACGAAAGCTTATGCTCAAATAAATTTGTTAGTCTCTAAGGTTCCACAAGTACTCCTTTTAAATCCTTAAATTATTAAACAGATTTTATTCCTGCTTTAAGTAGAAATTGTAAAGCAACTTCAACTGTAGTGTTGACAGAGCTGGTAGAAATTTTTTAAACCATTTTTTTTAAATGGTCTTTTTTATTTCAAATTAAAAATTTTCCCCAAAACTATCAACATTGTCAGAATTTTTTTTGTTTTTGTGAAACAATTAATACTTTTTCCCTATATATTCTGGGGAGGGGGGTTAATCAGAAATGTAGCCCAAATGGTTGCACTGTCAGTAACTATTTTGATAAAAATATTGATATTGATGTAAATAAAAAAATTAAAATATCACATTATGGGGGGATTATGAAAAGATTTCTAAAATAAAAAATGAGGTCCAAATCCTTAAAAAGAAAAACAACTTCAAAATTTTGAATTTTTTGCAAAAATAGACTTTCATATTTCAACCAGCTCTAGTTGTTAAAGTTTTGTAGAAAAAAAGATGCAGAAAATGGGGTCCAGGCTCTGAACATCTTGTATCCTAAAAGATGTAGGCTATGCAATTACCAGAGGTAATTTGAGTTCCATGTGGACACTAGCACACTTGGCAAAGATTAATTTGAAGTCAGCTCCAAATGCAGGTGACAGTGTGGAACAAGGCATTGGGCTGGGAGAAAGAAGCAAATAGAGCAGATGGGAGAAAAGTTTGTGAAGAGCTCAGAATGCAATATTACCAACTCCAAGCATCCAAAAATAATGAGTCAAGCACCCCAATATTATGAGATTGACTTAAATAATCAGGAGGTTTATTTTAATAATAAGTTTGGGATTCTTTTTATTTGCCTTCTAGGTTTTGAGCCATTAGGGTACACTTGGATGATGATTTCAAGCATTTTCTGCAAATCTGTGAGGGCTAGAAACGTCTACTTAAAAATAAAAAAGAAAGCTGACATTCTTGTGAAATAACATGACTCCAGGAGCTAAGGCATTAAGTGAAACACCAAATATCAAAAGTCACAGGATAAAATTCTGACAGTTGGCAACTCTGGGATTTGAACAGGGAGTAGGCAAGAATTATATTGGAGATATAGGCCTTGATTCAGCAAAGCACTTATGCAAATGATTAATTAAGTCCCTCTCACTTCAGCAAAGCACTTAAGTATCTGCTTAAAATCCATGAAAGTCACACCAAGTTAAGTATATGCTTAAATGCTTTGATGAATTTGGTTGCTACAAACAGTCATAAAATATCACATTACAGCTATACAGGAATGTGTTCAAACCAGGGATGGGTAAATTATCTGAGATAAAACAAAAACAAGCTCACCCCCTCAAGTCCTATTATTATAATTTATATAATTATTTTGCAAAGTGCTTAATAGTCAAGTAAAAATATAAGATCCCTGCCTGAGCAGTTTACAGTGTAAATTAACCTTACTTTAGCTGACCCTATTTAAAATTCTAAAAAGTTTTGATTAACCTATTTATTATTTATTGGTTGTTTTTCATTTTCAAACTTCTGCTGTTGTGGGTTAACACTAGGTCTGGAAGTGGAAGTTCTGATGCACCACAGGAAAGGCTGTTCTCATAGTATTTCCTGCCTGGCTGGAAGCAGAAAAGTACCAGAAATCACATGAGAGCTAGACTTCCTGCCCAATTTTGGAGATTAAGAAGTTCAGCTAAACCCTCCGATAACTACCCAATCACAAGGGTGCATATCCAAACTAACCCTAAGCTCTGAAACTTATTAGGTCTGGCCATCACTACTTCATAGTTATTTGGGAGTATTTGGGAGAAGAGATTTGATACTTATCCTCTCCATGTAAACATTTTTTTAATAAAGTCAAAATTTATTGTCCTTTCCTTAAAAAAAAAAAAAAAAGAGGGGGAAGGGGGGAATGCAATCATCAGAAAATATGTCTTTGGGTAATAGTTTTTTGATTATTTATGGCATCAAACTACAATGAAACTATTCATTAATATTCCTATTATTATTATTATTACTTTGCACTTATGAAACATCTTCCATCCAAAAATCAATATTGTACAGAAAATTACTGTAGCTTCATAATAGTCCTCTGAGGAAGGTATTTTCATCCCTGATTTAAAACTAAACACTGAGAAGTTAATGGTCACATTTTCAAAAGGGGCTTCTAATTTTCCATGCCTCCATTTTTTAGATACCTTGTATTTTTTTTTCAGAAGTGCTGAGCACTCATTGCTCCAACAGGCCTCATGGGAGCTGGTGGTGCTCAGCACTTCTGAAAATTGAGCCTGAAGCATTGTCATGAACTGGCTGACTCATTACCTGAAGCTGTGTTTATCTGCAGTGCAACATCCAGCCAGCAGAAGAACTTCATAATCTTCAACATAGGAGAGACGAATTGCCAGAGGTGAGAGACCTCTGAGAGATGTAGTTAAACCACCCTAAGCCACAGTGTTGACAGTGCTAGATCAACAGAAGAATTCTTCCCTCAACCTAGTTGCCACCTCTCGTAGAGGTGGATTTAGGGCATGGGTACAATTGCAGATGTAGAGCACTTTGAGTTAAACTAGCCCTCAGAGAGAGCAGTAGGGAAAACGCTGCAGTCTGTCCACACTGACAACAACAAGTGTACTGGTGTGGCCACATTTGCGGCACTTGCAGCAGCATTGGGAGTGGTGCATTATGGGCAGCTACCCCACAGAGCACCTCTTCTCATTCTGGCACTGTGGCTTGTAGGAAGGGTGCGGAGGGTGCGGGGCATTCTGGATCCTGTCCCAACGCCCTGTGATGCATCAGTTCACATCCCAGCAAGCCCTGTTCTTCCGTCCACACTTGGTGCCATCTTTCAACATTTTTTGTATTGTGCGCTCTGTCTTCCCTTTCAGTCTGCAGGAATGGAGCCCGAACTGCTGAGGAATATGCTGATAAGTCTCGCCAGCACGTCACATTTGGCAGTCGAGTTACTCTTTAAGATCCAAACTGACAGTGAGGACTCCAACGATGATACAGACTCGAGTAACGAATACAACACGAGATTGCTTGTGGCATTCACGGACCTGCTCACCACCATGGAACCCCACTTTCATGGGACTGTGTAATGAGTTTGCCTCCACCCTGTGGCACAAGGACACGAGATTGAGAGCTGCCCTGCCGGTGGAGAAGCGAGTGGCTATTGCAGTCTGGAAGCTGGCAACTCCAGACAGCTACCGATTGATTGCTAACCCATCTGGTGGGAAAATTGACCATTGGAATCGTATCGATGCAAGTTTGCAGGGCTATTAATCACATCCTGCTCAGAACCATGACTCTGGGTAACGTCCATGACATTGTGGCCGGCTTTGCACAAATGGGTTTCCCTAACTGCGGAGGGATGATAGGTGGGACACATATTCCAATTCTTGCACCAGCCTCCGAGTACGTTAATTGGAACGGGTATTTCTCTATGGTTCTCCAGGTGCTTGTGGATCACCGTGGGCATTTCATTGACATTAACGCAGGCTGGACACACACATCTTTCGGAACATTGGCCTGTTCAGGAAGCTGCAAGCCGGGACTTTTTTCCCAGACCAGAAGATCACTGTAGGAGAAGTTGAAATGCCCATTGTGATCCTTGGAGACCCCGCTTACCCTTTAATGCCGTGGCTCATGAAACCCTACACAGGGAGCTTTGACAGCAGCAAGGCTGAACCAGTGCAGAATGACTGTGGAGTGTGCTTTTGGCCATTTAAAGGGCTGCTGGCGCGCTTTGTATGGGAAGCTGGACCTGGCCGATGACAGCATCCCCGCGATTATATCCATGTGCTGTACCCTCCATAACATTTGTGAAGGAAAGGGTGAAAGGTTCACTCAGACATGTAACTCGGAGGTTCAACTCCTGGAGGCTGAATTTGAACAGCCAGAGAGCAGGGCTATTAGAGGGGCCCAGTGCGGGGCTGCAAGGATTAGGGATGCCTTGAGGGAGCAATTTGAGGCTGAAAGTCACCAGTAATGTTTGGTGCCCTGCATAGGAGTGAAGTGCAGTGGTTCCAGTGTTAGTAGGAATCTGTGTTTGCTACGCTGACTTGCAGTGCCTGTTGCTTTCCTGGGCTAAGGTATCTTTTATTTAATGCAATAACGAAGAATGTTTTCAAAGCCAAAAAATCCATTTATTGAAAATAAAATTCATTTATTGAAAAGAAACACAACTGCTTGAGAAACAGAAAGGGCAAGAGTGTGGGGTGGGGAAGGGTACAATCACAGATTGGCGTATGTCCTGTTCTCATACTCAGCCTTCCTGTCTGGAGTGCTGTGCAATGAGTGCTGCACTTCAGGATGGCTATACTGCATGGTGATGGGGGTTGAGTGCAGTGGTAAGGGTCATAGTTTTCAGGCTGGGTGGTGAAGCTACAGGGATTGGAGGCAGCTAGTGGCAATATGAACCTAGATGTTGGGGATAGTGGGTTGGAGGTGACATGGGGGCACAAGGGAAAGAGTTTTGGGACAAGGGCTGTAGGGGGTGTGGGCACAGTAGTGCTCCACCTGCATGGCTACAAGTGTCTGGATCGAGTCCGCTTGGTGCTCCATGATGCTTATCAACCTCTCCGTGCTTTGCTGCCAGAGCTCTTCTCTTTTGTGCTGGTGCTCCTCATTTTGCTGGTGGATCCTCCTTTCTCTCTCCTTCCACGTCTGCAATTTTTGATTCTTGTTAAGGGACTACTGCATGACTTCATATAGCTTGTCTTCTTTGCTTTTACGTGGCTGCTTCCAAATTCGTTGAAGTTTTTCAGCCGGTGATAACACAGACGGCTGAGATCTCAAGGTTGCATTTGTAAAGGCAAAATGCAACACTTAACAGAGGCAGCATTGTTTACACCAGACAGAGCAATGATTCCCCCGTACTTAAGGGCAAGCACAGTCTACACAATAGCATAATTTGCCTGTTCCAAAGCGAGTGCATGTAATCCACGGGAATCACAAAATGGTGAGTAAGCACAGGGGAAAAGGGGACTGATCATTTAATGGCTGTACTGTCCTCTAGGTTTCTGTGCCTTGGGGAGAACCAACAGCTTCAGGGGACCCCATACTGAACACTCTCCTCACATTTTCCACAGGAGTTCGTCCTGGAAGATATCTCGCTGCTGAGGGTGACCTGGGAAGCAAGTGAGGGTCTTCTAATACAATGCGGCTTCCGCCCTGGCCCATATGCAGCTTGCCTGTGTGCAGCAATGATTCCCCCGCCCATCACGGCACAGTGGCATGGATATGTTAGCCTGACTGGGACAAGGACCACAGTGGCTCTCCCAATAAACCTGCGCAAGCGCATTGTCCAGATTCTGGATGAGACCTTTGAACAGATCACTGAGGCCGATTACTGCGATGTGAGAGAGCACATCAACTATTCTGCATCTATGCATGCATGCAGCCCTAACCCTCCTCGCCCCAAGAGCCTGCACCGAACAACTTCATTCCCAAAATAAAAGCTGCTTACTGGGAACCTCCTCTGGTATTTGTCCTTCCCCAAGCACCGGCCGCTGCGACTGGCTACCTTCCTCCTGGCTTGAAAACAGCTCCTGGCTGCATGCATCTAGGGATGCCGGGGTGTCTTTCTCTGCCTCAGCACTCTCGCTCCCACTTTGCTGCTGCTCCTCCTCCTCCTCCTGCCTTGTTGCACTGGGCTCCGAAGTGGTACTCGGAATGGAGGTGAGGTCACCCCCAAGTATCGCGTCCAGCTCTTTGTAGAAATGGCAGGTCGCAGGGGCAGCACCGGAGTGGCAATTTGCCTCGCAGGCTTTGTAGTAGGCATTCTGCAGCTCCTCCATTTCAATCCTGCACTGCAGTGCGTCCCGGTCATGGGCCCTTTCCATCCTGTCCCTTGATATCTGCCCGAAGGGATCATAATTCCTACGGTTGGAGCGCAGCTGGGACTGGACAGCTTCCTCCCTGCAAACACTGATGAGATCCAGCACCTCGCCATTGCTCCATACTGGGAATCACCTGGTACTTGGAGGCATGGTCACCTGGAAAGATTCGCTGAGAGCACTCCACACGCCTGGTTGAGCAAACAGGAAGGGAATTTTCAAAATTCTCAGAGAATTTAAAGGACGGGTCTGACGGTTGGTCACCTGAGGGCAGGACAGTAGAGTTCAAAGTGATGACCAGTGTGGCTAGAACAGACATTGTGGGACACTTCTGGAGGCCGATCAGAGCGCATTAACAGGCCAGGTGTCCACACTGGCACTGGGGCACTCCAGCAGGGGCGCATCAAACATTATTCCACTCGCCAAGGTGGAGTACCAGCAGCACTCTACGTGCCTTGCCAGTGTGGACAGGTCATGAGGTAGGGCATCCAGGGCTGCTTTAATGCACTGTAACTTACAAGTGTAGCCAAGTCCTTAGTCACAGAGGAACCCCTTCCCTGTATCTACGCTACAGTTCCAGAGTGGCAGCACTGCAGCTGTAGTGTTCCTAGTGTAGACATACCCTCAGTGTGTGGTACACCCACTACACTACCAAAAATCCAGGAGACTGGCATGCATACACAACACTTACACCGATTCCCTGCAGTGGGGAGGGACAATCACAGCATATCAACGTGTGCTCCCAAAATCAGTGGCCACTTCTGAAAATGTTGGCTTTAATGATTTGTCCATGTTGGTCACTCAGGAAATCTGTCAGAGGTGAGAATAAAAACCAGATCACTTGACTCGTGTTAATAACAACAGCTCCATGCTTTCTGTCTCAATACCTGCTCTGAAAAGAAAATAACTCTTATTGTAACGCTGTCAGAAGAATAATGTTTAAGAAAGAAAAAGGGCACTGAGGAAAAGCAATTTCATTTTGAAAAACCTTAAACTATGAGCTCTTGAGCACGGGTTCTGCTGTTTAATTATCTCATCCTCTGCCTGTAGGCACCCTGCAAATGCCTTCTGTAATGTTAGAGGTGGTAAGGTTTCAATATACAGCCCAATAGGAGATGCCTCAGAACCTGAGCCTGCAGCATCTTCTCACCTCTAACAGAGAGGAAATTGTATAGACAGCTGGCATGGCACATCTGCTGCGCAAACCTTCAGTGACATCTCTTTGGCTGTGCTATCATGTAGATTAGAGCTACATAATTAGAGAGGGTAAAACAAATAGATGTATGCATCTTTGCAGAGTACCATGTGAAGAGGCTACCATAATAGATAGCCCCTGTTTATCAGTCACTAGTGGCTAGTAGCCTGGACTTGTACAAAAATTGTGCTGACACATGTCAAAGGTCAAAATATGTCACATATCAAAGAACATGAGCACTTTCCAGTTTGCAAGCAGCACAATTCCTTCAGCGGTTTGCACCTCTTCAATTATTTTTAAAAATGTTTTTGATAAGCTGCCAATTTAAAAGGTGTGACTTTTCTCAGCCCTCTGCTCTTTTTAATGTAGGGATCTTTTTTAAAAAAATTTGGTTTTGGGGTTAGGATTTTTGTTTGTGTATTTGTTTTTTACCGTTTTACATAAAATCAACATTATGATGGTCTCTCCCAGCAAGTGTCATTGTTTTTTTTATAATATGCTCGCTGAAGAAATAAAGCCATTAAAGGTATTCTATACTTAATGCTCCAAATAGAAGGGGTTCTCAGATTTTATCTTAGTGTCAACCACTTCTTAATAGAGAGACTGATTTGCAAACCAACTCATCTCCAAACATAGGTCAACTGCCTTTGGGTTAAAAAATGGTGTTGAACTTGATCAACTCTAGTTCAAGGCAAACAGGAAGCAACAGGTTTGACACCCATTGGATATCTTAGTTGTTCTTTATCTTACTTTCCAGCCTTAACATTTAAATGTTTTCTTTGGTTGGTTAAACTTAGTCCTTGGGTTACCCGCAAAGATTTTTTTAAGCATTTGGTTTTGTGCCTTTTTTGTTGTTTTAGAAGATGCAAAGAAGATCTGACAGGTTTTTAGTTTTTTTAAAAATTCTTTCCTTGTTGTCTTTTTCATGTTAGAAATATTCAGAGTATCAAATCTGGTCTTTCCCAGATGTTTCAGAGCATGGATATTGTGAACTCTCTCTTGTCAATGGAAGGGTTGAGAGTGCTGTAGCTTTAAGAAAGATATCCTTTCTCCAAAATGCTAATTAACCACTGAAGTTAAATAGGTATTAAAATTCCTTCCCTTTGAATTACTCAGTCCTGCAGAATGCAGAAAGCGTTCAGAACCCTCCCCTTCTCCTTTTTTGGAAAAAAAAAATTCTTCCAGGCCCTCTTTATCAATAAATAGATGTAAAAATGGTGGCATGCTACTTTTGTTCATTGGCTGATCACTCTTTAAATTTAGCTTTGTTGATTTTTTTTCTTAGAATCCAAAGAAAGGTTAAAAAAGAGACCCTATGAAAATATGTAAATCACTGTACACGTAATTAAGGGCTTCTTGAAACAGATGATTTGCATATATGTCTACTGTATTGATGCATAATTTGAGGCTCTTTAAATTCAGGTATTATTTTGACACAATAGTCTATATTGATTATTTTAAAGCTGTTGACCTCCACTACAGTGTCAAGGGCTATTTTGTTACTTCTAAATGAGGAGAACATTATGTAAATACAGTGAATGTATGTATCGGCGACTCATTACACAGTAAGTGTAATTACACAATCAGTAATGCAGAGTTTATTTTGTACATGTTTTAGGGATTGTTAGTAGCTTCTCCACTAGCCTTATTCCAAATAATATGGTTGGGAAATTTTCCCCTTACAGATTCCCAGAATTTTTTTTTAAAAGTACAAAAGGAATGTAGAGTTCAGTACAGACTTATTATTTGTATCTTATTTACAAATCCGATATTAAAAACAATGTGATTTTAATGGCATTACAGCAGTATAAAACTGGAATAATGCGAAGGTGAATCCTGTACTTTTTTAAAAAAATCACATTTGATCAGCTTTACAGATTTATTTTGCGGTCTAGATGTGTGGAAGAGAAAGAAAGTACTTTAAAATTTCTTTAAAATGTTGTGGCTTTTTTTTTTAGGAAGTTGCTAAATTCATTATCAAAAAGAGTAGCCGCTGGCTTTTTTATTATTATTATTATTATTATTATTATTATTAACAAAACAGAACAAAACTGGAATCCTAAGTTTGAACATCTTTGAATTTCAGGCATTGTTTCTATGAGAAAGTTGTACTGGTTTAACTAAATTGGTTTAAAGAAAAGGAGTACTTGTGGCACCTTAGAGACTAACAAATTTATTAGAGCATAAGCTTTCGTTAGCTACAGCTCACTTCATCGGATGCCAACTCTGTCCACATATCTATTCAGGGGATACCATCATAGGGCCTAATCACATCAGCCACACTATCAGAGGCTCGTTCACCTGCGCATCTACCAATGTGATATATGCCATCATGTGCCAGCAATGCCCCTCTGCCATGTACATTGGCCAAACTGGACAGTCTCTACGTAAAAGAATGAATGGACACAAATCAGACGTCAAGAATTATAACATTCAAAAACCAGTTGGAGAACACTTCAATCTCTCTGGTCACTCGATCACAGACCTAAGAGTGGCTATACTTCAACAAAAAATCTTCAAAAACAGACTCCAACGAGAGACTGCTGAATTGGAATTAATTTGCAAACTGGATACAATTAACTTAGGCTTGAATAGAGACTGGGAATGGATGAGTCATTACACAAAGTAAAACTATTTCCCCATGGTATTTCTCCCTCCCACCCCACCCCCCACTGTTCCTCTGATATTCTTGTTAACTGCTGGAATTAGCCTACCTGCTTGTCACCATGAAAGGTTTTCCTCCTTCCCCCCCCTGCTGTTGGTGATGGCTTATCTTAAGTGATCACTCTCCTTACAGTGTGTATGATAAACCCATTGTTTCATGTTCTCTGTGTGTGTGTATATAAATCTCTCCTCTGTTTTTTCCACCAAATGCATCCGATGAAGTGAGCTGTAGCTCACGAAAGCTTATGCTCTAATAAATTTGTTAGTCTCTAAGGTGCCACAAGTACTCCTTTTCTTTTTGCGAATACAGACTAACACGGCTGCTACTCTGAAACCTGTAAATTGGTTTAGAAACCTTAGAATTATTTAGAAACATTTAGAATCTAAATGAGCTCCCAGTGCGATGCTGTAGCCAAAGGGTATATGCGATCTTTATGCGTATGTAGTAACCCTGGCCTGGCACTACCACCACCAACGTAGGATGCTGTCCTGAGGAAAGCCAATGAGAGAGCAGCTCGAGCTGGGGAGGGGGCTCAGAATCCTCATGAAGTAGGCAACTGGAAAAAGCTATTAGAGAAGACGGAAGGAAGGAGAGGGATCTAGATGCTGAGCTTGCAGATGAACAGGAGCTGGCATAGGAGGTAAGGAATAAAATAAAAGAACAGGAGAATAAAAGTAGGGGACTGGGAAGTGAGAAGGAGGAAAGTAGAAAAATACAAAAGGTTCCAGATCAGGAAAAACGGCGGGGGGGGAAATAGACCTATGTATGTAAACAGACACTATTAGAGAAGCAAAGTAGAAGGAAATGAAATCTGCAAATGTTCCAGAGAGAGAGAGAGAGAGAATCAAGGGAAGGAACGGAAAGGAAATATAACTGCTGAAAAAAGGAATTGATCAAAAAACTGTGTTACATGAAAACAGATCCTGAAAACTGTAAACAAGACGCCCACTGACAACGGACCTAAAGTATATGAACAGAGAAAATGACTGTGTGAACATATTTTGGAGGAGTACAGTTCAAAGGTGCTTAATGGACAAGTGAGGCCCCACCAGCTGAAGAAACTCCGCTTATGGGTAAACTTGGTGAAAAGAGGTACAAACCACAGGAACATCAAATCTAAGGAGCACTTCAAGCTGAAGAGAAGCAAAGAACAGGACAGCACAAGTGGACCTGGACTTACAGCCAAGGAGAGGAAAAGTTGATTCTCCTCTGAAATGACACAGTATATTGTTGAGTAATCTCTTTTGTTCTTGTTAATAACAATGTGTTTGGTATTAACTGCTCAGGGTGAGGAAGATACAAACTCGCAAAGGTTAATGTGTTGTTAACCTATAGTTTATTATTGTAAGTAGTAAGTATTTGGTAATGTTCTATTTATGCTCCAGATACAATTTTTGGGTTTTTCCTTTTAAAGTTTTAAAAGTTTCAAGTTATCCCTTTTATCTTGGTTTGCCTCTGCCTCTCCTCATAGTTAGCCTAGCCTAGCCTAGCCAGATTACAGCACATAAACAGGGGAATTTCAAGTAGGAGTAGAGAAGTTATATTATGTCTGTGTTTGGCACTGGTGGAACTGATGCTGGAATACTTTGTCCAATTCTGGCGTCCACATTCCAAGAAGAATGTTAAAAAAAAACTAGAGAGAGTTCAGAGAAGAGCCATGAGAATGAGTAAAAGATTGGAAAACATGTCTTATAATGATAGACTGAAGAAATTCAATCTATTTATCTTAACAAAGAGAATGAATGTTTGACGCTTGAACGTTTGGTTTTAAAAAGGGGGAATATACTATACTGTGTTTCTTCCAAATTTTCCTTAAAAAATAAAACAACAACCCATCTTTTCCAAACATATTTTGGGGACTTCCCTGAATTTTCACCTTATATAAGAGAAAATGAATACTCAAGTTTACCAGAATTTCCCCTAATCCCAAGATCAGTGCTCTCTTTACATAGAAAGCGGGGGGGGGGGAGTCAAATCTTATTACATTACAAATATTGTGACAAAGTTCCTCCTCTACCTTGGTGGGTCTTGCGCTTATTGGCGGATTTGCTCACCTCGGAGATTCACAGCAGCCCTCAGTTTGGCTGTTTACATGAACCCACAGTCCAGGTCAACTCCTCCTGTGTCTGATCAGGAGATGGGAGGTTTGGGGGGGAACCCAGGCCCGCCCTCTACTCTGGGTTCCAGCCCAGGGCCCTGTGGAATGCAGCGGTCTAGAGTGCCTCCTGGAACAGCTGTGCAACAGCTACAACTCCCTGGGCTACTTCCCTATGGCCTCCTCCCAACACCTTCTTTATCCTAACCATAGGACCTTCCTCCTGGTGTCTGATAATGCTTGTACTCCTCAGTTCTCCAGCAGTATGCCTTCTGACTCTCAGCTCCTAGTGTCTCTTGCTCCCAGCTCCTTACACGCACGCCACAAACTGAAGTGAGGCTCTTTTTAAATTCAGGTGCCCTGATTAGCCTGCCTTAATTGATTCTACCAGCTTCTTGATTGGCTGCAGGTGTTCTAATCAGCCTGTCTTAATTGTTTCCAGAAAGTTCCTGATTGTTCTGGAACCTTCCCTGTTGCCTTACCCAGGGAAAAGGGACCTACTCAACCTGGGGCTAATATATCTGCCTTCTATCACTCTCCTGTAGTTTTTGCAGAGCGGGTTCCTCCCTCTTTCATGCAGGCGAGCTGTGCTCGCCTTATTGCCAAAGAAGGGGGATCTCTGCGATTTAAGAAATTGGCGTCCCGTCTCTCTCCTCAGCACAAACTACAAAGTCGTAGCAAAAGCCATCTCGCTGCGGCTAGGGTCCGTGATGGCAGACATGGTCCACCCAGACCAGACCTACACAATCCCGGGCTGCAGCATCCTTGACAACCTGTATCTGGTCTGGGACCTCTTGGAACGCGGGTGTAGGGATGGTCTGTCATTTGCCCGTCTGTCCTTGGATCAGGAGAAGGCGTTCGACAGGGTGGACCATGTGTATCTCCTGAGCACTCTGCGAGCGTTTGGCTTCAGACCCCAGTTTGTGGGTTTTCTCCGGGTGCTGTACACCTCCGCAGAGTGTCTGGTCAGGCTCAACTGGACCCTGACCAAACTGGTCAGCTTCGGGTGAGGAGTATGGTAGGGGTGCCCCCTCTTGGGCCAGCTGTATGCTCTGGCGATCAAGCCCTTCCTCTGTCTCCTCCGCAGGAGGTTGACGGGGTTGGTGCTGCAGGAGCCAGAGCTGCGGCTGGTCCTGTCAGCATATGCTGACGACGTGCTCCTCATGGTCCAGGACCTGGGCGACTGGGCACGGGTGGAGGGTTGCCAGGCCATCTATTCATCAGCCTCCTCCGCCCGGGTCAACTGGGTCAAGAGCTCTGGCCTGGTGGTCGGGGACGGCTGGCAGGTGAGCTCCCTCCCACCCGCGCTTCAGGCCATCCAGTGGAGTGTGGGTCCGCTGCTCTATCTCTGTATTTACCTTTCTGCAACACATCCCTCTCCGCCAGAGAACTGGCACGATTTGGAGGGCAGGGTGATAGAGCGGCTCGGGAAATGGACAGGACTACTCAGGGAAGGGCCTGAAGTGTCTGCACACTCAGGTCCATGTCTTCCTCCTCCAAGCCCTGCAGAGGTTCCTTTATGGTGCAGGTAGTCCGGCGTGGAGCATACTGGCACACGCCTTCCTGCACCGCTTCTGAGGGCTCCGATACGACCGGCAGCTCCTTTATCTCCATTCGAGAGGTCTTCCGTGAGACCTCTCCGGGCTGCCGGTCTTCTACCAGGACCTTCTCTGGACCTGGAAACTGCTTTCAATGACCAGGTCCGTGACGGCCACCAAGGGAGCAGATCTCCTCACGGAGCCCCTGCTACACAAACCCCAGCTCCGCGTGCAGGTGGCGGAGTCCCCCTCGGTGCACCAGAAGTTGGTCCTGGCAGAAGTCACAAGAGTTGGACACCTCCTGAACTACGGGAGACTGGCTGGATCCCCTGATGCTTGCTCAGCGCATGGGGCTATCCAGACCTCGTACTCCCCGGCGCGTACTTCAGGAGGTGAGGGTCACTTTGCCGCTCACTGCTCGGGTTTACCTCGACCGGGTCCTCCATGAGGGTGCACCCCGCTCACGCTCCATCCCAGGCCCGCCAGACCTTTTCATCGGGCCCCTGCCCCGTGGACCCAACCAACCACCCCGCCCATTCACCATGAGCCAGCTGCAGGAGCTGCAGCTGGTCTGCTTCCAGACCGCGCCAAGGAAACATCTATACACGCTCGTGCTCCACACCCTTCACATCCTCACCCTCACGTCCCAACCCCGATACAAAATGGTGGGACCTCCTGCCACCTCTGGAGGATGAGGAACCCCAGTGGGCCAGCCTATACTCCACCTTGGTTCCGAGGCCTGCCGGGAATATCAGTTGGCGGCTCCTTCATGAAGCCGTGTGTACTTGGCGTGGTTCACCCCATCCCAGACACCTGCTTCGTGAGGGAAACCCTGGCACACATATACTTGGAGCGTGCCAGGCTGCAGCCCCTATTCCAGCTCCTCACAAATATCTTGTTATGCTTTTGATTACACTTTTCCCTTCACCTTCTTATTTATGCACTCCCTATCCATGGCCCCACAAAGCCACGGGACAACCTGGTCAACCTCCTCCTGGCCCTAGCTAAAATGGCCATCTATAAAACCAGAGTGAGAAGGTTGGCCGATGGAGTCTCCTGTGACTCTGGGGCCTATTTCTGATAATCCGTCCGTTCACGTATCTGGGCAGAGTTCCTCTGGGCATCGTCTTGACTTGACTATCTTGATGCCTTTGAGGAGCAGTGGGAGCTGTCTGGGGTTCTCTGCTTGGTGTCCCTGTCCAGTTCCCTTAGTTTGACCCTTTGACCATACTCCTGTCTCTGTTAAAAAAAAAAATCACTCTCCTGTAGTCATCTGGCCTGACCCTGTCACAATATGTATATAATTTAGTATCTATAAAATCTCTTTACAAAAACCACACACTCCTACATACAGTCACACACATATTAAACGCTGATCTGAATATAAAAAATCCTAGTGGTGGACTGTGCACCTCTTCTGGTTTTCTTGAAATCTACACAAACCGTAATATTACCAGGCTGTTTATTTGGAGAAATATGTATGGTTAGAAGGGAGAAGTAATAAAGTGTACCAAAAAACTTAGGTCTCAATCCTGCAGCCATTAACACATGTTTTACTCCCGGGGGTATGTCTTTACAGGAGCTGGAGGCGTAATTTCCATCTCAAAGAAGGACACACTGGCTCTGATTGAGCTAGTGTGCTAAAATAAATGTATAACCACATGAGGAACAAATACTTGATTATGGGCTCTTCAATCTAGCATTCAAAGATATAAAACGATCCAATAGCTGGAAGTTGAATCTAGACAAATTTACACAAGAAATAAGGCATACATTTTAAATAGTGAGGGAAATAAACCATTGACTGGAACAAATTATCAAGGATAGTGGTAGATTCCTCCATCACTGGCAATTTTAAAATCAAGGTCAGATTTTTTCTAAAAGATATGCTCTAGTTCAAACAGGAATTATTTTGGGGAAGTTCTATGGCCTGTGTTATACAGAAGGTCACATTAAAGGATCACAGTGTAATTTAGAATCCTTTAGGTAAGGAATCATTTAAATTTAATTAATTCAAATGGTGCAATTCCATTCAATTTGTTAAATCAGTTTTTAAACCAATTTACTTCAGTCAGTGTAATTGTTATGTGTACACAAGACTTTGTATTTAAACTTACTGCTGTTGTTTTGATTCAGAGTCTGAGCAGAAAAGTCCAAAATCTTTCAAGCTGTTCTTGTGAAGTCTCTTCCATCTTGAGTTAATATCATGAGATAGAAAAACTGTAAGATCAGTTTATCATTCAAGATGGCAGAAATCTCAGTTAATCTCATGAGATTTCTTTTGTTTGGGCTTCAGACCTCTTGGGAACAACTAAACCCTAACCTGATTCTTCACCATTGAACCTAAATCCTAGTCTAACCCTACTCTGGATCCAGAGCCAACCATGGCTTTAGCACTCTTCCATGTTTAATCTTGCTTCAATCTGCTTTTTAAGCATCCATTTGTTTTGTTACATGTATCTGTGCTGGAGGAAGTGGTGTGGGAAGATAAGATGTCCAAAGATCCTTTACAGTTTGCAAACTTCCACTAAAACTTTTAGTTTTACCAAAAACTTCCAGTTTTACCAAACACTGCATTAACCCCAAAACAACCCATTCTTTGGCCATTACCCAAGAACAGTGTTTCTCAAACTATTGTACTTGTGACCCCTTTCACGTAGCAAGCCTCTTAGTGCAATCCTCCTTTATTAATTAAAAACACTTGTTTATATATTTTACACCATTATAAACGCTGGAGGCAAAGCTGGGTTTGGGGTGGAGGCTGACAGCTCACGACCCCCCATGTAAGAATGTCGTGACCCCCTGAGGAGTCCCGACCACCAGTTTGAGAACCCCTGCCCAAGAAGCTTATACTCTTTTGGTCAGTGAAGAGAAGCCAGCAGATAGCAATGGGCCCCTTTGCTAAGAAAGAAGTGAGAGAGGCTGGGGAACAGCCACACTAACTGAAATGTAATTAAATTAAAAGTAAATCAAAGCAGTGTCCAAAGCAACCTGTCCCAAGTGGAAAGATGGTCTAAAATGTACATGTTTATTTCCATACTTCTTTGCTCCATCTTACCTTTGCTACCATCTTGTGCCTTTCTCCATTGTTTTTTTTCCAGACAATAATGTGATTTTTTTTTCATTTTATATAAAATACAGAAATATATTTCTTCAGGTTATTGTCAGCCTGGTTAATTTTCATAATATTTGATCTCAGTATTTCACCTACTTGTAACCTTTTGACAGCACCAGCAAAGATAACCTGTTAAAAATCCAGTTGTTTGAAACTCCCACTAAACCAACCCACACAAGCTTCCTCACTAGCATTATTTCTCAACTTCATACGGAGTATTTCATCTGGTTTCCCATCACATTTTGGTTTTGTGTCAAGTTCTGAATCAAAAGTCAAATTCAAAAAAGAGTCTAGGTGAATTTAAGAGAATTGTAAGTGGTGAAATTTACACCTTCTTTCAGCTCCCTCAAAGAGTGCGAGTTAAACCTCCTTAGACTTGTTAGACTTCACACCCACATATTGATTTGCAACCTAGACCTCCTTACACATTATCTGTGAATTTGAGCAGTATGGAGGTACCTGATCTAGGCTTCTTTGTAGGGCTGTCAAGCAATTAAAAAAATTAATTGTGATTAGTTGCATGATTAAAAAAATTAATCACAATTAATCGCTCTGTTAATAATAGAATACCATTTATTTAAATATTTTTTAATGTTTTGTACATTTTCAAATATATTGATTTCAATTACAACACAGAATACAAAGTGTACAGTGCTCACTTTATATTTATTTTTATTACAAATATTTGCACTGTAAAAAACAAAAGAAATAGCATTTTTCAGTTCACCTAATACAAGTACTGTAGTGCAATCTCTTTATCATAAAAGTTGAACTTACAAATGTAGGGGGGGAAACCTCCATTCAAAAATAAAACAATGTAAAACTTTAGAGCCTACAAGTCCATTCAGTCCTACTTCTTGTTCAGCCAATCACTCAGACAAACAAGTTTGTTTTTATTTGCAAGAGATCATGTTGCCCGCTTCATGTGCAAAAGATTCATATATCCCTTCATGTTTCAACCACCGTTCCAGGAGACATGCGTCCATGCCAATGATGGGTTCTGCTCGATAACAATCCAAAGCAGTGCGGACCGACACATTCATTTTCATCATCTGAGTCTGATGCCATCAGCAGAAGGTTGATTTTCTTTTTTGGTGGTTTGGGGTCTGTAATTTCCGCATTGGAGTATTGCTCTTTTAGGACTTCTGAAAGCAAGCTCTATACCTTATCCCTCTCCAATTTTAGAAGGCACTTCAGATTCTTCAACCTTGGGTCGAGTGCTGTAGCTATCTTTAGAAATCTCACATTGATACCTTCTTTGCGTTTTGACAGATCTGCAGTGAAAGTGTTCTTAAAATGAACAACATGTGCTGAGTCATCATTCGAGACTACTATAACATGAAATATATGGCAGAATGCAGGTAAAAGAGAGCCAGAGACATACAATTCTCCCCAAAAAAGTTCAGTGACAAATTTAATTAACACATTATTTTTTTAATGAGCATCATATGCATGGAAGCATGTCCTCTGTAATGGTGGCCAAAGCATGAAGGGGCATACAAATGTTTAGCATATCTGTCACGTAAATACCTTTCAATGCCGGCTACAAAAGTCCCATGCGAACACCAGTTCTCGCTTTCTGGTGACATTGTAAATAAGAAGTGGGCAGCATTATCTCCCGTAAATGTAAACAAACTTGTTTGTCTTAGCGATTGACTGAACAAGAAGTAGGACTGAGTGGACTTGTAGGCTTTAAAGCAGGGGGGGCAAACTTTTTGGCCTGAGAGCCACATCATGGTATGGAAATTGTGTGGTGGGCCATGAATGCTCATGAAATTGGGTGTGAGGGCTCTGGGGTGGGGCTCGGGATGAGGGATTTGGGATGCAGGAGGGGCTCCAGGCTGGGATCGAGGGGTTTGGAAGGCAGGAGGGGGATCAGGGCTGGGGTAGGGGATTGGGGTGTGGGGGAGGGGTGTGAGGGCTCTGACTAGCAGTGTGGGCTCTGGAGTGGAGCTGGGGATGAGGGGCTTGGGGTACAAGAGGGGGCTCTGGGCTGGGATCGAGGGATTTGGAGGGTGGGAGGGGATCAGGGCTGTGGCAGGGGATTGGGGCGCAGGAGAGGCTTGGGTGCAGGCTCCGGGCAGCACTTACCGCAAGCAGCTCCTGGAAGCATGTCCTCCCTCCGGCTCCGAGGCGCAGCCAGGCGGCTCTGCACGCTGCCCCATCCACAGTCACCACCCCTGCAGCTCCCATTGGCTGGGAAGCGTGGCCAATGGGAGCTGCGGGGGCAGCACGCAGAGATGCCTGGCCACACCTCCGCATACTACGTCATGCCGGCTGCTTCCTGGGAGCTGCGCAGAGTGGGGAAAACCCCTGACCCTGCTCCCTGTCTGGAGCGGGGAAAACCCCAGACCCCACTCCCCAGCGGGAGTTTAGGGCGAATTAAATGGTCAGATGGGCTGGATGTGGCCCGTGGGCTATAGTTTGCCCACCCCTGCTCTGAAGTTTTGCATTGTTTTGAATGCAGTTATGTAACAAAAAAACCTACATTTGTAAGTTGTACTTTCTCTTTGCACCACAGTACTTGTATTAGGTGAATTGAAAAATACCGTTTCTTTTGTTTACAAATATTTGTATTGTAAAAATGATAATCAAAAATAAAAACAAAGTGAGCAGTGTACACTTTGTATTCTGTGCTGTAATTGAAATCAATAAATTTGAAAATGTAGAAAAAATCCAAAATATTTAATATTTTTCAATTGGTATTCTACTGTTTAACAGTGCAATTAAAAATGTGATTAATCGTGATTAATTTTTTTAATCGCGATTAATTATGTTGAGTTAATTGCATGAGTTAACTGCGATTAATCAACAGCTATACTTCTTTGCAAAAAAAAGTCACCTTTCCTATGACTGGCCCAGCTCCAGAGCATAAGGATTCCAGGCAGCTGCTAACTCAAAGTAGATCAATAGATTTTAATGCCAGAAGGGATCATTTTGATCATCTAATCTGCCCTCCTGCATAACACAGGCCACAGAATTTCACCCTGTAATTCCTGCATCAAGCCCATAACTTCTGTTTGAGCTATACAGAGCATATCTTTTAGAAACACATCCAAAAGACTTAAAGGATGGGGAATCCACCACATCCCTAGCAAAATTGTGCCAATTTTTAATTACCATCAGTGTTAAAAATCTGTGCAATTCTTCTAATCTGAACATAGCTAGCTTCTGCTTCCAGCCACTACATCCTGTTACGACTTTCTCTGCTAAATTACAGAGCCTCTACTATTGGAAATCCTCTTCCCAGCCAAGGAAAATCTTCTACATGACAAAGTGCTTAAAATGCCAGAGTTTGTCAGGTATAATAAATTATACCAGTATAGTTAAAGCAGTAAACCCCTCCCCCATTGTTTGAATGCAATTATACCAATATAATGTTAATGTATACAGGTATTGCTATTCCCATTCAGGAAGGGGAATAACTGTACTGGTATATGGCACCCACTACACTGGTATAAGGTACCTTTATACTGGTATAACTGTATGCACACACAGACTTTTAGGGATGTAGGTATCTCAGTAAAACAAAAACAAAAAAATCACACCCTTAATCAAAATAGTTATACCCAGTACCACTTTCAAGAGTAGACCAGGCCTCAGAGGAAGTGGTGGCAGATGTGGCCAACTAGTAGATTGCCCTAAATACTGCACTAGACTTACCTGCTGATCTAGATTTTAACATGACACTCTTGACTGTCCTTTTTTTTTTCTTTTTTTTTTTCTGGCTATCTCCTCCCCGCCCCTGATTA
The DNA here is from genome assembly GCF_009764565.3 of Dermochelys coriacea. Lineage (NCBI taxonomy): Eukaryota > Metazoa > Chordata > Testudines > Dermochelyidae > Dermochelys > Dermochelys coriacea. The sequence continues at coordinate 198,110,331 of NC_050069.1, forward strand.
TGGAAATGTGGCTTTAGAAAGCAGTAAAACAGCACCTGTCAATAAATGTATGAGAACATGATAGCACAGAATCAGTTTCAGCCATGTATTTTATCTGTGGTTTGGTGGAAACCACTTGAAATAGCACCATTTATCCACAGATCAACTCTGCTATGTTCTTATTCCAACCTGCCAGTGCAGATCAGTGATTAGCTTGCCTTCCATGGTAATGGCCCTTGCCTTGGGCCAGCCATTCATGCTGCAGAGACTCTTGTATTACAAATTTAAGCCTGACCTATGCATGCTAAGCTCTAACAGAGTCAGAAAACATGGTTAAAACATAGTTGTACAAGTTGTCCCATAATCTATCTATGGTACTCAAAGGACTCCCATTACTGAAGCATCTGTATGCCTCATAGTCTTCTCTACTTCATCACACCCAACAAAATTGTCAAACCAAACTTTGAGGAACTGACACTGAATCTGTACATTTGTACTACCCTTATCAGTATCATATCTGAGCACATCTAGCTCTGTATGTAAAAGTCTTGGAGTGGAGAGCCTGACAGCTTCAGAGTTTACAAGGCCAGAATTTAGAAAGCCAGCTAAATACTTTTAAAGACGTAAAGAAGAAAATCCATTTATTGGAAACAATAAGATTCTATAGATGAACATAATCCATGGGGATGGGAAGTCACCACTTAGCTGTAAAACTTAACAACCCATGTCAGTAATTAAGCAAGACAAATACCAGTGCTTTATGCCTACTGCATCTGATGCATGTGAACTAAATTGGAATCGTGCAGAACTGGAATTCCTCAGATAAACACAGGGAAGCTTCTTCATGCCACCAATAAGACCAATACAGTTGATATTCTGATTACTAGTAGCCTTCACATAAATGTTCCATCCTTTATTCATGTGGAAACAAATAAAAAACAAATGGCAAGAAAACATACTTGTGGTTCTGATGCCACAGCCTGCAAAGGGATGTCTGCAAGTGCACTGGTACCATCTCTTCTCAAATACAGTTGAACGGTGATATGCAGCAACCTAATCTGGTCTATAAAAGGACAAGGTTACGTTGTAATGTAGGGATAAAACCAACAAAGAATGAAACAGTCCTATGAGTAATAAAAAAAAATAAAGAAAACAGTATAGCAAGGAATATAGGAATTGCCATAACAGATAAGACCCAAGGTCTAGTATCCTCTGTCTGATAGTGGCCAGTATTAGATGCTTAGAGGAAGAACCCCTCAGAAGGCAGATGTGCTCCCCACATAAGTCTCATCCTGGTCTCTTAACAATGATTGAGATTGGTTTTAACTCTGAGACACAAAGTGAGGCACAGCTGGAACAGGTGCACAGAAGGGCTGCTAGGTTGATCAAAGGGATGGACAGCTTATCTTTCAAGAGGGGACTAAAAAAGTGTGACTTGATTAGCCTAGCATTGAAGAATGAGAGGGGATATGATTGGTCTATAAATATATCTTGAGAGTTAACACTAGGGAGGGAGAAGAGCTATTACTCTAAAGGACAGTGTTGGCAAAAGAACAAATTGATATAAACTAAGCATGAGTAACTTTAAGGTGGAACTTAAAAGAATGTTTCTAACTAGGGGAGTGAGGCTTTGGAACAGCCTTCCAATAGGAGTATTGGGGACAAACAACTTAACTAGTCTTAAGATAGAGCTATGTCATGTATTTAATATCCCTTCCAAAAATTTTGCTGTCATTAATTATAACTGGATATTTCCCATGTCCACATAAATGTACAATCCCACTTTGAATTTTGTTAAGTTCTTGGCCACAGTGACTTCCTGTGGCAGTGAGTTTCACAGTTTAATAACATATTGTATGAAGGAGTTGGTTGTTGGGGAAAAAACACACTTCTTCTGTCAAGGGTGAGTCCTTCAACTGAGCCTTAGGACTAGTACCCCAGCCTCCAGACAGATTAATGAGCTCAGCTGGGTTGTGGTAGGAGCACCTGAATGGTCGATCCGCCTGATTGGCTGAGCCTCACTCTGGCTCCAACCCTCAGCTTGACTCTTGGCTCCTGATTCCAGCTCTAACCTCTGGCTTGGGTCCTGACTCTGGCTGTGAGCCTTGGCTCTTGTGCCTGACTGCTGCTCCAACCACTAAGCATTACTCCAGCTCTAGCCCTTAGTCTTAACCATCCATGCCTTGGTCATGTCACCTCCATTTTGGAATAGGCGCAGGTTTTATTTTTTTCTCCCTGATCTTGAGCCAGCTGATAATGACATTCTGCATTTATTCTCTATATAGACAAAGAATTTTAAGAAACATAGAAACATTACATAATGAGATCAGGTAGTTGGCTTTTAATGTAGTAGAAGAGAATGGTAGCCAAAAAGTCAAGATGATATCTCAGCTCCAGCATGGCCTAATTCTGCTGATTCCTGTGAGAGAGATGTAAAAAAAATATTACTTTAAAAGCTAATCAGTCTGATCTGCCTACAGAATAAACCTGAGGCTGCAGTGTCTTCACTGAATGGTTTCAGAGTAGCAGCCGTGTTAGTCTGTATTCGCAAAAAAGAAAAGGAGTACTTGTGGCACCTTAGAGACTAACAAATTTATTTAAGCATAAGCTTTCGTGAGCTACAGCTCACTTCATCGGATGCATCTTCACTGAATGGGTTACCTAGGGAGCTGGTGGAATCTCTTTCCTTAGAGGTTTTTAAGGTCAGGCTTGACAAAGCCCTAGCTGAGATGATTTAGTTGGGGATTGTCCTGCTTTGAGCAGGGGGTTGGTCTATATTAACTCCTGAGGTCCCTTCCAACCCTCATATTCTGTGATTCTATGAATGGTTCTATCTTTGCACTTCCCTGATGTTTTAAGGAAATTTTGTTCTGCTTTTGCCTTTCAAATTTTGGCCACTGTTCATTTTGCAGGGCCCTCTTGACTGGGTCGAGATAAGAGAACCTGAGAAGCTCAGAGAGTTAAGACCCTGTATGCTAGCTTTCAATCTGCATGTATGTTTAGAATGGCACATTTTGAGCTGGAGGATCATGTTCACATTGTAGTCAAGTGAAAACCATTGCACTGTGCTTTGTGTACTCATTTCCAAAGCAGAATGGCAGTGTTACACCCACCTTGTAATCACTTTGCTCTGGTGGAGGTGAGTGCAAAAGATGCAGATCAGCAGATCAAGTCCAAGTCTGGACTCAAACCTCAGCAGTTTGTTTCATTAAGCAGAAAAATGAGAGAGGGAGGGAAGCCTGAGGACCCCCATCATCTAATATGTAACAACATTTAGTCAGCCTATATTTATCAGTGTGAGGAGTTGTTAACTATTATTCACTGATGCACTCAGACTTTTAGGTTATGCAAAAATCACGTCTAACAACCTTCAGAACTGAAATGTAACAGCTTTTTTTGGATTGAGAACATCGTGCTGTGAGGGTCCTGCGTGGTATAAACATATAACTGTGTATGGAAGAGGGATCATTGTGTTCAGGTATTTTGTCACAGTGAGAATCATAAAACATGCAATGTTCATTTATCTTTTGAGCTGATAGTGCATCTATTGTCCCCTGCTAAAAATTGTCCATGTGACACAGTCATTTAGCATTTCCAGCAGTGTTGGTTATACAGTACATCTGGCATGACCAGGGAGATGATTTGGATTCACAACTCAGTCACCTCTTCAATTTCTAACAATAGCAAAACAGCAAATTGTGAGCGGAATACAGATATATTTCTGTTTTACACCACTGCAAGATGTTTCAGGCTTCCTAAAATCTCATCATAAAGCAACACAGCCCTGGTGAGAGATAATAAATCACCCTCTTGAATTAATTCTGATCTAATCAGATTAGATCTGATCTAATCTAATTTTATGTTTGCCCACCAAGGACCGACCTCATTGTGCTATCATCAGGGATGATGTTAATACAATGGCTTAGGTTGTTATTTCCTGCTTCAACCATAGATTCTTTGATAGGCTGCCTAGCTCCCACTTCCTGGCTTCAACTACAGAGTATGACTTTGAGTGAGATGATGTTTGTTCTCCTTTTGGTGTAAAGGATCTACTTTAGGTTTAAAAACAGCAGAGTTGGTTATTAGAGTTGATCAGTTCCTCTGCTACAGGGAACCTTTGTTGCATATTTCTTTTGTTTCTGTATTTCCTTGCTTCTGTGGGACCGTTGAGCTCATTAGGGCCGGATTAATATTTTGTGGGCCCCGTCCCCTGCTCTGCCCCGATGCTCTGCCCACACTCTACCCTGAGGTCCCGGCCTCATTCAGCCTCTTCCCTCCCCGCCAGGCCCCACGCGCCACTTGCACAGGGGGTTGTGGGCGGAGAGGACAGAGAGGATGAGCAGTGGGGCCTTGGAGGGAAGAGGCCGAGCAGGGGCAGGGCCTTGGGGTGGAGTGCAGGTGGAGTGGGGGTGGGGCCACAGTCCGGGCACCATGGCCCCTTCTGAGCATGGGCCCGGCACCACAATGCCACTGATGCCATTGTAAACCTGGTACTGCAGCTAATCAGGGTAGCTGTACCTCCCTAAGGTCCCAATTTAGAAAAGCACTTCATCATGAGCTGAAATCTAAGCCAGTGAGTAATCATATCCGTATTCAGCAAAGCTTTTAAGCATGTGCTTAACTTTCACTGACTACAATTGATTTAAATTAAGCATGTGCTTAAATGCTCTGATGAATTGGGGCCTAAGACCTGGAGGCTCCTAATGGTTCTGTAGAATCTCTTTTTGTGGATTCCTGTGCTATCTTGTAAGGATACTCTATGGTTAAAATTTCATTATGTGATAGAGGGATGAGGAAGAATCTGTAGCACCAAATATTGATGATAACTCACAGGGCCGTACCTAGCCATTTTGGTGCCCTACGCAGCCCTCCCATGTGTGTGTGAGAATGTGTGTGTGGCCCCAGGCCTCCGCAGGGTGGGGCAGGAGCAGGCTTGTGGGGTGGGGGGAAACCGCACCCCAGCACAAGCCAGCGGCGCGGAGTGGGTTGGAGCCGGGTCGCTCCACTTCCTAACGCCTGGTGAATGCAGGGTGGGCCCAACCCCACACTCACGGGGTGGCGGGAAGTGGCATTTCCCAGCCCCAGCCCACTCTGCTCTGCTCCCCTGGCTCCCACTCTTGGGGCTTAGGGGGCAGGGGGGAACGGCCCCCCCAGCAGTCACCGGCGGCTTGGAGTGGGCTGGGCCAGGTCGCTGCACTTACCGCCGCCCGGTGAGTGCAGGGTGCCCAAGCCCTGCTGCAGTCCACAGGGGAAGGGGTGGAGTGGGGTGGGGCTGTAGCGGAGCAGGGGTGGAAAAAGGCGAGGCTGGGGCAGAGCAGGGGTGGGGTCCATGGGAAAGAGGCTGGAGCAGCATGTAGCTGCCTAGGGCACCAGGAAATTTGGTGCCCCAAATATCCTGCTGCCCTGTGCAGCTGTGTACTTTGCGTATGGGTAAGGACGGCCCTGATAACTCAGCTCATGTTCATAATATGCGCAGTGACCATGGAAAACTACTTTCTAATGACAGGTTTCAGAGTAGCAGCCGTGTTAGTCTGTATTCGCAAAAAGAAAAGGAGTATTGTAGCACCTTAGAGACTAACAAATTTATTAGAGCATAAGCTTTCGTGAGCTAGAGCTCACTACTGTAGCTCACGAAAGCTTATGCTCTAATAAATTTTAGTCTCTAAGGTGCCACAAGTACTCCTTTTCTTTTTACCTTCTAATGCTGCTATCTATTCCAGCAATGCCATAGTATGTCAACAGAAAATAGAAAAATTACAAATGTAAAGTGCTTTTGATCACATACTAAAAACTTTTGCTGGTATAATCATGTCAGTCAGGGGTGTAGTTTTCTTTGTTTTTTAAACATTTTTAAACCATCAAAAGTCCTACTGTAAATGCACATTTGTGATACTTGATATAGTGTCTCTACATATTTAGAAGTTAAAATCTTCTCTTTTGCTGAGTAAAAATATCAATTTCATAGACTTTTGCCCCCAGGTAATATCTAGCTCATATTTTATAACTTTCCTTTAATGGGAAGTCTATTATATAGCTTACATTTTCCATATAGGTAGGACACCTTGGTAAGTCCTTATTGCGCATGCTGCATATTTAAAATATATCTAAATATTTAAATGACCTTAGTTGTTATATTTTATTGCATGTATTTTAAAAGGAATACATGCAGTACATTGGCTCTAATCTACAGCTGTGGTCTCATGAACTGAATGTCCGGCTGGGATCAGGACACCTGGATTTGATGCCTGACTGACACTGAGTCCAGATCGACACTATAAACTCGGTATAACTACGTCACGCAAGGATGTAAAAACTTCACCCCTCTAAGCAACATGGAGCTAACTCCTGGTGTAGACAGCACTATGTCAATGGGCAGGCTTCTCCACTAATGCTGCTACCACCTCTCACGGAGGTGGATTAAGTACGCTGAGGGGAGAAGGTCTCCCGTCAGCGTAGTAGCATCTTCATTGAAATGCTACAGCGGTGCAGTTGCACCATGGCAGTGTTTTAAGTATAGATCTAAATTTAAAACGCTACAGCGGTGCAGCTCTGCACTATAGCATTTCAGCATGGATGTTACCCACATCCGCTGAGAGGAGTTCTCCTGTCAGCATAGGTAATCCACCTCCCTGAGAGGCTGTAGCTAGGTTGATGGAAGAATTCCTTTGTTGACTTAACACTGTCTACACTATGGGGTAGGACAGTTTAACTATGCCATTCACACCCCTCAGACACATAGCTCGCTGACGTAAATTCCTAGTGTAGACCAGGACTGGGTGAAATTTCTGGGAAGAAATTCTTTTATCAAAAAAATCAGTAAAAATGCAGATTTGGGTCAACCAAAACATTTAGTGAATAAGTGTCAAATTTTGGTCAGGACAAAAAAGAGGAAACTTTTTGTTTTGACATTTTTGAAACAGAACATTTTGATTTTTTCAATTTAAAATGGACTTTACACTTTGAATTTTATTTTAAAAAGGTAAAAAAACCTAAAACCAAAAATGCAATATATAGTTTCAGGTCAAACAAAATGTCTTGTTGAACCCGCAACAATATTTATTTGTTTATTTTACTCTTTTGGTTCACAGAGAAAGCAAAGGTTTTCATATCAGGTTGACCCCAAATGATTCCCTCCCCCCCCAGTTTTTTGGTTTGGCCAATAAACTGAAAAATCAGTTATTTGCACAGCTCAATGTGTGATCTTTAGCAAGTCAATTCACTCATCTATGGTTCACTCATCTATGTTACCTTTGTAAAGTGAAGATACTAGTTCTTGCTCACCTCTGTAAAGTAGTTTTAGACCTTCTGAAAAAAGAAGTTATGTAAATGCACAGAGAATATTATTCTCTCTTTCTACATATGTATTATATTTATAACTACATGAGAGTGTTGTACCTTTTCCATGAGAGATAAGGTGGGGTAGTTGATATCTTTTATTGGATCAACTTCTGTCAGTGAAAGAGAAGCTTTGGAGCTACACAGAGCACTTCTTCAGTTCTGGGAAAGGTACTCAGTATCACAGCTAAATACAGCGCGCAGTCTGACACTGAAAAACAGCAACTCTCTGACCTGGTGTCCTAGGCAAAATTTAATAATAAGGCTGTCATTTTTTCTGGTAGTGTAGATACAGCTTCTAGGAGGGTGGGCCATACAAGCAAACCTTTTCTAGTGTAGATTACAACAGAGAGAGCTGGTGGAGCTTTCATAGCAAACCACTTATTACATGGATTCCAGCTTTTTTCCTCTTTATAAGTAGGCTTTGGTTTTTTTGAATGCTTTTTTATTCATAAATGTTTGATGGGCACCATGTGCAAACATTTCAGCCTATGGAGGACTTGCAAACTGTGTTCATTATGTTTGTTTGTAACTCTTTAGTCATTATCATTGCGTGGTTAATCACATGGCATTGCTTCTGTTCTCTGACTGAATTTTTTTTGGATATTTTAAAACTTTTCCTTTCTGGGTCACTTGAGTCAGGCAATCATTGCTAGAAAAATTAGGCTTTTATAATAGCATAGGCTTGAATCACAATTAGAATTAAAATTACTTTTCTTTCAGCATATTCACTCAAAGTAGTTTCATGTGGTATGTACATATGCAGTCCTAGCCATAAAGATTGCAACTGGAGTGGGTCAAAAATATCCGAATTTTGAGTTGTCAATGATTTGGTTTTTTGTCAAATTTGATTTTTTTTCTTAGTGGGGCATTTTTTAGTGGAAATAATTGTAGAAATAGTGTGTTTTTTGGCAAATTGTAGAATTAGTAAAAAAAACTTCAATCAGAAATTTCTACAGTTTTCAAAATGGGGGGGCGAGTTTGAACATCTCACATGAAATGTTTCTTCAACCAATTTTAGATGCAGTCACATTGCTGTCTCAGTTATTTAAATTTCTCCTGCCAGAATTATGACCAGGGTTTTTTTTTCATTGTCCTAGATAAGTTATGCATTCCTTGTCTGTATCTTTTAACTGCATTGTTGTCAAGAGTTTTTGAAGTTTGCAGGATGCTGTGCTGTTAAAGACTGTCTCGTCCCATACACAGCTACTTCATATATTTGTATACCTAATTCTTTTATTGAATGTTTATTGAATATTTATAAATGTTTATTAAATGTTAAATTTCAGCAAAAAGCAGGACCACTGCCTACCGAATGGTCACTAATCAATTCTTTGGCTGTGTGTTACTGTAAGTGTCCATGACACTACCGCCTCAGGTTTTTATGGTTAAAAATAACACTTTAAATTCCTTGATCCACCATACCTTCTCCAAGTGGGCTCCCATGGCTCTGTGTTTTTCTCATAACTGGGCTCAGGCTTGTGTAACACATACAGTCACCTAGGGCATCCCTCTTGCAACTTCATGCCTGTAATAAACTGTTTTCTGGTTGCTTCCCCAAAAAACTGGTGTCCCAAGGGTATTCTCGCTCATAGTCAGAAAAGTTGTAAGACTGGCTTTCTCTCTTGTGGTTCTCCTCTTTCCTTACTGACTGTGTCTTCACCATTGCTTTGGTCAACTCCTCCTCTTGCCCTCTCCCTCTCGGCTGGAGTCCTCTAGGATTTCTCTCTTCCCTCTCTGCTCTCTTGCTGAGTGACCTTTCAATTACTTGGGTTCAGCTCTCTCTACTGACTGCATGACTCCCACATCTGCCTTTTCACTTCTGACTTTCACCTTCTCTTCAGTCATAAATCTCTGCCTGTCTCTTCCACTATCTCTTCATTAAGGTTTTACCACTGGGTCAAACTCATCATATCTGAAATGGAGTTTATTTCTTCTTCCCTCTTCTCTGCCTGCTTCTCTGTCACTGACAGTTGTACCATCCTCCTTGTACCTTGGACTCACAATCTTGGTATCATCTTTGATTCCTTTCTCTCCTTCTCCAGATTCATACTGAGACCAAAGTCCATTGAAATCAATAGTAGTCTTTCTCTGACACTTTTCTCTCCAAGATCTAAAATGAAGTTTGTCCTTTCTTTTTATCTATACAGTGAAAACTCCAGTCCATCCTCTGGTAATTTTTTACCTCAGCTATTATGATCTCTCTCTTTCCCACCTTCAGTTTGTTCAAAACATTGGTGCCAAGATCATCTTCCCCCGCCATGCTGTGTACCATCCTTCCTGAATCTCCTCTTATATTGCCTACAGTTCAAACCTATTCTCATCACTTTCTTTAGTATATTTTATCTGTTGTAAAGTATCCTGTAGGTTTATAGTGCTAGATAAATAAAATGATACTACCTTGCCTTGTTAGAGCTCTTTTAATCTGAAGAGCCCAAAACTGTTTATGAACATTGATTGGTTAAGCCTCCCAGCACCCCGGGACATAGATATTACTTATTTTACAAATGGGTGAAATGAGACACAAAAAGGTAAGGGTTTTGGTTATCAAAAGCGGTGATGACCTACAGCTCCTATTGACTTTGGGTCAGGTTGTAATTGCCTTACTCTTGTTTTGAAAAGCCGAACTTCACAAGTGGTCCCAAGTACCAATGGGACTATACATGGAGTGAGGTATTGCTCAATGTAAATAAAGGTATCAGAATCTAGCTCTTTAACTGGAGTTGTGCATGACCAGCACTTGTGCAAATTAGGCACAAATAGTCACACACTGAGTCAGTAGCAGACCCGGAAGAGAATCAAGAGTCCTGAATAGCAACCAGAACGTTGCTCCCTGCCTTTTTGTACAGGTCTATTTTTCCCATGCTGTAGGAGAGGAATGCCATAAAACAAGTCTGAGAAATTCCACTCCACTGAAACAAGTCTTCTTATGTAACATCTCAAGAACTTAGACATTTCCAAAAAGAAACAGCCAGACAAAAAGGGGTGTCAGGGGTGTCTGTCCTCCAGCAGTTTTAAGAGAAGTGGTCTTACAATGGGAGTATGTGTCAATCCTGCTGTTTCAGAGTAGCAGCCATGTTAGTCTGTATTCGAAAAAAAGAAAAGGAGTACTTGTGTCACCTTAGAGACTAACAAATTTATTTGAGCATAAGCTTTCGTGAGCTACAGCTCACTTCATCAGATGCATACTGTAGCTCACGAAAGCTTATGCTCAAATAAATTTGTTAGTCTCTAAGGTGCCACAAGTACTCCTTTTCTTTTTTGCGAATCCTGCTGTTATCACCTACTCTCATGTCACATTATCTCACATCATTGTGAGTCAGCAAGGCTGCAAGCCATTATCTCCATAGAAATCTGGCTTGACCTGTCTGAGGAAACAATAACACTTACCATCATTACTTATTTTGTTCAACTGAATTGTTGCCTCATGGGAAAGATGACTTGCAATAATGTGGGACTATAGAGATCTCAGAAGGCGTCTTCTCAGACCTTGACCACACATAAATTTGCACTGGTTTAACTAAAAGGTGTGTTTTTAAACTGATTTAGTTAAAGCAAGTTTGTGTGTAGATGCTCTTTTTTTGGTTTAATTTAATGCAGTAAAACATAGATTAAACAAAATTGAAATAAACTGCACTGAAACCAAAATAAGTATCTGCATAATGTTTTATATTAGCTTAATCAAGGGCTTGTCACCTCAAAGTTTATTTGGATTAAAGTAGGGTTTGAATTTAAAGGACAATAGCTATTCTGGAATGACTCCATGTATGGGCACTTGTTGCTGAATGAGAGTTCCTTGTTCCTATTTAATCTCAATGGATTAGACTAAGGTCCGTCTTCCTACAGGCCTATACTGGTATAACTACGTCACTCGGATTGTGAAAAATCCAGACCTTTGAGTGATGTAGTTATAGGGAGCTAACCACCATGTAGACAGCGCTATGTCAGCAGGAGGGGTTCTCCCACCAACATAGCTACCACCTCTCAGGAAGATGGATGAACTACACCAACAGGAGAGCTCTCTCCTGCTGGTGTAGAGCATTTTCATTAAAGTGCTACAGTGGTGCAGCTGCATCAGTGCCGCGGACCCGTTGCAGTGTTTTAAGTGTAGACATATTCTAAACCAGAGCAATGTGCTCTTAAGAAGCAATTTTGTCTTCAGTTCAGGGACAGGCAGACCTCTCTTTCACAGAGACTTCACTTGTGTTCTTTCTTGTTTTGTTGCTCTCATAATCTAAATCATTCTGACAAAGTATTCACATGCTATTTGCGAATGCAAAGCCATGATAAACAAACTGGTATTCAAGACAGCATACATCAAATCTCTCTCATTGTTTTCAGCATCAAAAATGCCCAAATACAGGTTCTATGAAACACTTTTTAAAAATTCACATTTGTAAGTGAAGGGCTTGTTTTACAAGGTGGGAGGGGAAATTCTGGCCCAGAATTCTTTGACTGAACTGCTATCTCTCACCTCACTTCTCTTTTTTTGTCACCATCCTGTAAGAGTCCACAAAACACATGACATTTATCATAACAGATTTGATCCATTCAGTTGACAATTATAAATCCCCTGTGGCCAGACCTGAGGCCTGGTATTTATGTTTGTGTTATTTAGTTTCAGTCTTTCTGTAACCCTTTGTTTCCATCGGTACTGCCAAAAGTCAACACGGAAACTGCTAGCTAACTGTATTTAACCCAGTAACGTTACTTCTTCTCTCACCAGAATGAAAAGAACTTTGGATTTTAAGAATCATCTGCGTGAGGATGCATCTGCAGGAACACTCTTTTCTTTTTGGCTAAAATATTACTGAATGGACACATTTATTAGCATGAAGTCTATCAACTTCTCATTCTAGAAATTAAAGACCAAGTCTGGGGTTAGATTGTGCAGTGATTCAGTGTGCCACGCTTTAACCTGTGGAAATCTTGGATCAAATTCTGTTCTTAGTTACAGTAGTATAAATCCAGGGCATCCACATTGACTGAAGTAGAATTACTTTGAATTTTCACTGCTGTGACTGAGAAGAGAATCTGACCCCTTGTCTAAAAGTCTGCGTTTAGTCGCATGTGAAATGATTTTCCTACTCATAACATAATCCCTATTGATGTTTGTCCATTGCTAATAATCACCACATGTATTTGATACAATCCATCAAGATTGCACTCTCCAGTCAAGAGAGGCCCAAGATTAGAATAACTGGCGTGGTTTAGAACAGAATTAGGGTGAAGTGGCACAGGCTATTATAGTGCATGTCTCCCACACTATGCCTGGATCTAGAGAAACTAATGCTCCCTGATATTTGTGATAATAAGTCCACAAACAAAAAGAAATCAGGTGCTGGCTTGTTTATAAATGTATACAAATAATTATTAACAACCTAGCATATTTTAACCATGTAGAAAACATTCCATGTTTGAATTTGCCTGATTTAAAATGTTAGACTTTGTTCCCAGGCTCTCTGCACCATCGATTCAGTCCCACCAGCACTGTTATCGCCACTAGTTGCAATAGAAACAGCATCACAGTCAGCAAAGTCCTCCTCCCACGGCTGTAATACCACACTGCCTGAGGATGCGGCATGTTGATTGAAGCATGTTCTCTATGTGTCATGTGTCAAGGATGATATTTCAGTAAATCATTCTTGAATCTCCATATAAGCTGTTTTGGATAGTGGCCTAATTATTATTTTTAATAACAACATTAATCACAGTGAACTCATTTAGGATTAACGTAAAGTCAAAAGTGCCTTCAGTGTACTTCAGGATGGAATGATGGGTCCAGTAGAACCAAAAGATTTCAAGCACAGATTTGAAACTGAAGTGAACACACACTGGGCCAAATTCATCTCCGGTATAACTGAATTTCCATTTACTTTAGTTGAACTGCACCCACTTACTCTGCATTGAATTTTGCCTGATGCATTTGCTACAGCTGGATGACTATTTGCAATGAATACTTTATTAGGCAAATCATACCCCTTTTTTTGTTCACAAACTATCAGCAAGCAGCCTGATTTTTTTTTTTAAACTAAGTTGTTTGTTGTTGGCAATTGTTTATCAAATAGTTTGTGTGAGCAAAATTTAACCCAGGGGTTGTCTCTGTGAACTGCTTACTGCAGGCATTCACAATTCATGTTGTGTGATTAGTCACCTGTGGGTATGTCTACACTGGCAGAGTTACAGCGCCGCTCAGAGAGCGCTGAAGGGAAACCACTGTTGTGCGTTCACACTGACAGCTGCCTGCGCAATAGCGTGTTCACACTTGCGGCACTTGCAGTGGTATTCGGGGTGGTGCACTCTGGGCCGCTATTCCACAGAGCACCTCTTCCTCTTCTGCTGCTAAGAGTTATGGGAAGGCTGAGGGGTTCGTGGGCAATCCTGGGTCCTGTCCCAATGCCCCATGATGCATTGCTTCGCATTCCAGCAATCCCTGTGCTCCATCCGTATATGGTGCCATCTTTCAATGGTTTGTGTACTGTGTGCCCTGCCTCTTCAGTCTGCAAGAATGGATCCCACACTATTGACCATTATGCTGCTCGCTTTCACTAACATGTAACACGTGGCTGGAGTTATTTCTTAAACTACAAAGGCAAGAGCAGTTCGACATTGATCTCGCCTCGCGTAGTAGCTATGACACAAGATTGCTTGTGGCATTCACAGAAGTGCTGACCACCGTAGAATGCCGCTTTTGGACTCGGGAAACAAGCACTGAGTGGTGGGATCACATCATGATGCACATCTGGGATGATGAGCAGCAGCTGCAGAACTTTCAGATGAGGAAAGCCACATTCATAGGACTATGTGATGAGCTCGCCCCAGCCCTGCAGCGCAAGGACACGAGAATGAGAGCTGCCCCACCACTGGAGAAGCGCGTGGCGAATGCCCTGTGGAAGCTGGCTACTCCAGACTGCTTCCGATCGGTTGCTAACCAGTTCGGAGTGGGAAAATCAACTGTTGGACTCGTGTTGGCAGAAGTGTGCAGGGCCATTAATCACATCCTGTGCGGAAAAACCGTGACTTTGGGCAACGTGCGTAACATTGTGGGTGGCTTTACACAAATGGGCGTCCCTAATGGGGTGATGGCACAGCACATTTTTTACAGTGTTGCAACTGCCCAGTTTCTGCGCACTAAGTAGCGTGGCCATGTGTGTACCTCGGGAGTTACAGCCGCAGAAAACGGCTTTACTGCCCAGAAACTTGCCAGTGTAAACAGGGCCTAAGTCACGTGGCATTATTTCTGCTCTGTGACCGACTGAGTCCACAAAGAGCTTTCACGATGGGCATATGAACTTGTCTGGTGCCAATTCTCATGCCAATACCAATTCACATATGAATAAATATTCATTGCAGTTTGGCTTCCCAAGCACAAAATGTGCTCACTTGAATGTCTGTAAATAAAAGGAGCTGAAGACACAAGCAAAGCACTTCAGGTATATTTATGATTACTTTTGTTCCCTGGCCTCTATTTTTTCAAAATAGGCTTGGAAAAATTAATGATCTATGTATTTCCAGAGACTTTGCACTGACAAAATTATCTTTTTTTCAGTGCTTTATTTGTAACGAAAGAGGTGCCAGGGCTCAAGCAATTAGGTGCTAGGGCTTATGCAATTTTTTTACTTTCATAACTGATGGGACAAGCCCAGAGGAGCTGGGGCTATAAACTGCCAAGCCAGAGCTGCCAGGGCTCAGCCCTGAAAAGTCCTTGGCACAAATTAAGCACTGTTTTTACTTCTATCAAAAACTTTTGAGGTGATTTTATTTGCCATTGTATGTGTGAATCCAGAGGATTTCACAGCTTCCCATGGTTCTGAAGTGGTTAGCAAGTAACACTGACCCCCACTGTAGCACACTGCTACCTTCAGTCCAAATGCTTTTAAGTTACTGCTTATTGTGCCTTTGTTATGTTGCCACACCTGCATGCTTAGCGCAGTCATATAATTGTGTCTATTTCAGCAAAGGCTCTTATCTCATAAATGGTGTGGAGATGCAATCATTTATAATTCTTGTCTCTTTAAAATGTATGTAAGATGCTTAGTATTGACTTGGTATCTAAGCTCTGAAATATTTATACCCAACTTGCTGGATGCCATTATTTGCAGCACAAAATTTTCACCCGACATTTTCTCCCTGCTCGGTTTTGAGATCAGAGACAGATTGTGGTGGTGTTCTAGGGGATCCTGACATACAACAACAGAAATATGGATGGACTCTGTCATCGTTTGCCCCCAGCTGTTGTATGGTATACTCCTTCTCTAGCATTGCAGCATGCAGCCTCAACCTGCCACATGACAGCCTTATTACATTTTGCCTAGGACACCAGGTCAGAGAGTTGCTGTTTTTCAGTGTCAGACTGCATGCTGGTTATCTGTACAAACCAGATGCATTAGCCTACAGTTGCAGCAATCCACGCACATCAGTAGGAAGGTGAATGCTAACATCTCACCTCAGCTTTATCCAGGCATTCCTGTGTGTATGTCTGTTTTCACAGCCTTGTAATTTAATAGAAAGTATGAGATGATGGCTCATCACCACTTTAAGCTGTGATGGGCTCATAAAAATGTGGCAGTCTAGGGAAATAAGTACACTGATATTTCCATGTGAGGATCAACTTTGGGAATACCCTGTTCTTTTGGATCACTAAATTCAACTGGTCACATTACGAGTGTCTACAACAGGCTTTCCCCTGGCAAAAATATTTTTTTCTTCTGTTACTACCACTGGTTCAGTGCCACAAGTGATAACAACGGGGGAAGCAACAGCGAAGACTGGACTTCAGGTAGTTGGCATTTTTGGCAACATGTTGTCTAACTCTGCTTGGAGCAGGTTTAAACAATTTAGTCTAAGGAAGGCCAGCAGCTCACAGCATGTTGTCTGCACTAGTAGGAGGCAGCATGGTCCATGTGACTAAGGCTGTGTCTACACTGGCAATTGAACCACAAAACTTTTGTCTTTCAGAGGAGTTAAAAAACAACAACCCTGAAATACAAGGTTTGCCGTGACAAGTGCCAGTGTGAACAGCACATTGTTGGCAGGGGCACTCTCCTACCGACAACGTGAACGCTGCTCGTTGGAGGTAAATGTTTTTTGTCGTCAGGAGAGCCGACAAACAGCGGCTACACTGTGCCACTTTTAGCTGCATGGCTGTGGTGACACAGCCATGTTCCTAAAAGCTCTGTAGTGTAGACATAGCCTAAGAATCAGGAGGACCTTGGTTCTATTGCTGACCTGCTGTGTTACACTGAATGCAACACATCCCAGCCCCATGCCTCAGTTTCCCCATCTGTAAAATGGGTATAATGATGCTTACCTACCTTTGTGAAGTGCTTTGAATGGTATGGATTGAAAGTTCTATATAAGGACCAAGTAGGTAGCTGTTCCCACTGGTGAATTTGAAAGCACGGTAACAACAGCTAAACATTTTGGGCAAAAATTACTAATGTAGGTTTATGTAGATCCATGAAACCATGAGCTTCCAAAATCAGATGCATGCACAGATTGAAACAAGAATCTTCATTTTAGCAGGAGCGAGCCAGTTCTAGGCATTTAAATGCCAGAATAAGCCAATCAAGTTCTAATTGGCACTCCCACAGTCATTACATTCTTTACATGCAGCTGAGTGTCACTCAGAGAAGGTGTCAACTGCTTTACAAAGATATCCAGGAAAATCAAAGAAATAGTTTCCAAGCTGATATATTGATTAGTGGTGCAGGCACTTGTGAAAGTGCCAATGGGAATTAACTTTTGAAAGCCAGATGTGAGCCATGTATCTGATTAACCACTCCAAGATATAACCAGTAAGACATGTTCTACTATAATCTCCACAACTGGAAGTGACTGGTTGTCCAAAATATTGTTTCTACTGCATCAAGTTCTTCTCTCTAGTGCACTGTAGCTCCTTACACCAGCACCCAATGCAGAGAGCACCAGAGGCTAGGTTATTTTTATTTATTTTTGCAGCACTCCTGGGTAAGTCACAGAGAGCAACTAACATTTTTATTTTCAGCACAACTGGGCACATTGCACTTAGCGATTGCCCCAAATTAGAAGTGTATGAAACTTTTTTCCCTCCCCCATTTTAATTTCCTTCAGCAATTTAGCACCTTTTTGCAACTCACACAAATAGAACAACCAGGAAAATTTCTTAACACCCTTTTGGCAAGACACATGGAGAGATCCGCTACAGTATTTTTCATTTTCAGTCCCTATGGCAAATCAGACTCAAAGTAAAGAGCACCCACCCCAAAACCAAAATACACTAAATTTTTTAAATTTCTTTTAGCAACTGACACCCTCAGGCAAGATGCAAGCAAAGAGCATGAAAATCTATGGTTTCAGAGTAGCAGCCGTGTTAGTCTGTATTCGCAAAAAGAGAAGGAGTACTTGTGGCACCTTAGAGACTAACAAATTTATTAGAGCATAAGCTTTCGTGAGCTACAGCTCACTTCAGTAGCTCACGAAAGCTTATGCTCTAATAAATTTGTTAGTCTCTAAGGTGCCACAAGTACTCCTTTTCTTTTTGAAAATCTATGGTTTTTCTTGTCTTTTTGAATGGGACTACAAGAAAAAATGAATTGAAAATGGTGTCATTTCAAAACATCATCATCTTTATTTTATTTATTTATTTGTTTTACAGGTATGTGCATCCTTTAAAAACAGAGTTTGGGAAGTGTCTTAAGAATTAGATAGCCACAGGATAAGCAGCAATAAACTTCACTCTCTACTCATAATGCATCCTCATGCATAGTCATTTAAAATTTGATACCTTCCCCACTACCAGAAACCTTTCTGTCCTGACTTAATAAAATCAGAGGAATTGCACCAGGCATTAATTTGGCCCCAAGTAGCCAATATGGCCCCATATTTATTTCTAGTTCTCTACTGATTACTTAAAGATCTTTCCTGTGGGTAATACAAATGAAGTCTCAGGGCCTGGTTCTGCATTGCTGTGTAAAATGGTACACTACTGAGTCCAGTGCATTATACACCCATGGAGTACTCACTGTAGTCTAGGAGAAAGGAATCAGCCCTCCATGGGAAAAAACTAGAAATGACATAAGGACGTGCAGCTCCATCGGCAACATCTGCAACTCTCCCCACTATGCTACGGTTTAATACATTGAGTTTAAGGCCATAAGAGATCATCAGATCATAGTCTGACCTTCCGTATACCATAGGCCATCAGGGACGTGCAAAGGAATAAATATTTGGCCACTTTTGGAGGGGCACATGGCTGGAGGAGCTGCTTAACCCCCACCCCCCACGACTAGAGGAGCTGCCTCTTCTTTCCCCCCTGCCCCCGCGGCTGGAGGAGCTGCCTCCCTCCCCCTCCCACCTGCTAGCGGGAGGATCAGCCCTGGGGCTGGAGGAGCTCCCTCTCCCTGCCCCAGCTCCAGAGAAGTTCTATGCCCTCTTTGATTGATTTATAATTGAATTTATCTGGCTTTAACTTGCAATTACTGGTTCTCGTTATGTCTTTCTCCATTAAATTAAAGAGTGCTTTAGTATCTGGTATTTTCTCCCTGTGAAGCTACTTCCACTTGTAATCCAGTCACTTCTCAATCTTCTTTTTGATATGGACCTTTTTAAATCTCTCACCAAAAGGCATTTCTCCAGGCCTCAAATGATTTGATGGTTCTTTCCTACACCCTCTCCACATGTCCCATTGTGGGAAGGGCTCTGCACATAAGAAATCTCAGCAAAGATCCTGTCATCGAGAGGCAGATAAAATTTTTGCCTTCCCAATGTGCAGTTAACTTGGAGGTGTGATGGGAGATGTGCTGGTGGCTGCTCTTGGACTTCTGCCAACATCCCCATGGGAGAATCCATGGTGTGGATGAGATGCTGTTGTGGAAAAACTAATTCAGCATTAACTTTGTTTTGTGTTTGTGGGGAATGTAGCACATCTTGCCAGCCTATCTCCACAGCCTTGGGAGTGCATTCCACAAGGTCCGGGGCATGGAAGAATAATGCTGTGGAAGTGTTTGACTTCTTCCTCTACCAGCCAAAAGGGAGATACAGATGTGTGGGTGGGTCCATCTATATATCAGACTTGAGGAACATTCAGGAGCAGTGATATTAAGGAGTTTGTAAAAAAAAAAGGAGTACTTGTGGCACCTTAGAGACTATTATGATGTCCATCTGTTTGCATTTGGAGAGGAAGATGTTGTCTGTCTGTATCTGTACGAGTTTTTTCATGAAGTTGATAGATTTCCACTCTATACGGCTAAATTCAGTGCCTTCCATAATGACAGATTTCAGAGTAGCAGCCGTGTTAGTCTGTATTCGTAAAAAGAAAAGGAGTACTTGTGGCACCTTAGCAATAAGTCTCTAAGGTGCCACAAGTACTCCTTTTCTTTTTGCGAATACAGACTAACACGGCTGCTACTCTGAAACCTGTAAGGAGTTTGTGAATTCCTTAGCCTGCCTTTGACAGGTTGTCATCTGCACTGGGGGATATTGTGGCTAATCATGACCTTTTGGGTACATCCACACTGCAGCTGTTGGTGTGATTTCTGGCTCAGGTAGACATACCCACACTAGCTTTGATTGAGTGAGCACACTAAGGCCATGTCTTCCCTTCCAATTTTGGCCAACGCAAGTTACGGCAGCATAAAGCCACTGCTGTTAGTATATCGCCTGTTCATGTGCATACTTGGTGCTGCATATACTCACCATGAGTGCCTATGTATATGCATAATGTAGTGCACCATGGGTAGGCATCCCAGTGTACAACTCACCACTGTCCAGCACACTGTCTTTTGGGAAGTTTTGGCAATGCACAGTAGGACAGAAATGAGTCAGGCAGGGGTGACTGGGAGCAAGGGGTCAACTTCCCAACGTGAAACGGTTTCCATCTCATAATGTCACCTATATGCCATAATTGTCATGCCTTTTTTAAAAAATCCCACAAACTGGTGTTGCCCTCCTTGCTGCCTACCATCTCTGACAGAAGATGTGACTATTGTCACAAGTATCGCAGGCATGTGATGCATGATCTTCCAGTATTTGCAGAACTGTAAGAGGAACCGAATTAGCAGGGAATGTGACGATTGCTTGGAGGATGGATTGCTAACACACATAGTGAGAACCAATTCAGGGTTGGTGGTGGTATTCATAGAGCAGGCTGAGTGCCGCTTGTGGACCTGAGAAATGAGCACTGGTGGGTTCACATCATAATGCAGGCTTGGGATGCTGAGCTGTGGCTGCAGAACTTTCAGATGCGCAAGGCCACGTTCCTGGATCTGTGTGCTGAGCTCGTCCTGCCCTCTAGCTCAGGGACACCAGAATGAGAGCTGCTGACAGTGGAGAAGCGAGTGGCGATCGCATTGTGGAAACTTGCAATGCCGGATTGCTCTTGGTCAGTGAGAAATCATTTTGGAGTTGTAAAATCCACTGTGGGGGCTGTTGTCATGCAAGTGTGCAGGGCCATTAACCATCTCCGGCTCCACAGGACTGACTCTTGGCAACATGCAGGCTATAGTGGATGGATTTTCAGCAATGGAGATCCCGAACTGCAGTGGAGCAACAGACAGCACCCATATCCCTGTTTGGCACCAGACCACCTTGCCACAGAGTACATTAACA
Source organism: Dermochelys coriacea (assembly GCF_009764565.3). Lineage (NCBI taxonomy): Eukaryota > Metazoa > Chordata > Testudines > Dermochelyidae > Dermochelys > Dermochelys coriacea. Next base: position 198,131,232 of record NC_050069.1, read on the forward strand.
GAAAGGCTGCTTTTCTGTGGTTACGCAAGTGTTGGTGGATCACCAGGGACACTTCACAGACAGGGAAGGTGCATGATGCTCACATCTTTAAGAACACAGGACTGTTCAGAAAGGTCTTTCTTGCCTGACGGTTTACCATTGGCATACTGAAAGGTCAATAGCGATCTTGAGACAGTGGTGATTTAAGTAATATCTCACTCCTGAGGATAACAAAGGCAGAGAGAGCACAGCTGCTGCTGGCGTCCCAAAGCCACCTGGGCCCATATGCTGCTAGCCTGTCTACTGCTGAAGGTTATCACTGACTGGCGTGGGAAAGTGTTCTGCAGCAGCCGAAGAAATAAGGCTGCCATCCCTAAAAACCTTCAGGAGAGGATTGCGGAGTACCTGCATGAAAGATTCATTGAGATCTCTCAGGAAGATTCAAGGAACATCCCTGTTTATGCAAACAAACTGCTCCACCTGCCCCCCCGCCTAACTCTAGAGGGGTGTGACGGGGTGTATCAGCCCCGCACTGATACAGCAGGGGTTAACCCTTCTCTCTTAACTGAGGAGGCCTCACACCCCCAGCTCTGCTGGGCAAGCTCCGGCTGGAAGCAGGATATAAAAACCAGCAGAGCAGCTCAGTCTGGGCTGACCGCTGGCGGGGAAGGAGCTATGTTGCCAGCTCCTGAGGGAGGACCGCCTGAACTCCAAGACGTGGAGGCCAGCCAGTTGGAGACGGACCCCAACACACCAGCATGGGATGTCGCAGAGAGAGGAGAGACCAGAGAATCACAGAGACAGAGGACTCCAGAGACTTGTAGGAAGTGACCCAGGGAGGTTTTGCAGGGAAATAGTGACAGAGCCAGACCAAGGCTCGGCGTGTTTTGGTCAGACCCCCGCTGAGCTGGTGGCAGGCAAACCCACCACCGACAGGCCCTGGTTTGGGACCAGGTGAAGAGGACAAATCCAGGTCCCCCTATCCTGGCCACCACCCAGCCTGGGGTGGTGGCGTCGCTCGCCAGTAGTACTGACTCTGGACATTGGGCCACACTGCCCTGACAGCAGGGGCTATAGTATCAACTCTGGCAATTGGGCTGCACTGCCCTGACAGCAGGGGCTATAGTATTAACTCTGGACATTGGGCCGCACACCCTGATAGCAGGGGCTTTGGTATTGATTTTGGCCAATAGGCCGCACTACCCTGCTATCAAGGGCCGCATTAAGGATTGAGACCCCTGAGCTGCGCAGCCCCAAAACCTGGGGCACCCCTTCAAACTCGATCATGGGACTGTGATGCACCTCTCCTCCACCCCCACTGGCTGACATGGTGTATCAGCCCCACGACAAGGGAAATGAAAGGCAGATAACAATACTACCTCTCTTTGTTGTACCACTATCTATTCTAGCTTGCATAAATTAATAAAAGTCGATACCTGTGCCCTTTTAAGCTGGGGGCTCCATCAGTACAACATTGTAATGGAAAATACAATTATACACTTAGCCGAGGTTCCTTCCTTGCATCAGGCTCACCTGTGTTCAACTGCCAGGACTGACTGGATCGCAGTGGAGTCTCAAACAGATCCTGGCTTGCAGCATATCTGGACCCTCTGGTTACATGTGCCCCATCCTCCTCTTCTTCCTTCTCCACTTGCTTCTCAGGCTCGCTGTTCACAGCAGGGGCCTATGACTCGGGCCCCTCGGAGGTATCCGCAGTGGTTTGCCAGGCGATAGTGGGGTCTCCGGCAAGTATGGCAGGCAGTTCTTTGTAAAAACAGCAGGTCTGTGGCTCAGCACCAGATCATAGAATCATAGAATATCAGGGTTGGAAGGGACCTCAGGAGGTCATCTAGTCCAACCCCCTCCTCAAAGCAGGACCAACACCAACTAAATCATCCCAGCCAGGGCTTTGTCAAGCCAGGCCTTAAAAACCTCTAAGGATGGAGATTCCACCACCTCCCTAGGTAACCCATTCCAGTGCTTCACCACCCTCCTAATGAAATAACTGTTGTCTTCTCTGGCTTTCTGATGTGCCTGCCACAGTTCCTTCGCTTTCAGGCAGAACTGCTGCTGGTCCCTGTCGTACCCCTTCTCTTGCATCTCCTGTGCAATCTGCTTGCAGATGTCGTCATTTCTATGCCTGGTACATAGCTGTGCTTGCACAGCCTCTTCTCCCCACAGGCCAGGTGATCCAGTATCTCCTGTCAACTCCAAGCTGAAGCATGACTGGAATGTGTAACCGGCATGGGCAGATACACACAACAGTGAAGACCTACTAGGTGTGCTCACCAAGCTGGACAATGAGGAAAAGGCATTTCAAGAGTTCATGGGGCGGGGGGAGAGGAGGGCTTCTGGTCTTCCTGACCCTCTGTCAGTGGAGATTATAATTGTGACCAGAGCAGTCACTGTTAGGCATTGTGGGACAGTTGCTGGAGGAATGTTAGGTTTGACATAAGTAACACAGTGTCTATACTTGCACTGCATTGACCTCAGTACATCAACCATGTCTCAGTGCTTCTCGGAGAGCTGCTGTTATTGCAACACTGTGATGGGGCACTTAGATTGGTGGGAGACAAATTTATGTGTAGACACATTCACAACTAGGTCACTGCAAGGCAGCTTACCTCAAACTAATGTTGTAGTGTAGACTAGGCCTACAATAGCAGCGTAGCTGCGGCTATATAGGGGTTGGCACAGGCTAATCACCAGAGCACATTTGCACAGGGTGAGGTGGGATTGTACTCAGGTGACTAGCTGTGTTGCTGCCCGTGTAGCTGTGGCTATCCTGTGTACTGCAATGGTAGCTGTAGCGCTTCAGTGAAGTTACTACCTACGCCAACAGGAGGGCTTCTCTTGTCGGCATACGTAATCCACCTCTCCGAGAGGTGGTACATAGATCGATGGAAGCATTCTCCTGTTGACCTAGTGCTGTTTACATTGGACGGTTAGGATGGCTTAACTATACTGCTCAGGGGTGTGGATGTAGTTTAGCTAACTTAATTTTCTAGTGTAGAGCAGACCTCAGAGTGTCACAGCTAAATACAAGGTGGAACAGATGTTTAGCAAAAGTAGTTAACACATATTTCAAGGGACCATTCAAGGTGAAATGACCAATTAACACCTCTGGAATCATAGGACAAAAAAGGGTTTTAGAGTAGCAGCTGAGTTAGTCTGTATTCGCAAAAAGAAAAGGAGTACTTGTGGCACCTTAGAGACTAACAAATTTATTTGAGCATAAGCTTTCGTGAGCTATATTCATCCACTGAATACATCCGATGAAGTGAGCTGTAGCTCACAAAAGCTTATGCTCAAATAAATTTGTTAGTCTCTAAGGTGCCACAAGTACTCCTTTTCTTTTTTAGAACAAAAAAGGGGGGTTAGCAGGTTAGATTGCTGTAATAAGCCATAAACCTAGTATCTTTATTAAATCCATGATTTTTATTGCCTAACAAAGTTATGAATTTAAGCTCTCAGGCTTGTCTTTTGAAGATGTTGGGCAGGTTTCCTGTTAGGACAAAGAATGAGAGGTCACATATAGAGTGATTGCTTTGTGAAAAGTATTCACCTACAGGTACTAGACTGTTTTTGTCTTTTATCATTTTTCTATGCAAGTTCACTTGAGCATAGGGGTTGTCTGGTTTCATCCACATAGTTGTTGTTGGGGCAGAAGGATTTTTTCTTTCCAGTGTGTGCAAGTATGTGATAATTTCTTGTTTGAAGTGGTCCCTTCTTGAAATATTTGAGTTGCAGAAAGTGGTTCCCTGGTTTCTCTGAAGTCATTTTGCAAAGCTGTTCAGCGTATTTGGAGTTGTATGTAATGCCTCCCTGTACACCCTCACAATGACAGTGTCACTGCCAGTCTCAAATTATCTACAAGACAACAGACAATAATTAGGTATCCACCCCAATAGACACTGCCAAACTCAACCATTTCCTCCTCACCCATAACAATTTTACATTCCACAACAAATGCTTTGTCCAAACCATGGGAACAGCCATGGGTACTAGAATGGCTCCCCAATATGCCAACCTCTTCATAGGCCACCTTGAGGAAGAATTTGTGGACAAATGCACCATGAAACCAATATATACCTGAGATACATCGAAGATATTTTCATCTTCTGGACAGATGACCCAAACTCCCTCATATATTTCCACCACAACTTCAACAACCACCATTCATCCATCAAATTCTCGCTAGAATATTCCAGCCCAGTATCAACTTCTGGACACCACAATCAGCTTCAGCAATGGGACCTATGGGCAACTATGGATGAGATACTCGCCGGATCACCACATTTACCTTCACTGATCCAATGACCACTCCAGACACACCAAGAAATCTGTTATCAACAGCCAGGCACTCAGATACCAGAGAATATGCTCCAAGGAGCAAAGCCAGGATACACACCTAAACACACTCAAAACTGCCTTCACCAAACAATGACACTTCATCAGAAAAGTAGATTGCATCATGGAATGGACCACGCAAATACCCAAAGAGAAACTGCTTCAATATGGAAAACTGGTTTCAGAGTAGCAGCCGTGTTAGTCTGTATTCGCAAAAAGAAAAGGAGTACTTGTGGCACCTTAGAGACTAACAAATGAATTAGAGCATAAGCTTTTCTGAGCTACAGCTCACTTCATCGGATGCAATATGGAAAACAACTCACCTCTGACTGCACACCCTAGTTGTCACCTATCACTCCACATTTGAACCCATATGTGGATTCATAACAATTACAATCCATTGTCCCCCTCTCTGGCCTACAAACTACCCCCCTACCTCGCCATGCTCATCAGAAACACACCAATTCAAAGGACTACCAGACTCTGCCATAACAACAGATGCAAAACTTGTAGACACATCTCCACTGCTTTGATGATCAATACCCCCCATAACACACCTTTCAAGATTCATGGGTCCTACACATGCCTATCACATGTGGTGTACCTCATTCAGTGCATTAAATGCCCCCAACAACAACTATGTGGGTGAAACAAGCCAATATCTATGCTCTTGAATAGATTTACAGAGGAAGGGGAATGATAAAAGACAAAAACTTCATAGCACCTGTGGGCAAATTCTTTTTGCAAACCAATCACTCTCACAATGGTCTCTTGAAATATGTGCTAACTACTTATGCTAAACAATCTATTCCACCTTGTATTTAGCTGTGATACTGAGTACCTTTCCCAGACTTGAAGCAGTGCTCTGTGTAGCTCCAAAGCTTCTCTTTCACTGACAGAAGTTGATCCAATAAAAGATATCAACTACCTCACCTTATCTCTCATGGAAAAGGTACAACACTCTCATGTAGTTATAAATATAATACATATGTAGAAAGAGAAAATAATATTCTCTGTGCATTTACATAACTTCTTTTTTCAGAAGGACTAAAACTACTTTACAGAGGTGAGCAAGGACTAGTATCTCCACTTTACAAAGATGGGTACCTGAGACATAGATGAGTAAATTGACTTGCTAAAGATCACACATTGAGCTGTGCAAATAACTGATTTTTCAGTTTATTGGCCAAACCAAAAAACTGGGGGGGGGAGGGAATCATTTGGGGTCAACCTGATATGAAAACCTTTGCTTTCTCTGTGAACCAAAAGAGTAAAATAAACAAATAAATATTGTTGCGGGTTCAACAAGACATTTTGTTTGACCTGAAACTATATATTGCATTTTTGGTTTTAGGTTTTTTTACCTTTTTAAAATAAAATTCAAAGTGTAAAGTCCATTTTAAATTGAAAAAATCAAAATGTTCTGTTTCAAAAATGTCAAAACAAAAAGTTTCCTCTTTTTTGTCCTGACCAAAATTTGACACTTATTCACTAAATGTTTTGGTTGACCCAAATCTGCATTTTTACTGATTTTTTGCATCCTGCAAACTTCAAAAACTCTTGACAACAATGCAGTTAAAAGATACAGACAAGGAATGCATAACTTATCTAGGACAATGAAAAAAAAACCCTGGTCATAATTCTGGCAGGAGAAATTTAAATAACTGAGACAGCAATGTGACTGCATCTAAAATTGGTTGAAGAAACATTTCATGTGAGATGTTCAAACTCGCCCCCCCATTTTGAAAACTGTAGAAATTTCTGATTGAAGTTTTTTTTACTAATTCTACAATTTGCCAAAAAACACACTATTTCTACAATTATTTCCACTAAAAAATGCCCCACTAAGAAAAAAAATCAAATTTGACAAAAAACCAAATCATTGACAACTCAAAATTCGGATATTTTTGACCCACTCCAGTTGCAATCTTTATGGCTAGGACTGCATATGTACATACCACATGAAACTACTTTGAGTGAATATGCTGAAAGAAAAGTAATTTTAATTCTAATTGTGATTCAAGCCTATGCTATTATAAAAGCCTAATTTTTCTAGCAATGATTGCCTGACTCAAGTGACCCAGAAAGGAAAAGTTTTAAAATATCCAAAAAAAATTCAGTCAGAGAACAGAAGCAATGCCATGTGATTAACCACGCAATGATAATGACTAAAGAGTTACAAACAAACATAATGAACACAGTTTGCAAGTCCTCCATAGGCTGAAATGTTTGCACATGGTGCCCATCAAACATTTATGAATAAAAAAGCATTCAAAAAAACCAAAGCCTACTTATAAAGAGGAAAAAAGCTGGAATCCATGTAATAAGTGGTTTGCTATGAAAGCTCCACCAGCTCTCTCTGTTGTAATCTACACTAGAAAAGGTTTGCTTGTATGGCCCACCCTCCTAGAAGCTGTATCTACACTACCAGAAAAAATGACAGCCTTATTATTAAATTTTGCCTAGGACACCAGGTCAGAGAGTTGCTGTTTTTCAGTGTCAGACTGCGCGCTGTATTTAGCTGTGATACTGAGTACCTTTCCCAGAACTGAAGAAGTGCTCTGTGTAGCTCCAAAGCTTCTCTTTCACTGACAGAAGTTGATCCAATAAAAGATATCAACTACCCCACCTTATCTCTCATGGAAAAGGTACAACACTCTCATGTAGTTATAAATATAATACATATGTAGAAAGAGAGAATAATATTCTCTGTGCATTTACATAACTTCTTTTTTCAGAAGGTCTAAAACTACTTTACAGAGGTGAGCAAGAACTAGTATCTTCACTTTACAAAGGTAACATAGATGAGTGAACCATAGATGAGTGAATTGACTTGCTAAAGATCACACATTGAGCTGTGCAAATAACTGATTTTTCAGTTTATTGGCCAAACCAAAAAACTGGGGGGGGAGGGAATCATTTGGGGTCAACCTGATATGAAAACCTTTGCTTTCTCTGTGAACCAAAAGAGTAAAATAAACAAATAAATATTGTTGCGGGTTCAACAAGACATTTTGTTTGACCTGAAACTATATATTGCATTTTTGGTTTTAGGTTTTTTTACCTTTTTAAAATAAAATTCAAAGTGTAAAGTCCATTTTAAATTGAAAAAATCAAAATGTTCTGTTTCAAAAATGTCAAAACAAAAAGTTTCCTCTTTTTTGTCCTGACCAAAATTTGACACTTATTCACTAAATGTTTTGGTTGACCCAAATCTGCATTTTTACTGATTTTTTTGATAAAAGAATTTCTTCCCAGAAATTTCACCCAGTCCTGGTCTACACTAGGAATTTACGTCAGCGAGCTATGTGTCTGAGGGGTGTGAATGGCATAGTTAAACTGTCCTACCCCATAGTGTAGACAGTGTTAAGTCAACAAAGGAATTCTTCCATCAACCTAGCTACAGCCTCTCAGGGAGGTGGATTACCTATGCTGACAGGAGAACTCCTCTCAGCGGATGTGGGTAACATCCATGCTGAAATGCTATAGTGCAGAGCTGCACCGCTGTAGCGTTTTAAATTTAGATCTATACTTAAAACACTGCCATGGTGCAACTGCACCGCTGTAGCATTTCAATGAAGATGCTACTACGCTGACGGGAGACCTTCTCCCCTCAGCGTACTTAATCCACCTCCGTGAGAGGTGGTAGCAGCATTAGTGGAGAAGCCTGCCCATTGACATAGTGCTGTCTACACCAGGAGTTAGCTCCATGTTGCTCAGAGGGGTGAAGTTTTTACATCCTTGCGTGATGTAGTTATACCGAGTTTATAGTGTCGATCTGGACTCAGTGTCAGTCAGGCATCAAATCCAGGTGTCCTGATCCCAGCCGGACATTCAGTTCATGAGACCACAGCTGTAGATTAGAGCCAATGTACTGCATGTATGTATTCCTTTTAAAATACATGCAATAAAATATAACAACTATGGTCATTTAAATATTTAGATGTATTTTAAATATGCAGCATGCGCAATAAGGACTTACCAAGGTGTCCTACCTATATGGAAAATGTAAGCCATATAATAGACTTTCCATTAAAGGAAAGTTATAAAACGTGAGCTAGATATTACCTGGGGGGAAAAGTCTGTGAAATTGATATTTTTACTCAGCAAAAGAGAAGATTTTAACCTCTAAATATGCAGAGACACTATATCAAGTATCACAAATGTGCGTTGGTGCTGCAGCCAACAACACTTAATTATCAGTTCTACAAGCAAATTAGGTGAGAAAATTACTTGTCTTTTTATATTTATTTTATTTATAAAAGAATCCAAAGAAGAGAACAATTCTATCACCACAGCATATTAAACGGTGATTGCTTGCCTATCTTATTCTTCTCCCTCACTGGCACATATCTGCACATTCTTATAATGTATAGAAATTTAATTTCTCTATCACTCTTTTTCAAACTGGTTTCAGAGTAGCAGCCATGTTAGTGTGTATTTGCAAAAAGAAAAGGAGTACTTGTGGCACCTTAGAGACTAACATATTTATTTGAGGATAAGCTTTCGTGAGCTACAGCTCACTTCATTGGATGTATTCAGTGGAAAATACAGTGAGGAGATTTATATACACAGAGAACATGAAACAATGAGCTATTTCCAGCTCATCTTAAGTGATCACTCTCCTTACAGTGTGTATGGTAACACCCATTTTTTCATTTTCTCTGTGTATATAAATCTCCCCACTGTATTTTCCACTGAATGCATCCGATGAAGTGAGCTGTAGCTCACGAAAGCTTGTGCTCAAATAAATTTGTTAGTCTCTAAGATGCCACAAGTACTCCTTTTCTTTTTCAAACTGTTGCACTGGGTAGCTTTGAAGACCACTGCTCTGGTGGAAATGAAGTAGCTTGTGGTGTGTAGGGTAGCTATGCTTAGAACTGTAGAAATGGTAGGACCAGGAGAAGCTATTGCTTTCCTCCATTGTTTTTGGGGCGGTTTTGGTCTTAATTCCAGTTTTCTGCCTTCTCACTCCGTGCATCTAAGTCCTTTCCACTTCTAGAAATGACTGTAGGAATCTCATGAACAAGTCCTCGGTTCTGTGCCTGTGAGAGAGGTCTGAGCCCAACCTATGGAGTACTGAGCAGGACTGGGAAGGAGTCACAGAAAAACACTTTTATTGAAATGTTTTCCCTTTTTTGCTGGGGGTGGGGCGGGAATTGAGAGTTTTCAAATTTTTAAATTTAATTAATTTTTTTCCTCTGAAACTCAACATTCAAAGATTTCAGAGTAGCAGCCATGTTAGTCTGTATTCGCAAAAAGAAAAGGAGTACTTGTGGCACCTTAGAGACTAACAAATTTATTTGAGCATAAGCCTTTGTGAGCTACAGCTGTAGCTGTAAAAAGGCTTATGCTCAAATAAATTTGTTAGTCTCTACGGTGCCACAAGTACTCCTTTTCTTTCAACATTCAAAAATTCTCAACAAGTTCTAGACTCCCACTGAGCACCACTGGCATCTATGACCTCACACTATCAGCACCTCATACTATCAGTCCCTGACAGCCTGATTCTGATCTCACTGTCACTCCTGTAGATAAAGAGACATTCCAATAGAGTTAAGTGGCTGTAAAAGTGGTGTGAGCTCCAATCAGGACTTTAAGGTTTCAACCTCATACCAGTGGTTCTTAACCTTTTTTTCTTTCTAAGGTCCCTCCAACATGCTATAAAAACTCCACACCCATCTGTGCCAACTGGTTTCTTGTATATAAAAGCCAGGGCTGGCATTAGGGAGTAGCAAGCAGGGCAATTGCCCGGGGCCCCACGCCACAGGGGGCCCCATGAAGCTACGTTGCTCAGGCTTTGGCTTCAGCCCCATAGGTGGGGTTTCGGCTTTCTGTCCTGGGCTCCAGCAAGTCTAACACTGGCCCTGCTTGGCGGACCCCTGAAACCTTCTCACGTTCCCCCCCAGGGTGCCCCGGACCCTGGTTGAGAACCACTGATATATACTACTCTAGATCAGAGATCCAAATAACATAGAGTCTGGTTTTCATGTACACTCAAGGCCATATCTGGTCCTGAAGTCAGACCTAATCTAGTGTAGTGAGAAACAAGTTAAGCACGGGTTTCAGAGTAGTAGCGGTGTTAGTCTGTATCAGCAAAAACAATGAGTCCTTGTGGCATCTTAGAGACTAACAAATGTATTTGGGCATAAGCTTTCGTGGGTTAGAACCCACTTCATCAGATGCATGGAATGAAAAATACTGAAAGCTTATGCCCAAATAAATGTGTTAGTCTCTAAGGTGCCGCAAGTTAAGAACTGTCTCTTTTTAAATGAGTGCAGATGGATTAAAACACACATGAAGGCTATGCACTAGTGAGTACATTTGGCTACTAGAGAAAGAGACCAGTATCTCCTATGACAGGTTTCAGAGTAGCCGTCGTGTTAGTCTGTATTCGCAAAAAGAAAAGGAGTACTTGTGGCACCTTAGAGACTAACAAATTTATTTGAGCATAAGCTTACAGCATCCGATGAAGTGAGCTGTAGCTCATGAAAGCTTATGCTGAAATAAATTTGTTAGTCTCTAAGGTGCCACAAGTACTCAGTATCTCCTAGATGTTGTAAATAGTTGGACAGATTTTTTTAGGTTGTTGCTTAATTACCATGGGGCAGTAGGGTTGCCAGGTGCCCAGTTTTCAACTGGAAAGTCCGGTCGAAAAGGGGACCCAGCAGTGTCCGGTCAGATGTACTGACTGGACACCAAAAGTCCAGTTACTGTGGCTGGAGTGTTGGTGGTGAGGTGCCAGGTCATCAACCTGCACCAGCCTCTGCTAAGCCAGGGCCGCCTCCTACCTGCAGGCAGGCAGCAAGCTCCGAGTTAGGCTGCAGCTCCTATCCCAACCCCAGAGCAGAGGGAGCCAGCTGGGGGAGGGAGGGAGGTGGAAATGATCAAGCAACAAGGAAGGAGGAGGTGGAGAGCAGCAGGGGAGTGGGGAGAGGAGGGAGCGTGGGTAGGGTATTGGGTAACAGGTGAAGCAGAAGCAGGCAGGGGAAGAGGAAGGTAGGCAGCGGGGCCTTGAGAGAAGAGTAGGAACAGGGGAGGGGCTTTGGGGGAAGAGGCAGAGCAGGGGCAGGTCCTCGGGGGAAGAGGCAGGACAGGGGTTGGGGCCTTGGGGGTCCAGTTTTCAGCAATTAGAAAGTTGGCGACTCTATGGGATGGAGGTGTCTTAGGTTGAAAAATCATTGTTGAATCAGCGCACTCCACTGAAATAGGGAAGGTCTATACTTAAAATGCTGTACAGCTGTGCCACTGTAGTGCTTAAATGAAGACACTCCTTGAGAGGTGGTAGCTATGTCTATGGGAGAAGCGCTCCCATCAACATAGTGCTGTCTACATGGTTGGGTTAGGTCGGTATAACTATGTCACTCAGGGCGGGTCATGGATTTTTTACACCCCTGAATGATGTATTTATACCAATATAGGTCTGTAATGGAGACCGGGCTCCAGTCAGTCCCAGACTTGGTTAGTGTCTGACAGTGCAGCAGCAGTAAATACATATGTTTTCTACCCATACAGTAGCGCAGACTTTGAGATCCAAGGACATTCCAGGAAATTAAATGAGTGATATGAAAAGAAAATTATAATTTCTGGACATAGAATAAGAAATAAAGCACCAGGGATTAACCCAGTTTTCGTTTGCTCTGATTAATTAAATAGGGGACAAGTTATGAAGTCTTTTCTTACAATCCTGGGCAATTAGTGAAATAACTCAGGTGAGCTCAGAAATCAGGCCCAAAATGTCACCACTGGTATCATGACCTTTTACATATTGCTCCATTGCTGGCAATGTTTTTCTAAAAATTATGCTCTAGTTCAAACAGGAATTATTTTGGAGAATCCCATGGTCTGTCTCATGTCAAGAGGTCAAACTAGATTATCACAGTGGTCCCTTCTGGCCTTAGAATATATGAATATACTAGACAAGAAGAAAAGGTCCCAGCCAAAGAATCTTACAGTCACCAATATGAAGTGAATATAATGTCTTCCATTTTTATGAGAATGGGGGTAGGTTGAGAAACCAACTGACAATGGAAAGATATGGGAATCTTATACTATAGAACTCTATTCTATCCAGGTTCATATATAGGCACTATTTGGATGGGGGTGACATAATATTAACCAATGGTTAACCAATGGGAGAGCATTGCTTTTCAAGGAATGCTGATTGTAGATATTTTTGTTTAGGGTTTTCTTTTTCTTTTTTTTTTTAATAATGATGAGGCACAAGAGTAGTGGGAGACTGTACCACTGGTGGAAATTAAATGAGAGGGGCAGATTTTTAGAAAAACATTGCCATGTCAATCACAGTCGCAAGGGACAAATTAATTTGCTTTCAATTTCAATCAAATGCCAAACCATTTAAGACGTATCTGACAGATTCAAACTAGACAGAGGAGAGAGAGGGGGCAAATCTTGCAGTAAAAAAGGAAGTAGAAGCTGCTGCAGTTGGTTTGTTTCCCAGCAGCCCTCCCTCCAGGGTGCTCGGGTGCACAGATTCACTAATGAGACCGCCGTTATTATTCCTTCCATTAGTACATGTTAACTCACTCAGTAGCAGAGCCCTTTTGAGCCTGCCTGGCCCATAAAACCTGGAGTACTTCCCTTTCATGTGCTCTGCTGCTTATCAGCTCTGACAACAATATGGAGAGACTTCCCTTCCTTTGGCTCAGGGCCATGCTAGGTCACCCTCAACACACTGAGAGTTTTATGAGTAGTCAGAATAAGTGATGAAAGGTCAGAATTAGTGTTTCGTCCTCCAGAAAGGATATAAACATTAGCCTGATTGTTCTGATTAGTCTGTACAATAAAGGCGCAATAACTCCCGTACACGTATAGGCAAATTTGTGACAACATGTTGGCTGGAGTTACTAAATCTGAAGCAAACTGGAGAATGGCTGCTTGTGGGAGGTGTGTCCAGAGCCTGTCTTGTCCTACTATAAGAACTATGAGCATTCTCATACAGTAAAGTAATGTTTGCTGTGAAAAATACATGCAGAGTGAGATTTTAATTCTTCGTGTGTCTTACAGTGGATGGTGTGGGGTGAGGATTAAGTGTGGAAACGAAAGGTGTCAGCATTGAGGTCTGACTACAAAGATCTCCAGGTAGATAAGGCTACTGTATATGACATAGCAGCACAGTGAAAAATAGGCAATTCTGAAATTTTAAATACCCATTTTATTTTATTCACAGTCACTCATTAGCAAACATGCAAATAGGGGGATAGGTCTTAGGTAGCCTTTGAACAGATCACTGGGGGGATTTCTTTTTAGGTTCTGTCAGTTATACGTTTCTTTTGCCTTAAAGCCTGAGTGTTTATATCCCTACTTTTCTTCCTATAAAATATAATGCTGACTGCTCTCATTAACCATGCATGAATGTCTAATCTTTTTTTAATCTTAAATTCTTGACCATAATGATATCTTGTGGCAATGAGTTCCACAGGTTACTTATATGTTGAGGTTTTTAAAAAAGGTAATTATTTTAGAAGTTTTAAATGTGTAGCCTTTTGATTACATTGAATGTCTCCTTATTCTTGTGTTAGGAGAAAGAAATGGACATGTCATATTTCTGACTAGTCATTCTTCTATCTGTTAATGATGATTAATGGAAAGGAATGAGTTACCAATTACTTTATAAAAATAGAGAGCCAAGTTTTCAGTAATATCTTCCATTTTTATGGAAATTGTGTAAAAAGTGTAATTTAGCACTCACAAATAACTATTGTCATTTTTTCATCAGCATTGATTTTGGATACAGATAGTACATGGATGCCTACCTAACTCCCTCTTTGCATCTGCATATGAGGTTGTTAGACATTTCACTGCCAAAAAGTATGCACACAATTGTGGAAACTAAAGTCTTGCCTTTAGAACTCTTATCCAAACAGGTGACATCATACCATTATCTGACTAATATATAATTGGGATAGAAATCAGATAGGAATAAAAAACTCATTTGTAGCTATTTTAATGTCTCTTATACTGTGGTTCAAGATCTTTTTTTAACAGGTGCTTGAATTCACATTCTTTTTAACCTACTTAACAGCCCATGTACTCTTCAGTCTCCATTGTTTGGGCTGACTTGCTTTTTTCCACATTTGCATTCACTATAAAATATTATATTGAAATAACACTATGAATCTGTCAGACAAACCAGCGGTAGCAAGGGAATTCCAAGTTAAGGCTGCCATTCCATCCATATATAACTCCATTGCAGCCAGGTCACTGGACAGGTCTTCAAGCAGTGGGAGATTTTACAAGTGGCATTAATAATTAATGTGCAGTGACATGTAGGTAGAACAAGGATGAATTAAGGATAGAATTGGAAGTCTTAGGGCCTTCTCCCAATTCCAGTGAAGTCAATGGACAACATTCTCTTATCAATTATACCAATGCAACCCCATTGAACTCAAAAGACTTGCACCCGTGTAACTGAGAGGAAAATTTGGCTGAATGGGCATCTTGACATTGCCTTAATGGGTGCAAAATCATTTGGAATAGCTATTCTTTTATCACTCCTAATCAGGTCTTTTAAGTTCAGGATCTTAATAGGTTAACAGGCTGTTTTGTTTAGTTTCTTTTTTTTTTTTTAATTCAACAATAGCCTTTGAGGGGTGGAGTAAAGCATTCCAAAGGAATTTTAAAACCCCATCTGAAATTTACTTGAATTGGCAGTATATAGTGCCTTTGATTTTTATATATTAAGAACCTGATCCACAGCCCATGGCAGTCAATGGGAATTGTTCAATACACTTCAATGGGCTTTGGATGAGACTGCAATTTCAGTTTGAGAGGTTTCTTTGGGCCTGATTAATTTCAAGTTGCTTTTTCAGTTCATTTTCTAGTATGAGACATTGCTCTTAATATCACTTTTGGTTAGCAGGTTCTTTATACAATTGCAATAGAAGTTTCACTATGCAAGCTGCTAATGAAATCACATGTATTTTATGTGCTGATGTGTAATAAAAATAAATAAATAGGAAACACAGATGCTATGCTGAGTTTAAAAATTAATTGATAGCTATTCCAAGGAAGGAACATAGCGTAGTGACTAGAACACAGGATTGAAAGTCAGGATAGATTTCTGCATTCTGTTCCTGGCTCTGCATTGACTTGCTATGTGATTTTAGACACTGTGCCTCAGTTTCCCCGTCTGCAAAATGAAGATAATGAGAATTCCCTACCTATACTAAGAATTACTGTTTGGGGTCCTCAGCTGATAGGGATGATGGAAATCAAGTATTATCTTCTGTAGCTATTAGCTATAAAAATCTCTAAAATTCAATCCGTGTTAAGGAATAAGTGCCCACACAAAAAAATTAACACCTAACTATCCTATGTGACAATATGGAAAAGCATGCAACTCCACGAGATCCTTTTTGTTCACTAACTGTGGGACTAAAAGAAAATGCCTCAGAAAGACAAACAGGATGAAAAAGGTAAGTTATAACCACCACGCACACATATATATACACAGGCACATACCCCTACCTTTGTTTATAATGCAAGTCCCAGAAGCTTGCATTGTGGAGCTGTGTGATGTGACAGGTCAGTTTTTGTGCCTTAATTTTATGAGAGAACTTTGGCCCAAATTGAAATCAATGGGATTAGTTGTGGAGTAAGATACTACTTGTGAGTGAGGGTATCATAATTTGAGCCTTTAAGAGGTTTTTCAATTTTATTTTCAGATGGAAATCCATAGAATTTTAAGAAAAAAAAGTCCTTCTGTTTATATATGTACATGCCATAAGAAATATGTAAGTGTCTGTGTGTGTGTGTTTGAGACATAGCTTAATTGCCAAAATGCCACTCTTCTGTGTATTTGAGAGTGAGATTTAAGGATTTGGTGTTTTGAGTTGCTGCCCCAGCCATTGCCCTACTGATATGATGGTTACTATATGGAGAGTGAGCAGAGTTCCTGGGTGTAGGTGCCCACTGCTCAGGGTGCTATATAATTTCATTGTCACATCTCGTCTGACTGGAGCTGTGTGATGTGACAGGTCAAGGTCTCAACTGTAGTTGCCAGTCTGTGCACTTTAAAGCTTTGATTCTTCCCTCCCTCCCTGCCCCACATCCCTTAAGCATGCACAACCTTCATGACCAATATGGTAAACAAAAAGCTTTTCACTAGTTTGAGTTTCATTTCAGTAACTCTAGGATTGTGCATTGAAAGTCAGTGGCATAGTTATGAGAAACACAAGACTTTTTATTGCACAAGAAAAGCCACCTTATAATTTTTTTAATGAATCGCCATCTCCATGTCTCCTCTACCCTATTAATTCTGATGCCCATCTCATTATTGTAAAAGAAGAAGAAATCATACTTTGGGGATAGTAGACATTTTCATTAGAGTCATTTTATACAGATTTCTGAGAACATTCTGTGTTATAAACAAAGTGCATGGAAAATGCCCAATGTTTATGTGATCTAATCATTATTACAATTCACCAAAAGATAGTGTAAATCGTAAATGTGTTTGCTTTTTTATTGTAAGGGAAAGAGCTTTGCCATAAAAACTTGCAAGGCAAACTCAAAAAATCATGTGTCCTGATTTCACCAAAGTAACATTTTCTAGTTTTGCCTGGAATTGTTTTTACTGATTTCCACAAAATGACCATTTCACAATGGGAAAATCTCTTTTATGAAAATAAGCCATTTGTTTGACTTGTTTGCTGTTTTCCACACTGGGGAAATAGTTTTCCTTTCTAGAAATTGTGGTATTTTGTGTTGAATTAGATTAATGAGTTCTCAGGAAAACTTGAGTGTGGCTCAGATTTTGTATGTGGAATTTCCCAAAAGATTGATAGGTTTGATTATAGGGCCTGATTCAACTCCCCTTGTAGTCAATGGGAAAACTCCCTTTGGGCTCAATTCCCCACTGACCTGCACTTTGTGTAGACATTTACAACAGTGCAAAGTGGGTGGAAATCATTGCCAAATTAGAATAGTGGAGCTTAAACACACTTTGTGCTCACTTTCCCCTGGTGTACATGACTACACAAGATTCTGGGCAGCGGTAAATCTGGTCCATTAACTTCAAAGGACATTAAATCAGGCCTATAAACAGATACCATAATTCCTCCTTTCTGTGGTTACTCAAGAGTAGATATTCTGTTTTATTACCACCTGCTTTTTCCATAAGGGATGCATGGCCAATTGAACAGAATTTTTTATTTGAAATGAAATGTGTTAGCATCAGTATTTTTCTCTAATGTTGTTTGTTACTGAACCTAATTCTCCTCCAGTTTACCTCAGTTTTACACAGGTGTAGCTCTACTGCCTTCAATGGATTTACTTTGAATTTTCACCAATGCAAGTGAAAGCAGAGTCTATCCATCCCCCCACACATCCTTTTTTTTTCCTGTCAGCAGAAACAAACATCTTCTATTTGCAGTATCAACAAATGTTTATAGATTTTTTTTCTATCTCTGCAAAAATGATTTCCAAAATCAGAGTTGTCGTACTGCCATCGTTAAGAGAGCAATGGGGCAGCTTTATGAACATCTTGTTTTTGCACATGGGATTATTCACAGATTGAGCCACAAAATTTATTTCTCAAAATTTCCTCTAAAAAGATGCTCGGTCTAGGGTTGTCATTCCTATGATAACATTTTCCATTTAAAAATTGCAGACTGCCTGATAATTCACCAGCTAACTCTTAATAAGTGAAGGTTAATGTTTCTTTATTTTTCATACCCTAATCAAGAACAATTATGGGTCTAAAGGCAAGTTCTTTCCAATCAAAAACTAGCTCTATAAACTTTGGATCATCTGAAAATGGTTCAACTTTGATTAGGATAATGCTATGGAGAAGAGTTTTAGGGACACTGCTGCATTCCCCCTGGTGCAGTAATAAGGGATCTTACCCACACTCCAGTTTTTAGGGATTGTCTCTCCTTTCAGGCCATGGTTGTGCACTGAAATGTTTTGATTTAGTTTGTAAAATCACAATGAAATGCTTTGGTCCTGTAGCCCTGTCAGGTCAGACGGGCTGGTGTGACCAAGGCACATTAGCTACAGGAAGCTAAAGATGATTGAAAGCTACACTTTGTATCCCCCAGGGCCTGGAGCCATCCAGCTACTGGGCTGCTTCAGTTTAGGTCCAGCTGCATAAGGCCCCAAAGAACCATTCTAACAGCCTGAAATCACTGGGTTTTAGACATATCCCATCTATCCCTTCTTTCCCCTGTGCATGTCCCTATGCCATCATGAATTACAAAATGGCACCCCGGATGGGACATGAACTCAGCACTAGCTTTGTTCATTTAACTTATATTACAATAGTGCACAAGTCCCAACCAAAATTGGGGCCCCATTGTGCTAGACACTGTACAAACACAAAGTAACAGACAAAGAGCATACAATCTAAATACATTTTTCTAAGAGGACAGTATGTAATACACTGCTTTAGTGTGGTTACTTGGTTATCTTTCCCCTTATGTGCTGGCCCTATCCACTATTATAATTTACTACTTACAACTTACCCTTTGAGCTCAAATTGTAGGACTGGTGCTGAAGGTCTGTCTCCTTTCAGGATTGTCATGTCCTAATATGTATGTGACTATGGTGCATTCCACATGCATGTGCAGTAGTGCACCAACAGGAAAACAGGCCTCTCTATGTTTAACGTAAAACATTAGTCAATTATACTCGTGCGGCAGCTGAGTTCCAAAAAGACATTTTTTTTAAACTTTGACTTTACCATCCTCTGATACAGTTAGTGAAAGCCCCTGTTAGGAGATAAAGCAGCAGCTGAGTATTCTAACAAGTGGCTTGTTAGTGAGGAATGTCCTAGCTGTAAGTATGGAGTAGTCTTGTCACTTTCCAGCCAATCCTCTGAGGATAATAAGTAAGGAGGACAAAATGAGTGCAGCCCTCCTGGGCCTCCCCTTAAGAGTTTAAAAGCAAAATATTGATTTTGAGTTACCCTGCTTCAACTCAGCTTCACTCTCATGATATTTTTATTCCCTTGTAGATTTCTGAGTCCATTTGTTTTTTAAAAAAATCACTGGCAAAACTGTGGTGTGTCCATGTAACATTCCTGCACCTAAAAATATGGTCAATTGACACCTTGAAGGTTTCCAGGCAACTGTAACCATTTGTGACATCTTTAGTTGCATCTCCAGGATGTTCAAAACAGATAAAGTGGATGAATTGATTTTAGTTGTATAAAACCCTTGACAAAATCTCTTTGTGGCCATCTAGTCAGTCTCCTGACGATTTGTAGAGTATTTGCTTATGCCATGAATTTGATCCTTCCCGCCTCTCCACTTTGTTTTCCAGCTTGATCCATTCTTGAATGCAGAGAAATCACTTTTCCCAGTGGTGGTAGAGGAACTCACCTAAAGTAAAACACAATGCTGCCCTGATATCATCAGCTCTGACTCCAGACATTCCAGTGTATTAGAATTTTGATGTGGAGGTTCATCCTGAAGATTATTTAAAATAACAATACTAAGAAGAAAAACTCTATTTCTTACTTTAATTCACTCCTATCCAACTTACTTCCCCTCCCCTCCCCTACTGCCCCATCACACAGTTTCAAATTTGTTAGTTTCTAAGGTGCCACAAGTACTCCTTTTCTTATCACACAGTTTATGAGCCTTACAGGGGCTGATCCAAAGCCCAGAGAAGTCTTTCCATTAACTTGAGCTGACAATGAATTGGGCCAA
The DNA here is from genome assembly GCF_009764565.3 of Dermochelys coriacea. Lineage (NCBI taxonomy): Eukaryota > Metazoa > Chordata > Testudines > Dermochelyidae > Dermochelys > Dermochelys coriacea. Next base: position 198,151,232 of record NC_050069.1, read on the forward strand.
AATAGCAACACTTAGTAAACTTTAATAATTTCACTGTTGTGCAGAACTTGAATCAAACTTTAGCACATTAGTGATCATATAAGATATAGTTTTTAAATGGATACATCTGATTGTATCTAACCCACGAGCTCCACACTGGTGCAAAACATGAGTGCAGTGATGGCAATTAACATATAATAAACATTAATTCCAATGTACAGTACTTGGCATCTCAATTTCCTTTGCCATAAATGGAAAATTAGATCAGAGACAGAAACTTGTGGGATATGCTGTTGGCAGAGACAAGTATTGACAAGCTGCAGTGATAATACTGCTAAATACTTTAAGAAACATGAAATGCTCCCACTTTGTTAGAAAGAAACTGATAATATGAGTTGTCACAGAAATCAATGAACCCAAGCAAACCACAACTGTTTTTATAGCCAGCAATCAAGTTAGGAAGTAGAGGTGCATGCAATTCAGAGATGCCTTGATTCAAAAAAGTACTTAAACACATGTGTGAGTCCCATTGCCTATATTGTTCATTAATACCCATTTAACCCATCTAGTCTGACCGGCAGCACAACACATGCCCTAGAATTTCACTCAGTTGTTCCTCCTCAAACCCATAATATCTGGCTGATCTAGAATATATGTCTTAGAAAGACATCCAACCTGGATTTAAAGATTTTAGGTGACAAAGATTCTTTTGTGCCTTCACTTTTTACACAACAGTGATAAGATGAGAGACCACATGAGAAACCACATGGGTACAGATTGGTTATTTGGGACCTATGTTCAATCCCTAGGCTGTATCTACACTATGAGGTAAGGGTGTGATCCCCGGCTCCTGTAGCCGCGATAGCATGGGTGGTGGCGACAGAGGCACCTGCTGAGTATATACCCACTGGTTTTAGGTAGGGGTGCATTCAACATGCCTCAGCTGTGCCTCCAAGGCCTCCAGCATGGCTAGACTGCTGTGTAAACCTGCGCTAGCTTAATGAGAGCTAGCACAAGTATGTGTACACAAGCGGGGGACTCGCACCCCTGGCTCATGGTGTACACACAGCCAGAGATTCCAAGGCCAGAGGGACCACTGTGATCATCTAGTCTGACCTCCTGCATAGCACAGGCCATAGAACTTCCCCAAAATAATTCCTGCAGCAGATCTTTTAGAAAAACATCCAGTCTTGACTTTAAAATTTCCAATTCCAATATCCAGTTTCTTTGCGTTTCTCATTCAACTATTCAGACTTTGCTAATCTGCATTTATTCTTTATCATTTTATTTAGTCTTGGTATGCCTTTTTTCTATTGTCAGATTGCTTTCAGCTTTATGAAACTGGCCCTTTTAAAGCTTTCTTTATTCTGTTTGCACATTATAAATATGATCAAGTCATGATCACTTGTACCTAAGCTACCATTAATTTTTAGTTCTGTGATCAGTTCCTCTTTATCAGTCAAGATGAGGTCGAATATAGAATTCCCCTGTGACGGATGCAACACTTTTTGAGTTAGGAAATGGTTATCTATAATATATAGAAATGCCAAAGATGTTTTACTACTGGCAGCATGGGACTTCCAACATATGACACACAAATTGAACCCCCCAATGATCACACAGTTTTTCCCCCTTCACATTGTAGATAGATACATAAGGAGCCAGTCATCCTGTTCCCTAATGTTATTTGGTGGTCCGTAGCAGACACCAACTAATACCCCACCATGCACTTTATCTGTTAGAACATTGATCCATAAGCATACAAGATCATTTTCTTCATAGTTAGTAATTCAGAAACAGGTAATGCCATTTTTGACATAGAGTGCCACTCCCACATCCCTTTTGCCCACTAGTCCTTCCTAAACCATTGTGCTAACTATACACAAACCTGCAAGGCCTACTTATAGACAGTACTTCTCCTCTGACTAGGGTTTCTGACAGCTTCTAAAACATAGTATAGGGTGAGCACCATTAGAGGACTCCCAAACTGTTTAAAGTCACACTACCCTATTCCTATACATTATACTCACTGTGTTAGTGACAGGTTTTATGTCTGAGAAAACACTGGTTTGTGAGATGTCATTCTGAGTGACGTTCTTTGTAATGAGGGACAAGAGATGAGGTATGTCTGGATAAAAATGAGGGGAACTGCAGCAGTCTGTGGTTTCAATGCCTGCTTTGTTTTGTTTGGCATTGCAAACCTAGGGCCAAATTCTCTGTTCATGTAATGCCATTGCCCTGCACCATAGCAAATTTGGGACCTGCTTTGGAGAGACAGGAACATCTGTAGTGGAAGTCTAGATATTATAAACACGAAACATTAAAATTGAGAGCTCAGAACCGCCACATAGAAAAGGGGTGTAATGGGGATACAAAATAGGCAGCCAACTCTGCATTTCATCCGTGGCGAATGGTGGGGATCTCCAGAGAGGGAGGGTGAAGTGGAGGAGAGGAGGGACTCTCACCACGCAGTGGCATACAACCTCGGGGAAGGGGTGGAGCAGGGAGGGGAAGAGATGGACTCCAGGTGGGGCCACCACGGCCCAGATGTCCGACAGCGGATCAGTAGCAGCTGTACAAGGAGAGGCTTAGCCTCCCCTGGACCATTATATCCGTCGTGCATATGCTGCACATCATCCTCCAACTTGACCTCCTCCTTCACAACTTCATCCTCAGTGTTGAGTCCACTGTCCAACGCTTCCAGCCCCACTGAGGCTGCATTGGTGGAGGTGGGTCGCCTCCAAGGATGGTGTCCAGCTTCTTATATAAGTGGCAGGTCTTCAGCGCAGCACCAGAGCAACGGTTTGATTCCCTTGCCTTCTAGTACACCTGCCTCAGCAACTTGATCTTCACATGGCACTGCTATGTGTCCCATTCGTAGCCCTTATCCAACAAGCTACGAGAAATCTGACCATAGATATTGAAGTTCATACAGCCGAGGGTGCTGAGGGAATTAGCTGATGAGATTGCAGAGCCATTGGCCATTTTCTTTGAAAACTCATGGCAATTGGGGGAGGTCCCAGATGATTGGAAAAGGCAAATATTGTGTCCATCTTTTAAAAAGGGAAGAAGGAGAACCTGGGGAACTACAAACCGGTCAGCCTCACCTCAGTCCCTGGAAAAATCATGGAGCAGGTCCTCGAGGAAACCATTTTGAAGCACTCAGAGGAGAGGAAGGTAATCAGGAACAGTCCACATGGATTCACCAAGGGCAAGTCATGCCTGACCAACCTGATTGCCTTCTATGATGAGATAACTGGCTCTATGGATATGGGGAAAGCTGTGGACATGATATATCTTGACTTTAGCAAAGCTTTGGTGATATGGTCTTCCACGGTATTCTTGCCAGCAAGTTAAAAAAGTATGGATTGGATGAATGGACTATAAGGTGGATAGAAAGCTGGCTAGATTGTCGGGTTCAACGGGTAGTGATCAACAGCTCAATGTCTAGTTGGCAGCTGGTATCAAGTGGAGTGCCCCAAGGGTTGGTCCTGGGGCCAGTTTTGTTCAACATCTTTATTAATGATCTGGATGATGGGATACATTGCACCTTCAGCAAGTTCACAGATGACACTAAGATGGGGGAGAGGTAGATACAGTGGAGGGTAGGGATAGGGTCCAGAGTGACCTAGACAAATTGGAGGATTGGGGCAAAAGAAATCTGATGAGGTTTAACAAGGACAAGTGCAGAGTCCTGCACTTTGGAAGGAAGAATCCCATGCACTGCTACAGGCTAGGGACCAACTGGCTAAGCAGCAGTTCAGCAGAAAAGGACCTTGGGATTACAGTGGATGAGAAGCTGGATATGAGTCAGCAGTGTGCTCTTGTTGCCAAGAAGGCCAATGGCATTTTGGGCTGCATTAGTAGGAGCATTGCCAGCAGATGGGAAGTGATTATTCCCCTCTGTTCGGCACGGGTGAGACCACAGCTGGAGTATTGCATCCAATTTTGGGCCCCCCACTACAGAAAAGATGTGGACAAATTGGAGAGAGTCCAGCGGAGGGCAATGAAAATGATCAAGGGGCTGTGGCACATGACTTACGAGGAGAGGCTGAGGGAACTGGGCTTGTTTAGTCTGCAGAAGAGAAGAGTGAGGGGGGATTTGATAGCAGCATTCAACTACCTGAAAGGGGGTTCCAAAGAGGATGGAGCTTGGCTGTTCTCAGTGGTGTCAGATGAAAGAACAAGGAGCAATGGTTTCAAGTTGCAGTATGGGAGGTCTAAGTTGGATATTAGGAAATAGTATTTCACTAGGAGGGTGGTGAAGCACTGGAATGGGTTACCTAAGGAGGTGATGGAATCTCCATCCTTAGAGTATTTTAAGGCCTGGCTAGACAAGTGCATCTTGTCCTGGCTGGGATGATTTAGTTGGGGTTGGTCCTGCTTTGAGGAGGGGGTTGGACTAGATGACCTTCTGAGGTCTCTTCCAACCCTAATCTTCTATGATTCTATGAAGCAGAGCTGGGACTGCACAGCCTCCTCTCCCCACAGTGCCAGCAGATCCAGCAAGTCAGGTGTGCTCCAAGCGGGAGAGTGTTTGCTGCGTGGAGCCACCATGTACAGTTGGAGAGATGCGATGTGAGCTCTCCACACTGAGCAAACAGGAAGTGGAATTTCAAAAAATCTCGGGCCTTTAAATGGGGAGGAATAGATGCCATGTACCTGGGTGCAGGACAGTGGAGTTTAAACTGCTGACCAGAGCAGTCAGGATAGGCACACCTTCTGGAGGCCATTTACAGCGACATAACCAAGCGCAGTGTATACACTGACTGTATAAACTTGTCAGTATAACCTTGCTGCAAAAAAGCTCTACGTTTCTCATTGAGGTGATTTTATTTTGTTACCAAAGCAGGGCAGAAGAAGCATTGCAGTTTTGTCGATGACACCTGACTTTCGTTGAGAAAACTGTGTAGTGTAGACAAGGCCTTTGCAAGAGGCGTAGCGCTTAGTTACATCAACGCAGCCTCAGTGTAGACACTGCATTCGACATAAGTAGTCACTGCGTTCTTTACATCGACTGTTGCTGCCTTTCAGAAACCATCCCACAATGCCCAATACTGGCAGTTAAATTGGTGCAGGTGCCCCTGCTGAGGACAGACACTGCTGACACAAGGAGCATAGTGTGGACATGTAAAACCAATTCAATTACTGTGGTGGCTGTATGTCGACGTAACTTAGGTCAACTTCATTTTGTAATGTTGACTTGCCCACAGAGTTTTCCTGCACCTCCTACTAGAATCACCAGATTACACTGTACTGACCACATAGGTGAAGCAGATTACTTTTCCCCCTTTCTTTTGCATGTGTGTGTGTGTGTGTGTGTACAAAGAGCATGAGCAAATATAATGGTGCGGTTTCACAGTGAGGCATGGACAGCGGGTATCAAAGGCTGGGAGAAGCTGAGCTTCCCCAAACAGTCCTGTGTGGCCCTGCCCATGCTCCGCCCCCAGGTCCCCTCCTGCTTCCTGCCACGCTCTTCTTCATCTCTTCTCCCGTGGCTGGGACTGAGGCTCGTGTGGGCCAGACTGTGGCCAGGGACTCCAGTTAGCTGGATCTGGTGCTCACGGCACCCTCCCACCTGGTGCTCCAAGCCTGGGGGCCATGCTGCCCATCCACCCAGCACTCCGGGGCTGGCAGGGGGGCCGTGCCTCCTGCCTGGCACTCCGGGGCTGTGGGAGGGGGACACGCCACCCATCCAGCAGCCTGGCACTCCGGGGCTGGGGGCCACACTGCCCACCCACCCAGTGCTCCGGGGCTAGGGTGGGGGCCACACCATCCGCCCGTCCAGCACTCTGGGGTGGGAGGGGGGGCAGGTGGCCACAGTGGGGAGGCTCTTGCAGGGATAGGGGTGGAAGGGGCGGAGCCTTGGACAGAAGGGATGGGACAGAAGAGCTAGCCTCCCCGAGCCCGCAGTTCACCCACCACCCATGTAGTGAGGCCTGAGACTTTATTGAAGCTTATGGCCAGATGAAGTTTAAAAGAAACAGTCGTAAATTAATACTGCAAGACTTGTTCAGTTTGGGGAACATGAATTCTTGTCTTGAGGGCTGTTGGGAGTTTTCTTTCAAGCTGTTCCAATTCGCTTTTGTGACTTGTCTTCAACCGAACAACATAAAATGAGCTGCATTCGATATTTCCAGGTGCTGGATGCTTCCTTCTACTTGTGCTGACAGAAAAGAGCAAGAATGAAAAGGATTGGTGTAAGGAGCATGGAAAAGGGGGAACAGTAAACTCTACGGCATGTTTGCACCCACCCCCCGCTTTCCTGAGCCTGAAAAGCCTCTCCAAAGGCAAACCAGGGTGGAGACTCTGGTGTGTTTGCAGATGTAGAAAGGAGACAAAGCTGGAGAACAGCTGCTGTCTGTGGCTGGCTTCCCTGGTGGATTTCTGACAGGAAATCTGTGTGGGAGTTAATGCAACTCGTAGAGCAGAATTTCCTCTACACTTTCTGTCCTGTTGCAGGGGGATGGGGAATGCAAACAGTGTGGAGAAAATCCAGTGGAGAAGGTAGGGTCAAGAGATCAAAGTGGCTCTACCTACTGACACCAAGGTTTTTGGATTTACAGCCATGTGTTTTCTAACCAGTGTGAGCATGTGTACACAATGATCAAAGGGAGCCTAGGCTATGACACAACCAGCTAGCATGATTGTAAACATATTAAATTGTGTCTACACTGGAGTTGGGGCGAAGGGGAGTTCCACTTGTGTTAAGCTAACTTTGCTGAAAAAAGTACTTTTTGGTTGTTGTGTAGAGAGGGCCAGCATGACAGTATCACCAAGCTACAACCAATACAGTTGTGTCTGCATAGTATGGTTTTTCTACAACCATCTGTCAGCTGTGTTTGTTTCCTCTCCTCTACCATCCTGCCTCATTGTGTTTGGGTTATTGCATTCTGAGAAAATGTGAGCAGCTATCCCATACCACCTCACCAGAGAAGAGAGTGCCCAAGAACATGCATGCAAAGCTGTACCTGCAGCTTATGATGCAATGGACTCTGAGATGTCCTAACACAGAGAGATCGGAAAGGAGGAAGGCCCGGTTGAACTGATTACAACAAAGGCATAGTTAGTTGGTCATAGATTCATAGATCATAATAGAAAAGGGACCACTGTGATCATCTTTTCTGACCTTCTGTGTAACTCAGGCCATGGGGTAATTTCTATACAAAAAACAGGGTTTCAGCCTGGTTACAGCTGCCTGCAAAGGTGACATATAGTTAGCTGCCACACTTACTAACAAAGTATTTACACACAACATGGCTGACACAAACTAAATTAAGGGTATGTTTCCACTGCCCACGTTACAGTGTGGCCGCAGCAGCGCTGTGACATGGGCAGTGTAGTCACATTTTTACACTCGGGGAGAGATCTCCCAGTGATAAAAAAAAAAAAAAAACACCCCGAACGAGCGGTGGTAGCTTTATTGCCAGGAGATCTATCAGCTTCAGCCAGGTCTGTAATTTTCTATAAATCAAAGAATTGGTTGATGGCTGCCATTAACACCTGCCAGCATAACATCTCCCATCTCAGCTCTGCCCATCCTACCAGTGGAGCTTAAAATGTTGAAATTCAAAATGACTTAGCTTCTAGACAGAAAGAAAGGAAATAAAAAGGGCTTTTGAAAAATGGGTAGGCTAACGCCTGGTATATATTTAAAACTCAGGCTAATACTACACTACAAATTACTTTGGTATAACGCATGTCGCTTAGGGGTGTGAATATTATAAGTTATATCAATCTAAGCATCGGTGTGGACAGCACTATGTTGGTGGGAGAGCTTCTCCTGATGACATAGCTACCGCCTCTCGTGGAGACAGGCGTTAGTAAGCCACAAGGAGAGCTCTTTCCCATCGGCTTAGAGCATTTTCATCAGAAGTGCTCCAATGGTGCGGCTGCACCGTTTCAGCTGCTGTAGTGTAGACGAAGCCTTAGACTGACATAGCTACAGCACTCAGGAGTGGGAAAAACCCGCACTCCTGAGCAACATAGTTTAACCTCTAGTTTAGACACAGCAAGGTCGACAGAAGAATGTTCCCATTGACCTAGCTACTGTCACTCAGGGAGTGATATACTTACAGCAACAGAAAAACCCCTTCCATCCGTACAGCTGTGACAAGTAGGGGTTAGCTATGGCACTGTAGCTATGCTGCAGTAGTCGTCCCTGTATTATAGGTATTGCCTAAGACAGGAGCAGTCACAATGGAAAGGAGGGACACAGAGCCCTTAGCATGTAGTAGAGGGGCAATTGGGGAGGGGGACCCAGAGACTTCATGATACCAGTTAGCAGAGGGCACAGAGAGTACATAAGATTTTACAGGAATCCCCTGGGATGGATATGTGCAATATAATTCATTACAGGGTGGCATGTGAGGTCTCTACTGAGAGCCAGTAGCCCACTGGTCATCATATTCATTGTGAATTGTATGTACAGATCATAACATACATTTAAGGAGTTGGGTGTCTATACTGAAAATTATGCGCATAAGGCAGGTGACCAGCAGGTGACATATCTCAGACAGGTTCTTTTCACCCTGTGGGGGTCACAGACACTTATCTCCCTGTCTGGTCATTGTATATTGTGTGCCTCACAATGTATGCCTATTTGCACACTCAGACAGATGCTGATTAACAGATAGTGAAATCTACAAGAAAAGAGTATACAGGAAAAAAAAAGGAGTACTTGTGGCACCTTAGAGACTAACAAATTTATTTGAGCATAAATTTTCGTGAGCTACAGCTCACTTCATCGGATGCATTTGATGGAAAATACAGAGGGGAGATTTATATACACACACAGAGAACATGAAACAATGGGTTTATCATACACACTGTAAGGAGAGTGACCATATGTAACCATTTGTTTCCAATTCTTTGACTTGCTATCACTTGAATCTCTGTTCTTTGTTAAATAAATTTATATTTGATTTCTCTATAAAAATGTCTAACCGCTGTGGGTTAAGCAGAGCAGTGATCTGAGATGCAACTGGACAGCTGGGGCATACTTTTTCTTTGGAAGCAACGGATCTGTGAATACTGTGAGTGTCCAGGGGACCAGGGGCTGGACACTCCCTGGAGACCCTCAGAGCAAAGGGGTTGGAGGGTGCCAATCACTAACCTGCAGAGTTATGCGGGGCCTGGTTTGGAGGTCAGAGAGAATGGAAAGATGCAGGGAGCCCATGTGTGGGAAACATGCTTGGACTACAGAAGCAATAAAGTGTGTGACCCTCTATTCCTAGAGTACGTGGGCCAAATTCCATTTTTGATGTGACTCCATTAGTGTTAGACCAGGGATTAATTTGACTCACTGTTATTGACCATATTACTGAGTTTATAAAAACTTGTTTTAAAAGCCACCAAAAAAAAAAGTTTAGTCATTGGTTTATTTTCCTGTGAATGATAGTAACAGTTCAGCCTGCAAAAGCTGATGTGATTGTGAACTATTTTTTTCAGCTGTCACAGTTCAAATGCCCTTCGCATTTATGTTCTACACAACATTGCTTTAACAGCTTTAATTCTCTATCATACTTTGTTTATTATTTAGGGTATGTATTTAATCGTCCTCTAACTTGATTTTTTAAGAATGATATTATATTAATGAGACAGTCTCCAAGATTGTTGGCACAAACTTTCTTTTATCTTTTCATATCTGATGTGTATTTGCAAAACCTATATAGTTATATTTCGCAAAAGAAAACAACTATTAAAAACACAAGTATTCTATGAAATGTTCACACTTCAGTGGCTGTATCCCTGTTCTCTCTTGCCTTTTGCTGTTTTTCACTTGTACCTTTGAGGGACTGTCTATATTAATTACACCAATTCACATTTTCCCTAATGAAAACAGGTCAATTCAGGTTTTCAGTATAGAGACCTGGCCCTGGCCAGAGGGTGAACTGAACCCATATGCAGCGAAATGGTTGATCATTACGGAGGCCACAGCAATTTCTGTAAAATTAGAACTCTCTTTAAAAATAAGAAATGTTTAGGTTTCATGTTTGCAAAGAAAGGCTTTAGAATATGGAACAAGTTTAAACTTCTACTGTGCTCTCTGACTGAGCCTTTAATTAGTCAGACAGCTGCATTAAGCTTGATTTGCCACAATGATTGCACAAGGTGCAAGGCAGTAGATAATCAGGCCCAGAGGCTCTGAGAGGTGAATTGCCTTACTGTTTACTCTGAAACCTAATGGTGGCAACTGGCAATCAAACTTCATTAACTTTTTACTGCTGATCATTTTAGCACAAATATCCAGCAACCCTGGAAATTTGAATAGAATTAAAATAGGGTACCATCACTTAATTTGTTCCTGTTTGAGCTCTGTTGGCAGCACCATATACATTTACAGCATTATGGGCCTGATTCTCAAGGATAAGCAAGCAACTGCAAATCTCATTTTAGTCAAGCCCTGAGAAAACAGATATCACATCAAGCATGGCAGTGCTCAAAAAGCACCTGATCCTGCAGTCCTCATGAAGACAAACCGCTCTATGTAATCCAGGGAGGTATTTATTTCTATGCATATCGCTGGGTATACAAGCATCTTACACATTTTAAAAAAATATATACAGAAGGGTCTCTGTGTATCTCTCGCTCCTTTCTCCTATGGGAAAGGATTGTATTGGCTTCAGTGAGAAATTGCATTAACGCGGACACAGATTTCTTGCATGCAAATCCAGAGGCTGAGAAAGAGACAGTGTGATAAATATGCTAAGCATGGAAAAAGTGGTTTATCCTTTGGAGTTACGTTAGAGTGTGTTTAAAAAAGAGAGAAAAAAGATCAAATACAAGTATTACATGTTTATAACATTTAAGCAACAAGAGATAGGAGAACAAAAATGGGAGGCAGCAGAGTTTTTAAATGCCACTGAAAATAACCCATTATAGTTTGGTCTCAGAGTAGCAGCCGTGTTAGTCTGTATTTGCAAAAAGAAAAGGAGTACTTGTGGCACCTTAGAGACTAACAAATTTATTAGAGCATAAGCTTTCGTGAGCTACAGCTCACTTCATCGGATGCATTGAAGTGAGCTGTAGCTCACGAAAGCTTATGCTCTAATAAATTTGTTAGTCTCTAAGGTGCCACAAGTACTCCTATAGTTTGGTCTGTATTTTAAAAGTGGTCACATAGTCCCGGGTTCGGAGGACGAGAGGTTTGATGGGAGGGTCGGGGTAAATTCAAAATAAAAATGTTGGAAAGGTCAGGAAATTGTCATCCTGGTGAGATCCAGTCAGCTGGAATATTGTCTCAAAGGAACTGATGAAAAACCAGCTAAGCCACTTGAACTAGGCTGAACAAAACACTAGGGAATATACTATAGCCAGGCTCTCAACATGGGGGTCACAAACAGCTGTCAAGAAGTGGCAACAATTCCCATATCACTAACTTGGAAGTGGATCTGAGCTTAATTCTGGCTAGATAGAAGGGAGAAGCTGTGCTTGGAAAAGGTTAAAAACGATTGTACTACAGTGACCAATCCTGCACTGGCTGGAGATGGACTAGAAGGCCTCTGCCAACTTCTGTTCTATCCAATCTGGTAACTTCTGTTCTATCCAGCCGCACAGGATAAACCCATTTCTGTTAAAATGATCTGCAGTGAAAGAGATATCAACATGGATATTTAAATTATCCTTTCTTCAGGATTAACTCACCGCTGAGATAAGTTGTGAAGTTCACCTCTCTGAGCACTATTATTTCCAGGCTGATTGTCTATTTACAGAATAAGTACAGTAAAGACCTGATCCAGTGCCCATTGAAGTCAATGGAGATACTGCCATGATCATTGGATCAAGCCCTTTAGGTTACATCTACACTGCAGCTGGGAGTGTGCCCAGGCAGACGGACTTGCACTAGCTTTGCTTGAGCTAGTGCTCCAACAATAGCAGTGTGGACATTGCAGCGTAGGCGGCAGTTCAGGCTAGCTGACCAACTCCAAGCACGTCTGACCCACTGAGTCCACACTGCAGCAGCTAGCCCAAGCTGCCTCCCATATCGCAATGACCATGCTGCTAGTCATAGCGCATTACCTCGAGCTAACCCAGTGCGAGTCTCGCTACCCAGGCTGGGAGGTGTGCTTCCAGCTGCAATATAGACATGCCCTGAAGGGCCTGAAGACTCGTTTTAACTGCAATAGACTTTGATTCAGGCCCTAATTGCACTGCACTGGTTCTTGTCTGGAAGAGTCTATTTGCAACTGGAGACCTTGTCTTCAGTAGGACCTAGGACATTTGTAACTATGTTTCCCACCATAGCTACTCCTAATAGGAGCATTGGTAGAGACAGGGCCTAGTGGCACTTGCATTTTAGGTAAACCCGCTTTGAGCAGGGCTAGATCACACAGTGCTTGTTGCTTCCTGGAGCACTGTCTACAACAGCGCACCCACTGTTGTTTCTTCCATTGGAGCTGATCCATTAATAGTAACAGTGGAAAATTTTAACTCAAATTCCCTAAATATCGCTATAGCCACAAAACTTATTTTCTAATCAATGATTAAATTTTTACAGAAACGGAGGAGGCCACTAAGGAAGTGCAGGGACAGTGATTTGGACCATGACAATTCACTGCAACCCCAGAAAAACCCCAGTTTTTCTTCCAGTTCCTTCCCTCCCTCCTCTAACACTTGCTTTTTTTCTTCTCCTAGCTTTTCAGTGATGCCACTGGAAAATGGAAATGAAGCTATTTTTAAAAGATCACACCAAGGAATGTAGCTTCTTTTTAAAGCATTCTTTGACATCAGTTGACTAACAGCTGTAGAGTAACTCTTCAGGGCACAGACTGTGTTCTCTGTCAAGGGACACTCATCTGCTTTCTCACATGAGTCCTGTCTATTTTGTAACTTTTTTTAAATTGTATTGTTAATTAAAAACACAATGAACACAAATTGAATGAATAAAAAGAACTGTCCATCTCTCCCCTCACTGTATGGTTTTCAAAAAGAGATGAATTACAGACAGGCTATTTAATTAAAAAAAGACATTTCCTTTCTCTTTTCAGTTTAATCCCTAAACATTATGTACAAATATTTTTTTCTTTAGATTGTTTGTCTATGTATTGAATAATGAAATCAAGCAGTTCTTATTTAGGGCCTGATCTAAAGCACATTGAAATCAATGGGATATGGACTAGGCCCTTACAATAGGATTTTTGCCTGAGTAAGGGCTAAAAGATTTTGTCCATATTGTATTGAAGGAGATACAATATTTATGAATGAATATATTTTGTCCATGAACATACATACTTTTCTTGGTTCTCCCCTAACTCTTGTGCAATTGGGAGCTGAGATGTGGATATGCAGTGTGCTTACTAGCTCGTCTTTAATGAAGAGGTATTTCCTCTCGCTCAGCTGTCATTCTTGGCCACATCACAGATTCTTTCAGACAGAAAAATAATTGGCCATTTTATTTGAGCTTAGAAGCAGGAAAGCCATAGGGAATTGTGCAATGTGTATAAATCTGGGACGATTATTATAGTGGCACCCACTAGTATCTCCTCAGACCTAGGGATTCAACTTTCCATTAGCCTCCCGTATCTCCCAGGCCTTGTCACTCAGTTCTAAGCACTTGCATGACGTTTGGCATACATTTTCATGAAATTTAACATACAAGGTCCAAATCCTCAAAGGAAAAACATATCCCTTTCTGAGCTGTTAAACGATGGGACAGACATGCCAGTCTCTCCAACCCCCCAATCTTCTTTAACTGAATTATTTTGGGATATGTGTCCAGACTTTGAATTGGCTTCTTTTGCTGTTTCCTTTAAAGAAGCATTTTGAGACCTATTGGGCTGTTTTACTTAGGAGTGCCTGCACATTGTGTAACAGCCACCTTCATCAAATATCACACAGGGCTATTCAGGATGCAAAAATATTCAGCATGTGTAAAATGCACCCCTTGTTAGCTCCTAAATACCCAAGCACACGTGGATGACCTTGAGGACACGTCTACACTAAAGCTATGGTGATGTAGCTATACTGGCAGTCTCCATAGTGTAGATATACCCAAGGATGGTGGCTCAGGCCAGCCTCCCAGGTACATACCCACGGAGTCTGGGAGGGTTTGTGCTCAGGCAGCTAACCCCAGCTGGCATCCTTGCTACCTCCAGCTACACTGCTATTTTTAGTGCACTAGTTCCAGCAGAGCTAGCACCTGTCTGTCCTCCCAGGCTGGGAAGCATGCTCCCAGCTGAAGTGTAGACATTCCAGAGTGACTGTGCAGCTGTATGACCGGAGCCCAAGTTGGAGATGTATTCTGTTCTGCTCCTTGACCCCCTTCCCCTTTATCCTATCCTCGACTTTATGTGGTCTGGACTTAATATTTTGGAAGCCATACCCTCTACCGGTCCCTTTAGGGGAGCAGTCAATTAAAACTCCATGAATTTAGTTGAATATTCTGGGCCATTTTGATGGGTTTTACAAAGGGAGAGTATGAGATGGATATTTTTAATACCCAAAAAAGTCTAGGTTAAGTTGACACATAAAGGAAAAACCTTGCATTTGTGTATCTTTTTTTGCTTCTTTAGACTGTAAAACAAAGTCTTGAAAGGTTGTTGCTGTCTCTCCCTCACTGTCTTTGTTTTTACATTAGATTACAAATATCAGGTCTTTCTCTATTCTATTATTGCTGGAGGACAGCTGGAAAACTAGTGAGATTATAATGTCTTAAGAGACTGAAACGTGAATAGGCGAGATGGGAAGAAACATTTAATCAGACTATTTACAACCATTTTTGGTGGGTTTTGTTTTGTATTCTCTATATAATTCAGACTCCTTCAGGGGGACAGAGTTCCCCTATTTCCAAGTTAGAAAACAAGCAGAAATAAACTTACTGTGGGGGGAGCAGAGGGACCCTTTCAGACATTCTTTCCATGTGATAGAGGAGTGAAAAATGGCACCAGCATAACAATTGTTCCTTTGTAGGTCACATTTAAAGTGACTACTTTTTTCATAATGTAGCTCACTTCATTGTACTAGGATATTGTACCCTATATACTGCATCTACCTGGGCAAAAATCCGATGTGTATTTCTTCATTGGCAGTCGCAATGACAGAAACTCTAGTATTGACAGGGCTCAGGTGTTTTATCACTGTGTAGCCTAATGTCTGAGGGCTTGTCTACTCTACCAGCCAGATCGATGGGCAACGATAGATCCAGCGGGGGTCAATTTATTGTGTCTGGTTTAGAGGCGATAAATCAACTGCCAATTGCTTTAGCGTCAACTCCAATACTCCACCTCAACGAGAAGTGCAAGGGGAATTGACGGGAGAGCATCTCCCATTGACACACTGCAGTGAAGACACCATGGTAAGTAGATCTAAGTATGTCAACTTCAGTTACGTTATTCACATAGCTGAAATTGCATAACCTAGATCGATCCCCCCCCCATCCCCACCCCCTGTAGTGTAGACCAGCCCTGAGTCCTCTTGGCAGTAGAATTTCCTCCAGATGAATGACGTGTCTGATTTTTGCCAGTATAAATACACCCACCTTGTCTACACTAGGAAGATTAGGACACCTAATTCTCTACTAATGCATTCCCTCTGGTGCTAGCACAGTAGAGTAGATGAGGCTCTTGACAAATATTTTAAAACCTGAGAGCCAAAGTTGGATTCTTAAATCTTTGTCTGGGCACTTATATAGAGCTGACTTGATTCTGAGCCCCCACAAATGCCAGTAAAGTAAATTGGAGCTGCAGGTTCTGTGCACATTTGGAAATCAGGCCTCTTGTACTTAGGTGCCTACATCTGAATTTTGAAGCTTAACTTTATGTAACCAGGTGTTTTAAAAAAAGGGCCCTTGTGTTTTTTCCCAGGCTATCCTCTTTTGCCTGGGTCTTGCAAATACTCACATGAGTAACTTTGGAGTTATGTATATACATAAAACTACTCTGGTGTACAAGTGTCTAAGGAATTTGGTACTTAAAAATGCATTTTTTAAATTAACAAATGAATGGCACCAGGAAAGTACACTACCATGATCATATACAATACAGTAACTTCAAATCTCATGTTTAATCATCCCAACTGTCTGCAAGCAGTCATTTCAAATTGTATAGTTTCAGAGTAGCAGCCATGTTAGTCTGTATTCGCAAAAAGAAAAGGAGTACTTGTGGCACCTTAGAGACTAACAAATTTAGTTGAGCATAAGCTTTCATGAGCTACAGCTCACTTCATCGATAAAGTGAGCTGTAGCTCACGAAAGCTTATGCTCAACTAAATTTGTTAGTCTCTAAGGTGCCACAAGTACTCCGTTTCTTTTTTCAAATTGTATGACCATTTCAAAGTGCTTTTTTATAACAGTCTCCTCTGTGATCTAGCTAAAAGTTTTTATTTGTTTACTTTTTACATGGTTGAACTATTAAGGAATGTATAAAACAGGAGTGAAGTATACAGAATCATTAATATAATCCTTATGTAGTACAGCAATTGAATATAGTTATCTATTAATGGAGATTCTCTATGTCCTAGTAAGGAAGCGAGGGCAGACGATGATAAAATACGAGTAGACTCTGATGAGAAACAGTCAAATAAAAAAGAGTCCCATTCAATATCATATAATAGCAGAGAGCTAAATAGTGGCAAATTTTTTAAGTGCTTATATCCAAATGCTAGATCTAAATAATAAGATGGGTGAACTAGAATGCCTCGTATTAAATGAGAATATTGATACAATAGGCATCACAGAAACTTGGTGGAATGAGGATAGTCAATGGGACACAGTAATACCAGGATACAAGGAATATCAGAAGGACCAAACAGGTCGTGCTGGTGGGGGAGTGGCACTATATGTGAAAGAAAGCACAGACTCAAATGAAGTAAAAATCTTAAATGAACCAAAGTGTACCATAGAATCTCTATGGATAGTAATCCCGTGTTCTAACAATAAGAATATAGCAGTAGGGATATATTACTGACACCTGACCAGGATGGTGATAGTGACTGTGAAATGTTCAGGGAGATGAGAGAGGCTATAAAAATAAAAAACTCAATAATAATGAGGGATTTCAACTATCCCCAGATTGACTGGGTACATATCACCTCAGGACAGGATGCCGAGATAAAGTTTCTTGACACCTTAAATGACTGCTTCTTGG
This sequence comes from Dermochelys coriacea, assembly GCF_009764565.3. Taxonomy (NCBI): domain Eukaryota; kingdom Metazoa; phylum Chordata; order Testudines; family Dermochelyidae; genus Dermochelys; species Dermochelys coriacea. The sequence continues at coordinate 198,168,295 of NC_050069.1, forward strand.
AGAAATTAGTCCTGGAACCCACAAGAGGAGAGCCAATTCTTGATTTAGTCCTAAGTGGAGCACAGAATCTGGCCCAAGAGGTGAATATAGTTGGACCGCTTGGTAATTGTGACCATAATATAATTAAATTTAACATCCCTGTGATGAGGAAAACACCACAGCAGCCAACACAGTAGCATTTAATTTCAGAAAGGGGGACAACACAAAAAAGAAGAAGCTAGTGAAACACAAATTAAAAGGTACAGTGCCAAAAGTGAAAACCCAGCAAGCTGCATGGAAACTTTTTAAAGATAGCATAATAGAGGCTCAACTTAAATGTATACCCCAAATTAAAAAACTATAGTAAGAGAACCAAAAAAGTGCCACCATAGATAAACAGCAAAGTAAAAGATGCAGTGAAAGGAAAAAGGCATCCTTTACAAAATGGAAGTTAAATCCTACTGAGGAAAATAGAAAGGAGCATAAACTCTGGCAAGTGAAGTGTAAAAACATAATTAGGAAGGCCAAAAAATAATCTGAAGAACAGCTAGCCAAAAACACAAAAAGTAATAGCAAACATTTTTTTCAGTACATCAGAAGCAGGAAGCCTGGTAAACAACAGTGGGGCCACTGGCCGATCAAGATGCTGAAGGAGTCCTCAAGGACGATAAGGCCATTGCGGTGAAACTAAATGAATTCTTTGCATCAGTCTTCAGAGCTGAGGATGTGAGGGAAATTCCCAAACCTGAGCCATTCTTTTTATGTGACAAATCCAAGAAACTGTCCCAGATTGAGGTGTCAGTAGAGGTTTTGGAACAAATTGATAAAATAAACAGTAATAAGTCACCAGGACCAGATGGTATTCACCCAAGAGTTCTGCAGGAACTCAAATAGGAAATTGCAGAACTACTAACTATGGTTTGTAACCTATAATTTAAATCAGCTTCTGTACCAAATGACTGGAGGATAGCTAATGTGATGCCAACTTTTAAAAAGGGCTCCAGAGGTGATCCTGGCAATTACGCACCAATAAGCCTAACTTCAGTACAGAGCAATCTGGTTGAAACTATAGTAAAGAACAGAATTGTCAGACACATAGATAAACATAATTTGCTGGGTAAGAGTCAACATGGTTTTTGTAAAGGGAAATCATGCCTCACAATCTACTAGAATTCTTTGAGGGGGTCAACAAGCATGTGGACAAGGGGGATCCAGTGGATAGAGTGTACTTAGATTTTCAGAAAGTCTTTGACAAGATCACTCACCAAAGGCTCTTAAGCAAAGTAAGCTGTCATGGAATAAGCAGAATGGTCCTCTCATAGTTTAAACACAGGAAACAATGGATAGGAATAAATGGTCAGTTTTCAGAATGGAGAGAGGTAAATAGTGGTATCCCCCCAGGGTCTGTATTGGAACCAGTTCTATTCAACATATTCATAAATGATCTGGAAAAAGGGCTAAACAGTGAGGTGGCAAAATGTACAGTTGATATAAAACTACTCAAAATAGTTAAGTCCAAAGCAAAGAGCTACACCGGAGTCTCACAAAACTGGGTGACTGGGCAACAAAATGGCAGATGAAATTCTAGGTTGATAAGTGCAAAGTAATGCACATTGGAAAACATAATCCCAACTATAAATGTAAAATGATGGCATCTAATTTAGCTGTTACCACTCAAGAAAGAGATCTTGGCTCAGTATCTGAAAACATCCACTCAATGTACAGCAGCAGTCAAAAAAGTGAACAGAATGTTGGGCATCATTAAGAAAGGGATAGATAATAAGCAGAAAATATCATATTGGCACTATATAAATCCATGGTACACCCACATCTTGAATACTGTATGCAGATGTGGTCGTCCAATCTCAAAAAAGCTATATTGGAATTGGAAAAGGTCCAGAAAAGGGCAACAAAATGCTTAGGGTATGGAAAGGTTTCCGTATGAGGATGGATTAATAAGACTGGGACCTTTCAGCTTGGAAAAGAGACGACTAAGGGGGGTTATGATAGAGGTCTATAAAATCATGGCTGGTGTGGAGAAAGTAAATAAGAAAGTGTTATTTAGTCCTTCTCATAACACAAGAACTAGGGGCCTATTCAAATGAAATGAATAGGCAGCAGGTTTAAAACAAACAAAAGCACGCAACGCACAGTCAACCTTTGGAACTCTTTGCCAGAGGATGTTGTGAAGGCCAGGACTATAACAGGGTTCAAAAAAGAACCAGATAAATTCATGGAGAATAGGTCCATCAGTGGTCCAGGATGGGAAGGGATGATGTCCCTAGTCTCTGTTTGCCAGAAGCTGGGAATGGACGACAGGGGATGGATCACTTGATTATTATGTTATGTTCGTTCCCTCTGGGAATTGGCATTGGCCACTGTTAGAAGACAGGATACTGGGCTAGATGGACTTTTGGTCTGACCCAGTATGGCCATTCTTATGTACAAATTCTGATAGAGGCTAATCATTGAGGGCCTGGTCCAAAGTCCATTGAAGTTAATGGAAAGCTTTTCTGGACACACTAGCATTGACTTTTCATCAGGTCAATAGGAATCTTTCCAGTAATGTCTTTATGCTTTTAGCTAGTATCAATAAACATTGTAAATAGATGTTAAAGGTTTGTTTGTTTGGCTTTCTCATTTTCTTCCGCATGATCTCTTTCAGTAGCTAATAAGCATTTTTATTAATTTGCATAATATCTCATTTAAAAGACAGAGAACAAATGCACTGTTCAGCTGCTATGAACTACAAATTCCTGATCTGTGCCCATTTAGTCTGCACACTGGAAATATTCTGTGTGCATCTACTGGATTGTAAACAATGGGGAAACCTACAGAAGAGGAATCACCTGCCTCCTCAATGTGTCATGCAGATCAGAAAGTTCCATCCTTCAAATAAATTTGTTAGTCTCTAAGGTGCCACAAGTACTCCTTTTCTTTTGCGAATACAGACTGACAGGGCTGCTACTCTGAAACCCATCCTTCAATGTGGAACCCACTCAGATCTCTGAAGTTTAACAAAGAGCTCCCGATTATCAGCTGATTTACAAGACATGCACTTGCCTGAGGCTAACAGGAACGCCTCACTCAGCTCCCCCTTCTCCTTAACACTGATCACAATACAGCCCCCAAGTAAAGTGATGGTCCCTAATTCATGTCATCCCTGAGAAATAAATATGTGTCTGTGAGTGAATCTGGCAGATCATGAACTAGCTTCCGATATTTAACTATTTAAATTGTTTTCAGTGTTATTCCGCTCAGTCCTTACAAGCATATTGTTTCTCGCGCATACACACTGCCTGGGAATAAGAGGCTTCAAAGAGGCTCCCTGCGTGATGTGAAATTGGCAGCAGATTATTGTCAGTCCTCCAGGGCGAATGTTATAAGAGCCCCCCAGAGTGATTCTACAACGTCATGCACGCCCAGGGAGATGAAGTGTATGTCTGAGCACGTCCTGAACGGTATGTAAAATGTGCTTCCCTAAAGTCTCTCTATGTGCCCGCTGCATCCATACCTTGAGAGAGAGCTAGCTCAAGGGGCGAGCCCTAGGCACCCCGTAGCAAGGCGCTCTGCACATAAACGGGTCCAAGCCAGAGCTCCGTGCGCTAGATACCCAGGGGACGGCAGCCAGTAGGTGCGCACGGGCTGTGGGGCGCAAGGTGGGCGCGCTCAGCCAGGGGCTATGGCCAGGGGGGCGGCTGTGGGCGCCGCCCCGCGCTCCGCGCTCGCTTGTAAGACTCCGTGGGAAGCAGGGACAGGATCGGGCCCTGGCTCCGGAGACTTGGACACGTGCGCGGCTCAGCCGAGGGCGGCCAAGGGGCCTGTCAGCTCCTCGGCCGCTGGGGGGGGCGGGGCTGCGCACGCAGCGAGCGAGGCTGGGGCGGGGCGGCGCACGCAGCGAGCGAGGCTGGGGCGGGGCGGGGCGGGGCGGCGCACGCAGCGAGCGAGGCTGGGGCGGGGCGCGGCGGGGCGGCGCACGCAGCGAGCGAGGCTGGGGCGGGGCGCGGCGGCCGGGCTGCGCGGGGACTCGCTCCTCGGCCGCTCCCCGTAGGCCGCGCTGGGTGGCTGGAGCCCCAAGCCAGCTGCGGGGCCCCTGGGTCGGACGCCCGCGCCCAGCCCATTGGAGCCGCTGGGTGTGAGCGGGGGCGGGCTCGTGCCCCTCCCTCGCGGCCGGCCGGCTCCCCGCGCAGGGCTGCCCCCCGCTTCCCACCCCCTGCCTGCCACTGGACGGTCATTGCTGCCAAGGGATTCCCCAGGCCCCCCGCCTCTCCCGCTAGCCAGGCGCCTTGCGGGTATCAGACCCTCAGAGCGGCCGCAGGGGCTCAGACCGAAGGGCCGTCCAGCCCAGTAGCCTGTCCGCCGCCAGGCGCCCCAGAGGGAGTGAACAGAACAGGGTCAGCATCGCGTGAGCCAGCCCCTGTCGCCCAGTCCCAGCTTCTGGCAAACAGAGGCTAGGGCCACCATCCCTGCCCATCCTGCCGAATAGCCACTGACGGATCTATCCTCCAGGCATTTAGCCGGTTCTTTTTTGAACCGCTATAGCCGCGGCCTTCTCAGCATCCTCTGGCAAAGAGTTCCACAGGTTGCCTGTGCCTTGTGTGGGGGGAAAACAAAAAAACAAAAACAAAAAAACTTCCCTTTGTTTTAAACCTGCTGCCTATTCATTTCATTTGGTGAGCCCTCGTTCTTGTGTGATGAGAAGGGGTAAATAACACTGCCTTGTTTTCTTTCTCCACACCTATCATGATTTTATAGTCCTCTGTCATAAGCCCCCTTAGTCATCTCTTTTCCAAAAGTCCCAGTCTTATTCATTCTTATTAGTCTATCCTCATATGGAAACCATTCCATACCCTAAGCATTTTGTTGCCCTTTTCTGAACCTTTTCCAATTCCAGTATATCTTTTCTGAGATGGGACGATTACATCTGCACACTCTTCAAGATGTGGGTGTACCATGGATTTACATAGCGGCATATCATATTTTCTGTCTTATTACCTATCCTTTTCTTAATGATTCCCAGCATTTGTTCACTTTTTTGACTGCCGCTGCACATTGAGTGGATGTTTTCAGAGAACTAGCCACACTGACTCCAAGATCTCTTTCTTGAGTGATAACTATTTTAGACCCCATCATTTGATATGTATAGTTGGGATTATCTTTTCCAATCTGCATTACTTTGCATTTATCAACATTGAATTTCATCTTCCATTTTGTTGCCCAGTCACCTAGTTTTGAGAGATCCATTTGTAGCTCTTCACAGTCTGCCTAGGACTTAACGATCTTGAGTAGTTTTGTATCATCTGCAAATTTTGCCACCTCACTGTTTACCCCCTTTTCCAGATCATTTATGAATATGTTGAATAGGACTGGTCCCAGTACAGACCCCTGTGGGAAACCACTATTTACCTCTCTTCATTCTGAAAACTAACCATTTGTTCCTAACCTTTGTTTTCTATATTTTAAGCAGTTTCTGATCCCTGAGCAAACCTTCCTTCTTATCCCATGACAGCTTACTTTGCTTAAGAGCCTTTGGTGAGGGACCTTGTCAAAGATTTCTGAAAATCTAAGTACAGTCTATCCACTGGATCCCCCTTGTCCACATGCTTGTTGACCCCTCAAAGAATTCTAGTAGATTGGTGAGGCATGATTTCCCTTTACAAAAACCATGTTGACTCTTCCCCAGCAAATAGCGTTCAACTATGTGTCTGACAATTCTGTTCTTTACTATAGTTTCAACCAGTTCACCTGGTACTGAAGTCAGTGAATTGATCCCCACTTACAGCTGTAAGCATCATTTTGATTGTCCCCCCAATAATCTGTAGTCAGCTGAGGTGCCTGCAGAGGTCTAAGACAGAACAAATCATTAAAGATGAAATCCTGACCCCACTTAAGTCGATGGTAAACTCCCATTGATTTTAATGAGGCTGGATTTCACCCTAAGCAGGGCCATCCCTACCCATACGCAAAGTGCGCAGCTGCGTAGGGTACCAGGAAATTTGGGGCACCACATTTCCTGGTGCCCTGCATAGCTGCGTGCTGCTCCAGCCCCTGCCCCGCCTCTTCCCAATAGCCCCCGCCCCTGCTCTGCCCCAGCCCTGCCTCCACTCCAGCCCTTCCCCAAAGCCCCTGCCTTGCTCCGCCCTGCCCTTTCCCACCCCTGCTCCCCTGAGGACTCCAGCAAGACCAGGCGGCGGGAAGTGCAGCGACCAGGCCCCAGTCGTGCCGCTGGTGAGTGCTGGGGGGCGGTTCCCCCCTGCTACTCAAGCCAGCCCCCGCCTCGAGGAGGCCTGCCCCCCCACATGGGGGGGCTGCGTAGGGCCCCAGAATAGCTAGGGATGGCCCTGACCCTAAGTGTTTTCTCTGGGGGTTTTCCACCAGCCTTTTTCTTCCTTCACACTGCCCACCTTCATGATCATCTAATGTAGACCTGCCACGGGTCTTATAATCAGGGGGGCTTCTACCTTTCTCCACGCAGGTCTAGACCAAATGGTGAAAATGCTGGCACCTTTTCTACCTTAGCCCATTGCTACCACTGGGGGCAGTAATGTAGGAAGTGCAAAAGGAAGGGCTAATGTGAACAAGGACCAAGATGCAGTGAGGCTGACCCATCTCTATTATTTGCAAGTGCTCCTGTAGTATGTACCTAGCTTTGGTTCTAATTTCTCCATATTTTTGTAGTTGACTTAGTCTTTATTGCTTCAGTTAAGTAATATCTGGGTACTCACTAAACCTTCTTGTGTGATGGTTGTCATAAGTGGTACTGGGTGAACAGTTACTGCTTCTGATATTACCATATCCCACTGTTAATTATTTTTTTCAACCCACAGAGTTAATTGTTTTCCTACTGTAAGCCTCAGCTTGAGTCCACCTGGAGCAAAAATATCAAAAATGTAATATTTCTCTACTAACATGTTGTCAGCAGGAAATATTTGATAGCTCTGACATGAACTCCAGTTATGCAAGCAGCTCAGCGTGGGTTTTATCAGGGCCATCACAATGAAAGTTTACTTTTTAAAGTGCTAGGAGAAAAAACAAAACGTTTACAGAATTTAAACTGACAACTGCAGTAAGCAGATGGAATAAAGTCAATGATAGAAAGACAGAACAGCGGAGCTATTTCTGTTATCACAATCCAAGCATATTATAGTGAGCTTGTCAAAATTGTCTTGAAATCAAACAGAGTACTTCAAAGTGTATCCTTCTAATGGCACTGTATTCACAACAGGGATTTGTTTTAGCTATCAGTGATTATTTGATAGAACAATATTTCCTTTTATAGTGAGACTGAGAATTTCAAAAAATCTATGTAGTAGGTAAGTTTGCCTTAAAAAAAGGTTCTCCAAGTTATCTAGGCTCTCTTAATTACAGGTTATTGGAGGAAAAAAGCAAGTACTTGACGGAATACTATTTTGGGAACTCACAATAGGTGTATAATATAAAATATGAGATGTTATATTATTTGTGGTTGAGGTTTGTTCTGTGGATATTCAATCCTTACTCCAGTCTTTCTGCACCCTTCCTTTCAACTTATAATATTCCTTTTGGAGAAAAGAGAGCCACCAAACTGCTAATTCAACTTAAATCTGTTGTTATTCCTGTCCCAATCCTCCCTGAACCTCCCCGATGCTTGTTGAAACTATACTGGTGTCCAACTTGCAAAACCTTACGTCTTCTGCCAGTGCAATGCTTCTTGTCTGTTTTTATAGCCCAAGGTGTGCTCATTAAATTTGCCTTGCCTATACAGATGGAACCAAACTACAACTTTATCTACATTAACCAAAAAGAAAAGGAGTACTTGTGGCACCTTAGAGACTAACAAATTTATTAGAGCATAAGCTTTCGTGAGCTACAGCTCACTTCATCGGAAATGCATCCGATGAAGTGAGCTGTAGCTCACGAAAGCTTATGCTCTAATAAATGTGTTAGTCTCTAAGGTGCCACAAGTACTCCTTTTCTTTTTGCGAATACAGACTAACACGGCTGCTACTCTGAAACCTACATTAACCAAAGTATCCATTGCTGACAATACAGTAGATTCAGCTGAACCTAGTTTTCTCTCTAGCTAACCCCCACTTATGCCGAGCATGGTTTATCCTTCTCCATTGCTTATACCCAGAACTTCCCAGAGTGGGATGTGGGATCAGACTCTGATTAGCAAAGATCATCAAAGAAATCCATAGTTTCTAGCTGCTGTTTTCCATGTAACCTTGTAGGTGTGGGGAGAAGGAAAAGTGAATGGTTGCAATTATTTTAAAGTTGTTGAGAAGATTATTTTATTTTTCAGACACTGAGCACTACTCTACAATAGATTCCAGCTCTTGATTCCTTAATTTTTGCCTGTTTGGTCTTTTCATTTGAGTTATTCCTGGTAGTGACTGATTTTTCCCATCTGTTGCTTTCTTTTTGCTTTCTTTTTTCTCCCATCTTTCTTTTTAGTGTATGGTTTAGTTTAATGTTTATGCCCTGCCTTCCACCATTTAAAATGTTCATGTTCTAACCTCTGATTTAAAGGACTAAATGGCCTATTCATCCTATTCACATTTTCCATAGCTCTGGGTCCAATTTTATCTTTCAGTAATTATTATAAAAAGGTAAATGTGATGATAGCCTACTGAATGTTAAAGACAAAAGAACTTCAGTTTGTAGGAGTATTGTTTGCTTCTCTTTAAAAATAAGTATACCCTAGTTCTGATAAAGTCCAGCTTCACCTTTTAGCCCTATAGGAATGCAGATTTTAAACTGCTACATATGGCAGCTTTTAAAAAATGTACATTTCAAATGCTCATTGAATATATCATTGTTTAATCTGACAGATTGGCAGTCTTGATTACCATATAACACCACTTTGTACTTCTTTCTCTCTGGGGATCTCAAAGCACTTTACCAACACCTAGAGGAAGTAGGTGAATATTATCATCCTCATTTGACAGATGAGAAAATGAAAGCAGAGAGAGGTATGCAGCCAACTTTCAAAAATAGCCATTCAATTTCAGTGCCCAACCTGAAACAACTGGGCCTGATTTTCAGAGGTGTTGAGAGCCCACTGCTTCCTCAACTGCTGCACAGGGCAAGCTGTAGGTGCTCATTAATTTTAAAAATGAGGACCAAGCTATCTGAAGCTGGGCATATGTAAACGGAAGCATCCAAAATCATAGCCACTTTTGAAAATCTTGGGCTTAGTCACTTAGAAAATGTCACACAGAAAGTTTAAATATAAAAAAAAATAGGACCTAGAACTCCTGACCTGAAGTCCCCATGCATGAACCACAAGAGCATCTCTACCTCCTTTGTTTGACCAGGTTATTTTTATTTGTATGTATTAAAAAGGACAAACTAGGTGAATAGAACACCTATGACTTCCCATTTCAAATATGTAGTATATATAAAAGCCTCCCAGCCTTTGAGATAGCATCTGTGCCAACCAGGCAGCAGGAGGTTAAAAGGGAGAGGCCAAGATACATTTAAACAAAAATAAATCCAAAGATAATTAGTCAAAGCTACAGATAATTTGCATGTATGTGGCTATTCATATTTATCTAGGGTCAAAGAGAAGCCATGATTACCTGTAAATCTTGAGATGTTTCAGCAGGTCTTCAGAAAATGAACGAAGTGTCTGACCAACATAGAAAGTGATTGGATAACATTCTGTTAGTATGGATGAAAGTAAAAGTTTTCTTAAACTATTGATCTGGATCCATTGGGACGTGCATGAGAGAGAATCATGGAAGCTAGATATGGAAAAGACCTACTGGATCATAAGGTCTTTTCTTTAGGAGATCCGGTTCAGCAAAGCACTTAAGTATGTGCTAAAGGGCTTTGTTGAACTGGGAGCCGTATTTTGATATACAGATCTCATATGAAAGAGGTAACAGTTATTCCATTTAATCTTATCCAGAAGGCAACAAGTGTAATGTACATTAATGATACCTTACTGTAAATAAAACCGCATAAACAGGGTCTCCTTGAATAAATATTGCTTTTGATTCAGTGACACTCAGATATTTGAATTAAGTCGAACAATTCATCATTCTATGAAACCCTCTGAAACATCAGATTTCCCCCCCACACACATTTATTTTGTGGTTTGGGGATTATTTTAGTAGTTGTACTTATTTGAGACTCTTTCTTTCTGGAAAGTCTGTAATTTTATCTGAAGAGTACAGTGATCCAGTTACAATCCCATATGCGTTATCCAATACGCGACTAAAACATGGCTCAAGCTTGCAGTGTAGCTAGGACTGAACTGCTACAGTCCTAAATCCATCATTCAAGAACATGGTTCATTCCAGTGTACAATAGAAGGCTTAACTTTGCTTTTACTGTCTCTGAGAATTACTGTCTTGTAACTGGATTCCCCTGTAAAATAGATTTTTTACAGTCTAGTTGGAATTAGAAAGTCTAGAAACAAATTGTTTTGTGTTAGTAAAGAGTTACAGAATAGATAACTCTTAATTTAGAGTGGGGCAAATTATTTTTTCAGACATAGGGACTGTCTGTCGGTTTCCCGTGCAAAGAACAAACAAGTGTAAAAATATGTGTGTGTGCTCAAACCATCATATGGCCAGATTTCATCAGTGTGTTTTGGGGGGAGGGAAATAAAATGTTAGTATATCCTTTATGCAAACAGAGTCAAATCCTGCAGCTCTTACTCTGTCCAAAATCACATAGATTGCAATGGAAATTTTGTCTGAGTAAGCACAGAATTTGACCCATAATGAATAAGCAAGTCCCTAGCTCTCTGCTTCTTATTTCCCAAATAGCCATATACTGTCCGTAGGTGTAGATACAACCTCCTCGGACTGCTGTGGGAGTTCCGTGTCTGGATCGAGGCCAGCATATGTTTCTCTAAAGGTGATCTGGAATCTTAAAAGAATACTGAAAATGTAAAAAGAAAAGGAGTACTTGTGGCACCTTAGAGACTAACACATTTATTAGAGCATAAGCTTTCGTGAGCTACAGCTCACTTCATTGGATGCATCGTGTAGCTCACGAAAGCTTATGCTCAAATAAATGTGTTAGTCTCTAAGGTGCCACAAGTACTCCTTTTCTTTTTGCGAATACAGACTAACACGGCTGCTACTCTGAAACCTGAAAATGTAAAGAATCTGATTAAAATCTTAAATCGTTAGCAGAATCCATGTGTAATTTTCATTACAAATATATTTGAAAATAAACTGAAAATCTTTACCTGTCACGGGTTTGTGTCTTCTCTAAAGACAAATCCCTAAGGGGATATGGAGTTGGAGTTGTTCCTGATTAGCTGATCCCGATGAACTCCACGTGTGATGTGGACAGGCTATATTCTGGAATAACAGTGCCTTGTTCTTGCTTTTAGTTTAACTCACTTTGAAAGTTAATCAGATACTATTATTCGGAAACAACTCCATGTGCAGACAAGCCCTTTCAGGATCCTACTGAAACTAATTGGAGGCTCCAGATGAAATCAGTGGGAACTTTGCAACTAGTTCGTAAAGCAGTACAAGGAGCTAAGCCTGTCCAGGTGGGATGTTCTCCGATTTTGTAGGCGAACTAAGGTCTCGGTAGATAGGTACAGGAGGACACACTCTGCGACTCTTTGGATGACAACGTGTACTTGTTATAGAGTCTTTTCATGATTTAGCATTTTAAATACTTTTTAGAATTAAACTCAGTTCCCCTAGGTTTAAGAGAATATGAAATAGAAATGTCTGTGGAGCGCTTAGATCGTGGGGCTTATAGGCGCTATATAGAAACCTTTGCCAGCTAGACGTTTTTCAGAATCTGTTCCGTGCGCTGCATGTTCCACACGTGGAAGGAATTTTGATCACAGTTACGCCCCCCTTTCATGAGCGGTGGTCACTTTGCTATTGAATAGTAAATGAGGTGAGGTCTGCAGTTCGCTTTGCAGTCCATTACTAGGGAAGATCCGGCTGAATGGTTTGTATCTGCTCCGCTCTTCTCCCCCCAGAACAAAACCATCACCTTGCCGAGAGAAATAGCCGCGGTCGAAGCGCTCAGCACTTCAGCGCAGGCAGGTCTCCGCTGAACGCCCGGGCTCCGGACTTGGCAAATGGTTTGTCTTTTTCGTTTGCACAGCAAAAAGTGAGGCAAAACTTTACAAGAGCGAGACTGGGCGAACCGGGGTGGCAGATGACAGTGATAACTGCAGGCTGTGAGCCGACCTGTCCTGCAGCACCAGCTGCCGCTTTACCATCTCCCCATGCGTTTTGTTGCGCTACAGTTTAAATTTAGTGCTTAAGTATTTGCGAGCGTTTCGCTTCTTTCTTCCGCTTCTGATCATTACATACTAAGTGCACATCAGCTGCCCTTAAAACTGATCATCTAGCCTCTTTGCCTACCGTCCTTTAACCAAACCTTTGGCTAATGTTTACAAACAAGCCCGGCACCAAATAGCATCGGAGTTCCTGTAACTGTAAAAGTTTTGTAAAGCTAGAAAAATGTATTCTGTTCCACGGGGATGCGCGGGTTTCGTTAATTGTGAGCGCGTTATCTTGGCTTAATGTGACCTTGTCAACCTGTTATATTAAAAAAAAAAATCAAAATCCCGAAGGAGTTGCTCCAGGCAGTCAGACCAAGCGTGACTGGAGTTTGGATTATTATGTATTAGTAACTGTTAATTCATAGTGAATATGCTTCGTTCGCCTTTTTTCCAGCAACGACATATTGGGTTGTTTTTGTTTTTTTTTTTATAATTTGCTTTAAAAATTGGATGTTAGGAATATTCATTCTGTTGAAGTCATGGCAGTTTAGACATCTGCACGAAAAGAGGTCGAAGGGGCTACCAACCTCTCTCCATTTCAGTCATGAGTCCATGCTCTGCCTTCTAAAAATCAGAAATCAATCTAATTCTTCTTACATTCTAGCTCTTCCTCTGTCGGGGTTAAAACAAACCACCCGCTGTATCAATGATGGGGAGACATATAAAATTCTTCATCTGGAATTGTTAAAACAAGGAATCGATCAGACAATTAAAATACAATTCCGTTTTGCAGCACCGGATTATTGAAGCAAATAAATGTTAGCTATTTATTTATTTTGTGGGGGGGGGAGGGAAGAGGGAAGGGTAGAATTGAAATAGCAAAACAGCCCTTAGAGTTGCTTGAAAGAGAAGCCCCTGATAAGGTGTAAGAGCTCTGGGTCATCCTGATGTAAATGATGCTCTGATCTTTGGTATAAAGGCGTTTCTACCCTAGCTGGCATGGCTGCAGAACAGGCTGAATTGTTTCAGGGGCGAGACTGCTCTTGAGAGCCTTTAATCTCGCCCATCAAATTTAAATGAAATGTGGATCTCGTTTCTTGGCTGGCAACGATAATCGCAGATGTCTCGCTCGCTAAATGTTAAACACCGTCTACGAAGGCACAGGGGAGCAAAATCCGTGGATCTTTAAGGCTATATAACTACATGGATTTCAGGATGCAACCTGACATTTTGTCCAGATCTTCTCTCTCCCCCCTCTGAAAGTTGCTTTCTTCCCATTAAAGTCTTCCACATGCAGGATCCTTTTCTTTATACCCAAGCAGCTATTATCTAAGAGGCCTGCATCATCTTTATTAAGAGATCATCATTTTGCTAACGCCTGGCGGCGGGGTAAAATCCAAAGTAGATCACCCTAGCCACCAAGAAATCCAGTTCAAGTTCCTGCGTCCCCTCTCCCTTTACCAAAGCAGGACACGAAGCGATTTTGATCTCCCCTCAGGAGCCAGTTAAAGGGGGTGGGGGGCGGGAATGGAGTCACAGGTGACTTGTTCCAATTAGTAGCTGTCTAATTAAATTAGTGTCACAGAAACCAGCCAATGGGCCAGCCAGGATGAAGGGGGCTGCCACGAACTAGACCTCCCCAAGCCCCTCCCCGGCGGCCTGAGGAGCCCAGCGTGCCTATATAAATAGTCTCCGTTTAATTCAGCAGCAGAGGTGGCTGTTTTCAGTGGGGAAGGTAGAAGCAGGAGTCGGGGGGGGGGCGTTGCAGGGGAGCTTTCCGGGCGGGGGGGGGGGGGGCCGTGCGGCTCGGCACTTTCCCTCCCTGGGAGAGCCCCGCTCCCGAGCAGCCCCAGGCTCCCTCCCGACTGGCGCTGGAGAGGATGCAGCTAGGGGAGCAGCTCTTGGCCAGCGCCGCGAGCCTGGCCGGGCCCCCCTTCTACCCGCCGGAGAGCGGCGGCGCCCGCGGCGGCCACCGCAGCCAGCCCAGCTCCGGCTCCCCGCAGCGCCTGGACTTGGACAAGGGGCCCAAGAAGGGCGGCGGCGGCAGCGCCGGGCCGGGCATGCTGAGCGAGGCGGAGGCCGGCGAGCCCTTCCCCGGCGCGGGCTCCAAGCAGGGCGCCCCGGACGGCCGCAAGGCGGCCCCTTGCGGGGAGGCTGAGCTGCCCCCGGCCGCCGCCGCCCGCTACCCGCTGGAGAGCCTGAGCGCCGAGCGCTACTACCTGCAGTCCCCCGGGCCGCAGGGGGCCGAGCTGGGCGGGCCCTGCTCGCTCTTCCCCTACCCGGCGGCGCAGCACGGCTCCGTCTACCCATCGCCCGGCGGGGCGCGCTACCCCTACGGCTCCGTGCTGTCCCCGGGGGGCTTCTCGGCCGCCGTGTGCTCCCCGGGCGGCCGGGCGCAGTTCGGGGGCGGCGGCGGCGGCGGCGGCGGCTACCAGTACGGCCAGGGGGCGTCGGGGCCCCTGTACAGCCCCTACCCGGCGGCGGGCTCCTGCGGCGGGCTGGGCGCCTTAGCCGTGCCCGGCTCGGGGCCGGGGCTCCGGGCGCAGGTCTTCCTCTGCAACCGCCCGCTCTGGCTCAAGTTCCACCGGCACCAGACGGAGATGATCATCACCAAGCAGGGCAGGTACGGAGGGGCCCGGGCCGGGTGTGCGGGGATCCCCAAGCCCCACAGCGGGTGACAGGCGCCCGGCTACAACCCACCCCACCGATTCCTTCTGTGCCCCCGGTGCCAGCCCTGGGCGTCAAGGGGGCTCCGGGCTCGCCGCCCGCCAAAGCGGCTTCTGCGGGGGGCTCGCCTGGGGGGCTTCGGGCTCTTCCCGCTTCGTTTTACACATCTCGGTTCTCGAGGGCGATCTGGAGCCCCGAGCCGCCCTGAGCCGCGGCGGGGGGGGGAGGGGGGTTAATTTTTTGCCACGTTACAAACCAACCCGACCCAACGCTCCTTTTTTTGCTAGTGAAACTCGACGGGAGCCGGGGAATGGCCATTTAAACGGCGCCTCCCCGCTCGGCCCCCGGGGAGGATTTGCGCTAATTCGGGGTCGCCCCGGGCTTGGGCGAGGGTCGCGGGCAGCGGAGCCCAACAAGCGCCGGGGTTCTGGGGCCGGGCCGGTTTTCTTCTCTAAGCCGCCGGAGCCCGTCCCCGTGCGGGGCTGCGGGAAGGGTTTGCGCGGAACTCGCAGCTCCCGGGGAAGCGAATCGGGTTGCGGGCTGGGGGTGGGGGATTCAGTACGTGTAATTGTGTGTGTGTGTGGGGGGGGGGTCCCGTTAGGGCCAGTCTCTTAGCAGGAAAACTGCCTGTCCGCGGGGCAGTGGCGGGGAATGGGTGGGAGGCGGATGGCTCCTTGCGGGGGGGGGGGGGGAAGGAGCCAGAAATGTGGCTCTTGCTGAGGTTTTCTTCGCGCCGGCTGTCGGGGGGAGAAGACGTATAGCAGGGAGGGGAAGGGAGCAGGGAGAGCGGGCAGCGCCGTGGGGGTTGAAATCTCGCCGCCTTGATAACGAATCCGAAGTGGAAACGGCCGGGCCCCCCAAAGCCGAGGCCGATTTGGACCCCAAGAGCCGCTGAGAGACCCCTGGCTGCGACCTTCCGAAGGCAGCCGGCTGGGGAAATCCAGTCTCTGCCTCAGTTTCCCCCCGCAGACTGCTTGGGCTCCACACGTCCCGGTGACTCGCGGAGCGCCCCGAGCCAAGCCCCGCGCCCCAGCGGGCAGACCCGGAGCCGGTCCCTGAGCTCTGGCTCAGAGCCCTTCCGTGGCGTCCCTGGGCGCGCCGCTGACTTTGTCGCTCTCCGCGTTT
Source organism: Dermochelys coriacea (assembly GCF_009764565.3). Lineage (NCBI taxonomy): Eukaryota > Metazoa > Chordata > Testudines > Dermochelyidae > Dermochelys > Dermochelys coriacea. The sequence goes on from NC_050069.1 coordinate 198,184,265, forward strand.
TTCCCCTCGCAGGCGGATGTTTCCCTTCCTGAGCTTCAACATCACCGGCCTCAGCCCCGCGGCCCATTACAACGTGTTCGTGGAGGTGGTGCTGGCCGATCCCAACCACTGGCGCTTCCAGGGGGGCAAGTGGGTGACGTGTGGGAAAGCGGACAACAACATGCAAGGTACCTTGTGGCCCGCCTCTGGGAAACCGGCTCCCGATCCCAAGCCAGCCCGGCCACGGGGCGTGCTCCCCCCGCTAGCTCTTCCCTGCGGCCGCTGAGCAATGGCCAGGCCCGGAAGCGCGTCCCATGGGACGTTTGCAGGGCCAGCCCCAAACGCTCCACTCCCTTTCAAGGGAGGTGAAGGGTTTCAACGCGGGTGAGAAACCCCTGGGCTGGAAGATGGCCCTGCCATGGCCTCCCTGCCCCTCTGCAGGTAGGGCCCTGTGCTGTCCCCAAGCCCAGCTGGGCACTAAATGAAATTTCACAGAATTTAATATACAAAGGGGTAAGCTTGTCCTTCCGGGAATCCAGCAGCACCCAGGGACTAGCTTACAGTGCATCTGCCTCCCCTCCCTTTGTCCCATGGCTGGTGCCAAAGATGATCCTTGTCACTCCAATATCTGCTTCCTGAATTGTGCATACAGGACTGTTCTTGTATTCCTTACATTTGCCTCTCTTCTCTCTCCTAGGCAACAAAATGTATGTTCACCCTGAGTCCCCAAACACTGGGGCTCACTGGATGAGGCAGGAGATCTCTTTTGGAAAACTAAAACTAACCAATAACAAAGGTGCTAACAATAATAGTACTCAGGTAAATAACTGATAAATAGCCTCTAACTCAAGAAAGCAGCATCAAATAGTGATTGGGTTTTCAGGGCTTCATGACTCCTATCTTGCAGATCTATAGTAACCTCAAAAAATTGAAATTCATTTGAATCTGTTTAAGTTCAATGATCTTAACAGATATGGGATGAAAAACTTCCCCCTTTTGTTTAGTCAGTGCATAACGTAGTCTATATGTACTCTATAGTTCTCTCAGAGCAGTGAATTTTGTGCCACTGTACTCCTAAAGCTATTATCCACAGTCTGGTTAAATTGAGGATCACACCTTGCAAACTCCTTGTGAGAGTCTGAAGGCTAAATGACCAGCTTCCAAACATCTGATTTTTCTCCCCTATGGTTAGCACTTTAGTTTTAGGTGCCTTTTATCTAAACAATATACTATACTTTTATGCATTGTTTCTTCTAGATGATAGTACTTCAGTCTCTACACAAGTACCAACCTCGACTTCATATTGTGGAAGTAACGGAAGATGGGGTTGAAGATCTGAATGACTCTTCAAAGACTCAGACATTTATTTTCCCGGAAACTCAGTTCATAGCAGTTACTGCATATCAAAACACTGATGTAAGTCATGAGGGGGTTTAAACTTGGGGAAAACTATGGTGGAAGGTGCTTGAGTTAAATTTCTAAATTGCATCAATTCCATCTTTCCCCCCGCCTAGATCACTCAGCTTAAAATTGACCATAATCCTTTTGCAAAAGGCTTCAGGGACAACTATGATTCGTAAGTATAACTTTTATTCCTACCGCAATCTAATCTGCCTCCATTTAGGAGGCATAGTTCTGGCCTGTTTGTAGAAAGACTTCCATTTTTTTTTTTTTAAAACAACTTAGAACCATTGCTTTTATTTTCAGGGATAAGCTATATCCACAACTTCAATAGATAGTGCAACTTTTTCCTAGCTTTAATTAGATTTTTAAATCCCTTTTGTATGTGTACCATATCTGTCTTCTGATGGGTGACCGTAAATTTAGTCTAAACAAGCTGACACAACCCTATACAGAGTAGTTATCGCCTCTTAGTTTTAAAGTCTCACCCAAAAGATCCAGGGTAGTGTGTGGTATTCGTTTAATCTATCTTGGCACAAGGGAGAAGTTCATTGTTTACTTTAGTCTAAAAATATTTAAAAAAAAAAAATCTATAGATGCATCTTGAAAAGGTGCTGGTCACATTTTTGGTATGTTAAGAATATGTGAAAGAAGTTGGTTTTTCAAAGCATATGTGTATGCTATATTAAAAGGAGCTGTACTTAGAATTTAAGGCTTGGAAGTGTCTCTTGAGTTGAGGTCCAAGGTGAAACTGGACTTTGATCTTGCAGAATGTATCAAGTGTCCTAAATCCCAGATTTTTATCCTTTGGCACATAGTTCAGTCCCTGTCTACTTTTAATAGTACATGGAATTGTAAAGACCAACACTTAGCATTTCTCTTTTATATTGTAGCATGTACACAGCTTCAGAAAATGACAGATTAACTCCATCTCCCACGGATTCTCCTAGATCCCACCAGATTGTCCCAGGAGCCCGGTACAGCATGCAACCATTCTTCCAGGAACAGTTTGTCAACAACTTGCCACCAGCCAGATTTTACAATGGTGAGAGAACTGTACCGCAGACCAATGGCCTACTCTCTCCCCAGCAGAATGAAGAGGTGGCCAATCCTCCCCAGAGATGGTTTGTTACTCCTGTGCAGCAGCCTGGTACCAACAAACTGGACATGAACTCCTATGAAACAGAATATTCTTCTAGCACCTTGCTCCCCTATGGCATTAAATCCCTTCCCTTGCAGACATCCCATGCTTTGGGATATTATCCTGATCCAACATTCCCTTCCATGGCAGGCTGGGGAAGCAGAGGTTCTTATCAGAGAAAAATGGCGACTGGGTTACCTTGGACCTCCCGAACAAGTCCCCCAGGTTTCTCCCAAGACCATCTTCCCAAGGAGAAGGTGAAAGAAGAAATCAGCTCATCCTGGATAGAGACGCCACCTTCCATAAAATCTCTAGATTCAAATGATTCTGGCGTCTACACTAGTGCTTGTAAGAGAAGACGACTCTCTCCCAGCACTTCCAGCAATGAAAATTCTCCAACAATGAAATGTGAAGACATGAATGCTGAGGACTATAGCAAAGACGCTTCAAAAGGCATGGGCTACTATGCTTTCTATACTACTACTTAGAACATTATTTCATCCCAATTTGGCTAAATTTTCAGGGTGGCTTTGGGGTTTTTTCTTTGTTTTTCTACATAAAAGTTGCCAAAAAGGCTCTTGCCTTCCACCGTGAATTGTTTGTGCAATTCTATAGAAGGTGCCAAAGCTTTTTGACTACTGAAGGTAACTGGGTGGGGAAGGAAGTATATTATAATTTGATCTTAACTTTTGGAAGGAACAGTAAGGGGATTGTTAGCAAGATCCTGTTTTTTACAATGTGGATTATTTATTGGAGACACTAAAATGTACAGTTTGGCTGGCCCAGTGGCCTAGGGATAAGTGCTATGCATTACCAAACAGGAGAGATGGGGTTTTTTTTATCCTAAACTCTTTTTGTGTCTAGGTCTCTGAGAAAAGTGTCTGGAACTGCTACACTGTGCTTCAGATAGTGTTGGTGAGGCCTACTCTATCAGCAGCCCAATCAGAAGCCTCTAACTCAGTTCAGTTAGGGCTGCTTGGACAGAAGATAACACAAGAAGGGAGGATTACTTTTAAAAAATAATTTTATGAACGAAGTTTTGACTTGAACACCCTGCTGCCCAGGCCCTGGGTTTGATGATCAAATCTGGCTTTCTTTAACGTGGGTGGGATAAAATGACTTAATTGTGGGGGGAGGAGAGGTTTGTTATGAGAAGTGAACTCTATGGAGGTGGCCAAAAAAAGACAAAGTGTACAGCTGTATTTGTCTAGGTACACTGTAGAGTACTGTGGAATACATTGTATAAATAGTCTACATATAGACCTCTGGTTGGGATCATATGAAGTTGGTGCTTTGGCCTTCTAAGAGCATTTTTGATCCAGCAAATTTAGCTTATTGGAGCATTAAAAAATGCATTGCTGAAAGTATATCAAAAGGTATCTATATTGATTTGTAGGTAAAGTGGTTTTTTCAGCTGCCCTGTATTAACTTGAAAGTGATGTAATTTATCCACTCTTCTTGCAACTAGTTTCAGATGTTTCAAAATAATGCAAACCCTAAAGCACTGGCGCACAAATTTCTGAAAACGTTTCTCTTGGATTTTTTTCTATGTACATAGTAGTAATTTTTAAATAAATGTGATGTGTGCTGGGGCAAGAATGGGTCTTTTTTTTTTTTTTTTTTTCCTTTCCCCTCCCTCTAAAGTTATTGTGGAAGGAGTGTATAGTTGTGCCTCCTAGCAGTTAGGGCGGATTCTCACACCGGATGCTTTTTTGGGGGCAGTTCTAAGTCTCCTAAGGGTATGGGTCAGTCAGGCTATTTTACCAAAGGTCTTAATAGCGGGGAGGGAGTAATTTTGTGTGACCTGCTCCCTGAAGAACTTGGGGGCGGGTAACCTCGAAGGGGGACGTTCTGACTCTTCCAAACCCAGGCAGGGGCAGTCGGAGAAGTCGAAATAGCTGGATACTGCAAAGCCTACGGTTAATGCAGATGTGTCAACTGTGTGCGTTTTGGTGTGTTTTTTTTTTTTTTTTTTTTTTTTTTTTTTTTGGGGGGGGGGTGGGGTGGGTAATGTTCTTACAACTTAGCAGGGGCTGATTCTGTAGAGGCCGGATCCCGCTCCCCCTCATGGGGCAGGGGAATTTTAGTGTTTCACAGACAATGCTGAGACGTGGACTGGCTGCTCAGATCTTCTCCCAGGGCCCCTAGCACTTGTGCTGGGCACACCTCGCCCAGGTGGCAGCCTGTGAAGCTTAACTGCAATCAAGGAGCCCTTCCGGGGGGTGGGGGGAGAGAAGATTCTGCTGTCGTCTCTGAAATGAACATCTGCAGGTAGGAGCCCCCCTTCTCCATGTAAATGAAGAGGGGAGGATATCCCTTTCCAGCGCATTGCTCTGCTCTGTCACATTTCTCTCTCTCCCTCCTTCTCCACCCCCAGTCTCTGCTGCTTAGGCTAAAAGTGCCCCCTACACCTCCAGGGCCATCCCTACTGTCTCTGTGAGCGAGGTGCAAACCAGCACGCTCAGCTGCAAGCCGGGGCTGAGCAGCGTCCCCCTACCCCCCCTCCCACTTTTTTGCGGTTGTACCTGCTCCCTGCAAAGTTACACGCACTCCGCCGCCCGGGGTCCCTCGGGGTGGGGCTGGCCCACTAGCCCAAGCCCTGTGCGTGCTGCCTCTTCCGATAAAATGTCATGCCCTACCCACAGCGCGGGGCGGCTGAGGGGGCGGAGAGGCATTAGCTCAGGCCAGGTCCCAACTGCGGGGAGACTTGTGAATTTCACTTATCACCTTCTGTGAGCTTCTCAACGAAGAGGCGCTTTAGCGGCGAGGCTGGCTGCGAGATGAGGCAGGAGTTCCCCTGCTCAGATCGGCCCTGTACACCACCAGCGTGACTGCAGGGGGGCATTCTCGAGCTGGGGGTGGCAGTAGGTTTGGGGGATGGTATCGAGCAGCAGCCAAGTTTCCAGCGACCTTTGAGACCGCTTTTCAACTGTTGCTTTTGAGGGAACAGCCAGAAGCCTCCTGCCCTGATGATGATAGTAGAAAATCCTCTTTTCTGCAATAATTCGTAGGGAGGGAAGCCCAAAGAACAAGACAATCCAACCCAGACTCCAAGGGCAGCACGTTTTGCATGAGATAAACTTTGAAAAGGGACGATCCCTTTCCTTAGGAAATGCAGTTAGTAATAGGATTAAACTGTTAGCAATGCCCCAGTGCAAACAAAATAAAACAAACCTTCAGAAAGGGGAACCTCCCCGACTGAATTAACGCAATCAAAAGATCATTTGCATCAAGTCTTTTACATAGACCTTGCAAACGTTAGCATGTAAAAAGCGTTAACGCTTCTTGTAAAGCTTCTGAAACGGGGCCGACAGCTGTCATCAAACCTCGAGCCTGAGTTTCTTTCAGGCTAGAAAATAGGACCAAAAAATACTGAAGAGAGATTCGTTAGTTTGGAGGTTTGAGTATGAGTCTACGCGTTACAATTAATCGTTCCACTCCAAAGCCGGTCGCGGTGCTCAGATCTTGCTCTATCGTTCTCCCGACCTGTCTTAAAGGAGTTTCAACTTCAACCGGCATTAATCTAGGGTGATCCGATCGCGGGGGAGGGTTAGAGATGCCTGACGCTGTAGCAGATTTGGGAGAAATGATCCGTAAGGAGTGGTGGTAATCTGATTGTTTTTTTCAATGAGGTGCGTTATAAACACCATAAAACTGTGCCCATATTTCTGCCTCTATTTATTGACGGGCTCTGCAATGGCATTTTAACGAAATCGCTTCCATACTCTGCCTTTTCACGGTTGCAAAATGCCAAAGCTACTGACTTTAGGAGCCCGCTTCTACTGTAGTGTGTTTAAAATCTGTATATTTTTGCACTGCACAGTAAAAAGAACTTGTGAAAAGTCCTCACACTGTTTAATAGAAACATAAGTGTCTGGCTGGCCCCAATTAACACCTTGTGATTATAAGGCATTCCTAAAATGGGGTGTCAGACACCAAATTGTGAATAAATGTATCTAATTAATCTTCATAGGCTGACACTGATAAACAAGTCTATATTTAAATAAAGATCAAGGGACTAGATGCTGCTTATTTGTTTACATTAGCAGTAGATAAAGTTAACTACCCCGGCGTTTGCTTCGTAATGTGATTTACAAAGACAAACACAATAAATGGGTAAAGGAATTCAGTCCTCTACAGCTACACTGTCGATTATTTAACATGTGTTCCCTATTTAAAAAAAAAAATCTAACGATTATTTTTCCTTTCATGTAACTATCAAAACCGCCCCAGGGAGACCGTGGCATAGGGCTGCTGCGATCCATGCCGAATTAGTCCAAGATAGCTATGCTGAATCCGGAATCCAAGGTTTGATTTACAAAGAGATCTTTTTTTCTCCTCGCTGTCATTCCGGGGTTTGGGAAGCCATGGCATTAATACACCTTCAGCCAGTCCCTAGTACGTTTCAATCACTTTTGCAGGCAAGAATCTACTAAGGTAGGGGGAGAGGGGATTTAAAAACCCTTCTTAAGCGAATAGAGAATTAATGAAAGGGTCGCCCGCAGTGAGATCGCCGAATGGGAATTCGGATTAAACAGACTTTAGTGCCTCAGTGTTTGAATTCGTTTGCTCGTATTTCCTTTCGCTTGGTATAAACTGCTGAGTTAAGAAGGAGGTGATCCAGTCTGTTGCCAATTATTGGGACATTTCCCTTTCCCACCCAAGCGATGGCGAGCGATTGTTTCTTTAAAGAGGCCATTCGTCAAAGAACGAGCTCCCCCCGGAGGGGGAGAGTAACTAGTTTGTGTGGCCTTTTGAAACCACCTTCTAATCCTGCTGTAGGGCCACATCAATATTTAACTTTATTCCCCCTCCTCTCCCGCCACCTCTCGGGGAGGGGGCAGGGGAGGGTCGCTGGCTGCCGTCAGCCCTAGGGGGCATCACTTTTGAAAGATCCCAGCGTCCCCGTCGGCTGCCTAGCCAGCGCTGGGAGGGGATGAGTGCAGAGATCCCAGCTGCGGCGACCGGCCCGCCGGGTGTGGGCTCGGTCCCACGCAGCCCAGAGACGCCAAGGAGGGGCGTGCTTCTTTTTACTTGTTCCCCTATTCCTGCTAAAAGCTCGTCCTTCCCTTTTCTGCTCGCAGCCGGCGGGCTTCTGGCTCGGGATGACTTTTGGCAACAAAAGGAAGCGATCTATTTTGGGGCGCTAGTATTCTTTGTCAGCTACTGTCCTGTAATGAATGAAGCCTTCCTCTGCTTGACACGCTTTCCTCCTCCTCCTCAATCTGAATAGGACAAAAATAAACCTACCGCACGTGTGAACAGGATGCATTCTTTTCAGATTAAAGCAGCACCTATGATCCTTCCTATACATTTCTTTGCAAACGAGATAATACGTGCTCCTCTGAAAACATCTAGATTTTAAAACGCTGTAGAAAGGATCGATACCAAAGAACTTTAATGCTAAAGATGAGCAAGTTCTAAATATTGAACCAGAGGTGTAGGGAATCCACTCCGCAGGTGTACCGAAGGGTTTTACTTTCACTCTTAATTTCTCCATTTCTTTTATTCCACCAGCGAAGCAAATACGAATTATACCAAACTCCGCTTGAGCGAGGGTTTTGGTTTTTGTCACTGGATTGTGTTGTGATTTCTCTGCCCCCTGATGGGTGCACACGTGTGTTATGTGTCAAGCGAGCCTTGCCCCTGATTTAATGAACTTCCTGTGCAAATGTTGCCGTGTTGCAAGGGGGTATCCTTGTTTGTTTCGGTGCTTCACCGGCGTAAAGAAAGGCAGGATTGCGTCCCGTCCCCCAGAATACCCCTTAAAAATGGAGCAAACCCAGCCCAGGCAACTGACAGAATGAGGAAGCTCATAGTCTACTTGTTATAGAGTTGGTTCGATATTAATACACAAGCACGGAGGCATCATGGTGTTTTTTTGTTTTTTTTTTACCCTTTTGCCGCTTGACCCATTTCCTTCCCTTACAGAAGCAAGTCAAAGAGTTAACATTTTGCTGCTAGGTTCAGCGCTGATATTCGTCTCTCTCTCGCTTCAAATTTCCTTGATAATTAGCAAGGACGTGACCCTTAGATAGGCCAACACGTTGTGGGCTGCTTCTGCAGCAGCCGAGCTCAAGGGAGCTTTCCGAGGCCCTGGTGGTTCACCTTAACTTTTGTCCGCATCGCCTGGCTCTGCCAGGCAGCCCCCCGCATCCCAGCCGCTGCCTGAGGCTCCCCTCCAAAGACTCGCTCAGCTGGGAAGCGATTGGTTCCCTGGTGTCTTTAGGGAAGTTGGGAATAGGCCGGAGATCTCCGCCCACCTTTTCCCTGCTGCCTGGGGGGAGGAATGGGCCTGGGGGAGGAGGGGGCTGCGGGGATTGGCCTGGGGGAGGAGGGGGCTGCCTCTCCCCCTACTATTCCTGCCCGCGCGGCAATCTAGTTTAGCTGAACTGCTCCCTCCCCAACCTGAGCGCCCCGGGCTCAGGAGATAGAAGGCAACTCTCCAGCCTCCCCGCGAAGCAGCAGCCCCGGGGGCCCGGCCCGGCCCCAGGGAGGAGGCGCCTCCGCTCCGGCCACGCCCGCGGGGCGGCGGTGAGGACCGTGCTCCACCTAGCGGCGGGCTGCCGCCGGCCGGGTGCAAGCCGGAGCTGCGCGCGGCTCCCAGCCGCCTGACCCCGCCCCCCCCCCCCCCCCGCGGGCTCGAAGCCGGCCCGCGCGACGCCCTGCAGGCGCGGTTCGCGTCCCCGGGGAATTCAGCCCCGCCAAGTCCCCCTCGCCCTGCTGCGCGGCCTGGCGGGTCCTCTGCGAGAGACGAGGTGGGTGAGGCAACAGGGCCCGGGCTCTGTTCATAGGCGGGAGAGCCAAGCTTTGGGTTTACACGCGGCTCCTCTTTCCCAGGGTGGGTTTCTTCGGAGGCCTCTTATTCCCCTCCTCCCCCGTTGTCACATTCCCCTTAGAGGCGGAGATTTATTGCTACCTGCAGCCTCCTTTCGCCCCGCCAGATAGCGCCGGTACTTGATGGCTAATATGAATACTCAGCTCCCCTTTGCGGGAAGGGGTTTTAGTGCCCGCTGGAGATCACAAAAATATAATCCCGGGGAGAAGGACGTTAGACGGCAAGTGTGGAGTGCAAAATCTGCTTTGAATAAAGTGATGGGGCGGTATCTCCTATTTCCTTTGGGGAGTACTAGACTCTGAGCTGTCACAACGGATTGTGTAAATAAACTAGACTGAGGGCTGCGATCCTAATCATATTGATGAAACATTCATCTGAAGGATGGAGTGCAACCAGAAGAGACTCACCAGGAATACAATTAAATCCTAATCAGGGGAGGGGAAATCCTCTAAAGACACCACCTGGCGCTCTCTCCCCCCCCCCCCCTCCCTTCCTTCATCCCCCCCCGCAAAAAAAAGAGAGAAGAAAACTAGAAGAAGCAGTGTTTGCCTCCCTCTCATCAAAGGAAATTGAGCCTGGGGATTTGCCCACCTGAAATTAATGGATGATCCCACTGGGTGATGTGGAGGGAGGGAAATAAAATCTAGGGACCTGATCCTGCAAATATTACTTACACCCATGGCTAACTTTACTCATGTAAATAACCCTGCTGACTTAAATGGGACTCCTCACATCTGTAAAAGTATGTGCCCAAGTGTTCACAGGATTGGACCCTATAGGACCCTGAACTGGTAGTCAATTTAACCCTAACCATGTTAAGAAGAGTCACCATTAAATGCCCTTTAGGTTCTGTCAGCAACAGGAAAATGATTTGTTGCTTGTAACAGTTATCAGCAATGTGTTTGCTCTGTTCTGTGTAGGCTCTTATACTGTACTTGTCACCATAATATCTAACTGCCTTCTAGTAGTGCATTACCCATGTTAACTGCCATCCCTTAGTTCCCCTCTGTCTTTTCACAGCCCATTTCAAATGGTATTGAAAATGGGTTAGCTACTACTGTAGATGGGCAACCCATTTTCAACGTAGTTACAGGAAGTGTGATCCATATCTGATAGAACATGACCTCTCTTATGCTTTTGCTAATGGTGCTGAAAACAGTTTTGACCTAGTTAATAGTGTCTTTCTCATCACCAGTTGAGGCGGGAGGGAGCATGGATCAGTGTTCACTTCGCACTCCCTCTCAGTACCCGGCCCAAGTCAGGGAAGCTAATGATCCAACCAGTGGACCAAATTCTGTGATTAATCCTGGTCATGTGCCGCCTGAGGCACATTGCACATATTCTAAGAAGAAGACCAGTTGAGGGGGTCAGGTGGGACCCATTTTTTTATTTATTGAGGAAAAAGAGGCCTTTTCCTCATGCAAATAAAGCCTTATGCCACAAAATATATATACCATATTAGTGTCTGAACTAAAATGGCAAAGATTTACAGCACAGTTCCTTTCTGAAAAGCAATCCTGTTTCAAATGACTTCATGCAAATGGCACCAGGGTTTTTCAGTGACCACATCACATGTGCTCTGTTTACAAGTATGGCCTTTATTTTCAGGAGTAACTTGCTTCTGGGTGCCTCAGGTTTTGGATTCCCAATGTGAGACATTTTGAGGTGGTCTGATTGTCAGAGGCTGGAGGCTCAGCATTTTCTGCAATCAGCCGTCTTTAAGGTGTCTCGGCTGGACATTCAAAAACTGAAGTTCCCCAGATCATGTCACTTTTGAAAATACACGGCTGCTCTTTCTAATTACCAAACCAAACCTAGCTTAGGGTTTGACAGCCAAGTTGGATTGATTCCAGCTAGTGTATCCTCATCAGTAATAAAGATCCTGAAGGATAAATTCTGCCCTCATTTCACCTCTTTACATTTTCAGTGGGATTGCACAGGTGTCAATGAGGGAAGAATGTGTCCCTGCTATTGGAAATTAGCTCAGAGTTCTGTTGATGTATGAGCAAGAATAAAAACCAATGAGTTGTCCGCCACAGATATATGGACTCTGCAGGGCTAAATTTTGAAGAAGTAAAACATTAATTTTTATCACAAATGTGGACAGATCTTCAGAAAAGAATGATTGTGTAAGAAGGTGTCAATTTCCAGAAGAGAACTACACTTATGACTCATCTATGCTATAATTATTATCATGTTGTCACAAGGTCAGGGGACCCACTTACAAGCTGGCTATTCCCTGACCTACTTACAGCATGGTTTGATTTTTCAGTGTAGACAGGACTTCAATTGTTAAAGTCGACAAAACACTTAACTTACTAAATTCTGTAATAAAATATCAGGTCCACTGATATGCTTGCAATTGCAAAGCAGAGGTAAACCATAATCCTCAAATGTATTTAGGCTCCTAACTTCTATTGATTTCAATGGGAGTTAGGAACCTAAATACCTTTCAGGTTCTGGGCCTTAGTCCTTCATGTCTCATCTATACTACTAAAATTAACCATGTTGTGGGATCTGTATAAAGTGAAGTTGTCTCACAGGATCAAATCATGTTTGAATGCTATCTATATGCATGCTTTAACAGTGTGTGTATGTGTATGTGTGTGTGTGTGTGTGTGTGTATTGGATGGGGGACACATGGTAACTGGAAGCCTCAACATTGTTGTTTTTTAATAGTGTAGATAGGAATTAAAAGTTGATTATTCACAGAAGGGGAAAAGAAGGTTTGTTTTGTTTGAATTTCCATGAGTGTCCAACACCCTTTGGTTATAATTTGATCTGTTTGGAAACTATGCAAAACTAAAGGGGATCAGAAAAAAGAGTACTTGTGGCACCTTAAAGACTAACAAATTTAGTCTCTGATGCATCCGATGAAGTGAGCTGTAGCTCACGAAAGCTTATGCTCAAATAAATTTGTTAGTCTCTAAGGTGCCACAAGTCCTCCTTTTCTTTTTGCGGATACAGACTAACATGGCTGCTACTCTGAAACGTGACAAAAAAGGGTGAGGATCTGTTCAATCAAGCAGCAGTGCTCTGAACCATCGGCTACTCCCACAAGCAGCTAGGCATATCTAGGTGAAGTAAACTAAATACATATTCTCAGTCATAATAATTTATTCTTCTGACAAACCCCCCCATCTTATCCCCAGTAAGGATTTAAGAAGTTGAAGAGGACATTCCTACTCTGACAAACAACATAGCCAAAGAGAGCTTTGCAATGGAGGCTGATAACTTCCGAACATGGATAGGTCGTATAGTATTGACTCACAGGCACATCCAAAATCTCCTTACAGGAATATTTTATGCTTTATCTGACTGCAATCACAGCAGTCAAAGCCTCTCCTGCCTAACCTAAGGAGCCTCTGGTGGAACATTTGTACACAAAGCAGCTTACTTTGCCAGTAGCTTTCTGTTTTATGCCTTGAAGATTATTGTTCAACAAGAGATTTCTTTCTCTTAACTTTCCAGCTTCTTGATCTTGCAGTGAGTCCAAATTCTGTTCTGATATCACTGCATCGTTAGCATTTTGACTTAATGGCAGGATCATTTGAGAGAAAAAATAGGTCAAAATCCTGTTTAACTAGAATGTCCTTGATACAAAAATGGCCAGAAAGGTCATGGAAAACCTGTGACAGTTGAATGGATCCATTTTCAAGTACAGCAGGAACTATTTTAAAATTTTCCCCAGTTCCTCTGTATTCAGCAGAGAGATTTGAGCCACAAAGCTCGCATGCAAATCTGAACTTTTCTATTAATCTATTTTACCTCATACAACTGTGTATTTCTAGTGCACCAGTGAAAATCCTCACCTGGCAGGAGTGGAAGGATAGTCCAGTAGTTTGGCACTTGGTCCAATTCCTTGTTCTACCAACTTCTTATGTGGTCTTGGGCGAGTCACCTGGACCGACATTCATGAAGGTATTTAGGCTCCTAGTGCCCATTTAAATGAATGGAAGGAGCCTAATTACCTTTGTGGGTCTGGCCTTTAATCTCTCTATACTCTGTACAATGGAAGGCTATTGCTTCCCTTGCACTCGTATACTGGGGCAATGGAGGTATCTTCAGTAGATATGCTATTAATTCAAGAAACTGCTAGCTCAAGTGCTTGGCTGATCTCAGCTTGCATATTACCACATGAGGAGAGAGGCATTTTCTAGGGTATTAAAAAATGTGCATTATGTATGGATCTCTCAGTTTCTACTATTACAAAAAAATAATCAGTAGGGTCATTTAAGAGAGTTGTGCAATAGCCTGAATCCGACTAGCTCAAAAACAATTTGGTTCTAGAATGGTGTTCAGCTACTGTTTTTGATATCTCCCTTGAGTAGATGATTGTAAGAATGCTTAGGGAATTATGATTCCTCAGAATGGGACTTAAATATTCAGAACTCCAGTGTGTAGGATCTTTGATCCCAGAGAATATCCTGGGTACTCGGCAACAGACATTTCCTCACTCTACAGTCAGAGTGGGATTCCTGTTAATGAAGAGTGTTCCACTTAGTGTTAGAAACAGCATGGTTTTGTAGGGGTTGCTTTCCCGTTCCTACACAATGGTCTGTACTCAGAGAAAGATTACTCTTGGGGTGTTTCACTAGAGAATACGGCAGCTTTTTAAAAAAATATTCTATGGTGGTTTATTGAACTGGAGGATGACAGTGGCTAGAAAATATTTCTGAAATTTTTTTAAGTAATCAATTAAGTTGCCTTACTAGAGATGACACCTGGATAGGCCCAGGGTAGATTTGATTTAAATCACTGGTCAGGAAGAGTCGATTTCATCATAGATTGCTACATAAAAGTGCATTCTGGTTGGTTGTTATAACCTTAATACATATTCTTCACAACTCAGAGATAGATGTAGGTTTCATTTTTAGAAGGTACACACTGTACATTTTCAAAGCGATTTATTTTGAAAACTTTTCAGATTAGTTTTACAGCTATATCAGAAAATGAATGATTGTTTGGTTATTTCATTTACCAAAGGTAATTGAAGCAGATAGTTCACCTCCCAATGACTTCTTAAATATCTCCAATTCAACAGGTTAATCATTAATATTTGGGGGATTTTCTTGCTATGCTGTATTAGGAGGAGAAATCACCGGACAGACATTTAAATTGTTTTATTTAACTAAAACAACAACGCTACGTATTCTGAACTTTTTTCTTCAACACTAAACATACAATATTTTAACAAAACAAGTATATGAATTTTTGAATGTAGTTAAATATTCAAGTTTTTTAAAATCAGGTTTGTTTTTGTTAAAATTGTTTTCATTATAGTTAAATGAAATATTAAATACAAAACAAAAACAAAAATTAAATAGACTGTGTCAGCCAGGTGAACATGAGAAACTTAAATATTGGCTTCTGCAGCTAATTCAGTCGTCTTCCTTCATTTTCCTATTTGTTCATAATCTGGAAAAGAAAAACAAGCTTTCCTGCTTTTTCAGGTCCCAAACGATTTTTCAGTTTGGAATGAATGAGTCCAAAGGAAGAAAATATTCTTTCTACACTGGCAGAAGAAGCTACTGCTGTTAAAAGTGAGATCATCACTTCAACAGTCTCTGAATCCAAGTGCTTAAGTGACTTCCACCAGTTCACTGGTGTGACTTTCTTTAAAACATCATCAGCAAACATGTTTCTTGAACGGTTCTTATTCCCAAACTGGGTCTCTTTTACGGCCTGCTGCCATTATATGTTTTCCCTTCTAGTGAGAGAATGGTATGGTAGATCTCAAATCAAGGAAGGCTACACTCAGAAAGACCTCAAGACTTCTGGAATATGCTGCCCAAACAGTTTCACTTTTGTTTCTACTTCCTGTCCCTCCCTTCTCACATTTATGTCCAGACTTCTTCTCCTTGTCCAGATCTATTCCGCCCCCAACAATCTTCTATTCATTGAACTTTTGAAACTTTGTTCTTTTAGAGAGTGGTAAGGGATTGACTCTGTACAGAAATTTGCGGAGGGACAATAGGATTGAGGTCTGTTATTTCTCACCTCTCTTTATTTAATTAATTAATTTATTTAAAAACATTTTTGCTGTTAACGAGCATGTTATCTCTGGAGACACAAATCCACAGTTTGAGAACTGCAAAACTAAGCATCTTTGATGGTATCATCTAGACTGAGCCCCATTGGGTAGATAGAAAGATTACCTAAATAATCTATACAGAAGCCCCTGGAACCCATAAGATTGGGTCCCTAATCCATGAACTATTGGAACTCATTTACAAAACTTTTCTTAAACTTTACATGAATATATTGTCTCATAATGTAGAATTAGAATTTATAATCCCTATTCCATGATGAGATTTCTTTGAGCTATAATGTATCTTAATTTAAAAACTCTTTTTAGATAGGTTTTTTCCTCAAAAAGCATTTTATCAAAAAAATCCAATTTAAATTAAAAAAAATCAGTTTTTTAAAAATAATTAATTTTCATCCATCTGCATGGATTCCAGAGTGTGTGGTAGGGGGCAGGGTGAGTGTCTTAGGGTACCTCCATTGCTGTCCCAGTGCATTACCTCCCATTCATAAACTCACCTGGGCTGTTTTCCTTCCATCACATGTACCTTTTATTCCTCTGCTCTTTTACACACACACACAACAGAACCTAGGCATCTTGTAGCAGAAGCTTTCAACACATCCTACCTCCACAGCACAGCTCACTTGTGACTAAATTTCCCCTTGCTTCCTGCTCCTTCTACTTCTTTCCTCCCAATTGCGCCATTAGTCAAGTAGTTACCACCCAGATGCTCAAAATCCCCCAACAGAAAGTCTTCAGTTGCTCACAGCTGAACCTGCAACCTTCTTCAGGCTGCAGCAATGCATTGATCAGGGTGCTGCTGCTAGCACTGTGTAGCTGTGGGTCACAGAGGTAGCTGAGCAGTCTTCTGCATAGGAGGAGGGGGAGCAGTGCAAGGAGGGTCTCTTGCACGTATGAATCTCAGGGGGGTATTTGGGCGATAACAGAGACTAAGATGGGCAGTTAGCCTTCCCCCACCCTGTTCACCTCAATGAGTTTTGAACTGTATCCCCCCTCCAGCCCCTTCTCCTCAATGAGGCATTAATATTGTTATGCTGAGAACTGCTAATGGCTGGTCATTAGGGGTCATTGATGTATAGAAATAGTTAAAGATGGTATGTTACAACCGCACCCAGAGAGACTGAGTGAGACTCATTTTCTTTAGGATGAGAGACAAGGTGGGTGGGTGAGCAGAACAGTGTGGACAAATTTACTTTCTTTTGTCTAACCTTGAAAGCTTTCAGGCTTCTTTTTTTAGCACAGCTGTCCAAAGAAAGGAAAGTGGGCAGGGCAGTGTTAGGTGAGGCAGTCTCCTTGAGTTTGAGCAGTTACAGTCTTCGTTAGTCTCTAAGGTGCCACAAGTACTCCTTTTTTTTTTGCGAATACAGACTAACACGGCTGCTACTCCGAAACCTGAAGTATATCTTTGCTTCACACTTAACTTGGGCTCTTGCTCATGTTGCCCCTACTCTAACTTGTCTCCTGAGCACCCACAAAACCCTCTTACCCAAGTTTAGTAGTGCTTTTAACCCAGGTTGGCTGGCACAGCATGGGGCTAGACACTGCGTTTCACTTGGGCTGGTAACCTTCCCCTTTGTAGTGTGGTCACAGGCTGAGTCACTTGATTGCTGATTGTCCTCCAATGCCATTACCCACCCACAATTCCCCCCCGCCCCCGTGTGCAGCTGGGAAAGAATGATAGTGGCTCAGCTTACAGCAGTACAAAGAACCATGGGATGTGCCCCCAGAAGTCCGAGTGACACAAATGGGGGAACACAGCACTGGTGAGAATGTGATGACTCAGGCATGGCTTTGCAGACTAGCTGCTCACTGTTGTGATAGGGTAGCCCCAGTGTTTATAGATTCATAGATACTAAGGTCAGATGGGACCATTCTGATCATCTAGTCGGACCTCCTGCACAACGCAGGCCACAGAATCTCACCCACCCACTCCTACGAAAAACCTCACCTATGTCTAAGCTATTGAAGTCCTCAAATTGTGGTTTAAAGACTTCAAGGAGCAGAGAATCCTCCCTCAAGAGACCAATCACTCAAGTTAACTCTGTAGTGAAGACCTACCTAGAGGGGAAAAAGAAAAGGAGTACTTGTGGCACCTTAGAGACTAACAAATTTATTTGAACATAAGCTTTCGTGAGCTACAGCTCACTTCATCAGATGCATTTGCATCCAATGAATCCAAATGCATCAAACGAAGTGAGCTGTAGCTCACGAAAGCTTATGCTCTAATAAATTTGTTAGTCTCTAAGGTGCCACAAGTACTCCTTTTCTTTTTGCGAATACAGACTAACACGGCTGCTACTCTGAAACCTACCTAGAGGGGTTTTTCCTAGGTTAGCTGATCTCAACTTGCTTGTTACCACAGGAGGAGAGAGGCATTTTTTAAGGTATTAAAAATATGCACTATGTATGGATCTTCCTCTGAGACGCATTGTGTGTGTTAAGCAGTCAGATAAGTGCAGTGAAGGCACTTAAAACCAACCCTCCCTCTCCAAACCAAACAAACATTAGGTCAATCTGCACTAGAAAATTCGCTTACTGACTAATTGATATGGTTGGACCTATTTATTTAGAAGGTATTAAATCATGAACCAAATAACTATGATCCTTAGCTGAATAAAACTTCCATGGGCTTCAGTGGGAGTTTTGTTTAAGTAAAGATCACTGACTATGGCCCTATGGTATTACCAGTTTTTTAAAATAAGCTTTTAATGGGGATAAAGCTATTGAACTCCTTTGTAAAGTGCTTTCAGATCTAACAATGAATAGTGCAATATAAGAGCTAGGTGGTATTATTATTAATTATTAGTGGCTTTTA
This sequence comes from Dermochelys coriacea, assembly GCF_009764565.3. Classification (NCBI taxonomy): domain Eukaryota; kingdom Metazoa; phylum Chordata; order Testudines; family Dermochelyidae; genus Dermochelys; species Dermochelys coriacea. The sequence continues at coordinate 198,202,488 of NC_050069.1, forward strand.
CTGAACGGTAGACTCAAGGGGCTAGAAAACATTTCTAAAATGGTTATTTTAAAGATTTTAGGTTGATGTTTTTAATGATTCCCGTGGCAGCCCTCTTTCCATTGTCATTTGCAGGATCCAAGGTCTATAATACGGACAGAACACATATACTATAGATCTATGAAGTCTGTCCTGCCTGTCAGGGGACTTCTATTTATGGAGAAAGCTAAACAGCTGTTATGTGACTTAGGGTTTTCAGATTTCACAGCAGTTAAGGTAATCTGGTGAGAGATGGAGCTCATAATATGCCATCTAAACAATATGTTTAAAAAAAAAAGAGACTGATGAATGTACAGTTTGAGCAATAGCATGGATTTCTCTGTCATCTAATGGAAGAATATAAACCCTAACTCAGCTTCAATACAGATGAGATAGCCATGTGCAAACGCGCTGTTCCTGACAGTACATTTGCCTTTATGTATCAAGGTATCACTGGTGCAAAGAAGGCAAAAGCCACATGAACACAAATACCGCCAGTAGGTATGGATGGAAATTAGTCCCAAGTCTGAATCCATGCTCTTTGAATAACAAAAAGTCATCACTGCCGCAATACAATGCGAAGAAAAGTGCTTGGATGAGACGGGAGACCTGTTTTTAGAAAAGAAAAAAAATGTTATGCAGCAGTGGTATAGCCTGTAGAAATAATTGTAAGTTTACAAACAAGTTATTTTTCTTGCTGCAAAGAGGAGATGATCAGTACAGTCACAGGCTGAGGATGTTGCCCTCACTAATTTTAAAAAGCAGGATCATTTCTTTGTTCTTTGCTGGGTTCTGCACATTATTGAGGCAGAATGTGACAAATACACAAGGCAAAAACTCTCAAACTATTTTTATTTTTTTGAAGAGAGGTCTGGAACCTGCAACATCCACGCACATTTCCAGCTCCTATAGAATGGTAGGGTTTCACTCAAACAGCACAATCTGCAGTGACTCAGTTGCTGACACTTAACAAGAAGTTTGTTCTTCCCAAGATGGAGAGAAAAGATTTAAACCACTGCGAACAACTTGATGCTGGGATCACTATGGGAGCAAGGAAAACGTGATTCACAGCTATGTACTGAACTGCAGCCCATACATGGAGACGTTTCAGATAAGGATATCAGCAAATCAAGCACCATCAGCAGTTATGTCAACTAGAGGCAAAATTCTACCTTCCAATAGGCAGTAGTGTGCTGGGGAAAAGAGAGAAGGTGAAAAGCCTGAGTGATGGGGCCTGGAAGTAGTAGTCTTTGAAAGGCATAAAGCTGCTTATGGCACTGGGGGAGGTGGCCTGGAAGTGGTTCTTGCTCTGCTTTTGGAAAAGTATAGCCCAGTGGTTCTCAAACTATTGTACTGGTGACCCCTTTCACATAGCAAGCCTCTGAGTTCGACCCCCCCCCTTATAAATTAAAAACAATTGTTTATATATTTAACACCCTTATAAATGCTGGAGGCAAAGCGAGGTTCGTGCTGGAGGCTGACAGCTTGCAACCCTTCATGTAATAACCTCGTGATCCCTGAGGGGTCCCGACCCCCAGTTTGAGAATTCCTGGTATAGCCAGTGGACCCTATTATACAGCTCTGTTAGGTTCAATCCTGCAAGATGGTGAGCACCATGGCTCCAGTCCAACAAAGTATTTAAGCATGTGCCTCACTTTAGGAATGTGGATAGTCCCATAGAAGGCAATGGGGCTACTTTTGTGTTTATAATTAAGCACAGTTTAAGAGTGTTGCTAAATGAGGCTCAGAGTGCTGCTGAGCACCTTGCCAGATGGTGCTCCTAGTACCTGAATGGACGAGAGCCTGGTCTCTTTGCTCTCTATTTTTCTCCTCAATCACATACCCAGGGGACAGTGCAATGGAGCCTTAGATACCTGATTTTTAGGCACAAATGGTGTTCATTTATACAAAACCTTTCATAATCCTCAGTCGCTTGTTTATCAAGTTCACAATCAGCAAGTTTCTTTACTGTGCTGTGAAATTTGAAAGTCATTATCATTTGTAATAACCAAGGTGCACTAGCCATTTGTTATTTTTTAGCTAATAGTCTGTGTGAGGGAAAACACCACATGGCACTCTGGGGTTTGTTATAAGCCACTGTCTGATATGCTTTTTGAAAATTAAGGGTTAATAAGCACGCATAATTTTAAAGGCAAATCAATGTGCAGTAATGTTGGGAAACAAAAGTCTTTTTGTGCAATAATATTTAAACATGAAAAGGTGCTATTATATTGAACAAAGTTACCCTTATTGAAAAATCCCATTAAGTTTAAGAGGTTTCTATAGAAATTTAACAGAATTCTGTAGCAATTGCTCTAAAATGCCATTCAATATAATTCATAGCGCATGATATCCTTTCTATAGAAATGAATTATATAGAGCAGAATAGCCCTGCTTCCTGAATTCTGTAGGTTGCATTAAAATTCTCTGGAAATGTTTTCGTTCTCTAGTAAATTTTTCTGACTTTTCTAGAAGGGTAGGAAACATTTCAAATGGAAGAATTTTGACTAGTGTCTAGTTTCCTTGCAAAATGTTCTGACTTCTAAATGCTTAACTTCGTGCATGCTTAGAGCACATTTAGCTTGTTGTTATCTCATGGCTGTGCAAATAAGCAATATGCCTTATGGGTTCAGTCCTGTTCTTGCTAACAGCACAACTATTAACAGCAACACTACCATTAATACCAAAGCTCTCAATGACTTGAGTGAGAGCAGGAACTGGGCCTTGTAGTTATATTTTTTGTGCGGTGAAGAGAATGTGGTGTTCTCACTGCATTCTTTGCTTAGTATTACAGCCCCTTGGAAGGGAAATTCTGTCCTGTTTAAGTTTAGTATGGTCCCTGAAGTCCTGTGCTCTCCTCAGCTTTAAACCAAACTATTTAGCAACTGAACTTTAAAGCCCTTTTATGCTTTCCCCAAAAGAGACAAATTTTATATTAATGAACTGTTTGAGTTAGCAGTTCCTGGCTGCACGTTTAGGGCCAGACTGTAGAGCTCTTGCTTGTATTGGTGAGCACTTAGGCCTTGTCTACACTGACAAGTTTCTGGGCAGTAAAGCACTGTAAAAAAACCACCCCAATGAGAGGTGTAGAGCTTTCTGTGCCAGGGCTACAGCACTGCAGTGCCAGTGTAGACACTGGTGACTGGCCTGCAATTGGCCTCTGGGAGGTGTCCCACAATGCTTGTTCTCACCTCTTTGGCCATCGGTTTGAACTCTACTGCCCTGCCCTCAGGTGACCAACTGTCCTCCCCTCCTTGTATATTCCTTTGCAAATTTGAAAGCCCCCCTCCTGTTTGCTCGGTGATGCGTGCAGTGGTCTCAGTGCATCTTTCCAGGTGGCCATGCCTGCTCCACGCACAAGGCGATCCACTGCTTGGAGCAATGCCGAGCTGCTGGACCTCATCGGCATTTGGGGAGAGGAGGCTGTGCAGTCCCAGCTGTGCTCCAGCCGCAGGAGTTATGATACCTACGGACAGATTTCACGATGCATGATAGAAAGGGCCATGACGGGGACACACTGCAATGTAGAGTAAAAGTGAAGGAGCTGCGGAACCCCTGCCACAAGGTGCGGGAGGCAACTCGCCATTCTGGTGCTGCGCCCACGAGCTGCCAGTTCTACAAAGAGCTGGACGCGATATTCGGTTGTGACCCCACCTCCACTGCGAAGGCTCCTGTGGATACTTTGTTGGTTCGTGTGCCAGTCAAGAGTGGACTGAGCCAGGAGGAGGAAATCTTGGACGAAGAGGGGGAGGGGGACCCAGAGGCAGAGGATGATTCAGAGGCCAGAGATGCATGCAGCCAGGAGTTCTTTTCTACCCCGCAGGAGCACAGCAGTTGGATCTTGGCGAAGTGCAAACAGGAGAGGAGGCCCCTGGTAAATGGATCTGATTTGGGGAATCGCAGAAGTAAGTTGTTGGGGGCAGGAGGGTTGCAGAAAGCAGGCTTGACTCCCACCGCATGCCTAGTCGGAGTGGCGGAACAGGCTGTTGATTGACTCCCTCACTTCACGGGAATCTCCCTCAGAGTTGTCCAGGAAATTCTTGTGGAGATACTGGGCAATGTGGAGATACTGGGCAATCCGCTGCCACAGGTTTCTTGGCAGTGCTGCTTTGTTTCTTGACCTATTAATGATAACTTTCCTGCGCCATTGTGCCATCTCAGGAGGACAGACGGACAGGACCATTGCTGCATACAGGTGAACTACATAGGGGCCAGGCTGGAAGCTGCAGTCTTGGAGAAGACCCTTTCTTGATTCCCTGCTCACCCTCAGTAGCGAGATATCTTCCATAATGAACACATCCTGTGGAAAATGTGGGGACAGGAATGATTATCAGGCTCCCACTACAGTGCTGGCTCTCCCCAAGAGCCATGTGTCCAGTGTACAGTAGGGTCCGGGAAGAGTGATTTACACTGCCTCTGTGGCTACTCACCATTTTGGGGGTCTTGTGGCTCATGTGCTTGCCTGGGGTCAGACAGTTAGTGACAGGTGTGAGAGTACTGGCTGGGTTTTAAAGCACCTAATCAGTGTTGTCTGTGTTGCAAACAATACTGCTTCTGTAAAATGTTGCATTTAAACTTCACAGAGATGACCTTTGGTGCCAGGTTCCCTCTTTGTTATTGGCGGCGGAACGGTGGTGCAGAGTTAGAAAGCAGCCAAGAAGAACTAAAGAGGACTTTCTCCATGAGATTGTGATGCACTCCGCTGCTGATAAACAGGAATTGAAGGAGTGGCAGGACAGTGAGAAGAGGGACCAAAAGGAGAATGTGGCACACCAGAAAGAAGCCACGGAGAGGCTCTTAAACGTTATGGAGCGCCAAGTGGACACGCTCCAGGTGATATAGGTCTTTAAACCGAGTAGCTCCGTGCCCACCCTACCTTGCAGCTGTTGTTCTAAAACTCTTTCCCATGCGCCTCCCACATACTGCCAACACAGTGTTGTCAACCTCCTGGCTCCACTCTCTGCCTGCAGCATTCCACTCCTCCCTCCTCACAATCCAGCACCGTGGGCTCCCAATACCCACTGCACTCAACATCCAACCCTCTACAGTTTGGCCCTGCTGAAGTACAGCACCCACTGCATTGCACTCCAAAGGAGAAGGTTATAATCCCTGGATAGACAAATCTGTAGATGTCCCGGGACCCCTCCTCCTCTTGAGACCTTCTCTTCCCCCATTCCCATCCCTGCTGATGAATTTTTTCATTTGACTCTCTCCTCTGGTTGTTGTCTTTTAATAAAAGAATTGTGTTGCTTTGAAAGCAATCTTTATTCTATGAAATGAAAGCAAACAGAGCACTGCAAAGCAACATGGAATTATGTTAAGCTCCCTTCTTGCATCATGTGCACCAATCACCGCCTACCATTACAAGCACTGCAATCCTGAGCATAGCAACGAATATTAGTGGCTTTCAGCTTGAAATTGCTGCCTTAAGGCATCCCTGATCCTTATGGCCCTGCGCTGTGCCCCTCTAATAGTCCTGGTCTCTGGCTGTTCAAACTCAGCCTCCAGGCGCTGACCCTCTGTGGTCCAGCCCTAAATGAAGCTTTTGCCCTTCCCTTCACAAAAATTATGGAGCGTACAGCACACGGCAGTAAGCATAGGAATATTGTCATTGTCCAGGTCCAGCTTCCCATACAGGCATCGCCAGCAGGCTTTTAAACTGCCAGATGCACACTCAACAGTCATTCTGCACTTGCTCAGACTGTTGTTGAACCACTCCTTGCTGCTGTTAAGTTGCCCTGTGTATGGCAACGGTGATCTTCTGGTCCGGGGAGAAAGTTCCTGCTTGCAGCTTCTTGAACAGGCCAGTGTTCCAAAAGATATGTGCGTCATACACCTCTCCTGACCAGCCTGCGTTAATGTCTGTGAAATGCCCACGGTGATTCACAAGTGCCTGGAGAACCATTGTGAAATACCCCTTGCAATTAATGTACTCAGTGGCTAGGTGGGGGTCTGGTGCCAGAATTGGAATGTGCCATCTATTGTCCCGCCGCAGTTAGGGAAGTCCATTTGTGCAAAGCCACCCACAATATCATGCACGTTACCCAGAGTCACAGTGTTTCAGAGCAGGATGTGATTAATGGCCCTGCACACTTGCATCAACACAAGTCCAAAGATTGATTTTCCCACTCCGAACTGGTTAGCGGCCAATCGCCACATGTTTCTCCAGTGGCGGAGCAGCTCTCATTCTCGTGTCCTTGTGCCGCAGGGGAGCTCATCACACAGTCCCATGAATGTGCCTTTCCTCATCTGAAAGTTCTGTAGCCACTGCTCATCATCCCAGATGTGCATCATGATGTGATCCCACCACTCAATGCTTGTTTCCTGGGCCCAAAAACAGCGTTCCACTGTGGTCAGCACCTCTGTGAATGCCGCAAGCAATCTTGTGTCGTAGCTACTACGTGTGGTGAGATCAATGTCAAACTGCTCTTGCCTTTGCAGTTTAAGGAATAACTCCACTGCCACTTGTGACGTGTTGGTCAGAGCGAGCAGCATACTGGTCAGCAGTTCAGGATCCATTCCTGCAGCCTGAAGAGGCAGGGCACACAGTACGCAAACTGTTGAAAGATGGAGCCAAATGTGGACGGAAGTACAGGGATTGCTGGGATGCGAAGCAATGGATCACGGGGCGTTGAGACAGGACCCACAACCCCCTCCGCCTCCCCACAAGTTTTAGCAGCAAAAGAGAAAGAGGTGCTCTGTGGGATAGCTGCCCAGAGCGCACCTCTCCGAATAGCACTGCAAGTGCCAAAAGTGTGAACACGCTGTTGCACAGGCAGCTGTCATTGTGAACACACAACAGCGGTTTTCCTTCTGTGCTCTCTGAGTGGCGCTGTAACTGCTGGCTCTTAACTTTTTCAGTGTAGACATGCCCTTACTCACATGGCTAGTCCTATGTTAAGTGCTCCCCAGGGCAAATGTAGGTTCCCCCATCTAGTCCTTAGATACTATGCTTTAGTTCTGTCAGGGAGCATCAATTCTCAGCTTCAGTGTTACAACCTATGGTGATTTGCAAATCTGTTTTCTGGGGTGGCAGCACTTTCTCTACCAGCTCTGGTTGCAAACATAATACTTAAAATATAAATTGTTGAAGTAATAGAGGTTATGGAATATCTAGCACATTACTAATTACACACAATTAAAGGGAATTTATGAAATGACTGACACAGTGTACTATCTTGTATATAAAAATCTGAGCTAGGGGATTGAAGGAGTCTGCGTTAGGTTATCATAGGAGAAAAACTTGGGTGTTTTGTGGTCATGGGCTACAGAAGTCCTGCTGTCAAAGCAGAAAATCAAAGGGGCTTTACAAATATACAGAAAGCCAGGGTTCATGTTGACAAGATATGAGAGTGACAAGGGCCAGATGTTGTAACCTTTGGACATGCAAGTGGTTTCATTGAGTAGTACTAATTCATGCATCTTATTGAAGTCAATAGGAGCAGAAGATGCTGAATTTGGCCGTAGGTTAGTGACCTAAAAATCTAGCCTTTTAAAATGGATGTGAAATGAGAGGCTCAGGCTAATGCCACACTGGCACTGACAGTATTTTTGCCCAGTTTTCTTACAGTGCTAATACGAAAATAATCAGTTTAGAGGTGGATAAAATTAGAATTTGTTCCCTTAGATATAGTCTGAGGTACTTCCCAAGTCCTCTAACAGCTAGAGCTTTTTGTGTATTTATGTTCAATAGCAGCCCCCCAAAAGATACATTTCTGTTGCCTGGGGTTAACAACTCTTGAGATTTCTGAACTCAAGCTAGAACACTAACACCTTAGATTTAGGTAGTGCATGGCTACAAGCAAGTGTCTTTGGATGATGGAAGCAAATCAGACACTGCTTTTGTACATCACAAGGGATTATTCCATTTTACTGCTATGCCCTTTGGCTTTACAAATGCACCTGTAATGTTCCTGAGGGTAATGAAAAAAATGCCTTGGTAAAATTAATTTACCATAGTTGTTTTACCTCTGTCGATGACAAAATATTAGAACTGACTACATACAAGAAGTATTGCCAGACCCACGTGCAATGTTTGCTACAGTTCACAGAGTACGGAATCATTTCATTATTTAATGCCAGCAGTGCTTTAATCAATATAGCTTTATATTAATAAAAGAAAAACCTTTTTTTTTCCCCAGTAAATTTGCTATGATAGCTGGTGTGAAGAGGTGAACTGCCCATCACAGCTCTGAACTGGTTAATGTGGGTAAGAGCAGTATTTTTCAAACTTTGGGTCGTGACCCACTACTGGTTCGAGGCATATAAGGCGCTGGGTCGTGGCAGCTCTGGTCAGCACTGCCGACCAGGACTTAAAAAGTCTGGTTGGCGGTGCTGCCCAACTAAGGCAGTCTAGTGCCTACCTTTTCCGACACTGTGCTGTGCCCCGGAAGTGGCCAGCAGCGGGTCTGGCTCCTAGGCGGAGGGGTCATGGGGATCCGTGCACTGCCCCCACCCCAAGCACTGGCTCTGCACTCGCCGGCCAATGGGAACCAGGGGTGTGTATGTGCCTGCGGGCGAGAATTGCGCGGAGTTGTGTGTGCGCCTCCGTCCAGGAGCCAGGGTATTATCTACCCGGGGGGTGGGGGTGCTATTAGTGCAGCTTTGTCAATGTAACTGCCCCACCAGTGTAAGCCCTTGTGCAGACACACTGTACAACTGTAAGCTGTGACTTGCGCCTGTGCAGCTTGGAACTGGGGTAAACTGCTCTGGTCACTCTTTGCAGCGGAGCAGCACATCTACACTTGGGGTACCAATGCAGCTATATCATGATGGCTACTCTGTCAGCTACTAGTCTGTGTGGACAAGGCCTCGCACTAAAAGGAAATTGTTCTGCCGAGTTCGCTTCTGTAGTGAGCAGCTTGCTGGACTCTAATGCAAACTGCAGTGATAGCTGTCGCTATACTGCCACCTTGTGCAAAAGAGAGTGGAATAAAGATGGCTGACTCAGAAGTGTTGTAAGTAGTGCTGAGGCCTGGTCACAACTTAAAAATTAGATAGTCCTAGCTACATTGCTCAAGGCTGTGAAAAATTTTGAGCCCTGTGCGATGTAGTTAGGTCAACCTATCCCACGAATGGATTTCGTCTGCTGACCTAGCTACTGCCTCTTGTGGGGGTGGAGTAACTAGAGCAGTGAAAAAACCTCTTCCATTAGTGTCGGGAGGGAGCGTCTACACTGTGGTGCTATTGTGGCACAGCTGCAGCGCCATAGCTGTGCCACCATAGCAGGCTATAGTGTAGACCTGTCCTGAGAGTCAGAAATGAAACTAAGGGTAAAATCTTTGTTGCAGTGTTGTTGTTTTGAACTCATTTTTAATCACCAGCAATGTGCATGGTTTTCTGTAAGATGCAAATATAGAGACAGTTTTTGCTTTGGGGCTCTTTCAATCTAAAACTGGTCTGCTGTTCAATATACTGCTAGTCATTCTGATATCAACTGGGGGAATATTTCCGTTGTGATAGTACACAGAGGCCCTAATACGGACTAGGGCCCCATTGTGCTAGGTGCTGTACAACCCCTAGATATTGTTTCTGCTGTACTGAGGACCTTATGCCTTAGCAAGAAGGAAAGCTGGTCACCTCTGGGCAGGACTAAGAAAATGGTTTTGCCCTAAGAATCTTGTCAACTACACTTCATCCACCTCAGAAACTACTGAAGCTGAATGAATACATCTTGCTGAAAGAGAGGAAAATTCCAAAGAAGAGAGGGATCAAAACTAAGTGAGCAGGACAGACCCAGGAGGTTTTTTGACGTTACCTTTAGAAAATGGCAAAGTGGATAAATCTGCTGTGATCATCCTGTATGAAGATTATTGCAAGACAAAAAAACACCATGCTTGAGCAACATGTGTTTAACAATGACAAACAAAAATCAGGAAATATTTTCCTAGTGTGTAACTGACTTTTCATCACATGTCAGAAATTATATCAGTCTTTCAGAGAATATAATTTGTGATTAAAATCGTTGAGGGGTTGTAAAACATGACCAAGGGAGATGACAATTATATTAATAGAATTTATAGTCCCAAAGTATGTGAAACTGTGGAGAGTATCAAACTTCAAAACATCAAAAATAAAATCAAGATAGTAGTTGTACAGTAAACTCTTAACAAGAGATCAAATAGCATCAATCAATAAACCATACTGTATTAGAAGCATGTAAGGCCTGATTTTCAGAGGTGCATTCCTCATGCAGCCTGTGGAGGTTCTCTCTGCAAAATCAGGTCTATTCTAACCTAATATAAAAAAATGTTGAAAGTTCAGTTTTAATGTGATTTGCTTTGTATTCCATGTAGGAGAGACTGGGAAGGTACAAAGTGGGGGCAGAGAGAAAAGAATCAAATGAAAATGCGAGGAAAGAGCTGGCAGAGTGAAATACAAATACAGAGAGAGATTGGGGTAGGAAGGAGCAGAGAGGGAAGAACGAGGAATTCTAACTAGAGCAGTGGCTCTCAACCTTTCCAGACTACTATACCTCTTTCAGAAGTCTGATTTGTCTTGTGCACCCCAAGTGTCACCTCACTTAAAAACTACTTTCTTACAAAATCAGACATAACAATACAAATGTCACAACACACTATTACTGAAAAATTGCTGACTTTCTCATTTTTACATGTAATTATAAAATCAACTGGAATATTATTATTATACTTACATTTCAGTGTATACCATATAGAGCGGTATAAACAAATCATTATATGAAATTTTAGTTTGTATTGACTTCATTAGTGCTTTTTATGCAGCCTGTTGTAAAATTAGGCAAATATTAAGATGAGTTGATGTACCCCTTGGAAGATCTCTGCGTACCCCTGGTTGCGAACACTGAAGAATTTGGCCATTATATAGCTGCTCAACTGCTCCCATCTTCAGTTCCTCTTGCTTGTCCTATTCGTTCTCCCATCTGTTGTGCAGTTGGACACATGGATTGTATCTGTAAATACCACCACCTGCCCTCATGCTAGGGCAATAAGAGACTGAAATGGATTTCTGACTATACTCACTGTCCTCTCGCATATTGAGATAGACAGTTCACTTAGGATAGTGCCCTTCATCTGAATGAAAGAGTGTGTCATAAACTTAGCTCATTCACTAGTTATGCCTTAATGAAGAAAGACGTAATACCCCCTGTGACAGTCAGTCCTAACAGATATAGAGAGTTGGGGAGGGCAGATATAGCTGTCCTAGAATGGTGAAAAGCCTGTTCCCTGTGAGCTGAAAAGGGTTACCTCAGGTTAACTAGAGACAACTGAGGCCAGTTATAGGCTGCCAGTGACCTTTTAAAAACCCCATCTTCTGGTGAGAAATGGAAGACAAGCTTTGGAAGGCTGTTCTTCCTATGAAGCCACCACTGCTAGTAGACTGTTTGGGGAAGGACTGGCACCCAGAGGCCAGCATAGCGAGGCAGTGCCCCAGATGGGGGGGTGGGGAAAGTTATTTTCCTTTTTGTGTTATGAGCTTGTTTTGTATGGCTAAAAAGTATCCTTGAGGCCAACCTTGTAAATAGGGAGGAATAAAAAACCCAAGTGAGGAATAAAAATTCTCCACCGGGGGACTGATTTGCCCCCACTACCACAGGAGGAACTGCTGTGCCTGGTGAGGTAAAGGAGGTGCCTTGCCACGCTACCTGTGGAGGAAAGTGATTTAGAGATATAAACCAAAGTAACTATTTATATTTTAAATTAGGTTAATTTTCCCTTTTCTCACATCTTTCACCTGAGGACCTTGCAATGCTTTACAAATATTACTTAACAAGTGAATGTGTAAAAATGACATGATGGTATTTCATGCTTTTTGTCTCTCTTTTATTCCACAGTAGATGTGTTCACTTTACAAATATAGGCCTCAGTTAAAGACAGTGGGATTTCTTGCAGGTGCAGGGATCTGATTGCAGGACTCAAGCCATAAAGATTTTTTTTTTTCCTTTAATTCCAAATGCTGCCTAGGATCTGAGATCCAAGCTGGTTTCTTTCCTTTTTCTGCATCATCACCAGTACTAAAGATTCTGCAGGCAAAATTATGGCCTCTGTTTCCCCTGTGCAACTCCTATTTTCTGTCCAAGACTGGCTACTGGGAGTCGGGGGAGGAGGGAACAAGCAAAAAATATTGTATGAAAATATGATATAGAATCAGTGCAAAACAAACGTGGAACCCTTCAATACTGTTTTCACAGAGTCACTTTTCAAAAGCGAGACCCCCTTTAAAACTGTCAAGATAGATCCAGTGCAAGGCCCTGATCTTCCCAAAACCTATACCTCTGCTTAACTTTGAGTACATGAGTAGTCCCACTGAACTGTTTGCAGGCTCAGAGCCCAAATTAGGGTTTGTCTACACTGGTAAAACACCCGTGGCCAGCCTGTGTCAGCTGACTCAGGCTTGTGGGGCTATAAAATTGCAGTGTAGATGCTGGAGCCTGATTTCTGGGATGCGGAGAGGGTCTCAGTGCCTGGACTCCAGCCCTAACCCAAATGTCTACACTGCAGTTTTATAGCCCTGCAGCCCAAGCCCCACAAGGCTGAGTCAGCTGGCAGGGGCCAGTCAGGGGTTTTATTGCTGTGTAGACACCCTGAAGGTCAGATGGGACTAAAAAGCCCTGGTGAGGTGATAAGCAGTGGAAGAGAGAGTGAGAATTAAAGGAGAAGATAGCTCACTCGGCATGCAGGAAGAGAGGCTCTTCCAAATGTAGGGGGCAACATGAAAATAGGAATGAAATGAAGATTAGGAGAAGACTGAAGAGAGAGGCCTGACTGGAAAACAAATCCTTAGGAGTACATAGGAAAGTGAGAGCTGAAATGAAAGCAGAATCTATGTAGGGCCTTGCAGATGAGGATGGGGAGATAGAGTAAATCAAGAAGGGGTCATAAGGACATGCTCGTAAAAGTGAATACCGCACCCCATTCACCATGCAAGGACATACGGGATGCAGTTTTTCTAGACATAAGCATAGTAACTTTCCTTATTTCAACTTCAAATGCAGTAATACAACCTGGTTTGATTTGATATCCTTTCCTAGTGAGCGTTTGAGGTCCTGGAGTATTGCCTCCCTAAAAGCTGTCTCTGTGATAAGAATATTTTCTTCTTCAAATAAATGAAATAGGTTAAAGTGTTTCCAGTTTCAGAATGCTCTTACTCCAGTAGATGCTGATAAACTTGTAAATTAAGATTTCTCAAAGTGCTAATTATTCCTGAATCATCTCTTGTTTAGCAGGTTTTCAGATTGCTAATTTATGGTTACAATAATTTGAAAAATCTAGACCATGTGTGTGTTGTGCAGGGGTGAGAGATAAAGAGAAGCCTCTGTGATTTTCCAGCTTCTAGAGCCACTGACGTTTAAAGTCCCAGCTACACAGTAAAATTGTCATATTAGGGAATGTAACAGGGTAGCTGGCCCATTCAGTGAAACTGGGCTCAGAACTTTTGTTCCAGCCCAGGGGCTCCTGGTTGGGCCAATCAAGAGGGTGGGGCACCACCAGTGGAGACAGCTGAGGCCTGGTGGAAACCACTCTCAGAACTAAGCCAGCCAGGAGAAGGGTGGGAGAGAGATGCTAGAGAGAAGGTGGCTCCTTGGGAGAGGGCTGAAGGCAGGAGAGCAGCAAGGGAGGTTTGTTGGCTGGTGTCTCCAAGCCAGAGAGTTGCTTGCTAGCTCTAGGTCAGAGAGCTGGAACCAAGAGCCAGAAAAGGCTGAAGGAAGAGGGAGCGGTGGAGGGGCTTACCTACTGGTGTCTCCTTGCCAAAGAGCTGGGCCCCATGAGGACTCATGAAAGGGCTGGGGAGCGAGGGATGCTGCGCTGGCAAGGATGCTCCCCGCAGTGGGAATTCCTGCTGGGAAAAGCAGGTTGTACCCCCAAAAGAAGGGCTGGGGTGCTTTCCTGGCAGAAGGCCAGAAGAGGACTGGCAGAGTCCGGGCATGGCAGAAGAAGCCAGAATGGGGTAAGTGTTATGTTAATGCCCAAGAGGATATGTGATTTTTAAAGACTACGTGCAGTGGGGTAATATGGACCATGTTTTGGGACTTTTGTTATGAATTGCTGGCACAATGCTTGTCCATAAGCTATTGTTAGACTAGAGGACAAGATGCTCTGAAGTTATTGGGGATCCAAGAGGGAAACAGAGGTGAGGGGCCACTTGCAGGTCTGCACTGAGGCCACCGCAGGGTGCCCAAGAGGAGGCTCTTGGTTACACGGCACCAGGTTACAGCATAGTAGTCTCCCAATATGGTTACAAGTTGTCTTGTAGTCTCTGGGATCAAAGCACGTTGAACTGTGCTCAGTGCCTCAATTACAGTTATAGGCTATAAGCCTGCAACTGGCTTTATGCAGGCAGATCCCTGCCTCTGGGCAAGGCCCTCTGATTTCAGTGGGTTTCTGCGTGGGTGTAGGGGTCTGCCTGTGCAGAGACAGTTGCAGGACTGGGGCCGTAGGGTAGATGAGCCCTGAGCTCCTCTCTTTGCCCAGCTTTTCCTCACTCTCCCTGTCCCTACCAGTAAATACGATACTTGTATTGTGCACTAATAAAATATCACAACAATGGCAAATTTGCTTGGCAATTCTTCTAATAAGCTGGAGGATCTGATTTTAAGAATCCACCACAAACTAACGTTAAGGTGGAGAGTAGGCTACTTCTGGACAAATCTGCTTTTCTTATGAGTACATGGTATCTAGTTACTCTAATGATGAGAACAGTATGGACTCAGGCTTGCAAAAGTTCTGAGCACCTTCAGCTCCCATTGACTTCAGTGAAGTAGCAGACCCATGCCCTACAAAAGCAGTGACAGATCGTATGTATTTTTATCTGATGAGCCTTTACATCTTTACTTGTCAGGAAAATAACTTGTTTTTTAGACAATTGAGATGAAAACAATGATAGTCTTATATGAGGAGCAAGCAGATTTTATAGTGTAAGGTTACCATTTCTGAGGTATGGCCAAAATAAATATACAGGTAACACTGAGGCTGAGCCAATACAAAAGTGTTTCTTAAAAGTGATAAGTACAGGGAATCGGCAGAAGTGGCATTGGGTGGATGATTTCCATAAGACGGGAGCTGTAGAGCAGCTGATTATTACTTACGTGATTTAGAGAAAAGAGGAAAAACAACAGAGGCAGAGGGAAACTTCTGGAAGACCTGATACATGGCTATAATACCGTGGAGACGAGATGGAGTAGCCATTTATGTTTTGACAATGAGTGCTGCAGCCTATTGACCAGACCTAAGCCAGTATTTATGGACTAGAAAGGTCTTCTAAACTCGTATTGCCAGAAGCTGGGAATGGGCGACAGGGGATGGATCACTTGATGATGACCTGTTCTGTTCATTCCCTCTGGGGCACCTGGCACTGGCCACTGTCGGAAGACAGGATACTGGGCTAGATGAGCCATTGGTCTGACCCAGTCTGGCCGTTCTTATGTCTTTGTGTGGTTGCTTTTTAGAAATCTGAGGCCCTCTTGATTCTTTGAAGGTTAAATAAGATATTAGTAGGAGAGAGATGGAAATTGCTTTTAAAGTTATGGATGAGATTTATTACTATGTGGAAATGTGAATTCATTAAGTTAATGTTAAGAAGGATAAACTTCTATATAATGCAGGGGTTCTCAAACTGGGGGTTGTGATTATTATGTGGGGGGTCATGAGCAGTCAGCCTCCACCCCCAAACCCCGCTTTGCCTCCAGCATATATAATAGTGTTAAATATAAAAAAGGGTGTTTAATTTTTAAGGGGGGGTTGCACACATAGGCTTGCTTTGTGAAAGGAGTTGCCAGTACAAAAGTTTGAGAATCACTAATATAACGTAAATGATTAAATCTTCTTTTCATGTATGTTAATGACAAAAATAACTTTAAAATCCCCTGTTTTAAAAACAAAACAAAACAAAACAAAAAACCTTAGCCTATATTCAGATTCTGGGGTCTATTTAATATTCCCTTTTATTTCCAGCAGAGGGCAGATTTGTGTCATAAACCTTCCATTTGTTCATTCTATCAGAATTGAATTCTGAAGTACATCAGTCTGTTCAACCATCATTAGAACATCAGTCTCTTCCTTTGGTAATTTTTCTTGCAAGGTACATTAGAGAGAAGATCATACCCTAGCAGTAAAACAAACAAACAAAATCCCAGTAGCAACTTCTCATCTTGTTAAACGATTTTTTAGTCCTGCTGTGCACAGAGGAAATGCAAATTCTTCATCTGATTCCGAAAATCTCCACTGGATTGTTTCTCCTGGTGATTGTTTGCATATTTATCCCATGCATTAGAATGGAATATTCAAAACATTTTCCACACTCATGTCCGCTGATGATGATCAAATGACACTGATCCTGTTGCAGAAACATGAAATAAGTAGCATTGTTAAAAAATTATACTAGTGAAACCCAAACATAATTTACGGCCTGGAGGCTAAAAGTGGGGGAACCTCTGATATGGTTCTGTCATGCAAAATACTCTTAGGAAAAAAAAGCTCAGGTTGTTGTATCATGGTGACAAGCCCCGACACGGTGTGCCGCATGCCCATGTTTGTCTAAGTCATCTGAATGCTTAAATGCTCCCCTAGTTCCAAAGCAACATGTTGTGGCAGTGCTGGCTGGGGAAATTCTGAAGCAAAGATGCATGCTTTGCTAATTCGCATGTCATCGCCCAAAATCCTTTTTTCCCTTACGGCTATTTCATACATCAGTTATGGTGTGGGAACCAACAGGCATCAAGTGTATGCATATACTTACTGCTTTAGTGTCTCGTCACAGCTTCCTTCAGCTCCACTGTGTGTTGAGTCTCATTTCTCAGTTGTTGCATCCTGTCCTGTGGCCAAAATGAGATTATTAATGGAAATGCTCTCATTTTATAGGCATCTACACACACATTAGTAGTTGTTGCTGTTCACTTTGTTTTCTCATATGTATGCCCAACATGTCCTTGCTATTCTAGGCTTGCTTGGCTTTTTCTATATATTCCTTTTTCCACCCTGACTTTGAGGCAGTTGTAATGTTTTGTGAAATATTACATGGCATTGCAGACAATTCAAGTGCAGTATTACTGTACTCCAATAGCTGTAGTATAGTCTAATAGTACAGAGAAACACTGAGTATAGTGTGGAGCTGACAAATTTTAGCACTGCTCCATGACTCCGTGAGGGACGTTTTTTATGGACGATGTATATTGCATGTTACTTGTCATGGGTTTGTGTGGCCGCCACTAATACCCTCTGGTACTCCCTGCTTCAGTTTCCCTCCTCAAGGCTGGTCTCCTTTGCTTCCCAGAGACTGGTCTGTGCTAGAGATGTGGCTTTAATCCTTCAGCAAAGTCACAATAAACACAACCTTTTTCCAAGGTCCAAACTAAAAAGTCCCAAACAAACAAACACGGTTTGCTTCTGCCCAGCCTTTTGGGCTCTGTTCCCAGCTCCATTCTGGACTTTGTGCCTCATGTCCTTCCCAGCTCTAGTATAGAACCCTGGGTCCCTGGGAGTAACCTTTTCCTTGCACACCTTGGCTCAGGGCCTTCCAGAGGAGAGACAGCCTGCCTACTCCCTGTAGTTTGCAACCCCCCTTCCACTGATTTCACTTTGTCCTTTTATAAGGCCCAGGTATTCATTAATCTATCACCTGGCTGAAGTGAAGAAACAGATTGACAGAGCCAGAAGAGTACCCAGAAGTTACCTACTACAGGACAGGCCCAACAAAGAAAATAACAGAACGCCACTAGCCATCACCTTCAGCCCCCAACTAAAACCTCTCCAACGCATCATCAAGGATCTACAACCTATCCTGAAGGACGACCCATCACTCTCACAGATCTTGGGAGACAGGCCAGTCCTTGCTTACAGACAGCCCCCCAACCTGAAGCAAATACTCATCTCGGGCTGGAAGCCACTAATTAATTATGCCACAAATGTGGCTGCCTCTCCCCCCTCCCCGCCAAAAGGGCCAATCACCCTTTGACTTTTTCCCCCTTCCCCTCACATTTGGGTCTGTCTTTGTCTGGTCAGATCATGCACTCTTCAGGGTAGGGACTATCTCCTCCTCTGTACTTGAAAAGCATCTAGCACATTTTGGGCACTACCCCAATCTAAATAACAGTTCATAAATCATCCCTGTCCAGGGTGATGTGATGTAGTATCCAGAGAGAGCCTGAACTTCATGAAAAATCAGGGAGTTTGCTTTAAGTGTCCTTCAGTTTGGTGGTCAAATTGGCACAGGAGTGTCCCTAGCCGTTTTGCCAGCCAGGGCAAAAAATATTTTCAGTGGCCCCTACCCCTCTCCAAGCAGCTGAAGGAGCGGGGGAGAAGGGAAGGGAAGCTGAATGCCATGGTTGTCCAGTGCGTCCTGGAAGTTGGCACCTAGCCCTGCTTGCCCGCTCCTAGAAGTGGCCTTGCTCTGGCACATAACTGAGTGGGCCAGTTTTGAACCCAGGTCTCTAGAAGTGAAGGACTAGCATATGAATCCACTAGAAAACCTGCTCCCAAAGAAAATACCTTTTCTAATTACCATCACATTTATGATAGTTACTAAGGCAGAATAATGTTTTGTGACCTTTGGATTGTCCCATTATTACTACATAATCTTGCAGTACAAGCTTTGCAAAGGTCACTATAAGAGTTTAAAAAAAATAGGTTTCAGAGTAGCAGCCGTGTTAGTCTGTATTCACAAAAAGAAAAGGAGTACTTGTGGCACCTTAGAGACTAACAAATTTATTAGAGCATAAGCTTTCGTGAGCTACAGCTCACTTCATCGGATGCATTTCGTGAAAAAAACAGGAGAGATTTATATACACACACAGAGAACATGAAACAATGGGTTTATCATACACACTGTAAGGAGAGTGATCACTTAAGATAAGCCATCACCAGCAGCGGGGGGGGGGGGGAAGGAGGAAAACCTTTCATGGTGACAAGCAAGGTAGGCTAATTCCAGCAGTTAACAAGAATATCAGAGGAACAGTGGGGGGTGGGGTGGGGGGGAGAAATACCATGGGGAAATAGTTTTACTTTGTGTAATGACTCATCCATTCCCAGTCTCTATTCAAGCCTAAGTTAATTGTATCCAGTTTGCAAATTAATTCCAATTCAGCAGTCTCGTTGGAGTCTGTTTTTGAAGCTTTTTTGTTGAAGGATAGCCACTCTTAGGTCTGTGATCAAGTGACCAGAGAGATTGAAGTGTTCTCCAACTGGTTAAAAATAATAATCCAATTGTGGTATATACCCTTAAACACAGTGAAAAATAAATATCCTGACAACTGTAGTGACATTTGCACAATAGGGCACAGTGCAAAGGTTAGAACCATTATTCAGCACTAGTAGCAATGTTATCCTTTATTTTTGCTGGTGGATAGGTTGACATTTGTGCTTCTGGAGGAAGTTCCTGCGAATATCAATAACTTAAAACATGCTGCCTGGGGGATCTGTCAATCTCCCATTGAAATCAATGGGAGTTTTGCCTTTTATTTTAATGGGAGCAGGATTGGGCCTTAATTTCCCATGACAGTCATCAGAAGTGAGATGATCACATCATTAAAATGTTTTTTTCAACCAAGAAATAGGAACTTTAGCTCACCTTACATATAATATAGGGTAAAACACAGCAAATGTAGTATTAGGAGGATGGCTTTTATCATTGGTGTCTTAAAGGCTTATGGATCATAATACTGTTTAGCACTGATTCCATGCTTTACATCTTCACTGCACAAATATGGCTGATTTATCTTCACCACACTCCCATGAGGTAGGTAAAGAACTATTCCCCATTTTACAGAGAAACAGAGATCTGAACCAATATTTTCTGACTTGGATGGCTAGTATAATGCTTCTAAATCCAGAGATACGTAAACTCCTAAAACAAGTGGCCTGACTTTTCAGAGCTGTGGGAATTCCTGAACCTCAGACTCTGGCCCTCTGCTACTTATTTACACACGTTCAGCAGCAGAATTTTTAAAGCAAAGGTATATGACAGTTTTCTTCATCAATCTAATCTGAGATCATAGGGGGCCCTCAGGGTGAGGGAATTCTTTCTGTAACTGCAATACATGTTGGTCCCTGTCTAGAAATGCACCTTAGCAATCAAATGGTGGATAAGATATACAAATCTGAAAAGATCTGAAATCTTCCTGTGTTTTGGGACAAACCTATCTGGACACAATAAACTATATGGAAGTTAACAGCAGTGACTAATGTGATAGCATCTGTTACTCTTTGCTTTGCGGCCATGGTGTGCCAGTCCCTAGTGTGGGTAACGTGGGTCGGGGAGAACATAATGAGCCGTTCCCTCTCCTCCTTTTGCTCTTGCACAAGAATCAGGGCATAATGACAGTCTTTGCAGTTCGGGAAGTGCAGGGGCTGCTCATCCTTGCACCCCCAGGGACAAAAAAGCACCCCCAGAGGGTGGCTGTGTTCCTCCTTCATGCTGACCAGAGGTGCAAGCTAACCACATGAGGAGGGGAAGGAATCAAGCTATACTATCTGGGAGGATGATAGTGCAGATGTACATTGATACCTTGGGCTTCAGGGGACTTGGGAGATACTGGGCCTTCTGAGACACAGTCGCCTCTGGATCTTCTCTCCGGGCAGTGCCCATGCTGCCTGCATTTTGGGCTAGTAACTAAAAGGCACCATCTGTCTCTTTGTTTATTTTGGTGGGGTATAGTAGGCATAGTTGGAGAACACTTCAAGGCAGAGAATGTCAAGTGATTTTTTTTTTTTTTTCAATGAGTGCTTCCATTTTCTGTGGGCAGTTTTGCAGCTGGAGTGGACTGTGCCCATAATTTTGCACCCACAGTTCATTCATTTGTTTCCTGGCAATTCACCTGCGAGTGTTAACTTGTGGAATCCCTCATTAAAGGTGCAGAGTTGTGTCCACAGAAATGGACTGATCTGAAAAGGGGACCAACGAATTTGCTGTTGGCCTAAAAACATACATAGTTGTCCTCTGTTAATTTTATGCATCTTATAGCTACAAAGAGGTACAGCATATCATCATGAGGAACTTTTCATGAATCAGTTTCAGAGAGTCTTGCCAATGAGCAGGGGTCAAAGATTTCACCCTCATCATTTTTAAATAATAAAATTACGTTTATTCAAGCCGTACTACAAAGGACTAAACGGTGTTAATTTCAAAATAGCAGTTTTAGATTTGCATGTGCATCAAGAAAGAGAAGCTAAAACATCATATGGCTTTTCATTGATTTCTCAAACTGTTGAGTGACATTGATGGCAGACGTAAGTGTTAGCAGGAACGGCTTGGCCATAGACTCTTTGTGAGTGCCTCTCTGACTCGCTTTCTTTTCCAGCCATAACATACTTCACAACCCACAGTGTTTGGAGGGTGGCTGTCCTGGTATATGTTGTGGAAGCAATTGCAAGAGTTGTTCAAATGAGTGAATAGTTACAATGGGCAACGTTTTCAAAGGCACCTAAATCAATTAGGCTTCCAAGTGCCATTTTCAAAAACACACAAATAACAAGTGATTTTGAAAAATTGTATTCACTCTGTCTAAACAGTGTCCCACTAATAATCTGAGGCCCTCAGCCCAGAGCTTTGGGATCAACTTCATCAGCAAGACAAGTCAAGCTTCTGGTTGGATTATGTACTTTTAATTATGAAGGACCAGATTCTGTCACTATTCCATATAGCAGTTACCCTACATGTAGTAGTCACATTGAAATTAATGGGATTACTCGCAGAGAAACGCATGAGTAATAGTGAATAACATTAATACTCAATATGAGTAATAGTGGCAGAATAGAGCCCTAAATATGTAGTTAGACAAAGGAGGGTCTGCTGGGAGCCAGCATCTCATTCACATGAACTTTCTATTTTCAGTCAAGTCAGGTTGTTGCTTGATCCTCCCAAAGCACAGGCTATAGAATTAATGCACTGTTTTAACCGAAGACTTCTCAACTGTATTTTGGCCTTTTTCTTAGGGTTGTAGCTTACACTCACAACAGAAAATGAGTCATGCACACAGCCGGATCCTACCTGCCGTCTGTATCTGTTAATTTTGGTACAGTTATATGCCTTACAGAAGCTTTTACTTAAGGTATTGGTATTTCAAAAACTTTTGACAATGTCCCTTCGAGGAGGTACGGTGTCATATAGTGAGCGGTGAAATGCTGCCGATGAAATAGAAACTGTAAGAAATGGAAAACAAAGTGTGGCAATGGTCAAATTTGCCCATGGTTAAAGGTCTATAGAAAAGTACCTTAGGCTCTATAGTAGAACAAGTCATGATTTTTATTTATTATATATATGCTCATTATCAGAAAGAAAGGAAAAATTGTTGATGATACACAATTATTTAGGCTACTGAGGAAGAATATAACAAATCTAGGCAAATGAGTAACACAATGGCAGATAAAATCATGTTCCGAAATACAAGGGAATGAACTATGGCAGGAACAATTAGAACTACGCGCTACGGGTTTCTTTTACTGAGTTTTAGAGTAACTCTAATGACACTAGGAAAAAAGGGCTGGGTGTCGTTGTGGACAGCTCAGTGTAAAAATTTCCTCACTGAACAGTGTTGGCCATGTCCTTCTCCCTTACTGCACGGATAAGGGGAGACCGTTACCATCAAAGTTTTGCGGGGGTGGGGAATGAGGAATTCAACACTCCACTCCAAATATAAAGGTTTCAGAGTAGCAGCCATGTTAGTCTGTATCTGCAAAAAGAAAAGGAGAACTTGTGGCACCTTAGAGACTAACAAATTTATTTGAGCATAAGCTTTTGTGAGCTACAGCTCACTTCATCGGATGCATTCAGTGGAAAATATAGTGGGGAGATTTATATACATAGAGAACATGAAACAATGGGTGTTACCCTACACACTGTAATGAGAGTGATCACTTAAGGTGAGCTATTACCAGCAGGAGAGCGGGGGCGGTGGGAACCTTTTGTAGTGATAATCAAGGTGGGCCATTTCCAGCAGTTGACAAGAATGCCTGAGGAACTGTGTGTGTGTGTGTGGGGGGGAGGGATAAACATGGGGAAATAGTTTTACTTTGTGTAATGACCCATCCACTCCCAGTCTCTATTCAAGCCTAAGTTAATTGTATCCAGTTTGCAAATTAATTCCAATTCAGCAGTCTCTCCTTGGAGTCTGTTTTTGAAGTTTTTTTGTTGAAGAATTGCCACTTTTAGGTCTGTAATCAAGTGACCAAAGAGACTGAAGTGTTCTCCAACTGGTTTTTGAATGTTATAATTCTTGACGTCTGATTTGTGTCCATTTATTCTTTTACGTAAAGACTCTCCAGTTTGGCCAATGTATATGGCAGAGGGGCATTGCTGGCACATGATGGCATATATCACATTGGTAGATGTGCAGGTGAACAAGGCTCTGATAGTGTGGCTAATGTGATTAGGCCCTATGATGATGTCTCCTGAATAGATATGTGGTCACAGCTGGCAATGGGCTTTGTTACAAGGATAGGTTCCTGGGTTAGTGGTTCTGTTGTGTGGTGTGTAGTTGCTGGTGAGTATTTGCTTCAGGTTGGGGGGCTGTCTGTAAGCAAGGACTGGCCTGTCTCCCAAGATCTGTGAGAGTGATGGGTCGTCCTTCAGGATAGGTTGTAGATCCTTGATGATGCGTTGGAGAGGTTTTAGTTGGGGGCTGAAGGTGATGGCTAGTGGCGTTCTGTTATTTTCTTTGTTGGGCCTGTCCTGTAGTAGGTAACTTCTGGGTATTCTTCTGGCTCTGTCAATCTGTTTCTTCACTTCAGCAGGTGAGTACTGTAGTTGTAAGAACGCAAGATCTCTATCAAGCGTTCTTACAACTACAGTACTCACCTGCTGAAGTGAAGAAACAGATTGACAGAGCCAGAAGAATACTCAGAAGTTACCTACTACAGGACAGGCCCAACAAAGAAAATAACAGAACGCCACTAGCCATCACCTTCAGCCCCCAACTAAAACCTCTCCAACGCATCATCAAGGATCTACAACCTGAGGAGTTAGAGCAAATGCGGTTGTATCGCAGAGCTTGGCTGTAGACAGTGGATCGTGTGGTGTGGTCTGGATGAAAGCTGGAGGCATGTAGGTAGGCATAGCGGTCAGTAGGTTTCCGGAATAGGATGGTGTTTATGTGACCATCGCTTATTGGCATTGTAGTGTCCAAGAAGTGGATCTCTTGTGTAGACTGGTCCAGGCTGAGGCTGATGGTGGGATGGAAATTGTTGAAATCATGGTGGAATTCCTCAAGGGCTTCTTTTCCATGGGTCCAGATGATGATGTCATCAATGTAGCGCAAGTAGAGTAGGGGCATTAGGGGACGAGAGCTGAGGAAGCGTTGTTCTAAGTCAGCCATAAAAATGTTGGCATACTGTGGGGCCATGAGGGTACCCATAGAAGTGCTGCTGATTTGAAGGTATACATTGTCCCCAAATGTGAAATAGTTATGGGTGAGGACAAAGTCACAAAGTTCAGCCACCAGGTTTGCCATGACATTATTGGGGATACTGTTGCTGATGGCTTGTAGCCCATCTTTGTGTGGAATGTTGGTGTAGAGGGCTTCTACATCCATAGTGGCCAGGATGGTGTTTTCAGGAAGATCACTGATGGATTGTGGTTTCCTCAGGAAGTCAGTGGTATCTCGAAGATAGCTGGGAGCGCTGGTAGCGTAGGACCTGAGGAGGGAGTCTACATAGCAGACAATCCTGCTGTCAGGGTGCCAATGCCTGAGATGATGGGGCATCCAGGATTTCCAGGTTTATGGATCTTGGGTAGCAGATAGAATACCCCTGGTCAGGTTTCCAGGGGTGTGTCTGTACGGATTTGTTCTTGTGCTTTTTCACGGAGTTTCTTGAGAAAATGGTGTAATTTCTTTTGGTAACCCTCAGTGGAATCAGAAGGTAATGGCTTGTGAAAAGTGGTGTTGGAGAGCTGCCTAGCAGCCTCTTGTTCCTATTCCGACCTATTCATGATGACGACAGCACGTCCTTTGTCAGCGTTTTTGATTATGATGTCAGAGATGTTTCTGAAGCTGTGGATGGCATTGTGTTCTGCACGGCTGAGGTTATGGGGCAAGTGATACTGCTTTTCCATAATTTCAGCCCGTGCATGTCAGCGGAAGCACTCTATGTAGAAGTCCAATCTGTTTCGACCTTCAGGAGGAGCCCACCCAGAATCCTTCTTTTTTACCTTCAGTCCTTTTGGTATGATGTCCATCTCTTTGCATTTGGAAAGGAAGATGATGTCTGTCTGTATCTGTATGAGTTTTTTCATGAAGTTGATTTCCGCTCCATGTGGCTAAATTCAGTGCCTTGCATAATGACAGATTTCAGAGTAGCAGCCGTGTTAGCCTGTATCCGCAAAAAGAAAAGGAGTACTTGTGGCACCTTGGAGACTAACAAATTTGAGCATAAGCTTTCGTGAGCTACAGCTCACTTCACTGGATGCAGTCAGTGGAAAATACAGTGGGGAGATTTATATACATAGGGAAATAGTGGGTGTTACCATACACACTGTTAGGAGAGTGATCAGGTAAGGTGAGCTATTATGAGCGGGGGGCGGGGGGAAACCTTGTCAACTGCTGGAAATGGCCCACCTTGATTATCACTTGAAAAAGTCCCCCTCCCCCGCTCTCCTGCTGATAATAGCTCACCTTATCTGATCACTCTCCTTACAGTGTGTATGGTAACACCCATTGTTTCATATTCTCTGTGTATATAAATCTCCCCACTGTATTTTCCACTGAATGCATCCAATGAAGTGAACTGTAGCTCACGAAAGCTTATGCTCAAATAAATTTGTTAGTCTCTAAGGTGCCACAAGTACTCACTTTATATCTGGAAAAAGAAAAGAAGTTCTACTTCTGCTCTAAAGTGGGTGGTGAAGAAGAGATGTGCCCTTTCCTCGCTCCCCAAAGCCTCAGCTGCCTCCTCTTTGCCAACCCTCCGAAACTGATTCCTTCCTGGGTGCGAAAAGACCCAGCTCCCTACCCAGCTGTTAAAGCTTCAAGCTTTCTTCCAACACCCTCTGTGGTGATATTATGTGTTGCAATCTGCCAGTAAAAAAATCCGTGGAACAACCATTTGCAGGCAAAATAAACAGATTTTATGTATATACTAAGGATACTATTGATTTGGCTGGGCTGAGGGAATGGGAATGAGAGGGTTGGGGTAGAAGGCAGTGCCACATAATTCAGGGATCAGGCCCTGAGGCATAATTTAGGTCATCTCTGCCACACACAGCTAGTATGGCTTTGACTAGAGTAATACATTAAGGACAGTAAGGAGCTGTGGGTGCTCAGTAGCTCTGTAAATCAGGCTACTTTTATTTAGGTATCTAAATATGGATTTAGGAATCTAACTTTAGGTCCCCTTAGTGGAAAATGTTGACCTGGGGACTAATGCCTAACCAGAACAATACTGAATGATTTGACCTACTATAAGAATGGCCATACTGGGTCAGACTAAAAGTCCATCTAGCCCCATATCTTGTCTTCCGGCAATGGCCAATGCCAGGCGCCCCAGAGGGAATGAACAGAACAGGTAATCATCAAGTGATCCATCCCCTGTCACCCATTCCCAGCTTCTGGCAAACAGAGGCTAGGGACACCATCCCTGCCTTTCCTGGCTCATAGCCATCATAGCTCATATCCTCCATGAACTTATCTAGTTCTTTTTTGAACCCTGTTATAGTATTGGCCTTTTCTGGCATCCTCTGGCAAAGAGCTCCACAGGTTGACTGTGCGTTGTGTGGGAAAAATACTTCCTTTTGTTTTAAACCTGCTGCCTATTCATTTCATTTGAATAGGCCCCTAGTTCTTGTGTTATGAGAAGGACTAAATAACACTTTCTTATTTACTTTCTCCACACCAGCCATGATTTTATAGGCCTCGATCATATCCCCCCTTAGTTGTCTTTTTTCCAAGCTGAAAAATTCCAGTCTTATTAATCTCTCCTCATATGGCAGCCATTCCATACCCTTAATAATTTTTCTTGCCCTTTTTGGAACCTTTTCCAGTTCTAATATATCTTTTTTTGAGATGGGGCAACCACATCTGCATGCAGTATTCAAGATGTGGGCTTACTATGGATTTATATGGAGGCAATATGAATTCGTTGCTTAAGAAAAATTACATGACCCAAGGTATGAAGTGATTAGTGTAGGCAGACACAATTAATATAATTATAGTTCAAGTCAGAGCAGACTCTGTTATGACCACATCAAAGGCTACAGTCAAATTTTGCTCAGTAATGATTTTGTAATGTGGATAAAAATTTACCAGCGCCTCAACTAAGGTCATTAAATCCATCTTATTTTTGCTTTTACATCACATGTCAATCCAGGTATTCAGCTGCAGTGGGTTACTTTGCTGCTGCCTAGCCCAAACAGAGGATTTATCATCATTATGTTGATAAAGAAGCTGATTTGGGTTCACCAAAGTAATATAATTCCAAAGTGTTCAGAACACTTGTTTTTATTGAGAGGAGCACAACTAAAATCCTGTTAATCTGCTTTAAAATTTAGCCCTTGCTCAAATTCACACCCTGTAAATTACTTGTGTAAAATCAATGTGATCTAATCAGTAAAGTCAGTGGAGTTCGACCTGTGTAAAAACTGGTGTGAGGAGAATCAGGTCCACTATGTTTCAGCTGAAGTGTCACCCATGGCTTGGTTTGGTAATTGTAGCTGTAATTTGTTTTGGTACCTACAACATCTTCTGTTGCATCCTGTGAGTTGGGTGCATTGAAGACAGACATAGCCAAGCTGGCAACAGTAAATAGCATCAGTTCCCGCAGTCTGTCTCTAGTGTGATCTTGGAGTTGACGGAGTCCATTACCTCTCTCCTTACGTTTGTCAATAGACTAGAGAGACAGAAAGGATTTTTAAGTCTGTTTTAAACAGACTTTTTGTTACCTAAGACAACTTAAGTGGCAAGAAGAGGGAGACATCCAAGACTGATGTCTGATCTATGGGGCTTTTGTACGTGGGTCATTGAAATCAACAGGGAAGGCTCTCCCTGATTTGCAAAGGCTTTGGATTGGGCCCCTGAGATTTCCAGCATGTTACGACAAACTAGAAACATCTGCTTAAAGCTGCCAGCTCTACTAACTATTTGCATACATGTGGAATGTTTGTCAGCTTTCACCAAAATAATCAAAAGTAACTTGAGAATTCTGTATCTAATTTATACTTGAGAGAACTTTTCACATATTCTGGAGAGTTGATGTGAATGCTGTTTGTTATGAGCTGTTGTGGATGGGCTGGGGCGCCACCCATTGGAAAGGCTACATTTTATCATCACCCAAAAACGTTTAAACCATTGAAAAATCAAGATTTCTTTACTCTGCTTTCCTTTTAGCAATTTGAACAGGTTCAGGACTCTCCACTGGAGAAGAAAAATCTCAATCTTTGACCTGCCCACCATTGGAAGCAATGGAAGACCCAAAGGGGATGTGTACAACAGTAAATGGGTACCTCCCATTGTTGAGTGACAGCTCTCAGTAACAGGTTTCAGAGTAGCAGCCATGTTAGTCTGTATTCGCAAAAAGAAAAGGAGTACTCGTGGCACCTTAGAGACTAACAAGGTGTCATCTTGACCTGAGGAAGAGCTCTGTGTCAGCTCAAAAGCTTGTCTTTCCCACCAACAGAAATTGATCCAATAAACTATATTATCTCACCCCCCCCTTGTCCCTCAAATCTCCTTTGATCCAAACTTTGCAGCACAAAGGAGCCTCATTAAGGTCTAATGGTTCAAATAAAAAGGCTTTAACCCACAGAATACCTTAAATGAGATTCTGAGGGTGATTACTGCATATGGTGTCTCCAACTCTTTCTATAGAGAGTTTCACCCTGGGTGCTTATGCATCAATGACATGCAATGTGCAACCATTAGCATTTTCCATCATAACATATATTGGCACTTGCACTTCCAATTCAAGCAGGAACTCAAAAGTCCAGAAGTGCATATACAGAACCGGGGGAAATGAATTAAGAAAACGTGTGAACTTCAAAAAGAGTTTGTTTCAGATTCAGATACTCTAATTTTGGGTGAATGTCTGGGAGCTGGGATGATTATCTGAATCAGTTTTTCCATTTGTAGTAAGCACTTGTTTACTAATTCCTCTAACCTTTCTAATTCAAGCAATTTTGCACATTCCACATTCTTCATAGCCAGCTGTTTAAACCTTCTTGGCAGTGATCATCAGGTTTTTTTTTTGGTTTACTAGAATGAACAATTGGAGGTGGCTGTAGCAGGAATACTGAGATGTTTTGTGTTGTTTTAATCTCAGACTCTCTGGAGCAGTAACTGAAAAGTGTGGATCTTAAACAGACTTACACATAAAAAGAGCGCAAGGCTAGATGCAGGTCAGTAACAAATACTCCTCCTTTTTTTGTCTTTCTATAGAGAGACATACTTAAGATGGCTGCTGCTGCTCAGAATTGTTAAGAATAACTGTTAAAGTGGACTTCTTGATACTGGGACTATGCAAAACTAGACGAAGACCATTAACTTTGGACAGGGACCAAGAAATACCTGGAATCCTCCGCATTCCTTGATCCTTTCCTTCTAGTGTTAGGTACAGTTGATTGAAACTTTCTGAACATTTTTTTTCCCACCAAAATTGGCGTTTTTCTAAAACAGGAAACTTCATTATAACAACTTTTCATTTTTTTTAAATTACATTTTTTGACAAAACCCCAAAATGAAAAATATTATTTTCCACTCCCCCAAACCCTTTTGTTTTTAGTTTTTTCCTTCTGTACCACCTCCCCCAACCCTCAACCAATCTGTTTATATAGGTTTTTACCAAGAGGATGATTTGAGAGGCAGTTCATGGATCAGGGATTTGTATGCGTTTGTTTTTGCACACTCACCTATATGTTAAGGGTGCATCTTTTAAAAAAAAATGATATAAACACATTTCCATGTAGATCATAGAAAAACCACCTTAGGGCAGTGACTTTCACTACTTCTCTGAGTCGGCGTTGAACTGGTGATTTAGATGTGAAAGGATCCGTGTTCAGGTACTATTCCACTGTCCAATCCCTTTTTATTTACTATAAAACTGATATAATTGGTGAAACATAAAAAAAACAACATTTGAGCTCTCACAACTATCCATCAATAACGTGAACCGAAGTCAAATCTCCTGACCTATACATGAGAGCTATCCACTTCCAGCTCTTTTGCTTTAGGCAGCAGCATTTGATTTTCTCCAATGTTCATCACATAATTCTTAGGCTACGCTAGGTGAGCTTACCACTACATATATTGGCAAAGCACTTCTAGTGTGATTGCAGCTACACCAGCAAAACATCCGATGAAGTGAGCTGTAGCTCACGAAAGCTTATGCTCTAATAAATTTGTTAGTCTCTAAGGTGCCACAAGTACTCCTTTTCTTTTTGCGAATACAGACTAACACGGCTGCTACTCCGAAACCAGCAAAACTGTGCTTTGTCGTCCTCCCATGAATGAAACAAACTATACCAATAAAAGTGCAGCTTTTCTGGTGTAACTTCATCTATGCTAGGAACTTCTGCCGATACACTGTGTAGGTCAGAGATTACATCTCTTCATAGCCCTGACCCACAGAGCTATGCCAGCAGTGTCTGTATCAGAGACATAGCGTTCAAAAATAGTCATTTGGGTCTGCTTGCCCATGCTGTCCATGGGTATTGACCCATGACTACATGCTGTGCTGAATCACTATGTACATTACATTAGAATTTTTGTAAAAAGTAAATATGCCTACAGAGGTCAGATTAACCACTACCCTTTTATTGTGCATAAAAATGTTTTCAGTTGCAGTATTGAAGTAATTAGCAAAAGTAAAACAGGAAAGCATGAAGGTTAAAACTTTTGATCCCATTAAATTAACTGTTTCTAAAGAGAGTCAGATAAATTAAGCCTTAATGAGACATTATCTTTTTCATCTGGGGACACGAACAACCTTGAACGCTTTGAAGCTAACTAATGGATTTATTTGAGATTAATGCCTATGATCTGCTATACTTCGAAGTTTAGTATGTACTAAACTGACTTTTAGTGCCAAAACCTTATCCATTTCTTGCAAAACTACTTGAAGTGAGTAGGATGGTGCCTGATGCCAGCTGTAGCCTGCAGTACGTAATAATCTATACCAAAAATGGACCTACAGAGAAAGCAAAACATGCTTGGAACTCCATTGCATTACCAAGATGTGGGCGAGCACTGGAGCTTGCAATTCCAGAAGGCTATGTCCTGAAAGAGGTTCAGTGTCTCTCCGAGCTCTGTGGGGTGCAGTGTGAAATCCCTCTCTACCCGATGTCTCTGCTGGCCAAGAGAGACAAAGCACCATGCAGACCTATGGCACTATATAAAAATGTTAATCAGTACTGTTTATATTAGTGCCTATAGGCCCCAGGCAAGATCAAAGCCCCATTGTGCTGGACACTGAACAGAGGTGTAATCAGAGACTGTCCCTCACGAAAGAGCTTCTAATCTAAACGTACAAGACAGGCAAAGGGTGGTACTCATGAGAGAGGAAATATCATTATCCCCATTTAACAGATGGGGAACTGAAGCGCAGAAAGACTAAGTGAAATCTATGGCCAAGATGCAAATTGAACCCAAATCCTGTGTCCCAGTCCTGTGGCTTACGCATGAGACCATACTTCCTTTCTATCATTGTTGATGATAGAATATTTATGCAGTACTAGATATGGGGCTGGGCTGCACATCCTGCTGGAGCTCTATAGCTTGTTCATCCAAGCCCCAGCAGCCGGCACTGACACACTCAAGCTCCCTTTCCTTAGAGGAAGCCATGGAGGATACAGCCCATTTGTGGAGAGTTAGCATTTGTAAGTAGTGCAGACAGAGTCATGGGGTTTCTTCTCCTTCAGGGCAGCAAGTTTGTTTTTTCACTTATTTACTGTCCAATGTGTGTTCGGAAGCTTGCAGCTTCACCAGGCAATTATCTCATGCCCAAGGAAGGCAAACAGCCGGCCTCTGATGCTGTGTTAGAAGGCTATGGTTGGTGTAATGAATGAGCCTCCTATAATGATTGCTCCTTGTGAGGAGAGTGGGGTAATATAGGAGGAGCAACGTAGCATGGAAGAATACACGTGGTTAAATGCATTTGACTGCTAGGACTCAGGGACATGTTGTCTGTAGCAGCTGTGCACGCCAGGGTGCTTAATACGGATAGCTTAGCCATTAACATGGTGAATTCAAGTCTTGTCGTTTTTGCTAGAAGTCTGGAGGCCAAGCGCAGTTCAGATACCTGGAAGGAATAAGTCTTTGCAAATTCTGACATGTACAGTGCTTTGGCCTTTCTTCCCCTGGCTAAGCTGAGAACCTAGTTATTTAAAAAAAAAAAAATGCTTCCAGTGCCAATGTACCCTTTTAACCTCATAACATGCCAGGTATGGATGCATGCATGTCTACACACAATCAGATGAAGGGAACTGGGGCTGGGAGTAACTTCTTGCAGGGAAGAAGTGTCTACATGCTGGAGAAAGCATGCATTCCTGAATCAATCCATGATGTTGGCAGAACTCTTGTGCAAGGAAGCAAATGTTAAAATTAGTAATTAATGTTTCCCCTTTTTTGATCCAAGTGGTTAGTCCAAGTGTAGTTTGTTTCAGCTGGAAGTAGAAATTGATGATGGAGTCTGGTATCTTCTTTGATGTAGTGTTGTTTGTTTACAAGGAATGTACAAAGTGCTGCTTGTCTGAATGCAGGAGGACCCAGGCACAAAAGGAGTAGTTTCTTCGCTTACGGGTCCAAGTTTCTTTCAGCTGGCACCCCTGACAAAGAACCTCTCTCTTGGCTTCTCTTAGGGCCACACCAACTTAGGCTTCCACACTACTGCTTGGTTTTCTTACTGAGACTCATTGTTTCTTATCTGTCTGTACCCCAGCTTGTCTTTTTACACACATACACTCCAGCAAAAGCCATAGTGTAGACACACAGTTATGCTGGGGGAAAATGTACAGGCTGGTCTGTCCCTGTTAAGGGCCAGGTGTCCTGGGGCCAACCCATCAAATTGATTATCAGACCCAGCTGGGAAGAGATCATGTAATTTTTATAAAGGGCTTGGTTGGAGGGGAAAAAAGGCTGCAGGAAAACCGTTGGTTCCTGGTTTACTCGAAGGGAAAAGTTTCTGGGTCCCTGCAGCCTGTTTTAGTCATGGAATAACTTTGTTTGCATTACTTTGTGAATAGAGGTGATCAGAGAGCTTCCAGTTTTGTTGAAAAATGCTGATATTTTGAACTCAAAATACTTAGTGCAAAGGGATCAGGTGCAATGAATTTTTGTGGAATCTCAGGCAGAGTTTTGATGTCACCCTGTCTGCTGGGCAGGTTGCCTGGGGGATCCCAGAGCTTGCAGGGTCTGTGGCTATGGGACAACCCTGCCATGCCAGAGCTTCCAGGCTCTGAGACTTCTGAGCTGGCAGCCTCAGGAACCAGCTGGCCAGGGAGTCCAGAAGCCCTTGGGTTCCTGGCCCTGGGGCCTTCCACATGATGGTGATGCCCAGAAGCTGCAGACTCTGAGAGTCCCAGTAGCTGCTGACTGAAATTGGCTCTTCTGTCAGTTTTTTGACTACTGTTCAGATAGCAGCAATAGAGCAGGTCACACACTGAGCTTGGGACACTGCAACCCCGTGGCCCATCTGCATGGCTTTGCAGGGATTGCCAGCTTTGCTTGAATAGGTCTTAGGTCTTGAAGATGAAAAGTGCTATGTGAGTGCCGATAACTATAGTAACAGTAATAAGATGCACTTGGAATCAGTCATAGAGCTAAATTATGTGTGCAACTTCCCCAAGAGAGGCTACAAGAAACCCTGGTCCCCAGTGTTCTAATACATGGGGTAAACTTAATCTGCATTCCAGCAAGAAAGGGGGCTGACTAGTACTGTCTGTGGCACTGTCCATCCCCTGACTATCTGTAGAATTTAATAGGACTGAAAAACCTACAGAAGTGCCTACAGAATGAAAACCTTACTAGGCAATTTTTAAATCAGGTTTTCATTCTCTCGTCGCTTCTATCAGACTTTTCTCCAAAACTAAGGTAAGTCTTGCTTCTCTGTGCACCATGTCTGTGCAGAAGGTGTAGCAAGGTCCACAATGCCCTGTGCTTTTCTGCAACATCTGCGAGGCATTATTTCTTTTGATGGCAATAGTGCCTTCAGGCACTGCACCTCCACCTCCCCACAATTAGGCCTATAGTCAAATAGTTGTTTTCCTGAACTGTCAGAGTGCCAACAGTTCCCTTGACAAATTTACTATAGTAATTTCTCTTGCTTTCACAATGCCAATTGCCAGAGGACTGGTAATTTCAATTAGTTCTTCCCAAGGATGTAGAGGTGGGATATGTTTGTTTTTCCTGTGATGAATTCTGCATGAGTGCTTTGTTCCTTCACACAGAGGACATGGGGAAGAAAAATAAAAACACCCCACCAAACAAGAGAAAAATACACAGAGAAGAAGGGAAGTGCTGTAAATCGGAAGGAAGGGAGAATTTTAAAAGCCCAAAGGGGCGGGAGGTAGGAAAAGGAGCAAAAAGAAAGGAAGGGGATGCATTTCCCTGGTTATATAAACTTTATTAACATCCTTGTTTTTTCTGTTACACGTTTTGTATGTAGTTATTTACTAGTGTGGGGCATTTATGGCATAAAATATTTATCACTGAGTTATCTGCTGAATTAGTGTCTTCCATTGCACATTATTGCATGGCAGGGAAACCTTGAAGACAGGGCTAAGCCTCAGGGGTGGGCCACGAGGGCAGCCACCCAGGGCACCGGTGGTCAAGAGGGCACCATGCAGCAGCGCAGAGGTGCTAGTGTCAGAAACTGCGCCCTGTGGAGTGCCGCTTGGGGGTGCACCCAGATTTCTCACTGCTTCCTCCTGGCAGAGGAACATGGGGTGGGGGGTGCAAGCGGCCACACACAGATAGTGCTCACACCCCCCTCAACGTTCCTCCATGCCCCCCATCCCTCCGTGGATGCACGGAGCAGCTGGCATTGCTGCTTGCTCCCCACCTTGACTGCTGCTTCTCTGTGCACACCTAAGGGGCTGTGTATGTGGGAGGGGAAGCGAGGAGCATCATCAGGACTCCTAAGGGGCTGTGAGGGGAGGAGTGAGGAGCAACATCAGGGTTCCCTGCATCCAGGTCGCTTTCCCCATCTGGGCTGTGCTTTGAGGCATGGGGAATTGCTGCTCTCTGCACTCCCCTTTCACAGCCCAGTTGGGGAAAGTGCCCTGGCTACAGGGAGCCCTGATGTTGCTCCTCGCTTCCTCTCCCACACACACAGCCCCTTAGGTGTGCTGATGATGCTCCTCGCTTCCCCTCCCACATACACAGCCCCTTAGGTGTCCACAGAGAAGCAGCAGTCAAGGTGGGGAGCATGCAGCAATGCCAGCTGCTCCGTGCATCCAGGACAGTTTCCCCACGTTGGGCGTAGGAAGGGGTGCAAGGGTTAGGGGAAAAGGGGGCACAGTGCAGGGGTTGGGGGCACATGGGTTGAGGTGCAGGGGTTGGGGGTGCAGAAGAGGGTGCAGGGTTGAAGTGGGCACAGTGCAGAGGTTGGGGGTCTAAGAGGGAGGTGAAGGAGTTGGGGGTGAAGGGGAGAGTGGGGAGCCCACCTGGGCTGTGCCCGTGGGGAGCCCACCTGGGCTGTGCCCATGGGGGGGCCCACCTGGGCTGTGCCCATGGGGGGGCCCACCTGGGCTGTGCCCATGGGAGACAGGGATACCAAAATACAAGTTTGCCCAGGATGACATTTTCCCTAAGGCTGGCCTTGCTTGAACATATATATGTTGTAGCCCAGGGGTTCTTGATCTTTCTCATAGCCTGGACCACACCACACCTAGAGAGGCTGTCTCACAGGCTATCCTCCCTGCCATTTATAGCTGAATGGCCCACTTCTCCTCCCTTTCATGATCACATAACATCCTTGTGCTGCGGCAACTGCTTATATGGGTAAGTAGTATTCGGAAAATCTTTTTCCATCCACCCACCCACTGTTTGATGTTACTCTGGAAAGGCAGCTCTGTTGCAGGGATTGTACTTGGTGGCTAAGTCTTTACCAGCAGAAGGCAACACCTTAAGAAATGAATGTGAAAAGCATAAGAATCGGCTCAATTATGCTGTAGAAACACAGCACGGTTGTTGCAGCTGGCAGCAAGGAGGGACCCTGCAGCAAGTGTCCAAGCAGTTCTGCACAGACTACTAATCAGTGCTCTGCAGGCTGCCACCATCTCAGACTGTAGAAGGCAGAGAAAGGTCAGGTATCATGTGATCAGGGTACGGGGCGGGGCCTCGGGTGGAAGGGGCGGGGCTGGGGGGGGAGTCAGCGTTTCCCAGCCAGCCCTTCCAGTCCAGCTGGCCTACGCCGCCCAGGGCTCCCATGTTGATTTAAAGGGCCCGGAGCTCTGGACGCCGCTGCTGCCATAGTGGCAGCAGTGTCCGGAGCCCCTGGCCCTTTTAAATTGACAGCTGGCAGCCGGGGGGGGGCAAAAGGGGCAGGAATGTTAAAGCGCTGCAGGGTCCTTTGCCCTGGTCCCGCCAACAGGGGGGGTGCAGCAACAGTAAAGCGCCACGGCGGCAAAGGACCATCCTTAAATGTCCCTGCCCCTTTCGCTTCCCCTGTCGGTGGCCCTGGCGGTACAGACCCTACCGGCAGGGCCGCCGATGGGGGGGGAAGGGGCAGTGACGTTAAAGCACTGCTGCGGCAGCACTTTAAGGATGGTCCTTTACCGTGACAGTGCTTTAACGTTGCTGCCCATTTCCCCCCACCCCCAGTCGGTGGCCAGCAGGGCCGCTGACAGGGGAGGCAAAAGGGGCAAGGACATTAAAGCACTACCGCGGCAACGCTTTACTGTGGGCTGGGTATGGGCCGGTGAGGGTTCTTACCGGTACTCAGTACCGGCCCCTACCAGCTCACTTTCACCCCTGCATGTGATAATCCTAGAATGCAGGACTGGAAGGGACCTCGAGAGGTCATCTAGTCCTGTCCCCTGCACTCAAGGCAGTGCTAGACCATTCCTGATGGGTGTTTGTCTAATATGTTCTTGAAAACCTCCTTAAGACTGGGGTCATATGTTGTGTTTTTGTGACACCTTACTAGGAGAATATTCCAGGTTTGCCCTGGCATCTGAAGCATATTTATAGATTAGGAACAAGACCCACAAAGGGACTTCGGCATCACAGCACCTAACTTTTAGGCACCCTGTCACTCAGTGGCATCCTCAGCCCTGAGTTAGGCGCTCAAGCTCCCTGTATAGTGCATAGGGAGAGCTAGGAGCCTAAGACAGAGCTTAGAAGCCAGCAAGCTGAGTGGCTAGCTACCTAAGCTAGCAGTGGCTAGCTACCTAAGCTAGCCAGTAGGAAATGCTGAGGAGCTGGGCCGAAGCCCCACCTCTTAAAGCTAGGTAGGCACCTAACTCTGCTCAGGATTCACAGATGTGAACCCTCTCCTGGAGTTAGTCACTTGAGCCAGGTCAGCCCTATCTCACAGTAAAAACCCAAAAAGAAAAGGAGTACTTGTGGCACCTTAGAGACTACAAATTTATTAGAGCATAAGCTTTCGTGAGCTACAGCTCACTTCATCGGATGCATTTGGTGGAAAAAAACTGTAGCTCACGAAAGCTTATGCTCTAATAAATTTGTTAGTCTCTAAGGTGCCACAAGTACTCCTTTTCTTTTTGAGAATACAGACTAACACGGCTGCTACTCTGAAACCAGTAAAAACCCAGACATCCCCATCTTTTCATAGCCCATAACTCAGTGGTTGGGGCCCTCACCTGGGATACAGGAGACCTGTTTTCAAATTCCTGCTCTGCTTGATTTGGAGCCGTTTCTTGAAGTTGGGTCTCCCACATCCCAAGGACTGGCCACCCAGGGCTGTCTGTTGCGCAAGATAAGCATGCTCGGAACGTGCCTGGCCCTGCAGGCAAGGTAGTTGGAAAATCCTGCCAGGGCTTTGGCGTGAGCTCAGGTGCCGAGCAGCTTGGTAGTATCAGGACTTAAGTGGTATTGCACGTGTGCATTGGTGGAAATATAGAAGCCTATGGGATTTTACAAGCAGAAACTGAGATGCCTGCAGGGTTAGGTGGCAGCTGAGCGAAGGTTTTAAGGATCTCTGTGGTGCGTAAATGGGTGGATTTAGGTGCCTCAAATGGCAGTTACGCACCTAAATCCCTTTCTGGATCTAGCCATAAGAACGGCCAGACTGGGTCAGAACAAAGGTCCATTTAGCCCAGTATCCTGTCTTCCGACAGTGGCCAATGCCAGGTGCCCCGGAGGGAATGAACAGAACAGATAATCATCAAGTGATCCATCCCCTGTCGCCCATTCCCAGCCTCTGACAAACGGAGGGTAGGGACACCATCCCTGCTCATCCTGGCTAATAGCCATTGCAGTTTTCAGTCTAAAAGTATATTAAAACAACATTTCACAGGCACTGATAGTGCAGAGAGTTTGCGGATGCCCTTATGCATTTCAAAATAACCCACACAGCCTTAGACTTGAGAACTTATTGTTGGTAGTGGGAGCATAACAGTTTGAAAACATGCCATATTTAACTTCTAGACTTTGGCCAGGGTAGAAGATATTTTAGACTCTGACTTGGACATGCTAAAAGAGATTGATCCTGAATTCAGAGTTTCAACTGATAGACAGTATTGCTAAAAATGCAATTAACATGATATATAAAAAGTGTGTGTGTGTGTGTGCGCACACATATAAACGCACACAAGTTCAGCAAAATGTTCCCTATTTAGTCTTAATCCTGGATTCCTGAACACCCCACTATATACCCACAGAGCCTGCCTTGACTTCAGTGGTTTTCTGTAGGGTTGTGTGTGTCTTCTAGTAGGATCAGAAACTTGTGGTGCAGTAGATCACAGGTGTAGTGTGGTGCCCCACCAACTACAGAATCTTTGTTTGGGAATACTCTGCTTACAGCACATATTTATATCTTAAGGATGTAATTTTAATTTATGATTCTCAATTCAGAAGCACAATTTTCTATCAGGTGACCTAAAGGAGCAATTCCATTAACTCAACCACTAGAGGGAACTGTCATATACATACAAGCCAGTATTTAGTGTGGCTCTTTTTTTAAAAAGTGCACACAGAGACCACTGAATCACAAAAAGAAAAGGAGTACTTGTGGCACCTTAGAGACTAACAAATTTATTGGAGCATAAGCTTTCGTGAGCTACAGCTCACTTCATCGGATGCATTAGTGAGCTGTAGCTCACGAAAGCTTATGCTCTAATAAATTTGTTAGTCTCTAAGGTGCCACAAGTACTCCTTTTCTTTTTGCGAATACAGACTAACACGGCTGCTACTCTGAAACCTGTCACTGAATCACAGCGTGCCTAAATCCAGAGCTTTAGGGTTGGAGTCCTTTTCTTCCCCATTCAGTGCCAGGTTTACAATGGCACCATGGAGCCAGGCCCGTGCTCAGAAGGGGCCCCGACCTGCTCTGCTTGCACTGTGCCCTGAGACCCCGCCAGTCTGCTGACTGCCCACCACTTGCTCCTCTCGGCCTGCCCACCGTCCAGCCAAAGGCTCCTCTCCACCTCCTGGCCCCTCCCAGTGCACCTTCTCTGTGCCTCCTGGCCAGACCCCAGTGCACCTCTGGCTCCAGGCAGTCTCTGCTTCCCACCCCCCTGTGGGGCCCCACCTGTCTCCCCGGAACTGAGCCACCTGGGACTGGTGCAGAAGCCTGGCCAGTCTCGGCCATTTGGGAGGGGCTGTGTGGGGGGCTTGGCTGGGCCCCTCCAGGCAAGTGGGTCCTGACGGAGCCCCGGCAGGGCAGGCCCTGGCCTGGCTGATCGTGCCATTTCTGAGGGGCCAGAGTGATTCCCCACCCTGGCACCAGCTCTGGCTGAACTGGCGGCTCAGCCCAGCAGGCACAGTTGCCTCCCAGCAGGGCCAGTGAGCAGGGCTGGGAGGCAGGGGGTGGGGGAGTGAGTCTCTAGAGGGCTGTGAGGGGGCGGGGAAGTTCTCTGTGTGTTGGGGCACTAGGGAGTGGGAGTTCTGTGTGGGGTGCTGTGTGTTGTGCATTTGTGGCAGGGTCTGGGGGGGCTTTGGCCATAGGGAATTGGGGGTGGGCGGGAGTTCTGGTATTGGGCAGGGGGGCTATGTGGCACAGCATGGGGCCCACCCACGAGTGGAAGGGGCATGCTGGCAGCACAGGGCCGGGCAGGCCATTGTGTGTCTGGCAACTACTGGTTTGTAAATAGTGCCCTTGCACTGGGCTGGGTGGAGCTGGGCCACCTCTCTCATGCCATATTGCCCCCAGCTGGCCCCTCGCTCTGGGGACTGACCTCTCCGCGCCATGCTCCATTGCACCCATGGGGGGGCCCACAAATAAGTTTGGCACCAGGCTCACAAAAGGTTAATCTGTCCTGCCCCCATGTGCCACATTCTTGGCTGCCATGAAGAGAAAGTAAAAGGAGTTTTGGAAAATACATTCATGGAAAAAGCTGAAGAAATTTTTAAAGTTGAGGGTGTTCTAAATATACACTTAGGAGCAAAAGTGCATTTGCATCTGCAAAAGGAGTACTTGTGTATGCATTGCATTACATGAGAATATTTTGTAGGTGCAAATTACATGGCCTATTTTTA
This sequence comes from Dermochelys coriacea, assembly GCF_009764565.3. Lineage (NCBI taxonomy): Eukaryota > Metazoa > Chordata > Testudines > Dermochelyidae > Dermochelys > Dermochelys coriacea. The sequence goes on from NC_050069.1 coordinate 198,243,052, forward strand.
TTATTTTTTTTTTTCTGAGAATACTGAAATAACCATTACTACTTAATGGTAAAATCATTAATAAACTAAATGCTAATACTGTTCACTTCAGAACATGCCTATAATTAACTTTTTCTGAGAAAAGAGGTACACTAATATTTTAAGGATAATATAATAACATTATAGCTACATAGATAAAAACACTCCCTCTATTCCTCTGCCCTGGTGCTTAGGGTGCTGTACAAATTGTTACATTTTAATAAATACCTTCATAAATTCAAACACACAAAATGAATGGAGATGGTCCATGCAAAAAGAAAAGAGGGATGATAGGAGATCAACGATAAATACTATGGGCTTGATTCTCTGCTGTGTTTGAGCAGAGCTCATGTGTAGTGGAGACGGGGAGCTAACAGGGATCACAGCTCCTTGATTCTCAGCCACCTGGCCCTGGCATGACCTAAAGTTACAGAGGGGCAGCTTTTGACTTGTGCTGGTGTGAGGGACCAAAGGCTAATCTGGCAGAGTAGAGTCACTCTCCCCCATGCCGCTTTCCCGGCAGTGCTCTCTTGCTACCTGCTCTTGTGCTGGGTCACCAGCTCCAGGGGGTGGAATTGGGTAGCAGAGCTGGTGCAGGAAGAAGCAGAGCCACCTCTGCCAGCATTGTGCCACTAGAGTTTCCCCAACACCAGGGGACTTCACTACAAATCTCCAACCACTTTTGGTTCACTTTGCACCACAATGTGGAGAATTCAGCTCTATGTGGGGACAGTAATGGTCACTCTAACCATAGCTGATGTAAAGGTTAATTAATCAAAATAACTTTGGCTAGATTAGATCAGTTATTATTAACACACACAAGGCAAACTTTAGACCTCATTCAAATAAACCTTATCGATGGGTATGTCTACACAGGAATTAAAAAACCCACGGCTGGCTCAGGTCAGCCTATTCGGGCTTGCAGGGCTTGGTCTCTGAAGCTGAAAAATTATTGTGTAGGCGTTCAGGCTCAGGCTAGAGCCCAAGTTCTGTGACTCTTCACCCTCATAAGGTCCCAGAGCTCGGCTGAAACCAGAGCCCGAACATCTACACAGCAACATTTAGCCCTGCAGCCTGAGCCTCGTGAGCCTGAGTCAGATGACCTGGGCCAGCCATGGCCATGCTGGAGGGTTTTGATCCCTGTATAGAAGTACCCAGCGCAGTGTGACTGACTTAGTAATGCATGGGTTTTATGGACTGTAAGTACGCCCATTGTATTCATGTTTGAAAATGCAGCCCTCAATTTCTGCCTAATTTTCAAGTGCTATTTAAATTTGGAGTGTGTTATGGTTCGGTTCTTGAGTGATGATTTATGGTTCTCTTTTCCAAAGGAAATAAATAGGAAAACAATCAAGTACTGCCTGCCTTAAGCAAAACCCCCTTTGATCTTGGTCAGAGCTTTGCCTGAGTAAAGACTGCAATATATAGCCCTTCATCATTATATTTTGTCCTAAACATTCCTGCTTCTGTGTTGATTAAATTAAAAGATTTACCTTTGGGGGTCTTAGAATTTTTTCCTTTGTCTTTTAGATTGTTGTATGCTAACTTAGTTCAGTAAAATTATCACAGTAGGAAATGTCTATATGTAGAAGTCTGGCAACTAGATTTCAGCAGTTCACACACCAACTCTCAATTCTACACAGTGACTATGTATATTTTGTCCTCATGTTGGCAAAAAAAAAAAATTGTTTTCCCAGTATGACTAGGATTGAAACCTTCTGCTTGTTTTTGTTTCATGTGGAAATGATGGATTCTGGCTACCACAGGGTAGAGGGACGTGTCTGCTTGTACATGGGATCCTTACCCTTGTTAGAGGACATGATCCAGCTCAGTTTAAACAAAGTTCCAACACAAGGTAAATGAGACCCTGTGGCCTGACTTTCAAAACCCTATTGGAAGCCAATAGGCACTGCAGGTCCTTGGCACCTATGGAAATCAGGGCCTTTGAAGTGTGCAAAACTTTCTATCATGTTGCACTGGCCAGGGCTTGGATTGAAGGGGAGCTAAAAGAAAACAACTAGTCACAACAAAGTGAGAGGATGGTTAACTTGGTCCAGTCACTTGGTCTTTTTCTTTTTCTGCATGAAGTTCAAGCTCCTCATCCTGTTTTGTATTCTTTCAAGGCCCTGCACAAATCCATCCCTGCCTGCCCAGTGCTCTCCTTTTCTCCCATGTCCCTCACGCTCCACTTTGCTTCCTACTGTAGCAGTCAGACTGGCAGCTAGGAGAACAAAGGCGCTGATTTTCTGAGTTCCCAGTGGGTGCTTGACCCCCTGCTCCACCCAGGCCCTACCCCCGCCCTGCCTCTTCCTGCCCCTGATCCTCCCATTCCCTGCCAGCGCCTCCTGCACGCCGCTGAACAGCTGATCACCAGTGGGCAGAAGACAATGGGAGGGAGGGTGAAGAGTTGATCAGGTGATTTATTCCCCCTCCCCCCCACCCCGAGCAACATAAGTTGCTGACACAAGCTGTAGTGTAGACATAGTCTAAGGAGATCTCATCAGTTTTGCCAGCAAGCACCATGTGCATGGAATGACCCAAGTCCCAGACCTGTGCACTCTGCGGTTTAAAGGTTTTGTTGACATTCATTTAGGAGGACCTATATGAGTCAATCATGATTGAATCACTTCTGAATAATGCAAATCATCCCCCACTCAGAGGAACATAGGACTTGCCAGATTGGATCAGATCTGAGGGCCATCTATCTGTACCAGATGCTTCAGAGGAAGTTGCAAGAATCTACAACCTATCCTGAAGGACGACCCATCACTCTCACAGATCTTGGGAGACAGGCCAGTCCTTGCTTACAGTCAGCCCCCCAACCTGAAGCAAATACTCACCAGCAACCACGCACCACACAACAGATCCACTAACCCAGGAACCTATCCTTGCAACAAAGCCTGTTGCCAACTGTGTCCACATATCTATTCAGGGAACATCATCATAGGGCCTAATCACATCAGCCACACTATCAGAGGCTCGTTCACCTGCACATCTACCAATGTGATGTATCTATCATGTGCCAGCAATGCCCCTCTGCCATGTACATTGGTCAAACTGGACAGTCTCTACGTAAAAGAATAAATGAACACAAATCAGACGTCAAGAATTATAACATTCAAAAACCAGTCGGAGAACACTTCAATCTCTCTGGTCACTTGATTACAGACCTAAAAGTGGCAATACTTCAACAAAAAAACTTCAAAAACAGACTCCAAGGAGAGACTGCTGAATTGGAATTAATTTGCAAACTGGATACAATTAACTTAGGCTTGAATAGAGACTGGGAGTGGATGGGTCATTACACAAAGTAAAACTATTTCCCCATGTTTATCTCCCCCCAGCCCCCACCGTTCCTCAGACGTTCTTGTCAACTGCTGGAAATGGCCCACCTTGATTATCACTACAAAAGGTCACCCCGCTCTCCTGCTGGTAATAGCTCACCTTAAGTGATCACTCTGGTTACAGTGTGTATGGAAACCCATTGTTTCATGTTCTCTATGTATATAAATGTCACCACAAGCCCTTAGACGAGTTAGCACTGTTACCACATTTATTAGATTAGTGTGGAAAAACCATCAGGTACCCTACATGAATGCCTGGAAATTCATGTTAAGGCTGATTCACCATCTTAGGGTTGTCTTCACTGCAAAGTTAACTCAGTTTCCTGCTTGAGTATGGCCCCTCTCATCTGTGCTGCTGGGGTGGACCAAGCTCCTCTCACAGGAATTTGGCTTTCCTCTTGTGGAAGCTCTGGCCCATTGCTTCCCAGCCCAAGTCTGCATGACAATGTAGTCCCACCAATGTGTGCTTGTGGTCCTGCTCCAGAGACACTGGTCAGGATAAGGGGAATCCACAACTATTACAACCTGCATCAGCTGTCTTCATGTCTTCATGCAGCTTGCAATAATCTCCTCACCAAGCTGCGTTTGTCGTGTTCTAAGGGCAACAAGTCACTGCCAAAATGATCCTGTGTCTTGTCTTGTGCCCTCTGCCTTCTGTTCCTGAAATGAGAATAGCATTAATGCCAACAGCTGGAACAGCTCATTATTCTGAGATGGATTCAGACATTGCCACCAAGTGAAACAAAGGCCACGGACAGCAATCAAGAATGTGCCATGTCAGAAACAGTTGCTTTATTGAATTGGTGTTCTCAGACTACTTTGGCACGTGTGCCCAGAAAAAAGACAGTTTCTCTGACAATATAGCGCTAAGAATCATGAGATAGGACATCTGAAGGCACATCACTGCACACTACTAAGTGCAGCACCAGTGTGAATGCTGTAATAATAGCTTTGAAGAGTGGTTTATGCAGGCCAGATCAACTCAAGGGGTCACACTTGAGCATCAGTCACTCAAATGAGTTGTGAATTGAAGACTAGGCCTTAAAAACAGGCCCTTGTGCCTTTCTTTTTCACAGAGTGGCAGGCTTTTGTTGGTATGTCACACCTCAGCATTATTCAATGATTCATTTAAACAGGCCTCCCAGTTTCTTTTTTCTGTAAAGCTCCCAGCAAATAGTTTGAAGTCCTGGTGGCTGAAATAAGTTCTCTATTCTGAATGAAGCCTGTGATACAAATAAGTTATCATATGACAGTGTAATCTTACCTAACAATGCACTGAGCTGGTACATTATGTACATGCCTGTCAGCACAAAGAGTCTATCCTTATAATTGTGATTGCTTAGAGGTCGACAGGATTTGTCTTCACCCAGTTTTAGTGCCAATTTAACTAAACCAGTTTAACTTTGTGTAGAAAAGCCTTTACAAGTACATTATCTGAGCACTGATCCTTTGATTAATCTCTTTTGAAGTTCCTGAGGAGGAGAGGGCAGAAAGAAAGGAGAACCATACCATCCAATAACAGCAATAGTTTTGTTTAAACGTAAAATTGAACCACTTTTAATTATGGGTGTAGATAAAGCAGTACTTATCAGTATCCCAGATTTACAAATGTGGAAGGTGAGGTCTACATGTGATTTATTATTATATTATTTTATTTTTTTTAAGTGCCTCACATGTTGGTTGCCCCACTAAAGAATCAATTAAAAGAGCTTTCTGAAAACCAGTCCCTTTTAGGGTGTTGTAAGTGAGGCACCCAAAATCATGAGTCACTGTGACCCTAAGAGCATACCCATGCCAGAAAGGCAATGGGCTTCCTGGTATCTAGCAGTGAGTTTCAGCTAGGGTTGCCAACCCTCCAGGATTGTCTTGGAGTCTCCAGGAATTAAAAATTATGCCATGTGATGAAATCCACGGGAATACGTCCAGCCAAAATTGTCAACCCTAGTTCCAGCTCAGTGAACCCCAACTCACTATTTTTATAATCTGTATTTAAAAGGTGCCATGTAATATGTCATTGGAAAACTAATAACCCATTGATGATTAATATTCTGGTGTGATGTATGTACGATCAACCCACTAAAATTATACAGATGTGCTAGAATTTCAACTAAAATGTGTTTAAACCAGGCATGACGGGGAGTTGATGATAGTTTTTTGTCCAGACAAAGGAATGTGGTTCTGCCGCTTGAATGTGTCTCCCATGTAAACTGAGCAAAGTGTGACCAAAGATGCACATAAGCACATTTGCGTGTGAGGCAAACAAAATCATCATGAACGCAAGTGTGGAGAAAGTGCTCATTTAAGAATCTCAACGGGGGTGGAGACTGCAACCCCAGGAAGTCTTCCTGCTGCTTGAATCGGGGTCAATGAACTTTGAGAGAGAGACCTTTTGAACGATTTACTGGTCTGTAAAAAGAGGGCAGAGAACCCCTAAGTTATCCTTCACTGAGGAAACAAGGAAAACCAGTACCTTGGACTCTGTGGGGATCCTGACTAAGGGCATGGCTACACATGAGAGTGCATTAAAGCAGCCCCATGTGCTCTAACTCATGACGCGTCCACACTGGCAAGACACGTAGAGCACCCTGACTCCGTGGCTAGAGCGCTCCTGGTAATCCACCTCCGCAAGAGGCATAACGCTTGGTGTGCCCTGGCTGGAGCGCTATGGCGCCAGTGTAGATGCCCTGGCCTGTTAATGCACTCTGATCGGCCTCCAGAAGCGTCCCACAATACCTGTTATAGCCACTCTTGTCATCACTTTGAACTCTACTGCCCTGTCCTCAGGTGACCAACCGTCAGACCCGCCCTTCAAATTCTCTGGGAATTTTGAAAATTCCCTTCCTGTTTGCTCAACCAGGCGTGGAGTGCTCTCAGCGAATCTTTCCAGGTGACCATGCCTCCAAGTACCAGGTGATCCACAGTATGGAGCAATGGCGAGGTGCTGGATCTCATCAGTGTTTGCAGGGAGGAAGCTGTCCAGTCCCAGCTGCGCTCCAGCCGTAGGAATTATGATCCCTTCGGGCAGATATCAAGGGACGTGATGGAAAGGAGCCATGACCGGGATGCGCTGCAGTGCAGGGTTAAAGTGAAGAAGCTGCGGAATGCCTACCACAAAGCGTGGGAAGCAAACTGCTGCTCCAGTGCTGCCCCTGCGACCTGCCATTTCTACAAAGAGCTGGACACGATACTTGGGGGAAGCCCCACCTCTACTCCAAGTACCACCATGGACACTTCAGAGCCCAGTTCAACAAAGCAGGAAGAAAGCGGGAGTGAAGGTCCTGAGGCTGAGGAAGACACCCTGGCATCCCTAGATGCATGCAGTGAGGAGCTGCTCTCAAGCAGGAGGAAGGTAGCCAGTTGCAGCGGCTGGTGCTTGGGGAAGGACAAACACCAGAGGAGGTTCCCGGTAAGTGGCTTTTATTTTGGAAATGAAGTTTTCGGTGCGGGCTCTTGGGGCGAGGAGGGTTAGGGCCGCATGAATGCTTAGATGCGAAATAGGGTATTGATGTGCTCTCTCTCACATCGCAGTAATTGGCCTCAGTGATCTCTTCAAAGGTGTCATGCAGAAACTGTGCAATGCACTTGTGGAGGTTCCTTGGGAGCGCTACTGTACTCCTTGTCCAAGTTAGGCTAACACGTCCATGCCACTGTGCCATGAGGGGCAGGGGGACCATTGCTGCACACAGGCAAGCTGCATATGGGCCAGGATGGAAGCTGCATTGTAGAAGATGCTCCCTTGCTTCAGGTCACCCTCAGGAGCGAGATATCTTCCAGGACAAACTCCTGTGGTAAATGTGGGGACAGTGTTCAGTATAGGGACCTCCAGCAACTGTTGGTTCTCCCCAAGGCACAGAACCCCAGAGGACAGTACAGCAGTCCCCCTCGACCCTGTGCTTACTCACCATTTTGGAGCTCCTGTGGGTTATGTGCACTCACTTTGGGATGGGCAAATTCTGCTGTTTAGACTGTGCTCGTCTTTAAGTACGGGCGAATCATTGCTCTGTCTGTCTGGTGTGAACAATGCTGCGTCTGTTAAGTGTTGCATCTGTAAAGGCAAAATGTAACCTTGAGTTCTCAGCCATTCGTGTTATCACCAACCGAAAGACTCCAAAGAATTAGGAAGAGACCACGTAAAAGCAAAGAAGACATGCTGCATGAAGTCATGCAGCAGTTTCTTAATGAAAATCAGAAAGTGCAGAAGCGGAGGGAGAGTGAAAGGAGGATCTGCCAGCAGAATGCGGAGTGCCGGCACCAATGTGTGGAGCGGCTGCTAAGCATCATGGAGCACCAAGTGGACTCGATTCAGGTGCTCGTAGCCATGCAGGCAGAGCACTGCCATGCAGGCAGAGCACTATCATGCCTGCCGCCCCCTGCAGTCTTTATCCCAAAACTCTTTCCCTTGTGCCCCTATGTCACCTCCAACCCACTTTCCCCAACATCCGGTTTCTTATCACCACCAGCTGCCTCCAACACCTGTAGCTTCACCACCCAGCCCTGCAAACTGTAACCCATATCTGCTGCACTCAGCCCCCATCACCATGGATTTTAGTGAGCCTGAAGTGCAGCATTCATTGCACAGCACCCCAGACAGGAAGGCTGAGTATGAGAACAGGACATACGCAAATCTGTGATTGAACCGTTCCCCACCCCACCCCCTTGCCCTTGCTGTGTTTCTTTTCAGTAAATGAATTTTATTTTAAATAAATGGCTTTTTTGGCTTTGAAAACATTCTTCATTATTGCATTAAATAAAAGATGCCTTAGCTCAGGAAAGCAACAGGCACTGCAAGTCAGTGTAGCAAACACGGATTCCTTCTAACATTGGCACCATTGTACTTCACTCCCTTGCAGGGCACCAAACATTACTGGTGGCTTTCAGCCTCAGATTGCTCCCTCAAGGCATCCCTAATCCTTGCAGCCCCGCGCTGGGCCCCTCTAATAGCCCTGCTCTCTGGCTGTTCAAATTCAGGCTCCAGGTGTTGAACCTCCGAGTTCCATGTCTGAGCGAATCTTTCACCTTTCCCTTCACAAATGTTATGGAGGGTACAGCACACAGATATAACCGCGGGGATGCTGTCATCGGCCAGGTCCAGCTTCCCATACAGAGAGTGCCAGCGGCCTTTAAACGGCCAAAAGCACACTCCACAGTTATTCTACACCGACTCAGCCTGTTGAACCGCTCCTTGCTGCTGTCAAGGCTCCCTGTGTAGGGTTTCATGAGCCATGGCATTAAAGAGAAAGCGGGGTCTCCAAGGATCACAATGAGCATTTCAACTTCCCCTACAGTGATCTTCTGGTCTGGGAAAAAAGTCCTGGCTTGCAGCTTCCTGAACAGGCCAGTGTTCCAAAAGATGCGGGTGTCATTCATCTTTCCGGGCCAGCCTGCGTTAATTACCATGAAATGCCCATGGTGATTCACAAGCGCCTGGAGAACCATAGAGAAATAGCCATTCTGATTAACGTACTCGGAGGCTAGGTGGGCTGGTGCCAGATTTGGAATATGCGTCCCATCTATGTCCCCTCCCCAGTTTGGGAAATCCATCTGTGCAAAGCTGGCCACAATGTCTTGCACATTACCCAGAGTCATGGTTCTTCTGAGCAGGATGTGATTAATGGCCCTGCAAATTTGCATTAACACGATTCCAACAGTCTACTTTCCCACTCCAAACTGGTTAGCGACTGATCAGTAGCTGTCTGGAGTTGCCAGCTTCCAGATTGCAATAGCCACCCGCTTCTCCACCAGCAGGGCAGTTCTCAATCTCGTGTCCTTGTGCCACGGCAAGCTCCTCACACAGTCTCATAAAAGTGGCTTTCTCATCTGAAAGTTCTGCAGCCACCGCTTGTCATCCCAGATTTGCAGGACGATGTGATCCCACCACTCAGTGCTTGTTTTTGAGCCCAAAAGTGGCATTCCACGGTGTGAGCATGTCCGTGAATGCCACAGGCAAACTCATGTCGTGTGTTATGAGAGTCGATATCATCGTCTGACTCCTCACTGTCAGTTTGTAGCTTAAGGAGCAACTTGACTGCCAAACGCGACGTGCTGGCGAGACCCATCAGCATATTCCTCAGCACTTCGGGATCCATTCCTGCAGACTGAAAGGGAAGATAGAGCGCGCAGTACAAAAAACATTGAAAGATGGCACCAAATGTGGATGGAAGCACAGGGATCGCTGGGATGCGAAGCGACTCATCACAGGGTGTTGGGACAGGACCCAGAATGCCCCACACCTCCCACTGCTTTCCACAAGCCACAGCGCCAGAATTGGAAGAGGTGCTCTGTGGGATAGCTGCCCGTAATGCACCGCTCCCAATGCCACTGCAAGTGCCGCAAATGTGGCCACGCCAGTGCACTGGCAGCTGACAGTGTGGACAGACTGCAGCGCTTTTCATACTGCGCTCTCAGAGGGCTGGTTTAACTCGCAGCACTCTACATCTGCAAGTGTAGCCATGCACTAAGAGCTAGTCATTCATTGCTGGAAAGAGAAGATTGGTGAGGTAACTACGTGGAACAAAGACTGTAGCTTGCTAAGTTAGGCCTTAGCCATTAGAAAGTATATTCTTTCTTTGCTTTGTTTGTAACCCTTTCTAGCTTTATTCCTTGTACTTGAACTCATTTAAAACCTCTCTTTTTGATTCAATAACCTTTTTACTTTTTATCTAAACCAATCCAATGGTTTGATTGAATTGAAGTGATTGTTAACTCCAGTCAAGATAACAAGCTGTAGTTTCCGTCTTTTGAAAGGAGCAGCAAACTTCTTATCTGCTGTGAATGCACAGTGAGGGGGCTGTGCATTGCAGAGATATATCCCTGAGGAACTCGAGGACTGGAGTTCACTGATTGTTACCTGCTAGGCAAAGTTTGGGCTGAGAGAGCCCTGAGGCGTTTGCTGACATGGCAGACAAACTGGTGGGTTAGGGAGTTATCACACAGCTTAGCAGGAGCAAAGCTCCCATTTGCTGAGGTTGAGAGGGTAGCACAGTGTCTCACAGCTCTAAGTATCCCCAGCAACTTGTCACAATCACTATTGAACATTTAGGCCAAATTAATAGGTCAAGGTCTCACAGCATATTTGCAGCAGAGTCAATAATAAAACTCATATCTAAGTACCAGTCCTACTCTATAACCACTAGCTCACCCCTCCTCAGGTCCAGCAAATTAAAGAGCAGAACATGCACTCAGTCAGATTTATTTTTAATTTCCCAGTCAGAAATCTGTTTTGGAATATATGGTTCAGTCACCTTTAGAATTTGATGAGTCACTTCATGTTATAAAATCGTAAAGAAAACCAACAGCTGATCTTAATAAATTGTGACAAAGAGCCTGTGAATGGGAGAGGCCCCAGAATTTGGAGCCTAGCCCTTCGGAGACTGCAGACCTATCTATTCATTTGGTTGGAGGGCTGGAAAATACCAGTATTGTAAGGGTTAAACGGTTAGTTAAAGCCTCTGTGATTTTATTCTCAGCATGTGTGTTTTCATTGTCCATGAAAACACAGCATAATATTTAGTGTCTCTGAACTGAGCAAATGACTTTCAAAAAGCTAATAGATTTATGATGAGCACCAAATGCAAGAGTGCTACACACAGCCAGGAAAGACTTAAAAGCTCTCTGCTGGCTGCACAGGTGCTGGGGCAGCAACAACAGAGACTGACACAGTGGAACTCTGCCCCACTTGCTATGCATGATTTCTAAAGTGGACTGTTAGATGTGGAAGATTCTATGCAAAGCCAGTGAGCGCATGTATTTCCAGACCTATTGACTAAAACCCCACTTTAGATGTGGGGAACACATTGCTACATCCTTTACTTCATCAGGCCCCAGCCTACAAACATGCACGCACATGCTTAACTCTACTACTGTGAATAATCTCATTGAAAACAAAAGAGATTACTCATGGTAAAAATGCTAAGCAGATGCATAAGTGTTTGCAGAATGAGTGGCTGCAGCCTGGCTGCTGTGCTATTGAGGGCTGAGAATTCTTTCCTTTAGCGCCACAATGTTTTTGTGTGGAATAAATCTATTTTATGTGGGCTTGCTCCAATTTCCAGTTTTGGGCCTTTGTATTTGTACTGCAGTAACACTATTTACCAGAGGTGCTGATTCGTAAAAAATTTAGCTGGTGCTTAGCACCCATTGGCAGCCTAGCTCCCGCACCTCCCTTCTGTCGGTGGCCTTGCTGATCAACTCCTCCCCATCCCTTGCAGCGCCTCCCACCCACCACGGATCAGCTGTTCCACAGCATGCAGGAGGCGCTGGGAGGGAGAGGAGTGGGGACAGGAGTGCGCTTGCTGTAGGAGGCAGAAGAAAGGGGGGGGAGAGAGGGGCGGAAAGAGGTGGGGGGCGGGGCCTTGGGTGGATGAGGGCGGGGTGGTGTGGGGGGCAGGAAGAGCGTAGGACAGGGGTAGGGGTTTGGGGGGAAGGAATGGTGTGTGGGCGGGGCCTGGGTCATGAGAGGGGTTGAGCGCCCCCCTGGGTAGAGAGGAAGTCGGCACCTATGCCATTGACCACTGATATTTGTTAGGTACTGCACCAAATCAACACAACTTCTCTTTATTTAAAAAAATAAATAAATAATTAAACAAAAAACAACAACACAGAAATCTAGTTCCTATACATTATGGTCAAAAGTATTCAGCACATTTTAATCCTGAATAACCCTGTCTTCTGCTTGGCCTGTGCCTAACAGGAGAGACCTGCTGAGGTTGTTAATTTGTAATACAGGAGCACCTATAGACCCCAACCAGGGATTGGAGTCCTACTGCATTAGGTGATATACAAACTTGAGGTAAAAAGACAGTCTCTGCCCCCAAAGAACTTACATATAGATTGACAAGATTCAACTGGCTGAGACAAACGTGGGAGTTGGGGAGGAAGAGGTAAGGCAGATAGGAGCATAATGTAGGTAGAAACAGCCTTCCAAGGGGACCCGTGGGGGCAAAAAAAAAACCTAACTGCTTCAAGACTGATAAGTTTATGGGGAGAGGCATGATGAGAATGCCTAGAATGGCATAGAGCAATCTGCAACTGCTAGTAACAAATTTCTCCAATGGCCAGTGATGGGACACTAGCTGGGGGAGGGGCTCTGAGTTACTTCAGAGAATTCCATCCCAAGCGTCTGGCTGGTGGGTCTTACTCATATGCCCAGGGTCTAACTGATCCATATTTAGAGTCAGGAAGGAATTTGCTCCCAGATCAGATTGACAGAGACCCTTGGGGTTTTTTGCTTTCATTTTCAGTATGGGACACAGTTCGCTTACAGATTTAAACTAGTGCAAATGGTGGATTCTCTGTAACTTGAAGTCTTTAAATCATGATTTGATGACTTCAGTAATTCAGCCAGAGGTTATGGGTTTATTACAGGATTGGGTGGGTAAAGTTTTGTGGCCTGCAATATGCCCTAGGTCAGACTAGATGATCATGATGGTCCCTTCTGCCCTTAAAGTCTATACAAGTCTTATGATCTGTTTATGTGTTGGCAGTGTACTGCCTAGCAAAAGTGAATCTTAAGGCGGGATCTGAAGATGGATAAGATAGTGGAGTTGGCGTTACGCATAAGTGGTTGCATGGAAGTGTTGTCTGAAACAGGAGCTAGAATTAAGTGGCCAGGAGTCTCGGTCTCAGGTTTGCCTCCCTTCCTGTATCTATCATCGGGGATTTATGTTCCCAGATATGACTCAGACAGGATAAGATACAACCAGTTTTATTAATGGGGTGGCAAGGACTCCCACAGTAACAAGGTGACACAAATAAACAAGGCAGGCTGTATCCATAGGAATTTATATACAAGAATTAAAATGACAATGATTCTACTGCCTCTAGCAGCTTGCATTGATGATGTCGTCTCCTCTTCAAGAGGATGCAGCACGGCAGGGCAGCTGGATCCTCAGATGGGACTAGGACACCCAGGCAGGAACAGATGAGCGTCTTCTCAGGTAAGATGAGAGAATTTGGATAATTGAATCCTTCCCCTCCCTTCACCTGCGTTGTCGTGCGTGGAGCAAGCGATCACTATAGAAGATGAAATAGATGCATGTAGATGAGTATATCCTCTGCTAAGATGACCCTGGTGGGGTGAATGGCCTACCCTCAGTCACGTACTTTATCTCAAACAGACAGCAACAAGACTCTGCCACTCAGGTGGGCAGCCCCGATCTAATCTGAGCACCGCTTTATATAGATTGGGTTGCTAGGCAGATTAGCTGATTGACAGTAACTACCTTTTCCGCCTAAACATAAAAAGGCGCCAAACTTGGAGTGAGGAGGGGACAGGAAGGGTTTACAAAATGGATGCCTAGTTGTCCTTAGAGGATCTCCAGATGGCCTTAGGATTTTTACCTCTACAGAAGGAAGCACAGAAGTGCTCCTTGACAAAGTGGACTAATAAGCAGTTAAACCCTGACAATGTTGGGAGAACAAAGGCAGCAATCAATGACATAAGAAACTAGTAGATCTGATAGATAGGGCACAGAAAAGTTGCGAAGGGCCTTAGGAGTAAGGACAAGGAACAATGAAGATACTATGTGATGTGGTAGGGAAAAGGGAACTGTTGGAGGGACTCAGTTACGGGTTGTCATGATTGAAGCTGACACAGCTCAGAAGATTATTTGGCCAGCCATGTTTTGAATGGAAACTGAAGGCATGAACGGCCAAAGAAGAGTAGAAAGTGTAATTGATATGAGAGACTTTGGCCATCTATACAGATAGGAAGGCAGTATCTAGGAGAGGTTATTAAAACAGTGGCAGATTTGGATATGACCCAGTGTGAAGGTTCATAGGACAGATGCATCAAAAAATGATACCCATGTTAAAGGCTGTAAGATTGGAGCCATGTCTTGCACAGAAATATGATTCTCATATACCCTAGGTAAGAGCCAGCGATTGACCATGACCAGTTACACGTTTGTAGAATAGTTAAGTCAGTCTGCACTAATAATAAAATTGGTGTTAAAATACGTTAGCTAACACATTATATACATGACCTGTTTTCAGATAGTGGTGTTAAAACAGTGGTGACGAGAATGGGGGAAAGGGACAGGACTGGTACAAAGAGTGCTATAGTAAATGCACACACACTATTAGGCATGAAATTATTCTTGCCACATATTTTTTTTCTGGTCAGTATAGGGGGAAAAAAAAGTTAGAAACCTATGGTTCAGACCTGCAAATTCTGCCTCATTATGAATAGTCCTTACTCACGTAAGTGGAAATGAAAGAGATTTCTCCTGTGGAGAAGGGTTTGAAGGATCAGGCTTTCAGGATCATTTATTATTATGTGTTTAACCAGTTTAGCTGTATGAAGCCTTATTTATCCAGATTATCTTTTTGCCTAATATAATTTTACATGAAATAAAATTATTTTCAAGTAAGATCCTCTCTGTTTCTCTAGTTGCTCATTGCCTTAGTAAAGAGATACAGTTACAGATTAATTAGAGGTCTATATCTAACCCACTGACAAGAATAAATTCAACTTTGAACTTGTTCTCTTCAGAAAGAATGATCACAGACAACTTGGAAAGCTAACCCCCTATAACCCAAATATATTCAGAAAAATATGCTGGTTTCAGCAAACTAGAGTTTTGATTATATAAACCTTGGATTATTTACAGGTCTAGCTTTTTAGCACTTAATTACAGTGCATGATCACATTACTGAAGATGATGAAACTGATTCTTCTGTCTTTACTAAAGAGCTTTATATGGGGGGAGTTTGTTTTTTCCCCTTGCTTTGTTGCCAGATTGCTTTGTATAGCCAGTGCCATAAGTTATTCCGATTTACGCGAACACGCACTGCCTTTGCATGTTATGTTGTATTGGCCATTGCTAAGGCCATGAGCAATTTAATCTATTACATTGCCTGCCTCTGAATGTTACATGTACTGAGATAATTGCTGCATGCTTTGGAAGGCAGAGGACACCTTGGAAATTCATTTTTTATTATATGCAAAATTAGAAGTGACTGATGCTGAGTAATGAATAGCTGAAATCATTTTACTTTTCCCCCTCCCTTTTTCTTTTCTGGTACAGAGGTAGCTTTTCACTTTAGTTATATCAATGGTTTATCAGTATTTTTTGATGGCGCGGGTATAGGTGTAGTTTCAGCTTGGTAAGTTATCTAATCAAAACACCAGATACTGGAAGCATTCAGGAAATAATGTTATGGGTGTTTGTGAAAAGAAAAAGAACTTTATATACCTCTGAGTGGGACTTTTTCCTGTCTTTATTAATTAGCTGTTCCGTTATGATTTTGACTAAGGTAAACTTCATGATATGGGAAAAGTTGGGTTGCTTACAAGAACATCTCTTGTACTGGGCTCTGTCTACAGTGAGCCAAATCAACTCTCAGTTACACAGCTGAAGTCAGTGGAGTTGCACCAGTGTGACTGGGCATAGAGTCTTAGTGTTTTGTTATAACCATGCTTTGCACTTGCATAGCTTTTTCATCTCAAAGCATTTTAGCTGACCATTGCAATAATTGTGCAAAAAACCCGTTTTTTTTTATATGCTCAGTTATCATAATAGCTTTTGCTCTACTGGTAATGTGAAAAATAGCAGCCCAGTTGTCAGGTCTGTCTGGCCACTGCTCAGGATAGAGTTGGCAGGGGTGAGGCAAAGAGTATGCCATCCTCAGGCTGACCAGGGACTGATTTTGTCCCTGGCACAACTTAGAGCAGCCACAAGGTTGTTTAAAGTGTCCCCAACAAGCCACAGCCTCATAAGGTTATTTCAGCAGTCAGGGATAGCTGAAATATAGCTGTGCTCTGGCCGTGCCTGCACCCTATTTCCTGGCCATGCCTACTATGTCTGGGGAATCCCCAATCAGCTGGTTAAACTGGTTTTATACCTACTTTGCACTTCGGAGAAGACACAAATGGAATGAGAGCCAGGATCTGGCCCTTGGCATATGAACGCATGTGTACAATTCTGAAAAACATTCTCTAAAGTCAGAATTCTTTTAAATTTTTCCTGCATAAATATCGTTTTGGATTTGTGTTAAATTTGTAAGACTGTTTTAATGCTCTTGTTAATGAGGGATTCATAGTATAAGATTAAAACCAAGTGCATGTAGGCGAGATTCTGACAATTTGCTGATTTGACAATGCACCCCAACTCTAATGAGCAGTACCCAGAAATATAAAATCTTTCTGTTCCATTATGGAGTCTCTCTCTTGTGCAGGAAATGCTGCCAGTTGGACTGAATTGTGTGAAACTGTCAATGTGGTTTTATCTTTTGAGGACCTGGGCTAATGAGTAAACTCTTGGTACTTCTGCATATGTAATTTTTCAGATGAATAATGTATTGCTCTCTCTCTACCATGTTTCAGCTGTCTGGGGTGTGGACATTTTGCTAATTTTTTATAAAGCAGTTTAAGGTGGCAGGTGTAGGGAAATAGGCACACAGTTTATTATTATTCAAGGACAAAGGCAAAGTGTAACCTACACACGAAAGATTTCCTGCTAAGAGAAATTTTACAGATATTGACAGAGTTAAAAGAATGTGTTCTCAGCATTAATACTTTTAAAAAGGGTAGATTCTATTATGCCTTTGGTGCCCAGAATGCTCGGACTAAATTGTATTCTCAAACTAGTGTCACTGACCTCATTGAAAGAGATTCTCTGTGTTGATTACCTCCTGTATGCTCAATATATTGGATTAATCAGAGAGGTCACTAACTGTTGTTTCTCAGGCTCCCAAAAAAAGCATGGAAGGCTTAAGATTAGATCTGCAGCAGCTGAAAGACATCTGGCAGCTAATTGGTTTTCTAGTGAAGATCTTCCTAGACTGTAACAGCTAGCCAAGGTTAAAGAGAGTATTTGGATAGGCCAGTGGAATACTTAGATTTTAATCTTAGCAATAAAGAATATTTAAGTAGTTACTATATAAACTTTTAAAATCTTCTGCATCCAATGCCCAAGGTATCTAAAGGTAGGACTGCATACTTCTCTCAGTGGCACATAGCAGCCATAGGTAGCTATCCCATCCCCCAACACAGGTATAAATAGCAGCATAGGTGGTGAGACATGGCTTAGGCAGGTAGGGTAAAGACCCACCTGAAGGGTGTGGGTATGTATACAAGTACATATCCCACATGTGTTTCTACTCGCCCAAGCTATGCATCTCCGTTTATGCTGCTATTTTTAGCAGAGCAATGTCCTGGGGAAAGGCTCTGGCAGGGAGGTTTCCTCACTGTCTCCCCCTTGCCAGAGCCTTTCCTCCCCATAATGACAGGGAGAATGCCAGGGGAAGCTGCTGAAGCCTGTCCTTGGTGCCAGAGTCTTTCACTGACACGTGGCTACATACCACAGTGTAGATGCAATCTGCATTTCATTATATACTGTTGCCAGTGGTGTGTAATGATGACATAGCCTAAGGGTATGTCTATACTGCAATTAGACAACTGCAGTTGGCCCATGCCAGTTGACTCAGGCTTGTGGGGCTTGGGTAAAGGGGCTGTTTAATTGTGATGTAGATGTTCAGGCTTGGCCTGCAGGACCCTCCTATCATACAGGGTCCTAGAACCCAGGCTCTAGCCCTAACCCATACAATTAAACAGAACCTTAGCCTGAGCGCCATGGGCCCAAGTCAGCTGGCATGGACCAGCCGTGGTTTTTTAACTGAAGTGTAGCCATACACTAGATGTCTTAACCAACAGTAATTAGAAGCAACAAGCTCTTTTATCTCTTCTACTTTGGGGATACAGTGAGGGTGGGAAAAAAAAGCAGAAAACCTACTAAAAGGGTGCAAAATATGGTGAGGGGAAGGGAGCCAATGTTGTCTCATCTTTCCAATTTTCACCTCTCAGAAGACCATGTAAAGAAGCATTGTGCACTTGGAATTCCATGAGCAGGAGGCTTTACTATTCAGTGTCCAGTCTACATAGCATCATCTCCTAAGAAACCCCTATGAGAACTTATGCTGACACCATCAGCCTAAATTCTTGCAGGTTCCCACCATATGCTATGAACTCCTTTCAGAGAAGCACTGACAGCTCTACTCCAGATAAAGCCAAGCTGGTTGCATCCACTTTATACTGCCCGCAGCCTCCCCCAGTTCACTTTATGCCACCAAGAGCTCCGTCCTTTGTCCTCCTTTACTCCAGCAGAAGCCAGAGTAAACCAGGGGTGAATTTGGGTGTCACTTACAGCCCAGGAGATGGCTGCAATCAGAATGTTGTTTGCTAGGGGTAAACTTTTCAAAAGTCTCCAAGTCCCATTGTCACTTAGGCCAAGTCACTTGACTTTCAGTGGAACTTAGGCTCTCAAAGGCCAGATCTTCAAAGGTATTTTGGTGCCTAACTCCCAGTGATTTAAATGGGAGTTAGATGCATAAATACCTTTGAGGATCTGGGCCCAAGTGACCTAGGTGGTTTTAAAAATGGGACTTAGGCTCTTAAATTATTTAGGGATTCCTGAAAATTTTGACCTTGGTGTCTGATAATTGGCTTACAGCAAAAATTCACTAGGAGGGTGAAAACAGAGTGACACCTGTTTGTCTTGGCCAGTGGTATTTGAATGTGGTGTGTTTTCTTTGTATAAGAGGTGTATCCTTTCACCTGCTGTCTCTTGCACTACAAGTATTACTGTACTTGGCTCTGCTCATTTTTTGTCTGTGGGATGACTACTATGTGACATGGTGAAGATAGGGTAGTTTTGCAATGTATGTTAGGTAGGTAATTGAGGGCATCCCATGATTTCTACCAAAGTAATACCAGCCAGAGGCATCTTTTCTTAATGCCAGTCATTAGGCTCTGAGCCAGAATTTTAATACTGCAGACTAGAGATTACCTGATTATTCCCATCTCCTTTAGACGCTACAAGGACTTAAAAAGTCAGTAAAGCCCAACAAAAAAGGCATATGGATGAAATTTAAATTTAAGAGACAAATAATGCTTCTGTTCTGTAGGTAGAACTTGGACTGGTAGCAATGAGAATTTGATGTAAAAACAGAGGGAAAAATTCTTTCAGTTTACACCTGTGTAAATTTGCAGTAACTCCATTGATGTCATTAGAGTTATTTTGGTGTGAATGCAGAATTTGGCCCAGATTGTAAAATATGTCCCACAACGCCACTCAAGCTGTCACAGATAGCTGTAGTTCATTATTATAAATTTAGTAAATTGTAAATGTACCACATTTAAATGTTTTAGGTACTATAAAATATAGAAAATATTAACTATATCTATATATCGGTAGCATGAAATTTTCAAAGAGCCATTCCACTGAAATTCAATGAGACTTGTGCCTCTGAGGTACTTGGGCACTTTTGCAAATTCCACTCTTAGCTAATGTTTTTTTTTCTCTAGTTAATATCAAGTTAGCATCCTTCTGTCCTATTTAATAGTCTTAAATTAAGAACCCTTCAGATCATCTCTGATTGTTGCATAAGTCTAAGTTAGAGAGCCCAAGGTACTGGAAGACTAACCTTTTCTCTTTTCCCGGTCCAGGACTAAAAATATTGTCTTTGGCTTTCTCCATTTAAAGCAGGAGGTAAAAACTTGCTCCTCCCAATCCCTGTAGGATACTGGTGCCTGATTTGGCAAAAGACAACATTTCAAGTATATGCAAGAGCACTGGACCCACTGTATCCAGCAAAGGACACAGTGCATTTGTTCATGGAGCTATCCTCAGGCAATAACTGAATACACAGATGAACCAAATAAAAATTTACACAGAAATATTTTATGTAATGTCATCTGAGTTGCTTCCCTCTTGCTATTGTGACTGCCAGATTTTGCTCCTCATTTACTATTGCTGTGGGCCTTCACCCATCTGTCTCGTAGGTAAACACAGCATTGCCAAATATATTTTTAGAAAGAAGTCGTAATCACAGATTCATGGATAATATTCTCTTTGTCACACATTGGAAACATTTTGTTATGAGAATCTAAATGTTTATAGTGTGATTGCAGAGCATATAGGTCTGCTACGTTTGCTAGCAGTAAGGTGTTTAATATTTAAAGTGTATTGGGATACCTTAAGTGTGAAGGTGCTATATAAAATCATATTCTTTACAAATACTAATAATACTGGCATTTAATCATGGGATAGGAGGGAATATATTCTAGTTATACGGTGGCTTAGTTAGGAAATCATTAAACTTACAGAAATCAATTGTAGAGACTTTCATGGGTGTAGGAACAAACAAACAAAACATCCATTGTGAGTCAGATTTGTGTTTCACAAATATCTTTTGCTAGAGCAACAGGAAGATTGGATTGAACCTAGCAACAATGGATGTTGGATTGAACCTAGCAACAATGGTTTGTGTCCCACAGGTTTATGCTGTCATCATTAAACCAACTGACATGGATTTTGGTACAATGCAAAACATAATTAAATAGCAAATGCAAATCAAACTCTGATAGGAGAATCAAAGTGAGAGGCTACAGTAGCTTGCTAATCCTCAAAGCAATGGAAAAGATTGGTTGTTTATATTGATTCTTTTTGATTTGTTGGCAGTTCTGGATACCACTAATCATGAGGTTTTGTCACCTTGACTATGGATTAAGGGCCCTGGCAGGAGTGGACAGGACTGCATTTGGGTGCTTCCACTCCTGTTACTTGGAAAGATTCCAGAGGGTATTGTTGTGTCATCTCTTATCTATCCTGATAAGCTTTCTTGTGCAGTGGTCTGTAGGAATCTCTTTTGTCACCTATCCTGTTCAAAATGTATGTGAACCTACTGGGAGGAGATGGAAGCAGTTTTGGCTGTGGTGCCATCAGTATGCAGATGACACGCAGCACTCTTTCACCAAAGCTGAGAAGTGCGGCATTTGCTTTTTCAGTGCCTGGTTGAGATTGGAATCAGGGTGAGAACAAGTTTGTTGAAACATAATCCAGATAAAACAGAAATGGTTAGCTGGAGCTTAAGGAGCATGGTAAGAATGGTTTCTGCTCCCTTTATGGAGGAGGTTTGCCCACTCTTTGGGGTGTTTTGTTTTTTTTAGTTGTAGCCAACATTAGCCAGTTGACTCTGGTATTTATTAATGCCTGTGCATATGCCCTGAAAAATGTGGTTCACGTTCCCAGTGGGTCTGATAATCAGCTGGTGTAAATTTGTAACTCCCCATTGAGGCCATGATGATGCTACCCAGAGTGTGTCAGAACAGAATCTGATGTTGCAATATGGAGTGGTTAGGTCTAAAACCATGGTGCTATCATATTGAAGAATCATGTTACAAAAGCCAACTGAACCCGAACAGTGCAGTTCACACACTTTACAATTTATTGTACCATATACTTTATCATATCATTTATTATTATTTATTTATCATTTATATTGTAATGGCACCTAGAGGCTCAACCAGGTCAGGGCCACATTGTGCTAGACCCCGTACAAACATATAGAAAATGCAGTTAAAAATGAAGCAGTCTGAAGGATGAGATGCTGCCTGGTGTTGGACTCTGAATGGTACCCTCCTAATAGAATCCACCACTCCAGTTCAAACCAGCAAGTGACCATCTCCTCATGCAGGTGAACTGATAGAGGCCCAGAGATCATATGATAGATTTAAATGGTGAAAGCCTGGCCCACTGAAGTCAAGGGCCAAAGTTCCATTGAGTTCAATGGGGTCAGGTTTTCACCTAGTTTTTAACTTCCTCCAAAGTCTCACTTGTTCTGTCTATAGGAGCAGTGGCCATCAAAAAGACAATTTTTAAATCTTGTCCTGGACACTTTGAAGAGTCCAGAACTCTTCAGCCAAGGTGTTTCAACAAAGACTACTGCTTGTCAGTAGCACTTCAGTAATCAAGCAGATCACAACTAGCCACTGGCTTAGCCATTTTGAGATGGCAGTAATATGGCAAAACAAAAATCACCAATGATAGCTTTTTAAGGAAAAGATCAAATTCTCAAAAAAGAAAAGCAGTTGGAAGCAAATCCTCCCCTAAGCACACAGTCGAAGTATGTGACTTGTGCTCTCAGATATAGTGGCTTACTTGGAGGAAGGAATCCTTTTCCTCAGGGCATAGAGTAATGATGGAGCTGCTCCAAAGCTGCTATTGCAGCTGTGAGACTTAGGCTTGAATAGAGACTGGGAATGGATGAGTCATTACACACAGTAAAACTATTTCCCCATGTTATTTCACCCCCACCCCCACCCCCCACTGTTCCTCGGATGTTCTTGTTAACTGCTGGAAATAGCCTACCTTGCTTGTCACCATGAAAGGTTTTCCTCCCCCCCCCCCCCCCCCCGCTGCTGGTGATGGCTCATCTTAAGTGATCACTCTCCTTACAGTGTGTATGATAAAAAGCCATTGTTTCACGTTCTCTGTGTGTGTGTGTGTGTGTGTGTGTGTGTGTGTGTGTGTGTGTGTGTATATATAAATCTCCCCACTGTATTTTCCACCAAATGCATCCGACGAAGTGAGCTGTAGCTCACGAAAGCTTATGCTCAAATAAATTTGTTAGTCTCTAAGGTGCCACAAGTACTCCTTTTCTTTTTGTGAATACAGACTAACATGGCTGCTACTCTGAAACCTGTGAGCCTTTTGTAACTACCATGGCTCATTTTGAATCTATTCTGTGGGAGAAAATGACTGATGGATTTATCATCTTCACCCCACCTCTACCATACCTCCATACTCATTCTGCATCAGCTCCTCAAATGTATTGTCTGGTCCTATCTTATGCAGTGGAATTGCATAGTTTCCCCTTCATTTGAGGACCTCCACATCTAAAAATGGGGAAGTGGCAGAGCAGTATTTACCCTGAAACTAAGCATTCTAGTTCTGGCAGAAGAAAATAACAAAATTCCTTGGAATTGTGTTCTTTACTGAACTTTTCTAAGATCTAGCAAATTATGCTTTCTACAGCTAAGTAATAGGGTTAATCTTTAAGCTTCATTTTTATCTACAGTTTCTTAGCAAATTATGAAGCTTGAGCTTTGGGTCTTACTGCTATCTACAATCTTCTATCTTTGTTCTGTATTAAGCTTTACAGAGTTTAAAGTTTATACAGGGTTTAGAGTGGGTGCTATAAATTTTAACAAGTTTCTATATAACCTAATTTATAAGATTAAAAAAAACCCCATATCATCTATTAAAGGCTTGTGAGACTCTGTGCTGGGCTGATTTTAGTGACAAATAAAAACTTTTATTGAGGTTTTTTTTTTTTGTTTTTTTTTTAAATGAAACGGTGGTAGCGAGGGGCTTATGGAACAATGGATATAGAATATCAATGCTTAGTTCTTTCATTATTGTAGATTTTTTTTCTTTAAAACAACTCCATCAATATTTATTTTGCAATAGGCAGATTCTTGCTTCAGAATGCTTGCTCTCTCTGTTGCTATACCAGTGATTTTATCCTACAAAGATGAGGTAATGAGCTGGTGTAGTGAATTACAGTAATACTCTGCACTCCTATAGTGCCTTCCAACTAAGGATCCAAAAGCACTTTACGAACATTAATGAATAAGGGTGGGATTTTCAAAAGTGGACAGTGTTGGCCTAACTTCGCTTCCACTGATTTCAATGGGAGCAGGGCTCGGCCAGTGCTGAGTGCTTCTGAAAATCCCATCCATTAACCACACAACACTCTTGCCAGGTAGGGAAATATTGTCTATGTACTTTTGTTTTAGTTTTTCAGAGTAATACAAATAAAAGTTTAAGGTAAGCGTTTCAATGTAGAGGAGATAATGTGGACATCAAGCCATGGCAACTGACTGTTGCCACAATCAATTTCCCAAAATAACACTCACCAGGTGCTTAACAGAGTTTAATTGGAAATTTGAGGTTCTCTCAAACTTGAGTTGAATATGTTTATGGAATTATTTTCTGAACAGATTCAGAAAATTAGGAAGAAACAAAATAAGGGTCAGATTATGGCTGTACACTTCTGGTGGAGGCAGTGAAGAGCTGCATCACCACAGTGGTCACACCTGTAGTCTTTGTGCTTAAGCTTCCTTTGACTCCCTGCACTCTTTGGCTAATCAAGTGCTGCTGCGCTAGACATGCACAGACCAGACCATTGAAGTCAAAGGACTTTGTGCCAGCTGAAAATCCAGACTGCACAGTCCTTGTGCTCAGAGATAGTGTCTAGCCCAAAGGAGAGGTGCAAGGGAAGAGGAAAGGCCTCCTTCATCCTTCCGTCCCCTTTACATATCTGGGCCAAAATGTTTTTCTCTGTCAGAACTTAAATGTGGACCTTTAATTTCAAGTGTAGAAATGCCAGAACTAGGGAAATAATACATGAGAGGGACCAAATCAAGGAACAGAGAACTCAGTAAAGGGGTAACTAGGTGAAATATAAGGGCCTGTGATACACAAGAGGTCAGACTAGATGAACCCTGCTGGCTTTGAATCTATGAATATGAATCAAAACAGTCAGTGTTTAAGTTCCTTTTCAAATTCAGAAAACAGAATATATCATTGCAAGATAGTCAAAGCTTGTAAATAAAGAGGTATTTACTGTGTATGCACATGATTATAAGCTTAAACATTCATTCTAGATCACTGGGAAATCTAACCGGACGCCACTCTGGGAAATCACCCTAGAATGTTTGAAAAAACTCTAACTAATGAACGTTGTGGTCTTCCAATAGATTGTATTGGTTGCAACAGAAGTACAAGAGCTTCTGTTGGTCCTGAAAATTGTGAATTGTCCTTCAGAGATGCTTTTTCATCAGTTGATGAAACCTTTAGCTCTTTATAAAGAGAAGATAAAGTCAGTTTTGTTTTTTTTACATCTTTATTTTTATATTGTATTGTTTACAGGCATTCCAAACACTCAACCCAAACTGGACTATTCAACATACCATACTCCACACAAAGTTTCATCAAACCCTGAGTGCCCGACGGTGGAATCCGTGCTCACTTGGAAGTTAATGGGAATGCTTATCTAAGTAAGCACGAGTTTCACAGCTGGGTAATGAATGAATAAAATGAATTAGGTTCACATATTAATTTTAAGTTTGTCTAGGGCCCTACCAAATTCTCGGCCATGAAAATTGTGACACGACTGTGAAATCTGGTCTTTTTTGTGCTTTTACCCTATTCTATACAGATTTAATGGGGGAGACCAGAGTTTCTCAAATTGGGGGTCCTTACCAAAAGGGAGCTACAGGGAGGGCCACCAGGTTATTTTAGGGAGTATTGCCACCCTTACTTCTGCTCTGACTTCAGAGCTGGGCAGCTGGAGAGCGGCGGCTGTTGGCCGGGCACCTAGCTCTGAAGGTAGCACCCTGCTAGCAGCAGTGTAGAAGTAAGAGTGGCAATACCATACTGTGCCTAGCTGAAATCATGACATTTATTATTTTAAAAATCCTATGACTGTGAAATTGACCAAAACGGACTCTGAATTTGGTAGGGCCCTATTTATGTCAATTGGCCAATTTTTTTTTTTTTTTTTTTCAAACATGGGTACCTAAAGATTGGGACTTAAACTCATATTTAGGCACTAAGTAAACAGCCTGATTTTCAAAGGTGCTGAGTACCCAGAGCTCCTATTCAACACATTTGAAAGTCAGGTTATTTAAATAGGTATCTAATTATGGATTTAGATAATGCACCTTTGGATAGTGTAACTTTAGGTATCCAAGTTTGAAAATGATGTACTCTGTACATAGTACATCTATTTTCTGAGTCATCTATTCTACTAAATCCTACCCTTTTTTACTGCCTCCCTGCCTCCTTTCCTTCCCACTTATTTCTTTTCTTCCTGCTATCCTCTTTCTATTGCTCCTGTGTTAAGCTTTATAAAGGAAGGAAACTCACCAGTATATTGGGCTTTTCACATATGTATTGTGTGTAGCATACTCAGTAAGTGGTAATTAGTTCCTAAAATATTCTATACAGCACCTTTCTAATAAATGGATTTCACTGAATCCACTCTGGATGAATTACTGAATTAATATAACAGATGAGATTTTCTGATATTGCCCGGATGCAACATGAACATAACTAGAATTGTTTTGTGGTAATACTTAAAAGAACAAACCTTTTAAGAATCTGTGACATCTCCAATATCAAACCCAAATTTAGAATCTCTTCCATCCACATGCAACCTCAAAATAGGCAGTATTAAGGAAATAATCTTAGTCAGGATGTGAAAGATCACTTTGGCAGATGAAGGATAGAACAGCCTATCTAGTGTTTCCCTAGGAAGACAATTTTTGGGGATGACGAATGGCTGATTTATACCTAGTTAGACAGAAACCCAAGATGCACCTCTACCTTCAAAGGTGAACGGGATGATGTGAATATAACCTTCAGATTTTGAGATGCCAGATAATATTTTATGAGAGTGAGACTGGATGAAATTTTAACCCGCAAACCACCCCCCCATTAAAAAACTAAAGGAAATCCAAGTGGCTTATTTGTGTTGTGACTGTCTCTTTATTGGCTAAATTTTGATACAGAGCTCAAGCTTGTAAATCTTCTGTGTAACCACGCTTGAACAACCATTAAAGAAAGAATACAAAAATTACTAGTCTACACTAAATTACTTGTCTACGCTACCGTGCTACATTGGTGAAGATGAGCTATGCCAACAGGACAGCACTTTCCTATTGGCATAATTACTCCACCTCAACGAAAGGCGGAAGCTATGTCAGCGGGAGGGTGCCTCCTGCTGACATAAAGCGGTGTGGACACAGCTTTAAATCAATGTAACTTACATGACTCGGGGGGGGGGGGGGCTTACACCCCTGAGCAACATAACTTATTTTGAATTAAGTGGTAGTGTAGACAAGCCAAGTTTGTGCTATTTAACTAAGAAGTTGTCCTAGCTTTTAAAATAAGAGCCATGTGTTCTAATTGTAGCATTAAACCCTTCGTTAAACAAGTGGGTAGTACATCTAACCTTTGCTGCAATTTTGTCAGCATTTTTACTCTCTGATTAGTCTGTCATTTCATGGATAAACTGCTTTGTAATTAAGTCTGTCTGTTTTTAAACTATAGTTCATAAATCAAATTTTAAACTCTTAAAGGTAATTCCTCCATAACTGAAGTGCAGTGTCTGTGGTGGTGCACAGCTGTCTATCAGGGTCACAGCTATTTGTATCTCCTCAAAACCCTCACAAACAACTTGGTTGGTTGTGCAGTCACAAGGGAAAACGTAGCTCATTTGGCTGTTGGGATGTAATCTGATTCCATGCTAGATACTTGTGCTACAGAAGCAGCATGTTCACTTTGTTGATAGAAATTTGTTCTTGGTAGCATTTAATTCCAGGTTAGCAACTTATTCTTCATAAATATTAAAAGAATTATAATACTTATACACGTGTAGATAACCGTTTTTAATTTTCACTACGGTGGAGTAAGCAAATTGTCAGCTGAACCTGTAACTCCCATGAACAAGGAACGTGTGTGCCTTAGGAAACCAAGTAGAGAGTGCATACAGTGCCTAATCTTTCCTCTTGTAAGCTAGCTTCCATTTCTGGCTGTTCCCCCCGCCCCTCCCCACACCTTTGTCCATCACAGGAAGGGTTAGTTCCATATTTGGATGGCTGGGAGCTAGAGAGCCACCTCTGGAATAAAGAAGTATAGGTGGGTGTGTTCTTACTGATGTAAGGACACATGCAAGTGCACATTTTGCTAATGGACTGGGGAAGTTTTTCTTAACTGAGATCCGGTTCTTTTGTCATTTGGGAAACCTCCTGACTTCTCAGAAGAAACATGTTAATAAATTCTTCATTCATTGTCTTGTTTTTAATTATTTCAAGCCCTGAACACTATTGTTAGTTCACAAACTTAATAGAAACTCACAAGAACAGAATACTAAGAAGAATCTACTACCAATGCATGCATTAATGGTAACCTGAAAAGGAAAAAAAAATTGGGGGTCTGTGCCCTATTTTTGCATCTTTAGGATAAGGACCTCACAGCAAGTAGGTAGGAGACATACTCACATAAACACTTCATCTGCTTAGGTTTTCATTGAGTATGTTAGGAAAGATTGAAACCTTGAACCAAAAATAACACTTCGGGCACTAAACTGAGTCAGTAACAGTCCCCTCTCCCTTCCACATGTTATCTTATCATTGCACTTATATTACCTTGTGGTATTTGCTCTGCTCATTACAAGTCTCAAAAGGAAGTCTTGAACTTTCTAGAAGTTAGACTCACATAAGGGATTTTGACAACAATCCCCTTGTGAGGAGGTGATAGTGTCAGTAATTCCTAACCTGATATCCTTCAGGGAATACAGGTTGTTCATTAGAGGTGCTATCTTCTTAAGTTTAATTATAATACAACAAAACTTGGGGTAATCATCTGTGAGTTTTAAATAAGTGATCCTCACACCCATTCTTTTCTGCCAATGCTGTGTTTTCTCAGTTAGCCTCCCTCCAGGTCCTCTCTTTGGTATTTTAATGTAAATCGGTGGAATTATCTTTTAGTCTTACCTGTAGAACAAAGGCACGTTTACATCCTGGACAATCTCCATGTTACCTTACGGGAGAGACTAAAACTAATTCTCCTTCAAACTTATTTTTTAATGTACAAAAGTTTGTTCCTCTGTTTTAAGAGTGTATTGGTGTACAATTTCCTCACAGATCGGATGAAATTGTGAATTTACTTGCATGCTATACCTACTCGGTGTGGTACTTTGTCCCCCTCTAGGGGTGGCTCAACCCACTAGAGATTGATGAATCTGCCTCAGCCTTGACTGAGACAGGTCTTTCAGCTCAGGCAACAGAGGCTCATGCATTAAAATCCAGAGGTCAAAGGTTTGATCTCTGCTGCTGCTGACCCACCAAAGGGCGTCTGCATTACATTCACTGCCACTTACATTCCTTCTTGGACACCCTGTCCTTATGGCATGCTTCTGAGAACATGGGCTATCTGTATAATAAGAAGTGAGAGCATTCACACAGGTGCATTCAAACCTAATTTAATAGGATAATTTATGCGACTCTGAAAATACAACCTCTGGTGGTTGTTACGAAAGCTGACAGTAATTAATGAGAACCTTTGTTTATCAGGTCTGATGGCCTATGGACTTTGATAAATGCTACTTGTATGAAGCCATAATTTGGGTACTTAGTCCCCTGTAGGTTATGGTAAGCAGGTGGTTATTGGCAATATTTAGGATATGTTATCACTAATAATTAAATACTTCCAAAAGCTATCTTCTACCTTTATATTTCTTGTTGGCTCTGAGA
The DNA here is from genome assembly GCF_009764565.3 of Dermochelys coriacea. Classification (NCBI taxonomy): domain Eukaryota; kingdom Metazoa; phylum Chordata; order Testudines; family Dermochelyidae; genus Dermochelys; species Dermochelys coriacea. The sequence continues at coordinate 198,272,515 of NC_050069.1, forward strand.
TACACAAAGTGGAATTGTTGTTATGATTTCCATTAATGCTCTAATATACCTTGTGGCATTCAGTGATCATAAAAGGAAATTAGATCCTGGCTCTGAACTGAGTCTGAGGTGCAGCTCAGGAGTAGTGGTAGGGTGACTGTAAGCCACCTTTACAGACCCAGCACTCTGGGGCTGCCCAGGGATTGGTCTAGTCCCTAACTTAAGTTAGGCCTGGTCTACACTAGTAAATTAGGTTGGCTTAACTGCATCGTTCAGGGGTGTCAAAAATCCACATTCCTGTGCACTGTAGGTAAGCTGACATAAGTCCCCGTGTAGACAGCGCTAGGTCGACAGAAGAAATCTTGTAGATTATATACACAGACAGAAGAACCCCCTCCAATCAGCATAGGGAGTGTCTACACTTGAGCGCTGCAGCTGTGCCGCTCTAGCGTTTCAATGTAGACAAACCCTTCAAGTAACCCATCCCTTTTTCCAGACTCCATGGAGAATGGTTGTTGGGAGGGGATGGAAAGAGGGTGGTCCTGTTGTGGGTGGATGAGACAATGTTGGGTGGAGACCGATCAACCCTGTGAAGATTGTTTTAGAAAGGTATTACAGCTTGAGCTTGTATTACTTTCCCTTAGAGCTCCCTTGCAGTGGAGAAAGTCCCTTTAAGGGGGAGCACCAGAGCAATTGCAGCCAGGAAGATTACATCAGGGCTCCAAAGAGGCCCGGGGCACAGGGACTCCACATAGATACCCTTGGCGTCAATCTCCTGCCCATTAGTCATAGTACGAGCTATGTCTCTGTGTGCTTATTAAGTTGAGGGTTAGGCCTCCATGATTTGTATAATGGTGCAATCCACAATGCCTCTTGCAGAGAGAAAATACGTAGTAACATTCTGTGGAGTGCTGGGGATGTAAAGTCCATCTGCACAGCATTTCCATAGTTTTATTCCCCTAATACAGCCACACATTTTCCACTGTCCTTGGGGATTTTAATGCCTGCAAAGGAAAGGAAAGGGACAGAATGCCACTCTAAGTCCTCAGTATGGGAGAAGGATTAAGCTGATTGAGGTCTCTCCTTCTGTATGTGCACTTTGGTGTGGGTGAGGAAATTGATTCTGAATGTTCCTTCTTTCAGTCTTGCTTTTCCTTATGGCCATGTATGTGATGTATTTATACTGAGAGAATAATCATCTTCTATATGAATGGAGAAGAACAGACCTGGGAATGACCACATGGTGGGACTACATTTTTTGGGTGGGGCCATAGAAGTTGGGTGCACATGACACTTGGATGCCACAATAAGAGGTATTTTAGCAAAATCTCAGGTAATGTGGGAAGCAGCATACGCAGCAGTTATTTCCAAGGGAGATGTGGTAGGAGGGTAAGCTGCCAGCCAGCATTCTTCCCCAAAATATCAGATAAAGAAGAGCCTGATGGTGCATGTAACCTCGTGTGTATCAGTCATGTCCTTCATTTGCAGACAAGTTTTTAATTATTCATTCTGTGCTCATCAAGGAAACAACATTCAAATCAGTTCCCTATGAGCTGGCCTCAAGCTAAGGAGCTACCTTCCTGGCTGTCAGTTTGTCAGTTCCTTTGTCAGTTCCCTTTTCACCCTCTTTTCTAAATCTTCCTTTAGAAGTTAAGTTTTCCTAATTCTTTCAAACACAGAATGCCAATGTACAGTTTGTTTCTCAAACACACACACACACGAGAGAGAGAAGGCAATGTATAATGGACTTGGTAAACCATAAGAAAAACAATGTTTTAAACTGTCACTAAATAATAATTTAGGATTAATGGTCAATTTAAGTCTTGCATGGTTAAAAGAATACAATCAAGATATTTTTAATACCGATCTCCTACCCAACACGCACACATTTTTCCTAAGACTGAAATTTCACAAACATTTAAGAATAGATTTTGGAAATGAAGTATGTGGCTTTTACCCTTGTGTCACCCATTGACTTTAATGGCCAAAGCTCCCATGTAGGGTATTGGAAAATGTTGGTTTTAGTCAGTGTTCCCTCTAATTTTTCCCATGCATGTGTGGAATGAATTTTGTGACGTGCACCAATATGGAGGTGATGTGTGACACACCACCTCCATATTGGTGCATGTAACAAAATTCATGTGGCGGGGGTGGGGCCCAAGGGGTTTGGAGTGTGGGAGGGGGCTCAGGGCTGGGGCAGAGGGGTGTGGTACGGGGGTGAGGACTCTGGCTGGGGGTGTGGGCTCTGGGGTGGGGCCAAGGATGAGGGGCTCTGGGCTGGGGCAGAGGGTTGGGGGTATGTGTGGGGGGGAGTTGAGGACTCCAGCTGGGGGTGCAGGCTCTGGGGTGGGGCTGGGGATGAGGAGTTTGGGGTGCAGGCTACCCCAGGGCTACAACAGGGGAGAGAAGACTCCCCCCAGCAGCACCTGGGCTGGCGGGGAGAGGCGCCTTTCCCCACCACGGCAGCTTCAGGGCTAGGGCTGTGGGAGAGGCGCCTTTCCCCGCCACGGCAGCTTCAGGGCTAGGGCTGTGGGATAGGTGCCTCACCCCGGCTGCAACAGGTCCAGGCCGGGACTGGGTTAGGGCCGGAGGAGGGGCACCTCTCCCCCTGGCCACAGTAGCCATTCTACTTGTGCCTTTGTTATTTTTAAAAAGATACTTAATTTGGAAACATGGTGGTTGCACAAGTAGAATGGCTACTTTTAAATATTTTAAATTTATTTTTACTATGTATATAACACAGAAAAAATAATTAAGCTATTAATCATGTATTGTGAATGAAGGAATTATTCATCTGATGTAAAGTTCATGGCAGTATCGCAAGCATTTACATTAATACTGAACAACTGAGAGTGAAATTAATGAAAATGAGTTTATGATGACTGTTACAGAGTTATGAGTTCTAATTGTGTGCTGGAAACCTTTAGAGGTTAACTCACCCTGGAAATACTAACTCTGAAGGCATTTTTCTTTTATATTTAGAAAATTGACACACACTTAATTGGTAGTTTGGCAATGAGCCCAGAGGGTGACCAAACACATTGAGGCTGGCTTTGCAGCAACAGGGTGTGATCTAACTCCCTGGGGTAGGGGAAGGAGATTGTGTGGGAAGAATATGATCTGCCAAAACAGCCTTATTGGAAAGGATTAAAGTCTCAAGTTGCACAATTCAGATACCCTATATCTTTCCTTTATGGATCTACAGACATTTTACAAATGAAGCTAAGCTTTATTATTCCTATTTTACAGATGACGATATTGAGGCATAAAGGGATTACATTATTTGCCCAGAATTTTATGATAGGGCTGTAATGTAGATGGTTAATGACTTAAGTGCAGAGAGCTGAAGGTGGAAGCCACCCACTGGAAGTGTTCGGTTAAATGTTAATTGGATGGCAGATGTATATAATCAGGAAGTACAGATGTTAGGTGGTTGGGGTGAGAGTGAAGGACTCAGCAACATGAAGGTGAGACTTGAGGGTCACTTCCTGTGATGAGTTGGGGGTTAACTGTGATCCAGCAAAGCACTTAAGTCTATGCTTAAAGTTAATCATAGGCTTGAATTCTTTGGTGGATTTAGGCATAGCTGTCTTACTTTAGGTATTCCAGACAGCAAGTGGAAAAAACAGATATTACAGTTTATATTAAAGCACTGTTACAGTTAGAAAGAAATCTCTACTGATCATGTGCAAACCTCAACTTTTCAAATGCTTATAAATTGGTGAAATTTGGGCAAATTTTCATAGGAATGGCAAAAGGCACATGCTTGACACAAACACCACCCCCTTGTCAAATTTCAAGTTTCTGCTCCAAACAATGGGAGCACTAAAGCTGTTCAAACAAAAGATTGTCAGAATTTTTTAAAGTGGGCAAAACATGGTATTTTTTTCCTGCCCTTTTCTCGGAAATGGCTGAATCATTTTGGCTGAAATTTTCTCCAAAAAAATTCAGCCTGAAGCAGATATCTGATACAGAAAATTTCAGCTCAAATTGCTGTCCAAATATTATAATGGAAAAATAAGCAACTGAAAATAGTTTATTATAATGGAGGGGGTCAAGCAACCTTCATAATTGATAGAACTACTAGCCCACCTAAAATAATCTCTTTTCAGTGCTTTAATGCATGCTGGTGTGAATGCTCACTTATCTCCTTTGCATTCCTCTAGATCTCTTGATCACTCTTGTTAAATGAACACTAATATCACAAATTATAGTGGCTCTGAGAGTGACCATATTTGAAGGAAATTTTCAAAATTTGAAGTACAATGCACACACAGACCATCCAATGGATTTTGGATCACAAAGGTAGGGAACATTAGAACCCTTGTTGTGAAGATGGTTAATAGTCTGTGGGCCCAAATGGAAAACCCTGCCTAAATTTGAAATTTGTAGCAACCTTCCTACACAAAAGGCTTAATGCATTTCAGTTAAGGGATTTACCTCCAAGAGTGATTTTTGTTGGGAGGGAGAGCATTATGCAGTGGTAAATATGAGAATGATGGATGTCTTTGTAAATCATGTCAACTGTGCCTTCACAACTTTCTTGAAAAAGTTAAAGTAATGATTTTCCTTTAACTTGTACAATTATAGATTGATTTCATTTTATATTGATTTCATTATGGCAAATTTACTTTAAATATGTTATCTGCTTGTTTTGTATATATGTGTAATTTATTATTTGCTTATCTCATTTCTGGAAAAAAAAAGCTATAAAACATGAGGTTAAAATAAGCTATGAAACATGGACAAAAAGTGTTTTTCATTTTATCTCTATGTTGAGGCTTGTCAACAAGCCACCAACCTTGATCTGCAGTGCATAATTCTAGGATGTTGCACACCCAAGCTATTTGAGGTTGAATTTGAAATTGTGAATGCTCAGCAAGTACCAGGATGGACAGTTTTTAATGTGGTGATTTCATCTACCATACCAACAGTAACATCTATTGGGTATTTTTAATGCTGCCAGCATCACCTTCTGAATGGAGTATAGATTTCACTGTAATAAAGAATGTCTGCAATATATCTAAGACACTTTGCCAAGATTACAGCATCTTGACTTTTGATGAGACTATCTATTGTAAGGCCAAAAAGATTCAGTGGAGATGCCCAGGTGAATTTCAGAAAACAGTTCTGAGAATGGGTGGTTTCCACATAGAACAGACATTTCTGGCTGTAATTGGAAGGAAGTATAAAGAGAGTGGTCTGGAAGACATCTTCAGAGAATTGCAGGTGTATGGTAGCAACACATCAAGCAATCTACGTAAAGGCAACTCATAAAACTGTGGGCCCACAAGCTTGTAATGGAGGGTCTGGCAGACATTTTGTAAACGGATACAAGACAAGGAGATTGACTGTGATGTAGACCTCGCCAACAGCAAGCTCCAGGAATGTCCAAATGCAGTATCAAACGATGATGCAACAAGTCTAACAGCAGCACTCTTCCCAACTCTGATACCCTCAAGCGTGTACAGGATGTATTGCACAGATTCCACAATTTTGGGTCAGCAACTTTCCAAATCTTTCCATTATGGGATGATTACATTAAAACAGTTAACACCCTAATATGTGTCATTACAGCAGAAAATAAAACCAACTGAGACCTGCATCCTGTGACAGTTGTAGAGATGCTACCACTGGTTTTTTTACTACACCTGTTGTGTACCTCTGTACGTGAGTGATATGAAGCTTCTGCCTGATTATGTCCCTCTAATTCATGAGCATGTAATTCAATTCTGTGGGTAGAAATAAATTCAGCAAGATCTCCACAGACATGGCACTTGAACACTTGGTGATAGTAAAATAAAAGAGTATAGTGAGTTTCACTGTGAAACCAGGAGCCTTGGCCAAATGATTTATCACTAATTATGAGTGCTCAGCATCACAACTTTGTGAAGGTAATGTGTGATATGGTAGACTCGGATGCTTCACAAGGAAAATAGAAGGAGGCTACACCGCTTCACGTGCAACGTGATGAAAGAAATATTCACATCATCACTATCTCCATGACAAATCCATTCGATTTGAATGCTGACTGGATAGCAACTGGCATTGTTATCCCCGCAGAGGTTACCGCCAAGGTTGTTACTGAGAATGATATAAGAATAAAACAAATGAAACAGTTTGTGGAAGACAGATTAAATTCAACTATCACTGGATTCTTTGAACCACTGTACAAATTCAACATCATGACATTTGCAATTCTATGCAAGAGGACCAAATCAAAAGTTGTCAGTGATAAGACAGTGACATCAATGTAGTTGTTCCGCTGTCTTGTAGCAGAACAGATGAGAGATTGAGCTGAAGGAAGTTTTAACATATGAGCTTTCCACAGTTCCATATGCTCTAGCATACTCTGATGGTACACATTTTGGGGTGCAATCCAGACCAGTGAGGGGTTGTTACCACTTGCCCTGTAACCCCAACTGCTTTAAATGCTCTATTGCTGCAGCTTCTTGCCAGGGAAGCTCACAGTCAGCAACAAGCATGCATGTCTGTATGCTGTGCAACCCTGATCCAGTACTCTGACATCTGCAATTTGCTTCCTGCAGGAATACAGTCACTCTTTGGTTTCCACCAGCGTTGGTTACAGCTGGCAAGATGACGCCAACACCCTGCTTTCCTGAATTTTCCCAAAATCGTGTGCTCTGCACGGTCCTGCCCTTTCCTGGACCATTCAGACCTGGTTGGTTGTTTGCTCCTCTAAAGAGACACTAAAGAGACAAAATGCACAGCTTACCACTTTAACTGGAGTTAACAATCACTTCAGTTCAAACACAGCAGTGGATGGGTTTAGATTAAAAGTAAAACAAGTTTATTTTATTACAAAAAGAGAGGTTTTAAGTGAGATCAAGTGTAAGGGATAAAGATTGAAATGGTTACAAACAAATAAGTGAAAACACTTTCTAATGCCAAGACTTTAACAAGCTATTGTCTAGGTATGGGGTAAGATTCTTACCACACCCTTCTTCCATCAAGATGGCTGACCACACCTCTGGTCAGGAACTCTCCCCAAAGACAAAGTGCTTGGTTTCTTTGTCTCTTAGGTGAAAAGATAACTTGTTTGCCCCTCTCTTTTATAGTCCAGTGGACCTTTGAAATGGATTCTTCTAAAGCTTATCCCCAAAATAAAGATCATTCAAGCTATGATGGAGACAGTCTGGTGATGGAGGAAGTGCCATGCTGGTGCTTGCTATAATGCAAATTTGATCTGTTCTTGTTCCCTCTGATGCAAATTAATGGCCACTTCACATGTGATTGCCAATTGACTCTGACACCTGGCTGGAGGCAAATGCTTGTCCTTTGCATGGGGAAACCTGTTTTACCCACTCCCCAGACTTGTCTGGTAAACTCATTTTAGTTCCACATTTCCTTCACATTTGTATGGCTCCTTGGATGTTTACCATACATACACCACACAGTAATATTAATGATCACTGTGTTATTATTTTCTCAATGATAGCTTATATGACACACATCACATGTAGTTTATCACAATGAATAGAGGTATACTGAAGTGGTCAGGCCAGCTGAAACTCTCTACCAGTTATCATGGAGCCCTTGCCCTCTGGCATTGAGATGCTCTTAGGTTACAGATGGTACCCTGAATAAAACTAAGATGAATAAGATTTTGCCTCAATTAGAAAAAGAAACAGAGTCAATATATCAGCCTCCAGCATTGAACATGACCACAGTTTGGACAGTAGGTCAGGCAAGGAGGTGCAACCAGATTTGCAGAACTTGCTGAACTGGGCTTCAGAATAGTATGCCAGCCTTTACAGAGCTAGGAGAGTGGTAAAAGAGTGGATATTATCTTTGATTGATATGATGTCAAGGATTTAATTAAAGCTTTTGAGTGTGCATGAAGGCAATTCTCACAAAGCAATTAAGTCAAATTCCATGGTCTCAAAACACCCATCTCAATGCAGTGGATTAAGTTAATTGGAAATTCCAAGAATAAACCACATCTGGTCATTTTTTTTTGGGGGGAGGTCAGAATCATAGTGTGATGTAGAAGAAATTTTACTAGGCCCAGATCAGAAATTGGGTATTGCAGGTGGCTTCATGGATGGCCTCATTGCTTGATGGTCACTTCAGATGGAGTTATAGGCCAAGAAGATCCATTGTCATCACATGAAGCAGATACCCAGCTTGTATTTCAAGTTGCACATACTTTACAAGAATACCCTCATGTAGTGGTGTGGTCTGCAGACACTAATGTTCCAGTTCTCTGTGTACCCGTTATTCACAAGTTGGAAACAACTCCAGAGTTTTGGTTTTATATTGTTGTGAAAGATAAAATCAGGTTCATACCAATCCACACCATAGCAACTGAACTTGGTCAACAACTAGGAAGAATGTTGCCAGCAGTATAGAATCATAGACTTTAAGGTCAGAAGGGACCATTATGATCATGTAGTCTGACCTCTTGCACAATGTAGGCCACAGAATCTCACCCACCCACTCCTTTGACAAACCCCTAACCTATGTCTGAGCTAATGAAGTCCTCAAATCATGGTTTAAAAACCTCAACGTGCAGAGAATCCTCCAGCAAGTGACTCGTGCCCCACGCTGCAGAGGCAGGTGAAAAACCCCCAGGGCCTCTGCCAATCTGTCCTCGAGGAAAATTCCTTCCCGACCCCAAATATGGCGATCAGCTAAACCCTGAGCATGTGGGCAAGACTCACCAGCCAGACACCCAGGAAAGAATTCGCTGTAGTAACTCAGATCCCACCCCATCTAACGTATACACACTGACTGGGCATCATTTCACTAGCAGTCTGGCAAGGGTTGACAAACTAAGGCCATGGAAGCTTGTCAGGAAGAACACCACAAATCTAGAAACCTTGCTAATTTTGGCAGTATGATGAATAGGTCATCTGCACAGTTGAAATCAGTAGAACTTTTTATAACTCTTTTCTCTGACCCAACGGCTAACTCAGTGGCTGTAAGTGGTGTGTGATATAAGCTTTTCTGTTGCAAACAGGCCCGGAACGAGGCCCTCCCACAACTTATGATAGTCTTTTGCAACATGATGATGATATCTCCAGTTGAGTTCAAAGGAGGAGCTACAGTAATTTATTGTAGGACCTGAGATGAGATCAACGACCAATTTTGGACCTGTAGCCCCATCTGCAAGTGCGTCAGGTGAACACAACTGTGGATGAATGTGTGCTGCTTCTGGCTTCAATCTCTCCTTGATTGCAGCAATCCACAAGCTCTCAAAATCTTTGTCAGAGGTGGCAGAGCTGCTCCCATTGGATCTTGTCTTGAGCTAAGAGCTCCTAGGCGTTGAGATCAAAGCCTTGAAAGTGTCTTTGTAATGTTTTCTTGGTCTGCCCCTAAAATGAGTTCCAGTCTGCAATTCTCCATAAATGACAACTGCAGTGGGGAGGCTTCCCCACTCCTGGAGAAGAAGGGTTAAAAGCAGCCCTGGAGAGGGCTGTGGCTGGGAAAAGCTAGGCTGATTGGGGGAAGCAGCCACAGCTGTGGCCAGCTCAATTAGGCCCCAGCTGGCCCTGATAAGAGGGTTGGGGGCCAGAAGCTGAAGAAGTCTCACTCTAGCCCTGGAGTGCAAAGGGCTAGCTGCCTAAGAGGAAGGTATCTGAAGCAGAGTGGTGCTAGGAAAGGGCAAAGGGAGCTGGGGAGCTCCAGCCTAGTAAACCCCCAGGCTGCAGCCCTTGATGAAGGCCTATGAAAAGGTACAGGGACTACACAGGGGCAGCCTGGGGATAGGTAAAGGCAGCAGGTCCTTAACCCCTTGCCAATGATGAGTGGTCATTATAGACTACAGTCTTCCCCGGTGAGTGGGTGCTAGATGATGACTGGCAGTAGCCACTGAGGCAAGGTGGGTGTAGAGGGTTGGGGGTTCCCCTGGGAGAGGAGACCCAGAGTGTGGGGGTACTGCTGGGGCAGAACCCCAAGATAAAGGGCACCGGGGTCCAGGAGGGACACGGGGGCCTGAGGCTGGTGAGACATCGGCTGGCAGAGGGCACTCCGTACGCTGGAAAAGAGCTAATTCCCAGACGACCAGCAGGAGGCACTGCGGCAGTGAGTCTCGACTTCGTTACACAACCTTTGGTATTCTGTCAGACATATGGACCACATGACTGCACCATCTCAGCTGTGTTCTCACTATAAAAGCTTCAATCCCTGTGATGTTGCAGCACTCAAGGACCTTGGTGTTTGGAACCAAATTTTGCCATTTAATTTCCATTATCCACCGCAAATGTAGGTAGAATTGGTCCAGTTGTTTTATGTGGTATCAATAAGTAGGGTGGTGATGACAACAGTATGGTAAACATCAGATTTTGTTTGCAGTCTGAAACCCTGTTTATTCCAGAGATGATGCTGAAGTGGTCCGAAGGCATTGCTGGCTGCAACAACGTGCTTTGTAATGTTGTCATTGATCATTGCATTTTGTGACATGACACTACCTTGGTAGCAAAATTTATCAATGGCCTTGAGTGGTAAACTGTTGATGGACACACCTGGAGTAGTTGCATTACTTTCCAATCGAGGTTGGGCCATGACTTCTGTCGTCTTTAGGCTCATTAAGCCAAAATGTTTTTCTGCGTGTGCAAAGCAGTCAGTGAGCTACTGAATGTTCCAGAGGTTATGGGTCAATAAAGTACACTAAAGCATAAGCATCAGTGAGCAATAATTTGCAAATAATTGTCTTCATAACTTTTGTCTTTGCATGCACGTGATCTAGAGGCAGGACCTCCATGCATATGTACTGCGTATAAATGCCACACTCAGGTATGCGAGTCACTTCAGAGTGCCAGAGTCTGAGAGCATCTACTAGAACAGCTGCAAACATGATGCTTGATAATGTTGGAACAAGAACATGGCTCCCTTTGTTGTCACCAGTGGAGTAAAAGTAGGCTAAGAATGCAGGACATGAACTTGCATTCCTGCTTGAAAAGATTGAATAATGTTGACAAAATTATTGGGGCAACTGAACTTGCAGATGACCGTCTACAGGCCATCTCAATTGACAGAGTCAAAGGCTTTAGTAAGACTGACACAACTACATATAGGTTTTGATTCTGCTCACATTTCTCCTGAATTTGCTGGACTGCAAGGATCATGTCTGAAGTATCATTCCTAAAACAGAAGCCACAGTGGCTTTCAGGCAATATCTTCTCTGTAAGTTGATTGGTTAGCAGTGGCAAGGAGCAAGATGCCATGATGGTTATTGCTAGAAGTGTGACTGCCTTTCATTTTCTAAAGGTGAATAATTTTGGTATCTTTAAATTCCTCCTGTTCCCAAAACCTCGTCTAGAGGCATGAGAGCTTTCTGATTAGTTCATGGCCCCCACATTTGAAGATCTCTGCAGGAATGCCATAAGGATTTGCTGCTTTGCCGTTTGACATTGCCTTGAAAGATTTCCATATTTCATGAACAACTTCCAACTCTCGGTTCTGATCATTAGGTGTTGATACTGATGTGGTGGAGGGGCAGGTCAGAACCTTATTAAAGTGTCTACCCTATCTTTTCAGAATTTTGTCCTTGATAAGTCAGCAGCAATGACGCATGTACATTCTAGATAAAGGTGGTACCGTTAGATTGCAGGCTGTATGTGGTCTTCAGCTCATTAAAAGACCATTTGGAGTCTGCCACTGATTGAAACTGCTTGGCTTTTATTTTCTACCCACTATCCTTGATGTGGCAAAGCTTAGTTTGTACGTTATATTTTGTATGTGAATAAGACATCTTTTTAATAGACGAGTTTTTATAGTTTATCCAAAACATGTGAAGAGGCAGGCATCACAACAAAGATGAACACATTTCTCCAACATTAATGACACAGGCACTTGCCCTTGAAGTACTGCTGGAACTTATTACCTGCGGGTGTAAAAAGGCAAGTGTGAGCTCAACTACAGTTGTTCAAGACAGATCAGGGCATGCACACAGTCTTGCTTGTGCAATGGTGGTGAGTACTCTTCTTATCATATAGTTGCCCATGTGGATCCAGATGAGTATGAGACTATAGATGGTTCAGATTTAGACATGTAGCATATAGCAAATGTACTGGGGAAAAAGGCTAGACACACTTGTACATAGCTGAGAAGGGAGTCCATTAGTGTTTTGCTCTTACTATGCAACAGTATACCTGACCTTTATTATAATGAATACTTTATTTAAAACTTTTATCCTAATGAATAATATGTGCATTTATTAATACAAAATACAAGGCCAACATTCTTTAAGTAATGAGCCTTATTAGTAATTTGTTTCAAACAAATCATTTGTATGAGTAAAATTTATTTTTCTCTTGAAATAAATTGATGACACTGTATCAAACCTTTTGCATGACAAAAATTTGCTTTTGTCTTTTAAAATAAATTGTTTAAATCCCACTTTATTAGTCATTTTTTCTTTCAAATTTGTATTGACAATTTAAGTACAATTTTTGTGCTCTTTTCACTCGCACAAAAGGGTGTTTTGACATGGATGCAAAAATCTTGCATTGACATACCTTGCTACTACTTTACAACTCCACACCCACCCAGGATAAGTACGTAAGCGACGTGTCTATCAAAATAACATACTTGTTTTTTTTCTGTATGGGGTCGGGGCGGGTTACTACATTACTGAAACTGTCCAGTCTAGGGCTCCAGGCTATAAAGTAATACACAAAATATAGCTTGTGCAGTTCTGCCACCATCTCTCTGATTGCGCTCATTGGGGAGCCACGGCCTGCAGAAATCTTAGGTTATAGCATAATGTAATGGGTCCATCTTGCTGCTATCACATGTGCTTAACCCTCCAACTCCCTTTTACATGTACCCTTCCTGCCAATATGTGCAGCCGCAGGGCGAGCTCGTTACGGCTCCTAAGATGGAATATTTTGGTGGCCTTTCCACACAACATCTACTGAAAAAGCAAACAGGGGCCCTAAGCCATTGCTTAAGTCTGCTTATGCCTAGCGCCCACTCTGAACATCTGCCTCCTTCGCATCCCTCTCAACTTGCAGCGGCCCCCACGGGCCTGCGATGCCTCACTATGGGGGGGGGGGGCAATGGGCAGGAAACTTCAAATGCTTTAGGGCAAAGTGCTGCTTCTCCCATCCCAGCTTTGTGCTGCTGCTTCTCTGATGTGAATGGCTTTCAGCGGGGGAGGGGAAAAGGGGCCCTGACCTGGGTGCTGAGCTCTCTCCGCAGGAGAGGTCGGTAGGTCCCCGCCTGCCCGTGGCCTGGGTCGCCGCCTCGCAGCGCTGCCTCCTCTTGCTTTGGGACGGGGGGGGGGAAGGGGCGGCGGAGCTGCCTTCTCGCGCCGATTAGCTGGAGACGCTGCCAATCCGCTTGAGGGGGCGGGGCTCTGCTGGAGCAGGGAGGCGGGGGGAGCGTGTGGCGGAGGGTTCATGTAGCCTCGTCCTGGGCTCGGCAGCGGCGCTTCCCTGGTCTCGCTCGGTCGCCCAGAGCCAGCGGCTGAGCCCCCCCCCCCCTTTCCACGCGCTCCGCTCGCTCGCTCGGCCGGCCGGCGGGCGGGCGGGCGCCGCCGCCGGGGCGCCATGGAGGAGGAGCGGGCGGGCGAGCAGATGAGACCGCTACTCACCACGGTAACGCGACGCGCCGAGCCCTGCCCGCTTTGCGTGAGCGGAGCAGCCGGCGCGGCTGGGGAGGGGGCGCGGGCCCGGCCCTTTGTCAGCCGCTGCCGGCCGGGGAGGAGGCTGTTGCCCCCGCCGCCGGGCAGGAACACGGAAGCGGGGCCGCCGGGGGTTCGAGTGCCTGAGGCTGCAGAACCGCTTCCCTCTTCCCCGCCCCCTCCTCCCTTTGCCGGTCACGGCCCTGGTGTGAGGGCTCCTCTCGCACAAGTGCCCCCCCCCCTCCCCCCGAGGCCGCGCGTTCGCGCGGTGCCCTCCTGGCCTCAGCCCGCCCCGGCTCCGCGGCCGGCGCATCTGGCGCGTGTGTGCGCGCTGGGGGCTCTCGGCTGGCAGCCGATGCTCCCTTCCCGTAGCTCTGCCTGCGCCGTGTGTGGCAGGCTGCTCCCTCCCCTGTGCTCCCCGCTGGCTTCTGTGCAGACGGCGGCGTGGGACGGGGGAGGCTGGTTCCTTTGTTCCAAGCGTGTCTCTCGAATACCCGCTTCAGGCCCCTGCAGCCCATGCTCTGGTATAAGAGGGCGGGTAAGGAACAGGCTCAGTATTTCCCATCCCTCACTTTGGTGAAACCATGGCAGGGCTAATGCACCCGCTGGGCGGGCAAGGGGTGATCCGCTCTTCCCTTTTCTTAAGGCGGCTGCTGCCCCTCTGCCGGGGGGGGCGGGGGCGAGAAGGGAAGTGTGCACACATGGTAACTAAAGATTATTTTATTTTTCCTCTTGTTCTCACGTTGCACAGCCTTATACTCTGGGAATCATATCCACCATCTGACCGATCAGGTGTGTCTCCTCAATATCTGTGAGGGAAGGATTAAACTACATTCATTTGGTTCATTTCCTTTCATGCTTGGTGTTGAAATGAGGCAGACGTGTTCCCTGACTTCCTGTGCTACTGAAAAATACATGTGGCTCCATAGTTGCAATTTCCTCTCTCTTTACCCCTCCCTCCCTTTTAGATGACTCAAATTCAGGGTTTTATTAATAAGCCTCTTTGTCCTTATTCTGATGTCCCATTTTAATGCCTTCTCTAAGTAGGTGTTGCGTAGCAATATATTCTCAGTATCAAAAGAGGAGGGATGTGTGGTTTCCAACCTATGTAATGTTCTGATTGCCAAAAGAAACTTGGATATCTTTATTTTGTTTTACCCAAGACTGTTCAGGTATTCTTCCTTACCCATTAAGAACTAACTTTAGTCACTTTTTATAAATGTTGGAATCAGTGAAGTGCTAATTTGCTGCTGTTATACTTACCCATTTCTCATGGTATTACAATAGTGTCAATAACTTGATATAGTTCAGGGGTCTATGAATGTTGTATTTTCTCTGGATTCCTGTCATTTGTGTTGCAGGTCAGCTCTGGTTTAAGAAATTGGTTTAATATCTCCCCCATAAGAGTTCAGCATAAAAAAAGTGCATCACTTTTCTATGGCCTTGTTGTCTTTAATTGAGGAAAAAAGGAGCTCTTAACAGGAGGCTCATGTCAGTCACTACATGTTAGCTAACAGGAGTTAACACAACTTAGGGTATGTCTATACTACAGGTTCTACAGTGGCACAGGTTAGTGCTAAACCATATGGCTTGAGAAGCTTTGTAGGTTGCAAATATATTGGGCTAGAATACTGGAGACAGAAAACCAGGAGAGGGGTTTGTGAATGTGACCTGGAGAGGAAGTAGAAAGAAAGGGCTTCCTGGGCACAGAGCTTGCTAGTAGTAGACTTGAGGATTTCTCAGTAAAGAGACTGCCTGGTGTTTTGTTTTGTTTCTGTGAGATGGAGTAAAGAAGGGGTTCCAGACATATGGGGCTGCGGGGAGAGAAGAGTATGCAGAGGATGTTTGTGTAAATTAAGTAGAGTGAAAAAGGGTGGGATTATGTGAGAGAGACCAGCAAAAAGGTAGGCAGAAGCTAAATTATACATGTCCTTAAAGGCAAGAACAAGGAACTGTGGTGAAGTAAGTGACATGTAAGCGGGTGAGCATGGATGATGTGCTGATGCACAGGTAAGCTTAATGGCTCTGGGACCAGGTGTACTCTAGAAACTTTTGCTGGTATAGGTTGGTTAGGGATATGTCTCTTGGGATACCAGCAAAAGTCATAATATAGACTTAATAATGCTAGTATAAAAGTGCTTTTGCTGGTATATCTTATTTTGATCAGTGAAATGGTGTAAGCTATACCACCAAAAGCACTTTTTTTTTTTTTTTAAACAATATCAGCTGTGGCCATGTCTAAACTACAGTAGTACAGCTACAGTGATGTAGCTGTGCCACTATAGCATTGTAGTGTAGACACTTCCTGTCTCAATGGAGGGTTTTTTTCCATTGATATATAGTTCATCCTCCTCTCGGGGGGGTGGGGGTAGCTAGGTTTGATGGAAGACTTCTTCCATCAGCCTAGCTGCATCTACAGTGGGGGGTTAAGTTAACCTAACTATTGCACAGGGTGCAAAATTATAAAGTTATAGAAAAGTTTCAGAGTAGCAGCTGTGTTAGTCTGTATTCGCAAAAAGAAAAGGAGTACTTGTGGCACCTTAGAGACTAACAAATTTATTAGAGCATAAGCTTTCGTGAGCTACAGCTCACTTCATCGGATGCATTTCCGATGAATAAATAGTCTCTAAGGTGCCACAAGTACTCCTTTTCTTTTTGCGAAAGTTATAGAAAAGTATGTCATAGCATGGAAAAAGTTGAAAATTACTAGTATAATTCATTTTCCTGTTGAGAGGCTTTCCACTTTTTTCCTGTGTGTGATGGCAGAAAGTGGGGAGTCCTGTCTGATTTGTCACAGCTGGCTTCCCGAAGAAACTTATTTGGGCTGTCAGGTAGGCATCCTTCTGATATACTGTTCTCCTGCAGGGAATCTTAACTAGCAGATTTCCTGTCTCTTTAAGAAACTGTAGGCTATATAAAAGTTCAGATCACAAATGTTTATTATAAGGTGGACACCCTTCCTCTCTTGCTACTGGCAAATGTACTGCTGAAGAATGCTCTCTTGGAGAGGTTTTAGAGTAGCAGGTGTGTTAGTCTGCATCCACGAAAAGAAAAGTGCTTGTGGCACCTTAAAAACGAACAAATTTATTTTGAGCATAAGCTTTCGTGAGCTACAGCTCACTTCATCGGATACATGCAGTGAAAAGGGATGCCTTTCCTTCAGCATTCTAATAAGCATAGATTCCACCCCCCGTGGATGCTGAGTGAGACTTGGGTGGAAAGCTGAATAAGAGTTCTAGAAATCTGTGCAGAATTTTCTTAGTTTACAGCTTGGAATATCTACTGTTATTGGAGAATCTGTTAGTGAGATAGGAGGCGAAGTCTGTTTATGTTCGAGGCCAGAGCGGCAGGGAGTATCTACAAAGAGAATTTGTGGAAGGGAGGAAAATACCTGTCTTGCATTCTTGCCCCTTTATTTTAGGGTAACTGCCTTCTAAAGGAGCTGTCTCTATTTCACCATAAGGTGCCTGAGAGGAATACTCCTCTGAGTGCAAGAATTACCCTCCTGGGTCTGATCAATATCCTGGTTTTGGTATACATGCTGTTTTATGTACTCTTGTGTGCTGGAAGAGCAAATACCTCCTTGTTGAGGTCAGTATTAGATTCTCTGGGTAGTAAAAACCAAATATCACTGAACTCGGATATACATGTGGCATTTTCCCATTTTTTTTTTTTTTGGCAGCAGTTACCAGTAAGCATTCCTTCGGTGGCTGGAACAACTTGAGGCCAAAGTTCATCTGTATGATCTCCTAGCATTTGAGGGCTGAGACCATGTTCATCTTGAAAAATTAAAGTAACAAACTCTTTTTCATACCCATTCACTGCCTCATTTTATGTGTTGGGATGAGTTATATTTCTATATCAATAACTTTTGATCATGGCTCATAGCCGGGCAGCCACTAGCAGTCCATGTGGGATCCTCACAAGAGCCTTGTGTGCCTTGATGTTTTTAAAACATCAAATTCTGGGGAAAATGAACTCTGTAACATTCTACATAAAGATGCTTGCAGTTATTTAGGTAATGTCTTAATCACATCTCCTAGGACTGAGCAGTGTGGCTTCATTATGGGGGCTACTTGAGTTTGAATATCTTCTGCATTTAGTTAGGGGATGCCCTTCTGGCCTTTTAAGTCTCTAAGAATGTAGGAGGCATAGAGTTCAGTGGCTTTGTTTCCTCTCCCACTCCCTGTAAACTATGGAATTTATTTTTGTTTTTGCTGAATCTGTTCCCTTCCCATACCCTGCTGTGGAAGTTGTTGGGTTTGAAAGTGTTCTTGCTGGGGGACAGAGAGAGTGAGTTTGAGGATTCTCTGGCTGGTTTACTTGATTTAAAATACTGCAGTAACATACCTCACCTGATTTTATTGGAGTGTGTCTACAGATCTTCTGTAGTGGCTGCATGGTTGGTTACTACTCTTTGAACAATAGCTTTGGAGGTGACATGGGGGGTGGGTGAGTCCTTTTTTAGTGTTGGATCCCATTGCTAGAACAACTCCAAATTTTTGAAGGCTATGTTTACATTGGACACAGGCTCATAGATTATTTCACTGACACCTCTGTAATAGGAACTGATATTTTTCAAGACTTCCTTTTCTTTTTCACCAAAATATGTAAAATAAAAACCTAAATCACTAGGATTACAAGTCTTGAAGCCTGTGACAAAGATGTTAAAGGCTTGGGAGGGCTACAGTATTCATACAATAACAATGAAAACTGGGGTAGTTGACCAATATAACTTCATGTGACAACAATGCTACCTAGAAATGACATAACTATTTAATATCCTTGTCTATCTGAACTAATCAAATGTACTTTCTTTGGTGGTTCTTCCTTCCCCAATCATCTTCATCAGTCTCTATTCTAGAAAGTAACTTCTATTGGTATGTCTAACTGCATATCTTGATTGTTCTTGGAAAGTGATTCTGATATTAGGTTTATTGGGATATATGAGCTCAAGCTTTCAGCTGGATTATCTCATTTTGAAACAGTTCTGGCAACTTTGTTTCACGGGTTTTGATACATAATGTTGATTTATAGTATTTAGTTACTGAAACAGTTACCTTTTAAAATAATTTATGGCTGGGGCGGGTGGTTAGTTTCCTTTTTTGGGATTTAGTTTTGACAATTTGAGTTCTAGGCAGATGTCAAAGAATCAGGGGTTTTGGTTGGCCTTCTCTTTTGTATATACTGTAGTGCAGTGGTTCTCAACTGCGGGTCTGTGGCCCCCCCCAGGGCTCTGCAAGCCCTTTCAGGGGGGCCGCGGGACGCCGTGGCTGAAACCCACTGGCACCCACTGCTGCAGGGCTGAAATCCTGAGCCCCAGTGTCCCTCGCTGTGGGGTTGAAACCCTGAGCACTGGTTTTCCCCCCACCCTTCTACTGAAGTGCCAAAGTGGGGCAATCCTGGGGGCAGCTCCACACACTCCCAGCCCCTGAGCAGGGTGGATTTGATTTAAATCAAATTGAGTCAGGAAGACTCAATTTAATCATGGATTTCTACGTAAAAGTGCATTCTTGTTGGTTATAACCTTAATACATATTCTTCACAACTCAGAGATAGATGTAGGTTTCATTTTTTAGAAGGTACACGCTACACATTTTTAAAGTGATTTATTTTGAGAACTTTTCAGATTATTTTTACAGCTATATCAGAAAATTAATGAATGATTGTTTGTTTGGTTATTTCATTTAGCAAAGGTAATTGAAACAGTTCACCTCCCAGCGACTTCATAAATATCTATCTCCAATTCAACAGGTTAATCGTTAATATGTGGAGGATTTTTTTGCCAGGCTGTATTAGGAGGAGAACATCACCAGACACATTTACATTGTTTTATTTAACTCAAACAACAACGTTATGTATTCTGGATTTTTTTCTTCAACAGCAAATGTATATTTAAATAAAGGAAGCATGTGAATTTTTGAGTTTAGTTAAACATTCAATTTTTTTAAAACTTTATTTTAAAATCAGATTTGTTTTTGTTAAAATTGTTTGTAACTAAAATAGTTAAATAAAATATTTAAAAAACAAAAATAGACTGTCAGCCAGGTCAACACGAGAAACTTAAAATATTGGCTTCTGCAGCTAACTCGGTCATCTTCACCTTCATTTTCCTGTTTGTTCATAATCTGGAAAAGAAAAACAAGCTGTTCTGCTTTTTCAGGTCCCAAACGATTTCTCAGTTTGGAATGAATTAGTCCAAAGGAAGAAACTGGCAGAAAAAGCTACTGCTGTGTCGTGAGATTATCACTTCAACAGTCTCTGAATCCAAGCGCTTAAGTGACTTCCACCAGTTAAAACATCATCAGCAAACATATATTTCTTGAATGGTTCACCCTTAGCTCTGAAGTTTTATAGTTGGCATTATGGAGGGATGATTGCTGGATGTCCATGTCATAGCCAACCCCTCTTCTTCAACAGTTAAGGTTTGACCCTGGTACCGAGTATTGAGAATATTTGCAAGAAAATGAGCTGGGGATTGTGCTTGTCCCATTCATTTTTGTAATGCTTGTAATTTTAACTCTCATTGCATATTTCTCTTTTTAAGATCTCACTCAGTTCATTCCAAATTTCAACAGCATCAGCAATAAAACAGCTATTTCCCTGCATTTTGTTGAAGGCTACAGAAATAGGCTTCAGGGTACTCAGCATGTCTTCAACATTTCTCTTAAGCTCAATGTGGATAACTTTGGCTGTGACAGTGCCATCTATTTTGTTCACAAACTGTCACCAGATTAGGACAGTTCTTGATATAGTGCTCAAAACAGTCCACTACTGAGTTCCATCGCACGTCTTGTGGGGGAGTTAGCTTGATTCCTCCCACTTTTTTCAGAGCAACTGCTGCAAAGTGGTTATTCTGGAAGTATTTTGCAATTTCAACAACATTAGCCTTTATTTCTGGATCACTGAAGTCTTTGGCTAGGAGGTACATCAAATGAGCACTGCAACTATATGTTAGCTTGGGACTCTTCTTTCATTGTATTCTGAATTTCTTCTCATCTTGGATACATTTGCAGCATTGTCTGTGACCAGGCTGCGTACTAGACATTTTAACTTTTTTCACAGTTTGTTATAGCTTTTACTGCTGCTACTTGTAAGTATTCGGTTGTGTGTGCATTTCTGATGTATCAATTGTCTTCTGTAAGGAAGACATTCTCTCCGTCTGTTGTCACACAAGCACATACAACAGGATCATTGTGGACATTGCACCCATCAAGACTAACAATTTTACCCTCTAGACCTTTTGCACTCTGCTCAATTTCTTTCATACACTTTATCCAGCAATTTGCCTGCAACATCTGCTCTGTTGGGTGGACTGTATCCTGGTTTTAACATGGTTCAGTCATTAATGAGGTCTGGGTTCTCAATCATACGGAAAAGAGTTTGTTGCATAAACAATTTTTTCATCAATTACCTCTTTTTGTAATCTGCTGGTTCTTATCACAAATTTATCTATGGTTGTTTCTGGATGATGGAGATTTTTTCCTTTCTTTTTGCTACATGTGATATACTGTGGCTATGTGACATGCATGATGTGAGTGAAACATTATCATAGGCAGATAACTCTGAAACTACAGAAAATGATGGTGATCTTGAAGGTGGAGAAGGTCTTCAGAATCCTGTATATTGACGATGGATTCTCCTAAACAAAATAAGTCAAGGTAGTTATTTAATTATTATTACCATACCGTTCATTTTAGTATTACTCATTGCATTCATTGACACTTGGTACTACTTTAAAGGTGAAATTGTAAAAGGAAGATCTGCCTATTTCACCTATCTTTTTTTTTTATCACAACTGCATCTGGAATGATAGTACAATAGAGTAACAACTATATATATATATATATATATACAAACTTGAATATATTGTCTCATACTTTAGAATTTATAATCCTTATCTTTGACCACTAATGTATCTTAATTAAAACTATCTTTAGATAGCTTTTTGAGGAAAAAAGCATATCAAAAAATTGATTTAAATAAAAAAAATCTGATTTTTTTTATTTTAAAATAATTGATTTTTAGTCACCCAGGGTGAGGGGTGTCTCCTCTCCGCAGCCCTGAGCACCTGTGCGGTGTTTAACAGATGGCCGTGCAGATTAGAGGGAACTCAGCTTGTTTTTGCTGATTTTTATCTTGTTTGGTTTAAATTGGGTTGTGATAATAACTCAAATGAGAGGCCTCTGGATCAAAAATTATTTCATGCTACCTCTTGAGAAACATGTCAATACTTTCAAATGCCCCCTAATTAACACTTCTGTAATATTTGTGCTTTTCCACTTTATGGCAGAATAAGGATTCTTTGGTCTCTTCTGGACTTGATTTACTGTAATTTTACTTTTGTAGAATTTGTCCCAAACTATCTCATGGACTGACTACATTGTCTTGGCTTATTACTTGATAATTTTTATTAGTTAGGTGTTCTTAAGCATATAGTTTCATTGTCTCTCTAAAAGGTATTGCATGACATAAGTCTTGATTAACTCGAACTATATGTCTACACTGCAGCTGGGAGTGTGTCTCCCAGCCTGAGTAGACACATTCATGCTGGCGGAGCTTGAGGTAGCATGCTAAGCAAAGCAGCATGAATGTTGCTGCTTTGGTGGAGATTTGGACTAGCCACCCAGGCTCAAGGCCATCTAGCCTCCCAGACTTGAGCTAGCCCAAGTCTCCGCCAGAGCTGCAATGTCCACTCGGCTATTTTTACAGTGCTAGCTTGAGCCCATCTATCATGAATCTGCCCACCCAGGCTGGGAGGCTTAACTCTGTATTAACTAAGGGGTGTGAGGGTGTGTGGTTTTTTTTGTTTTTGTTAGTGTGGTTTTTTTTCATTTAATTGTTACCAAGTACTGGCTCTGTTTCAGCATAGTTGTCTGTCCATGTTGTTGTAACATACTGAGTTACTATGCAAAATAAATGGTACAGCCTAGATGTATAGGGGGTTTTTTATGTTAGGATTTGTTTTTAATAGGTCTTTCAAAAATACATCAGCAATACATAAGTATACTATTGTATAATTATGCAAGTTTGGAAATAATTCTTAATCTGCTTCAAAATAAGCTAGGACTCAAGCTAATGTTTTGAGATGGCAGTATGAGCTCAACTGTTAAAAACAGCATGATCCATATGAAGCTCCTATTCTGTTGCTTTATAAAAGCACTATAAACAGGCAAAGTTGCTGATCCACAGGGCTTGGTAGGGTGAACATCTGAATCGCATAACTGGTGCTTAACTTGGAGCTTTGGAGTGCATAGGACCTTTAATAACTGAGTTTGCAAACTGCCAATGTGCTGACCCACCTCTTGCTTTGAGTTACTGTCCATCCAGGGATTTAGATGGAAAAGTCAGAATATCGTTTGTTCATAAGTGAATATTTCACTGTTCTTTACTACTCAGCTACTTTATTACTGTGGTATATTTTAAACTTTATACCTGTCTATATTACCTCTGCCTAATTTGGCAGAATCTAGAAAGTCTGGGGCTTCTCTACCTAGAGACTAAGGAAAATCTTAAAACTTTTCTTAAATGTGAATTCAGGGCTTGCAAAAATTGTCAAATTCTTAGCGTATGTCTACACTACAAGTGCTACTGTGGCAGAGCTTCAGTGTTGCAGTTAGGCTTTTGATACAGTGACGGAAGGGGGTGTGTGTTGTGTGTTTTTTTTTTTTTTTTTTTCAAATTGTAGTAAATCCACTGCCTTGAAATGTGATCGTTAAATCTACAGGAGGATTATTTTATTGACCTAGCTGTGTCTACTGCGGGGGTTAGATTGACCTAAGTATGAATTTTTTTTTTTCATAGCCCTGAATGACACCGCTGTTTTGACCTAAGTTTTAGATGTAGACTCCAGCTTCTGGGATGGCGTTCTGTATTAATTTACAGAAGAGATGAGCAGCAGCAGCAATGAAAGATTCTCAAATCTACCCTGCCAATCTGTACAGCTGATTTACTTGACTCTCTATGGCTGTTCAGTACTTTGCCTCATTTTAAGATGGCATGTAAAAGAATGCATTACCTTTCTTGAAGCTTCTGAGTTATCCTGTTTGGCTTCATTTAATTGCTGATTGTTTTTCTAGTGTTAAAAATCTTCCTACAAAAGCAACGTATAAAGTTATTGCAGTTAATATTATCCTTGTGCTGTTATTACAGTTGGAGCATCATTATTGCTGTGGTTAATTTTTTTTTTAAAATCTTCAGTGCAAATGCAACATTACACAACTTATCAAATGTGTCTCATATACTTGTGAGAGTGTAATGGAAGCATTATGAACAACAGTAAATATTCAGATTTAAAATGTCAGTAATTATGGAATTTATAAAATCTCTGTACAGATGTCTCAAATTATTGTGTAAATATGCAATCATCTATCTTATCCGATAGATGGAGCCGTTTTGGTACTTCTGTCAACGCACACTAGCGTAATGGATTTTTAAAAAATCAGTTTTCTTTTTAGTTCAAGTTTTGTTTGTTTTTTTTTCCTTTGGTGGCATACTCCATCACTACTTAGTCTTTTCCATAGGTAAGGAGAAGATGAAATATCCTATAAGCTCCATAGCAGTGTAGATATACTTAGGGCTATACTCTGGGAAAACTGTGTCAAACAAGCAAACTTACTGCCCAAAAGAGCTTTCATATTATGAGCACTTACTGGTTTATGCTACAGAAATGTTAGGAATCAAGTGTGCTGCTGCTACTGTTAATTAGTATATTGACTTGGGATTCTTTCTAGAATTGCAATCTGTTCGATGAAGAATAAAGTAGAACCTCAGAACTGACCAGTCAACCACACACCTCATTTGGAACCGGAAGTACACAATCATGCAGCAGTAGAGGGATTCCCCCCCTCCCCCCAAAAACCCCAATAACCAAGCAAATATAGTACTGTGTTAAACATAAACTACTAAAAAAAAAAAGGGAAAGCAGCATTTTTCTTCTGCGTGGTAAAGTTTCAAAGTTGAATTAAGTCAACGATCAGTTGTAAACTTTTGAAAGAACAACCATAATGTTTTGTTCAGAGTTATGAACAACCTCCACTCCTGAGGTGTTTGTAACTCTGAGATTCTATTATACTCCTAACTGTGATTTCCTAAGCATTCAGGCACGCCCTATCTTTCCATATTATGCACTTGAGCATAATTTTTTCCTGTTAGGAGGCCTGAATTCGGCTCTATTTGGAGCCTACCAGTGTCTAATATAGTGGCTTTAAAGATTTTCTTTCAGGATGTTGTAGTCTTATTTCCATCCTTTGAATGACCGTCTTCATTCGGGAGATTACTTATATTTGTTTAAATGTATAAGTATAAAATGTGTGCTTTTTAAAACCAACAAAGACACAAGATTACAGTACTGCTAAGGAATTGACCTGAAATCATAAAAACCAGGTAATTCAGAATGAAGGGTTAGACTGGCCTTATATATTTTTAGAAAGTTATGGTGTCTGTCTGAATTGAAAGCCAGCTCTACATAGATTTAAAATTCCATTCCACAGTGGGTATGGCTACACTGCAGTTGGAAGTGTAATTTTCAGCTTAGGTAGAGATATATGCACTACAGCAATATTCCACACAAAGATGGACTACAAGCCATCAGGAACAGTATTCCCGACAATATCATGGCAGACCTGGTGGCTGAGCTTTGACTTAATCCTTACCCACAACTATTTCACGTTTGGGGACAATGTATACCTTCAAGTCGGAAGCACTGCTATGAGTACCTGCATGGTCCCACAGTGCCAACATTTTTATGGCTGACTTAGAACAACGCTTCCTCAGCTCTCGTCCTCTAATGCCCCTACTCTACTTGCGCTACATTGGTGACATCTTCATCATCTGGACCCATGGAAAAGAAGCCCTTTAGGAATGCCATCATTTCAACAATTTCCACCCCACCATCAACCTCAGCGTGGACCAATCCACACAAGAGATCCGCTTCCTGGACACTCCAGTGCCAATAAGTGATGGTCACGTAAATACCACCCTATACCGGAAACCTACTGACCGTTATACTTACTTAAATGTCTCCAGCTTTCATCCAGACCACACCACATGATCCATTGACTACAGCCAAGCTCTACAATACAACTGCATTTGCTCCAACCCCTCAGACAAACACCTACAAGATCTCTATCAAGTGTTCTTACAACTGCAATACCCACCTGCTGAAGTGAGGAAACAGATTGACAGAGCCAGAAGAGTACCCAGAAGTCACCTACTACAGGACAGGCCCAACAAAGAAAACAACAGAACGCCACTAGCCGTCACCTTCAGCTCCCAACTAAAACCTCTCCAACGCATCATCCAAGATCTACAACCTATCCTGAAGGACGAGCCATCGCTCTCACAGATCTTGAGACAGGCCAGTCCTTGCTTAAAGACAGCCCCCCAACCTGAAGCAAATACTTACCAGCAACCACACAACAAAACCACTAACCCAGGAACCAATCCTTTCAACAAAGCCCATTGCTAACTGTCCACATATCTATTCAAGGGACACCATCGTAGGGCCTAATCACATCAGCCACGCTATCAGAGGCTTGTTCAGCTGCACATCTGCCAATGTGAGAGATGCCATCATGTGCCAGCAATGCTCCTCTGCCATGTACATTGGCCAAACCGCAGAGTCTCTACGCAAAAGAATAAATGGACACAAATGAGAAGTCAAGAATTATAACATTCAAAAACCAGTTGGTGAAGACTTCAGCCTCCCTGGACATTCTATTACACACCTAAAAGTCTTAGTTATTCAACAAAAAACATCAAAAACAGACTCCAACAAGAAACTGCAGAACTGGAATTAATCTGCAGACTAGACACCATTAAATTAGGCTTGAATAAAGACTGGGTGGATGAGTCATTACACTAACTAAAAACTATTTCCCCATGCTAATTTCCCCCCTACTGTTACTCACACCTTCTTGTCAACTGTTTGAAATGGGCCATCCTGATTATCACTACAAAAGTGTGTTTGTGGTGTTTTTTTTTTTTTTCCTCTTCTGCTGATGATAACCTGCCTTAATCATTTTGTCTCATTAAGAGTTGGTATGGCAACCCCATTTTTGTGTGTGTGTGTGTGTGTGTGTGTGTGTGTGTGTGTGTTCCTACTGTATTTTCCAATGCATGCATCTGATGAAGTGGGCTTTAGCCCACAAAAGCTTATGCGCAAATCAATTTGTTAGTCTCTAAGGTGCCACAAGTACTCCTCGTTCTTTCCGCTGATACAGACTAATACGGCTAGCACTCTGAGACATACCTCCCTCAGAGAGGGACCACAACACACCCCTGGTGAACCGAACCAGGAGAGCCATGTCTGCGCCACTGGAAGTGGAAGGGACAGGAAGGGGAAGTACAAAAGGTGGGCCCTGCAGCTCAGTGGTGATAGAGTCACCACAGGAGACAGGCACATCCTGCCTACTACTGGAGCCTGCGGAGGAGCTGCCGGGATGGCCGACTAAGATGCTGAGGAGTTGCTGGGACTGCCACCTGAGGACTAGACTGAGCTCTGTGGGCTGCCAGCTGACTGAGACGCTGAGGAGCTGCTAGTGCTGCTGCCTGCAGATTGGCTAGAGCTCCCCGAGATGACAGACATAGGTACACTCGAGGGGGAGATTAAGAAGCAGCCCAGGGAAATCAGACAACAGTCTGTTTGGGAGCTGGCCTGATGCAAGGTCAGTGTGTTGTGGGTGGATCCCCACTGACACAGTTGTGGACCACTCTGCCACCATTAAGGCCCTGGGCTTGGATGCGGTGGAGTTGGGCGAGTCCACATCCCAACTGCCTCACCACCCTGGAGGTAGTAATACTCTCTCTCCTTAGGCCAGGAGACCCTGTGCTCGTCAGGCAACCCTTACCTGAGCCCCATAGACTCTTTGTGCTCACCCTTACCTGAGCCTTTAAGCTTTATGGTGCTCACTCCTATTGGGGCTCCTAGACTGCTTAGCTGCTCTGCTCTGAGTGCAGGCCGGAGCTTACCCATTGCTTTCTGCCCCGCCCTATTTGGGCCTGGGGCTCATAGACTGCTGTACTGTTCTGCCTGGCTGGTGGACCAGAGCACTAGACGAAGCTCATTTCCCCTGTTTGAGCTCCTTTATAGGTACGTGACAGCAAGGAGGCGTGGCCTCCCTCAGAGACTGACAAAGA
Organism: Dermochelys coriacea; assembly: GCF_009764565.3. Classification (NCBI taxonomy): domain Eukaryota; kingdom Metazoa; phylum Chordata; order Testudines; family Dermochelyidae; genus Dermochelys; species Dermochelys coriacea. The sequence goes on from NC_050069.1 coordinate 198,300,224, forward strand.
GGGATTAGATTGTGCTAGTGTGGACTAGACCGTTCTGGCATTTGGATCTAGTGACACTGAACACAGCCCCCAGTTTCTTTGCCTACCGTGCTCCACATTGTGTCACAGAATACAGTTGCAGCCTACAGCCAGACCCGCTATTGTTACATCTGACAGCCTGAATGGTGGCTGGCTGATCTCCATGGATAGAAGCCATTCAGCTAAAGTTCAGAACATTTTGCTCCAAGGCAAGAAAGTCTCAGCTAGATTGAAATCACTCAAGGAAATGGTTTCTCGAGATGTGGTGTCCACATGGATTCTATGGCCTGCCCTCCTTCCCTAATACTAGGGAGTCCTACGTCTCCTGGATTCTTCGTTGACAAAAACTAAGTGACCGCTGGGCCTACTCCCTTTTAACCCTAGAGTAAGGATGGCCAACCTGAGCCTGAGAAGGAGTCAGAATTTGCCAATGTACATTGCCAAAGAGCAATACAGTAATACGCTATTAGCTTCCCCCGCGCCTCCCGCCTGCCGGCAGCCTCGCTGATCAGCGCCTCTCCCCCACCTCCCGATCAGCTGTTTCATGGTGTGCAGGAGGCTCTGGGCGGGGGGACTGAGAGTATGACAGGCTCAAGGGAGGGGGTGAGAAGGGGTGGAGTGGGGGCAGGGCCTGTGGCAGAGCCAGGGGTTGAGCAGTGAGCACCCCCAGCACATTGGAAAGTTAGCGCCTGTACTAGGAACCACATATTGACTTCTGAAGAACTGCATGTGGCTTCGGAGCCACAGGTAGGCCACCCCTGCCCTAGAGCGTGTGTGCGTGTGGATAGCTGGGGGCCATGAGGATGTGTGGGACGTAGGCCTGGCCTCAATGGATACCTCAGGCTAAAATTATTCCAAGTTGCTATGCACGTGTACCCTGAGTGGAATCTATATGGACACATCTCTTAAGAGCCGTATTTACTGATGTGATGCCTGTATAAAGTAGGGCACATTATTATCGGGGAAGGAGGGTGATCTGTGGAATTGTGTGGATACCGCATTTATTTTAAGGTAATTGTTTTCCTAGCTGTGGCTCTCCTTCAACTGAGCCCTAGTGTTGACCATGACTAGAAGTGTTTGAGTGTCTGTCAGGGATGGGCAACTTTAAGGTAGTAGAGGGACAAAAAAAATCCACTAAAATGCTTTGGTGGGTCATACAGAAAAAGTTGTTTAAATATTTCAGCTGGGTTCCTAAGGGGTGCAGTCTTTTAGTAAAGCTGCTGCTGCTGCCTCATACCACTCATCTCCACTTCCCCATTAACACAGGCTCCAACTCCCCCCCAGCTCCAGTTACTGCCTCTCTATTGGCTGATTGTTTGGGAACTGAGAGCTAATCTGGTTATGGCTATGTCGCTTTAGTAGTGCCTGGGGACAGGGCACACTTCCACCAATGGGGTAGAAGTAATCAGTGGACCGGAAGGAGCTGAAGCCTGTGTTGATGTGGAGCCTGGCATAGGGACTCCTCACATGGCAGAGCCTGTGTCCGTGGAGGAGCAGAGGTGGAGACTAGGAGCAGCAGGACCCCATGCACCAGGTTACATTGCTACTCAGATTTGACCCAGCTGCCCCTCTGTCTTTCCAGCAGGGAAGAGACTGCAATGGCAGAGTTCACACACCTACCCAGGGAGAAGGTAGTGGTGCTGACCACATTCAGATTGAGTGGGAGCCAATGGGAAGGCAGTAACCAGAGCTGGGTGATGTGGGGTGGAGGAGCCCTTCCACCTGCACAAGTGACGGAGAGGTGATTGGGCAAAAAAAATAGCATTGTGACCTGGTGCATGGTCTTTTGCTCAGTCCCAGGCTCCAGTCCGTATCCCCTGTAATCCCCCTTACTTTAAACACTGTCTGGTGCTCTGGCATTACCCATGGCTACACTCCTCCTCAGTCCTCCCCAAAGACTCTTCACCAGCTGCCTATGGATGCATGTAATAAAATGATCTGGGGGGCCAGATGTCCATTCTTGGCCTGCCTTTATAAATGCCAAATATGTTTTTGAGCAGAATAATTTTCATGATCAAAAATAAGATGGTGTGGTGATAGAGGAGTGAGGATATTGGTCAGTGTGGGAATGGTGGTGGTATCCAAAACTTTGTCAAGCTGCCAACCACTTTTGAAAAAAATGCTGAGAAGGGGGCGCAGACTTTGTCTCAACAAAAGTGCCTAATCCAAGCAGCTGATATTAAGATGCTTGTTACATCAACACACTAAAATATTGAAAACCTCTGCAGAAGCTTTGAAAATCTCTGATCAACAGCTCTTGCTCAAACAAGCTCAGCTCACATGAGTTTTGATGCTTCCTGTACTTCAACAATCTAATATCTTTGTTTAAATAGTTGTAATATAACAACCAGATCTCACTTGATGTCCATTTCTGTAGTGATGGTTTCTCCCTGATCCTAGAGATTGACCCAGTGTGCTATGATGGGTGCCAAAAAAATTGCTAGAAATAAAATTGGTGTCTGCTTCATCTGCTCAGACTTGATCATGCATAAAAATACAGCTATATCAATTAAACTTATTTCTGGTTGATCTGTTGTTACTTCTGTCAGTGGAAAAAGTCATCCATCAAGTATCAGAGTAGCAGCCGTGTTAGTCTGTATTCGCAAAAAGAAAAGGAGGACTTGTGGCACCTTAGAGACTAACACATTTATTTGAGCATAAGCTTTCGTGAGCTACAGCTCACTTCATCGGATGCATTTGGTGGAAAAAAACAGTTGTGAGCTGTAGCTCATGAAAGCTTATGCTCAAATTTGTTACTCTCTAAGGTGCCACAAGTATCCATCAAGTAGTCTCTCAGTCTGGTATAAATTCAACTTGATGTAACAATACCTGCGTCAGATGTCTTTTCACTGATATGAATTACTTGGTGAGAGCCAAATCCCAGAAAGCAGTTTGTTCTTGTAGTTGTAAAAGAAAGCGGAGATTAACATTGATCGCCCCTTTCAGTACATTAGTGCTATTTTTCAACTTTAATATGTATATTAAAAATAAACAATGTAAAACATGAACTTTTTTTTAAAAAAGGCAGCTTTCCTTTCCTCAAATAAGATACCGAAAAGTCACTGACTTAGCTTATTTTTGTAAGACACCTTAGAACATAACACCTTAATATGGATAACTTGCATTCCAAAGAATCTCTTGATCTGTTTTGTTCTGTGATCTCAAATGGGCACTTTACACAAACATTCCGTATTTGTACACAGTCACACAAGATAATGTTAAGGCAAAGAATCATTTGCCAAAATCCATGATTTGGACTGGACACTTCCTACCATGATTTGGGCAGGGAAATGAACAGTGCTGCTGCAGAGCACTACTGTCATCTCCTGACCCTGTGGAAATTCCCAGAGAAATTAATACAGCCCTGGGTGTGCTCAGTTTTTCTTTTTCTCTCTCCACCAAATCTTTACCTCTTGATCCCGGAGGCAGTCACTGCTATGTTAAGCTCCTGGTAGCAAGGCTTCTGTAGTGCTTTGCTCATGAATCCCTGGAAATTTGGTGGGTATGGGAACAGGCCTTGTGGCCAATTCAAAAAGGATGTAGTCAAAACTAACTCTGCTTCTGAATAGTTGTGTGTATGGTTGAGATTTCCTTTCCCTAGAGCTGCCTCTGGTAAGTTTTACCACAGGAGGGGATGATTCTAAATAAAGTTCCAGAGCCAGAGTTGTTGCTAATTCCTGAACTCTTCATTTAAAGGAGGGGTGGGCAAACTTTTTGGCCTAAGGGCCACACTGGGGAATATTAATTGTATAAATTGGTGGGCCATGAATGCTCAAAAAGTTGGGGTTGAGGAGCAGGAAGGGGTGAGGGCTCTGGGGTGCAGGCTCCAAGTGGCGCTTGCCATTGCTTCTGGGAGCCACTTGAGGAATGTCCCTTTTCCAGCTCCTACGTGGAGGTGCAGCCAAGTGGCTCTGCACGCTGCCCCATCCACGGGCACTGGCCCTGCAGCTCCCACTGAAGCACCAGAGGGGGTTATTGGAACGTGTAGGAGCCAGAGAGGTGCTGTGCTGTGCCGCAGTTTCCGGGAGCTGCATGATATGGCCCTTAACCCAGTGCCCCGGCTGGAGTGGGGCCGAGCTGCCGGGTGCAGCCCCCCCAACCCACTGTCCTGGCTGCAGCACTGGAGCGGGGCTGAGTCGCGTGGCGCTGCCCCCGACCCAGCCCCCGGCTAGAGTGGGGCAAGCCCCAGATCCTGCTCCCTAACAGGAGCTCTCAACCCAGCTTAAAACTGCTCATGGGCTGGATCAGGCCCGCGGGCTGTAGTTTGCACACTCTCTGATTTAAAGCTTAACTAATTTGGTAGCCTGACTTCAGGTCATCTTAGCTTGAGCTAGTACTATATTTCACTTTCTTTTACATAAACTCAGAAATGCCGGTCTAAAACTATGAATAATTCTCCTGTTTGGAAAGAAAAGCATATCAAATTTAAGACTAATTAATAAACCCTGAATTTATAATGGTGAAAAATCAAAGTCAATAATGGCAGGTACTAGTTAAATGAGCACCGTAAAACTTCCTTGTCCAGCACTACAGATAGTTATTCGTCAGTCCTGTCAAAACATATTTAGAAGCAAGTGGCTGACAATATAAAGTACTGGAACCATTTCAGTTGTAATGTATCACTTGTATAAGAAAAGAGTTCCTGAAGGCTAGTCTATAGGGTCATAAAGCATGGCTCACTGCTGTCCTCTTCTTCTAACTGCTAGCTGACTAATTGCGTCTGAATTTCAGAGAAGCTGCTTTTTTACAAAGGAATATATAAATGTTCATTTTAAAAAAAAATCCTATATTACAGATGGGGAAATAGAAGCTATGATGTGCCCAAGGCCACAGAGGAAGTTAGTGTCAGAATGCTCTGTCCGTGCTCAGGTGTCTAGTAAGTTAGGAATATGTGTTTTCTAAAGTGTTCGTTTTTACGGCTAACTAAAAATAATTCTATAATTGTTTTGGTCCATCCACATTATAAACAACAACAAAAAAAGTTGCAACATGGATGCCCTTGGTTAGTATGTATGCATTTATAATTTGGTGCTTTGGACAGGTGGACTTCTGCCATCCTGCTAGTAATGCCTGGTAGAACACAAATGACTTAAAAATATTGTTGGAAATTTTAATATGAAGATTCATTCTTAACCATAAGTTAGAAGTAATGGGCCACTTGAACTGAGAAATCCTAACACTTACGTACTTACGCTTTGAACTCTGTATGGCTACATAGCTATATAAAGACTGATAACGCTTTTTGATTTTGGCCAAAGGAGGAATATCAAGTTTCACACAAACTCCGGGTTATTAAAGCAATTTAAAAATTTAAATAAAACAAAATCAATGCTTGTGTTTCAAAACAAACGCTTAGATGTTTTTGTACTTGAATAACTAAAAATGTCGTTTTAAGTTATTTTAACCACCCCAATGTTCCCAATAGGTGAATGGGTGATTCTTTAGCCTGATAGTGCCCTGTATTGTCTCCATGCTGATGTCTCTAAACTGGGAGTATAGGATTTAGGGGTATTGGCCCGATCAGATAGATGCAGGAATGAAAGTCTGCCCAGATTTAACATGTACACAAGCAGTTTTGGCATGTAGAAATGTTATTTGTGGCAACCTGTGGCTGTCATTTTTGATAAAAGTTTTCCATACCTTTCATTTATATTCATCTTTCTTCAAAAAAACCTTCCTGATACACACAGCATGTGCAGAGTATGCCTGTCATATCTAAACTGTACTCCATTGATACACAATGATCATGAAAGGTGTTTGGATTTACAACTCTGAACAACAAAGTCCTTTATCAACAGTATAAATATGACCTTGTCCATGCTACTGTAAAGTGTCAACCATTTAATGGAAGGAACACCTCTTGCAGTGAGTTCAGTCATCTGTCTCACTGAGTATGAAGGTGGTGTGGTTCTCATTAAGAATTAGACCATGATCACCAGTTTGTCACAGGCCACCGAACAGCTTTGACAGTAATGATTTTTGGTCACTATTAATCGAAACCAGACTTGAAGAGGTTTCCTATCAGTGAAAGGTTTCTTATCCAGCTATCCCTGACCCATCCAATCCCTCTTCTTGAGGAAAATTTGCTCCCTTTTAGACTCATTAGCTTCAAAGAAGAAATCCTTTGTTGGAGAAAAGCTAACTGAAGAGCATGTATACGTTGTGTCCTCTGCATAGTTCCCTTAATCTACTTTGTTCCTGACCACAGTAATTTATTTGATACTTATAAAAATTCAAAAGTGGTTCAGAATTCTGTTTTTTGACATTTAGACGTTTTGTTCATATCTGTAATGTGAAACCATGAGCAGGATGAGTTAGTTGTATGCTTTACTTTGGTACCTTTAAAACGTTTCATCATAATATTCTGGAACCATTTCCATAAAAGTACAGTCACAAAAATATTAACAAAGACTGGTCTTGTGGTGGCCCTTGAAAACAACAATTTAAGCCAGAAGAAACAGGGAAGATTGGAGAGTTATGATGAAAAGCAGCAAAACTTTTGTAATAAGCCTAAGTTACTGCCAGTGTTCAGTGCAGTTGATTATGAATTTCTTCATAAAAGAAGGGAAAGCTGTTCTTTGTTAGCTTCATCAGCTGATTATGTAACTTAAACTCATTAGAAACAAGTAATTTGGCAGAAGCCTTAAAGAGAGGAAATGGTTTAGGTCAAAGTTGAGAGACTAGATAAAAAAGATTTTGGAGGGGTAGCCGTGTTAGTCTGTATCAGCAAAACCAACGAGGAGTCCTTGTGGCACCATAGAGACTAACGAATTTATTTGGGCATAAGCTTTCGTGGGCTATAACGCACTTCATCAGTTGCATGGAGTGAAAAATACAGTAGGCAGGTATAAATATATAGCCCATGAAAAGATGAGTTGCCTTACCAAGTGGGGGTGGGGTGGGGTCAGTACTAACGAGGCCAATCCAATCAGGGTAGATGTGGCCCATTCCCAACAGTTGACAAGAAGGGGTGAATATCAACAGAGGCAAAATTACTTTTTGTAGTGATCCAGCCACTCCCAGTCTTTATTCAGGCCTAATATGATGGTGTTAAGTTTGCAAATTAATTCCAGTTCTGCAGTTTCTCGTTAGTCTGTTTTTAAGTGTTTTTTGTTGAAGAATGTATAGAAGCTCTCTACACCAACATTCTACACACAGATGGACTACAAGCCATCAGGAACAGTACTCCTGACAATATCACGGGAGACCTGGTGGCTGAGCTTTGTGACTTTGTCCTCACCCACAACTATTTCAGATTTGGGGATGATTTATACTTTCAAGTCAGCGGCACTGCTATGGGTACCCGCATGGTCCCACAGTATACCAAATTTTTTATGGCTGACTTAGAACAATGCTTCCTCAGCTCTCGTCCCCTAATGCCCCTACTCTACTTGCGCTACATTAATGACATCTTCATCATCTGGACCCATGGAAAAGAAGCCCTTGAGGAATTCCACCATAATTTCAACAATTTCCACCCCACCATCAACCTCAGCCTAGACCAGTCCACACGAGATTCACTTCCTGGACACTACAGTGCTAATAAGCGATGGTCACATAAACACCACCCTATATCAGAAACCTACTGACTGCTATACTTACCTGCCTCCAGCTTTCATCCAGACCACATCACACGATCCACTGTCTACAGCCAAGCCCTAAGATACAACCACATTTGCTCCAACCCCTCAGACAGAGACAAACGCCTACAAGATCTCTGTCAAGTGATCTTACAAATACAATACCCACCTGATGAAGTGAAAAAACAGATTGCCAGAGCCAGAAGAATACCCAGAAGTCACCTACTACAGGACAGGCCCAAAAAAGAAAGTAACAAAATACCACTAGCCGTCACCTACAGCTCCCAACTAAAACCTCTCCAGTGTATCATCAAGGATCTACAACCTATCCTGAAGGATGATCCCTCACTCTCACAGATCTTGGGAGACAGGCCAGTCCTTGCTTACAGACAGCCCCCCAACCTGAAGCAAATACTCCCCAGCAACTACACACCACACAACAGAACCACTAACCCAGGAACCAATCCCTGCAACAAACCCTGTTGCCAACTCTGTCCGCATATCTATTCAAGGGACACCATCATCCTAACCACATCAGCCCCACCATCGGGCTCGCTCAGCTGCACATCTGCCAATGTGATGTATGCTATCGTGTTCCAGCAGGCCCCTCTGCCACGTACATTGGCCAAACCGGACAGTCTCTACACAAAAGAATAAATGAACACAAATGAGAAGTCAAGAATTATAACATTCAAAAACCAGTCGGTGAACACTTCAGCCTCCCTGGACGCTCAAATACACACCTAAAAGTCTCAATTCTTCAACAAAAAAACTTCAAAAACAGACTCCAATGAGAAACTGCAGAACTGGAATTAATTTGCAAACTTGATACCATCAAATTAGGCCTGAATAAAGACTGGAAGTGGCTGGATCACTACAAAAAGTATTTTTACCGCTGTTGATATTCACTCCTTCTTGTCAACTGTTGGGAATGGGTGACATCCACCCTGATTGAATTGGCCTAGTTAGTGCTGACCCTCCCAGTTGCTAAGGCTCCCATCTTTTCATCTGGTGTATATTTATACCTGTCTACTGTATTTTTCACTCCATGCCACCGGCACCAACTTTAGTTGGTGCTGGTGGGTGCTTGTGCCCCCCGGCCCTGTGCCGAATCTGCCCTCTCCCTGCCCCGTTGAACCCCTCCCCAAATCCACACCCCGGCCCCCCTCCGCCTCTCCCCAAGCGCGCTGCGTTCTCCCCCTCTCTCGCCCCCAGTGCTTGCCACGCAAAACAGTTGTTTCACGGTGCAAGCACTGGGAGGGAGGGAGGAGAAACAGGATGTGGCAGAGTGCTCAGGGGAGGAGGCAGAGTGGAGGCTGAGCTGGGGCATGGCGGGAAGCTGCTGCACCCACCAATTTTTCCCCCTGGGTGCTCCAGCCCTGGAGCACTTACGGAGTCGGCGCCTATGCTCCATGTATCTGATGAAGTGGGTTATAGCCCACGAAAACTTATGCCCAGATAAATTTGTTAGTCTCTAAGGTACCCAAGGACTTCTCGTTTTTTTATTTTTATTTTTTTAATAGATAAAAAGAAACACTGCCAGAATATTTTGATTTTCAAATTGAGTCACTGGGACATGGTACTTTTTACAGTAGTCTAGTACCCTATCGAAGGCATTGAACAGTATGCAAAGTCATGGGAAAATGCCGCCTGGTAGATTGTCGTAGTAACGCAGAAGAGCATGGAATTAGGCATTTAAGACTAGTATTCATTTACAAAAGGGGAGCAAATAGCTGAAGGCTTGTGAATTGTGTGGTTATAACTTCTCACAGGTGATCTCTCACTTAGACAAGGTAGGTGAGGTAATATCGTGCTGCTTTTTTTTCTTTTTGGGCAACTTCTGCTGGTGGAAAAGACAAGGTTTTGAGTATATCAAAGTTCTTCAGGTCTGGAGACACTGGTTATCTTTCCCAGACTTGAAGGGCTCTGACACCTCAAAAGCTTGTCCCTTCCACCAGTAAGAGTACTTCACTTGCTTTGTGTGTCTCCTCCTGAGACCAGCCTGGCTACATCAAGGTTGCAAATATCTCACTGAGCAGTTAAGCCCTTTAATCTAAATACAAAAGCACCTGATTCTGCAGCCTTTATTTAGGCAAAGCACCCATTGAAGCCAACGAGAATTCTTCTAAGGATTACAGGATTGGGCATCTAACTGAGCTGTGCTTTTTTTTTTTTTTTTAAGATTACATCTTTCTTCTCAATACATGAATTTAAGAGGTGGTCAGTAATGCTTTAATGAATGGACTCTTTTATAGTGTATCTACTAGCAAAGGACTCAACACTTTAAACCACTGCTCCGTCTGTAAAAAAAAAAAAAAAAAGGTTCTCTTTGAGACTTCTGAATGTTGTGACCCTTTCTAATTTCTATTGCTGTGTGATAAAATTAATACAAATAAAATTTTAAAGTAAATGTGCAGATGTTTCTGTTCTGAGACAATGTAGAATCATCTAGAGGAATATTAGCCTCTGTTCCACTGTTTTAACCTGATTTCACAGTTCACTTATTATTTTTGTATTCTCATTATGTATCTTTCCAAAATCCCAAAGAAAACTTGTCAATATTTTCCTATATTGCTTCTCTATCTTTCTCAGGGCTTTTTTTAGTTCAGGCAAGCTGATGAGTCACTAATTGTACTTAAGCGTTACATTTCATCTGTGTGTGTGTGTGTGTGTGTGTGTGTGTGTGTGTGTGTGTGTTTTATATATATATATAATATATATAAGGGCACTTCCATTCTTCTAATGTTATGGTGTGATCACGGATATACTTCCTATACATTTTTTTTGGTGCTGTCTATTGTCTTCATTACATTTGGACAAGTATATTAAGTATGAGCAAAAAGGTCACATGTGAGCTGCATGCATTTAGCTTGGGGTATTTTTTTAAAATACGGTGAGGAGTGTTGTTTGATTTTTAGATGTGGAAATCACTCGTTTTGTAGGTATTGATAAATTACATTACAGAGAAGAGAGGACTTTAAATCCTTTCAAAAACTTAAGTCTGATTAAAAAATCAGTTATGAAATTAATACCATCTGTCATTCACTTAAAATGTGAATAAATATAAATATCATATTTAAAGTTCGGTTCCAGAGGGGAATTTTTGGCAAAGCACTGTGACATATTTGGACTCCTCTCGCCACTATTATAAAACTGCTTGGCAGGTATGAGCTGCTATGGCATCTTTCTAAATCTACGCATCAGTCTATCTTTGTCTTTTAATGCCACTTAATTCGTCTAGAGCTTATAGCCATATGGGCTTAGGTTCTGAGTAAGACCAAGCATAGGGTGAAGACTGCTGTCCCAAATACCTAGAAAAATCTGATATTTTGATACTGCACCTTTTCTATATGAAGACGTTAACTTCATTACTTTGCAAAGACCCCCTTTTTAAAGTTTCTAATTGTAGCAATTTGTTATAAATTTCATGTTCTAGTTTTGTTAAAGGAGGTGGGGATTGTTCAAATTGTCTCCAGTTTATACCATTTTTGTTTACTGCATAGGTTTTTTGTTCTTGGCCCACTTTCACTTTTTTCTAATCTGCAAAAATGTCATAACTGTTTTCTAATCTCAACATCTAACTTTTAAATTTTAAGTGTAACTGCTTGGACTGGTCTCAAAATATTAAACTTTGTACGGTAAACAGCTTTGATTTGAAATCTTCCTCAGATTAATAGCCTAGCCATTCAGCTTTTTTTTTTTTTTTCTTGAAAAGAAAAGTAAAGGGATCCAGGAATACTGTACATGTTGGCTGTAGTGTACTGTGTACTCTTCTCCTCCTCTCCCCCTTCCTCTCCCCCCCCCCCCCATTTTTCAAATGACATGTTTTTTTCCTATTAAGTAAATAGTGTGCTCTTGTGAATACAAACAGATTTATTGTAGGCTTTAGCTTTTATTCCGCTTCTGTTTGCCGCAACTGATAGATTTACTTTTGGGATCTGGATTTACAGGGGTGTGTATCTGAGTTAGTGTTAGTTACTCCACTTGCTTGTTTTGCGTGCCTCTTAATCAGAATACTCCGGTAGCATACTGTTGTATGTATTGCCTCGGGGGGGGGGACTTTCTAAAACATTTAATTGGGTGTTGTTAACTGTATCTTTATACTGCAGTCTTTCTGGGTCTTCTGAGGGGTGGCTGTTGTCCTTGACCTTCATTGTGGTCCCAAGAATCCTGCTATTCCTTCTCCTCTCCCCAGTCCTTGGTTTTTATGCTTCCTATCATTCTGGAAAAGGACAGTGAATTGACTGTAAAGGCTTTTAATTGGAATAATCATGATTATGTTGACCTTTTGGTGAGCTGGTGACCAAATGAAAGTATTCAAATAAAAGGCTCTTGTTTGGAAGAGCAACAAATCTACGGGGCTGTGGACTCGCAACCTGCTCTGCTGTTTTAGAAAGCTGGACGCTTCTAATGGAGACTCCTTCATTCCCACCCAGAAGATTCATGAATACAGCAACAACACTTCTGGTTTATATCCTGTAATGAGGTTGTTGTATATTGTCTGTGTATGATTACAGATAGGCTTGATAAAATTTGATTTTTTTCATCTTATTTTTTTGACAGATAATATTGATTATTTTAAAGCATTTATTAGATTTTTATTTTTCATTTGTGGGAAATTATGGAGGTGCGGGTCAGGCAACATGGGAGGGGTCAGACAATTTTTTAATGACAATAGACATTGAGATTCAAAAAGTTCAAGCTTCATGTTAGTTAAAATACAAATTTATCGTTATGTCAAGATACACAAAATATCCTTAAAAAGAAAAGGAGTACTTGTGGCACTTTAGAGACTAACAAATTTATTAGAGCATAAGCTTTCGTGAGCTACAGCTCACTTCATCGGATGCATTTGGTGGAAAAAACAGAGGAGAGATTTATACACACACACACACACACACACACACACACACACACACACACACACACACACACACACACACACACACACACACACACACACACACACACACACACACACACAGAACATGAAACAATGGGTTTATCATACACACTGTAAGGAGAGTGATCACTTACAAACTTCCTCGTGGCTGGACTTTACAAAAACTAGACAAGCCATTTACAAAACACACTTTGATTCTCTACAAAAGAAAAAGGACACTAAGCTATCTAAACTACTATATGCCACAAGGGGCCACAACAATGGTTCCCGTAACCCACCCAGCAATATTGTTAATCTATCCAACTATACTCTTAGCCCAGCGGAAGAATCTGTCCTATCTCGGGGCCTCTCCTTTTGCCCCTCCACCCCCACGAACATGATACAGTTCTGTGGTGACCTAGAATCCTATTTTCGACGTCTCAGACTCAAGGAATATTTCCAACACACCTCTGACCAACATATTAACCCACAGAGACCTTCCTGCCAACACTACAAAAGAAGGATTCTAGGTGGACTCCTCCTGAAGGTCGAAACAGCAGCCTGGATTTCTACATAGACTGCTTCCGCCGACGTGCACGAGCTGAAATTGTGGAAAAGCAGCATCGCTTACCCCATAACCTCAGCCATGCAGAACACAGTGCCATCCACAGCCTCAGAAACAACTCTGACATCATAATCAAAAAGGCTGACAAAGGAGGTGCTGTCGTCATCATGAATAGGTCAGAGTATGAACAAGAGGCTACTAGGCAGCTCTCCAACACCACTTTCTACAAGCCATTACCCTCTGATCCCACTGAGAGTTACCAAAAGAAACTACAGCATTTGCTCAAGAAACTCCCTAAAAAAGCACAAGAACAAATCCGCACAGACACACCCCTGGAGCCAGGACCTGGGGTATTCTATCTGCTACCCAAGATCCATAAACCTGGAAATCCTGGACGCCCCATCATCTCAGGCATTGGCACCCTGACAGCAGGATTGTCTGGCTATGTAGACTCCCTCCTCAGGCCCTTCGTTACCAGCACTCCCAGCTATCTTCGAGACACCACCGATTTCCTGAGGAAACTACAGTCCATTGGTGATCTTCCTAAAAACACCGTCCTAGCCACTATGGATGTAGAAGCCCTCTACACCAACATTCCACACAAAGATGGACTACAAGCCGTCAGGAACAGTATCCCCGATACTGTCACGGCTAACCTGGTGGCAGAACTTTGTGACTTTGTCCTGACCCATAACTATTTCACATTTGGGGCCAATGTATACCTTCAAATCAGCGGCACTGCGATGGGTACCCGCATGGCCCCACAGTATGCCAACATTTTTTATGGCTGACTTAGAACAACGCTTCCTCAGCTCTCGTTCCCTAATGCCCCTACTCTACTTGCGCTACATTGATGACATCTTCATCATCTGGACCCCTGGAAAAGAAGCTCTTGAGGAATTCCACCATGATTTCAACAATTTCCATCCCACCATCAACCTCAGCCTGGACCAGTCCACACAAGAGATCCACTTCCTGGACACTACGGTGCTAATAAGCGATGGTCACATAAACACCACCCTATATCGGAAACCTACTGACCGCTATTCCTACCTACATGCCTCTAGCTTTCATCCAGATCATACCACTCGATCCATTGTCTACAGCCAAGCGCTACGATATAACCGCATTTGCTCCAACCCCTCAGACAGAGACAAACACCTACAAGATCTCTATCATGCATTCCTACAACTACAGTACCCACCTGCTGAAGTGAAGAAACAGATTGACAGAGCCAGAAGAGTACCCAGAAGTCACCTACTACAGGACAGGCCCAACAAAGAAAACAACAGAACGCCACTAGCCATCACCTTCAGCCCCCAACTAAAACCTCTCCAACGCATCATCAAGGATCTACAACCTATCCTGAAGGACGAGCCATCGCTCTCTCAGATCTTGGGAGACAGACCAGTCCTTGCTTACAGACAGCCCCCCAATCTGAAGCAAATACTCACCAGCAACCACACAACAGAACCACTAACCCAGGAACCTATCCTTGCAACAAAGCCCGTTGCCAACTCTGTCCACATATCTATTCAGGGGATACCATCATAGGGCCTAATCACATCAGCCACACTATCAGAGGCTCGTTCACCTGCGCATCTACCAATGTGATATATGCCATCATGTGCCAGCAATGCCCCTCTGCCATGTACATTGGCCAAACTGGACAGTCTCTACGTAAAAGAATGAATGGACACAAATCAGACGTCAAGAATATAACATTCAAAAACCAGTTGGAGAACACTTCAATCTCTCTGGTCACTCGATCACAGACCTAAGAGTGGCTATCCTTCAACAAAAAAAAACTTCAAAAACAGACTCCAACGAGAGACTGCTGAATTGGAATTAATTTGCAAACTGGATACAATTAACTTAGGCTTGAATAGAGACTGGGAATGGATGAGTCATTACACAAAGTAAAACTATTTCCCCATGGTATTTCTCCCTCCCACCCCACCCCCCACTGTTCCTCTGATATTCTTGTTAACTGCTGGAATTAGCCTACCTGCTTGTCACCATGAAAGGTTTTCCTCCTTCCCCCCCCTGCTGTTGGTGATGGCTTATCTTAAGTGATCACTCTCCTTACAGTGTGTATGATAAACCCATTGTTTCATGTTCTCTGTGTGTGTGTATATAAATCTCTCCTCTGTTTTTTACACCAAATGCATCCGATGAAGTGAGCTGTAGCTCACGAAAGCTTATGCTCTAATAAATCTGTTAGTCTCTAAGGTGCCACAAGTACTCCTTTTCTTTTTGCGAATACAGACTAACACGGCTGCTACTCTGAAACAAAATATCCTTAAATCAGACTCTTAAGGTCTTAGGCAAAGCAAGAAAAATGTTGTTTATCTGTAAATTTCAGTTAACAGTGGAAATACTGTTCAGTTGGTTTGCATGTGCATGATGAAATCAAGTTTTACTGACGTTTACCAATAAAAATCAAATCCTCCCAAATCTAATTATAGAAGGCTGGTTCACTGGATGAGTGAGTTGTACCCATCCATACTGAACTTTTTGATGTAGTACCAAAGTGTATCTTCAGATATTGTGTGCCAAGGAAGTTTAGTGTTGCAGCTTTTTCTTAATCTTGTTACTTGAGATGCTTCTGCTCTTGCTACTTTATTGGTGTTTCACTGGTAGCAGTTTCTTTTGTCACTTATAGACAGGAGAATGAACTGGCAAAGGAGACAGTGACTTTATTTGGCTACAGTAGGACCGGCAATTTAAAAACTTTAAATTAAAAAACTGCACTTGAGACTGTCTCATTTTTACTCTCTGAAATGTACCATTGTGTTTCTTGGAAAGTCTGTAAGTGTGATAGCTGTGTGACTTTGTCACCAATGCTTAATCCTATATATTGGAGGACATAATTGGGGCCTTAAGATGATTGAGAAGAACTAAGGGCTGGAAATTTTCAAGTCTTTTGATATAGTTTATAGGAATGCTGGCAAAGACAGAAATTGTGTGTTAGATTTCGCTTACAGGTGTCTTAATACCATGGTTCGTGGGAAAGAGTTTGTGACTCAGACTGACTTTTTTAGGGAATCTAAGTTACAGTTCTAGCCTGCTTTGGAATGAGTTGAGGTTTTTGCTGCATAAAGAATTTTCAGATGCTGCTCCACTTAGTATACAACCAGATCTGCCCTTAGTGTTGTAAGTAACATGTCTTCTAGCTCAGACATAGGTGAGAGGTTTATTGCAGGAGTGGGTGGGTGAGATTCTGTGGCCTGCATTGTGCAGGAGGTCAGACTAGATCATAATGGTCCCTGCTGACCTTAAAGTCTGAGTCTAAGTGCACGGAAAATGTACAACTGCAACAAATTGTCAGAGCTCTTAAGTTCTATTTTTAATGGTCTTAGTTACAAGGCAGACTTGTGATAGTGTTAACCATGAATATACAAAATGGGCCAGGTTCATAAAGGTTCCTAAGTGCCTGAGGCCAACATTTAGGGACCATTGTTCTTAAAACCTCTGCTCAGCTGCTGTCTAAACTTTTGTAGGCTCTTAAGTTTCCACTGTTGGAAATGTGCAAAGCCCCCCTAAGTCCCGATACCATCCCCAAAATAATGGGTTGCTTGAAGGCTTCACTTGAGCCAAAGCCCCAATGGGATTCTCAAATTTAGGCATCCTTGGTCTGTCTTGGCAGTGGGGCCTGACTTTGCCTGATGCGGAGCAGGGACTTGAAGCCTGGTCTCCCATGGATCAGGTGAATGCCCTAACGGTCACTCTGTTGGGTATAATGGAGTTGGTGGTGGTCTAAATTTTTTTTTTTTTTTTTTTTTTTTTTTTGCAAGAAAGGTCTGACCTGGCTTAGGCTGTTGACTGACTGGTCATAGGGAGGAGCTTTATCTGCCTTTGGGATTCTCAGCCATGAACCTGGAAATTATGTACCTAAAGCCCAGATTAATGGGAGTTAGGCACCTAACTACTTTTAGAGGATCTGGGCCCTAAGCCCCACTCCTTTCCTCTGAATTCCACCCTTGACTAGCATAGCTGGCTCCCTGCTCAGCTTGTTTGCTTCTGAGGATGCCTTTTTTAGTCACCTAACTTTCCCTGTACAGGGGGAGGCTGGGTAAGGAACCTGGATCTGAGAATTTCACTAAGTAGCTGGCTGCTGGGGGGTTAAGCTTTGCAGTGCTCAGTTTTGCAATGCCTAAGTACCTTTGTGAATGTCTAGACTTGCTTGCTGGAGATACTGTCCACTCAGTTTTTAAAAAACTATCTAATTTTAGAAGAAACAAATTTCTGATTGCCCTTTAAACAGCATGTACTAACACAGCTGAAACTTTTTTAAAAAAAAAAATGTAAGCGTTCTGCTTGCTTGTTTGAGGATCTATTCAGTGAGGGGGAAAGTTTAGTGACTTTATTTTGTTCATTTTCAGTTTGTTCTATAAATAAATTATTTTAACTAGTTTTGTTTAGGTGCTGTAACAATAGTAGGTACAGATTTTTTTTTTTCCCAACACAAGTGATTTTTTTTTCCAAGTTAGTGTCCCAATAAGGTAACATAAAGGGTGCTACTGAAATAGAAGTAAATGTTCAACGAAAAAAATATTTAATATATCTTGATTTTAATCACACCTGTAAGAGTACAGGATGAATTCTGGATTTTTTGAGAGGCTTTTGTAGAACAGTGGTCTCTTCTATATAACACAGGGTTTCTCAAACTGGGCATCATGACACCTCAGGGAGTTGCAAGGTTATTACATGGGGGGGTCACGAGTTGTCAGCCTCCATCTCCAAACCCTGCTTTGCCTCCAGCATTTATAATAGTGTTAAATATAAAAAAGTTTTTAATTTATAAGGGGGGGTTGCACTCATAGGTTTGCTGTGTGAAAGGGATCGCCAGTACTAAAGTTTGAGAACTACTGACACAACATTTATAACATGGGCTACAGTGTGTGTATACTTTATAGCCCTATTGCTGTTTACAAAAATAAAAATTTTAGTAGACTGCCTTCACAGGAATTATTTTCCCCCTCCTCTCCAACTTTAGTAGTGCAGTACTGCTTTGTTCCTTTGTATGGTGGAATATGTTATGTCTAGGTCATTTTAGTTCTCTGTGCCCACAAGTTTCCCCCATGGTATCTTTTCTCATTGCAGAGAACCACAGCCTCTCTGTTACTCTGTGGCAGATGCTGTCACTCTTTCTGTGTTATCTGAGAACAAAGAGAATCTTTTTGAAAGGCCCCACACACCTACCTTTCACCTTCTGGATGAACTATTTTTGGTGTTCTTTAACATATTATAAACTTTCAAATGGTAATTGGATATCTAAGACCAACTGATTCTCAATGGAAATTGGGTGCCTCGCTGCCCTTTCTGTCTCTCTTGAAAATCTCCCTGTAGGCTTTTTACAATGACATTTCTGGGTCCTAGAAAGATCTGGTGAAGCTTTGTGATTTTTTTTTTTGTTTGTTGTTTGTTTGGTTTTTTTTTTTGGGGGGGGGGAAGAGGGTGTTGGTTCGTTTAAAAAAAAATAACCCACAAAAAACAGTAGTTCATCCTTGCCTTAGTAAGACTGTTCATGAGTAAGCTTGTCAAATCTTGGCCTTTCCAGCAGGAGCCTTCAGCAAGGGATTAATAGCAAGGTGGATTTGATTGATTTAAATCAAATTAGTGATTTAAATCACTAGTCGGGAAGACATGGTTTTCTATATAAAAGTGCATTCTTGTTGGTTGTTGTTACCTTAATACATATTCTTCACAACTCAGAGATGTAGGTTTAATTTTTAGAAGGTACGCACTATACATTTTTAAAGTGATTTATTTTGAAAACTTTTCAGATTAGTTTACAGTTATGTCAGAAAATGAATGATTGGTTATTTCATTTACCAAAGGTAATTGAAGCAGATAGTTCACCTCCCAATGACTAAATATCTCCAGTTCAACAGGTTATTCATTCATATTTGGAGGATTTTCTTGCCATGCTGTATTAGAAGGAGAACATCACCAGAGAGACGGTTTTAAATTGTTTTATTTAACTAAAACAACAACATTAAGTATTCTGGAGTTTTTTTTCTTCAACAGCAAACACATAATATTTTAACAAAACAAGCGTATGTCCCTCCCTTCTCACATTTATCTCCAGGCTTCTTTTCCTTGTCCAGATCGATTCTGTCCCCAACAATTTTCTGTTCGTTGAACTTTTTGAAACTCTCTTTTAGAGAGAGGTAAGGGATTGACTCTATGTACACAAATATTCAGAGGGACAATAGAGTTGAGGTCTGTTATTTCTCACTTCTATATATTTTATTTTAAAACATTTTTGCTGTTAACAAGTATGTTACCTCTGGGGAGACAAATCCACTGTTTGAGAACTGCAAAACTAAGCATCTCTGATGCACTGAGTCCCATTGGGTAGATAGAAAAAATAACCTAAATAATCTATACAGAAGCCCCTGGAACCCTATAAGATTGGGTCCCTAATCCATGAACTATTGGAACTCATTTACAAATCTTTTCTTAAACATTACATGAATATATTGTCTCATATTATAGAATTAGAATTTCTAATCCCTATTCCATGATGAGATATCTTTAGCTATAAAGTATCTTAATTGAAACTATCAAAAAAAATCCCATTTTAAATAAAAATCCTATTTTTTTAAATCATTGATTTTTATCCACCCTGATTAATAGAGAAAGTGGGAAATGCTTACTTTGTGGTGCCTCAAGGCCTTTTGTTTTTAAGGACTCTCGCCATATACAAGGTCCTCTAATTGTCCTTTTTCCTCTTTTTCTGACTATGGAGTTTGTAGAAATTATATCTGTTGGTCACAGAGTACTGTCTTGGTCCATCTAAATTTACATGAAAAGAGAGAAGTGTTGCTGTTTCCCTGGTCATTTAATTAATTTGAGGGGGGGGTTCTGACATAATAAAACTTCCTGTTTAGCTTTAAAACCTCAAAGCACAAGGGAACTATCGAGATAAAGTACAGTGGAACGCTGTTTATCCAGTCTAATTGGGACTGGGGCTAGATCAGATAATCAGCAGAATGAGCAAAGAACTTTCTATCCCTTGTTTTAAGATGTGGAGTTGCTTTTAAGCTAGTTGACCCCTCCTGGAAAAGCATTAAAACATACCTCCCTTCTTTATTGATTTATATATTTAACAGAATATACAAACATCTAGGCGGCAGGGCCCCAACTTCTCAGCCCTGGGCAGCAGGGTTGAAGCATCAATTTCCCATATTCCTGTGGCGCACTGGTGATTCAGTTAATATGGAGAGCCAGATAATGGAGGCTTGGATAAACAAGGTTCTATTGTACTTGAAACTTTGTTCCAATGTATTTAACCTGTTTTATAGAAAGTTATTTCTTGGTAACATAGCTGTAAGTTGCTCAATGCGCAGTCTTGAGACTCTACTGGCTGATCTTCCTTTGTGCTAGGAGTCAAGCTTGATGATATAGCCTTGTTGTGGTGGTTTTTTTCTTGGTGAGATTCTTCTCATCAAGCTTGTCATGTGGGATCTTTCCCTGCCCCCGAGCAGTTTAATATCATTGAAGCTCTATCCAACTTCTTGTTTCTCTGAGACCAATTCACTTGGCATTGCTGTTAAGAGGGCCATTCCTAAAAGCTGTCCATCTCTATTTCTTACTAATGTAATCTCTGTAACTCATATTTAGTAGGTTACTTGTTATCCAAGGTAGAGTAGCTTCTACTGAGAACCTAAGGGATGATTCACTTGTTGCCAGTGGTAGGTAGTTTACGTGTCCTTCAGGTCACTCCAAATTATCCCACTTCCTAGAGCGTTTTTCCCCCTCATTGGGATGTTCATTCTCTGATTTGGTCAAATTTGAAAATCTCCTGAGGTGGAGAATTCTTGAAGTTGTGTTTTTATGCCTCTATTCTATTTTGGAAGCATCTGGCTCCTCCTTTTTTAATTTTAAAAAACCCCCCTCCCAATGACTTCTTGGTTGCTTTTGAGGAGATATCTAGATTTTCCTTGTTATCTGACATGGGGGAATGTATTAATGTTCTTTAAGTCTTTTGAGCTACTTTCTAAAAGAGACTCTTGCAATAATGTCGGTATTTTGTTTGTGTTTTTTGGAAGAAGACAAATTATCTTTGTATCTGCTTCTCTGAAGATACCAGATACAGCAAGTATCTCCCACCTATGTTCCATCTATTTTATTGAAAAAGCAACCTAAATGAAACAAGAAAACGCGTCTTTATTTCAGGATTAAAACACAAGGATATTATTGGTAGGTGAAAGGTAGGCTTCTCCTGATGGTGTATATTGGAGCATTTCAATCAGGATAGTAATAGAGAATTTCTTGCTCTGATGAGTGGTGTTAGCTAAGAATGGCATATTAGTTCCAGATGCATTTTTAATGCATTGAAATGATTTGACATAATTTGAATGAGAAGGTGTATGACATACTTCTCTGCCAAAAGCAGAGATATGAGGAATAAAGGCTAGATAGCATAGGATGTTAAGGATCCTGGCCTCAGTGACATTTACAAGGACTTCTTGCCAAGGAGACCACCAGGGAACCCTAGTATTTTATGGACAGTCGTGAGCGCATCCAAGAAAGCACTGACCATGACCTGGACTCCAATGAGGAAGAGATTTCACCAAAAAGCCAGGGTCTCTTTCGCCTAAGGCAGCCTCTGTGTTGGAGATGGCTCCTAGTGCCCAGCATGACAGTACTGGAGAATAGACCTCCTTCCAGTAAGCATTATGTGCTTTATTATATTATAACTGTTTACTCCTGGGGGAATTCTGCACCAAAAAATTAATTCTGCATACAATATTTTTAAATTCTGCAAAATTCTGGGAGTGGGGAGCATTGATGGATATCCCCAAACCCTCTTGCCTAATATAGCTAGGTTTGACTCTTTATTTCTAGTTAATAGTCAACAAATATATGCAGCCATATGGTCAGTGTTAAATCATAGGCAACTGAAGAGCGAATGAGGGCTGGGAAATCCAACTCCTAATTTATATTGGCTACTGAGCATCTCCAGAAAGGTCAGTAGCAAACAGTTCATGGAGCACTTTTTGATTTAAGAAATCTTTTTCAGTCCAAAAATATAGACCAGTTCTAATCACTAAATCACCACAAACATTTATAAGGCCATACTGTCCTTTACACCACTCTGGCTATGTAAAGGAGCCTTAACACATTTACACCTGTTTTGTACTCCTGGGGGAATTCACAAAGACAATGGGAACAGTCATTAAGTGGGCAGGCTGCTACATTCTGCTCTGCTTGAGGGGACAGCATGCGCCACGCCTACCTCCTCAGAAATGCCCTGAAGCCCTGCCCATCCATGCCGAGCGTGCCGTAGTAGTGAGCAAGAGGGATAGTCAGTCACCCCTTCACACACCCTCAGTGGTGATTTATGTCTCTATTGGCTGCTCCAGGCACCTGAACCTACCTGCCTGTGCTGCTGGGGAGGGACGCATGACTGCTCTTGTGGCTTCCCTTTGCTCCCTTGTCTGAAGTCATTTTTCTGCAGGGAAGCAAAGAAATCTGCGGGGAACTTGAATTCTGTGCACACACTGTGACGCAGAATTCCCCTAGGAGTATATAACTGTGTGTAGAGGGTTTGAACAGCTTGTTGTTTGGGCTACTCTAAATTAGCTATCATCTTGATCAGCTGTGAACTAGGAGCCTTTCCAAGCCTACTTTGAATTTTATCTTCCTCCCACATACTCATAATGGCATTCATGCTGGAGAATTTAAGATCTATTTTAGTATTTTTCTCTGATGTATCAAATCCCCCAACCAAAACGGCACTCCCCCCGCCCCCTTCTCTCTCCCCCCCGCCCCCTTCTGGTTGGCTGTGTCCACTCTAATGCGCACTAAAGGCGCTGCAGCTTTCTTGAGGCTGCTTGTATATGTAATGTTGTCCTTCCACACCTGCAGCAGCTCTGGGAAATAACATTGCTGCATATCTTGTTGGTTTTCCCATCTCCTTTTGAACAAGACCATTATCAGCCTTTTGTCTGCAGTAATGACAGCCTGTCGTGGTTCATGTGCAAATACAATCCCCTTTGCTCTCCAGGATTGGTACAGGGGTCCAGCCTCCATTCCAGGATTGATTGAAGGGTTCTGTGCAAAGGGAAAGTATGATGGAAAATGTCTTATCATTGCAAGCTCATTCCAGACTTGGAAGATACTACAGGAATGACATTCCAAAACTGAAGGAAGAGCAATGGTTTATTGTTGCCATGGAGACTAGGATTAGCACAGTAACGACTTGTTCTGTTTGTCATCTTCCCCCACTTCTGCATCTCGTGTGGTGGCCCCCACAGAAGGAATCTTCTCCCCTGAATGCTTGAAAAATCAGTGGGTGAGTTAAGAGAATCATGGTTCTGCATCCAAGAAGAGAAAGACAAGTGGAGGGAAATTCTCTATCCTCCACAGTCTCTCCACAAAGAGAATTGACAGAGGAGAGTGGAAAAAGATAGAGACATGCAGAAATGACTGCAGGAGTTGATGCAGAGGCACACAGTTCTGCTGAAGAACATTTTTGGTGCAATGTTCCCTCCCAGCATCTTGAAAACGCATATTGAGAGCAGCACTACATTTCTCCCACATTTTAGCTACAATCACTTGCCTCCCTCACCCCACAAGATAATGTGAATAGGGGATACTAGGACGCCACTGGCACTCCTACAACTAAAAGTGATGGCTTCTTCCCTCATCCTTCTGTGCCTGAGGAAAGAGCAACAGTCAGAAACACCCCACCTACACACTTGTGACCAGAACAGCATAACTAAGTATGCACTGTTATGACCCCTAAAGATTGCACTGTCTTTTGTAGTGTTTGTTCAATAAAATATTTTTGTTTGCACTATTTTATCTTCACTAGAGCTTATATTCACAAAATTCAATACCCTTTCATGAAATTACATGAGGAGAATAATGAAATATGTTCTTATAAAATTGTTGCACAAAGCACAAAAAAGCATAATAAAACTTAATGAAATCCTTACTTAACACACAATAAAATTTCATTTCAGTTTTAGTTTGTAGCCTCAGCCTGGGATCACAAAGCATCCCTGACTGTGGCCGTAATGATTTGCTGTAGTTTGTGAAGTCTGCTTCTCTGGCTGTTAATAATATTAAGAAACTCGTTATGTCTCCTTTCCACCCATTAGTGAGATGCTCTCCCATGATTATGCAGTTGTCGCAAAAGGCAGGTATTGCTCAGCAGCCTTCACATTAGGCATCTGCACCTCCCTTTTTAGCCTTTCGATATGCACTCCAATGCCATTCTGCAGCTATTTGGGATTATAGGGATATAATTAAACAGCTCCTTTCTCCTCTTCACATGTCCAGTAAAAGGCTTCATACCTCAGGGGAGCTGAGGGTAAGATGGGTCTCCTAAAATGACAGAGGAAATCAGTGCCACAGATGTCCATAATAGTCCTGGGGGAGAGAGTCCCCCTTTTCCATGTAGAAAATGTTGGGTCTTAGTTTCTAAAGATCCTAGCATCATGGGTCTTTCCAGATCATCCCACACAAATATTGCTGAACCTTCCACGGTGATAAGCCAGGCCTTGGAGAACCATGGAACAATACCCCTGCCTGTTGAACTCTGAGACTTGCTGTGTGTGTGTGTGTGGGGGGGGGGAAGGTAGGGTGAGGAAAGAATAGGCTTATGGGACCGATCAGTGGACCCCCTATAATTTGGGAACCCCGACCAAGCAGATCCATCAATAACCTCCTGTGCATTGCCAGGGTTTATGCCCACATCCTCTTGGTATCAGGGAGGTGTGTGCTGCTAATAGCCCCAACAGTTGATTTACCTATACCAAACTGATTAGCTATTGACCAGTAGCAGTTGGTGAAATTCCAGATAGTAGTGGCCCATATTTCTCTATGTTGAAGAGAACTCTCATGTTGATGATCTGCTGCTTCATCTCCAGGGTGAGCACTGTGCAGATCTCTGGCAGAGCAGCCTTTGTAATCCTGAAATTTTGCTGCCACTACTGGCCATCCCAATCTGCATCGCTATCCTTTCCTGACAGTAAGTGCTAGCTTTCCATGCCCAGAAATGGTGCTCCAAGTGAAGCTGCTCCAGGAAAAGTTCATCCAGAAGAAGATACTTGATTTCATCTGCTGCCCACTGCCTCTTTTACCCAAAGGGTAAAGCGGCTGACTCCTGATGTCAGCTGCCTGTGTGACTGCAAATAAAAGTGCAGGAGCCTCTGTGTATTAACAGCTTTCAGGGATGTGAAATACAGCAGTGTTCCCTTCATGCTGATTGCCAGCAGACTGGAAAATGTAGGAGTCAGGTGAATTATGGGAATTTTTCCAGTTTGACCTCTAGGTCACAGAGTGCATAGAGCTCAGTAGCAGAACAGTGCACTATGGGATATCTTCCAGAATGCTGTGTGTTTATTTAAAACCAAACAAACCCAACCGAACAAACTCAGTGCTGTGTGGCTGCATTATTAAAAAGTAAGTAGGTTAAAGCATGTGGACCAAACTATTTTGTGTGTTCCGCAGAAGTTCATATGCAAAAACATATTCTGCAAAAACCTCCGTGTGTAGACAAGCACTTACTCTTCTTGTGGACAACTCCATTTTATATGTAAATGGTAGGTAACTTACCAAACTTTAGTGAGGTAAAATGAGTGGAAGAGTTAAATATATCTGGGAAAGAATAGGTTCCTGTTGTAATGTGTGTCTACAGCTTCCAATTCATTAGAAACACAGCACAAATGCCTTTTTACCTGGTATATGGTACTTGTTAAGAATCTGTACTCTAATCTGCTTTTCTTCCTCCTCGTATCTTGATGTTTTTTGGTGGGAAAAGATGAAAAATATTGGATGACCTTCTTTTGAAAATTACTTTACTATTTTGAGTACTTTTATCTACTTTGGATAAATGCAACAAACTTTAATATTTATTACTTGCAGCATGGTATGTTTGAAAATAAACGTTGCTGCATAACCTACTCAAGAAGAAAGGTAGCAGTGAGCTTGGCTCTCTTTCTTTCTTGTGTTCCTGAAAAGGAAAAATAGTTTTAACTTAGGAGTTACAGCTAATTTGAGACAATGCATGTGTTAGATTACTAGTTTGCAAAGGACATAAAATGTGATGCGGTTCATTTTATGTACACGGTTGGTTGATGTATTGACAGTGATGTATGTTTCTGTAGGCTGAAGTATAATCCACTTTTTATCTCTTTAATAGTCTAGTCATAAAAATTAACATGAAAGCTATTATTTCTAATGGATTGGATCAGCATAGAACCCCTTTCTATCCTGATATTTGTTTTTAAAGAGAATGGGATTGCTGCTATACTATGATCCAAATGAAATAAAGTACTGGTTTCTCAGCTGACTCTTGGAAAACCTCCTCTGTGAAAGCTAGTATTGCATGCACGAAGGTCATGTATGATGTATTTCTTACCAAGGTATTCAGTCACAGGTGAAGTATTGAAAGCCAAATGTGTCTGTCTCTTCCATTTGCCAAAAGTTTTGCTGCGGTTAAAATTTCTCAAGATTATTATCCTCTCTTGAACATGCTTTATAAGAAAATACCACTTCTGTGACTAGGGATTAATTGAAGTGAATGGTGTTTTGGTGGGAGGAGGAGGAAGAAAGATTGGCTAGACTGAAATGCATGTGTTATGTGGAAACTAATTCCTGTGGTTGATTTTTCAAAAATAAAAAAAGCACACAGTTAAGTGAGAATGCTGAATAGTATTACTACATGTGGTTAAAATGTTGCTACTGCACAAGATGTAGTAGACTTTTTGTTTTGCCGGAGTTCTCACAGTGTTGTCTCTCACACATCAAAACCCTTTAGAAAAATTTTGAAGATATTTGCTGGACTTTATAAAACAAAGTCAAGAGTACTGACCTCAATAGTTAAGGGTGAATCGGTTGCCATTTTGAGCCTGATATTTCATTCCCATCTAACTGTCTTGAAAAAGCTTTTTCCTCTGAAATTTTATCATGCTTACCTTTCAGGCAAGAGTAGACTTCCCCCAAAAGTTTGAGGTTCATTTTTTTTTTTTTAAATCAGACAAGCCATTTTATGATGTCCGAAAAACTAGAATTTCTTTTACTGTTTGAAATGTCTTCTGTGGTTTTCTTTGTAACATGGGATCTCAAGTTTGGCATAGCTTCAAAAATTCACTCAGCTTGTTTTTTGTTTTGATCTATCTTGAAATCTAGTGAATATTCCCTATGAATATTTCAACCTCAGCAGGCTCAAAGATTTCAGCAGAGTTGTTGAGAGCTTGGAGTTTGCAAACTCAGCAAGAGTAGGTTCTGAAGCTTATAAAAATCCATAAACTGTTCAGAGGCTAAAATGTCATCAGGATCAAAAAGTCTGATGCAGGGACTTATCATCATTGCAAACATGCCAGATGGACTTTATAAACTAGAAGAGTCAAACAGCTCCTATTGAAAATCTTGTCATAACCAGCCTACTGTTGACTTCTCTAGCTCGGCTGGCCAGCAGTTCCCTCAGGTGATGAGAGTTTGCATGGGTTTACCAAAACAGACAAAATGTTAATTTATATAAAACCTACCAGGATGCTTGGACAGATGATAAAAGCCTCTGACTTTCTGGGACACATTGGTTATATGTACTACAGTGTATAATTATAGGCAGTGTAGATGGGCAACCTTAACTGTAAGTGTCACTAACACTTTCCATTATAAGATCCTGTTAGTTGTTGCAGGCCAAAATTTTCCATGTTGGGTGTCTGTCTCAGGCTGAAATTTTTTGGGGGGGGGGGGGGCGGGGAACAGGTCAGACATTTCCCAGAATGAAGTTGGGGAAAAATGCATTAATTTAAAAAAGAATTGACAGCCATTTCATTGAAAAGCTCTAGCGTTTCTATTTTTTGGAGGAGGGACTTGAAATTTTGCAGGGTGTTGCCTTTGTGTTAGTGAAGTATCTTTTGCCATCCCCATGAAAATGCTCCCTGATTTAGCCTTGTATTGCTGTCAGTTACACTGTTACTTCAAGTGGTAGAAGACTGTGCCATGGATCTAACAATCTGAACCAGTGTGTGTGGGGGTGTCAATATGGTTCTGCAGGATAAAATTTGTTCTTTTAATATTAAAGCTGTTTAAAAACATAGTTTTTAAAAATGTAACTTGTTATGTTAGCTTATGAGTGCTTGATTTTGCAAATTTAGGGATTGATAGAATTAAGGTTGTATGTATGGGCAACCTTAATTCATCCTCTTGGAGTATTTATTATGATAGTATGTACTCATGTAATTAATACTATTTTTTTTTTCCAGGGAGACTTTGCCTCATTCAGTGCTCTGGGAATGAATCAAAGATGTGTAGTGAAAGAGGCTTGTAAGATCCTTTCCTCATTTGTTGCAGAAGTTGGATGATGTATAGTGAATGATGTGGGATGACAAGATAGTACAGACAAGTGAATTCCCCCTTGGAGAACTGGAATCTATTCTTGCCTCCTACCACAGGATTTTTTTATTTTATTTTTTTAATAAGATACCTGGCAAGTCACTTAAAGGAAACTTTTCACAAGTGGCCGAGGTGTTCCTTAGTTTCTGGGTGCCTGCTTTACACCTCAGGTATGATCAGCACTGAGCACTAACAACAATTCTGAACATATAAATACTCTAAAATGCCAAGTACTTTGAAGCATCTAGACTTCTCATATTGGGCACCCAAAGTTAGTTGACACTGAAAATTTAATTGGAGGTAGGGGGGTGGATGGACCAAACATGAGTGGCATTGCAATTCCTGGGCTAGATCATAAAGCCATTCAGATTTGGTCAGGCTGCTTTTCTGGACATGGAGTGGCAGATGGGCCAAACCTGAGTGTCTCTGTGACCCTGTCAGGTTGCAATGCTCCTCTAAGTTTGGAGGCCCCATCAAATGTATTTTTATGGCCACTTCCAAGATTTAATATAGCTTTTTAAAATTCATTATTTCTGAGACCTCCATGATAAAATCATGGCCCAAGTGATAGGTGGGTGTGTATCATGAAGCTTATGGCTGATAGTTGGAAAGGTGGGAAGGTGTTGAAGGGTGGGGTTTGGATTTGTATGATTAAATTGGGGAGGGGAATTTAAGAATTTTTTCTCACTTTCAGATATTTTTGTTTCAATAATATGAATGAAGTAGTTATAGTTCTAGATAGTTATCTTGCTTAAGGCTTTGTCTGGCTATTTATAAACTGTAAACAAGAAATCTGTCAACTTCATGAAAAAACTCGCACAGATGAAGACCAAATTAGTTACTGCTAACGAAGTGTGGGTTGTTTTTTGTTTTTTTTTTTACCCCAACTAAACGTCAGTTACTCTTAAATTCACCTATACTAAGGAGCAAAATATAAAGATAATTATTTTAGAAATCCTTGGTTTATGTTCCCTAACAAGTATGTTTGATTTCTGAATTTTGTGTATGTGGAAAAAGGAACAGTCTTCAGAATGAATATGCATTGAAAACCTCAATAAGAGGAGTATAAACACACTTAGATGATTAATTTTTGAGTTTCTCAGCTTTCATTTTATAATGTTATTGAAGCCTTGCATCTGAGCAAAAATAATAACCTTGCAGTCTGAGAGCTGTTCTTAGCCGTTGCTTTTGCAGAAAAGGTTAAGTCTCAAATTGCATGGTTTCAGTTCCTTTTTTGGTGTTCTCTCTGTTGGAATTGAAGGCATGCTATGTTCCCTAATTCTGCTATTCTGTGACCCTGTGGTAGTTGCAGTTATTGGCTTGGGAGTTTAAGTAGTCTTTAATGATAGTGATTTGGCTCTAGGCTAGAGAACAATTTGAAGGAGTACATCTGTGTAAAGCCCAGTGTTCTAAATCAGTCATGTGTACGCAGTCTGATAGCTCAAGAGACTCATTACGTTACAGTGTCTTGCACAAGGACATTCACTGCTTCTGCACATCAAGATGGAAAGAGCTCATCCAGAGAAGAAGCTGCTACCTGTATGTAAAAAGCTATGGTATAACTTTTTTTAAAACTTTTTTGAATGTATTTTGATAACAAGCTAAGGGAAAGCTAGAGATATTTTTCAGCACCGTCTTAGAACGGTATCACATCCTTGTGTCCTTGGTTGTGCAAGTAATTTCCTTTGAAAGAACCACGGCTGGAAATAAACTTTTGTAGCATAGATATCTGTTTAGAAGTTTCTGTGTAACTGGAAGTTTTTTTGATTGAATTGTCAGTCGGCCTAATCTAGTAAAAGTAAATCCTCTTGGTTTGAGATAATCTGTTACCAATTTTGAGTAAGATTTTTGATCAATAGTTAACAACTCAGTTTTTCTTCATGGAAGGCTGTTTGACTATGGAGTAAAAATAAGTAATTCTGTGTAACTGTGTGGTAGGCAGTTTCTGATGAGGGATCTCAGGAGCTTGATTCTATCCTACCAATCAAACTACTTTTTCAGCAGTGTTCTGCCTATATTGTGATTATCATAGAAAGTTCAGCGTCTTTGTAAATAAATTTGTTCCTTTGGGATTTAAATTTTTTTTCCTCTTGAAGTCTTTAATAGTATGTTATAAATTCCCTTTGTTTGGAGTCTCTACATTGAAGTAATGAACTTATGCCATTATGGGCTCTTGCTTTTTGTCTGTAGATGTGTAGCTTTTATCACAGGCATTTATCTCGGTGATGTGTTCAACAGGGATTACAGTTTAATTAGAACCCAATGGAAACAAAAGATGATAGGTGAAATTTCCCTAAGATTTAAGTTAAAAGCCCACTGGAGCATTTAGCAGGTTTAGTGGACTTTTTGATTTTAATTGCATTAATCCATTACTACTGACACTACAATATAGTTTAAAAGAATCTGTTTTAAAAAAAAAAACCACACTCAGATGTCATAAAATGTACTAGTTGCAATGGTCTTATTTGCTATGGGAGCTGTATAGTAGAATAATTCTTTTTTTTCTGGAATGCCATTATGC
This sequence comes from Dermochelys coriacea, assembly GCF_009764565.3. Taxonomy (NCBI): domain Eukaryota; kingdom Metazoa; phylum Chordata; order Testudines; family Dermochelyidae; genus Dermochelys; species Dermochelys coriacea. Next base: position 198,331,156 of record NC_050069.1, read on the forward strand.
AGTTGCCTTTAACTCTGGATGCAGGATTTTATCAGCTTTAATGATCTCGGTCATCCAAATATCATTGGGGACTGTTACTTTTGCTTAATTAGATACTGGTTAAAGCTGATTTGATGTTTGAAGGTAATCTGCTTTAGCTTTAAATGTCCAGGCATAGATTCGTTTCCTGCATCTTTAACTGTAATCTAGATTTGCCTCTCCAGCTGAAGAGATCTCTAAAAGATCTCTAGTTTGATACTAGTAAAATACACACGGTATTGTTGAATAACTAGCATTGTAAAGGTCAAGGATGAGCCCATAAGTTAAAATATTACGAAACGTTTGTGAGTAATATATTGAGGGCTGTTTGCCCTGATGACCTACAAATCACTTGGTGTTAGTTAGGGCAAGTGACCACCTGTGTCCAATTCTCTGTGTGCCAGTTTAATACACCAGTGTCTCATACTACCTTGTCCTCCTTCTTTCCTCCCTCACTTCTTTTCAAATTGTTTTATGGCTTATCCATCTGTTGCATGTTGTCTAAATTGTAGATTGTAATCTCTCTGAAATGTGGGCTGTCATTTTGTTTGTATGATAGCACCCTGATTGGGATCCAGAGGTGCTACCAAAGTAGTACGTAGTCTCTACGTAAAAGAATGAATGGACACAAATCAGACGTCAAGAATTATAACATTCAAAAACCAGTTGGAGAACACTTCAATCTCTCTGGTCGCTCGATCACAGACCTAAGAGTGGCTATACTTCAACAAAAAACCTTCAAAAACAAACTCCAATGAGAGACTGCTGAATTGGAATTAATTTGCAAACTGGATACAATTAACTTAGGCTTGAATAGAGACTGGGAATGGATGAGTCATTACACAAAGTAAAACTATTTCCCCATGGTATTTCTCCCTCCCACCCCACCCCCCACTGTTCCTCTGATATTCTTGTTAACTGCTGGAATTAGCCTACCTTGCTTGTCACCATGGAAGGTTTTCCTCCTCCCCCCCCCCTGCTGCTGGTGATGGCTTATCTTAAGTGATCACTCTCCTTACAGTGTGTATGATAAACCCATTGTTTCATGTTCTGTGTGTGTATAAATCTCTCCTCTGCTTTTTCCACCAAATGCATCCGATGAAGTGAGCTGTAGCTCACGAAAGCTTATGCTCTAATAAATTTGTTAGTCTCTAAGGTGCCACAAGTACTCCTTTTCTTTTTACCAAAGTAGTAGTAATACATGACTTAAAAATAGTATATATCCTGAAGGGAGGGGGGGTGGGGGTGTGTGTGTGTGTGTGTGTGTGTGTGTGTGTGTGTGTGTGTGAGAAAATGACCTGTTTTTAAACCTTTTTCTAAAAAGCATTATACATGTCCTTATAAAAACAAGTATTTATTTTTTTCTCTTTTAGTGTTCTTACTCTGCTTCTGTAAAAAATTAATGATCTAAGATGCTGCTTTGGAGTCTTCATTGAAGTACTGCTGCAGTCGTTCTAAACTAAGTGTAGGATTTTAAAGTGTGAATCCTATGGGAGCAAGATAGTAGTTTGAGCTGCTGGTTTTTGCTGGGACAAACAGAGTCGGAATTAAGAGGTTGTCTGGTCAGAGAAATCTCTTAAATATTCCTAATGTCTTTTGTGTATCTGGAGTCAAATTAATGGGGATGAGCCTTAAAACTCAAGTCTTCTTTCCAGTCTCTCCCATGATACTCTTAAGGTGGTTGTGATTAACAAGAAGTTTCTAAATATAAATGTGACCACAGGATTCTTGTATACCCACAGGTAGAATTCCTAAATAAATTAATTAAATAGGTTTGGTATACCTTAGACTTTTCTCTAACTCTTGGAATATTGCCTATTGCAGTGTTAGTGAAGTCTTCTGTGTGTTTGGAAATAGCAAGTGGGATAGAGAGGAGAGGAGGTCTGAAGTAAGTATATTGTCTTGATGATGGAAAATTTAGTATGCAGGTCTGAGGAACTGTAGTGCATTTTATTCTCAACAGGTGTGCTTACTAGAGTTCTAAAGGTTGAAAATGAAGGTCTGTGCTGAAAAGTGATAGAGTATAATAAGCGCCTTATTACTACCCAGTTATCCATTTGTGTATTTAGTTACATCTGCTCGCTTTGGTATAAACAAGGTGTTTAGTGTTTTTACTACTGCAGAAACAGTGCTACTACACTGAGTGAACTGGACTCTTTTGGTCAAAGTTGATGCACCTGACCTATGCATCAACAAACTAGTTAAGTAAATTCCTCTTGCAGGATCTCCTTTGCACCCCTGTTTAAGCTGAAAAGGCCCAGGCTTAGTTCTACAGGGCTAATTCCAGAAAAATCTATCTACTTATAAACTGAGCAACATTAATATTTAAATGAGTAAGTGTGGAACACCACAATGCCATTATTACCTAGGCACTCTGAGAATAGAACCTTACCTATAGGGTATGTCTACTTTAGATTTTCTTACCTAAAATTTCTTATTGGTAAAACTCAACTGATGGTAATGGTAGAGTTCTAATGTAGACTTAGTGCTGATGGCTGTCAGTGATAAAACTGCCATGACATCAAACCCTGCTTCAATCAGTCCTGTAATTAGGACACTGTAATTAATAAAGCAAAAAAAACCCCAAACCACCAGTGACTGCTGGACCCTGATCTATGCTAGAGCTCCCACAGATGCTACCACTAGTGGAGCAGTACCAGTAGTAAGTTGGGAAATTATGGAGGAAAAAGTCTTGGGATAGACAAGGCCTAGGATAATATCTGATGTTTGTACCTACATGACAGTTTTGGGAGACTGGTTTCCTAAACTGCATGATTCTTGAAAAAGAAAGGAGGGGGGAAAAAAAAAAAGCTTGAGCATTTATTACAATAACTGGTATCATTTTTTGACTTACGAGCACCTCTGCATATGCAGGATATGGTGTGTATATTGATGGAGGGGTGATTCAGATATCTAGCTTTCTGAAGGTTAAAATTTTTAGGAAATGGAGGGAAAGTGCATTGTAAATGGTGCTACTCATTTAAAAAAAAATGTAGTAGCTGTCTGAAGAGCACATAAAGCAAATGAGACATTTTTAAAAGTTAGCTGAAAACCGTTTAGTTGTGAGTTCAGTTTTCTTGACTTCCTCTTATGGTTTTTATTCATGTGAATTGTGCAGTCAAAATGAAAGTTCAGATAATGTCAAAACTTGCACTTTTTTCAAAATAGGGGATACTGTATGTAATGTTCAGCTGTTTGCTGGATTCTTTCTCCTTTTATATTTTGTTACCAAACTGTATTGATTAAAACAAAAAGGTTTTAGAGATATGTCTAAAGGGCCATTTTCTCTGTTCTTTATAGTACCAAGCACATTATCAGCACTCTACAAACACAGATAGTAAACAGGGTGACTGAATTAATTACATATTTCTGTTTGAGGTATGAAATATACTGTTTAGGAAACATGAACTGACTGTTCTACTCTTCCTAGTAATCACATATCAGTTGAAACTAGGGTGACCAGACAGCAAGTGTGAAAAATCATGACGGGGGGGTGGGGGTAACAGGAGCCTATATAAGAGAGAGACCCAAAAATCGGGACTGTCCCTATAAAATCGGGGCTTCTGGTCAAAACAGCCTGAAACTATGAATAATTTACACTTACAAGGAACAATTAATGAGGAGGAGGAGATCCTAAACGCATGTATTTTTAATTATTTATGTATGCACTCATGAGCTGTTCTGAGTTTCAAATTATTAAAGATCAGTGTTAATCAGTGTCAATATTATAAAAAATCATGATGTAGAAGACGGAAAGATAAATGTCACTCAACTCGCACTATGAAAAAGATGAAAATAAGGCCTTACAGCATGTCCTAAAGGTCAGGAACAGATTTGAGTTCTGTCAGAGTAAGGGGCAGAAGACAAATTCCAGAGTTTAAGTTAAGGACTTTTCATTGAAAAAATCTTGCCATCTACCACCACCTTCCCTGTAAGGTAGCAAGGATGGAGATCTTACAGCTATTTCGTAGAGCTGGCTGAAAAACATGAATTTCCGTGAAATTTTTAAAAATATTTTTGTTTTTTTAACTATGTGTATTTTGTTGGGAGTGGGATGGGGGGAAGGTTTTCAACATATAGTCAAAAAGCCATTTTTGTGTTAAATTTTTTAGATGAATTCTATCTTTTAAGTCAAAGCCAACATCTTGAATTATACTGAATAACTTATTAGAAAAAAGAGAGAACAGGACACAAGAACAGTATTCTCTGTACGAAGCAAATAGCTGCATTTTGCACCAGCTGAATTGTCAGATTGGTCTGTGTCAGATCCCAAATGTAGAGAGTGACATTAGTCCAGTCTAGAGGTGATAAAGGCATGAACTATTGTAGTGAAGTCATTACATCCAAAAAGAGAAGTTATAAACTCCTTGCAAGTGCAGATGGTAACTGCTGCTGCCTGAATATCTGCAGGTAGCTCAGGATCCAGTGAGCCCAGAAAGCTGTGAACCTGAACTGACTAAAGGTAAGCAAAGTCCCTCTCTAGGAGGAGATGGTCTGATATTCTGTCTGGTTTTCTCCTCCTCAACCATACTAATATTACCTTTTGCTTGGTTTGAGCCTTAGTTGCCCGTCTCTTATACAGGCCCTGAATCTGTGCTGTAGAGAAAGGAGGTCAAACACACCACCTGTGCCTGATTAAAATGTAGATGTAAATCTGTGTCATGCAAATACTGAAAGCACTGCAGCCCAAACAAAGTCCCTTTTGGCTTTATGGAATCATATAGGGCACAGATGAGCATTGGTTCAAATTTAAAATGGGGTGAGGTGGGGTAGGGTGGGGTGGAGGTCGCTTAAGCAACTGAGTTTCTCTGCCAGGGTCCACAGTTATGTAAAGAATAACTCAAGGTTAATGGTTTCAAAAGCAGGTGATGATCATTGTCAACCAGAATGAGATATTGATTTATTATATTTCATTAGATTGTAAGTCTGTTGGAATAATACTTTTTCGTGTGTTGCTGGCAAGATGTATTATTGCTGGCAGGTTGTTACTCTGCAATGTGGTTTGTGCAATAAGCCCACTTGAAATTGGTCCTGAGTATGAGACTGCATAACATTAGACCAGTTACACGGTGAGAAGAGATTGTACAGATGACAGACTGGAAAAGTTCACTTCAGATTTAATATTCTGTGCGTCATTATTGTCTATTGGGCCAGGGTATGTATTAATACATGTTGGCTGTGGACAGCTGAGCTTGTTTAGGAAATGGCTAAAGTCTGCCAAGATGCATGCTACTCTGGATTAGTTATTTTTAATCACTGTGTAAATATAACGTGTACAAACACTGTATCTCTGAAATATTTTTGAGATAGAAAAGTGTACAATGTTTAGGTAGAATTTAATCTTGGTTTAGTGACTACTTCATTAAGTGTCTAGTTTTAAGAAGACTAGTACATTGAAGAATCAAAAAAAAAAAAATTCGGGTTATAGTCTAAACATTTAAGCCCTGGTCTACTCTGCGAGTTTAGGTTGAATTTTTTCCGAGCAAAAATTTCCATGTAGTCAAAAAGCCATTTTTGTTTTAGAATTCATCTAAAAAATTTATCTTTTAAGTCAAAGCCAACATCTTGAATTACACTGAAAACTTATTAGAAAATAGAGTACAGGACACAAGAACCGTATTCTCTGTAGGAAGCAAATAGCAAAAATCTTGATTGATTGATTTAACCCTGCACCCGTCCACACGATGAAGCCATTTTTGTTGACTTAAATGGCTCTTAAAATTAATTTTTGTACTCCTCCCTGACGAGGGGATTAGCGCTGAAATCGACATCATTGGGTCGAATTTGGGGTCGTGTGGACGCAATTCGATGGTATTGGCCTCCGGGAGCTATCCCAGAGTGCTCCATTGTGACCGCTCTGGACAGCACTTTCAACTCAGATGCACTAGCCAGGTACACAGGAAAAGCAACAGGAACTTTTGATTTTCATTTCCTGTTTGGCCAGTGTGGCAAGCTCATCAGCAGAGGTGACCACGCAGTCCCAGAATTGCCAAAGAGCTCCAGCATGGACCGAACGGGAGGTACCGGATCTGATCGCTGTAGGGGGAGATGAATCTGTGCTATCAGAACTCTGTTCCAAAAGACGAAATGCCAAAATATTTGAAAAAATGTCCAAGGGCATGATGGACAGAGGCTATATCAGGGACCCGCAGCAGTGCAGCATGAAAATTAAGGAGCTCAGGCAAGCCTACCAAAGAGGCAAATGGCCGCTCTGGGTCACAGCCCTAGACATGCTGCTTCTATGATGAGCTGCATGCAATTCTAGGGGCTGCCCCTACCACTATCCCACCCGTCTGTGGACACCTGTAAGGGGAAAGTCTTGCGCAACAGGGATGAGGATTTTGGGGATGAGGAGGAAGAGGATAGCGCACAACAGGCAAGCGGAGAAACCTTTCTCCCTGACAGCCAGGAACCGTTTATCATCCTGGAGCCAATACCCTCCCAAGGCGGGCTCCTGGACCATGAAGTTGGAGAAGACACCTCTGGTGAGTGTACCTTTTTGTAAATATAATACATGGTTTAAAAGGAAGCATGTTTAGTGATTGATTTTGCCCTGAAGACTTGGGATGCATTCACGGCTAGTACAGCTACTGGAAAAGTCTGTTAACGTGTCTGGGGATGGAGTGTAAATCCTCCAGGGACATTATTAAGGGAACATTCAGAGGTGGCCATTCCTGCTGGGCTGTTTGCCTGTGTCTGAAAAGAAATCATCCCCGCTTTTAGCCACACGGTGGGGGAGGGGTGAGCTGTTCGCATTTGGCTGGATCTTCCCTGTTACTAGTCACGCGGTGGGAGGAGGAATGAAGTGATCATCCCAGAGAATTGGGCAGCGGGGGGGTTAGTTGGGTTTGTGCTGCACGTTAACCCAAAAACCCCAGCCCCTCCTTCTAAATGGCCAACCCAACAGGTGCTTGGTATGGGAAAGGAGTGCGCTGCTGTTTGAAACCATTCCCACATGTTCTGAAGGTTGAAGAAGCCAAAAGACTGTGGCTTACCATGGCTGCCTGCAAGCCGCATTCTGTTGTCTGGCCCTGCGTGTGTGATCTCTCACACCAAACCAGCAGGCCCTCAATATAAGAGGCAAAATGCGACCTTGTGCCAAAAGCACGTGTTATGTAATGTTAACAGTTTGGCTCACTGTGAAAGAGTCTACCCATGGTTCTCTAAAATGTCTCTTTAGATATTACTCTCCCCTTTTTTTCCTCCCGCAGCTGCAAATGTTTCAACGCTCCCCCTATCATCTCCGTCCCAGAGGCTAGTGCAGATAAGAAGGCGAAGAAAACGCTCTAACAATGAAATGTTCTCTGAGCTCATGCAGTCCTCCCACGCTGAAAGAGCTCAGCAGAATGCATGGAGGCAAACAATGGCAGAGTCCAGGAAAGCAGAAAATGAACGTGAGGACAGGAGGGACGAGCAAGAGGAGAGGTGGCGGCAGCGTGATGAGAAGAGGCAGGATGCAATGCTGAGGCTACTGGGGGATCAAACTGAGGTGCTCTAGTGTCTGGTGGAGCTGCAGGAAAGGCAGCAGGAGCACAAACTGCAGCTGCAGCCCCTGTCTAACTGCCCGCCCTCCTCCCCAAGTTCCAAAGCCTTCTCACTCAGATGCCCAAGAATGCATGGGGGGGGGCGCCTCGGGGCACCCAACCACTCCACTCCAGAGGACTGCCCAAACAACAGAAGGCTGGCATTCAGTAAGTTTTTGAAGTGAAGTGTGGCCTTGTCCTTCCCTCCTCCCCTTGTCCACCACCCTACCCGGTGCTTCCCTCCTCCCCGACCCCTCCTGGGCTACCTTGGCAGTTATCCCCCTATTTATGTGATGAATTAATAAAGAATGCATGATTTTGAAACAACAATGACTTTATTGCCTCTGGAAGCAGTGATCTAAGCAGGGAGTGCGGTCGGCTTACAGGGAAGTAGAGTGAACCAAGGTGGCGGGTTTTCATCAATGAGAAACAAACAGAACTGTTGCGCCATAGCCTCGTCAGTCATGAAACTGATTTTCAAAGCTTCTCTAATGCGCAGCGCACCCTGCTGTGCTCTTTTAATCGCCCTGGTGTCTGGCTGCACATAATCAGCGGCCAGGCGATTTGCCCCAACCTCCCGCCCTGCCATAAACGTCTCTCCACTGACTCTCAGATATTGTTGAGCACACAGCAAGCAGCAATAACAATGGGAATATTGGCTTCACTGAGGTCTAAGCAAGTCAGTAAACTGCGCCAACGCGCTTTTAAATGTCCAAATGTATATTCTACCACCATTTTGCATTTGCTCAGCCTATAGTAGAACAACTCCTGACTACTGTCCAGGATGCCTGTGTATGGCTTCATGAGCCAGGGCATTAAGGGCTAGGCTGGGTCCCCAAGGATAACTATAGGCATTTCAACATCCCCAGTGGTTATTTTCTGGTCTGGGAAGTAAATCCCTTCCTGCAGCTGTTGAAACAGACCAGAGTTCCTGAGGATGCGAGCGTCATGTACCTTTCCCGGCCATCCCACGTTGACGTTGGTGAAACATCCCTTGTGATCCACCAGTGCTTGCAGCACCTTTTGAAAAGTACCCCTTGCGGTTTACGTACTGGCTGCCAAGGTGGTCTGGTCCCAAGATAGGGATATGCATTCCGTCTATCGCCCCACCACAGTTAGGGAATCCCATTGCTGCAAACCCATCCTCTATAACCTGCACATTTCCCAGAGTCACTACCATTGATAGCAGCAGTGCAGTGATCACACTGGCTACTTGGATCATAGCAGCCCCCACAGTAGATTTGCCCACTCCAAATTGATTCCCAACTAACTGATAGCTGTCTGGAGTTGCAAGCTTCCAGAGGGCTATCACCACTCACTTGTGAACTGTGAGGGCTGCTCTCATCTTGGTATTCTTGTGCTTCAGGGGAGGGGAAAGCAAGTCACAAAGTTCCATGAAAGTGCCCTTGCGCATGAGAGTTTCGCAGCCACTGGGAATCATCTCAGACCTACAACACTATGCGGTCCCACCACTCTGTGCTCGTTTCCGGGCCCAGAATCAGCTTTCCATGGCATGAGCCTGCCCCATTGCCACCAGGATGTCCAAATTGCCGGGCCCCGTACTTTGAGAGAAGTCTGTGTCATGTCCTCATCACTGCGCTCCTCACCTGCTTTTGAAGATTCTGGTTCTGCACATACTGCAGGATAATGGCATGAGGTATTTAAAATGCTCATAACTGCTGCAGTGATCTAAGCGGGCTCCATGCTTGCCATGGTATGGCGTCTGTAGGAGAGCAGAGCTGCAGCGGAAGCGGTGGTTGACGACAGATGCCATGAGAATACGTATTTATAGAGAACGATGAGAGGACCTGCGAGGTGGATTCATGAGAGCAGGTGAGCAGAGTTGTGGTGGATGATGACTGTTAGCACCACGCACATTTCCCCAAGGAAGAACATGCGTATCTGGGAGCCCTTGACAGACAACATGAAGAAATTCACTATTGAGACAATAGCAGCAGAGCAGAGTTGCAGCAGAAGCGGTGGATGACAACGGTGGTGTAGCAGTCCTACTGCACCGTCTGCTGAAAGCAGTATGGCGTCTGCACAGAAAAAAGGCACGAAACGGTTGTCTGCCATTGCTTTCATGGAGGGAGGGGCGACTGACGTCATGTACCCAAAACCACTCGCGACAATGTTTTTACCCCAACAAGCATTGGGAGCTTAACCTAGAATTCCAATGGGCAGCAGAGACTGCGGGAACTGTGGGATAGCTTCCCACAGTGCACCGCTCTGAGTCGATGCTAGCCACGGTAGTGAGGGTGCACTCCACCGACTTAATGTGCTTAGTGTGGACATACGCAATTGACTGTATAAAATCAATTTCTAAAAATCGACTTCTATAATATCAACCTAATTTTGTAGTGTAGAGAGGAGATTCAAAGAGTAAACGTCATGATTATTATTACCATAGTACCTAGGAGCCCTAGTTACGTATGAGGATGCCATTTTGGTAGGCACTGTACAGACAGAAGAACAAGACAGTCACTGCCCTAAGAAGCTTATAGTCTAAGTATAAGACAAGAGATGTATGTAGACACATTGGGGAGTACAAGTGAACAATGAATTAGCATTGGTTAGCAAAATAGACTTTGGTCTCTGCAAACCAGAAGTCTAATAGTTGTAAAGTTTCGTCTTCGTCTTCATGTTCCTGTTCCTGTTCTTTTTTTTGGTAGGCATCATGGCAAAGTAGAATTTTGAGGAGGGATTTGAAGGTGGATAATGAGGTAGCTTTGTGGATATGTACAGGGAGCACCCAAGCATGAGGCAGCTTGAAAGAAAGCATAAACGTGTTGGTTTGAAAAATCTAACAAGTAGGCAATCGGTCCTGTTGTACGATAAGTGTGAAATTTAAAGAACTAGGGTTCGTTTAAGTTTGACTAAGGAATTATGTATTTGTTGTGAAGAAAGGCCCTAACTAGCAAATGGAAGAAAGGGCCTTGAAAATAATGAGTTATATATTGGATGTCTGATTCGAAGAATAATAAAATAAGAGGAAGTTTCTAAAAAGAAGGCTGCTCTGATTGATAGCAGTGACTGGTCTTAAATAAGACGGAGAATCTATCTTCAAATGAGCCAACATGTTCCTTTTCACCTCGCATACAAGTGTTATTTCAAAAATTAGGGCCTATGTGAAACCAGGTACAAAGGAAAAACTGTTGGTCAGCAAGAAGAGGAGGAAGAAGTAGGGAGGAAAGGCCTTGGGAAGAAAGGTTGTAAATCCTAAGGGAGAATTGTGTCATTGGTTTTTAGCTGAAGTCAATTAGCAATGACCTCATTTGTTGAAGGGTATAAAAAGAGTTCTGAACTTGAGGGTTTTTTTTTTTTTTTTTTTTTTTTTTTTTTTTTTTTTTTTTTTTTTTTTCAGACCTTACCTGATCATGCTATAGCATCCCAGCAGGGGACTATTTTCCCTAGGTGTGGCGTATTTGTGAGTATACTGAGCACATGCTTATAAATATTTTGTTACTGTATTGGATATAGTGACTGCTATTTTTAGGCTGTCAGGCATGTTTAGAGTAACTGTGTAAAATACCATTTATTCTTTGGACTAAATAAAGGAATTTATGGTTAAATTAGGGTCTCCCATATTAATATTAATATTAAACTGCTGGCATCATGGGCCAATTGGAGGCGAGTATCAACAGCTTGATAGTGAATGAGAAATGATAGGTGGGGTGGGTAGGCCATAAAGGGCCTTGAAAGTGAATACAAGCAGTTTATGGTTGATGCAAAAGAGGAGGAGGGAGCCAGTGGAGGGAATTAAAAAGAGGGATAAATGGTCAAAGTGACAGGTTAGGAAAATGATCTATTCAGCAAAATTCTGAATAGATATGAGCTGGGCAAATTGCATTTGTCAAGACCAGAGAGAAGGATGTTGCAGTAATTGAGAGGTTTGAGAGTTTTAGCTGTATGGATGGATAAGGAAAGGCCATATCTTGGACACGTTATATAGAAATAATTGGCAAGATTTAGCCATGGCCTGAATGTGAGAACCAAGAGAGTTATGAGTCAAAGATGATGCCCAGGTTACTGGCTTGAGTGACAGGCAGGATGATGGCCTTGTTCACAGCAGTTGAGAAAGGAGGCGAAAGTGAGGAGGATATGGGGAGGGAGGGGGGAAGATTAGGAGCTCTATTAAGCCATGTTTACCTTGAGCTGATGGTTAAACATCCACAAGGAGATGGTAGAAGAGACGAGCCAAGATTTTAGTTTTGACAGGAGACGGGTTTGGTGTAGAAAGTTCGATCTGAGAGTCATCAGCATAGAGATGTTATCACATCTCTGATCTATGCCCCAGCCTGTAACAAGTCTCCTGGGCGTGACTTGGATAGTGCACTGGTCCCCAAAGACCAGCTCAGTTCCACAGGGACAGTGCCATGGCCTCCAAGACTCTTAAGATTGGATTCTTCAGCACCAATGATTTGTCTCTCTCCATGGCTCCCTGCAGTGAATCCAGCCAAGCCAGAGTCCTATGGGAGGCTTGTACTGTTCCTTCTAAGGGCTCAGGGCTCTCAATGAGTATTTGCAGTGACACAAGGCAGCTTTTTTTCAAAACAAGGTAACTATTAATCACCTGGCATACAGAATCTAAAGGTGCATAAGTTAACGGAGAGAGGTGGAAGTTAAGCCAAAGTTCCTTCAGTGCCATCAGCCAAACCGTGACGGACTCCATTCCTGGCTCCCTTCTTTGTCCCTCTTTGTCTCCACAGATCAGAGCTTCCTAGTCCCTCCAAAAGTGCCCATCTTATTCCAGTCACCAGACGTTTTTGTATTCTCCAGCTCAGTTCAAATGTCATGCATGCTGGGGTTTCCTGCTGTTAGGTGTTTGTTGTTCAGTCATTGGGCCTTTTTTAATTTGTTGGATCCTATGTTGATGATGAGGTTAGTTTCAACCAGTTCTTTAATGATGTTGTTTGTTCCTCGCAGATAGCTAACTCGCATGCATACCTCATGCCTTCTGTGCTGTTCTGGGAGAAGATTAAAACCTTTTAACAATGCAAAGTGCAGAGGGAAACAGAGGCACACTAGGGTCATAAAAATATTACAGAAAATTCCCGATTTGACACACATGGTAGTTGAATTTGTGTTTGTAGATAAGATTACCCAGATACAAGGTAAGAAGAGAATGGGCCCAAGGACAGAGCCCTGTGGAACCCCCACAGAAAGTTGAAGTGGGGATAAGGAGGGCCCTCCAAAGGGCATGCTGAACAAGTGATTAGAGAGGTAGGAAAACCAGGAGAGGACAGACCATCTCAGTATTCAAAGTGGGTGGGTATCCTAAACTTTTTCATCTTTATTTACTTGTGTTGTGATACAGTGCCTAGGAGGCCCAGTCATGGACCAAGATCCTGTTATGCTGCTACAAGCCACTCCATTCTGCTGCAGAATGTTTCTAGTAGCCTGCAGTACTGGGTTGTCTCCTCGCTACAGTGCTTCTGGGGTCATTGCATGCTGTGACCTAAAATCAATAATCTTAGTGCTGCCTCTTTCCCATGCTGCCTAGATATCCTGCCTACAGCAGAAATACCAGATGGCCCTGGCTTTCTTTCTAGAAGATAATTTTCCTAGCATTAGTTAGCAAGTAGTGAGTTTGTAAGGGTTAAACCCCCTTTCTTCTAAGCTTTTCGCCTTGGGGAAGGAAGTATGTTTGGTGCATTTGGTCTATGTAGACATCTTTCTTGTGTGCATTCTGAGACTTTCCATTTCTCCTCTAAGTGGGAGTATTGTTGAGCAGGCAAATAAATGCTCCGAATTTAAGGTATGCACAGTTTGTGGATATCTGTCATAGTGGGCAACAGAATGGGACTTGTACCTTGCCTTTTCTCATCCACAGTCTGCTGGATAAAAGAGCTCTGTATCTTAAAGGCAAGAAGGGGTCTCAATCCTACTCCTCACAGCCTGGATTCCACCATTGAGAGCAAACAGCACTGGGAAGTCCATATTGTCGAGAACAGAGAGATAGTAGGACTCAGTTTCTCATAGTCGTATCATTGGAACATACTTTGGGGAAGGAGAGATTAAGTCTTGCTGAATGTACCAAATGCCATCTGTCTTTGGTACCCCTTAGATCTGTATTCATTAAAGTCCCTCCTACAACACTCATATGGGTGCTCAGCAGCCTCAGAAAGCAGGTAAGCATTCTTTCAGTTTTCTAAGGCTCACCAGCAGAATCTCCCCACGATTACAGGAATTCATCCTAGGGTCTGTCCTAGGTCATAGTATCCACAGATAAAAAACATGCTGCTCCCCTTTTAGAAAGAGCCAGTAAGAAGCATGTCAGAAAAGCACTAGACCACCCTGCTGCTTCTCCCTTCCCACCTTTTTTTGGGACAGCATAGTCATTGCTTATTTTAAAAAAGAAAAAAAAAATTGAAGAGTAAAAAGGCTAATAAAATACAAAGGAAGAAAAAAATCCCCAAAGCATTTAATTCCTATTCCTTAACAAAAACAAAAAACCCCTGAAATTTCAGGCTATTGAATTTGTCCAGAATGAGTTTTAACTTTTTGCTTTTGTTTTCTACCCCCACTGCTTTCTTCCTTTCTTTTTATGTGTCTGTAGGATCAGCGCAAGTAATATTTCACACATGGAAACCACTGGAGACTGCAAAGGGACAGTTGGTAACACTAATCAGTTTATTCTACGCTGTTTACATGGAATTGCCAGAGAAGGGAAACTAACTAGGTTCACAATCCTAGTTACAGGTTTCAGAGTAGCAGCCGTGTTAGTCTGTATTCTCAAAAAGAAAAGGAGTACTTGTGGCACCTTAGAGACTAACAAATTTATTAGAGCATAAGCTTTCGTGAGCTACAGCTCACTTCATCGGATGCATTTGGTGGAAAAAACAGAGTAGAGATTTATATACACACACACAGAGAACATGAAACAATGGGTTTATCATACACACTGTAAGGAGAGTGATCACTTAAGATAAGCCATCACCAACAGCAGGGGGGGGAAGGAGGAAAACCTTTCATGGTGACAAGCAGGTAGGCTAATTCCAGCAGTTAACAAGAATATCAGAGGAACAGTGGGGGGTGGGGTGGGAGGGAGAAATACCATGGGGAAATAGTTTTACTTTGTGTAATGACTCATCCATTCCCAGTCTCTATTCAAGCCTAAGTTAATTGTATCCAGTTTGCAAATTAATTCCAATTCAGCAGTCTCTCGTTGGAGTCTGTTTTTGAAGCTTTTTTGTTGAAGTATAGCCACTCTTAGGTCTGTGATCGAGTGACCAGAGAGATTGAAGTGTTCTCCAACTGGTTTTTGAATGTTATAATTCTTGACGTCTGATTTGTGTCCATTCATTCTTTTACGTAGAGACTGTCCAGTTTGGCCAATGTACATGGCAGAGGGGCATTGCTGGCACATGATGGCATATATCACATTGGTAGATGCGCAGGTGAAGGAGCCTCTGATAGTGTGGCTGATGTGATTAGGCCCTATGATGGTATCCCCTGAATAGATATGTGGACAGAGTTGGCAACGGGCTTTGTTGCAAGGATAGGTTCCTGGGTTAGTGGCTCTGTTGTGTGGTGTGTGGTTGCTGGTGAGTATTTGCTTCAGATTGGGGGGCTGTCTGTAAGCAAGGACTGGTCTGTCTCCCAAGATCTGAGAGAGCGATGGCTCGTCCTTCAGGATAGGTTGTAGATCCTAGTTAGTTTACTCTTTATCCGTGTAAATGGGAAGAGAAACTGACTAGAATGCAGGCTTATGCCTCGTGACTTTTTTTTTTTTTAAATGTGAAGCTATAACAGCTGCCTCTTTAGCTTTATGCCTAAAACTGGCCTGGCAGATTTTATATAATTATTGAAAGCCTATACCCTATATATCTATATTTAGCAAGAGAGATGCTTAAAATTAGTATTATAGTTTAACTGAACAGTTAGTTAGTTACCTTATGTCTGACCTAGGTTTAAAATATCTGTTTTTTGGTACTAACTATATTTTACAAATGATATGAAAAAATGGTGCCCCTAGTGTAGTATTGTCTTTCCAAAGAATGAAGGTTATGAATGATATGCTTTCTGGATGTAGGATGTTTGTGGTTATTAGTAGTTTATTCTTGGAAGAGTCTCTGCATAAATTGGATACACTGAGATAGCAGTGTAACAGGAGGGTTTACAAGGGCATGCATGCCTTTCAGTAATCTAATCTCAGTAGATGTGCCGCTTTCACATGATGGAGATTTAAAGGCCACTTCTGTATGTGCAAAATTGGCAACATACCTCTTTACTATTTACCATCCTTTGCTCTTAATGGACAAATGAATGTCAGCTTAAGTGATACTGCAAAATACAGGTTCAAAATGTGGTGGTAAAAAAACCCTAAAAGTGGAATAAGTTTCTCAACGTTCGCTTGTTCTATCTGCCATTACACCAGGTGCGGCCAACCTGAGCCTGAGAGGGAGCCAGAATTTACCAATGTACATTGCCAAAGAGCAACAGTAATATACCAGCAGGCCCCGTTAGCTCCACACCCACCGCCCCCCCCCCCCCCCCCCCCGCTCCCAGTGCTTCCAGCCCACCGGCAGCCCTGCTGATCAGCACCTCCCTCTCCCTCCCCATACTTGCCGATCAGCTGTTTCATGTAGGAAGCTCGGGAGGGGAGGGGACAGGAAGGGATGGAATGGGGGCAGGGCTTGTGGCGGAGCCAGGGGTTGAGCACTGAGCACCCCCTGGCACATTGGAAAGTTGGCACCTGTAGCTCCAGCCCCGGAGTCTGTGCCGATACAGAGCCACATATTAACTTCTGAACAGATGCATGTGGCTCCGGAGCCACAAGTTGGTCACCCCTGCATTACACTGTGGACTTTCACAATGGTTTGGGCAAAACTATTAATTTGATGGTCTAAAACTTTCCTTTAGGACAGTTACACAAACACCATATTTAAAGCAATGTAGCTGACTTGAAAATCAGTTTTTTCTCTGAAAATCTTATACCCAATATAGTTAAAAGTAACAGTTCAAATACTGAACTGAAAAGTTAATAGGGGGAGATTTATTTTCAGTTTAATTTGTGTTTTTTGATACCGTAGTGTGTCGTACTGGACTGTTGTGTCCTTAAGCATACTCGAGGCATAATTTAATTTTTTATTTATTTGTAATAGTTCTGTTATTCCTTCCATCTAATAATTTTGCTTTCAACTTGTCTGTCTTTCTGATAATGGGTTGCCCAGGATTTAATTCATCTGATGTGGTTGCACTAGTCATGTAAACCCTGATCCTGCGTCATAAAGTCAGTGAGAGCTTTGCCATTGACTTCAATGGGTTTGTATGTTGAAGTTCATAGAGAATTACTGTACTTGTCTCCATGCTTTTGTGATGTTATACCGTTTTCTGTTTAGCTCAATATTACATTGGGCTAATTTGCAGCCATATTGAATTGCAAACATATCTCGACATGATCCTGTACGACTTTTTCAACACTACTCTTTTTCCAGGCTTTTCCTTCCTCTTGGATCAATGCATTGCATTGTTTTCCCCCTAGATATATTACCAGGGTGCACTTTTTTACATTACGTTCACTAACAGTGCATGGTACATCATGAAATGAAATGAAATAAAAATGAAAAAGCCCCCCCAATATTTCCCCTGGGAATTGTAGGAGGAAGGAGAGAGCGTACACATGACAGATAGCAATCACACGGTTAAGTGTACTTCTGGAATCTGCTTAACTATCATATGGATGGGAGCAGTACGAGAACTTGAATGGAACAAGTTATTTCACCTTTTTTTCGAAGTTGAACCTCTTTAACTATGGCATTTTCTTGACTCTGAACTTCTACCACATCTCTTATGTTAATAAATGGCTGTTGTCATTTCCACAACTTTGCCCGTTAGGTGCTACTTTTGCCTAAACCTCCTCAAATTTTAATCTATGCCTTCGTAATTATACTTCCTTTTCTCTCTATCCTCCCCAAGACCATACTGTCCAAACTAGTGTTTACAGAATACATCCAGAAATGCCCATTGAATACCACAGTCTTCAGGATTCTATTCTGAATTGCCTTTTGTTTATAAACCCATCATGCACTTGCACCAGCCTGTGTTGCAGTTATTTCTACCTCTGCTTTTCTCTCTGCATAACTAGCACTACCTCTTTCCCCTTTGTGTATTAACAGTGGTTAGATTGTATAAACCTTTCCCGCAAACTAAATGAGATAAATATACAGAGAGGCTCTTTTACACTCCCTCCCATTTTAAATCTGTTAACATTTTCTCCCCTGCATATACTTCATAATTTTTCTCCAACTGTTGTTTAATGTGCATTTATTTTATTATTCATAACTGTATACAGCAGTTGGGAATGCTGTTAGTATGAAATATGCTATACAAAAATGTGTCCTTTCTGTGGTAGAAAGAGGTGCAAGTTTACTTGGTATAGTTTCTGTGTGTGTGTGTGTGTGTGTGTGTGTGTGTGTGTGTGTGTGGTGTTGAACAAGAAATTAGTTATTGTAAATGCTATAGCTGGTGTGCAGCTATGGAAACTTGGGATGACTAACTTGGTCCTTATTTACAGGAAAGGAATTTGATGTTGAACAGTGGTTGCAAATTGAAATCTGATTTGGGTAAACTTGTATGTTGGGAACAGTTTATTCTGAGATTCTAAAGAATCGGAAGAAGATCCTGAAATAGAATCAGATACAACCCAAAAACTAGAACTAACTTGCCTCTGAATTGGACTGTATTCTCTAAATCTGCAGCCAAGCAGGTTGTGCACTTCTTGCACGGCAGAGGTAGCTTCCTGATTCAATGGATGCATTATACTAAACTGCAGAGGGCACTGGCCACCTACAATAGCACTGTCTGCCCTGGCACAGCAACCCTAATTTCAGACCGGATGAGAGGGCTGGTGGGATGGGGGAGGAAGAATTCACCTGATCTTGGTTTCTTGTGTATGTCTAACAGGAGACTTATCACATAGGTTTAAAAAGTGGGTGAAAACTTTTATTTCTTCAAAAGAAGGTGAATATACCATTTTCACTCACTCGTGTTCCTCAAATGTTCCAAAAATGAATGCTTAGATTACTTGACTGCTAAACAGAGAGAGCTTGGTTTGCACTAAATGTCTAGGAAACGCATTATTACATTGAATGTCAAAACATGTGACATAAGAGTAGCAGCTGCCATTTCTTAGGATGGTAGTGCACAAATATAGTGTTAAAAGGCTGGTCAGAAGGAAGTCAAGGTTACCAAGGACCCAAAACACAAGTGGTATAATCTGAGAACCAGGGACTATTTGAAGTTGTCTAACCCTAACAGTTTTTTGACTTTCACCACAGTTTTGGTCCTAGCTTTTTCGGATAGCAGAATGCTGTCAAATAAATGTAAGATATAAAACATAAAATTAGGATTCCCTCTGAGTGAGAGGACTGTGGGGGGGGGGGGTTTGTTTTAATTTTTTAAAATTTTGCCTTAGCCATGTATTCTTTCCCTTAATATGTTGTAAAGAGAAGGCATGTTCTGTAGGTATGTATTTCTGTGGCAGTGTCTAAACCAGCATTTTTCTTCAGTAGTAGTGCAACAGTATGAAATTTGAGGTAGCATTAGCAGTGGCAGAGAGTATGGGTGTAGACTCTTGATGCCCTTGTAACCACTGTGTGACAAGGTGAACTGTCCCCTTAAGGGTTGTAGGGCTGAGGCATTACCCCATCCCTCTCACATGGCGTAGCCTCTTTAAGGTTTGTTACCCAAGAGTCTAGGAAAATGACAAAGGCAGATATGGGGAGAGAGGAAGCTGCCTTGAGGGTGTAGTCTGTTTTTGGAAGACCTGTGCTTCTTTTCCTCTAAGGGCCTAGAACCAGCAGCCTTGTAAAGAGGACAAGGCTCCTCTCACTCCCTGCCAGCCAGAACCAGCTCTGGGAAGGAAGCTGTATATATTTTGCCTCTTCCCTCAGAATAGAGCAGAGGTCCCCAAACTGTGGGTCATGACCCCCCCCCCCGGGGGGCACGGAGGAATGTTCAGGGGAGGGATGGAGAGAGAACGCCACCCAGCTCTGCTCCTGGCCACGGCTGATGCCCCCAGCCCTGTCCATGTCCACTACTCTCCCCCGGAGCTGCCGCCCCACTCCTGGCCTGGGAGGGGGACGGACAGGGGTAAGAGGGCACATGACCCTGGAATAGAGAGACACCAGCGAAGGAAGATTGCTGCCTGCTGGAAAAGGGGCCAGCTGGAGGAAAAGCTGGTTGGAAGCCACAGCTGGCCTGAGGTAATGAGCACAGACCAACAAGGCATGCTCTGGGCCTCCTTGGCCAGATAGGGAGAATCATAGAATCATAGAATATCAGGGTTGGAAGGGACCCCAGAAGGTCATCTAGTCCAACCCCCTGCTCAAAGCAGGACCAAGTCCCAGTTAAATCATCCTAGCCAGGGCTTTGTCAAGCCTGACCTTAAAAACCTCTAAGGAAGGAGATTCTACCACCTCCCTAGGTAACGCATTCCAGTGTTTCACCACCCTCTTAGTGAAAAAGTTTTTCCTAATATCCAATCTAAACCTCCCCCATTGCAACTTGAGACCATTACTCCTCGTTCTGTCATCTGCTACCATTGAGAACAGTCTAGAGCCATCCTCTTTGAAACCCCCTTTCAGGTAGTTGAAAGCAGCTATCAAATCCCCCCTCATTCTTCTCTTCTGCAGACTAAACAATCCCAGCTCCCTCAGCCTCTCCTCATAAGTCATGTGCTCTAGACCCCTAATCATTTTTGTTGCCCTTCGCTGTACTCTTTCCAATTTATCCACATCCTTCTTGTAGTGTGGGGCCCAAAACTGGACACAGTACTCCAGATGAGGCCTCACCAGTGTCGAATAGAGGGGAACGATCACGTCCCTCGATCTGCTCGCTATGCCCCTACTTATACATCCCAAAATGCCATTGGCCTTCTTGGCAACAAGAGCACACTGCTGACTCATATCCAGCTTCTCGTCCACTGTCACCCCTAGGTCCTTTTCCGCAGAACTGCTGCCGAGCCATTCGGTCCCTAGTGTGTAGCGGTGCATTGGATTCTTCCATCCTAAGTGCAGGACCCTGCACTTATCCTTATTGAACCTCATTAGATTTCTTTTGGCCCAATCTTCCAATTTGTCTAGGTCCTTCTGTATCCTATCCCTCCCCTCCAGCGTATCTACCACTCCTCCCAGTTTAGTATCATCCGCAAATTTGCTGAGAGTGCAATCCACACCATCCTCCAGATCATTTATGAAGTTATTGAACAAAACGGGCCCCAGGACCGACCCCTGGGGCACTCCACTTGACACCGGCTGCCAACTAGACATGGAGCCATTGATCACTACCCGTTGAGCCCGACAATCTAGCTAGCTTTCTACCCACCTTATAGTGCATTCATCCAGCCCATACTTCCTTAACTTGCTGACAAGAATGCTGTGGGAGACCGTGTCAAAAGCTTTGCTAAAGTCAAGAAACAATACATCCACTGCTTTCCCTTCATCCACAGAACCAGTAATCTCATCATAAAAGGCGATTAGATTAGTCAGGCATGACCTTCCCTTGGTGAATCCATGCTGACTGTTCCTGATCACTTTCCTCTCCTCTAAGTGCTTCAGGATTGATTCTTTGAGGACCTGCTCCATGATTTTTCCAGGGAAGTTTCCAGAAGTTTGACAGGAAGTCCCATTGGCCCCAAGAAGGAGGGTTGGGAAGACCCTGGAATATGATTGGAGAGTGTGTGGGCAGCAACACCAGGACTGAAATTCACCAGCCCCAAGAAGGGCTGTTAAGACTCCTGAACTTAAAGGAGGGCTCTTCTGGGGAAGTCTAATAAATTAGACCCCAGTAGAAGGAAAACATTGTTTAAAGACTCTGGAAGTGAGTTTTTGTTGCTGAACCCCACTAGAGGGAGGTGAGGTCAGTGTACCTAAAGGGGCCTTGCTGTGTGACACGGGGGTGATCTGGGATGGCATCCTGTCATATACTGTTAGCTAATTCTGCTTGGAACGCGTCTGGCCAACATGGTGGTAAAAAGTCAAAAGCCCATCTACAGTTGTGGTCCCAATTATTGATATTGAGATGGATGTTCAGTTTTTGGAAATTCAGAGCCCATCGCTGGTCTAGAGAAGGCCTTGATGTAGTTGTCATCCGTGATCTCTTGATTCGAGGACGATCTCTACCACAGATTTACATATGGGTCCTGAGGTGACTCAGGAATCTGATCCTGGAACCACAGATCCGCCTGCAATAGGTATGGACATTTCTTCTTCAAGAGCTTGTTCATGTCCATTCAAATCTGAGGGGGTGTGTGTGTGTGTGTGTGTGTGTGTGTGTGTGTGTGTGTGTGTGCAAGTGCATGGTAGCCGGAAGATTTTTCACATAGCAGCCTGTCGTGTTGGCCTGGATGCCCCCGCTCAATTTAGAGCCCTGCCGACTCACCACCCCCTCAGTTTCTTTTTGCCTCCAGTGACGGTTAGCTTGAACATCCCATAGCCCTTAGAATCATAGAATATCAGGGTTGGAAGGGACCCCAGAAGGTCATCTAGTCCAACCCCCTGCTCAAAGCAGGACCAAGTCCCAGTTAAATCATCCCAGCCAGGGCTTTGTCAAGCCTGACCTTAAAAACCTCTAAGGAAGGAGATTCTACCACCTCCCTAGGTAACGCATTCCAGTGTTTCACCACCCTCTTAGTGAAAAAGTTTTTCCTAATATCCAATCTAAACCTCCCCCATTGCAACTTGAGACCATTACTCCTCGTTCTGTCATCTGCTACCATTGAGAACAGTCTAGAGCCATCCTCTTTGAAACCCCCTTTCAGGTAGTTGAAAGCAGCTATCAAATCCCCCCTCATTCTTCTCTTCTGCAGACTAAACAATCCCAGCTCCCTCAGCCTCTCCTCATAAGTCATGTGCTCTAGACCCCTAATCATTTTCGTTGCCCTTCGTTGTACTCTTTCCAATTTATCCACATCCTTCCTGTAGTGTGGGGCCCAAAACTGGACACAGTACTCCAGATGAGGCCTCACCAGTGTCGAATAGAGGGGAACGATCACGTCCCTCGATCTGCTCGCTATGCCCCTACTTATACATCCCAAAATGCCATTGGCCTTCTTGGCAACAAGGGCACACTGCTGACTCATATCCAGTTGCTTAGCAAGTGCCTTTATCTCCGTTTTTGTATATAGTTCTTCTTTAGTTAGTATTGTATAGTAGTTAGTGGGAGGTTCTCCCCCCTCCCCTTTTCTGACTCCCTGGAACCAGAGTATGCTGCAGTCCCTGGGGCTCAAAACCTGTGAGGTGGGCGCTAAGCGCATGCCAAAGAGTGACCCCCACGCTTCTTGTTTAAGGTGCCTAGGGGAAGGTTACCAAAAGGAACGGTGTAGGATCTGCCGCAAGTTCCATCCCAGAACTATTAAAGAAAGGGAACAGCAGCTTCAGATTCTCCTAATGGAGGCAGCTCTTTGCCCCCACTCGGACCCTGGGTAAGGGAATCCCGCACCCAGCATGTCCTTGTCGGCACAGAGTGTCCCAGCACCGTTATCCTGGGAACTGGTGCCGAAAAAGGTCTCCTCCTGAGATGCTTGGCATCGGCATGGCTCCTTCCATGGCCAGTTGTGGCCAGGCACCAGTTGCTGGAGAGGGAGTGTTCTCCCCTGGCTAAATCTAAGGAGCTGATGGCTGAGACCCCCCCAGTTGGGCCACAGCACCCAGTCCCTGGTCAGGGCCATGTCGACTCCTGCCCAGGTGAGGCAGTTGAGTCTGGGCCCACCGCGATCGCTGGAGCCTACTGGCCAGCAGCTGCTGCTCCCCGCAACACCAGAGGCTTTCGAGGCAGCTCAAGACTTGCTGTATCTCATGGCATCATTCTTGCCCCCTAGGACGGGGTGTCTTCGGCCCTGTCCGCACTACTACAGCCATAGGTGCAATCAAGAGGGAAGCCGGTGATGATGTCCTGGCACCCTCCAGCACCGACACCTCCGGAGAGAGAACCCAGTCAGTCCCCAAGTTCCTGACACTTGGTGCCCCAAAGCACAGCTCTTCTGTGGTCTTCCTTTTGGGAGACTTCTGAGTTGGAGTCAGACTCCTGCCACTCCAATAAGAGTAGGAGGTCCAGGTTGCGGCAGGAGAAACTGGTTTGTGCCATGCTGTGGCCAGCGTTGTGGCAGAACCCTTCTGAGTGGCCCTTCTGGACTCCCTGGGCCTTTCACCAGAGCCAGGGAAGGAATCAAAGGTCCCGCTCAGCAACAACTTTGGTGGCTTTGGCCACCTTTATCCCACTGGCTGAGCGACCAGCCACTGAACCACTGGCATGGATGCCATTGACTGCGGCACTATTGCCAGCACTGGCTTTGTCACCAGCTGTGGCTTTGGTGCTGACATCGGCTTTGGTGCTGGCGCCAGCAACGCTGCTATTGCTGGCACGGGCTTCAACAGGAGCTCCTGCGGCATCAACAGTGACCTCGACTCTGACGGCACCACCAGTAGTGCCGCCACCGATGCTGATCCTGGCACCGAGTTTGGTGTCGACAGCCTCAGCACTAAGCATCACACCATCTGTGTCTGCTCCTGTATGGGATCCCCGAGAATCACAGGATACTTTGGGTGCCGATGGCTGGGAGCAGCTTCTGTTCTTTAGGGCTTCCTCCTAGTCATCGCTGGGTGAGGCGCTGGGTGGCACTGCCATAGTCCCAGCACTCAGACAATCTGGTGTTGCAGCAGTTGCTGTGCTGTATTGCCCAGAGATTGGCCATCAAGGCAGAGGAGGTAGTAGAGGACTACGATCTCATGGTGGATATCCTTGCGCCCTCTGGACCTTCTCTTATTTGCTGTACCGCTCATAAAAACTATTGCAGACACCACCAAAACCCTGTGGCAGATGCCAACATCATTGCCACCCACTGCCAAGCGCAATGAATGGTGATATTTTGTGCCCTTTAAGGGTTATGAATGTCTTTATTCCCACACACAGCTTGAGTCCCTTGTTGTGGAAGTTGCTAATCAACATGAGCAGCAAGGTTTTCGAGGCCCCCCCCCCCCAAAACAGGGAGGCTAAAAAACTTTACCTTTTCGGGAGGAAGGTCTATTCCACGGGTGGATTGCAGCTCCGTATTTCCAGCCAATAGGCCATTGTCAGACGGTAATCCTTTAATACCTCTATGGCAATGGCAAAATTTGTGGAGCTGCTCGCCCCTAAACTCCTGTGCCAAGTTTTTGGTCTTGGTTGAGGAGGACAAGCTAATTTCCCAAGCTTCCCTCCAGGCTGTGCTGGACAGTGCTGATGCAGCCATGAGAGTCATGGCTACAGGGCTGGCCATGAGAAGGGGCTCCTGACTCCAGGTCCTGCAGACCACACAGTACTTCCCCTTTGATGGTGTGATTCTGTTGTCAGAGAAGACAGATAAAAGGCTACACAGCCTAAAAGACTCTAGAGCCGCCCTCAAATCCTTGGGCCTACACACTCCCACCAAGCAGCAGAAGCATTTTAGGCCTCAATCTCCTTTGCGGTTCTACCGACAGGACAGCTCCTGGAGGAGGAATAGGAATGTCAGAAAAAGGCCACACCCGTCCTCAGGCCAGGACTCTGGCTATCCTAAACCATCTTCCGGCCCCAAACCAGCCTTTTGAAGGTGCAGTCGAGGATGATGCACCAGAACAAAAACTGGATCTACCCCCACCTTTCCTTTTCCTCCCGACTGTCCCCTTTCTACCATGCACGGTCCTGTATCACTTTGGACCGCTGGGTGCTCTGCATGGTAGAGAGGGGATACTCCATCTAATTCTGTGTCCTTCACCCCCCCCCCCCCCCCCCCGCTTCCCTCTGCCCCATCCTTCTTCAGGGACCCCTCTCATGAGCAACTCCTAATACAGGAGGTGCACTCACTCCTTTCGCTAGGGGCAGTGGAATAGGTTCCTCAGGAGCAGAAGGGCAAGGGTTTCTATTCTCGGTATTTCCCAATACCAAAAGTCAAGGGCAGGCGCAGGCCCATAGTAGACCTGTGAGAACTCAACAAATTCGTGAAGAAGCTCAAGTTCTGCATGGTCTCTTGGGCCTCCATCCCTTCATCGGATCCAGGAAATTAGCATGCTGTCCTTGACTTGAAGGATGCGTACTTTCACATAGCAATAACTCTGTCCCACAGAAAATACCTCAGGTTTGTGGTGAACACCCACTACCAGTTCATAGTCCTCCCTTTTGGCCAGTCAGCAGTGCAACGTGTGTTTACCAAGTGCATGGCAGTCATGGCTGCGTTCCTGCGCAGATGGCAGGTACAGGTGTTCTTGTACCTCGATGACTGGCTCATCAAGGGCCGCTCCAGGTCTCAAGTGGAGGCACGAGTTGACTTCATAAGAGCAACATTCGACGAACTGGGCCTCTTCTGAACGAGGGGAAATCCACGCTGTCCCTGGTTCAGAGGATAGACTTTATAGGGGTAGTATTGGACTCGATAAAAGCCAGGGCATACCTCCTGGAAGCAAGGTTTTGGTCCTTCAGCAGCGACATATGTGGTCTCAGGCAGTTCACTGCCACAGCAAGGAATTGCCTGAAACTCATGGGACACATGGCGGCTTCAACCTACGTAGTACAGCATGCCAGACTCAGACTTCGACCTCTTCAGTCGTGGCTAGTGTTAGTGTATTGGCCAGTCCTGCCTCACGCAGTACTTGACTCCCTCCAGTGGTGGCTCGACCCATAAATAGTTTGTGCAGGGGTCCCCTTCACCAGCACTAAGCCGTCCCTCTCTCTAGTGACAGATATGTCAGCAATGGGCTGTGGGGGAGCACATTTGGGAGCTGAGAGTGGTACACCTGGCATGCCAGACTTTCAAAGCCCACTTGATAAGGAGATGTGTTCTGTATCAACAAATGGGGGTGCATATTCCTCTCCCCTGTGCCAGGAAGCGCTCATGTTGTGGGACTTCTGTGTAGAACACTTGATATATCTGCAAGCATCATACCTCCCCGGAGTACAAAACGAGTTGGCTGACTGTCTCAGCAGGTCATTCCACGGCCACAAGTGGTCCCTTCGCCCGGACGTGGCGAACTCAATCTTCCATCAGTGGGGCCTTCCCAGATAGACCTGTTCGCCACGCAACGCAACAGGAAGTGTCAATAGTTTTGCTCCTTCCTGAATCAGTCTGGGTTTCATCATGGATGCATTCTTCCTCCCATTGGGAGACCATCTCTTTTATGCGTTTCCGCCCATTCCACTGGTTTACAATGTACTCAAGATTCGGAGGGAATGAGCTTCGGTGATGATGATAGCTCCAGCACATATCACTCCTGGAAATAGTTCCAGTCACTTTGCCGCTCTTCCCAGACTTAGTCTCCAATACCCGAACCTCAAGTCGCTGCACCTCACTGCCTGGAAGCTCCGTGGCTGAACCTGATGGAGTTTTCTTGCTCAGAACTGGTTAGACAAGACCTCCTTGGCAGTAGGAAGCCTTCCACCAAGGCTACATACCTTGCCAAGTGGAAGAGATTTTCAGTCTGGTTGGCGCAGCGCTGTTTGTCCCGGACACTCACCTTTGTGCCACTTATATTGGACTGTCTCCTCCATCTCAAGCAGCAGGGGCTGTCCATGTAGTCAGTAAGGGTTCATTTGGCTGCCATCTCTGCCTTTCACCCAGGAGCAGAGCCACTCAGTTTTTGCTAACTTTATGCTCAGTTGCTTCCTTAAAGGTCGCGACAGACTATACCCGCAGGTCTGGCACCTGGTCTCGGATTGGACCTCAATATGGTCCTTTCCAGACTCACGGGTCCACCCTCTGAACCTTTGGCGGCATGCTTCCTGCTCTATCTCTCATACAAAGTAATGTTTCTGGTAGCGATAACCTCGGCCAGAAGGGTATCTGAGCTCAAGGCCCTGACATCAGAGCCCTCTTACACTGTGTTCTGTAAGGACAAGTTTCGGCTCAGATCCCACCTGGCTTTTGTCCCGAAGGTTGTCTCCCAGTTTCACATCAACCAGGACATCTTCCTCCCAGTATTCCATTCCAAGTCTCCCTGGAGTGGCAGGGAGCAAAGGGTTTCACTCCATTGGATGTCTGCAGAGCACTAGCCTTCTACATTGAGGGAACAAAGCCGTTCAAAGAGTCGGTCCACTTATTCGTGTCAGACAGGATGAAAGGTCTTCCTGTCTCTTCTCAGTGAATTTCATCATGGATCAGGGAGTGCTATAACCTGGTCAAGGTGCCTGCTTCTCCAATTACTACGCACTCCACCGTCATGGAGAAGCCTTAGGACATTAATACATTTGGGAGGTCAGCCAAATCTGGCCAGCACCTTCCACAGGGCTTCGCGGTTCATGGAGTCGAAGGCCTTTGTAAAATCGGTGAAGGCCATGTACAGGTCTTTATTTTGCTCCCAAGACTTTTTCTGGATTTGGCAGGTAACGAAGATCCTGTTGGTTGTCCTGCGGGATGGTCTAAAACCACACTGAGATTCTGGCAATATTTCCTCAGCAAGAGGAAGTAGTCAGTTTTAAGAGGATATGAGCAAGAATTTTCTCTGCTGTAGATATCAAGGCATTGCCTTGCTAGGTTGGAGTGTGGAAGTTATCTCCTTTCTTAAAGACTGTAACTATATTGGCATTTCTCTGTCTTCTGGAAGCTTCTCATTATAGCAAATATGAAGAAAAAGTTTGTGGAGCTTTCTTAACAGTTCTTCACCTCCAAACTTGTAGACTTCAGGTGATATGCCATCTGGCCCTGCTGCCTTGTGTTTCTTGATTTGCGTAATGCTCCCGGGGGGGTCGGCAAGAAATTCTCTATCCTTGAGGTATAGATAAAGAGAATTGACTCCTGCGAATGCGCCTTCCACCTGGCTTTGCTGTCCTTAAGATACGTTGACTCATCTTGGGCTCGGAGTGGTGTGGGGCCATGGATGATAAATGGCTCTTATTGTCTGAAAAACGTTCCTTATGTCTTTTTTTTTATCAGCAAAAAGGTCAATCTCCTTAGCCTTTTCTCGACACCACTTATTTTTTGATGTCATGAATTTTCCTTTGGGCTTTAGCCTTGAGTTGCTTGTATGACTCTTCCCCGTCGGCCTGCTCATGTAATACGTCATTTTGTCATCTGCAATCAGCTTTTCTTTTCTGGTCGAGCAGGCCCTGAATTTCAGCATCATTTTCATCAAACTAATCTTGGTGATGGTGGGTGACGTATGGACTCCGCATATGCTGAGAGAATAGCAGTTTTTAATCCCTTCCAGAAATTTTCATTATCGTCAGCTCTAGGCATAGCGGCAAACCTCTCCTTGGAGACACTACTAAAGTTTTTCTCCCGAGTCACTATATTTTGGAGGTTTCAGAGTAGCAGCCGTGTTAGTCTGTATTCGCAAAAAAGAAAAGGAGTACTTGTGGCACCTTGGAGACTAACATTTATTTGAGCATAAGCTTTCGTGAGCTACAGCTCATTTCATCAGATGCATTATTTTGGAGGGACTTGACATTGAATTTCTTTTGTACTGATTTTTGCCTGCTTGCGATGCCTTGAGATCGGGATTTTCATAGTAGCTCTAACAAGGCAATGGTCTGTCTAACAGTCATCGGTTCCAGCATGGCCCTTGTGATGCAGACATCCTTCCAATCTTGAGCCGAACAGCATAGTCAAGAAGGTTCTAATGCCTGGAGCGGGAGTGTCTCCAGGTTGTCTTATACGTGTCACTTTGTCTAAAGAGGGTGTTCGTGATGACCAGGCCATATTCTACATATTTGCTCAGGAGGAGGATGCTGTTGGAGTTGGCCTTTCCCACTGCTCCTTTTCCAATAGTGCCATTCCAGAGATCTGACTCATGCCTGACTCTAGTGTTAAAATCTCCGAGGAGAATGATCCTTGGGAGTGTTGGTCAGGACTCTGTCAAGATCCGTATGGAATTGTTCCTTGGTATTCTCGACAGTGTCAAGTGATGGGGCATATGCACTGATGACAGCAGCAGACTGGTTGTTTCTGAGTTATCAGTTATCTCCCATGGTAGAAGTTTGCACGTGATTTCTTTTAATGTGGGCAACCTGGTGCGCCTGGTGCACATGATCATGACAAGCTGGAGGTCTGGGGCCCTGTGGCAGGGAAAGTCCGAGACAACTAGAGATCTCCACCTTGCTGCAGCCTTCATCTGCTTTCACGACCGTTGAGATCCAAAGAACCTCTGCTGCCTGATCCGCTGTTGAGGACTTGGGAGATTGGACTGTGCTTTGTTGGGACCTCCCCTCACACCTATGCACGTTGGGAGACCCTACCAGGAGCACGAAGTTCCCAGAAACATAGCTCTGAGGATCATTGGAATATGTAAGCCCCTTCACCACAACAATCTGAAGAGGGCCTTGATGTAGCATAATTTAAGTTGTACAGATCAATTGCAGCGAGACTTTGACTCTCAAATACTATTAGTTCATGCTGGAAAAGCTTACATAGATGCTTTCTATAAAAGTATGCTGTTCAGAATATTTTTCTACAGTCTTTGGATGAATTTTAGTTCCTAAGGGGGTGTCTACACTACGAAATTAGGTTGATTTTATAGAAGTCGATTTTTAGAAATTGATTTCATACTGTCGATTGTGTATGTCCCCACTAAGCGCATTAAGTCGGTGGAGTGTGTCCCCACTACCATGGCTAGCATCAACTCACAGAGCGGTGCACTGTGGGAAGCTATCCCACAGTTCTCGCAGTCTCTGCTGCCCATTGGAATTCTAGGTTAAGCTCCCAATGCCTGATGGGGCGAAAGCATTTGGGTACATGTCAGTCTCCCCTGCCTCCCTCACTCCCTCCCTCTGTGAAAGCAACTGCAGACAATCATTTTGTGCCTTTTTTCCTGGGTTACCCATGCAGACACCATAGCACGGCAAGCATGGAGCCCACCATGCTGTTTCGAGCATTGTAAACACTTTGTGCATTATACTGCAGTATATGCAGAACCTGGCTAAGAGACGGCAGCACGAGGACGATTGTGAGGAGGACATGGACAGACACATTCCTGAAAGCAAGGGATGTGGCAATTGGGACATCATGGTTGATACAGTGGAACGCCAATTCTGGGCCTGACAAACAAGCACAGACTGGTGGGACTACGTAGTCTTGCAGGTATGGGATGATTCCCAGTGGCTGCAAAACTTCTGCATGCATAAAGCCACTTTCCTGGAACTGTGAGAGTTGCTTTTCCCCGCCCTGAAGCGCAGGAATACTAAGATGAGAGCTGCCCTGATAGTTGAGAAGCAAGTGGCGATAGCCCTGTGGAAGCTTGCAATGCTTGACTGCTACTGGTCAGTCTGGCATCAATTTGGAATGGGCAGATCTACTGTGGGGACTGCTGTGATTCAAGTAGCCAGTACGATCACTGATATTCTGCTATCAAGGATAATGACTCTGGGAAATGTGCAGGTCATAGTGGATGGCTTCGCTGCAATGGGTTTCCTTAATTGTGGTGGGGTGATAGGCGGAATGCGTATCCTTACCTTGGCACCGGACCACTTAGCCTATCAATACATAAACCACAAGGGCTAATTCTCAATGGTGCTGCAAGCACTGGTGGATCACAAGGGACGTTTCACCGACATCAGCGTGGGATGGCCGGGAAAGGTGCATGACACTTGCATCTTTAGGAACTCCAGGCTGTTTGAGCAGCTGCAAGAAGGGACTTACTTCCCAGACCAGAAAATAACTATTGGCATTTCAACATCCCCAACAGTAATCCCTGGAGACCCAGCCCTATCCCTTGTTCTCATGGCTCATGAATCCATACACTGGCAGCCTGGACAGTAGTAAGGAGCAGCTCAGTTATAGGCTGAGCAAGTACAGAATGGTGATACAATGTGCCTTTGGACATTTAAAAGCTCGCTGGTGCTGTTTACTGACAAGGTTAGACATCAGCGCAAACAATATTCCCATTGTTATTACTGCTTGCTGTGTGCTCCGTAATATCTGTGAGAGTAAGGGGAGATGTTTATGGCAGGGTGGGAGGTTGAGGCAAATCGCCTGGGTGCCAATTTTGAACAGCCAGACACCAGGGCTATTAGAAAAGCACAGGGAGGCGCACTGTGCATCAGAGAGGCTTTGAAAAGCAGTTTCATGACTGGCCAGGCTACAGTGTGACAGTTCTGTGTGTTTCTCCTTGATCCAAACCTGGATTCTTTGTTGATTTTTAATTCCCTGTAAGCCAACCACACTCCCCCCTTCAATCACCGCTGGCAAAGGAAATAAAGTCACAATTGTTTTGAAACCATGCATTCTTTCTTTCTTAATTAAAAAAAGAAAAAGCAAGATAACTGTTAAGGTAACCCAGATGGGGTGGCGGAGGAGGGAAGGACAAGGGCACATAGTTTATTCGAGCCACACTACAAATGAAAACTGTTTGAATGACAGCCTTCTGTTGCTTGGGCCATCCTCTGGGTGGAGTGGCTGGATGCCCGGAGCTTCCCTTCCCCCTGCATTCTTGGGCATTTGGGTGAGGAGGATATGGAACTTGGGGAGAAGGATAGGCAGTTGTTCAGTGAATGTGGTGGGGTCTGAGCTCTTGTTGCCTTTCCTGCAGCTCCATCAGACACCCGAGCATGTCCGTTTGGTCCCCCTTTAGCCTCAGCATTGCATCCTGCCTCTTCTCATCATGCTCATTTAGTGCTTTCCTGGACTCTGCCACTGAATACCTGCATGCATTCAGCTGTGCCCTATCAGTGCGGGAGGACTGCATGAGCTCAGAAAACATGTACTTGCAAGTGCATTTTTTTCATTTTCTAATCTGTGATAACCTTCAGGGATGGAGATGATGGGGGAGCACAGAAACATTTGCACCTGCAGGGGGATAAAAGGGAGAGTAGAATTTTTAAGATTTCTGAGAACAAAGGGAGACTCTTTTTCACAGTGAATCAAGCAATTCACAGCAGACGGCACATGTGCTTTTGGTACAAGGTCGCATTTTGCCTTTTATATTGATTGTCTGCCGGTATAGTGACACAATACACGTGGCTGGGCAACAGAATTCAGTTTCCAGGTAGCCATGGTAAGCCAAAGGGTACGCGAGTTTGGCTTCTAACACTTTCATAACATGTGGGAGTGTTTTCAAACTGCAGTGTCCTCCTTTTCCACAGCAAGCCATGCCAGTTGGGTTTGCCATTTAGAAGGAGGGGCTGCGGTTTTCGGGTGGATGTGCAGCACACACCTCTCCCCACCCTTCCGGGTGGCTATTTGAGATGATCCCTTCACCCCTCCCCCCCCACCGCGTGGCTATGGGATGATCCTTTTTAGCCAAGCGCAAACAGCCTAGCATGAACGGGGCCTTTTACTGTTCCCTTACAAAAATTTCCCTGGTTTCAGAGTAGCAGCCGTGTTAGTCTGTATTCGCAAAAAGAAAAGGAGTACTTGTGGCACCTTAACAGACCTTTGTTAGTCTCTAAGGTGCCACAAGTACTCCTTTTCTTTTTTGAAAAATATCCCTGTTTCAACCAGGTGACCATGAATGATATCACTCTCCTGAAACTAACACAGAAATATAAAGACTGAAAGTTGCTTGAATGGGACCAAAACCCAGGACCATTCCCTGCCATGCTTTGTGCTGCAATGATTCCAGACTACTTGCTACTGGCTTGGTGTGGTAAAGTGTCCTACCGTGGAGGACGAAATAAGGCAGCCCTCCTCAGAAACCTTCTGCAGAGGCTTTCAGAGTACTTCTAGGAGAGCTTCATGGAGTTGTCCCGGGAGGATTCCCGCTCCATCCTCAGACATGCTAACAGACTTCCCCAGTAGCTGTACTGGTCACGAATGCATCCCAAGTTGTCAGGGCAAATCAAACATCAAACACTATTGCTTTTAAACTCTGTACTGTAGTTACAAATGTATACTCCCCAGAGGTGCCTTCTCTGCCTTCAGGGTCAGGGATCCCGCCTTGGGAGGGTTTTGGCTCCAGGGTGATGAAAAGGTCCTGGCTGCCGGGGAGAACAGATTCGCTGCTTCATTCTCCTTTTCCTCATCCACAAAATCCTCCTCTGTGTTGCATGAGACTCTCCCCTTGCAGGTGTCCATGGACAGTGGTGGGGTAGAGGGAGGGCCCCCCCCAGAATGCCATGTAGCTGATCATAGAAGCAGCATGTATGGGGCTCTGACCCAGAGCGACCGTTTTCCTCCTTTGTCTTTTGGTAGGCTTGTCTGAGCTCCTTGACTTTCACGCAGCACTGCTGTGTGTCCCTGTTGTAGCCTCTGTTCATCATGCTCTGTGTGATTTTTTTGGCATAATATTAGCATTTCTTCTTTGATTGGAGTTCTGCCTGCACAGATTCTTCTCCCCATACAGGAATCTTATCCATTGTCTCCTATTTGCTCCATGCTCGAGCTCGTTTGCGATTCTAGGGGGAATGCATGGTCACCTGTGGTGCTGAATTCTCCACACTGACCAAACAGGAAATAAAATTCAAAATTTCCCAGGGCTTTTCCTGTGTACCTGGCTAGTGCATCGGAGTTGAAAGTGCTGTCCAGAGCGGTCACATTGGAGCACTCTGGGATAGCTTCCGGAGGCCAATAACGTTGATTTGCGTCCACACTACCCCAAATTCGACCCAGCAAGGTCGATTTTAGCGCTACTCCCCTCGCCAGAGAGGAGTACAGAAGTAGATTTTAAGAGCCCTTTAGGTCGACCGAATGGGGTTGGTTGTGTAGACACGTTCATTATAAAATTGACCTAACACGGCTAAATTCGACCCTACCCTGTAGTGTAGACCAGGGCTAAGTCTTTTAATAAACCAGCACAGGTTATCTTATTTAAGTGGGCTTCTTCCACTGTTGAACATAAACTTCTTGTCAGTATCTTTTATTCTTAAACTTTAATGTTTATTTCTTGAGGAGGAGTAATCTAGAATCTTGAAAAAAATCCAGTTCTGTGAATTTGAACACTTCCCATGTTGCCTCCGCCCCCCTCACCTCCACCCCCCAATTGTCTGGAGAATTTAAACTCTTTCTGAATTATGAAGATTTTTTGGCCTAGCGTTTTATATAGACAGTCTGATATTTCTGGCTGCCAGCTCAACAAAATTGCAGTGCATTTATTTAGAGGCACTGTGACTGGAAGCATAAGCTATTTGCCTTCCCATTTAAGGCCTTAACACCCTATACCTCCTTTACGTATCTCTCGTTCAACAGCAAAAGGCTGACTCCTGCCTCTGATTAGCCACATGTTAGCCGTCGTCATGCGATAGCTGATGGATTCCTTCATCAAGTAGTTGCTGACCCGACTAGAGGGGATGCCATTTTAGATTTGGTTTTGGGAGTAGTGAGGACCTCATAGAAGAAATGGTTGTAGGGGATAATCTTGGTTTGAGTGATGATGAGCTAATTCAGTTCAAACTGAACAGAATGATTAACAAAAATAAATCTGCAACTAGAGTTTTTGATTTCAGAAGAGCTGACTTTCAAAAATTAAGGGAATTAGTTAGGGAAGTGGATTGGACTGAAGAATTTATGGATCTAAAGGCCTGGGATTACTTTAAATCAAAGCTGCAGAAGCTATCGGAAGCCTGTATCCCAAGAAAGGGGAAAAAATTCATAGGCAGGAGTTGTAAACCAAGCTGGATGAGCAAGCATCTTAGAGAGGTGATTTAAGAAGAAGCAGAAAGCATACAGGGAGTGGAAGATGGGAGGGATTAGCAGAGAAAGCTACCTAATTGAGGTCAGAACATGTAGGGATAAAGTGAGACAAACTAAAAGTCAAGTAGAGTTGGACCTTGCAAAGGGAATTAAAACCAATAGTAAAAGGTTCTATAGCCATATAAATAAGAAGAAAACTAAGAGGAAGAAGTGGGGCCGCTTAACACTGAGGATGGAGTGGAGGTTAAAGATAATCTGGGCATGGCCCAATATCTAAACAAATACTTTGCCTCAGTCTTTAATAAGGTTAAAGAGGATCTTAGAGATAATGGTAGCATGACAAATGGGAATGAGGATATGGAGGTAGATATTACCATATCTGAGGTAGAAGCGAAACTGAAACAGCTTAATGGGACTAAATCGGGGGGCCCAGATAATCTTCATCCAAGAATATTAAAGGAATTGACACCTGCAATTGCAAGCCCATTAGCAAGAATTTTTAATGAATCTGTAAACTCAGGAGTTGTACCGTATGATTGGAGAATTGCTAATATAGTTCCTATTTTTAAGAAAGGGGGGAAAAAAAAAAGTGATCCGGGTAACTACAGACCAGTTAGTTTGACATCTGTAGTATGCAAGGTCCTGGAAAAATTTTTGAAGGAGAAATTAGTTAAGGACATAGAAGTCATTGGTAAATAGGACAAAATATAACATGGCTTTACAAAAGGTAGATCATATCAAACCAACCTGATCTCTTCTTTGAGAAAGTAACAGATTTTTTAGACAAAGGAAATGCAGTGGATCTAACTTACCTAGATTTCAGTAAGGCATTTGATACGGTTCAACATGGGGAATTATTAGTTAAATTGGAAAAGATGGGTATCAATATGAACATCAAAAGGTGGATAAGGAATTGGTTAAAGGGGAGACTACAACGGGTCCTACTAAAAGGAGAACTGTCAGGCTGGAGGGAGGTTACCACTGGAGTTCCTCAAGGATCAGTTTTGGGACCAATCTTAATTAATCTTTTTATTATTGAGCTTGGCACAAAAAGTGGGAGTGTGTTAATAAAGTTTGCAGAGGATACAAAGCTGGGAGGTATTGCCAATTCGGAGAAGGATCGGGATATTATAGAGGAGGATCTGGATGATCTTGTAAACTGGAGTAATAGTAATAGGATGAAATTTAATAGTGAGAAGTGTAAGGTTATGCGTTTAGGGATTAATAACAAGAATTTTAGTTATAAACTGGGGACGCATCAATTAGAAGTAACGGAAGAGGAGAAGGACCTTGGAGTATTGTATTGATTGGATGACTATGAGCTGCCAATGTGATATGGCTGTGAAAAAAGCTAATGCAGTTTTGGGATGCATCAGGCAAGGTATTTCCAGTAGGGATAAGGAGGTGTTAGTACCGTTATACAAGGCACTAGTGAGACCTCACCTGGAATACTGTGTGCAGTTCTGGTCTCCCATGTTTAAAAAGGATGAATTCAAACTGGAGCAGGTACAGAGAAGGGCTACTAGGATGATCCGAGGAATGGAAAACTTGTCTTATGAAAGGAGACTTAAGGAGCTGGGCTTGTTTAGCCTAACTAAAAGAAGGTTGAGGGGAGATATGATTGCTCTCTATAAATATATCAGAGGGATAAATACAGGAGAGGGAGAAGAATTATTTCAGCTCAGCACCAATGTGGACACAAGAACAAATGGGTATAAACTGGCAACCAGGAAGTTTAGACTTGAAATTAGACGAAGGTTTTTAACCATCAGAGGAGTGAAGTTTTGGAATAGCTTTCCAAGGGAAGCAGTGGGGGCAAAAGATCTATCTGGCTTTAGGATTCTACTCGATAAGTTTATGGAGGAGATGGTATGATGGATAATGTGATTTTGGTAATTAATTGATCTTTAAATATTCAGGGTAAATAGGCTTAATCTCCTGAGATGGGATATTGATGGATGGGATCTGAGTTACCCAGGAAAGAGTTTTCTGTAGTATTTGACTGGTGAATCTTGCCCATATGCTCAGGGTTTAGCTGATTGCCATATTTGGGGTCGGGAAGGAATTTTCCTCCACAGCAGATTGGAAGAGGCCTTGGAGGGTTTTTGCTTTCCTCTGTAGCATGGGGCACGGGTCACTTGAGGGAGGCTTCTCTGCTCCTTGAAGTCTTTAAACCACGATTTGAGGACTTCAATAGCTCAGACATAGGTGAGGTTTTTCGTAAGAGTGGGTGGGTGAGATTCTGTGGCCTGCGTTGTGCAGGAGGTCGGACTAGATGATCAGAATAGTCCCTTCTGACCTTGGTATCTATGAATCACTCACTTGTTTGAAATTTTAACAATTTATATTTTTTAAATTTTAACTTTATATATTCTCCCAGGATGCCTTTCATGCTTGCGAGAAGCTCCCCATAAACATCTGCAAAGCTACCTCATTATCTACCTTCCAATCCCTCCTTAAAACTCTGCTTGGTTATGATACTTACAGAAAACTTGACAACAGTTAGGCTGTTGGTGTGCTGAGACCACTGCCTAGTATGTTGATCACTACAATCTCATTGTTTCCTTGTACAGCCCCCATCTATCCGTATCCAACTCTTCTTGTTTTATACTTGGATTGTAAGTTCTTTGTACCAATGACTCATCTTGTTTTATGTTTGTACAGCACCTAGTGCAACGGCCTTCTGGTCACTGAGTGGAGCTCCTAGGAGCTACTATAATACAAATAAATCACCTGTGCTGCATCCCTAATCTATCCTATTTAATTTAATGTGGCGTTCGCCAGTATTGGGCTCTAAAGTTTTTTGTGCTGTTGTCAGGACAGCTGGATCCATTTTTGTTTTGTCACGAGAAACACATGCAGCCAAAGGATAAATGTATATGTACAAAAGGTACGGGGTATGGGTCCTCTCAGTCTAAATAAAATATTTTGTAAGCTCTCCTTTACTACTAGGTAACTTCAGATGTTTTAATGATGCATAGGATTCCTAGTTTTCATCATAGTGATACTTCCTACAAGCAGAATATTTTCCTTCAGTAGTAAAAGGATTTTTTTCACAGAAAATGAAAAGATATTTCTACATATAACTCTGCTTCCTCCTCCAAGAGTTGGAGTCTTTTACATCCATTTTCTGATATAATAATAAAATAAAACATCTGAAGCAGGAATTTGAAATCAGCTGTCTTTATCAATTGTATGTATGAGTGTAACCTGTTTATGATAGAAATGAGTTTGGATTTCTGGTTGGGTTATCCAAAGTGAACCATATCCGTATTGTGTTTTTGTTTCTTTAGGGTCATGATGAAGAAGCTGTTGTGGATATGGGCAAAACTAGCTCTACTGTCAACACAAACTTTGAGAAAGAAGAACTAGAGAGTAAGTGGTTTTTAAAATCTTAATATAACTTTACAGCATGAGAGGTCTATTTCCCTTCACTGCACTGCATGGCTCTCATTAACATGCACGTATATGGAGAGCAATGATTTACTACACTATAAAATTCTAAGAACCATGCTATTAAGCTTAACTTTTATATCCTTTTTCTTCATTCAGAACAGCAGCACTAAGCAATTTTGTGTTTGTGTGTTTTTAAAATAAATCTTTCTTTACAACTGCCATAATACATATATATTGAAAACATTTCTGGAAATTGCACCTTTTTTGATTAAGAAAACAGCCTTAGTGTTGAAATAATTGATTAGATTGAGTCCTCTAGGCCAGTGGTCTCCAAAGTAGGGTGCGCAAGACCATCCCTGGGGGTGCACAGCAGGAGGAGCGCCGCTGAAGGAGCGCTGCTGGCATGGTAGCAGCAGCGCTCCCGGACCTTTGATTCTTCGGTGGTATGCCAGCGGCAGCTCGGCTCTCCCCGCTCTCTTTGGCGGCAGCTCTTCTTCTTCTTTTGCGCTTCCCTAGAGCTGGCCCTGGGGGTGCACAATCCAAAAAGTTTGGAGACCACTGGTCTAGACCATGGATTGTGGGGAAAAAAATCTTATCATAATTGATAAGTAGGACGCCTCCCTGCGTGAGTGCTGACAACTCCCTGCAGATTCTAAGCTTTGATTGTTTGATTTTTTTTTGAAAAAGTGAGCTTTTATTCTTTGTGGTTGTAAATATATCCTTCAACATATGAATAGGGTATAAACTGATGGAATACTAGCTTCCCAAGACTGCAGACTACTCCAGTGCCATTGCTGCTGCTCATACATTTAATTTGTGGCAAAACAAAAACTGGAATCTTGTTTTCCTTGTGATTCAGAATCCTGTGTGCAGAAGCAAAACCAACAAAGTTTGGGTCAGTTTCATGCTATTGCTCGAAAAAGCTATGAACAGTATTAAAGGAGGATGTGGTTGGATCTGTTGTTCACTAGTTTACTGGTCTGAAAAAGGGAGTAAATAGCATGGTAATAAAAGTTGCAGGTGCTGCCAATGCAAATCAGGTTAAAAAATGCGAACACTAGACAAATTACAAGCATAGACAGAAAATATTATTTAGTTTAGAGGAAGGATAATCAAACACATATTATATAGTGAGCGAAGACTAGAAAGCAGTAATACTGAAGGAGACTTGGGGATGAAAGAATGTACGTTTTAAACACACGTTTGAAATATGTTGTGGCAACTAAAGAGGACATTTTAATTTAGATCTGGATACAAGCTATCACTTCCTTTTTATCTTCCTCCCTGTAACAGGATTCACAACCCGCCCCTCTTCCTGGGGCCCACTTGCTCTCCCTACTAAGGCTCAGAGAGGCTTCGGGGTTATGCAACACCCGTCTCTTTATTTACTTAAGGTTGTCCCACCACCAGTGTCCATCTGTATAAGAGCTTTACCGGCAGAGTCGGCCTTCAGGTAGGAGGCCTCCAGGTCTCTCCAGGAATGACTTCTCCCTTGCTGCCCCCTGCCTTCTGGTTCCCTTCCAACCTTTATAGTCCTTGGCTTGTCAGGCCAGCAGGTGTTGCCAATCCTTAGACCAGCATCAAGCCTTTTCCCTCAGCCCCAATCTGCTTCCCTTGATTGGAGCTGACTGGGCAGGGGCTAATTAGGTGCTTCTGCACCAGCACCCTGCTACGCTCCGATTCTGGGGTTTCCCTATCTCTATCACCTACCAGAGATGAGGAAAGATGAGTGACTAAGGTAGAGGGCTTGGATGTCAGAGTTTTTTTTACCTCTGCCACAGACTGTCTATGACCTTTAGAAAATAGTTTAACGTCTGACTTTCTTCATCGCAAAACAGGAATAATACTTGCCCATCTCATAAGGCATTATGAAGCTTAATAAAGGTTTTCAAGGTGCTTTAGATCCTTATAAAAGTGAAAGTAGTAGTATTTTCCCAGAATGGGTCACCTGTTACTACTTCAGTGCCTCATAAAGAACTGCTAGAGTAGCTGACTTGCCACCACCCTTTGTGGAGGAAACAGATTTCAAGTCACTCTTTTCCTTTCCTCTGTGATTGGTTTAGTTGGCAAACAAAAATTTAACGGGGCAGAGTTCAGGCCAATGTGGAGCAAAACTTTTATCCTTCAATAGGGATGGTAATGTTTAGTGATCACAGCAATGCTGTGGTAGGCCAAAGACAAAAGGGCTGAGCAGGGATAGAGCAGTCCCCCTCACAACACAGAGAGTAGTCCTATATCTTGGAGCAGGTTTTCCTTCCTTGTGGAAGAGGAGACGGGATTGAAGTGAATTTTGAAAACTGCAAAATCACAGGGATTACCTTTAAAGCTTTCTCTCTCTCTCTCTTTGAAACGTATTGTCAGGTGTAAGTAAAAGGCAGCTGACTAAATCTTCATATCTAGATGGAGATGTGCTGTATCACAATATACATGGCTAGGTTTCTTTTTTTTTTTTTCAAACTACTTAAATATCTGAAGGCAAATAAATCATTTTAAAAGGTGGAATGGGGAGAGAAGCTACATGTGTTTTACTTTGACATTGAAAAATTTTCGAGAGGGTTTTCTTCTGACAAGCAGTTTCCTTAATGTTGGAGAGGAGAAAATATCTGTAAATAGCTACTAGTATGACCTTTTCAGTGCACAATTTACAGAAGGCCTGCTTTCTGCAAATGTAAAAACTCAGCAGCAAGAGTTTCTTTGGATGCCAGCTATTTTTACTTTAAACTCAGGTGAACCTGCAGACATTGATCAACTACAGTGGATTAGGGAGATGAGTAAACTCTTATAGTTTTAATGTGGTAAAATATTAAATGGGAGTCAGTGGAATTGTCAGTGGTAAATGGGCAACACCCTTAGAAAATATTGGATATTAAATCTTTCATTACTTTGTCTTGCTGGAGAAATTTCTTTCTGTAGCTATAATATTATCCTTAATGCAAGTACAGAACATCCCGTAAATAAATGTTTTAAATTCTGTTACTATTTCTTCGTTCTTCCTGTGCCAACTATTTTTCCTGCTTACTGAGGGGCCAAGTATAGAGTTCTAGGAATTTGGAACATCTCCAGAGTAGTGTTAATTCACTTGCTGTATTATAGTCTTCATCTCTCTCTCTCTCTCTCTTCCTCTGTCAACAAACATCCAGTGCTCTTGTGTACACAGGTTACTGCTAGTGCCCTCTGAGACCCCTTTCATTTTGATATTTAAGCACTGAAGGAGGCCTAAACAAACTCAAGTCTGTGGGGCTGATACTTATTCTGTGGTGTCAGCACAGTGTCTTCTACACTGTAGGTTACTCAGTGCTCTTGGTACCACAGATTTGTATGCAGCTTGATATTGGTTTTTTTACTCTTTGACAATATGCTCACGGAGAGAAAAAGCAATAGAAAATGAGGTCTTGGATGAAGTGGGGAAGCAGATATCGATGGCTTGTATACGGTGGCTGAGTAAACCACATTGGCATCTTTTAAGTGATAGCAATGTTCAGGTTAGAAACTTGCTAAAACAATTTATGCATTCTGTAACGATATCTATACTAATATTTTAAAGAATCTCCACTGGTACAATTTACCAATGGTAGCAATTGTGTAAGCACTAATGCTCACACAGGGCACAAACATTTTACCACTGTCCTAGATCTGCCTAGACTGGGGTTAAATGACATAATGGCAAAACAAAAGCCAAGTTTTATCTTTACAAGATTTTTAAGACCAATTCAATATCTACATATATACCTAGCACAATAATGTCCTGCTCCTAACTGGTGCTGTTGTGCGCTACTTCAATAAAATAAGGTGGTTTTTTTCATTGGGTTTGTATTTTTTTTTGAGTAGTGTCCCTATGGGTGCTCCACTGTAGGTGTGTGCATGCCCCACACTGCGGATCAGATAATCTATCCTTCTTACGAAATCATGGCTCCTGCCTGCCATGAGGCTAGCCAGTGTGAGTAGGCATTTCCTCCTCAGTTCCTTCTCAACCACCCCTGATTAGAGCCTGAGCTAAGAGCTGTCCATTCATGAATTGTTAACTCCCTATAGTTTTGCAAATTTTAGCTTCCCTTGTAACCTTTTTCTTTTAGTACCTTGTTTGTTTTTAGTTGCCCTGTGCCAAAAAAAGAAAAGGGGGGGGGAGTAGAAAATGGTTACCTCCTGCCAACCCCGGTGTGGGGGGCGAGAGGGAGCGACCCCATTGGACAAGGGTATGCTTGGCTTTTCAGGCTTCAGAAAGTGCCATAGCTGAAAAGAATCTATCCCAGTGACAGACGGACATTTGCAGTGCGTTCGCTGCCTGGGGGAAAAAGCACAATCCAAAGAAGTGTGGTTGGTGACAGCAGTTAAAAGCAGATCCAGGAAGGACAGAGTGTTAATGCTTAAACTCCTGCTCCTGGAATCAGCCCTTCAGCCCCCAGACTCCTGATGAGAGCTATCACTGCAACCTTCTATGTTGAAGGTAGGAGATCCCAAGGAGATGAGTCACTCATTCAAGACCGCTAAGAAAATGTCTGAGTCCTCATAGTGAGCCCTGATAGAGCCAGAAATGATTTCTGGCTCCATTGGTGTCATTAGTACCAACAGCACTGAAGCCA
The DNA here is from genome assembly GCF_009764565.3 of Dermochelys coriacea. Taxonomy (NCBI): domain Eukaryota; kingdom Metazoa; phylum Chordata; order Testudines; family Dermochelyidae; genus Dermochelys; species Dermochelys coriacea. The sequence goes on from NC_050069.1 coordinate 198,374,184, forward strand.
TCTAGAGGGTAGGCGCGGTACTGAGCCAACAGAGCAAATCAGTCTGTTCAAAGACCCCATGGGCATTGGCAAAGAAGTACCAGTACTGCAGGAGGCATGAAAAGCATGGAAGATTTGCCCTGGGGAAGGCTACATTGATGCTTTCACCGGTACCAACCCAAATGTGCATGGCACCAACGGGCCATATGACTAGGTCCACATCTCTGACTCAGTCAGTACAGGCCTCTTGGCACCAACAACCAGTGGCGCTAATGTCTGCACCATTGGATTTCCAGTGCACAGTGGATCTTTTGGTGTCCAATGTGCTGGACTCGCCACTACTCAGTACCGGGGTTCTGGTGCCGAGTTCTTCCAGAGCATTAGACTCCATGACATCTCCATGCCATGCAGCACCTTTCTTCTCATCAGACCAGAGTCGGATAGTGAGTGAGAGGACATAGGTTCCCACCGCTCCTCCTACCCACTATATGGGTCCCAATTTCATTATGGACACCAGGCTTATCGTCATCCCGCCCCTCAATCTCTATGGTTTGGGCAACCATGATACGAGTGCCAGCCACATACTCTCAATGGCTGTACTGGGGCCCCAGGCAGGCTCAAAGGCAACAAGCCTCCCAGGCCCCTAGCGTGGCATACCAACAGGCAAGGAGGCACCCTCTTTCAGCTGAGGCATCAAAGAGTTCAGAACCTCCTGAGCAACTGGGGGAGGAAATTGAAGTTGAGGCAGAAAGGGAAGGCACCCCTCAAACTCACCTCTCATCATCCTAACCTGATGAGGCCATGATGCCCTCTTCACCATCCATAGTGGAGGATTTTAAATAATTCCAGGACTTAGCTCAGAGAGTGGCAGATGCCCTGCAAATACAGCTGAACGAAGCGACTGAGCCTTATCACAAACTGGTGGATGTTTTTCCAGTTAATGAGGCACTATTGGATCTTGCCAGAATTATATGGCAGACTCCTGCATCCATTCCGCTGATATGCAAGTGGGTGGACTAAAAATTCCATGCCCTTCACCTGCACAAAATGCGTTTTATTTCCCACCCACCTCTAAAATCTATCATTGTGGATGTGGTTAATTCTAGGGACTTGCCAATACCAGTTTAAATCCACCCCATATGACCGAAAAATGCTTGGACCTGTTTGGCAGAAAAGTGTATTAATCAGCCACTCTTCAGTTCTGGTTGGCTAATTACCAGGCTTTATTGGCCAAAATGATTACCAGAACAATGTTATGCTAGGTTCCTTTATTGATCAGCTCCCAGACTCCCATAGAGACCAGTTTATGCATCCGATGAAGTGAGCTGTAGCTCACGAAAGCTTATGCTCAAATAAATGTGTTAGTCTCTAAGGTGCCACAAGTACTGCTTTTCTTTTTGCGAATACAGACTAACACGGCTGCTACTCTGAAACCAGTTTATGGCCGTAATTAATGAGGGCCAGTTGGTGAAAAAGCCTCTCCAGTCTGAATTAGATGTGGCAGACACGGCGGCACGTTCAATTTTCCATGGTTGTGTTATGAGAAGGGCTTCGTGGCTACAGTTGTCCGACTTCTCTAAAGAGATCCAAACCATGGTGGAGAACTTTCCCTTAGAGGGAACGAAGCTGTTTGCCAAAAAGATATGTGTGTCCCTTCACACATTTGAAGGATTCTCGGGTGACCCTTCGTTCCCTAGGGATATACATGCCAGCCTACAAGATAAAAATACAGCCCTCAACTGCTGTTCAAGCCCTGGTCATCACAGTACATACTTCAGTACTCGTCAGAGATCTTATGAGTCACAGAGAAAGAAATCAAGGTTCCCTAAGTGAAAGCAAGCAAAGTAAGAAGGCAAAGAAGGTAGGGGATTTACATTCACGTGACGAGGAGTCCAGTGGCACCTTAAAGACTGGCAGATTTATTTGGGCATAATAGTTCGTGGGTAAAAAACCCCACTTCTTCAGATGCAAGAAGTGTGGTTTTTTTACCCACGAAAGCTTATGCCCAAATAAATCTATTAGTTTTTAAGGTGCCACCAGACTCCTCATTGTTTTTGTGGATACAGACTAACACGGCTACCCCTCTGATAGTATTCACGTAACAAAATCCTGGCTCCAGAGACAACCTTGGTTTCTCTGCAGTCTAGTTTTAAATGGCATGAATCCAGGAAGCAGTTTTCAGCAGTTATGGTAGCTACTAAAGCCTCTTATTCTCTGATTTTTCTTGTGCCAGGTGTAAGTAGTGTTTACATTTAAGTGACTATTCTCTGCAATTGAGAACTGATAATTTAACCCTTATTTTTTAATTTAACTAACTTACTTAAAAGGCAGACTTTTTTCTTTATCTGCATACCTGTTCTTGCCAACTAATTGTATTCCATTCTCACTTTTTGCCCAAAAGTAATGTTAATATGGCTTGATGAATATTTGTTAACCAATTGTAGGACAATTTGGCAATTTCAGTAATGTAGTTTTAGGAGCAGTTAGGGTAAAAATTGCATCTTAAATACTGACTTGTTGTAATAGGTAGGGCAGATATTTTAACTTGTAATAGGATCCATTGCTAATTTAAGGATCTTGGTCATTAAATTTACAAGTTTTCATTCTCTCTTTAGATGCATTTAAATGGCAACTGTGTTTAAAAATGTCTAAATAGTATTTTATAAGTTGCCACAAAAACTTCCCCAAAGAACAAGATGTACAGGACAATGTAAGCAAAAGAAATTCAACAGAACTGATTATAATTGCTGCATGATTTTTGTAAGGTACTTTAATTTATAAAAGACCTAAAATGTAAATACTACAGTGCTGGTTTCCACCAACAATGTGAGATGATTTTTACTTTGCACTCTGAAACTTTCTTTGTTCTCTAAACAGCCCAGTATAGTAGCCCAAAGCCCAATAGTTATCCCCCTTAACAAACAAAACTGACTGGAAATAACATAACACTATAATGAAGAGCTGTTAGACAAAAAGGCATAATAATAAAACAATTACATGAATACAGAGGTCTTACAGTAATTCTTGAGGATGACCCCTGAGGATCTCTGGCAGACATCTCTAAGAGGAGGCTCTATACATGAAGAACTCTGAACTGAGAAGGCCTGGCCACAAGCCCAATTCCCATGAAATAGAGAAGGACAGCAATGTGGCTGAGCTTGACTTGCCTGGAGGCACTATGATCACTTAGGTGTTTTGGGCCTAGACTAAGTGTTTTGTAGAACTTCAGCAAAACATTGATTTGTATCTATCATCATACTAGCAGCCTGTGCAAATTAGAATTCTTCACACTTAAAGCAAATGGGACTGATAGCTATGCTCAGCAACCTTTTTAGCTTTTCTATAAATTAGACAAAAAATAGTTTAAAACTTTTAAGGTTGCAAAATCAAGGACTTAAAAGTTAATGAAAGTTAGAAATAAGGTATGCTTGTATGTATGCATTATGATTGATTGCACACTAGTTTTCCCCACTTGAGCTCTGCCTCTTTTAGTGTACAGATTGGCCAGTGCTCACTTAGTGAGCAGCTATTCGATATTTTTGTCTGATCTTCATATCCTCCTATTCAAATTCTGCTCTGAAGTCAAAATTAATAATTTCCTCATGGGCTTTCTATGGCTCTTGTAGCAGCTGAGTGCTTCACAAACATTATCAACTTATTTTCACAACACCCATGTGAAATTAGGGGGTGGCACTAACTCCAATTTTACAGATGGAGAACTAAGGCACAGAGTAAGGTCAAAAGTATCCACTAACTTTGGATGCCCAATTTGAGTCACCTAGGGACTCATTTTTCAGAGTACTTAGCAGTTCATATTTTTAAAGCACAGATCCCATTGACTTCAGCTGGAGCTCTGAATGCTCAGGACCAGGTAGTGGCCACCTGTGAAAAGTTTGTTTTAAAGGACTTGCTTAGAATCACATAGGAACTCTGTTTCAGGGATAGAAATCAAGTCTCCAGGGCAGCGCTCAGCTGCTTTAACCATGAGACCATCCTTTCTCTTCCTGCAATCCCCTGCCTCGTTCATTATACACCTTCAAACTTCTCCATCAAACGAGCACATGGCCCATCCTCTGCACTGAATGAACCAAGATTTCCATGGAAAAAATAGTATGTGATAATGTAACTAAAGACATTATCAGTACATACAACTTGAGGGGCTGAATTAAGGTTGCACAGGTCACCTTAGTTTTGGCATTTCCTTTTAGTGCTTCACTTTAACTTGTGTACTTTTTAATGTAGTTTTCTTTTTTGTCAATGTACAGCTTCCTAACCTTAAAAACAAAAAACAAAACAAAACCCCACCCTGGAAAAAACATATGATGGCATAGGGAATCATGCTGTCCGCTACGTGGGTCATCAGCAAGGTTGGAACCTCTATATCCACTACACCACCTCTTCTGTTTCACCCAAGATGATAATGATGTTGGTAGCAGTTTATCCTATGAGGACCTGCCACTAGAGGAGAAATGACACAATTTGCCAGTGGGTTTCACAAATGCTTGCTAAGAGTGGAGGAAAGTTGACGGTCAGGAATCTTGGGTTCAGTTCTATGTTCTTGAGAGGGTATGACTTAAGGGTAGCTAGTCATTTACCACTGTTCCCCCAAGGCCTGACCCCTTCTGCCTGTGTCCTCTCTGGATTGTCCATGTGCTAGTCCTGTCTCTTTTCAGTACCATTTCCCGCATCTTTCTGGCTCCTTGTTGAAGTCTCAGACGCTTTTTCTCTCCTCATCCCGGTTCTGCTCTCCTTGCCCAGCCTCTGTCTTTCTCTCCAGGCTCCTTACCAAGTCCCAGTCTGTTTATTGAGATTCCTTGTCCCATTCATTCCATGACACTCAGTCTCCTTACTCAGATAGTTCCAATCTTTTAATCTCCCTCCCCCAAATTCCTTCTCTAATCTGGCTTCTCCGGCCCCCATTCCATTTCCTCTCTGGGCTTGTCCAGCTAGTACAAGTGTCATCCTTCCCCAGTCCCTTCCTCCAAAGGCTTATTGTCTTAGTCTACTCCTTCTACCTACCCCACCCCCCAGTTCCTCAGCTCTAAGCATTTGAATCAGGTGACTTCCTCCAGGGTGCCAGAGTAGCTTTGTGTGTCATTTGTTCTCAGTCTTCCCACTCAGTTCCAGTTCCCAGCACCTCAATGCCCCTAGGTAGCAGCGATTGCAGGAACAGTCCTGCTCAAGCCTTGTAGCGCTGGGTTGGATATGTCCAGGACAGATAGTATTTTCAAAGAATTTAGCAGCCACGGTTGAAGTCTGAGTATATATTGTAACACACAATAACCCATGTGACAACCTGTACCCCAGATTCACCACTTTATATTTTGGTTATATTTTGTACAATGTATGCTTTGTGAGGTATCATTTGAAACTCATAATCTACTGACCATCATTGTCCTGTTAAAAATGTGTGTATCAACATTGTATATGGAGCTATGGGATTTACTATGATTGTTACCCAGAGCTACAGCATATTTCAGTAACGCCCTCACTCCATTTTCTCAAAGATAAAGGCACGCTGGCATGTGAGTTAGGTGCTGACAGGCATTACCTGCTTAATTGGAGATTCACCAACAGCAGAGTTGTTAAAAAAAGAAATTTTACAATTCACCTTAAGGGCAGTTGTTACCTCACCTATGCCATAGAATTTTCTGACCCCATGACCCAGCAAAGACTTTTCCAGTACAAAGGGTCAGAGTATAAAAAGGAGGGACAATGACCTACTCATCACCTCTTCCCACCTTCCCCCCCCCGCTCCCATCTCTGCTTAAGTTAGAAAGAACAAAGGAAGCTTTTGGAACCAAGGAGGGGTCAAGGACTGCTTTTGGGCGAGAGAAGCCTTTTTTTGCTTATTAGCCTTGGTAAAGTTTAGGAATTAACTTGCATGTTTATATTTTTTTCTTTTGTAACCATCTCTGATTTTGTCTTGACTTAAAAATCTATCTATCTCTACTTAATAAACTTGTTTTATTGTTTTATCTAAACTAGTGTGTTTGATTGAAGTCTTTGGGAAGCCTCCACTTGAGAAAATAAGTCTCTGGTACATATTCATTTCCCTGTGTTGAAATGATGAACTAATTATGAGCTTGTACAGTCCAGTGGGCTACTGAACAGTACAAGACGCACATTTCTGTGGGGCAAGCTTGGGACTGAGGGATAAGCGAGTGTCGCCCTGTTCATGAATGGCGGGGACAGTATTCATGTAAACATCTGGGAGTGATGTTTGTGCTAGTGGCTGTGCATGAGCAGGCCAGGAGTGGTTTTTCTGAAAGTATTGTAAAAGGCACCTCAGGCTAGACGGTTAGGGACACAGCAGTTTAGGTCGCACCCAGGGCTCTGTTACACGTGAACAGAAATTTTTTTTTAATTAAATGTTTATAACTTGACCAAATATGGAATTTTTTACATGGGAATGTCAAAGCACATCTGACAGTAGGCAGCTCCTCTGCCAGATTTTAAGTCCTTACTCCATAGCATGGAGAAGCTAGAGCTTCTAACTACACAGTTGTAAGAATTTAAAAATTCAGGCTGAGGCACACATCCTGCATGGAAAACTTTATCCTAAATGGCTACATTTTGGTAGAGTTTTAAAAGTTTTATAAGTAGCTGCAATACAGGGTCTTATAATGGGAAGTGTTAGCCAACCTTAACTACAATATCCAAGGAAGCCTAAGGAATCAGTGAGAGCAAGCTTAGACAGAACCTGAATGCTGATACTAAATTGACTAAGGCATAAAGCCTGACAGGATTAATGCTAAAGGATGGATTTTCCAGATATGATTGTCACATCAGTGTAATATTGGAACTGCATATTTCAGAGAGTTATCCATAGATCTGAAATTTAGCAGTAACTATCTCATGAGGTGACCTCAGCTCTTGGAAAAAATGTTTTATATTACTCAAAAATTGGCTAAAATTCAATGTTTTGAACTTCTAGCAAATGTAGCCTTATTAGAAGTGAGCTTAAGCAAACTCTTCCTCCTTTAAAATTAAGAAAAACAAGATTTCCAGTTCGCTAACTAGGAGAAGTCGAGAGAGGATCAAAAGTTAACGTAGCCATCAAGGCAAACGTCAGTCAGTATTCTCATTGTCAGTTCATGCCCTTTTTTATAAGCCCTAGAAATTTTTTCTACATGTTGTGTTCCCTGATTTTCAAAATAAATCTTTGCAATGCTCTGTAAGGGAGACTTCTCCATGATAATAAAAAGTGATCTTCCTGACCTTGAGAACCCTGTCTTTAAGGAAAGAGCTCGACAGCCGAGGAACAGTTTGGAATATCAAAAGCTGTGACTAACTGTATCAATAGCTGGTGACCTGTGTAACATGATAGGGAGTGGCAGACCACTTCTGTCTATTGCTGGGAATTGCACCCTTAGCTTGTAGTGTACACGTAGCCTAAAGAACTGGTACACAGATTGGGGCTGTAAGTGCTACAAACACTTTGAAAATGGAATCCTTGGCTAGACAAAAAGGTATAAACATACTTCCATTGCACTCCTTTCACTTGTAAAAACCAGTCCTGCATAATATACAGGAATTCATGTGATACTTCATTCCAGTTAATAAAAAAGTCCCTTGTTTGGAGAGGAAAATACACTTCTAAAGTGGAGAGAAGGGACTTGTTGCAATTATTTCAGTTCACATAAAATTACATTCTGTTTCTGGGTTGTAGCTGTTAGTTTTATACTTCAGTGAGTTTGACCTGCAAACACGAATTTGTAAGTAGTTCTTCCTTTCCTTCCTCTAATTAATTTTAAGATAGGAGGCCTGCTCATAAACAATCTTTTTTCCAAGCAGAAGATTCTTTTAACAGGACAGGAGATGAATGGAGACAGAATAAACATTTCCTTAACATCTGTCACTACTGTTTGTGTAGAGTTAGAAGTCAAACCTGTGCTGAACTGAACACCAACTTGTTTGAGTTAAGATGTTTTAAGAGCAAGGAAGTTTATTTTATTACAAGAAACAAAGCCTGACTCACAACAGTGTAGGCATAGAGGAAAAAATAAAATAAGTTAGTTGAGATGTTGAACTCCTATTAGAATCATTGCACGAGCATATCTGTGGCAGACAACAACTTAGACCAGTCTCCAAAAATCCGTTTTGGGAAATTTCCATGCCAGCTATATCAGTCAGTGGCTCTTAGTAATTCTTAAGGCAAAGTTGATTTTAAAACTTAAAAAATAACTCCTTTAAGTACTGCAGATTAAAGCCAAAAAATTTAATACAAAATAAAACCATGAGGCAGAAGCTATGCTTGAGAGAGATGAAAATCTTTCAGAGTTGTTTTAAGGTAAGTTATTGCTATTAACATAGTGCGTAGGAGGCCTAGTCATGGGCAAGTCATAGCACATTGTACTAGGCACTGTACAAACAAAAGAAAAGACTGTCCCTGCTCCAAGGAGTTTACAATCTACGTATAAGACAAGAGGCAACAGATGGATAGAGAGAGACCAGCGGGAGTACAAGGAAACAATGAGATAGTCGTGATAAGCAGTAGTCTTAGCACACCAGTTGCCTAACTGTTGTCAAGTTCTTTATAGGCATCCCTGCAAAGGAGAGTTTTAAGTAAGGATTTGAAGGTGAATAATGAGGTAGCTTTGCGGATGTTTACAGGGAGGTCCTCCCAAGTCTGTGAGGCAGTATGGGAGAAAGTATGAAGATACTTGTTTGAACATTTTAAAAAGTGGATGATCAGAGGCAAGTATCAACAGCTCAATAGGGAATGAGAAAGGATAGGTGAGGTTGAGGATTGACTGTGCAAGGCCTTGAAAGTGGATACAAGCAGGTTGTATACAATAGAGAAGGAGCAAGTGGAGGGATGCAAAGAGAGGTATGGAATGGTTAAAGCGATGGGCTAGGAAAATGATCTTAGCAGCAGCATTCTGAATGGATTTGTTTGGGACAAGATTACATTTGTCAAGGCCAAAGAGAAGGATGTTGCAGTAATCGAGACATGAGAAGCTTGAAAAGCTTTTTTTTGGCTAAAGTGGCTGATATACTTGTCTTTTTATAATATTGAAACGTCTGGCCAATAAATACAAGTCATACCTATTGTGAAAGAGAACTGGCTGTAACTTAATACACCAAAACATACCTTTAACAATTACTCAAGTTATTTGGCCACAAACTGAGGTTGAAAATGCTGACCTATAGGACCCCAGCCAAAATGCAATGATATTAATAGGCAGCAGATTTAAAACCAAACAAAAGAGGAAGTATTTCTTCACACAACACACAGTTGACCTGTGGAAGTCTTTGTCAAGGGATGATGTGAAGGCCAAAAGTATAACAGGGTTCCAAAAAGAAATTTAGATAAGTTTGTGAAGGATAGGTCCAACAATGGCTATTAGCCAAGATGGTCAGGGATGCAACCCCATGGTCTGGCTATCCCTAGTCTCTGATTGCTAGAGACTGGGAGTGGATGACAGGATGGTTCATTCAATGATTGCCTGTTCTGTTGATTCTGTGTGAAGCACCTGCCATTGGCTGCTGTCAGAAGACAGCATATTGGGCTAGATCAACCATTGCTCTGACCCAGTATGGCAGTTCTTATGTAAGACTTAAAACTTAGTTTTATGACTAGAGTTTCATGGCATGAGATCACCTTTCCCAATGCTACTGTTGCAGGAAAAAATTGGACATCTGTACTTGGAGCTCAGTATTTACTTTTCTGTCCACTTTTTTGCCTATCTTCTTCTTCTGTCTCCGTCTAGTTTCCTTTCTCTCCTTGTTTTTGACTCTCTCCCCCCTGTTTTTATTCAATTTTGTTGTAGTTTTTTGCTGCATCCCCTGTCTGTTCTTTCTAGCTGCTCAAAGTTGTGTTGTCAGAGAAGTGCCCCAAAGCTTAGGTTGGTAAGCCTGTATCCTCCTGCATGTATGAGCTTCTCCTGTGATTAGATGTACTGGGGACCACCTGTGAAAGAGCATGAAGTGAAAGATAGGTTTCAAAAACTTCCCATGCCAGCATATTTGTAGTAGTGAGTTGGAGTGCATCCGAGGGCCTGCATCTTTCCTTACCCTGACTCCAACTTGTGCCTACTCTGTGCCTCTCTAGACGAGTGTAGTACCTCCCCAGGGGATCCATCGGCTATTTTGGGGAGCACTGTGTTAGTTGAGTTGTAATTGAATATTCATCTAGTTTCTTAAATGTACATCATATAAAATACTACATTAGTTCAAAATCAGCCTTGTAATACTATTCTTTCATACTGCTAAGTGCTTTTAATGGTAATATTTCTTTTTGTATATATATGAACTTCAGTGTAAAACTGCCTATTTTTTTTAACCATACTATGCTAACTTTTTTAGTATCAGGGTATATGGGCCTAATATGTGATGTGTAAAGCTCTTAATTATCAAACTAATTGCTCGAGGAAAGCACATATTTTCCATTACAACTTTAAGCTTTTCTCTGCTAGTGGCTTTGGACAACACCACAAGTAGATTAGTTTATTTTTTTGCCATGTCTTTTGTGTTATGTATGTATTAGTAATTGAACTGTGAGATTTTTATTTTATGCAAACTGATTTTTTTAGCCTATGAGAAGCATGTGATAACATTTAGCTAACTTCTAAAATATATTTGAATTGATTCATACTAATAATGACCGTAAGTACTAAATACCATTGGAAGATTTCAGCATCTAAGCTTGGATAAAGTCATGTTAGATTAAAATGAACAATTATCTCTGGAGTTTTGTATACTAAATTTAGTGTCATGCGCTCTACTAATTCTTTTGATTATTGGTTTAAGCTAATTCTGTAACAAGCTTGGATGGGATCAGCAATACTGTGTACAGGTGTATGTATGAGTGGAGGTTTGAAGGTCATATAATAATTCAATTATATCTTTGTACTCCTACCTGAACTGTTGGTTTTAAATTTGTAATTGCCTATAGGTGAATGTATTCATGCAAGTAATTTAACTTCAGACTCTTAAATTCTTCACAGTTACTCCTATTTCTCCCCCTTCTGAGCTGTTGTAATAAATTACTTTACAACATCTCTTTGAGGACATACAGATAAGTATGTCCCTCCTTATTCAATTGGTTGGAGGAGATAATACTGAGCAACCAGTTTTTTATTTCTTGTTGGAAACTGAGTTTATCACATGCATTGAAACTTTACCTTTTCATCTTTAATCATTCTCCGTTTATCTTTGGGTAGGGAAGAAGCTGGGAGTAGGATGCTACTTGATATAATCAGCTGTCTACATGTTTTTTAAACAGTGTTCTCAGTGCTGTTCTCTACCTAGAATTGAACTCACTGAATCACTTTGCTTTACTTTGAGGCTTTTGGATTTGAACATACATGCAGCAGGTTCTTACAAAGAATTTGTAGTAAATAAAATAAGCAACATATTTTGCTAAAGAATAGAAGAGTGCCTTCTGTATATGAAATTGCCTCTTTTTTGCTAAGAAGAAGTCACTTCATTCATTCATAAAACAGTCTTTCTAAAGACTTTGGGTTCCTGGTTGCAACAATCAACTTCATTATCATTATGACATGAAGGAGTTCTTTTGTCTGGCTATACCGAAAGGAGGCCAGGAGACGTCTGACATGGGTTTAATCAGGCCGCAACTTTATTATTAGATGTCTGGGATTACCCGGCAGATAAAATTGTACAGTGCAGGTAACCCCATGTTTTTTCTGTAATTACCTGGGGGGGCTTTTACCAGCTCCCCCACTTTTTCCATCCATGTCCCTCCAGCAAATCCATTGCCAGGACCTTACCATCCACTCTCCTTGTAGAAGGGTTAAGGTGGGCTATAGGAGGGGGTTTGGCTCCCTGCCGTACCAATCATAGGAGTCCCCAACTGCCCCCCATTCGTTCCTTTAATGAATATCTCTTTTAAAGTCCTTTTCCAAGCCATTTATCTGGTCACTATATACTTTTCCTATGGAGTACCTGCACTGGACATCCGCTCGACACTTAAATAATGAGTTGTGACATATAGCCTCCTGACCTTCATGCCATGCATGAACAGACCACTAACTGAACTCACTGTGGGGGAAGGTGAAAAAATCCCAACTGCACCCAAGCCAATATGGTAGTAAGGAAAAAATTATTTCCCAGCCCCCCTAAAAAGGGGTGGCTAGCGTAATGCCCACAGCAGGTCTTGACCAAACCTGTTATTTTACCACAGGAAGGGTAGGGAGGATGGATCCTGCTTCATACTGCTCCATGTAAAAGGGAGGCTTCAGGTCCAGGGCTGCCTCTTTTAAACCCTGCATTCCTAGGGGATGAGTCAGCAACCCTGCTGACCCTATTGCAGCACTTTTCATCTTGCTCTTCCTTTCCTCCCCCCACCCAGCCATAAAGCACTGTTGCCTTTATTTGGCCAGCCCACTGCTTAAAGGTGCAGGGCGGTCATTGGCCATACAACTCAGTCTTGTAAAACCCCCATAGCCGTATCCCTTTGGATGTTGTGTTTAGCCAACATTGCTGCTTTTTGGTTTCTCCTCTTTGTATCTATCCCAAAACAGCCAGGTAGAATTGCGAGCAGTGGAACATAAGGACTGCTTGCTCTGTGTGCATCTTCCCAAAGGGTATGGGAGAAGGTGGCCATTGACCAGTCCCATTTCTGCACCAGCCTACGGAATAGACAGTGCATACTGCTAGTAGCTTCCACACAAAGGCTGCATCTATACTTGGAGCTAGGGCTGTGATTTCCATCTTGCGTAAACGTACTTTTGCTAGCTCTCATTGAGCTAGCACTTTAAAAATAGTAGTGCAGCTGTAGTGGCACAGACAGCAGTGAGCGGTGGGATGGGTTAGCTGTCCAGACAGACCTGCCTGGGCCCTGTGAGTAATTACTTGGGGTGGCTAACCTGTGCTGCCACTTCCCATGCTACTGTAGCTACACTATTATTTTTAGCATGCTAGCTAAATGAAAACTAGAGTGAATATGTCCAAGCGAGCTGGGAATTGCACCTCTAGCTCCAAGTGTAGATGTAGCCAAAGGTGGTATAGTTATTTACTCCAGATGGCCTGAGCATTTCCCCCAGCACTGGAGAGCTCTTGGGTAGCCCAGCAGTGCCCTCTTCTGAAGGCAATGGCTAAAGGACAAAGCCTGCCCCGTAACTAGGGCTGTTTGAAATTTTTTCATAGAAACTTTTTTTTGATGGAAAATTAGGTTTTCATCTAAATGAAAATTATAATAGAAAGTATCTGCTCCTCTCAATTTTTTTCATATTTAACCCCCCCCCCCCACCCAAATACTTTACATCCAAAAGTTTAAATTTTCTTTAAAGCTCACTTTCCAACCAGCTCTGCCTATAAGTTTTATGGCAACACATTATGCTATCATTAAAGTTATGCTGCTACAAATATACAATATGACTGTACTGAAATAATTTGTTTGGGTGGGAAAAAATCTTTAGAAAAATGGGACTGGTTGATAGTTAAATATTTTGTTTTTTATTGTGGCTGGCAGTATTTGGGAGCCACACATTTAAAAGCCTTTTACTATATGTCTTTAAATATTTTTTTAAACCCTTTTTAAAAAATTCTTCCAAGGAAAGTGCAAATGCACACAAACCTCTTCAATGAAATGAACAAAATATTTTAAATTAATACAATCATTATTACCAGCATCAGGACATCATTTTTTTTGTATATATAAAAAGCCACTAGTTGAGGCAAAAAATTTGCTTTCACATGGCTGCATTAATATGGCTCATATGTAATGTCATTATGAAAACTTTAGTTTACATTTTTAAATAGTATACACTGATCCTATGATTGTGTGCTGGCCATCTCCTGTGTCAAAGGTATTTAAAAAAAAAAAAAAGACAACTGAACTAAAAGCATAAAGCAATAATAAATTTTAGTTTTAGTTCTGTTGTCTTTTTAACTTTGACACAGAAGAGGGCCAGCTCACAATCATAGGATCAGTATATACTGTTTAAAAATGTAAACTAAAAGTTTTCATAATGACATTACATATGAGCCATATTGTATCGAGCTGCATTAATACATCCACATGAAAGCAAATTTGTTGCCTCATTATGTTGCCAATAGTTATTTTCCCATCAGAGCCAGCTGACACTTCAATCATTCTGAATGAATTTCATGTGTTTAGAATTTCACTTTCTGTATATATTGCAGGTGCCTGTTTGCATGTTCAAATCCCTGCATTTGTGTATATGAATAGATATTTGCACACTTTGATGCCTGTGCTCAGTGATTGTGACTGCAGTTTAGAAGACTGCAATGGGTATAGAACATAGAAGATAAATCCTACTGGATGTAGGAAAAATAGTGGAGGATCTTAATAGTGTGTACCCATAAATAATGTGCTAAACAGTCTATAACTAATGCTCCAGGGTTTAAAAGGCAGACAAACACCTTTTTCCTGGCTTCTAGACTTCCAGCTTGTGTACCCGAGTTGCTGCATGGCAAGCTAAGATGTGAATCTACCATGCATCACCTTGCCATGTGGTAACTCACTGTGTGGACACTGCTATAGCACAGTGAAAATCTCCATGTATGGCTCTCAGTCCCTAGTTTTTGTAGCTCAAAGGTAGTATGTTCCTGTAAAATAAGAACATGTAAAAGGAAAAGATTAAAAATGTTTGTCTTCAGATTTTTTTTTTATGGATTTGATATTTATAGAACTTTTTTAGCTCCTGCTAATCTGCTGAGTTTACATATCTTCAACAACAGAAGAATCACTTCCTGTTTCTGTTGTAAAGGCAATCTTCTGTAGTACCTTTTATAGTAAGACCTGAAAAATTGTGTGAACACCCCTGAGTTTAGCTACATTTTACTATTTTCATTAGATTGTTTCAAAAGGAGTTGAAAATATTATTAGATATGGTTAATATTCCATTATATGTCTCATATCAAGAGTGTTCATAACATTTTTTAGAGTTCCATCTTTCGTCAAGGCTGCCTGTATTGTCTTGCTATGTAGTGTTTGAGTCAGGATAAAAGAAAAGATGAAGAAAAATTTCCAGTTGTTAGAAAATAACTTGCTATTGGCAATAAATGCTATAGCAGTGCATTTATTTTTTTCCTCCTTTGCTTCCTCATTCCTTTTAAGGCCAATATGCTTTGATTTGAGGATACTTTATTTAAATTTCATTAAGTGTTTGGAATAAAAACAAGTAGTTTTTGTATTGCTTACAATACAATACAATACAATGTTTGATATTGCAGGATATTGTCAAACCTGGCTGCCTAAAGTTAGTCTCCCAAATCCATATTTAGGTAACTAATTTAAATGTTGCTTCTGAAAGTTAGACCACCAATGCTATACTGTAAATGGGCTCAGAATTCTAGGGAAGTGACACAATCAGAGAAAAATAACTACAAAATCTGGGTGATGGATGGAACCACCTTTTGTACAGTGTATCTTGAGTGGGAAAATAGATACCTGATGAAGTGCTCTCAGTATGCCTGTTTAGAAACATTGCCAACAGTCCTTGCACTAGCCCTGCCTCAGGAGTGTTGTGGCCAGGATTCTAGTGTGATGCATCCCAACTGGCAAAATGACGGCACCATGACGTTCTCTGACTTTTCTGCCCCACCACTGGCATATTGCACAGTGATCTCAGCTGTGTAAAGCACTGCATCCCAATGTTGAGAATCAAGATTGAGTTTTCTGACATGAAAGGCTGATGTGTTCTGTAACTGGATCTTCTGTATTATGGCAAGAAAGAGCAGAGACTGTTATGTGTGACCCATTCTGGGGAAGATTCTAAGTCACCGATTCTTTGAGCCCTGCAACAGATAGAAGGAAAATGAAGAGTGGTGTTACTGATGTCAAGATGCTATGTATTCGTATGTTTCTTGGGTTTTTGACATAGTATTGTAAGTCTGGGTAGGATAGTTCTTCTTACATTTTTATTGCTCCCTTTTATACTTACTTGATAGGCCACAGAGCTGTGTACATTGGTGTACATGTCCCATTTGGAAAGGAGGGCCGTCGACGTCATAGGCATCGTGGACATAGGCATCACAGAAGAAGAAAAGAGAGAGAAACTGATAGAGAAGATGGGCGAGAATCTCCATCATATGGTAAGAAAATTCTGCCTTATGGGGCTTTTTCATGTTGTTTAAAGAAAACCCCCCAAACAATAGCTAATCTAGATTATTAAACCTCGCTCTGTTTTCTTCACTATGAAAATATCTGGGATCAATTTAAGGTAATTACTGTTAATAGCAGGCAGAGGTTTTGTGGCTGTGCTCTATTTAAATCACAAGTTATTTGGCTCTGTATAGGTCTCTGGGTGAAGATCTATTTCCTCTGGTATTCAGGAAGTCAGACTATATGATTCTAATGGTCCTTTTTGACATAAAAATCTATAGATTTTTTACATGTCAAGAGTCCTCTTTAGGTTTTGTGATCTTGTGGTGGTCTTCCTTGTTGCATCATTCAATGCCACCAGTAGTGTGCTGGCAACCACATTGTGCTGTGGTCCACATTGTGCTGTATTGTCCACAGATGTATTACAGTGAGTACTTCAGCCTGTCTGCTGCCTGGGGTGACCTGAGAGTGACCAAAAGCAAGGGAGTGTCCCACCTCCTGAAGTTTTTTCTGCCCCCAAAGTGGCCAATGGCTCAATCCAAATTTCCTGCTGCAGAGTTTTTCTGAAGGAAATTCCAAACTTAATTTAAAAATGTTAGACTAGCAGTTTGACCCAATTTCTCTAATCTCTGATCCAGGGCCAAATTTGACTTTGGTGAAGATTGTCCCTTCTGCTCCACCTCTCTTCTGAAGAGTTTGCCACTTCAGGCTTCTAAGAGAGAGCTAGGACAAGGAAACATCAGAGCCAAAAGGAAAGGCCTGTGTCTCCTGCTTTTCCTCCTTTCCCCCAATTATATTGAATGCCCTGTTAGGGAGCTCAGCAAGCTCTGTGGGTAGGATCTTGTAGCCCAATCTGGGCAGGAAAGGGAGCCAAGCAAGAATAAATAGGCCAACTCTGATGCCCAGGCTGGATGGGGTTGCTTCAGCAGGAAAAGAGGCAGGCATGACGAGAAAAGAACCGATTGAAAGAACAATCGGTTTCCTCCTCATCTCCATGAAGGGAGTGAAGCCAGAAGGGTAGAGCGCCAGATGGAGGATCATGCCTGCATCCCTAAAGCCCGCATCAGCAGCCACTCCTTTGACTGTGGAGTTCTCACCTCCTTCTCTTCCGCTTCCTTGTGGGTTGCAGATAGAGGCACCAAACCAAGGTGGATTAAAAAAAACCCCTTTATTTAAAAAAACTATGGATTTTTTTATTTAAATTTGATTTTTTAATGATTTTTTTCTTTTTAAAAATCTGTTTAAAATGAAATCTGAATTTAGGCCGTAGCATATTTTGTATTAAATGTCTTATAATATTTAAAACATTTAAATAAAAAATAAATATGCTGAATCCATGACTCTCTCAAAAAACTTTGAGTTAAAGGCTGCTTTTCTATGTAAAGAATGAATCAAGGGAAAAAAAAATCTAACTTCTGTGTGTTTAATTAAATTCTCATTACCATCCTAATGCAGCTTGACACAAATCATGAACCAGAAGTTAACTATCTAGTAAATAAGTAATATATTTTTCACCATTTTTTAATGCACTAAAATGTAAAATTAATAAAAACATTAAGCTATATAATTGCTTAAATAGATCTATATAGTTATAGTGTATCATCCTAGGTAGCAAAAAGATGTACCAAATCTATTATAATGGCTCTATTTAGTTGTAAATCAGCAGATTTTAATGGTTATATCAATCAATGAGTGTGATGTTATTGACATGAACTGTGATCATATAGATCATTGTTGCAACCAAGGTCCGATACAGCGGACCCTCTCTAGACCACACATCACTAGAGCGCAGATTCTCATATAGCGCGGTTGCAGCGATGGATACCAAATTTAAATATTTAAATTGGGATTGGGATTGCAACCTTACCTCTGTCTGTTGAAATGGACAACCATTATAATAGTTCCATGATTTATTGTCTGGGGCTTATTTTCCTTTAAATATTTAAATTGGGATCCATGGTAACACAGCCCCCGCTTTAACGCGATACCGTGCATGGATCCCGAACCCCGCGTTCTAGTGAAGGTCCAGTGTAGTTCCACTAAATCTTGTACAAAGGTCAAATAAGGTGTCTATGGAAAGGTTGTAATTTGCTGGTTATGATTATGCTGTCTGTATGTGTGTATCATTTTTTGTATTTGAAGGTATGAATATTGCCTCTGTAGTTGTATCATAGAATCATAGAATATCAGGATTGGAAGGGACCTCAGGAGATCATCTAGTCCAACCCTCTGCTCAAAGCAGGACCAATCCCAAATTTTTGCCCCAGATCCCTAAATGGCCCCCTCAAGGATTGAACTCACAACCCTGGGTCTCAATGTGTTTGATTCTTAAGTAGCATCAGTGAAGCACTTGGTCAGCTTCTTGAGAAAGGACTATTCTGAGTAAGTGCCCAATCCTTTCTCTGTGACATTTTGTTCCTTCCCTAGAAATTTTGTCACTTTGAGAAAATCCTACACTGAAGATCTGTGGACATAACCCGGAGAGAGGATGGGAGAATTTGTGATTGCTTACCTGGAAATTTTCTTTTCATTGAAGAGAGAGGTCCGCAAATCTGGTCCTCCCTGAAAAAGGCAGATCTGTTTAACTTGCGGTTAAACTTCTCTTGTTCACCTCATGTTGAATATTATTTTTGCAAGGTGCAGGATGAGAGATTTATTTTTTTTTGTTTTATGGTCCAGAGGGGCTAGTTTTGGCAGCATCTTGAAATTAAGGGGGTCTCCAGAAGGGGGGGACTAGTCCCCAGCCTTCCAGTCAGCTTTGATTTTTCCCCCTAGAGCTGCAGACTGGTGATGACCCACACTGAGCATCTGTGGACCTATCCCTTCAAAGAAGGGAAAATTTTCACGTAAGCAACCAAAGTTCTCCCACGTGCAACCTTACCTCTGTGTGTTGACCATAATAATAGTTCCATGATTTATTGTCTGGGGCTTATTTTCCTTTGTAATGTCTATTGTTGAATTGTGCTTATCTTTGAAGAGAAAAAAATAGATATGATCTATTTCTCTTTCAAGTATGAGACTAAGATGTCTTGCCCTTTGAGTTTGTGTTGACTTTTTTCATGTTACCAATTTTGTTGTTGTTTGTTTTGAGGTGTGGAATTATGGAAAGAATTTAAATATTTTTAAGCTCTTGCCATAATTTCACAAGTGTGTTAACTAGAGTGTAGAAGTAGCTTATTTTCCTCCTCCTTTTGTTTTTAGAAACCCATTACAGGATATCTGTATTTGGCAAACTATTCCCATCTTCTTCTGATGACAGATTTTCAACACTCCATATTTCCAACACTCCCTCCACTGTGAGAGGGAGGATAACGTTTTAATTATTGCAAGGTGTTAACATTTCAATAGAAGTATTACCTTCTAAACGATTATTTTTTCCATCAAGACACCCCATCCCAACGAGTGCAGTTTATCCTGGGTACTGAGGATGATGATGAAGAACACATTCCCCATGATCTCTTCACTGAAATGGATGAACTGTACTTCAAGGATGGGGAAGAATATGAATGGAAAGAAACTGCCAGGTGAACCAAACATAGATCTGTTTCATGTAACCTTTTCCACTGATCTTGTTTACTTTGTCCTCAGAAATCAATTTTAGATTAGAATTTTCAAGTCAATAAGCAGGAAATTTGCCTCCCAATTAGCATTAACACCAATGAAAATTGAAAGTTTGATTCTCTGGGCCCCTCATTGAAAATATGCCCAAACCTCTGGAGGAAATTTCTTGAAGGTCTTTGCTGTTGCTGTGCTGACTTTATTTCCTAAAGTTGATTAAATGTAGTGTTGCAAACAGTATAGGTATAACTGACAGTGAGTACAGATGTTACGTAGTATTGTTTTTTGCTGTGACAAAAAGTAAACAAAAATGGAAGGACGGAAAGTCATTGATACTAATTTATTGTATTTTTCTTTCAAGAAACAAAAGAATCCCAAACTAGGTAATAACGCACACTAAACTAAGTTAAAAGAATGTTAATTAGGTTGCAAAGTCAAGTACTTGAAAGTTAGCATATGCCAGATTTATGCTTGTCCTGTGCAACCTTAATTCCTTAATTTTCCCCTCCTTGTGCATATGCATTGTGATAGTCTTCTGTATCTGAGCTCTTTAATTACATGATCACATACTATCTTTTCCACAACGCACAGGTTGGACACCCAAGAGGCAGAATTAAGATTGCATGGGCATCTGTAAATCTGACATTTCCTAACTTTTGAGTGCTTGACTTTGCAATTTATGCATCATTTATTAGTATAGTACCATAGATATGCATAGTGATTTATAAACTAAATATTTTTGACATGTTTGACTCCAAAAGCCTACAATTTATGTTTGATGGATATAAATCATACAGTTAAAAGATTAACTGAGTGTGGGAATGCTCTGTCTTGGTTGATCATGCTTGGTACCTGGGCAGAGGGTTGTTGGGCCAGATTCACAAAGGAACTTAGGCACCTGGATTTAGGTACTGCTGCAATCCACAAAACCCCTGCTCACCTGCTGCTTAACCCTATAGGTATCTAAACTCACTTGGTACCTAAATTTTCAAGGTGAAATTTCCTTAAGCACCTAGGTTTCCACCTCCTGGGTGCCCGGCTGACTATCTCATACCCAAACCCAAGCTTGATCCATAAAGCAGAATACATAAGCATTCATTCCCCCATCTCTCTTTACTGTGGGACTTGATCCAGTAGGTGTGGTCTGAGTTTGCCTACTACATTGTGCCCCATTCTGAATTTAGCTGGTGGTGGTACCTCCCTTATAACTGTTAGTCCAGTGGTTAGAGCACTCACCTGGGATGTGGGAGACCCTAATCACTGGGCTACGGGGAATTCTGACGGGGGTCTTCCGCAGTCTCTCCTATTGAAACAGTTTCACTTTTTAGAGAGAGAGAGAGAGAGAGAGAGAGAGAGAGAGACTGACTCTATATTGTGATGATCAGGGCACCCATCTGGTAACTGGAAGACCCAGGGTCCAGTCCTCCTGCTCCATGACTGCTTATCCAAAATGGAAAAGCTTCAACAGGAGAGGTTGAGAGGGGCCCCCCCCTAAGAATACCCCACAGCTCTATGGTTAATGTCCTGAGAGATGGGAGACTCCTGTTCAAATCCTTTATTCGCCTCAGGCTGAGCGAGGAATTGAACCTGGGTCTCCCATGTCCCAGGTGAGTGCTCTAACTACTTCCCATTGGCTAGCTTAGGCAGCTTCCTGTCTAGCAGGCTGGCTTTTGTCAATTCCAATCTTATGCCCCTCTCTCTCCCTAAACATTGTGTGGGGAGACTAGGCACCAAACTCAGGCTGTGTGAATCCCATTGTTGTTCCAGTGACTTTCTATGTGCCTAGAAGTTAGGCATTGGGATATTCAGTGTTGTGACACCTACATACTTTTGTGGAACTGGGCTGTTGTTTCAAACATAAGAAGGGGCATGAAAAAAGCAGAATCAAGTATGGGAATGGGTGATAGAGGATGCATTAAGGTAGAAGGATTGAGCATGGAGCATAGGGGCTGAAAGGGGGATGTAGACAGAAATAAAAGATGATGTATGCAGGTGGATATAGCTTTTGTTTTGCAGCCTACTGAAAACAGGAAAAAAAGTCTCTTCAGTAGTAATCTGTACATATGCCATAATATATATTTATATTTCAGGTGGCTAAAATTTGAAGAGGATGTTGAAGATGGTGGTGATAGATGGAGCAAACCTTATGTGGCAACTCTGTCTCTGCACAGTCTCTTTGAACTGAGAAGCTGTATTCTAAATGGGACAGTCATGTTGGACATGAGAGCAAACACACTAGATGAGATAGCAGGTTGTAACAAAATAATGCTGGCTGGATATTCTTGTTGGTTCATATAAATGTCCAATCTCCCTTTGAACCTTGCTAATTTTTCGTCCTTGGTGACATCCTGTTGCAGTGAGTTCCACAGTTTATATGTATAAATAAATAAAACTTAAAATGAATTACTTGTCTAATCTACATTTGCTAAAACAGACTTATTTAATGGGATATTCAGGGCAATATTCTATGGTAGTGGATTTTCCTGTAGGAATAATATATTATTCCATCTTTGTTTCCTCTGAAAGAGGAACAGATGCATATATAGTGTATCCTAAAGACTTTTTTTTTAAATTAACATTACAGGACTCACTTCATTTGAGTATCAAAGCATCACAATATTATTAAAATTTCAGACATTGTGGCCATTTTAAAGATCCCAGGGAACTTTCTTATAAAAGCTATAATGTTAACCCAAGTGTCTTCTGTAATTATATTTGGCCTACCTCAGTTCTTTTTCATTTTCAATTAGATACATATCTTAACCAGTATAGATTGCTGTGTGTGGTGTTATGTGCTGTAATCGTGTTTATCTTCAGAGGAGACTGTGTTGCTGTGGTAGATAAAGTGATCCCTGCATAGTTTATTTTGTTTATAAAACATTATATCATCTTTTGATACAACAGGTACTATATAAATATAAGTTCTTAACCTTACTAGGGATCTCAATATAAATATTAGAAATGGTAAAATGTAACAAAAAGGTCTTTGTATTTTGCTCAAAACAGATTCATACAAATTTCTTCCAGATAGGGCTTGTGTTACTGACTTTGTGCAACTTAAGGTGTTGTCCTAGAAATCTTTCAAGATTCTTTAAACTAGTCAGTAAAAGAAAATGCTGGTTGCTGTTTTACACAGCCATATAGGCAGATTTTCATTCCTCAGTTTATATTTGAGGTATTTTGGAAACATGGCTGATTATACATTTTCATGTGATTAAAAATATCGAAAAACCCACACAAATTTTGCAAATTGACCAGTTTTGCCACACTTTGTGTCATTCTCACTCTCTTGTAAAAATGTGAAATGGAAAGTCCAGTAAGGAATCTTGAAGGTTAGGGCAACTTAAAAAAAGAAAGTTTAGACATTTGAAGGATTAGGCTTGTCATTTTATATAGTAAACTATGTTGAAAGAACACTGAAGTTGCAAAATCAAGCACTCAGACATTAGGAAATTCCAGAATTAAGGTTGCTATACAGAGGTTTCTATCTGGTTTGTACATCAAGCCCTTGCTTGTGGTAGTTTTTGCAACTACACTATTTTCCAGTGAAGAGTGGTGTTTATTTGATGTATCATTGAATACACACCTGCTTTTTGTAATGAAGGCTGTAGTAAGTAGGAAGTTGAAATAAAGATAAATGACAATATTTTGTTAATTGGTTAACAAATCTATTTATTCCTATAGACCTTTTATTTTAAAGTGTTTTTTTAAAGTGCTGTTTTGGAAAGAATACTGTTGAAAGATCCAGAGAAACATTTGCTCAAAGTGCATAGATTTGAACTGTTGGCCCACACTATTCTTGGCTATTTCTTTTCAAAAAGAAAAGGAGTACTTGTGGCACCTTAGAGACTAACAAATTTATTAGAGCATAAGCTTTCGTGAGCTACAGCTCACTTCATCGGATGCATTTGGTGGAAAAAACAGAGGAGAGATTTATATACACACACACAGAGAACATGAAACAATGGGTTTATCATACACACTGTAAGGAGAGTGATCACTTAAGATAAGCCATCACCAGCAGCAGGGGGGGGAAAGGAGGAAAACCTTTCATGGTGACAAGCAAGGTAGGCTAATTCCAGCAGTTAACAAGAATATCAGAAAGAAAAGGAGTACTTGTGGCACCTTAGAGACTAACAAATTTATTAGAGCATAAGCTTTCGTGAGCTACAGCTCACTTCATCGGATGCATTTGGTGGAAAAACACACACATTTTTCCACCAATGCATCCGATGAAGTGAGCTGTAGCTCACGAAAGCTTATGCTCTAATAAATTTGTTAGTCTCTAAGGTGCCACAAGTACTCCTTTTCTTTTTGCGAATACAGACTAACACGGCTGCTACTCTGAAACCAAGAATATCAGAGGAACAGTGGGGGGATGGGGTGGGAGGGAGAAATACCATGGGGAAGTCAGCCATAAAAATGTTGGCATACTGTGGGGCCATGCGGGTACCCATCGCAGTGCTGCTGATTTGAAGGTATACATTGTCACCAAATGTGAAATAGTTATGGGTCAGGACAAAGTCACAAAGTTCAGCCACCAGGTTAGCCGTGACATTATCGGGGATACTGTTCCTGACGGCTTGTAGCCCATCTTTGTGTGGAATGTTGGTGTAGAGGGCTTCTACATCCATAGTGGCTAGGATGGTGTTTTTAGGAAGATCACCAATGGACTGTAGTTTCCTCAGGAAGTCAGTGGTATCTCGAAGATAGCTGGGAGTGCTGGTAACGAAGGGCCTGAGGAGAGAGTCTACATAGCCAGACAATCCTGCTGTCAGGGTGCCAATGCCTGAGATGATGGGGCGTCCAGGATTTCCAGGTTTATGGATCTTGGGTAGCAGATAGAATACCCCAGGACGGGGCTCCAGGGGTGTGTCTGTGCGGATTTGTTCTTGTGCTTTTTCAGGGAGTTTCTTGAGCAAATGCTGTAGTTTCTTTTGGTAACTCTCAGTGGGATCAGAGGGTAATGGCTTGTAGAAAGTGGTGTTGGAGAGCTGCCTAGTAGCCTCTTGTTCATACTCCGACCTATTCATGATGACGACAGCACCTCCTTTGTCAGCCTTTTTGATTATGATGTCAGAGTTGTTTCTGAGGCTGTGTATGGCACTGTGTTCTGCATGGCTGAGGTTATGGGGTAAGCAATGCTGCTTTTCCACAATTTCAGCTCGTGCATGTCGGCGGAAGCAGTCTATGTAGAAATCCAGGCTGCTGTTTCGACCTTCAGGAGGAGTCCACCCAGAATCCTTCTTTTTGTAGTGTTGGCAGGAAGGTCTCAGTGGGTTAATATAGATTCATAGATTCATAGATACTAAGGTCAGAAGGGACCACTCTGATCATCTAGTCCAACCTCCTGCACAGCGCAGGCCACAGAATGTCACCCACCCACTCCTATGAAAAACCTCACCCATGTCTGAGCTATTGAAGTCCTCAAATCATGGTTCAAAACTTCAAGGAGCAGAGAAGCCTCCCTCCAGTCAACCATGCCCCATGCTACAGAGGAAGGCAAAAAAAACCTCCAGGGCCTCTCCAATCTGCCCTGGAGGAAAACTCCCTCCCGACCCCAAACATGGCAATCAGCCAAACCCTGAGCACATGGGCAAGATTCACCAGCCAGATACCCAGGAAAGAGTTTTCTATAGTAAATCAGATCCCATCCATCTAATATCCCATCTCAGGGGATTTGGCCTATTTACCCTGAATATTTAAAGATCAAAAATATGTTGGTCAGAGGTGTGTTGGAAATATTCCTTGAGTCTGAGACGTCAAAAATAGGATTCTAGGTCACCACAGAACTGTATCATGTTCATGGGGGTGGAGGGGCAAAAGGAGAGGCCCCGAGATAGGACAGATTCTTCTGCTGGGCTAAGAGTATAGTTGGATAGATTAACAATATTGCTGGGTGGGTTACGGGAACCATTGTTGTGGCCCCTTGTGGCATATAGTAGTTTAGATAGCTTAGTGTCCTTTTTCTTTTGTAGAGAAGCAAAGTGTGTTTTGTAAATGGCTTGTCTAGTTTTTGTAAAGTCCAGCCACGAGGAAGTTTGTGTGGAAGGTTGGTTCTTTATGAGAGTATCCAGTTTTGAGAGCTCATTCTTAATCTTTCCCTGTTTGCTGTAGAGGATGTTGATCAGGTGGTTCTGCAGTTTCTTTGAGAGTGTGTGGCACAAGCTGTCAGCATAGTCTGTGTGGTATGTAGATTGTAATGGATTTTTTACCTTCAGTCCTTACAGTGTGTATGATAAACCCATTGTTTCATGTTCTCTGTGTGTGTATATATAAATCTCTCCTCTGTTTTTTCCACCAAATGCATCCGATGAAGTGAGCTGTAGCTCACGAAAGCTTATGCTCTAATAAATTTGTTAGTCTCTAAGGTGCCACAAGTACTCCTTTTCTTTTTGCGAATACAGACTAACATGGCTGCTACTCTGAAACCTGTTATTTCTTTTCAGTGGCTCTAGATGCACAGTTTGCCAAAGAAAATAAACATGATTCTTCATGAATTAATTTTACTGATTTTTCAGATGTGGGTTAATGTGGTGGTCTTGGGTATGCATATATTTAACTTAGATTTGATTTTAGTATTTTTCTCATGATAGATATGGTGTTGGACAACATGATTGCTTCTGGTCAGCTGGATGAGTCCATAAGAGAGCATGTCAGAGAAGCTCTCCTCAAGAGACACCATCACCAGAACGAGAAGAAATTCAGCAGTCGGATTCCCCTGGTTCGGTCCTTTGCAGATATAGGCAAGAAACATTCTGACCCTCACTTGCTTGAACGAAATGGTGAGATAAGTTGTAGCATCTAATTTATTCTAACCTGATACAAATAATATATTAACACGGGAGAGGAGGGAGAAGACGGCAGATAATAGTGGATACATTTTCTGAGTCCTTCTTGGTATGTAAAAGTTGTGTAGTGGTTCTTTTGTGGAGTTTGGACATTTACCTATATTTTGCATGTATAAAGTCTTGTTTTGCTTCTTGTAACCGCTATGATGTCTTGACTTACTGTCTTTATTTATGCTCTAGTATGGTTTAGTTGTCTGTTATGAGTAAGGCTGTGATTTAGTCATGGGTATTTTTAGAAAGTCATGGACAGGTCAATCAACAAAAATTCACAGCCTGAGACCTGTTCATGATTTATACTATAAGTACACTTGACTAAATCTTGGGGGAATCACTGCTGAGGGGCTGCTGGTGGTGGTAGTGGGGAGGGGGAGTGTATGCTGCGTGGGGGGGTGGCCCAGCAATATATTCAGTTGGTCATAACACTTTCACAGGATATGTTTCAATTAATTCTATATTTTTGGAAGGTTTAAAGTCATCCTTTTAACTCAGCCAGGCAAAGCTTCATGTGCATCAAGGAGTCTGACTACCGGATTATAGCTTCTGATTCAGTCTCTCTTTTATTTATTGTTTTAGAGACTTAATCAAGGTCTTAATGGTCAGTGAAATTTTTAATTTTTATTTTATATTAATTGTGTTCATCTGACTTGAGTTTTGCTTTCATATAGTTGACCAAAAAGGGAGTTCATTTTTTAATTAAAAATAATAAACTACCTCTAGCTAAGGTTTGTTTAGTATAGTAGAACCTAGGTAAAAAACATCTTCACAGGATGTACCATGTCTCCTGCTGATAACTAATTTCTGACCACACTCCGGCATCCTGATACATTTCTTCCAGGTACTCAATTTCTAAGTTCAAACATTACCACTCCAGGACAGCCTATCTTACCTTTATTCTTCCCTTGTGGCCTCTGCCATCCCCCCAGAGTTCTCCATCTTCTGTTTTGGATTTCCAGTCACATCTGCCTCGACATCTACTGGTTGACTTGAGAGCTTTGGCCTAGTAGGGATTGAAGTATTGGGCCCATCCGAGCCTGATTAATGTCTCTCCTTAAAATAAAGTATTTGGGTTCTTGACCGTTCTGGTGCAAGATGTGTTATGTCTTCTGCGTTGGGGCATGTACTTACTTGGGTTGTTCTAAGTGCTAGAGTGTGCTGAGTTTGATTTGTGCCGTAAAGGTATTCTAGCTAGTTTCCTAATGTAGGCTGAGGATTAGAAAAACTGGACAGTATCTGATGTCAGCGCATACTGAAAACAGTTTTTTTGCCAGGATGTTTCAGACATCTTGGTTTCTAAAAGGAAGAAAATGGTCCTAAACTTTGAACTGATTGTGCAGACTTCAGTTGCAATGAATAACTGATACTTTATTCAGTATGTGTGTTGAAACTTGCAAGAAAACTGCAGCATTCCAAGTCTAAATAACACATGCCTAATCCATACATCTGCATCCCTAGAAAATAGTATTCAGAGAATTTAATACCCATGTAAGATATCTTTCTGGTCTTGAAAACAAATTAAGTTCTTTTTCACATTATGGACTACATTGGATTCTTAATTACAACATGCAAAAAAGAACATTGTGTTTTATCAGTCTAATTTGCTACCGAAGCAGCAGTTCACTAGAGACTAATTTCAAATCTCTAATACTGAAAATGAAATAATTTTAAATAAGATTCAATCTGTAGAATGTACTCTTCAGGTAAACCCTCTAAATTTGGGTTTTTCCTGTATACTTATGGACACTACCTCTCCATCGCTCAAAAGAACGTTAGGATTGTTCAGTATGTAGGTCCTCCTTATACATTTTATACTGCACGTGATAATACTGAATGCTTCTGTGTTTTTTGGTACCTGCCTGATGGTGTAATATATATGAGCGAGAGAGAGAGAGATATCTTCACCTCTAGATCTTTAGTAAAATTCATCATATTTTTGCTCTGTCTGAGATGGAACACCAGTCATTGTGCATGTACTCATGTACGTTTGGGGAGTTGCAGTCTCTTCTCTAGACATGCTCTTCCCCAACCCCACCTTCCCCAGGGAAATGGTGGGATGAAGCTAGAGAACTCTTTAGAATCTTTTTCCCTGGTAGGGAAGAACAGGCACCTATCAGAAACTTGTCTCTGAGGGAAGGATGGTGACTCTATTCTCCATTTTGGAATAATGGGGAAACAAAAAGATAAAGAGAGACTGTATTGTTTGGCAAGGGAGAGAGAGAGAGAGATTTGGAGAAACTTGAGGTTAAGTAGATGAATGAGATTGTAATAAAAGAGATCGAGGAGTAGTATAGTTTGACACTTGTACATTTCACTCCAGTGCAAACAGGAGACACTTTTTGATCTAGAACATAATACTCCTGGGGGAGTTCTGTACACCTGCGCAATGCAGAATTTGTGTAGAATTAATATTCTCCCCCCACCGAAATGGGCTGCAGAGCTGCTGGTCCCAGCAGAGCCCAGCTCACTGGCTTGCAAATAAAAGACACTGCCAGGGGGACAGGGAGGTAGCTGAAGGTTTCCTGGCAGCTGCATTTCCCGGCACATCCTGAAGGAAGGAGGCGGCATGCAGGAAACTCCGTACAAATCTGGAACCCAGCATCAGGCTGTTTCTCCCTCTGGATTCCTGGGCTCTGAAAGGGAGGGGGTATGAGTGTTTGGAATGGAGGGGGGCCCCATGGCTGAGCTCGGAGGTGGGGGGAGGGTATGAGAGTCTGGACTGGGTGTGTGGCGGGGGGGGGGTGTCAGTTTCTGGATTGGGGGATTTGACAGGGCTCTGTGGGGTGAGGGTGCAGCTGAGTTCGGGGGAGGGGGAAGTGGCAGAGAAACAGGAACTGGGCTGTCGTAGGGGTTTTAATTCTCTACTCCTGGGCAAATTTTTTTTGTGTCTGTGTTGTTACAGACATAATTTCTGACAAGTATTTTGAAATAAATTACCAAAATAATTGAAACTGGCATGATTATGTCATGTTATTTTGACAAATTAAATATGCAGAATTTTTAATTTTTTGGCACACAATTCCCCGAGGAGTAACATAAAATAGGCTGCTGCAACCTATATTAAGTAGCAGCTGCCCTTAATTTTTTTTAAAAAATGGAGTATTTCAACTATTGTATTGTTATATGATGATATGTTACTTGACATGGTGTCATATTATGCACCACCACTACTACAAAGGTGTAATGAAATAATGCAAAAATTATAAACGTAAAAATAATGTTAAAATATGTTTTTGTTTTTAAATGAAGATTTTGAATTTTTTCCCCCCAAATAAAATTTTGGGGAACTTCCATTTCATGGAAAATTCTGAAAATGTGTTTTCATTCTGATATGTAATGAAAACGAATTGTAAAATGTCAACATTAAGTTTTGGCTGGCTCTAAATATGATAGCATCTTATGCTATGAACAAATAACTGTAAGCAGTGGTGTCAGTTGGACTATACCTTTTAGTGCTGATAGACTGAAATTTGGTCCCTGACCAAATGTTAGTGAATGCTAGTGATTTTAAGATATTCTCCTTCAGGTTAGATTTAGTAGGTTATTTTTAACTTGGAAACCTGATGCCTGCCTTTGTCCTCGACAGTAAGTTTTACTGAAATATCAAATGTTAACTATTTCCTTCCTTCCCTTTACAAGCTTTTATGTAGTGCTTTACAAAGAGTTTCATTATCCCCATTTCACAGATGGGAAGACTGAGGGATAGAGAAGTAAAACTTGAACAAGCTCTCCCAGCAGGACAAGTAATTATATTTAATTTGTGGTACAAATGCTCCTGACCTGACCTTGTCACAGTAGCATTATGTCTTAGCCTAGTAAAAAGCTTTTAGTACAAATGATATATAGTAATTTCCAAATTTGAATTTTTTTCCTTTTTAACATCTAGTGAAACAATTATTTTAGATGTCAATGTTTTATGATCATATGCTACATTCTTATTGGACCTTTTTTAAGCAGTTACTTTTTTAAGCAGTCATATCCTTTTCTCCTAAATCCCCATTGTGTGCTAATCGGTACTTGCCAGTAAGGTATCTGCTTACTTTTCTAATATCTAAAAATCTTATTCACTTTTGCATCTTGCTTAACTCTTATCTCACCTGCATGAATGTGACACTTTTTGCTCTTAAAGATTGTAGTTTACTATGTAAATTGTACATGCATAATTTGTCTTTTTTAAAAAAAAAACTTGTTTCCCTGCTGTAAACTTCATTTTGTGTTTCATTTATTTGTTTTATCTCAGGGGAAGGCCTTTCAGCCTCCCACCACTCTTTGCGAACAGGTCTCTCTGCTTCAAATATTTCCCTGAAAGGAGAAAAACGTTTGTCCCTTCTTCTCCATTACCTTCTTCCTTCTTCAAGAGCTGGAACTCCGGCAGATTCAAGGTGTACAACCCCACTACCTACCCCTCAAAACACACCACCCTCCAGTCCTAGCAGCGGCCGCCTGGCAACCACAAGTTCCCAGCCGAGTCAGCTTCAGGGCAAGGAACTGCTGGTGTCACCTGCCAGTGATGATATTCCCACAGTAATAATCCATCCACCTGAGGAGGATTTAGAAGTTCAGGAAAAGAAGACAGAGGATAATATTAACATACCAGGCAATTATCCAAACTTAAACTGTCCATGTGTGATGCTCTCTGAATCTGGATCACTTGCATTGCAATGTTGAGCACATAGCTTGAGCATAAATGAGTATTATTTACAACTGTTACCTCTGTCTGCATGTTTTATTTCTTCTGAAGTATGATTGTTTCTTATACAACATAATAGATCTATTCCAAAGATTTTTACTCTTAAAAAAAATTAACAGAAAGGTTGAAGTTCACTTATTTATAATTGCATTTTAACTCCTTAAACCAATGAAAAATAGAATTTTTCATACTTAACCTTTTTATTTGTCTGATTAAAAAGGAATGTTTGTGTTTTTGTTTCAAAAATAAGCAATTTTTAAATAAAATTGACTTTTAAATAGGCAAGATGTCAAAAATGGTGGCCTTTTTCTTTCACTCACCTTGAATTCATGTAAATGAAGATTTAATTTAGTCCCTAAGTTTGGTGTGTGGTTTAAAGACATGGAACATGCTCTGAAGTATTTATAGTCTATATCAGACATGTTACAACATGTGGATAAGAAATGAGCGAAGGTAGGTGATAGGAAGAAACAAGGGTTACAGTTACAAAGTTAGGATAGTAGTTTAGTCAGTTGTGTTTTTGTGCCATGATGGATTTGGTTTTTAAATACTTTCTCTTAAACTTTAGCTTAAGTTTGAGATTTTTATAATATAAACTTATGAACAGAAGTAGTGTACCTTAAAACTGGCATATCTAGCATTTCTACAATTGGTGCCAGTGAATTTTCCAATGGTGCATTATCACAGTGTCAAATGCTTAATGACTGTTGGGGGGGAACAGGCGGAGTGTTGTTTTGTTTGTATTTTTAATTTGCAGAGTATTGTAAATTAGCTATCAGTTAGCACAGATCCTGTGATGATGTTGGTCTGTGAAACACTTTGAGGCTGTTTAGCGCGTGTAAAAAGCATAATATATATGACAACACTGGATATAAGAGAAAAATATTCCTCTGAAAATGCCTCATTAATATGTTGAGTAAGCGTTTGTTTTTATCCCAGAAATCGATTAATAACATTTGAGTTTTTCCGTCATTTCTTAGCATTAGAGCCAATTGGAGGCTGAAGATTTTGACAATTCTTGTAGTTAACTCTTTGTAGAGGTCACTTTTCTCTTTGCCTCCAAGTGCCTTCGTTTTTTTTCTTTGAAAATGACTGAACACCTTACCAGGAAAACAGAAAATGTTCAAAATGTGAAATTGCTTATGCTCACCATTCTGAAACTGTTCTCCATTTGCGTGGATTTGGACTGCTGTAACTCAAATATTTGATCAGGCACAATCTCCTTGATGATCTTCCTTATTATCTAGTAAGAGAAATTGGGAGACACATACAACCCTCCAACCAGACTGGTTATCTAGCACAAACCCTTTATCTCTGGGCATCTTGAAAAAACAGATCCATCCCATTACCTGGCCAGACCTGAGGTGAGTGATTCTGGCCCAGCCAACCCTATCTATCCATTTCTAATACAGGCCCAGGTTCAGGGTAACAAGGAGAAGGAAGTTTGGGGCATGTTCTGCAGGGAGTAATCGGTGTCAAATTTCCTGGTTATCTGCTTTTTCTCTTTTTCTACCGAACGGTAGTGAATATATTAAGCTTCAGAGAGTAAGTAGAGCTAAATCTGTCCTAACACCAGTGCTCTGAGTCGTTGAACAAGGCCTTTCCTCCCTTCATAAATAAAAATAAATCTTGTCCTCTGCCTCCTTAATATAGGAAAAACACTTCTAATGAACAGAATGTTTATATAAAGATCATTCTCCCCCTCAAATCCAAGGATGATTTTATATTTTTCATGGAGGAGGGGAGGATGGCTCTTCCAGCATTAAACAACTGGACATGGTTAATGGCTCTGCACTAAAGACCACAGCCTTCACTTTGGTATCTCTTCTCTAATGAGAGAGACAAAATGCCATACGCAGTCCTGTAGAACCTGAGAGAGACAAGTGAAGATAAAGCTCTCCAGCTGAATCCAAGACCATTTTAAATTGATTCTAAGCCTCAAGGAGATGTATTCCCATATTTATAAAGGAGAAATATGAAGAGGATGATCTCCCCAGTTCCTCTGGCTGTATATACTCTGGTCTCTTTATGTCTGATCCACTGTTTAGAAGTAGATTTGTTTTTCTGGACCCCCCCCCAAAATCCAATATTAACATGGAGATGCCCTTGAGAAGAGTCTCTCAAACTCTGGTCCATGGGCTACCACTGGTCTGGAGCCTTTCTTAAGAACATAAGAATGGCTATACTGGGTCAGACCAAGGGTCACTCTAGCCCTGTATCCTGTCTTCTGACAGCTAGATGCTTCAGTGGGAATGAACAGAACAGGGCAATTATTGAGTGATTCATCTCCTGTTGTCCAGTCCCAGCATCTGGCAGTCAGAGACTTAGGGACACCCAGGACATGGGGTTGTGTCCCTGACCATCTTGGCTAATAACCATTGATGCACCTATCCTCCATCAACTTATCTGATTCTTTTTTGAACCCAGTTATAGTTTTGGCCTTCCCAGCATCCCCTGGCAATGAGTTCCACAGGTTGACTGTACGTTGTGCGTGTACTTCCTTCTGTTTGTTTTAAACCGGCTGCCTATTAATTTAATTGGGTGACCCATGATTCGTATGTTATATGAAAGGGTAAATGACACTTCCTTGTTCACTTTCTCCATACCATTCATGATTTTACAGACCTCTATCATATCTCTCTTCCCCCCCTTCCCCATCATCATCTTTTCCATGCTGAACAGTCCAATTCTTTTTAACCTCTCCTCATATAGAAGCTGCTCCATGCCCCTAATAATTTTTCTTGCCATTCTCTGTACTTTCTTTCAGTTCTAATGTGGTGTGTGTTTTTTGTTTTGTTTTTGTTTTTTTTTAGATTGGGCAACTAGAACTACAGGTAGTATTCAAGGTGTGGGCATACCATGGATTTATGTCGTGGTGTTATATTTTCTGTTTTATTATCTATCCCTTTCCTAATGGTTCCTAATGTTCCGTTAGGTTTTTTTAACTGTTGTTTCACATTGAGTAGATGTCTTCAGAGAACTATCCAGAGTGACCCCAAGATCTTCCTTGGTAACAGCTAATTTAGACCCCATCACTTTGTATATATAGTTGGGATTTTTTCCAATGTGCATTATTTTGCATTGATCAACATTGAATTTCATTTGTCATTTTGTTGCCCTGTCACCCAGTTTTTGTAAGATCCCGTTGTAACTCTTTGCAGTCAGCTTTGGACTTGAATAAATTTGTGTCATCTGCAAATTTTGTCACCTCGCTGTTTATCCCTATTCATGGATATGTTGAATAGCACTGCTCCCAGTACAGATCCTTGGGTGACCCTGTTATTTACCTCTGTCCATTGTGAAAACTGACCATTTATTCCTACCCTTTGTTTCCTGTCTTTTAACCAGTTACTGATCCATGAGAGGATCAACTCTCTTATCACATGACTGCTTACTTTGCTTAAGAGCCTTTGGTGAGGCTTTCTGAAAGTCCAAGTACACTATATGCACTGGATCACCCTTGTCCAATGTTTGTTGACCCCCTCAAGAATTCTGGTAGATTGATGAGACATGATTACCCTTTACAAAAGCTGTGCCAACTTCCCAAAGAAAGTTGTGTTCGTCTGTGTGTCTGAATTTTGTTCTTTACTATAGGTTCAGCCAATTTGTACGAATGTTATGCTTCCTGGCCTATAATTGCCAGGATCACCTCTGGAGGCTTTTTAAAAAAATTGTGTTACATTAGCTATCCTCAAGTCATCTGGTACAGAGACTGATTCAAGCGATAGGTTACTTATCACAGTTATCAGAGTAGCAGCCGTGTTAGTCTGTATCCACAAAAGAAAAGGAGGACTTGTGGCACCGTAGAGACTAACAAATTTATCTGAGCATAAGTTTTCGTGAGCTATAGCTCACTTCATCGGATGCAACATCGATGAATGGATGCATCCGATGAAGTGAGTTGTAGCTCATGAAAGCTTATGCTCAAATAAATTTGTTAGTCTCTAAGGTGCCACAAGTCCTCCTTTTCTTTTTACTACAGTTTATAATAGTTCTGCAGTTTCATATTTGAGTTCCTTCAGAACTCTTGGGTGAATACCATCTGATTCTGGTGATTGTTACTGTTTTTAATTGATCAGCTTGTTCCAAAACCACTTTGATTCGAGGTTCATGGAATGAAAAAAGGAAAATTTAGTCTTGTCTTTGGGTTCCATTGTCCAAAGGGAATTGGAGCCCATTCCACTATGGAAGGGCATGGCAGTGCAGATTTCCCCTCTACAGACATGAAAGGCTACAACTTTGTTGGCTATTGTATGTCTCTTCTAAGATTTATGGACTAGCTAGATGCACCTTCTATGGACCAGTCTTTAGAAGATGTACCCTGAGGTAGATTCTAGTGTCTGATATTTTGTTTATGTCCCTTGTTCTAAGTTATTCAGAAGTTTAATATATATGGGATTGTTGGAAATATCCCAAACATTGTGAGTTGGTGTATAAGGTGGAGAGAGATGATTTTTTCCATTTCAATTTGTTCTTTATAGTCCAGACACTAGCTCCAAACAAGTCAATCAGGCATCAAAGCATTCTCTTTCAAAAATTAAATATTACAGTTAATTTCTTAAGTTTGATGTTTAGCTTTTCAGTTTTTCTTGTACGATCAATGTTTCTCCTATGAAAAGGCAATTCAGAACCAGTGTTTCAGAAATTACCATGCTTTGGAACTACTGCATTCTGAGTTCCACAGATTGGGGGCAGAAATAGCCAAAATAAATAACAAAATCGTCGTCTTTGGCTCTGTCGCCATCTGTGCTGGTAAATGAGAGGGGAATGCAAACTTTTTATGAGTGGCTGTGGACAACAAAAATAAGTGAACAGGCAAATATTTGTATTTCCTTGTTTCCGAGGCTTTGAAGTGTTTTTTGCTCTATATTCATTTTATTTTAAATTTAATTAATTGATAAAAACATAAATTGTAACACTTTGCTAATTTAGAATATCTTTGCACTGCCATTCCATAGCATCCGATAATTTACTGCAATTTTTATAATTGCAAACCTACAAGTATTTCATGTAGAAAAACTCATCCAGTTCTTTGCTTCTTCAACGGGCTGTGTAGTGCTAGGAAAACACACTCCCTATACATATCTTGAATGTTTAATTTCTTTAGGAAGTCTAGAATTTAACTCTCTTTAAAAATAAATAATTCATCTTGTAGTATTCAATATACGCACATGCAGTTATGATAGGACAATTAGCATGGAAGGTTTGGATGAGTCTAACTCAGTGCCTTAAAGTAAGTCCAGTTTACACTGTGATGTCAATGTATGTCTTGTCTTGATGTTGATCTCCTCTCTCACTGAGGCAGAGATTGAGGCGGAAGGCTTCTTGAATCTGGTTCTTGATTAACAAATGGGACCTCCTTTTTCCACCAGCAGTCTGAGTCTAGTTCTGGATTAAGTCCAATAATGAATGAAGTTTGAATAAGGAAAAAGTTTTAAAAAATACTTTAATTTTGATATTTCTTTTAGATGGATTTTGTAAGAAGCCAGAGAAGAATCACTATATAGGGCTTTATCCAACCTCAAATTGCCTGTGTCACAGAGCCTGTGGAACCTCTATAGAAGCTGTTGCATATTTTGTGGGATTCTTCACCATTGGAAGTACCTTACTTACCTATACCAGGAATCCCCTTCCACAGAGTGGAATTGGTGCATCTGCTTTTCATGATGACATCAAGAAAGGGGCTGGGCATGCTCAATGTTTCCCTCAATATTCCAGCATAGGGATAAATGAATTTTTCATAGATTCATAGATACTAAGGTCAGAAGGGACCATTCTGATCATCTAGTCCGACCTCCTGCACAGCGCAGGCCACAGAATCTCACCCACCCACTCTTACGAAAAACCTCACCCATGTCTGAGCTATTGAAGTCCTTAAATCATGGTTCAAAGACTTCAAGGAGCAGAGAAGCCTCCCTCAAGTCAACCATGCCCCATGCTACAGAGGAAGGCGAAAAACCTCCAGGGCCTCTCCAATCTGCCCTGGAGGAAAATTCCTTCCCGACCCCAAATATGGCAATCAGCTAAACCCTGAGCATATGGGCAAGATTCACCAGCCAGATACTACAGAAAATTCTTTCCTGGGTAACTCAGATCCCATCCATCTAATATCCCATCTCAGGGGATTTGGCCTATTTACCCTGAATATTTAAAGATCAATTACTTACCAAAATCCCATTATCCCATCATACCATCTCCTCCATAAACTTATCGAGTAGAATCTTAAAACCAGATAGATCTTTTGCCCCCATTGCTTCCCTTGGAAGGTTATTCCAAAACTTCACTCCTCTGATGGTTAAAAACCTTCGTCTGATTTCAAGTCTAAACTTCCTGGTGGCCAGTTTATACCCATTTGCTCTTGTGTCCACATTGGTGCTGAGCTGAAATAATTCCTCTCCCTCTCCTGTATTTATCCCTCTGATATATTTATAGAGAGCAATCATATCTCCCCTCAACCTTCTTTTAGTTAGGCTAAACAAGCCAAACTCCTTAAGTCTCCTTTCATAAGACAAGTTTTCCATTCCTCGGATCATCCTAGTAGCCCTTCTCTGTACCTGCTCCAGTTTGAATTCATCCTTTTTAAACATGGGAGACCAGAACTGCACACAGTATTCTAGGTGAGGTCTCACCAGTGCCTTGTATAACGGTACTAAAACCTCCTTATCCCTACTGGAAATGCCTCTCCTGATGCATCCCAAAACCGCATTAGCTTTTTTCACAGCCATATCACATTGGCAGCTCATAGTCATCCTATGATCAACTAATACTCCAAGGTCCTTCTCCTCTTCCGTTACTTCTAACTGACGCGTCCCCAATTTATAACTAAAATTCTTGTTATTAATCCCTAAATGCATAACCTTACACTTCTCACTATTAAATTTCATCCTATTACTATTACTCCAGTTTACAAGGTCATCCAGATCCTCCTGTATAATATCCCGATCCTTCTCCGAATTGGCAATACCTCCCAGCTTTGTATCCTCTGCAAACTTTATTAGCACACTCCCACTTTTTGTGCCAAGGTCAGTAATAAAAAGATTAAATAAGATTGGTCCCAAAACCGATCCCTGAGGAACTCCACTGGTAACCTCCCTCCAGCCTGACAGTTCGCCTTTCAGTAGGACCCGTTGCAGTCTCCCCGTTAACCAATTCCTTATCCACCTTTTGATGTTCATATTGATCCCCATCTTCTCCAATTTAACTAATAATTCCCCATGTGGCACGGTATCAAATGCCTTACTGAAATCTAGGTAAATTAGATCCACTGCATTTCCTTTATCTAAAAAATGTGTTACTTTTTCAAAAAAGGAGATTAGGTTGGTTTGGCACGATCTACCTTTTGTAAAACCATGTTGTATTTTGTCCCATTTACCATTGACTTCAATGTCCTTAACTAATTTCTCCTTCAAAATTTTTTCAGGACCTTGCATACTACAGATGTCAAACTAACTGGCCTGTAGTTACCCGGAACACTTTTTTTTCCTTTCTTAAAAATAGGAACTATATTAGCAATTCTCCAATCATTCGGTACTACTCCTGAGTTTACAGATTCATTAAAAATTCTTGCTAATGGGCTTGCAATTTCAGGTGCCAATTCCTTTAATATTCTTGGATGAAGATTATCTGGGCCCCCCCGATTTAGTCCCATTAAGCTGTTTCAGTTTTGCTTCTACCTCTGATATGGTAATATCTACCTCTATATCCTCCTTCCCATTTGTCATGCTACCATTATCCCCAAGATCCTCTTTAGCCTTATTAAAGACTGAGGCAAAGTATTTGTTTAGATATTGGGCCATGCCTAGATTATCTTTAACCTCCACTCCATCCTCAGTGTTAAGCGGCCCCACTTTTTCTTTTTTAGTTTTCTTCTTATTTATATGGCTATAAATTTTCTGTATCTGACAGCCTGGAAAACAAAGGACAAGTGTCTTCTGTGTGGTAGAGCTGTTATTTGGCTAGAGCTAATAGATCGGGGAAGAGAGAGACAGGAATTGTTCCCTCGCAAATGGAGATTGCATGGGAGAAAACCCTCATTCTGGTGATAGAAGGGGGCTGGAAAACAATTTAAGGCAGGACAGTGACCTGCTTCAACAGTCTGATGCAATTTTTGAGAAGCCCTATCAACAGGGCTTTTTATTCATTGTTTTGATTGTGTGCCCTACAATGCAAGATGGTCTTGTAGCTGGATAGAGTATATATAGAAATGATCTATTTATATATGTAGATAGATATATAAATAGCGTGTAGAGTGTTCAGTGTGTCAAAGTATAGCTGAGCTGCATCGTAGCTCTGCCTTTTCACAGATGCATTAAGAACTTAAACTCATTGTCATTTACTTTAACTTTGTAAAAGTAAATCAATTTGACATTAAAACAAAACCACAATAAGGTAACAAACGACTAAACCTATTGGGAATCTTGCCTGAGTAAGGAGTACAGACTAACTCCTAAGTGAGCAATTTAAACCATGAAACAAAGGGAATTCAAAATTAAGCATTGTGAGGAATTAAGTTTCAGCTTTGAGTTATTCTCTTTAAATAAAGAGAATGAAGATGGTTGCTGGAAGAAAAACCTTATCCATTAGGGAGGTTAGTTGAGCTTATCTTATCAAAAGTCTGAGAAATAGGATCCAGAACTTGGAAAATAACCAATGACATACAACAGATGTCACCCTTACAAATATAATTACAGTGCAGTAAATGTCTACCAAGAGGATCATATTTATGCCATGAGTGAAAGGACTGTTTTCTATCATGATTTCTAATAGAGTCCTTTTGAATTGGAAATACAGAATTACCTCAGAATTACGAACACCAGAGTAACGAACTGACAAGTGAATCGCACACTTCATTTGGAACTGGAAGTACACAAAAGGGAAAGCAGCATTTTTCTTCTGCATAGTAATATTTCAAAGCTGTATTAAGAAAGTGTTCAGCTGTCAAGTTTTGAAAGAACAACCATAAGGTTTTATTTAGAGTTACGAACATTTCAGAGTTACTAACCTCCATTCCCGAGGTGTTCGTAACACTGAGGTTCTACTGTACGCAAAATGTAAATTAAACTTAAGAGAAACACTTGGTCCTAGGAAATAATTTGAGACATTTGAGCCCAAACTATTTTTTTTTTAAATAGAGGAAAACGTATGTAGATGTGCTGATGGACTCTTCAGTATTGAGCTTGTGATATAGTTTGTGAATGCAGCATAATTTCATTATGTTGCTTAAGCCACAAGAAGCCAATTTATTTTTATTATGTATTTTCTAGCACTGGTTGATTTTTAAAACAGCAGAAAAACTATGAAAAATTTTATGGAAATGCTTCCATTTTTGTTGCCACTTTAGAATGCTGGAATCTTTCTGACAGTATTTTTAAATTTAGATTGCATTTTAGTAAAATTGTGAAGAAGCAAAATCTAATACTCCTTGTTATTTGAACGGGATAGGGATTTCTATATTAGCACTGAGACTTTTTGAAGCTGGGCTGTAAATAATTGGAGAAATTCTGACTTCAATCATAAAAAGATCAATATTATCTAATGCCAAAACTGAGAAATGGGCAAAATGGGAATTTACAGTTACTGTTTATGTATGGACCTCAGTGAATCAAATTCAGGATACCTGAATTCTGTGAACTTGGGAAGGTTGCAGCCAAGTAACTTTTCTCCCTTTGCTTTCGCCCACAGAATTTACATATTACCGATACTCTGGATAGGACAAGGCAGTGTGGCCTGTGAGATTATTCCCCCACCTTTCTCCTACTCTGCTATGCATCAGATTTAGGGATTAATTGATTTCTTGCCATGAAAAATCTGCCTTGGGGCATTGATGAAATGGTTGGAATACAGATGCAAAATGACACAATTACACATTTTTCACAGCTTACACTTCTGACATTATTTTGCATTATTGTTCTAGGAACAAAAAGTGAAGAGGGCATGAATTTGGCCTTCTGTATTTAACTGAACAGATTTTGTTTTTTCTTCTCATGTACTAAGATGTAGACTTCCTATTTTCTCCACATAGCAGATATATTGCATCTCTGTTTCAGTTTTATAAACCCTCCCTAAAAAATGGAGTGTTTTATTCTACTCTTTACTGTTTACTATTTACTATTCATCTATTCTAAATGTGTGTAGCTGATTCATGGGTTAGATTGATGGGTTTATGGGTTATCTCCTTTTTGGTGAATAATATATATTGCGGAACTAAAGGGAAGAATGTGATTTTAGTTGGCTGAGATTGGCATTTAGAATAGTAGTTAATTGCTAGCACAGTATAGGTTTCACAAAGAAAATTACAGCCTATTTAATATCATTGTTTTCATTTTATTAGAATGTCTTAAATGTTTATAAAATGGAAGAATGAGAATTTGCAGTCTTACCTCTAAATGATGATAGAACTTTTGGTTCTGACTCTTCTTTGGAATAGCTATATAGGATCAGATTTTTAGAATTCAGAAAAAAAGTGAAACAGGTAAAAATGCCAAATGATAAACTTATAAGGAGTTTAGGCCTGAATTGACTAGACAAATGGTTGTGTTTTAGATCAGGCTTAGCTAACATGAACTATTTATACGCCAAAGCTTTTTCTAGTTTAATCAAAGTCTTAGACCTTGCTAGACTGAGATTTAAAGGTGTGATGTTAGAACATATTAGCTAATGCATTCTAATGTGTTTATTTTATAGGCAGGGCAATGTATCATAGAATCATAGAATCATAGAATATCAGGGTTGGAAGGGACCCCAGAAGGTCATCTAGTCCAACCCCCTGCTCAAAGCAGGACCAAGTCCCAGTTAAATCATCCTAGCCAGGGCTTTGTCAAGCCTGACCTTAAAAACCTCTAAGGAAGGAGATTCTACCACCTCCCTAGGTAACGCATTCCAGTGTTTCACCACCCTCTTAGTGAAAAAGTTTTTCCTAATATCCAATCTAAACCTCCCCCATTGCAACTTGAGACCATTACTCCTCGTTCTGTCATCTGCTACCATTGAGAACAGTCTAGAGCCATCCTCTTTGAAACCCCCTTTCAGGTAGTTGAAAGCAGCTATCAAATCCCCCCTCATTCTTCTCTTCTGCAGACTAAACAATCCCAGCTCCCTCAGCCTCTCCTCATAAGTCATGTGCTCTAGACCCCTAATCATTTTTGTTGCCCTTCGCTGTACTCTTTCCAATTTATCCACATCCTTCTTGTAGTGTGGGGCCCAAAACTGGACACAGTACTCCAGATGAGGCCTCACCAGTGTCGAATAGAGGGGAACGATCACGTCCCTCGATCTGCTCGCTATGCCCCTACTTATACATCCCAAAATGCCATTGGCCTTCTTGGCAACAAGAGCACACTGCTGACTCATATCCAGCTTCTCATCCACTGTCACCCCTAGGTCCTTTTCCGCAGAACTGCTGCCGAGCCATTCGGTCCCTAGTGTGTAGCGGTGCATTGGATTCTTCCATCCTAAGTGCAGGACCCTGCACTTATCCTTATTGAACCTCATTAGATTTCTTTTGGCCCAATCTTCCAATTTGTCTAGGTCCTTCTGTATCCTATCCCTCCCCTCCAGCGTATCTACCACTCCTCCCAGTTTAGTATCATCCGCAAATTTGCTGAGAGTGCAATCCACACCATCCTCCAGATCATTTATGAAGATATTGAACAAAACGGGCCCCAGGACCGACCCCTGGGGCACTCCACTTGACACCGGCTGCCAACTAGACATGGAGCCATTGATCACTACCCGTTGAGCCCGACAATCTAGCCAGCTTTCTACCCACCTTATAGTGCATTCATCCAGCCCATACTTCCTTAACTTGCTGACAAGAATGCTGTGGGAGACCGTGTCAAAAGCTTTGCTAAAGTCAAGAAACAATACATCCACTGCTTTCCCTTCATCCACAGAACCAGTAATCTCATCATAAAAGGCGATTAGATTAGTCAGGCATGACCTTCCCTTGGTGAATCCATGCTGACTGTTCCTGATCACTTTCCTCTCCTCTAAGTGCTTCAGGATTGATTCTTTGAGGACCTGCTCCATGATTTTTCCAGGGACTGAGGTGAGGCTGACCGGCCTGTAGTTCCCAGGATCCTCCTTCTTCCCTTTTTTAAAGATGGGCACTACATTAGCCTTTTTCCAGTCATCCGGGACTTCCCCCGTTCGCCACGAGTTTTCAAAGATAATGGCCAAGGGCTCTGCAATCACAGCCGCCAATTCCCTCAGCACTCTCGGATGCAATTCGTCCGGCCCCATGGACTTGTGCACGTCCAGCTTTTCTAAATAGTCCCTAACCACCTCTATCTCTACAGAGGGCTGGCCATCTCTTCCCCATTTTGTGATGCCCAGCACAGCAGTCTGGGAGCTGACCTTGTTAGTGAAAACAGAGGCAAAAAAAGCATTGAGTACATTAGCTTTTTCCACATCCTCTGTCACTAGCTTGCCTCCCTCATTCAGTAAGGGGCCCACACTTTCCTTGGCTTTCTTCTTGTTGCCAACATACCTGAAGAAACCCTTCTTGTTACTCTTGACATCTCTTGCTAGCTGCAGCTCCAGGTGCGATTTGGCCCTCCTGATATCTTTCCTACATGCCCGAGCAACATTTTTATACTCTTCCCTGGTCATATGTCCAACCTTCCACTTCTTGTAAGCTTCTTTTTTATGTTTAAGATCCGCTAGGATTTCACCATTAAGCCAAGCTGGTCGCCTGCCATATTTACTATTCTTTCGACTCATCGGGATGGTTTGTCCCTGTAACCTCAACAGGGATTCCTTGAAATACAGCCAGCTCTCCTGGACTCCCTTCCCTTTCATGTTAGTCCCCCAGGGGATCCTGGCCATCTGTTCCCTGAGGGAGTCAAAGTCTGCTTTCTTGAAGTCCAGGGTCCGTATCCTGCTGCTTACCTTTCTTCCCTGCGTCAGGATCCTGAACTCAACCAACTCATGGTCACTGCCTCCCAGATTCCCATCCACTTTTGCTTCCCCCACTAATTCTACCCGGTTTGTGAGCAGCAGGTTAAGAAAAGCGCTCCCCCTAGTTGGCTCCCC
Source organism: Dermochelys coriacea (assembly GCF_009764565.3). Taxonomy (NCBI): domain Eukaryota; kingdom Metazoa; phylum Chordata; order Testudines; family Dermochelyidae; genus Dermochelys; species Dermochelys coriacea. Next base: position 198,418,324 of record NC_050069.1, read on the forward strand.
TAGCACTTGCACCAGGAAATTGTCCCCTACGCTTTCCAAAAACTTCCTGGATTGTCTATGCACCGCTGTATTGCTCTCCCAGCAGATATCAGGAAAATTAAAGTCACCCATGAGAATCAGGGCATGCGATCTAGTAGCTTCCGTGAGTTGCCGGAAGAAAGCCTCATCCACCTCATCCCCCTGGTCCGGTGGTCTATAGCAGACTCCCACCATGACATCACTCTTGTTGCACACACTTCTAAACTTAATCCAGAGACACTCAGGTTTTTCCACAGTTTCGTACCGGAGCTCTGAGCAGTCATACTGCTCCCTTACATACAGTGCTACTCCCCCACCTTTTCTGCCCTGCCTGTCCTTCCTGAACAGTTTATAACCATCCATGACTGTACTCCAGTCATGTGAGTTATCCCACCAAGTCTCTGTTATTCCAATCACGTCATAATTCCTTGACATCACCAGGACCTCCAGTTCTCCCTGCTTGTTTCCAAGGCTTTGTGCATTTGTATATAAGCACTTGAGATAACCTGTTGATCGCCCCTCATTCCCAGTATGAGGCAGGAGCCCTCCCCTCACAGACATTCCTGCCTGTGCTTCCTCCCGGTATCCCGCTTTCCCACTTACCTCAGGGCTTTGGTCTCCTTCCCCCGGTGAACCTAGTTTAAAGCCCTCCTCACTAGGTTAGCCAGCCTGCTGGCAAAGATGTTCTTCCCTCTCTTCGTAAGATGGAGCCCGTCTCTGCCCAGCACTCCTCCTTCATGGAACACCATCCCATGGTCAAAGAATCCAAAGCCTTCTCTCCGACACCACCTGCGTAGCCATTCGTTGACCTCCACGATTCGACGGTCCCTACCCAGGCCTTTTCCTTCCACGGGGAGGATGGACGAGAACACCACTTGCGCCTCCAACTCCTTTATCCTTCTTCCCAGAGCCACGTAGTCCGCAGTGATCCGCTCAAGGTCATTCTTGGCAGTGTCATTGGTGCCCACGTGGAGAAGCAGGAAGGGGTAGCGATCCGAGGGCTTGATGAGTCTCGGCAGTCTCTCCGTCACATCACGAATCTTAGCCCCTGGCAAGCAGCAGACTTCTCGGTTTTCCCGGTCAGGGCGGCAGATAGATGACTCAGTCCCCCGGAGGAGAGAGTCCCCGACCAGCACCACCCGCCTTCTCCTCTTGGGAGTGGTGGTCGTGGAACCCCCAACCTCAGGACATCGCATCTCATGCCTCCCAACCAGCGGAGTCTCCTTCTGCTTTCTCCCCCCAGACATATCATCTGGTCCACTCTCCGCATTGGTACCTGTGGAGAGAACATGAAAGCGGTTAGTTACCTGTGTCTGTGTTACTGGAACCCGGACATTCCGCTTACCTCTTCTGGAGGTCACATGTTGCCAAGCTTCTTCACTGGCCTCTTGGCTCCTCTGTGCAACCTGCTCTATATCTTTAGAGCTTTGTGCCCCTAGAAGGCTATCCTGAGTTTGGTCCAGAAAATCCTCAGTCTCTCGTATACAACGCAGGGTCGTTACCTGTTGCTCCAGACCTTCAATCTTCTCTTCCAATATGGAGACCAGCTTGCACTTTGTACAGACAAAGTCGCTTCTGTCCTGTGGAAGAAAGACAAACATGGCACATCCAGTGCAGGTCACAACAGCTGAACCCCCCCCTTCCATATCACCTACCTACTATGAGCTTCCTCAGAGACGTTGGCAAGATGTAAGCCTCACTGGGCTCACTCCAGGCGAACTCCCAGGCAAACTCCTGCTGTGAGCTGCTCTGCTGTCCCCGCTGCTCCGCTGGTTCGCTGCCGCTCGATACTTTATACTTTATGTATACTTTAATGTGTGGCATAAGATGGTTGAGTTAAAGCCTAGAGTGAAGGCTCAGCTTTAACTCATTCAGTTTAGCATATGTTAAAATATTAGGGTTGTCAAGCGATTAAAAAAATTGCACGATTAAAAAAATGGTGCAATTCATTTTTTGTTTAAACAACAATAGAATACCATTTATTTAAATAGTTTTGGATGTTTACTATATTTTCAAATATATTAATTTTAATTACAACACAATATAAGGTGTAATATACTCAATTTATATTTATTTTTGATTACAAATATTTGCACTGTAAAAAAACAAAACAAAAAATTATTTTTCAGTTCACCTCCTACAAGTACTGTAGTGCAATTTCTTTACCATGAAAGTTGAACTTATAATGTAGAATTATGTTTAAAAAAAAAAAAAAAGGGGGGGGGGGAGGGCATTCAAAAATAAAACTATCTAAAACTTTAGCGCCTACAAGACAACTCAGTCCTACTTCTTGGTCAGCCAATCACTCAGACAAACAAGATAGAGATAATGCTGCCTGCTTCTTGTTTACAGTGTCACTTGAGAGTGAGAACAGGTGTTCACATGGCACTGTTGTAGCTGGCCTTGCAAGATATTTACGTGCAAGATGCACTAAAGATACATATGTCCTTTCATGCTTCACCCACCATTCCCGAGGACATGCTTCCATGTTGCTGATTGGTTCTGCTTGATAATGATCCAAAGCAGTGCGGACTGACGCATGTTCATTTTCATTATCCGAGTCAGATGCCACCAGCAGAAGGTTGATTTTCTTTTTTGGTGGTTTGGGTTCTGCAGTTTCCGCATCAGAATGTTGCTCTTTTAAGACTTCTAAAAGCATGCTCCACACCTTGTCCCTCTCAGATTTTGGATGGCACTACAGATTCTTAAACCTTGGGTCGAGTGCTGTAGCTATCTTTAGAAATCTTATATTGGTACCTTCTTTGCATTTTGTCAAATCTGCTGTGAAAGTTTTCTTAAAATGAACATGTGCTGGGTCATCATCCAAGAGTTCTATAACATGAAATATGTGCAGAATGCAGGTAAAACAGAGCAGGAGACCTAATGCTTCCCCCAAGGAGTAAAGACACACATTTAATTGATGCATTATTTTATTAACGAGCATCATCAGCGTGGAAGCATATGAATGTTTAGCATATCTGGCATGTAAATACCTTGCAGTGCCTGCTACAAAAGTGCCATGCGAACACCTGTTCTCACTTCTAGATGAGATTGTAAATAAGAAACAGGCAGCAGTATCTCCTGTCAATGTAAACCAACTTGTTTGTCTTAGCAATTGGCAGAATAAGAAGTAGGACTGAGTGGACTTGTAGGCTCTAAAGTTTTACAGTGTTTTGTTTTTGAGTCCAGTTATATAACCAAGAAAAAATCTGCATTTTTTTATTTACACTTTCATGATAGAGACTGCACTTCAGTACTTGTATGAGGTGAATTGAAAAATACTATTGTTTTTATCCATTTTTACAGTGCATATATTTGTAATAAGAAAAATAAAGTGAGCACTGTGCACTTAGTAGTTTGTAATTGAAATGAATATTGAAAATGTAGAAAAATATCCACAAATATTTAATAAATTTCATTTGGTATTCTGTTATAAGAGCAATTGATCGCAATTAATTTTTTTGAGTTAATTGCATAAGTTAACTGTGATTAATTGACAGCCCTATAAAATATATGTTGCTGTGACTTTACTAGATTATTTCAAACATGTTAGAATGCATTAGCTAACGTAGTTTAACATCGCACTCCTAAATCATAGTCTATCCAGGGCCATAGTATAATAGGGTAAACTGCTTCAAACCAGGTTAAGCTTCACTGATGTATATGATCATTTACATAAGTTTACCCAGAGAGTTGCATTAGTTTGGCTGACCACTAGTGTCTTAACCCTGATACGGTCAAAACCTGATTCTCATTTTTTTAAGTCAAATATCAACTTCAGATGATGCACTAAAGTGTGTGGTGGGTGTGTGTTTGTTTTGTTTTAATTCAGATGTATGAGTGTGGAACCTCTGTCATGTAGGTTCTGTCCACAAAGCATTGGTGGTGAGGATTAAAATTTTTACATTTGTCCTCTTCCCCCAAAAGTCACTCTTGTTTTCTTTTCTTGACTGTTTTGCAAATGGCCACCATTTAGGCAACATCTGATTTTAACTATTTTAAACAAACTTTAATTGTTTTCCAAAATAAAATAACTTGTTTATGTTGAATTTTAGGTACTAATATGGGGCACTTTTGTTTATTAACTTGCACATTCGCTTTTAGCAAGCTGCCACATTGAGTTCTTGCATAGTGTGTGTCTTGATTGGTCCATTTTCTGTGAACTCCATTCTGAAAGTGTGTATTTTGTTTAAATCTAGGGCTTCTAGCATCTCCGCAGTCAGCACCTGGAAATTTGGATGCTGGAAAAAGTGGAGATGTTAAAGGTAATGGAACAGGAGGAAGCAGAGAAAATAGCACTGTTGATTTCAGTAAGGTAAATGACATTACATATTTTCTCAATGATTAGTAAGTAGGGCTATGTAACAGTATGGTACCCAAACTGGTTGCTATTTCTACCTTAATTTGGGTTAACTACAGCAGTATCAGAATGCAGTATGGATTAAAATTAATTAGCCATTAAATGTTTTGGCTACTTTTGCAGTACATCTGGGCTTACTATTGTTAGATAATTTTGCCACTTCACATGTGCAGTATTTCATGTAACTTGACATAAGAAGCCACTGTACTTGCTGATTGAGCAATACGTAATATTTTCAGGTTTGATACACTGCAAAAGTTTTTACAAAACATGAGTGTTGTGGGTGTTTTTGCATATAAAGTGGCTTAAATTTTGTGAATTTCTGTTTTTCTTACTTTAGAGACTTAAGACCCCTTTTCAGAAAAGGGCTTTTATGCATTGTTCTGTAAAAGCCATGGAAATCTTAAGGATAAAGAGCATCAGTTGTGTTACTTCTGGAAGTAAACCTTGTGTTCTACTGTTAACCTCTCCCATCTTCTGTAACTTAAATGTTTTGGGTTATAGGAATCACTATGGTTCTTACTACAAAATTCACCTGTTCGGTGTAATCTGTACAGTAAAATATAGTAATAAACTGTTTGCGAAATTAAATTTAATAATTGTGCTTAAGCAAAGCTAATTTACATAGTAGTTCTCATCTGATCATGGCAGGTGCCATTTATTCCTACTCTGTCACAGTTTTTACATTTTTGCTTGGCCTGTCCTTCTGTACACCTGCCTTGTCTCCTGTTGGGCAGGAGTCAGCCTCCTGGCACTGTAGTTGTGGCACACTTGGTGTGGGACTCAAGAGGCCAGCTGTAAGTTTTCTAGATAACAACGTAACTAGTGTTAGTTTCTTGTGCCTTTTGTGTATCTGTTTGTAAACTAAAGAGTCAATGTGCTGTACAGTTTTGTAATGTTCCTCTGTAATTATATGCAGAAATGTAAGTTTCTTTATTTTGTTTCAGCCGTTTGTTTTTTGTGGATGAAAATTATATTAAAGCTATTTATTCCTTTAAAAATATTTAAAATACCATTTATAAAATGTAAAATAACTAAATTCTGGAAACTGCATATAATTACATGAACTCTCCTTAGTTATTGTTTTGTCGATTGGCTGTCAAGTAATGTCACCTACCATAGAGAAAATATTTCTGTCTTGAGAAGTTACTGTGAAAAAGTGATTATGTAGCTGAAACTTTTTAGAATATAATAAATAATAGTAGTTCTAACTTGTAACAATAAAAACAATATACTAATAAAATACTGCTGACAGACATATTTTATACACATCATATGCGTGTGTTTTCTGTTCCTATACATGTGAAATATTTCTTTTGCATTTATATTGTTTTCATCAAAACAAGAGTTGAACAATCAATACTCTTCTTAGTTTTTAAAAATTATTTGTAGAATTATCAATAAGAATTGTAAAGAAATAAGCAATTGTTTAATCTCTATATTATAGGTTGATATGAACTTCATGAGGAAAATTCCCACAGGAGCGGAAGCATCAAATGTGTTGGTGGGAGAAGTAGATTTTTTGGAAAGACCAATTATTGCTTTTGTGAGACTGTCCCCTGCTGTGCTTCTCTCAGGTCTCACAGAGGTTCCTGTTCCTACACGGTAAAGAAATCCTTGAATAACATGCATTTACTCACACAATGAAGTAACAACACTTCAGTGTTCAAGCAGAGCATAGATCAGGGTTTAGATTGTGAACTCATTGGGACAGGAACTGTCTTAAATCTCTGTCTTGCATGGCAAGCAATTGTTGCAGATTTGTGTAATGAGGGACATCTAAACCTCCTCCCAAAACTTGAAAAAATGATGATATTTTGGTGATATCTTTAGAACTATTTACGAAGTTTGAAACTGACAATACAGGTGGGTGTGGGAAGGATGGATCTCAGAGCTGCTGGTCCTCCTCTTACGCCATTTTAACTGTGTGACTAAGACGACTTACACCCCTCCCCCAATGTTAACATGACAATAGACGTAGTCCATTGAGTCTTGAAGTATGAGTACTCTGTGTAGAGTGCTGTATTGTGAAAACACAGCTAGAGCGTGGGAAACTTACTTGATCATGTGATCTCTAGAGTGTACATTCTAATGTGTCTTTACATGTAAATATGGATGTTAGTTTTTGCAAATCTGATACCAAAATGAAATACATTTACACCTTTCTTTTTCTAGTGGCTAGGAAATGCAAAGTGAAGGATGGGTATAATCCTTCTCTTCTCCAGTCCCTACCAATGGTATGGCTTTAAGGGAAAATTTTTCAATACTTTGGTGTTTATCACTGAGGATGAAATTCACCTCCACTGGCACAGGAAGTGCATGTTGGATCTACCTGTACTAGTATTCTGAGGCCCCCCAGCGGAGGGCAGGTTAATATTTTTGTTGTAGTAGAATGTGTCGTCTGGGACTTAATGTTGAAAGCAGTTTGATACATTGAAAATTAAATACATTTGGTAGACAAAAATGTGACCAATCTGATGTGGGATTATGTGAAATTATTTTCACAATAATTTTTTATGAACTAATTTATACAGGACACTGCCAGACACAGTAGAACTAAATCATTTGATGCATGTTTTCATCAAATTCATTTAGAGCTGCCATCAGAGAAAAAATATGTGCATTGGGTTATTGTTGTTGGAGAAGGGTAAAACCTGTGAACGTTTGGTTTAGTTTTTGTATCTAAAATGCAATTGCAGTTTCTTCAAAGAATTTTTCTGGAGATTTTCTTACAAGGACAGTGTGGAAAATTGAACGTAATGGTTTTCAGTATAATTATTGCATAATAATATTAACCTACTAACCTTTGCAATATGATTCTAACTGAATTACCTGGTTTTGAAAATTCTTTTTAAAAAAAATGGCAACACTGCTTTAATTTTTCACAGAAAATAGTTCCAAAATTACAGTAATTTAAATCTTTGTGTTCTATTTGTTTAGCTAAAACATCATCCATTTTATCAGTACCAAAATTATGAGCCTACATATTATGAATTCTAATATATGATTTGAACAAGTAGCCTCAGATTTGGTTTGAGCAGCTGGCTTTTTACAAAAGGCTTAAGGTGAAATAACTCTGCTCTCCTGGTCTCCTCTCCTGTCTTAATTTTTCCTACAGGTTCTTGTTTCTGTTACTGGGTCCAGCAGGCAAGGCACCACAGTACCATGAAATCGGAAGATCAATAGCAACGCTTATGACTGATGATGCAAGTAGTATATGTTTACAATCCATTGAAAGCAAACCTGAGTGTTGAATAAAAATTTGCAGAAGTCTGAAATCATGGTCTCACAGACTATGCTTAATGAAATCTCTTTACAATCTATAATTCACAGATACATGGCACAACCAAACTAACTTTATATAAAGAACAATGAAGAGACGATCCACAGAAATGAGGAATGGATGTATAATAGCAATTTAAATTTATTCCTTGCCTTTCTTGTAGAACGATCCCAAAAGTACTTGAGGAAAGATATCTTTAACCTACCTCTTAAATACAGCCACTTGTGCCATGAAAGATGGCAGCTATTAAACAATACATTGTAATGTTACAGGACAGAAAATTAAGACTGCTGTATAAAACTCAAACACCGAATGGATAGTTTTAGATGGGCAGAATGTAATGGCCAAACTTGAAATTTTGCCAGACACTTGAATTAATACTTCTAGTCTTCTGTGCAGTGCTGTGAGGTGTTTAAAGAGAACTGGGGATCAGGATCTCATTTATTTTTTCATTCAAAAGAAGACACCTCCCACAGCATATTTGGATATTGTTTCAATACTGAATTCTCACTACTACTAGAGTAAGTTAACTGAAATGTTAGCATTTCTTTGGGTAACAGCAATTTTAACTTTTGAATTTTAATCCAGAAATATTTCTAAAGTTAAGGTATTTAATTAGAGCTTCTGGTTTTAGGTGTGTATTTTTAGGAACAAAAAGGCTTATTGGGAATAAAAATTGACTTGATGAGTGTTTAGCAAATGAATTCTATAAAACATTTAATAATATAGAATATTTAAAAATTCCAGAATTATATAATTTTTTTTCTCCCTCTGAAGACCTGCATTTCTAGGGATTAACTTCCAGTACATGTGGCAGCACTTTAAGATCTGCCTCTGCAAACAATTTCTAATACTGACTAAACTTATCATTTTTAATGGGTAAAATTCCACCAAAGGAAAAGTGTGATTAGTTTTTTTTTTTTTTAAATGAAGCCGTATCGGTTTGACTTGAAACCAGAAACCCCAAGTTAAAATAGTCACTCACTGGTTTGTGAAACTGAATATAGTCTGAGATTCTTTTGCAAAAGCAAAAGTTCCATTAACTTTAAAGAGAGTGTGATTTGGCTCTGTACTTTCTACTTTTGTAAGATGCCACCCAGGATACATGAAATTTAAGGATATATAGTGGATGAATATGAAGTTCCTTATTTAATCAGTATGTATATTTTGACATTGAGTTAGTTTTAAATAGCTTGAATGTATTAATTCAGGGGTGGCATACACAACTAACTGTGGTGCATTGAACTGTTACTGAATCAGAGTTCAGTAGTTGTAAATCTAATTCATTTATTGAATGTTGTGAGGATGAGGTATTTTAATATTTACAAACATTTAATGAATTAATCCTCACAATATCCCAGTGACATCTAAAATGTATTATCCCTATTTTGTACATAGGGAAGCTGTTTGAAAGGGGATCTGGACCCATACCATGAGTCAGTGGCAGAGCAGGGACTAAACTACGGAGGTTCTGATTCCCCATTGAGAGATCTGACTGTGCAGTAAAGTGCTGAGAGAAATGCAAAAAGTAATCAGCACAACTATTGTAAAGAAAAGATGGATTTTTGGAAGTTTTGATTGTTATAAACAAGACTGTAGATTATTTAGTCAAGAACACTTCAAAAATATTTGGAACCACAATTACATATATACATGCACAAGATTATGAATGCAAGCACTTACGCACATATATGAAAGAATTTGCATGTGCAAAACCCACCAACTACACACACAGTTGTTAATATTTGAAAAAGGCTTATACAAATCTGTTTACATGCAAAATTGCAAGTGCACAAGTAAAAGCCTAGGTGAGACCCATGGAAAATTTGCCTACGACTTTTTTACTCAAGTGTCTCTCTAAGGGGTCGCTGTTACCCAGCATTCATTTGTGTGTGTATTTCTTTCCCAATAAAGGTTTTCCACGATGTTGCTTATAAAGCTAAAGACCGTAATGATCTGTTATCAGGAATTGATGAATTTTTAGACCAAGTGACTGTCCTGCCTCCAGGAGAGTGGGATCCATCTATACGCATTGAGCCACCAAAAAGTGTTCCTTCCCAGGTAAGAGCTTTTACAGTATTGTGGTCTGTGATATGTTTCTAAAATACATTTCGAAATTCAATCCAAAACTTATAATAATAATTAACATTTATTAGAGCAGCAGTAGCCTCCTTCACCTTTCAATTTGAGAGAAAGATTAGGCTCTCTGTAAAATAACACTAGCTATATTACGTTAACTTGTTTATCTCCTCTACTCTGTTTTTGCTTGAAATCAATCTTATTAATTTCTCTAATCTTGAATACTCTCAAATTTTATTTTGGTATTTTTATAATAAAAAGTTTTGTTATGTGAATCTAATGATTATAAACTAGACTATTGCAGTTTTTCCAAAGGAAAATGGAAACAAAAATTAAATACAAATTTAGGTAGGGAAAATCTGGGTTAGAAAATGAAAACACTGTAAAATATATGTGAAAAATAAAAATGGATAATATTAATGCATTCTGCTGTGTTTGGAATGAGAATTTAAATCCCAAACATGGTCTTCTGCTTGTTGTTCTAAAGAGTGTTTTGTGCTGCTCTTATGCTGCACCCCACAGGCGTGTTAGGGTGGGAAATTGTGCTCTAAAGAAAACCTGATTAGTTTTCATAGTTGAGGGAAATTGCTGCACAGTGGGTCTGGTACACTGAGGGATAGGGGCCCTCCTCTTTTGGAGGGTTGGTCATATACTCTATCAGGTGGTAACAATCTTGGAGAGGTTTAAAGAGAAGGCAAAATTTAAAAGGGGGAAATGTAGCTTATTTATCAAGAAATGTGAAGTTAAAACCTTGGGCTCTTTACAGCCTGGGCTTTGGTTTCCAAAGAAAGTAGGTGAGTTGATGATGTGGGATATGAGTTAGACAAAGGAAGCCTGTGGTATTTGTGTGCTGTTGGTGTACCTTGCTGAGTATAAGGAGCAAAGTTTTTACATTTCCATATAAAAAGCAAAACTGTCTGCATAATGAGGTGGGGTGTGTGCATTTGTGTTTACATTACTATTTGTATGCACACATGATATAGCATATATGTAATTGGTATATAAAACATACATACATAATTTTTAGATAACTATTATACCTGAATCGGGTGTATCTTGCCATTAAGATGTATTGTTAATTGAGCTATGAATTCACTCCTTAGAAGCCATGTGATCCAGGAAAATGTATTCATAGATACTGTTGCCTTTTGGGAACTTTATTTACAAGTATCATCCATATCATGTTGTTCATTTGTATTGTAAATATTTATCAAATACCTTGTATTAAAATATTTTAAAATATTTTATTTTGGAAGTATTGGGTCTTTGCAAACTTTTCCTGACCAGAGGCTTATTAATAAAAGGTTACCCTAAAGTAAAATGTTTTAATGTACTTTCCTTACATAGGAGAAAAGGAAGATACCTAAATTTCCAAATGGATCTACTTCTACAGGAGAGATTCTCAAACAGGAGAGCCATCATGCTGGACCTGAGCTACGGAGGACTGGAAGGTGGGTTTGCTTACCTAAATACTAGTTATCACAAAGAAATACAAGCAATAAATCATTAATTCTGATTACCATTTTGTAGAATGATACATTTAAATCTTTTAAATTCATGGTAAAACACATCCTTTTTCCTTTTCAAGTGATTGGTTCTTGCCTATGATTGTTGTCCTGCTTAAAACATTCTCAATCCTGTGGCAATATTCCTCAATACACTTGTGAAGGATTTCATAGTATGAGGATGCCTCCTTTAACTGACTAAATTTTCAAAATATATTTTTAATTTTTAAACTATTATAAAGCATGCATTTATCATGAGTGTAGCAGCAACTTGGAAATTGTCTATATTGGGCTAGATATTCAAAATATTGCATAGGTACAAATCAATGTCTAAACTATTTTCTAGACCCCACAGAAGAAACTTTAAAAGAAGAGGTCATATTGTATGCAGCATCATATAACAATATTCATACCAATGGAATATGGGCAATGTAGTGATTTTTAGACCTGCAAAAAATTCAAAGAAAATTCTTGTAGATAAGTTGCACTTCTTGTCTGGAAATTTTAGTAAACTCAAACCCTTGGCTAAAAAATTGGATTGCCTACAAATTAGAAAAACAACTGATAAGACTTAACCAATCTTAATCTTTACTAAAATTTTATTGCAGGTTTGGATCAGCTGGAAAAAAAAACTATAGAGGTTCAAGAGTTAATATCCTACAGGCAAATAAATTTTCAACAGCATGAATTTAGTGATACTTTTCCTTAGAGAACCTGTCACCATATGAACTGACTTTGTTTTCAGCTCCAGTATTATGTCCTATACCAGGGGTGGGCAAACTATGGCCCGCGGTCTGTTTTAAGCCAGCCTGCGAGCTCCCACTGGGGAGCAGGGTCTGGGGCTTGCCTTGCTCTGGCGCTCCAGCCAGGGAGCAGGGTCGGGGGCCGCAGCACATGGCTCCCCGGAAGCTGCGGCATGGCCCCACTCTGGCTCCAATGGCCCCCCCTCTGTTGCTCCAATGGGAGCTGCAGGGGCAGTGCCTGCAGATGGGGCAGCGTGCAGAGCCACCTGGCCGCGCCTCCACGTTGGAGCAGAAGAAGGGACATGCCACTGCTTCCAGGAACTGCTTGAAGTAAGTGCTGCTGAGAGCCTGAACTCCTAATTTCTGGCCCCACCCTGGAACCCAAACCCAATTTGTGAGCATTCATGACCTGCCATACAATTTCTATTCCCAGATGTGGCCCTCAGGCCAAAAAGTTTGCCCACCTTTGTCCTGAAAGCTGGATTTTAAATATTCTTTTTGTGCTTATTACGTGTTTTGATGACCACTTCATTCAGATCTGGGCCTCTTAAAACATTGTTTGGGCAGAATGATTTGCCAGGATCTTTTCAGTGTCTAGCCCATTATATGCAAAATAGCTAAACAGCATTTTAAAATATATGGTTAAGTATAAACCACGTAATTTTTTTATACAATTAACTGAATTGGAATTGACTAAATTAGTTTACATTTTAATCTGTGTTGTATTTTAAATTGGATTATGAAATTGTTAACTTTGTGCTGGCAGTCGGCATTGGCAATCTTGTGTAGCCCATAGTTTTAAACTAGCTAGAATCCTTTAGTGTACAGTTTGACGAGTTTCATCTCACCTATTTAGGCTTTTTGGTGGTTTGATACTTGACATCAAAAGGAAAGCACCTTTTTTCTTGAGTGACTTCAAGGATGCATTAAGCCTGCAGTGCCTGGCCTCGATTCTTTTCCTATACTGTGCCTGTATGTCTCCTGTAATCACTTTTGGAGGGCTCCTGGGAGAAGCTACAGAAGGCAGAATAGTGAGTACAAAGAATGGTAGTGGCCAGGCTTTTAGATCTTCAGAGGCAAGTGACTGTGTGCATTTGTCTCATTTATTCATACTTTTATTTGAAGAGTTTATCCACAGCACTTGATTAGCCTGCCCAAAGCAGACATTCCCCAAAAGGTAATTGCTGTGGAAAATGTGAACAGGAGAGGATGCACAGTTAAGGTAAAAATGTTTATCCTGCCTTACTGGGTGAATGGCTTCATGAGTTGAAAAAGAGCTTTCATTGCCTTTTTGGAAAGAGACAATAGAATTGGCTCAAAAAATGTAAGCACTAAAACTGCACCATCCCAGTAGGCCTACTTAGGATAAGTCAGAGGCTCAAGGTGGATAGCTAACCAAGCTTAATGGCCTTGAGTAGTAGGCCTGTGTGGATGATAATGCTGATGATGCATTGGCAGAGGAAGCAGAATTGTATATTTAAACCATGGACAAAATATAAATGTTTTTTCGCTAATTGTTTTACTTTATATCCTTAATAAGAGGAGATAACCAAGGTTTATAAACAGAAAATACTCTTCATTTTAAACCTTAACAAATTTGGCTATAGAGAAATATCTTTTTAATCTTGGTAATGCCATATTGGATAGTATGCAGACTATAGCCATTTTAACTAAATTACTTACTAGGGCTTTCCAGTTTTCTTAAAGGGGGAAATGGTCACATCCACTATTGTATAAAGTCAGCGTTTCAATGTGAATTAGCTAATGACTGTTAATTAAAATTTATGAAATGTATTTTCTATTTTTAATTTTGTTGTGAAAATGACTTTTTTCTTTTAGGGAAAATATAGGGATGTATTTAAATTTTTCCTTAAAACATCTTAGGATTTTGATTATACAAAATACAAAAAAACTCCATACTGCTTTTCAGAGCACACCTTTAAACTTGAATTGTAGTACTTGTTTACACTTGTACTTATTTAACTGGACTCTATTTTTTTGCAAAGAAGGCCTGTGACTTGAATATTTCCTTATTAACAGGAGAATTTTAACAAGCTGTTGGCTGGTACAAAATCTGCTTCTAGAAATAAATTACATTCTTGTACTGTGCCATAATTTTATTATTCCAGAGTTAGGACGTTTTCAGGCAGTTGGCATAAAAACATTAACATGGTTTGTACATGTACCTCTTATTCATAATTTTGAAAATGTGTTCCTTTTTAAGATTTGATTTTAAATACCTTCTTTTTTTTAGCTGTCTGGGATTATTTGCGGGCTTGTTCCTGCCTTCAGATACTTTGGTGTGCATCAATGAATATAATAAATTAGTTACTGTGCACGTATGTTGAAGCACAGTAGCTGACTTTGTAAGGTACAAAGTTTGTGTTCAAACCCCTCCCTCACATTCCCAGAGAATGTCACCTTCACAGTACTCCCTGTCCCTGCCACCATCCTGATTCAGAGCCCAAAGTTAATGCATTGATTGAACTAAAATACTAGTTTGAGGTTAACACTTGAACAATAGGCCAAATTGATGTATCATCTTTTTGTGTAGCATGCGAAATTCGTTTTATTGCCCCAATTCAGCAATTTACAGCCCAGGTTTAAGTGCTGTGTTGAATTAGGGCTTAAATCCTGTTTGCATAGTTTTAGCTTTCTCGGGCTTGAATAATTACAGAAGAGCATTTTTTTTTTAAAATTGCAAGTCAAGAACGTTCTTGTCAAACTCAAGTCTTTTCATATTTTATTTTTTGACTGGCTTAGGTAATTTTTTAAAACTTAAACAATGTTTTAGGTCCAAAGCTCTGCTTTTTCTCTCTTGTAGTAGTTTATAATGTTTTATTTATTTATTTTAAGAGGAAAGTGTTTTAGTAAAGCATGTAATTCCAGGACAAAAACATATAGTTTACCCTAACAAAGAGAAATGCATTACCAGGTGGGATGCTGGCTTACTACTCCATCTTTTCATTATCATGTATACGTAAACCATTCAGTGTTCAGTAACACCCAGTCAGTTTCTTTTGTAATGCTTGGTTGACTGGTGCAAGTTTGATACAGCACACTGTATCAAGTTTTCGTACAGATATGCTGCAATATCTTCTTTCTTCCAGAAAGACAGTTTTTCTCTTTAACCACATTTGATAGACCTTGTGTTTGTTAAAATTGTTGGTGTGTGCTTTTCCTCCTTTGCCTTCAGAATGAATAACTTGTTCTTATGGGTATGGATAGCTTTACGGTTGTTCAAGAGTGAGGCATTCCAAATCTTTTGACTATGATACTGTTATTTCCGTGCTGTGTTAAGTTACTTATGTGTATAAAGCATCAATATCAATATTGGTTTTACTGTTTTCATTCCTAACTTTATTTCTAAGTTGGTGGTTTATAAAATCATAAGTGTGAAAACATGGTGATAAATGTTAACCATAAATGCAATGTGTCATACCAATTTTTTTCCCTCCAAACAGAGTGCAATAGAATCTCTCTTTGGAGCCTCATTAACTGGGATTGCCTATTCTCTGTTTGCTGGGCAACCTCTTACGATACTGGGGAGCACCGGACCAGTGCTAGTATTTGAAAAAATATTATTTAAATTCTGCAAGTAAGTAATATTTACATTGACTTGATACATTTTCTGAACTTAAGGATAACTCAGACTTCCTGATTAGATTTTAATACTGAAAGTGGAAATCTGCAAGTAGGCATGGACTGAAACCAGACTTTACATTTTAGTTGGGCTGCATTTTAATTCTCAGATTCAAACCTGGTTTTGTGACTTTGTGTTGGGGTTGGATCAAAAACTAGAAGAGATCTGCCTTTCACTCTGGTGACCATAATTTTGCAAGAATAGCCTGCAAGATCTTGGCAATGTCAAATGTCATTCTGAACCCTTGTCTTGATTTGGCCACAAATCTAAACCTTGAACCCTTGTCTTGAATTTTATCTCGATTCAGATACTGTTTCTATCCCATCTCTAGTTACAAATTTAAATAGATTAAATCTTACTTTTGGAATTATAAATAATTTGATACATAATCTATATCAGATTTATAAATATAGTGTTTTAAAACTACTTTTATGTTTAAAAATTGTAACAATCTTACACAGATGAAAGAAAAAAGGATCACCATTTCCTTGTGGAAGTCTTTTTTATTGTTTTTTTTTTAAATATTTCCTTGATGGTGTATCTGTATCAGTATAAATTATCGTTCACTTTCAGCCATAGCGTTTGACAGTATTCGTTTTCTCTTTGATCTTCTAGAACAGTTCAAATATGTGGATTGTGGTTCCTCCCAACCAGCAAATTAAGAAAGCACACTTAAGACTTTAGATCTTAGTCTTGACCTTTAGCTGTTAAATTCCAGCGTGTAGAGACTGCTGGCCCTAGCATGCTGTTGCTAGAGGAGAAAACAGGACTTGGAGTATATAAAGAAACTCTATGCCCCTTGGATGTGAGGCACTGGTTGATTTCAGCAAGGAAACCAGGATTCCAGTCCTGTGCCAGAAAAAGTCAGACAAAGCAAAGAATTACCAGACCTTTCTGCCTAAACTGCAATAGTGACTTTGACCCTGACAGGGAACCCTGAGGCTGAAAAGATAGACAGCCTTAAAGTATACCCCACACCCTTTAGGTGGAGAGGGGGTTCATACGCCCCCTACCTACATAACTGCTCGTTGGATCCCAGCACCTCCTCTCCATAGTAACAGCTCCAGCCCTCAGGATGAGGAAAAAAGTAGAGTGCCAGATGTTTCTGCCTCAAACAAAGGCTGCCCTCAGGTCAGGATAAGGAAGCCTCAAGAGAGTACAAGTGCAGGGACAAAAATTTGTGCCTTACCTTTTTTTACAAGATTGAATGGTTTACTGTTTCAGGTAGCCTTAAAGCTTTACTGAACACCTGTATTTTCTTTTTTCGAACAGGGACTATGGGCTTTCCTATCTTTCCCTGCGAACCAGCATTGGTCTGTGGACTTCATTTTTATGCATAGTATTAGTAGCAACTGATGCAAGCAGCCTTGTATGTTACATCACTCGATTTACTGAGGAGGCTTTTGCAGCACTCATTTGCATCATATTTATCTATGAAGCATTGGAAAAGCTTTTTCATTTGGGAGAACTGTATGCCTTCAATATGCACAATGACCTGGATAAATTGACTTCATATTCGTAAGTGTCAGGTTTTTTACATTTTTTTTATACCAGGATAATACTAATGGAACACCTTACAGTCCATTAGTAAAATTTTTGAATGTATAAATGTAAGTGTAAATGAACATATATAATAATATGCTTCCAAGAATTTTTTTAAAAAAAAAGCCTAATAATTTGAATGCTTGAATTTTTGCATCTTGAATGTTGTTTTTATTACATAGTCATAAAATTGCAACTTTGCATATAGATAGCCCAATCTCAGATATATATAAGGGAAAGCATGGTAGGTATGGTATAAATTTCATATAATCTCTACTAAATGTTTAAACATGTTGGGCCAAGTCCTGCTCTGTTATACCAGTCTGAATAGTTACGCTGACGTAAATCTGCACTAGCTGAAAATCAGTTTGTTTTGCTATGTAAAATCAATTTGTTTTGCTGTACACCTGATATGGTGTAAATCTTAAAACTTTAAAATAATATATGTACATATATGAGAAAAGAGTTTTGTCAACTGAAATATTTTGTACTGTAAAAAGTTTTCAATGTAAATAATGATATAGACTAAATTTATACAATAAGGATGGAACTTTTGTACCTTCAGATTTTTTTTATTCACTTTCTATCTTTAGATGCTGTCACAAGATGTATATTTTTTTTATTTTTACTTGTTATGTTTGATTTTCAGGCTCGGGTTCATTGGAAAACCTTTTCTCTAAGCCTAGCAAATAGTTCAACTATCTTCTTGCCTGTCTCTGGTTATTTGAAATAACTTGTCTTTATTTTTCTGGCCAGCCCATTAAAACCCACAATAGCTACATGAGCAGGTTCTTTTATGGAGTGCCATTATCCCAAAATGCATTTCACTTGCAAACAAATTTGCTAATGTGATGTGCAATTCAAGCATAAAATTCAGGTTCATGGCCTCAGATTTTTTAATTCTGTTAAAGGGATGCTGTCAACCTGACAACCTGAATGTTTTAAGTTAATTTTCTTTTCATATTGAGTGCCCTATGATGTCTTTCTTTTTTTAAAATTGTTTTTGGGTTTTTCTGCTCCCTACTTAATGTTTATAAGGATCTTTTCAACAATGGCAAAACTTAATGACTGAACAGGTTCAAAAGTGAAACTGACTCTATCCAAAGTCTGTCGAATGTACAATATAAACCAGATAGGAAAAACAGTTTTTTTGTCAAATGTTCAGTTATATTCATTATAGTAGGCACCAAGTTCTAGAAATAAATGTGATTCCCCCCCCCCCCTCAAGTTTGTACCTTTTTATAAGGAAATTTTTGATGGGTACCTGCTACCTGTTTCTGGAGAGACTCCTTTGCTTTATGCAGTTTTGAAGGAATTTAATGTTAGAATTTGAGAGGAAAATATATGGAACACTTTTTCCTGGAACTCTTCAGAAAATATTTCTAATAGTTCTTTTTAATAAAGCCACTTTCTTATCTCATGTATTTCACTTCACATAATGAGGAGTCTTGTACTCTGTCATCTTTATGTACTAGTTTGGGATAGAAGTTATTGTAGCCACTTTAACTTTTTGCAAATGTAAATAGCTTAAAATTGCAACATTGTGTTGAGTTTAAAAGTTCAAAAGCAAACTGAAACAAGAATGAAAAGCTCTTTACTGATGCTTAATTTTACTTTTCAGATGTGTGTGTTCTGAGCCTCAGAACCCTAGCAATGAAACTTTACAGATGTGGCTGAAGACCAATACATCCGTGGATACTGTAACATGGACTAACCTCACAGTTTCTGTGAGTAACTCAAAAAATTAAAACACGGTTACTTATTTTTCATCTTGTTTCATCCCCCAGTTGAATCTGGTTCAGCTTCTTTAGAATTCTGTAGAACACTAGGGGAGAATTGAAAAGAAGAAAGAGTATTTTCTCCCTTTTGAGTAGGTGGATGCCTTCTTTTTTGTGTTATGATCCATGCCAGTAATTTTCAATTTCACAGTAAGGGCTTGATCTAAATCTTAAACATTTATCCATGCATACTTCTGAATTTGGCAGGCAGTGCCAAGTTCTTTCAGAGGCTTGGTGAGATTATTTTGATATTAATTGGTAATTGTTTTGCTGTATTAATATAGTATCTTAGAAACATTCATTTTTAATAAGATATGAGGTCTCAATTCAGCAGAGTTGTGTATGTGCTTAAGATTCATTGACTTCAATTGACTTAAGTACATGTGTAAAGTTAAGCATGTACTTAAGTGCTTTGCTAATTTAGAGTCTGAAAATTGTATAAAGTACATTTGAGGATCATTTTTTGGTTCGGGAGTGAGGGAGATGTAAAGATAAGTCTTCAATTGTAATACTCAATGCTAGGACCAAAAATAAATAGAAGTTAAAAAAAATTTTTTTAGGAATTATCCACAGTCCTAAAAGGTAGTATCAGAATGTTTGTCTGGTTTTCTACTACAGAAGCAACGAACTCTGAAATTTCTCCCTTGATCCTCCCTAGACACCTTTGGTCTAGGATAGAAACAAAATTAACAATTTAATATTTGCTTCCAAACTTCTCCAACTTTAGGAGCATATGCTGAGAGCATTTGGTGCGTGGTCCCTACCTCCCTTAAGTCTTGGGGTAATTAGTCTATGTAAAAAGCTCCAGTATAGGCTTTGTGCTTTAAAAAATAAAAACTGATTGCCTTTTTCAGTGCAAATTATTTGTTTTGGTGAATTTAAGGGGGAGGCCGCAAGTTATAATGCTCCTTTGAATGACCTTTATTTTAAAGAGTGTAACTTGTTTTTTGTTGTTTTTGTTTGTAGGAATGCAAAAAGTTTCATGGTGTGTTTCTTGGATCAGCTTGTGGTCATCATGGCCCATATATTCCAGATGTTCTGTTTTGGTCTGTGATATTATTCTTTACAACATTTTTCCTCTCCTCTTTTCTCAAGCAGTTTAAGACCAAACGTTATTTCCCTACTAAGGTAATTATTGTTCACTGCCATTTTGCTTTGAAATGAAAGTCTTTCCTTCTTGCATACAATGATGTAATTCACTCCAGTTTTACTTTTACTTACTGTGTTTCCAAAGGTTCAGAACTTTGTATTGAGAATATTAGTTTGCTGCTATCATTCTCCCGGTGAGAACAGAAATAAGTGATTGATAATTGGCTGATAATGCTGTAAATTTAGGAGTTAAAACTAAAAATATAGACACTGAGACAGAGGGTACTGGAAATGGTTAAAAGTTCTTGAAATTATGATAACTGAACTGTCATTTTCTTAAATTCTTTACTGTATTCACAACAATGAGTAACCTAAACATTCACAGATCTAAGCAGGCCCCAAATCCACATTGGGATATAGTCAGATCTCACAAAGTGATTAGACATCCACACAGTTTGTCACATCCATTGGCACAGGATGATGACTTGATACCTAATCTGGGGGAAAAAGTATATCCCCAAACACAAGAGTGTTGGGAGCAACATCCCTTCACTCAACACTGTTAGGGGGCTGATCTAATCCTTGCTGCTTGGATCAAGTGCCAGAAGGTAATTCCTTTTAGCCAAAAGAAAGTGGGGAAGATGCTTGTGAAATTTAAACCCATACCCACATATGCACATTAACTTTTACCAGTCCATCTTCCACACCTTGAAACTGTCCTACAGCATAACCCAAATTAGCTGAAGTATAAACATGCAGATCTCAGTA
The DNA here is from genome assembly GCF_009764565.3 of Dermochelys coriacea. Lineage (NCBI taxonomy): Eukaryota > Metazoa > Chordata > Testudines > Dermochelyidae > Dermochelys > Dermochelys coriacea. Next base: position 198,439,132 of record NC_050069.1, read on the forward strand.
AAACTATAAATTCTAAAGTGTGCTCTTGGAAATAAGAGTGACAATGTAGAAACAAGATGTAAGAAAGGAAGAGATGAGCAGCCAGCCAGCCAACTCCCAAGTGAGAGGAGATCCGTGAGATTAGGCAATAGCACTGTTAGCTGGCTGGTGCTACAGCTCTATTATATGGGGAGGCATCCTGTGGGGTAGCCTCTACAATGTTTTGCAAGTTGAAAAAATCATCACTATTTGTGCAGGCATCTTGCAGAAAAGAATCATGGCTATTGTTTCATAATGAAATAATACCTTATCATATATGGAATGCAGCTATACTAGGTATGTAGTGTTTAGGATGGGGGATTAGAAGTTGAGCATAGAAATTAGACTCTGCAGCGTGGGGCCTGGGTCACTTGCTGGAGGATTCTCTGCACCCTGAAGTCTTTAAACCACAATTTGAGGACTTCAGTAGCTCAGATGTAAGTTAGGGGTTTGTTACAGGAGTTGGTGGGTGAGATTCTGTGGCCTGTGTTGTGCATGAGGTCATACTAGACGATCATAATGGTCCCTTCTGACCTTAAAGTCTATGATTCTATGACTCTTGCTATGGGATGTCCATTGTATTTTATATTTTGAGGTGGAGGCACATGCATCAAGTTGGGCTGAGGAACCTGTTTTAATGGTCTGGTCCTTCTTTTAAGGCTAATGGAACCCAATCACTTCCAAAAGCCTTTAAAGGAATTTGTTTCCTCCAACAGATCACTTCTTCGAGGTGAGGATTTAAGATATTTTATCCTCCATTAATAGGGTGGGCAATAAGACAATAGGGTTATGGTCACAGGTCACTTTATTTTACAGATAAAGTATGAGAGAAGATAGATGGAGTGCCAGGAATTGTGGGCTAAATCTGATCTGTTCTATCATTTAAAAAATTGAGCTAATTTAAAGTTGCAAAAATTATCCATTTTCACAGGCATTAAATATAGCAGTGAAAATAGATTGTATTTTAAGATATCTTTTTTTCCTTCTAGGTGCGCTCTACAATCAGTGACTTTGCTGTATTTCTGACCATAGTGATCATGGTTCTGATTGACTGGCTTGTTGGAGTTCCTTCTGCTAAACTACATGTTCCTGAGAAATTTGAAGTAAGAAACAAAAACCTTGTCCATTTAAAAAGGTTTAAATGATCTGCAATTTCATGGATAGTTGAACAGAGGAAAAATGAAAAAAATTGCTGTTAAATATGGAAAAAGAAATTGACTTTTTTTGTGTTTGCAAAGAAATGCACTGTAATAAGCGTGTTTTTTCCATGCTATTTTTTTTCTGGATTGATGTGTATTTTTAATTTCTCTGCATTTTCTGTTCTGGGTCTAATTTTCATCTGATAAAGGAAGTTCCTGGAGATCCTTGCTACTGTGTGGTGTTCTATCTCACCGAGTAGCATGAACCCTTGTTCAGGAGAGATGTGTAGAAGTCAAGGAAAATGGAAAGGATTATGTTTGTTTTGTCTTGCTAAATTTTTTTCACATAAACCACACCCTCATATGACTTAATGTTATAATAATGCACACCAAGCAGCTAATTGCACCACTCCTTCAGTCCACTAACTAAATGCGTTTTAGGTATAAGCCCTTGGTAAGATCTTCACCTACACCAGTTTTGCTGAGGACGTAGCACTAGTTATCTAATCAATGGATGAGCTACTTGTGGCACCTAAATCCATGAAAGCTCAGCAGCAAAAGTTGGCCTGAAAATTAATTGGGGTAAAACCAGACTTCTTACAATTGGCAGTTTTGATCATCCTGCAGGCTTTAGCTTCTTAGTGGGTGATGACCCAAATTGAGATTGATGATGATTTCACCTAGGTCTGCTCTGTTGTTGATAACATTGGAAGCATCAAGAAACAACTTGACGCCCAAACTGCAAAAGCATAGTCAGTAAAGAGGCACCTGATCAAGAATGTTCTTCATAAACTCAATATGCTGATAAATAGAGAGACAAACTGAGGATTTATAATGCTTTGGTGGCCAGTATTTTGACCTGTGGGATTGAAACATGGCCTCTCAGTGTCAAGATTGAAAAGAAGTTGGATATCATTCAGATGAAGATGTACAAAAAATTGAAACTATCAAATGGACAAATTCAAGTCGAATGAAGAGATCCATTTTTCTAACTAAACATGTCCCACTACCTCAAACTGTCGCCCAACACTCTAAAATGGAATGGTCATCTGCTCCGAAGCATACCAGCTTCTTTATGGGAAAAATCTTAGACTTTCCATCAATAAAGTAGGATCAAAAAGGCCCCCAGAAGACCTAAAACATGGCTGGTCAGCATCAACAGACGCCTGTCCCTTACATGCATCCTATCCTGTAACACCCAGGCTCAGGACAGAACGTGATGGAGGCACATACTGTTGGTGACCTCTATGCTGTCCAAGTGACAGCATGAGAACAAACATAACATAACCTAACTTCATTCCAAGACATTTTCATTAATTTAAAAACTTGAATATGATTCTTTTAAAAGGCATTTTAAAAAAAAGTATTTAATCTAAACTGAGTTTGACCTATTTATTATAGCAGGCATTTACAGTTATCGACTTTCATTCCTATTACTCAAATTTGTTTTCCAGCCCACTCAGAAAGACAGGGGATGGCTCATAGATCCTCTTGGAGGTAATCCTTGGTGGACACTACTGGTAGCTGCTTTTCCTGCATTACTCTGTACCATTCTCATTTTCATGGACCAGCAAATCACAGCAGTAATCATAAACAGAAAGGAGCATAAATTGAAGGTAATAGTTAGCTTTTCTTCATTTTTCGAATATATTCTGAACTCATTTGTAAGCATGTAAGACAACTTATTGCAAAAGAAACTTGTTCAGTGTTCGCTAAATAGGCTACATAACCGTAAATAGTATAGGTCTTTGAAACATAAAACTAAATTGCAGCTACTTAAATGATCTGTTCATATCTAGTAACAAAACACATGGCTACTAGTGTGGTGGGCATTCTAGAAATCTATCTAGAGAATTCTTTTTTAGTCATTTAGTGTATAAATCTTTTATGTGCTGCAAATCTTCATTTTTGCAGGTAACTCATTTCTTTACTTGACTTTACAGAAAGGCTGTGGCTATCATCTTGATCTGCTCATGGTTGGTGTTATGCTGGGGATATGTTCAATAATGGGCTTGCCTTGGTTTGTGGCTGCAACTGTCCTGTCTATAAGTCACGTCAATAGCCTAAAAGTAGAATCTGAATGCTCTGCCCCAGGAGAGCAACCTAAGTTCTTGGGAATCCGGGAGCAGCGCGTGACAGGGTTAATGATATTTGTTCTGATGGGCCTTTCTGTGTTCATGACCTCTGTTTTGAAGGTAAGAGATAATGGTTGTTCTAAAACATAGCATGTTTTATATTTTAATATCATTATTTACTATTGGATAATATAAGCACATTTAATATATGAATTAAAAGAAATCCACTTTCTATTAACTCTAAAATGACAACTCTAAAATGAAACGATGGCATAGATGAGAGTAAAAGACATCTGAGAAGATAGGGGTTATGATAAAAACTTGTTCCTTATCTCAAATGCTTGATTACTTAAGGCTCTTTTCTGACTAGTTATTTTTCAGTTTTCCAAGCTAAGGGTTAACTTGTGGCAGGTCTGTACCCCTAATGCAGCTAAGGCAGAGGTGGGCAAACTACAGCCCATGGGCCACACTGGGCCAGTGGGACAGTCTTGCCCGGCCCCTGAACTCCCAGCCAAGGAGGCTAGCCCCCGGCCCCTCCCCTGCTGTCCCCCTGCCCTGCAGTTATGCCACTGTGTGGGCAGCGCAGCTTGCACCCGCCCACCTCCCAGGCTTTCCAATAAGCTTGTCCTGCCGCTGGCATGGTAAGGGGGCAGCGGTGTTGGATAAGGATCAGGAGGTCCTGGGGGTCAGACAGGGGGCGGTTAGATGGGAGGGGCGGTCAGGAGTCGGGGGGGAAGGTGCAGCGGGGGTTGGATAGAGGGTGGGGTGCTGGGGGGACAGTTAGGGACAGGGGTCCCAGGAGGGAGCGGTCAGGGGACAAGGGTTGGATGGGTCGGAGGTTCCGGGGGGGCCTGTCAGGGGGCGGGAAGTGGGAGGGGGGGTTGGATGGGTCAGGGGTTCTGAGGGGGGCAGTCAGGGGGGTGGATGGGGGCAGGGGCCAGGCTGTTTGCAGAGGCACAGCCTTCCCTACCCAGTCCTCTGTACTGTTTCGCAACCCCGATGTGGACCTCAAGCCCAAATGTTTGCCCACCCCTGAGCTAAGGGAGTGAAGGAAGAGGAAAGATACGATAGCTCTGTACACCTGCTTGAGTGGCAATAATATAGAATAGGAGAAAGATTAAAAGTATACTTCTCAGGGAAATGATTCTATAAAAATGGCATTGTGGTATTTCATATACTGTGTTCTCACTATTCACACAATATTGTGTTTTGTCTATTTAGCAATCTTGCAAACTCACTTTGGTATTGGAGTATCAACCTCAATCCTTTCTCTACTATGCATCGCCATGCATAATAAAGGTTCTGCAGGTTATATTAGGGTCTCAGTTCACATCTGCATTGTCTCTAAATTATTCTTTCACTGCTTACAGTGATAGAGATGGCCAGGAATTTTTCAATGAAACCAAAACTTTTCCCTGAAATCTATCAGTTTTGATGAAAATGCGAGCGAGAAAGAGACCTCCCCACAGACTAGGTAATAGCCTGTGTATAGGAAACTTGCTTGGAATATGGGAGACCCTGAATCAGGCAGAGAAGGGACTTGAACCTGAGTCTCCCACATCCCAGGTGAGTTCCCTAACTACTGGTGTGTGTGAGGGAGTCTGTTTTTTTTTTTCCACAGATTTTTTTGAACATGTCAAAACCTCAACATTTTTCATGAAACAGAATTCTTGTTTTCTGACCAACCCTATTCATATGGCTTTAAAGTATTAGAGGTTGACATGGGTGTTACAATAAATAATGTTCTTAAAGAACAAGTTTTGATTAGATTATAGGAAAATATCCAAACTAAGCAATCTAACAATGGAAAAGCCACCAAGAGGTCACTAAGGCACTATCAATGGAAACATTCAAAAACTGATCCTGTAATACTCTTAACAGAGTATTGTAGAGAAGTAAAGATGCAGAAGATTGGTATCTGACCTATAATGTTTCTTTCACATTTCACAAATCCTAAACGTTTAATGCCTGATTTTTATGAAACTCAGTTCAGTTTTTATGGAGCCAAAGGCAGCTGGAAACTAATAATGAATGTCTACTCCTTGTGCAATACTCCATCTAATTTTCTTTTTAATTTAAATAGCTGTTGTCTTTCCCTTTTACTTCCAACTACCCCCTCACCCCGTTATGCTTGGCTGTAAGCTATTGTGCTGTTGTTCAATATATTGATGAAAAGCACGTATTTATTTCTTCATACCTGATTAAATGTAGTTGTAGTTCAACCCCAATAAAATTTCTTAGTATGCCTATTTAATAGGAAATGTCCTCACTGTGAGCCATCCCATCATATATACTGAACATGGCTTGAGCACGATTCATGATTCTGTCTCTCTGTCAAGTTTCAGTAAAGGCCTGTGTTCAAGATTAGTTGTAAGATGCACATGTATATCCTGGTTGTCTTCAAAGCATTAAGAACTTTTCAGTATAGTCAACTGGAAGGGAAAGTCAACCTTGTCCTATATCCTATAAAATGCTCTTCTTTAGAATATATGGGATATAAAGGCCTGATCCGAGGCCCATTAAATCAATAGAAAGATTCCCATTGACTTTTGTAAGCTTTAAAGCAATCCTTTATCAGAGCAAAATTTGGCGTTGCATAATTTGAGGAAATGGATAGTTCAGGAGATTTTAAAGACCTTTAATTTCACTTGTGTTAGCTGGATTAGTGACCGAAAAGCAAATATCATATGATAGCATATTATGTGAAATAAACTGGTGATCTCAGTCCATTTCTTAGCAGATGGATGTCTGTATTACATACACCAACTTATTTGGTACTAACTGGAACTCAGGTTGCAGTGTCAGACAGGCCAAAGATTGATTGGACATGCAGACTTTTCTTAATCCTAGAGGCAGTCCCTTTAGAACATGGTTGAAGCACAGTGGCAAACCTGCCCTCTTCCTTGTTGCTGCCATGTTCTGTATTTATTGTCTGGTTAAATAAAGGACTTCAGAATCTACATATGTCAACCTAGCACTGGGAAAAAAAAAAAAATTAGATCCTTTCCTTTAAGCACCTTCCATTAACCTGGCCTGCCATATTTTACTACGTTATTCTATAAATGCAAACTTTTAACTTTGTTTTTCCCCCTTAGTTTATTCCAATGCCAGTTTTGTATGGTGTCTTTCTTTACATGGGAGTATCTTCACTAAGGGGCATCCAGGCAAGTTCCATTTTCATTAAACAAGCTGATTGCTTTTTTAGAAAACATGTTATACTTGATAAGGCTACTAAAAAACCCACTAAATTTAAATTGTCTTTGCCTGGAATATCCTTTCTATGAATAGAAACATACCAGGTGCTCAGGGTAAAATTGCAAATATGATCTGAAATCAGTTGCTTTGCATCAAATGAAAAGGAAACTTTAAAATGTCATTTTATTGAAGTGTAAGTAAAGGTACAATGTATTGTCAGATTAGGATGTAGAAACGTGTGCTGAGCATTATGTCTGGATAATTGCTTTTATTTCTGGGACACTTAAATTCTGGCATGTGTTCTTTCACTGGGCACTTGTTGAACAATATGAAATCCTTAAATATTGACACCCATTTTCTAAAATACTAAACAAGTAGTGACTTAAATCAAATATATACTACATTAATGCATTTCATGTATAGGCTGTAAAATGAAGGAATCTTATTTTTAATATTTCCAGTGTCTTTAATTATCCTGTCCACTTCTACATGAATAAAATCATTAACTGAGGATGACTTTCTTCTCAATATACAGTTTTTTGACCGTATAAAATTGTTTGGAATGCCTGCCAAACATCAACCTGATTTGATCTACCTCCGTTATGTGCCACTCTGGAAGGTCCACGTCTTCACAGTTGTTCAGCTCACCTGTCTAGTTCTTTTGTGGGTGATTAAAGCCTCTGCAGCTGCTGTTGTTTTCCCTATGATGGTAAGTTCTTTCCTAGCATCTTTGGGAATCTATTCATTTTCCAAAAGGGTCTGTGGATTAATATATCTCTTCAGGGTTTATTTGCTGACTAAAAAAAGGTGGTAGTAAAAATCCTCCTTTTTGGAAGCCAGTTATGATTTCTTTTTTTTTCTTTAAAATAAACATCAGATTTAATTGAAAAGCTGTAGACTTGGTAAAAATTTGTTTTGTGGTAGTTATCTCAATGGTCATCTGTTCTTTTAGTAGTGAGTCAGATCTATTTTTTTGAAGTTATGAGGTGATAACCTTTGTATGAGTTGAAAAAATATTCTGTCCTTGGTTTAAGAAGCTGATAACATATTAGCGTATACGTATTTTTATTTTTCTGACATTCATATAAATATATTCTAAAGGATTCTTCTTTCCTGAAAGGTGCTAGCATTAGTGTTCATTCGTAAGCTCATGGATTTATGTTTCACCAAACGAGAGCTTAGTTGGCTGGATGACCTTATGCCAGAAAGTAAGAAGAAGAAAGAAGATGATAAAAAGAAAAAGGCAAAAGAGGTAAGTGTACAAAAAGCCAAAAGTGAGCTGAAAATTGCTAGAGGAAACTGCTACAGAAAACACCGTAGTATTTAGAAGGCAATGTAATTAGCATGAAATTTTTTTTTTTAAAAAAAAAGTAGTTTACATTAAATAAACATAGGTTTTTATATCTAAGGAAATCAACATTTGGAATTCTCTGTCTCAGGAGTTACTGCCAGAATCTCTGTTAGGATTCAAGGAAAGAATAGGACAGTTATAAAAATATTAATGGTATGGAATTTGATACCTAATTGTGATTCAGTGGATTTTTCAAATTTAGCATCAGAAGCAATGTCTACCATGACATACTGGTTGTGTTGGGATTTTCACCAATCTCTAAAGATATAAGGTGATACCCTGTCCCCAGTGAAGTTAATGACAGAACTCCACTGACTTCATTAGGGTTAGGATTTCATCCACTGTATGTGACAGGGCTGTAGTTAAAACTGAATAATAGATACTTATTTACCAATAATTTTGCCTGTATAATTTTCCCCATTAAAATTTCAGATAAACTAACCCTCTCATTGCCAGTTCCCTAACAAGTCTTTTAAATATATCATTAGAGGTTCTTATTTACCTTAAATGTTACTTAGCTGAGGGGAGGGAGAGAAAAATATCTCGGGGAAGTTCCCCCTGCCACCACAATATTCAAAGGTAAATGGGTAATTTTTCCTACTGAATTGATCAAAATGAGTAATACTCAATCTCCTTGGCTTGGGCTAATTGCTCTTTCTGCTTCTTGAGTAATTTTATGTCATGCATGTGACCTGCAGGAAGCAGAGCGAATGCTTCAGACAGTGGACAGTGAAACTGTACGTCTTCCCTATGAAGGAGGAAATCTCTTACAGATTCCTGTAAAGGCCCTAAAATACAGGTATGATACAGCTTACTGCTTTTTTGAAATTTGGGTTTTTTAAATAACTTTGTATTACATGCAGTATTTATATTTTTTGCTTTAATTAAATAAACATAATTGACATATTTGAGTGAACAAATTTACATTTAAGCTTGTGACTCAGATAGGTAGCTGGGGAGGGCTTGGGGAATGGGAAAGAATTGAAGCAAATCTTGCCTTTTATGATATAGGGGCTTGTGTGTCCTTTTTTTTTTTTTTTAAATAATTACATTTTAATAATTCATTTACATAACCATCTTGAACAGATCAGATGACTCAGTTTCGACCAGCTGTTCACAGGGTGAAGAAGCTGTTTTGGTCAGTCCTTGTCTATAGAATATTTGTGTGTTACTATGCATGGCTAATGATATGAAATGTTAGGTTTCGTTTAAGTATAGTTAACTAATGGCATTCATTGAGCCATATGTTTACCAGCTGCTTTGATTTATAAAGTTGAGGTCTAAAACTGTCTTTTGCAGATCATAATTTTTACACCTTTTTAACTACAAGGGTGCACATATAAAATAGTTTTCAGATTATTAAACTGGAACCAGAGCAATTAAAAATAACATGCTTACTATTTGGATAAATTATCTCAGCTTTTCTCTTGTTGAGAATGAGCCTTATTCTCCACTGTCTTACATGTTGTGGAGCCATAGCTGAAGAAAATGGGTTTGAAATACTACTGTCCTGATAAGATAGTTTCAAGCCTACTTTGCATAGGTATGAATAGATCCATAAGGTGCATGCTAGTGGAGAATCAGGCAGTGTGTCTAATCATTCCTGTAAAGGGACTGCATTTGTGGGAGGGATTGAATGGGGAGAAGAGTGGCAAAAATGACTTGACTGAGGCACTGTGTGCTATCTGTATAAATACTTGTTTGGGGCACGTAAAAAGTAAATTTGAGCAACATCTAGATTATTGGCAATCTAGCAAATATCACCTGATTTCAAATGCTGCATCAGCAGAAAAAGTTGGCACTTTAGGTCTTCATACTTCATGATATAGATCACTTCAACCTCAGTTCTTTTATCAAATTCAGAATAATAGTGCCTTTATGCTTTCTTCCCTGATTATTTCCTGGGTACGGGTCAGAACAATTCTGATCTCTGAAAGATGTCAGCCTTTATTAAAAAAACAAAAAGTACGACTTCTTTTTGTAATTCCTAAACAACCCATAATGGATTTTTGACAGATTAAAGGAAAAGATATTTGAGAAAATGAAGTATCTAATTCATATTACAGTGGGAGGGGGGCACAAACTTCAGAGCTTCTGTAGGCCAAACTCATTGTATACAGCAGGGGTTCTTTGCATTCCACCCCACAACCTCTCTGTGTGCCACACTGCCATCCCCTCTGTTGCAAGGACTCCCTGCAACTCCTCCCAGTCTTCCATGTCAGGTGTTCTGTGTGCTCTCCATAGCCCCCTTCCTCTCTCACGAGGGTCCCCCCTCCATGCCAGGGGTTCTGCACCCCTTTTCCCAATGCCAGGGGCCCTATCTGCCTCTCCTTCCCCCATGCTAGGGGCTATGTGCTTCCCTACCCATACCATGGTCCCTCATTCTTCCCCAAGCCAGGGGCTGTGTGCTCACTGTCGTGCCCCATATCTCCCTCTTTCCCCCCCAACATTAGTCTGGGAGATAAGTCTGTGAGAGTGTCATCATGTCAAACTCCACTGTGAGGCTGGGAGGAGATGAGATATGGGATTGTTATGCTGGAAGAGCATTAAAGATGGTGAAGTTGTTTGATCTATAGATAATTGCAGAGGTGCATGAAGCTATGGGTGTGTTAATCAGATGCCAGGGGCTCTGTGTGTCCCATGTTCCCCCTTTTGATTTTCTGATTCTTCCCCCAAATCAGTGGGGTTCTGGCAATTGATGCCTAGAACGTTCCCTGAATTTTTGGAATTGATGGGATGCTGGGTTCAAAAGTTATTATGTTACATACATACATACAGTCCTAAGCTGCTACGACAAGGGAGACCACCCAGGATTTGGTGTTCTAAATTTCTGTTTAACTGCATTAGGATGATTTTTACTTAAAATGTCACTTGTGACTACGTAAGTGATAACAGAAGGCACTACTGATGTGAACGGTATGGGTGACAAAGTTAATGCTTTTGCAAGATATTGAGTACTAACCAAAAAGTATGTTTGTTCTTCAGCACTGATCCCTCAGTTGTAAACATATCAGATGAAATGGCCAAAACTGCACAATGGAAGGCTCTTGCCATGAATACTGAGAATGCCAAAGTAACCAGAGCTAACCTGAGGTAGCTATAATTACCCACTTACACATTTTCTAACTGGAGTTTTGTTTGTGTTTAGCAGCAGCTGGCTATGAAAATAGTTTGTTTTAAGACTGTGTTTTCTATACTTGAAAATATATGGCAGAATATATATTGACATCTTACTTTCAAGAGAAATTTAAGATTCTGAAAACCGTTTTTTTTGTGATCTTTACCAAGAGGCTATACAGTAACTAGTGTCATACCTGCTATGAACCCTTTTAATTAAAATGTAAAAAGAATTGTCTCATAATTAGAAGACATTTCCAGTTTGCTTGAGATATGTATGCTAATCTGAAAGGGATTTAGATTATGAAAAGTTTTATTGGCATGTGTTCATAAAGGATCTGAGTATCAGAAGGGCGTGGAAGCTGCAGGTGCTTAGTACATCTGAAAATCAGACCCTAAAGCTAGTGTCCCATCCCCAGCAAAACAGCTTCTGCGTAAAGGTGGGAGGCATCCCATCTTCATAGATGTCCCTTTTCGCTGGCCCTATCTCCTGCACTCAGAAAGGATAGAATTAGGAATTGATGGGTGAGGTGTTGCATCATCTGTATACTCTCCATGGATTTGCCCATTGTGGAGATGGATGGGGTGGAGAGATCCTCAGGAGGATGAATACACTGGCTTTCTGACTGCTTTGTGCTGCCCTAGGACCGTGTCCTGTTTTTTGCTTTCTGATTTTTTAATCCCTCCCTGTCTTCAATAACCAAAACTTGTGTCTAATTTTAAAGTTTCAGTGGAAAAAAAATTTTATTTCAATGGAAATGAAACCATTGAAATGGTATACTGGAATGTTAGGGCTCTATGTAGCCATGAATTCTCTGTGACTCTGGACTTGCATGGTCCATAATGGCCAACAGCCTCTTTGTCATATGGAGTTAGTTTTCATCCCTAGGAGCAATCGCCTAATACAAACTACATTCTGAGTGATTCCTCCCAGTATTCTATTGCAGGTTCTTCCTTGGTTGGCTGAATCTCAGTCAGGCCAAAAGGAGATGATAACCCAGCGACAGCTTATAGGAAAAATGGGAGCTAACACAGCACACTCCATTTAGATTGCTAGTGGGAGGCATTTTAAAATTTTGTGTTGTCCTGCCTCTGCCCTTGTCAGCAACTCTGTAAGGGAGTTAACCCTCTCTAGGGAGTAACTCTTCAAGTTTCATGCTCTGTAAAAGGATGACTCCTGAGAATTAATAGTTGACCATCTCTCGAGGGAGAGGAGATTAATTACACACAAACTCTCCCCCTCTTTTCCCCCTCCGGTCTTATCTGCAGTTCCTAGGCAAACAGCTAAAATATATTTTGTTGTTGTTTACCACCACCATTATCATATCAGCTAGGACTTCATTGTGCTAGGCGCTATACAAACACAGAATAAAAAGATGCAATCTAAGTATAAGACAAGAGACAAAACATGGAGACTGACAGATAGAAGAGGGAGTATAAGGAAACAATGAGACCAATATTGGTCAGTGTGACAGGCAGTAGGCTCAGTATACCAGCAGCCTGACTATTGTCAAGTTTATTGTAGGCATGGCTTCAAAGGAGAGTTTGAAGGAGAGATTTGAAGGAGGGTAATGAGGTAGCTTTGCAGGTGTTTGTAGGGAGCTCCTCCCAGATGTGAGGGGCTATCTGGGGAAAAAGAACACAGGTGCTTGTTTGAAAATTTAACAAGTGGATGATAGAGGTTGTCTTTGGCTGATATCTGCCTGTCAATACTGAATGAGATGACATGTTGACCATGAAGGGCTTTAAAATGGAAGACAAGTAGCTTATGTTTGATGTAGTAGAGAAGCAGGGGAGCCAATGGAGAGTTGCAAAGAGAAGGGTGACATGGTCAAAGTGATGGGCCAACAGTGTTTTAAATGGTACGAGTGGGTTAAGATTGCATTTTTCAAGGCTGGAGACAATGATGTTGTAGTAACTGAGATGATGAGAGTTTAGATGTGTGCATGGATAGGAAATGTCACATCTTCAAGAAGTCATGCAAAAGAATCTGCAAGATTTAGATGTAGTCTGGATGTGAAGACCTAGATGGGGGTCAGTTGAAGATGATGCCAAAGTTACTGGCCTCAGTGACTGGTAGTATGATGATGATGTCCACAGTGGTTGAGAGGGATCTAATGGGAAGGGTTGGGGGGAGAAGATTGAGCTCTGTTTTAGCCATGGGGAGTTTGAGCTGACAGCTAGATGTCCGCGAGGAGACATCATACAGGCTGTAATTTTAGTTTGGGTAGAAGGAGACAGATCTGAGTCATAAGCCTACAGATGGTAGTTGAATATGTGTTTGTGGATGAGATTATCCAGAGATATGATGTAGAGGGAGAAGAAAAGGGACCAAGGACAGAGCCCTGTGAAACTCCCACAGGAAGCTAAATGGGGGATGAGGAAAATCCTCTGAAGGAGTGATTAGAGAGGTAGGTGGAGAACCAGGAGAGGACAGCCACAGAAGCCAGGTGAGGACAAGATTTCAAGAAGAGCATGGGCTACTGTTGAAGGTGGCTGAGAGGTCAAGGAGGATGAAGATGAAGTACTGGTTCTGGCATTTGGCTAGAAGGAGGTCTTTAGAGACTTTGATCAGAATGGTTTCAGTGGAGTGCAAGAGGTGGAAGCTGGATTGGGAGAGGGTCTATAATGGAACTGGAGGAGTGGAACTCCACACAGTAATTGCAAACAGAGTTTAGAGATGAAAGGGAGATGGGGAAGTGGTGGGAGAGGCAAGCTGGGGTCCAAGATGGGGTTTTTAAAGATAGGAAGGACTGAATCATGCTTGTATTGAGGGGAAAGAGCCAGAGAAGAGTGAGAGGTTAAGGAGAAGAGTAAGGGAGGAGATGAGTGAGTGTGAGTGATATCAGGAAAGGGATGAGGTCACTGGGCAAGGGGAAGGATTAGAGGAGGAGAGCAGATGATAAACTTCTCATGCTGTAGAGTATCTCTGGCAGAAATCCCATGAGGGGACTGACTTCTTCCACTACACATTCATGTTCTCCTCCTTCAGGTTTCTTATCTTCCTAACTAAACAATTCTAATTCTCCAATTTAATTCAGCCCCACACCAACAATTCTGGTTGCCTTTTCACCATCTTAGACTCACTCCTCAAACTCTCCCCTCCCCTCCCCTCCTCTTCTCTCCCTCCACAGAATCTTGCCAATTTCTTCCAAGAGAAAAATAATAAAATATTATATGGCCTTCCCCTCCTATAACTGTCTTCCTTCTCTCCCTGTCACAGATGCAGAATGTAAAGTTTTATACATCCAAGCATTTGATTCATTTATTTTTCCCTTTGTTGGTATCACTGGATTGGTTGGTCGGCTGTGGAACCATCTTTCTTCCCCACCAGTCCATATAGATATTTTCAGATTAATTAGGCTCTTATAGGATGTATTCTACAGTCTTTCATTCAGCTCTGTGGTGCACTCTAGGCCAGTCTGCTGCTCACTTAAACAACTGATATTAGGAGGCTCACTCTTAATTGAGTTAATGCCTGTTCACCACATTTACACCAAAGCTCTTTGATTTTTATTTTTTCCAGTTACCCTTCTCTCAAATCTTTTGAGGAGCTGGTCTGTCTTTTTTCTTTTGGAGTCTAGACAATTCTTCTTTTCTTTAAAGATGCTATCCTCAGAGTAGTCTTACTCATGCTCACAATCCAGAACTACCTCAGCTTTCAAACTCTTACTATTCAAAGCTTTCTGGCCCTCTAGAGTAGTGGCAGATATGAGACACTCCCTTTACTGGTCATATGTTGTTTCCCGTCAATGCCTCAATAAACTTCCAGCCAGTTCCTTGATCATGGTCAGACAAGAAGTTCTCAGAGAAGAGATTTTGAGATCTCCTACCATAGTCACTCTGGCACTGCTTGACAAACAGCTCTACTTTCTGGATGAGTGATTTCTTCCTTTCATTTCTGACTCTCCAGTCAGCTTCCATTTAAATTAGTTTGTTTCTGTTTTTTGATTCTCCAAGCTATATGGCTCCTTTATACAATAATTATAAAAGTGTCATTGGCCTTTTTTTTTGGTACTGTCTATTGTAATGTTTTTCTATTGTGAGATAACATTTGATGTCCAAGAATAAATATCTTATGCAGATGGTGTCTTTAAAGAAGGAAAAATACTTCTGCATCAAAGATCTCATGTCACTCAGGCACTTGTTTATCTTTGAGTTTGATGGTTCTGTTCTTGATGTTATGAGTTTCTCCTTTTGATAGTTACAGTTCTTCATGCATCCCTTTGGATGTTGTTGCACTTAAATTTCAAAAGAAAATATATTAATTTTTATGGCACATGTTACTGCAACATCCTTTTCTTTGGCTTTGACAAATGCATTCTTGCCCAGTCTCTCATCCATTCAGAATGCTGCTGCAAAGATCCTTTTCCTTAGCTCATTACTTTGACCATATCACCCCTCTCTCTGCATCCTCTCTGTTCTGTATGTGTTAGTGTGAAAATCCAGTCACTGTAGAATGGCACAGTTAGCCATCTATAGTTTTTCATATTGTAATTCAACTAGTGAGCAGGTAGAATGGCTGTTGCTCTTGTGGGAGACATGCACATAAAGTTAATGCCTGAAGATACTGAATAAGGAAATCAAATTAAATTAGTTTTTTTGATTTAATATCTTCTTACATGCAAAAGTATAAAGAATTAAAAAAAAAAACCTTTAAAATGTAGCACAACAAATCAAATACGAAGCTAAGATTAAACACCAATTCTGTGTATCATACATAACAATAAATGAGTCAGATATCAATCCAAATAAGGAGAGGCTCAAAGGAGCAGCTGTTAGTTAGTTAATTAATTAATTAGTAGAATAAGAAGAGGCTAGTCTAAACTTCAGCAAGTGCATTAAGGACTTATAAAGCATTTCAACTTTGCACTGTGCTCATGCCAAATCTGTTAAATCCAGAAGAGTAAATGAGGTGTTCCCTTCCAAAATCATCTCTGCACATGCCTGGTTTCCTGATTCAGATGACTGTCAAGCATACATCTCATATTTTTAATCCAAAAATCTCTGCACCTGCCAGTCTATGTCTGTAATAAAGGAGCAGAAGAGTTAGATATCCTGAGAATGCTCTGACCACATTCTTACCCATAAAATTGAGAATGCCTGTTGCTAATTTTAGTTTACTCTCCTTGCTTTTTCTGAATTAATTTGAAATCAGCAGTAACTCCCTTTTCCTGCATATAGGTATCTCTAAGTACAATCCCTTTCCAACCCTAGTTAAAATATTTCCAAAAAGTTTATTCTAATTGCTAAAAAACCCAATATCTATTACAATTAGGCTGCAATAGTAATTAGGCAACTAATTAACTAATAGCAATTAGGCAACAATAATCGCACAGTAACATTTAAGAACTGTTTTAGTAAGCTTGGAAGGACTGGTCAAAAGGCAGCACATCAGAGTTCAGGTCTTTGATATTGCATGCCCAAGGTCAACTGTTCCTCCCAAAAGGAATGAGACTGAGGGAGGCTGACAATGTATCTTGTAAAAAGAAAAGGAGTACTTGTGGCACCTTAGAGACTAACAAATTTATTAGAGCATAAGCTTTCGTGAGCTACAGCTCACTTCATCGGATGCATTTGGTGGAAAAAACAGAGGAGAGATTTATATACACACACACAGAGAACATGAAACAATGGGTTTATCATACACACTGTAAGGAGAGTGATCACTTAAGATAAGCCATCACCCACAGCAGGGGGGGGGAAAGGAGGAAAACCTTCCATGGTGACAAGCAGGTAGGCTAATTCCAGCAGTTAACAAGAATATCAGAGGAACAGTGGGGGGTGGGGTGGGGGGGAGAAATATCATTGGGGAAATAGTTTTACTTTCTGTAATGACTCATCCATTCCCAGTCTCTATTCAAGCCTAAGTTAATTGTATCCAGTTTGCAAATTAATTCCAATTCAGCAGTCTCTCGTTGGAGTCTGTTTTTGAAGCTTTTTTGTTGAAGTATAGCCTCTTAGGTCTGTGATCGAGTGACCAGAAGGATTGAAGTGTTCTCCAACTGGTTTTTGAATGTTATAATTCTTGACGTCTGATTTGTGTCCATTCATTCTTTTACGTAGAGACTGTCCAGTTTGGCCAATGTACATGGCAGAGGGGCATTGCTGGCACATGATGGCATATATCACATTGGTAGATGCGCAGGTGAACGAGCCTCTGATAGTGTGGCTGATGTGATTAGGCCCTATGATGGTATCCCCTGAATAGATATGTGGACAGAGTTGGCAACGGGCTTTGTTGCAAGGATAGGTTCCTGGGTTAGTGGTTCTGTTGTGTGGTGTGTGGTTGCTGGTGAGTATTTGCTTCAGATTGGGGGGCTGTCTGTAAGCAAGGACTGGTCTATCTCCCAAGATCTGAGAGAGTGATGGCTCGTCCTTCAGGATAGGTTGTAGATCCTTGATGATGCGTTGGAGAGGTTTTAGTTGGGGGCTGAAGGTGATGGCTAGTGGCGTTCTGTTGTTTTCTTTGTTGGGCCTGTCCTGTAGTAGGTGACTTCTGGGTACTCTTCTGGCTCTGTCAATCTGTTCCTTCACTTCAGCAGGTGGGTATTGTAGTTGTAGGAATGCATGATAGAGATCTTGTAGGTGTTTGTCTCTGTCTGAGGGGTTGGAGCAAATGCGGTTATATCGTAGCGCTTGGCTGTAGACAATGGATCGAGTGGTATGATCTGGATGAAAGCTAGAGGCATGTAGGTAGGAATAGCGGTCAGTAGGTTTCCGATATAGGGTGGTGTTTATGTGACCATCGCTTCAAAAGCTTCAAAAACAGACTCCAACGAGAGACTGCTGAATTGGAATTAATTTGCAAACTGGATACAATTAACTTAGGCTTGAATAGAGACTGGGAATGGATGAGTCATTACACAAAGTAAAACTATTTCCCCATGGTATTTCTCCCCCCCACCCCACCCCCCACTGTTCCTCTGATATTCTTGTTAACTGCTGGAATTAGCCTACCTGCTTGTCACCATGGAAGGTTTTCCTCCTTTCCCCCCCCCTGCTGTGGGTGATGGCTTATCTTAAGTGATCACTCTCCTTACAGTGTGTATGATAAACCCATTGTTTCATGTTCTCTGTGTGTGTGTATATAAATCTCTCCTCTGTTTTTTCCACCAAATGCATCCGATGAAGTGAGCTGTAGCTCACGAAAGCTTATGCTCTAATAAATGTGTTAGTCTCTAAGGTGCCACAAGTACTGCTTTTCTTTTTGCGAATACAGACTAACACGGCTGCTACTCTGAAATGTATCTTGTATTGCTCATCAGCCCTTCCTTTCCAATTACCTGATATTTGGAGCAGTATAGGTAGTAATCATGCCCTCTTTTCCTATTTCATCAAATCCTAGATTTCTCCTTTCCATTGAAAAGGGATAATTTTCCCATTGGGTATTCTAAAGTTTAGAATATGTTTTTAGTAAATAAATGTTACAATCATCTGAGCCCATTGCATCCTCCTTCCCTGCCACCGGTGGATGCTGTTTGGACTCAACTGCTAGATCCCACATGCTCAAGGCTTGCTGGGTCTGATTAGAGATTAGGCATTGTCTGTCCCTTTGTCCCTGGGCATGCTCTTGGGGTACAGATCCTTTGTCTAGCACCCCTCCTTAGAAATGGGACTTCACAATCCAACTGCATAGGCATAGAAAGTAGTGCCAGCCCTCCCAAGTTTATTCAGTAGGCTTGTATACTCTGAGTTCCATTGAAGCTGAGGACCATACAGTTTAACCCTTTACGCGTGCACAATGTAACAGTGAAAGCAAGTAACACAGAGACTTTTCAAAGTAGCTTCCAAACCAGTCACATTTCATTCACAGACCAAGCACAAAAGAGATACTGATGTAAGAAAAAATAAAAGTACTTGCAGTCAAACCCCTGCCTCAGTTTCCTTACCCCTCTGAGAGCCCTTTGGGCTTTGGTCAGTGTCTTCTAGGGAACCCAAGATCCTTCCTTTTCTTCCTGCACAGTTTGCCTTCTGGTTCTTGTTGATTATAAAAAGGCCGTTAAAAAGACCCTTCTTTTATAAAGTTCCCGTTCCCCTTGCTAAATGACTGCTCTGAGCTGCTTGAAGTTTTGTCAGGTAAACTGTTGCTTAGTTATGACCCACCTGAGAAAGGATTACTTTGGGTGGCAGCCAGCTCATTGTTCATGGGGTCTTTTATTTGAATAAAAGTTCAGGTGAACAACTCCTGATTGTTCTCCTTTGCTAACCCTCCGCTAGGCACAAGCATTTCTCCAGACATCTCCTGGAATCCCAATCCAATATGGAGGTTAAAAAGCAAAAGTTTAGGCACAGTACAGTTTTACAATCAAGATGGTGTTCACAAAATAAATGGCGTTTACAGAGTGGTATAGATAAATTCAGACATATACTAATCCATCGCAAAATGTCTGTGATATAAATTGAATTTATGACAAATGTTTCTCCCTCAACCCCCACACCTCCAAAAAAACAAAACACTTTTCCCACTTCCATATAATTAACAAAACTAAATTTCCCTGAAAATAATTAAATGATGTAGATACTATTGTTTGGTACACATTTTACTGTTGATACATTTAAATGGCCAAATGCATCATTTTCTGATAGGACATAGATTCGTAGATACTAAGGTCAGAAGGACAGTTCACAAGAATCTTACGATCAGGGTTGGAATGCAAGAGCAGAATGGTATGCAAGATTTTACTTTTAGGTTTGTTTGCTGCCTTTTCAAACTAGTACTGTGTGTATGAGATTTTTATTTTAAATGCATTCATCTATAAAAATCTCAAACTTTGGATGCTTGCATGCTAAAGTTTGGAAGTGCTTGGCTTAATCTTTTTGTCAGTTTTTTTTTGGAGGCCATAAACCTTTGTCTTTGCTTTCAACAGCCCTGAGAAATCAGAAAGTGTGAAAATAAGCATGGAAGATTCACCTGTAATGAAGTATGTGGATGCTGAAACATCATTATAGAACGAAATCAAGGGGAATTATGTATGTGTGTGTTTGT
The DNA here is from genome assembly GCF_009764565.3 of Dermochelys coriacea. Lineage (NCBI taxonomy): Eukaryota > Metazoa > Chordata > Testudines > Dermochelyidae > Dermochelys > Dermochelys coriacea. The sequence goes on from NC_050069.1 coordinate 198,459,016, forward strand.
ATATGTATATATCACTGTAGAATATCATACCATTGAATGGTGGTTTCCATGTTTCTTCAAGAAGTATCACGTTGACTGCAGTTATTAGCACTGTAGATACTATACGTGTATAATGAAATGTGCATACAAGTAAGATAGGTGGTGATCACTCCTCAAATATTTATTTTATTGGAAATTTTATTTTCATTTTTTAAATAGGAAGATTGAAATGAATGCATATTCTTTTTGGTAATCAATATGTGCATAAATGTCAAATCAGCTTTTGCTGATAATTATTGGTCCACATTACTTAGTATGTTGTAATACGTCTCTGCTGTAACTTCTTCTGCTACAGAATTTTGTTTTCAGTGCAGGCAATTACATTTGAGATTTTTTGCAGGAAAAGCACAGATTGTCAGTTTCCACAGAACAAATGTTAATGTGCCATTACATAAACTGCATATTTGACTTTTCTCCACTACATGATTATGATCTTTCTGGATTCTGTGATTCATATTTCATGGCATTGGCCTTTCAGCCATAAACTGATACGTAATGTAGTCCTTAAAATATATATAATGCTGTTCCATCCCCTTGTAAAAAAAAAAATCTATTCTTCAAATCCTCTTATATTACTCAATAGCAATACGGGTCCTCTTTAAATGTAGTTTTAATCTCAAATCAGTGTTTGATAGTTCTTGAACCTCAATGTTTAAGTAATGTAAAATGGATCTCTAACAGAAATAATTTAGTATGTATTTGATTTGGTTGATAACTATTTATTAGAGCTCATTACATTATAGTCTTGAACTCTTAGAGAGATGTTTTCCTCTCCCTGTGCATGCATAACTTCTGTTGAGATTAATGGAAGACGCCACATCTCAGGAGACTGGAGCCTTTCCAGCATCTCTTGTCCTCATCAGAATGTCTTTTTTTCTTGAATCAGGCTTAATTCTTTTTTTAATTTATAAAGTATTTGACTAACTTATCAGCAGTTGGTTAGAATTCTGAAATAGCTGTATGACCAGTATTTTATGGATTACAAATTACCTTGGGTTTTGTGTTTACAGTTATGATCCTTGCCATTGTAAAGGGCATATTTGGTAGCATATTAACCTTAATTTTTAAAAAAGTTTTATTTATTTTAATTGGTATGAATCTTAATGCTGTGTAAAATAAATCTGAAAAAGTTAATATTTGTATACTAAAATAAATTTGATTTATTGGGGCCCTTGGACATTTAGATATTTCACTGAGAATGCAGTTGTTGTGTTCCAAGTTATTGTACTGGTATCTCCAATCCCTGCAATGTTTAGTTGAGCATTTGTATTTGAGGAAATGTTAAAATTTTATGTAAAGATCAAAATCTTGATCACTTACCTGTTTTCACTGTTGATGATGTTTGCCTTATTTTTCGTGTTTTTTGGTGTTACTTTATTTTCTCAAATGATTTATCTAAATTTTGAGCTGCTAATAGCATTTGTTAGGCTCGTAATAGTTTTAAATACAAACTACATATATTAAAAATAGAGAGCACTATTTTCAAAAGCACTCACCTTTGTCTTAATTCTGCTGCTCCTATTGAAGTTAATGAGAGTTTTACCTTTGATTTTATGCTTAAACTCTCATTAACTTCAAAGGGAGCAGAGTTAAGCCAAGGCAATGTTTTTGAAAATACCACTCAACATGGAGTCGGGTGCTGTCAATTTGGGGTGAGGATAATTTTGCAATAAAACTAAAAACAGTAATTGGGTATGGTGGAAATATTGCTAGTGGCGTTAGTTATATTAAAAAGTTAAACTTTGCATAGATTACCATCCCCTTTAATTGTGATCATGATATAGTAAAATGGTGCTGCTGTTGCGGTTAGGCTGAATTCCAGGGAAAAAAATAAGTTTTTTGACACAAACAACAATACGAAGCAGTATGAGTAATGCTATGGAAACTGACATCACAATAAAGGCTGAAGTCTGAGCAAAATCAAATAAGGTCTGCACTATCAATTTGACTAATATTGAGTCAGGCGCAGTATAGGTATTGCTTCATTCCTGGGTGTTTGTATGGTCTGTTTCTTAGCCTGAAGATATGCACCTTCAAGGAATATGTTTTTTTCCTCTGGTTGAAATAATACACTAGAATTATGGCTGTCTCTCCCAAATACTCCTCAAACCTCACAGACAATGAAGTCCATGTCTGCAAGTCAACTATTGACTGCTAAGTATTTTCTTTCTGATACAGTCAAGAAGGAGTATAAAAACTCCTCTGCCAGTATACATAGCATTATCCACAGTGCTTTTTTACTTACTGGTCTTCCTTTAGAATTTTATTCTTCCATGTCCACAGCTGCACAACAATTTCCAAAGACCCAAAACTGACATCACAGATCTTGAGATTTTTAACCCTTTAATGCCAGAGTTTAGGGTCTCATGACGCTGAACATTTTGCATCTGGTTTCCATTGCCAAAGAGTTATTAAGTTTTGGCTACTTTACAGGAAGTGGGTATTTTTCTATTTAAAGTAAAAATTTGAAATCCTCTTAGAATCACAGTATTCCTTTGATTCTGTTGAATAATGTAAGTAAATAATCAGTGCCAGAAATACCATAACTTGCAAAGTTGTTTACATTTTGTTCCAATGTTCTTGGTTAATAATGTGTTATATTCTCACTTCTTTTTAACCACTGGACATCGGAATCAGACCTGGTTTTTTGTGCATAAAAACCCAGTGATAACTTATGTTTAAGTAATTTACTGCTTTTTTACTTTGTATAAATGTTGTTTCCTTCTTTGCATTTAAAAAAAAATCATGTATACGGTTAAAGTAAAATAGTGAAGGACATCGTTTCCTATACTTTATATATATATATATATATATATATATATATATATATATATAAAATTGTTCCCTTAATAGGTATAAATGAGCAGTGATAATTACTGTACACTGATTTACCTTGGGGTAAAATGTAAAATTAAGCCAATATTTTTCCATTCTAATAGTAGAATAAAATAAACAGCCCTGCACATTTTTACATGCCTTGTTTGCGGGGGATGGAGCTTAATGCTACTGTGTATCTGGCTGCAGAGCCACCTCAGGAAATTCCTTGTGATCCTTTTTAATTTATTTATAAAGATGTATGTTTACATAAATATAGGTCTTAATTTTGACCACTCAATTCAAATATCTCCTGAAAAGTCTCATTTACAAAGCAGTCATTTTTAAATATTAGCTTTACAAAAACTCATTTTTAGTATTTTCTTATGTATTACAAGAAACACATTTCTAATTCTGTTTTAGATGTGCCCAAGGTAATTATACTTTCCTCTTTGTTTTAATGTATATGTTTTTTAAGTAAAAAATGCAAAATGTTCCAGGTTGCCAAGTTTATCATTACAAAACTTGTAGGACGGAATTCAGAGCACTAGTGTTTTGTTTTGTTTTTCAGCCAAACATATTAACTATTTTTCTTATGTTTAATAAAACCTCTCCCAGTATCTTTCATTTCAAATGCATTTATCTGTGTAAACAGTAGTTTTCTAACATTTGCCCTTTGCAAAGGCAGATTCAAAGTGCTATCAAATATAATAAATAGGTGTAATGTAACAAAGCCTGTAGCATTATAAAGGGTTATATATTGTACATAAATTCTGTAAATGCGTAAATTAACTTAATTGGTTCATACTGTTTTAAATTCACAAACGTAGAATTTGTAGACCATTAACACCACATGTTGATTCTAATTAGCTTTTGTTTCATATGATTAGTAATTTAATGTTTTAAAATTACTCCTCTAAATCCCATCCATTATCTAGCATAGTACTAGTGTGTGAAGGGTGGCTTGTTTATATCAACAGTAATTTATTTTATAGTAAATAAATTTAAGACTACAAGCACACAGTTTTGAGTCTATGGAAAAAGTAGTGTTCTAAATGCAAAACAAATTTGCCTAGTGATTTTAATTAAAAATGATTTTATTTTGTAACTTTTTTAGTAAAATTGTCAACTATAGGAAAAACTTTTAGTTGGAATTTATATTAATCTAAAGATTTTTTCATATTGAATTTAGTACATATTGACACTTATTTGGAGTTCTTGGAGTAATGTGTCAGACATCCAGGGTTTTTCTAATTAATGACTTATTGGTAAGAGACGACATGGCATTTATAACCATATTTTTCCCTTCTGTTGTTGATACATGATTCACATTGTTTTTCTGTGTCTTCCAATGTTCAGTACATTTAACTGAACAAAATTTTTAATTTTAGTATTCATTATATTTGGTCACTTGAGATGTAATTACATACAGTACAATTCAAGCTTTGTATGACTGCTTTTCTAAATAAAACAGTAATGCTTTTACTTTTATAATAAAACCCAAAGCAAGTTAAACATTATTCCAAATGGAGAAAAAATGTTTTAAGTTTATATAAAGTACACAAAATTCTCTGATGTCTCTAATGTAAAAGATCCAGCCTTTGTAATTTGTTTAATTGTGATTAGAAGAAAGTTATTTTTTGTAAAGTTTCAAAAAGTTGGCAAAAGCAATAAAAATCTACTGAACTGAATTAAATGTTTTAATTTCTACTTCCATGCTAATATGTAAATGTCAAGTACAGGATTAATGGCACTGGTATAAAGCTATTCCAGTCTCTTTCTTGCTCTCTGGTAAGGGACAGACAGACTTGAAAAATCATGTATTGCATCTGCTAACATTTGAAGACTTTTATGGTTTATGGAATGATGTGTGCTCTATTTGTCTACACATGAAAGTTATTCTGCAATAGCTGTTCCTGAATAGCTATTATAGAATAACTCCATGTGTAGACAGGTGCTAAGTATCTGAGCAAATGATCTATATCTGTTGTGCAGTAAATGTGACAGAATGATTCTGTAAGTATTAAATGTATCAATCAGAACTGGATTAGGTGTGTTAAAAGGAAATAACCAAAATTTCCAACCAAATAACCAAAGACTATGGCTTCCAGGGAAGGCAGGTTTCTTCTGCTTTACAGTGTGTAGGTTAAATTTCAATACAATTATTAAAAGCATGCCATCGCCTACACCACCTTCCATTATAAAGACTTATTTTAATTTTAGCTCTTTATGAGTTGGAAGACTGGTGTGGATTAAAAACCTATGTAGATGCCGAAGGGAAATAATGTTTCCCCAAGTTTTCTTTTGTTTGAGTTGCAGGTCCTGTAGCCAATCATTTCAACTCAAGGTTTTTTAAAAAAAAAAATTTTTTTTTTTTTTTAACCATTTGTCTTAACTGCTTGAACTAACGGTATGGAAATTTTAAAGACGGTAACGCCTGGTAGGCCCGGAGGCTGGCTGTATTTAAAGGCAGTAAGTTGCAAGTAACAATCATTATTAGTGTGTTTTACAGCGGACCCCTTTGGGGCGCAGTCCCGCTCTGAGGGGGATTTTTGTGCCTTGGTTCAGCGGGAGCGGGTCAGAGCGCTTCCAGCGGCGGGGAGCCGAGGGTCGAGCCCGAGGGGCTGCGGTGGGAAGGGGACGCAGCCCTTGCTGCTCCCAACACCCTGCAGTCCCCGTGCAGGCCGCCCCCGGAGCGCTGAGGCGGCCGGAGCAGGCGGGGCTGCCTCCCTCCCCTTTCCGAGCTCCCCCAGTGGCAGGGCCGCTTCGCTCCTGGGCCCCACCTGGGGGAAGCCGCTGCCCCCTGTGGTTGGGGGAGGCCTGGACCCCCGCTTGGAGCCCTTGGCCCCAGTACAGTGACCCCATCCCGCCGAGTTTCTTGGCCGAGCTCCACCCCGGAGCGTTGTTGTGACCATGGCAACAGCGGCGGCGTTGAGCCGTCTCTATGGTGCCCGCACCTTGTAGCATGGAGGACAGCGATTGGACGGGGAACTCGGCGTCTCCGAAGGAGGAGTGATCTGATTGGCTGCGAGGCTGTCAGTTGATCAAAAACAAATTCGGGGGCTGCGGCAAGAGGAGCGGGGAGCGCTGGAGCGTAGCGAACAGGAGCTTCCCCGAGGGCTAGACCGCCGCCGCCGCGCAGTGAGTAGGCGGGAGCCCGCTGCCGGGCTGGGGAGGGTGAGGGGCGCCGGGGCCCGGCCATAAGCGGGTGGCCGGACCCTCACACGAGAGAGCTCGGGAAATAACTCACCGGCGAGACGCCGGGCAAAGCGGGGCTGACCCGAGGTGCGGGTCTGCAGGAGACCGGTGTGTCTTGCATCGCAGGGAAGGTGGCGGGTCTCAAAACAGGGAGGTCGCTGCCCCTGCCCCAGCTATTTGCGAGTCCTGGGACGGGGAGCGAGGCCCCCTCCAATTGGGCTGGGGGAAGAGCCATCGGACCCAGTCCACAACTGAACACCAGGGGCAACATATGAAACGACAGGGACGGCGGTGAGATCAAAGGAAAATCAGGGATCCGGAGGGGACACCCAGCAGAGAACCCCTGACAGCATCAGTTGCTCCTCCCAGGTTTCTGAGGTGTCAGACATCTGCCCAGAGGTCTGGTAGGATAAGGGATGCCCCTGTCCCCGCTGATGGGGGAGGGGGCACCCGAGGGATTCCCTTCAGTTCTGAGCCCCACCTCATCGGAAATGTATTAACAAGTTTGGAGGAATGAGAGGGACTTGGAGAGTTTAAGGTTAAATACAGTTTCTGTATAGCGTTTCAAACTGGGTTTGAAAAAACAGCAGGGGAAAAAAGCAATCTGATAACTTTTTGCAAGTAACCCCTTGAGAATATGTACAAACTCAGTCTGAACAGTCTAAAAAAATAAAGTAACATCAGCAAACTCAAGGGAAGATATCTCTGAGGTGAGTCAGACCAGCTAATAGAAGATAACACTGCTAAAATAGAGATTCCATAATACTTTTACCTTCTAAACACAGTCTAGTTACATAGTTCTGCCCCCATCCGACCCCAAATCCCTGTTGTGGAAATTGAAAAGGGACCAAATCATTGATGCTTTAATCTACCATCATAATTTCCAAAACCTCCCAGTCACCAACAGCATTCCCCAAAAGGTCTGTCTAATAGTTAAAGCACAGAAAATGGATTTAAGAGAGTTGGATTGTTATCCCTTCTGTCACAGACTTGCTGTATAACTTTCTCCAGCCACTTAACCTCTTTGTATCTGTTGCCACATCTGTAAACAGTGGTTTACCAGGATAGACTCGGGCAGGATCTGGGTCTTGAGCTGGATAAATGTGCACATAAACCCACAGTGCTTGGATTGAATTATTTGTATGGAGGGACACTGTCAGAGAATGTTGGATTCCACCATAGGAACTGGAGAGATTTCTTTGGAAGAGCAGAGAACCAGCAGTGCCTTGAGCATATTGATTTGTTATGGGAAATCTAGGCCTGTTTAGGCTTAGTCCTTAGCTGGATTTAAAATTAAAAAGGTTGTAGAGCAGATTTTAAACTAAGGGCTAGGGGAAAGCTGACAGGTGTGGAGGAGCATGTGGTTTGGACAGAGGCATCCCGTAGGGAAGGATCTATTAATGGAGATTCTCTATGTCCCCGTAAGGAGGAGAGGGTGGAAGATGATAAAATACAGATAGGATCTGATGAGAAACAGTCAAATGAAAAAAGTCCCATTCAGTTACATCATGTAATGGCAGACAGCTAAAAAGTGATACGTTTTTAAAGTGCTTATATACAAATGCTAGAAGTCTAAATAATAAGATGGGTGAACTAGAGTGCCTCATATTAAATGAGAATATTGATACAATAGGCATCACAGAAACTTGGTGGAATGAGGATAATCAATGGGACACAATAATACCAGGATACAAAATATATCAGGACAAACAGGTCATGCTGGTGGGGGAGTGCCACTACATGTGAAAGAAAGCGTAGAATCAAATGAAGTAAAAATCTTAAATGCACCCAAGTGTACCATAAAATCTCTATGGATAGTAATTCCATGCTCTAATAATAAGAATATAGCAATAGGGATATATTACTGACCAACTGACCAGGATGACGATAGTGACTGTGAAATGCTCAGGAGATTAGAGAGGCTATTAAAATAAAAAACTCCATAATAATGGAGGATTTCAGCTATTCCCATATTGACTGGATACATGTCACCTCAAAATGGGATGCAGAGATAAAGTTTCTTGACACCTTAAATGACTGCTGCTTGGAGCAGCTAGTCCTGAAACCCATCAGAGGAGAGGCAATTCTTGATTTAGTCCTAAGTGGAGAATCTGGTCCAAGAGGTGAATATAGCTGGACCGCTTGGTAATAGTGATCATAAATAATTAAATTTAACATCCCTGTGGCAAGGAAAAGATAACAGCAGACCAACATGGTAGTATTTAATTTCAGAAAATGGAACTACACAAAAATGAGGATGTCATTTAAACAGAAATTAAATGACACAGCGCAAAAAATGAAATCCCTGCAAACTGCATGGAAACTTCTTAAAGGCACCATAATAGAGGCTTAACTTAAATGTATACCCCAAATTAAAAAACAGTAAGAGAATCAAAAAAGGTACCACTGTGGCTAAACAACAAAGTAAAAAAAAAAAAAAAGCAGTGAGAGATAAAAAGGCAGCCCTTAAAACGTGGAAGTTAAATCCTAGTGAGGAAAATAGAAAGGAGCATAAACTCTGGCAAATGAAGTGTAAAAAATGTAAAAATTGGAAGGTCAGAAGAGAATTTGAAGAACAGCTAGCCAAAGACTCAAAAAGTAATAGCAAAAACATTTAAAGTACATCAGAAGCAGAAAGCCTGCTAAACAACCAGTGGGGCCAAGATGCTAAAGGAGCTTTCAAGGATGATAAGGCCATTGCGGAGAAACTAAATGAATTCTTTGCATCGGTCTTCACTACTGAGGATGTGAGGGAGATTCCCCAACCCGAGCCATTCTTTTTAGGTGACAAATCTGAGCAACTGTCCCAGATTGAGGTGTCATTAGAGGAGGTTTTGGTACAAATTGATAACTTAAACAGTAATAAATCACCAGGACCAGATGGTATTCACCCAAGAGTTCTGAAGGAACTCAAATGTTAAATTGCAGAACTAACAACTCTAGTGTGTAACCTATAATTTAAATCAGCTTCTGTACCAATGACTGGAGGATAGCTAATGTGATGCCAATTTTTTAAAAGGGCTCCAGAGGTGATCCCAGGAATTACAGGCCGGTAAGCCTGACTTCAGTACCAGGCAAACCGGTTGAAACTATAGTAAAGAACAGAATTGTCAGACACATAGATGAACATAATTTGTTGGGGAAGCATGGTTTTTGTAAAGGGAAATCATGCCTCGCAATCTACTAGAATTCTTTGAGGGGTCAACAAGAATGTGGACAAGGGGGATCCAGTGGAGTGTACTTAGATTTTCAGAAATCCTTTAACAAGGTCCCTCACCAAAGGCTCTTAAGCAAAGTAAGCTGTCCTGGGATAAGAGGGAAGGTCCTCTCATGGATTGGTAATTGTTTAAAAGTTAGGAAACAAAGGGTAGGAAAAAATGGTCAGTTACCAGAATGGAGAGAGGTAAATAGTGGTGTCCCCCCCAGGGGTCTGTACTGGGACCAGTCCTATTCAACATATTCATAAATGATCTGGAAAAGGGGGTAAACAGTGAGGTGGCAAAATTTGCAGATGATACAAAACTACTCAAGATCGTTAAGTCCCAGGCAGACTTATTATATACAAATGCACAAAGCCTTGGAAACAAGCAGGGAGAACTGGAGGTCCTGGTGATGTCAAGGAATTATGACGTGATTGGAATAACAGAGACTTGGTGGGATAACTCACATGACTGGAGTACAGTCATGGATGGTTATAAACTGTTCAGGAAGGACAGGCAGGGCAGAAAAGGTGGGGGAGTAGCACTGTATGTAAGGGAGCAGTATGACTGCTCAGAGCTCCGGTACGAAACTGTGGAAAAACCTGAGTGTCTCTGGATTAAGTTTAGAAGTGTGTGCAACAAGAGTGATGTCATGGTGGGAGTCTGCTATAGACCACCGGACCAGGGGATGAGGTGGATGAGGCTTTCTTCCGGCAACTCACGGAAGCTACTAGATCGCATGCCCTGATTCTCATGGGTGACTTTAATTTTCCTGATATCTGCTGGGAGAGCAATACAGCGGTGCATAGACAATCCAGGAAGTTTTTGGAAAGCGTAGGGGACAATTTCCTGGTGCAAGTGCTAGGGGAGCCAACTAGGGGGAGCGCTTTTCTTGACCTGCTGCTCACAAACCGGGTAGAATTAGTGGGGGAAGCAAAAGTGGATGGGAATCTGGGAGGCAGTGACCATGAGTTGGTTGAGTTCAGGATCCTGACGCAGGGAAGAAAGGTAAGCAGCAGGATACGGACCCTGGACTTCAGGAAAGCAGACTTTGACTCCCTCAGGGAACAGATGGCCAGGATCCCCTGGGGGACTAACATGAAAGGGAAGGGAGTCCAGGAGAGCTGGCTGTATTTCAAGGAATCCCTGTTGAGGTTACAGGGACAAACCATCCCGATGAGTCGAAAGAATAGTAAATATGGCAGGCGACCAGCTTGGCTTAATGGTGAAATCCTAGCGGATCTTAAACATAAAAAAGAAGCTTACAAGAAGTGGAAGGTTGACATATGACCAGGGAAGAGTATAAAAATATTGCTCGGGCATGTAGGAAAGATATCAGGAGGGCCAAATCGCACCTGGAGCTGCAGCTAGCAAGAGATGTCAAGAGTAACAAGAAGGGTTTCTTCAGGTATGTTGGCAACAAGAAGAAAGCCAAGGAAAGTGTGGGCCCCTTACTGAATGAGGGAGGCAAGCTAGTGACAGAGGATGTGGAAAAAGCTAATGTACTCAATGCTTTTTTTGCCTCTGTTTTCACTAACAAGGTCAGCTCCCAGACTGCTGTGCTGGGCATCACAAAATGGGGAAGAGATGGCCAGCCCTCTGTAGAGATAGAGGTGGTTAGGGACTATTTAGAAAAGCTGGACGTGCACAAGTCCATGGGGCCGGACGAATTGCATCCGAGAGTGCTGAGGGAATTGGCGGCTGTGATTGCAGAGCCCTTGGCCATTATCTTTGAAAACTCGTGGCGAACGGGGGAAGTCCCGGATGACTGGAAAAAGGCTAATGTAGTGCCCATCTTTAAAAAAGGGAAGAAGGAGGATCCTGGGAACTACAGGCCGGTCAGCCTCACCTCAGTCCCTGGAAAAATCATGGAGCAGGTCCTCAAAGAATCAATCCAGAAGCACTTAGAGGAGAGGAAAGTGATCAGGAACAGTCAGCATGGATTCACCAAGGGAAGGTCATGCCTGACTAATCTAATCGCCTTTTATGATGAGATTACTGGTTCTGTGGATGAAGGGAAAGCAGTGGATGTATTGTTTCTTGACTTTAGCAAAGCTTTTGACATGGTCTCCCACAGCATTCTTGTCAGCAAGTTAAGGAAGTATGGGCTGGATGAATGCACTATAAGGTGGGTAGAAAGCTGGCTAGATTGTCGGGCTCAACGGGTAGTGATCAATGGCTCCATGTCTAGTTGGCAGCCGGTGTCAAGTGGAGTGCCCCAGGGGTCGGTCCTGGGGCCCGTTTTGTTCAATATCTTCATAAATGATCTGGAGGATGGTGTGGATTGCACTCTCAGCAAATTTGCGGATGATACTAAACTGGGAGGAGTGGTAGATACGCTGGAGGGGAGGGATAGGATACAGAAGGACCTAGACAAATTGGAAGATTGGGCCAAAAGAAATCTAATGAGGTTCAATAAGGATAAGTGCAGGGTCCTGCACTTAGGATGGAAGAATCCAATGCACCGCTACAGACTAGGGACCGAATGGCTCGGCAGCAGTTCTGCGGAAAAGGACCTAGGGGTGACAGTGGACGAGAAGCTGGATATGAGTCAGCAGTGTGCCCTTGTTGCCAAGAAGGCCAATGGCATTTTGGGATGTATAAGTAGGGGCATAGCGAGCAGATCGAGGGACGTGATCGTTCCCCTCTATTCGACACTGGTGAGGCCTCATCTGGAGTACTGTGTCCAGTTTTGGGCCCCACACTACAAGAAGGATGTGGATAAATTGGAAAGAGTACAGCGAAGGGCAACAAAAATGATTAGGGGTCTAGAGCACATGACTTATGAGGAGAGGCTGAGGGAGCTGGGATTGTTTAGTCTGCAGAAGAGAAGAATGAGGGGGGATTTGATAGCTGCTTTCAACTACCTGAAAGGGGGTTTCAAAGAGGATGGCTCTAGACTGTTCTCAATGGTAGCAGATGACAGAACGAGGAGTAATGGTCTCAAGTTGCAATGGGGGAGGTTTAGATTGGATATTAGGAAAAACTTTTTCACTAAGGGTGGTGAAACACTGGAATGCGTTACCTAGGGAGGTGGTAGAATCTCCTTCCTTAGAGGTTTTTAAGGTCAGGCTTGACAAAGCCCTGGCTGGGATGATTTAACTGGGACTTGGTCCTGCTTTGAGCAGGGGGTTGGACTAGATGACCTTCTGGGGTCCCTTCCAACCCTGATATTCTATGATTCTATGATTCTATGACTGAAGAGTTACAAAAGGATCTCTCAAAACTGGGTGACTGGGCAACAAAATGGAAGATGAAATTCAGTGTTGATAAATGCAAAGTAATATACATTGGAAAACATAATCCCAACTATACATATAAAGTGATGGGATCTAAATTAGCTGTTACACTCAAGAAAGACGTCAGTGTGGATAGTTATCTGAAAACATCCACTCAATGTGCAGCAGCTGTCAAAAAAGCAAACAGAATGTTGGGAATCGTTAAGAAAGGAATAGATAATAAGACAGAAAATGTCATATTGCCTCTATACAAGTCCATGGTACACCCATATCGTGAATACTGCATGCAGATGTTGTTGCCCCATCTCAAAAAAGATATATTGGAATTGGAAAGGGTTCAGAAAAGGGCAACAAAAATTATTAGAGGTATGGAATGGCTTCTGTATGAGGAGAGATTAACAAGACTGAAACTTTTCAGCTTGGAAAAGAGAAAACTAAGGGGAGATATGATTGAATTCTATAAAATCATGACTGGTGCAGAGAAAGTAAATAAGGAGGTGTTATTTACTCCTCCTCATAACACAAGAACTGGGGGGGTCACCAAATGAAATTAATGGCAGCAGATTTAAAACAAACAAAAGGAAGTCTTTTTTTCACACAATGCACAGTCAACCTGTGGAGCTCTTTGCCAGAGGATGTTATGAAGGCCAAGTCTATAAGAGGGTTCAAAAAAGAACTATACAAGTTCATGGAGGATAGATCCATCAATGGCTGTTGGCAAGGATGGTGACCTTAGCCTCTGTTTGTCAGAAGCTGGGCATGGGCGACAGGGGATGGATCACTTGATTACCTGTTCTGTTCATTCCCTCTGGGGCACCTGACATTGGCCAGTGTTGGAAGACAGGATACTGGGCCAGATGGACCTTTAGTCTGACCCAGTGTGGCTGCTCTTATGTTTGTATGTTAATACTTCCATATCTCACAAGAGTGTTGTGAGACTTCAGCAATGTTTGTAAAACACTTTGGAGACTTCTGACAAAAGAAGTGCTAAGTGTTGTTTATTAGTATCAGGTTTGCTCTAATATACAATATCAAAACTCCTCTAAATAAATGATTAGTCTAAATTAAATATTAATACAATTATACCTGCTGATCTGTAAAAATACTTGACGTAGATAAATGTGAAGACTTCTAGATTGATACAGTTTGCAAAACTCATTGAAAATAGATGAGTTGCTCTTGAAGAATGCCTAAATGGATACATGAGCGTGGAATCTTTTGGCAAACATTGTCCACAGGGCCCACTTAACTTCCTTTCTCTGGGTATTATAGAAGAAGTGGCTCCAACCATTCTAACTGGAAAAGAAGCAGTGAGCAGAGTGCAGAGCATTATCTTTGATACTTCCCATGTCAGGGTTCATCCTTTTTTTCTAACCTTTGGGTATTATATTGGTATATAGCTGGTTTGTTACTTTTTTAAAAAAGTATATTGAGTGCTATACATTTAAAATGCCAACCATACCATCACTTTGTCTTTTTGTTTGCATTTAATAACTAATTCAAAGTTAAGCTTCTTTTGTTTACTAGCTTGTCACTGTGATAATTCATATTGTCAAAGCTCTGTGATGCCTACCCCGTGGTGCATACCATCTGTTAATGTAAAAGGAAAATATGTACATGCATCAGGTTGTCAAGGAAGAAAAATGTATCCTTTTGTGATAAATATTAGCTATAGGAGATGGCAGAAAAAATAATCTGTCCTGTATATTTTGAAGTAGTGACTTACTGATAGGCAGCCATGACCACAAAAGAAAAATAAAAGCAGTGAAATAACAAAGGCAAATAAATAAGCGACTCTCACGACTTTCTCAAATCAGCTGTTCGGGTCTCTTCTAATTTCCATTCCTTCCTGTCCTTGGGCCCAATCCTATAAAGTGCCGACAACCTCCTGATATGCGCTGACCACACTCATCTAGTAGGATTGGACCTGTACATTTATTGCCAAGGTTTATATCTCGGTGAACTGGGCAGAAAGCTGGACTTTTATTCAGAGCTGAATTGGGCATTCCCTTAATGAGATCTACCTTTTTTGTAGTCCCTGACTTTCTGACACTATTAACTTAAAAATTTGTATGTTGCAGTGAACACATTGCTATACGTATGTTACTAAAAACATCGTGGATTCTCTTTCCAGAACCTCACCCACCTCCTCCTGTAATCGACCTATAACCTCTGACTGAATTACTGAAGTCCTCATACCATGATTTAAAGACTTAAAGTTACAGAGAATCTGCCGTTTACTTTAGTTTAAACCAGCAAGTGACCTGTGCCCCAAGGTGCAGAGGAAAGCGACCTTTCCTCCATGGTCTCTGCCAGTCTGACCTGGGGGAAAATTCTTTCCCAACACAAAATATGGTGATCAGTTAGACCCTTGAACATGTTGCAAAACTCACCAGCCAGACAGCTGGGAAACAATTCTCTGTAGTAACTCAGAGCCCTCCCTATCTAGTGCCCCATCTCCATCCATTGGAGATATTTGCTAATAGTAGTCAAAGATGGGCCATATGCCATTGTAGGCAATTTCATCATACCACCCCCTCCATAAACTTATAAAGCTCAGTCTTAAAGCCAGTTAGATTTTTTTGCTCCCACTCGTCCCCTTGGAAGACTGTTCTAAGACTTCACTCCTCTGATGGTAAGAAACATTCACTTAATTTCAAGCCTAAACTTGTTGATGGCCAGTTTATATCCATTTATTCTTGTGGTAACATTGGCACATAACTTAAATAATTATTCTCCTTCCCTGGTATTTATCCCTTTGATGTATATCTAGAGAACAGTCGTATCTTCTCTCGGCCTTCTTTTTGTCAGGCTAAACAAGCCGAGCTCCTTGTGTCTCCTCTCATAAGGTTTACCTCATCCTAGTAGCCATTCTCTGCATCTGTTCCTGTTTGAATTCATCTTTCTTAAGTTTCTGGGAGACCAGAACTGCACACACTATTCCAGATGAGGTTTCAGCAGTGGCTTGCATAATGGCAATAACACTTCCCTATCTCTACTGGAAATACCTCACCTGATGCATCCTAGGATTGCATTAGCCTTTTTCACATCTGCATCTCATTGGTGGCTCATAGTCATCCTGTGATCAGCCAATACACCCAGGTCCTTCGCCTCCTCTGTCACTTCCAACTGATAAATCCCCAGTTTATAGCAAAAATTCTTGTTGTTAGTCCCTAAATGCATCACTTTGTACTATTAAATTTCATCCCATTTCTATTACTATAATTTTCAAGGTCCTCCAGATCTTCTTGTATGATATTTCGGACCTCCTCCATATTGGCAAATCTCCCAACTTTGTGTCATCTTCAAATTTTATCAGCACATTCCCACTTTTTGTGCCAATGTCATGAGTGTTAAATAAGGTTGGTCCTGTGACCGATCCTTGAGGAACTCCACTGGTAACCTCCCACCAACCTGACTGACCATAAATTTCAGAATGACCTGTAGTAGTCTCCCCTTTAACCAGTTCCTTATCCACCTTTCAATTCTCATATTAATCGGCATCTTCTCCAATTTAACTGATACTCTTCCACATGGGAAATTATTAAGTGCCTTACTGAAATCCAGGTAGCTTAGATCTACTGCATTTCCTTTGTCTAAAAAATCAGTTCTTCTCAAAGAAAGAGATCAGGTTTGTCCGGCACAATCTACGTTTTTAAAAGCCAGGTTGTATTTTATCCCAATTACTGTTTACCTCTATGTCCTTAGCTACTTTCTCTTTCAAAATTTGTTCAAAGACTTTGCATACAATTGTGGTCAAACTAATGGGCCTGTAGTTTCTTGGATCACTTTTTTTTCCTTTCTCAAAAATAGGTTTGGGTACGACCCCTGAGTTTACAGATTCATTAAAAATCCTTGCTATAGGGCTTGCAATTTCACGTTCCAGTTCCTTTAATATTCTTGGATGGGGATTATCCAGGCCCCCCCCAATTTGGTGCATTAAACTGTTTGAGTTTGACTTCCACCTCAGATGTGGTTATTTCTACCTCTGTATCCTCATGTCCATTAGCCACCCTGCCACTACCTCTAAACTCCTCATTACCTTATCAAAAACTGAGGCAAAGTATTCATTTAGGTGTTGGGTCATACCTAGATTATCTTTAATCGCCACCCCATCCTCAGTGCTTAGCGGTCCCATTTCTTCTTTCCTTGTTTTCTTTTTATTTATATGGTTATATAATCTTTTACTGTTGTTTTTAATTTCCTTTGCAAGGTCCAACTTTGCTTTACTTTTGGCAGTTCTCACTTTTCCTCTGCACTTTCTGACCTCCAAGAAGTAGCTTTCCTTGCTGATTCTTCCAATCTTCAGTTCCTTGTAGGCTTTCTGCTTTCTCTTAATAACCTGTTTGAGATGTATGTTTGTCCACTTTGGCCTGCAACCTTTCTCTGAGAATTTTTTCCCCTTGTTTGAAATCCAAGCTTCAGATAGCTTCTGCAACTTTGCCTAAAAATAGTTCTAACCCTCCTCCACATTCAGACACTTGAGTTCTTCAATCCAATCCACTACCTTAGCTAATTCCCTTAAATTTTTAAAGATTGTGCTTTGAAATCAAGGGCCCTTGTTGCAGACCTGTTTTTGTTTCCTTCCATTTAGTTTAACTTGGATTAATTCATGATTACTCCAAGATAATGTACATGCACAGCTTCCACATCGAGTCGTTTTCATTGTTTCTTCCATTCTTGGGCCACTACCACTGCTGCCTCTGAAGCTGTCATAGCCTCCCTCTCATTTGTAAGGTTTTCGTATCACCCATAAAGGCTAAAAGTGAGGGTGAAATCCTGGCCCCAGTCAGAGTTTTGCCACTGACTTCAATTGGGCCAGGATTTCACCCCTAGATTTTTTTTTTTTTTGAGAGAGAGAGTTTAAAATCTGTAGAAACTGATGGCAGTAGCTTTGGAAAACTTCCTACTCTCGTTGGCAAGTTGATATTTTTTTTCTAGTCTTGACTATGTCATTATGGCATAGCACAGTGGTTTCCAAACTTTTAATAAGACCAACGAGCAACTGCATTTTGTCTTTTTTTGTGACCCATCATTACATATACACACCCTCAGCTCCACAACCCTAATCCCGGCCCAGTGGGAGGGGCGGTGGCCCAGTGAAAGGGGGTTGGAGAATGAGCTCATCCTGCAGCAGTGAGTGCTGTCCTGTGGGGCTGGTTTCAGCTCCCTTTTCCAGGAGTTGCAACCTGGCTTATGGGGTCACAGCACCACTCAGGTTTGGCCGAACCACCCCATCATCATGCCGAGGAGCAGCCAGTCTAACCCGCAGTGGTGCTACAACCCTGAGTGTCCGTTGTAGTACCTGGAGTTGGAGAGCCAATCCCAATCCCACCGGACAGGCGCCCCACTGTAGGGTGAGATTGGTTTCCAGCTGCCTTCATCTACCTCCCCCAGCATCACTTAGCACAACAGGGTCCATAACAGGGGGTTGCCTCCTGGCACTACCCTAATGTAAACAGCCAAATCTACAGCAAGAAATAATAATATGCTGGAGGAGGGAACAAGCCAGTAAAAATGGATGGTGGTAGCAAGTTACTTGGGATCCCTCTTCGTCCTCTCTATCCTCTTCCCAAAAAACAGGTGTTTAGGAGCCAGGACTTACTTATCTTGTCTTTTATGTCCTGTATTTTAAGGTATGTCCTCTGTTTAAAACCTAGTGGCTCAGGTTGGGCATACAGTACATCTATTCTTTTTCACATCTTGATTTCTAAAGTTTTTCAAGTTGGTTCTACTGTGTGCTATTACTTCCTGTCATTATAGCACAATCATATTCTGTCATCCACTTTATTTTTAAGGGAATGAGATGTTAATTCTGCAGTGTTGATGTTTTACAATGCCTGATCAAGACAAAAAGGTGAAGAGCACAGAAAAAGGAACAGATAAAAAACCTCAAGGGATCACTGCAAGGTATAGTATCTGATAATGGTTTAGTTTGTTTGAACCTCAACGGTGACTTTCTGGAATTTGTACCATTTGCCAAAGTTAAATGCTTTAACGTTAAATGTTCTATACACATGGCAACTGTTACTCTGGTCAGAGAGTTTATTTAGACCTTTGGTGATTTCAGGCAATCTGGAGAAACAAATCAATGGTTATGAAACTTCTGTATGCAAAAAATAAAACAATAGACTACTAAGGCAATGCCAGAGAATTGCCTTTTCTCTCACCAATGTTGATCACACAAATTGACCTTGTTTATATTGAGCAGACTACTTGTTGACATGGTTATAAATAACTTTGTCTAATGAGTTATTAATAGATACATTATTATGTTTTATCCTAGGGATTACTCTGATCTTAAAAGACTTCGGTCTCTTTTAAATGTCCAGTCAAGCAAACAGCAGGTATTTTTAGTAGTCATTATTCAACATGCTGAACAGTTGTATGATCATGCAAAATAATAATTGTGGTAGTCAGTGTGAATTTTGTGCATTGTCAGAAATAGTCAAAGAAGTTTTAGTGAGCTCATGTGCAGTTCAATTCACTAGAAACTTTTATTTTTTTGGCAATAGCAGAGTTTTTCTCTAGGAAAAGTCCCATTTACACAGTGTAAAGGAATGAAATCAATCAGCTTTTTATGCTGATATGTTCATTTTTTTAAATAACAGCAAAATTATCTTCATTTGTTTTGCTGTGTCAACATATCTAGCAGAGTTAATGCTGTCACAGTTATTTATAGTTAAACAGTTTGCCAACTTTGTCTTTTTCCACACCCTTTGATAATGTCATGAGGAAGTGGTCTCCATTTTCAGCAAGAGGCAGGTTAATTATAACATGATGAAAGGAAGTGAAGGGTGCAAAACCACAAGTAAACAATTCCACCATGTATAAATAGTGTTTAGAGAATGAAAACTTGAGGTTAAAACTATGTCAAGAAAATGGATTACACTGGTAGTTATCTGCTTATAAGTTTTCTAGTGTTTGCTGCAAAGTCCTCTTTCTCCCACTACCTGTTGGGACTTCTCTCTACCGTTTGAAAAAAAAAATATTTTTTTAAATTGGGAAAATCATGTTAATCCCTACTTCATGTGAATCCACATAAGTGTGGGTGTTACTCTATGGTCTAGCTGGATGGCCCATTTCTCTTGTTCTTCTACATTCTATTCAACATGATTTTCATGGGATTGACTGCTGTGGCGTGGCTGAAAGTACTGACAAATGGAGGCAGTCCTGAGAAATCCATCCAAAGCCCAATGTAGGTAGATATGTAACATAGCAAGGAGCATCCTTACTGCTTGTAAATCCATTGCCAATGCTATACAAAGGTATGGAGAATTGATCCAGAGAATTCTTTGTAACATACAAGGCTATGTATTTGCTTTACTGAGGCTGAAGTTTGCAAGCTATGAGGCAGGTAGCTGCATCTCTCAGATTTCTAAAATGTGAAAAATTACTCTCCAGGATACTATCACAATGGATAGCAGTGGTTGGAGGGAGTATTTTGTGTGTGGATGCACTGCACCTGTTTACACAAATCAAGCTAGTAGGTTTAGACATCCTTACAGTAACTGAGAGTGGTAGAAATACTTAGCATTTAAAGTTGCAATGGCTGAGTCACCTAATACAGATAGACCTCTAAAGTGGCAGGAAATATTGTACCTCTGTGCAGCTGTGTAAGTGGGATTGACAGTAACATTTCTGAAACAGTGTATAATGTCAGTGGTTTAATACAACCTGTAGCAGGCTGGCGTGGAGGGTCACTGATCTCAAAATTTGTCATATTTCTTCATCTACAAGTTTGATCCAGTACTGCGTTGGATCAGAGCATTAAAATAGCTTTGTTTGTATTGTGTGATGTATGCATTACCTTTATAATGGCAATTGTTGGATCTTAAGTTAGACAGTATCTGAAATCCCAATAAGAATTTGAAAAGACAAAAGCTTTTCTCTGCTTGGTTACTTTCTATATACTGTTTGCCTTATGCACAGCCTCCCTTGCATTTGCAGCTCCCAGCCATTAATTTTGAAACTGCTCAAAATACTATGACCAAGTCAGAACAATACACCAACAGGACTAATGGACAAAGAAGCCGAGGTCAATGGCAAGAATCAACTGAAGCTGTTGAGCTTGAAAACTTTAGGTAAAGATTGTACCTTTCTTTTAATCAAATATGCAAAGTATGGATGGAGCATGAACTTGGACTTCTAATCCTAACTCTGCTTCTGTGGGTTTAAATTACACCTTTAAATTTACAACAGTTTTTCTTCTTATGTTGTTAATGATGGATTTTTAAAAAATAGCAAAGGTGAGGTTAACAGTGCTAAAGGTATAATTGATACTTGCAACCCCAGAATCTCATGCTTTTTAAGTGGTAAAAATGTTTGAAGGACATATTAAATTATACATATTCACTTCTAAAGGAGAGAATAGATGTGTGGTTTGCAAAATGCAATAAATAATCTGATTAAAGATTTCCCAAGGGCAGTTCGGCAGTTCAGATTGCTGTTCCATTAAGGATTTTTTCATTTGCATTGTTATAAACACAGGAAGGAATCATAAGATGCCTAAGGTAGAATCTGATGTGTTCTTCAGATGTTATGTGTTCTTAGGGGCACCCATTATTTAAATGTATATGGTTAAGAAAGTTCTGCCAGCCATGCTAGCTGAAAAGTTGAACATATTGCATTTAAGTGGTTGAAATGCTTTGTTATATCATCAAGGTTGTACTGTGTACAAGCGTCATGGCTGTGCGAGAGAACGAGCACACACAACATCAGGAGAATCAGGAGGTTGGATAATCAGGGGATCCTGAGCAGATTCTTCAAAGTCTGTTGGGCTTCTTCTTCAAAGGATAGAAGACATGTGCAGCTGCTAAGATTTGGAGGACAGAAACACCAATCTTTCAGAGTTTAGAAGCTTTGTTCAAACCTTGGCAGACACATCTGACCTCTTAGCTAAATGAGAATTGGATAATTGAGATCTCACTGGTTTTCATTTTAATTAATTTTTAAAACATCATATAAAATATTAAAACATCTCTAAATCTAACATCATTAGGAAATGTCAGAAAGATGAAATATGGCTTTTTTTAACCTTCAAAACCCCCTGTTATGTCAGATTAATTCTGCTTCTGCTAAAAAGTGCTACATCTTCTAAACGTTTAGGTTAATAGCACGTGTATTTAATTATTATGAATTATTGTCCTTCAAGACCTTTTCTTCATGACTGTCTGGTCCCTGTCACTGGCCCAAAATGGTTCCGTGCCACTTCACTCTTGTTTGTCATTGTTATTTATGTAACACTTCAAGCGTGCATCATGCTTTCCAGACAGAAGCCCCATAGAGCTTACACCATACATTCAACATTACATAACAAAAAGTGATGGTAGACAATAAGGTGGGCACTGGAGTAAGCTTGGGACCATGCGACTTAGGATCATGCATTAAGTCAGCAGTTCAGAATCATTTGTTTAGCTTTTTCTGTATGCATTTTGCAGTTGGTGTTTCTTTTAAGTAATTTGGTTTTACCTTATGAGTATTTTTTAATACTGTTAATACATCTGAAAGTGTTATCTTTCAGTGAGCAAAAAAAAGAGGGGCAGAGCTGGAGCCACAGTACCAGTAGTGACAGTGTATGAAGGCAGTTACCGAATGGCTGCTCCCACTTGCTGCTGCATAGGCTGTTGAGATCTGCTAAATGCTAATTTATATAAAGTAGTAGTCATGTTAGTCAAACAATTTGTTACCATACACTATTATAATCTCAACAATTAACTGTCTGCTAATAAAGTCTGTTTTCTCCTCATTGACTTTCAGTAATCTAAACATACCTTACTACAGTGCAATTAACAAAACTGCATTTTTCTTCCCTGGCCCCCACAGTATGAACTACAGGAATGAGAGACATTTTAGCAAGCACGCTCAACACAAACAGTTTCAAGAGATCTTTACAGCTTTGGTTAAGAACAGACTTATCTGCAGGTAAGACCATGTGATACATGTAGGTCTGTAATAGAGGAGACTACTCATTTGCTTGGATTAGGCAGGGATCCAAGAAGAGAGAGTAAGGTGTGGCTTGTACATGTCAGCAACAGTCCCTGTGGTATGGAAACTGTTGGTTTCACAATATGTAGCTTGGAGATCTTTAATATAAAAAAACCTGGGTCTCCCAATCTAAATCTGGGCAGATGATGATAATACTTCTCTGCTTCTTGAGTTCATTTACACACTGCGAACCTGTTGTCTTAAAATTCTGTAATTTTTTTATTGGCAGTCGATTCTTTGATTTCCCCTGTTATTGATGGCATGCCCATCTACAAAAAAAACAGGCTCCAATGACATTTCACTCATTTCAATTGCATCAGCACTGTAAAACTAGCTTGCTACTCATACTGACTTGACCATTGAAGGCTGATAGAGGGGAAACCCTTTTCATACCATTTCTCAGAGAATTAGATCAAAACTTCACATGAAATTGTAAAGACTGGCCTAATGTTCACAGCTGGGCTCGTGTCCAGAGATAAGGATGGCCAAGGTAGGGATCAGAGTAATTGCTAGAGCCATGATCAATAAGCAAGAGTGAGAGTCAGGCTGGGGTCTGAGACTGGAGATTAGAGTTAATTACCAGGATGGAATCAGGAGACAAGAGCCAGGGTCAGAATCAGGCTAGGGTTAGAGATTTGAGATCAGAGGCAAGATGCAGTCTGGAGTTGCCAAAGGCAGAAGTCTCTGTGTTTTGTCCAGGAAACTTCCTGGAGTGCCCTCCAGGGTTAAATATTGAATTTGGCCAATCAGAAGGCTGCAGGGTGGTGTCACTCTACTCCCTTTGAGCAATACTTCCTGCAGTACCTAACCGTCACTGTGCTCAATAGATGTAGCTCTGCATATCCCCCGCCACCCTCTCCAGTGGCAATATGGGAATGTCAGCCATCCCAGGCTCCACAGACCTGGGTTTTAGTCTCACACATCTTTACAGAAATAAGTGAGACATTCAAGAAAATATGGGCACTGAGATTTATTTTATGAAAGAAATGTATATTTTATATTTAAACAAAATTTTCTATTTAAATCCCAGGCAAAACTTTCAAAAAACACCCAAGTGATTTAGGAGCTTTAAGGCCAGATTTATAAAGGTATTTAGGCACCTAAAGCTCCAGTTAGATGTCTAGGGAGATTTTCAAAGAACCTAACCAAGTTAGTCACTCATCTCCCCTTGAGAACCATGAAAGTCAATGGGAGTTAGGCACCCAACTTGCTTAGAACCTTCTGTAAATTCCACAAGATGCCTATCTGCATCTTTAGACATGTAAATACCCTTGTAAGTCTGGTCCTACTTTTCATTTTCAGCAGTGTTTTATGCACTTAGGAGGCTAAGTCTCCTTGCAAAGGGACTTTGGCCATGTCTGCACTGCAGACTTCTGGGCTGACATAGCTCTTCCAGGAGTCATTCCTGACCAACACAGTCCTATTGACAGAAATCCCTAGCGCAGAGGCAGTTATACTGGCAAAACTACACTTTTGCCAGTATACCTTATTTTGCGCAGGGCAGTGTGTGGAATAAACTATGGCAGTAAAAGTGCAGCTTTGCTGGTATAGCTGCGTCCACATGAGGAGCACTTTGCTGGTAGAGTACAGAGGTATAGCTATACCAGGAAAAGCTCTCCTAGTGTAGACATAGGCTTAGGTTCCTATGTGCCCAAGTCATTTTTGAAAATGGGACTTGGGCCATGGCTACACTACAAAAATACTCCGATTTTACGAAGTAGGTTTTTGGGAACAGGTTGTATAAAGCCGAGTGCATGCGTCCACACTAAGCACATTAATTCAGTGGTGTGCATCCACAGTACCATGGCAAGCGTCGACATTCCGAGCCGTGCACTGTGGGTAGCTATCCCACAGTTCCCGCAGTCGCCGTTGCCTATTGGAATTCTGGACTGAGCTCCCAATGCCTGATGGGGCCAAAAATTTGTTGTGGGTGGTTGTGTAAATGTCATCAATTGACTCTCCTTCCCACCATGAAAGCAACAGCAGACAATCTTTTCGCACCCTTTTCCCTGGATTGCCCAAGCAGACGCCATAGCACGGCAAGCATGGAGCCCGTTCAGCTGACCGCAGCAGTTATGACCATTGTAAACACCTCACGCATTATCATGCAGTTTATGCAGAACCAGCACCTGAAAAACCAGGCGAGAAGGTGATGGCAGCGCGGTGATGAGGACATGAACACAGATTTCTCTAAAACCGTGGTCCCCAGCAATTTGGAGATCATGGTGTTACTGGGGCAGACACATGCTGTGGAACCCGGGAAACAAGCACAGAGTGGTGGGGCCACATAGTGTTGTAGGTTTGGGATGATTCCCAGTGGCTCTGAAACTTTCGCATGCGTAAGGGCACTTTCATGGAACTTTGTGACTTGCTTTCCCCTGCCCTGAGGCGCAAGAATACCAAGATGAGAGCAGCCCTCACAGTTCACAAGCAAGTGGCAATAGCCCCGTGGAAGCTTGCAACGCCAGACAGCTACCGGTCAATCGGTAATCAATTTGGAGTGGGCAAATCTACTGTGGGGCTTGCTGTGATGCAAGTAGCCAATGCAATCATGAGCTGCTGCTATCAAGGGTAGTGACTCTGGGAAATGTGCAGGTCATAGTGGATGGCTTTGCTGCAATGGGATTCCATAACTATGGTGGGGCTATATATGGAACGCATATCCCTATCTTGGGACTGGACCTCCAGGGCAGCCAGTACATAAACTGCAAGGGGTATTTTTCAATAGTGCTGCAAGCATTAGTGGATCACAAGGGACCATCAACATCAACGTGGGATGGCCGGGAAAGGTTCATGATGCTTGCATCTTCAGGAACTCTGGTCTGTTTAAATGGCTGCAGGAAGGGATTTACTTCTCAAACCAGAAAATAACTTTTGGGGATGTTGAAATGCCTATAGTTATCCTTGGGGACCCAACCTACCCCTTAATGCCCTGGCTCATGAAGCCATACACAGGCACCCTGGATAGTAGTCAGGAGCTGTTCAACTAGAGGCTGAGCAAGTGCAGAATGGTGGTAGAGTGCGCATTTGGACGTTTAAAGAGTCACTGGTGCAGTTTACTGACTCGCTCAAACCTCAGCGAAACCAATATTCCCATTGTTATTGCTGCTTGCTGTGCGCTCCACAATCTCTGTGAGAGTAAGAGGAAGACGTTTATGTCGGGGTGGGAGGTTGAGGCAAATCACCTGGCCACTGAATATGCACAGCCAGACACCAGAGTGGTTAGAAGAGCACAGCAGGAAGTGCTGCGCATCAGAGAAGCTTTGAAAACCAGTTTCATGACTGTCAGGGTACTGTGTGACACTTCTGTTTGTTTCTCCTTGATGAAAACCTGCCCCCTTGGTTGACTCTAAATTCTCTGTAAGCCATCCGCCCTCCCCACTTTGATCACAGCTTGTTTGCAAAGGAAATAAAGTCACTATCGTTTAAAAAAACATGTATTCTTTATTAATTGATTATAAAAATAGAGAGATAACTCACAGGGTAGCCTGGGTGGGGTGTGGGAAGAGGGTAGGAGGGAAGGAAAAGGCCACTTTTAATTGATTATAAAAATAGAGAGATAACTCACAGGGTAGCCTGGGTGGGGTGTGGGAAGAGGGTAGGAGGGAAGGAAAAGGCCACTTTAAAACTTGTTGAATGACAGCCTTTTGTTGCTTGGGCTGTCCACTGGGGTGGAGTGGTTGGGTGCCCGGAGCTCCGCCCTCACCCCGCGTTCTTGGGCATCTGGATGAGGAGGTTATGGAACTTGAGGAGGAGGGAGGGCAGTTAAACAGGGGCTGCAGCGGCAGTCTGTGATCCTGCTGCCGTTCATGAACCTCCACCAGACGCCGGAGCATGTCCGTTTGATCCCGCAGTAGCCCCAGTGTTGCCTCATGCCTCCTCTGATCTTCCTGCCGCCACCTCTCCTCATGTTCATCGGCCACTTTCCTGTACTCTGCTATTGTGTCCCTCCACACATTCTGCTGAGCTCTGTCAGCGCCAGACGACTGCATGAGCTCAGAGGACATTTCATCGCGTGTGCGTTTTTTTCGCCAGCTTATCTGAGATAGCCTTTGGGATGGAGGAGGGAGGCTTGAAACATTTGCAGCTGCTGGAGGAAAAAAAGGGAGTGAAGTATTTAAAAAAATACATTTTACAAAACAATGGCTATCTTTCACAGTGAACAACACTATTCACATTACATAGCACATGTGATTTTGGTACAAGGTAGCATTTTGCATCTTATATTGAGTGCCTGCAGCTTTGGTGTTAGAGATCACACACGCAGTGCCGGGCAACAGAATTCGGCTTGCAGGCTGCCATGGTAAGCCATAGTTTTTCGGCTTCTGCAAACTTCATAACAGCAGCGCCCTCCTCTCCCATCCCAAGCAAAGCACATTGAGTTGGCCATTCAGTGAGCTGTAGCTCACGAAAGCTTATGCTCAAATAAATTTGTTAGTCTCTAAGGTACCACAAGTCCTCCTGGTTCCATTTAGTGCTGCGGTTTTCCTGTTCATGTGCAGCAGCAGAAAGCAAACTAACCCCCCCCACCCCATCCAGTTCTCTGGGATGATCGCTTTACCCCTCCCCCCATCGCGTGGCTGGTATCAGGGAAGATCCCTGCTAGCCAAACGCGAACAGCTCAGTGCCAATGGCCCCCCCCACCCATGTGCCTAACTGCGGGGAGGATTTCTTTTCAGCCACAAGCAAACAGCCCAGTAGGAATGTCCCCTTAATTAAATTTCCCTATTTCAACCAGGTTACCATGAACAATATCACACTCCTGAGGATAACAGAGAGATAAAGAACGGATGTTGCTTGAATGCCAGCAAACACCGGGACCATACGCTGCCAGGCTTTGTCATGCAATGATACCAGATTACTTGCTACTAGCATGGCATGGTAAAGTGTCCTACCATGGAGGACGGAATAAGGCTGCTCTCCCCAGAAACCTTCTGCAAAGGCTTTTAGAGTACCTCCAGAAGAGCTTAATGAAGATGTCCCTGGAGGATTTCCGCTCCGTCCCCAAACATGTTAACAGACTTCCAGTAGCTGTACTGGCCAAGAATGCATCCCAAGTCCTCAGGGCTATTTAATCATTAAAAAAATGCTTGCTTTTATAACATGTATTATATTTAAAAAGGTACACTCACCAGAGGTCCCTTCTCCGGCTTCGTTGGGTTGGGAGGGTGTTTCAGTCAGAGTGATAAAAAGATCCTGGCTGTCGGGGAGAATGGTGTGTTGTGTGCTCTCCTCAAGCTCGTCCTCCTCCTCCTCATCTTCCCCATCTGCAAAATCCTCAGGTTATGGCGGAGAGTACCCCATCATCGGAGTCCACGGACAGGGATGGGGTAGTGGTGGCCCCCCCTAGAATTGCATGCAGCTCAGCATAGAAGCGGCATGTCTGGGGCTCTGTCCCGGAGCATCCATTTGATTCTTTGGTTTTCTGGTACACTTGTCTGAGCTCCTTAAGTTTCACATAGCGCTGTGTTGCATCCTTGCTGTAGCCTCTGTCCCTCATAGCCTCGGAGATTTTTTGAAATGTTTTGGCATTTTGTCTTTTAGAAGGTAGTTCTGATAGCACGGATTCCTTTCCCCATACAGTGATCAGATCCAGTACCTCCCGTTCAGTCCATGCTGGAGCTCTTTTGTGATTCTGGGACTGCATGGTCTCCTGTGCTGATGAGCTCTGCATGGTCACCTGTGCTGATGAGCTCGCTTTGCCAAACAGGAAATGAGATTCAAAAGTTCCAGGGGCTTTTCCTGTACACCTGGCCAGTGCATCAGAGTTCAGAGTGCTGTACAGAGCGGTCACAATGGTGCACTGTGGGATAGCTCCCAGAGACCAATACCTTCAAATTGCATCCATGCTAACCCTAATTTGAAATGGCGATATCGATTTCAGCGCTAATCCCCTCGTTGGGGAGGAGTACAGAAATCGGTTTTAAGAGCCCTTTATGTAAAAATAAAAATGCCTTCGTTGTGTGGACGGGTGCACGGTTAATTTGATTTAACGCTGCTAAATCCAACATAAACTCGTAGTGTAGACCAGGCCTTAGACTCTTAATTCACTTAGGCACTTTTGAAAATTTTAGCCCCCTTCTATTTTGGGTACAGTGCAATGTGTCATTGTACTTCTGTAGAGGAACTGTACTGAGACAACCTCATTTGCTGATAATTCAAGGAAACGGTATGTTATCTCTTTCCAAACACTATTTATGCATTGTGACATACCTAATTATTTCTGACTTTTTTGTTTTTCCATCCCTTTGATGATGCTATAATGAAGTTAGTACCTTGTACTGAAAATGAAAGACCTGTATAAGGTTAATAATGCTAGCATATATTAATAGCCCTGTGAAACCAGTAACACAAGTGCAGTCACAAGGGGATTACATGCTCTTTTATAAGCACATTGCTACTAGTATGTTGATAGCCTCTCTTTAGGACAACTGCCATTGCAGAAGGTCAAAGCCTCTAGAGCAGTGGTTCTTAACCTTTACAACAGCCTGCACCCCTTTGGTTTTCAAAATACGTTCTTGCACCCCTTATCAAAAATCAAAATATGTTTTCGCACCCCTTATCAAAAATCATTGAAATAGGTCAGTTCTTTAAACCTAGATATATTTTTTGTTTGTATATTACAGTAATTGTTAAAAAATGTATAATGTTAACAAATACATAGGTTTGATGAAACAAAGTAGTTGTACTTACCTGCCTGTGCTTAATTTGTGTTTTTGATGATTTACCTTCTAAAAAAAATCTGGCCTATCTCGCACCCCCAGAGGATGAGTGAACCCCAGGTTAAGAACCACTGCTCTAGAGGCTGCATTGGATAACTACTACCCCTGCAGGGGAACATGAAAGACAGATTGCCCTGTTAAAGCCTATGGATTCTATCAGGGATCTGGGCCTCCTGAAAAACAGAGACTTTAAGGAATCACTTCTTAAGGCATGCTGAAGAGCACTCCTCTTCTATTCCACACACTTGCCAAACAAGAATAGCAGTCATTTTACAGCATATAATAATATTTTTTATTTACAAAGCACAACCCCTCCCCCCACCACCTTGCAAAAGCATTCTGTGCAAGCCATCAATTTTCCTTGAAAGCAAAGCACCACTTTTCTGAGGAGGCAAGTGTGAGGATAGAGCCATTACTCTTAACAAAGCTTGGATGCAAAGAGGCTGTCCCAAATAAGTTGATGCCGGAGTTCTATTTGCATCTATTACAGCACAGCCTTTATTTTTATCAAAATATTTTTAGCCATTGGCTTAATTCCCAACAGCAAATGATAACAAGGGAAGAGAACTGCCATATCACGTAGGCTTCTTCTGTTTCTGGATAACTTGTCCAGAGAAATACAGATACACATCCCTTTATAGATAGATATAGATAGATACTCACCTCTTATATATATGGAGTGTGTATCTATAAAAAGGTGTGTGTGTGGGGTGGTGGTTTTTTTTTTATAAGAATATAGAATATATAGCTTTCATAGACAATGGAAAACCATTTGTTTGTATCCTATCTTGAAAAGTTATAGCTCAGTGATGCTCAGTCCCGGAACTTGGTAGTACCATTGTGTCTAAGTGTTTCACTTTAAGCACACGAGCAGCCCTATTGAAATCAGGGGGACTACTTGTGCTTAAAGATCAGCATGTGCTTTTCTGGATTAGGGCCCTGAGTGAATATTGTGTCTATTAGGTGTAACAAGTGATAGTTAGTAATGTGAGTTTAATGAAATCTAATGTGTTCATAGGGAATTCATATTGTGTCAGCTATATTGTATTTATCGTGCTTGAATACAAGTAGTATTAAAATATGCTGTTTTGTTGATTTTCATGCTTAATCTCATAATGACTCATGACCAAAATTGAAAAACTGTATTATGTATGTTCATTGTTACGCATTTGTTATTGCCTCTGGTTTATAACTGGATGTTTTTGATGTTTCTGCTATAGGGAGTGGGTTAATCGAGCCCCATCCATCCATTTCCTGAGAGTACTAATCTGTCTGAGATTATTAATGAGGGATCCATGCTATCAGGTTGGTTTGCCAAAATATCGTTTCTTATTGAAAGACAGAACACATATAAACTATATATGTATTGTATATGTAATATGAAAACATAACAGTAAACTACAAACATTCAACAAAACTCTAGTAGTGAAAGTTTAACCAAGTAAGAGTACAAACATTTTGCTGTATACATGGGCTTTTTGCAGAACACATTTATTCTGATATTTCCTGTACAGTATCTATAGTCATTAAGTCTTAATAAGAACATAGGAATTGCGATAGCAGAAGAGATGAACAGTCGAGTCTAAGAATCCTGTTCCTGATACTGGCCAACTCTGTAGAGAGGCGTATAAAACCCTCACAATGCAAATGCATTAATTGTAGAAAACTCTAAAATTGGGGGAAATACCATCCTGTTCCCATTGGTGATCATCTGGTATTCTGAAATATAATGACTGGGTGCCATTAATAGTATCCTACCTGTTATGATTATAGATTGTTCTTCATATGGGATAAAAAGGTTTAAAAAAAATTTGGCATGTTTAGTCTTGAAAAAAGAAGACTGAGGGTTGATCTGATAAGTCTTCAAATATGTTAAGGACTTTGATATAAAGAGGACTGTGATCAATTGTTCTTCATGTCCACTGAAGGTAGGACAAGAAGTAGTGGGCTTATCTCCAGCAAGGGAGATTCAGGTTAGCTATTAGGAAAAACTTACTCTAAGGGTAGTTAAGCTCTGGAATAGGCTTCCAAGGGAGGTTAGGAAATCCCCATCACTGGAGGTTTTTAAACAGATTGGACAAACACTGGTGAAGGATAGTCTAGGTTTACTTGGTCCTGCCACAGTGCAATGTGGCTGGACTTGATGACTTCTTGAGGTCCCTTCCAGTCTTACATTTCTATGGTTCCATATCTCTAATCCTCTTTAGAAACTTAAGCTATTTGCTTCAGCATACTGCAGTTCCATGCATTCTGTAACTTAATCATACATTATTGTCCCAATTTTCAGATGTTCAAAATTAAATGTAAGCAGCCTGATTTTTGAAGGTGCCAAACACCCACAAATTCCATTAACTTCATTGTGCTTTGGGAGAGCTCAGCACTGCCAAAAATAGGCCATTTATATTAAAGTACTCATTTGTCCCAGTGTTTGTGTTATGACAAACTTAATTAGTTTTCTTCTTTATTTTTGTTCAGGAAGTGCTCCATAACCTGGGTGGGATTGAAAGTCTAGCCCAGGTAAAATATTCTTTTATTGTTTTTGTCTGTTATCTTACACAATAGTTAGTTTTTGCAAAGGAAAGAATGAAATGTATTGTAAAAGTGTTATTCTTTTGGCACATGGAGAGAAATAAATTTGTTCTCCGATTAGCACCTGGATAAGTACGTGTGGTTACCCATTATGCCCAAAGCAACTGTACATGTAATTTAGTAGGGTGCACCAATGACATTTTCTTCCAGATAATTGGATTAGACAGTAGCTAGTTTGCTAAAGTGAAAAAGACTATTAAAGGTCAACACATGTTTGGCTCAGTCATGAGAATAAGTTCTAGGATTCTGAGGGAAGGGTGTGTAAAGTCCCCGACTGACTTCTCTGAACGAATAACAAAAGTGACAGAAACACTATTAGTTTGAAATAAAAGCACACTGAAAGGACTGCTTTTCACAGATTGCTGTGCTTTAATTAATGAACTCTGTTAGGGTTTTTTTTTTTATATCCTTGCTTCCTGTCATGGATGGATATAAACTGTTCAGGAAGGACAGGCAGGGCAGAAAAGGTGGGGGAGTTGCATTGTATGTAAGGGAGCAGTACGACTGCTCAGAGCTCAAGTATGAAACTGCAGAAAAACCTGAGAGACTTTAGATTAAGTTTAGAAGTGTGAGCAACAAGGGTGATGTCATGGTGGGAGTCTGCTATAGACCAGCGGACCAGGGGGATGAGGTGGACGAGGCTTTCTTTCGGCAACTCACGGAAGTTACTAGATTGCAGGCCCTGGTTCTCATGGGAGACTTCAATCACCCTGGTATCTGCTGGGAGAGCAATACAGCGGTGCACAGACACTCCAGGAAGTTTTTAGAAAGTGTAGGGGACAATTTCCTGGTGCAAGTGCTGGAGGAACCAACTAGGGGCAGAGCTCTTCTTGACCTGCTGCTCACAAACCAGGAAGAATTAGTAGGGGAAGCAAAAGTGGATGGGAACCTGGGAGGCAGTGACCATGAGATGGTTGAGTTCAGGATCCTGACACAGGGAAGAAAGGAGAGCAGCAGAATATGGACCTGGACTTCAGAAAAGCAGACTTTGACTCCCTCAGGGAACTGATGGGTAGGATCCTCTGGGAGAATAACATGAGGGGGAAAGGAGTCCATGAGAGTGGCTGTATTTTAAAGAATCCTTATTGAGGTTACAGGGACAAACCATCCCAATGTGTAGAAAGAATAGTAAATATGGCAGGCGACCAGCTTGGCTTAACAGTGAAATCCTTGTTGATCTTAAACACAAAAAAGAAGCTTACAAGAAGTGGAAGATTGGACAAATGACCAGGAGAGAGTATAAAAATTTTGCTCGGGCAAGCAGGAGTGAAATCAGGAAGGCCAAATCACACCTGGAGTTGCAGCTAGCAAGAGATGTTAAGAGTAACAAGAAGTGTTTCTTCAGGTATGTTAGCAACAAGAAGAAAGTCAAGGAAAGTGTGGGCCCCTTACTGAAAGAGGGAGGCAACCTAGTGACAGAGGATGTGGAAAAAGCTAATGTACTCAATGCTTTTTTTGCCTCTGTCTTCACGAACAACGTCAGCTCCCAGACTACTGCACTGGGCACCACAGCCTGGGGAGGAGGTGACCAGCCCTCTGTGGAGAAAGAAGTAGTTTGGGACTATTTAGAAAATCTGGACGAGCACAAGTCCATGGGGTCGGATGCGCTGCATCCGAGAGTGCTAAAGGAGTTGGCGGTTGTGATTGCAGAGCTATTGGCCATTATCTTTGAAAACTCATGGTGATCGGGGGAAGTCCCGGACGACTGGAAAAAGGCTAATGTAGTGCCCATCTTTAAAAAAGGAAAGGAGGAGGATCCTGGGAACTACAGGCCAGTCAGCCTTACCTCAGTCCCTGGAAAAATCATGGAGCAGGTCCTCAAGGAATCAATTCTGAAGCACTTATAGGAGAGGAAAATGATCAGGAACAGTCAGCATGGATTCGCCCAGGGCAAGTCATGCCTGACTAATCTAAATTGCCTTCTATGATGAGATAACTGGCTCTTTGGATGAGGGGAAAGCAGTGGACGTGTTGTTCCTTGACTTTAGCAAAGCTTTTGACACTGTCTCCCACAGTATTGCCAGCAAGTTAAAGTAGTATGGGCTGGATGAATGGACTATAAGGTGGATAGAAAGTTGGCTAGATTGTCGGCTCAACGGGTAGTGATCAATGGCTCCATGTCTAGTTGGCAGTTGGTATCAAGTGGAGTGCGCCCCAAGGGTCGGTCCTGGGGCCGGTTTTCTTCAATATCTTCATAAATGATCTGGAGGATGGTGTGGATTGCACCCTCAGCAAGTTTGCAGATGACACTAAACTGGGAGGAGAGGTAGATATGCTGGAGGGTAGGGATAGGATACAGAGGGCCCTAGACAAATTAAAGAATTGGACCAAAAGAAATCTGATGAGGTTCAACAAGGACAAGTGCAGAGTCCTGCACTTAGGATGGAAGAATGGCTTAGCAGCAGTTCTGCAGAAAAGGACGTAGGGGTTACAGTGGATGAGAAGCTGGATATGAGTCAACAGTGTGCCCTTGTTGCCAATAAGGCCAATGGCATTTTGGGCTGTATAAGTAGGGGCATTGCCAGCAGATTGAGGGGCGTGACCGTTCCCCTCTATTCAACATTGGTGAGGCCTCATCTGGAGTACTGTGTCCAGTTTTGGGCCCCACACTACAAGAAGGATGTGGAAAAATTGGAAAGAGTCCAGCGGAGGGCAACAAAAATGATTAGGGGACTGGAACACATTACTTATGAGAAGAGGCTGAGGGAACTGGGATTGTTTAGTCTGCGGAAGAGAAGAATGAGGCAGGATTTGATAGCTGCTTTCAACTACCTGAAAGAGGGTTCCAAAGCGGATAGATCTAGACTGTTCTCAGTGGTAGCAGATGCGAGAACAAGGAGTAATGGTCTCAAGTTGCAGTAGGGGAGGTTTAGGTTGGATATTAGGAAAAACTTTTTCACTAGGAGGGTGGTGAAACACTGGAATGCGTTACCTAGGGCGGTGGTGGAATCTCCTTCCTTAGAAGTTTTTAAGGTCAGGCTTGACAAAGCCCTGGCTAGGATTATTTTTTTAGTTGGGGATTGGTCCTGCTTTGAGCAGGGGGTTGGACTAGATGACCTCCTGAGGTCCCTTCCAACCCTGATATTCTATGATTCTATGATTCCCTTGCATAGCATTCCATGTTGCTCGATGTGACTTTGGTCATGGCAAATTAAAAGAAAAGTCTCTGGGGCAGTTGCTGTGAAAAGGACAAAATAAACAGAAATATAATCTTGAAAAAAATCAAAATGCATAATATTTTTTGTTCTGCACAAAATAGTTTTTATTTTTCCAGGTTTAATTCTTGCAGACAAAAAGGGTAGCACATATTATGTGATGATACAACTGTTTGGAACACAGAAGCTAGCATTCTGGAATACAGCATTGATTAATTTAGTCTCATGATCCAGGGAAGCCAAAAAGCCTTTGTAATGCATCTTATGTTAAAGGTTTTCATGTTCCATTTTGTGAGAAGTAAAAATGGAATCCTGGTAAAAAAAACTAAAATTATTTGACTGTTGGTCATGGGTGCATGTCCGTGGCTCCCACTGTGCCCACATTGGCTCTCCAAATCTAAACAAATTCAATTTCAAAGAGTAAAGCTCTCACTTGAGAGTACACTTGTGCGTCCCACTCGTGCTATCTTGGTGTTGGTATTGAATCCTTCCTCTCAATTAGACTCCCTTTATGCTCAGGGTTTAAAATATTCAGCTCTTAAGGTTCACAATGAAGTTTGCTCAAGTGTTTACTGTCACATCAAACTGCCCACATACAAATATCTCCAAATGTCAGAAGTTATTGCTATTTTTTTACACCATTAAATCCATTAGTCTAATGGCAGCAGTACAGCTATGTACCGTGTGTTGTATTATAGGACCAGCAGTTGCACGCTTATAGTTAAAATTACATAATAGTTTTCATTCTAGCCCGTTTTCACTTGCTCATAGCTTTCTAAAACTTTCACCTTCTGTGCTGAATATTTCAGGTTTGGTCTCTGCCTGAAGGTGAATTATTTTTAGAAATGAAATCTTAGCAGTATGATATTTCACTACAGCACTCAATTACTAAGTTGTTGCTGAGAGGTTAGTACAGGCTCATAGGTTTTGTGTGTGAAGTATGGGTGTGCAGATTAGTAAACTGGTATTAGTGAGGGTCCTGTCTATGTTAATTTTGCTTCTAGAGAGAAGAAATCATAAGTGATTGTGAACTTCCAGCACAGACTGTGAAAGACTGACACCCTAGA
Organism: Dermochelys coriacea; assembly: GCF_009764565.3. Lineage (NCBI taxonomy): Eukaryota > Metazoa > Chordata > Testudines > Dermochelyidae > Dermochelys > Dermochelys coriacea. The sequence continues at coordinate 198,495,026 of NC_050069.1, forward strand.
ATATGCTGTTTGGGTTATATGCTGTTATTTTTGTAGCCCCCATATTTCCTCCCAATAGCTTTCATAAAAGTCATGTGGAGACCTGTCTAAAACTTTGGATTCTGAAATCATTACTATGTGCTGCCTCATCAATATTCTATGACATTTAAATTGCGTAGCTAGCTGGTTGTTTGAAAGGAAATTGCACTCATCTTACTTAAGGCAGCAGTCTAAAAGAGTAAACTCATGGCAGAGATTCTTCTTAAAAAAGAGAATGATTGGTATTAGTCTTACCAGATACTGGTAAATACCACAAAAGCACTGCACATTTCAACATAGTTTGTAGCATAACCCTTGACTGTGCCTCATTATGAGAAATTTGCTCATTTTAGATGCAAATGTGCCTTTGTCCAGGAAACATCTGGTATACTATGAGTGTCACTAAATTGTTGATATCAGAAATGCTGAGCCTTAAAATGAAGTTTCTAATTAATTCAAGCTCTCTCCTCTACTATATGTTCTTGTTGTGTTCCTCATTGTAGTTATTTGCTTTTGCTTTTAAAGTCATTTTGGCTTTGGCAGTCTGAAAAATGTGATCTGGCAGTCTCTGCTAAATGGTGATACAATAGTTCAGTTCTTCACCTTTGGAAACCTGATGTCATATTGCTCAGTTTACCTGAAATAGTCATCATACAGTTTGCAGTATAGAATATCAGGGTTGGAAGGGACCTCAGAAGGTCATTTAGTCCATCTCCCTGCTCAAAGCAGGACCAATTCTGAGTTTTTGGCCCCGATTCCAAAATGGCCCCCTCAAGGATTGAACTCACAACCCTGGGTTTAGCAGGCCAATGCTCAAACCACTGAGCTATCCCTCCCCTCTGTAGCTGCTCATAGGAACCCAACACTGTACTAACAGAATAGTTTCAGGTCACTGTTTAGGTATTGGGATGTTGGAACAGCATTATGTGCCAAATGAAAAACAAATGCACCCAAAAGTACACCTGCTATTGCAGACTGTACCATGATTGGATTCATTTTCCCCCAGCGTAACCCGTGGTGGCAGTTAGTCCACATGAAATAGGATTGCAAGTTGCCAACAACCCCACCTGTGCCTTCAAGGAGCTTGGAATGGGCTAGTTTACTCCCAAAAGAGGATGATGCAGAGCTGGGAATAGATCCTGGATATTTAATATAAAAGAGCCATGTTTCATCTACTTAGCCGCAGTCTTTTAGAAGGAACATGCCAAATTAGTCGCTTCTGTAATCCACACTAATATAGTAAGGCTTTGTGTCACTCTCCAGTGGCTAGCTAGACCACATGTAGAAATGTATGATTCTGATGTGTCTTCTGTGCTAGGGTGTCTGGTGTGTTAGCTCAGGTGGTGCGGCTCATGTTGTTAGATCCAGAGGTTGCCCAGTTCAGTTGCTGGAAATGACCCAAATGGGCATTAGTACATTTATAAAGCTCTGCACTGATACAAAATTTGTATCCACATCCGATCTGCAGCTATCTGCATCCATGGATGTGGATAGCTGAGATGATTATGCTATCCGCAGATTTGCAGGGCTCTAGATATAAAATGTGGCTCCGCATCCATCCGCGATCCACAAACACGGTCCATGGATATTTGCAGGGCTCTATAGGTTTAGCTAAGCTATAGGTAACAACTAAACCATATTCTGCTCTTCTAGCGTGGAACAGAAACCAAAAATCTGATGCTTAGCATTTGATTGCTGTCTCACAAATATTTGTGCAACCCAGCAGGCAAGTAAGTGTGTGTTGAGTCTCTCTGGCTGTTCCATACAGAAGATAATATAACTCTCCCCACCATTTACTCCTGTGACTGAAGTGGAAGAAGATTGTGCTATGGACCTGGAGACTGTGGTTCTTTCTCTGCGTCTGACCCACGTTGGATGTGTGTTTCGGAACTATATATATGTATGTAATATAAAAATTCGTTTAAGCAGCCTGGAATCAATGTTCGAGTGATTTTGTATTGCAAAACATTGTATTTAGAAGTGAATGTAGATGTTATGTTAACAGTGTTTTATTGTTGCATTTTTAGTGTTTCTGCTTTGGTTAATGGGAACTATCCCATTAACAATAAAGTGTGGCACTTCATGAATGTTTGTGAGTCTGAGAGAAATGTGTAGGAGATTTTGCTCCAAAAATCAGAACTTAATTTAATACACTTATCTTTCAAGAAAGCAATCCTTATTCTGAGTGATGTAACATTAGCATTTACGAGGGACTGGATGCCTTGGGGCACTGCTAATACGTTATAGAGCTTTTCACTTATAGGTCACCAGTTTGTTTGACACCTGTCCAGTTCAGCAGGAATTAAATTGTTCACATCTAATGGATGTTTGGTGGCTCCCATATGAGATGAGTTTAGTGGGTCCCAGTTCCAGCTCCCACATAATAAATGTGATGTTGTGCTTTGCACTAGATTTCAGTGTCTTCTGGGCAGTAGCTCTCTTACTATGTGTTTGTACAATGGAACCACTGATGTTGGAAGGGTCTGTTAGTGAGATCTCCTACATCAGGAGTCAAAATCATGTTACTGATAAATTTGTGAACTTGCAGCACTGTACCTGTCACACATACGTTGGAGGAGGCCTGGGGAAGTTCAAGAATCAGCAGACCAAAAAACATAATTTATTGTAAAATTTTCAAAACCATCTACGTGACTTAGGAGTCTAAGTCCTGTTTTCAAAAGTGGTATAGGCAATTACAAGCCCAAGTCCCATTGATTTTCAGTGAGAGTTAGGCTTCTAAGTACTTAGGTCTGTTGTGGAAAGGGGACTTAGGCTCCTAAGTCATATAGGAGTTCTGGAAAATGTTATCCTTAATTAAAAAAAACCTCTCATTTTTTGGACCAATCTCATAATTTTTTGTGGTCTGATTTACTATTTTTGAACTTTTGGGGTTCTCAATATGGCAGTACTGTGGGGGTGGCTTTGGATTGGAGGGGTGAATGGTTTTTCCATGCTTTGAAATTGTCTTGGAAAAATATTAAACAGTAAGGCTCAAACTTTCAAAGCTGTCATGGGAATTTAAACAATGACCTCCTTTTGTAATGCACTTTGAGATCTACTGATGAAAAACAGTACATAAGAGCTAGGTGGTACTATTATTATTACACATATCATTGCATATTCTTGATGTGATGTGCTTCGCCTCATGTGAATTTGCAGAACAAAATAGGTGCTAGGATATCAGCCACAGCTCATCCACGCCAAGTTTTTGGAACCCCCTCTTCAATGTATCGAGAAGCAAAGCGATCCCACTGTCTGCCAGGCTAATGTTTAAGTGATGCAGAGGTTTTATGAGGCCTTCTGTACTGAGGTGAATTATATCCTTATAAAAGAGTACTTCTGTTGTAGTGTTTGATTATGTATGGTGTGTAGTACAGTTTTCAAATATGCAGTTCCTAACCTTACTGTAGTACTTTAACTATACTTCAAGTATACTTTAAGTATACTTAAAGATTTTTGAATAATCACCTCTGATATAGTAAGGTGCCTTTGGAACTTTCTTCTCTTCTTGGTACATAACAGCCAAAGTTTGTTAATCTTCAGCTTGTACTATATAGCAGGGACAACGGATTCTTCCTAAAAGTGCGTGTGGGGGAGGCATGAGGTCCTGTCCACTCCGTGGCCCTACCCCTGGCCAAGCCAGAAGTCGGAGCCAGGGATTGGGGGGGCCAAAGAGCAGCCCCTGGCCTCTATCCCTGCCTCCCAGCCCCCCGCCCAGGATAGATGGAGGGTCCGCAGATCCCCAGAGCAGTCTGTGTGGCTCTGACTCTGACCCGATTCCGGCTTCTGGCCTGGCATGGGGGCAGGTCCTTGTGGGCCGAAGAGTCTCAGCTAGACCATAGTAAGAGCCACCCACAGCTGCCTGGGCTCCCTGGGCCGCTCTTACCCAGGCCAGGATCCAGCTGCTAGCCTGGCCAGGGAGCAGGGCCTTGGGGAGAAGAGGAGAGGCATGGGGCAAAAAGTGGAGGGGATCCTGTTCTGATGTCCCTGCTACACAGTCCGTCTTTTGTCCTTTGCACCTAAGGAGATGGGTGATGGGTAGGGCTGGGTAGTGATGGTGTGGGATTCTGGAGAGGAGCTTAATTAATTCCTGTTAGGTTATTGCTGGGTTATTTGAACAGTTAACTCAGTAACTGATTGGTCTGTTTATTTACAAATATATTTTAAAAACTAGTTCAAAACCTCCAGAGCATTGACTGAACTCTCTTTCATCATAAAGTAGTAAACAGGAAGAGGGCAATTAACTCAGGTAGGTATTGTTAATTAGCAATGACTATTATAATCAGAATTGTAATGGAAAAAGCTAGTTTCTACCATAACTGTGGAGAGTGTAATATCTCTTCCTAATGGTGTAGTGCGGTGGCTCTGAACCTTTCCAGGCTACTGTACCCCTTTCAGGAGTCTGATTTGTCTTGTGTTCCCCCGGGGTTCACCTCACTTAAAAACTACTTGCTTACAAAATCAGACGTCAAAATGTGTCACAGCACACCAATACTGAAAAATTGCATACTGTCTCATTTTTACCATATAATTATAAAATAAACCAACTGGAATATAAATATTGTACTTATATTTCAATGTATAAGTATATAGAGCAGTATAAACAAGTCATTGACTGTATGAAATTTTAGTTTGTACTGATTTTGCTAGTGTTTTTCCCTGGAAGATCTGTGTTTACCCCCAGAGCCAGTGGTACATGTACCCCTGGATGAGAACCACTGCTGTAGTGTCCTGCAGCCATAGCAGTTTATAGTCTATTGTGAAGCTGGTGCACCACCTAAAGGCAATGCTCGTGAATAGCACTTTAAAATCTATACAGTAAAACCTCCATTTTACAAACACCAATCTTACAAATGACCAGTTATACAAACCATTTTTCTCTATGGAAAAATAAAAATCACATAATGAAAGTAATATTGATGAAGAACAAGTTGGCATCCTTTCACATTCAGATGCCTTCAGTGCATTGCAGATCACTTTGCAATAGTTTGAAGGACATGAAAAAGTGATAGATTGCAGCATACTGTGACGTGTGCACCCTATCAACTGTAATTTTGAGATGTTAAATTTTATGAACTTTTCCATATATGAACTCGTCAATCCCCAGTTAGTTTGTAAAATAGAGGTTCTACTGTATATATGTTAACATTGTATTTTGTCCCACCTACAGTATATGGAAACAGTAGCAAATGGATATCTTGGATATGGAGAAGAGCAGCATAATGTAGACAAATTGGTCAACATGACATGTGAGTGTTGTAATTGACCTATGCTCTTATAACCTTAATATGGATGAGGAGAAAAGTTGATATGACAGATTTAGGGATGCTTAAAATATTTGCAAATGGTTTAGCAGTTGTGGTGTTGCTAGACACTTTCCAGTCATGGTCATGCAAAAGAGAACAGTACTTGAGTAGACGAAAGCACAACGCATTAGCACATCTTACTCTTGTACACCTGTAATATTGCTTCTGAAGAAATTGACACTTCTTTGTACATTAAAATATTGAATAACATAAATTGTCATGTCAAGAACATATGCAATTTCAGAGTGTAAGTCAATGTTTTAGACCTGTTATTTTATTACTCTATTAATAAAATGAAAAATCTTAAATTTGAGACACTCAGTTTATGTATCCGATGAAGTGAGCTGTAGCTCACAAAAGCTTATGCTCTAATAAATTTGTTAGTCTCTAAGGTGCCACAAGTACTCCTTTTCTTTTTGCGAATACAGACTAACACGGCTGCTACTCTGAAATCAGTTTATGTGATTTCCTTCATTTCACAGATATTTTTCAAAAACTCTCTGCTGTTAAAGATCAAAGAGAATGGGTTATAGGCAGTGGAGCACATAAAGTAAGTGGTTTAAATCACAATCAGCTACCTGTGTGAATGATTTATGCTTCCCAAATTTGATCAAGCTGGGATCAAATTCCCTCCATTTTCCAAATGATTGTAACATAAGCTAACATCAGTTCTTTGACTTGTCAGTCTGGGCTAAGATCATCTGAATTGTCTCTTTTTATGTCAGCTGCTGAGATGTTTGTGTTGGTCTTATGCACAAATTGTGGATCATTTCATTGAGTTAATTTAGCCCTTTAAACATTTTGGTAAAGCTTGTTCCTATAAAGGCAACATCAAATTTACTTTGTTAAACTATATATTATTAAGATATAAATAGTCTTGAAATATCTGCTATAAACAAAAGTCTTGATCCTACAATTGGGTCTCTAAGGGTGTCTCTTCAGCACAAACTCTGGGACTCTCCCATGTTACAGGGCCCTAGGGCCTGGGCTCCAGCCTGAGCCCAAATATCTACACTGCAGTTAAACAGACCCTTAGCCCAAGCCCCACAAGCCTAAGTCAGCTGGCACAGGCAACCTGCGCGTTTTTAATTGCAGTATAGACATACCCTCCCACAGACGTGTGTGGAACACCATTGACCTCATTTGGGCTCATCATGATGGCAGGGGTGTGCATTTAGTGGATCTGTTTGTAGATTTGGGTCCAAAATTAGAAACAGTTGAGATCAGTACTAGTGCAACTAGTGGTTCATGGTATAAGTTTGCTGCTGCAAAATGAAGGCAATTTTATTTTACATCATATGGTTCAGGAGAGAAAAAAGCAGACCATGAAGTAGGGCAAGCTTACAACAAGTAAAAATGGAAAATTGGTTATATTTTAGAAAACCACAAATGCATTTATAAAAATATTAAATACATACATTACTTATTAAGATATGAGTTATTAACAGAATACATGTGAGGCCTTAAAATTACAAACATAATTATTTTAAATATAAACTAAAAAACTTTTTACTTGGTAGGACCTAAGTTCAGAGTTCTCAGTGTCTTGCAGCAGCAGATGCCACCCTTAGTACTTTAAGTAGGACAGATGCTTTATCCTGCTTGAGTTGTTTCAGATACTGTGTTGACTATTGGAGGAGAAACATGCTTTCCTGTCCTTAAGACTTGGCAAGTATGGAAAAGAGCAAAATGCTTTTCTGATACGTTTATTTGAAATCTCTAAGGCTAGTCATGCATTCTATGTTGATTTAGTGTCTTTGTTAGATTTTATATTTATTTATTTTAATGACATTTAAATTTTACTGAACAAATATGCATGTTCAGGGTCCTAATTGAAAAACACATCATTTATATAGATTTATCTTTTTAAATCTCTAATTTTCCAGACTTTAGTAAATTTGCTAGGAGCCAGAGACAGTAATGTGCTGTTGGGAACACTCCTTGCTCTTACTAGCTTAGCAGAAAGGTAAGTTCATTTTAATAACTATTGTTTGCAATTAATCTCAGCTCTTGCCAAAATATTGAAGCTGACATTTACTGAGGGATAAGTGTTACTGTACAAGCTAAAGTCTCTGTCCTGAAGAGCCGTATGCATATGCTTATGTTAGTCTGTCTGGAGTGGCTCACAACCATGAGTGCCTACCTCAGGGTAGATTGTCAAAAACAGGGCATACACCCAAAACAGGTGGTAAATTCTATAATTAGATTTCACCAAGCCAATGACAAATATGAACTCCTAGATCATTGTAACAAGTCTTACCATGGAGTCACAGACAGTCCCCTTAGACTCTCCAGTCTATTTTGTCACCTGTGGAAGCTGGACTTAGTGATGAATGGTCACTTAGGCCAAAAAAACCATGAAATATTCAGGTTGCTTCCAGTCACTTACCCCAGATCAATTGGTACCCTAGATTTTACACTAAAGACAACACTTTCAGCCAATCCCATAATAAACCATCTAAAGGTTTAATAACTAGGAAAAATAAATAAGAGTTATTTACAGGTTAAAGTAAGCAAACAAATATGCACAAGTGAGTTACAATCTAAATTCTAAGAGTGACAGAGCTGTAGTGACAAGGAGTCTGGTGACACTTTAAAGACTAATAGATTTATTTGGGCATAAACTTTCATTGGTAAAACACCACTTCTTCAGATGCATGGAGTGAAAATTACAGATGCAGGCTTTATATAATGACACATGAAGGGAAGGGATTTACCTCACAAGTGGACAACCAGTGTTGATAGGGCCAATTCAGTCAGGGTGGATGTAGTCCACTCCCAATAATAGATGAGGAGGTGTCTATTATAGGAGAGGCAAAGCTGCTTTTGTAATGAGCCAGCCACTCCAAGTCCCTATTCAAGCCCAAATTAATTTTGATTGTTCTTCTGGATGGGCGGGAGAAACACCCTTCCCATCTGATTTCATATGTTTAGAGCAAACATTTTCAAAGTCCTAAAGCAAAACTTATATATTTCCTTATAGCATTGAATACAGAAATTACAAATAAGATAAATGCATGCAGCAATTTACAAATATTCCGTAGAGTCTAAACACTAAATAGTCTTATAAGACTAATACCTATTTTGAGCAAAACTAACACATAAGTCAACTGGTCTGCTCTGCTGCTATGAGTTTGTCAGTTCATATCTAATGCCTACAGCATTGGTCAGAGCTGGCACTTGGTTTATCAGCATTACAGTTTAACTTTACATTGTTAATGTAACAATTATAACAAATAGTGGGACAACACAGTTTGAAAAGTACATATATAAGCCTTTGCAGGATCAGGGCCTTACTCTTTCCAGTTGTTTAAATACACATAGCCCCTGATCCTTCAAGACAGATCCTATACCCATGTTGGAGCACTTTGCAAGATTGGGGCTATGCAGTCCCATCCCGCAGTCTCTATGCAGGCCTTGGTGTTGATTTTCTCCATTATTATTCTATTGACTTCCAAACTTGGAGAGCAACTTTATGCTTTGGAGATTTTACACAGAGAAAGACAAAAGTGAAAAGAGTAGAAAGTTGATACAATCAATTGTGAGAAGTCCTCTTCTCTTCTGTCAAAATAGAAGGCATTTGAAAAGTATTTTGGTTTGCATTCTCTCTTAACCCACCCCCGAGATAATCAGAATAATAATCTACAGATATTTTGGTCTTCCATTTAATTTTACACTAGGAGTGAAATACATTTATCTTGCCTGACTATCTTTAACCTGATATTGAAAGGTTGTTCATTTTCAAATACCATTGAACAAATCACACCTGTAAAGACCAGAATTTTTCACTCCCAAAAGAACATGTAAATTCTCCGGTTTACTTAGGCCATGTCTACACTTACAAGCTTACAGTGGCACAGCTGTACCGCTGCAAGAGCATTCGTGTAGCCACATTAGGCTGACAGGAAGAGAGCTCTCCTGTCGACATAATAAAATCAGCTCAATGAGTGGTGGTAGCTATGTTGGCAGGAGAGCTTCTTCCGCCGACATAGCGCTGTGCCTCTGAGCACTTATGCTGGCAAAATTTATGGTCCCTCAGGGGTGTGGTTTTTCACACCCCTGAGGGACAAAAGATTTGCCAACATAAGTGCTAGTGTTGACATCACTTAAATGTAAAATCTATTCTCAATTCAGAAGAATGCTTATTCAAATCCCCACTAGTGAAGATAAGGGCTGAATTTATAATCTGTGCTTTTTTAAAATCCATTATTGTCTTCAGCAGCTTTCTAGAAATGCTGTTATCTTTGTCAGAATAATTAGGCCACTTTCAGTTAACTCTGCTTCTTTTAGTACATTTGAATGGGGTTTTTTTCCTTGTAGTAATTTAAAGCTGATTTTCCCTCACTTGAGTACTCTTTAATACTCTCTTTTAAATGATTTTTAAGGATTCTTAATTTTATCTGAAAAGAACATCCTATATAATGGATAAGCAGTTATTTCAAATTAGAGCACTATGTCAGGAGAGAAGTAAATCCTTAACTTTAAGCAATAAAGTCAGTAAGACTTAAGCACGTATTTAAGTGTTGTTCTGAATATGGATACTTTCTCGAATCAGGGCCTAGATTATTATAATCTGCTAGAGTTCAAGAATTTGGTGATTATGATGCCCTGTAAATTCAGTTATTCACTTGTAAGTTGCAGCTTCCATTGAGTATTCCTCATATAAACTACTTTTATTTACACTTACATGGGCTAAGCAAAATAGTAATAGAATATAATACAAATATGAAGACATTATATTTGCATAATAAAAAATTAAACCTCAGCTTTTGTAGTTAGTTTTTTCAAAGTTAGTTTTCTAAGAATATTAAATATTTAACCTTTTTTCCTCATTTACCATGTTAATGTTTCACTAAAACAATCTATATTATAAAAAAAATAAGAGTAAACTTTTGCAGTTTCAGTGTGGAATCAACTTATTTTTGTATTTTTAAACCTTCATATACAATATGACATCAATACTTGAGCCATAAGGAAAGACAGCGACCCAAAGCAATGGATGATTAAATTAAATAGAAATAACACTTGTTTTTCATATAATTTTATTTTATATAAATATCCAAAATTTTTCCATTTGTAGCCCAGAATGTAGGGAGAAGATCAGTGAGCTAGCCATTGTAGAACACTTGCTGGTGATATTACATGAATATGACTTGCTATCTAAAAGGTAGGACCTTATTTTTATAGACTAATTATGTTAAATACTTTTCTGTTTTAAAATTTATTTTGATATACAGACATATTGTATTTATTTAATTAGAGTGGTAAAGTTTCAAAGCTGTGGCATTTAAAATCCGATATTGATGCAGTAAAATGTTCTTTGGTGGTTATCTAGTACATGTTAATTGTCTGTCTTCCCATTGATGGGTTACATCCTAGCCTACAATTCAGCATAAATGGACTATAAAGCTAAAGGATAGCTGAGAATTCCCTGGGCACTACACCACAAGAGCATGCTGGATTGTGGTATTTCACTTGGGGGCCATTATAACCTGGCGAAAATTACAGCAGCCTTGAAACTGCCTTAGTTTATATTTGGGACTGGTTCAGATCCCAACAGTCTTGTGGAGCAGAGGTGCACAAAGATATTCCCACCTACATTAAAGTCATCAGCTCAGCTGGACTTGACAATTGGGGCTGATAAGTCCATATTTGAAAGAAACTGGTGGTAAAGTGTCTCTGGGTATTTAAGTACAAAACATCAAGAAGACAAAAACACACTCTCAAACGTGATTCCATTCCAGTCACCAAAGAATATCATATATTTTAAAACAGAGGTTTTATTGCTTATTTAACTTATAATTAGGGACAGGGAAATCAAATAACAGGAACAAACTGAATCTTCTGGCATATTTGAAAAAAGTTCTGGTTAACTTTAAAAAAATACTACTTCATTATGGGGAAGAAAAAAAAAAAGGAGTGACCATAATAGAAAAGATTCTCTGCTGAATATTGCTATGTGACTACAGTAGTCTTAAGTTTCACATTCAAGGAAGAAGTAATTGAAGTTGAAAAATTAGCTAAGTTTGAAGGTTCAAAATATGAGTTTTCATTTTTGTACACTTCAGCGCTTTGTGACTCCAGATGGAAGTAGAAGAGCCAAAACACAGTGAGATACCCTTTTCTTGTGATCTCTCTAGCCATATTGTGGAGGGAGGAAGTAATGGAAATCTTGTGAGAACTTTTTCTTGTGACGTTTCCAGCCAATTCTGGGAACATAAGGTGGAGAAAGATCCACATTCTACCATAGGTTATTCTATCATAACCTATGAACCATCTGAAGTTCACCCACCACTACTTGTAATCCATTAAAAAGAAAGAAAGAATTCAGAAAAACAACAGCAGTGGCTGACGAGTTCACCTGGAAAGCATTATCAATGGAACCACAGTCAAGCTTTGCCGAATATTAACACAATAATGCAAAGGACTGGTGCTGCCAACCCTGCAACTGCAAGGACCCCCAAGACAGGGTCCCCACCTATTCAGGGGCTGTGTATACTGTATTAGCTGCAGTGTCACAGGGTCTGGAGTATGAATTGCTTCATGCTGACTAAGTGCCCTATAGCACCATCTTTGTTTTCAGAGCCCCATCTGAAGTGAATTCAGAGAGGCTTACAGATATGTTTGAACAGACACAGATAATACAGTGCAGGAAAGTGATACAAACTTATTAGTGTTATGAATTACTGCACACCAAAAATGTGACAGGCTTCATTTAATAAAATTTAGGGCCATTTTAATGGGTGAATAAAATATGACACTTTATTGAATGTAACTTAACAGAAAATGTATTATAGATTACTTGGGCATCTTTGTATATACAGTAGCACTAAGTAACAAGAGTGTAATAGGAATTGCAATAATAACTAACTGTCTGGGTGATTTAAAACAGGCGAACTGTATGGTGTGGTTATAATTTGTTGCTGATCTCTTTTTAGGCTGACTGCAGAGCTGCTACGACTCCTCTGTGCTGAGTCTCAAGTCAAAGAGCAAGTGAAACTGTATGAAGGAGTTCCTGTCCTGCTCAGTTTGCTCCATTCAGATCATCTCAAGCTTTTGTGGAGTGTAGTTTGGATTCTGGTACAGATTTGTGAAGACCCTGAGACTAGTCTGGAAATCCGTATTTGGGGCGGTATCAAGCAACTCCTTCATATATTACAGGGGTAGGTCTTCAGTCTTCAAGATCAGTATAATTGTCAATGAATTTGCCTCCTATTTTAAGGTTATCGCACAACCATTTGACCATATACCAATGTATAAAAAAAGCTTTCATCTCCTGCTTCTGACTGTATTTGCAGACCTTGCGTACTGCAGAAATTACAAGAAATTCAGGTGGATAATTCAAACTTCAATGACTATAAAGTGTATTTTTTTTTCAAATATAGTATGCTTTTCAAAAGTATAACATGGCTTTGCTGTGTTAAATCAATTAAATAGAGATAAAATATATAGTTACTGTCCATACAGTTTCCATGTTCATAGATTCATAGATACCAAGGTCAGAAGGGACCATTCTGATCATCTAGTCTGACATCCTAGATGATCAGAATGGTCCCTTCTGACCTTAGTATCTATGAATCTATGAACATGGAAATTGTATGGACAGTAACTATATATTTTATCTCTATTTAATTGATTTAACACAGCAAAGCCATGTTATACTTTTGAAAAGCATACTATATTTGAAAAAAAACACTTTATAGTCATTAATGTTGATTAGGCAGGTAGAAAGAGACATCTATTTCGTTATTTGGATTTATGAATTTTTTTATAGTGTCTTACATTTTCAGTCTAGTGATAAGACCATGGGCCTTAATTTTCAACGTGACTAATGATTTTGGATACCTGAGTGTTTGGATGCCCAACGTAAGCTATTTTCAAGGGGCCTAATTTTCAGAAAATCCTCTAAAAATCAGGCCCCATTAAAATATTTGTAGTTGGGCACCCTAAATCAGTACTTGCTTTAGTAAATTTAGGTTACAGTTCAAACTCTTCCCAACAATGTCTTATTTGAAACTATAAAGGGGGCTAAACTGTTTACCCATTCACTGTGTGGTTTATATCTGATGCTTTTGATGTGAATTTGAAATGTGTACGTGCTTTTTACGTTTTTCATTGTGGAATGTATGTAGATATAGAGAATAGAGACAGAAATAGGAACCCAGGCAAATTTCAGAAATGACTAACACAGATGTTTATTAAATATTTATTTTACGCTGTGATTTGTTTTTCCAGAGATAGAAATTTAGTTTCTGATCATTCTTCTCTTGGGAGTTTGTCTAGTGCAAATGCAGCAGGGAGAATCCAACAGCTTTGTTTGTCAGAAGATTTAAGTCCTCAAGAAATACAAGAAAATACTTTCTCCCTTCAAGCAGGTATGTATATTGGGTCTGATCTTCCATAGCTTTGCTCTTTGTAGAGTTATTTATACCTGTGCAAAGTGGGGCACAATGTTATCAGATCAGAATGGTGTCATTTTACCCTCACTCTGCAGAGGAGGAGAATCAGGTCAGCTGTGGGGTTTTTTTAGATGTGCAATATCAATGTATTTTTCATCACAAAATGAAGGAAGAAGTATTCAGGAGCTCAACTGAGCTTAAACTCCTGCTTTAACTCGAGAAAATTTTAATTCAGTTATTAAAGTTTTACTTCATATCCAACTTCAGTGTACCAGATTACTCGTAAATAGCCTTGAAAGGATTAGATTTTTATACGTAAATGTTGGTAAACATCAACTCTACCATACATACACAAACTGACAACACATATTTCCATCAATAATAATCAAAATTTACAGATAAGCCAAATAAGAAAAACGCTGCTTGAGAACTTATTAGAATTTGATTTAAAGATATATACGTTGTATATTTTGACGTCACGTTGACAATTTGTGTTTTAACTGTTATAAAGGTTTAACTTTTAAAATCTCAACATCTACTGTCATTAAATAATTGTCTGACCGCCCCCCCACATTTATGACCCTTCCCCCATGATTTCCTGAAGCTATGAAAATGTAAATAGCTAAAAACTGAAAAAATGTTTAAAACCCATAATTACACAACTGTGACAATTTAAATTGATAAAAATTTTAAAAATGCTTAAAATAAACATTGATAATATCTGTCAAAATTATTAAATACAAATTGAGTTCTGCCAAGCCTACTCATAATGCGCTTATCCTAAGGATAATACATTAGAACTCGTTTAGACATTCAGTTTCACTCTCAGATCTCAGTAGTGCTGAGGTGACATTGCTTAGTAGGTCTCAGTATCACGGTCCTCTCAAAGAAATAGCATGCGCTTAACATCAGAGTCTGTCTGGGACATATTTCTGATATACTTTTTATGACTGCTTCCTTAATATTCCTAGTGTAAATCAGTGGGAGGTAGGCACCTAACTTGCTTAGTACTTTTGTAAATTCTGTTAAGCACCTATCTGCATCTTTAGGCACCTAAGTACCTTTGTGAATCTGGCCCTGAATATTTATATATGACTTTTTATTCTAGCTTGTTGTGCTGCAATTACAGAACTAGTGCTCAATGACACTAATGCTCACCAGGTAGTACAGGTAGGAAGACTTTATTCAGTTTAAGTGTATCACTGATATCATTTTCATATCTCTGGTTTATTTACTTATGTCTCCTTGTGCATTTTTACTGGTGGTTTATAACTCTCGTAAACTCATAGACAGTAAAGCCAGACGGGGCCATCATGATCATCTAGTCTGACCTCTTGTACAGCACAGGCCCCAGAACCTCACGGTAATAGGCCCATAACCTCTGGCATTGTCTTTCCCCCTTAGAGCTCTTCTTCCATCCTGGTTTGATCTCCCTGCCAGTCCTCCAAGCA
Organism: Dermochelys coriacea; assembly: GCF_009764565.3. NCBI lineage: Eukaryota > Metazoa > Chordata > Testudines > Dermochelyidae > Dermochelys > Dermochelys coriacea. Next base: position 198,510,200 of record NC_050069.1, read on the forward strand.
CACCGTCACTGGGGCTCTGATGTCCAGTCCCAAACACAGGCAAGATTTCCCACCCCTACAGCAGCCTTCTAGTCACACTGAGCTTTATTTACCAAACTCACGTCCTGCAGGAGCCTTTTTCTTTTTGGCTAGCACTAGCATAGCTGCAGCTCCCTGGGCTTCCCCTTCTTAATGCAGCCACCTTCTGCTATGTATAGAGAATTGCCGGATTCTCCTTAGGTGGGTCTCATTCCATAATCAGGGTTGACTTAGCCCCAGGCTCTCCAGCCCACAGGGCAAGCCACATTCACCTTTGCAAATTCCTGATTTTGTCCAAGGGAGTCATGTGGAGGTGGGAATAAAGCGTTTCCAGCTGTACATCCGGCTTAGAAGTCACCCTGGCCTGCAGTTGCAGGGGAGGACAGCCAAAGGCATGCATCCACAATGTATCTTATTGCCCTTATGAAAGTAGTACAGTATATGTAGGGTGACTATATTTCCCAAGGAGAAAATGGGACACCTGCAGCTGCTCACCCGAGGCGCCCCCCCATGCTGTTGCCTGGTCACTGGAGCCCTCCTCCTCCCTGCCCTGCATGAGGCTGTTGCCTGGTCACTGGAAACCTGCGGGGGGCTGGCATCTCCACTTGCCCTCTCCACACCGCACCCCACTTTTTTGACAAAAGTGGACATTCGTCCTGTTTACACTTGCCAAGTGATCAAGTCAGCAAGGGCAAATGGGACAAATGCCTCCTTTTAGGGGGGGAAAAAAAAAGACAGGACAGACTGGACAGGGCTTAAAAAAGGGACTGTCCCAGCCAAAACAGGACGTATCGTCACCCTAAATATATGGCCCCAGCAAGTGTGTGTTGCTGACTTCAGGTACATACTAGCTAGGACGTGCCCATAACTGGCAGGCTACCCCTCCTTGGGGGCTAACAATGCCTAGATGTTATATAGTGCTTTTCATCCATAGGTCTCAAAGCACTGGACAGGGTACACTGATGTGCATGCCATCCACTTAAATATTATGGGTCTGCTTCTGCTGAAGTCAAGTGCAAAACTCTCAGGAGCAGGATAATACCTTATGAAGGGACCCTACTTTGTTGCTAGTGTGGTTACCAGTATTGAACAAGGATGCAAAATGCCTATTTGTAGACATTTGGCTTATTAACTCTTATTAGTCACTATCATATAATTAATTTTTAGGCAGAGCTCATTAAAAACTGGCTGGGCAGTATGGCCAATATTACTATATTTTAGTGTATAAGTAGCATTGCTCAGATATGAGTTTCTTTTGGTTAACAACTATCAACTCATAAATCTATTTCCTTCTTTTTGACATATTCAGGATAGAAAATTTTTTTCGTGGAATTGACTGACAAACATAAATTCTAAGGCTTATGAACATTCTGACATTTCATCGCTGGGCTTGTGGATTTTAACAAGTGACATCATTTTAATTGGCTAGAATTTATGGTTCTAAAATGGTTTTAATTAGTGGACTCTTGTATGGATCCGATGTACACGCCAAGATGCTCCAACTCAGTAATTAATGCCAAATAAAAAATTCATAGCCATCTATTATATAGTAAATTTTAAGTCAAGACCATAAATGATACATGAGTGAAATCATCAATACATTCACTTTAAACCCAGAGTCATAGCTAAAGGGAGTAGAGCAGGGGTTCTCAAATTTCATTGCATTGAAACCCCCTTCTGACAACAAAAATTATGACACGACCCCAGGAGGGGAGACCAAAGCATGAACCTGCCCAAGCCTTGCTGCCCCAAAGCCCAAGAGCTTCATCCTAAAGCATGGAGCTTGTAACCTGAGCCCTGCCACCCCAAGCTGAAGCAAAAGCCTGAGCCCTCGGCGGTGGGGCTCGGGCTTCAGCCCTTGGTAGTGGGGCTCAGGCTTCAGCTTCAGGCCCAGGTGGTGGGGCTTGGGCTTCAGCTTCAGGCCCAGGTGGTGGGGCTCGGGCTTCAGCTTCGGCCCAGGTGGTGGGGCTCGGGCTTCAGCTTCAGGCCCAGGTGGTGAGGCTTGGGCTTCAGCTTTGGGCCAGGTGGTGGGGCTCGGGCTTCAGGCCTGGGTGGTTGGGCTTGGGCTTTGGCTTTGGGCCTGGGCAGTGGGGCTCTGGCTTTGGGCCTGGGCCGTGGGGCTCGGGCTTCGCCTTCAGGCCTGTGCCCCAGCCAGTCTAACACCAGCCCTTGCAACCTCATTAAAATGGGGTTTCGACCCACTTTGGGGTCCTGACCCACAGTTTGAGAACCGCTGGAGTAAAGGGAAGGAAAGTTCTTAGATAGAATAGGCACAGGGTGTTGGAATACTTTAGGTGCCTACTGGGCAAGAAGAGGAGTGGAAAAAATTAACTCCTTGTATAGCTTAAGCACTCAGAGGCAGATGAAGATTTATTGGGACCCTGGACACAAAAAGGTTTTAGGCCTCCCACAACCCGTTGCTATGGGACCCCACACCCTGCTCTTCTTCCCTCCCCACCCCCAAGGCCTTGTCCCCAGCCAAGCTAGAAGCCAGAGCCATGGCTGCCCAGGGAGTCCAGGCCATTGTGATGAGCCCTGGACTCTCCACCTGCCCTGGGTGCTGTGCCCCTGGCAGCTGGAGGGTTCAGGACTCCCCGCAGCACCTAGGGCTCACATGGTGGCTCTTACCATGGCCCGGCACTGGCTCCTGGCCTGGCCAGGAGGCAGGGCCCCAGGGGGAAGAGGAGGAGTGGGGGTCGGGGCCTCAGGGGAAGAATAGAAGCAGGGTGTGTGGTCACAGTTCTGTCGTCAGTGGCCCATCCACTTCTATCCAGGTTTTAGCACTCCTGTGGGGGACCCCTGGATATAGGCTCTCTGGGTCTGTAAATTAATCTGCCACTGTAAACACTAGAATTATAGAAACCATATAGGTTTAGGGAACCATTTTTATCTGAATCTTACGTTATCTTAAGTGGAATTCATTTTTTTGTTTTTGTATTTAAGTCAGATTAAATGTTAAAAACAGTACATCTCTTTTTGTTGTTAGTTTTTTTTTTAACTGAACTGCAACATGATTTTCACAGAATCAGATTGAGGATATAGACATATATCCAGTGGTGAGCTGGAGCCATTTCGCTAAAACCGGTGGTTAAATTTAGAATCCCTTTTAGAACTGGTTGTTCCGCAAGGGACAACCGGTTCTAAAAGGGCTTCTAAATTTAACCGGCCAAAAGTTAACCCAGCCCTGGAGCACACAAGGGGAAAATTTGGTGGGTGAAGAGCACCCACCGGCAGCTCCCTGCTCCACCCCTGTCCCCAGCTCACCTCCGCTCCACCTTCGCCTCCTCCCCTGAATGCGCCGCTCCGCTCTGCTTCTCCACCCTCCCAGCTTCCCGCGAATCAGCTGTTCGTGCAGGAAGCCGGGGCAGGCTGAGAAGCAAGCGGCGGCTTCCCGCTCAGCCCAGGGAGGAAGAGCGGAGGTGAGCTTGGGCAGGGTGGGGGGCGCAAGGAGGGCCGCCCGCACCGCAGTATGTAACCCGGGGTGGGGGGCGCAGGGGAACCGCTCCTCGCCCAAGCTCACCTCCGCCACCCTCGGCCTGTGTGAAGCCGCGGCCTGCTTCTCAGCCCTCCCCATCTTCCCGCCGAACAGCTGATTCGTGGGAAGCCGGGGGGGGCGGACTTGGAGAAGCAGAGCGGGGTGGTGCGTTCAGGGAAGGAGACAGAGGCGAAGCGGAGGTGACCTGGGGCTGGGCACGGGATGCGGAGCTGCCCGTGGGTGCTCTACACCCACCAATTTTCCCCGTGGGTGCTCCAGCCCCGGAGCACCCAGGAAGTCGGCGCCTAAGGCACCACTTTTGATGTGATCAGTCGGGGGAGCGCCCGCTCCCCCGCCCCTAGGAGTCAGAGGGACCTGCCGGATGCTTCCTGGGAGCTGCCCCAGGTAAGCACCGCCAGGACTCCCCACCTCGCCCCCCGGCAGATGCCTCTGGCTCTTAGGGGTGGGGTGGGCACCCACTACGGTGGCCCATGAGACCCTCCTGCCCAGTTCTGGGAGCAGACAGGGGAGGGGGGTGGATGGGGCAGGAGTCCTGGGGGGGCGGCGTCAAGGAATGCGGGGGGGGTTGGATGGGGCAGGAATCCCAGGGGGCAGGGGTGGGCAACGACCCCCTCGTGGGGTGAGGAGGGACCCCGTTGTTAAGTTTTTGGCAGCTCATCACTGCATATATCCAAAACTATCACATAGGTTTTTATTCCAGTTCGGGGCTTTTTTGGTGCATAAATCTCTGATCATGACATTCCAAAATGCACAGTGGATGATGGCAGCTCCAGTGGTGCAATCCTTTTGACTTCAGTGCAGCTCAACACAGCTTCAGGGTCCATCTACAAAGGTTCAAGTGCAGGATCAGTTTACAGTGAATGTAATGATGGTTTTGCTCTTATGCACATTTCACTGATACTACCTTAAAACTTAGTGTATAATAGATGGCCAAGAACTTTTCAAATTGACATTAACTTCTGAATTGTTTACATGAAGTAACATTTAATTTTGTTTGCACTTTCTGTCCTAAAGGAACACTAACATTGATGACTTTCCTTTATGTTTCTTTTCCAGGAAAATGGGGTATATACAATAGCAAAACTGATTTTACCAAACAAAGAAAGGAATGCAGTAAAAGCTAATTTATTACAGGTAATTCTCTTTCACGTTGAAAGCTTTACACAGTCTTTGAAAATTTATCTTATGATTTTTTATTTTATGATATTTTTTAATATAGAGTAGCAACTTTGTTAACCACTTTATTAAAAAATACATGAAACGAATGGCAGATTGCTATACCACAGGAAAGTAAAAGTCAAATCATGACCTTGTGTGTGTTGTTCTGCTATAAAGCACTTTATGCTTCTTGTACCCTATGTAACATAGAAAAACATGGATATTTAGGCTATGTCTACACTGGCAAGTGAAAGACAAAACTTTTGTCATTCAGAAGTGTTAACCCCCCACATCCCTGAAAGACAAGTTTTGTCAATGATAGGCGCCAGTGCTAACAGGGCTTTATCAGCAGGAGTGCTCTCCTGCTGACAGCGCTACCACCGCTTATTGGGGGTGGAAGTTTTTTGTCGGCAGGAGAGCCGACAAACAGCGGCTACACTGCGCACCTTTTAGCGGCACGGCTGTAGCGGCACAGCCGTGTTGCTAAAAGTTGCGTGGTGAAGACATAGCCTTAGATGTGATGAAATCCCACTTTCCATACAGCCCAGTGTACATTCTCCCTTTGTCATGCCTGTGGATTTCACTGAAAGCTGATAAACACTCGGCACAATGGTACTGATTTCAGTTCTTTTGAGTTGGAGCACCTTGCTGTGATTGTTAAATAAAGCACAACATTTACACAACATTACATTACTTTTACACAACATAAAGTAATGTAATTTAAAATGCAGGATGATCAATCTTTGTTTGCTAAAGATCGGATGGCTTCTGTGTTTGTTATGAAATTTTATGTAAATTTATTGGTTAGAGTCAACCCAGGTTGGTAGTGACCAATACAGTAGTTGTTAACTATCTGACAGCTATTCTGTGGCCTCTGAGAAATGAATTTGGTGTCTTTCTGTTTTATAGAGTGTAGCTGTCCATATCACTAAAATCATCACCATAACTGTCACCTAATAGTTACTCTTAGTAGAGAGGGAAAGATGGATATTCTTATTGCCTTTTCCCACAGTAGTCCTTCCAGATCAGGCTTGAGACACACTGGAGAAGTGGTTTGGAAGTGGATCTTGCACTGCTGATGTATGCTGCATGCTCTCTTTTTGGATTAACAGATCAGACTTCAATGTCAAATGTTAGCTAGTGCCTATCATCTGCATTAACGTTTTTTTTATAATACTTAAATTAATTTAAAACTTTTTGTAACATTATCCTTTGAAGGAAATTAAAGAGGGAGTAAATTTATATAATCTTTTTATGAAACTAATCTAATGCAGTTAGGCATCTGTGTAACAATAGCTTCAAATATATACACATTTTTAATTAGATTAATTTACCAAGTGTGTTGTTAACTCCAATTTAGTACTTCAGCATAAAGTTACAAGAGATTATATTTTACAATAGATCATGAGTGAATGTAGTATGATTTAAATATAAGGTGACATCAGTTATTTAGTAACAAGAGTTTTATTCTGATACACTTAACAGAAATCCCACCACATCCAGGAAAATGATAAGAAATCTGTCTTTAATCCAAACCATGTTTAACATCTCATGCTGCTTTTCTATAGTTCCTTTCTCATAATTATTGATTTCCAGGATATTTGTGAATTTTATGAATTCCATGGGTTTATTTCTTACAATTTGGCCCAGTATCTTTGTCTTGCTAATCAGTCTCTTCATTCTTTCTATTTCTTTAGGAATCACAATTCATTATTTGGGGAGTAGTTATGATATCACAATCATCATTTCCCCATTCATTCAGTATGTAAAGAATATGCTGCCTTAAATCTGAAGCTTTTTACCGACATAAAAGTGTTAAGCTCAGAATATTGCTGTGAGGAAGGAAAGTAGTAGTAGTTTCATTTTACAGGTAGGAAATAGATGAATAGGGAGGTAACTGACTGTCTGTGGGAGAGCTGTGAACGGAGGACAGATCTCTTGATTTTTAGTCCTGTGCTTCAGTCATATAACCCTGATTTCTTCCTACATTAGGGTCTAGTCACAGTCACTAAAAAGGGGAACCTTCAAAGTAATAACTATGGTTCCAATCCTGCAAGTTACTCCACACTGACAGACCCCTTTGACTGTGTCGGTCTCAGAAGAATATTGGAACTACAACACCGGATGTTTATCCTGTGTTCAAAGGGCAATTATTTTGGAATAAGAAAAAACAATTCTCTTTAAAGAAGACTGTTTCCTAGCAGTATTGGTGATTCATGTCCTGCTTCCCTCAAAAATAGTGGTTAGCTTTTATCTCCTTCATTGTTTTGCAGTCATTACTCAGGCAAAACTCCTAACGTCTGAGTAAGGACCACTGGATTGGACCCATAATAGGATTTTTAGTCACAAATGTAATCTAACAGTTTGAATATTATTTAGATCTATATTATTGTTTCCACTGTTTTAGAGTCTTGGTAACTCATTTTCCTTTGTCTTACACATTCCAGCCATCTTTGTTGGTTAGCTAGTTTTTGCATTGGCTTGGATAGAAGGATATAGTTGGAGAGAACTCAAGAAGAGTTACCTAAAAATCTCTGTATTAACTAAGAGACTCTAATTTCACCCATGGCTGTCATGATTCTTTTTTTAATGTTTATTTTCTCTAATAGTGATTATATAGAAACTCAGCTATGTGGATAATTTTTTGTAAACTAGATCAAGTGTATTCTTATGGCTGATCTTCAGATTATTGTAGACTTAGGGCTTTTTGTTTGTTTGTTTTTGTTTTTGTCTCCTGTTGACATTTTTAGGGCTCTACACTTCAGTTTCCAGAAAAAAGTGCCAAATTCTGCTCCCTGTTACCCAAGTGTAACCCCATTGACTTCCATTGGACTGCACTGGAATCATCGAGCAGAATGTGGCTCAAAGACTTCAGTAGTGCAGAAATAAAATTATTCTGTGTCTAATGTAGCTATGCTGATCCATAGTTTTTTTTAAAGAGGGCCTGCCCACATTGGAAATACAGCATGCACTGAAGCAGATGGCTTGTGACTAAAGTGTAGAAATGTTTATTTTTGGTTTATTGAGGATGATTACCATGCTAATAGCCTGGCCTACTTAGTTACTTAAATATGAAGGTTAAAAAAATACGTTTAGGGTCCTTGCTATTTTATGAGCAGCGTTTTAATTTGTACATAATTTGTTATTAATTGAAGCATTTCTCCCACCCCAGTGTTATGCTTTCAGAGCCTTGCGGTTTCTCTTCAGTATGGAAAGAAATAGACATCTCTTTAAAAGGTATGGTAATAAAATGCTACATGGGACTGCATTTGTAGCATTTACAAACCATTATTCAGGTAAATTCTCAATTAATGTCATGCTCAGTTTTTAAATGTAGTAATTGATTTCCAGAGAACAAGAAAAAGCAAACAATCAAGATCTGAGAGTGCATATCCTCCACTCTTCTCCACAGCCGCAAATGGCTGGCTGTGCCTGCAGTTGAACCATTTGCAGTACTGCTGTATGAGGCAGGATTTAGAGAGTTAGTGGAGGGGGCCTGCATCATAGGAACTCTACTGAACTCTACAGAATCCAGCCCTATAGAGGCTGCTCTTGTGTTCCCATGTAGCAAGCTTTGGAGCAAGCTGGAGGTAGAGTGAAGTTAGGACTGTTGCATCTGCCACTGTGTAGGTCCATCAGCCTTTTCCCAGAAGATTAGCGTAGTTGCATGAGAAGCAACATGGAACCTCAGAACTACAGTACCAGATATGGAGCGGTTGGGGAGGAGTGGATTCTTTTTTTACCCACCCCTTTTGAGAACTGATCCTACATCAAGCCTGTTTACTTGGGCTGGGTGCTGGGATATATGACCCTACATGAAGAAAAATGTCTGCGACCAATAACCATCTCTACTAGAAATGTATTGCCAGAGTTTTAACAGAAGGTTAGAATATGAAGGTCACGTGTAACCAAATGCCTAACTGTGGCATAAGAATGACAATCAAACTGCAAATTGGCTGTGTTTTGGTAGTTCTTACCTATCCATCGCTTGTTATCGAAAGACTTAAACTGATAGAATTATAAACATACACACACACCTTTCATCTTTTATTTTAATAAAGCTGATTTGCCAGTTTTCCTTTTCCTGGAAGGGCTCCAGCCTATAAAGATTGTACGGTACTACTAGGGCTTGAGTTGTGACTGCGCCATTTCCTCATCCTTCGTTTTGCAACTCCTTTACAGTTCCTGATTTCCATTCCTCTCCCTACCTATAGCTCCTGTTGAAAAAAGGAAACAACAAAACACCAACCAAACCTATAACTAATGAGGCTTTGCCAATTCTTCAATATTTTAATTGGCTTGTGTGTTGTAAATCCATTCCCTACCCTTTGTCTGTTTTGTGTCTTTTTGATTGTAAACCATGGGGAAAGGATTATAGCCCCAATCCTGCACATAAACAGGTATTAGTCACATCATTGAATGCTCTACTGGAAGTTGCAGAGATAATACAGTGATGCGGCAATATAAGAACCTATACAGAATTGCATAGATACACCATTGCATCCAAGGGGAGCTCCATTGACTTCAGTGAATCTCTACCTTTGTCTGGAGTAGGATCTATGTTTATGCAGGAGGCAGCAAAATGATGTCCCAATCCCAGCTGGGACCTTTGGAAGTTCTTATAGTCCCAGATGGTGACTATTTGTGATTAGGAACATTTGAATGGCTGGCTAATAATTATTTAGAAGGTTATAAAATAAGTAGTAGCAATACATTAGTTAAAGTCTTCACAGTGTGTAATCTGTTATGAACACTCTCTAAATTTATAAAAATGTTAAATGTTTTTAGACTCTTCCCAACTGATTTGTTTGAGATCTTCATTGATATTGGACATTATGTTCGTAATATCAGTGCTTATGAAGACCTGGTATCAAAGCTCAATTCATTACTGGTAAGCACAAAGTTTCCAATTTTTTCATCAGGTTAATAAATAACTATTATTTTCAGTTTGCTGCACATGTAAATCATCAAAATTGCATATTTTTTAAATTTTATCATTAGGAGGAAGAACTCAAGCAAATTGCTGAAAGTATTGAAAGCATTAATCAGAATAAAGCACCATCAAAATACATAGGCAATTATGCGATTTTAGATCATCTTGGCAGTGGAGCTTTTGGAAGTGTTTATAAGGTAAACTTGCTTTTTGATATTAACTAACAATTTCCAGATATTTCTCTGGTTTTTTCCACCATTTTTTAGGTTTATTGAGAATCTGTTTGACACCATTTGTACCTGTAAAAATGGCCAATATGTTTCTCAGAACAACAGTGATCTTTATTACTACTCTTTTTTCTTTGTATTACTTTTCATAGATAGCAATTCTGTCTTTTAGAAAGTGTGACAAATCTGTGTAATCTGAAAGGATTCACACCACTGTTTCTGCAAAGCGCCACACAGAGCATCTATGAAGTCCTTTAAAACATCTAAGCAAACCCTGCAGGACACTGCTAACTGCATCATTGGTCTCCAACACTTTTTAGCTGATATCACACTAACTACAGAAAGAATAATTACTTTAGAATTTAAGGTTTCAGCGTGGTAGCCGTGTTAGTATGTATCAGCAAAAACAACGAGGAGTCCTTGTGGCACCTTAGAGACTAACCAATGTATTTGGGCATAAGCTTTTGTGGGCTAAAACCCACTTCATCAGATGCAACTGAATTGAAGAGAGAGATTTAGACTTAGTTAACTCACCACATATATATGATTAATGTCCTTTCTGCCCCCATCCTTTTTTGTTAATTTTTACACAGTTTTCCCCCTGTAGGTTAGAAAACATAGTGGCCAAAATCTACTAGCAATGAAAGAAGTCAATTTACATAATCCAGCATTTGGAAAGGACAAAAAAGACAGAGACAGCAGTGTAAAGAACATTGTCTCTGAATTAACAATCATTAAAGAACAGGTAAGTGTCATAAACCCTTCACTAGGGGACATTTTCTAAAAATTTCTCACCATTACTAAAAGCAGCTGGGCTGTGTTTTTGGGAGCCTTACTGTATATAGGCTGCCATCTGCTGGTGGTGGTTTTAGTCTGATGAACAAAATATAAAAAAAAATGCCAGTGGCCCAACTACACCACTCCAAACATTGCAAACATTTCAGTATCAGCAGCACTGTAAACAAGCCCTTATTGTTACTTGGAAACTCTGAGATTGTTAACTGATGTATTCAACAATTTAAAAATATTCCTTTAATAAAGCATAATCTGTTAGCAACAGCCTAATGAAAAGTTGATCAGTGTTTCTATTCCATATTAAGTTTTCATGGCTTTGAAATCGTCAGATTTTAGTCCGAAAAAGTCACTGCTGTGACTTATAAGTTCTCAAAATGTGATTTTTAAATTAAAAACAATATTGAATGCAAATCAGATTTAGGGTTGTCTGTTGAAGCAAAGGGAACTTTGTGCAGGTTTACTGGCTTTGCCCCACTATTTCTTTGCTCCATTCCTTCCGCTGTTAGGGGTTAAGTCAGAATCATCTTGTTTGGTCTTCCACTTCCTGGTTTTGCTGGGGAAGGAGAGTAATCTTCAACACCATTTTTTGGAATATACCTTCCCTCCAAGTTTGAAATTGGGAGAAGGGGCAACAATGGCTCAGCCAACCCTGTCAGTTCCTAGAGTGACTGAGATTGGGGAGTCCTTATGCCATCTGTGCAAATGGCAGGAGGAAATCCTGTCTGCTATGCCCCATATAAGGCAAGGGCACATTTATCAGACAGAATTAGTTACAACCCTCTGAAATCCAGAAGTTTTTTGGAATACAAGTTTCGGAAACTTTTATAATATTTGTCTAAAACTATTGCTATTCCGCTTAATTTATAGATTGATGTTATCAATATTGTGCCCTCAATCTAACATTAATTCCAACTGTCTATTTTTTTTTCATTGTAGCTTTACCATCCTAATGTTGTACGATATTACAGAACCTTCCTGGAAAGTAAGTAAAAACTTAGCGACTAAAAACCATGTTGTTTGTCATGAAGAAATAATGGCATAATAAAAATACTTAGTAGATCCAGGAAAGATCCTATCCAACTTGAACAGTAGGACCTAATTTTCTCTTAAGAACAGCACTATAGCTCCAACAGATTTAGACCTAAGTGTTGGTTTAAATATTGGCTACAGCAGACTGTAAATAACAATAGTTATTATTTATATTGATTTACATTGCAATAGCACCCATAATGTGCTAGGCCCTGTCCAAACATATAAGAGACACCCTGCTCTAAAGAATTTACAGTCTGAAAAACAAAATTCAGATGCTGGGGAAAGAGAGATCATAATACAGGGTGGTGACTGATACATGAATTATTCATTCCCTCCCCCTTTTTGTATGCATGAACTATAGGCAGCTGTCCTCCCTGGCTGTTGTTATTAGCTATCTAATTTGTAGGTGTTGCAGCAGATGTGATTCTGAAGAATGAATTTGAATGACAAGAACAAGAGTAGTCATTAAAATATATTTGCACATACAAATAATTTAAGTAGATTAATAAAATAACAATCATATATGTATATTTTGACTAAGATCATGTTTTCTGTGGATATGCTGGATTTATGAACGTAATATTCTTTTGGGATTACCATTTCCTTTTGTTGTGCATAGACGACAGGCTGTACATAGTAATGGAGCTCATAGAAGGGGCACCGCTGGGAGAACACTTTCATTCTTTGAAGGAAAAGCAACAACAGTTTACAGAAGATAGAATATGGAATATATTTATACAAGTAAGGACCTGCATTTTAATTTATAACCTTTCTTTATGAAATTTGTAGAGTCATTTGCATATGTTGGACTAATAAATTTATAAAATAATACTTATAGTGCTGAAGCACTAAATGTCATAAAATGTGAACATAATTTTATGTGATTTTATTTGGGTTGCAGTTAAAATTCTTTATATGTCTTTTTGTTTTGAAGCTGTCTCTAGCTCTTCGTTACTTGCATAAGGAGAAGAGGATTGTCCATAGAGATCTCACTCCAAACAATATCATGCTGGGGGATAAAGACAAAGTAACAGTTAGTAAGTGGAATTTCTGTGGCCACACTGCGTTTCAGCCCAGTTCACCTTGTTCACCAAACTTCAAGAGTAGACAAATTAGAGGAATGGGCCAAAAGAAATCTGATGGGGTTCAACAATGACAAGTGCCGAGTCCTGCACTTAGGAAGGAAGAATCCCATGCACTGCTACAGACTAGGGATCGAGTGTTTAGGCAGCAGTTCTCCAGAAAAAGGCCTAGGGGTTACCGGGGACGAGAAGCTGGATATGAGTCAACAGTGTGCCCTTGTTGCCAATAAGGCCAATGGCATTTTGGGCTGTATAAGTAGGGGCATTGCCAGCAGATTGAGGGGCGTGACCGTTCCCCTCTATTCAACATTGGTGAGGCCTCATCTGGAGTACTGTGTCCAGTTTTGGGCCCCACACTACAAGAAGGATGTGGAAAAATTGGAAAGAGTCCAGCGGAGGGCAACAAAAATGATTAGGGGACTGGAACACATGACTTATGAGGAGAGGCTGAGGGAACTGGGATTATTTAGTCTGCGGAAGAGAAGAATAAGGGGGGATTTGATATCTGCTTTCAACTACCTGAAAGGGGGTTCCAAAGAGGATTAATCTAGACAGTTCTCAGTGGTACCAGATGAGAGAACAAGGAGTAATGGTCTCAAGTTGCAGTGGGGTAGGTTTAGGTTGAATTTTAAGAAAAACTTTTTCACTAGGAGGGTGGTGAAACACTGGAATGGGTTTCCTTGGGAGATGGTGGATATGAATCAAGAGTGTGCCCTTGTTGCCAAGAAGGCTAACGGCATATTGGACTCCATTAGTAGGAGCATTGCCAGCAGATCGAGGGAAGTGATTATTTCCCTCTCTTCAGCCCTGGTGAGACCACATCTGGAGTCTGTGTCCAGTTTTGGGCACACACACAGACCCACTATAGAAAGGATGTGGGCAAATTGGAGAGAGTCCAGCCGAGGGCAAGGAAAATTATTAAGGGACTGGGGCACGTGACTTACGAGGAAAGACTGAGGGAACTGGTCTTATTTAGTATGCAGAAGAGTGAGGGGGGATTTGATAGCAGCCTTCAACTACCTGAAGGGGGGTTCCAAAGAGGATGGAGCTAGGCTGTTCTGAGTGGTGGCAGATGACAGAAGAAGGAGCAATGGTCTGAAGTCCTGTGTCTAGTGCTGTATATGGCTGGCATGCATCTCTCCAGTCTCCCCAAAGTGGTCAGAAGGAAACCCGTCACAGGTAGGGTTTTATGATTGGATTTGAAAGCAGCCTCTGAGCATGAAAAATATTCCAAAGAATGGCAGGGTTTTAATGCAGTGTCTTCTCTGACTGAACTGAAATGCAACATGGAACATTCAGCTGGCCTACCAGGCACTTCAGAGTCCTCTCTTTTTTTTTTAAATACAGATTCATAATAGTAAATAGACTGCTACATTATTTTTATTGCTTAAGATGCAAAACCAAATATAGATTCTGCGTAACAGAGAATAGCGACAGTAAACCTGGCTACAAAAGTCAACCTTCCTTGTTTATATACACACACACACACCCCCTCCCAACCATTCTACTGTAGTAGATAAAAACGTAGTAATATTAGAATACTGTAATTTTCTAGCAGGAGTCAGTTATGTCAAATAATGTGCAGAGGAGAATTCCTTGATTGGTATTAAATCTAATGTACTAAAAAGTATTGATTCCTAATAATTGTGTCATTTTAAAAGAAGATGATTTAATGGTGCTTTACCTCTGAATTATGAAACTACACATTCAGAATATTTTCTAACAAAAATATTGCCATGTAGTCATAGTGTGTAAAAGCATACTACCACTGAGAGGCAGTCTTGCCTTGAGTTTACTGCTTTGTCTTTCAGCCTACCTACTTGTTTATATAGAAAAATGCAGAACAACTTTAAAACATATGCCCAAAATTGTATTTGAGGAACAGTCAAATTCTGACAGGAAAATTGGAGTTACTGAAACTCTGTCCTTTACCTCTCTATTGTGATTGGTCTTTGCATATTTGAACCCCGTGTTATTTTACCTAGTGTATAAAATAATATGTTGCACTACATATATGCAGTGGTGGGAGGGGATATGATGGCCTTTTCTCTATTATTTTTGAATATCACTGAAATTGTTGTCTCATAATCTTAATGGTAATAGAGTTCCATTCCTTTCCTCCTAGCAATAGTTAAAACATTCTCTATCTGTGAATTGACATAGCATCCTGCAGTAACTCATACAATCCATACAGACCAAGGATTGGATTATTTATAGTTTTGGTAATTATATTCTACAGCATAATAGGTATTTGTGGAGGAGGTGTATTATTTATCTGACCAAGTATAATGTCTCCATATAAAGGTAGATACATAGGGCCTAATGTAGTTGAAAATACATGCACAAGTCCTGGAAAGTCATAAATCCTGGCTCTTCAGCAGATTTGAAATATTTAGATATTATAAATGTAAACATAAATAAAACAAAAAGGTTCTGCTCCATGAATTCAACCAAAACTCAACCACAGCTCAGTAGTGACAAGTTGTAGAGTAACACCAGAGAAGAACGGTTCCATGTTCTTTTGTCTTTCAAACCCTCAACCTGGGGAGGTAAGTGAAAGTTATCCTTATCTAAAGATGGAGTAACTCTCCCATGGGGCTGCCACGGAGGTGACGGTTGGATTAATGAATAATAAGGGTACATCCTCTAGTGGTTTTGCAAGCAGGGTAATGGTCCCACTATTGTGGGGAACTTTCCTGGTTTATATACTACCCTGGTAAAGTGGTCTCGCGAAAGGATCTGAGTCCTCGCTCCCACTTTCTTTTCCCAGAGGCCTGCCTGAACTCAAGGGCTCCCCTTCCACTCTCCAGTGTGGCAGTCCTCGTAACCCCAACAAGGCTGGGCCCAGGATTCCTGGGGGGGCTCAACCCCTAACCTTGTTATGATCACTTAGGACAGGGGCTATGGTGTCCCCACTCTGGGGTGCTCTATCTGCACTGAATGCTTCCCTGACCCACTGATAATTACATACAGTTCAAAGCAAATACAATTTATTAAACAGCAGTCAATTAAAAAAAATAAGGGAAAAATGGGAAAGTTAAAGGAAAACACATAACTCCGCTCTGTGGCACGGAGACATCACAACCAGCATCTTGGAATGTAAGGGAAGTTCAGTCTGTTCCTCACAAGTCCCAGGCCTCCTTCTCAGTCCTGGCTGTGCTGCAGGGATGCTCCAGGTCAGACACTTGCTCTGGCGGTGGCCACACACTCTCAGGCTTTAAGTGGCAGGACCCTTCTTCCCAGCGTCGCCCCCGTCCCATCGGGGTTACAATCCCCCTCCAAGTCTGGCCTGTAAGGCATCTTGGCTGGGGGCATCTCCCTGTGCTGGGTCCACTTCCCAGGGTCCCCCTTACTCTTCACAGCTGGTCACCGCACCCGCCTCCAGACTGCTCCAGCCCCAGCCCCAGCTCCAGCTCCACTCTGCCTCAGTGCTGCTGCTACTCTCCCTCCAGCTCCCTGGGCTGCTGCTTGGGCCCCTCTGCCTCTGGTTGCTACAGGTCTGCTCCCAGCACTCACCTGCTTCCTGGGCTGCTTTTCTGGCCCCCTGGATCTGGCACAGCTCTGCTCTCAGCTCAGCTTGAGCCCCTGCTTTTTCCTTAGTTCAAACCCACTCTATCTGACCCAGGCAATCCAGCTCACACGGAGGAGGATTGGCCACCCCTGGCCTCCTGACTCCCTGATTAGCCTGCCCCTCCCACCCCCCCAGCAATCAGGCTGACCTGGAGCATTGGCCTCTCCCCATTGTTTCTGGGGACTATCAGTCTCAAGGTTCTGATTTTCCATGGACTCTTCCACTTTCTTTTGGTACTGGGAGCTAGCCAACCAAAACACCCTGAGTTTTAGTAAGGGGACAGTAGTCCCCTTACACTTTAAAAATAACATGTTTTTACTTGTAGCGCTCCCCTCACCTCCCCAATTATCCTTCCTGCAATGAGAATCTGTGTGGCAATAGCATAATGGAGAAAGTTTACTCACCTGTAACTGGTGTTCTCCAAATATATTGTCATTGTGAACTACAGGGATCCTTCCTCTTTCGCTCTCTTTTTTGAATCCTATATTAGGTTTTGGTCAATGAAAAAGAATGAAGCTGAAGGATAGTTGGGGCCATGAGATCCACTAGATTTAAAACAGTTCTGCATTGGGTACACTGTGCGACCTCAACAATCAACTGCTATTAAACAGTTCTGGTATTCATCTGACACACACATGGAAGGGGGCTCAGTTACCTCAGTAGTAACATCTCCCTGCTTCCAGACACCATGGGGGCCTCCCCTGAAGACCAGAATTTTTGCTGGAAGAGGAAGCAAAGATTGGACATGCTTTGAGAGGGGGACCTCATTGTTCCTGCTACCCCAACTGCAGAATTTACCCAGAAAAGATCATACAGCCTGATGTTGTATTATTTTTTCCACAGAACCCTTCAAGGAGTCCTGGGGGCAGCTGCAGCAAGGGGAAGTCTTTTGTAGTGCAATTCCAGTGGACATGTGTTGCCAGTGAGCCAAGGAGATGGCCAGCTGAGAACCACAACTAGGGCAGACATAGATAACTTCTCTCTGATGACACTGGCTGCAGGTGGGAGAATCTCTGTGAGGATGAGGAGATGCCTGCAGAGATGATCTCCTGTAAATGTCCCTCATGTCACTCCCATGGGGCTTACGTAGTAGGGGATACCTGGGGCACTAATAGGTACAATTTTTCAATCTCTATATCCGCAATTTATTATTATTTTTTAAATTCCAAGAACGATTAGACCATATCACTGACTGATATGCCCTTTGCCCAGTAGTTTTCTGCAATTGATGGAAATAAAAATAAACATCCTATGCCCAGTGAACCTCTGCATTTTAAATATTCCCATAGTGAAACTGTATAATTTTCTCAGCTTCTCCCTCAAATGCATTCTTGCACTTTCTCCCATGCTGTCCCTTACATTGGAGAAAACAGCCCCCCATCAAAAATTGCAAAGGCACCATTGTATCCTCTTACTAGTCGCTCCTCAAAAATGGCCTCTTCTGAAATGCATACTGAAAACTGCAATCTGGTCATGGCTAGGGAGATAGTGAGATCTGATCACTACTCCTGATTGACTAAGAGCTGTATATATCCCGTTATTTTTGTTACACTGTTTCCTCTACCTTCTGCCCCGGCCCACTTGTTGATCTCATCCATGTATTGTGTTTCAGACTGTCAGCAATTTGGGGAGGAACTGTCATTTACTTTATGTTTATTATTTTCTATTAGTTAATATGGTTATTATGGTACTGTCTAAGGGCTGACCAAGAGCGGGGTCCCACTGTGCTAAGCAGTATACAAACAAAGCAATAGACAGTCCTTGTCCCAATCAGCTAACAATCCAAATAGACAAGACTGGCACAGGGTGTGAGAAAGTGTGTTAGGCACAAGCATGGTGAATAATGAGATGGCAGCAAATGTCCTATTAGTTATACAGTTTTTTTAAGTGTGAGAGGAAGTTGGTTTTCTTAATAGGGGATCAGCTAAATAGAAAGGAAAGGGAAGGGAGTTGGAGTGAGAGGGACAGGAGCAGGTGTGGAGTGAAGTCAAGATGAGACTGTGAAGGAGGGTGAGGGGGAGCAGGAGTGTTGGAGCAAGCAGTCAATCAGCACAGGACCGAGAGTTCAGACAAAACTGTTGAAAGTTCTCCAAATGTACTAAACATCACAATGGGAATAAGCCCAGTCGGCCTCTGGGTGCTACCACGATATCAATGTTACAAAGTAGTAATTTTTAAATTATTAAACTTTTTATTTTAAATTGGTGAAAAAGTGTCACTGAAATGATACACTCCTGATCAGTGTGAGTGTCTGAGTTATAAATTTCTAATGAACAGAGTTTACATTGAAATTGCAGGCATAGCATGGCACCCCCACTCCAATAATAATAATTATTTGGTATGCTGTTTTAGCCATATCTTGGACCGCTATTGTCCCTGGCTAGTTTTCATCTGCTTAGGTTTTTTGAATGTATATAGACAGTAAGAGCTAATGGTTTTCTGAATTTAAAATGAGTATGCTTTCTTTTTTTTCATTGTAGCACTTTGTAGCTTGGGGTGCTTATTTCTATATATACCCATATAGGTTGTTCTGCTTATATCAGGGGTAGGGAACCTATGGCCCATGGGCTGGATCCTTTGCTTAATTTGTTGCTTAATTTGATTTGGCCTGCGCATGGGTGGAGGGTCCTATAGGCTGAGGGAGGCTGTGCCTCCCCAAACAGCCAGGTATGGGCCCTGCCCAGGCTCTCCCCGCTGTTTACTGCTGCACAGCGTATGGCTCCTCAAGTCTCCCTGTGCTCCAGCCGGGACTGGGGAGGCTGCAGCCACACACCGACTGCCTTCCCAGTGCTCCGAGGCTGTGGGGGCTGGGGCCATGCACTGCCTGCCCTCCCGGCACTCCTCTGGGGCTGCAGAGATTGCTCTGGGGCAGGGCCTGGGCCAGTGGTTGTGAGGGAGGCCATAAGAGGCGGGGTTGGGGGCTTAGGATCAGACCCTTGCTTTTTACTTGTGTTTTGTGGCCCACAATTTATTTTTTCTGTGGGTCAATGGCCTGGGATAGAAAAAAAGTTCCCCACTGTGACTTACATGAGAAAACATACGATTCCATGCAGCAGCAGTAGCACAATATATTTAACATGGGATATGAAAATCCATTTACCTGTTGTGTTCTCGATGGACTTCTTTCCCAACCTGCCCTGGTTCAGTGATGCAAAGACCTTTGAGAGTCAAGTCTGCATGGGACCCTCTCATAGGGCCAGCTGGCCTGGAGCACCCTTCAGCAGCAGGCTGCAGCATGACACATGTGCCAGTCTCCATTTCCCTCCTTCAGAGTCCTGAGAAATAGTTCAAATAGTCTTTAGTGCAAATGGCACTTGTGGGATTAATTTATTACAAAAGAAAGCCCTGTGCACATAACAAGTCCCAACACTGTAATCCATGCAATACATCAATACAGCTCTTGCATCCTGCACTATGCCCCTGGACCATGCCCCAGCTCTCCAGCACAGCCAGCAGGCACCGTCCTCTGCTGTGTTCAGGCTTCAGCCCTCTCCATGGCTAAGGAAGGACAACCAGCTCACCACTCCACAGGTTCCCTAGCCCTCAGCCCTTTTCATTCTGTCAGCACTGCCTGGCTTTGACTCAGGAAAGTCAGAAAGCTAGTCCGTCTCCTGGTTCCTAGCTGTCTGCCCTTTTCCCACCACTGGCTCTTCAGCTCAGAAAGGTCACCTAGCTAGCCCCTCCAGTAGCTCCTAGCCCTCATTCCTTTTCAACCTCTCAGCATTAGCATTGACTCAGGAAGGCCAGCAGACTTCATGATAATTCCTCTCTCTTTCTAGGAAGGGCCTGCAGAGAGCTTTCCCCAGAGACCTCCTTCAGTTTTCAGATTGACACTCATCAGACCTTCCTGATCCTTTATAGGCCCCAAGTGCTGCCACCCTCTTAATTGGTCAGTGGGAGCACTTGCTCTGGCACAGAGACACTGGACTTGTTTCTTTTATTTTATGTCCCTGTAACAGAGCCACTCCAAAGCCCTTCAGATTTGCTGCCTCTAAGAGAACTGATTCTATGGGGATTGCTGCAGGGTCCTGTCTACCCTTGGGTCTGTCTACACTGCATCTGGGAGCGAGCCTTCCAGCCCTGGTCTACAGTCTTATGCTAGTGGTGCTTATGCTACTGCTCTAAAAATAGCTGTGTAGACATTGCTTGGATGTTATGGAATGGCTTGCAGTCCATCCCTCCACTTCGAGGCGTCAGAGCCTGAGCTGCAATGTCTACACAGCAATTTTTAGAAAGCTAGCACTAACTCCGCTACCACAAATTTCTGGATCCAGATTGGGAGGCTCACTTCCAGATTCTGTGTAGACATGCCCTTAGGGGCTGAATATTCTGCTTCTGCAATACTCCTATTTCCTGCCAGTTGGGGTATGAGAGATCTGTCTCTAATTTGAACCCAGATTTCTTGTGTAGCAGCAAAGAGTTAAGCCTTAGACCAGCCTTCCAATTCCCACTTTAATGTACGATATAATTCATATAACGATGGGCAGCTGTGAATTATGGGCTATAATGTGAATTATGGGCTATAATTATGGTCAAACTAGGAGAATAAAGCTCAAATAGTCTGTGTGATTACCAGACCTATAAAGTAAAACTTTAGCTCTGTAATTTAAAATGCTTGGTTGTTGGTGTACTTTTATTAAGAATTACTTGTTTTCTGGCTCCATATCCTGCAGAGGTGCTTATCCTATGAGATATGGTCATGTAACCCAATGCTAGCAGATTGCTTGTTGGGCAATAGTTTTGGGTCCCAGTTAGAAGGACAACAACAATGCTAACTCTTGCAAGTCACATGACCTCATAACCAATCCTCGCGGTAAGGATCACTACATTTGATACAAGGCTACTGAACTGTCTCCCAGTCCATTTTAAAGAAGGCTTCCCTAAGGTATTGAGTGGTATCTTCCATCCTTTTTGTTTAATGATACACTGTAAAATTAGTGTTTTAAGACATTATTGATCACTTAATTGCACCATCATAGATCTCTCCACAAATACTGGCTCTCAGTCTGGACAATGATGCTGTCATAAATATAAAGGGAAGGGTAACCACCTTTCTGTATACAGTGCTATAAAATCTCTCCTGGCCAGAGGCAAAACCCATTCACCTGTAAAGGGTTAAGAAGCTAAGACAACCTCGCTGGCACCTGACCCAAAATGACTAATGAGGGGACAAGAGACTTTCAAATCTGGAGGGGGGCGGGACAAAGCGTTTCTCTGTCTGTGTGATGCTTTTGCCGGGAACAGATCAGGAATGCAGCCTTACAACTTACAATAGGTTCCTGTTAAGTTAGTAAATAATCTAGCTAGAAATGTGTTAGATTTCCTTTTGTTTAATGGCTGGTAAAATAAGCTGTGCTGGATGGAATATATAATCCTGTTTTTGTGTCTTTTTGTAACTTAAGGTTTTGCCTAGAGGGATTCTCTGTTTTGAATCTGATTACCCTGTAAGGTATTTAGCATCCTGATTTTACAGAGATGATTCTTTTACCTTTTCTTTAATTAAAATTCTTCTTTTAAGAACCGGATTGATTTTTCATTGTTCTTAAGATCCAAGGGTTTGGGTCTGTGTTCACCTATGCAAATTGGTGAGGATTCTTATCAAGCCTTCCCCTGGAAAGGGAGGTGTAGGGCTAGGGGGGGATATTTTGGGGGAAGACATCTCCAAGTGGTCTCTTTCCCTGTTTTCTTTGTTTAAAACGCTTGGTGGTGGCAACATACAGTTCAAGGACAAGGCAAAGTTTGTACCTTGGGGAAGTTTTTAACCTAAGCTGGTAAGAATAAGTTTTAGGGGGTCTTTCATGCAGGTCCCCACATCTGTACCCTAGAGTTCAGAGTGGGGAAGGAACCTTGACAGATGCCTACTATAAAATTGACTAGCTTCACAAAACTGATGAATCGTGTGTGGAGTTTGGGAAACACTGCTATCAGTGTCCAGTATTTTTAGGTGGGTGGTTGGATGGACAATGTGACAGTTCTGGGAGTCAGGAGAATTAGATTGTATTCTCAAGAATCCCAATCTAGAGACTAAAAGCACTATACATTAGTTAAGTGCCTTTGTCATTAAAATGTACAAATATAGCTTTAGTTTTAACATATTCTTTTATGAATAATCTAATTAAAACTACTCTTCCTTTATGATCCAAATCATTTAAACACAATAGTCTGGGTTCTCTAGAAAGATCCTAAGGGAGATATAGGTTTTTATTTGTTTATGGGGCCCAATTTTACTCATACTTACTTCCAAGCATAAGTCTTACTGCTTTCAGTATTCCCACATCAGTTAATGGTACTACTCTTGGTAGTAAGAACTATGTTTAGTGGTAAATGTTTTGTAAGATTGAAATAAAAAATCATAAAATGTATTCATTCTGATTCCAAAGAATTCTTTTTACTTTTACTAAGTAATTTACAATACTAAGTGTGGGAGTATATATCTTCTGGGGCTGCCTCAGGGCATAGAAGATGGAAAGAAGTTGAGTGTCACTTAAAGTTCCATATTCTAAAACATGAAGGTAAATAACAAAGAAGTAATGTAATGATGTAATTATGGATCAACATCCTGATGTCTCTTTACACCGTAAATCAACTTCCTTCTATTGGTAATATATCAATTAGTACATGTACTTGTTTCGTTCAGAAATGTTTGTTGTATATTTCATGTCAAAATATAGTAATACAAATACGAGCAGTATTTATTATTTGTATTACTACAGCACTAAAAGGCTTTAATCAGGTTCAAGTCTTACTGAGTTGTGTAATGTACAGATATGGCTCCAATCCTGCAAAAACTTATAATGTTTTTAACTTTCCATATAGCATTAATCCCACTGAAATTAGTGGAACTACTCACAAGCCTAAAGTCAAGCGTTTGCAAATGGCTTTGCAGGATCAGGAACTATATACCTGAAATATACGACAGTGATATTCACATACATATGATTAATTCTTACAATGGTACATGTTCTTACAGGAGTATAATTCTAGATATCGGTATCAATCAACATTGTATATGCAAATTCAAACGTACTAAATAAATTACAGTGGATTTTTTTTAAAGAGGTATACTGGTTTCTGCCTAATTGTCAGGTGTATCTTTAAAAAAAACAACGCAAAATACAAACCCTTTCCAAGGGTGTTCCTTTGTGATAAGTGAATAACACAACTAATCAGATAAAATAAATTTTACAGAGTTCTATTGTCTGGATGATATTCAGGCTCCTTATCTAAAAAGCACCTGCTCCTGGCACCTGTTTCCTCTGTATTCTTTCCACTTCTACAGTCCTATTCTTCCCTGCCTCCCCCGTCCCTCTTCTTGAGCTGTCTTCTAATTTTTGTGGGTGGGAGCACCCTCCACCCCAGGCCTCCCCAGAGTCTTCAGAAGGTGGTTGCTTCACCTATTATCTAACTACTCTGCCTTCTACTACCATTGTTTTCCTGGGCTAATTGGAAAGGAGCCAGCTGGACTGTTTCCCTCTTTCAGCTTTTCTGAGGGCAAAGGGACTGCCTCTTAGTCTTGCTCCCCCTTTAATCTTCTTGTGAATAAACTTCGTAATAACAATGTGGTCTGCTGACTACCAACACTGATCCTGCAGCAGTGAGAACTGGGATATTGCTCTTGGTTTTGTTACTGCTTCATCTTGCCATTTTAAACACTCTACACTCTAAAACATCTATTTCAAATCAGAGGTAAGAGCATCTTCTCTGGTCACGGCTGCAGACCAGATGAAAAGAGACATAGTGTTGTCACCTTGGCTGTATCTGGGGGAAAAGAGGAGCAGTTGTTCAGGGATAGGTGAAATAAATGTTCTCGTCTGAATAGGACGGAAGCTCACACTATTTGGCAAATTTAATATTCTATTCACCCCTCCCTACTTTGTGTGTGAAATAGGCAATGTCTTTCACCCTTTTTTGTAGATTTTACAAAATCTCCCCAGTGGTTACTGCATTATGAAATAGAAATTATGTAGATAAATGTGTAGGAATAGGGATGGTTTTGTGGTAAATATGCAATGACCAGAATCTTAATTTTTCTCATTCTTAACACAGAGAATCAATTCACTAGGTACAATCTGTAGATAACAAAAACAGCAAAAGGAAGAAGATACAAATTCATCCACTACAGATAACCTAGACAAGCCTACAATTCTATTGCTAAGAATGAGAACTTGGGTTATTTAGGGTTTATGAGCATGAAAGATATTATTCCGTAAGAATTTGTTTTTGTTCATGTCTTTTTCTCATAATAGTTTCCCCCCCTTACTGCTTCTCTATAATGTCAATATCAGATATGCTTCTTTCTGGAATAATCTTACATTTTGGACATTATTAACATCATTAGATGTTGCTACACTGAAAACAATGTAAACTTCCAGAAAACAATCATTTCCCCAGACAAAGGAGCATGTCCTAGATTGCAAAAGATTATGCTTGTCTATTTTTATTGTAATGTTTCCTTGCTGTTTGAGTGTCATCTGTTACATGTTGCTTGGCTTCCAATGTCATGAAATCCTGTTTTTATAATTTTCTAAAAATAAGATATTACTTAGTTTCTTTGATTTCATATATGTATATAAAATAAAAAGAGAGACTGAAGCTAAATGTTCAGATGGAACAAAGTATGATATTAGTCAAGTATAATAATACCTTAGAGAAATGGCTGTATCAGGGAGACATTATTGGAGAAGTTGCAAGTCTATTCATAATGTATAAAAATCGTTCTAATGGTTAAATGCCTGGTTGTTATTTACTGTCTCTGAATAGACTTTAAAATAACTTTTGTTTTTGTACAAATATGCCAAATTTCCTGTCATTATCTAAATTAGCTGCCACCAATGTAGTCACAGAGAACACAAAGCATCAACAGGGTATTACTATGGAAGATGTGTTCTACAAAAATTGACTACTGAAGACTAGTGCACTCATTGTTCTCTTCAGCTTACTTGATGTCAGATGTTATGACAGCACAATAAATTGTAAATCTGAACGTAATTCACACATATTTGAAAAATTTCAAGAGGATGCTTTTAAAAATACAATTCTGTAGATTAACTGGAATATTATTGTACTTCCAAAATTATATTCTCTTTATAAGATTGCCCCACTCTTGCAGAAATAGACTGCTCCTTCTCCTCTTCTTCAACTAGGTAGATAGATAGATCTTTTCACTGGCTGTATTTAAATGCCAGGATTTCTCCCTTATGGGAATAATCCATTCACCAACACTTCATTTTACCTTCAACCTCATAGCAAACTAAACATTGTTTCTCTTGCTGCTGATCAAAAAAATGATAATTTCTCTTTCCCAGAAAGGATGAGAGGTAAGAAAATGGTGAGACGTTGGCACTGGGCTGGGCACCCAGTCATACAGAGCTATTTTGCCATTTGTACTATCAGTCTCCTTCCCTGCTTGGTATACCAGAAGGGCCACCTAGATTCCTCTTACTCAGTACTTCAAGACAGCTCTGAGATCATGGGCCTGTACCATTAGAACTGGGACCAGACTTCATTTTAATCCAGGCATGTGTGGCCGATCTGGATAGCAAGATTACCCGGATCATGGACCTCTCCACTCCCAGAGAAACAAAAAGGATTATGAGTGATACAGTATCCAGGCATTTCTGCTCTCCCCATCCTCCTTTAAAGGATTCTTTCCAGCCAACAATCTTGCCTCCCCTGTTCTTTGGACTGCCTGGCCTAGTGGTTACAGAGTCTTTCACTGAGATTTATAGATCCTAAGGCCAGAAGGGACCACTGATCATCTGACCTGACCTCTTGTACAGCACAGGCCATAGAACTTCCTCAAAAGAATTCCATTTGAAATAGAGATGTGCAGTATGACTCTCTGGGGCCTTTCTGTTCCTTATCTCCTCTTGTCGTCTTTATTTTCCCTTATCTACATGGCCTCTGTCACTTGTTTTATCTGAATACTTCTTTACTTCTTCCCAGCCAGAAGGAGCAATACCTTGGTTGGTTTATAGAATTCTTTTCTGTGTTTGTGTCAGTGGGTGTTGGGATGGATGGAAAATTTATTGAGGAAAGCTAAGTTGGAAATACAAGTTGTATATTTCATTCTGAAAGTGGGGAGGTTTGTGCTTACTCTCATCTCTTGCAGGAGTGAGTTGTACAGTCTAGGTCTAGCTTCTGTTAAAGTTCGTCTCAGTCTCTGCACTCATGAACCTATCTTTATTGGTTGACAATGCCATTGTTCTGGCAGAATGTACCTGTTGGATGGTCTGATTGTTTAGGAAGAGCAATTTCTCAAGTTTTTTCTTAGGGCTTTTAATATCAGGAGATTTTGAAGTCGACTCTGTATTTATTGGATATCCAGTGCAGAGAGTGGATTATAGAGCTGATGTAACACTGGTCCTATGAACACTAAGCAGAGGGGTGCAGTGTTGAGCTTTTTTAAGGAATGTAGTTTCACTCCTAGATATGAATTGCCAGAATCATGACTGAAGATCTACCTCAGTTAACAATGGTCTGCTGACCTCTGTGGCTGGATCTGTACCCAATAGGATGGGAACAATTTTCTAGCCAGTCGCAGATAGAAGTGGGCATTTTTTGTTGCCATAGCTATTTTGGCATTCAGTACCAGTTCAGGAATCCAGAAGGACCCAAAAGGTGCAGACCAATTTAATAATCAGAGAGCAAATGCTCATGATAGTTGTATGTATTATTGGGGAGACAAGTTCCTTGAAGTTTTTCAGTATTGTCTGGGTTCAGTTTTCACCAATTGCTCTTCATCCAGGTACCTATTTTGGTTTGAGAAAGCTGCGAAGTGGTGTTTAGTTGATGTAAAGATGGTTGTCATCTGCTTGCACTTCAGGCCATATGCCAGGCTAATTAGCTTTCTTAATAGAAAAGGATAAGCCTTGTGGGATTCTGCAAGTGAAGGTGGGAGGAACAGTTGCTCATAATAACCTTCTGGATTTGATATGTGAATAAGAACTGGTGTCATTTCAGGGTGTTTATTTTTAGCCCTTATTTGGGGAGTGGAATAGGAGTATTTGATTATCAACATTATCAAGTGTACAGAGGCCCAGAAGGATCTGTATGGATGTACTTTTCTTGTTGTCTACAGGCAGTAGGAAGTTGTCCAACAACAACAAATGGTTTCTCAGTACCATGCTCTAGCCTGAAGTCAGACTGAGAGAGCTGACAGTATCCTGCTTATAACAGGTGGCTTCCAAGTCTGTTTTTGCTAGATTCTAGATTTGTGTGCTTAGGAAATTGAGATTAGACACTGGAAAATAGTTTGAGGTCTGATGGGAGGAAGTTCTGACCAACCACAAGGTCTTTCCATCCTTGAGGTTCTCCATTGCTATCTTTAGGACTAGCAGGATGCACAAGACTTCAAGAATGTGGATATATCCAGATCAGCCAGCATCACCACTCCCTGTATGGGTCCTGCTGGGCTTTGTGGTGAGTGAGACACAGGTGGCCAGACTAACCAGCATCCTTGCTCTCTCATCCAGTTGGTCTTGAGGAGTGCCCAAGTAAATGAAGGGAGGCTTTGTGGACCACCCTTTCCACCTTCCCTAATAGGGCCCTTATGTGAAGCTAAGATAGAAAGCAGAACTTCCAGACCATGTTACAGCCTGTTCTTTCCAAGATGCCTTGCAGGATGACCTCTTATGAGTGAGGTGGAGTCCCCAAGACCTCCCTTTCTTAGCCATGAATCCTGGGGGCGGGGGGGGAAGCTTGTACTATAGCTACCTGAGATCTACAGAAAGCCTCCCACTTGCTGGCCTAGCTGTTCTATCCTGCCTCTGGCTCCTTGATTTTTGCAGAAACAACTGAAGATTTGTCTACAGCTTGCCGGTGTAGGGGTTACTCAGCAGCATTTGAAACAGATCATTATGTCTGTGATGCAGACATTTGTCCCCAAATTCTTGTGCCTTCAATCCACAAAGCAAGAGAAATAGCTGCCCTAACCCTAATGTGTACTATCCTGTAAAGCTAAAATAGATTAATTCTTTTAGAACCAGGCTATCTATCTCACTTCCTTCTGTCCTTCTTTCAAGCAAAGGGCACTGAATTCACTGGATGTTGTAAGGGCTTAAAATTCTTTCTCCATGGAATCTATCTTCTTTGAAGGGCTCAAGAGGAGGAAAAGGGCATCTTGCTAGGCTTCATTGAAGTTAATTCAGAAAGCTGTCAACACTGCAGAAGTCTCCTGCCTCATGGGGATTAATCACTCTTGGTGTTAACTATTTGAGGAGTATCCGCCTTATAGGCAAAAAAGGGATTTGTCACCTACCTTAGAGATCTGCCAGACAGCTACCTGAAACATGTGCTACATATCTTTTCCACACACTACAGAGTCAATGTCCTTGCTTCTTTGGACATTCTAATGTCAGCTCAGTAATCCAAGAGTACCTAAACCTTGGATTTCTCATCAAAGGACCTTCTGCGGGGGATGGAGGGGGGGGGGGAGAAAGCTACAGCTAGGCAGAGCCCTGAGTATCAGACTGGGTAAAAGTCACCAGAAATTTGTCTAACCTATAAATGCATTTCTTTGAATGCCTCTCCTATTCTGGTTTCAGAGTACCAGCCGTGTTAGTCTGTATTCGCAAAAAGAAAAGGAGTTGTGGCACTTGTGGCACCTTAGAGACTAACAAATTTATTTGAGCATAAGCTTTTGTGAGCTACAGCTCACTTCATCGGATGCATTCGGTGGAAAATACAGTGGGGAGATTTATATACACACACAGATGGTACTGCTGTTCTGGACACCTCACCCAAGCCAACCATTTCCAACTATCATACATATTTTTGTTTCTATAATAGCATAAACAGAGTTGACACAAAAACGTTGGTGGGTGGGCTCTGACACAGTTACTGGGCTAGCTGCACCTGAGACCCCTCTCTCGTGTTTCCCAGTGCACCCTATCCCCCAGGTGACAGCTTTCCAGTCTTCGCCTCTTGAGGTACAATCTCATGATTCTCCCACTCTAAGAGTAGGTCCCCGGGCTACATTCCTTGATTTTTCAGCAGGCCTGCCTGTGATCAGGGCTGTGACCAGAGGTTAGTGCACAGTGACCAAACAGCTGTTTCCACAACAAAATATTGCTTATTGTAACAGTAGGAACAGAGCTGCACAGAAGAGAGCAAGATAATTTGAGCCCACTAAACAACCCATATGCATGTCTAGCTTACTGTTTCCCTGATGAGAGTGGACCTGACTTAGTCACACGGTCTTGCAGGGTCTGTTTCTCTTTCTCTCTTCTACAGGGCAGCAGCCCCTGACAACTGATCTTCCCTGTGTAGAACATCACTTTGGAGAACCTGTGTCCTTTTGGTCTTTAGGTTCCAGGCATGACAGCTATGTAACTCTTGGGTTGAAGTGGGATCTAGGCAGTTAATTGTTCAGCCTTGTCTCCTGCTGTGTTTGTCAGGCAGTGGCTTATGTGCACCCATAGTCTGGCCTTCATGGTTGTTTTACCAACAGCCAGCTAGTAAATTGAGCTAACCTATGTATTTAACTCCCAATAACCCAATATAGCTACCCAGTCCTTGTCCTTTACAACAACTAAATAATCATGTACAATGTGTAGCATTCATAAATTAATGCAGAGCAACCCCACTTACTTACATGCTTACAATAAGAGTTGTGGTTTTGGTTCCAAAACTCCAGCCAGTGGGGATGACCATCTTCTTGGAGATGAGTAGGGCCATACCAAATTCATGGTCCATTTTGCTCAATTTCAGGGTCATAGGATTTTAAAAATCATAATTTTCATGATTTCAGCTATTTAAATCTGAAATTTCATGGTGTTGTAATTGTAGGGGTCCTGATCCGAAAAGGAGTTGCGGGGGAGGGGAGGGGAGGAATTGCAAGGTTATTGTAGAGGGGGTTGTGGTACTGCTACCTTTACTTTTGCGCTGCTGCTGGTGGTGGCACTGCATTCAGAGCTGGGCAACTGGCGAGTGGCTGCTGCTGGCCGGGTGATCAGCTCTGAAGGCAGAGCCACCACCAGCAGCAGCGCAGAAGTAAGGATGGCATTGTATGGTATTGCCACCCTTACTTCTGCACTGCTGCTGGCGGGACCAACAGCCATCGCTCTCCAGCCACCTAGCTGTGAAGGCAGCACAGAAGTAAGGGTGGCAATACCGTAATCCCCCTAAAATAACATTGCGACCTTCCTGCAACTCCCTTTTGGGTCAAGACCCCCAATTTGAGAAACGTTGGTCTCCCCCGTGAAATCTGTATAGCATAGGGTAAAAGCACAGAAAAGACCAGATTTCACAGAGGAAGACCAGATTTCACGGTCTGTGACACGTTTTTCATGGCCATGAATTTGGTAAGGCCCTAGAGATGAGGAAGAGCAGCTGTTATTCCCATACAGGGTCCACTGTCCGCAGAAGAGGAGAAAAAAGAGCAAAGTGTAACACTAAAGTTTAACAGCTTTACACATGGCAGGGCCCAATCCTGCTTCAAGTGAAGAGCAGTTAAGTCTTATAAATGCTATTGTATCACAATAGTTCGATAGTTTCTGATGAATGAGATTACAAGTTGATGATGTGGAACTTCGGTGAGAAAGTAGGGATTCTTAATGATGTGTGTGTCTTGATTGTATGAACGACATACACCTGATAATTTCACAGTGGCTAGGGGTATTTGCATAACTATATGACAACATTAAATCAACCATTTTTGTCATGTGATAAGGCTAAAGTTTCTTCGTCATTGGCTTCTGAAAAATTTTGTACTTCAGCTGCTGCTGAATCATTTATTATGGTTTAGAATAAAGAAAGAGTTGCTAAATAATTGCCGCCATTGTTAATTTATTTTTCTGTTAGTTTAGGGTTTTGTCCACCGCTGCTTTTACATATACTTTATTAGATTATTTTTAATATATATTTCATGTTCATAGCAACTGAATGAGACACTGATGGAAATCTGAAAAATGGGAATCGGTATTACATTTTGCATCAGCAGTCACCAGAAATATTTTTTTGATTTTTTTTAATCTGCTATATCTGATTAAATAGTTTGCCATTAATTAGCGCAGAGATGGGTGTGGAAGATCAGCAGATGGTATGGTACATTGCAGCAAAATGTAAAAGAGAAAAAAACTTTCCAGCTGTTTGAATGTACATTAATTGTTGCCCTAATAGGCAAGATTTAAGGAGCTATGCCTCTCCCAGGAACATTTTAATTACTTGTAAATCTTTTTCTGTATTGTAGCTGACTTTGGTCTTGCAAAGCAGAAGCAAGAAAACAGCAAACTCACATCAGTTGTGGGAACTATTCTCTACTCCTGGTAAGAATAAAATAATTATAGAACCTTCAAGTACAATGACTTCTCTCTCCATGATTATTTTTCTTTGACTGAAATACGAAAGAAGTTTTTAAATGGAACAGTGTGTGTTCGCACAACGGAATTTGGTTTTAGTGATTGTTACGTGTAGTGATCAGTTACATTATACAGATAAAAAAGTTAAGTTCCAAAAGGCTTTTCCAGTTGGTGCTGATGGATTTGATTTGTTCTGATTAGTCAGCATTTGATTGTAAGATCAGCTTGGAAGTTGTTTTTGTTTTAAATGTTCTTTGATCCTTCCAAAGATAGGAAAGAATGACACACCTTTTAGTTGTCCACTCAGTTGCGTGTAAATAGTGGTATAGCATGTGGGAGTACCACTCTGAACTAATTAACTTGACTGGCATTAAAATACTAGTAGAATTTGCTCTCTCATTGCAGGAGGAAATTTTTGCTTCACTTCATGTGTGCATTTGGGAACTTCACTGTTTGATAGACTGGTTGTAGTGATCCCCCTTTGGTTGTGATCAAAACATGGATTACCCTTGTCAGTCCCTATGTGGGATTCTATTGTATTTCACACAAGGATATCTTGACACTTGGAGGTTAAAAAGCCAATTAGAAATTTCTTTCTTTGTTTTCTTAGCTGTATGATTTTAAGTAATTTCACAGTTTTGCTATAAAAATTTGTTGCCTTAGTCAATGCACTCTCTCTGACAAATGAGCTGCTTCTTCTTTTGACATCTATATTTGAGGGCAAATCAAAATTAGGAACCATTTTATGTTAATTTACAATACCAAACCGATTACCA
This sequence comes from Dermochelys coriacea, assembly GCF_009764565.3. Lineage (NCBI taxonomy): Eukaryota > Metazoa > Chordata > Testudines > Dermochelyidae > Dermochelys > Dermochelys coriacea. The sequence continues at coordinate 198,542,587 of NC_050069.1, forward strand.
AAATTTCAACAAGATTATGTTGTCTTACTGACTAGCATTTTAATATCTCCAGCTAATGGAATGGTGAGTGGATCCTGTCCAAAAGGTTCAACTCAAAACGTGAAGAGTACGTGTAACTGAGATGATCAGATGCATGTCAGATCTCTCTAATAGAAGTAAATGCTTGCAATGCAGAGTAGTAAAAGATTTTTCTCTTTCATGATGTACATCACAAATCACAAATATACCCATTCTCAAAAGCTGTTATATTTTGAACAAAAGTGAGGAGGTTTCAGTGTCATTCTACATTACAGAAGACATTACAGAAAGCACAAACCCAGTTTCCAGCTAGTAGTAGTTGACGTACTGTGGACTGATTCCCAAGGCTGCCAATTAAATTAGGAATTGCTGCTGGTGTTGCTAGAAAAGCAAGCTTCAAGAATTAGTTCAGGAATTGTTCATCTTCCTAGTATTGGTATATCATTTCTGGGTTGGAGATTCCATAAATTGTGTTTTGCAATCTGACTTCTGAGCAAAACTTTACTAAGATTTGTTTAGCTCATTTCCCTATATTTTTTATTAATGAAATATGTTTATAGTAACCGGAGTGGGAACTTTGCACTTTCCAAACATTCCGTATTCCCACACTGGCCTATTTTGGCTTTGTTGCAATACTCTTTTGGTGTAGGCCCTGCTATGCCCTCACTTGTGACCTGATGCTCATGCATCCGACCTCCTTAATGTCAGAAATTGGTTTCCTTCCCTTGGGAACTTCCAGCAAATCTTATTATGACTAGTGTAAATTATCACTTAAAACTATTGTAAATAAAGCAAAGTTTATTTGACACAGGAAATAAACAAAAGAAACTGTGGGTAAATGACAGATAAGCAGGCTATAAATACTGCACACTGTAAGTTCTGAAGACTAACACTGTGATACTCTTAGCTACCTCTATCGGACCTTTTCGGGTATGTTTACATTGCAATAAAACATCTGCAGTTGGCCTGTGTCAGCTGACTAGGGCTCAGATTGTGGGTCTTTAAAATTGCAATGTAGACATTTGGGCTTGGGCTGGAGCCTGGGCTCTGGCACCCTGGGAGGCTTGTGGCTGCTGTTGACTTCAGTCCCTGTTACCACTTTGACTTGTGAATCCTTTTGCAGCAGTAATGGTAATTGTGATTCATTCTTCAGAAACCTCCAAATTTAAAATGGCATCCAGGAGTGAGTCCCTGTGACTGATTTTAAACATCATTAAACATTCAGGTTGATATCCTGATCTCCAGTACAACTGCTCTGTGTGTGTGTGTTTGTGTGTGTGGTGGATAGCTGGCTCTACACCAGTTCTTTCTATCTTTTATAGAAGGTATGTAGGGTCATGGCTGGACAAAGGAGGCGTTGCTGAAGAGCTATAGAGCTCCAGCAACCCCCAGTTTCTGGAACAGCCTGTTTGGGGCAGTTGCAGCCAGTCACAAGTGAGAGCAGTTCTTAGGCTGTTCTAATTTATGCCTAGGACCAAACCCCCAGTTGGCTCCAGGATCATTAAGGTATAATGGTGTAGGGCTGTCTTCAGCCTTTCCTTTCCTCTCCCAAACATAGCTGAGCTAGATCTGACAATTGGACCTTTAACAATTCATCTTAAATTCCTATTTGAGCATCCTCTGTGAGTTTCTGTTTACTCATTTGAAGCTTTAAAGATATTGCATTTAGTTTTAAAATATTGGTTGTTCCTAGGATTTTAAGCCTGCCTCTCCTCACCTTTTTACCTCAAACACAAATCAGTGTTTGGACTCTGGTGGTCCTCTCCCATCTGGATCTTTAGAAAGAGGCAGGAGGGTGAAATTCCACTTTCCTATTGCAGTGTCCCAGCATGTGGTCTTCTGGGACACCACTTGTCAGCTCCTCTTCTGCTCTTCACCAGAAATCATTGCTGCAATGGTCCTTGCCTTATCTTCAATCAAGAAGAGAAGGCAGGAACTGGTGACCGATATCCTCATATTGAAGCTATAGTAGTGCAGTTATGTAATAATCACCTTTTAAAAGGGCATTGAACTCTTTACAATGCTGAGATTATGTATGAATGTTAGTAGGACTTGCAAGGAAATGAAGGCACTGGATGCTTCAAGGGAACCAGTTATTGCCAACTGTTACAGTGGGGTTTTTTTTTATGGAAACCTATCCATGAGGAACTAGAAGAGCTCCTCAAGTTATTTCACATAAGTCACTAAACAGCACTCCCATTCTAAAGACTCTATCAGTACTAGGACTGGATTGTTTTTGATGACTTATAAGAAAGGTAAAAGGCTATAATATAACTGGAATGCTGGCAATGCATATAGCAGCAGCAGCATCAGTATAGTCCCTGCAGAAAAAGAGAGAGAGGTAAGAGAAATACGGCAGTGTCATTTTAGAGTGGCAGAAATTGCTTTCTTCTGAATTGGTAGGATAATAGTTTTGGGTAGTTTGAAATACAGTGCACTTCTGGGATGAATTCAGTACAGAAACAAATGAATACATGTCAAAATAAGTTGTATCTGATGCAAATTTGTTAAATATGGATTATATGTAGCAGCTGAGGTGATATAAAAAACATACTGCTGTATGTACTAAGCATGTTTTTATTCAAGTCTGACTTGTGAGAGGAAGTACTGGATCAGTTTTTTCAGGGAATTGTATAAGCACTTTTTTAGCATCATGAAATAACAGCCGACATTGTTTATATGTGACCCTATGTCTAGAGAGTGAGCTTATATAATTATGTTTTATGTTTTTCTATTCTGGTTCTTTGAACAATCATGCTAATTAAATTCCTTTAAATTGGTTATGTCCTTGAATTCAAATCTCCAGCAATATTATGTTTTGAATACAAAATATATTAAACTAATGTGTTTGTATTTAATGTATTAAAAATTGAGGAACTGAATGCCTTTGAGGACTGATAATGATCTATGGAGCCTTTCACTAGACTAAATTTCAGAGTACCAGCCATGTTAGTCTGTATTCGCAAAAAGAAAAGGAGTACTTGTGGCACGTTAGAGACTAACAAATTTATTTGAGCATTCACTTCATCGGATGATGCATCCGATGAAGTGAGCTGTAGCTCACGAAAGCTTATGCTCAAATAAATTTGTTAGTCTCTGAGGTGCCACAAGTACTCCTTTTCTTTTCACTAGACTAAGTTACTAGAAACAATCTGGCCCAAGTTAGTACTGACAGAATCTTTATTATCTGTATCTCTTGAGGGCATTCTTAGAAGAGGTGATAAAAACTGAATGGGTATGGAAAATGATCTTTCCTTTTCTATATGCTTGCTATCTCTCTGTTTCAAACACACACACACACACACACACACACAAAGATATTGATCTTATGATGACAGCAAATCAAGTATAGACCAGTAGACCTCAACATAAGTTAAATATTTAACGTGTATTTTAATTTAATCTTAATCATGGATCTGGCAGCTACTTCTGACCACCAGATCTGCAAATGAAAAGACAAGACGACATCTGGGCAGAAATTGAAATAGGTTCTGATGTTATGATTGAATGTAGAGATCCTGTTCCTTTCAGTGAGTCTTTATTGGTATGGCAAACTGTATAAATGTTGCCAAACTGACAATGACATAGGCCTCTATCTGTGATAAGGCCACACTCCGTCTTTGGGGGTTTAACCCTATGTCCATTTGTCATTACTGTCTATTCCTGATCTGCTGGCAAGTTGATGCGCTGTCTCATCTCCTGCCTTTTAGCCACCATCAAATATTTTTTCCTTTTCAGCTTTTGAGGAGATATCTTTTATGATTCCTAATGATTTGAGGGAATGCCTTTCTCGCTCTCCCTCACATTTTGGACCATGACGCAGAAAGTGCCTTTCTCCTGGAAAGGGATAGTTTGCTCCATTGATCAGGGGTCTACAGTTGTTTAGCTGAGGGAGTAATAATAAAGAGGAGTAGATCGTATTTCCATTTGGATTTAATTTTTGATCTGGTTTGACTGAAATGGCACCAAAAGTTTAATAATTGTTTCTGAATGTTGATTAACAAAAGAAGAAGTTTTGCATGAGTGCTGTCAGAAAAACAGAACTGAACACATAAACACACAAAAGAAAATAATCAGGCTAAAAATTCCTTGCTTTGCTGTGACTTAGGGTACGTTATTTAACTTTGCTGTTACCCCTCTCTGTAAAATAAATGTAATAGTGTTTACCAGTCTTTGTAAAGCACTTTGAAACTTATGGATGAAGAAGCTCTTTGCAAATGCAAATTCTTCTTCTCTTTTATACTGTAATTTTCCATTTGTGTCTTATGAGCAGCAGCTTTTTGTTGTTTGTTTTTGTTTTTAGATAATCCTTTTGTTGGAATAATACTATAAAGTTAATGGAAGATTGATGGAAAACCACATGTATTATTGATCTTGTAAAAGAGGAAAAAAAGTGATCCTGTCTTTTCAATGTAACCTCTAATCCCAGTGAAACAGAATAAATGTAAATAGAAAAAAATCACTAAACATCTGAAAGAAAAGGGAGCCATAAAAATTAGCATGAATATTAGATCTTACTAAACCAATTGGATTTCATTCTTATTTTGAATGTAATTACAAAAAAAGTGGATGAAAAAAAGTGGTAAATGAAACATATTTGGATGTTAGTGAAGCCTTAGATGCAGTGTCTAAGGAAACAGTGCAATTAAAATTAATTCAGATCACCTTTACTATGAATACTATCACATGGATTGAAACCTGCTGTCTGGAAGACCAGACTATGATACAGTAAATGATAAAACATTCCGTTTTGGGGATATGCTTATAGGGGTGCTACTGGGCCCTGTGTGACATCCTATGCCTTTTTTTAAAAAAAATATATTCTGTAATGAGTCAGACGGTAGAGTAAACTGCACATTAATGAAACTTTCAAGTAAAATTAAACTGACTTGAGTCATAAACACCAGTGAGGGTAAAGGAATAATACAAGTAACTCTATCCAAGGTATTTATCTGGCCCCCAGCAGTGTAGCATCTGAGTGTATCTTGAATGTATTTATCCTGACAACATCTCTCTAAAGCGGGGAAGTGCTATTTATTCCCATGTTACAAGTGTGGAATACAGGCACAGAGAGGCGAAGATCAAGATCATGCAGGATGTTGTAGTGGAGCAGAGAACTGAACCAAATTCTCATAAGACCTGTACTAGTACCCTACCCACTGGACCATCCTTCCTTTCATGTGGGTAGAGTATAATAAAATAAGATTCAACTTAAACCAAGAAAACATTTATACTGGGGGAAAATAATTAAAAATACAGCTATTCCCTTGAAGGGAGAAACCTTCAAAGCTGTGATACCAAATGAAACGTAATAGTGAAAGTGAATGGTAACTTCATCATGAGTGTGATATGGCAGCCAAAAGGCTAATGCAGCTTGAGGTACAATAAACAAAGCCAGCATATCTCAAAATAGGGAGGTAATAGTCTTTCTCATTACAGCTCTGATGCAACCACACCTGGAACTTTGTCTTTCATTATGGGCATGACATTACCAGAAAGATATTGACAAATTGATGAAGTTCAGAGAAGAGTATTAAAAACAAGGGACTAGAGGGATCTATTTATGAGAAAAGATTAAATGAGTTAAATATATACTACTTGTTTTAATAATAATAAGGTGGGAGAATAATAGTCTGACAATATTTGAAGGATGCAAATATTAAACATAGAAACGTATTATTTAGATCAGGGATTCTCAAATTGTGGGTTGAGACCCTAAAATGGGTTGTGACCCCATTTTAATGAGGTCACTAGGGCTGGCATGAGACTTGCTGCGGCCTGGTGCTGAAGGTGAAGTCTAAGCCCCACCACCAGGGTCCAAAGCCAAAGGGCTTCACCCTGGGAGACAGGGCTCAGGTTACAGTTCTTAATCCATGAAAGGATCTTCCCTCTTTTCCCATGACAACTTAATTTACGTAAGAGCCTTTAGTGAGGGACCTTGTCAAAGGCTTTCTGGAAATCTAAGTACAGTATGTCCACTGAATCCTCCTTCTCCACATGTTGTTGACCCCCTCAAAGACCTCTAATAGATTAGTAAGATATGATCTCCCTTTACAGAAACCATATTGACTTTTTTGTGTAACAATTTATGTTCTTCTATGTGTCTGACAATTTTACTCTTTACTATTGTTTCAACTAATTTGCCCGGTACTGACGTTAGACTTACCAGTCTGTAATTGCCAGGATCATCTCTAGAGCCCTTCTTAAATATTGGCGTTACATTAGCTATCTTCCAGTCATTGGGTACAGTAGCTGATTTAAAGGACAGGTTACAAACCATAGTTAATAGTTCCGCAATTTCATATTTGTGTTCTTTCAGAACTCTTGGGTGAATGCCATCTGGTCCTGGTGACTTGTTACTGTTAAGTTTCTCAATTAATTCCAAAACCACCTCCAGTGACACTTCAATCTGTGACAATTCCTCAGATTTGTCACTTACAAAAGACGGCTCAGGCTCGGGAATCTCCCTAACATCCTTAGCCGTGAAGAGTGAAGCAAAGAATTCATTTAATTTCTCTGCAATCACTTTATCATCTTTAAGTGCTCCTTTTGTATCTCGATTGTCCAGGGGTCCCACTGGTTGTTTAGCTTCCTGCTTCTGATGTACTTTAAAAACATTTTGTTATTCCCTTTTGCGTTTTTGGCTAGCTGTTCTTCAAACTCCTTTTTGGCCTTTCTTATTACATTTTTACATGTAATTTGGAGTGTTTATGCTCCTTTTTATTTACCTCACTAGGGTTTGACTTCCACTTCTTAAAAGATGCCTTTTTATCTCTCATTGCTTTTTTTACAGGTTGTTAAGCCATGGTGGCTCTTTTTTAGTTCTTTTACTGTGTTTTTTAATTTGGGGTATACATTTAAGTTGGGCCTCTATTATGGTGTCTTTGAAAAGTGTCCATGCAGCTTGCAGGGATTTCACTCTAGTCACTGTACCTTTTAATTTCTGTTTAACTAACCTCCTCATTTTTGCATAGTTCCTCTTGCTGAAATTAAATGCCACCATGTTGGGCTGTTGAGGTGTTCTTCCCACCACAGGAATGTTAAATGTTGTTATATTATGGTCACTGTTTCCAAGAGGTCCTCTTATAGTTACCTCTTGGACCAGATCTTGCTCTCCACTCATCGAGAGTAGATCGAGAGTTGCCTCTCCCCTTGTGGGTTCCTGTACCAGCTGCTCCAAGAAGCAATCATTTAAAGTATCGAGAAATTTTGTCTCTGCATTTTGTCCTGAGGTGACGTACCCAGTCAATATGGGGATAATTGAAATCCCCCACTATTATTGAGTTTTTTATTTTGATAGCCTCTCTAATCCCCCTTAGCATTTCATCGTCACTATCACAGTCCTGGTCAGGTGGTCGATTATAGATCCCTACTGTTATATTCTTATTAGAGCATGGAATTACTATCCATAGAGATTCTATGGAACATGTGGATTCATTTAAGATTTTTATTTTATTTGATTCTACATTTTCTTTTACATATAGTGCCACTCCCTCCCCCCACTGCACAACCTGTTGTGTCCTTCAGATATATTTTGTACCCCAGAATGATTGTGTCCTATTGATTGTCCTCACTCCACCAGGTTTCTGTGATGCCTATTATATCAATATCTTCCTTTAACACGAGTTCACCCATCTTATTATTTAGACTTCTAGCATTTGTGCACAAGAACTTTAAAAACTTGTCACTATTTATTTGTCTGCCCTTTTCTGATGTGTCGGATTCTTTCTGTGAATGTTTCTCATCGGATCTGGCCCATACTTTATCCTCTTCCATCCTTTCCTCCTGACTAAAACCTAGAGAATCTCTATCAATAGACTCTGCTCTAAGAGAAGTCTCTGTCCGATCCACGTGCACCTCTGCAGCAATCGGCTTTCCCCCGTCTCTTAGTTTAAAACCTGCTCTGCAACCTTTTTAATGTTAAATGCCAGCAGTCTGGGTCCACTTTGGTTTAGATGGGTCCCATCCTTCCTGTATAGGCTCCCCCTATCCCAAAAGTTTCCCCAGTTCCTAATAAATCTAAACACCTCCTCTCTACACCATTGTCTCATCCACACATTGAGACTCTGAAACTCTGCCTGCTTACCTGGCCCTGCACGTGTAACTGGAAGCATTTCTGAGAATGCCACCATAGAGGTCCTGGTTTTCAGCCTCTTTCCTAGCAGCCTAAATTTGGCCTCCAGGATGTCTCTCCTACTCTTCCCTATATCACTGGTACTGACATGTACCACGACCACCGGCTCCTCCCCAGCACTACACATAAGTCTATGTAGATGCCTTGAGAGATCCACAACCTTCGCACTAGGCAGGCAAGTCACCATACGGTTCTCCCAGTCATCACAAACTCAGCTATCTCTGTTTCTAATGATTGAATCTCCCATTACTAACACCTGCCTTTTCCTAATGACTGGAGTTCCCTCCCCCAGAGAGGTAACCTCAGTGTGAGAGGATACCCCAACATTATCTGGAAGGAGGGTTCCAACTGTGGGAAGGTTTCCCTCTGTTCCCGTTGTCTGCTCTCCTTCTCTGGTCCTTTTATCCTCCTTAAGAGCGCAGGGACTGTCTGACTGGAGGTGGGACAAATCTAGTGTCCCGGAAAGCCTCATCAACATACCTCTCCTTTCATAGACTTCTATCGTATTGCCCTTTAGTCATCTCTTTTCCAAGCTAAACAGTCCCAGTCTTTTTAATTTTTTCTCATATGGAAACTGTTCCATGACCAAATCATTTTTGTTGCCCTTCTCTGTATCTTTTTGAATTCTAATGTATCTTTTTTCGGTTGGGGCGACCAAAACTGCACCCAGTATTCAATGTGTGGGCATACCAAGGATTTATATAGCAGCATTATGATATTTAGTATGTTATTATCTATCCCTTTCCTAAATGGTTCATTATGATACTTTGTTAGCGTTTTTTTACTGCTGCTTCACATTGAGTGGCTGTTTTCAGAGGACTATCCACAATGACTCCAAGATCTCTTTCTTGAGTGGTAACAGCTAATTTAGACCCCATCATTTTGTATGCATGTTGGAATTGTGTTTTCCAATGTGTATTACTTTGCATTTCTCAACATTGAATTTATCTGCCGTCACCCGGTTTTGTGAGATCCCTTTTTTAACTCTTCTAAATCATCTTTGGACTTTACTATTTTGAGTAATTTTATATTGTCGGCAAACTTTGTCACCTCACTGTTTATCCCTTTTCCCAGTTCATTTATGAATATGTTGAACAGCAGTGGTCCCAATACAAATCCTTGGTGGAGTCTGCTATTATCTCTCTCCATTCTGAAAATTGACCATTTATTCCTACTCTCTGTTTCCTGTCTTTTAACCAGTTACTGATCAATAAGAGGATCTTCCCTCTTATCCCATTACTGATTACTTTACTTAAGAGCCTTTGATGGGGGGCATTGTCAAATACTTTCTGAAAGTCCAAGTACACTATATGCACTGGATCACCCTTATCCATGTTTGTTGGCCTCCTCAAAGAATTCTAATAGATTGATGAGGCATGATTTTTCTTTACAATAGCAGCGTTGACTCTTCCCCAACAAAATATGCTTATTTATGTGTCTGATAATTCTATTCTTTACTATAGTTTCAACCAATTTGCCTGGTTCTGAAGTTAAGCTTACCAACATGCAATTGCCAGGATCACCCTGGAGCCTTTTTTAAAATCAGCGTTACACATTAGATATCTTCCAGTCGTCTGGTACAGAGGATAATTTACATGATAAGTTACATATCACAGTTAGTAGTTCTCCAATGTCATATTTGAGTTCCTTCTTGGGGGAATACCCCCAGGGACCCACATCTCGAAGAATCTCAGTTACTGCACAAGGTGAGTAACCTTCTCTTGCTGTTTAATTTATTAATTTGTTCCAAAACACCCTCTATCAATACCTCAGTCTGGGACAGTTCCTCAGATTTGTTGCCTAAAAAGAATGGTTCATGGGAATCTCCCTCACAACCTCTGCACTGACGGACTGATGCAAAGAATTAATTTAGCTCCTTTAGCATCTCAATCATGCAGTGGACCCACTGACTGTTTGGCAGGCTTCCTGTTTCCAGTGTACTTAACATTTTGTTTGTTTGTTTTGTCCTCTGTTGCCACTGAGATTCAGAGAAAAACAGTGCCTGTTGGAGCCACACAGGTACCCTCTCTGTCAATGTTATAAAAGAGCCATATGGCCCTAACCAGGCAACCAGAGGTTTAGAGACCATCTATTTACACCTGGAGCTACTTCTGGGGTGTTTATACAAAAGTCCCTTAATTTCTACAGCTAAACTGTGTGTTAGTTAGTTAGATAGTAACTGGCAGGTAATTTGTGGTGTTGGTCTTTTTTTTTTCTGGACCTAAAGTCATTAGACCTTTTGGTGCTTGCCAATGATGCCTCCAAGTCTTGGATAAGAAGGGGAGAATCAAGTGGTGTCTAATCTTGCTCCATGTTCTCAGATGTATGTGTGTATCTACTATTTGTTCTGCTTGGGGGAAGCTCCTTCCTGTGATTGCTGCTCAGTGTGTAGGGCCTACACAACCTGAACCTGCAACAACAGCCAGAGGCTCCTTGTCTTCATCATCAAGGAGTCCTAATATGTCTAGACCAACATCAGATCAGCAATATAACCCTGTGAATGTACAGAGCCTTCTTAATTTCTAAAGACTGGCACTCAAGGATGACTTCAGCACTGGAAAAAATTGGTGCCAAATAAGGTCCATGTATGTAGTGAGGATGTGGGAGGGGGCACATCCCAACTCTTGAAGAACCATAGTAAGAATGGAAAGTAACCTTTTCTTTCCCATGTGGTCCAGATACATCTGAAGGAGATATAAGGTAGGAATAGTCTCCATATTTTATTTTAACAGTAGAAGTGGTATAAGGATTTTCAAAGTTTTTATGCTTAAGTTATGTTTCACATTACAGGATGCATTATTAGGCTCTACCATGACAATTTTCAAGGCAACTGATGGTTATCTTATCTTTAACTTACTTAAACTTATCTTGTATGCTAAAATAAGACAAATTGACTATAGAATTATAAATAACCTGATTTGCTATTGTTGATTATTAATGCTCCTCCTCCACCATATTGTTATTTCCACATCTTCTGTTTCCATTTTATATAAGCATCTGTTGTTTAGTGGACTGGATAAGCAGGTGCATTATTTGCACAGAGAATCGGTGTGAAATTCATTTTGAAAGATATGTGACTCAACAAGTGAAAACTTTTGGTACTTTTGAAGTGATAGGGGTCTTGTTCCATAAAAGAAGGAAAGCCTATTATGAAAAATTGCAGTTGATTCATTGCAAAACATTTATGGTAAAAAGGAATCAATTCTTAAATGTGCCTTTCAAATACACACAAGGAGCACCCTTAGAATATTTTTAAAAGCTTGGATAGTACTTTGCCAGAAATTACAAATATAATTTATCTTTATTTTATTTATATTTCATTTTAAACTGACAGCTTGACAGTTTGCAAGATTTGTTGTTGCATAAAAAGAAACATACTTCTGATCGTTGAACTAAATAGCGACCATTGTTTTATACAATATTTAAGCAGAAGTCACGTTGAAATTAAGTTTTCCACTTCAAATTTTAGAATTTGGTGTATATTGACTGTTGCGGTTGTCTTAGATGTGTTCTAAGATGTGTCTGAAGGAATAATAAGTGTAAATTAGAATTTTAATGCACATTTTCTGTTTCTTGTCTCCCAAAGGCTCTTTATGTGATATTGGAACTCTTGTGTTGATGCTTGCATTTGTGCTTATAATTAGTCAGAACTGCAGATGATAATTCTGAAAATCCAGAGGCATGAAACCAGTTTAGACAACTATGCACATGAGAACTTGAGCTTAATTAGATAATTGTAACGTTTTCTTTATAATGTGAAAAGTGGTACTTGTTGACATTCTTCAGGAATAATGAGACAGTGAAGCAGGGAGAAGCTTGCTACAAAAATCAGCTTTTGTATTCGAGTCTATAAGTCTCATTAGATTGTTTCTGAAACAAGTATTAAAAATAAAAAATAATTCAGTGCAATTTATAAAGCATTTGGTATGCCCCAAAATATATAATAGGCTATACTCGCAGGAAGTTTTTTCCTAATCAGCATAAAAAGATGCATAAGAAAAACAAATCCTAAATGTATTATATCTTTATGTGAAATCCTCTCAATGTGATTACACAATATAATGTTTGTAATTGTATACTGCTGAGTGGGGGAAAGAATAATTGTGACTATGATCTAACATTTATTTTTACAATTTATATAACTCATCAATTGAGAGTTGCGGCTTCTAATAATCTGTGAAGCTCTAATAATTGCAGTCCACTTATAAATGACAAATGAGTAGTTACAGCAAAAGCCTTAGGCATGCTGCAGAGTGTTAATGCCAATCTCTATGGCAAAAATGAGTGAATTCTGCTGCAAATTTTTATACTGTAGGTGCCGCAGGATAGCTGTGTTACTAGAATTGAAGATTCTTAAAGTCCTTTTCTGACTGCAGAATTCAAGAGACCCTGAATAGATCTTTGAATTGGGATATATGTATTTAAACAACCATATGTACATATTTCCTGGGAGACTAGTCCACTTTAGGTGTGTAATAAGAGACAGATATCACACAACATACACTTTCTGTTGAATGTAATATTCCTGTGATGAAGGAATTAGCTAAATTGTTAAAAAATCAACCAGTATGATGATTGGTTTTATAAATATTTTTCCAGGGGATAATTTTATATAGTTTTTAAGTCTCTTTATACTATACATATTTTCTCCCAATACTTTTCAGACATTCATTTCAGTCGACTCTAGGGTCCCTTTGGGATCTATCTAAACTACTGCTTTTGAACTTAGTACTGTCCATAATTGTGCCAGAACCATATTCTTTCCAACACCTGATTTCTCAGGTACCCATTAAATTACATTAAAACTGTGTTCTAACATGATGGAAGCAAGCACAGGTTGGTACATTTACCTAGCAACACTGTTTGTGGCATAGACATCTTGAAATTAGTTGGCATATTCATATCTTCAATGCTTCCAACTCCATATGACCCTGTGCATTTTGAGAATTCTTGACCGCTATCCCATAGTGCCCTGCACAGTTGGTGCTTGGAACAGGGGATTGTGAAAAGATCGATATAGCATTCTGGGAGCTTTGCTAAGATATTTCTGGAAATTTTTAGAGCACATTCACCTTTTCATTTATCAGCAACATTAACCCTTTGGATATGGTTTATATTGTGTAGCACTTTTGATGAACATCAATTATAAATTAAAACTTTACCCATTAGTTTTAAAAAGTGCTCCTTAAAAAAATTACATATTCAATGAAACACTTATTTACAACTGTTCCATGAGCCTTCATAAAGAATAGATTCACTTTATTGACGCTTTCCCTAACACCTCCAGCTCCCTCGCGGTAAAAGTAATTTAGATAAATATGCAGCAGTAAAGCTGTAGATGTGTAAGGTACAATACATGCGTATTCTCTAACAACTATCAGAGTTATACACAAATAGAACAAGAATAGAATGGACAAATATGGGAGTGAAAATACGATAGCGTTCTCACCAACATGTACTGTCCTAGGAATAAATGGAAAATTCCTCTCACAGTAAAATAATCATCTGCAGTTTTTCCAAAAGATCTGTAGATAATGATGGCATTTGAAATGCTAAACATTTCCCATGTGACTTTTGTATTATGAAAAGACACTGATAAAAGTTAATCTGAAACTTTTTGTCACCTTCTTTAATTTAATAAAACTGTGATTGACCTAGCTGTAGTTGCCCACTCACAAAAAACCAAGAAAAGATACAATTCAGCATTATGAAGTAAGAGTAAAATTGTAAGTCATTTTGCTTCAGTGGAAGCTGCCTTTGTACATAAATGGCTGACATTCTAATAGTTATGATTAGCACCACCATTCATCTAAAAAGTGTCTTGTGACATGTTCCCCCCGGGTGCTACCTGCAACTGGAGTACCTGACTCACCAGCCTGGGCTCCCTTTACACTGTACTCTGTGACAGGCACTCAAGCCCCCTTCAGTACACATACAAGTAAGGATATACCCAGCTGCATCTTCACACAGATGCTGAAATCAGCTCTGCATGGGAAAGCTCAGCTAAGGGACCTCACACTTCCTTAAGCACGCACCCCACTTTGGAGGGTAAACCCAAAATTATTCTGTTTTGCGCTGCACAGGGAACTGTACAGCGTAAGCTCATTACATTCACCCTCTCCCTCAATGTGGAGGAAGATATGCAACAGCTTTCTGCCCCCAAGTTATGATTTCCACAATGGTTTTAGACAAAACAAAAACAAGTTTATTAACTACAAAAGATAGATTGTAAGTGATTATAAGGGATAGCAAACAGATCAAAGCAGATTCCTAGCAAATCTTAATATACTAAAGAGATTGGATATGAATAGCAAATTCTCACCCTAATTGTTGTTTTAGGCAGTTTGCAGAGATTCCTGAAGGTAAGCTGCACTTGCTTGCAGCTTAAAACTGCAGATATTCCTTTCACAGGGTAGAAATCCCTCTAGCCTGGGTTCAGCCCTTCTTCCCAAGTCCAGTCTCGGGTGTTTCCAGCAGTCTTCTTGGGTGGGGAGTCAGTGAAGAATCACGATGATGTCACTCCCCTGCCTTAAATAGCTTTGCATATTGCAGGAACCCTTTGTCTCCCCTCTTAGTTCCCATGCCCGGTCGGTGGAAAAACACTAGTATTCCAAGATGGAGTCTTGTACCAGGTGATCTGGTCACATGCCCCTGTGTAAAGCACCAATAACTCAGAGGCTGTTTCTCAGGAAGCGTCCTCAGGAAGGCTCCCCAGTGGGAGCTTAGCTTCTTCTAAGACCTATTCTCCCTAATGGCCCTTCCCAGCCAGCCATCTAGACTGATTGCATTCTGCCTAGTGGGCATTCCCCAGGTGTAAACATATTTGTAATACAGATTTATAGTCAATATTCCTAGCTTCAGATACACGTATAAATAGGATAATCATATTCAGTAATCATAACTTTTTCAATGATATCTCACATGACCTATCTGGTATAAAATACATCGTAGTTATGCCATAATCGTAGCATAACAATATCTCTGTCAAGAATATGGGGCATAGTGTCACAATCCTCTTCAAATAAATCATTTGATGGGTTTGCAGATTTATTTGGGCAAAGAAAACCATAGTCTTAAAAAGCATCCCAATGTTATCTCAATATTTTCTTAGTTCCCAAGCAAGTGCTTGTTGCCTTTCTTTTTAAAAACAACTTTTACAGTTTCAGTAATCTTTACTAATCTAATGTCCTATTCTATAAAGAGAGTATCTTCTTCCATTATTCATTTTTATTGACCGTTATCCTTTATGGCCTGTAAGTTTTGTATTTTTCTTAAGTAATTGAAAAGTTTTGCCCCCTCTTTCCCATTTTTAAGAAAAGAAAATACTAAAAAGTCCTCAAATACAGACTTTAATTTTTTGTTTGTTGAGCCCAGATGTGCCCAATTTTCAAAGTTGGCCGACGGTCATATTTCTCTCAGGGTATGTCTACACTTGAAATTGTGAGTGTGAATTCCAACTTGAGGAGATATACCTGTACTAGCTCTGATCTAGCTAATGCACGAAAAATAGTATATAGGCACAGCAGTGCAAGCAGCAGGAGGGGCTACCTGCCCCAAGTGTGCCCAGCAGAGACACTAGGTACAAATTCAAGCCAGCTAGCCCCTCTCTAACATATTTGTGTTGTCATGGCTGCACTCTATTTTTAGTGTACTAGCTCGATAGGAGCTAGCGCAAGTATGTCTCTTCAAGTTGGGGACACCCCCATCTCAAAGCATGCACCCCCTATGGGTGCGAGATGCCCTTTCTGGGGGTGCAAGATGTGCCAGATTTTTTTAGAAGGTAAATCACTGAAAACACAAATTAAGCACAGGCAGGTAAGTACAACTACTTTGTTTCATCAAACCTATGTATTTATTAACATTATACATTTTTTAACGATTACTGTATTATACAAACAAAAATATATCTAGGTTTAAAGAACTGACCTACTTCAATGATTTTTGATAAGGGGTGCGAGAACATATTTTGATTTTTGATAAGGGGTGCGAGAACATATTTTGAGAACCAAAGGGGTGCAGGCTGCAGTAAAGGTTAAGAGACACTGGTATAGAGATACCCACAGTTGTTTCAAGCCCATGTCTATTCTGTGTTCACCCTTGTGATATGTCCAGAAACCTTCAACAAATATCTGTGGTTATAACATGCTTGTGCAAACTCCCTAGCTTGATATAAATTAAAAGAAGGGGACCACTTTGGAACTGGAGCTGCAATTCTAACCTCTCCTGTTTGTCGGAGCTGATGAGGAATAATTTCTTTCTTAATGGAAAGCTTTGGTAATCTTGAAGAGGCAACTGAAGAAAGTAGCACGGGCTTGCAGGATGACTGCACTACCATAGTTAGGGTTTCATTGAGATTTTTCACTTAAAGCAAGGATTCAGCCTCTTTGTTCTATATGAAGAATACATTGGTAGGAGGAAAGATTCTCAGCTAGGCTGACCCCATACTCAGTGCAGCAGAGGAGAGGAAGGATAAAAGTGCCTCTAAGCAATCTTTCTGCTCTCCCAGCCTGGGGCCACTGAAGGCCATTTTGGCCCATACTATAATATAGACCAGTCTAAAGTCTGTTCTAAGTCCTGCTAGCAGGGACAGCCTTACAGGGATGACTCCTCAAGTGAAGGATTAGAAGGAGTGCTGTATGCCCTGGTCTGCACACATACCCTAAATGGAGACCACCATCTATAAAAATTCTTTCAAAAATGTGTGCGGAGGTGTTGGGTTCTTTAGAGCAATAAAAGTAAACAGTAATAGCAGTAAAACAAACAAAAAACTCACACCAATTCGTGTTAAAAATTGTGTTGCTGAAATATATTGTGAAATAATCAATTAAAAATAAATTACTGGGACATTTTCTCCTGGGACACTTTCTAATACCCATAGTATTAGAAATATCTTTTATAATACCCACTTTAAACCCATAAATTATTTTTCAAAGTTGATATTTTGGCACATGTAAATATTGGTGTTTAATATCAATTAGTTATTTGTCAGGTCCTTTGTCAGTAAGAACAATTTAATATTACATTTAAATATTTTATTTTCTCAGTCAAATGAAACAAAAATAGATTTCAAAGTTTAAATTGGTGTGTCTGTAGTTATTTATTTCCATAATTGTATAGTGTAACACTTCAAAAAAACAACAACAACCACAACCAAGAAAAATCTTTCACAAAAACCCTGTCATTTTTGAGGGCACCTGTTTATGATTGTGATGGACAATCCATATGTGTTAAGTGATGTCAGGTGAAGATTGTGCTTCCTCTAAATTGTTGTTGATTGGTTGCTGTGTAGCTGTGAACTGTAACAATGTAGGCTGTTAGTGGTGGGATCTTCTTTTACACAGAGGGAGATGTTCAGTGCCCATCAAGAAGAGTCAGGAGATCCTTTAACCTTTTGCTTTTGGACGCTGTTCAGTTTTACTCATTTGCAAAATGTAAACATGCATAATTTTCATAGTAAACAGGGTTCTCCAAGATCTTAGTAAAAGGTTGAGGGGAGTAAATGTCAAATAGTCTCAATGTGAGTCCTACATTGATTGGAGGCCTGCTAAAATTTGATCTCAAATAATTGTTGTTGTCCATAGACTAAGTTAAATGTGTGGAAAGAAGCTTTCTGGGAAGGGAATGCGGGGGTAGAAAATGAAAATGTGGAGAATACACTCTTTGGAGTTTTGATGGAAACTATGATAATAGGAGCTACCTGTATCAAATGATTTAGTCAATTTTAGAATTACACCTCCCTCATGGTGGCAAAGGATTTATTACATTGTAAAGTTGAAAACTAAAGTTAATAAAAGTGCTCTCCCCTGCCTGTCCCACATATGGTGAATAAAATCTCTTGGAAATGAGGTAATTAATTTTTTATAGACTCTTGAGGTATAGTGGGTCTGTAAGTGTTCTAAGAAGCTATAAGAACACACACACACACACACACACACTCTCTTACTTTACCAAAAAACCACAATCACATGAGAAGTTTGAAATGAATTCAAGTATTGGATTTCTTGGTGATCAATTTTAAAATAAAAAACTGTAAGAGCAAAGTTTCCAATTACTGATTGATAATCCTTTTTCAGCTCCAGCACTCTAGGGGTAGAGAGAGTATCCCCAAAAAGCTTGTGGGTGAGAAATGGAAAGGGCTGTCATCAAGGTTCACAGTGCCTCTTTATTTAACCTTGCATAATGACAGGTTTCAGAGTAGCAACTGTGTTAAACTGTATTCACAAAAAGAAAAGGGGAGTACTTGTGGCACCTTAGAGACTAACAAATTTATTTGAGCATAAGCTTTCGTGAGCTACAGCTCACTTCATCGGATGCATTCATCGGATGCATGTTGGTGTAGAGGATCTACAACCTATCCTGAAGGACGACCCATCACTCTCACAGGTCTTGGGAGATAGGCCAGTCCTTGCTCACAGACAGCCCCCCAACCTGCAGCAAATACTCACCAGCAACCACACAACAGAACCACTAACCCATGAACCTATCCTTGCAACAAAGCCCGTTGCCAACTGTGACTACATATCTATTCAGGGGACACCATCATAGGGCCTAATCACATCAGCCACACTATCAGAGGCTCCTTCACCTGCGCATCTACCAATGTGATATATGCCATCATGTGCCAGCAATGCCCCTCTGCCATGTACATTGGTCAAACTGGACAGTCTCTATGTAAAAGAATAAATGAACACAAATCAGATGTCAAGAATTATAACATTCAAAAACTAGTCGGAGAACACTTCAATCTCTCTGGTCGCTCAGTTACAGACCTAAGAGTGGCTATTCTTCAACAAAAAAAACTTCAAAAACAGACTCCAACGAGAGATTGCTGAATTGGAATTAATTTGGAAACTGGATACAATTAACTTAGGCTTGAATAGAGACTGGGAATGGATGGGTCATTACACAAAGTAAAACTATTTCCCCATGTTATTTCCCTCCCCTCCCCCCACTGTTCCTTAGACGTTCTTGTCAACTGCTGGAAATGGCCCACCTTGATTACTACTACAAAAGGTTTTCTTCCTCCCCCTCTCCTGCTGGTAATAGCTCATCTTAAGTGATCACTCTCCTTACAGTGTGTATGATAACACCCATTGTTTCATGTTCTCTGTGTATATAAATCTCCCCACTGCATTTTCCACTGAATGCGTCCGATGAAGTGAGCTATAGCTCACGAAAGCTTATGCTCAAATAAATTTGTTAGTCTCTAAGGTGCCACAAGTACTCCTTTTCTTTATTTAACCTGTCAGTTTTGTGGGTCCTGTTCCTTCTCTTTCATTGTTTTTAATAGTCGTCATGAAGCTGTAATTCCATCTGGGTATTTGTAGCTTGCAGTTATACTATAAAAAGAAAAATACGATGCTGCAACTACTTTTCTGGTTTTCCTTTTCCTTCTGTGGGATGGTGCTAATGGCAAAAAGAGGTATTTTCATTGTTTCATGTGTTTTTCCCTTCTGAGAGTCAAACAGAAAACTGAATGTAAACTAGCTGTTTCTGTTAATATTGCTCTCCATCCACTCAATAAGCACCACAACAGTTTAGTAAAGTTCAGGGATTGGTCATTTGAATATAAATGGGGCCATCTGGCTCATATAAAATTAGAGATGGAGCCCAAACTGGAACAGCACATCAGAATCCCCTCAGACTTTGAGAATGCTTGTGTCCAGAAATGAACTTCATGGTTTCTACTCATCTCTACATTGAAAAAGAGTCAACTGGGAGATGAATTAACTCTTTTTGTTGATATGGTTCAAGATTGAAAGGGTTTCCCCCCTTTGTCTCCAGCCAGCTTCTCCTGAAAACAGGAAATGAAATTGGTCCCACTGTCCCTGTGGACTGCCTCTGGTGCTGGTTCAGGATTTAGAAAACAGACAAAAATTCAGATATGTGCAGCAATGGATTGAGCAGTGTCCAAGTGATCACAGAACAATGACAGTGGTTCATAGCTGAGCACAGAGCTCAGTCAAAGCAAAATAAAAATTTAAACATTTTAAGAAAAATTGTGTCCATCTTTTGTCTTTCTTTTGTTCACTAGATGCTGCTCCTTATTTTCCATTGCCCAGGACTTTGGTTTACTGAGCTCATAGCTTGCCAGATTACTGGAGCCAATCTAAAATTTTGCCCCAAACAAGAAAGAAACCTGTAGTAAGATTTCTAATATATCTGTGTAGGTTCTTATATAGCATGCATCACTGTGGTGCCTGAGGGTGAAATTCACCCCAGTACAGAGACTGCATAAGGCCTATGCAACATTTAAATTCCTGACTTATTTTGAGGGTTTTAAGTGGTGCACAAGAATGAATTTCATCTTGAGTTAATCATGAATTTTGCACATATATATCTCTCATTCCTCCAATCAGCAGAACTTAGGGTTTGGGTGGAGTTTTTCTTTTGTTTTTTCTTTAGTTTTTTGTAGTTTTGTTGTAGGAAGACTTAAGTCTAAGAAGTGAGTTTGGCAGTTTACTCTAAAGATGCTGATATTCTGGTCATCCTAATATTTTCTGGGAGTGAGTTTTGGATTGGTAGGGTAGTTATTGAGAAAGCTCTATCTTCCACATTAGGTTAATGCTTGATGTTGATGGTTCCATTTTTCAGTGGAGCATAGCTGTTGTAGAAGATCACTTGGTTTCACTTTTCAAATTCTAGTGCGTCTTTGGTCAATGTTGATATTGGTAGAACCTTCAGCAGTCTTCAAAACTTCCAAACAATCTGTCTACTAGTCATTAGTAAGGTTACATTTATGTCACGGAATCCGTGAGTTCCAGAGACATCCAGGACATTTTTAGCTTCAGGCCATGGGGCTACAGGACTGGAGCTTGCAGCCAGTTGCGTTAATAAGTGTATTATGTGATGTCCTGGGTCTCAAACCCAGCGCTATGAGTTCCCACACAGCCACTGCATCCTGGCCTCCACCCAGTGTCTGATAAAACCTGGTGGGTTGAGGAGTTAGTAGGACTACAGCATCAGCCAAGGCACCACCCTGATCTGAGGAGCACCTGGCTCCAGCAATTGGTCCAAGCATGTTATTTAAGCCAGAAGGAGGCACAGGAAGTTGTCTGAACAACAAGGTGATATACAAAATATAAACAATGTAAACTGTGCAAAGTAAATCAGATGTTTAAAATTCAGTTTGAGCAGCTTTTTTAAAATTATGAGTCAGGCCTGAAAAAATCATAAGATTGACTTAAAACCATGAGATCTCAAATATTTTGGCTGTTCTTTTTATTTGCCTTCTGGTTTGTGTTTTTAGGAGTCACAAAAGCTAGAAACTTTTTTTTTAAATGGAAGCTGAAATTCTCATGTACTCCTGTGATTCCAGGAGCTGGGGCTTTAAAATAAAACACTAAATCTGGTAATAATTGTGATAAAAATGTGAGAACTGGCAACTCTGTTTTTTCTAATATAAGCTAGGTTATAAATTATTTTTAAAATGCCTAGTATCTCTTTTCCACTACAATGGAAGATTGTAGCGCTCATATAATACCTTTATTTTTATTGAGTGCCAACACCATGCTTAGCATTGTACAAGCAGAGTAAGGCAAGGTTTTTTCCTTCAAGAAGCTCACTGTACAATTATGTTGCCAGATTCATGTTTGTCTCTGTGAACAGATCCAGGTAAATGCACAGAATGACCATTTACCAAAAGCCTCATAATGAATTGAAAGTCACAGTGAGGAATAACTAAAAGCCATTTATAAAAAAGAGTATTATGTTCTAACACTGTTTTTTTCTCCGTGATTATGCAGAGATGGCAACAGTTGAAAGAAAGTTGCCAGCTAACCCTCACCCACAAATTTGTATCTTTGCTAATCAATTTGATCAGAAAACTAATAACCAATCAATCCTACTCACTTCCCCACTGCATGCCCACAAGTCCAGTTTCCTGTTGTTGTAGTTACATTGTTAAGGTACCCCTTTTCACTTATTTGAAAACCAATCTTGTTTCTTTTATTTTATACATACCAGCATGCCTTCTAGCATTTAACTTCATCTTGACTTGCAACAATAACTTCAACTTACACAGTGCCTTTTCATGCCAAAACATCTCAAGGCATTTTACTAAAGATGTCAGTAACTTAATCATACAGTCGGCAGTTCCAAATTCTACATTATTAGCTGAAAACAAAGGGAAAAACGAGTGAGTTCAGGCTGATTTTAGGAGTGAAAGAATGGAAGCATCCTTGATATCTCTGGTTTGCAGAGAAAAGGTGCTAAATGAAAGAACTACCATGTAATTTGACATTTAGTTAATGATGAGATATGAAGACCAGAATCAGGTTACCTTGATTGGCATAAATTGTGAAACATCACAGCAAGAGCATAGTCCAAAATTCTGAAGGGCTTTGTCAACTGAAACAGCACCTGGAATATCAACCGGTTTAAATGAGCCAAAACTGAAATTATCTACTTCCTCCATCTACTGTAAATAGGATCTTAGTAGCAGAACTATTTTTTATCAGTTTTAGTCTGTTAATTGTGCAAGCAGCAATGTCAGAAAAAGTGCATTACTGAAGTCTAAACAAGAGAGAACAAAGATATTGTTTTATCACAAGAGTAGCAAAATCGCATACTGTAATGTTCCTAATGTAGTACAGTAGAACCTCAGAATTACAAACATCTCGGGAATGGAGGTTGTTCATAACTCTGAAATGTTCATATCTCTGAACAAAATATTATTGTTATTTCAGAAGTTTACAACTGAACGTTGATTTAATACAGCTTTGAAACTTTACTATGCAGAAGAAAAATGATGCTTTAACCATCTTAATTTAAATGAAACAAGCACAGAAACAGTTTCCTTACCTTGTCAAATCTTTTTTTAAATTTTCCTTTTTTTTTTTAGTACTTTATATTTAACACAATACTGTACTTTATTGCTTTCTTTGGTTTCTGCTGCTGTCTGATTGTGTACTTCCAGTTCCAAATGAGGTGTCTGGTTGACTGGTCAGTTCATAACTCTGTGCTCATTACTAAGAAGTTCTACTACAGTAGTTTTGTCACAGTAGACCTGTAATTCAAATATTGGAGCAGCACAGCATTTGACAATGCATGTGTTAATAACATTGGTACATCATATATCACACAAGCAAAGTAGTTTAGTTTAATCCATTAAATCAACAGTTATTATGAAGGGACAACTGAACAAACCTTTACACCACTAGTGCCATGAGCAGAAATATTACAGAAATCAAAAAGCTATCAGTTACACTTTTACCTATAGTATTTAGGCAATGAGCAAGTAAATGCTTCCATTTACAAGCAATTATCTATCTATCAAAATTCATTGTAGAGCACAGTGAATAATTAGCAACAAATAATTTATTCAAATTTAGCCTATTTTTCTTGATTAATATCAACAAACAGGGATTTCTCCAAATGCATTCATTATTCAAATTTATTAACCAATATCTTTGAGTTTTTTAATTATTGTGAATATTCAAAATTTGAACTGTGTGGCTTTAATATAATTAGTCAGTTAAGTTGCATGGTATTAATTCCCAACTGGATGAGAAAGCAAGCACTCCTGGAATGAATAAATGCTTGCTTGTACAAAATTTAAATCCTGTTTCCACAAATACTCCCACGTATAACCTGAAATTTGCTTTTTGCAATGTTTGCCAGTAAAACTTGATTGTGAAAAGTGACCACCTTAGAGGAGTAAGAACTTAGTAAATCAGATCTATTTAAAATTCAAACTAATAGATTTTTAGTTTAGTTTAGTTTATTTTGCATTATTCAGTGAGCTCTGGTATGTTATATTTCTGTAAGATTGTGGAATTATAACCAGGTATCATTAGATAAAGTGATGACATTTCTTGATGCACAAGTACTATTGCATCACAAACTTAAAGTGACATAATGTTAAAGAAATGGTAACTGATTGCTTTTGTTTTCTGTGTTTCTGTATTGATATCAATAACTCAGTATTTTCTACACCTGATCTTTTCTCCTACTTCAGTGAGTACTAAATTGTATTTATTTTTATTTAGTCCTGAAGTTGTAAAGAGTGAACCATACGGTGAGAAGGCTGATGTCTGGGCTGCGGGGTGCATCCTTTATCAGATGGCAACTCTGAAGCCACCTTTTTCCAGCACGAACATGCTCTCCTTGGCAACTAAAGTACGCAGGTTTGCTAGATCAAACTGCAGTTATTTTTGCATGCACCTTCTGGGTCTCCCAGGGTTCAAATATATGATTACAGAAGACAAGTTACTTTGCACTACAAAAATGTGAATGAGTAGAAGTAAAATCTGGGTGTGTATTGCAATATTGCCATTGTAACCATTAGAAGTTACATTATATACAGAGTATCATCTTACAGTTTAATTACCAATACATTTTTACCCTATAATTTGATGGTAGGATCTTTAGATTCTAAAGGTTTCTGATGGTACTATAGGGTTGGATTTACAATAGGGTGTGCACTACTAGCAGTCTAGAACATTATCATAGATAAAAGATATTTCAGTTTTTGTGTAAATTTCACCCTGACTTAAATGCTGTAGCTCTTTAGCCTACAGTTACCTAATATTATATTAATCTGTTTATCTGATAACAAGTTCTGCATTAGAAGATAGGATCCAAAGTTTCTTTATGAACATATACCGGTGATGTAATGTCTGTCATGTTGTTCCAAGGAAAAACATTAATCACACAGACTTCCATATGTAAAATGGAATATCTTTATTTTCTTCACTCTCAACTATTTATTTTGCAGATAGTAGAGGCTATGTATGAACCAGTGCCAGAAGGTGTCTACTCTGAAAAATTGTCAGTTACTATTAAAAGGTAGGTTTCAGAGTAGCAGCCATGTTATCTGTATCCACAAAAAGAGCAGGAGTACTTGTGGCATCTTAGAGACTAACAAATTTATTAGCGCGTAAGCTTTCATGGGCTACAGCCCATTTCATTGGATGCATATAATGGAACATATAGTAAGAAGATATATATATACACACACACACACACACAAAAACACAGAAGGTGGAAGTTGCCATACAAACTGTGAGAGGCTAATTAATTAAGATGAGCTGTTATCAGCAGGAGAAAAAAACTTTTGTAGTGATAATCAAGAAGGCCCATTTAGACAGTTGACAAGAAGGTGTGAGGATACTTAACAAAAGGAAATAGATTCAATATGTGTAATGACCCAGCCACTCTGTCTCTATTCAAACCCAAGTTAATGGTATCTAGTTTGCATATTAATTCAAGCTCAGAAACAGAAAAGCTTCAAAAATGGACTCCAATGAGAAACAGGATACTTATAAATGCATCTGATGAAGTGAGCTGTAGCTCACGAAAGCTTATGCTCTAATAAATTAGTTAGTTTCTAAGGTGCCACAAGTACTCCTTTTTTTTTTGCGAATACAGACTAACACGGCTGCTACTATGAAACAGGATACTTATAGCCTCATACCTTGTTGTCAACTGTCTAAATGGGCCATCTTGATTATCACTACAAAAGTTTTTTTCTCCTGCTGATAATAGCTCATCTTAATTAATTAGCCTCTTACAGTTTGTATGGCAACTTCCATCTTCTCTGTATGTGTATATATATATCTTCTTACTATATGTTCCATTCTATGCATCCAATGAAGTGGGCTGTAGCCCCCGAAAGCTTATGCTCTAATAAATTTGTTAGTCTCTAAGATGCCACAAGTGCTCCTGTTCTTTTTATTAAAAGGTAATTACTCATGTACTTTTTTCTCAGTCTTTCCAGAAAGGTGCTTTGTTTTGTACATTTTCATTAATACAGATGGCAATGTAACAATGTACTGACTTTAATAATCTTCAGTTTTTGTCTCTAAATGTAGAAGTGCTTCAGGATTAAAGGAAGAAGGAGAGAGGTGCTCACACTGCTAATAATACATATAAGACATGCCACTATCATCAGCATGTCTAACTTGTAATATTGGTTTCTCTTGTAAATGGTTTATTGGTTGTATGTTTCCTTTTTTATAATTAAAAAGTGCCTGATAGGTTGAGTCGTGTAATAAAATGAGTCTCCCAGTGCCTCTTTTTAAGATATTGCATGTTTCCATATCCTGCAAATTATAATAGAATGTTCATTTGTTTCTATTGATACAGGAGTTTCTTTAGAAATTTTTTAAATTCAGGATGTTTCTCTTGTATTTATCTTCATGTAATGAGAAGCACTGATGAATGTACAATTTGTAAACATAAGTCTATAGCTCAGAGTTACCTCTGTTGTATCCCTGGTTTTTCTTTTTCTCTGTCTGTGTTTTATATAATTTAGGGATTTATTGTGTGTATGAATTTTAGACTTCCAGATGCTGAAGGCTCTGTCCTTTATTATTGGAAATTCAGCAAGGAATTTGATTTGCTCTCTCATCTTGGCATTACTCTGACATGAAGTAAGCACTCAGGAGACAAGTTTTTTGGAGAGAAGTAGTGGTCTAGGCTTATAGAAACGTAGAATTGTAGGATTGGAAGGGACCTCGAGAGGTCTTCTAGTTCAGTTGCCTGCACTCAAGACAGGGCAAAGTACTCTAAGACCATCCCTAACAGGTGTTTGTCTAACCTGCTCTTTAAAAATCTCCAATGATGGAGATTCCACAACTTCCCTAGACAATTTATTCCAGTGCTTAACTACCCTAACAGTTAAGAAGTTTTTCCTAATGTCCAACCTAAACCTCCCTTGCTGCAATTTAATCCCATTGCTTCTTGTCCTGGCCTCAGAGGTTAAATAGAACAATTTTTCTCCCTCCCTGTAACAACCTTTTATGTACTTGAAAACTGTTATCATGTCCCCTTTCAGTCTTTTCTTCTCCAGATTAAACAAACCAATTTTTTTCCAATCTTCCCTCATGGAAGGTCATGTTTTCTAGAACTTTAATAATTTTTGTTGCTCTTCTCTGGACTCTCTCCAGTTCATCCACATCTTTCCCAAAATGTGGCACCCAGAACTGGACATAATACTCCAGCTGAGGCCTAATCAGTGAGAGTAGAGCAGAAGAATTACTTCTTGTTGCTTACAACAGTCTTGCTAATACATCTCAGAATGATGTTTACCCCTTTTCAACATTGTTACACTGTTGACTCATATTTAGCTTGTGGTCCACTATGACTGGTGATAATGGGCAAGGCAAGAAGTACACATTTTGAGTTTGTGCACTTCTGAGTATCTTCAACTTCCCCTGCCTCCCTTAACAAAAAATCAACCTGAAACAAAAATGCTTCTGCTTTCTTCCTCAAATGTGGGATTCTGCCTCCAAAAAAGTCAAACTGACCCCACAAAAGGAAGACTTGGGTCCTATATCAGCATCATTTCTATACATAGAGTTCCTGTTCTCTCATGGCCCTGAACAGTGAGAAATTCTAGCTTATGTCTAGGCTTAGCAGAATTCAATTTTTATTTTTTTTATAATTTTGACAGATACTATTGATGTTTATTTTTAAGTGGTGTTTTAGATTTTTATTGATTTAAATTTTCACAGTTGTGGAAAATTATGGGGGGTCAAGCAATAGGGGTTAGACAGTAATTATATAATGACAGGAGATGTTGACATTCAAAGAGCTAAAGATTTATAACTGTTAAAACACAAATTGTCAACATCACATGTCAAAACATAGCTAGTAAATAGCCCTAAATCAAACTCTGAGTTCTCAAGCAGCACTTTTCTTACTTTGCCTGTCTGTACATTTAGATTATTATCAATGGAAGTATTTTTGTCAGTTTCTGTGTGTATGGTGAAATTGATATTTACCAACATTTACCAATAAAAATCTAAACTTTCCAAGCCTATTGATGTATTGGAAAGGTTAGAATCCCAGCTTTCCAGTAGGATTCAACCTCAAGCTTGAAACGGTCCTGACATAAATTACTTTCAAGTCATGCCACTTTTAGGCATAAAAAACATATTTTTGGTTGTTTTCAAAAGATTTTATGATCCGTGAACAGTTAGTTTCACAGTAACTAAGGAAGCCTGGCTATACAAGTGAAAGAAGTCAAAAAAACAATAACATATCTAAAATAGGTATGGGGTTTTGTAGCATATGTGGCACATTCTATGTTACTGGCACTCATTTGGAATGAATTGCATTACTCACTTACTTCTCACCACTTAACAATTATGCTGTTATCTCAAATGTATCCTGATAATACCTTCATGCCTCATCGTGCCGTAATCATGTATTCATTCTGTCTCTTTCTGACTGGATCAGATCCTCATGGTGACTTCAAGGGAGTTATCCCTTTTTACAGTGCTGAGGATCTGTCCCTCTGTCTTTCTTCCTCCCTCTTATTCATAAATAAATAATAATACTTTCTTTTACATTTTTTAAAGTATCTGATTGGTTGAGGGCCTGCTATTCAGTTACCTTTTATAACTATACACACAGTGACTACTGTAACCTGTTCACTGATAATCCCATATAATTATCAGTATAACTGAACTTTTCATCACTTTATCTACATTCTAATAAGTTATAATAGATGTAACAGATAATTATATGAAAGAAGTTGGGAATAAGGTGTCACTAGCACAAATGCTCTATTTGGGTGATATTAACAGTTGTGGCAAGCATAAAATAAACCAGATAAATATTCTGCATTCCTTAGTATTAATCAATTGAAGTATTATGTTCAGTTTTTGGTTCAGACTTTCAAAGAGATTTAGACAAAATGAAAAGAGTTCAAGGAAAACAGCAAAAATAAAATATGGAAAATAAGATCTATGGATAAAAGTTAAGAAAGCTGGCCATGTTCACTCCAGATGATTGAGATGTGATACCTGCCCATAATAGAGATGCTATAAATAAGCCAGGTATCAGTTTTTCAGCCAATGAGGAGCAAAGAAACAATGGCTTTATGTTGCAACTGGTAATTTATGTTCAATATTTCAGGTAAAATTTGTAAATATAAGAACTTGTTGCCAGAGGAAGTTGTGAAATCACAGTCATGATTATATTCATGGTTAAATATCCATCTCTTAGATGTTCAGTAGTAAATAAATCAGTTCTGCCATGATTCAGGGGAAATGGATTAATGACCCACTAGAGGTCCTTTCCAGCTCAAATTATTCTTGGAAATTCTCACAAATTTCAGTGGATTGAAGTGAAGAAAACTTCCCTTTGATTGCCATTTTTTAAAACAGAAAACAAGTCTGCATCTGGTAAAAGGAAAAGAATACAAAAGTTTGAATAAAGCTAGGGAGGAACAAAATGACATGCACCATAAAGATCTTGAACAGTTGGCACAGAGAGAGATTTAAATAGGCTTGTTTTCTCAAGTACTGTATAAAACATCTTATAAGGTATTACTATAAATGTAGGATATGTTTATTAAAATAGCACTCTTTAAGGAATAACAAAATCATTTTCTGAATTTTTCCCTTCAAGAAGTGTGTTTGATTCATGTACACACATACCTGAACTCAGCTGGTTGAAAGTACTTTGGGGGCAGATCCTCAGCTGCTGTCAATTGTCCTCTGCTCTTCCCCTCTTCTGTCAGTATCAGATATTGGCCTTGTCATATATTATTAACGTATAATGCTGCCCGACACTTAACTGCAGCATAAGAGTCAATACTGAATGTGAGAACACTACTTAAAATTTACCATTACAAAGACTTTCACAATAATCTTTTTATAAACTAGTTAGCAGATGTTCTCACTTTGTACTGAAGTGCTCTGTACCAGTCGAACACTGTATGCATTTGTTTGTTTGGTTTTTATTCATTTTTGGAATTTCAAGCTGTTGACCTACTAGATTTCAGTTTTATCCTAGCTGCTGGCCAAGATGACCACTGATAATTACCAGTGAATATGTGTTAGTGGATTAAGTGGAAAACCAGAAACAGGTAAATAAAACGGTGGTGTTATGCATAGATTTTTCATGAGGTAATCACAGGTTTCAGAGTAGCAGCCGTGTTAGTCTGTATTCGCAAAAAGAAAAGGAGGTGGAAAGGAGGTGGTGGAAAAAACAGAGGAGAGATTTATATACACACACACAGAGAACATGAAACAATGGGTTTATCATACACACTGTAAGGAGAGTGATCACTTAAGATAAGCCATCACCAACAGCGGGGGGGGGGGGGGGGGGAGAAAGGAGGAAAACCTTCCATGGTGACAAGCAGGTAGGCTAATTCCAGCACTTAACAAGAATATCAGAAAAAGAAAAGGAGTACTTGTGGCACCTTAGAGACTAACAAATTTATTAGAGCATAAGCTTTCGTGAGCTACAGCTCACTTCATCGGATGCATTTGGTGGAAAAAACAGAGGAGAGATTTATATACACACACACAGAGAACATGAAACAATGGGTTTATCATACACACTGTAAGGAGAAAAAAGAAAAGGAGTACTTGTGGCACCTTAGAGACTAACAAATTTATTAGAGCATAAGCTTTCGTGAGCTACAGCTCACTTCATCGGATGCATTTGGTGGAAAAAACAGAGGAGAGATTTATATACACACACACAGAGAACATGAAACAATGGGTTTATCATACACACTGTAAGGAGAGTGATCACTTAAGATAAGCCATCACCAACAGCAGGGGGGGGAAGGAGGAAAACCTTTCATGGTGACAAGCAGGTAGGCTAATTCCAGCAGTTAACAAGAATATCAGAGGAACAGTGGGGGGTGGGGTGGGAGGGAGAAATACCATGGGGAAATAGTTTTACTTTGTGTAATGACTCATCCATTCCCAGTCTCTATTCAAGCCTAAGTTAATTGTATCCAGTTTGCAAATTAATTCCAATTCAGCAGTCTCTCGTTGGAGTCTGTTTTTGAAGCTTTTTTGTTGAAGTATAGCCACTCTTAGGTCTGTGATCGAGTGACCAGAGAGATTGAAGTGTTCTCCAACTGGTTTTTGAATGTTATAATTCTTGACGTCTGATTTGTGTCCATTCATTCTTTTACGTAGAGACTGTCCAGTTTGGCCAATGTACATGGCAGAGGGGCATTGCTGGCACATGATGGCATATATCACATTGGTAGATGCGCAGGTGAACGAGCCTCTGATAGTGTGGCTGATGTGATTAGGCCCTATGATGGTATCCCCTGAATAGATATGTGGACAGAGTTGGCAACGGGCTTTGTTGCAAGGATAGGTTCCTGGGTTAGTGGTTCTGTTGTGTGGTGTGTGGTTGCTGGTGAGTATTTGCTTCAGATTGGGGGGCTGTCTGTAAGCAAGGACTGGTCTGTCTCCCAAGATCTGAGAGAGCGATGGCTCGTCCTTCAGGATAGGTTGTAGATCCTTGATGATGCGTTGGAGGGGTTTTAGTTGGGGGCTGAAGGTGATGGCTAGTGGCGTTCTGTTGTTTTCTTTGTTGGGCCTGTCCTGTAGTAGGTGACTTCTGGGTACTCTTCTGGCTCTGTCAATCTGACCACTATTCCTACTGTACCTACTGACCGCTATTCCTACCTACATGCCTCTAGCTTTCATCCAGATCATACCACTCGATCCATTGTCTACAGCCAAGCGCTATGATATAACCGCATTTGCTCCAACCCCTCAGACAGAGACAAACGCCTACAAGATCTCTGTCATGCATTCCTACAACTACAATACCCACCTGCTGAAATGAAGAAACAGATTGACAGAGCCAGAAGAGTACCCAGAAGTCACCACCTAAGAGTGGCTATCCTTCAACAAAAAAGCTTCAAAAACAGACTCCAACGAGAGACTGCTGAATTGGAATTAATTTGCAAACTGGATACAATTAACTTAGGCTTGAATAGAGACTGGGAATGGATGAGTCATTACACAAAGTAAAACTATTTCCCCATGGTATTTCTCCCCCCCACCCCACCCCCCACTGTTCCTCTGATATTCTTGTTAACTGCTGGAATTAGCCTACCTGCTTGTCACCATGGAAGGTTTTCCTCCTTTCCCCCCCCCTGCTGTTGGTGATGGCTTATCTTAAGTGATCACTCTCCTTACAGTTTTCAGAGTAGCAGCCGTGTTAGTCTGTATTTGCAAAAAGAAAAGGAGTACTTGTGGCACCTTAGAGACTAACAAATTTATTAGAGCATAAGCTTTCGTGAGCTACAGCTCACTTCATCGGATGCATTTGGTGGAAAAAACAGAGGAGAGATTTATATACACACACACAGAGAACATGAAACAATGGGTTTATCATACACACTGTAAGGAGAGTGATCACTTAAGATAAGCCATCACCAACAGCAGGGGGGGGAAGGAGGAAAACCTTTCATGGTGACAAGCAGGTAGGCTAATTCCAGCAGTTAACAAGAATATCAGAGGAACAGTGGGGGGTGGGGTGGGAGGGAGAAATACCATGGGGAAATAGTTTTACTTTGTGTAATGACTCATCCATTCCCAGTCTCTATTCAAGCCTAAGTTAATTGTATCCAGTTTGCAAATTAATTCCAATTCAGCAGTCTCTCGTTGGAGTCTGTTTTTGAAGCTTTTTTGTTGAAGTATAGCCACTCTTAGGTCTGTGATCGAGTGACCAGAGAGATTGAAGTGTTCTCCAACTGGTTTTTGAATGTTATAATTCTTGACGTCTGATTTGTGTCCATTCATTCTTTTACGTAGAGACTGTCCAGTTTGGCCAATGTACATGGCAGAGGGGCATTGCTGGCACATGATGGCATATATCACATTGGTAGATGCACAGGTGAACGAGCCTCTGATGGTGTGGCTGATGTGATTAGGCCCTATGATGGTATCCCCTGAATAGATATGTGGACAGAGTTGGCAACGGGCTTTGTTGCAAGGATAGGTTCCTGGGTTAGTGGTTCTGTTGTGTGGTGTGTGGTTGCTGGTGAGTATTTGCTTCAGATTGGGGGGCTGTCTGTAAGCAAGGACTGGTCTGTCTCCCAAGATCTGAGAGAGCGATGGCTCGTCTTTCAGGATAGGTTGTAGATCCTTGATGATGCGTTGGAGGGGTTTTAGTTGGGGGCTGAAGGTGATGGCTAGTGGCGTTCTGTTGTTTTCTTTGTTGGGCCTGTCCTGTAGTAGGTGACTTCTGGGTACTCTTCTGGCTCTGTCAATCTGTTTCTTCACTTCAGCAGGTGGGTACTGTAGTTGTAGGAATGCATGATAGAGATCTTGTAGGTGTTTGTCTCTGTCTGAGGGGTTGGAGCAAATGCGGTTATATCGTAGCGCTTGGCTGTAGACAATGGATCGAGTGGTATGATCTGGATGAAAGCTAGAGGCATGTAGGTAGGAATAGCGGTCAGTAGGTTTCCGATATAGGGTGGTGTTTATGTGACCATCGCTTATTAGCACCGTAGTGTCCAGGAAGTGGATCTCTTGTGTGGACTGGTCCAGGCTGAGGTTGATGGTGGGATGGAAATTGTTGAAATCATGGTGGAATTCCTCAAGAGCTTCTTTTCCATGGGTCCAGATGATGAAGATGTCATCAATGTAGCGCAAGTAGAGTAGGGGCATTAGGGAACGAGAGCTGAGGAAGCGTTGTTCTAAGTCAGCCATAAAAATGTTGGCATACTGTGGGGCCATGCGGGTACCCATCGCAGTGCCGCTGATTTGAAGGTATACATTGTCACCAAATGTGAAATAGTTATGGGTCAGGACAAAGTCACAAAGTTCTGCCACCAGGTTAGCCGTGACAGTATCGGGGATACTGTTTCTGACGGCTTGTAGTCCATCTTTGTGTGGAATGTTGGTGTAGAGGGCTTCTACATCCATAGTGGCTAGGATGGTGTTTTTAGGAAGATCACCAATGGACTGTAGTTTCCTCAGGAAATCGGTGGTGTCTCGAAGATAGCTGGGAGTGCTGGTAACGAAGGGCCTGAGGAGGGAGTCTACATAGCCAGACAATCCTGCTGTCAGGGTGCCAATGCCTGAGATGATGGGGCGTCCAGGATTTCCAGGTTTATGGATCTTGGGTAGCAGATAGAATACCCCAGGTCCTTACAGTGTGTATGATAAACCCATTGTTTCATGTTCTCTGTGTGTGTATATATAAATCTCTCCTCTGTTTTTTCCACCAAATGCATCTGATGAAGTGAGCTGTAGCTCACGAAAGCTTATGCTCTAATAAATTTGTTAGTCTCTAAGGTGCCACAAGTACTCCTTTTCATTAGGTAATGGATCTTTCAATAGGTGCTTGACTCCTGATGCAGAGACTCGTCCAGACATAGTAGAAGTCAGTTCAATGATATCTGATGTGATGATGAAGTATTTAGATGGCTTGTCCACCTCCCAGTTTGCTTTGGAGAAGAAGCTGGAGCGCGAGAGGAGACGTACCCAGAGATATTTCATGGAGGCTAATAGGAATGCAGTGACATGTCACCAGCAACTTGCCATCTTATCTCACGTAAGTAAATGACTTAGGGTTTTGTTTTTTCTTTTACACTGTGCTATACCTGTGACATTTTGTAGACTAATAAAATATATGCATTTCTCAATTAAAGGGCCTATTGCTTTATAAAATTAAAGTTGAAATCCATGTAGGTTTTAAAATTTATTTTAAACTTAATAGTTATTAATTTTCCCATGTGCACACAAATACAAGTAACAGTTACAATATCTTACAAACTACCTTAATCCAATATTGAAAATGGCATGAATCAGACTGAAATATACTGGCTCTTGCATTTTTAATAGAATCTTCTAACATTTAATTATGTATGCACATTTTTAAATGGATAGTGAATAGCAAAATGTACACTTGGCCGCAATGGAATAATTCTGTGCATGATTCACAAACAATGGCACCTAGAAAGTGGCACCTACACATATTTAATTTTTAATTACAGGTTGGTAGATAAAGAGTAGTGAACTGATAATGTGTTTGCTAAGCTTGTCTTGCTATCTGATATAGTTCTTCAGAAACATCTTTTGCAGTTCTTTCATTTCATTCAAGCTTTGTTTTGTGAGCTTGTGTTCTGTGAGCTTAGTCAAGGATTTCAGTGTTTTACTTAATGAAGGTCAGCTCATATGTATTCTTGGAGAATTTACTGAAAAAAATGACAGAAAAAAGTTTTCCACAGTAAAAACTCATAGTATAAATTATTATAAACTCAAGAAAAAAGTAAAGTTATGATAATTATAAAGCTATACTGGTAGAGTCAGAAATCACATCTCTCTGAGGAGGGCACTTTTTAACACTTCTGTTATTTGAGCTCACCCTTCTATCTCTCACTGAAAATCCTCTGTCGTCTTCTAGAAAAAGATTGACAGTAGCTCCCAGTCCCAAGTCAGTGTTTTTATTAAACAAAAAATGAAAATTACTTTTTCCCATAGAAAATTTCATCAAAAGCGAGACATTCCTGAAAATATTTCAAAGACATTTTCTGATGGATAACGTCTCTCAAAATTTTTTGACCAGTTCTACTTCAATTGCTCTCTAAAATTATGTAGAGAGAGAAGTACTGAGTGAGGTCTTTTACATGCTTTGATGTGGGGGAGGAGTCTGGTGTGCCCTTTTCATCTTAATGAGGCACCCTTTCTAGTCACAGACAGGCAGTTGAAAAAAATACAGACTTGAAGCTTTTTGTATTTCCCAGTAACCTGAATAAGTAGATATTCCTTCAGCATTCCCAATTTTCAGTGCCTTCTTGGAAGAATTGTCACTTTTGTCCCATTCTGCAGTTGTGATCTGGGCATTTTGGTGCTTATCTTTTATATCACTATTCCATTGGGAGCTGAACTTCTGTTTATTTTTACATGAATAAACTCTTTATTTTTAACTTGACAAGTTCAAATATTATGCCCTTTTGGATAGGTTCAAAAATCTCTGCGTAACCTGAATATTAGAGCTCCCTTCCTGAAATGTACTGGGATCTCTTTGCACTGTTTCACCAACACAAAGCAGCTCTACAAACAGTGCAGTGGCTGGAATCCTGCAGTAATATAGAAGCAGCTGCTACACTTTTCCTCCCAATGAATGGCAAGTGGCATGCCCAGTGGGAAGGAGCATGGCCTGGGCTTTTTGGTGCCCCAGTAATCCCTGGTTGTTGTGACTGCTCCCAAAGCTATTGGCAGCTAGTTTCATGAAGAGCAGCTGTAACTTACACAATAAAACTGGACAGTCACATAACCAGCTCAGAATCAGGGGCATTCAAAGTGACTTAATTCCACTTTTGCCTTGTAATCTTCTATCATCTCTAAACTGAACTCTGTTCTCCCTAGCTACAGCTAAGCATGGTGGCCCTACTTCTGATAACCTTTCATTTGTTTCCAAGTATCATCTGCATTATAAGGGAAAAATTTAGTTAGCAAAACAGTTATGAGTTTATTTTTTCTCATGTCAGCTCCAGAACACAAATAAGAATTGGATTAGTTTAATATTTATTTTTATTTTCC
Organism: Dermochelys coriacea; assembly: GCF_009764565.3. Taxonomy (NCBI): domain Eukaryota; kingdom Metazoa; phylum Chordata; order Testudines; family Dermochelyidae; genus Dermochelys; species Dermochelys coriacea. Next base: position 198,579,007 of record NC_050069.1, read on the forward strand.
TCTTCATTTGTGCCTAGATGTATCTTTTACTTGATGGATTTGAGTATTATTCATTGATGAGGGTTAAATTAAATACATCTTCAGCCAGTCAGATACTAGTTCATTCCTAAAAGTATTTTTCTTTTAAGACAATTGTGTATGTATGTTTAGGCTGGTCTCCTATTAGTTGAAGGAAATAATATGTTTGTTTTGAAATCATTCAGAATGCAACAGGTTATTAATGTTACAGGGAGCATAATACAATCTTGACTTCAATTTCAAATATGCAAACCTTGTACTTGTGATTACAGTTTCATGGAGGCAGCTTACATCTGCACTGATGTACACAATTGTTTTTTATTTTAAAATGACCAAGGACCATTATTTGTCTTGAAAATCTAGCCCTCCATGAACTGTTATCTTCTTCCTCTTTTGCTCTATTGATCTCATCCTGACGCTGCTCCATTTTGGCATTTAATTAGCACATATTTGAACTACAGTTTAAGAACTGGAAGCTAGTTTTTGTATGATTAAAAAAACCTGGAAGAGGTTGCTTGCTTAATCATAGTACAGTATAATCAGTAAACTTTTACAGGATTTGGGAGAATAAGATACGTCCGTTGTGAAAAATGTTTTGGTGGTATTATTTTGTCAAGAGTTGCTGAATGTGGTAAATTAGCCATTTCTTGTATGATTTATTTTCTAAATTGTCAGCTTTGAAAATATATGATCAACATATCAAAGACATTAGAAAGACAAGGAAAAGCATATTAATTAATTTCATTTAGTTGCAGTTCATTAATGTGTTCAAGTGTTTTTATGCCATTTATTATAGTGGTATCATCACTGCTCTGCAATTAAGAGTGATAATTATAACCCTCTATGCCCACCCCACCATCCTTTTATTTTAGAGTTTTATAGTTGTATAATAATGTATTTAATATTTATAATATTTTACATTATATAATATAAAAACACTTTGGGCTGAAAAGTGGCAAAAAAAGACCCAAGTCTTTCTTTAAATAGTAATAACTTTCTTTTTATTACTTTTTAAAAAATTTTCAATCATTTCTGAAAGTTTGTGTTGCGAACAGGTCAGAAAGAAACTTAACAGTATAAGATTTTTTGTTTTTCATAATCATAGATTCCTAGAAGTTAGCAATGGAAGTGATTTATTATATACAGAGTCCACCCCTTTGAAAGTGGAAGATACAATCTTCTGATAGTACTCATATCCTTGGTGATGAGGGCCATATAAGTACATGGATGGGGGGAGAGAGAGAGAGAAAGAGAGTGTGTGTGTGTGTGTGTGTGTGTGTGTGTGTGTGTGTGTGTGTGTGTGTGTGTGTGTGTGTGTCAGATATTGCACTGATACACCAACGTCGGGAAGGTGGTGATTATAGAGAGGAATAGGAATAGGGAGTTCGCTCAACAGGTTAACTCCACAGAGCACTTGGAAAGGACGCAGAAGTGTGGTTCATGTATAGCAAAATTTTTTAAAGAATAGTAAGAGGTGAGACACAATTTATTTAGCTTATATACTTAAAAATAAGAAAGGGTTTTTGCTCAAAATGGGGAAGATGGGAGCAAGATTTTCTATTATGCCTTCCCTCCTCCTATCAAGAGCCATCAGAAAGTTCAGGCAAGGCAGGACATTGAAAATCTGATTCTCAGGCCTTCAGAGCACAATGAAAAAAATCTACATATCAACTTCTAATTCTCTCAGATCTTCAGTCTCAGACAGATCTTACACCCAGATCTGAAATCACTGCACTTGGTGGCTGGGATTATAGCATTTTGCTAAACTACAGAGATCAGCCGCTCTTAAGAAATGCATCAAATCGTGCACAGAAGTCATTTGTCCTGCACAGTTAAGACTTATGCTTTACAATGGAAAATAGAAGGATTCTGAGACTTGCAGTCCAACAACCATGAAAACAGTGGGCTGCCGACACAACATGCTGGTTATATAAAGGTCTGCTTTCCTCATTCTCAGAGAAATCATGGAAATAGTATGACCAGTTGTGAGTCTCTCTGGCATGGAGGAGACCAGGAAGGGGTAGGAGCTCTGATCCTTCCAAGGGGAAAGGGATTGAGGAAGAAGCCTGCATTAGAAATCTGGCAGGAAGTTTTGAGAAGAGTTGGGCAAAGACAGGAACTCAGTATAAGGAGGGGTGAACCCCTGAGAAAAAGGGACACAATTCACCTGGACCCTCAGGAGGGGTATGAAGGGGTTGACTAACCACTGGTGCCTGTAAGGCAGGAGGGGCAATATTGCTTCCTGGTTAGGTGGCCTTTCTGGGTGGGTCTCTTAATTTCCAGCTCCCTGAAAGTATTTCTACCCAGCTCCCTGGAAGTATTTCTGGCTGGAAGTATTTCATGATTTCTACCCACAGAGCCTGTGTCGGACGTCAAGATAGTCAAGTATAGCTACTTTCACCCGGACATAGTCTTGGGCAGAGACTGTGTCCAGTCCCAGTCCCAGTATGCAGGTGCTGGCCTTGTGGCCATACCAGCTCCTGTCAGGTAAGGTGACAACAGGGTGGCCCACTGATCAGGTGGCACTGGGTTGCCATCTCCCACTTACTCAGACATTACCAAGAAAGCCTCTGGGTTGTCCCCAGGGCCTGTCTTTGTGAGTTTTACTGCCACAGGTGGGGCCACTTGGCTTGGGCTACAGCCGCTGGAGGGGGGACCGTGTGGAGACCCGAAGACTCCATCAGGGCCATTACTTATTGGAACAGCCTTTGCTACTGTTCCTGCTGTTCTGCCCATAAGGGCCAGACCAGCTGATGCTGGTGGGCAGCTATTTGCTGCAGGAGTTGCTGGTTTTCAGGCATTCATTTGAGAAGACACTCTATATGCATGTTGTCTGCCCTATCAACCCATACCTTTAAGTCTAGGGTATTTGCCTGTCTGGGTCAGTCAGTCCCCCTGCTCTCCAGGGATGGGAAGGATGCCTGCATTCTCCAAACGTTGTGAAGGGGTTGGCTCACCACTGGCACCTCCTTGTGGCTTGGCATGGTGTAGCATGTCTCTCCCTGCTGAGTAGCTCCTGCCAACGGCTGCTCCTCCTCTGCAATGACCTGCCTCTTCCTGTGATTTAGCCCTCCAGCCAGTTCACTTAAAATGTCTCCCCTTTTGGGGTAGTGCGGGAACAAAAAGCAAGGGGAATTAACACCATTAAGCTGAGCTAGTAAGAAATAGAGGGGAATGACTCCCTATCAGGATGCATAAGGATCTGGCCCTCCCTTTCCTCAGGGAGGGACCTTTCAGGCACTGGTCATCTGGGAGGCTCATACCTTCAGTCAGCCCTTTCCTCAGGAACTAAGGGCTGAAGGTCTGTTCTCTTCCCTGGTCTGCCAACCATTTAGCTGCTCTGAGCCCATTATAAGATGATGCTCCTCCAGCCTGTGCAAGCCTTGCAGGTTGGCATGGCAGAGCTGACTGAGCTTAGAGCAGCTCCTTCACCTCTGTTTGTCCAGTGAGGGATTTGCACATCCCATCACAAGGGACTTTTGCCCAGGGACTTTTGGAATTTTCTTTTTGTATAGTTTTTGTTTACCCTGGAAGGGGGAGTTTTGATTTCTCTAGGAGATAAACTTTCCAACCAATGGAAAAAATGAGGCATTGGCTGAATATGATGATGGGAAAGGAAGCTGCATCCTCACAGTGGGCCTCCACCAAGAACACTTTTCTTAGATTTTCTGCTTTTTTGAGAATATTGTACTTAGAAAATCAAGAGTTTCTGTAAGCATGGTTAACGTTAATCACACTCTTTTGTTCTGTGTTTGTACAGCACCTAGCACAATGGGGTTCCAATCCATGACTGGCGCTCCTACAGGCTATGATAACATAAATAATAATATTAATATCCAGCCACACCCTGTTTAAAGGTTTATAAATCTTTGGGTATCCCACTGTTAACATATTTCTTGAAGGACATAGGTGTTTCTACCTGTATGAGAACTATAAAGCTCATGGGAACAGAACCTGAGGTTGCCAAACTTGATGGAGCCACCTTTTATACTAGTGGAGGAGTGTCGTCTTTACCATCTAGATCTCAAAATGGCATTCTCTGTGGCCGCAAAATAGATAAAGTAAGTGAGAGCCAGGTCCTGTTGGCTGGCCCTCTCAATGTGACATTCCATAAGGATAAAGTTTTCCAACATCTATACCCCAAGCTCCTCCCTACAGCTATCTGGTTTCCTTCTAAAATTTTCCAGCATCCTCCAAGAATCTCTCCCTACAGAGGGAAGAATAGTCTAAATATTAAAAATTATTAGCTGTTTACTAGCTGGGACTAGATTTATTTATTTAACATCCTTCCTGTGCCTCTGAGGGTGAGGGTGGAAACCAGCATATTCAATTCCACTCTATCACTTGCTGCTGCTTCTATCTGCTCTATGGTGTTGGTAGATAGCTAGGTCTAAATTTATACTCAGCTCTGGCAGATTGATAGCCGGAGATGGAGAGTCCTCTTTGTTCAGAGATTAACTAAACAGACTTTGTATATGGATCTTTTATAATCTTGCAGGTGTCACACTGCTTGATGGCTGCAGGACACATGTCTGAAGAATGTTTCTGTCACGGAGATCTGCCAGACTCAATTCACACATTTTAAGCAGCATTACTTTCTTGATTTGGTGTCTAGATCTGATGCCAGTTTGGGAGAGTAAATTTGCAATCTTTTTATTTAACTAGCTTTTCCACTGACCCACTTCCTTTGAGGGCTGTTTATTACCAGTTAATCTCTCCAGTGTAGGGTTCAATATTAACAGTACTCAAACGATTTGTAATTCTTCAAATAGATTATCAGTACAATACAATACTGCCCACTCTTCACTCTCATTTCTTCAAGTCTTTTGTTAGCTTTTGATTAAATGGAAAAGAACTGGGGATATGACTCCTTCTGTAAACCTTGTGCTAAATGTTCAGTTCCTCAAAAGAACATGCTCATGCCCCAAGTGCTTAGGCACTGCTTTCTAGAGGCACATGTTTATCCCAGCAACACTGATAATTTACTCAGTTACTTGGCAAGTACATTTTCTTTTTTGAGTCTTTACTCCTGGGAACCAGTCATAACCTTTTCAGGTTCTCTCATCTGTATCTCTCATGCCAGTAAAACTAGCAAATTGTTTTGATTACAGATGAAGTTTGGCAAACAGTCCCTCAATATGATTTGATATTGCTTTGAGTATTTCATAAAACAGTTTTATTTCTGCACAGGATATGTATATTTCATTTATCACAAAAACGGTTATTGGGATTGTTACTATAAATCCACTAAAATGCCTAAATGAAGAATGGTAATTATCCAGTAGACCTGATTTGTTCAGTTGGAGTCATTTCAGTCTATTGGTCACAAGGAACTTTTTTAAAAACAACTTCATAATATTGTAATTATGTGGTAGAGTGGAAAGTTTCTGAAAAGGCTGTTTCTACATCTGGGAAAAATAATATAATTTTTGGAGTTTGGTAGTGAAAATGTATTTGATGGAAATGCTAGAAAAATATATTTATAAATATACGAATGATTACTCACCAATGTCAGAAAAAGAGGATAGGGTATATGTAAACCTCTTTATTTGAAACTTCCTTTTGTCTAGTTTTCCATCCATTAGACTGTGTAAACTTTTTTTGTGATTAAACATTTAAGTAACATATTTATCTAGTCAGCACATGAGTGCTCGAAAGGACAAATCTTTGAAATTCTAAACAGAAGGAAGAAAAACATACATTTGATTCTATATTGGGAGGAACATGCCATCCATACTTCAGTGCATCACCATTTTCTCCTTATTTGACAGTCTCCTATGGACTGAAATGATTATGGGCAAAAGAGATTTCGAATATGTACTATCCACTCACTAATTCCAATGATGACCTTGGGAGAAATCTGTTAAAGTAAGAAAAGAGAGCTAGAAAAGAAGCTCATGAAGAGAGGGAATTCTTGAGAAGACAGCAACTCTGAGAGAACTCCCCGCCCGTCCCAGCCAATTCCTAATTGAAATTCATTGTATTTCCATCAGGAGGTCAGCAGCTGGGACTACATCTTACCTAATTGAAGATAAATGCATCAAAAGTTATTGGGTAGATCTCCACTTTTGGGTCACATTGTCAACAACATGTGGTATCAGAATGTTCTTTAGATTGAGGCTTCTAGAAATTCCACATGAAGGCAGCAGCCCTAAAATTCTAGATATCCTTTTTTCCCCTGTTCCTGAAGCATTAAAGTGTCTTACTTCACTCATGCTGTCTGAAAGAAATTTGTTTTATTCTTAAAAATGATGTTGCTTTTAAGATTAATTTTTAGATTGCTACAATTTTATCTTCAGGTGCACACTGAAAATTAAGTTTTCCATGTTACTACCTTATTGTAATGTGGTAACGCTGGAATCTACAGTCCTAAAACACTCCAAAAATAGTACCTTTTTGTATAATAAGTTTTACTATTGTAGTCAGCAGTCTGGTATATGAGTACCTCATCTGCATTAATAAATGTATCCTCTACACACTTTGAGGCAGGGAAGTATTGCTATCCCCGTTTTACAGATGGAAAAATTGAGGAACAGAAAATTGTGAAGTACATTAGATCCCTTGTGAAGCCTTTGACAGAGTTTCCTAAATCCTAGTCCAGTACTGAGCCATAAGTTTATCCTTCCTGTTAGGTGTTGCCGTGGAAATTCCTGAGATTCATTTATTCAGTCTTCTGGGTTGAGTTGTAGAATTGGGAACAGGGGAGAGAATGGAGGGAATAATTGGCTTAAACTGTTGGGCAGTTAGCACTCAGTCAGTATTTAGGAGTTTGACTAAGTGACCTTCAAAGGAGTGGAGGAGTTGGGATTACATTCATTTTGCACAGCCACGGTGAGATGACAGTCACCTTAGGGGAGGTGAATGGAGAAGTTCTGAGAATCAGTTAATATCCAGGTTTCAGAGTAGCAGCCGTGTTAGTCTGTATTCGCAAAAAGAAAAGGAGTACTTGTGGCACCTTAGAGACTAACAAATTTATTAGAGCATAAGCTTTCATGAGCTACAGCTCACTTCATCAAATGCATCCGATGAAGTGAGCTGTAGCTCACGAAAGCTTATGCTCTAATAAATTTGTTAGTCTCTAAGGTGCCACAAGTACTCCTTTTCTTTTTAGTTAAAATCCAGAAGATTAAGTACCTAAGAGAGCACTCTTCTTAAATGCAAACTGTTTGGGAGAAACTTTATTGTCCCCTGAAATTACTGAATATTAAAGTACAATAATACAAATAAATAATAATAATAAAGTTAATTATTTGCTTTGTTCTTTTTATATATTGTTCCTATTTTTATGTATAATAGCTATTGTTTGTAAGTAAATTCATCCTTTGTTTTACATTATCCTGTTGGAGTGTTGTATGATAAAAGGGAATAGGAGATAAATAATATAAACTGATCTGCCTTCAAAACATGTCTCATTAAAATAGAGGCATAAGAGGGATCAGAGAGCTTTACCGTGTCCTGAAAAGCTATAAACAATCAGAGTGGTGATTGGAGCATTTGATATTCATTAAAGACCTCCTTGTTATGGACAGATTCAGCACATACAGGAAACACTTACGACAGCAGGATAATTTGTATGTCAGTTTTTGATTTTCTTAGCTTTATGTCAGCAATAATAGCCAGCATCAGGTTGGTTCCACTTCATGAGGTCTCTGACGCATATACATTAAGCTTACTTTAGTTTTTATTTTTTTTAACTAATCCTGATTGCTTAAATTTATGATGTCAGGAAACCTGTCTGCTTTTAATTGTCCAAGCTGAAAGAGGTTAAATCCCTCATCTTGGTTGTCTGTGGGACCTGTCTATGTCTTTGTTCAATATTTCTATCTTTAAATCCAATATTTGTTCATATTTTCATATTGTTTCCCTTTTAGTTGTAGAGAACACATATGGTGAAAAAGAGCTTTGGCAGTACTCTTTGCAACTTATTTTTGGAGTTAAAATAGAATTTCTAGGACATCTTTTATATAAGAAGTAAAAATCATTTCAGTTAAGTAAAGGGCTCTTCCATAAATGCAGAATCACTGGTAGGATGAGAGAGCAGGACAAGCAGCCGAGTAAGAACTATAAGTATTTTTTTTATGAATTATGGCTTTTTAATATCAGATTTTATAATGAGCCTTGGACATTGTGGTGAAAAGGAAAATTGATAATATTTCCTTCACTTGTTCTCCTCTTTGTTCTTCATTGTTAGGAGCATTCTGAGAAGTCAAGCCTCAGCAGCAGCAGCAGTGGAGCAGCCAGTTTCAAAAGTGAATTTTCAGAAAGCACTGATATTCCAACTGAAAACTTTCATTCAACATGTGGAAAAGATGAAGACAGAACATGTGATGAAATCCTAGCAGATGACAACTACACTTTAGAAAACTCTGAGAAAGGTAGTCAATAGCAGAAGAAACACCAGGCATGATAGCATTGTGCTCAGAGCTTAGTTAAAAGTTTCCTTTCTGCTTTTATTTTTATGCACAGATATCTTCTCTGAATTAGATGATGAGCTGGACATATCAAATAATTCCAGCAGCTCCAGTTCAAGTCCTTTGAAAGAGTCTGCATTTGGTGAGTTTCTTTGCACACAAAGCAATACGCTGATTTCTAACAGTAAGATATCTGAATTGTTCTGAAATATTTGGGGACTTTCTGATATATTACAACTTCTCCATCCGTTGGAAGAGCAAAGGCCCCCAGTGAAAGAAAACTAAGAGAAATGTTCCTTAGTGTTGCCATTTTTTCACTGCAATATAATGCTGTTTTATTTTGTATAGCATCTTCCTTATTAGATTATCCCAATATACTAACCACTTTTAAAAAGCAGATGGATAGAGAAATTGAGATGCTGTATGGCAAAGGAGAAGAGATACATTTTCAGATTTGAAAAATAAGAGAGCTGATGAGATAGAGAGGTAGAAGAAGGCTGCTCCATATGGAGCTGCAGAGGAGGAGGCTCTTGCATCAACAATGGTGAGATTATGTGAAAGAATAAAGTGGCCTATGTTAGATAAACAGAGGGAGTGGAGAGAGATACAGTCTGGATATGCATTTGAGTGTGATTGTATGGAATTGGATTATGCAGTGTGGTTAGATGTTGGAATCAAAAGGGAGTTTACTACAGAGTGTAGTCATCTGTGTGCCCATGCTTGGTTATTATGGTTGAAAGACAGGTGGAGTTTTGTTTGGTGTGCATGTAAATACTGGCTTACTGGTGATTTCCTGGATTTTTAGCAATGTTATTACTAAATGGATTCTTAATCTGTGGGTCAGAAGCAGGTGTCAGAAGGTTGCCACCCTCTTGCCCTGGTTAGGAAGAGATCCTACAGGCATCTTGGTGTGGAAAAGGGGATCATGGTATTGAAAAGCTTAATAACACTACTGAGCCAAAATCAGAAATTCCATCTCACATGGAATTTGAATATTTCAACATTTGTTTTTGTCCTGAATCAGGATGAAAAACTGAAACATTTTTTTTTTCATGGAGTGAAAAGTTCGAAAAAGTTTTTTGCTTCAGAAATGTCAAACTATTTTGGTTTGTCATTTCTGATCTAAACAAAATATTTCAATATTTACAATTTTTTTTCATTTTGGTTTGTTGAACTGACTCAAATTATTTAGTTTCAGTTCAATTCAACATTAAACTGTGTTTCCCTGTGGCAGCACATTGCCTCATAGGAGTTACAGCTGATAACCCTTTTCTCTCCTATGGGCTGGGCCAACTTGCTGGACTACATCTTCCATGATGCACCTGCAAACAAATGATTCCCATACACCATTCTGCTCAGTCAGAGGGAAGACTGTGTTACATTGGGAGATGCAGTTTGGCCAGGCAATTCAGTCCATAGGAGAGAATGAGGCCATGAGTCATCCAACCAACATTCCCATGAGACCATTTCCCGCCATAGGGAAATGCAGTTTTGTGTTAAAATGACTCAAAATTAAACATTTTAGGTTTGTTCAGCAAACCAAAATATTTCAGTTTTGGTCAAACCTTCCAAAAATGACATTTTGTTTTGGTTTTCCCAACAGAAAATCAAAATATTTGGGTAAAATCTCAAGTTTCCTGCAGAATATTTTAATTTTGTGGAAACTGCATGTACCATCAAAATATCATTCAGATAGAAAATTCCTGACCATCTGTTTAAGAAGTTCGGAAGGTGGAGGAAATGCAGTTGACTGAAGATTTTTTGTGGGGTTTTATTCCAGGCTTCAAGAACCATTCAGAATGTTGCTATTTTGGTAAGGTTGTTACAATGCAGGGTTAATTACTAGATGGTTTTCCTTCTTCCGTCACATGTACTGACTGATATGTCTTCTTGTTGATTTAAGTGTCTAGCCAATAGAGGGGAAAAACACAAAATAACTGGATGCTCTTTAAAGTCCCTTAATAATTTTTGGAGAAGGTAGCAGTCTATTTTGAAGTTGTTATTTGTACAGCTCTTTCAAATGACTCATTATTTATTATCAGTTCTGGCCTATAAGTGGCGTCCCATCCCAACAATGTCATGTTGTATAATAAATAAATTGCTTGTCATTCATTTTTCTTGGGCTGTGATTTGCACACCAACAAAACATCTTCATTTGCTAATGGCTAAATAGCTCTTTGCCAAGTTTCAGCTCATCCACTGAAGTGCCTAATGGGGAAAGAATCCATCAGTTCCTCTTACACCCATTAATTTTACTCAGAAATTCCAGAATTTGTCACATTTCCCCACCAAGAAAGTTTGTATCTGGTACAAAACCACTGCTGGGTTACATTTAAGAAAAAATAATTACATAAATCATAGATTTTTAGATCACCAGGCTGTGGTTTCTACTTAATGCTGAATATTTTCAGTGTTGGTATAAAAAGTTGTCAAAAATTCTTTTCTTCTAGGAAAAATAAAAGGCAACTTTATGAAAAATATTGTTTTTTTTTAAATTTTTAAAGTTCCCTGATATTTGTAGCATCTTTATTAGAGCTGTAAGGAATTTTTGACAACATATTTTTCAACAGAAAATGCAACATCTAAACTGAACCTTTTCTTGGAAAAGGGTTGGTTTTGATGAATTTTTCAACTTGAAAAAATTTTTCAAAACAGTTTTGAAATTGTTGAAACATTTTGTTTTGACATTTTCTAAATGAAAAACTCTGGTTTTTGTTTTTTCTGGATCAAAATGACTTTTTGTTTCTCTCTCTCTCTCTCTCTCTCTCTCTGTATATATTTATTTATTTATTTAAAAAAATAGGACATGGTCAAAATTGAAACAAAATATTTAAATTGATCCAAACCAGTTTTTTCCCCCCAGAATTTTGTTTTTGTGAACATTTTTGAGATTTTGACTTTTTGTCCTGATTTGGGAAGGGGAATTTTTCACACAACAGGTAAATCTCTTTCCCATCCAGCTCTAATGATTCTGATATGGTGTATCATTCCTCTGAATATGTTTTTTCAGCATGCACCCCTGCTTTACAAGTGAATAACAACACCCAGGAATTCTAGACATCACTCACTCTTTCTCTGTAGGATTCCCCCTCTCCTCCCTGTTTGAAACTTATGGATCTTTTGCAAAAAGGCATTCCGTGCCAAAATGTTCTATGGGACAGAAACTGGTGTGCAAGATAAGGTATAATACAGAAGTATTTGGCCTGATTATGGGCCAGGAGATACTGTGACATATTGAATTATATACTTTATGCCCTTTTAAAAAAATCTGTAAAGATAGAACTGTATTTAACAGTTATAAGAAGAAGGGGACTGAGCTTGTAGTGCAGTCATTTTTAACCTTACAAGACAGATTCCCTTAACTTCAAGTTTGCCCTATGCAAAAAACCTTATATGCTATAGTAATTGTTCGTGCTTCTTGACAATGACTTGTATCTGATCTTACTGGGTGTACTGAGTCAGGAGTTGACTTAGTACCCTGTCACTCAAATCCCCATCCTCAATTGATTGAGGGTGCCAATTAACTCAGTAGAGGTATAGCGGAGGGATAATTGGATGAAAGTAACCCCAGCAGCTGGAACGGAAATAGATTCAATATGTGTAATGTCTCAGCCACTCCCAGTCTCTATTCAAACCCAATTTAATGGTATCTAGTTTGCATATTAATTCAAGCTCAGCAGTTTCTCATTGGAGTCTGTTTTTGAAGCTTTTCTGTTGCAGACAAAATAGTGCTATATGAAATTGTTGTTAAAATCACTTAAAAATATTTTCCTTGAAAGATATTTTGTAGGTTAGACAAGAGCGTAGTTAATTATTTATGATCTTCCCTGTGTGTCTATTGCAGTGGGGATATTGTGTCTTTTGGTCACAGTTCATATAAGAATGAATCCTTTTAATTGTCTTAAGTTTATTAATAAAGAACAGAGATTTATGTGATACTAAGCAAAGAGAACAGAAACAGAAAATGGTTACAAGCAAACAAAATAACATGCTTTATAGGCCTAAAACGTAATTCTAGCAAATTGTGTCTTCTTAAACGGCTTTCTCACTTACAGCAACCCCACCCCTTCCTGGTAGGGGGATCCAATATTCAGAGAATCAGAGGGTGTTGTCCTTTTTGTTATCAAAAGTGATGAACAACTGGAGTGCCTTTTTACTTTCCTTATATTTCCCCAAATCCGTTGTCTATGCCTTGAGAGCCAGGTAGATTCTCTAGTATACAGACTCTGTCCTCCAGTGTGCTTAGTACACTGTTTCCTCCACCACTTGTAGCTTGATTGTTTACCTTATATGTTAATATACTTTCATGGTCAATCCATATTCCATTATCTGTGTCAGGCTTGATTTATACACTGCCTCCAAAACACATTTTAAGAATATATATCTGGCACATATAAATAACTTTATACACAGTCCATACACACATCATGGTGTTCCTGACCAGCATATCACCAGTTTACGTACAATACCTTACAAGAAACACTTTTATAGTACAGGTTTCAGAGTAGCAGCCGTGTTAGTCTGTATTCGCAAAAAGAAAAGGAGTATTTCTAAGGTGCCACAAGTACTCCTTTTCTTTTTATAGTACAATAATATGTGTGCAGTTGATTCAGTATAGGCCAAGACTTTAACAGGGTTAAAAAAGAACTAGATAAATTCATGGAAGATAGGTCCATCAATGGCTATTAGCCACAATGGACAGGGATGGTGTCCCTAGCCGCCGTTTGCCAGAGGCTGGGAGTGGGCACATTCAGTAACCATGGAGTCAGTGCCCTATGCAGGATGTAGTTGCTGAAATTGCAGCTATTTCCCAGGATCAACTAAAATAACTTTTAAAAAGCTTATAAAACCTATTATATATAATTTGGTTAATTTGACCTTGCTACTGAGAAGATGTTAGAAAAGTCATTTAAAAAAACCAAATACTGGTATTGTTTTCCCCTCCCTCAGGCAGACCAATGATTCTTATATGAGCACTGATTTAATTTTCCTTTCAGTCCAATTAGTTTTAGGAGGCATTTTTTTAAAGACACTACCAGACAGAAAAGCAAAGCAAAGCAAAACATTCTCTCTTCCTATTTTTATAGTCTTCTCTCCTTGTCACAATATCTTCACTTGATATTACATGTTGTAAGCAGAGGCAAGAAGATGGTCAGACTACTGCAAAGGGAAGATTTTTAAAACTGTGCACTACAATTTATTTATATGACTTTTACTGATGTCCATGTGAGTCCTGAAGCTAAATCCTTAAATATTCCTTTGAATTCGGTCTCCAATTAAAGATGGCAATCATAGTAACTTTTCTGGTGCCCCACTGATTTTCTTAAAAGACCTCACAGAATTAATAGAAATTTTCATAGTAGAGGGACTGGTAACGATCAAAGGATCTGGCCTAAACGCTTCCCCTAAAAGTTATGAGGGAGTCCTCTTCCCAGCTCCAACCATTTTGTGCAAGCTCATTTATAGGGGCCCAATCCAGTAGGTGAACTCTGAGTATGCTTTTAGATCGGATCCTGCAGGCAAGTTTGGCAGAGCAACTCCTATTTTCCATGGTTCATGAATCACTCTGGGACTTAGGCTCTGGACCCCTTGGTTGGGGCAGCAGCAGATACCCAGAAGCAGAAACATAGGTTCCTATGGAACATTTACTGCAAAAAATGTAGATGCCAAATGAGTTTAGGCACTTGCAGATTCAGGGGCACACTTACTGGACTTCTGTGAAACCCAGTGGAGCCTGATTCTGGGGTTTAGGCATGTAAAGTGGTAGTTAGGTACCTACATTCTTCTGTGAATCTAGTCTCTGGATGATATTTATTTCTTTTGCCTTCAGACTACCATAAACTAAGAGCTGGTCTACACTGTCGACAAATCCATACCCGTGAAAGATGTAGCTATACTGACCTAACCCCTGGTGTAGACAGTGCTAGGTTGATGGAAAAATTCTTCCATTACTCTAGCTCTACTGCTTCTTGGGAAAGTGGATTACCTACACTGACAAGATAACCCCTTCCATCGGTATAGGCAGAGTCTACACTGAAGTCCGTGCTGCTGTAGTATTTCAAATGTGGACAGGCCCTAAGAAATGTGTCTCAACACTCATGGCTTGTCTACCTGGGGACACTAGGGAAGTTAAGACAAATCAACTAAAGGTCAGAAGTCAATGTGCATAAACTAAAGCACATTACCCCCCACCCAGGTGGATGTTCTGTTTCAGGAGTAAAGTAGCGTGCCTTAATCCTCCTCCCAGGAGGATTAATATATAGCAAACAAGTAAGACCACTTTACTTCTGATTAAGAGCTTCAACACGGGTGGAAATGGGGTTAACGCATTTTAATTTATGCCCATTGACTTTTCACTTTTAGTTGATTCTCCTTAACTTCTCTGAGCGTCCCTGTGTACACATGCCCTCAATTTACAAGCCATTTGGACTAACCCATATTTTCCCCACACAACACCATTGTCCCCATTCACATTGTAGCCTGATCTATAGATTATGTATAAATTATTTTGATTACTTAAGAATTCCGTTATCACTTTGAGGTTTGACAGGTTCTTGACCCAAGATCAGGCCCAGTATTATTAAAATTACAGTATAGTTGGGAACTCCGATGTGCACAGTTGCAACACTCACCCTATAGGAAGTCTTCTGTATTTACAATAATTTATTAATACATTTAGCACAGTCACAAACACTCTAACCCAGTAAGGTGGATAGAGATAATACAGAATGTACATCTGAACATATACTCTTACCATCACTTGCAGATGAACTTAAATTGTTAGCCATTATCTTCCTCATCATCACCAGTTGCAATCATTCTGGCACCTCCCAAGGGCTACATCTCTCCCCCCCCTCCCCCGCCCCCCCCAGCTGGGATACAGCTTTTATAAAATGTTACACAGATACCACTATGTCTAATGCGTATTCAGTAGAGGGTTCTGCCCTCTTCCTTATTTGTATTTCCTCATGCTACTAATGTTGGGGGTCATTCTCCTATAGATTAGTTTATTAATGATCTCAACTTATTATCAAGTACTTCAACTTGTTGCCATGGCATTCCTGTGTTCAGACATTTGCAGGCATTCTATCCAAAAGCTGGTGTTAGCTCATGTTCCTATGGTTGGCTGATGTCATTATGGGCAAAGTTCCCCCTCACGCTCTGTTCCGCAAAACTTAGGGGTGACCATTAGGTCATTTATCTGTGTCAAAGTTCATAGGCCTCAAGCCTTATGCTAACTGCTGAAGCCAATGTGATATAGGCCTGTAGATTCCTTGCATTACTGCTGAATATAATGATGGCAAGGCAGTAAATATAATAAAGCGAAGTTTGCCCTAGGGGCTACAAAATCCAAGGAGACTTCTATGGGAAAGAGAAAGTATGGCCTTATCAGGGAACCTGAGTTCCATTCCTGCTGTGTGACCTTGGGCAAGTCCTTCACCTGTCTGTGCTTCTGTTTCCCTTCTCATCCTTTGTCTGGCTTGTCTATTTGAGACAGTTCCTCCTCTGGAGAGTTTACAATCTATTACTGCCAGTATTAGTAGTAGTAGTATTTATTTATTTGTATTATTGTAGTGCCTAAATGTGAGGTGCCTCCTTGTGCTAATCACTGTATAAACACTTACTGTGTGTTTATACAGTGTCTATCACAAAGGGACCCTGGTCTCGGCTGAGGACTTTATGTGGTACTCTAATTCAAATTATTATTGTTAACCACAACAGGGCCACTGGATAATAGCTATTGTTTAGTGACCTGCATCACTACTTCTGTTTCTTTGGTACTAAAAAGTATTTCCACAATCTTGGCATGTGATTCAGGAACTGTCGCTATTACATGTATGCCAGGTACTTATGAGTGTACAGAGACAGGCTCTTTGGTGTGAAATATAATGCAACAGTATATTCATAAGTCACAAGAGTGGCAGGTCAAATATGATGAGTCAGCTTCTGGTTTGACTATGGAAGGAAGCTATTTCCTGATTGGGAGACAATGTATTTGACACAGGGATAGGATTCTGTATATCTAGTATAATTTAGAAGGGGCAGCTGGCTCCTCTGAGTTAACGCTGCTCTTTCA
Organism: Dermochelys coriacea; assembly: GCF_009764565.3. NCBI lineage: Eukaryota > Metazoa > Chordata > Testudines > Dermochelyidae > Dermochelys > Dermochelys coriacea. The sequence continues at coordinate 198,595,513 of NC_050069.1, forward strand.
GAACTCCATCAAGCAGCTCTGTGTTCAAAACGAAGTCTCTAGCCAAATGGTGTCTGATACTGCTCTAGGAGCTTATTTGTTCTTATATATTCCTCAAACCCATTATACTCTGTTACAACCATGTCTTGAGGCTATTATCCAAAATCCTTACCCAAGCTATGTGATCCCAGTGTCAATTAAAACTACACTACCACCCTTGGATTGGTGTTATTGTGTTGCTTCCATAAACAAAAAGGGAGCCATTTGCTACTCCAAGGAGCCCCACTCAAAGTTTTTACATTTCACAAGGATGTGTTTGAGACAGTGAGCACTCTAAAGTCCCTAATCAGGAGCCATGATATAATGATTGTCAAAATGTCCTGTAAACATCATATGATATTGAGTTTCATGGCTCTCCTGTTGATGTTATTTGTACATCAGTAGTGCCCAAAGGCCTAAATCAAAATCAGGGCCCCATGGATGTTGATTTGTTCTGTGGAAACTCTCTTCTCTGTCTTAAATCTCTCTATTAAATCCATTTGCAGCCAAAATATTCTATATTTTATTTCTTGACTCATCGAAGAGAATCTAGCCCATTTGTAGTTGCATCATTTACCACTTCTTTGAGCCAAGTGCCATGCAGTAGGTGTACCTGTTCCCCTGTACAATAGTAACAGGGAAAACAAGAGAGAGGCATGACTTTTTTTATTGTCAGCTTTGACCTAAATAAAAGATGAATGGTTTCTTTTATAATTTGTCTTAAACTGAGCTCCACACGATAGATGACAATCTTCTTCACGATCTTTTCATTATTGCCAGGGAATCTCGAAAAGGGAAGAAAACTGTAGAGACTATAATGTAGCACATTTTAGGGGTATGTGTTCACTAGTAACATTAAAGCACTGCTGTGGCAGCACAGGAACGTGGCTGTGTAGTTGCAGAACCGGCACTGGGAGAGAGCTCTCCCAGCACTGTAAAAAAAAAAAAACAAAAAACCAACCCCTCACGAGGGGAGTAGCTACCAGTGCTGGTGCACTGTCTACACTTCCACTTTACAGTGCTGAAGCTTGCATTGCTCAAAGAGGTGGTTTTTTTCCCCACACCCCTGAGTGAGAAAGTTTCAGTGCTATAAAGTGGCAGTGGAGACAAGGCCTCACGTCTTGACGTGTGCTTGAGCCTCATGGAAAAGGATTCAAGTCACTTGGAAGTTTATTCAGTTTTGAAGGATGGGCCTTTTCTGAAATCTCATACTTTTGCTCTAGTACTGATGCAGCTCCACCAGCACTGGCAATGGTGGGAAAACTAGTGTAAGTTCTGGCACAATAATTTTTAGTATAGTGTTGTCCAATTTTGAGTAATTAAACACTGCTGTTCCCAGTCAATGATAATTCTTTCATTGTTACTACCAATGGTGGAAAGATAGGTACCACAGACAAGGGTAGAATATACTATGAATATGCAAAGGAAAAATGGTGAAGACCTGCTTAGTTTCTGCTATTAAGATGACCTTTGATAGGATGAAATATGTCTTTGTTCTGAATGTACAGACAACATTCTGCCTTCTCACACAGAATGGGGGCAAGAGGCAGTGATCTAAACACACTTAGAATTAAAATGGTTTGTGGAGCAGTAGATAAGTTATCAACAGAACAGTTGTACAGAAATCTTTTCTGTCATGGCTTATAAGTGAATAAATAGTAAAGTTTATGAAGGCTACCCCCTCATCCCCCCCGATGCATTGGGGAACTATGTGAATGAATGTCCTTGCATTGATTAGGAGATTGCGTGGTCCAGTGGTTAGAGAACAGATACACTGGGTTCTGTTCTAGCTCTCCTACTGATTCACTGCACAATTGTGAGCAAGTCAGTTAACCTCATTGCAGCTAAGCTTCTGTGGTACTAAATCAGTGGTACTGTTCATGTACAAAAGAGTGAGAGAATTTGGCCCTAAGTAAAAAGCTAAAAATTAGTGGCAATTTTTAAGTTTTGTATTTATTTTCTGCTGTTGTGTACTAAGACATTTAGACTTATATAGAGCATTAAATATATGTTTGATATTTTACCATGAAAACTCAAAATTTTATCTCTGAAAAAATAGTACTCTTTCTGCAGGGAAAAAGACACATTAAGGCCCCAGTCTTGCAAAGTCTTTCATACATGCTTAATTTTAAGCAAGTGAGTGATCCAACATATACATCAATCTTTGTGGTAGTGAGATCTTGATTATGATGCAGGCAGATCCTTGGTGCATCAGAAGGGGACTCAGTACTTAAATGCGTTATTCGAGATCATTGGCTCTTTATACAATGCTTCCAATTTTGAAGTTTAGATTTAGTTCTTAAGGGATGGTAGGGTTTAAGATTTTGGCACAGTATACCTGCTGGGAAATTGACTATATTTCTATAAGATTCTTTCACTACAGAGAATATAGCCATTGTGCATTTGTTTCAGGTATAATTAAACGAAGTTTCAGTGCTTCTGAAAGACAACCTCAGACAAGGTATGTACAATTTTAGGTTTCAAAAATCAGATTTGATGATTGTTACTTTGAATTCCAGTGTAGATAGTCTAAAAATAAGTTTTCCTAGTTGTCCTGGATGAAACGTTTGTGGAGTGTCTGCAAATGTTTTAATTACCTCAAGCTAACTGACAATCAATTAACTTGAGGTAAAAACTCTGTCAACATACTGTTATGGATTGTCTATGCACAGAAGTTGCACCAGTTTAACGAAAGGTACGACATTAAATTGATTTAGTTAAACAAGTGCAGTTTTATGACTTGACACCTTTGTCAGTGCTAATTAGAGCTGGTAGAAAAATACGTTTTTTTATTTCTGCAAAATATTTTGAACAAAGCATATTTTTGGTGGGGAAAAATATGCATGTATTTAACTGTGCACACAAATGTCTTGTCCTTTGAACTACTCTAAACCAGCTAGTGCTTCTTTACAAAATTAGATAAATGTTTTGGGAAATCCATGATCTGGTCAAATAGATTCTCCTGTTGCTGTCAACATATAAATGCCTTCTTGGTCTAGGGAGGAATGAGCACCAGGAGGGGTACCAAGACATCTTGAATACTATTCCCACATCTTTGTTAACTGACCTTAATAGTACATAGACCCTCACAGTCCTTTTTAGTGAGGCATCACACCACTCTTAGGCCAACATTGTTACCACTCTTTTACAATGGAATAACTGAGGTTATGCAATTTGCTCAAGATCACATACAAAGTCTTCGTTAGAACCTGCAGTAGACTCAGATCAGCTAATACCTTTTATCCACTAGAGAAGAATGCCATCAATGAAAATTTTCTGTTCCTTATAGTCACCATAGGTAAAGTGGGGCTAACAATACTTACCTGCCTTTATAAAGTGTGTTGACCTATACTGATGAAAAAGGTTTAGATAGTTTAGTGGATTAGGGAAGGTTTTATACACTGAAGATCTGGATCTAACACTCCTTTGCTGCATGTTGAAGGCAAATAAATAGAATCTTAAATGTATTATTGTATAAAAACACATGCTTTTTAAACCAGTCTCATGATTATTTTGGAACCTGACTCGTGATTTTGGTTGTCAGTCCTGTCTACTACTTGCTAGAAACTTTGTAAATTAAGGATTGTTGTTTTTTCACCCTGCTGAAGCAAGTCAACCTCTGTTTGTGGTTTTGAGGGTTTTTTTTTTTTGTTTTGGACCAGATCAGAGAAAAGCTCTGCACAGTGGTACATACACCTTAAAGAGGCAGGTGCAATATGTTGTTCCTTTTAACATTGTGTGGCAAATTGCCGGCACTACTATGATGGGTCTCATGCTTTCTCTTCTTGGGGGACAGCGGGGAGGGGGTGTTTCAGGGCACTGTTTCTTGCCCCTGAACTGGGGTATTAACTTCCCCACTAGTGTCCTAGAGGAGGGGAGTGGAGAGGGAGGGACCCAGGCCTGCCCTCTACTCCGGGTCCCAGCCCAGGGGTCCTAGGGATAGTGGTAAACCACTACAACTAGCAGTTCCTTCCCCAGGCTACTTCCCTCTCCTGCCTTTCAGCTTGTGGGGCTTCCTGCCCTCACTCTGCTCAAACCAGGTGTTCCTTTACCTAGGGTCTTGGTCTTCTTAGCCCACTGCAGCACTTTTCCAAACTGCTCTCTGCTCCAACGCCAATCCACTCTGCTTCAACTCCTCATCTTGTCTGATTGAAGCAGGGGGTTTTTAATCATGTGACTGGCTCCAGGTGCTTTAATTTATAGCAAACTTTCTTCCCTCTACAGGGAATAAGGCTCCCTTCTAACACTCTCCTGCTGCCCTCTGGCCATGCTGTATCACAATTGTTTAATCTTGTCCCCCTCAAAACCCTAATTTTCTTTACCTGTGACTATGGCCAGGGTCATTTGCAGAGAGATATTTTCATATGTATACAGTGCAGAGTTCAAAATTTTAAAATGTTGATTCTGGGTCATGTAGCTGAAGCTGCTGGACTGTGCCAAATACTGGGGCAAAGGGATGGGAGGTACAAGATCAGGAGAGGGCATGTGATGGGAGCAAGGGACATTTTATTTCCCCTGGAATCTTTATGGTTTGAAACAAGACAATATCAAACCTTCTTCTGTTTTATAGAGATTATATTGGATGCCTAGGATCAAGACCAAGACCAGGTAATTACATGTTTATGACAATCAGACTTGCACTGAAATTAAATCTTACCATTTCCAAGTTCTTTTAAAGTTTGTTTTAGTTGCATATACAGTATCTCCCTCTTATTTCTTCAGCTTTGCTGCCTCTTGATGTGCTTCTGAGAGTACCTACGCTCATGTTCAGGGCCAACGTTAAGAAAATAGAGGCATCGTTAGTGACAGGGTGGCAGTCTTATAGCCTTCCAGCTGTGGTTCTTCGCAACCTAAAAGATCATGGTAGTACTCAACAGTAACATTTTGAAGTCAAACAAATGATAGAAGAGCACAAAATTACGTATGAGACAGAAACACAGTATGTGAGTGATCCTTAAGGAAACACTTTAAAAATATTAATTCCAAGAAAATTCTTGAGGGCTCTATTTTAGCATGCCTTTTCCAGAGCAAGTTTCCATTTAATGCAGTGGGAATTTCTCCTGAGTAGGTCATGCTGCATACAGTCTTTGCAAGTTACAGTATGTTTGCACATATATCATCGTTGGTGAAGATCTGAAGTCTTATAGTTTCAGATGCTTTTTATTCTCATTGATATGATTTAAAATACTCTGTTTCAATGCTGTTACTTTATAATGTACATTGTCACCCAAATTCAGTTGTATTTGAAAGAAAATTATTTTGAGCAATTGGAATATTGCTCTTCATAGAAACTCTTTCATGTACATATAGTAACTGTTGTTTCATAGCTTTTTGAAGTCTGTTTGGGGAATGTTAATTACACAATACAAAACACAAACTATTGCCCAATTGTAACAGTTACTATTGTTTTCCTTAAAGTGTTGTAATTAGAGATGTACAAACTCTGTGAATGCATCCTGTATCCAGCCAGAATATCTCAAAATCATAATGGTCTGTGAGGCAACACAACTGCCCTCAGGGTAAATTAAAGAGAACACTGATATCTCTCATTAGGTTTTAGGGCATAGGTCTAAAGTAGACTCTAAAGCATGTCTTAGAAATACCTCCATTGCAGAAGTATATGTCTGCTCCCTGGATTTCAATACATGTATTTATGCTCTTGAGTTCCAGATCAGATGCCCAATCTGGGAGAGCAGTTGTATAATCTTATTAAATAAGTTTTCTTCAGAATTTTGCTACTATTATCTAATCTCCTGAGAGTTTGGATCCATCTGCTGACAATCTGCTGATGACTAAGCTCTTTATTTAAGATCCAGAAGTGATAATGTATACAACTTGTAAATGTGCAACATTAGAAAGTCAGAAGTTGCAATTGATTGATCATGTAGGAATTAAAGAACTTTAAAGCTGTTGTATATTAAAACCCCTTTACACTATTCTGGCAGGCAGAATAGTGTAGAGGGGCCTATGTGAAAATAGGCATCGTGCCAGTGTTAAATCAATTGCATCTTCTGACTTTCTGTGAATCAATTTTTGTTTGCAGAAGACATAATATATAGTTGTATGCTTTAGTCTTTAAAAATGGTCTAAAGCTTGGTCAGCAATATTTTTTCTACTGATCCTTAGTTTGAATTAATATTTTTCCATGGAGCAGAAATAAATTATGCCACTATGGTTCAAAAGGCAGATGCGTAGTGCTCTTTAATTAATGAAGCACAGTTAAGTTTTCATTGTGGAGTCCATAAATCAGGGGTTTTGTATACTCTGCTTAGTTAATAGCTCAGCAATACTAGTTCATTTAAGAAGGCTATTAAATGAATTTCCTCTCAAGCTGTCTGTGGCTAATCTATATTTGATATCTCATTGAGGAAGGGAGGGAACAAATCACATAGGAGTTTGAGATTACTTGCTGGCTAGCAAATTAATGGTTTTGCTTCAAAACAAGTGAATAGCCTTTTAACTGTTGTTCTTAATATTTTTCCCTTAAGAACATTTAGTTACTTACATATGGGCACCAATAGAAAAAACGTATCACTGCACCAGGCAATTCCTATGACACATATATATAATATATTACAGCCTATAGACTACAACATAGACAACTCCAACATTATTCTTGTGATAATGACTTCTTTTTTAACAGAAGGCATAACACTGTTTACCCTTTGGCTATCATGTCTGTTTTAGGATATATCTCTAGGCTTTTTTGCATTACTATTATTAATTTTTCTAATTTGGTTAAGCTATTCTTACTCTATCATCCCACCTGCCTTCTGTCAAATTCCAGTTCTTCCTCAGTCTTATCTCAGGATGAATGCTACTTCCTGATTTCCAAGAGTGTGGTTCTTTCTCTCCATTGGTCTTTTCCACAGTTCCAAACTCTCCCCCTCCCAGCTTGTCTTCAGATTCTTACCAAGCAGTGTCTTGAAATGCCTTCTTGTCATCTTTGGGTACATGTATAGAGGGGCAAAACTGACCATATATACCGATCCATAAGTGATTTAATGAGTATTCATGACACAGCTCAGAAATCCAAGACAGTAGCTTTGGAAGGAGATACATGAAATTGGAGTTTATGAATGTATGTAACCTCTTTATGCTGAAAGTAATATACTTTAGTATAATCTATACACATCCTCTTATCGGATGGTTTCACAAAGCTGAAAATGAAAAAAGGTACAATACAGCTGTAATATAAAAAAATGTATCTTTGAACCTCAGAGTTACAAACTGACTGGTCAACCACACACCTCATTTGGAACCAGAAGTACGCAATCAGGCAGCAGCAGAGACAAAAATAAATAAGCAAATACACTACAGTATTTTGTTAAATGTAAACTACTAAACAAAGGTAAAGTTTTAAAAAAAAATTTGATAAGGTAAGGAAACTGTTTCTGTGCGTGTTCATTTAAATTAACATAGTTAAAGCAGCATTTTTCTTCTGCATAGTAAGGTGCCAAAGCTGTATTAAGTCAATGTTCAGTTGTAAACTTCTGAAAGAACAACCATAACGTTTTGTTTAGAGTTACAAGCATTTCAGAGGTACGAACAACCTCCATTCCCAAGGCATTCATAACTCTGAGGTTTCACTGTATTTTGCCTAGGCAAAAATATAGCACTATGAATGCATAACTTCCTCTAGCTGTATTTCATGAATGATTCGATACTACAGATTGACTAGAATAACAGATAGTGATGATCTAGCTTAAAAGGAAAGCATGCAAATCTAGTTAATGTGTTCATGCAATGAAATTTGAAAATTCAGCTTCTCTTTCTTGTAAATAATTCAGTTAACAATCGGTTTTACATTTCTTTCTTGCCTAAATAAAATCAGCAATAACTAATTTAATACATTATTCATAATAAGTAAAAGCCTTTAAAGAAGTGTTGTTGTATTCTGTGAAAAAGCTCCGTCCTTGCCTCCATGGGTCCTGTGTTTCCTGGTGGATTTCGCTAGCCTCAGAGGCTCCCTCTGACCCTGCAAGTAACCCTTCTCTCTCTCTCTAGAGAGAAGGGTCACAGTCTACTGAGCCATTTTCATCATAAGCCAGCGAGGGAGGTGAGGAGAAGTTATCCTTCCTTGCACAGTCTCTGTTGTCTCCCAGTCTCAGTGATTAATCAGGGGGCAAAGGGGAGGGAGCCCAGGCCCACCCTCTACTCCAGGCTCCGGCCCAGGGACCCTAATAGCATCAGCTCTTGTAGCTGACCTTTTAGAAACATGACACATACAATTCCCTGGGCTACTTCCCCCACAGCAGCCCTCACTTCCTCAAGCTCCACTTCACCCTTACCTCAGGGCCTCCTTCCTTGTGCCTGATATGGTGTGTACTGCTCAGTCTCTCCAACAGCACAACTTCCTCCCACAGCTCCTGACAGGCACACCCACCTGACTAACTGGGAGGCTTTTAACTAGTTTCAGCCAGCCCCTGATTGGCTTCAGGTGTCCCAATCAACCTAGCCTTCTCCCTGCCTTCTTGAAAGTTCTTAATTGGCCCCAAGTGTCTTAACTGACCTGGAGCAGCTGCCATTTCACTTAACCTGGTACCAGGGATTTGTTTAGCCTGGAGCGAATATCTCTCTCTCTCTCTCTCTCTCTCTCACTCACTCACTCCCACTGCTCTCCCATAGCCTTCTAGCTTGGAGGGAGGTGGGAAGCTGCTACTCTTGCTGCTGGGCCCTAAGCTATTGCTGCTGCTCCAGCTGCTCCCCTGGCTGGGCCAGACACCACCCCCCGTTCTCTGCTACTTGGCTGCTGGACCCCCCACTCTTGGGTGCTGCTAGTGCACCAACTGCAGCCCTGGGGTGGGGAGGGGGCTGCTAGCCCACTCCCCAGAGAGGAGGAGTGAGGGACCCCAGCCACTGCTGTTGTGGACACCACCACAACCATCACCACATGAGAGGGTCCTTTCTGCCTGCCTGGACCACCACCTGGAGTTCCTGGAGCTGCTGCTGCTGCAGAGGCTGCTGCCTGGAGCTGATGAAGCCCGAGGAGGAGAAGAAGAGGATCATCTGCCAGTGGGGCAGCACCTAGAGACTTTGCAGACCACTGTGGAGGGGGCCCTAAGACTGAGTAATTTTCAAACTGTGCTCTTGTGGTGGGGGTTTTGACTGTGTTTGTAGGGACACAGGGGGTGTGGCGTGGAGCTGCCCCCCGATCCATCTGTGTGTCCCCCCCAACCCCCACCACTATTACCACCTCCGCTGCCCCCTCCACCACCCCCACTGGCTGTATACCATCTGCCTCAGCTCCCGCCTCTGGACTCAGCTGCTTGCTTGGCTTGCCACGCCCTATTTCCACCCTTTGGGCCAGAAGCAGCAGCCTGCTAAAAAAGACTTGTGCAAGTGCACATGGGCACATGTGCCCCCCCCCCCGGACTGCCTACCCTCCAGCTTTGCCCTTTACTACCTGCCCCATTTGCCATTTGCTTTGCCTCCTCTTTTGCCCTAGCCCCCCTTACTAGCTTCAGTTTGTTTGCCTGCCCCGCCCATTTCCTTCTCCAGCCTTTGTTTGTTTGCCCTGCCCCAGCCTCTGAAGCTAGCCCCTTGGTTTCCCTGTTGTACCTCCAGACCGCTTAACCCCTCGCTCCGTGTGCCCATGCCCCCTCCCATGCGCTTGTGCAATTCCCCATTTTAGTTGCAACCCTCTTCACTGCACCCCCAATGTTGTTGTATCCCCCATTACCCTAGTGCATCAAGAGGAGCCGGAAATCCACCTTGTGTCGGTGACTGACCCCAACCCCTGATTGCCCCCGTCCAGCCCACCCCTTTTGGCGCCCTCCTCCCCTGCCTGCAGCCTAGCGGGGAGGAGTGGTCGACCTGTTTCCCCTTTTCCCTCCTCCTTCTGGTGTCTCCCCTTCCCTCCCTGCTCATGATGGAGGGGGATGAGATGGGTGGGGCTCCTCCAGCAGCCCGAGCTCCCCCTCCCCCGCCTACCCTTCCTTCACCCCCCCAAGCTTCTACCTCCGCTGCCGAACCATCTGCCACCGCCCCCGCTGGGGCACCAGCAGCGACGGGCACCGGGGTGACCTCCACTGCTGCCATGTCTCTCACCCCCTCAGACTCGGGGGGAGTCCCCCCAGCTGGCGGGAAGGGCCAGGGGAAGAAGAAGGGGAAGGGCCCTGCTAAAAAGACAAGGCCCTCCATGGCAGGGGCTGCCCCCAATGCCCCAGCCCCATCTCCAGTTGGGGCGTCCCTCCCCGCTGTTCCCTCCACCAGCTCTGTGGGTGTCCCTCCCCCGGCCCCCAGAGCATACGCCCAGGTGGCGGCAGCCCCCCCACCTGCCACTACGGCATCTCTCCCACCCACAGCCTCCGCTACCATCTGTAGCGGCCGGGGCCCCTTTCCCACCATGACCAGGAAGCACGGTGTTCGTTGCCTCCTGGTGCCCGCCTCGCCCCATGTGGAGACCTATGTGCGGGCGTTGGCAAGGGTGGTGGGGCCCACGGCCATTGTGGCGGCCTCCAAAATGTATGGCAAGGTCGTCTTCTTCCTAGCATCGGAGGCCGCCGCCCAGGAGGTGGTGGAGAAGGGCCTGGCAGTTGGGGGCGTGTTCGTTCCTTTAGAGCCGCTAGAGGACCTGGGCGTCCGCCTGGTCCTGACCTCCGTCCCTCCCTTTCTGCCCAATGCTGCCCTGTTACCCGCCATTTCTACCTTGGGGAAGCCCATCTCTGTCATCAGCCCTCTCCCGTTGGGCTGCAAAGACCCTGCCCTCCGTCACGTCCTCTCTTTCCGCCGGCAAGTGCAGCTTCAACTGCCGCCAGCGGCGCGTGACAGAGAGGCCCTGGAGGGGTCCTTCCTAGTCCCCTACCAGGGGGCCCGTTACCGGTTGCATTACTCCACGGGGGAGGCCCGGTGCTACCTCTGCCGGGCGATGGGGCACGTCCGGAGGGACTGCCCCCTGGCCCGGCAAGGAGGGGCATCCGGGACCCACGAGCCCCGGCAGGGCACCAGCCCCATCATCGCCGACACCCCTGGCTGCCCAGCGCCCGAAACCACCCCTCCTCCTTCCCAGTCCACCATTGCTCCCACTCGGGCCCAAGGGGCACCTTCCCAACTATGCCCAGACGAGCGGGAGAGCCCCGCCCCCGCTGTTTGCAATCTGGCGGGGCCTGTGGAGGAGGGTGCGGCAGGGACACTGGGCATGGGAGAGGGCCCGCCCCAAGGGGAATCTTCCCTCCCTTGTGCTTCCCCACCATTATCCCCTCGAGTCCTTGAGCCATCGCTTCTGTCCCCTGACACAACCCCTGCTCGCCAGCCCCCAGATGATGCCATGGAGGGCTGGGCCCTAGTCCAGGGGAAGCGGGGCAAGCGGAAGGCTCGAGCTCTGCTCCTCCCATCTGATGCGGAGGCCCCCCAGAAGACCAGGAAGGGGGGCACCGATGCCGAGCCTTCCGCTCTACCCACGGGTGTGTTCCACCCACCAGAGCCGGCTGGAGAAGACGTGGCAGGACTGGGAGGCGGTATCTCCCCTCCACGGGAGTCCCTCCCCTCCAAGACCCCCGAGGCACCATCTGAAACCCCAGTGTGCCCCGAAGTAACCGTCGTGTCAGGTGCTTGCGGGGAGAATCCCGGGGTAGTGGAAAACAATTTCCCGTCTATATATGAGGAGATCAAGGCCCTGGGTCTGACCCCGGTCACCCAGGAAGAGGACGATCCTATGCCAGCGGGCCTCGATCTGGGCGACTTCACTCCAGCCCCCCTTTCCCCATGTTCCCTCCCCCTAACCGTTGCTTCTGCTCCCACCTCCGAGGAGCCCCTGGACTCCTCCATCAACCCGGCTGCAGAGGGCACCCCGCTGAGAGCCGCCGAGCCAGTTGAGGCGACGGCCAGTGCCATGTGGCTGGAACCTGAGCCACCAGGGGCATCCTTCGCTGGTGAGGAGCATTCGACCTCCTTCCCAGGAGAGGACCCTAAAGAAGAAAGTCCACCTCCTGATGCCGTGGCTGCCAAATCCACCAGAGAGCTTGCACCCGGCATCAGTGAGAGCCCTCTCCCGACCCCGACTCTCACCTCTACCCCTGCCCCTGCCCTTATCCCGCCCACCTCCCGAGATATTATTGCCACCCCTGGGACTGTCTCCTTCCCCTTTCCAACAGACGACTCCCAGGGAGCGGCTTTTGTGTTTACCCGTCCCGACCCACCAGGGGCTGCTATCCTCCCTCTGCCGCCCCCTATCGCCCCAGCATTCAGGTCAACCCATCAGGAGCCCCGTCGGGGGTCTGCACCCTGTCTGCTCGTCTCGGTGGGCCACGGGGCTGTACCAAGGGCCCCGTCGGGAAGTAACCAGGAGACCGTAACCCCAGCCCCCCATGCGCTGCAAGAGGAGTTGTGGGAGTTTCTAGAAGACGTCCGTGTCTCCCGCAACAAAGTACAGCTTGCTCTCTAGCGATGGGGGGACTTTCATGAAATCCTCTGGGCCACAAGGGCCCTCATGGGGGGAAAGTAAAAGGACCGGGAGGCAGGGCGCCGCGGCCTACCAGCGGGTCCACCTCTTCCGTGACTCCTTACTCACCTACGGGGTAGGTCACGGACTGCTGCGCGGCCCGCCGGGAGCCACGAGCGTCCCTGCCAGCGAGGATCCCCCCCAGCCCTCCTCATGGCACCTCTTACCATCACAACATTGAACACCCGTGGCTGTAGGATGGGTCTCCGCAGGTCCCAGGTGCTCTCCTTCCTTCGGGAGGGGAGGTACACTGTGGTTTTCCTGCAGGAGACCCATACGGATCCGACCACCGAAGACAGCTGGCGGCTGGATTGGGGGGACAGGGTCTACTTTAGCCATCTCACAGTTCGTACGGCTGGAGTGGTGACCCTGTTCTCCCCCGACCTATGGCCCGAGGTGCTGGGGGTTGCCAAGGCTGTGCCGGGCCGCCTGCTGTACCTCCGGGTCCGCATGGAGTGGCTCGTAGTCAACCTTGGCAACATCTATGCCCTGGCAGCGAACCCAGAGCGGCTGCAATTCTATCAGTAGGCGTCCGCCTTCCTCGGCACCTTGGATCCTCATGAGTGTCTGGTCCTGGGAGGGGACTTTAACATCACCCTCGAGGAGCGGGACCGCTCGGGGACCGAGCAGAGCCCGGCCACCACCGCCGTCCTCCAGGAGATAGTCGAACACCACTCCCTGGTGGACGTCTGGCGCGACCACCACCCGGATGACACTTCCACGTTCACCTTTGTCCGGGTGGATGCCCATCGGTCACGCCGCTCCTGGTTGGACTTCATTTATTTATCACACTTTCATCTTTCATGAGCCCACTCTTCCAGCATCCGACCGGCCCCATTTTCTGACCATCATTTAGCCACTGTGACAGCCTCCATCTGCATGGAGAGGCCGGGGCTGGCCTATTGGCATTTTAACAACAGCTTGTTGGAGGACGCGGGCTTCGTGGCGTCCTTCCAGGAGTTCTGGAGCGGCGTGCCTTTCCCTCGGCGCGGCGGTGGTGGGACCTAGGGAAGGTGCGCACCCGGCTCTTCTGCCGTGTCTACACCCGGGGCACCAGCCAACGGAGGGATGCGGCGATAGAGCAGTTGGAACGGGAGATCTTAGAGCTGGAGAGGCATCTGGCCGCCAGCCCCGAGGATCAACCCCTCTGCGGAGCGTGCCGGGAGAAGCGGGAGGAGCTCTGGACCCTCGAGGACCATTGGGCCCGGGGTGCCTTTGTTCGATCCCGCATCCGTCTCCTTCGGGAGATGGATCGTGGCTCCCGCTTCATCTACACCCTGGAGAAAAAGAGGGAGGCTAAAAAACATGTCATCTGCCTAATGGCAGAAGATGGTACCCCCCTCACGGATCCGGTGGAGATGTGCGGGAGGGTGAGAGCCTTCTACGCAAGTCTTTTCTCTGGGATCCAACCGATCCTAATGCTTGCAGAGTGCTCTGGGAGGAACTCCCGATGGTCAGCGCGGGCGACCAAGACCGGCTAGAGCTGCCTCTCACTCTGGCCAAGTTCTCGGAAGCCCTCCGTCGCATGCCCACCAATAAATCTCCGGGCATGGACGGGCTGACCGTGGAGTTCTACCGTGTGTTCTGGGACGTCCTTGGCCCAGACCTAGTCACCGTCTGGGCCGAGTCTTTGCAGAGCGGGGTCCTCCCTCTTTTGTGCAGGCGAGCCGTGCTCGTCTTATTGTTGAAGAAGGGGGACGTTCACGATTTACGAAATTGGCATCCCGTCTCGCTCCTCAGCACGGACTACAAAGTCGTGGCAAAAGCAATCTCGCTGCAGCTAGTGTCTGTGCTGGCGGACGTGGTCCACCCAGACCAGACCTACACCGTCCCGGGCCGCAGTATCTTCGACAACCTATATCTGGTCTGGGACCTTTTGGAACTCGGGTGTAGGGATGGTCTGTCGTTTGCCCTCCTGTCTTTAGATCAGGAGAAGGCGTTCGACAGGGTGGATCACAGGTATCTCCTGAGCACTCTGCAGGCGTTTGGCTTCGGACCCCAGTTTGTGGGTTTTCTCTGGGCGCTGTACGCCTCCACAGAGTGTTTGGTCAGGCTCAACTGGACCCTGACTGAACCAGTCAGCTTCAGGTGAGGAGTACGGCAGGGGTGCCCCCTCTTGGGCCAGCTGTACACTCTGGCGATCGAGCCCTTCCTCTGTCTCCTCCAAAGGAGGTTGACAGGGTTGGTGCTGCGGGAGCCGGAGCTGCGGTTGGTCCTGTCGGCTTACGCTGATGACGTGCTCCTCGTGGTCCAGGATCCGGGCGACTTGGTGCGGGTGGAGGCTTGCCAGGCCATCTATTCGGCAGCCTCCTCTGCGCAGGTCAACTGGGTCAAGAGCTCTGGCTTGGTGGTAGGGGACTGGCAGCAGGCGAGCTTCCTCCCATCCATGATTCAGGCCATCCAGTGGAGCACGGGTCCACTGCTCTATCTGGGCGTTTACCTTTCTGCCACGCATCCCTCTCCGCTGGAGAAATGGCAGAATTTAGAGGGCGGGGTGATAGAGCGGCTTCGGAAATGGACAGGACTACTCCGGTGCCTCTCCCTTCGAGGGAGAGCGCTGGTGCTTAATCAACTAGTCCTGTCCAGGCTCTGGTACCGGCTCAACACCCTGGTCCCGGCCCCTGGTTTCCTGGCCAACCTCCGGACATCGATTCTGGAGTTCTTTTGGTCAGGACTGCACTGGGTCCCTGCAGGGGTTCTCTATCTACCTCTGGAGGAGGGAGGGCAGGGCCTGAAATGTCTGCTTACTCAGGTCCACTTCCACCTCCAGGCCCTGCAGAGACTCCTTTATGGTGCAGGTAGTCCGGCGTGGAGCATACTGGCGCATGCCTTCCTATGCCGCTTCCGAGGGCTCCAATGCGACCGGTAGCTCCTTTATCTCCATCCGAGAGGTCTTCCGCGAGACCTCTCCAGGCTGCCGGTCTTCTACCAGGACCTCCTCCGGACCTGGAAATTCTTTTCAACGACCAGGTCCGTTGCGGCCACCGAGGGGGCAGATCTCCTCGCGGAGCCCCTGCTACACAACCCCCAGTTTCGTGTGCAGGTGACGGAGTCCCGCTCGGTGCGCCAGAGGTTGGTCCTGGCAGAGGTCACAAGAGTTGGAGACCTCCTGGACTATGACCGGGGAGACTGGCTGGATCCCCTGACGCTCGCTCAGCGCATGGGGCTCTCCAGACCTTGTACTCCCCAGCGCATACTTCAGGAGGTGAAGGCCGCTTTGCCACCCGCTGCTTGGGTTTATCTCGACCGGGTCCTGCACGAGGGCATGCCCCGCCCACCCCCTACCCCAAGCCCGCCGGTCCTTTTATTTGGACCTCTGCCCCGTGGACCCAACCGACCCCCTCATCCCTTCACTGTAAGCCGGCTGCAAGAGATGCAGTCGGTCTGCTTTCAAACTATGCCAAGAAAACATCTATACACGCTCGTGCTCCACAGCCTTCATGCCCTCACCCTCGTGTCCCGCCCCGATACAAAATGGCAGGACCTCCTGCCACGTTTGGAGGCTGAGGAGCCCCGGTGGGCCAGCCTATATTCCACCTTAGTCCCGAGACCCGCCGGGGATGTCAGTTGGTGGCTCCTTCACTGAGCCGTGAGCACGGGCGTGTACTTGGCGCAGTTCACCTCAATCCCAGACACCTGCCCCTTTGCAGTGTGAGGGAAATCCTGGCACATATATACCTGTAGTGTGCCAGGCTGCAGCCCCTATTCCGGCTCCACACCAATATTTTATTACGCTTTTGGTTGCACTTTTCCCCTCACCCTCTTATTTATGCACTGCCTATCCATGGCCCCACAAAGTCACGGGATCACCTTCTCCTGGCCCTAGCTAAAATGGCCATCTATAAAACCAGAGTGAGGAGGTTGGCCAATGGAGTCTCCTGTGACTATGGGGCCTATTTCCGATCCTCAGTCCATTCACGTATCCGGGCAGAGTTCCTCTGGGCGGCGTCCTCTGACTCCCTTGACGCCTTTGAGGAGCAGTGGGCGCTCTCCGGGGTTCTCTGTTCGGTGTCCCGGTCTGGTTCCCTTCATTTGACCCTTTGACCACACTCCTGTCCCTGTTATTTCATTAGTTGTCCCCCGAAATTAATTGGAATCTAGGTCCTGTGGATCCCCCTTCTAGGCTGGGGGGGATCCTTTAGCAGTGGACGGGCTTTGCCTGCCAAGCTCCCAGATCCCAATAAGACTACTTTTCTATAGCCATCTGGCCTTGCCCTATCACAATTCTTAACTCTAAAACTATGAATGATTGCTTTTGATAAAGAAAATTACTTTGATTTTTTATTGTCCCAATTCCTCCAATTTTCCTGTTAGACATAGTTCTGGATTATCAAACAGAGATTCAACAAGTGCATCAGTAAAAATCCACCTATGCAAACACAGAGAAGCAGTTACTGGTGCACGCACCAGGTGTGTGTACTTTTTTGTATGCATACCTATTGCTTCCTGTATTTGAAAATTTGACCCATAATGTGTTCTTAAGTTATAACTTAAGTTATAAAGAAAAATTAAAATTCAAAGCACTAAATTTAAAAAAACCAGATGATTGGTGCCTCTGTTCTCAGTGAGGGTGAGAAACTGGAGACAACGCATCTGGGCATGATTTTCTGAGGGTGTGTGCTTGGTGCTTTCTGAATATCAGGCCTTTTTAATATGTTTTAGGTTGGGAACCCAAAGTAACGACACCTCCCAAATCACTATTCATTTCTGACAATGTAGACCATGATCTTTATTTAAGATGGTTTCTAAACTGGGATGATATATTCTGCAATCCATTTTCTTACGAATTTCACAATGAATTATTTGTTATCAGCTGTCTTATGCAAAAGTCTACTTCCACTTCTATGAAATGATGATTATGTCAGAAAATTTACCAAGCCTGAAATTTTATTGAGAGAAATACGTTACAAATCAGATAAAACAATAACTTCTTAATGTGTAAAGTCTGTACTCAGTATCCTGAAACAAGGTTACTTATGTGACCAACGGGGGGGGGAGGGGTGTTTAAAAAAATCCAATGCCTTATATGAGTACATCACACACATGTATACATGGAGATTAAATTAGTATTTGCATTTGGTGTTTTCTATAACCCATACTCACCTTTTTATCAATATTCAATTCATCTGGCATCTGGAAGTTTGAGCTTTTATAGCCAACTATCCCTGCATATTCATAGATGAAGGTAGCTCTGCTTGTATGAATCTCCACTCATGTATATGTAGCATGATGGACTATGAAACAGAGTAAATTCATGCCACTAAATCTACAGAAAATGTTAATTTTATTGATAAAGCGCCCAATGGCAAGGTGATCAATCTGCTGCACAGTTAAGATATATAACAAAACAATAACAAAATACAATTAACAGACAATACAAAAAAAACAAACAAAACACTAAAAAAGACATAATGATGTCATTAAACAGGAGTCATACACAGGAGCCGATAGGGATTTCAGCTGGAAACACCTGATGTGTCTTCAATAGTTTTTTAAAAAGTGGGGTAGGGATTGGCTGAGGTGGATGTCAAGGGAAGTAAGTTCCATATCTCTAGGCCACCACACAAAGGACTCAGTTACCTGCTGGTGCAAATCATTATTATCAAAGCCACTTGTACTCCATGGCATTAATGGAACCAATTTTATAGCAACAACTGAAATTTCACACATCAATCTTATCAAAGCAAGAAATATCGATCCCTTGGCACCACACACACAAATCTGGATCATAGTTTAAAATACTGAGATGTAAAATTCAACAATAATTAATTTTTACATTGATTATTTTTGAGATTTTTTTTGCTGTGCTTTCCAGGCCTTGATTCCTGTGACATTGTCTAGCCTGTTTCAAAACCTCCCTCTCCACAAGGGTGCCAAGGAAGGGAGCCCTTTTAGCTGGCTTCAGGGGCTCCCCTCTCTAGTTTCTAACACAGTTGCTGCCCTATAGATTAATTAAAAGCACCTGAAGCCAATTAGAGCACCTGAAGCTAGTCACCTGATAAAACCCCCCCTGCTTCAATCAGCTAGGGGAAGGAGTTGGAGCAGAGAGCAGTTTGAAGGAGTTGAAGTAGAGGAGAGTTTGGAAAAGTGCCATGGCTGGCTAGAAGACCAAGACACTAGGTAAAGAGACACCCGGCTTGTGCGGAGAGAGAGGGCAGAAAGCCCCACAAGCTGAAGAGGAGGAGAGGGAAGTAGCCCAGGGGAAGGAAGCACTAGTTCAAGTGGCTTACCACTATCCCTAGGGCCCCAGGTCCCTCCTTCTCCACTACCCTTCTCTGGGTTACTAGTGGGACAGTAGATACCCTAGTTCAGGGGCAGGAAACTGTGCCCTGAACCCCCCCAAGAAGAGGAAGCACGGGACAGATCATAATCGTACTGGCAATTTGCACATGTACATACAGACATAAATTGTATGTGTGTATATGTATACATACAGAATATGTAGAGCAACAACACTAACACCATCTAATACATAATTCTGCTTATGTGCTAGGATGCTGAGATACACTTGCCATGGGGACTATAGATTTGAAATCTCAATTATAACCTTGCATTAACACTTCTTTGGGCAGAGGATAGGGGAGTGGAATGATGGGCTTCATTTACAGCATTGCATTTTGATTAGCATTTATGGCCTTTTACATTATGCATGATATATGCCAATTATTCAGTAATATGCTTACTATGATGATATTTAGAAGGCCTTTAACAAGTTCCTCCATAGCCTGTCCTAAATTTTTTTTTTTTTTTTGTCTGTCAGCCAAAATGGTATCTGTCAGGAACAGGGAATTCTGACAAATAACTACCATTTTCATTGAGTTAGGCAATGAACAGAAAACATGAGGAAATCCATTGTCTCACATTCTCATTGAGGTGTTCTCAAAAGTTGATGCAGCTAGATATTTGAAAGAAAAGTTAACAAGAAACATATAGTACTATAAGTGGGAGTAAAATTATTTTGTGAAAATAATACTTCCATACTATCTACATAAAACATATTATAATCTCTAAGGTAAAAGAGATACTGGTTAATAGTAATAAAATATTTGAAAGCAAAGGAGCATGTGTTAATCTGTGTGCAAAATAACTGATAGTTTGCCACAATTAAAATCAGAGGATTGTGTTTATTATATTGTTAGGTAACCCTACACATAAAATTGAAA
This sequence comes from Dermochelys coriacea, assembly GCF_009764565.3. Taxonomy (NCBI): domain Eukaryota; kingdom Metazoa; phylum Chordata; order Testudines; family Dermochelyidae; genus Dermochelys; species Dermochelys coriacea. The sequence continues at coordinate 198,615,136 of NC_050069.1, forward strand.
AGGCTTTTATGAGTAGCAAAATATATTTACGCCTCTTCTCTCCCAAATAATCTATTTTAGTTTGAATGAAGCAGAGAAAGTGATTTTAGCCTTATTAATCATAAATTCAAAAGGTACCTAATTTGTAAGGCTTTTAGTTTAACCTTTTTATCCTTTTGTAATATTAGAACTGATTCCAGACTTGGACATTATTGGGGGAAAATGTCAGAGATTAAAAGGCAAAGGACTATTTTAGTCTAGATTCCATATAGAAACAATAATTTTAAAAAATAATCTGTACACACTAGTGATATGTCCTGGAAAAACAACAAAATGGGCTCTCCCCCTGATTGTAGCATTATCATCTGCAGCATCTGCAGGAATTGCTGTGTCACAAAGGAAGGTTCGCCAGATCAGTGACCCTATTCAGCAGATTCTAATTCAGCTGCACAAAATAATCTACATCACTCAGGTATGCATTTCTGCTGCTTCAGAACACTCCATTCTCGTTTGCTTGTTGATGCCGAAATGATTGTGCTACAGTGTTGCTATTTTAGTTGCTATTCTTTAAAAACAACAGCACTTGACATTTTTACAGATGGCATGATTTTTAAAAAATATTATTCTTTTAAATAAAAACTAACCTTGAATATTAGTATATGAAGGATGGTAATAAGTGAGTCATATTAAGAAATGCCATTGGCTCACCTCATTAAAATGGATTTTATACAAAAACTTATTTTAATAACATTCTGACATGCTCGTAATATGAGTATTGTATTTCAAATGACTTAATATAAAACACTGACACAGAGATTTCATGAAATTCTTTTATTTGTTTAGTCATTTTTAATAGTTTCCTGTTATTTCTAACATAGTACTTCAATTGCTGAATGCATTAGTTAGCTTAAATATTTTGAACTTAAATACAGTTTCTATTCTGACTTAATGCTAACTGAAGAAATTCAATGTTTAATATTTAGAGAGAGTAGCAGCTCTGATTTCAAACTGGTACTAAAGCAAAATTGTAACTAGTATAAATCTCTTAGACTGTACTCTCAAACTGTTAGTATAACAAATGATTTCATTCTCCAGCAGCATGGCTACAACTTAGTAGTAGAGGTCACAATTACTAATTTTAAATGAATGCCAATTTACCCTCCAAAATTCACAGTTTATACTTGGCAAGACGTGCTTATTCCCACTGGAGCTTTAGATTGCTGAGCAAAGTTGGTTCAATTTTCTTTTAAAATAGAACAGCCAAACTGAATTTGTGTATCACACATAATAGGACTCGTTAAACTATTTTACATCCTTGAAATTATTATACCTGTCAAAGGTGAAAAATGCTGGAAGTGAATCCCCTAGGCAAAAGAAAAGAAACTTCTCTTTAATTTAAAAGAAAATGAAATGATTGAATTTAATGCCAGCTTAACAGTGTGGCAAATCCTCTGTCTGTGCAATCTTCCCTGCCCTGCCCTATCAGTGTGCCTTAGTTGTGTGTTGGAGGGCCCACCGGGAGAGATAAGCAAGTATTTAGGCTCCATACCCATTAAATCCCATCCTCTCTTCTCAGGTGGCCCTCAGAGACATTAATTAAAACCATTTGTGGTTATCATAGCATGGACACCTGATAACTAAGAATGGGCAGCAGCCACCAGGCTCACTTCACGCAGTCCACTGAACAGACAGTAAAAATGTTCGCAAAAAGATAAAGAATACTTGTGGCACCTTAGAGACTAACAAATTTATTTGAGCATAGGCTTTCGTGAGCTACAGCTCACTTCATCGGATGTAGCTCATGAAAGCTTGTGCTCAAATAAATTTGTTAGTCTCTAAGGTGCCACAAGTACTCCTTTTCTTTTTGCGAATACAGACTAACATGGCTGCTACTCTGAAACCAGTAAAAATGTTGATACTGTTGCCTCTTTTCGACCCACGTGGCTAGTCAGAGTTTGGGGCTCTGGGGATATTCTAGTTGGAAGTACAACTCGGTGATAGGTATTTCTTTGATGCAGTTTTGTTTATTTATAGAAAATGTATAAACATCCCGTGTCTGTGAACACAGAGGGAACCAAATAGCAGGAAATAGCTTCTTTTGCTCACAGGACCAAGAACACTCTTTTCAATCTGCACCCGACCCAAAAACCACTCCCCAGGTTTCTGCCGGAATCAGACACCATGCTTTGAAATGCCTTTCCAGCTGTCAGTCTGTTACTCAGGCTATGTCTAAATTAGAGATCTTACAGTGGCACAACTGTACCCATGCAACTGCACTGCTGTAAGATCACTTGTGTAGCCGCTCTATGCTGATGGGAGAGTGCTCTCCCGTCGACGTAATCCACCCCAACGAGCGGCAGTACCTATGTCGGTGGGAGACGTTCTCCCACTGACGTAACGCTGTGCACACTAGTGCTTATGCCGGCGTAATTTATGTTGCTCAGAGGGATGGAATATTCACAGCCCTGAGCGATGTAAGTTTTGCCGACATAATGGTAGTATAGCCATAGCCTCACGCTTTGTCTACACTACAGACTTTAGAGCGGCACAGCTGTACCACTGTAGCTGTGCTATGCCAGTGGAAAAGAGCTCTCCTGCCAGTATAATTGAACCATCCACAACCAGCAGCGGTAGCTATGTCGGTGGGAGAGTGTACCCCCCGTGACATAGTGCTGTCCACACTGGTGCTTTTGTCCGTGAAACTTCTGTTGGTCAGGGGTGTTTCTTCATACCTCTGACTGACAAAAGTTTTACCAACAAAAATCTGGTGTAGACAAAGCCTCAGTCTCTCCCAGTTTTTATTTGTTCTGCCTTCCCCTGACACACCCACCCACTGTGGTCACAATACCGCATGAAATCCTTCCACCCACATAGTGCTAGTTTCTGGCCAGACAGGTCTTGTTTTAGGTGTGCCACCCTAAGTGTGTATTATAGCTATCTGAAGTAAGGGTACATTCACACCCAGTCTCAAAATGCTTTGTAATCCAAGCAGTCCCCAGTATCTTTCAGCAGTAACAATGCTTTCAATTTGGGCTAGATTTGAAATGGTGACCTATGGATGAAAGGCTCCATGCCTTGTAACCAGATCCCTTGAGAGTTCCAATTATTTGTTTATTTTTTACAGATCTGAGGAAGAACAGACTTTAAATATGTAGCTGGCTTTTAAAATGCTTAATTGCAGATCTCAGCTGACAAATAGAAGCTGAAGTTTACAAGGGAGAGTTCTTATTGCTGGTTCTTGGCTGCCAGCAGTCTTTCCAATCCAGTTTCCATGGAAACAGGTTTTGGTCTGGTCTCTGAAAAATAATGCAAGAATAAGTTTTTTAAAAACCATTATGTAAAACCTTGGCCTTATTTTCACTGATCTAACATCTGATTTCATGGAAACAGAATCTGGAATCAGACAGCAGCAGCTGAGACAACTCTGGTTAATTTCAGTTGCAGTTCCCTAAACCCCTGTACCTCACAATGCCCCCAACATATGCAGGTATTTGGTATTAATTCACATGGTATCACGTGCTTCTGCTTACTGATAGGATTAGAAATATTCATCATCTGATTGGCTGAAAGTTCTTAAGGGTTTACAATACAACATATGAAAGACAGTGTCTACGTGAAAAGAAAGCAGCATATATCTGGATGTAACTGGTTCTGATGAAGCTCACAGGTCCTGATCTCAATTTGGCCTGTGTACATCAAGAGTAACTCCATTAAAGTCAGTATAATTGTTCTGGATTTATACTAGTGTAATAACCACAGTTATTCTCAGAAAAATACAAATACAAAAACAAAAAAACCACCAAGTAGACTTTATAGCAAGATACATGGAGATGGCCTGAATAGTGGTCAAAACTTTCATGTGTCAAAAAGTTTCCATTTAGTTATAAATGGCATTTGTTCATATAAATTTATGAAGTGTAACATGGGTTAAATCACATCTATGAATATAATCCTGGTCCAAACAATTTGAACACAAGGATCCTGATTCTCCACTGAGTTATACCCTGTGTAGCTATTTGCACCAGCGCACTGTGATTGTGTCAAGTGCTACCAAATCAGAAAGGAAGTTTTACACCCTCTGTGCACAGGGGTAAATGATTATGCAAAGTACCAGGCAGTGGAGAATCAAGCCCAAAGTGTAATATGTGTTATAGGATGACTATATCCTCCACATTGGAATGATGACAGATATAAGTAGTTTTTGGAAAGTGTAGGGGACTGCACTCCTGGTGCAAGTGCTGGAGGAACCAACTAGGGGCAGAGCTCTTCTTGACCTGCTGCTCACAAACTGGGAAGAATTAGTAGGGGAAGCAAAAGTGAATGGGAACCTGGGAGGCAATGACCATGAGATGGTCGAGTTCAGGATCCTGACACAAGGAAGAAAGGAGAGCAGCAGAATACAGACCCTGGACTTCAGAAAAGCAGACTTTGACAACCTCAGGGAACTGATGGGCAGGATCCCCTGGGAGAATAACATGAGGGGGAAAGGAGTCCAGGAGAGCTGACTGTATTTTAATAAATCCTTATTGAGGTTACAGGGACAAACCATCCCGATGTGTAGAAAGAATAGTAAATATGGCAGGCGACCAGCTTGGCTTAACAGTAAAATCCTTGCTGATTTTAAATACAAAAAAGAAGCTTACAAGAAGTGGAAGATTGGACAAATGACCAGGGAAGAGTACAAAAATATTGCTCAGGCATGCAGGAGTGAAATCAGGAAGGCCAAATCACACCTGGAGTTGCAGCTAGCAAGAGATGTTAAGAGTAACAAGAAGGGTTTCTTCAGGTATGTTAGCAACAAGAAAAAAGTCAAGGAAAGTGTGGGCCCGTTACTGAATGAGGGAGGCAACCTAGTGACAGAAGATGTGGAAAAAGCTAAAGTACTCAGTGCTTTTTTTGCCTCTGTCTTCATGAACAAGGTCAGCTCCCAGACTGCTGCACTGGGCAGCACAGCACGGGGAGGAGGTGACCGGCCCTCTGTGGAGAAAGAAGTGGTTTGGGACTATTTAGAAAATCTGGATGAGCACAAGTCCATGAGGCAGGATGCGCTGCATCCGAGAGTGCTAAAGGAGTTGGCGGATGTGATTGCAGATCCGTTGGTCATTATCTTTGAAAACTCATGGCGATCGGGAGGAGTCCCGGACGACTGGAAAAAGGCTAATGTAGTGCCCATCTTTAAAAAGGGAAGAAGGAGGATCCTGGGAACTACAGGCCAGTCAGCCTCACCTCAGTCCCTGGAAAAATCATGGAGCAGGTCCTCAAGGAATCAATTCTGAAGCACTTAGAGGAGAGGAAAGTGATCCGGAACAGTCAGCATGGATTCACCAAGGGCAAGTCATGCCTGACTAATCTAATTGCCTTCTATGACGAGATAACTGGCTCTGTGGATGAGGGGAAAGCAGTGGACATGTTGTTCCTTGACTTTAGCAAAGCTTTTGATACTATCTCCCACAGTATTCTTGCCAGCAAGTTAAAGAAATATGGGCTGGATGAATGGACTATACGGTGGATAGAAAGCTGGCTACATTGTCGGGCTCAAGGGTAGTGATCAATGGCTCCATGTCTAGTTGGCAGCTGATATCAAGTGGAGTGCCCCAAGGGGCTGGTTTTGTTCAATATCTTCATAAATGATCTGAAGGATGGTGTGGATTGCACCCTCAGCAAGTTTGCAGATGACACTAAACTGGGAGGAGAGGTAGATACGCTGGAGGGTAGGGACAGGATACAGAGGGCCCTAGACAAATTAGAGGATTGGGCCAAAAGAAATTTGATGAGGTTCAACAAGGACAAGTGTGTCCTGCACTTAGGACGGAAGAATCCCATGCACTGCTATAAACTAGGGACCAAATGGCTAGGCGGCAGTTCTGCAGAAAAGGACCTAGAGGTTACAATGGATGAGAAGCTGGATATGAGTCAATAGTGTGCCCTTGTTGCCAAGAAGGCCAATGTCATTTTGGGCTGTATAAGTAGGGGCATTGCCAGCAGATCGAGGGACGTGACCATTCCCCTCTATTCAACATTGGTGAGGCCTCATCTGGAGTACTGTGTCCAGTTTTGGGCCCCACACTACAAGAAGGATGTGGAAAAATTGGAAAGAGTCCAGCGGAGGGCAACAAAAATGATTAGGGGACTGGAACACATGACTTATGAGAAGAGGCTGAGGGAACTGGGATTGTTTAATCTGCGGAAGAGAAGAATGAGGGGGGATTTGATAGCTGCTTTCAACTACCTGAAAGGGGGTTCCAAAGAGGATGGATCTAGACTGTTCTCAGTGGTAGCAGATGAGAGAACAAGGAGTAATGTTCTCAAGTTGCAGTGGGGGAGGTTTAGGTTGGATATTAGGAAAAACTTTTTCACTAGGAGGGTGGTGAAACACTGGAATGCGTTACCTAGGGAGGTGGTGGAATCTCCTTCCTTAGAAGTTTTTAAGGTCAGGCTTGACAAAGCCCTGGCTGGGATGATTTAGTTGGAGATTGGTCCTGCTTTGAGCAGGGGGTTGGACTAGATGACCTCCTGAGGTCCCTTCCAACCCTAATATTTTATGATTTTATAAGTAAAAACTGCCCTGACAATAGGGCCTGACTAACAATTGGGACTTTACATTTATTTTTAGAGCGGAAAGGTGATTTAAAAATTCAAACACAAAAGATTTCATCTTTCATAAAGAAGAGAGTTCAGAGGATTCTCCTAAAAGAGACCTATTTCACCATCTGGAATATGCTGCATGTTTTTCTTTGTTAAACAGAGGAAAAAGAGGGGAATGGATTTTGATGCACAAGAACATAGATGGAAAATTTTCCTGTATTGGTATAAAGTCAAAACCTTTCTGGATGCTTTATAGACAAGTAAAATATAAAGTTCCTGTTCTGGAAAGCTTACAATAGAAGGGCCAGACTCATCCACACTTAATCATATTGAGTAGTACATAACAGCTTTAAGCAAAGACCATTGAAATCAAGGGGAAGATTCCCATTCACTTTATTTTGCATTGCATCAAGCCCTTATCCTCATATATAGTTCCACTGATTTCAATCCTGGTAACTCAAGATAACCAACACAAAATCCAGCCCAAGCCTTCTCCTCAGGATCTGTTCTTCCTAGGGTTCCTCCCTTAAGACTACCTAGTCCCAGATGTTAGATTACTTTGACCAGTGGGGCCAGTCCTTCCCCCTCTATATCCACAATCAATATAACAAACTACACCTGTCACAGTGAGCAAGGCCCAGTTACCATCTCTTCAGGTTCCAACACCTTCTAACAGGGTGGGTGAACAAAAGAACATTATTACAATATGCATTGTTTCAGATTCTGTACAGTAGTTTATTACTTGGGCTATTAAATATCAGTGTCTACATATACAGTGTAACTACCCTTTTCAAAAATAACATTGTAGGAAATGTGGTCTGTAGAGGAGTCAAAATTGAGCAGTGATAACAGCTGTTTCTCTGTCCCCTATAGCTTCCTCCAGCTTTGCATTGCCATTTGAAAAGAAGAGTTATTGAGAGATTCAAGAAATCTCTCTTCAGCCAACAGAGCAATCCTTGTAATTTAAAACTGGAAGTTAAAAAGGTGCAGTATTGTGAGACGTACCATCCATTGTGGTCTTTATCTCTTTTCTATTTGAATTATGCTATATGAATTAATCAAGGGGAGGGGGAGAAGAATTTTATAAAGGTTAATTAAGATGCTCTGAAAAGTTCTTCATGTTCATCTTCTAGTTTAGTCATGAAAAATAAGTATCTGATTCAACAAAAACTTACTTATGTTTTCAAATAATTAAATCTTTGGCATTATCCCCACACTCTGATGCCAGTAAACGATTTTTAGTTAGTATCACAAAAACTTTGATTAATTTGAAGTTGTTTTCAATTTTTATGGAAAATGTTTAGGCAAATGCTTTAGCTACCTTTTAGTTGATAAGTCTGAAGGTCTAGATAAGCAGTGATACAGATTGGTTTAAGATTTTGTCTTTGATCAGAGGCACACACATTGTAAATGGAAAGATCCAGCCAGCTGCTAATAAACAAAACATAAAATCCACCTCCTCAGAGATCAGAGAACTTGTTTTTCCTTTCATGGATCAGATCAGGATAGTAGCAGGGAGCGATTTAAAATAAAACAGCAGGAGATCAAAACAGTCACATAGACAGTTTCTGAAATGTATTTTATAACATAACATGATGATTCTCATATCTTTATTTTATAAATATGAAATGGATTTTTTTTCAGTTCAAGGCATAATGCTTAAAGGAAAATTAATGCTTGCTATTTTTTTTAAAATGCAAATGCTTCCCTCGCTCAGTAGTCTCAAAAATGGACCTCTGTTAGCATAAATATTTTATTAATTATTTACCAAGAAATGTTTCACAATACAGAACAAATAGGGTTGCATTTTTTTATATAATTTAACCTTCCCTTTTCTTGTCCTAGGATCAAATTGCAACTGTTTGTGTTTAAACTGGGGGGGTGGGGGAGGAGAGGAGGGCTAACTTTGTTTGTTAAAGACTAATAGAGCTGATTATGTCAACTCCTGTTATGTTATCATTACCAACATTTTGGTATTTTGGAACAACATCTTTCTACTCAAAGCATGAACTCTTAGAAAGCACTGAAACTGCCCAATGCTCTTGAAGCCAAATTATTCTTCCTAATTGTTGACTAGTCTGTTAGCAATAATTCAGTGTCACCACTTGAAAATTACTGAAGACTTGCAAGCATTAAAAGATATTTTTTTCTGGTCAGATATAGGTTCAGCCTTTGTGATTCTGGGCCACATACACAGAAGCATTGTCGTACAAGAAGATGATAATCCCTTTCTGTGGGGAGACCGTATTTGGAAGACTGAATTCAGTTCCAAATATCTCCCTACCAGAAAAATGTAGGCAAGTTGGAAGCAGTAAATAGAACAATGAGAAACATTCAGGGGGCTGGGAGGATTGATGGATGAGGAAGAAGTAAAAGCTAAATATTTGAAAGTCAGTGGGAGTTGGGTGGCAAATTTCAGAATCTCAGCCCAGGGCCACCAACGTGAAGGGTAGTTTGTAGTAAAACTAGAAGTTAATGGGATGCAATTAAGTAGAGAAAAGTTTAGGATGAGCCTTGGAAGACCCTCCCAGACAATGATATCTGTTATATTTTACAACCATTTTCAGTGGGAAATGGTGGAAGGCCTATTGCCTGAAACATCTAAAATTAGAGTAAGCAGGTGATTAGATTAGAATAACAGACTGTTAGAAAGATTCCTGCATTGCCAGAGGTGAGGGTGGAGTACGGGACATCCCATAATAGGTTTTGTGTGTGTCTAACCAATGTGATTCTACAGCATTAAAATGAGAAGAGTGTTGATTATGCTGGAGATACTGTAGAGTATGGGAACAGACATTTCTTTCTTATTTATCTACAAAAATGACATTGTAATGTCAAAATGATACTGGATCCTACATCCCTATGTAGACACCCCAAAATGATTTGATTCTCAATTTTCATATGTTCACAGCAGTCATTTGAAATCAAAAGTGATGAGAGCCCACTGACAGAAAATCAGGCAATTTAAATATGAATTTAGGAACCTAACTTTACATACCAAACTTTGAAAGTCTCAAACTATTGACTATTTCTCCCCTAGTTTTGAGAACACATTTTTTCTTTTTTGTTTTCATACAAATTTGCACTTTAATATTTCTTTTACATGAACCACATAGCTGTGAGGCTTATACTGAGTGCAGTTTGGCTGCCTTCAGTGTTTGATAAACACCTCTGAAGGGAAGAAAGTAGAGCATTCATGACGGATTTGACCAGTTCTTTATTTATTTAAAATGTATTGAAAGCCCTTTTCTCCTCTAACTCTGGATTTTCGGAGAGTGAAAAACTACTTATGTTCTGTGATGGAAGTTTTTGGTGTAAAAAATGTAGTTTTAATATGGTTTTTGCTTTTTTCCAGCTGCTTCAGGGTTCTCCTGAACTGATTGAGCCCAACTTTTTTATAGCAGATTGCCATTTGTTACTTCACTCCTCAGGGGGAAATATATTGGCCCCAGATGATGGAACAAGTAAGGAAAGCAAACAAAAACCCATGATCTGAAATACACTTTTCAAGTCGGGTACCTGGTATTGAGTTTGGAAGTTTTCAGTCAAGAGAAATTAACTCTGTTATCAGTTATTGTCTTTACTGACAATTAAGTCATATTTGCGCAACTGATTTAAAAGACAGGATACTTTGTGACTGTGAACCAGAAATAACCGTTTAAAAGAATATGTTCTTGAGTTTGGGGGTGAGGGGGATTTTTTCAGAGACAAATTGCAGTTAGGTGCCTAACTGCCATTGAAAGTCAGTGGGAATTTGGTGCCTCTTATTTGTGTCTTTGAAAATCTTCCACTTGGGTCTTAAGCAAAGTCATATTTAAACACTGTGCAAGAAAGAGCTCTTCTTATACAATGTTTTAAAGTGGTTGCACTAACATGACTTAATTTCCTCTCTGGATGGGGCCTCAGAGAGCTGGAGAGGAAACGGTAAAACATAGTTCATCTGCTACAGAACTCTCCATACAAGGGCTTGTAAACATGTATACTTTTCGTACGTAAAAAGAAAAGGAGTTCTTGTGGCACCTTAGAGACTAACAAATTTATTTCAGCATAAGCTTTGTGAGCTACAGCTCACTTCATCGGATGCATTTTTTTTCCCGCCAAATGCATCTGATGAAGTGAGCTGTAGCTCACGAAAGCTTATGCTCATATAAATTTGTTAGTCTCTAAGGTGCCACAAGTACTCCTTTTCTTTTTGCGAATACAGACTAACACGGCAGCTACTCTGAAACTTTTCATATGTAGTTATCATCAGATGTGATTTGCACCTAAGTTGAACAATCCTGCAGACAATGAGCTCCATCCTTAGCAACACCCAATAAACACAAGTGCAAAGTACTACACTTAGGAAGGAAAAATCAAATGCACAACTACAAAATGGGTAATAACTGGCTAGGCAGTGGTACTGCTAAAAAGGACCTGGGGTTATAGTGGATCACAAATTGAATGAGTCCACAGTTGCAAAAAAGGCTAATATTCTGGGGTGTATTAACAAGAGTGTAGTGTATAAACCATAGGAGGTAACTGTCCTGCTCTACTCAGCTCTAGTGAGGCCTCAGTTGGAGTACTATGTCCAATTCTGGATGGCACAGTTTAGGAAAGATGTGGACAAATTGGAGAGAGTACAGAAGAGAGCAACAAAAATGATAAAAGGTTTAGAAAACCTGGTCTATGAGGAAAGGTTAAAAAACTGGGCATATTTAGTCTTGGGACAAAAGATTGAGGGGGGACCTGATAACAGTCTTCAAATATGTTAAGGGCTGTTATAAAGAGGAAGGAGATCAATTGGTCTCCATGTCTACTGAAGATAGGACAAGAAGTAATGGTCTTAATCTGAAGCAAGGGAGATTTAGGTTAGATATTAGGAAAAACTTTCTAACTATAAGGATAGAATCATAGAACTGGAAGGGACTCTTGGCAAAACTAATCTAGACTATTCCTGTTAAGCTCTGAAATAGACTTCCAAGGGAGATTGTGGAATCCCCATTACTGGAAGTTTTTAAGAACAGATTGGATAAACACCTGTGAGGGATGGTCTAAGTTTACTTGGTCCTGCCTCAGAGCAGAAGGCTGGCCTGATGGTCTGTCGAGGTCCCTTCCAGCCTTACATTTCTATGACTCTATGATCACAACCACATATGAATGTCCAGAAGATCAAATCGTACTGTAAGAATTTCTTCCTCCCACCAGTTTCCATGATCACTGTGGTCAATGCAGCAAAAACAGATGAAGATCAAGATTAGCCATTTCTCTTGTTAATAAACTGTTCTGTTATCATTCTGGCTATGCTGTGATTGCTAAGAAACTCTGATGAGGCACATCTAAGCCAAAAATTCAGTGATTTAACATTGCCTCATATTTGCCTTATAGGCTTTCCTGGTAGTTTTGACATGGAGGAAGGAATGACATATGAACAGATGCAGGTCAGTTTTTCACGTTCTTCATGGACAATTTTGTTTTCTTACTTTTAATCAGGATATATATTTTTTTACTAACCCGAATTTCCTTTAATCTGTAGTCTGTGATTGAAGAGGTTCTGGAGGAAAGTGGTTATTACAATTTCACTTCTAACAGGTGAGTTTCAAAGTTCAGTTTCAAAAGGAAACATTAAATTATGATGTGGTAAGCCAATGATACATTTTCTTTTATTTCCTAATGTAGCTTTCTCTTTCAGTTTTAATGTAACATATAATGTTATGGCATATAGGCCTGGACTGGATAGAATTTAGGACATTTTAGCCAGTCTTCTAGATCAGCCACCGCTGCTGTATTCTTTGCTAACAGAGAAGAATGGTGTTTCCTTGGTAGCAATGTCTTCTCATTATTCCATGCGAAAACTCAGTTGAAACAAAAGGCACCTCTATCCCATTCATTTTAATGGGAGTTTATTTTGTCATAAACCCCTACTGCTACAAGACTGAACCTAGCTAGCATAGTCAGTATAATGTTTGGATGCAGTACAAAAAGGAACAAATGTAGGTGCTAACAAAAAAAAGCAGGGGGAAGTGAAATAAAGGTGTGTTTGAAACTGCAGGCCGCAGTCTCTCTCTCTCTCTCTGACTCACACACACACTCTACATAAAGAGGATTATGCATGGAGATACTACATGGAAAATAGAATAACACAAGCCTAGTATTTCTAGTTCTGTTTACCCATCTAGCCCTAAAGTACCTTCAGCAGATTTTTAATAATTCATGTTTCCCCTGTTGAAGAAGTGGATCATCTTTGGTTCTTTCCTTTGTCTTTCCCAGCAGTCTGCTCCTGTTGCCAATGACCAACTTTTTCAAACGTTGAGACCTAAAATTAAAGCTCCTAAATGTATGCTTAGGGGCCTTAAATAAAAGTGGCCTCATTTTCAGAGGTGAGAAGCACCTGCAGCTCCTGATGCTTCAGTGGTATTTGCATAGGTCTAACAAGGCTATTATATAAATGTACCTCAGGTTTATAGGCATTTACCTCATGCCTACTGACTGGCACAAAACATCGTACAAAGACTAAATATAACTAGGCAGGTGTTTGGTGCATGTGGGCAGGAGTCTTTTACACACATTAGTATAAAAAAGAATCTGTTGCTTAGTGGAACTATACATAGATATTAGCATTGCTGCAAAGTATGTGTGTATGTCAGCATATTGCATGGGAATTGGGTATTAATGCAGCTCCAAAACGGTTCATATTCGCAGTCTTCTAGTTCCGATACCTATTTCTCAGCTCTGGTCCCATGTGTGTTATGGATTCCCTAACATATCTTGTTCTTTGGTATCTACATTTTAAAATATTTTTCTAAATGTCTGGAAATCCCACATTATGGGAGAGATTATGACTCTTCCTACACAGCCATGCAGGGGAACAAAGGGGCATAAATCACTTTCTTACTTCCCTATGCTGTCTGCTCGTGCTGTTGGTAGGAGCACCAAAGGAAGAGCAACCACTACTGGGTCATTACATGCCCGCATGCATGTGGACAGGGAATGCATGGAGTATTGGCTCCACCTTCTCCACACACTGGGGGACAGCTGTCCCAGGGTAGTCCCCCTGGAGCAATGGGGAACTGGAAGTCAAATTGACTGAGTCAGACGCTGCTTCCTGGCCTGATCCTAGAGCAGCATGTGGCAAAACCGGAATTGACCCCCCATAGTTAAATACATTTTTTTGGGAGGGTGTGGAATGGGACCCCTTCACGCTCATTTGTTGGAAGTGTATTATTTGAATTTGAAGTTTAACTATTTCTTACTCTCAGAGAATGTGTATTTAGACAGTACACATGGTTAGATTTTTGAAATGTCACTGCCTACAGTACATTCTCTTGCAGTTATTCCAGGAGTTACTCTTCAACATACATCCTATTATCTGCTGTCTTGCATAATTATGCTTGGCTCCCTTGCCACTACAATACCCTTCCTTCCCCAGTCCCCTTCACCACTATCAAGTGGCCCCCATATTTCTCCCTGTCTTTCAGAAAATGTGTTTTACTTTCAAAGTCTACCATCTGCATTTCCTGACAAATGACCATGTTTCCTACACTATGCTCTGCTCAATTCTATTTTGAGCCCTCCGAATCCCGCACATTAGTTTCTCTGCACTCACTGTCTTGGTAGCCAAACAATGCAATTTTGACAGCTGTCCCATACAGGATGATTCATGTAGCCAACAGACAGACCTCATTAGGTTTTACTGTATCTCTAAATCTCCAAACAGTTCAAGCTGACTGAAAGGACAAATCACCCTCCCCAAACTGCAATCCGTGCTGCTTGTCAGTGTCCATTGTTATTTGGCCTTATTGCACTAACCATAAATGGGATTGCAGACCTCACAGCTGCATCCCATCAGCCTTGCCTTGCCTAAGGGAGTCTTGATCTCCTCCTACTTCTACATACACAGTGGACTGTCTCAGGAATAACTACAACCTTTCCAACACTAATCCAGCATATCATGTGACTCCTTGCAATCCTCAATTATCTCCTTTTCTTAGGCAACAGTTCATAAATAATAAGGCTTTGAAAAAAGTTATTAATCATAGAATACTAGCAGGAGTCTGTGTGCATTTTTCTTCTAGCAATATGCTGAACCTTCCTTCTACTTTTAACTTTCCTGGCTGTTTAAAATGCTGTGTTCTAGATCTAGCTCTGGAGCTTCTAAAGTGAGCCGCAGGAGTGTTGCAGGGCCTGCAGGGCTTATGGCATGAAACCACTTAAAGCTGTTGCTTCTGAGAGGAAATGGAGTGGTCAGAGTCTGTGCGCTTTCATCCATGGAATTTTGGAGCTAAAGTGCTCCAGCTGCTGCTGCGCTGAGCTTACTTCATCCTTCCAATAGTGCAGCACAGGTGCCTGTCATGTTGCCAGTTCTCATCACAAGTCTGGCAATATTTGTTTTCTTATAAAGTCCTAGCACCCGGGGATGAGTGATTATGTGAGAACCACAGCTTTTCTCCCTCTCTTTTAAAATAAGTTTCCAGCATTCATTTTTCAGGAAAAAAGCCTGAAAACATGAACTCTAGAGGCTAAAAAAGAAGAGGCAAATTAAAAGATTGCCAAATGTAATCTCATGATTTGTAAGCCAATCTTTTGATTTCTGGGCCCTGACTCATGATATTTGAACACTTGGAATTGACAGTACTTACTCCTAGGGGTATTCTGTGCCACTTCACATGTGCAGAATTCATGTCCCCCCACAGATTTTTTTTCCTCTGCAGAAAATTGATTCTGTTGGGGAGGCGCTGCAGTTATACCTTTTGACCACCAGGAGCTGCTGTGGTGCCAGAAGAGAGGGCAGCCAATTCTGGGCTGGAGCAGCCAGCCACGGAGAGGGAGGGTGCAAAGGCTTTCTTCCTCATAGTGCCCTGCCCATAGGGCTGGGTGAGAAGGCACAGGATATGTGGGGGAGGGACAGAGTATGGCACACGAAGCTGCTGGAGGATCACATAGAATGGGGTTCAGAAGGGACAGTGGGGGGACAGACTGGGGCAGGGCACTGGAGCTAATGAGGTGATAGCATTGAGCCAGGTGCTGAATGGGTGTAGGGATTTAGGGTCACATGATGATGGGGGGACTGAGTTGGGGTGCTGAGACACATGGGCAGAGGGATGCAGGGACACATGGGGACAGTGGGGAGAGGGTGGCAGAATGGAGATGCAGGGATATATGGGGGATTGGTGTTCCAGGGACACACAGGGACGGGGCAGATGTGCCTGACTGAATGGGAGAGGCTAGGGGTCAGCCAGGATATGCATGGAGGAGGCTCCCCAACTCCCTAAAAATCACGCCCCAAAAAAGTTTCCATACTTCTCCCCCCACATCCAGCAACCCTCCAGGTTCACTCCCAGGCTCCTTCCCAGCAATTAATTCCCTCTCCTTCAGCTCTGTTACCCCTGACTCCCCAAAGCCTTTGCACTGCTTCTGAGGGGTGCAGAAAATACATTTCTGTATTGTAGTTTAAATGAGTTATTACTCAAAGTTCTGTATTAATATGTGTGGGTTTGTACTTGGGTGGCTTAGCCCAAGCTGCAACCCATGGTGCTGTGCCCACACTGCTGTCTACATGCTCCCAGCTGCTGGGTGGACGTATCCTGTATTTGATAGCAAATGCAAAATCTACAGTTTGACTGCATACAGCACAATAATACAGCTCCCTAGTTCTTCCAGGAACACATTTCTTTTAGAAAATCCTTTTCTTTGCAGCTTTTTTCTATGTTATGTATATTTTCTGCTCCCTTAGCACCTCTACCCTAACCTTCTGCCTGCAAGAAGCTGGGACTGGATGACAAGGGGTGAATCAGTCAATGAAATGCCCTGTTCTGTTCACTCCCTCTGAAGCATCTGAAATGTATCTTGAAAGGGCTTTCAGTTCATCACCTAAATCACTCGCATCAGTATCGTGCATGTCATCATGTGTCAACACTGTCTCTAGTGCCCTGTCCTGCTGATGTAGATCTTTTTCAGGTTTAGTGAGGAGTTTTGGAATATCATACAACATCCCAAATATACTGCTGTTTTCCTTGAGCTGCATGAAACGTTCTTCAACTGACTGTATTGCACAATCTAGCACCTGGTTTAAGGATTTGACTTTAAATTGTTGTTTGGGGTCTCTTATGGGATTATCCCATGCCTCATAATCAAAATGTCGTCTTCTTCTGTGACTCTTGTGTTCTTGAACGGGTGGGGAATAGCTTCAGTGTGAAGTTCCTCTGTGAACTTCTGTGCACTCTTCAGAATGTTTTGAAATCCCTCACCTGACCGGTAAGACTGTAGGTATGACTTTGCTTTGTCCAGTTGTTCCATTGCTCCAGATATATCAAGGTCAACACCTTGGAGTCTCTTGCTTACAACATTTATTTCAAACAGTATGTCATGCCAAAACACTAAGCCACACAGAAATTTGAAGTTATGTATGTTTCTGGTGATTCCATTTCCCTCTGCCACTGTTCTCCCACAAACAGTTCCTGTCACAGCATTACCCTCCATAATGGCAACCATGGCAACATCTATCTTCCCAATTTGGTGTTTGATAGGCTTTATCGCCTCCACTTGACTTTGCCATTGTGTGGCACTCAGTGGTTCAGTGTCAGAGAGGATGCTCCCAGATATTGCTTCAAAATTTGCAATAGATGAGTTGATGCAGAGAAAAATACGTAGATGCTTTGAATTACATTAAAAAATTCAGCAGCCTCACTAGAAGTTGATGCTGCATCACTGACCACCAAGCTCAATGAATGAGAATTGCATGGGACAAAAAAAGCTTGAGGGTTTCACTCTCGGATCCGTGTCTGCACTCTTTTGTTCTTTCCTCTCATGTTGGCACCATTATCTTAGTTGTGACCTCTCATGTCAGCTATCACAATTCCCGTATCTTCCAGCTTTTTAAGAAGCACATTTGTCATACCATCTCCTGTAGTATCATGAATGTCAATAAATTCTAGAAAATGCTCTCTGACAGTCACCACCTCCATTTTCACTAGGTTCTGTTGTTGTTACAAAACGCACCATTAAAGTAATTTCTTCCATATGGCTGATGTCAGCTGTGCAATCCAGAATAACAGAGTAATATCTTGCTGACTTCAGATCTGCCACAATCTTCTGTTTGACTTTTGTTGCCACTAACTGTATGATCTCATTTTGAATTTTTTTCCAAGGTAGTGGTGTGTGTACATTTCTTGGGTGGTGACTCTTCTTAGATGCTCCTGGAGTACAGCATCAAACTCAGCCATCAGCTCCACAATTTTAAGGAAGTTTCCATTGTTTGGCACATACAGCTGATCTGAAGTGCCACACAGTGCTAGGTTTTGGGTAGCAAACATTCTCACGATGACAATGAGCCTTTTCAGAACATTTTGCCAGTAAAGAGACTCTGATGCAATCTTCTCTAGATGCTGATCATCTATGGTTGCCTTTAACCTTAGTCTCAACTCAAGCTCTTTCCACCGATGGAATGCTCTCTGGTGATTTGCTGCCTTCTCATGGCACGTCAGATTTCTAGCCAGATTTTTCCAGTCCTTTGTTCCTGTAGAACCCAATGTGGCTGGAACATTAGACTGGAAGAGTTTTTGCAAAAGAAACAGTATGCAGCATTCTGGGTTTTTGAGTACATAAGCCATGGCCTTTCCACTTTGTCACCATTGAGGATTTCACACCAGTAATGTGTTGGATGGAAAGTTCTATTTTCATTGTCTTTGGGGAACATGAAGTTTTTCACTTGCTGTGGCCCATGCAGTACAAGGAAGTCCCTCAGGCTACTGGTCAAGTGGGTCCACAGTCCCAGATCACCTAGACTTAAGGAACTCAACTCAACAGCAGCTGTTTCTTGCGCCCCACCACACACCTTACACTTTTCTTCAGGAATGTGCATGGTTACGTCTTTTTGAGATGGAGATATGGATGCTGCAGTAGCTGCCAGGTCACCTGCACTCTGACTAACTGGAAGATCAGGCATCTTGTCACCACTCGCATCCTCACTGGGGCTGAAAGGCTCATGAACATTTGTGTCTATGTATCCCAGGAGAGCTCCTTCCTGCTTAGATAGAAAAGCTTCCTTTGCTTTCTTTCTTTTTCTGAATGCTGCCCCAAAGGGGCATTTTTTTCTTTCACTCAGACTGCAGTTCTGTGCCAGCTATAGTGGCTCTCAATACTCAATTGAAGGGGACAAATAAGCAGGCTGGTAGCAGGGTCTGAGTGAGGGAAGATATCAGCATCTTAAGGGCCTAACTGGTTGCTACTACTTCAGTTGACTGCCTGTTCTCCTCAAGTGTGTTCAGGGAAGCAGCAGGAAACAGGAAGTTCCCTGAGAAGCTGGTGTTAATCAGTCCAGGCTGCTGGGGTTGCTAGAGAGGTAGATAAGAGGCTCCTCCTCCTCCTCTCTCTCCCTGCAGCTCCTGCTGCTTTCTGTTATTCCCTCTCACCTTTTCTCCTGCCTGCCTGTTATGTCTCTTGTGCCCTCCTTCCTCCAGCACAGCACTCCACCATCTCTGTGCATCGAGGGCAGAGAGAAGACATATGCACCAGCAGCAGACACAATTTTCTACACTCTGGGTCCTAGTGGTGCCCCCCACAGTCTGGTACCTGAGGCAGCGCCTCAGTTCACCTCATGGTAGGGCCAGCCCTGGGTCTGATCCAGTGTGGCCATTCTTATGTTCTTATGCTCCACAGTATATGTTCCCCCCACATCTGTAATAATAATGGTGGTGTCACTCAGTGTTACATACGGAAATGACAGAAAAAAGATATGCAAAATTATAAACTGTGTGGAGTGCTGAGAAATGATTCCAACACCTGACTGGGTGACGTAGGGTGTTAAATTGTCAGAAACTGAGAAGCTGAACCCCATAAGATGGTCATACACTTTTTTTTTATTACAGTAATTGTTTTTCATTTTCATTATAATAGTAATTACAGCTTCAGTGCAGGCCATTTCTTGAGGATTAATGACCATCTGGGGATAATGACCCTCAGCTGTGTCCTGAATAATCAATTCCTGCCCATCTATCATTAATCCCCATGAAATATTCAGTGCTTCAATTAGTGTCACTTGTTTGTACAGAAATTTATAAACAAAAAAATTAGCTGAATATTTAAAAATGAGTTTTATCCCAATGACTCTTCCCCTCTCTTTCTTTTCTCCTGATTTAATGTTACACCGAGTATGGTTGCGGCTTACCCACATAAGTCGGATGTGTATGTGACTGTTTTTACTTGTGAGATCATTTACAGATAGGACAATGTATGCCTTTTGCAAACTTTCAGCATTGAGGTGGTCACACAGTATCCAAGTTGAAAGATCTGATTTTAAATAACTATATTTCCTTTATATTTGTGGTCTGTTGCCTCATTATTTCATGTAAAGCTCCAAAAAGTGTATTAAGAGGCTTAATCCAAGAGCAGCTCAATTTATATGAAGGTGGATTGGTGTGTTACAAATGAACAGAATCTGCAGAAATGAAGGTCAGAGACTAGTGGTCTTCAGCTGAGTGCTGTAGTTCACTGAGACTCCAAATGAATTATTATATTGTATGTGCTGTCAGAGGTCCTCTTATGGTAGAGAAGTGCTGTTTCAAGAGTGGTACTCTGTAACTGAGAGAACATTTCTAGCCCCAGCATAATCAAGTGAGAAGACACTCATCTAATCAACAGTAAACATTGCTATATGTATTGTCATAAATCCATTCTTTTTCACAGCTTTTATTCACTGCATTTTTTCATTTCTGTAAATATTTTACACAGTGAATGTCCAGTCAAATGGTTATAGGTAGCTTACTGTGTTTTTAGCAAATATGAAATAAAAAATAACATATAAATTGAAATAAAACAAAAGTAGTCACCCCACAAAAGCAGCTCTTGTAGCTCCTCTCCTGTGGGACTGGTTCCCTCCTCCTGGCGTTGCGACCTGGTGCATGGGAACAGAGCCACTCAGCATTGGCCTGGCCTCCCATCTGTCATGATGGGAGGACGGCTGGGACAAATTTCAGTTAGTGGCATTGCAACCTGGTGCTGCAATCTGGTCAAAGTACCACTCACTCAAATTTGGCCCAGTCACCCTTCTGTCATCATGACAGAGGGTCAGCCGGGCCAAACCTGAGCGGCACTGTCACCCCGTGCACCAGCTCTGGGCTGTACTGGGTCTGGGTTCAGGAACCAGAGAAACTGAAGCAGGAAGGCTGTCTCAAGCAATGTGGAGGAGGAAGCTGCCTTATTGAAATGTAGAAAGGACAAGAGATGGACCTGGGCAGGGGTGGCAGGTTTGTAGAAATTTTGGTGGTGCCCAGAACTCGCCCCTCCCCCCAAACTCCACCCCCTACCTGCCTAAGGCTCTGGGAGGGAATTTGGGTGGGGGGAAGAGTATGGGGTTCAAGCTCTGGGATGGAGTTTGGGTGTAGGTTCTGGGCTGGGGCAGGAGGAGGGGGTGAAGGGTACAGGCTCTGGAATGGCGTTTGGGTGCAGGCTCTGGGGTGGGAGTGTAGGGGGGTGAGGGGTGCAGGCTCTGGAACGGAGTTTGGGGAAGGAGGGGATGCAGAGGAAAGGGGTGCAGGCTCTGGGAGGGAGTTTGGGGGCAGGAGGGGATGTGTAGGAAGGGGGAGGGGTGCAGGCTCTGGGAGGGAGTTTGGGGATAGGAGGGAGTGCAGGGGTGAGGGCTGTGGGGCTGAGGATAAGAGGTTTGGGGTGTGGGAGGGGGCTTAGGGCTGGGGCAGAGGATTGGGGTGCAGGG
Organism: Dermochelys coriacea; assembly: GCF_009764565.3. Lineage (NCBI taxonomy): Eukaryota > Metazoa > Chordata > Testudines > Dermochelyidae > Dermochelys > Dermochelys coriacea. The sequence continues at coordinate 198,636,389 of NC_050069.1, forward strand.
GGATGAGGGCTCAGTCTGGGGCTGGGGTTGAGGGGTTAGGGGCATTGGAGAGGCTCAGGGCTTAGGCGGAAGGGCAGGGTCAGGGCAGCCTGCCCTGCCACTAGTGGTTGGGTGGCACTAGGACCCTGCAGCAGCAGTTGATGCGGGGAGCCAGCAGAGCAGAGTCAGTGTGAGCTGCAGGCTCCTGGGCCGGGGGCGATGAATGGGGGCAGCAAATGGGGGCTGGGGGACACTCGGGGGAGGTGCAGGGGGGAGGCGGCAGGAGAGGTTGGCGGAGATACCTGGCCCCAAACATTGGTGGAGCCGGGCCCCCGGGCCCTGAATATTGCTGGAGCCCAGGCACCATGAGTGTATATAACTCGCCGCCCCTGGACCTGGGGGATGAGGGCGGGGAGTAGATTGGGACAAGGAGTCTGAGGGTAGGAAGACTGGGACTGGTGGGGAGAGGAAAACTGTGAGTTGGGGTTGGAGGAAACTGGGACTGGCTAGGGGAGGAGACTGGGACTGGAAGCTGGGTAGCACTCAAAATGACAGTGCTCGCTTAATGAGCAACTACAGGTGCTGCTCCAGCTATAGGAAGCTTCGTAGGATGGCAGATTCCGCCTAGGGTGGATGGGGACAGAAAGACCAAACTTGTGTGGTGCTGCAACTCACTCAGATTTGGCCTGGCTTCCCCACCATCCATCATTAAATACTTAAAATCTTCAAATACTTGAAAGGCTGCCAAAAAAAGATGGATAAAGATTGTTCTCTTTTTATCACAGAGGGCATGACGAGAGGCAATGGGTTCAAACTGCAGCATTTAGAGTAAATCTCAGGAAAAACCTCCTAACTGTAAGAACATTAGGACAATGGAACAGACTGCCTAGGGATATAATGAAAGCTCCTTCCCTGGAGGTTTTCAAAAAGAGGCTGGCTCATCATCCGCTGTGAATGGGTTAGGCACAACAAATCCTGCATCTTGGCAGGTTGTAAGACTAGATGACCCTTGCAGTCCCTTCTAGCTTATGAGGTACTATAACTACTTTAGAGTACTTGCCTTTGCAACCTTAACATGGTTATTTGTGTGCAATTCTTATACCACCCATACCACCCTAATATTGGAGTACTTTCCAGTAATGCACTAAGCAGCATGACTAACACCATGTTTCTTCTCTCGCCCATCCTCTTCCCAGAGGGAGAATTGTGTGCACAGTTTAGTGGTTTGTTTTGTTAGCACTTTGTTTTGAGGTGTGTTTTTACTGTACATGCTGATGTGTGTGTTAGAAAAAAACGAGGTTGAGGAAGTGCTCCTTGCACTTGAAGCAGAAGGTGATAAGGTTTGTGAAGGAAAAAAAAATTTCTTGTTTTTACTTTCTAATTACACAGTTTATGAGAGTAAAACCTTGGTGCATGCTTCTGCAGGACAGTGTAATATAATACGAGACGACTTTGATTATTTAATGGGTGAATCTCCACTAGCATAAAGCTGACGGAAGCGGTTCCACCATCTGCTATGCTCTCCCTCATGCCTGGCGTGTCTGGGGCTTATTGGGAAAAGAGGGGTGTAGAGGAGCAAGACTTTGCTATGACTGGTTCTCCACTGCCATGAAGTTGCTGAGGGCCTTTTAACCCAGCACCGTAGCTAACACTGTCCCCTTGCTGCTTTAACTTATGCCAGGACCTGGGAATCAGAGAGGTGTGACTGGCTCCCTCTCAGACCCTATCACCACACTATTTCTGTGCAGTGTATAGTGAAGCCCATAGATTTTAAGTCCAGAAGGGTTCATTACAAACATCTGGCACTCTGAATAGCAGACTATATAATTTCACCCAGCAATTCCTGCATCAAGCCTAGTAATTTATGGTTGAGTAGAACATAGCAGTTAGAAAGGTATCCAAGCTTCCTTTTCTTACCCTGCTTATATATCACATTTCTATCTTAGGTTTCAGAGTAGCAACAATGTTAGTCTGTATCTGTCATAGTAACTTGCCTGCTGATAGCACAGATATCCATTCTGATGTTGATGAACATGAGTAGTAAAGATTTCCTAGGGCCAACAAACACTTACTACCTCTTTATCTTTGTAGGTACCACTACTATCCGTGGGGAACAAAGAACCATCCAACCAAAAGATGAGAACCTGCAAATCTGAACAGACTGGGGTTTTTTCTGATGAAGTCAACTGCCCTTACTTCAGCTAATATTGTGTGATCACCAAAGGGATAATAAGCTTTGCTCAAAATATATTGATGGGAAGGGATTCCAATGCTGAAACAAATGGATGTCCACTTTCAAAAGACCTCACAACTGATGAACTTCAGTATGATACTTTTGTGGCAACTCTGTTTTACAGCATAAACTTCTTGCACTATATGGGGGGAGTTCTGTACATACTATTTGGGAAAATGCTTCAAAGTTTGTGCATTAGGAGAAAAACATAATTTCTGACAATGAGTGAATATGTTCTATTTTTTTATTTTATTTTTTTAAAGAATTGTTGAATACTCAGGTTTGCTGGAACTATATTTTAAGGCTCATAGCCAGGCTATTTTTTATAGCAAGAGAAAGAAATCAAAAAGGGCACCAGGCAGGAAATATTTTTAGGTTCACTGCACCAGAATTAGAAATTGATTCAACTATTAAATATTTAAATGTAGCCATTTGGATAGTAGCAATTTCGAATGCTGGTATAGCACATTAATAGTCAGTATTTACAACTTGCACAGCTTCTGAGAATTGTTGTTTTTTAAATTGCAACTTTGAATACAATATTAGAATGTGGGTGTATATATGTACATGTTTTGTGTGTGTGTGTGAATATATACCATATATAGATAGATAGATAGATAGATAGATATAGACATGCATATATTGTATAGATAATATATGTAAAATATGTATACAGTGTAATATACACACACATTTACTGTTTAAGAGAAAATAAATAAGTAAATGAAACCAATGCTTTGCTGCTAATCAAATTTGTAGTACTTAGTGCACTTTGAGGATCTCTCTCTATTTGTACGTTATATGTTAAATAGAGATGCAGAGTCTCTCAACTCAAGATTACTGAAGCTATTATTTTCATCTTTAGAGTTTTGACTAAGTATGAGAGCCATTCTCTACAGTCTGATTATACTATATCTAACAAAACTACTGTAAAAATCAGAATACATATGGTGACATATACCTAGACTGTTGAAACTTATTTATTTCATGCTTATCATATAGTTACTTGTGACTGATTGGATGCATAAGTGTGTCTTATTTACTGTGAATACACTGGCAAAGTATTTCTGCTATAGTTTGCTTGAAACATATGTAAATAACTAGACATTATTTCTTAACAATGTACAGAATATTATTTCCCCTATCATTTGGAATTTCACTAACCCAGATTCTAAACTGGTGAAAGTTAGCAGCAGTGGGCCTAACTGACGGTGAGGGTACAAAAGGCATGCACCCCCTTCCAAGACACCTTAAGTGGAGAGGTTTGAGGTGATGTAAAATGCACAGAAATTCAGACATTGAGTGAGTGAGAAGGAGGAATACAAAGCCAAAATGGGCATGTTTAAATCACAAGGAGGCATGCTGTTTAGAACATGGGTTTATCCTTATGATGTGATGACCCATCCAGGAAACAAGCATTTGACAGCCCAGTCTAACATAAAACATTTCCCCCAACAAGTCGAAATGTAGTGCAGAAGGCCACCACACCCGATTTTGGCATCTGGGTAATGACAGACTCATAGCAGCCAAGATCCATTGAGGAGCTGCTTTGGAAAGCAAACAAGACTCTTACATGCCATCTTATGGAAAATATTATCAACAAGAACATCAGAGATGAATACATCTGCATTAGAAAGATAGGATTAGAAAAGAGATTGTATTTTGTTTTCTAACATACAATTTTCACACATAATTGTCACCTATGCATATCCCCCTAATATCTACTGTCTATTGTTTTTCTGCTTTCCTAGTACCTAAGTGATATAGTTAATATCAATCCATTTTTAGATACATCTGTTACAACTTCAAGGAGAGGCATACCTATTGGTTTTCCTCTCACCTGTTAAAAATTGACCGTCTTGCTGTGCAATTCTCTAACATCTTGTTATCATCACCGCTGGTTGCACCTTACTGGATGCATAATCCTTGCCCTGATTTATAACCTTCCTGGGTGTCATTTTATCTCACAACTCCTAAAATACCATGTATGTTAAAGCCATAGAATAAGTCCCCATATATGTTATCACTGAACTAAAAGGTGTAATCTGTCATGCTGTATGAAATATATATCTCCTTAAAATGTAAATGCACATTTTTGAAAATGTAAATACAGGTGACCTGGAATTAATATTCATTCATTCATTCATTAATATAGCATTCACATCATCTCTGGAACATGAAGCAAGCATGGTATCTCCCTATATTTAAAATAGCAGATACCACAATCATTGGAAAATGTTGAGTATTTAATGGCTCCTGCTGTACATATTTGAAAACCAAACCAAACCCTGTTATGTTTTGCAATTAGAAGACTATCAAAATGCTTCCTCAACTAAGGTACCTGTTCCTCCAAAGAGTGCCACTGAATGGTTACAATTTACAAAGTGATATGAATATTAGAACAGTTGCCTTGCAAATACATCATAATTAGCAATGGCTGATGTATTATTTACAATGCAATCACGAAAAGTTAGCCCAACTTGTGGTTAAATATTAATGTGATTTTGATAGTCACAGTGAACATCTTTCTTAGTACTGGAGAAAGGCAACAAGGTGTGGTTAATATCTGAGGTGTTATAAAGTAAGCCTGTACTGTATGTAACAAGAAAATCAGAATTTCTATGACATATTGCATGCGTTTCATAGACAAAAGACCTCATTAAAACTAAGTCTTGATATATCGGCCCCACTCAAACTGAATACACATTTCCACAATTATTTTTTTTCAAAATAGCATAAAATTATCCTTACTTACATAGTGGGTATAAGTCAAAAATGTCTATTTACAATGTTCTTCCTCCCCATGTATTTTTTAATAATTAATTGTCAGACCGGAGTAAATGGAAACGGGGCACTGCATCAATCACAGATTGAACCTTATTTTCAGGCATGTATTAAAGTGATGAGATTTGTGTTTAGGCTGGGTTTGTGTGATATTACTAAGTGTCTATTGATGCTTGATGGCATAGTTTTCATTGGAAAACAGACTGTAGTTAGTGACTCTTGCGTTTATCCATAATAAATTTGTAGCACTATCAATAATGGGATAAATATTGTGTGGGCCAAATAATGGGCCCAAAGCACGGAAAGATGGTGTTTCAACTGTGCTTGGTTGTGGCAGGCAGTGCAGAGCAGACTTAGGGGAACTCTCCAGCAGCTGTCAGTGGAATTCAGAATTAGGAAGTGAGCCTGGCTGGGGCATTGGCAGTACGCATGAGTACAACATGGCTTCACTAGGCTAAAAGTCCATGCTAGGGAATTAGCGAGCCTCATCTGGTACTCTCCCTGTGTTCTGCAAGAAGAGCTGGAACTCTCCAGCATGCTGGTTATAGGAGTTTAGAGTTGAGGATACAATTTCTGATTCCCTGCCCCTTCCCCCACCTTTACGCAGTTGTCGTACTTACAGTTGCCATTAAAAACTGGACATTTCCCACTGTGGGGTTGCCCATTCTAAGAGCAGACAATACGATAAAATTCTTGTTATATGCTATGATGAGGGAAATAACAATTTTGCAAGTGCACCTAGTTTGTGTGCCATTTCCCAAATGCTGGCCCTATGTGACTACGTATGACGAGGGCCATCCACAGCATCAAGAATAATCAATATTGAACATGGAATTGTTTTTATTTTCAACAGTGTTAAATATGAATCAAATATTCTGTTTGGTTGACTTACACGTATTTTATTTTTTAAATGCTGGTATATTGCTTGTCTGTGTCTTTGGTGAGAGATTGTCACTGGTTCACTGATCTGAGCTGTAGGCTATTTGTCTGTGGTTTTTTTTAACCTAATTTCCTGTGGGAATTTTTTGCCTCTTGTACACTCTATAGGAAGGCAGTCCCACTGCTCTGATGGTCCATTGTTTTGTGGGATTTCAGGGAAAAAACAACACAAAACACTTTTCCAAAGCTATCTTATATTGTACTTGGCTGCTCTTACAAAATTGCATGCAAATTATAATTTATTTTCTTCTGGATTGTTAGTGCAATTTTTTTTTAAAAGGGATACCTCTGTAAGCAAATATAATTTGATGAAAGTAAATATGCATATTACTGACTATTGGTATATTTTATCTTTCAAATGAATTGCTGTTACAGAGTATGTCTATTCTTTTATAGTCGTTTTCGTATGAGTTTGAATTTGCAAATGTCCCATAGGCAACATTCTGTGATAGAGAATTTCTGTCCATCATTAGAGTTAAATTACCTATTGTAGGTCTGATTGCTGTAGTTGTCTTCAATATTGTCTTCAGAGAGCTACAAGTAAGTTTTGAAACCAAATCCTTCCCACTTCCAAATGGCTTATAGGCCTTCCAAATAGTACACCCTGGACACATACAGATTATAAATTGTAGATTATCCATGCATTTGTAATACTGTAGCTTCTGTGTTTAGACTTGTAAATGTAAAATGAGGTGCAATTAACTACAACAATGTACATTTTAAAGAAAAATATTATCATCTCCGTTATTGTTATTAATTCGTATGATATTGGTACATAGAGGTCCCAGCTGAGATTAGGGCCCGATTGTGCTTGGCATTATACAAACAAATAGAAAAAGTCCCTGCCCTGGAGAGCTTACTGTCTAAATGGACAAGACAAAAGGTAGGAAGGAAAACGCAGCTCTGAAGTGAGTTGCCCAAAGTCACAGAGCTGGAAGTAGAATCCAAATCTCTAGCGTCCTAGTCCAGAGCTTTATCCATTGTCCCATGCTGCATTGCAAAACTGTTGTTAGAGATGGACCCAAGCTGAAAAACAGATCTTTGATCGCTACTTTCACAAAGCCTTAGGCCTGGATGGGTCTGGTTTTTATTTTATTTGGGTCCACTACCACTGAAAATGAATTCACATTTGTTTTGAAGAATGTTTTGCAGTTTATACTCATGGCCAGAATTGGCTGCCAGTTACCCCAGCATATTTCCAAAAGAACACCACCGAAGTCAATGGAGGTACTCTGGGTTTACACATGGGTAACAGAGGTCAGAATTAACCTTAAATGTCTAGAAATGAAGGAAAAATTACACATGGGATGTGAAAAATACATGATTACTTTAAAAGCTTTCCTATTAGACTGCACGGTGATAACTGAGCAAAACAATAGCCTGAAACAAATGTAGGATTTGAGATTGATTTCAGATATGAGGATATGCATCACTCGACATCTTTCAAGATAAATATTCACACAAGTGTGGTAACTGTTCCTGTAAACTATGCAGGAATTTGTGATTATATATCTGAAATTAGGACCAGCCGCTTCAGTTAAATAATGAAAAAGATCCAGCTAAAAAGTCTGGTACAGGCCACTGTTGGGGACAGGATACTGAACTAGATGGACCCACGGATCTTATTTCTATATTTCCCCATGGAAGTCGTGCTTAAAGTTTCTACCTTTTATAGTCCAGTTATGACTAACCTTTGAAAGAGGAATTTGGAAAAGTGCACTAGCTCATCATTTCAATTGTGTTTTCAATTAGGAGATTTGACAGTGAATGAAAGGTGTTATAAAATGCTGTTAATAATGTAGCAAGACCTGGATGAACATGTCTTGCATTTCCCTCCAATTTAAGATCATTCTTGTATTCCAAGAGCAATTTTTAGAGCACTGCACTCCAAAAAAAAACCCCGAACCTATTCAAATTTTAGCCTGATTCCAGGAAGAACTGGCAATTTGAAGCAAGCATGCATTTAGGTAGAGACGAAATAGGAAATCGCTTTGGAATGTTATTTATTTTCAAGTGGATGAACTGGAAGTTGATTTTGGATACCAAAGTCTGAGTTGAAGATTCCATTGTTTAACAGTGTGATTAAAACTGCCAAAGAAAGGAGAATTAATTTTTTTTAATCACGCTTAATTTTTTGAGCTAATTGTGTGAGTTAACTGCAATTAATCGACAGCCCTAATTAAAACTGAATTATACAAGGCTTTCTGTACTTTACTGTTCTCAATAGGAGATGGTGAGGCTCACAACAAGAAAATTAGTAATTTAAAAAAAAAACCAAATGGAACCAATTGAAACCCACAGGTAATGTCAGCAGCCCCATGATATGCATTGGGGACATTCCTAAAACTTTGCAGTGCAATCTGTTGTTCTTAATTTACACCAGGCTGAATTGATCGTCTCTGTAATTAGGTTTATATTGCAGACACTAGGAATTAAATAAATGAGGGAGGTGAGTAGCTGCAGACAGCAATTTTTAAAGATACCTTGTGGTATCAGGCTTAAATAAATGTTTGCCTATCTACCATTTCCCTCCTGTGCAACAGACATTTCCATTGATCCTTATGCAAAGTTTAGACCCCCTCTCATTATTCAAATGAGGAAGCTAGACAGTCAGGGGACAGCCCTGTATCTGGTGCACTGCCCACTAACTTCCTCTAGAAGGAGCTTTTTCCAAGAGTCTATGATTAGTATTGTGTCTCTGTGGGGACAGGCATTTCCTGGCCTGGAGGACTAATAAACCATGGAACATAATGTGCTCCTGAATTGTAGAACCAGCTTTGAGACGATTCTCATATCTGTACTCTCAAAAAGATATGCTGCCTGTCTTGGAGAATAGAAATCAGCAGAAAAGATACTTGTTTTCATTTTCCTTTCATTGGTAAGTTCACTGATCCCTACATATGGGACTTGATTACTGGTCAGACTGTTTTAGCAGGGAAAAGCAGAATTATCACAGGTTTGTAGAAAAGTACAGTAAAAGGAGAGGTACCACACTGCGGCACGTCTCTGTTTGCTGTTCGTGGAGATCATCAGATTCAATCTGTGGTGCTTTTCTGAATATTTGATCAGGTAGCTGCTCTACAAATTCTCTCTGCTGAGGTATACCACTCCGCTGCCCACTAAGTCAGTGTTTATCATGAGGAGTAAGTTGCTGTTCCTACCAGAAATGAGAATTATTTAGCCTCCTTTATGTAGTTTCTGAATCATGTGCCTTTCATACCCCGGCATCTAACAGTGAAGCACAACAAAAGAGATGGGATACAATGTTTGAAAATCTACGGGACATATGGAGGATGAATTCCTGAAGTGTTCTCACTACCACCACCCTGCTCTTGAAGAACATGCAATGTGGGGAGGGGGTGTGTGGCTTCTGGGCTCAGAACACTTGGTGACTCCCACTGGCTACTTTGGGAAGCTGCAGGTTCTGGACCTCCTTCCTTCACTCTGCTGCTTCCTGGCTGGAGCATAAAGGAATTTGGAAGGGGTGGATCCTTTTATAGGCCACTTTGGTGGCTTTTGCAGCTTCTGCTTACAAGGAGCATTCACAGGCGAGTTCCATATTGAGAGAGTTACCATCTTCATCGGCCTATCTTGTACCCAACACAGTGGTATCCAAGCACTAACCGTGGTAGCTAGCTTCCATTTGGCACTGGCATTTCATTTATTTCTGCTTTATTTTTGCCATTTTATGAAATAAATGTGTGTGTTATGATAGTGCATGTCCTCCAGCTGGTTTCCACTGGCTTTCTTTGATTAAATAGCTCTCTACAGTTGCAGTATCATTCTGCACATCCCAGGAAGGAGAGAGAGAGAGAGAGAGTTTCTTCCTCCACTTTGGGAATCATCTCAGGTCCTCAATGAGATCTCAGCAGCCTTGCACTTTGATTGAAGGAAGAGTGGTGCCTCATCCTTTAGAAACCCCTATGTGATTTACTGTACCCAGTTGAGTTCTTATTTGTCAACATTGCACCAAGAATGACCATCACTATTCAGTACTGGGTTTACCATGGCGCCGGGCCCACAATCAGAAGGGGCCCCGGCCAGCCTAATTCCCCGGCTGCCTGAGCTGGCTGGGAAACCTGCCCCCACCCGCCTCTACCCCAGCCCTGCCTCTTCCCCATGGCCCCTGCTCTGCCCCCACCCCGCCTCTTCCCACCCGTGCTCCGCCCCAGCCCTGCCTCCACTCCACCTCTTCCCCTGCCCCAAGCTCCCTTCCCTGAGCTACATATCTCGCGGGACTGCAGCAGGGGTCGGGCGCACCCTGCATTCACCATGCAGCAGGAAATGGAGCGACCCAGCCCCAACCTGCTCCACTCTGCCGGTGAGTGCTGGGGGGCAGTTGCCCCCCAAGCCTGGGGAGGAGATGGAGTGATGGGGAAGGGGCATGGGATGGGGAACAGAAGGGGGTGGGGGATGCAGGGGCAGGGGGGAAGCCAGAGCCCAGCATGTGGCATCCCCTTGGCAGAAGCTGGGGCTCCCCTGTTAAGCAGGCCCATTGAACCTTCACCCTGACAAATTCCACCTCCCCTGCATCTGTGCCACCCCGATGAGCCTCCCCACTGAATTCCAATCACCTGCACCTGGACCCCCACCCAAATGAACCCCACCTCCCCTGCACCTAGACCCCCCCCTTGCTGAGCCCCAAACACCTTCACCTGGATCCCCAGCAGAGTCCTATTGCCCCTGCACCTGGAATCCCCTAATGAGCTTCTGTGCATCCAGATCTCCCACTGAGCCGCCCACACCCAGATTGCCCCACAGAGAACTCTCTTACCCCCACCTGGATCCCCCCACACTAAGTCCCTCTATACTTGGATCCTGCTGCTGGGCTGTGCCTGCTCACCCAAACCTGGTACACCTGGCATAAGGGGCAGGGAGCCTGGCCCAGGGCCCCAGGGTGTTTTTGGGGCAGGATTGGTCCTTGCACTGTGTCAGGGTTGGGTGCAGCCTCACTGCTGAGTCCCTGTCCCTGGGTGGGGTGGGGGGAGGCTGCAGGGTGATCTCCCACCTCCATGCAACCAGTGGCCTGGGCTCCCCACTGCCATGTTGGAGCCGCCACATTTATTTATTGACAAATAAAATTTAAAGAATTTTAAATTATTGTGCATAGAATTTTTAATTTTTTGGTGCAGAATCCCCTCAGGAATAGGGAGTGCAGCTGTGATGGTGGGACTGTGAGGAAGGTGGTGGCAGTGGGGAGGTCTATGGGCGGGAGACAAGCGGTGTGGTGTGCAGAGTGTGGTGGGGGGCCAACAGGGGAGGTCTCTGGGAGGGGTGAGGGCTGGGCATAGAGATCAGCGGTGGAGGTCTCTGGGTGAGGGGGCGCTGGGCATAAGGGCGGGGCGCTGGATAGGGAGTGGTGAGGTGCGGGCCCTCCCTCAAGGGGAAGGGGCATGCTGGCATTACAGGGCTGGGCAGGCCAGTGTGCATCTTGCAGCTGCAGGTTCATTCCTGCTGGGCTGAGCAGAGCAGGGCTGCTCCCGCCACACTGTGCCTCATTGCCCCCAGCCCGCCCTTCACTCTGGAGACTGACCATCCTGCCCCCCTGCACCTTGCCCCATGGGGGCCCACATATATGTTTGGCACCGGGTCCACAAAAAGTTAATCCAGCCCTGCCACTGTTTACTACTTAGGAGACATGCAAATAATTCAAGTAAACATTCAAACAAAAATAAATTCTCCATGTACAGCCTGAAATAGATTTTATCATAATCTGGCCTGCCCATAAGAAAAAAACATGGCTGTTTTGAAATGCATTTCTCTAAACATCCCTGTATCTGATACCATTTTTTGTTAAGCAAATGATAAATTTTGTCGGGACTCAAATGTGTTAATGGCTTGGCAATAATTGTTCTGTACATGCTGAGTTCATTACTGAGGAAAATATTAAAGCTCAAATATTCCTGGTGGGAGAAACTAACACCCTGTGGCTTTGCTTTTTTCTTCTGCTGCTCACAAGCCCATGGGTTTCTTAAACTATTTAATATTCTGCTTGCAAGTTTGAAAAAGTTTTCTGGAAGAAAAAATTCTTTCAATTGTGACAGGAGTTCAGAATTATTACTGTGTGTATCATTGGGCTGAGGCAGATGAAAGGGGAAGGGAAAAAAGCTAGGGATCATTCGAAATGTTGTGAATTCATGTTTCATTCTGACGTCTGAGGGCTTCACAATACCTTGTTAGATTTAGGTTAGAGAAGCAAACCATCTTTCACTTGTGTGACATTCTAGAGAACATCATAATTTGTGCTTCAGTAGGGCCTTACATCTGATGATCTTAAGAGCTTTAATGAACTAAACCGCACAATACCTCTGAAAGGTAAATCCTATGAGTCAATCTTACAGATGCTGAAGATACACAGAAAGACTAAGGGCTGTATTTTGATAGCCTTACTCACGATACCCTTAGTTCACGACATCGAGGACAACGTTTGTAGCGTCACGCAATATCTACCATCAGTAAAGGTATCAGAAGCTTGAGTGATTTGCTCAATGTCACAAATCTGTTGTAGACAATGGCATAGAATCCAGGTCACCCAATTCCTAGTCCTGTGCTTTAACCACTGCATCGTTCCTCCTCCCCCGGAAGGGACACTCACTGCCTGCTCTTGTAAAAGGCACACGTGATCTCTTCATTATTTCGGAAATGGAGCTGCTTCTTTGAGCGAATGTTCATGTCCATTCCAAGCAGGTGTGTGTGCGCCGTGTGCACGCCAGCTGGAAAATTCCTCCCTAGCAGCATCTGTAGGGTCGGCCTGGGCGCCCTCTGGAGTGACACCTTCATGGCGCCTAGTATAGGGGCCTGCTGACCCTCCACCCCCCCTCAGTTCCTTCTTACTCCCCGTGATGGCTAGCTGGAACTTTGCTCGCTGCCTACAGCAAGCGCCTTTTGTTCCCAGTGCACAGAGCTCATAGTTGTTCTCTATAGTTATAGTTTTCTCATATAGTTAGTAGTGGTTTGTTAGATCATTCGTTTTCCCCTTCAGGGGTATGCCCAGGTCTCCAGGGTTTAAACTCTGCGAGTCCTGTGGAAAATTTATGCCCAAGAGTGATCCTCACTCGTCTTGCTTGTGGTGTCTTGGTGAGACCCACCAAAAGGACAAGTGCCGCATTTGCAAGGGTTTCTGCCCAAGAACCCTTAAGGACAGGCTCTAAAACTCCTCCTCATGGAGAGGGCATTGAGACTGCAGTCCGACCCAGGACCCAATGACCTGGCACCGAGCACGTCCTCTTCGGTGCTAACTGCTCCGGCGCCAACAGCGCGTGAAATGGGCTCGGAGAAAGACTCTAAAGCCCACTGGCATGGCTGCGGCTCGGGCCATAGGGTGTCGGCCTCAGTTCAGCACCTCAGTTCAGTTTTTCTCCATCTCCGGTGCCGGTAAAAAAGAAGAGGCCGGTGAGGAACCAATCACCCCCCTTGAAACCTAAGGGGCATCCATGAGTGTCTTGGGACAGACCATCTCTGCCTTGCTTCCGCCCACAGTTTTGTCGACTCCTGCCCTGGCCGGGGTCCAGTCAAGCCCGAACCCTCCTCGGTCTCTGGACCATCTGGTGGACAGACAGTCACCATCGACACCAGAGGCATTTGAGGTGGCAATGGACCTGATGCGCCTCCTAGTGCTGTCCTCCCCCCAGAGGAGGGACAATTCGCCAGCGACTGCATGCCCTCTGTTTCACTCCAGGGGTAAGCCAACTATGATGGCCCGTCGGTCTCCATCTCCAGCACTGCCCGCGCAACCTCCCGCACTTTGGCCACAGGGGTGGTGATGAGAAGAGGCTCCTGGTTACAAGTCTCTGGTCTCCCCCACGAGGTCCAGTAGACCATTCAAGACCTTCCCTTCGAAAGTGTAGCTCTCTTCTCTGAAAAGACGGATAAGAGACTTCACAGTTTGAAGGACTTGAGAGCTACCCTTCGTTCACTGGGGCTTTATATGCCTGCTACCCAGTGTAGGCATTTTAGGCCTCAGCCTGCCCCTCGTCCTTACCAACCCCAAAACTGCCAGGATGCTCCATGTATGCGAAACAGGAGCACTCGGAGGAGGCAACACCCTCCCTCTGGACAAAGCTCTGGCCAGTCCAGGGCCCCAGACCACCCTTTTGAGGGTGCGGTTGAGGATGGCTTACCAGTACAACCTTTGGATCCTTCCCATCTTACTTTCTCATCCCGTCTATCCCTTTTCTACTGTGCCTGGTCCTGAATTACTTCAGCACAGTAGAGAGGGGATATTCCATCCCATTCTGTATCCTCCCACCCCCCCAACCCCCTTCCCCGTCCCTCTTCAGGGATCCCTCTCATGAGCAACTTCTAATTCAAGAGGTGCAGTCCCTCCTCTCAGTAGGGGCAGTTGAGGAGGTTCCTGAGGAGCTAAGGGGCAAGGGTTTCTACTCTCAGTATTTCCTAATACCGAAGGCCAAGGGGGGCCTCAGACCCATGCTGGACCTGTGGCAGCTCAACAAGTACATAAAGAAACTCAAGTTTCGTATGGTCTCGCTAACCTCCATTATCCCCTCACTGGAGACTGGTACGCCGCCCTCGACTTGAAGGACGCATATTTTCATATTGCAATAGTCACGCATCACAGACGTTACCTCAGATTCGTGGTGAACAGAGGCCACTACCAGTTTGCCGTCCTCCTGTTTGGACTGTCGACTGCCCCCCGAGTATTTACAAAATGCATGGCAGTTGTTGCGGTGTTTCTGCGCAAGTGCCAAATACAGGTTTTTCCATACCTCGACGACTGGCTGATCAAGGGTCGCTCGAGAGCCCAGGTGGAGGCTCAGGTTGAATTTATAAGGAAAACCTTCCTTGACTTAGGTCTCCTCCTGAATGAGGAGAAATCTACTCTGTCCCCGGTGCAGAGGATAAAGTTCATAGGCATGGTCCTGGACTCTACCCAAGCCAGGGCGTACCTCCCGGCAGCCAGGTTTCGCTCACTTCAGGACATCATTACAGATGGTTCCCCACAACGTCGGCAAGAAACTGTTTAAAGTTGCTGGGGGACATGGCCTCATGCACGTACATGATGCAGCATGCCAGGCTCAGGCTGCGCCCACTCCAGTCTTGGCTGGCGTCGGTGTACCGACCAGCCAGAGATGTGTTGGACAGGATCGTAACCCTGCCCCGCCTGATGCTGGACTCCCTCTTATGGTGGCTCAACCCTCAAATGGTTTGCACAGGCCAGCCCTCAGCCCTTGTTCTCCTTGGTGACAGATGCCTCAGATCTGGGTTGGGGGGGCTCACCTAAGGGACCTCAAGACCCAAGGCCTCTGGTCTCTGATGGACCTCGCTCTTCACATCAATGTCAAAGAGCTGAGGGCAGTGAGTCTGGCATGCTACGCTTTCAAAACGCACATAATGGGCAGGTGTGTTTCCATACTCACGGACAACACCTTGGCGATGTTCTATATCAACAAACGGGGGTGCACACTCCTCTTTCCAGTGCCGAGAAGTCCTTGCGCTGTGGGACTTCTGCATAGAGTGCTCGATCCACCTGCAGGCTTCACCCTCCCAGGGGTGCAAAACACTCTGGCGGACAGCCTCAGCGGGACCTTCAATGGCCACGAGTGGTCCCTTCCACCAGATGTGGCGAAATCAATCTTCCGGTTCTGGGGCTTTCCCCAGATAGATCTGTTTGCCACTCCGGACAACAGGAAATGTCAGACTTTTTGCTTCTTTGGGAGCCACAGCTTGTGGTCCATCAGGAATTCCTTCCTTCTCTCTTGGGAGGGCGGCCTGCTATATGTTTTCCCACCCATCTCCCTAGTCCACAGGGTGCTCTTCAAGATC
Source organism: Dermochelys coriacea (assembly GCF_009764565.3). Classification (NCBI taxonomy): domain Eukaryota; kingdom Metazoa; phylum Chordata; order Testudines; family Dermochelyidae; genus Dermochelys; species Dermochelys coriacea. Next base: position 198,652,107 of record NC_050069.1, read on the forward strand.
CGCAGGGACCGGGACCGAGTCGTACTAATAGCACTGGCGTGGCTGCATCAGCACTGGTTCACCTCGCTCCTGGAAATGTCCAAAGCAGCCCCACTCACCTTACCACCGGTCCCTGACCTGATCACGCAGGACCAGGGCTGACTCTGGCACCTGAATCTGGAATTGCTCCACCTTATGGTCTGGATGCTTCATGGCTAAGTGCCGCAAAGCTGTCTTGTTCGGACAAGGTCAGACAAGTCCTCCTGGGTAGCAGAAAGCCCTCCACCAGGGCTACAGACCTGGACAAGTGGAAAAGGTTCTCCATCTGGACGAAGCAACACAGTCAGTCGCCGCTCCTCGACCCCATACCGTTTATACTGGACTACCTCCTTCACCTAAAACATCAAGACTTATCCCGGTCATCAATAAGGGTCCACTAAGCCACTATCTCCACCTTCCATCCAGACGCAGATGGTCTCTTGGTCTTTGAAAATCCTATAGTCAGTCATTTTCTCAAGGGTTTGGACAGGCTCTTCCCGCATACGCATCAGCCTGTCCCTGCCTGGGACCTCAATTTAGTCCTCTTCAGGCTTACAGGCCCGTCATTTGAACCTCTGGCCACCTGCTCCCTGTTATATTTTTCGTTCAAGGTCATGTTCCTCGTGGCAATTACCTCGGCTCAACGGGTCTCGGAGCTCAGGGCCCTCACATCTGAGTCCCCTTACACAGTTTTTCATAAGGATAAGGTCCAGCTCAGGCCTCATCCAGCTTTTCTCTCGAAGGTCATCTCCCATTTTCACATGACCAGGACATCTTCCTCCCAGTGGTTTATCCCAAGCTGCACTCCTCCGATAGGGAGTACAGACTAGACTCACTGGACGTGTGTAGGGCCTTAGCCTTCTACATAGAGAGAACTAAGTCATTCCGGAAGTCTGTCCAACTGTTTGTAGCCATGGCAGACAGAATGAAAGGCCTCCCGGTATCCTCTCAACGCATATCGTTGTGGATCTTGTCCTGCATTAGGGAGTGCTACACCCTGGCAAAGGAGCCTGCTCCGCAGATCACCGCCCACTCTACCAGGGCCCAGGCCTCCTCTGCGTCGTTCCTGGCACAAGTCCCTATTCAGGAAATGTGCAGGGCAGGTACGTGGTCCTCGGTACGTACATTTATGTCACACTATGCAATTACACAACAGGCCAGGGACGATGCGGCTTTTGGGCGAGCCGTGCTCCATTCTGTGGATAACTGTGACCCCACCTCCTGAGCTCTAGCTTGTGAATCACCTGCTTGGAATGGACATGAACAATCACTCGAAGAAGAAAAAATGGTTACTCGCTTTCTCATAACTGTTGTTCTTCGAGATGTGTTGTTCATGTCCATGCCAATACCCATCCTCCTACCCCTCTGTCGGAATAGTCGGCAAGAAGGAACTGAGAGGGTGGAGGGTCGGCAGGCCCCTGTACTAGGTGCCATGAAGGTGCCACTCCAGGGCGTGCCCAGGCCAACCCTACGGACGCTGCTAGGGGAAAATCTTCCAGCTGGCGTGCATGCGGCGCACACACACCTGCTTGGAATGGACATGAACAACACATCTCGAAGAACAACAGTTATGAGAAAGTGAGTAACCGTTTTATTTCAATGTGTTTCTGGAGATGTTGGAGGAAATAGTTTCCAAGAATTTGACTCACTCACTTTATGCCTTCCAGTTCTCATCACATGCACCACAGTTTCTCACTTCTTTTAAAAATCACAGCCAGAAAGAAGAAATGTAACGAAACAATGTTATGGTTTGTTTCCTGGCCATGCTTGGCACTGTTGCTTCACATCTGTTCCAGTGTCAACACTACCAAGTAAGACAAAAATGTACAAAGATTGAGGGGGGGAAATGTCTACCATAAGTTTTTGTCTGTAAAGCCTCGTTTCTAATTACTGCTGTGGACAATCAACTATCCGGGTTCTAATCACAAAATATATCTATGCATAACAGAAGTGAATGAACAGCAGCAATCCATGCATGATAATGTTAGGGCTAAAGCTCTGGCTGGGATGATTTAGTTGGGGATTGGTTCTGCTCTGAGCAGGGGGTTGGACTAGATGACCTCCTGTGGTCCCTTCCAACCCTGATATTCTGTGATTCTATGATTCTATTTGGAAGGTATGTTTTAGTTGTGAAAACATTAACTATTGTGCAATGCTTATTTTAACAATCTAAAAATCTTTCTAAATGGTATGGCTAGATGTCTGAAAATATCCATTATTAATCATCCAAAACTGTTGGGGAAAAATACTACCTTGACATATACAAGGATGTAATATATGTGTTTATGTTATAAATACATGTTTGTGATGTTGAGTTAGGCCCTAGGGTGCATTGTTTTTTTAAATTTGTGTTTGTTTGCCAAATTCTTCTGCTTGTTGCATTCCAACGAATCCTTTGTATAAAGACAGGGTAGAAAAGAAAAAGATCCATCAAATGATGACATTCCAAATCAAAAGAGGACTTTAAGAATGAAGACACATGTGAAAGTAAAAGAACTCAGTGATGAGATCTGGTTGAACAGATCTACAGTGTGGGATAACCTTAAATTTGTATACCATTCTTCAAAATAATCCTGAAATAGATGTACTAGAGATTGATACTATTTCCATGTGTCAGATGACTGAACTGCATAAAACCTGCTAATACAGTGAGTACACTTGAAAGCCTGCCAGTTCTCTTAGACAACCGTAGCCATTTGCAGTAAGCACAAAAAATATTGCAAGTACCAAGGTAAGAGTATCTGCCCACTATATTTATGTAATTTTTTCTAGAGTGTCCTAATGGCCTCTTTCTTCTTTAAAAAAAACTCTTGTATTCCTTTTTAGAGCTTTGCCTATGCTGGGAACATTTGTAAATAATTTTCAGCACTGATGCTGTTCCAGCAGTGCTGCCAATGGTGGACATTGTCATGTAAACAGGGTGCAGGTTTTTATACCACTTTCCCTTTTTAATCATATGACCCGAGTGGAAAACAAGATGCTCTATTATTGGGCCATGCTGCCTGTTTCTCTTATTGCTGCATTCTCCATTATTTGATTGATCTGTAGCTCTATCATAGGTCCAGACTTATTTTCCCCTGGATATGCACTCTCCCACCCCAAGGCCCGCCCCCACTCCACTTCTTGCCCTGAGTCCCTGCCTTTGCTCTGCCTCTTGCCACCCTGCTCTGCCCCCTCCCCCGAGGCCCTCCCCCCCACCTCTTCCTGCCCCTGCCTCCACCCACCCGTTGCTCACTGCTCTCTGCCCTCCCCCAGCTGCCAAACAACTGTTTGGCGGCGCCACAGATCAGCTGTTCAGTGGGGTTGCCAAACAGCCGTGGCTGATGGGTGCTGAGCATCCCCTATTTTTTTTTCCATGAGTGCTTGAGCCCAGTGCGCCTATAGAGTGGGCACCTATGGTCCCTATACTTGGCGTCAGAGAGTGGAGAATTTACATCAGCACTGTCCCTTTCAATTGTGGTGCCCCAAAAAGCCATTTGTTTTACTTGGCCCTAAGGATGGCTCTCATCATCCTGGCAGGATGATCTCTCCTGCTATAGAACTTCAGGAACTCCCCACTTTGGCTAGATGCTGCCCCCCCCTCCATCTGTTAGTGGCTCCATTCCTTTCTTTTCAGACTTTTCTCAGTTAGGCAGTAAAACTCTTCCTTAGTTTTCTGCTTTCTAAAGATTGGGGTTTGTTTTTTTTTTTTTTTTTTTTTACCTTCAGCAAATATGTTGCTACTTGAGGGAATACCGATGTTTGATCATAGGTAACCTAGACCACCAGTTCAGTGTTCCAAACAGGCACGGTATGTTTAAGAGAACCCCAGACCACCACACACACTCACCAATGATCAGCTTGTTAAAATGGGAGTCTCGTAACTTTGTGACATGAGATGAGTATATAGTCCTCTATCAGAACTTGCTTGTTAAGATATGAAAAGCCATATGCATTACTTAATGCTGAATACAAGCTAATACGACTGTTTTGAGCTAGATCCTGCTGGATATAAATTGTAAGCCCCACTCTGATTTTTTGCAAATGCTAGCAAATTTTTTTCCTAAGCAGAACTGGAAGCAGCATCTTTTAAATCACAGCATGAGGCCTTTTACAAAGCCTGGGCTTTATAAAAATTCCTATTAGCTATTAGCCTGGACTCTCAGGCACAAATTAACTAATTTTGTCTTACCCATTTGGATTTTTGTGGCTCCATCTGGCCTCCTAGTAGAGTAACTGCATGCACAGTTACATCTTTATTGGGATAAAACTTTCTATTTTAAATAGCTATTTGCCAGAGATATAGACATTCCAAAGAATGAATTGAAAATGAGTTTTATTAGATTTCAAGAGCTAACAGGCATTAATAGTCCAGTAATATTATAGTAACAGTCAAAAACAGGCTTTGCAGTTTGACAGCTTGTAAATTACATCCAACGTACTGAAGGCAAAGAGCATTAAGAGAACACCATTTGAACATTAAAGAAATTGTGTTCTGCAAACAATATGTCTGCCAAAAGCTGAGCCAAAGATGCAGAGGTCCCTCACTCAGTTCTTTTCCAACATGGATTTATACCGCAACTGACATCATCTGTCTCCTTCAATTAAGGATATTACAACATGACCAAAAGGACAATTACTACAGGAATACCATTTAAAAATAAATGTGAAGTGAATGTACTGTCTGCAAAATGTGCTGTATTGACAGCCTTGGACACAGAAGTCTCCTATCCAGAGAAGAGGTGCAGCATGGGCAGTAGCAAGAAGTTCACCTCTCGACCAGTCACTGAATGACCACAATCGTCCCTTCTGGCCTTGGAACCTATGAAAAAACTTGTCAAAGCTGGTTGAGAGAAGCCACTGTAGAGGCAAGAGGACAGCTCAGTCTCACTGTTTATCTTCTCTTTATCCAGAAAGATTTTCTACTTATAACTACACTAGCCCAAACCAAGCACCCAAAGCTGAATGTCCTTCAGCTCCATGGTGTTTGATGTCCAGGTGTGACCTTTGCTGCGTGGGCCTGGGCTTACTGCAAATCAGAAGGGGATGCTCATTGGTTTCTTCTTTTTCCATCTTTATCATGGTCTAGAAATCCCATTTTTTTCTCAACTTCTGTCCTAAGATGTTTTTTGCTAAGCAAGGCTCACCACCTTTCCCCAGCCCTGTGAAGAATTGCCTGCAGAGGCCACAAGCCCAACTCCAATAGCAGCAGAAAACATGCACTAAAAAAAGAACAAATGTTGTGCTGGTGAAAGATGCTGGATCAACAAGGGTGAGACTAGATAGTGAGACTGAAATGTTACCTTCCGTGTCTGGCCAATGGGCCCAAACCCCACCTAAGAGAAACTACCCGCAGTCACGAGAGACACAATGGTAATTTCTACCAGGATTTCAACAATTTCTACCGCATCATCAACCTCAGCCTGGACCAGTCCACACAAGAGGTCCAATTCCTATACACTACAGTGCTAATAAGTGATGGTCACATAAACACAACCCTATACTGGAAACCTACTGACCGCTATACTTACCTACATGCCTCAGCTTTCATCCAGACCACATCACACAATCCATTGTTTACAGCCAAGCTCTAAGATACAACCGCATTTGCTCTAATCACTCAGACAGAGACAAACACCTATAGGATCTCTATCAAGCATGCTTAAAACTACAGTACCCACCTGGTGAAGTGAAGAAACAGATTGACAGAGCAAGAGGGGTACCCAGAAGTCATCTACTACAAGATAGGCCCAACAAAGAAAGTGACAGAACGCCACTAGCCATCACCTACAGCCCCCAACTAAAACCTCTCCAGTGCATCATCAAGGATCTACAACCTATCCTGAAGGATGATCCCTCACTCACAGACCTTGGGAGACAGGCCAGTCCTTGCTTACAGACAGCCCCAACACCTGAAGCAAATATTCACCAGCAACTACATACCACACAACAAAAACACCAGGCCAGGAACCAAACCCTGCAACAAACCCCGTTGCCAACTCTGTCCACGTATCTATTCAAGGAACACCATCATTGGACCTAACCACATTAGCCACACCATCAGTGACTCGTTCACCTGCACATCTACCAATGTGATATATGCCATCATGTGCCAGCAATGCCCCTCTGCCATGTACATTGGCCAAACTGGACAGTCTCTACACAAAAAAAAAAAATAAATGGACACAAATCTGACATCAGGAATTATAACATTCAAAAACCAGTAGGAGAACACTTCAATCTACCTGGTCACTCAATAACAGACCTAAAAGTGGCAATTCTTCAACAAAAAAACTTCTAAAACAGACACCAATGTGAAACTGCAGAACTGGAATTAATTTGCAAACTGGACACCATCAAATTAGGCCTGAATAAAGACTAGGAATGGTTGGGTCAATACAAAACCTAATTTCCCCCATACTAATTTCCCCTTACTATTACTCATACCTTCTTGTCAACTGTTTGAAATGGGCTACTCTAATTACAACTACAAAAGTGATTTTTCCTCCCTTGGTATCCTACTGTTAATTGAATTGTCTCGTTAGACTGACTTCCCACTTGGTAAGGCAACTCCCATCTTTTCATGCGCTGTGTATTTACACCTCCTATTGTATTTTTCACTCCATGCATCTGATGAAGTGGGTTATAGCCCACGAAAGCTTATGCTCAAATAAATTTATTAGTCTCTAAGGTGCCACAAGGACTCCTCGTTGTTTTTGCTGATACAGACTAACCCCGGCTACCACTCTGAGCCCTATGGTAATTTAATCTTCCATACAAGTACAATTCCATGTACCTCCTGTCCTTGAACTCTCTGTTGAGATTGCCAGTATGCGGGCTGATCAGTGCGAGTTGTGGTGCTGACATCTATCAATTGAGAATAGGACTGAAACCACAAAACACACTTCATATACAATAGGCACGCTATGACCTTCCAGGTGATAAATGCCAGTCGCTACTGATAAAAGACTGATTTTACATGAATAATTCAGAAGTGAAAGGCTAGTTAAGAAGCTTTGAAATAACCATCAGTATTCTGCCAAAGGAATATGTGTTTAGCTTGTTCTTGTTTAGCACTGAAGGCCCCAAGCCTTTAGGCCAGTATTTAGCAGTAGATGGCTAGAATGCTGAATTTCACTCACAAGGTAATTCAGGCACTAATACTTGAGTGTTTCTATTTTTGAATGTTGTCTCTGGTCACCGAACCGTCCCTTCTTTTCTATGATTATTCGTTTGGGTTTCCCCTGTTTTTTTTTCTTCCCATTTCCCACTGGAGCTCATCAAATCTGACTGTTGCAGTGACCTTTAGCTTCAGAAAAAGCAAGCTGGCTGCAGACATGTCTGAGGGAGGGCCACTAAACAAAGACATGAGTGTACCCTTTTCCCCCGGGGAGGGTAGGGGGGCTGAGGCCACAGCCTCTGTAATGGGCCGAGTCTCTCCCAACCTCAGAAGTGAAAGAGTTGAGCTCCGAGCCTCACATGGTGCGGCTAGTCCACAGCCCCATTTATCTCTTCCCCCCCCACTCCTATTTTATAGTGACACAGGATAAGCCTGTTTCACACTGTTTACATTATACTAGACAGCCGGCCATAGCTTTTTGACCCAAACTTTTGTGTAGCTCTAGAGACATGAACCACTCAGCCTTCTAGAGGACAATGATGGTCATTAGATTTCAGTACACTGCCTAGGCAGCTTTCATTTTACTGACACTATCACACGAAAGTCTTCAGCCCCGGATAGGGGCAGAAAATCAGAGTATTAGTTCTACTCTTGATAGACATTCTTCTTTGTATTACCTTTGATCTTTGCTTCTGGCTTCCCTCTCTAATTTCTAGGAAAACACCTGGCATCTCACAAAACCCCTCTATTTACAGTACCTAAAGAAATCATGGCTGCTTATCAGAGTGCAGCCCTGTCAGTCAGGATACCTACTACCGGCTGTGAATTGCAAAGAGAATATCACTATGCCGTGCGTGTGCTGTGTCCAGGGCAGAAATTCCACTGATATGCTGAAGCTAAATATTTTATTTGAAAGTGATACAAAAGGTATTTTCAAGTGTTTGCATACAAAAGCTGTGCAGAAATATTGCCTGCCTTAAAAATAATCCAAGGAGAAGCCCACAGCAGTGCACCTCCTATCATGGGCAATATAGGACTCTCTGCTGGAGAACCAGAGATCTATTAGCAGGAGAGTGCAGGGGATACATTAGTGACTCCTCGTTCTACTACCTTGAGCTGCTCCTGATCATCCCCACTTGGCCCTTCTGTTCCCTCCAGCCCACAATGACCCTCCCCTACTGGTCCAGCTATCACCAGCTCGTAAGCCTTTCTCCTGCACCAGGAAGTCCATAGAGGTGGTACTTTCTCATCCTTTATGTTACCTGTATAAAGATCATTAATATCTAGCAATGGAGAGGGACTAGCTGAGACCTAATTGCAAATCAAGGGAAAACTACTTTTCCAACGATCTATGGCCATGTCTTCAATTTCTGATTGCATTGGAGGAGTTAAGACTTGACTGCTTATTCATAGAATTGTAGGACTGGAAGGGATCTTGAGAGGTCATCTAGTCCAGTCCCCTGCACTCAAGCCAGGACTAAGTATTATCTAGACCAGGGGTTCTCAAACTGGGGGTCAGGACCCCTCGGGGGTCACAAGGTTATTACATGGGAGGGTCACAAGCTGTCAGCCTCCACCCAAAATCCCGTTTTGCCTCTAGCATTTATAATGGTATTAAATATATTTAAAAGTGTTTTTAATTTATAAGCGGGGGCGGGGGGAGTTCACTCAGAGGCTTCCTATGTGAAAGGGGTCACCAGTACAAAAGTTTGAGAACCACTGATCTAGACTATATCTGACAGGTGTTTGTCTATCCTGCTCTTAAAAATCTCCAATGATGGAGATTCCACAACCTCCCTATTTTATTCCAATGCTTAACCACCCTGACGGCTAGCAAGTTTTTGCTAATGTCCAACCTAAACCGCCCTTGTTGCAATTTAAGCCTATTGCTTCTTGTCCTATTCTCAGAGGTTAAGGAGAATAATTTTTCTCCTTTCTTCCTATAAGAACATTTTTTGTTTTATGCTGAAAACTGTTATCATGTCCCCTCTCAGTCTTCTCTTCTCCAGACTAACATATCCATTTTTTCAGTCTTCCCTCATAGATCATGTTTTCTAGACCCTTAATCATTTTGTTGCTCTTCTGGACTCTCTCCACTTTGTCTACATCTTTTCCTGAAATGTGGCGCCCAGAACTGGACACACTACTCCAGATGAGGCCTCATCATAATTACTTCTCCTGTCGTGCTTACAACACGCCTGCTAATACATCCAGAATGATGTTTGCTTTTTTTTGCAACAGTGTTATACCGTTGACTCAATAGTTAACTTGTGAGCCACTATGACCCTCAGATCCCTTTCCACAGTACTCCTTCCTAGGCAGTCATTTCCCATTTTGTATGCGTGCAACTGATTGTTCCTTCTTAAGTGGAGTACTTTGCATTTGTCCACATTGAATTTCATCCTATTTACTTCAGACCATTTCTCCACTTCGTTCAGATAATTTTGAATTTTAATCCTATCCTCCAAAGCACTTGCAACCCCTCCCGACTTGGTATCATCTGCAAACTTTATAAGTTGCCATTATCTAAATCCTTAATGAAGATACTGTACAGAACCGGACCCAGAACTGATCCCTGCTGGACCCCACTCAATATGCCCTTCCAGCTTGACTGTGAACCACTGATTACTCTCTGAATACATACCGTAATAATAAGAAAAAACCCCATTCACACAGAATAGTTTCAAACTATTTTAAGGATAGATGTTAAATCCTGAGGTATCAGAGAAAAATGTTTAATAGCCTTAATCTGATCACCATTGATGATACTTCTGCTTCTAGGTATACAACATGGCAAAATATAGATACCACTTGGCCTGCATTATTTTCCATTGTGTCCTGCCCTACACTTCCCACAATGTTTAAACCATATAAACACAAGTCCTATGAAAACTGCCTAGTCGGCTCCAAAGTCAAGTGCTACTTTTATCATTTTAAGGGTTTTTTTTTCACTCTTTCCATTGTCTCTTTCAAATAAGAAATCAATGCTTGCTCAATCGAAAAGACCAAACTTGGTATGGGCAAAGTTTTCACTTCCAAGAGTCTAAGAGATTATGGCTAAAGAGCAAGAAAGAAAAAAACTGAAAACCATAAATCAAAATTAGTGTTGCTATAAAGCGAACTAGAGCAGGAAGTGTACTAGTATTGCATGGTAGCATAGGGACATAGACACTAAACATATCTTACCATAAAGGCTTTCAAAAATCCAAGTCTGGCCCTCTGGGCAATATTCTCACGAATGGCCAATATGCTACTGTAACCATTTCAGCTCAATCTCCTGAATTCAGTCTTCTGTCCAGACTTACTTACATTAGTACAACAAAAGCATAAAATGGACACATCCAAGCTGTATGCAGATTTTAATGTCCCAAAGTAGACACCCTACTGTACATTTTCCCACCTGTCTATCAGTTCCCCTTCAGTCCATCAAGTTATCTCCCCAGCAATTCTCACTGACCCACCCCCAGTCCATATTTCCGCCACACCTCTGTTCGTTATTCAAGTCATCCAATCCTCCTTCTCCCTTTACAGTTCTCATGCTTTCCCAAGTTATTTTGCTCCCCCCGAACCCCAGTCATTGTCTTTCCTTCACTGCTCCCTCCTAGTCTTAGTTCTCGCCCCTCCCAGTTCCTCACACACAGGTTGGGCAGAGCTCCTTGCTCAGCAGCTACAGTAGCCTCTCTTGTTCTGGGTTCCCTACCTCCTCTGGTGCTCATTGGATGAGGGAGAAGAGTTGAGGGCAGGGTGGCAGCCTGATTGGCTGGCAGGGGATGTGCAAGTGGGAACCTCAGCAATTAGCTCTGCCCATCCTGGCAGCCAGCCTAAAGCAGGAGGTTCAGCTGCTGGCTGGAACACAAAACAGTCGTCTCCAGCCAAAAGCCAGCAGTTGGGCAGTTTGTTTCTGACTGACCCATTGTCAACAACCCCCAAGACCTGTAAAAACAATGTGACACCACCCAAAATCATGGGGTTTAAAAATGTGAATCCTGTGGTTTTGGCGTGTGATTTGGGAGCTCTCATTTGACACCAATATGGTTTTTGTTGGTACTATGCCTTTAAATAGTTTGTGAGCCCTCTTGTTGGGACTCCTGGTATTCTATTGCAAAAGGCACTAGAACGAACAGAGTAGCAACACGTGTGTAGCTAGGTCTTGTATGTATGACTATGATCAGTAGCCACAGTTATTTTGAACCCAGCTGTGTCCAGGTGGTTTCCTTATATTAATGTTGTGCAGCAAGCAAAACCACAACAGTGCTCTTCATTACTTCTTGTCTTACACTGTGGTGGCGTCTTGCTGTGTGTGATTAAACAGCAGCTGTGTTTCACTGCAGCATTTCCGAGGTGGGTGAAATGACCCTCTATATGTGGTTGGTAGGTTTGTTATGTGTGTAATGCGCGGTAGCCCATTTGGGGGAATGGAACTATAAAGTTATTTTTCAGATTCAGAAGAGCCATTGGGAAAGAGGAGCCTGCTCCTCTCTTGTCTCTTGCACAAGAGCTGAATACTATCACCAGTGGTAGGCTCAAGTTTTGCTTTTTCGTAAGGAGGTATGACATTAATTATGATTGCAGGATGATCATAACATTGTTATGAGAACGCATATGGGCTCCAGCTGTAAAATTCAGAACAAAAACCCGGGGTCCTTTGAGCTAGGCTTTGGGTTTAATTCACTACTTTATAGAAGAGAAATTTAAAACAGACCCTAATGGATGCTAAGCCCAGTACTCATTGTGTGGGTGTGATTAAATTTGTTATTGATTTTTTAATAAGGAAACAGACAGTGAAAAGTACAGAAAGGGAAATGACTTATAGCTTGTATGTTTCCAAATACCACATGCTTCACAGGTGCTGCAATGGAATGCTGCAATTTTAATACATTGGACACCATAGAGGTTAATACAGGGACACCACAAACTAAGGCCTCAGCCCCTGTTTTTTGTTGGTGCTGTAAAAAATACAAAGGAACCTGAGGCACAGGCTATGGGACTGTCCAACAGTTTAGGCAGTTGTGGAAAGAGATGGACACAAGAGTTACAATCTCATCTGAACATTATATCTTAGTTATTTACCTGCTAAGATAGAATTAATTCCTCCCCAGGCCAGTAATCACTCTGTAACTCACACATTTTGAGTATTGTAAGGCTAAAGCAAACTTCAGCATTAAATCAGCAGTGAATGGTCTTCAGTGACACTTCAATCAATTTATTTAAATATCTTATTACTGTAGCAATCTTGTGTTGGTACCATGTTGAATACGGGGACATTCTGATACCCTGGGTATGGTTCATGGGGGCAGGTATCACACCTAAGGGGGAGTGTAATGAGACAGTGTGTCCTCCTTCCGACCCAGGGGGGGAGGAACCACCCTCCGTGCCCAAATGGGCAGAACCAGGCCTGCCCCTCCCTCCAGAAGCACACCATTGGAACAGGAAGTATAAAGAGTGGGGCTTCCTGCCCAGTTGGAACTGAGACACCAAGGGAAGCTGACGGACTCTGCTCACTCCCGGCCACTGAGCCTGCTGCTGAACCCAGCGATGCCCTGCCCTCCGGGGAACCTGCTTTTGCCACGGACCTGCGTGGACTGCCACAGGCCACCTACCCAGAGGAAACTGAGCAGGCCCTGCTGTTCCAGGTACACCCCGAGGGGAGGGGAGGAAGTGGCCCGGGGCAGCTGACCTTAGTTTGGCTGCAGCTTTGCCTGAGGCATGGCCAGTGGATTGCAGCTGGGATCCCTGCTGACCTAGTGGTGGACCACTCCGCCACTGTTAGGGCCCTGTGTCAGGGTCTGGTGGAGTAGGATTGGTCCTGGGGAGGCAGCCTCCCCTTGCCAGGCCCAGTGGCCTCTGCTCATCGGTTGTCTGCTGGAGCTAGAACACCCAACCACTGGGTTTTCTCTGGCTCTGCTCCAAGAGCCCCGGACTAATTGACTGCTGAGTCTGCTCTGGAGTTGAGTGACTCCTGGGTTTGCTCTGTCTCTGCCTCCAGAGGTCAGAGCTAATTGACAACTGGGGTTGCTCTGCCCTGTGCAGAAGGGCTTGGAGCTACTTAACACCGGTGTTGGTCCGAGCCCCTGCCACAAGGGCCCCGAGGCCCCTGCTTGAAATGTCTGAGTGCCCTAGATGGTTGGCTGCTCAGCCTCTTAGATCAGTCGGGATGCTGACGCCTACACTGATACTAGGCGGAGGCCCTGACAGCGAAGTGAGGCAGTGTGGCCTCCCTCCGACCCAGAGGTCGAGGGACAACTGCCCCGCCGCTACAGGGAGCATGCTGTAGCAAGATGGAATGCTTAGAGGGGCTGACATCTCAAAAGCTGGCCTGAGTGGTGGCCAGTGGGCTAGATCCACCAGATGTGGATGTAGTAGCTAATGGTGGCTGTTTCTCTCTGCTGATCTGAGAGGTATAGATGGGTGGGATAGTGCCAGCCCCTTAAAATTCAGCACTTTAGCTGGCCACCTTTATCGTCTGCACCTGATGCTGACTGTAGATAACCCCTCCTTGGTCAACATACTGCTCCATTTTTCATCTTTCCAGTCCTTGTTCTTTGTCCCTTATCCTATCCTACTCTTCCAGCTCTGAATTTATGATACGTCAGCAAATGATTTAGTATGCAGCACTAGGTCCTCTCCATCCATTCTATGTGACTAATGTACTGGGCCAAATTTCAGAGGAAGGTCAAGGATAACGTTCATTGCTGATGTAGCTTACAAAATGCTTCAGATCTACTTATCATTAACCCCTGATGTGCGTGCCACATCAACATGAGCCAATGCCACAATAACACTTACTGGGAAAAAGGGTACTCCATACATAAATCTCATAGGCAGGGTCATATTACCAGCTGGCACTTTGCAGCACCCACCAGCAATGGTGATGTCATGCATTGCTGCTGATTTTATTTACTTGGTTTGCTTCCTTGGTTACATGTTTGCTGCTTCAATTGCTTTTACTCAGAGAGCGTGAGAGAGAGAATCTAGCCAAATGGCATAAATAATCTCCTTCCATAACTGTCAGGCTCTGTATGTGTGTCTGAGAAAGAGCGAAATATTTCATCTCTTGCAAAACCAGCAAAGTAATTCAGGATATTTGTGCTTTGTTGATATTGACTCACATCTGCTGCCACTGCCTCAAAGGGCTCCAGAACAGTAAAAAGGTTTGTAATCAACTCACTGTTGTTTACCTGAAGACAACCTGAGTGGGTTTTTTGGGTCAGAAATCTCTCAGATACGCAGTATGTGGCTTTTTATGTGTGACTAATTTAGAGATTTTTCAGGGGAGCATTTTTTCCCCCTCCTATGAGCACTTTCAAGCCTGTGCATCAGAGATAAACCTGACCCCAAACTCCTGTACAAACCTGAATTTAAGGACAGAAGGGGAGAGTATTCAAAAGATTGGATCCAGTTCTGGGACTCAGTTCTGCAGCTTGAACCTCTCTCTTCTTCGCACATTTTAATGCGAAAAACAACAGAAGAATTTTTGTTTTGGTCCTGCTAACATGAGGTCTTCAGCCTGGCAATTACATCCTTTGAGAGTCCTTCACCACAGCAGGTTTATGTTTGTTCAAAACAAAGGCCTGGGTCCAAGTGTGACCCTGTCGGCTGCTTTTAGAATGTTCCTGCTGTTTGTCAGCGGCTCTGACACTTGGTTTCAGATTGTTTTGCTGTGAACTGCTTATTGAACTTCTCCTGCTCCTGCCAAGATATTTGAGTACGTATGCTCTTTCTTGGAGCTGGTGACTGTATGGCTCCTGTATAATGGAGAAATGTTGGGCCTAGCAGGCTCTGAACTGTTGGAGCACTTAAACTAGCTGTGATAATTATGTAGTCTAGATCTTGCTAATGGCTGTGGCTCCATGCACTGACTGGCAGGCTAGACCAGCTCTGCAATACATAAAGGACTTTTTTCACTTAGAAGCATAATCAAAACCTGCCGAAAAGACATATTTTTGCACTGGACAGGAACCCAGGAGAAAAGATTTCTATTCCTAGCCCTGCCATGTTGTTATTAATATTAATATAAAGTAACATAATAAATATGGTCAACTTTGATATGTGTTCATACCATCTATACGTCAAGACCCAGAGATAGTGATTTATAGATAGGCAATCCTTAGTTTTCATGAGAAGTTATGAGGAACTACCAGTACAGCTAAACATAGTGTCATCTTATTAACTGGCTATGAATGGGACAGGATGGATCAAGAAAGTGTTAACAGGATACTACTTCAAGCCACTAGATCAAATACAGGGCAGTAGTTACCTACAGGATACTAATTGTGATATGAGTTTGGAGGCCTGTAATGGGGTGTGTACCCCACACAGGCTCCGAAAGAGTTAATGTGCACCTGAGAGCCAATTATCATACCTGGCTGCACCTGGAGAGAAAGCTAGGCTTAACTTAGGTGAACTAGGAGAGAACTGTGAAGAAAGGAGGTTCAGAGCAGAGGGGGGCTGCAGTCACTCTCTGGGATCAGAGAAAGTAGAGACACTAGGAGGCTCAAGGCAGTAGCCCAGGAGGAAGAGTTGGCCCTGGGATCCTCCCCTGAATAGAGAAGTCTGGCAGGCAGCCAGGAGAGAGAGATGAAGCAGCCACTGGGACCCAAGCAGGCTAAGCCCTGATAAAAGGACATGATCTGGGCTTCCAGGGAGGGAGTCCTGGGAGATGTTTAGTGGAGGAATTTAAGAGTCATGAAAGGTCAAGCCCAAGGTGGGCAGAAGTTGGTTGAGTTTGTACCTGTGGTTTGGGTTTGTTGGGGGATTCTAGGGGAGGGCCCTGTGAGTCCCAGCTCTGAGAGATGGGTGAACCTAGAGAGATCGTGGGGCTGGGGGAAGGCTTCAGACAGGCTGAGTAGGAAGATGCCCAAGGAGGCAGCAGAAAAGAGCTGGATGAAGCAGTACGGATTATAGGGTACATAGACTAGAACCCAGTGTAGTAGAATGACACAGGTTCCCCTACAAGCCACTGATATAGTGGTGTGAGGCCAGAGAAGGGGACAAGGATGATGGAAAGACCTGAGAAAGGGGACTGTCAACCACAGCGCCTAGAGTTGAGGCTGAAGACTTGATACAAGGTCTTGGACATTGGTTTGTTGGACTTTCTGTTACCCCAGAAAGGGAAGACCTGGCCAGAAGGCTGTGTAATGGGAAAAGGCAGACCACCAGAAGGCTAGAATGGCTGCCGACAGAGGGATCCAGACAGGGAGAGAGACACTAAGTCACGTCTGGTCACGAGGAGGCGCACTAGCGGTGAGTCCACCCCCTTTCATGTGGTCTTATTGCAATTCCTAGTTGACAGGTGTCAACATTACAGGTGCCTACATTACAAACCCCATAAGTGGCACTAGCTAATTACTTTATACAATTACTATATACAAGAAACGAATGTATCCCCTCTACAGATGCAGCAACCATCCCAAACATAGCAGGAAATCTGTTATCTACAGTCAGGCACTCAGATACCACAGACTTTGCTCTGAACAGAAAGTCCAGGATAAACACTCAAAACCACTTTTACCAAAAAGGATACTCCACCACAGAAATAGATCACATCATGCAAAGGGACATCCAGATATCCCAGGAGAACCTGCTCAAATGTAGGAAAAAAAACCCTGGTCCTCACACCCCTTGTTGTTACCTGCCACCCCACACTGGAACCCATATGGGGTACCATCAAACAATCACAACCCATATTTGATGGGGACCACATCCTGAAAGACATCTTTCCTGAACCTACTCTTCTGGCCTTCAAACAACTCCCCTACCTCACCAAGCTCACCATCAAAAGCAAGCTCCCCTCAGACCAGTACACACCAACTCAAAACAACACCAGATACTACCAGAACAACAGATGCAAAACCTGCAGATATATCTCCACTGCTATAATGATTAATACCCACCACAATACACCTTTCAAGATCCATGTTACCGACATATGTCTACCACAATATGTGGTGTTCCTCATCCAATACATCAAATTTCCCAACAACAACTATGTGGGTGACACCAGATAATCACTGTGCTCATGAATAAATTCACATGCAATAATGATAAAAGACAAAAAACACCATATTAGCTGTGGGTGAACAGGTATCACTCCATATCTGATCTCTCAGTACTCATCCTCAAATGAAAGCTGCACAACACCTTCGAAAGGCAAGCCTGGGAACTTAAATGCATAACTCTGCTAGATACTAAAAACCACAGAACCAACAGACACCCTAGTTTTATGACTCATTACAACAATTTGTAACACACACAAGTGCCTGCTAACCCTTAATTGCCCACTTCCTTTTAAGTGGTCTCCTACAACATGTATAAGTTTCTTATGCTTAACAATCTAACCTGCAATTGTCCATTTCATTTTTAGAGGTCTCCCAAAACATAACCCCTTATGCTTAACAATCTGTCCCAACTTGTATTTAGCTCAGACACCCTGGTTTCCTTCCCCAGACCTGAAGAAGCTTTGTGAAGCTTGAAAGCATGTACCTTCCATCAACAGAAGTCCAATAAAAGATATTGCCTCCCCTACCTTGTAATTACTTTATGGGCGGATTCAGATGAGGGGCCAAGGGCTGAATAGAAATAAAGGCAGAATTGCCCTCCTTACCCCTCTTTAGAAGAGAGCCTTCTGGGTCAGAATTGAAGGGCATTAGGGAGCTGTGGAGGGAAGGACGCTACCAGTACTGCCACCCTTATTGTAGATTTTCTGTGAATAAAAAGAGGATGTCGCTCTCAAGGGTGTCAAATGGACACCTTCTATGGATGCACAGCTTTCATGAATCCACGTAGGCTAAAATTTTGGACCTCATGTAGAAGAAGCAGGAGGATGTGTGGGAGGTCTTACTATTACTGAAGTGTCCTGCCAGTGTGGTGTCATGGCAAAGATGTAGTACCTTGAGCTGGGGGCACCCTGGAGGCACATACATGCATCTGTTGAAATACGTTAATCCATTGTGTTAATATAGGTGAATCCAAGGGAGTCCTCCTTTGAATTGGACCAAATGAATGAGATTAGATCTTGGTGAACTGCAACATTGAAAAAAATATTGGGTTTGAGGCAGCATTGTGGCCAAGAATTGGTTCTTTGCTCTCCTGGTAGTTCACATGCAATCTAGCAATTCCTCAATAAGAGGCAGAGGATACTGATTACGGATTGTGACCTGATTTAGAAGAACTTTCTCTTATAGGAAACATTTTTCTTACAGTACCTCCCAGATGTATCCATAAGGCTGTGCCAAGTACTTTATCTTCTTCCTCCTCCTCCCATGTAAAAGCATCAGATACCTGCAGTGCTGCTGGGGTTGCTGCATGGACAAACATTGTACTATAGGTGCTTGATCTGCAGTTGTGGGGTAAGAAATTTCAAATTGAAGTTGCTTGTCTTAATGACATTTTTTCTGTGAGGTCTCCTTGGAAATCTAGGAGACTTCCAGGTGTTAATGGCACCATCTTTGGTTTGATACAATCCCAGGGAGCTACAAAAGGAGCAGAGGTGAAGCTGGGGGTAGTGATGGGACCAGGCAGATGTAGGGACAAAATTAATTACTGGGTAGGGGATGTGCAGATGTCGGGCTGAGGGCTTCTTCAGCAGGCGCCACAATCACCTTATCCAGTGAATTTGGGAAAATTGGAACACTAATCCTCTCTCTCTGGGGTGGTCAGGTGGAATTTAAAACTCAAAAGACAGAACAAAAAAGACTGTCATCTTTTTAAAAAAGGTCTCATGATTTTTGGCATGATATGATTTCAGATTCTTGAACCTTTGGGGTTGGAACTAAAGACCTAATCCTATAAAGTGCTGAGTATATCCCAGCCAGGTGTTGAGCACCCTCAACTTCTGTGGATAACTGTGGCCTAATTTCTACTGGGGCATCTGAAGAATTGTCAGTGAGTTTAGATATGAAGGTGCTTAGCAGAACTAATGGTGAGGTCAGTTATGTAGCTGTGTCTTGTTCATAATTACATTTATTTTTTGGCAACATGGGCAAAACTCCCATTGATTGTTTTCTTTCCATGGCACACAGCAGGGCAAGCAGCATGGACTTGCAGCTCATGAACTTCTGCAGGATCAGCTGCATTGTATTTATAATGATTTTCACAAGACTGGTGAGTAGTGCAATAGCTTTCAGGCAAAGATGATGGGCACAAAGTTTACAGGGGCAGTTGAAAAAAATGGCTTGAAATGCAGCTGGAAGCCCTTGGAATTGTAGGATGGAGAAACTCGCATTTTGGGGGTGATGATCATGCACTGCGATCCATTCCCACAATCCTAGTGGGATAAGGTGGAGATTTGCACAGTGGGGATAGCTATCCATGGTGCACTGCTCTCTCTCTGTCAGTGCTAGAGCACCAATTGTGGCTGCGCTCCGCTGACACAAGGAGTGTTATGTGCACATGCACAAGCGATGTAATTATAGCAGTTTATAATTGTCAGCATAACTTACGTTGACTTAACTCTAGTGTAGACATGGCTGAAGACTTAGTGTGAGTTAGGGGTCACTCTGTGGTAATCTTTAAGGCTGCTAAGAGCCAAGGTGTAGCTGTAGCACACACACAGACATAACTGGAGGCTGTTTGCGAGCAGTGCAGACTGGAGGCTACAGCAGCAAACCAGTGTAAGGGGGACCCCAGTTAGAGGGCCAAAGAGACACAGCTGTGCATTAGTCTGGATTGTACCTGGCATATCACACAGGTGTCACTATCTGTTCCTGGGCTGCTAGGATCCTAGGTCCTAAACGCTCACAATGGATTTTTAAAATCCTGATCTTACTCTGGTCTCTTCAATTTGGTGATGACATGATAGTAGAACCTCAGAGTTACGCATACCTCGGTTGCTCGTAACTCAGAAATGTCTGTAACACTGAACAAAACCTTACAGACTTCAGCCACTGGGGAGGGAAGGGGGGTTGGGGCTGAAGCCGCAGGGTGGGGTGTTAGGATTCCGGATGCGGGAGGTGTCAGGGCTTCTGACCCTCTGGAGCACCAGGACTCAGGACTTTAAATCTGGGGGGGAGCACTGGGGCTAGGGGCTTCAGCCCCAGCTTCTGCCCTGGGGATGTGGGGACACCGGCTCTGTTCCTGGTTTCAGCGGTGGTGGTAGGGGTCACCAGGGCTCAGGGCTTTAGCTATGGGGGGAGTGCTGGGGCTGAAACTGTCATTCCCCTTGTAGCTAAAGACCCGAGTCCCAGCACCAAAGGAGTCATGGGGCTGAAGTCCTGAGCCAGTACTCCCTACTCCCTGCAGATCTAAAGCCCCCGAGCCCTGGTGCTCTGGACGGTCAGAAGCCCTGACCCACCCTGCCTGGAGCCCTGATCCTCCTCACCCTGTGGCTGCAGATCTAAACTCTCCCCCCAAAACACCGAGCACTGGAGCTAAAGCCCCGAGGCAGTAAAGTATTTGCTTTTGTGTGTGTGTCTCCACTGCTGCCTGGTTTACTTCCAGTTCTAGAGGATGTCCAGTTGACTGGTAAGTCTGGAACACTGGTGTTCGTATCTTTGAGGTTCTACTGTATATAAGGCATATTCTACATCTCTAAGCTACATCTTCATTTCACCTCTGTCTCGTATGCACTTGGTGTTCTAACTTTTATTGTTGTAAATTATTTTAATTGGAAATTCTGAGTCATGAAACTGAAGTAACAGCAAATGTGATTTGTGCCAAGCATTACTGAGTCTGCCTGGTATAAATTTTCTTGCACCGTTGTTTATCTGGGACTGTCCCGCTATTAGCCTGTGGTCATGTTGTTCCTGGGTGGGTAGATGCTGATCCCAGAGGATAGTGGGAAGAGATTTTTTTTTTAAAAAAAATCCTTGGTATATTTCAATTGTCATTGGCACCTTAAATAAAGAGTGACTTTGAAATCACAATAAGTTTGTTTTGTTGTTTTTCTCAAATCTCTCAGGAGCCACTTGGTTGTCTAATTTCCTGATTAATATTTCCTACTTGGGAGCTATCAAAAAATCAAGAAAAGAATCATATTTGGAGGGATGCCAAACTGCCTAAAAGTAATTTGTCTAGTGAGTGAGCAAAGGTGTTTGCTGGGTCATGACCAATGCAGGCATTCTAAGTCTAGTGCTGTAAACGGGACATGTCGCAAATCCTGGAAAAGCAACAGTCAGCAAGAAGAAAGAGTCATTATATTTCCACATCTACTAAAGAAATAAAACTATTGTGTAGATTCATTTGTAAATATTAAAGCAGCTCATTGCTGGAGGACACCAAATCTCTGGGGTGCCACTAGTGTGCCGCAACTTGGAGGCAAGCACAGAAGGTGTTTTTTCCATTTGAATACACAGCATAAATGAATTCAAATGGAATATTCTGTGTCCAAATTAGAGTGATCAGAAGCACATGCTGCTTTTCAATGTCTTTGAGGCCCTATTTCAGATCAGATTGTGTTCTATCTATAATGTTAAGTGGTGGCTCGGTGAGTGTAAGATGAATCTGGCCAGAAGGAAAAAGGACCATTCTGAGCCTTCACACAGTTCACCGAAAATGAACACCAAACTTTTTCATGTTCAGCTAAGTTTGGGTAAGGATCTCCCCTTTCCTCCTGTCCTTCTTTGGTTACCAAAATGGTAGAGGCGCTCCTTCTTCACAAACCTCCAAGAGGCCTTTGACCCCCCTACCCCGCCCTCCTTTCAAATCCTTCAGTAGGCTACAAGTTCTATCTGTCCAATTCATGCCTGTTCATATAAACTCTGGCTCCTGTCCCATGATCTCCCAATAGACCCCAGCACTTTCCTTCCTAACCATCACCCTAATTAAATTAAAATTTCATATACTCCATAATTCATAGCTCCTGAACTTGTCAACACATGAATTAGCAGCATATGTAAGCCAGAGGAAAAACTGCCTGTTCTACTGGGCTTAATTTCCCAAGGTTGGCAGAGGTGGTGGATCAGGAAAGAAAGATGTAAGAGGCTCCAAAGGAAGAAATAGCTAACAGACAGGATAGTATTGCAGTGTGTGACTGACAGGTTGCAGATAAAGAGAGAACAAGAGGGTTATTCCATGGTCCTGGAGGAGAAAAGGGCTTATAACAGAATCAGGGAAGAGCTAGAAAGTTTTGAAGTACTTGGAAAAAGGACTGAAAAGGAAACACTCTGGATAAGACTGAGAAGCTTTGAGAGCTCATGGAACCTGAGATGAATCTCTGAATAACACCATCTTTGCCCCTTGCTAACCCGGGCAGCATGCCATCACTATCCTTCTATCATCAAAATCCATTGACTGTAATTAAAAATGTGTGAGGGATCTGCTAAGCAAGGGACTACAACTCCCATCAATCCCTCCCCACTGCATATCCCTTCCTCCTGGTTAGTTAAGGGGGAAGGTCCTGAACCAGGGAGTGGCCCAGCTCTATTTGGAAATGGCAACCACATGGCTACCAAGGAGCTTTACAGAAGCTGGATGCACACACACAAAAATTCTCCAGGAACCATATGCAGAGCCACATGTTGAACAGGTTGTGGCTGCTGGACCTTACAGCTGGGTGCAGGTCTGTGTGGGTTTATAGTGGAGCAGTAGTGCCTGGGCAGGGAGCCAGTGCAGAGGGCCTCAGTGAGAACTAAGTCTGGCTTAGAAATCTCTTTTTGCTTGAATAGAGACTGGACTGTAGAGGGTACCCTTGGCACTAGGCCTGAAGAGCCCTGACTCTCCATTGGCCTGCCCCAGGGACCCAACAAGAACTTCTGTTACTCACTTTGAATTGTTTAAGCCTGTGTAAACTACAGTATCTGCAACCTTTCCCTGTCGGCCCTAGTAAAATACCCTTTTATTTAGCCATGTGTCCATGTGGCTATTGGGACCCACCAAGGCCAGTGCCTACAAGGCCTAACTGTGGAAGCACCTTCTGTGCTTGCCTCCAAGTTGCGGCACACTAGTGGCACCCCAGGGGTTTGGTGTCCTCCAGCAATGAGCTGCTTTAATATTTACAAATGAATCTACACAATAGTTTTATTTCTTTAGTAGATGTGGAAATATAATGACTCTTTCTTCTTGCTGACTGTTGCTTTTCCAGGATTTGCGACATGTCCCGTTTACAGCACTGGACTGCCATCAGTCACAGTAACAGCTTCCCTTTCAGGTCTGCCCCAAGGCACCTCAATCTCAATCTTCACCGATCCAGATAGCTCAGGCCTGGGATTAGGATTAGCAGAAGACACCTGCTAATCATGCCAGCTTGTACGATGATACAGCAACCAAGATGCAGCATCTTCTCAGTGCTTGCTTTGGCTCAAGATGTAAAGCTATTCCAGATGAAGGCCTTGAAGTAGAACAGGGTAGTTTATTAACTTATCCCCCCATTGACACCTGCTGTTTGCTCCCATCCTATGGCTTGATCCTGTTGCACATTAACTAACTAACTTGTTTCACATGCTGGTCCTGTGGCACAATGGGGCCTTAAAACTCCTCTAAAGGAGCTGCTAGGGGAATCCCTGTCTGGCATAGGGCTGACAGTGCTGGCTGGGGGGATAGTTCACCAGCCTCCCAGTGAAGAGAATGTGCTGGGATGGAAGCGGG
This sequence comes from Dermochelys coriacea, assembly GCF_009764565.3. NCBI lineage: Eukaryota > Metazoa > Chordata > Testudines > Dermochelyidae > Dermochelys > Dermochelys coriacea. The sequence goes on from NC_050069.1 coordinate 198,675,745, forward strand.
TGTGGCCGGAGCATGCTGTGTTCTAGTGATCCTGGGCTGGCATAACAGTCACTAGGGCAAATCCTAGAGAGTAGTGATCGAGGAAGAGACACTGGGGAGCTAGCAGACAGCATGCTCAGTGAGAGGTGAGCTTGAAATGTAAGATGGCAGGGGGGGAAGCCAACATGGTTTTGAGCTGAACACACATAGTTGTCATGTAACAAACCAGGAAAGTGATGGTCCTTCGCTCTGTTGAGTACCAGACCTCAGTACCAGCAATGTGTCGAGAAATTTCAAGGCGTTCAGAAGAGTTCATGTGTTAAAAGGCTGGAGGGACTCGTGTCTAAGGAACGTTTAAAAGTTTAAGTTGGTACGACCTGGGCTTTCCAGTGGTAAGACTTATACTGTATTCATATGTCATTGATGGTTAAATGGTTAGAGGAAGAATGCCAGCGCCAAGTCACAAGAAAACTCCTTTCACCACTTAACACAGGCAAGGGTGCAGAGGTAATGTTGTGTAAACAGAGCACATCTACCAGTCTCTCTCTTTCCCCCTTCAAGCAGACAGGACGAGTTGGGGAGAAGCAGAGAAGATTGACAGCCTTTCACCCTCCTGCTATGACACCAGTAAGAATATGACCGAAACACCTCTTCTGCCTGTGTCTCACGAAGGGATTAAGCATTTGATCATGAGCAGGAAAATAACTTTTAAAAGGGGGCTAACACAAAGACCCAATAATTACTTATTCAGAAGGCTCTGAGGTGGTTCTTCGCTAATGTGGACAGAAGAATCCTTACGCACCTGGGATTTCAGAAAGTTGCAGGAAGATGTGACCCAGCAATAGCAAATTCTTCTGGATAATCATAATAGCAGAAACATTGAGTTTTCCATCCTGATTTATGACAGCACTATCATTTTGATAAATACCAAAATTTAGGCTATTAGACTGCTACACACAATTTCCTCCTGCCATTTTTAAATGGCACAAAGAGACTATCTGGTATAATATGATATGGAAAGTTTCAAAGTGGATTTAAATTGAAAAAGGGAAGGGAAATGATGGTCCTGTGTGCACGGGTTGATGTAACAGAAGAACAGTATTCCTCTTGGGTAATGAAATTACGGGGAAATATATTGCCAATTATGCTCAGTTCTTTCTGCTAAATGTGACCAGTATCAACAGTGGTTATTTAAAGTGCTGCCAATGCAGGGCAGATGGGCAGAAGGAAATGGAAATGCAAAGATGTCTGTAAGGATAGCATATGTAGTATAAAGTGGAAATAAAGGACAAGTGCTGATGGAGGGAGACTAGCTGCTAGCGAAGCTGCGTTTCAAATGTTAGCTTTACATAGGTCCTTCTCTGGAGATTTCTGGCAGGTGTTTAAATTAGCATTTCAGTGACTGAAAGGAAAGAAGACAAGACATTTAGAATTATAGCATTACTCCACATTCAGGATTCAAAATGTCAAAGACTAGGGGGAGGGTTGGTTTGTTTCTTTTCACAATATATTTTCAAAATATGCTTTTGTGTCAACATTTAGCACCGAGTGTTCATAGATACAGTTTCTTTAAGACTAGATGAGTCAGATTTTTCTTGATAGCACTTTTTAGTTTTCTGAACAGGTTGTAGAAGATTATTTCACTCCTAAAGATCATTTTCAAACTGTTTTAAAAACAACCTCAATTTATTGATATTCTGGAGCAAATTACATTGGCAATGTATATGGCTGTATGGATGGAGAGAGAGATACCTATTTATATGGCTAAACCACACCTGCATACACATCCTGGACCATTTTTTACTGGTTTTGCATTGGCATGTCACCACTGATTTCAGTGGAGTTTCACTCGTGTAAACTAGTATCGCAGAATGGAGAATCAGGTCCATCCTTTTTGTGCCCTAGTCTGTAGCAAATGTATGAGTCTGAGCAAACCTGAGATTGGTTGGAGCAAATAAGAAACTCTCATGATCTTACTGAAGTGTTGCAACCAGGTAAAAGAGATGCACTTTATGTGAGTGTGTGAATACTTATCATGTATAGTGGAGTTTCCTAACTGCATCCATGCTGAATTGTAGCTATTTTCAGGAACATAAAGGGTTTTTGAGGGGTTTGTTATAATTTAAAAAAAAACAAAAAAACAAAATGTTCAGTTTGAAAAATTTTCATTTTTTTGTTTTTTCAAGGAACACATCATAGTAATTTTTTCCCTAAATAGAATAAATGTTTGCTTAGAAAAATTAAAATCTCTTTTGGATATTTAGTTTTATTCTCCCCTCTTCATTTTAACTCCCCCACTTTTTTTTTGTGGGGTAAGAAGAGAGAGAGATTATGAAAAAGTCCACTTCCGTTCCCTTTATAAAAACTTTTTTCCTACTAGCAAAGGTTGGGGATATGTAGGAAAAACATCACTTTCTCTCAATATTTACTTGGGGGAAAAGTAAAAAAGCATGAGTGAGAAGGATTTTTCCAACTATTTTGAATAAGAAATGTCACAATATTTTTTTAAAAATTGGATTTTTCCCTAAAATTTCATAAAAAGTACAAATTTCAACAATACTATTTCCCATGAAAAATGTCATTATTGTTAAAACCCCATTTTTCAACTTAACATTTTTTGGTTAACCTTTCTAGCATCTTTCCCTTTTGCCCCTGCCAGAATCCACTGGTACCCATCCATGTCTGAGGTGGCAAGAAGCAGCCATTGTGCACCAGAAACACTACATCAGATGATCGTTTCGGTGAAAGGAGAGCAGATTAACTTTTCCAGTGGAAATATTTATAGGCAAAATATAATTGCTCAAGTTGGAATTTTGCCTTTGGATCTGTACTGACCACATGTACATCACTTTTACATATCATCCAAAAGATGACATTTCTAGCAGTATGAATGCTGGTGCCTCTGGCTCTTAAGGGTGGGGTGGGCACCCACTACAGTGGCCCACAAGACCCTCCTGCTCGGTTCTGGGGGCAGTCAGGGGACAGGGGAGGGGGTTTGATGAAGCAGGGGTCCTGGGGGGTGTCAAGGAACGCGGGGGGGTTGGATGGGGCAGGAATCCTGGGGGGCGGGGGTGGGCAACGACCCCCTCGTGGGGTGAGGAGGGAACCCTTTGTTAAGATTTTGGCAGCTCATCACTGGGCACCTGTATAAGACAAAGCTCTGAATATCAGGACTGTCCCTATAAAATCGGGACATCTGGTCACCGTAGAGCCACTATCTCTTTTGCATCATTCCCAGCCTTACCAACTCCAAAGGCTGGGTGAAATCATGGCCACTGAAGTGAATGGGCTTTGGACATTGGCTTTAGTGGATCAAGAGTCTCCTATTGGCAGCGTTATGAACTCCACTCTTGTGTCATATTTCTTAGTCCCAGAACTACTTTCCTGAGAATCATGATGTTTGAGAAGAGACTGTTCACCGCTCTGGATGTACTTGGGTAGGGAAAATATGCACATGCCTATATAAACCCTTTGTGTGATAGATGTTCATTTGGTATTGGTGTCAGTTAACTGACCTAGACCCTGACTTAGCAGAAGATGAACCTTTACACTTTCCTATGGACAAAGAGGGCTGATGAACACATTGCTTGACTTCCAGAGGTGCTGACCACTCAGAGTTCCCATTAACTGTAACAGAAATTTTAAAATCAGAACAGGATCAGCTGGCACTCTTGAGCTACAAGCAGTCCCAATGTTAGCATATGCCATGTTGTGGCATGTCTACCCTGAGAAATTATAGTGAGCCCTTTGTGGGCTGGGATGCAATGAAACTGCTAGCATATATACAAATTTCAAAGGCTACACCTTTGCCTGCATTTAATGCTGAAACAGTTCCAAGAAATGTCAAAAATAGGAGGTACATAATAAATTAAAAACAAATGAGGCAAAGTGAAGTTTAAATGGTCCTCATTAGAGTTTGCCTTTTATAAGCACAGTGACAACAGTGAGAATAATTAGAGAGCTACAATTCTTGATTTGAGCTAGTATGTGGCTTCATTACATCCTGTGATTGCCATATCAATCTGTAGATGAACAAAATTAAATAATTTACATTTCAATGTGACTTAATGAACTGGAGATAGATGAGGCGTGGATCTGAGGCCCCTTAACTAAAATAAAAAGGACAAAAACATACATACAAAACATTTCTCTTATCGACTTGTGTAAGCTGTTTGCCTAAGGCAGTGGTTTTCAACTTTCTTCATTTGCGGATCCCTAAACAAATTTCAAACGGAGGTGTGGACCCCTTTGGAAATCTTAGATGTGGTCTGTCTAAGTGCCCAGGGATCCATGGACCATAAGTTGAAAGCCACTGTTCTATGGTAACAACAATCTTTTGCGGTCCCCTTAGACATATTCTGTGAACCCCTGGGGGTCTGCAGACCACAGGTTGAAAACCACTGACCTAAGGTATCGACATCTGACATTATGGCTCTTCAACTCTTTGGAGTGAGAGAATGAATTTTGCAGATTACACTGTCAATATTTTAAAGGTAAGTGTAAATGAATCAAAAGGATCTTCTGCTATTATGGGCCAATTTATATGTCAGTGCTAAAACTCATCTGCAATGATTAAACAGTTAATCTACTGGCATCAATCAGTTAAGAGGATATCAATGTGGGGTGGGGGAAGGAATCGTATACAGCGTTGTCTCCAGAGACTAAATGATTCAACTCTACTCTGTGCTCTGCAGGTCTGAGAAAATCACAACATTATAAAAAATAGAATTCAATTCAGGCAGAAATGCCATGAAATAGAGGAAATGATGTGACTTATGTGTGCATATTGCATTCCCTGTAAGGAAGCATTGTACATCCTTTAGAGGCAGTTTGATCACCTCCATATGGACTGTTGAAAATGTCACAGCCTGTAATTTATCTCACCAAGAAATGGAAGATGTTTTTATCTTCTCTCCTGTAGTCTTTCTCACCTGCCATAGTCCTCAGCCTTGTCTAGAAACTGCAATATTAGGAATGACAAAACATGCAGAAATAAATCATAGGTAAGAAATAAGCTCAGAAATAACAGCATGTATTGTAGGTGGGACGTGGTTTAAAATGGAGCATGAAAGAGAGCGGGAACTTTTCAGGAAAATAAATGAAAAGCAGAAAGCAGAAATTCAGAGGCACAGATCTGAGAATACTGGAGTGAGCTATAGCCTAGCAAAATCAATGTAACAAAGTGACCACAGCACAGAAACCTCCACAACAGCTAAAATGCCAGTTTTATTTCTAAGCTGTTGGTCCAATTTACACCTGTGAGGCAGTTTATTAGCTGTTGAGTTATATTTAGTCCATACATATGCAGCACAATACCATCACTGCCCGTCTAAATGTATGAAGAAAAGGAGTACTTGTGGCACCTTAGAGACTAACAAATTTATTAGAGCATAAGCTTTCGTGAGCTACAGCTCACTTCATTGGATGCATTAAATGTATGGTGAGTAATAGCAGTTTTCACATTCAGCTACAACATTTATGTGCCTGCCAATTATTTTCCGTGTGCAGTAGCAATTAGAGTGAGGGCTTGTTTGTACCACTACAACAGTAGCTAAGGCTGAGTCAGCTGTTATGAATACCTGTTTTGTGGCATTTAATGACTCAGCCAGAAAACTTGATTTGGGTTGAAATTTCATGTATAGGGCATTTGTATACGTTTATAGCTGTGGCTTTTTCTGTAACTATCCCTGCAATCCTTTACTACAGTAAAGGCTATAAACAATTGACACTCTCATATACTATACAGATTTTCAATAGGCAGAGGCCCTGATGTATGCACAATTGCATGCCTACACTTAAGCATGTAATTAATGCAAATATATATGCACTTGTAACACTAGTGTGTGTGTGTGCAAATGGGTATGCAAAATATCTTCTTGTGCATCCACTCGCAGCATTGCACAGGCTATGGCTGAAATGGTGAGTGCAAATGTTGGGATGTATTGTACTTCCGTTTTTGGGCACACACACACACACTGAGCCCTCCACTCATTGAAAATGCAGCTTTGAATTCCTTCCTGCTGGGGCTTAAGGCTCAGCCTTAATGTTATTTGAATATTACTTTGGGGGAATTTAATACTGTACATTTTGGGCTACATTTTTGAAAACACCTGCAAAATTTGTGTATCCATTTACTTGGACAAATGTAGAGCTCAAATTCAGGCAAGGACTTACACACATTCTTCAATAGAACTTAAAACGTGTGTGTGGCTGTGTGCTCTCTTGAACAGGGATACTTTCCTGAATCAGAGCCTGGATACTATGTGCCGCAACTTCAGTAGGAGGTTGAATGTGATCAGCTCTTTTCATGAAGCATTTGACATCTTGTAACATCATGCCCATGATTTATACAATAACAACGTAATTGGCATCTCAACATTTCCTAAAACAGTCATCTTTCAATCTGAGCCATTCAGATGATTTTATTCAACAATGCAAAATGAACAATAGCCTCTCCACTTTTTTCATGACTGATTTACGAGGAGAGGACCTGTAAGATCTTTCTATTAGGGGCTGCTTAGGCTTTGCGCAACAAAAGTTTTAGCGCCTAAAAGCACCGGTGTGGACAGCACTTTGTCGTCAGGAGCCGCGCCCCTCAGTGGTTTTATTTTGTCGACGGGCAAGCTCTCTCCTGGGATAAAGAGCTGCCACATAGTGCACCTTACAATGGTGAAGCTGCAGTGGCACAGCTACGCCATTTTAAGTGTAGTGTAGACATAGTCTAAGTTTTCTAAACCTTTTGCAGGAGATGTATGACTGAAGGCTGGGAAATTAAAAGTAAAATGGGGTGCGCGGCCACCGAATTAGTTGTGTGCAATGAGAGTGACATCCTGACCCTCACTCCAGCCACTTTGTACCATGTGAAAAAAAAAAAAGGCTAGAGCAGCGTAAAGGGGCCCTAAAATCCCTGGTTCTGGCTGTGGGAGGATTCCCTGAGTGCAGGCACTGGACAAGACAACCATAAGGCTGCCTCCCAAAGAGCCTCTTGCAAGCCCCAGTGTTGGAGACATGGTAGGGGTGGCGGGGTGTGTGTGTTTGGGGCTGGGCCACAGCCCACAAGAAAGTGGAGATTCCGGACAATGCTGCAGCCTGTAGGGAAGGCCTTGGATGCTGTCATAACTTAGTCAGGACCCCAAGGCTGTCTTAGTGATGCTTGGGGCTCCGCAGCTGCCTAGGATCAGGAAGGATGCAACGTGCTAGAGGCTCTTCCAGGCACAACACAGAATCTCAGCCCAGATCCAAATCAAGTGCAAGTATTAGCAGGTCCAATCAATATTTTTATTATTTGTGTTGAAGTTGTGTGTGGAAGGCCCAGCCCCATTGTTCTAGGCACTGTACGAACATACAGCAGAGATAGTCTGTGCCCCAAAGAGTTTCCAGTCGAAGTCTAAAACAGATTAGAGGTGGATGCAACAAACAGACGGGGTGGAGCACATGAGATGATTGTGATCCACGTGGTCAGCAGCAATCCAAGCAGCACACCTAAATATGGAAAGGCCTATAAATCTTATAAATCTGTGGGGAATTGCAATGATGAAATCAGTGGGATTATCTGCAAAGGAAGAGTAAGGGGGGAGTGGAGGAGGGCTGAACCAGGCTCTACAATTCTGATCCAGAGCCCTTTGTTGTTAATGGGAGACTTTTTGATGACTTCAATGGGCTTTGGATCAGGTCCATAGAATCGAAAAGTTAGTTCTGGACACTAGCAGAAATGCTGTACTGGTAGTGGTAGAGCCAGAGAAGCTGAACCAGGTGAATATTTTGAAGGATTGAACCTTCTAGCTTGGCTTGCAATACGAGGCCTTTCATGCCATTCTTCGATCTAAAAGAGGACAATGCTTTCCAGAGCTATCAATTTGTTGACCAGCTTTATTTGATCTAGGAGATGAGCTCTTGAACACAGGTTCACTCAAACATTTGGTCCTATTTTTGAGGAGTTAGGGGTAGACTACGAAGTGTCTCATGTTTTTAAATGAAAATGCTTAAATTTTCAAATTCTGTTGTGGCTATTTTGCTGGGTCTTAAATTAAAACACTATTGGATTTTACCAATGGAAAAGCCTGAACTTGCATCCACTGTGCAAAGAACTCCCTGTCCCAATACCTGCAGCACCAGCATTTCCAAGCAGTAGGCATCAGTTTTTTGGGTGAGGCTGGGGTTCGGTTGCAGAGGATTTTCAAAGCAGCACTGGAGTTTTGTGCAAGTGTCAATGGAAGGAAAACTGTTGTGTTAAGTTTCATCTTCAAATGTGTTTGCTCCTAAGGAAGAAATAATAGATTCAGGCATAAAGTAAAGACACTAACTGGGTTTTATTGCATTTATTTTACATATACAGTGTTCTGGCTTTAAAGCAAAAGCCCATTAAAACATAAAACAAAACAAAAAAATTCAACTAGCACCCAAAACACTAATAAACATGAACAGTTGAGATACAAATGCAAGTGCTATGCCAGCTCTGACCTTTAATGTGCTATTCTAAGGCTTACGGTACTGCTGTAACCATATTGCGTGGTGAGAGTGTGGGGAAAGCCCTCTCTGTCTGCCTTCCCACAAAAGTATTTGGCATGGGTCTCAAAGACTTGGTAGCGATTCTAATCGGGGAAGCACACGCTGTGATGATACTTCCACTCCAGTTTATCCAACAGCTGTTGATAGCAGGGCAGGCTGCCAAACTCTTCTCAAGTTGCCAGCCAGCAATTGGAACTAAAATGGAGATGGGCTCAGACGAACACCGTGCATTCAAACTCCCTTGGTTTTTGGGGAAGTTAATGGTTTAGGGGACAAGTATCCACATCGCAAAAGCAACCACCATGACTGCTGCCCTTTGGGGCAGTCTCAGTGGAGGCCGTAGATTGACTGGGGAGGGAGACTAACCCCAAGAGGTGATAGTTCTAGATGATGCAACAGAAATCAGTCAGGGAACGATTACAGCCATAGGTTGACTTGAAGGGTATGCAAAAAAACTTCATAAGAACCAGGTGATTTTGCAAAATGCTGGGGTTTTTGGGGGGTATCTCAGGAACCTCTTGCTCAAATTATCCTAACTTCTAGACTACCAATCCTATACTACACCCGCATAAGACACAGCAAATTTCAGGACAATCCAAATAACCCTATGGGTTTTAGAGTCCTTGGAATAGGTAACCGTTAAACAGATTGTGATGCTCAATCTTAAGTATAGTGGAGCTGGCTCTCTGCTATAGCAGAGGACTTGGTCTCTGGAAGTGACCGTCAGAACCTTTCAGCAGCATGAAATCCCCAATTCAGCAGAACTACAGCCCCAATTCAGCAAGGCATTTGAGCACATGCCTAGCTTTAAAAATGGGAGTAATCTCATTGAAGTCAGTAGGACCATTCACATACTTAAAAATAGGCATGTGCTGAATTGGGACCTAAACTTGCAGATATTCAAACCACATGGTTTGAATTACTAATGAAGGTGAGTGTGGCAAAGACAATAAATCACCTGAAGAGGAGCGTGCAGTCCTGCAGATACTGCAGATTTATGTCTGGAGGAGGGAATTCAGGCTCACTGGATGGAAGAACAGGAGGGAAGATGAATGATGGCATTAAAATAAAACAAGCAAAAAAAACACAATAGTGTGCAGGACCAGTAGAAGGATGGTCCAGTAGTTAGGGCACTAGCCTAGGACCCGGGTTCAAGTCCTTGCTCTGCCACAGACTGCTTATATGACCTTGGGCACATCACTTAACCTCTTTGTACCTCTGTTCTCTATATGTAAAATGGGGATAATAGCATTTTCCTGTTCTGAGGATAAATGCACTAATAACTGTGAGGTGCTCAGAAAATGATGGGGGCCATATGTAGGGTTGCCAAGTTCCAGGCTTGGCCTGGAGTCTCCAGGAATTAAAGATTAATCTTTAATTAAAGATTATAACATGGAAAGAAAACTCCAGGAATACGTCCAACCAAAATTGGAAAGCCTAGATAGACTGGAACAGCCACCTTGTCTGATTAACGATCCTTAGCCTCCTTTACTAGTTAACACTGCTGAAAAACCCAGTTAACTTTGCAGCATGGAGAGGTGCTATAATTCTTGGACAAATATTGGAACAACAATTATTTACCAACAAATGCTTTACTTGTGTTGGCTATAAGGCAGTTAAGGCACTGTTTCATTGTTTATGATGCCACTTCCTGTACTACAGCTTGTGCCCCACAACGGTGATTAAGGTGGGAGAAGGGTATTTTTTTAATGAAAAACAAAGGCAGAAGTAAAAGGGGCATAAAAAAGCAGGATTTATTTCTTTTAGCCCTGTTTGAGCAACTAAAACAGCATAACTTCATTTTTTAAAAACTTATTTTCTAACCTGACATTTTCCTAGATCCCTCAGATCTGGACTGAGAAGCATATTCTCATGAGCAAGCCTGAGGTATGGATTTACATCAGAAGAAGATGCAGCTCACAATTTTTTGGGGAAAAGAGCTTCTGTGAGTATTTGGCCTGAGAGATTTTCATTAACACAGCACAGTCTGTGTAATTTCCCCTGGGGCAACACCATTTCCACTGGAGACCTAGGTTTGTGTGGTGTTAGTGGTGGTGGTGGTGAAAATAGTATTGTGATAGGGATACTACAGGCTTTCTCTCACTCAATATGCATGCATATGTGTAATTACAGAGAATCCGTAGTATATACATACACGTGGATACTCCTTAGATGAGTTATTTAGGAGTTCCAAAGAAATGATAAATTCTTTTGAAAGCAGTTTGCCAAAAATGACTTTAAGGAAAAGGTGTTAGCATTCATTCTCTTTGAACTGTTTTCCTTTTCCTCACGGGTAAAACATCTGAGTTCTCCTCCCAGAGTTCCTTAGGCATGTAACAATTTGAAGTTGTAGAGGGACTCGCGCACTCAGCAAAACTTAAATAAATATGGTTAAATAAGCCAAGTTACTTTTCATAGGTTTATACTTTCCCCAGAATATAATTTACTAATGGTTTTAGAGTATATGTGGATTACTGCCCTCTGCTGGGTGAAATCAGACCGGCTCAGTGGTGTCTCTGATATAACAGGGATTCTAAAGCAGTGTGTGCTTTAGAAACACAAGGAGCTGGGTTCTTGTGCCCTCTGCGTTGAGAATTTTCAAATGACCATGATATAACGTTCCACGGTGACAATTGGGAAGTCCTAGGTGACCGCAGATTTGGTACACAGGCTGTTTGTGAATTACCAAACCAAAACAAGGACTCACTCTCTCACTCTTGGAACAACTTCCATCCCCCACTCCCAGGGGCACTGTTGGATTCTGCTTTTAAGTCACAACATTGTGGCGTTTGTTACATCACCACCATTTCAATAGTAATCGTATCAGGTTAAAAACACTTCAGTAACTGACATCACCAAATGTAGAGGCACATGAGCTATTGTTTACCTTCTGTACAGTGTGAGTGGGGGAGTTCCTGTCCCACATTATGCCTCCAGAGATCAGCTTGCCTTTTAATAAACATCAAGATTTTAGGAGAATTAGTAAGTCCTGTTTATTTTGAAGCCCAGGTTTCTTTTCAACAGGGATGTGAGGCTTTGAAGGTATCTGCAACTATCTGAGTCCTATCGTAGCCCATGGCTCAGAGTTGACTGGCATTGTGTGGGATGCCCAAGCACTGCAACTGCAGACGAATAAACATGCAGAGTGGTGAGGGGATTTGATCCTCAGTGGTATGTGTGTAATGATGACTAGCCCTTCTCCCATTCCAGGAGGAAGAATGCTGCCTCTGAGGGAGAATGTCCGGGAGACATGTTCCCTGCCACTAATGCAGGATCTGATCAAAAGCTCATTTAACTCAAGGGAAAGCCTTCCACTGATTTTAGTGGGCTTTGGATCAGGCTCTGAATAACAGACATCTCAGAGGAAGTCCTAAAGGCGCTGCACATCCCGAATTCAGAATTTTTGGCTGACTGCTTAAAAACAGGATTGCCTCGTCCAAGAGAAAGACAGAACTCACAAGCCCAAATAACTCACCGGGGAGAATGGGGGAAGCACAGTTTGCCCCAGTGACTTCCATTAACTTTCCCAAAAGGCACAATTGCTTTGAACTACTTCAGCTAAAGTGACCCCATTCCTGGTTCATCTCTCTCACTCTGCATCTGCAGCAGCTCCAAAGGGCTTATTTCAGAGCTGGGGTGGTAAGAGTGGGAGACCATGATTTTGGGGGGGCTTTTGGGGGTTGGAGAGTAGAAGTAAAGCATACTTGCATCTGTCTGTCTGTCTATCTTGATGAGTTTAGAGCTTCCTTGCATCTATGCATTGATAGCTAGATCTAGCTAGGTGCTTATATGACACCCATTACACTAAGCATCTCCCAAGTATTTTTGAGTAAAGAAAGAACAATTACAATCTACTGCATGTGCTTTTCAGTTTGCTCCCAACAGGATTCAGTACATCATGTTCCTAGAAGTGCCCCCTGCAGCAGTAGGCACAAATGGAAATGACATTACAGCCGTAACCAATTGACATTCACTGTGAGGCTCTAACAGTTTTCTTGCAAATGCACAAAGCCATATACACATCCCTGAGGGCAGGAACAGAGGCTAGATGTGAGCACAGGGATCATACTCGTTTTCTTGCCCTTTCCTAGATGGACTGTGAGGTGCCAGGAGTTTGTGAAGTACATCTTTAATTAAAGAAAAAAAATGAACTGTTAATCAGGAACATAATCTGTTTGTTCTAACAGCTCGGCTACACCTGGGGCTGAGTTTGCTGTGTGAAGTACATCCGTATTAAAAAGCACATTGGCAGGATTTTTTCATGATGGCTCTTTGCCTTGTTAAAAACAAATAATGATCTTGCCAGATGGCTTTAACCCAAACAGATTCCGAACCCCTCCGATGCCCTCCTTCCCAGCCCCATAATTGTGTATTCAGGGCTGCAGATGAGTTAGAACGCCTCTGCATAAACAGCATGTTGAGTGCTTCATGTTCCCCAACATTGGGCATGAAAGATGAAATGCTGATGCTTGATATGCCAATGAAAAGTGTCAGAGATGGCCTGTATGCTGAACGTTAGGACTGAGGTGCAGCATAGCAAACCCAACCAGCTTCACTTCAGGGCACTTTAATTTATAGACTCACTTTTAAGTCACTTTCTGCCTTTTTAAAGTATAAGAATATCCTGGGACAATAGCGAGATGAAACGAAAATAAACAAAATAATTGCTGATTTTTCAAAGCCATTTCACTCCCATAATTATGTGTCAGTCTAGTTGATTGCAGTGGGTTCTGGCCAGTGGATCCCAGGCTATGAAAAAGACAAGATAGCTGGGGTGATAAAAGAAAAGCAGTCTAGTTTATGTCATTTAGATCACTGATTACCTGGTATATGAGTGCATGCACAAAGCTAGACATTGTCATGTCCTCACTGGCATATATGACATGGTAGGCCAGATTTTCAGCAGGTGTAAAATCTGTCTAGCTCCATTGACTGATGAGGACACACTCCAGCTTGTTGCAGGGCTGACATATTCTTCATCTTCTGCCCTCTATAGATCAGGTCTTGTGATGGGTTAATACCTTGGCTGAAGGCTGGAGACAGCAAATAGTGAAGTGAAAGATGAGCAGCAGTGGTGGTGAGGAAACCCTTCAGAGTGAAGGGAGAATGAGCACGTAGATCTATAAAACATAATGTTTCCTTTGGTACTGTAGATACGCATGAATACGTATTGATGGTCTAAGCCTTACCTTCACAAGGTGTGTTCATCAATCAAAGGAAGCTAGCTAGTGCAGCATTTCTTTTGTATGGCTGGCAGCTATTCAAGCGAATGTATTTTATAGATCGAAGATCTTTTATGTTGTAATTAAAGGGTCAGATTCTTTGCTCCATTAAGTTCTCTTTGCACCACCCAAATGGCACAAAGTAGATATAGACTGTCCAGTCTCCTGAACCAGCCCCAATCCCAATGCTGGTGTAGAGGGAGGGAGGAAAGGGAAATGCAAGGCAGAAGCATAGCACATTGAAACTCTGCTTGACCTGGAATATGGTCCACTTGCATATGGTTACTGAGGGGTCTTTTGCTGGTGGTGTAACTTAGAGCTGCTCCTCACCAGCCCTAGCTTATTCTGTGGTGGTGAAGGCATGATCAAGGAGCCATGGCCTGCTCCCTGCAACTGCCCCTGTCTCCTGTATCTGAAAAGAGCTTAGGGACGGGGTAAAGAATCTAGTCCAAAGAGTTTAAATCCAAAACAGGCATATAAAGCTGCATTTTCTAGAGACTGCTCTTCACAGATCTCTAGAATCTGGAAATCTGTGGATCTCCATTGCTGCAAAATATTAGAAATCCAAATTCAGTATGTCTCTGTGTCTTATTTACTGGTTTTACTTTATGGGGAATTTTTTCAAACATTACATCACTTTAATTCTGGCTCCCGACATCTCAGAGTTAGATTCTTTTTGCAATTCCCAGAGACTTGTGTGCTCTACCTCTCAGTTCTCCATAATGCCACTAAAACCTTTTATGAGGAAAAAAAAAGTTTGAGTTATTTCCAGGAGCAATGGCTCAACCATATTAAGTCACAAGGAGAGTTGGGTCACTGCTTAGGAAGGGTTTCCGGGAGCCCCAGTATTCACAGGCGAGCTGGCAGGAAAATGGATGGGGGCTGAGTTTCTTTAAAATGTTTTGACTTTGCATCAAAAAACAGAAAACTGTCAAACTGCATTTTTGTTTGTTTGTGTTTGGCAAAACCTGAACATTTTCAACCCCAAACTGCCAAAACAGGCCAAGCTTTCTGTTTTCAGATTTCTGATGAAAAAGCCAAAATTTTGGCGGAAAATATTTGTTTCACTGAAAACCCAATTTTTTTTCTACCGATAATTTTTGACTATTCCTAATCCAGGTACTCTTTGTGGCCTGTGTTAAATGAGGGAGGGCCAGATTCTAATACCTTTAGTTCATGCTGATGGCACTTTCCTCCAAGTAGCTCCATTGACCAGTGGGACTATCTGCAGAGCAAGGCATGATGGAACATTAGTAAGGGTATCAGAATCTAGACCCAAAATCAAGTAGTATTTCAAATCACTCCTCTTTTCCATGAGAGACAATCCAGGGCCCTTCACAAGGGCTCACACTTTCATTATTTTTTTCTATGGTATCTCTGGTCATTTTCTCCAAGCCGTTCTACCACATCTTTATTGTTTGCCTTCCCCAGCTTGCACACCCTGCAGATTTGTCATTTTCTTTGCTCTTTTTATTTCTCCTTTTCAGGGTAAGGCTGAGAAGTTAAAGAGCTGTATTTATCTAGTCATGCCACATTCAGGCACAGCTGAATCATTCTGGAATCTCTCCAGAAAACTCCTTACTTGCTGTTACCCTGTGTGTGAGGTGCTCTGATCTCTACTGTGACCATCAGACATGAGTTTTACTGAAGCAGAAAAAGGTGAATAAGATGTGCTCATGAACACAGTGTTCAGAGCAACAGAACTGATTTTTCACAGGAAAGCCCCATCCTGCAGCTTGGGCTGTTCAAACTCCCCTAGCTCGCAGTTTTGGGAGCTTATCATCAAGCTCTTTGACTTGCTGCTATGCAAATCATGTATCAAATGTAGAATAGGAGAGAGCTAGTGTGTAACAGCCTGATTATTCCTTTGAGAACCTGACTGAGGTGCAAGCAACGCTGGGGTTGTGCATTTCACAGGGCCTGTGCAGACAATAACTCAGGTCTCTGAATGATTTCTTCTTCAATAATTGGGGCTACAGGGGAATGCAGCTCACCATTTGATTCCGCCTCCTGCAGCTTGGAGGACCGTGAATCATAAAGCCAGTCCAGAGCCTGCATTATTACATAAGTTTCTTGGTGGGGGGAAGAGGGTGGTTAAGTTATTCTTTGGTTGTTTCCCTTTGCTGTCTACATGGAGCGAATCATCCCCATAATGTGGTTTATGACCCTTCAAGCTATTAGAAAATGTGACAGTTTTAAACATATCCATCATCTCCCAGAACAAACTCCCATCTCTAGCGAGCTGTGCAAAGATGCACAAGCCAATAAAAGGCTGCAGGGGAGAATATGTAATCATGTCTGTGCTCTGTAAGCCTGAAATTGGTGTGGGTCGGCTCTCCCGTGGGCTGCAAAACTCAGCGAGATCTCTTCACGCAGAGAAGTAAAAGGAAATTGGTTCATAGTTAAGCTGCCATGTAGGATTCCATTGGAAAGAGCAAATATTGGTATTTAAGTTGGGCGTTGGTTACCTGTTAACTGCTAATGGGATAAGTTGAAGTACCATTAGGAAAATGTATGAACAGATGTGGTACAAGGATGTCAGCTCATTGGTCAGGATCTGGTAGATCTCCTAGTTCTGCCTTGATTGTTTGGGGCATATTATGTTAGAAGATACTGTGAAATGATGTGAATTTAGGGCTCATTGCAGCAAAGTAGCATGTCCTATGACACCAGGGTGGCACCTAACATATTGCTATGAAACAACAATTATTCTTTGAGGTTGCAAATGTTTATTTAGCAGCTGGGTAGCAGCAACGAAGCATTTCGACTCTTCAGCCTCTAATTTTCTTCTTCTTTTTGGCAAGCTGAAAGCATCCACCAACCCAGAGTCCATCGAAGTATGTCTACACTGCCCAACAAAGGTGTCACGGCAGCACATGGAGATATACCCCAGCTAGTTTTCTCTAGCTAGCTTCAATAACAATAAAAGTGAAACTGAGGCAGCATGGGCTAGCCTCTTGAGTATCTACAAGGGCCCTGGATGGGGTTGTGCAGCCTGGTAACTATGCAAGGTGCAGTCGCACCTCTGATTGCAATGTAGACATATCCTTAGAGAGACAAAGAAATGAAGTTCAGGCTAAACCTTTCCTCATTTCAGATATACTTTGGCTAAAGAAGATCTCAATGCTAAAAACACAGTGCACAGATACCAAAAAGGGGTGTAACAAGTCCCTGCTCAATCAATAGGGTGTAACCAGAGAGCATTATTGATTATTTGAATACTATTGTAGAGATAAAGCCCTGTTGATTGAAGAGTTTCCTTATTTCACGGCTTTTTCCAGCTGTGTGCTATCATTCCCTGCATAGAAACTGTGTTCTGTCACATACCCTTGTTAAGGAAGAAGTGAGAAAAGGGACTTTCACTATGAAGACAGAAGGTGACTCAGGGATTCTTTGGTTACCAGAAGGGCCCTGTTAAGAATTAAGGAGCACATTCAGACTTGGTGTTAGCTGGTGCAGCTTCACGGAAGTCAACGGAGCTACAGTCATTTATGCCACATTCAGTCAGACTGTATCACATTCAGACAGATTGTATCAGATTTGAATTTGTCCCATGCAGTTCAGTAAACCTGCACCCATACAGGCTCCGAGTTTGACCCACTATCTTCCATTGGTTTTCCAAGAAACTGCTTCTTTGCCTCACTTAAGAGGAATCCAGTGAAAGAGGTCTAGCCAGAGGAAGTTCACGGCAGGGGTCTAGCCAGAGGCTAGGCTGCAGAATGTTGTGCTGTGGGCCTCTGGGGAAGAGCTCAGATGCACAAGCTATCAACCTCTCTGTCATCTTGGCACCTCTCTGTGGGTTGGCACAGTGGCAGATTAATGATTTTGCCGCACCTAGGCCCTGAAATAATTGCCCCCCCCAGCTGCTCCTGGCCCCCCCGCCGCAGCTCACCTCTGCTCCGCCTCCACCTCCGACTCCTCCCCTGAGCGTGCCGCCGGGTCCTGCTTCTCCACGCTCCCTGACAGTGCTTGTGTGCGAAACAGCTTCACAAAGGAGAGGGGAAGAGGGTGGAACGTGGCGTGCTCAGGAGAGGAGGTGGGGCCAGGGCAGGGATTTGGGGAAGAGGACCAATAGGGGCAGGGAGGGGGTGGGGAATGGGGGTGGGAAAGGGGTGGAGTTGGGGTGGGTCCAGGGGTGGAGAGCGCGAACTGGCGCTGGGGGAAGCAGCCTCTGGCTGCTATTATAAATTTGCCGCCCCTGCAAATTTGCTGCCCTAGGCCTAGGTGTTAATACACCGCTGGGTTGACACCATGTGAAATAATTTTCTAAAAGTGCTTCCGCATGCCAGTTGATTTCTCCCACGATCAGCAGAGCCAATTTTCATGCCTTGCAAACTACTTTTCTCTTTCTAATAAATGAGACCACCGGAACAGTTCAGTCTGTTCCTTCAGACTTCATTTTACTAACTTGTCTCTGCTCACATTATAGATCTTTTCCTGTCAGCGATCAACTGTCCCCGGCTTCTCGCCACAAAAGCTGCATTGGTTGAAAGCAGTAAGAAGGACAAAACAAATCTCTGAAACAGTCACACAGACATTTCTTAAGCACTTAAATGAGACTGGTCCCATAATTTATGGAGCTGAGCCGTGAGAGAGTACCTTATTTCTCTGCCCCAAGTGCAGAATAATGTGAGCTGAGACTTGTGACAATGGCAGTCGCTGGTAAATGCCAGACTGGAGTTTTGTGTCCATTGCCAAGGCGTCTAAGCTCCTGGCTAAAAAAAGCAAACAAAACTTGAGATAAAACTTTAAAATAAGTAGTTTACCTGTTACAGGGTGGTAAAGCAAACTGGCCATATTTTATTGAGCCATGTATTGCATGAAACCACAGTTAGTTATGTGCCTTGATCCAAGTGGCATATTTGTGGGCCCTGCTCTGGAATATCTTAGTGTATTTATACTACAGCCATTACGTAGTTAAAATATAAAACTGCTTTGCAATTATCTTTATCTTTTTAACACATATCCTGCCACTGTGGCAAATAGTTCAGAGAGGAAGAAATTAGCAGAAAAAGGTAGTATAGACTTTTTATTCTGGGCTATGTGGCTGAGAGGCAGCATGGTGCAGGGGATGACTAAGAAATGGTCTACACTAGAAAATCCATACTCCTGAGCGGCGTTGGTAAGCCAGTCTAAGAGCCTGTGTAGACAGCGCTAAGTCAATGGAAGAATTCTTCCATCGACCTAACTACTGCCTCTTTGGGAGGTGGATTACCTACTCCAGTGGGAGAATCCCTCCCATCAGCTTATGTAGTGTCTACTCTGAAGTGCTACAGTGGCCCCGCTGCAGCATTTTAAGTGTAGACAAGCCCTTAGAATAAGAAATGAGATCTGGTTTGCCTAGTAACGAGTGTGGTCTTGAGCAAAGCATGTAGAGCCTGATTTTCAAAAAAGTCCGTCATACAGTTACATGCATAAAAATACACTTGACTAATTTGCATTGCATTGCATTGCATTGCATTGACCACCCCGCTGCTACTACAATTTGTAAATGGTTTAAACTATTCTTGGGTGAACATTGTTGCAAAGCTGTGTTATTAACTTTGGTCTGTTCCAGATTGCAACTCAGGTGCTTTTGGTGTTCCACAAAGAATTGGATGTTTGTGCAAGCAAACACTTATCTTGCAACAATGGTAACTGCCTGCCTGACTTTTGAAAATCTGATCCTTAATGTTGGGCTATGTCTACACTACCACTTACGTTGACAAAACGTATGTTGCTCAGGGGTGTGAATATACCACCCCCCCAGTGATATAAGTTACACCGGCATAAGTGCTGGTGTGCACAGCACCATGTCAATGGGAAAACTTCTCTCTCTGACCTACTTATGCCACTCTTCAGGGGTGGATTAGTTATGTCAATGGAAGAGCTCTCTCCCATCGGCATAGAGCAGCTACACAGGAGATCTTACAGTGGCACAGCTGCATTGGTACAGCTGTAAGCTGTCTAGTACAGAGGGAGCCTTAGTTTCACAGTGTCTCAGATAAAAAATGTAACAGCACCTGACACACAGGGATGTAACGAGGATTGATTAGCTAATGTTTGTGAGGTGCTATGTAAGTGCTAATAATCAGGTCACTTTTCTGTACTGTTTTAATTTAAAATGTATACATATTAATTGCCACAGTTTTCTCCCCTCCCTCTTTCAGAAGCCCTTTTATCCGACTCTCCTTGATCACATTGCTCTGCTCTTCCCCGTGGCCCAGCCTTTTGCCCAGCTTTGAGTGCAGAATCGGTTTAGTACAAGCTACGTCCTCTTGCCAGAGACTATATCCTGCTCTGGAAATGGACTCGATGACCTACAGTGCTTTCCAACCCTTCCTATTTCCAGCTGTTCCTCACAGTTTTTAAACTCTGTTTTCCTCCTGGCAGAAAAACCTCCTTGGGGGGCATGCCAGCTATCTGATAGAGCAGTCACAGCTGGGCAGTTGTGGAGGTGGGGGAGGAATTAAAAGCGATTTCCTATCTGCCCCTCTTCTTCTCCTTCCCCTCACTGCCAGCACTAACCCTTTCCACTATCTTCCAGAGAAGCTGAATCAGGAGCTTGAAACATCGCCTGTGCTAGCATTCCTAAAAGAAAGTAAAAGTTAAAAGGGGTCAAGATGAGAGCCATTGCTGGCAGGGAATCAAGCAGAGGGAAGAGTGGAGGAACTAGAAGCCACAAATGCAGTATTTTCTTTACTTTACTAAAAAAGATGGGTGGGTGGAGGATTTTCTTCCCTATTTCATTTTTTTTTCACTCACTTGAGTTTTGTATTCCCATCAAAAAGGTTAAATGATGATTCCCAGTAGGTAGGTCTGGCAAGGGACCTAATGTACATGGGAGTGGGTGGGGGTGCTGCCTCTCTCTTATTTCTATTGCAGGAGGTGGGACACTATCACAGGGGTTCTCAAACTTTATTGCATCATGATCTCCTTCTGACAACAAAAATTACTACAGGACCCCAGAGGGGGACCGAAGCCTGAGCCCACCCGGACCCGGTCACCCCAGGAGGGGGTGGGTGTGGGGGTGGGGCAAAGCCAAAGTCCCAGGACTTCAGCCCCAGGCAGGGGGCCTGTAACCTGAGCCCTGCCACCCAGGTCTGAATCCTTCGGGCTTTGGCTTCAGCCCAGGCACTGGGGCTCGGGCTTTGGCCCTTGGCCCTGACCCCAGCCAGTCTAACACCAGCCCTTGCGACCCCATTAAAACAGGTTTGCAACCCACTTTGGGGTCCTGACCCACAGTTTGAGAACCACTGCACTATCACATATATTCAACAACAGCTACTGTGCTCCAGGGGCTGTGGTAGAAGCTGTGGCCCCTGTTGCAACTCCTGTGCTGAGCTGTACTAGTGGATATGAACAGCAGCACCTCCAGGGTGTCATGGCCTTACAGTACTTCAAGCCTATCATCACCCAACCCCGTGCTTCCACAGGCCTGCACAGAAAGCACCACAGAGCATGCAGAATTCCTCTGCATGGAGTCTGCATGTCCTGGCTCACCAGCTCAGTAAAATCCCTGGGGTTTCTAGTAACCCTCAAGCCATCTGAGTATCTCCCTGGAGTGTCCAGCCACTGTTCCACTGGATGCTCCAGGGAGATGCTTGGAGGTCTCGAGGGCTGGGATGTGCCAATTGCTAGTCTGTAGTGTGACTGTGGGGCCTGTGAAGCCTAGAGGGGGGGTGCTGTGTTGCCTGGGGTGAGTGGAGGTAGGGAACTGACCCCCAGCAGGCACAGACAAGACTTCCTTAAGCCAAGGGCAGGTGATAGCAAGGTGCCACACATAGGTACCTTTAGAGGCTGGAGGGGCTAGTGGCAGCACTTGGTCAACAATCAGTCTGTGAATAATCCACTATGTAAGTGAGATGCTCTGGTGATATTATTGCCAGGTTTGTGCAGGATTTAAACGCAGGTCTGACATCTTTAAGATGAGACATAAAAGTGAGGTCTTGGATACTCATGGTCAACCCAGATCTCCTGGCTTCTTTTTTTCCCTTCAGGAGAAGAGGAGTGTCAACTAGAGCTATACCAGTCTCTGTGATCGTACTTCTCAATGGCTCCAACAGGCGTTTTATTTGGGTTAGAATTCAACCAGTCCCAAACTTTACTGGTACTACCTTCTTAACATATTTGTGTAAAATGTATGGATGGGAACATCAAGCTTCCAAATCACAATTCATACTTGGATCTTTGTGGGTTTACACCCCTTCTCACTGAGCTTCACTTTGAGTTTTGGTGTTTGAACCCCTCAAAACAGTGTGAAATCATGCTCTGCCTGATTTTGATGCAAAATTATAGGTTAAACACACTTCACTTGAAATCGAGTCCAGGTTTGCTTGAAAGGTCTTGAATCTTAATGACCTTTATAGTTCTTCTAGTCTATGTTTAAAATTTTCATAGAAAACAAGTTGCTAGAATGATTTGGGGGTTTATTATACAAACACTTTGTACAATTCTACCATTAGCAGTGGTGTTCTTACTATATTTCAGTTCTGGTCAGATGTTCTTTCTGCCCACCTAAATCTGCAGTTTCAGTTGCATACAGAGTGTCCTGAATAGTTGCATAGTGCTTTTGTGCAGTACACAAATATATTTCACTCTGGAGTTATCCCAGTGTATAATTTGTGCAGTGCATCAGTCAAATTTTGTGAAGTGATTCAGGATGAAAGGTGTCGTAAAAAAGTGACATTATTAAATTGTTATTGAAAAGGACTAACCAACAGCTGAAAATATAATTTTGGATAATTAGAACCAAAGGGACAGAGGCAAATACGTACATGCAATTGTACAGTTAAAATTATGTACACAGATCAAGCAACTTTGTATGCAAAGGCCTAATTAGGCACCTACAGTTGCTCAGTAGTTACACTAATTGCATGCACAAAGATAGGTCTATAATTGTTTGCACTTTATGGCAAAAGGACCCTGAACTGCTGTTTTAAAAATATGTGGCCTTGATTGTCCAAAGCCATATTCTGATGGTTTATTTGATGTTTGGTGTTATCATTTTCATTATGATGAACACGTGGAGATGACATGATTGCAATGATATGCACCAATAACAGATGAGTGTTCATTTCAGATGAACATGCTGTAGTTTAGTTGATTATATGGACATTTTTGGAACTCAGGCTGGAGGATTTGAAAGAACAAGGTATCTTCCCGTACCTTCTGGTCTTATCTGGATCTCAAATACTGTACCACAATGCTAGCCTTTCTCATAGAATTTGGTATTTCCTTCTTCTAGGCTTAAAACAGGAAGCAAAAAGACAAGTAGACATCACATAAATATACAGGTGAGTATTTATACTATGGAATAAATAAGTTAACAAATCTTTGACCCACATTCCTGCAAAGAGCTGATTTCCTCTTCTGTGGTACTGAGTTCTTTAAATTCCCACTGAAGTAAATGGACTTTGAGGGAGCTAATCCTTTCACAGGATCAGGTTTTTATATCAACCTCAAAAATATTTGGCTCTGTTCTCCTTATATTCAGATTGGTCCACTCATCCTTCAAATGCAGTAAGCTGCAGATTTTTCTACAAGAGACAAAGCCCAGATGAGCACAATGCTCCTCATTAACATAGATATCCATAAAATGGCTTTCTGGAAAGTAGCTCTCTTTCCAGTTAAGTCAAACAGTTTGTTTTTCTTCTTTTTCTACCTTCAATTAGAAAGTAGAAAATTAGTTTTGTGAACTACAATTAGTAGTTGTGAATTATGTAAAGACCTTTGTGGTTCTTCACACATTCCCTAAGAACAAAACAATCTTTTCCCTGTCTTTGTTTCTTTGGCAGAATGCTGTAAGTATGCCATCAGCTGAGGGTTTTATAAAAGGATCAGTGATTTAATACTCCTTATTGCAACAGCTAGATTATCTGCTGGATTATCTGCTAATGCACTTCCAAATATTCCCATTGAGTGTCTAGGTGGATGCCATCCCGGTTTCTGATCAGAATGTGATGACCCGAAAATAAGACAAAAAATAAATTGGATTGATGGAAATGTATTGTCACTGTGTGTTAAATCCAAATTATCGAGTGGATTTCTATTTTGCTTCTGTTGTTTGCTAAGAAATGATGAATTGACTTATGCCATTCACATCACATTATACTATGGTAGTAGTTCAGAATGTTCTCTCATTATAAATCCTCCATTCAACTGGATAAAACTTTCAAGAAAAATTACCCTTTGGGCTGAAATTACTTATCCTTTTTCTCATCCCAAAGGTAATTTGTTTCTGAATGTTTAGTAGAATTCTGTTTGGTGTTATTGAGATACCACATGTGAAAATCTATTTTGTACTCAAAAAAGGTGGTTCTTGGATCACCCCAAGGAGGTCAGATGACGTTAATATGTTAGAAGAACTTTAATTAATTAGACTTATCAGAGAGATACAGCCAATGCCATTTACCTTCTCAGGGCCAAATTTTCATCATTCCTCCAAAAATGTCCCCAAAATATTTGAGTGCTCATACAGCTTGGCAGTTTCCCATGTTAATTGGATATTGGGTGGCCAACTACCCAATTTGCATATGCAAATACACATCAGTTCCTGTGCAAATGCATGTTCTAGCAAATAGCGTGGGTGCATTTTTGGAGGCCTGTTGAAAAATTGGCCTTCGGTGTCTCTTCCTATTGCCCTTCCCTTTTTCTACTAATAGAATATAGTGTGAGGGAATCAAAATGCAGCACAGAACAGCAAGAATTTAAAGCTCATTGTGATGGATGTTGCCTTGCCAGTTTAATATGAATTGTATTAGCTATATAAATCTTGGGCAAGAAAAGCAACATGCTAATGAATTTTAATGTATGCAGCTGATGCTGTAACTAAGACAATGGAATTGGATAAGAAAACCATTTATTAAATGAAGAAAAGGAATACTTGTGGCACCTTAGAGACTAACAAATTTATTTGAGCATAAGCTTTCGTGAGCTACAGCTCACTTCATCGGATGCATCTGATGAAGTGAGCTGTAGCTCACGAAAGCTTATGCTCAAATAAATTTGTTAGTCTCTAAGGTGCCACAAGTACTCCTTTTCTTTTTGCAAATACAGACTAACACGGCTGCTACTCTGAAACCATTTATTAAATGAAGATCAGTAATCTTGTAACCATTGCAACAGGAAAATAAACAACCTAACATGCCACACAAGGAGGAGGATACTTGATTTCTGTTCAAAGTTAACCTGGATATAAGGAAAAAGAAATGCACTGATTTATTCTGTGGTTGTTCAAAAACAAAGTTGCCAGTCCAATGGCAGTGCATTGTTGGGTGTGCTTTTAGTGGGGAGGGGAGAAAGAGTGGTTTGGTGAGGGGCTGGTTGGTCTCTTCATAACCCTCCAAAGGAATATGTAGATATATCAGATGAGCATTGACCCACACTAAGAGGAGCAGGGGAGAAAGGAGGACCTGGGACAACATACAGACACTGAAGATGCTGAAAGCTGACATTGGGCTAGATTCCAAAAGGACTTAGGTGCCTCACTAGCACTTTAGGTGCCTAAATCCGAGAATCACACCCCAATGGGATTCATAAATCCCCTGCTCAGCTGCCCCCGAATTCTGTAGGTGCCTAAACTTGCTTGCTGCCTACATTTTTGCCATGAAATCTCCCCAGGCACCTATGTTCCTGCCTCTCTGTATGTGTACTGCAGCCCCATGCCAGATGTCCAGCTGCCTAAACCCTGGGAGAAGATAGGTGTTACTCTGGCTACTTTGCTTGTGGGGCCCAATCCAGTAAGCGGGCTCAGACCTCACCTATAGGATGGACCCCTACAGAAAAGCTTACCCAAAAGGGAGGAGGAGCTTCCTTATAACTTTTAGTCAAGTGGTTAAGGTTCTCATCTGGGATGAGGAGAACCCCCAGTTTAAGATTCCCATCCACCTGAGGGGGAGAAGGGATTTGAATTAGGGTCTGTTGTCTCTCAGCTGAGTCCCCTAGCCACTGGGCTATAGTATATCCTGATAGCCCTCTGTCTCTCCTGTTGAAGCTGTTCCACTGTGGCTAAATAATGAGAGCATCAATTGAGGGGGAGTGGGGCAAAGGAAACAAGACCATAAACATGCCAATGATTCTGTAGCCTGAGGGTTAGAGCCCTCACGTGGGAGACCCAGGATCCAGTCCCCCTGCTCCAGTGACATTTAAAAAAAAATTATTTACGCAAAGTGGGACAGCTTCAATAGGCGACACTGAGAGAGTCCCCACCTTAGACTAGCCCACTGCCCAGTTGCCATGTATGTTTCCTGTTGATGCACTTTGTTCAGTTATGCTGCTGGTAATATTTCAAGAATTTGTAACTTAAGCCTCATGCCCACCTAGGAATGATTTGGCTTAATATCAAGTTAGGTGCACTCTGTTCCATGCCAAAAACATTTGGTTTTTTGTTAAGCAAACTAGAATTGGATGGAGTGACTTAAGCTGCAATTGGGGTTGCACTGGTGGTCATCTCACTGAGAAGGAGACTGAGGTTGGTCTTCAGAGGAGACTGAGGCAGGGATGGTGAGTCATCTTCGATATTTGGGTTGTGAGGTAAATGTGGACGTGGATTGTGGAGGGTTGGACTTGGGACTAAAATTCTCAGTGGTTTCATCCAGCTGTTCTGCTTTGTTCAGGGCACTGTTCACAGCTTCCCATGTTTATTTCACTGCATCTTTTTTTTTTCTTATCAGAAACCTTTACAAGAAAAGTGCAAATAAAATGGTTATAGTTGCAACGAAGATGAAGCCCACTGGGCACCACATTTGCTATGTTCCTCCTGGGTGTTTGCATTTCAATACCATTCTGATGAAGCGATGTTCTTTCAGCACAAATCTTTAGGACACAAATCCTGCCTTCCCCACTCTGTGGCCATGCCAGAGGCAGCCTACATTGCTACTGTGATGAGGTTGCAGGCTGAGGGTTTAGAATACTATACAGGGACACTCTGACCCGTTGTGTGCTGCTGTCTAGTGTATGGCAGCACTGCTCTACTTGAGCTTTGTGAGACATGTAATGTAGGAGGGCAGGAGCACAGCAGGGATGCACATCTACACACAGCATGGATCCACTGGTCAAAATCCCCCCGCAAGGGAGAGATAAAGGACCATGATGATTGCTCTTGGTTCGACAAGTCCAAGAAATCTCCAAATAAGAACCAAATTGAGTAACCTGCAACTGGATATATTTATCTTTCCATCCATCCATCCATCCATCCATCCATCCATCTATTCTATAAGGCAGTTTGCTAAAGCACCCATAAATGCAGTATCTCAGTGTTGCACTGGTAAAATACACTAGTCTATTACTACCTATAGGACTTCCGCTCAGGAAACTGCACCATGGCTCTATGTGGTCAAACAGTCATGTGACCCACCTTATACTAAGTGTATACTGGTCTATTCTACAGGTAGACCATGCAGCTGCAATTCCCTGATAGCAGCTCATCCATCTCCTGCTTAAGTCTACTTCCTCAGATGTGTGCAGGCAACGCTCTTTGGCAGATTGGCTGTAGATTTGGTTGGGGGTGTGGGAGGCAGTCTGTGCTGGTAGCTGGGTCTGATCGGAACTGCGGAGCTGCTGGAGCAGCCAGGTGGGCCCTATCTTGATGAGTAGAAAGCATGTATTTTCTAACTCTGTTAGCTCAATGCATGAGTGTAGTGTGATAGAAAAGTCCTCCAAAGATGGGAGCGGGGGAGGTCACATATGAAGCTATATACTATCTGTGTCATAGTAGAGAGGGCTAACATGACTCGACTGAGCTAACATGATTGAAAAACGTACCCATTTGCTCATCAAGTCATACCCCTGGAGACAGAAGGTGAGAACTGAAAGAAGGGTGATGGATGGAGATAGAATCAGACTTTAAGGGGTGTGGTGCTGAAGAGGGGGAAATGGACCACAGGGAGATCAAAAATGGGGAGGGCAGTGGATCAGAATTGACCTGGTGATTGAAATGGAGACAAACTTGACATGGAGGAAGTGGTTAATATGTATCTAAGGGTGAGGAATAAAATAGATTTTAGAGGAGAACCCATCAAGTTGAAGAGAGAAATGAGGGATTTCAGACAGGAGAACTGAGTAATTTAGGAGCCTCCTCAGTGGGAGATCATCTGTTGCCCATCTGAAGGGAGAAGTAATAGGGGCTAGAAGAAAGGTGAGGGGAAGAGGGAAAGGGAGAGAGAGAGATCACAGAATAGGCAAAGGCTCACAAATGGTATGGGGCTGCACACATACTGGAGTTCACCTAAGGGTGACAAAATCTCCAGAGCCAGCTGTATGAATATGACTGGTCTCCACCCGTCCCCCTTAATGGACAGCCAGGAAATCAAGAAGTATTCCTGACAGACTAGTTCTGTTCTGACCTTCAGTTCACTTCAAAAATTCACTTCAATTCCCCTGCACTGCAGCTGAAGGGAGCCCAGGATGGCATGAGAACAGAAAGGAGACTGCTTGAATATTTAAAGGTATCCAACAGCATTGCCAGTCCTTAATGTCATATCAAAATGTCTATTATTACATCTCCCAAGTGCTTTGAGGTTTACAATTAACATTGGAAATGTAAATTGAAGCTGAACATTGGCACTCTGTACCTCAGCCTGTATGACTTTTTCCTTCAAATGCAGAGCCTTTCAGACCATGCCCCAGCACTTTGTGTATGTCTCTGTAATGCACCAAAGCTTGACATATCTCAGAGCTAGCAGTCTCCTGCTCTTTTAATCTCCAGAAATGACCTCTACAGTCTCAAAAGAAGAGCTATTTTTTTGTCTCCTACACTTTCACTGATATTGAAGTGCTCCAGGAAAATAAAAGGAGTACTTGTGGCACCTTAGAGACTAACACATTTATTTGAGCATAAGCTTTCGTGAGCTACAGCTCACTTCATTGGATGCATTCGGTTTTCTACCGAATGCATCCAATGAAGTGATCTGTAGCTCACGAAAACTTATGCTCAGATAAATTTGTTAGTCTCTAAGGTGCTACAAATATTCCTTTTCTTTTTGTGAATACAGACTAACACGGCTGCTACTCTGAAACCAGGAAAATAAGCTTTTCTGATCTCAATAACCAATTTTTAAAATCAATGAGTATGTCCAGTTCTGCACCCGCAGATCTATATGTACTGTAAGGATGCAGGAAAAATTACCAAAAGCCAGGAAATGCAAAGTTAAAGCTCTCATTGTGTTCATAGTTTGTGGTTTGTGCCTAGTTCTACTGTGGAGTTTGCTCAGCAGTAGATGATCTTAAAGGTGACCTGCAATGATTTTTATTTTAAATCCAACCCTTGAATGCCCAGTGTAACCAGAGTCAGGGTCTCTCTCTAGCAGCGGAAAACATATCATTAGCCTTCTCTTGTTTCTGGTCCTGCAAACTCTAAGCATAATGAGGAACAATGATTTCTACTTTGTATGAAACCACAACATGGACTTTCCTCCTGGCATATTTGCCATGTGTTGGAATTATTATTATACATTTATTAATTCAGGAGATCACCACAACACCAATTCAATCATAAATTCCTTTATTAAATCTAAAGGCTGAATGATATTTATACAGCTGCTCCATATGTGCCTTAAATATCTAAGTGATAACTACACCTATGTAGTAACATGTAGTCATAAGGAATCAGATACTGACAAGACTAGGCCCAGGACTCTCACAATTGTATTGGCTGGCTCCAAATGAACAGAGCACTAGCAATGAACCTTCAAAAAACTCACCCTTTTATACTCTTTTTAGAAGATCCTTTGTGACTGTTTCAGTTTCTTTCTTTGTTTAAATGAGTTGGAGCCAACCTTAATAATTAGGGCCTCTTCAAGGACTGATCCTCCTGTCTAATCAGATACATTCCAGGTTCTGTATCTATAACAAAGCATATCTTCCTGCCAGGGTCATCTGGTCCTAACCATTCTCTCAGGCCTCCCCATGACTGATAAGCACCTGTATTTTACCAAAACATATATTTTCTTCCTTCTGAACTAATTTTAACCCTTTATATGTCAGTTTAATCCTATACCATGGATCCTAGGGCAGAGACCTGATTGACTATAAGAACGGGCATACTGTGTCAGACCAATGGCACATCTCGCCCAGTATCCTATCTTCTGACCATGGTTGGGGCCAGATGCTTCCAAGGAAATGAACAAAACAGGGCAATTTTTCAGTAATCCATCGTCCTGTTTTGTCCAGTCCCAGCTTCTGGTAGTCAGAGGTTAGGAATGCCCAGAGCCATTGGGTTGTGTTCCTGACAGTATTGGCTAATCACCATTAATGGACTTCTCCTCCATGAACTTATCTAATTCTTTTTGGAACCCAGTTATAGTTTTGGCCTTCACAACATCCCCTGACAACAAATTCCACAGGTTGACTGGGTGCTGTGTGACAAAGTACTTCCCTTTGTTTGTTTTAAACTTGCTGCCTAATAATTTCATTGGCTGACTGCTGGTGCTTGTGTTATGTGAAGGAGTAAATAAAACTTCCTTATTCACTTTTTCCACACCATGCGTGGTTTTATAGACTTCTATCATACCCCTCCTTAGTCATCTCTTTTCCAAGCTGAACAGCCATGTCTTTATACTCCAGATGACTGGAGGATAGCTAATGTGACACCAATTTTTAAAAAAGGCTCCAGAGCCGATCCTGGCAATTATGGACCAGCAAGCCTAACTGCAGTACCAGGCACAGTGGTTGAACTCTAGTAAAGAACAGAATTATCAGACATACAGATGAACATGATTTGTTGGTGAAGAATCAACATGGCTTTTGTTAAGGGAAATCACACCTCACCAATCTATTAGAATTCCATGAAGGTGGGGGGGGGAGGCAACAATCATGTGGGCAAGGGTAATCCAGTGAATGCTGTGTACTTTCAGAAATGTTTTGATAAGGTCCTTCACCAAAGGCTCTTAAGCAAAGTAAGCTGTCATGGGATAAGAGAAAAGGTCCTTTCATGGATCAGTAACTGGTTAAAAGACAGGAAATAAACAGTAGGAATAAATGGTCAGTTTTCAGAATGGAGACAGGTAAATAGCACCCCCCCCCGCAAGGATCTGTACTGTGTCCAGTGCTGTTCAACGTATTCATATAAGATCTGGAAAAGGGCTAAATAGTGAGGTGGAAAAGTTTGCAAACAATACATAATTAGTCTATCTCGTTGTATCCAAAGCTGACTGCAGAGTTACAAAGGGATCTCCCAAAACTGGATGACTGGGCAAGAATATGGCAGATGAAATTCAATGTTGATAAATGCAAAGTAATGCACATTAGAAAACATAATCCCAATTTTACATACAGAATGATGAGGTCTAAATTAGCTGTGACTGCTCAAGAAAGAGATCTTCGAGTAATTGTGGATAGTTCTCTGAAAACATTTGTTCAATCACAGTGACGTTCAGAGCTAACCAAATGTTAAAAGAAAAGGAGTACTTGTGGCACCTTAGAGACTAACAAATTTATTTGAGCATAAGCTTTCGTGAGCTACAGCTCACTTCATCGGATGCTCATGAAAGCTTATGCTCAAATAAATTTGTTAGTCTCTAAGGTGCCACAAGTACTCCTTTTCTTTTTGCGAATACGGACTAACATGGCTGCTACTCTGAAACCACATGTTAGAAACCATTAAGTAAGGGATAGATAATGAGACAGAAAATATCATATTGCCTCTATATAAATCTATGGTATGCCCACACCTTGAATACTGCATGCAGTTCCGGTCACCCCATTTCAAAAAAGATATATTAGAAATGGAAAGGTCACAGAGCTGAGCTGTTCAGCTATATTCTGCTCTTGGACCAGACTCTGTGAGCCACTTAGGACTAAATCAAGAATTGCCTTTCCCTTGTGGGTTCCAGGAGTAGCTGATCTGAGAAGCAATCATTAATGGTGTCTAGAAATTTTATCTCTGCATCCCCTCCTGAGGTGACATGTAGTCAATATGGGAATAGTTGAAATCCCCCATTATTATTGAGTTTTCTATTTTTGTAGCCTCTTTAATCTCCCCGAGCATTTGACAATCACCATTGCCATCCTGGTCAGGTGGTCAGTAGTATATTTCCACTGTTATATGCTTATTATTCAAGCCCATAGTTTCTATCCATAGGAATTCTATGGTGCAGTTTGAGTCATTTACAATTTTTACTGAATCCTACTCTATGCTTTCTTTCACATATGGTGCCACCCACCAAACCAGCAGGACCTACTCTGTCATTCCTATATATCCGGGTATTACTGTGTCCCATTGATTATCATTAAGGCTACATTTTAGTCACAGGTATTTTTAGTAAAAGTCACAGACAGGTCACGGGCCGTGAACAAAAAGTCACAGCCCGTGACTTGTCCATGACTTTTACTATATACCCCTGGCTATAACTTGGGGGAGAGGGACGCAGGGGATGGCCCAGCGGATGCCGCTGGTGCTCGGGGGTGGGGGGGGCGCAGCCCACGGAGGGGCACTGCGGGTGCGGGGGGGCATGGTCTGGAGGGAACAGTGTGGGTGCTCGGGGGGGAGCGTGGCCCAGGGGAGCAGGGCAGATGCTGCAGGGGGAGGGAGTGGGGGTTGGCGGGTTGGGGAAGGCTCCCTACCCAGCTCCTGAGCGCCTCATACTGCCTCCGCTCTGCCCCAAGCCCCAGTTCTCCAGCTCCCATTGGCTGGGAACTGCAGCCAATGGGAGCTGCAGGGGTGGTGCCTGCTGGCAGAGGCAGCACATGGAGCTAGGAGCTGAGGGAAGGGAGCCATCCCCTCCAGGTAAACACCTCCCCACGCCCCAATTCCCAGCCCTGAGCCCCCCTATATCCAAACTGCTGCTGGTGGGGCAGCGGGGAGGGGCCCAAGACTGCCCCAGCAGCAGCTGGTGTGCCTGGCCTGGGGGCTGCCCAAGCTGCTCAGGTGGCCTCAGGGCCAGGCACGCCAGCGGCTGCAGAACTCACGGAATCCGTGATTCCATGACCTCCGTGACAACTTAATTATCTTTATTCCACCAAATTTATGTAATTGCTAATATCATAATATCCTTATTTTATACCACACACTCAATGTCACCCTTCTTAGTATTTAGACTGCTAACATTTGTATACAAGAACTTATACAATTTGTCAATATTTAGTTGTCTGTTTTCATGTGATGTAATTGAATCGGACTCTCTCTTTCATTTGATTATTTCTCTTCAGTTGCTACCAGTATTTTATCAACTTCTATCCGCTCCTCTTTACTAGGATATAGAGAATCCCCATTAATAGAGCCTCCACTATGGGATGTCTCTGTCTGAACTGTGTGCTCTTCCACACCTGTTGGCTTTTTCCCAGCCCTTAGTTTAAAAACTCCTTTATGATCTTTTTAATTTTACATGCCAGCAATCTGGTTTTGTTTTGGTTTAGGTGGAGCCCCTCCTTTCCCCAAATGTTCCCCAATTCCTGATAAACCTAAAGCTCTCCTCCCTACACCATCATCTCATCTAACCATTGAGACCCTGCAGTTCTGCGTGTGGAACTGGAAGCATTTCAAAGAATGCTACAATGGAGGTCCTGGACTTTAATTTCTTACCTAGCTGCCTAAACTTTGCTTCCAGGACTACTGAAATTAGGGAGGCTACTCCATCTTAAAGCTGAAGTAATGCACGGGCAAATCAGGCCTTAGTTTGAAGATGCTCATTGGGCCTCATCCAAAACACATTGAAATAAATGCAAAAAGAAAAGGAGTACTCGTGGCACCTTAGAGACTAACGAATTTATTTGAGCATAAGCTTTCGTGAGCTACAGCTCACTTCATCGGATGCATTTGGTGGAAAATACAGACATACAAAATACAAAAATACAAAATACAAAATCTGTATTTTCCACCAAATGCATCCGATGAAGTGAGCTGTAGCTCACGAAAGCTTATGCTCAAATAAATTCGTTAGTCTCTAAGGTGCCACGAGTACTCCTTTTCTTTTTGCGAATACAGACTAACACGGCTGCTACTCTGAAACCATTGAAATAAATGGAAAGACACCCAGTCACTTTAATGAGCTCTGGAACAGGCCTTGTAGAGATAAATTTATCTCTACATCTTCTCCCCAAATGCCTAATTTTGTACATTTCACTCTGTATTATACAAAAGAAAGTAAAATGACCTAAGTCTCCTCCATTCGATGTCCCCACAAATGCTCTTTGAACTTAGAGCAACATAAATAACAACAGTCAAGAGGTGCTACCTGAGGACGTCCTTGCTGTGACTTAGCCCTATCCCAGTCCACCCCACTTGAGATAATTCACCGCTACAAGTGCTTCGTCAGGATCCATGTTAATATAGTTGAATAAGGAGATGCTATTGAGAGAGACCACGTTCATCTATCTACTAACAAGAATTCAGTATTTCAGCACAGTTTAGGACATGTTCATCTGGTGCATGGGCAGAAAGGGGAAGAGACATCACTAAGCCCTGAAGCCCTATAGCCAGTGATGAGCTGCCAAAATCTTAACGGGTTCCCTCCTCACCCCACGAGGGGGTCATTGCCCACCCCCGCCCCCCAGGATTCCTGCCCCATCCAACCCCCCCGCACTCGTTGACGCCACTCCCAGGACCCCTGCCCCATCCACCCCCCTCCCCGTCACCTGACTGCACCCAGAACTGGGCAGGAGGGTCTTGTGGGCCACCGTAGTGGGTACCCACCCCACCCTTAAGAGCCAGAGGCATCTGCTGGGGGGCTAGGTGGGGAGTCCCAGAGGTGCTTACCTGGGGCAGCTCACAGGAAGCATCCGGCAGGTCCCTCTCGCTCCTGGTGGGGGGGGGGGAGCGTAGCTGGGGGGGAGCGTAGCTGGGGGGGGAGCAGGGGGAGTGGCCACTCCCCCACTGATCACATCAAAAGTGGCGCCTTAGGTACCAACTCCCTGGGTGTCTGGGGCTGGAGCACCCATGGGGAAAATTTGGTGGGTGCAGAGCACCCACCAGCAGCTCCCCACCCTGCGCCTGGCCCCAGATCACCTCATCTCCGCTCCGCCTCCGCCCCGAACGCGCTGCCCCGCTCTGCTTCTCTGCGCCCCCCTCCCTGGCTTTCCGTGAATAAGCTGTTTGGCGGGAAGATGGGAAGGGCTGAGAAGCAGGCGATGGCTTCCCGCTCAGGCCAAGGGTGGCGGAGGTGAGCTGGGGCAGGGAGTGGTTCCCTTGCACGCCTCCCCCCCCCCCCGGGTTACCTGCTGCAGCGCGGGCGGCCCTCCTTGCGCCCCCTTGCCCCAGCTCACCTGAGCAGGAAGCCGCAGCCTGCTTCTCAGCCCCCCGGCTTCCCACGTGAACAGCTGATTCACGGGAAGCCTGGGGGGGGGCAGAGAAGCAGAGCGAGGAGGCGGAGGTGGAGCGGAGGGGAGCTGCCGGTAGGTGCTCTGCACCCACCAAATTTTCCCCTAAGGCGCCACTTTTGGCCAGTTAAATTTAGAAGCCCTTTTAGAACTGGTTGTCCCTGCCAGAACAACCAGTTCTAAAAGGGCTTCTAAATTTAACAACCGGTTCTAGTGAACCAGCTCCAGCTCACCACTGCCTATAGCTAAGGCTAAATGTCCTCAGAACTTGCAGCCCCAAAGGTGCCCCAAAGTCTCATATTAAAGGAGATGTCAGTCCCAGATAGGAAATCGTCAACTAACATTTTCCCCTTTTAATTTGTTTTAAATGCTTCTCCTCCCATCATTTACAAATTTCATAATATGATCATTACAAAACTGAAGCAAAGAGGTTTTCTTTCAGAGCATTGCTCATAATTTACACTCTAGAGCCTTGATCCTGCAATGAGTTCTGTGGGGATGGGCCGTGGAACTCTGCCTCTGGCAGAGCCCCACTGAAATCGTTAGGGCTCCACTTGGATCCCTGAGCTCTAGTCAAGGTTCTGCCCATATGCTGCTCATTACTGGATCAGGGCCTAATTCATCAGTAGTGAGCTATGGATAAAAATAAAATGAAAAGCATCAGAAATATGGGCTTCTTTTTCTTTTGAGAAGAAAGCAGCATTCCCCTAGCTGACATTCTGTTAGAACCTGCATGGCTAGATCCTGGGACTATGGGGTGGGGTCAGGGCTGCTGACACCTCTGCACTGCTAGGAGAGGCTTAGGCTGCGCTTCCATGGGAGAACCCTGTGATGCTGGGCTCAGCAGGAAGTACTGCCCAGCATGACCTGAGTGCCAGCCCTTCATAGCCCCCTGATTGGCCAATACCAGTACTTAAACCAAGAAGCCACGAAGCGGAGCTGTCTGAGCAACAACACAGATTACTTGCCCATCTTTGCTCCAATTCCTGCTTGCGATAGATCCTAGACTCTGGCTTCCGACCCTGGTTTGTCCTCGACTTCGCTATTCAATCACTGTTTGCAACCTGGTGCCTGACCCCAATCTCCTGGTAACCTGACCCTGCCTGCCTGCTGGTGCCTGACTCTTGGTTCACCCTCTGGCCTGTCTTGGACTCTGACCTCCTGGTACCTGACTTGGTCTGACTCTGCTCCAACCACTAGGACTGACCGCCCTCATCCTGGTCATGACACATTCCACATGATATAGTACAGGGAAGATCCATCAGAGCGCTCTGAAATGTACAGTATAATGGCAGGTTATTTTACATTGGCAGTGTGATCCACACATTTCATCAGTGTTTGGAGACAAAGGATATTAAAAATAAAATATGCCAGATTTCCATATTTGACCAAGATACTAATAAAGCTGGCAGTGGTCTGTTGGCAGGAATACAGGGCAGTGAGCTTGAGCTAAAAGTGTATGCAGATGACTTTTTTGTTATTGAGCTTACCAACCTAATTTTTCTTTTTCAAAAAACAAAGGGGAAAATTGTTGGCCTTTTCAAATCCCTAACTATTGAATTTCTGATCATCACACCCATATCTGTGGAGAGAAAAGCTGCATTCACAAGCCTTGGAACTGCTATAATTAACTGACATCTTAGGCCATGTACTTTCCCAAAGCTGCTTATTCCTGAATGTCAAGCCGGAGGAGGGGAGGGGAAGCATTTACTATAGAAAATCTTAATGGAACATTCATGACGATGGGCACCAAGAATGGGAAATGTTAAGATAAAGCGACTCTTGTAAGGCAATTTTTTGTTGAATCAAGTGCTTAAGCAAACAGGCAAATGGTGGTGTAAAAGGGAAAACTGAGACACACAATGTTGCACAAGGAGTTGTGAAAGCCAGTTATTTCATGGCCTTCAGCACTTATTACTGGCTGCCATTCACAGAATAAGTAATATTAATTTCTTAGTCCATGTATTCAACATGCTCTTTACCCACTTGTCCTATCAATCCATCTGTTCAGTCCTCCCATAACAGCTATTTAATCTAGATATCAGGAAAAAAAAGTTACTTTAAGCTACAGTAAGTGTCTCAAAGGAGGATATAACTTATTTATATAAAGCTGATGCTAAGAAAATTCTCTCTGTCCAAACCCATAAAAATACAAGTTGGTTTATGGTTGATCCATCCACTGGCTAACTCTCCTGGATATGTGCACTATAGAAACATTGGACCTGGAAGAGATTCACATCCATTAGAATTGTCCTGGGGGAAAGCTCACAAACAGGAAAGCTATAAATTGCAGTCTCTGGCAGCATACCCAAGGAAGACTTCTTCTTGAATAGGAAGAGGTACTTAGTGTGTCTGGGTGGTAAGTCTTACTGTTATGGGTTTAAAGTACATTTCTTGAAAGCTATGGCTCAGTAATGAGACCATGGGTCTTTTTCACACAGTAAAAATGATTATACCATCCAAAAACACGAGAGAGAGAGAGAGAGAAACTGTTGTAATGGTTCATTTATTTCATTTACATTTTTCATAGATTGATGTATAGAAAATGTCTCTCACACACGATTTAAAAATAAAACTCCTGGCTCATTGACCCATGCGAATGCTAAGACTCTCACCCCACCAAAGAAATGAAATACCTGTCAATCACATTCTCTTTTGCCCCTCAAGTAACAAATCCTGAGGAAAAAGAAGGCCTATCCACTATGTCCAGAAACTCAATTGCTTTAAGTTCTCTTGGACCACTGGAGGAACTGAATTCCAGAGCCCAGAGCTCTCCATTTGGCACATACTGTCAGCAGCCCCCAGATATTTCAATATAGGGTCTGTTTGCAACAGTACTCAAGCTGACTGATCTCTGCGACTGTGCAGCACAGAGGGAGAAAGGATGGTGTCTTAGCCCTAGTCTACACTAGGAGTTGAGGTTGAATTTAGCAGCATTAAATTCATTTTATCCTACACCTGTCCACATGACAAAGCCCCTTTTTTTGACTTAAAGGGCTCTTAAAATTGATTTCTTTACTCCAGACGGTATTGGCCTCCGGGAGCTATCCCAGAGTGCTCCATTGTGACTGCTCTGGACAGCACTGTCAACTCAGATGCATTGGCCAGGTACACAGGAAAAAGGCCCGTGAACTTTTGAATCTCATTTCTTGTTTGGCCAGCGTGGCAAGCTGCAGGTGAATGCAGAGCTCATCAGCAGAGGTGACCATGATGGAGTTCCAGAATCGCAAAAGAGCTCCAGCATGGACCGATCGGGAGGTACGGGATCTGATCACTGTATGGGGAGAGGAATCCGTGCTATCAGAACTCCGTTCCAGTTTTCCAAAATGCCAAAACATTTGTCAAAGTCTCCCAGGGCATGAAGGACAGAGGCCATAACGACCTGAAGCTGTGCCATGTGAAACTTAAAGAGCTGAGGCAAGCCTACCAGAAAAGCAGAGAGGCAAACGGCCGCTCTGGGTCACAGCCTCAAACATGCTGCTTCTATGATGAGCTGCATGCCATTTTAAGGGGTTCAGCCACCACTACCCCAACCGTGTGCTTTGACTCCATCAATGGAGAGGAAGGCAACACGGAAGCAGGTTTTGGGGACGAGGAAGATGATGATGAAGAGGTTGGAGATAGCTCACAGCAAGCAAGTGGAGAAACCAATTTTCCCGACAGCCAGGAACTGTTTCTCACCCTGGACCTGGAGCCAGTACTCCCTGAACCCTCCCAAGGCTGCCTCCTGGACCCGCCAGGTGCAGAAGGGACCTCTGGTGAGTGTACCTTTTAAAATAGTATACATGATTTAAAAGCAAGCATGTTTAATGATTAATTTGCCCTGGCATTCGCAGCCAGTACAGCTACTGGAAAAGTCTGTTAACATGTCTGGGGATGGAGCGGAAATCCTCCAGTGACATCTCCATAAAGCTCTCCTGGATGTACTCCCAAAGTCTTATCAAAAGGTTTCTGGGGAGGGCAGCCTTATTCTGTCCACCATGGTAGGACACTCTACCACGCCAGGCCAGGAGCACGTAGTCGGGAATCATTGCAGAACAAAGCATTGCAGTGTATGTTTGCTGGCATTCAAACAACATCCGTTCTTAATCTCTTTATATTATCCTCAGGAGAGTGATATCATTCATGGTCACCTGGTTGAAATAGGGTGCTTGTGTTAAGGGGACATTCAGAGGTGGCCATTCCTGCTGGGCTGTTTGCCTGTGGCCGAACAGAAATGTTCCCCTCTGTTAGCTACGCGGTGGGGGGAGTGGGGAGGGGTGAGGGGTTAGTCACACGGTGGGGGGAGGCAAAATGCGACCTTGTAACGAAAGCACATGTGCTATGTATGTAATCTTAACAGCAAGATTTACCGTCAAAGAGTGTACCTATTGTTTTATAAAATGTCTTTTTAAATACCATTGTCCCTTTTTTTTTCTCCACCAGCTGCATGTGTTTCAAGGATCTTCTCCTTCCCAGAGGCTAGCAAAGATTAGAAGGCAAAAAAAATGCACTCGTGATGAAATGTTCTCTGAGCTCAGGCTGTCCTCCCACACTGACAGAGCACAGATGAATGCGTGGAGGCAGACAATGTCAGAGTGCAAGAAAGCACAAAAAGACCGGGAGGAGAAGTGGCGGGCTGAAGAGAGGGCTGAAGCTGATAGGTGGCGGCAGCATGATGAGAGGAGGCAGGATTCAATGCTGAGGCTGCTGGAGGATCAAACTAATATGCTCCAGCATATGGTTGAGCTTCAGGAAAGGCAGCTGGAGCACAGACCGCCACTACAGCCCCTGTGTAACCAAACGCCCTCCTCCCCAAGTTCCATCGCCTCCTCACCCAGACTCCCAAGAATGCAGTGTGGGGGGCCCTCTGGCCTCCCAGCCACTCCACCCCAGAGGACTGCCCAAGCAACAGAAGGCTGGATTCAATAAGTTTTAAAGTTTTAAAGTGCTATTTGGCCTTGTCCTTCCCTCCTCCACCACCCCAACCGGTGCTTCCCACCTCCACCACCCCTCCCGGGCTACCTTGGCAGTTATCCTCCTATTTGTGTGATGAATTAATAAAGAATGCGTGAATGTGAAACAACAATGACTTTATTGCCTCTGCAAGTGGTGATCAAGGGGGTGGGGGAAGGGTGGTTAGTTTACAGGAAAGTAGAATGAACCAAGGGCAGGTCAGGTTTAATCAAGGAGAAACAAACAGAACTTTCACACCATAGCCTGGCCAGTCATGAAACTGGTTTCCAAAGCTTCTCTGATGCGCACGATGCCCTCCTGTACTCTTCTAACCACCCTGGTGTCTGGCTGAGCATAACCAGCAGCCAGCCAATTTGCCTCAATCTCCCATCCCGCCATAAACGTCTCCCCTTACTCTTACAGATATTGTGGAGTGCACAGCAAGCAATAATAACAGTGGGAATATTGGTTTCACTGAGGTCTAACGAGTCAGTAAACTGCGCCAGCGTGCTTTTAAATGTCCAAATGCACATTCTACCACCATTCTGCACTTGCTCAGCCTGTAATTGAACAGCTCCTGACTACTGTCCAGGGTGCCTGTGTATGGCTTCATGAGCCATGGCATTAAGGGGTAGGCTGGGTCCCCAAGGATAACTATAGGCATTTCAACATCCCCATCGGTTATTTTCTGGTCTGGAAAATAAGTCCCTTGCTGCAGCTGTTGAAAAAAAACAGAGTTCCTGAAGATGCGAGTGTCATGTACCTTTCCTGGCCATCCCACATTGATGTTGGTGAAACGTCCCTTGGATCCACCAGTGCTTGCAGCACTATTGAAAAGTGCTTGAAAACCCTGAAAACACTATTGAAAACCCCTTGCGGTTTATGTACTTGCCGGCTTGTTGCTCTGGTGCCAAGATAGGGATATGACCTGCACATTTCCCAGACTCACTACCCTTGATATCAGCAGATCTTTGATTGAATTGGCTACTTGCATCACAGCAGCCCCCACCGTAGATTTGACCACTCCAAATTGATTCCCGACTGATCGGTAGCTGTCTGGCATTGCAAGCGTCTACAGGGCTGTTGCCAGTCGCTTCTCAGCTGTGAGGGCTGCTCTCATCTTGGTATTCTTGTGCTTCAGGGCAAGGGAAAGCAAGTCACAAAGTTCCATGAAAGTGCCCTTACACATGCAAAAGTTTCGCAGCCACTGGGAATCGTCCTAGGCTTGCAACACTATGCGGTCCCACCAGTCTGTGCTTATTTCCTGGGCCCAAAATCGGCTTTCCATGGCATGAACCTGCCCCATTAGCACCATGATGCCCGCATTGGCAGGGCCCGTGCTTTGAGAGAAGTCTGTGTCCATGTCCTCATCACTCGTGTCACCGCCTACTCGCCCAGTTTTGCTTTGGCAGATTCTGGTGCTGCATATACTGCTGGATAATGTGCATGGTGTTTAATGTGCTCCTAATTGCCAAAGTGACCTGAGCGGGCTCCATGCTTGCCATGGTATGGCGTCTGCATGGAAAAAAGGCGCGGAATGATTGTCTGCCATTGCTCTAAGGGAGGGAGGGGTGACTGATGACATGGCTTACAGGGTTGGATTACAGGGAATTAAAATCAACAAAGGGGGTGGCTTTACATCAAGGAGAAACAAAAACAACTGTCACACAGAATGGCCCCCTCAAGGATTGAACTCAAAACCCTGTGTTTAGCAGGCCAATGCTCAACCCACTGAGCTATCCGTCCTTCTGGTATTCCATGCAGGACTGAATCTCCATTAAACTTTTCAAGGTGCCCCTGACAGACCTCACCGACACAATTGTCAGCCATTGATTTCATGGAGGGAGGGTGGGGAGCAAATGAATACAAAACAAATCTGGTCTATTTCTTGTTTTGATCCACTCCATGTATCTTTTACATCTTTGCCTGGCAGCAGACGGTGCAGTAGGACTGCTAGCCATCCTCATCTCCTAGCTGCTCACCAGAAGACGGTGCAATATGACTGCCAGCAGGACTAAAGAGAATGACCTGGTCGAGTTACTCCTATTTCAGTCCCTGTGCCCATGTCTGCCCAGGTGCTCCTGACCGACCTTACCGAGGCGGCCAAGAGCACCTAGGACACGATGATGATGGTTATCAGGCCTACTGCGCCGTCTGCTGCCAAAAGGCAATGAGCTGCTGCTGTAGCAATGCAGTACCGCTTCTGCCAGCACCCAGGAGACGTACGATGACGGTGAGCTGAGCGGGCTCCATGCTTGCTGTGGTATGGCTACTGCACAGGTAACCCAGGAAAAAAGGTGCGAAATGATTGTCTGCCACTGCTTTCAACGAGAGGGGGGGCCTGACGACATGCACCCAGAACCAGCCGCGACATTGTTTTTGCCCCATTAGGCATTGGGATCTCAACCCAGAACGGGCGGTGGAGACAGTGGGAAC
Source organism: Dermochelys coriacea (assembly GCF_009764565.3). Classification (NCBI taxonomy): domain Eukaryota; kingdom Metazoa; phylum Chordata; order Testudines; family Dermochelyidae; genus Dermochelys; species Dermochelys coriacea. The sequence continues at coordinate 198,718,056 of NC_050069.1, forward strand.
TGTGGGATAGCTACCCACAATGCAACACTCTGGAAGTTAACGCTAGCCTCGGTACTGTGGAAGCACTCCGCCGAGTTAATGCACTTAGAGCATTTTGTGTGGGGACACACACAATCGACTATATAAAAACGGTTTCTAAAAAAATGACTTCTATAAATTTGACCTTAGGGTATGTCTACACTGCAATTAAAAACATATGGTTGGCCCATGCCAGCTGACTTGGGCTCAAGCCAATGGGCTGTGTAGATGTTCAGGCTTGGGCTGGAGCCTGGGCTGTAGGACCTGTGAGGTGGGAGGGTCCCGGAGCTCAGGCTGCAGCCCAAGCCCGAATGTCTACACCACAATGAAACAGCCCCAGAGCCTGAGCATCATGAATCTGAGACCACTGCCACCGGCCAGTTGCAGGTGTCTAATTGCCGGGTAGATGTACTTTTAGGTAGCTAGGGTTCAACCATGTATCTTTTTACATTAAAGTCAAACCGTTGTCTTGCACCTGGAAGTATATAGGAAGCCAATCCCATTTTTATTGAATCAATGTCCTGTATGTCCTGGTTAATGCTGCCAAGCAAGTAGGCAGCTGCAGTTTCTGAGTGGTGTTGGTGGGTGGCCCATGTATAGCATGTTGTCGTGTTTAGTAACAAAGGCATGGATTACTGTGGCATGGTTCACAACCAAGAGACATGGTCATAATCAGTATAACAAATACAAGTAGGGGGAGAAAATGTGGTTTGGACACTTGGAAATCCATTACAACTCCAAAAGCACCCTCAAATTGCAAACTTTTTAGACAAAGAGTAGGCAACCCCATCAACAGTGGATCATGCATCAGTTGAAAATGCTTCCCCTAACTAGCAGCATCTCTGTCTTGTCTTGTCTGAACTTCACCCAACTTTTTCAAGTCACTAGCTTAGCAACACATTGGGAAAGTAAAGACCATACACGGTCAGGGTCTAATAAGAAGGAAGCATAGAGCTGTGTGTCATTTGTAGACAGATAACTTTGCAGCCAAAATTTCCTCACTATCTTCCCCACATACTCATTCCAAGGGACATGTGACAGAATAGACCCCTGTGGAACTCCACTATTGAGGGCAGCAGATTGCCCAACATTCTGGAGTGAGCAGGGGCGAGCAAGTGAGACAATAAGATCTCATGATCAGTGGTGTTAAAGGCTGCTGACAGATCTGAAAAATTTCACCTGGACACATGTCCATCTCTAGAAGGAGATCATCGGTTAATTAGACTAATGCAGTCTCTTTTACATACTCTGGCCAAAAGCTGGATTGAAAGGCACCAAGAAAATGGGAGGGCTACTCTCACACATGCACACACACAGACTGCTGAAATACATATTTATCATAGTTCAGGTACTGGGGGGTGCATCTGGCACTTCACTGTACATCTTACACATTAAACATATCTGAAGTAGTAAAAAACAACAACAACCAAACAAAAAACAACAAGCCCCCTCCCCACAACAACCTTTCCCCGCTTGCTGTGTGTAGAAGAGAGTATATACATCAGACTATAAAATTTCTCAAAGTTTTATTGTAACAACTATCAGAATAAATGTATTGTGCCTATCACCTTGCTATGGGGAATGTTGGTGGTACTTTGAAGTGAGTTATATAGTATAACCCTGAATTTCTAAAATTCTTAGGTGTTGTCAGACACATATACTGAAGTTCTAATGAATCAGGCTGCCTTGGGGAAGCCAGCCAGAGTCTCTGTAATTGGGGGAACCAGACTTGAAAGCTTGCTGCCAAATGTAACCCCCAGAAGAGTGACTAGGTTTTGATAACAAGGGGTTTTGAATAAGTAAGGACAGGGCACTCAAGGTTGCATATTATGATCCATTATAAAGTTTGACACATACAGCATGTGTTTAGTGGTCAAAACTTAAAGTTATTATAAGAACAGCTGTATATCTTTCCAACAAAAATCAGAAAACTTTCCAAGGAAGTTCTGTACCCATCTTCTTCAACTACTTCAGTTGTTTGTCTTACTAAGATTGCAAGCTCTTTGGAGACAGGGATTGTATTTTCCTCTGAAGCTTGTACAGTGGCAAGCATACCTGTTCTCTAGGATGAGCATTTTTGCAACTGGAGATGGGGTGGGAATAATTACACACATCCATGTTCACACACACAAAATGATTTACACTATTTAATAGCATATGGATGTAGGTATTGTATCTCTGTCTTCATGTGTAAGTATACTGGATAGACATTACTGTACGTAATTGACCTACATCAGTTTTCATCATCTGAGAATATGGCTCATATTGTGTGCATACATATATGTATTTAGGTGTGTGTACAAGTATGGTACCTCTGTGTATATCTATATATGTGCATGCATATAGTTGTGTTTTGTTGCTTTTTCTTCCTCTCGATACTCATGCACAATTTTATATTGCTGAAAGATACCAAGTGAGGCAGAAGTTCTTAATATTGGGCCAGAAGATAAAACCCGTGTGACATGGCTAAGCCATACCCTTGCAAAATCCTCCTTTCAGTTGAGCTCTGCAATGACCTATACACAAGTGGACACCTTTTCCTTTACTGGGTGAATTGAAGTATACTAAATGTTTTTTGGTGCCACCTCACTTAATAGTATGAAGTGGGCCATAAAGGTGCCAAAAACCCACAGATGCACTAATTGGCTAATGAGCATGGCTGACCTAAGGCATTGAAAGTCAGCTACAAGAACCCTTCTTGCATAAGGAACTGCATTCAAAGACTCAGATTAGCATATGCTGTTTTCATTTCAGATGGGAAGTTGGAAGGATTGACGCTCTGCAATGTTGTACTCTCAGTGGGCTGTTACCACGTCTTCTGCGGGATAACAATGGAATGGAACCAATTAAGAGGCATGAATATCATTTACTTCTCTTTGCTCCCTTGCAGGGATGTGCTATGTTATCTGTGACACCCCAGGGGGAACCCTAATTCCTTTAGATTCTATCTCCAGACACAGTGCAAGATTTAGAGGTACATGTATTTCTGCCACAGAAATACAACTTTTCTTATTAGAATTCATTTGGCTGAACACATAACCATTATCTTATTTACCCTTCCTTATTCTGCATGCTTATGCCTGTTCTCCCTATAATACAGTTAGGGTTACGAGCAGTTGTTCAAAGTGTGACAAATGTTTACTGTGCTGTTGCAATTTTACATTGACATGGATGCTTTAAGGGGAATAGAAAGAGAAGTGAACTGGTGCTGCAAGGAAAGGAAGGATGCAGGGGAGGGAAGGAAAAGAGGGAGAAGTCAAAGAAGAACAAGAGTACTTTTGGCACCTTAGAGACTAACAAATTTATTTGAGCATAAGCTTTCGTGAGCTACAGCTCACTTCATTGGTGTAGCTCATGAAAGCTTATGCTCAAATAAATCTGTTAGTCTCTAAGGTGCCACAAGTACTCCTGTTCTTTTTGCGAATACAGACTAACACGGCTGCTGCTCTGAAAGAAGAACAAGAAGACTCAGAACCAACTGGGAAAGAAAAGGAGGGAAAGAGGGGGGGCTAATTAAAGCAAATAAAGAGGGAAGGAAAAGTAACTCTTTGGCTTATAATTTCAGTGTGTCATATCACACAATGAAGCCTTCATCTCTCCCCCACCCAACCCCCATTAATCCCATTTATTCATGCTTTGAATAAGAGAAAGTTTTTGGATCTTAAATTCCTGTAGTGTCCACATACTATAATTTTGCTCAACATACATACAGCCTCAGACACACATATAGAAGGTATATCTCGGCTGCATGCACACAAATGTATCTCCGCCACCTCCAATCTTACCTACTATGATGGGGTGGATTCCCCACACTAGCCCTGCAAGAGCTGAATTAGGCCATGTGGACCCAATCGGCTAATTAGGCTGCAATCAATGGAGATTTAGGATAGAGGCAGCTAATTAAGGACAGGCTCACCTGTGCAGGAACAGCTTGGCTGCAGAGGGTAAGCTGCTGCTGGGAAAGCCTGCAGGGAAGGAGGCTGCAGTCACTCTCTCAGTGGAGTGAGTTGACAAATGGAAAACCCAGAGATGTGGGGGAAGTCAAATATGTAGGAAGAAGCCCAGGGAAACAGCAGCATGAGGTAGGACTGTACAGGGACTGTGGCTAAGGGTGGCAGGTATCCCAGGCCAGGCCAGGCCAGGGGAGGGGAGCCCCCAACAGCCAGGTGTAGCCTTGCCCATGCTCCACTTCCAGGCCTGTCCTGCTTTCTGCTTTTCCCCCGGCCTGGCCTGGGGCTAGGGCAGGCCAGCTCCCAGGGCTCTGGGATGTGGGGCGGCTGGGGCCAGTGCTTGCACCGCCTGCCTGGGGTAAAGGGTAGCTGGGGTAGGTGTTTGTTGCTCACCTGGTGCTCTGGGGCTGGGTTCTGGTGGGGAGAGCCTTAGGCAGAAGGGGCAGGGCTGGGGGGTAGTCTCCTCAAATGGGTAGTTCATGTGCCACCCTTGCCTGTGGCTGCTTGTTACAGGGTCCCTGGGCTGGAACCCAGGGTAGAGGGTGAGCCTGGGTTCCCCTAGCAGCCACTGTGGGAGAGGATGGTAAGAGCATTGGAGGTGCCAGCTAGCAGCTCTGGAAAGACTGAGGACCGCAGAGGTTGATTTATGGACACCAGTGTGGGTTGTGCTAAAAAGTTCATGTTGCCAGGGTTTTCTAATGATTGGGAGTCTACATTTATGGACAGGCTGGGAAACTTTTGCCACCAAAAGACATGTTATAAATGGAGTTACTGTTTTTCTGGGTGACCCCACATACCCCCCTTTTGCCTTGGCTTATGAACCCATCCTATAGGGCCTGGCCAAGAAAAGGTTCAGCTACACTTACATCTGGTATAGAATGGTGATTGAATGTGCATTTGGCAGATTGAAATCCCAGTAGGGCTGTCTGCAGACCTGTTTGGATGTGACTTCCAGTGCTCTTCATAATCTCTGTGAAGCCGAAGGTGAGCCATTTGCCCCTGAATGTAGGTATCAGAGTCATAAATTGCTAGTACACGTAACCAGAAATCTGAAGCAGGATGCACGTGGGCAACCGAGATCAGAAATGCTCTATGTTCCCATATTATGGACTTGTATGGCCCAATGGAAGAGGGATAATAGTGCATTTATAAATGTATAGTGCTTACAGTAAAAGAGGTACTGCCACATTTGCACAACAAAATGTGGGGAGATTGTCATGTACTGTACCTATGAATGACATGACTGCTTATGCAATGAAGAGGGTGGGGTATGTGGCAAGAACTGTGTATCTGCAGTATGGCCTGATGTAGATAAATGTATTGTGAAATAGGTTTTTTTTGCATATAACTTACCAATTGTCCTTTATCATGTGTTTACCTTTATTATTTGAAATACGTGTTAGATGATGTGATGGAGTAATGGTAATAACCTTTCTTAATAAAATAAAAGCCTCTATCTTTTTTTTAAAAAAAGAAAAGGAGTACTTGTGGCACCTTAGAGATTAACAAATTTATATGAGCATAAGCTTTCGTGAGCTGTATGCTCAAATTTGTTAGTCTGTATCCACAAAAAGAAAAGGAGTACTTGTGGCACCTTAGAGACTAACACGGCTGCTACTCTGAAATCTATTTTTAAACTTGAATTAGAAAAAATAAATATTAAACCGTTGCCAGGCAGGCCAGCTGCTAATAGCAAATGAAGACACTGGTAATAAAACAAACGCTATAAACCAAACATTGAACAGTGCAACCAGTGGCCACAAATGACCCCACTACTGTTGCATGTCTCCTGACATGCTGTTCGTCTGTTCTTTCCTTTCACATTTAGCACATACATGGAGCTGCTGCAGAAGGCGGAGGCATTTGCAGAGGTGGGCATCTGCAGAGGGGCAAAGGTATGCAGAAGGGAGGGGATCAGCACGGGGTTGGAGAACTGCATGGAATAGGTTTCCCCTGTCCAGCTGCTAAGTCAAGTCCTGATTACCTGGACCACCCAACCATGTAATGGTCCAAATGTGTCTAGTCTGCAGAACATAGTATCATGTAGAGGAGTCAGGACGTGGTTTGGGTGCAATAGGGTTCTATATTCTGGTCTACATAAGCATCAACAGTGTCTTGAATAGGCCTTTCTGCTGGTCTCTCTCTCCTTCCATCAACCAACATTCCTACTCTAGAAAGAGGGCTACAAGCCTTTCCTAGAGTACTGAAATGCCATTCTCTCGCTCTGTAGCCTGTCTATGCCTTTCCGCTTGCCATGAATCCCTCTCCCTCTGTACTGCATCTGCTTGTTGGTTCTATCCTGAATGTCCACCACAAATTCTTAATGGAAATGCTTCTGCTTGGACCAGTCCGTGACCATTCTGCATCTCGGGGACATGCTGCAGTGAGTCCATGCTGCTGAGGTGGAAGGACCAGCAGAGGCCGAAGGTCTATCAGAGGTTGAAAGGCCTAAAAGCAGAGCTCAAACAGTGCATTCTTGTTTCAGCACTTCACAACAGGTTCAGTGCATCCCCAGGTAAAAGTGCCTTGTTGAATCTCAAGGCTGTAAAAATGAGCTTCAATGTATTTTGAGAGTGATGCCTTGGCTCCCAGAAAATCTGTAGGCACCACTCAGTGAATCACTGTGAAAGGACTGCACAGACCATGATAAACTGAAATTTAACAAACAAGTGTAAAATGGCTTGGCCCATGGGGGGCGGGGGGAGACGTGAAGAGGGGAAGGAGTCTTCTCTCTACTTTCAGGCATTCCACATTCTCAAGGATATAACAATACTAGAGGTTTCAGAATGGCAAAGAGATTTTTATTCCAAGCTGCCGATGCTAAACCAGCCATGTATGTCTAAGAAGTTTTTAAACTTATGATGACAGAACAGCACATCTACAAGTGGAGTGGGCTGGTGACCTACAGAGGAGAGGCTGGGATATATTCCCTTCCCTGGAATTTGACTACCTAACTAGAGTTCCTACTATAGGAAAAGGTCTGTGGCAATTGGCATTGGCAAAAATTTTGAATTCCATGTTGTGGTGGGATGACACCAAGGTGCTGGAGTGTAACGGGCTACTAGCAGATTCATTCAGTACCACCTGAGGCTTGTAATGTCTTTTTGCATTGGGTCATAAACCAGAAAATTGTTCCCATCTTTATATTAACAACAAACATGGACACAGAAACTTGCCAGGCTGAGGGTGGGGCTACTTCTGCCTCTTTTTTCTGCTGCTGGTTCCGTGACAGGCTGCTCTTCTGAGGGAGCATCAAAAAGCTTCTCTGATTTGGGACCCAGAAGGTGCTGCAGCTTGTCCAGCAGCAGAGCAACCCCAGGGACAGGTTTGAGCATAAGAGTCACTTTGGCAGCCTCATCCATAAGTTGCTCTTGAGCTGTCTAATCCACTCCCTGCACTGGTCATCAGTCCAGTGAGTCCCTAATGCTGCCAGCTTCTTTGCAATTTCCTGATACACATGTCATTCCTGGAGCTCTTGTTAAAGTTCATCTGTTTGCTTGCCTTGCAAGAGAGGTTAACCAAAATCTATCTGTATCCCAGGGTTGGCTAGCAGTGTGCTTGGCAAGGGACTTCTTTGTATCAGTGGCCATTACAAACACAGGAGAGGGTTCATTCTGCTTGCAGCTCAGAGGGCACAATGAAATGGAAGCGTTAAAGGCCGAGCATCTGTACTCGAACAGGAGGGTTGTCTTTGTTTCCTGAGAGTTGATTGGCCAGTCTTGGTGTTATGCTATACAAAGCACACAGGATCTTTTATAAGAGAGAAGGCAAATACGCCCTATTTATTGAAAATACTACAGTTAGCATATGCTTTTCAGTCACATACGCATCATGCACATGGTTCTGCCAGTTGATGGTTTTATAGTTACCAGTCCAGAGTCTGGATCAATCTAGTGGCCAGCCAGATTGGTCGCAGAGGGGAGCCAGGCTCTGTCAGTCATGATCCGATGCTTCTGGAGTAATGGCAAAACAAACCCAAAGTCCCATGGCAAAGTACCCTATTCTTATAGTTCCTTTCTCTGTTGAAGTCTATGGATTTTGCTGTCAGTTTGTGACAGGTTACTCCTTGATTGGTGTTATCATCTGATGTTAACATTTCAAAACACTTCTGAGAGGGTTATCCTGTCCTGGATTGATTTAATCCCATGTCTTTAGGGATGCTAGCCTTCACCTCAGGGTCGTCAATTTGCCCTTCCTCAATCATGGATGCGCATTGATGTTCTCGGGCAAGAGAAGTCTCCTTAGGCATCTTCGCCCCTCCTTTCTTGACCATCTGGTTAACAATGGCCTTCATACCTTATCTTTTCCTGATGCATGCATTCCCCATTCCTCCAGTCTTTCACAGAAACCTTCAAAGGTAGCAGAATACATTGTAAATTACGCCTTGCTAAATCTTATAACTAAAATGATTCACATTGGTTTCAAGCCCTCTACATTTCTCTAATCTATTTATCATAGACACAATACAAAATCCTGCCTTTTACTAACTAAACTTTATAACAGGTCTGAATTGTAATGCATATGGGAAACAGGGTCCCAGTCTCAGACAGTCATTCCTTTCTGTTGTTTAAAAAGGGTGTCTGGCAGAATGAAATCAAGGTTTACATCAATTCTTATAGTACAATTATAAAATCCTGCCTCTACACTGGGGCAGTGTCCTTTGCGCTTTCTGTTCTATGTCATTGTGGGATAGCGTTGGCAGACTCCCAGGCCCACAGCCTTGGGGAGATGAGGGGGGCCTGAGCTGTGTCCACAATGCAAAACAATAGTTTGGACTCCGGTCCCTGCAGAGACTGGGCTTGAACTCTCCACCCTGGCAGGCTCCAAGCCCTACTCAGACAGAATTGTGTGTAGACGAGGGGTTCTCAAACTTCATTGCACTGCAACCCCCTTCTGAGAACAAAGCAGAACAAAAACTAACCCCAGGAGGGTGGACCAAAGCATGAGCCTGTCCGAGTACCGCCACTCCAGGTCGGAGGAGAGGAGGGGAGCAAAACTGAAGCCTAAGGGCTTCATCCCCGGGCATGGGACCTCTAACCTGAGCCTCGCTGTCCCAGGCTGAATATGAAGCACCAGTTCTGGGTGGTCAGGGGGTGGAGCTCGGGCTTGGGCTTCAGCCCTGGGACCTAGCCAGTCTAACGCCAACCCTGGCAACCTCATTAAATGGGGGTCCCAACCGACCTATAGTTTAAGAACCACTGGTAGACGGAAGGAGGGTTTGGGCTTGAGCCTGAGCCGGGGCTTACATTGCAGTGTCAACAGACACTTAGTTAACAAGGGAAGAGGCAGGAGATAAAGGGCGCAAAACAAAGAGGTGCCAACTGCAGCAGCAAGGACTTGGCATCAGAGCTGTGTAAATAACTGGTATATTTGGTTCAGTGGCTGAACTGAAAAATCAGAAAACAAATGCAGTTTTGCATCACCCCCAAACAATTTTTAGCAAATCAAATAAGTAGAAAAATTTTCATTTAGTGTGAAACAATGTTATTCAACCCAAAACAAAACATTTTGTTCCATTTTGGGATTTTTTTAGCCTTTTAAAAAAAATTGCAGTAAAACTCAAAAGAAAGGCATTTTGAATTAAAAAATCAAAACATTTTATTTAAATGTAAAAAAAAAAAAAAAAAGTTTGAATTCTTTTTTCTATTTCTCCCCCTACCCCCCATTTTTTTTGACAAAAACAATTTGGTGAATTCAACCCAAATTCATGAATTGTTGCAGTTGACCCAATTTTTTTTTTTTATAAAGGTTTTGTATGGAAAACTTTCCCCAGCTCTAATCAGCATGCTACCTGAGGCACCACGTGACAGCCAGAGCGATGTTAGAGAATGGCAGTCCTGGTATTGCCTGGGTCAGTAGTGTTAAAGCTATTTTTTGGTATGCAGGCTACAGAAAAAATTGAAACAATGACTTGCAATGTTGGAGCCCATATACTATGGAGAATGAATGAGGTGGTAATGTCTGATGACACAGCCAAAACATTAGTATCTGACAGCCATGGATTTATGGATCCAAATATAATTTTTTACTGAGGAAGAGGGAGATCTTTTTGGTAAATAGGCCTCTAAATTGATTGATTGGATTCTGGTAGGTATCAAAATTGATGGGCTACTCCACAGCAAACAAGTTCCCTATCAATAAAGGATGAAATGGATAAAAGGTATAAGTAATGGGCAAGGACAATACAGTCCACAGGTATGACTGTAATCTTCATTACTTGGGCGATGTTCATCCAGAAATACAGATTCAAATGCAGATTTGGGTTCACCAAAACATTTTGTGAATTTGTCAAATTGGGTTAAAAAAATAAATAAAAGAAATAGAAATGTTTTGATTTCAAAATTCTTGAAATGTTTTGATTTGAAAGACTTTTCATTTCAAAGCTCATCAGAACTGAATTTAGACTTCTAACATTAAGGCATTGCTTCCTAAAGTTCTACATTCAAATGACTCTGGTGTGCTGAAGTGGGAATTTTCTTAATATATTTTGTGTGAATGCTGTGTGCCTCAGTTTCCCCATGTGCTGCATGTTTTTAGGTGGAGGAAAAGGTAGTTTTAATTTTGCAAAGGACCTGCCACAAGTGTCACCTGGCTGCTGGACGATGGCCAGACATTCAGTAACCTAGCAACTGATGATCCAGGGGCCCACCCTCTGCAAGAGGCCATCCAGCTGGTACCAGATGGAGAACAGAGCTGAGATGGAAGCCAGGTGACTGGTTTTGCCTGGGAAACACAACAAAGGATGGAGGGGGAGCAAATGGGCATGACATAAATTTGGCTGCTGAAAACATGTCTCGGTCCCCTTTGTGGGTCTGGCTTGGTGAGCCAGGGCTCTGGGACTGACCAAGAGGGACCCGGCTATAACTTCCTGCTTTCTGTGCTAACAAAGAACTTTTCCAAGCTGTGTTCTAGATAATAATAAACCCTTCTGTTTCACAATGCTGGCTGAGAGTCACTACAGAAGTTGGGGGTGCATGACTCCTCTTAGGGGGATATGTGTGTAAGGCTTCCCCAGGTGTCCTCTTCAGGTGGACTCGGTGCAGGGAGCTCATGTTGTGGAACAGAGGTGCTGAAGGCTCCAAGGTTGGTCCCAGGAAATGGTGAAGCCAAGAAGGTTTACCTTAGTGAGAGTGTGCCATGAGGGGTTGTCATGTTGAAGAGGTTCCTGCCTGGGGTTGATTCAGAGCTATTTGTGAGCACTGATATTGTGCACCTGTGACAGCAGTAGCCTCTACCGAATGCTGTGGAAAAAGGGAGAAATTGCATAATGCACCTGGAAAAAATTGTGCGAGACTATAGCATGGAAGGAGGGAGAATTTTTCGTGATCCCAGGTGGCAGTGTATAATAGGGGGAATACTAGTCTATGTAAACTATAAGAACAACAGCTAAGAGATAGCTGAGTAGTTTAATATAAGGAGATCAAAATAGATGAATGAGAAAAGAACTCAGGAAGTTCTTTCTCTTTCAGACAGAGGTAGACTCAGTCTACCATCTAATACTATATTGGAAAGACACAAAGTAGGCTAACAGCCTGCTCTGTGTTTTATTAGTCGATCAAATAAGGCATTGCCTGATAGCAGAGGGAATCTTAATTACATCTGTTTGTTGGATCAGCGAAATACAGGTACATATCAGACTTGCGCTATAGTTTGTTACCATCACATTATCACTAGCCAGAGAGGGCAGGCATCAGGCACACACAGGTATCAAATACTTTCACAAGCTGAAGATGCAGTGACAAATCCTGAGAGTTACAGAGCCCTGTTGTGCATTCAATAGGAGCTGTATGTGCTCACTGTTTGTTCTCCCTAGATCTCGCCCCAAGTTTTCTCATTCACTCCCAAAAGGTTCTGCACTGTGGTCGCTAACCTTTCTCCTTTTTTTTGTTACAACTTGGAAACAATGAAAATCAGCCATAGAGCCTCTTGCACCTCTCTATCTACTATGACAGGTTTCAGAGTAGCAGCCATGTTAGTCTGTATTCGCAAAATAGTCTGTAGCTCACGAAAGCTTATGCTCAAATAAATTTGTTAGTCTCTAAGGTGCCACAAGTACTCCTTTTCTTTCTATCTACCATATGACTCTGCAGGTGTTATCACAAGATCATGGGGCCACTGTTAGCTCTGTGGAGGTTAGACAAACATGTATTGGGGATGGTCTAGGTTTGCTGGGTCTTGCCTCTGTGTGGGGGCTAGACAAGAAGACTGCTTGAGGTCCCTTCCAGCCCTACTCTTTTGATTCTAACAAACAACTAAGCATTTACTTTTCTTAGGCCGTGCAGTTAGTGTGGCCCAGTAAACAGGGAAGCTGGGTTCTCTTCCTGACTTTGCTATGGGTCTGCTGAATGATTTTTGGATAACTCGCTTAAGCTCTCCATGCCTCCGTTTCCCCATTTGTAAAATTGGGATAATGATACTGAACTTTGTAAAGTGCTTTGAGATCTAATGATGAAAAGACCTATATTATATTAAAGTAATTTAGCAATAGAGTTGATCGATCAGTTTGTTACTGAATGGTGGGCTCCATATCCTAGTTAGAACAATAAGTAAGTAGCACTTGTAGGTAGGTCAGTGCAGAGATGTCTCAGATGAAAGAGGTTGGGTAATCTCTTAAAGGGAAAATATGAATGTGGGGAGTCCACATAGGCTCTCTGTCTAGATCTGGCTCTGCCTGCAAGGGAGGTTATCTAACAGGTTGCTTTCTACACACACCTGTTTAGATGTACAATATCTTGAGGGACATGTGTTTTCCTATTGGCAATGAGTCTGCAAGAATTATGAGAATGGAATTTACTGTAAATCCCTTTCAAAATCAATTTAATTGTTAATGATCCTGGGGAACAGGTTCACTCCTTTTAAACAGCTGAATAAGGAGCTGATGAATCCACCTGAGAACTACTTCTCCAGCCATGGGAATCGGATTAAAACAATTGTATCTAAAGAATGGTCTCACTGACCTGAATAAGGAGATCTATGAAGGGATTATTTTTAATGGAATGGAAAAATCTCTAACTGTTCTCAACAAACCTGGCCAAAGAAGCAACCCAATTCTTCTCACAAGTTGGCCAACTGGACCTCTTTCTCCAGGTGAAGGGAGTCTGGATTATATAGGTGGCTTTCTTTTCACTAGAATACCCCCATTTATCTCCTGTGGCCAAAATCGGGCCCACTTGCACTTAGGATCCTAAACAGGGATTTAGGATCCTTGTTATAGGGTAGCCAGTTCTGAAACTTGTGGCATTGATTCTGATTAATTCAGTGAAGGAAAAATTGTAGAGTAAATGTGCCCAGCAAAAGTCAATGGCACATCATTATCCCATTAATAAATAAACCCAACTTTGGTTGGATCATAGGCTTTTGAAGACCTTAAAAGACTGGGGATGGAAAAGCTTATAGAAGTGATCCCTTTGAAGTCAATAGTAGAACTCAGATTAAGGTCAATGGGACCAAGATTTCATTGGAGATTTACAAAAAGAAAAAGAAGCTACTACTAGCTACTTTTTCAAAACTGGTTACACCTAGTACTGACTGAAAAAGTCACTGAAACTTGGTGGCCCATGTGAAATAAATGTTAGATCACACTGGTTTTCACTTGCCACGTATCCCTCTCTGGCAATCTCATGGTCTGTGTATACATTTAAAGTGTCATGATACTGGTAAATTAAAGCCAGTCTATTAATAGACCATTATTACATCTGTCTTTTTATGGTAATTATGTCTCTATGTGAGATGGTAAAGCAAATCATACACACCGCATATTGATCAAATCAAGGTCCATCCCTACTTTATTTATTTAAGCAGTGAAATAAAAATTAAATTGTTGGGTCCTCAGAACTGAATGAAAAATAAGGTTTAAGCTATCACAGGCATAAATACAGTGTGCTTTCAAAGGGGGAGAAAAAATGTCATGTGGCATTGACAGACTCTCATTTTTCTACATCCAATGTAAAGAAAAGCATAGATCCATACAAAGTTTGACAATCATAAGACACCAGAAGGAGTGAAGACTCCAAGACCGCTTGTTAAACAATGATAACTTAAGAGTTCAAAACAGGATGGAGAGAGACAAAGCGTCAAGTCATACAGGGCCCATATTTTAAAGAAATATCCTGCCGTGTCAGTAAGCTTAATTAAGTTAGGCTTTAAAGTTTCCAGCCAAAAAAAATCCAAAAAACTGAATTGGCATTCCAGTGATTTAGAATTAGCTTGTACCTAGTCAGGGACATGGCCCTTATTGTTAAGCTGGGCACCGATGTGGTCATTAGATTGTTTCAATGCCTACTTGACAGAGCACTGTGTCACAATTAGAGGAGAACTCTATTGTATTCAGCCTGTCTTATTTCTTCTATAACACTGTGACGGGGTGCACAAAGCCCAGATTGGTCAGGTGAGGGTTAATGAAGTGCTCTGGGCTTAAGCAGCCCTGTCCCACAACACTTGGAAGGCATGTCAGACCTGGAGGGAGGACATACAAAAAGAGCAGCTCAGCTGGTGGCAGACCTGGGAGGAGAATAGACCTTTGATCCTTAGCTCCTGGAGAGAGCCTGGCTGAAGGCAGGAGCTGCTGCCTGTCAGGGCCCACTTTGAGGGAAAACTAGGCCTGAAACCTAACCATTTCTTTGGGACTATTATTAGAGCCTTGCTTATGGGCACTGAATAAAGCTTTGGCCTCCCAGAGACAGTGCAGGGAGAGAGCCCCATCAGCACGCTGTGTGTATTCATTTGGTTTTTTTTTTTTTCCTTTTTATCATTGCTAGCCCATGGCCTCCCATAGCCTCAGTGTCAGGGTTGAGTCTCCCGCAACCAAATCCGTGCTATTGACAACCTAGAGATCAAAGAGCAATGACTGGGTGGGAGTTCAGAGCCCATCATGCCCCTAAGGGGTTCCCTTGGGGACCAGGCCTGTGACAGGCACCGATCAAATACCATCAACATTTTGTAAGTGAATTCTTATCACCAACTGCCATAGCATTTACATGTATGCTTTCAGAGTTATCATTTAAAGTATCCCTATCTGCTCCATTTTGAAGACATCTGGGTGAAAACTTGTTCATAAAATTTAAGTTTGGGGATGATAAAACTTGTACCCAAGAAGACATTGGGTGAAATCCTGGCTAAATTGATGTCAATGAGGCCAAGATTTCACCCATTATAATTGTTCAGAAGTACGCCGGAAGGGAATGATGCAAATCACAGTTTGCCTTTCCCTGGGTGTTATGATAAAATCACACAAGTCTCTCTTCCACTAGATAGGGGTAAGGCTGCTTCTGGCTCGGATGGTCAAACACGAAGATAGATTAGGGTGAGGTCGCATGTGTAGGAGAACTTTGAGATGAACAGAATGAACTTCAGTTTAACTTTTTTCCATGGTGCGGAAACACACTGAAACACTGGCCCCATCTACAGTATGCTGAATATTTCAGGATGCATTGTAATTGCAGCCGTCTGTGGTTCCACTGAAACAAAAAAAAAGAGTGGGGATACGGGGAATTTTTGTTTCATCCTCCTTATTTCAGTACATTCAAAAGAAGAACTGAGATCACATTCACTTCATGCCAACTGACTCCTCCAGTTGCTAGTAGAGAATGTTGAACTCACTATTTCCTAAAAAGTATCTCCCCCAGATTGAAAACATCCCATTCTACCTAATCATACTTCCTATCATATCAAGTGTCATGTCTCTGATGTACAGGACTAACCTGAGGTAACTATTTTCTACCTACGCTATGTTGAAAAATACTAACTGATTGCTGAAGGAAAGAAGATGGGACTCGGAAAAGATCTAAAAACTATCAAGGGAAGGATTATGGGTTGATACAATGGATGTCCCTGGGAATCTTTCTCTCCTCTTTCTCCAGCTAATTATTGGATAATATGCAGTGGAACTGGAGATCTCAGAGGATTGGTGATTTCACCTTTATTTCATTGGTATCATTCCAATATGGGCTGATGATCACCAAAAATTGTGGTAGGTGAGTGTGTCTGCATATATAGGGATTGTGGTATAGTATCTGACCACATTGCACAAAAGCTGGCAAATCTTCTATTCCTAAAGACAATTGGACCAACACACAATGTTCTTTGCTTTGGCTAGTGTGCAAAGTTACAGGTGCATTCAGAAAAGGAGGACTTGTGGCACCTTAGAGACTAACACATTTATTTGAGCATAAGCTTTTGTGAGAAGGTGCATTCAGTTCACCAGCAGTTCAAAATGCATTAAGGAGCTGTCTTTCAAAAAGTGCCATTGCACCCAAGCTGTGAACTCCCCAGGGTTGCCCAGCCATGCATCCAAATATTTTTAGCAGCTCCGGTTATCAGCTTCTCACTCCTCTCTCTTTTAAATGTGAGCTTTCTTTTCCAGCATCTCTCTTTTGTCTGGGTGAGTGCATTATAGCTTTCTCACATGACAATGCTTTAAACTCTTAGTTGATCATTAGTAAACATTTCTGATTAGTCACCTAATGTAGCTGTTAAATGTTCAGTGATTGCAGTTTTAGTGCAATTCCTTGGATACCTTCGCTGGCAACTTTGCATAGTTTAATTTGACAGTTCAGATACCTTTTTGCTTTTATTTCTTCTTCCAAGTAAATTAACAATATTCCTTTTGTTATATACAGAGCAACCCATAGGCATGCCTGCACTCCAGTTCTGCTGAGGGCATAAAGAAAGAACTTCTGAATTTCTAATTATAGCAACTGATAGGGAGCTGAAGCCAGAACTGATTTATGGAGCAGCTAAGTTCATGAGTGAGTGCATCATGTGCTCCACCTACTGTAAGCCAGGGAATTTCTAAACACTAGCCTATTGAGGTTAAAAAGCTGCAGTACTTTTCCACATTCCTTTATCACTTCTATAAAACGCTAATCCTGTGGGTGGAAAGTTATTTTGTATAATATGCCTCTTCTTATTTTAGGAGAAGGAGAATCTTCTGAAAGCAATCTGTGGATAATCCTCATTAAGATACTATTAACAAGATGTATTATTAAAAATGTGCTTCTACTGTTGAAGCAATTGCCCTTGATTATAAATGGGTAAATTGGTTAATGAGAATAGTAGTTAATTGGAAGTATTACAGCCAAACAGGGAAATTATATGAAAGTTAAATATATCACGTTGTCTCTTGTAGATACTTAATTATCCTGGAGAGAGAGAATAATAAAATATAGGTATAATATTTTAAAAATACATTTCAGACCTCTGACTTCTGTTCAGTTTTATTTATACAATGGTGCACATTTATTCTGGTGAAACTGATCTGAAACTATTTCTTTTAGGTCTGTAGGCAATGTGGCAAATTGCCGGCAGTACTTTGAGTCTCGCGCTTTCTCTTCTTGAAGAGGGCTCAGGGCACCGTTTCTTGCATCTGAACTGGGATATTAACTGCCCCACTAGTTTCCTAGAGGAGGGCAGTGGAGAGGGAGGGACCCGGGCCTGCCCTCTACTCAGAGTCCCAGCCCAGGGGTCCTAGGGATAGCAGTAAACCACTTGAATTAGTGGTTCCTTCCCCTGGGCTACTTCCCTCTCCTGCCCTTCAGCTTGTGGGGCTTCCTTCCCTCCCTCTGCACAAACCAGGTGTCCCTTTACCTAGGGTCTTGGTCTTCTTAGCTCACCACATCACTTCTCCAAACTCTCCTCTGCTTCCCTCCAAACTGCTCTCTGCTCCAACATCAATTCACTCTGCTTCAACTCCTTCCCTTGTCTGATTGAAGCAGGGCAGGGTTATCAGTGACTGGCTTCAAGTGCTTTAATTAATCTATAGCAAACTTTCTTCCCTCTACAGGGAATAAGGCTCCCTTCTAATACTCTCCTGCTGCCCTCTGGCCATGGTGTATCACAACAAGAAAACATTGAAATAATCAGAGATGGCTTTTTCATTCTAAAATTTTCAATACACTAATGGGTCAGTCTAATAAAATGTCACCAAGCATGCCGTGCAGAAGGACCGGCGCAAGGCCTGTGCACTACTTAAGCCCTGTGCAAAGTTGTGCTGGCCTTGTGCATATAGGTCAATTCCATCCTAGATGCCACATTGTGACGCCTATATTGATGCTAAGGTACTGTGTGCTAAGGCAGAGGTGGGCAAACTACGGCCCATGGGCTACATCTGGCCCGCGGCACCCTCCTGCCCGGCCCCTGAGCTCCTGGCCTGGGAGGCTAGTCCTCAGCCCCTCCCCTGCTGTTCCCCTTCCCTGCAGCCTCAGCATGCCATGCCTCCGGTGCAACCCTCTGGGCGGCCAGGCAGCATAGTTGCAGAGCCGCAGCCTGACCCAGTGCTCTGGGCGGTGCGGCTGTAATGCTGCCAGCCACCGGTGCTCCAGGCAGCTTGGTAAGGGGGCAGGGAGCAGGAGGGGTTGGATGGGGGCAGGAGAGTTGGGGGTGATGGTCAGGGGGCAGGAATGTGGATAGGGGCCGGGGGGGGGGATCAGAGGGTGGCGAACAAGGGGGTTGGATGGGGAAGGGGCCCCGGGGGGGCAGTCAAGAAGGAGGGGGGGTTGGATGGGGCGGCGGGGGGTAGTCGGGGGCAGGGGTTCCTGCAGCTCATGAGGTTGCATGCCCAGCACCAACTCCTTTATGGGATGAAGTTTACTCCCTAGTCTAGATGCCCAGCCAATTCCAACCAGGTGGTGTGCAGGGGGGCAGGGCAGAACCTGGCCCCACCTCTCTCCTGCCCCCTCTGGGCACCTTGAATCCTATAGGGGAACAGGGAAGGAGCAGCCTTAGAAGCACCTTTTTAGATGTTTATGAAATTTATCTCTTTTTGAAATATATGAATGCAAAAGAGACGTGTGGCTAGGCTGATTCAAGGGGAGGGCTCCTTTGGACTAACTTTGCAAGTATATGAACAGCCTCATGGGTGAACTGTTTACGAGTAGGATGGAGGGCAGTTGTTGCAGTAGAAGCACTAGATGTGACACAAAGCTGAGGCCCTGACCCCTTGGGATCATTAAAGATCCAGTGGCGCTATTCACCTTAATTATTAATCATGTAGATGGTAAGCTCTTTGAAGCAGAGATTGTCACATACCATATATTTGTGCAATGTCATGCACAATCGGGCCCCTGGATAGCTTCTACACACTACTGTAATATAAACCTTTAATCAAACTGAGTAATGATTGAATCCTGCATATTAAAACTCCCCCTGGAGTTTCAATTGAAAGTTACTCTTCATTTCTCCTCTTGAGGAAAAAAAAAAATTGTGTGTTGCTGTGGGGACAGTGTGGCTGCCACAATCCATCCCAGAACTGGCTGCATTGTATAGTAGTGGCTGGTGAGTTTTATACTAAATCTGTAGAGCAGTAAGGCATCCTTCAGGCTGAAAGACGCTCTGTAACTTTAAGGTAATTTATGTGTGTGTTGGGGTGGGGGAGGCCTCTTACTAGACAACATTTTTCATTCAATTCTGCTAAGCAAAAATCATATAATTTTGCCAATTGCCTGTCATTTGTCTGCTGTGGAATGCTGAGTTGAGTACACAGTGGATCTGTTGCCTAAAAGGTGCGTGGGAAGATGATGGTACATGTTTGTAACAAAACAAGGTTCACACAGGGACCTGTAGGTTCGAAAATCATCACTAGATACCCAAAACTAGAGTTTAAACTGTTTATCCAAAAGCTACAAAGTGTTTAGGAGCTTATGTGACATAATAAAAAATGTCCTGCCAAAAGCACACTCTAGTGGAAAAAATTAATAAGTATCAAATATCCGATCACAGATCTGTGAAAAGAGTAATTTGGATTATCCACAGATAGTTAACTCCCAGAATTTCTTATTGTTGGGACATCGCTTCTTTTGTCTGGTATCTCCTCTCAGAGATTATTCTACTGATATGTGCTTCATTTCACATGTTCCCTTTAGAGCATTTGTTGTTTGCTATAACATTTTTCTTACCCTGATATGAAGTACTATTATTTTGCTTGTCTTGCTCGTTGTAGAATGAAATTACTAAAACTTTACTCTCCTTCTAATTTACCAGGTCCTGGCTCACCTGAAGTCTACAACCTGCTTTTCTCTGATGAGTTGACGCAGCATTAGAGATTCTAAATTTCTCTGAGCCTTCATAACCCAGTTTGCTTATTCAGCTCAAACAACTCTCAGCTCTTAGCCCAGAGGTGGGCAAACTATTGAGTTCTTGGCCTGGGAGGCTCGTCCCTGGCCCCTTCCCTGCTGTTCCCCCTCCCCCACAGCCCCAGTGCGCCACGCTGCCAGCGCAACACTCTGCGCGGTCAGGCAGCCTAGTTGCAGAGCTGCGGCCTGACCTAGTGCTCTGGGTGGCGTGGCTGTAGTGCCGCCAACCACCGGTGCTCCAGGCAGCATGGTAAGGGGGCAGAGAGCAAGGGGTGGGGGTTGGATAGAGGGCAGGGGTGTGTGGATAGGGGCCGGGGCGATCAGAGGGTGGGGAACAGGGGGGTTGGATGGGGCAAGGGGGCAGTCAGGAAGGGGGGGTTGGATGGGGTGGTGGGGAGCAGTCGGGGGCAGGGGTTCCGGGGGTAATCAGGGGACATGGCAAAGGGGTGGTTGGATGGGGCAGGGGTCCTGGGGAGCAAGTCAGGAATGGTGGGGGGGGTTGAATGGGGCAGCAGGGGGCTGTCAGGGGACAGGGAGCAAGGGGTACTGGATGGGGTAGGTGTCCCGGGGGGGGATGCGCATGTCAGGGCACGGGGAGGGGGGGGTTGGATGGGGCAGAAGTCCTAGGGGAGCCATCGGGGGCAAGAAGTGTGGGGGGGTTGGATAGGAGGCAGGGGCCGGGCCACACTTGGCTGTTTGGAGCCTCCCCTAACTGGCCCTCCATATAATTTTAGAAACCTGATGTGGCCCTCAGGCCAAAAAGTTTGCCCACCCCGTCTTAGCCTCTATTCCTTAGTTGTTTCAAGCAACTTCTAGGATATTTTGAAGGGAGAAAAACAATTTGACGGGGGAAAAAAGGAATGCTCTCCAGGCCATTAGAGTGCTGAAAAAAGGTTAGAGCAAATGTTAAAGCAAGAAATTGACCAGTCTCTGTGGATATTTCTATGGCCCCCCCATCAACGTTGTATCTGAGTGCCTCACGGACACTTGTGAATTTATTCTCACAACATCCATGTGAGGAGGGCAAGTATTCTCATCCCCATTTTACAGATGGGATACTGAGGCACAGAGAGATGAAGTAACTTGCCCAAGGTCACAAAGAAAATTTGCAGCAGAACTGTGAAGTCCTTCCGGTCCTGAGTCCCTGAGTCATAATACTCTTCACTCCCCTCTTCTTCCACTTGTCTGGTTAGATGCTACCTTCTAGCTGAAAGACAGAGAATGCAGTCTACAAGAGCGATTCTTGTAGGCAGGTCTCTTATTCTGATCATACCTGAAGAGGAATGAAGGGTCGACAGATGAATTTACCTTTTCTTCTTTTATGCGATTCCGTGGCCCTCATTTTTAAGCAGCCTATTTGGAGATAACAGTTCGTCAATTTTTTTCCCAAGTGTCTGTCTTTTGTGGGCTCCATGTCTACTTTCTGCGTTTGTGTCTTTAGACTTTCATTAGTGCAGAATTGCTAAAAGTACAGAGTGGCACCTAAAAATTTTTCTGCAGATGTTCTTTATTCATTCCTCAACACGTGCGATGTTGCTCCTTTGATGACATCCAGGATATTTTCTTTTTTTCACTGGTTTTCTAACTGAACTAGTCTCTCGTGTCCAAGAGCACTAAATGCTATTGTCAAATAAAAATGCAGAGCTTTTGATATCTAAAGATCAGCCTTTTATTTAAAGGAGTTAAGTGAGTTAAATGTTTCAGTAACGCAATGCAAGTTTAGTTTTTCTGAAATTTCAACAGACTAATCACATTGCTTGACTGAATCAAATTGCTGCTTGACTCTTAATTCTTTCTCTGTTTAAATCTGTCTGATTGCTGAAACTTTTGTTTTTTGGTAACTTCAGACTGAAATTTTCAAACGTGGATAGTTAAAGTTGGGCACCTTAAACCATATGGGACTTGTGCACACTCATCATCTTTGTAAATCAGGCTTCTTATTTTGATCTAGGTGCCTAATTTATGTGCCACTATTTGAAAATATTGGCCTGTATTATAGTCTCAGTCCTGTACAACAATACTTCTAAAAAGAAAAGGAGTACTTGTGGCACCTTAGAGACTAACGAAAGCTTATGCTCAAATAAATCTGTTAGTCTCTAAGGTGCCACAAGTACTCCTTTTCTTTTTGCGAATACAGACTAACACGGCTGCTACTCTGAAACAATACTTGTATGACCCTATGTTGTATTTACAGAGAATTCCAAGGCACAGCTGTTTGTTTGGCTCTTTTAACAGACTGAGCTATGAAATCCTGGGACCTAGAGCTGTCTACCCAGATCCCTCCTTCTTTCAGTCTTAAAGCTTTGGGAAGTGCAGTGATATTGCTCCTCTTAGCTGGAGTATTAATGACATCATTTCAGTCATTAATGTATTAAGTGCCATGATGATAGGTGCCTTTATAAAAGCATCTAATCATATTGGACCCAAGCATGCCTCTGTGAATCATACAGAGAGCTCAGCCTTCCTTCGCAGGCAGAAGCAGTCATTTCCAGGGCAGGGTCCATGTCTGGCTGAGGACACGATGCTGGTTTGTGCAATTTGAGAGGAGTGGGCCTGGAGGATGGGTTCCTTTTGGGGAGATGACACATCATTCTCACATCTTTCCTGTGGAGATTCCTTGGATTTAGGCAACACAGCTGGCAGTGCAGTTCCATTGGAGCCACTTGGCCAAAGAATTGGATGGGGTGCCACCAGGCATGCTGCTCCGTGCTGTATAACAGCATAACTCCTCTCCTAGCTTTATGACTTCAAAATCTTTCCTATCCCAAAGAACCAGTGACACAAAACACTATCCAATCCCAGCAGCAGGCCCATAAGAAACGTAATACATAACGGGTGTTACAATTGCCATGTTCTGTCTTCAGCACCAACATCTCCCAAGGCAAAGAATTGTGTGATGTTGCCTCAAGAATTGGGTGGTGATCCTTTGCTCATTCCTCATGTTACAGCAAATACATGAAGAAAAATCCTGTCTAACTCATAAGCTATTACTCATGCTGCAGAAGGGGGTAGGAGGAATGTAGTGTGCTTATCCTAACTTATTAATGTGTTGCTTTCTGTTCCATTGCACAGTGATGATGGGATTGATGGGAAGAAACGGAGTGTCTGGTTATGGTTCGGCAGTGTACAGCGTGGTTTACTCATGCAGTGGCACATCTTCTCTAGGTAAACTGTTCATTTGTCACATTTCCTTCTCTTTGAAGGAGAAGTAGGGGTATGTGTGTGTGTTTGGGGGGGTGGTTAAAGTTAAAAGCGATCATGATGCAGCATCAGGATTATTATATTATCAGTTCAGATTCATTGTGAGCTGGCTGTGACTCTGAGGCTGACATAAGTTCATAATGGTTTCCCTGAGTTGTGATCGCTGAAGCACATGTAGTGAGAGAACTGTCTAATCACAACACATAAACAAGTGCTAACAGCACAGATTTCTATAGTAAAGGACAACTTTAACTTGTAAACAAAAATGTTCTAAATTTGTATCTGTACTGGATGGTATAACATGGCTTAGCCTGAGGCTTGGCCAATTCCATTCACAACAGTTCAGCTCAGCAACGTCCCCTATTATTAGCAATTTGATACAAGAGGCTGCTGTTGGGTCCTTAAACATATATAAATAGAATCATATTTCATAGCTCTGACAGTATCTAAAGGGTGTAGGTGCTGAAGTGGGGAAAAATTTGACTTACCCCATAATCATCAGTGTGCCACTGGTACTGTCAGTGTAGCATTTGGATGAGTAAATGATAGATCTGGTTAAGGGTGAAATGTGGCTGGGATTACCACTTTGAGGGTTGACAGGTTCTTGTCCCAAGATCAGGCCCAATATTATTCAAATTATTATATAGTTGGGAACCTGATGTGCACAGTTACAACACTCACACTATAGGAACTCTTCTATATTTACAAATAGTTTATTAATACATTTAGCACATTCACAAACACCCCAACTCAGTAAGGGAGATATATTACAGAATATACATCTGCACAGCCAGATACTCCCACCATCCCTTGTAGAACAACCTGAAATGTTATCAATCATCTTCCTCATCACCATCGCCTTCCCCCTCATCACCAGTAGCCATCGTTCTGGCACCTTCCAAGGACTACATCGCCTTCTCCTACTATCCTTAGGCTAGGATGCAACTTTTATAATATGATACACTGATGCCAGTATGTTTGATGCATATTCAGTAGGATTTCCCCCTTTTCCTTATTTGTATATCTTCACCTTACTAATGTTGGAGTGCCTTTCTTCTAGAGGTTAGTGTATTGATGATCTCAAATTATTATCATACTGTCAATTCGTTGCCATGGCCCTCTTGTGGTTAAGTATCTGGGAATGTAGCTTACGTACCGGTTATATGCGTCAATTTGTTACCATTAGACTCTTGTGGTTGGGTCATGTTCCAGTGGTCAGAAATTCCCCTCAAACACTATTTTCAGCTCCCCAATACTTGGAGTTTCCTGTTTGGCCATATATATGTTCAAAATTTATCTGTTCAAAGTTCATAGGCTCAAGCCTTATGCTTACTTGCTGAAGGTAGTGTCTTCCAGGATATAGGCCTGTAGGTTCCTTGCATTACTGCTGAATATAATTAATAAAGGCAAGCTAGCCCTACAATATGACTTGGCTGTAATCATCATATTCTGCTCCTGCTCGACCTGACTAGGACCAAAAGGGATTTTTCATTTAATATTTTTAAATATATATATATATACACACACACACACAAAAATGGCTCTTATTTTCATGGATGTTTCCATCAGACATGTCCATTTTCAACATAATTTGTTTTGGAGGGGAAGGGTCTTCAAAAAACCAGAAGCAGGACATTTTTTGGTTGCCACAATGGAAACATTTTTGTTTTTCGTTTTTTAAATGAAAAATCAAAAGTCTTTTAAGAAAAACTTTGAACACATTTATTTATTTTTCAATGAAACATTTCATGGGAACAAACCCCTTTGCTGGAGCTGCTCAAGCGGTGAAGGGTGGCTAGCAGGAAAAGGCATAGGACCACAAAGCTCTGAGGGAAGCTGAAAATGTAATTAGCTACAGATTTCCCCTCGCAGAATGACAAGACAAAAGTCCTGATCCTTCACCCACCTCTCCATCACATCACTTGTTAGGCTCCATTCCTTCAAGTGCCCCAGCCCCAGACTCTCGATTGTCTCATCGTCCTTCTCCCACATCTGCACACCTTTATTATTCCTCCCACTTTTGCTCCCTCTGATGCCTGACTTCCCCTCTCAGCTTTGCATCTATCACCACTATCTAGAATAACCATCACTCCCCCTCTCAGTCTCTTTGCCTCCATCTGCTTGTCTCCCCACCAGCTGCCATTCAACTTTGCTCTTCCCTCAGCCCAGTGCCTCCTAAGCAGTAGGTGTGGGAGGAGCCTGACCTTTTAAAATGGGGTTCTCTGTCTCACAGGTGTGGGAGGCAGTTCTGCTGAATGTGGATATATTTCCTCTTCTTGCATAGGGATATCGGGCCAGAGGCATAGTTAGCCAGAAGGGAAAATCTGCTTTGGAATATGCAGCAATAAATTGACACATGATGGAGCTCATTTGTATGATATCTAATCCAGCTAACTAAAAAAGAAACAGGAAGATAGTAGAAATGTCAGTTGTTCAAGGGTTTTTCTTTTTACAAATGAGAAGTCAAAACTGCAGAATTTTCATTTCTTTTATTTAAATTCTTTCTTTCTATTTTGTTTTTTCATTTTTCTGGCAGGCCACTCATCAAAGCACAATTATGTCTCCCTTCCAGGAAAAAGTAACTAGTGTTGGGCAGCAGAAATCATTTCCGCTCATACTCTCAGACACATATATGAGGCTGATGCATTTCAGACATTCCAAAAGTCTTCAGCTAAGAAGAGTGATCCAACATTACTGTGGCTCAGTATCACATACCGTAAATGTTAGTTTATACCAATGAAATGCTAGAGACAGTATTTTTATACTTTTGCACAGTCTAACTCTTCCCACAGGTAATAGCAAGAAGGCTTTTTCTTTAATATCCAGCAAAAGCGCTATTTTTAGCCGTGGTCTTGGTCTGGCTTTGAAGAATGTCTGACACTGACACTTTTGAAACATTGTGTGTGGCAGAAACAGCACAAAGCTTTTCCTTCCCTGGAATATTATAATTACCTTTGGGAACTTTTGTTTCTATTCCATCCTCTGTCTTATTATGCCTTCTCTGATACTGAAAATCGTACAAAATGGCATTGTGATGTGGGTTACTTCACCTAATGGGACTTCCCAGTCATTCGAACTATTAGAAACAGACCAAAGGCCAGATTCATACTGTAAATGCATACAGCTCCACTGATGTCAATGGAATTGCACTCGTCTATGTCCAGTCTGAATTTAGGCCAGAGATTGATTTGGTTTTTCAGAATATATCTTTGCGCTTTCAGAGGTATCCTCACAACAACCCTGTGAGGTAGGAGCATAATATCATCCCTGTTTTACAAATGGGGAACTGAGGCACAGAGACTTACCCAAAGGCACACAGGTAGTCTCTGATCGAACAGGGATGATTAGAACCCAGGTGGAACCTGGGTCTCGTAAGGCCTCAACTAGCAACCGAACAACTGGGTCATGCCTGCCTTTCCCCCAAGGGCATGTTAATTTTTATATGATTCCACAGGTTTATATACCACAATTACCCTCACAAAATAATCCCCAAAGACATCCAATGGAAATCTGTAGGGACACTGGGTCAGATTCTCAGTGGTGTAAATTGACATATCACCATTGACTTCCACACCAGGATTATAGCAGCTGAGAATCTCTCCCAAAGTCTTTAGGACATTTCCTGTTGCAATGTAGAATTGTATATATTGACAAACTCTGCACCTAGACTGGTTAATTGCAGATATTCTCCTGACTTAAAATGCACAATGGGGCCTTGAGGCATAACAATTTCCCATGGTCCTGAACTACTCTTAAAAGCACCTGGAACGTTACATCAGAGTGATTCACTGTCAAAAGGCCTACAGCTTTCTACGTTGCTGCAAGTTCCTTTTTGTTACTGAGCTGCCCATGTGTCTGTGTGTGTATGCAGCAAAGTATACAGAACCTCTGTCCCCATATAAAAAATCAGATGTATTAAAGGAAGTAAAACAATTAATATAAAGGTTTTAGCTGCAGCATTATTTAATTTTTGCTACTTGATTTAACTTTTAACTTTTTTGAGGTCCTGGCCAACCTGCTTTGTCTGTAAACATAGTAAAACAGGACAGGGCATCTGTCTTATGCAATCTGATTGTCCTGACCCTACGTCATTTTCTCACTAACTAGATGCCCACTGAACAAAAGAAGGAATATGAAGATCTATGAAGGGAGAAATATCATGTAATTAGGATATGTTTTATACAAAGTGTGCCTTATGAGGTTTCATTCTAAAAGTCTTGGTCTGCTAGACATTAATATCTCGTTGGATTGTATGTGCCATCATTGTATGGGAAGTTATAAATTTTGGCTGTGTATGTGTTACTGAAACATGTTGTGAGGTTGAAAACACTCACAATCAGCCTTTCAGATACAAAAGTAAAAAGGACAAACAATGTTAATGGATTATTGAGGAAATGCGCACAAGGATTACCCCAGGAACTGTATACAGTACAAACTTCTCAGAGATAGCACTGCACAGTGGGAACTGTTTCACCCAGGCCACAGCACAAGAGCTTTCCAGCAATTGGGAAGAAGATATAAAAGGGGGACAATGACACATGGGAGGACCTCTCTCCCTGCAACAACACACCTGGAAACACCTGAGGGGCAAGGACTGAACTGTGGAAATGATGGTCCCAGGCTAGAAGGACCTTTAGCCTGTGTATGAAAACCTGGGAAAGCCAAGACAACTTGTGCCTTAAGAATCTGCCAGCCTGTTTATCACTCGGTGAGAATTTGCTAATCTAAATCCTACCTATCTAGTTTGTTAAAATCAGTTTGCGGTTTTTGTTTGTTTACTAAAGTAATCTACTTTGATCTTTTTGCTATTCCTTATAATCACTTAAAATCTATCCTTTGTAGTTAATAAACATGTTTTTGATTTAGAGAAACAAACATTTTGTGAAATTCGTAACTGGGGGCAAAAAGCTGTGCATATCTTCCTCCATATTGATGGAGGGAGGCGGGTAATTTCATGAGCTTATGCTGTACAATATTGGGTTTTCACCCCAGAGAGGGTGTGCACTTGAGTACTGAGCAATCCCATAGGTGAATCTTCCCATGCAGAGCTGATTTCAGTGTCTGTGTCTTTCTGCAGCTGGGTGTGTCCCTACCTGTGTGTGTGCTAGAGGAGGCTTGAGGGCCTGGCTCATCAGGACAGGATGAGGGAGCCCAAGCTGGTGGAACAGGCAGGCTCAGTGGTACCCCAATACATCAGGTGGCCCTGGGAGGCGGGCAACCATTACAGATGTATTGAACCTTGTAGCAACAAATAATAGGACAAGGTCAAAAAGTCATTCATTTTCTGCTTTATTTCAGTAGCTCTCACTTCTGTTAGTCAACAGCACCCAATTGTCAAAGACCAACAAATAGCTTATACCTCCCATTCAGTTGTGTAAGCTGTACCCCACCCCCTTCATTTTGTCTGTCTGGCCATCTATGAAGTTGGGGGTGGGTTTCCTGCAGATCAGTACCTTTGCCCATTAATCTAGCCATACCCACATACCTCTATCATATGGCTTCTGATCCATGGACTGGGGAAAGAGAGAATGTGGCCCAAAAAGCTGTATTTCAAAAGCTATGTAAGTATTGGCCATTTTCTTTCCTTTCCCCATTTTCTCAGGTGGTATATAAAACCCCCACGCAGGTGTTTATTTGCCAATACAGAAGCAGCCTGTTGCTCCTTTAAACTCACTGAAAAAGTTGGAAAAGGGCCAGGGCAAATACAGCATATTCCTGTTTTACTAGGATACTTTCAGTATGGATTACTGTAAAGTGTTTGTCAAGGCAATGGCACAATGTACAACTCTCTCCATCAGCTGTGCAGACATAATTAGATTGAAAACTTGGCCACTTTATCCTAATCCAGTACTGGACCAAATTGTATCATCAGTTTTACATCATACCATATCAGCACTGTTTCAAATCAATATTTGTTTTTGGTAGTGCACATGGTATACTGTACATATGATTAATCATAATGCTTTACTTTATACAGAGCATAAACATCTTGTACCATAAGTACTTAGAGGGCAACAGGTTTTATTCAAAGTAATTACATGTTAGTGACAACTACTTAAATAATTATACGGAGTGGATTCAAGGATATGTACTTTGTAGTCAAGACTCTGGCTTAGGGAAAAATGATACCCCAATATAAACACCTTCCATTTACCAACTGTTGAGTTTATAAACTACAAAGCTTGATTCTTCACTCCCTTACATCTTCTGCAGTCATTTATAGCTGTGTAAAGTGGGTGTAAAATGCTACCAGATCAGGATTGCCCTTCTTTCCACTCTCAGTGCACAGGGGTAAATGACAACTTGAATTGTGAACCAGCAGAAAAGCAGATGCTACAGTGGGCACTGCTTCTAAGGTTGTGTTCCTGGAATCCAAG
Organism: Dermochelys coriacea; assembly: GCF_009764565.3. Classification (NCBI taxonomy): domain Eukaryota; kingdom Metazoa; phylum Chordata; order Testudines; family Dermochelyidae; genus Dermochelys; species Dermochelys coriacea. The sequence goes on from NC_050069.1 coordinate 198,747,669, forward strand.
CTATTTGAATTATGATGTCTATAAATTCTTAAAGACCTATTGAGAAATTGTGCCCTCTCAGAGCTCTCAAAGCATCAGATATTCATAATAACCCCCAAATTATCTATCCAACATTCTGAAATATAGGCACACATTCTAGAATTTACTGAAAACAAATGAATAAATGACATCTGAAATTTATTAACCGAGCCATTTTTGATAACTGTTTGCTCCCAAAAATATTGAAGAAGCTTCACAAATGAAAAATGTTTCTTTTTTCTAACCCTCATCTCTCAAAGGTCTTGTAAATAATATAATAATATTTAGCTCCTCATAAGGACTGACCCCAAGCCACTGAAATCAATGGGAGTCTTTCCATTGACTTCAGTGGACTTTGGATCAGACTCATATGGTGCTTTTCATCCACAGAACTGAAATATTTCACAAAAGAAGGTTTTTATCCCTGTTCTAAAATTGCCTTCACTTTCCCAAATTATTCTCCACTGCTAAGAGGCCATGCATGTCAAATTTTAGGTAAAAGAGAGAGAGATGAAGAAGTTAAAAGTGGGCAATAATTAGACTTGTAATGGAAACCTTATCCTAGGTATTTGTCTATTCTATTCTGTTCCAGTTCTTAAGCCAGCCACATCACCATAGTATTAGATCACCTTCCAGAAGAGCATCTATTCAATATTTTCATTAATTACTCAGATAATGGAGTGCAGTGTGCATGCTTATAAAATATGCAGATGCCACCAACCTGAATGGGGCTCCAAGATACTTTGGAGGACAGGATTAGAATTAAAAATGACCATGACAAATTGGAGACTTGGTTTGAAATCAACAAGATGAAATTCAATAAACATAAGTCCAAAGTACTATACTTAGGAAGGAAAAAATTGAATGCATAGATACAAAATTGGGAATAACTTGTTAGGCAGTGGTGCTGTAGAAAAGGATCTGGAGGCTATAGTGGATCACAAATTGAATATGAGCAAACAATATGTTGCAGTTTCAAAAGGGACTAATATTCTGGGGTGTATTAACAGGAGTGTTGTACGTAAGACACAGGAGGCAATTGTCCCACTATACTCCACACTAGTGACACTTCCGATGTGGACAAATTGGAGAGAATCCAGAGGAGAGCAACAAAAATGATAAATTGTTTAGTAAACCTGACCTCTAAGGAAAGATTTAAAAACTGGGCATATTTAGTCTTGTGAAAAGCAGGCTGACAGGTGAGGAGGAGGAACAATCTTCAAATACATTAAGAGGTGTGTTATAAAGAGGACATTGATCAATTGATGTCTACGTCCACTGAAATAGGACAAGAATTAATGGGCTTAATCTGCAGCAAGGCAGATCTAGGTTAGCTATTAGGAAAACCTTTCCAACTACAAGGATAGTTAAGTACTGGAACAGGCTTCCAACGGAGGTTGTCTAATCCCCACCACTGGAAGGTTTTAAGAACAGGTTAGACAAACACCTGTCAGGAATGGTCTAGGTCTGCTTGGTTCTATGTCATCACAGGGGCTGAATTAGATGACCTCTTGAGATGCCTTCTCATCCTTACATTTCCATGATTTTTGACTAATCGATGTGACTAATATCTGTCACATGTTCATCTGTGTGTGCGTAATTTTACAGAATTGAAAAGCTTTCTAGACACTCACTTTGCTTATGTGCCTCTCAAGTGTCCCTCATTTCAAAGGACATCACTCATTTTAGTTACTTCCTTTCAGCACAAATTTGGCATCACCTCACCTTTATTTTTAAGAATTATTTACATCAGAAATAAAGAATAATGAAACTGAGGTTACAGAAAGATGTATGCAGAGTTGTAGCCATGTTGGTCCCAGGATATTAGAGAGAGAAATTGGGTGAGGTAATATTTATTATTGCAACATATTCTGTTCATGAAAGAGAACATAAGAACAGACATAATGGGTCAGAACAAAGATCCATCTAGCCTAGTAGCCTATCTTCCAATGCCAATGCCAGGTGCTTCAGAGGGAATGAACAGAACACGTAATCATCAGGTGATCCATCCCCTGTCGCCTATTCCCAACTTCTGACAAACAGAGGCTAGTGATGCTGTACCTGCCTATCTTGGCTAATAGCTGTTGATGGATCTATCCTCCATGAACTTATCTATTTCTTTGTTGAACTCCATTATAGTCTGAGCCTTCATAACATCCTCTGGCAAAGAGTTTCAGAGGTTGACTGTGCTTTCTGTGAAGAAATACTTCCTTTTGCTTGTTTTAAACCTGCTGCCTATTAATTTCATTTAGTGACCCCTAATTCTTGTGTTATGAAAAGGAGTAAATAACACTTCCTTATTTATTTTCTCTATACCAGGCATGATTTTATGGTTTACTTTCTCTATACCAATCATGATTTTTCTCTTTTCCAAGCTGAAAAGTCCCAGTTTTATTAATCTCTCCTCATACGGAAGCTGTTCACAATCATTCTGGGGTACAAAATATATCTGAAGGACACAACAGGTCATGCGGGAGGGGGCGGGGAGAGTGGCACTATATGTGAAAGAAAATGGAGAATCAAATGAAATAAAAATCTTAAATGAATCCACATGTTCCATAGAATCTCTATGGCTATCAAAATAAAGAACTCAATAATAGTGGGGGATTTCAATTATCCCCATATTGACTGGGTACATGTCACCTCAGGACGAAATGCAGAGAAACTAAATGAACTCTTTGCTTCAGTCTCAACGGCTGAGGATGTTAGGGAGATTCCCAAACCTGAGCCATTCTTTGTAGGTGACAAATCTGAGGAATTGTCACAGATTGAAATGTTGTTAGAGGAGTTAATTGAGAAACTTAACAGTAGCAAGTCACCGGGACCAGATGGCATTCACCCAAGAGTTCTGAAAGAAGTCAAATGTGAAATTGTGAAACTATTAACTTTGGTTTGTAACCTGTCCTTTAAATCAGCTTCTGTACCCAGTGACTGGCAGGTAGCTAATGTAACGCCAATATTTAAGAAGGGCTCTAGAGGTGATCCCAGCAATTATGGACCGGTAAGTCTAATGTTAGTACCGGACAAATTAGTTGAAACAACAGTAAAGAATAAAATTGTCAGACACATAGAAGAACATAAATTGTTGGGCAAAAGTCAACATGGTTTCTGTAAAGGGAAATCATGTCTTACTAATTTTTAGAGTGTTTTGACGGGGTCAACAAACATGGACAAGGGGGATCCAGTGGACATAGTGTACTTAGATTTCCAGAAATCTTAGACAAAGTCCCTCACCAAAGGCTTTTATGTAAATTAAGTTGTCATGGGATAAGAGGGAAGATCCTTTCATGGATTGAGTACTGGTTAAAAGACAGGGAACAAAGGGTAGAAATAAATGGTCAATTTTCAGAATGGAGAGAGATAACTAGTGGTGTTCCCCAAAGGTCAGTCCTAGGACGAATCCTATTCCACTTATTCATAAATGATCTGGAGAAAAGGGTAGATGATACTAAACTGCTCAAGATAGTTAAGACCAAAGCAGACTGTAAAGAACTTCAAAAAGATCTCACAAAACAAAGTGACTGGGCAACAAAATGGCATATGAAATTTAATGTGGGTAAATGTAAAGTAATGCACATTGAAAAAAATAACCCCAACTGTACATAAAATTATAATGGGGGCTAATTTAGCTACAAGTAATCAGGAAAGAGATCTTGGAGTCATTGTGGATAGTTCTCTGAAGACGTCCATGCAGTGTGCAGTGGCAGTCAGAAAAGCAAACGGGATGTTAGGAATCCAGGGCTGGCCCACAACATTTTGGCACTTGAGGCGGGGAGCTCATATGATGCACCCATGCCCCCTCGCTTGGGCCAAAACTTTGAAAGGTCTCAATTCTGCCTTCTTCCTCTTCTACTCTTCTCATGGTACTGCTCTGCTACCTACCCCGATATAGGAGAACTAACAACTTAAAATGCCTTGTTCAAAAATTTTAAGTAATACTTACATTTGCTGTTGAGGTGTTTGAAAGTTAACTTTTCTTGTTTGCATAGTAAACACTGGCATTTTTATCTGTTTGAATAATCAAAGTGGTGCTTTCTGTGCATTCTTGGTTGCAAAGATTTGAACTGCTTCCTGCTGAAGGTCCACAGTCTGGGCCAGCTCATGCTCTATTGAGATGGTTGCAAGGCCGACCAGCCTCTCCTATGTCATTGTGGAGCGTAAATGTGTTTTTATTAACTTCAGCTTGGAGAAACTGCATTCTCCACTGGCAACTGTTACAGGAAGTGTTAGAAGTATGCGCAGAGCAACAAAAGCATTTGGAAAGAGGGTGGTCATATTTGTGCACATATATTCCAGAACAGCCTTTGGAGTTGATCCTGCTGAAATGTATCTTGAAAGAGCTTTCAGTTCATCACCTAAATCACTCGCATCAATATCACACATGTCATCATGTGTCAGCACTGTCTCTAGTGCCCTGCATTGCTGGTGTAGGTCTTCTTCAGGTTTAGTGAGGAGTTTTGGAATATCACTACATCCCAAATATACTGCTGTTTTCCTTGAGCTGCATGCAACGTTCTTCAACTGACTGTATTGCACAGTCTGGCACCTGGTTCACAAATTCAACTTTAAATTGTTGTTTGGGGTCTCTTATGGGACTATCCCGTGCCTCATAATCAAAATGTCTTCTTCTTCAATGACTCTTGTATCCTTGAATGGGTGAGAAAATAGCTTCAGTGTGAAGTTCCTCTGCCAACTTCTGTGCGCTCTTCAGAACGTTTTGAAATCTCTCATCTGACTGGTAAGACTGTAGGTATGATTTTGCTTTGTCCAGTTGTTCCATTGTTCCAGATATATCAAGGTCAACACCTTGGAGTCTCTTGCTTATAACATTTATTTCAAACAGTATGTCATGCCACAACTCTAAGCCACACAAAAATTTGAAGTTATGTATGTTTCTGGTGATTCCATTTCCCTCTGCCACGGTTCTCCCACAAACAGTTCCTGTCAGAGCATTACCCTCCATAATGGCAACTATGGCATCATCTATCTTCCCAATGTGGTGTTTGATAAGCTTTATTGTGTGGCACACAACTTTCCCATTGTGTGGCGCTCAGTGGTTTCAGTGTCAGAGAGGATGTTTCAAGATGTTGCTTCAAAATTTGCCATTGATGAGTTGATGCAGAGAAAAATACATAGATGCTTTGAATTACATTAAAAAATTCAGCAGCCTGACTAGAAGTTGATGCTGCATCACTAACCACCAAGTTCAATGAATGAGAACAGCATGGGACAAAAAAAGCTCGAGGGTTTAACTCTCTGATCCGTGTCTGCACTCTTTTGTTCTTTCCTCTCATGTTGGCACCATTATCTTAGCCCTGACCTCTCATGTCAGCTATCGCAATTCCCGTATCTTCCAGCTTTTTAAGAAGCACATTTGTCATACCAGCTCCTGTAGTATCATGAATGTCAATAAATTCTAGAAAATGCTCTCTGACAGTCACCATTGCAGGGACATTTTCCATAGGTTCTGTTGTTGTTACAAAATGCACCATTAAAGTCATTTGTTCTGTATGGCTGATGTCAGGTGTGCAGTCCAGAATAACATAGTAATATCTTGCTGACTTCAGATCTGCCACAATCTTCTGTTTGACTTTTGTTGCCAGTAACTGTATGATCTCATTTTGAATTGTTTTTCCCAAATAATGGTGTGTGTACATTTCTTGGGTGGTCACTCTTAGATGCTCCTGGAGTACAGCATCAAACTCAGCCATCAGCTCCACAATTTTAAGGAAGTTTCCATTGTTTGGCACATACAGCTGATCTGAAATGCCATGCAGTGCTAGGTTTTGGGTAGCAAGCATTCTCACAATGGCAATGAGCCTTTTCAGAACGTTTTGCTACTAAAGAGACTCTGATGCAATCTTCTTTTGATGCTGATCATCTATGGTGGCCTTTAACCTTAGTCTCAACTCCTTTCCACCAATGGAATGCTCTCTGGTGATTTGCTGCCTTCTCATGGCATGCCAGATTTCTAGCCAGATTTTTCCAGTCCTTTGTTCCTGTAGAACCCAATGTGGCTGGAACATTAGACTGGAAGAGTTTACAACAAAAACAGTATGCAGCATTCTGGGTTTTTGAGTACATAAGCCATGGCCTTTCCACTTTGTCACCATTGGGGATTTCACGCCAGTAACGTGTTGGATGGAAAGTTCTATTTTCATTGTCTTTGGGGAACATGAAGTTTTTCACTTGCTCTGGCCCATGCAGTACAAGGAAGTCCCTCAGGCTACTGCTCAAGTGGGTCCACAGTCTTGGATCACCTAGACTTAAGGAACTAAACTCAGCAGCAGCTGTTTCTTGTGCCTCCACCACTCTCTTCTATGATCTACACTTTTCTTCAGGAATGTGCATGGTTACATCCTTTTGAGATGGAGATATGGATGCTGCAGTAGCTGCCAGGTCACCTGCACTCTGACTAACTGGAAGATCAGGCATCTCGTCACCACTCACATCCTCACAGGGGCCGGAAGGCTCACCGTGAACATTTGTGTCTATGTATCTCAGGAGAGCTCCTTCCTGCTTAGATAGAAAAGCTTCCTTTGCTTTCTTTCTTTTCCTGAATGCTGCCCCAAAGGGGCGTTTTCTTCTTTCACTCATGACTGTTGTTTTGTGCCAGCTATAGTGGCTCTCAACACTCAGTTGAAGGGGACAAATAAGCAGGCTGGTAGCAGGGTCTGAGTGAGGGAAGATATCAGTGTCATAAGGGTCTAACTGGCTCCTACTACTTCAGTTGACTGCCTGTTCTCCTCAAGTGTGTTCAGGGAAGGAGCAGGAAACAGGAAGTTCCCTGAGAAGCTGGTGTTAATCAGTCCAGGCTGCTGGGGTTGCTAGAGAGGTAGATAAGAGGCTCCTCCTCCTCCTCTCTCTCCCTGCAGCTCCTGCTGCTTTCTGTTATTCCCTCTCACCTTTTCTCCTGCCTGCCTGTTATGTCTCTTGTGCCCTCCTTCCTCCAGCACAGCACTCCACCATCTCTGTGCATCTAGGGCAGAGAGAAGACATATGCACCAGCAGCAGACACAATTTTCTACACTCTGGGTCCTAGTGGCGCACCCTCACGGTCTGGCACCTGAGGCAGCCACCTCAGTTTGCCTCTTGGTAAGGCCAGCCCTGCAAGAATCATTAAAAAACAGATAGAGAATAAGATGGAGAATATCTTATTGCCCTTATATAAATCCCTGGTTTGCCCACATCTTGAATACTGCATACAGATCTGGTCTCCTCATCTCAAAAAAGATATACTGGAATTAGAAAAGGTTCAGAGAAGAGCAACTAAAATGATTAGGGGTTTGGAACGGGTCCCTTATGAGGAGAGATTAAAGAGGCTAGGACTTTTCAGCTTGTAAAAAGAGGAGACTAAGGGGGGATATGATAGAGGTATATAAAATCATGAGTGGTGTGGAAAAAGTGAATAAGGAAAAGTTATTTACTTGTTGCATAATATAAGAACTAGGGGCTATCAAATGAAATTAATAGGCAGCAGGTTTAAAACAAATACAAGGAAGTAATTCTTCAGTCAACCTGTGGAACTTCTTGCCTGAGGAGGTTGTGAAGGCTAGGACTATAACAGGGTTTAAAAGAGAACTAGATACATTCATGGAGGTTAAATTCATTAATGGCTATTAGCCAGGATGGGTAAGGAATGGTGTCCCTAGACTCTGTTTGTCAGAGGGTGGAGATGGCAGGAGAGAGATCACTTGATTATTGCCTGTTAGGTTCACTTCCTCTGGGGCACCTGGCATTGGCCACTGTCGACAGACAAGATGCTGGGCTGGATTGACCCTTGGTCTGACCCAGTATGGCCGTTCTTATGTTCCATACCCCTAATAATTTTTGTTGCCTTTTTCTGTACTTCAACCATCTTGAGTAGTTTTTTATCATCTGCAAATTTGCTATCTCACTGTTTACCCCTTTGTAAGCTTTCGAATTTACACAGAGCTCTTCTTCAGGTCTGGGAAATTAACTCAGAGTGTCACAGCTAAATACAAGGTAGAACAGATTGTTTATCATAAGTAGTTAATTCATATTTCAAGGGACCATTCAAGGGGAAGTGCCCCTTTAACACCCCTTCAGTCATTACAGAAAGAGCCATTTACAATAAGGATTCTACAGAATTTTAAGTTTCCTGCATAAATTTTTTTTGCATCTAATAAATCCAAAATTCTTTCTACCCAACATTAATAAAGTGGCGCAGTGCTTGGATACTTATTGAAAAAAACAGAGGTAAAGTTTTTACACCAAACCATCACAATGAGGGAAGAAGTAACTCTGCTGAAAATACACATTACAGAGTACAAAAACTTTGAAAATATGCTGGAGGACATAATGTTCTAGTTAAGTTTATTTTTCTGAGGTGGGTGATGTGGGACAGATTGAGCAACAGCTGTTCAGAGATCATCTTTGATGTTGATTGGAATTATGGATAAATTGGCATTATTAGTCTTTGGTCCCTTTAAAATTAAGTCCTGGAGAGATAAAATGCTGACAGATTGCTTTAGCTAACACTTTGAGTCAGGTTAGTGAAAGCCTAATTAGCATTCAAAAGGATTTCAGCCAGGGATCTATCTACATATTAATGTATTAACCTTTGTGTGTGGTAAACATAATTAATTTTATATGCAAGGGAGCTGAGGGACCATATAACCTGTTTACTCTTGGAAACCATGTTCCACAGAATGTTGAATCAAACATGAACATGCGGTAGGCGTCAGACATTAGAGAAGGAAGTCCCCAATGCTTAGCGGTGCACCTGTGCAGATATTACTGTCAAGATGCTAAATTCAAAAGATGCCTGGTCTGATACTAAACAAGGTCACACTTACTTTACTTCAGGTTTCAGAGTAGCAGCCGTGTTAGTCTGTATTTGCAAAAAAGAAAAGGAGTACTTGTGGCACCTTAGAGACTAACAAATTTATTTGAGCATAAGCTTTCGTGAGCTACAGCTCACTTCATCAGATGCATCCGATGAAGTGAGCTGTAGCTCATGAAAGCTTATGCTCAAATAAATGTGTTAGTCTCTAAGGTGCCACAAGTACTCCTTTTCTTTTTTACTTTTACTTCAGACTCAGAGGAGTATAAAAGGGAGGAGATGAACATACAGGGGAAGGCTGTGAGGGACATTGAGATGGCAGAATAGGGAGAGGAAAGAGCCTGTTGAAACATGGCATAAAGCTCTGAGCCGTAAAATGGCAATAGCTGCTAAAATCACTGTACTATGAACAGCAGGGTCAAGTTATACCATTGACATTTTTTTGGTATGATTTTCTCTGACATTTTTAATAAATTATTTTAATTAAGATCCTTGTGATCCAAGATTTCTTTGGGTGGCCTTTAAGATAGTTTATTTGCTGAGAGAGGAAAATAATGCTTCCGGCTAGTCACTTAGTCAAAAGTGCAGACCGAGGAGTCCCATTCCAACAGTTGTGTCCAACCCAGTGCACTGAATAAACCAAAAGACAACAGATAAGAGATGGGTTTGAGATTGGAGGTGACATGACGCTAATAATTTAAAAATAATTTAAAGTATTTTTGCTTTTCATGGACCCATAAATAAGGCTATGATTTAGTCAAGGGTATGTATAATATAAGTCATGGTCAGGTCATGGGTAAAAAACAAAAATTCATGGCCCATGACCTATCTATGACTTATACTATACAAACCCCTGACTAAATCATGGGGGGCACTGCCCAGGAGCAGCTGCTGGGGGGGCGGGGCCAGTGGCACAAACCACCAGGGGCCATCAGAGCAGTGGCTGCTCAGGCCCCCTAGACAGAGTCAGGTTGGGGTAAGTATCATGCAGGCAGCTGTGGGGAACCATGGACCCTACTGCTCAGGGTGGGGGATACCCTGGAGCAGGGACATGGGCCAGGAACACGGGCTGGGGACTGCTCTCAGCCCTCCTACCCCAGGCAGGTGGACGGTCTGTGGCTCCTGGCCGGCTCCAGCTTCTGGCTTGGCCAGAGGTGGGGCCTCATCTGGAAAAGGAGGGGTGGGGTGGGGCCTTGGGTGAAAGGGGCAGGTTCTCAGATGGAAGAATGGGGCAGAGGCGGGGCCTCTGGTGGAAGGGGCACGACCTCAGGTGGAAGAAGAGCGGTGGGGGCAGGGTCTTGGGCAGAAGAAGAGGTTGTGGGGCTGGGGTGGGGTCCCTGGTACCTCCCCCCATTTTTGGGAAGGCTCTGCAATCCCTGGATCGTTGTTTTTGGTGCAGAGGCAGCATGCACTGGGCTCCATTTTTGAGATCCTGGTCAAAGGACTGGAGATTGCTTGGTAGAACTCTGGCCAAGCCAGGAGCTGCTGCTGTTAGAAAGCCAGAAGCTGCTGCTGAGAAGCTGCTGGGGCTTCAACCAAGCAGGGAGCCAAGAAAGCTATTCCTGAGCTTCACTGAAGCCATGGTAGAGACTCTGGTTGTGACTAGGACTGACTGAGGATGGCATGCAATGAAGGCCATGTGAGTAACCATCACCTTTCTTGTTTGGGGAAGGGGGTTGGTGAAGAGACTTTAAGGGGCTTCCCCAAGAAGAGAAGAAGTGGTCTTATTGCCTAACCAGGATCCAGGGTTACTGACCTCTGGTTAGACCAACTCCCATCTTCAAAGGGGTTGTGCAGCTTGGAATGATCCCAAGTTAGAATTGCTCTGCCACTTGTTGCCTTGGCTGAACTGTTTCACTGGACCAACAGAGTGAGCTGTCCCCAGCTTCCAGATCTTCAAGTGCACCTATGCCAGCATCTAGATCTCTGAAATTCAGAGGAGTGCACACTCAGGGATGGGGGAAATGGTGCCAGCATAAATGTAAGTTGCTTAAATCTAGTCTAAGAGGATATTATTTACTTTGGGGTTAGACCCATTGTGCAGATTAGTTCAGGTTTATTCCTGAAGGCGCCCAAGAGATTCCATCAAGTGTCCACAGGGCCCAGCCAGGTGGAGGCACTGCCAAGATTAATTTCCTTTGTAAATAAAATGACTGCAACAGAGGGGTGGAGAGAGGCTTCCCACCTATCCAACATCACCACTTGGATGCTAAGGATCTCCTTTACTGCCAACAATATCGTCCGCCATGCACACGGATGAGTGTTGCCTGCTCCTAAGTAACCCAGGAAGAAAAGCAGGTGGAGAGTACACACAAATAGCATGCCACAAATAATGGTGACAGAATCAGGTTTTAAAGTATTAGGTGGTGTTGGATATAAATATTCCACACAGGAAAAATAGATCTAACATATATGTGAATAATATACAAGTAGCATATGCTTTACATATGTGGTCATCTGCTAGCTCATGTATGAGCTAGTTAAAATGATCCTTTTCATTATGGTGTAAATGCACCAAATATATAAATATATTTGAAATACTGTCTAAGTACATGAAACCCTCATGTTCTTTCCACGGGAGGCTTAAGGGAGAACTAAAAGATGCTGTTTGCTGCAAATCCTGCTATGGCATTTGTGTGACTATGCCCAGGATCTGGTGAATAAAGTGTAAGTGGAGGTTGCCTGCCTCTATATCCTTTATTTTCACATCGTAAACTCTGTTGACAGGCAGACTGCCTGCTCTTTTGGTCCCTGGAAGGCAATGTGCTGTTATAATAGAGGGAACCAAGAATTTGGGAGTGATCTTGAGGACTCAGCTAGGCAAGACAATGTAGAGATGGCAACTTGCGTTGTGGGGAATATCGATGTTTGCACTGCTCTGACTTCAACCCCTTCTCTACTATCCAGCTCATGGGCTGATGCTGGCAGTGCCTGTGGCAGAGTGTGGGGTCTACCTTCCAAGGCAGGTGGTAGAGGTGGAGAGGCAGATGGCAGTAATGTATGGATGACTGCTGGAAATGGAAAATCTGAACAAAGTAGCAGTAGCCTCTTTTTGTCAAAGGAACACTGCTGGATGATGCAAAGGGAGGGAAGGGGCTAGACTGCACTGATTGATTCACACACCTATTATCTGAAACAACACAGGATGGTTGGAGGAGTTAGACAGTTGCATTTATTTTCAGTTTGCTTTCTTCTTTGGCATTCAGCCTTTGTTGTTTGTAGTCTTACTGCATAGGGTGCTGAAAACATGGATTTAGTGTCTTTTTGCTAAACTGAAGTCAGAGTGATCATTTCCTTACAAAAGTATGAGTCTTTGTCATTTTCTTGGTGGTAGCATTATCACTGGGAAAGCACAGACTACTTTGAGCTGTTAGGGATCGATCATTAGCATAAAATCCTATTGATTCTCTCGTTTCTTTCTTCTAAGGGAGAGCAGTGTGATAAAGACTAGAGTATAATTGTTTAGCATGAAAGTACCATGGATTATCTTTGGTAATGTCTACATTAGAGCTGAGTGAGTAGTGGGAAATATTATTCCTAAATATTTCTTGGATTTAGATTGACCCACTTTTAATTTAGTGGATTTAGTTTAATCCACTTTTGTATCTGAAGCAAAGTTTTATCCCCAAGAATGTTTGTAAGACAAAAAATTTTGGGGCCAGAGTCAAAAGTCTTTTTATGACAAAATAAAATGTATTTCAGCTGGAAGTGGAAGTGACAGTGACTTCTTGTTTTCCCCAGGCCTTGTCTACACTAGAGGGTTAAGTAGATGTAACTTAAGTTGTGTAACTTAAGTTGATGTAGTTTACATTGACTTAATGCAGTGTCTACAGTGCACTATGTCAGCGGAGATACTTTCCTGTTGACATAGCTTCCGTGCTCTCCCATCAACTTATCATGTCTTCACCAGACCAGCTAAATCAATGCTGCTGCATTGATCGCAACAATGCAGATTTAACCTATAGTGAAGACAAGTCCACAGTCTGACCAAAAAGTGACTGCTGTTTTCTACTACTAGAAGAAGATCCAGGTTGTGACAATTAATCTAGGCTGATGAGGTCCATGTAGGAACGTAGTATGGCAGCCCAATCTGTTGTTCCAAAGGAAAAGCGGAATTATAATTATGTGAAATTTCCATAACCAAACCTCAAATTAGGTGAGTTTTACCTGATTTGGAATTCCATTACAAACTCAAAACTTTGACCAGGTCACCAGAAGGTCATTCACTGCGGTTCATAAACCTTTTGGAAAGCCTAGCCTAAGTTTTGAGAGAGACTGGTCTGAGTTTGAGTGAGATTTGACTGAGTTTTGAAATAGCTATGGCCAAGTTTGAGCAAACCTGGACCAGTGTATGCTTTCAGATAATAAGGAAGTGAAATGTCATCTTCGTGTGGTCTCAACCAGAAACAACACGTCACAGTTTCAGCTGGGTTTTGCTTTGGATTTGTTCAAACCAGGAACCAAAACCAAATCCAAAAGTTGCACAAATCCTCAAGACCCAAAATGCTGCTTAGTTTTGTATAGCTCTGAGAAGTGGAATGTGTTTAGGTAAGCAAGTTGCAAGATTTCACAGGTACTAAAAACAATACCCTGATTTGTCAAAACATTTTAAGTACATGCTTATATCGATCACTATTCAGCAAAGCACTTATTTAAATCCTGTTGGCTTAAATCACTTGACTTCAATGCTTTGCTTTCAAAAATGGATTTAAGCACGTGCTAAAGTAATCTGCCAAATTGAGTCTAAATTAATACAATAAACTGCCATATCAAATTTCCTGGACTCCTCCCCCCATTCATTCTTCCCCTATGATTTCAAAGCATTCTAATCTCATAAGAAGTTTTGTTCAATAATCTAGGTGTTATAAGTATTACAAACAAAACGTCTGTCTTCTCTTGAAACAAAGCAAAATGTAAAATCCAGATCTCTGCCTTGTGCTGTATGTCTGCAATATTTTCAGTGATGAATGTAGTAGTTATATTCCTTTATTTTTTTTATCTGTACATTGTAAAGGGTCTCTCCCATTGGTACCTTATGCTCTGTTGCGCTTTGAATTTATCTAGTTCTTAGTGGGTTGATCTTTGAATGTGTGTGTCTCAAAGCAGACTCATGAGCACTTTCTTCCCTGCAGATGTACATAATCTTCCCTTTTCCCAGGCATGAAAGGGAACATGGTTATAAATGAGTGTGGGGGTCACAGATGTATATTATGAACTGAATGTCAGCATTTTCTGAATGACTCAGGCTTTATTTCCTCCTTCTACCAACTGTTGGCATACTGTGTGTATGTGTGTGTGTGAGAGAGAGAGAGAGAGAGAGAGAGAGAAAGAGAGTGTAAATTATCCTCCTGGTACTAGAATCCATTTAGTCTGATACCATGGAATACTCTATATTTCATTCAAACACCAGTTGTCATCAACCAGGGTGCAGCAGAGCCAGTCTCCTGGGAACCTGATGAGCACAGCTGGCCCATAGTAGACTGCCTGATTCACTACACTGCCTGATTGGAGGGAAGACCAGCTCTTAAACCCAGCAGCAGGGGTAGTCTAGTGGCTGCTCAAAGCACTCACTCCTGGTTGTGACAGTGTTGGCTTGTTCCCAGCCCTGCTCCTGCCTGGGCCCCAGCCTTGCGTCGCTCCAGGTAACCTGGTTCTGACCTTTGGCTGTGGTATTTGGCATCTGAGCTGGGCTCTGATTTCTGTTGATTGGCTCCTACTACCAGTGGTGGATTAGCCACTGGGCTAAGGGGGCCCATACCCAGGGACCCTGGCCAATTGGGGGCCCCCGGAGAAATGGGTGTCCCGATGCTCCACCTGTCCAGTACTCCTGCTGGAAGCCTCCACACCCTGACCTGGCTCCCTGCCAGGCATGTCGGGAGGGGAGGGGATTGCAGGTGGGGAGCGTCCCCCCACTTGCTCAGGCCCAGGGCCCCACAAATCCCTAATCTGCCTCGGCCTATCACTAGGCATGACTGGCCACATCCCAGTAACTGACATGAGTAATAGCGGGTTATATTGTAAATGAGATTGAGTGCTATTTGCATTGTTTTTCTTTTACAGATTGGAAAAGACAGAGAAGCTTTATTCTTTTTCCACTGGCAATCAGTCAGTCTGATCATCTTTGTGTTTTTCAGACATATAACCAGAGTTTCTAGTCACTGTTTTCATGTATATCCAAGTTCTGCACATGTTTTGCTGCAATAGGCAAAATAAGTGGTGTTCCTACTTATCTTTTACTGCCTGCTTTCTGTGTTAATGTAGCCACCCAAAAGACTGTGCTGATTTACACCCGCTGAAGATGTGACCAAGTCTTACGACTGTGATGTTTCCACTGTTCTTTTAATAGTTGTGCTGGCCTCTTATTGGTTTCCTAAACCAATACTGTTCTGTTAGCTTTTTTCTCAGTGCTTTGTTCTTTTGTGTAAATTGTTGATGATTTTACTTCTTCCAGGCCCTTTCCTAAGACCCTGATCATTAAGTGCTGTATTTCCAGCTTAGATGACATCATCAAGGAGAAGTCATGTTTAATAATGCTGGTATAGACAAGAGGTCAGGGAGGAGGTTTCTTATGGTCATTTGTAAGGTCGAGAGCCTCTGTAACACTGCCATGACCGCACAGCTGCTTGGCTGTGTTTGTGTTTGTGGCCCTGCCTTCCATGAAGTTGGCCATGCCTGATTTCACCAACATGGAGCATCCAAGAGTAGCGCTCTGTGACACAAGCTTGGGCACATAGTCCACCCTTGCCACTAACTCAGTCTCCTCCGGACTTCTGATGAGGCATGTGAAGTTACATGTCCGTCTCTACCATTGGCTCTATCTCCCCCTAGGGTTTGAGAAGCATGAGAGCAGAAATGTTAGCAATTTTATGTTGTATCCTGTTTGCACTGTGATTGTCCTAGCATACAGTTCTAATACAGCCAGGGCCAAATCCTGTGATTCTTTGTGAGTTTTTACTTGAGTCAGGCAAAACTCACATTTTATCTAATGGGAGTTTTACCTGAATGAAGATTAGATAAAAATCAAGTAAGGTCTTGAGGATGTGGCCCTAAGAGAATACATTGTATAAATTAGGATATATACTCTCTAAGAAAAGAAAAGATCTGCTGGCATGAATTCAGCTTTTCTCTAGGGATAAATGAATTAAAAATATTTTAAGCTGAATAGAATGCAATGCTTTACTTGTCCTCTGTTTGATGGCAACAGAGAGCTCAATAAAAATAATCTTCTCCTCAGCTGTGCAGGCATGGGACGTGATGATACAATAATGAGCTTCTCACCATGAGTCCAAATAGCTTCCCACTAAATAAAAGGGTAGACTAGGGGATACTCCACTTAGTCCGAAGGTTACCGAACTATGGAGACTGCACCACATGACCACGGGTGTCTGTTGCCAGCCAGCCAGAAACATGTCAAGACTACACTCTTTTGGTGGTACATTGCAGAGTAAAGGCTACAGGTGAAGATGTGCATGAAGGGCTATGAAGCTGGCTGGCCGGCCCTGTAAAGCAAGCTGGGCTTAGTCTTGCCTGTGACCGAGCAGCTAGTCCTCAGCTGAATGTGATATTGAGACCTAATTATAATGACTGACTCCAGGTGTGGGAGGATCTGAGCTGACTACATAAATTGAGGGGTGCATTCAGTTAGGTGGTAACTATGAAGGGAGAGTAGGAAGTTCCCTGCTCTCTGGGAAGGGCTGGGTAAAGGCTGGAGAGGAGAAAAGGTAGGTGAGAGAAAAGCCTGGAGAAAGGCTCTGCATTATGCTGTAGCTTTGTGAAGTGGTATTTATCCCTTCAGCTAGAAGGTAGGCATGGGGAGGGCAGAAAAGTACCATGAAACCCTTCAGAGAGAAAGTAGGGGAAGGGAGGCCAGAGATACAAGCCCTAACCAGTGGAGAGTCCTGAGAGGGCAGCCAGGCAGCTGCCTGGAGGAGAGAGAGATGGGTGCTAAAGACTATGGTAATCCTGGGATGAGAGGATGGTGTTTTTGGATTGATTATTTGGGGTAAACTGCTGACTACACCCAGGATAAGTGATTAAAGAGATCGTGGAGCAGGGGAAAGGGAGTGGCATGAATAAATAAAAAACAGAAATTGCTTGGAATGCCTCTAGAACAGTGATTCTCAAACTGTGGGTTGGGACCCCAAAGTGGTCTGTCCTCCCAATCCTCTTCCCCCCCCCCCCTCCACGGCGTGGTGTAGCTAGAGTGGCTGAGCTCAGGCTTTGGTCTCCCTTTCTGGGATCGTGTAGTAATTTTTGCTGTGAGAAGGGGTTTGCGGTGCAATGAAGTTTGAGAACCCCTGCTCTAGGTCTCGGAGGTGATTACTAGAAAACCAAACAGAAAGCTATCCCAGCAAGTGAGGCTGTGGGGGCACATTTTGGCCAGCAGAGGGTGTACCTAGACAGCTCTGGGCCAGGTAGTTTGCAAGAGAATGGACCTGTGTAATGGACTGAAAATAAGGCATAAATATTTAACAGTGAAAGTAATTAACCATTGGAAAAACTTATCAAGGGACATGGTGGCTTCTTGATCACTGACTCCTTTAAAATCAAGACTGGATTTTTTTCTGAAATATCTGCTTTAGGAATTATTTTGGGATAGTGCCATGCCCTATGTTGTACAGGTCGGCCTAGATGATTATAATAGTCCCTTCTGGCCTTGGAGTTGAGTGTGAATGGATTGAAATGCTGCATCATTTTATAAATTCATAGCTGTTGAATACACACACCTAATGTTTCAGATTTTTTTGGGTTGTTTCAGATTTATTGGGTTCTTCCATACTAAGGTGTGGTATAGATATAATCCTAATCATGAATATGGTAGGCCTAACTATGGGCTTAGGTAGCTCCCTATTTTGAAGGCAAATCCTGCTTGCCTTACTAACTTAAATAGCTGTGTTGGGACCAATTCTGTCCCCTCAAGTCAGTTTTTTCTGGTGTAGCTCCATTGTCTTCAGTGGAATTACTCCTAGTTTACAATGGCATGAGTGAAGAATCGGGCCCAATGTGCCTACAACCTATGTGAGGAAATGGTTCAGGGTTTCCCACCTTGCTTGGTGTGTCTAAGGGATTATACAAACTCACAGAACGAAAAGATTTCATACAGTAATTTTAAAATTACAAATATGCACCAAAACATAAGAATTCATTTACTTTCCTTTAGCTGTCTTCTTAAGTGTGCTAGAGCTGTTTTCATTCCCAGAGAAACTTAGAGCAGCCTTTGGACTGCTGTAAGAGACACAAGTCAGGGATCTTGAAGCACCAGGAGAATCCTCAGCTACCCTTTTAGTGTAGTTCTGCACCACCAAAACAGCGCAGAAGCCATAGCGTAGGCTAGGAGCCAGCCTTTTGTTTTCACCAATAATTACTTTTAAAAAAGGATGAAGAGTTGGGAAAACTAAATAATAAACAAATTATCTAACATATGTAAAATTATATGTAAATATTATAATGTAACTGTATTTCTGAGTACATTAATTGCTGGAAATAGCAATCAATTTCTATAATTTCCTAAACAAATATTACTTACACATTTTTATTACTATACATAATTTCAATTGCTAATTTTATGTAATTGTGTGATCTTTTTTTTTTTTTGCTGTTGTTGTTTTTAGGTACAGTTTTACATATCAGCTAAACTGGCAAACGAAGGTGATGTATAGCACTGGGAGCAATGATCTTATTTTAAGAGGTCTCTGGTCTGTGTCTCTTGTGTGCTAGGAAGTGCTCTTTTGCATTGCTTGGGGAACACAAAGTGCTGTCAACTGCTGGGTCTCATGGAAAAAAGAATTTTGAGCTTCTTAAAGTGAGTATTCTTGCCAGACACCTGATTCTGAGTTACATTTATTCAATTGGAGAACAGAAACAACTCCATGTGACTTCAAACTCTGCTGTTCGTTTTGACAGAAAACTGAATTTTGAATACTTGATACTTGTCAGCAGGCAGGTTCACTGCAATCTACAGAGCAGAATTATGCAAAGAAATTATTTGATAAATATTTGCACGAGTACAATTGAGATAATTGCAAACGTCTTGTGGAAAAATCCCCACTGAAAATGAGACTAAATTAACTGAATTTGCTATGAATTATAACCTCAGCTCTCTAACTGCCGAGCAGTTCAATTTAGGTGCACATATACTGCACTTTAGTGTTAAGAACTAGATTCAGAAGTCATTGTGGTGCATAACTACTTCATTGAATCTACTAACTTGTGAACAATGATACTAGATGGCAATCTTTCTGTTAACTATATATGTATACCTTACATCCCTTTTTAAATAGCAGTCTTGTAACACCTACTTTCATGTGATACAAACTGAATCATTTTAATAATTTAGCTATTTGTATTTTTAGGGTCAAGTTATTAAAAAAAAAAATAAACACATCCTCTTGGTTGTAAGATCTTGGAAGAACTAATGATGCGATGGAAAAATAAAATGAGAATTTTCCTGGCCAGCTTCTATTGCTGGATTTTAACCATGTCACTCCACATTTTATGGCATCATTTTGGTTAATATTTGCCACCCAGTCTGCGTGACTTTTTCACAGAAACTACTAAGCAACTTCTGTAACCCCAAAGCCCCACTGAGGCACACACAAATTCAAGCTCTTCTTAACTATGTTACAGGTATATTCCACAAGGAGAACAAGAATTGGTTTTTTTTAGATGCTAGGCAAAGATGCCTCCAACAGCATATGGCACACTTCCATACAGCAGTCTCTTTCATGGCTATTAGGTCACCATAGACACACACATAGCCCTTCTCCTGACATGCTTGTAGTGACAAGTTCAATCAGAGAGAAAAGTTGGATGAGGTAACATCTTGTACTGGACCAAGCTCTGTTGGTGAGAGAGACAAGCTTTTGAGCTACACTGAGTAGTTCTTCAGGTCTGGGAAAGGTACTGAAAGTCATACAATGCGAGAGACATCTTTGCCTCACATATAAGAAAAACCCTTTCTTGTCCTTATTGTGACTCTCTCTCTTTCTTTCCCAGACCTGCAGAAGAGCTCAGCATAGCTCAAAAGCTTGTCTCTCAGCAGTGGACCTGGGGCTTTGATTACCTCACCCACTTTGTCTCTCTTGTATCCAGGCCCGACACGGCTACAACACTAAGTTCAGTCAGAAGCAATTTGTTTGGCAGCTGCTCTTTGCCTCTTTCTTCAACAGGGGAGAGGACCAGTTTTTCATCAACATCTTTCCTCTGACACTTGTAGCTGTTCATTTTCTTCACCTGACATGAAAAGGAAGAAAAACATGAGTTTCAAGTAAATAGTGAAATTTCCTTGACTATGCGTTGGATGTGGGAAATATCCTATGACTCTGTACTTGACTGTAAGCTCTTTGGGGGCAGGGACTGCCATTTTGTACAGCACAGTTTGTGTTTGCGCACTATGTAGCATAGTGGGGGCCTTGGTCCATGTTTGGGTTTGTAGGTGGGGGTGCTGAGAGCCATTGAACCAAACTGTAAACGCTGTATGTGATGACCACTTTGAGCCAGGGGTGCAACTGAACCCCTAGTTCCAGCACCTATGCCTAGGTGCTACCGCAATACAAATAATAATTGTCCCCTGAACATGTAATAGTTTCCATTAATGTGTTTATGATCTAAAATACAAGTTATGGCCAAAGGACTACAGATTTTGGGTGCCTGGATTTTGGGGCTTTCTTTTAAGGTATCTTAAGTTGAGATAGTCAGAGGTGCGACTTTTTGGAGGACAGGTGCTCTTCTTTGTGGAAATCAGGCCCCTTTAGGAAGACTACATTGGGCATCCAAAATCTCTCATCACATTTGGGCTAGGTGAATAACTTTCACCCCATGGGTTGTTTATAGTGAGTATTCATTTGATTATTTAGAAATCCTCATTGGAACTGTGTGAAAACATCACCTGGTATCACTTGTGTGCTCTGATTGGCTGACCTAACTCTTCTACTTCCACCCATACTAAATTTCCTTCTGGTACTAAAAGGTTTTTTTAATGCAAATCTCAGTCATGGGGTTGATATTTGCTTCTCCTGAACTAAACTTTGCTCGTGTGAATGCTTTGTGAGAGGCCAATACAATAGGGTGTACAAGTTTGACTGGATTAAAATCTGAGCAGGCATTCACAAAGGTTTTAAGAGTTCTTTTTCACACTCTTCACCCGGCTGTGTTGTTGCTATCTCAGTAAACATCCGATGAAGTGAGCTGTAGCTCACAAAAGCTTATGCTCTAATAAATTTGTTAGTCTCTAAGGTGCCACAAGTACTCCTTTTCTTTTTATCTCAGTAAAGTTTCTTGCATGGCCTCATTCCAGATTCTTACTGGTACAGTGTTCGTGTCATGCCAAGTTGGAATATTTAAATTTCTCAAACAAGATTAGTATCAATATTTACAAGCACAAGGTTAGCAATGGAAATAGCTCAACAATTATATTGCTAGAGAGAAAATGTCAAGCAGCCATCTGCTAATGGAGGGAGACGTGTCATAGACCTTATTTGCAAGGGGCAAATCTCTCCCTTCAATCATGTGGTGGTTTGGTAGTAGTAGTAGTAGTGCTAAAGTACTCGAGACAGCATGTCCCCATCCTGCACGAGGCCAGACATTAAAGGGATTAGAGTCTTTCACTGGTGTAATGGAAGAAGCTCTATCTGGTCATGTAGAGGTTGGTTGTATAGTCAGGCACAGAGGGAGGAGTCTCCTAGCAGAACAGGATCCTGAGCAGCATAAGTAAGAAGAAGACCTAAAAGAAGCAGGGTTTGGTCAGAGTGACTGTGCTACTGACTGGAAGAAGAAGAGCCAAGTCCCCTGGCAAGAGAACTTATGACCTGAAGCCAAGTTTACTTTCAACCTACAGGTTGAACCTCTTTAATCTGGCACTCCCTAGTCCAGCAACATCCATGTTCGGGCACAGGTGCGAACTCCATGGGTGCTCTGGGGGTGGAGCACCCACGGGGAAAAATTAGTGGGTGAGGAGCATCCACCAGTGCCAAGCTTCCCCCTCCCCCTCCATCTCTCGCATGCTGGAGGCCCTGCACTTACCACCTACTCCTCCTCCTCCTTCCCAGAGCACCGTGAACAGCTGATTTGTGGTATTCAAGCTCCGGGAGGGAGCAGGAGGATCTGGGGCTGGTCGCAGGGACCCTGGGTGGCAGCGGAGACCCCAGGTGGAAGGCCACACTGGGTGCAAAGCCTGGGGGTGCACACCTATGGAGACCCACTGGCATTCTGCATTGAACTCTCATGGTTCAGCAAATTCTCTGGTTTGGCACCAGTCAAGTCCCAAGGGTGCTGGATGAGAGAGGTTCAACCTATACAAATGATAAGGCTGATGCAAAACCCAAAGGGACTCTTTCCTTTTCTTTTTTTATTTTCCTTCAGTGCTTTGGCTCAGGCCCTGTCTCTGACTCTGCATCTTGGTTTGGGGGAGGGAAAGTGATCTTTTACCACCTGCCCCGAGGTGCCGATCATGGCTTGGAAACGAGGGTTGTCCAGTAGTCCTTTAAATGCAACATAATGGAATTTCAGTGGCCAATCACCAATGCAGTGGTCTTGTAATATGACCTTTATATTGTGGCTAAAACTAGCTTCACGTAGCTACAGACAGCTGGACTTGAACTGAGGGGAAACATAGCTTCACTTACAAAAAAAATATCCTAAATACATGAGAGGAGAGAATTAGAAGAGGGTTCCCCATGATGATTTCATAACCTGAATCTTGGCCAAACCCTTTTCATTTTACCTCTTCACATTAATTCTAAAAAAGTTGTATCTAGGGAACTGTTTCCAATGGATACCACACATTGGGTACAAATGATAAAAATCTGGCTATTCTGTTCCCTCTGATTGTTGTGAAGAAGACTGTGTGCGGTTGTATAATCATACCTATGCTTTGTAACTGAGCAGACAAAGGGTTAATTATTCTAGAATGAAATGCACATGGGCTAACGTACAGCCCATAAGACTTGCTGATTTCTTGTTGGATAAAGTACCTGGGGAACAGTAAATGTGATACATTGCTACTAGTAATGCTGTATCCTGTCCCCTTGTTTAATTACTGTAATTTAATCTTAATCTGTTTTGGTCTGAAGACAACTAGATTGGGGAGAGCAAGCTGGATGTTTTTAATAGAGACTACTGTTTTGATCACTAAACTTGCAATGTTGTCATTGATGAGTGTAGCATTTTCTTCAGATCTAAGTGGGTGCTTTGTCGTTCTTCAGTAATCAACTATTTGTGACTAAGGAATGTGGGGGAACTATTTTTTGCTTACCAAGGACTGTTCTCTGCAAACACTGTGTGTGTGTGGGGGGGGGGGGGGTGTCGGAATACATTCAGTGTGTCTAGAAGAGAACATTTTTCCTTATTTCACTTCCAAAAATGTCACAGCTGCATTGTTCAAAGCACTTGCATACTCCTTTAATTCACTTTATTGTAAATCTTGCTGCATAGTGATGTAGTAATTAGGTCTGAAACAGATGGGGAAGGGCCTACTTTAAATAATACACTCACTAAAATAGCATATGTTGCCTCCCTTCAATTCTGGATGTCTTTATTTGATTAGAAACCCAGTTTTTACAGACTAAACTTACTCAAAATAATAGAGAATAGGAAAGACTGACACAACATTTCATGAAATGTGACAGTTTCTGTATTGCATTTTTGGTATACATCATTGTTGTGTATGTGCTGTCTATAGGCTGAGATACTAGGAAACCTCTGGGTTAAATTGATGGACTCAATGACTTCAGTGGATTTCACAGACAGGATCTTATTTCATCTACTGGATTGAGCAGGACAGTAGAATCCATCAGCTAATTCCAGTTTTACCTCTGATCTGCTCTGGGCTGTGGATAAATCACTAACCCCACTTTGGCCAAGAGTGGTTAAGTGGGTTACCCCAAATCCACTGCCTATCTCCATTTGTGCATACAATTAGTGTGATTGTACTGTTGGATTATATTAAAGAAGTTCTGTATTAAAATCACAAATGAGTTTGATTTCCCCATAGTTTAAATTCCAGGGTATTACTAATTAAGAGGCCTCTTGGTTTTTGGTCTCTTGTTTTGTTTTTACTCTTTCTCTCACTCTGTGTGAAACTTGCAAGCTGCTAATTGTGTTAGTACATCCTAAGACAGAGTCTGTTCTCAAAGCAATACTTTGTAACAACAACTACTCACACAGAGAGATTCAAAGTGATACTTTGTAAAAGAAACAGCACACAGATTCCCCGCCCTTTTGTTGTATTTATCTCGCTTTAACAATTGTGGTTTAAAATAGAGATAGAGGATGTATGTGGATGGATACTTGGTGTGGATAATAAATGAACGATCAGGGAGGTGCCAGCCTAAGAATCCAGTGTCAATTGGCCGAAGAAGGCATCAAATGGAAACAACCAGAGGACCCCCAGAGGGCAGACTGGAATCCACCCAACAGCCTCAAGGATGGGAGAACCGAAGAACAAGATAACATCTGGCACCACGGAGCCGTCAGCAATGTGCCAACTGCTGATTGGTTCAGCAACATTTATGATGAAGCAATTCCCATAGACTGGCATAGGAATAAATTCCTATAAAAATGGACTCTAGAAACTGAGAACTTTGGGGTCTGATTCTGCAAACCAACTTCCAGGAGCATCAGATGTGCATCTGACAAGGCCCTGCTCCCTCCTCATGTCCAGGCCACCTGGCCAGTGGCTTGGCACGAGGAACTCTAAGGCTGGTAACTATGATACACACAGGTTCTGCGAGGTTGGGGGTGAGTGTGTGTATGAATGAATGAATATGTGAATAAATATGAAATTGAATGGAATGTTATAGCTACAGCTAACTGGCTACTATGATTCTTTCTGTATTCACAATAAATGTGGCAGTTTGCCTTATCTCCTTTAAGATTCTGCTGGCTTTTATTTTATTGACATAACAGTACATGCCTAGCAAGTATGCGCACACCCAAATGTGTACACACCATCAAATGTGAATCTCACACCTCTTTACAAAAAAGGCTGCCTTTGTCACCCTTCCCCCAACTCTAAAATGGAAATTTCACTAATAGTTAGCCAGCTCACAGAGTATTACACAGATTGTTGTAGCTAGTTTCTGTAAATTACTTTGGAAATGCAAAATGTTATGGAAGTGCTAGGAGTTACTTTGTGTGACTTCCTTGTTTGGGAGGGGGGAGAGGGTGCCTCTCAAGGACTGGGCTGAGGCTCAAGGGATCTGTGGTCAGTTCTTGACTCTATCACAGCTATCCTGTGTGACCCTTGAGCAAGTCACTTAACCTCTCTGTCAATGGGAATAAACAAACCCCACTTTCTCCCACCTGCTCCCTGTTCTGTGTATTTATCTTGTATGCTCTTTGGTCCAAGCATTCTCTCTTACTCTCTATATGGCTATCATTTAGCACAGTGGGGCTCCAATCTCAATTGAGGCCTCTAAGCACTATAGTAATATAAATAATAAAACCTCTCAGGAAAAACTTGAGTACATGTGCATTGAAGATGAATGGGCTGAGGGTCTGTCAACAAAGGGACTCAGTTCTAGAGTTGAGGGCCCTGCATCTGATCATCGGTCTCCTGACAATTAAACTGAGAAGTTCCCCAGCTGATTTCCACAGCCATGACTACGCAGGAAGAGAGGTAGTACGCTGGGTAGCCACATCCCAAACCATATGCAGCAGGATTATCCCTTGATCCAATCTAATTTGGGACCAGGGCCAGATTGGATAATCAAAAAATCTGGAGAATGGGAAAGCACAAGGCTGTAGCTTCTGGACCTGTGTGCGCTGATTGTTTGTTTGATTAATATGGAGAGCCAGATAATGGAGGGTTGGATAAATGCATTCTATGGCATTACAGATAAATGGTACTCGCTGAATCACAGCTGCAGGCAAGTTGGAGCCTTAGTGCAGACTTAGACCAGGTGTAATCTGCTACCTGTGACCAGTATTTCTAAATAAGCCGGTAACTCTAGTCTCCCTCCAGTTTTTCCTTCTGCATAGCTTTAAAGGTATGCTAAGTGAGTACTTTGCAAAAATCCAGTCTAGCAGTGACAAAGGCAAGATTCTATTCTAAGTGCTGTGACGTAGAACAGAGCATGATATATTAGCAATATTACTATCATGTTAAAGAATGGTGGAATACTGACACGCTGATTTTTGTTTGTACCAGTATTATACAGAAGTGTCTTAAGATGATCAACTCCAGTGATCTTGATTGTCTCTTCAGAGTGATTGTATCCCTGACCTCCATTCCAAAAGTAATTTAAATAAGATCCTTGTTTGATTCTTTTAGCTTTTGCACTTCTGTCTTGATGACTAGTTATCTCTTACAGAGTTCTCCGGTTGCCTGCTCTGAGCAGCATTCTGACATTTCATCATTATTTACAATGCACACTACTTAAGCCTATCTCAAAGGATTAGGTCAAGATTAGTAATGGGGATAATGTCTTTAAAAAAAAAAATTGGAGGCCTGTTTGCAAAGCTCAGATGAACATGTCTGTCTGGAAATACTATGTGATCGGCCTTTCTTGGGGGAGGTTTTGCTTTTTCTGATGTGGAGGAGGGGGGGCAAGACTGAGAGTGTTGGGTGAGGCTAGAGGTGGGGATTGTAGGGATCACTCTGGAAACCTGTGCTTTTTAGTAAATTTGGCATGGATTTGCTGTCTCATCTGAAGCAGACAATTTAGTCCAGACAAATGTTCAATCTCAGCACTAGGGACTATTGGTGGGGAAGCCCCAGCCGTCTTTTGGCCATGCTGGAAGAAAGACCGAAGGCAGTGGAAGTGGTTTTATTAGGCCACAACTTTATTCACTTAAAATCGGAAAGTACCTAGGAATAACTTGTATGGTACAGGTCATGATTTCCATGTGATCCCAGCCGTCCTGTCACTGGGATCTTGCTGCCCTCCCCTTCTGTAAGGATGGGAGAGTTGGCTTGCTGCTGTACTAGATGTAGGTGTCCTGAATCCTCCTCCCTCAGTTCCTCTAGGGGATGCTTTTCTTCAAATCCTTTTCCAATCCATTTTATCCAGTAACCGTATCCCTTCCATACCCATTACCTGCACTGGAGAGCTGCCATGACTTTTACACACTAAGATGACACATTATAACTTAATCCCCCTGCCCCACTGGGTACCAAACCTGCTGTGGGTGGGGAAGGTGGAAAAACCTTTTGGCCAGGCTCAGCCAATGTTGAGGGGAAAAATTCCTTCCCAGTCTCCAGAGGAAAAAGGGGTGACTCCTGTGATGCCCCCGGTGAGTTGGAGGAAGCCCAGTTATCTTTCAGATTTCATATGTGGGAGGGTGGGTGCTGACTGCCTGATCCAGGTGAAAGAGGGTTTCTCTGGGACTTCCTGGGGTATAAATACCCCACCTCTTCTGGTCAGCTGGAAGGGCAGTGCCGCTTCCTGCTCTGTCTGTGCAAACATCCCCCTCTGCTACCAGTTGCAGAGAGAGCCTTGAAAGGGGCAACGACGACTGGACTGGAAAAGCCAGCTGGACAAGGACCCACCACGTACAGCTGCAGTGAGCTCTTTTGTTTTAGGATTCCCCCCCCTCTAAACTGGTACATTGACGGCATGTACTTTGGGAGACATCTCCCCTCTGAGGCCTCAATTCAGAACAGCCCTTAAGCATGAGATTAACCTTTAAGAATGTGTGTTGGTCTCAGTGAAATCAATTCAATTTAAACATATGCTTAAGATGTCCGAGAAACTAGCTCAGATACACTACCACAAGCAGTCTCTCTCGGAAATGACTTAAAATTGGGTGCACTGTGTGGCTTTCATAAATAAACGTGCTAGTTTTATGTTCTCTCGGGAGACACTTGGCATCTTGCAGCTTTGGCTATTTGTTATTAACAGTAACATTGCAAGAAAAGTGAACAAGGTGTTACTGACATTGCTGTAGTGCTTAGGAGGCCTGGTCATGGACCAGAACCCCACTGTACGACCAGAACTAAAATATGGTCCCGGCCCCAAAGAGTTTGAAGTGGGAACCAGATAGAAAGATTGGGGAGTGCAAGGGAACAACTGGACCATACAGGTCAGCATGACAGTCCGTGATCTCAGCCCACCAGTAGCCTATTAATTTCTTTTGTAGGCATCCTGGCAAAGGAGAGCTTGAAGTTGGATAACAAGATAGTTTTGCAGATGTTTATGGGGAGTGCCTCTGAGTCATGACGGTCAGAATGAGAAAAAGCACAAAGGTGTTTGTTTTGAAAATTTAACAAGTGGGTGATTTGATGCTGGCATCATGGGCCAGTTGGAAGCAGGGAGTCAACATCTTGATACCAAGTATCAGAGGGGTAGCCGTGTTAGTCTGTATCCACAAAAATAACGAGGATTCCGGTGGCACCTTAAAGACTAACACATTTATTCGGGCGTAAGCTTTTGTGGGTAAAAAAAACCCCTTCTTCGTCTCCATGCATCTGAAGAAGTGGGTTTTTTACCCACGAAAGTTTATGCCCAAATAAATCTGTTGGTCTTTATGGTGCCACCAGACTCAACATCTTGATAGTGAGAGATAATAGATAGGGTGGGACTAAGCCATAAAAGGCCTTGAAAGTGAAGATGAGCAGCTTATGTTTGTGATGGAGAAGGGGGAGGCAGTGGAGGGATTTGAAGAGAGGGGTAAGAGGTCTCTCATGGAAATCGTTGAGCAACCAGAGACTACAAGATGCCATGAGGTGTGGTTTGTTTATAAGGGTGTGAGTTTGGAATGGCTGCATTAGTCACAAGAGGTAAAGAGTTCAACCAGCTGGGTGGGCCAACCCAAACAAGTACCAGTAAAATCTTTCTATTGCACCACAAGGGCTTCTATTTTTTTTTACACCATATTTAGAGGAGGAAAAAAAAGTATATTTCAGACAGGTTTTAGAATCTCATCTGTTTCGCTGATATTAGCAGCATGGAAAAAGTGTCAGTCAAACCAAGTGCTTTGCTGCTAAATCCAGTCAAACTGTTCATTTCATTTCCAGGAATGCATCCTTGCATTTGATTTGCAAATTATCCACAAAGAGATCAAGCTGAATTTTGTTCATTATTCAGATATTTAACAACTGATTTTTAGAAACCTCTCTGAGTTATGGGTTGTTCACCAGCAGTTTGTAATGAGCCAGGAGGCACAGCATACAGCTACACTATAAAATCTATACTAATATTACAAAAGAAAAAGCAAGTAGAGAAATAGTGTTACAAGAGTCTAGTTAAGTCTGATAACCTTATAATCAATGAGTACATCCTAACAACATTGTAAACACTTATTACTACTTACATAGGGACCAATTTTGTACTTAGCTTGCAAGCCTGGGACTGAACAAACTTTCCTTTCAAAATTGCTCTGAGTTGGCCAACCTCTTTTAGTGTAGAATCATATCAAATATAAATATGTGTGTTTCTCTCATCAAAGCTGGAAATATTCCTTCGGGGGTTACCTTCCTCAAATCCTGACCATATTTATCAATGATGTAGCGGAAAATGTCAGCTGTGTAGTTGTTACACTTTTTTAAATTATACCAGAAGGAAAGAACATACATTAAAATTGCAGAAGGAGCTAGCAAGCTCAATGAAATGGGCAGATAATATAAAAATGTGATTTTAATATAGATACAGGTAAGGTCTGGGGAGAAATAATTACTGGAGACACAAAATGGGAGATTGCTATTTAGAAAGTAGTAATGCAGATAAATAGCTGTGGGAAACTGTAGATAATCAATTAGATGCTCTGTGAACTTAGAGTGAACTTAGCTAAGATCTAGGCAGCAGAGTGGGAGTTTGGGAGAGGAGAGTTGAAAGAAACAAACAAAAAACCCCACACTCAGACATGTCAGTGGCGGGGAAGAGATGATTATGAATGAGGGCCTGATTGCAAATGGGAATCGATACATCAGTCATTGTATGTCTCTCCACTCTTGACATTTCCTCTGATACCAGGTGCTGGCATGGCTGTCGCTACCAGGCATCTGGCATGGCACTCCCAACTGGCAAACAGCATTGGCTGCACCTGCCTTCACCATCAATCTTTTCTCTCCAAAGTTAAAACACTGGGGCCGGTCACCAAACTACCTGAAGTGCTGATACAGTTTCTACGTGCCTGACACCCATCCTGGCTTCTCTAACACATGCCTATATAGTGAATGGACTGACAAAATGTATAAGAAGTCCTGTCTACTGACAAAAAAAATTAAAAATAAAAAGAGCCGCTTGTGATAACTTTTACAGCTCATTACGGAAAAGTGTCTCTGAGTGATGAAGTTAGTTTGGCCAAGTTCATCTTGGTGTAACTCCACTGAAACCAATGTCACTCCATGGGGCTGAATGTGACCCAATACGTCCAAAGGGCAAGACATTCTGTTCTCGCAGACAAGGCCTGTTACACTAGAGGAGGATGCTGGGAGGGGGCACAGAGGGAGTAGGCAGGTAGAATATATGTCATGATGTGAAAACTATGTAATTCTCTTATTCAATATATATATTTCAAGTCAAAGTCCTAAGCAGACTTTATTGCACTCCAGCCAAGATACATTTGCCTAGTTTTATAGATGCTGATGGTTGGAAATGCCATCTTTCACCAGCTTCATTATGACACATCCTACATTCACACCAAAAGATGTTCACTGAGAGGGAAACTGTGCAAGTGCCTTTCAGAAATCATAAGGGTTTTTTACCTTTGTCTTTGATCATTTTGCCTTTTAGGGTTAAAGACAACCCATCAGAGTTAAAACATGTTCTAACAGCCTTAGCCCTGTATCGGAGAATTCCATTAAGTCTGAACTGGGAAGATACCAAATCTTTTCCTCTGTCAGTATGAAAATTGATAATAGAGTTCTAATATAAGGTTTCTTGGCCTGATTCACCACTGTATTACTCTAGTTTTAAACCAATGTAATTGCATTGGAATCTATGGAGTTACATCAACGTAGAAGTGGTGGAAAGCATTGGTGGATTCGGCCCTCTATGGTATATCTCTTGAAAAGGAAGACTCTTACCCCAAAAGTTCCACTGTTGGAATATCTACACTGCAATTAGACACCTGCAGCTGGCCCATGCCGGCTGGCTCAGGCTTGGACTAAGGGGCTGTTTAACTGTTATGTAGCTATTTGGGCTCAGACTGCAACCTAAGCTCTGGGTCCCTCCCACTTCCCAGGGTCTTAGAGCCTTGGCTCCAACCTGAGCCTGAACATCTACACCACAATTAAACAGCCCCTTTGCCTCAGTCAGCCAGCACGGGCCAGCTGGGGGTTTTAACTGCAGTATGGACCTACCCTGTAAGTATACTCTTTGCAGATTTATCCCAGTCTAAATTACCCAGCAACCACTCTAGTGGTAGGTGGACTTTCCTCAGAGACAGCCCCGTTGAGCCCACCAATCGGAAACGAAATCTATGCCTCTTAAAATTAGAACTGACTGCAGGCCAACAATTCTAGGTTGCAGCAACATTCAAGGTCTCAGAATTTGTTTTGGCAAAACCTTTCCAATGTTTTTGTGAAAACAGAATCCTGTCAAAATGTCCATTTTCAGATTGACACCTGAACTTTTCAATCTGGAACGAAGGGGTGTTCGTATGGGTGGCCTGATGGACAGAGCAGTGACCTTTGGTCTCTCACCTCCCAGGTTAGAGTGTGTGAAAGTTCTCACCCACTTTCCCCATGAAAATGTTGTCCAAATTAATATGCTTGGACTCTGGCGAAACAGTGTGTTCCAATGAAAACTTCATTTCAGTGTTCCTGACAGCTCTACTTAAAATATCCCTGGGATTACATAGCATTTAGAAGAAAGTAGCTACTATAGAACACTTGTAGATATTTTCCAACCATCAGCATTACTGCCCAAGTCCTATAAAAGATGACCTGGTGATTCACTTGGAAAAATTAAGCACCTTTATATAACCATCTCCATTCACTACTTCTAAATTCCTGCTGAAATAATAGTTTCATCTGTCCACAGAAAGTCCTGGAAGACAAAGGTATAGGGCTGTTTGTTTCTAATATTTACAGTCATTTTAGGTAATATGTTAACAGCCATTACCGACACACAAATGACCGAAAGAGAGTGTAGAGATTCCACCACTAGCAAATAGCTATGGGAGATTTTTTTCAGTCCAATTTGAGAACTGTATGGATTCTCAGTGTAATGTACAAATGTGTGTGTGAGACAGAGAAATTGAGATCTCTCATCTACATTATTTAGAGAGATCAGTTATAAGACAACGGTGCTTCATTCTTGTTAGATAATGATTGGAATACTGAAGACCCCTCATTTATAAAATGTATCAAATCTCTTGGAGACCAGTACAAACGTGATTGAAAGTATTGACCTAGGAACACCCATGCTGGATCAGACTGCATCTAGTCCAGTATCCTGTTCCCAACTGTCACCAGTACCAAGTGCTCCAGAAGAAAGTGCAAGAAGCCCTTTAGATGGCAGTTACAGGATAACCTATCTCCATGGAAAGTTTCTTTTTATTACCCATTAATTAGTTGTGTTATGCCTTCAAGAAGTACATGGATTTATATCCTTCCCAAACCTTTGATAGTTTTGCTTAAGGTTTTTTTAAAACCTTATTATTGTAATAGACTATAAGGATATAACATGAAGTGATTGAAAATAAATGTGTTTATATATTGGATCAAAAGACAGAATGTGGTGGAATATGATAATAGTGTAAAATATTTGATGTGTTAGGAGCAGTGTGTGTGTGTGTGTGTGTGTGTGTGGGAAATAGCTCTTTCCCCTCCCTCGCCCAACCCAACCCCACCCCACCCCACCCTACCCCATTCTTGTGAGGGCTAAAACCAGGCTTGCTATTTTAAAGTAAGGAAAGAGAGGTTGAATTTAGGTAAGGGGAAATCTTCACTAGATTAAGTCATGGAATAAATTGCCTGGCAAGGTCACTGATTTACCATCAGAGGACAGTGGAGCAAGGATGATAAATCCTAGCAGCATTAGTATAGAGGAAGAGCCTCTCCAGATGGGCTGGGCAACCTGTCACCATGCTTCTGTGTCTATTCTAATTCTGAAACGATTGAAAGTAACCTTCAGTTAACCTGCATGGTAGTAAAACTTGATGTATGGTTCCTGAACATTTTCAGAAACCACTGCCCTCCATGCCATCTGTTAGCTAATGGGTTGGAAAAAAGCAGATAGTACAGACGGGCTAAAAATTGCTTACTCAATGTTATGGCCATCGTAAACTTTCCTAGTGCAAACACTGGGCTCTCAGTGCCACTCTCATATACCACAGTTTGCCATTTATTCTAACTGGGTCTGAGCATGTCAGCATATTTGTGTCATAGGTAATCAGATTGGATCACTTAATGGACAATGTGACTAATACCAAGGCTGTAAAACAAGAGGCAGTTTTGTTTTGTAGTTCTGCTTGCAAACATAAGGATTTGCTAATATATTTTTTCTGTGTGCTTTCCCACTTTTGCAGAGGCATTACAGTTCATCCTTTGCCTTAACTTTCTTGAGTTAGTGTGTTTTACTGCACATTTAGGGGAATGTTCTAACCTCCCTTATAGCACAGTGTTCCTATTGATTTCATTAGGTGTTTTACACCTAATGAATCATGTGTGGGGAGGGGGGAAGGTCTTCAGTAATAATAGCAGCATATGTAATAGCTCTGGGCCATATCCTGAAGTCCTTAGTAGCTACACTCTCTTTTTCTCGGGCAAACTCCTCTAGTGCCACAAAGTGCTTTAGTCAAGTCTCTTAACACCCCTAGGTATTGTATGGAATATAAGGATCAATTTACCTGCTGCTAAGGTAAAATGGAGTGCCTCTTTAACAGTGCATAGCAATCTACCCAGTGTTTAGGATAGGAAGTGAAAAATATCACCTACAATTGAAACTACATGGAGAATTTAGACAGGTAGAATATAACTTCCCAGGTTGGTCATGGGAGCATGAATGAGCACAATGGAAAGAGCCTCAGTTTGCTGTTGTATCCAAATATGCCCTCTGCCTACAGTACTGTCCTTAAATTCAGTCAATTCAGCTAGGGTCATCTGTTAAAACAAACATGAATGCAGAAGAAAAATTAGCAAATATAGGTGAGGTTTTTCAAAACATTAAGCGCTGTTGAAATTTCCACCCCATATGTCTGTGTAGATCTGCAGTATGTGTGCACATCTCTCTCTGTGTGTATACGTATGTATAGTGTATAGGTTGGGTTTTTTTTCTAAACTGCTGAGCGTGCATCCTCTGAAAATCATGCCCCTTTAAGGTGTCTGGAATTGGGCATCCAAAATCACTAGTTATTTTCTAAAACCTAGGCCATTGCTGTGTGCATGTGTGGTTACTATTTTTTGTTTAATTCAAAACTTATTAAAACAGCGGGGAAGAAGATAGAGTGAGGAGTTGTTGTTGGAAAACCAAAATGGGAAAGTTGCCATTCATTTACATTTGTGTCCCAGGCCAAGTGAAGTCTGATTCCTGATGGTCGGAGAGGACAGAAAGAGTTAACACACTTTCCAACCTCACGGTAAGGATTCAGAAAACCAGAAAATTCTCTGAGGAGGAGTCCTGCACTCAACACTAGGCACAATGTAGAAATAATAAGTTACAAAAGGGGGTGGAGGAGGAATAAAAGACAAAATATGCATTTATTAAAGCTAGTCACTGCTTAACAGAGCCACAGATTCTTTTCCTGTCAGGGAGGCTCAGATGTTTAGGCTGCAGATGGAAGGTGTTAGAAAACCTTTGCTCTTCTAATTGATTTCTAGACTATTGAGTAGGAAGGCAAGCCTTGTAGATCAGATGCATGTTTTCTCTAAAATGGAAATTTGTAACAAAGACAGCAGGGTCCCAGTTTCTGTGTCACGGTTTCACTAGCAGGACTTGTAGGCTAAATGTTGCAGGCCAGTACAAAGCCTGTGAAAAGAAGTTGGTAAATTACCACCAGGTAATTGACACACTGGGTGTATGAGTGAGAGAGAGAATTTCCAGATGACGGTTCGCCAAATGATACATAAAATATACATTTCCATAACATGCATTCTTCTGGGGAGGTATTGAGAATAAGGAAAATGGTCTGGGCTTTGTGCAGAATTTATTTTTCTCTGAATCATTCTAATATTAATATTAGAGAGTTATCTTATAAGCTGCTTCTTAACTCCTTTTTTGATGGCACTGTCTGCTCTGAACACTGGTTATTACACTGAAAGAAAAAAAACTTTGCTAAGAAAATGGATCAGTATCCAAATAAGATTTCAAAATTGAACATTTCCAACTGGTTTTGTGATATATATATGGTGAGGCCATACCATCCATCAGGAAATTTTGACATAATATATTGTTATATATAATACATCACTTCACTCTTCCATTGTAGCTGTGGAAAAATAACCTATTTGTAGGTTCTTCAGACTCACTTCTGTGCCAGGGAGAGAATGTTGGAGCTAGCTAAAGTCACAAAGTCAGTTGCATAATAGTCATTATCTGTATACCACTGCGCCACAGAGACTTTCTATTTTCAGCTTTTCACTCCCATACAAATGACACATCTAAGCCTAAAGAGGACTTATTGTCATGACTTCTCTTATGTATCTTTCCTGTTTATGCTGCTCTCATTATAAAAGGAATTTCACGTACTGCTCAGATGTGTTTTTTATGTTGCTAAACTTTTTAAACTTATAATTTTGCACCTTTTTCTGAAAATTTTTGATTTCTAATATACAGAGTCCAAGTTCCCATGATTACCTAGAAAATGTACCTCTCATAGATGGTAAATAGTGCCCTCCATACCAACCATTAGGCTGTTGGCTTTCTGGTCAGATTCAGAATGAACGAACATTGAATGAACGTGCATATGATATAAATACTTTGCAGCAAACATGTTGCCTTTGTTGAAATTTGTTACAGATTTTGACATATAAATAATTATACTACATAAAATCAGGGCCATTAAAGGTGAGGATTTTATATAGAAAGAAGAATACATTTCTGTATAATCAGTCAGCCAAAGAAACAGTAGACAATCAGTGATGCCTAAACCTAGTGTATCTCAAAAAATAATATAGTTGAGGATATTTTCAGAAGAACTGATGCCTATAGTGGTCATTTGTGCCTGTAAAATCTGAGTCTCCTTGAGCAACTTTTCTAGTCAGGCACACAGATTTGAACTCCCAATAAATTGCAGGCACTCTCAGGTATTGGACATCTAAATGCTGTCGTTTGCACTTGTCACTTATTTAACCTACAATTTTATAAATTTCCCAAATTAGAGGCCATTTAAAAATATTTGGCCATCCATGTCTGTTAGTTAGGCCTGCATTTATATAACATATATTGCTTCAATCTTGTACCCCATAGTAGCTCTTTCCCTTCTTTCCTTCATGTTGAAATAAAGTGCCATCTGGCAGAACCCACTGGGTGGTTGTCATGCCCTTATAATTTGCTTGTCTGTCCTCATTTATCGTTTTGCAAAACCCCAATCTGTTCCTATAATTTGAAAAAAATCTTATCAATCATTGTCACTCACCCTGGAGGAAGAGTCTCTAGATGGGAGGCCCATAAGTTAGACATCCTGTATAAATAAATTTGGTCTGCACCCTGCTCCCCCACCCTTGCCAGCTTTTGCATCTGCCATTCTTCTGGCCTGGGGTGGATTGGTACATAATGTATGTAGTAGCTATATCGATATCTTCCTTTTTTTAAAGGTTAGATTGCTTTTAACTTATCGATGTTTTGTTGGGCATATTATTGCTGCTATTTTATGACACCAGACTTCCCTTTATTCTGATAGCAGTGCAGAAATACCCATAAGCTACAACACGATTTAAGCTATTTGTGACTGTTATGGGAAAGGAGCTCTGGAGAAAATGTTGATTTCATCTCAATCCAAAGATTTAACGTTTGTACAAATCTCTGGCTATGTGGAGAGGGGTTCTTTTATTACCCTTGTCACAATGATCTGAAAAACCATTATTAAACTCAAAGGCATAGGCGACAAATATAACAAGAAGTATGTGATGTTATATTTTATTAAGACCTTTTACTTGCAGTGAAAGAAAACAGCATAGGAGACAGGGTATCTTTGCACTTGGAAACTGCAGTCAGAAAAATAATTGCCCATTCTGTGAGTTGCTATTCGTTAACGTGGCAAGTGATGTACAAACCTCATAAGGCTTGGAGTCTGGGTTCAGTTAGGAGAAGAACATAATCATTTGGACTAGAGATGGGCTCAAACAGCAATATTCAGCTATGGAGCCAAATTTGGAGCTAATTAAATTTCTGACTGAGGTGTGTTAACCAGATTATTATAAAGAGATGGGCTATTTGAAAAATCTGGATCCCTCCACCAGGTTTGAGGTGTTCAGATCCAAGGGTTTGTTTCAGCCCCATCTTTATCTTGGAAATTCAAAGCTTCTCAGTATTATCCAAAATGGAGAAACAAGCAAACAATGATTAAAAAGTCAATGGACATTGGGTACCTCCTCTTTATGCCTTTGAAAATCTTGCCCAACTTTTTTTTTTTTTAAACTCAAAAGAGGTTTGGTTGAGTTCAAATTTTGTGTGAAGGGTCAGTTACCAGCGGTTCTTATACCTAGACAGATTCATTAAAACCAGCACTTGAATTGCACCCAGAAAACAGGTGGCAGCCTGTGCAATCTGCACTTATATATACCTAAGCACATAGAAACACTTAATTACTTCTAGTACGGCAGTGGCTGAAGAATTTCAAAAAATCTTTATGCTGCAGTCAGTATAGGTCAGAATGGGACTGTACTTCTTTCCACCTTTCTTCAAGTTTCCTGGGTCACAGGTCATCTGCGTATCTGGGCAATCTCTGAGGCTTGTGCAGAGAAATATGTCTTTAATGAATCACTGTATATATGAAGGAGGATGGTAGATTGTTTTAATGTTTCACCAGATCCCCAACAGAATGCACTGCAATGTACACACACCAAGAAGACTTTCTGTCCCTGGGTTTTAGCAAGGCTTTTGAAAAAAATACCACACAAGAAGCTAGTGAGCACAGTGAAAAGTGTAGGTAATTGCTGGTAGAGCCTTGGCTAAAAAATAACTGTCAGAAAAAGTGAGGCATTACAGTAATTGGGACCAATTCTATTTAGATACAAGGGACTTTAAAAAAGGGGGATCAATTTACGTAATATCCAGATTTGTAGATGAGGAGCAATAGATACAGGTTAAGATATAAGATTGCAGGAGGATCTGGGCAAACTGGATCAATGGTCAGAAGCCTGGAAGTTGATGTTTAAATGCCAGGAAAATGTAAAGTGATGCAGCTGTGGAGATTCAAACCCAAATAAATATGCACATTAAATATTAGCCAGAAGAGACAAAGTATGAAAGAGATTTAGGGACTGCAGTGTGCAATTCTATAAAGATAAAAGGCCCAGAGCACAGCTGTAGGAAGAAAAGCTAACATGGTATTAGGCTGTATAAATAAGAGAACAAATTATAAATCAAAGGAAATTATGGCTGTAAAGCCTAGAGGATGGCACCCTTAGAGAACTATTCTCCCTATTAGTAACCTAGACTGAAAGTGTATCAAGTGTTAAAGAAAATGTAGATAAAGCAAAATACTAGTTTGGGGATATGGAAAGATTGTTTCACAAGGAAAAACTCCAGGGCTAAATCAGTCCTTAATGTAACTCCATACATTTCATAGGAGTTGCACTAGAATGAATTGGTTTCTTGAATTAAATGTCTTCAGCCCTGGAGGAATGGTGGGAGGAGAAGACTCTGGAAAGAAGGCATTTTTGTCACTGTCTTCAGTGCCTAAGAGAGGAGAGGTTATACAAGGATTTAGGAAAGGATCAGTTTTACAGCAAGGAAGGGAAATAAACCTATGGTAGTCACTGGAAGTAGAAGGAGGAAAGGTTTGGTCAAGACATTGGGAGGGGTTTCAGACCTCATATCAATACCAACATGTGTCACAGTCTGTCAAAAAGATGATGGAGACAGAGGGTACGAATAAGTTTAGGACATGAATATACTAGAAGATAATACCATTGAATATATGTACTGAAATGGCAGAACATGCCCATTAGAAGGCAAGAGATGGACTTTCCGCCCTTAGATTTTGTTACTTGTAACCATCAAAGCCAGGTAAAGAAAGTGATGGTCAAGCCCTACTATGCAAGATGCCATCTTAATCAGCAGTAAAGAGATAGTCAATGAAGGGTCAGATTCAACTCCCATTAAAGTCAATGGGAGCCTTTCCATTGACTTCAGTAGAACTTGGAACTGGCCCTATATATTAAGAAGCAGCCTGGATACTAAACTATAGTGTTATGGGTTTGCAATGAAAATAACTGGTTCTTAATTACAGGATATTTCATATACCAAATTAGTGAAAGGAATATATTGCCTGAATAGAGAAGAAAATAATGTCTCATGAGCCTTCTGGGGACAAGTGAACCATATAATTCTCCTTTATGGGTACAGTGTTTTCTTCCTTGACAAGGAATACTCATTCACTGATTGGTTTGTTGTTTTTGTGGGGAGGGGTGAATGAGGGGGGGAGTAGGTGGGTGGTACGTGAATGGGCAGCTGATGGTTTTTATGTCACATATCTTAATATATAGTAAAAAAAAAAGAGAGAGAGAGATGTGGTTTTGTGGTCAAAGTATAGGCCTAAGAAAAAGGTAGTCTTGAGTTCTAGTTTCTCCTCTCCTGCCAACTTATTGTGTGGCCTTTGGCAAGTCACTTAATCTCTCTGCTTCACTTTCCCATCTATTGTAAAATTGGTGTTGTGAGAATTCATCAGTTAGTGTTGTGTTGTTGCTTAAGATGACAAATTACATTTAATGTATAATGAGAATAAAAGGCTATTTATCCACAGAGATGGCTTAACTACGGTAAATGGGACTATATGGCACAACAACTGAAATGTAAGCTACTGTCTGCTCTTTCCTCACATCTCCACAGTGAATCCATACAGGTGGGCCAATGCTTCAAGACCATTTCCATCGCTATTATACTAAACGGGGTGACACACTATAGTATGTGCTAATGTTACAATGGAAAGTAGATATTCTTTAATTAAATTGTAGCATAATTCATTCTGACTGAAAAGGTTATATTCCTTACCACAGCAATTTATATAAACCTATTGAGTATACATCATTAGCATCATGAAAGGTGACACTTTGCAGTGTTTCTTCGCAAGTGAATGTTAAGCCAAATTTGTCATATTTATGCTTTAATTAAATCATTGTGATGTTATTTGATCTTTTCAGATCAGAATTTGGTTTGAACATTTTTTAAAGAATTTACCTTGGATGTGTACTTTTAATAGATCTGCAGAAAGATCCTCTAAAATGTTCTCAGTGCTGAGATCCTTATTGTCTGATCCCTGTAAGTGTTGTGCAATAGAACAGATAGCTCATTTTACAAATGATTGATGAGCAATACAACCACAGACTGACACAACATAGACTGTTGGAGTTGTAATCGTACATAATAAGAGAGTCTGTGTTGGGAGAGCCTAGCTCCATAATCACCAACAGTGACTGGGTTTTGATTGTGTGATCAACTTTTAAAAAATATTTTCCAAAATCAAACCAAGCAAAAAGGATGGTCTTGGGGACAAAACAGATCTGGTTGCAACAGACCTGGTTTCAGTGTATGGCTTTGCCATGGACAAGTCACTGGGACTCAGGAGATTTGGGTTGAATTCCCAATGCTACCACAGATTTCCTGTTTGAGATTGGGCAAGTCACTTAATTTCTCTGTGCCTCAGTTCCCCATCTCTTGTGACATGGCCATAATAGCACTTCCTTTGTCTATCTTCCTGTTTTGATTTTTTGCTGTTTGGAGCAGGGACTTTCTCTTACTATGTGTCTATGTGGTAGTTTGTAGAATGGGACCCTAGTCCCAGCTGGGACCTCTATTTGTTACTGTAATACAAATAATAATTAAGAAACACCTGATAAGGAACACTGTGATAAGAGCAACATTTTTGTGAGTAAGCGTGACCTTCCATGACTCATTGTGACTAGATCTGAGTGGAGAACGGTTTTCCCATCCTGAAAAAAAAAAAAAAAAAAAGCTGTGATTTTGAATTGAAAGTGGCAAAAATTGTTTGCAAAAAAACAAGAAGAGAAACCCAGGTGGTTAGAAGAGTCACCTAGGGTGTGGGAGACCCAGCTTAGGCAGATCAGGTCCTTGAACCAGAATTTCTCACATTCTGGGTGAATGACTCTAACCAGGGCTATTCAAGGGATGCTCTCTCTCTCTCTATCAAGCAATTCCATCCTGGACTCAAGACTTTTTTGGCAAAACCGACCCTTTCCTGTGAAGTTTTTTGTTTTGTTTTTGTTTTGGTGAATCAATATTTTCTAATGCTGTGACGTTTTTGTCAGAAAAATCCTGATCCTCTGTACATGAGGGTTGTGTGCAGCATAGCTCTGAGTACCTTGTGAAATGCATTCAAATTGAATGCAAGAGTCTCATATCACATTACCACCATTATATATTTGTTTTATGTGACATGTTACATAAGTGTAAGATCAAAATCATGCCTACGCTCCTCTTCGCTCTCGCACTCTAGAAGTGGACTTGATGAGATTTCAGTGTATTTCTTACACCCTTTCCCTGGAAAAGATATTTCACCCAACTGATTATTTTCTGCTTCAGTAATATGGAAAATAATATATTCCTAAACCAGAAGCATGCTGACCAGATTGTCCTTACACCCTTCAATTTGAGCATGCTTTTCAATGATTGGCTTTTTTCCTAATTTTTCCTCCTACAGTAGTACAATTTTTTTTCAAAAATCCAATGCCTTCTCTGAATAGATTTTTTTTTTCTACTCATCATGGCCTTAAAATTGCAAAACAATAGTCTCGTTTCTAAATTAAATGGAACAGATCACTGTCTCTCCAATTTTTTAGTTTTTGTTTTGCTTCAGTGAATTATCATCAATCATGTGCTATACAGCCTTGGTTTTGCAAAGTAATTTGAGGGGATTCCTAAATTAGTGTCTTGATTTTTTTGTTTGTCTAATGGCCTAGCAGTAATTTCTTATTGTTTTTATAATTTGGCTTGGAGACAAGCAACAAACTAACTGACTACAGAGAGTTCAATTTAAGGATGGGCAAACCAATTCATGAAAAATGACTGACCTGAGCCTTTGCTTATCTCATAAATTGCCAATCAAACTTTTTCAAGTTTAGATCAGTTTGGACAAGGACCTCCCCTCTCGTCCCCCCCGCAACACACACACATCCTCTACCAAGTTCCCACCATTACTGTGACTGGCTTCCTTCCTTGAAGCCTTAAAAGAGGCACCAAATTCTCTTTCTGTCTCCTTAAACCTTTTAGCAAGGTCCCTTCTTCCTGCACCACCACAGACTCAGAAAATCCTATTGCAGGGCCTTTCTGGGGTGCATGCTGAATTGAAATCTTGTCTTCTCTGTGGCAGCTTCCAGCGCACATATTTTGAATTGACCAGGGAGGCTAATGGTTCCAGCAACAAGGACTTCAAAGGCATTGGAGAATCAGGGGCTAATGTAGGATCATAAGTTGGGAAGAAGAGAGGTTGTGAAAGGAGTGTAATAGGCATAGAGGGGTAAGTCAGTGTTATTTGGAGAAGGTAAGCCCCCAAAAGTTTGGATAGTCTTTGGAAGTTCAGCCATCGCTAATTGCTGAATGTCATACTTAGGTCTAGCTATTTGGCCTCTTCCAATCAACTTGTTAGAATACTCCTTGCTTTTATCTGTTGTTGTTTTCCCTGAACTCTCCCATCAAGGGATGCAATGAGATGCCCTAAACTTAAATTTTCTGAAGTGTTAATTAGGCTCTTAGCCTGGTCTACACTAGGAGTTTAGGTCGAATTTAGCAGCGTTATCTCGATTTAACCCTGCACCCGTCCACAAAATGAAGCCCTTTTTTTGACTTAAAGGGCTCTTAAAATTGATTTCTTTACTCCACTCCCAACGAAGGGATTAGTGCTGAAATTGGCCTTGCTCAGTTGAATTTGGGATGCTGTGGACGCAATTTGACGGTATTGGCCTCCAGGAGCCATCCCAGCATGCTCAGTTGTGACCGCTCTGGACAGCACTCTCAACTCAGATGCACTGGCCAGGTATACAGGAAAAAGGCCAGCAAATTTTTGAATCTCATTTCCTGTTTGGCCAGCATGGCGAGCTCACCTGCACAGGTCACCATTCAGAGCTTATCATCACAGGAGACCATACAGTCCCAGAATTGCCGAAGAGCTCCAGCATGGACTGAACGGGAGGTATGGGATCTGATCGCTGTATGGGGAGACAATTCTGTGCTGGCAGAACTCTGTTCAAAAAGACAAAATGCCAAAATATTTGAGAAAATCTCCAGTGGCATGAAGGACAGAGGCTATAACAGGGACCCGCAGCAGTGCCACATGAAAATTAAGGAGCTCTGGCAAGCCTACCAAAAAACCAGAGAGGCAAATGGCCACTCTGGTTCAGAGCCCCAGACATGCCGCTTCTATGATGAGCTGCAGGCCATTCTAGGGCGTGCAGCCACCACTACCCCAACCCTGTGCTTTGTCTCCGTCCAAGGAGTGGGAGGCAACAGAGCAGATTTTGGGGGTGAGGAAGATAGCTCTCAGCAAGAAAGCGGAGAATCGGTTTCCCCAACAGTCAGGATCTGTTTATCACCCTGGACCTGGACACAGTACCCCCAAACCCACCCAAGGTGGTGTCCCGGACCCTGAAGACGGAGAAGGAACCTCTGGTGAGTGTACCTTTGTAAATATTATACATGGTTTAAAAGAAGTGTGTTTAATGATTGATTTGCCCTGGCATTCGTGGCCTGTACAGCTACTGGAAAAGTCTGTTAATGTGTCTGGGGATGGAGCAGAAATCCTCCAGGGACATCTCATAAAGCTCTCCTGGATGTACTCCCAAAGCCTTTGCAAAAGGTTTCTGTGGAGGGCAGCGTTATTCTGTCCTCCATGGTAGGACACTTTACCATGCAAGCCAGTAGCATTTAGTCAGGAATCATTGCAGAACAAAGCATTGCAGTGTATGTTCCCGATGTTTGCTGGCATTCAAACAACATCAGTTCTTTATCTCTCTGTGTTACCCTCAGGACAGTTATATCATTCATGGTCACCTAAAATAGGGTGGTTTTAGTAAGCAGACATTCAGAGGTGGCTGTTCCTGCTGGGGTATTTGCCTGTGGTTGAACAGAAATGTTCCCCGCTGTTAGCCATTCAGTGGGGGGAGGGGTGAAGCCATCATCCCAGAGAATTGGGTATGTGGTTGCTGGGAGGGTAGTGGGGGGTCAGTTGGGTTTCTGCTGCATGTGAACCTGGAAACCGCAGCTCCTCCTTTAAAATTGCCAACCCATTTTTAATGGCCAACCCAACGGCTACTTCATATGGGAAATGAGGATGCTGCTGTTTGAAACCATTCCCACATGTTATGAAGGTTAAAGAAACCAAAAGACTGTGGCTTACCATGGCTGCCTGCAAGCCGAATTCTTCTGCCCGGCTCTGCGTGAGTGTTCTCTCACACCAAACCGGCATACCCTCAATAAGAGGCAAAATGCGTCCTTATAATGAAAGCACATGTACTATGTAATGTTAACAGCAAGGATTACCGTGAAAGAGTGTACCCATTGTTCTATAAAATGTATCTTTTTAACTACCACTCTCCCTTTTTTTCCCCCTCCACCAGCTGCATATGTTTCTCCTTCCAAGAGGCTAGTGAAGATTAGAAGGCGAAACAAACACACTCGCAATGAAATGTTCTCTGACCTCATGCTCTCCTCCCACGCTGACAGCATGGAGGCAGACAGTCTCAGAGGATTAACGCAATATGACCACGAGGAGAGGTGGCGAGCTGAAGATGGTAGGTGGTGTCAGCTTGCTGAAAAAAGGCAGGAGTCAATGCTCAGGCTGCTGGAGGATCAAACTCATATGCTCCAGCGTATGGTTGAGCTTCAGGAAAGGCAGCAGAAGCACAGACCACCGCTACAGCCCCTGTGTAACCAACCATCCTCCTCCCCAAGTTCCATAGCCTCCTCACCCAGACGCCCAAGAACACGGTGCGGGGGCCTCTGGCCACCCAGCCACTCCACCCCAGAGGATTGCCCAAGCAACAGAAGGCTGGCATTCAATAAGTTTTA
This sequence comes from Dermochelys coriacea, assembly GCF_009764565.3. Taxonomy (NCBI): domain Eukaryota; kingdom Metazoa; phylum Chordata; order Testudines; family Dermochelyidae; genus Dermochelys; species Dermochelys coriacea. The sequence goes on from NC_050069.1 coordinate 198,792,558, forward strand.
AAGTGCTATGTGGCCTTGTCCTTCCCTCCTCCACCACCCCACCTAGTGCTTCCCTCCTCCACCAACCCTCCCAGGCTATCTTAGCAGTTATCCCCCTATTTGTGTGATGAATAAATAAAGAATGCATGAATGTGAAGCAACAATTACTTTATTGCCTCTGCAAGTGGTGATCGAAGCAGGGAGGGGCAGGTGCTTAGCTTAAAGGAAAATAGAGTGAACCCAGGGTGGGTTTCCATCAAGGAGAAACAAACAGAAGTTTCACACCGTAGCCTGGCCATTCCTGAAACTGGTATTCAAAGCTTCTCTGATGTGCACCACGCCCTCGTGTACTCTCCTAACCGCCCTGGTATCTGGCTGTGCGTAATCAGTGGCCAGGCGATTTGCCTCAACCTCCCACCCTGCCATAAACGTCTCCCCCTTACTCTCACAGATATTATGGCATGCACAGCAAGCAGTAATAACAAAGGGAATATTGGTTTAGCTGAGGTCTAAACGACTCAGTAAACTATGCCAGCATGCTTTTAAATGCCCAAATGCACATTCTACCACCATTCTGTACTTGCTCAGCCTATAGTAGAACAGCTCCTTACTACTGTCCAGGGTGTCTGTGTATGGCTTCATGAGCCATGGCTTTAAGGGGTAGGCTGGGTCCCCAAGGATAACTGTAGGCATTTCAACATCCCCAATGGTTATTTTCTGGTCTGGAAAGTAAGTCCCTTGCTGAAGCTATTGAATCGGACCAGAGTTCCTGAAGATGCGAGCGTCATGTACCTTTCCTGGCCATCCCACATTGATGTTGGTGAAACATCCCTTGTGATCCACCAGTGCTTGCAGCACTATTGAAAAGTACCCCTTGCGGTTTATGTACTCGCTGCCTTGATGCTCCAGTGCCAAGATAGGTATATTGGTTCCGTCTATCAGCCCACCACAGTTAGGGAATCCCATTGCAGCAAAGCCATCCACTATGACTTGCACATTTCCGAGAGTCACTACCCGTGATATCAGCAGCTCAGTGATAACGTTGGCTACTTGCAACACAGCAGCCCCCACAGTAGATTTGCCCACTCCAAATTGATTCCCAACTGACTGGTAGCTGTCTGGCATTGAAAGCTTCCACAGGGCTATCACCACTCGCTTCTCAACGGTGAGGGCTGCTCTCATCTTGGTATTCTTGCACTTCAGGGCAGGGGAAAGCAAGTCACAAGGTGCCCTTACACATGTGAACGTTTCGCAGTCCACTGGGAATGGTCCCAGACCCGCAACACTATGCAGTCCCACCACTCTGTGCTTGTTTCCCGGGCCCAGAATCAGCGTTCCATGCCATGAACCTTCCCAATTGACACCGTGATGTGCACATTGCAGGGACCCGTACTTTGTGAGAAGTTTATGTCCATGTCTTCATCACTTTCATCACCGTGCTGCAGTCGCCTCCTCCTCGCCTGGTTTCGCTTTTCTTGCAGGTTATAGTTCTGCATATCCTGCTGGATAATGCGCACATTGTTTATAGTGCTCATAATTGCCACTGTGATCTGAGCGGGGTCCATGTTCCCAGTACTATCACGTCTCCACTGAAAAAAGGCGCGAAATGTTTGTCTGCCGTTGCTCTGCCGGAGGGAGGGGCGACTGACAACATGGCTTACAGGGTTGGCTTACAGGGAATTAAAATCAACAAAAGGGTGGCTTTTCATCAAGGAGAAACAGAATGGCCCCCTCACGGATAGAACTCCAAACCCTGGGGTTAGCAGGCCGTTGATTTCACGGAGGGAGGGAAGGGGGAGAAAATGAATACAAAACAAATCTGGTCTATTTCTTGTTTTGATCCACTTCATCTATCTTTATACATCTTGCTGGCAGCAGACAGTGCAGGATGACCACTAGCCATCGTCATCTCCTGGGTGCTCAGCAGAAGACGGTGCAGTACGACTGCTGGCAGAACTGAATCGCCATGAGACAAAACTTATAAGTGCAATGACCTGGCTGAGTCACTCCCATATTTGCCCAGACGCCCCGACCGACCTCACCAAGGTCGGCTAAAAGAACACCCTGGAGTGTTCACGGTGACGATGGCTACCAGTCATATTGCACTGTCTGCTGCCAAAAGGCAAGGAGCTGCTGCTGTGTAGCAATGCAGTACCGCGTCTGCCGGCACCCAGGAGACATATGGAGTGGGCTCCATGCTTGCCGTGGTATGGCATCTGCATGGGTAACCCAGGAAAAAAGGTGCAAAATGATTGTCTGCCATTGCTTTCATGGGGGGGGGGGCTGATGATATGTACCCAGAAGCAACCGTGACAATGTTTTTGCCCCATCAGGCATTGGGATTTCTACCCAGAATTCAAATGGGTGGCGGAGACTGCAGGAACTGTGGGATAGCTCCGCACAGTGCAACGCTCTGCAAGTCGACGGTTGCCTCGGTACTGTGGACACAGTCTGCCGACTGAATGCACTTAGAGCATTTGTGTGGGGACACACACAATCGACTGTATAAAAACGCTTTCTACAAAACTGACTTCTATAAATTCAACCAAATTTCGTAGTGTAGACATACCCTTAGGCTGGAATCTCACCCATTTATATGTTTTCTGCTGCTGCTTGCTGGAACTTGCAGGGCTGTTTCACAGGCCACATGAATTCCTCATTTTAAAGACTCCCACCTGCAACAGTTGCTGTTTGTTATGAAGGGAAGTGACATTAGAAAGTCTCTTTCTAATTCATTTATCAGGCTGCTGTGAACTGGATTCTTTCTGCTTTTTAACTATTTCTGGCATTGTCTAGTGCTGTCAAGGCTGTGTTAGCTTGTCCCTTTGGTGGCATGTACACCTCCTATACAGAAACTCAGGGAAGGCCGTATCATGTGGGTAGAACAAACAGCTACAGTAGAGCAGCACACAGTCTAGTGTGATTTTTTTTTTCCTTGCTACAAAGTACTGTGGGTTGGAAAGAGTGGGGAATTTTCCAGTTTGTCTAGATGAGAAAAATCCCCCACAGAAGAACTGTGCCATTGATGTGACTGCTCTGTTCCGTGAAGGAACAGAAGATCTTTTGATATTCATCTGGTCCTGCTGCACGGTCTGCCAGCATTCGCAAAGAACAGCCCAGTTCTCATCTGTTCAAAATATTGCTATTCTTTCTGAATGCTGATTACTTACGCCGACAGTAAGGCAGCACCGTGTGGGTTTCAAAGGCTGTGGCAATGGAATAGCAGTAGCACACTGAAGTGGAAATGACATCAGCTGGGACAGGAGGAGAGCCCATGATGCCTCCCATCACTTATGGATCTAAAGGTAGAGGCGGCCTGGGATTACTTTAAATCAAAGCTGCAGAAGCTATCAGAAGCCTGTATCCCAAGAAAGGGGAAAAAATTCATAGGAAGGAGTTGTAGACCAAGCTGGATGAGCAAGCATCTTAGAGAGGTGATTAAGAAGAAGCAGAAAGCATACAGGGAGTGGAAGATGGGAGGGATCAGCAAGGAAAGCTACCTAATTGAGGTCAGAACATGTAGGGATAAAGTGAGACAGGCTAAAAGTCAAGTAGAGTTGGACCTTGCAAAGGGAATTAAAACCAATAGTAAAAGGTTCTATAGCCATATAAATAAGAAGAAAACTAAGAAAGAAGAAGTGGGGCCGCTTAACACTGAGGATGGAGTGGAGGTTAATCTAGGCATGGCCCAATATCTAAACAAATACTTTCCCTCAGTCTTTAATAAGGATAAAGAGGATCTTAGGGATAATGGTAGCATGACAAATGGGAATGAGGATATGGAGGTAGATATTACCATATCTGAGGTAGAATCGAAACTGAAACAGCTTAATGGGACTAAATCGGGGGGCCCAGATAATCTTCATCCAAGAAAATTAAAGGAATTGGCACCTGAAATTGCAAGCCCATTAGCAAGAATTTTTAATGAATCTGTAAACTCAGGAGTAGTACCGAATGATTGGAGAATTGCTAATATAGTTCCTATTTTTAAGAAAGGAAAAAAAAGTGATCCGGGTAACTACAGGCCAGTTAGTTTGACATCTGTAGTATGCAAGATCCTGGAAAAAATTTTGAAGGAGAAATTAGTTAAGGACATTGAAGTCAATGGTAAATGGGACAAAATACAACATGGTTTTACAAAGGTAGATCGTGCCAAACTAACCTAATTTCCTTTTTTGAAAAGGTAACAGATTTTTTAGATAAAGGAAATGCAGTGGATCTAATTTACCTAGATTTCAGTAAGGCATTTGATACCGTGCCACATAGGGAATTATTAGTTAAATTGGAGAAGATGGGGATCAATATGAACATCAACAGGTGGATAAGGAATTGGTTAAAGGGGAGACTGCAACGGGTCCTACTGAAAGGCGAACTGTCAGGTTGGAGGGAGGTTACCAGTGGAGTTCCTCAGGGATCGGTTTTGGGACCAATCTTATTTAATCTTTTTATTACTGACCTTGGCACAAAAAGTGGGAGTGTGCTAATAAAGCTTGCAGATGATACAAAGCTAGGAGGTATTGCCAATTTGGAGAAGGATCGGGATATTATACAGGAGGATCTGGATGACCTTGTAAACTGGAGTAATAGTAATAGGATGAAATTTAATAGTGAGAAGTGTGAGGTTATGCATTTAGGGATTAATAACAAGAATTTTAGTTATAAGTTGGGGACGCATCAGTTAGAAGTAACGGAAGAGGAGAAGGACCTTGGAGTATTGGTTGATCATAGGATGACTATAAGCTGCCAATGTGATATGGCTGTGAAAAAAGCTAATGCGGTTTTGGGATGCATCAGGAGAGGCATTTCCAGTAGGGATAAGGAGGTTTTAGTACCGTTATACAAGGCACTGGTGAGACCTCACCTAGAATACTGTGTGCAGTTCTGGTCTCCCATGTTTAAAAAGGATGAATTCAAACTGGAGCAGGTACAGAGAAGGGCTACTAGGATGATCCGAGGAATGGAAAACTTGTCTTATGAAAGGAGACTTAAGGAGCTTGGCTTGTTTAGCCTAACTAAAAGAAGGTTGAGGGGAGATATGATTGCTCTCTATAAATATATCAGAGGGATAAATACAGGAGAGGGAGAGGAATTATTTCAGCTCAGCACCAATGTGGACACAAGAACAAATGGGTATAAACTGGCCACCAGGAAGTTTAGACTTGAAATCAGACGAAGGTTTTTAACCATCAGAGGAGTGAAGTTTTGGAATAGCCTTCCAAGGGAAGCAGTGGGGGCAAAAGATCTATCTGGTTTTAAGATTCTACTCGATAAGTTTATGGAGGAGATGGTATGATGGGATAATGGGATTTTGGTAAGTAATTGATCTTTAAATATTCAGGGTAAATAGGCCTAATCCCCTGAGATGGGATATTAGATGGATGGGATCTGAGTTACCCAGGAAAGAATTTTCTGTAATATCTGGCTGGTGAATCTTGCCCATATGCTCAGGGTTTAGCTGATTGCCATATTTGGGGTCGGGAAGGAATTTTCCTCCAGGGCAGATTGGAGAGGGCCTGGAGGTTTTTCGCCTTCCTCTGTAGCATGGGGCATGGTTGACTTGAGGGAGGCTTCTCTGCTCCTTGAAGTCTTTAAACCATGATTTAAGGACTTCAATAGCTCAGACATGGGTGAGGTTTTTCATAGGAGTGGGTGGGTGAGATTCTGTGGCCTGCGCTGTGCAGGAGGTCGGACTAGATGATCAGAATGGTCCCTTCTGACCTTAGTATCTATGAATCTATGCTCCACCCTCCCCCCCCGCCCGGCCACTGCTGTGACTACCACTGAGTTTAAAGGGGGTTTTAGATGAATGGGGATTGTTTTGTGATGAAGTCCTGAGCCTCAATAAACTGGACAATTAGTATCTGGAAGGGTGGGGTTGGCCATACTCCTGACATACTGGTTACCGTTGTCTCTTGTTGTATGTAAGCATGTTACCATGGTCCTTTTACCTGGGTTTCTCCTTTCCCCCTAAATTAAAAGGTATCTGTGGTTTGGTGTTCCCTAGGACTCCGGAGTGGTGCTGAGTGGGGATGAACCACCTGCGAAGGAGCTCAGGGAGTTTCCAAACTCTTTTGTTTCCAAGAGTTGGAAGTAGGAGTACAACTGGATGGGGACTTGTCATTCTTTTATTCATATTAGAAAGGATCCCTACACTTATTATTAAACTTTGCCCTTGTTGCTGCCATTGGTAGCAGGCAGGAGGGCTACATAAACCGTAATGATAATCAATACTTACACATACATGAACTGAACCTGTAGAGGTATGCTCACGGGGCTGGAGTCTTCTCCATTCCTGCAGGGAGGTACAAATTACATCCCCTGCAGCTGCAGTGCTCATTGTGCCTAAGGGGAAATTCTGCCATGGGAAGGCAGATTTCAACTTAAACCAGAGGCTCCATTGTAACCTCACAAAAGAAGGCTGCTGTTGGGAGATACACCGGATCAATACTATTTCCAGATACCATTGCCACACAGCACTGCCCTGCTGAGACCGCGCTAGTTTAAACAAGCCTAGTCAGCCCCCAAAATGTCATCTACTTGGCTATAAGAGATGAACCTTTCAGCAATGTTAAAGAAGCCCATTTTGTTCAAGACTCCTGACTCTTGCAGTAGCTAGATGACATCTTCTTTCTATGACACTATTCCCTTCAAATTGAAGGCTATAATTATTGTCTGGCAGGCGAGAGGAGGGAGTGCTCTACTTACAGAAGGTAAAATTGAGGCGAGGTCTGGAACCTGTAGATTTGCAGTTTACAATAAAGGAGAAAGTCTACAGAGAGCATTTTTAAATGACCATGTGACTTGTTCATTGATATTAATGCATCGCAAATGTATATTTGACTGTGTTGATCTGCAAACACTAATGGTCAGTTGCTCTTTACAGAGCTTGACATTGGCTAACAAATGATATCCCATGCAGTGAGCTGTAGCCTACGAAAGCTTATGCTCAAATAAATGGCTTAGTCTCTAAGGTGCCACAAGTCGTCCTGTTCTTTTTGCGGATACAGACTAACATGGCTGCTACTCTGAAACCTGTCATATAAATAGTGATACTGTGGGTGAAATAGAAAGCAGAAGCTATCTTGGCATTTCAGTATTGTCTGTCATAAAGAGACCACAGTATGTTTTTCCTGTAGAAAATCCATAGGCGCTTTCAGTAAAATTTGGGAACATGGTTTGTTTTTGTTTTTCCCTCCCCCTTCCTTTCCCAACAGTTTATTTTCATCTCCTCGCTAAGGCCAAATACCATGTCAGTTCATATAAATCTTCTCTCAGCTGCCACATCTCTCTTTGGCAGGGAGAGGGTTGGGTTGGGTGATCTCTGATACCGTGCCAGGCTGTTCTATGTCCAACTTCTGTGAGCCTAGACAAGCTAGATGGGGGGTGGTAAGAGTCCAGGAGCATGTGTTATTCTTGACAGTGTAGTGAACCAGGAAAGAGACATAGGGAGGTTGCTCAGCGATACCAGCAGAAACAAGCCATTTCTGATGGCATCAAGGAAAGTTGGCGTGTGGGACTTTATCTCATCCTATAATATGGCTACCTCCAAAGAAGAAAAGCCCCCCCGCACATCCACTCCCTCCATAAGAAGAGATAAACTGTAGATCAGCTAGTAGTAGTGGGAATGTGCAGTTTCTATCTTAGGGAACACAGAAGTTACACAGTGAAGCTTGTGGTCATAAAGTGCATGGATATTTCACAATTGATATATCAAAGTTGTACAAGGTTATCCTCATTTATGGCCCTGGCAGAGCAGCGAAACTATCCTTTGTGCCCATGGGAATAATGAATGCAGATCACATGTGTGGCCTCCACAGTTTGATATATTCCAGACAAAACATTTGCTAGTGTTGAGGCGGTTCGCACATCCACAGCTTAAGGGCAAAAAATCTTTGCCTGTGTTTTTGCCTGGGACTTTCCTTACTTTTTTATAATGTTTGAAATGTTCATGCTCCCTGGGCCTACGTGGAGCAGAGAGCAGGTCAGGAGTCCCTTGCCTCCTGGATGCCTCTGCACAGGACCAGATTAGTATCCCAGAGATAGGGAAGGCCCCCTCATACCTTAGGACCCCCTTTGTTCCTCTGCCCCACTCTGGTGACCCTAAGAGAGTTGTTTGGATGCCCAGCAGGTCCGTGTTTCTCTGTCCAGCTCCTTTTCCCTTCCCCTCTCCAGTCCACTTCCTTTTACCTTCCCACCTCTCTAGGTTCCCCTCTGGTCCTTGCCTTCCCAGGGTTGGTTCTGCTCTCCAGTTCCCAGAAGCATAGAAGATTAGGGTTGGAAGAGACCTCAGGCGGTCATCTAGTCCAACCCCCTGCTCAAAGCAGGACCAACTCCAACTAAAGCAGCCAGGGTTTTGTCAGGCTATTCTCCCTCAGTGATATTCCCATATTACAGCATTTCCCTCACCTTCTACAATGGCTTTGGGTAGGGCAGGGGGTATGGAGGTGTGTGGACATCCCCGCTGTCACAACAGTGATTAGACCACTGAGGGCATGATCCTGCCAGGTGCTGAGTGACTGCAGAAGTCTAGGTATGCACTTGCACATAGCCATCTCCTTTCTCTTTTTATCCACTTGGCTGTTGCTCAGAGGAGAAATCCTTACACGTCCCGAGGACCTTTGTGAGAACAGCACCTTCTCTGTGTGATGCCTGTGACCCATTCCAGTTTCTCAATGACTGCTGCTGCAATTTGCTGTTCTTTCTCAGCAGTTCACTGAATTCATCTTGCAAGTGGCTGTTCCCCTGTGCCCCAAGGCTTGCATTGAATCTCTGGCAGCACTCAGTGCATAGCAAGGAAAGGAGACCTCCTGCTGCCCCACGTGACCCACCCTCCCTCCCCAGTATTACCCTTTTACTTTTAAAGAAGCAGCTCTGTGTAGAGAGGTTTCTTCCCTTTTAACAAGTTCATCCCCTTGCCCTTCCTTTCCCTTTTTGGGGAACCTCTGCTCTCTTTATGCTCCAGTCCAGTAGGGTTAGTCTTGGGGAATTCATATCTCCTCAATCTTCCTACCCCTACAAATCCTCTCCAGGAGCTTGATCCTCGCAGTGCTGAGCTCTCTGGCCCCTATCCAGCAAACTTACCCATCCTAACTCCAAGCATGTGATCAGCCTCAGTGATTTAAGCACTTTGCTGGACAGCGGCCAGAGTGTTCAATTCATTACAGGTTCTAGTCTCATCTCTTCACTCTCTTCCTTCCTCTGCAGAGCAGTCAGGCTCCCATTGACCCTACAAGTCTCACTGTTCAGATTCTTTTGCAAATTGGGGGTCCCCTCAACTTCAGGTTTCATGAATTCACAATCTGGCTCTTTCCTTATGTTCCCTCTGTCAGTCCCTCCCCATTTGCCTTCTCACAATGACAACCATATAATGCCCCATCACAATGCTATTTGCAACCAGTTGTGACAGACTCTTTAAAAGAATTTTCATCTGGTGGGTTTTTTTTTTCACAGTTTATTTTCTCTTCCCCTACTAGATCCAGATCAGATACAACTATCCCCTTCCCTTGCCACGGTCCTTAGCTGGTCATGATCTCACATCACAGTATACTGGGAGTAACCCCACCAAAGCTAATGGAGTGACACTCGTACAAGTGAGAGGAGAATCAGGACCCTGTGAACATGCAGATCCAGTCCTTTGGCCTTCAACTCCACTTTCACTGTGAATCATACATTACGATTTTATGATTCCTAGAGTCAAATATCCTGGGGCAAAATTGCTCATTAGTGGGCAAAGTGAATTAAAATGTAGAAGAGGTTGAGGTATGAAATGTTCTGCTCCATTCCTGTTGGGATCACCATGGAATTGGACTTTATTTTTAGATATGTCTCTTTGTGTGCAATTATCTGGAGAGTTTGGAGTGGTCATAGCACCCTGAGCTTATGACTACTGAAACACTTCAACATATGCCTTTTTCTTTTGCTTTGATTAAACCATGGTCCGGTAAGTGTGATTAATGCTGGCAGGTTCTGAAAGCTTGATTTGCTAGTAAGGAACTTGATGCCATTGTTTTATCCCTGAGGCATTTCAGATTGCCAGAAAGGGCTCACATTTTAGTTTAGGAGGCGCAAACAAGCCAACTGATGAATTAGGAGAGGTGTTTGATGCATCAGGTTCCATTTTTCAGATGTTAAGGGACAAACCCCCTGCCCCCTTCTGTGCCAGAAATGGGTGTGTTTGTTCATATTACTATCATCTCTATGGGTACCTTAGGTATTAATGAATTAATGTGAAGGATATCGGGGGAGATTTAAAAAGGCACAAAGGGCAGTGCAAGGAGCCGAGCAGGCCACCTAGATTGGAGCAGGGCTGGGGAAGGGCCAGAGGAGCTGGGAGCGTCGGCCTGAAAAGCCTCAGGCTGCAGGCCTGACTACAAGCCGAATAGGTTGCAGAGGGGCAGGCCAAAGGTAGGCGGAGGCAGCAGGTCCAAAACCCCCTTGCCTGTGATTAGTGGCATATACACTGCAGTCTGCCCCCCGATACAAGGGGCGAAGTGGGGACTGGCAGTAGCCCAGACTGAGGCGAGGTGGGATTAGAGGTTGGGGGTTCCCCTGGGTGGAGAGACCGAGAACCTGAGAGTGTGGCGGTACTGCCAGGGGGACAGCACCCCAGAGAAAGGGGCACCGGATCCTAGGAGGGACACAGGGGCCAGCAGTAAGGTGGATCACCGGCCTGCAGAGGGCACTCCGGTGGCTGGATGAGCTAATTCCCGACGACTACCAGTAGGAGGCGTCGCAGGGGTGAGTCCGAACCTTTACAGGCAGTTTGATGCCTAACTACCATTGAAAGTTTAATAGTTCCCCATTTGTGCCTTGGAAAATCTTCCCCATTCATTTTAGTAGGACACAGAGGAAGCAAAGCCACCTTAGCTTGGTGAACAAAATATATTGCGAAGGACTAGATGCAATAAAAAAGTTGTACATCTTTCACACTGTGGGAGGCAATGGAAGACATTGGAAAACCCAAGATGGAGTTGGAGGAGAGAAGATTTTTCAAGGCTTGTGCTGCCTTGCCCAGAAGGTGGAAGGTCCTATATCATTTATAGACATTAGACGGAAGCTGAAATTGTTTTTGCAGCCTTCTTCCCTAGCAACCTCAGTACAAGCAGTGAAGGTTAAATATGTAAAAGGCATATGGACATCCTTACTATTTCTCTAATACCAGTCTAATCCTTTGGGCAACTCGAAGCTCCATTTCCCCACGGACAGAAGTTTTTAGCAGGCTCACAAGGCTATTATTTTCTCATTACAATGCATTGGTTTTAACACCACAGCAGAGCTACTGCCACCACTACTATGACCACTGTTAAGAGACATCCCTCTACATAATTTCCATGCTGAGTACTGTGGATGCTTTGGGTGTGGAAATCAGCAGAGGGGGAAAACACGTAAACAATCCAGCACCACAATAATTGAAAGTAGTGAGATATACAGCATTATATCAAAAGCAGCAGTATTCTTTCATTCTCAATAGAATGACTGCCATAAATAAAGTGCCTTTATAAAATGCAAATAATATATATTATACACACACAATGAATGAAAATTAACAATTTAAAAAGCCCCAAAGGAAGGACAATAGAAATAACAGGTAGTTAATAATAAGATCTCCTGGGCCAGGTTCTTAGCTGCTCAGGCTCTGACCCAACCAAGCTACGTAAATCTACTACTGTAAGATTTAATACAGCAATAGCTAAAACATGATTTAAAATGAAATTAATGGCTCTGTGCTTGGTTGAGGCTTAAAGATAGCAGACTAGGAAGTTGTAGACTCATGACATGAAAAATAAATCCAGACAAATGAAACACCCACTCTCTTAGTCTACCAGCATGGGAAAGTTGGTTTCCATTATGTTACAGAAAGGTGACCAAGTTCTAATAGTCCTAAGGCCTGATTCTTCACTGCCTTGACCTTGTGTGGTCATTTACTCCTGTACAACTTGAGTGTAAATCGGTAGCAGCTGAGAAGTCTCTGCTTAGACTAATCATAGCATTTTACACCCAATTTGAACAGGTGAAGGTGCAAGGCAATGGAGAACAAGGCCCCAAAGCTAGCTCCTCAGCTAGTAAAGTGAAGCTTTAAATGCTCTTGATCTGGTCTGATTTCCTGCATCAAGGCTCTAGTATATCATGGCTGTTCAGGACAGCATATACGCATGTGCTTATCTTTAATGGGACTTGAGTGCTTTCCTGAATCTGGGATTCCCCCATTCTAGAGTCTGGTAGGTGTTACCTGCTAAAATCAAATACTGCCCAAAATAATTCGGCATAAGAGCATGACAATAGAGACTCAGTACAAGAACAAAACAAAACAACCCCCTTCTGCTAGCTGTAGGCATAAATGGCAAAGAAATACCCATGATTTGGAAAATCTGTTCTTTAAAAAGGAACCTGAAATTAGTCTCATGGGGTAGGCCAACAAAGGCTCCTTTGTCAAGATCATTTCTCAAGCAGTTTGGTGACAGATTGTTGCAGATCTGATTCAGTATACAAGGTATGTTATAAGGTGGAAGAACTAATTTTATTTGACTTACTTGGGACACAGAAAACAGAACAGCCAAGCATACAGGAAATGGTCTTCACGTATGTTTCCTGAATATTCAGTGGGCCGGATGCTTAGCTGGCATAGCTTCATTGACTATACACCAGCTGAGCAGCTAGCCCAATATAATGAAATTTTTGTTTTGCTTTTTTAATGCTTGTTTTGCTTTTCTACATATTAGAGCAAAAAAGACCCTGTAAACTAATGGGCTAAAGCATACCAGCCTGAAGAAAAATCTCTCAAGCTGGAAGTAGAGGGCCCAGGAAACTCTTAGGTTGTCTAGGTTTGGGTTTCCTTCAAGAGAAGGACAAAGATTCAAGCCGAAACTTATTGTGCCTGGGCCAGTTCTCAGCTAATGCTGCCCTGGTGTTGTATGTGTGTATGTCTATGTACTGCATATAACCTAGCATTGCATTTAGAGTTCAGACACAACATAGATAGTCCCAGGTAAGAAACTAGATTATCCATCACTGAGCAAACTCAAGTCTAAGCTTTGGGCTGCTCTGCTCAGAGCTTTCTAAGGATTACTGCTCTCTTTCCAGCATTCTCCCCAGGAACATTGCAAGTGTACAGCTACATGATTCTGTGTCAGTCTTCTCTGTCAACTCTCTCTAACTCAGCACACACCTACAACCTAGTTTCCTGGCTTTTAATTGCCACTCTCTGCTTCTTTGGGTAGCAGGCTTGTCTGGCATGATGTAGCCTTTATGATGAAACGTGGCCTATTGGCCACCAAGTTATTATCTAAAGTATCAGTTCTCCATGCCTTCCATACTGGGATGGTATGTTACAACAAACAAAGTTTTGGGACCCTCTCCTATGGTTTTCATTATGCTTCCCCTCACTCTGCCCCCCCCATATCTAGCCGTTAAGAAAGGAAAGGTGATCACACCTCCTCCTTTTTACCTCTTTGCAACCTCCCATATTAGGAAGCCACGGTCTAAATGTTTACAGATTTTATTTTATTGTTTTATTGTTTGCCCTTTTATTGTTTGCCCTGATATTTCACCAGGTATTGAAGTGAGTCTCAGCGACTTGTACTCCCACCCCCACCCCCCCATTCTATTTTATTACCTACTTAACTGATAGTAATATCTTTTCTGTCCTTCAGTTCCCTGACAACTCATCTGTTCTTAATGAGTTGTCAAAAATGATTGAAAATGGCTCAGTCCTCTCTGCCTGTTCTTTAAGAACCTTTGGGTGAACATGAACTGTCCTTGGTGATATGTAAGTATTTAATTCAACTATGGATTCATTCACCTATTGTTTTCTCAATCCTTTCCCCCAACCTGACAGGATCTTCCTTAAATATCTCGCTTTCCCTCTGACTGTTTTAAAAGTACTTTCATTAAATATTAGGGCTGTCTACATTAAAGACTTCTGCCACTATAGCTGTGTTGGGCAGGGGTATGAAGAGGCGTGATTCTTGAATGACAAATTGTGCTGGCAGAAGCACATGGTGTAGATGCAGCCGCACTTTTAGCGGTATAGCTTGTTTTGTTTGGATGTGGTGAGAAGATTTGCTGGTATAAGCTGTGTCCACAACTAAGAGTTCTTTGCTGGTATAGTGTACAGGTACAGCTATACTGGCAAAGTGCTCCTAGTACTGACATGGACTAAAACAAATTCTGTGCTTACACTGCCTCCTCTCCTGGGAAATCCCACTGAGGTCAATGAGCATGCACAGGGCAAAGTCAAAGTAGAATTGTTTTAGTGAAAAATAATTTGTGTGTGGTTCAGTGTAGTACTCCCAACAAATTTGTGTAGGGCCAAGGTGAGCTTTGAACTGGGCTTTCAACTGATGTGATAACCTCTGGGTGTAACCTGGTGTTCCTACTGACTTCAATTAGAGCTCAGTTTAAGTATAGAAAGGCAGAATCCATATTTAGGATGAAATAATTGGTGGTTTGGATGCTATGGAGCATTGTACTCACATGAAAAGATGAAGTTATTTGATTCCAATGTAACTAAGGGAAATTCATGGGTGTGCATTTTGCGTTATTTGGGAGGAAATATCACCAAAGTTCTGTGATTTCAGCTATATTGCTTCTGATTCAGTCAGGATCCTGAGAAGAGCTGGTTGAAATTTTTGGATTAATTTAATTGTTTCAACACAATTTTTCATCAACAAATTCAAACTTTGAGGAGAAAGGTAATATATTTTTTTTCATGTTCCCCTGATGTTGAATTGTTTGATATTTCAAAAACACAACAATGTTTTTAATCACAAAAAAGTGCCTGATATTTTAGCTTGCTGTGGTTATGAGTTAGAAATGCATCTCCGAAACCCTCATTTTTCATGGAATGCATCAAAATGTCAGATCACTGGTTTGTTCCAAATGACTGGGAAGGCCTTAAATCAAGGCACTGACCCTCAGCAATAAGGAATCTGGTGTACCTTTTACTAAGGGCATCAGCCAACTCTTGCTGAAGTCTCTGGGACTCTTTTCATGTAGTTTTAATGGGAGCTGGATCAGGAATCTATCTGTTTACTTACCTACCTAGTTAGGCATTTATACCATGTTCATCATCACGTTATTAGTGAAAAATAATTGGATATATTGATCATGCCTGCACTATCTGGATGCACAGAACATTGAGCTCCCAGAGTCTGCCTCAGTATGCACATGGTTTAGTGTAAAACCTGGAATGGAAGATCTGGGAAACAGGCTCTTTTTTGTCTGTTCCAGAGTTGTGGTCGAGTCTAGAAGGTACGTCGTCCTGATCATCATTGACCCTCTGCTGTATTTTCTATGTCTGTGGGAGAATAAAGTAGCTTTTATCTGTGGGAGATGACAATATGGTTGCTAGTGCTCTTGTTGCCCTTCTAAATGGGGAATGATAGTAGAGTGCATCTAACTATTCCTGACTTTTTTAGCAGAGTTCTTTAGAAAATGATTCTCCCAGAACCTACATTTAAATGCTGTTGCATGGAACAGATTTTCACTGCTCTACATTTTTCCTTGGAAATTGCATTGTCTCTTGCATTTTCTAAGCGTGTCATCAGGTAGTCATAAAATATAAAATATTAGAAAAATAAACACAACATACCAAGAAAATCTATGAAGTACAATAGGAAACAATGCAGAAGGTGGTTCAAGTTTTTAATCAACAAAAATGCAATAGGCTTTAGAAGACATTTCACCTAACCATTTTAAGATCTGTTTCTATAGTTCAGATGGAGCTCTGTGAAGAATATCTGTACCTTCAGTTCTATTGATTTGGTCACACAGGGTCAAATTCACTCAGCCAGAGAAACTGGGCTTTGTGTCTAGATTTCTGCAGGGGCTTTGGGAGAATTTACCCCCTACCCAAAGACAGGGCATGGGCCTGCAATGTAGCCACTTTACCAGCCTATGGGACAGAATAGTGGTTATTCCCTCTCCATACATACTACATGTGTTGATTTGGCCTCTGTAACCATATAATTCCACATGCTGTGCTTCTGTATCAAGCCCCTCACTAAATCACCCCGCCATGCCAGCCAAGTCCCAGAGCCAGCATAGCGTGGCACCCCGTTTCCTCTATCTGCACATTCCTTGGGCAGCCCTATTGGACGCTTTAGTACAGACAGCCTTGCACCCAATGCCAGAGTGAATTTCACTTACAGCATTTTTCCTCTGAATTAGGTGTTACCTAGCAAAGCACATTAAGATGCTGCTGTTGCTTGGCAGGGTGCCACAGAAACGGTTTGCCAGATCTGTAAACCATTTGGCATAAGCAGGAAGAACTGAAGTCATCAGCCTCCTTTTTTATCATTTGATGAAGATGATTTTTCACTATCGTTATTCATGTGTAAAACACACACCTTGAACATGCATATCTAGCAGTTTTTCAGGGCGCCATTGCTCTTCATTAGTACAAAGATTTATCTAAATATAGTTCAGGTACATTAGCTCATACACACAGGGTATTTAAATGCAGACTTATTGCGGGCACTGTTGTTTCTCCATCACATTTTTTTAAGTGCAGTGATGCACAAATGTGCTGTGAACTTAGTAAAGCACATACTGATGCTTTCTTTAGTCATGAACTTAACAAGCTTGTGTTTTCTTTTTGCGTGTGCAGAGGTTGGTAGGTTATGAATAGATGAAAGAGTCCAGATGAAACTGGAAATGGCACAAATCTACCAAAGTTTGAGCTTTTCTGAAGTTGGAAAATCGTTGGATAAGTTTTCATTTTCGTAATGGGATTTGGTATCCGTTAGATTTGGCAACAAACAAAGCTGGAATGAAGGAAAGGAAAAAAACCCACCCAAACTTTGGATAGTTTTGATTCATTTGAAGTCAGGAAACTTGTAAAAAAGCCAATACTTCTCAGATACCCAGTTTGACTTCCAACCCAAAATTCTATGGAAAAGCATTTGAAATTTTGGGTGATTCTCCAAAACACTGTGGGTCAGCCATTGATAGCTGAGGCTTGTAATGGTTTTAGGGTCCATCTTCAAGATTTAAGGTCATTTTATTATATTGTGTGACTTTGTTAAAACGTGTTTGGGACAATTGAGAAGTCTATAGGGAAACCCAGTTTAAGATTCTCTGGCTAAAATAGGAATGCTCAAGATAGTAACTCTATTATCCCTCTGAACCAAAGGTGTTTCCATTGGAAAACAGTGACTTTCACTGTCACCATTTTAACTGAGTGACTCACTCAGACCCAATGCAATATTATTAGAATGATTGCAGTTCATGTATTGTGTAAGGCATCATTCCCAGGAAAGCATCGAGTGGCAGAGGGCTTCAAGGGCACTACGACAATTTAGAGCTGAGGAAGTGTCCCTTTGTGTGTAGGGTAGCTGGGTCTCATTGGATATTAATGAAGCCATCAACTCATTCACTTTAGCCAGGTATTTTGGAGGTGATCTACTATAAACTGTTATGATTTTCTTGTAACAGATTATAAGAGTTGTTTAGGTTCGTTGGGCTAGCTCAAGATTAAGAGGCACTTGTAGATCGAGTCACCTACACAGGGTAAAGATTTCTGACAGTGGAGGGCTCTTTAATCTAGCAGAAAAGACGTAATGAAATCCAGTAGTTGAAAGGTGAAGCTACAGAAATTCAAATTGGAAATAAGGTGCACATTTTTAACAGTGAAGGTAATTAACCATTGGAACGACTTACCTAAGGACCTAGATTCACCATCACTTGAAGTCTTTAAGAAAGACATCCACTCTTGATTCAAAGACATGCCATAGCTCAAGCACAAGTTATCGGCTTGTTCGAGAAATTACTGAGCGAGTTTCTATGGCCTGTGCTATGCAGAAAAACAGACTAGATTATTATACTGGTCCCATCAGGCCTTAAAGAACCTATGAAACACTGAGCTCTCGTACAGCTCCTATACTAGAGGAGTAATAGACATTAATATAATAAACCCTGGTTGCACATGTCCAGAATAAAAATATATTAAAATAATTGAAATAAAGATGATGAAATATGCTGTTTAAATTCCCTTTGTATTGGACTAGGTTTCTTAATGAGCATGCTCATTTTGGGGGCACAATTCTGCAAGGTACTGCTTAGCACCCTCAAGGCTCACTGAGGGTCACCTCAACTGCTAGAAGATAGCCTCATCCTCCCTGATTGAACTAACCTCGTTATCCCTAGCCTGATTCTTGCTTGCATATTTATACCTGCCCCTGGAAATTTTCACTACATGCATCTGATGAAGTGGGTATTCATCCACAAAAGCTCATGCTCCAATACGTCTGTTAGTCTATAAGGTGCCACAGGACTCTTTGCCGCTTTTACAGATCCAGACTAAGAAGGCTACCCTCTGAAGCAAGGCTCACTGAGTTAATGTGAGTGGATAGTTGCGTTCAATGGAAGTTGAGGGTGCTCAACTGCACCAAGCCTAGTTAAGCACCAGGCAGCATTGAGCCCTTTGTGCACTTTTTTTTTTGCCCTGTGTGCAAACTTCAAGCCTTCCTCTGCTAATTGCAAATTGTTTTTTAGCTTTTGGCAGATTGCTGCTACTGTGATTTTGTGAAAACAGATTAGAAATATTAGCAGAAAAGTAAATATTGCTGAAAAGGCGACTGTGTTGGCATGAAAGGACAGCATGTTATTAAACTGTTTGTGTGACAGAAGTACTGTTGAACTCCAGCGCTTTCTTGTTTAATTAAACTTGCCCCCTCAGCTATGAAGTGCAGTGATAGAAAGCAATTATTCAGATTTCCTGACTAGAAAAAGAGATTTCTTTTCCCATTCATCTTACAGTAAATCAGTCAGCCAGGGATAAGAAGCAGTGGTGAGCGTGAGGGAAAAGAAATGCAGTGAGTAGCTAACATGGTAGTATTGCTTGTGCAGTTCCTGGGAGACCTAAGACATAAGAACAGCCATACTGAATCAGACCAAAGGTCCATCTAGCCCAGTACCCTGTCTTCTGACACTGGCCAATGCGAGGTTCCCCAGAGGGAATTAATGGAACAGGTAATCATCAAATGATCCATTCCGTTGCTCATTCCCAGCTTCTAGCAAACAGAGGGTAGGGACATGAATGGCTCCAAGTAGGCTGGAAAATGACAATGACAAGCTTTCTCTCAAAGCGCAAAATGATCCTTTATTCTTGTATTATGATCATCATAGAATCATAAAAGATTACGGTTGGAAGAGACCTCAGGAGATCATCTAGTCCAACCCCCTGCTCAAAGTAGGACCAACTACAACTAAATCATCCCAGCCAGGGCTTTGTCAAGCCAGGCCTTAAAAAACTCTAAGGATGGAGATTCCATCACCTCACTAGGTAACCCATTTCAGTGCTTCAGTGCCCTCCTGCTGAAATAGTTTTTCCTAATATCCAACCTAGACCTCCCCCACTGCAACTTGAGATCATTGCTCCTTGTTCCGTCATCTGCCACCACTGCGAACAGCCTAGCTCCATCCTCTTTGGAACTCCCCCCTTCAGGTAGTTGAAGGCTGCTATCAAATCCCCCCTCACTCTTCTGCACACTAAATAAGACCAGTTCCCTCAGCCTCTCCTTGTAAGATTTAGGTGTGCAATAGCTCAAGCTCCATCATGGGTTGTAACGTGAAAATGAGAGGGACACGGTGGTCAAGCAGAGCCAGGCTTTTAGCATACACTGGGGCCTTTTTTCTGGCTAAGACAAAACAATGAAGAACCACCACTTTGCAGAGTCCTGCTTTTC
The DNA here is from genome assembly GCF_009764565.3 of Dermochelys coriacea. Lineage (NCBI taxonomy): Eukaryota > Metazoa > Chordata > Testudines > Dermochelyidae > Dermochelys > Dermochelys coriacea. The sequence continues at coordinate 198,812,222 of NC_050069.1, forward strand.
TTAATAGCATTAAATGTAGTGCAGCCACGTCAAGGGTTGTAATCAGGACGATATCCTGTTTCAAGAAGAGTCTGCTCATCATGTAGCTCCCTGATAAATCAGATGTGAATTCCTCCAGAAATGTATTAAAGATAGTCACCCCCCATGATAACTCCAGTTTTACACTGACACCGGTGCTTCATCATTTGTTTATTTTTAAAGGATAAAAATACAAACAATTCTCTGAGGAAAAAAAACATTACAATGCACAAGAATAGTCACCTCCTACAACATGGGAGACAAACAATAAACAGAGAAGAGGTCAGATGATAAATAATAAAGATCCTGTTTCGGTATTAATCAAACATGGCACACTGGAGAGTTAGTTCTAGATGTTCAGATCTGATACTGTGGGCCAGATTCTCAAAATGGAGTCTCTTTAAAGATCAGATGCCCACTGTTCTACTCCCCGCTGCATGCCTCTCACATGGCTGGCCAGTTCTGCTGGCAGGTGATTGGGAATGGGGAACAGAGCCATATCCTAACTCCTCACCTCCTTTGGCACGTTTCCCTGGGGAAATAGAGAGCAGGGGAGTAGAGTGGTGCAGCCCCTGAATGGAGTAAATTCTGCCTGTCTTTACATGGAACACACAAGCTGGGGTTGTGGGAGAAGGAGAGGCTTTTTATGTACTTCCCTAGCACTGGGCATGCATGTAGGGGCCAGGCAAAATCCAACCTACAGAAAATATTTGGTTTATGTCAATTGATGCTAAACTAACTTAATAGCATTAAATGTAGTGCATCTAGTTCAAGGGTAGTAATCGGGCTGATATCCTGTTTCAAGAAGAGTCTGCTCACCACATAGCTCCCGGATAAATCAGATATGAATTCCTCCAGAAATATATGTAAAACTAGTCACCCCCATGATAACAAGTCTAGTTTTACACTGACACAGGTGCTTCATCATTTGTTTATTTTTAAAGGATAAAAATACAAATAATGCTCTGGGCACTGATCAACCCATCTAACGGTGCATCTCCTTTGACTGATGGAGCAGCGATCACCATCTCAAAGGGATTAAAGGTCATAAACAGAGATTTTAGGTTAAATCAGGAAATGTTGTAATGAGATGCAGTCAAAATTAATGGCATGAAACAGAAAACAGTTACAGTGAGAGGCATCCAGAAAACAGCAGAGACAGGAACTTAGAAGAGACTAGGATATAAATAAAAGGACAGGTGTTTGCTTCAGTTGTGTAATGTGATGGAAACTCAGTAATTGATCTATAAATAGAAGAGAACAAAAGCAAAACATTCAGATAAGTACACTGAGGGCTAGATCTTCAGTTGGTGTAAATCCATGGACCTCAGTGGTATTAAGTGATTTGCTCTGGCTGCGTATATTTATGGTAAGCAGGGACAAAAATAGCATTTGTCCAAAAACATTCACCCAAGCACCTAACGTTATGGACTACACTCTGTGGACAGAGTTGTGATAAATTGAAAATAATAAAAAATAAGAAATGCAAACTACACCTGGACAAACTAGACTCTTTAACAGTTTCTTAATTAACTCATGTATTCAGTGTCTGTGTCACTGTTACAGACAAGCCTAAAAAAAAAAAAAAAAGAAAGGGACATGTTTATATTTTGCTTCATGGGTGTATTTTTGGAATGCCAGTAGCTAAATCAGAACAAAGTCAACTGGGCTCAGCCTGAGAGATATCTGATCAGGTTACAGTGGTCACCCTTCAAACTTGGCTAGTTTTTCAGTAAATATAGTTACCTCAGTGTGTGCAATACTACTGAAGGGATGTTTAGTTTTTTATGGCAACTGGCAAATTTTTAACAGTGGCCATTCTACATATTGTGTAGAAAAAAGAACCAAAATGTGAGAGTTAAAATCTAAGTGAAAATCATACTTCAACTCTAAAACCATTGAAGCTGAAATTTTAGCTTCAATGTGTGTAAAGTGAAATACTAGTCTCAATGTTTCCTGTTTCAAAACCCCTCTTCATTACTTATTACTGAGGAGGCTAGGTAATTTTCACTGAAGTGATTCATTCAACAGTATCTTTTTAAACAGAAAATGAGGCGATTTTAATTTTTTCTTTTGGTAGAGCATTTACTCCAGTGAGCAGTTTCATAAATGAAGACTGACTCCATTTTTGTTCCAAGATTAGGAAGAAAAGTCGTATGAGAAGAGTACTTTCTGATTTTCCTAGGCCAACATCATTGTTGAATCTTATGCTTTAAGAGTCTACATTTCACTACGCAGTCGAAAGTAAAAACTGTGTTTTCATTTGAAACTTATATAAAATCTTTGGATGCTGTGTACAATTCAGCTTAAATATTAATGTCTATTGAAGGGAGTAATCACAGTCCTGGAGCTTTTCTGCACAACCCATTTTCATGCAATAGCTGTTTTATACATATCACAGAGCCAGTCTCAGCATTATCATTTACCTTATTGTCAAAGACTAAGAGCCTGATCCTCAGCAACTATAAATCAGCATAGCTCCATTGACTTTAAAAGAATGATACCAATTAAAGTCTGCTGAGGCTCTGGCCTTAAAACTCTCGCTTAAAGCAGAATCTTTCCACTTGTCAAGTGATACTAAAATAACTGCAGTTGAAAGTGTTTTCCTCCCACTGTCGCTAAATCTAAAACCCTATAGAGGAGCTTGCTTCAGATCTATTCATGTGTCTCAGCAACCATTGTTCACATTTGCAGGTGAGCAGTCTCCTATAAGCCTAATCTTTGCAAAGCTTTATATTTTAGTAGAGCATAATAGTAATAAATAGGAAGATCTTTACTTGTATTGTGGAACAGTCCTACCTGGCTAAAAAACGATTTCTGAGCATAGCCAATACACATTGTTTAATTTAAACTTATTAATGGCTTTGGAAACATGTATATTCACAAAATTGAATGCCAGTAACCTTCCTGAAGATAATTGCAAGCCACGTGAGTGCATTATTTCTGAAGGACAAGCAGAGTCAGAAAGAGTTACATCACTTTAAATGGCATTCAATTAATATTTTAACCAGCTAAAACCACCTCTTTGGTACATCCTGCCTGTTTTGGAATTGTATTAAAATCCAATAAAACTAAGGTAAACATCTTACCGGTTAGTAACATATGGGTCAGTTTTCCAAAAGAGCAGTAATGCAACATACAAATTCCTATCATTTTTCAAAAATGGTAATGCAATATACTTAGTCATAAATGACAACTCCTTAAATTTGCATCTTCATCAATAAAACCAATTGTGATTAACAAGGTTTGAGCTAGTTGAAAAATGTTCAAATAGCTTTCATAATTTTTTGAAAAATGTCAACTATTGCATGAGCTGTTTAAATAACAGCAAAGATTTTCATTAATTTTTTGTAAGTTTTGCACAGCTGTACTCAAAATGCTTCATGCTTTATGAGAAACAAATGAAGAATTTACCACGATTAAGTCTGAACTGATATATAATGAAAACCCACTGGAACAGGGATAATATACTGCTAATGATCTTTTGCATTTGTGTAGCAATTTCCATAAGACCTGTTTGTTCACCTCTCCATCCATTGGTTTAGTGCTTTCTTCCATGCTGTCCCTTTTGCATGAAATGCCTTTCCTGTGCTACTCTGTGAAGCCACTATCTTGTCCTCTTCCAGCTCCTTAAGATACACTTCTGTTGTGGGTTGCAGTAGGAAATTACCAGGTGATACGGCCAGTAGGACTGACTTATTTGAGTAGTTACATCTTATAAACCATCTAGCTATGCACATAGCTGGTCCATATCACCACATGTTCCTATCACTATTCCTTTTGTCCTCCCTCTCCCATTGCATCCTATTATCTGTTATATCCACTTGTTACATCTTGTCTGAAACTAGACTGTAAAATCTTTGATGAACAGGCTGTCTTGTACAATACCAAGCAGAACAGAGCCTGGGTCCTGACTGGGGCCTCTGATGTTATTCTAATACACATAATAATAAATAATCTGAGGATCTCAAAGTGCTTTGGAAATGTTAATGAATTACATCTCTTAGCATCCCGGTGGCGTGTGTAATTATTATTCTCATTTAACAGATGGGGAGTCTGAGGCTTAGAGAAGTGATATGAGATTAGAAGCAGCTTGTGGTAGAGCCAAGAATAAAATTTAGAGATGGGCCAAAAATTTGTCAAAATAATATTTCAAATAACAAAAAAAAGTTACTAAAATGGTTGCAAAATACTTTGTATTTTCCACCCAGTTCTACTAGAATCTGCATCTCTTGAATCACAATAGTATTTAATAATCACCAGGCTGTGCTTCCTTCATTTGACAGTAAATCTGGTCTTAACTGTTCACAAGGGACTGACACAAATAGGTTGCCTAACAAAGGTGGATTAATAAACATGGAGTAGAATTGTACTCAGTATGTTTCGGGGTGGTTTCTGAAAACAGGAGATTTGATTGATGGCTAGGATGTTCTCTTGTACAGGTATCGATGTACTGGAAGCATTACAAACAACACCCATGAGTAGGAAATATTTAATTCTGGCTGGTAGGTTTTGCCCACATGCTCAGAATCTAGCTGGTTGCCATATTTGGGGTTGAAGGCATTCCCCCCAGGTCAGACTGGCAAAAACCCTGGGGTTTTCAGTCATTTTCTGCAGCACGGGGCACAGGTCACTTTCAGGTTTAAATGGTGGCTTTTCTGTAACGTTAAGTTCTTTACTGAAGTCTTCAACTCATGATTTATTAGCCAGAGGTTAGGGGTTTATCACAGGAGTGGGTGGGTGAGGTTCTGTGGCTTGCACTGTGCAGGAGGTCAGACTAGATATGGGGTTCCCAAACTGGGGGTCACGACCCTTCAGGGTGTCACAAGGTTATGTGGGGGGTTGCAAACTGTCAAGCTCCACCCCAAACCTTGCTTCACCTCCACCATTTATAACAGTTTCAAATATATAAAAAAAGTGTTTATGTATAAAGGGAGTCAGAGGCTTGCTGTGTGAAAGGGGTCACTAGTACAAAGGTTTGAGAACCACTGGACTAGGTGATCATAATGGGCCCTTCTGGCCTTGATGAGTCTAATTCCTTGCATTTGTTTTAGACTTGTTATGCATAGCAGGATGTTAGGAAATCAATTTTTAACTAAAAATAAATAAATAAAAGAGGAGAGGAGGTGTTAATGTATTTAAAAAACCCCAGATAAAAATAAAATCCTAAACACATTAATAAAAAACTAGAATGAGCTTCCAGCTTTCTATGGTAAAATATCTTTAGAACCTATTCAGAACAGCACTCATTCCATGTACACTGACTGTATCCTTTTTTATGTAGGCTACTGAATCCACACTAGGTAACGATGCTCTAATTACCAGTATTGGAATGGCCTAGTGCACCCACAACATACATTCCCAGACTGGCAGTGCTCAGGTGATTGCATACAGTCCAGGGGGCTGGCCATTCCACTGAAATGATTACTTTACTGCTACAGCAGAGTACAGTCAGAAACAATACATTTCTACCTGTGACCTGCTGTTGAATGTGCTTTCTAACCTCGCTCCTTGATTTCCCCCCTACCCCTATTTCCCCCACAGTTGACTGCATGGAATGGAGAAGAGGAGATGGTATGGGTGGCATCTCACCTGCTCCACTTAGAGGCTGCAAACACCCTTTACAAGTTTGTTTCTCTGTGAGATGGCACCAAGTAATTCTGTATATGTTTGCAGGCTTGTGAGATGTGCAAAGTTTGCAAATACGGCAGTGAAACTTCCTGCTGGATTCAAAGGGCACAACTGAAATCTTTTAAAAAATGTTAGCCATCTCTAGTGTGATACTACTTGATTTGTCTGTCAGGCATCTAAGGTATGCTTTGTTGTTGGCAGAGACCTGGAGAGCTCTGTGGAACTCCGAAGTTTCTCTCTCTCACCAGCAGAAGTTGGTCCAAAACAAGATATTGCCTCACCCACCTTGTTTCTCTCAAAACATCTAATGTACCTTCCTTTAGAATATGTATGAGACTCTCATTTTCAAACCTTACTACCCCATATAAGACATCAAAAGCCATATTTAGGTAGTTAAATAAGTGGCCAAATTGTCATAGCTTCTGGGTCCTACAGCCTGCCCACACCTGCGGCTTTCTGTGAGGAGAAAGCGTTGCACAAGGTACTGGTTCAGCTGCTCCCAAATGTGGCAACCAACTGGCACCATTAACATGTGTACATTGTTTAGAATGCGGTAACCCCACCCATACTCTTACACTGGTAGGCTCTACTCTTCTGGTTGCACTGAACTGATGAAGAGGGGAAACAGAACTGGGGCTTTGCTATCTCCCTGCCTGCTTTAGTGTGATACGAGCTTCCATCAGTGCAGGTAAGGAGCAGCCCTCATGTGCCCATAAAAGCAGAGACTGTGATTGTGATCAAGCTTTGCCAGCACATTGCAAACGGTGGAGAAGGCTTCTTGGGCAAGCCCCACTTTCCCTATCAGACTTAATATTTTTAAAACATAGATAGCCGTAAAAAAGTATACCACATTTTAAGTGGCTTCACTTCCCAGTGCAAATGTTACATTGACAAGGGACTACTTTTTTCCTTGTAATATATAATGAATCTCAAAAACTAGGGTTAGAAGTCTTCAGGTTTTCTTCATTGTTTCTAAAATAATTGGAAATACCTAAAACATGATGCAGTGTGAAAACTGAAATGTTTCTTTTTAATTTAAATCTTTTGATTACTGCACATCTGCATTTATGTATTCATTTTCAAAGACTTAATTTAGAAAATCTGAAGTTCTCTAACCCAGGTTTTTAATTCCCATCAGTTTCAAGCTGATTTGAGTAATCTTATCTATCTATACGTCTCTGTATTAGGACCAGATTTACAATACTTCAATCAAAGTTTGATTGAGGTACTGTAAATCTGGTCCTAATACAGAGACTTAGAGCTGCAATTCAGATCAGCTTGAAATGCTTGGGACTTCAAGCAAACATATGTTCAATAGAAAAACCTTCTACACAAAACATGCCTTCCCTTAAAGCTGACCTGCAAATAATTTCTTTATAAGTGGGAATTGTGTCCTTTCCCCTCTTTTATGACATACAAAGTGAGTGATATTTTTTAAAAAAATTCCTGATGGTTATTTACATTTAGAACTATCAGAGAGACTTTAGTCTTCCCTGGTTTGCTGAAGAAACACTGGGAGGGCACTGGGATGTTTATTTTGAGTTTTTAACTGAAGGAGAAAGGGTGTTGAATCTTTAACATAGGACTCCTTTATCAAATATGTCAATTAGTCATTGAAGGAAAATAGATGCTAAAAACAAACCCCAAAGTATAAAACAGTCTGGACTAAAAATCCCTTTTCCCCCATAATTGCTGAACATTCACTTACATGGCTTACATTATTTCACTACTTCTCCTGCCATCATAGAATCCTGCAGCCTAGACGGGATCTGAATTTCTAGTGTGAAAAAAAAAAAACAGGAAAACACAAAACAAAACTTTTTTCAAACACTTTTCCAGGCATCCTTTATAGATCAAAGAGAAAGGAAAAAAAAAAGGGTGGGGAGAAGGCAGGCATTAACCTAGTTTATTTTTCTTTGCAGATGACCTTTATCAAAGTATATTTATTTAAAAGGTAAGCAATTTTTTGAATGTGCTTTGTCCCTCATTTTACCAGGAATTTCACATTCATTGTTGATGTTATATATGGTAGCAACAAGCCTTCACATCCATGATATTTAAGTTCAAGAGAGACAGGTTCTGGAAGAGACTGATTTATAATTATTTCTGCTCTGTTTGCCATTGTATTTTCCGGGACTCCTGTAACAACCACTTGAGAGAGACATTTATCTTCTTGACAATAAGCATCTCAAGTATGGCTAGCCCATATATCTGACACAGGCTATGTCATCATTGCAAAAAAAGGGGTGAAATCAATGGGAGTTAGCTGTCTAACTCCCTCTTAGGATCTGGGCCTGTACTTTTACTATCAGAGAACTAGACAAGATCAACCATGGGCAGTATTGACCTTGCCTAGCTACCTCACAGTAAAAACTACATGTGCCTTGTCTCCACTGGGAGTTTGCAGCAGGATAGCTAATGGTGTGTTAGATAGCCTATGGTTAAAACCAGCTAAACATGCACCTTTTTTTTGGACAGAGAAGACAAAGCCTGAGAGAACCCATAGAAGAGGCTATGATGAAATCTTGCTAAGCCTGACACCCTAAGAACTGCAACGACTTACAATGAGGGTATGTCTTCAGTAGACTGTTGCATCTAGCGTTAACTGATTGCCAGCTAACTTGAGGTAGCTAACACGTTTGTAAAGCTAGTATGGACATTCCCCACAAGCTTGATCCAGTTACCAAGGCTGATCTTTTCCCTAGGGAAAAGACGTACGTTAGCTACCTCAAGTCAGCTGGCAGTCAATTAACTCTAGGTACAAGAGTCTAGTGAAGGCAAGCACCCAGAGACTATGCATGAGATGAGAGAAGCACTTGCTCTCGGTGAGAGGACAAGAAAACATGGATTCACTAAACAGTACAGAGGGCCTAATGCTGGTATGTGCCGAGCTCCCACAACTCTCACTGACTAATCAGAGTTGTGTACTTACCCTTACCCAAGAGTCAGATCTTAAGGCCCTAGGTGTGAATTTTCCAAATTCCCCAGGAATATTATAGTTTACCTGATGCCTCTTCTGAGCAATGCCAAGTTGTAGCTCACCAGTCCTCCTTGGCCAAGGCAGAAATATTAAAGGAATGAGGAGAAGCACTAAAATGTCATAGGACTGGCAAACATGGGTGACAGTAATCCCAGGTTGAGACTCAGAGGAAGTGAACTGGACTGGGACCTTGATCCAAGCCTCAAAAAACCAAGGTGGTGTGGATGGCTAAAACAGAGTGACCAAGCCTCCTCCTTATCCAAGATCCCCAAGGCCAGTGGGACAGATCTCAAGCTTCCACATTCTTCTTCTAATGTCTTCCTTCCTTTTCTTAAGTGGTGCAGCAAGCACATAGCGAGGCAGGCTGATTCCTGAGATGGGCTCCAAGCTTCCAGGGATAAGAGTTAGAGAAGACTAGTTGAATCATGCATGAAGTGAATAGTGCCTTTTTTGTTCTAGTAGTCATGGGTTTCTCCTATCATATCACTCACACCAACGTAAATCAAGAGTAACTCCACTGAAGTCAATGCAGTTACATGAAATTAAAACACGTGTCGGTGCAGCAGGTCACATATATACCTATCTATTTCTAGTTATTTTGTGGACACTTGTGGTTTTATAGCCTTGCTTTTCTGCTCTTCCTGAAATGGAAAGTTCAATGTGGGGATATTCATACATTGTCTCAGAATCTGTTCAGGAGAAAAACTACTTGTCATGTGCCTTGTCTTCTGAACCTTTAGGTCAAGATTCAGAGAGCTTTACTTTCTTGAAAGGGAAAGACGAGATGCTAGGGGAATGCATGTTTCTATGCTTTGATGAATTTTTATTGAGCTCCAGTCATTTTTTGCTTGTAGAACTCGGTCATAGGGTGCTAGAGACTTCTATCTGGATGCAGTATAGTAACCGTACCATCTTTAGGACATGCAATCAAGCTAAAAATCAAACCTGGGTCAGATCCTCAGCTGCTGTAAATTGGTATAGTTCTGTTGGATCTACACTATTTGACAGTCTGGCCCTTTATACTTCTGGAACATATCCTGGAGGGCAGTACAGAATGAGCAGCTTGGTCTCATTGCAGATGGACATTTAAGAGGTGGGAAAGCAAAGAGAGAATCAGGAAATGATGTCTTCATTCACACAGCTCAGACCCCCTTCCCTATACATCTACCCCATGTTTCTAAAAACACAGGCAGCCAGTTTAAACACTCTGCTGCTGGAACACTGGAGCGTGAACATTATTTTTCTCATCCAGAGCTTTTAAAACAATGCAGAAAAATATCACTTCTCCTAGTGTCAGTGAGGGAAGAGACTGCTGCAGAAGCAGTGACCAGAGGCAGCTGATTAGCTGTGGCCTTTGGAGTAACTGCTGCTTTGTCTGAGCACTCAGCGAGTGCTTTACCTTCCCTGCCAAGTCTGAGGCAAGAGAGCTGCTGAGGCATTTACTGTATTACTGGCCTTGAAGTGCAGAGGCCTTGGATTCATCATCTTGCTCCTCAGAGAACTAGCCTCACAGTTGGGTGGGAAAGAGAGCAGCAGCTGACGTGTCATTTGCTGGAGCGTCAACCTTCAGGCTTGAAGAGGCCTCAGAGTTGCCATGCTGGTCAATGGAGTCCTGGCATAATCACCACCTGCGTGAAGCTGTTCAGAGACATCAGCACAGCCTCAGTGCTAGGGGATAGAACTGATCTGCTGAAAGAAAGGCACAAATCCCCTATGTACATGGATGGGGGGGAAGGGCTTGTAGGTTGAACACTCCCTGAGGTATATAGAGGCCAATGAGCTTGTGGGTCTGTCTTGTTAGCCATGTTGAAAGTCTCCCTGCCAGCTGAGCAGCTCTCCTGAGGTGCCTTAGCTAATGGAGAAAACAAGGCTCTAACTTCAAGTCAAGACATTGGGATAGTCTAGGAATTGAGTTAAGTAAACTGTCAGGTGGCTTAGGGCTTGTGGTAGGTCAAATTGTTTTTCATTCACGTGTTATGCATTGGTTATGATGTTCTCCTCCTGCATTCCCGCACCAGTGCTGTAACCTCACACATACTGCAAGGACTTCTTTGTAATTGCTCCTCCCAGCCACTGCATTGGGTTGCTGGATATCTGAACTCTCGTGGGAAGACTGTGACCATGCATACATGACAAAGTTTTGCCAGCATAGCTATGTCAAGTTAGGAGTATGAAAACCATGCCCCTAAATGACATAGTTATGTAGGAAACCCTGTTCTCTCTCTCTCTCTCTCACCACCACCACCGCCCACCCCCAACATCCCATATAGGCACAGCTTATCCTAGCAAGAGAGTTCTTTTGGCAGTACAGCTGATGTCATACAATGTTAACTATACCAGCAAAAGAACTTCTTTTTCCCATATACACCGTCTACAGTATGGGATGTTGCTGGTATAACTGCACCAGCAAAGCCTTTCTAGGATATACTCGTGCAGGGTCTCCTCTAGTCTCAATGCTCTTTATCAGGGGTGAGAAGGAGAAGGGGGGTGTTGAAAGGGGATGGATGGGGAGGCAGAGATTACTCCTGGCCTTGCTCAAACTAGCCAATGACACTGGTTATGTCCTCAGGCTTGCCTGCCCCTTCTCCTCTCTCTCTACCCATAAAGCTCCTAGGTTACCTCCCCTATGGGCTGCCTAGATTCCCTCCAATATCTTAATCCTCACTGACTTCTCCAGTCAACCCTGACTCCCATAAGCTTCCCCTCCTTCTGCCCAGCCCTCCAGTGCCCGTAGTGAGGTATGAGTTACAGACTTCTGCTAGCCCCACCCAGTCTAACTGCTTAGGAGCATGGTGAGGGAAAAAGAAGTGACTATTTCCCACCGATGGGAAATGTTGTACATGGAGCTGCACAAAATTTAACAGATTTAAATTTGAGTGATTGCGAAGGACCCTGTGCCATGAAGGAAACAAATCCGCCAGTGATCTAAAGCAGGACGATTTAGTCCCCATGATATGAAAATGGGTTTGGTTTTAGAAACAGATTACCCCTATGTAGAACAGGCAATCACGGCAAATCTGCTTGCCTTTTGGTAGATGAAGCTATTACATACTGCGAGTGGAATAGTTTGGCAGGCTGAAGCAGAGGAAAGACATGCAAAACTTAACTTAGCAACCAAGTACCTGTGTGTTCCAGGAACGTTAGTAATGGCTTAATTTTGGTGCCATCACTTCCACCTACAGAACACATTTCAGCATTGCAACATTAATTAAAGAGCATGAAAAACAGATTTAGATTGGAATATCTAGAACAGCTTAAACCACCACAGGAGTTTCAGGCTTTTGTAATTAGCATACCCAGCTTTCCCTTCCTGACAAACCTCTATCCTGGATCCCACTATGTTACTGCCACTCACCTCCTCTTCATTTGTACACATACCACGTTTGAGGCTGCCTGGTTCCCAATCTCATGATCATAAGACAAGTTGCATTGTTAGAGCACACACAATTGAATGAGAGGATAGAAGAGCTGAGGGCTTAGTCTGGTAAACCAGTGCAATTAAAAAAAAAAAGTTAGGAACCGCTGTCAAATGTTTGCTAGGAGCAGCTCCATCAGCTAGTAGGAAACGCTTCTCCAAATCCTCAGGCTAGGTTGCATATGTCCTTTCACAGACTTCTGTTTGTGCTGCATGCTGGGTCCACTTTTTTGGGTTTCAATCCAACACCTACAGCAGAAAGAGCATGTGTGTCAGGCCCCTACTATTGTACTCAAATTTTATATAAAAAGCATCTGAATAGTCATAACCCTTACACTTCTACCAGCTAAAAACTGACTGCTGTTCATGCCTGCAATCATTCCAATGTTGTTGTGTCAAAACAAATCTAATGGTGTAAGAAAGAAGCAGGTCAGTATGGATTCAGGATTTACCCTGAGGATTTTATAAATATAAAGCATTTTTTAAATCATTGCAGGCTCTCCCCCAAATCATCAATCTGGTATGGAAGGACTCACTCTTCGAAGCCAAAGTGATGTGTTCAGTGTTCATGTGCACATATGATTTATTAATGCAATGAATGTAGTTTAGCTGAGGAAGTAGTAGATGGGTACCAGCTATCTTCAGGTTTGCAGTTCAGTCCTTCTGCATATTTAATTTTACCTCATCTTTGCTAATTAATTTTAACTAAAATGCGGAGGTTATGGTGAAGGGTTGTCTCCATACAACTTCCTCTCTTTCAGAGGAAAGCTTGAAAATAGCAGAGCACATTCCTTCAAAAGGCAAACGATGCTGATTTAGCTCACTCCAGCAGTATGTTCACAAAAAAACAAACAAAACCAAACCAAAACCAATCCCCTGCTGCTCAGCAGCAGTGACTGTGAAAAATACTGGAGACTTCAAGTATTTAAACAATAATGGCTGTTTTTCCTAGTCTCCTGCTGGCTGCCACAATTTACTGAAAAATTTACTAAATAGGCTCTAGCCTTCATCCTACAGGTTTTACAATGGGAAGAAAGCTCTTTATAAGAACTGCTTACATGTGTAACTGTAAAGTCAGTGAGTACCTACATACCAAAAGAGCAGAATTTGTCCCTTATTATTAATGCACTGTTTAAACTGTACACAAATAAAGTGCTATTATGGTTATCTATTAGAACATTGAGAAGTAAATCGCCAACTCCTAGTCTAGTTTTCCAAGAGGGCATGTCTCAAACAGCCTTTTTCCAGCAGGCATACAGTTTTCTAAGAGTTAACCCGCTATTAACCTCTTAATTCCAGCATGTCACCACAAGCTCTCTGAATACTGAATACATGCTGTGGTGAAATCCTGACCCCACTGAGGCAATGGCAAAACTCCCATTGACTGTAGAGGCGTGAGAATTTCACCCCCAGGTACTTTTTGTTACAAGGTACATTATGAGCAGTGTACCTGGTACATTGGGCAACAGCACTGTGATTAAAGCAGAACTGAGCATTTTTTTCTTTAAGAATCTGATTGTGCAGTTTCACAAAAGAGGCCTTAAAATGAGGTGCTGTCTGCTGGAGTTTCAAGATTGCCAACGGTAATAACCCAGAAGTTCACTGAAACATGCATTTATTTTTAAGTAGGTAAAGTTTATTTTCATATGCAGAACCTTAAATTAAAAATACAGTAAATTGCACCCTGCTGTTTTTATTCAGAGAGCATTCTGCTTGAAAAAGTTTCAGTGTATATACTTCAATTTATTTATAGAATTTAAATGTATCATCGGATTTAAGGGACATACAAAAACCTCAGAAAAGAAGTAGGCATCAACTATATCTTCATCCATTTACACATTTCCCAATAAAGTCCATCAACAGCAACAAGAGAAAAGTGGTTTTAACAAATGAGAGACAGCTAGTCGAAGATTAAACATGTGGACAGCTAAGAAAGTTAAATTAAAAGGTTATGCAACTTAAGTCATCCAGACAATACTAAACACCAAAAACAGATTAAGGTTATAATGCAGCTGGAAATTAGTGGGGGTGAAGGGGCGGGAAACCCCCCCCCCCCTAAAATTCTTCAAGGTATAGCTGACAAACAACCTTAACTGGTTCATTTAGTGTGTTCATTTAGACTAGCTGAGAGCCAGCTTCTCGTTCCCCAAGATTGCTCTGTATCATTTTGACAATGCAAAACAGCCTTAACATTGGCTTAACTAGATTCTTAGTCATGGGGAAAGCCCTAGATGTCATAGCTGGCTCCATGCCATCCCCTGTGCACTCCCGGATCTAGAGAACATAGCCAGGGACCTGCAATCGCCACCCAATACCTGAGGTCAAAATGGCCCATGGAGCCAAGAGGCAGCTGAACATAAGCTATAACAAGGCAGACTGTTTCTTTCATGGACTGACCAGACCAGCACCTCTAAGATCAGGGCAGCGCAAAGATACCTCCTCTCCCTTGCCTGCCCCCGAATCCCAGAGCAGCACCAGGTACAGCATGGCCAATCCCCACAATCTTGCTGTGAGAGTCTAAAACTTTAGAATGCTTATAATTCAAAAAACAAATACTTTCCCTCTTCAATATATCTATTACTTAACAATATACAGTATAGAAATAATACCAGCAAAAGAGAGCTCATTTGTTGGCTTCATAGTTTCATTTCATCTATCCATTTCAGTCACTTTGACTAAATCCAGAATAAATTAATTCTCTTCTACTGGTACAAGTAAATGCTGCATAGAACTACATTCATAAGAGCCCTTAGTAAAAAAGAAAGTAACTTTAAGATGAGAATTAAAGCACTCGTAAGTCAAGAAATGCATAAAAGCTCAGCCTCAAAAGGTGACCAGCAAAAATGGCCATTTTGTTTGTGATGTATGTGCAAGCCGGATCTGAATGAATGCTTCCCTGACAGCTAGCCGGAGGGTGGGGAGGGGAGACTTTGGGTGTGTTTATGTAAATACAGTTTGCTCCTGCCCTGCTTAGATATTCAGCAGATAGAGCGGTGTCAAAGTAATCAACTTTGGCTGGTGTTGGGTTACAAATCACTGTAGTACTGAATGCAGGGGTAGTGAAATATGGTTACAAGTGTTTATTTATTGTAGGAATACAGGAAAGCATGATTGTGCTTAACCTGTCCCAAATAAGGGGGTCACCCTCATTTGAAAGAGCCTCGTTAAGTCAGGGGCTCGAATGCCAGATGCCTAAGAAAATAAGAGGGAGGAGGCCAGGTGTCCTAGCCAGGAGACTGCAAATCCTCTCCAAGGGTTCTTCCTGGACTAGTTAAACCTGTTCCTCCCCACTGTTTAAATAGGCTTCATTAGGATCCTGTTTATTATTTTAAATGCTCAATCAGAGCTGGAACATGTTATGGTAGGACTGTGTTTCAACCCTGCCTGCTAAGAGCTTAAAAATCACTAAGAGCTGAAATCATTTGAGATGGGGCTGTATCTGCCCAGCCTACAAAGAGCTGAAAATTACTAAGAGACTGATGTGCAGAGGTTACAGCAGAGAGGCAGGTGGCAGCAAAAGGTGACTGACAGTCAACTGGCAAACGAGTGTCTGGTGAGGCACAGCATACAGCCAGCAGGGTGGCTGGGGGAGAGGCCAGTGGAGTGGCTAGCAGAGAGGGCCAGAGAAGAACCCCGTAGAGAGGGTTGGCAAGTGAGCGCTTGAGCAGTGGAGGAAGTAAGGTGCTTTACCTCCCCACTCTCCACCCAGGGTGGGAGGTGAACTTGGGGTCTGCACTGCCCAACGACAGCAACTGTGAGTGGGATGCAGAGAAGAGTCAGGCACGTGAAAGGGACTTTTGGGTTAGTGAACTTGAGGAGAAAAAGGACACTGCCCAAATTACTTGCTCATGGTTTACGTTTTTATGAACCCTGGTTGCAGTGTTTTTCCAAATTAAACACCAAGTTACTTCCCTCCTTTTATTAAAAGTTTCTTTTCTACACTCAGACTCTGTGCTTGTGAGTGGGGAAGTATTGCCTCTCAGAGGCACCCAGAGGTGGTGTGTCATTTTCCCAGGTTACTGGGTGGGGGCTCAAACTGATTTGG
Source organism: Dermochelys coriacea (assembly GCF_009764565.3). NCBI lineage: Eukaryota > Metazoa > Chordata > Testudines > Dermochelyidae > Dermochelys > Dermochelys coriacea. The sequence continues at coordinate 198,828,311 of NC_050069.1, forward strand.
GGTTTTATTGATGGAAAGGAAACCCTAGATATTGAACCTAGCCCTACTTGCTGCTGGCTCCACCTGACAGAAGGGTTACATAGGTAGAATGCCTGAAACATCTGGAGTTTTTTTTCCCCATTTAAAATTTTTCCCTGCTGGTTGCTTTTTTTCCCTATTACAAGTTTACATCCTGTTTTTCACCTTGGAGGACTCTGTGGCCTCTAAGGAAAAAAGCTACATTTTTAACATGTGTTGAAATCCTTGCATAGACAAAGCAGCTGTAGTTTAACACGTTAGCTGGTTGAGGTAAAACCTGTGGGAGACCCTCAGGTTCACCTTGACCAGCTCCCACATGTTAAAACTACAATTGCCTTGTGTACAGTAGGATTTTAGCATGTTTGTGTTAACATGTTAAAAAAAAATGCCCCCTACCATTTCTCCCAGTGAAGACAAGACCTCAAATACATCTTCCACACTAAGACTCCGAATAACCCCTCCCCTCTCCAATAACAACCGTCCTGAAGCTCCAAATAAGCCACATTTTTAAACAACTGAGCAACACTGTTTCCTTAATTCTCATGTTAAATTAAGCTTCAAAGCCTCCCACTTTCCTCACTCACTGAAGTAATGTCTTGATGGGTCTCTTCCTGTACAAATGGCAACTTCTAGTTTCTTTAGTCAGTTTTTTACTTTGTGTTAAATACTGTTAGAAATGCCAATTTAGTAATTTTGTGAACAAGATGGAATTTATGACTTAAAAAAAACGGGGGTAAAATCCTATCTCATGGAAGTCCATGGGAGTTTTGCCAGTGACTTCAATGGGGCCAGGATTTCACCCCATGAGTTTTCCTTTACAAGACACTTTTAGTCAAAAAAGTGATTATGTAAAAACAGTATTTTCTTTACTGCACAGATCTGCTCCTTCCTTTTGTATTTCTTTTCAATAAAACAACAGTTGTGACTCAAATTTTTAGCAAGATTGGCAGCACCTGGCCTATATGGCTACCGAAGAGTGACCTGGATACTTTTCCTTGCCAGCTAAATTGTAATTGCAATATTTTCGTGTGTGAGGCAGAAAGTCCTGCTTTATTTTTAGATTTTAAGCAGAGATTGCTGTGCTGGAAGTTAAAAGAAATCACCCTTTCATTTGTAACAAAACTAAATTAAATACAGAATCAATTGAAGGCATATCAATACGAGATTATATGTACAAAAATCTCTTTTCAAAGCACAGTTTAACTTAATTTTCATAGGTTTGGGTGGGGTTTTACAACGAGTGAGATCCTCAGCTGGTATAAAAATCATTGTAGCTCCAGGCTCTATCACATGGAGCTTGAGCTGTACATACTGGGAAAAACCTGAAGATTTGTTTATTCATTTATTTGGGGGGGGGGGGGCGCAAAGATAAAAAAAGTGTACGATTCCAGAGTGCAAGAATTGAGACACTTGACAATTGCCAAGGAGGCTTTCTGCTATTAAAATCATATCTAGTCATAGTCTGTCTACATTGTGTAGTACATATTTATAAACAGTAGAGCTGAATAATACATCAATTCTGTGTCGGCAGTCCGTTTTTCTCTCCAAAAACGGATAATATATGTTTTAGGATTCAATATTCTGCTTGGCAACACAGTAATAGAAATATGGCAGAAAATTGGTTCCTAGAGTAACTCCACTGAAGTCAACAGAATTACACCAGGGCTGAATTTGGTCCAGCATATATAAAAGGAATACAGATGGTGAATCTTATGAAAGACATGTCCTATTTCAATGTGTTTTTGTATTTTGCTGCTACAGTATATAATTTTATCTGTTCTCTTCAGATTCTTTATTTGAATTTCCTCCTCTCATTGGAGGCTGTTTCTGCAGTCTATGCAGAGAGTTAACAATGTTGGGGGCGAGAGTGGAACCTTTGAATAGTCTAGAGTTTGTGCAAAACATTTTCTGAAGAAAGGGCTTGTCTACACTACTGGCCGGATTGATGGGCAGCGATCGATCCAGCGGGGGGTCGATTTATTGTGTCTAGTATAGACACAATAAATCGACTGCCGATCGCTCTAGCGTCAACTCCAGTACTCCACCTCAACGAAAAGCACAAGGGGAATTGATGGGAGAGCGTCTCCCGTCGACTCACTGCAGTAAGTAGATCTTAGTATGTTGACTTCAGCTACATTAATAATGTAGCTGAAGTTGTGTAACTTAGATCGATCCCACCTCCCGTAGTGAAGACCAGCCCAAAGAAACCAGTAACATCTAAACCCAACAGAATTTGTGCAAATTAACACTATCCCACTCCCTAAAAGCCTTTTTATTTGAAAATTCATTGAAGAGTCAATTTCATTAGCTCAACAAATAGCAGATTAATCTTTTGGCCAAAGAGCAAAATTTAGAATACCTAACAATTCTCTAGCCAACCAGGTGGATGAGTTGATATTTTATTGGACCAACTTGTGAGAGAGATAAGCTTCCAAGCCATACAGGGTTCTTATTCAGGTCTGTGAAAGGAACTCTCGGCATCAAAGCAAAATGCAAAGATTGTTTAGCATAATTACTTAGCACATATTGTAAGAGACCATTCAAGGTAGTGAGGCCTGTCAACACCTCAGCAGTCACACGACAAAGAGAGGGGGTTAGTGGGTTATATATTGTTGTAAAAAACTATAAATCTAGTGTGTCTGTTCAGTCCATTTAGCTGTGACACTCTGAGTTCCTTCAGGTCTTGGAAAGAATTTTTTTTTTTTTTTTCCACCAAATGCATCCGATGAAGTGAGCTGTAGCTCACGAAAGCTTATGCTCTAATAAATTTGTTAGTCTCTAAGGTGCCACAAGTACTCCTTTTCTTTGTGAGCTTGAAAGCATCTCTCATCAACAGCAATTGGTCCAATAAAAGATTTTACCTCACTCACCTTGTCTCACTAATATTCTGGGACCAACATGGCTACAACTATACTGCATATAAAAAATTTTTTTAACTTTCTAAAACTGTTCCATTAAAGAGTACCTAAAATTTAATAGGCCAAAATACTGGGACTTGCCGAGTTCACCAGAGTAGCAGGTACACAGTGTTTGGCCCATGAAGATCACACAAAAAGCCATTCTTACCCACTTTCTGAACACATTAAAGAGAACTAGAAGTTCTTTTCTTCATTTGGAATGCAATTACCTATTTCCAACTTCAGTTTATTTTATAGATTACTTTCTTTTGTATAGCAACCCAGATAAAGAGAGAGTTAATCAACCCACACAAAAGGTGTAAAACAAGCTTAAACATTCCATAGATTTTAACACACTATACATGTGCTTTAACAGAAATAACTGATGTCCTCATAATTCTAAGGGAGGTTACTATTTTGTTTTTTTTTTCATTCATTTTTGTCCTTTAACTCTTGCTTTTCTAAAGCATCTGTTTGTAAATACTTAGTCCCAAAGGCCACAAAACATTCCATGCTCAGTAAAAGTGAACCTATATGGATTCTTAGACAAATATTGCTTTATTATGACGACAGCAGAAATGCATTCCGGTTCATTTGTTCAATTTGAAAAGATAAAAACATCCTGTTTTTAAAGGTTATGGCCCTTAAAATATTTAATTTATACAATATTAAAGGCTGAGACAATCTATATGACGGTCTTATTTTTCATAAACATTTATCAGTAAAGCCACCTAAAACACCCCCATCAGTCAGATATGTAGTAGGACATGCGCTATCCACACATTCACTTATATTGCATGTCCTTTAAACACCATGGCCAAAATTTTCAATCTTTGGGTGAATTCAGTGACATTTACATTGCAAAAAAACAGGCCATTTTTATTTAAGGTACTAAATATAGCTTTAGGAGCCAAACTTTACATACTCGTGCCTGAAAACGTTTGCCATTTCTGTCAGGATGGATTGATTTAGATCAAGGTAATTTAAATGAGCAAGCAGGAATCTTTGATATAAATAATCAATTTTAATCTTCTTTTGCATTTATAGTTTTTAGTTATTTTCCTAAAGAAATATTGATTCTCTTTGGCTGGTTGAATGACTAACTGTTAAAACATGTTGATCTTCAACTAAAGATAGTCTTTATATTAACTATGGTACTACTTTGTTGCTAACCAGAAGGATATTTTAAGTTATAAGTTATATGCCTTAACATACATTTATTCAGATTTGAAATTTTTACATTTTTATCATATCATTGAATGAAGAATTATGCATCTCATTAACTACGAGTAATTTTTTTACTCATGATTTGTATCAAGCTGCATTTGGATGAAAATTGGAATTCAATTAAAATGCACAAAAATAGTATTTTAAAATTGTTTATTTGTTAAATAAAAACTAGCTAAAATACATAAGAAAAAATCAATCTATCCAAATAATGATGTGTCTAAAACTAACTGATTTATTAAACAAAAGTATTATCTGTAGTTAGTGAAGTGAACTGATGATTTCTGGTCATCATGTCCTTCATGATTTTAGAACTAGTATATCTCAGACTCTCAGACTATTTTATTCATAGGTTGGAAGAGTAAAACAAGGTTTCCGGCTTTTTCAAATCCCAATGTGTTTCTCAACTTTGAATGAACTAGTCATTGAACTGATCTAGTTCAATAAACTAAAATGAAGATAATATTCTCTGTACCTGCAGAGGAGTCTATTGCTGTCAAATCTGGTTCAGCACTTAAGCAAACTCTGGCTTCAGGTGCTTATCCAGTGACTTCTACCAGCTCAGTGGTTTGACTATCCTTAAAACTGGCAGCAGACACGTATTGCTTGAATGTTTTTATTGAATGTATATATTAATATATAATAGTAAGTTTAGAACTTAATATAGGTGGTTATAGTTTCAAATATAATTTTTAATGGGCTACTTTTTAAAAGAAAAACATTTAATTTAAATTAAAAATCCAATTACATTAAAAATCTGAATTTTTTAAAATCAATTTTTATCCATGGCACTGAATTTTATTGGTACCGTGCTGTAAATTAGAGAGAAAAATCAGTATTGTATTTGGAATTATCACAGGATCTCTGCTTCCGTATTATATTAAAATTAGGGTTGTCAAGCGATTAAAAATAATGATTAATTGCACTGTTAAACAATATTTTTGGATGTTTTCTACATTTTCAAATATATTATTTCAATTACAACAGAATACAAAGTGTACAGTGCTCACTTTATATTTATTTTTATTATAAATATTTGCATTGTAATAAACAAAATAGTAGTTTTCAATTCACCTAATACAAGTACTGTAGTGAAATTTCTTTATCGTGAAAGTTGAATTTACAAATGTAGAAATACATACAAAAAACCTTCATTCAAAAAAAACCAAACAATGTAAAACTTTAGAGCCTACAAGTCCACTCAGTCCTATGTCTTGTTCTGCCAATCGCTCAGACAAACAAGTTTTGTTTACATTTACAGGAGATAGTGTGGCCTGCTTCTTGTTTATAGTGTCACCTGAAAGTGAGAACAGGCATTTGCATGGCACTATTATAGCCGGCGCTGCAAGATATTTACATGCCAGATGTGCTAAAGAGTCACGTCCCTTGATGCTTCAACCACCATTCCAGAGGACATGTGTCCATGCTCATGATGAGTTCTGCTCGATAACTATCCAGGCAGTGCAGACCAATATATGTTCATTTTCATCATCATGAGTCAGATACCACCAACAAAAGCTTGATTTTCCTTTTTTTGGTGGTTTGCGTTCTGTATTTTCATATCAGAGTGTTGTTCTTTTAATATTTCTGAAAGCATGCTCCACACCTCATCCCTCTCAGATTTTGGAAGTCACTTCAGATTCTTAAATCTTGGGTTGAGTGCTGTAGCCTTCTTTAGAAATTTCACATTAGTATCTTATTTGCATTTTGTCAAATTTGCGGTGAAAGTGTTCTTAAAACGAACAATATGTGCTGGGTTATCATCCAAGACTGCTATAACATAAAATATATGGCAGAATGTGGATAAAACAGAGCTGGAGACATACAATTCCCCCCCTAAGGAGTTCAATCACAAATTTAATTAATGCATTTTTTTTTTAAAAATAGCATCATCAGCATTGAAGCATGTCCTCTGGAATGCTGGCTGAAGCATGAAGAGGCTTATGAATCTTTAGCGGATCTGACATGTAAATATCTTGTGACGCAGGCTACAACAGTGTCATGCAAACACCTGTTCTCACTTTCAGGTGACATCGTAATTAAGAAGTGGGCAGCATTATCTCCATAAAAGTAAACAAACTTGTTTCTCTTAGTGATTGGCTGAACAAGAAGTAGGACTGAGTGGACTTGTAGGCTCTAAAGTTTTACATTGTTTTATTTTTGAGTGCAGTTATGCAACAAAAAAAACTACATTTGTAAATAGCACCTTCGTGATAAAGTGATTGCTCTACAGTACTTGTATGAGGTGAATTGAAAAATACTATTTTTTATTTTTTACAGGCAAATACTTGTAATCAAAAATATAAGTGAGCACTGTACACTTTGTATGATGTGTTGTAACTGAAATAGATATATTTGAAAATGTAGAAAAAATTCAAAAATATTTAATAAATTTCAATTGGTATTCTATTTTTTAACAGTGCGATTAATCGCGATTAATTTTTTTGAGTTAATCGCGTGAGTTAACTGCGATTAATCGACAGCCCTAATTAAAATATGGTACGTCCTGCATATTATTACAATTGTGTACAAACTGCATACTGTATTTTGGGTGGTTGTAGCTGGTAAATGAACTATTTTTTTCCCCAACTATTAGTCAGAAAGTCTGCAGACCTGTACAAGTTAGTAAGTGGGTGTAAGATTTGGATCACTTCCCCAGGCACACTGGCTTAGATTTTCTGGCTGGAGTGTTGAGTGGAGCAGAGCAAAGTCTTTGTCTATACTGTATCCTGATCTGCCCGAATGCACAGAAAACAGAGTAGTAGCCCTCAGAGGCTGCTCACCCCTTTGCACCTTCATGAAATGCAGGTAGCTTATCAAAGGGAACAGGGGGCTTCTCAAAGTAACGATCTGGCTCCTGATCTGTTGCTGCTGCCGCCCCTTGCTCAGGGTTTATGACAAAACCATAACTGAGTCCTTTATCTGCAGGCTTTTCAAGACAAGAACCACATCTTGTCTTTTTCACTTGACAAAGCAACTAGAATACCTGTGGAAACCGTGCACATGCTCAATAAGGAGTATGAAAATCAGACTGCAGTGGTCACAGATTTATAAGCACATGGTTTTTCAGACTGTATTCCTGCTTACATTTAAATTCATTTGATCAATCCTTAAGGTTTGGTTTGACAGTAGTATTCCCATTTCTCATTGATACTTACATATTTGTCGAATTGGCTGTGGCATCCTGAAGTTCAGGCTTCCTCACGGCTGCTGCTCCTTAACTCAGTTGAAGTGCTATTCAGAGCTCCATCATATCTTCCGTTTCTTAAGCCCACGGGAATTTACTGCCTACCTGCTCTCCCCACCTCCATTCCCCTTTCCTTTTGAAAGGCAAACAACAAAAGGGCTCCTATTCATCAGCTCTTCATTTGATTTCCTCCGAGTAAATCAAGAGCAGCCCCTGGCTGTGAACTGGAGTTCCTGAGATTTTATGAGAGTGTTATGACCCACAGTATTACTTCTATTTTTAATCTTATTAATATCGACAAACCAAACACGTTTAGTCACTAGACAGATTTCTGATCAATAAATTACTGTTTAACATGGTTCAAAGTTAAGCTTTTATTCAGTTTTAAATTAAAAAAATAAACTTTGTTATTAAATGGGTCTAACTAATGTTTACATATTAGTTTACTTGCTTTAGAATACCACCAGAGAAGCAATTAAGCTATACCACCCAAACAAAAACCTTTGTTAGAAAGATCAACAGTGGCATAATTCAGTTAAACTGAAAAAAAAAAAAGTCTTAAATGTTTACAATGAATGTTAGAAGTAAACCTCTGGTTTTAGTGCCATCCAAATCTAACTGCCATCTCAAAGTCAGTTATATTCAGGATACTATACCACAGTGCTAATGTCATCAGCTTCTTCTGGTTTCTTTTGCCTGCTTGGCAGGGATTTCAAGTACTCAAGGTGTCTTCTTGCATCCTCTTGATTTTGCCTCACATAATAAACAACATAGGATATCACCATGGTGAACCAGCCAAACATGGTGACTAGCATGGCATAATCAGTAGTCTTTTTAGGAAGGTTACAAAGATCTGCATCATTGGCAGCATTGAGGAACGGTCTCCCAGCATGTTCATCTAACACAGAAGTCTTACAGATGACGTTGTTGGCTGTTTCATGGTTGGATGCCATGCTCCTCAGGACCTGCTGCAGAGTACAGTCACAGTGCCAAGGATTGTTTGCAATTCTGGCTCTGGCCTTTAAGTTATTGAAAGCATTTTTGTGCACACTTTGAATCCGGTTGTCAGACAAGTCCAAAGTCTGCAAGGTTTCTGCCACTCCTTTAAAGGCATGTTCATCTATAAATTCAATACCATTTTTGGATAAATTGAGAACTCTCAGTTGATGCAAGTCCTTAAAAATTTCATTTGGGATTGACGTTATCTGATTGGAGTCCAAATAAAGTAAGACTGTTTCAGGAGGAAGATCTCTGGGTATTTCCTTGAGATTTGCATTGCTACAACTGACATTTAAACCTCCAGAATGAGAACAAAGGCAGCCTTTTGGGCACATACTGGCAGAATGAAAGCACAGTATCATGAGGACAAAACTTTGTAAGAGTAGACACATGGAGAGGGAACGAGTTAACCACAGGTCTACCAAATGCATGCTGGAATGTCAGCATAATCACACAACCATTTCTCATTTACCCAACAGTGGTGTAAAGGATTCTGTACAGCCAAAGCGTAGCTTCATTTTCTTCAGCAGAATTAGCAAAAATGGACTAACAGGTGGACCTCCTCATGGTCAGTGTTCTTCTTAAAAATACACCTAAGGAGAGAAAAAAAGGTTCCTTAGATCGTACGATACAATCCAGATTAGTTCATTTTAAGGGAAATAAATGTAATCTCACCGAAAGGTATTGCACAATGGTCTATTATCCCATCAGTGCACAGGGGATTTACTCATTTAACTCCTATTAGCATTAATCTGAGTTTAGTACTAAAATTGCAGCACATCTTTAAAAAGATAGGCCACAATAGTTCTGAACTGCAGAGGTTTGGGTTTAATATCAGACAATTATTACAACAGTAGTTTGTTTTTATCACAGACTTACTAAAACAACAGCTATAAAATGTAATTACATTTTCTAAGTTATAATAGAAGGCACATTAATAGGATTTACAGTTGAATACCAGCAACAGTGACAATATTTTGTGGTTAATGACCTCAAAACGAAATACTTCCTATTTTAAGTCCAAATTAGAGAATTACATTGAGGAAACATTTTTCTGACTGAATGCACTCATTATAAAAACAACTGAGGCAAATATTGCTGGAAGGCACAGCACAAATCCATATTCCGTGTGTATTTCCCCCCTCAATTCCTTTTTGCTTCTGAATGTTTTGCATCTTCTAGTTCATGGAATGTTGCTAGATATTTCTGGAGAGTTCTAAAAGAAATAAATTTCATCTTCCATTTTCTGTCGAAAAAGATTTATTGTATATAAGTGACATACAGAAAACAGAAATACAAACACACAGTACCATGTCTGTGCAACGAACAAAAACTCACTCGAGGTATACTATATCCCAATGGAAGATAAGAAAATGATTAATATATCTTAAGCCATCTTCAGAGGGAAAAAGATGCAAACAGGCAGAAGCATATTCCTTTAACAGAAACACAAATGCGGGCTATGATATGTTGACCTATAAGGATTCACAGACAACCTCATTTTTTCCCTCCCATTATGCTAAACCATGAATTGCTAACCATTCCAGGCCCATTTGTTTTTATTCACACACTTTCTAGTCTTTTAGCAGCTCAGACATTTTCAAGCCTTCTGAATTATATGTAGAAAAACATGATTTTTGACATACAGTGGAGTCCAATGAAAACTGAAATCCCTATAGGGAGGGATTTGTGAGAGTCCATGGGGAACAGAGGATATCTATATTGCAATCATTTCTACCTGCAGTGGTGCATCCTGTAGAATCCACAAACTAACCACACTTTCCGGGAGCTCACCACAGCATTAACTCTCTACATTACTGAATATTTTTAACCCAACTACAGGAGTTTTGGTGAAGCACTTTGCTGCTGTTACAGTGCAGTTACATCAGGACAAAACATGCCTCCCGGTATTGCTTTGTGTATCAGGTACATTACATGCGAGTATTCCGTGGCTCCTTCAGTAGAATGTCAGAACTTCTAAAGAATCCCACAGCAGCCTCCTGCAGAGTATATCTGCAAGAACTAAACACATTCACTTTTGCACTGGTGAGCTAGGAGGGGGCTTGCACAAGCTGCTTGTTAACAGAGCTGGCATTTGGGCTCCATATACAGGGTTCTCAGTTTTCATTAAAAGAAAAAAAAAGTTTCTACCCCTTTTTCTGGCTATGCTAGGCTTGAAAATGTAAAATGAAGGAAAACAAAATGTAACCCCCCCCCCCAAAAAAAACAAAATAAAAAACAACACTAAGGTTGAAGAAAGCAGCAGCTGGGTTCTCAGTCTTCAAAGTGAGGCTAGGCAGAACCTAAATTTCCACGCACACACACACTTCCTATGTAAAATAAATCCATTGCGTTTGGGATGTATCCTTAAGAATCATCTTGCTAAACCTCCCTAAAAGCCTTAGATCAATCCTGTGCACAGTGCTGTGATCATGGAGGGCAGAAAACACTTATGGGCTGCAAAAAAATGTGTTTTATTAACCTGCCCAGAAGAGCTTAGTGCTGGTTACAATGTTGAGCCCTTTCTGAGGCTAAGATCGAACAGGCAGCTGGCTAACTTTGGCAGCTCCACATGGGTCCATGGGTCTGCCACCATACCTGTGGTGGTGGGAGCTGCTGCAAGAGGAACTCTTCTCCACTAGGTTAGTTAACAAACGCATGGTCCCTGCCAGCTACTCCAGCAGCATACGAGAAGGTGGACAAGCTGCTACTGCACTGAATAACTGCAGCCCTTCTTTCCCCACCAGAGCCTGCTTGCCCAGCCCCAGCTTGGAGCATGAAGAAGAGTTGACACAGGCCCTGCACACTACTAAGGGAAAACTGGCTGCCCTGACCTTCCCTGCCACCCATAAGTCAGGGCAGACCCTTTTCCCCACCATATAACATATTTATGTTCCTTCATTTTTCAGTCTAACCATTTGTTGAATTAAAACCTATACAGAAAATTCCCATCAGAGCAGTGTCTGGGCTCAGATTAAATTAAAAAGTGCAAGAACCTTCTCCAAAAATAGGAAACAGGAGCTGATTCTTAGATTACACCCCACTCTTCACAAAGAATCTCACCCCTCACAGAAACAGGAGGATGCCAAAGAAAGAGAGCCCCATAAGCAGCAGGACACTAACCCACACACAGTCAGGGAAAATCCTGACCACAAAGCATCTGTAACCATGGCCTAGAAGTGGAAAGACTCAGGCCCCACCATGCAATATATATCCTTTTCACCGTGAACTTGCTCCTTGCTGCAAAGTATTTCTTAATAATTAAAATGTCTGTTTCGCCACTCTTTCCTGTGCGGCATACCATGTACCATAAACAAGGTTGCTGGTACTGACATTAGGTCACTGACCAGGCTTAGCATCACAAAGGTGATAAGCATGATATTGCTACCTACTGATCACACACTGCAACTTTTTACTAATAAGTAATACCGGAATCCTTCCTATAGAAATTCCCTAGAGCAGTAAGACTCCCCCCGTCAAGCTGTTTCAAGTGGCCTGCAGGCATCTTGGTTGCTGATCTCACAGGAACGCAAGTATTATCATTGTTCTCCTCACCAGGGCCTGAGGCTCAGGCAATGCATTTATTAGCCTGTATTGAAATGAGTATTCAATATATCCTGGTGAGAAAACAAAGCATAAACTGATTGTTAGCATAAATCTAAATACTAAGATGGGTTAACTAGACTGCCTGGCATCAAATGAGGACGTTGACATAAGAGGTCCATCATAGAAACTTGGTGGTATGAGGATAATCAATGGGACCAGTAATACCAGGGTACAAAATATATAGGAATGACAGAATAGGTCACATTCCTGAGGGAGTGGCACTATACGTGAAAGAAAGCAGAGTCAAATAAAGTAAAAATCTTAAATGAATCAAAACTGTACCACGGAATTTCTATGGATAGAAATTCCATGCTTAAACAATAAGAATATAGCTGTAAGAATATACTTTTGACCACCTGACCAGGATGGTGACAGTGACTGTTAAATGTTCAGGGACATTATAGAGGCTACAAAGGCAGAAAACACAATAATGGAGGATTTCAGCTAGCCCCATATTAACTGGGAACATGTCACCTCAGGAAGGGATGCATAGATAAAATTTCTATCTACCATTAATGACTGCTTCTTGGAGCAACTAGTCGTGGAACCCCAAGGGGAGACACAATTCTTGATTTAGTCCTAAGTGGAGCACACTGAATGTAGTCCAAGAGGTGAACATAGCTGAACCACTCAGGAATAGCAACCATAAAGTAATTAAATTTAACATCCTTGTTGGGGGAAAAATGCCAAAAGAAACCCACCTTAACACCATTTAATTTCTAAAAGGGGAACTAAACAAAAATGAGGAAGATTGTTCCTTTTAATTTCTATTTAACTGTCATAAGGGTGAAATGCCTGCAAACTGCATGGAGTCCATTTAAAAACACCATAATAAAGGCTCAAACAAAATGAATACCCGAAATAAAAAAGAAAAATAGTACAAGGATCAAAAAAATGCCACCATGGCTAACATAAAGAATAAAAGGGGCAATTAGAGGCAAAAAGGCATCCTTTAACAGCTGGAATTCAAATCCTAGTGAGAAAAATAGACAGGAATATAAACTCAAGTATAATAAGTATAAGGCAGGCCAAGAAATAATTTAAAGAGCAACTAGCTACGGACACAAAAACTAGCAGCAAAAAATTGTTGAAGTACTTCAGAAGCAAGAAGCCTGCCAAATAATCAGTGGGGCCACTAGACATTTGAGGTGCTAAAAGAGCACTCAAAGAAGACCAGGCCATTGCAGAAAAGCTAAATGGATTATGTTAATCAGTCTTCACTGCAGAGGAAGTGAGGGAGATTCCCACACCTGAGCCATTCTTTTTAGGTGATGAATCTGAGGAACTGTCCTAGATTGAGGTGTCAATAGAGGACACTTTGGAACAAAATGATAAATTAAACAGTAATAAGTCACCAGGACCAGATGATGGTATTACCCAAGAGTTCTGAATAAACTAATATGAAATTGCAGAACTAATAACGGTGGTATGTAACCTAATCGCTTAAATCAGCATCTGTAGCATACAACTGGAGGGTAACTAATATAACACAGATTTTAAAAAGAAAAAAAAAAAAAGAAGAGGCTCTAGAAGTGATCCGGGCAATTATATACCAGTAAGCCTAACTTCAGTACCAAGCAAATTGGTTGAAACTATAGTAAAGAAGAAAATTATCAGACACATAGATGAACACGATAAGTTGGGGAACAGATAACATAGCTTTTGTAAAAGGAAACAATGGCTCGCTAATCTAATAGAGTTCTTTGAAGTAGTCAACAAGTATGTGGACAAGTGTGATCCAGTCAATAAAGTGTACTTAGACTTTCAGAAAGCCTTTGACTAGGTCCCTTATTGAAATCTTTTAAGTAAAGTAAACACTCCTGGGATGAGAGAGAAGGTCCTCTCATGGACCAATAACTGGTTAAAAGACAGGAAACAAAGGATAGGAATAAATGATCAGTTTTCACAATGGAAAGAGGTCAATACCAGGGTCCCCCAAGGATCTGTACTAGGACCTGTGCTGTCCAACATATTCATAAATGACCTGGAAAAGGGGGTGAACAGTGAAGTGGCAAAATTTCCAGACGATACAAAATTATTCAAGATAGTTCAGTCCAAAGCTGACTGCAAAATGTTACAAAGAGGTCTCACAAAACTGGGTGCCTGGAAAACAAAATGGCAGATTAAAGTCAATCTTGATAAGTGCAAAGCAATGCACACTGAAAAGAATAATCCCAGCCATACATACAAATTGATGGGATCTAAATTAGCCGTTACCTCTCAGGAAAGATCTTGGAGTCATTTTGGATAGTTCTCTGAAAACATTTGCTTAATGTGCAGTGACAGTCAAAAAAGGTAACAATGTTAAGAACCATTAGGAAAGGGATAGATAATAAAACAGAAATCATAATAATGCCTCCATATACATCCATTGTACGCCCACCTTGAACACTGCATGCAGTTCTGGTCTCCCCATCTCAGAAAAAAACATTAAAATTGGAAAAAAGACAGAAGGGCAATGAAACAGCTTTCATTTGAGGAGAGATTAAAAAGACTGGGACTGTTCAATTTAGAAAACAGACAACCAAGAGGGAATATGAGAGAGATCTATAGTCATGAATGGTATGGCAAAACTGAAAGTGAATAAGAAAGTGACCTCTGCATATAACACAAGAACTAGAGGTCACTCTATGATATTAATAGGCAGCAGGTTTAAAAACAAACAAAAGGAAGTACTTCTCACACAATGCACAGTCAACCTGTGAAACTTGTTGCCAGGGGATGTTGTGAAGGCCAAAACTACAATGTGAGCTGGTAACACAGCTGTGATTTCAAAAATTACCAACGATCATCTCATGTCTGTTGAGATCCCTCTACAAAGTAAACAGTTAAATCTAACAACTGATAAACTAAAACAATCTCAAATGAAAACTCACAGCATACGTTATAGGCAGTCTAGAATCAGGAGTGCACTGAAACACTCATTTTGGTCTTGTCTCATACTTGCTAGTTCCCTAGGTGATGAGCACCTAAATTGCTGGGGCCAGGTTAATTAAAATTAATTAAAAGAGAGGAGTAAAATACATCCTTCTGATGGGTTGGGCCTGGAGAAGCAGCTTTATCTTCTACTGGATTTCCAGAGAAGCTCTGAAGGTAAAAGGCACAGTTGGGAGGTGTTAGGGGGCTTATTCCTTCACCCACTTACTTCCGTGGTCCTCCTCGCATGAACAGAGAGCAACAATACCTGACGTCCAAAGGTGCAAACAATTCAATGTTTATTGGGGTGAACTTCCAGCAAGCATGATTCCAGTTTCCTTCCTTAGTGTCCCCCCTCCCAGCTCTGACACCACAGACCTTTACCTGTGTCCCTGTTCCCATTCCCCGCCCTTAGCAAAACATGATTCCAATTCCCACCCCATTCCCTCTTCCCTTCCCTTCCCCCCCCCCCCTACTTCCTCACTGACTGCAGACTACATAGTAAAACTTGAGTTCTGCTTAACTATACCTTAACCTATCATTTTACTGAAATGTAACTGACCAATCCTAACATATTATAACATGATTATTTAACCAATTATATCCCACCACCTTAATTAGTTTACACCCAGCAAAATTAGTTATACAGCAGACAGGAACAATCACAGAACCAGACAGATTATGCAGACAAACAATGGGGAAATGGGAACTACAGTGACAGAACGAACACAGAAATGAGGATTTCACATCCCAGCTATTGAGAAGTGAGTTCTTGCCAGACAGGATGCTGTCAAACTAAGTTTCCTTTTACATCTTCTAGGCACTTCACTTTCTCTGGAGGTGATAGGCATTATCAGGACAGGACTGTATTCCTAACAGCCCAATAGCAGCTTATTTCAATGTGACTAGTTTGGAATGCGAGGATGTGACCGGTCGCTTCCCAGCTTATGGCTGCCTCTGCTGCTTAGCCAAAGATCTTAGCCTAAGCACAGGGCCTCAGACTGTCACAGTAAGAGAAGGCCCTGACACCGGCAGACAGTGATTTCGATTCTTTTTATACTTCTATAACTAGCCAAGTGATAAGAATACACCTAAATTCTTAGGGTATAGGCCTTTACAGACAGGCCTGAATATCTATATCCTAACACGAGGTGCCAAACCAAGTGCATTCCCTAACCACATTCCCTTCATGGCTAACCCATTTCACTGTCTGCCAGGATACAATGGATGTTTTGACTGCTTTCACATCTCATCTCATCTCCTGATGGGTCTTCTACCAGCAAGGAACTGAGCCAGGTGCTGTGCTGGTGCTCTGGGACAAACCTAGCCCCCTGGGTCAGATTTTGCCTTTGTTTTACCCATGAAATGCAAATTACCCGCCACTGACCTCAGTGAGTGCAGAGTTTGGCCTTTGGAGCAGTCGTAATTATGAAAATTTGGGCTCTTTCCCCCCCCCCCCCAATAAACCAAAACACTTTCTACCTAAAGGAACAAGTTGAATGAGGTCACAGGAAAAGCTAGTGTATCTTCTAATTCTGCCCCCATTGCTCTCTCCAAGGAAATGGAAGATGGCAGCATCCATTTCAATCTCAAACTTTTCAGCAGATGTTGCACGCAGGTGAAAAGCATGAACATAGTCATATCCAAGGTGAGACAGTTCAGATTATAAACTTATTCAGGGCCCTTTCACCCAAAACTAGAAAGATACCCACAAGGTTATTAGAGATGAAAATGCGAAACACAAAGCACTAAGTCTAAGATGTATTGTACTTAAGACATGCCACATGCAAAGGATACTTGTTATTACACTTGTGATAGACATATAACTTGTATGGATCATACTTATGGAGAGAAGTCCCATGATCCTCGTATTGATTCTGTTCTTTTTCTTCTTTTCAGTAACGTAAATGACTAGAATACTCCCCTACCCTTCCCCCCATTTCTACTGAAGAGCTGTATCCTAAGCTGGCGTAAACTGGTATCGCTCCACTGACTTCAAAGTGGCCCACAGCTTTTATTTGTTCTTACTGATGTAGAGATTGTTACTAAGATCAGAGTGGAATTTCTTATTGCTGAAGCTTATATGCTCAAGTGAGCAGGAAAGAAAGAAATGTGGTGAAAAGGAGCCAATCCATCAACTGAAAGGGATAGCCTACAGCTGAGCTATGATCCAGTTTAACCTGTGTATTCTGCCACTCTTATCCAGGGGAAAAAAAATATGATAACTGACAATACCTTAGTTTCCATAAAATCTTCATGAAATTCACAATGCCCCACGGACTAACTCCGATGATTTGGAAAGAATTGGTTTAATCACTGAATTAGTGGCATTTGATTCTAAACATACTTTTAAAAAACTTGAAAAACCACCAGATGCTTTGCTATTGCCAATTTTAGACAAAAACAAACAATGCTAAAAAAACCAAACACAATACTATGGAGTTCCTTGTTTATTATGGCTCATTTGTTTGTTTTTTAAAAAAGTTTCCTCCTATAACTGATAGCCCTGAAAGGACAGCCTTGTGCTCCAAATGTCAAGCCAGGTTCTTTCCTCTTCACACATTACCACCACCAGTAACAGAGATGTTGAAGGCTAAATTATACCTTCAGTTTTGCATGGACAACTCTACTGTCTTCAAAATAGATGCTCAGTTACAGCTGTGCACCCCACTAGCCTTCAGTACAACCTAAAGGACCCAGCTTGACTTTTTAGTCCAGTCTGAGTCTGCAGCTGACATTTAGAGAAACTATCCTTTTACTTAAAAAGGAAAGGAGTACTTGTGGCACCTTAGAGACTAACACATTTATATGAGCATAAGCTTTCATGAGCTACCACTCTCCATCGGATGCATTCAGTGCATTTTCCACTGAATGCATCCGACGAAATGAGCTGTAGCTCACGAAAGCTTATGCTCAAATAAATGTGTTAGTCTCTAAGGTGCCACAAGTACTCCTTTTATTTTTGTGATTACAGACTAACATGGCTGCTACTCTGAAAACTATCCTTTTACTTGTAAATTAATGCTGCACAAAAACAAAGTATCGCACAATGCGATTTTTACAGAGCAGAATAGAATTTAAAATAAAACAAAAAAAATGGCTGAGAGAACCGCTTAAGAAGGTAGCATAGTTAATAAGCTTATTGTTTTACCGGATTTCCAAGTGATAACTGAAATGCTCTTCCAATTTTACAAGATACATCATGAGTTTCCAAGAAAAAGGCAGAAAATTACATATACTTGTAGATAGAAAAGATATGCTCATTAATTAATCTGGCCTATTTTCCTCACTGACAAAAATGGATATTTCCCATTGTTCTAAAATTGCCATATTGAATTTTTTAAAGTTAGCTCAATGGAAAAAAAAGTTTTATTGAACACAGCTCCAGCCTCATGATGTGGGTATTTTATAGCAAACACACCGCATACCCAGTGGTGAGCCGGAGCCGGTTCGCACTGATTCGCTGGAACCGGTTGTTAAAATTTAGAAGCCCTTTTGGAACCGGCTGTCCCGCAAGGGACAACTGGTTCTAAAAGGGCTTCTAAATTTAACAGCCGGACAAAAGTGGTGCCTTAGGCGCCACCTCCGTGGGTGCTCCAGGGCTGGAGCACCGACGGGGAAAATTTGATGGCAGCTCCTCGCCCGGCCCCAGCTCACCTCACCTCCACCTCCTCCCCTGAACGCACCGCCCCGCTCTGCTTCTCCGCCCCCCTCCCCCCCCCCCCCGGCTTCCTGCAAATCAGCTGTTCGCGCGGGAAGCCGGGGGGGGGGGGGGACGACAGACTGAGAAGCAGGCAGAGGTGAGCTGGGGCGGGGGGGCGCGAAGAGGGCCGCCCGCGCCGCAGCCGGCAACCCCAGAGGGGGGGTGCAGGAGAACTGCTCCCCTCCCCAGCTCACCTCTGCCTCCCTGGGCCTAAGCAGAAAGCTGCCGCTTGCTTCTCAGCCCTCCCAGGCTTCCTGTGCAAACAGCTGATTTGTGGGAAACGGGGGGGGGGCAGAAGCAGAGCGGAGATGAGCTGGGGCTGGGCGGGGAGCTGCCAGTGGGGGCTCTGCACCGCCCGTGGGGGCTCCAGCCCCGGAGCACCCACAGAGTTGGTGCC
Source organism: Dermochelys coriacea (assembly GCF_009764565.3). Classification (NCBI taxonomy): domain Eukaryota; kingdom Metazoa; phylum Chordata; order Testudines; family Dermochelyidae; genus Dermochelys; species Dermochelys coriacea. Next base: position 198,847,261 of record NC_050069.1, read on the forward strand.
TAAGACGCCACTTCTGATGTGATCAGTAGGGGGAGTGGCTGCTCCCCCCCAGCTACGCTGCCCTGCCCCTAGGAGCCAAAGAGACCTGCCGGATGCTTCGTGGGAGCTGCCCCAGGTAAGCACCTCCGGGACTCCCCACCTAGCCCCCCCGGCATGTCCCTCTGGCTCTTATGGGCGGGGTAGGCACCCACTACGGTGGCCCATGAGACCCTTCTGCCCGGTTCTGCAGGCATCGGGGGGGGGGAGCGGATGGGGCAGGAGTCCCGGGGGGCGGGCCACGACCCCCTTGTGAGGTGAGGAGGGAACCAGTTGTTAAGATTTTGGCATCTTATCACTGCGCATACCCATATTATCCATATCCAAAAGACAGATTTTGTGGCTTCATTTTTATGTCATTACTATTCTTACAAACTATACATTGTATTTATAGAGATATGATAGTATCTTTTAAGTAATACTGGTGAGAGAACCACCACATATAGCTAAAACTCAGAACCTGAATGCAATAGGGAAGAGCAAACAGTTCACCTTCCCCCACAAAGTGAGAAATTTACTTTACAAAAAAAAGTAAGGAAAATAGGACAAAGCGAAAGGGGAATTTATCCTTCTTAAACACTAGATTGTGGCTTTTAGACCCTCAGGTATATTGGTGGGAGCAGTACAAATTTTATTGCAACAGTGGTAGTGACCATAGACGTGCTTATGAAGAGCCAAGACAGGCAGAATGTCTGTGGAGGGACTCTACTACCAAAGGGTGTAGCTTACACTCCATCCTTCACCAGACTCAGATCACAAGCTGGTACACAGGACCAAGGCCCTAGCCATGTCCCTGTCCAGCCACAATTCCTCCAGTGTGGGTGGCGCTTTGTGTTGCCCTGTAACTCTCCTATACTCTAGGTTTAAGGGCACAAACATCTGGATTCTAGCTGCCCCCTGAGCCTGTGCACATGGAGAGGGAACATTTCCATGAACTTTCTCCCCACTCTACTTAGGAACAGCCAGAAACCGTCCACAGATGTTTAAAAATATTGGTGAGGAGATATTGAGCCTCCAAGTACAGGTCCAATTCTAGTCCAGGCTAGTAGTGTCCAAACATCATTACCGACTAATGACTGTTCAGAGGTTAGTGTACATGAAATAAGTTAATGATTTCAGTGCAGTTCCTTGCAGACAGAGGTGCTTATCACAAAACCTGTCAGTATGTTTTGACAGTCTTAGAAGAGGCAAAAGACTGAGATGGTATGGAGACTGCACTTCCTCTACGGTTAGGGATGATGCCTGCAAAATGGAGTTGAAAATTACTGGCAGGATATTAGAGAAAAGTTTGCATCACTGCATATTTGTGCTTTACCAGTTGTGCCTAGCAGACAGCAGTCTTCATAGGTACCAATCTGGCTTCTTTCACAAACAATACATTCACTTCGGAGAAAAAAAAAAAGTTTACTATCTGAGCTGTACAATATGATTCTTAAAAGTGCCTGGGTAACACATTCGGGATAGATTTCTGAAGCAAGAACACAGCGTAAGAAATTAGAATGTGGTCTTCAGTCTGCATGGAGAGTACTGGCAACCTTAGCTTTTGGTGCAGCTTTCCCTGGTGGTGGGTTCACTAGACAGCATATTTATTTATGCTACCATATTGTCTACAAGCCCTTGTCATGTACCAGATTCCCCTTGTGCCATGCACTGTACTAACAGAACAAAGTGACGGTCCCTGCCCTCAGGAGCTTACAATCTAAATGTAAGACAAGAAGCAATAGATGGATACAGATGGACAGGGGAGTACAAGGAATCAACATAATAGCCAGTGATCTCAGCACACCAGCAGCCTCACCGTTAAGACTTGGTAGGCATTAAGGCAAAGGAGAGATTTAAGGAAGGATCTGAAGGTGAATAATTAGGTCATTTTGCAGATGTTTGCAGGGAGCATCTCCCAAAGTTGAGGGGCAGCATGGGAGAAAGCACAAAAGTACTAGTTTGAAAATTTAGCAAATGGGCAATGGAGTCTGGCATCACGGGCTGCTTCTAGAGGAGCATCAACAGCGAAGAAGAGAGAAGACAGTCATGGACAATCTCCACCCTACCTAGCTGATGGCACAAGTGCATGGCTTGTGGAGGCAGGTAATCAATAGTACTACATAGGGCAATCTTGAGAGAAATGCCAAGAGATGCTTAAAAGATACTAAGTGCTCTAAGCTCCCAAATGAAAGTCTAGGACAGTGGAGTATTTTCAGCAGCTTGCAGGACTGAGCCCTTATGCAGTTATAAAAATATGAATAAAAGCTAACAGCAAATGAGGTAGGAGAGATCACTGATTCAATGAATAATGGAAATGTCATGATCAATCAGTGTGAGCCTGAACTTAAATTACATAACAGATTCATTAGGTATATCGTTAGATAATGTACCCACGCCATAATATTCTCTTAATACAGGACTTGAAGTGTCAATGGACATTCTCAGCTCTTCAAGACTTCCATTATAAACATCTTTTTTAACACCACATACCTGTTCACTAAACATTTTTACAGATTTCAGAGTAGCAGCCGTGTTAGTCTGTATTCGCAAAAAGAAAAAAAAAAAAAGAGTACTTGTGGCACCTTATAGACTAACAAATTTATTTGAGCATAGCTTTCGTGAGCTACAGCTCACTTCATCAGATGCATTCAGTGGAAAATACAGTGGGGAGATTTATATACACACACAGAGAACATGAAACAACGGGTATTACCATACACACCTGTAAGGAGAGTGATCACTTAAGATGTGCTATTACCAGCAGGTAGGGAGGGTGGGGGGGAAGGAAGAAAACCTTTTGTGGTGATAATCAAGGTGGGCCATTTCAAGCAGTTGACAAGAACATCTGAGGAACAGTGGGGGGGTGGAAAAACAACATGGGGAAAAAGTTTTACTTTGTGTAATGACCCATCCGCTCACAGTCTTTATTCAAGCCTAAATTAATTGTATCCAGTTTGCAAATTAATTCCAATTCAGCAGTCTCTCCTTGGAGTCTGTTTTTGAGGGGTTTTTTTTTTTTTGAATAGCAGCCACTCTCAGGTATGTAATCAAGTGACCAGAGAGATTGAAGTGTTCTCCGACTGGTATTTGAATGTTATAATTCTTGACGTCTGATTTGTGTCCATTTATTCTTTTACGTAGAGACTGTCCAGTTTGACCAATGTACATGACAGAGGAGCATTGCTGGCACATGATGGCATATATCACATTGGTAGATGCGCAGGTGAACGAGCCTCTGATAGGCTGATGTGATTAAGCCCTATGATGGTGTCCCCGAATAGATATGTGGACAGAGTTAGCATCGGGCTTTGTTGCAAGGATAGGTTCCTGGGTTAGTGGTTCTATTATGTGGTTGCTGGTGAGTATTTGCTTCAGGTTGGGGGACTGTCTGTAAGCAAGGACTGGCCAGTCTCCCAAGATTGTGAGAGTGATGGATCGTCCTTCAGGATAGGTTGTAGATCCTTGATGATGCGTTGGAGAGGTTTTAGTTGGGGGCTGAAGGTGATGACTAGTGGCGTTCTGTTGTTTTCTTTGTTGGGCCTGTCCTGTAGTAGGTGACTTCTGGGTACTCTTCTGGCTCTGGCAATCTGTTTCTTCACTTCAGCAGGTGGGTATTGTAGTTGCAGGAATGCATGATAGAGATCTTGTAGGTGTTTGTCTCTGTCTGAGGGGTTGGAGCAAATGCGGTTGTATCATAGAGCTTGGCTGTCAACAATGGATCGTGTGGTGTGATCTGGGTGAAAGCTGGAGGCATGTAGATAGGAATAGTGATCAGTAGGTTTCCGGTATAGGGTGGCGTTTATGTGACCATTGCTTATTAGCACCGTAGTGTCCAGGAAGTGGAACTCTTGTGTGGACTGGTCCGGGCTGAGGTTGATGGTGGGATGGAAATTTTTGAAATCATGGTGGAATTCTTCAAGGGCTTCTTTTCCATGGGTCCAGATGAAGAAGTCGTCATCAATGTAGCACAAGTAGAGTAGGGGCATTAGGGGATGAGAGCTGAGGAAGCGTTCTAAGTCAGCCATAAAAATGTTGTGTTATAGGAAACCGTTAATAGATCAAAGGGTATGAATACTATTTCTTAATAATTATGGAGTAATAAAATAGTTAAGGAGAGCCTGCATGAACATTTTAAGCTATAATTACTTTCTGATAGCGAGATCACTGAATGTATTGCTCCTGAACAGATTAACAGCTTAATCATACCGTGTGGGCAAGTGAATGAGCACTTTTAGACTGATGGGTTGGGTTCATGTTAAAAATGTATTTCACTTTTCTTCTTTTTCCTCTTGAAGTCAGAAATTAATTTTATAACTCTGAACTGACAAATAATTGTGTGAAGCAAATACAAGAAAAACTCAGTATGGGGGAAAAAGCAATTACCTCTTTCTTCCAGGCTTTGTATGTTGCTTCTAATTTTGGAAGTGTTTTGTAGAAAACACAGATCAGAATGAGAATTGGTTTTCATAGGAGAAGCACCATTAAAAAAAAAAAAAAAAACAAAAAACCCAACACCCCAAAACCCAACCAGCCAACCAAAACTGCTGCCCAGGGTTGCTGTTAGGGATCTTTGAGTCCTGACAAAGATCAAAAAGGGCTTTATTTGATTGTAAACTATTCAGCATTATCTACCTTTTCCTGATTCTCTCCTGTATCCCTTTCTTATGGTTTAGGTGGACCATAATAGGCTAATCATCTCTCTTTTATCTCCCACGAGCAACACAGTCAACAGATAAATAAAAATAAGCAAGATTTCATATGCAGTTTGACATAAGAACAGAAATATTATGCAAAGTGAACTTTTAATACAAATTGAACTTGATCACTAAATAAACAGTTATACTTGTAAAACCTAGTTAATTACCAGGATAAATTTTCAGACACCTCAGCAATTACTCATGAAACAGACACTAAAAACAGGTTTTCACTAGTGTTCAGTCACATCAGTAGGGTTCTTTCAGGTGACGAAGAGAAATGACCCATTATTAACAATGATTATAAGCAAGTTTTCTGTTCCCAACCCATCTGCTTTGGAGGACAGTTTCATTGCTGTTGTGTAGATGAGACTAACATTTTTAGTACCGCTACAGAACTCAAGACTATGTTCCATGAGGTCTCTGTGACAGGTTCGGTCACAGAGACCCCCTTGAGGCTGTCACCTGATGTGCTGGAATTACCTCTGAGCCAGTTTTCCACTGCCAGATTGGGACTCCAGAACCCTGCCTTGTTGAGCCAGACACGCCAATCTTCTCCAACACAGACCCAGGTCTGGTCCGCCCTCAAAAGGTGCCAGCTTTAACTGAAAAAAAATCACTCAGCAAGTCACCTATCTCGAGCACTCAGACACCCAGCTCCTAATGGGATCCAAACCCCAAATAAATCCGTTTTACTCTGTATAGTCATTATACAGGGTAAACTCAAATTGCCCAGCCTCTAACACCGATAGACATGTACAGCTGTTTGTTCCCCCAGGTATTAAACACTTACTCTGGGTTTACTAATAAACAAGTGATTTTATTAAGTATAAAAAGTAGGATTTAAGTGGTTTCAAGTAACGACAGACAGAACAAAGTAAGTTAACAAGCAAAATAAAACAAACACGCAAGTCTAAGCCTAATACATTTATTAAATGAATACAGGCAAATCTCACCCTCAGAGATGTTCCAATAAGCTTCTTTCAGAGACTAGACTCCTTCTTAGTCTGAGCACAATCCTTTCCCCAGTACAGTTCTTGTTAGTTCCAGCTCAGGTGACAACTAGGGGTTCTCATACTGCAGCCCCCTTTGTTTTGTTCCACCCCCTTTTGTAGCTTTGGCACAAGGCGGGAATCTTTTGTGTCTCTGGGACCCCACCCCTGCTTCTAAAAGGAAAAGCACAGGTTTAAGATGGATTCCAGTACCAGGTGACATGGTCACATGTCCTGTGAGACCCCAAGCCTCCATTCTTTCTGGCCTGACTCACAGGAAGGCTTACAAGTAAACAGAGCCATTTACAACCAATTGTTCTAGTTAATGGGAGCCATCAAGATCCTAAGCCACCATTAGTGGCCCACACTTTGCATAATTACAATAGTACCTCAGAGTAATATTTCATATTTGTAGTTTTAGATACAGTCATACAAATAGGATGAACACACTCAGTAGATAAGCTTTGTAATGATACCTTACAAGAGACCTTTTGCATGAAGCATATTCCAGTTGCATCATATTCACCCTTATGAAACATATTTCCATAAAACATATGGAGTGCAACGTCACAATCTCAATCACATTTTCTGTAACAATGTGGAAAAAGATTCTGTCCCAGCAATTAAACACTTTTCAGCAGCATTCTTTAGGTCCATCTACCCTAGAAAAATGAAACTCCTAAAATTTTTTTTCTAAGGTAGGTGGACCCAAATACCAGTTCTACTCTCAAAACTGGTTCTGAGCTGGAAGTATCTGTGATAGCTAGCCACTGAAGCAGGTTTCAGAAAGATCGATAAAACATTTTAGACACAAAAGGCCAACTTCACATATTTGTAGGATGTAGACCTGAGGTTGAAAAGGATTCTAAAGGGAGCGGGAAAGAATCCCCTAAATTATCCTTCATGTGGGAACAAATGATACAGCTAGATTCTCGCTGGAAAGTATTAAGGGAGACTATGCTAGGCTGGGGAAGACGCTTAAGGAAATCGAAGCTCAGGTGATCTTTAGCGGGATCCTTCCTGTTCCTAGAGAAAGGCAACAAAGGTGTGACAAGATTATGATTGTCAACAGATGGCTTAGGCAGTGGTGCTATAAGGAGGGCTTTGGGATGTATGGCCACTGGGAGGCATTCACAGACAGAGGACAGTTCTCTCGGGATGGACTTCATCTGAGTAGGGAAGGAAATAGACTTCTAGGATGGAGGCTGGCACAACTGATAAAGAGAGCTTTAAACTAGGAATTAGGGGGAGATGGATGGGAGATGTCCAGGAAATCTCCACACCAGATTTTAGCATTGAGAGGGAAGAAGACGAAGTAAGAAAGGATACAGCCGTGGGTAGGAGAATGTATATAAGGAGCGAGGGCGGTGTGGATACTAGTCTAATAGGTTATACTGGCTGTAGAATGACTGTGCCTAATAGGGTACAAAATGTGAGCGAGGCCAAACAGCAAAAATTAAGATGTTTGTACACCAGTGCGAGGAGTCTAGGTAACAAAATGGAGGAACTAGAGCTACTAGTGCAGGAAGTGAAACCAGATATTATAGGGATAACAGAAACATGGTGGAATAGTAGTCATGACTGGACTACAGGTATTGAAGGGTATGTGCTCTTTAGGAAAGACAGAAACAAAGGTAAAGGTGGTGGAGTAGCATTGTATATCAATGATGAGGTAGAATGTAAAGAAATAAGAAGCGATGCAATGGATAAGACAGTCCGTGTGGGCAAAAATTACATTGGGGAAGATAAGTAGTAAAGCCTCTCCTACGATAGTGCTTGGGGTGTGCTATAGACCTCCGGGATCTAATTTAGATATGGATAGAACCCTTTTTAATGTCTTTAATAAAGTAAATACTAATAGAAACTGCATGATCATGGGAGACTAACTTCCCAGATATAGACTGGAGGACCAGTGCTAGTAATAATAATAGGGCTCAGATTTTCCTAGATGCGATAGCTGATGGATTCCTTCATCAAGTTGAACTGAACCGACTAGAGGGGATGCCATTTTAGATTTAATTTTGGTGAGTAGCGAGGACCTCATAGAAGAAATGGTTGTAGGGGACAATCTTGGCTCAAGTGATCATGAGCTAATTCAGTTCAAACTAAATGGAAGGATTAACAAAAATAAATCTGCAACTAGGGTTTTTGATTTCAAAAGGGCTGACTTTCAAAAATAAAGGAAATTAGTTAGGGAAGTGGATTGGACTGAAGAATTTATGGATCTAAAGGTAGAGGTGGCCTGGGATTACTTTAAATCAAAGCTGCAGAAGCTATCTGAAGCCTGTATCCCAAGAAAGGGGAAAAAATTCATAGGAAGGAGTTGTAGACCAAGCATCTTAGAGAAGTGATTAAGAAGAAGCAGAAAGCATACAGGGAGTGGAAGATGGGAGGGATCAGCAAGGAAAGCTACCTAATTGAGGTCAGAACATGGAGGGATAAAGTGAGACGGGCTAAAAGTCGAGTAGAGTTGGACCTTGCAAAGGGAATTAAAACCCATAGTAAAAGGTTCTATAGCCATATAAATAAGAAGAAAACTAAGAAAGAAGAAGTGGGGCCGCTTAACATTGAGGATGGAGTGGAGGTTAAAGATAATCTAGGCATGGCCCAATATCTAAACAAATGTTTTGCCTCAGTCTTTAATAAGGATAAAGAGGATCTTAGGGATAATGGTAGCATGACAAATGGGAATGAGGATATAGAGGTAGATATTACCATATCTGAGGTAGAAGCGAAACTGAAACAGCTTAATGGGATTAAATCGGGGGGTCCAGATAATCTTCATCCAAGAATATTAAAGGAATTGGCACCTGAAATTGAAAGCCCATTAGCAAGAATTTTTAAATGAATCTGTAAACTGAGGAGTAGTACCGAATGATTGGAGAATTGCTAATATAGTTCCTATTTTTAAGAAAGGAAAAAAAAAAGTGATCCAGGTAACTACAGGCCAGTTAGTTTGACATCTGTAGTATGCAAGGTCCTGAAAAAAATGTTGAAGGAGAAATTAGTTAAGGACATTGAAGTCAATGGTAAATGGGACAAAATACAACATGGTTTTACAAAAGGTAGATCGTGCCAAACCAACCTAATCTCCTGTTTTGAAAAGGTAACAGATTTTTTAGATAAAGGAAATGCAGTGGATCTAATTTACCTAGATTTCAGTAAGGCATTTGATACCGTGCCACATAGGGAATTATTAGTTAAATTGGAGAAGATGGGGATCAATATGAACATCAACAGGTGGATAAGGAATTGGTTAAAGGGGAGACTGCAACGGGTCCTACTGAAAGGCGAACTGTCAGGTTGGAGGGAGGTTACCAGTGGAGTTCCTCAGGGATCGGTTTTGGGACCAATCTTATTTAATTTTTTTATTACTGACCTTGGCACAAAAAGTGGGAGTGTGCTAATAAAGTTTGCAGATGATACAAAGCTGGGAGGTATTGCCAATTTGGAGAAGGATCGGGATATTATACAGGAGGATCTGGATGACCTTGTAAACTGGAGTAATAGTAATAGGATGAAATTTAATAGTGAGAAGTGTAAGGTTATATTTAGGGATTAATAACAAGAATTTTAGTTATAAATTGGGGATGCATCAATTAGAAGTAACGGAAGAGGAGAAGGACCTTGGAGTATTGGTTGATCATAGGATGACTATGAGCTGCCAATGTGATATGGCTGTGAAAAAAGCTAATGCGGTTTTGGGATGCATCAGGAGAGGCATTTCCAGTAGGGATAAGGAGGTTTTAGTACCGTTATACAAGGCACTGGTGAGACCTCACCTAGAATACTGTGTGCAGTTCTGGTCTCCCATGTTTAAAAAGGATGAATTCAAACTGGAGCAGGTACAGAGAAGGGCTACTAGGATGATCCGAGGAATGGAAAACTTGTCTTATGAAAGGAGACTTAAGGAGCTTGGCTTGTTTAGCCTAACTAAAAGAAGGTTGAGGGGAGATATGATTGCTCTCTATAAATATATCAGAGGGATAAATACAGGAGAGGGAGAGGAATTATTTCAGCTCAGCACCAATGTGGACACAAGAACAAATGGGTATAAACTGGCCACCAGGAAGTTTAGACTTGAAATCAGACGAAGGTTTTTAACCATCAGAGGAGTGAAGTTTTGGAATAGCCTTCCAAGGGAAGCAGTGGGGGCAAAAGATCTATCTGGTTTTAAGATTCTACTCGATAAGTTTATGGAGGAGATGGTATGATGGGATAATGGGATTTTGGTAAGTAATTGATCTTTAAATATTCAGGGTAAATAGGCCTAATCCCCTGAGATGGGATATTAGATGGATGGGATCTGAGTTACCCAGGAAAGAATTTTCTGTAGTATCTGGCTGGTGAATCTTGCCCATATGCTCAGGGTTTAGCTGATTGCCATATTTGGGGTCGGGAAGGAATTTTCCTCCAGGGCAGATTGGAGAGGCCCTGGAGGTTTTTCGCCTTCCTCTGTAGCATGGGGCATGGTTGACTTGAGGGAGGCTTCTCTGCTCCTTGAAGTCTTTAAACCATGATTTAAGGATTTCCATAGCTCAGACATGGGTGAGGTTTTTCATAGGAGTGGGTGGGTGAGATTCTGTGACCTGCGCTGTGCAGGAGGTCAGACTAGATGATCAGAATGGTCCCTTCTGACCTTAGTATCTATGAATCTAACTCATCTTCTAAAATATGTGGTGAGAAAGGCATTGTCCCAAACGGATGTAAGTATATTTATAACATATGTAAGTATATTTCCCTCTGAAGAGGGATGAGAACGAGATTGTCTAGAGAGCGCTCTCATTTTTCAAGGCACTTATTCTCTTCTTCATCCTCCCGTGTTCAGGCCTACCCAAGCCCCCTCCAAATGCTGCAGAATCTTATTAGACAGTGAAGAGGCTACAGTAAAGACTTGTACAGTTCCATGTATGGTTAAACTAGGGGACTTAGTTGTAACCATCTTTTAAGAATGCATTTAAATATGCTATTGATAAAATTTCACCCAAGCATGCCTGGCCTCTTCTCTTGAATGGTCATTTCCCAGATCATCATGCAGCCACTACACCCAAGCTTCCTCAGACATCATTCACAGTGGAAAAGGCAGAAAACAAGATAAAACATATACAAGTAAAATGAGCTAGGAAGAGTAATGAGGTACAGTCTATGTTTAGGCACTTGCTAGCCTAGTTAGCAGAATATTTATGAAGTGGGACTATTTGAAAAAAGCAATGAACAGCGCAAATCAGTTATTTCACTGACACAGGAGAAGAAAATCAGAAAAAGCATTATTATAATTAGGCTGGGGAAGCTGTGCTGATAAAGTCAGTGAGGTAGCCATCAGCCCACCAACCTGACGGGAATATTCAGCAAGGAACACAGTAGTGACTATATAAAACTGACTATTTCATAACAAAGCTTCCAGAAAGATTGTTCAATCTGCTACCTCAAGATTTCCAAGCGTGGGGGAATTGGCATAGGCCCCGTGTAATAGACCCCACTATAGAAAGTGTGACTTGGGGGCATAGGAAGCACGGTCAAGAGCTGCAACATCTACCCAATCCGTGGCCATCATGATGGGGACTGATATCAGTCAGTGCAACTGAAAGCAAATAAGGGTTGTTGTGATAATTGGGCCTACAAATTTACCCCAGTTGTGAAATCAGCTGTAAAAGGAATGTTAAAACTCATATGATGCTACAATAAACCATAACTACCAATATTGATGGGAAAAAGAACAAAAGGGAGGCAGAATAACTGAATTAGTCTAAACAAAAAAGGCCAAGTTGATCCTTTAAATAACTGCTTGTTAAATTATGCTTGTTAAAATGTGACGCCAGAAGCTAATGAGCCAAAATTAGTATGTCAGATATTAGGCCTAATTGGTAATCAAAATAATGAGGGGATGGGCTACTCCGCCCATCACTCCTTGTTTGGGTCCTTAAAAGAAAATAGATTTTACAGAGAAAATATATAAGAACAAAAGGAAGCTACAAATGGAGCTTCATCAAGACGTCTGTCACCCATTTCATGAGAACCTGGGCCTTCATCAGCCTGATCCTGTGAAGTGTCCTGACCAGAATGGGCCAGAGACAGGGAGGACCTAAGTGACACCACCATCCCTACCAGCTCCAGTTGAATTCTAAGCACCACTTGGGATGACAGCTATGATAATTTCTGATACCATCGAAGACACTGTTAAACAAGAGTGTTTTTCCTTTTAAACACTGTGTACAGATAAAGGGAAAGGGAACAAGAAATGTTGATAAAATGAAAGACTTACTTAATACTTTACGTTTCAAATGCTTTAACTCTTTTTTCTTCTTTTCTGTGTCTTTAATAAAAAGTTAAAAGGATTTTTAATGGTGTGTTTGCCATGGTGCTTATCAGGCTGAGGTTTCTGCATACCAACCACAGGACTTTGTTTAATATTATTTAATGTTGGACAGTGATTGGGTTATGTTAACATCTTTAGCCCATATATTCCATCTATATTAGTACAACAGAGTATGTCTACACTGCTGCTGGGAGTGAGTCTCCCAGCACCCATAGATAAGCTCCAGTTAGTGCGCTAAAATTAGCAGTACAGACACTGCAGCTCAGACTCTCAAGCCCACCTAATCCCGTAAGTCTGAACTGTGGTGGCTAGTCTCTGCCACAGCACATCCACACTGCTATTTTGAGCACACTAACGCAAGTCTTTCTCCTCGGGCTGGGTGGCTCACTCCCATATGCAGAGTTGACATACCCTCTACACCAATTGCACCTCAGGACCAGCCCCCCCCCCCCCAGATTTGGGTGGAGAGGAAGGGCCAAAAAGGTGGCTTAAAGCCATCTTTGCACTTTCCCCCTTCTGATCTGGTCCTATATCATAGTTATATCATGATGTTAATTAAAAGAAGGCTAAAGTACAGAAAAACAAACTCAAGGTATATAATGACAATTTGTTAAATAAGAGAATCTAGAAGGAAAGAAACCAGGAGAGCAGAGGCTGTAACTAAACAAGCACCAAGGAAGAAGATCAGGCCATAAACCGAATAGTAAAATGAATAAATTCCCTTGGCAGTCCCTGTGAATGATTTTCTGCTCATCTGAAGAAATATGAAACAGAGAAGTGGTTGCCAATTCTACAAGTATAAAAGGGGGCAGCACTTAGCAGGCAGCAACACAGCCCTACACCAAGGGCTATGTTAGCTGTATAATGAGGATCTCAAAGAATCAAAAAGGCAGATCAGACTAAAATCAGCCAGTAAACAATAGCAAGAAATTAAATTGGAGAATTAAAACATTTCCAAAATGATATCCCTAAAATTAACTTAAAGGCTTGGTTTCTGATAATCAGAGCCCTCAAATTTCCATTTTTTAAAATAATGTGGATTAAAAAAAAGTAACCATGAGCACAGAATAATTATGAGATCAATAAGCAACTCAGCAATTTTAAGATGTTCTAATGACCTTCCAAAATAAAAAGACAACAGAGTGTGTTAAGTGAAAATCTTAGAAGATACTGTGCCAAGTGAACTTGAGCAGATTGGTATTGCTGAATGTTTCGCAGTTAACTGTTCTGAAGTTACTTCCACCGTCAAGGAATAAGCAGTTAAGAAAACAAAGAAAGTATCCATCCTCTCTCTGTCACCCCACCCCCATTTCCACACACTTCTGATAAGAAAAGGTATCACACATCTGTACAATGTCATATACCTCTGATCACATCATCTCCCATGGACTTACTTTAATATTCAAACTCCTGAGCAGCTTCACATAACTGCTACTTCTTTAAAATCAGCATGCTAAATAAATGATTCTTTTTCCTCTGAAATTATCTCAGAGTGCTAGGGTAGGCAAGATTCCGTCCTGGGCCAGTAGCAGTTTTTTCTATATCTAAATATGTCATGGCTTTAAAGTTGATAGCCTTGCAGGGTTAGAAATGGAAAGATGCGCAATCTGACTGCACACTCACTGCTAGCTCTGAAGGCTGCTCTAAAACTGCAGCTGCCTATGGCTCCAAGATGAAGATCACAGGAGCACAGACCATGTTCCCCTTTCCCTAGCCCTGCTTTCTGCACAGGTGGCCAAGATGAAGGATAAAGCTGCAGTAGTGCCGTTGCTCTATTTCACCCGAGGCTCTCCCAATGAAGCGAGAATCTACTAGTGGCCAGACAAGATGGCTTTAATGTCACTTTGTGCTAACAGTGCTTCACAGATTACTAGATTTTAAGGCGGGGGGGGCAACAGATTATCTAGACTGATCACCTGTATAATACAGACCACTTAATTTTACCCAGTTCCCCCTTGTAACAGGGTGTACGCCGTGCCCTGTTGGATTTGGCCCCACTCCTTAAAGACTCAGGGACACTCCCAGCTGGTGCAATACCCATGCTCTTTATTTTGTTTCAGTTTCCCACCACCAGTTTACCGCTATTTACAGGCTATTTACATGGCTTGGCCTCACGCAGGTCTGACCAGCAATAGACTAGTAGGATCCTTCCTCCCTCTGAGCCTGACCTTTCCCTCCTGGTCTCTGCCCCCCTTCTTCCACTTTCTCCCAGCCTTTTAGCTCCTGCGAATGAGGCTGACAGGTGTGGGCAGTTCCCAGGCAAGCACTGGCTATTTACCCAGCTACAATCCATTCCCCCTGATTGGGGGCTGGGGTAGCAGGAGCAGATTGGGGCTTTCCTAGTAGTGCCCTGCCACACCCCTGTATTAAACTGTATTCGTTTAGACCAAGGGTTCCCAAACTTGGTTCGCGGCTTGTTCAGGGTAAGCCCCAGGCGGGCCACAAGATGCTTTGTTTACCTGAGCGTCTGCAGGTATGGCCGCTTGCAGCTCCCAGTGGCTGCAGTTCGCCATTCCCGGCCAATGGGAGCTGTGGTAAGTCATGCATGGTTCCCTTCCAGCACTGTGGAATACTACTTATCACTACTGTTTAGAAATTGACATTATAATGATTCATTTCTGAAGTCAGTCTTCTTAACCAAACTAACCGAATTGAGTCTGTTCACAGACTGTTTTTCTGGATGTAATGTATTTGTTTCTTTAATTGACTCTATTCTATTTCTCTTAGTGTCTTTCACTTAACCCATATGCTTACCTTTCGTGTCATATAAATATTTCTTTATTTCACTTAAACAATTTAAAAAACTGGTTACTAACAATATTACAGAAAAAAATGTTTATACTAGTAAAAAATAAAAAATGGAGAGGGAATGCATGTCAAGCAAAGGAAATATAATTAACAAAAATGGAACAAGTATTATGAATTATTTTGACCCTTCAATTAAATTCCAGCCAAAACATTTCCACAGGAGGCATTTTTAGCCTACAAGTCCATGCATAAAAAATTCAAGAGTTTACCTAGCAATAGTAAAAACATTACTTAACCTGGTTTATTCATGCATGACTTTATAAAGTAAATGAGATTCAGTTTTTGGTAAAGAAAAGTAATGAAGTGCAAAATCATTTCCCTTTAGAATGACAAGTAGAAGGTCTATTCTATTTGTTAAGCAGTTTACTGTCTTTGAAGACATTTTCCCCCCCACTTTGTCTTTCTAAAGATTTTTATTTAATATTAAAGCACTAAAGCAGAACGGTCACTCCATGAGAAACTTTCATTCAGACAACAGGACTGCATTTTGCTTTCTTATTCACATTGTTTGTAACTAATATTTTAAAATACATCAACTGCAAGAGAATGAGTAGAATCAGACAACACATTTGTGTCTGTTTTATCAGAATATTCATTCATTGTATGCAACTAGTACAATCAAATTTCAGTGGTAAGATTAAACATGCTGGAGGTTTTGTAATAGTTAGCTCTGCAACTTGCAGCATGGTACAACACTACTATTTTGTATATTCAGATTATACTATTTCAGTTTTCCAAAGAACACTTGGATGCTTCTCATTCACTCATACAGAAACTTGAACTTTATGCCTCATGTTCAATTTGTGCACTTTCCATGTTTTTTCCTTTCCAAATATTCTAAACATTTTTCCTACACGGATTCCTTTTGAAATTCAATATTGACAATTTCTTTCTTTACACTCCCATATACAGTATGCACAAACTGTAAAACAGAATTAGTCCACACGGCTTCTATGTCAGGCACCATAGGTCAACAAAACTTTTTCATACCTATACAATAATCCAATAACTTCATGGTTACAAAACCTAACTAAAAGCCTGACTAATAAGTAGCACAGAGAGAGACATATTGGTAGCGAAAACATAACATATAAATATGTGATTTGAAAAAGCATTTTTATTTTGGTTTACAGGATTATAATATAATTCCTTTTTAAATCTACAGTAGATATGGAGATAGATTCAGACCAGGATTTCTCCAGCTTCTATACACGAGACAGGACTCAAGATGACAAAAAGTTTCCTCAGTGGAGGGCTGTGGCAATACAAGCCACCTGTAATCTTCTGTATGCTGAAGGGAGAGGGTACACAGGGCTATCACAGCTCCAGAAATGGATGTCAGTGGTTTGTGAGGGAGTGTGACCAAAGCACCAGCAGATGTGCTGAGTGGTTGCAGCAAATGGCTTCTCAATTGAGAATGGAGGGATTTTGCCCTGGTGCAGGGCCAGGAGGAGATGCAGCCTGAAAATTCTGCAGCGTCCCAGAAGCCACAGGGAAACAAGCTAAATCCCAGGAAAATGATGCAGGGAGCAAAGCCCTCTCTGGTGTTTCTTAACCTTATCCTTCCTGCCAGGAGCACACCTCCATGAACCGCCGTGCAGTGTAAGCTCTCCACTCACACCTTGTCAGTTTACCCCTTACTTCTAATGAGGGAAGAAGATGTATTGAAAACGGGCAATAACTCCTGTTGGAAATGTCACAAAGAGAAGCAGCTCCTTCGTTTCCACCCCTCCCAAACTGTGGATGGATACTGAACCAAGAGGTCTTCCCTTCAGAGGGACTTGCACAAGTTATGGGGTAGCATGCTTTGGACTGCACTGCATCTAGGTCTATCTTCTTCTGAGTTCCCCACTCCAGTTCCACAGATACCGCATATAGCAAGCGAAGGGGAACATCTGCCCCTGAAGCTCCTTCCCATACACTGAAGTCCAAGTATAGGTACAGTAGAAGAGATTAAAGTAGACCAAAATTCTATATATTATTTTGTTTCAATAATACAATTTTTAAAAAGCATGACAAACCTCTTTGTGGGATTACAAGAACTACATTGAATGCTGTAAACATTTCTTATTAGCTACATATTAAAGCTTCGGTAAGGTAGAGACAGAATTACCTGTAACAATCCAGTGAAGCAAAAGAATGAGTCATCAGTCTGTAAATTGAATAATAGGCCACATTGTAAATTCAGACAAAGGTAAGCATAATAATGAATGAAAACCCAGTTAATAAAATTATACCTCTGAGAAAGAGTCTAGGAAGGTAAATGATAAACATACCTATCTAGCCTAGAATTAAGCAGTTTAAAGGGAATCCGGGGTGGGGGAGGGAGAGGCACTTACTGAAAAACCCTACGAAATAAGAGGATAACCTTTCTTAAACAAGCCAATAGAATTCTATAGCAGGAATATAATTCTCTATTACCTGCTATAGGCTGGTTTACAAATTCTATAGAAAGAATGCATCAGTCTGTATTCAATTTAGTAAGTAATTTCTATTGAATTCTATAAATTTCATCCCTATTAATATCTGTACAACCTTTCCACAAAAGAGAAAAACTGAAAAAAGGAAAAACACCACAAGTATCTTCTCTAATTCTGGAGTCAAGAAAAAAATTACTGTTTTGTTCTTTGATTGAAAGTAATAACAGAATCTATTATGGTAACTAATGACACCAGAATATTTCTGACTAACCACACTGACAAAAAAAGGCTCAATTTCTGCTTTCAATTTCAGTGGTCTAAATATTGAGTAATTCCATTATTTCAGTTTATTATTCCAGATTTATCAATGTAACTGTGCAAAACTTAGACCAACAACAGATTTTTATTTTGATCACTGTTGGTAGATTTAGATAATTCAGCTCAACATTTCAATGGCGCATGGAGGAGTAGAATGGACAATTTCAGAAAAGACAGTGCATGCCTGTTTCCCACCTATTTAGAATTTATGTCTCCTCCCCAAAAGCATGAATCTTTATTAATTTGCTTAGGAGTAAAGCTGCTTAAAATGCAAATCCCACAAGCACAATTACTAAATAAATCAACAGAACACCATCAATACATTCCCTAAATATGCAAACCTCACACTACCCAAATGCATTCAGACTCCTCACTGCCACAACAAATTTGTCTGTCCTTTCAACATGTAACAAACCACACCACCCATACCAAAATCCTTTGCTTTACCCACAAATGCCACACCTTTCCTCTGACCTCTTACTTTTTCGATGAAGAAATAACTCATTTGACTTTACCAGTTTGTTACAATTCCAAGATTAGCTGTACCGTCAACCCGCTCACTCTCTCTCTCCGTGGGCACCCTTTCCAAGTGCCAGGTCCACACCTGTAATTTTCTCAGGGTAGAATCCCCTTTTAGACTGGATGTCCTGCAGACGAGACCTAATGAAGACTGGTTTAGATCTTCGTTGCTTGTCAGCCAACAACACAACAACCAAACCCCAGAGACAGAGACCCTTCAGAATATTAATACAGATATCTCCCACATTATTCACACCAGTATAGCACATTTCTCCTTGTTCACACCCTTTTATAATACTCTGAGAGCATTACCAGAGAAATATGGAACACTAGATCCATGCCCTGGTTTTCTGCTAAATTATGATCATGGCACATTTATCATACACAGATCTATAGCATCCCTGCCCCCCCACACACAGTTAAATTCTACCAAACTACTACTAACCATCTTCAATGCAGAGCACATGGCAGGCTTTAACTTGGCATTTCAGAATACCTACAGTTCACTATATCAGAAGTGAAGCACCTGCAATAGTAAACTTCTTTCTTCTTTGTATACTAAAGCATCTTTAAAGACATGGGGAGCAGTACAGGATTACCATTCATTCCTGTCCATGGCTTGCTCCTCCATTAAGCCCAGCCTGGTCACGGTCTTGTGAACAACGCCTGGCCTCTTGGTCGGACTGACGTTATCTTTGCATTATCCTCTCTAGCATGCCATCATTTGTCTGTTTTCGGTAGCATCCTCCCCACAGTCATCTTTTTGATTGTAGCCAACCCCGTTCCCTGATTTCATTTCCTACTCTCCTTCTAACTTCATTGGTCTTATATTAATTTCACTTTACACCTGTTTTCTTTCAAAGAATTCTCATCTCTAATGACTCCAGATTTCTGATGTCTGCTTCATTTAATACAGCTGCTTCCAGATCATAGAGTAATATTATTAGTATGCTGATTTGATAAGTTTTCACAACAGTTAACAACAATTACTAATTGTCCAGCCCTTGTGACCACTTACATACTTGTATAAATTGCCTTGTAAGGACATTTCAAATTCTACAATAGAATAGAACAGTACAGATATCTAGGATCACAAAGCATATTAACCAGGGTGGATAAAAATCAATGATTTAAAAAAAAATAAAAATTTGGATTTTTTTCTTTAAATACATTTTTCTTTCATAAATTTATTTAAAATCAAAATTTGAAATTATGACAACCCACATCTAGGTATAATCTATTAAGCTCATTTAAATTATTTTTTTAAAAATATTCTAGCAGTACATTTTTGCTGCTGAAGTTTTAAAGAAAGTCAAACCACACAACTGGTAGAAGTCACTGACTAAGCACACAGTCAGAATTTGCAAAAAGTGCTAAACTGCTTTTGACAGCAGTAGCCGCTTCTTCAGGTGCCAAGAGAATATTTCTTCATTTCAGTTTATTCAATTAGATCAGTTTAATGACTAGTTCATTTAAAGTTAAGAAACAGGACAGCTTGTTTTCCCTCTTCCAATCTATTAATAAAAACAAGGCTAAAAGGATGAGCTCTACTAGTTCATAAATCTTGAAGGATACGGTGACCAGAAACAATCAGTTCAATTCATTAACTATGGACAGTACTTCCTTTGTTTAAAAAAAATCATTTAGTTTTAAATGCATAACATGTTTTGATAGACTTAGGGTTTTTTCCTTATGTAACCAGCACGTTTAAGATTGTTTATAAGTTAAATAAAACGTTTTGAAAGTGCTATTTTTGTGCATTTTAATTGAATTTCAATTTACATCCAAATGCAGCTTGACACAAATTATGAGTAAAAAAATTAGGCATTTAGTAATAAGAAATTTGAAATTCACCATTTTCTAACATAATAAAAATGTAAAAATTAAGAATCGGAATAAGTATGTTAAACTTAAATAAATGTGCATACATACAGTGCATCTTCTTGGTAAGCAAAAAGAAGTTTCAAATTTAGTAAAAAGGCTGTATTTAGTTGCAAATTAACATGTTTTAAGAGTTGGTAACCAATGAGACGCAACCTTTCTTTAGGAAAATAAACTAAAAAGTACAAATAGAAAATGGTATTAAAATAGATCACCTTGATTTAAGTTACCTGCTTCCTGATTCATATTGTGATTCAAATTGGTGATTTAAATCAGTGCACCCGGATATTAGCTGTAAATTTTCTTTTCACAGTATCTGTATTATGTAACAAAAAAAAAATCTCAAAGTGCAAAAGTAGAGCATATCAAAATTACGATCAGTAGATCAATAATACCCTCTTGTATACCTTCTTGTGAGTTAATGACTGATCTACCACCAACCACACAATAATACAACAATGTTGATTTATATTCCTGTTCTCTTGGAAATCAGTGCTATGTAAAGTGATATGATTAGTTTTACAACTCTCAGTAAACCTATTCCCTTGACATAGAGAGAAAATGAAAGACAGATTGAGCCACCTACAAATGCACAGTGTTATCAAAAGAGCTTGAAACCTAGGACAGGCTGCAGGTAATTTTTTACAGTCTAGAGGGTACTGTCAATTATTTCCTCTGCATACTCTCCTGTTTGACATCATCTCTTTTTTGCTTTGTATTTTGCCTGCTTCTTCAGCCACTTCATTTGGAACAAGATGTCACATATCCCCTGGAACAAAGATTATTAATGACCAACTGAAATTCAAATAGACAATGTATTAATTTGATGATATTCCTGTCATTAAGACCTTAAGTTTGATTTACCTCTATTCTAATATTTCCTTTTCTATATATGGATTTAAAATTTTCAGGATCACATGGTAAAAAGTTTTTCAGCTGCCAGGGTATAGTTTATGTCATTTTAAAGAAAGATATCCCACCCACTTACCTATAAGCTCTTTCAAAGGAGGGATTTCTAAATTGTAGGAGAAAGGATTTGTTCGAGTTTCTTGTTGGATGCAATTAAAAAATATAATCTCCTCCTTAAAACTTCTTATCCTTCTCTCCTCAATTCCTTTGGATTTTAAGGATTTCTCTTCATCCATCATATCCTTCTTATGGCCAGTTATTTCCTCCTTTTACTTGGCATTTCAATCCTTCTTCCTTTCAATCTTTCCCACTCATCTCAGTTTCTTCCCTATCTTTTCTGAGTATGTCTAGTGGATCTCCTCCGTCCTCTCATTTCTGCCATTGATCTAATGTACACCAATGCTCATTCCCCTATGCGCATGGCTGGCCTAAGAATTTGGAGGCAGAGCATTGAGATGGTTCTTTATGACACACCTCAAATTGAGTTGCACAAATACTGCTGAGCACACCCAAACTGCTTAGGTAGATGAAGAAAACTTAAATGGCACACTTTATCTAAAATGTGTATATACAGATGATCTTTACATCTGACCTGGTCTCCGGCTAGAGAAGTGGAGTCCGATTTCCTTTGTTGGGATCCCAGTGTTGTTGCAAGCGCTCTACAAAATTTTCTATGGAATAGCTGTCCAAATAAATGGAAGTCATAGGGCTATATGTGCTTCAACCACTGAATGGTTCAGTACATTTCAGGGGAATTTTAGGATTTATGTAGCACTTTACAAATGTTAACTATTTAATCTTCACAAATAAAAGGTTATTTACCTATACAGTAACTGGAGTTTGTCAAGATGTGTGATCCCTATCTGTATTTCACTCGAGGGGGTGCGCATGCACTCCATGAGCCCGAGACCATATTTTTTTCCTAGCAGTTTCTTTTGGTCCACACCTGTGCACCTCTCCTCCTTGGGCTCCAAACCGAGTGCATAAGAGACCGTGTGAACTGCCCCCTTCCCCAGTTGCCTTTCTATCACAAACAGCCCGAGGATAAGGCTCTGCAGCAGAGGGGAAGGAGGGTGGGTAGTAGAATACAGATAAGGACCACACATCTTGAATTCTTTCTTCTTTGAGTAATGGTCCCTATGTGTACTCCACTTGAGGTGACAAAGTTGTATTAATTGAGGGGGATGGTGCAAGGAATCCTGCTGTATCACCTACTGCAGGACTGCCAAAGATTGTATCTGCTGTAGAAGCTTGGACCAGGGCATAATATTTTGCAAAAGTGGAAACAGAGCCCAATACTGCTGCTCTATATATCTCCAAAAGAGGGACATCTAGAAGCAATGCTATCAATGCAGCCTGGTTTCTGGTCAAGTGGGCCCTCACATCTTCGGGGGGGGGGACGGTGTCACCATTAACTCATAAGAAATGCAGGATGCAGCCCAAAATCCATTTGGAAAGTCTCTGTGAGGAGATCACTTCCCCTCTTGTATGTTCTGCTAAGGAGACAATTTAGGAGATTCCCTGAAAGGTTTTGTCCTCTGTAGGCTTGATGGACATCCAGAGAGTTTCTTGTGCTTTTTTGATGGTGTGCAGCTCTGAATGGAAAACAGGGAAGTGGATGACCTGGCTCAGATTAAATTCTAAAATTACTTTGGAGATGAATTTGGGGTATAAGCTCAGGGAAACTTTGTCCTTATGGAAGACAGTATCAGGTGGCTCAGCAATAAGGGCCTCCAGCTCTCCTACTCTTCTGGCTGAGAAGATAGCACCAAGAAACGCAAGTGTGGGCAAAAGAACATGAGATTAAGTGTTCAAAAGGGGCCTTCATTAATACCAAAAGCACTAGCTTTAGGTCCCAAATTGGGGAAGCTTTTAGTATCACAAAAAAGGTTCTGACAAGTCCCTTCAGAATCCATACTGCAATAGGATGGGCAAAGATTAAGTGCCTGTCCAGCATAGGGGGAAAAGGCGCCAATAGCTGCCAAGTGCACACACAAGGAGCTGATTGTTTTTAGAAAGAGGAGGTAGCCCTGACAGTAGGGATCAATGGCACCCCTCTCGGTTTATCCAACAATGCTGGCACAAGGTAGAAAATACTTTCCATTTTGCATTTCCTCGAGGAATCTTTCCTACTATTGCTAATGATGGATTATAGTAGCTCTGAGCATGACTCTTCGATGTCAAATTCAAACCATCTATTCAAATACCAAACTGTTAAATGGAAAATGCTGGACTGAAATGTCTGATCTGAGTCATTAGGTCTGTAAGAGCTGAATATTGATGCACAAACACGAGGACATGTGGAGAATGCTCAAGAACCAGAACTGCCTGGGCCACCTAGGAACAATCACGATCACCAACCCTCCGTTTTGTTCAATCTTCCTCAGAACAGAGGAATGGGCACAAATGTTTAAGTCTCCAGTTCAGAGGTCAGGACAAGTAATGCATCCCTTCTGGAGTTGTGGCCTTGAGCTGCTCGGGAGCAGTACGCTGCAAATTTCTTGAACTCTTTAGGAACAAAGAGGTCTCAAGATGGGATTCCGCACTAGTGAAAGATGCTCTGTGGATCCAAGACCTGGAGAAGTGTCTATTGAGGCTGTCTACTAATCCTTGGAAGGTGCACTGTAAGAGAGTGATCTGCTGACAAATGCACCAGTTCCGGAGATTGACAACTTTGATGCAAAGAGGGGTGGATCTTGCCCCCCCTCCTTTGTTGATACAATTAATTGTTTTCATGTTGTCCAACATGACTGCAAAAATCAAAGTCCAAATAAGTGGTAGGAACCATTACAGGTTTTGCGTACTATGCACAGCTCCAGAAGGTTTATGTCTAACTGGAGTTAGCTGCAGAAGCCAATATTTTAAGTTTCTCATGTTGACCTGCTGACAGTCGATTTAATTTTTGGTTTTTTGGTTTTTTTTTTTAAATATTCATTTAACTATTTTAGTTAAAAACAATTTTAACAGAAACAAACCTGATTTTAAAAAACTCGAATGTTTAAATACATTCAAAAATTCATATGCTTGTTTTGTTAAAATATAATGTTTGCTGTTGAAGAAAAAAATCCAGAATATGGAATGTTGTAAACAATTTAAATATCTGTCTGGTGATGTTCTCCTCCTAATACAGCATGGCAAGACAATCCTCCAAATATTAACGATTAACCTGTTGAATTGGAGATAGTTCACCTTCCAATGACTTCATAAATATCTGCTTCAATTACCTTTGGTAAATGAAATAACCAATCAATCATTTTCTGATATAGCTGTAAAACTAAATCTGAAAAGTTTTCAAAATAAATCACTTTAAAAATGTATAGTGTGCCTTCTAAAAATGAAACCTACATCTATCTCTGAGTTGTGAAGAATATGTATTAAGGTTATAACAACCAACATGAGTGCACTTTTTTGTAGAAATCCATGATTAAATCAAGTCTTCCTGACTAGTGATTTAAATCAATTTGGTTTCAATCAAATCCACTCTGGTCACATTGGACGTTACTGTATGGCAAGCTGATGCATAACAGATTCATACCCTGGCTTGCTGTCCAATAACTTGCCATGTAGATAAGCACATACTATCTGTATAAGGTTGAACATTGTTTTATATCACACTGTGCCATGTATGACATGAAAAGGGTCACACAGACATACATTCTATACTAAGTACCACTTTCAAACCATCTATTATCATGTAACCTAGTACATGCGCCTTCACAGCCACCCTCTGGGACTGCTGTGAAGGGAATCCATGTGTCTGTGGTTTGCATCCTCTGGAGTATGTTAAGCCTCTAGACTGCCAGCTGGCTGCAGTGTACTGGTTCCTCTCTTGACCTTTCTGGCACATTTCCTAGGCACTGGTTCTCAGTCAGCTACCCCTCTCCAAAATGGGGCTCCTCAACCGACTTGCCACAGGTCTCCAGGACCAGCACTGACCACAAAAATACCTCAGTTACATAAAACACCCCTCTCCCAGAACTCCACCTCAAAGATGTAAAGCATCTCATTACAGTTTAACTCTGTCAGGGGCATGTAGCAGTTGTGAAGCAGTCAGCACAAACATACCCTCTTTGCACAAACTAATACCTTTATATTTTCTTATACTTAATCATGTAAAGCACAGGTCATACAAAAACATCGGAAACTGCAATTCTCCTCACTTTCTATCACACTCTTTGCTTGAGAGTCTTTGGGAACCACAGAGGTTCTGGGGGGCCTCTGGCAAAACCTGAAACAGAATCCCTCCATCCTTAAAAAAAAAAAAAAAAAAAAAAAAAACCATCACGGAGACCTAAGTTCTCTCTAAGATGCGCAGCTGCCTATTAAGCCCTGTGCAGGGGCTCAGGGCTGCAATGAGGAGAGATGCCTCTCCCCCAGCATGGACCTCCCTTGGCCCAGCCCAGCCCCACCAAAGCTGCCGTGGCTGCGGAGAAGCGCCTCCCCGAGCTGCTGCAGCGAGAGGGCTGGGGGGAGTCCTCTCTCCCCACCGCAGCTCCAGGGCAGCCTACACCCCAAACCCCTCATCCCTGGCCCCACCCCAGAGCCCCCAGCCCGAGCCAAAGCCCTCACCCTCGTGCAATCCAACCCTCTGTCCCAACGCTGAGCTCCCTCCCCCACCCCTCATTCCCAGCCCCAGCCTAGAGCCCGCACCCTGAACCCCTCGGCCCTATCCCCACCACATGAATTTTGTTATGTGCACCAATATGAAGGTGATATGTTACACATCACCTCCCTATTGATGCACATAATAAAATTAATTCCACATATGATATAAAAAATTAGAGGGAACACTGATGGAGACCAAATGGGTCTCAACAGGGTGGAGAAAGGTAGCTTGGAAATTGAGCCTGCCCACCAGTCGTCCACAGCGGCGGCTTCTGTCCTACAGGGTTGGACCTGGCTCTCCACTCTGGCCATTGCAACCTAGCGCAAGGGGGTGCGATGGCCACTCGGGTATGGCCTAGGCGGGCCAAATTTGAGGGGTGTTGCGACCCTGTGTGCTAGGTCACAGTACCACTCACTCAAATTCCACAGGTTTGGGGGGCCCTCTCAAATGGGAAAGGCCCAGGGAAAATTGCCTCTTTTGCCCTTACCAGGGAGGGGGGCAGGCAAGGTGTCCTCGCCTCAGCAGGCTGTTGCATGGTAGCTGGTATCTCTCCCTCAGCAAGCCTCTTCCCAGCTTCTCTAACCTTGCTCTGACCCTACATAATACTTCCTCTTCTAGTCGGTTTCCTCCTGCCCCAGTGTGACTCGCTATTCAAATCCACTCGGCTTCCTCCGCTCTTTTGCGTAACTTTCCACTGTTCCTGCCTTCCCACTCCCTTCAGAAAAGTTCAGCTAAAACTGAGGATGCAGTTTATCCGTTGTTAGATGTTCGCACCTAAATAGGGTCATGAGTCCTAAGCATCAATCCAGTGCATCTTTCTGGTGTATATGTGGCTTAGTCAGCAATGGTTGGGTCCACAAACATATAGCCACTCTGAGATGGAGTATACAAACTCCCCCCTAGGCTACTAGGGGTTAAGAAGCTGTTCTGGACTCAGCCAGCCCTGCCCCACCACACTGTGCAAGAAATGCACAAGGTGTAGGAGGAGTTAAAAGAGAGCAGAACAGCTCACTTGTGGGCAGACCAGGGAAGAGAAAGGACCTCTACTTTTTAGCTCCTGAGAAAAGGGCTGAAGGAAGGCGGGATCTCTCCCTCAACAACCACCTGACGGTCTCTCCCTGAGAGAAGGAAAGACCTGCTTCTGTTATACCTGGAGAGGGAGGTATTTCCCCCCTCACCTGCTAGTGCAGTTTGTGTTAATTCCCTGTGTGTTGTTTATGGACAACCCCCGAAGGGGGGAGATTTGGAACTGACCTGGCTGAAGGGCCAAAGCACGAGAGGAGGCAGTTGCTGCCCCGAGAGAGAGAGATGCCATGCCACTCGCAGCTGTGAAAAGGCACCCAGTAGTGACAGCCTCCTGTGATAGACTGAGTTCTTTGGACAATAGTGGGGTGGTAGGAAGTGGCCCAGGAAGGGCAGCATTAAGTGCTCCTGGGTGTCAGACCCTTGTGTCTCCCTCACAGAGCAGTGGGCTGGAGCCCAATGTAGGGGAGCCTGGGCCCTCACACTCCATGTCAAATGGCCTAAGCCCTGACTATTAGGCAAGACTTCCCACAAGCAAAGACCATCATACACGACACAGCAGATTTTCATATTACAGCTTCACAATATCAATCAGAATTCATAAGTTGCACAAATATAGTTCCCAATTAATCTCCCTTGATGCCAAGTACAAACCCACCTGAAACCAGTAGGTACGTATTCAGCATGCCTAAGTCTTACCACTGCAACCATGGCTATATTACTATTGATTCTCACACTACCTCTCAAGTCAGCCTGTTGGTGCTAGAGAACCTGGGCCTCAAGCCTCTACGCTGATTCTTAACTCTACATTAAGAATTTTTTAACCAAGGCTAGAACCTGGGACTCCTGATGCCACACTGCAGCACTAAAACCCAAGTCAAATCAACCATACTCAAGACTTCCTAGCTCCCTCCCAAAATGTGGCTGCTCTAGCCCTTTGACCTGCGTGCACTGTGGGAAAACTTTACAGTCCACCCTGCACATTACAGCAATTTTGAACAGCCTGCCAACACATCCTGCTGAGCCACATGGAGAAAGCCCCTTTTCAAGAAGTTCTCTTGCTTGCACTTTCATTCCTGTCAGGAAACGGGTAGAGTTTCCGTGAGGCACTGGTGGACATTTCAGCAACACTTTCTGACCTGCCAAAGGCACCTAACAGAGTTTCAGATGGAGCAGGAGGCAGAGTACCACCACCACCCCCCAGGCAAGGCGGACTCTCTCTGACAGATGCAGCTCACTACATTATGTATAGCTGCTGATGCCCCCTACATAGACTGACACTTCTGGTGCAGGACCACAAGCACAGACTGGTGGGATCACATTGTCACACAGACCTGGGATAACCAGCAGTGCGTTCAGCACTCTTGCGTGAAAAACAAGATTTCTGGAGCTTTGCAAGTAACTTGCCCTGACCCTTCAGCATAAAGACTCATAAAAGGCACTCTTGCTGGTCCAGGAGTGGATTGCTATAGCTGTGTGGAAGCTGGCTAGCCCAGACTGCTACAGATCCATTGACAACCAGCGTGGTGTTGGAAAGCTGACTGTGGGTACAGTGATGGCAGAGGTTTCTAAGGCAACCAGGCATGTGGTTTACCTTAAGGTGGTAGGCATAAAAGATATTTCTGAGGTAACTACTGGCTTTGAGAGAATGGGGTTTCCAAACAGTGTTGGGGCCATTGCTGGGACTCACTTGCCCATAGTTTGCTCTCCTCAAGGAGCATGAGTACATAGTCTGCAAAGGGTGCTACTCCATTGTTATGCAGGCCTTGTGGACCACAGAGATCAATGTATGAATGTCAAAGAGGGCTGCACTGTGAAAGTTCATGATGCCTGAGTTTTCTGCCGATCGGAAGTCTACATTCATGGACAGACTGGGACACTATTCCCATCAGATAACATTGTCATAATCTGTTACTGTCCCCTACCATTATTCTGGGGGACCTGTATATACCCTTTGTTTTGGTTTATGAAACCATACCCTGATTTCAGAAGCCCTGGTAAAAGATAGGGTAATTACACTCTCAGCAGGTGTAGAATGACTACTGAATGTGGTTTTTGAAGACTGAAATCCTGCTGGAGATGTTTACAGACCTGTTTGGATGCCAGCGTCATCAATGCTGTCCTCATTATTGTGGCTTGCTGTGGTCTTCGCAATCTTTGACATGCCCAAATGGACCAATGACAATGAGAAATTCACCCAAATCTGGTTGTTCTCCTGTGACAAAAAAGCAGCGTGTTGTGCAAAAGGCTTGTTCTGGTCAGTCTCCATTGCAAACACAGAAGACTTTTCAATGGTGCACTTGCAGATAGGTGGTTAGAAGAGAATGGAAGGGTTAACGCTGACTCCCTGAGCTGCTGCTGCACACAAAGGGGAGTTGCCTCCATTTTCATTTGAATTGATTGGAGATTCTTGGGATAAGAGGACAAAGGAAGTTGGCCTTTTGGATTTGGGGATACTTTTGGAGGATTCCCAGGACCCAAGTCAAGCTGTGCTGCGACTAAACTGCAAAGCAATAGAGCTGGAACCCTGGGTTCCAGCTTGAGTTGGCCGCAGATCCTCCACCCCGAAGGGTCCTAGGACCCCAGGTCTCATCCTGAGAGATGTGTGTGTAGACAGAAGGAGGGTTCAGGCTCAAGCCTGAGCCCAGGCTTTCACTGCAGTGTAGACACCTTTTGATTCACTTCATTAACCACTGAAATGCAGTAGTCAACCCAAGTTTACTAATATTGACTGAGGCTTTGTTTTTGTTTTTTAAATCAAGTAAACCCAGCATCATTGATTACATCAAGTGTGTGTTACCTCTTGATAGTGTGATGGCAAAGACAGGGAAACTGTGGAGTATCCCAGAAAATGGGTACATGGAAATGAAATGCTGAACCACTGAGACTGAGAAGTCTCACTGTCATCCCACAAATTGTATTATCATAACAAGCCAGCAACAAAAGGCTCCAAACAGGAAAGAACAAAAACAGACAAACTGAAATCAGTATGCTGCTGAAAGCTGTATTAGCTCTTTCACATGACTATCATTTTTGCATTTTAAATTAATATCTAGCATGCATTCCACTTCAGAAAGAATATATAGCTCCTTTCACAAAAAGAGGTGTTTATTAATGAATAATAATAATAATAATATCAACAGCAATCTTCAGCTATACATCTTGAAATGCTTTTAAAAGAAAGGTGTTACCAATATTCCCATTTTAAATGGGGAAACGAAGGTGCAGAAGAGTTAAGTGACTTCACACAGGAAGTAAGGTGAAGAGCAGACTCTAGGGCTCCAATTCTGCAGACATTTATGCACACGCTTAATTTTACTACTGTGAGTAATCCCATTAAAATCAACAGGCCAACAGAAAAGTTTCCACAATTTGTTTTTAAAAATCCCATTAAAATTATGTTTTAAATATACTTCTCTGGAGTATTTGATACCCAAATATTACAGCATTAAGAATTTGAAACCGATTATAAACAAAAGTGAAACTGACTGTGCTGATTTTCATTGTCCCAACAGAGGAAAAAAAAAAAAAAAAAAGGGAAACAAAAAAAAAAGTGACCTGTAGACTGCATTTCAATTTTATCTTTTATTAATCGCTTCTCAGCCTTTTGGCTAAGATCATGTGTATACTTACATCATATATGATTTCTAATTTCAAAGTAACCTAAATGATTCAAAAAAATCTTATGTTAGAGTTCTCTTTCCAATATATGATAACGAGTCTGTACCCTTCCTAAAGAATCCAAGTATAGGATAATTCATAAAAGCAATGATGATTCTGTTTCTTTTTAACATAATGTCCCCTATCAAGCTCAACCATATACATTAATTTGAACGTCAAATATCTTTACTCTTTGCTAAATGCCATACTTGGCCTTTAAGTAATTCTTTTCAATTTATGCATAAAACTTAATTAAAATGATTTTGAGGAGGAAAGGCTGCAATAGGCCTAAGCAATCTGCATATATGTACTCTCCAGTTTAAACAATTAAGACTCTTTCGTGTGTCCCATTAGCCCCCAATAAAAAACACATTAATAGCTCAATCCCACAAGCACAGCTGTGAAGCACTGAATGCTCTCAACTATCTTTACACACAAAACCACTTTCAGTCACTTTCACAAATTTACTCAAGTTGGACCAAATCCTTTTTGATTAAAGTATTTCCACTGAAGACAATGGAAATACTTGAATGCAACTTCACTGCATCCTTGACGTACCAGTATTGAAAACTGTTTTACAGTATATTCATTGGTTTCAGAGTAGCAGCCGTGTTAGTCTGTATTCGCAAAAAGAAAAGGAGTACTTGTGGCACCTTAGAGACGAACAAATTTATTTGAGCATAAGCTTTTGTGAGCTACAGCTCACTTCATCAGTTCCATACAGTGGAAAATATAGGAGGTATTGCAGTTTTCCACTGCATGAATCCAATGAAGTGATTTGTAGCTCACGAAAGCTTATCCTCAAATAAATTTGTTCGTCTCTAAGGTGCCACAAGTGCTCCTTTTCTTTTTGCGCATGTTCACTGCAAGTGCTGATGAAGATAGTTTTAACAATATCCACAAAAATATACCTTTAAGATGTCCTGCTACTAGGGCATGTCACTTCTAAAAATACATATCCCACTAACTGAATTATGTGACCAACAGTAACTATAAGCAGAAATGTGACTCGACCCCCGACAGCAGAACATTCTGTCAGCCTTCCACAACATGACTGAAATGTGGGCCATCTGTTACTGTGGAAGTACTGCAATATGAGTAAATAAGATAACATTCTCCAGATTAAAACCTCTATGCATCTTTTCTTTTTCCTCCTTCCACCCATCTTTTTCCACGCAGTTCTTTCTACTACTTTTTTCTTTCAACTTTATCTCTGGTCTCTTCTGTTGAGGCTCTTTCATTCTGTTTCTTTGTTTATCCTTCCTTAATTAATACTTTGTTTTCTTAGCTATTTTCAGGCCACAATAGCATCCCATTTTCATGGTTGTCTCTCACTTTCCTCTGTTGTCTCTATCACCTTTCTGCCTATTTCCTCCTGTCTCCTTGCTCCACTTCTCCCTGACTCAGCCATAACCTTATCCCTTATAGCTACATCTTTCATTTCAATTTAGCTGGCTGAGGTGTACTCTACATTTCTCCTAGGGCCTTGTCTAGACTAACATAAATGGTGTATTTTGTTTGTTTAATGTTAATTAACACACTTTTTAAAAACTCTTGTTTAAAATACAACTTGCTCTGTCTACATGTTTATGTAATTGAAGTGAACCTTAAGTAGGAGCCTAAAGTGGACCTCGGCCAGGTAACAGTTTTTACCTCAGTTAACACAAACCTATACTAAGGAAAGGACATGCTATATCTGTATCTCTGGAACTTATATGGCCCCCAATTACAGTAGCACCTCAGCACATTGCAATCTTTAATGTATTTTAGCCTCACAACACCACTGTGAGGTAGGAAGTACTATTATCTCCATTTTACAGACAGAGATCTGAGGCATACAAAGATGAACTATGGAAGCACTGCAATACGAGTAAATAAGGTAACATTCTCCAGATTAAGTCAGCGGCACTGCTATGGGTACCCGCATGGCCCCACAATATGCTAACTTTTTATGGCTGACTTAGAACAATGCTTCCTTAGCTCTTGTCCCCTAACACACCTACTCTACTTGTGCTATGTTGATGACATCTTCATCATCTGGACCCATGGAAAAGAAGCCCTTGTGGAATTCCACCATGATTTCAACAATTTCCATCCCACCATCAACCTCAGCCTAGACCAATCCACACAAGCGGTCCATTTCCTGGACACTACTGTGCTAATAAGTGATGGTCACATAACCACCACCCTACACTGGAAACCTACTGACCACTATACTTAGCTGCATGCCTCCAGCTTCCATCCAGGACACACCACACGATCCACTGTCTACAGCCAAGCTCCAAGATACAACCGCATTTGCTCCAACTCCTCAGACAGAGACAAACACCTACAAGATCTCTATCAAGCATTCTTAAAACTACAATACCCACCTGCTGAAGTGAAAAAACAGATTGACAGAGCCAGAAGAGTACCCAGAAGTCACCTACTACAGGACAGGCCCAACAAAGAAAATAACAGAAAGCCACTAGCTGTCACCTTCAGCCCCCAACTAAAACCGCTCCAGCGCATCATCAAAGATTTACAACCTATCCTGAAAAATGATCCCTCATTCTCACAGAACTTGGGTGACAGGCCAGTCCTCGCTTAGACAGCCCCCGAACCTGAAGCAAATACTCACCAGCAACCACACACCAAAAACACTAACCCAGGAACCTATCCTTGCAACAAAGCCCGATGCCAACTCTGTCCATATATTTATTCAAGTGACACCATCATAGGACCTAATCACATTAGCCACGCCATCAGGAGCTCGTTCACCGGCACATCTACCAATGTGATATATGCCATCACGTGCTAGCATGATGCATATTGTCCAAACCGGACAGTCACTACACAAAAGAATAAATGGACACAAATCTGACATCAGGAATCATAACATTCAAAAACCGGTAGGAGAACACTTCAACCTCTCTGGCCACTCGGTAAAAGATTTGAGGGTGGCAATTTTGCAACAGAAAAGTTTTAAAAACAGACTCGAAGGAGAAACTGCTGAGCTTCAATTAATATGCAAACTAGATACCATTAACTTTGGTTTGAATAGGGACTGGGAGTGGCTGAGTCATTACACATATTGAATCTATTTCCTTAAGTTAAATATCCTCACACCTTCTTGTCAACTGTCTAAATGGGCCATCTTGATTATCACTACAAAAGTTTTTTTTTCTCCTGCTGATAATAGCTCATCTTAACTAAATAGCGTCTCAGTTTGTATGCTAACTTCCAACTTATCTGTATGTATATATCTTACGATATGTTCCATTCTATGCATCCGATGAAGTAGGCTGTAGCCCACAAAAGCTTATGCTCTAATAAATTTGTTAGTCTCTAAGGTGCCACAAGTCCTCCTTTTCTTTTTACAAGTACTCCTGTTCTTTTTAAAAGATGAACTAACTTGCCCAAAGTCATAAAAGAAGTCTGTGGTGGGGCAGGAAACTGTAGCCAGAACTCCTGGCTTGTACCCTAACCACTAGACCATCGTTCTTCTCTAAGGATTAGATATAGTGTAATAAGGTCATAACCTCTTTTCCCAAACTAGACAACCCCTGTGATTTCTCTCACTCTCCCCTTTCCTTCATCTTCTATTGCCGTGTCCCTTCCCTTCCAGAGACAGAATAGCCATTTTACTTTGGCTATGGCCTTTTCCTTGGCAACAGAATACAGAACTTTGAAGTTGTGCCCACCCTTATGGTGAAAGAATTCTCCCATGTCCACTTTTGAAATAAGTGTGAAAATAAACCAAGCTATAATCTCTACTTGATGTAAATACTCAAAAGACCATTTAAATATCAGGGAGACAAGAATAGAAAAGAAAAAAGCTGATAGAGCCTGGAATTTTGTATGTGAACTAGCAGCAAATGCTGTGCATTTCAAGTTCAACCTAAGTCCCCACATAAAATATGCTTGTGGTCCAAGTCAATCGATACAGTACAGAAGTCTACAATGCAACCACCAACTATACTTACAGACAACTATTACATTCACAAATCCTCATGAATCAACAATATGCACCTTAATCATTGTTAATAAAGGAGAGCCTCCCCTGTGCTGGGTTTGGCAATTACTACTTGTGTAATGAAGAGCTGAAAAAGTGTTGCAGGAAAACTGATATTGCATCTGATTGAACATATGTTTTGTTTTGGATGAGTTCATGTATGTGCTGCACGTCCAGAACAACCTTCACAAAGTGCCCACAAAAATGAAGGAAGAAGAAATAATTTACTTTATCAAATACACTGGACTAAAGCCAACAAAATAGAGATTCAGAATCACCAGAAAAAAGACCTCCAAATTCATTAGTGTTCTACCTATGACATACAGTATTATGTTTAAATACTACCACACAAACATTCATGTATGTGTTTACAAGTTAGCCATCATTTTTAAAAAACGTTTATTAAATTAGTTAGTGGGATTCTTTAATTTCTTGCATGTAGTATCTGTGGACATGCTGACTTTTGATTCACACAAGAGCACAAATGTCATACCAAAGCTGTATGTTCCACAAGTAATTTTTTTTAAATTATCAGCTTGTTTGGTAAAACTGTTCAAGGAGGCCAGAGTAAGTGACAACAAACACCCTGAACTCTATTAATTCATTCTTGGTTCAAAGCAAAATATTTAATCATGGTGTTTGAGAATCATACTATCATTTTAAAAATCAGATTCCTTTCTTCCTTTTGACATTTTGTTTTACAAGTTTTATAGCTACAGACAAATATGAATTGCACTGCAAGACATTTGCTTTACATGTACTAACTGATTATACTGGGAAAAACAAAACATATAAATTATACATGTGTATCAACAGTGGAACACAAATGAAGTTTCTTTCTCAAACGGGAACTGATCCAAAGTCCATTAAAGTCAATGAAGCTGACTTCAATGGGCTACAGATCAGCCCATAATAAACCGATAAATTATCATATTTAGAATCATGTATACACCTTTAACCGATTCTAAAAAGAAATACCACTAACTGTTGTTCCTCTCACTACATGGAGCAGTTAGTAATAACTAATGTTTACAAACATTTTGCATCTTCCTTTCATTCTCAATTAGAAGGTTTAGAATCTTTCCGAATTTACCGATAGTGAGCTAAATCCTGCAAGCTTTGTTTACACAAGTGATTCCACTTAAGTCAATGGGACCTACTACATAATTTGGTGCCTTGATTACTTAAATCCAGTAAGACCATTTTATATTACATTTCTCTTGGTTCAAACATCAATGTTGACTCTGACCACAGTCATCTTTAATCTCTAAATTTCAATTCAACAGTTTTGAGGTTGTTTCTTGAATTGACAAGCTATTTGAGCTTGCTCCTGATTGCCCCTGAAGTCACTGGCGATCTACTATAACTTCAATGGGAGCACAGAACAGTACAGTTGGAATAGCTCGAAGTCTAATGCTGTGTTTCCTTTTTGGTTTCTAAATTAAATGACCAAGCAAGTATATACAAGCCTTGATCTTTCTCCCATTAATATCAATGGCAAACCTCTTATTGACTTCTGTGGTTTAGTACAGGGCCCTCCCTATGAATACATTCTTATTTCTTGCTAATGAAATGTCTTGTTTTTCCATTAGTCTCCCATTTGAGGCAAATAATGTAGCTTAAGAGTAAATATCACTGTCAAGAAAGCTACAGACAGGATATTTCTGCTAGTAAACAAAAGCTCACCAAAGACTCAATCTTATAAGGTTCTGAACATCTCCTGCAAGGTGCTAAACAGCCTCAATGCCACTAAACAATCAATGGAAATTAGAACCCTAAGGATCACATCCTGCTCACATTAAAGTCAATGAAATTTTTGCAGACGACCTCATTGGGAGCAGGACTGGGTCTCAATTCTCTGTCAGCAATATATGGACAAATAAGAGAAGGTAAGGACTCAGTCTACTTGCTTCTACTTAAGTCAAATGAGAGATTTCTCAATAGTTTCAACAAAATCAGGTCCCTATTT
The DNA here is from genome assembly GCF_009764565.3 of Dermochelys coriacea. Classification (NCBI taxonomy): domain Eukaryota; kingdom Metazoa; phylum Chordata; order Testudines; family Dermochelyidae; genus Dermochelys; species Dermochelys coriacea. Next base: position 198,883,388 of record NC_050069.1, read on the forward strand.
AACACCATATCACAGCTAGTTGACAACAGGCCCAATCCTTAGTCAAGTGAGTAACCCTTACTCATGTGAGTAATCCGACTGAAACGCAGGACTACCTATGTGAATAAGGGTTACAGAGTTGGTCCAATATTCCTTCAATATTACTGATACTCTGAATAAGATTACTACTAAATTAGATCCTACAAAAGAAAATTAAGAAACTGAGTTACTTTGAGCACGGTGAAGGTTTTTGTGAGTTAGTTTATACCATAGTTCATTATTCCAGCCTCTCTGTCTCCAAATCAAACTATAAAGAAACATGCAAAATGAGTTTCTTTGGTGACATTATTTAAAATATCAAAATGTAAACTATGTGAACACTCTTGTACTCTATATCAAAGGTTTCAGGAACCACTCCCAACAAGGCATAATGGGCATCTTGCAATCTGAATTTATAAATCATTAAATGATTTAACACCAAGAAATTATTGCAGCCAATCATTTTTCAGTATTAGGATGAGATTTGTCCCATCCAAAGTTTTATACTCAAAGATATTGTTTTCTCTTCTGGAGCACTTTTCCAAGGCTATTACTTTAAAAAACAACATTTTTTTAAAAGCAATAACCTATTTGTCATTTTTACAGATGTATAAATTGCTGTATGCTTAATTCCTTCATACCGGCCTCATATACTATTTGACCATTTTCAATTCAGTTGTGTAAATATTTGGTAAATTGATGTATTTGTGCCCGCTATTCTTTATTTTGTAATCACGCCATATCTTCTGTCTAGTAAAAGGGGCCATTTGACTGATAACTTGGAGTGTGAACTGCAGGGATATTTTTGAGAGATAATTCTAAAAATGTTTTATTTTTTATGGAAAGATGCCAAAAAAAGGAAAGAAAAAAATACTATTGCATTTAGCATAGTATTGAGTTCCAAATTTTAAAGAGACAGTTTTTAGATTCATACACTGTCATCAAAGCAACAACATACAGAATGGTGCTACCAAATTTTAAACGTACACACAAAATTTTCCACATACTGACGCTCTCTTTACCTGCTTACTACAAGTAGCCATGAAATTTCTATCTAAACATTAAGCTTTAAGGTCATGACAGTGTCCTGCTCAGGGTATTGCATTGCCCTATTTTACTGCATCTTAGAGACCAGGGTACACATCAGCAAAAACTCCCGCCTCTTCCCTTGGCTTTCCTGTACAAGGGGGTACAGTGCAAAAAGCAAAAGAATCACCACCCACAAATCCCTTGGTCACTCACTAGTAGCCCAGACTAACCCCATAGGTTAGGAAAAGGGCTCCCAGCTCAAGTGCCTTAGGGGCTGGGGGTGAATCAGGAGCAGAATGCGAGACGCATGCATGGAAAGCTGCAACTTGCAGCCTAGAGCCTTTGCAGCTCACCTGGGAGTTACAGCAGCTGCAACCCAGCCACAGCCCGCTGCCATTTGTTGCTTGTATTCTGAGGGAGCTGCAGCCCAGTCATTTAGAAACAGCCTTTCCTAATCATCATAACCATCACCGCCTGCTTCATGCTTCGTAGCAACTGGTCCTGGAAAGGTTTCAAAGTGGAAAAATCCCAAGGCAACACAAACAGCTTCTTCCCATCTCTCTCTCTCTCTCTCTCTCTCCCCCCATGCACCATCCTCAGCTTCCACTGCCCGTTGCACGCGCCTCTCTCACTTCACTTTGCTCACTCATCGCCACTTGAATGCTGATCAGCTTGACACTCTGCAACCCGTGCGTGCCACCAGCTTGCAAAAAATGAAACAAGACACGCCTTGAAGACGCTCCCTTTGCTCTAGCTCTAGCCGGGGGCGGGTAGTCCTAGTTCCTGCAGCCTCCGCTCCTTTATGCAGCCCCACCCCACCCTTTCAGCCCACCTACCGCCTTCGGGCCCTTCCGGGGAGTTTCCAGCCGCAGCCCCAGCTGGCTCCGGGAAGCAGCAGGCTCCGCTGAGGAGGGCTCCGGCCCGGCTGCGGCAGGGACGGCCGGGGTGCCCGCTGGAGAAGCGCGGCAGGCTGCAGGAGTCGGCCAGCGGGTGTCTGACTCCACCTGCTCCGCGCCCCAGAGCCTTTCAGTCCGGGGGGGGGGGGGAGATGTGCCCTGAACACCCCCCCCCGCAGGACACGCTCCCGTGCCCCTCCCCCCGCCGCTGCTAGAGCTGGGGGGGAGGGGGCTGCCGCCCACCCACTCCCACAGCCCCGGGCTTCGCTCCTCTCCCCTCCAGCCCAACTCCCGGAGTTGCTCTCCGCGCCCCCACAGCCTCCTCCCCCCTTAGCCCCACCCCCCCGCTGGAGAGTCACAGAGCCCTGCTGTTGCCCCCGACGCAGCCCCCAGCATCCTCCCCAGCTCACACGGGAGCAGCCCAGGCACAGAGGGTGCAGCCTCCCCGGGCTCGCCTGGCTGCTTCTGGGGAGGACCGATCGCGCCAGCCCCGGGTTCGCCTCCGCCTCCCCCGAAGTTGGGGCAGGGCCCGGGCTACATCCAATTAAGAAATAAACCAGCAGCAGAAGGGGGGGGGGGGGGGAAGCGACACCCCGGGGCCAGCAGGCGCAGCGAGCCGAGCCTGCCTGCAAAAGTTCCCGGAGTTGCAATGCGCCGGCCGAGAGCTGCGCGCCGCGTGCCCGGGGCAGGGCAAAGGGACTCTCGGGGCCCGGCGGGCAGCCGGCCAGGCGGGGCCGTGCAACAGGCGGCGGCGGCGCCTTACCTCGCCTGACGCCTCCGCGGCCTGCCCAGCCGCGGCTCCATCGGAGCGGCGGGGAGCCGGGCCGCAAGGGCCGCGCGCGGACTGGCCCCCGCGCCTCCCTCAGCCGGCCGACGAGCCTGGCATCTTGGAGCGAGCGAGCGCGCGCTGCTGCAGAGCCCGGCGGCGGCGGCGAGGAGCCTTCCTCACAGGCTGCGGGCGGCACGCGCTGCCTGTCCCCGCCTGGCTTTCGGGGGGGCGGGGGGGGGGGCTGCTGTGCCCGGCTCCGCAGGTGAGCGGGGTGCCAGGAGCGCCCCCTGCGGCTCCCCCAGGGCCGCGCCAGCCTCCGGCTCAGGAGCGCCGGGAATCACCTCCCCCGTGTTCCCCCCGGGGAAGGGGTTCCCCGCTATCCTCTCCCAGCCGCGCAAATGCGGAGTAACTCCCCCCACGGCACTCGTGTAAAAGCGGCGCAAGTGAATCCGAGCCGCGTTATTCAGCCCCCTTCCCGCCTGGGCTGATTGGCGGCCCTAGCTCCTGAAGCGCACCATGGCCCGTCACACGGCCTGCCTTGCCAGAGCCCTGGGCATTTTAGGCTCTTGTGCGCTACCCCCCCCCCCCCCCAAGCACTTTATTTCTCCCTGCAAATTATTACTCTGGCCTGTGCAATATAAATCTCCTCTTTGCCATGTTTGTCCCAGCCTGCTGGGGAAGTTTGTTGTCTGGGGCTGGTTTATTGGATCTGCCTAGAAAAGACTGAGGAAGATGCTTGTTTTGTTTGTGTTTTTAAGTGTGCTCTTCACAGAATGTTAAATAAAGTAGATGGAAAAAAAATATTGGTTTGGATACTTACATTTCCTTGCCTCTAGTCTAAATATATAATAGCATTAAATGTATGTAAGCCACTGGTGAGAGGCAGGATGCTGGAGTAGATACACCATTGCTATGCCAATTCCTATGTTCCTGCTGACTAGGACAAGATATCCCAGGTGTTAGACCGTACAAACTGGCTCTTCTCTCATCTGGTTATTTTACAGTTTAGAGCTCGCTACTGCCAAATTTTTTTACCCAAGTTAGATAACTCAGAGGGACTACTCACACGAGAAGCTGAGCAAGGCTTTGCAGGATCAGGGCTTTAGATTGTAAATTCCTTCCGTCAAAAAAAAAAAAAAAAGAACTATGGGACAAAACTTTACTCTTATGAAGAGTCCTAGTTAAGTCCAAATTGCCCATGGGTCAGCTTTTATGTACACTAAAAGTAAATCATAAATAAGAGGGGCATTGATATAACTTTTCAGCTTGCATGAGAAATAAGCAATACATTCTTACATCTTCGCACTCTGTGCCTTCATTTATCCTTAAAAACTTGCCCAGTATAAAAATACTAGAATATGCATTCTCATTTAGAACTGTTAGATTTTGTCTACCTGATGTGCTTTGCTATCATTAAAACTAAAATGCTTGGGGAATGGATTTCCTTGCCTATTCAGAGGGCTATGGATACTTTCAACCTTCTAGTCACCTCTTCAAGCTTTGTTCTAGGCAGGTAGTGCCCAAAAGTGATCATTTGATTGCACACAAAAAAAGTTTAGGTGACTAAATATTAAATGATTGTCAGATGTGGCAACTTTCAGTCATTTAGACTGAGGCTCATTGATTTTGGATTAGTTTTAAGACAATCAAAATTGAGAACAAACCAACCAAGAGCTTGCATACTGGGACAATTGCACCAAAATCTAGCTTGTGGTTATGTTTTCAGTCTCCAGGATATGGGCACCAGGACAAATGTGCAAAACACCCATTATTTATGTATTCAACAGGAATGCCTGTTCATACTCACATCCCTGGTATTCATATCATACACTAGTTCATAGTCTATTCATATCATAGACCCAACCAAGGGTCTGGGGTCCACTGGGAGGGCCTGAGCAGGTTTCAGGTGGTCCACCAAGCCGGGCCAGCATTAGAATGGCTGTGGCCCAAGGCAGAAAGCTAAAACCCTTCCACATGGGGCTGAAGCCTGGAGTTCCAAGCCCTGCCACCCAAGGCTGAAGCCAAAGCCTGAGCAATTTAGCTTCACAAGGCCCCCAGTAAAAATCTAATTCTTCTAAGCCTACTTACTGTTGAACATTTTAAGCAGAAGCCCTTCATTGTAAAGAAACAAATACTTGTTCTTCGCTGGCTGAAAAGAAATAATGTTTCTTTGAATAGTAAAAACATAACTTACCAATGTGGCAGTGTCCCTTTAAAACTGAAATCCTGCCAGTCCACTGCAATCTAATTGACTTTTATGGTTTGGAAAAAAAAAGTTAAGTGATGACGCCTGATCCTGCAAAATTTGACTCACAAGATTAGCACTCACTCATACAATTAATCCACTCACTTGAATGGGTTTTATTTGCACGAGTAAGGACTTTTCACAGGAGTCAAAATGGTCAAAAATAAATTAATTAATTCTGCTTCTGTTGTTGAAATTTCAATTCAGTGAAAATGTTCTGACTAGCTCTACATGAGTAAGATTTCTCAGGATTGCACTCCAGGACTTGCTCCTGAGAGGAGCTGAGCATTGTAACTTGAGTTGAAGTTGATGAGCATTCAGCACCTCTAGAGGGGGAAAAAAACACACGTAATTTAGGGAAATTACTACAGAGTAAGCACCAGAGCTAGCTGCTACTAAAAATATCATGGATTTTTAGTGGTTAAATATGGCCCAGGTCATGATCCCTCTGGCTCCATATGGAGTAGATGGAATGTGCTGTTCTTTTAGGCAGAAGAAAATACTTAATTTTAAGAACATGATCCTCAAATTGAGCCTTTTGGGAGATTTAGTTCATTAGCCCATCAGCTAGTATGTTAATTTTATGCCATTGTCAGAGATGAAAAGATTAATCCTCTATTAAAAAGAATAGAGGTTTAATGGATAAGGAGAAGGTCAGTTGGCTTCTCTCAGCACAGGAAGAAGCTGTAATACATGCTAACTTCTGCACATAACTATGAAAATTAGAGAGTATAAAATAGATGGTACCAGATGGTTCTTTAACTTGCCTCATAAAATAATTTTTATTGATGTTTATAAATATTCAAGGGTCCAGTCCTGCAGACCCTTACTCTGATGAGTAAATTTTGCTCATGTAAATACTTGAGCATCAACAGGACTACATGGGATTAAGGATTTTTCATGTGAATATGGGACTGCTGGATTGGTCCTTCAAAATTTATAAATATTAACCAAAATTTCACAGGGTCAATTAAGGAGCCATCTAGTACAATCTATTTCTGTTAGCCTCCCAAATATTCATAGCTATGTGTGCAGAAGTCAGCAAATAATACAGCTTCTTCCTGTGCTAAGAGAAGCCAAATGACTCTTTATTCATTAATTTATATTCATTTTTAATAGAGGATTAATCCTTTCACTTCAAACAATGGTATAAAATTCATATTCTAGCTGATGCACTAATGAACTGAATCTTCCAACTGGCTCTAGGAACACGTTCTCAAGTACTTAGTAGTAATACCTCTTCTGCTTAAGGCCAAGATTGGGGCTCTTATGCCACAATCCTGTACAGGTGGCAGTGCAAAGCCATAGTGTTCCAGGAGGGGGCACCACAGCGATTTTGCTAAGATGGGCACAGAAGGGTTTGATCCTACACTCCAGCATTAGGTGCCTAAATCACCAGGTGTGGTGCCACTGCAATTTATTAAATTGCCACTTGACTTCCGCCTAACCCTGTAGGTGCCTAAACTCACTCAGCACCTAACATTCCATTGTAACAGTTCCCTAGGGGCCTAAGTTTTTAGGCCCTGGGGCACAGGCAGTGCTGCCTCACTCTAAATGTCCAGACTCCTATTTCCTGCCTAAGCCCCAAATTGATCCACCAACTGGGAAAAGATAGGCATTCAGCTGCCTAAGTCATTTGTAGGGCCAAGCTGGTAGGCATACCTGATCAGGCCCCAGTCAAAATCTGTCCAAAGGAGGAGCTGATGCTGCCAAGATAACTTTTAGCCTTTTAATAAGTTCCTTCTACCATTCTCACAGAGAGGGTGGAATTGAACCTTGGTGTCTCACATCCCAGGCAAGAGATCTAACCATGGGTCTAATAATGTGAACGGTGGCACCACCTCCTCTTACTCATACAGTCATTTTGTGTAGAGCAAGGCAGGCACCCAAGTCATTCTTGGAAGAATGCCTGTCAGAATTCCTGCCAGTTCTCCAGATAGCAGGTTCCCATTCGTGGATCACACACAGACATAGATGCCTCCCTGCAGCCTGGACTTGCGCACCTATCTCCATGAGAGGGGGGCTTAGCACACACCTCTGTCATCAGCATCTCTCATTGGCTAGCTTAGTGGCTCCATGGCTAGCATGCTGGTTTTTGTGGATCCTATTCTAAGGCACCCATCTTTCCCCATTCACTGTATTTGGAGCCTAACCAGGCTTTGTGGATCACAGTGTTGTACCTGTGATTGTCTAAGTGCCATGACACTCAGCATTGTAATTGCTAAGTCCTTTAATGGATCCCACCCAATATCCCCAGGTGCTGCTTCATTTCCTAGGGCCCTGGCCTACAACAACAACAGACTCCATCTGCTCCATGCAGAGCCATTAGAGCAAGAATCGCAGAACGTTGTCATACTGGAATGCTAAAACTCCTAACACTTTTAATGACAAGTAGTTATGGTGCCTGCATTGTAGCCATTTCCCCAAATAAAATGATTTGGGTGTCTGCTCCTGAGAGCTGCTCTTAACTCACAACCATAATCGTGGTAACTGAGCATTCGTTTCCCTGGGAGCTACAAGTGCTCTGCACTTCTCAGGACCAAACCATTGGGCACTAACTTTCAAAACCGTTTCTCTCATGTGGAGACAGTCAGGAAATGTTCATCCAATTGAAGTTTTTCCCATAAAGGAGCAATAAAAATTCCCTTGTAATATTGTCCATTTTCTAACCAGCTGTACTCAAGTGAATCAGATTAATCCTATTGATGTTAGCAGGGGCCAGTCCTCAGATGGTGTAAATCCTAATGGAGCTACGATAAATTAACACCGAGTCTCTGCCCCAGTAAGACTAATTTTGAATATCCACCCTTGCAGAAGGTCAGCACAAATCATCTACACCACTTAAGTCTCACTTACACCTTGTGCTGGGCTTTTGACATGGCTGGATTCAACTCTGACTTACTAAAGACTGGGCTACTCATATAAGGGGTTATAGGATGGGGCCCTAAATAATGTTTCTTTCCAATGTACCATTTGCTTCAATTTTTGCTCTCTAATGAGCACATTTGATAAGCTCTACCATTTTGAAAGATTTTGCTGTTTTCCCAAATACCCCTTATCTGTACAATGAGGATTTCACCTAAAAACCAGAAAAATCAGCACATTTTTGTGCAGGGTCCATGGCATTATGGAATAGTATTTCTGTTTTATATATGAGAAAATCCTGAGATTTTCTATAATTAGTTAACTCATGGAAAAACAAAGATACTGTAAATAAGTGCTATTTCTTAGACGCCACCCATCTCAGATTTAAGAAAAACTTAGATCAGTGAAAAGAACAGGAGTACTTGTGGCACCTTAGAGTCTAACAAATTTATCTGAGCATAAGCTTTCGTGGGCTACAGCCCACTTCATCAGTGAAGTACCTTTTTCAGCTATGTGCTTTAAAATTACTTGAAATCAGTGTTTTGGGCTGCCTTTCAGGGATTCTTCCACTTATGAGATGAGGGCTCTACATCTTCACGAGGCATAAAAATGTGAAGCTTGTGCAAAGGATAATAATAATGGTGCCTAATTTTCAAATGCCACTGGGAGTACCATCAGGCGGTCATAGACAAAGTGAGTCACAAGCCCAAATAACCTACAGATCTACCAAAAAGGGAGAAACAAAACCACAGGGACACTCAAATAATGAAACTTCTTACACAGGAATAAAGGAAACAAAAAAGCACCAAGGTCTGGCCACATGACTTTGGGCTTATTTGAAAGGGAAGAATATTCCAGAATTGTTTGCCTTACCTCCCATTTCTAAAGTCTCCCACTGAACTCAGCTGTAGTGATGGGACACAAGGTGAAAGGAGTTCCCTCCAGCAGATTGGTCCTATATTATTTATAACTTTAAATAGTAAAATTAAAACCATGAAGGATTCAGGGCCCGATACTATGCGCTATTAAGTGCCTGCTGTGAGATTCTGGGTGTCTTCATTACAGTCAATGACAGCTGAGCGTGCTCAGGAGTTCAGCATCTCTCGATGAGATTACTTACACCCTTTTGGGGAAGGCATTTGAATAGAGGCTTGTGTGTTTTGCTGTGGCTGCAATCTACAAGTAAATGGCAGCCCCAATAGAATTACAATGTAATAAGTAAACTCTGTCCCTGTATTCATACAGTTAGTGAATGCTATTTCTAAAAGCTTATCTATAGGATTAGAGAAGGGAAAAAACAGTTCTGATTTGTGAACTGATACAAACAGCTATAAATACAGTGGGTCATCTACATGAGTGGTTTTCAAACTGCAGGTCGTGAGCCAGTAATAGGTTGCGGAACATAAGGCACTGAATCGCGATGGCTCTGGTCAGAACTGCTAACCAGGCAGTTAAAATTCCCGTTGGCAGTGCTACCCAGCTAAGGTAGCCTAGTCTCTACCTGTTCTGACACCGTGCTGCACCCCGAAAGTAGCCAGCAGCAGCTCCGGCTCCTAGGCAGGGGGGCCACAGGGTTCCACACACTGCCCCCACCCCAAGCGCCAGCTCCACACTCCCATTGGCCGGTTCCCAGACAATGGGAGCTGCAGGAGGCCAGTACCTGTGGGTGAGAGCCACATGCTTACATACCTCTGCCTAGGAATCGGACCTGCTGCTGGGCTGCCTTAGCACCCCCGCTGCACTGCTAGCCAGGAGCTGCCCCAGGTAAGCTCCTGCCCCAGCCCTGAGTCCCCACCCCAAACCCTTCATCCTGACCCCACCCAGAGCCTGCACCCCCTGCCCACCTCCTATACCCCAACACAGAGCCCCCTTCCACATCCTAAATCCCTCATTCCTGGCCCCACCCTGCAGCTCTCACCCCTGCACCCCAGCTGTCTGCCCCAGCCTTGAGCCTCTCCCACACCCCAAACCCCTCTTCCCCAGCTCCATTGGGTCACGGGCATCAACAATTTTCTTCAACTGGGTCACCAGAAAAAAAAAGTTTGAAAACCACTGATCTACATGACTCGTTACTTCTGAATAATAGATATGCGTAAACATTGCAGAATTGTATTGGTCATTCAACACATTAAGACACCGTAAATAAGCAAATATATGAAATAAACACAAATAGTATGCAAGCCTGAAAAAGGTTTTCTTCTTGGAAAAGAAAGTGCAGGGTATGTACAATTTGATAAAGCTCAACACCACAAAACTCAATCAGTATCTTGCTTTCAGAGTAGAAACAGGCAGGTAGAAGTCAGGCATAAATCAGCCTTCACTCAATCTGAGGTGAGAACATTATGTTTATTTTAAAAGTGAACCCACTTCATTTTGCTGCCTTGTCAGCAGTCAGCATGACCCAGGCCATTATTAGGCACTTATTACCTCAACTTTTTTTTCCCCCCTTCAATTTATACATTCTTTCACATGATGGTATTCAGTAGATCTAGGTTGTTTTAAAACTAAAGACAAAACAGAGGTATATGGAGGTGTCAAGGTTCCTTCCCCACTCTGAACTCTAGGGTACAGATGTGGGGACCTGCATGAAAGACCCCCTAAGCTTATTCTTACCAGCTTAGGTTAAAAGCTGCCAGCAAAGTGTTACACAAAGAACAGGGGAAGTGCCCACTTGGAAACGTCTCCCCCCCCCAAAAAATATCCCCCCCCCCCAGCACTACACCCCCTTTCCTGGAGAAGGCTTGATAAAAATCTTCACCAATTTGCATAGGTGAACACAGACCCAAACCCTTGGATCTTAAGAACAAAGAAAAAAGCAATCAGGTTCTTAAAAGAAGAATTTTAATTAAAGAAAAAAGTAAGAGAACCACCTCTGTAAAATCAGGATGGTAAATACCCTACAGGACAATCAGATTCAAAACAGAGAATCCCTCTAGGCAAAAACCTTAAGTTACAAAAAGACACAAAAACAGGAATATACATCCCATTCAGCACAACTTATTTTATCAGCCATTTAAACAAAACAGAATCTAACTAGATTGCTTACTAACTCTTTACAGGAGTTCTGACCTGCATTCCTGCTCTGGTCCCGGCAAAAGCATCACACAGACAGAGAGGACCCTTTGTTCCCCCTGCTCCAGCTTTGAAAGTATCTTGTCTCCTCATTGGTCATTTTGGTCAGGTGCCAGCAAGGTTATCTTAGCTTCTTAACCCTTTACAGGTGAAAGGGTTTTTCCTCTGGCCAGGAAGGATTTAAAGGTGTTTACCCTTCCCTTTATATTTATGGCAGGAGGATTTTCCTAATGACAATGGCAGCTGGGTTTTCAATAACCACCACAGGGGCAGGATTTAGGCCTCTCTAAGGCAAACTGTAAAAGTCTACCTTAGCCAACAACTACATGATCACTTTGAGTGACCCAGGAAATGCTATGTATTTTTAATAAAAAGTCCCTTGTAAAGTTCCTTGGAGGATATAGAGAATGCACTGTCCTGCTATAACATTAATGATACCATCTGAAAGGTAACTAAGGAGCTGCAGTATTCATGAAGTTAAATTGTGTACCAGATATAGTTCATGGAACTAGATTGGCAGAAAAGACAAATCCAGTCACTTTTCCTGGTAAATCAGTGTAGGATCACCATGGTCTTAAAAGAGGATTATTTTTAGGGCAGTCAGAATTTCAGACCCTGAAATGGGGGTACCTGGAATGCTATATTCCACCTGGTTCTTCAGGCAATAACCACACATAGTTATTGCTATTTATATATCAACAATACTATACCTCATTTCAATGGATCTCTAGGAAGTACCAGAAATAGACCCCAATTCAGGAAAGAAACCTTAAGAAAAGCACTTAAGCATATGTTTAAATCCCACTAAAGTCATACTTAAAGTTAGCATGCTTAAATGTGTTCCTGAATCAGTGCCATAATCAGGATGCTTTCTGTATTGTACATCGAGTAGACCTGAACTGCCTTCTGCAGCTTGAGTGACTATATGAATAACTTTGCAAATACGGTTCATCTTGCATCTGCAGTCCTTTTCCATGCAATCTGTTGTCACCCAGCTCACAAAATATTTGATTAAAGAGCCATTGCTTATGATATGAGCTGTAGGAAGCAACCAACTGTGTCCCAGAATTATTGTGCAGGGCATCTGGGTGATAAATGAGAAATTGATAGATTTAGTATGTTTCTGAAAGAGAAAAAAAAAAGGCTTTAAAAAAGTGATGGCCCAAACCAGTTAACAAAAAGTTATTGATTCTAGACCTGTACATCTGAGACATTGTTTAGGGGAAACTGAAGATTTCTTACTTTGTGTGTAATATCAAGAGAACTAGAAAAACCTACGATTGAGCAGGCAGAACTCATATGGTACCCATGGTCTGTTTTTGTCTGTCTTCCCACATCAATCGAGTTGGTGCTATAACATTTTTTCCCCCAGAGTTTAATATTACTCAGAGAACTATTAGCCAACCACATTACATAATTGTTCTTATTTATTAAAGAGGTCTATATTGCTATACCTTTACATAGCACATTACACACAGTGAGAGATGTCCCTGACCTGCTAGAGTTTACAACTTAAGGGCCTGATCCTGAAAAGACTTGTGTGCTTAACTTTATAGAATCATAGAAAGGCTGGAAGGGACTTGGGAAAGTCATCTAATCCACTGTCCCGGGATGAGGCAGGACCAAGTATACCTAAACTATCCTTAGGAGATGCTTGTCTAACCTGTTCTTAAAACAAGGATTTCGCAACATCTATTGGAAGCCTATTCCAGTGCTTAACCATCCTTATAGAGATTTTCCCTAATGTCTAACCTAGAGCTCCCTTGTTGCAGGTTATGTGTACTGCCTTCACTGAGCATGTAGAACACTTGATCACCATCCTCTTTCTAACAGCCCTTAACATATTTGAAGACTGTTTCAGGTCCCCATCCCCTAAGCTTTCTTTTCTCAAGACTAAACATACCCAGGTTTTTGTTTGTTTGTTTTTTAAACTTACCTCATAGGTAAAGTTTTCTAAATCATACACTGAGGCCCAGATCCTAAAAGGTATTTAGGTGCCTACTGCCCATAGTTAGGTACCTACATATCTTTGAGCACATGGGCCTGGGAATATTGCCATTGACTTCAATAGAACAACTTAGAATTCATAGAGTTAACCGCATGCACAAATCTTTGCAGGATTGACGTTTTAGTAATGAGAGGGTATCAACAGATGCTAGAAGGGCAAAAATTACAAAGACTCAATCCTCATGTTCAGCCTCTCCCATATAAAATGTGGGAAATGATACTACTTACCCCTCTGCATGAAGTACCTTGAGACCTATGGACAAAGAGTACTATTATATTATTACTATTACAAGATGATCACTGTTAGCTGGGCTCAGAAAGGAACTTCCCTCACCAGAGTGTGGTGAATTATGGGGCACTTCCACCTTCCTCCGAATCATCAGGGATTAGTTCCCACCTGAGAAGGCAGGATACTGGGCTAGATGAATATCTGTTCTGGCTTGGTAATTACTATAGGACTGTAGCACAGCGGGCACTCACTGCCGCAGCACCTCCTGCTGGTCATCTGGGAATTAGTGTAGATCCAGCCTTGGAGCGCCTCCTGCTGGCTGGTGTCTTTCTACTGGTGCCTGCTTCCTCCTGATCTTCACTACTTATAGCACTTCAGGTGCCACGTCCCTCCCAGACCCTGGTGCCCCTTACCCTGTGGGGTGCTTCCCCACAGCAGTGCCCCCACACTCTGGGTCTCCCCTCCCAGGAAACCCCAATCCCCTAAGCCCACCTCACATCAGTGGCCCACTGCCAGTCCTCATTTAGCCCCTTCCCTCAGGGGAAAACTGCAGTCTGAAGTGGCCACTCATCATTGGCAAGGGGGTTTAGACCTGCTGCCTTTCCAGTCCCAGCTGCCTCCCTGCAGCCCTAGTACCTCCCCTGGTCTTGAGCAAGGTCTCAGCCTGGGGACTCACAAGGCCAGAGCTCCGCAGCTCTGCCTGTCTTTCCTCAGCCCTGCTCTGCCTCAGGTACCCTACTTGCTTCCCAGACAAACTGGTCCTTTCTGCTTTTCAACTGGAGCAAGAGTCTTCTCTCACTCCCTGAGCCTGCCCTTTTATCAGGGTCAGCTGGACCCTAATTGGGTGTGGGACTGGACTGTTTACCCAACCAGCCTCCCCTGGCTGCTTTTAACCCTTTCCTAACCAGACCTGGGTGCTTGCCCCGCTACAGGGACATATCATCTGACCAGTATGACCCTTACTGGGAGTCCCATCTATGCAGATTGCCTCCTTTCCACATACAAGAGGCTGTCAATCATCACCATGGCAGTCTTGTTCTTCACCCTTGGGGAGCCAGGGTTGTTGCTGGAAGGAAACATACGTTTTTCCTCACTCCTCCCAAGCCCTGCAGAAAAGTGTCAATTTGGAATTGCATTCATTCTTCTGCAGCACCCTCCATGCTGGGGAAACCTCCTCAAAGGGGTGTCCCAGAGGCAACACCTGTTGTATTAAACTCTAGCAGTGCAATTCCAATGAAGCCACACTATCAGGGAGTCAGGTAGAGCCATGGGGCCCCTGAAAATTGGTGCAGAGACAGAGTCTTCATGAGGTGGGCCCTCATCTCCCGTAAACCCTCGTTATCCATGACATTTGGGAACAGAACTGCAGCCCCTTTTGTGGATGGGGACAAGTGTGGCTGCCTGAATGGAATAACCTAAGAAAAACCCAATGAGAGGATTCTTGGTGAGGGAGACCCTCTCCTGTGTATTTCCATAGGAGGGGCTGATTGAGGCCAGATTTCTGAGGCTGGAATACTGATGCTTTTGCTACATTCACTGTGATCCATGAGAACTGACCATGAACTAAAAGAAAAGAAGAAAGTTGAGGACCAGAGAAATACAGTAGATTCTGCTTATTAGCAACCCTTTGGTTGCCAGCAAAATGTTGCAATTGCCAATAAGCAGCAGGGCAGGTTTGTGGGGCTACAGCCAGGGAAGGAAGTGCAGTAATGTACACCTTCTCTGTCTGCACTCCCACAAACCTGCCTGCAGGCAGGGCTGCATGGTACCTCTCCCTATGCTCAGGGCTCGGCATGTTCCAGAACTTCCTTCCCCGAGTGCAGCCCCCAACAGGATGCAGCCTAGAAAGTGCAGAGAGAGACGCCATGCAGCTTCAGCATCCGTGTGGCAGCCCCTGTACTTCCTTTTCTGGCTGCAGCCTCTCAAACTTGCCAGCAGAGGCCTTTCTTCCAAAACAACGTTAATAAATGGCATGCCATTGCCGGTTTCCAAATCCCATTAATATGAAGATCAATGGGAGGGATTGGTTACCAACAAAATGCTCCTATTAACCAGAATTTGTTAATATCTGCACTGCTATTAAGTGATACCTGCTGTATAGGAATTTACCATCTTCTTTTACATCAATCTTCTTCCTCCCAGTAAGATTCATTGAGATTTTACAATTCGACTGAGATTTCTTGTTGATTCCCATTCATTCATGTGAATTTTAATTAGAAAAATTGTTCAACTGCTTGAAAGGTACCAACGGTGGTCATCAGGTGCATCTTCGATCAAAGACAATCATAGACCTAGTTAAAATCAATGCATTCGGCAACCAGTTTTTCAGACACAATGGAAAGCCTTTTTGTGAACTAGAGATGGCTAAAATCAGTGGAGGGCCAAGGCAGATGGCAGGTTAAACAGATCTAAGCCATGTGGGTTGAGGTGTTTTGCTGATGACTAACACAGTGGCTAGGATGTTGATTTTGAAGTCTGTATGTTGGAGGCAGAAAGCCACAAAAAGGCCTAGAGAAGCAGTTGTGAAGGGAACCCTAAGACAAAGAGAGGGACAGGGCCGTGAGGACACAGAGCTTGCAGGAGAGAGTTTCAGGAAACTGCCTTCTGTTTGTTGCTCCTGTGTTCAGGGAAACAGAACTTTGTGTACTCTAATCCTGCAAGCTAACTCACTAGCCCAGGAAGGACTGATGCTACACCTCAGGGCACAATTTATGAGTTAAACAGAAAACTTAGTCAAAATACCAAAATAAAGTAGTTCCTCTATCCAGCTTGGGTGGGGTATAGCTCCTAGAGGCTTTCCCTCACCTCTCTCAGTCCCCCAGCCCCCAGGTCCTTACCCTGACCTAGGGACTCCTGCAGTAGCCTGTTTATGGCTTTCAGTCCTCAGTCTTTAGGCAATCTGCCTGGGAGTCACCTAATAGCTGGCTTCTTTCCCCTGTTCCAAGGGCCTACTACAGAATCCTGCCTGCCACTCAGCTGAGCTCTTCTTGGAGGACCAAGTGCCCTCCAGACTATCCCCTGACTCCTAGGTGCACAGTTACAGGAAGGAGGCAGCTGATCAGTTACAGGTAGGTTTGGGCCCATCTCCCCATAAAGAGGCCAGTCACCCTGTGACAGTTACATGTTTTATAATAATATCACAGCAAACATTTACTTGACTTGTTTCAGAGAGAATTCCCAGGCATACAGTTATCGACTGGAATGCCCGTTAAAAGTCCAGTAGGTGGCTAAGCAGGGCTAAGGCAGGCTCCCTGCCTGCCCTGGCTCTATGCAGCTCCCAAGAAGCAGCCTGCGCCGGGGCGATCAGGAAAGCTCCGTGTGCTGTCCTAGGTCCCCACTCCACAGCTCCCATTGGCAGGGAACTGCAGCCAATGGAAGCTACAGGGACGGTGCCTGTGGGCACAGGCAATGTGCATCTCTCAGAGCCGCCTAGCTGCGCATCCGCCTAGGGGCTGGACATGCCAGCTGCTTCTGGGAGCAGCACGGAGCCAGGGCAGACAGGGAGCCTGCCTTAGCCCTACTACACCACTGATCAGGAGCCTCCTGAGGTAAGCACTGCCCGGCTGGAGCCCACACCCTGAACACCCCTCCCCTGCACCCTAACCCCCTATTCTAGGGCAGAACCTCCTCCTGCACCCAAACTCCCTCCCAGAGCCCGCACTTCACATCCCCTTCCACACCAACCCTCCCTACTCCAGCCCTGAGCCCCCACCTGCACTCCAAACTCCTCATCCCTGACCCTACCCCAAAGCCCACACTCCCAGCTGGAGCCTGCACCCAAAGGGACTACAGTACTATCGTGATTCTCACATTAACTATATTTGAGGCCCAGAGCCTCAAAGAGCCATTGAAATCAATGGAGCTTAGGTGCCTAACTACTTTTGAGGCTCTGGGCCTAAGATAGCTAAGTTAAATTTTAAAATGGTACCAGAGAAACAGTCAAGGAGAGATTTGGAGGATAGGGGGAAGAAGCGAGAACAAAAAAGGAATGCATTAAAACCAGGTCTGATTAATAAAATGAATACAAATGAAGTAGTACAACTGGGGTTTTATACAAATATTTAAAACATAGTAATAAAAATTTTTCTGCCTCTGGACCTATTTGACTTTAAATCTTTCATCTGATAAGACAATGTATTAAAATTACTTAATGAAGGAACATTTTGAAAAGATCCCTAGAGTTATGCATGATAATTAAAATGAGGTTCATTGTAAATCCCTCTGTCTACTTCAGAAGTGTTATCTGCTTACAGACTGCTCTCAGAGGGCAAGGTAGCAGCCTTGATCTGGCAAAATAATGGTCCAGTGATGATGCACTATATGTGCCTACAGTAGCTCAACATGAGCACAGTAACAATAGATCATATATATGGACAATATAGTGTTAGAAGAAAAACAAACTATGGTATTGTCATACTAATGAGACTTTTCTGAAATAGTGTTATTTGTCTGAAAGCTGTGGCATCTCTATTTCAGAGGTCAAGAAAAGCAGGTAAATGAAATTACAGAGTCAATTGCATTGAAATTTTCCATTTTGGTAAAAGTGTTATAATTAATTCATGCTAACTAAAACCAAGGCACTATGAAAAGACATAGGTCTCATTCATGACTAGGAGAGATTTGAGAGTTTGAGGATTTTAGGGTGATGAGCTCACACACACAAATCTCCAGAAGGTCATGATCCTAGAAAGAATGTAATGAAAAAAAAATCTGCAAGAAAAAAATTAGGGTAGGAAGAAATACATTAATACAAATAGAACTATATACGGAGAGCAGTGCAGGAAAAGCCAGTGAGGAGTTGATATCAATCATCAATGAGGCAAGGGGTAAGATTATGTACGTCAGACATGTAGAGACATAAATTTTCAAAGCCAAGTGTCACTGTTGTGCCTGCAAAGATGTGCATGTCCTCTGTAAGGGTGACATTCCCTCTGTGCAGATGGCCAGCACAGGCCTTTGCTACATTATATCCCACTTAAGCCCTCAAGATAGGACTTAATGCAGAGACCTTGTAGTGGCCCTTTGTATATAGAACTCCGCATTTTCACATGCAAGTGGATGTAGGGCAACTTCCACTAGACTTGTGTGCACAAATGCAGGGTTTTGCACACACAAGTGGATGCATGCACAAATATTGCAGGTGCTTTTAAGGAAGCCAGTTGACATTTTGGCCCAGATTACCACAGGAGAACTGTAATGTAATAACACATCCTTTTATGAGAGTTGTATAGGCACAACCATGCTCATTACAGTTAAGTTTGAATTGTTGCTTTTATTATAAACCAATTAACTCAAGGCTTTAACAGCCAAGCAGAGTTGTTTCAGGCTACTATTTGGCACACTCCATCACAGGTACAGGAGTAATGGTTTAATTGGACAATTTTAAATTTAGTTTCTCAAGCTCTGAGATAGAAACTTTGGTGCCCAGGGAAGTTTCACTGTAAAAACTTAGTTGGTGAGCAACTTTAGGAGCTTACAGGGTTAGTAGCTAAGAGGGATCTTTGTGGATCCCACCTTGGCTGTTAACAACATGACTCCATGGACAGCTTAGCTAGTTGAGTTGTGTGATCTTTAGTTTTGTTTTTCTACTTGCAATTTTTGAAAAAACATGTCCACTATAACCCCTGGTTGAGTGACTTTTACAATGATCTATTGTGACACCAGTTCTTTTGCACTAACAAATAAAGGGCTTTATATACTATTAGTTCCAATTAGGATGTGGTCTTCTGTGCAAGTTTAGGCAGGGGAATAATGGAAGACTCCAGAAGCAATGTATACAGCAGCCAAAATGAAACCACAAACCTTAACTTGTTGTCCCATATCTGGGGCAAGTATGATGGAGTACTGATTATATGGAACAGGAGAAAAAAGTGGGAACCCTTGTTGGGATTCCCTGGGAAAACTCTTTCTACTCTACTTCTCAAGAACTCAGTTTGACTTAAGATTTTGTCTCTCAGGTATCTTTATTTGGCATACAGCAAAGCTACGCTAAGTTGATCAGACTCCAGCACAGGGCGTGGATACAGGGTACATCACAAATCCAAAGTTACACAGAAAACCTCTTCCTTTATATACATTTATGCATACACATAGCATTACTATACATTGCATGACATGTTTTGAGACTGGCTTGGTTACCAGGTAGGAACCAATCCCTGTACCTCTCCCTGAACGAATCCCTGTACCAATCCTCTGGCCATGCACAACTTACTCTTTACCTCATCTTACACGTCCAATGTAAATGGTTTTCTTGGTGTACCCCCTTATCGTAGCTAGTACAGACATTCTGTCTTACTTACTGACCCATTTACCTATCTTAGTTAGCACAGATATTCTATTTCCAACCCACTGATCCACTTACCTCCCTAATCCTGTCTCCCAAGAAATGAGGCCTTACCCTTCTCTAATTACTCATATCAAAGCAGGCCTGTAACCCAGTCAGATCCACTAATGTGGATCTCCACTGCAAAACAGATAGTTGGACAGTGATCATTATTATTAATAGTATGCTGGACTGTAACAGGATTTTGCCATTTTGCAGTAACACCTGGAAACTTTAATGGACAAAGTTTAGCCTTTGTTATTCAACATCAGTTTCAGTGTCACAGTATCCCGTTGCGTTCTAACTTTATCTAACTGGTCTGAAAAGAGAAACAAATCAATGTCTATTTGTTATTAATTAATTATTATGTTACCAATTTGGGAATAAATGAAAATCTAATATCATGCCTGGAATACTAATTCATCATCTTCCAATCATAAGAGTGGGCTGTTAAGAGCAACCAAGGGCTATACAATTCAGGAGATCCATTTTCTTGACATCATAACTCTTAGAATAGTCAAGAACTATTAGTAGTTAACACTACTCACTAGTGTCAGAAGCTCTATCTGTATTTGTTACAATACTGCAGCCCATTTACTGAATGGAGTTGCACATCTGTGCTGGCTTTTAAGAAAAAAAAGTACATTCCATAGTTTTAAAACTTAATACAAAAATTTTTGAATTTTGCTACTTGAAACTTTTTCATTCAGAGTTAAGGCTTACTCATAATTCAGGATACTTTTGCTTCCTTCACCTGCTCATAACTTCAAACTACTGAACTGACAGTCTTCAAACTTGATTTGTTTTGAGACTTTAAAATCTTGCAAATTTGTGTGATGGACTCATTGGATGGAGTGCCTCCTTGTGGCTGGGAGTGGCATAGCTGTTCTCTCCCCATCTGGCATCCCCCGCTGACAGCTGCTTTGTTCCTCCGGTTGTCTTCTTCTTCCCATGACCCAACCAGATCATGATTTAGTCCACCCTTTCTGCGGTAACAAAGGTCCCCACAAAAAGTCTTTAGCACTAATTCCAGGCCCCATCATTCTCACACTTCTCCCAGGGCTTTCCAATGTCTTTATCCCCTTATAGCAGGGGGGCTTCATGGCACCTTCTCCATTAGCTATTGGGGAACAAGCCCTCCCACTACATCATGTTCCAGACAAGGGACCCAATCACCAGGAGCCAAAGTCTGTTCCATCTAACTCCTTGCTACTGGCTCCCTCGGCTTTTCCCCCACAACCTCTCTAGGTTCACCCTTCTCTCAGGTCCCTCCCCTAGATTCCCCTTAACAAACCCAAATCAAAGGTATAAATTCAAACCAACATACCCCACCCCCGCCAATTTGGCCTTTCACACCGTTTAGCTACTCTGTTTCCCCTGCTTTTTTCCTTAACTGAACACTTCCCAGGGCTCCCTTCCTGGAAGTCTAGTTCTTGCCTTTTATCAAGGCTGAGCCATGGATCCTGCTGCCTGCACCACTTAGTCCCAGTGGCTGCTTTGTCTCTCCTGGCCTCTTGCCCAACTCCCCTCCTCAGGAGAGGATCCCAGGGCCAACTCTCCTTCAGACTTTCTCCTCCCTCTCAGAGAATGACTGCACAGAATGAAGGTTAGAAATGATTGCAAACATCAGGAGCAGGGATCACCATGCTTCACTCTCATTATAACAACTTCCTGGGGAGCCCTGCTGCACTGAGTTTTTACATATAAAACAATATCTATTTGAATACTATAGATCAGTGGGGAAGAGCTGTAGGTTCTTCTGTTTTTTTCTTAAATACTATTTGGCTGCTGCTGGAGCTAAAATGTCAAGGAAAAAATGCACTGGCTCTGTCTTGCATGTTCCTTTCTCAGACTTCTGACAGTGTCGTTAAGGCTCTCAGAAGTACCAACAAAAATATGTCATAGTTCCAGTGAATTATAACGACTAGTGAAAAAAAAAAGGTGGGCATCTATGTTAAAATGTCACTTATTAAATTAGAGATGCAAAATCACAGAAATAAAATTAGATGGAATATTTGTGCCTGGGGCTATCTTGCAGCAGCTGCAGTTTATATAAATAAAACTCCTTTCACGATAAAAGAAAAGGAGTACTTGTGGCACCTTAGAGACTAACAAATTTATTTGAGCATAAGCTTTCGTGAGCTACAGCTCACTTCATCGGATCCACCAAATGCAGCCGATGAAGTGAGCTGTAGCTCACGAAAGCTTATGCTCAAATAAATTTGTTAGTCTCTAAGGTTCCACAAGTACTCCTTTTCTTTTTGCGAATACAGACTAACACGGCTTCTACTCTGAATCCTTTCACGTTGATTTTCTTATTACCAAATCGACTTGAGAGCGAGCTGGGGAAAAACTGGGCTTGTAGGATTGACAGAATCTGCCTATTAAAACTATTTCAATCAAGATCTCAGCTGATTTCCAGAAAATTGCCTGGCCATTGAAATGTATATTACAAGGTATTTGCATTCATACTTCACACTTATACTGAGAATACTACAGCTCAACATTGAGGGATTGTCAGCAGCCAAACCCAGCAGCCCAGTCAAACTCCAAGTTTGTTTCTGCATTGTTCTCTTTCTGGTTATAGCATATATAATAAAAAGATAAGTAACAAACAGGTAGAAAACAAAACAAAATAATCAGGGAAGAATCCTTTTTATATATATTTCTGTGGCTCCTCAACTTTTCTCGGGGTGGGGGGGGGTGTTTGTAATTTGTTTCATTTGGGAAATTTGTTTCATTGTTACAAAGCATTTAGGATCTTGATTAAATGAGTTTTAATGGGGTAAACTCTGTCAATCCAACAGTGCGCCTACAAGTCCAACGTTTCACTCTCTCTCTTTCTGTCAAATTGATTTGATTATATGAAAATCAAAGAGAAAAGGGACGACAGTTACTGCCATTGAAATAAATGAACAAGAGCATCTCCATGAATTTTAATAGCCACAAGGCCATTCATATGTTCAGTTTAATTCTTTAGGGAATGAAAGACGCTAGCATTCCACTTTATCAGAAGCAGAGGCCATTGGAAATGAATAGAAATGCTGACTTCCATTTATATACCTGCATTTCAGATTCCTTTTGTTGGCGAAAGCAGGGCAGAGGTGGTGTCTCGATACTGCTATTTTACTTGGGAAAGACAGGAATTTTACTGCTGTAACTGCATAACCCATTCCTCTGTTTGCCATGCTTTAAGTTGCAAATATAAAGTTCACTTATGAAGAGGTTAAATATTAGGGACTAAGTCTTATAGGCCAAAAGTTTCAGGCCTGGATGCCTAATCATAGGCTTCTAAATCAATATATCTAGGTATCTAAACATGAGTGGCCTGGTTTTCAAAGGTTCAGAGCACCTGCAACTTGCATTAACTTTAATGAAATTTGGGGGTACTCAGTTCTTCTGAAAATCATATGATTTTAGGAGGCTAATTTTAAGCAGCCAGCTTTGAAAATTTTGGCCTAAAAATTTTGGGATTGGGGATAGGAGACAGCCTACTGCCTCTGAATACTAAGGGGAGCAGCAATAGGTGGAAGAGATTGACTAGGTAATTCTTTTTGTTCTGTGTTTGTATAGCACCTAGCACATGGGGGTCCTGATCCATGACTAAGACTCCTAAGTGCCACGGAATTAAATACAATATTCTATCTATTGGTATTTCTAAGGCACTTATCATAGTGATACCTACTGTATTCCTTATACAGACTCGTTATGTGTGTTATGAGGTGTGCTATGACTGATACAACATTACATTGTGTGATCTGTGTACGATGTTACCTTCCAGCATAAAATGGATTAGTGGTTTGGTCTTAGCTGGTAGCAATGAAATAGTAATAAAGCTTGATTGCCTTTATTAATAACAATAATGTTAGAAGGGGAATGTGCATGTCAAACTCTGGACCAAAAGCTTCAGTGGTAGCTTGAGAGCCTGGCTTGCTGTTAATCACAGATGTCCTAAAAACTGGAATGAGAGTGCTTATTATTTGTCCAATCAAACTATGTTTTTTTATCATGTAAAACAAAAGTTTGAAACAATGACATTACATACACAGTCCCCATATGTATGGATTTTTCTTTTAGTAACCACACAGGATTGACTGTTCATATTATAGGTTACCCTCTTAGCAGGTATTCTCCATTTGGTTAACTTTACAGGACACGAGACAGTAGCAGCTAACTCACTAACCCTGAGGTAAGTGGGAAAGCGGGATACCGGGAGGAAGCACAGGCAGGAATGTCTGTGAGGGGAGGGCTCCTGCCTCATACTGGGAATGAGGGGCGATCAACAGGTTATCTCAAGTGCTTATATACAAATGCACAAAGCCTTGGAAACAAGCAGGGAGAACTGGAGGTCCTGGTGATGTCAAGGAATTATGACGTGATTGGAATAACAGAGACTTGGTGGGATAACTCACATGACTGGAGTACAGTCATGGATGGTTATAAACTGTTCAGGAAGGACAGGCAGGGCAGAAAAGGTGGGGGAGTAGCACTGTATGTAAGGGAGCAGTATGACTGTTCAGAGCTCCGGTACGAAACTGTGGAAAAACCTGAGTGTCTCTGGATTAAGTTTAGAAGTGTGTGCAACAAGAGTGATGTCATGGTGGGAGTCTGCTATAGACCACCGGACCAGGGGGATGAGGTGGATGAGGCTTTCTTCCGGCAACTCACGGAAGCTACTAGATCGCATGCCCTGATTCTCATGGGTGACTTTAATTTTCCTGATATCTGCTGGGAGAGCAATACAGCGGTGCATAGACAATCCAGGAAGTTTTTGGAAAGCGTAGGGGACAATTTCCTGGTGCAAGTGCTAGGGGAGCCAACTAGGGGGAGCGCTTTTCTTGACCTGCTGCTCACAAACCGGGTAGAATTAGTGGGGGAAGCAAAAGTGGATGGGAATCTGGGAGGCAGTGACCATGAGTTGGTTGAGTTCAGGATCCTGACGCAGGGAAGAAAGGTAAGCAGCAGGATACGGACCCTGGACTTCAGGAAAGCAGACTTTGACTCCCTCAGGGAACAGATGGCCAGGATCCCCTGGGGGACTAACATGAAAGGGAAGGGAGTCCAGGAGAGCTGGCTGTATTTCAAGGAATCCCTGTTGAGGTTACAGGGACAAACCATCCCGATGAGTCGAAAGAATAGTAAATATGGCAGGCGACCAGCTTGGCTTAATGGTGAAATCCTAGCGGATCTTAAACATAAAAAAGAAGCTTACAAGAAGTGGAAGGTTGGACATATGACCAGGGAAGAGTATAAAAATATTGCTCGGGCATGTAGGAAAGATATCAGGAGGGCCAAATCGCACCTGGAGCTGCAGCTAGCAAGAGATGTCAAGAGTAACAAGAAGGGTTTCTTCAGGTATGTTGGCAACAAGAAGAAAGCCAAGGAAAGTGTGGGCCCCTTACTGAATGAGGGAGGCAAGCTAGTGACAGAGGATGTGGAAAAGCTAATGTACTCAATGCTTTTTTTGCCTCTGTTTTCACTAACAAGGTCAGCTCCCAGACTGCTGTGCTGGGCAACACAAAATGGGGAAGAGATGGCCAGCCCTCTGTAGAGATAGAGGTGGTTAGGGACTATTTAGAAAAGCTGGACATGCACAAGTCCATGGGGCCGGACGAATTGCATCCAAGAGTGCTGAAGGAATTGGCGGCTGTGATTGCAGAGCCCTTGGCCATTATCTTTGAAAACTCGTGGCGAACGGGGGAAGTCCCGGATGACTGGAAAAAGGCTAATGTAGTGCCCATCTTTAAAAAAGGGAAGAAGGAGGATCCTGGGAACTACAGGCCAGTCAGCCTCACCTCAGTCCCTGGAAAAATCATGGAGCAGGTCCTCAAAGAATCAATCCTGAAGCACTTAGAGGAGAGGAAAGTGATCAGGAACAGTCAGCATGGATTCACCAAGGGAAGGTCATGCCTGACTAATCTAATCGCCTTTTATGATGAGATTACTGGTTCTGTGGATGAAGGGAAAGCAGTGGATGTATTGTTTCTTGACTTTAGCGAAGCTTTTGACACGGTCTCCCACAGCATTCTTGTCAGCAAGTTAAGGAAGTATGGGCTGGATGAATGCACTATAAGGTGGGTAGAAAGCTGGCTAGATTGTCGGGCTCAACGGGTAGTGATCAATGGCTCCATGTCTAGTTGGCAGCCGGTGTCAAGTGGAGTGCCCCAGGGGTCGGTCCTGGGGCCCGTTTTGTTCAATATCTTCATAAATGATCTGGAGGATGGTGTGGATTGCACTCTCAGCAAATTTGCGGATGATACTAAACTGGGAGGAGTGGTAGATACGCTGGAGGGGAGGGATAGGATACAGAAGGACCTAGACAAATTGGAGGATTGGGCCAAAAGAAATCTAATGAGGTTCAATAAGGATAAGTGCAGGGTCCTGCACTTAGGATGGAAGAATCCAATGCACCGCTACAGACTAGGGACCGAATGGCTCGGCAGCAGTTCTGCGGAAAAGGACCTAGGGGTGACAGTGGACGAGAAGCTGGATATGAGTCAGCAGTGTGCCCTTGTTGCCAAGAAGGCCAATGGCATTTTGGGATGTATAAGTAGGGGCATAGCGAGCAGATCGAGGGACGTGATCGTTCCCCTCTATTCGACACTGGTGAGGCCTCATCTGGAGTACTGTGTCCAGTTTTGGGCCCCACACTACAGGAAGGATGTGGATAAATTGGAAAGAGTACAACGAAGGGCAACGAAAATGATTAGGGGTCTAGAGCACATGACTTATGAGGAGAGGCTGAGGGAGCTGGGATTGTTTAGTCTGCAGAAGAGAAGAATGAGGGGGGATTTGATAGCTGCTTTCAACTACCTGAAAGGGGGTTTCAAAGAGGATGGCTCTAGACTGTTCTCAATGGTAGCAGATGACAGAACGAGGAGTAATGGTCTCAAGTTGCAATGGGGGAGGTTTAGATTGGATATTAGGAAAAACTTTTTCACTAAGAGGGTGGTGAAACACTGGAATGCGTTACCTAGGGAGGTGGTAGAATCTCCTTCCTTAGAGGTTTTTAAGGTCAGGCTTGACAAAGCCCTGGCTGGGATGATTTAACTGGGACTTGGTCCTGCTTTGAGCA
Source organism: Dermochelys coriacea (assembly GCF_009764565.3). Taxonomy (NCBI): domain Eukaryota; kingdom Metazoa; phylum Chordata; order Testudines; family Dermochelyidae; genus Dermochelys; species Dermochelys coriacea. Next base: position 198,909,915 of record NC_050069.1, read on the forward strand.
GGGGGTTGGACTAGATGACCTTCTGGGGTCCCTTCCAACCCTGATATTCTATGATTCTATGATTCTATGATTCACCAGGCTCATTTAGCTGGTTGAAACTTGAGTGAACACACACTGGAGTAACAACATAAAAAAAAATTACACTGGCACTGTCATAAAAATAAAGGGAAGGGTAAACACCTTTAAAATCCCACTGCTGCAACCATGTCAAGGTTCCTTCCCCACTCTGAACTCTAGGATACAGATGTGGGGACCTGCATGAAAACCTCCTAAGCTTACTTTTACCAGCTTAGGTTAAAACTTTCCCAAGGTACAAACTATTTTGCCCTTTGCCCTGGACTTCCGCTACCACCACCAAACGTCTCACCGGGTTTATTTTTGAGAAAGCGTTGTTTGGAAACATCTTTCCCCCCAAAATCCTCACCAAAACCTTGCACCCCCCTGCCTGGGGAAGGCTTGATAAAAATCCTCACCAATTTGCGTAGGTGACCACAGACCCAAACCCTTGGATTTTAAGAACAATGAAAAAAACATTCAATTTCTTACAAGAAGAATTTTAATATAAGCAAAGGTAAAAAGAATCACCTCTGTAAAATCAGGATGGTAAATACCTTACAGGGTAATTAGAATCAAAACATAGAGAATCCCTCTAGGCAAAACCTTAAGTTACAAAAAGACACAAAGACAGGAATATCCATTCTATTCAGCACAGCTTAATTTTCTCAGCCATTTAAAGAAATCATAATCTAATGCATATCTAGCTAGATTACTTACTAAATTCTAAGACTCCATTCCTGTTCTGTCCCCGGCAAAAGCATCACACAGACAGACAGACCCTTTGTTTCTCCCTCCTTCCAGCTTTGAAAGTATCTTGGCTCCTCATTGGTCATTGTGCCAGCATGGTTATCCTAGCTTCTTAACTCTTTACAGATGAAAGGGTTTTTCCTCTGGCCAGGAGGGATTTTAAAGGTGTTTACCCTTCCCTTTATTTTTATGACAGGCACACATACCGGTAGCCCTTCAGAGAGCAATAAGCTGTGTGTGGTGCTTTCCATGACTGTATATCACCATGGTATAACATCAGATGAGGAAGGTTGATTTGTCACTTGTAGATTCCTTCTTTGAGATAATCTATAGAATGAACAGTTGCTAATTTATCAAATACTTCTGGGTCGAGATCCAGCATGGGCAAGGACACTTTAAACAAGAATATAAAAATGCCCACACTGGGTTAGACCAATGATCCATCTAGCCCAACATTCTATCTTTAAACAGTGGCTGGTGCCACATGCTTCAGAGGGAGTCAACAGAACCGGGCAATTTATGGAGTGATCCAGCTCCTGTTGTCCAGAGGTGTTAGCAGTCAGAGCTTTAGGGACACCCAGAGTAGGGGGTCACATCCCTGACCATCTTGGCTAACAGTCATTGATAGACCTATCCTCCAGGAACTTATCTAAGTCTTTTTTTTAACCCACTTATATTTTTAGCCTTCACAACATCCCCTGGCTTTGAATTCCACAGGTTGACTGTGCATCTTGTGAAGAAGTATTTCATTATGTTTGCTTTAAACCTGCTGCCTATTAATTTCATCAGGTGACCACGGGTTTGTGTGTTATATGAAGGGGTAAACAACACTTACTCACTTTCTTCACAACATTCATGATTTTATAGACCTCTCTCATACGCCTCCTTAGTTGTCTCTTTTTCCAAGCTGAACAGTTCCAGTCTTTTTGATCTCTCCTCACATGAAAGCTGTTCCACATCCCTAATCATTTTTGTTGCCTTGCTCTGTACTTTTTCCAGATCTATTATATCTTTTTTGAGATTGCGTGACCAGAATTGCATGCAGTGTTCAAGGTGTGGATGTACCATGGATTTAAATAGTGTCTTATTATCTATCTCTTTCCGAATGGCTCCTAACATTCTGTTAGCTTTTTTGAGTGCTGCTACACATTGAACAGATGTTTTCAGAGAACTACCCATAATGACTCCAAGATTTCTTTCTTAAGTGGTAACAGCTAAATTAAAATCCATCATTTTGTATGTATACGTGAAATTATGGTTTTCACTGTGCATTTCTTTACATTTATCAACATTGAATTTCTTCTGCCATTTTGTTGCCCAGTCACCAATCTTGTGAGATCCCTTTGTAATTCTTTGCAGTCTGCTTTGGTCTTAACTATTTTGAGTGATTTTATGTCATCTGCAAACTTTGCCACCTCACTGTTTACCCCTTTTTCTAGATAAATTATGAATATGTTGAACAGCACTGGTCCTTGGGGGACTCTGCTATTTACCTCTGTCCACTGTGAAAACTGACCATTTATTCCTACCCTTTGTTTCCTATCTTTTAACCAGTTGATGATCCATGAGAGGATCTTTGTTTTTATCCCTTGGCTCCTTACTTTGCTTACAAGCCTTTGGTGAGGGACCTTGTCAAAGCCTTTCTGAAAGTCCAAATACATTATATATACTAGATCACCCTTGTCTACGTTTGTTGACCCCCTCAAAGAATTCTAGTAGATTGGTGAGGCATTATTTACCTTTACAAAAGCCATATTGACTCCTCTCCAATGTATCATGTCTGATAATTCTGTTCTTTACTATAGTTTTAATCAGTTTGCCTGGGACTGAAGTTAAGCTTACTGGCCTGTAATTTCCAGGATCAGCTCTGAAGCCTCTTTTTAAAAAAAATCAGTGTCACATTCACTATCCACTAATTACACGTAGAAAAAGCACCTTGTGCCTAACAGTCAATCTGTCCAACATGGCTATCCCCAAGGAATCAGGGAATGGCATTTTCAGAATAAAGCACAATGATCCTCTGGGACAATTAACTAGCCAACCCCTCCACCAACCCCTCCACACCAGCGGCATTAGCATATATGTTAACAGAGGATTGCCCTTATACTGACTAGGGTGATCCTCCCTGAGCGAGTTACACAAGCTTTAGGGCCAGATCAAGCTGGCAATACGACACAATGACTACACCTCAGTGGATTATCCGGCTTTATGAGTCTTTGTCCATTTCCCCCGTAGGACATCCTGTCCAATCAGAGCGAGAAATTAAGTTAGCACTGATCTCCTTAGCAGTTCTGAGACAAACATTTCCAGACAGCTTCATGTAAATACTTCAAAGTAGATGAAATATTGATTATAGAAACAGCCTGCAGTAACCCATCCAACTGACATCAGTGGGAGCTGGCTTGGTCCCCGTGTCTCCAAATGGCTTCACACAATCTTTGGGCAGCAAAACTGTTATTATTTGTATTACCGTAGTGCCTAGGAGCCCCCATTCCGGACCAGGAACTCACTGGCTTAGCTGCTTTATCACCACAGAACAAAAAGACAGTCCGTCCTCTAATTGCTTACAAAATGTACAGTAGATCAGGGCTGCTACGTTTACTCCACGAAGCATATTCTTTAGTGCTATGACCTATACAGCCACACAGTCAGTTGATGGCAGTGCTGGGAACAGAACCAAAGTGTCCTAATGTCCACATTTTCTCCTCTAACTACTAAACATGCTGGGTCAGAACCTAAACTACTGTAAATCACCAGAGCTCCAACAACTTCAGTTGTGGTGATTTACATGAGCTGGGGAGCTACACAATTGGCAAATAAACCAACAGCTGCCTTTATGTTATTTTTAATTGCAGTCTTAATATAATCTGCTCTGCAATAGTCTAGGTTTAGGTCTGAATATTTTTCAAGTTTGCTGTTGCTGGAAACATTTTTTTTTTAAAAAAAAATCCTGGATCTTAACTCAGTTGGGAAAATTCACAGACCATTCTCTTCAATTAATCTAAACATCATTACTTTAAGCCTCTAAACTCTCCTGAGGAATTCTGGTAACAGAACTTTAAATTAATGCTCCTGTGAAAAACTCTCCTAATTCAGAAAATGATCAGAGTAAATGTTTTTAATGTCACCATGGAAAAGGATGATTGTCTCTATTGTGCTACCTGTGGTAAGTCATGATCTTTTAGCAAATGAGAAAAAGTGAGATATTAATTAATATTGACTGAAAAAAGCAAGACTTTTATTTAGATATTGCATCTGACTTCTCAGGGTGCCTGAATGGAAAATGCCAAAGAAAAGAAGGTTTCTTTCAACAGTAGGACTTAAAATTACTGCCTTATTACACCATTAGTCACATAGTTGAGTAGTAGCTATATTTATTTCATCGTAGCTATGTTCTGAAAGTTTTTTTTCTAGTTGAGATTAAATATATTGACAGCACAATGGCGAGAATCCACTGCCCAGCATGGTGTGAAGAGTCTCCAGCTTACAGATTCTTACACTTTCTTCCAGCACGTCATCTCATAAATTATACCACTTTAGTTTAGACCTAACTGAGTGCAAGTGTGTCTGGCTTATATATCACTTCTGAATTTGGCTCTGTGAATGGAAAGTTGCTGAGTTTTTGACCTAACCTGCTGAATGTTTTTACATAGGAGGGCATGATCTGGCTCTACTTCAATGGTCCCTGCTGGAGTACAAATGCTGTAAGAGGAATGCCCTATGAACAGGAGCTGAAAAGCACTAGAAAAGTCTCCTGTCATGGCAGATTAGATATTAAAAGGAATTCTTTCAACAGAAACCAGCATTTCTATGTCTCTTTGCAAGTTCAGAATTTCCAGTGCAATTAGGTTAGCAATGTCTTGGCTTCTTTGATTAGCATGCTGTTTTTCCAGAGTAATTGTATCTCACTGCCACGTCTGAAAGAATCATTCATCAAAGGAACCAGACTGTGGACACGGATGTTTGGATGTTCTTGGCTAATTGTCAGTGATGTTTGTTTTTGAAATTAAATATTCAGATTTACATCTGTAAGAAGAAATGTCAGCTATAAGTGGACCTATTAAATGCCATCAGATGATTATGTGATGTTTAGAATATGTACACTGAAAACATAAAGAGCAAAATCCTTTTTGCTGGAATAATATTGCTAATTGACTGGGTTAATGAATTGTTAGATGGGCTTTTCATCATGGTTTGATTAGAAACAAATTAAGGTGTACATATTATTTGTGTGGTGTTGGACCTACCAATTCCTTTGTGTCACAGGTAGGATCACCTATTCTTGTCTGATGCCATTGTAACCCTTCTGCCAGTCAGAGTTGGCTGCAACAAGGGCCAGGTTCAGTATCTAGGGGTTCCTTTTCAACAATACAACACAAAACCAGCTTGAGCCCCCACCCAGTGACCTGGGACAATTACACACCACCCTCTGGGTGCCTCTAAGAGGCAATACTTCCCCTCTCACAAGCACAGAGTCTGAGTGTAGCAAAGAAATGTTTAATAAAAGGAGGGAAGTAACCCAGCATTAAATTGGGAAGACAGTGCAAACAGGGTTTCTAAACATAAACCATGAGCAAAAAACCCACCCCCAAGTAAGTTGGGCAGTGTCCATTTCCCTCAGGTTCTTAAGTCCAGCAGCCAAAAGTCCCTTTAATGTGCCTGTCCCTTGTCTGCACCCCACTCACAGTTGTTATCCTTGGTTAGGGCAGACCCAGAGTTCAGAGGTGCATCTGCAGAGTTCACCTTCCACCCTGGGTGGAGGGGGGTAAGAAGGAATCTTACTCTTTCCGCTGCCCAGGCACTTGCTCACTGTTTCTCTCCACCGGCCGCTCTGCCAGCTAATCGGTGCTCCGCTCCTCTTCTCCAGTTGCCCTGCCGGGGCCCATCACCATGTCTCTCTGCCAGCCGTCCTGCTGGCTGATCGCTGCGCCTCTCTGCCAGGCTCCACTCTGGTCCTCTCCACTGGCCACTTTGCTAGCCACCCTGCCAGCCATTGATCCACCAGGTGGTCTTCAAGTCTCACCGCTTATCACAGCTCTCAGTAATTTCAGCTGTTAGAGCCAGGGGAGCCTCATTGCTGGTGCACACTGGGCAATCTCTTGTATCAGAGACACTGTCCCAAGCAAGTCTAAGGCATGGCAACTAGGTATCAGTGATTTCAGCTCCGTGGTGTGTAACAAGACTCTTAATTGAGTCTAAATTAGCTCTTTTATTACACGGGGAGAGAAGAAGGGTCAAATGGTGTTTGGGGCCCACACCACCATATACAAACACCTGTCCCCCCCCCCCCCCCCCACCCTTCTCAACTCTCTGGGCTTTGGAACCCATGTCTCCTGCTTAGCGAGTGCCATTTAGTTGAGGGTGAATCCCTCAGTCAGGGTATGCAGTTCTGCTGCCCTTGATTTACACAACAAAGATAAAACACTTTACTACTCCTGCCTCAATAACAATGGGACTGGGGATCCAACACCAGCCAAAAGTGATCATTTGGGCAAGCAATCCCATCATGCTGAGCACCTAGGCAGGTTACTCCTGGGGGGATTCTGTGTGACTGCCTGCCTATAGAAAACGTGCCCGCCCTCTTTCCCCCACAGAATTCCTGTGCTTCCCTGCAGAAAATGGGAGGGAAGCAAAGGGAAGCCGCACAGGGGGCGACCATGAGTGCAGTTTGGGGGCACATGGGGTTATGTGCCATGGCCCCTCCCTCATTTCTGCAAGTACAGAGCTGCCCAGCTGAAGAAGGCTGGTCTCCGCTCTGCTGACTCTGCAGCTAAACGCCGCCTCCTGGGTCCTAGTGCCAGTCATGTTCCCCTTCTGTGTACTGGGAGCCTTCCTGTTTTCTGTGAAACAGTGAGTGCCCACAGTGGGGCCGGATAGGGAGGGGAAATGGGAGGGGTGATGTGGTGGGAGGAAGAGGCAGTGGGGAAGGTTCGGGATGGAATAGGGCAAGTGGAGGGGAATGTGGGAATGTGGGGAGAGGGATGGAGAAGAAAAGGGGTTAGGGGAATCATGGGGGGAAGCGGGAATCTGGCATGTGGCATCCTCTTGGCAGCAGCTGGGGCTCCCTTGTTAAGCAGGCCGATCGAACCCTCACCCTAACAAGCCCTACCCCACTACACCTGGACACCTCCGATGAGCCGCCCCACCCCCAGACCCCACCCCACTGATCTCCAACCAGCTGCACCTGGACCCCCAACCCATCAAGCCCCACTGTCCCAGCACTGAGACCTTCCTCCACTGAGCTCCCCATGCCCAGACAACCCTCCACTGAGCCCCATCTCTCCACATCCAGATCCCCCCTACTGAGCCCCGACCACCTTCACCTGGATTCCCTGCAGAGTCACATTGCCTCTGCACCCAGAACCCCCCAATGAACCCCTATGCATCCAGATCACTGAGCCATCTGCACCCAGATTGCCCCACACAGATACCTCTCACCTACACCTGGATCCCCCCACGTTAAGCCCCTCCACACTTGGATCCTGCTAGGCTGAGCCTGACCACCCACACTTGGTGCACCTGGCGCAGAGGGGCAGGACCCCAGGTTGTTTCTGGAGCAGGCCCAGCCCTTGCACTGTGTCAGTGTCAGGTGCAGCCTCACTACTGAGCCTCTGTACTGGGGTAAGTGGGACTTCAGGGTGATCTTCCACCTCAATGCAGCCTGTGGCCTGTACTCCCTACTGCCATGCTGGAGCTACATTTATTTATTGACAAATAAAATTTGCAGAATTTTGAAATATTGTGTGCATAATTTTTAATTTTTTGGCGCAGAATTCCCTCAGGAGTAGTGGGTGTGCCAAGGAAACAAGATCAGCTCCTGAAGTCCTCTTCCACAGCTCATCACTAGATGTCAGCAGAGAGTTCATTCAGACCCTGCTTATCAAACACTGACAGACCCTGGTCATCGGGCATGTAGGATCAAACCTGGGATTTCTGGAGCTTAGTGCATGAGTCTCTCTACTGCATGAGCTAAAAGCTAACTGGCTGTTAGCTAAGGCTGTAAAGCAGACTCATTAATCTCTCTCTCTCTCTCTCTCTCTCTAAGTGGTCTCAGTGCCACTAAACAGGACAGACCACCACACCCAGAAAACGTGTGGGTTACCTTTACACCATCCTTCTGCACTTTCCCCTTGGCTTTTCTTTAACATTTTTAAAAGTCACTTTGTATAATTGTTATCATCATTTGCATGACTAGAAGTGCTCACATTTTCCATCCCTTCTGATTGCTGATGGCCTGCTGATTTTTATTGACAGTTTGTAAAGGCATCCAGTAAACAGGTGGGTACGTGTCCTGAATAGAAAGGAGGCATGGCATGTAGGACTGTTACATTAAGATGTCTTCATTATCACACATTTTTTGAAACAGAGACAGGCTACTTGCCTGGTACCGTTTATGCTATTTATGATGCAGTAGACATTTGGGCCTGATCTTGCTTTCATGGAAATTAATAATAAAAACTCACAAAATTAAATGAGAGGGAAACTTTTTTTTACCCCTCCCCCCAAAATATAGTGTAAGAGCATTTCAGACAAGGGGTTTCTTTTTTATTTTTAATCGTGACTGCATTCCTCTCCCTTCCTTCACTTAGCTTGGTAATCAAGTTTTGGTTTGAGTTTTATGCTTCTGCAAACAGGCAGGCAGAGGAGAGTATGAGTGACTCTGTTCTTTTTCCCTTTAAGACAAGTTAGACCACATTTGTACCACAGTTTAGCTGGGTTTACTTCTAAGTCCTTTTCTGACTAAGGGAAAAAAAATCCTTCCAAGGCACTTTCCTGGGAACTGGATGTTACTACAAGGATTTCTACATTAAACTTAGAATCGTGAGCCCCAGAAAACAAATATTGAAATGAGAGTATTTTCTTTTAAGACCTAAGTAGTTAGTCCCAGTTTAAGAATTTTTGGGGCTAGATCTTCAGCTTAAAGGTTTAAAACATCATTGGTAGGGCCCTACCAAATTCACGGCCATGAAAAATGCATCACAGACCGTGAAATCTGGTCTTCCAGTGAAATCTGGTCTTTTGTGTGCTTTTACCCTCTACTATACAGATTTCATGAGGGGAGACCAGCATTCCTCAAACTGGGGGTCCTGACCAAAAAGGAGATTGCAGGGGGGGGTCACAAGCTTATTTTAGGGTGTTGCAGTATTGCCAGCCTTACTTCTGCGCTGCCTTCAGATCTGGGCAGCTGAAGAGCAGTGGTTGTTGGCCAGCTCTAAAAGCAGTACCCCACCACCAGCAGCAGCGCAGAAGTAAGGGTGGCAATACCATACAATGTCACCTTTACTTCCACACTGCTGCCTTCAGAGCTGAGCAGCAGGAGAAGGGTGGCTGCTGACTGAGGGCCCAGCTCTGTAGGCAGCAGCACAGAAGTAAGGGTGGCAATATCATACTATTCCATGCCATCCTCACTTCTGTGCTGCTGCTGGCAGCGGCTCTGCCTTCAGAGCTAGGCTCCCGGCCAGCAGCTGCCACTCTCTGGCCATCCAGTTCTGAAAGTAGCGCCGTCGCCATCAGCAATGCAGAAATAAGGGTAGTAGAATCACAACCCCCCTAGAATAACCTTGTGACCCCCCCACAACTTCTTTTTCAGTCAGGACCCCTACAATTACAACACTATGAAATTTCAGATTTAAATAACTGAAACATGAAATTTACAATTTTAAAAATCCTATGACGGTGAAATTGATCAAAATAGACCATGAATTTGGTAGGGCCCTAATCATAGGTCCATTAACTTGAAGTTAAGACAAAATAGATTTATTCTTACCCATAGCCCTGTAAAGGTAGGTAATATATCCACAGTACTTTGTATTTTACACTTACTGGATCCATAGCTCAGAGAATATGCTTAGCTATTATTTTTAGAGGGGGGTACCTAAAAACTACACTTTAAATCAATGGAGCTGCACTGATTTACTCCCTGGCCGATTCAAGTGTGAAATCCTAAATTCCTCATGCAGGCAAAATTCCCATTAACTTTTATAGTAAATCCTGAAACTTAGGGCCAGATTTACAGAGGTATTTAGGCCCCGAAAGGTTCAGATAGCACCAAGTTGGATTTTCAAGTGTGCCTAAGCAGGTTAGATGCCTAGCTCCAGTTGAGTCTCAGTGGGACTTCAAGACTTTCAATGGGAGTTAGGCAACTAACTCATCCCACTAGACACCTATCTGTATTTTTAGACACTTAAATAGTAAATCTGGCCCTGGGCTTTCAGAATAAAGTTATGATAGAGTTTGATAGTTTCATGTGAGTGAGGACTACATGATTTGGTCCTAAGACAGAGACAGGGGGATTTATATTTATATACTTAAAACAAACAAACAAACAAACAAACCTGTACCAGCCTGCAAATACAGTACCTACCATACAGGTTCTAGGTATTCACATTTAAAAGTAATAGCTAAGCACATTCTGTGAGTTACTAGTCCAGTATTGCATAACATATAATAAACTGGGGACATATTACCTACCTTTACAGGACTGTTTGTCAGAATACATCTGATTTGTCTTGGCATTTGAAATATATTTATAGCATATACTTTTTCATGACTGGCTGAATAAATATGTGCATGATTACATTTTTCTCCTATTGGTATCTAGAGAAATGAAACTGGTGCCTTGAGCCATGTTTTTCACCAGCAACCATTGTCACTTGAACATAATAATGCTTTAAAAACCTGCAAGACTTTTCAAGAAACCCCAGTTCCCCCTTCCTCTTTCCAGCTGCTGATTTGATTTCCTAGTTGGAATAGATTTCTTTTTATTTTGGGTTGTTTCCATGGTAGAGAAATCAGCTTGGACAGGAGTCCAGAAGGAACCCAGCCTTAAAATATTTTACCTTTCAAATAAAATCACTTTGGAGTACACTGTGTAACAGGCATTGCCTGAGTGCGTGGAACATCCCATGTAAATATTCATTGTGTACTGTAAATATTTTTGTTAAAATATTAGTGCACCATTTCTGAATATATAAAGTAGTCCCCTGGGTATAGTTTTAACAGCCAGGACATGTGGTATCCCTGTGCAATGAGAAAAACAAATATAATCCTTACATTATTTTTAATCAAAGGCACCAGAGATTTCTCCTGGTCTGAAATTGCATGTGTATCAGTTCTGTGCCTCTCCTATTTCCTTTGCTGTGATTTATGTTTTCAAAAATTTATGGTTGTATGTTCCTGTTGAATTGAGCTCTGTGACAGTATAACTCAAGATGAGCTCAGCAACTTAGTTTGCTGCTGCTGTCTTGCTTTTATAAAACCTCTGTGTAAAGTGTCTGCATCATGTATAGTAATAAATTTTTGGTCTGATCATGCAGTTCTTCCAGCAAATAAATGGGAGTTTTGCATGTGAAAGGACTGCAGGATCAGACATAGCAATAGATCACAGGCCAGTTTTTATTTAGACATATGATAGCCAGCCAAATTATACCTTGAGTATATGTGTTCCCATGGAATGTCACCAAGTTTAGAGGCAACAGGGAAATTTCCAACGGGGTGCCAGGACTTGAAGACCCTTTGAGACTCCTGCAGTCATTGACAGATTAACTACAGACCCACTGATCTGTGACTGAAAGTCCTAAGAAGTCCTAACAAAATTTTGATCCACAGCTAGATTAGGTGAAGGGGGCAACTCCACAGAAGAATAAGAACAGGCGGTCAGAATGTGATAAATTGGATAAAGAGAACATGGAGGACTGGACAAGAAGCAATTGGCTTAAATTGCTGCATGGGAGATTAAGGTTAGACATTAGGAAATCTTCCTAACTGTCAGGGTATTTCAGCACTGGAACAAATTAGCTAGGAAGGTTGTGGAATCTCCATCATTGGAGGTTAAATACTTACCGGTAATTCTGCCTCAGTGCTGGGGACTGGATTAGATGAACTAGCAAGGTCCCTTCCCATTCTACATATCCATGATTCTATGATGTGGAAGGAGGTGGAACAGAATTGGCCTAACTTCCCTCTGCTGCCTCTTGTGTTTGACTTAAGTATGGTATCGTGCTAGACATGAGCTGAGAAAGTGCACTAAAAGGCAGCAAGTGATCTGAGAAAGTGCACTAAATTCAAGCAAAAGGCAGCAAGATAGCACTTGTGGCAGGCCAAACATTGAAGCACCTGAGCCTGCTGGAGAATCACGATACGAAGAGGCACATATAACCTTCACATCAGGGGAAATAAGAAAATATGTAACCACCTGTAGTCAGTAGGAGTTTTCGCTAGAATTCATGGAATTCTAGAAATAAGAGGTGGAAAAGAACCAACAGGTCAGCTTCCCTACTACTACCAGATTGTTTCTTAGAGTGTGCTTTCTAGTAGGTTATGCAATCTTTTTACAGGGCAAGCAGTGGAGTTTTAGTACTTCCCTCAGGAGTCTTTCCACTAACAAACCTCAATGACAGGAAACTTTCCTGATACGTACTCCTGGCTAATGCAGCACAGGGTTGTTTGGGTTTATTTGATTTTTTTAAATCAAATTGGAAGAAACTTTGTAATAAAACTGTTAAGCTTTCATCTTCAAACTAGATTATTTAAATGAAAATCCGATTTTAAGGTATGACAGTGCAAGAATGTGACACATTGACTGTACCAGAGAGAACCCACGAGTTAAAACTGGAAGCACTTTATCCCAATGCCAGGTACAACTTTAAAAGGTGAGAGACAAAATGACCTAGTTTATTTGTCCAGTTTTAGTGTCCTCACGTAGTTGGATGTAAAGAAATGATGGCCTGGTAAAAGCAGAAGGTTGGAGGCACAGCAAATTGTAATGGGAAAATTGATGCCATTAAAACAAAAGCAGTCAAGTAGTGGGAATTTTGGCTGAGCTTGCGAGACCCCATGCTCAATTTTATGGCATTTCCCTGTCTGTTGATAGCACAATAATTTTTGTAAACTGCAGTCAATCAATTCCAAAATTTCAGGAAAGGTTCTAGGTATCAATGGGCAGATTTGGGAGGAAATTGAAAAACCTGAAGGGGGAATTTTGGAGACACAGGGCCCTTCTGCCATCAGTTCAGCAAAGTCACAGCTTCAAGCACCTCTGCAATTGCTTGTAGAACTGGTTGATGACATCCATTAACACCTTCTAGCATAACAATATTCCCTTCTCATCTGTTCCTGTCCCCTCAATAGAGTTGAACAGGTTGATGGGCTGAATGATCTATCTCCCAGACAGAAAGAGGAGATAAGGTGGACGAAGAGGGGAATGCAGGGAAGGGGAGCTATACAGAGCCCTGACATTGGAGGGGAGGGAGAATGGGGGACCCTGGATTAGGGGTATGGGAGCACAGAACCCCTGTCATGGTGGGAAGTGGAGGGCATAGGGCAGGGGTTCTCAAACTGGAGTCGGGACCCCTCAGGGGGTCATGAGGTTATTACATGGGGGGTCGCGAGTTGTCAGCCTCCACCCTAAACCCCGCATTTCCTCCAGCATTTATAATGGTGTTAAATATATAAAAATGTGTTTTTAATTTATAAGGGGGGGTCGTACTCAGAGGCTTGCTATGTGAAAGGGGTCACCAGTACAAAGTTTGAGAACCACTGGCATAGGGGGAAGGAGGAAATTGGAGCGCACACAGAGCACGTGATATGAGTGTGTGGGGAGGCAATGGGGAGTATATAGAGCTCCTGTCATGGTAGGAAGTAGAGGCCATGGCGGGGAGGGGTGCTTAGAAAGTACCTGGCATGAGTGCAGAGAATGGGAGACACTAGTATGCAGGGTTGGGGCACACAGAACACCTGATATGGTGGGAAAGGGGGACCTGGCATGGGTGAAGAGAATGGTGGGCCCTGCAATAGAGGACACAGAGCATCTAGTATGAAGGAGGTAGTAAAGGGGTTGCAGTGAATCCATAAAATAGTTGGATATGGGAGGGTGTCACACAGGAAACTTGTGGGGAAGAATAGAGAGATGCAATAGTCCCTGTGATGTACAATGTGCTTGGCCTACAGACGCAACCAAGTGTGTAAACCTCTAGTATCCATACTGCCTGTAAGGTTTACTTGCTTCACAACAGAGTTTGTTCTAGTATTTGTGCAATGCATATTCACAGATCTTCACATTAACATGCAAAACCAATATGCTACCTACAGAAGCATTCTGGACTCAGAAGCACACCAGTGGAAGCCAGTCCAGTCTTGTTGACTTATATATTGCAAATCTTGCAGGATCCTGAAACTCATGAGTTATTATTCATTATTTGTACAGTAGCAGGAGCCCAAAGGATAAGGCACCTTCCGAACAAGATGCACAGTCCCTGCGTAGCAGAGCATATAATTTAAAAAAGATAAAGACATAGGAGGAGTGCAGGAAGGGGATACAAAGTATAAGCAAAGGGATTGGGGTTGTGATCTATGGGGATCATATTAAGTTACTTTAGCTGTCTTTGAAAAGCTAAACACACTAAGTCCCCTTCTCCACCTTCCCAGCCTACAACCGTTCAGCTCTTTCTGCTTCCTCCACATCAATCCAAACTGCAATTCCACTTTGAGAGCTGTCCAAGCAAAGATCTTGGTGAGCAGCAGTGCAAGTGGAGAGGAGCAGGCAGAAGCCAGGTTGGAGGGGATTGAAGACAAAAACTGGAGAGGAGGAATTTGAGGCAATGGCTGCAAGCTGCAAGTTTGGTGATAGAGGGAAAAAGGGGAATGGGGTGAGAGTGGGAGTTGGATGAGTGAGGGTGTAGTTTAGGAATGGTGGCTTTTTAAGGATGGGAAAGACTAGAGCATGCCTGGATCGTGAGAGCGAGGAAGAAGGTGAAATTGGGGACAAGGGAGGTCAAGAGAAGTTGGAATCATTGAAGCAGGTGAAGGGCATAGAAAAGGAGACCAAGGAAGAAAAGTTGGTGTTGATGACAGTGGATATCATGTCCCAGATGTGGACTGGTCACAGAGCTTCCATCCCACAGAGATACATGAAGATGTGTTCTCTTTAAGACACTTTAATGCACTGCTCACTCTAGCTATTACCATCTCAGGTAAGGTATGTTACACAGGATACCACCTACTGTGTAAACATTAGGATACAGTTTAACATTCCATTACATCTCCCTCTTTAATTTTACATTCCAATCACATACAAAGTTTACACTATCATACTTTAAAGTTCAGTACAGTTCAGTCTGTTAAATGTCTCTGAATGTTACTGTTTTTTTAATTACACAAACATGTAACAACTTTACATCTGGCTGTTTATTAGTTGCAATGATTGGTGTGGAATCTTTGTGTCGTGTTCTGCATCTGCCAACTATAGAGCTTGCTCTGTTGATTGTTCTTTCTGAGGCACAAAGTGTAGAAGTCTACTTTTTTTGTTGAACTCTCCATTGTTAGGCCTGGTCTATACTATGAGTTTAGGTCGAATTTAGCAGCGTTATCTCAATTTAACCCTGCACCCGTCCACATGACAAAGCCCTTTTTTCGACTTAAAGAGCTCTTAAAATTGATTTCTTTACTCCACCCCCGATGAGGGGATTAGCGCTGAAATCAGCCTCACCAGGTTGAATTTGGGATATTGTGGACGCAATTCGACGGTGTTGGCCTCTGGGAGCTATCCCAGAGTGCTCAGTTGTGCCTGCTCTGGACAGCACTCTCAACTCAGATGCACTGGCCAGGAATACAGGAAAAGGCCCACGAACTTTTGAATCTCATTTCCTGTTTGGCCAGCGTGGCGAGTTCACCTGCACAGGTCACCATGCAGAGCTCATCATCACAGGAGACCATGCAGTCCCAGAATCGTGAAGAGCTCCAGCATGGACCAAACGGGAGGTACGCATTCTGATCGCTGTATGGGGAGATGAATTTGTGCTGGCAGAACTCCGTTCGAAAAGATGAAATGCCAAAATACTTGAAAAAAATCTCCAATGGCATGAAGGACAGAGGCTATAACAGGGACCTGTAGCAGTGCCATGTGAAAATTAAGGAGCTCAGGCAAGCCTATCAAAAAACCAGAGAGACAAACGGCCGCTCCGGATCAGAGCCCCAGACATGCCGCTTCTATGATGAGCTGCATGTCATTCTAGGCAGTACCCCAACCCTGTGCTTTGACTCCGTCCAAGGAGTGGGAGACAACATGGAAGCAGGTTTTGGGGGTGAGGAAGATGATGATGAAGAGGAGGTTGTAGATAGCTCACAGCAACGAAGCGGAGAAACCAGTTTCCCCAACAGCCAGGATCTGTTTATCACCCTGGACTGGACCCAGTACCCCCCGAACCCACCCAAGGTGGGCTCCCGGACCCTGAAGCCAGAGAAGGGACCTCTGGTGAGTGTAAATATTATATATGGTTTAAAAACAAGCATGTTCGATGATTAATTTACCCTGGCATTTGCGGCCAGTACAGCTACTGGAAAGGTCTGTTAATATGTCTGGGGATGGAGCGGAAATCCTCCAGGACATTGCCATAAAGCTCTCCTGGATGTACTCCCAAAGCCTTTGCAAAAGGTTTCTGGGGAGGGCAGCCTTATTCCGTCCACCATGGTAGGACACTTTACCACGCCAGGCCAGTAACACATAGTTGGGAATCATTGCAGAACAAAGCATTGCAGCGTATGGTCCTGGTGTTTGCTGGCATTCAAACAACATCCGTTCTTTATCTCTCTGTGTTACCCTCCGGAGAGTGATAACATTCATGGTCGCCTGGCTGAAATAGGGTGCTTTTAGTAAGCGGACATTCAGAGGTGGCCATTCCCGCTGGGCTGCTTGCCTGCGGCTGAACAGAAATGTTCCCCTCTGTTAGCCACGCAGTGGGAGGAGGGGTGAAGCCATCATCCCAGAGAATTGGGTGTGTGGTTGGGGCGGGGGGGGGGGGGTTAAACTGCCAACTCATTTTGAATGGCCAACCCAACAGCTACTTCATATGGGAAATGAAGGTTCTGCTGTTTGAAACGATTCCCACATGTTATGAAGGTTAAAGAAGCCAAAAGACTGTAGCTTACCATGGCTGCCTGCAAGCTGAATTCTGCTGCCCAGCCCTGCGTGAGTGATCTCTCACACCAAACCGGCATACCCTCAATAAGAGGCAAAATGCGATCTTTTAATGAAAGCACATGTGCTATGTAATGTTAACAGCAAGGTTTACCGTGAAAGAGTGTACCCATTGTTCTATAAAATGTGTCTTTTTAACTACCACTCTCCCTTTTTCCCCCTCCACCAGCTGCATATGTTTCTCCTTCCAAGAGGCTAGCGAAGATTAGAAGGTGAAAAAAACGCACTCATGATGAAATGCTCTCTGATCTCATGCTGTCCTCCCACACTGACAGAGCACAGCAAAATACGTGGAGGCAGACAATCTCAGAGTGCAGGAAAACACAATATGATTGCGAGGAGAGATGGCAGGTTGAAGATGATAGGTGGCGTCAGCTTGCTGAAAGACGGCAGGAATCAATGCTCAGGCTGCTGGAGGATCAAACTCATATGCTCCAGCGTATGGTTGAGCTTCAGGAAAGGCAGCAGAAGCACAGACTGCCACTACAGCCTCTGTGTAACCAACCACCCTCCTCCCCAAGTTCCATAGCCTCCTCACCCAGACACCCAAGAACACAGTGGGGGGCGGGGGGCTTCTGGCCACTCAGCCACTCAACCCCTGAAGATTGTCAAAGCAACAGAAGGTTGGCATTCAATAAGTGCTGTGTGGCCTTGTTCTTCTCTCCTCCACCACCCCTCCTGGGCTACCTTGACAGTTATCCCCCTATTTGTGTGATGATTAAATAAAGAATGTGTGAATGTGAAGCAACAATGACTTTATTGCCTCTGCAAGTGGTGATCGAAGGAGGGAGAAAAGGGTGCTTAGCTTACAGGAAAGTAGAGTGAACCGGGGGTGGGGGGGTTCCATCAAGAAGAAACAAACAGAATTTTCACACCGGCCATTCCTGAAACTGGTTTTCAAAGCTTCTCTCATGCGCACCGTGCCCTCCTATACTTTTCTAACTGCCCTGGTGTCTAGCTGTGCATAATCAGCAGCCAGGCGATTTGCCTCAACCTCCCACCCTGCCATAAACATCTCCCCCTTACTTTCACAGATATTATAGAGTGCACAGCAAGCAGTAATAACAATGGGAATATTGGTTTCACTGAGGTCTAAACAACTCAGTAAACTGTGCCAGCATGCTTTTAAATGCCTAAATGCATATTCTACTACCATTCTGTACTTACTCAGCCTATAGTTTAACAGCTCCTGACTGCTGTCCAGGGTGCCTGTGTATGACTTCATGAGCCATGGCATTAAGGGGAAGGCTGGGTCCCCAAGGATAACTATAGGCATTTCAACATCCCCCACAGTTATTTTCTGGTCTGAAGAGTAAGTCCTTTGCTGCAGCTGTTGAAACAGACCAGAGTTCCTGAAGATGCGAGCGTCATGTACCTTTCCCGGCCATCCCTAGTTGATGTTGGTGAAACGTCCCTTGTGATCCACCTGTGCTTGCAGCACCATTGAAAAGTACCCCTTTTGGTTTATGCACTCGCTGCCTTGGTGCTCCAGTGCCAAGATACGGATATGGGTTCCATCTATTGCCCCCCCCCAGAGTTAGGGAATCCCATTGCAGCAAAGCCATCCACTGTGACCTGCACATTTCCCAGACTCACTACCCTTGATATCAGCACCTCAGTGATAGCGTTGGCTACTTGCATCACAGCAGCCCCCACAGTAGATTTGCCCACTCCAAATTGATTCCCAACTGACCAGTAGCTGTCTGGCGTTGCAAGCTTCCACAGGGCTATCGCCACTTGCTTCTCAGCTATGACGGCTGCTCTCATCTTGGTATTTTTGCGCTTCAGGACAGAGGAAAGCAAGTCACAAAGTTCCATGAAAGTGCCCATATGCATGCAAAAGTTTCCTAGCCACTGGGAATCGTCTCAGACCTGCAACATTATGCGGTCCCACCACTCTGTGCTTGTTTCCTGGGCCCAGAATCAGCGTTCCATGCCATGAACCTGCCCAATTGACACCATGATGTACACCTTGCAGGAGCCCATAGTTTGTGAGAAGTCTATGTCCATGTCCTCATCACTCTCATCACTGCGCTGCAATCGCCTTCTCTTCGCCTTGTTTTGCTTTTCTTGCAGGTTATGGTTCTGCATATCCTGCTGGATAATGTGCGTGGTGTTTATAGTGCTCATAATTGCTGCGGTGATCTGAGTGGGCTCCATTTTTCCAGTGCTATGGTGTCTGCGCTGAAAAAAGGCGTGAAACGATTGTCTGCTGTTGCTCTGACGGAGAGAGGGGCAACTGACAACATGGCTTACAGGGTTGGACTACAGGGAATTAAAATCAAGAACGGTGGTGGCTTTGCATCAAGGAGAAATAGAATGGCCCCCTCAAGGATAGAACTCAAAACTCTGGGGTTAGCAGGCCATTGATTTCACGGAGAGAGGGAGGGGGGAGAAAATGAATACAAACAAATCTGGTCTATTTCTTGTATTGATCCACTTCATCTATCTTTATACATCTTGCTGGCAGCAGATGGTGGAGTACGACTGCTAGCCATCCTCATCTCCTGGATGCTCATTAGAAGATGGTGCAGTACAACTGCCAGGA
Source organism: Dermochelys coriacea (assembly GCF_009764565.3). Classification (NCBI taxonomy): domain Eukaryota; kingdom Metazoa; phylum Chordata; order Testudines; family Dermochelyidae; genus Dermochelys; species Dermochelys coriacea. The sequence goes on from NC_050069.1 coordinate 198,929,240, forward strand.
AGACTGAATCGCCACATCACTCCCATGTTTTCCCAGGCACCCCTGATGACCTCACCGAGGTCAGCTAAAAGAGCACCCTGGAGTACAGTGATGATGGCTACCAGTCATACTGCACTGTCTGCTGCCAAAAGGCAATGAACTACTGCTGTGTAGCAATGCAGTACCACAACTGCCAGCATGCAGGAGACATATGGTGACGGGCTCCATGCTTGCCGTGGTATGGCATCTGTACGGATAACCCAGGAAAAAAGGCGTGAAACGATTGTCCGCTGTTGCTTTCACAGAGGGAGGGAGGGAAGGGGGGGCCTGACGATATGTACCCAAAACCACCTTCGACAATGTTTTGCCCCATCAGGGATTGGGATTTCTATCGAGAATTCAAATGGGCGGCGGACACTGCGGGAACTGTGGGATAGCTACCCACAGTGCAACGCTCTGGAAGTTGACGATTGCCTCGGTACTATGGACGCATTCCACCGACTAAATGCACTTAGAGCATTTGTGTGGGGACACACACAATCCACTGTATAAAAATGCTTTCTACAAAACTGACTTCTACAAATTCAACCTAATTTCGTAGTGTAGACATCACCTTAGTCTCGAACACAACTGATCCAGACAATGAGTTTTTTCTTTATGACAGTTGGAGTTCTCCCTCCTTTTTTCTCCATCAAGTTTGACTCAAACACAGTCACTAGATTTTAGAGCCAGTTGTTCTGTAACTGACTGTCATAAAATTGTTCATAAACTTTTTTTGCCTTTTTATCTGATTTGGCTACTCTCTTCATATCTGGCCACTCTGGAGACTGGAAAAGAACCTAGGTCAAAACAGTAGTTCTGAGATGTCTTCCCATCAGGAGTTGTGCTGGACTATATCCAACAGCTATTATTGATGCTGATCAGTAGCTTGGAAGAGCAAGGAATGCATTTTCCTCCTGTAAGATTTTCTTATCTGTCTGTATGGCTCTCAACCTCTGAATTCATTTGTTGGTAATGTAGGCTGCTAGTAATGTGATCAAAATCATATTTTCTTTTGAATGACTAAAATTCCACTGTGGTGAACTGTGTAGTCCATTGTCCATCACTAGTTGTTCTGGAATAGGAAAATGAGCAAAAATGCACTTCAGTTGCTCAATAACATTGTGACATGAAGTGCATTATTTCTGTATATCTGGAAAAATAGTCCACTGTGACCAGTGATGATGTTCCCTGAATTCACATAAATCTGTAGTTGTCTCTTCCCAGGACCATCTGGTAGATGTGTTATTAAAGGTTTTTTGCATTTTGTTGTTATGTTAATTCTGAAATATTCACATGCAGATACTTTATGTCCTTGCAGATGCCTGGTCACCACATTGACTGGTTGGCCCATTCACAGCATTTAGTTAGTCTTTGATATGTCCTTCATGGATGAGATTTAGGATTTCTCCTCTCATTTCATCTGGAAGTACAATGCAATTGCCTTTAATTATGAATCCATTTGTCTTGCTTAATTGTCCACGTACCACAGAGTAGTTTCTTGTCACTCATTGGTATCCTTTGCATACTTGGGCCAGCCAGCCCTAATGTAATTTAGAACTCCTTTAAGTTGCATTACTGTCAAGATTACTTGTCGTAACTGGTGTAGTTTCTTTTCAGTCTTTTGTCTTTCACAGTATCCATGCACCTTTATGTCCTCTTCAAGTTGAGTGCATCACTGGGTTCTGTGACAGAGTGTTTGCTATTACCAGATTTTTCCCAGAAACATATTTGGCAATTGGGTTAAATTGCATTAACCTTATCAATAGACCTTGGCATCTCAGTGGTGCTCAATCCAGGTCTTTTCCATAGATGATCATGAAAAGCAGTTTGTTTTTGTTTATGTTTGTTATTAGTGTAAAAGAATCCATTCCACACAAATCTCTGTAGAAGTTCTCACATGCCCATACACTTGCCTTGCACTCCTTTTCGATCGGTGCATATCATCTTTCTGCTTCTGTGAGTATGCGAGAGCAAAACACAATTGGCTTCCACTCAGAGCCATGTTGTTGCAATAATTCACAGCCTAGCCATAGCTGCTTGCCTTAGTACTGAATATTGTGGGTTTGTTCACATCATAGTACTAGAGAACTGGAGCAGCTGAGATAATTTCTTTTACCTTTTGGAAGGAAATTTCTTGATTTAGCCCCCATAACCACAACGTGTTGGAATTTAATAGTTCATTCAGTGGTTTTGTCACCATGGAAAGGTCAACCAAGGTAATTTACTGTCTCCAGTACACATCTCAGTTCTGATACATTTGTTGGTGCATTCAATTCTCAAATAGCTTTTACTTTCTCAGGGCAAGTATGGATTCAACCTTAGTTTATTGTCTGTCCCAAAAAACTTGATTTGACACATTTTTCCTTGTTTAGCTTCAGTCTGCACTAACTGACTAGGCTTAGAGCTTTGATGAGGGTTTTGTTGTGTTCTTTCATCAAAGATCCATATATCAAAATATTCCCCATGAAAACTACAACTCCATTTGTGTTCATTAATAGTTCTGCCATCGTTCTTTGGAAAAAAATTCAGGTGCACTAGTAATCCCAAGAGATAACTTCAAAAGCAAAATCTTCTGAAGGGTCTGATAAATGTAGTCAGTCTAGCACTCTCTTTGGCTAAATAAATTTGCCAGATTCTGCTTGAGGCATCCAGCTTGAAGAATACTGTAGCTCCTTCCACTTTGGGGAGGAAGTCGTCCTTTGTTGGGAGGATATATTTTTCTTTCAACTGCTTCATTAAGTTTTAAGATCCACACAGATTCATATTTTCCATATTTCTTTATAACTGCTACCATTGGGGCACACCCTGCTGTTAGCTCAGAGATTTTTTTTTTATTATGCCAATCTGTTCCATTCTCTTTAACTCAGTTTCCACTTTGTGAAGCAATGTGAGAGGAATCCTCTGAGATGTATGTATACTATATGAGCGGTTTCCAAAGTTTTTCCCCACAAGGACCCCTTTGGCAATTTACCAAGTGTAGTCTGGTACTACTGGAATGTCCCCACCAGTGTGGGACTGCCCCAGCCAGCGTGACTTCACAAGCACAGTGTATGCAAGGTCACGACCTCTGCACAGCACGACCTTGCAAGCATGGTGCACAAGAAGTGCATGAGAGGTCACATAGTTCACAGGGTGCCATTTTGGGAACAAGATGGCATCCTCAGACCCCACTTTGGGAACCACTGCACTATATAGTTCAGCATTGTCTCAAAGTTATTTGTACTGGATCTCCTTTCAAAAGTCCAACATCACCACCTCTCACTAGGCTGCTACATTGCAGTGGAGAAGGTTGTTGATCTTTGATCCTTTGATCACAAACTCTGAATGCAAAGCTTTTGTTTTTGTAAGTTGTTTCTATGGTGAACTGGCCCAGGCAGTTCAGAATCCCTCCAGGGCTAGTCAAGATTGTGTCAGGTAATTTCAGCTCTGGGAGGGGATGAAGGTGATTATAAGACCCTTCTGATATGCTGGACCATCCCTAGGGCAGTGCGGGGCCCAGGACAAATCCCCTCTTTGGCCGAGGCCCCAGCCCCACTCCACCCCTTCCCCCAAGCTTCGCCTCGTCTCTTTCTGCCCTGCTCCGCTCACTCCCTGCCCCCATTCCACTCCTTTCCCGAATCCCCCATCATGGCCCCACCTCTTTCCGGCTTCTGCCCCCTCCCCTGAGCAATGCTGGGAGCTGGCGGGGTGGAGCAGAGCGGAGCAAAGCGGGGCAGGCTGGGGCCAGGTTGCTCGTTGCTGCCAGTGCCAGGCCTCCCGATAACCTCCCAGGCCACCCTGGACCCCGCGTCCTGAAGCAGTTGCCCCAGTCTGTCCTATGGATGGGACGGCTCTGCTAATATGACTCTCATATCTGCTCCTGAGTCAACTTTAAATTCAATAGTCTTTCCATGAATAGTCAGTTTCACTCTCCAGGCAGGCTCTGTCTCATCACATTTGATAGATCCCAGAAACAATGGCGCTTGACTGTCTGTAACATGAGTCTGCTCCCTGGCTGCCCTAGTACTGCAACAGATGCAAAATGTCCATATTTAGTGTATTCATTAAATCTTATTCCTTTGGCTGGACATACACTTTTGGGGCTATGAATTTTTCCACTCTTTTGAATTTCATCTTCTTAGTTATTCTGGCAGTTATCACTCCTTGCCTCAGGGGGTTTATGATAATGACATTTAGGACACATGCTGTGTCTGTTTACAGCTTCTAAGATAGTTTCTGGTTCGGCAAGTTTGTTTTGCTGTTTCACAAGTTCAGATTGCTTTTCTATTTGAATAGCTGTGGGTAGGGTTAAATTTGTTTTTAGTTATAGCTGATATGAAAGACTGTTGTCTGTCAGACTAATAATCAATATATCTGCCATATTTCCATGTTTTACAGGCCCCCCCAAAATATCATTTTTTTTCAGCCAATGCAAGTAAAGCTCTGATAAAAATAAATTCAGCAGAGCACCCTGGTTAATGAATTATCTGGTGAAAACATGCCCTTTCATAAACCACATTTCTCTGAAGTATAAAGTATGCATCAAACATAGCCAGAACTTTTTATAGTCCTCTTTGTGGCTGTCTTCAGTAAAGGTAAAAGACATAGATATGTTCTGCCTACTTCCCAATAGCATAAATTAAAGAGCATACCTGAATATCTCCAGTTTCCTTGTGGAGTTTGGCTGCAATGTGAAATTTTGCAAAATGCTGCTTTCTAGTTAGTCCATTCTGAAGGTCTGTCAAAGCTGACATTCTCTGGGGTGTTGTAGAGTGGCATGTTGATGAGAACAAACCTGCAACCTTAATTTTTTCTTCTTCTGCTTGCAAGGCTGTGTTGCTACTCTCCATCCACTTCTTTTCTCCTCTTGCATTAGTTATGCTGCCTTCACTTCTGACACCATGTCATGTACCAGATATGTACCGGTTACAGAGCTTCCACCACAAAGACATATATGAGGATATGTTCTCTTTAAAGCACTTTGGGTGTGTCTACACCACAATTAAACACCCACCGCTCGCCCGGGCTATGGGGCTGTAAAATTGCAGTGTAGACATTTGGCTCAGGCTGGAGCACAGGCTCTGAGACCCTGTGAGTGGGAAGGGTCCCAGAGTTTGGCCTTCAGCTCAAGCCTGAATGTCTACAGCTCAGTTAAACAGCCTTGAAGCCTGAGCCTGCGAGCCCAAGGCAGCTGACACAGGCCAGTCGTGAGTGTTTAACTGCAGCGTAGACATACCCTTAAATGCATTGTGGCTGTAGCTATTGGCAGCTTGGGAAAGGTATGTTACACATGACACCACCTAGAGGGTAAACGTTGTAATAGTTTAATATTCCATTACAGTGGAGAAGGAGGGAGTGCCGGTAAATAACATTAACAGGTGAGGTGGGCAATTTTTTTTTGAAAATGCTCGGGGAAAAGTTTCTCCATTTTTCAAAGAAGCTCAAATTGACACTTTCATTTCATCATGTCAAACCCAAAAATTCCTAGAAAAATAAAACATATATTAGAAGGAGGGGTCATTTGCAATGCCACTTTGGAAGGTACTGAATTGATATTTAACTGGTTAGTGCTTCTTTGTAGAGCACAGAAAAGGACCCTAGTTCATTTTGCAGGGGGGTACCCACCCAAAAGTCAGAACAAGTGATTTTGTTTTTATGTTTTCAGTGGTTAAAGTCCCAGCCCTGTACCCTTGGGAGTCAGTGGATGGGTGTTACATCACCAGTCCCAATCACCAGCTGGCCAGTCAGAAGATGGCTTTGCATTTGTAATATTTCACCCAGTGCCCCACATATTCATCACAAGTGGCCTCAGTTGGAAAACTACTGATCGCTCACCATTTGAAATACAGCAATTTTCTCAGGAACAACTGAAAAACCTGCTGCCACAAAATATTCCTTCATTTGTCACTTTGAGTTCTCTGTAGGTTCTTAATAAACAGACAGACCTATTCTCTTGAGCCAGGCAGAGAAACTGGGTTAAACATTTTTGCTTGACACACTTGTTAATATCAGTTGTATTCTCTGTGGTGTTCTGGAGAAGAAAGCACAGAGCATGTGTCACTTTTACAACCACTAATCGAGCATGGCTGTGACTCATAGCACTTTTCTAACTCTGCTGTTTACCTCTGTTGTCCCCTTTTTGAGCCAACCAGCTAGTCAAAGTTCAGGGCCCTGAAGATGTTTCAGCTGGAAGTAGAAATTGATGATGCAGTCTTGTATTTTCTTTGACGCAATCTTGTTTATTTACAAGGAATGTAAGAAGTCCTGTGTCTCTGGATGCAGAAGGAGCCAAGAACAAAAGGAGCAGTTTCTTAGCTTACAGCCCTCAAGCCTCTTTAGCCAACACCAGACCCAAAAAATCTCTCTCGCTAGCTTATTCCAGGGTCTGTTGTTAATTTAGATGGAACATATGGACGAAAAGTGTTCAGATCCTGGCACTGTCCAACATTAAACAGTGTTAAACAAGGTTTGATATATGGAGGCTGTTAGTACCATGTTAAACACATCATTAAAAAAACCTTTAAACTTTTTATTAAAAAACAGAAAAGAAGGGAAAAACCAGTTAAAGCATTTGAAATGTAAAGTATTAAGTAGGTTTTTCATTTTCACACCTTTCCCTTTAGCTTGAGGCAGTTATTAGAAAGAAACCCTCTAGTTTGAAACAGTATTTTAGATGGTATCAAAGATGCTAATAACTCTCCTTTTGGGGTGGGGGGGGCAGAGGTTAGGTGAGATGAGCTAGAGCTGTTATTATTAAAGCCTGATCTCATTTCCAAAGAAGACAAAACAAGACAAACACACAAAAGGGGAGAGAACAGCAAAGATAGAAAATGGACCTTCTGTCTCTGGGATTGACTCACACGTGCAACCTCTCAGCTGGAAAAACACAGTCATGGCACATGGTCTTAGCAGCCACCCTGAGACCTGGCAAACTCTTACCTATGGGCGGCGCATATAAGAAGCAGAGAGGAGCAAGCGGCGGGTGGAGGGGCCTCTGGGGAAGAGATGGAATGAGGGAGGGAAGAGACGGAGCAAGGGCGGGGGCCAGGGGGGAAGAGGAAGAGCAAGTGTGGGAAGAAGTGGAGCGAGGGTGGGGTGGAGCAGGTGGGCGGAACCACGGTCTGGGCACTGGTGGCCCCCCACTTCTAGGGAATTTCCGGTGCTCACGAAAGCCTCCCAAAATGAAAAAGTCACTTGCCGCCTTGTGCTTTTAACAACATCAAACTGTTTAGGGCATTATTTTATATGTCTCTGTGGTCACAGGCTTACAGCAATGTTCAAAAATATGCATCTTGGCAAACTTTTATTAGACATAAAAAGGGGAGAGAGAGAAGAAAGAGAAGAAATACGGTAGGGAAGGAAAAGGACACACTAGGTACTGAAAGAGACAAAGTCTCACATGACAAGGTGGTGTTCAGGATGTAGCCGAAGCCAGTGGACATGGCAACGTCATCTGGTACCCCCTGTGGGTCCCAATCTGGTCAGTACATCTTTCAAGATTAGCATGAAGAAGTCCGGGAGCTGGTGGAGTGCCATGATGATGAAGCAGTCTATTTGTCTCTCCAAGTCTTTAAGCACAAAGAGGAATGATGAGTGGAATAGCCCATCCCCAGCCCATCCCCTCATTATTTGTCCACAAGTTAGGCCTAGTTTCTGATACACCAATTTTAGTTCACTGATTTCTGGTTCCACACTTTTCTTGTTTACCAGGCATGATCTTAACACAGTCCTTGAGTTATATCAATAGCCCTTTTTGTTTGGACTAATTCATACTGTTTTCATTGTACCCTCAACATTCGTTGTTATAAGGTACTGTGACACTTCATGAACATACACTCACTTCTTACTGTTGAGCTCACAAATGGGGTAAGTTTGTAGGCCCAGTTATGGCAACAGGTCACACTGTGCTTATAGGCTTCTGCTTGGCTTTCTTGACTCTTCCTCTCTCTGTTCTTGTCTCTTAGACTACCTTCCCAAGTGGCACAGCCTATGTCAGCAAAACTTATGTTGTTCAGGAGGGTGAATATCCCCCCCCAGCAAGCGACATAAATTACACTGACATAAACACTCATGTATACAGTGCTATGTTGGCAGGAGAGCTTCTCCCGCTGACAAAGCTTCTGCTGCTCACGGTTGTGGTTTTTTCATGCCAATGGAAGAGCTCTCTCCCATCAGCATAGAGCATCTTTACCAGATGCACTTCAGAGGCACAGCTGTATTGGTACATCTGTGCTGAAGCAGCGCTGTATGTATAGACATGGTCTTAGTTTCTGTGTGATCTCTTTTCCGCCCTTCCACATACACCCCTCCATTCAAAACAATTCTCAGTCAGAAGTTCCTGGGCGGGTTCACGCACACCTGTTGTCTTAAGTGGGGGGAAGGAGGCCTCCTTACAGTTATGTTAACTAATGGGTGAGTTCACACCTGTCTACCTCAATGGGGTGTTAACTCAACCCATAACAAGAAGCAGCTCATATTGTTTATTTTATCTAAACTATGTATGCTTCTCCAAAGGTTCATCAATCATTGCACCTCTCCCCAACAGTGTCTTTTGTATGGAATCATGAAACTATATTTGTCTCTTATTCTCCTTAGCTAGAAAAAAACAGCTAATAGTCCTCTAAATGCATAATTATCATCAATTAACATAGTGCAGTTATTGCACGGCTTTGCATCTGGTTATGAGTCAAAGGACTAACAAGGAAATATTTTTGTAATGTCTAAATTTATTTTAAATTTGACATGGGATTTCTACACTGCGGAAATTGACATTTCAAAACTTTTACTAGACTATGTATCTCAAAAAAACAACAAGGTGGGGTTGGGGGCTAATAGCATGGGTTAGAGCCAAGCACATGTAGGCAAGAACTGTGCAAACTTCCTTACATGAGGCCTGATAAGGTGAGGTGATGTCAATCAGAGTTGAGGGCCCGCAGCACCTTGCAGGATTGGCTTCATAGCAAGGCTTCTGACCTTACATCCCCCCAAAGTCTCCAAGGACTGAACTTGTGAGAGGCTGTTTGTGTTCCAAGAAATGTTGAGCGCCCTCAGCTCCTGTTGGGCAGGTGAGGGCACTCAGCACATCTTGGAAGGTGCTCACTCATTATGAAGACTGGTCCTCACATTTAGCCGGGATGGAATCTAGTTTTCATTTGGCCTCATTTCAATAGCAATCAAGGTTTGTCTTCCAATTATCAACCCATTTGTTATAGCATGATGGAAACTGGTTTACAATCTCTCCCCTTAGATTTATACACTGCAAGTAGCACCAGTGACATCCTTTTCTAGCAAGGTAGGTGCCTCCAGCAGTAGGGTGAGTAATGCCAACTGCAATTAAACACTTTGAAAACAATATGCAGTATTTTAGTGTATGAATAGTGACAAGCACATCTTGCCTTGCAGACTTCTAGGCTGTTGGAGTGGGTGCATTTTCCATCAAGGCCACATCCTTTACCCACTCAGATCAACCAGAATTTTGCCAGTACTTTAACGGGAGGCAGCTAGGATGTGCTTCAATCTGCACATACATAACTCCCACTACTTATGCACGCACATTGAGGAAAGAATAGATCCTCTAAGGCTCACACTGAAAGAATAACACTACTACAAAGTAACTGCACTGCTCAAATGCATCCACTAGGACATGTTGTAACAGGGAGTGTTTTGAATACTGCAGTTAAAAGGACTATCCTTTTGAAAATAATGCATGGATTCAAAGAAGCTGTTTTGTTGAAAGGGGCTTGTTCTCCCTCTGGCCAAGCATCAGCAAAGCAAGTGGTTGCTCGCCCCACATAGATTTCTAATTCATGGGCCACTCTAATCTTCTTAGAAAGGGAAACAGAGATAGTGTATGGCCTCATCCCCTTCAGTAGCATGAGATCCAAACTGTAAGACCCACCTTGCTCTCCGTGCACATATATAGAACCCACCTCCCCATTGCCATCAGTGTGGGGGTATGTGGACATATAGAAGGAGACTAGATGTATGTGCCTCTTCAAGCCATATCTTAGTCTGGAAAGGATTGCATTCAAAAAGCTGCTTCTGACCCCCTTAAGGCTGTACTGCACCACCCTGGATTCATGTGGTGTGGGAAATTCCCAGGTGGCATAGCTCATTCTACTTTGGGGAAGGTCCTGGGGAAGGAGTGTGTGGCCAGGGCATGGCAATCTCAAGCTAACCCCTGCCTGTGGGAGCAGCCAACGGGAGCTACCAGTTGCTGGTTGTAAGATAGAATATATTAGCCTCAGGGCTGCTCTAAGCAAGCCGACTGCAGGGTGTTGCTGTGAGGTTTGTGGTACACTGACTTCTTTTGATATCTGGCAGCGTGCAGGGAGTACCACACGCTCAGAGCTGAGGGCTGCGGGCACTCTGAGCCCTTGGCTCCACAGGCTCTTGCCTGTGGTGGGTGATCATAAACACTCACATATTTTCAGTAACAGAGAATTCCGATGCAATGATTGCCAGAAGCGAAACCATGCAAACACCTTAGACACAATGGGTGAAATATCCACCCCAGTGAATGAGGAGCAAAGCTCACTGACTTCAATGGAGCCAGGATTTCACCCAGCGACTGTACCAGTTACAACAAAAGATCAAACCCAACAGTTCCTAACCCAGCCCCCCAGAGAAATCCACTACAGAGGTATAAAGCTAACAGAGTCTCGTAACCCCTTCATACCATCCTCTGCCCTGCATCCTGCATTTCTGTATCCTCCTGCTGCCTCTACTGCTAGCCCCCTACGCAGATGTGATTGGCCCAGCTCTCCTGCTTCCAAGGGCCTAGATTGCCCATGGCCCAGCTTCCCCTCTGCAGCTGGCTCCCAAGCTGCTGTCCAGCCTGCTGATCCCAGACACATGCAGCCTCTGACTCTCTGCTTTGCCTGGTTGCCTGTGAGCTAAATTGTACTTCCCTTTCCTGTACTCTGGGGATAATGAAGCTCTTGACTGGCTGGAACTTGAACTGGGAGGCAACAAAGCACTCAGTAATAAGCCAACAAGATCATTACAGTGTCTTGCACTGGGGACTAGCCCAGCATCCAGTAGACTCAGCCCTGAGACAATACAGGGGTGGCTTACAGCCAGGTGCAGCATGTTGAGTCTCCAGCTTCTGCCCCCTACAGTATGTATCAACAAATAATGAGCTCTCAATTGAAAAACAAAGAATACACATACTACGTTGTAAGCAGCAACAGTGGTTCCTGAAAAGGTGAGTGGTGTCCAGGTCTCCCCTTTTAGGGCTATTTTGAAAAAGGTCTCCATATTTCTGTACTTGGGAAGAAAGATTTTACCCTCCAGTAGATTCACTTGTTTCCATTGAAATGTCTCACTTCACTGCTAGAGCCTGCAGTGATACACAGAGAAACACAATATAGAATCAAAGGAGAATCTCAATTTTGTTTACTTTTTTTTTTTGGCCAAAGGACACATATTTCAGTGAATTTAGTGCTCATGAAAAGTGTCACACTGACAGCACAGGACACCATGGAGACCTCTCTCTGCAATAGGTATAGTACCAGTAACGACGCAGCACACTTCTCCACACCATCCAACCGACACTTCTAGGCACCGATGTGGAGGCTCCATACCTTGGGTTAAGAGTGTAGGGACCAGATTTTTAAAGATATTTAGGCACCTAAAGATGTAGATCGCCCCCCCACCCCATTTGAACTCCCATTTGAAATGAATGGGGGTTAGGCATCTGGGCACTTTTGAAAATCCCAGTAGGTGCCTCTCCGCATCTTTCAGCACGTCAATAAGTTTAAATATCCAGGCTTAGGTCCCTATGTCCATTCAATTGCGTCTTCTTGTAAAGGCCATCAGCAGAGTTATGTAATTATTACAAAAAAGAAAAGTGGCACCTTAGAGACTAACAAATTTATTTGAGCATAAGCTTTCGTGGGCTACAACCCACTTCATCAGATGTAACTCACGAAAGCTTATGCTCAAATAAATTTGTTAGTCTCTAAGGTGCCACAAATACTTCTTTTCTTTTTGCGAATACAGACTAACACGGCTGCTACTCTGAAACCTGTCATTATTACAGGCACTAGTGCCAAGGTACCCCAAATTTCTAAGGTATCTCACCAGATGTATCACAGCTCAGAGACAAGTTCTAGAGGCACTTCAGATACCAGCTCCTTTAGGCACTAGCCCTGGTGGGTCCCAATTACGATGCAGACATATGGTAAAGGAAGGGCATTTTACTAGGGTTGGCAAAAGGGGGAAGGTTACAAATACCCTAGGTACAGTAAGTTAAGCATTTCAATTGAATGTTAAACAATAACAGTTCCTATCGGGGCTTTTGGGGTGGGCAGACCACTACTGAGTAAAGGCTCCTCAGGGCTTGTGCCTATCCATTCCAGCCTCTGCTAGAGACTAATAAAAACTTGCAGGTTTCTAGGCCAGGATCAGTTAGTGGTGTGTCTCATTGGGACCCCTATGCATTGGCTCCCAGTCTCTGCTGCTTCCCCACCAGTTCCACATGGACCTGCACCCAGTTGCAACACTGACAATCACCTCCTGTTCCACATGCAGTTCCCTGTCTCCTGCTGCAGCCTGCTCTGCACACAGCGCTCTGGCGGGTCCCATGCTGCATTCAGCTGCCCAGCTGCTCCTGCCTTTCTACGCTGTTGGGACTTCCCCAAGTGCTAGGTTCCTTCCTAGGTCAGAGTCTTTCCCTAGAGTTTCTTCCCCCTCCCTGATGAGTCATAGATTGGTGGGGTGGAGGTTGATGGGAATAGCAGTTTCCTGCTTAACCGATTCATCACAGTTTCAGATTGGTGCCAGCTGTGATGGTGCCTTTTGTGTGGAGGACATATGTCCACTAGAGGCTGAACTAAGATCACTATCTCATTTCACACAGGCCAAAGAGCCAACACGTGGAAGCCACTTTTGGTCACAAATAACCTGGGCTGAATGGCACTCAAGGACCTAGAGATACAGGCTGTTTATCATTTTATCAATCACCCTGGTCTATACAGTACCTAGAAAAAAAAATCTGAACACAAGAAATCCAGCTGCAGCTTAGAAATCAGTATGTTCGTTTTGCCTGGGCATTTCTTGGGGAAAAGTACCAATAACAAAATGGCCTGGCAAATATACAAAATGTATATGAGGTTATTATTATTTCCCCCTATACCCTTATTAGTTACCGGCATGTGCAACTCTATATTCATCTTAGAACAGCATCTAAAGTGCCTACTAGCACTGTGCTAGGGCAAGTATGAGCCTCCTCCTACACTCTGTATTGCCCTATATAACCCTTAAGGGAAACATTCAGATTTGACTCTGATTCATGGTCCTTATAGAAGTGCAATATAGCTTATTGTGAACTTAGAAATAGAATGAACAGCCTATGGTATATTTTTCTACAGTGTATTTTTCCACAGTACTTTTCTGTGTGTCTATTTTCTTATTTGATTTCCGAAATATGATTGGTGTAACACTCTATTGTGATCAGATTGTCCTCCTACCTATGTATTTCTGTATAGATTTGTGAATGAGCCAGCATGTGCAGATAAAACCTCCAGCTTTAGCATCATTAGCTAAGGACAGCTTTGTTAAATGATTGTATATCACAAAGCTCAAGGCAAGCTGGAGCAGAAAACCCCCTGTGAATACAGGATCTCTGTCACAAACTTGTGCTGTTACTATGTACCCCATTTATTAAATATGATGGTTGAGTAAATTAGATCAAGAAAGTTACCACTATAATGGTATTTACCTTCCATTATTAAAGACTGATTCTCATACCACTTGAGGTATTTATACTATGCCTTTTTTCTCTCCCCAAGTGGCTAGTTCTAGAATGAATGCCTGATAAAATTCAGCACAATCAGGTATGTAAGAAAACACTGTCATGCTGAACAGATTGTGATGTGTTGTCAGAGCCATATTGAATGAAGGAGATAATATTGGTATAGGTTATGCAAAGCTCTGTTTTTATTCTTAGAGGTTAACACCTCTGGTTACTGAATAGAAAAGATAAGTTAATATACATACTATTTGATCATTTTGGAAGGAAATTAAATACTTTGTAGAGAAATACTGAAATGAAAGCTATTTGTCCTGTGCTTACTAATATATGTACTAGGTCCCCAAATATTATGCACTTGGTTTCTTTCTTTGGGAATACAGTGTTCTAATGGATTAAATTTAGGAGTGTAAATGAGGAGTTCTGAGTTTTAATCTCAACTCCACTGCTCAATTCTTAAATGAATCACACAGTAACATAGAATCTCAAGGGATAGAAATTCCATGCTTAAATAATAAGAGTATATCATAGAAATATACTACTGACCACCTAACCAAGTTGGTGACAGTGATTGTGAAATTCTCAGGGAAATTAGAGAGGCTACAAATACAGAAAACCCAATAATAATGGGGAATTTCAACTATCCCCATATTGACTGGGAAATGTTGTCTCATGATGGGATGCAGAGATAAAATTTCTAGGCAACATCAATGACTGCTTCTTGGAGCAGCTAGACCTGGAACCCACAAGAAGAGAGGCAATTCTTGAATTAGTCCTAAGTGGCACACAAGATCTAATCCAAGAGGTTAATATAGTTGAACCACTCGGTAATAGCAACCATAATGTAATTAAATTTAACATCCTTCGGGGTGGGGGGGGATTTCCAAAGAAACCCACCACAGAAGCATTTAACTTTAAAAAGGCGAATTACACAAAAATGAGGAAGCTAGTTAAACAGATATTAAAAAGAACAGTCACAAGAGTGAAATGCCTGCAAACTGCATGGAAACTTTTAAAAAAGCCCATAACAGAATTTAAAACTATATGTAAACTCTAAATAAAAAAACAAAACAGCAAGAGGACCAAAGCACTTCCACCATGGCTAAACAGAATAAAAGCGGTGGTTAGAGTCAAAAAGGCATCCTTTAGAAATGCTACTGAGGAAAATAAAAAGGAGAATAAACTCTGGCAAGTCAAATGTAAAAGTATAATTAGGCAGGCCAAAAAAGAATTTGAAGAGCAATTAGCAAAAGACACAAAAACTAACAGCAAAAAATATTTTGTTAAAGGACATCTGAAGCATGAAGCCAGACAAACAATAGGTGGGGCCACTGGACAATCGAGGTGCTAAAGGGGCACTCAAAGAAGTCAAGGCCGTTGCAGAGAAGCTAAATTAATTCTTTGCATTGATCTTCACTGCAGAGGATGATGTGCATTCTTTTTAAGTGACAAATCTGAGGAACTGTCCTAGATTGAGATGTCAAAAGAGGTGGTTTTGGAACAAATTGATAAGTTAAACAGTAATACATCACGAGGACCAGATGGTATTCACCCAAAAGTTCTGAAGGAACTCAAATATGAAATTGCAGAACTACTAATGGTGGTATGTAACTTATCACTTAAATCAGTCTCTTTACCAGATGACTGGCAGATAGCTAATTTTATGCACATTTTTAAAAAAGGGCTCCAGATGTGAACCTGGCAATCACAGGCCAGTAAGCATAACTTTAGTCCCAGGTAAACTGGTTTAACCCATAGTAAAGAACAGAATTATCAGACACACAGATGGCATAATGTGTTGGGGAACAGTCTATATGGCTTTTGTAAAGGTAAATAATGCCTCACCAATCTATTTCAGGAGGTCAACAAACATGTGGGCAAGGGTGATTCAGTATATTTAGACTTTCAGAAAGTCTTTGACAATGCCCCTCAACAAAGGCTCTTAAGCAATGTAAGCAGTCATGGGATAAAAAGGAGAAGGTCTTCTCATGGGTCAGTCACTGGTTAAAAGATAGGAAACAAAGGGTGGGAATAAATGGACAGTTTACATACTGGAGAGAGGTAAATAGCAGAGTCCCTCAAGGATCTGTACTGGGACCAGTGCTGTTCAACATATTCATAAATGATCTGGAAAAAGGGATAAACAGTCAGGTAGAAAAGTTTGCAGATGAAACAAAATGAATCAAGATAGTTAAGTCCAAAACTGACTGCAAAGAGCTACAAAGGAATCTCACAAAACTGGGTGACTGGGCAAGAATATAGCAAATGAACTTCAATGTTGATAAATGCAATGAAATGCACATTGGAAAACATAATTCCAACTACACATATAAAATGATGGGGTCTAAATTAGCTGTTACCACTCAAGAAAGAGATCTTGGCGTCATTGTGGATAGCTCTCTGAAAACATCTGGTCAATGTGCAGCAGTAGTCAAAAAAGCTAACAGAATGTTAGGAGCCATTGGGAAAGGAACAGATAAGAAGACAGAAAAGTTCATAATGCCACTATGTAAATTAATGGTCTGCACATACCTTGAATACTGCTCTGGTCGCCCCATCTCAAAAAACATATATTAGATTTGGGAAAGGTTCAAAGAAGGGCAACAACAATGATTAGGAATATGGAACAGCTTCCGTATGAGGAGAGAAGGGACTGTTCTGCTTGGAAAAAGAGACTGATGGGGCCAGGGGCAGCGCATGAACTGCTGGCTTGGGGAAAGCTAGCCCCCAGCCCTGCCCCTTCCACCCAAGTCCCTGCCCCTTCTGCCCCCCCACCCCCAGACCCACGGTGAGCCCCCCAACCCCAAAGAAATGTCAGGAGGGCGATCAGCATGAAGCCCCAGCCCTGGAGCACAGGAGGGTGAGAAGGCAGGCGGCGCATGGCCCCAGTCTCCTCAGCTCCGCCAGCGTGGAAAGGCGGGCAGCCCCAGTGGAGTACTTAGGAGCTGGAGCCAGAGGACTGGAGCCACATGCAGGAAGCGTCACAGCAGGGGACGGGGTCATGACTGGGTATTTGGGGAGGCAAAGCCTCCCCCAGCCTATGCGACTGGCTGCCCATGGATGGGACATATGATACAGGTCTGTAAAATCATGAATGGTGTGGAGAAAGTGATAGGAAAGTGCCATTTACCTCTTTTTATAACAAATGAATCAGCAGTCAGCCAATGAAATTAAATAGGCACCAGGTTTAAAACAAACATAAGGAAATACTTCTTCAAGCAAAGTACAGTCAACCTGTGGAACCTGTTGCCAGGGGATGCTGTGAAGGCCAAAAGTACAACTGAGTTAAAAAAAGAATTGGATAAATTCATGAAGGATAGGTCCATCAATGGCTATTAGTCAAGATGGTCAGGGATGTGACCCCATGATCTGGGTGTCCCTAAAGCTCTGACTGCTAAAAGCTGGGGCTGGACGATGTGGGATGGATCACTCTATAAATTGCACTGTTTCTCCCTTTGAAGCATCTGGCACTGGCCACTTTTGGAAGACAGGATACAAGGTTAGATGGACCATTGGTCTGACCCTAGTATGCTCTTATGCTAATTTACATTGTGACCAAAGGTATCATTTAGGGTAATCATTTAGGGCTGATTTTTATGTTGTAGTCTTGGCTAAGCAGTGATGCCTAAACTGCTCTAATCCAGATGTAACTCCAGAAGGCACTGTGAGTCAGAGACAGGCCAATTCCTCCCCTGCTTCTCTTTGCCTATACTGCAGTAATTTATTATCCCCCAGTGTCCTCTGGCTTAACTATTCTAGGCAGCAAGTGGTTGAGTGTTGAACTAAGACTTCATCAATCCCCTACCCACTCACCCTGGGGAGGAAAACAGGCAAGTAGCCCTGCTTTTTCCTAAGTGCTTGGACCCAAAATAGGGTGGGTAAGGGGGATTCTTACTTCATTGCATGAGCATGTAGCAGATATCACAACCTAGCCCTTAACCCAGGGGTCTCAAACTCAAATGACCATGAGGGCCACATGAGGATTGTACATTGGCTTGAGGGCTGCATCACTGGCACCCCGTCCCCCGCTGCCCCGCCCCTGCCCCCACTCCACCCCTTCCATGATGCCCTGCCCCGCCTCTTCCCACCCCTTCCCTGCCCCCATTCCCATGTGGGGTTTGGGGTACAGCAGGGGGCTCAGGGCAGGGGGTTGGGGTGCAGGAGGGGTTTGGGGTGCGGCAGGGGGTTCAGCTGCAGGAGGGGTTTGGGGGCTGGGCTCTGGCCCAGCATGCACCGGGGACAGGGCAGGCTTCCTGCCTGCCTACCGTGTCCCCGTGCTGCTCCGGGAAGCGGCCAGAACCTGGGGGAGGGGGACGGGGCACAGGGGTCTGTGTGTTGCCCTGGCCGCGCCTTCAGGCACCCCCCCCCCACAGCTCCCATTGGCTGGGAACAGGGAACCGCGGCCAATGGGAGCTTCAGGGGAGGTACCTGGAGGAGCGGCCAGGGCAACACACAGACCCTTGCTCCCACCTTCCCCCCCCCCGGTCCCGGCTGCTTCCTGGAGTGGCGCGGGGGCAGGGCAGGCAGGCAGGGAGCCTGCCCTGGCCCCGGTGCACACTGGGCTGGAGCCGCTCTAGGTAAATGCGGGGAGCTGGCAGGCCGCAGGAAATAGCCCCCCATGTGGCCTGCGGGCAGTGTGTTTGAGACCCCTGCCTTAACCTCTCCTTACTGAATGCAGCCATAACGTATGTGAGCACAACCACAATGAACTCCATGGAGTTATGGTATCATACACTTGGGATCGATTTACTCTTGGTCTCTATACTGTCACTAAAATATTAATAGCTTATTACCATTACTTAGGCAATGTTTGTACAGTGCTTTCCTAGCATGAAGTGCCATGTAAGTGCTAAGGATTAAAGAAAATGTTAAAAATCTGAAAATTACCTCTTATAAAAATTATAATGGTTAACTTTTGGGGATGATTTACACTCCTTAGCTAGATCACTCTTGTTGAACCGTATTGCTGAACTCTTCCCCTGGAATAACAATCGCCAGCTCTCTGATGAGCATGCTATTCACTTCGTCCCTGAAAAGGCCCCTGTTTATTTAAAAAGGAATTAATTTTATAAAAAAAAGAGTCCAACTTTTGCTTTTGTTATTGTTGCCCCTTTGGCCCAAGCAGTTAGACAAGAGTCAGGGCCATGTAGGATTGTTTTCATTAGGAGGAGAAACTGATGATACAACTTGGATATATTCTTTGGTGCAATACTGTTTATTTACAAAGAATGCATACAAAGTCCTGTTTCCCTGACCACAGTAGAAACAAACAACAGCAGACAGTTTCCTTGCTCGGAAATCCCCACATCAGCCTCCCCAGTGAGTTCTGTACCCAAGAAGCTCAGTCGGTGCTCTCTCTCTATCAGGGCTATGCCCATGGCTGCTCCTCTTACCATCAGGTTTCAGAGTAGCAGCCGTGTTAGTCTGTATTCGCAAAAAGAAAAGGAGTACTTGTGGCACCTTAGAGACTAACAAATTTATTAGAGCATAAGCTTTCGTGAGCTACAGCTGAAGTGAGCTGTAGCTCACGAAAGCTTATGCTCTAATAAATTTGTTAGTCTCTAAGGTGCCACAAGTACTCCTTTTCTTACCATCAGCTGGCTCTCTCTTTTCTAACACAGAAACTACTTGCCAAACAATCCCTTAGCCCTTGTTTTACCAGCTAGTCCCAGGTAACTCCCTCAGACCACATGGTTTAGCCCTGCTCAGACTTCACCATGTGGCCTAGTGCCTTGGGCAGTAGCTTCCTCTTGTTTTCAGCTGGCACTGTATAAAAGGACATTAATTTCTCCTTCCATTTAGCCTGAAAGAAGGGTGCTTAGTACACCCATCAGCTTTAGCCAGGTCTGTGACTAGCTATAGCTTGAAACACAATTGATGGCATCCATTAACACCTTCCCGCATAACATCATAATGCAAGGCATTAAGAACAAAGTGTTCAAGTTTCAAAGTGCCAACTTTGTTATAAGAAACAAGTATTGGGCTCATCAGACCCAAAGTCCCTGGAAATTGTCATCTTGTATGCACTACATTTGATCCTGCCACAGTCACTATTGTCCTCAGAATCAGGAATGTTGTCTTATAATTATATTATTATTATAATTATAAATATATAAATATAAATTATAAATATATTAATTCTATGTGAATTTTATACAAAAGGTAAGGAATGGGCCAGATCTGCAGTTGATGTAATTAGGCTTCCATTGACCCCATTGCATTTTATTTATTTATTTGGATTTTGATTAAGTGCAGTACAATGGTGCCCTTGCAATGCTCCGAGTGTCCTTGACAATCTTTTAAGATTACAATAAACAGACACATCATTTCCCCTGGGTCAAATCAAATAACCAGAGACAACATCAGTATAATAGGAATTACATTAACCTCCCACATAATACCCAAAAGTCCACAGTGCTGCAACCCAGCTTCATGTAACCCTGTCTCCACATGGACAAAGGGACAACAGGCATGCTTTGCAGCACACTGAAGGCTACCAAACCAGGGCAGTTACTAATCTGGAGATGAAGTGAGTCCCATAAGTCCTCAGACCCCTAACAGAGAATGCCCTGCCAGTCACCCCTACTTTCCTATTCTGATGGGTCTTCAGCACAGGTGCCTCCACTGGCCACAACTGTGGTTGTGACATAGGGGAGAGACAGGCAGCATTTAAGATGAAATTGGGCTGTATCATTTCCTCTGGCACTGCACCTTATTCCTTTCCCCTTAAGGAGGGTGCAATAAACAAGATACATCCACTCTGCCGTTGCTGTGCCACACTAGATTAGACAACTCAGCATTCAACACACAGCCAGAAGCTGGGTTACCAGTTCTAATCCAGCGAATGACAGCTGATGCTGGGAACACAGAACAAGCAGTCCCTTGGGGAGAGGGGTCTTAGGTTATTAAGGTCTTTAAATAATGACATTAAAATCTTAAAGGGCATTCAGTGTAAATGATTGGTGGCACCAACAGCCCCACGTAGCCCTGCTATGTTCTGCAGTAGCTTTGAGCGGTTTTTCAGAAGTACTCCCAAATTAAGTGTATTACAGTGATACAGCCTCGCTGGCCACAGTTGATATATTGACCCTTGTAGGAGGCATTCCAGGGCAGGGGACATGTCAGAGGCATGAGAGGGAGCACTGCTGCTGCAGTGGCCTATAAGGGCCAGTTCAGCAGGGCACAAATTAGGGCCGCCTCAGGGCTAGAGACCAAACTGGCCCCTAACAGACTCTGAATAGGCAAAGCACAACTCCCCCCGACCCCAGCAGCATCAGCACAGGGATGAATCAGACCAACTTTCGTAAAGGGAAGCGAGACATATTTGACATTTCCACTGATCAGATTTCTATCTGGCACAAGCCCATTGATGCCCTTGGAGTTACACCGGAGATGGAATTGGCCCATTGACTCCAGAGCAGTATTGTTTCACCAAATGTAAGTAAGTTTCCATTGGTTGCCATGGGGATAGTGCTCAGATTATGCCACTTTATCATTTCTTTCCCGAATACTTTGGATTCTAGGCCAGAAATATGCATATGCAAAATGTTAACATACAAACCAAGCAACTTGAAAGCTGTAATATGCTCTCTGACTGGCAGATTTTAATCTTAGCTTTTGAGAAACACAGTGGCTGTAGAAAGTGATAATTCACAATCCACACAGACTCTCTTGCCCCTTAGTACCATTCCTCTCCTTCATTTTGTTGCCATAAATATATAAGGAGATGAAAAATCTCAGACAAAAGCTTGGGAGCAGAATTGTTTTCCATGTTTGATCAGGACAGGGAGGGAGACTGAAAGTCTGAGAGGTTTCAGAACATTATGAGTAAACTCCCAGCTATTACATGTTGGTACTTCTTTTTCAGCAAAACAATAGGCCTAAATCATCCACTTCATGGGAAAAGGAGGGATTTCAAGGGAAGAAATCTTTGTGAGGATCTCTCTAGGGCAGGAGTGGGCAATATTTTTCACCGGGGCGCCACTCCATGAATTTTGGTAAGTTGTAAGCTGCACATTTCTACTATATTAATGGAGGAGGTGTGGGGTCTGGGAGGGAGTTTGGGTGCAGGAGGGGGTTTCGGGCTGAGGTAGGGGATTGCGGTGCAGGGTCTGGGAAGGAGTTTGGGTGCAGGAGGGGGTTCTGACCTGGGGTATGGGGTTGGGGTGCAGGAGGGGTGTGAGGTGCAGGTTCTGGCCAGGAGGCGCTTACCACAGGTGGCTTGCAGCTGGTGGCACAGCAGGGCTCAGGCAGGCTGCCTGCATGCCATGGCTCCATGCCACTCCCGGAAGCGGCTGTGGCCAGCTGCTGCTGGCATGTCTCTGTGCACCTCTTGGAGGGAAAGGAGCAGCGGGTCTCCGTGCACTGCCCATGCCTGCAAGCACTGCCCCCACAGCTCCCATTTGCCTGTTTCCAACCAATGGGAGCTGTGAAGACAGTGCATGGGACAGGGGCAGCGCGTGGAGCTGCCTTTCCACTCACCAGGGGCATGCAGAGACATGCCAGCAGCAGCTGGCTGCTTCTGGGACTGGCATGGGGCCACGGCGGGACTTTTAGCAGCCCGGAGATCACGAGGGGGCAGCCAAAAAGCCTGGCAGGCCAGACTGGCAAGCCGTATTTTGCCCATCCCTGATCTAGGGGAAAGAAGAGAGAAGATGAATTGGCCACAAGGCCCACCATGGAATAGGCAACAGGACCCACCCAGAACTGCTGGAGATCCCCACAGTCCAGCACCCTCCCACTGCCAATCCATGGCTGTGGGTGCATCAAGGAGTCCTGGTAGGGGAGGAAGGGAGCTCCAGAGAAATGATACCACCACCCCTAGAATCAGTGGAATCCATGACAATATACAATGTGGGAGAAAATTGCCCTGGTGTGGCTGATCTGGTTTTGAGAATGGATCTGCTGATCCCTGAGACAAGAGACTTAGCACTATGTGTTAGGGGCGATCTTTTCAAAAGTGAAGGCTGATATGCTTTACTTTTAGGCATGAGTGACATGTCTGGGCAGCTTCAGGGGTTGCTTTCCTCCTGCTCTTGCTCAATGAAAACTTGGCTGTTCATTAGCTCAGCCAATGCTGAGTACTGTCAGAGGTCGGTTGGAAGGAACCCATGGTCTGGAGCCATAAAATCACTTGAGGAGGTGTAAAGGGAATGTATGTCAGTGGAACTGATGTGGTGTTTAGCCCAGTATAATAGTTTTCCGTATATTTTTATAACACAGTAACTCTCTTTAGAAGGCTTGTCATTTTGACATTATGCAGACATAACAGAGAATGAAGACCCAAACATATGGACACAGGAAGTGCTCAGGTCATGAAAAGGGCTATAAGGTGCTGCAGTAATACAAATAATTAATAAGTATTAATGATCTATATCTGGACCTGAATACTTTATACAAAACCTACTTCCATTGAGAAAATCATACAACTATGCAATTATGACAAGGAGTGAAATAATCGAATGATTCATGTAGGCTCATTATCATGATAATCTTAAAATAGGATCATTCATTAAAAGGGTGCATCTGATATTGTTAAATGATAGAAAAAGTATCATGAATTTAAGGTAAGCTGGAAGGATATAATAGCAGGTACCTTGACTTGTTTGATTTACTTTATTTGGGGAGTTGGATTTTTTTTTGACTTAATGATAGATAAAATAACCTTCGAGCATAGGTGCCGGAACTAGGGGTGCTGGCAATGCTGCTGCACCCCCTGGCTTCAAGTAGTAATAACAACCCAAATACAAGGTTTCCACCTTCAGCATCCTCCACTATAAAAATTATTCCAGCACCACTGCCTTCTAGTGCTAGGATTTTTCTGATGGCTTGGTATATGCATCATATGTTTCTTTAGGTACTTTCTTGGCCAGCATACAAAAATAATTAAACAAGTAAACTTAGTTTAAAGTGATTGCCATGGCAACCATGAAGAAATCTCAATGTCATCTAACATTTGTAAATTAAGGTATATGGGCCAACGTACAGATCTTATGGAAGGGAAACAAATTAACATTAGTTAGCTACAAAAAGGCCCCCAAACACCTTTGAAAGGTAGTTCATTCTAATAAAAAAAAATCCACTGAATGAACTGAGAGGCTTTTATGAAAAATATTTCATTCTATTGTAGATTTATTTATTTATATAAAACAATTTCCATGTAATTTGAAGGCACTGGGTTATACAGATAGAAAGTACAATGGAAGTGATTTATACAAGCTATGGCATCTAATTACACCAAAGGCTGGTTCACTGAGAGTACATTAATTCATGTTGGGTACACCAGCTAGGCTCAAGATTCCAGCACACTTAACAAGTTGCAGGTTTAGGAAATGTGAATCATACAACTAGCATGATATGCAGTACCTGCCACACCTCAGTGAGCTTTCTAGGCTTCACGACAGCTTGATCTATGGGGGGGGGAATATATCAGATCTTTTTCTAACCGCCCCCACCAAACTACCAACCCACCACCACACACACACATGCCCCAATATGCAGTTCACTGCACTCTATGTAAACATGGAAAGTAAGTCGTGTCCATGTTTTATAATGTTTTCTAATAATGCTTCATGTAAAAACATTAGCAAAAAACAACACAACAAACAACTTAATGTGCCCACCACCCAGGTGGGGTATTCAAAGAGTAGAGGGGATGAGCTATATGCTACCAGAGTACCAACTTTGTCCAAAACTCTTATACCCACACATGTATACACATCAACCACCTTAACCAGATACAGAAGCACACTTTGGACTAGACTCTTTGGGGGCAAGGATTATCACTTTCTCTATCTTTGTACAGTGCCTAGCACAATGGGGCCCTAGCAGGGTTGCAGTGTTGCCCGTTCTCATGATTTGGTGAGTATTTGGTGTTTTTCATAAAGTCCCAGCTTCTAGAATCCCATGATTACACCAGAATCTGCGCTTTCACTAACCAAATAAAAAAAAAAAGCTTCCATGGTTGCAGGGGGTGGAGGTCTATAGGTGCTACCATAGTGAAAATGTTAACTGATAAAAAGCATAGAATAAAAATGGAGAGAATATTCCATATTTTTCTATAGTCATTGATATAAACACTGAATGTATTTTGCAGTCCTCAGCTTGTGTGTGTATGTATGTGGGTGGGGAGTAGAGCATACTGTAAACTGATTCAACTCCTTGTTAACACAATATGAAATCTACAATTCCAAGGAGGAGATATCTAAAAAGAAAATAATTCCAAGACTAAAGTTCCATCTCTGATGACAAAATTATGATTTGCAGTAAGCTGCCATCCCATTGCAGCTGCCACCCAGAGGAAGAAAAACCCCAAATATCCAAGCATGAGCTCAAAATGCAAATCAAGTTGTTATCCAGGTAATCTAGTCTAATTAATCACATTATTATGAGGTAACCATGTCAAAGCCTAAGGGCTGATCTACACTGAAAACTTACCTCGGCATAGCTATATCTCTCAGGAAAAATCCATACCTCTGAAAAACGTAACTATGCCGACCTACCCCTAGACAGTGCTAGACTGACGGAAGAATTTTAACTGACCTGGCTACCAGCTCTCAAAGAGGTGGGTTAACTACAGCAACATGACAGGCCTTCCCATTGGAGTAGTGAATGTCTACAGTGAAATGCTATAGCACTTGGTGAGGGGATTTGGGGTGTTTTCCCCCCCTTTAAATGAACAATTTTGAAAAACCAACATGAATCTGTGATATGATTGGATGTCAGCAAATCTGCATTTTTTTTGCCAAAAAAAGTTTCAACTGAAAAATTTTGCCCAGCTCTACTCCATTTTCAAAAATGACTTAGGCACTTAGGTTTTCAAAGGTATTTAGGTCCTAAAGATGCAGATATGAACCTACCTGGGATTTTCAAAAGCACATAGGTGCCTAAGCATTTGTAAAAATCCCATTGCAGATGCCTATCTGCATCTTTAGGCACCTAAATGCCTTTAAAAATCTGACCCATTGCAGACTAAATCTGAGACATAAGTCACTTTGAAAAGGGGATGTGGGCTCCTAAATCATTTAGGCATTTTGAAAATTTTGCTCATTAACTAAATTAAGATAGTGTGTAGCTGTGCCAATCCCAACAAAGTGCTAAACTGAACTGATTTACCTTGAAGGTGAAGACTAGTTTTATGGGTCTCTGGCTCCTCCTCCATTGGGATTCAACAGTCCAGCCTCTCTGCTTTTCCAGTGTTTACCCTTTTTTATTTTTATATAGAAAAACCTCCAAATGCAGTATTCTCTCTTAGTCATCTCTGGCCAGGAGGAAGTAAGGGATACTAACCAGGGAAGTGACAGATTCACTGTTATGTTTTACATTGACAAATCCAAATATTAGCTTCAATTTCCTAATAAGAATGGGTGCAATTAACTAGTGACATCATGGTTTTTTGCTTCCCAGTACTAATTCGTATTAATACCATGCCTCACCAACAGCTCAAAGTTTAGTTTAACCAAAAGAATAGGGACCCCAGACAAACCTGCAAATCTTTTCTTCCATGCCAAGCCTTGCTGATCCTTGTAAGGAAACAACTAGGGAAAAGGGCCAATCCTCCATTTTGTTAGTTACATCTATCTCCATTTAGTTTTCACTGTAATCTAATCCAGCTCTACAGCTGTACGACAACACTGCTAATGGGCAGGTTCCCTATGCTTTTCCCCTGAGAGAATCAGCATCCTGCAAAGAGGAGAGCACAAGTAGCTGCAGCCAAATTCTGAACAGCAACTCCCACAAATCAAAACAGCCAGTCTTCTGGGACCATCCACTTACAGACACCTTTTCCCCCCTCCCTACCTCCCACCAAACAACTGCAAAGAGCAGGAAGGAAGGAATCCTCACATGGTCAATTTTAACTTCCTCATCCTGAATGAAACAAACTATACCATAGTGACAACATGCACATCCATTTTAAAGGGTTAAATCTGAAACTTCCTGTGCTGTATGTTTCTGACAAACAGCATAGCCGTGCAAATGTTTCATAGCGGTGCTTTGCCTTTATGACAAAGGAAACAACCACATTGCAATGGAGGGAGAACAACAGTTGTATTGTTATAATTTTTGTTTATGAAAATTTGAATGAAAAGAAACAGAGAAATGTGCTAAACAACCTGTGTTGAAAACAAAATAGTATTTGAGGGCCCATTGTACTAGGTCAGACATTGTATTATCCCAGACAAATGTGACATCCCTAGATTGTCCAGTTTAGCAGGGGAGGATTGTATTTTATTACATTAATCTCACTGAACGGGGCCCATTACATTTTATTGTAATTAAAAGAAGAGTTGGTTACTCTGTCCATCATGGTCAGCTCACTGGGAACTTCTGTTTGTGCATCAGGTTTTCATAAGACAGTTTTCTAAAGCACATTCTCTTACCAAGATGCTGGTGCTCAGGCCAATATTGTTATAGCATAGTTTGCTGATTGGAAGAATTACATTTAAAATAGGGGACGGCCTTGTGGATCAGACAGTGTGCTAGGATTTTGGAGATCTGACTTCAATTCTTCGCTCTGCCACAGACTCAGTGTGACTTTGTGCACATCTGTGTCTCTCTCTGTGCCTCAGTTCCCCATCAAAAATGGGAATAAGTGTATTTCCTTTCTCTGCTTAGACTGTAAGCGCTTCAGGGCAGGAACTGTCTCTTATCTGTTTGTACAGTGACCAGCAGAGCAAGCTCTGGTTTAGGGGGGGACTCTGTAGCAACAGACTTTAACAGTACTACAGCTCTATTTCAGCTTTGTTTATACAAAATACAGACTATTTGGACAGCTGAACATCAGAGGGGTAATTTACTGCTGTGTTATTCATTGTATTGTATCAATCCTGCTATAGCTGCAGCTTAATGCTGCATCAAAGAAACTCTATTCTTATTTTAATTTGCATTGCGCTTATTAAAGAGAATCATTATTGTGGTTATGATTTAATAAACAGCAGTTTGAACTTGGGCCAGCTTAATTCAGGGCTGCAAGACATAACAGCAGGGAAAAAGCGTAAGAACTTCCATTTTCCAGGCTTAGAGAAAGCTTAATGCAGCAGGACATCAAACAACATATTCACTTGTGCACAGTTTGTAATTAAATTACCAAAGTGGATATTTTGCATCTGGAAGCATAAAACTATAAGATTCTAATACCTAACATGGGAGCTGGTTACAAAGGACCAGTTAAAATGGGGACATCGGTGTCTAATCAGCACTGTCCTTTCAGACCCTATTTAAAAGGAGCAAGAAACCTAGCAAGAAAGTTTTAACAATGGGAAGGAAATCACAGCCACCAGCAGTTAGTTTGGCCATCACTATGGGTCAGCTTTCAGTTTAATTCACCAATGACTTTTAGCCTAATGTAACAAACAGTAGGCTATTTTTCATTAAGGGGCTAGTCCGGAGCCAAGGGGCTGAGTATAAATCATCAAAGACTGAGTGATGACAGATGTGGTAGCAAAAGGCAGATGCTCCTGCTTGTTTCTTTTTAACATCTTGACAGTCCTTTAAAATGTGTTTTTAAAGAAAGTACCAGCTGCATAAGACAATAAACTAGCCTATGTAAGACACCACATTCTCATTCCAGAGAAACCTCAGTCATATTGTCACTTGTGAAATCCAAAAAGAATATGTTGGTAAAAACGTGAATGATAAATTCAAGACAGCATTTGTGAATAGGATGGCATTATGTGTATAGAAAGAAAATGTCATCCAACATAGGACAGTACCAACAATATTTCAGTAGGATCTACATAAGTCTTGTAGGTAGAAGAATGCTCCAAGGTAATGTTAACTGTTCATCTTCTGAGACATGGTTAATTCAGAATATGATAAATAGATAGGTGTAAAATATTATATGGTTTCAAAATTGTATTGTTGATAAAGTATGATTGCATTCATTCAGCATTGGCATGCTTCTAGGTATGCCCCGTAATTTAGTGCAATTTAAAATGTTTCAAAGAAGGTACATTTCACAATAGTGTATGATAAGCAGTCTGTACACAGGGAAAGTGCAGTAGTTTTGAATCTGGAGAAGCTTTATTCTACATTCTCTCCACTAGATGTATTTTAAATCCCAACTCCTGCCCAGGAAATGAATAAAACAATGTAGAGAGTTTTCCCACTATTCCCATCATATGCAGAGGAGAGTTGTTAAATGCTCTGGTTTTCTTGGGTGGCATCATGAAAAAGGATACAAATGACAAAAAAATGAACCAGCAAAGATGTGGTAAACTAATTAATTTGACCATTGTAACAGAATGGGATTATTTTTGAGGACCACTGTAGCTAAAGTTATTAATTTCATTGGGAATTGCTGCAATTCTTGGCACTTGGAAAATCACACCACTTATTTAGGTACCTAGATATGGATTTATGAAGCTTACTTTAGCTTTTTTTTTTTCAATCTTGGCCCCTAATTTTAAACTGTCTCTCCCCCACAGTGCCAAGCTGCCCTTTCAACAGTAGTTTGGAGACCTTCAGCTACTTTAAACTACTTTTATTATAACATTGAAATAATGAACTGTTTAATATTTCAAAGAAAAGGAAAGATATCTGGAGTTTGCAAGCATCTCCGAGCTTTTCCAGATGAGGTAGGTGTTTTTTCTTTTAATATATAGCAATACAATAAAGAGTGGGTTAAAAGTGGTTGAAGTGCCACAAACAGGTATTGAAAATGTACCTTTGGGATAGTTTAACTTTAGCATCTATTTTTTAAAATTCTGGCTGTTAATTTTAAACTTCTAAATTCATATTTTAGGCACCTAAGTAAGCGCCTATCATTCTGAAGCTCCCATTAAAGTAATTAGTTCTACATATAATATTCCTCAAAAACAATCCCATTTTGTCATAATACCTAAATGGACCTATTAGCTTTTGGAGCCAACAAATGCACCAGTTGTCCTTAATGAAAGCTGCCTTAACAGAGCAGCCTTTAATTTAAGGCTCCTAAATTGAGGCCTCCTTGACAGAGTTATCTATAATGTGTCCTTAAACTGAAAAAAAAAACAAAAAACCCAAACCACCAAAACAACCCGCCTTACCTTCCAAATCCCTTTTGAGTTCTACTATTGTGCCTGCAGAAAAATTGTGTCTTCAGTGTTTCATACCTTTAAAAATATTGATCCAGTTGTCTTCAAACTTGGCTTGTTCAAGATTCAGTGAACACCATCAAACAAACCAAAATTAAAACTTCTCACTTGAGCAATTTTTGAATTATACAAGTACAAATTTGCATATTGGAACATATGGGGAGTGTGTTTCTCTCTCCACCCTCACATAACTTAAAAATGGCTGAACCAAATTTACTCAAACTTTACAAAATAAAATTCTCCTTTGAGAACAAGCATGGAAATTTTAGCCCAGAGAAAGTTAAGAGCAACAGAGAGAGAGAGAGAGAGAGAAAAGATATTTAAAACTTCACTTGTTCCTTAAGATCCAATTTTGCTCCAATTAAAATTGATGGGAATTTTGCCACTGACCTCTAAAGGAATGGGAGCAAGCTCTTAGTTTTATTTTAAAATTGTACTGTTTAATACATAACCTACCCTCATGCTTCTTTCATGATCCCACTACCTGTCTGATACATTTACAATTAATACAAACTTTATATAAGCACGCATCCCCACTACACCACCAGCACAAATCCTTTTTTAAAAAGCCCCAAGCCCAAAGAGAACTCCTGTTTACTTTAATGGGATTTTTGCATATAGTAGGACCTGGTCCTAATTATATATGTCCTTAGGTCTTGTCTACACAAGAAAGTTTTTTAGTATAACTTTAGTTTTTTCAGCTTAAAATGCCTTATGTCCACACACAAAAGTGATGGGTTTTGTTTTGTTTTAAATCTGGCATTTTATCACACTTTAATTAATCCCCTTTGGAAATGACATACCTGTAGAATTCATTCTAGAACAGAGTTATAAGGTTCGTGTGGATGCAAGCCTATTTCAAATTACTGTAACTATAATTCGCAGGCAGTCCTCCCACTGATATCCCACACTGCATTGCTTCCCTTTTGGATGAGCCTATCTGGGTCCTCTGCACCCTTTGCTGCTTGACCAGATGTCTCCTCCCTGTTTAAATCCCAACACACTCAAGTGTTCGCCTTTGCGATTCCAGGTCCTGGCAAGTTCGCATCCCAAGTCCATTATAGATGCAATGCCCCAGGCTTCCATGAAGTCCCATCAGGAGGTCCTGGACTTCCATATTCTCTGGAGAGAAGAGCATGTTCGGTCCCATTTCAACAGGCATCACTGAAATGTGAAGATTTACAAGGAGCTAGCATAGCAAACACGGGAGAAGGGATACTCCCAGAAGATGGCCCAGTGCCTTGCCAAAGACAAGGAGTTCTGGCAGAATTGCAAGAACACGAGACAAAAAACAGAACTTCTGGTAATGCTCCCAACACATACACTTACTATGAGGCAATGGCCTAGATTTTGGCAGGGAAGCTATCACAGAATTCCCGTATATGCAGGATAGTTGGCCCACACCACCGGAAAGCATCTAATCGACCACAGATCCCAATGAGGAGGAGATTCCCCCAGACAGCCAACATCTCTTCAGCCCATCCAGCTCCAGGCAGGGAAGGAACTGGAGCTGGCCCCCAAGACCTAGATGAAGAACCAGTCTGACAGTGCTGCAGAGGAGACCTCAAACAGCAGTATGTGTGATTTACTGTATTAAAATAAACT
Organism: Dermochelys coriacea; assembly: GCF_009764565.3. Lineage (NCBI taxonomy): Eukaryota > Metazoa > Chordata > Testudines > Dermochelyidae > Dermochelys > Dermochelys coriacea. The sequence continues at coordinate 198,960,671 of NC_050069.1, forward strand.
GTCTGGGTACTGACTGTATAGGGGGATTTTAACAACTTTGTTCTGAGTATTGCCTGGATGCCCCCATTTTGGATGGAAATCACTATGTGAAAGGATTGACATATGCCCTTAGCTCTGCCTGCTCATCTTTTATCCCCCCTCCCTGCCTAATGGGCTCAAAATGGTATCCATGCCAAAAAAAATTAAGCTAAAATGGTTTATTTCCCACAAATTACCAAATCCTTTGATCATGGACCAAACATGTCAGCCCACACTCTCCTTCCCATGCTGCTTGATGGCCCCTCTTGCTCACACTTGGGCTAGACTTTTCTGTCTAGAAAGAAACTGTTATAAAGAAAACAAGAATTAGGTTAGCAAGGATTTCAGTTGTTTGGGGGAGGCTGTTGTGTGTTAGGAAGAACAATTATTTATTTTGGTTTTGTAATTTTTAAACCCCTATAATGCACCTATTTTTATTTAAAAGACAAACCAACCCTAACTAATTAGTCGAACACAAACCATAAAAACATGCAGAGGAGGGTTTTCATAAGCACTTACATTTGGCCTGACTGTTCCCATTGCAGTCAATGGTAAAAACTTCTGTTAACTTCAATTGGAGCTGAGTTAGGCCAATGCCGAATGCTTCTGAAAATTCCACCCTAAAGTTTTAATGATTCTGAGTCATCATATACATGTGGAGGATTTCTTAAGTATTGGTATGGGCAAAATCCCAGCATCTTTACTTCATTGTTATTCAGACCTTACTCAGGCAACATTCTTACTGAAATCAATGAAAGTTTTGACTGAGTAAGGGCCTAAGAAGTTGATCTCATGAAAGTATAATAATAAATTGAATGCAAAAGAATGTATGTGCCAGGAAGAGCCATGGAAGTATTTTTATACCAATAGTTTATTGTAATTTTTCACAGAAGGAGTAACATAGCAGAGAGATAGATTACCAGATACATTCATGGCCAGCATTGCCGGAGTACAACATTCATTTTAAACAACTACGTAAAAAGCTGTGAATCATTATGTATCTGAAATGCAAAAGCAGACAAAGGTTATGAAGATAGTTACACTGTTTAATGATGGTCCTCTGATGCCAAGTTCAATCAGCCCCTACTGGGAGTCTTGGGTTGGTATGTCTCCTACGGAGCGTCGACACATTTCCTTCTTAAAAATATAAATGTTTCTTTTAATTAGACAGAACAAAAAATATTAACTAAATTCTTAGTTCATTGTGTATGACTCCTTTATTCCAGTCTGATTCTATGTAAACCAGCAACTGCAAGTCACGCACAACAAGAAAAGTCAATATTACTGTCTCTACATTTGGGAACATGGGAATCCCCACACTGGGTCAGGGCACTGCTCCCTCTTCCCCGGTATCTTGTCACCAACAGTGACTAATAACAGCTGCTTCCGAGGAAAGTGAAAGAAACCCTGCAGAAGCCAGTTATGGAATAACCTGTCCACAAGGAAGGTTTCTTCCAAGCCCCCATTAGTGAGAAATTGGCTTACCCCCTGAAGAATGAGGGTTTGTAGAACTCCCAAAAGTTTTGGCAGTTTTTTTAAACCTTACTCCACCACACTAAAACTGGATACTTTGCCACTGTTAAAGCAAAACATTGAAACTGAATAGTTAAAAAGGAAATAACCTTGTTGACATCGTATCTACTGTACATTGTAACTGACCCCACTGCAGGGAGTTACTGTGAGTGTTGTGGTCCACCAGACCCCGAGATGTTTGATTGTATGCCAGATATACCACATGCTTAGCGACAAGTACTGTAGGGGCTCTAAAGACTAGACTTTTTAGGCTCTGGCCCTTGGTGGGTCCCTAAAGCCACATTCTATAATTGAGGATTCCTTCTCTTGAACTGCCAGAAACTCAGGGTTTGTCGTCACTGCAAAGTTAATTTGAGTTATAAATTGAATATTGCCCCAACTCAAGTCCCATCCACACAAAAAAACCTCTTCTCGTAATGCATTACACAGTGGCCAATAATAAGCCAACAGGTTCACTACAATATCTCTAAAATATGCCCAGATATTCATCAGCAGATAAGCCGCCCTAGGACTTGCGAGTCATTTATTTTGAAAACATGCCATTAAAAAAAAGCGGTCTAGCACATCACTAATGAGAGATGAGGCACTTTAGAAATGGCACTGTACAGTATTTACCAAATGCAAAACAAAAATCCCAATTAAAATGCTAATGCAGATTGATCATATGCATGTTGTGAGATTTTACGCTCTTGTAACTCTCTGCAGTCACATGCCTCTAGCTTTCATCCAGATCATACCATTCGATCTATTGTCTACAGCCAAGCGCTACGATATAACCGCATTTGCTCCAACCCCTCAGACAGAGACAAACACCTACAAGATCTCTATCATGCATTCCTACAACTACAATACCCACCTGCTGAAGTGAAGAAACAGATTGACAGAGCCAGAAGAGTACCCAGAAGTCACCTACTACAGGACAGGCCCAACAAAGAAAACAACAGAACGCCACTAGCCATCACCTTCAGCCCCCAACTAAAACCTCTCCAACGCATCATCAAGGATCTACAACCTATCCTGAAGGACGAGCCATCACTCTCACAGATCTTGGGAGACAGACCAGTCCTTGCTTACAGACAGCCCCCCAATCTGAAGCAAATACTCACCAGCAACCACACACCACACAACAGAACCACTAACCCAGGAACCTATCCTTGCAACAAAGCCCGTTGCCAACTCTGTCCACATATCTATTCAGGGGATACCATCATAGGGCCTAATCACATCAGCCACACTATCAGAGGCTCGTTCACCTGCGCATCTACCAATGTGATATATGCCATCATGTGCCAGCAATGCCCCTCTGCCATGTACATTGGCCAAACTGGACAGTCTCTATGTAAAAGAATGAATGGACACAAATCAGACGTCAAGAATTATAACATTCAAAAACCAGTTGGAGAACACTTCAATCTCTCTGGTCACTCGATCACAGACCTAAGAGTGGCTATACTTCAACAAAAAAGCTTCAAAAACAGACTCCAACGAGAGACTGCTGAATTGGAATTAATTTGCAAACTGGATACAATTAACTTAGGCTTGAATAGAGACTGGGAATGGATGAGTCATTACACAAAGTAAAACTATTTCCCCATGGTATTTCTTCCTCCCACCCCACCCCCCACTGTTCCTCTGATATTCTTGTTAACTGCTGGAATTAGCCTACCTTTCTTGTCTCCATGAAAGGTTTTCCTCCTTCCCGCCCCCCTGCTGCTGGTGATGGCTTATCTTAAGTGATCACTCTCCTTACAGTGTGTATGATAAACCCATTGTTTCATGTTTATTGTGTGTGTGTATATAAATCTCTCCTCTGTTTTTTCCACCAAATGCATCCGATGAAGTGAGCTGTAGCTCACGAAAGCTTATGCTCTAATAAATTTGTTAGTCTCTAAGGTGCCACAAGTACTCCTTTTCTTTTTGCAAATACAGACTAACACGGCTGCTACTCTGAAACTTATAAAAAGCTGTTGCTCCTCTGCTATAATTCTTTGCAGTCGAGAGATCATAAAGTTGTCTTTAACTGTGACTATGAGCACTTATTATTAAGTAAAAAAGCAGTCCTTTGTGTGATCAGATTTTTATAAGAAGTTGTGAGCGCAACCAACACTGCCTGCATGGAAACCCACAGGAAGGGATATAAGGATGAAAATCATTATGAAGTTCCTCTGAGGGGGTTCTTCCATGGGGATGTCAGAGGATTAAGGTTGCTGTTCTGTAGAGCAGGTGGCCAGTCCTAAGCACAAATCCTGCCAAACCCCCAGAATCCACTTCCTTATTTACTTTCTCCGCACCAGCCATGCTTTTATAGACCTCGATCATATCCCCCCTTAGTCGTTTTTTTTCCAAGCTGAAAAGTCCCAGTCTTATTAATCTCTCCTGATATGGCTCCATACCCCTAATCATTTTTGTAGCCCTTTTCTGAACCTTTTCCAATTCCAATATATCTTTTTTGAGATGGGGCAACCACATCTGCATGCAGTATTCAAGATGTAGGCGTACCATGGATTTATATACAGGCAATATGATATTTTCTGTCTTATTATCTATCCCTTTCTTAATGATGCCCAACATTCTGTTCACTTTTTTGACTGCTGCTGCACATTGAGTGGATGTTTTCAGAGAACTATCCACACTGACTCCAAGATCTCTTGAGTAGTAATAGCTAATTTAGACCCCATCATTTTATATGTATAGTAGGGATTATGTTTTCCAATGTACATTACTTTGCATTTTTCAACATTGAATTTCATATGCCATTTTATTGCTGTCACCAAGTTTTGTGAGGTCCCTTTGTAACTCTTCGCATTCTGCTTTAGACTTAACTATCTTGAGTAGTTTTGTATCATCTGCAAATTTTGTCACTTTACTGTTTACTACTTTTTCCAGATTATTTATGAATATGTTGAACGGCACTGGTCCCAGGACAGACCCATGGGAGACACCACTATTTACTTCTCTCCATTCTGAAAACTGACTATTGTGACAAAGTTCCTCGTCTGCCTTGGTGGGTCCTGTGCTTATTGGTGAATTTGCTCGCCTCAGAGGTTCACGGCAGCCCTCAGTTTGGCCACTTTCATGGCTCAAATCTGCCATTCACTCAGTTAGGGTCATCACTGGCCAGCATGGGGAAAGGAAGAAGAACAATCCCCGCAGTCTCTGCTGATCCACCTAGTGGATCAGGGAACAGACCAGAGACCTTCCCCTCTGGTGGAACCCACAGTCCAGTTCAACTCCTCCAGTATCAAGTAGGGAGTTGGGGGGGATGGAGGGATGAGGGGAACCCGGGCCCGCCCTCTACTTGGGGTTCCAGCCCAGGGCCCTGTGGATTGCAGCTGTCTACAGTGGCTCCTGTAACAGCTGCGTGACAGCTACAACTCCCTGGGCTGCTTCTCCATGGCCTCCTCCCAACACCTTCTTTATTCTCGACACAGGACCTTCCTCCTCATGTCTGGTAATACTTGTACTTCTCAGTCTTCCAATAGTACCCCTTCTCACTCTCAGATTCTTGTGCCTCTTGCTCCCAGCTCCTTGCATGCACACTACAAACTGAAGTGAGCTCCTTTTTAAACCCAGGTGCCCTGATTAGCCTGCCTTAATTGATTCTGGCAGCTTCTTGATTGGCTGCAGGTGTTCTTATCAGCCTGTCTGCCTTAATTGTTTCCAGAAAGTTCCTGATTGTTCTTGAATCTTCCCTGTTACCTTACCCAGGGAAAAGGGATCTACTTAACCTGGGGCTAATATATCTGCCTTCTATCACTCTCCTGTAGCCATCTGGCCTGACCCTGTCATGCTATTTATTCCTAACCTTTCTTTCCTATCTTTTAACCAGTTACCAATCCATAAGAGGACCTTCCCTCTTATCCCATGACAACTTACTTTGCTTAAGAGCTTTTGTTGAGGGATCTTGTCAAAGGCTTTCTGAAAATCTAAGTACAGTCTATCCACTGGATCCCCCTTGTCACGTTTGTTGACCCCCTCAAAGAATTCTAGTAGATTGGTGAGTCATGATTTCCCTTTACAAAAACCATGTTGACTCTTCCCTAACAAATTTTGTTCACCTATGTGTTTGATCATTCTGTTCTTTACTATAGTTTCAACTATGGCTATCGATTAATCGCAATTAACTCATGCAATTTGTTGGATCACCCCTGCATTTATAAATAAGAAGTGGTAGTAGGCCTTAGTTTAATATAGATATATGTTATATGGGTTGATTTAGCTGTTATAAGGATTGAATCTTTATCACTCTGTCTCTGCACAAACTGTATTCCCATTTTGAGCTGATCTCTGTAACAATTGCAAAGCCAAAGTGTTAATTATTTCAGGCTCCTACGGGGACTGAGCTAAAGTTTGTGTTAGAAAGTGATAAGAATGGCCATTACAAGACAGAGAGTCTGTACCAAGGAATGATAAGAACTTTGAGAAAACAATGCTGTTCTTTGAAGCAACACACTGATAATCTCACCCCTTGGGTGCTTTATCATGTCTATGGCTATGTCTACACTACGAAATTAGGTCAAATTTATAGAAGTCGGTTTTGTAGAAAGCGTTTTTATATAGTCGATTGTGTGTGTCCCCACACAAATGCTCTAAGTGCATGTAGTCGCCAGAGTGCGTCCACAGTACTGAGGCAACCGTTGACTTCCAGAGCGTTGCACTGTGGGTAGTTATCCCTGAGTTCCTGCAGTCTCCACCATCCATTTGAATTCTGGGTAGAAATCCCAATGCCTGATGGGGCAAAAACATTATCTGGGTACGTATCATCAGGCCCCCCCTTCCCTCCCTCCCTCTGTTAAAGCAACGGCAGACAATCGTTTCATGCCTTTTTTCCTGGGTTACCTGTGCAGACGCTATACCATGGCAAGCCCGCTCAGCTCACTACCACCGTATGTCTCCTGGGTGCTGGCAGACGTGGTACTGCATTGCTACACAACAGCAGCTCATTGCCTTTTGGCAGCAGACAGTGCAGTATGACTGGTAGCCATCGTTGCCGTACTCCAGGGTGCTTTTTTAGCCGAACTCGGTGAGGTCGGTCAGAGGTGTCTGGGGAAATATGGGAGTGACTCAGCCAGGTCATTTCGCTTTTAAGTTTCGTCTCATGGCGATTCAGTCCTGCCGGCAGTCGTACTGCACCATCTTCTAATGAGCAGCCAGGAGATGACGATGCCTAGCAGTCGTACTGCAATGTCTGCTGCCAGCAAGATATATAATGATAGATGAAGTGGATCAAAACAAGAAATAGACCAGATTTGTTTTGTATTCATTTTCTCCTCCCTCCCTCCATGAAATCAATGGCCTGCTAACCCCAGGGTTTTGAGTTCTATCCTTGAGGGGGCCATTCTGTTTCTCCTTGATGCAAAGCCATCCCCTTTGTTGATTTTAATTCCCTGTAATCCAACCTGTAAGCCATGTTTTCAGTCCCCCCCCCGTCAGAGCAACAGCAGACAAACATTTCACGCCTTTTTTCAGCACAGGCACCATAGCACTGGGAACATGAAACCCACTCAGATCACCGTGGGAATTATGAGCACTATAAACACCACGCGCATTATCCAGCAGGATATGCAGAACCATAACCTGCAAGAAAAGCGAAACCAGGCAAGGAGAGGACATGGACATAGACTTCTCACAAAGTACGGGCCCCTGCAAGGTGCACATCATGGTGTCAATTGGGCAGGTTCATGGCATGGAACGCTGATTCTGGGCCCGGGAAACAAGCACAGAGTGGTGGGACTGCATAGTGTTGCAGATCTGAGATGATTCCCAGTGGCCTGCAAAACTTTTGCATGTGTAAGGGCACTTTCATGGAATTTTGTGACTTGCTTTCCTCTGCCCTGAAGCACAAGAATACCAAGATGAGAGCAGCCCTTACAGTTGAGAAGTGAGTGGTGATAGCCCTGTGGAAGCTTACAACGCCAGATAGCTACCAGTCAGTCGGGAATCAATTTGGAGTGAGCAAATCTACTGTGGGGGTTGCTGTGATGCAAGTAGCCAACGCTATCACTGAGCTGCTGATATAAAGGGTAGTGACTCTGGGAAATGTGCAAGTCATTGTGGATGGCTTTGCTGCAATGGGATTCCCTAACTGTGGTGGGGCGATAGACGAAACCCATATCCCTATCTTGTCACTGGAGCATCAAGGCAGCGAGTACATAAACCGCAAGGGGTACTTTTCAATGGTGCTGCAAGCACTGGTGGATCACAAGGGACGTTTCACCAACATCAACATGGGATGGCCGGGAAAGGTACATGGCGCTCACATCTTCAGGAACTCTGGTCTGTTTCAACAGCTGCAGCAAGGGACTTACTTTCCAAACCAGAAAATAACCGATGGGGATGTTGAAATGCCTATAGTTATCCTTGGGGACCCAGCCTACCCCTTAATGCCATGGCTCATGAAGCCATACACAGGCACCCTGGATAGTAGTAAAGAGCTGTTCAACTATAGTAAATTGATTTTAAGAGCCCTTTAAGTTGAAAGAAAGGGCTTCGTTGTGTAGACGGGTGCAGGGTTAAATTGAAATAACGCAGCTAAACACTACCTAAACTCTTCTTGTAGACCAGGCCTATGTAGATTTTTGTGTAACAAGAGAGGCAGAGAGAATTGGATTAAATCTGCTATACTCTGAAAGTCATGAAACTGCATTTGAAATGGAAGAATGATGAGCGTATGGGAGTGAGTGTTTGGAACAGGTAATTGATTGGTTAGTGGATGGTGCCAGCCTAAACCTAAGACTTTCAACTCCAGTGTTGATGGGCCAAAGAGAATGCAGAGTGGAGATAACCAGTTGACCCCCAGTGGGCCCAGAATCCACCCAAGCACCTCAAGGAAGGACAGAAGAACTGAAGATAACACCCAGCCGTCATGGAGCTGTCATGGATGTGCCATCTGCTGATTGGACTGATTAATGGTCATCTCGTTTGCAACATCAGCTTGATGAAGCAACCTGCATAGACTTGTATTGAGCCAAAGACCTATAAAGACAGAAGTAGGGGGCTGGGTTCTTTGAGTCTGGTTCTGCGGCCACCTTCCAGGAGCATCGGATGTGCATCTGACACAGACTCGGCTCCACTCTCGTGTACAGGCTACCTGGCCAGTACTCTGTCACGAGCAACCTTTAGGCTGGTAACTATAACAACTTTTGCAGAACCCGTGTGAATGTTTGTGTAAATGTTTATGTGAGTGAATACTGATAGTAATTGTGTTTATTGATTTTCTGTTGTATTTGCAATAAACGTGGCATTTTGCCTTATCCCTCTTATAAGTTCCTATTGGTATTATTTTATTAGTGTAACAAATTAACTCAAAAAAATTAATTGCAGTTTTAAAAATTAATCCTGATTAATCACAGTTTTAATTGCACTGTTAAAAAATAGAATACCAATTGAAATTTATTAAATATTTTGGGTGTTTTTCTAATTTTCAAATATATTGATTTCTAATCATGGCTGGCTCTCCCAGTTGCCCCTGTTTTTAATTTCTTCTCTCTTAAGCACACTCATGTAGACACTTCTCCTTGCATTACAAGTAATGGAAACATCTCATAAGCAGCATATCATCTGCATCCATTGGATTGCACTTAAGTGTCTAGGGAAGGACCATGCTCCACTCCCCCTGTTCACCAATGCTAAGTTCAAGGCTGAGCTTTGCTCATGTTCTTGCATACTCTGCACATTTCCCCATACTACATTAAAGCCTTTTTCATGGGTGCTGAGCAAACACTGAGGCCCATTGAAATTAGTGGGGGTTAGCCACCTAAATATCTTTGAGGATCTGGGCTTGAGTGCTTTGGCTCTCTGCATTTTTCAGCAGTACTCAGCAACCTGAAGGTTTGAGCCTTCATAAACTATGGGACCTATTCTTATGTACACCAAATTACATTTACACACTCAGAGTGGTGTAAAGGGCTAGGGTTGCCAGGAGTCCAGTTTTTGACTGGAATGCCTGATCAAAAAGGGACCCTGGCATCTCCGGTTGGCACTGCTGACCAAGCCATTAAAAGTCTGGGAGTGGTTCAGCAAGGGCCTGGGGCTAAGGCAGGCTCCCTGCCTGCCCTAGCTCCGCATGTGTCCTGGAACTGGCCACCAGGTCCCTGCAACCCCTAGGCACTGGGATGGCCAGGGATTGGGAGGTTCTGTGCGTGGCCCCTGCCTTGATTGCAGGCTCCACAGCTCCCATTGGCCGGGAACCATGACCAATGGGAGCTGCGGAGGGCAGCACCTGCGGGCGCAAAGGCAGCACACACCACGCAGAGCCATCTGGCCGCCCATATACCTAGAGGCCAAAGGGACCTGGTGGTCGCTTCCTCGGAGCTGCGATAAGCACCACCGAGATCTCACACCCTCTCCCGCACCCCATCCCCCTGCCCCAGCCTGGAGTCCCCTCTCACACCCTAATCCTTCATTTCTGGCCCCACCCCTGAGCCAACACCCAGCTGGAACCCTCACCCCCCCAAACACCCTAACCCCCAACCTCCTTCTGCACCTCAAACCCCTCATCCCTGGCTCCACCCCAGAGCCTGCACCCCCAGCCAGAGTCCACACCCCCTCTCACACTCTGAACCCCATGGTTCCAGCCAGAGCCCACTCCTGCATCCCAAACCCCTGTCCCAGCCTGGTGAAAATGAGCGAGGGAGTGAGGGTGGGGAAGACCGAGTGATGGAAGGAGGGGGGATGGCGTGAACAGGGGGCGGGGCCTCAGAGAAGCGGTGGGACGGGGTGTTCTGGTTTGTGTGATTAGAGAGTTGGCAACCCTAAAAGGGGCCATAGTACAAATGAAACTCAGGTCCGATAACTTACTCTGTTTAGTACAGCATTGAACATACTGACAGTAAATCATAAACAGCATCTGAGGACAAGGTGGCTCTCCAGCAGCTTGAGGATCTCTGGATTACTGAATTCTATACAGCACAAGAGAGGAGGATTTGGATGAACCGTTCATATGAACTATGACCTGGGGTTGGGCTCAATTGTAGAGTTGTTCAGTCCTTTATGGTTACGCAAGATAAGCCAGACTTTCCGGGATATGCATCTCACTAAAACAGTAATGTGAACGAAAGGCTAGGACCTTTCATCAGCAAGTTGATTAAGTGGGGTTGGGAAGGGCCATGTTATTGTTTATGCGTAAAAGTGTGGAATAATTTGAAGAAACAGAGTCTGGACAGAGAATTCAGGGAACCTCTGGGAGAGACAGCAGATATTAACTTGTCAGTGTTAATGCACAGCTAAGCCACTAATAGAGGCTGTTCTACCATATTAGCAACTGCTGCAATTACCTCTGCCTAAATGGCTTTTAATGTTTTTATACCACTGCATAATATATGAATATAGCAATTTGCAAGCACAATTCCTTTCTAATTAAGAAAAAAGAATGTTCATGAGCGCTGATTTTTCCAGTGACTTTAATGTTCCACATACAAGCTTTTAAATATCATGTGATTCACAAACATTTGCAAATGGTCTGTCATGTCTGTGATAAAATAAAAAAGGGAACAAGCTGAAGAAGTTTTAAAATCCATGTTTGTAAGTATTTCTGAAAACTACTAAATATAGTGTGACAGGGTCGGGCCAGATGGCTACAGGAGAGTGATAGAGGGCAGATATATTAGCCCCAGATTAAGTAGATCCCTTTTCCTTGGGTAAGGTAATAGGGAAGGTTCCAGAGCAATCAGGAACTTTCTGGAAACAATTAAGGCAGACAGACTGATTAGAACACCTGCAGCCAATCAAGAAGCTGCCAGAATCAATTAAGGCAGGCTAATCAGGGCACCTGGGTTTAAAAAGGAGCTCACTCAGTTTGTGGCGTGCGTGCGAGGAGCTGGGAGCAAGAAGCTGAGAGTGAGAAGGTGTACTACTGAATGACTGAGAAGTACAAGCATTACCAGACATGAGGAGGAAAGTCCTGTTTTGAGAATAAAGGTGGTGTTGGGAGGAGGCCATGGGGAAGTAGCCCAGGAAGTTGTAGCTGTCATGCAGCTGTTACAGGAGCCACTGTAGACAGCTCCAATCCACACAGGGCCCTGGGATGGAACCCCGAGTAGAGGGTGGGCCCAGGTTCCCCCCATCCCTCCATTCCCCGCAACTGCCTACTTGATACCGGAGGAGTTGAACTGACTGTGGGTTCCACCAGAGGGGAAAGTCTCTGGCCTGTTCCCTGATCCACTAGGTGGATCAGCAGAGACTGCAGTGATTGTTCTTCTTCCTTTCCCCATGCTGGCCAGTGATGAGGCTAACTGAGTGAACAGCAGATTTGAGCCACAAAAGTGGCCAAACTGAGGGCTGCTGTGAACTTCTGAGGAGAGAAAATCCGCCAATAAGCACAGGACCCACCAAGGCAGTGGAGGAACTTTGTCACAATAGGTTATCAGACCATCGCTGGAGATTACAAACCCTTTTTATAAAAGAGTAATTAAAAGCCCCTATTAAGATGAGAGCTGGGGTCACTTGGGTCACTGAAAACAACTCAAAACAGAGAGGAAAGGTTCAATTGTCTTGTGAAACAAGAATCTTTATAAATAAAAAGTAATTTTCTTACTAGCTCACTGACAGTAATAAACTCACAGAGGCCCAATCCTGCAGAGATTTACACATGTAAATAATTTTAAGGATTTGAGCAGTCCCACTGAAGTCAGTAGAAGTCCTCATATACCTAAAGTTACATACATGTATAAATCTTTGCAGAATTGGGGCCAGAATTATGTTTAAAGGAGTCCAACATCAGCCAGAAGGCCAAGGGGCTGGGAAGAAAAGTAACAAGGTAATGGAGATGTTTCTGTCTTTAAAGGTGGTGCAGAGAAAGAAGGGATATAGTTGTGAACAGCCACGGCCCGATGAGCTGTAGGAAAGTCTATCAGAGTTAATGGGGTTTACAGTTACCTGTTAGATGTAGCACATAACTTACACACAAGCTTTGCAATGGTTTCTAAATACAATTACTCTTTACTTTAGATAGCATGGAAGATATCAAGACCCTCACAGAAGTCATACAAACACTATATGCATTTTTCTGCCTTAGTTTCCTCTCCACTCTAGAGCAGTCTTTAGACTTAGATCAGAATCCTTTGGTGTGCACTGGATCCCTCTCCTGCAGCTCATGGCTTCTCCTCTGGATCATGGAGACACTCTCTCATACCCATGCCCCTTCACCCAGCTGCAGTCAGTGCTCTTCCATACGCTCCCAAACAGCCAGTGAGAGACCCTCTCATTTATAATCTCCATTCCCCTTTGTCAGATGATGCCCTGATCAGTCTCGTAGATCAAAGCCTCTCACCAGGTGACCCATTGCTTAGTTACCTCCCCACTGGAGTTCAGGTTGAAAAACTGGTATGCCCTGAGCAGCTACCATCTCTTTGTTTAAGGGGGCCCCAGTTGAATGGACGATCATCAGAATTTAACGACCATGTACTGTTAGTCTTGTTCCAGATACAAGAATTTCTCCTTTGACCTCATGTGGATTTTAGCTCAACATAGAGACAAAAGGCAACAGAAAAGACAAACAGGCTCCACATTCAAAATTCAGTTTGCCATCTGACACAGAAAGTACACAATGTCAACCAGAATTCATGAACAGTACACAGACAGATTCCCCCAAATTGTCACAACTAGCGAGTGATAGAAGTTGTTAAGGACTGGCAGGAAGGAAATAAAGGGTGAAAGCTTATGAGATTAATGGGGGGAAAAACCCAATTTACTTCCTGTTTGATATCTGAAACAAAGCTAGGTCCAGATGAACCAATATGGATCAATGGAAGCAGAATCAAAGGTGATCAAATCATGTTTGATCTGTGTTGAAGACCATCTCCTCCTCCCCACATGACACAAGAGCTGGTTGAAACGGTTTGAACAAAAGATTCTTTGTTGAAAATTGGCTTTTTCAGATGCCAAAACACTCACACGTACACACAAATAGGAATTTGTGTGCAAAGCAGGTTTGTATGCACAAAGTCACCTTTCCTTGCTGGCAAATACAGATTTTTGAGAAGGAAACAGGTTCATGTTTATATTTCTGTAGGCAAAGCCTAAGGCATGAGCCTCCTTGATTTTGCATCTCATCACCCCAAGGCAGAGCAGCAACAGAGATGCTCCCTGCCCCCTATTCTGGTCTTAGAGCTGGAGACTACCCCAGTCATAAGATTTCACCTTTTGCAGTAAGAGAGAAAAAGAGGATCTAGTAGCAGTAGCAGTGGAAAGGTTAATAGCAATTGCCCCACTGAAACCAAAATAATGCTTCAGAAAGTGCCTAAAAAATTTAGGATAGAGGTTCGCAAGCTGAGGTACCTGGATCCCCAGAGTTGATTGGTTATGTGGATCTAACACCTCTTTTTTCCAGATGCCAGATCAGACTTAATTCTTCCCTAATATTATTTTTCCATGTAAGCAATTGCTGTAATCACCAAAGGGATTGTTCTGAGATAGGTGGTCCATGTGACTACGAATGGGAGAGGAATTGGCTCATGAGACATTCTCTGAGTTAATGATGTTCTACACTATAATAATGTCTCAAAATCCTTTCTTTGGAGGAAGCCAGCAAAATCACCTTTGACCACCAATTGCCTCATAAGGCACTTACCCAACACTACAAAATTACACAATGGGGCAAAAAAAAATTCCTAATCTTATTTGCAGACCATATTCCATGCTACAGGATTAATAAGGTTATGGTTCTGAATTATTTCCTATATAAACACTTATTTTCAAGGGTTTAAAGAGTTGCAAAAATTGTGTGTGTAGTTTTTATTAATTTTGTGGGGGAGAAAGTTTAAGGACCACAGCACAGTGATTTACATCCATTTCACAATGACCAGCATTTCACCTGCCTAAGGGTAGGCTCTATGTACACTCCTACACAGACAGGCAAGAATTGCATAGATCCATTGTGAACATGGTGGAGGGAAAAATCCACTGTAAGAAAAGTACAACAACCTTTCAGAATCTATTTTAAAAGTTGTGTGGATTTCCTCTGATCTTCTTTCCCCTCCACCCCCAACTTCTTTTTCTCTTTAGCATAATTGAACCAGAAAGAAAAAAACACAAGGCAAAAATACAAAGGTGGTATTTCCACTGCCTGAAGCTTTTTTAACATACTGCGTACATGGTGCCTGCTTAAACAGAATCTAATAATGCCAAGTAATACATCAACATGGGTTGCACTGGAGGATTAATTGAAGGTTTATGCTGCAGAGTGCTAGTCTAACAAAAATCTGTTATGTTACCTCAGCTCCTGATCCTGTACGGTTTGAGCTCAGTGATTTGCATTCTTCATACAATTTTAATGACAATGTGTATAAAGCTTTAGGGCATTGTTAAGCTGGGATCATTTATTTTAGGTTTCATGGCAGATTATTTGTATTTTTTTTAAAAGAAAAGCATAGAAATAAGACTATTTGAAGAATAAAAAACAAATCAGCTTTGACGCTCTGTTCATCACATTCTCCCCTCTCCCATCTCTATGCCTCCCCCGCCCTTCCTGCTGCAAAGAATGCTTTCCCCATCTGGTTAGCAAAGCCATCACCCTCCCCCATTTTCAAATATGTCCTGAAGTCTTACTTCTCCAGTGATGTCCATTGCAAGTGTGCGTGCGCACACACACACACACACACACACCCTCCCAGTTACTGCTGTCTCTCTTCTTTCCAGTAGATCCTCACTTGTCTCTATGAGACTGTAAACTCTTCAGTGCAAGGATTCCCTAATTTTTGTGTCTTGTACAGTGCTGAATACCTTGTCAGCAATGAACTCATCATAATAACTAGGTAATCCTTGAATAATATTTAGGAAACTGCTGGAACTTTGCTTCATGTAATATGTTTCTGTATTCACAATTATTAGGGTTTGGCAATCTGTTCAGATACAACCTGAACCAATCAAACCACATTTTTGCTGCTATGGTTGTTCTGTTCATTTCTTGATTCCAGTCTTAACTAGAAGAACAGAAATACCAAGAGAAACACTGTTCTCATAATATTTCTGGCCTTTGACAAACCTGAACTGCAGGATGTTAAATAAAAATGATCTTATATGAAGAATTGCAGATCCAAAACATACATCTCTGAATATAAATGCAAACATTTACCTACTCTCTGGTTTTGTTTCATATATGAAACTTGAATCTAGTTTGTCAACTTTTGTGTGAATTTGGTTTGATGTGGAAACTATGCAAAACTATTTTTTTTGCAGTGTTTCAACCCCCCAAACATAGTGCTTTTGCCTGGTTTGGAATTAAAAACAATACAAAACACTAGTTTGTACAAGTTTCACTTTAAGATTTTGGGTTTTTTCTGAAACAAAAGCTCCCAGGATATAAATCTACTTAAAATGAAAGTGAAAAGAGATTTGCACTTGTCCAGGTAAACTAGAGACTCAATTTTGCAAGGTAATGACTGTCTCCCAGAAGATGCTCAGCACCCTTAAATCCACCCTGCTTTCATTGCCTGATCAAAGCTTTGTTCCTGTTTGTCAAAAGCATCAATGGGTCAGGAGCCAACAATACCACTGACCACATCTCCATTCACTACTTGCTCCTAGATAGCTATACTTCTCTGAGACGCTGCATCTCCAGAGCCTTGGATGCAGCAGGTGACAGGCAGAAATAAAGTATTCTTGGTTGAGGGGATTTGGCTGTGTAACAAGCTTTCAGAGGAGAACAAACTAATCCAGATTCTGATCACTTCCAGAGTAAGCTACAACTTCCTCCTTGACAAAGCATTTCCTGTAGCACATGTGGTGATTAATTAAAAACATTATTCCCAAAGCAAAGCCTACTTATGTGAGGAGGCAGAAGCACAGAGAACTACTTGAATTCTAATCACATTGTGCAGATTTGAATAATCTTGAAAGCACTTAGTACATGGGAGCTCTGTAGAAAATCCAAAAATAGATTAACCCCAATGAGAGTTCAGGCCACTCGGTGACAATGAGAAGATCCTTGGAAGATCAGCTCTTAAGAGCAAGCCATGAGAGGTACTGAGCATCTGCAACTCCCCTGGGCTTCAGAGGGAGTTACAGGTGCACAACACGTCATAGGATAGTAGGCTTTTAGTAGACAGAACGTCACACATTTCTACTCCTCCACATTATTCGAATGAAACTGTGAGTCAGCTCTTTAGATGATGCAAGTCAGCATAGCTCCATTGACCAGAGTTGATGCAAACTGCCCTCACTCTGCCTGCCAATTGTGTGTGTGTGTGTGTGTGTGTGTGCACGCGCGCAGAATGAAGGCAGCTGGCTTCAGCAATGTTACTGAGCATACTCAGTCCAAGCCAATCAGCAAATCTGCAGGGAGGGACACACCAGACTCTGCATGCTGCCCCCACACATCATCTCTGCTATTGACTTCAGCACGGTTGTGGTAATTTACACCAGCTATATCTATATCTCTAAATCTGCCCCTAATAATTATCACTGCTAGAAAGAACATAATATGGCATTGTTCAGATTATTTATATGAAGCATATGTCATTCTATTAAAAAAAAATAGAAAGGATCAAACAAAAACTAAAGTGTACCATTCTAATCAGGTAGCTACTTTACAGAAAAATGGAATGCAAGTACCTGCCAGGCAGGGTATTGTATAAATCAAATACAGCGGGGATTTCCTAACCACTTCTTGTATCATAGATGTGGTTTCCTTGATATGTAACAGTAAGTCATGGAAAAGGCCTGCTCCTCAGGCATAATGGCAAGTGACAGATGTGACTGAGAATCTTCTAATGAAGGCTGCGTGCATGAATGCCATCTGCCCAGATGCGCTGTATTGGAAATGATGGAACTACTAATGGAAAGCTCAATTCTATGTACTTTGCAGCTTCACATTCAATATTCAGAGACAGAGAAAGATTAGCTACTTGAATTTCTAGTCATTGAAGAGGGTTTCCTACCAAATTGCCATGAAATCAGTAAGGGCCAGATCTCACTTCCTTTGAAGTCAATGGCAACTTTGTCATTGACTTCAGCGGGAGCAAGATCAGTTGGCCCTAAGTCAACATGATCCTTGTCTGATCAAAAACTGGTTTAGAAATTTCATTGACTGGATAAATGTGAGTGGAATGAGGTCAGGGTGAGGGTGAGGGGTTGTGCTGATTACTAGAGCATTGCAGGATTAGTACTGCTCACTAGTTCTTAATAACTTGAACAAAGGAAATGAAAGAGACTAATGACATTATGAAACAATGCAGGGAAGGAAGGGAGGGATAAAAGTAGAAAGGAAGGGAACAATAAATATAATGAGGAGAGCAATAAAATTCAGAAAATTCTGGTCAGACTAATAGAATGGTTATTGTAGATAAGTGGTTCAGACAAATTAAAAGCAGAAAAATAATTAATAGGAACAGAATATGATATTAGAAAATACCTGAGGTCTAGGATATGCTAAAACAGAGTCATTAAGGCATGTGCTTCTCACAGTTACACTAGTGTAAATCTGAAGTAATGACAATGGGCTAGTCAGATTTTCCACCCGTGTAAACTGTGAGCAGAATATGACCCATTAAATATAACTGAAAGGAAACTATTCCAACACTGTGCAGTTAAAATCAGATTGGATTGCTGCACCTGTATCTGGTTCCCTAAATTACAAAAAGAAAAATTATGTTATAGGTATGGAGAAGATAAAACAGAAGGAAGCACAATGAAGCCCGCATTTGGGAATATTACCTATTCAAAAGGGGTATGTGTGTGGAACAGATAGGTATTGTTGGGAACAGAGTGGGGAAGGAGCACCACTGAAAGTGCACATGATTTTGTTTTGTATTTTCAGATTTGTAATGATTTAAAACTAAGATAAATAATTATTTTACCACAAGATATTCTTAATACAAGATGGGTACATTACAAAATAGAGAACATTGACATTAAATAAAACCACGGTCAAATTAAGGCTCCTACAAGAGGTGGGGAATTACATAGGTAAGGGGTAGCCCCTGAGCAGGGGCCTTTGGAGACATTTGCATTTGTATAAGCCAGGAACAAAATACCCCTAAGGGCACTGCAGGGAAGCATACTCTCTAGCAGGCACTGGGGTGCCCATCAGCCTGATGTATTCTGTGCTTCCTTTATAATTGGTGCACATTAGCTAGGACCTTGACCATGACCCAGCCCAACTTAGACACATCCGCTCTGGTTGTTGTGCATTGCTGACAGTCTTGTTGGCTTCACCTCCCTTCCTGCATGGCAGTCCCGGAATACAAGCAGACAAAGGGTGGCAACACTCTATAGGAGGATGTGTGCTGGGGGAAGTGGTGGGGTTCTAAGGATTGGTCTCCAAAACCTATATGACAGAGGCTATGATTTGGCATTAAGAAGAATACTACATAGAGCTGGTAGGGACTAGGTCCAGAAGAAGAGCTCCGTGTAAGCTTGAAAGCTCATTTCTCTCACCAACAGAAGTGAACAGATATTACCTCACCCACCTGGTCTCTAATATCCTGGGATTGACATAGCTACAACAACACTGCATATCTCTGGAGAGATGTTTGCAAGGAGAAATAGGACAAAAGATTTAGTAAACTTTAAAAAAAGCCAGGATGGCTACCTGTAAGACGACAATTTTTCTGCCGTCATTTGCTCTTGTACTGAAACTCTACAGGACACCAGTGCAGACATATAGGGCGTGTCCACATGGCATTTTGGAGTCCACTGGGGTGAGTGTCCCAGCCTGGGTCAACAGACTTGGGTTAGTGGGGCTCACGCTAGTGCTCTATAAATAGCTGTTTAAACAGTGCTTTGAAAGTGCAGCTCAGGCTGGAGCTCAGGCTCTGAAGCCTGGGGAGGGAGTGGGCTGTTAGGTTATTCAAAGAAATTACTAATTCTTACATCAGCTATGTTAGCAGAGTTTATACAGTGCATTATGTACAGTGGCCTTATTGTCCCTCATGTATAATAAATTGAACACATTGCAAGAGTAGAATATTGTAGCTGTTGGAAACAGTGCAAGGCAATTTTGTGTGCCTACTGATATTTGGTGCTCCATTCTTTCTTCTCATTGCAGCGGGTTTTGTTAAATAAAAGTCCCAATGAATGTGGCTTGGCAAGATTTATTTTTGAAAACTCTTTAAACTCATTAAATTTTATGAATATTTTAAAGGTCAGATGCACAAAGGGAGAATTTACTGCTACAGTACAAAGTGAGAAAGCTGAAAAATATTGTCAATAATGAACATCCCCTGAAAGACCTCTAACCACACTGCATTTGAACTGTGTGTTTTATTGAACATATAGCTAGGTAAAGGGGCACACAGCATGCATTGAAACTAATTTATTGGATGAAAGCTGTAAGGAACGATTCACATACCCAGACTAAAATGTACTAGCAGCAAGCACAAAATGAAATAAGAAAGGGCGTTATAGTATTGTATAATCATTGTTCTCCTCTTTTTTCTAGAGCTTTCTATTTATGACTTTTAACATCTTATAAAGTCAAAGATAAAAGGCAGATAGACCCAGAATATGAGAATTAGCTATTCATCATTAATTTCAAATAACCAACTAATACAAAAACATTTAAACAAACAGAAAAAGGTGATAAATCTGTCTCTAAGTAGCAAGGGCTATTCTTGCCACTGCTTCTCTAATTTTTTGCTTCTGACAAACATAGTGGCAACCAATCCATGTCCCAGCCCCTGTGTTTGCAATCAACATTCAGGGAAAGCCCTCTCATTGTCCCTATATTAGTTCCTTCCCCTGTAGCCCAGGACCTTGGACAGTGACTTCTATTGTTTCAGCTACCTTACTCCATAAGAAAGCTAAATTGCTTCTTCCATTTTGCCTGAATGAAGGGTGTCTGATATGCCCATCAGCTTTAATGATGCCTGTGATTGCCCATAGATCAAAGAGATGCCTCTGGTCAGCCATTAACACCTTCCAGCATAACAATATGTCTTGTATCTACCATCTTCTCCTTAGTATGAAGTCATAGACTTTACATACACCATAGATCTGGTGTGTATTGAAATTCATCTGTGGTCTGGAATTTGACACACATGCTATTCTAAATGCGCTGCTAAACATGGTTATGGAACACAGTAAGTGCAGAGCGCACTATGGTTAGGGGGTGCAGAGATGTTTTTTATACACTGATGCACTAGAGCTGGGGTGAGCAAACTTTTTGGGCCGAGGGCCACTTCTGGGTGGGGAAATTGTATGCAGGGCTGGGGCAGAGGGTTGGAGTGCGGGAGGGAGTGTGGGTGTGGGAGGTGGTGTGGTGTGCAGGAACAGGCTCAGGGCAAGGGATTGGGGCAGAGGAGGGGTGCGGAGTGCAGAAGGGGTGCAGACTGTGAGAGGGAACTCAGGGCAGGGGGTTGGGGTGCAGGAGGGCTGTGGGGTGCAGTGGGGGCTCAGGGAAGGGGGTTGGGGTACACAGGGGTGCAGGGTGCAGCAGGGGGATCAGGGCAGAGGGTTGGGGTATACGGGGTGCAGGGTTCAGCACGGGGCTGGGGCTCAGGAGGGGTGCGAGGTTCAGGCAGGGGGCTTAGGACACGGAGTTGGGGGGCAGGATGCAGGAGGAGTTTGGGCTCCAGCCTAGCGCCGCTTACCGAAAGTGGCTCTGGGGTGGCAGCAGTGTGCACTGGGGCCAGGGCAGGCACCACGGGGGGCAATCCCACGGGCCGGATCCAAAGCTCTGAGGGGCTGGATCCGGCCCGCAGGCCGTCGTTTGCCCACCCGTGCACTAGAGCCTAGATTCACAAAGGTATTTAGGCAGCTAGGTATCTTTGTGAATCTGGGCCTTACAATAGAGTGAGTATGGGGTTTATTTGTTTAAATATCATCTATACATGGGAATGACTTTTAATGGTGTTTGAAGTATAGGGAATAAATGTTCTGTAAATGCTCATGCTCCGCTGGAAAGGCATCCTCTCCCAGGACTATGTTTAGAAATGCTATTTAGTTCAGTATGGTACATTCCAAAAGCTCCTCGATCTGAAAAAGCGCACTCCTCAGAAGTATCTTTATTCTCCAAGGATAAACATAATCCCTGTCAGAGATGGTTTAGCAGTTGTCACAGAAGGCAATGAACCTCATCAAAGGAAATTCCCACCATGCCCACACTCCCTTTCAATTAAAAAACTAACTGCTTCTCTAGGCAGAGAAAATTTTTATCCCCCCACACATTTAGTGCTGATGCAACATTAGAAACCTTGCTGCTGTATCATTCTTTATTAAAAGAATAAAAAGGACTGCTCCGTTTTATTCCAAAACTCACTTGCGGTCCACCTAGGAGGAACTACATCTCAGCGTACAGGAGGTATGCATCTGCCAGTGAATGTTTCTGACTAATCAGGTGGAAAAGAGAGCAAACCAGAGATGATTTTATAACCTAAAAGGTTTCTATTAGGTATTCAAGGTGATGGAGTGTCCCTACATAGCTTCCAATGTGTCTTTGAAGAATTGATTCTGCTTTTTGGGACCAAGAAATATTCTCAAAATTATCCCATAAAAGGCCCCAAAGTGCTTGATCGTTATTATGAATGGATTGAATATTTGATTGACTGTTACTCTCCAACTGTAATAGGGGTCTCAGAGGGCCAGGTCGCCTACTAGTTAGTACACCTGACCTCCACTCCCTTGTCTCTGTATCGGGGCAGGGGCAGACAGTAGCAATGCCTGGTTACTGACCCCAGGCTGGGAATGTCTGGGCCTTTGTCCTTACGTGGGGCATGGTAGGGAGGACCAAGCTAGGGGGACCCCAGCCCCCAGGTCCCAGCCCAGAGCCCTGTGTGAAGTAACACCATCAGGTTCCTCCCCATAGAGACAGTCTAAAGACATGTCTACACAGCAATTAAAAACCCACTGCTGGCCAATGCCAGCTGACTCGGACTCAGGCTAAGTGGCTGTTTCATTGCAATATCCGATATGCATTGTGGGAGCCTGGCAGCTTCTTTATTTGTAGCACACCAACAGTTTAAAAAGTGATGTTTTTCATCCCAATTTCCACCCCAATAGTGACGTGGATGCTGGATCTTGTTCTGTTTTGTCTTAACACTTGAATATTGTCCTTCCAAAATATGAAGGGTTGCTAACAGACTGATACTGTGTGACCAATACATGAATTGATTTATCTTCTTCACCCACTGAGACATCTTTTTGATCAAATTTGACATTTTACCCCTATGGGCAGAAATGCAGTAACAGTCAGATTTTCTCAATAAAATAAGATGATACTGAAAAAGCCAGGCACCAAACAATGTCTTTGCCTATTAACTGCCATTAGCTAAGGAGGGGGGGGGGGAATCAGATGAAATACCCTTTCTTCCCCCTCTCTCCCCTTAATGTAGCACTGCAGGACGTTCTGGAAAAAAGCAATCTGATTCAAGGCTGCACTTTATATCACCAGCTAGTGTGAAAATCTGATATTTTTTTTAATGTATCATTATTCTGACAAAGGCCAATCCAAGACTGACTGTGTGTTGCTTCTAGGCTGTTTAGAAGTGAGATTTTTCAATGTGTTACTATGTGGTGATAGTATGACTAAAGAGTTTTGCAAGGAAGGGACAGGTTTTCTTTTGTGTTCTTTATTGCCTTTCTCCCTACTACTCCAGGTTTTCCTGTGAGACTTCATTTTTATTTCTTTGTTGGTTTCCTTTGATATTTCGCCCCTTGAGCAATCCTGGTTTCTCTATAGCTCTTAGCATCTAATAAAATATCCCTTTCACAGTCAGTCAGAGAATCCACATTTTAAACATGAACAATTACAAAAGATTATAGTATGTGCCATACAGAATGCTGAGGGGCCACTAACTGGATGCATCAAATAACCTGACCAGATGGGGTTGGACAGGCTGGGTTTAGTTTGGTGGTTCAGACCATACTGTATAGGGCCCACTTCCTAAAAAAAGTGTAATCTTGCAGTTGGGATACAAATGAGTAGCTCCCAGGACCCCGTGGTGACTCCCACATTTCTAGGAGCAGAATCTGGGCCCTTTAAAATTAATAAGAATATTAAAATGGACTCCTGGTAAGTGTGACCCATAGTTCTGACATGATGCACAGTCTCCAATAAGATCATTAATACAATCAGAATAAAGTCCCAGTTATGTAACCCTTATTTGCACTGGTGAACACTTAACTCAACAAAACGGTCCCATTGCCTCTGTGCTCTCTTCCAATACCTGTACCACAACTCGACAACATAAGGAGTGACTGAGCCTCCATGGGGAAATCCAGATGTCACCCCTCAAAAAATTAAACATTCATAGCTGGGAGTAAATAAGTGTTACATCACCTTTAGAGGCCTTCATTCAGGACTGGAGTTCTAGTTATGTTAGAACATAGGAACATAAGAAAGGCCATATTGAGTCAGACCAAAGGTCCATCTAGCCCAGTATCCTGTCTTCCAACAATGGCCAATGCCAGGTGCTTCAGAGGGAATAAACAGAACAGGTAATCATCAAGTGATCCATCCCGTTTCCCATTCCCAGCTTCTGGAAAACGGAGAACACCATGAACACCATTCCTGCTCATCCTGGCTAATAGCCATTGATGGACCTATCCTCCATGAATTTATCTAGTTCTTTTTTGAACCCTGTTATAGTCCTAACCTTCACAACATCCTCTGGCAAAGAGTTGCACTGGTTGACTGTGCATTGTGGGAAGAAATACTTCCTTTTATTTGTTTTAAACCTGCTGCCTATTCATTTCATTTGGTGACCCCCTAGTTCTTGTGTTATGAGAAGGAGTAAATAACGCTTCCTTATTCACTTTTTCCCCACCAGACATGATTTTATAGACCTCTACCATATCGCCCCTTAGTCGTCTCTTTTACATGCTGAAAAATCCAAGTCTTATTAATCACTCCGCATATGGAAGCTAATCATTTTGTTGTCCTTTTCTGTACCAATAGATCTTTTTTGAGATGGGGCAACCATATCTGTACACAGTATTCAAGATGGATTTACTTAAGGCAATATTATATTTTCTGTCTTATTATCTATCATTTTCCTAATGATTATCAACATTCTGTTAGCTTTTTTGACTGCTGCTGTACATTGAGTGGATGTTTTCAGAGAACTGTACACACTGACTCCAAAATCTCTTTCTTGAGTGGTTACAGCTAATTTAGACCCCATCATTTTATATGTATAGTTGGGATTATGTTTTCCAATGTGCATTACTTTGCACTTATCAACACTGAATTTCATCTGTCATTTTGTTGCCCAGTCACCCTGTTTTGAGAGATCCTTTTGTAGCTCTTTGCAGTCTGCCTGGGGCTTATCTATTTTGAGTAGTTTTGTATCAACTGCAAATTTTGCTACCTCACTGTTTACCCCTTTTTCCAGATCATTTATGAATATGTTGAATAGGACTGGTCCCAGTACAGACCCCTGGAGGACACCACTATTTACCTCTCTCCATTCTGAAAACTGACAATTTATTCCCATCCTTTCTTTCCTATCTTTTAACCAGTTACCAATCCATGAGAGCACCTTCTGTCTTATCCCATGACAGCTTACCTTGCTTAAGAGCTTTTGCTGAGAAACCTTGTCAAAGGCTTTCCGAAAATCTAAGTACACTCTATCCACTGGATCTCCCTTGCCCACATGCTTGTTGACCCTCTCAAGGAATTCTAGTAGATTGGTGAGTCATGATTTACCTTTACAAAAAACATGTTGACTCTTCCCCAACAAATCATGTTCATCTATGTGTTTGATAATTCTGTTCTTTACTATAGTTTCAACCAGTTTTCCCGGTATGAAGTTAGGCTTACCAGCCTGTAATTGCCGGGACGACCTGTGGAGCCTTTTTTAAAAATTGGCATCACATTAGCTCCAGTCATTGGTACAGAAGCTGATTTAAATGAAAGGTTACATACTAGTTAGTAGTTCTGAAATTTCACATTTGAATTCCTTCAGAACTCTGGGGTGAATACCATCAGGTCCAGGTGACTTATTACTGTTTAGTTTATCAATTTGTTCCAAAACCTCATCTAATGACACCTCAGTTTGGGACAGTTCCTCAGGTTTGTCACCTAAAAAGAATGTCTCTGGTTTGGGAATCTCCCTCACATCCTCAGCTGTAAAGACTGATGCAAAGAATTCATTTAGTTTCTCCACAATATGCTCTTTTAGCATTCTGATTGTCCAGTAGCCCCACGGGTTGTGTACCAGGCTTCCTGCTTCTGACGAACTTAACAAAAATTTTGCTATTACTTTTTGAGCCTCTGGCTAGCTGTTCTTCAAATTATTTTTTGGCCTTCCTAATTACATTTTTACACTTCATTTGCCTGAGTTTATGCTCCTTTCTATTTTCCCCATTAGGATTTAACTTCCACTTTTTAAGGGTGCCTTTGTGCCTCTAACTGTTTCTTTTATTTTGTTGTTTAGCTATTGTGGCACTTCTTTGGTTCTCTTACTATGTTTTTAATTTGGGGTATACATTTAAATTGAGCATCTATTATGGTGTTTTTAAAAGTTTCCATTTAGCTTGCAGGGATTTTACTTTTGGCACTGTACCATTTCATTTCTCTGCAACTAACTTCTTCATTTTTATGTGGTTCCCCTTTCTGAAATTAAATGCTATGGAGGTGTGCAGCTGTGGTGTTTTTACCCCCATGGGGATGTTAAATTTCATTATGTTATGGCCACTATTACCAAGCGGTTCAGCTGTATTCACCTCTTGGACCAGATCCTGTGCTCCACTTAGGACTAAATCAAGAATAGCCTCTGGCAGCACCTAGCAATGAACAATGAGGGAAGAGACGGAAAATGAGGATACGAGTGGTAAGAGCATCTCGTTACAGAGATGATACAATGTGTACAACTCGGTGGTTCTGACTCACTCAGGGTCACATCCTGATACCCTTGTCCTCATGCTGATTAGCACCATCCTTCACAAGTAGCCCCATTGCAATCCAGAGAGACCGTGTTTGTGGTGTGAAGGTGATACTCACTTTGAGCAGGTATCAGAATCTGGGCCTTAAACTTTTTTTAAAATTACTTGAACAGTCCCCTCTCATACTGCAATCCCTTCTGCTCCCTGGGACAGGTGACTGTGAGCTCTCTGGCAATTGAATTTGTTTAGTGTATGTGGTTTTTCTCCTTTCTATACAGATCATCCCCAACCTCCCCATCGAACTAGCATTATTAGTTCTTTTAAAAAAAATAAATAAAAAAGTCCCTGCCCCTGGGCTGCCTGCCCCACATGGAGCTGGGAAGGCACCAGGGCCTGAAGTTTCTCCCACATTTTCTGCTGCTGCCCAAGTGGATCTCTGCAGATGTCAGGTGAATTATGGATCTCAAACCATGTCATTAGATTGTGGTTGTGAAGGTCAGTCTCCCAATCCCACAAAGCAGCATACAGAGTACAGGACTGGCGACATCACCAGAACTCCTGAGGCTTTCAAAGAGCTGCTTAGGAATTGATGTCCGCTGCGACTGAGTTTCTCCTTCCTGGAGGATGTGAGGGCTTCCTAAATTGTCCTCTCTCCTTGGGTTCTGCAAAGAGTTCCTGAGCAGATAGAGGTCTGGTAGAGGGGCTATGGGTCTATGTAACCCCAGAGTCCTGCCTCCACAGGAGGCCAACAACTCGGATGCTTTCCTGTTATTTCAGTATATTTGAATATCAGTTATGACAACACAAAACAATTGGACCATTAGAATTGACTGCTAAGCATAAGCTTCATAATATAATGGACCCTCTTCAGGCTAATTCCTAAAGGACAGATGCCAATCCTGCCTTGGCAGCATACTGCCCAAAAGGCAGCAGAAGGACTGCGGTCCCACTGCTTGGGATGGGGGACTGGATGCAGAGAACCCCCTTCCCCCATGTACTTTGCAGCTGTGCTCTATGGGCATTGTAGCCATTTTAGAGCTGAAGAGAAATGGTGTGTGTGTGTGCGTGTGCATATGCGTGCGTGTGCATGCAGTGGTGCACACTATGTGGGACAGACTGGGAGGGTGGTAGCGGTAATGCAGATGCAGCTGAACCCTGTGTCACCACACCGGGACTAGAGGCTACTGCTGCCTGCAGAAGTGAGTGCTGTTGTTGATTGAGGGGAGGATTTGCTGAGGAATTAGCCTGTGCAGAGCCTGTTTACTTATGCTGTGAGCAGGAAACAGGATGCAACTCTAAGTACTTTCATTAAACAAACAGGCATCTGAGGTGGTGAAACGGGAATCTCAAGAAAGCTGTACTAACTTAATTCTAAATCATAAAACAAACAAGACAAAAAGTGGATGAGGTAATATCTTTTATTGGACCAACTTGAGAGACAAGCTTTCATGTTTACACAGAGCTCTTCTTCAGATCTGGGGAGCGTGCCCAGAGTGCCCATTTCCCAGACCTGAGAAAGAGCTCTGTGTAAGCTCAAAAGTTTTTCTCACCAACAGAAGTTGGTCCAGTAAAGATATTACCTCATATGACATTCCGGGGTGCAATCCAGACTCATATACAAGCTGGGATGCCTTACAGTGCTTTGCTGTTGTAGCTCCCAACCTGGGCCCCTCACAAACAGCATACATGTCATACTCTTGAGTGACCGGATTCTCAGGCAAGGAGCTGCTCCCAAAGTCCATAGGCTGTTTCTTTTGTCTTCATAGGTGAAAGAGAGAGATGGATAGGGAGAGATATGTTGGCGTGTTTTTGCTCCTCACTTTTATAGTCCAGTCCCCCTTTGAAATGCATTTTCCTGAGGGTTACCCCTAGATAAAGTTAATTCCCACTGCAAGGACAGAGACAAGGAGTCTTGTGAAAAAGATTCCATGTTAAAATGCAGATCAATTTGTTCCTTACCCCTCTTCCTTGCCAAAGAATGGCGACTTGACAGGTGATTGGCCATCAGTTTTTGATGACACCTGGCTAGAGGAATCTGCTTGTTCTTTGTCTTTGAGAAATTGGTTTACCTGGACAAGTCTGGTAAAGATATTTCAGACTTAATATCAGCTTATGTTTATAACTTTACATATTACATTGCTACATACATGTCACCACAATATTGACCAGTGATTTATTAGTTTTCAAATGATCCATCACAAAACATATTTTGTAGAAAGATTACTACAATAGTGTGCAGGATGTGAATATAGGGGTGCATTCGATCTGACCTCACCCACCTTGCTTCTCTCTGTTGATCCCAGGTTAGTACAGCTAAAGCAACACTGCAATCAACAAAACTAAGGTCTAAGGATGCAGATACAACTGCAGTATTTCTCATACTCTGTGCAGGACTCAAGAGTACAGGTTTATCTGAGCAAATTTATAACAGAGTAGTTAGTCATCACTCTTCACTTACAAAGAATTAATTCACTTCCAGCACGGTTGACAAACCACTGTGTTTCAAGCTTTTCAATAGGTTTCATAACATAAGCCACAAGTCAAAACATTCACTCAGCTGCTACAACACTGCCAACATTTTAAATTTAAAAAATGAAGCTGTACAAGAACACACAGAAGAAACTGAACCAAATCCTTTGTTGCTCATTCCTTGCCTCCGAAATACATCACCTCATACCTTTGTAAATTATCTGTACTCACAAGTGTGTGATTTCTTAATCTACTGTATGTGGCAACTCATCCCAAGTGCTAGACAGCAGGCCTGATTCCCTATCATCACCGTCATCAAACACTCAATCTATTTGAGGATCATTGGGCCAGGCAGAGTAGCCAGGGTTGAGTCCCGATGATGCATAGCAAAGTTTTACATGATCTATAATTAGAGCTGGTTGGGGAATGAATCACACACACTGCTCTCCCATAAAATTTTTTGGCAAAAACAATTTCTTTTTTGTTTTAAAAATTGAAATTTTACAGGTTTTCAATCAAACTGAGAACCTAAATTTTTTTCTATGAATACAGTTTTCATCTCCATCTTCTTTCACTTCATTTGGTTATCCCCTCTGTTTTTTATTGTTTGTGTGAAACTTTCTATTCATTGAAGTCAGTTTTCCATCAAAGTCATTGCTATCCAGAACCTGTTTACATCTTCTTGTGTCTAAACTGATGCCACCACAATTACCAATACCGTAACTAACCACTTATCTCCACGCAATACAGTCCAACTTACCTGAGTGATATTAGCCCATCAGCATTCCTTTTGCTGAATTAGGGTAAAAAATGACACTAGAAAGAAGCTCACTATCTCAGAGGCATCACCATTTTAAATACTGATATTGCAGCCTCAAGGGGAAACACCATTACATGTACCATTATCATACAATGTGTTTGTCAGTGCTAGTCCACACAAAAGATTAGACACATGGTTTATTGCTCCTCCCCTCAGTAATTCTATTCTGATGCGGATATTGCTATTATAATCAGGGCACTCTTCTTCTGCCTCCCATGATGGTGATGTTATAAACTCAATGGCCCTCATGGAAATAGGGAGAACATAATTTAAAGGGTCAGAGGTCATGACAGTTTTCGAAAGAGTTGAATTTCCTCAATAAAGTGGAAAGAACAATCCAAACACAGTGGGATTTTTTTGTACTACCCTACAACAAGATTCTGAGAATGTAAGAAAAAATGATGTACAGCCATGGTTCTAACCTTTCTAGACTACGGTACCCCTTTCAGTAGTGTGATTTGTCTTGCATACCCCAAGTGCCCCCTCACTTAAAAAGACTTGCTTACAAAATCAGACATAACAATGCAAAAGTGTCAGTGCACATTATTACTGAAAAATTGCCAACTTTCTCATTTTTACCATATTATAAAATCAATCAATCGGAATATAAATATTGTACTTACATTTCCATGTAACACTTTAGCCTGTTTTTTCACTTGTGAGCCTGGTCTGAAGCCTGAGACCCACTGCCCAGCGCTGAAACATGTAACTTAGCTTTGTGGGGCCCCAAGCAATTGCCCTGCTTGCCACCCACTAATGCGGGCCCTGCACTTGTGACCCCCCACCCCCCGCAAACCTGTCCCTCAATCCCCCTGGTGGTCAAAACCCTGAGGTTGAGAACCACTGATCTAGATGAGTTGAGTACCCCCCGGAAGGCCTGTGCGTGCACACCCCTAGAGGTATACACACTCCTGGCTAAGAACCACTGACGTACAGGACAGACACAAAGCAGGACAATGCCTGTAGAATCCAGCCAACACGTTCTTTTGCTTCAGCTCCTGTCATCTAATGCCAGATTAAACTCTGATTCAGCCAGAGGGGGCGACTGCTGCCTAAGCATTATTTCCAAGTGTTTAAATCCATCCTGCTGTAGAGCCCACCCTTGGTGAGGTGAGAGATTGATGTTGACACCGGGGGAGGAAAAAGCATCTGGCTATTAAGGGCATAAGAAATCCTGACTGGCAGTAAGTGTGCTAATGAGACACTTGCTGCATGAACAGGATGCTAATATTGAAACAAGTGATCCTGAGAGACAAGATATCTCCCAGGTCTGTGCAGCAGCTGCCCAAGCAGTCTGCCCCTCCATCTTCTTCTCTTTCATTCTGTTATCTGCTCTGTTTTTGATTGTTGATCATTAAAACTACACACCCACCCCTCCCAAATGTGAAATCGTTCATGGCCATAGTCAGGATTAGGCACGGGGGGGAAGTGGGGACAGATAAGGTTTCCACAGAACACTTCTGCACACTGTGCTGACTGCAGAGGGAAAGGAAGAACCATTTGCCTCCTGTACCACTGTTTCACATATGCAGCGGAGCTGGAGGATCCTAGCAATTTACAAATAACTGGATGAGGAGAGAAGGGGGGGGGGAAAGCTGGGGTAGGCCTGCGAAGAACTCTACACCTGTTATTCCTACTGAAGTTGATTGGATGTCTGGGTGTTCTGCATCTGTCAGGATTAGAATCAAACTGAGGCATCTGTTCCCTTCCGCACAAAGGGTAGAAACCTTTCTAGGTAGGGAAACTCAATTCAAGTCCATTTCTGTTGGTCCTTTGTCAGAGCCAGACTGAGGAATAGACATTATAGGCCTATGCCTAGGGCCCCAGCTCCCAGTGGCATAGGATGAAGTCAGAAACCTAGCTTCCATTTACAAAATATTTCTAGACCCTAATGGATGCAAAGAAAAGCTTGCCTGAGCATGATGGATGCCTGTCTGAGTGTGCAGACAGCCTGAAACAATAGCTCCAAAAGGTATGTATGGCCCCAATCATTATAACTCTGAAACCTGCTGCAACGGAGGGAGCCATGGCAAGGTGTGGGGCCACAAAACAGGTGTGAGGTGTGCCTGAAGCCTGAATTCAGTCCTAGACTTAGTAGCCTTTCCTTTCTGTAAAGTTTACTGCTGCTGATCCTGGTGAAAACTTAAAGGAACTAAGAAAAAAGGGGCAAATAAATCCAAAAAAGGTTGGGGTCAGGACCAAAAAAAAAACCCCAACAAATCACCTAAACAGAGACCTGTAACTTACCTGTGCATCAATGTCTACAAATTACTCCTATCTTGCATTGGTTAGGTAGCTGAAGTGCTGTGAGTTCAGCTTTCCTGCGAAAGCTTGTTTTATTGTTACTTCATCTATCCACACTAACACCACTCTGTTTTATACACCCGCTGCATCCTCTCTGACATGTAGATTATTCTGTCTTGATCAGGGACTGTCATACTTGTGACTTGTCTGGAGAGCACCTCACAAAATGGGGCCCTGATTCTTGAGTGGGGATCTTAGGCACTTCAGTAATAATAAAAGTAGAGATGGCCCTGAGCTGTAGAATTTGGATATACATTGGCATTTTCCCCTAGTTTGGACCCATCTGTAGAAATAAGGTGAGGAAACAGGAACAAAGAAGATGATACAAGAGATAAAAAGTAGTTGCAGAAAGAAAGAAAGAAAGAACGAAAGAAAGAAAGAAGGGAACAATATAGAGAAAAAGAAGATATAGGAATAGATATGGGGAGGCCACACACACACAATTATAACATTGCATTGGTGTTTAAATTTTTCTCTCTGCTAACCACAATGGGTTAGTGAGTTAGGGTAAGTGTCTTCACACACCTTCCCCCTTTCCCCCCAGACAAATACACGCTCCCCAATAATATCACTTTGGTAGCGGGAAGGTAGACTGAGCAAATTATTCCTGTTAAATCCTAAATCTCTATACATTTTATTTACAGGTTTTTAACAGTTGCAGCATGGGATAAGAAGTTCTAAAAAGCAAACACAACATTTCCTTTACCACTAAACACACAATATTGTGCAACGGAACACTAAGAAAGAATGTCAAAAAAGAGCGAAGAGTAGCTGATAATGGAATGCAACTGGAATACAGAAAAGAGAGCCCAGTTAGCAACTCCCAGAGCCTCCTGCTCACTGCGGTTTCCTCAGCTTGCAGAGAATTTGGCTCAACTGCCTTCAAAGGTGATATACAGTAGTAGCATCCCTCTGGTCAATATAGGCCCAATATCCTTTGTAAAGCACATGGAGACCTACCAATGAGAAGTGCCATATAAGAATTAGGTATTATTCTTATTGTCAACCCCAAAAATCATGGAACTGGCTACAAATGATTTTTGTAGAATAATAAATGCATTCTCTTTCTTTGCCTTTTAGTTTCTGAGCCATTAAGGCACGCTCACTTCATGTTTTTAAGCTTTTCTCTGAAACCATGAAGGTTAGAAACATGCTTGCTCTTCATCTGAAATCTCAGTATCACAAGACTTATGATAACATCGTGAGAGCTGGCAACATTGTAAAATGGGCTATTTATATTGCAGATTCCAACTACCTGTTCACCCAAGCAAGTACTTACTAGAATGGAAAGGGCAAAGTATCAGACAATTACATTTAAACCAGAATATTTAGAAAGGAGGGGAAGCTTCACAAGGAACTTGCTTCTATTATAAATCCCTCAGAGAACAACAGCCTCTAATCAAGCAGAGGACCCACCGACATTCTAAGCAAATCTTTTGCCCTAAAGAGATGATGTCTCATGCTGTAGGAGCTTTAGATGTAGGAGCACAAAGAAAAGTAGAACATTTGTGAGATTCTGTTACAGCAGAACCTGCAATGTGAACAGAGAAGGATGGTGGTGGGGATTAAAGAAAGCAGGTTTTTCCTCTTAATTGTCCATAATGTTCAGTGCTTAACAAATCCAGTAAAACACCCAATTATCCAAAGGTCTTGAGGGACACCAGAAATGTTTGGATAATGGTGTATTGAGATAATCAAGGCGGCTAACTGAGCAGACTTTCTAGCCTGTGCTTAGGGTAAGGAAATCTGCTGAACCAGCTCCCTAGATTACAAACAGCCAGACAGACAGCTTTCCACATGCTGTATCACAGCACGTCTTCCAGCACACAGAATAGGTTTTTATTATCATTCACTATATGCAAGATAATAGTGCCTTCCTCCCACCCAAGATCAGGGCTCTGCTGTGCTAGGTACTATATATAAACATGATAAGGGAGAGTTCCTGTCCCAAAGAATACAAATAGATTAGACAGAGAAAGGAAATACTGTTGCCCCATTTTACAGAGGGGGATCTAATGTGCAGTGAGATTGAGGGACTTTCCTGAGGTCATACAGGAAATCTGTGTCAGAACTATCAACCGAACCCCGATCCATTGAACTGCATGGAAACTTTTTAAAGACACCATAATAGAGGCTCAACTTCAATGTATACCCCAAATTAAAAAACATAAGAGAACTAAAAAAGTGCCACCGGGGCTAAACAACAAAGTAAAAGAAGCAATGAGAAGCAAAAAGACAGCCTTTAAAAAGTGGAAGTTAAATCCTAAGGAGGAAATTAGAAAGGAGCATAAACTCTGGCAAGTGAAGTGTAAAAATATAATTAGCAAGGCCAAAAAAGAATTTGAAGAATAGCTAGCCAAAGACTCAAAAAGTAATAGCAACATTTTTGTTAAGTACATCAGAAACAGGAAGCCTAAACAACCAGTGGGTCACTGGATGATCGAGATGCTAAAAGAGAACTCAAGTACGATAAGGCCATTATAGAGAAACTAAATGAATTCTTTGCTTCAGTCTTCACAGCTGAGGATGTGAGGGAGATTCCGACACCTGAGCCATTCTTTTTAGGTGACAAATCTGAGGAACTGTCCCAGATTGTGGTGTCATTAGAGGAGGTTTTGGAACAAATTGATAAATTAAACAGCAATAAGTCACCAGAACCAGATGGTATTCTACAAGCCATTACCCTCTGATCCCACTGAGAGTTACCAAAAGAAACTACAGGATTTGCTCAAGAAACTCCCTGAAAAAGCAAAAGAACAAATCCGCACAGACGCACCCCTAGAACCCCGACTTGGGGTATTCTATCTGCTACCCAAGATCCATAAACCTGGAAATCCTGGACGCCCCATCATCTCAGGCATTGGCACCCTGACAGCAGGATTGTCTGGCTATGTAGACTCCCTCCTCAGGCCCTATGTTACCAGCCCTCCCAGCTATCTTTGAGACACCACTGACTTCCTGAGGAAACTACAATCCATTGGTGATCTTCCTAAAAACACCATCCTAGCCACTATGGATGTAGAAGCCCTCTACACCAACATTCCACACAAAGATGGAATACAACCCATCAGGAACAGTATCCCCGATAATGTCACGGCTAACCTGGTGGCTGAACTTTGTGATTTTGTCCTCACCCATAACGATTTCACATTTGGGGACAATGTATACCTTCAAATCAGTGGCACTGCGATGGGTACCCGCATGACCCCACAGTATGCCAACATTTTTATGGCTGATTTAGAACAACGCTTCCTCAGCTCTCGTCCCCTAATGCCCCACTCTACATGCGCTATAGTGATGACATCTTCATCATCTGGACCCATGGAAAAGAAGCCCTTGAGGAATTCCACCATGATTTCAACAATTTCCATCCCACCATCATAGAATCATAGAATATCAGGGTTGGAAGGGACCCCAGAAGGTCATCTAGTCCAACCCCCTGCTCAAAGCAGGACCAAGTCCCAGTTAAATCATCCTAGCCAGGGCTTGGTCAAGCCTGACCTTAAAAACCTCTAAGGTAGGAGATTCTACCACCTCCCTAGGTAACGCATTCCAGTGTTTCACCACCCTCTTAGTGAAAAAGTTTTTCCTAATATCCAATCTAAACCTCCCCCATTGCAACTTGAGACCATTACTCCTCGTTCTGTCATCTGCTACCATTGAGAACAGTCTAGAGCCATCCTCTTTGAAACCCCCTTTCAGGTAGTTGAAAGCAGCTATCAAATCCCCCCTCATTCTTCTCTTCTGCAGACTAAACAATCCCAGCTCCCTCAGCCTCTCCTCATAAGTCATGTGCTCTAGACCCCTAATCATTTTTGTTGCCCTTCGCTGTACTCTTTCCAATTTATCCACATCCTTCTTGTAGTGTGGGGCCCAAAACTGGACACAGTACTCCAGATGAGGCCTCACCAGTGTCGAATAGAGGGGAACGATCACGTCCCTCGATCTGCTCGCTATGCCCCTACTTATACATCCCAAAATGCCATTGGCCTTCTTGGCAACAAGGGCACACTGCTGACTCATATCCAGCTTCTCGTCCACTGTCACCCCTAGGTCCTTTTCCGCAGAACTGCTGCCGAGCCATTCGGTCCCTAGTCTGTAGCGGTGCATTGGATTCTTCCATCCTAAGTGCAGGACCCTGCACTTATCCTTATTGAACCTCATTAGATTTCTTTTGGCCCAATCTTCCAATTTGTCTAGGTCCTTCTGTATCCTATCCCTCCCCTCCAGCGTATCTACCACTCCTCCCAGTTTAGTATCATCCGCAAATTTGCTGAGAGTGCAATCCACACCATCCTCCAGATCATTTATGAAGATATTGAACAAAACGGGCCCCAGGACCGACCCCTGGGGCACTCCACTTGACACCGGCTGCCAACTAGACATGGAGCCATTGATCATAGAATCATAGAATCATAGAATATCAGGGTTGGAAGGGACCCCAGAAGGTCATCTAGTCCAACCCCCTGCTCAAAGCAGGACCAAGTCCCAGTTAAATCATCCCAGCCAGGGCTTTGTCAAGCCTGACCTTAAAAACCTCTAAGGAAGGAGATTCTACCACCTCCCTAGGTAACGCATTCCAGTGTTTCACCACCCTCTTAGTGAAAAAGTTTTTCCTAATATCCAATCTAAACCTCCCCCATTGCAACTTGAGACCATTACTCCTCGTTCTGTCATCTGCTACCATTGAGAACAGTCTAGAGCCATCCTCTTTGAAACCCCCTTTCAGGTAGTTGAAAGCAGCTATCAAATCCCCCCTCATTCTTCTCTTCTGCAGACTAAACAATCCCAGCTCCCTCAGCCTCTCCTCATAAGTCATGTGCTCTAGACCCCTAATCATTTTCGTTGCCCTTCGTTGTACTCTTTCCAATTTATCCACATCCTTCCTGTAGTGTGGGGCCCAAAACTGGACACAGTACTCCAGATGAGGCCTCACCAGTGTCGAATAGAGGGGAACGATCACGTCCCTCGATCTGCTCGCTATGCCCCTACTTAT
Source organism: Dermochelys coriacea (assembly GCF_009764565.3). NCBI lineage: Eukaryota > Metazoa > Chordata > Testudines > Dermochelyidae > Dermochelys > Dermochelys coriacea. The sequence goes on from NC_050069.1 coordinate 198,997,570, forward strand.
ACATCCCAAAATGCCATTGGCCTTCTTGGCAACAAGGGCACACTGCTGACTCATATCCAGCTTCTCGTCCACTGTCACCCCTAGGTCCTTTTCCGCAGAACTGCTGCCGAGCCATTCGGTCCCTAGTCTGTAGCGGTGCATTGGATTCTTCCATCCTAAGTGCAGGACCCTGCACTTATCCTTATTGAACCTCATTAGATTTCTTTTGGCCCAATCTTCCAATTTGTCTAGGTCCTTCTGTATCCTATCCCTCCCCTCCAGCGTATCTACCACTCCTCCCAGTTTAGTATCATCCGCAAATTTGCTGAGAGTGCAATCCACACCATCCTCCAGATCATTTATGAAGATATTGAACAAAACGGGCCCCAGGACCGACCCCTGGGGCACTCCACTTGACACCGGCTGCCAACTAGACATGGAGCCATTGATCATAGAATCATAGAATCATAGAATATCAGGGTTGGAAGGGACCCCAGAAGGTCATCTAGTCCAACCCCCTGCTCAAAGCAGGACCAAGTCCCAGTTAAATCATCCCAGCCAGGGCTTTGTCAAGCCTGACCTTAAAAACCTCTAAGGAAGGAGATTCTACCACCTCCCTAGGTAACGCATTCCAGTGTTTCACCACCCTCTTAGTGAAAAAGTTTTTCCTAATATCCAATCTAAACCTCCCCCATTGCAACTTGAGACCATTACTCCTCGTTCTGTCATCTGCTACCATTGAGAACAGTCTAGAGCCATCCTCTTTGAAACCCCCTTTCAGGTAGTTGAAAGCAGCTATCAAATCCCCCCTCATTCTTCTCTTCTGCAGACTAAACAATCCCAGCTCCCTCAGCCTCTCCTCATAAGTCATGTGCTCTAGACCCCTAATCATTTTCGTTGCCCTTCGTTGTACTCTTTCCAATTTATCCACATCCTTCCTGTAGTGTGGGGCCCAAAACTGGACACAGTACTCCAGATGAGGCCTCACCAGTGTCGAATAGAGGGGAACGATCACGTCCCTCGATCTGCTCGCTATGCCCCTACTTATACATCCCAAAATGCCATTGGCCTTCTTGGCAACAAGGGCACACTGCTGACTCATATCCAGCTTCTCGTCCACTGTCACCCCTAGGTCCTTTTCCGCAGAACTGCTGCCGAGCCATTCGGTCCCTATGAATAAGGAAGGTTATGATAAAACCATAAAACTATAAAACCATGACTAGTGTGAAGAAAGCAAATAAGGAAGTGTTATTTACTCCTTGTCATAACACAAGATCTAGGGGTCACCAAATGAAATGAATAGGCAGCAGGTTTAAAACAACAAAAGGAAGTATTTCTTCACACAATTCACAGTCAACCTGTGGAAGTCTTTGCCAGAGGATGTAGTGAACACCAAGACTATAATAGAGTTCAGAAAGGAACTAGATAAATTCATGGAAGATAGGTCCATCAATGCTATTAGCCAGGATGGGCAAGGATGGTTCCCTAGCCTCTGTTTGCCAGAAGCTGGGAATGGGTGACCAGGGATGGATCACCTGATTGTTACCTGTTCCATTAATTCCCTTTGTGGCACCTGGCATTGGCCACTCTCAGAAGACAGTATACTGGGCTAGATGGACCTTTGGTCTGACCCAGTATGGACATTCTTATGTAGTTATGCCTGACTTCAGCTCATACGGACTTCATGTGGAGCCAAACCTTGGAGATTTATGTAAACTTCAGTTTTGATTATCTGCTTGAGAGTTTGGGTTCACTGTGGCTGGATGGCACTTCCCGAGCCTCCACTCAGTTACTTATAACTACACAGTATACCACTTACAACTATTTGTACTGATAGTCTACAACAGAGGTAGGCCCTCTATGGCCTGTGGGCCACATCCGGCCTGCAGGACCATCCTGCCCGGCCCCTGAGCTCCTTGCCAGGGAGGCTAGCCCCCGGCCCCTCCCCCCATTGTTCCCTCTTCCATGCAGCCATGCCACTGTGTGGGCAGCGCTCTGGCAGTGGGGCTGCACACTCATGCAGGGCAGCACATCTGGCTCTGGCTGGGTGGCACTGCTCCAGACATGCTGCTCTGAGATGCATGGTAAGGGGGCCGGGGGGTTGGATATGGGGCAGAGGGTCCCGAGGGGCAGTCAGGGGACAGGGAGCAGGGGGCAGTTGGATGGGGCACAGGTTCGGGGGGGGAGGGGATGGGGTGATCAGGGGATGGGAAGTGGGAGGGGTGGGGGCCAGGTGGTTTGGGGAGGCACAACCTTCCCTATCCAGCCCCCCATACAATTTCGCACCCTAATGTGACCGTTGGGCCAAAAAGTTTGCCCACCCCTGGTCTACAAGGATTCAGTAAATCAGGAATCTACTGATGTTAGTTTACATTTCTGGAAACTTATAATGCCAAGTTAGAATTCTGCAAGACAATGAGGTCATGCCTTTTCATCTACTGCACATTCCAAACACCCTCATTCTCTGTTCTACCACTGTCCAGTTCTCTTCCCTTCCTTTTGGTACACCAGCCGTCTTCCCTTCCTGAAGATCTTAGTAAAACTCAATGTGATAGCAAAAAATTAGCAAATGGATAACAATGAAAAGCCCCAATAAAAAGATATTGTACTTATCCAGGTAAAAGATTCCAGTAAAGCAGATAGTTGCAGATTTAGTGTGCACTAACTCAGGCTGTTTCCTTGGGAGATGCTCTTCCTGAGTCTTAGACTTCAGTTTCTAAATATTAAAATGTATAGAAACTTTCCCATGCCAAATGTCTACTTTTATTTAAAAATGTTTGTTTGCTTTTCTAAAAACTAGTTTTCCCTTTGATTTAACTTTCCAGTTCTATTTCACTGTTGTTCTCTTCATTCTCCATGTAATGTTCTTCATTTAAATCCTTTTATTTATTTGGATTGTTACAATGTATCTAATTCCTACTTTGCTGTTTTTGTTAAATTTGGTATTTCTCCTACCTCTGTTGGTTATTTAGATCTTCATTTCTCTTTTAAATCTTTCTTTATGTTTTGGGATAAACCAATATGGCCCATGTGCTACTGTTGAGGACTGAAAGTCCCCTACCTCCTCTTTCACCCGTCTGTTATGGACTTCCCATTCTCTTATTCCATTGGATGGTTGAACTCTCATTTTCAGCTTTGACCAATTTTGTTAAATGAATTTAAAATGAGGGTGGATTTTCCTTCAGACTGCAGGAATTAACAGTTTGGCAGATGTATTTATTTGTAAATCTCACCAGAATATCTGAACTAGATCTGGAAAAAACTTTTCAGTCATAATGTTTTTCAACAAAATATGCAGGGTCACGCCAACAGAAACATTTTACAGGTTCATGTCAAATTCACCAAATTGGTTTGGTTAGGGGGAAAAAAAACTAAAAAATTATGAACAAAATGGAAACATTTGGTTTGACTATTTCTAAAAGTTTGAATTTTTTAAAATTCAAAATGACTTTTGTTTAGAAATTGAATTTTATTTAAAAAAATAAAATCAAAAGCATTTTAAAAAGCTTAAAAAACAAAGGAAACATTTTGTTTTAAGTCGAACAAAACATTTAATTTGACCCAAAACAATTTTTTTACTTTTTGATTCACCAACAATTTTTTAAAATTCCCCCCCACAGAACTAAAATTATGTTTCAATTTTTTTTGGTACAGCCCATGAACTGAAAAAGCAGTTATTCACACACATCTAATCTGAGCACAAATTAGATATTTTTTTTTAATTATCAATAACTGGCAGAAATAAAACCCATCCCAGACTCTACCAGCCTCACTCTTTAGCAAGATTTGTACCACTGACCCAAATGAAGAAAAAGCCAGAGTGAACAAATGGATCTTTCATAGAGTCCTCGAAGTCTGGCACTATGGGCCCATAAACGACTGCAAGGTTCAGAGCCAAGAATCCTCCCATTCATCCCAGACATTTAATCTTTGGTACAGATAGCAAGAGTGTTTCAGTATAACAATATTATGTTTTCCTTCCCAACATATATGCAAGTAATGAGGACAAAATTGACAGATAATTTTCTGCTTTAGTCTACACATCCTTGCTGATCTCTCTCTGGAACTTTATATTCCTACTTCTAATTAGTGAAAGTACTGGCTCCCCCTTTTCTCCTTCCAAATTCCTCAGACAAGGTACCAGTACTTTTCAATTTGTGGTTGTCGCTACTGAAGTGCTGCTCCCTCTCTTATTTTCAAGAGAAAATGGATGTGGGCAAAACTAATATTGGGACTTTTTTGGCATGACATCATTTGATATCAGACATTTTCCTTCCAAAGATAAACATGGCAGCAATAAAACTGTCTAGCCTGCTGTCCCAACAACATCCAATCTGTCACTTTTCCTTCATTAATAGCTTGTCACCAGCTGCTTACTATGGACTGAAGACTTAGCTAGTGTCCAGCCATACACAATATTAATGCACATAACATTTATATCTGTAAAAGGCAATTTGTAATGCAAATCTGGTAGTCAGATATGAATTACCAGTTATGTAGTGGGCATATATGGGACAAGGGATAAGTCCCATTTACTCATCAACATTTGGCTTTGCATATGTAAATGGGGGAGTGCAATTTTGGAAGTACAAAATTAGAAACCACTTCTGAAAAATTGACACCATAAATTCAAGTGGTCTGTTCCACTCAATGTACAGTGGCAGTCAAAAAAGCTAATAGAATGTTGTGAATCATTAGGAAAGGGATAGATAATAAGACAGAAAATATCATATTGCCTCTATATAAATCCATGGTACACCCACATCTTGAATACCGTGTGCAGTTTTGGATACCGCATCTCAAAAAAGATTTATTGGAATTGGAAAAGGTTCAGAAAGGGACAATTAAAATGATTAGGGGTATGGAACAGCTTCTATATGAGGAGAGATTAATAAAATTTGGGCTTTTCAGCTTGGAAAAGAGACAACTAAGAGGGGTTATGCTAGAAGTCTATAAAATGATGACTGGTGGGGAGAAAGTAAATAAGGAAGGGTTATTTACTCCTTCTCATAACATAAGTGTGATGGGTTGGGTCACAGAAACCCCCTTGGGACTGTCACCTGATGGCACTGAGATTACATCTGAGCCCCTTTTCCCTGCCAGCTTGGGATTTCAGTACCCTGTCTTGCTGAGCCAGACATGCTAGCCTGCACAGACCCAGGTCTGAAGAATGTCACCCGAAAGCTGCAGACTTAACAGAAAATGACTTAGAAAGTGCTCCTGTTTCTAGAACCCAGATACCCAGTTCCCAATGCAGTCCAAACCCCAAATAAATCTGTTTTACTCTGTATAAAGCTTATACAGGGTAAACTCATAAATTCTCCACCCTTTATAACACTGATAGAGCGATATGCACAGCTGTTTGTTCCCCCAGGTATTAATTACTTGCTCTGGGTTAATTAATAAGTAAAGAGTGATTATTAAATATAAAAAGCAGGATTTAAGTTGTTCCAAGTAATAGCAGACAGAACAAAGTAAATTACCAGGCAAAAATAAAACAAAACATGCAAGTCTAAGCCTAATACAGTAGGGAACTAAATGCAGGTAAATCTCACCCTTAGAGATGTTCCAATAAGCTTCTTTCACAGACTAGACTCCTTTCTAGTCTGGGCTCAATCCTTTCCGCCGTACAATCCTTGTTCCAGCTCAGGTGGTAGCTAGGGATTTCTCATGACTGCAGCCCCCTTTGTTCTATTCCACCCCCTTATATAACTTTGGCACAAGGCAGGAATCTTTTGTCTCTTTGGGTCCCCACCCCTCCTTCTAAATGGAAAAGCACCATGTTTAAGATGGATTCCATTAACAGGTGACATGGTCACAGGTCCTATGAGACCCCAACCTTCATTCTTCCTGGCCTGACTCACAGGAAGGCTTGCAAGTAAACAGAGTTATCTACAGTTAATTGTCCTAGTTAATGGGAGCCATTAGGATTCTAAACCACCATTAATGGCCCACACTTTGCATAACTAAAATAGGACCTCAGCGTTATATTTTATATTCCTAGTTTCAGATACAAGAATTATACATTCATACAAATAGGATTCACACTCAGTAAATTATAAGCTTGTAATGATACCTTACAAGAGACCTTTTGCATGAAGCATATTCCAGTTACATTATATTCACACTCATTAGCATATTTTCATAAAGTCGTATGGAGTGCATCACCACAAGAAGAACTAGGGGTCACCAAATGAAATGAATAGGCAGCAGGTTTAAAACAAACAAAAGGAAGTATTTCTTCACACAATGCACATTCAACCTGTGGAACTCTTTGCCAGAGGATGTTGTGAAGGCCATGACTATAACAGGGTTCAAAAAAGAACTAGATAAGTTCATGGAGGATAGGTTCATCAATGGCTATTAGCCAGGATGGACAGGGATGCAAAACCATGCTCTGAAGTGTGCCTAGCCACTATTTGCCAGAAACTGGGAATGAGCAACAGGGGATGCTTACCTGTTCTGTTCATTCCCTCTGAAGCACCTGGCATTGGCCACTGTTGGAAGACAGGTCACTGGCCTAGATGGACCATTGGGCTAACTCAGTATCACTGTTCTTATGTAGAATAACTGACAGTTGGGAGGACAGCATACTTCACCATCCTCACTAGCATGGTCTTCACAATGGAAGAGCCTGATAATTCAACAGTAGCTGAGTTGACTCCCTATTTCATAGTAGCCTTTTAAGACCCTAACTTTCTGTATTAAAATTTACCACAATTCACTGCAGTTTCCTTGGAGGACAAGAGCACAGTCCACCTCAGAGCTCTCTCAATTCCCCTTTGCTGAGATGGATGACCAAGAAGCAGCCTGAAGCAATAAGGCAGATATTATGTGAAATCTTGACAGCCAAAGAAGAAATCCAGGCACACAAACAGTGTAAAAAAGAAATATAGAATTTGTAATTGAAAAAGCACCAATATTGGTAGGGGTAGGTCTATAATACAATCAGGGGGTGGGATGGCAGCTCATGTAGCCAGATTCACACAAGCTTTAATCTAACTATCTTGGATACCAGCAGCGTGGGCTTCAATGCAGGATGTGCAAGTTCACCTGGAACCCTGGGTAATTACCCAGGCAGCAGGTCAATGCTAAAGCCTGCACTGCAGCAGCTTCCAAGCTCCAGTACCCAAGCCAACTACATTAAAGCTGGCTCAGGTATTGTATCATGAGCTGCCATCATACCCCATGATTGCAGTGTAGACAAGACCTATGTAACATTATCAGGAAAACACAGACCCAGAATTAGAGACTATTATCAAGCCCAGAAGACCTTTTCCAAGACCTCAGGATATTAGAGCCTGGAAACTTAGTAAATCAGAGGAATAGCGATTAGTGTGTTGTGTGACACTGCAGGTTAAATTTGGGACAGCGGCAATCCAAGAGGCTTAGGAAGTAACAGCAATTTGCTGCAGTGCCTTGTTTACTAACTTCTTTGGAACTCTTCTATATGAAATTTCAAAACTAAAGAATTCCCTCTGATACTTTGTGTACCTTTTCACAGACATAAATAACTGGGAAGTTATTCTCAGACAGGGGTTCTCACACTTCATTGCACCATGACCCCCTTCTGACAACAAATGCATTACAAGACCCCGGAAGGGGCGGCGGCAAGCCCCACCACCCCAGTTGGAGGGAAGGTAGAGGGGGCCAAAGACTGAGGCCCTCTGCCCCAGTGGAGGTGGAACTTGCACTTCAGCTTCAGTCCTGGGTCCCAGCAAATCTAATGCTGGCCCTGGCAACCCCATTAAAGTGGGGTCACAAGCCACTTTGGGGTCCCACAGTTTGAGAACCGCTGTTCTAGGATCATCACCCCTACTATCATGTCTTGGTAGTGCAACCAGAGCAGATTGGGTTCTCTTACATGGAAAATGAGAGGATTCATCAGGAATGTGGCTCAGATAGAGGGTGGCACATTATGATACATGTAGCACATTATCCATTCCTTGCTGGCAGTCTCAATTCTTACTCAAAGCTTTGATATTTGTCACACACAACAGCAACGAGATGTTGACATCCCTGGCAGATGGTAGCTTTGCCCATAGAGTGGTACCTCTTTGCAAACATAATTAGCCTGATATATTTCCACTGAAGTTTGTAAAAGTTCAGCAGCTCTTTGTAAGCTGCATTTCCTCACTGAAGTGTGTAGTGAAGTCATTGGAAGAAGGAAAAAAACCCATCACCCATTGTTACCCAAGGCCACTATTCCCACTGAAGTCAGTGGAGATTCACCAGAATAAAACTGATATAACAGAGCAAGTACCAGCCTCTTATTCTGCAGGGGAACTGTGGCATTGGGCACTATGAAATGAGCTGTGTCCTTCCATCTTCCAATGCTTCACTAATACTTCATTGATGTAGTAAAGATTACAATAAGTAATTGTCATTTTTTTTAACCACCAAAAGATATCAATAATGGTTCCATGAGTGACTGTATACTCTGCCAGAAGAATTCAATGTAGCATTGGAGAGCATAATCCCCCACTTCCTAAATGAAAAACTTTCTATTGTTTATTGTACTGAGCTTTAAATTTCAAAATGATCAGATACACCTCTTCCATGCACTACTGCAGGCTCACAAGGAAATGACTCAGGAAAGTTTTGATGAGGATTCTCTGTAGGCTGTCAGCACATGCTAGAGTATTTTGAAAAGTGTATGTGTGAGAACACAAATGAACCATGTGGTTGTGGGTGAGAGATTTATGCCTTGTGATTCCTCTAGCCTCTTCTAAGGCTATCCCTCATTTTCAAAGAACAAGCATCTTCAGTAATAAATGCTGTTGCCAAAATCAGCTTACCCCTCTTCTACTTTCAGGGTATGTTCTTGCTGTCGTACAGCTTGATGGATTTTAAAGTGGCTGCCCTTTAAAAAGAAAGAGAACAAAAACAAAAATCATTTTATTACCTCTAGTTTGGCTACCAGAGATGTTTAGAGAGATTATGTACCCTGATGATGAGAGAGATGATGAGAGATGGGAAGGAGAAAATAGATCTTCTTGGGTCATGAAATTACATGGAGTACTTTGATACCTGGTCTGAGATGATGTGCACTGGAGACTGAAATGATTGATTAAGAAAATAGACCTCAACTGGTTTGTACAGTTAAATGGGTTTTATGTCCAGCCATTTTTGAAGATAACAACAGGAATTTCCTCTGAGACTTCAGTTCTGTCCAGGTGGGTAATTTGTGTTACACTTTTTAAAATCACCAATAAGATAAGTACCTTTAACTGGTTGTTTTTAATGTATCTTGAAACATAGTTGCATTTATCATAGTTCATGTGGTAGGGAGCAGCAGAAAAATATTTTCATTTCACAAATTAGGCCTTCTCTCCTCAAAACAAATCCAATATTTATAGACATTTTGACAGACTAATGAATAGGTAGATACATTTGCATAGCAGGACAAGTACTAGTTTCTAGATGAAAGATGTGATAAAACATTAAAGAAAGACAAACATGTCATGTAGGTTCTGATTATACCATTTGACTGTCAAGAAAAATGGAAGTAGCTTGCCAACCACATGTTAAGCAGATAACCCACTGATCAGTAGGACTTCAAAAATTTAAATTATTCAGGCTCTGGTGAAATTTTCAGAGTCAAGATGGTTTTGATGTCAAGATGGCTTTTGCTGCTGTTACTATTATTGTGCCTTTAAAATGATCATTGAAAGTTATCCATGTGTTTTCAGGAAATATATTGGTCTGTGGGGAGAGGTGGGTGGACATTTAATGTTAAAAAGCAGCAAGGAAGAATGTCAAATATATTATCTGTGTGATGATGTTATTATGTAGAAGAAATTTGACCTTATTGCTTTTTGGTATGCAGCAGGCTTATTATTCCACCCTCTCATACACATTTGTACTGTGACCATCAACAAGGAAATTGGCATAATGAAACCGGTAAGAAGAGATTGTTTAATTAAAAAATAAATCTATCAGCCAGTCAGTAGTAAATAAATAATGGAACATTTAAAAGTGTAGCATGATACTGTGGAAACTAAGGAATCAGTATGGTTAAAAGAGCGGTGAGTTAGAACCACTTTTTATTTTTAGATTTTTATTTTAGATAAGATGACATCCGTGTGCCTAACAAAACAAACTAAGTGAAAACATAACTTAGTAAAGAGTGTTTATAATAGAGATAGCCTGGAGAGCTCAGCTGTGGCTAAACAGAATTGTTCAGAAGCCTGCAGGGTTGGTAGGTTAGGTATTTTGCCCACTGGGTTCCTGAAGGGTTTTGATTAACAACATAAATAGGAGTTTCAATCCTGGATGTTATTAAGTACTGCTCCTAGCAGCAGCTTGTCCTGGACAGAAATCACGGCATTAGAGAACAGGCTGGCCAGCTCTATGACAAGGAGAGAGAAGAAACACAAGGCATTTGTAGGGACCCAATTCTGCAACGCTTACTCATGACAAGGTGCATTTAATCATGCAAGAAGTTCCACTGAAGTCAGCAGGAGTGCTTGCATGGAAAAGGCTGCAGAGCTGGATTTTTAGTATTGTGAAAGACAGTAAGCATCCTCCATATCATCCCAGAAAGACTACCTGAAAAAGGATTGCAAACTAAGTAATGGAGCCAACCCAGGAGGATGCAGAGCTAAGCTACCCTGAAGATGCACTGATGCAGCACTTCTCCTGGTCCTTTTCTATTGGAGGGGGGGCCTCTGACCCAAATTCAGCAGGATACTTAAGCATATGCTGAATTTTAAGCATATGATTAGTCCCAATTAGAATATTTTCCAACAAAAAAAAATTCATGAGAAAATACTGATGAGTTCAAACCAAAACTGATCATGGGAAAGGGTTGGTTTTTGACTAATCTCCCAATTTGAAACAATTGTCAAAAAAAAAAAGAAAAAAAAATGTTTCCACATTTTTGAAACAAAAAGTTTCTTTTCCTCATTCAAAATGAATTTTCATTTAAATTTTTAGTTAATATATATTAAAATGTTTTTTAAAAGTATAAAGATCAAAACCTAAACAAACTTTCAATTGACCCAATGTGAAATTTTTTACAAATTCGAGATTGAATGGGAAAAATTTTGAACTCTTAAAAACTCTTGCAGAATGGGAAAAATCTTTTCCTACCCAGCTCTACTCCCAGCGCAGTCAGTAGGACTGTGTACTCACATCCTTGGCATGAGTTAAATACTTTGTTGAACCAAGGCTCTATGAAGCCTGAGGCAAACTTTACAGCTGATCTTAGGGAGAAGACTGCTCAGGAAATGTGGGAATGACAGCTGCAACTTTGGTTGCTGAGGTGTGCAGTTATCACTTCTGCAGCACAAGTAGATGTATCTGGTTCAGTCTGTTTTCAGAGCAGGACAGCACTTTAATGCACTAAGACTGAAATCATACTTGTACTTCCCAGAGTAGAAAGTAATTTTATCTTAACAAAAAGAAAAAGGAGTACTTGTGGCATCTTAAAGACTAAAATTTATTTGAGCATAAGCTTTCGTGAGCTGCAGCTCACTTCATCAAATGCATCCAATGAAGTGAGCTGTAGCTCAGGAAAGCTTATGCTCAAATAAATTTGTTAGTCTCTAAGCCTTGGTCTACACTAGGAGTTGAGGTCGAATTTAGCAGCGTTAAATCAATTTAACCCTGCTCCCGTCCACATGATGAAGCCCTTTTTTTTGACTTAAAGGGCTCTTAAAATCAATTTACTCCACCCCCATTGAGGGGATTAGCGCTGAAATCGGCCTTGCTGGGTCGAATTTGGGGTACTGTGGATGCAATTAGATGGTATTGGCCTCCGGGAGCTATCCCAGAATGCTCCATTGTGACCACTCTGGACAGCGCTCTCAACTCAGATGCACTGGCCAGGTAGACAGGAAAAGGCCCGCGAACTTTTGAATTTCAATTTCCTGTTCGGCCAGCGTGGCAAGCTGCAGGTGACCATGCAGAGCTCATCAGCAGAGGTGACCATGATGGAGTCCCAGAATCACAAAAGAGCTCCAGCATGGACCAAACAGGAGGTACGGGATCCGATCGCTATATGGGGAGAGGAATCCTTGCTATCAGAACTACGTTCCAGTTTTCAAAATGCAAAACATTTGTCAAAACCTCCCAAGGCATGAAGAACAGAGGCCATAACAGGGACCCGAAGCAGATGCGCGTGAAACTTAAGGAGCTGAGGCAAGCCTACCAGAAAACCAGAGAGTCGAATGGCCACTCCAGGTCAGAGCCCAAAACATGCCGCTTCTATGATGAGCTGCATGCCATTTTAGGGGGTTCAGCCACCACTACCCCAGCCGTGTTGTTTGACTCCTTCAATGGAGATGGAGGCAACATGGAAGCAGGTTTTGGGGGTGAGGAAGATGACGATGATGAGGTTGTAGATAGCTCACAGCAAGCAAGTGGAGAAACCGGTTTTCCCAATAGCCAGGAACTGTTTCTACCCTGGACCTGGAGCCAGTACCCCCCGAACCCACCCAAGGCTGTCTCCCTGACCCACCAGGCAGAGAATGGACCTCTGGTGAGTGTACCTTTTAAAATACTATACATGGTTTAAAAGCAAGCATGTTTAATGATTAATTTGCACTGGCATTCGTGGCTTTTCTGGATATACTCCCAAAGCCTTTGCAAAAGGTTTCTGGGGAGGGCAGCCTTATTCCATCCACTATGGTAGGACACTTTACCACTCCAGGCCAGTAGCACATACTGAGAAATCATTGTAGAACAAAGCATTGCAGTGTATGTTTGCTGGCATTCAAACAACATCCGTTCTTTATCTCTCTGTTATCCTCAGGAAAGTGATATCATTCATGGTCACCTGGTTGAAATAGGATGCTTTTCTTAAGGGGACATTCAGAGGTTCCCGTTCCTGCTGGACGGTTTGCCTGTGGCTGAACAGAAATGTTCCCCACTGTTAGCTACGGGGAGGGAGGTGGGTTCAGGGGCTAGCCACGCGCTGGGGGGAGGCAAAATGCGACCGTGGAATGAAAGCACATGTGCTATGTATGTAATTTTAACTGCAATGTTTACCATGAAAGAGTGTACCCATTGTTCTATAAAATGTGTCTTTTTAAATACCATTGTCCCTTTTCTTTTCTCCACCAGCTGCATGTGTTTCAAGGATCTTCTCCTTCCCAGAGGCTAGCGAAGATTAGAAGGTGAAAAAAATGCACTCGCAATGAAATGTTCTCTGAGCTCATGCTGTCCTCCCACACTGACAGATCACAGACGAATGCATGGAGGCAGACAATGCCAGAGTGCAGGAAAGCACAAAATGACCGGGAGGAGAGGTAGTGGGCTGAAGAGAGGGCTGAAGTTGAAAGGTGGAGGCAGCGTGATGAGAGGAGGCAGGATTCAATGCTGAGGCTACTGGAGGATCAAACTAATATGCTCCAGCGTTTGGTTGAGCTGCAGGAAAGGCAGCAGGAGCACAGACCGCCGTTACAGCCCCTGTGTAACCAACTGCCCTCCTCCCCAAGTTCCATAGCCTCCTCACCCAGACGCCCAAGAATGCAGTGGAGGGGCCTCTGGCCACCCAGCCATTCCACCCCAGAGGATTGCCCAAGCAACAGAAGGCTGGCATTCAATAAGTTTTAAACTTTTAAAATGCTGTGTGGCCTTGTTCTTCCCTACTCCACCACCCTTCCTCGTGCTTCTCTCCTCCACCACCCCTCCTGGGCTACCTTGGCAGATATCCCCCTCTTTTTTTGATGAATTAATAAAGAATGCATGAATGTGAAGCAACAATGACTTTATTGCCTCTGCAAGCGGTGATCGAAGGGATGAGGGGAGGGTGGTTAGCTTACAGGGAAGTAGAGTGAACCAAGGGGCGGGGGGTTTCATCACGGAGAAACAAACAGAACTTTCACACCGTAACCTGGTCAGTCATGAAATTGGTTTTCAAAGCTTCTCTGATGTGCACCGCACCCTCCTGTACTCTTCTAACCACCCTGGTGTCTGGCTGTGCATAACCAGCAGCCATGCAATTTGCCGCAACCTCCCATCCCGCCATAAACGTCTCCCCCTTACTCTCACAGATATTGTGGAGCGCACAGCAAGCAGTAACAAGAGTGGGAATATTGGTTTCGCTGAGGTCTAAACGACTCTGTAAACTGCGCCAGCGCACTTTTAAACGTCCAAATACACATTCTACCACCATTCTGCACTTGCTCAGCCTGTAGTTGAACAGCTCCTGACTACTGTCCAGGCTGCCTGTGTATGGCTTCAAGAGCCAGGGCATTAAGGGGTAGGCTGGGTCCCCAAGGATAACTATAGGCATTTCAACATACCCAATGGTTATTTTCTGGTCTGGGAAGAAAGTCCCTTCCTTCAGCTTTTGAAACAGACAAGAGTTCATGAAGATGCGAGCGTCATGTACCTTTCCCGGCCATCCCACGTTGATGTTGGTGAAACGTCCCTTGTGATCCACAAGTGCTTGCAGCACTACTGAAAAGTACCCCTTGCAGTTTATGTACTTGCCGGCTTGGTGCTTCGGTGCCACAATAGGGATATGGGTTCCATCTATCATCCTACCACAGTTAGGGAATCCCATTGCAGCAAAGCGATCCAGTATGACTTGCACATTTCCCAGGGTCACTACCATTGATATCAGCAGATCTTTGATTGTGTTGGTTACTTGCTTCACAGCAGCTCCCACAGTAGATTTGCCCACTCCAAATTGATTCACGACTGACTGGTAGCTGTCTGGTGTTGCAACCTTCACAGGGCTATTGCCACTCACTTCTTAACTGTGAGAGCTGCTCTCATCTTGGTATGCTTGCACCTCAGGGCAGGGGAAAGCAAGTCACAAAGTTCCATGAAAGTGCCCTTACGCATGCAAAAGTTTTGCAGTCACTGGGAATCGTCCCAGACCTGCAACACTATGTGATCCCACCACTCTGTGTTTGTTTCCCGGGCCCAGAATCGGCGTTCCACCACATGAGCCTGCCCCATTAGCACCAGGATGCCCACATTGCCAGGGCCCGTGCTTTGAGAGAAGTCTGTGTCCATGTCCTCATCACTCTCATCACCACGCTGAAGACGCCTACTCGCCCGGTATCGCTTTGCCAGGTTCTGGTGCTGCATATACTGCTGGATAATGCCTCTGGTATTTAATGTGCTCCTAATTGCCCAAGTGATCTGAGCGGACTCCACGCTTGCCGTGGTATGGCATCTGCACAGAAAAAAGGCGCAAAACAATTGTCTGCCATTGCCCTGAGGGAGGGGTGATTGATGACATGGCTTACAGGGTTGGCTTACAGGGAATTAAAATCAACAAAGGGGGTGACTTTTCAAGAAACTGAATGGCCCCCTCAAGAATAGAACTCAAAACTGGGTTTAGCAGGCCGTTGATTTCACAGAGAGAGGGAGGAGAAAATGAATACAAAACAAATCTGGTCTATTTCTTATTTTGAGCCAATTCATCTATCTTTATACATCTTGCTGGCAGCAGACTATGCAGTACGACTGCTAGCCATTGTCATCTCCTGGGTGCTTGGCCGAAGATCGTGCAGTATGACTATTGGCCATCATCTTCTGCTGGCTGCTGATTAAAAGACAGTGCACTACCATTAGGACTCTATCGCCATGAGATGAAACAAGGGAAGTGACCTGGCTGAGTCACTCCCATGTTTGCCCAGGCGCCTGGTTAAAAGAGCACCCAGGACTACATCGACGATGGCTACCAGTCATACAGCACTGTCTGCTGCCAAAAGGCAATTAACTGCTGCTGTGAAGCAATGCAGTACCAAGTCTGTCTGCACCCAGGAGACATACTGTGACAGTTAGCTGAGCAGGCTCCATGCTTGCCGTGGTATGGCATCTGCACAGGTAACTCAGGAAAAAAGGTGCAAAATTGTTGTCTGCCTTGCTTTCACGGAAGAAGGGAAGGAAGGAGGGCCTGACAATATGTACCCAGAACCACCCGCAACAATGTTTTAGCCCTATCAGGCACTGGGATTTCTACCCAGAATTCAAATGGGCGGTGAACTGTGGGAGAGCCACCCACAGTGCAACGCTCCGGAAGTCGACGGTTGCCTCGGTACTGTGCACACACTCTGCCAACTACACGCACTTAGAGCATTTGTGTGGGGACACACACAATCAACTGTATAAAAAAGCTTTCTATAAAACCGACTTCTATAAATTCAACCTAATTTTGTAGTGTAGACATACCCTAAGGTGCCACAAGTACTCCTTTTCTTTTTGCGAATACAGTCTAACACGGCTGCTACTCTGAAATGTATCTTAACAGTTAGACAGGGATCACACACATAACACACAGAAGCACAAGTAAAACATTGCAATTACTTGATATCAGTCATTAAGATTCACACAGGCAGAATAACTTGGCTTTAGCAAAGCGTTTGATATTGTCTCGCATAACCTTCTCAAACAAACAAACTAGGGAAGTACAGCCTAGATGGAGCTATTATAAGGTGGGTGAATGCTGGTTGGAAAACTATTTCCAGAGAGAAAAGGAGTACTTGTGGCACCTTAGAGACTAACAAATTTATTAGAGCATAAGCTTTCGTGAGCTACAGCTCACTTCATCGGATGCATTTGGTGGAAAAAACAGAGGAGAGATTTATATACACACACACAGAGAACATGAAACAATGGGTTTATCATACACACTGTAAGGAGAGTGATCACTTAAGATAAGCCATCACCAGCAGCAGGGGGGGGAAAGGAGGAAAACCTTTCATGGTGACAAGCAAGGTAGGCTAATTCCAGCAGTTAACAAGAATATCAGAGGAACAGTGGGGGGTGGGGTGGGAGGGAGAAATACCATGGGGAAATAGTTTTACTTTGTGTAATAACTCATCCATTCCCAGTCTCTATTCAAGCCTAAGTTAATTGTATCCAGTTTTCAAATTAATTTCAATTCAGCAGTCTCTCATTGGAGTCTGTTTTTGAAGCTTTTTTGTTGAAGTATAGCCACTCTTAGGTCTGTGATCGAGTGACCAAGAGATTGAAGTGTTCTCCAACTGGTTTTTGAATGTTATAATTCTTGACGTCTGATTTGTGTCCATTCATTCTTTTACGTAGAGACTGTTCAGTTTGGCCAATGTACATTGCAGAGGGGCATTGCTGGCACATGATGGCATATATCACATTGGTAGATGCGCAGGTGAAGGAGCCTCTGATAGTGTGGCTGATGTGATTAGGCCCTATGATGGTATCCCCTGAATAGATATGTGAACAGAGTTGGCAACGGGCTTTGTTGCAAGGATAGGTTCCTGGGTTAGTGGTTCTGTTGTGTGGTATGTGGTTGCTGGTGAGTATTTGCTTCAGATTGGAGGGCTGTCTGTAAGCAAGGACTGGTCTGTCTCCCAAGATCTGTGAGACTGATGGGTCGTCCTTCAGGATAGGTTGTAGATCCTTGATGATGCGTTGGAGAGGTTTTAGTTGGGGGCTGAAGGTGATGGCTAGTGGCGTTCTGTTGTTTTCTTTGTCTCTGTGTGTGTGTATATAAATCTCTCCTCTGTTTTTTCCACCAAATGCATCCGATGAAGTGAGCTGTAGCTCACAAAAGCTTATGCTCTAATAAATTTGTTAGTCTCTAAGGTGCCACAAGTACTCCTTTTCTTTTTGTGAATACAGACTAACACGGCTGCTACTCTGAAACCAGTCATTATTTCCAGAGAGTAATCGGTGGTTCACAGTCAAGCTGTGCATATCAAGTGGGGTCCCACAGGAATTGTTGTGAGGGGGAGAGAGTGTGCCAGGCAGCCGGAGCATGCCACACAGGGTTGGGTGCCCAACAGCTGGACCCCAGAACTCCATTGCACAGGGCTGGCTATCTGGAACCTGGGACCGCACCACGTCCAGTCAGCCAGCAACTGGACCTGAACCCCTCTGGGTGGTTTCAGATTCAAAATTCAGAATGATCTGGACAAACTGGAGAAACCTTCTTTCTGGCAGTCATCTGTTTCCCCAAAACCATTTAAGCATCTCTTAAAGATTTATGTATTAGAATCTCACTTCTCAGCCTGATTTGATAATCAAACATGTAGGACTGGAAGGGACTCCCAGCTTAGTATTATCTGCAAACTCCATGCCATTATCTAAATCACTGATGAAGATATTGAACAGAACCAGACCCAGAACTAATCTCTGCAGGACCCCACTCAATATGCCCTTCCAGCCTTGACTCTGAACCACTAGTAACTACTCTCTGGAATAGTTTTGCAACCACTTATGCAACCACCTTATAGTAGCTCCATCTAGGTTGTTGTGATGGGTCTGGCACCACAGCACCCCCTTGTGGCAGGGATGGATGAGGAGTCAGGGCCTCACCACTCTTAAGTTCCCAAACCCGTCCCTTTAAAGGCATTCCAATGTGGCCCAATTGCCGGTTTCCCCGTGCTCGCCTCTTGGTTGGGGTAGCGGGACCTATCAGTCTGAGTCCATGTGTCACACCCCAAGTATCAGGGCAGCATAGCACAACAGCCAAAGTCAATATAGCTCACCCCGAGTATCAGGGCAGTGTGGCCCAGCAACCAGAGTCCATGCAACTTGCCCCACGTATCAGGGCAGTTTGGCCCAATGGTCAGAGTCCATATAACTCGCCTCGAGTATCAGGGCAGTGTGGCCCAATGGCAAGAGTCCATAGCCTTCCCCCTCTCAGGCGGAGAAGTGTATCCCAATGGTCAGAGTGGTAAGGGAACCCGGGTCCACCCTGGATCCCAACCCAGGGCTTGCCTATTGGCAGGGTTCCCCTTCGCGCTTAGCTCGGCGGGGATATGCCTGCAACACTCCAAGTGTCAGTGCAACTTTAATGCTGCTTGTCTCTAAAGTTCCCCTGGGTCACTTACTACCCTCAACATCATATTCTCCACTCCGGGGGGGGAGAGAAGGGGCCCTCCAGTCCATCCCCTCCTGTTGAGACCTCCGTCTGGGAGGCCGGGTGCGTCCCAGCTTGGCTAGCCCCAGGATCCTAGAGTGTTGGCTGTCCCTCCTCAGGAGCTGGCAGTGTGCTTCCTTCTTCTCCGGTGGTCAGCCCAGATGGAGCACCTCTGCAGGCTTTTATACCTAGTCTCCAGTTGGAGCATGCCCAGCAGGGCTTCCAGGACGGGGATTCCTCTGCCAGGAAGGAAGGTACCAGTAACTCTTGCGGTACCAGTGTGGGGCCACTCTGCCCCGTCACAGTTGTATTTTCCTAGTTTGTTTATGAGGTCATGCAAGACAGTATAAAAAGTCTACCTAAAGTCAAGATATACCACATCTACTGCTTCCCCCCATCCACAAGGCTTTTTACCCTGTCAAAGAAAGCTATTAGATTGGTTTGACATGATTTGCTCTTAAGAAATCCATGCTGACTGTCGTTTATCACCTTATTATCTTCTAAGTGTTTGCGAATTGATTGCTTGATCATTTGCTCCATTATCTTTCTGGGCTCTGAAGTTAAGTTGACTGGTCTGTAATTCCCCGGGTTGTCCTTATTCCCTTATTCTTATGGGCACTGTATTTACCCTCTTCCTCTTAGTCCTCTTGAATCTCTTATGTCTGTTATGAATTTTCGAAGATAATCACTAATGGCTCACATATCTCCTCAGTCAGCTCCTTGAGTATTCCAGGATGTATTTCATAAGGCCCTGCCAACTTGAAGACACCTAAGTTGTCTAAGTAATTTTAAATTTGTTCTTTCCCTGTTTTAGCCTCAGATCCTACCTCATTTTCAATGGCATTCACTATATTAGACATACGAGTGCTACTAACCTTGGTGAAAACTGCAACAAAAAAAAATTTTGCATTTGCCATTTACACATTTTCTGTTATTGTCTTCTTCCCTTCCCCTCATTGAGTAATACACCTACTCTGTCCTTGGTCTTCCTCTTACTTCTAATGAATTTGTAATAAGGATTGCTTCTATAATGATCATTACCTGATTGATTTTTTTTTTACATTTCCCCCTCCTCTCCTGCCTCACAAACACACACACTCCGCAGCCTGCCTGTTTTTCTCTCGCTAAGTGTTCCACTCATTCAGAACATGGCACCATGAATACAGGCCCTGGCCACTTGAACTAAAGCAAAGATGTCACTTAACTGCTGTATTACTAGGGCATATATCCTGTGTAGGTCAGTGACTAGTAAATGAAATGGTCACCTACCCCTAGCATTCTGGCCTACAGAAGGCAGTGATACACTTAGCTACCACCCAGTCTAGTGTATAGTTATTTTATGAAATTAATGTGTTAGGACATGTCAAGCTTGGGATGAGCATCTGTGTTTTTATAAAATCAAAAACATAAATAAATATGACATCTAACAGCAGTAATAATCTTCCCCCCTTACATTTTAATCTTTCTATCTGTGCTACTGTTGACAGAATTGTAAATCTAACCATTAAGAAAAACAAATTGTAGAAGCATGTAAATCCTATGATGAATAAATTATGGGAGTCACAATGACTTTTAAGAGCAGGGAATGCTGCAGCTCAGGATCAGGTGCAAGTCTGAGAAAGAGTTCAACTCTCCTACTACCGATGGTTGACAGAGTCTCTATAAACTCAGGTTTCAGAGTAGCAGCCGTGTTAGTCTGTATTCGCAAAAAGAAAAGGAGTACTTGTGGCACCTTAGAGACTAACAAATTTATTTGATCATAAGCTTTCGTGAGCTACAGCTCACTTCATCGGAGCTGTAGCTCACGAAAGCTTATGCTCAAATAAATTTGTTAGTCTCTAAAGTGCCACAAGTACTCCTTTTCTTTTTTCTATAAACTCAGTAAGCAGAGCTATGACTTAGGGATACAACTGCTGTAGATTCAAGTATCAGCTGGGAATGATTCCTTCTTAATGCAAAAATGAAAAAATTCCCTTGAGGATAATCTTTCATTTGACTTTTACTTGGTTAACCTTTCTACATTTTGAACTGCAACATCTCTCCGTTTTTTGTTGTTGTTTTTTTCTTTAATACTCACCCCAATTTATTCTTGCCATGTTCTGCTTATTTATTGTTTTTTTCAGTGTTGGTATTTCTTATACAAAATAGGCAGGAGAAAAGATGAACAATAAAGAGGCTTGTTTTTGGAGATCAGTGCTGGTCTGATTCCAGCAAAACATCTACTTGACCTTTTGAACTGTGCTAGTGCTGGAAGACCATAGATGTTTACTCTGGAGCAAGTCATACTGCACAGATGAAAAGTCATTTCTTCAAGGAAGACAAGCCCACCCAAAACCCTCTCAGGGCCCATGTTCTCAAGTTGCAGAGCCACCTGGGAGGTGGCATTCTTTGAATATGAGCTTATCATCTCTTTAGCTACATTACCCTTAATCCATGGGCCCGCATGAAAGGGCACTGATGGGCTTAAGCACAGATCTTTCAACTATGAAGTTCTGGTTTGTTTTCTTGTTTTTCTAATGGTCTCTTAAAACCCAAGGAAATTCAACCAAATACCTACTGTAATGAAACTCTAAGCTGGAGATTTTAACTCCACAACAGCTAGAAGTAAGGTATGACATGTTAAAAACTTCAGTGGGAGCTGCAGATAATAGCATGTCTCAGTATTTGGCCCAATAAAAATAATGAACTGTGCATGCTAAATAGATCAGTTTTCATGATGGATATCAGCCAGTTTCAAATACGTTGTTTTGAAAACAGGTCAAGTGCTAATGAGTGCTCATGAAGGGCAAGGGAAGTTCCCAGGTTCAGATTTGGAGATTTTTGGGACAAGCCCTGCAAAATTTATTAATGGCAGCATTGTTAAATCACTCACACATGTAGTTCTGAACTCAGTGGGAATATGCATGTGGGCAGGGATTACTCACATATGGAATAATTTTCAGGATCAGGCCTAAAAACTTCCATCAGCTTGGTGCTAAAAATCTTCGATTCAAGAATGTTCATTTTAGGCCCTGATCTTTCAATGAGCTCCATGTGGGCACGTCCCATCAAAGCTTATTCAGGATTGAGGCCCTATTTTGTATTCTGTTAATTCAAAAATAGCCTTAACAAATGTGGTCACAATGAAAATTACTTTTCAGACTGAGAATAGGGATAGAAAATTTCATCCAGGCAGAAATAATTCTGACAATTATGACTGAAAATAGGGGTTGTATAGAATCTCCACCTTTGCCTTAAATTTGCGTCAGATTCTCATACCTATACTTTGGGTTGTAACGTATTCCTTGAACCATACCAACTACTCATAGGGCATGGGCATCAGAATCATCCTCCCTCACAATGTTTGTGCTTAGTACCTCCAGGATCTCTGCACTTGAGTCTAATACGTCTACACTTCAATAAAAAACAAATAAACCATGTTACAGCATCTCAGAGCCCAGGTCAGCTGACTTGGGCTCCACGGCTAAAAATAGAAAGGTGGATGTTCAGGCTTGGCTGAAGCCTGGGCTCTGAAACTCACCCCTCTCATGGGGTCTCAGAGCTCAGGCTCCAGCCTGAGCCTGAACATGTACACTGCAATTTTATAGCCCTGCAGTATGATGCCATTCAGAGTGGAATCATTATTCTAGCATGCAGGCTAGCATCATGGAAACAAGCATTCTCCCAGAGCCAGCACCCCATACCCCCTCCTGCACTCCAACCCCCTGTCTCAGCCCACTGAGAGTGAGTGAGGGTGGGGGAGAGCGAGCAATGGGTGGGGGTGGAGTGAGCAGGGCCGGGGCCCCAGGGAAAGGGTGGGGTAGATCCTGGGTTGCATTTAAATTCATAAAGTGATCTTGTGTGTAAAAAGGTTGGAGACCACTGGTCTACAAGTAGTCCATTTCACTTAGACAGCACTATTTATGAAATAAGGTGGTACTCAGTATAAGGCTATGAGAATCTAGCCCTATTGTCACTAAAAGAGTCTATTAACATTCAAAACATAAAAACCCTCTCCATGTTATCTCTTTAATGAATCTAGCCCACTTTTGCTGCTCCTTAGAAATGAAAAGGAAAGTGATTTTCTGTATGTGAAGCACCAAACAAAGCAAAAGAATACAAGATACCCAAATGCCATAGGTATCCTGCAGTGATGATGATAGTCAGACAGTGGACGACAGTAATACTAAAATCAGAAATCTGTTTCATTCATCAAAATGATATTTTGCTGGCTGCCACAGTGTTCTCATGCCAATGTACTCAACCCCACATCCATCTGCCTCAAAGCTTATGACACTCCAAAAAGCAGCACTGAGAATGCAATATAAGTAACAGTATTATATTTGCCACATGTACTTGTCTTTCCTAGAAATGCAGAAGGTTTAAAAAAGGAGGCGGGTCGGAAAATAATTCGCTATCTCTCCGTTTTTCAAACTGTGCCAATCACATGCTGACAATACTCTTCATTTCACTTCCCAGTTGGATATTTTATTTCCTCACCGCCTGACCTTAATTGAGTCCTATGTCCTCCATAATTAGAATCACAATTAACTAGTCAAAATGTGAGGGATTATCCATCTCCTGGGAAGCATCATTTTTCAACACTGGGGTTTTAGATGGGGCCCCAAGAGCTATAAATACCTGGAAATCTGGACACCCTTGTTACCTTCAGAGGCAGTTAAAAGCAACTGGACCTAAACTCTCTCTTCATGGATTTGGCATGTTCTGGTGTTGTGTATATAATAAACATGATTAAAATTAAGGTGCTACCTAGATTACTTAGTTGCAGTCATTTCTAGTTTCTGCTTCTTGCATAAATAAATGGAATAAATATACTGTTGTTCACTACTTTCCTGTGATCTATTGGGTAAAAAAGTGAATTTCCTTTTGCCAAAATGCACGTGCCCTTGCTTTCAGGAAGCTGTTAGGTTATCTCATATTAAAGTGTCTGGGTAACATTTTCTCCAAGAGAACAACCTCAAACTTGTAATATTTTAAAAAATGGTAAAAAGTCAACATTTTTGACCTTCTGAACTCTATGCTTCAGTGTTTTACCTATCTTGAAAAATCCTCCACATTAGATGCCACCATTTTTGAGGGCAATGTGCACCCACAAAATTTGCATCTGCAATTTAGATAAGGGTGTCAACTGGATTAACCTCTCCTGATCTGATTTATGCCCAAAGTTTATTTTACAGGTGCCGAAATATGGGCAGACTATTTGAGGGTGCCAATGCACCTGCAAACAAAGAGGCGGAGTCCAATCCCACAACTTAAAAAAACAGTGACTAGTGGCCACAACCTTTTGCCATGTTGTTGCTCAACTAGCTTTTGAAAAATACTGCTCTCCCTTTGGCTTTAATAAAGTAAAGAGAATCCAAATGCAACCCTTTCACATTGCCTGGGAATTGTTTCTTCGGATAGCTCTCAGATGTACTCAGTAATTGCTTCTATTTGCAGCAGCAACAGTAGTGTGTCAGAAAGATTTAAAAGAAAGCTGTGCTATAAGATGAAGGGGGTGATTCAAAAAAAAATTAAAACTTCAGAGCCTACAAGTCCACTCAGTCTTACTTCTTGTTCAGCCAGGCGCTAAGACAAACAAGTTTGTTTACATTTACAGGAGATAATGCTGCCCCCTTCTTATTTACAATGTCACCAGAAAGTGAGAACAAGCATTTGCATGGCACTTTTGTAGCTGGCATTGCAAGGTATTTGTGTGTCAGATATGCTAAGCATTTGTATGCCCCTTCATGCTTCGGTCACCATTCCAGAGGACATGGTTCGATGCTGATCACGCTTGTTAAAAAAATAATACGTTAATTAAATTTGTGACTGAACTCCTTGGGGGAGAACTGTATGTTCCCTGCTCTGTTTTACCTGCATTCTGCCATATATTTCATGTTATAGCTTCATCGGATGCAGTGAGCTGTAGCTCACGAAAGCTTATGCTCAAATAAATTTGTTAGTCTCTAAGGTGCCACAAGTACTCCGTTTCTTTTTGCGAATACAGACTAACACGGCTGCTACTCTGAAACCTGAAACTATACCCACAGAATCTTTAGATTTCAACTAATGAAACATTGTATTGGAATTTTTTTTCTGGCTCTAATAATTACGTTAAACCACACTGGCCCTAGTACAGATCTTTTGATTATCTACTGTTAATGTTTAGCCATGTTGAAAATTGACCATTTATTCCTAAACTTAGTTTTGTCTCAGACAGTTTCTACTCCATGACACAAATTTAGTTCTAACCATATGAATTAGTTTCCTTAACAGCCTCTTGTGATGGTCTTTGTCAGTGCTGAAATAAAAATTAAGAACATTAGAACATCTTTTGTTACTATTTTTCTTTAAAAAAATCAACAACATTAGGAAATTATTGGATGCACTAAAGTTAGACAATACAGTTGATTTATTAGAGGAATTGCCAGTGATACAAGAAATAAGAGTTTATTTGATCTGGTGATACGTTCTGACTTTTATTGATTATGTATTGTTATTTAATCCTGCTTCTGGAAGCTCTTAATATCATGGTAATGTAGTAATTGTAACAATGGGCTTGAGTCCCATGCAGAACAGGGTATAGCCAAGCTCTGTTCTTCATGGGACCAGAGGAGGAGGAATGCATGTATCCTTGATTCTGGAGCCAACCAGGGTCTGCTCTAACTTGCACTTACCTTCAACAGCATCCAAGGGACCATTCCAACAGCTAGAAATCTCACAATGAAATCTTGCCTTTCCATCTTTAGATCCAGCCACTGCTTCAGTTTCCCTTTCTCTGTGCCTTGGTTTCCTTCTCTCTGATAGGGGAGTTTAATCCCCCAGTCAGCCAAGCAACCAACCAGACCTCTTTGTCATCTGAGCAGGGGAGAAACCAAAGTCTAAAACCCTTACCCTTCAATGCAGGGCCTCACCTACCTTGGCCAAAGGGCTCACAAATCCTTCACCCAAACAAAAAAACAAACCATCTCCCCACATTGTAGAGCCCACTCTGTCCCCTCAACCCTCCAACTCCAGAGCCTCAAAGCAGACCTTTAACACAGCCCTTTGGTGGAGACCCATGAGCATCTTCTGCTGTCTCCTGGACACCAGTCTCTAGCTCCCAGTGCCACCCCCAGGATATGTCTACAATGCAATGCAAGCCCAGGGTTAGTAAAACTTGAGAGTTAGCTGGCCCTAAGTGTGTTAACCCAGGGTTTGAGCATCTATACTCATTTGTAGCCCCAGATTAGGAATTGTTGAACTCTGAGTCCCAAACTGAGGTTACAGTGTCTACATTGCATTAATACAGGCTTGAGTCCAACCACCCATATCCCAGTCTTTCTAGCACCCTCCAAAAATGTGGTTGCTCTAACCCTTTGTTCATGGTGCAGTGTGGGAAAACTGGACTGTTCACCAAACTTGACTGTCCAGAAGCCAAAGAAAGTCAGCCTGTGGGATTGTTGTATACTCTTGGTGGACTTCCAGAGCATGAATCCAATGGGACTGTATCTACACTGCAAAGCAATAAGGCTTGAACCCTGGGCCCAGGCTGAGTGAAGCTCAGACCCTCCACCCATGTAGGGTTCTGAGTCCCTGGGTCTGAGCCCTGAGTTAGTGTGATTTTTGTGTAGGCAGAAAGAAGGTTAGGCACGAGTCTGAGTTAGAACCCTGGGCTTACACTGAAGTGTAGACACACTCTCAGAGTATTTACCCAGCACTTTGGCTGTCCCATCTCACCTTTCCCAATGTTCTTCCAAGTTCCCTCTCAGACCCTTTGCCTGGAGAGACCAAAGAGCAGGTATTGTTGCCCCAGGTAGAAAGACCAGCAGCTCTTGCCTCTTCCTTGGCATGTCTGCACTGCAAAGAAAAACCCACAGTGCCGAGTCTCAGAGCCTGGGTCAACTGAGTCAAGCTCATAAGGCTAAAATATCAATGTAGAGGTTTGGGCTTGGGCTAGAACCTAGGGACTTGGAACCTGGGCTCCAGGCCAAGTCCGAATGTCTACACTGATATTTTAGCCCCTTATCCTGCAGCCTGCAAGCCCAAGTCAATTGACCTGGGCTCTGAGACTTGGTGCCACATGTTTTTCTTTATATTGGAGGCATATCCTTGCTAAAGGGAAAGTGACTTTTTTTACATCTCTGACGTCTTTCCCAGCTGCACATGGCTTTTTGAGACAGTATTTGTTGAGCATTCATATTTATAAAACATCTCCTTTGTAAAACTTTGAGATCTACTGATGAAAAGTACCAAAAACAACTAGATACTTTCTATTATTACTTTTTCTGATTAAGTATGTTGTAGATGTATTTTAGTTTCTGGTGACTGTTTACATGCTTTCTTGGTATGTTAATTATATTGTTATTTTAACATTTTAAAACTATCCAGTAGCAAAATGCCCAGACTATAGGAAAGAGAGAGAATAGGTTGTTTCAGGGATGTGCAAATTAAATACTGTTTGAAGATACCCCAGCAGATCTGTTCTGCATTTTGGGCACTGAGAACATTCAATTACCTTTTCAATTGTCATACTTTCTCCAGTGATTGTATACCTCATGGCTTTTGTCAGGACTGGAAGCAACAGTAATGAAAGATCAGAATCATAAAGCACTGGAAATCTCACTTGAACACCTGTTTTCAAATGATTCCTAGCTCAATTTCCAGACCAAAATGTTTTAACAGCTTCAGATAAGCTTCAGATAAGCCTCTGAAATTTTGGATGCTTTCCTGCTCCAAACCTCATTCACTCATCACTAGTTTTTTTTAGTGTCTCCTGAAATTGGCTAATAAAATTCCATGACTTGTAAAACATAATAGTTTGTAAGTGAGCTCTGTGTTTCTATTCATAGATTCATAGATATTAAGGTCAGAACAGCTCCTTACTACTGTCCAAGGTGCCTGCATATGGCTTCATGAGCCAGGGCATTAAGGGGTAGACTCAGTCCCCAAGGATAACTATAGGCATTTCAACATCCCCAACAGTTATTTTCTGGTCTGGGAAGTAAATCCCTTCCTGCAGCTGTTTAAACAGACGAGAGTTCCCGAAGACGCGAGCATCATGAACCTTTCCCGGCCATCCCAAGTTGATGTTGGTGAAATGTCCCTTGTGATCCACCACCAGTGCTTGCATCACTGCTGAAAAGTACCCCTTTCGGTTTATGTACTCGCTGTCTTGGTGCTCCGGTGCCAAGATAGGGATATGCGTTCCGTCTATCGCCCCACCAGTTAGGAAATCCCACTGCAGCAAAGCCATCCACTATGACCTGCACATTTCCCAGAGTCACTACCTTTGATAGCAGCAGCTCAATGATTTCATTGGCTACTTGCATCACAGCAACCCCCACAGTAGATTTGCCCACTCCAAATTGATTCCCGATTGACCGGTAGCTGTCTGGCATGCAAGCTTCCACAGGGCTATTGCCACTCACTTGTGAACTGTGAGGGCTACTCTCATCTTGGTATTCCCTCAGGCCTCAGTGGTCCCACGCAGCCTCCTCTCCTGAGTGCTTTGATAAGTAAATTAAAGAGTAAACCGAATGGTTACTTTATTTGATTTCCCAAGAAATTAGTGTAATGACAGCTAGAATGTCTACATGTGTAAATAGCTAAGATGAATAAAATGAGTTTGTGGTGTAGTTGATGACTCTCTCTCCTTCCCACACCCACTCCTACCCGTGCCCCCCCTCACACTATTTCCTTCTTGATGACAAGACTGACCATGGCTCTGATGAAGCATATTGCCAAGACTGACAATGACAAATCCTTTTCACAGCTCAGAAGCACCTTAAATAAATTCTCCAAAGAAGCAGGCTGACATTCTATTCCCCACACTGTCAATCAAGGTGAAGCCTGAAAGGCGGGTTCAAAATTAGGTAGGGGCATTTTGGAATGCAAAATCTTGCTTGATGGGGAATAAGTCAGAACTATTTCATTCCCTCTCCTTCCAACTTCAATTTTAATTAGGATTAAAATGTCACTAGCAGATGTTTTGGAATTATTTTTTATTTCCATGCATCATGTAATAGTTTAGCTTCTTTGCCATCTCATAAATAATATTGTAGAATTAATCACTGGAAGGAAAAATTGTTGAAAATCATAAACGGCCTGCCAAAAAAATCCATGCCTCCCATCCATTCTTTTTGTATCCCCAAAAATAAAAGCAGAGCTATATGCATGCCAGAACACCCACACCCCAAATACATTTCAGGCCCTTTTGTTGTATTGTAACAAAAAGACATTTTTTAGGTATTATATCGGCAAATGACAAGTAAAAATGGAGGCAGCAAGCAAAGGATCCAATCCTGACAGATAAAGTCAGTGGAGGATGTGGCCATGCGAGACCTTGACACCTTGCAAGATCAAGCCAGTTGCCCATAAACAAAACCCGTGGCCCTCCAGACAAATAGGAACCAACAAATTGGGTCAGGATCAGTGAGAACTGATTCTGAGCTCAGGCCAAAATCTCAAAGCATTTTTAGCTTTGAAATCATTTAGATAAATGCCTTTCTATACCTTTGCTTGAACTACAACAGCCACTGCTGAGCCATGAGTTGTCTTCACATTCTGAAAGTCAGGGTCTTTCCCAGGGGCACCACATGGGACAATAATGTCTGGGGCACCTCTAACTCTGGTAACAACTGTCAGCCAAGTCTGAGTATAGAAGCTAACCAGAATCATTTTTGGTGAGTGCAAAACCTACTCTTAGCCTCAGCAGAATCTCACTAAAGTGTAGACACTTATTACAGTAATAAATCCATCTCCTTGAATGGCGGTAGTTAGGTCAACAAAAGAATTCTTCCATTGACCTAGTAATGTCAACATTGCAGCTAAGCTGGCTTACTATGTCTCTCAGGGGTGTGCATTTTTCACATCCCTGAACATTGCAGCTATTTCAACCTAAGTTTTAGGTATAGACCAGGCCTTAGACGCCGTTACACCACTCTCGCAGAGTAAGTTAGCTTTACATTACATTAAAGGTATGAAATCAAGCTAGCACAGCTGAAAGTAGCAGTTAAGATATGACAGCAAGGGCTTTGGCATGGACTGTCAAGCCCATGCAGAATCCTGCATACGTACTCGCTTTGCTAGCCCACACCAGGGTCCATGCCACCATGGCTTCACTCTTATATTTAGTTGTCCTAGCTAGATTAAAGCTAATGTGGATATGCCTACCTGAGCTGCAAATCACATCTCTGCAGTGTAGACACACTCTGACACCTACTTTACACTGCCAGAACCATGCAAAGGGGCATTAGTATAAATTACACTCTGGTCCACTGTGTCCAATCGTAATTTTTCCCTTGTTTTGCCATTTTGGTAACTGCAATAGAAGCAAGAAGCCTAAGCTTTAGACCTAAGGTTGGCTGTTCGTACAGGTTCACAGCACCAACCTCCCTGCCCTAAAAGCCAGGTCCTCTGCCCAGAGAGCAGCTCACATCTTTTATATCTGGGGTGTAGTTATTGAGCTGTCCCTTCCACAATGAGTCAGCATCCTCTTGTAGGCATCCACTTGATGTCTGCCATCTTGGCAGATACACAGGGTTGAACCAGGGAGATAAATCCCTAAAATGTTTCAAAGTTTATCTGAACAGCAGTAGATCTCTAAATTTTTTTGAGGTGTTTTTGTCACTTAGCCCCCTCCCCACACACAGAATCAGAGGTTCCCATGTTATTCAAACCTACACAGGTAGTCTGTAGCTGAAAAATATTTTGAGAGACTAAGGTTAAAAGCAGGAAAAGAAAAAGGTCACCACCAGCCTGTATGTTGCAGCTCAGTAATCTACACAAAGCTGTGGAATCCCTCAGAAAATCAGTTTCTACAGCATGCATGTGTGAACAAAAAATCATACATGCCTAATGTGCATTTGCAAATATCACACACACGCTTCAGGTATTTGTGCATATAAATACCCAGTTAGCATCCAAGACTCAGGCTGTCACCTTGCAGGCTGACAAGAGTTGGGAGTTCTGCAGAGAACATGTGCTCATACTGCATAGAGAACAAATAACTCATCGCCCTGATCAATGGACTCTCTGTGGCACTGGCACTCCAGAGGAAATACTGTCCACAGAAGTCAGAGTAAGGAGGGCTGTACACAGGGTGGATGGAGATAACTCTTTGGCCTTCAGAGCCATTCTCATTAAACTCAACTAGGCTTAGGTTACATCTCTACTACTAGCTTGGAATGTTTACCCTGCTTGCTTACTCACACTCAAGCTAGCTCTCAGTGTGCCTCCATTGCCACTACCTGTGCTACTGCGGTTACATTGCGATCGAGAAAGCGTAAGTATGTATATGTGGCTCATAGTGTAGCCATTGCCTAAGAAAGCTCGTTCAGGTCTTTTCCAAAAGGGATTTCCTAGAATAAACAAAAGGGGGGGGGGTCGAGACAGAGACTACAATATTTATTGTTGATTCCCCAAAGCCACCTTTCAAAGAAATAGGAGTATCATTTTCCTTTTTGGTGAAATACTTCTGCTATCAAGCTAACAATACTGAATGCTAGAATCCACTCTACATTTACACAGCAGGGTTGAATGTGTATTTACAAAAACTAGTAAGGTATTTATTTCTGATTTCAGGGAAACAATGTTAACATAGCATGTGATTAATTGCTAAAGTTAATGCTGGTAAACTGTTGGGGGGGGGGGGAAGCTGCGGAAGGAGATTGTGACTAGAGAAAGAGTAAGAGAAGACAGTAGAAGATGCCTGGTGGATGAGTGGTGAAGTAGATTATAGAGCCTAGATCTTGGCTTCTTATTAGGGAGTTAAGGTTTTGAACTTCTAATACAGCACAGATCTAGATAAGCCCAGGACATCCTTTGAATTGTAGTCTGATCTATTATAGATGATCTTGTCTGAGCTCCTGTATTAGTCCCTTTTGTCCTTAAACTCCACGAATCTACACAGGACACAGCTGTTTTGCCATTTCTCTGCTGATGATTCCCAAACTGGATATGAAAACGGTATGTAATCATGTCCTCAGAAACACCCCGATATTGTGTAGGGCTCTGTTGTGGGTTCCATAGGAATACAGAAGCTGTCTCATATTCACAGTAAACTCGTGGACTGCACAAGAGCAAAAAAAGAAAGCAGACATAAGGAAGAAATTACAGCTTGTGTCTCTTGTTAAGTGTGTGTGCCTGTAAGTATGTTCCCATCAAAACCCCACTGACTTAAATGCCAGCAGATTGAGCTACATTGCAGCAGCTGGCCTGTTGACTATTTTGCTCTTGAGAGACCATCCTCAGATATGAATGTAAGGCCAGCATTACTCAGACAAATCAGAGGGATGAGCCATCAGCGTGTCGATCACTTCCCTTATTAGGGAAAAATACTTCTTGGATTGTGC
The DNA here is from genome assembly GCF_009764565.3 of Dermochelys coriacea. NCBI lineage: Eukaryota > Metazoa > Chordata > Testudines > Dermochelyidae > Dermochelys > Dermochelys coriacea. The sequence continues at coordinate 199,029,676 of NC_050069.1, forward strand.
TAATCAGTGGGACAGCCAAAACCCTGAGGTCTATCTTCCAAGCTGATGGAGTAGCACTAGATTATAGGTGCTGTTTTGGACTGCATTGTCAAAATCAAGCACTAAACTGGAGAAATAATAGTCTGCCAACACATTGAGGAGTGGAGGACCTGGTGAGCCACTATGACTTCTGAATAAGCCCCACCATCAACTGTCCCTTTCCTCCATAATACCCACACAGATCCCCACAATATTTCATGTCAGATGAGAGGAGATGGTTCCACAATATATATTGACTCAAGATATCCATTTCCTTCATTTGTCTCAAAATTTTAAAAAATAGTTACCACCATACTTAAACAGGACTTTTAACCCATAGATCTCCACACATTTTACAAAGGGGGGAAACTTTAATTATTGGTATTTTATAGATGGGCAACTGACACTCAAAGTCAAAGATAAAATTTTTGACAATATCCACTAATTTTCAGTGCCCAATGTAAAACACTGCTCACCTGGCTTTCAGAAGTGCTCAATACCAGTAGTTTCCATTAATTTTAATGGAAATAGAACACAGGCTTTCTGATTGCCAGACCAGCACCTTATCCATTAGCCCACACTGCCTCCAAGCAATAAACAGATGCTTTTTTCTATTCTATCAGCAGCGACTTCAACATCACAGCACATTATTCACTCCAATTAGCTTTTGCAATTCATGATGGAGATGCCTTTTTTAAAATACTTCTTACTGCATAAAAACTTGAGGTAAAATATTAATAGGCTGTTAAAGTCAGTGCATGTGCTGTGGAAATCCTCATACTACTTAGCCTCCCTCTTAAACCAAAAGTTAACATCTGACCAAAACAATTACCCCCTGTGAGCTTTCATGGACACCATCTCATTAGCATGGATAAGGCATCAAAGAATAGAAATGCACAACTACATTTATTTTTCTAAATACATCTGAGCTTGGCTATTTTCCCCCTGGAGCTGGTGTCATGTTGCTAAAACAAATCTTTTCTTATTCATTTTTCTGGGTAGAATAAGAAGATGTCTCTTTAGGGGTGAAGGCCAACCCACCCAAAGCAAGAACAGTACTAATGACTATTGATTGGGGATGCCCAGCTTTTATTTATCTATCTGCTGATCTGGCATATTTAAAATAACTAGTAGCAAGCAAGACAGGTGATGGAGGGAGAACAACTCACTTCAGACTTGGGTAAATGGATGTAATTTATTATTACAGTCTATCTAAGTGAGAGCTTTTGAAGAGCTTTTTAAAAGATCACCATGGCATTTATTTAATGGTGGAACAAGGGTACTTTTGTTTTTTATTTTACCCTTTAGGGAAACATCAAGGCAAACATAAATAGACAATTCTAAGGGAATGATTATTCCTTTCAAATTGTACAAGATGTATTTTGATTTTTTGTGTGCCATGCAATCTAGTGACAGGAAAAGAAAATGGGGTATACAGAAAGTAGACTAATCAGCCAGCCTCGTGGCAGCATGATAGTGCTGAACAAAGATGTATGTTTGGAAATTGTACCAGCCCAGTCACTCCCTTGGAAATCTCACAGAGGAGATACGCATTGGTTTAGTCTAGACAAAGCTTTAAGGTGTGGAGTTAGAAACTGTTAGCTAACATGTTCTGACAGTCTCACATGAATGCTTCAGCACAGGCTAAACTAGTAATGTTAAAGCTTAACTTCCTCACTTGGCTCTGACATCCACTTAGGCCAGCTCTACACTACAAACTTATATTGGTAGAATTACATTGCTCAGGGGTGTGAAAATTCTGCACCCAAGTGACACAGTTATACCAACTTTACCCCAGTGCAGACAGCACTAAGATGAGGGGAGAGTGTCTCCTATCTATATAGCTACCGCCTCTCGCAGAGGTGGATTAACCAAGCCAACAGGAGAAGCCCTCCCATCTGTGTAGCAGCATCTTCATTAGAGCTAAGCCCTTGGTCTGAGCAAGGACGGAGGAGGTGGAGAGTGATCATTACAGACACTACAGCACTTCCTGTTGGCCTATTAAAGAAAAAGCATTGGCATGCTTCTTATGGTTACATGCTTGCCCTCATGTCCTGAGGATTAGCACAGCATACGGAAGGGGATTCAAGATCCCGAAGAGAAGATGGTGGACCTCAACTAAGAGGATGATGAGGGAAGGTCCATGCTTTGTGGGTGCCTGGGAGGAAGAGCTGCAGAAAGCCGTTCTCTTGGGATTCCAACTACAATGAGTTCCTGGGTAGGTTGCTCTTCTCATTGCTGTCAGGGTGAAAGCCTGCCCTCAATCTGTTAGCATTTGGAGGAAGAGAAGGGAACACAGTCAGTCCAGAACAACAACAAGAACCCATTTCCTTAGAAACACCTCCAAGGAATTAATTAAGCCTCCTCTGAACTTCCATTTTTCTAATGCAGTGAGGTAACATTCTGTCTAGGTATTGATATGGCCCCCATCATTACAATAGCTGAGAACCTGCATTTTGTAAATGAATTAGAGGGCAACAATTCAAAATATTAATATAACACAAATTAACTGTGCTAAAGATAACATCTTGTATACAAACAGTAAAAACTTTCCCCATTTACTGCAAGGCAATTCTGAATAAATAGGTCTTCATTCCTGCAATCCAGAAAAGTCAAGTCACTCTGGCTTCTTTGCATGCAAATGCCTACTTACTATACATAAAAAGGGAGTTTATATTATCAGGTTAGAATATCAATACAAAACAGAGACAATGGGCCACATTCTCCTCTCATTTTATATGGGCGTAAATCTGAAGCAGCTATCCTGACTTTGATGGCATTGATCTTGATTTACACCATCTTAATGGAGCAGAATGTGGACCATTTTCTTTGTCTCATTTCCAGATAATGAAATTGCTACAGAGAAAAAGTTTAGATGAGTATAATTCTTAAGAATTATCATTGTCTCTTTTCCAGTAAGAAGACACTGTAGGACACACAGTACATTCTTATATACTGCATTATTGTTCAGATAATTAAGAGTATATTTAATATTAAGGATTTAGTGCAGAAAACAACTGCAAAATATAAAAATGCAAGTGTTTCTAAGGAGTCTATTACCATAGTCGGGGAGGCAGCATGGAGTAGGGGATAAGGCAGTAGCCCAGGAGACATGAGATCAATTCCCTGCTCTACTATTGAACTGCTTTGTGAACCTGGGAAAGTCACTTCACTGTATTAATGGTTCCCCTTTTTCTAACTTGTTCTATGAAGATTGCAAGCTCTTGGGGGTGGGGGAGGGTGTCTGTCTATTTCTACAGGTGAAATTCTGAATCCACTGAAGTCAATGGATGCTTTGCAATTTAAATAATCTCCCTTGCCTGAAATTTAGCCTTTGCAGTCACAGTGCAGGACAAATGGGGGGTGGGGTGGAAAACAAACAAGATAACTTCTTTCCTTTAAAAGAGTGTGCGAGCTTGTGCTTTTGAAAGATAGTATGTGCTTGTGAATGTCTAATGCTCATAAGAGGCTGACTGTGCTGTAAACCTACATTCTTTATTTTTCCATAGATCAGGTACAGTATGGGCAGTAGTAGTGCCAGCTTCTGCAAACTGCTCCACCAATGTGTCTTAAGTTTGACTTGGAAGGACAACTATCAAAGGAGGAGTGGCTTATTTTTCATGTCTAGTCAATCCTTGGCCACTCGAAGGGGCTGTCAACAACAATTAATGTCAGATTTATTGGTGATTTTTTTTCCTCTGTGGACATTAATGGGACAGAGAACACCAGATCCATTTCTCACAGAGTGCTGATTGACCATAAGATGGAGTAAGATCACTTCTGAAGCAAAGAAAAAAACAGGGGATGGGGCAGGGAACTTCTGAAGGATATATATGTTCAGTCTAGTTTAGATTATTTAAAATTGGCAAGGACCTTAAGGACCAGTTTCTTGCTTGCTTTGAAAGAAGAGTCAGAATAACAAAGCTATTAAACACACTAGAAGAGTAGCTAGCTGAAAAGTTAATAAGCTGGAGATAAAATCACTTAGGTTGGCAGGGCATGGAGTACATGCATCATGAAAAAGCTCATGGAAACTAAGACAGTGATTTTTGCACTGTTTAGCTCTTATTTTTACATAATGAACAAGATAAGCAAAAATAACTAGGAGAATAACTTTATTTTTATTCATGTACATTACTCTCCTGGAATAGTCTGACTGTATCACCCATGTAGTGCATCTCTGAACTTCTCTTCTTTGACACAACAGTTGTTTGTTGAATTAATTTCATGTGTGGTCTGCTCTGTAACATATGCTCCAATTGATATTCTATTTGTCTTTGTTTTATTATATCTGAAAAGAATTAAACACTTTTCCTTTTAAAAAAAGGGGTAGAGGAGAAGAGAATATTAATAATTCTTTAACATATGCATAAGTGATATTTGATTTTTCAGAATCATTTATAACTTATGTCATTCTTCATATATGACATCAATAAATTGATATTGTAGCTATTTCTTCTGTCCACTTAACTTGTACAGATAAAGATACAGAAATTATGGGCACATTTCCCTTACTAACTCCATGGGTATGGGGATGAAAACTGAGGGAAATGTAAGGAAGACAGGAATGACACCTCCACATCATCAAACAAGGCCCTCTTCCCCCAATCCTGAAGAAGTTCCTCCATGGCAACTGGACTCTGCAAAATGTGGGGCCGTTGTTCAGCATCAACAGTCAGTCCTGGCAGATCCCATAGATGCCTATCAGAAGTGAACACTGCTCCAAACAGCCACATGAACTCCTGCAAAGTCCCTTCCATGGCTTTTCCTTTTAAAAAAAGGGGTAGAGGAGAAGAGAATATTAATAATTCTTTAACATATGTATAAGTGATATTTGATTTTTCAGAATCATTTATAACTTATGTCATTCTTCATATATGACATCAATAAATTGATATTGTAGCTATTTCTTCTGTCCACTTAACTTGTACAGATAAAGATACAGAAATTATGGGCACATTTCCCTTACTAACTCCATGGGTATGGGGATGAAAACTGAGGGAAATGTAAGGAAGACAGGAATGACACCTCCACATCATCAAACAAGGCCCTCTTCCCCCAATCCTGAAGAAGTTCCTCCATGGCAACTGGACTCTGCAAAATGTGGGGCCGTTGTTCAGCATCAACAGTCATTCCTGGCAGATCCCATAGATGCCTATCAGAAGTGAACACTGCTCCAAACAGCCACATGAACTCCTGCAAAGTCCCTTCCATGGCTACTACAGCACAATGCCATCATGACTCAAAATTTAGAAAATGGATTAAAAACAAGTATTTCTTTATGAAGCAAGTGAAATCATTGCTACAGGATATCCTGTAGGTAAATAGTTACAAAAATAGCCTTTATAAAAAAGAGCAGTGGTCAATGGATATGATTCAGGTTTATGAGCCAGGAACAAGAGTGCTGTGCTGACCCCAAATGACCCAGAAATCAGGTATAACAATATGCAGTGGGTTTAAGTTGAAGCTAGGCAAATTCAGACTAGAAACAGGCCGTACATTTTGAACAGTGAGGTTATTTAACCATTGGAACAACTTGACCAGGGTTGTGGTTGATTCTCCATCACTGGACATTTTAAAATCAAGATTGGATGTTTTTCTAAAAATACATGCTTTAGTTGAAACAGGAATTAATTCAGGGAAGTCTTATAAACGGCCTGCTTTATACAGGAGGTCAGTCTAGATAATTACAATGGTCCCTTCTGGCCCTATAATCTATGGACAATTTAAGGCCTCATTTTCACTATAAAATTTAGCAGACAGTGCTTAATACAACTTTCCCTTGTGCTACACTAACTATATTGTATCAGCTAACTTGACTCTTCACAGTTGTGTTCTAACATTACAAAACTATATAATGAAGACAAGGCCTCTCTTAGCTGGTCTTCAGACTCTGGTTTTATAGATTCATAGATTTATAGATACTAAGGTCAGAAGGGACCATTCTGATCTAGTCCGACCTCCTGCACAGCGCAGGCCACAGAATCTCACCCACCCACTCCTATGAAAAACCTCACTCATGACTGAGCTATTGAAGTCCTTAAATCATGGTTCAAAGACTTCAAGGAGCAGAGAAGCCTCCCTCAAGTCAACCATGCCCCATGCTACAGAGGAAGGCGAAAAACCTCCAGGGCCTCTCCAATCTGCCCTGGAGGAAAATTCCTTCCCGACCCCAAATATGGCAATCAGCTAAACCCTGAGCATATGGGCAAGATTCACCAGCCAGATACCCAGGAAAGAATTTTCTATAGTAACTCAGATCCCATCCATCTAATATCCCATCTCAGGGGATTTGGCCTATTTACCCTGAATATTAAAAGGTTCCTTTAGATTGGATAGATTTTATTTTAAAGACAGCCTGCCTTTCTTTTGATCTGCTACAGATAGATTTATTTAGGGAGCACATACAGCTGCCATTGCAGCCTGAAACAAGAAGTTAGGATCCAAGCCTCCCCAGAGTCTTTCAGAGAATGGATCTATTGTCCAGATGCAGCCACCATAGATGCGCTCAAACCAAGAAGTTTGTATCTGGATGCAGAAATGAGTGCATATTTTCCCAAAATGTGTCCCCATGGGGTAGAATACCAATCAGAAGTGGATTGGTAGGCAGCACTGCAATGTGGCCTTGCTTTGGGACGTGGATTTCATCTCTTTGACCGCTCTGTATTATAGCTACACGAAGCTTGAATACTCATGATTTAGGTTGGTATGGTAGAGTTTACTCTGGGAAAATATCACCTGTAAGTGGAGAGTTACTATAAATGAAATTGCACTTTGCATACTGCAGAGTATTGAAACCAATTCAGGACATTTACTGTATCTGCATGCACTGTAACTGGGCTCCACTGTAATATAAAATAGCTATATTCATTGTAAATATGTAATCATTGTCCTTAATATTAGTACTCTGGGACAAACACTGCATAAGGATGCATAGAATCCTCATAATAATAAAGGGCATTACTGTAAGATGAGACAGCTGCGCTCTGTTAAACCATTAGTGTCTCAGCAACATATTTTACTTGCTTTGAATTGGTTTGCTGAGAGCAATTGTAATACATTCCTAAATTACAAGGCACCATAAAACCAGTTACACATACTAAACCTGTATTGTACTATCCTATTCCTGGCTCCAAAAATCAGAAAGCACATATTTCCATTTAAAATGGTTGTGAGTACTCATATAGACATTTTAGCTTTTATATATTTTGAACCCATTACTGGGTAACATTTTTTTATTTCTAAGGGATCCTACAGAGTGAATCTTAAGAAGAGTTAGTACACCAGAGGCATCCAAATGAAAAAGATCAAATGTTTAATAAAAGACTAAAAGTCACCTCGGTTCACATAAATCCTAGATAACAATATGGCAAAACTCCTTTATTTGAGGCATGAATAGGTAATGAGAACACTATGAAAGGTTCCCTTGTATATTTTCAATCTCTGAAAAAGCTTCCCAATTGTGACAAATAGCCAAAAACATCAAACCCACTCTAAATTTACTCTTCATTTTTAGTTACAGCAGGTTTTGCATTATAACAATAAACATGCAAGTGAATAAATATACAGATATGAAAACTTCTGTTTAAACATTAGAAGGAAAGGTATAACTATGTGGATACACACATGGTATAATGCTGAAGATTGATTTATATATTTCTGATGTAATAAAAGAATAAACTGACCTTCTAACCATCTAGGGGATAATTTACTATTACAATGTTATAATTTATTAATAAATAATCATGAACATGGAAAGGCATACTAGCTGTTATGCAGTCAATTAGTGCTGGTTTCTATAGGGCTACTTCCATTCATTGACAGGAGGTTTTATAAGAAAGAAAACATTTGAGAAGTTGACAACTGAAATGTACTATGCTATAGATTGTCATAGCACCCACTGGCCTCCCCGGTAGGCATTTTTGAGATTGAGAGAACAGTTTTCACAGTATGTCAAGAATTCCTCAAATATTCATTGAAGGATCCGTCATTGTAGATGTACTGGATGGTAACTGACAGGACTAAGGAATGAAAATATGCTGGTCTAAAAAAAAAAATGGAGAGAGTCTGGGATTTAACAAACGAATTTCCCTGCAAGACATTCTGTGCACGGTTACATTAATTGGGGATGGTGCTTTGACCCTTGATTTGGAAATATTTCCCAGGTCTGCTTAGTAATTATATACATTACAGAACTTATCCTGAAGTTCCTAGTCAGGACTCAAGTCATGCCTCTAAGGCATCTCTTTATGGGGTACACTTTAGTTTTACATACACTCAGCTAGCTCTGCTAGCCAGTGCATGGGAAGATGCACCCATGGCTTTGCCCCCAGAGGGAAGCAGGAAGTGGCCAGTGCCTGCACTCCCTGAATGCCTCAAATCAGGTGACAAATGACTGAGGATTTTAAAATGTTAAAATGTTAAAATGTTATGACATAATGAGACTCTGGGTCCTGATGCATCTAAAGAAGCAGAGCTGCTCCAAAGTGTCTCCATCTGCTCCTGCTAAGCAGCACATATGCATCAACACCACGTCACAGTCAATGATGTCAAAGGCAGCCTGTAGAGCTAACAGAGTTGGAATATGCTGCTTACAGTATTCTGCAATCTGCACAAAATATTTAGGCAGAAGATGATCCCAAGCAGATTCTAAATTTAGTTTTTAAGAGAATGTAAACTTGAATATTTTATCTGTAAATTATATCAGGGAAGAAGCTACCAAAAAAAAAACCACACACAAAAAAAACACATGGTTTGATTTTTCTGTTCAGGGATGTGATGTCAGAATAGACCCATATATCTAAAGCAAGTAGGACAGAGCGAGGTAGGCATCAGGGGACATCTTGTTCACACACTTCAGACAATTACCTAGGATCCAAACTGGTCAGTGACTAACCTGTTTGCACAATGTATTTTGAAAAGAGGAGCTGGGGAATTTAGACTTCAGATCAGCACATGCATTAGAATTTAAAACCACTTTAGTTAGTGTCCCTGAGCTTCAGAAACAGAATACAAATATGCATGCAAATATGGTTTTCTTTGAACCATGTTTGCTTTGTTGCTGGCTGGCAGGGATAGAAAATATTGTATCTTTACCGTCCCTCATTAGGTGGCACAAGCCTTGAAATGCAAATCTCCTCCTGTCCCATGTGGACCATTAATTGTCCCATATATTGTTATTGCCAATTACTTCAAACATTTTGAATGATAAAACTAAAAAAATTGGACAGCATTTTCCACCTGTAAAGGTTTCTCTCTTGATAGTTTTTGCTGGGCCTTTCCTTTTGCTCATTTATTTCCTTCATATTCTGAAAAAAAAAAAATTCAAATTAGACATTGAGGTCTGGACTATTATTTTTGCCTGAAGAAAAGGAGTACTTGTGGCACCTTAGAGATTAACAAATTTATTTGAGCATAAGCTTTCGTGAGATACAGCTCACTTCATTGGATGTGAAGCTTATGCTCAAATAAATGTTAGTCTCTAAGGTGCCACAAGTACTCCTTTTCTTTTTGCGAATACAGACTAACATGGCTGCTACTCTGAAACCTATTTTTGCCTGGTATTTGCTTTATTTATATCCTTTCTCCTTATAAATTCTCCTCCTAACACGTTGATCTCTACTCTGCACTGGAGTGACTGACAAGAGCAGCTCTTTTCTTTATTCCTAGAAATTACCAAGTGAACTACAGTAATTTGCCTTGTAGGACCCTGAAAACATTTATTTTTAGTACTGACTTCTAAGAAAAGTTCCTTCATCAGACACAACAACAAAGAGAAGGAAGGATACCAAAATCCTGTAAGAAAGAATCTGTTTTTAATGTGGGGGACCAGGAGGTGCACTGCGAATAATTCAAGACTTGAGGCAACTCACTTGAAAACAGTCAGTTAAAGGCAAAGTCACAAGGGAGTTGTTCCAAACAGAGTTTATTAGGTATTTCATCCTCTGCTTCATGATGGCATCAAACCACTGTGCTGTCTGACATTCATAACACAATCTCCCTATGATCACTAGGATTATACTCAGGCAACATTAATGGATGCTCCAGTAGTTCATCGAAAGAACCCTGTAGTAAAGTGCTAAGGAAACCCCTGTAAGCCCAGGATTTGAGTCTACACACATACATCATAAAACCAGAGCAAAGAGGCTCCAGTTGAAAGGAAACCTGAAAACCTCAGATGACTCAAATAATTAGTCATGTTACTCTAACTCAGAGAAAGCCTCTGAATGAAACCTTAAGATAGAAGAATCAAAGGAGCGTGTACAAGAGTCAGTTATGCTTCAATTGGGATTGAGCTCCAAGTTGCCGATGCTAAATCACCTTTCAGAAACTACCTCTGCCCGCCTAAAGTAATGCACTAAACTCTGCTAGTCAAACTCCTGCTGGAACTAAAGTCCTCCAAAACAAATTGAAATCTTAAACCCAGAAGCAGGGTTGTGAGCAATGGAAAATCGATTGCTGAAGCACCACGCAAATCTTTCTTTAACTGACGCAGAGCTAGAGGAATCCCACAGTTCCTGAAAGCCTTGCTCACTACTCACTGCCAAACTATTTATGCAGTTACCATACACAGGGGCTTAGTGAAGTACTTATATCCACTTGAATATCTTCATAAGTAATCATATCTCATTAGAATGCAAATGGAGAGTGATGGAAGCTCTCCCTGGGAATTATATTACCTTCCTTCCCCCCACCCCTACCCCTCATACATTAAGTATCTTGAAAAATACTTGAAAATCTGATCTGATACAAAGCTACTTCCTCCTGGTAAAAAAGATTAACAATGACAAGTAACTGTCCCATTTTATCTCTTTTAGCTTATTATAGCTGGGATCTATTTTTGGCCTTCACTGATTAAAAGATACTTTTGGGAAGCTTTCAGTGGGAGCTACTGTATTTGAAATATTCAATAAAAAGTTTCTCTTTTTATGTCTCTCAGTCGCTTTCTTCAAAGAGAACAATAGTTTGAAAGGTTTTCCTCAATCACTTCACATGGCGCTTACATTCTGCAAATGGTCTTTTCCTTAGGAAACAGATTGTCCAGTTGCTTTGTATGTTACACTGCAAAAACAGCTTTGTTCTGCAATTAAAATATAGGTCATGTAAATTTCACTACCATACTCACAAGGCTGTTTCCCATTTCTAAACTAGAGCTTCTCAACAGATTAAAAAGCCAAGAACAATAATCAATTGTTAATTTACCTTCTGAACTACTAGGAACCTCAAATAAGGTAAGCAACCAAATGCTTCCATGCTTGCCCAAAGTTCATTTGAAACTTTTGGATCTAAAAAGCCCATGAAGCCTCATGAAAACAAGCACTCTTGTAAGTGTCTTTCAATAGAGCTGATTTTAAAAAAAATTCCAACCCAAAAGTCCAATAATTTGGCATGTGTTTTAATTCCAACTTGGAACAAAAAAAAATCCAAATATTGACACTTTTTGAGGAAGAAATTGCAAAAAGATTTTTTCTTTGGAAATGTCAACATGTTTCATTGCGGTTTGCCAAACATCATTGATCTGTTTCAAAACACAATTTTCAATTCAGTTCAACAAACTGAAATGTTTTGAATTGGAGTAACCCCACCTAAGACAAAATATTTCATTTCAGTTTTCCTGATGAAAATTTGAAAAAATTCAGCAAAATTTAATGTGGACACCAGATTTTCATTAAACAAAAAGCATTTTGATGGAAAATTCCAAACCAACTCCAATTTCCAGAACTTTCTTTCTGCTTCCTTCAGAAAACAGGCCCTCTCACATCATTTGAGCACTTCTGCTTTTACTCTTAGCCGGCACACAGAAATGCAGAGCAGCACAAAATAACTTTCTTTTTAGTATATTTCAATCAGGCATTCTCCAACTTCACCAAGAGTTCAAAGTGTGCATTTGGGGTTGGGGAGGATTTCTTATTCTGTCTTCCTTCCTTCACCCATCACTAATAGTAACTTCAAGTACAATTACTAGTAAATCTCCATGAGCATATAATAATTCTGTTCTATGTTGGTAGAATATTACAATTAAAACATTATTTCAATCAAGTTTTTTTGTATTTAAAAACTAGGCATTCCTCTCCTGCCCATTCACTGATTTTCTCCATCTCTCTTTTGCTGCAGCAGTACTTATCAGGAGGAGAAACCATGAAAACTTGTTTAATGATTTAGCCTGTAAAACAGATGAAATCAGATTCTATTCTAGTCAAGTCCTGCTCCCAGTGAAGTTTGTTAACTCTATGACTCCCAATTGTACATGACTTTTGATTGATTCAGTAGGCCTAAGATTTGGCCCTTGATGTATAACATGACATTACATAGAGAAGAATGACAAGTATTATTTTTTAGTAGCAGATCATATCAGGAGCCATGATTCTGAAGTTTTATGACAGAGAACAAAAGCAAGTTTACCCAGAGCTGATATCTTAAGTCACTATTTGTGGTCATTGTTTAATGTGAAACGTGAAAGAGAGAGACAGGAAGAAATACTCCCTCATCCTTCCTCCATCCTGACAAAAAGGAAATGAAATGCCAACTTTTTATCTTTTGAAGTATAGTACTGTTACAGAAGGAATCCAGACAGCAGAATTTACACAATTAGGTATTTTCAAACAATATGCTAGCTTAATGCACTATCTAGTTTTTATTATCAATGGAGAAAGGAAAATGAACAAGCTCTTATCCAAGGCACACACATTTCTTTTCTATGGCATCTGTACTCTATTGCATATGGAACCTTACATTAGATGGACGTCAGTGGTACAGTACAATTATTAACCACACATTCATGTGCAAGTGATGAATCCCAGCTCCCAAAGCCTCTGGAGGGATATTCAAATAAGCAGAAGCAGGCTTTTTCTTCTTTCCCTTCCCGAGAGGTACATAAACTAAGTAGTAAGTAGGGCATGTCCAAAGAGATTGTCCCCAATTCTTTACTCATTCCAACAAATTAACTCTTAGAAAAAGTTCCAAATCTACAAATGCACAAATTCTGCCTTATGTGACCCATACTAGGACTTTCTCGGACACATTTACTTTAAGGCAGAAGAAGGCATAGTTCTTTCAGCTATAGCCATCATGCAGTTAATTCCTGTTTCAATGGATCCTGAACATGCTAGTCCATTGAAGAATAGGTTTTGCTTTACTCTTAACCTTGCTATTGGTGCAGAAGCAGACACTTATTTGCTTACTGATCTGTGAGTATAAAAATTCCAACCCACATTTCTTAATAAACACTTATTTAGTGCTAATCACAATTTGTTTAAATAATAGACTACTGGAGGATATTTCTCTGGATTAGTTCATACCTACTCTAAACTTAAATTTGATTACTTAAATGGTTTGGCTTTGGCACAAAATTTGGTTTCCAAGAGAAATTTACTTAGTACTGCAGTGGAATTATGTAAAGAGGAGCTGCTGTTTTGCTATTATTCAATTGTGGATGCAAAGAAAGACTCAAAATCAAGAGAGTTTTAAAGTGATCGAGTGTCTGTCTGATTAAAACAGACTTTTGTCATTGTTCTGCAAGTGTCTCCCGTATTTATTATCTACTTGGAATTTCAAGTTGGGAAAATACTATCAATACTGTAGCACTGTCACACCTTACCCTCATAATCATCATGAAGCGTGAGCAGGAACAGTTTATGATACCAGAGGAGTAGTGTATTAAATCTCAGTGTGGCATTACAAATTTATGAACTAATTAATGTGTAATGGTAATGGGCTTGTATGGGTCTGTGTATACTATGCTGCTCTATAGCAGAAAAATCAATCTTTTCATTAACACTGTCTCAGCCATGGATCTGAGGAAGCTTGTGTGGATTTAAACAACCAACCAATCACTGGAGCTTGGTGTTTCCTCTCCCAGCAACAGCTTTCACCTGACTCAAACCCACTTCATTTGATGCATGGAGACTCCATGGATCTGAAGTGGATTTTTTACCCACGAAAGCTTATGCCCAAATAAATCTGTTAGTCTTTAAGGTGCCACCGGACTTCTCGTTGTTTTTGTGGATACAGACTAACACGGCTACCACTCTGATACTTGGTACCACTTAATTTTGACATTCAAACCGAAAATTTGCTTCACCTCAACAGCAATAGGCTGTGATTTTTTCCTCAACCTTCACATTCTCAAAAAAAGTGTCATTTTTGTATGTGCTTTCAGGAGGAATTAAAAAGCCACCAGTCAGGCTAGGTTACATTAATGCTGAAGAAAGGCAGAGACAAACCAAGAAGAAGAAGAAGAAGAAAAAAACCGGATAATTTTAAATGTTTAGGACTTTGAGAGAAAACCCCAAATTGTTCCCAAAGCATAAATATAGAACATTACCAAAGATTTACCACTTACAATAATAAACTAGAGCTTTCCACCTCATTAACCATCGCGAGCCTATGCATGCTACTCTTCCTCGCCCTGGGCAGTTAGTACCAAATGCAATGTTACTAGCAAGAACAAAAAAAAGAGATTACTCAACAATACACTGTGTCACTTCAGAGGAGAATCATCTTTTCCTCTCCTTGGCTGAAAGTCCAGGTCCACTTGTGCTGTCCTGTTCTTTGCTTCTCTTGGGCTTGAAGTGCTCCTTAGATTACCTCTGTACCTCTTTTCACCAAGTTTATCCACAAGTGGGGTTTCTTCACCTGGTGGGCCCTCATTTGTCCATTAGGCACCTTTGAACTGGTCCTTGTGGGGTGGGCTTCTCATTTACTGTTTTCAGGATCTGTTTTCATGTAACACAGATTTTGATCAATTCTCTTTTCCACCAGTTATATTCTCTTTCCAGTTTTTTCATTGATACTCCCTCCCTCGTACAGCTGTAGATTTCATTTCCTGCTACTTTCCTTCTCTAATAGTGTCTGTTCACCTACCCAGGTCTATTTTTTTTCCTGTTTCTCCTGACCTGGAACCTTTCCTATTTTCCTTCTTTCCTCCTCCTAACTTCCCAGTCCCCTACTTTTATTCTCCTGTTCTTTTATTTTATCCCCTCACCTCCTACGCCAGCTCCTGTTCATCTGCTAGCTCAGCATCTAGATCCCTCTCCTTCCCTAATAGCTTTTTCCAGCTTCCCCTAATGACTAACGAACTTATGCTCCCATCATAATTTATGTTAGCTCTTGATTAAAACCATTCTATTCAGTATATATATTTTTATATGATTCACTTTTCCCAAAGATACCAAACACTCAGAGTTGGTACGGTTTCACCACTCACATTCTTTTGGTAACTGCATTTGTTGCCTCCTGTAGCAGCCTTTTTGGAAGTATCCCTTTTATATTGTGTTCAGAGCCTCTGTGCACTGGTTCAGATATGTGTCAGTTTCTCCTTGGATTACACAGGCTTAGTTATGGGGGAAAGGAATGTATTATACCAGTGTACGGCCAAGGGCTCTCAAAACAAAATTGGAATTTGCTCAGGGTCCTTGAAGCAAAAGACCTGAAAAAAGCACTTTAAATTCCAGTCATCATGTACTAAAATTTGAAAACAGTAGGACATCCATTTGCTTTTAAGGGATCTGGGAAAACCAATCTGAATATCAGATCCTATAAGTTCTTTCAAGCAATCAAAGATGAAAATCATGCATTCTCTTTACTGTGTATTTTGATGTAGAGCAAGTTAATGGTTTCTGCTCTTTACTCCATTACTTCATGGTCTTGTTATTCAGACAGTTCTATTCAGTATTATTGTACCGACTCATTCATAGCAACTACTTCCTGGGTTTTGTTTTTTAACTCATTAAGGGTCTGGACATAAACCTAGGTAAGAAGTAAATCTAGGCACACACATGGGAACAAAGTCCAATGTTATATTAACAGACAGGCTTCAGCAGCAGTTTGTTCATGCCCCTGACTGATTCTTCCACTAGCCTCTAATTTTGTGTGCACCATTATATAGGTACAACCTACTGAAAAGGCAAAAGAAAGAATTAAGGCAACTAAGTCCCATATTTCTTTTTTGCATAGTTTTCCTTTTTTTTTTCCCCAAAATGTGGTGGGAGCTGACCCTCTCCTGATCAATGACATACAAAAAATAGAGTCTTTAAGCTCAGTCCTGCATAGACAGTGGCACATACAGTTTCTCTTGGGATGGAATTTTGACTCCACTGCTCCCCTTTGCCTCTGAGGGAAACTGGGGAGGAAATAAATTATAACAGCCCTTGATAGGGTGTAAATTTACTTCCCCCCCCCACACACACATTCTGGCCTGCAAGTGGATGATAGGGAAATACAGCCAGGGCTCTGCTCCTTCCACACCTTTCTCCACCCTGTCACAGATGTGAACGGTACCAGAGAGCAGAGGCTGCACCTTGTTGCATCAGTCCAGGACCCAAGTAAGCTAAGTGTGGTGTTTAGATGCTGCTTGTAATTATTAGAACTGGGAGCACTGGCTGCTGGGAGTCTGAAAGGACAGGAAACAGGAAGGAGGACAGGAAGTTGAGAAGGCGGAGTGAGAGCTACAGAGGGTGCAGCAGCAGCTTGGAAAAGAGATTTCCACTTTGAAAATAAAGTCCTGTTGAAGTTTGTTAGTACCTTGCCTGGTTGATACGTTTTGGTGATGAGGATGGGATCTTCTGCCTCTGAACCCACCTGCACCCTTTCTGCAAAGCCCAGGTGATCCTCCAATTGCTTTTACTATCTGGATCCATATGTTTGAGACTTATCTGCTTGCAATCAGTGCTACAGAGATTTCTGAAGTAAGAAATTGTGCTCTGATAATCCACCGCCTTGGAGCAGAAGCATATATTTTACACTTTTCCCCTTGCAGATGATAAATATGAGACTGCACTCACTGCATTAAAGAACTTTTTTGTGCAAAAAGTGAATGTAGTAGCTAAGCACTACAGATTTCACCAGCGTGAGCAGGAGTCTGATTGTAACTTGTAACTTTGGGAATATGACAGATGAGATGAATTGAGCTCATTGAGAAAACCACCATGCTTTGTGTAAGAGAATGCTTACTTCTAAACCACAACTTACACTAGAAAAAGCAATAACCATTGCTACTCAGATTGAGTCAGCTACAGCTGAAGCCAAAATAATGAACATGGATACAGGAGACTCAGTCCAGGCTGTGACTCCTTTGCAGAAAAGTTATCACTGCAGACAAACAATTACAAGAAAAAAACTAATGAAAAACCACCAAATACAGTAAATTCAAAATACAGTAAAAGCATGTTTTTGCTGTGGATCCTCACAACACCTTGCAAGCTACACAGGATGTCTGGCAAAAGTAGCTCAGTGCAATCATTGCAAAAAGATTGGGCATTTTGCTAAAGTATGTCACAGCAGCCAGTTCAATCAACAGGTGCATGCAGTTACAATACCAGATGTTACTGTGCTGAGCATGGACAAAATCACTATTGCACATATTCCAGAAGAAATAAAATACATGATAAATGTTTCTGCCATACCCTCAGGCAAATCGCACTCTATTCAGCTAATGTTGGACACTGGCTCAGCAGTATCGACTTGATTCCATCTATTTGCGTTACTTAAAAGATGTGCCTCTTACTGAACCCAAACTTCACTTGCTGTGCTATCTGAAAAACCATATTCCAGTACATGGCTGCCTGCCAGCAATAGTTACTTTTGGTGATTGCTGTGTAACTGCAGAGTTCTACATTGTCCACAAAGGCACTCCTATCCTTGGCAGAGATTTATTGGCTGCTTTAAATCTCAGGGTAGTTGATGGACAAATTGATCTTCCTCAGCAGAGCACTCTTGCGGTACACACACCAGTTTCAGCTGGGACCCAACACCAGGTTGAGGAGAAACTTGGCTGTGCTTATGGGTTTCTGCATAAAGTTAAAATGCGGAATAATGTGATGCCTGTACGATAGAAATTACGGCGCTTTCCATTTTCAGTCAGGGAAGCTGTTTCAGAGAAACTGAGAAAACTTGTTCAAAAGGACATTATTGAAGAGATCAATTCCTCAGAATGGGTTTCACCTGTAGTAGTGACACAGAAGAAGGGTGGAGGCATTCACCTATGTGTGGACTTAAGGGAGCCAAATAAAACTATTGTGATTGACAGCCAACCTATTCCTCATATATGGAGCAAAGATGTTTTGTACTCTTGATTTGCAGAGTGCATACTACCAGGTTATGTTGCATGAAGATAGAGACCTCACAGCATTTATTACACGAGGGATTATTTTGTTTTAAACATGTTCCATACGATCTCGCATCTGCCCCAAATGCCCTCCAAAAAATGATGCCAATGAGAATCAACATGGAGTTCAGTGCTATCTGGATGATATTACGGTATTTGGAAATACTTCCGAGGAACATCACAATAACCTGCAGTCTGTACTAAATTGCCTCAGCAAAGCAGGCCTCCAGCTCAATAAGTCCAAATGCAAATTTAGACAAACTGAACTCTGCTTTCTGGGGCATAAAATCTCACAGGCTGGAGTAAAATCCTGTGTCACTTGCCAAATGCATGATAAGACAGCAGTAACATGTACCCCTCCATTACACCCTGTTCATCTTCCTGAATCTGCATGGGAAAAAGTGGCAATTTAAATCATAGAACCCTTTGATACTGTTGCAAGTGTCTGCCATTATGCCATCATTTTAATAGGCTATTTCAGTAAATGGCCTGAGGTAGCGTTTACATCGCAAATCTCTTCTGCTACAGTAATTAAGTTCCTCTCTTCAGTTTTTAGCAGGGAAGGTAACCCCAAAGAACTGGTTTCAGATAGATAATGTAGTCAATTTACTTCCCTGGAGTTTGAAACTCTTCTAGCACAGGTTTCAGAGTAGCAGCCGTGTTAGTCTGTATTCGCAAAAAGAAAAGGAGTACTTGTGGCACCTTAGAGACTAAAATTTATTTAAGCATAAGCTTTTGTGAGCTACAGCTCACTGTAGCTCACAAAAGCTTATGCTCAAATAAATTTGTTAGTCTCTAAGGTGCCACAAGTACTCCTTTTCTTCTAGCACAGAGGAACATTTTACACAGAAGGTCATCCCTATATTACCCCCAAGCCAATGGGGAAATCGAACAGAATTTAACAGAAGTTTGAAAGAATTTGAAAACAACTAAACTGGAAGGATGATTGTGGAGAAACATCACTATTGATTTCTTGCAGGCATACCGTGCTACATGATATGCCACAACACAAAGATCCCCCACAGGGTTACTGCATGGGAAACAGATGATACTAAACTGAACATTGCCGGATTGTTAAAGGCACGACCTGATTCCCCAAATGAGGATGATGTGAGAACAGCTGAACAGAATCAGGTAAAGTACAAAGCTTTCACAGACAAGCGGCGGGGTGCTCAGGAACCAAAGTTTGAGTGTAGTTTCTTCGTTAGAATACAAAAACCTGGAATTTTACACAAAGGGGACCATAAAGTCACAGCTCCTCTTAAAATCATAGAGAAGGGACCTTACACCTATTGACTTTCCAATGGGTGGGTATGGAATGCTTCTTATCTTTCACCTGCCTAAGCACCAAGAGGAGATTATGCCAACACCCAGTCTGCATTGGATGACTTCACCATAGTATCAACACAACAAGACTTTGCACGGGAACCGGGGCTTGAGAGATGGCCTGTCAGACCCAGACAACCATCTGTCTGGACTAGAGACTATGTTATGTAGTATCCACAGTGCTTCCAGTGTAATATTTTGCCAACAGTATAGTGTCTTATTTCATATTTGTTCCTGTGGTTAGAACAACAATGTTTATTGTAATTGGGAGAAATTCTTGAGAGAGGAGGGAATGTGGTGTTTAGATGCTGCTTGTAATTATTAGAACTGGGAGCACTGGCTGTTGGGAGTCTGAAAGGATAGGAAACAGGAAGGAGGAGCGGAAATTGAGGAGGCGGATTGAGAGCTACTGAGGGTGCAGCAGCAGCTTGGTAAAGAGGTTTCCACTTTAAAAATAAAGTCCTGGTGAAGTTTGTTAGGACCTTGCCTGGTTGCTACAACACTAAGCAAGGGAAATTTATTTACTCTAGCTCTCCTGATCAGCTGAGTAATATAAAGGCACACTGAAGCCCTTAAATTGATTAAGCAGACTCCTGAAATAATGGATGAGCATATCAGCAGTTGCACATATTAGCAGATAAATCTATATATAAAGAAAAGCAAATCTGACGCAAAATGTATAATGTCTAAGAAGCTAGACAACTGTCAGCAAGGATCAAATACTAGGGTAATGAATGTAAAGGACAGGCCTGTAGCAATCAAGGTCATTTAGTTACATGCATTTGTTCCTTACTAAAGGGGTATAATTCACTCTCATCCAGATAAATCTTCTTAGACCATATCAAATCCAGATCCATTTGGACCACAATATTGAAAAAACACAAGTCTGAGTACAAAAATATTTACTGTGCAAAATCATAGCTTTCAGGAGGGTTTGCATACTATCTGCTGCTTTGCACACATTGGGCCAGGTTCAGTGTTGCTGCCAATATAAAGAGCCTGCAAAGCAACCCTAAAGACAAGGGGCCCTCTCTTACAGGTGCAAAGCCAGTTCTATCACCTCTAAACCCTCTCCCCAGCCCACACACAGGTGCCCCCACACAGGCAGTATATTGACTTTGAGGTAGCTGGAAGGCAGTATGCAGGGGTGGGAGGAGGCATGAGCAGGGCATCCTATACAATGAATGCTTCAAGGCCTATAGATTTCAGAGTAGCAGCCGTGTTAGTCTGTATTCACAAAAAGAAAAGGAGTACTTGTGGCACCTTAGAGACTAACTAAATAAATTTGTTAGTCTCTAAGGTGCCACAAGTACTCCTTTTCTTAAGGCCTATAGAGACTGTGCCAGCCTGACTGCAAGTTAAGGTAGCCTACAGAGCTCTCTTCACTTGCACCATGGGCCAAATCAGCCTGTAGCAGCCCTCAGCATTGGACGGGAAGAGGGCTAGCCACCTCCTTTCCCGACCATCCTTGAGCTGGACTCTGAACCTCCACTGGGAGGCGTTCCTCCCATGATCTTATAAGCTGGAAGCACCAGCCCAGAATGTGTTTTATGTGAAAGTTCCAGTCTAGGTTTATATTAAGACAACTCGTGCCTCAACTCGCTGTGCTGGTCACTTGTCACAAAAGGGTGGCACAGAGAACTATTAACATTGTATAGTAAGGGAGAAGTGCTGTAGCAGTTCCACACCATCAGATATGTGGATAACAGCTGAACATGGAGCATTCAGTGGGAGTAGCTAAAAAGCTCAGACATCTTCCCTACTACGAGGCAGGAGCTTCATCACATAGAGCTGTCTGAGGTACAGGGAGGTTCACATAATTTTGTGGAGATGTTCCCCAAGTCGTTTGTTACAATCTCCCACTCTGTATCGCAGCAACGTAAGTTCCTTTTTGAATCACTCTTTCCAGTGCTGTCACTACCATTAGTCGTGACTAACAATCCCACCATCATGGTGCTACCTGCAATATTTTGTTTTGGCATTTGTGTGTACAGAATTATAGATTAATCCTTAATCAGCATGGGATAATATGACAAGTGGGGACATGAGTGGTGCACAGGATTTGAAACTTGATACATTTGGAGACCTCACCAGCCTTGACTGCAGCTGAGGTTAAGGCTGTCTGGTAGACATTGTATTTCGGGTACCGTAAGGAAAATCACTCAGGATGGTTGATAGATATAAATTTACCATTGTAAACCAGCCACAAACCTCAAAGCACCATCCCCAGAAGGAAAAACAGCCATACAACATTGGCTCAGAATAGGGCAGTGAGGACAATGAGCTGTCTCCCCATGTCCCCAGACATCACTGGAGCAATTGTATCTAGAAGCCAGAGGCTAGTCCGTGCTGGGCTGGTGGATCTCTTGCCAGATAGAGAATGATCTTCTGCGATCCTGATGCCGCTGTCAGCTCAGCCTTTAGGGGAGATGGGCTGGACATAAAAAAAGTAAGATCATTTGAAAGAGGCATCTTTGGACCTTTTTACCCTTCCTCTAGCTTGAAACACACCTAGAGAGCGCAAATAAAACCAAAGGGCAGAATTTGTTCTAAAATCTGGAGGAGTTTTTACAACAAAATGCCCTGGAGCCCTTTTTCTTTAAAAAAAAAAAAGACACTTTTTTGCCCCAAATTTTCTGCATAATTTATTGGCATATTTTATACAATAATGGATTAATAAGAAAAGTTGTGAATAAAGTGTCTCTTTAGGAGAACTATTTAAGCAGCCTATGAATTGCATTACAGCCTAAGCTTCAGTGCCACTAGTCTAGAAGTTAGTAAGTAATGATGTTGTGAATAGATCTGTTGAGTATATCATCAGGGAAAACTCTTTCACACTACACAGCAGCATAAAATGAGCTACGTCTGAACATTCTGAGATGGTCAATAAATGGAAATAATCTTCACAATTTTCCCCATTTTGGGGCTCACAAGTCAGGATTTGTCAATACTATCAGCACTGGGAAAGCAGCTCCTGCGACCAAGATTTAGGACTGGATTGTGAATTCCTTACTCACAAAGCTGAGCCATTACTTACACATGTAGTTTCAGTTCCCACTAGCTCCACTGGGACTAGTCTTGTGAAGAACCGTTTACCAATGCAAGTAAGGGATTTACAATCCGGGCCTTAGTTTGAAAGCTAGAACACACAACGTGGATTCACGTTGTCCGTCTCTATTCATCCTCTCTTAAAAGGTCAGAGAGTAACAGCTTTACTCACACTGAAAGGCACCTTACTATGGGCTAAGCTGTGGCTTTGCCACCAAACCTATACAATAGAGAAGCTCATAGTTAAGTTGTCCTGGAGCAGCTCAGGAAATAGATTCTGATGTCTGGGTCACAAGCTATGTGCTGGTGTCCTAAACCAGCCCCAGCCTAACACACTATCTGTCCCCTGGAACAGCCAGGGCAGCACTGACTCCACTCCCAGCCCAGCTGTATGGTAAGATGAATAGCAGCTCTGAGGAGGCTGCTTTCTAACCCTGTACAGATACCTGAGTCAGTGCAGTGAGGGACTATAATTGGGTGGATTGCACAGGATGGGGCACAATCTGGCTCACGTTGCAAAGTATTCATTGTACTGCTAACTGCACTGTGACCAATAAGGAGAAGCAGCTGTGCTTTGAACATTTAAAGAACTGATCATCCCTTTTGCCTTAAAAATGTTTTTGGATAATTCACCACCTCCTGTGTCACTCTTCTGTTTGGGAAGATGAGCTGGAGGCAGGAGCTAACAGCCATGAAGACTGAAATGATGTGAGGATTTAAGATTTAGTGTCGGAATGATAGTGCGGAATCATACTATCTTACTTGTTTATTGTTTCCTACCAGAGTGCCTGAGGATCAGCTTTGTGGTGGTCATCTGCAGCCTGCTTTGCACAGGTATTATTAAAAATCAGTTAATAGTATTGGGGCTCAATACTTTCAAAGACCATTTTACCAATAAAACCTGGGGCTCTTGTTACTGTTCTGCCTTCGTGTGTGCACATGATGAATCATTATAATAATTTCCTCCCTTCCCCAGGCAAGTTCTTTTATGTTCCTGCAATAATGATGTATACAACACTTGAAGATTGAGCCAAAATTTCAGTATGAATCGGTTTTATACTTTTCTTATTTGTCTGGTGAAAACCCTGCTAAGTCCCAGCACTGCTCTTTTTGGGTGATAAAGATGTTTTGAATAAGATGCAATGGATCTGAAAATGTTTTCAGTGTCAAATGAACGAGTAGCTTAGCAATAGCAATGAAATACCCATGTAAAAAGTTTGGACTAAAGGCCCACAGAACAGAATAGCATAGCATTGGACTTAGTCTTTTTTTTTTTTTAATATTCAAAGTTTTTAAATAATGAGTTAAATATTGGTGTAAGCAAATGCTGTAGTTATAGTACACTCAGCAAGAGGTTACATACAGCCCTGTCCATTTAAACTTGTTTTTATTGAGAGAAAAGGGCTGTTCATCTAGACAGCAGGGTTAATAATCAATCATTTCCCTTTTACTCCCTCATGTCTAGAGACTTTTACAGACCATATTTCTGACCTTTCATATTTTGCTTGCCTATCTGAGCCCTGATCCAGCTCCCACTGAAGTCAATGGGAATCTATTTACTTCAGTGATTGTTGAATCAGGCCCTAAGAGAGACTCTGGAGACAGAGATATGATGCAAGTCACCAGTATGTGGGCAGTCAGGTAAAGATTACAACAAAATGCATTGCTTGTTGAAGAAGCTTATTGCCCCTCCATTTGCAGCACAGTACAGCAGAGGACGGTTCATCACACATGGCTTTTCAGAATGCAGTCTCTAAGCAAGGTGCCTACCTGTACTATGGGTGGGCATTATTGTTATTAATTATTATTATTATTGTTGTTCTTTACTTGTATTATTGTAACTCCTAGGTTCTCCAGTCATGAACCAGAACCCCATTGTGCTAGGTGATGTATCAACATAGAATAAATTTGGTATTTGTGGTCCAATCATACACAGTGGTTGGTCTACTTGTGGCACCTTAGAGACTAACAAATTTATTAGAGCATAAGCTTTCGTGAGCTACAGCTCACTTCATCGGATGCATTTGGTGGAAAAAACAGCATCCGATGAAGTGAGCTGTAGCTCACGAAAGCTTATGCTCTAATAAATTTGTTAGTCTCTAAGGTGCCACAAGTACTCCTTTTCTTTTTGCAAATACAGACTAACACGGCTGCTACTCTGAAACCAGTGGTTGGTCTGTACATCCTCAGAAAAAGTAACAGAATTTAGGGAACAGAGAGAGATTAGTGGGCAGTGGGGACTGAGAAGGAAGAGAAACCTTATTGGACATTCATCAGGTTGTGCTTGTAGTCAAATTAATAGCAAGGAAATAGTCCTTTTACAAACATCTTTGGCTAAACACTTCACTGGAGTAAGTGGGTACAACTCCATTCGAGACAATGAAGTTGATCTTGCTTATGTCAGAGGTGAACGTATCCCTTTGTACTCAATGAAAAGTGTCAGGAAGAGAGTTCGCTTACTACTTCAGAGCACAAGATGCAGATACTCTACAACATGAATATTTTAGCCCGTTAAACTCATTATAATGTCACAATTTATGGCAATTCCACATATTTATGAACTCTGACACTATGACAACCTTGGTGAAGTCATTGCACTGATATGCCAATATGTCACTTTATAATTACCCTGATTTGATTTTAGAAGAAAAGTTCCTCATTATGAACTAATCAGGCTTCTAATCCCTCACCCTCCCTTGCCTTTCCTCCTTTGGGAAACCACACAGACTCATTAAAACCTAACACCTTCATTTTTAATGTGCTCATAAAAAAAAATCAGGTAATAGACACTCTGGCATTAGAAAGGTGATTAGGCTGAACACATGGTGATACTATTAATTCAACAAAGTCTACATTTTAAAAAAATCAAATAAAAATTCAATCCATTTAGAATAAAGCCTCCTTTTTGGTCTACAATTAGGCATTATATCACTAAGGATGGACTCACATTATTCCAGTGACATAAAAAAAAAGAAATCAAAACTCTTGTTGACTCAAGAAAGACCACCAATATTCTTCCAGTGGATTTACCAAACAAAATAGAATTGCCATACCAGATTAGACCAGTGGTCCATTTTAGATCTAGTCCAGGATCCTGTCTGTGCCTATGACCAGCAACAGCTGATCCAGATAAAGGTGCAAGAAACCTCAAAGTGGGCAACTAGGCGATAGCCTGCTCATGGGGGGAAGTTTATTCCCAAGCCCCTATCACTTATAGGCTGGTTTATATTCTGAAGCATACAGGAAAACATTTAAGCATGCACTGAAGTCTATCATTTTTCAAGGCAGCACTTAAGCACATGCTTAACTCTTGTCCTGAATAGGGGATGCTTTCCTGAATGGGACCTGAAGCATAAGAGGTTATTTTTCTCCTATTCTTTGGAGGTTTTAACCAAAAAAAATTCCTTTGATCATTTTTAAGTTTTCAGCCTTTCAGTTTCTTTGGATAAGGCCCTTCATTCTGTATCAAAAAGGTAAAAGAGAACACTTAATCTACCTTTTTCTACTGTTCAGTATTTGTATCCCACCAACATTGTTTCCTCTTTTTCCATCTCTTCTGAACAGTTCCAATCTTTTCAAGCTCTCTCTTCTGATGGAAGTTTTTCATGCCTCTAATCATGATTGTTGCTCTTCTCTGAATGACCTCTATTTCTGCTAAAGCCTTTCCATGGCCAGGCCCAGAACTGCACACAGTATTCTGTTGATTTAGATAACGGCATTCTAATAGTTTCAGTATTTGCCATCCTATTCTTTATGCATCCAAACATTTTGCTTTCTTTTCTGCAACAGCTGAAACACACTGAGCAGAGAGTTTTTCATGAGGTCTTTGGCTTGAGCTGCTACAGTTAATTTCTAACCCAGTAAGGACTTTCTGGAATTTAATAATTGCCTCTCTATTACTTGGATTATTATTATCCTGCCTTAAACTTCTATGGCCTTAAGAGCAAACAGATGAAGATTTTTTCCAGTGATACAAAGGTCTTATTTCTAGTTCTCATAAGATATCAGACCTTAAGCCTGCCTCGGATCCAAGAGTGAATACTGCTATCTTGTACTTCACAACAATGTAATTTCAGAGGAAGAGAAGAGGCTGAGGGAAGGAAGGGAAGAAAGAATTCTTTGTTAATTTTTTGTTTTTAATTGTGAGCTTTGAATCAGGGGGTTGGAATGTTAGTAGAGATCCTGACAGAAATGGATTAATGGACAGAGTGGAAGTCAAAGGTGAATTATAAATGCTATTAATCATATAGGTCTGCAATTAATCACATGGGACTGTGATTTGGAATGTAATATGTTATGGAGTCATTATGAACTTTGCCTCTATGCTTTAACCATTTCACTTCTTAACCATGCACACTAATATAGATCCACACACGTGGATAGACAGGTGTATTAGTGGAGATACTGTAATTAAGATGACAAGTGGATAAAACAGTTAAATCGAAAAAAGGTACAATCTACTATTGTTACAAGTAAAATATGCAAAGGGACAAAAATGTCATGACTTTAACAGGACTACTCACGTAAATGCTATGGTTTATATTATAGAGATTATTCCTTTGCAGTGTTGTTGTAGCTGTGTTGGTCCCAGGATATTAGAAAGACCAGGTGGGTGAGGTAATATCTTTTATTGGACCAAATTTTGCAGGAGAAAGAGACAAGCTTTTGAGTTATGTCCTACATCTGCAGAGATGCTAACTCCCCATTTCACCTTGAATGGTCTCTTGCAATGCAAGTTAAACGCCTTATGCCTAACAATCTGCTCTACCTTGTATGTAGCTATGACTTGCTGAGGGTAAGTCTACAGTTAAACTGCTACAGTGGCACAGCTTCAGCACTGCAGCTACACAGCTGTAGCACATCAGCATACACACTATCTATAGTGAGCTGTAGCTCATGAAAGCTTATGCTCAAATAAATTTGTTAGTCTCTAAGGTGCCACAAGTACTCCTTTTCTTCACCAGCAGGAGATGTTCTCCTCTTGGCGTAGGTAACCCATCTCCCCAAGAGGAAGTAGCCAGGTCAGCAGAAGAATTCTTCTGTTGACCTAGCACTGTGTACAGCAGGGATTAGGTCAGCCTAGCTACATCTTTCAGGGGTGTGGACTTTTCACACCTCTGAAAGACGCAGGGCATGTCTACACTACAAAATTAAGTCAACCAAATTTATGTTCGTATACAGCTACTGCAGTAATTACATCGCTTGTGCGTATCTACACTTTGCTCCTTGTGTCAGTGGTGCATGTCCTCACCAGGAGCACTTGCACCGATTGAACTGTCCATGTCGGCCATTGTGGCAAAAGCCAGCAACAGTCAAGGTAAGCAACACCACATCTACACTGACACTGCGTCAACCTAACTACAACAACACTGATTCTATGCCTCTTATGGAGGTGGAGTTATTAAGTCAGCATAGTGGATGAATTACGTCGGCAAGAGCAACATTTTTATCTAGACACTTACAGTTAGGTCGATCTAAGCTGCTTTGCATCGACCTAACTCTAGTATAGACCAAGGCATAGAGATTCCAATGTAAGTTCCCAGTGTTGACCAGCAGTTAGTGCCTTTACCAGAGCTCTGTGTAAGCTCAAAAGTTTTCCTCTTTCACCAACAGAAGTTGGTCCAATAAAAGATATTACCTTAGCTACCTTGTCTCACATTAGTCTTTGGCATTTATGTAAATAGACTGTTTTGAACACTGATCTATAGTTTAGTCTTATCTATCTGTTATTTTATTTAATTTTTTTAAACATACATACTAGGACTGCCCATCCCATACTCCAAGTGCCTCTTCCAGTATTTAATGCACAATAATCAATAATTTCCTCAAAATCTATGAATGACCATGCATATAATCATTATTAATTCCCAGCTCAGAACTTTATGACCCCACAATTAATAACTCCTCCTACCCTTTATTCTGTCCCCTCCCTAAACATCTGCAACACAGCTTTGCAGCATGTCCAAAGTCAATAATAGGAGCTTTTTCAGACCCAGTGGGAAGTATATTCCTGATATAACTGCAATCAAAGTAATACATAGGTATCAATAAGTACTATATAGAATTGAGTCACATTCTGGAGAATGCCCTTCTGGCAGCTCCCTTTCTTCTTCTTCCAGGGAGCTCAAAGGGGATCCCAACTCCAGTAGTATGAAATGAGATGAAAAGTAGGGTCTCTGGATTCAAACTATTTAAGGCTTTACAAGTCAAAACAGTCACCTTCAACTCCATCTGGAAACTCCCAGGCAGTCAGTTCAACGAGCACAGCTCCAGTATTATTTGCTCCCCATGAAAAGGGCTACTTATCAGATGAGCTGTTACATTCTGGACTGGCTTTAGGTCTTAAAATTTAACCCTAAGTAGAGTACATTATAGTAATCTAATCCTGAGGTGACAACAGCTCTCATCTTCTCTTATATTCTACAAAAAGTAGACCTACCTATTCAGTTAACTTGGAAAATGTCAATGTAATTTGAAAAATTCCTGTAAGTACAATTCAATTAAATATTTCTTAAGTATCTAGCTAACAACTGACCCATTTCTTTGAGATGCTGACCACCCTTGACTCCCATTGACCAGAATGGGAATACAGGTGTTCAGCATCTTGCATGACCAGACATTAAGGGTATGTCTACACTTCAGCTGAGAGCATGAGTGTGTAGACACGCACATAAAGCTTGCTTGAGCTAGCACACTAAATATAGCAGTGTGGCCATGACAACATGGATGACAGCTTGGGCTAGCCCCCCAGGTACCAGCCCTCCTAACCCCCTGAGTACATACTTGGGTAGCTATCACACTCCTATCTTTAGCACACTAATTCAAGCTGAATTTTGTCTACCTGTTCTGGGAAGCATGTCCCCAGCTGCAGTGTAGACATATCCTGAGAGAGAGGAATAAAGTTTAACTCTGGCTCAAGTCAGTGAATCAGGGATAATATTTAAACATTTCTAGTCAATTATAGCAAGTCTCAGGAAGTGTTATACAAGGGAAGAAAGCAAAAGGTAAAAGCAATTACTGTCATGAAATTCACTGCCTGGAGAGACCAAAGAAATAACAGTCAGGATCCTTTGAACTAGAAAACACGTAAAATTGACAAAATGTGCTAAATGTTATAGTGCTTCATAAGAGTTAGAAAGTTCAAGTAAAATATAATACACAAACATAACGTAAGCAGTTTGAAATAGAAAGGTTTCTATGAACTCTGGATCTGGCTGCATCCATTGCCGCACAGGGGCACCCCTATATTTTGAGCAGGGCACTTTAAAAGCTAAAAGATGGTCCTTCTTAGACATACCTGGAAATGTGGGGATGTGAAATAAAACATAAAACTCAACAGGGTCTCAAGGCAGAAGTAACTAACAAATATACACAGTGTTCTGGCTCTATAAAGAATGAGTCAGACAAACTAACCAAGCCCTCCCCAGTGGGGGCACATACAAGGAGGAAAGTTAGCTAGGCTCACCTCAGCATACCCCGCAGCATTAGACCTTGCTCCATTTTAGGGATTATAGAATCAAACATTGGGCTGGAAGGGACCCTGAAAGGTTGTTATCTAAACCAGCCCCCGGCACTGAGGCAGGACCAAGTAAACCTAGACCATCCCTGACAGGTGTTTGTCTAACCTGTTCTTTAAAAACAAAACAAAACACACCTTTAAAAAAAACAATGTTGGGGATTCCACAACCTCCTTTGGTAACCTGTTCCAGGGATTAACTATCATTAGAAAGTTTTTCCTAAAATCTAATCTGGATCTCCCTTGATGCAGATTAAGCCCATTACTTCTTGTCCTATCTTCAGTGGACATGGAGAACAACTGATCACCATCCTCTTTATAACAGCCCTTGTCATATCTGAAGACTTAGTTCCCCCACCAGTCTTCTTTTCTCAAGACTATACATACCCAGGTTTTTTAACCTTTCCTCATAGGTCAGGTTTTTAAAATCTTTTATTGTTTTTTGTTGCTCTCCTCTGAACTCCCTTCAATTTGTCCACATCTTTGTTAAAACATGGCCCAAAAAACTGGACACAGTCCTCCAGCTGAGGCCACACCAGTGCCAAGCAGAGCGGGACAAGTATCTTTTTTTATGACACCCATGTTTTACATACGACATGCCTGTTAATTTCCCCCTCCCCCGGAATGATAGCCTTTTTTGCTATTGCATCACATTGGCAGTTCATGTTCAATTTGTGATCTACTACAATCCCCAGATCCTCTTCTACAGCACTACTGCCCAGCCAGTTGTCCCCTATTTTATATTTGTGCATTTGATTTTTCCTTCCTACGTGTAGTACTTTGCACTTGTCTTTATTGACTTTCATCTTGTTGATTTCAGACCATTTCTCCAATTTCTAAAAGTCCTTTTGAATAATCCTGTCCTCCCAAGTACTTGCAACCTCTCCAAGCTTGGTCATATGCAAATTTAACAACCATACTCTCCCCTCCATTAAACAAGTAATTAATGATAATATTGACTAGTACCAGACTCAGAACAGACTCCTGTAGAACTCCACTAAATGCATCCTCCCAGGTTAACAAACCATTGATAGCTACTCTGAGTATGGTTTTTCAACCAGTTGTGCACCCACCTTTTAGTAATTTCATCTAGACCACATTTCCCTAGTTTGCTTATGAAAACGTCACATGGAACTGTGTAAAAAAATGATACTAGTATCAAGATAAATCAGGTCTACTGCTTCCCACTATCCATTAATACAAGAACCCTGTCAAAGAAGGAAATTAAATTGGGTTGGCATGATTTATCCTTGACAAATCCATGTTAGCTATTACTTCTTACCCTAATATCTTGTAGATGCTCACAAATTGATTGTTCACTAATTTGTTCCATTATCTTTCCAGGTATCAAAGTTAGGCTGACTGGTCTATAATTCCCGGGGTCCTTTTTGTTTTCATTTTTAGAGGTAGATACTACGTTTGCTCTTTTCCAGTCCTCTGGAATCTCACTGTTCTGCATGAGTTTTCGAAGATAATTGCTAACAGTTCCAAGATTGCTTCAGGGTGCATTTGATTAGGTCTTGTCAACTTGACTACATCTGATTTATCTAAATATTCTTTAACCTGTTCTTCCCCTATTCTGACTTGTATTCCTTACCCCTAGTTTATAATATTAAGTGTGTTAAGTATCTGGGTAACAATTTACCTTTTTAGTGAAGGCTGAAGCAAAACAGGCATTAAGCACCTCAACCTTCTTGATGTCATCTGTTATTAGTTCTCGTTCCTGCTAATTTGTGGACCTATACCTTTCTTCATCTTTCTCTTGCTCCTAATATCATTACGGAACCTCTTCTTATTGCCTTTTATGTCCCTTGCTTTGTGTAACTCATTGTTAGCCTTAGCTTTTCTGATTTTATCCCTACGTGCTTGTGCTATTTTTTTGTACTCATCCTTTATAGTTTATCCATATTTCGACTTTTAGTAGGATATCAGTTTGATTTTCAGGTATTAAACAGCTCCTGATGGAGCCATATTGACATCTTACTATTCTTCCTTTCAGTTTGTTGTTGCTCCTTTAATATAGTTTTTGAGAAACTGCCAGATGTCCTGAAGACCTTTTTTCCTTACATTTTCTTCCATTGGTAACTTACCTGCCAGTTGTTGGAGTTTGTTAAAGTCTGCTTTTTTGAAGTCCATTGTCCTTATTCTGCTCCCCTCACCCCTTCCTTTCCCCCTAATTGCCTTCAACCTTCAGATTTGCAACCAGTTATTCCCTGTTAGTCAGAATTAAGTCTAAAATGACTTTCCCCTTGGTTACTTCCTTGACCTTCTGAAACAAGAAGTTGTCCCCAACACATATTGGACATTTTGTGTTTTGTCATATTACTTTTGCAACAGATATCAGGGAAAAGTCCCCCATTACCACCAGGTCTTGTGTTTTTGATATTTGTTTTAGAAATGCCTTATCCACCTCCTCATTTGGATGTCTATAGTAGAGTCTACCATAATATTGGACCGGTTTTCCCCAGGTTTTCTTTTGGTCTGCCTCTCACCTTCTTCTGGACCTCAAAATGAATATATGTATTCTTGATGTATAATTCAACACCTTCTCCCTTTTTTCCCCTTCCTGTCTTTCCTGCACAAACTATACCCTTCTATACCAGTATTCCAGTCATGAGATTTATCCCATCAAGCCTCAGGGAGGCCAGTAAAAAAGAATTGGAAGTACTAGTATAAAAGTCATAAATTAGTTTATGTATTACCCATACATCTTTAAATGTGTGTCTATACTGGGATTGCAGCCCAGTAACCTCCTTCGCTTCCATTTTGTCCACTCTCTCTGAGGAGAGCCGCTGATTCCTTTCACAGCTGAGATAGCCCAGCCTCTAAATATTCCTTTGCAGATTCCCTCACTAAGTGCAGGCAAGCGATGGTCTTTTGGTAAAGAAGCTGATGTTTTCCTCATTTTTCCAGGGATGGGATATATAGACACCCATAATACTACTACTTTCATTACGTGGCTCTTTGAAGAATGGCACAATAAACATGGCAGCATTCCTCTTCTGCTAATAGTGGTCAGGGTAACAAGAAAAAAATGCCTTTCTTCTGGGGGTGCAAACACTGTCCTCAGTTTAGACACACACACATACACACATACACACACACACACAATTTCTCTAATGTTTGCAGTTTTTTCCCAGAAAGCTAATCATTACAGATCAGGAACATTACGACCTCGAAGATTAAAAGATGAGATGTTTCAGGAAACATTTACAAATTTTGTTTTATCATGACAAAGTTGCTTTCACTTCAGAAAGCATTTTTGACAAAGATCCACATCCAAAGTTAATGACAAAGTCTGAGGGGTGGGAATCATGCAATAAGTGGAAAGCTGGCCTAGAAAATGTAAAGCAGAGTTGCCGGAAGCACCAGGAAGGGAGTGGGTGGGGAAGGGCGGGGAGGGAAACAGCCACATAAAGTACAAATGATAAAATATTTGAAGAATGGGTAACTAAGGAAAAATAAAGCAGACACAGAAAGGCTTTGATCATTTAAGGGCTCATAAATGTCAGGGAGTTTAAAGTAGATGGACAGATGTAAAACAAAGATGATTAAAAAAAGGGTATGTCTGGCAAGTACATGCAGCTTCATTAGGGATAAGAAGGGAAAAGTGACAAGAAATAATAACTCCCCCCCAAAAAAAAAACCTCACTCTAGTCCATTTTGGGTTCACACACTAAATACAAATGGGCACTGTTAAGGAAAAGACAGTAGAAGGACAAGCATATGGGTGACTGCAATCAAAAGTGCAATGTTTGATTCTTATGTCAGGAAATAGTGGCTGTTTTTGCCCAAATGGAAACAAAACAGAGCCTGTGTATGTATGCAGACTGTGGGAATGTAAAGATATTTCTTTATTAGTGTTACCTGTCTAGAGAGGGAATTTTGTCTTGCTTAGTCATGATATAATACTGCTACAGCGTATCTGCCTTCCACGGTCCTGTACCTGCATGGATCTCTCACACGGATGATAAATCTCAGATGTCAGATTTGTTGCCATTAGAGCTTGCTGAAAATTTGTCGTCATCACGAATCAGGAAGAATTGTTGAAATATTTGTATTTTTCATGGAACAAACTTCTGAAAAATATTGATTCAGAAAAGTCAACACATTAGCTTGGTTCAACAATAATCTGTGTCCCCTTGAGCTGCCAGAATGCCACATGGTAGTTGTAATTTGGGTGCCTCATGACTCAAGTCTATGGGCTGGGTTCCTGGGCCAGTCAACAAGTCTGGGGATGCACCACTGTGGTTAAGGCAGAAGGGAGACTGCCATGCTTCATGGGCATATAGTCCAGTGGGAGAGCCCATCCTATAAAAGGAAGTGGGGGCATGAAACACCTAAAGTACAACTCTGATGAGGCAACAAAGAACCTTGGGCAAACACAAATTAATGTCAAACTGACCTGAAATGATTGTTTTGATTTGGGTTGACAAACCAAAATATATTGATTTAGTGTTGGAATGATCCCAAATCAACTATTACATTTTGATTTGACTGATAGGAAAAAAAAATTAATTGAGGGGGCGGGGGGAATCAATTTTCCTGTAGGAAAATTTTTATTTTGCAGAAACAGCATATTTTGTCAAAAAAAAAAAAAAAAACGCTCTGTCAACCAACTCTAATTACAATCAAACTCTGTTAACAATCCCTAATTAAAGACCCATCCTTCACTGTTTAAGTCAATGGGTGTTTTGCCAGCAGGAACAGGACAAATCCCTAGTGACTATGACGTAGTGTCACTGCATTCTAATAGGATAATGCAAATTAATGATGTACAAACCTAGAAAGACCAGAGACTCACTATTATTCAGAATATAGAGACACACACACACACACACACAATTTCAAGCACTTCCCTGTCCCAGGTGGGTCAGGAATTATAGCTTTTCTCGTGGTATTTTGATACTGGTTCTAGCCAGCAATGAAAGTAGAAGTATATATAAAAAATGCACAAAAATGGAAGAAACAGTAAATTTACTTATTAACTCATATGCATAGAATTATCATCATACACCACAACCAATCACATTTTTTACTCTTCTTGAAGAATTTATCGGGAGACAAATAACCAAACATCACTACATTATATATCAGCAGGTTTTGTGTAGCAAAGTCTTAAAATTTGAGCATGTAATGTCAGTGGTAGTTTCCATTGTAAACTACATCCATTCTAGAGAACTAAAACATAGGACATTTCGAGCCTTTCTTGAAGGGGTATACACCGAGTGCAGCAACTTAATCTACCATACAGAAGTGAGGTGGTTGAGTCAAGGAAGAGTGCTCCAGTGTTTCATTTCTTTGAAAGAGGAGGTAGCAAAATTCCTAGAAAATGGGCCAATAAAATTCCCAGTGCTTGAAAATGAGTCCTGGAATCAAGATCTCTTTTTCTTTTGTGATATTACAGCACACCCGAATGATCTCAACATTCAACTTCAGGGAAAAAATCAACTTATATTTCAAAATGTGTGCAGCAGTGAAAGCTTTCAAAATGAAATTAAAACTTTTCAGAAGTCAGCTGTCAAAAGGCAAAGTGTGTCACTTTCCCACTTGTGCACAGTGTATCCCTCAGCACAAACACGCTGAGTTAGAAGAAAAATAAGCAAAGCACATTATCTTTTGACTGAAGAGTTTGACAGAAGACTTACTTTGTCGAAACAAGACAACGTCCAGTTGAAGCTGATTGAAGATCCCTTTTCTGTGGATCCAGAGGAAGTGCCACTAGATTTGCAGTTGGAGGTTATTGAACTTTAATGTTCGGCAGTTTACTGAAATAAGCACAGAGAAAGCAGCCTGCGGGACTTCTACAAAAGTCTGGACAATGAAAAAAATACAAGAATCTTATTGAAGTTGCACTGAAAACATGCAGCATTTTTGGAAGCACTTACATATGTGAAAAAACATTTTCCATCATGAACATGAATAAAAACAAGCAATGTTCTTTTCTGACTGACAACCATTTGGAAGTCATTATGAAAATATCCACTTAAAATATGACCCCCGAATACGACAAGCTTGTTGCCGAAAAGAGATGTACTACATCTCATTAAATTTGCAAGGTAATTATGAAAAATATAAATGTTTTCTTTCAATGGAACAGGTGTTTTTCATTTTTCCATTATTCATAAAAAAATTAAAATTAAAAAAATTGCTTGCTTTAATTGAAAAATTCTTAAAATAGTATCACCTCCCACCCCAACCTTCCTTTTCGGCCCACAGCTGTTTCAGCAGGGCGGCGCTGGGGAAGGAGGGTTTGCACAGGGCAAGCAGCGCGGGGGGGGCGGGTTTCAGCAGGGCCAGCGGGTTTCAGCCTTCAGCTGTTTTCTTTGGAGTAATATGGCCCTCACCGCTTTACGAGTTGTGCAGGCCTGGTATAATATATACACATTACTCATTACAGCATATAAAAAGAGAAAGCCCCAACCCCCCTTCCCTCCCAATTTTTGGACAGCCACATAAAACTCAAAAATTGCTTTAACCGCCCCCCCCATTTAAATTAATAAACCCTGAAAAAACAGAAATCCTAAAAATAATGCACCAATGGGAACTTTGAAGACCCATTGTTTTGGTTTTTAAATCAGTGCTTTGAAAGTTACAAAATTTAAAATAAATCAAATACAAAATTACTTAACACCTAATCATGCTAAAAAGAAACAACCCTAATGCTTATTATCTTTTAAACAATGATGGCATCAAATGTGTTAATCCTTTGGCAGCTGCTGTAAAAGTTGGTAGAATCCTAGGGACAGAAGTTGAGTGATGTATATGGTA
Organism: Dermochelys coriacea; assembly: GCF_009764565.3. NCBI lineage: Eukaryota > Metazoa > Chordata > Testudines > Dermochelyidae > Dermochelys > Dermochelys coriacea. Next base: position 199,066,458 of record NC_050069.1, read on the forward strand.
GTGGTAATATTTCTGACCCTCCACAGGTAAATCCTTTCTCCATTGTTATTCAGTCAGGTGGCTGGATGATTCCTTGACAAAAGAGTGCTAGTTTTATAGGATTATCAAAAGGCATAATCTAAGTGTAAAAACATAATAGCAACTGCCTTATTTGTGGAACTGGGCTCCTCAAAGTTCTAGCCATTGCTGTACCAGAACAGATGTGCAGCCTAAAGCTGTTCCTGTATGCAAACTTTCAAGATGAAAAGACATTTTTATTTATCGAACTAAAAAAGTGCTAGTATATAACCCCCTTTTTAACCTATACTTTCTGTGGGGGGAAACTGCAGGTCATATCTGGCATTTTTGGTTTCTATTACTCTTCACATAACCCCTTTTTATAAATATATCCCTGTTACCCATAAAAAGAACGAAGACCTAAATTTTTCAGTAATTTGCAGTGACTCAATTTTTTGTGCCTTTGGCTACATCTACACTTACAGCAGCGTATAGAGTACAGACACTGCACACCCATCTTGCATGCGTATAAATAGCAGTGTAGTCAGTGAAACATAGCTTAGGCAGTAGAGTAGATGAGTGCCCGACACATCTGAACCCCCATGGTATATATCCTACACAGCTCTGTGTGCCCAAGCAGTGTCTGCCACATTTACATGGCTATTTTTAACAGTGTAAGGTCCCGCTGATGGAATCTTTCCCCGTTGCAGGAAAGGTTTTGGCAGCGAGGAGGCAGCAAGGAAAGACTCCAGCAGGGGGAATTGCCAGAGCTTTTCCCTGCCGCCAGAGCCTTTCCCTACTGCCTCCCACTGCGCGTGCTTTCCCCTGCCTCATGTAACTATGCACACCAGTGACAAGTGTGGACGCAGCCTGTCTTTCACTGTGGTGTGTAGCTAGACATGTAGTGCCTTTACTATAAACGTTGCCATAACTGTAGATATGATGTTACTTAAGACTGATTTTCCGAGTGTGGATGATTAAAACTTTCTGGGATGAAAAAAAAAACACAAAAAACCAACAGGTCATTCTGAGGTATCTCAAAGTGGAGCCCCCAAAACTTGAGGCATCCAAAAATCATTAGTTGCTTTTGAAAATTTATGACTTAGTGTTTGTGAAAGATGCCAGATTAACAGCCATGGAGACTGAAATCTTCTCTTTAGCAACAGAACAGTTACAGCATCGGAGCAGCAATACAAGTTTCACTACACAGCATGGCTACCGTGCCTGAGGGTTTACCTAGAAGGGCCATCTCAAGGGGGTAATTCAGCCTCCACACACTCAAATCCTGGCACCTCTACGTGGCAACAAGGGTGCCAATTAAGTTAGGTTTTGTTACATGACACGAATTAGCTACCAATAGGAATTGAAATGAAACTACCTATGCATTTCACTTAGACCACAGAACTAGGGTCTAAGGGTCTAGGCCAGAAGGGGGAGACAATTTCAACGTATAAAACATTTGTAACTACTGATTTATAATTGACAATCACACCCATAAGTAATAGTCCTCCCGGCTTTTTTCCATTCAGACTCTGACCTAGAGTTCCCCGAGTACAAAAAGTGACTCACTTATATTTTCAACAAGGAAAGACAATTTCAGTTCACTTTAATTTGTGCTAATGTAGTATTCATTGTTCCTGAGTATTCCGATACTGCCCACCTGCTTGTAGAATTTTCATGTCAAGTTTTTAGTTTTTTTTCCTGTTTGTAAAAGTTCCCCACCAGGAGACAGAATACATTATTTTGCTACTTAGCCACTTGTACGTCAACAGCAAACGCTCAGAAAAAACAGCTCTCAAACAGCCCTTGGGTTGACTTCTTTCTCTTTATAAGCCCTTTGGCAAAGACTAATGAATAATAAAAATATACTTGTAAAACTCAGGACTGGTTCATGAACAGAACAAAGGGCTAAATTCACAACAAATATTATTCACAGTGAATAATTAAACCAGCTCTTCTTTTAACCAGTTTGCATTGTGGTTGTATTGAGATAAACCTTCCCCTTCAGGAGCCCTTATCCCTTTCTTTTGTGAGCTTTTCACCCCATTTATTAGACCTCCCCATCATGACCCTCTCTGCATCCTGCCCTAATGAGATTGGCTCTTCTATATTGTAGAAGACATCCTGTCCCTTTCTTGTCTCAATTATCCCGAAAATGCTATCAACTAAAATGCTATCCCTCTATTGAATTTTTGACCAATTACTACTTCTCATCTTTGGCTCTTCTACCTTCTTTAATTTTTGAAGAGTAAGCGTTCAAGGAAAAAACAATTAAAACTTTTTTCCTCTCTACAACAACTCCTTTTTGTCATCACATATGCTCATTTATGTAATTTCCTTTGTTACATTTGCCAACATGTCCTTACACAGATCATTAGCCATTTTAGCCCAGATTCTCACACTCCTACTCATGCTAAGTAGCAACTTACTATCTCTGTAGTCCTATTGATTTCAATGGAGTTATTTGCAGAGTAAGGTACTACTCGGTGTAAAACTTTTGACTTGTCATGGTTGATTTTAATCACCTCTCAGGTATTTTTTTTTTAGCCTTATTCTTTAAAATTAGTAACCCAGTTAGATATTTTTTTAATTCACCTAAGGCTTGAAATAACATACTGTACCTTGCACACCTGTTGTGACAATTGATCCATAACTTTTGCCTGCTATGGAATTTACCCTGGAAAGTAGGTCAAGTTATTTTCAATAAAGAATGTTATAAACAGGCTCAAGAAAACCAACAGAGAAACTAAATTAGTCTAAACCAAAAAAAACATGTTGATGTAATTCAAGGACTGTTGAAACTATGGTTGTTAGAAGCGGATGTGGAGCCAGAACTCAATAAACCAAAATTGGTGTGTTGGATATTAGGCCTAATTGGTGGACAAAATAATGAGGTGGGCTATTTCATTCATTGTTCCCTTTCTGGGTCCTTAAAGAAAGAGTTGGGGGGCAGGGGGACAGAAAGAAGAGAAAGAGAAAGAACAGACTGAGGCTTCTGAAGCAAGCTTCACCATAATGGCTTCCAACCCCACCATCTTCTGGGACCTCAGGTCTTTGTCAGCCTGATTCTGAGAGATGTCCTGACCAGACTGGGCCAGAGAGAGGGGTCCAGAAGACACCACCATCCCTATTAGTTCCAACAGAATCCCAACTGCCTGGGATGAAACAGGATCAGACCCTAACAACAACAGCAGCAGCTCCAATGCATCTCAACTAACTTCTTCTCTTTTACCCAAAAGGACAGTTATTAACATCTAAAAGACTGTCAAACAAGAGGGGTTTTCTTTCTAAAACTCTCTAGATGGGGGAGGGAAAGAGAACAAGAAATATTGTTACAATGAAGGCATGACTTAATACTTTATATTTCAAATGCTTTAACTGTTTTTCCTTCTTTTCTGTAATTTTAATAAAAGGATTTGTAAGTACCCCATGGTACTAAGAAGGCTGAGATCTCTATATACCAAACTCCAAATCTTATTTAATAGTGTTTAATGCTGGACAGTGACTGGATTATGTTAAAATCTTTGGCCCATTTGTTGCATCTAAATTAATAGAACATACTTCATTACTTTAATTACATAACAACCACTATGTCCCCCCACAGACAGATCCCTGGTCTGGTCATGGAAGTATGTGGATGAGTATTGGCAGGGAGCAGTTGCTTCTGTGGCATTGTCTCCTCAACTTCAAATTACAGGATTCTTGGCATCGATGTGGATCTGTGCATAAAGAGATAGTGAGCCATACGGGGGTGAAGTGAGGGCTTGGTTAGAGGGCCACAGAGACATTGACAGGCCTGAGGAGAGCTACAAGGGACTAGGAGAAAGTACTGAGACACAGGGACTCCATTTGGATATGTCAAACCCCATTTCCGACTTTCCCCTTCCCACATAACCCACTGGTGGAAATTCTGACAGGGGGACATCCTAGAGTTTCCTGACCTGTACATGGGTTTTTCCATACAGGGGAACAATCTAGGCCTCTAATATTTAGAGGTAATAGGTTTACCTAGAGAACCAGGTCCCTTTTTGGGTTTTCACAGGCAGAATAGCAAAATACATCCAGAGTCTTAATGATGTCATTGGAAATGATCCTAGCATTTGACTACTTTTTCTTGTCTTTTCAGGTATTTGGTGTCGTGGACTAACAGGGTCTGGCCTATGCCCCAGCCTGTAACCAGTCTCTTGGGAACGACCCCTTTAATGTGTCAAACTTCAAAGGTCCACACAGTTCCACAGGGGCAGGATCATGGTCTCCATGGCACCAGTGATCCCTGTATCCTTCATGCTGCAGCAAATCCTGCTGAGCCAGACTTCTGTGGGAGGCTTTTACTGTACCCCTCTCAGTAAGTATGTGCAGTAATACCAGGCAGCCTTTTCAAAAACAAGGTCACAATTTATTAGTAACCTGGCATCTGAAAGTCCTTAGGTTAGCATAGAGAAGCAAAGGTTAAGACAGTTCAGACTGGCCAGCATCAGCGCTCCAACCAGCCAAACTGATGTGGAATCCATTTTGGCTTCTCTCTCTGTCAGAGAGTTGGTCCAAAATTGAGCACTTATCTCTCTAAAGTCCAGCTCTTAACACAGCCATCTGACATCTTTCTCCTTTCTTCTCCTGCTCAAGGCCTTTGCTCTACTCCCCTGCAGGGAGGGGGGGGAAGTCTCCTTCCTCTCAGCTGTTGGTTGCTAGGTACCAATGTCCTGACCGTTGGGGTTCCCACTGTCTTTCTGGATCCTCCACTGACATGGGCTGGTTTCCAGTCCCCAAGAATCCATTCATATCACCCCATACAGTTACATGACCCAAACATCTCATGTCTCTTGCTTTGCCCCAGGAGCATTTTAACTTTAACTATTTTGACCACAAGCCCTAGTCAAGTAAGTCACTGCTACTCATCTCATTCATAAAAATAGTACTGAAAGTTCTGATTTTGTCACACTTGGTTCCAGTATGATTTAGTCATCAGATCACACCAAGGAGCTTCTCCCACAGGTGGTTAGTAATAGCTTTTGTTAGAAAAATGAAATTATTCTGGTTGTGCTTTATTTAACTAAATCATATGTATTTAAATTAAATGCACTGCCAAAAGGATATAAATTACTTTCCTCTACATCACACTGAAAGAGACTATAATTAATTCTTGGCCTGTTGGACTGCATATTTCAGGGTTTTCTTCTTTATAGTCTTGGGGCCTGAACTAGCTCACACTGAAGCCAATGGAAGCCTTTCAATGGGAGTTGGATTAGCCCTTGATACTTTACAGTGCAGAATGAAAAAAATACAGCTTTCTAAACACATTTTTTTAACCTCTATGTATTTTAAATAGTCGTTTTGTGCCTTTTGGATAGGCACTTAAAATACCAATTTCACAATAAAAGCCAAGACCTTTCCACAGAAATAATCCACATTTTACTCCAATAGATTTTACTCTCAACCTTTGACTACTTTTAATTAATTGCAATAATTTTTTATCTGAGCAGATCTTATCGTACATCGGAGTTCACCCCCTTAATAGTAATATTTTACTTTGAAGAGGTCTGCATCATCAAAGGGCAAATCACTTTGAAACCAAATGGAAAGCATCTCTTTGCTCCTGAGATGATGAGCTCATCTCATTGAAAAATGTCTGGTTGAGTATTACAAAACTGGGAAGACTTTAAAATCAAAATGTTGTTCAGCACTTACCTCATCTTAAATGTCCTACTGTTTGTCTCTTCTTTAATCTCCACTTAAGAGATATTGATGGGACATTTTCAAAGGCATAAATGGAGTTCAGCTCCTAGTTCCCATTGCCTTTAAAGTTTAAAGGGCAAAGAATTCATTAGCTATCACAATTACAATAATCATTTTTCTTTTGGGGAGGGGAGGGGGACGCAAAAAAAATAATTGTGACATTATCTCTTCCAAATGTTTTATTCTCTTTCATTTCAAGTGTGTCCTTATAGTCTGCAGAATAACTCTTTTTCCCTATGGAATGGATGGATACATTTCATCTGCTAATTGTTTTTAATTAGTACTGTAATTTTATCCACCATAAAAAGTGAGTCCTCTCAGAGAAAAAGACACGCGACGCATGCTTCCAATTAACTCTTCAAATAGTAAGCAGGACGAAGTCTTATCTCTACCTTGTGGTTATCTTGCCTAAAATTTATTATGCTGCACATGGTGCCACCAAGCCTTCATGTGGTCACAAACACAAAGAATATAATTCAGCATGGGGCCATGATGTTTAAGACTCATTCACATAAAACACTCTGAAACAGTGGAAGAGGCACATTATACTAACAGAATATTCTGGAAGTTAAAAAGGGATGTTATCCAGGTTGGCAGACCTGTGACCAAAACATATACAAAGTTTTACATTCCACATTGCATGTACCAGACTGTTTACTCTACAAGAATTTTTTTTAAAGTCACAGAAATACACACTAAGGTTGACAACAAACAAGTCAATCTATGTCACATGTCTGGGGAAGGCAGAAAGTTTCCATTCTCAATGTCTATGGATCCTTCCTCAGCTATTTTACTTCTTTCCATATGCAGAAACATTTCTGGATAGCTTTCAGAATTGCAAGATTTTCTTCAAGCCAGATCCATGACCCACTTGTGCTTGAACATACATTATCCTTGTAGAAAACATGTCTGCATAACAACATTCCGGTGGTGAATATATCTTGCGATGCTTTTGTTTTACCGAAAATCATCATCATTAAGTTAAAAGGCTAAGACAAAGATACTTTAAATAACCTCCAGCTTCCACAAACCTCAAACCCAGGAGGTTTTTGTTGATAAGCAGCAATGCAGTTTCCAAACAGCAGTGCTAGGAAGCTCTACATGACTGGAAAAGGTTAAGTACAAATGTTTAAACTCCACACATAAGCCAAGGGTATCTACTCAGAGCCATAATCAGATGTTCACTATTGTCCTGAATTGGTCATAGTTACAGAGGGTAAAGTAGGATTACTTTACTGTATTGGAGAGATTGCTGGGGACCCAAGGATCAATTAATGAACTGGGAAAACAATTGCATGTGGTTTCGTTTCTGTTCTTTGCTTCATACTTTTTGTATCTATAACCTATCCTCCCTGCTGGAGTTTTCTCCCTCTGCCTCACCCTGGGCCATTCTGTTCTCTTTTCTCCTCTCCTTCTCCCCCACTGTTGAGACGGCACTGTCCAATCTTTCTCAGAAGCCTTTCCACTCTACTCCACGCTCCTACCCTCAGAAGAGGTTCAAGCAGATCATACTGCACGCTTAACAGCTGGATGAGACTCATCCCACCCTTACGTATACATTCAACCAGGATGTCTAATGCTATTCCCCTTCAGCAAGGGAGTTGACGCATGTCATGAGAGTTCATTTGGGGCAGCATCAAACCATTATTAACACAAATCAATCAATCAATCAAAGGTCACCATTAAAAAAATAAATATTTAGCAGTGTTTACTTTGATACGTCTTACATACCATAGCATATCCCTCTACTTAAAATAAGTAATAGTTGCCATGACTCTGACAATGTGATCTTGAAATTGCTGGTAAATGTTGATTTTTTTCCTGGTAACCATTGTTTGGTGTCTATTTATAAATACATTCAACTTGGCTTAATGATATCTGGGTCTTGGGAGACAGCTGTTTATAGTAAAATGGGTAGGATATTGCTCATTAATACTAACTATTTTGTTCCTTTTTAAATGTCTCCTGGTACCCTATTTCCTTCAGCCACATACCAGGAGACTTCTTATTGAAAAATCCTTTTTCCTTAGGAAACCCAACAAGTTATAACACACAAGTATATGTAAACAGTTTTTACTGTTTTTGTCAATATCCAATAACAGTATTTTATATTTGATAGACACTAAACCTCCTCATCTGCCATTTTACTGCCCAATGTGCTTAAATCCACTTAGAAATGTTCACAACCCAAACTTTTTAATGCCTGAAGTAAGTTTGATGACAAACTTCACCAATAGGTTATTCTTCTAAGGTTATAGTTTGGCTGTCTACTGGAAGTCGACTGGTTATTGACACATTAGCTTTCTGCAAATCATTAATATATAAAACATCACTGGTGCTTATGCCAGCCCTTGGCTTATTAACCTCTTTCCACGCTGAAGAACAACTATTCATTTAAAAAAATCCCTTATCATTTAACCAGTTTTTAATTTCACAAACACTGTGAACAGAACTTAACCTTCTGTTCCAAAAATTCAGCCCATTACCACTGGCACTAAAAAGGAATGTTTATTAGCCTCAATTAAGATTAGGATTGGTTTATCAGCTGCCTCTCTGTATGCCATCCACTTAAGGATGAGAGAGTCACCAAAATATATGATTTCACTCTGTTGAGGGCAGTGGTACACATATACAAAAGCCTAAACATCAGGATGTGACACTATTAAAAACAAAATCAGCAAACAAACAAACCACTCATCCAGATACATATTTAAAAGCTTATTCTTATATTATGTGAGTTAATTTATTTTGTGTATGTAACTCTTTGGCTAAGTGTTGTTGGCAGCAACAAGGGCTGGGTTCAAATAGAGGTCCATTTTAAAGCTAAGAAACACCACCAGCTCAAGCCCACACCCAGAATTTCTGGGATCACTAAATACCAACCCTGAGCCCTTAATAAATACTATATCCCTTCTGGCAAGCACCAAGTCTGCAAATGAAACAAGGAAAACGTTATTAGGGGAAAAGAACAGTATGAAAAACCACATCAACAATGTAGCTATATGAATGTTAAGTAAAATACTTCCCCATGGTAACTTTGGCAGTAGTCCATTAACTCGGCTCCTCACCATCATTGCAAATGTCCAATGGCAAATGTCCTCTGCCATGTCCCTTCCCCCTCCACTAAGCCCCACTCACGGTTTGGTGTCACAGGCATCAGTTTCAGTGCTCCTGAGCTGCGCACACTTGATAAGTGCTACCTGTTCCTGTCCTGAGGCTCCATCGCTTAAGACAACTACAGTGGACTCAGTTCCACTGCTGTGATCTGTGGCTTCAGCAAAGGGCTACCCTATCTACATTCTCTCCTATTAAAGAGGTCTCCCAATGGAGACTTGAGCAGAGTGTCTCCAATAAAGTAGAAGCTCTTATCCTCTTCTCCCTCATTTTAGTTCTACTGCCCAGCCAATTCTGAGAGTTTTTGTACAGTTATGGTGATGCCCAAAGTGCCACTAGAGCAATTCTGGGGAGAAAAATTAAGCAAACAAAGCTCTCTGAAGCCCTACTGATCCTCATCACCAATAGATAGAGAGTGCCTTCACTTCTGGAGTTCTTGGTAAATAGTTTATGTAGTGTAATAAGGCCTTCGCTTGTCCTCGCACTACGTGACCTCTGCGCCCAGAAATCAGCCAGAGACCTCTTCAGGGTGCAATCACCAGCATTCTTTATTTACAGTGTCAGTTCCCACTGCCTTCTATTTACAGACCGCTCCAAACTAGCGCCCTAGGGGACAGCTAGCTTCTCCAGCAAGCAGAGACGCACAGCTCTTTGCTTCTGCTTTGCCCTTCCCCTTTCACTTCCTTCCTGCCAGCCCTATATAGCCCCATGGCTAATGAGGCCTACAGGTGCTTCCCTTCTGTCAATTAGGCATACTCAGCCAGCCCCAATTAATGCTTCTTAATTGGAGGTAGCCTAACAGAGGGCTGGCTCAGGACCTCCTGGCCACCACCCTGTTACATGCAGATATAGAAGCTCTGTGGCTGTTCTTCCCCCTGTTTACCAACAGATGGGAGCACAGAGCTCCTTACCCTTTGGAACTTCGGGCCACAGGGTTACATGTACATAATACAAATAGAATTGTACTTCCTCCAAAATAATGGGAAAAATTCAGATCTGAATTTTAAATTCCATTGAAACAGAGTAGCATGTGCTTACTCCGAGTCCAATTTTGACCTTATAGATATAATTTAGTAACAAATACTAAGCTGAAAAGAAAATTCATCATAAAGGAAAGTCAGGCCATCTCACTGGAAAGTAATAAAGTTCAAGATATTTATATTCTGTGTTTTTTGTCTCTCGAATGGCAGAATTTCCAGTAGTGACATCTTACATCCCAATATGTTGTTGAAGGTGGCAATGCATAAGGCCAATCACTTTGAAATCAATGGAACTACTCAGTTGAGTATAGCAGGATTCAGTCCATCATGGCTTTACTCTTAAGGGATCTAGGATAAGAGTGTTCATTGCAGTTTCTATTTAGTCCTGAAATTACACCTGCTAAAACAAAAGGATCAAATGCCTCAGTATTTGATTTCATTTGGAGGATTATTACAAAAATGTCAACAGGAAAAATCAAAAGCCATTTCCCAGAAAAATGAACTTTGTCATAGTTAAGGCGCCATGTTCTCACTTGCAAGATTGACCTAAATACTCTGTGTATAGCACTCCGGGTAAGCAGACTAGAGATTCTGAGGCAGCATCAGATACATTTTAAAAAGGAGTACTTGTGGCACCTTAGAGACTAACCAATTTATTAGAGCATAAGCTTTTGTGAGCTACAGCTCACCCACGAAAGCTTATGCTCTAATAAATGTGTTAATCTCTAAGGTGCCACAAGTAATCCTTTCCTTTTTACAGATACAGACTAACATGGCTGCTACTCTGAAACCTGTCATTTTAAAAAGGAGCTTTTTACTGAATTAAATATGAAAATGAATACTACGATTAGTACAGTATCCCTTGTGTTATTTGATACTATTTTCCATTTATTTTACACTGCTCCTACATTTTGAATGTTCATAGTTTGCTGCAGAATTTTATACTGTATTATGGAATTTGACAGGGGGAAAACCGGCTGTTTTGAAAACTGAGTAGGAGAGAGTTGGACTTTTTCACACCTACTGGTGTGGGAGGCAGTTTGGATGTGTAGAATTAAGTATATTACATAGTTTTTAAATAATGAGTAGTGAAATAACAAACAGTATTGGCATTTAATTACATTTTAAAGCTAACACCCCATTCTGCTGACTGGGGCAAGTCATTCTGTGATGGGGTCCGCTCATCTCTCATGAGCACCCTCCATCGGGTATGCATGTGCCTACGTTCCTTCCACTTTGTGCTGCTTGCGGTGCTTCCCACCAGCTACTGCCCTCGTCAGATGGATCTTTGGTGACTCAGCCCTCCAGCCAAGTCACACACACTCCATATGTAAACAAAACAAACTCCTTCCAGGGTACAATTTCAACAGGGCTTATCACAGTACCTCAGTTGGTCTCTTACTGCAGTTTCTCTCAGCCCCTGCTTTGGTATGGAGTAGTACCCCCAGAACTTCATCCCTGGAGACTCTTTGCCAATTGCCCCAGTTCTCCAGCTGAGTCACCTTCTTCCAGGATTAACACAGGTCCATAAACACTGACCCTCTTCTGGGCTTTCCTAAACCCCCTTTCTCGTAGCTTGGTTAAACTCCCTTCTCTGGACTTAAGCCACTTCCCTAGTGGCTGGGGGGGCGGGAGGGGGCAGGCACACACACTACTTCAGGTCCCAAACCAGGGACCCTAAAAATAGCAGCCAGCTGCTCCATCCCTTTTTACTCTGTTGCTACCACTACTGTCCCCTAGGCCAGTGGATCTCAAACTAGGGGCACCTCTTGTTCAGGGAAAGCCCCTGGCGAGCTGGGCTGGTTAGTTTACCTGCAGCTTCTGCAGGTTCGGCCAGTCGTGGCTGCTACTGGCCGCAGTTCACCAATCCAGGCCAATGGGGGCTGCAGGAAGGGTGGTGAGCACATCCCTCGGCTTGCGCCGCTTGAGGTAGCCCTAGTTTGAGAACCACTGCCCTAGACCACTTCCCCACAGCCCCATCGCCTTCCTCCTTACACCAGGGCTGAAGTCCTACTTGTGTCCCTGCAGCCACCCAGGAGCACCTTGCTTACTCCTCTGGCTCCAGCCAGCAACTGAACCTGCTCTGTCCTGCAGCTCCATTTATATGAGCCTGCTGGACTCTATTGGCTGGTTCCCCTTAATGTCTCTAAGCAATCTGGAGGACTCACCTCTACTACTCTTTCCTGGGGCTGGGAGTGGTAGCGCTGTGAGGCCTCCAACTAGGGGTCTCAGGGCTTAGTACACCCCCTCACTCACTCCCTTTTCAGAGTTATTGTTTTAGTCTGTATCCTTGAAACACTTAAATACATGTTTAACTTTGACACTGACGTCAGCTGGAATACTCACCTGCTTAAAATTAAGCACTGTATAAGTGTTGGTAGGATTGGGACCATGGTCATGTGTAAACTCACATAGATGGCACAGCATTGGTTTACACTCAATTCATTTTTATAATGTATTATTTGCAACCATTAGGCAAGAAACTTTTTCTGAAGCGCAGTTCTGCCGCAAAGGATGGATTCTGTGGCAAATGGGGCCCTGGTCATGGTGATGTTTGAACAGTTCAGTTTGTGTACTGTGTGTATTTAGCATGTTTGCATTTAAAAATAACGTTCAAAACATCTAAACATCACTTCTTCAAAAAGGTGATGATATCCCACTTCTCTGGGCTTTTTAGACAAAAATTGTTTTGTGTTATGAGAGCAGTAATTTCTACCAAGAATGATCCCAGTAGTCTTTAAATGGGTTTGATTCCATTGACTCTACTAATATTTACTTTAATTTCCAAGTCAAAGCAAATTATAATAAAGGCTCAGCAAATGAAGGACTTTTCTACTGGACTTTTTCTATTGGACTTTTTCAGTCCAATCAATGCTTATTCAGCCACAAAAGACAGCAATAAGAATTTTGTGAAGTAAAAATGAATTTGCCATGTGAAATCATTTTAGCTTTTATCTTTGGCAATAGATACTCTGTCATCCACAGTGACACTGAGTAGGAATTATTTTCCTTTCTGCTGAAAGGTCTGGAAGCTGAACATCGCTATTTTGCTGTCTGGCATGTCAAGACTCCAGGCTATTAAGCAGTATTTATAAATAAAATGCTTGGGAAATGTCTGGAGCTTATATTGTGTATCCGTCTGTCTGTCTTGTGTTCGCACTGCCTGACAGAGGTTGGGATCACTATGGAAACAGAACACTCAGGTGCCTCTTGGGGACAAAGAATAATCCCTTAGGCCTCTTTAGGAGCAGTACTGAATGGGCTTCAATGAAGCAGCCTATCTCGGCTGGAAAAGCAACCAGCATTATATGGGGTCTTGGGGTGAAGTGAACAAAGAGGGTCAAAACTGGGGTGTCCTTGGGATTCTAAAGAATTTAAAAAACACCTTTCTCTTCCATGTAAAAAATGAGTTTGTTCCTCTCAAACATTAACATTAGAGAGTTCCAATGGATTGGAATGGGGGGGAATAGCTAGTGCCTGGAAGGTTATTTGAGAAGTCATGTTCTTTCTGCAGCTGGCTTAAAAATTCTCTTTATTTTTCTACTGACAATAGAGTTCATGGATTTTATATGTTATAGGAAATGGATCTGCAATGTTCCATCCCAGAGGTGGCTGCCACAAACACAACAGTAAAGTCAAAATGGCAAACATTTCCTGAGCTTATTCTCTGGTGCACACCTGTTGTTACCCTCTTACCTGTATTCATAAAATGGTATGTTTAAACATTCTCTGCTGAAAAACGTAGTGTTACTGCCCTGTGGGATTCAGTCTTTATAAACCACAGTAAGAAACTATTCTCAACTGTTGAGGGAAAACCCACAAAACAAGTAGCTAAGGAGATTTCCATTTCCAGTCCTCTCCTAGCTGACAGGAAAGGAAGAAAAAAAACCATGGAGAGGCTACAGAGTGAGGCAGTGAGAGAGACTATCCAGACGTTCTTCAGCACACTGAACCTAAATTCTGTAGCAAAGCTCACCAATTCCTATGGGACACTGGAAATTCTATGGCTGCTTGAAACAGGAATTGACACACAAAAGTAGAGAACAATCCATCTAGTCGAATATCCTATGTCTGTCAGTAGACAGAACCTGCTGCTTCAGAAGGAGGAACAAGAAATCCTTCAGAAGGTAGTTACAGAATAATCTACCCACAGGGAATGTTTCCTCCCAGGTGACATGAGTCAGAGGTTGGCTTAGGCTAGGAAGCATGAAGGTTTATAGAAATTCCAACAGTTTTAGCTATAATTTTAATCTATGAAAATGACTTTCAAATATTGAAAATCTGGGTTTAAATTTATTCTCTGTCTTTATCAATTACCAAAATACTCTAATTACATTAATGCAAATATGCGGTTGCTCTTGTTAAGAGAAAAAAGGCTGCAAATGCAAAAGATAAGGATCTGAGCAACACTGTTATACTGTCCACCTTGCATAACTGGTATATTTTATGGCACTGAATCATAGAATATAAGGGTTGGAAGGGACCTCAGGAGGTCATCTAGTCCAACCCCCTGCTCAAAGCATGACCAATCTCCAACTAAATCATCCCAGCCAGGGCTTTGTCAAGCCTGACCTTAAAAACCTCTGAGGAAGGAGATTCCTCCACCTCCCTAGGTAACCCATTCCAGTGCTTCACCACCCTCCTAGTGAAAACGTTTTTCCTAATATCCAACCTAAACCTCCCCCACTTGAGGGTAGACCATTACTCCTTGTTCTGTCATCTGCTACCACTGAGAACAGTCTAGATCCATCCTCTTTGAGGTAGTTGAAAGCAGCTATAAAATCCCCCCCTCATACTTCTCTTCTGCAGACTAAATAATCCTAATTCCCTCAGCATCTCCTCATAAGTCATGTGCTCCAGCCCTCTAATCACTTTTGTTGCCCTGCGTTTGACTCTTCCCAATTTTTCCACTTCCTTCTTGTAGTGTGGGGCCAAAACTGGACACAGAACTCCAGATGAGGCCTCACCAATGCTGAATAGAGGGGAATGATCACTTCCTTCAATCTGCTGGCAATGCTCCTGTTTTATACAGCCCAAAATGCTGTTAGCCTTCTTGGCAACAAGGGCACACCTTTGACTCATACCAGCTTCTTGTCCACTGTAACCTCTAGGTCCTTTTCTGCAGAACTGCTGCCTAGCCATTCGGTCCCTAGTCTGTAGCAGTGTATGGGATTCTTCCATCCTAAGTGCAGGACTCTGCACTTGTCCTTGTTGAACCTCATCAGATTTCTTTTGGCCCAATCCTCTAATTTGTCTAGGTCCCTTTGTATCCTATCCCTACCCTCCAGCATATCTACCACTCCTCCCAGTTTAGTGTCATCTGCAAAATTGCAGAGGGTGCAATCCACATCGTCCTCCAGATCATTGATGAAGATATTGAACAAAGCCGGCCCCAGGACCGACCCTTAGGGCACTCCGCTTGATACCGGCTGCCAACTACACATGGAGCCATTGATCACTACCCATTGAGACCGATGATCTAGCCAGCTTTCTATCCACCTTATAATCCATTCATTCAGCCCATACTTCTTTAACTTGCTGGCAGGAATACTGTGGGAGACTGTATCAAAAGCTTTGCTAAAGTCAAGGAATAACACGTCCACTGCTTTCCCCTCATCCACCAAGCCAGTTATCTCATCATAGATGGCAATTAGGTTAGTCAGGCATGACTTGCCCTTGGTGAATCCATGCTGACTGTTCCTGATCACTTTCCTCTCCTCTAAGTGCTTCAAAATTGATTCCTTGAGGACCTGCTTCATGATTTTTCCAGGGGCTGAGGTGAGGCTGACTGGCCTGTAGTTCCCCAGATCTTCCTTCTTCCCTTTTTTAAAGATGGGCACTACATTAGCCTTTTTCCAGTCATCTGGGACCTCCCCCGTTCGCCATGAGTTTTCAAAGATAATGCCCAATGGCTCTGCAATCACATCCACCAACTCCTTTAGCACCCTCGGATGCAGTGCACCCAGCCCCATGGATTTGTGCTTGTCCAACTTTTCTAAATAGTCCTGAACCACTTCTTTCTCCACAGAGGGCTGGTCAGCTCCTCCCCATACTGTGCTGCCCAGTGCAGTAGTTTGGGAGCTGACCTTGTTCATGAAGATAGAGGCAAAAAAAGCATTGAGTATGTTAGCTTTTTCCACATCCTCTGTCACAAGGTTGCTTCCCCCATTCAGTAAGGGGCCCACACTTTCCCTGACCACCTTCTTGTTGCTAACATACCTGTAGAAACCCTTCTTGTTACTCTTAACATCCCTAGCTAGCTGCAACTCCAAGTGTGGTTTGGCCTTCCTGATTTCACTCCTGCATACATGTGCAATATTTTTATACTCCTACCTGGTCATTTGTCCAAGCTTCCACTTCTTGTAAGCTTCTTTTTTGTGTTTAAGATCAGCAAGGATTTCACTGTTAAGCCTGCCATATTTACTATTCTTTCTTCGCATTGCGATGGTTTGTTCCTGCAACCTCAATAAGGATTCTTTAAAATACAGCCAATTCTCCTGGACTCCTTTCCCCCTTATGCTATTCTCCCAGGGGATCCTGCCCACCAGTTCCCTGAGGGAGTCAAAGTCTGCTTTTCTGAAGTCCAGGGTCCATATACAACATATCATACTAGAATACATTAAATAAAGCTTAGCAGTAAGGAAACTACACTCAGTTAAGAAGAACAAGAAATTGTAAAACAATCTATACCTGCAAAGTGGCTGGATTAGTGCTTCTGTGAGAACTATACTTTTTGTATTTCCCAACTTTCTCTTCTGTCTATGCAGTCTTAGAGATGCATTACTGTAGATTTGCATATATAACAGACGTATTGACTCTTTCGCTGCAGTGATGTGTTTATGATGTTAGAGATTTCAATTCTCTTTATAAATGTAAAGCTCAATGAAGGATAGGAAGGTTAATTTATGGTACCGGTCTAGGAGATTGCTCATTTTCTCAGTGACATTAATGGTTTAATTATTTCTATTATTCCCATAGCTCTTGTTTCTTTTGAACTTTCTTTGAAGACCAGATTTAGGGCTCTTGTCTAATCTGATTTATTTCTATCCCCCATATACTCCACTTTTAAGCAAATCTTCTACTGTACTTGGATTTGAGGATGCACATGGTATATAGTATTATGCTCTGAATATAGGAAATACATAGGCCTGAACAATATGAGGTGAGATTTAAAAAAAAAAGATATAAAAATGGGAATTTTAATTATGATCATGAGAATTCCTGTTTAAAAGACTTATTAAAGTAGATATGTACAATCTTATGAAATAAATGTGAAAGATACAGGCTATGTCTATACCATAGAGCCTTTGCCAGCACAGTCCTCTAGAGTAGACACAGCGTACCCAACAGAGGAGTTTTTCTGCCAGTGAAGGAACACCACCTCTGGGAATGACATTAGCTATGCCAACAGAAGCACTCTTCAATCAGCTTAGTTACATCTGCACTGGAAGTTTTGTTGACACAACTGTATTGATCAGGGATGTGTTTTTTCACACCCAGGACCAATGTAATTATACTAGTATAAGTTTTAAGTGTCACCCAATCTTCAAACAACCTCAGGAACAGGGATTTGTCCCTAATGTATCATCTTAATCACCCAGCTACTAAGAATCTTATTGATGTGGGACAGCAGAAAGTGAGTCTGATTCTCTACAGTCCTGCACTTTGTGTAGTCATTTACATAAGTGGGTATTAAATGCTACTAAATCAGAGATAGCATTTTCCCTACTTCACACTGAAGCAAGGCCTTGTCTTCACACCCCCGCCCCAAAAATGGTGTGTTACTGAAGGTAAAATCCTAGTGAAGACAAGAGAGTGAGCTGGTTTTCATAGGAGTTGGCAAGTGGAGTTAATGTATGTGAAAACTACCAACTGCCGTGTCTTCACTAGGATTTTACCTTGAGTTAAGAACACATCTTTTTTTCCTTGTAAAGACACAGCCTAAATGTCTCCCCACAGTGCCAGGCAATGGAGAATTAGGTCCAATTTCACGTTTATTTAAGGTACTTGTCTTCACTGCAGAGTTAACTCTGGTTATCTACACTCAGGTTACTTCTCTTGAGTTAGCCTAGCTCAAGTGCTAACTTGAGTTAGCCTAGCTCAAGTGAAAGCGGCCAAACAGCAAAATAACATTCAAGTTGCCAAGTCCAACCTGATGCTTCACTCACTCGTGTGTGGCACTAAGACTTGTGGGGGCACATCCCACCATCCTTAATGTGCCAGTAAGCTGAATCACTCTATAGATTGTTTCCCAGTGAATTGTGGGAGAACTTGTCTTCCCTTTCTGGACACACAGGGAAAACCGTGGGAAGGTATTGGAAGCTTGATGGTATTCAAGTGGCAGTAGCCAGTATCCATACTACACAACAGTCGTGTTAGCAGCTGATTAGTTGTGGAAACTCAAACTTTAGCCTGTAGCCCTAACACACAAAAGTCAACTCAAGTTAAAAGCACTATTTGAGTTAAGGGTTTTTGTGTGTGTCACAGTTCCCAAGGTAACTGCACTCTGACCCCTTTGTGGTCTCCTTTAAAGTACCCCACTTGGGTGTCAGGCCTTTTGTTCTGGGATCTGGGAACTTCAGTCCTGAGGTAAGGATGGAGAGAAAGTGGCTAAGTGGGAAAAGGCCCGGGGAACAGCAGCAGTATTTGGCGGAGAGCAGTATGTGGCTGCTGTGTATAGGGTCCCCGCCATCAGCCAGTGCTGGGGTAGTCTAAGCCCTGGAAAGGGGACATGGCTAGTTTAAAAAGCCCAAGAAAAGATGCTAGACTGAAAGGGCACAGAGACAGGGCTGAAGACCCTAGTGAGGGCAGACAGTTTTGTTGAACTCTTTGCTACGCCTGGAAGAGGTTCATTCAATTTTGATTGTGTGACTTAGCTTGAGGACTGAGCCACTGAAGACCTACCTAACAAGGTCGACAACCTATAGGGGGGTTGAGGAGAAAAAAAGATTACACACACACACACAGCCTATAGGAGGCATTCATGAGAGGCGAGTGTCCCCAATCACAATATCTCATTAGGAGCACAATCCCACAAGGCGCACAGCCAGCACCATCAATTCCCAAGGACTCTGAGCCCAATCCTGTTCCCATTCAAATCAGTTGGGGTAAATGGCACCAAGCACCTTGCAGGATCAAGGCCTAACTGCCTGTTTGTGGGCTAATACTGGCAAAACCACAGGCCGCCTATATGTGTAAGTATCAGAACCCCAATATCTAATTCAATATCATCCCAAATTGAAATATTTTTGTTTCTGTTGATCTGCTGTATCCACCTCAAGATGTATAGCCACTTCGAAGTGGAATGTAGGAAATAATGGTGGCAGCTCCACTGCATAGCAAAACTTCCATAGTGGAGGTTCGGACCCTGGGCAAGTATAGGCAGAGCAGTTTTAAATGTGTGATTAATTCTCTTGGTGGTTCTAAGGATAGGCACATTCTGATATCATGCAGACAGTAAGGGCAGGTGCTTCTTAAATTTAGTGCAGTGAGGTGCTGGGATGAACAACATGCTCTAAGAAAGATCAGGACACTGAAATGTCAGCAGTGTCCTGCCCTTTCATCTGTGCATTAAAGAATTACTGCTGTTCCTATGGGGAAGGCTGTTTTGTTGAGATATGAATTGTTGTTTACATTAGAGGTACGTCAGTGTGCTCAGCCTCTTAGAAGACTATGGGGGGAAATCTCTAACTAGGTCTCAACAATTACTCTATCAGGACCTTAAAAATGAAAGCAAAGTAACTCTTATTGCTCATTACAGTGAGTTAAAGAATTCTACAGATTCTAATAGCTAACATGTCTTTGGCAACTTGCACTGTATTACCATCAAGGAGCGTGCTACGAGTGCTCTGTTCCATCATGTATGATGTGACTACTGTCCTTTATTGTTCTGAACGAACTAAATATAATTGGAAGTTAATTTACCATGAAAATCTTAATGATGTTTGAAATCACAGATGAACGCACTGGAAAGATAACAATGAAAACTGTCATGGTAGGAAAATATGCATAATAATAGCAGTAATAAAGTCACAATGTTTTTAAACACTGCCTATTAACATCTGCAATCTTTTGATACCTACTTTGCAAGCAAATGTGTTACTTCTCATTTTTAATCTTTGGTTTGCTCATTCAGAGCTTCTCAAAAGACTCACTATCTCATCTTTCAGGGAAATGCTAGCAAAAAAAAGAAAAAACCCTATGTCCTTTGATGCCCTCTAGCTATATCCTCTGCTGCAGCAAGTCCCAGTCAAGAAGCTATTTCAGGAAACATTATTTTTGCCAAAACTGGCCTAAAATTTATGGTGCTTGAATTTAAGTGGGACAATTTAAATTGTGCATGAGGGAGGGATGTTGAGAGGTTATGAAGGGCAGTAGAGGCAATTGAGTATCGTTCTAGTCATTTACAGCCTGTCTCTCAGCAAAAATATCACTCTTGTCATAGTCTCTAAATGATCTCAGTCAGTATCTCACTGAAATTTGTGATCCTCTTTTCATTCTAATTATTTCTGTTAAAATTAATCCACTGATTTCCATGAAAGGATCAGCAATCATCTCTAAATTTGTTCATTCCTTACCTTTTTTTTTTCTTTTAAAGCAGGCTGTTTCCAGCTGTCCATGATATCTATGTTACATCTAAAGCCATTTTAAAGAGCCTTTACTAAGTAAGAAACATTGGCCATGTGTTGTGTTAGATTAAATGGTTTTCCCTTTTCACAGAAGGGACCTAGCTAGGAATGCAGAAATGAAGAACTGAAAAACATTCTGATTGAAAACTGTAAATAGTTCTAGGAGAGAAGATTCAAACCAACTGGCTTAACATCAACATGTCATGAAATTGTCACACGATGCCTGCCAAATGAGTACATCCCATCTGAAGTGCTGAAGGGAGGAGAGATGTTGAAGGATTGTATAGATGAGAGGTGCATTAATACATGCGAGTCTATTTCTTGCTAGCCCCAGCTAATATATGCCAATGGGGCGTTAACAGAAATTATAGCAGCAGTCCACTATGTATTGCAGGGGGACAAGGGAAACCAGCTCAAGGGAGAGTTTTCATCATAATCAGCGTAACTTGCTAGTGAGGTGAGGTAATGAGATGAGAATACTGTGCAAATTGGGGAGCGAAGAGGGTCACTCTTTGTTCACACTGCAATACAATGGAACAAGAGAACTAAGTCGTCCCCACTAGAAAGTTTTGCAGGTGCAGCATAATGAGTTAAGAAGGTGAGCCATAGGAATTCAACTGATGTCATCTGCATTGGTGGACCTAAGATTAAGAAATGTGATAAAATATAAAGCAGATGTTTGCAATGGAATTCTCTCTGTGTCAGGGTGAAGGGACTTATGGACTTAAGAAATACAATGGTAGTCTGATCTTGGTTTTTCTAAAGAAAGTGAAATGAAAGAAAGAGACTAGAAAATTCACAACTTTACCAACAAAATCTGAAGATAATTCCTAGGAGAGGCACTCCTAAGGTATTATGGGACTCTATTTGCAAATCTGTCCAGAAGCAGAAATGTACTGAAGGCTACTTGTTGGTATTTATTCCAGAACATGTTTTGGAAAAAAAATCCATATTTCTCTAAGACAAATCACCACCTTCTAGTTGCCCTCAAAATATTTATTTTTAAAACAAACTTGCAGGGATGAAAATTCTGACTTCTCCTGCTGACCCGACCCAGATCCAACTTTGCACAAGGGAGCTCAGAAAAAGTATGACTTTTTGACACAAGGATTTTATAAAGTAATGGAAACTGCTTATAATAATTAAATTATCCTGGTACACACAAACCCTCAAAGCTCAAAGACATCATGTCTCAAACATCAACAACTTAAATCAAATGTAGAGTTTCAAACCCAAGCAGTTTTGAAAATATAATGAACCAAAAGTATGTTAGAAAAATGACCTGGAAATTAAATTCAGTTTAGTTGCTCACTGCTCACATGCTTTAACTGCTGCTGATTTTGATTTCCAACCCGTGGTCCCAATTGCCTCAAATGTACAGAAACATTCTAAACTTAGGTAAGATTGCACCTGTGAAATGTCAGGCACAGCACTTCAAAACCTGACACTTAGGAAATAAGCGTGCTCCCAGCTGTCATCCATGTGACAATTAGTGAGTTTCCTATGGTTAGGGCAATATTTAGTTTTTATGATTTTTAAGTTTACTAATATGCAGTTTTTAAAAATGTTTAAAATTTTACTTTGATTTTTTTTGTTGATAGTGGGCCTAACCCTTCAAGGTGCTGAGTACCTCCTGTGAAGTATGAAGCATCCTCAGATTTCATTGCTGAAATTAATGGGAGATGAGGTCCTTGGCAAGCTGCTGGATTTAGCCCTAAAATAGACTTACTCCAGTGTTTGCAACCTGAAGTTTGCAGCATTGTGCTAGGGTATTAGAATAAGTGAAACTGATTCAGAGGTCAGTTAAAAAAAAAAACACTTACGTACTGACTTCACTGAATTCCACTGACTTCACTGTGACTTAAGCACATGCATTTTTGATTATTTGTATGGTGGTAGAAAATAAATCACCAGTGAAGAATACTTAAACATGTGCTTTAGTGTTTTGCCAAGTAGGAGAGACTTAAGCAAGTGCTTAAGTCAAGTGCTTTGCTTTGCTGAATCAGTGCCTAACCACATACTATCTTGGTTTCACAATCCATAATGACAGAAATGTAAGAAAGCCAACAATATGCCTGGTACAACATTAATTAGATTTCAGAAAATCTTTCAAGAAATCCTTGACGGTGCTAGAAAACTAAGTCAAAAATATTTTTTAAAATGTAGTTTTTAAACTGTCAATAAAAAGAATGAAACAAGCAGACCTTGCTCAGATTCCTGGCCGAAGGTGGGCATTTCACTTACTTTAAACAAACTACGCTGTTTTATGCCCAGATGCTGTCACGTAGAGTCACTGAATTTTTATTTAATGAACAATAAACAATAGAAAGTAAATTACCAGCTATTTATTGGGGAGAGCCAAAGGGGCAAATCCTTCAGGCATATTTAATTATAAATAAACTACTTAAAACCAGTCAGACTATGGTTTCTAGGTTTGTTTTGATTTTATTTGTTCTTCCCTGTTTATATTGACTTCTCTCTGCCTCTCACAAAAACCTGCTGACCTCAGCACTCTCCTTCTCGCCACATGATGCTTTCATCCATGGTAAGGGGTTCTCTTGGGAATGCAATGGGTAGAATTCCAATAGTTTTGTCTGTGTTTCTGCTCAGGCACAGGATAACAAAGACAAAAGTGACAAAAGATTTAATCTATCAAGAACTTTAGTGTAGCACTGTTAACCCATCTGTCAACTTTAAAGATTTATGGGTTAAAATTGCATTTCAAAGCACTGGGAAAAGAGTGGGCAAAGTGAAAAAGAAGCAGTGATTTGACATTTTACCTGCCAGTAGTTATTTTTACAAGATGACTCCTGAATGCCAAATTTTCAAAAGGCCTCTTTAAGTCCATCCAGAATAATCACAGCTACCTCTGACTGCATGTGTAAAATCCAGCATTTGCAAGCAAATACAGTTATGTGGTAGCAGAGCTTACTAAACAATTTATATATGCAAAATTGTTTCTTGCAAGTATAGATTTTGCATGTTTACATGAATGTGCTTGCACATGTTGGCACAGTCAGGGAGAATCATATTATTGGATCTCAGTTCCCCTATAGCTATAGTTCCCTGATTCTTCACTGGTCCAGCCGCAGCATCAATTAGAGCAGTCTAGGTGCTGCTCTAACTCACACCAGTGAAGATCTGGAATCCTTGAGTTCCACTTTGCCTTGTCCCTGACACATCCTCTCCTGGGATGCCATCTATATTGAATCCACTTCATGGGATCTGGGGCAGTAGATAGCTTTCCTCCTCAAAAGAAGTCATTTATAACCAGAATCCAGCTCCCTTGTGCCACCTTTTGCCACCTGAGTGATGCAATGGGGTCATATTGTACTTGAGGATGTAGCCCTTAGTCTTTAGTGTCCAAGTATGTGAGATGAGCGAGAAGTGTTTTCCTTTGGACTGAGTGTCTTCTTTAAAGTTCCCATAATTGTACTATCACCAGTGCAACTGCACCAGTGGCAGCAATGGCCGGAGTTTCACTATAAACAAGTTGCTCATGGTCGGCAGTGTGTTTGCCATTGTATTGCCAAGATTTGCACTGAGCACAGTTAGGTGACATACTGATAAGTAATGGGACTTTGTTTATCCTAGATCTCCCAGCGGTGCTAGTAATATTATATAATATAATATTATAGATACAGCCTGTGTTACTTAAGTTTGAGGATATGGAGTAGTAACTAAAGAAAATGGCTTCCTAAAGCAGGGAAACTCACTGCCGAACACTCACCGGATCCCCTGCATTCCTGTGAATGCACAGCAAAGCTTGCCAAAACCACTTTGAGTGCTCAGCGTAGAACCGACAGAGCTATTTAATCACAAATGCCCCCCAGGGCAAGACATTTTAGGTAGCCAACAAGAACCTTCCTGATTTCCTCTGTTGGACAGCTTTGTATAAATCTGAGAGTCTGCCATAAAAACGTAAAATTGGAGCTCTCGGTAACAGCCTATGGTATGCAACATTCCAAACATCACCTTACAGTCAACACCATTAACAGACAGCATCAGCTATCTGTAAAGTGCAAGGACAGGATCCTGCCATCATGATTCATACTGATTATAGAATCAGAGTGTAAGGCCAGAAAGGACCTCTAGATCAGAGGTGGGCAAACTACAGCCCGCGGGCCATGTCCGGCCCACGGGACCAGCCTGCCCAGCCCCTGAGCTCCCAGCCAGAGAGGCTCGCCCTCAACCCCTGCCCTGCTGTCTCCCCTCCCCAACAGCCATGCCGGCAGCGCCACCCTGAGCAGCATGGTAAGGGGGCGGGGGGTTGGATAAGGGACAGGAGGCCCCGGGGCGCAGTCAGGAGACAGGGGGTGGTTGGATGGGGTGGAGGTTCGGGGAAGAGGGTGGTCAGGAGACAGGGAGCGGGGGGGTTGGATAGGGGGTGAGGTTCTGGGGGGCAGTTAGGGACAGGGGTCCCGGGAGGGGACAGTCAGGGGACAAGGAGTGTGGGGGGGTGGATGGGTGGGGGGTCCCAGGGGACCTGTCAGGGGGTGGGGGTGTGGATAGCGGTCAGAATAGTCAGGGGACAGGGAGCAGGGGGGGTTGGACGGGGGTGGGGTCCCAGGGGGACGGTTAGGGGTAGGGGGTCCCCGGAGGGGGCGTCAGGGGACAAGGAGCAAGGGGGGTTGGATGGGTTGGCAGTTCTGAGGGGGGTAGTCAGGGGGCAGAAAGTAGGAGGGGGCGGATAGGGGGTGTGGGCCAGGCTGTTTGCGGAGACACAGCCTTCCCTACCCGGCCCTCCATACCATTTCGCAACCCTGATGTGGCCCTTGGGCCAAAAAGTTTGCCCACCCCTGCTCTAGATCATCTAGTGTGACTTCCTGTATATTCCAGGCAGCCAACACCACCCAGCACCGACACACTAAACCCAACAACTGAAATGATACCAAAGTATAACAGCACACAGAAGACCAAACTATTTTGGGCCACAGGCAGAGAATACACAAGACCAAGGTACATCAATGTTCAAGGACCCTGCTATGGCAGTGAAATGCTTAAGTGAGAGATACATAGTTAATCCTGGCAACTAACCTGCACCCACACGCTGCAAATGAAGGCAAAAATAAACCCAAGGTCATCACTAATCTGACCTGGGGGAACATTCCTTCCCAGCCCCACATATGGCAATCGGTTAGACCCTGAGCCTGTGAGCAAGAGCCAGCCAGCCAAGCACCTGAGAGAGAATGCTCAGTGCCACTTCAAAGCCATGGCCAAACCCATCCAGTGTCCCATCACCACCCGCAGCCACCTATGATGCTTCAGTAGAAGGAGATTTTTAAGAGCACCCTCCCAGAATACAGTGGGAGGCGGGGGAGGAATCCTTTGCTGACCCCTGCTGTTGGCCAGTTGAAATCCAGCATTAGCAACATAAGACATAAACTGGAAGTGAGCCCTGCCCTGTACAGTCAAAAGCAACCCTGTGGTTTCTTCCTCCATGAGAAATCCCACTGATTTCAGTGGGACCTGCTCAGTGTGGTAAAGGTGGCAAAATCTCCGAGACACAGTGCCTCCCAGGGCCCTTTGATTGCAATGAAGTGGGGGCGATTTACTTTAACCCTTTAAGGAGTGCAGCATTCTCCCCCTCATTGTGGCAAGCCAACATTCCCTGCTGCAGTCAGAAGGGAGGAACAGAGCCATGCCTTTGCCTGCACCTAACCCCGCCCTGTCCCTTCTTTTCCTACATGCCTCCTAGGAAGAAGCAACTTGGTAGCAGGACCTGCACTCCATTCAGTGAGATATCTTGCCTCCAGCAGTAAACAATAACATCTAGCCACATATTAGTATACAAAGGGAGGATTTCTCTGCCGTCAACTGAACTTACACACTGAAGTCTGAGGACGTTCTCTAGATATTGTACTTTAATAGTATGCATATAATAGACTAGCATATTAATAATGCACCACATGGTCTAAGGTCATCCATATTTGTTCTCAGTTCTAATACTTGCCCTGGCTATCTCCAGTCTCCCCATCTATGACTTTACTAATACTCACATTGCTCCCACCAGACCAGTCAAAACATGGCTGCTAAAATTATTTCTCTCACCTGGTGATCAGAGCTTGTCAGTCTCCACTTTGAATCTCTACACTGGCTTCCCCTTGGCCTCCACATCAACTTTAAACTTCCTTTAATCTTCAAGCCTGCACAGCTCTATCATGGCCTACATTTCAGATCAGATTATCTCTGTTCCTCTCCAGGAGGGATGCTAGCCTCACCATTAGAGCTTTTCAGAAAATGGATGGGCAGTCTAGCAGAAACTTTCGACTTTTCATTGAAAAAACAGGAAACCTGAAAACTAAAATTTTTACACCAAAAAAACCCCAAAACATTTCAAAACATTTCCAAAAGCCAAAACATTTTAAACCTAACACTGCCAAAAAACCCCACCCCAAAATATATTTTCAGCCAAAAACATTAAGTTCAGGGTGGGGGGAGAGTTGAACCAAACAAAATGAAAATTTTTGTGGAAAGTAGATGCTTTCTATGATATTTCTCATTTCACCAAAACCTCCAATTCTTCATTGCAAAAAGTGTTGATGGAAATTTTTCAACCAGCATTTATTCACCATGGAAAAATGAGTGAAGCCAGATGCAAATTTTCTCCATGATTAATCCTCAATTATTTGTTTCTTTGTGACCCACAGGGCCACAGTGGTGTTAGCATCTCTTGGTGAAGAAAATACAGTACTCCTGGAGGCTGCACTGCATCAAGGACATATCTCTTAACTGTGCTTGATTTCCCAATATTAGTAGCACTGCTACCGAAGCAAGCTACACTTGCCTTGGTCTCTGCAGATAAGATGGTACTTTTAAGAGGATTAATGAAAGCAAAATGAGACTGAGAAGGATTTTCCATTATTAGATTTCTTAGGAAACTTGGGGCACTTTAAGCTGCTACTCAGTCAATGAAAAGTCATGATTTCTAAATCAACATTAGAAGACCTGTAGCATCACTGTGCTGATAAACACAATTAGATCTATGTAATGCAGTTAGGGCCCTTTCTATTGATTTTTTTTTTACATTTGTACTTGATTTCAACAGGAGCTGCAGGAGCTCGGTATCCTTCAGAATTTGTCCCTTTAATTTGTATTTTTAAGCATCGCGGAAATGTGGTTATTAAGGAGATTCATTAGCCCTCTGCCTTCTCATTTCTTCTGTACACAAATGTGCTGCCTAAACAACATCTTTCTTTGACTCAGCTAGTGTAGGGATTTTCTTGCTGGCAGACTTAGTGTGTGTGATATTATTGGTAGGTACTGACTGAGTCTTCAGAGACAAGCACGCAAGAAGCCTCTCAAAAATAAATACCCCTTCATTAAACTGGATTGTGCCAACGGTGTACCATATGGTCAGACAACACCAGCTGTACCATTACAGTGAGCTAGTAATAATAATCTTTGAGTTAAATATAGCGAAATCATTTCCAAAAGGCAAGTGATCAATTGCTTAAGATCTCTGAGCACGATCACAGGAGGAATTGCCTTGCCCAACACACAGTCACAATCCAGCTAATCTAACATCCTGCCTCCATCAATGGCCAATGCTAGAGTCTCCTGAGGAAGGCATTACACTGTGTTCAACTGCACACATTACTGTTAGAGCTTGATTGAAATTTCTCCTTTGAAATGTTTTTAATGAAAAATAGCTTTTTCATCCAAATGGAAATTTCTACCAAAAGTGTCCTGTTTTGAGGAAATTTTTCAAAAATCCAGAAACTGAACATTTTTTGGTTTGTCAGTGAAAATATTTGACCAAACCAGAAACATTTTTGGTTTTTAGCAGAAGTGTTTTGGTTTGCAATTCTTGGATGAAAACCTGGAAACTTTTGAAGAAAAGGATTTTTCAACAAAAGTTAAAACTTTGTTATTAATTGAATTTTTTTTTGGAACAAAAACATTTTGGGATCAGCTGTACTAGTTATGTGTTACTATACAAAGGGAGCATGTTCCTGGTGATCAGTTGATTTTACATGCTAAAGCATGAAGACTGCAATATATGCTAGCTAATTTTCCATTGTAATAGCACCAACCTGTTGATCTTTCTGAATTTGATTTTTAAAAAAGGAGACACGCTATATATTGTTCTTAATCCTTGAAGGATATTTCCCCCATACATAACATTCCACCTTTAGCTGGTTATAATATGAGGGTAATTTCTCCATTCTCTGATTTATCAACCCTTGGCCACTACCATACATAGCTGACCAGGAGTGCGATCTGGAAATAAACTCTGTGCTACACCCTCCCAGAGTCCCAGGGACAACTGTGGCCAGGGAAAAGCCATTGGGGCCATGTTGCTAAGGAGACTAGGAGTCTTTCCAAGTGTCAGAGCTAGTGTGGAGATATGAGGACTCTGGACAAATGGCCATGAAAAACACTAGATTTAAGGCAGGCCCCATGGCCTTTTCTGCAGGAGGGCAAAGCTTCCCTAGTGGGATGATGTGGGGAATCTCTGGGATGGGGCCTCACCGAGATTAAGTTCCCTGAACTCTCTCACAGATTTTATTGTGATATGGGTTAATCTGGGCCTGTGTCTGGATTTTACTTGGTATGCTAGTGTTTAATACAATCCAGCTTGAATTAATGACTATACTATGAGTGATGGCTATTTAAATATTGCCTTTATGAATATTACATAAATACATCTCTGGTTCTTGGTGGTGTTCCAAGAAGAAGGAATGAACAGCACTCTGGTTAATACTTGCTAACTAATATTGTTTCAGAGTAGTAGCCGTGTTAGTCTGTATTCGCAAAAAGAAAAGGAATATTTGTGGCACCTTAGAGACTAACAAATTTATTTGAGCATAAGTTTTCGTGAGCTACAGCTCACTTCATCGGATGCATTCAGTGGAAAATACAGTGGGGAGATTTATATACATAGAGAACATGAAACAGTGGGTGTTACCATACTCACTGTAACGAGAGTGATCACTTAAGGTGAGCTATTACCAGCAGGAGAGCGGCGGGGGGGGGGACTTTTATAGTCTTTACTCAAGTCTAAGTTAATTGTATCCAGTTTGCAAATTAATTCCAATTCAGCAGTCTCTCGTTGGAGTCTGTTTTTGACATTTTTTTGTTGAAGAATTGCAACTTTTAGGTCTGTAATCGAGTGGCCAAAGAGATTGAAGTGTTCTCCAACTGGTTTTTGAATGTTATAATTCTTGATGTCTGATTTGTGTCCATTTATTCTTTTACATAGCGACTGTCCAGTTTGACCAATGTATATGGCAGAGGGGCATTGCTGGCACATGATGGCATGTATCACATTGGTAGATGCGCAGGTGAATGAGCCTCTGATAGTGTGGTGTGTGGCTGCTGGTGAGTATTTGCTTCAGGTTGGGGGGCTGTCTGTAAGCAAGGACTGGCCTGTCTCCCAAGATCTCTGAGCGTGATGGGTTGTCCTTCAGGATAGGCTGTAGATCCTTGATGATGCGTTGGAGAGGTTTTAGTTGGGGGCTGAACTTTTTTGTTTGTTTTTAAATTGTTTGTTTGTTTTTAAATCCCCAGGCCATGTAATCCTCACATGACTTTACTTTAACAAGGATTTTACATTTGACTTCTATTGGCTGTAAAACTGAACCTAGGAAGCGCAGCTCTCTTTGTTTCCAGTTTCTGAGAACTGCAGGAGCTCAGGCCCAGTCATGGTCCAACCCTGGGAACAGATGGCTCAGTGGTATGAATCTGGCTATGAACAGTTATAACCAGAACTCATTACTGTAGGATCTTTGGTGACCTAAATGAAACGATTTGGTGGCCTCAGTCCAGATTTGCATTGCAAAAAACCAGCCGTGCCACTTCTGGCACTAATAAGCCCCATCACTGGCACTTCTGTACTAGTTGTATGGGCATAATAATATTTGAAACTTACTGTATAATTATACAAAACTTGTTATCATCAAAATGTCTTATAAACATTGATTAGTCAGTCAAGGAGATTGACCTACTCTGTTGCCCTGGAGGTGATCCATGAAGGTCAGGACTGAGGAACACTTATGAAAAAATGGGAGGAATCTGGTTCTGCTACTGGAATTGTTCTGTGAGGAAAGAGACGAGCTCAGTTTGCAAAGCTGCTACTCTGGGAGCTTTCCCAAGCACTACATTCACTTTAAAATTGTTTAATAAATAGAATAAAGGTCTGATGTTAATAGCTATTAATCTTGAAAACGAGTGTATGAATTGCATATTCCATACAAAAAAATCCCCCTGCAAAACTATCATTAATGCAAGATTAAGGTTGAGAAATCAAACACTTAAGTCAAGAAATATGGCAATAGGGTTGAAAGCTCAACTTTACGTATGCTTCCTTGTACTTATGGCTTAAAATATGGTCCATCACTATAAATTATTTGCTGTGTTGCGTTGTGTAAAATGCCAGGTACATTTGCAGAACTATATGTATATTTAATTATAATATCTAGCCAGGTCATGCAGTCCACAGGTCTTTGAATGAATTGATATTTGGTTTCTCATTGACCATTTTGACCCCTGAATACTAGCAGAAGAGAGTGAACTCTGTCATATTTTTATATAATTCCCTTAAAAAGCCAGCCGCACCATCACTGCTTGTAAATCAGTGACCTCCTCCCAGGCACCCCCTCATGGCCTCGTGGCAGCCCTGCAAGTGGCCCCTCGCCTCAGTTTCCCTCTGGGGTAACCTAAAGGACTCCACTTCAGGCTCCTCCCAATCCTGGGAAACAGTTTATTACCCAAACCTTCTGCAAATAGTCTATAACAAAAGTCCCCAAACATACTGCATATCACCCCAGTGTATATAGTTCTTGTTCTCGCTAAAGCCTCTAAAGTGTCCTCTGTCATAACTAGGCTCCTTATCAGTCCTCTTCTCTCCTTCTGCCAGGATAGCCCTTCCTTCTGGGATACAACACCGCTCTTCCCAGAGAGAATTCCCACAGCCTTTCTCCTGGGAGCATCTTTGCCAGGGATGCATCCCTTACTCCCCCTTGCCTCCTTGCTGTCCCTTGGGCTCCAGCACTTCCACTCCTCTTCTCCCCTTTCCTTCTGCCCTCTTTGGTCCATGGCTCTGGCTCTCAGCTTAAAGCAAGCAGATAACTCCCTCTGCTGCTGCTGCTTCTCCTCCTCCTGCCTTCAGCCCTCTCCGGCCCTGGTTCAGGGACATCAGCCAGCAAATCTCTCTTACCCCTCCCCTCCTTTAACCTTCTCCTAGGAACCATCTTCAGTCTTTGGCAGCTCCCATCTCCTGCCCAGCTCCCGACTAACTCAGTCTGCTGTTCATCTTCTTCTTGTGTTTTATGGACTCACTTGCTAGTCTCTGACAATCAGGCACTGGATACCATATACAATTCAAGAATTAAAGTCGTTCACCTTTCCCAATATTCTTACAGAATTTCAATATCGATCCTTTTCATAGGCCCCCATTTTCCGGACACTTTTACTTGGTGTTGCAGCAACAGTTTTGATACTTTAAGGCCCCTACATTAGTGTATAAATATTCCCTTTCGATGGTACACTCTTTGCACTCCCACAGAAGATGATTAATGGTTTTCTGAACCTTGCACGTTCCGCATAATCCATCAATTTGTTTGTTTATTAGAAACAAATTACTATTTAAGCCATAATGGCCAGTTAAAATGCTGAAGCCACACCATTCTTTCTCTCAGGGCTTTGGATTATATCAGCATTTTTGCCTCTTGGGCATATATCGAAATATTTTCCCTTTTGTTTCTTTTGCCCATATTTCTGCCATACCTCTCAACTTATTTCTGTGTGCCCTGGAATCCATGCTATTACTATGATTACACCCAACTGTATCAGTTATGTTGTTAATAGTACTATTTCACTAAGTACTAGGGCTGTCAAGCAGTTTAAAAAATTAATCATGATTAATCGTACTGTTAAACAACAATAATAGAATACCATTTATTTAAATATTTTGGCATGTTTTCTATATTTTCAAATATATTGATTTCAATTATAACACAGAATACAAAGTGTATAGTGCTCACTTTATATATATTTTTGATTACAAATATTTGCACAGTAAAAAAGAAAAGAAATAGTATTTTTCAATTCAGCTCATACAAGTACTGTAGTGCAATCTCTTTATCATGAAAGTTGAACTTACAAATGTAGAATTATGTACAAAAGAACTGCATTCAAAAATAAAACAATGTAAAACTTTAGAACCTAGAAGTCCACTCAGTCCTACTTCTTGTTCAGTCAATTGCTAAGACAAACAAGTTTGTTTACATTTGCAGGAGAAAATGCTTCCTGCTTCTTGTTCACATCTTGTTCATATCTTTACAATATGGTTGATCGCACTCCTCCTCATCTGTCTGCGCTCACTCCTGACTGATCTTTTATAGCCCCCAAGTGCTGCCCCACCCTCTTAATTGGCTCAGCTGGGTACCTCTGGACTGGAACAGGAACGCTGAATCCAGTTTCACTGAATGGACCAGCTACCCTGTTATGCCCTATAGGAGTGGCACTTCTATGAATGTTAAAATATCTCAAAACCTGTTGAACATAATACTGTCATTCTTGCTACCTACATCATTCATTTCTTCCTCAATGCATGTTAAAAATATTAACTAATTAACACTCACAATACACCTGTGAAAGTAAGTAAGCCTTGTTATCCCCATTTTAAATATAGGAAAAATCGAGGCACAGATATTAAGGCTCAAATTTTAGTTTTGGGTGCCTTCATTTTGGGTACCCACTTTATTTATTATTCATTCTTACTATAGACATCTAGAGCATAATTAGAAGACATGTTGCACACCGACAGCTCCCAGCTTTGACTGATGGCTGTGCAGCTCAGCACCTCAGACATTTAGACCCCACACATCTGAAGTTGGGCAAGCAAAAGCTGAGGTGCATAAAATGAGAGAGCCATTTTGAAATATAGTCTTAAATGGCCTATCCAAGCTCATGGAAGGTCACTGTCGGAACCAAAATTAGAATACAGGTGGTTTTGCCCTACTAAAATCTAATGATGCTACAGCTGGCAATGAAGACAGGAATTTAGCCTCTGTATACACTTCCCTAACAAATTAGTGAAGAAAGCAATGGTAACCAGTAATTTTTTGAAGCGGTGTTTTATTTTATTCAGGACTAAAGGTCATTCCAGGCCTAGACAGAATGGCAAAGTGTATTGGACACAGGATGAAGCCCATGAATCATATACTGAAAGACTGAAGCATTTTTTGTGCTAATAGTGTAGCCGACACTTTTGAGTCTACATTTATTCCACAGCACCAATGAAGCCCAAAAAAAAAAAAAGAGCGAGAGAGAGAGAGAGAGATTAGAGTTATTTTATAAAGGTATTTGCCTCCTGGTAATATAAATGGATTCAGCAGCCTGCAAAGCCCATAAATATGACAGACCTGAAGACATTAAACCAGTAGTATGAATCTGGAGCAAATCTGGAATATGCCTTAAGAGTTCTATTAGTGAGGGTCTGAGACATTAAACCACAGAGAATTGTATGCTAACATCTTACTTATTCCTAACTTCTGGATGTTACTCTGTCAATGAAGACTGCAGTAAAAAAATGTGGATAAAACAAACCAAAGTCAGGGTGACAGTGACCAAATTAATGCCATTAAGTATTGGTATTATTATTATTATTGCTCAGTATTGGACTGAGCAACTTAATTTTAAAATCTTTGGTCAAACAGATTATAAATAAGAACATAGTCATTTCCAGGGGGAGTTGTGTTGGAATTACCATAAAGAAGGACATATACAACATACATGTAATAATAAATGCAATATGTTTAATTCAGCCAACAGAATAAAGCAGATCTACCTGGATTGTAAGGATTTGTCATCATTTCAAATTAAAGATGAATCCCATTTTTACCACAGAGAAAACCCTTTTACCATGCATAAAAGTTATTTCGCTAAATAGCAGGTGGGCAGACACTCACAAAACTGAATTGAGCTTATGTTCATTCACAGATGGAGATGAGCTCCGAATCTTATGCACTGCCCACACAGAATACTTATAAGGCACTCTTTCAGTTTATAAACTGCCCTTTGGGATAGCATCAGCTCCTGCAATATGGCAAAGAGCCACAGAACAAATATTACTAGGAATCCCTGGAAATCTGCGCTATTTAGATATTCATGTCACACAGAAAACTGATGCTTTGGTGGGAGCTGCAGAGTGCTTGCTTTTGAAAGTTAGGACACATATTTAGGTACCTAAATATGGATTTAGAGGCCTAATATTAAGAACTCGCTTTTGAAATTCTTGGCCTTTTTTGAAAGAATAAAGAACAGATTGACAGTAATAATGTGGGCCACAATGTACTTCATCACAATTCCAGGAATTCATGAAATTACATGGAATCGTACATTTAAGTACAACTCTATATCATCCCATCACAAGTTTATAGCATCTATAGGTTTTCTTAGGAAGAAGCTGCAAAGTAATGCAGGCACATACAGAGTCATCCTTGAGCTAATTAATTAACAAAAAAGCTGGAAGAACAGAACACAAGAACAGCCTGTAACTTGTTATATACAGAAACATTATTAGGGACATTATTTATTCCAATTCCATGCAACTGATTTGAAAAGTAAAAATCTTTGTATCTAAGCATATTGTACAGTATTCAGATACTGTAGTTATGCTAGGCTGCCACTTCTCCACTGCCAGAGATCCTAAATAATACATATAAAGGAAAAGATGGCTCATTTTTTCCTAGCCCAGATATGGACTAGAATTGAAATAAGGACTTTAATTACAGCCCACCTCCCCCTGTTTTTCTGCTTGCTTCCTCAAACTGTTTACACATTTATCCTCCATTGCTCCCTTTCCAGCCTGGGAAATGGGCCCCACCCCAGGCCTGGGGAGGGTGAAGAACCCTATGAGGAACAGAAATGAGGCTGGGAGGGCTGAACTATGGCCTGGGGGGGCTTCAGGGGAGCTGAAGTGATGAAGGTGAGGGCTGATGGGGTGGAGGGGCTGTGTTGACAGTGGGTTCTGAGCAGATGGGGTGAGTGCTGGGAGGGTGAACTAAAGGCAGTGGTGGTTGATGGGATGGCGGGCTAACTTGATGGGGTTGTGATGATGGGGGCTGAGGAACTGAACTGAGGGGGACTGAACTAAGGGGGCTGGGTGGGGACAGAATTGATGGGGGACTGCTGGACAGGATTAATTACTAGACAGGAGACGGCAGATGCGGGGATGAGAGCTCCTGCAGCAGGGACCAAATCACCATATCCAGTACATGTGGGACAGCGGGCAATACTAATTGTCACATGTACACACTCTGGGGATGGGCCGGGAGAGTTCAAAAAATCAAGAGACTGACATAAAAAAATATATAATTTGTTTTAAATGTTATGATTTTTTGGGACAATGATGATTTTTGGGGGTCCAACTCAAGATTTTTATCTCTTGAAGTTGGCAATACTGTCTCTCACACAGGAAGGGGAGGGAGCACAGTGATGGCTGTCTATTGAAAGAGTTGAACCCAGAAGTAAACTGGATGAGATCAAAGATGAAAGCAAACAGAACATCAAAGTGATGCAAGAGAAATCTAGAGAGGGTGTCTTACTTTTTCAAGGAGAAAAAAAAAAGAACTTGTGTTACCATGCTGAATGCATGTGTCTGTATTTCATATTCTGCTTAGTAAAATTGAAAACCTGAGCTACCCTTATACATTTGTGTGTGTTTTTCATTAAATATAGATATAGATATTAAATTACATCCCAAAAATTACTTTAAAAGAACGCTATGGTTGCAAAATCAAACACTGAAAAGTTACGAATTGCCAGAATTAAGGTTGCCTGTGCAACATTAATTTGGCCTCTTGTGCATATGCATTATGATACAGTCTTAATAAATTATGGCAATAATATGCAGCACTATATTATTCACCCTCCCCCAATACTGTGGTGAACTAGCAAGTTATTTTGCCTATTGTGATTCAATTGAATGCATAAAGATTTTCTGTTTAAAACAATACACGTTTTATTATTGTTTTTCACCTGCTTTTAATTTAGCTTCCTCAGTTTTTTACCTTATTCTTACTGTGAGCTTCACTTGCATAAGGCCCTGCTGCGTTTCATGGTCCTCTTTGTTGCATGGTGGCAGACGAGGCAGTCCTGAGGTAAAAATGAAATCTGCAAGATTTTGAACATTTCATGAGCCATCCAACTGCTTCCATGTGCTTTTCCAGTTCTACAACCTCAGAACTGAATGTTTCATTTTTCAAGCATTATAAGTTTTAACTTTAAAATAAACACTGAAGGAACCCGAACTAGTTTACCTGACCCTATAGATCCTGTGACTGTTGCCATCTCAAGTGTAATACACCATTGCAGCAATAACAATTTGATGTTCATTTATGTTCAGAATGGTTTCTCAGCTAGAAGATTCAGAGGTCAACAAATCCACTCAATGTATTTTTTTTTCTTTGTAGCTTTAGACTAGCGTTTTAAGCTGGAAGGTCTTTATTGTTCAGAGTGTTAGGAGCTTTCCTGAGATGAGAGAGAAAGATGCCCCTTAAGGACTTACAAATTCTTTTTAAAGGTGATTTTTTAAAAATAGACTGGGGGTAGGGGGTGAGCCTTGTCAATGCTAATTTATAATATCTGGTGAAGGTAACAAAATGCATGGCTGAGTGCTGCTGCAGTTCAGAAATTGCTTTATTATCTGACTCACACTGGTAGCAGCCTTCAGTCTGGGCACCTATCACAAAGCACCACAAGAACAACACTAGAATACAATTTTTTAAAATTCCAAGGGAACGGTGCTATTATTCTGCTTTGTAGGAGTCTGATGGGAGCCAGATACCTGTGATCTCGAATAGCTGTTTTTGCCTCAGCCTCACAGTCTGCTTCTGATTGGGGATACTTGGAAGTTAATTTTTTTGTCTAAATATTATTGTTTCCTAGAGTTATAGAGCATAAGTTTGAAAGTAATTCAGTAATGTTTTCTGATGGGTTCTTGGTTAACAA
The DNA here is from genome assembly GCF_009764565.3 of Dermochelys coriacea. NCBI lineage: Eukaryota > Metazoa > Chordata > Testudines > Dermochelyidae > Dermochelys > Dermochelys coriacea. The sequence continues at coordinate 199,103,869 of NC_050069.1, forward strand.
TATAATGATTTGGTACATTAATTAACTGTAAATTGCATTTATGCATATTTATAGCAGTAATTATGAATTATATATAATAAAGATTACAAAAACAATTAATGAGTCTCTTACTGCAGAGTGTCTGCTCCCTTGTGGGTCTCTCACATACACAGCAGCTGCTTGCCTTTCCCAATCATAGATCCCTCCTTCAAGTGACTAAACACAGAACTGTAATCCTCATCTCCAAAAAATGCAATAGTTGGCTGTTGTCTGAGGCTTTCTTGTCCTAAGCAGCCCTGCCTCACTCCTATTCAAGGGAGTTAAACCTGCTGCTGTGGGTCAAGTCCTGGCTGTTAATAGGACCTGAGGAGGCACAGAAAGGAGCTCTCACTCATGTCAGCAGGGCAGACTAACTAACTCAAACATCAGTCCCGCAAACCCATCCATAAACAGAGCCGGTTCTAGGGGTGAGCAGGCAGGGTGGTTGCCCTTATTGCTAACTTCCAGGGGGTGCTGGACTGCCGTGCCACTCAGCTGTTTCTCTCCCTCCCCCCCGTTGTTCTGATTGGCCAGCTTTTCTGTTTGTTTGTTTGTTTGTTTTCCACTGACTGATTTTTTGCTCAGCCACTCAGATGGTTTTCCACCCTGGCTGGCGAAATGGCTCCTGTCCATAAATCACCTTCTCACCTGACCCACACAAACTGCGATTTTACTTTTTAAGACATGCTCCTTAGTCATTTTGAGTACTATTAACTCTAATATATTCATCTCTTCCTCCTCCCTCCCTACCTTCTCCACATCATCCAAGCCACACAAAACTCCACTCTTTAAGATTACAATTCCCTCACCTAAAAAGGTTCAGTGAGAGGTACCAGCCAAGGCTCTAGGTGGCTCTGGCCCAGGTTGCAGCTCTGATCTATGACTGCTCACAGTGCTGCTATTCTGTGCTGGAGATATGGGGGCTCTTTCAATGCTCATTCTGGGCCTCTTTTCCCAGGAGGGGCAGGGTCTGGGTCAGATTAAAGTTTAAATGCAGGCCCTTAGCTCGCTCACAGTGTTGTTGTATTACTACACTGAGACTGTGGTAAGATGGGAAAACCACCCAAAATTCTCTCTTTTGGTTTATAGCAGAACACCTCAATTGAATTAAAGCCTTATTATGGAACATATGTCCCTTGCCACTTCCATGGGCAAAAGGGTGCCAGACCTATCAAAACCACAGGCATTGGAAGACAGGGTATGAAGGGTCTGTGACACACTGCCCCCCTCCACCACCCCTGATCCTGTTGTAACCCCTCTATGGGCACTCCACAGGGGCCAGCTGACAACTGTATTTAGCATGGATTTCACACAGAAATTGTGTTGGGGAGTTAATCCTCCTGCAAGCAGTAATAACTCCTGCTGGGTCCCTTCCAGGTTTCTACTTCCATGGCATAGCTAACGGGGGCCAGCTGCTAATGAATGACTCAGCAGGGCAGCTGTGCCGAGGCACTGGGTCTTTGTGATTATCCCAAGATACACATATCTCAGCACATCCACTGTTTTACAGGTCTGGACCCCTTTCTACTTCTACAAACACCACCTCACAAACCACACACAGAACCTGGAGCTTGAAATTCCAAGCAATAGAGAATATGACCCTGTAGTTGGTGATAGGTACAGTACATTACCCTTACATGAAATCAGCATGCATCAGTTAATTAAAGCAAAGGCAAAGAGAAGTTGGAAGCTACTTATGGTCTCCATATATATGCATTAATGCACAGTTGGTGAGATGGAAAAGAAGAATAAAAGGACAATTATAGTTTCACATCACTGGGCTTATCTTAATTAGATAAAATATTGAGTTTTAGTATCTAAGCAACATTTTGAGCAAAGAACAAGGTTTCATTGAAATTAAATCATGATCTGCTTTAATTGTTAGCTTGCATCTTTCTTCCATCTCATGTCAGATTAATCCCTTACTCTGTATTCAAACAGGATTACTTTTTATATCAAATTTAATGCTGGGGAAGTTGCCAGACTGACAGCCATGGAGAAGACATTCTCTCTTTACATACAGAACAGGTACAGCATAGACCCAAGGCAGTACAAGGCTCCCCACATTTTACCTGCTAATTAGTCTCATTCAGTTCTGGACAAGCCACTTCTAGGGATGAGTGGGTAGTTTGCTACCTTGACCCATTCAGTTCTTGACTACTTTGCTCAGGATGCCAACAAAGATCCTAATTTTGATGGTAGTGGTTGTGAGGGAGGATGTTTTGTACAATAGTGGTTAGTATGAAGGACTGAAGTCAGGATACCAAGTTTTTGTTCCAGCTATCTGCCTCATAGAGACTTGTGGGACTTAAGTATTTTTCAGTCCTCAGCTCAGAATATTATTTCCTGTGATGGAAATATCTATTCATTAACAATTGGGCTGAGGATTACAAGAATAATGGCTGAAAGAGATATGTATGTAAGTCCTCACTCAATGACATGAAGGGACTGAAGTTTATGGGAGGACTGGTTCAAATGGTGTCTCAGAAGTTGACACAATGGAACAATTTGCTTTCCTCCTGCCTCTGTATTCCTGTGAAGCAATTTCTGTCCAAATAATCATGATGTCTTGATTTTTTATAATACGCTATGTTTCTGTGCTATATTGACAGAGTATCAAGAATTGTACCCGATACATTGAAGTTGGTGGCCAAAATTTACAGCGATGATCCTAATTTGAGATGCCACAAGTTTTGGGTGTTCAACTTGAGACACCTAGACCCTAATTTTTAGAGAGACTGAGCACTGGTGGAACCCACTGACTCTAATTCAGGTACAGACACCAGAACCAACACACATGCAGCCACTAGAGGGATTCATGATCACACACACTTGAATAGATCTAACATACCAGCCAACAGAAGACAATGATACCTATCTGCACAGGTTAGTGCAGGGATCGGATACCTTTGGCACGTGGCCCATCAGGGAAATCCGCTGGTGGGCTGGGACGGTTTGTTTACCTGCAGCATCCATAGGTTCGGCCGATCGCAGCTACCACTGGCTGCAGTTTGCTGTTGGAGGCTGCAGGAAGTGGCATGGGCCGAGAGATGTGCTGGCCGCTGCTTTCTGCAACCCCCATTGGCCTGGAACAGTGAACCGTGGCCAGTGGGTGCTGCGATCAGCTAAACCTGCGGATGCTGCAGGTAAACAAACTGTCCTGGCCTGCCAGCAGATTTCCCTGATGGGCTGCATGCCAAAAGTTGCCGATCCCTGGTGTAGTCAGTCATGTTGTATTATTTTTAGACGTTTCTTCCAGCCACTGGTTCTGGAACTGAGCTAACTATGTGCAGTTTTACCTTATGCCATTTTTGTTTCTCAGTCTTAGTCATTGAGAGAAGGTGAGGATACAGTTTTCATACTAGGTGACCATTCTTCCAATGAACAGTGTCATATTTTGTGACACTGCCCACTGACATATTCTACACCTGCTCTAGTATAAGACTGAGTTATTACAGAATTCTCATTCATCTTTAATAAACCCAGTTCTGATTTTTTTTTTACTCTTCTCTTTTATTCTGTGACAAAGATTGTAGTCAGGGCAGAAGGTAAGTTTAAACTCCTATACCCCATAACAATAAAAAAATAAATAGAATAGGGAAAACTATTAAGCCCACAACAGAGAAAAATACTGGCAACTTCTTTATATGCTACATTTGTGTCTAGCTTATCCAAGCTAAATATACATTTCCTTTTAAAAATGCTGAATCTCAAACAGCAATACACAAAAAGAACAGTAAGAAACATCCTATATCCTACTAACTCCAAACCACTTAAAGGATTGGGCAAATCAATCAAACCTCTGGCTAAGAGGCACCCATGCTGCAGAGTTTGCATCTAGCTGTGAGCTCTCCTATAGTATGGGATTGATGAAGATTTGTGCCCATCTCTACTGATGAGATACTATCAGTGGCTACCACTCATCTGCTCTATAAGATATTCCCATTTCGCCTTAGATAATTTTGTCTCACTATTTGCAGTACAGTATCAAGTAGAAAGAATGTCTCAGGAGTATTGCACACCACTGAGATAACCTTGTTTAGGCATCTAAAACAAGTGGCCACTTTTTATCTACAAACACAAATATTTATTTGTTGGCGTACACTTCAGTAAGTACGCTAAGCTTAAAGTCCATTTTCCAGAATGATCTGAGCTAAAAAAACTGTCTAGTTAAACTGAAAGTTTTCTGCTACCATCCATAGGCTCTACCAATATGGCATCAGCATCAGGCCATGGATTGGATTCAACACTTCAGCGATTGCAATGATGGAAGGGAACATTCTGATCATCTAGTCTGACTCCCCTACATAACAATCCAGTCTGACCCCCTGCATCACCTAGGAAGGTCTCAGTCTTACAAACTGACATACCAAAAACAAAACCACAGAGAAACAGATTGCTATAAAAGGAAATTGAAACAAAAAGACAAATGTGAATTTGCTCTATTCAGGTTCTTATGCCATGCCCTTTGTTGTGGTATTGAGCACCCGTTTAATTGAAAACCCACGAAAATGAAGAATTAATAACATTAGCTAGAGCCAGGCATAGCGTAGGTTTGTTCTGTGCAAACCTACACACATAGTACCATCAACATAATATAGGTGAAATCCACCCCTATGCAAAGGGTCAGCACAAGACTCTCAGAAAAGTGTAGAACTTAAATGGTGCCAATGTCTTGTGCTAGCCCTCTATTTACCCAAACATGAACCCATGGAAGAACTGGTTTTGATTCTTGGAACAGATCTGGTACCATTCAAGCAATGGCACATTCAGACACTTTGAAGAATATCTTACATTGCTCAGCACTGTGGCCCATAGTGCAAATAGTTATGGATGTTAGTACTTTACATAGGAATAGTCCCCATTGATTTCAGTGAGCATAACTATTTGCAATATCAGGGCCTATGGTAAAGAGGGGTCCAAAGTAAATTGCATCGGGTAACCAGATATGGCACGTGAAAAGTCATGGTAGATAGAGACAGAGTTGGAACCTCAAGGATTTAGAGCATCAGGCAGTCAAGGTGACACCCAAACTAAGGTCTGGCAAAAAAAAAAATCAACTGTAACTAGATTCAATTTATAGTCAAATAGCATTCAGGCTGACAATTTGTATGCCAGCTAAGTGATTTTCCTTTAAAATATAATTACTTTCCCTGCACTGTTGAGGAAATAAAACAAGAAATAAATTCTATGTACTATTTTATTAAAAGAGCATCTGTCACAGAACATTGTTACTGATGTTGGACTAAATTCAGTCCTGGCACAAGCAGGTAAAAAGGAGTTCCCCCATTTAAGCCAGGGTTGAATTTGGCTCATTGTACTGATAATTTAGATGCGATTGCTTTAACCTGCAGGTCTGAATATGGCAACAGCAACCCAACTGCAAAATTCTTACCCTCTCTCTACTACCCTACTCCTCAGAAAGGAAGAAGACTTGTGACCACTCTGGTACATGGCTGGGTGTAACAACACTTTCTGCTAAGAGTTATATGGATTAAGGGTTTCTGTGGGTGACAGAGAGTAGTTTGGGTCAGTCATTATCATGAATCATCTGCATCATTGGAGATTTTTAAGAGTAGGTTAGACAAACACCTGTCAGGAATGGTCTAGATAATACTTAATCCTGCCATTAGTGTAAGGGACTGGACTAGATGACCTCTCAAGGTCCCTTCCAGTCCTATGATTCTATGAAGGGCACCTTCTGAGGCTCATTCAATGGGCTTAGAGTGCTTTAGTATATACCATGGGTAAACAAGGCATTACGAATACTAAATTCTATTCTAAACACATCTCAACAGGTCTGTCATCAAACTCAGACATATAATGCTGAAAGCAGACAGGCAGCAGTCATGTCATTTTGGCATCTGTGGAACTGTGGTTTATGTCTCTTGAACTGGACTACAGACCCACATTGAAACAACACCAGAACTTCATGCGGTGCTCTCCAGTCAAGTCCTCATTGTCTGGGGGGATGGAGGTGAGTCATGGTAGTTCCTTGTCAGAGGGAGGAGCCATTGCAGATGGGTTTGTTAATGCTGGTGACATAATAAGGTTATCTTCTTGATTTGTGTGACAGCCAATAACTCACAAAATCTCATGGTCAGAGAGGTATACAAGTCAAATAGGAGATTAGCCAGTACAACCTGTTCTTTTGTGATTTATAGGTTAAAAGCTCTGCATTAGTACATTTGATGAGGGAGTGACATCTTGCATTCTGATCCACAAGCATGAGACAAAGTGAAGGCTATTACTTTTTAGGCTGCAGTGTGCTGTGATTATAACTACTCTGCAAATTTAATTCATATTGATAACATCTCATGTAGTGAGCAAACTATTTTGAAGAATTAAACCTTCCAGTTTGTTCCCAGCCATTCACTGAGCAGTAGAACATTTCAAAATAAATGCCACTGTCTTTTTCTCTTCCACCATCTAGATTAAAATGGGATTTAATTCCGTAGACAAAACAATTACCATTACTAACTGTGATTTATTTCTTACCACCGTTTGTAAGAAAAGTATTCTAAGTTGTTTGACATTTTCTCTTATGAGCAGGAGTCAAAATATCTGCTGTTACTGACAGCTACCAGCTAAAAGTATACAGTAGAGACAGAGCCTACCAGGAAGAGAAAGGAAGGGCTCTTCTTATTTTCCACCTATCTTAGTCACAAGAGTTCCATCTCTAAAGGTATGGCTACACAGCAACTAGACAGCCACAGCTGCCCTTTGCCAGACAACTCGGGGTCATGGAACTTGGGCTATGGGGCTGTTTCATTGCTGTATAGACTTCTGGGCTCAGGCTGGAGGCTGGGCTCGAGGCCCCTGTGAGATGGGAAGGGTCCCAGAGCTCAGCTGCAGCCCGAACCTGGAAGTCTACACAGCAATGAAACAGCCCCAGAGCCCGAGCCCAAATCAGTTGGCAGAGGCCAGCTGTGGGTGCCTAATTGCTATGTAGACATATCCTAATAGCTGAATTTGAGCACTGCCAGTATGTGTCCCGTGGTGTTGCTATGTAAAGAGCTTCTGCAGCCACGAGCAGAGATGCCAAGGGAATGTATAAGGGAAAGAGATGAAGATTTCACCATTGCCTATCTCCTTCATAATGGGGTGAGGTATGTGGGTAAAGATGCCATGAGCATAGTTTGAGAGTGGAGTTCTGGGCATAGGGTGCTGTACAGCAGCACTCCCTGCCTTGAAGTGGTTTCCATCATACACAGGGTTTACAGTTTGGTTCAATGGCTTTCCCCAGCTCTATACATATTGTTCCAGTGCCCCTGGTTCTGGGGCCGATGGAGAGGGGGGAGAGAAAGGGTTAAACAGAAGCACAGCTGAGAATACCAGTGATTCTTCCTAAAAATCTCTGAGGAAAACAATTGTGATTTCTGTATTATTTATTGGAGGAAAAAATCACTGTGACAAATGTATAACCCTAGGGCTCATCTTGCCCTCATTGAAATCAATTGCAAAATCCCATTAATTTCAATGAAAGCAGGATTGAGACTGCAATCCAGCAAAGCATGTGCCTAAACACTTGCTTAAGTGCTTTGCTGGATCAGGTCTGAGTCACTGAGGCCTAATCCTACCCCAAGCGAAGTAAATGGAAATAATTCAATTGACTTCAATGGGAATTGGATCAGGCTCACAGCAGTGAGTGAGTATACATTTTAATGGCTATCTTTGACTCACAAAGTGCTCAAAATATCTACTTTAAAAAAAATGAACGAAAGCTGAATTTAGGAAGAGTGGAGCTTGTAATATTTGCAAGGCCGTAAGCTGAAGTTATAACATGAAGGTAACCTCTAATAGCGAACAGCATGCAAAGCCCTGATCCTCCAGTTCAATCCACATTGATGAAGCCCTGCACTGATATAGAGCCCCATTGAAGTCTATGAAGTTCTTCACAGACACAGGACTCTGTCCACATGGATCCAGTGTGAAGATTGAGGCCCAACTTGGTAAAATAACTTCTCTGTGCTAGTTCTCAGTGGGAATTCATATATATGGTTGGAAGTTTTTATATCAAGCCACTTTTAAATTCTGAGTTAACTTTTAAGAAGTTGAACAAATTTCAAGTTGTGAAAAAGTAAGATTCTTAAAAATCTTATACCTAAAACCCAATTGATCTGATTCAACTCAAATGTTCAAGAACATTTATGCTCTGAATAGGGAATACACATGAGAAATTTTCTGCAGAAAGTAGCTTTTTCCAGAAAGTCTAAGTCTTTTCAATTTTAGGCTTATAATGATTGGTGACTTATAATTAGAACCCAGATACTACAGTGATGAGCACAATATAGGAATTTAAAATAGAATAGAATAGAATAGGCACTACAAGATTTTTCAGTATTTAAAACGTGTCCTAATTCAAGATGGGAAACGAAGTCAAAATCTCAACAACAAAAATTGTGAACCAAAAATTGTAAAGAATTGGACTGGATAAAAATCAAAATCATTTCTTTTTATTTCAACCTTTTAAAAATCATTTTTTACTTTTTAATATAAAATTAATTTAAATATCATACAATATCATCATCTTATTGTGGTCAACATTAAAACTTACCATTTACCAAATTTCCAGATTTGTCCCCTAAATTTAGAATAGAACATCAGGGAAGTAACTGTGTGGTAACAGTTGGTAAATGTTAGTGTTTCAATGGTTTCTATTGACCATATATCCCTCCATATATCCCATAATATAAAATATAAAATCATTCATAATATCTGTAATAAACTCCATTGTTCCATTCAGATTTATCTTCACCAGTTACATGAATTATTTTTTTATTTCATTCTTAAACCTAATAAGAAATTTGTGATTTCTTGTACAATGGGTGCCATTAAAATAAAAATCAGGCTGTAACAGCAATTACTACATCCTGATAAAAGAGATACAACGCTATTCCCCTATACTTAGACTATGAAATAAAAATGTGGTAACTGTTGGTAAATGCTGACCTTTCAATGACAACTATTCTAATTAGGCATGTTTGAGAAGAATTTTAACTATATGAAAAACATGAATAATACTCAAACTGGTTTAATGACCATTTATTTTCATGAAACTGGTTACAAAATGTTCTATTTCATGAAACCTGTAAAGTAATAAACATGTTTTTCATACAGTTAAAGTTCTTCTTAAACTTGGATATTTAGGGTTTCCATTAGTATCTCAGATATACAATGCACCAAATTAGACTGATTTACTATATTTATTAAATTAATGCAGACATTTTACATACTCATGACCTTGCTTCGACGTTCTATGCTAAGTAAATACCAGCACAAGAGTAATTACTTTTTCTTCTTTACTCAATCAATGAAAAATAGAAATTGATTTAATGTACCATTATAATTAAAATCTTTATTCTCATGGTCCTACTTGGAGAAAGGTTTTGTTAATTCTACTCTTGTAATTTAGCTGACTTTCATTAAGATATTTAGCCTATAATAGTGGAAGTGACATATTGTGGCAATGCTGTGAAATTTCTTGCATAACTGCTGCGTGCCTGGATTTTCACACCACAAAACTAACATGAAAGGCATGACTAAGTTGTGAAATCAAATTATAGATGCAATGGAAATTCACAGCTGGAGCTGAAACATGCCAGGTAGGGTGGAACACATTCACAGATTTTATATTATATCCTTGTTTTTTTTTCCAAAAAAATAAACCCACTAATGAGCCCTGGTGTTTTCTAAGGATTTTTATCCTTTAAATAGCCTCTTGGTTTTAAACTTTAAAAAAACAACTACAAATATTACACAGTAACTTTAAAAAAAACACAGAGAGAGAGAGAGAGAGAGAGAGAGTCAATGACAATGGGCCAAATTCATCGCTGGTGTAAGTCCACTGCCCATAATTATTTTGCCATTTATTTTAACTCAACTTGGCAATATCACCAAGTTTTCAAGATGATGCCAGTGCAAGTCTATGTGGTGACCATGAGCTGATGAGATGAAGAGTAAAAGAAAGTCAATAAATATATACACCATTGAGACAATGATGTCAAAATAAAAAAGTGAAAAAGAAGTGAGGCCTGGACAAGAACAAAACAAAGTCAAAACAAATCGAAGGCTTAAACGAGGGGCAACCAGATGGAATACTGCTCTCCTGGCAATAATTACATTTATTTAGGGTGAGGATCCTAACTTATATTAGAAAGGGAAGGGAGTAAATGGGAGAGAGACCCCCACTTAGGTCCCTATGAGGACTACCAGATTCTTGAGTCCATGCACATACAAGTGATTCAGTCTAATCATCCACATACCCCCCCTCCAAGAGCTGGTGAGCAGAGAGTGGCAAGGAATGGAAGGAGCCATAACTTCACCCCTTCTATTCATTGGCCAGAATAACTGAGTCAGTGTGGAAGGAGTCAGTAATTTACCATTGGCCTATACTCGTATTGCTGTAGGCCAATGGTGAATTACTACTACCAGGAAGCAAGGACAAAGGAAGAGAGGGAGAGTTACTTACTGCTGTGTCTGAACCAAATGTTTTGCTAGGTTACTTCTGGAGTGGTGCAATTCACACACAACCCCTTGGGTTGTGCCTAAAGTCACAATCTAGCCCTTAATAAATATGGTGAAAGAAGATGGAAATGATCTATTAAGTCATGCAGTCCACGTCGCTGGTGAGCAGGGTTGCACCCTATTGCATATTAAGAATGTTTGTCCATTTTTGTTTTAAATGTGATAAAGCTCCCAAAATTGTCCTTAGGACTTTATGGATAAGGCAAATACAACTCATTGTCAGAAAGCTTTTTCTGGTATTCCGCTTAAAATTATATATTATATTATATAACTTGAACCCATTATTCCCGCTTATATCCCTCTATTTTACCATGCTGAATAACTTCTTTACCTCCCTGTTTTCACCTACTAAAGATTTGTAGGCTAAATGTATGTTCCCCCCTAAGTTGTCAGTTATCCAAATACATATTTTAATCTTTCCTTAAAAAGGAAAAGTCACTTTCGCCAGCCCCCACTCCTAGTTTTGTTGCTTTTCTCTGAACTGTCATCTTTCTGGTAATGAGGTGCCTAGAAATTAACATAATATTTGATCTGTGGACTGTTACTTCCCTGCTTCATGATGTGATGTCTCTGTAGACCAAAACTGTATTGGCCATTTTTGGGTGCCATCTGAAAGGGTAAACCCACATATATGATGAACATGCACTTCCAAAAATCCTATTTCAAGGGGTACTTCTTAACTGAGATGCCCACTGTCCAGGAGAGCTTGTCCTTTCAGATGTTATGGTCAGTGCCACAACATGGGAAGTGTATAATCCCAAATAAAATTGCTGGGTTGGTGCAAAATACATAGCCTACCTTCTGATCATGAGCCCCTGTAGGATTGGTATCTGAGTTCCTGTGACTTACAATTATTTTAAATCACACTTTCTGTTTAATCAGATATGGTTTCTTCTGGTGTTAGTGATAGCAAGTATTTATACACCTCATGTAAACGCAAAACTTTGTCCCCTTTTTATCCCATATCTTTTCCATCAGACAATTAGATATAATGACACAAGTAAAGAATGACTGTCAGAAAGCCAAGAGTTTACCATGCAGCTGAATATCTCCAGGAGCTGTACATTAATCAAATGTGTATGGCAGTGGTTGAATTTATTGTGCAGTACTACCTGAATAAACTGGCAGGCCTGGAACACACATCATTCTGCAAATAATAACACAGTACAATATAGCTCAGCATGCTGTGACACACCAATGGCATCTGTAAATTAAAGATAATCAGTAGACCTGTTGCACGGAAAGGGATAAAAGTGAATCCAGGTGGTTTGCAATTATTCCAGGAACAGCATCTGCTGCTAGATGAAATGGGATAATAGCTTCAAAAACAACAAAACATCATGAAATGTATTTTTTGGGTCTCAGTGGTAGTTTCCAAATCCCAGGTCTAATCATTAATCACTTTGGAAAATCTTGGCTGCTTATCCTATTTCTTTGCAAAATGCTGGGATTTATCTCATGCTTTAATTTCTTTTTCTTTATTAGGTAGAGATTAATTCTGTATACTCTGCCTTTGTCATTGGCTTTGGAATTGGATGGTCCAATTCTGCACGAACACTACCACAGCTGGGCTATGATACATATTTAAAATGTCTTTTCACTATAACAAGGAGAAAGAAGGCTAGGACAAGGCGTGGCCTGCCAATCTAAACACAGCACTGGGAGCCAGTAACCAGTAATTCAACTTCTGCTTCCCTCTGTGTTGAAGGTTAAATAATTTAACTCTGGGCCTCAGTATCCAAGTCTGGAGAACAGTGATAATATCATCTGCCCGATTTATATGGGTTTTGGGGAGGGTTAAGTAATTGTTTCTAAAGTCCAATGAAAATGAGAAGCATCACAGAAAGGGATAAAGTATTCTTTACTACTAATAAGACCAACCAAGGCAATACATGATTTCATGTTTACAATGCATGTGAAATGAATGAAGGAACACAATCTAAAAAAAAAAGACATGTGGGGACATGATAACTCTAAAACATTTGATGGTCAGCAATACATGATAAGAGAATAGGACTATCACACTAAACAAGAGCTGGAACATAAGCTAAGGTTAAAAAAGAATACGTTTAGATTGGATAAAGATGTAAGGAAAAATATTTTGAACAGTAAGATCGTTCAGATAATGAAACAGTTTGCCTACTGCTATAGATATAAGCACACATACGCCTAGTTTTCAAGGACAGATTAAATCCATGTGTATGAATAATATTACAGTGGGCACAACTAAAAAGTCAACGTTTACTAGCAGGAATTACATAATGGTAACTACTATAGAAAGGGACCTTCTTGCTTGACCCTGGATGTCAGATTAGAGGAATAAAGATGTTCCATCCAATTCTATTTCCTATGAGGTTATATAATGCACCTGATTCTGTTTTCAAGTTCTGACCAAAGGGGAATGAGAAATAATGGAACTGAGCCATCTCACCTCAACCATTAATGGCCCCATTTTTTCCAAATACTGCCTGTGAAAATGGGTATGCAAGTGTTTATGCAAATTGCAGCAGTGGAACTTCAGAAGCCAGTAAGAACATTTGGCATAGCTATTGGGTTGCATTAGATTACTGTGGATGAAGTAAAGAAAGACTAAGGCCTGATTTTCAAAGTGATTGAATATACCCATATCAGTGAATGCTAGATGCTGAGGAGGAGGAGGGAATAAGATGGAGGAACTCTTTGAGCACTAATTAATACATACCATATGTATTTCTCCATGATTATGATTATAGTCACTCCATAAATAAGGGCTTGTCTCCACTTACCGGGGGATCAACGTGTGGTGATCAATCCACCGGGAGTCAATTTAGTGGGTCTAGTGAAGACCCGCTAAATCAACTACCAATTGCTCTCCCATCAACTCTGGTACTCCACCGGAACAAGAAGCATAAGGTAAGCCAATGGGAGAGTTTCTCCCATCGACCCAGCACAGCACAGACACCACAAAAGGTCAACCTAAGGTACATTGACTCCAGCTATATTACTTATATAGCTGGAGTTGTGTAAGTTAGGGCGAATGAGCCCCATAGTGTAGACTTGCCCTAAACATGTAATTTAGGATTTTTCTGTGATCCCATGTTCAGTTCCCTGATCCACCACAAACTTTTTGTGTGACCTTGAATAAATCCCTTAGTCTCACTGTGCCTCAGATCCCCATTTGTAAAGTGTAAATAATTTGAATAGTACTTCCTGAGCTCAGAGAAATATATGTTAATGATTGTGAGGTGTTCAGATAATGGGTGCCATACGTTATATTATATCCATTCATATGTGTTATTAAATGGATTTTTAAGACAATTTTAATAAATGATACATCTCCCCTCCCCTCCAAATAGCCAGAGCATGACTTTTAGTATAATTTCCCATGCAAATACAATTTAATAATTAAAATTTCAAGTACTGGGGCCTTTCTTATATTTTCATTGGAGGGGGGTAATCAAAAGTTTGGCATAAGCATTTTTAACTGTGACAAACCTATGACTTTCCCCATGACAAACAACCAGCCTTATCCAAGATGAATAGATGCCAGTGGTTGGTTTATTGACTCAGAGTGCTCACGCCTTTTTTTCCCCTGACGACTATTTCACTTCAATGAATTAGTCAGCGTGGGAGGAAGGAGAGAACATGAGGCTCCAGATCACTTGCTGAAATAGAATTGGCACCTGGCAAATAGCACAAAAGACAACCTCTCACTAATATCAGTCACCACGTCGGAACTGCTTCTCGTCCTCTCACTTTCATTGAAATACTTATATTCATCTGTGCCCTTATGTGTACATCAGAACTGAAAATGTGTGAGTTGGTGACCCCATTCGCCAATGTCTTTATTCATCAGCCATAATTATAGGCAGCAAGAGTGGTAACTCTTATTGGCAAAGTTGCCCAAACACCTTATAGAATGTGGTCCAGAGCTATTTCAATGTCTCAGGGAATGGGACTCTCCCCACTTCCTTTGGGACACAATTCTGCAATCTAATAAACCTCACAAAGGAAAAAGTATCAGGAAACGCTTCCCTAATTTACCTTTTCCAATTTCATCTGATTATTTCTTACTATGAAACTCCCCTTTTTCCATTTTAAATGCATTCTTTACCTCCTTCCCCTCCAAACCTTAGTCAACCTGTAAACACTAAAAGTCATGTTTTTTAAAAATTAGTTGTATGCAATCATTTGTACAAGTGATTACTGAGATTTTGGAACCATGTTAAGTGACTGCATGTGCAAATGACTAGTAAGGCACCAAAAAATAGCAATTCAACTGCTTGAGCACCCAAATTTTCATGCACAGTCACTATAAACCAATTGCACAAATATAGTCCTGTAATTTCATGTGGAACTCAAACTTACCATTTTTGAGACCATGGCACTGATTGTTTATAACTTATACAGTTGGCACAGTATTTGTTACAGGTCCTGCAGCTTGTGCCTTCTTGGAATAAGTGTCAAGCTTTGGTATCAGTGTATTGTTTACAATTATGATAATGACTGAGTGGAAATAATGGGCTTGGGAGTCACATTATCTATGCAGCTGCAAGGTAAAATAATATTCTGCCACATACTACACTGTGGCACATAAATTAACACACGCAAAAAGCTTTGATAACCAAGAGATTGGAGTGTTTGTTTGCAATCTCAAGAGCAAAGACAGACAATTGCTATGCAAAAAGAAAAGGAGTACTTGTGGCACCTTAGAGACTAACAAATTTATTAGAGCATAAGCTTTCGTGAGCTACAGCTCACTTCATCGGATGCATTTGGTGGAAAATACCTTTTTTTTTTTGAAACAATGGGTTTTATCATACACACTGTAAGGAGAGTGATCACTTAAGATAAGCCATCACCAGCAGCGGTGGGGAGGGGGGGAAAAGGAGGAAAACCTTTCATGGTGACAAGCAAGGTAGGCTATTTCCAGCAGTTAACAAGAATATCTGAGGAACAGTGGGGGGTGGGAGGAAGAAATAACATGGGGAAATAGTTTTACTTTGTGTAATGACTCATCCATTCCCAGTCTCTATTCAAGCCTAAGTTAATTGTATCCAGTTTGCAAATTAATTCCAATTCAGCAATCTCTCATTGGAGTCTGTTTTTGAAGCTTTTTTGTTGAAGGATAGCCACTCTTAGGTCTGTGATCGAGTGACCAGAGAGATTGAAGTGTTCTCCAAATGGTTTTTGAATGTTATAATTCTTGACGTCTGATTTGTGTCCATTCATTCTTTTACGTAGAGACTGTCCAGTTTGACCAATGTACATGGCAGAGGGACATTGCTGGCACATGATGACATATATCACATTGGTAGATGCGCAGGTGAACAAGCCTCTGATAGTGTGGCTGATGTGATTAGGCCCTATGATGGTGTCCCCTGAATAGATATGTGGACAGAGTTGGCAACGGGCTTTGTTGCAAGGATAGGTTCCTGGGTTAGTGGTTCTGTTGTGTGGTATGTGGTTGCTGGTGAGTATTTGCTTCAGATTGGGGGTCTGTCTGTAAGCAAGGACTGGCCTGTCTCCCAAGACCTGTGAGAGTGATGGGTCGTCCTTCAGGATAGGTTGTAGATCCTTGATGATGCGTTGGAGAGGTTTTAGTTGGGGGCTGAAGGTGATGGCTAGTGGCGTTCTGTTATTTTCTTTGTTGGGCCTGCCCTGTAGTAGGTGACTTCTGGGTACTCTTCTGGCTCTGTCAATCTGTTTCTTCACTTCAGCAGGTGGGTATTGTAGTTGTAGGAATGCATGATAGAGATCTTGTAGGTGTTTGTCTCTGTCTGAGGGGTTGGAGCAAATGCAGTTATATCGTAGAGCTTGGCTGTAGACAATGGATCATGTGGTATGATCTGGATGAAAGCTAGAGGCATGTAGATAGGAATAGCGGTCAGTAGGTTTCCGATATAGGGTGGTGTTTATGTGACCATCGCTTATTAGCACCGTAGTGTCCAGGAAGTGGATCTCTTATGTGGACTGGTCCAGGCTGAGGTTGATGGTGGGATGGAAATTGTTGAAATCATGGTGGAATTCCTCAAGGGCTTCTTTTCCATGGGTCCAGATGATGAAGATGTCATCAATGTAGCGTAAGTAGAGTAGGGGCCTTAGGAGACGAGAGCTGAGGAAGCGTTGTTCTAAGTCAGCCATAAAAATGTTGGTATACTGTGGGGCCATGCGGGTATTTCCACCAAATGCATCTGATGAAGTGAGCTGTAGCTCACGAAAGCTTATGCTCTAATAAATCTGTTAGTCTCTAAGGTGCCACAAGTACTCCTTTTCTTAAAGGGAATTGAGAGGGACTTAAATAATATTTATTTTCTTTTTATGTGACTAAGTTTATGGAATGGTATGCCAGGCCTTTCCAAACTTTCCACTATGGCTGAGCAAATAATTTGCAACAAATACTTTATCCAATGGATTTAGAACTTTTTTTTCTCCCTTCCTTCAAATGGAATATCTGGACTAGGAATGTTATAAAACTCTGGGCTTGCTTTTGATCTCACATCAATTTTATAATGGAGTTACTGCACTGGCTTCAGACAGACTTATACATGAGTAGAGCTAGATAAAAAAATTTTGGATTAAACTTTTTTTCACTGAAAAATGCAGATTTGAGTTTACTGAAAATTTCAATTTTCAGAATTTTGTACAAATCCATAAACTTTTTTTAGCTTGACAATTTTTGAAACATTTCAACTTTTCAATTCAAAATGGCTTTTCATTTTGACTTATATTTCATCTTAAAGGTACAAATCTCAAAAATGTTTAATTTTGGGTTAAACTAATCATTTTTGTTTGCACACTTTTTTTTGGTTCACAAAAAATTTGAAAAAGTTTTCATTTTGAGTCAGCCTGAAACAATATTTTTTTAATTCAGCCACTGAAAAAAAAAAATTATATGCACAGCTCTACTCCTGTGTTATGCTGGTGTAACTGTGAACAGAGGCCCTTTGTCTTTATATGCATCCACCCACATTTCACTCAGGAAGAACTTATTTGTTCTGTCTTCAGAATGTGATTTTTAAGAAGGAAATTGTGGATTTTTCCTACTTTTCTACCACTTAAAAGTTTTCCTTTAATTTCCCAATCTACCCCTCTTTAGTAGAAATGTACAATGTAGGACAGTCACATGGTGTTTGTTTGATTGCTTCTTCAAGCAGTTGTACAAATCACTTGGCAAGGGGGTGCTGCAGAATGACAATCACAAGACCTGAATCTTACTTCTGGAGACTCCATAGATAGGTTTGCAATGCCTCAGTCTCTCACAGACTTGGAGCATAGAAGACAGAATCCAGATTTAAGATTGTGCTGTACTATTTCTGCATTATGTTGCCTCACTGCATTTTTGCAAAAATATTTAGATATACAATGTATGTTGATGAAGCTATTTTCACATCAGCAAAAAGTCCCTCACAATTGGCTTGAGTTATCTACTCTCAAGCTAATTCCTCTCCACTTAACCTAGCTAAGTTTGATCTTTAAATATTCAGGGTAAATAGGCCAAATCCCCTGAGATGGGATATTAGATGGATGGGATCTGAGTTACTATAGAAAATTCTTTCCTGGGTATCTGGCTGGTGAATCTTGCCCATATGCTCAGGGTTTAGCTGATTGCCATATTTGGGGTTGGGAAGAAATTTTCCTCCAGGGCAGATTGGAAAGGCCCTGGAGGTTTTTCGCCTTCCTCTGTAGCATGGGGCATGGTTGACTTGAGGGAGGCTTCTCTGCTCCTTGAAGTCTTTGAACCATGATTTAAGGACTTCAATAGCTCAGACATGGGTGAGGTTTTTCATAGGAGTGGGTGGGTGAGATTCTGTGGCCTGCGCTGTGCAGGAGGTCGGACTAGATGATCAGAATGGTGCCTTCTGACCTTAGTATCTATGAATCTATAAGTGAGAGCGGTGACACTGCAAAACACTCTGTGTGTTTGAATTAGCAGCATAGAGCAGCTGGGGCTCTGCTATATTACTAGTTCCAGCATCAGCCGCACTTGAGCTTCAATCCATTCTAGCTATTTTGAGATTAAAGCACCGCTTAGCTAGAGATTTTTGTGTGGGAACAGAAGTTGTGTTAGGGGCAACATATGAATTAACACCTTGAGCTAACAGCGCGAGGAAGACAAGTCTTAAATCAATAACAAGATGCAGAACTTATGCATATGGCTTATGTGTGAAGGTATGAATCATATGTAGCAGTGCTCTGCCCTCAGCAAGATTAACACAATAATTGTATTGATGATTCAACTGAAAAAACACCAATAAGAAACACAAGAGATACATATCCATACACCAACAATAAAGAGGACAATGCAGTGCCTATGAGAACCAATTGTCTTTGAGCCGTAGATGGCAATTGCAGCCGGAAAAGTAAAACATTCCAAGATCCATGGTCAGCACTATCCAAACCTCTCCCCCAGCTTCCCCGCCCCAAAAAACAAAACAAACCACAAAAGGGCCATTGATGACTAAGGAGCTATGTCAGCTAGGAAAAGACCTCATTAGAGAGAGCCAGAGAACACATCCGCTTAACTTGCAGAAAACCTTCCAGGGAAGTTGCATTTGACCTAGAGTTCCAGAGCGGAGAGGCTTGCAGGGAACAGGAGCTCTCTGGCTCCCCCTATGAAAAAAAGGAGAGAGTGAAATGGGCACTTAGCTGCTGGCAGGTTCAATTTGCATAATTATCACGTGCCTCCGTATAGTGTGGTGAAATATTTGAAGTTGTATTGTTAGGAGTTCCCGGGTGTTGTGTTCATATGAATGTTGTTAGCTTGGCTGCATTGTGGGGCAGGGAGTTTCTGGAGATAGAGGGTGCTGCAGTTTGGGCAGGGGCGGGCAAACTTTTTGGCCTGAGGGCCACATTGGGCTTCCAAAATTGTATGGAGGGCTGCTTAGGGGAGGCTGAATAATATTAATACAATATTAGAGATATAAAATTAAAAGCTATTGCCAGGATTCTCAAATGGGACTAGTGAAATGTGGGTGCCTGAATTTTTTTGTGTGCCCACTGTGAGATGCCTCAAAGGGACCTGCTTTTCAGAAAGTGCTGAGAAATAATCCCCTGAAAAATCAGGCCCTTTTAAAAATTATCTGAAGTTGGAGATAAACAATTAAAGGATTCAAATTCCATCCATTTTGAAAATCTTACCCAAAAATCTTACCACTAAATCAATGATGCCTTTCTTTGTAACATCCTTAAAACCATCAGCACCACATTTGGCTCTAAAGACAAAGATTTAATGGGCTTGGAAATCAAACTATTTCTGTCACTGCTACAGTAGATGGGAGTAGGTCGGAGCTGAGGCCCAGTGGGGAACCTTTCACCACATTGCCCAGGCTATATCTGCTCTGTGGATGAACAAAGGACTTTGCTCTGAGCATTGTCATGCCAGGTTTTTCACAAGCCCTAAATTCACACCTACATTTTCTTTTTACTTTTCTATTGAAGAAAGTGGTGGCGGGGGGAAGCAAAAGAAACCTTTGTATCCCTGGAAACATCATCCTTCATGGGGTTGGTGTGCATACATTTGTGGATGAAGATGATTGAGAAGTTGTACCACAGTGACCGTCAGATCCTGTCTTCCAAAGTTAATGTAAAATCCTCTCTTCAGAAATAGTGTCTCCAGTATGACACATGTCCAGCTATTCCAATCCATGTTCCAAGTGTTTCTCCATAATGAAACCGTAAGACAATACATTCTTTTTCAAACCTGCATTATGGCCACATTAGAATAGACTCCTTTATTTCTTCATTCTCTGTCTTTTGGAGGCTGGTCAATCAAATGACCAAGAATAATCAGCCTCTCTGCTGATGCCCACAGGGAAGGAGATAGACAAGCCAACACTGTTTGGCTGTTCAATGAATCCTTATTTCATGATAGCAAATTTAGAAATGTTACCCATTCAAAAACATACTATATTCTGCATGGAGATGAGCCGAATAATTTACACAGGGACAGATACCAGAAAGAAAGCACAACAGATGAAATAACAATGGGATCTCAGAGCCAGAATGAAAAGTACAGGTTGCTGCTGCTGCCACTATTTCTTCCGTGTCAGCGGAGCTTATTTTACAAAAGCTACTCTCGCTTCTCTGATTGTTTAAGGAGGAGAGGCAAGAAGATCAGTAAATCTTTGACATAGTGCAAGCACGGAGAGAGATATATTTATTATGGTAGGGGGAGAATATGAAGGAAAATTACTAGTAAAAAGGCAACAAAACTGGTGGGCTCCAGGCCAGGTTCCTTAAGGCAGATGGTACTGTCAGTTACAACTGCAACGGAAAATCTAGCAGACAACAGGGGCAAGCAACAACATATTTGGAGATTGCTACCGGCTGTTACACCAAACCATATACCCTCTTCTGAGGAGGAGGAAAAAGCTTTGCGTTTAGACTCTTAGTTTATTTGATGGCAAAAATTAAAAGACTCCATTAGAGCTGTCAAGATTGCAAATGCCAACAATGCTGTATCCTGTAGTAAGCTCTTTAAGCCTGAGATTGGCAGAATACTATACTTTTTATAAAAAAAAAAAAAAAGTGGGTAGCATGTTCTCCATGATCCCTTTATTTAGCCTATACCATCCTGGTGTCCTAGCCTTAGAGAGGAGGCGTGGTTGCAACTCCCTCTGTAGCTACCCCTGTCAGGAAAACTCTGTATTACATAGAAGGCTAGGGGAGATAGCCTTGAATGATGCGAGCCACTTTCTTCCTGCCACAGTGAAATACTGCCTCACTGGTATGCAACATACATGTCTCCTCAGGAGCAGCAGCTGCCCAATAATGAACCATTACCATCACTTGTACCGCTTACCAATCAAAAGCAGCAAAACCAGCCGTTTTCTCTACCTACTGCCTCTACCGTAGCCTTCCCTTTCTTCCTGACTGGTGCTGCTTGCTAGCTCCTCCTTTTTCACTGATGCTGCTGGAAGTGGAGCAGAGGGGTCTGGGTTTTTTTCCCCTGTCCCTTCCAGTGGTTCTGAATGCTCAATGAAGATGTAATAATCAGAAAATTAAGAAGCATGCCTCTAGCAGGTTCTACAGAGTACAGAGCATGTACAAATGGCAATATAGTGGCCTATAATTTAGCCAAATCTGGGTAGATTTTCACAGGGACCGCAAAAAGCACCGAGGAATATTTATTTATATTTCTTCAAATTTCTAAAAATACCACTGGAGGGCCCCGATCAAATGCTCCAAGTGCCTCTTCCATAAATTAAAAATCACAACCTAAACAAATAATTGCTCATAAATAGGTCCACCTCTGCCCACCCTTTTCCCAAACCGTTGTAGGCAAGAAAGAAAGATTCCTCTGTGAAATTTCTGCACAACCCCATAAAGTGCTAGAATGCTTAAAAAAAACCTTTTAAAAGTAGGCAAATATTGGCAAAACTACCTTTTTCCAGTCCTAATCTTGCTGTTTTGAAAAGCTTTATTGATTTTTATGATAACTTAAAAAACAAAACAAAAAAAAAACTAACAACTACCTGAGCTAGAGAGCAAGGATGGAAAATTTGAACCCAAACCACTAAAATTTGTCAAGCTGATAAGCAATTGGAAGCAAGATGTTCATGCATGCTGTAGGGAAATTCTGCAATGCCATAGTGATAGACTGCGGCACCAAAAGAGGTCTTTACTATATCTGTCTTCCACAGTCCTGCTAAATCAAGATATTTGCCTCCTGAACTTTCCTCAGTTAGGTCCCAATTCAGCAAAGCACTTAGCCTTAATGTTAAGCAAGTGAACAGTTGCATTGAGTTAAAAATATTCATGCATCATAGGAGAGAGGGGAAATTCTGAACTGGTTGGACTTTATAAATGCCAGATCTTGATCAAATGTGGACACAGGAATCAATAGGCCCTCAGCTAAAGTCCCAAGGAAAGGAAAACCAAAAAAGGATCATAGACAAAGTGTTTCTGTGGGTGTCTATGCTGCAATGATGGGGTTTGATTGCAGCTCTTGAAGACATACCCAACCTAGCTTGGGTACCAGAGCAGTGACCCCACAACAGCACAGGCTTCAGCATGGACTTGCCACCTGAGAAAGTACCCAGGGTTCTGGATGGGCTTGTACAGCCTGCACTGATGTTTATGCCGCTGTGGCTCCACTGATCCAGTACTTGAGCAAGCTAGATTAAAGCTAGCTCAGGCATGCCTGCAGGAGCTGCAGTCACACCTAGTGATTGCAGTGTAGACATACCTTGTGTGGCAGATTCAGTGCAACTTATTTCCCCTCCAAGACCTAGGATAACATCTTAGTCCCACAACATGAATCGTAAAATGCCTATTAAGAACATAAGAATGGCCATACTGGGTCAGACCAAAGGTCCATCCAGCCCAGTATCCTGTCTACCAACAGTGGCCAATGCCAGGTGCCCCAGAGGGAGTGAACCTAACAGGTAAGAATCAAGTGATCTCTCTCCTGCCATCCATTTTTACCCTCTGACAAACAGAGGCTAGGCACTCCATTCCTTACCCATCCTGACTAATAGCTCTTAATGGACTTAACCTCCATGAATTTATCCAGTTCTCTTTTAAACCCTGTTATAGTCCTAGCCTTCACAACCTCCTCAGGCAAGGAGTTCTACAGATTGACTGTGAGCTGAGTGAAGAAGGACTTCCTTTTATTTGTTTTAAACCTGCTGCCCGTTAATTTCATTTGGTGGCCCCTAGTTCTTATATTATGGGAATAAGTAAATACCTTTTCCGTATTCACTTTCTCCACACCATTCATGACTTTATATACCTCTATCATATCCCCCCCTTAGTCTCCTCTTTTCCAAGCTGAAAAGTCCTAGCCTCTTTAATCTGTCCTCATATAGGACCCGTTCCAAACCCCTAATCATTTTAGTTGCCCTTTTTGGAACCTTTTCTAATGCCAGCATATCTTTTTTGAGATGAGGGGACCACATCTGTACGCAGTATTCAAGATGTGGGTGTACCATGGATTTATATAAGGGAATAAGATATGTACCGTCTTATTCTCTATCCCTTTTTTAATGATTCCTAACATCCCGTTTGCTTTTTTGATTGCCGCTGCACACTGAGTGGATATCTTCAGAGAACTATCCACGATGACTCCAAGATCTTTCTCCTGATTAGTTGTAGCTAAATTAGCCCCCATCATATTGTATGTATAGTTGGGGTTATTTTTTCCAATGTGCATTACTTTACATTTATCCACATTAAATTTCATTTGCCATTTTGTTTCTCCAACACTTAGTTTTGTGAGATCTTTCTGAAGTTCTTCACAGTGTGCTTTGGTCTTAACTATCTTGAGCAGTTTAGTATCATCTGCAAATTTTGCCACCTCACTGTTTACCCCTTTCTCCAGATCATTTATGCATAAGTTGAATAGGATTGGTCCTACGACTGACCCTTGGGGAACACCACTAGTTACCCCTCTCCATTCTGAAAATTTACCATTTATTCCTGCCCTTTCTTCCCTGTCTTTTAACAAGTTCTCAGTCCATGAAAGGATCTTCCCTCTTATCCCATAACAACTTAATTTACATAAGAGCCTTTGGTGAGGGACCTTGTCAAAGGCTTTCTGGAAATTTAAGTACACTATGTCCACTGAATCCCTCTTGTCCACATGTTTGTTGGCCCCCTCAAAGAACTCTAATAGATTAGTAAGACATGATCTCCCTTTACAGAAACCATGTTGACTTTTGCACAACAATGTATCTTCTTCTATGTGTCTGACAATTTTATTCTTTACTATTGTTTCAACTAATTTGCCCGGTACTGACGTTAGACTTACTGGTCTGTAATTGCCAGGATCACCTCTAGAGCCCTTCTTAAATATTGGCGTTACATTAGCTATCTTCCAGTCATTGGGTACAGTAGCTGAATTAAAGGACAGGTTACAAACCATAGTTAATAGTTCTGCAATTTCACATTTGAGTTCTTTCAGAACTCTTGGGTGAATGTCATCTGGTCCCAGTGATTTGTTACTGTTAAGTTTCTCAATTAATTCCAAAACCTCCTCTAGTGATACTTCAATCTGTGACAATTCCTCAGATTTGTCACCTACAAAAGACGGCTCAGGTTTGGGAATCTCCCTAACATCCTGAGCCGTGAAGACTGAAGCAAAGAATTCATTTAGTTTCTCTGCGATGACTTTATCGTCTTTAAAGTGCTCCTTTTGTATCTCGATCATCCAGGGGCCCCACTGGTTGTTTAGCAGGCTTCCTGCTTCTGATGTACTTTAAAAACATTTTGTTAGTACCTTTTGAGTTTTTGGCTAGCTGTTCTTCAAACTCCTTTTTGGCTTTTCTTATTACATTTTTACATGTAATTTGGCAGCGTTTATGCTCCTTTCTATTTACCTCACTAGGATTTGACTTCCGCTTTTTAAAAGATGCCTTTTTATCTCTCACCACTTCTTTTACAGGGTTGTTAAGCCAT
Organism: Dermochelys coriacea; assembly: GCF_009764565.3. NCBI lineage: Eukaryota > Metazoa > Chordata > Testudines > Dermochelyidae > Dermochelys > Dermochelys coriacea. The sequence continues at coordinate 199,128,793 of NC_050069.1, forward strand.
GGTGGCTCTTTTTTAGTTCTTTTATTGTGTTTTTTAATTTGGAGTATACACTTAAGTTGAGCCTCTATTATGGAATCTTGAAAAGTGTCCATGCAGCTTGCAGGGATTTCACTCTAGTCACTGTACCTTTTAATTTCTGTTTAACTAACCTCCTCATTTTTGCATAGTTCCCCTTTCTGAAATTAAATGCCACAGTGTTGGGCTGTTGAGGTGTTCTTCCCGCCACAGAAATGCTAAATGTTATTACATTATGTTCACTATTTCCAAGTGGTCCTGTTATAGTTACCTCTTGGACCAAATCCTGCGCTCCACTCAGGACTAGATCGAGAGTTGCCTCTCCCCTTGTGGGTTCCTGTACCAGCTGCTCCAAGAAACAGTCACTTAAAGTATCGAGAAATTTTGTCTCTGCATTTTGTCCTGAGGTGACATGTACCCAGTCAATATGGGGATAATTGAAATCCCCCACTATTATTGAGTTCTTTATTTTGATAGCCTCTCTAATCTCCCTTAGCATTTCATCATCACTATCACTGTCCTGGTCAGGTGGTTGATAATAGATCCCTACTGTTATATTCTTATTAGGGCATGGAATTACTATCCATAGAGATTCTATGGAACATGTGGATTCATTTAAGATATTTATTTCATTTGATTCTACATTTTCTTTCACATATAGTGCCACTCCCCCACCCTCCTACCCCCCCCGCATTACCTGTTCTGTCCTTTTGATATATTTTGTACCCCGGAATGATTGTGTCCCATTGATCGTCTTCACTCCACCAAATTTCTGTGATGCCTATTATATCAATATCCTGCTTTAACACGAGGCGCTCTAGTTCACCCATCTTATTATTTAGACTTCTAGCATTTATGTAGCATTAAGTTCAATGAGCCCATGATTTGTCCTGAGTCTTTGTTGTGGAGTTATAGTATGTGTGATGTATAATCAAAGTGAAATTATTTATTGCTCTCGTACCATTAGTGACAACCCTGATCTCTGCAGAATGGTGCAATCATCTCAGACCTTTAGCATTATTTCTGACTGGGCTGTTTCCCCTTAGCTGTCTGTGGCATGTTTCCATTTAACTAATGGATGATCAAGATACCCCTGAAGACTAAACTAACACCCCAAGATGCATTAGACATGAAATACTGTATATGATACAGAGGCCCATTGGTGCCAACTGGCAAAGGGTTCACTGTTCTTTACTAGCAACTTATATCTCAGACCAAATTCACTACACCTAGCACACTGCTTTCAGGGTGTTCATCTAGGAAGGATAGTAGGTGAGGTCTCTACTGAAAGCTTGTAACTTACCCATACTCAATCACTGTGAGATGTATGTACAGGTAATATTTAAGGAATAATGTAACTATATTGAAAGTTATACCCTTATGGTTTTGGAGTGAAAGTGAGTTATTAGGGAATCACGTGTCTCAGTGATAGCCTATTCAAAAGGGAGGGAATTGTCACCCCTCCCTGATTAGCCGATTACATAACTTATTGCACAATCATCCACCATTGCCACAACCCAGAAAAGTCAATGGAAAACTATCAAAGACAAACTACACATCAAAACTATTTGGAAGTAAAAAGGAATGACATTACAGCAAGGGGTGCACTCTGGCTGGGAATAAAGACAAAATCCTGATTCAGTGTAGCACAGACTGGAGAAAGATGGATCCATTCACTGAGGAGGTACTTTGATGTATGGGGGTATTTCATGAAAAAGTGCTAGCAAGTGCTGCAAAAACCTGAACTTTGGGGGTGAGAACCTATTCTATTAGATAGGAAAGGTAACTATTAATAAGAGTAGACCCAAGTTCATGTTACATATGTAACCATTTGTTTCCATCACTCACTCTTGTTTCTATTTAAATCTGTATTCTCTCTTAAATAAAACTTTTCGTCTTATAATTGAACCCAAGTGCTGTGTGTGATACAGGAGCAGTAATCTAAGGTAAAACTTGGACACACTGTTTCTGGATTTTGTGTGTCTCTCTCTATTGTCAACCTGCACAGAAAAGGCAGGGCTGATATAGCCCAGAGAAGAGGGCTTGTGTGAGTGACAGGCTGGCACAGACAAGACTCCCTCACTGGAGGTAGGTGGCAATGAGGTGGCTCACAGTACTGAGTGCTCTGAAAAGCGTCACAACCTATTTCTTAATTTTGAATCCATTGCATTTAGGAGCAGCATCTTTACCAAGCAAGCTGCAAAGGAAATTAATTAATTTAATAAAAGCCAGCCTTGATTAAAAACTGCAGGGAGAAATAATTAAGTTTAACAGAAGCCAGACAGCTTCTGAATGAGGATTTACTGTAACAGAAGATTATTAATGTCTTATTAATAATAAGTCATTCTCTTTTTGTGGAATAGAGGGTTTGGGCTTGAAAATCATTGTAATGTCGTCCTTGTTTGGTCTAGTACTTACCTGATCCAAAAAAATGCACCATTCAGCTTTCTTACTGATGTATAAATACAACCTCAACTGAATCAAGAGGGGGAAATAGCATGCCATAAATTCACAGTGCTAGACACTAAAAATAAATACATTTTGAAAACTGTTTTCCCCTCATCTGTTTATTATGTCTCAATGTCCACACAGCTCATTTCAGTTTTGTTCTCTGCATTCCCACAGGATGATATTTAGCTTTTTATTTCCCTTTCATAAATTTTCATCATAGGAGCCCTTTAGGTACAGCAATTTTAAACCTACATACATCATTTTAGGGATGCCAGTGCCACGCCGCTGACAGAGCTGCCTCAGTGAAGCTCCATAACTAACTTCAGCAGATGAAGAAGAGCAAGCTAGTATTTTTCTAGCCCATTCTCATCTCCTTCCAAATATTTTAATGCTAATCCAGTGTATGTTTTAAATCAATCCACTTTTTCCCCAAAACATCTTTCATCACATAAAAGCTTTACATACATATTCATCTACCTACCAATGTTTATCCATATATTTATCCACAGGGCAAGCTGCCAATGCAGTTCAATAAATGAAACAGATTCAAAAGAGTGATTAAAGCTTGGAAGTATTTATTGCAAGATGTTCACCATGCTTTGGGATAGTTCAAAAATCTGTTTGTCCTTAAGATGTCCTGTTATCAGACAATAACATTCTCCATAATTTTACACTCCAAAAACTTTTGGCAGCAGTAAAGAACAAAGGACCTTGTAATTGATATGAAAAACAATGCTCTAATTGTAAGAAAAAAATGAAGGTTATTATTCAAGGCCACGTACTTCGTCCCATACTGTATTAACTGACTGTAATCAACATTGGCACCACAAATATAATGGATCAAAAGTGTTATTTTGTCATATAAAGCAGCTCTCTGGAATTGATTACACATGACAAGCCACACATAGTGGTTACGTTACTCAGAAAGATCAATTATTTAAACATGTGGTCTTGAGAATCCTCTTTGGTTGGCAGTTCCATGCACAATTCACATCTATAGGTTTATAGGGTGCATATTGAATCAAGAACAAGTATGCCCCAGAATAATCATCTTGTTGTCATATTATGTGTAGTAATAATAATGCAGAACTTTTCTCTGTCTGACTGCTTTCCATTAGGCTTTGGTGCTTGTATATTTGTTAGCATTTTTACTTGTTGCTTGAATGTTTTAGGAGTTTAATCCAAAGCTGATAATGCTTAATATCACTGTAGTCAAGGAATGAATGAGTTAGTACAGTAGTTCTGTAGATGGGAGATAAATCAAGCAGTGTATGTATCATAGAGTGTATGTATCTAAGGTTCAGAAGAATAATCTACAATTTCAATCAAGTAATATGGAAAGAAACTTGGTGAATTATCTGGTAAATCTACATATCTAATAAATAGGTATTTTATGAGAATTACCGAAGTCTTCTGTTTGATAGTGTACTGGGCCAGTGCACAAAAATTTAAAAAAAAACCACACACACAATTTTTGGGCATTGCTGTAAATATTATACAATGTTACCAGTCAGAACTACAAAGCAGGATATCAGGTGCCACAACTTTTCAGTTACAGAACTGTATTTTCTCAGTGAGAAGGGTTTTTATTTAATTTATTTAGAGCAATGACCTCAGTAATCCCCAGCATACCCCTTTAGACAATCTACCTCTGAAATGAGTTTGTATCAATAATATTCAAAAGCTGTGCTGAGCCAATGTAGTCTGGTGGAAAGTGCACTGCAAAGGGATTCATTATACTATGGTTCTTATCCAAGCTTTGCCACTGACCTGCTGTGTTACCTCAAGAAAGTCACCTGACCTCTTTGTGCTTCTGTTTCCCCCCCCCCCCTTTGTGTAACTTCACTGTTAGATTAAAAGCTCTTTGGAGCAGGAGCTGTCTCTTACTGACAGTTTCATAGAATATCAGGGTTGGAAAGGACCTCAAGAGGTCATCTAGTCTAAACCCCCTGCTCAAAGCAGGACCAATCCCCAACTAAATCATCCCAGACAGAGCTTTGTCAAGCCTGACCTTAAAAACTTCTAAGGAAGGAAATTCCACCACCTCCCAAGGTAACGCATTCCAGTGTTTCACCACCCTCCTAGTGAAAAAGTTTTTCCTAATATCCAACCTAAACCGTCCCCACTGCAACTTGAGACCATTACTCCTTGTTCTGTCATCTGCTACCACTGAGAACAGTCTAGATCCATCCTCTTTGGAACCCCTTTCAGGTAGTTGAAAGCAGCTATCAAATCCCCCCTCATTCTTCTCTTCTGCAGACTAAATAATCCCAGTTCCCTCAGCCTCTCCTCATAAATCATGTGTTCCAGTCCCCTAATCATTTTTGTTGCCCTCCGCTGGACATTTTCCAATTTTTCCACATCCTTCTTGTAGTGTGGGGCCCAAAACTGGACACAATACTCCAGATGAGGCCTCACCAATGTCGAACAGAGGGGAACGATCACGTCCCTCGATCTGCTGGCAATGCCCCTACTTATACAGCCCAAAATTGGCCTTCTTGGCAACAAGGGCACACTGTTGACTCATATCCAGCTTCTCATCCACTGTAACCCCTAGGTCCTTTTCTGCAGAACTGCTGCCTAGCCATTTAGTCCCTAGTCTGTAGTGGTGCGTGGGATTCTTCCGTCCTAAGTGCAGGACTCTGCACTTGTCCTTGTTGAACCTCATCAGATTTCTTTTGGTCCAAACCTCTAATTTGTCTAGGGCCCTCTGTATCCTGTTCCTACCCTCCAGCATATCTACCTCTCCTCCCAATTTAGTGTCATCTGCAAACTTGCTGAGGGTGCAATCCACGCCATCCTCTAGATCATTAATGAAGATATTGAAGAAAACCGGCCCCAGGACGACCCTTGGGGCACTCCACTTGATACCGGCTGCCAACTAGACATGGAGCCGTTGATCACTACCCGTTGAGCCCGACAATCTAGCTAGCTTTCTATCCACCTTATCATCCATTCATCCAGCCCATACTTTAACTTACTGGCAAGAATACTGTGGGAGACCGTTTCAAAAGCTTTGCTAAAGTCAAGGAATAACACGTCCACTGCTTTCCCCTCATCCACAGAGCCAGTTATCTCATCATAGAAGGCAATTAGATTAGTCAGGCATGACTTGCCCTTGGTGAATCCATGCTGACTGTTCATGATCTCTTTCCTCTCCTCTAAGTGCTTCAGAATTGATTCCTTGAGGACCTGCTCCATGATTTTTCCAGGGACTGAGGTGAGGCTGACTGGCCTGTAGTTCCCAGGATCCTCCTCCTTCCCTTTTTTAAAGATGGATACTACATTAGCCTTTTTCCAGTTGTCCGGGACCTCCCGATTGCCATGAGTTTTCAAAGATAATGGCCAATGGCTCTGCAATCACATCAGCCAACTCCTTTAGCACTCTCGGATGCAGTGCATCCGGCCCCATAGACTTGTGCTCGTCCAGATTTTCTAAATAGTCCCAAACCACTTCTTTCTTCACAGAGGGCTGGTCACCTCCGCCCCATGCTGTGCTGCCCAGTGCAGCAGTCTGGGAGCTGACCTTGTTCATGAAGACAGAGACAAAAAAAGCATTGAGTACATTAGCTTTTTCCACGTCCTCTGTCCCTAGGTTGCCTCCCTCATTCAGTAAGGGGCCCACACTTTTCTTGACTTTCTTCTTGTTGCCAACATACTTGAAGAAACCCTTCTTGTTACTCTTAACATCTCTTGCTAGCTGCAACTCCAAGTGTGATTTGGCCTTCCTGATTTCACTCCTGTATGCCCAAGCAATATTTTTATACTCTTCCCTGGTCATTTGTCCAATCTTCCATTTCTTGTAAGCTTCATTTCATGGTTAACCCAAGCTGGTCGCCTGCCATATTTACTATTCTTTCTACACATCTAAACACAACAGGCCCTAACCTCACTTGAGGTCTCCAGGCACTACTCTAATACAAATAAAAAACCCTGTAAGTTCCTTTTCTTTGAATTGTGCCTGAATTAAAGTTTGTTTCCTGATAGCAGCCAGATCCGGACTAGCCTTGTGTGAATAAAAATGTTTCCGTATATCAAAATCATGACAAATATGAATAATTAGAATGCACCAAGAGTACAAGTATAACATTTGTTTTCCTGGTCCCACTGCCATGCCTCCTGTCAACCAGCTTTCCCCAGGTCCCTATCAACTGCAACCAGATTTTGGTCTGTGCTGCCTTAGCAGTTGCCACAACCAAGAGCTTCAAATTAGGGAACTTTGGCTCCACATCTGCCTCTTAGAAGTGGCTAACAGGTTGGTTCCATTTCAAGGCTGGACCATGGCAAACTTACTTCAAAATCTAAGATCAAGGCTGGTTCTTATTAAAATCAAGGCTTACTCAGAGTAGACAGAGAAAATTAGAACAGAACAGGGTGCAAACATATTAGCCTTAAACTTGTTAAACGCTAACCAAGGTAAGTACAGCTACTTACATATATATGTACATATGTATATATATATATACACACACACACACACACACACACACACACACACACACACACACACAGAGAGAGAGCTGTGTATTTACACTGAAAACAAAGTTACCTCTAGAGATGACTTCTCTCTCTCACCTTCGTTCATCTTCCTGTGAACCTTAGCAGAGTAGCACACTAAAGTTCTTCCTTGGCATAGAATGTCTGCTGTCATCTCTTTCCCTTGTATCCCTGGAGACCGCTGAGTTATACTTTCTAGCTTACCCTGATGCTGCCACCTTTGATCTTTTTCCATTATCCTAGCAGGAGTTTTCACATTTGCTTACACAGGGCTCCCCTCTGAGGGGGATATGACAGTCTCTCTCTCGCAATAACTAGCCTGTTTTCCAAACTCATTCCACATTGTAATCCCTAAGAAAATACATAATTTTTAAATATCTTTTTAATCATTTCTGGCTAATAAGTGCCTCAGACTAGTCTGTTAGATATAGGTTGGAGGAGGGGTTGCAAGCCCCTTTTGGGCAAACAGTGTTTTCCCATTCACCTTTCCAAGACTGCAGTCAAAGAGCAGATTTGTGTATGGCACTTGCCAAGACATAGGGAGAAAACAGGCCAGGATCCCCTCAGACTGCTGTCAATATCTCCATGGGGGTCCATCAGTCACTACAGAATACATAAAGACAAATGGCCTGAAGGCCTTATTCTTGTCCAACTTCCAGCTTTCACTGGCCTGGGGAGAATGTGTGAAAGTCTCAAAGCAAATCCAGAATGGAGGTCCCATACGGGAGTAATAGACACAATGCCACTAAAAGCAGATTCTACAAGTCAGTGCCTTTGTGTCTAGTCATTTGGTGTTGCAACACACAGGTTTTGCCAATTTTACTTTAATAATTTTCGAACAACTTTCATAGACGCTGATCACCTGCAGCTCCCATTGATTGTAATTGGAGTGTGGGTGCTCAGCACATCTGTTAATCAGGTTTGGGGAAAAAAAAGATTTACCTCATAGATACTGCAAAAATAGGGCACTCAAATTTAGAAGACACTTTTAAAAGTTCAGGCTATAGCATCTTTCTGAAAACAACCCCATGCAAATGCTATCTGTGATCATGAGCTATGAACAAAAGGAAAACCTCTCTGCAAAAAAAAAAAAAATCCTATTCTAGGATTTACTAAATAGTATTTTGCTGTAACTTATTCTCTCACCCCCCACCCAGTCTTCTGTATAACATGCTGTGTCCCAAATCACTTAAGAGTTACACCAAAAGTCACAGAGATATTTTGTGTACGACAATTATAATAGTAATATCTTACAAATAAGATACTTCCTATTTATGAATTGGACAAAAGTTAATTTCTAGTTTCATTTCCCTCAGTGCTGCGTACTAAGGTGTTATTTTTGCTCATAGTGTTCTTTTGAAAGGCATATAGCGTTCTTCTCTTCTTTCTGCCTCTATGTTTTATATAAACCAGGGGTATATTTTTCTGCTGTAAAATGGATTTTATTTTGGAATTTATTCCATTTACAGCAGTTCAAAACAGACTGCAGTTATGTTTAGATACCAGACCCACCAAATCATCCTCTCATCACTATTATCTTAGAACATAACTGTAGACTTGATGGACAGCTGGTGCTGGCTATGAGGAATCTTAACTGGAGGCTATATTTGCTATATGTGTGGATTAGGTAAAACACTAAAGTTGGATCCAAACCAAAACATCAGCTTCAGGTAAGCCTGAACTTGAGGAAATTTTTGATCTGGATTTGAACTCTGCAACTCTGGGCCAAGTATGCTATTGATGATTTAAAGCTCTTTTCATGATCCTGCCATCTTTTTGTTTTTAAACCTTATCTAAAATAGCATCTAATTTACTTCATTCCAACATTGCCACTAGATTGTGCTGGCAGACAAAAAGGCAATGAAAACAAAGGATGTTTTTTGTTTTTAATCCCAAGGTTTGGTCTTTATCTGGCAGAGCCACTTACCTCCTTTATGTGAATTCACATCCCTCTTTCCTAGCACACTGGTCTTCTGTTAGTTCCTCCTGTGCAACTGAATTTGGCAGGTGCAAGAGCATTTGCTTCCACTGTATTCAAGCTGCGGAATGCTCTTCCAACAGCTACAGGACTGCAGCATCCTCTGAGATTTTTAAAGCACATTGAAAACTTGATTATTTACAAAGGTTCACAGCTGGGCCTCACAAATCACCCTTTGCTGATCTGTTACGGGAACATTTTACTTTACTTCTGTACAGGTCTTGCATACATCTTGAGGTTGTGTATTTCATCATTTAAAAGGTGTCATTTGGGGAACTTGAAAATTCATATTCTCTCATTCCTTCTCTGCCATTGATGCTTTTTTTTTTTTGGAGAAGCCAAGCATGAAAGTGCTATTTGGACCTTCCCTCCTTTTTTAAGTTCATTACCACATGAACTCCACAATGCCACAGTGACACAGTGAACAGTCAGGATGTCATCCCACATTTTAGCAGTTCTGTTGGCCCATGCTTACAAAGATTGGAATTTCCCACAGGTGTAGTGGCATGATCATTCATATTTTGAAAATCTCTGTGCACCAAAGCAATGTCTTGACCACTAGCATCTCAGACATTGCTCTGGAGATGCGGGGGGGGGGGGGGGGGAATTAACTTTTTTAGCAAAATCCATTGACATAGTGCGTTTTCAAATTTGTAGAAAATGCCAATTTTTTTTACCCTCCTTCTGGTTTTGTTTGTTTGTTTGTTTTAAGCTCAGGAGAAAAACTAAAGTCCTAAGAAGCACTCAGAACATCCACAACTGCAACTGAAATCAGTAGGAGCTGCTGGTGTTCAACTCAACACTGTAGTAGCTGAGCACCTGTGCAAGATCTGTGATAAAGTCTCAAGAGCTGGCACCAAGTCACATGATATTTGGGGGTTTTATTGAAGCCCAACTTCTGGACTCACGTCATTACATGAGAATCTCAACTTTCATTAACACACAGTAAATTTCACCTGATTGTGATCCTTGTGTTAACTTTCCACAAACATTCTATCCAGCAAGGTCATTGACAGGAATGTTCACTGGAATAGTGAATATTACAGAATCTCCATGGAAAGGAAAATTTCCCAACGCCTGATTCTAAGAACTATACTCGTCCAATCAATAATTATATATATCCAACCAGAACAGCACAGATTTTGAATTTTAAATGCTCACAACTAACCACATATATATGCACTACAGCCCTAGAATTAGTCACTAAAGTTACTTTACAATTAATTTCAAGCAACAAAGTGTGTGAATCATAATCCCTTTGCTGACAAACAGAAAGAGATGAAGTCGACAATTAAATATGATTTATTCATTCAGCTCAAGTCCATGCCTAATAAGTCATCTCCTTTTTCTGCAGGGCTCTTATTGCATATAAACAGTCTTCGCTTAAGGGCTAATCTAGGTCCCATGGAATCCAATCGGAATCACCAAACAAACATCAGAGGTTTCCCAGATGAGTCAACAGGAATGGAGTGTGACGTGATGAAGTTCACAACACTTGTCATCTTGGGAAACTTCCACATCCACTCAGATGACACCTTTGATAAGATAACCTAAACCCTCCTAACCAAACTGGAGCATTGAGCTTTTCGGATAGACAATTCCTGGGAAAGAAAATTGGTGGTAGAGATTTGACATTTACTTAGTTTAAACTTGCAGTGACACCCAACTTTGTGTGTTTTTCAGTGGCCATCACTGACCTTTTCATTAACACCCACACTGTGCCATCCCCAATTACAGGGGTATTGGGACTCCGAGGATACTGGAAGACTATCCTGGCGTTAGCGGTTATTCTTCATTGTGAATATAATAGTATGGGGGATGTGAGTGACATGGTGGTTATATCTTTCACCTATATTGTTTGCAGTTAAGGAAAGACAGGAACATTCTTCTGTACTGCTATGGTATTTCTGTGTTATTGGTGATAATATAATTGCTATTGTGCACCTACTCTGCAATGCTGTCTCCAGAAGTGGCCTATGTAAGATACTTCAGAAGAGTGTAACCCCTGCCAAACATAAACAAGTACCTTAATAATGCAACTGATAAGTTGTGCCACAATATAGGGTGTAAGGAGAAATTTCTTCCTAAACCTACCTGTTAACTTGCTTATGCCCTGAAACAAAGATTGATGGCTTTTGTAATTTCTTATCCTATCGAGCACGTTCACTCTATTTGCCTTAATGTCTCATCACAGTGAGATGCACAGGTTAATTATCTGTTGTGTACATGGCCTAGCAAATTCTATTTTCATTGTGTTGACTTTATCATATAGATTGTTCCCTTGGTTTCTTGAATTCTGGGACAGAGTGAAGAGCAGCTAGGGTGACCAGATGTCCCAATTTTAGAGGGACAGTCCTGATATTTGGGGCTTTGTCTTATATTGGCGCCTATTACCCCCTTCTCTGTCCTGATTTTTCACACTTGCTCCCTAAGAGCAGCACTCGTCTGGACTAAAATAAATATTTTAGCTTGCTGTCTAAAATGGATCTTCTGTTTGATAATCCTTTGGATAATTACTGCTGGGCTCAAGAGGCTGCTTTGTAAATTGAGAAATCTGTAGCCTTTTAAAAGCTACTGAATGTTGTGGAGAATATTTGAGGGTTTCTTGGGACAAGTAGCCTAATTCCAGGCCTTTCAGAAATCTACTTATTCTGTTTCATGTACAACCATGAGCCTACAAAAAGCAATTTAGAATGTATGGGGAGCTGAATGAAATCTTTTCATTAACTGGTTCAACCATCAGGGGAAAGTGATTATTGGAAATAAGTAACAACTTAGCTTTTATTCTCTTACAGTTTACCTAATGAAGTCAAATAAGTGCAATTCCCAGCCCATAAATATTGATTAATTTTTTTCACCTGTTTTTACTTCAGTACTATTTAGGGCTATTTATACACTGGACTTCACACACTCTCATAGTGCATCTACATACTTTTAATCAACATCAATTTTTATCTAAACGAACAGTTTGATTGTATTGAATGGACTTACTCAAGAAATTGAAACCTTTTGAACAACTATAATTAAAAAGTACAGGTGAGTCACATCATACGCGCATTTAATTATACGCGCTTGGCAAAAAAAAAAAAAGAAAGAAAAACAACAAGATACCTGTAAATAGTACAGGCAATTCTGCCCACCATTCCACTCAATGAGCGTATGTCCCGGAGCGAGTGTGAGATGGGAGACGTGAATTTGCTGTACCCTCAGTCAGTCTCCGTTCCTGTGTGCCTCTCCTAGTATGAGCATCTTGACGCAATGACTGTGATTCTAGTGTTTAAAGATACTGTACATATTTTTCATACAACATGGCCCCTAAACGCAAGCCAACTACTTAATCTGGTGCTCAACTGAAGAAACAGCGATCTGTTCCAACGCTGGAAAAAGCTGGCTGTGTTGCACTTATTGAGAGACAGTATGTCAGTCTCCAGCATGGCACTTAAATATGGCCGCAATGAATCTAGCATCTGTGCCATCAAGATGAGAGAGAGAGAGAGAAATACGTCAAGCCGTGGCATCAGGTGCTCCAATAACTGCTAAGGTAACGAGCCAGGTGCGTGATAAGTCTTTAGTGAAGACTGAAAAGGCATTAAACTTATAGCTGGAAGACATGAACCGTAAACGTGTGCCTATCAATGGCAACACGTTGCGAGAAAAGGCTCTTAGCCTCTATGTGCTGTTCAAACCTCCCGCCGAAGAGGGACAGCCTTCTGATGAGAAGGAATTCAAAGCCAGACAAGGCTGCCTTAACAGTTTTAGGAACTGCTTCAACCTCAAACATGCAGACTGCTGGTGAAGCTGCATCTGCCAATGAAGAGGCAGTAAAAGCCTACCCCGAACAATTAAAGAAAATCACAGAAGAAAAGGGCTATCTTCCAGAACAAGTTTTTAATGCTGACGAGACTGGGCTCTTCTGGAAAAAATTGCCCAACCTCACTTACACTTAGAAATCAGAAAGACAAGCCCCTGGCTTCAAAGCAGCTAAAGACCCTGTGACTGTATTGTTTTGTGGCAATGCAGCTGGGCATTTAATAAAGCCAGGCTTGCTCTACAGGGCTGCAAATCCCCGTGTCCTAAAAGGCAAGAACAAAAATCTCCTGCCTGTGTTCTGGCAATCAAATACAAAGGCTTGAATGACAGCTGCATTATTTCTGGATTGATTCCTCAAGTGTTTCATTCTGGAGGTCAAGCGGTATTGCGAAGAGAAAGGACTTGACTTTAAAGCGTTGCTGATCGTAGACAATGCTCCTGGCTGCACTGTGGCACTCTGGTTTGAGCATAACAATGTTGAAGTCATCTTTCTCCCCCCCCCAATACCACCTCCATCCTCCAACCTCTCGAACCAGGCGTGATTCGCTGTTTCAAGGCCACGTACATGAGGCTTACGTTCTCACGGATACGTAGCGCTATGGATGCTGATCCCAATCTTAACGTGATGGAGTGTTGGAAGTCCTTCAACATTGACGATTGCATCACTTATATTTAACAGGCAATGGATTCAATCAAGCCTGAAACAGTCAATGCATGTTGACAAAACCTATGGAAAGAATGTGTGAATGATTTTAAGGGTTTCCCAATCATTGACAAAGAAGTGAAATGCATTGTTCAGGTGGCCAGGTAAGTGGATGGTGATAGCTTCATCGACATCCTTGGGGAAGAAACTGAAGAATTAATTGAGAGCCATAGAGAAACATTGACTAACGAAGAGTTAAAGGAGCTGATAAAATCGTCTACAGAAGACGAAGATGATGACGACGAACAGGAAGAGCCAGCAAGTTGGAATTTTCATAAATTTGCTGAAGTGTTCCAAGCAGCGAAACACTTGAATGATTTAATTTCTGAATATGATCTCTCTATGGAATGAAGCCTCAAAATCACACGTAATATTACGGATGATTTGAGACTGTATTAAGAAATGTTTGAGCAGCTCAAGAGACAACAGCGACAGTTGCCAATCACCATGTTTTTCAAGGAAAAACAACCAACCGCTGATGAGCCTATGCAATCAACTTCTCGAGCTGAACCAGAGCCAACCACTTCATCTACAACTCGTTCTCCATCACCCAAGCTCTCCATCACCTCCATCTCCTGGATCGACATCAAGCCCTAATGATCCCCTGTAATTACCCCCCGTAACTAAAAATACAGTACTGTAAAATTATATTTTGCATATGTACTCTTTATTATATACTGTACATTACTGTATACATTATACATATTACTGTACAGGGTTGTATACACAAAACCATGTACAGTATACTGTACTTTTATGAGCGATTTAAGGGATTTTTCAAGGGTAATTTTGACTATACGAGATTTTCGCCTTACGCGCTGACTTTAGAACCTAGTCCCCACGTAAGATGAGACTCCACCGTAATGAAGTGCTAGCAAAAATCCTCTTTTACAAGAGAAATTAATAATCTTTCATGTTTGCCCGAAGAAGGAAATTTGCCATAAAAGGTTCTTCCTCTTTGATTTCAATTGCAATTTGTTTTTATATTGATTTCTTGTTAACATTGTAATTAGTGGCTGTCGCGGGGAAAGTGCGCCCTGTCCCCTCTTGGGGCAGGTCAGTTATTTCCCTGTGGTCACATCCTTACGACCACCCTTGTCTTTGGGTAGTGTAGACTAGCAGTAAAATTCAATATGGCCACTCTCTCTCTCAAGGTTGTGTGGCCCAATGGCCAGAGTCAGAGAGGTGACGGCCTCTTCCGACAGGACTGTGGGACCCAATGGCCCGAGTAAATATGGCTTCCCAGTTCAGCCAATGTGTATCGCCTAGTGGTCAGAGTCAGTGTAGCAGCCTAGCTCAGCAACGCAGTATGGCCTGGCAGCAAGAGTCAGTAGCACCACCCTCGCTCAGGGCTGCATGGCCTAGTGGCCAGAGTCAGTATCACTGCCCCTTCCATGGGTCTGCGTGGCCTGAGTCAGCATCACTACCCCTTCTGTAGGGCTGTGTGGCCTCATAGCCTGTCAGGGGAGTAGGCCACCACCCTGGGGTGGGTCGCAGATGCATAGGGGGATCCGGGCCCTCCCTGCTCCACTAGGTCCCAGCTCAGGGCAGTGTCAGTGACAAGTATGCCCAGCACTGGGTCAGCGGGGAGTCTGCCCAAAACATGCTGACCCCACTCAGGCACCACAACTAGTCTCCCTGTGCTACTTTCTACCCAGTTCCTGATGCCGTGGTCCTGGGGTCTTTGGAGCCCTCAGTTAGTGCAGCTCCCAACAGCTCCGCCACTCCTCAGGTGACCTCCAGAGTCTCAGCATCTCTGGCTTCCACCATCTGGGGCTTCTGCAGTTCCTGGGCTGGAACCCGCAGCATGCTCCCTCTCTCTTCAGCGGTCAGCCCTGAATGAGCTTAGTTGCTCCCTTTTATACCTAGTGTCCAGCCAGAGCATGCCAAGCAGGGCCGCGGGGCAAGGCTTCCTTGGCCCAGCGAGTGGTGTTAACCGTTGCAGTACAATTTGAATAGAAATTGAAACTTAAACTGTGTATTAATAAGCATATACAGTATATGATATAATACTAGTGCCGGAGAAAGCATAATGGGTTTGAAAAGTATGAACAAGGACTAGCTTCCTCACACAGCTATTGTTTTTTATGACAATCTCAGCACATTTATTTTGGTGATGTTCGCCAACCTTATAATATCAAATTATAATTTGTAAGCAAGGTTTGAATGAGCTCTCCCCTGACAGCTAGTGATGAACCAGGGGGTTGGTGGAAAGGCTTCAGGATCAGACTATATTTATGTAACCCTTCTGAGTTGGCAGCAACAAGTGCCAGGTTCAGAATCTAGGGGTTCCATTCCAATAACACAATGCAAAACTGGCTCGAGCCCCCACCCAGTGATCTGGGACAAATATATACCACCCCCTCCCCACCCGGGCGCCTCTAAGAGGCAAGACCTCCCCTCTCACAAGCACAGAGTCTGAGTGTAGCAAAAGTCTTTTAAAAACAGAGAGAAACAATGTGGCATTATGTTGGGGAAACACCACCAACAGGATTCATAACACAAACCATGAGCAAAAACCCACCCAAGCAAATTGGGCCATGTCCTTTCCCTTTGGTTCTTGAGTCCAGCAACCCAAAAGTCACCCAAAGTCCCAAAAGTCCTACAACCCAAAAGTCTCTGTCCTGGTCAGTGCAGTCCCAGAGTTCAAAAGTTTATCTGCAGAGTTTTACCTCCCAGACTGGGTGGAAAGCAGGGAGGGGTTTAAGGGGCACCTTACATTGTCTGAAGCCAACTGCCCCACCTCTCCATTCTGCTCCACCAGCCGCCCCGCAAACTGCTCCACTCCACCAGAGGTCCCATGAGCTGCTCCAGCCATCCCACAATATATCTTCAGACACCCCTACTACTTTACACAGTGCTCAGTAATTTTAGCTTTTTAGTGATTTCAGCTTGTAGTAGGGGAACCTCAGTGCTAGTGCACCATTGGCCCAAAGTGAATTCAGCTCAGCAGCCTGTAACTAGACTCCTAATAGAATCAAAATTAGCTCTGATATTCCACAGTGTAGGGAGGGTGCAATTAGTGCTTCAGACCCTCACCACCAGGTACTAATACCTACCCCCCAGCCTCCTTCAATTCACTGGGAGTTGGAACCCATGACCCTTGCCTAGCGAGTGCTGCTTAGTTAATGGGGAGTCCTTCCATCATAACAAAAGGCCAAGTACAGTTCCACTGTCCTTGAGTCACATAATCAGGATAGGTTTCAGAGTAGCAGCCGTGTTAGTCTGTATTCACAAAAAGAAAAGGAGTACTTGTGGCACCTTAGAGACTAACAAATTTTTTTGAGCATAAGCTTTCATGAGCTACAGCTCACTTCATCGGATGCATTCAGGATAATGAGGATAACAACAGTTTATTCTTCCTGCCCCAATAACTGAAACTGGTGCTCCTACAGCAACCAAAGTGACCATCTAGGAGGGGTGGGTGTGCCTATGCAAATGAGATCAGCCCCTGAAGTTCTTTTCCACAACCTGCCACAACTCGCCACCAGATGTCAGGGTAGAGCTCATCATGACTCTGCTTACATCTACATGAACACACCTACTCTGCCTAGGTATCCTGCAGACAGAGCTGTGTTGCCGAAGTGATTAATTTTGGCTGATATTGGGTTATATATCACTTCAGTATTGAATGAGGGGATAATTAAATGTTGTTATTGTATGAATAAAGGGCAGCAGAACTGTGCTTAACCTGTCCTGATTGGGGGGGACACCCTCAGTGCTTAATTTGTGCCAGGGCTGAGCCTTGGCACCTCTAGGCTTGGTAGCTCATAGCCCCGGCACCTCTGGGCTTGCCACATCAGTGATGAATATAAAAAACTTGTTTGAACCCCAGCACCTTTTTCATTGCACATTAAGCACCAGTCACTCTTAACTGAACTGGGTTTGGATACCAGACCTGTCGGGGGGAGGGAGAAAGAGAGGGTGAGGACAGGTGTTTTGCGTGGTGGTGTGGGCTCCACCTAAGAGTCACAAACACTATTTGACCTGCCCCTCTGTGACGGGATCCCCCCAGGGTGCCACTTGGAACTGGGATACCACTGAGCTCACCTGACCTACCAGCCTGGGTTCCCTTTATACTGTGCTGCTATGACAAGCTCTTAAGCTCCTTTCCAGTGCGCGCGCGCGCACACACACACACACACACACACACACACACGTTGGGCCACACCCAGCTGCTGTTTCACACAGATTCTGAGATCAGCTCTGCATGGGAAAGCTCAGCCAAGGAATTGCCCAGCACTCAAGTGCACACGCCCTCTGGAGTATAAACCCAAAATTGTATCGTCTTGCACACACAGAGAACTGTGAAGTGTAAGTTCATGAAATTCACTCCCTCCCTCAATGTGGAGGAGGATATGCACAGCTTTTTTGCCCTCAGTTATGAATTCCACAAACTGGTTTTAGAAAAAACAAAAACAAGTTTATTAACTACAAAGATTGCTTATAATCACTTAAAATCTATAGCAAACAGATCAAAGTAGATTACTGAGCAAATAAAACAAACATGCAAACTAAGCTTAAGGTACTAAAGAAACAGATACAAGTAGCAATTCTCACCCTAAATGTTGTTTTAGGCAGATTGCAGAGATTCTTGGAAGCAAGCTGCTCTTGCTTGCATCTTAAGACTCCAGGTATGTCATTCTTCTTCCCCCTCCCTCCCATCTTTGTTTCTTAGATGTTTCCAGCAGTCATCCTGGGCTGGGATTCAATGAAGAACAAACAACAATTATGTCACTCCCCTGCCTTAAATAGGTTTTACATATGGCAGAAACCTTTTGTCTTCCAGTGTGATTCCCACCCCGTCAGTGGAAAGACACTGGTATTCCAAGATAGATTCCAGTACCAGGTGACTTGATCGCATGACCCTGCAGCCATAACTCAAATATTATTTGCAGTGTCCACAGGAAGGCTTTCTAGAAAGGTGGAAGATTAGCATCTTGAAAGACCTATTGTTCTCCCTAATGCTCCGTTGACTTGTTCCCAGCTAGCCAGCCAGACTGATTGATTGCATTCTGTCTGGTGGGTATTTCCCAGGTGCAAACACTTTTGTAGTATAGATGTATAGTCAATATTCCTAACTTTAGATAAAAAATGATACATTCATACAAATAGGATAATCATAACCTTTCCAAGGATACCTCACATGGCCTATCTTGCATAAAATACATTATGATTATGACACACTCATATCATAATATTGCTATGAAATATATGGGAAGCAGTGTCACACCCTCTCCCCTGTTTAAAAATAGAGTCAAGTAGGCTCTGTAGAGAGCCTTTTGTGTTTTTTTAAGTGACCAGGAAAGCTGAAATCATGGATAATCAGGTCTAAGTGCTGAGACCCACTGCAGGACAGTGTTCTGTGAAAGAGACGGCCCAGCCTGGACTAACAGTTAGTCCACTGAGAGCTGAAATCACTGAGAGCTGGGTGGAACCTCAAGAGACTGACTCGCAGAGGTCACAGTGGCAGGTGGCAGCAGAAGGTGACAGCACAGGCCATCGTCAATGGACCAGTGGAGTGAACAGTGGCCAGAGTGAGCAGATGAAAGAATGAACAAGGTGCCTTCTCCCCTCCCATCCCCCAGGGTTGGAGGTGAACTCACAGGAAAGCACTTCTGAACTCTGGGTCTTCACTGACCAAGGACAACAACTATGAGTGGGGTGCGGTGGAGGGAGAAGAGAGGGGCACATTAAAGGAACATTTGTTTCTTGGACTAGGTTGCTCCAGAATGTTAGATTTGTGTCTGGGAAACATATATAAATATACATTTCTTAGGCCAAGATTTTTAAAATGAATTCTTTGCTAAGGTAGTTGTTATCTCACATTGTTGCTATCCTGGGGAGTTGCTGTACTGAACATTTTTATTATTATATTAGAATTAATTTTTATATAACAACGGCCATAGTGGGTCAGACCAATAGTCCATTGAGCCCAGTATTCTGCCTTCCAACAGTGGCCAATACCAGGTACTTCAAAAGGAATGAACAGAACAGACAATCATTGAGTGATCCATCTCCTGTCATCTACTCCCAGCTTGGCGAAAAGGGGCTAGGGATATTCAGAACATGGGGTTACATCCCTGGCCATCCTGGCTAATAGCTATTGATGGACCTATCCTCCATTATCTTATCTAGTTCTGTTTAGAACCATGTTATAGTTTTGGCCTTCACAGCATCCCCTGGCAAAGAGTTCCAAAGGTTGACTGTAGCTTTGTGTGAAGTAATACATCCTTTTGTTTGTTTTAAACCTGCTGCCTTTTAATTTCATTGGGTGACCCCTAGTTCTTGTATTATGTGAAGGGGTAAACAACACTTCCTTATTCACCTTCTCTACATCAGTCAAGATTTTATAGACCTCGATCATATCTCGCCTTCATTATCTCTTTTCCAAGCAGAAAAATCCCAGTCTTTTTAAATCTCTCCTCATATGGAATCTGTTCTATACTCAATCATTTCAGTTGCTCTTCTCTGCATCTTTTCCAATTCCAATATATCTTTTTTTGAGATGGGCTGACCAGAACTGCATGCAGTATTCAAGATGTGGGCATAGCATGGATTTATATAGTAAAAGTGGAGGAGCTTGGTTTGCCAGACCTATCAGCAAAGCCAGTGCTGACAACCTACATGAAAAGGCTGCAAAACACCAAGCCTCTGAACTGCATTGACATGCAGAAAGCCTTATAAGCCAATCACTGTAAAAGTCAATTTTACAAGTACTTAATGAGGCTGTTAAGAATGCTGGAGACACAAACACAGTTTACGCGAACAGACATGTCTGTCATATCATACTTTCTATTTAAGCAAGAGATATCACGTGGTACAAACTGGAGGCCAATGTTAAGTCCATTGTCATTTGTTAATCTTGAAGTTGGACACTGGTTCTGAACAAGACCGGCAAATGCTCACTTTTTGCAAGAAACTCAACTGACTGGTTAGAAGCATGCAGTGCAACAGTGAAAGACGCAGCAGTTGAAAAAGTGAAAAATGTATGCACCATATTCAAAAAATGTGCACAAATAGCTGATGAATGCACTAATACAAATGGGCATAAAGTATTAGGTCACTGTGGTTATCTTCATGTCAGTGGTAGGCCAATAGATGCCTGTCTAGATGTTCAGGTTATGGAAGACACACTGGCTGCATCTGTGACAGCTGACATTTAGAAGAGTTAAATGCTTGTAAATTGAACCCCAAACAGATGGGTGCTTGTGCATTTGATGGAGCTGCAAACTTTTCTGGAAGACAGAGTGGAGTACAAGCTCTGCTCAGAGAAAAGTGTAACCCTAATCTCTCCTATACACACTGCAGAGGCCATCTATTCCAACTATCACTAATACAAGCTGCAGAATCTTCAAAAGATATTTAAAAAGCCACCAATTTAATGTCTTGCTGGGAGAAAAAAGAGCATAATGAAGAGTCCAAAAGGACTGAATGTCTAGAAGATACACTAGGACTGAAGTTCAAATTAGTCCAACCTGGGAAAACCTGCTGACTTTCTGTTGAGTGATCCTTGTCTGTTGTCTTAAAATTGCTGCAACTGTTATTATTGGCTTTGGAAAGTTTCTACTGAAATGGGACAGAGCTAAGTAGTGAGGCTGGTGGACTACTTTTGCTAGTAAGTTAAGAGAAGACTATTGCCATTCTGTCTCTTGTAAGTCTACTGTTGAAACTACTTGGGTCATTAAATAATGCCATCCAGGATCTAGAGTAGCAGCCGTGTTAGTCTGTATTCGCAAAAAGAAAAGGAGTACTTGTGGCACCTTAGAGACTAACAAATTTATTAGAGCATAAGCTTTCGTGAGCTACAGCTCACTTCATTGGATGCATTCGTGAGCTGTAGCTCACGAAAGCTTATGCTCTAATAAATTTGTTAGTCTCTAAGGTGCCACAAGTACTCCTTTTCTTCATCCAGGATCTGTTACATTAGTAGATCTTTGTCCAGCAATTGAAGCTACATTTGGATTAATTAGAGAGATATCCATTGAAAATGTACTGGAAGAAGCACAGACTTCAGTCCAGAAGTCGACTAATGAAGGCACTTATATTGAATCCTTAAATGAAGAGGGCAAGAAGTGTTTGTTAAGCCAGATGAAAAAGTACGCAGACTTGATTCTTACAAATCTACAACAGCAACTTCTGGATTCTACTCAACCTCTGCGTAGCTTTTACAGATGCCTGTCTTATAAAACACCGACCACTGAATGGAATGAGGCACTACCAGCAATGGGGCTGCCATGTGATCAGGACAGACTAGAGAATTTCAACACAGAGTGGAATGTCATACAGTGAATGAACAAAAATTTGACTTCAATTTCATCATCACTAGTGATTTGACCCAAACTTTGTGCTATGTTTGCTGGGATGAAAGAAGTAGGAATTCATCTCTTGCTACTCCCAATCACAACAGCTACAGTTGAGCATTCTTTTTCCACATTGAATAGAATTTTGTGATCTGAAGAAGTCACCTTCTGCCTGATCATGAGCATATCATGAAGGACTGGACCCATGAGAAGCCACCAAAGATGAATGCACTTCATTCAAGAAGTTCATTAATAGAGTTGTGCAAAATTACAACAAGAAACCAAGGATGTAGATGTTGTGCATCATAGTAGGCTTGAGTAGCCAACTTTAATTTGTGTGATAATTTTAAAACAGGAGTTAAATCTAATAAAATGATCGTGAAACATTTTTTTCAGTTTTTACTGTGGTGCCATACCGTTCATCTTCACCTGCACAGTTTCATCCCTTGGCCCTCACATCCCCCCTAAATTCAAATACCCGCCCTAATTTCAATTCCTGGGGAAAACACAGGACCACACACACTTATAAGAGCCAGCTTCCATTACCAGAACTCATTAGGCCAGAGATGCTACAGGAGGCTAGCTCCAGCAAGATGTAAACTGTGGGGCACATTCAACCGCAAGGCATTTTTAGAGGGGAGAGAGGGCGGGGAGGGAGGAAAGATAGTCCTGTGACTAAATCACTAACTGGGACTCAGGAGACCTCGCTTCAAGTCTGTTATGCTACCAACTTCATGTGTTACCTTGGGCAAGTCACACAGTCTCTCTGTTCCTCAGTTCCACCTCCATTAAATAGGGCTAATAATACTTGCCCAGGCGTATTTAGTTAAAATGTGCAAATGCTCACAAAAGGGTAGAGTTCACAAACAAATTGTAACATGCTGCAACGGATTGTCCATTATCTGTAATTAACATCAGTAGATGTATTACTGTGTTTACTCAATAATCAATAAAAGCATTAGGTTCAACTGTCTGCCATGCCTTTTGGGGCAGGAAGTGCTACCCATGAACTGAGAGCAGATAGCATACAATGTCTTGAGATTGCATGCGAAAACAAAAGCTGAGGAAAGACAGTATGGGGGCTCATTAACCACACTTACAGGAGAGATTACAATTCTGTGCCTACTGCACAGATAACGTAGGACTACTTTGTCAGAACAGCGCTAATTGGGAAAAGAGGACATCTGCCAATAAACTGAGAGGTGGTACAGATTAACATCTCTCTTCTGCAGCTAATTCAACCTAGAAACATTATCCACTCAGGCTGAATATTAGTTTGTGTTTGTGCGCGCACGCGCGCACACACACACACACACACACACACACACACACACACACACAGTGTTTATATAAAGTACCATAAGAATTTCATAATAATCTTCATCACAATAAATTGTGGGTGACCTCCTGTATAACACAGGCCATAGAACTTCCCCAAAATAATTCCTTTTGAACTTGAGCATCTCTTTTAGAAAATCCAATCTTGATTGTAAAATAGCCAGTGATGGAGAATCCACTAGTTACACTCATGCCACCAGTGCTATACATAGCAAGGGTTGTTTTGCCTTCCTCCAGCAGAGGAGAATCTTTCAGCTTGTCATTTGGTGACACATGTACAATAGCAAACATACAGACAATATCCAAGAAAATAGCACAGTAGGGACAACCACAAAACAGATAATCACAGTTGGGATGAGCAACCCTTATACTGACACTAACCTAGCCAGGAAGCAGAGGTAGAACATGTACCCGATCTCAAATTCCAAAGATATTCGAGCTCCCCTATACATGAGCAGTTTAAGTGCTACATTGAACACAGAGAGTGACATGTGGAAAGTCTGGTTGAGAGTATTCATGAGAAGAGAGATCCCTTTCCCAGCCAGTAGTGTAGTTGTTCCATCCTCCCTAAAAACAAATGTCAAAGCCCAGCACTCTCACAGTCAGAGTGTTAGTCACTATTGCAAAATATATGGCAGCAGCCAGTTGGAATCAGCACACATTCCAAGCCTGAAAGAGAGGGTCCACACATGCACAGAGTACCTTATTCCTACTTGAGATTCCCATTCATACTTTCCAGGGCAGCACTGCAGGTAATAAGTAAGATCACCCTGGAACTCCAGCCCCACCCCCAACTGTGCTCAGATTGCTGGTGTGGTTTTATTGCAGAAGACCAGTGCAGTGTCCATTCTAAAGCTACAAACAGGCCAATGAACCAATTGATAAATCACAGCAATAACCAACAATCCCAAGGTCTGTATCAATAGATCGTTTCGAGGGACCAGGTACTTCCGCTCTCCCTGGCAGTAATTCATCCTTTCGTTGCTCTTACTTGTGGGGAGAGGGAATGTGTAGAGGAAGGAAGACCTACATTCTTTGTTCCTTGATGAATATGTATCTGACCATATTAAAACACATATTCTTTGCTTGTATCAAACAATACAGTGACCAGTCCTCTTCATTGTTTACTGATAAAGTTTGCAGATGACACAAAGATTGTGGGAGTGGTAATGATTGTGTGTGTTTATCCAGGTCATTGATAAAAACACTAAATAGCAAAGGACCAAGATCCAGTCCCTGCGGGATTCCACTAGAAACACATCCGCTCATTTATTATTCCCTATTTATCATTACATTGTGAAACCTGTCAGCTATCCAGTTTTTAATCCAGTTAATGAGTGCCATGTTGATTTTGTATCTTTCTAGTTTCTTAATCAAAATGTCATGGGGTACCACGTCAAACAACTTATAGAGGTCTGTTACATCAACACTATTACCTTTATCAACAAAACTTCTCATAAAAAAATCAAGGTAGTTTGACACACCTATTTTCCATAAACTCATGTTGATTGGCATTGATTATATTATGATGAATTTGGCATATTAGTTTCTTAAACTCAGAAAATTAAAGTGGATGTTCATATTAATATCTAAATGAATAAGAAATGAATGACGTGTATCCCTGAATTCTTAAGTGATTATGCTTCTCCTGCAATTAACATTGGTCTCTTGCATTAAGAGTTACTGTGAACCAGTTGTAAAATGTTCTTGACTTGTAATATGTATCTATTCCTTGTGCATGTAAAAACATTGGCTCAGACCAGCACATGTTTTTCATTGTTAGCCGGAAGAGGGAGTTCAGATGAATAAATAAACATTCTTTACAGTTTTCACTACACTGGGTAATGCAAAGCAGCTTTGTAAAACATGATTCCCCAATCACAAATGTAGCCCAGCAAACAACAGCTGGTGCATCCAAACAGCAAATCTGGCACCTGGTTACAGCAGCTGATTTGGCTGCCTGAATGCCCATGGTTACATAGCATCTGTCCAGTAAGGCATATTTCATATTGCCTTAGAATGACTGCTGTATGCTCAGATGTTGCTTGTCAACTCTCCCCTGGAAAAAAGAAAAGAAGTCCCTACTTAGAAAGATAGCCTGGAACTATAATAATGACCCTTGAGGATGAGATAAAGGAGAACACCGCACCAAGACTGATGCTCATCATTATCAATTATTAGTAGCAGTAGTTATTTTTATTACACTAGCACCTAGAAGCCCCAACTGCAATCAGAGCCCCCATGTCCAAATAGAGTTTGCAATAAAAATAGACAAGATGGACAGAGGGAAATAGAGACCCAGAAAAGTGAAATGTCTTATCCAAGGTCACAGAGGTAGGAACTGACTCTCAGACCTGTCAGCTGGACTACTCAGCCACTCAGTAAATTGATTTGAGAAGTGCCTTGCATATGCACTAGTGAGTAAGGAGGAGTGAGTGTGTTCTGCCAATATCCAATTATAAAGAGGCTATAAACATTGATTGATTTCCTTCTTTGACAAGGTAACTGGTTTGATGGATAACGGGAGTGTGGTGGACATAATACATCTGGATTTTCTACAGCTTTTGACACTGTCACACATGACATTTTAATAAGTTACCTGGAGAAATGAAAGCTCAGTAGAGCTACCATTAAGTGGACATATAATTGGCTTAACAACAGCAAACAAAGACTAACTATTAATGGAATGATGTCAGATTGGAAGGAGGGCTCCATTGGGGTTCCACAGGGTTCTGTTCTGGATCCAGTGTTATTAAATATCTTTATTAATGACCTAGATGTAGGAATAGCAAGCCTACTGATCAACTTTGAGGATGACATAAAGCTTTGGGGTTGGGGGGGGGTTCAAACACTTTGGATAGAGCTAAAATTCAAAGGGATCTTGATAAATTTGAGAACTGAGCTATAGACAACAAAACAAAATTCAACAAAAACAAATGTAAGGTGCTACATGTAGGGAAGAAACACTAAATGCACAAATACAGAACAGGAGATAACTGGGTTGGCAGCAGCACTGCTGAGAAAGATCTGGGAGTTGTAGTGGATCACCACTTCAACATGAGTCAGCAATGCAATGCTGTTGCAAAAAAAAATTGCAAATACAATTTTGGGTTGCATTAGCAGAAGCATAGTATGCAAGTCACGGGCGGTGATAATATCGCTCTACTTAGTGGTGATTAGGCCTCAGCTGGAGTACTGTGTCCAATTTTGGTCACCAATGTATAGAAAGGATTTAGAGAAACTGGAAAGGATCCAGATGTAAACACCAGAGATGATTAAAAGGATGGAACTCAAGCTATATGAGCAAAGGCTGAAGGAACTGGGTATGTTTAGTTTGGAAAAGAGATTAAGCAGAGATATGATAATGGTCTTCAGATACTTTAAAGGCACCATAAAGATGGAGAAAAATTGTTCTCTCTTGCCACAGAGGGCAGGAAAAGAGGTAATGGATTCAGACTGCTAAAAGTTCTATTCTGATTAAATCTCAGGAAAAACTTTTTAACTGTAAGAACAGTAGGACAATGGAACAGACTGCCTAGGGAAGTCATGGAAACGCCTTCACTGGAGGTTTTCAAAAGGAGGCTGGAGAGCCATCTGTCTTGGATGCTTTAGACACAACAAGTCCTGCATCCTGGCAGGGAGTTAGACTAGATGACCCTTGCAGTCCCTTCTAACCCTATGGCTCTCTGAGTCAATGAATAGAAAACCCGCTATTTCTTCCAGAGCAATATTAACAGATGCAACAGGACCACAGTTTGGTAATATGTATAAATGTACCTACTGCAAGAGATGCTTGTGTATTTATCATTGTATTACTTTCAAAATCATGCATTGTATTGTCACAGTTTTGGTTTTAAAGTCTTTTCTTTAGCCACTTTCTAAATTCATCCAGTCACGTACAAATATAAAGGCAATTTGTAAATTAATCTTAGGTCAATCAGCTGTAGAAAATTTCTGAGGCAACATCGGCTGTGGACCAGGAAGAATTCTTCAGATAAGACATCTGTGCATTATAGGTCTGCAGAGGGTCAGTGATCCAAGAAACTAAAGGAAAATTTAGGCTGAAGATCAGAAGCAGCTTCCTGAGACTCAGATGTATTCAATAGTAGAAAGAAAAGGAGTACTTGTGGCACCTTAGAGACTAACAAATTTATTAGAGCATAAGCTTTCGTGAGCTACAGCTCACTTCATCACTTCATCGATGAAGTGAGCTGTAGCTCACGAAAGCTTATGCTCTAATAAATTTGTTAGTCTCTAAGGTGCCACAAGTACTCCTTTTCTTTTTGCGAATACAGACTAACACGGCTGCTACTCTGATTCAATAGTAGAATATTCTTCCCAAGGGAAGTGGTGGATGCCCCATCACATGGGACTTTAAAGTATCAGAACACTAGAAACGTACTGTATGAAAGAATCTTGCACTGACAGGGGGATGAAGTGGATGAACAAATAAGTCTCTCTCACCTAACGTCTATGTTGCAGTGAAGGAACATCTATGTTCCAGCCATCAAGAGATCATGTGAAATGCTAAAGAAAAGATAGAAGGATGCCAACTGCACAAGAGTGATACAGACAGAAAGAGAGGAAAAGATTGTACTAATTACTCTTGACACATTTATGGCCACCAATTGGCTCATACAACTTACTCCCTATGGGAAATTAAGGCAGCTTACATTTGTTTTATGCACTATATTCATTTTGATGGTGCAGGCTGGTATTAAGGGTGATTATTTTGCTTAAGTTTGGTGTATTTATGTAGGGGTTGTTTGTTTATTGGTAGATTCAATTATATTTAACCCAGGTTATGTAATTTATGAAGTACCCACAGAGTATATAAAGGAGATTTGCTTAATGGTGTTACAAACCATATGGTAACTTTCTTGATTCAGACCGCCATATGCATCCAATTACAGAGTAAATTCAATAAAAGCAGTGTGCGCCCCAGAGTATACACACTAGATTCCCCATCCCACTTTTTCATAATGAAATACAGGCTGCTTTGAAACATACAAATTTTACTCTTAATTAGGTTTCCAAAGATACAAGCTTTGCATTTCATTCTTCAGCATTTTTGCCTGAATAAATGTTTGAGTTCATGCCTTAACTTTAAAAAGGCTCAGTGCATCATAAAGGATGCAATATTTGAAAGGCCCCTCTATGTGCACATACAGGAAAGGAAGTGAATGCTAAAACATTTTCTTCCAACTGGAAAAAAGTTACTGGATGTTGTACACTGCATGCTTTGAAACTCTAGCTAAATGTATGTCAGTAGAAGAAGTAATTTGCCACAAATCTCCTAGGCAGAAATAATTTTTAGCATAGGTAGCGAATCAGTGAATTCATAAGTTAGTGGGAAAAAAATAAAAGCTTTTCAGGGAGTAATATCCTCATTATGTATTATGTTTAGAGATTTTTATGTCCTAACAATAACTAAAATACAGTACAAATAGATGTAGGATTTACATGCAACAGTGGAAGATAAAAAAAAAAAGATAAAGCATACGGATGGATCTCTTGAAAGCTTCACAATAAATGTTACAGTAAATTACAGGATAGCTCATAGTTTGTTACTCCCAAGATGTTAATAAGCTGTGCACATGCTGGCATTGTAATGCAGTACAAGGACACTCTGCCAATATATTTCTACTGTAAACCTATTGTGATATTCAGGACGTTCTATGGAAAGCCTGTTTTGCTATGTCGGCATTTGATATTGCATGCTCTCAGGCTTTGTATTTGCTAGATTTCAAAAGGGAAATAACTGGGCAAAATAGTCATACTTAGTAAACCTAGCAACTGCTTTGTCCAAGCAGCAAATCATGGGTAACTAGAAATCAGCATGGAAACACTTCATGAATGGATGGCTTGCAGAGCTTTTTCAAGCCACAGATGTAAAACATTGTCTGTAAGTCATAAGGAATAGCAGTATTTAAAAATAACTATTGGCTAAATCTAAAAATAATTCTCAAAATTTAAAATTTCCTGAATTAGTTATGGGACTCGTTTGTACATATACGGTATTAAGAAAAAATAATTTTATTCTTAAATAACTTTTTACTGGAAGCCAGTAATTAAGCAGCATATATTAAAAACAACTGCTGATGTGACCATATCAGTGTATTGAATTTTTTGTCCTGCTATTCATTACAGTCACAAGATATGCTAGATATACTAAATTATCAGTAAAAACTAAAGAGTTCTGTAATGAAAAACACCTAACACTAGTAGATATCACTTGAACAGATCCAATATTGACCCATTTATACAGAAAACAAAGGGCCCTATTGAAGCCAGTGGAGCTCCACACAGGTGGGAGGCCAATCCATGTAGATCCATTTGCAGGATCAAAGACTATATCTTCATATCTTAATCAAAATGATTTTATTATTTATTTCCATTAGAACCAATAACATGCTAAGCACTGTAACAAACACAAAAGAAGGCACAGCTTTGCCTAGAGGACTTTTACTCTTAAATAAAAAAAAGTTACTCTCATCCAATCATGGGACATTACTTATATGACCATCCAGGAACAGAAACAACAACACATTAATTGTGAGGCCAATCCCAAGTAGCCAATATAGCTTTGATTTCAAATATTGAGTCCTGAATACCCATAGTGAATGGTTATTAGTGGCTGATTAAATATTTGAATACTTAAAATTGGAACTAAATAATATATTTTCTAAAACTGCAATAAAAGTAAGATTAGTATGTGGAGCAAAATTCTACTCTCACTTACATCCATACAACCACATTAATCTGATCCTATAGTCTGTGCTTATAACACATGATCACTGATGTGACCATAGCTATCATGCTGACCAATATTGTCTCATTGTACTCCCCCAAATGTTGTCTCTTATCTTTTATTTAGATTGTAAGCTCTTTGGGTCAGGACTGGTTTGTTTGTTCTGTGTTTGTACAGCACCCCGCACAATGGATCCTGGCCTGTGACTAGGGCTCCTAGGCACTATAGTTATACAAATAAAAATAAATAAATAAATAAATAAATAAATAAATGAGAGCAAATGCCTCAGACAGAAAATGGGAAATATTACTTTTGTATATTCACAAGTAAACTACACCACCTTGTACAAAGGGTCCTGGCCTGTGATTAGTGTTTATATGCACAATATTTTAATAGTCATAAACATACAAAATTTTTGCTCTAGAGATGTAAAATTCAGTGCAACAGTACTTTCAGCAATTTTTAAATTCATGACTGTTTGTGGAAAGTGTATTAAGCTGGTTTTAAAACATGCCACTAAAATCACACACAAGTTTGCCTGTGTTTGTACCTCTTCTGTGATAAACTGACAGCTTTGGAAGCTGTAGTTCTTTGACACCGTTCACTGAGTTTTTCCACATTTTATTTTAAAGAAACAAATTTAGCAAGTGGCTGATGGTAGCAGCTGGTCTACTAGGTACTGCTACCATGAATTCATTCATATTTTAATGAGTTAAGAAAAACCTATATCATAGGTTATTAGAAATATTCACCAAAAATCTTAAACCACATCATGGTTATAGAACTGCTGTTTTGTAGCACAGCGCTGGCTGCTGGCATCAGTATTACATTGAAATGAAGATTAAGAACTGCTGTCTGTGTTGTCTATTAGAAGCCCTAAACATAATTTATGTTCCTGGATGCATACAGACACTTCGGTCTTCCTAATACTTATGTGCCTTATTTGAGCCTGTGCTGCTTCAACAAACAGATAAAGTTGCTGAAGTATAACCCAATGATATTACAACAGTTGACTTAGTTATTTTTTGTTTTTTTCAGCAGAAAATTGCCTCCCTGATAATTCATAGGGCAGAAAAACATATAGGTCACCTTTTCCTCTAAGCTGTAATGAAGTTACAAGTTATAAGAGCAATATTTATACTGAATTCAACTGACATGGGAAAAAGATTAGATCTGTGATCAAGGGTGCTACAATACACATATACAGTACTAAGATGACTTGTGAATGAACCTTGTTTGCTTTATGCTATACATTTCAGGAGACGAGAACACCATTAATATGTTTATGTGAGGTTATGACTCTTAGTATGTCTCCAGCAAATAGCATAATACATCTCATTTCAAGAAATGCTTCATAGACTCACAGACTTTAAGACCAAAAGGGACCATCATGATGATCTAGTCTGACCTCCTGCACATTGCAGGCTACAGAACCTCATGCACCTCTCCTGTAATAGACCCATAACCACAGTTTATGGGAAGCCAAACAAACAAAACAACCCATTCTGGGATAAAAGTTGCTTCTCTTCTTTCTCATTTGGAAAGAAAGATAGTTTGTCAACTGTTTTATCAACCAGCCAAGGTACTAACAAGCTTTAACAGGACTTTATTTTCAAAGTGGAAACCTCTTTACCAAGCTGCTGCTGCACTCTCTGCAGCTTTCTCCCAGCCTCTCAACTCCTCCTTCCTGTTTCCTGTCCTTTCAGACTCCCAGCAGCCAGTGCTCCCAATTCTAATGATTACAAGCAACATCTAAACACCACATTCCCTCCTCTCTTAAGAAACTCTCCCAATTACAATAAACATTGTTGTTCTAACCACAGGAACAAATATGAAACAAGACACTATACCGTTGACAGAAATATTACACTGAAAACACTGTAGATACTACATAACATAGTCTCTAGTCCAGACAGGTGGTCATCTGGATCTGACAGGCTGTCCCCCAAGCCCCGGTTCCAGTGCAATGTCTTGTTGTGATGGTACTATGGTGAAGTCATCCAATGTAGACTGGGTGTTGGCATAATCTCCTCTTGGTGATCGGCAGGTGCAAGATAAGAAGCATTCCATAGCCACCCATCAGAAAGTCGATAGGTTTAAGGTCCCTTCTTCTCTATGATTTTAAGAGCCCTGTGAATTTATGGTCCCCTTTGCATAAAATTCCAGGTTTTCATATTCTAACAAAGAAACCACACTCAAACTTTGGTTCCTTAGCACCCCGCCGCTTGTCTGTGAAAGCCTTAGACTTTGCTTGGTTCTGTTCAACTGTTTTTCTCACATCCTCGTTTGGGGCATCATGTCGTGCCTTTAACAACACAGCAATATTCAGTTTAGTATTCATCTGTTTCCCATGCAGTAACTCTGCGGGTGATGTTTGCGTTGTGGCATGTCATATAGCCCAGTATGCTTGCAAGAAATCAGTAGTGAAGTTTCTCCACAATCACTTTTCCAGTTTAGCCGTTTGCAAACTCTATTTCAAACTTCTGTTAAACTGTTCAATTTCCCCATTGGCTTGAGTGTAATATAAGGATGATTTTCTGTGTAAAATGTTCCTCTCTGCTAGAAAAGTTTCAAACTCCAGGGAAGTAAATTGACTACCATTATCTGAACCAGTTCTTTGGGGTTACCTTCCCTGCTAAAAACTGAAGAGAGGAACTTAATTACTGTAGCAGAAGAGATTTGTGATGTAAATGCTACCTCAGGCCATTTACTGATTCAGGAAGGGGAACAGGCTGCAATGGAGGAGTACATGTCACTGCTGTCTTATCATGCATTTGGCAAGTGACACAGGATTTTATGAGTGCTTCAGTTTGAGAGTCCATCCCTGGCCACTAATACAGATCCCGTAGTCGTTGTTTGGTTCAGACAATTCCCTGATGAGTATCGTGTGCCAGGTGTATGAGTTTTGACTGTAATTATTCTGGCACAAGGAGCCGGTGTGTACCTCATAGCACACAGCCATCAAACAAAGAAAGTTCATCCCGAACTCTAAAATAAGGCAGCAAAACTGGGTCAAGGTTTTTAGGGTGACTGGGCCATCTCTTTGTCAGAAATTCCCATAGTTTTTGTTGAATTGGACACGCTGAACAAGCAGTTTGAAATTGTTCTCTTGTAACTGCAGTGAGAGTGCTTGTAATAAGCACAACCACTACATCCTCATCCTCCAGTGGAACATCTGGTGAAGGCAAAGGCAGGCGAGAAAGGCAATCAGCGACCACATTTCGGTTTCCAGGCTTATATTCCAGTTCATAATTGAAAGAGAGTAGTCTTGCAGACCATCGAGGAATACAGTATCGTGCTCTTCCCAGTCCTTTTGTGGTGAGCAATGTCGTCAAAGGGCTGTGGTCTGTGCGCAACTTGAATGTGCGACCCCACAGGTAAGTTTTCCATTTTTCAGTAGCCCAGACACAAGCAAGTTCTTCTTTTTCAACTGAAGAATATTTTCTCTCAGCATTACTTAGTGTCCTTGAAGCAAATGTAACAGTCCTCTCTGTGTTGTCCTCATGCAGTTGTGTGAGAATAGCCCCAAGTCCATAATCAGAAGCATCAGTAGTTACAATTGTGGGCAATGCAGGACTGAATAGTGCAAGTATTGGACTATGTACAATCAAGTCTTTCACCGTTTCAAAACTAGAATGTGCATCCATTGTCCATACTAAGGTTGAACTTCCCCGTATTAATTCTCATAACGGTTTCAGTGACAGAAGTGTAATTGGGAATCAATTTTGCATACCAGGAGGTAAGACCCAAGAAGGAACGTAAAGTTTGCAAATGTGTTGGAGGACGAGCATTTGAAATTGCCAGGATATGATCTGAATCAGGTTTTAGTCCAGCCTGTGAAATTGTATGCCCCAGAAAGGAGAGTTCAGTTTGTCTAAATTTGCATTTGGACCTATTGAGCTGGAGGCCTGCTTTGCTGATGCAGTTTAGTACAGACTGCAGGTTACTGTCATGCTCCTCAGAAGTATTTCCAAACATGATAATATGACCCAGACAGCACTGAACTCGATGTTGATTCTTCAGAATCAATGACATCATTTTTTGGAAGGCACTTGGGGCTGACATGACACCGTATGGAACATGTTTAAAACGGAATAGTCCCTCATGTAATAAATACTGTGAGGTCTCTGCTATCTTCAGGCAACATAACCCGGTGATATGCACTTGGCAAATCAAGATTAGAAAACATCTTTGCTCCATGGAGTTCTGCAAATACTTCTTCTATGTGAGGAAGAGGATGGCTGTCAATCACAGTAGGGTTATTTGGCTCCCTTAAATCCACACAAAGGCGAATGCCTCCACCCTTCTTCTGCATCACTACTATAGGTGAAACCCATTCCGAGGAGTTGTTCTCTTCAATAATGTCCTTTGAATTAGTTTTCTAAGTTCCTCTGAAACAGCTTCCCTGACTGAAAATGGTAAACGCCATAACTTCTGTCATATAGGCATCACATTATTCCGCATTTTAACTTTATGCAGAAACCCATAAGCACAGCCGAGTTTCTCCTCAACCTGGTGTTGGGTCCCAGCTGACATTGGTGTGTGTACCGCAAGAGTGCTTTGCTGAGGAAGATCAATTCATCCATTAACTACCCTGAGATTTAAAGCAGCCAATAAATCTCTACCAAGGATAGGAGTGCCTTTGTGGACAATGTAGAACTCCAGTTACACAGCGATCACCAAAAGTAACTATTGCTGGCAGGCAGCCATGTACTGAAATATGGTTTTTCAAATAGCACAACAAGTGAAGTTTGGGTTCAGTAAGAGGCAAATCTTTAAAGTAATGCAGATCGATGGAATCAGGTAGTATAGATACTGCTGAACCAGTGTCCAATATTAGCTGAATAGAGTGCGATTTGCCTGAGGGTATGGCAGAAACATTTATCGTGCACTTTATTTCTTCTGGAATATGTGCAGTAGTGATTTTGTCTATGCTCAGCACAGTAACATCAGGTATTGTAACTGCATGCACTGTTGATTGAACTGGCTGCTGTGACATACTTTAGCAAAATACCCAATCTTTTTGTAATGATTGCACTGAACTACTTTTGCCGTGCATCCTGTGTAGCGTGCAAGATGTTGTGGGGATCCACAGTGAAAACATGCTTCTACTGTATTTTGAATTTTCTGATTTGGTGGTATTTCATTAGTTTTTCTCTTGTAATTGTTTGTCTGCAGTGATAGTGAACTTTTCTGCAAAGGAGTCACAGCCTGGACTGTGCCTCCTGTATCCATGCTCATTATTTTGGCTTCAGCTGTAGCTGACTCAATCTGGGTAGCAATGATTATTGCTTTTTCTAGTGTAAGTTGTGGTTCTAGAAGTAAGCATTCTCTTACATGAAGCATGGTTGTTTTCTCAATGAGCTGGTCTCTAATCATCTCATCTGCCATATTCCCAAAGTCACAAGTTACAATCAGACTCCTCAGGGAAGCAATATACTGCATCATAGTCTCCCCTGGTTTCTGCTCATGCTGTCAAAATCTGTAGTGATTAGCTACTATATTCACTTTTGGCACAAAAAACTTCTTTAATGCAGTGAGTGCAGGCTCATATTTATCATCTGCAAGGGGGAAAAAGTGTAAAATATATGCTGCCCTTCTGCTCCAAGGCAGTGGATTAGCAGAGCACGCTTTCTTACTTCAGAAATCTCTGTAGCACTGATTGCAAGCTGATAAGCCTCAAACATATGGATCCAGGTAGTAAAAGCAATTGGAGACTCACCTGGGCTTTGCAGAAAGGGTGCAGAGGAAGAAGATCCATCCTCATCGCCAAAATGTTGTATCAACTAGGCAAGGTACTAACAAGCTTCAACAGGACTTTATTTTCAAAGTGGAAACCTCTTTACCAAGCTGCTGCTGCACCCTCTGTAGCTTTCTCCCAGCCTCTCAACTCCTCCCCCTCCTTCCTGTTTCCTGTCCTTTCAGACTCCCAACAGCCAGTGCTCCCAATTCTAATAATTACAAGCAACATCTAAACACCACATCAACTTTACCCTATCTTTCAGTATAGCTGCTGGAAAGTCAGTTCACTTTCAGTAATCTCTTTCTTCCCTAGGAACTGCATAAAAGATTATTTGGCTTCTTTGAAACCCCTGGCAGATGTGAGTCCTGCTGCTTCAGAACTGTAAAGACTCAGTGTTTGATATGCTAAATTAGACTAGCTCATTCTCTGGAAAGTGTATTTTAAAGTTACCTTGAAATTGATGTTTGTGGAAGAATCCCACTACCTGGCTCCTGTGCGAAGGGCAAGAAAACTATCTGGAATAGGCATCATCCTTCGGAATCAAACAGATGTTTCATTGTGTATTTGCACAGTTTACTGCAAATATTACAGTTTGTATGCTAAATATATATTTCACTGAAACTGACTGTGATGGGTTTGGGACCTTTGGGGTGTCATATGATGTGCTGGGGTGCCACTGAGTTAGCCTATTCTGCCAGCCTGGATCCCCTTTACCTGGCCTAGGCTTACAAGCCTCTTCCAGTCAAGCACACAGGCAGGGCCACACCCAGCTGCAGAGAGAGACAGAAGTCCGCTCTGCAAAGATTCAGCCTTAGGGGCTTGCTCCAACACTCTGGTACCCACTCCCTTTAAAGGGGTACAAACCCAAAGGTTTTATGAAATTTGCCCCCTTCCTCAATGTGGAGGGATATATGTACAACTTCTTGCTCCTCCCCACCCCCAGTTAGAAATTACATAAACTGGGTTATATTATAAACAAGAAACAAGTTTAACTACAAAAGGTGAATTTTAAGTGAATATAAGAGATAAAAGACAGAATAAAGCAGATTACTGAGCAAATTTTGTTATCCCTGCTGACTGGTTGTTTTATATGGGTGGGTATGTTGCTTTTTAAATTATGATTATTATTATGTGCTTTGTTTTTAGCAAATGGGGGGAAGCTAAAATCTAGGATAAATAGAACAGAACAGTAAATTCATTAGGGTTCATATATATCAATACCTTGCTGATTCACTAGCACTTTTCATTGCGACTATTTGCTATTCAGAATAAAACCTTTTTATTTGGTGATCTAACCATTAAGCTTTCTTCTTATACACACTGAATATTCCCATTAAATAGGCCTTGGGGAGGGATTATTCCTCACAGAAATAACTTTAACTTGGAGTGAAAAATATTTTTGAGCTATAACATTGTATGGTTTGCTAAAGGAATTCTTTATCATAGAAGATTAGGGGTGGAAGAGACCTCAGGATATCATTTAGTCCAACCCCCTGCTCAAAGTAGGACCAACCCCAACTAAATCATCCAAGGAAGGGCTTTGTCAAGCTAGGCCTTAAAAATCTCTAAGGATAGAGATTCCACCACCTCCCTAGGTAACCCATTCCATTGTTTCACCACACTCTTAGTGAAATAGTTTTTCCTAATATCCAACTAGACCTCCCGCACTGCAACTTGAGACCATTGCTCAAGTAGAAAGTAGAGTATTTGGGGGAGGCTAAAGGTGGCTAACTGCCAAACTCATCTCTGGGTCAATCTTTCATCCTCAGACAAAGACCCTTGATCTATGGCAGAATTCTCACTGATGGAGTTATAGGCAGGCAAACAGAGGACAGTATCTGAGCCTCTATTTGTGTAGTGCCTGTTTGTTACACTATATTTGACACTCTGTCACCACTGACAATAACTCCCCTACTGTGCATCTTAATGAAATATATTTTATTCTTCATTGCATGGAATGCTCTTAGAAGTCTGACTCTGATATATTTCCCCTAAACCTTTTGTCCTTTATTAACCAAGATTGATTTCTTCTCCCCAGCATGCAAGTACAGACAAACACGGTGTGTTTCAAAGTAGAGATAAAGCCATTAGGGTTCCAATATGCTGACAGCCTTCTTCTTGCACAAGCATCAGTGACAGTATCAGCAGAAGTGTGCACATCTGTGCAAATACCTCTATCTGCAGCCGGGGTGGCCCTAGCCTAGCTGCCAGCAACTCGCAGCCTAGGCGAACCATGCAATCGGGGCCCTTCCACCCCCAAACTCCAAAGGCAGATCTAGGCTGAGGTTTTTGGTAAACTGGGAAACACTTTGCCCCTTTTTTCCTTTTCATGTTTTTTAAGCATTTTAAAAAACAAACAAAAAAAACAGAGGCTTAATTATTTGGTTTGTCCATCCCTCTGTCCAACCAATGTTTCTGAGATCTGATAAAACAGAGACACAGAATTTTCAGAATAGATTTGTACACGACAGCTAGATGATATTTCAGTCCAATTTCAAATAAAAATGCATTTCAAATGTTAATTATAATTTTTATTACTACAAATCCAAAATCATCCATTACGCTATCCTGCTTTAACTGCCATTACCACCACATCCAATATAGAAAGAAATAAGAAAACTCTCCAATGAACTTTAACCTGTATTTACAAAACACTCCAAATAAAAAACGAGTCGGTGCCTATGCCCTATTCTCTAGCTCTCACACATTCCATTATTTCATAGCTATTTTTCTTGCTGTGGGGTTCCCTGGCACCATGGAGGAAAGGAAGGCTTTGGAAATTATTCCCTTTCTCCTAACTCCTTCTTGTCAAGAGCTAAGATGCTTTATGGCATGGAGAAGACCAGAAAAGCACACAAAGCAGCATGTTCAGCAACATGGTTTCACCCTTTACAGGAATTACTCCACAGCAACGTCATCTAGTCAGGATCTATTGTTTCAGATGAGGAGCAGGACTGAGCCTGGGAGCAACTGTTCTACGTTATATTCTCCCCTGCCTCATAGTCAGTATTTCCTCTGATTTTCTGCGATGGAGTCAGTATTTCTACAAGGAGCATTAGCTCTGATCTGCACTCTTCCCTTCCTGTGAAAGGGGAGTAGGACATAGAGGTAGCAGAGATAACCAGTTACTTCTAAGGGAGCCATGCAGCCAGGGGAGAAGGAGGTCCAGGCAGCAATGAAGAGTAGCTAGCCTCATAAATCCATGGGTGAGCAAGCAAACTTCTTCATGGTTCTTTCCTTCCACTGGTTTAAATAGCTATGCTTCCTGCCATCTGTACTGGCCAGTAAACGCTGCTCCATGGAAGGGAGCATTAAAGAGAAAATACCTCAAGTTCAGCACAGTTTCCCCAAGTACTTTTTTATCCTTCTGAGGTTTTACCAAGAAATCATACAGTATGTTTCTAATGTGCTGGTAGTAACTGCTCAAAACACTTCCTTCCTCCCACTAACAGGTGTTGTTCCTACTGCTGAATGTTAGGAGGGTTTAGCTGCCTCACTAAGCCCTGGTCTACACTATGAGTTTAGGTCGAATTTAGCAGAGTTAGATCAATTTAATCCTGCACCCGTCCACACGATGAAGCCATTTTTGTTGACTTAATGGACTCTTAAAATTAATTTCTGTAGTCCTCCCTGATGAGGGGATTAGCGCTTACATCGACATCGCTGGGTCGAATTTGGGATAGATGTGTTCCATTATGACCGCTCTGGACAGCACTCTCAACTCGGATGCACTGGCCAGGTAAACAGGAAAAGCCCCACGAACTTTTGAATTTCATTTCCTGTTTGGCCAGTGTGGCAAACTGATCAGCACAGGTGACCGTGCAGATCTCATCAGCAGAGGTGACCATGGAGTCCCAGAATCTCAAAAGAGCTCCAGCATAGACCGAAAAGGAGGTACTGGATCTGATCACTGTATGGGGAGAAGAATCCATGCTATCAGAACTCCGTTCCAAAAGACAAAATGCCAAAATATTTGAAAAAAACTCTTCAAGGGCATGAAGGACAGAGGCTATAACAGGGACCCACAGCTGTGCCGTGTGAAATTTAAGGAGCTCAGGCAAGACTACCAAAAAACCACAGAGGCAAACACCCACTTGGTGTCAAACCCCCAGACATGCCACTTCTATGATGAGCTGTATGCAATTCTAGGGGGTGCCCCTGCTACCTGACCCCTGTTTGTGGACTCCTGCAAGGGAGTCTCATGCACCAGGGATGAGGATTTTGGAGACAAAGAAGATGATGAGGAGGAGGAGGAGAAGGCTGAAGATAGCACACACCAGGCAAACGGAGAAACCGTTCTCCCCAACAGCCAAGAACTGTTGATCACCCTGGATCCAATACCCTCCCAACCTGGGCTCCCGGACCTTGAAGGAAGAGAAGGCAGCTCTGGTGACTGTACCTTTGTAAATATAATACACGGTTTAAAAGCAAGCGTTTAAATATCAATTTGCCCTGAAGACTTGGGATGTATTTGTGGCCAGTACAGCTACTGGAAAAGTCAGTTAACATATCTGGGGATGGAGCAGAAATCCTCCAGGACATCTCAATTAAGCTGTCCTGGAGGTACTCCCAAATCCTTTGCAAAAGATTTCTGGGGAGGGCAGGCTTATTGCGTCCTCCATGGTAGGACACTTTACCATGCCAGGCCAGTAGCATGTAATCTGGAATCATTACATAAGAAAGCATGGCAGCATATGGTCCTGGTGTTTGCTGGCATTCA
Organism: Dermochelys coriacea; assembly: GCF_009764565.3. NCBI lineage: Eukaryota > Metazoa > Chordata > Testudines > Dermochelyidae > Dermochelys > Dermochelys coriacea. The sequence continues at coordinate 199,169,102 of NC_050069.1, forward strand.
AGCAACATCCATTCTTTATCTCTCTGTGTAATCCTCACGGAAGTGATATCATTCATGGTCACCTGGTTGAAATAGGGGAATTTTATTCAGGAGACATTCAGAGGTGGCCATTCCTGCTGGGCTGTTTGCCTGTGGCTGAAAAGAAATCATCCCTGCTGTTTGCCATGCAGTGGGGGGAGGGGCGAAGCGATCATCACAGAGAATTGGGTGTGGGGGGATTAGTTGGGTTTGTGCTATACATTAACCCAAAAACATCTGCCCCTCCTTTTAAATGGCCAATGTGTGTTTTTAAGTACTACTCTCCCGTTTTTACCTCCAGCAGCTGCAAATGTTTCAATGCTGCCACTATCATCTCCGTCCCAGAGGCTAGTGCAGATAAGAAGGTGAAAAAAACTGTACTCACGATGAAATGTTCTCTGAGCTCATGCAGTCCTCCTGCACTGAAAGAGCTCAGCAGAATACGTGGAGGCAGACAATGGCGGAGTCCAGGAAAGCACAAAATGAACGTGAGGATGGGAGGGACGGGAGAGAGGACAAGTGGCGGGAGCAACAGGAGAGGTGGCGGGATAAGAGGAAAGGTGGCAGTAGCATGATGAAAGGAGGCAGGATGCAATGCTGAGGCCACTGGAGGATCAAACTGATATGCTCCAGCATATGGTTGAGGTGCAGGAAAGGCACAGACCACCACTGCAGCCCCTATCTAACCAACCACCCTCCTCCCCAAGTTCCATAGCCTCCTCACCCAGACGCCCAAGAACAAGGTGGGGGGGGCCTCCGGGCACCCAACCACTCCACCCCAGAGGACTGCCCAAGCAACAGAAGGCTGGCATTCAATTAGTTTTGAAGTGCAGTGTGGCCTTGTCCTTCCCTCCTCCCGGGCTACCTCAGCAGTTATCCCCCTATTTGTCTGATGAATTAATAAAGAATGCATGAATTTGAAACAACAATGACTTTATTGCCTCTGCCAGTGGTGATAGAAAGGGGGAGGGAAGGGTGGATGGCTTACAGGGAAGTAGAGTGAACCAAGGGGGCAGGTTTTCATCAAGGAGAAACAAACAGAACTGTCACACCATAGCCAGGCCAGTCATGAAACTGGTTTTCGAAGCTTCTCTGATGTGCAGCACGCCCTGCTGTGCTCTTCTAACCACCCTGGTATCTGACTGCACATAATCAGCAGTGAGGCGATTTGCCTCAACCTCCCAACCCGCCATAAACGTCTCCCCCTTACTCTTACAGATATTGTTATTACTGCTTGCTGTGTGCTCCACAATGGGAATATTGGTTTCGCTGAGGTCTAATGGAGTCAGTAAACTGCACCAGCATGCTTTTAAACGTCCAAATGCACGTTCTACCACCATTCTGCACTTGCTCAGCCTATAGTTGAACAGCTCCTGACTACTGTCCAGGGTGCCTGTGTACGGCTTCATGAGCCATGGCATTAAGGGGTAGGCTGGGTCCCCAAGGATAACTATAAGCATTTCAACATCCCCAATGGTTATTTTTTGGTCTGGAAAGTAAGTCCCTTGCTACAGCTGTTGAAACAGACCAGAGTTCCTGAAAATGCGAGCGTCATGTACCTTTCCCAGCCATCCCACATTGATGTTGGTGAAACGTCCCTTGTGATCTACCAGTGCTTGCAGCACAATTGAAAAGTACACCTTGCGTTTTATGTACTGGCTGCCTTGGTGCTCCAGTGCCAAGATAGGGATATGGGTTCCGTCTATCACCCCACCACAGGTAGGGAATCCCATTGCAGCAAAGCCATCCACTATGACCTGCACATTTCCCAGAGTCACTACCCTTGATAGCAGCAGCTCAGTGATTGTGTTGGCTACTTGCATCACAGCAGCCCCCACAGTAGATTTGCCCACTTCAAATTGATTCCCAACTGATGGTAGCTGTCTGGAGTTGCAAGCCTACAGAGGGCTATCACCACTCGCTTGTGAATTGTGAGGGCTGCTCTCATCTTGGTATTCTTGCACTTCAGGGCAGGGGAAACAAGTCAAAAAGAGTTCCATGAAAGTGCTCTTATGCACGTGAAAGTTTCGCAGCCACTGGGATCGTCCCAGACCTGCAACACTATGAGGTCCCACCACTCTGTGCTTGTTTCCCGGGCCCAGAATCAGCATTCCAAGGCATGAACCTGCCCGATTACCACCATGATGTCCAAATTGCCAGGGTCCATGCTTTGAGAAAAGTCTGTGTCCATTTCCTCATCATTCTCGACATCACGCTGCCATCGCCTCCTCGCCTCTTTTGCAGGTTCTGGTTCTGCATATACTGCATGATAATGTGCGAGGCGTTTACAATGCTCATAACTGCCATGGTGATCTGAGCGGGCTCCATGCTTGCCATGGTATGATGTCTGCAGGAGAGCAGAGTTGCAGGGGAAGCAGCAGTTGAATGACCAGTTTTGCAGACCTACTGCACAGTCTGCTGCCAGGACACAACAGCTGAGTGGGCTGCACGCTTGCTGTGGTATGGCGAGACAAGAGCAAGAGAGCAGAGTTGCAGCGGAAGTGGCGGATGACGATGGTCATATAGAGGACCTGCGAGACCACCAGGAGAGCAGAGTGGCAGCGGAAGCGGTGGTCAGAAGATCAGTTTTTCCAACCTACTGCACTGTCTGCTGCCAGAGCAGGAGAACAGAGTGGCAGCGGAAGCAGTCGTTCGATCATGACAGTTAGCAGTCCTACTGCACCGTCTGCTGAAAGCAGTATGGCACCCACACAGAAAAAAGGCGTGAAACGATTGTTTGCCATTGCTTTCACAGAGGGAGGGACAACTGACAACATGTACCCAAAACCACCCACGACAATGTTTTTGCCCCAAGCAGCATTGGAAGCTCAACTCAGAATTCCAATGGGCGGCAGAGACTGTGGGAACCGTGGGATAGCTACGCACAGTGCAACGCTCAGAAAGTCAACGCTAGCCTTGGTACTGTGGATGCACTCCACCGACTTAATGCGCTTAGTGGGGACACACACAATCGACTGCATAAAATCATTTTCTAAAAAATCGACTTCTATAAATTTGACCTAATTTCGTAATGTAGGCATACCGTAAGTCAGTTGGTTCATTGCCCCACCCAGTTAAAAAAAAAAAGGATCTAATGTGCATGTTGAGCACTTAGAACACAGAAATTTCAATCCTGCATCAGAATCGAAGTCCATCTAGTTAAGTATTCTGTCTGACCAGGGCCAGTGTCAGATGCTTCAGAGGAAGGTGTAATAACCCTACAGTAGGCAGATGTGGAATAATCTACCCCTCACATTTGGTCTCACCCTGATCGCTAATACTTTGAGATTGGCTTAAGCTCTGAAACATGGAGGTTTAATATCCCTGCTAAATTATTTATGACAATTCTGTATAATCTCACTACCTGCATAAATGACCGATACCTTTTTCAATCTTGTTAAGTTCTTGGCCTCAATGACTTCCTGTGGTAGAGATTTCCACAGTTCAATCATACACTATGTGAAAAAGATTACCTTTTTTCAGTTGTGAATTTTCCACCTTTTATTTCATTGAATGTCCCTGTCGCATGGCAAGTGCACTCCATCCCCTTTCGGGGCAGGGTAAGGGTTGGTATAGCCCATGGCCAAGTCTGCCCAATCACCCTTAGTCTCAGGATGATGTGGCCTAGTGATCAAAGTCAATATGGCTACCCTCTTCCTCAGGGCTGTGTGGCCCAATGGCCAGAGTCAACTTAGTGGCCCTCTCCAGCAGTGTGGACCAAAAAACAAAGAGTCTAGGGAGCTCAGGCCCTCAAGCAGGGTGGTACAATGAACAGTTTAGCATTCTACCTCTGGTGAATGGCAGACAAACAGCCCTCTTAAACTAAGGTGAAGATGCTGCCACCCCAGGGGTGGGGTTGGCAGTCACAGAGATAGGGATACCCAGGCCCGCTCTACTCCAGTGGGTCCCAGTCGAGGGCCTTAACTGTGGAGGAAGGGTATGCCACTGGGTCAGCAGGGATCCAACCACACTACCCTAACAGCACCTGGCCTAATAGGTCATCCCCTTTGGCCACTTCCTACCCCATCTCCTCATGTGGTGGTCTGGACATCCTTAGCATCTCAGGCTTCCTCCACTGCCAGTGGTTTCCAGCTGTTGCGGGCATCTACTTGCATTTAAGTTTGGCTGGCTTCCAAGATCTGGAGAGTCAGCAGCTCTTAGGCTAGAACCCGTGACCTGCATCCTCCCTCTTCAGCAGTCAGCCCTGACTGGGCTGAGCTGCTCCCTTTGATACCTGGTTTCCAGCCGGAGCATGCCCAGCAGAACCAAGGGGATGTGGCCTCCTCAGCCCATAGGGTGGAGTTAACTCCTGCTGGATCAGTGTGGGGCAAACACAGCTCATCACAGTCCCTCTTGCTCTTGTGTTATGGGACAGAGATAATAGAAGTTTCCAGTCTTCCTTCTCTATACGATGCAGTGTTTTACACTTGTGTCATGTCCCCTTATTCATCTCATTTTGAATTTAAACAGTACCAATCTGTTCAATCTCTTTTCATGAGAGTTTCTATGTCTTTGATCCTTCTCATCACCCTTTTCTGAACCTCATATTATTCACCATCCTATTCCTTAAGCATCCTGACATCGATTAGCTTTTTTTAAGCCACAAGTGCACATTGATCAGCAGGTCTTAACCGAGCTATCCACAATGATGTCAAGGTCCATTTCTGGAGTTAATGCAGTTAGTTTAGTCAGAACCCTCTAAGAAGTCTGGGTAGTTTAAGTTTTTCCCTCTGTTTGTACTACTTTTCACTTATAGGAGGAGGAAAAGCAGCAGCCCAGGCTGGGGAGAAGGTCTGAACTGAAGTTTGTTATTTTATTGTTAATTGCTATATTTATAAAACCAAACATCAGGAAGTAGGCGAGTTTGAATTGTATGCTATGTATGGACTAGATCTGAGAACAGTCTGGGAAAGGTACCTGCTCACTATGTAAGTAAACTAGCAAGCTAATCTTAAAGAGAAATGTAAAAGAAAAAGGACAATGCGGTTTTGGGGGGGGAACCCACTTTTGTGTAGTCTCTCCAAGTTTTTCTATTGATAAAATAGTTTTTGAAAATGTTCTTCAAATCCCTGCTCACAAACCAAGCTCACGCTGGAAAATATGGGTTCTTGCCAATCCTGTGCTAATTAAGCCTGTTTATATTCTGTCTGACTACAGTACATCCTCCCAGGAACCCTGCAAACAACTTACAGCCCAGCTCATCATTTTGTTTTATTACATCTGTGCCAGTCCTACTGCCAGAGTTAAAGGTCTGTGAGCATTTCCAATATAATAAATGGAGGTTGGAGGTTTATAGATCAAACTTACCAATTTGCTTCAGCTGAAATTTTGGTACACCAGATTTCAGCTTGATGGCGTGGGGATATTTCTAGACATGAGTGCACCACTATAGCTTCAGTACAAACATACCTGAACCTTCACTCAGGATGCAAATTGTACCCTTGAAGTTCAAAGACATTTGATTAAACGTTTTCCATTAGTGTTCCCCCCACCCTTACCTCTTCGCTTCCAATTTCCATCTAGAAGCAAGGAAATGGACTGGGCACCCAACTGGAAATGAGCAGCACTAGAAAGCTCCTTAGTCCTTACAGCCTTTTCTCATACTTTTACCAGCCCAAATTAGTAGACCCAGGAGGTTCAACTGGTGTAAATAAGGATCTAAACTGAAACTCCAAAACTTTTTAGTGTTTGCCCATCTTTTTTTCTCCCCTTCGTTTTATATTCCTGGGTTAGAGAAGAACAAAATGGAAAGAGAGGCTTTATAACTCATGCTTATACAGTATAAATAAAAAAATACTTATTTGTTTTTAAAACAATACAAAACTAACACAAATACTCTCCACCTTTCACATTCAGCAAACACATAAAGACTGGGATTTTAAAAGAGGCCTTCCAAGAGCTTTGTGCATAATTCCCACTGAAATTCAGTAGAAGTCAGGTGCCTCCTGACTTTAGGCCACTTGAACACCCCAGTCAAATTATACAAGGAAACAGTCAATTAACACTTTTAACACAATTAACAGTCAATTAATGCAACACCTCCGTTGAGAGAAATAGCATTTTACTTGAAAACAAAAAAGCTAGAGGTCCCATCAGGTGTTTAATTCTTGTATCTGCACCCAGAACTTTAGATGCATGTGTTTAAAAATAAATTTAAAAAACCATAACAAAGGGAAAAAAAGTTCTAAAGTACTGCCAGGATTCACAATATGATTAACCAAGCTCCAGGTACTTCTGAATCTACTCCAGTTAACCCACATCTTCTAGGGGATCACAGGTTGAATGTAGAGAGCCAAATTAATCCCTGGTGTAAAACTTTTGACTTCAGGGAGCATCTATAGATATGGATTTGTCCCATAGTGACCACATATATTAGGCACTGTGATAAACTCAGGACAAACGGCCACAAAGGGGGTGGGGGGTTAGAAAACAGTCCAAGAAGGTTAAAAGGCCCTCCTCCCTATCAACTGGGGAAAGATGACTACAGGTCAATCAGGTTCAGCTGAGAAGGGGTTACCAGACATCAATTAAGATCAGGGGAGAGAGAGTTACCTGAGGTCAATTAGGATCAGTCGATTCCAACTAAGGGCTGCCTAAGACCTTTTTAAACTCTCCCCTATGGGTGGGGGAGAAATCAAGCTACCAGTAGGTGAATAGCAGTAAGGGAGCAAGCTCCTCCAGGAAAGGAGGCTGTATTCCCTCTCATAAGGGAGAAAAACAAGCCCAAAACACTGGCTGAGAGAAGGAACAGACTACACCGTGCAACCAAGGAGGACTGTTTTACTCCAAGCCTGTCTCACCAAGGCTAAAAACAGCACAGGCTGGTGAGACCAAGAAGGTGCCTTGCCACAGCACATATATCAAGTAAACGCTGAAAGTAACTGCATGCATCATCAAGAGATTCTCCAATCTGGAAGGGAACTTTTGACCAGATTTTTACTCATGTGAGTAGTCCCATGAAGCCAGAGCAATACTTTAAAATCAATGACATTACTTACAAGAGTAATGATTATTTACATGAATAAATGTGGCATGGTTGGGACCATTGTTAGCCTCCATCCTATGCCCCATTAATGATGTTTCCAAACCCAGCTATTGTGAAATCAAAGGGTTGGGAGCTGAGAAAATTGTTGCAGGGGGACGGGGGGGGGAGGGCAGAATCTGTGTTCAAAACCTTTCCGGCTCATTTCATTTGTCTGGTTTGCCAATGCATGACCACTGTATATTTTCTCTGTCCCAGAGGCAGACAATTTCAACTTGCGTGATATTCTTATTTCATGTATGAAAAACTGAAAGTGGCATTTTATTCCCTTGGCTTTGAATTCAATCAAAACATTCCTAAAATTTATAAGAGGCAGCTACAAATGGAAATTAAAATTCTGTTCATAGATTCTCACAGAATGTTTGGTACACTTAACACAGAGCCTAGATATGCATTACATGATATATTAGAATGGCCTCTAGTCATACTTTTAGTTATTCCCTTATAACCACTATAATATCTGGTTTTACAGAGCTACCTTATAACATTTATGCCACAGAAAATGCCCTTTTAGTCTTTGAATAAAAAAAAAATACACCTACGCACACAAAAAAAAAGCCAGACTCCTGCAGCGTGAGGCTGGGAAACCATACACTGGACAAAGGGAGACTCCCCCTGCTCAAAAACCGAATCAGCTACACTTATCAAAAGTTTAAGGGGGTCTCAGCCTTAGGTTCAATCTGCACCCATTTTGCTAAGCGAATGAATTTCCACATGATGAGAAGAATTTAATTGTAACTAGTGACATTTCTCTTGATGTGTGACATCATTTGCAATGCCATTGAGAAGAGCTGCACAAGATGCTCAGTCAGGCACCACAAATGGACTCTGATTCATTCTGATTAAACTGCAGTCTTCCATCTGAGCATGTATAATATATATGCACAGGTCTACACATTCTCTACATTCCACTGTGTCATTTGTGACTACTTTAAAGCACTGCGTGAGCATCTTTATAATTGTCCCAAAAAGAGCAGCTTGAATAATTTTCATAATTTGTTTAAAGTGATTGAAAATTTACTCCATTTAACAGGAGAAAAATTACCCATTTCCCGAGAGCTTTGGCCCATTAAAATAGTTTCTCAAATATCTGCGTCCCGTCCAAGTATCTTTGATTGCATTAAAATAACTTGGAATATAAAATACGAGCATATTTCTGATTATTCAAGTTGTAAAGAAGGAAGAAAGCTACTTTACAGTCTTAAACCTTGATCCTGCAAACACCTATGCATGTGTTTAAGAACATGAGCAGTCCTAAATAATTCATTGGATTCATTGGCTCCAACTTGTGCTTGAAGTTAAGCACGTGTGTAAGAGTTTGTAGTGTCAGGCCATTACACCGATGTCTCACACAGTTGATATTCACAAAAAAGAAAATGAGTACTTGTGGCACCCTGTTAGTCTCTAAGGTGCCACAAGTACTCCTTTTCTTTTTTGCGAATACAGACTAACACGGCTGCTACTCTGAAAACAGTTATTATAAAGGCTAACTATTAGGAAATGCCCAAGAATAAAACAATGTTATGTTTCACATGATGAAAAACCACCTATCGACACTGTGTTGCTTTGTGAAGTTAACATGTAGAATGGTTTTCAGCTGCAAGTATGCCAAGCTGTCACAAGTTCTCTTTTGATGAAATATCCAAGGGCCAGATCCTGCCAGGTGCAGAGCATCTTCAGCTCTCACTGGCAGATGCAGGCTCTTTGCACCTATCCTGATTGGGATCCAAGTCAGTAAATTTAGGCAAAACTTATATTTACTTTCTCTCTTTTCATGACAAATGAAAAATCTGATTGACTAATGCAGCATCCATTGAAGTCAATGGAGTAGTAGGATCACGTCCTCAAAGTGGCTGGTCAGGAAAGCTTGTTCTGTCCCCTCCCACAAGAAAATTTTTTAAAATTTCATTTTTCTTACCAAAAATTTCTCAAATTTTCAGTTTCTTGACCAAAAAATATGAAAAGCCATTTTTTCCGGTTTAAAAAGAATACCTGGAAAATGTTTTCAGTTTTTATAAGCAAAACAAAATTTAATCTCTATTTGAAACAAAAAATATTTTCATGTCATTGTAAAACTGGAAAATTGCAAGAAAAGTAAAAATGTTTGCTTACTTTGAAAAGTTAAAAAATAAGACAAGAAAAACTTTGACCAGCTCTACTTTTTCTACTTTTTGTGATTTCAGCCATCTGAAAACAGCTACTCAGAAACAAATATTTTTAGCAAATGTTTTTTTTTCAAATATTTTCTTCTATTTTCCCTCAAAAATTTTAGTTTCCAACAAGCTCTACCCTTCAGTTATATCTTTTCCCCACAGACTCAGAGCCAATAACAGCAGAGACAACAGCAACAACACTTCTTCATTGTGGGGGCAAGGGAAAGTAAATATAGGCCCCATTCCTGCAATATGGGTGCAGACAGGCATTCTTGCACTTTCACAGAGAACCATTACCGTTCACCAGACTCCATTTGAGCACAGGGTCCAGCTGTGTGCTTCTCATTACAGGATCAGGGCCTAAATGCTAAAAAACACCAAGAAGCATTTGCAAGAAAAGAAATATAGGGCAGGTCTACACTTAAAATGCTGCTGCAGCGCAGCTGTACCAGTGCAGCCGCGCTTCTGTACCGCTTCAGTGAAGATGCTACTAGGCTGATGGGAGAGTTTCTCCTATCAGCATAATTCATCCATCTCTGCAACATAGCGCTGTGTACACCGGGAGTTAGGTCGGTATAACTGCACCACTCAGGGGGGTGGATTTTTCACACAACAAGGGCTGTAGTTTTACCAATGTAAGTATGTAGTGTAGACCTGGCCTGAAACTTCGACATATTTCAAAATAGAGGCAATGAAAGGCTTCAAAGCCATCATTTGCATGAGATTGTTAGATCTAACAATGACAGGTTTCAGAGTAGCAGCCGTGTTAGTCTGTATTTGCAAAAAGAAAAGGAGTACTTGTGGCACCTTAGAGACTAATTTATTTGAGCATAAGCTTTCATGAGCTACAGCTCACTTCATCAGATGCATCCAATGAAAGCTCACGAAAGCTTATGCTCAAATAAATTTGTTAGTCTCTAAGGTGCCACAAATACTCCTTTTCTTTTTAGATCTAACAATGTCATTGTTGCAAACCACAGGTAAAATATAACTTTTGTATTTAGCACGGCTGGGGATCTTTAACTGTTCAAGGCTAAAATGTCACTCATAGATGATAAAGTTATCAAATCCAAACCATTTTACGATTCGCAGCATTCAGGGTCTTTACAAATAGTTACAGTACACCCATGCTGAGTGAGTTTTAGCACAGATAGTCCTTCTGCTCTTTAATTAAGTGGGGTCACATGCTCTCATTCCTTTCAGAAAGGTTTATAAACACTTATTGCCTAGCCACTTGTGTAAAAGAAATATTCACTATCACTTATTCAAACACTTTTTCTGAGCCTTTTACCTGGTCTTGAAATAGCTAGCAACAGATCAACTTGTTCCACAGTCACAAAAGTATGAGGAAGCAGAGCAAGATGACAAAGGTCACAGAGAGAGAGCACCCTCTCCACTTTTAGTCCTGCAAATCCTCAGATAATTGAGCTGGAAAGAACTGAAGATGAAGAAACTGATTTGGCCATAGTAATCCTGAAGGAAATAGGAAAAGGTAAGTTATTGCTCTAATACTAAACAATTTGCAGACATTAAAGAAAAAAAAAAAAAAAGCTTGTTGACCTGAATGCCAGCACCAGTGTGAAAGAACACAGAATCAGTAATGCTGCAGGTGTCACTGCAAGCCTCCAAGAAAATAAAGAAATGAATGGTAAAAAAAAATAATTCTGCTGGTAGGCAAAAATAAATGCTGAGAAAACTACCATAGAACACTAGAATGTTAGTAGTGTGCAGAAATTGGCACTTTTATATATACACATCTAACATGAAAAGTTAGGCATTCCATATATCATGACCCCTCCAATAGCTATCAGTCTTAAACTGGTGGCATTCTTTAAAGAAAACTGCAAACTATTCACTCTAACAAACAAGCTTGCATACAAGTTGAATCCCTTGTTTACCAAGGACCACATCCTGTCTGGAACTGTGTAACGGGCCTCTTCACCTTGAATGGTCCCTTCAAATGTGTGTTAAGCACTTTTGCGAAACAATCAGTTCCAACTTCTTTTTAGCTGTGACACTCTAAGGGCAGGTCTACACTATCGCACTACATGGGTACGGCTACACCAATGAAGCTGTGCCACTGTAGCATGTGTGGTAAAAATGCACTATGCCAATGGTAGTGCACTCTCCCGTTATCAATTACTACACCCCTGCGAGAGGCAGAAGTTTTGCCAGCGGGAGAGCATCTCACACTGACACGGCGCGGTGTGGCTGCCACTTTGTTGATGTAACTTGCATCACTCAAGGTCCTGCCCCACCCCAGCACCCATGGCCTATCCCCTCCCTCCAAGCACCCATGGCACGCCCTGGGCTGCCCCCTCCCGCCAAGCACCCCCGACATGCCCTGGGCTGCCCCCCTCCCCAAGATTTAGTCAGGGGTATATAGTAAAAGTCATGGACAGGTCACGGGCCTTGGATTTTTGTTTACTGCCCATGACTTTTACTAAAAATACCAGTGACTAAAATGTAGCCTTAACAATAAATCTATCCAGGATGGGGAAATCTTTCTTCCCTGGACCTCTAGTTTTAGAAAGAGCTCAGACTTGGCTTGCCTAACCCTGTTGAGTATTCTATATAAATTGTTAAATTTCACAGGCCAGTTTTAAAATGGCTTTGGGAGGGAAAAACTTTTTTTTAAAAATCCAAAGTTTTTCCACTGGGCATTTAGAAGATATCAATTTTTGGTTAAGTAAAAAAAAAATTCCTTGCCAGCTGTAGTAGCAGCCATTTTACACATTCTGCAAAATTAAGACTATCTTGGAGAAGATAGAGATTCTTTTCTAACAAGATTGCCAGAACCTCTGACTTTATTCAATCAAAAGGGCTCCTGCCGGATAATGAAAGAGAGAACATCCTCCAGGAAAATAAGGCCATCTGCTAGTCCCAAATAGAATAAATAGTTGTTGATTAGATCAGTTGAATGGGATGTGCAAGTTGTTATTTGAGTTTGACAAAGGAGTGTCCTAGCAGTAGAGAGGATTGACCAAGAGACTCATAAAAAGAAAGCACTATTACAGATGGAAAATGCACTACAATAAAATCTAATTTTTAAAGGCAAATGATGTATTTATAGTTGGGGAAATTATTGGTTCAGTCACATGTTTTTAAAAACTTTTTATTTAATTAGAGAAAACTGATGATTCTGAAAAGGCCAGGCTCATATATAAGCCTACATGACTCAACAGTTTGGGACACCTTTGCCGCCTCATCCTCTCATATTCATACTCCCAGGAAACAGCCAAAGAGTGGAGAAAAGAACTAAGAGTTCTCCCTACAATTTTTCTATTTTTAAAATTCTTTTTCTTAAAAAAAACCACACTACAGTCTTTAGGTTCCTGGGGCTCCTAAGACCTTCAAAGAGCAGGAAGAATTAGTCTCCACAGCTGGTTCTTGTCCTTTCTAAACTCCACAGATAGGGATCCAAGTGTGGGCAGGGTGATGACACATCAGCAAATACATATCATGCTCTCTTAAGGCTCCCCTAAGGAAAAGCCTGCAAAAGAGCTAATGCAGTCTAAGCAGGTTCCCTTCGTAAGAGGTGATCTGCCAGCTGGGGAACACACTTGTGATATGGCTTTATTGGAGCATCCTGTCAGAGACCCATAGGGTAAACAGGAGCTGAATAGTCAGAGCATAGGCACAGATTATCTCCAACAGCTCCCAAAGACAGAACCATTGCTCGACAGGGAGCAGCCTCGAAGCTGCTGCCTGCCCCCTGACCAAATCAGGGTTTTTCCCATGGGAGGAAGTGATGCCCCCAAAAATCCTGCAGCTTCCCAATGTGGAGTTCAATGTCCCTGCTCCAAACATTACAAAGTTCCCATCCTTTCCCAACTAAGTCTTCCGTGGTCTTTTATTCCCCTCCATACATTTAAGGGAAATTAGGGCAAAGAATAACTAATTTATTTAATTTCTTGCCAATTACAATACAGAGGTGGTCATTTTAGGGCTTGTCTACATGCACACTTATTTCATAGCAAGATGAGGTGTTAATCTATCCTGCACTAGTTTGCCATGCATTAATCGTCCTTGTGGACCCTGCTGACGTGCACCAACAGTTCCTTAGCACGCTTTGATCTAGTACCATTTCAAAGCAGGGTAATTCCACACAGATACTTAGTGTGCAGCATGCTAGTGCAGGATAGCTTAACACTCCAGCTTGCCACAAACTAAATGTTTGTGTAGACAAGTCCTTAGACAGCCTGAGCTGTGAAACATTTTCCCTCCTTATTAAAAAAAAAAAAAGCCAGCAGAAGTCAGCATTTAGTCCCCCTGCTCCCTCCAAAAATAAAATAATAATGGCTTTAAAAAATGAATAAAACTTTTCCAGTGCTGGAAAGAGGCTGCTATTATTACACTTTTCTTATTTTACAATACATAAATGAGATGCGTGGGAACCAAAAAAACAACATCAAAACTATCTTAAAATAGAGGTAATCAGACAATTCAGACAGAAGGAATGCTTTCACCAGTTGCCAAATGGCTGCCAAATAAATCTGTTGTACATTCACACCAGCAGTGTGATGTTTGTATTCCCATTCACATGCTGTAGCTCTGCTGAAACATTTTCCCTAATACAGGGTATGTCTACACTACGGTGACTATACTGGCATAGCTATGGTTGACATAGTCATGATAGCATAGCACTATAGTGCAGACCCAGCCTACATCCCAACACCAGCAGAGGGTTTTTTTCTGTCCATGGAGGAACACCACCTCCCCAAACAATGTTAGTTTGTCAATGGGAGCCCTCTGCTGTCATAGCTGTGTCTACACTGGAAGGGGGCAAGGCGGGAAGGACATGGCTATATTGGTCAGGGATTTCTTTCTCCCCCCCCCCCCGAGTAGACCGGGCCAAACATAGAAGACAAAAAAGATACTTAAGACGCCAAGAAGTTCACAAAGTCTTCAGCTCTTGCAGTCTTCTGGACTCTTGCAGAGTAGGAGCTGGGACTGTGATCAAGAAACCAAACAATGTCGTTGCTGGCACAGTGCTTCCCACTAGCAGGACCTCTTCAGGTGTAGGGACACTAGTCAAAGGCTGATGTAGCCCGTTTGTCAATGTCTTGACTTCTTCTCACCAAGATGGTTGGGTTCAGGATTACAGGAATGTCAATCTTCTCTCAGGAGGCTTGTTGACCCAAAAGACAACTTCTCAGCTCTACCCTTGGTTTTTACAGTTTGCAACAAACTTTATTTACTCAGCCCTGTAGTGACTCCTCAAAGGTCTTTGGACAAATCAGGTGCAAGGTTTACCATAGAGCCTTGTGAATTAGGTCATCTTGAGATAGGGAGTAAAAGTCTGATTTAATATAATTTTAAACATCATTGGGGTTTTACATCCCACAGAGATAAAATATCCATGACCCTGCAAAATATCAAAAATCCAAACATGAAACTACCTTTGAGGAAGCTGGTATAATCTTATCTTTATAAAAAGTCTTAAGGTGACAGTATGTCAATTTACAGAACTATATTAATATATGTATACACACACACACACACACACATCCTTAGTAACAACCAATCACTCAAACAGTCACTCACAAGGCAACAAAATTAAAAATAAATGTGAAAAAGCATGACATTTACAGTAATCTTTCTGTTTTAGAATAAGACAAATGTACATTAACATTTGAAACTGGACTACAGATCAAATATCTCCTGAAGTTTCACCTTGATAGAGGAAAATTACTGTAAAGCTTAATTTAAAATATAATATTTTCACTTTTATATAGGGTCTGTATTCTCAGACAGACTATTGCTCTCACACTAGTAAGAATGAGAGCCCCCATTATCCCAGGTGCTATAAAAAGTCTAATTTGAAACAAGATGGAACAAAATAATTGTAAGCAAACAGCAGAAGTAAAGTGTGGGGAAATTCACATGAGGATAACAGCAATAAGATCATGCAGTTATGGAACTCAACTATATGCACAAGTGGATCGTTCTGAATCACTTGAAAGTTATTTTAAAATAAATCAATAAATACCAGCTATCCCTGAGTGTTATTCAACCAAGCCATTATTAGTTGGTTGATTTCTTGTAGGCCTCCCTACAGAAGTGGGTCTAGAGGAGGGAATTGAATGAGAGGATAGTGGCCTTGTGGATTGTTTAGGGAAGGTGTTCCAAGGAGCAAAATGGAAGAAAGCACAGATTAGTTGATGGAAGAAGCAGACAAATAGTGGTCAAAAGTCCAAAGAAGCAAAAATGAGAGTGTAATGGTTTCCATGAAAACCTGCAGTAATGGAAAATGTAGAATTTCTTAAATGGTGAAAAGAGTTTGTTGAAGGAATTGCACTGGCAGCTCCTTCCTGTGTGTGCAGCCCTTTAGAGACCTTTTTTGTTTTGACTTTGGTGTTTTGGTTTGTTATATAGCTCAAGAAAAGCAATTTTGTAAACACAGATTAAAAAAAAAACAACAATGTACCCAACCTTTCTGGGCTCAAAAAAGTTCAGTTCAAGAGACAGATGAAATTTTGGAATAGTTCTTACTAACTTTATCCAAACTAGTTAACCCAAACATTGCAATAGCCCCGGAGAAACCACATTGATCTTTAAAAATGTGGTTCTACTCTGAAACATGACTATATTTCTTTTTATTTTAGTAGTCCATTTGAAACAATACTATTTTTGCTTGTTAGCACTGCAGAGCCAATACAGTGAATTAGATTCTACTGGCTCATGTCAACAGAATTGTTAACAAAGGCCCTCACTAAGCAAAGCAGATAAGCACATGCTTAACTTTATGTGTGTGCTTAAATCCTTTTGAAGTCAATGGGACTTGATTCAGCAAAGCATTTAAGCATGTATTTAAGAACTTTGGCCCCAGTCCTGCAAAGACTTTCACACATGCTTAAATTCAAGCACAAATAGTCCCATTTACTCAGCCTTTGTAGCAAAGTGTCTTTGTTCAGAACACAGAATTTTTTTTATGCTGATGCAGGAGACAGAAAGAACCTGGCTGCACTTTCAAGTTCTAGTTTCAGCAAACTGGCAATTAGAAAAATCATTTTTTATTTATAAGGTGAGTAAATTTGGTATGGAGCTAGAGAGACAATACTACTACATTCACAAACTGGCTGTTCAGAGTAGAACCATAGTTTAATAAAGCCCCTAAAACTGGCACCCCCAAGTCTTCAGTGGACACCATGAGGATCTTCTTAAAAAGCACCAAAACAGATGTTGTACCATGTAAAATCATACACTGACTTTGTTAAATATCCAGTGTGTCTGTTCTTAATCACCTGTCATCCCCAGTCCTGCTCACTGGAACTAGTATCAGGTTTCAGAGTAGCAGCCGTGTTAGTCTGTATCCGCAAAAAGAACAGGAGTACTTGTGGCACCTTAGAGACTAACAAATTTATTTATTTGAGCATAAGCATTCGTGGGCTACACTTCATAGGATGCTAACTTCATCTCTTACTGAGTGGCCAGAGAGGTTGAAGTGATCTCCTACCGGTTTTTGAATGTTATGATTCCTGATGTCAGATTTGTGTCCATTTATTCTTTTGCATAGAGACTGTCCAATGTACATGGCAGAGGGGCATTGCTGGCACATGCTGGCATAGATCACATTGGTAGATATGCAGGTGAATGAACCCTTGATGGCAAGAACACTTCAACCTCTCTGGCCACTCAGTAACAGACTTAAAGGTGGCAATTTTGCAACAGAAAAGCTTCAAAAACAGACTCCAACAAGAAACTGCTGAGCTTGAATTAATATCCAAACTAGATACCATTAATTTGGGTTTGAATAGAGACTCGGAGTAGCTGGATCATTACACATATTGAATCTATTTCCCCATGTTAAGTATCCTCACACCTTCTTGTCAACTGTCTAAATGGGCCATCTGGATTATCACTACAAAAGGTTTTTTTTTCTCCTGCTGATAATAGTTCATCCGAATTAATTAGCCTCTTACTCCACTTTTTCACGTTCTCTGTATGTATATATCTTCTTACTATATGTTCCATTCTATGCATCCGATGAAGTGGGCTGTAGCCCACAAAAGCTTATGCTCAAATAAATGTGTTAGTCTCCAAGGTGCCATAAGTACTCCTGATCTTTTTGTGGAACTAGTATGTTATTCTCTTTAAGATGCAGTCAACTAATTGATTTAGGCCCTGCACCACTACAATATTACAACATTTCAGGTTTTTTTTTTAACTCAGATTGAATCTTGATTAACATTTTCCTCCAGCATTACTGAACTGAAATATATATATTTACCTGACAAGCAGACATGGGTGCCTATTAGGTCAGAGAATCAGATTTTATAGTACCAATGAGGGCATTTGTTAAATTCATGAAATGTTAATCCTCTAATAGTAATTTATAATTGTATTCTTTTATAGGCATTATCCATGATTTACAATAGTGACAGAACCACTAAATCGGATAGTCTTGGACCTTGTCTATACTACAACTTATTTCGGTATAACTTATGTGACATAACTTATACCGATTTAAGCATGGGTGTAGACAGCGCTATAGTCAGAGAGATTCTCCAGCCGACATAGCTACCACTGCTTGTGGGAGGTAAAGTAAGTAAGCCGACAGGAGAGCTCTCTCCCGTTGGCTTAGAGCGTGTCCACCACAAGTGTGACAGCGGCGCAGCTATGCCGCTGTAAGTGCTGTAGTGTAGATGTAGCATTGTTGTGAAGAAGTGCTGGGAATCAGCAACTGAACCAGCACTCTGGTCAAGGGTTAATCAATTAGGCCCCCGGGAGAGGAGTTCCTAATTATCAGATTAGATTGGGGCTAGGAAGCTAATGAACTAGTTAGCCCATTAACAAGGAGATTAGATAAAAGAGCACAGGCAAGAAGTGGAAGAGGAAGGGGAAAGCAGGAGAGAGAGAAAGAAAGAGAAGAGAGAATTTCTGGGCAGAGACATGTTTATTCACACATGATGGAACTAGGGATTTGGGGATGCTGCTGCACTCCCTAGCTTGCAGTTGTAATAACCCAAATACATAGTTTCTGCCTTCAGCACCCCCACTATAAAAATAGTTCCAGCACCACTGCCTTTACCTTCCTTCTCCCGACCTGCTTAAGGAGAAGGGGTAGTGAAGCTGGATAACATTGGAAATACCATGACTGTTCTAGTATGTAAAGGTGGTGGAGGGAAACACTATAAATAAACTACACAGTGGTGTCTACAAAAAGGAAGATCTCTGAGTGGTCTGTGGGAAGCAGAGAAGACTGGAGCAGTGGTGGCCCCTTGTTACACTTGTACCAATAGGTAACTTCTTTATTATTTTTCACCCTTAAAAATTTACCTTTTAGAAGCAGATGAGACATCAGTAAAGAATTTGAATAACTTCTTCCTGCACTATTGGTGAAAGATTTTCAAGTACCTCACGGAATTTCTCTGATCTAGCTTCTGAAGTTAGAAAAGAAAAAGGACAAAAATCAGACCTAGAGGAAGATTACAGCAATCTAAAATGAAAACAACGTGTATTTTAAATGTAATTTACAAATACTTCAGGCCTGATTAGTAAATGTTTACTGCAAAAAGATAATGAAATGCTTTATTAAGCAAAGCAAACTGAACAGTGAGTATCTCCAGTATGGACTTGGGGATATGAAATAATTATGATTTATTTCATTTTAGATTCCCCTTCCAGTTTTATTCTTAAGACACATCTATAACGAGATAACAAAATGCTATAAAATAAATACAGAATGAAGAAATCTAAAAATAATGTAAATGTTTCTGTATGTGTTTGCAAACAAGATATGATGTGGAAGTAGGAATTGAGCCAAAAGGCTTTCAATGAAATCAATAGCGATTGTGTGGCTAAGTCCCCATGGATTGCTTTGCAAATGTATTCATTAAATTTATAATAAGCTATTTGAATGTACAAGGAATCAGTCACTTCTAGAACTTGAACTAACTGGATCCAAAACAGCAACTCTGCCTCTCGGGGTAATGGGAAGTCTCCCTCAGCTGTCAGAAGGAGCAGTAGCAGCTCATTCCCTTTCTTCTAAAGGCTGAGAAAAGTCTATACTCCAACTTAGTAAGAGGCACAAGCTGGGAAAGCCAAAGTAGAGTACTGTTTTGGGAACTCCCACAAAAGGAAGTGTCGCTCACCTGCCTCACTGGATGGGGAGCTTGGTGGGGCTAGCAATGAAAGGAACACTTGCTGAGGGACACCAGATAGAGACTCCTAAGAGGGTGGGGGAAGAGCTGGCACCCATTGGCCCACTTGGGGAAGGGGTTCTGATTGGCCAGTATCCTCCAGCTCCAAGGATTTAACCTGGCACAGGGGCCAGGTGCTCTTTCATTAGTTGAGTCCTGGGGGGTAGACTGAGGAAACCCTAGCCTGAGTTACAGGTTATATGGTAAGAGCCCTGAACACCCTGCTCTGGAACCAATGAGATGCCTGATATAGGACAGCATGGGTGATGGGCATGTAGTGCCCCTCTCCTGGGTTAAAGTTTACTAAAAGTTGCAGCCTGCCACTTAAATCCATCCATGTGTCTGTCATCATTTTGATGCTGTGTCCGCATCAAGGATGCTAGGGAAAAAAGGGAAGGAACCATTCCAGGGTTTATAGTCAGTTTCTGACTCCTAACTCAAAGTAAATTACTGAAGTCTCTGGGAGTTGGCTTGAGTAAGGACTTCAGCACTGAGTGCCAAGTGCTTAAAAGCTGTCCTTATTATAGCAGTTTATCTGGCAGCCTTTCCTCCTAAAGGATTTTGGACATTTCACTGGCTTATTTTCAGATCACCAGATATTACATACGTTCCACATCTCCTCTTCTGGGCCATATTCAGCAAACCACTTAAACAAGTGCTTAGATTTGAGCACATGAATAGTTCCACTGGAGTAATGGAACTGCTCACGTGCCTACAGTACAATTCTTGAATAAGGACATCTGATATTACACAGACTATCACCTCATTGTAATAGCCTCTAGAGTATCCATATTCCAACATATTCTGTGTTTCACAAAAATCTATCAGTAATAGCACTTCTGTCCTTGGAGAGAGACTGGTCAGAAAGCCAGGAATACAGATTTCTGAAGACAATTGTTTAGTTATCAGCTATTTACCTGGCTTATTCTTTTTTGTGTCAGGCATAGTGTAGCGGGCCTAGCATCTCACCGCCCCTTTGCAGTAAGGTGTGGGGATGTCAGAACCTCGCCACTCCTAAGTTTCCATGCTCACCTCTCCGTGGGCGGCCTGATGGCCTCCCACCATGCAATCACCCCCTAGTCAGGGTAGTAGGCCCAATGGCCAGAGTCCATATAACCCCCCCTCACGTGGGGTAGTGCAGCCTAGCGGCCGGAGTCCATGTGGCTCTCCTCAAGCATCAGGGAAGTGCAGCCCAATGGCCAGAGTCAATATAAACCCCTCACTGTCATGGCCTAGCAGCCGGAGTCTGTACGATTCCTGTGCTGAGCCACCCCCCCCCCCAACCTTCAGCCACCCCCCCAACCAGCCCGCCCTCTCCACCAGGTCCCGACCCAGGGCCCTGGTAGTGGCAAGTTCCCACCAGCTTGGTGGGGACCTTCCCGAAACACACCAAGCCCCTGCGTGGCTCTAACACTGTTTTCCTCTAAAGTTCCTCTGGGTCACTTCCTACCAGAACCTCCAGGCCCTCTGTGTCGGGGGGGGGAGGGGTCCTCTGGTCTGTTTCCGTGCATCAAAGTGCTCTGTCTGGGCATCAGGGCACATGTTGGCTTAGCTGGCTTCCGGATCCTGGCACACAGGCTGTTCCTCCCAGGAGTTGACGGCATGCCTCCTTCCCCTCCGGTGGTCAGCCCCAACTGACCAGCTCTGCAGGCTTTTATACCTGCTCTCCAGTTGGAGCATGCCCAGCAGAGCCTCAGGGGCGGGGCTTCCTCTGCTAGGAAGGAGGGGTTAACCCTTGCGGTACCAGTATGGGGCCACTCCACCCCATCACATACAGTAATGTAAAATTATAACATTTTATCAATTGAAGTTTAACCATATTCTTGATCATTTGAGTTGCTGAATCAAATGTGGAAAGAAAAGTAATGCTGCATCCATCTTCTGTCTGTCTAATAATGCAGTCCTTAAAGCGGTATTTCTAAAATGTGATTGTTCTTTTGGGTTAACAGATTGAATTAGACAGTTTCAGGAAAGGAATCAATATTCCTGCCTATTTCACTAGATTGAAGAAAATTTCTATGCTGTTGGTATGTAATGAGGACGTCCACATTATGTTTTGAGTATCTCCTGCCACTGTTCCTGCTCTTGTGTCATAAAACAGTTTTTGAGTTACATACCTCTGGATTCCTGATTTAAAAGAAAAAAAACAAACAAACCTAGCAAACAAGATGTACAAAGCCATCTGGACAGGCTTTAGTGAATTATAGGTCTATTTTCCCTTTTCTTTAGTCTTACCTATTGTAATGCCATTGGCTTCAGTGGAATTATTACTAATTTACATTGGTGTGGGAAGAAAAAAACAGACTTGTAAGTTTTAAAGTGACACTCTGAAACCTATACTTTATTTACATTTGTTTTTTCTTCATACTCCTTTTGAATTAGTATCTCTAATCATGATTGGTATCTCTGTTTTTGGGCCTTATCTTCCTACCTATTATTATGATGCATGTATATTTAAATCTGAGTTTCAATAAAGATATTTTGTTTCCTCTCTTAAAAAATGAAATTTATATATTAAGGTCTTAATCCTGAACTGAGAGATATTATCATGTTACTTTTCAAAATGATGCCCACAAGTACAGGAGCTTAATTATATGAAATATGAGACATACGCAAGCTTAGATCTGGGGTCTAAAAAGAAGCTAATGAAGTTCACAAATCAAGTTGTGCAACCCTCTTAATAACTGGCCATCTGTATTTTATAGGAACTGAGAGTGAAAGAGCACTCTCAGTTCCTGCAAAATACAGTCATGGCAGTGACATGAGTAGCCCAGCAATTATCTAAAAATGGCTACACACAAGAGTGAATAAGCGTTTCTACATCATCTTAGTGGAGAGAGTACTACTAAGCTTTTGCAATATTGCATAAATGTTAATAGATGGCCATTAATGTATCAGAGAAATCTGTTTTAAAACATAAAATATTATCTGAGTGACTCCACAGGAATGAAGGCAGAATATATTTCAATGTAAGTTACAAGATGACTCTATTTTAAAGGAGTGAGTGAAGTTACATAGTAAATTAAGTCTTGAAACACATTAAGATGTTGAATAATATTAGCAGTCCAATTCTGCACGTTTGGGAAGCAATTCTGAAGACTAGCAACCAACAAGATGCCTCTTTTACCCAAACTAGAACTATGAGTCATCTTGCACTAAGATGGAAATTCATCCCAAAGCTCTCAGTAAGGTTACCCCGGGAAAGATGGAGAGCAAAGTAGGGACTAGTGCAGTGTGTTAGATTTCATAGAATCATTTTCAGGACTTTTCTTCAGGAAACCATTTGGCTATTCCTGAGAGATCAGACCAAAAACATTGAATGATCTTTGGGTCAAAACCATAATTGTAAGCTATTCAACATTATGTCAAGGTTAACAATATTAAAGGCAATTGAAATAACTAAAAGAAAAGGATAAGTCACATGACTATGAGCTAACTAATGCCAGTAACAAATCATTTGTAAAGCACTACAGTCATAATGCTGCAGTACACATAGGCAGCAGATGTCCAGGGCTAGAGAGGGCTCAGCCCCCAAATCTATTTTCTGAGCTACTCTGCCAGCCTCGTGTCTAGTCACACTAGGGACAGGAAGGGAGTGGAGCTGGGGTAGGGCCCTGCCTTTGCATGCATAAATGATGCCTTTATGGGTTCCTCCAAATCTGCAAGTGGAAGAGTCAATGGGAGAGTGCTGCTGCGGGGGGGGGGGGTAGTGCAAGGCTAACTCCACTCCCTGAAAGAATATTTTCACCAGCTGCCAATGAATATATACACACACATCAGAGGGATCAATACCAGGGAGATACAGGAGTTATTTAAATTAAGTGCTGTCACCGTGACTCAGTGGGTCACAACTGAGAAACTGATTCAGGACAAACTGCTGAGACATAGGGCAAACTGGTGGTTATTCTCCCATAAGAAATACCAAACCAGCAACAAAAAGTAAACTTCTGTTTCACCACACTGGCTAACAAGAAGTCAGAAAAACAGTTTCCTTGGGTATTCCAGTCCTTGCATCACCATCAAAAACACTGGATTTAATGATGAGTAGTTCTTTAAAACCAATTTAATGAACCAAAGGGTTCTTCTGATCCCAAAGGACCATACCCAGATCAATATATAACTCAGATCTTACACAATAATCACACTGTTGCCAATCCTTTATATCTAAGAAAGAAAGAAAGAAAGAAAGAAAAAGAATTGGTTAAAGGAATCAAATACATACAATAAAGGCAAGGTCCTCGGATCAGGCTTGTAACAGTGATGGAATAAACTGCTGGCTTGTTAAGACTCTGGCTGCTTCCAAATCATTGGAGGGTCCTCAGTCCTTTGGTTAGAATGCTCCCATTAGTATAAGTCCATAGTTCAGAGGTTGGAGCTGGAAAGAGGCAAAATGGAGATGTTTCCAGGGCCTTTTATAGCTTCTGCCAAGTGAAGGGAAACCCATTGTTCTAGTTTATGGAAAATTACAGGTAACAAGTTGGATTTTGGACTCACCTGGGCAAGTAACATGTCTATGCCTGCTTCACTTAGGCATAGCAAGGTCCATCACCCATACTCTAGTTAGAACATTCACAGGAAAGTCCATCAGGTGTGGATGGGTATCTTCCATGGTCCACTGGGAGTTAAGTGTTCCTTGATGGGCCATTTAATTTGAATAGGCCATTCACGATGTGCTGGCTAAATACCACATGAGCAAACACATTTGAAATATAGGTACATAGTTAATGTTCATAAGTTCAGATATAAAAATGATAATGCATACAAATAGCATAATCATATTCAGAAAATCATATCCTTTCCATAGACACCTTACTTGACATACTTTCTACAAGATTTGTTGCAATTATATAACAGTGGTAGAAACAATGATCTACATGGTCATATTTAACCTGATAACATCACAAGTGCCAATGTGAACACAACAACAAATGGATATAAACTCACCCCAGAGCCCACACCCTCAGACAGAGCCCTCACCCCCTCCCACACCTCAAACCCCTGAGTCTGCCTAGTGAAAAAGAGGAAGTAAGTGAGGGTGGGGAGAGCAAGCAACAGAGAGAGGGGGAATGGAGTGAGCGGGGGTGGGGCCTCAGAGAAGGGGTGGGGCAGGGGTGTTCGGTTTTGTGCGAGTAGAAAGTTGGCAACCCTAAATGTAGCCAAAGAGATACTCCCTTCCCGCAAAGAGCTAAAGAGCTTTTAACCAAAATATGGTGGTGTTGGGGGGTTTGATGTCCAAGACCAGCAGTATCACCTAGCAGCAAGGGTCCATAACCATACCATCAAGCCACAGGGGAACTCAGGTCCTCCCTGCTCCACTGGGTTCCAACCCAAGGTCCTATGATTGGCCGGTCAGACATGCAGCCTGAAGGGCAGATACCACCAAGTCTGTTCCCTGGGTCACTTCCTACCACCTTCTCAGCCCCCTCCAAAGTCGCAACAGAGGCCAACTTATGAACTCACTGGGGTAGATCTCACTGACCCAGAGGCTCTTCTCTGTCAGTAACAGTCATCCATTCCTGGTCTCCACAGAGGCCAGTGGAGCTCTCTGTAGGACCTACCAGCATAGGACTGCGCCTTGCTCTGTCCACCCTGACTGAGATGGGCCACTCTCTTTTGAGCTTTGCCTCCATTGAGAACATGCCCAGCAGGTGTGGCTCGGCGGAGCCTGGTTAACCAACCCTTGGTTCCCCAGTGTGGGTTTTATACAACCCATCACAGGCAGATACAACAAATTGATTCAGGCAGCACAAGTTATACATCGATCATATAAGTTATGTGTGCTAAGTATAACTCCTATGTTCTTGAATACAAAAATAAAACCAAATAAATAAATAATTAAATAACCAATGCAACACTGTGTTTGAGATTTTCCATGACTGCTCATTCATATTAACGCATATTGCATGAAACCAAACCAAATAAATGAGTACATTTATTTCGATGTGTGATTATTATTAATTATTATTATTATTATTCCATGCTGTCTGGAATGGCTCACCACCATGACTGCCTATCTCAGGGCAGACTGTCAAAAACAGGGCAGACATCCCCAAACTGGTGGTATGTTGTATAGATATAGATAACATGAACTCCTGGATCACTATAACAGTCTTACTCCGAGGTCACAGACAATCCCTTTACACTCTCTAGTCTGTCTTGCCACACGGGCAGCTGGATTTAATGACAAATGGTCACTTACACCAAAAATCACAAAATATTCAAGTTGCTCCAGTCATAAGAAACCAGTTACCTCCCCCTGATCAACGGATACCCTAGACCTTACACCAAAGACAACACCTGTAGCCAATCCTGTAATAAACTATCTAAAGGTTTATTAACTAGGAAAATGAAATAAGAGAATCATTTACAGATTAAAGCAAGCAAACATATATACACAATTTTGTAAAGATAAATTTGCTTATTTTTAATAAGATCTTTAAGGCATTGTGATGTTTACAAAGGGTACTACTTTGCCATGTATGTTGTGGAAAGAAATATTTCAACAATATTGAAATATAATATAATATTGAAATATAAGAAATCAGTTCTTACGTACTGGAAATCAGAAAGAGCAATGCTTCACCCATTTACTGACAGTTAAAGACTGTGCAGGGTAATAAATAAGTCTTTTTGATTTTTAAAAAGAATCTTCACAAATGAATCACACAAGATTAAAGATCATCATGACACCTAAATTCAAATAGAAGTGTCTCAATTTTCAACAGTTCTTCATATATCTTGGCAATTTATTGGGTTCCAAATAGTGATGGCTAGAGAGTGCAATTCAAAAGGCTCAAGAACATGTAACCAAATTACTTTGGCTTGTAGAAAAAAAAATCAGGATAGAGATAATATATTTCTACCCTAATTTTTCAGATTAAATAAATATGATAAGAACAAAAAGAAAAGGAGTACTTGTGGCACCTTAGAGACTAACAAATTTATTTGAGCTCACTTCATTGGATGCATTCAGTGGAAAATTTTCCACTGAATGAATCCGATGAAGTGAGCTGTAGCTCACGAAAGCTTTTGCTCAAATAAATGTGTTAATCTCTAAGGTGCCACAAGTACTCCTTTTCTTTTTGTGAATACAGGCTAACATGGCTGCTACTCTGAAACATGATAAGAACAGATGCTCATACGGGATTTCCTATACATACTAATGTTGAACAGGTAAGAACAATGATGAGAATATCTTCTCCTGGTATTTAAATGTTGTCACTTCCTGTCCTATTTGACTCCAAGTAATGCAAAAGTTTCAAAAATGTTTTTGAATAAAGTTTACTGAACTTTTTGCAAGCTCAGAAAAAAGTATAGTTGGTCTGAGATTTAAGTGAAAATTAATGCCAGCTCTTTTTATTAAAATCTGAACCAATTCAACTATCCTGAGGTCTAAAGCACATGGGCAGTATTGCCAATCCCAAGTATGCAAAATTCATGAGTCAGGCCCTAAAATCAAGAGCTTGGTATACAAATCAAGAGATCTTAAAAAAAATTCATTTTCATTTCTTTTTATTTGCCTGCTGGTTTTTGAGCATTTTGGAGTAATGTTTTCAAGCTTTTTCTCTGCAATCATGAGGGCTATAAAATTACCTTTTGAACAAAAAATGAAACCTGAAATTCTCACATAAACATAGGACTGAAGGAGCTGGAGCTTTAAGAAAAATACCAAATATTGTAAGACTTGGCAACACTGCATAGGATACTTGGATCAAGATCAACAATGTCTGTAAGACAATGTCTCAGAGACATTTGGGATATATGTATATAAGCTAGTATGGAAGATTTAAAATGAGTACAATACAAATGGTCTGCGAGTTAGTTCAATATTCTCTCTCTCTCTCTCTCTCTCACATAGCCTCTAGGCATTCCAAACTCTTATCTTGGAAGCAAGGAAAAGAATATCTTCATTCTTGAATGGTAAAATAAACAATCCCAAATAGCTATAGGCTTCAAATACAAAAGAGATAGAGAACGACATTGACCCAAAAAGAAGCTTTCCCAAGTGACTTTCACTGTTACCTAAACAAACATGCAGAATATTTCAGATATTTTTTTCAGATATTTGTAGTAATATTTTGCAGATATCTCTTTCATAATCCATCCCACAGTGAAAGTCTAGACCTACTGACAGGGGTGCAGGAACAATATTTATAGTGGGGGTGCTGATGATGAAAACCATGTATTTGGTGTTTGTTATTACTACTTCAAGCCACGGGGGTGCGGCAGCACCCCTAGTTCGAGCAACACTGCCTACTGAGGTAAACAGGAGTTTTACCAAAGTCCAAAGCCTTCAGTGGGGGCCAGGATTTTACCCCTAGGATGGAACGTGAAGTCAGTGGCAACACACATTTATTTCAATAGGGCCAGGATTTCAGTCCAGGTTTTTACATAGTCTCAGTGATTCTGGGAAATGACTTCACAACTATCACTAGGTTTTATGAGTGTTCAACAAAACAACTGTTTCTTTACATCACTGCTCAATCTTACCATACTAATCCTAAAGTCCCAGAAATCTGAGACAAAAAAACCAAGCACCACAGGTTAAAACTGGAATAGCTCCTTATTAAGGCAAGACTTTATAAATTATCAGCTAAAGATCCATAAGTATCTAAACTCAGCATAGAGTATACTGCTGGAAAAATAATTAACACAGTTCATTACAAAAATACATCATCTTGGATTTATAGATGAAGAAACTTCCCAGTGAAAAGAAAACAAAAAGAAAAGCCTATTTTCTTGCACTCCGGCAACTTTTATTAATTCTGCCCAAGCTTCCTCCCTTGTCTGTTTCCTCCACTTCCATCTTTACACCCATTTCCTCTTTACCAGCTAACAGGAATAATCTCCCTGCTAGTTTACACCAAATTCCTTTCTTTTCCTCCTTCAAGGAACAAACAAAACTAACTTATTTCATGCAATATACAAGTTCTAGTGGCCAAATTCTTCTCTGTTTGCTCCATTTGTCTTCACTTGTATTCCTCATTTGCCAGCCCTTCAAGAACTTTCACTATTTTGTCCCATGTACATTTACAGTGCTATATAAATGATTATTTCAATAATATTTCAATATTGAGATACAAGGTGGGTTTATATTATTTTGTGCCTGTTATGGAGAGAACAGTTCTCAAGATTTGCAGAGAAATAAACAAGGCAAAGACTTAGAAAAAAAGAGGTTTTTCTATAGAATTCAACACCTTACTATCTAAGCAAGAATTTTTTCGTAATACAGTGAAATTAATTTCATCAGCATCCTGAAGCATATCAGGTTAGCATAATTGGTACATTTGCCAGGAAACAGATTAAATGTGGTGCATTTCAGCAGAAACTATACAATGAATACATTTCAGACATAGCCACTGCTTCACTAGGTAGCCTGTCTGCTCACCAGAAACAGTTTGCTCCATGAGATATCTAGGATTTTGCTTTTAATTGGACCACTTGTGTTTCCACCAAGGTCTGTGCCAATAAGAGGATTCTAGTGTGTTGAAAGAAGGGATTATATATGCAACAGATATTAGAAAACTGGATTAACTATCCAAAATGTGCGAGGATAGACAATTACAGAGCATATAGTTTCAATTGAATCAGACCTCCATTGAGTGCTTCTACTGAATGCTTGGCTGTATATTTAATTTCAGCTGCCATGGAAGTAACAGATTCATGGACAGATTAAAAGTGTCTATAACTTTTGACTTGAGGGATTTTTGCTCACTAATTAGTGAGAGGATAAATCGGTGGGTCAAGGTCCAGCCCCATAAGGTTCTGAGGTTGCAGATTCTCACTGAAGCTGCAAATTTGGCATTTGATACTGTGATGGGATATACAAAGCTCACAGTGGACAACAAAGGATTAAGGAACTGCTCTGGGCTCGAACAGCTCCATCCCACCACATCTGCAATAAATGAATGAATAGGCTGGGGGAGGAGCTTAAAAGGGGAGCAGAGCTGCTCACTTGTGGACAGACCAAGGAAGAGAATCGACCTTCAGTCCTCTGCTCCTGAAGAAAGGGCTGACAGAAGGCAGGTGCTTCCCAGATAATCACTGCCTGAAGGCCTCTCCGTGAGGGAAAGGAGGGCCAGATCCTGATGGACCCTGAAAGAATTCCCTATATCTCCCTAACTCAGTTTGTGTTAATTCCTTTTGCTTTTTGTTCATGGACTACCCCAGAAAAGGAGAGACTTTGAAGTGACCCTGCCAGAAGGCCTAGTCATGAGAAGAGGCAGCCCACCACAGAAGTGGAGCAGCCACCGTCAGAAGACCCCAGTAGAGTGAGAGTTGTCACTCCACTCCCGACCATGAGGAGGCACCAGCAATGAGTTAGCCCTTTCCAGATACCCATTTGAGTGAAAAATGCCCAATTTGCAAGCACACTTGTGCAAATTGCTGAAATAAAATAGTCATAGAAAATGCATGTGGGCTTCAACTTTCTGAAAAGCGTGCCCTCAATCTCTAACTTGTGATCTGCTGAGACACTGCTAAATTCACTTTGGAAATATAATGAAGGAGAAAAAGCATGATGTTTATAAGACAGATGTGATGTAAAAGTCTGATATTCCACACACTTCCAAAGATAAAAACACTTTGGCAGGAGCAGTACATTTTCAATCATGGCTATTGGGCCAAAAAATTTCAGTCACTCAACATTTAAAATGCATACAGCCCTATCTATTACTATAATAACACACTAGCAGCTCCACAAGAAGGTTGTAGACAACAATGATACACATACCACTGCCAATTGACCAAAAATCCAATCTGTATTCTTAATGTCAAATTCTTTTCATCATTAATAGCACCATTCACAAAGAGGCTTGAGATTTGTTTGCTGGTTTAATACACTCTAATAATAATGTTCTACAGGTAAAGTTGCTAGAGAAGGCTAGTGATTCATCAGCAATTTCTGTGCAAAAGAATATGTGTGTAAGAACTTGAGCTGATCGGAGAACGATAATTCTTTTTCTCAGCTAACTTTTGAGATTTCAAAATTTGTTTTCTTTCCAGATTGGAACAAAAACAAAACCTTTCAAAAGTTTTTGCAAAAATGGAATTATGTTGAAATGTCCATTTTTGGACCAAAATCTGAACCATTTGATTGAGAAGGGGTGTGTCTGTGTGTATCCTGGTGGGTAGGCCGCTGGCAGAGGTTTTCATCTCAGATCAGTCTGAATCGCAGGAGTGGGTGGGTGAGATTCTGTGGCCTGTGTTGTGCAGGAGGTCGACTAGATGATCATAATGGTCCCTTCTGACCTTAGTATCTATGAATCTATGATTCAGGCAGAACAGGGCTCCACACAGCCCAGGCCAGTGCTTTAACCACCAAGCAATCAAGTGTGACACAGAATCTCTCTCACACAGTCTCCCCCATCACCTCACTCTCCTTAATGCAAACTTAGTTGAAACCAAAAAGAAAAGGAGTACTTGTGGCACCTTAGAGACTAACACATTTATTTGAGCATAAGCTTTCGTGAGCTACAGCTCACTTGGTTTCGGCTCTGATGAAACACCATACGTTTTAACCAGCTCTAAAGAGAACCTGTGAATTGTTCCATATAACATTTAAACAAAAAGGACAAATCAGTTAATCTAGCTGACACAGCAGTACATGAACGTGCAATGGGTAAAACTCGGTGAGAGGATCATTCAGAAATCTCTTTGCAGATAGACAGGAAAGGAGCTCAGTTCACCCTAAAATAACAGAAGCCGCAAGAACTTTGCAGGACAATGGGAACAAAGACTATAAGACCTACAGTTAGAAATTCTGCAAAGGAGAGTAATGCTCAACACCCAGACAGAGTCCATTTAGCCCAGTGAACCCAAGAGCGTAGCTGGGTGCCTGGTGGAGTGACAAACAGAGTGGGGAGAAAAGAGGTTGTTAGATGGAACAGAGAGCAGGGTGGAAAGGCAGCCATGGGGTGAGCCCAGAGCACAGCATGCTGAGACTGCTGAAGTAGCAACCTAAAGGCTGGGTATGTGTGTGGAGTGTATGTGTGTGGAACAGAAGGGTGAATGGATTAGCTGCAACTCTGATCTATGAGCAGCCCCAGCAGGCTACTGAAACGGCATCTCCAGGTGAAAAAGTTAAATAACATCAACATTAATTTCAATTCACTTAAAACCAAACCAGAAATTTTTTAAAAGATTCAGTAATATGGGGGAAAGCACAGTGTGTCGGCTCTAATTTCGTGGCTTCACTCACAACTAGCCCAGTTAACTAAAACAAGGATTTGACAATATCATAACATATAGCGCTGATCAAACATCAGAATCTCTGTCCCATGGGAAATTTGGATATGCTGACATTTGTTTTCATCTCGAATTGGGATGAACAGTTGAAATATTGACATTTTTCACTGAATAAAAACTTTAAAACATTTTGATTTAGAAATGTCAAAACACTTTGTTTAGGTATGGTTTGACATTAAACTGCATCCACCTGAGCTATTGCAATGTCTCATGAGTAAGGCTGCGAGTTTGTCACAGAGGTCACAGAAGTCATGGATTCCTTGACCTCAGTGACTTCTGCAGAAGCCACCATGCCCACCCTCCAGCAGCAGCAGCATGAGTTGGAGGGGGTGAGGGCTTGGGCCAACGCTTACCTCAGGGGGTTCCCTGAAAGCGGCGACATCCCTCGGCTCCTAGGGGGAGGCACAGCCAGGGGCTCTGAGCGCTGCCTCTGCCTGCAGGCATCGCAGTTCCCGGCCGGCGGGAGCAGAGGCGGCACTCGGGGAGGAGGCAGCGCATAGAACTGCCTGGCCATACCTCCATCAGAGCGGAGGGATGTTGCCACTTCCAGGGAGGCACTGAGCCGGGTAGGGAGCCTGCCAGCCCTGCCAACCCCACTCTCCCCAGCACCAGCGCGAGTCCCTGGCCACGTGCCATCACCCAGCATCAGCATGGGTCCCGCCCCTCCCAGCACTCCCCCCCCGAGCACCTGTGGCACCCCCCCGAGCTTTCCCTCTCTCCAAGATTTAGTCAGGGGTATATAGTACAAGCCATGGACAGGTCACAAGCCATGAATTTTTGTTTACTGCCCATGACCTGTCCATGACTTTTACTAAAAATACCGTTGACTAAAACGAAGCCTTATTCATGAGCATTGTAGGTTCGGTCCTTTCTGCCCCCATCTTCCCACTTGGACCTGGTTCCCCAGCCAGACTACATCTCCCAGATGCACTGCACACTCTCCTCTGGTTGAGCTGCTGGGTGCGGGCAATGCAGTCCAGCAGCGAAAACGGGGACAAGAAGCACCTGAACTACAATTCCTACAGCACCTGCAATTCCTACAATTCCTGCAGCACCACAGCAATGCAGATGGATACCAATTAATTTTGAATTGGCCTGAAGCAAAGCATTTGACTAGGTTTGACAAACTAAAATGTTTTGATGGGGGTCAACATGACATAAAATATTTCATTTAAATTTTCTCGGTGGAAAACTGAAAAACTTCAGGAAAATTAACATTTTCCTGCAGAAAATGTTAATTTTGCCAAAACCATATTAGGCATCCAAGTTTGGAAACTTTGACCAATATTAATAAATAATTTTAATAAAATTAATAATTCCAATGTTCATGCCAATGTGCAATCAGGCACTGCATGATTAAAATACAATAATAAAAATAATAAAATACACAAGGTGAAATCCAACTGAGGCCAATGGGAGTTTTACCAGGATTTCACCCACAAGCAGAACATTAAAAAGTCAAACAAAACAGCTCCATTAGAAACAGGGATCACAGTAAATTATAATTCAGCAGATATTATCCTCTTTTATAATCCTGGCTGGAGGCTTTGAGGCCTTACATTAGAGTCTCT
Source organism: Dermochelys coriacea (assembly GCF_009764565.3). Classification (NCBI taxonomy): domain Eukaryota; kingdom Metazoa; phylum Chordata; order Testudines; family Dermochelyidae; genus Dermochelys; species Dermochelys coriacea. The sequence goes on from NC_050069.1 coordinate 199,202,277, forward strand.
ATCTTTTTTTGTGGAATGAGAGAGAGAGGGTGTAATTTTTGTTTAATATAAAAATAGCTCTAGTCTGAATCAAAGTCTCCTCCTCTAGGTAAATCTGAGAAAAGTAGACAATACTTCATTTACTTCACAAAAATATGAAAAAAATAAAATAAAGTATTTGAAATTAAATCTTTGTAGGTAAATATCTTCTCTATTCAATTTTCTGTTCAAAATTTATAGCTAAAGGGCGAAATCCAGACCTCAGTAAAGTCAATGACAAAACTTCTATTGACTTTAGTGAGGCAAGGATTTCACTTTAGATTTTTATTACAGTGAAAGAGTCTTATATTTTGAACAAGCAGCTTCTCTTTGTGCAATAATTGGCAGTTATTAGTGTCAGTTTGGCAGGTACAATGTTGCACAGGTCTGTGTGAAATTTGTGCCTGCCAGACTGTCATGCTAAATTTAAACTTACTGCATAATATGCAGATTCATTGCCACACATATAACACAGCTAAAAATATCTACAGAGAGTTCAAGGGAATTTAATATTCCTACAAAATAAAATAAAGTCCTTTGTGTTCTGGCCTTTGCCTCATAGAACAAAAAAGCAATGGTAAATTTGTGAGACACCCAGAAACCACAGTGATGGACTCAGTACAAAATGAGAGAGAGAAAAAGATAGGAGAAGAACAAAAAGGAAAGCTCTCCATGCCAGGCCGCTCTCTCAGTCCCAGCTGCACATACATAAAAGAGTTCTGAAGAGCTCTGTAAAGTTCAGATGCTTTCCAGATTTCAAAACTGGGCGCCCTGCCCCCTTAGGGTCTTCCTCCATCTCTGGCCTTTGTTCTAAGCACCTAAAAAAACCTCGCTCTCACAAGATTTTCAGTGCTTTCTGTACTGGTAGGACCAGAAAGACTCCATGGAAAACCTTTCTTACATTTCAGCATTTCTGCTTCTGATCCCATGCGGGACCAGCAAACATAGAGGCACACACAAATACAAACTGAGTATGCAGTGGTAGGAATGTTATCTAATACTTACACCTTTCTGACCCCCCAAAAAAAAGTTCACTAGAATTCTGGATGAAAGTTCTGGTCAGTTCTTATTTCCACACTCTTTCACCTGTCTCTAATTAAAACCCCAGACTAAATAAGGGAGCCTGATGAAGTCCTGTCTCTTTGACATTCAGCACTCCTGCTTATCTTTAAATGAAAACTTCCAGAAACATCAGGAGAACAGTGAAAGAAGAAAATAAGGTTTCTTTTTTTCTGTTGTGACATTTCCTTTCTGTGATGGATCTGTGGCAAGTAAAGAACACGCATGTACTGCAAGAGGATCAGCAGCTGTATCACATGTACTGTATCACACACTTGTGATTTTGTATGTACCAGCTAAGCAGCCTCAGCCAATATTTTTTGGAGGCTTGCACATGGATGAGAATACTTCACCTATGATCTTACATACGTTCAGTTCTTAAGCTATTGCTCATGCTCCCTTGCCCTCTTACTCTTGAGGTATTAAAATAAATTAATTCAAAGTGGGCAAAGCTCGATCAGAACCTATGCCTAATTCCCAAGTCACACACAGATATTTTCCTACAATATAAGAAGTCCATTGAATCCAAGACTGGTTGCTTGCCTTCAAGTTTTGTGAATTCCTGGGCTTCTCCTGGGTCTGTGAGAGCTATGCCTTCTGACAAAAATATGAAAAAATAAAGTAAAGTATTTGAAATTAAACCTTTGTAGGTAAATATCTTCCTGCAGTACTTCTGACTGCGGGAAGTCCTAGATTACACTAGACGTGTATAGAAAAGTCAATTACCAGCACTGAGAGCAACAGACCTAAGAAGCACCTACCATCATCACCAGGAAGATATCACCTAGCAAAAACTAGTAACAATGTCCCAAATTTCAAGTTTTCAAGGAAACATTAAACTTGAAAATTTTTCAACAAAACTTTAGGCTAAAAATTTCATTTTTTTTAACCAGCTCTTTTTTCACAATAGAAAAATTGAGATGAAATTTTGAAAAAAAACATTAAAAAAACCTTGAAAAATTCTTGTCAAATTTTAATCTTTTTTTCCCTAACTCTAGCCAAGAAACAGAAGCCAGATAAGGACTACAAATGAGGAATTATATTTTCAGTAGTGAATCAGGGGCTCAGTACGGGTGAGGAGAAGGAATCTGGGAGGGTAAAGGTAACGAAAGACTGAGATCAGGTGGGGGAAAGAATGATATACATCGGAGAGGGAGAAGGATGAGAGGTAAATAAAGCATACATTTTTAATGGTGAGGGTAATTAACCATGGGAACAATTTACTAAGAGGCGTGGTGGATTCTTCACCATTGACAATTTTTAAATCAAGATTGAATTTTTTTTTTAAATAGATGTTCTGGGAATTATTCTGAAGAAGTTCTCTGGTCTGTGCTATACAGCAGGTCAGAGAAGATGATCACAATGATCCTTCTGGCCTTGGAATCTAGGAATAAAGGAAGAAGGGAGACCTGAAAAAATGTGGAGAGGTTCCAGATAAATACCTGTGCTTTGAGGGATTGACATAAAATGTTTAGGTTTGCCTGCCACTGAAAACAATGCCAAAAAAAAAAGAGAGAGAGAGAGAAGTGTGAAAGTAGAGAGGGTGATAGGAAGAAAGTACCTGTTTTTCCTGGTCTGCCAGAGGAGCAGGAGGGCTGTAAAGTCAGTAAGTCACCAAAGATTTCTGCTCAAATATTTATATTTACTCCAAGATTGTTTTCCACATTTAGAACACATGCCGGCGGGTGAAGTAGTCAAACAGTTATCACAGGTCCATTGTAGTGTAAGAAAATAAATGTCTTTTTTTGCCTCAGTGAGCTTCAAATCACTATGCCAACTTCCTAACTCCAGAAAACCAAACACTCTTGCCTTGCCCATTGCTCCACCCCTTTCCTGGACCATGCCCCTGCCCTGTCCCTTCCCAAGGCCCAGCCCCTGCTCACTCCATCCCCCTCCCTCCGTCACTTGGTCACCCTAGCTGCAGGAGACTTCCTGTGCCTGCGGGCCCCTTGCCCAGGGGACTGCAGCGCTGCCAGGCCCGGCATGAAGGTTGGGGCATGGAGGAGAGAGGATGGGGAGGGAAAGAGGCTAAGGATGAGAGCAGGGTGGGGGTGAGAGAGGGCAGTGAAGGAGAAAGGAGGGGATATAGGGGTGTATGTGGGGTGGATGGGGATACAGGGGGAGGCAGAAGGCTACAGGTGCATGAGGATGTGGGGGGCACAGGTGTATAGGGACAAAGTGGGAGTGCAGCAGTGTATGCAGGTGAATGGGGGTGAGGGACATGGGGTTGTGGCTCTGGGAGGTGGAGAGGATGGGTGGGAGAGCGCTGTAAGGGGTACAGGGCTGGGACGGGTAGGTGTGGGGGGCAGGGCAAGATGGGACAGGGAGAGATGCACTGAGGGGGATGGGGTGTGGGGGGGTTGGGACAGGGAGGGATGCAGTGAAGGGGGTGCAGGGCTGTGGGGGGGAGGAGTTGCCCAGAGTCCAGGGCTGCTGGGGCCAGCAGCAGACTCAGGAGGACTGTCCTGGGCCGGGAGGCGGTGCTGCTGTGGTGAAGGCAGTGCTGGAGCGGTGTGCTGCCAGGGTGGCTGGGCAGAGCTGGGCACTGGCTTCGTCTCATTCTCCTCCCCTCCCCTTCATCAGCCTCATTCCCAGCAGTCGGAGATGGGGATACATACCTCGAACTCCTGGGTGTGAGCAATGGGACAACAGACCATGGTTCACTGCACAGCGCGCACCGCAGCTTCATCCCAGCCACCGGAGGAGTGCGAGGAGAAGAAGAGGGCTGGCACCAGCGGGAGAAGTGCATACCACAACCGCTCAACAACTGCTGAGTGCCTGCAAGTTGCACTAGTTTGTCCCCTGACCTGAGCCAGCCAATGGGAGTTGCTCCTGCGGGTGGGGGGCGGGGCAGCATGCAGACCCCGCTGGCCGCCCCAAGCCTAGGAGCCGGACATGCCGGCTGCTTCCGAGGAGCCAAACAGTGCGGAGGCTAGCAGGAAGCCTGCCAGCCCCACTGCGCAGTACCGCCAACCGGACAGTCAATGGCCCAGTCAGCAGTGCTGACCGGAGCTGCCAGGATTCCTTTTTGACTGGGTGTTCCAGTCAAAAAGTGGACACCTGGTCACCCTAATTGCAGATTTGGAGATAAGGATTTGAAGGTATTTTGTGTCAAATGTTACATTTTTGTGGAATATGTACATTTTCATATGTATTTCCAGGCCCTATGTCTGATGTCCCAATAGCTACTTTACATTCATTTTCTTGAACATTGTAGAAATAACTGTTTAACTGAATAAGCAATTTTGACAGAAAGCTAAATCCTCCAACCCAAAACCAGGCTGCAGAAGGCTATGAGGTACAGCTAGGGACCAGATCGCAGAGAGGCTACACCTGGAGTCCCTACCAGTGAGCCTATAGAGAATGTGATTTTTCAGGGCAAGTCAGGGAGGCACGAATAGTGAGTGTGTAACTAGGGCCTTGTTTACGCTAGGAAACAGTGCCATTTCGGCCAATGCTCGTCAGTAATTCATTCAGCTAAACAGGTACTGACTGCAGTTGAGCTTAGTTGACAAGCACAAACCAAAGCCAGTTACATTGATTGCTCAAATTGTATCATTTCTTGGTATGGACACGACCTAAGAAAATCCACTGACTGAATCCCATATGTAGGGGCTACACAGTGCAAGATGAACACTAATGCAGCTTGAGACTGATGTGATATCTCCAGAGGGGCTCTGCAGGTAATTCATACCCTGCCCCCATTTTGGGGGAATAGGAAGGATTCCATAAGCTCCCACGCGCACAGCCCATGGAAACCATGTATTCTTCCTCATATGTAAGTTCCTTTTACTTGCCTTCCAGGCCCTGCAGAATTTAGCTGCTCACTTCCTCTCTGCTCTCACCACTCATTCCCATCTCTCTGCCCAATAATTATCCCTTTGTTGTCCTCTCCCACTTCGGTCCATTCTTCCAAATGGATACATCTCCTTATAACTCCTCTTCCTGCCCTGGCCTGGAAAAATTCTCCTCCCACAAGTTCCCTCTTAAAACAAGTTCCCTGAACATCTTCCTGAAGGCCACAGTCCCTAGCTCAACCCCATCCAAAATTAACCAAATAGGTGGTGAGAAAAAAAAAATCCAGCCACAAAAATTGTGGAACTGATACATTGCAAGAAAAGCACAATGCTTAATTACTTCATTTGCTGCTGCTCCCTTCCCCGACTCCTCTGTACAGAATGTAAAGTAAAGTAATTTTTTCTTCATGTCTATCTGTTGAAGCTATATAAATACTAAATAATAATAATAGCCTACAAGGGCTGTGACCAGATACCAGGATTTGACACACAGTAAACACTATTAATCTGACACACACATCACAGGAATACAAGTGGGATTACTTTAATGATTTTTCCTTACTAGCTATTTTATATGTGTATATAATTTTCTTAACACAATCAAATGGCTTTAGTAATGGGTTTCTCTTTCACATGAAATATCTTGTGATTGTTTCTGCTACAGGCGAAATAGCCTAAGCACATATTGCCAAATCCCCAGACCAAGTGAGAGCTGCAGAGACCACTGATCTTAAAAGAACCAGTGCAGTTGCTCTGTGTAGTGCCAGGTGACAGCGCACAATCCTTGTGCTGACAAGCTGAGCTCTGCAGCAGATCATTGAACGTAGATTGGGGTTGAGGTATTGCCAGTGGATGAGCAACTATGTTGATTTTGCACAAGTTTTTTTCCCCTTTCCTCTTTTGTCAAACACTATAATAGAACTTACTCTCCAGCCAGACCTCTTGGATACGCCCAAGATCGACAGCAATATTGCTCCGCAGTGTTACGGTAGAAGATAGTGTGACTGGTATCCACCTTCCCTTCTGTGACACAGCCCCATTTCACAGGTGGAGATCCTAATGTCATTTTCAAACCCAGGTTCTCCCTCTTGGCAACATGCTGCTCTACAATCAATTCACTGGAACCAAGTTCAGAGACTTTTAGTGGAGTCAGAAAATTATTTATTCAATTCCAAATTCTTTAATTGCTCATTTACAGTACTGAGCTGGAGATACTGGGGCTTGGGGGAAAGCACATTAGGTTTACAGGGCCTGGTTCTGATCACTCAATAATTTCACCAGTTTTACACTAGGTTAACTCCACTCCAGTGGAATTACTCCTGATTTACACCTGGCGAACCAGAGCAGAATCAGACACACATAATGTAAATTACATTTAGATTTAGAGTTACACAGGAGATGAATTTGAACCAGTATGTTTTTCATATGAGGAAGTCTACCTGCTTGTTTTTGGTACTCTTTCTGACCCAATAAATCTTTGTTCAAACTAACAATATTAAACTAAGCAATGTCTAGGCTTTTTAAACAATGTTGAGAAACGTAGCCATGCTATAGAAACCTTTTTAATCCCTAGAGTGCCGAATGACATGCAGTGCAGGGTACATTCAGGTTTGACATACTAGTGAAATAAAGCATTTTCCTATTGAAGACTACTTCCATAAATATCTATTGTATTTTCCAGCAGCAGCAATGGGCCTAAATCAGACAGCTCCCTGAAATTAGTATTCAGAATTCAATACTTCATCTGTTTTGTTATTTGCCTCTTAGTGCTAACCCTAAATAATGATAACAAAGAAAAGCACCTCTAGCCAGATAATTATAATCACAGACTCTAAGGTCTTATAACCTCTTATCTAAGCACCATCTATGTCTGAAGTAGGTGGGAAGAATATAGGATCCTAAAATTCTCTTCTGAGGAGCACTGCAGGCCAAGTATATTAAGTTTAGATGTGAAGATTGGTTCTTAATATCAAGATTCACCCACCCTTCACAGAAATAGGACTGAGAAAAGTTGGGTTGATTGTTGCCATTCTCCTGAGAGTTAGAGTATTTGCTGCTTTGAGAAGAGTCAATAATTCATTTAGGATAATTTTTAGCAGATTAATTGAGTAGTTCATTTATCATTAGAAGCTGGATGGAGGGTGGAAGATGAATGTGTGTCAGCACCTTGCACAACGGAATTATGATCTCAGTTGGAGCCTCTAGGCACCACTGCAATAAATAAAAATATAATAACAAAAGGCAGAAGCTGATATGATGGCTTACTTTTCCCTCCAGGTATGGTGCTGTCAATCAAAGGGCAGAAGAGAGGAGATAGGTGAAGGACTGAGAATGACACCATGGCTTCTTGGCTCCCCCAGACATTTCAGCAGTAGTGGTAATAGCACAAAAATATTTATTTCACCTCATTCTAATTGGCTGTAGCTGTCTGTATAATAAAGCCAACCTTTTGCTTGACAAGAAGTTGTTTGTCTCCCTGATTGCGACTGCCGTTTCTATGATCATTTTAATGGTAGAAAGAGGCATGAATGAGGGAGTAAATCTTTTTCTTGTCATCAATGATGAAGTCAGGCTGTTAACTATTGCTTTCTATTTTTAGCAGGGTTAATTAGAACTTGGAGTTATAAGGCTTCTCCATCCCTTTTCACTAGAAAGTCAGGCTTGTGTCCTGAATATGTTGTTTTGTGTAAAAGTACAGCAGAGGAATGCTCTTTTTGGTAATGCAGCCTGCATGTCGAAAAAAAAAATCCCTCACTTCTCTTTCTATCTCAAGATTCTTCTTGTACTTTACAAACTGCAAATCGATTGTTCCAGTAGCAGCACTCAGAAGGAGAGCAACCGGACTTCTGAGAAATTATTACATCCTAACAGAAAGACAGTAACTTGGGGTGAAATCCTGGCCCCATTGCAATGAATGGCACAACTCCCACTGACTTCATGAAGCCCAGGATTTCATCTGCGATGAGGAAAATGTTTAAAAGTTGCTGGCTTGCAAGTCACTCAGAATTAGCATCTGTTGCTATAGGCACTGGCAGGTATACACGATACCATCTTTAATGGTAAACACATTATTTGTCAGTGGCTGTAATTTTCTACAGTTTCTACAATTTTCTACGTTTCTGAAGGGAGAGACATTCTTCAAAGTGGTACAGCACTTCTGGAATGGACATCATAGAATTAGGCAATCAGGGGTGTTACTTTCAAAAGTGGAACTTCCCATAATGGAATTCTAAAAGACATCAGTTCAGTTTTCAGGGAGTCAGATGTTCTAAATCAGCACTTAAGGTTTGTTTCTCCAGAACCATTAAAATCAGGTATGAGACAGGAAAGATCTGGAAGAATTTATACAATTTTGCTGTCTTTACTCTGCTTTTCTCTTTCCCTCTAGCTGATTATTAAGCAGTATGTATCATCATTCATCTATGAATGTGGTTTGAAATTTATTTCTTTCACATCCCCCTAAAGACTCTTTGTTTTGTTTCTGTCATTACAGAATACCAAGCTTAGCAATTTGAGAAATTATCCGGGGAGCAGAGAGGAAGAAGGAGGTGGAAGGAAACAAGTATGTAATACGTAACTTTAAGGATGGAGTCACATTCACTACTTAGTTGATAAGAACTTTTGGGCTACCTCTATTTGTGTTTAACAAATGATCTGGTATTCTGCAGGAAATTAATGGTGCTAAAATATTAATGATGAAAACAGAGAGCAAGGAAATTTATAGGGAGATATATATATTCAATCTCCCCTGAAGACTGTGTGTGTAGTATGTCAGTTCAACAATGACGTTTTCATGCTCTCTCTTTTTGTAGATTCTGGAGCGACTCTGAAGTCCAAAGCGTGGCGTGCATGCTCATGAGCAGATTGGGCATACAAAGTCATTGGTGAGCGTCTTGGTAGCTATAGCGGTAGTATGACACTTTCCCCTTGCAACTAACAATTGATAATTTCTGTCCTCCTCAAGGCTTGAAAAGCTCTGAGTGTTGTGTGTTTCCCTGCTGATCTATTTAATGCAACCTTCTCAAGATCATTCGGTTTTATTGCACCAAAGTGTATGCTGTTTTGTCCTTGTAGTGCTTTCTGGGGCGGCCTTGATTCCAGTGTTCTTGTGCCAATTCTCCATAGAAAATTCTTCAGGGGAGTTGATATTCAGACATCCTAATGATGTGTCGATCCAGTGTAGTTGGGCTTTTATCAGCATGACCTCGATGCTTATGGCATTTGACTTTTGGAGAACCACTAGATTGATACTTTTGTCCTGCCAGCGAGTCCCCATAATGGCGCACAGGGATCGCATATGGAAGGCCTCTAGATGTTTGATGTGCCATTTGTATGGTGTCCAGGTCTCATAGTCGTGGAGACCAAGGTACCTCCAAATATGGGGGATTCAGAGACACAATAAGGCCCTAGACCACATGCTCTGTTGGATACTATTTCTGAAAATGAGCCTTTCAAGTATATAGAGATTTATTTCCTTTTCTAAACAATGGCTGTGCCAGAAATTAAATAACGTGTCAGAAGTTTTGTTTTCAAACCTTACAGCTCCTTCAGGGCTGGAAACTATAGGGGTTTATCTCTCTGCAAACACCTACGTTCAGAGATATTTCAGACCTTAGGCCACCTCTATTCTCTTTAATCTTGTTTTTTCCCCCTTCTTTTATGTGTATGGGTGGATTTGATCCTTAGGAAAGAAGTTCACTGGCAGAGTTTCCACACTCATAGCTCTGCCAAGAGTACCTTATAGTACTAGAGCTTTTCCAGGTCTCCCTCCCTCCCAAGCCTCTCCAGTTAGTATAATGGGCCTGTGGCTGCTGTATACTCATGTTGCTGAGTAAGCTTTGTTCAGGGAGGGGAGAAGATTTTATGAAATTTGCTTACTGCTGTGTTCCTTCTTCCTCTCTGTCATCTCCCTTTCCTCCTCCTTCTCTACAGCTAATTTCATGGTTGTTGCTGTGTTAAAGAAAAGCGATTATTTAAATTGAGGGGAGAAGTGATCAGTTACTTCTCTGAGTCAATCTATACCACATACAGCCACCCAACTACTGAGCTTTTGGTGCCATCATGTGGTCATTCTGATTTTGCCCAAAGATGACATGGTTTTCTCTGTTTAGAATAACTGTGATTGATTTGGTTATGATCTTGTGATAACAAGGTAGGATCTAGCCACTATTTGTAAGCAAAGAGCTAAGATGTAGTGTCTTAAATGGACCTATGTGGGCCTAACCAAAGCTGTATTTTAATCACATTTAAGGGCTTCTTTAGTGTGGGTAGGCAGGTATTTGGCACCTTTGCCCATGCCCAGTTGATCCCCACTTGTGCCGTTTCTGTTCCACCTCGAGGGTAAGCAGAGAGATGAGACAGGTGTCCATATCCAAAATATAACCATTATAACTGGCACCCTCATTGACAATCTGAGGGGGGACAAAGTCTAATGAACCAAGTCTGAATTACTCTCTCACCTTTAGAGACTGTTGCTCCAGGTCAGGGTTGAAGAACAGTGTAGAGAAGCTGCTAAAAACACAATGGCTGTTCTTTGGATAAACAGATTACCTCATTCTCCAGGACTGTCAGTCACAGCACCAGTAAGGACTGCCAGGTTTCAGTAGATTTGAGTTTTCGAAGCAAGACAGTTTGGTTCCTATTCGATTCAGAGACTTTTCATTTTCCTTTAGGGGTCTCTGTGTAATAGAAATTCATTCTTTTTTTCTATTATACAGCAGTGTGCAGTCTAATCCTGTATAAACACCCAAAATACATGGAGGGGGGAACCCTTGCACAGCTTACATTATAAAATTAATCTTCTGGGGCCAGATTGTGCTGGTCCTGTATGGGGGAGTTAGGGCAAAAGGAATCTTCTTCTACCTCCACCCCTTCCTCTTTGCACACCTGCAAAAGGGACAACCCCCTCTCATTTTCCCCCAGGTAGCAAGTGGGAGGTAGAGGGTATTGCCTCCAGTGATGGCCCCACCATTTCTGTATTGTTACACCAAAGCTAGCATGGAGGAAGTGCATTCTACATCCCCGATTCTGGCACACCTTCTCCCAGGATTCCCAGGGGGAATTTTATCTGCCTTATACAGAATCCAGGAGTCACTTGTTTTCATTCCCATCCCTAATTCTGCCTCTCCTATTACTGAGCTGGGGAGGAGCGAGAATAAGAATGCCTCTAAACCTGCTGCTAGCATAGACTCCCTTTTCCCTGTCTGTACTAAAGCAGTAAAATCCCTAATGGACATTTTGCTAAGAGTCTTTATAGCCAAATTAGTCCTCCTGACTTTTAAATATTATTATAAAAGACTCTTCAAAATTAATATAGCATAGTTCAAAAAAAGGTCATTTTCCTGTTGCTTTTCTGTGGAAAGGAAAGGAATTAAATATGAGCTCTAACTTCATAAGCTTCATCCAGCCTACTCCATTAAGAAGAGCATGCTGTAGTTTCATATCTTACGTTGCTTTATTGTATGGTTAGCCTTGTCAAAAACCAGAAACTGGCTATGATATACCCACTCAATATCTTGCTTTCCCAAACGGCTCTTATTTCTGTGGTCTCTCTCTCTCTCTCTCTCTCTCGTGTGTAATCATCCCTCATGTTTTTATACAGAAGAAGTGGATCTGGACATCAAAGCAAGACCCACACCGGAATCAAATCAGAGATGGGCCCTAGCTGCGAGATTTTTGAACCAGAGCAGGATATGAGCTTCCCGAAAGCTTGGGGATGTTTCAATACAAGGTCTGAGCCTAGCCATGACAAATATCTAAAGTAAACTGGAATGACAGAGAAGCTTCCCTCCTCTTGTAGCCAGATGCCTACAACTGAACTGACTCCCCTCCAGAACAGCTGAAGCCTGGTCTATTCTGGGGGAGGGATCGATCTAAGATATGCAACTTCAGCTACGAGAATGGCGTAGCTGAAGTGAGGTATCTTAGATCGACTTAGAATCACTTACTTCGCGTCCTCACAGCGTGAGATCAATGGCTGCCACTCCCCCGTTGACTCCACTTCCGCCGCTCGCCCTGATGAAGTTCTGGAGTTGACAGCAGAGTGATTGGGGATCAATTTATCGTGTCTACACTAGACGCGATAAATCGATCCCCGATAGATCGATCACTGCCCGCTGATCCAGCAGGTAGTGTAGACGTGGCCTGAGATAGTGGTCTAATTGAGTAGGTATGGGACAAAGAACAAAGAACTCATTGCATTTATTCCCAGCTCTGATTCAGACTCCTTCATTGAGTCCCCTTATAAGTCACCTTACAGTCCATAAAGTGGAGGTAATAATGCTAACCCCACACCGTGGATGGGAAGAAAGTTGTAAAGAGTAAGTATTCATATTTGTAAAATTCACAGAAAGGCACATAGACCCCTCCTGTTACTGGCAAAGTTGCATCGCCAAGACCCCATCTTTGTTGGCCAAGCATCCATTTCAAACCTTTTAAATGCTGGCACCAATGCAATGAACCCAACACAAGCTCCGTCGGTGCCACCCTCCCATCGCATTCCAGGGACTCCCTGCAGCACACTCCCTCCCTCATACCCAGGGCTCTCTGTACCCCCCATACCAGGATCTCCCTTTCTCCCCGCTCAATGGCAGGAGCTCTGTATCCCCCCTCCCATTCTCTCATTCCCCACTATGACAGGGGCTCTGTATGCCCCCCATGTCCCCAGTTCTCTCTCACCTGCCAGTGCCAGGGGCTCTGGGTGTGCCCCCATTCTTCTCTTCCCTCCGCCATTAATTCCTTTTCTTTCTATCTAGGAGATATTTTAAACTGTGGGGGCGATCTAAAACTGGCAATACTGTTATGCTGGAATGTGTCAATGGCGCCATCAACCAGTTATTTCACCTATCTATAGAGTGAACTATAGAGGTGGTTAAAGTCTATGGGTCTAATAACCAGATGGCAGGGGCTCTGCATGTCCCCCACTTCCCCATTCTGGTTTTCCAATTTTCACCAAAAGCAATAGAGTTCTGCCCATGGATGTCTAGAATATTCCCTGAAATTTTGGATTTGATTTGATGTGGAGTTCAAATGTTATCCTATTATATACAGACAGAAGCCATCAAGTTGAGTATAAGGCCTTACTTTTCTTGGCCAATAACTTACTTCTTCTGGGGTTCATGGGAGAGGGCTTTGGAGGGGCTTGAATGAGAAGGTAGTGGCTCCTCTTTAATTCTTAAAATAGTTGGCAGGGTTATTTATTCTTTGTAGAAGCTCTTTCTGAACTAACCATCTGGAAACTTCATATTAAAATTTCTTATCAAATCAGTTGCAACAGCACCAACAGAGCTTCCAAAAATCAGTAAGCCATTTACTTTTGCTTTCCTCAGCAAACTGGATTATTTTGAGAATTTGTTTTCTAAAAATAAATTGTGCTCCTAGAATAATGGTAATGCCGTATTTCAGCCCAGAGCAAATTTTGATAGAGTTCTGAACCCATGAAAACAGGAAATTATAATGGAAACCTTGATCATTGTCTATACTAGTTCACTGTCTATACTAATGGCAATATAACTTACATGCAGTTAGGTTAATTTTTTTTCTCCAGTGACGTTTTCTGATATCCTGATGCTGACATTATGATGAAACTGTAAAATTATAACAGTGAACTTCTAGGTGTTCAGCTATTTAACATCAACTCCTTTAAAAAAAAATTATGAAAGTTGTATCACAAACCATTCCTCTCCTTTTTGGTTAGTCTTGACATTTTGTATTTTCAGTGTTTTTTATAAACATACCTCTTTGTTCAACCCCTTTTATTATTATTTTATTTTACTTTAGTCCTATTTTCACCTTTTGCTGCAACAGTCTTCTCTATTACCAGCTGGTATTCCTGTATATTAGTTGTCAGAGTAAATTATTGTCCCTTCTATGCAGAGACACTGAGATTCCAAGGAATGGATACTGCCACATTTCTTTACAGTTCACTGACTGCTAGTAGAAAATAGGTTTTCTAGCAGGCTGAAATTAATCACCACTGTTACAGAAGTTGGAATGATGTCTACTGCCTTGGCAGAATCTATTGTAACCCTTCTGCCTGTCAGAGTTGGCAGCAACAAGGGCTGGGTTCAGTATCTAGGGGTTCCATTCCAATAACACAATGCAAAACCAGCTCGAGCCCCCACCCAGTGACCTGGGACAAATATATACCACCCTCGCTGGGCACCTCCAAGAGGCAATACTTCACCTCTAGCAAGCATAGAGTCTGAGTGTAGCAAAAAGCCTTTTAATAACAGAGAGAAACAATGTGGCATTAGGTTGGGGAAACACCACCGACAGGATTCATAACACAACCCATGAGCAAAAAACCCACCCCAAGCAAATTGGGGTGTGTCCTTTCCCTTTGGTTCTTGAGTCCAGCAACCCAAAATCACCCCAAGTCCCAAAAGTCCAACAACCCAAAAGTCTCTGTCCCTGGTCAGGGCAGCCCCAGAGTTTGAAAGTTTATCTGCAGACTTTTACCTCCCAATCTGGGTGGAGATCGGGGGTGGAGGGTTAAGGAGCACCTTACGTAGTCCAAAGCTGATTGCCCCACCTCTCCATGGGGCTCCACTCTGCCAGCCGCCCCCATGAGCTGCTCCAGGCATCCGACACTGCTTTGCTCCGCCAGCTGTCCCGCAAACTGCTCTGTTCCACCAGCTGCTCTGCTCTACCAGCCATCCCCGCAAACTGCTCCACAATATATCTTCAGGCTCCCCCACTACTTAACACAACACTCAGTGATTTCAGCTCTTAGTAAGTTTAGCTCTTTTGTGACTTCAGCTTGTAGGAGGAGAGCCTCAGTGCTGGTGCACCATTAGCCCAAAGTGAATTCAGCTCAGCAGCCTGTAACTAGACTCCTAATAGAATCAAAATTAGCTCTGATAGTCCACAGTGGAGAGAAAAGGAAGTGCAACTAGCACATAAGGTCCTCACTAGGAGGCCCATGCCACCAAGTATTAATACCTATCCCCAACCTCTCTCCATTCACTGGGAGTTTGAACCCAGGACCCATGCCTAGTGAGTGCTGCTTAGTTGATGGTGAGTCCCTCCATCATAACAAAGGCCAAGTACAGTTCCACTGTCCTTGATTCACATAATCAGCATAATAACAGTTTATTCCTGCCCCAATAATAGAGAACCTGGTGCTCCTACAGCAGCCAAAGTGACCATCTAGGCAGGGTGGGAGTGCCTATGGAAATGAGATCAGCCCCTGAAGTTCTTTTCCACAACCCACCATGACTCGCCACCAGATGTCAGGTTAGAACTTATCCTAACTCTGCTTACATCCTCCCCCCAGCCGAGAATTTGTCATCCCGACAAATCACACTTCCTATTATACCAATTCACTGGTTCCCTCCAAAGGGCCTCAGAAAGCCCACTTCAGCTTTCACAAGCCTGTGTGCTAAGTGTATTGGCTCCTCACTAGTCACCCCAGTTGCCTCATAAGTTAAGCGTATTACTGGTCTTATTACCCTGTCCCTGAGAATTTTTGTTGCGGGGTAGGCAGGACATCTTCTTGAGCGATGGATGGAGAGGTTTCCTTTGAGGATCCCTTGGCTACTGGCATAGGCCCCTGCATCTCCGGTTCTGACCGTGGAAGGTCCAACGTGAGTAAGGCCCCTCCCTGTGGATGTCTCCACTGTCCAATAACCTGTGTGCATCATCACAGAGGGGTCCCATCGGCGGCACAGGGGTGCCGGTAATGGGCCTAAATACCTCTGCCATGGGGTTTAGGGTGGAGGAGGGGGAGCTCTCTCTTGGTTCAGCTGATCGAGACTGAAATCTTGTCTCCATTCCAGGATACACCATGGTTATGTCTTCCTCCTCAGACTCACTCTCGATGTGCTGTATGGGGTAGATTAGCTGCAGGGGGCACGCTGTCCATATTGGATGGTGGCTTTGGTCTAGCTCTTCCGTTCTGCCCAGCTGCCCTGTCTTGGCCCATCTCATAAGAGGTGTTTACCAATTCCCCCACAGGGAGCAAAAGGTTTCTATGCACCGTCTTTATTTGCCCTGGACCGTCTTCAGGTTTGATCTTGTAGACCGGCAGATCTTCCAGCTTTTCCATCACCAGGTAAGGTATTGCCTTCCTTCTGTCAGCTATCTTGTGTTTGCCAGCAATACCCAAATTTCGCAGCAAGACTCTGTAACCCGGCTGGAGCTCCTGCGAACGCACTCTAGCATCATATCGATGTTTGTCGCGGTATGCGTTCTTCCGAGCCACAGAGGTAGCTAGGTGATAAGCATTCCGCAGCTTTTCTCTTAGTCGGGATACATATTGCTGATGAGTTTCATAGCTATCTCCATCCTCTGATACACGAAAGCACAAGTCTATGGGTAATCTTGGTTCTCGCCCAAACATCAAGAGATATGGGGTGACTCCCGTAGCATCATTCTTTGTGGCATTGTAGGCATGCACCAGAAATGCAACATGCTGGCTCCAGGTTGCCTTCTGCTCTGATTGCAAAGTTCCCAACATATCTAAAAGGGTTTGGTTGAATCTCTCTGGCTGAGGATCACCTTGGGGGTGATAAGGCGTTGTCCTAGACTTTTTAATTCCTGCTATCTTCAGCACCTCCTTCAGAAGGTGACTCTCAAAATCCCGCCCCGATCAGAGTGTATCCAAGCCAGGAATCCATAGACTGAGAAATATTTGTCCCACAATACTCGAGCGACGGTGGTGGCCCTATGATCACATGTGGGATATGCCTGCGCATACCGTGTAAAATGGTCAGTCACTACTAGAATGTTCCCAACATTCCTCGTCTACCTCTAAAGACAAGAAATCAATGCATACCAGTTCCAAAAGTTTGTTGCTGGTGATGTTCTTGAGATATGCAGCCCTCGTGGGCGGAGTTTTCCTTTGAACACATCGAGCACAAATCTCACATTTCCTGCGAACATCTTCAGCCATCCAGGGCCAATAGAACCTACTATGAATAAGTTCCAGGGATCTCTCCATCCCTAAATGTCCAAAATCATCATGCAGGGCCCTCATGGCCAGGGCTCTGTACTCTTTTGGCAGCACTAGTTGTGCTTGTTGCTTTTGTAAAGGGTAGGTGGTCATTTGGTGTAAATGAGTTTCAGCCCTAAATCAATTTTAGTTTGGTCCATTCTCTCAATAGTAGTTTACCCTCCGGGTTAGGTGGGACAACTGCAGCTGGGCTTCGCCCCTCCCTTTTGGCAAGTAGTGTAGCACGAATGTCAATATCTTGCAGCTGGGCTTCTTGCCAGTCAGCCGCACTGAGCCTGGGCAAGGGAGATTGGTCCAATGCAATATAGTTCACTGAAGCAGAAGGCATGCATTCAGGGGGCAGGCCCAAAGCTTCTGCAACACATCCATGAAGGCTCTCATGGGCCTCTGGCTCTCGGCGACTCACACTGCAAATAGCTCTCACTCCATCTGTGTATATCACAGCAACTTCTGGTGCCTGTGGACGCCTGGACAATGCGTCTGCATCTACATTGCTTCTCCCTGATTGATATTGAATTCTGAACTCATAGCTAGCCAAGGCGGCCTCCCATCTCTACCCTGTAGCATCCAGCTTAGCACTTGTTAACACATAAGTCAGTGGATTGTTGTCTGTCCACACCTGGAACTGAGCACCATACAAGCAGTCTTGCAATTTCTCAGTGATGGCCCATTTCAAGGCCAAGAATTCCAGCTTGTGGGTGGGATAGTGAGTTTCACTATCAGACAATCCTCGGCTGGCAAAGGCTACAGGTTTAGTTTGCCTTCCACTTCCTGGTACAGGACGGCTCCCAGACCCTCCAAACTGGCATCAGTATGCAGGATAAATGGTTTGCTTGGGACAGCAAAGACTAGGACTGGAGCATGAGTTAGGCAAGTAATGATTTCTTGAAAAGCCCTTTCACATCTCTCATCCCACCGAGGCCCAAATGGTTCAAAGGGGCCATAGTGTCTCTGCACAGGAGGCTTTGGGGACCTCCCCTTATTCTTGGTCTTAGATTTGTTCTTGCTGGACTGGTGTCCCCGGTAAGATCATTCAGAAGCTTTACAATCGTTGCATAGTTTTTCACAAATCTGTGGTAGTAGCCACTAAATCCAAGAAAGGTCTTGAGTTCTCTGTAGTTACTTGGACATGGCCATGTAGTGAGTGCTTCTATTTTATTGGGATCAGTACTCACACCCTCTTGGGACATGATGTGACCCACATACTTCACTAAGGTTCTGCAGAACTGGCATTCGTCAATTGAAAGCTTCAGACCATAATCCTCCAACCTATCAAGCACTTTAAGAAGTCTTTCTTCATGCGCCTCTAAGGTTCTTCCAAACACAATCAGGTCATCCAAATAAACTAACACTTGCAGTAAATTCATGTCTTCCACAACTTTCTCCATGAGATGTTGAAAGGTGGCAGGTGCTCCAGAAATCCCTTGGGGCATGCGTTCAAACTGATAAAACCCTAATGGGCAGATGAAGGCTGTCTTCTCCTTATCTTCTTCTCCCAGAGGGATCTGGTAGTATCCACTTCAAAGATCCAACACAGAGAACCACTGGTTTCCCAGCAAACAGTCTAAGGCATCTTGGACTTGAGGCATAGCGTACTGGTCAACCACAGTATGGCTGTTTAGGGAGCGGTAGTCAATACACATCCGGATTTTCCCATTCTTTTTACAGACCACCAGAATGGGGGAGGCATATGGGCTGCGGGACTCTGTAATGATGCCATTCGCAGCCAGCTACTGAAGATGATGTCGTACATCTTCCATTTCAGAGAAAGCAATCTTCCTAGATCTCTCCCTGAAAGGTTGAGAGTCATGTAGTCTGATATTGTGCTCTACTCCTTTTGCACATCCCACATCCCACTCAAGCAGTGAGAACACCTTGGATCTTTCACAAAGTTTCTTCCTCAGGCGATCTTTCCACTCCTCAGACACTGGTGAATCTCCAAAGTCAAACTTTGCTGGGTCTATTGTCGGAACTTGAGTTTCACACTGGGGTTTTACAATTGACTCAGGCTCAAAGGGGTCTGCTATCTTTTGTCCTTGTTTCACAACAACATCACAACTCGTTTCATTAGCAATCAGTATAGTCACCCTCTCTTCAGCAGGTAGGGTTATGACTCCACTGGGGACCAGCACTCCTTCAGGGAGCTCTCCTCCCATCGGCTGCTCTATCATTGCTAACGTCCCTTTACTGCCTTTCAGCCAGGTACTCATGACAAGCACTTCTTGCTCCGTCCTTGCAGGCGCTACTAAGGGGGTCGTGCCCATGTACTTCAGTGCCCCAATCGGTAGCTCAGATGTGTCCCTTTTAGCGCTCTCAATTTTCCTATAGGCTTCAGCACAAAGCATGTGGATCATCAGGGTATTCAGGTACTGGTCCCCAGCCCGCCTTCTGCAGTAATCCGCGAGTACCTTGAAGAGACTGGAGTTGGTCCCTATCAGCACAGACACATCAGAGGTCCCTTTAGTGTCAGGGCATATTAAGGCAGCTGTGTCTACCTCTTCTCTTACCCCAGCCACCTCCTCTGGGAATTCCAGGTGCACTATGACATATCCTTGGTAGGGGTATTCATCCATGCTGGGGCCATACAGGCCAAGACCAGTCAGTGGCTGTATAGGCAGGTGCCTAAGCATCTGTTGGTCGAATGACTGAAATATAATAGTCACTTGAGATCCAGTGTCAAGCACTGCTTTACACTCCACCCCTTCAATCCTCACCGTGACCTCTGCTCGAGGCTCTATCAGTCCTGCAGGGATCCCAGCTGGACAGTTTTTTCTGGGGGAATCTTCAAATCCTGCAGGCCTGGGGAGTCCCCATCCCCAGACCCTCTGGCAGCTGCCGGATCTCTCCCAACTGATCCTCAGCTTTCCATACATTAAGGAGGGGTTTTCTTCATTACGGCGCTTGGCAGCACTGTGTCCATCCTGACCACATCGGTAGCAGAAGAATTGACCTTTCCCCCTTCGCATGGGTGGGATGGTGGCTCTAAGTGCGGCCTTCTCAATCACCACAGTTTGAGGCTCCTTATTCCTGGAAGTCTTAACTCGGTCAACAGTGCTTTGCAACTCAGCTATCTGTTCCGTCAGTACCTGCATTTGATGGACAAGTTCCTCTCTGGTGCTCACAATCAGTACACTGGCTGTTTGCAGTGGTGTTGTGCTGGCTGGCTCCGATGTTTGGGCTTCCCAAAACTCACTGGCAGCCTGCCTTTCTTCCTCCTTTCTGACCTCTTTTATCAGCTGGGAGTAACTTGGGGGATGTTCCTGTCGTTCTCTTAGCTGGAGATGAAGTAGAATCAGGTTCTGATACTGAGTTCCTCTTACAATTTGAGCCAGTCTGGTCTGATCCATCTGCTCAGCAGTCACTGCTCCCCTCATGACAGCTCTCTGAAGCAGTCTCTCCAGTCTCTGTATGTAGCCTTCTCGCCCTTTTGCTGTTGGGAAGTAAGGAACTTACAGTAGCTGTCTTCAGGGCCCTCTACACTCCCAAAGGTGTGTTCCAGGGCCTCTAGGCAGTCCTTCACACTGACCCCAGGGTCAATGAGCTTCAGGGTGCGAATCACATCTAATGCTGGGCCGCCAAGGCTCTCTATTAGGCATCTTTGCTTTTCTGCATCTGGTACAGCCCACTCCTGCAGCATTTCAGTGGTATGCTCCAACCAGGGCTCAAATTCCTCCTCCCGAGAAAATAACCTGAACTTACGACAAGAGTTTGACACAGCAGGGGGCAGCACAACCTTTTCCAGCGTTTGCCCCAGAGCTTTTGTCCAATCATCAGCCGATGCTGCAACGTTTGAGCTAGAAGCTGCTGAGCCAGGGCCCAACAAACCTGACATATTAGCCATTATACAAACAGTGATTTCCTCAAAATATAAGCACAAACAAATCAAAATATAAATTGTTTCCCAATGTAATGGATCACTCAAGTGCTTGTGAGGTGTACTGACCCAGGAATCCAGGATGACCCCCAAAAATGTAACCCTTCTGCCCGTCAGAGTTGGCAGCAACAAGGGCTGGGTTCAGTATCTAGGAGTTCCGTTCCAATAACACAATGCAAAACTGGCTTGAGCCCCCCAGTGACCTGGGACAAATATATACCACCCCCGCTGGGCACCTGCAAGAGGCAATACTTCCCCTCTAGCAAGCATAGAGTCTGAGTGTAGCAAAAAGCCTTTTAATAACAGAGAGAAACAATGTGGCATTAGGTTGAGGAAACACCGCCAAGAGGATTCATAACACAATCCATGAGCAAAAAACTCACCCCAAGCAAATTGGGGCATGTCCTTTCCTTTTGGTTCTTGAGTCCAGCAACCCAAAATCACCCAAAGTCCCAAAAGTCCAACAACCCAAAAGTCTCTGTCCTTGGTCAGGGCAGCCCCAGAGTTTGAAAGTTTATCTGCAGACTTTTACCTCCCAATCTGGGAGGAGATGGGGGGGGTTAAGGGGCACCTTATGTGGTCCAAAGCTGATTGCCCCACCTCTCCATGGGGCTCCGCTCTGCCAGCCAACCCCATGAGCTGCTCCAGGCATCCGACAAACTGCTCTGCCAGCCATCCCGCAAACTGCTCCACAATATATCTTCAGGCTCCCCCACTACTTAACACAACACTTAGTGATTTCACTCTTAGTAAGTTTAGCTCTTTTGTGATTTCAGCTTGTAGTAGGAGAGCCTCAGTGCTGGTGCACTATTAGCCCAAAGTGAATTCAGCTCAACAGCCTGTAACTAGACTCCTAATAGAATCAAAATTAGCTCTGATAGTCCACAGTGGACAGAGAAGGAAGTGCAACTAGCATGTAAGGCCCTCACCAGGCAGCTCATACCACCAAATATTAATACCTGTCCCCAACATCTCTTCAGTCACTGGGTTTTGGAACCCATGACCCTTGCCTAACTAGTGCTGCTTAGTTGATGGTGAGTCCCTCCATCATAACAGTTCCACTGTCCTTGATTCACATAATCAGCATAATAACAGTTTATTCCTGCCCCAATAATAGAGAACCTGGTACTCCTACAGCAGCCAAAGTGACCGTCTAGGTAGGGTGGGAGTGCCTATGGAAATGAGATCAGCCCCTGAAGTTCTTTTCCACAACCCACCATGACTCGCCACCAGATGTCAGGGTAGAGCTCATCCTGACTCTGCTTACACTATTATACGCTTTGCTTGGGTTATGCAATTGCTTTCATCTATGTTTCTTATATCAGTGATGCTATTCTCAGAAATCAATAAGGACCCTATTTTCTTCTCAAAGAGAGGACTGAAGTGCATAGCTAATATGTGATAGAGGGAAACAGTTATTCCTATTCGCACAGAGAACACAATGCACATTAAGTTCAGAATGCTTTCCAAGTAGGTAGAAATATCCAGTACAAACCAACAAAATGATATTTTGTCACTATTCTCTATCTCTGGCAAATGCAAACTGCAACCTCCATAGATTTTACTTTGCAAAATCTATCTATCTAGCTTAGGTACTTATCTGGCCCCGATTACCATAGTATCTGAGCACCTCACAATCTTTACGGTTTTATCCTCTATTACCTCTATTTTACAAATGGGGAACTGAACCACAGAAACATTAAGTGTGGGATCCATGAAGGGACTGAAGTGTTGCAATGCTGAGCATCACAGAGGTGCCTAGAAAATCACAGGAACAACGCTGTGTTCCACAAAGCTGAGTGTGGTGCTTAGGCTTCCCATACAGTGCTTGGGGAGAGACGGGTGCCTTAGAATGGGATCCACAAAAGCCAGGATGCTAGGAGGGGAGCCACCTAAACTAGACAATGGGAGAGGTCAACAACAGGGATGTGTCCTATGCTCGGCCCCTCTCTCAAAGGTAGGCACGGCACCTAATTCCAGAGTGCAGGGAGGCACCTATGTCCACTTAGCGATCCATGATCTGGAATCAGCCACCTGGAATCAGGCAGTTTAGGCACACAAAGCGTGCCTTGCAGGAAAGAGTTAGGAACCTGCCTCACTCCACACAAAATGGTTGTGGTAAAGGGAAGGGAACTAGTACCTGCTTTATAACTATTAGCGCAGGGGTTAGAGCACTCAGCTGGGATGTGGGAGACTCAGGTTCAGTTCTCCCTACTGGAGGGGAAGAAAGACCTATAATGGGGGTCTCCTGCTCCTAAGGAAATGGCTCCTACCACTAGACCTCAGAGTCAGTCTCACATGTATTCTCTCTCTCAAGCCCAATGACTGTTTTGCTGTGAAAAAATAGTCATTTGGCCAGGCAAAGGAAGAGAGAGAATAATTCTATAGGCCAGCGGTTAGAGCCCCCGGGGTCAGGTCTCCCTGCTCCCATTGCACTTTCATTAGTTATCCAATGGTGGAACAGTTTCACTGAGAGAGACCAAGGGAGCCCCATATCAGAATATTCCAGAGTTCAGTGGTTGGAGCACTTTCCTGAGATGTAGGAGACCCTTGTTCAAATCCTTCAGCCCCAGGCAGAGTGGGGGCAACTGAACCCAAGTCTCCCATATCCCAAGCAAGTGCTCTAACCACTGGGCTAAAAGTTATAAGGTGGGCAGCCCCACCTTCTTTGGCCAGATTTTGAATGGGACCCATTCTAGTCATAGGTGCCTAAGCAAATCTATTGGATTTGCCCCACACCCAACTTAGGCGGCCAAATGCCTATCTTCCTCCGGTTTGTGAATCGCTGTGGGGCTTATGTGGGAGACAGGTGGCTGGTTGCCTAAAGTGAGGCAGCAGTATGCATGCCCAGACAGGAGTGCTGGAACAATTTGCATAGTGGGGATGCTGAGAGCCATTGAACCAAACTGTAAACCCTGTATATGATGGAAACCATTTCAAGTCAGGGAGTGCGGCAACACCCCTGGCACCTTTAGCTCTAGCACCTATGTGCCCAGAGGCTGAAACTTAGCACCTATGGAACTTTCACTCTGAAAACGTAGGTACTGAGTAAGTTTAGGTATCTACAGAGCTTGGAATGAGTTTTGTGGACCGGAGTGCAGCTAGACCCGACGCTTCAGCACCGAAGCATAGGAAGAGCAAGGAATTGAACCCCAGCATTCTAAGGCCCAGCCTAGCACCTTGACCATTGAACCTTCCTTCTTGTTCTAGCCTGCAAAAAAGCAGCTTTGGTGGTGATCTGGAAATGCACTGAATGCAGACAATCCAGAAAAAGGAGTCTGATCAGGCTTTTTTCCCTTCCCCTAAAAAAAAGTTAATGGTTCACTCTGCAGCACAAAAAGCCATTCTACCTCCCTTATGAAAGCATTTAACACCATGTATCTCCCAGCTATCTGCAGCTTTTTTTTATGTTACAAGCTATTTTTATTTATTATTATTTGTATTGCTATAAAATCATACACAGCTTTGAGACTAAAACTGACAAAATACATCAAGAAGTTTTTCTTTTCCAAACAATAAGATACAATGGTAACAATATTTAAACAGGCAGGGAAGGAAATGAGACAGAGGATGGAAAAAGAAATGAGAGGGAGGCAAAAGGGAGCTTTCCTGTTTACTCAGTCTCTCTTTGATATCAAAACTGCAACATGTTATTCCCCTTCAGAACAGAGGCAAGCATTTACTGCAGGACCAAGTCCTGCCCTTTGTTGTGGTGTGGGATAGTAAAAATCATAGCAAGTCATCCTTTCATATAGAAACAAGGTAGGAACTCTCCATATAGTACTCAAGAGACAGAAAGATGGCTCTTGTACCAGGCATAAAGAAAAGGAGTACTTGTGGCACCTTAGAGACTAACAAATTTATTTGAGCATAAGCTTTCGTGAGCTACAGCTCACTTCATCGGATGTACCAGGCATGTTCAACTGTGGCCCTGCATGGTTTCCTAATAGAACTAGAAGGGCAGGGTTTTGCCCTAGAAATGGGAATTCCTCTGGCAGGGATCTTTGATGACTGTCAGGGTTCCTTCCCCACTCTGAACTCTAGGGTACAGATGTGGGGACCCGCATGAAAGACCCCCTAAGCTTAGGTTAAAAACTTCCCCAAGGTACAAACATTGCCTTGGCCTTGAACAGTATGCTACCACTACCAAGCGTTTTAAACAAAGAACAGGGAAAGAGCCCACTTGGAGATGTCTTCCCCCCAAAATATCCCCAAAGCCCTACACACCCCTTTTCCTGGGGAGGCTTGAGAATAATATCATAACCAATTGGTTACAAAATCATCAGAGATCCAAACCCCTGGATTTTGGAACAATGGAAAAATCAGTCAGGTTCTTAAAAGAAGGATTTTATTTAAAAAAAAAAAAGTTAAAAATCATCTCTGTAAAATCAGGATGGAAAATACTTTACAGGGTATTCAGATTCAAAACACAGAGGATCCCCCTCTGGGCAAAACCTTAAAGTTACAGAAAATAGGAATAAACCTCCCTCTTAACACAGAGAAAATTCACATAAAAACAAAAGATTAGTTTATCTGCCTTGCCTGGCTTACCTATACTGGTTGCAATATTGGAGACTTGGATTAGGATGGGTTGGAGAAGATGGATTTCTGTCTGGCCTCTCTCAGTCCCAAGAGAGAACAACCACCTAAACAAAGAGCACAAACAAAAGCCTTATTCCCCCCTTCCCCCCCAAGATTTGAAAGTATCTTGTCCCCTTATTGGGCCTTTGGGTCAGATGCCAGCCAGGTTAGTTGAGCTTCTTAACCCTTTACAGGTAACAGGATGTTGCCTCTGGCCAGGAGGGATTTTATAGCACTGTATACAGAAAGGTGGTTACCCTTCCCTTTATTTTTATGACAATGACATTATCTTATCATTTTTCAGTTAATGTAAACCTTTACCAAGTAAAAAATTTCACACTGAACTAATCTGCACTACATCTAACCTATTAGTAAAGTTGTACCATCCATTATTTCATATTGCCCTAAATGTCAGTCAGCACCACGAGAATGTTGTGCATTTTGTCCTATCCAAAAATCAATTCCTGCAGAATATTTATTTTACATGATACTTCAAAAGCAAATGCAACTTTTTATACCCTTTATTATGTAGATTTCCCCTTAGGGCTTAATTTCAATGCACTACAATCCATTCCCCAAAAATATTTCAACAAATATTTACATCTTCTGACAATCTTCAAATCCACTTCTGATTTCATTAAAATGGATATAAACTTAAAAAACTACTTCAAAGAGAATTGAAAACTAAAAACTTTTCTTTTTGCCTTCCACCAGGCAACTATACTTCCAATGATTGAGACACTGCTGAAACATGACGAAGATTCTTTTCCACACTCACATGAAATGGTAATGAATCTAAAATCTGCCAGTGAATTGCCTGTGTAACAGACTTCATTGTTTTGAATTAAGTGTCCCAGTGGTTTGAGGTACTTGCAGAGCAACCTTAAAGGTTCCCCAAGATCAGAATGATGAAATACAATAAAAATATTTTAATCTACACTACAAAAAAAATCCATGTTACTTCAACCCATCTTAAAAAACAAAGTGCACTGGCCAAAGAGTGAGTAATTAGGAATTTGAAAATAGTTTTACAAAATGGTATTAGCATGCTTTTCCCACTGACCAATCAAAGTAGACACATTTTAGGCTGAATATGTTTTTCAAAAATTGATTTACCTACAAAATGATTTTTTGTATTGTTTAGAGGGACTAAAAGTAAAATTAAGCAAAGAGATCCCAATGCACTATTAAACAGGTGTAATTGTTTGAATAATTGTCAGTTAAAGCTCTGATTCTGCCATCTTCACTCATATGAGAAGTATTTACTCAGCTAAGTATTCCTTTTGACACTGTGGGATCGCTCAGAGGAATAGGTTTGCAAGATCAGGTTGGAAAAAAAACTTCTCAAAGAATGGCTTAAATTCACTAAGAGGGAATCCCTTTCTCCAAATAGCTTATGTGAAATTCTTGTCTTAAGTACATTTCTATCACTTGGAGATTACAAATATGTGATAACAGCCTTCCTGTACCTTATTTGGTTTTGTTATTTGAGGCAAATAAAAAATATACAAACAGCAATAGCCACTACACAGCATCTATCCAAACCCTTTTATTAATTCACACATACATTTTACTCATACTTCCAGTAAGGAAAAAAACAGTATTTATTCTTTTTGCATATTCAGGATATGGATGCATGAGTCCAAGAAAGGAGTCATAAAAGCACACCTGTGCATTTTGGAGAGAAAAACCAGTTCAGATTTAAATTGTCACCTACAGAGTTCATGTTCAAGCTGCAAAATTCTTTCTCCAGTGTGGTGGGGCAGGCAGTGTGAATGTTTTGATGCAGTCAACAAAAGATGCAAATTAAATTAACTTTAAACTTAGTTCTGGAGTGTGGTTTTCTATAATGAATCACACCACTTTAAACCAGTACTTAAAAGATGGAAGTAACGCACATAAAACTGTGAATATCAACTCCAGATTGTATTGCAATATTTTTATATTTAAACTCCAAATCCTAGGTTATTTAATCCCTATATTAATAGAGTGCTTGTTTTGATTTAAGAGAAAGCATTCTGCTCTACAAAGGTTAATCCATTTATTCACTTCTTAGTCTACTAACACAAAGAGCTCTATTTGCCCTTCTATGCATGCAAGTATCACAGTAAAACAACAATTATCACTTTGTCACTGGTCAACTGATTGGGTAGAAGTTAAAAAGAGATGATTCCGAACAAGTTAATTTAAAAAGTGCATAAAATGAAAAATGTATTAACAGAAATAAAATAATACACATGGGTTACAACTTTCCAAAATTCTGGGCCATCACTACGGGCTTTTTCAAATTAACTTCTTTATGAGTATCACATGCAGTATTAGTAGTAGTTACTAATATCATATTTGATGCATTTGTTCCTGTCTTCTGTGGTATGCCACCCAGATCCTTGTTTGTTTTTCTTGATGATTAGATATTAGAAATAAAGACATTTGTAGATTATTTTTCTGACAATAATTCCCCAAACTCTCTTATATTTAGTATTCAATTGCACTTTTCCATCCGTATATATTACTTCTTGGATTTTTCTTTCAGACTTTGTACTCATTTATCCCTTTTGGATTGCATTTCTCCATACTTGCTCAGCTACTGAAATAATCTAATTATCTCTGCATCTCTATTTAGTAAAAGAAGAAAATGTAAAAATCATGTTGTTCAGTAGTAAAATTGAAAACAAATATGAGAATATAAAAATATTAGAATTTGTGATCTTGTTAATCCTTGTTATATCCCATTAGTAATCTGTTTCCAGCATTAAAATGTTCCTTTACAGTATGGCTACCCTATATTTCTTGCATTTTAAACCCAGCATGCCAATTGTGCTTCACTTATACAGATCTAAGGCTTAGATTTGAATTTCCAATAAGAAAACCTGTGAAATGGCTTTTAATATACAGAACAGTTGAAGTCCACCTTTTCCCCTCATTGCCTCACTCATGGGTGCTGGAACAATTTTTATAGAAGGAGTGCTAAAAGCCATTGAACCAAATTGTAAACCCTGTATATAATGGAAACCACTTCAAGCCAGGGGGTGCTGCAGCACCCTCAGCACCCGTAGTTCCAGCACCTATGGCCTCACCTATTATGACAGCAATATTCTGAAAGACTAGCAAAGAGCTAGGTAACTAGGATGTCTGCTGATGCTATCAGGAGACAGACTAGGGTCTTGTCTACACTTTCAATGCTGAGCAGCACAGCTTCATCCGCGCAGTTGTGCCGCTGTAGCGCTTAATGAAGACATTATCTATGCCCATGGGAGGTAAGAGCTTCTCCCTTTGGCGTGGGTACTCCACCTCCCCAAGAGGTGGTAGCTATGTCAACAGCAGAAGCCTTCCCGTCAACATAGTGTTGTCTAGGTCGGTATGATTACATTGCTCAGAGATGTGGATTTTCCACACCCCTGAGCAACGTAGCTACACCAACATAAATTTGTTGTATAGACCAATTCTATCTTTCAGTTGTACCTTCCCAAAATGCTCCCTACCAGATCCTATAAAACAGTATCAAAAAGTCAGTTCCCAAGTATAACTCTAGACTCAATCTCCCACCCGCACTCTTTTTCTCTTAGTTATATGTATGTTTTCTGCCTTCCCCCTTTTTAAGTACCATTGTTTCCTGAAAGATTGTCTTTGGTTTCCCAATTTTGAATGGCTTTATTCTCCATCCCTTGATTGCTAGAGCTGCCAGTACTCACCTTCTTTTCCTTTCTGGATAAGTTTATTCAGATCCCCAGTGCCATGTTTTGATGATATCCACCTACTTTTCCAGACGAAAACTTTGGAACAACTAAACAACAGACTATTCCCTAAAGATTCTATTCCAGGTTTTCATGTGAACCCAGTGCATGCTGGAACAGGAGGCTGTAAAAGGACCAAACAGAAGGTGACCTAAAAAATGTCAGCATGGCTAAACAGCAGCATAAAAAAGACAGAGGTAAAAAGGCATTCTCTAAAAATTGAAAGTCAAATTCAACTGAGCAAAACAAACAAGAACATAGACTCTGGCAAGTCAAGTGTAAAAGTATAATTAAACAAGCCAAAACAAATGTGACAAGAAACTACCAAAAGACGCAACAACTAACAACACTTTTTGTAAGTACATCAGAAGCAGGAAGCCTGTGAAAAAAATCAGTGGGGCCACTGAATGATCAAGGTGCTAAAGGAGCACTCCAGGAAGACAAGACCATAGGGGATAAGCTAAATCAGTCTTCACTGCACAGGATGTGAGGGAGATTTCCATACCTGAGCCACCATTCTTTTTAGGTAACAGAGGAACTGTCCGAAATTGAGGGGGTCAATAGAGGAGGTTTTGGAACAAACTGATAAATTAAACAGTAATAAGCCACCAAGACCACTCAAGAGTTCTAAAATATGAAACTGCAGAACTACTAAGTGTTGCTTAAATCAGCATCTGCAGATGCCTGGAAGATTTCTACTGTAAAGCTGATTTTTTTTAAAGGCTCCAGAAGTAATCCTGGCAATTACAGGCTGGTAAGCCTAACTTCAGTACCAGGCAAGCTGTGGAAAATAAAGAACAGAATTATCAGACAAATAGATAAACATGATATGTGGGGGAAGAGTCAACATGGCTCTTGTAAAGGAAAATCATGCCTCACCAATCTATTGAATTCTTTGAGCGTCTCAACAAGCATGTGAAAAAGATGATCCACTTAGTGCAGTGTACTTGGACTTTCAGAAAGCATTTGACTAGGTTCCACACCAAAGGCTCTTAAGCAAAGTAAGCACTCATGGGATAGGTCCTCTCATGGACCTGTAACTGGTTAAAAGATAGGTAAATGTTATAGTAGCCAGGAAAGGTACTAAGAAACTTCAACAGGATTTTATTTTTTAAAGTGGAAACCTCTTTTCCAAGCTGCTGCTGCACCCTCATTAGCTCTCCCTCAGCCTCTTCAACTCCTCCCCCCTCCTTCCTGTTTCCTGTCCTTTCAGACTCCCAACAGCCAGTGCTCCCAATTCTAATAATTACAAGCAACATCTAGACACCACATTCCCTCGTCTCTTAAGAAACTCTCCCAATTACAATAAGCATTGTTGTTCTAACCATGGAATAAATAGGAAACAAGGCACTATACTGTTGACAGAATTATACTGTACAGTAAAAACAATATAGATACTACATAACATAGTCTCTAGTCCAGACAGGTGGTTGTCTGGGTCTGACAGGAAGTCTCTCAAGCCCCGGTTCCAGTGCAATGTCTTGTTGTGTTGATACTATGGTGAAGTCATCTAATGCAGACTGTGTGTTGGCATAATCTCCTCTTGGTGCATAGGCAGGTGCAAGATAAGGAGCTTCCATACCCACCCATCAGAAAGTCAATAGGTGTAAGGTCCATTCTTCTCTATGATTTTAAGAGGAGCTGTGAATTTAGTAAATTTGAGTAAAATTCCAGGTTTTCATATTCTAATGAAGGAACCGCACTGAAACTTTGGTTCCTTAGCATCATGCTGCTTATCTGTGAAAGCCTTAGACTTTGCTTGGTTCTGTTCAACTGTTTTTCTCACATCATCCTCAGTTGGGGCCTCAGGTCGTGCCTTTAATAATACGCCAAGGTTCAGTTTAGTATTCATCTTTTCCCATGCAGTAACTCTGCGGGCAAACTTTGCATTGTGGCGTGTCGTGTAGCCCGGTATGCTTGCAAGAAATCAGTAGTGAAGGTGATCCACAATCACCCTTCCAGTTTAGCCTTTTGCAAACTCTCTTTCAAACTCTGTTAAACCATTCGATTTCCCCATTGGCATGAGGGTAATACAGAGATGACCCTCTGTGTAAAATGTTCCTCTCTGCTAGAAAAGTTTCAAACTCCAGGGAAGTAAATTGACTACCATTATCTGAAACCAGTTTTTTGGGGTTACCTTTCCTGCTAAAAACTGAAGAGAAGAACTTAATTACTGTAGCAGAAGAGATTTGCGATGTAAATGCTACCTCAGGCCATTTACTGAAACAGTCTATTAAGGTGATGGCATAACGACAGTCAATTGGAGCTGTATCAAAGGGTCCTACAATGTCAATTGCCACTTTTTCCCATGCAGATTCAGGAAGAGGAACAAGCTGTAATGGAGGGTATATGTCACTGCTGTCTTATCATGCATTTGGAAAGTAACAGAAGATTTTATGACTGCTTCAGTTTGAAAGACCATCCCTGGTCACCGATACAGATCCCGTAGTCGTCGTTTGGTTCTGATAATTCCTTGATGAGTATCGTGTACCAGGTGTACGAGTTTTGACTGTAATTATTCTGGCACAAGTAGCCGGTGTGTATCTCGTAGCACACAGCCATCGAGCAAAGAAAGTTCATCCCGAACTCTAAAATAAGGCAGCAAAACTGGGTAAAGGTTTTTAGGGCGACTGGGCCATCTCTTTGTCAGAAATTCCCATAGTTTTTGTTGATTTGGACACGCTGAACAAGCAGCTTGAAATTGTTCTCTTGTAACTGCAGTAGAGTGCTTGTAATAAGTGCAACTACTACATCCTCATCCTCTGGTGGACCATATGGTGAAGACAAAGGCATGCGAGAAAGGCAATCAGCTACCACATTTTGGTTTCCAGGCTTATATTCCAGTTCATAACTGAAAGAGAGTAGTCTTGCAGACCATCTAGCAATACGATATCCTGATCTTCCCAGTCCTTTCGTGGTGAGCAACATTGTCAAAGGGCTGTGGTCTGTGCGCAACTTGAACGTGCGGCCCCAAAGGTAAGTTCTCCATTTTTCAGTAGCCCAGACACAAGCAAGTGCTTCTTTTTTGACTGTAAAATATTTTCTCTCAGGATTACTAAGGCCACGTCTACACTACCTGCCGGATCAGAAGGTAGTGATCAATCTATCAGGGATCTATCAGGGAAGCGGAGTCGACGGGGGAGCGGCGGCCATTGATCCCATGCCGCAAGGACACGAAGTAAGTGATTCTAAGTCGATCTAAGATACGTCGACTTCAGGTACGCTATTCTCGTAGCTGAAGTTGCGTATCTTAGATCGATCCTCCCCCTACCCCTGAGTGTAGACCAGGCCTTAGTGTCCTTGAAGCAAATGCAACAGTCCTCTCTGTGTTGTCCTCATGAAGGTGTGTGAGGACAGACCCAAGTCCATAATCAGAAGCATCAGTAGTTACAATTGTGGGCAATGCAGGACTCAATAGTGCAAGTACTGGACTATGTACAATCAAGCTTTCACCGTTTTGAAACTAGCTTGTGCATTCATTATCCACACTAAGGTTGAACTTCCCCGTAGTAATTCTCGTAACGGTTCAATGACAGAAGCATAATTGAGAATGAATTTTGCATACCAGGAGGTAAGACCCAAGAAGGAACATAAAGTTTGCAAATCTGTTGGAGGAGGAGCATTTGAAATTGCCAGGATATGAGCTGGATCAGCTTTTAGTTCAGCCTGTGAAATTGTATGCCCCAGAAAGGAGAGTTCAGTTTGTCTAAATTTGCATTTGGACCTATTGAGCTGGAGGCCTGCTTTGCTGTTGCAGTTTAGTACAGACTGCAGGTTATTGTCATGCTCCTCAGAAGCATTTCCAAACACGATAATATCATCCAGATAGCACTGAACTCCATGTTGATTCATCAAATCAATTACATCGTTTTTTGGAAGGCACTTGGGGCTGATGTGAGACCGTATGGAACATGTTTAAAACGGAATAGTCCCTCATGTGTAATAAATACTGCGAGGTCTCTGCTATCTTCAGGCAACATAACCTGGTGGTATGTGCTCTGCAAATCAAGCGTAGAAAACATCTTTGCTCCATGGAGTTCTGCAAATACTTCTTCTATGTGAGGAAGAGGATGGCTGTCAATCACAATAGCTTTATTTGGCTCCCTTAAGTCCACACAAAGGCGAATGCCTCCATCTTTCTTCTGTGTCACTACTATAGGTGAAACCCATTCCGAGGAGTTAATCTTTTCAATAATGCCCTCTTGAACAAATTTTCCAAGTTCCTCTGAAACAGCTTCCCTGAATGAAAATGGTAAGCGCCGTAATTTCTGTCGTACAGGCATCACAGAATTTTAACTTTATGCAGAAACCCATAAGCACAGCCGAGTTTCTCCTCAATGTGGTATTGGGTCCCAGCTGACACTCGTTTGTGTAGTGTAAGAGTGCTTTGCTGAGAAAGATCAATTCATCCATTAACTACCCTGAGATTTAAAGCAGCCAATAAATCACTGCCAAGGATAGGAGTGCCTTTGTGAGGGACAATGTAGAACTCTGCAGTTACCAAAAGTAACTATTGCTGGCAGGTAGCCACGTACTGGAATATGGTTTTTCAAATAGCACACCAAGTGAAGCTTGGGTTCAATAAGAGGCACATCTTTAAAGTAACGCAAATAGATGGAATCAGGTAGTATAGATACTCCTGAGCCAGTGTCCAACATTAGCTGAATAGAGTGCGATTTGCCTGAGGGTATGGCAGAAACATTTATCATGCATTTTATTTCTTCTGGAATATGTGCAATAGTGATTTTGTCCATGCTCAGCACAGTAACATCTGGTATTGTAACTGCATGCACCTGTTGATTGAACTGGCTGCTGTGACATACTTTAGCAAAATGCCCAATCTTTTTGCAATGATTGCACTGAGCTACTTTTGCCAGACATCCTGTGTAGCTTGCAAGGTGTTGTGAGGATCCACAGCAAAAACATGCTTTTACTGTATTTTGAATTTACTGTATTTGGTGGTTTTTCATTAGTTTTTTTCTTGTAATTGTTTGTCTGCAGTGATAGTGAACTTTTCTGCAAAGGAGTCACAGCCTGGACTGTGCCTCCTGTATCCATGCTCATTATTTTGGCTTCAGCTGTAGCTGACTCAATCTGGGTAGCAATGGTTATTGCTTTTTCTAGTGTAAGTTGTGGTTCTAGAAGTAAACGTTCTCTTACATGAAGCATGGTTGTTTTCTCAATGAGCTGGTCTTCAATCATCTCATCTGCCATATTCCCAAAGTCACAATCAGACTCCTCAGGGAAGCAATATACTGCATTATAGTCTCCCCTGGCTTCTGTTCATGCCGGCGAAATCTGTAGCGATTAGCTACTACATTCACTTTCGGTACAAAAAAATTCTTTAATGCAGTGAGTGCAGTCTCATATTTATTGTCTGCAAGGGGAAAAGTGTAAAATATACGCTGCCCTTCTGCTCCAAGGCGGTGGATTATCAGAGCACAATTTCTTACTTCAAAAATCTCTGTAGCACTGATTGCAAGCAGATAAGTCTCAAACATATGGATCCAGGCAGTAAAAGCAATTGGAGGCTCACCTGGGCTTTTACAGAAAGGGCACAGGTAGGTTCAGAGGCAGAAGATCCATCCTCATTGCCAAAATGTTGTAGTAGCTAGGCAAGGTACTAACAAACTTAAACAGGACTTTATTTTTTAAAGTGGAAACCTCTTTTCCAAGCTGCTGTTGCACCCTCAGTAGCTCTCCTTCAGCCTCTTAAACTCCTCTCCCCTCCTTCCTGTTTCCTGTCCTTTCAGACTCCCAACAGCCAGTGCTCCCAATTCTAATAATTACAAGCAACATCTAAACACCACAGTAACAAAGAGTAGGAATAAATGGTCAGTGTTCACAATAGAATGTGGTCAATAGCAGACCCCTAAGGATCTGTACTGGGACCTGTGCTGTTCAGCATATTCATAAATTATCTGGAAAAAGTAATTATACATTTATAAATTTAAATTATCATCATAAATTATCTGGAACAATGAGATGACAAAGTTTGCAGATGATACTAAATTACTCAACATAGTTAAGTCCAAAGCTCAGTGAAGTTACAAAGGGATTTCACAAAATTGTGTGACGAGCCAACAAAATGGCATATGAAATTCAATGTTAAGTGCAAAGTAATGCATATTGGGGGAAAAATCCCAACTATACATACAAAATTATGGGGCCTACTTAGCTGTTACCACTCAAGAAAGAGATTTTGGGGTCATCATGAATACTTTCTGAAAACATCTGCTCAATGTGCAGTAGTAGTTAGAAAAATCTTACAATGTTAGGAACCATTTCAAAAGAGACAGATAATAAAACAGAAAATACCATAATTCCACTCTATAAATGTGTGATACATCTATATCTTGAATACAGCATGCAGTTCTGGTCGCCCCATTTGATAAAAGATATATTAGAACTGGGAAAGGTACAGAGAAGGGAAACAAAAATGATTAGGGGTATGGAATAGCTTCTATATGAGGAAATATTAAAAAGAGTAGAACTGTTCATCCTAGAAAAGAGACAACTATTAGGTGAAATATGATAGAGGTCTATAAAATCATGAATAGTGTGAAGAAAGTAAATAAGGAAGTGTTATTTACTCTTCATATAACACAAGAACCAGGGGTCACACAATTAAATTTAATAGGCAGCACGTTTTAAAAAAACTTAATGAAATTCTTCTTCACACAATGCACACTCAACTGGTGGAACTCATTGCCAGGGGATGTTATGAAGGCCAAAAGTATACCTGGGTTCAGAAAAGAATTAGATAAGCTCATGGAGGATGTGTGCATCAATGGCTATTAGCCAAGATGGTCAGGAACACAGCCTTATGCTCTGGGTGTCCCTATACCTCCAACTGCCAGAAGCTGGGCCTGGACATCAGGGAATGGATCACTCGATAATTGCCCTGTTTTGTTCGTTCCCTTTGAAGCATCTGGCACTGGCAACTGTTGGAAGACAGGATATTGGGATATATCAGTGGTTCTCAACCAAGGTCTGAACACCTCTGGGGATACGCAGAGGTCTTCCAGGGAGTACATCAACTCATCTAGCTATTTACCTAGTTTACAACAGGCTACATAAAAAGCACTAGCAAACTCTATTCCAACTAAAATTTCATAAAGACAATGACTTGTTTATACCGCTGTTTATATTATATACTGAAATATAAGTATAATATTTATATTCCAATTGATTTATTTTATAATTATATGGTAAAAATGAGAAAGTAAGCAATTTTTCAGTAATAGTGTGCTGTGACAGTTGTATTTTTATGTCTGATTTACTAAGCAAATAGTTTTCAAGTGAGGTATAACTTGGGGATACACAAGACAAATCAGACTCCTGAAAGGCATACAGTAGTCCGGAAAGGTTGAGAGCCACTGGGCTATATGGACCATTGCTCTGACCCAGTATGGCTATTCTTATGTCTTATGTTCTTATGAGCATTATCAGTGCTCTGTGAATACTCTTGTAGTGCAGAAGTGGAGACATGTTCAATAAAGCTCCTATAATTATGTACCTCTTCATCAAGTCGCACTGCCTTGATTTAAGGTGCTTCCAGTAACACATCTCAGAAGAAATGATAAATTCTATAGCAAAGATGAGAAGAGGAGGAGGAGCTATAAGATAGAGATCTGTCTGACCTTATATAGAAACTTTTAAACATTACCTGTGCGGAAAAGTCTATAAGTCTACAATATTTGGAAAAACAATGTCAGGGAGGAAAGACACCACTGCAAATGTAGCAGGTGCCAAGAGAGGACAGTTCATTAATATACCTTGTGCCGTCATCTTAGAGTCATCAATTCCCACACAGTATACAAGGTTCTGGCTTTTTAATGGGCCTCCTTCAGCTGTATAAACATTTCTAAGTAATTTTAGTGTCATGAGTATCTAAAAGAGCTACCTTAATTAAGTAAAAAGACAGAGTGATGAATGTGTTACTAGTATTGGCATAATGTGGGCACCTTGCACAATACTTACAACTTTTGCATTAAAACACAACTTTCACATTTGCATCTATCAGATTTTTACACTTATTGTAAGCCCGTTGGGGCAGGAATGCTGTTTTGTTCTGTGTTTGTGCAGCACTTAGCAGGTTCTGGTCAGTGACTAGGTTCCTAGGTACTATGGTTATACAAATAATAATGCAATTCATTGTTATTCTTTCAGCAATATCTTGTATTGCTCACTATTAACACTTTTTAAAAACTGTACATTTAATCAGGACCCCCATCCCTTTACTGTTAAATATTGCCCATCCTCATATAGCACTCTTTATCTTCCCATAAATTAGTTATCCATAACTTGACATGGTGCATAACTGTAGCTGTGAGAATCAACACAGCTTTCATTAGGATCCATGTTTTCATCCATTAACTAGTAGTCTGGATAGGTCACTGTAACTGAAATGGGAAACCTGGCTTCTGTTCCCAGCTCCAGTTATGTTCTCAATTGTGTAAGCTTGGCCCAAGTCACTTATATTTTCTGTGCCCAGTTTCCCTATCACCAAACAAAATAGGGATGATACTTACTCACTACTGTAAAGCACTCTGAGATCTATTCAAAAAGCACTCTATGTAACTCCTAAAATAAAAATATCCTGTAGGTTAGCACAAAGGTGCATTCGGATGAGAGCCAGGAGACCATGAGTTCAAGCCTTCGTTTTCAATGACTGCTGTTCATATTTCTGTGTACTTAACAGTCCTTTTATACATATCACTGAGACTAAAAGCTTAGCATGATTCAAAAAAGGATTGGACATTTACATTTATAATAAGACTATCTAGAATTATAATAGTGAATATTCAAAAAATATTTGGAAGATACATAAACCCTGATGGTTTATATCATACACAAATCTCTAACAACTGGGAGTGGAGGGAGGGAGAAATTTTCCCTATAACTGCCTACTGCATGATTTCTTGCATCTTGCCCCAGAGCATCTGGTACTGGCCACTTCTGGAGAAAAGATTGGACTAGATGGACCACTTTTCTGAACAACAAGAAAGTTCTACTTTATTATATGGCATTATAGCACAACAGAAGGACAAATTTCCAACTGTTTTTCTGTGAGTCTATTTCATTTAGTAAAAGAAGATATGAGGTTAAATATCCACATGTATAACCAGAGTAATTTCATCTTGATGAAGGTCTTTGTATTCAAATCTTGTACTAATGATGTGAGGAGCAAGTGTAAAAAATGTTTCTAAGGTAAATATATTTCTGTGGGAAATTTTATATTTGATTCATTTTTAACTGAACAACTAAGTGGTTTATAAAGTCATAAACTGACAGACACAAAATGATGTTACGAGGTAAAGGATGCAGCAGCTATAAATTCAGCACTTCATTTGAATTCAATATTATTACCATTCTGATGCATCAAAAAAGCTCTGTTTATGAAGTTATATTTACAACGCTGTCAAGATAAACACGACATATCATTACAAAATAGGAGCTTCGTTCCTATGAACCCTAACTTGCCAGGTGCTGAACTCACTTAACACCCATTGATTTTAATGACAATATATCCCACATTAACAGCACCGGTTAGTAAAACTGAATTTTGAAAATATAATTAACTTTTCACTATTTATGCTATATACCTTTGCATATCACTTATCATGGAAAATTAAAATAGATGAGTCAGTGACAGACAGGATCTGGAATATTTGGACTGCAAACACAGTGGGAGAATTTTTATTTGTTTTAAATCTTTCTATTAAAATTTAAAACAAAATCAGGAT
The DNA here is from genome assembly GCF_009764565.3 of Dermochelys coriacea. Classification (NCBI taxonomy): domain Eukaryota; kingdom Metazoa; phylum Chordata; order Testudines; family Dermochelyidae; genus Dermochelys; species Dermochelys coriacea. The sequence continues at coordinate 199,241,042 of NC_050069.1, forward strand.
TACCAATACATACAAAGAAGACACAAAACCATCATGCTTTCAAATCAAATAAACTTCTGTTCACTGTTAAATCTTTTGAGGAAAAGGCAATTCAGCTGAGTTTACTTCTTTGATGTTCTAAAAGATATAGTACTAATGTAAATAAAGCCCTCAGTTTTGACAGATTCTCCCTAAAATAACTGAAATAGGTTAATTTTTCTATCTAACTGAGCCGCATCTTTACCAAACCATTTGCAAGAACAATTCCATTCAGATTCTACTTTTACCTTCTTGACCTTACTGACAAAAAAAAAAAAAAAAAAAAGAGCAATTAATAGGTTTTTTAACAGTGGTATGTACTTTTGAATATTTAATTTAATATAAAGCATTTTAGAGCATTTTCAACTTTAATACCTTTCTTTTTAAAATATGACATTCCTAATTAAAGTGCTGAATTTGGTATTTCAAAGTAATAACCGGAAGTAATGCAAACAATATATTAAAGGGGAGAATGAGGTGAATGGGGCTCTTGATCAAACAGGAGTTGTTGTACTAAGGACTAAATCCTGCCAAGTGCAGAGCATCCTAATCTCCTAGTGAAGTGAATGAAATCAAAGAAAGCACTTATCATTTGCAAGATCAGACTCTAAAGGAGTAATATTCATTCTTTTGTAGTCTGAAGTATAAATAGGTAAGGACTGGAAGACTTAAGAAAAAAATAAGCAAGTCTCCAATGTGACTGGATAAAAAGGGATATGGTTCATGTAAAAAGTGTTACAGTACAACAAAACATAATGCAGTACCACAAATTATTTTTTAGGCCATTTACCAATCTGCATGTGTAGTATTTACATGCACATAACACATTATAAGCTAAACATGAGCAAAGCACAGTGTTGCATTACTACCACCAAAACCAAATGAATTAGAGAGAGCAATGCGTCGTTTTTCACTTTTCCACTCTTGGGCTGTTAGCGGAACATAATTAAGGTCAAACTCCGGCTCAGTTTTATCCAGGTTGAGAGTAGGTGGTAAAATTCCATGGTAACAGGACAGTGCAGTAAAAGCTGCCTCTATAGCCCCTGCAGCCCCCAGGAGATGTCCTGTTGCTCCCTTTGTTGAGGAAACTGCAAGAGTGTATGCATGCTCTTTAAAAAGTCTCTTGATAGCTTGATTCTCAGCCGCATCTCCTAGTGGCGTAGAAGTGGCATGTGCATTGACATATGTTATATCCTCAGGACATATTCCAGAATCTTTTATTGCTGCAGACATACATCTAAGGAAAAGGAAAAACAGAGAGCTTGATTTCCTGCTGTCTTTTGTTGTCACCGCCATCTGTTCAGAGTGGAAATGGTTGTTAAATGGTAAAATCAGAATGGTTGCATTTCACAGGCACTTTGCTCCAATATAAATGACTACACAAGGTGCAAGGCAGAGCAGAATCAGACCCATACACTTTATCAGCAACAGAAGAATAATATACACACTTAGATCTTGGTTATTTTAAATATTTTATTCTTCCATAGAATATATTGACTGGAATTAAAGCCTACAGTGGAAAGACTGTTATACCCCAGGTTGAAAAAGGGGATATAATGTGCCTCAGGTCAAAAGATAGTGTTGTCCTTTAGAGGTCTTTTTTTAATCCAAAGGTCAATCATTCTCCTTCTAAAATAAGTGTTATCTTAAAAATTATTTTCCCAACTATTTTACAACTTCAATTACCCTCTCTGAACTTTCTCTAGTTTAGCCGCCAGGTACTCAATCAAAAGCAGAGTTCCCTCTGTGATTACAGCAACCATCTTGATCTTAGCAAATTAAACAAAATGTTTCCTAATTTTTACATTTTCTGTCCCTCGTGTTTATATTTTTCCCTTTTGCTCACAACATCCCTAGACACATCCTCACCACTGTTCAGAACTTTAGTGCAAATTTCTGTCTCCCCCGGGAAAAATCCAGAGGGGCAGGGAAATTCCACAGTTCTCCTTGAGAGCTTTTTTTGAATTCTTCCCTCAGGGTTAGGGGAGGGTTTGTCTTCCTTCTTCTGGAAGAAGTAGGGCTATGGCCCCAAACCCAGTAGATAAAAGGAGATTCACTGGGAGCACAGTGTCAACTACACTGAGAACCTGTATCTCCATTCTGGCCCCAAGGAGCAGAATGTATTTTCTGTGGGGGAAAAAAAAATGCTATGCCCAGTGCTGCAGAATTCCCCCAAGAGTAGAGTTCATCACAGCACCCTGCCCGCAGAGCCAGGTTAGGACAGAGTGGGGCACACAGGGCTGCGGGGATAAGAGGGGTGTCACAGACTGGGGTTCAGAATGGCTGGGGGCAAGACAGACTGGAGCATGGGCTCAGGAGCTAGTTGTGTGACAGTGTTGATGGGGATGCAGAGACCCAAGGGGATGTGGGATGGGGATGTGGGATGCAGAGACCCAAGGGGTTGGGGGGGTGCAGAAACAGGGGCAGATGTGCCTGACTGAATGGGAGAGGGTTGGGGTCAGTCAGGGTCTGCATGGGGAAGGCTTCCCAACTCCCTAACCAGACCACCCCACCTCCAAAAAACAAAAATACTTTTCTCCCACCCACACCCAACATATCCAGGCTCCTAGGCTCCTTCCCTCTCCCTCAGCAGCTCCATTACTCCCGACTCCCGCAAGCCTTTGCACTGCTTCTGACAAGTGCAGGAAATATAGTTCTGTATTGTAATTTAAACTAATTACTCAAAGTTCTGTATTAATATGCCTAGTAAGGAATCTATTTGTCAAAAAAAAAAAATTACCAGAATCTTTTTTTTTTTTGGTAATATTGTTACAGACATACTTGCTGACAGATATTTTGAAATAAATTATCAAAATAATTGAAAGTAGAATGATTATATTGTGTTATTTTGACAAATAAAATATGCAGAATTTTGCAGAATTTTCAAATATTGTGTGCAGAATTTTTTAAATTTTGGTACAGAATTTTTAATTTTTTGGCACAGAATGCCTCCAGGAGTAATATAATATGGAAGACAGATCAGCAGAGCAACAGACGAGTAGGAAGTAAGCTCCATTAAGTATACCAAATTTGAATAAATTTAAACATCTCTGACTTTGAGTCTTTCTTCCACCTCTTCAGGCATGTTGCAGCATCCAGCTTCTAACTTAAGTCAGAGAGTTGAGTGATCCTGTTTGTCATTTACTAGCAAGCCAGAATACTGGCAACGAAGTTAATCAACCAGAAGGGAAACAGTTAAACTGTTTTAGTTTATTACACTCCTTAGGGCTACTATATTATACAAATATATAATATATCAATATATTCTACTGTATGCATTATATACACAAGTTTTGGGCCCAGACCTGTTCTCCTTTACTGAGAGTTTTGCCTAACACATGTAGGATCATGTCCTACATATATATTATTATCAGGCTGAAGTAGCTCTTAAAATGTCACAAAAACTATATGCCCTTGAAATTATGTAAATTAGGAAGCCAATAATTGATATACAGTAATAAGTGTAGTTTATACATTTCAGATTTCTTTGCTAATGTACAACATATCACAATTCATAAAATGTTTAATATAATATAATAGTATAATATAAAATGATATATTTCCTGTTGTGAATTTAATTCATATTCTGACACAATTATAAGATGCATATAGGAAAATTGTGTTACAAATGTATTATCATATCAGCTCAGTGGTGAAAAAAAAATCTGTAATTTGAGAGAAAGTTCACAGTTAATCTCAGTATCTCATCATAAATGTCTTAAAAGTCTAAAGCAATTAAGTAAGAATCAAGAACTATAAGGATAAAACTGGTAAATTAGTCTTCTACTTTAAAATCTGTTAACCCAAAGATATAGTATTAAACACAGACAACAGAATAACATAAAATATAGAGGGCCACTTGTTTGGTCATTTAGTCCATTCCCTTGCCAGGGCAGTTCTTCCTTACAAAGGAAAAAATCCTGGGAGGCATAGTATACTAAGAACAGAAGAACTGAACTGACTATGACCTATTACTACAATAATAATTCTAATGGGGTCAGTACAATGCATTGACTCATACGGGGGACACTCAGCAAACCCAGATTATCGACAAATAGGGTTGGCTTTGATTAGGTGCCACTGTCGTCCATGCTTTCTCTTTTTATTTAGTCTGTATTCTTGGATTGTTTTACCATACTCGCTTTTTCTTTGACCATTTCCTATGGTAACAACAATATGCCATAAGCACAAAGGGCATCATAGCTGCTATGAAAACAATTACTTTGCACTGATATGTAAGAGTTTTAGCATAATACTACAATAAGCTATGAAGACTAGTAAAGCTATACCTGTGATCTTTAGCAAAGACCTATATAGTCAGTCTACACGAGGCTCTCAAGCAATAGATAGATATATATATATAGAGAGAGAGACAGGTAAGTTATTTCATTCATAATTAAATTAATTATAGGGTATTTACTCTATATACACAATATAAACACTATCAAACACTATATACACAATATAAACAGTGGCAAATGAAGTGTAGAAATACAATTAGGAAGGCCAAAAAATAATTTGAAGAACAACTAGCCAAAAACTCAAAAAGTAATAGCAAACATTTTTTTCAATACATCAGAAGCAGGAAGCCTGCTAAACAGCCCAGTGGGGCCACTGGACAATCGAGGTGCTAAAGGAACACTCAAGGATGACAAGGCCACTGAGGAGAAACTAAATGAATTCTTTGCTTCAGTCTTCACGGCTGAGGATGTGAGGGAGATTCCCAAACCTGAGCCATTGTTTTTAGATGACAGATCTGAGGAACTGTCCCAGATTAAGATATCATTAGAGGAGGTTTTGGAACAAATTGATAAATTAAATTAAATAGCAATAAGTCACCAGGACCAGATGGTATTCACCCAAGAGTTCTGAAGGAACTCAAATGTGAAATTGCAGAACTACTAACTGTAGTTGGTAACCTATCATTTAAATCAGCTTCTGTACCAAATGACTGGAGGATAGCTAATGTGACGTCAATTTTTAAAAGGGGCTCCAGAGGTGATCCCGGCAATTATAGGCCTGTAAACCTGACTTCAGTACCAGGCAAACTGGTTGGAACTATAATAAAGAACAATATTGTCAGACATATAGATAAACATAATTTGCTGATGAAGTGTCAACATGGTTTTAGTAAAGAGAAATCATGCCTCACCAATCTATAGAATTATTTGAGGGGCTCAACAAGCATGTGGACAAGGGAGATCCAGTGGACAGAGTATACTTAGATTTTCAGAAAGCCTTTGACAAGGTCCCTCACCAAAGGCTCTTACACAAAGTAAGCTGCCACAGGATAAGAGGGAAGGTGCTCTCATGGATTGGTAACTGGTTAAAAGATAGGAAATAAAGGGAAGGTTTAAATGTCAGTTTTCAGAATGGAGAGAGATAAATAGTGATGTCCCCCTAGGGTCTGTTCTGGGACTAGTCCTATTCAACATATTCATAAATGTTCTGGAAAAGGGGATAAAAAGTGAGGTGGAAAAATTTGCAGATGATACAAAATTACTAAAGATAGTTAAGATCCAGGCAGACAGCAAAGAGCTACAAAAGGATCTCTCAAAACTGGATGACTGAGCAACAAAATGGCAGATGAAATTTAATACTGATAAATGCAAAGTAATGCACATTGGAAAGCATAATCCCAACTATACATATACAATGATGGGGTCTAAATTAGCTGTTACCACTCAAGAAAGAGATCTTGGAGTCATTGTGGATAGTTCTCTGAAAACATCCACTCAATGTGCAGCGGCAGTCAAAAAAGTGAATAGAATGCTGGGAATAATTAAGAAAGGGATAGATAATAGGACAGAAAATATCATGTTGCCTCTGTAAAAATCCATGGTACGCCCACATCTTGAATACTGATTTTGAATACAAAAAAGATTGGAATTGGAAAAGGTTCAGAAAAGGGCAACAAAAATGATTAGGGGTATGGAAAGGCTTCAGAATGAGAAGAGATTAATAACTGGGATTTTTCAGCTTGGAAAAGAGATGGCTCAGGGGAGATATGATTGAGGTCTATAAAATCATGACTGGTGTAGAGAAAGTAGATAAAAGGAAGTGTTGTTTACTACTTCTCATAACACAAGAACTAGGGGTCACCAAATGAAATTAATAGGCAGCAGATTTAAAACTAATAAAAAGGAAGTATTTCTGCACACAATGCACAGTCAACCGGTGGAATATCTCACCAAAGAATGTTGTGAAGGCCAAGACCATAACAGGGTTCAAAAAAGAACTAGATAAATTCATGGAGGATAGGTCCATCAATGGCTATTAGCCAGGATGGGCACGAATGGTGTCCCTAGCCCCTGTTTACCAGAAGCTGGGAACGAGTGACAGGGGATGGATCACTTGATGATTACCTGTTCTGTTCATTCCCTCTGAGGCACCTGGCACTGGCCACTGTCGGAAGACAAGATACTGAGCTAGATGGACCTTTGGTCTGACCCAGTAGGGCCATTCTTATGTTTTTATGTATAAACATAAAATGTCAAAACAGTGAAACTGTAAAAAGATATAAACTGTGTGTAAACTAGTTTCATAAAAGAAGATTTTCTATCTCAGTAATGGATAGAGCAACATGCGTTCTTTTCCACAGATATCCCTTGTAAAAAGCAGCCTTATTTTAAGACTGGCAAAAGATTGCTGAATAATGGCACTATCCTATAAAAAAATAAGACGTTTAGTCAGCCTACAGTGTGAACGTATAGTAATTCTATGCAAACATAGATCTGTGGACATATCAAAGTGAAAATCCAAAGTCCATTTCTGCTGTCTATATCTACCAACTCTAACCTTTTCCCCCAATACCACACTGAAGCATTGAGTCTGCATTAAGATCCCAACAGAGCAAGATACTTAAACCATGTCTCTATTTTAATCGTGTGCTTTGCATAGACATCTACGTAACTTGTTAAAACCAAGTCCTAAATCTTTTTCTGAGCATTTTGACTATTCACACTAATAATATCTAAGGTAATTATTCTGGGAATTGGCATTCTTCAACTATTACATAATTGCTAATGTACTATTTGGGAGTTCAGTGTGGGCTAATTAAATAGTATTCCTAAAGAACACAGGTAGCAGCATTACCTGCTTTCATAGCTGAATGTCTCTCCTCTTAAATACAGATGTTCAAAAGGTTTTATTGTACTTTCGCCTTTAACATCTGCATATAGTTAGGACTCATTTATGGTGAACAGCTGTGTACATCAAAAGTAAAAGGAAATGTTTTCCACATTGAATAAAGCTTCCATAATATTACATAAGGCGGCTGACTCTAGTGAGACTACCTTGCCACAAGAAAAATAAGATAAAACCTTACAAAAATATTTCATTGTTCAAATTAAGCTTTCAGGCTTTTTGAAAATCTGCATGCCATTGTATTTTAAACACTCTCACATCAGTTAAAAGATATGTGGATGGTACTCATGCTGAGGTGCACGATATTTCTCTAGATAAATTTACAGAGAATATTGACCAACAGAAAATAATAGATTAATGTATCTGTCAAATTAATCTACAAATTCTTACCTAAAAGCACCATCTCCATCTGGATTAGGTGCTGTTATATGGCAAGCATCACCAGAGAGTCCATAACCTAAAATTTCTGCATAGATCCTGGCTTCTCTTTGAATAGCATGTTCATATTCTTCCAACACCAACACAGCTGCACCCTCTCCCATTACAAATCCTTCTCTCTGTGAGTGGAACGGTCGACATGCCAGTTTAGGGCTTGAGTTAAAGTTAGTGCTGAGTGCCCGAGCTCTTGCAAATGCAGCTATAGACAAGGGGCTAATAGAAGCCTCTGTTCCTCCAGCCAACATCACATCAGCATCACCATAGCCTATAAATCTAAAGGAATCGCCAACAGCATGTGCTCCTGTGGTACAAGCAGTTGATACAGCATGATTGGGCCCCTTGAGTTGGTATCTAATGCTGATTTGACCTGCTGCCATATTGATTAAGATCTTAGGGATAAAGAATGGGCTGACTTTGTTATAACCTTTTGTTTTAAACATCAAGCCTGTATTGGAAATATCTTCCAGTGGAACCATTCCCATTCCAATTGCCACACCAGCAGTTAAGAGATCCAGTTCAGACTGTGGATGCCAGCCAGAGTCTTTTATTGCTAGCTCTGCAGCACCCAAGGCCATGATAGTGGCAGAAGACATGGATTTGCTTTCTGATTTTGACACAAAGTTCTCTTCACTGAACTGACCCTTGCCATTTCCTCTTGGCACATAAGCAGCCACTCTACATGGAACACTTGTATATTCTTCCCCATCCAGAGAGATAATCCCACTTTCTCCTTGGAGAAGGCGATTCCACACGAATTGAGTCCCAACACCAAGAGGAGATACTAATCCAATACCTGTGACAACTACTCGCCTTTGATGTTTGGAAAGTGACTTGGTGTTGAAACCATTTTTGCTACTTCTTAAACACTGATGTAATTTGGAACTCCGAGGACGAAAATTTACAATTTTTAAGAAATCTTGTAAGCACTGTGAGATCATAGTGGAGACCAGGGTAACCTGAAATGCGTTTCTGTAACAGGTAAAAAAGGTAACAATGAAGTAGCTGATGTAAAAAGTATTTAAGGTACAGTAAATTAGGACTTGCCTTTTAAATGCATGCATTTTCTAAATTGCAGAGAATGATGTTCCCTGTGTGACTAGTGCCCTATTGTGGCTATTTATTACAGTAAGTTAGGGACCTCATCATAACCTTTATGGGAGATAGCAACTCTAGGGGATGGGGCACTAGATTGAGAGTTGGGAGACTTGGATTCTGTTTCCAGCTCTCCCACAGATCTGATCTGACATCTTGGCAAGTCACGTCATCTCTCCATGCCTCTCTTTCCCCTCACACCTTTTGTCTGTCTTGTTTATTTAGATTGTTAGCTCTCTGGGACAGGGTTCTCTTACAATGTGTTCATACAGCACCTATTACATCTGGGCCTCAATCTCGGATAGTATTGTAACACAAATAAATAAGAGCCGTCACTTGGGTATCCCTCACTTTGCTAGAGATTTATACTTTCAATATGCTGTAAAAATATTAACTAGTCCTTTGATTGTCCTTAATGTTAGTTTAACATTGTATTTTGAATGAATATCCATGTATAGTGTGAAAAAATTGCTTTGCTAGATCAAGCTATTTTTGACTTTATAAAATCAGATTTTTCACATTTGAGATAGTTTGTTTGATTAAGTTTTAACCATAGATTTAGATCATGAAATTCTATAAATTAGTCCCTAATTTAAACTAAATTGTTGCTAATTGGGGAAAAGAGTAATTTAAAGTCATATAGTATATATCAAAATACATGTGAAGTAGTTAATTTACATTTATTAAAAATGTCGTACAGTTACGATTTAGAAAGCCATGAAATATGGCCACTTGCTCTTTTTAAACAATTATTTGAAAAGTCTCCAAAACACTACATGTCACACAATCAAATGTATTTGCCTTCATCAAATGACATATATATATATAAAGAACAAGAGATGTCAATTGCACTCCCTAGGCACGCACAAGCCAAAACCTTTGGGGGGTTGTTGCATGGATGTGAGGGAACTCATGTCCCAAGAATGAAATGCAGGGATGAAGGCGTTTTAATTGATTCTAGTTGTCTTTTAGAAACATTAAGTTGTATTGGTATAGTGAAAATAAATGCACTGGAATATAATGCTGTCACAGGATTAATAGCTCTCACTTTGAAAATAACCATATCTAGCATCATAAAACATTGCATTATTATATTAATATTATATTTTAAAGTACACCTGCTGAAGAATCTAATATTGATCACTGTTAAAGATAGGATACTGGACTATTGGTCTGATCTCGTTTGGCAATTTGTGTTCCTGTTGTGCATGTGCTCATGAGGCAGGCAGGAAGGTCTGTGAGGGGAGGGCTCCTGCCTCATACTGGGAATGAGGGGCGATCAACAGGTTATCTCAAGTGCTTATATACAAATGCACAAAGCCTTGGAAACAAGCAGGGAGAACTGGAGGTCCTGGTGATGTCAAGGAATTATGACGTGATTGGAATAACAGAGACTTGGTGGGATAACTCACATGACTGGAGTACAGTCATGGATGGTTATAAACTGTTCAGGAAGGACAGGCAGGGCAGAAAAGGTGGGGGAGTAGCACTGTATGTAAGGGAGCAGTATGACTGCTCAGAGCTCCGGTACGAAACTGTGGAAAAACCTGAGTGTCTCTGGATTAAGTTTAGAAGTGTGTGCAACAAGAGTGATGTCATGGTGGGAGTCTGCTATAGACCACCAGACCAGGGGGATGAGGTGGATGAGGCTTTCTTCCGGCAACTCACGGAAGCTACTAGATCGCATGCCCTGATTCTCATGGGTGACTTTAATTTTCCTGATATCTGCTGGGAGAGCAATACAGCGGTGCATAGACAATCCAGGAAGTTTTTGGAAAGCGTAGGGGACAATTTCCTGGTGCAAGTGCTAGGGGAGCCAACTAGGGGGAGCGCTTTTCTTGACCTGCTGCTCACAAACCGGGTAGAATTAGTGGGGGAAGCAAAAGTGGATGGGAATCTGGGAGGCAGTGACCATGAGTTGGTTGAGTTCAGGATCCTGACGCAGGGAAGAAAGGTAAGCAGCAGGATACGGACCCTGGACTTCAGGAAAGCAGACTTTGACTCCCTCAGGGAACAGATGGCCAGGATCCCCTGGGGGACTAACATGAAAGGGAAGGGAGTCCAGGAGAGCTGGCTGTATTTCAAGGAATCCCTGTTGAGGTTACAGGGACAAACCATCCCGATGAGTCGAAAGAATAGTAAATATGGCAGGCGACCAGCTTGGCTTAATGGTGAAATCCTAGCGGATCTTAAACATAAAAAAGAAGCTTACAAGAAGTGGAAGGTTGGACATATGACCAGGGAAGAGTATAAAAATATTGCTCGGGCATGTAGGAAAGATATCAGGAGGGCCAAATCGCACCTGGAGCTGCAGCTAGCAAGAGATGTCAAGAGTAACAAGAAGGGTTTCTTCAGGTATGTTGGCAACAAGAAGAAAGCCAAGGAAAGTGTGGGCCCCTTACTGAATGAGGGAGGCAAGCTAGTGACAGAGGATGTGGAAAAAGCTAATGTACTCAATGCTTTTTTTGCCTCTGTTTTCACTAACAAGGTCAGCTCCCAGACTGCTGTGCTGGGCAACACAAAACGGGGAAGAGATGGCCAGCCCTCTGTAGAGATAGAGGTGGTTAGGGACTATTTAGAAAAGCTGGACGTGCACAAGTCCATGGGGCCGGACGAATTGCATCCGAGAGTGCGGAAGGAATTGGCGGCTGTGATTGCAGAGCCCTTGGCCATTATCTTTGAAAACTCGTGGCGAACGGGGGAAGTCCCGGATGACTGGAAAAAGGCTAATGTAGTGCCCATCTTTAAAAAAGGGAAGGAGGATCCTGGGAACTACAGGCCGGTCAGCCTCACCTCAGTCCCTGGAAAAAATCATGGAGCAGGTCCTCAAAGAATCAATCCTGAAGCACTTAGAGGAGAGGAAAGTGATCAGGAACAGTCAGCATGGATTCACCAAGGGAAGGTCATGCCTGACTAATCTAATCGCCTTTTATGATGAGATTACTGGTTCTGTGGATGAAGGGAAAGCAGTGGATGTATTGTTTCTTGACTTTAGCAAAGCTTTTGACACGGTCTCCCACAGCATTCTTGTCAGCAAGTTAAGGAAGTATGGGCTGGATGAATGCACTATAAGGTGGGTAGAAAGCTGGCTAGATTGTCGGGCTCAACGGGTAGTGATCAATGGCTCCATGTCTAGTTGGCAGCCGGTGTCAAGTGGAGTGCCCCAGGGGTCGGTCCTGGGGCCCGTTTTGTTCAATATCTTCATAAATGACCTGGAGGATGGTGTGGATTGCACTCTCAGCAAATTTGCGGATGATACTAAACTGGGAGGAGTGGTAGATACGCTGGAGGGGAGGGATAGGATACAGAAGGACCTAGACAAATTGGAGGATTGGGCCAAAAGAAATCTAATGAGGTTCAATAAGGATAAATGCAGGGTCCTGCACTTAGGATGGAAGAATCCAATGCACCGCTACAGACTAGGGACCGAATGGCTCGGCAGCAGTTCTGCGGAAAAGGAACTAGGGGTGACAGTGGACGAGAAGCTGGATATGAGTCAGCAGTGTGCCCTTGTTGCCAAGAAGGCCAATGGCATTTTGGGATGTATAAGTAGGGGCATAGCGAGCAGATCGAGGGACGTGATCGTTCCCCTCTATTCGACACTGGTGAGGCCTCATCTGGAGTACTGTGTCCAGTTTTGGGCCCCACACTACAGGAAGGATGTGGATAAATTGGAAAGAGTACAGCGAAGGGCAACAAAAATGATTAGGGGTCTAGAGCACATGACTTATGAGGAGAGGCTGAGGGAGCTGGGATTGTTTAGTCTGCAGAGAAGAATGAGGGGGGATTTGATAGCTGCTTTCAACTACCTGAAAGGGGGTTTCAAAGAGGATGGCTCTAGACTGTTCTCAATGGTAGCAGATGACAGAACGAGGAGTAATGGTCTCAAGTTGCAATGGGGGAGGTTTAGATTGGATATTAGGAAAAACTTTTCACTAAGAGGGTGGTGAAACACTGGAATGCGTTACCTAGGGAGGTGGTAGAATCTCCTTCCTTAGAGGTTTTTAAGGTCAGGCTTGACAAAGCCCTGGCTGGGATGATTTAACTGGGACTTGGTCCTGCTTTGAGCAGGGGGTTGGACTAGATGACCTTCTGGGGTCCCTTCCAACCCTGATATTCTATGATTCTATGAGGGTATAATTTGGCTTGCAGGAACTTTATTACCGGTGATGATACACAAGAAAGAAATAACCCAACTTGACTGTTAAGTGTGCAAGCAGTTTGCAGGGCTTCCAATTAGAAAATAACCATTTTCTCTTCTAAATGGAGCAAATTTGATTTGACATCCGTGAGAAACAAATAAACTTGGAATCCCCCACTACGCCATTTTTTTTACCAAATAATTTTTCCGAGGGGAACTGGACTTGGAGATAATATCGTTGTAATAGAACGCTCTTATGTACTCCTGCTGCTAGATAAAGAGTTGGATGGTTATTTTTGAACATAGATTTCCTTTATTTCTATTGTGCCAAACGTTTAATGGTGCAATTGTTATTTTATATGGGTAAAAGCATGCGACTGTATACCACTATATATTTTGGATGTTGGCCTTGTTGTTGTTTTTGCCAAGGACAAGTACTAGTAGAACTTTTCTCACTTTTTTCTTACACTGTTTCCCCTTCATACATACGGCCAAAGGCAAAAATGAAGAGCACTGACAGGACAGGGAAACCTATTTTATATTTTGCATATAGCTTCTTAAAGTCTGGTGAATATCTTTTCCAGTTGGAATGAGTGGGAGGAAAAACTGAAAGTAATTTTATTATTTCCTGTGACAACAGACTGCAAAACGCTATTGGTTTTAAATTCACAGCAGCAGTGTATTGTATCTTTAAGGCTGCTGCTTTCATTTTTACATTCTGCTGTGGGTCAACAGTCAGCGTATTTGGCAGCCAGACTTCAGTATGTGGCATAATACACTGAGTTTCTCAAGCTTCATTGCATCGCAACCCCCTTCTGATAACAAAAATTACACGACCCCAGAAGGGGGGGAACTGAGCTTGCCAAAGCCCTGCTGCCCCAGGTGAGGGGGCTAAAGACAAAGTGGGAGCCCCACAGCCTCTAGCAGAGTGGGAGGGGGCCTGTACCCTAAGCCTTTGGCCCCAGGCAATTGGGCTCAGGCTTCAGCTTTGGCCCCGGGTAGTTCGGCTCACGCTTTGGCCCCAGCAAGCCTAAGCCAGCCCCAGTGACCCCATTAAAATGGGGTCGCAACCCACTTTGGGGTCCCAACCCAGTTTGAGAACCACTGAAAATATTGTCAGAATAAACCTTCTAACAAGGTATGTTCTGAAAAAAACAATGCTTGGGCACCACCTTCATTTAATGGTTATTAATGTTCTATAAAAAGCAATAAAGTAATGTTAAACTAACATTAAGGGCAATCACAGGATTAGTTAATATTTTTCACAGCATACTGAAAGTACAAAGCTCTATAAAAGCGCAAAGAGAGGGATGAAGTGACAACTCTTATTTATTTGTGTTACAGTATCAACAAGTTTCTAGCCCTTCTGGCTGTGGAGAAAGCTTCAAAATGTGACCCCCAGTGCTCATAAATCAGAGCAAAAAACAAAATAAAACACCAACGCTATTATTTTACTTAATCACATGATTTTAAAGCCAACCTCATGATTTTGGTGCACCTGACTCACGTGTTTTGAACATTGGGGTTGGCAATACTGCTAGAGTAGCTGAGATTATTACATAGACTACTATTTTGTTATAAGAAAAGGAGGACTTGTGGCACCTTAGAGACTAACAAATGTATCTGAGCGTAAGCTTTCAAAAACTGTAGCTCACGAAAGCTTAGGCTCAAATAAATGTGTTAGTCTCTAAGGCGCCGCAAGTCCTCCTTTGCTTTTTGCAAATACAGCCTAACACGGCTGCTACTCTGAAACCTGTATTTTGTTATAGGGGGCCGAACCTCAACAATTCACCAAAGAAGGCGTGGAGCCCTCTAAACTGAAAAAAAAATCAACCTTCTACCCTTTTGCTCCCTCCCCTGGCTTCACTGCCAGCCCCTAGGCACAGCATTGAAAATAAGGTTGCCAAACCTCCACTCACTGCGCGACGCCTGGCGGGCACAGGGGACTGGCGGGCACAGGACACGCTGCGACCGCGCCTCCCGCACCAGCAATGGCAGAGCTCTGCTGAGGGGGCTCGGCTGGGGGGCGCCTCTCAGCCACCCGGCTCCTCCCCGGGTGCGAGTCAGAGTATAACCCCCTGCCCCAGAGCGCTCCATCGGGGGCAACCTCCCCCTCCTAGGTGGGGGCAGCCCCGCCCCTATTATCTAGGAGAGGGGGAAACAGCCCTGGCCCATTTCCGGGGGGCAAGATCTTTCCCCTCCGCGCCATTCCCAAACCTCCCTCTTTCATTCCATCCCACCCCGGAGATCGGGGCGGAAACAGGCACATTCCTCGGACGTCTGTAACCCACCTCCCCCGCTCCGGTGTGGTCAGCTCTGTCTCCCTCCGCTTCTCCAATGGCGGTGGGCTAAACCACGTGAGGAAAAAAGGGGGGTCTCAAACCTCGACGACTGGATAATCGACTGCCGATTCCTCGATTGGTCAGAAGCTCCTGCACCACTCAAGAAATCGGCCCTGGATTGGTAGGGCATGTGACCTGCTGCTTCTCTGGCTTCTGCCTATTTATCTGCGAGGCTGCGGCTGGGTATGGCGTGTGGTGTGTTTATCTCGCAGTCTCTGCTTGCGACACCAGTGAGAATCCCACCCGTGACAATAAGCGGAGCCTTCCTTCAATTTGTTCTTAGGTGGTGGAAATACTCTTCCTACTTACCTTAGAGCACAGCATGAGGCTAGAATCCAAGAGCTATTAGGGTTATCTACAGAGACCAAAAAGAGGAATCACAACAAAAACAGCAAGGCAGATCCCTAGAAGGAAGTGCCATAGATATTTTTTTAAAAACCCACAGAATAAAGTTATATTAAAAAGGAAATTAATAAAAAAAGAGTTAAGAACTCTCCAAAAAGTCACGTTCAGAAATAGAAAACATGCAAAAGAGAGCACCAAGAACTCAAAAACACGAGATAACTAGAAATATGCATGAGTCTAAACAATCACGAGGACATGAAGGAAACTAAAAGAAATTCACTTTCCCTCACTTTATTTTTTTCACATCATCTTATTTATATTAAAAAGAACTTTAGGGTTACAAATTCAGAAGTTGGGAAATGCTAGAATATTGGATGCATCCGATGAAGTGAGTTGTAGCTCACGAAAGCTTATGCTCTAATAAATTTGTTAGTCTCTAAGGTGCCACAAGTACTCCTTTTCTTTTTACTGGAAAGACAGGATCCTGGCTCTCAGTTCCTGTGCCTGGCACTTCAGCAATCTCCAACTGTTGGGGGACCAACTAAGAGAAAGTCCTGCTCAGTCTCTGCATCCTTCTGGTGGAGTATGCCCACAGCAGATGGAATCTTCAGAGAAGTGAGCTGCCAAACTCCCCAGGGCGTGTGCAAACTGAGATTTTCAGAGGCTCATAATTTGAACAAATTTGGGCAGATTTTCATGGGGATGGCAAAAAAGGCACATCCCTGACACCAGGGCAACCTGTCCCTGCCAGATTTCACATCCTTACTCCAAAGTATGGAGGCACTAGAGTTGCTTATCAAAATGGTCAGATTTTTTTTTTAACATGGGCAAAACTTTTTTCCATCAAATTTTGTTCTAAGAAACAACAGAATTGTTTTTGCTGAAATTTTCCAAAAACAGTTCAGCCTGAGGCTGACACCCTGGCATGGAAAATTTCAGCCCAAATGGTTAAATTTGGTAAAGTTACAAGCAACTGAAAACAGGGTCTTATAATGGAAAGTGTCTAGGCAACGTTAAAATGATGGATGTTGCTATCTGCCTTGCCTATAATAAACTCACTGACTCATCCTGTGCTCTTGCCTCAGTTTACTCATCCATAAAATGGGGATCACTTTACCTCACAGGGGTGCTAAGGATTAATAAACCAAGCTGTGTTTATTAAACACTCCGAGATTCTTGGATAAAAGCACCTGTAAATGCTCATTATTTGGTAGGAAGAAGTTTCTCAGGTGTGTAAATGAGCTGCTCTAGTTCCCAGACCCAGGTGATTTTTGGCTTTCTGAGAGAAGAATCTGAAGAAACTTGTGTGTACAACTGTCCCTAGAGGTTCAATGCAAACAGAAAAAAGTGAAATATACATTGTTGGCACTTGCTTTTTGGCAAAAGTTATTAAATGAGGTGCCATACTGATGGGAGGTCATCTAGTCCAACCCCCTGTTTAAAACAGGACCAATCCCAACTAAATCATTCCAGTCAGGGCTTAGTCAGGGTACTTGCACATTTTACATACTTCTTGTGAAATGGGATGGATCTGTCCTTACATGGTAAAAGATCCACTTTAGGGCTAAAATGCAAAAATGTTCTGCCTGTTAATAGTGGAAATACAGGGCTTTATAGGACCACATTATTAGAAAAGGATAAGCAGTTCAAAAGTACTGTAAAAATAAAGCAATCAGACCACACCATGTCATAACTGACCAAGATAAATTATTTTGTATTTTGTACACTACAGTACATGCACCTAGGGCCTGATTTTCAGAGAGGCGACACCACAACCTCAAGGGAAACTGCACAAGGTTAGCACATCTGAAAATCAGACCATAAAATACATTTTTGGCTAAAGGGATAAAAAAAAAAGGGTGACACTCACTGGGACAGATTTTTTAAAGGACCTATTTTTAATGAAATGTAGCTCAATCTAACAGATTTGTTTGAAAATTCTCAGAAAATTCAAAATGTATTCAGATTATGTGCGGTACATTTGGGGAAAGATGCACTATATTTTTCATACAAAACAAAGACGTTGAATCCTAGAGTTAAGTGAAATACTCAATCCAATTTAGCTATGGAGGCACTGACTGTGATACCATAATCGCTGATGAAGCTGTTGAAACTGAAAGGGAAACTTGCCCGCCCGCTCCACATTCAGCCGCTGGGTGGTTCAGCAGGTCCCGGATCTGGGAGCCAGCGAACGGGCGCGCGCACGCTAGGCAGCAGCGCCCGCTCACTGGGGAGGAGGCCCTCCCTTCCCCCCGCCCCCGGGAGAGTAGCACGATGGCGGCCGCGGGGGGTCCCTCCGCGCCACCGCGCTCGCGAGCCGTGAGTGAGCTCTGTCAGAACGCCCGAGACACCTTCCTGGAGGCCTCGCGGTTATTGCTCACCTACGCGGACAATATCCTCAGGTGAGCAGTGCGGACGGGCCCGTGAAGCTGCGGCGGGTATAAATCTTCTGACTCGGGGTCGGCGGCCTGGTGTGGGGGCGCGGGGGGCGCGACCTGAGTTTGAGCAGGGCACCCACCGGGAAGAGCTGCTGACTCAGCAGGGGCGGCGGCGGCGGCTCAGCTCAGCCGGTCCTGAGTCACTGACCGCCTGAACTCTGCCCCCCGTTGGGTCAGTTGCAACCCCCCTTAGACAGCAAAGCTTCCCCCTCCGCCCTGTCGCTGCCATGCCCGCAGGGGGCTGCCCAGGCCTGCTGGGCCGAGGCCTGGCTTTGTGAGCTGCCTCCTGGCGCCCGCTCCGACGGGCCCACCTGACAGCCCTTTACTCCTATCTCCTGGGGCTGGACAGGGTGAGGGCAGGAGACTGACCTTTAATGAGTCAGTTGCTTTTCCCACCCTGAGGGTGCAGGTCTAGTGCATTTCACACCTCTCCCCCAGGCGCACGCGCCGTCTGTGAGCGGTTTGGGTGTTTAAACCGTGTCTATCGCTGTAGTATTTTAGCATCGGGGTATTCATGTATTGCGCAGTATTTTGCCACGTGGGGCATGGTGGGGAGTGTACAGTAAATGGCCATTCATCCCAAGTTGGTTAGTTATTGAGCAGGACCCCATTATGCTAGGTGCTGTACAAACACACACACAAAAAGAGGGTGTCTACCCCAAAGAGTACAAATGTAAATGTAAGACAGATGGACCCAGGCAGATGGGGAAGGACAAGGAAACAACGAGACAATATTAGTCAGCATTATGAGCAGTGATGACAGCACAGCAGCGGCCTAACTATTGTCAAGTTTTTTGTAGGATGTAGATTTAGAAATGACCTTTCATGTGCTACCTATGCTCTGTACATAAAAGCAAGTCCAAGTTTCTTAGCTTCTAAAAAATGTTCACACCCTGAAAAATCCAATGAGAGGTGTCACTACTCACGCTGTAAATTTCCAAGTTTTTTTAGCTGATGACATAATTGTTTCAATTTTTTAAATTTCTATCAGACACCCAAATGAAGAAAAATATAGGTCTATTCGGATTGGAAATCCAGCATTTTCTACTCGGTTGTTACCTGTCAGAGGAGCAGTTGAATGTTTGTTTGAAATGGGATTTGAAGAGGTGAGTATTCTAGATGTTTGTCTTCCAGTTTTGTTTTATCCTGTAGTAACTTCAGTAGTGTTCCATCTACAGTGTAATAGGTGATTTGTCCTTCTGGTTCATGCTTAACTTTACAATTGCAAGGCTATAGGGCCTTCTCTAGGGCTGCACCTTAACATGGTATAAAGGCTTATGTGTTCCAATGATCCTGAGAGCTAGGCTGCAGTAGTTAAACTCCTGGTAGAGCCACTCCAACTGGGCAGGTCAGAAGGTAGACATCAGACAAAAAGTCCATTATTGGGATTAACCAGACTTCTTAGCCCTGGTAGGCAGCTGGTCTAAAGAGAAGGTATAGTCTGTATTCAAAATAAAGGTTGTCCAACCTGCTAGCCAGTCATGACCCATGGACTTCAGTGCAGCAGCCGCTTTCTGCTTCAATTTGCAGTGACATTAGCAAGCTCTCTTTGGCACTGCTGCAAAGCCCAGGCATTGGGTTGTGGTCACTTTGGCCTTCAGTGGGTTCTGCAAGCAATTTTCTCAATTTTGTTTCACCTCACCTTGCAAAGAGCTGTGTTGTCAATCCACGCGTTGCAGTCTTCTGCACCAGTGGACAAAATAGCCAACAAGGCCTACAAAAGTGATTTTTCCTCCCTTAGTATTCACTCCTTGTCAACTGTTGAGAATAGCCCACTTCCACCTTAATTGAATTGATTCATTAGCACTGACCCCCCCCCCCCCCACTCTGCCACACACACACTTGGTAAGGCAACTCCCATCTTTTCATGTGCTGTGTATTTATACCTGCCTGCTGTATTTTCCACTCCATGCATCTGATGAAGTGGGTTTTAGCCCACAAAAGCTTATGCCCAAATAAATTTGTTAGTCTCTAAGGTGCCACAAGGATTCCTTGTTGTTTTCAAGGATAGGAGAGTGTGACTAGTCATGCACAACCTAGTACTACTTTAAACAATTCTTTGTGCAGATCCTTAGTTCTTATTCCTTGCTATCTCTTCACTCATTCTGTTCTTTGAAAGTCCTGTGGTGACAGGAAAGTGTGGTGATGGGAACAGAGGGGGTCCCTAGTCACAAACCTGCAGTCAGGCAGTGCCAGCGTGATGATTGTTTATTGTTGACTTGGAGTGATCTTAGAATCCATATCCTTCTCATGCGACAGATCAGCCCTCTTTAAAGATAGTGCTGCTCTCCCTGATGCAGGGAAGGGAGAAAAATGGATTCCTAAATATCTCTCACTCCATTATCAATTGACTAGTATGCCGTGACTAGCTGGTCATGCAGTATGTGATTAAAAAGCAGCATCACACACAGAACACTGAACTTTGCAGCCTGGAAATGCCTGCACTCTTTCTGATGGTGTTGGTGGGCTTGGAAAGTACACTGCACTCCTTGGAAGAGAACTTGCCAAATACAACATTGATATAGCTGCACCAAGTGAGAGACATCTCCCAGGTAAGTCCCATCTTGAAGGGTTCTGTGCTGGTTAAACATTTACTGGATAGGCAAGTCTGTTGACAAGTGGAGACTATCTGAAGTGGGCTTTGCTATTTGGATGTCTATTACACACGCACACCTGATTGCGTACCAAAAAGAATAAATGATTGCCTGATTGTCCTTCACCTCAGCTTGACATCTGCATGTCATGTAACAGTTAGTGTATATGTACTGATGATGACATGTTCTGACATTGTCAAAGAAAAAGTCTATGAAGACTTTGACAATGCCATAAACTCAGCTCATTGGTGCGACAAATTAATCATCCTAGGCAATTTTAACGTCAGAGTTGGTTGCAATACAAAGCTTTGCCTAAAAGAAATTGGTGAATGTGGTGTGGGTACAAATGGCACAGTATTCCTCACAAAAGTGCATGGAGAACTAGCTAGTCATCACAGATGTGATATTTCAACAAGCACCAAAGTGCAAAACAACATGGATGCATCCCCACATTGTATACCAAGGCAATCATTGGGATGTCAAAATCACCTGTTCAATGCAGGGAGCTGCATGCAGTCTGAAAATCAGGTCATGAGATATATAAAGTGACACTGATCCAATTGAAACAGCGCAGATGTTGTCAATCTCCAATACCCACAGTCAGTGTGCATGTGCTGAAATCTGAGCTCACGTATACAAAGCTTGTTTAAAAAACTTCATGAAGTTCTTATCACACTTTGAGTCAAACATAATAAATGCTGACTCTGCCTGGTCATCTTTTAAGGAAACCATGTTCAATACGTCTAAAGAGGGAGCATCAGGAAAGATTTGACAAAAATGATGCTGAGATAAAGCAACTCTTGAGATCCATGCATGCTCTTCACACATGGATAAATTATAAAAAGTCATTATTAAAAAGATGGCTTATTCACATACAAAGTGTAATGTGCAAGCTAAGCTTTGCCACATGAACGATAGCTGGTGGAAAATGAAAGCCAGCCATCTTCAATCAGTGGCAGACTAAAAAGACTCCAAACATGTTTTGATGAGCTGAAGATTCTGTATGGCCTGCAATCCAATGGGCTACCCCCATCTGGAATATAAATGACTCTCTGCCACTGACTGATTGTGGACAAATTCTGTAATGATGAGGCGAACCCTTTAATAAGTGGTGAACTGCCCGTACACCACATTAGCATCAGCACTTGATGATCTTGAACAACTTCCAATTCAAGACCAACTCTCAATTCCACCAAATATATCTGAAGTATGGAAAGCTGTCAAGCAAATGTGAAACGGCAACAGATCAAGTACAGATGTTATTCCTGCAGGGATCTTCAAATGTGAGAGACACAGAATTGTAGGACTAGAAGGGAGCTGATCAGGAAGCTCACCGGCCTCTGCTTAAAGTTTTGGGAACAGGAGGCTATGTCACAGGAGCAGAAAGATGCCAGCATCCACTTTTACAAAAGGAAAGCAGTCATGCTTCTTGCGATAACCATTGTGGCGTCTCACTTCTTGCCACTGCAGGTAAGATACTTGCCTGAGTCATGCTAAACTAATTAACTGATCAACTTGCAGAGAAGATTGGTATTTAGGCACTATGTGGCTTCAGTCCTGGGCATGGTACTTCAGACATGATCTTTTCACTCCAGCAAATACAGGAGAAATACGTGAACAGAATCAAGACCTATATGCAGTTTTTCTCAATTGTATTAAGACCTTTGACTCTGTAAATTGAGATGGCTTGTGGACTCCACAAATTCAGTTTCCTCCTATAAGTTTGTCATCATTATTAAATCTTTTCATGCAGGAATTAAGGTTCGTGTCCTTGACCAATGCTGCTTCTCAGCTTCCTCTGTTGTCATCAAAAGAGTAAAACAAGGCTGTGTTCTTACCCCAATATTGTTTAGCATCATGTTTTCAGCTGTTCTAATAGATGCATTCAGAGACATTGATTGTGGTATTTATATGAAGTACCATATGGATGGAGGTGTCTTAAATCTGCATTGCCTGCGTGTGAAGACAAAAGTTATGAAGATAACTATTCATGAATTACTATCACTGATGATTGTGCTTTTCTGGCCCATAACCTCAGGGGCATTCAATTACTCGCTGATTGCTTTGTGTGTGCAGCAAAATATTTTGACTTAACAATCAGCCTAAAGAAGACAGAAGTGACAGTCCAGGCTCCACTCGTAAATACTGCAACTGCGCCTGTTGACTATGTACTACTAAAGGTTGTTGATACAGTTTGCTACCTACACAGTGTTGTTTTTTGCAAAAAGAAAAGGAGTACTTGTGGCACCTTAGAGACTAACAAATTTATTAGAGCATAAGCTCACGAAAGCTTATGCTCTAATAAATTTGTTAGTCTCTAAGGTGCCACAAGTACTCCTTTTCTTTTTGCGAATACAGACTAACACGGCTGCTACTCTGAAACCAGTGTTGTTTTTTGAAATACAATAGGGTTAGCATATTTGAACATGTTGTGGTAATCAAGGTTGGACGTCACAAACATATTTTCAGTAGCCATCTGCAGGGGGTGTGTGTTCCAGCACGGTATGCTAGTCCATCTTTCTCAGGTGTTTGGAGAGGGGAAGAAATCTGAGTTACAGTTACCCCATCTCGCTAAAGCTGTTCTGGCTCAGCACTCTCCATGTTAGTACCATGGTCATTTCACTGCTTCTAGATTTCCTTTCAAGCGTGGCAGTTTCCTTACCAGCCTTCCCATTGCACAGCTACTGCATAAGACCTTGTTTAGAGGAGAAACTGGACACTTCCCCTTACTTCTGGAGTAATAATATAAAAATAAAAACATGAGGCCCTTTTCCTCCTCCTCTCTTAATCCAAGATGAAGATAGGTAAATTCTTTTAGAAACATTGAGATCTTGTTCCAGTTTTCCTGGGTCTCTAAGGATAAGGATGCCTCTTCTCTCTGCAGCAAGACCAGCAGAGAAAGGGTTAAATTGCATTTTTTATTTGCATGCACTAAATACATAAAATTTTTTTTTTCTATGTTTTTTACATTTCAGGGAGAAACTCATCTTGTTTTTCCTAAGGAAGCCTCAATTGAACAACTACACAAAATCCGAGATCTGATTGCTGGAGAGAGAAATAGCAGACTAAGTGAATCAAGTCAAATCCAAAGATCAGGATCTTTTCAAACTGTAACTAGTATGCAGCATACTGTACCTCAGTCTTCAAGAGCTGCTGACTCCACCCTAATCCCTGTCAATAGGCAACTACAAACATCAGCTGCACAATCTGCTGAAATGGTAAGCACCTTTTAAAACCCTCTTATGATACCTATCCTGTAAAAGGAAGTGTATTTATAAGACTTGGGAAAACTTTCATGGGGGCAGAAGTAGAAATAACTAGAATACTGGGGACATCTGAAAATTTGATTCCCTTGATATCTTTCTTGCGAACATCTTTTCCCATTACCTTAATGAGGTTGTCAAAGTTCTTTATCTACATCCAGCCTTAAAGCTGAATGTGCTATAGGCCCAGCACAAACAAGTGGCACAACAGAAAAGGTCTTGAGTGTGCAATTTCCAGAAAAGGATTCACTGAATGTATGTTTTTAGATGGAAAACTTTTCCAAAGTAGCAATGGAATTTCCACAAATCAACGGTCCATCCAGCTCAGTAACTTGTAGCCAAAAATGACCTATGCAGAATAGTTCAGAAGAAAACTCAAATTTAAAAAAAAATCCTGTTTGTGATAGGCAAGAGGTTCTCAGCTTTCTTATAGTGTGGATCCATCTTATCTTATGGGTCACTTTCCCTAGCATTTGCATTCATAACATTCGTTTGGTAATAAATACATAATTGTGTACAGCAATTACATGGAGAAGTAAATATTAAGAAAGTATTATGTATTTTTAGCTGGTTTGTATGTGATATACCAGCAGGAAATGAAGACAGCCAACGTCATGTGATCAGCCAGCTCTCTACTGAACACCAGTGAATTCCACAAGTTGGTTAAATATATATATTGTGGAAGTGTATCCTGTAGGGTTTTTTAATGCTTTGACCTGGGGTATTACATTGTCTAAGACTAACTGTTAACTTCTTAACATAAGTGAATCAGTATGGAGGATGCTTAGCTTTTCAGTTAATCTTGTTTTTTAACTTCAGTTCTTTAAAAATCCGTATCCCCGTTATTTAAATTTCAGTTACGCTTCCTGAATTAACTCATGTCTGTCTTTAAGGACTGTGTTTAGAATAGCTTGTATGCTTCAGAACAAGCTGTCCAAAGAAACTTTTTCCAAACTGTGTTTTATAAGGGATGTTTTAACCATTGTATGATATTGGGTTGGCTGGATGTTGCTGTTACTGTTGTGGATTTTATTGGCTCTTTAAACTGTCTTAAACTTTGTCATTGCTCCTCTGATCTAGAGACTGATAGTTAAGGTTAAGATTTTGTCACAGGTATTTTTAGTGGAAGTCATGGACAGGTCAGAGGCAATAAACAAAAATTCACTGAAGCTTGTCACCTGTCCCTGACTTTTTTACTAAAAATACCAGGGATCTGTCGCGGGGGGAGGGACAGGGACTAACAGTCTGAGCCCCATTAGCTGCTGCTCCAGTCCTGGCGGGCCGTGGTAGTCACGGAGGTCCGTTAAAGTCACAGAGTTCATGACCTCCGTAACAAAATCATATTCTTACCTGATAGTATACCCTCACTATTGAATTGATATTTTTAAGATCTCACATATAAAGCCATATGCGATTTTACTTCAGGATCTTTTTCAGAAAAACAACCTAACTATCCTTTCTTTCAGAATAGCAGCCGTGTTAGTCTGTATTCATAAAAAGAAAAGGAGTACTTGTGGCACCTTAGAGACTAACAAATTTATTTGAGCATAAGCTTTCGTGAGCTACAGCTCACTTCATCGGATGCATTCACTGAATGTATCCTTTCTTTGTGTAGTTTGAAGCAAGGAATTTTAGTATCCCATTGATGATTCTTATTTCATCGTGTTTCGAAAATGTCAGTTGTAGAGGTCCTTTTCCTAATGCCAAACATTTAGTTCATTCATTTTGGCTTTTAGGCTTCTCATTGGTAAATGAACAGGTATCTATTTGTAAATATGTGCTTATTTTAATATATCTAGTCTTTCTAAAATTACTCCCAGTTTCCCTCCTTCTTTTCTCTGTTGCAACTGTTTGTTGCTAACTGATTCCCATGCTACTGGACATGTAACTTGATTTCTGCTTATTAAAATTTTTATTCTGTTTTCCAATCTTCTCTAATCAGAGAATCATAGAATATCAGGGTTGGAAGGGACCTCAGGAGGTCATCTAGTCCAACCCCCTGCTCAAAGCAGGACCAATCCCCAACTAAATCATCCCAGCCAGGGCTTTTTCAAGCCTGACCTTAAAGACTTCTAAGAAAGGAGATTGCACTACCTCCCTAGGTAACGCATTCCAGCGTTTCACCACCCTCCTAGTGAAAAAGTTTTTCCTAATATCCAACCTAAACCTCCCCCACTGCAACTTGAGACCATTACTCCTCGTTCTGTCATCTGCTACCACTGAGAAAAGTCTAGATCCATCCTCTTTGGAACCGCCTTTCGGGTAGTTGAAAGCAGCTATCAAATCCACCCTCATTGTTCTCTTTTGCAGACTAAACAATCCCAGTTCCGTCAGCCTCTCCTCATAAATCATGTGTTCCAGTCCACTAATCATTTTTGTTGCCCTCCGCTGGACTCTTTCCAATTTTTCCACATCCTTCTTGTAGTGTGGGGCCCAAAACTGGACACGGTACTCCAGATGAGGCCTCACCAATGTCGAATAGAGGGGAACAATCACGTCCCTTGATCTGCTGGCAATGCCCCTACTTATACAGCCCAAAATGCCATTGGCCTTCTTGGTAACAGTGGCACACTGTAGACTCATATCCAGCTTCTCGTCCACTGTAACCCCTAGGTCCTTTTCTGCAGAACTGCTGCCTAGCCATTCGGTCCCTAGTCTGTAGTGGTGCATGGGATTCCACTCTGCACTTGTCCTTGTTGAACCTCATCAGATTGGCCCAATCCTCTAATTTGTTTAGGGCCCTCTGTATCCTATCCCTACCCTCCAGCATATCTATCTCTCCTCTCAGTTTAGTGTCATCTGCAAACTTGCTGAGGGTGCAATCCACGCCATCCTCCAGATCATTAATGAAGATATTGAACAAAACCAGCCCGAGGACCGACCCTTAGGGCACTCCACTTGATACTGGCTGCCAACTAGACAGGGAGCCATTGATCACTATCAATGAGTCTGACAATCTAGCGAGATTGCTATCCACCTTATAGTCCATTCATCCAGCCCATACTTCTTTAACTTGCTGGCAAGAATACTGTAGGAGACAGTGTCAAAAACTTTGCTAAAGTCAAGGAACAACACATCCACCACTTTCCCTCATCCACAGAGCCAGTTATCTCGTCATAGAAGGCAATTAGATTAGTCAGGCATGACTTGCCCTTGGTGAATCCATGCTCTAATAAATTTTTTCTCACCACCCTTTTTTAACTTCATTGCCAGCAGTCTGGTTAAGATGGGAACCTTCCCTAAAAGTTTTCCAGTGCCTGAAACCAAAGCCCCT
This sequence comes from Dermochelys coriacea, assembly GCF_009764565.3. Lineage (NCBI taxonomy): Eukaryota > Metazoa > Chordata > Testudines > Dermochelyidae > Dermochelys > Dermochelys coriacea. The sequence continues at coordinate 199,268,133 of NC_050069.1, forward strand.
TTCTTTTCTATCTCATTTTTTCTCATTCATACAATAAGACTAATTCCCCCCTGAAGGCTTTTCTGGGATGTGATTCAAATGTTGAACATAGCCCATTTCACTTTCACAACAATCTACTCTTGAGAGGTTTTCTTCAGACAAAGTGAATCCAAGTTTTGCATGTGAGATTAAGAGGATGGATCATAATTGTCTGAATTGTCCTTACTCTCATTCTTGACATTCAAACGTTCAGGGAACTTCTACTGATTTACAAACCTCTTCAAGAACTAATTAAAAGCAACCCAGAAAAGATCATTTAAGGCCTTGGTTTTCAGAAGACCTTGCTCAGCACCCGCAAATCCATCTGAAGTAAATGGAAGCTGCAGGTGAAAATCAGACCTTTAAGCTTTATCAGTCAGTGTATGCCTAATGTCCATTCACATGGCAAGCATTCAGTTTGACTATAGTTAGAAAAGGCACCAAGGATGTGCAAAACTCAGTGCTTCTGTAAAAAAGGTTAATGATAGTTAATAGTATAGCTCATTTCAGAGTATTTGATTTTATAAATGTTAGTTAAACCTTATAATATGTCAGTGCATAAAGTATTATACCTATTTACAAATGAAGAAACAGAAGCCCAGTGGGGGTTAAGTAACTTACTTAAGTAAGTCTCTAGTAGATTCATGCGTTTTCTTTCTCTTCACCCTGTATACAGTTAGAACTCTGTTTTGGGTAGGCTTTTTTTTAGTGGAGGTGATGGGAGGGAAGGAGTTGGCAGGGATGTTCAACTTGCAAGTGTAACTTATGGTGCAAAAGTTTCCTCTCTGAGAGAGCCTTCCTATCATGTTGGGATGGGATACAAACCCATGTCTCCAGAGGAGATTGCAACCTGAACGCAGCACCTTATATTACTCAGCTACCCTGATGGCCTGTGGCATAGCCATTCAGCTACCTGTTAGAGAGGGCAATGCTCAGCTGAAGTCAAGGCCTGCTCCCTCAGGAGATGGTCAGACACTAGACTGCACCACTTCCATGAGGCCCTGCCCCCTTTCCAACCCCTTCCCCGAAGTTCCCACCCCAACTCCGCTCCTTCCCTGCCCTTAGGGATTTCAGGAGGGGTGCAGGGGCTCAGGGCAGGGAGTTGAGGTGCAGGAGGTGTGCAGGGTATGGCAGGGGGCTATGGGCAGGGAGTTGGGGTGTGGGGTATAGGAGGGGTTAGGGGTGCAGTAGGGGGTCAGGGTTCAGGATGTGGCAGGAGGCTCAGGGCAGGGGGCTGGGGTGCAGCAGCGGGTCAGGGTGCGGCAGGGGACTCAGGGCAGGGAGGTGGGGTGCCGGAGGGGTGCGGCAGCGGGCTCAGGGCAGGAGGGGTGCGGCGTGCAGCAGGGAGCTCAGGGCAGGGAGTTGGGGTGAAGGAGGGATTCGGGGTGCGGGCTCCGCTCCAGGAAGCAGCCGGAACCAGGTTCCTGCGGAGGGGGCGAGGTAGAGGGCTCCGCATTGCTCTCGCTTCGTGGTACCTCCCCCGAAGCTCCCATTGGCCGCGGTTACCCATTCTCGGCCAATGGGAGCTGCGGTTGGTGGTGCCTGGAAGTGAGAGCAACGCACGGAGCCCTCTGCCCACCACCCCGGGGCCGCAGGGACATGGTTCTGCGCTCCACAGGGGGGCGATCCCACAGCCGGATTTGGCCCATAGGCTGTAGTTTGCCCACCCCGGCCTGGAGGTAGGCGGGGGAGAGACGGGGGGTGCGCAGGGAGCTTGGCAGACTGCACAAAAGAACCCCGCGGGCAGCATGTTTGACACCCCTGATGTAGATCATAAAGAAGAGTGCAGCTGTTGCAATGTTTCATAGATCGACACTTTGGTCTTCGATGGAGTTGCGGCTTGATTTGTTGATTGCTTTGAAAATTAGGATCGAGGCTTTTAAACTGGCATCAGAAGCTGACTGGAAGCCAGTGGAATGATGTGAGCACAGGCCTGGGTGTACTCAGTATCTTAGTCTGTGGAGAAGGTGGGCAGATGTATTCTGTACTAGTTGGAGCCTGTGCACAGCCTTCATGTTCAGATTCAGCTGCAGTGAGTTACAGGAATCCTATATGAAGGTGACAGATAGCCACAGTAATTCATCTAGGTACTCATCAGGGAAGATGAGGTGATGTTTCCTAGCAAGCTGGGGGTGAAAGAAGACATTTCTGGAAATTGTGATGTTACCAGGTCATCCAGGCTTAACAACGAGTTAAACAAAAGCCGAAGACTCCTATGTCCATGGCCATGAAAAAACCATTTGGTGCCAAAGAGCAGTTTTTGCTGTGCTCTGGTCTGAACCTGATTGTGAGGTATCCAGGATGTTGGCACTTGGTAGTTACTGTTTTCTCAATTATTTTGCTCAGGAACAGGAGGTTGGGGACATGATGGCGGTTTGAGAGCTTCAGGGTTCAGTGTTGGCTTCTTGAGGAATGGGTGAACTATTGCATTTTTTCCAGCAGCTTAGTAGATGTTTCTCTGAAGGAGGCTTGACTGTTTCTATTCGGATGGATATGGATCCATTTCACAGATTGTGGCTTTAATATTTCTTAGGAATTCTTGAGCTTTTTCATGAGTGATGGAGCCAAAGTCAAAGATGGTGAGGTAGATAATTCCACTCTGACCAGAGAATATTTTTTCCCAGTTAGCTCTATACACATTTGATTGATTTTATAAGTGGAACACGCTGACAGCTCTTCACAGTGATCAGTTCTGGGTCTGATGTTTGGGCTATGCCATATGGGCTGATTAGACAGTTCACTGCAAATTAGTTCTGCTGGTTGTGGTTCTGTTACACTCACTGCAGAAAAGTGGATGGCTTGTTTTGCCTCCTTTATTGCAGTGGCACAGTCCTGTGAGTGTTGTTTGTGCTGCTGCCAGAGGGGTTCAGAATGATTTTTGTGCCACTTGCATTCTAGCTTTCTGCTTCTGCACTTCACCTCCCATAGTTCTTGGTGGTCTTCAGGGTTGGTGTGGGGAAAAATGGGTGGTTTGGAGCAATGGTAGTAAACGACAAGCGATTGTTTTGGTGTACTCACTCATCAGCACCCTTGCCTTGTGTTTGGGTGGCTTGTTTTCCTACGGTGAGTTGAAAACCTATGGACTTCAGGAATTTTCAGGGGTGGAATAGTTTTGGTTGCTCATTCCCGTAGTGGAAAGGCAGGATGGCTCTGATCTCTGCCTAGATGAGGTGATGATCATACCAAAAGAGTAATACGTTGATGTTTCCAGTACCCAGTCCTAGGCTTAAGATAGGATTCAGCATATTTCCAGTTCAGGTATAGGTCCAGGGAATGCCTGGGAAAATACAAGTGTTTCCATGTAGGCCATGAGATCAAGTGCTACTGTATTACTGAGGTGATCTGTGAAGATTGGTCACTTGGTAGTTACTGTTTTGATGTGGAATGTGGGATTTCCAGAACTATGGTGGGAAGCTGCAGCTCTGTATGTACCTGTAGAAAAATTGACTGTATTTCCATCTGGAAAACTGTATACCACTAGGAGTCCTGGATTCCTTTTGTCCTTCACTTCACAGTGCATATAAATGCATTGAAATGTTTGTTTCTGGGATGGAACATCATCTGAATACAATAATAAAATATTCAATAAATTATAAATAAAGCTTTTTGCTAAAACTTTACAATATTTGACCATTTACAGACTGTAACAGGCTTTTTAAAATAAGTTATTAAAAATCTTCTAGTGAGGCCATGAGGTGGGGGTGCACGGTTGGCAATTTCCTGGTGGAAAACTAGTTTAGGACAGGACACTGGTAAAACTGGCATAAACAGGGAAACTGGTAAAACAATTGCATCAATGTCCAGTAAGTTCAGCAAGTATAGAATTAATCTTTTCAAATGTTGGATACATCCATTTAAATAGGAATAGGCTTGGTCCGTCTATCTACATCAAAGTTGATCTTCTGCGGCAGACTGCTATGTGGCCAAATGGACTGGACTGGTAGTCTGCAACTCTGCATGCTTCTGATTGCTTAAAGTTTCAAGCCTACAACTCTGCATTGTCGTCATTTTCATACGACTTTTGTTTATATAATATTGAAAACTGAAATGAATCATGACATACAACTTCGTTGAGAAAATACCAAACCAAATGTACAGACATTCAAATGTTCAGTATTAGTTATATATTAGTATTGCACCCACTGCCATTTTACTTATTATTTGTGTAACCATAAATTAATCTATGAATCTACTGCCTTATGTCACCACAATTTGACTCTATAACTAAAACTAAGTGTAGCGTGGTGTGCATTAACGAAACCGTGTTCAAAATAGAAAATGCTTTAAACTGGGATTAACTAGTTTTTCCCAGGGTGGTAAAAACCATGATTTTACTGATTGAAAACTATCTCTGGTCAATACCATGCCATTCCTGGGAGGGTGGAGAATACATGCTTCTCAAATTCTACCATGACTTATTCTCCATGCACCTGCATTGAGGTGAATCAGGGCAGAGTCTGGCCTATTATATTTAACCAGTTACCTACAGCTGATGAGCTCCAGGAAGAGCGAAACCAGTTCCGCCCTGTTTCAATAGTTATGAAAAGTTCGGACTGGTCCTGTAGTACTGTCTTGCAGCAAAAGGGTCATTCCTGAGTTTAAGAATAATGCTATGAAGAAAGCTATCATCCTGGGATTCTCCTACCCACCTACAATGTCACATTTGCTCTTGGTCTCCCATACATTACTCCTGGGAGAATTCTGCACCACTGTGCATTGCAGAATTTTGCAGAAATTTTTTTTGCATAGAATTTCCTTTCCCATACAGAAATGTGCTGCTGGCTGCCACTAGGGGCTGCTGTACCTGGCAGAGCCCAGTTTGAACATAGAAGACACTGCTGGGGAGAGTGCTAGAGGGTTCCTGGCAGCTGCAATTCCCCGCATGCCCTAAGGGAAGGAGACAGCAGCGTGCAGGAAACTCCTTTCAAGCCTGGGACCCAGCATCAGGCTGTTTTTCCCTTTGAATCCATGGGGGGGCCATGGCTGGGCTTGGGTGTTGGTGGTGATGCAGGTATCTGGGCTGGGGACCCCCGCAGCTGGACTCTGAGGGGGAGGGGTACAGGAATCTGGGATGAGGGGCATGGCTGGGCTCTGGGATGGAGGGGGCAGAGAAGCAGGAACTGTGTTGTCATAGGGGTTTCTTTAACTCTCTCCTCCTGGGGGAATTTTTGTGTCTCTCTGTATTGTTAGACATACTTGCTGACAGGTATTTTGAAATAAATTACCAAAATAATTGAAACTGGTGAGATTATGTAGTGTTATTTTGACAACTAAAATTTGCAGAATTTTAAAATATTGTTCACGGAATTTTTAACTTTTCGGTGCAGAATTCCTCCAGGAGTACATACATAGGGGTCTCAGTGCTAATGAAAAATGCTAGATTAACATCACTGTAGAATGCTCTAGCCTCAGAAAAGATTCAGTTTCAGTGTTGCATGCTTCCCTGAGTGTGCCTTAACCACAGCCTCTGACATAAGTTGAGTTTTCATGCCCAGTCATGAAACTTTAGCTATTGAGGCTTTTCATGTGGCCACAAGTTTTATGTAGCTCCTCATATAACTATCAAATAGTAATCACTTTAGACCAGGAAAAAGTCTATTGGCTGAAAACTGGAGCAACCAAAAGTCTGGTCTGGACAAGCCAAAACTGAATTACTTGTTGCCTGCTGGACAGCCCTTAACTTAATTCTCCCATCTCTCTTTTCTTGTTCTGCTATGCTAAGTGGGAGGGCAGGGAATGCTTTTGTCTGCTCAGCTACTACTCTGAAGGTGCCATCAGTGTAGTGGTGTAATTGCTGTTAGGTGGTACTTAGCAAAACGCACTTGGGGAGGTCAGTTCCCATCTTCATCAATTATATTTATAAGGCAACATCGTGATCATCTAGTCTGACCTCCTTGATAGCACAGGCCTGAATTAATTCCCGTTTGGTTAGATATGCTACTAAAAAATAATAATCCTGGGTGCACTCATTAAGTATGTGTCAGAGCAGCAGCTGCCTCTAGAAGGAAGGAAGGAACATACAAGAATCCTACTTGCATCCAGATGTCAGGTTGGTTTTAGATGACAGACAACAGCAGCATGCCACCCTCTCCTACTTCCACCTCTGACCTCAATACCAAAAAACTCTCCCATCTTCCTTTATTAGAGTAGAAGGTTCACCATACAACACATCTTGGTCCCCGTCTAGTTAGCTATTACATCACACTCTGTATATTACAAGGTACAACATTTGGAGAACCTAGAATGTTACTGACAAGCTTTCAGATATGGAGGCGTGCCAGTGACTAACTGAAAACATACATACAATGTCATACAAGTGGGGCATACACATAGCTTTAAAAAGTGGAAAAGCATTGCATTAGACAACCATACTTGATGAGTAAGTAGATGGTCTATAGACAACTCAGTTAAGCTTTCTTAGCCTGAAAAACACTTGATCGCTGCCCATTTAGACAGATTTTGACTAGTGAATGATAAAAAGCTCCGTACTTTATTACCAAGCCTCCCCTTAGCAAATTCAGTTTACCTTAGTAAGTTGCAGTTTATCTTCACAGTAACAAATTATTAATGCATCTAATCATGCTCAAGGTGTTTTCACAAACTCAATCTCTATATAGCTATTTAATTTCCTATCTTATGTATCGGTTATATCCCTGTGTTAAACTGCTTAATGCAGTGGTTTGTTGGCAGACAATTTACCTATTCCAGTTAATTTAGTACATTAAAAGGATTTAGGGTGATCAGACAGCAAGTGTAAAATATTGGGACAGAGGGTGGTGGGTAAAAGGAGCCTATGTAAGAAAAAGCCCCAAATATCGGGACTGTCCCTGTAAAATCAGGACATCTGGTCACCCTAAAGCAGTGGTTCTTAACCTTTACTGCAGCCTGCACCCCGTTGGTTCTCAAAATATGTTCACACCCCTTATCAAAAATCGTTGAAGTAGGTCAGTTCTTTAAACCTAGATATATTTTTGTTTATACATTTTTTAATGATTACAGTAATATACAATGTTAATAAATACGTAGGTTTGATGAAAAAAAGTAATTGTACTTACCTGCCTGTGCTTAATTTGCGTTTTCGATGATTTACCTTCTAAAAAATTCTGGCATGTCTTGCACCCCCAGAAAGGGCATCTTGCACCCCCAGGGGATGCGTGCACCCCAGGTTAAGAATCACTGCCCCACAGGGACTTGTGAAAGATGACTTGTGCTAAAAAAATGACCACGTGTGCTCTAACTTACGGAATAATCATCAGCCTTAGCAGGAGTCAAGGATGTACTTGTGTACTAGCAGTGAAACCACAGCTACTGTGTTGAGTCCAGGTCCAAACGCTTTATCTGCAGAAAGATGTTAATAAGTTGGAGAGTATTCAAAGAAAACCAATTAAAATAAGGGAGGGAAGTAATTAATTTGAGTGAGTGAACAAGATATGTATAACTTGGTTGGCTAAGTGACTAAGCGGAAAGGAAAATAATCTCCAGATACTGGAAGGATGTAAAGGAATTGTGTAGGAAGCCGCTGGGGGGCTAATTAATAGTAATGGAATGAATGCAAACATAGGGAAGTTTAATTTGTATATCAGGGAAAATTTCTTAACCAGGAGCTCCAGTAGGGCATGTGAATTAGACAACCAGCCAGTTAGACAATGATCTAGTTCACCTGACCACAGCTGGCCTCCCTGAGCATTCTTCAGCCACAGCATTTGGTCCTGGCCAGAGTATCCTCTACCAGACAAGGGTCTGTGGAAAAAATATTCCCCCTGCCCTGTTTGAGACATGCTCAACTCAGACCTAGCTGAATGCTGATCAGCGGAGCATTCCTTAAATCTGCCCAAGTGAACTGAAAGTGCTCATGATGTCATCACTCAAATCTGTTTGGCTGCGTTCGACGTTTGAATAAACTGATCCTGTGATATGGGAGCCACAGGGGGAATGGGGTGGGGGACAGAAGGAGGAATGCGGGAATCCACACATCTCCTCTCTTCTGTAAGAGATGCACAAAGTGAATTTATAGGAGTTGAATAAAGAAATGTTGAGGTTGCATGACCCAAGATGACAGCATTTGACCTTAACAGTTTTGCTCACTTGTGACACTCTCTCCAAGACCCAATCAATTTCAATAAGAAACAGCATAAAGTATGATGCCATCTTAAGCAACAGGTAATAAAATAACTCTGAAAATATGATCATTTTGAGTGAAAAGCAGCAGAAACAGGCCATACTAGTGAGAGAGGAGAAAATAGAGCTATGAGAAAAAAAGTCTGCAGCTCTGAGCATATACAGGGATTTGCTTCTACATTCATATAAATCACTTCCTCTTTATATCCCGGCTTAGTGGAAGCAAAATGCCATATTGGAGGCTTAGAGAACAGAGGCCATTCAGAGCAGCTAAATGGAGTGGGTTTAAGTGATAGGACAGTTTGATTTGATCCAATATTCACTTATTAGGCCTGTGTGAACAGGTAGTCTTCCCACCCGTTGCAAGACAGTCAATCATCCCGATGTAAAGTGAAAACTCACTCTATCTTAAGCAGTCATTTTAGATAGATTCACCTTCAATTACATTGTTGAACATCATGAGGAGGTATCATAACACAATACTGTCTTGGCTTACCAGTGCTTCATACATGCGGCTCCCCAAAAAATTAAGGTAAGGGAAGAGTCCAACAACACAAATGTTTCCTTTTTGATACTGAGATTGATATTACCTATTGTTTGTATAGCTGATATTTTGTCTGCTTAGTGAACTTCTGACGCTTTCGTACAAGTCTTCCTCATGCTGAAGACAAACTTATTTACCTGCCATTGTCTTAAACTATAAACTGCAAGAATACTACATTCTTGGAGTCCAGTGGTTCCAGTGTTTGACTGGTAGAACTTGCTAGCCACTAAAAAAAAAAAAAAACAACCATCCTTATTAAACTCAAAGTTATGTGATCTGAGGTTAGAATGCTCACAAAATTGCTATCCTGTAGTTCTACTCCAGAGCAATCTGATTGCCTGGGAAAGAGAGAGAACTGTCCATTGAGACCTCTTCTGATCAGTCCCAAATCTGTAGCTATGATGTCATTCCTAGTATCAAAAAGGGAATGCGAGCATCTTGGACCTCTTCTTGAATGAGGTAAACAGTTCTTACAGAGTCTGTTGTAATACTATATAAAATGAAAATACAAGCAGAGGCGGTGAGTTACATGTGCCTGTGATGCCCTTGCTCCACAAATATTCAGGAACGTGGGCTCGGCTACACCAATGTTTGGACTTATATTTTCAGAGCTGTCCCATCCATAGGATGGACCAGGGCAAACGTCCCGGGCCCCACACTTTGTGGGGCCTCATGCTTCAGTGGGATGCGGGGTCCAGGGTGGCCTGGGGGCTAGCAGGGGACCTAGCGCCGGCAGCAGCGAGCAACCCAGCCCCAGCCTGCCCCACTCCGCCCTGCCCTGCCTCACCCTGCCCCCTGCCCATCCCCATTCCACCCATTCCCCCAAGCCTCCATCCTTTCCAGCTTCCGCACCCTTCCCGAAGCAATGCGGGAGCCAGCAGGGTCGATTGGGGCGGGCTGGGGCTGGGTTGCTCGCTGCTGCCAGTACCACGCTCTCCAATAAATTGACAGGCCACCCTGGATCCCGTGTCCCCCTGAAACACGGGGCTCCCCAACATGTGGGGCCCAGGGCGGTTGCCCTGGTCTGTTCTATTGGTGGGACAGCTCTGCTTGGACCCATTCTGGGCACCACCAAAAATTATACAAACCTGGCATCCATGGATACAAGTACCTATTTTTGAATTGGAACCCTATTTTGTCTACGTATTTCAAACAGTGAAGCTCAGCAGCTTCCTGAGAGGCATACCAGCAATGCAAGCTATTCTGCCTAAAGGTCAATTGGTTGGCTCAACAACCCACATTATGAAAGAAAGCCATAATGTACACAATCAATGCTGCATGTTGTGCCAGGAGGAAACAGCACTTTTCCTCAGTTAATTGTAATTGACATCTAATCTGCATATTTTGTTTGCTGTAATAGTGTAGAACTCTAGTGTAGAACTGATGCTATATTTACATGGTAAAGGAAACACGCTCAACTGCTACTTGATCTTAAATTACTCAAATTGTGACACGTGCCTATTAGAATGACTTGTTTGTAGGTCAAAGTGCAGAGAGAGATTTCAGCATTAAATTTCCTTGGCAATTTACAGAGCACAAACAACACTGAAACAACCACCATGGCACGCCTTCAGGGCTTGACACACTGAGGGGAGAACAAGCTATCTAGCGCTCCGAATATGGTACACTAAAATGTCAAAGAGGTTTCAGTTTCCCCATCCCATAAAGGATTAATGCCCCACCTAGCGTCTGTTCAGGGCACTGTTTATTGGTTGTATTGACAGTCTTTAGCAGACCTCCCCAAAAAAGCAGTTCAACCTTTCCCTGACCCACAGGGCTCCCTCCTGGCAGCTCTTCTCCAGTCTAGAAGCCCCAGCACAAGCACCAACTTGCTTCTATAGTTCTCCTCAGCCTTTCAGCCTTTATGGGAATCAGCTGCTCATCAAACTGTCACCTGACTCCTTCCCTGCTGAGTCTGATAATCCCCTCTACAAGGCCCAAACACCTGTTTTTAAAGGGCCTCTGGCCCCAGACGCTCTGACCCTTAAAGAAGCAAACCACCCTGTTACATAGGGCTGTAGGTTTAAAGTGATCCCAATAACTCAGGACAGAATTTTCCTAGGAAACAGCCAGACTGAACAAAATCATTAAGGAGAAGTTAGGACAAACAGGTAACTTCAGGAATATATAATTCTATGGATAGGACACAGAATAAGTTTGTAGAAGTTGGATTGTAGCTATGTATGAAAGCCAAAAAGAGAAACAGTAGAACATTGCACTGAAACAGACCATGGAAATAATGACATCAGCTCCCAACATCCAAGAGATGTACTTCAGTTGGACCCAATAGTTGCAGGTAATTGGAAGGGATGCTCTTCTGCATCAACATCCACTGCTCCTGGCTGAATGGGCAAAAAGCTTTCATAACTTGATATTTTTGATCAGGCAACTACCAGTCTGCCTGTATCTAACCAAACTACCAGCAGATTGCCTAATAGAGTAGTACAGATGATGTAACAGCCTTTTTCAGTGGAGGTGGCAGACCCACTTATCTTAAATTAGTATCTTAAATGTCCTTGTCCACAACCACATTGATGTCTGTAAGCCAAGGGACAGTGAGGTTTAATGTATATGAGTGAGAGCTGATGCTGAAGCTTGAAGATCAGTTGGTCATATACCAAAATTAACTATCTCCCCCTGGTGAAGGCCATCTATGATGCAGGCCAATACATTGCTACCCTCTTGAAAGCCCCCTGGAGCATACTGTGCCCTATAATCTTTACTGAAGGAGAAGCCCTCTGATTCAACCATCATTCCTCCCTGCAGAGTCATAAAAAAGCTATACAAAAGAGGGGAAGCAACAGATGTAATCTGACAGCAAATGTGAAATAAGGAAGGAGCATCTCAGCAAAGACACCATAGATGTTGAGGCACAAGAACACAAGTCTGAAGTCCAAAAGCATGCTGAAATTAGTCATTTAAATATCTGTTTCCAGTTTTGTTTTTGTTCATTTCTTTTAATGTGAACATTTTTAATTACATTTATTTATGGGTTATTTATTTGTTTGGTTTTTATTGGGGCTGGGAGAGAAGAAAGGAAGATATGAATAGCCCACACAAAACATAAGGTTGTTGTGGGGGGAGGAAGGCTAAAGTAGACAATATGGGAATTGCCACGCAGGCTAATTCAGTGTTGATCCTTCATTGTTAGTAAATGTGCATGGCAGGAAGGGGGAATTAAAGTCTCAAATCTAGCAGCTGGATGGTACCAGATGAGACCAGCTCCAAGCCCTGTTGGCAGTTCCTGAGCCAAAAGAGACAGCTGAAAATGCAATGTTAAGCTGATAGTTTCCCACCATTACCCCAGTAAGCTTCTCCCTACCCCACACAACAAATAGAAAAAACAGAGGGACATCTGTATCTGTATCTGTATGCCCTGATACTTATATGAGTTCTGCATCAACTGATGACTGACCCCCCTACCAAATTTTGAGGTACTCCATAATTTGTGCACAAGAGGGCATAGTGGCGAGGTCAGGGGCCCTATCAGAAATGAGCAAGGTCATGCTCCTTAAGTCCCATACCTATTTCCTTCATACAATATGGCAAATCTAATCAAACCTCTAATCTGAGCTCTCTCTCAGAAAGGAAGAAGTATGTAAAGCCTACCATTGTGACTGCGGCAATGGCCATGAACCACTTTTGTCAATGCCAAATCACTTGCACCTCATCTCTAGGACTATGCTGGCCTTGTTGTAGGCTTTAGCCTTGCTGTTAGAGTAACTGTCAAACACCTTTCCCCCGGTGACAAGAAAGAAAATTAGTAATGTTGTTACTAATGCCTATAATATGCATATCCCTGAGAGTGCAAGTTTGATGAAGTTGGGACGTATATTGCTTTTGGGTATTTGTTGGATGAGCAAGTGAAAGCCTTATGGCGTATTGGAGTCCATTATCAAGTGTATTGTAGGTAATGAAGGTGGCAGAGCATACAAGAGCATTCTACCATAACTTCTTATATCCATGCTTTTAAGGTTTTAAGTGGCTGGGGTGTGTCCTTAATTGCTACTAAAAATTATTTTTGTTAGTTGATTTCCTAGGTTTTTTATATAGGCTTTAGGGTACCTCAGTGGATAGCTACCAAGAATTAGGGAGAAAGGGAGCTGCACCTGCTTGGGAATTAAAACGAGAAGCTGTGCTGCTAAGGTGCCCCTGACTATGTAGACCCTCCTGAAGCATGCTCCTCAACCTTCAAACCTGCCAATGTGTGACAGCCACCACTGTGATTGGCATCAGGGCTGAACTCCAGAGCTAAAAACATGAACAGTTAGCGTTTATGCTAAAGAACTAGCCTCTGAAGTTCCGAGCTATCAGATTCGGAGCCTCAGGCATGGAGAGGCACACAACCCGCACATCGACAAGTGCATCATACAAACAAAATGTGTGACAAACAGCTGAAATGTGACACATATATTTTGTTGATTCCCACCATAATGTATAGATTGTATTTAAGTACAAAGTTTAAAAGAAGTCTTTTCACTCTGTGAACCACACAGTGCCATCTGCCCGCATAAATTGGCAGCAGGCTTTGAATCCCTTGATCTTCAAATTGCTAGCTTAGGCCAATTACTGTTTGAGCTATGCTAATAATTGCTAGCCACTTTGTGGATTAGTCACTGAATGAGAACTTGACATGTGCTTTCTGAGTGGCTTACACAACTGTTTACTAGTCAGCGGTTGAATATTGATGATCAGGAATCCTGGATTCTGTTCTTGGCTCTGAAAAGTGTAGACCTGGCTTGACATGACTAATTGGACATGGGTGTGGCCTCATTTTTTGGGAGACAGTATTATCAGTAGGCTGAAAGCAGAATGTCTGTACTAGTTAAAACAAAGGGGAAACCCAGGAAACCATTTATAATGGATAAAATAACAATAACTAAAATGAGCCTGGAATATAAGATGAGGTAAAAAGTAAGTCATGTATGGACAGTGTGTGCTGTCCCAAGCCAATCCCAAAACATGTGATGCACCGTATAGCAAAATGCAATATAATGTGTAAATGTATATAAAGGAAGAGGTTTGCAGTGTAACTTTGGGTGTGTGGTATGCCCTATACACACCCACTACGCTTGAGTGTGATTAATTCAGCGTAGCTTTGCTATATGCCAAATAAAAATATGAATGACAGACTCTGATGTTGAACTAAGTTCTATGAAAGCCAAGTGGAAGGAGGTCTCAGAGGGAATCCCAACAAGAGGGGAGTGCAATCATAGTGGTTAGAAATACAGTAACTGAAACTGGTTTAGTCAATCTGAAAGGCAGTATGCTACAGTGAACAAGCTGAGGGTGGGAGATCTGGGGTTAGAATCCAGGTCTCCTGAGTTTCACTCCAGCACTCAGGGTCTTATAACAAGAAGTGCTCAGAAGCCTTAACAATAGGCATGACTACCTCCAAAAAAGGTTTTTTCAGCAGCTCTTTGCTGGTTGTGACTTGCATGGAAATACAAAGAACAGTTAGCTTTAAACTCTTGGTCTCCTCTTTCCTAGTTCAGGGAATTATCCCCTATGTTATAGAGGTATGCTAACTCACTCTCTTTCACCCCATTATTTGTGCCGGGGCTGCTATGTTGTCAAATTCAGCAGCTTAAGCTTGATACATACATTTTCAATTATGGCTAAAAATTATAAAATGCTCTCTAGTCAAGCACAGCTATGTATAACTGATACTCCGGGAATCAGCACATGAGGAGCAACAGTATGCACAAGGGGCAGATCCCATAACCTGAGTATTTTAGATTCCTTGGAAAGGGCATACAAAGAAAAGTGAGACAATGCAGTGAAAAATTGCCCAAAAGGGGCAATTTTTGAATTGTTACTTCTTTTTGTCAGTCCATTTTTCAATCACACCATCATGAAAAATTCAAATCATGCTCAAAGTTTACATTCTGTGTTTTAATTTTAGCCATGTAATGCAACCTTAACTATGGAGTCATGATCAGAAACTATAATAAATATGCAAACAAGCTTACACATTAATGAACCAAGACCAGATGTTTTGAAATCATCCAATTACTAGAAAATGGTTTGCATAGATTATAATAATACCTATATTTTTTCCATATTAGGAGTCTGAAACTATCTTCTTTAAAACCCTTCAATCAAACTTTCAGCATGTGCAAGTGTATGAGAATCAATCTCTTCAGAAGAAAGCATTGGCTTCTATTCCAGTCCAAGCATTGAAAGAGAGAGCTCAAGAAAAGTTAGCACAAGCCAAAAAAGTGGATGACGGTATTAGTTCTGACAATTTACGAGAAACTAAAAATACTAGGTTAAACATTTGGGTGTAATGTGAATGTTTATAGACTAGGATTTTCATATTTTTGTGAGTTCAGAGTACTAGTTTTAAACTACACTAGTATTCAGAATGTGTGTAGTATGCCATGTTATTAGTTAGTTTATCTTCTTAGTCAAAAAAGAAAAGTGCTTGGAGAATTAATGCTAATTCTTAGTTTAGGTTTGTTTTCTTTGTTTAAAATCATATAAGATAAAATTTTGAGGCTCACATTTCTTCTGTCCTTCAGGTTATCCTGTTGAGTACCAGCGCATCATATGCATTTAAAATTCACGTGTGCACAGGACTGAAGTAAAGTCCTGTATTCTGTACAGATGGGGCTTTGAGAGGTTTTATAAATTCAGTTCAGCTGAACCATTTCTTAAATTTATTAACCTTCTGTCCTGTCTTCCATTCTCATCTTCCTCTCCTCATCCACTGTGCACTGATATCTTAAATTTTGTATTTTCTCTTCCTTTGCATGCTTTTCTTTTATGTCCACCTGCTGTCCATCTGTTCATGGCTGGGGCAGAGGGGGGAGGGATGAGAGAGCAAAGGAAATTTACTTGAATCCAGATTTCTGAACTAGCAGCAAATAGCATTAGAGGCAGCAGGATTCTGTACATATTACTTAGCTGCTTGCATCTGGAGTAGAATGAAGATAATAAATGTATGTTTTTAAGGAAAGGCAGAGCAATTTAAATAATTGATTGAAATCACTGTTTATATTTTTAAATAATTGATTCATGTTGTCTTGAGACAGTGTACAATTAATTTGAAAACTTGTACTATTTTAACTTTACTTTAAAATATATAATGAACTATATTACAAATGCTGTTTCTTTTTTAAAACACCACTTTTGGTAGTGTGTCTTTTCTAAATTTTATAGAAATAAAATAGGCAAAACCAAAATAATGGAAATTAAGGCCTTGATCCTGCAAACAAGTATGTGACGTCACTCACATGAATAATCTTTTTGATTACATGCCTAAAGTGAAGCATGTGCATAAGTGTTTGCAGCATCAGGATCTAAAACTGTATTTTTAATAAAAACTACTCTTTGTGGCATAAAATCTTTGTCACTTCAAAGCAAAATTGTTTCAGTTAGACTTTCAAGACGTTAAGAAATTTATTTTGAATTTTTATGCACACGAGCCAAAAAATTCTAAAAAAAGGAGTGTAAAATTAGCCTTCTATACCCAGATTTAGGCACCAAAAGGTGGGATTTTCAAAAGTACCATAGTGACTTGTGTTCCGAAGTCCTATTGACTTCAGACTGCATACCCTGATGGAAGAGTATCAGAGAATTTCAGCTTTCTTTACTTGTGGAAGTTAAGTATTTTACAAGGTTATGTTGGTTAAAAATACATAGGGTCCTACCAAATTCACGGCCATGAAAAACACATCATGGACTGTGAAATCTGGATTCTCCCCATGAAATCTGGTCTTTTGTGTGCTTTTACCCTATACTACATAGATTTTATGGAGGAGACCAGTGTTTCTCATATAGAAGGTCCTGACCCAAATGGGGTCACGGTATTGCCACCCTTACTTCTGCGTTGCCTTCGGAGCTGGGCGGATGGAGAGCAGCAGATGTTGGCTGGGCACCCAGCTCTGAAGGCAGCACCGCCAGCAGCAGTGCAGAAGTAAGGGTAGCAATACCATACCATACCATGCCACCCTTACTTTTGCGCTGCTGCCTTCTGAGCTGGGCGTCCAGAGGGTGGCGACCGCTGGCCAAGAGCCCAGCTCTACAGGCAGCAGTGCAGAAGTAAGGGTGGCAATACCATACCATGCCATCCTTACTTCTGCGCTGCTGCTGGTGGCAGCTCTACCTTCAGAGCTGGGCTCCTGGCCAGCAGCCACTGCTCTCCAGCTCTGAAGGCAGCAACGCCACCAGCAGTGGTGCAGAAGTAAGGGTAGCAGTACCACAACCCTCCCCGTACAATAACCTTGAGACCCCTCCCAACTCCTTTTTGGGTCAGGACCCCTAAAATTACACAGTGAAATTTCAGATTTAAATAGCTGAAATCATGAAATTTGCTATTTTTAAAATCCCATGACCGTGAAATTGACCAAAATGGAGCATGAATTTGGTAGGGCCCTAAAAATACAGGATGGGGTATTCACTTATCAGTTTTATGTTTGAGATTGTGTTCTCATAATAATAATACTAAAATGTTTTCACTGAGCATTTAAAGTATGGAATTACCTAAAAGAAAAAAATCACTATGTAAATTATGAAATTCTTCTAACAATTAGGAAAGAAATTACTACAAAACAATTTGAGACTAAAATGGAGGAAAAGAACTAACTAGTAATATGTAAACAAGAAATATTATTTAACTTTAAAAAGTTGATTTAAACCAAAAAAAATTGATGTTTTTGATATTTTTTTAAAATAATGATTTTTATCCACTCTTCTTTAAGGGGAATGGGGCATGTGTTCATGTGACCCCAGCCTCTACCGCGGATGTGTCCAAAGCGGCACTCAAGGTTTCAGACCTTGCACCTTAAACTCAGGTGTAAAAGAGTATGGGGAAAACTTTGCCATTTGTTAGGCAATGACAACTTAAATGCAGAGGTAGTGTGTTAACTTTAATTTTAAAAGCTGTATGGAAAGACAGACTCCATTGAGAATGGGCTGTATGGAAGGGAGTAGCTACTGTTGCTAAGAAATAATCTACCCTGCCTATTTCCTTTTAAATCTGTCACTGTTGTATTAAGACAGCCACCTGGAGAAATTACCAGTGCTATTGGAGAACAGTTATTACATGCAGATCTAAAAAACCTTTGTGATTTTGAAGAACAAGCCAAAGTAATAGACATTTTGGCTCATAAAGATCACTCTGATAAAGTTATGGTCATTTGAACAAGAGATTACAATGCTTGTCTTCATCCTCATTGGCCACCTGCCATTAGCAATGAAAATTGACCAGAATTATGTGTACTTTTAACTTTTGTGATATCTGGGTATTTTCAAACAATCATTTCTTGTTGAAACAGATCATATTTGTCATTATTTTTATGCTGAGCCTTTCATGCGGGATTTACTTTATGAACCCAGAGAAGAATATTTATGTAATAGTAGCAATTTTCTTTCCATAGAGGGGCATCATTATATTCACCACTAACCAACAAAAAGAAAAATTGTCCTTTGATTGAAATTACCTCATTTAGTTTCTGGCAGACAGTTCAGAGAAAAGGTAGCAGTAAAATAGACACAAAGCATATCCAGTATATAAGCAATAGATGCTATTTCTGTTGAATCATTTATGGAACATTTTAAATTTGTATAATGCTAAAAAGGTCCAGTACCCTGTCTTCCAACAGTGGCCAGTGCCAGGTGCCCCAGAGGGGATGAACAGAACAGGTAATCATCAAGTGATCCATCCCTTGTTGCCCATTCCCAGCTTCTGGCAAACAGAGTCTAGGGACACCATTCCTGACATCCTGGCTAATAGCCACTGACAAACCTATCCTCCATGAATATATCTAGTTCTTTTTTGAACCCTGTTATAATCTTGGCCTTCACAACATCCTCTGGCGAGATATTCCACCAGTTGACTGTGCATTGTGTACAGAAATACTTCCTTTTATTTGTTTTGAATCTGCTGCATATTAATTTCGTTTGATGACCTTTAGTTCTTTTGTTATGAGAAGGAGTAAATAACACTTCTTTATTTACTTTCTCCACACCAGTCATGATTTTACAGACCTCGATCATATCCCCCCTTAGTCATCTCTTTTCCAAGCTGAAAAGTCCCAGTCTTATTAATCTTTCCTCATATGGAAGCTGGTCCATACCACTAGTCGTTTTTGTTTCTTTTTACTGAACCTTTTCCAATTCCAATACATCTTTTTTGAGATGGGGCAACCATATCAGCATGCAGTATTCAAGATGTGGATGTACTATGGATTCATATAGAAGCAATATGATATTTTCTGTCTTATTATCTATCCCTTTCTTAATGATTCATAGAATCACAGAAGATTAGGATTGGAAGAGACCTCAGGAGGTCATCTAGTCCAACCCCCTGCTCAAAGCAGGACCAATCCCAACTAAATCATCCCAGCCAGGGCTTTGTCAAGCCAGGCCTTAGAAACCTCTAAAGATGGAGATTCCGCCATCCAGTGCTTCACCACCCTCCTAGTGAAATAGTGTTTCCTAATATCCAGCCTAGACCTTCCCCACTGCAACTTGAGACCATTGCTCCTTGTTCTGTTTGGGGTGTAGGAGGGTGCTCCAGACTGAGACTGAGAGGTTCGGAGGGCAGGAGAGGGATCAGAGCTGGGGCAGGGGGTTGGGGTATGGGATGGGGTGTGAGGGCTCTGACCGGGGGTGCGGGCTCTGCAGTGGGGCTTGGGATGAGGTGTTTTGGGTGCAGGAGGTTGCTCCGGGCTGGGACTGAGGGGTTCAGAGGGAGGGAGGGGGATCAGGGCAGGAGATTGGGGTGCAGGGGGGCCTCGGGTGCAGGCTCCAGGCACCGCTTACCTCAAGCAGCTCTCGGAAGCGTGTCCGCCCTTCAGCTCCTATTTGGAGGTGCAGCCAGGCGGCTCTACATGCTGCCCCGTCCACAGGGGCTGCTCCCACAGCTCCCATTGTCTGGGAACCGCAGCCAATGGGAGCTGTGGGGGCAGCGCTTGCAGATGCAGCAGCGCGCAGAGCCGCCTGGCCATACCTCCGCATACTATGTAGGAGCCGGAGCTGGGTCATGCCACCTGCTTCCCAGAAGCTGTGCTGGAGCGCTGGAGCAGGGCAAGCCCCTGACCCCACTCCCTGATGGGAGCTGAGGGCCAGATTAAAAGGTCTGACAGGATGGATGTGGCTGCAGGCCGTAGTTTGCCCACCCCTGCCTTAACCTGTTCTTTCACCACTGAGAGCTGCTAACCTCCTCCCCATACTGGCTGCCCAGTGCAGCAGTCTGGGAGCTAACCTTGTCTGTGAAGATGGAGGCAAAAAAATCATTGAGTACTTCAGCTTTTTCCACATCATCTGTCACTAGGTTGCTTCCCCCATTCAGTAAGGGACCCACATTTTCCCTGACCTCCTTCTTGTTGCTAACATACCTGTAGAAATCCTTCTTGTTACCCTTCACATCCATTGCTAGCTGCAACTCCAATTGTGATTATATCCCTGCATGCTCAAGAAATATTTTTGTACTCCTCCCTAGTCATCTGCCCAAGTTGCTATTTCTGGTAAACTTCCTTTTTGTGTTTAAACTCATCAAAGATTTCTCTGTTAAGCCATGCTGGTGGCCTGCCATGTTTGCTATTCTTTCTGCACATCAAGGTGGTTTGATCCTGTGCCCTCAATAGACCTTCTTTAAAATAAAGCCAGCTCTTCTGGACTCCTTTCCTGCTCATCTTAGCCTCCCAGGGGATCCTGCCCATTAGTTCCCTGAGGGACCAAAATCTGCTTTTCTGAAGTCCAAGGTCCGTATTTTGCTGCTTTCCTTTCTTCCTTCCCAATATTCTGTTAGCTTTTTTGATGGCCATTGCACACTGAGTGGATGTTTTCAGAGAACAACAATGATGCCAAGATCTCTCTCTTGTGTGGTAACAGCTAATTTAGACCCCATCGTTTTATATGTATAGTTGGGATTATCTTTTCCAATGTTCATTACTTTGCATTTATCAACATTGAATTTCATCTGCCATTTTGTTGCCCAGTCATCCAGTTTTGTGAGATCCCTTTGTAGCTCTTTGCAGTCTGCTTTGGACTTAACTATGTTGAGTAGTTTTGTATCATCTGCAAATTTTGCCACCTCACTATTTACCCCTTTTCCAGAGCATTTATGAATATGTTGAATAGTACTGGTACCAGTACAGACCCCTGGGGGACACCATTATTTACCTCTCTCCATTCTGAAAACTGACCATTTCTACACGTTGTTTCCTATCTTTTAACCAGTCCATGGGAGGATCTTCCCTCTTATCCCCTGACAGCTTACTTTGTTTAAGATCTTCATTTAATACGAGTCACTCTAGTTCATCACCCTGGATTATCTGTGTACACCACATCTTTTTTTCAGAATGTTGAAAATATAGTGCAACTTGGGTTTTGTATAGCCTTATAAAAATATCATATTACAGCTAGTCCAATTTGTAAATGCAAACTACAAGCAAACAAATAAAATATCGTATAGGCATTAACGTCTGTGACTGTGATGTGATCTAGATTATGAAGGAGCAAATGTCAGATTTATGGAGAACATTTATGAATGGGGGAGAGAGGAAGACTCAGGGTATAGTATTCAAAATATTTTTATGTTAAAGGTGGTAAGGAATCAGAACAAAGAAGAGATGGGTCTCAAAATTGGATTTTAAAAATCAGTCAGTTAGGTGCAATGAGGCTGTTCCAGATGGTAAGTAAATAAAGAAGTGTTATTTACTCCTTCTAATAACTGTAGGAGAGAAGGCTCTACAACCTGCTGCAAATAGACAGAAGAACAGGACAGAAGAGTCTGTTATTCAAGCATAGGGGAACTGGCTGGACAATGGAAAGATATGGGGCCAGACAGCAAATGTCTAGTTTGGAGAAGTTGAACTGAAAGGACACATTTGCTTAATAATTATGAATGAAATCAAAACATAGTTCACAAACCTTAATTATTGGAAAATATGCACTGTTCTGTACAATTTATAAAAGTCTGTTCTTACGAGAGATATTTGGCTATACTGCCACTAGCTTCTGGTAAAAAAAAAAAAAAAAAAAAAAAAAAACCTTGGGGATTTTGGAGTCAAAACAATTGTTATTTGTTGATTAAAAGCTATTCCATACCTCTGGAAAAATATAAGAGTTATTATGTTCTATGCTAAATTTCTCTGTGTTCAATCCTTTTCTGTTCAATTCCTTATTCTAAATTTCTTTTTGGCTGTTTGTCTTTTTTTAAAATATGATTTACCATTATTCAATCTTTAAAATCTTATTTTTTAAAAAATAGCATCTATGTAATAATTTCTTGGTTGATACTTCAACTCTAGTTATGATAAAGGTCCAGATATAGTAATTATGTAGATATTGGAAAGGTCAAATGAATCTGAACTTGGTTAATCTTGTTTGAATTACTATGTTTTAATATTATAGGAACCCATGTGAATGAAGATGATTTTTTGTTGTTGGAGCTTTTGCAGTGGTTTAAGGGTGAATTTTTTCAGTGGGTGAATAACCTTGCTTGCAGCAAGTGTGGTGGTCAGACAGAGCCTAAAGGTCTCTTATCACCTAACGATGAAGATCTGAGATGGAATGCAAACAGAGTTGAAAATCATCACTGTAACCAGTGCCAGTTCAGCAATAGATTCCCAAGGTAAGCATAACCTTGGATTTTCTAAAATGCTACTTTGTATTTGTGTATTCTGTGAATTATTGAGAGATCGTTGCTTGTATTTTGTTTTACATAGATTGAAAACCATACTGTAATACATACATAGATCATTTTAAAGAGTACCATGGGATTGTTGTGGGTGCCGATATTTATATTTTATCACCAATCAGCCTAGAATGCTTAATTTTAAAAAAATTATTGCATTTAAAAAGAGGGCCCTGTTTTTATACGGTGTATCTTTGACTGATCTTACCAAAAAGAAAAGGAGTACCCGTGGCACCTTAGAGACTAACAAATTTATTAGAGCATAAGCTGAAGTGAGCTGTAGCTCACGAAAGCTTATGCTCTAATAAATTTGTTAGTCTCTAAGGTGCCACGGGTACTCCTTTTCTTTTTGCGAATACAGACTAACACGGCTGCTACTCTGAAACCTGATCTTACCAAGTACATTTTCTGTATATAATTATTTTAATTAATATATATGCCATTATCAAAGTGGTTTTTAAAAAGAAACAAATAAACTATTGCACTTTCTTGGGGAGTCCACAAAAGAGGGCATACTTCTGCTGACTGTAGCAGCAGATATGTACTAATTTCAGAATTGTGCTGACATCTGTCAATAAGGTTAGGGTACACAAATCCTATTTAAGTTGAGTTTTTTAAAATAAGAAAATAAGAATTTTAGCTCTCTTAGAAACAAGGAGATGGTCATTCAGATGTTAATTTTGTCCAGTGCAACAATCATCTTCAGCAACTAGTGTGAAGTCAATGGCACTGAGAACAGATGGGAGGACTACAGAACCTCAGAATTATGAACTCTGAGCAAAATGTTATGGTTGTTCTTTCAAAAGGTTTACAACTGAACATTGACTTAATACAACTTTGAAACTTTACTACGCAGAAGAAAAATGCTGCTTTTAACCATCTTAATTTAAATGAAACAAACACAGAAACAGTTTCCTTACCTTGTCCAAAAAAATTTAAAACTTTTCTTTATTTCTAGTAGTTTACATTCAACACAGAATTGTACTGTATTTTTCTTTTTGTCTCTGCCGCTGCCTGATTGCATACTTCCAGTTCCAACTGAGGTGTTTGGTTGACCAGTCATTTCATAACTCTCGTGTACATAATTCAGAGGTTCTACTGTATAACGGTTCAAAGATTTGGAAGGGGAAAATATATATTCTGTTAAAGTCCATTAACTGGTACAAAGCACATAATTTACAATGAATAAAGTTTAATTTTTCTAGGTATAATAATCCTGAGAAACTTCTGGAAACAAGACGTGGGCGTTGTGGAGAGTGGGCTAACTGTTTTACACTGTGCTGCAGAGCAATAGGATTTGAAGCTAGATATGTCTGGGATTCAACAGGTATCAGTGCTCTAGAACACCTTAAACTTAGTATAAGCATGCATAAAAATGGGACTTACAAAATCATTAGATCTGTGTGTTCATGTTAGCTAACTGGTAACTGCTGAAGTTTCACAGTATCTTATGAACAAAATCTAGGTTAAATTTCCATTTTGTCTGATTATATGAAATATTCTACAAATAAAGTAAGACTGCTATTTTCAACATGATGAAATCTTTATATCTTACATTACATATTACATTCAGGTTCTCCTACTTTCAATGAAAATAAGCAGAATTCATTGTTTGTGCTTTCTCATTTAAAAGGAGATGTTTCTGAAGGCATATAAACAGAAAATGCATTCTTCCTTCTACGCAGTTCCATGTTATTACTCCTGGGGCAATTCTGTGCCACTGTGTGGTGCAGAATTCATGTCCCCTGCAGATTTCTTTGCTTCCCCGCAGAAAAATGACATTCTGACAAGGAAGCAAAGGGAAGCTACAAGAGCAGTCACGCACCACTCCCTAGCTGCACAGGTACATCGTTTCAGGCGTCCAGAGCAGCCAGTGGAGAGGTAAATCACCAGAGTTGGGGACACCTCAGCCAGTGGCTCCTACCCTGAGCTGGGATCAGCTGCTACTCCCGGCTGGGCTGGAGGCAGGAGAGGAAGTGATTTCCTCTTCCCCTGGAAAAAGTGGCTGGGGCTGTGTCAGACTCACCCCCAGAATTCTCCCCCAGTTACAGGAAGTTCAGCATCCTCCCCTGCTTCCTGCCCCCATCGCTCAGCTGCAGGGAAGGGGTCATTGTACAGGGAGCTGCTCCCCAATCTACCCAACCCCCATGCATCCAAACCTCTCACACCCAGACACCCCCACCAAGCCTCACACCACCCAGAATCCCCCTAGCCCTCCATATCCAAACCTCACCTCATTGACCCTCAACCCCTGCATCTGGAGCCCTTCTGCACCCAGACCCCCTGCCTCTGAACCCCCACCCCTGCACCCAGATCCCTCCCGACTGAGCTCCCTGCACTCAAACCTCCACCCCGAAGAGCTCCCCCTCAACCTGCATGTCCACACCCCCATGCCACTGACCCCCAATTAACTGCACCCTGATCCCTGCCCCACCAAGCCCCACTTCCCCAGTACCCAGACCTCCCGATGAGACCCCCACACCCAGACCCCTCTACTAGCCCCAACCACTTTCACCCGGAAGCTCCTTCCGAGTCCCATTGCCCTTGCTCCTGGAACCCCCCCCATGAGAGTCTCTGCATCCAGATCCCCCCCACACCTAGATCCCCCACTGAGCTGCCTGCACCCAGATTATCCCACATAGAATCCTTTCACTCCACACCTGGATCCTCCCACACTGAGCCCCTCCACACTTGATCCTGCCTGGTTGATCCCACCCACGTCACGGCGCTCAAAAGGAACTGGTGTGCCTCGCGCAGAGGGGCAGGGCCCCAGGGTGTTTCCGGGGCAGGCCCAGGCCTTGTGCTGTGTCAGGGTCACCACTGAGTCCATGTCTCCAGGGTAAGGGGTTGGGAGGCTGCAGGGTGATCTCCCACCTTTGTGCAGCCAGTGGCCTGTACTCCCCACTGCCATGCTGGAGCCTCTGCATTTATTTATTGACAAATAAAACTTGCAGAATTTTAAAATATTGTGCACAGAATTTTAAAAAAATTTTCACACAGAATTTAATGTTTTGGCTCAGAATGCCCTCAGGAGTAATGTTATGCTCCCTATTTAATTGATTTGGAAGAGTTTAAATATCTCAAACTGTAAAAACAGAAAACCCATCTAAAAAACATTCAATGTTTTCCTCGGCCTGTCTCTCATGCAGATCATGTGTGGACTGAGGTATATTCTTCATCCCAGCAGAGATGGCTTCATTGTGACCCTTGTGAAACTGTGTGTGATAAACCTCTTCTCTATGAGATTGGCTGGGGAAAGAAGCTCTCCTATGTAATTGCATTCTCCAAGGATGAGGTAGGGGTAGGGATAATAATATGCTATGAAATAAAAATACAAATTTGCCTTGAGAAAGAAGCTGTGCAAAGTATATCATTTTAATGGGATCTGCTAGATTATTGTAAGGGAAGACAGTCTCTTGATCACGTTGTCTATTGAAAATACACATATTTAAGAGGCAGAATATATATGTATTTTTTTAACTTCTGCAACTTATACTTGAGGTTGTTGATGTCACCTGGAGATATTCCTGTAAACATGAAGAATTACTTTCTAGAAGGACACAGGTCAAAGAAGCAGCGTTGCGTGAAACCATAGAGAGGCTTAATAAACTGGTATGTACTAATAAACTGGTATTTATGTACTCTACTGATTTGTTAAAATGACATGTATTGGAAACAGACTATGTAAATTCTTTGGACAAGGGAGCCCAGTCCTGATAAAAGTCTGTGTACTACAAAAAAAATTAAATATTGCTATTTATACATTCTTTGTGATTTTACATAGACCACTTCAGGACCAATCACAGCATAGCATTTTTGTCAGTTGAGAATTCTTAAAGTGCAGTTCTCCTCTGTGAAGTAACTGTGTAAAAGTGTCACCTAGTTATACCAGTCAGTTCTCTGCATAGTCATATTTCCTTACTTTGATTAGGGGAAAGGAAATTATTACCTTTTACTCCTGTTGGCTCTGCAGAGAAAGTGAGCTGGATTCTATTCTCTCTTGTGCATCAACAGATAAGTCAAATTTCAGTCAATTATACCTGTGCAAACAGTTGACTTGCACAACTTCAATGAGACCATAATTTTAAGACCATAAGGTTGTATAGCTGTAAGAGAGAGCCTAATTCATTTTGCAGAACTTTTTTTTACTGGCTGTGAGAGAAGAACTCAGCCTGACTCAACTCTCAGGCTGCTTGCAGGACTGTCTGTGAAGAAATAAGAAGTGTTAAATGTCAGCTTAGCATATTTGACATGGAAATCATTGAGATAAAAATGGACTCTTTCAGTCAAATGCATTTTAAAGTCATTTTCTCAAGAAAACCCACCCTTTTTAATCATATGGTAAAAGCAGGTTATATAATAATTCTGTTCTACATACCAGACTTCTTTAGGCTCACTTGATTTATCTTGAAGTGTAAAGGCATGATTTTACTCAATTCTATTGCTTCTTAAAAATATGCAACTCATACTGCATTTGTAATGGCATGCATCATTGTGAATCTACTCTTTCAGCCATTATGTGATTTTTATGCTTAGACTTATTCACCAAACCAAGACTTCTGGTAACTAGAACAGTCCACGGTGTAGAAGAAAGGCTTGGCCCAATAATCATGCCTTTTTTCTATTCCCAGACAAAAAAAAATACATTAAGATTGACAGTACATATCAATAATTTAGAATAAAATACATTACAAGGATGTTTTAATGATGCAAAAAACATGCATTATAATACCATGAAATTCAGTTAGAGTTTACCTTAAAAGAAACCCAAACAGATTAAGGTATGGACATATGCAGTTAAGGCACTCAAACATTTTTTAAAGTCACTGCACGGTACCATGTAATAACTATACAATTAGGATTGAGCATATTAATGCATGTGATCCCAGTTTATTGTTTTAACAATCAGTTTAAATCTAGATTCTTTCATGTTTATTTCTTATGCTGTCATTCCAGGGCTGAGATACAGTTGGAACTAATCTAAAAGATTATTTTTTCTATGAGGTTTTTTGCACTTTTTTTTTATTATTACAGAGACAACAATCTTTGTCAGAAAGCAGAAAGAGAGTGCTCATGGAGAGGATAATTGTGGAGCTTGTTGAGTTCATTTCTCCCAAAACTCCTAAACCTGGTGAACTTGGTGGAAGGATATCTGGTTCAATGGCTTGGAGAGTTGCCAGAGGTGAAATTGGTTCAGAGGTATTTAATTTGTCAACTGGTGATCATTTTAGGGGGGTCTAAATTGTTTGTCTCTTAATTATAGGCTTATGACTAACATTCTTTTGATTAAAGCTACAACATAACAAAAGCAGGAAATTTAAGAAAACTGAAATTAAGGTGTTTGGGAAATCAACACATTAAGTTGTTGACAATTTCTTCAAGAATTCTGGGGAATCTAATTAAGCTGGAGAGCAATTTTCTACCAACTTTTTTTTGTGAATAAAATGTAAATCAGGGCCCACTGTGAATGTGTAACTGCAACTCCCACAAAATCAGATTAATTAATGTTTACATAACCCCCCCTCACCTCAAGGTTCTTGGCTAAATGGAGTTTTTAATGTTCTTAATTCCTTATGTGGAGAGACAATTTCCTAAAAACAACCACTCTAGATAGGCCAGTACACAAAGGTATCAATTATTCCTGACATTTTGCACATCCTTGTCTTGTGATCTTGTCATTTGATGTAAAGAGGATGACAATCTAAATATTGAATTAGAGCTAGTTAAGTGGAACTAATGGATTTCATAGCAATGTTCAGATTTGAGATACTAGAGTTTATTTCAACCATACATATTTTAGGGGACTTTATTTCTGACTTACTGAATCTCATGATATGAAGGATGATTAGAAATCAATTTGAGTGCATATACTCCATTTTCACTTGTTTTCTGATTATCTTTATCAAATTCACACTTACTCTTAATTTTGAAAGCCAATCTTTATTTTTGTTTCCCTGTCAGATTTAGAAAGACATTGTTCTGTAAATTGCTATAATTAGCTGCAGCGTTCACCATTAGTCATTGAGCTATGCTTGCTCTCTTAATATAGCTTAATAATTTGCTTTTTTCTCAGTGTGTTAAATCTGTTTAACACACCTAATTCCTGCAGCCCTATGTCATACCTGAGCATGAAAAATCTTTTGTAAACTACTATTTACTGTAGACAGACTCATGGTTTCAGTTATTTTAGGATACATTACTTCCCCTTTCTCTGTGAAAGATTTATATTTATTCTAGCAAAGTAATGTAAAATTTCTAAGTTGGGACAAACATTTTTCAGTGGAAAAAACATTCTAGTATTTTTTAATTGGCTGCTATACAGTTTTTCATAAAGAACTGTGGACCTCTTTGGTGTACTGTTTATAGAATAGCTAAGGGCATGGTGATCTACTTTATCAAATATATATATTTGCCGGATGTTTATGCTAAACAAAAAAGCAAAAATAAGATTAGCATGATCCCTTCAAATACATCGCAAAATACCAATGTATAGTTTTTGGTTTTGTTCAGATGAGAAAAGAAGTCATTTTTATTCCATCTGGGAAAGAGAAGACCTCTAAACTCTTCCACCTCAGTTACAATATAGTGGAAGATAGCTATACACGACTTTCCAATAATAATGAAAAAATCACTGGCTGGGAGAAAGGTGTGTGGAAGACTGAGTCTCTATGGAGAAAGGTTGAAACGGATTGGAAAATGGTAAGGATTGCAATTAAAGAAATTTCTGTAGAATTTTCTAGATTATTAATAAAATAGTCCCAGTAAAATCTAAAATTACTAACCATATTTTGCATCACATTTCTCTTAATGCTTAAGGATTCAGTTGGAGTTGCCAAATTTTACTGTCCTGCTTCAGATAAGATTGTTAACTGATATGAGAAATTGGAAATAAAGTCAGCTTGCCTTTTAGAATGGGATGACTGACTTCTCTGCAGATAACAAGAACCCTGCTGGAGCACTAAAGTTTAAGACCTACCTTCCCCCTGTGTTGGACACACACACACAATACTGCATGTATTAATAAGGAATACTTCTTTCCAAAGAGTCTAAATTGTTTTTTCAGCGATGGTGAAATAGCTTTGTAGTATATCTTATCTCTTCATCACACAGACAAAAAGGAAGAAATTCCTTATGCTAAACATTACTCTCCATCTGCAAGAAGGGAAAAAGCTGTCAGTTACCCAGTTTATTGAAGACCCTGCCTAAACCCTTCCCATCTGCTGACACGCTGAGCAACAGAAGGATAATGCACTCCAAATCTAAAGAGGTAGAGGAAGTTAAGGCTAAACTAGGGAAGGAGACATTTACTAGCAAACAGCCACCAAGTATGGAGCTGAGCATTCTATATAGTGACTATTGTTTTGCTCTCCCTAACATCTTGTTAGCCTGACAGTTCCCTCTGTCCAGTCATACCACCAACTTAGGCCAGGCTTGCCTCCTCTCCACAATGGAAAATTAAGCTTACCAGAGAAGTTAATTTCACTCTGAAATTTGCTGTGCTGGCCCAGTATACAACAGCCTTTCAGAGCACCATGTGAGAACAGGATGGGGAAGTGCACAAAGAGGAAAGGAGGGAAACAGCTAGAGGGTAAAAGAAGATGCAACAGAGTGGGATAATGGAGGAAAGAAGAACAGGGAAGGGTAAGGGATCAGACTGGGCACTCCCCAGCCTTCCCACCTCTGCTAACAATGTGGCAGTACCCCACACCTTCAGGTACTCATATGATCAGACTTCCCATTTTCGCAAGAAACATATGGGTCCAGGTTAAAAAAAAACACTAGCCACTAATCAGGGGAGTGCTCTGTTCAAATATATGTATCTGCTCTTTTGCTCAGCTCTCTATGCTGGGTACATGTAACAAGTGGAGCAGGGAGCACTGATGTGTGACTGAGCAAGAAGAGTTTACCAGCAGTAAGCAGCTCTTCCATGAAGTTGGAAGAATTGGGGGTGGGTAGGGAAACTGACAGCAGATACCCATCAGGCTTGTAGCTGTGACATGGCACTTCTATAGAACGCCACCTTGTGGAATATTCAGTCTTTTAACTTAGCAGATGTACCACTTAAGAAGTTGGAGTCCTGCTAAACAGCTGTCCAGAAAGAAAAGGAGTACTTGTGGCACCTTAGAGACTAACAAATTTATTTGAGCATAACCTTTCGTGGAGCTACAGCTCACTTCATTGGATGCATTCAGTGGAAAAAGAGAAGCCTTCATTTAAAAAAAGAAATAGATTCATCCTCTAATTTGGAATGAAGGGAGAGGAAACCAACAAAGGCTACCCAAAAGGTAAAGTTCTTCGAGATGTTTTGCACATGTTCACTCTGATTTAAGTGTGCAAGCGCCCTGATCACAACTGTCAGAGATTTTTCCCCTAGTGGTATTTGTCGGCTTGGTGCTGGCGCACCCTGGTGCCACACACGTATAGTGCCGGTATAAGGGGCCCCCGCCGAGCCCGCGCTCCTTTCTGACTGCCTGTGCAGCTGTTGGAACTTCCCCTCTTTGTCTTGAGCAAAGTGTGTTAGTGGTTTCCACTATTTTTCATTGTAAATAGTTAGATTTTGATAGTTTAGTAGTTTCAGTACATTTAAGTAGTCATAGTATAGGACTGGGACTCCTCTCTGTACCCGGAGAGACGCTCTAACCCTCCCCCGGTACTGGGGCATGCCTCGGGCACCAGGGTTTAAATAGTGCTCTTCGTGTGGCAAGCCTGTACCTACTAGTGACCCTCACTTGAGTTGTCTCAAGTGTTTGGGAGCGGGTCACAGGAAAGAGCGCTGCAGCATCTTCTAGGAATTTAGGCACACACGCAGAAAGACAGAGCAGCAAGGTTGAAAGTCCTACTTATGGAGGCGGCGCTGAGACACACCTCAGAGCAGAGATCAGACTTGGCATCAAATATTTCGACGTCAGTACAAAGTGCTCCGCTAGTGGCTAAGAGCTCTCGGCACTGGTCCTCCTCACTGGTACGGAAGAAGAAACATTGAGGCCACCAGAGAAGACTTGCTCGCTGGCACTGAAGAGAGACAAGCGAGCAGATCGGGATAGAGTGAGATCCGTGCTGGGCGCTCTCTCCTCCCCAGCACCGTGGCAACCACTGGCAGAGGCACCGGCACCGTCAGACCCCAGTAGCGCTCAACCAATAACTGGTTGGCACCGGGCAGACCAGTTGCAGTGCCTTCTACCCCAGAAAGCCTATGCAGCTGCTAATGAGCTGATGACTTTGTCGATACCGAGCCCAGACGGGAGACAAGACGCGGCACTAGTGGCAACCACTCAGTGGCACCACGGCACTGACTACCTTTAAGCCAGTTTCAAGGACCAACCTCCAAGACCAGCCCTTCATTACTTCATCAGAGATGTCTCACAGCACCAATCTCTGCACCAGGAGGATCGGCCCGCCATGATCACCACAGTCCTCCACCTATACGTTGTCATCTTCATCAAGTTCAGACTCGGGATCCAACTATTCAAGACACCGGCACCGAAAGGAGACTCTGTGTTAGTCTCCGCAGACAATGCTATCATTGGGAGTGTCGGAAGCATGGATGACCCAAGGTGCTGGGCCAATGGTGTCTGGCATCCCTACAATGGGGCTTTTGGAACCTGTGGGGGCTTCCCCCAGGCCAAGGGACCAGCTCATGGTGCTCCTACTTGGCTGCGCTCGGAGACTGTTGTGGCACCAGGGGCACATAGGGAAACTCTGGAGCCAACCCCCTGTACTGGTCCTGATGCCGGAGCAGGTCCCAGCACCAGCGGTCAAGCAGGGATACTCCCTGGTACTGATGCCAGTACTGGAACCAGTACCAGCACCCAAGTTCTTGTGCCTTGGGAAGAGGCTGCAGTAGACACTATGGCAGTGCACATCTCTTCCTCATCATCTCAAGAGGACGAGCTCGTGCTCAAGGGGCTCTCCCCACCGCGGGACGACATAAGGGCCCACCAAGACTTGTTAAAGTGGGTGGCCTCTAACCCTGGCAGGCAGAGGTCATCAAGGAACCATTAGATGGGTTCCTAGACATTCTGTCGGCCACAGCCCCTACGAAGGTGGCCCTGCCCTTACACAAATCCATTTTGGGACCTATTAAGGTCACTTGGCAGACTCCTGCCGTCCATTCCACCACAGCAAGAGAACAGAAAGAAAATACTTTGTGCCCGCAAAAGGCTGTGTGTTCTTGTTCTCTCATCCCCCTCTTGGGTCCCTCATTGTGGCGGCTGCCAACAAAAAGGACCATCAAGGTCAGATAAGATTTACCCCCAATCCAAAGGAGCCCAGGAAAATGGACCTTCTGGGTAGGAAGGCCTATTTGATGGGGGGACTCCAGTTGGGGATAGCGAACCAGCAGGCCTTGCTGGGTCGTTATAATTACAACATGTGGAAAGTGATGAAAAAAAGTCAAAGACAAACAGACAGACCTCCCCAGGCTTGGTGGGGACCCCTTATACCGGCTCTATGAGTGCGCTGCACCAGAGGGCACCAGCGCAGGCCGTTGGATATCACTAGGGAAAAAATCTCGACAACTGTGGCTCGGGCACTCGCACACCTAAATCGGAATGGACATGTGAAGACACATCCAAAGAACAGTTATAAAAGGTAGGTAACTGTTTTTTACCCTAAAGCTAACTATGGATCTCACCACCAGCTGTAGAAAAAGAAATACCAAGTGCAGAGCAAAGCAGAAAGATAAGAAAGGCAAACTGATGCAGATAAAGTGGATTGCTGATCCTCTAGCTAGTATCCCCTATTAGCAGTAATCACCACCTTATTTATATACTGCAGTGCTGTAAACGAACATGTCCCTGAGGTAAAACTTCATAGAATTAGACCCAACTAGCTGAAGAAAACTAGAATTTAATAGGCTAAATTCCCCCAGAACTATCTTCAGCACATGGTGCTAATAAGCACAATGTAAGGAGCAACATAAGAACCTGTTCATCTAAAATCATCAGATTTTTAAAACCTTGTATCCTCAGGTTATTTCTTACAGTCTACACTAACCATCTTCCAAAAAAAATTGCACTCGGTGAGAATGTAAACTGGATTTTATCCTTCTAGATTCAGACTGCTTGCAGTTCCTTCAGTAAAGGGTAGCAGTATAACCAGGTAGGCACGAATAAGGGGACTATGTAATATAGGCAGGAAACTTTAGGTCTACTCTAAGCTGCTGATGGACCCAAATGATCATTACAGTGATTGGGGTTGCTGGAGTGTAGTGGACTCTAATCATCCCCTCTCTGACTCCTGGCATGCCAAGGCCTAGAAAGGGTGGCACAAAGCCAGCTGCATCAGTTGAGGAGTCCCACACATCTCTTTATTTGTTACACAAGCTTTCCCATCTGATTTGTGCTACCATAGAAGGGCAAAGGAGCCAAAACAGGGTGGAAAATCTGGCCCATTGTATTTACCTAAAAGCAGAACCCTACATACTTAAAACAGTACATGTCTATGTCGCTAAAATACCACGCAGTACATTAAAGATCTTCCCCTACTATTTCAATGAAGTAAACTTCACTGAAAATGTACAGCTACCCAATATCACGGTAAAAACAGGAATAAGGTATTAGAAGGAGATTCTGTGCAAAGTTTTATTGTGTACAAACTTATTTTTCAATGACTTAATAAAGACTAAGTTTTTTTACGTGAAGGTTTAGTGCCCTTATAAAGACATTTCATTTGATCTGGGCTCAGCATCCATCTTTCAATACCTTAACCATGATGTTTTTCCATTTAGGTTTATTTAGCCCGAAAAGAAGGGTCATCCTCTTCTTACATCTGCTGGAAGTTTGAGTGTGGGTCAGTCGGTCTAAAAATAGACAACATTTCCATTAGAACGAACAGTCAGACATTTCATAGTGGAAGGATAAGGTGGAGATTGCGCTCCAGCATAGCAGAAGTTGATCTGACTGGAGGTAAGTGTGAAATCTGATTGATTTTATTTTTTAAATCATGAGGTATACATGCTAATGCGAATACAATGCACTAGTACGCTGGGAAGTGGAGGTTGGAGAAACAACGTAAGCAATAAAGAAAGTTAAAATGCAGTTGCATTTTAACCTTTTCCCCACTCAAGCTTTTTGCCAAGGATAAGGAAATACGTGAGAACAATCAATATACAGCTCCCACCTGCCACATTTTTCCATATTTGGGGAAAATAAAATTAGGATCTAGCAAAATCTGATGTGGATACAGGAGATATATGGGCTCTTCAAAGCAGGGATTGTCTTTATATTTGTACATCATGTAGCAGAATGGGGCACCCAATCCTGACTGGAGCCTCTGGAGACTACCACAATACAAATAATAAATAATAATTTGCAGTGGACTTTTTCCACCATTTGAATTAGAAGATATTTGATTATCTGCAAGTCATACACTTTAATTTGCAATGGGGGAGGTTTAGATTGGATATTAGGAAAAACTTTTTCACTAAGAGGGTGGTGAAACACTGGAATGCGTTACCTAGGGAGGTGGTAGAATCTCCTTCCTTAGAGGTTTTTAAGGTCAGGCTTGACAAAGCCCTAGCTGGGATGATTTAACTGGGACTTGGTCCTGCTTTGAGCAGGGGGTTGGACTAGATGACCTTCTGGGGTCCCTTCCAACCCTGATATTCTATGATTCTATGATTCTATGATTCTAATGTTCATTACAAATTGCCTCTTGAACATGTATTCTAGCAATATAAATTATCTGTGGCAGAACTTTAATTGTTTGGGGTTTTTTTCTCCCCCAACAGATAAAATTCTTCGCTCCTATTCAGATTTCTCTGATGCAACAGAAGTTATTTTGGAAGCTGAACTAAGTGGAGGGGATGGTGATATTGCATGGCAGCACACCCAGCTGTTTAGAGAGAGCTTAAATAACTCTGGAGAAAATTGTTTGGAGATAATTATAAAACTCATTGGTCTCTGAGAACTTAAACAGAGGAGAAATGCTATTGGCAACAGGGATTTATTGTATAAAATATACTGTGGATACAATGTAAGGACTTGATTGTCAATTACCATGGTTCATACTGCTGGCATTTTATTTCCCATTTGCCAGTTTTAATTTGGCTATCGTGAAAATAATACTTTTTATACTATGGACCATAAAGAAACATTGGAATTTTGTAGGTTTATTCTTGTGTAAACTTATAGCAAATATGGAAATGTCAAAGTAAAAATGTGTTTCATCCAAAACACAAAACATGGAAATTAAGATATTCAGAGTTACAATTGATGCTCCATCCTAAACTTACTTCATAGTGAGAGGAAATAATTATGGGAAAGCAAAACTGAGTGAGGAACAAACAGCAGTTTTAACTTTGAATTTGTGGGCTGGTTTGTTTCACAATCTCTGCTGTTATTTGGAGTTAAAATTTGCACTTAATTGTCTGGTAGTCAGCATGTGTTATGTTATTTTTAATTTTAAAAGACTTGTAAAAAGGATAATATTAGCCCCTAACATCTCCTGTGGTTAAATCTACATACTATTTAGGCATTTTAAAAGTTACAATATTATTTTACATGATATACCAGAACAGGAACTTTGGATAAATACGAAGGCAGTTTTTAAGATGGCCTAGCGTGTATTGGTCTAAGTAATAAACATATTTTGGAGTATGATAGTATACTGGATAAATACATTTAAGTGAAAGTCATGTTCAACATGTACCTAGAAATTCTGTTATGGTCTATCATGTAAAACAGAGATTTAAAATTGAGTAAAAACAAATTTTTATCCTGGAAAATGCCTAGTTTGTTATACATATTTTTATACTGTATTAATCCATATTTATCCCCCTTTTTATTAAGTTGTTTACTGAGCTGATAGATCATAATCACTTTTTAAGAAGCTATTATCTTGTGTCAGTCTGAGTCACATGCACCAGATTTGGTGCTAGAAGTACATGAGGTGCTTTTTCCCCCCTTGATGCGTTAAGTTTTCAGACCACAGAATTCAGTATTTAATTTTTTGCCCCAAACACAACCAACACTACCATCCAGGAGATCAAACTTCCATTTTCAGTCCTAGTCTAGCTCCAGGGCCTGTTGTAGCCTGGGAGTGCTGTGGATGCAGTATAATGAGCCACTAGAGAGTGAATGCTTGGTTTCAACAGCTTCCATGAACTATTAAGAAATTGTGTAACTGTCTCCTCCTCCCTGCCCCCAACACACAATCAACAAACATCTGAGGGACTGTGTTGGGATTTTAAAAAGTGATGGACTACCTTATTACCTGTGCAGTTATGCAAACTAAGAAGAGACTTCAGGATTTAAACTGATTATTTGTAGGGGATTAGGAAGAGATACTCTGCACTCCCTATGTAGGGAACACTTGAACAACTCAACACAACTGAAATGCACAGAATTCCACCTAACAGAACAATATTAATATACACACATATACTCCCATGCACTCACCTAGTACAATGTGACATCATGGCTTGATGAACCTGTAGCTTCAAAAAAAAAAAAAAAAAAAAAAAAAAGAGTTCTAATAGTGAGGAATACAGGAAAAGACAGAGCTAAACGGTAAGGAAATAGTCCATATAGAAAAAGGGTTTGTACAGAAGATAGGAGACTTTGAAAGAACTAATAAAGTAGAATCAATTGAAAATATGCAAAAGAAGAGGGAATAAACTGATAGTAGAATATTCTACATTCTGCTTGAACAGCAGGAGCAGCAAGAATTACAAAGGTGTAAGGAAAACTAGTAGGTATGAGGATCTCAAAGCAATACACAGTAAAGAGGAGAAATAAATTGATTAAGTTTGTGGACATGTTACAAGACCATTTCTCTATAAATTATGGGCTTCAACTCCCATTGAAGTCAATGGCAAAGCTCCCATTGACTTTAATGGCATTGAATCAGGGCTTATTATAAGGAAGATTGAAAAGGGTTTGCAATGTTTTGTAACACAAAAGATTACTGGTGATATAGAAGTGAGGAAGCATCCCTATATCAGTAACTAATAAAAAGCAGAAATATTCCTTTAGTGCAGGATAATGTCAGGCAAACCAAAAATCAGTTTCCTATCAAACAGATCCATAACAGAATGGGTTTGGAGGACCAAGTGTATTTTGGAGGGAGCAAAGCCTCACAACCTCCTTCATTTATGGAGGCTGACATAATTCGCAGAAGACTGCATACTCCTCTGCAGGTCTCCATTCCCCTGGCGAGCAAGAGGTATAGGGAAGGGCAACAAAAATGATTGTGTCACTCGCAAAGGGCAC
This sequence comes from Dermochelys coriacea, assembly GCF_009764565.3. Classification (NCBI taxonomy): domain Eukaryota; kingdom Metazoa; phylum Chordata; order Testudines; family Dermochelyidae; genus Dermochelys; species Dermochelys coriacea. The sequence continues at coordinate 199,305,673 of NC_050069.1, forward strand.
ACACAGGGAGTTAATGTTGAGTTACAAGAAAATCCTCAGCGTTCCCTGATGTCATGAATTGTTTTTAAACAACCTTAAAGAGACTTGCAATCACAGGAGTTAGTAACTCTGAATTTGGAACCTATTGCCTCTTAGCCCTGCATTAGTCCATATTTAACATAGCTTTTTCTCAAGGGGCATTAGTAAGAGGAGTAGCCTTCTCCCCCCACAAAAGTTTTAAGATTTATATCGTGATTGTTAGCCAAAATGGCTGCCTTGATACTTCTGTAAAATTTTTTGAATAATCTCAAGAATAAAATATATAGTGAGATGTGGATTTCACAACTAATTTGAAATTTTGGAGCTCTTAAAAACCCCCAAACATTTACTAATTTTTTACAGAAAAATAAATGTGAAGACTCAACGAGTGCAAAATTGACAAAATTGATTGCAGTGTTGTAACCATGTACATTTAGTCAGTTTCTACCAGATCTTAGTTATGAGATTTGAGGATAAGACAAGCAAAGAGAGTGTTCCTGGCCATCTATTCTACTAGAAGTCAATAAGCAAGAAAAGACTATCTAGTGATATTGGACAATAAAACTCTTACTACTATGGAATTTTTGCTGCCTTGATAGGGTTGTTATTACAAGTCAGAAATTGATACACAGTCCTCTATTTTCAGTATGAAGAGAGGTTTATTAGGAATTCAAGAAAATCCTAACCATATTTGGTAATTGGGTAAGCAGATAGTGGATCAAATTTAATATTAGTAAGATGAAAGTAATGCCTGCTCAATTTTCACACACAATTTTAGACTCTGGGTTGTCCAGACCATCTCAGGTTAAAAAACAGTGGCTATGGATAGCTCAATAAAGCCATCAGCTCAAAGCAATGCAGCAGTTAATGTGCACTATTAAAATGTTTGAATGAAGTGAGGATTTAAAACATTGTAGTCCTCGTTAATCAACAATACATCTGCAACTCAGGTACTACATTCATTTTTATTATAGCAATAGCAATCAGTTGAAATACTTATTTTAGGAAAGACTTGATGAGGGAAACCCAAAGATTAAATACAAGTAAAATACAAAAATTATGTTGAACTCCCTCTTGTTTCCCTTTTGCACCCTTTGTAAGGCAGAATAATTTGAACTCTTTAGCAAATAAATTCTTTTAAATGACTTCTTTTTCTGATCTCCATTTCAGTGCAGATCAATTTTTATTAAAAAGGAATTTTTTTTTTACTTAAATGCCAGTTTCTTCCTGTGACAGCACTTGCTTTCTTTCATCAATGATTCCGTGACAAAACCATATGCTGGAATGGACTTAAAATATTGTAAGGTAAAAAAGGTTCCATGCTATGAAGTGCTTCAAAAGTATGGGTATCAATTTGTGACACCTGTGGTGTGTGTTCTTGGTTGAGTTAAATGGGGAAATTGTTAGGCCATGTGTAGAGGGAAGTCACCACTTACGTGGCTTTTTAAGAGTTTGGGATGTGAACTGAAAGAAAAAAAAAAAACAGGTTCCAATGCTGCAAGACCAAATCATAATATGTGTAGGACCTCAACCTATTACAGAATTCTACGTAATTGTGTACAAAAATGACTATATAGCTACATGGCGTACCCACACTGCCTCCAAAGCATCACAGAAATGTAAAAAAGTAATCTTTTCAAACAGGTTCTTCTGATAAGCACAAAAATTGCCAAATTAACACTTGTAATATATGGCAATTTTAAATGCCATTGTTACTCAAAGACTTACATGAGCAACCTGAATAGAAAGTCCCTCTCTCTTGGATAATATTTGCCTTATTGGTATGACATCTTTTTATAGCCGATCATAATATATCGCAAAAAGAAAAGGAGTACTTGTGGCACCTTAGCGACTAACAAATTTATTTGAGCATAAGCTTTCGTGAGCTACAGCTCACTTCGTCGGATGCATCTGTAGCTCATGAAAGCTTATGCTCAAATAAATTTGTTAGTCGCTAAAGTGCCACAAGTACTCCTTTTCTTTTTGCGAATATAGACTAACACGGCTGCTACTCTGAAACCTGTCATAATAATATATGTTTTTTTGTGTTAAAATACAATATTAACAATGTTGGGCTGTGGAATTGCCAGTCACTTGTGGCCACCAAAGTAGTAACAACAAGTAATATCTTGCATTGCTGTAAGTTCCTAGGATATCCGCATCTGATCCACAATCCGCAAACATGGTCCACGGATATCCGCATCCGCCAATGTGGATATCCGCAGATTTAAAGCGGATATCTGCAGATTTTGTAGGGCTCTGATTAAAAGCCAGGTGCACTTTACGTGAAGGGAGCCCATTGCAGACAATAAGATGATAAGAATCACCACACTGAGTCAGACCAATGGTCCATCTACCCAGTCTCTGACAGTGGCTAGTACCAGATGCTTCAGAGGGAATGAACAAAACAGAGCAATTTTCAGTGATCCATTTCCTGTCATCCAGACCCAGCTTCTGTCAGTTGAAGGTTTAGGGACACCTGCACTCCTGACCATGACGGCTAATAGCCATTGATGGACCTATCCTCCATGAGGTTATCCAATTATTTTTTGAACCCACTTATACTTAGGTTGACTGTGCATTGTGTGAAGAGGTACTTCTTTTTGTTTGTTTTAAAACACGCTGCTTATTAATTTAATTGGCTGACCCCTGGCTCTTGTGTTATGAGAAGGGGTAAATAACACTACCTTATTCATTTTCTCCATACCATGCATGATTTTGTAGACTTCTATCACATCCACCCTTAGCTGTCTCGTTTCTAAGATGGACAGCCTAAATCTTGTTAATTCCTCCTAGTTGTTCTATACCCCTAATCATTTTTGTTGCCCTTCCCTGTACCTTTTCCAATTCTAATAATCTTTTTTGAGATTATTGGGGCGACCAGAACTGCATGCTGTATTCAAGGTGTACGTGTACCATGAATTTAAAGAGGGGCATTATGATATTTTCTGATTTACTATGTATACGTTTCCTAATGGTTCCTAACATTCTATTAGCTTTTTTGACTGCCACTTCACATTTTTCAGAGGACTATCCACAATGACTCTCTTTGTTGAGTGTTAACAGCTCATTTAGACTATCATTTTGTATGAATAGCTGGGATTATTTTTTCCACTATACATTCATTTGCACTTATCAACATTGCATTTCATCTGCCATTTTGTCCTCCAGTCACCCAGTTTAGTGAGATCGCTTTGTAACTCTTTACTGTCAGTTTTGGTTTTAACTATTTTGAATAATTTTCACCTGGGAGAAAACTCAGGCATACAGGAATCAAGGGAACAGATCTTAACACAAATTAGGGCTTGTCTACACATACAGCATTGCAGCGGTGTACCAGTGTAGCTGTGCCACTGTAGCACTTCAGCAAAGATGCTGCTACACCAGGAGAGCTTCTCCCATTGGCATGGTTAATCCACCTCCACAAAAGGCGGTAGCTATGTTGATGGGAGACATGCTCCTGTTGAATTAGCACTGTCTACACGAGGGGTTAGGTCAGTATAACTACGTCACTCAGGGGGGTTGATTTTTCACACCCCTGAGGGATGTAATTATTCTGATGTAAATTTGTCATGTAGATGTGTCTTTAAATGCTCACATAGAGAAGCAGGTGATCCTCTAAAGTGGAAATGACCCCCGCTGATCCTGAATAATGTTTTGTTGCCTTTACATATTAGGCAACAGAAAAAGATTTTTCACACATTGCTTCAGAATAAAATATACTCCAAATTCTGAACATCAGGAAATGCAGAACACTGAAAATAAACTATGTTTGTCTCCTCAGTACAATGACATGAAAACAGACACTCAGACTGTATATACCATGGCTGAAACCTGGAAACACCGATCAGCAGGGGTCTGACAACATGAAATGAAAACCAATGGAAATTCCCTTGAAGGCCATTGAGGATGACTGTCAGCTACCAGGAGTCCCCCATCTCTCTCCCCACTCTCATTTGTGGCAATGTTATTGTCTCCTGACATATGTTCAGTTAATGCATTAGTAGATCATTAATGAGGACCAGCTTCCATATTGGAATTGTACAGCCTCATGTTAAGATAGGGTAAGGAGTGAAGGGTCTAGTCAAAGCTCAGAATCTAAACTGTGAGTGAGGTTGAGAGAATAAAAATAGTCATTGTTGACTATTTAGAAACCAAGTCACAATATCTTTATTTAAGTCCTGCAATCAAAATGATGGAACAGGGATTGTATGCTAGCTAGACAGATAATGAAAGGAACACCATCAACTCTCATCTAGCACTTTACAAATGCAAGTAAGAATTACCCCTATTTTACAGATGTGGAAACTGAGTCACAAGTAGAAGTGATTTAAGCAAATTCACACAGCATATTAGTGGTAGCAGCAGGAGCGGAAACTGATCTGATGACCTAGCCTCTGAACCACATGGTCTAGTTCTCACACTGTGGTGACTTCTTATTACAGACAACAAAATACAATATACAACCAAACAAATATCAAATTTGAGATGCTCCCTTAAATTCTCAGATGCTGTTTTATCGACAGTCACGTTGTTCTGTTCCAGGCTACAGCTTTGGAACTTGGTGGCCTAGCAGACCACTCCTCTCTCAATAACCTCTGCTATCTATACAGAATTTCTCAGCAGCACAGCTTTTTATAGCCGTGAAAACTCTAAGAAGCTTTTGCAGCTCTCTCTCTTTCCCCCTCAGTATCTTTCCTCTGCATCTTATTTCAGGTTTCTTCAGCTGACCAGGGCAGTTTCCTTAGTAAAGATCTTTAAAGGCAACCTCTCTCTCATTTTTCTCCTTCTGTTCTCCCAGTTGGTCTATTTTCACTGTACTGCTTAAACACTAGCAAATATCTTTTCTTTCTCTGTGTAGCGAGTTCTGGGGTAAGGGCTTTTTCTAAATACTCTTACTTGTGAGAGAAGATCCTCTAGCAGGAGTCAACAGTTCAGGGAAGCGTGGATTCCTCTCTTCAGACTTGAAATACAAAGTACCTGGAAGAAACAGTCAAACACTCAACATCAGACATCCATCATGCACTTCTGAGATGGATTATCTCTGACACTAGGGTTGCCTAAACTAAACTGATATACATCATATGTTAAGAATCTATATTCTTTTTCAACGTTTAAAAGGGTTTCCAATTTGCTACATATCAAAATGTATTAAATACAATTAGTTTTTAAATAAATCCGTCATTCCTAGCATTGGTTCAACATCATGGATTTCCTCTAATATCCAATAGTCTTAAATTTCTACTTCTAATTTGGCTCTCCGTATATCCTATTTTCCTATATAAAAAGTTATAGACAATTGCATCAGGCTAACTAAAGCTATTGTTAAATCACTATATTTGGTAGTAATAGACTGACAAGACAACTATTGCCATTTTATCTTCAAGTTTAAAAGTTAAAGGAGCAAAATGTTTAAATTCTGGCAGTATGTCCTACAAATGACCTGGTAGCTTGTAAAACTGTAGTGAAACCTTAGAAAAAACCCATACTACAACTGGCTAGCATATTGAGGATCAAGAAGCACCTTATAGACTGGTGACTTCTGATACATTTTCCCCATAAACTTCAGTTAGAGATCTCAAATACATCTCTAAAGATCTCTGGAACTGTCCCAGCTCATGAAGCTATTGCAGTCACTGTACTTTCTAAGGTGCTTCCATTGATAAAGCCTATTAAACTGCTGGAACAGAACAAGATCCTATCTACACCAGGGACATGTTTATAATCTTTCCCAATGATACGACATTCGTCCAGCACAATCAGTGCTAGCAAGGTTGGGGCCCTAGTCTACAGGGGTCATTGCTTGTCATTGCTGTTTTAAGCACTGTGAGCAATGTTAGATGATATGATGCTTAATACTGGTGGCTGTCTGCATGGAAACTCCCAACATTGTTGAACATGGATGGAGCTGAGCCAGTGTTAGCAATGGTAGACAGGGCCAAAAAGTGAGCCTACCCTACCGTCATGTTCAATGCTCAGCCCAGCCTGAAAGATAATACAAAACAATGAAGTAAAATACTCAGGGTCGTTAATGTGTTGGAAGCCAGAAGAGCAGGCACTGATCTGGGGAGCCTAGACAGGACTAACAACAAGAAGCCAGAGCAACAGAATTTGGAAGATTCCCATCCTGGGATGTGGGGATTAGGAATGGCAAAGTGGCAAGTCAAGTCAAAATCAAGCAGACTCCAGAAACCACAAACCCATGCATTGTGATTTCTATCAAAAACTTGAGAACCCACCTTTGGAATGCAAGCAAATATTTTGATTCTTTGTTTGGATTTTATATTTGTGTTTTAAGCTTAATTTTGATACTTAGATTTATAATGAAGCTATAGTTCAATTTATGGTTATCTTACATCCATTTATTCAGCTTAATCTTTTTCTACATGTACTGCAATTCCCCTCTTATCTAAAACACGTCTATATTTGGTTTTAATTCAAACAGAAGATTGTAACCATATAGCTGAAAATACATTATGTCAAGAAAATCAAGCTATTTGGTAAAAGCAAATAGCTTTTGGTAAACGGATAGATGAAAGATGTTCAAACTCAGCAAAAAGCATTACTAACTAAAATGTCGATGACACTATAAAACACCAAAAATGACAAGATTTAACAGAATTTAATGGAGAAGAAAACTCAATGGGTTACTCACAAGTCAGTTTCAGCAAGACGCCAGTTTCAGCAAGACCTCAAGACCACTATAGACCCCAGTTTTCCTCTTTGCTTGTTTACATTGCATTCTGCAAAAACTAGAAGTTTTCAGTCTAGGAAAAATAATGTTTCATATGCCAGGTTTTGTTTCTGGAGGGTTGGGGGGGGGGGGATTAACCAGTTTAAGCTACAGAAATAAATTTTAAAATTAAATTATGTAGGAAGCAGGCTCTTATTTCTTGAGGTGGTTCAGTAATGTTTTTGTTTTCTAGCGAATATCTTAGATCTTTGGTTTTGGGAAACAGTATTAAAGTTTGTTAATGAAAGAAACCCCACCTGTAATGATAATAGGATTGCAATGGATCCTGACGCACTAGCACACTGAATGTAAAGAGCATATGTCTCCATTTGTAAAACAAAGATACCATTAGAATGTTTTGTACATGACAGCGATGTGATCTGTCTTAACATTTGTTAGCAATGAGCCTCTGCTAGAGCCCTTTTAAGTTGAACATAATTGCACTGAATATTTTGAATTTAATCTAATCTTTCCATTTATGTTCTAATCATTTCTAAGAAAGCACATCAATTATTTTTAGACAGTGACCAGCTTATTTAATAATGCTTTGTATTACCATCACCATGCTATAGGATAGGTCCATCAATGGCTATTGGCCAGGATGGGCAGGGATGGTGTCCCTAGTCTCTGTTTGCCAGAAGCTGGGAATGGGCAACAGGGGATGGATCACTTGATGATTACCCGTTCTGTTCATTCCCTCTGGGGCACTGGCATTGGCCACTGTCAGAAGACAGGATACTGGGCTAGATGGATCTTTGATCTGACCCAGTATAGCTGTTCTTATGTTCTTATAGTCAAGACATTAAATTAAAAATCTTATTTACTGTAGATCTATTTCCCATTTCCCCAAAGTCCAGCATGATAATTTTTGGCATCTCTCAAAGGACATGCTTTGACATCTCTTGACTAATCTAGAGTGTTATCTTACTCTCAGAGTTAAAGAACTGCAAAGTGAAACAAAGAAAAGTGCCTTAGATATTATGATGATGGTGCACTATAGAAAACCCTAAAATAGAAAGAAGCTCATTAGTATATACATAAACCCAGTGGTGAGCTGGAGCCAGTTCGCACTGGTTCGCGCAAACCGGTTGTTAAATTTTGAAGCAGTTTTAGAACCGGTTGTTAACCCGCTTCCCAGGGGACGCTGAGGCTTTGATGGGCTCTGGCCGGGAAGTGATGTAATTCCTCCTCCAGCCACTGGGGGCGCTGCGCTGTGGGAGCCACGTGGGCTGCCGCCTGGCCCTGAGCACAAGCCCTGCTGCTGCTGCTGCTCCCCTGGCCCTGGGGCTCCCGATGCTGCCTGGTGGGTCCCTGGCTGCTCTGCTGGACCTGGGCTGTGTCCTGCTCGGGCTGCTCCGAGCCGCTCTCCCCATGAGCACCCACCACCCTGCCCGCGGCCAGCCCCTGCCTCCAGCCACCCCCACAACCCCTGCAGCCAGCCCCCGTCTCCAGCTACCCTGCCCTGCCTTCAGCCACCCCTGCCTCCAGCCACCCCTGCACCCCCCTGCCCACAGCCAATCCCTGCTGCACCCCCTGCCTGCAGCCAGCCCTTGTCTGCAGCCAGCCCCTGCCCTGCCCGCACAGCCCCTGCCACACCCCCTGCCTCCAGCCACCCCCGCACCCCCTGCCCTGCCCGCAGCCAGCCGCTGCCGCACGCATCCCCTGCCCTGTCTCCAGCTAGCCCCTGCCGCATGCACCCCGTCCTGCCCGCAGCCAGCCCCTACCTCCAGTCAGACCCTGCCCTGTCTCCAGCCAGCTCCGCACCCTCTGCCCTGCCCGCAGCCAGCCCTGCACTCCCTGCCTCCAGCTAGCCCTGCCCCATGCCCCTGTCTGCAGCTGGCCACACGTCCACTGGTGCCATGCAGTTCCCAGGGAAGTAACCCTGCACACCTGCTTTGAGGGGGGCAGGGAGCAGCTGGGACCCACACATGTGCACACCCTAGAGTGACCAGACAGCAAGTGTGAAAAATCAGGACGGGGGTGGGGGGGTAATAGGAGCCTATATAAGAAAAAGACTCCAAAATCGGGACTGTCCCTATAAAATTGGGACATCTGGTCACCCTAGCACACACCCAGGGAGTGGCGGGGACCCACACATGTGAAACGAAGCTCATTTCTTAGTTCAGGCCCATCTTTTTAAAAAAAGACTTTAGGCAGGGTTAACATACATCCATATTTTCCTGGACAGGTCAGGCTTTTTGGTTCTTAAATCGCCGTCTGGACATATGGTAACCCTGTTGGTACAAAAAATACATATTCGGGCACATCCCTTAAATCAGAACTTTTTATAGGGAACTGGTTGTTAAGATTTTGGCAGCTCATCACTGCATAAGCCTCCATGTTATTAATCATTCTAAGAGCATGGACAGGCTTTGGAAGATGAAGGAAGCATGATATTATTACTCTATTGCAGTCTTCTAGAAATTATATATTCATATTGTATTTTATAATTGAAATATACTATAATGATATACATATTATATAACACACACACACACATATACATATAGTAAATTATAATTATGTTATATATGTTATATAAAATTCTGAAAATATGTGGGAATGTTCTAGAAGCTTTTTGGAGAGGGAAGGAGGCTTAGTCTCATCCATTGCTTTCCAGACCTGATATATTCTTCTCTCTGTCTTGGCAAAGCTATCAAAAAGCCTTTGACAAGGTCCCTCACCAAAGGCTCTTACACAAAGTAAGCTGCCACTGGATAAGAGGGAAGGTGCTCTCATGGATTGGTAACTGGTTAAAAGATAGGAAAGAAAGGGTAGGTATAAATGTCAGTTTTCAGAATAGAGAGAGGTAAATAGTGATGTTCCCCAAGGGTCTGTTCTGGGACCAGTCCTATTCAACATATTCATAAATGATCTGCAAAAGGGGAAGTATTTTTTCACACAATGCACAGTCAACCTGTGAAACTCCTTGCCAGAGGATGTTGTAAAGGCCAAGACTATAACAGGGTTCAAAAAAGAACTAGATAAATTAAGGGAGGATAGGTCCCTCAATGGCTATTAGCTAGGATGGACAGGGATGGTGTCCCTAGCCTCTGTTTGGCAAAAGCTGGGAAATGGACAACAGGAAATGGATCACTTGATGATTACCTGTTCTGTTCATTCCTTCTGGGGCACCTGGCATTAACCACTATGAGAAGACAGGACACTGGGCTAGATGGACCTTTGGTCTGACCCAGTATGGCCATTCTTATGTTAATAGTCTTCATTAAAAGGTAAGGAGAGTTACGCATGCACACTGAGAGGTGAATGTAGCCTTCAGTTCACCAGCTACACACATCAATACACGGATGTCATGACTCAGAGATGAAAAATCTTAACACCAAAGAAGCCACAAAATTAGGTATCTGACAATTAGGTTCACTCAGTGATGCAATTGTGCAACTATAAGAGTTGGTATGATACGGAAGGGTGACCAAGTTCTTTCTCAAACATGCTGAGTCAGCAATTATAAACACACAATAACTTTTCCTGGAGTCCTTTCAATGATCACACTGTTATTTATTAAAAAGAAAAGGAGTACTTGTGGCACCTTAGAGGCCAACACACTTATCTGAGCATAAGCTTTCGTGAGTTACAGCTCACTTCATCGGATGCATTAGCTCACGAAAGCTTATGCTCAAATAAATTTGTTAGTCTCTAAGGTGCCACAAGTACTCCTTTTCTTTTTGTGAATACAGACTAACATGGCTGCTACTCTGAAACTGTTATTTATTGTACAGTTTGCCATGCTGACTGAAGCACATCATCTCCATGATATATGGGAAACATAGTGAGGTCAGTGATACAGAAAGAAACGCAGTGGAGATTTTACCCAGCCTCCAAGTTACCAGTCATTGGTGAAGCTTGGTGTGACAGAATATACCTGTAAACTATTGTAAATAGAATACAGAATATACCTATACACTATTGTAAAAAATTTTGTACAAGCCATGTCTTATGAGGTATCATTTAAAGACTCAAATTGCTGACTTGTAATATCATGATAAAATGCATGTAGCAGCATCATATGTGAAGTTATAAAAATAAGCTGAAATCATGACTAAAAGTATGTTTTTCAGCTAAGTCTGGGGAGTGGCTAAACCAGTTTCTCAGAGACAAAGGGCAAGTTGATGCCTCAGCCAGGTATAAACAAGGCTGATGGGCTATTACCTGCTAAGTGGCCATTCTTTGGGAGGAAAGGGGGCAGAAGCAAAAAATCTACATCTTAGTAAAGAAACAGCTAGGAGTTCCCTTCCACACAGACTGCCTGTTGCCATGCTTCAAGCTGGAAATGCTTTTCAGAGGGGTAACAGGACTACAAAAAGAAGGGGCAGATACCCCTTTCTCTCTCCCTGCCCATCACATTCACTGCACCTAAAGAGGACAAAGAAAGCAGTTGTTGGACCCTGGGGGAGGGACCTAAAGAGTTTGGTCAGTAAGATTGCTGAAAGCATGTGGTGAAAAACTTTGCTTTGAATCTAATATGGTTAGGTAAGGCACAAGTAAGCATTTTATCTTTATTTCTCTTGTAACCAGTTCTGACTTTTATGCCTCATTATTTATACTCGCTTAAAAATCTCTCTTTTTGTAGTAAATAAACTTTATGGTTTTATCTAATCCAGTGTGTTCAAGTTAGAGTGTCTGGGTAACAAGTTGTGTGCATATTATTTCCTTAAATGAATAATGGACTTAATATATTCATGCTGTCCAGGAGTGGACTGAGCAGTACAGGACATACATTTCTGGGGGAAAATCTGGGACTAGGAGTGTGTTGTGGTCACCCTGTGGTAATCTTGGAGGCTGGTAAGAGACGAGGTGGGGCTGGCCGACTGCAGCATGCATAGTCACAGTTTGAAGTGACTTACATGGTGGAGACTGTGAGCAGTCCAGGCTGGAGGCTACAGTAGCAAGGCATTGTAAAGGGCACCCCAAGTTACAGGGCAGGGGTGACACAGCTACACATTAGTCTGGATTGCATCCTGGTATGTATCACTTAGATTGAATTTTTTGTTGTTCAGCAAATAGAAGGGTATTTGACAATGAACAGAAATCGGAGAAAGGCACCATGTAGGAAAAAACGTGTGTCTTAGTCCACCAGAGCTGGGATGTACATTTCTAATTCACACTAGAATGTTGTGCACTAACTGGCCTCTGTGGACCCTTTAATATACACTAAGTTCTTTTTAGTGCATGCCAACAGGGTCCACATAGGGCATTTGGTGTGCAATACGGTGGTGCCCATTAAAATTTACACCCCAGCTTGAGTGGACATCAAGGACAAAAACAAAAAAACAAACAAACAAACAAAAAAAACCCAGCACACACTGAAAAGGAGAACACAAAGCAAAGAAAAGATATTCAGAGGGACATAGAAAAGTCATTCCAGAAAGACAACCTTTAGACTTGAGCACCCTGAACTATCCTGGTTAGAATCTTGCAGTATAAGGCCTTTAAACAGAAAGAAAATCACCCTATTTCACCACTAACCTACCTAAAGATAAAAGACAACACACAAAAAGTAGGTTGTGTAGGGTGAATATCGGACGACAGGGGGAGAGTAAGCCCTGGAATAGGGAGTCTTACAAGAGGCCTAGAAGGTGCAGTAGGCATGGCGGGGTGGAGGAAGCACCAGTGGTAATTGCAGAGATAGGCAAGGAGACAGCTGTGGGGTAGGAAGGAGCCCAAGGTACAGCAAATGAGACTGAGCAAATCTAGGTTGCTAGGCATAGGTCCATGGGCTGGAACCCAAAATAGCAGGCAGCCCTGGGTTCCCCTGTCAGTCACTGGGAAAGTGACACAGGACCTGCACTGAGAACGACAGCCTGCCTGAAAAAGCATTGGACAGCTTATCCAGTGGGACTTTATCTTGGAAGGAGGGGACTACATCATGACCTGAGTGAAGGGCCAAGTCATTATGAGGGCACACCCTGCATCACACAGAGAAGGGTCACAGTACACACAACCACTGGAAAGGGGTGCCCTATGTGGCACGAGCTAATTCCCAGATCCAGTCACAAGGAGGCGGATCTCACATAATGCCCATTGTGGATTATGCCATCTAATATGAAAATAAACAGTGTTTTATGTATCTTACTAATGATGTTCTGAAGTGTTTTTGGTTTGGGTGTTTTGTTTTGTTTGTTGAGAAGAACTTTCTGCATATGTCTTTGTAGAGCAATTCCCATAAGGGTAGTAATGGTTTATGCAGATCTAGCATGAGTAAACAAAACCTAAAATGACAGACTGGAATTCCTAAAAGAAATACCAAAGAAAAAGAGGTTGGGCAACTGGTTCCTGTAGCTGATTGCCATTCGATTTTCAGCACCTTTTGAACGTAGACTGATATGAGTACCGATTTTTATTCAACAAAGTCAATACTCCAACTCTCTCAGTCAGGGAAGGAAATTAATGTCATGGCATCCTACAAAGAAAACCCATATACCTCTCAATGAAATAGTTCAAGTCCAATAACTTTTTACAGTTTTTGGTATGAAAAGCTCCTAGTTTCCAAACAATATTGTGACTGAAATCAGTAATTTAATGTAAAAGTATTTGACCATTCACCAAGAATCAAAACCTAAGGATCATATTTCAATGGGAGTTTCTGAGTAAAGACTTCAGGATTGTTTTTTTACTACCTACTTGCTGTGAATCTACAAAATATACTGAAAATATCACCGCTGGGGAAATTCTGCATGACTGCACAGGCGCAGAACTCATGTACCCTGCAGATTTCTTTGCTACCCTGCAGAAAAATGATGGGGAAGCCTCAAGATTGGTCACATGCCCCTCCCTGGTAGCTCAGACACATCAGTTTGGGTGCCTGGAGCAGCCGGTAGAGATGTAAATCACCGGTAAGGGTGGTCTGGGCAGTCGTGCATGAGAGAGAAAAAAAGATATTCTGTCCCTCGCATGCTATTGCAGCATGCTTGGCATGTAGGGGCAGGGCTGTGGGGTGTTGCTGAGCAGATAGGCATGGGGCAGGCTCTATCCCGTCAGGCAGAGCAGAATGTAGCAGCCTGCTTGCTTAGTGAATTGTTCCCATTGTTTTAATGAATCCCCCAGGAGTATAAACCAGGTGTAAAAGTTGTAAGGCTCCTTTACGTTGCCACAGTGGTGTAAAGGAGTCTTATTGTAAGGACACTATGGCTTATAAATGCTTATGGTGCTTTAGTGATTATCACTGGTCTAAATTTTTGGACTGAAAACATTTCCTATCAAAATATGCTCCATGAACTGTATGTTACGGACCTTTCTGGAGACTGTCAATAGCCAATATAAATTGTGAGTTTGATTCACCAGCCCTCATTTGCTCTTCAGTTACCAATGATGTAACATTGAGAATATTAGTCAACAATGATATTCAACCATAACTAGAAATAAAAGTCAAACCTACCTACATTACTATTAGATAAAGGAGGTTTGGGGATTTCCTCTAATGCTCCCCACTCCCATTCTCCATCCATTGTAATTTAAATAAATTACCAAAATAACTGGAACTAGCATTATTATATTGTGTTATTTTGACAAATAAAATATGCAGAATTTTGAAGAATTTAAAAATATTTTCTGCATAATTTTTAATTTTTTTGGAGCAGAATTTAATTTTTGGCACAGAATTCCCGCAGGAGTAAAATATGAATGCTGAGAAAGGCTGAAGAGCACCGGATTAACATTTTTTATTCTTGCCATCTTTGTCAGCTGCTCCATATCAGGTGGCTGGACAAGATCAGAAACTAGGATATTCAAAGTCAAACCCAGCAACTGCCTCCAACAGCAGAGGTTCAGTTTTAGCAGCTTTGTCAGTATTGACATATTATTAGAATGGAAGACCAACAGATTCCAGGACATGCATACCAGGGAATGTAGCTACATAGCTGGCTAACCAATGGGCATCAAAAGCTTTGGTGGCCTGATAAGATTTCCAGTGATGGACAAAAACTGAATATCCAGACAGACCTCTTAAGCACCTACAGAAATCCATGTTGGTGATGCTTGATCTGATAGGAGGCCACCTTCCCTTGGGATTTGCCACACTGATAACATACTTGCTGTTACTATCTATATTTTACTCCTATATTTCACACTGTTAAAATTTTGATTCCTGTCACAGATTCTGAATTCTTTAGGGAAAGAACATGAAGTTCCTCTTCAGTTCTCAACTCCCTTGCTTTAAGGATACACTACTGCTTTTGCTATGTCATATGAATCACAAGCTGTTCAGAACTTTGTTTTCCCACATGTAGTTCCTTTGCTACCTGATCTCCTACCACTAGACAATAATAGTTGTGACAAAGCTCTGTCCTTGCCTCCATGGGTCCACATTTCCTGGCAGGATTTCGCTAGCCTCAGAGGCTCACTGTGACCCTCCATGTAACCCTTCTCTCTCTAGAGACAAGGGTCACAGTCTACTGAGCCATTTTCATCATAACCCCGCAAGGGAGGTGAGGAGAAGTTATCCTTCCTTGCATAGTCTTTGTTATCTCCCAGTCTCAGTGATTAAACAGGGGGCAGAGGTGGGGGGCGGTGGAAGCCCAGGCCCACTCTCTACTCCGGGCTCCAGCCCAGGGACCCTAATAGTATCTGCTATGGTAGCTGACCTTTTAGAAACATGACATGTACAATTCCCTGGGCTACTTCCCCCACAGCAGCCCTCACTTCCTCAAGCTCCACTTCACCCTTACCTCAAGGCCTCCTTCCTTGTGCCTGATATGGTGTGTACTGCTCAGTCTCTCCAACAGCACAACATCCTCCCACAGCTCCTGACAGGCACACCCACCTGACTAAGTGGGAGGCTTTTAACTAGTTTCAGCCAGCCCCTGATTGGCTTCAGGTGTCCCAATCAACCTAGCCTTCTCCCTGCCTTCTGGAAAGTTCTTAATTGGCCCCCGGTGTCTTAATTGACCTGGAGCAGCTGCCACTTCACTTATCGTGGTACCAGGGATTTGTTTAGCCTGGAGCAAATCACTCTCTCTCTCTGCTCTTCC
This sequence comes from Dermochelys coriacea, assembly GCF_009764565.3. Classification (NCBI taxonomy): domain Eukaryota; kingdom Metazoa; phylum Chordata; order Testudines; family Dermochelyidae; genus Dermochelys; species Dermochelys coriacea. Next base: position 199,321,411 of record NC_050069.1, read on the forward strand.
ATAGCCTTCTAGCTTGGAGGGAGGTGGGAAGCTGCTACTCCTGCTGCTGCTAGACCCTAAGCTCTCCCTGCTGCTCCAGCTGCTCCCCTGGCTGGGCCAGACACCCTCCATTCTCTGCTGCTTGGCTGCTGGACCCCCCACTCTTAGGTGCTGCTACTGCTGCAACTGCAGCCCCGGGGGGGGGGGGCTGCTAGCCCACTCCCCAGAGAGGAGGAGTGAGGGACCCCAGCCACTGCTGTTGTGGATACCACCACCAGCACCACCACCTCAGAGGGGTCCATTCTGCCTGCCTGGACGACCACCTGGAGTTCCTGGAGCTGCTGCTGCTGCTGTGGAGTCTGCTACCTGGAGCTGCTGAAGCCCGAGGAGGAGAAGAAGAGGATCATCTGCCAGTGGGGCAGCACCTAGAGACTTTGCAGACCACCGTGGAGGGGGCCCTAAGACTGAGTAATTTTCAAACTGTGCTCTTGTGGTGGGGGTTTTGACTGTGTTTGTAGGGACACAGGGGGTGTGGTGTGGAGCTGCCCCCCGATCCATCTGTGTGTCCCCCTCAACCCCCACCACTATTACCACCACTGCTGCCCCCTCCACCACCCCCACTGGCTGTATGCCATCTGCCTCAGCTCCTGCCTCTGGACTCAGCTGCTTGCTTGGCTTGCCACGCCCTATTTCCACCCTTTGGGCCAGAAGCAGCAGCCAGCTAAAAAAAGACTTGTGCAAGTGCACATGGGCACATGTGCCCCCCCCCCGGACTGCCTACCCCCCAGCTTTGCCCTTTACTACCTGCCCCATTTGCCACTTGCTTTGCCTCCTCTTTTGCCCCAGCCCCCCTTACTAGCTTCAGTTTGTTTGCCTGCCCCGCCCATTTCCTTCTGCAGCCTTTGTTTGTTTGCCCCACCCCAGCCTCTGAAGCTAGCCCCTTGGTTTCCCTGTTCTACCTCCAGACCGCTTAGCCCCTCGCTCCGTGTGCCCATGCCCCCTCCCATGCGCTTGTGCAATTCCCCATTTTAGTTGCAACCCTCTTCACTGCACCCTCAATGTTGTTGAATCCCCCCCCCCCAGTGCACCAAGAGGAGCCGGAATTTCCACCTTGTGTCAGTGACTGACCCCTAACCCCTGACTGCCCCCCGTCCAGCCCACCCCTTTTGGCGCCCTCCTCCCCTGCCTGCAGCCTAGCGGGGAGGAGTGGTCGACCTGTTTCCCCTCTCCCCTCCTCCTTTTGGTGTCCCCCCTTTCCTCCTTGCTCATGATGGCGGGGGATGAGACGGGGGAGACCCCTCCAGCAGCCCGAGCTCCCCCTCCCCCGCCTACCCCTCCGTCACCCGACCAAGCTTCTACCTCCGCTGCCAAACCATCTGCCATCGCCCCCGCTGGGGCACCAGCAGCGACAGGCACCGGGGTGACCTCCACTGCTGCCACGTCTCTCCCCCCCTCAGATTTGGGGGAGCCCCCCCAGCCGGCAGGAAGGGCCGGGGAAGAAGAAGGGGAAGGGCCCCGCTAAAAAGACCAGGCCCTCCATGGCAGGGGCTGCCCCCGATGCCCCGGCCCCATCTCCAGCTGGGGTACCCCTCCCCGCTGTTCCCTCCACCAGCTCTGCAGGTGTCCCTCCCCCGGCCCCCAGAGCATACGCCCAGGTGGCGGCAGTCCCCCCACCTGCCGCTACATCATTTCTCCAGCCCACCGCCTCCGCTACCATCTATAGCGGCCGGGGCCCCTTTCCCACCATGACCAGGAAGCACGGCTTCCGTTGCCTCCTGGTGCCCGCCTCACCCCACGTGGAGACCTATGTGCGGGCGTTGGCGAGGGTGGTGGGGCCCACGGCCATTGTGGCGGCCTCCAAAATTTATGGCAAGGTCGTCTTCTTCCTAGCATCGGAGGCTGCCGCCCAGGAGGCGGTGGAGAAGGGCCTGGCGGTGGGGGGCGTGTTCGTCCCCTTAGAGCCACTAGAGGACCTGGGCGTCCGCCTGGTTCTGACCTCCGTCCCTCCCTCTCTCCCCAATGCCGCTCTGTTACCCGCCCTTTCTACCTTCGGAAAGCCCATCTCTGTCATTAGCCCTCTCCCGTTGGGCTGCAAAGACCCCGCCCTCCGTCACGTCCTCTCCTTCCACCGGTAAGTGCAGCTTCAACTGCCGCCGGCGGCGCGCGACGGAGAGACACTCGAGGGGTCCTTCCTAGTCCCCTACCAGGGGACCCCTTACAGGGTGCATTATTCCACGGGGGAGGCCCGGTGCTACCTCTGCCGGGCGATGGGGCACGTCCGGAGGGACTGCCCCCTGGCCCGGGAAGAAGGGGCACCCAGGACCCCCGAGCCCCGGCAGGGCACCGGCCCCGTCATCGCCGACGCCCCTGGCTGCCCGGCACCTGAAACCGCCCCTCCTCCTTCACAATCCACCATTGCTCCCGCTCAGGCCCAAGGGGCACCTCCCCCACTATGCCCAGACGAGCGGGAGAACCCCGCCACCGCTGCTTGCAATCTGGCAGGGCCTGTGGAGGAGGGTGCGGCAGGGACACCACCAAGCATGGGAGAGGGCCCACCCCAAGGGGAATCTTCCCTCCCTTGTGCTGCCCCACCGTTACTCCCTCGAGTCCCTGAGCCATCGCCTCTGCCCCTGACACAACACCTAATAGCCAGCCCCCGGATGATGCCATGGAGGGCTGGGCCCTAGTCAAGGGGAAGCGGGCAAGTGGAAGGCTCCAGCTCCGCTCCTCCCATCTGACGCGGAGGCCCCCCGGAAGACCAGGAAGGGGGGCACCGATGCCGAGCCTTCCGCTCTACCCACGGGTGTGTTCCACCCACCAGAGCCGGCTGGGGAAGACGTGGCAGCACTGGAAGGCGGTATCTCCCCTCCACGGGAGTCCCTCCCCTCCAAGACCCCCGAGGCACCATCTGAAACCCCAGTGTGCCCCGAAGTAACCGTCGCGTCAGGTGCCGGCGGGGAGAATCCCGGGGTAGCGGAAAACAATTTCCCATCTATATTTGAGGAGATCGAGGCCCTGGGTCTGACCCCGGTCACCCAGGGGGAGGACGATCCCATGCCTGCGGGCCTCGATCTGGGCGACTTCATTCCAGCCCCCCTTTCCCCATACTCCCTCCCCGTAACCGTTGCTTCTGACCCCACCTCCGAGGAGCCCCTGGACTCCTCCATCAACCCAGCTGCAGAGGGCACCCCGCTGAGAGCCGCCGAGCCAGTTGAGATGACGGCCAGTGCCACGCGGCTGGAACCTGAGCCACCAGGGGCATCCCTCGCTGGTGAGGAGCATTCGACCTCCTTTCCGGGAGAGGACCCTACAGAAGGAAGTCCACCTCCTGATGCCGTGGCTGCCAAATCCACCAGAGAGCTTGCGCCCGGCATCAGTGAGAGCCCTCTCCCGACCCAGACTCTCACCTCTACCTCTACCCCTGCCCCTGCCCTTATCCCGCCCACCTCCCGAGATATCATTGCCACCCCTGGGACTGTCTCCCTCCCCTTTCCAACAGATGACTCCCAGGGAATGGCCTTTGTGTTTGCCCGTCCCGACCCACCAGGGGCTGCTATCCTCCCTCCGCCGCCCCCTATCGCCCCAGCATTCAGGTCAACCCATCAGGAGCCCCGTCGGGGGTCCGCACCCTGTCTGCCCGTCTCGCTGGGCCAGGGGGCTGTACCAAGGGCCCCATCGGGGAGCAACCAGACCATAACCCCAGCCCCCATGCGCTGCGAGAGGAGTTGCGGGAGTTCCTAGAAGACGTCCGTGGCTCCCGCAACAAAGTCCAGCTTGCCCTCCAGCGATGGGGGACTTTAATCAAATCCTCCGGGCCGCAAGGGCCCTCATGGGGGAGGGGTAAAGGACCAGGAGACAGGGCGCCGCGGCCTACCAGCGGGTCCGCCACTTCCGTGACTCCTTACTCACCTACGGGGTGGGTCACGGACTGCTGCGCGGCCCGCCGGGAGCCACCAGTATCCCTGCCGGCGAGGATCCCCCCCAGTCCTCCTCATGGCACCCTTTACCATCGCAACATTGAACACCCGCAGCTGTAGGATGGGTCTCCGCAGGTCCCAGGTGCTCTCCTTCCTTCGGGAGGGGAAGTATTCTGTGGTTTTCCTGCAGGAGACCCATACGGATCCGACCGCCGAAGACAGCTGGCCGCTGGATCGGGGGCATAGGGTCTACTTTAGCCACCTCACAGTTCGTACGGCTGGAGTGGCGACCCTGTTCTCCCCCGACCTACGGCCCGAGGTGCTGGGGGTCACCGAGGCTGTGCCGGGTCGCCTGCTGCACCTCCGGGTCCGCATGGAGGGGCTCGTAGTCAACCTCGTCAACATCTATGCCCCAGCAGCGAGCCCGGAGCGGCTGCAATTCTATCAGCAGGCATCCGCCTTCCTCGGCACCTTGGATCCTCAGGAGTGCCTGGTCCTGGGAGGGGACTTTAACATCACCCTTGAGGAACGGGACCGCTCGGGAACCGAGAAGAGCCAGGCCGCCGTCGCCGTCCTCCAGGAGATAGTCGAACACCACTCCCTGGTGGACGTCTGGCGCGACCACCACCCGGATGACGCTTCCACGTTCACCTTTGTCCGGGTGGAGGCCCATCGGTCGCGCCACTCCCGGTTGGACCGCATTTATTTATCACGCTTTCATCTTTCACAAGCCCACTCCTCCAGCATCCGGCCAGCCCCATTTTCTGACCATCACATAGCCACTGTGACAGCCTCCCTATGCGCGGAGAGGCCGGGGCCAGCCTATTGGCATTTTAACAACAGCTTGCTGGAGGATGCGGGCTTCGTGGCGTCCTTCCGGGAGTTCTGGCTGGCCTGGCGAGGGCAGCGGCGTGCCTTTCCCTCGGCACGGCGGTGGTGGGACGTAGGGAAGGTGCGCGCCCGGCTCTTCTGCCGTGACTACACCCGGGGCACCAGCCGACGGAGGGATGCAGCGATAGAGCAGTTGGAACGGGAGGTCTTAGAGCTGGAGAGGCGTCTGGCCGCCAGCCCCGAGGATCCACCCCTCTGCGGAGCGTGCCGGGAGAAGCGGGAGGAGCTCCGGAGCCTCGAGGACCATCGGGCCCGGGGTGCCTTTGTTCGATCCCGCATCCGTCTCCTTCGGGAGATGGATTGCGGCTCCCGCTTCTTCTACGCCCTGGAAAAAAAGAGGGGGGCTAAGAAACATATCATCTGCCTACTGACTGAGGATGGCACCCCCCTCACGGATCCGGTGGAGATGTGCGAGAGGGCGAGAGCCTTCTACGCAAGCCTTTTCTCCCCGGAGCCGACCGATCCTAACGCTTGCAGAGTGCTGTGGGAGGAGCTCCCGACGGTCAGCGTGGGCGACCGAGACCGGCTAGAGCTGCCTCTCACTCTGGCCGAGTTCTCGGAAGCCCTCCGTCGCATGCCCACCAATAAATCTCCGGGCATGGACGGGCTGACCGTGGAGTTCTACCGCGTGTTCTGGGATGTCCTGGGCCCAGACCTAGTCACCGTCTGGGCCGAGTCTTTGCAGAGCAGGGTCCTCCCTCTTTCGTGCAGGCGAGCCGTGCTCGCCTTATTGCCGAAGAAGGGGGACCTCCGCGATTTACGAAATTGGCGTCCCGTCTCGCTCCTCAGCACGGACTACAAAATCGTGGCAAAAGCCATCTCCCTGAGGCTAGGGTCCGTGCTGGCGGACGTGGTCCACCCAGACCAGACCTACACCGTCCCGGGCCGCAGTATCTTCGACAACCTCTATCTGGTCCGGGACCTATTGGAACTTGGGTGTAGGGATGGTCTGTCGTTCGCCCTCCTGTCCTTAGATCAAGAGAAGGCGTTCGACAGGATGGATCACGGGTATCTCCTGAGCACTCTGCAGGCATTTGGCTTCGGACCCAGATTTGTGAACTTTCTCCGGGTGCTGTACGCTTCCGCAGAGTGTCTGGTAAGACTCAACTGGACCCTGACCGAACCGGTCAACTTCGGGCGAGGAGTACGGCAGGGGTGCCCCCTCTCAGGCCAGCTCTACGCTCTGGCGATCGAGCCCTTCCTCTGTCTCCTCCGAAGGAGGTTGACAGGGTTGGTGCTGAGGGAGCCGGAGCTGCGGCTGGTCCTGTCGGCGTACGCTGATGACGTGCTCCTCATGGTCCAGGACCCGGGCGACTTGGTGCGAGTGGAGGCTTGCCAGGCCATCTATTCAGCAGCCTCCTCCGCGCGGGTCAACTGGGTCAAGAGCTCTGGCTTGGTGGTAGGGGACTGGCGGCAGGCGAGCCCCCGCCCACCCGCGCTTCAAGCCATCCGGTGGAGCACGGGTCCGCTGCTCTATCTGGGCGTTTACCTTTCTGCCACGCATCCCTCTCCGCCGGAGAACTGGCAGAATTTAGAGGGCGGGGTGATAGAGCGGCTCCGGAAATGGACAGGACTGCTCCGGTGCCTCTCCCTTCGAGGGAGAGCGTTAGTGCTTAATCAACTAGTCCTGTCCATGCTTTGGTACCGGCTCAACACCCTGGTCCCGGCCCCGGCTTTCCTGACCAACCTGCGGACATCGATTCTGGAGTTCTTTTGGTCAGGACTGCACTGGGTCCCTGCAGGGGTTCTCCATCTACCTGTGGAGGAGGGAGGGCAGGGCCTCAAATGTCTGCTTACTCAGGTCCATGTCTTCCGCCTCCAGACCCTGCAGAGGCTCCTTTATGGTGCAGGTAGTCCGGCGTGGAGCATACTGGCGCACGCCTTCCTGCGCCGCTTCCGAGGGCTCCGATACGACCGGCAGCTCCTTTATCTCCATCCGAGAGGTCTTCCGCGAGACCTCTCCGGGCTGCCGGTCTTCTACCAGGACCTCCTCCGGACCTGGAAACTCTTTACAACGAGCAGGTCCGTGGCGGCCACCGAGGGGGCAGATCTCCTCGCGGAGCCCCTGCTACACAACCCCCAGCTCCGTTTGCAGGTGGCGGAGTCCCGCTCGGTGCGCCAGAGGTTGGTCCTGGCAGAGGTCACAAGAATCGGAGACCTCCTGGACTATGACCGGGGAGACTGGCTGGATCCCCTAACCTTCGCTCAGCGCATGGGGCTTTCCAGACCTTGTACTCCCCGATGCATACTTCAGGAGGTGAAGGCCGCTTTGCCGCCCGCTGCTCGGGTTTATCTCGACCGGGTCCTGCACGAGGGCACGCCCCGCCCACCCACTACCCCAGGCCCGCCGGACCTTTTAATTGGACCCCTCCCCCGTGGACCCAACCGATCCCTTCACCCCTTCACTAGAAGCCGGCTGCACGAGATGCAGCCGGTCTGTTTTCAAACCGCGCCAAGAAAACATCTCTACACGCTCGTGTTCCACACCCTTCACGCCCGCACCCTCGTGTCCCGCCCCGATACAAAATGGCGGGACCTCCTGCCACCTTTAGAGGGTGAAGAGCCCCGGTGGGCCAGCCTATATTCCATCTTAGTCCCAAAGCCCGCCGGGGATGTCAGTTGGCGACTCCTTCACGGAGCCGTGAGCACGGGCGTGTACTTGGCGCGGTTCACCACAATCCCAGACACCTGCCCCTTTTGCGGCGTGAGGGATACCCTGGCACATGTCTACCTGGAGTGTGCCAGGCTGCAGCCCCTATTCCGGCTCCTCACCAATATCTTATTACGTTTTTGGTTGCACTTCTCCCCTCACCTTCTCATTTATGCACTCCCTATCCGTGGCCCCACAAAGCCCCGGGGTCTCCTGGTCAACCTCCTCCTGGCCCTAGCTAAAATGGCCATCTACAAAACCAGAGTGAGGAGGTTGGCCGATGGAGTCTCCTGTGACTGTGGGGCCTATTTCCGATCCTCGGTCCGTTCACGTATCCGGGCAGAGTTCCTCTGGGCGGCGTCCTCTGACTCCCTTGACGCCTTTGAGGAGCAGTGGGCTCTGTCCGGGGTTCTCTGCTCGGTGTCCCCGTCCGATTCCCTTCTTTTGACCCTTTGACCGCACTCCTGTCCCTGTTCTTTTATTAGTTGTCCCCCGGAATTATTTGGGTATCTAGGTCCTGTGGATCCCCCTTTTAGGCTGGGGGGGACCCTTTAGCAGTGGACGGGCTTCGCCCGCCCACTTCCCGGATCCCAATAAGACCTGACTAAGTGGGAGGCTTTTAACTAGTTTCAGCCAGCCCCTGATTGGCTTCAGGTGTCCCAATCAACCTAGCCTTCTCCCTGCCTTCTGGAAAGTTCTTAATTGGCCCCCGGTGTCTTAATTGACCTGGAGCAGCTGCCACTTCACTTATCGTGGTACCAGGGATTTGTTTAGCCTGGAGCAAATCACTCTCTCTCTCTGCTCTTCCATAGCCTTCTAGCTTGGAGGGAGGTGGGAAGCTGCTACTCCTGCTGCTGCTAGACCCTAAGCTCTCCCTGCTGCTCCAGCTGCTCCCCTGGCTGGGCCAGACACCCTCCATTCTCTGCTGCTTGGCTGCTGGACCCCCCACTCTTAGGTGCTGCTACTGCTGCAACTGCAGCCCCGGGGGGGGGGCTGCTAGCCCACTCCCCAGAGAGGAGGAGTGAGGGACCCCAGCCACTGCTGTTGTGGATACCACCACCAGCACCACCACCTCAGAGGGGTCCATTCTGCCTGCCTGGACGACCACCTGGAGTTCCTGGAGCTGCTGCTGCTGCTGTGGAGTCTGCTACCTGGAGCTGCTGAAGCCCGAGGAGGAGAAGAAGAGGATCATCTGCCAGTGGGGCAGCACCTAGAGACTTTGCAGACCACCGTGGAGGGGGCCCTAAGACTGAGTAATTTTCAAACTGTGCTCTTGTGGTGGGGGTTTTGACTGTGTTTGTAGGGACACAGGGGGTGTGGTGTGGAGCTGCCCCCCGATCCATCTGTGTGTCCCCCTCAACCCCCACCACTATTACCACCACTGCTGCCCCCTCCACCACCCCCACTGGCTGTATGCCATCTGCCTCAGCTCCTGCCTCTGGACTCAGCTGCTTGCTTGGCTTGCCACGCCCTATTTCCACCCTTTGGGCCAGAAGCAGCAGCCAGCTAAAAAAAGACTTGTGCAAGTGCACATGGGCACAGGGGCCCCCCCCCCCGACTGCCTACCCCCCAGCTTTGCCCTTTACTACCTGCCCCATTTGCCACTTGCTTTGCCTCCTCTTTTGCCCCAGCCCCCCTTACTAGCTTCAGTTTGTTTGCCTGCCCCGCCCATTTCCTTCTGCAGCCTTTGTTTGTTTGCCCCACCCCAGCCTCTGAAGCTAGCCCCTTGGTTTCCCTGTTCTACCTCCAGACCGCTTAGCCCCTCGCTCCGTGTGCCCATGCCCCCTCCCATGCGCTTGTGCAATTCCCCATTTTAGTTGCAACCCTCTTCACTGCACCCTCAATGTTGTTGAATCCCCCCCCCCCAGTGCACCAAGAGGAGCCGGAATTTCCACCTTGTGTCAGTGACTGACCCCTAACCCCTGACTGCCCCCCGTCCAGCCCACCCCTTTTGGCGCCCTCCTCCCCTGCCTGCAGCCTAGCGGGGAGGAGTGGTCGACCTGTTTCCCCTCTCCCCTCCTCCTTTTGGTGTCCCCCCTTTCCTCCTTGCTCATGATGGCGGGGGATGAGACGGGGGAGACCCCTCCAGCAGCCCGAGCTCCCCCTCCCCCGCCTACCCCTCCGTCACCCGACCAAGCTTCTACCTCCGCTGCCAAACCATCTGCCATCGCCCCCGCTGGGGCACCAGCAGCGACAGGCACCGGGGTGACCTCCACTGCTGCCACGTCTCTCCCCCCCTCAGATTTGGGGGAGCCCCCCCAGCCGGCAGGAAGGGCCGGGGAAGAAGAAGGGGAAGGGCCCCGCTAAAAAGACCAGGCCCTCCATGGCAGGGGCTGCCCCCGATGCCCCGGCCCCATCTCCAGCTGGGGTACCCCTCCCCGCTGTTCCCTCCACCAGCTCTGCAGGTGTCCCTCCCCCGGCCCCCAGAGCATACGCCCAGGTGGCGGCAGTCCCCCCACCTGCCGCTACATCATTTCTCCAGCCCACCGCCTCCGCTACCATCTATAGCGGCCGGAGCCCCTTTCCCACCATGACCAGGAAGCACGGCTTCCGTTGCCTCCTGGTGCCCGCCTCACCCCACGTGGAGACCTATGTGCGGGCGTTGGCGAGGGTGGTGGGGCCCACGGCCATTGTGGCGGCCTCCAAAATGTATGGCAAGGTCGTCTTCTTCCTAGCATCGGAGGCTGCCGCCCAGGAGGCGGTGGAGAAGGGCCTGGCGGTGGGGGGGCGTGTTCGTCCCCTTAGAGCCACTAGAGGACCTGGGCGTCCGCCTGGTTCTGACCTCCGTCCCTCCCTCTCTCCCCAATGCCGCTCTGTTACCCGCCCTTTCTACCTTCGGAAAGCCCATCTCTGTCATTAGCCCTCTCCCGTTGGGCTGCAAAGACCCCGCCCTCCGTCACGTCCTCTCCTTCCACCGGTAAGTGCAGCTTCAACTGCCGCCGGCGGCGCGCGACGGAGAGACACTCGAGGGGTCCTTCCTAGTCCCCTACCAGGGGACCCCTTACAGGGTGCATTATTCCACGGGGGAGGCCCGGTGCTACCTCTGCCGGGCGATGGGGCACGTCCGGAGGGACTGCCCCCTGGCCCGGGAAGAAGGGGCACCCAGGACCCCCGAGCCCCGGCAGGGCACCGGCCCCGTCATCGCCGACGCCCCTGGCTGCCCGGCACCTGAAACCGCCCCTCCTCCTTCACAATCCACCATTGCTCCCGCTCAGGCCCAAGGGGCACCTCCCCCACTATGCCCAGACGAGCGGGAGAACCCCGCCACCGCTGCTTGCAATCTGGCAGGGCCTGTGGAGGAGGGTGCGGCAGGGACACCACCAAGCATGGGAGAGGGCCCACCCCAAGGGGAATCTTCCCTCCCTTGTGCTGCCCCACCGTTACTCCCTCGAGTCCCTGAGCCATCGCCTCTGCCCCCTGACACAACACCTAATAGCCAGCCCCCGGATGATGCCATGGAGGGCTGGGCCCTAGTCAAGGGGAAGCGGGGCAAGTGGAAGGCTCCAGCTCCGCTCCTCCCATCTGACGCGGAGGCCCCCCGGAAGACCAGGAAGGGGGGCACCGATGCCGAGCCTTCCGCTCTACCCACGGGTGGTTCCACCCACCAGAGCCGGCTGGGGAAGACGTGGCAGCACTGGAAGGCGGTATCTCCCCTCCACGGGAGTCCCTCCCCTCCAAGACCCCCGAGGCACCATCTGAAACCCCAGTGTGCCCCGAAGTAACCGTCGCGTCAGGTGCCGGCGGGGAGAATCCCGGGTAGCGGAAAACAATTTCCCATCTATATTTGAGGAGATCGAGGCCCTGGGTCTGACCCCGGTCACCCAGGGGGAGGACGATCCCATGCCTGCGGGCCTCGATCTGGGCGACTTCATTCCAGCCCCCCTTTCCCCATACTCCCTCCCCGTAACCGTTGCTTCTGACCCCACCTCCGAGGAGCCCCTGGACTCCTCCATCAACCCAGCTGCAGAGGGCACCCCGCTGAGAGCCGCCGAGCCAGTTGAGATGACGGCCAGTGCCACGCGGCTGGAACCTGAGCCACCAGGGGCATCCCTCGCTGGTGAGGAGCATTCGACCTCCTTTCCGGGAGAGGACCCTACAGAAGGAAGTCCACCTCCTGATGCCGTGGCTGCCAAATCCACCAGAGAGCTTGCGCCCGGCATCAGTGAGAGCCCTCTCCCGACCCAGACTCTCACCTCTACCTCTACCCCTGCCCCTGCCCTTATCCCGCCCACCTCCCGAGATATCATTGCCACCCCTGGGACTGTCTCCCTCCCCTTTCCAACAGATGACTCCCAGGGAATGGCCTTTGTGTTTGCCCGTCCCGACCCACCAGGGGCTGCTATCCTCCCTCCGCCGCCCCCTATCGCCCCAGCATTCAGGTCAACCCATCAGGAGCCCCGTCGGGGGTCCGCACCCTGTCTGCCCGTCTCGCTGGGCCAGGGGGCTGTACCAAGGGCCCCATCGGGGAGCAACCAGACCATAACCCCAGCCCCCATGCGCTGCGAGAGGAGTTGCGGGAGTTCCTAGAAGACGTCCGTGGCTCCCGCAACAAAGTCCAGCTTGCCCTCCAGCGATGGGGGGACTTTAATCAATCCTCCGGGCCGCAAGGGCCCTCATGGGGGAGGGGTAAAGGACCAGGAGACAGGGCGCCGCGGCCTACCAGCGGGTCCGCCACTTCCGTGACTCCTTACTCACCTACGGGGTGGGTCACGGACTGCTGCGCGGCCCGCCGGGAGCCACCAGTATCCCTGCCGGCGAGGATCCCCCCCAGTCCTCCTCATGGCACCCTTTACCATCGCAACATTGAACACCCGTGGCTGTAGGATGGGTCTCCGCAGGTCCCAGGTGCTCTCCTTCCTTCGGGAGGGGAGGTACTCTGTGGTTTTCCTGCAGGAGACCCATACGGATCCGACCGCCGAAGACAGCTGGCGGCTGGATTGGGGGGACAGGGTCTACTTTAGCCACCTCACAGTTCATACGGGTGGAGTGGCGACCCTGTTCTCCCCCGACCTACGGCCCGAGGTGCTGGGGGTCGCCGAGGCTGTGCCGGGTCGCCTGCTGCACCTCCGGGTCCGCATGGAGGGGCTCGTAGTCAACCTCGTCAACATCTATGCCCCAGCAGCGAGCCCGGAGCGGCTGCAATTCTATCAGCAGGCATCCGCCTTCCTCGGCACCTTGGATCCTCAGGAGTGCCTGGTCCTGGGAGGGGACTTTAACATCACCCTTGAGGAACGGGACCGCTCGGGAACCGAGAAGAGCCAGGCCGCCGTCGCCGTCCTCCAGGAGATAGTCGAACACCACTCCCTGGTGGACGTCTGGCGCGACCACCACCCGGATGACGCTTCCACGTTCACCTTTGTCCGGGTGGAGGCCCATCGGTCGCGCCACTCCCGGTTGGACCGCATTTATTTATCACGCTTTCATCTTTCACAAGCCCACTCCTCCAGCATCCGGCCAGCCCCATTTTCTGACCATCACATAGCCACTGTGACAGCCTCCCTATGCGCGGAGAGGCCGGGGCCAGCCTATTGGCATTTTAACAACAGCTTGCTGGAGGATGCGGGCTTCGTGGCGTCCTTCCGGGAGTTCTGGCTGGCCTGGCGAGGGCAGCGGCGTGCCTTTCCCTCGGCACGGCGGTGGTGGGACGTAGGGAAGGTGCGCGCCCGGCTCTTCTGCCGTGACTACACCCGGGGCACCAGCCGACGGAGGGATGCAGCGATAGAGCAGTTGGAACGGGAGGTCTTAGAGCTGGAGAGGCGTCTGGCCGCCAGCCCCGAGGATCCACCCCTCTGCGGAGCGTGCCGGGAGAAGCGGGAGGAGCTCCGGAGCCTCGAGGACCATCGGGCCCGGGGTGCCTTTGTTCGATCCCGCATCCGTCTCCTTCGGGAGATGGATTGCGGCTCCCGCTTCTTCTACGCCCTGGAAAAAAAAGAGGGGGGCTAAGAAACATATCATCTGCCTACTGACTGAGGATGGCACCCCCTCACGGATCCGGTGGAGATGTGCGAGAGGGCGAGAGCCTTCTACGCAAGCCTTTTCTCCCCGGAGCCGACCGATCCTAACGCTTGCAGAGTGCTGTGGGAGGAGCTCCCGACGGTCAGCGTGGGCGACCGAGACCGGCTAGAGCTGCCTCTCACTCTGGCCGAGTTCTCGGAAGCCCTCCGTCGCATGCCCACCAATAAATCTCCGGGCATGGACGGGCTGACCGTGGAGTTCTACCGCGTGTTCTGGGATGTCCTGGGCCCAGACCTAGTCACCGTCTGGGCCGAGTCTTTGCAGAGCAGGGTCCTCCCTCTTTCGTGCAGGCGAGCCGTGCTCGCCTTATTGCCGAAGAAGGGGGACCTCCGCGATTTACGAAATTGGCGTCCCGTCTCGCTCCTCAGCACGGACTACAAAATCGTGGCAAAAGCCATCTCCCTGAGGCTAGGGTCCGTGCTGGCGGACGTGGTCCACCCAGACCAGACCTACACCGTCCCGGGCCGCAGTATCTTCGACAACCTCTATCTGGTCCGGGACCTATTGGAACTTGGGTGTAGGGATGGTCTGTCGTTCGCCCTCCTGTCCTTAGATCAAGAGAAGGCGTTCGACAGGATGGATCACGGGTATCTCCTGAGCACTCTGCAGGCATTTGGCTTCGGACCCAGATTTGTGAACTTTCTCCGGGTGCTGTACGCTTCCGCAGAGTGTCTGGTAAGACTCAACTGGACCCTGACCGAACCGGTCAACTTCGGGCGAGGAGTACGGCAGGGGTGCCCCCTCTCAGGCCAGCTCTACGCTCTGGCGATCGAGCCCTTCCTCTGTCTCCTCCGAAGGAGGTTGACAGGGTTGGTGCTGAGGGAGCCGGAGCTGCGGCTGGTCCTGTCGGCGTACGCTGATGACGTGCTCCTCATGGTCCAGGACCCGGGCGACTTGGTGCGAGTGGAGGCTTGCCAGGCCATCTATTCAGCAGCCTCCTCCGCGCGGGTCAACTGGGTCAAGAGCTCTGGCTTGGTGGTAGGGGACTGGCGGCAGGCGAGCCCCCGCCCACCCGCGCTTCAAGCCATCCGGTGGAGCACGGGTCCGCTGCTCTATCTGGGCGTTTACCTTTCTGCCACGCATCCCTCTCCGCCGGAGAACTGGCAGAATTTAGAGGGCGGGGTGATAGAGCGGCTCCGGAAATGGACAGGACTGCTCCGGTGCCTCTCCCTTCGAGGGAGAGCGTTAGTGCTTAATCAACTAGTCCTGTCCATGCTTTGGTACCGGCTCAACACCCTGGTCCCGGCCCCGGCTTTCCTGACCAACCTGCGGACATCGATTCTGGAGTTCTTTTGGTCAGGACTGCACTGGGTCCCTGCAGGGGTTCTCCATCTACCTGTGGAGGAGGGAGGGCAGGGCCTCAAATGTCTGCTTACTCAGGTCCATGTCTTCCGCCTCCAGACCCTGCAGAGGCTCCTTTATGGTGCAGGTAGTCCGGCGTGGAGCATACTGGCGCACGCCTTCCTGCGCCGCTTCCGAGGGCTCCGATACGACCGGCAGCTCCTTTATCTCCATCCGAGAGGTCTTCCGCGAGACCTCTCCGGGCTGCCGGTCTTCTACCAGGACCTCCTCCGGACCTGGAAACTCTTTACAACGAGCAGGTCCGTGGCGGCCACCGAGGGGGCAGATCTCCTCGCGGAGCCCCTGCTACACAACCCCCAGCTCCGTTTGCAGGTGGCGGAGTCCCGCTCGGTGCGCCAGAGGTTGGTCCTGGCAGAGGTCACAAGAATCGGAGACCTCCTGGACTATGACCGGGGAGACTGGCTGGATCCCCTAACCTTCGCTCAGCGCATGGGGCTTTCCAGACCTTGTACTCCCCGATGCATACTTCAGGAGGTGAAGGCCGCTTTGCCGCCCGCTGCTCGGGTTTATCTCGACCGGGTCCTGCACGAGGGCACGCCCCGCCCACCCACTACCCCAGGCCCGCCGGACCTTTTAATTGGACCCCTCCCCCGTGGACCCAACCGATCCCTTCACCCCTTCACTAGAAGCCGGCTGCACGAGATGCAGCCGGTCTGTTTTCCAACCGCGCCAAGAAAACATCTCTACACGCTCGTGTTCCACACCCTTCACGCCCGCACCCTCGTGTCCCGCCCCGTACAAAATGGCGGGACCTCCTGCCACCTTTGGAGGGTGAAGAGCCCCGGTGGGCCAGCCTATATTCCATCTTAGTCCCAAAGCCCGCCGGGGATGTCAGTTGGCGACTCCTTCACGGAGCCGTGAGCACGGGCGTGTACTTGGCTCGGTTCACCACAATCCCAGACACCTGCCCCTTTTGCGGCATGAGGGATACCCTGGCACATGTATACCTGGAGTGTGCCAGGCTGCAGCCCCTATTCCGGCTCCTCACCAATATCTTATTACGTTTTTGGTTGCACTTCTCCCCTCACCTTCTCATTTATGCACTCCCTATCCGTGGCCCCACAAAGCCCGGGATCTCCTGGTCAACCTCCTCCTGGCCCTAGCTAAAATGGCCATCTACAAAACCAGAGTGAGGAGGTTGGCCGATGGAGTCTCCTGTGACTGTGGGGCCTATTTCCGATCCTCGGTCCGTTCACGTCTCCGGGCAGAGTTCCTCTGGGCGGCGTCCTCTGACTCCCTTGACGCCTTTGAGGAGCAGTGGGCTCTGTCCGGGTTCTCTGCTCGGTGTCCCCGTCCGGTTCCCTTCTTTTGACCCTTTGACCGCATCCTGTCCCTGTTCTTTATTAGTTGTCCCCGAATTATTTGGGTATCTAGGTCTGTGATCCCCCTTTTAGGCTGGGGGGGGACCCTTTTAGCAGTGGCGGGCCTTCGACCCGCCCACTTCCCGGATCCCAATAAGACCTGAGCTAAGTGGGAGGCTTTAACTAGTTTCAGCCAGCCCTGATTGGCTTCAGGTGTCCCAATAACTAGCCTTCTCCCTGCTTCTGGAAAGTTCTTAATTGGCCCCCGGTGTCTTATTGACCTGGAGCAGCTGCCACTAACTTATCGTGGTACCAGGATTTGTTTAGCTGGAGCAAATCACTCTCTCTCGCTGCTCTTCCATAGCCTTCTAGCTTGGAGGGAGGTGGGAAGCTGCTACTCCTGCTGCTGCTAGACCCTAAGCTCTCCCTGCTGCTCCAGCTGCTCCCCTGGCTGGGCCAGACACCCTCCATTCTCTGCTGCTTGGCTGCTGGACCCCCCCACTCTTAGGTGCTGCTACTGCTGCAACTGCAGCCCCGGGGGGGGGGGGGCTGCTAGCCCACTCCCCAGAGAGGAGGAGTGAGGGACCCCAGCCACTGCTGTTGTGGATACCACCACCAGCACCCCCACCTGAGAGGGGTCCATTCTGCCTGCCGGGACGACCACCTGGAGTTCCTGGAGCTGCTGCTGCTGCTGTGGAGTCTGCTACCTGGAGCTGCGAAGCCCGAGGAGGAGAAGAAGAGGATCATCTGCCAGTGGGGCAGCACCTAGAGACTTTGCAGACCACCGTGGAGGGGCCCTAAGACTGAGTAATTTTCAAACTGTGCTCTAGTGGTGGGGGTTTTGACTGTGTTTGTAGGGACACAGGGTGTGGTGTGGAGCTGCCCCCCGATCCATCTGTGTGTCCCCCTCAACCCCCACCACTATTACCACCACTGCTGCCCCCTCCACCACCCCCACTGGCTGTATACCATCTGCCTCAGCTCCTGCCTCTGGACTCAGCTGCTTGCTTGGCTTGCCACGCCCTATTTCCACCCTTTGGGCCAGAAGCAGCAGCCAGCTAAAAAAAAGACTTGTGCAAGTGCACATGGGCACATGTGCCCCCCCCCCCCGACTGCCTACCCCCCAGCTTTGCCCTTTACTACCTGCCCCATTTGCCACTTGCTTTGCCTCCTCTTTTGCCCCAGCCCCCCTTACTAGCTTCAGTTTGTTTGCCTGCCCCGCCCATTTCCTTCTGCAGCCTTTGTTTGTTTGCCCCACCCCAGCCTCTGAAGCTAGCCCCTTGGTTTCCCTGTTCTACCTCCAGACCGCTTAGCCCCTCGCTCCGTGTGCCCATGCCCCCTCCCATGCGCTTGTGCAATTCCCCATTTTAGTTGCAACCCTCTTCACTGCACCCTCAATGTTGTTGAATCCCCCCCCCCCCAGTGCACCAAGAGGAGCCGGAATTTCCACCTTGTGTCAGTGACTGACCCCTAACCCCTGACTGCCCCCCGTCCAGCCCACCCCTTTTGGCGCCCTCCTCCCCTGCCTGCAGCCTAGCGGGGAGGAGTGGTCTACCTGTTTCCCCTCTCCCCTCCTCCTTTTGGTGTCCCCCCTTTCCTCCTTGCTCATGATGGCGGGGGATGAGACGGGGAGACCCCTCCAGCAGCCCGAGCTCCCCCTCCCCCGCCTACCCCTCCGTCACCCGACCAAGCTTCTACCTCCGCTGCCAAACCATCTGCCATCGCCCCCGCTGGGGCACCAGCAGCGACAGGCACCGGGGTGACCTCCACTGCTGCCACGTCTCTCCCCCCCTCAGAGTTGGGGGAGCCCCCCCAGCCGGCAGGAAGGGCCGGGGAAGAAGAAGGGGAAGGGCCCCGCTAAAAAGACCAGGCCCTCCATGGCAGGGGCTGCCCCCGATGCCCCGGCCCCATCTCCAGCTGGGGTACCCCTCCCCGCTGTTCCCTCCACCAGCTCTGCAGGTGTCCCTCCCCCGGCCCCCAGAGCATACGCCCAGGTGGCGGCAGTCCCCCCACCTGCCGCTACATCATTTCTCCAGCCCACCGCCTCCGCTACCATCTATAGCGGCCGGGGCCCCTTTCCCACCATGACCAGGAGCACGGCTTCCGTTGCCTCCTGGTGCCCGCCTCACCCCACGTGGAGACCTATGTGCGGGCGTTGGCGAGGGTGGTGGGGCCCACGGCCATTGTGGCGGCCTCCAAAATTTATGGCAAGGTCGTCTTCTTCCTAGCATCGGAGGCTGCCGCCCAGGAGCCGGTGGAGAAGGGCCTGGCGGTGGGGGGCGTGTTCGTCCCCTTAGAGCCACTAGAGGACCTGGGCGTCCGCCTGGTTCTGACCTCCGTCCCTCCCTCTCTCCCCAATGCCGCTCTGTTACCCGCCCTTTCTACCTTCGGAAAGCCCATCTCTGTCATTAGCCCTCTCCCGTTGGGCTGCAAAGACCCCGCCCTCCGTCACGTCCTCTCCTTCCACCGGTAAGTGCAGCTTCAACTGCCGCCGGCGGCGCGCGACGGAGAGACACTCGAGGGGTCCTTCCTAGTCCCCTACCAGGGGACCCCTTACAGGGTGCATTATTCCACGGGGGAGGCCCGGTGCTACCTCTGCCGGGCGATGGGGCACGTCCGGAGGGACTGCCCCCTGGCCCGGGAAGAAGGGGGCACCCAGGACCCCCGAGCCCCGGCAGGGCACCGGCCCCGTCATCGCCGACGCCCCTGGCTGCCCGGCACCTGAAACCGCCCCTCCTCCTTCACAATCCACCATTGCTCCCGCTCAGGCCCAGGGGCACCTCCCCCACTATACCCAGACGAGCGGGAGAACCCCGCCACCGCTGCTTGCAATCTGGCAGGGCCTGTGGAGGAGGGTGCGGCAGGGACACCACCAAGCATGGGAGAGGGCCCACCCCAAGGGGAATCTTCCCTCCCTTGTGCTGCCCCACCGTTACTCCCTCGAGTCCCTGAGCCATCGCCTCTGCCCCCTGACACAACACCTAATAGCCAGCCCCCGGATGATGCCATGGAGGGCTGGGCCCTAGTCAAGGGGAAGCGGGGCAAGTGGAAGGCTCCAGCTCCGCTCCTCCCATCTGACGCGGAGGCCCCCCGGAAGACCAGGAAGGGGGGCACCGATGCCGAGCCTTCCGCTCTACCCACGGGTGTGTTCCACCCACCAGAGCCGGCTGGGGAAGACGTGGCAGCACTGGAAGGCGGTATCTCCCCTCCACGGGAGTCCCTCCCCTCCAAGACCCCCGAGGCACCATCTGAACCCCAGTGTGCCCCGAAGTAACCGTCGCGTCAGGTGCCGGCGGGGAGAATCCCGGGGTAGCGGAAAACAATTTCCCATCTATATTTGAGGAGATCGAGGCCCTGGGTCTGACCCCGGTCACCCAGGGGGAGGACGATCCCATGCCTGCGGGCCTCGATCTGGGCGACTTCATTCCAGCCCCCCTTTCCCCATACTCCCTCCCCGTAACCGTTGCTTCTGACCCCACCTCCGAGGAGCCCCTGGACTCCTCCATCAACCCAGCTGCAGAGGGCACCCCGCTGAGAGCCGCCGAGCCAGTTGAGATGACGGCCAGTGCCACGCGGCTGGAACCTGAGCCACCAGGGGCATCCCTCGCTGGTGAGGAGCATTCGACCTCCTTTCCGGGAGAGGACCCTACAGAAGGAAGTCCACCTCCTGATGCCGTGGCTGCCAAATCCACCAGAGAGCTTGCGCCCGGCATCAGTGAGAGCCCTCTCCCGACCCAGACTCTCACCTCTACCTCTACCCCTGCCCCTGCCCTTATCCCGCCCACCTCCCGAGATATCATTGCCACCCCTGGGACTGTCTCCCTCCCCTTTCCAACAGATGACTCCCAGGGAATGGCCTTTGTGTTTGCCCGTCCCGACCCACCAGGGGCTGCTATCCTCCCTCCGCCGCCCCCTATCGCCCCAGCATTCAGGTCAACCCATCAGGAGCCCCGTCGGGGGTCCGCACCCTGTCTGCCCGTCTCGCTGGGCCAGGGGGCTGTACCAAGGGCCCCATCGGGGAGCAACCAGACCATAACCCCAGCCCCCCATGCGCTGCGAGAGGAGTTGCGGGAGTTCCTAGAAGACGTCCGTGGCTCCCGCAACAAAGTCCAGCTTGCCCTCCAGCGATGGGGGGACTTTAATCAAATCCTCCGGGCCGCAAGGGCCCTCATGGGGGAGGGGTAAAGGACCAGGAGACAGGGCGCCGCGGCCTACCAGCGGGTCCGCCACTTCCGTGACTCCTTACTCACCTACGGGGTGGGTCACGGACTGCTGCGCGGCCCGCCGGGAGCCACCAGTATCCCTGCCGGCGAGGATCCCCCCCAGTCCTCCTCATGGCACCCTTTACCATCGCAACATTGAACACCCGTGGCTGTAGGATGGGTCTCCGCAGGTCCCAGGTGCTCTCCTTCCTTCGGGAGGGGAGGTACTCTGTGGTTTTCCTGCAGGAGACCCATACGGATCCGACCGCCGAAGACAGCTGGCGGCTGGATTGGGGGGACAGGGTCTACTTTAGCCACCTCACAGTTCATACGGGTGGAGTGGCGACCCTGTTCTCCCCCGACCTACGGCCCGAGGTGCTGGGGGTCGCCGAGGCTGTGCCGGGTCGCCTGCTGCACCTCCGGGTCCGCATGGAGGGGCTCGTAGTCAACCTCGTCAACATCTATGCCCCAGCAGCGAGCCCGGAGCGGCTGCAATTCTATCAGCAGGCATCCGCCTTCCTCGGCACCTTGGATCCTCAGGAGTGCCTGGTCCTGGGAGGGGACTTTAACATCACCCTTGAGGAATGGGACCGCTCGGGGACCGAGCAGAGCCCGGCCGCCGTCGCCGTCCTCCAGGAGATAGTCGAACACCACTCCCTGGTGGACGTCTGGCGCGACCACCACCCGGATGACACTTCCACATTCACCTTTGTCCAGGTGGAGGCCCATCGGTCGCGCCACTCCCGGTTGGACCGCATTTATTTATCACGCTTTCATCTTTCACAAGCCCACTCCTCCAGCATCCGGCCAGCCCCATTTTCTGACCATCACATAGCCACTGTGACAGCCTCCCTATGCGCGGAGAGGCCGGGGCCAGCCTATTGGCATTTTAACAACAGCTTGCTGGAGGATGCGGGCTTCGTGGCGTCCTTCCGGGAGTTCTGGCTGGCCTGGCGAGGGCAGCGGCGTGCCTTTCCCTCGGCACGGCGGTGGTGGGACGTAGGAAAGGTGCGCGCCCGGCTCTTCTGCCGTGACTACACCCGGGGCACCAGCCGACGGAGGGATGCAGCGATAGAGCAGTTGGAACGGGAGGTCTTAGAGCTGGAGAGGCGTCTGGCCGCCAGCCCCGAGGATCCACCCCTCTGCGGAGCGTGCCGGGAGAAGCGGGAGGAGCTCCGGACCATCGAGGACCATCGGGCCCGGGGTGCCTTTGTTCGATCCTGCATCCGTCTCCTTCGGGAGATGGATTGTGGCTCCCGCTTCTTCTACGCCCTGGAAAAAAAGAGTGGGGCTAAGAAACATATCATCTGCCTACTGGCAGAAGATGGCACCCCCCTCACGGATCCGGTGGAGATGTGCGAGACGGCGAGACCCTTCTACGCAAGCCTATTCTCCCCGGATCCGACCGATCCTAACGCTTGCAGAGTGCTGTGGGAGGAGGTCCTGACGGTCAGCGTGGGCGACCGAGACCGGCTAGAGCTGCCTCGCACTCTGGCCGAGTTCTCGGAAGCCCTCCGTCGCATGCCCATCAATAAATCTCCGGGCATGGACGGGCTGACCGTGGAGTTCTACCACGTGTTCTGGGACATCCTGGGCCCAGACCTAGTCACCGTCTGGGCCGAGTCTTTGCAGAGCGGGGTCCTCCCTCTTTTGTGCAGGCGAGCTGTGCTCGCCTTATTGCCAAAGAAGGGGGACCTCCGCGATTTACGAAATTGGCGTCCTGTCTCGCTCCTCAGCACGGACTACAAAATCGTGGCAAAAGCCATCTCCCTGAGGCTAGGGTCCGTGCTGGCGGACGTGGTCCACCCAGACCAGACCTACACCGTCCCGGGCCGCAGTATCTTCGACAACCTATATCTGGTCCGGGACCTATTGGAACTTGGGTGTAGGGATGGTCTGTCGTTCGCCCTCCTGTCCTTAGATCAGGAGAAGGCGTTCGACAGGATGGATCACGGGTATCTCCTGAGCACTCTGCAGGCGTTTGGCTTCGGATCCAGGTTTGTGAACTTTCTCCGGGTGCTGTACGCTTCCACAGAGTGTCTGGTAAGGCTCAACTGGACCCTGACCGAACCAGTCAACTTCGGGCGAGGAGTACGGCAGGGGTGCCCCCTCTCAGGCCAGCTGTACGCTCTGGCGATCGAGCCCTTCCTCTGTCTCCTCCGAAGAAGGTTGACAGGGTTGGTGCTGAGGGAGCCGGAGCTGCGGCTGGTCCTGTCGGCGTACGCTGATGACGTGCTCCTCATGGTCCAGGACCCGGGCGACTTGGTGCGGGTGGAGGCTTGCCAGGCCATCTATTCAGCAGCCTCCTCTGCATGGGTCAACTGGGTCAAGAGCTCTGGCTTGATGGTAGGGGACTGGCGGCAGGCGAGCTCCCTCCCACCCGCGCTTCAAGCCATCCGGTGGAGCACGGGTCCGCTGCTCTATCTGGGCGTTTACCTTTCTGCCACGCATCCCTCTCCGCCGGAGAACTGGCAGAATTTAGAGGGCGGGGTGATAGAGTGGCTCCGGAAATGGACAGGACTACTCCGGTGCCTCTCCCTTCGAGGGAGAGCGTTAGTGCTTAATCAACTAGTCCTGTCTATGCTTTGGTACCGGCTCAACACCCTGGTCCCGGCCCCGGCTTTCCTGACCAACCTGCGGACATCGATTCTGGAGTTCTTTTGGTCAGGACTGCACTGGGTCCCTGCAGGGGTTCTCCATCTACCTGTGGAGGAGGGAGGGCAGGGCCTCAAATGTCTGCTTACTCAGGTCCATGTCTTCCGCCTCCAGACCCTGCAGAGGCTCCTTTATGGTGCAGGTAGTCCGGCGTGGAGCATACTGGCGCACGCCTTCCTGCGCCGCTTCCGAGGGCTCCGATACGACCGGCAGCTCCTTTATCTCCATCCGAGAGGTCTTCTGCGAGACCTCTCCGGGCTGCCGGTCTTCTACCAGGACCTCCTCCGGACCTGGAAACTCTTTACAACGAGCAGGTCTGTGGCAGCCACCGAGGGGGCAGATCTCCTCGCGGAGCCCCTGCTACACAACCCCCAGCTCAGTCTGCAGGTGGCGGAGTCCCGCTCGGTGCGCCAGAGGTTGGTCCTGGCAGAGGTCACAAGAGTCGGAGACCTCCTGGACTATGACCGGGGAGACTGGCTGGATCCCCTAACCTTCGCTCAGCGCATGGGGCTTTCCAGACCTTGTACTCCCCGACGCATACTTCAGGAGGTGAAGGCCGCTTTGCTGCCCGCTGCTCGGGTTTATCTCGACCGGGTCCTGCACGAGGGCCCGCCCCGCCCACCCACTACCCCAGGCCCACGGGACCTTTTAATTGGACCCCTGCCCTGTGGACCCAACCGATCCCTTCACCCCTTCACTAGAAGCCGGCTGCACGAGATGCAGCCGGTCTGTTTTCAAACCGCGCCAAGAAAACATCTCTACATGCTCGTGCTCCACACCCTTCACGCCCGTACCCTCGTGTCCTGCCCCAATACAAAAGGGCGGGACCTCCTGCCACCTTTGGAGGGTGAGGAGCCCCGGTGGGCCAGCCTATATTCCATCTTAGTCCCAAAGCCCGCCGGGGATGTCAGTTGGCGGCTCCTTCACGGAGCCGTGAGCACGGGCGTGTACTTGGCGCGGTTCACCACAATCCCAGACACGTGCCCCTTTTGCGGCGTGAGGGATACCCTGGCACATGTCTAACTGGAGTGTGCCAGGCTGCAGCCCCTATTCTGGCTCCTCACCAATATCTTATTACGTTTTTGGTTGCACTTCTCCCCTCACCTTCTCATTTATGCACTCCCTATCCGTGGCCCCACAAAGTCACGGGATCTCCTGGTCAACCTCCTCCTGGCCCTAGCTAAAATGGCCATCTACAAAACCAGAGTGGGGAGGTAGGCCGATGGAGTCTCCTGTGACTGTGGGACCTATTTCCGATCCTCGGTCCGTTCACGTATCCGGGCAGAGTTCCTCTGGGCGGCGTCCTCTGACTCCCTTGACGCCTTTGAGGAGCAGTGGGCACTGTCCGGGGTTCTCTGCTCGGTGTCCCCGTCCGGTTCCCTTCTTTTGACCCTTTGACCGCACTCCTGTCCCTGTTATTTCATTAGTTGTCCCCCGGAATTTTTTGGGCATCTAGGTCCTGTGGATTCCCCTTTTAGGCTGGGGGAGATCCTTTAGCAGTGGACGGGCCTCGCCCGCCCACTTCCCGGATCCCAATAAGACTGCTCTTCCATAGCCTTCTAGCTTCGAGGGAGGTGGGAAGCTGCTACTCCTGCTGCTGCTAGACCCTAAGCTCTCCCTGCTGCTCCAGCTGCTCCCCTGGCTGGGCCAGACACCCCCCATTCTCTGCTGCTTGGCTGCTGGACCCCCCACTCTTGGGTGCTGCTACTGCTGCAACTGCAGCCCCGGGGGGGGGGGCTGCTAGCCCACTCCCCAGAGAGGAGGAGTGAGGGACCCCAGCCATTGCTGTTGTGGATACCTCCACCAGCACCACCATCTGAGAGGGGTCCATTCTGCCTGCCTGGACGACCACCTGGAGTTCTTGGAGCTGCTGCTGCTGCAGTGGCCGCTGCCTGGAGCTGCTGAAGCCCGAGGAGGAGAAGAAGAGAATCATTTGCCAGTGGGGCAGCACCTAGAGACTTTGCAGACCACCGTGGAGGGGGCCCTAAGACTGAGTAATTTTCAAACTGTGCTCTTGTGGTGGGGGTTTTGACTGTGTTTACAGGGACACGGGGTGTGGCGTGGAGCTGCCCCCCCATCCATCGGTGTGTCCCCCCAACCCCCACCACTACTACCACCACCACTGCCCCCTCCACCACCCCCACTAGCTGTATACCATCTGCCTCAGCTCCTGCCTCTGGACTCAGCTGCTTGCTTGGCTTGCCACGCCCTGATTCCACCCAAGGGCCAGAAGCAGCAGCAAGTTAAAAAAAAGTCTTGTGCAAGTGCACATGGGCACATGTGCCCCCCCCAGACTGCCTACCCCCCAGCTTTGCCCTTTACTACCTGCCCCATTTGCCCCTTGCTTTGCCTCCTCTTTTGCTCCAGCCCCCCTTACTAGCTTCAGTTTGTTTGCCTGCCCCGCCCATTTCCTTCTGCAGCCTTGGTTTGTTTGCCCCGCCCCAGCCTCTGAAGCTAGCCCCTTGGTTTCCCTGTTCTACCTCCAGACCGCTTAGCCCCTTGCTCCGTGTGCCCATGCCCCCTCCCATGCTTTTGTGCAACTCCCCATTTTAGTTTCAACCCTTTTCACTGCACCCCGAATGTTGTTGTATCCCCCCCTCCCCTAGTGAACCAAGAGGAGCCGGAATTCCACCTTGTGTCGGTGACTGACCCTAACCCCTGATTGCCCCCCGTCCAGCCCACCCCTTTTGGCGCCCTCCTCCCCTGCCTGCAGCCTAGCGGGGAGGAGTGGTCAACCTGCTTCCCCTCTCCCCTCCTCCTTCTGGTATCTCCCCTTCCCTCCCTGCTCATGATGGCCGGGGATGAGATGGGTGGGTCCCCTCCAGCAGCCCGAGCTACCCCTCCCCCGCCTGCCCCGCCGTCTCCCCCCCAAGCTTCTACGTCCGCTGCTGAACCATCTACCACCGCCCCCGCTGGGGCACCAGCAGCGACGGGCACCGGGGCGACCTCCACTGCTGCCACGTCTCTCACCCCCTCAGATTTGGGGGGAGCCCCCCCAGCCGGCGGGAAGGGCCGGGGAAGATGAAGGGGAAGGGCCCCGCTAAAAAGACCAGGCCCTCCATGGCAGGGGCTGCCCCCAATGCCCCGGCCCCATCTCCGGCTGGGGTGCCCCTCCCCGCTGTTCCCTCCACCAGCTCTGCGGGTGTCCTCCCCCGGCCCCCAGAGCGTACGCCCAGGTGGCGGCAGCCCCCCTGCCTGCTGCTACATCATCTCTCCAGCCCACTGCCTCCGCTACCATCTATAGCGGCCGGGGCCCCTTTCCCACCATGACCAGGAAGCATGGCGTTCGTTGCCTCCTGGTGCCTGCCTCACCCCACGTGGAGACCTTTGTGCGGGCGTTGGCGAGGGTGGTGGGGCCCACGGCCATTGTGGCGGCCTCCAAAATGTATGGCAAAGTCGTCTTCTTCTTAACATCGGAGGCCGCCGCCCAGGAGGCGGTGGAGAAGGGCCTGGTGGTGGGGGGCGTTTTTGTCCCCTTAGAGCCGCTAGAGGACCTGGGCGTCCGCCTGGTCCTGACCTCTGTCCCTCCCTTTCTTCACAATGCCGCCCTGTTACCCGCCCTCTCTACCCTGGGGAAGCCCATCTCTGTCATCAGCCCTCTCCCGTTGGGCTGCAAAGACCCCGCCCTCCGGCACGTCCTCTCGTTCCGCTGGCAAGTGCCGCTTCAACTTCCGCCGGTGGCGCGTGACGGAAAGGCGCTGGAGGGGTCTTTCCTAGTCCCCTACCAGGGGACCCATTACTGGGTGCATTACTCCACGGGGGAGGCCCGGTGCTACCTCTGCCGGGCGATGGGGCATGTCCGGAGGGACTGCCCCTTGGCCTGGCAAGGAGGGGCATCCAGGACCCCCGAGCCCCAGCAGGGCAGTGGCCCCGTCATCGCCGGCGCCCCTGGCTGCCTGGTGCCCAAAACCACCCCTCCTCCTTCCCAGTCCACCATTGCTCCCGCAATGGGAGGGGCACCTCCCCAACTATGCCCAGACGAGCGGGAGAGCCCTGCCACCGCTGCTTGCAATCTGGCGGGGCCTGTGGAGGAGGGTGCGGCAGGGACACTGCCGGGCATGGGAGAGGGCCCGCCCCAAGGGGAATCTTCCCTCCCTTGTGCTGCCCCACCATTATCCCCTCG
Organism: Dermochelys coriacea; assembly: GCF_009764565.3. Taxonomy (NCBI): domain Eukaryota; kingdom Metazoa; phylum Chordata; order Testudines; family Dermochelyidae; genus Dermochelys; species Dermochelys coriacea. Next base: position 199,348,506 of record NC_050069.1, read on the forward strand.
AGTCCTTGAGCCATCGCTTCTGCCCCCTGACACAACCCCTGCTAGCCAGCCCCCAGATGATGCCATGGAGGGCTGGGCCCTAGTCCAGGGGAAGCGGGGCAAGCGGAAGGCTCGAGCTCCGCTCCTCCCATCTGATACGGAGGCCCCCGGAAGACCAGGAAGGGGGGCACCGATGCCGAGCCTTCCGCTTTACCCACGGGTGTGCTCCATCCATCGGTGCCGGCTGGGGAAGACGTGGCAGCACTGGAAGGTGGTATCTCCCCTCCACGGGAGTCCCTCTCCTCCAAGGCCCCCAAGGCTCCATCTGAAACCTCAGTGTGCCCCGAGGCAACAGTCGCGTCAGGTGGCAGCGGGGAGAATCCCGGGATGGCGGAAACTGATCTCCCATCAATAAACGAGGAGATCGAGGCCCTGGGTCTGACCCCGGTCACCCAGGGGGAGGACGACCCTATGCCAGCGGGCCTCGATATAGGCGACTTCACTCCAGCCCCCCTTTCCCCATGCTCCCTCCCCCTAACTGTTGCTTCCGCTCCCACCTCCGAGGGGCCCCTGGACTCCTCCATAACCCGGCTGCAGATGGCACCCCACTGAGGGCCGCCGAACCTGTTGAGGCGACGGCCACTGCCACGTGGCTGGGACCTGAGCCACCAGGGCACCTGTCATTGGTGCGGAGCATTCGACCTCCTTCCCGGGTGAGAGTCCACCCCTTGATGCCGTGGCTGCCAAATCCACCAGAGAGCCTGCGCTCGGCATCACTGAGAGCCCTCTCCCCGCCCAGACTCTTACCTCTAACCTTGCCTCTGCCCCTGCCCCTGTCCCGTCCACATCCCGAGTTGTTATTGCTGCCCCTGGGGCTGTCTCCTTCCCTTGCCAACAGATGACCCCCAGGGAGCGGCCTTTGTGTTTACCCGTCCCGACCCACCAGGGGCTGCTATCTTCCCTCCGCCGCCCCCTATCGCCCCAGCATTTAAGCCAACTTATCAGGATCCCCATCGGGGGTCTGCACCGTGTCTGCCCGTCTCAGTGGACCACGTGGCTGTACCAAGGGCCCCGTCGGGGAGTAATCAGGAGACCGTAACCCCAGCCCCCCATGCGCTGCAAAAGGAGTTGCGGGAGTTTCTAGAAGACGTCCGTGGCTCCCGCAACAAAGTACAGCTTGCTCTCCAGCGATGGGGGGACTTTAATCAAATCCTCTGGGCCGCAAGGGCCCTCATGGGGGTGGGTAAAAGGACCGTGAGGCAGGGCGCCGTGGCCTATCAGCGGGTCCGCCTTTTCCGTGACTCCTTACTCACCTACGTGGTAGGTCACAGACTGCTGCGTGGCACGCCGAGAGCGGCGAGCGTCCCTTCCGGCGAGGATCCCCCCCAGCCCTCCTCTTGGCACCTCTTACCATCGCAACATTGAACACCTGCGGCTGTAGGATAGGTCTCCGCAGGTACCAGGTGCTCTTCTTCCTTCGGGAGGGGGGGTACTCTGTGGTTTTCCTGCAGGACACCCATATGGATCCGACCGCCGAAGACAGCTGGCGGCTGGATTGGGGGGACATGGTCTACTTTAGCCATCTCAGAGTTCGTACGGCTGGAGTGGCGACCCTGTTCTCCCCCGACCTACGGCCTGAGGTGCTGGGGGTCGCCGAGGCTGTGCCGGGTCACCTGCTGCACCTCCAGGTCTGCATGGAGGGGCTCGTAGTCAACCTCGTCAACATCTATGCCCCGGCAGCGAGCCCGGAGCGTCTGCAATTCTATCAGCAGGCATCCGCCTTCCTCGGCACCTTGGATCCTCAGGAGTGCCTGGTCCTGGGAGGGGACTTTAACATCACCCTTGAGGAATGGGACCGCTCGGGGACCGAGCAGAGCCCGGCCGCTGTCGCCGTCCTCCAGGAGATACTCGAACACCACTCCCTGGTGGACGTCTGGCGCGACCACCACCTGGATGACACTTCCACGTTCACCTTTGTCCGGGTGGAGGCCCATCGGTCACGCCACTCCCGGTTGGACCGCATTGATTTATCACGCTTTCATCTTTCACGGGCCCACTCCTCCAGCATCCGGCCGGCCCCATTTTCTGACCATCATATAGCCACCGTGATAGCCTCCCTCTGCGCGGAGAGGCCGGGGCTGGCCTATTGGCATTTTAACAACAGCTTGCTGGAGGATGCGGGCTTCGTGGCGTCCTTCCGGGAGTTCTGGCTGGCCTGGTGAGGGCAGCGGCGTGCCTTTCCCTCGGCGCAGCGGTGGTGGGACCTAGGGAAGGTGCGCGCCTGGCTCTTCTGCCGTGACTATACCCGGGGCGCCAGCTGACGGAGGGATGCGGCAATAGAGCAGTTGGAACGGGAGGTCTTAGAGCTGGAGAAGCGTCTGGCCGTCAGCCCCGAGGATCCACCCCTCTGCGGAGCATGCCGGGAGAAGCGGGAGGAGCTCTGGACCCTAGAGGACCATCGGGCCCGGGCGCCTTTGTTCGATCCCTCATCCGTCTCCTTCGGGAGATCGATCGCGGTTCCCGCTTCTTCTACGCCCTGGAGAAAAAGAGGGGGGCTAAAAAACATGTCATCTGCCTTCTGGCAGAAGATGGCACCCCCCTCACGGATCCGGTGGAGATGTGCGGGAGGGTGAGAGCCTTCTACGCAAGCCTGTTCTCCCTGGATCCGACCAATCCTAACGCTTGCAGAGTGCTTTGGGAGGAGCTCCCGACGGTCAGCACGGGCGACCGAGACCGGCTAGAGCTGCCTCTCACTCTGGCCGAGTTCTCGGAAGCCCTCCGTCGCATGCCCACCAATAAATCTCCGGGCATAGACAGGCTGCCCGTGGAGTTCTACCGCGTGTTCTGGGACGTCCTCGGCCCAGACTTAGTCACCGTCTGGACCGAGTCTTTGCAGAGCGGGGTCTTCCCTCTTTCGTGCAGGCGAGCCGTGCTCGCCTTATTGCCAAAGAAGGGGGACCTCCGCGATTTACGAAATTGGCGTCCCGTCTCGCTCCTCAGCACGGACTACAAAGTCGTGGCAAAAGCCATCTCGCTGTGGCTAGGGCCCGTGCTGGCGGATGTGGTCCACCCAGACCAGACCTACACCGTCCTGGGCCGCAGCCCTCTCTCCATCCGAGAGGTCTTCCGTGAGACCTCTCCGGGCTGCCGGTCTTCTACCAGGACCTCCTCCGGACCTGGAAACTCTTTACAACGACCAGGTCTGTGGCAGCCACCGAGGGGGCAGATCTCCTCGCGGAGCCCCTGCTACACAACCCCCAGCTCCGTGTGCAGGTGGCGGAGTCCCGCTCGGTGCGCCAGAGGTTGGTCCTGGCAGAGGTCACAAGAGTCGGAGACCTCCTGGACTATGACCGGGGAGACTGGCTGGATCCCCTGATGCTCGCTTAGCGCATGGGGCTTTCCAGACCTTGTACTCCCTGCCGCATACTTCAGGAGGTGAAGGCCGCTTTGCCGCCCGCTGCTCGGGTTCATCTCGACCGGGTCCTGCACGAGGGCACGCCCCGCCCACCCACTATCCCAGGCCCGCCGGACCTTTTAATTGGACCCCTGCCCCATGGACCCAACCGACCCCTTCACCCCTTCACTAGAAGCCGGCTGTACGAGATGCAGCCGGTCTGCTTTCAAACCGCGCCAAGAAAACATCTCCACATGCTCGTGCTCCACACCCTTCACGCCCGCACCCTCGTGTCCCGCCCCGATACAAAATGGCGGGACCTTCTGCTACTTTTGGAGGGTGAGGAGTCCCGGTGGGCCAGCCTATATTCCACGTTAGTCCCTAGGCCCGCCGGGGATGTCAGTTGGCGGATCCTTCACGGAGCCGTGAGCACGGGCTTGTACTTGGCGCGGTTCACCTTAATCCCAGACACCTGCCCCTTTTGCGGCGTGAGGGATACCCTGGTACATATATATACTTGGAGTGTGCCAGGCTGCAGCCCCTATTCCGGCACCTCACCAATATTTTATTACGTTTTTGGTTACACTTCTCCCCTCACCTTCTCATTTATGCACTCCCTATCCGTGGCCCCACAAAGTCACGGGATTTCCTGGTCAACCTCCTCCTGGCCCTAGCAAAAATGGACATCTATAAAACCAGAGAGAGGAGGTTGGCCGATGGAGTCTCCTGTGACTTTGGGGCCTATTTCCGATCCTCGGTCCGTTCATGTATCCGGGCAGAGTTCCTCTGGGCGGCGTCCTCTGACTCTCTTGATGCCTTTGAGGAGCAGTGGGCGCTGTCCGGGGTTCTCTGCTCGGTGTCCCCATCCGGTTCCCTTCATTTGACCCTTTGACCGCACTCCTGTCCCTGTTATTTCATTAGTTGTCCCCCGGAATTTTTTGGGTATCTAGGTCCGGTGGATTCCCCTTTTAGGCTGGGGGGGGATCCTTTAGCAGTGGACGGGCTTCGCCCGCCCACTTCCCGGATCCCAATAAGACTACTTTTCTATAGCCATCTGGCCTTGCCCCGTCACATACTCTACTTGAAAAATTTCTTGTTGCCAGGACACTTTTTAAAATGCAATACTTAAGGTATGTGTCTTATAATATGATAATTCTTTATTACTAAATAAGGAATTACTGAATGACAAAATGAGGCAAAGGAACATAGAGGCAAAGGAACAGGCATTCAGCCTCCCCTGGCATAAATTACCTTCAGAGGATAACAAGCTTTTCTTGTATTATTTGTCTGGAGCCAAAAAACCATGATTGAAAACAAACAGAAACAAACACTGGCCAGAGGCAATTTGTCTATATTTTGTAAAGTTTTTGTATTTTATTGCATTTACATTTCATGTATCGGTAACAGATCATAAGGAAATGATATGTAGCTCAGCCATTTGTGAATATTCAGTGCCAAAACATCAGCACAAAGTCCACCTTCCCGCAGGACACACAGGCGATGTATATGGTAATAAACAGGAGTGAGTCAGATTCAAAGAAATTTAAAAAATCATTTCACAAATAGGATAGGTAGAGGGGAAAGAAAAGGAAATAACGTATAATTCAGTGTGCGAAGCATGTAGATTTGCTGATACAGAACATGAAGCATAAGTTGAGGGAGTGTGGGGTGTGGGAGGGGGTGTAGTGTGCAGGAAGGGGCTCATGGCAAGGGCTGTGGGTGCAGGAGAGGGCTCAGCAGGGGGTGGCTCAGGGCAGGGGGTTGGGATTCAGGAGGGGCTTTGGAATGCAGGAAGAGGCTCAGGATAGTGGGTTGGCGTGCAGGGAGGAGTACAGAAGGGGGCTCTGGGGACTCTCCCTTTGGGGGAGTGGGGGCAGAGGGCTCTGTGTGCTGCCCTCACCTGCGAGTACCTCCCCTAAAACTCCCATTGGCTGCAGTTCCCCATTCTCAGCCAATGGGAGCTGCGGGGGGTAGTGCCTACAGGCAAGGGCAGTATGTGGAGCCCTCTGCCCCCCGTCAGGGCTGCAGGGACATGGTGCGGGATGCTTCCAGGATCGGCGCAGGACCAGGGCAGGCAGGGAGCCTGCCTTAGCCCCGCTGCGCCACGAGGCTGTTAATCCTGCAGATCAGATCCAAAGCCCTGATGGGCCGGATCCGGCCCACGGGCTGTAATTTGCCCACCCCTGCCTTAGTCTGTGCTACTCCCAGTAAACATAGTTATTTTTCATGCTATTTATAAAGGGATCTCAAACATAAAGGTGTGATGTTGTCTCCAAGGATGTAACTGTGCCAGAGAGATGGGGTTGTTCAACAGATTCTGTAAGAATTCCAGACAATGCCATGAGGATAGTTTAGTCAGTTTCCATAGGCCTTGAAAAAGATAATGAGACTATCTCTTGCATTTATATCTGGGTATTGTGCCATGTGATGTTGCCAGTTTTGAAAGCCTTAAAGAGTCAAATCTTAATCTGTGCTTTAAAAATGTAGCAGTTAACCCTAATGAAAAACTTGGTGGTGGGGGGAGACTGTTCAGTGGGTAAGTGGCTGGACACTATAGGGGAATGCTTCAAAAGGGTTCAGGGATTCAGCTGAACGTACTGTTAATCTGCAAGACACAATAAGGGCTGACATAGCCCAGAGGAAAAGGCTTGGGTGGCTCACAGGCTGCTGGTGCCAGGGAGCTGACCCCCAATTAGGCACAAGACAGTCTCCCTCATGCTGGAGGCAGTGGGGTGTCAGGCACTGCCTCTGACAATCAGGCCTAGTGGTTGGAGCACAGGTCCTAGGTGGACACAGGGTTGGGTCTGAGCCACAGCTGGTCCTAGAATTGAGATCTGGGAGCAGGCCAGGGTCAAAACCAAGATCAGAATCTGTTGACAAACCAGAATCAGAAATGTAGCCAGAGTCCAGGTGCAGACCAGAGGTTAAAGCTGAGTGGTTAGAGTTCAAAGACAAGCTGATATAAAAGCTGGAGTCCAGATACACACTGAAGATTGTAACCAGATAGTCAGACTCTGAAGATGGGGGTGGGAGCAGGAACTTGGAGTCACTGGAGTCTGGTGCACTGTGAAGCAGTAAAAAGATTCCTGACCACATAATGCTGTTGCTCAGCCTGACCTGAAGCTCTGCTGGGACTCAGGCTCAGGGTGTTAAGCTGGTTCCAGAGCACAGGCAGGACAACTGATTAAGCACCAGCGCCTTCCCCGCACACAGAAAGGCTTGAAGTAAATCCACTAAGTATAATGGTAATTGCTGGTAGGGCAAAGTGACATAGGCTCAAATTCAACAAAGCACTGAAGCACTGAAGTCCTTTAAGGACTAAAGGAGTAATTTATCTGCCCATTACAGAAGAGAAGAGAAACTATAGGTAACATTCCCAAACCAATAGGTGAATGTTGAGGAGTCAACACTCTTTGTGAGCAGCAGAGGGAGGGATGCTTCTGGCAGTCAATCCGGACTGAGGATGATCTAGATGTTCTTGCTTCAGCAAAAGATTGAGGTAATTTGATATCTTTTTCCTCTTAAGAAGAAAAGAAGGTACTAAGAAAATATGAAGTGTCTACGGTGGTAAAGGAGGGAAGTATGAAGTGGTGAGTAGAAAGAGAAGATAGGAATGTTACAGTAAAAACAGAACAGGAGAACCAGAGCCTGAGCATTCAGACTAAAACTGAACAAAACCTAAAACGAAACCCTTGGCTTAGACATTTAACCTTTTCCACCCAGTAAATTATTACAAAGAAGAAACATCCCAAGAACAGCATATGACAATCATCTGAGTTGACATATAACTGTCAGGAGAATGGTACGGTAACTAGGACTGACACAGTATCAAAACTCAGGAGGCTAGGAATGTTTAACGGTATAAAAAGTGATTAATGGCAGAGTGTTCGTTACTGTTTAACATTCAGCCATTCTAGTTCTTGTTTGCTTAAGATAAATTATTATTTAGTGAAGAGTCAAACAACTGCAGTCATCTAGAAAACAATGCTCACAAATATGATATTCTTTCCTGAACCTTCCTCTTATAGATAAACTGCTTTCTAATTGTCTGAAACACATAACAGGTGTGTTCTCTAAATTCCATTCAAAGGTAAGCCAAAAATGGTACAATAAGCAACCATCATTTCACAGTATTGTCATTCATCCCATAAAATTAGACCTGTTAGTTAGCAACTATGTTAATACATTCTGATTGAGATTTTTAAATGCACAAAAGTCAGGACATAACTCTGCGCTTTTGTAATGTAAGTATTTTGTATTACTATGCATGGTGTTCACTTATACCTTATTGCAGCTATGTGCAATATGGTAGAATTAGGGTTGTCATGAGGTTATAACTTAACGTCACGATTTTCTGGATTAAAATTTCAAACAACATTGTATTTATACAGTTTTTAGCCATGTAACTTTTTCTATCTTCAGAAACCAAGAACTATGATTACACATTCAGATAAATGACTGTATATGAATGTGTGTTTTCAGAATAGTTGAATGTACAGAGCTCTACATATAGGCAAACTCAGCACACATCAAACTAGTTTTCCTGCCCTTCGGTCTGGTGTCAAGGGGGATATTCTACATATATGTAGTACCAAGGGGGATATCCTGAGCCAAACCAGCTGTGATGCCAGTGACATGCAGTTCTACATATCTCTTTCATCAAACACAGACAGCACTGTCTTCCAGCTATCTCAGTGCATGAAGGGAACTGAAGCCTGGATGAAGAACAACCTGAAGAAGATTACCTCAGGAAAGAGTAAAACCAATGCTAACAGGAAGAGAGAAATGCTCTGAGGAACCACCATCTCCCCTCAGTTGGAGGCATCTCCCCTCCAGTAGTTAAGATAGTTTTGAATGGCCCAGAGGCTGTGCACTCACTTGTGACTCTGCTCACTCAAATAGCAGCAGTTGCTCAGATCACCTTCTATTTCTGGCTATCAAGAGGATTTTATTATTTGTGGAGAATGATCTGCCTGTAGTAGTTCAGGTGTTTGCCACCTCCAGTCTGGACTACTATAACTTAATACCCAAGTCTAGATAAGTTAATGAAGATACTTTGTTACACACAGCACAGCCCATCTCCTAGCAAGAGGAGATGATGGGAGCATAGTACACTGGTGCTCTGCAACCTGCACTCATTCCGCTCATTTATTGGATCTACTTCAAGATTCTCTACTGAACTACAAAAGCCTTAATAGGCCCATGCTGTTTCAGTGACCATCTCTGGACCTCTCAAGACCTCCTGTGTATGGCTTTCTACAACTAACAGAGTTGAGGTATACACTATAAGGAGCTGGAAAGAGTCTTAACAGCAGGTCCAAGATTCTGGAACCCCATTCAGAAGGAGATCAGGAAAATTAAAAAATTAAAAAAAAAATTAGGTTGCTCAGCAAGACACACTTCTCAAGAGCCTTGCCCGAAGAAACAGCAGAAGAAAGCCTAGAAGCATACTCAGAGGTATAAGGCTGCAGATAAAAGTAATAATAAATAAGTGTATGTCTACACTACAGCAACTATAGCAGCATAGCTACGTTGCTGCAGCTGTGCTGCTGTACTGTGGCTGCTTCCTGCATCAATGGAAAAGTTTTTTTTCTTCCATGTAAGTAGTCCACCTTTTGGAGAGGCGGTAGGTAGGCTAATGGAAGAATTTGTCTGTCAACCTAGCTGCATCTACAGTGGAGTTTACATTGACCTAACTACATTGTACAGGGGACAACATTTTTCATAGCCCTGCGTGACATAGGCAGGTGGATCTAATTTTTAGGTATAGACCAGACCTAATTTACTGTGATCTTTGGACAGACCCACTATTTCATATAATCCTGCTGTAGCACTTTTAGATATTATGCTCATAGTCTCTTCAGAAATTGGCAGATGTAATCATTGCTTATTTAGCAAAATTTAATATAAATTCTTCTAATGCTTCCCTGAGGGATAATTGAACATTACTATTGATTTTTCACAAGCAGCTGCTCAATTTTTAATTCCTTTACTTACTAGGAAATGAATTAAGGAAAAGGTTACTACTATTCAGTTTAAACTACTTATTCTCTTTACATACTAATTTGTCTACTAACTCTGATGCCATTCTACTATCATTCCCACCTTTTGTGTTAATAACTCAAGGGGAAAGGGCTGGATATGGTTGTAGTCAGGTCTCTGCTTCTCTTATAAAAAGCTAAAAGAAATAGTTACTAATTTAGAAGTTATATGCTATGCAAACAATTAGGAAGACCTTCAGTTTTAAAAGCTGCAGCTGTGCCACTGTAGCATTTCAGTGAAGATGCTACAAGGCTGACAGGAGAGCTTCTCCCATTAGCATAGTTAATCTACTTCTGCGGGAGGTGGTAGCTATGTCAACAGGAGAAGCCCTCCTGTTGCCATAGGAAAGGAGTACTTGTGGCACCTTAGAGACTAACAAATTTATTAGAGCATAAGCTTTCGTGAGCTACAGCTCACTTCATCGGATGCATTTGGTGGAAAAAAGAGGAGAGATTTATATACACACACACACAGAGAACATGAAACAATGGGTTTATCATACACACTGTAAGGAGAATGATCACTTAAGATAAGCCATCACCAGCAGCAGGGGGGGGGAAAGGAGGAAAACCTTTCATGGTGACAAGCAAGGTAGGCTAATTCCAGCAATTAACAAGAATATCAGAGAACAGTGTGGGGTGGGGTGGAAGGGAGAAATACGATGAAGTGAGCTGTAGCTCACGAAAGCTTATGCTCTAATAAATTTGTTAGTCTCTAAGGTGCCACCAGTACTCCTTTTCTTCATGGGGAAATAGTTTTACTTGTGTAATGACTCATCCATTCCCAGTCTCTATTCAAGCCTAAGTTAATTGTATCCAGTTTGCAAATTAATTCCAATTCAGCAGTCTCTCGTTGGAGTCTGTTTTTGAAGCTTTTTTGTTGAAGGATAGCCACTCTTAGGTCTGTGATCGAGTGACCAGAGAGATTGAAGTGTTCTCCAACTGGTTTTTGAATGTTATAATTCTTGACGTCTGATTTGTGTCCATTCATTCTTTTACGTAGAGACTGTCCAGTTTGGCCAATGTACATGGCAGAGGGGCATTGCTGGCACATGATGGCATATATCACATTGGTAGATGTGCAGGTGAACGAGCCTCTGATAGTGTGGCTGATGTGATTAGGCCCTATGATGGTATCCCCTGAATAGATATGTGGACAGAGTTGGCAACGGGCTTTGTTGCAAGGATAGGTTCCTGGGTTAGTGGTTCTGTTGTGTGGTTGCTGGTGAGTATTTGCTTCAGATTGGGGGGCTGTCTGTAAGCAAGGACTGGTCTGTCTCCCAAGATCTGTGAGAGTGATGGGTCGTCCTTCAGGATAGGTTGTAGATCCTTGATGATGCGTTGGAGAGGTTTTAGTTGGGGGCTGAAGGTGATGGCTAGTGGCGTTCTGTTGTTTTCTTTGTTGGGCCTGTCCTGTAGTAGGTGACTTCTGGCTCTGTCAATCTGTTTCTTCACTTCAGCAGGTGGGTATTGTAGTTGCAGGAATGCATGATAGAGATCTTGTAGGTGTTTGTCTCTGTCTGAGGGGTTGGAGCAAATGCGGTTATATCGTAGCGCTTGGCTGTAGACAATGGATCGAGTGGTGTGATCTGGATGAAAGCTAGAGGCATGTAGGTAGGAATAGCGGTCAGTAGGTTTCCGATATAGGGTGGTGTTTATGTGACCATCGCTTATTAGCACCGTAGTGTCCAGGAAGTGGATCTCTTGTGTGGACTGGTCCAGGCTGAGGTTGATGGTGGGATGGAAATTGTTGAAATCATGGTGGAATTCCTCAATGTTCCTAAATGTTGCCATAGTGCTATCTAGAGTGAGGGCTAGGTTGGTATAATTGCGGTGCTCAGGGGTGTGGATTTTTCACACCCCTCGGTGACATAGTTATACTGATGTAGTTTGTAGTGTAGAGCTGGCCTTATTTCTTCAAGTTTGTCTAAGGCCTGTAACCATAATATTTTTTAAGTTTAAACCTCTGAATTTGCTTGGCAGAATAAGATAATATCTTATTGTACATTTTTCATGCTCAAATCTAAAATAACTGAATTTTAAACATTATACACCAGCTATCTAGGCTTAGAAAAAGGTTGGTCTGTTACATCATAAATCAAAATTTTTCAAATGTGACAAATACCTGAAATTAAGACACTATAAAAAGGTGTCTTATTATGTCATCCTTTAACATAGCAACAAATCTCTGGCTAAAAATTTATCAAGTATACCATGTTTTAAAAGGCACGTGTAGGATCCCTGGATCGTGAATGGTGTGTTGTGAGGGTGCTGATCATTGGAGCAGTGGAAAAATGTCTGCAGGTTTTGCATCTGTTGTTCTGGCATGGTATACCTCATCTAGTGTACTTAATGCCCCAATAATTACGATGTGGGTGAATCCAGACAATCACGACGTTCTTGAATGAGCCCACACAGAAAAATGATAAAAGATAAAAACAATGAGAGTGATTGCTTTGTGCAAAGTGTTCACCCAGTCTGAGGATCAGTCCTCATCCTCAAAGGAAACCTGCACAACACTTTCAAAAGACAAGCCTGGGAGCTTAAATTCATAACTCTGCTAAACACTAAAAATCATGGACTGAATATAGACACTGGATTTATGACAGGTTTCAGAATAGCAGCCATGTTAGTCTGTATCCGCAAAAAGAAAAGGAGGACTTGTGGCACCTTAGCGATAAATTCACTGGATTTATGGTTTATTATCGCAATTTGTAATCCATTAACCCCCTCTTATTGTCCTTTGACTACAGCGGTGTTAACAGGCCTCTCTACCTTGAATGATCCCTTTAGAATACGTGCTAACAACTTATATTAAACAATCAGTTCCATTTTGCATTTAACTGTGATGCTCAGTACCTTTCCCAGACCTGAAGAGGAGCTCTGTGTGGCTCAAAAGCTTGTCTCTCTCATCAACGGAAGTTGGTCCAATAAAAGATATTACCTCACTGACCTTGTCTCTCTAACTGGGGGTGGCCAAACTGTGGCTCGTGTGCCTGCTGGGTTTCGGGGCTGATGCCCTGAGCCCTGGCAGGTGCCTCCCGTGGGGCAGAAGCCCTGAGCCCTGGCAGGTGCCTCCCGTGGGGCAGAAGCCCTGAGCCCTGGCAGGTGCACTTCGGCTCTCAAACTTCTGAGATTATCATATGCCGCTCAGAGGGTCAGTAAGTTTGGCCACCCCTGCTCTAGCCTCCTATCAACACACATGAGACGGCCCGTAGAGGCCAGTGGCATACATACACCTTAACTGCCATTTTTGCTCTGACTTAAGACACCTTATGTAAGGCCTTAATTACTTCATGAAATGCAGAAATATTGTTGGTGTTTCTCACTGGCTCCCCATCCCCCGCCCCGCATCATCCTTGCATCAGCACCACGGACCGTCCCCACGACGGCGGCGCCCGCTCCCCGTTAGAGCGCCCCGGCTTGGCGGGATTCTTCTCCCTTGTTGCCACCCGCAGTGACGTACACTAGGCCTACCGTGGCGCTTTGTTCTTTTTTCTGATTGGCTCTCTGTGGGCGCGGTGTGCCTGCCCCTGGCCTGTGATTGGCGGGCTGGCTGGGGGCCGGGCCGGCGGTGTTCGGCGGCGGCCGCGGCGGTTATGCCGGACGGGGGCAGCGCAGTTATTGTCTGAGAGCTGGGCCTCGACGCGGCGGCGGCGGCGGGGGGCGGGGAAGCGACGGCTCGGCGCGGGGGTTGGGCTGGAGACGGACCTTTAATCCCGTTTTTGCCGTGTTCCTCGGGGCCGCCGCGGGCACGGGAGCCGCCGCGGCACCGCCGAGGGACCAACCGCCCCCGCCCGCCGCCTGGGTGTGAGCGAGACCCGCAGGCCGGGCCTGCCTGCGCCGCCGCCCAGCCTCGAGTTTGAGAGCGGCCGGCGGACGAGCTCCTTGTGCGGGCTCGGCGCGCCGGGGCGGCATTCGGCGACTCTGTAATACTCGGCTGCGCTCCTCAGCATGACATAGACGCCGGGCCGGGACCGAGGGGAGTGGGAGCCCGGTGCCAAGGCGGTGGGTGTGCGTGCAAGGGGGAGCTTGAGCCAGCTCTGTGTGTGTGTGTGTGTGTGTGTGTGTGCGCGCGCAAGGGGGGGAAGAGCCCGAGCCAGCTCTGTGTGTGTGTGTGTGTGTGTGTGTGTGTGTCGCGTGCAGAGGGGGGAAGAACACGACCTAGCTCTGTGTGTGTGTGTGTGTTATTTGAGGTCAGGGGTGAAGTCGAGTCTCGGCCCCGGTCCTTTTAGCTCTTCCTTATTTATATTGAGGCAACGGGGAGAAAATGGCTAAATCCGGAGGCGGTGGCAGCGGGGGACTAACCTGGGTGGTAAGTTGTTTTCTCCACTGTTCCCTTATGAGCCTTGGCCCAGAGGGGAGGTTGCGAATTTATGGATGAAGGTCTTGTTTGCACATTGAATTATGTATGTGGCGGTTGCTTAATATCTCCCATGTGTGGACAGGTTCCAGCAGTGTAGCTAGTTCTCCGATGGAAGCTGAGAATGTAGGGGAAAGGTTACAGTGATAGAGGGCTTGGTGCTGAGTTTGGCACTGTAGGTAGATGGTGGCATTGGTAGGGTTAGGGGTGTTTATGGGGGGAGTTTGTGGGAGGGAAGCTGCTGTGTTTCATCCAGAATTGAGGGCAGGTTGTTTGATTAGTAAATTGGTGCCCGGGAGGGTGTTGGAAAGCCAGGGATAGAGTATGTCTACAGATACCTTTCTCCAGAGTGAGGGGGCATCCATCACCCTCTTTATGGTCCTTAAGGTTTTGTGCTGCTAGATTTCAATTAGAATGAAATTGTTTTCAGGGCTACAAAAGTGTTATGCAGGTGAACTTCAGTCCCAAACTGACAGCCTCCATTCTCAACTGTCTAAAATGTTTCAAGTTAAGCTTCATGACAGATTCAGTTTAACTATAGTCTTTGGGGTATTCATATCTCATAACCTAGGAGTAAGGGGAGAGGAGACTGTTCAGCTGGGATGTTACATGCTTCACAATGTAACCCAGAAATTAAACTTTACAACCTTCTGAAAGTTTTCCTTCCAGTTCTTGGTCTCTCTTTTTAAGATGATCAGGCAGAACTAAATTTGGCATTGTGGTGATATTACGTGACTCTGGAACTGGTGAATGCTTTTGAGAAGTTTAAAAGCTTTTGGCAGTGTGAGGAATAGAATCATAGAATATCAGGGTTGGAAGGGACCTCAGGAGGTCATCTAGTCCAACCCCCTGCTCAAAGCAGGACCAATCCCCAACTAAATCATCCTAGCCAGGCCTTTGTCAAGCCTGACCTTAAAAACTTCTGAGGAAGGACATTCCACCACCCCCCTAGGTAGCGCATTCCAGTGCTTCACCACGCTCCTAGTGAAAAAGTTTTTCCTAATATCCAACCTAAACCTCCCGCACTGCAACTTGAGACCATTACTCCTTGTTCTGTCATCTGCTACCACTGAGAATGGTCTAGATCCATCCTCTTTGGAAACCCCTTTCAGGTAGTTGAGTATGTGTGTGTGTGTGGGGGGGGGGGATTTCATAGCTGCTTTCTTCTCTTCTGCAGACTAAACAATCTCAGTTCCCTCAGGCTCTCCTCATAAGTCATGTGGTCCAGTCCACTAATCATTTTTGTTGCCCTCCGCTGGACTCTTTCCAATTTTTCCACATCCTTCTTGTAGTGTGGGGCCCAAAACTGGACACAGTACTCTAGATGAGGCCTCACCAATGTCAAATAGAGGGGAACAATCACGTCCTTCGATCTGCTGGCAGTGCCCCTACTTGTACAGCCCAAAATGCTGTTAGCCTTCTTGGCAACAAGGGCACACTGTTGATTCATATCCAGGGAGGATGGAGAGAAATGCCTTCCTGGCCTGTTAACAGTAGGTCTCTCTGGTTCTGGAAAGATCCCAGGACAGAGGAGAGAAGACCTAAAGGGACCCAGTTCCCACAGAGGATCAGTAATTCACTTGCATTTGTCTTTCTAAGCATAGAGTTCACAGTAGGGTCGTTTCCTTAATATAGCTAACAAGAAAAGGCAGCATAGTTGAATGGGTAGTAAAGTAGCAGCATCTTCATCGAACAGGCACGCTCTGTTTATTACACATTTATTACACTTATTACATTGACTAGGGATTGTCAGTGTAATAATATTCCCTTTCAATAGGGAGTTTGGATAACCTCCATCCAAGAATATTAAAGGAACTGCCACATGAAATTGGAAGCCTAATAAGGATTTTTTAAGAGTTCATAAACTTGGAGGTCATACCCTATGACCAGACAATTGTAAATATAGTGCCTCTATTTAAGAAAGGGGGGGGGAAAAAGTGACCTGGGAAGCTACAGACCTGTTAGTTTGTCCTTGGTTGTTTGCAAGACCTTAGAACAAATCTTGGAAGAGAGTAATCAAAAACAGAGAGGTAAATCGTAATTCAGATAAAATACAACATGGTTTTTACAAAAGATAAATTGTGCCATACCAACCTAATCTCTTTCTATGAGAGAATAACCAATTTTCGAGACAAAGGAAATGTAGTAGATGTAGCCTACCTGGATTTAAGTAAAGCATTTGATACAGTTCTACCTGGGAGGTTATTAGTTAAATTGGAGAGGATGGAGATTAATACAAGAATTGAAAGGTAAGGAACTGGTTAAAGGAGAGTCTACAGTGGGTCATATTGAAAGGTAAACTGTCAGCTGGAGGTAGGTTACTAGTGGAGTTTCTCAAGAATCCGTCAATACGGAGGAGAATTGGAATATTATACATGAAGATTTGGATGTCCATGAAGACTGGAGTAATGGAAATGGGATGACATTTAGTATTGCAAAGTGCGAGTTCATGCTGTTGGGGACTAACAACAAGAGTTTTTTCTATAACTGGAGATTTACCAGTTGGAAATGACAGAGGAGGAGGACCTGGGTGTATTGGTCAATCACAAGATGACTATGAGCTGCCAGTATAATGCGGCAATGACAAAGGCTAATTCAGTCTTAAAATACGTTAGTTGAGAGAGGGAAGTGTTGCTACCATGGTACAAGGCACTGATGAGACCTCATCTGGAATACTGTGTGCAGTTCTGATTTTCCCATGTTTAAGAAAGGATTAAATGAATTCAAACTGGAAAAGGTGTAGAGAAGGGCTACTAGAATGATCAGAGGACTGAAGAACCTTACTTGTGAGAGAAGAATTAAGTAGCTTGGGTTGTTCAGCCTAACAAAACGAAGGCTGAAGAGAGATGTGATTACTCTCTCTAAATGTATCAAAGGGATAAACATCGGGGAGGGAGAGGAGTTGGCACAAGAACAAATGGATATAAACAGGCTATCAACAAGTTTAGGCTTGAAATTAGACACAGGTTTCTAACCGTCAGAGTGAAGTTCTTCAACAGCCTTCCTAGGGGAATAGTGGGGGCAAAACACTTAACTTATTTCAAGACTGAGCTGGACAAATTGATGGAGGAGAAAGTGTGATGAGGTTGCCTACAATGGTATATGGTCCATCCATGTTTCCGTTTATCAGATTTCTCCAATGGCTAGTGATTAGAACTAGAGAGGGTTCTGAGTTATTACAGAGAATTGTTTGAGGTGTCTGTCTGTTGGGTCTCGCCCACGTGTCAGGGTCTAACTGGTTGTCCGATTTGGGATTGGTGGGAATTTTCCCGCAGGTCAGATTGGCAGACCCCCTGAGGGTTTTTCACCTTCCTCTTCAGTGTGGGGAACAGGTCACTTTTTTGATTTTTAATAGAGTAATTCTTGAAGTCTTTAGATCAAGATTTGAAGACTTCAGTAGCTGAGCAGAGATTATGGGCCTATTTCAGGAGTGAGTTTGTGAGATTCTGTGTCCTGTGATGTGCAGGAGAACAGACTAGATAATCTTGATGGTCCCTTCTGACTTTACAGTCTATGAGACACTTGTTACAGTGCTCCCTTCCCTTACTCCCTCAACCACAGTCGGGTATCCCACTTTCCACCTTCCAGTTTTAATAAGAGGAGAAAAGTAGTTGTGGTATGGAGACGAATAGATCTTGCATGCATATTCTGGTGGTTGAGTGCACCTTACAAAGCTATTTTTCTCTCCATTTTATGTTAGAGAAATAATTTATGTGAGAAGACAATTACTTGGTTACATTTTTTTATATTGAAAACTAGTGTAGCAAGCAGAAGTTGTTTGCTATGCCAGTTTAAAAAAAAAATACAAAATCATGGCTTAGGTATGGGAGACACTTATTAGATCATAACTTTTTCTTGTACTTTGTCCAATCTGTTTCTTAAATGTCAGGTTTTTAGTAGTTTAGAGAAAGACCTGGAGACTGGAGTAGGTGGTGGTACAGTGTGTGGGGATGTGAGTCCCAGAAACAATCCTATAGCTCATGTAGACAGTGAACTTGACAATTCGTTTTGCAACAGAACAATTTCTTTTTTTCAATTTTTACTTTAAAAAAAATCTTTTTAAATCTAAGAGGGGAAGGCACTAGCGCCTTCGGTACCCTTTGTTTTTTCTCCTGTTTTAAATACTACATTTAAAAATGTATGAATCTTTGTTCCTCTTATGTCAGGATAAGGATATAACAGGAAGTTTTAACTGAATTCAGTGAACAATTTAAGGCTGTAGTCCTCCCTGTTTTTGTGCTTCAAAACATTGAAAATAGAGAGCTCATCTCTGAAAACCACACCTTTCTAGTGGCAACTGTAGTGGGTAGGTACCTGAAAAAGGTGTATAAGAGAATACATTTTAATCAGCAGGTTAGTTATAAGCTTGTCCTCATTTCCTCATGCACAATTGATATAGTTGTCCTTCTCTGATTAAAGGGTTTGTATTTTAGTACCTAATCTTCCCTATCTACTTGAAACTCACACTGCTTTATCCTCTTCAGATCACTCTACAGCTTACGGTTTTATTTGTTTGCCCTTCCAACTGGGGTTAGTTGACCTAAGTTACACTAGTTTAGCTACGTGAATAGTGTAGCTAGAGTTGACATACCCCAGTGTCTTTATTGCGCTGAGTCGACAGGAGACACTCTCCGGTCGACTTCCGTTACTTTTCTTGGAGAGCTGGAGTGCCGGGGTTGACCGGAGAGCGCTCTGCCATCGATGTAGCAGGTCTTCACTAGATCCTCTAAGTCGATTGCAGCTGCATCGATCTCCCCACGATGGAGACCAGCCCTAAGAAGTTATCATTTTATGGTGGTTTGGTAGGTTGAAATTAGTTTGGTCTTAGGCCTTGCATTGGACTAAATTGTTTTGGTGACACTTATTTCAGTTTGGCTTATTTCTGTTTAGTTAAATCTTGTCCTAGTCGATTTAACATAAACGGGAAAAAGCCTGGGTATTAAACCAAAATGTATGACCCCAAGTTTAGCACCAGTTTAAATAAATCTGTTTAAATTTACACTTTAAATTAGATTTGCATGTAGACAAGTCCTCACTCTAAGTTTATAGTGGAGAGCTGCGTACATCAAGCCACCACCAGAGCTGGTATTCATTCCAATCTTATTGGTAATCTCCAGCTAAAATCCCAGTGATTGGGGAAAAAAAGGAATACTGAACAACCTTCTCACCCCTAGAAATGGTCACTAATTAGAGAGGCCCATTGCATTTAATTGTGAAGGAACTGGTAATGTATCTTGTACTTGTTTTCTGCAGAAATAGGACTTGTCAATCAGATATGTTTCAGACATACTAAATCTCCAAAATATTATAATACACAACAGGATTAAAAGAGAGCTTTCGATTGTTGTCTTGTTGGCAGTGGGTATTAGATACTTTACAGCTGTAGTTGCCATAGATATTTTGTGATAGTGAATGAAATTTGGGAAAGAGTTCTCCACAATTGCAAAAGGAAAGGCAGGAAGTCCATGAGTCTGTGAAAGTGCGTTCCACACAAAGTGTGAGAACATCCTGTGATAAGGCATGTAGTAATGGCCGATGCCAAAGTGGACTTAAGTGGACTTTTTCACTCTGGCCATCTAAGATCTAGTAAAATAAAAGCCTAAGTTCCATGGGAGGTCATGGAAGCTTTTAAAAACTCGTTGGACAAACACCCATCAGGGATGATCTAGGTTTGCTTGGTTCTGCCACAGTGGACTTGATGACTTCTTGAGGTTCCTTCCAGCTCTACATTTCTATGGGTTCTGTGATAAGTCTCATACTTTTGACTAGAATCTGATCATCCCATGTATTAAGCTACCTTTTTGGTGCGGTGACAATATTAACATTTTCCAAGATAATTTCTTGGCTTTATTTCAATATGTTTGAATAACCAGGATTAGTTGATAAATATATATTTTTATTAACTGGCAGGGAAACAAGCAAATATATATTTTTTTTTTGAGGGTGGGATTCATGGCCTAGGATGATGATTATACTTTTATAAACAAATATTAGGGTAGCAATCATGAAACTTCCCTCAAAAATCAATGTTTTTGTTCTGCTTGTTGCTTGGCATTACTTCAATTAGGAGTCCTTATGGATAAAATTAGTCTGAAGCATGTCACTTGTGTAACACTGAACTTCTTGTTATATTGTTTGACTTCTACATTCTTAAAAAATGTCTGTGATTAATTCTCTGTCTGATTTCCAAATCAAACCATTTTTCAAATGGCACTTCAGTAAGGGGGAAGGGGTGGAGGAGAGACAGACACACAAAAAGCCCTCCCTCAAAGGTGGTGTCAGATATGACTGTTAGATTTTATGTAAAGCAAACAATTAGTACATGATTTGGAACAGACTTCAAAGGATCATGTTAAAGAGTTAGCATTTTAGGGAGGATATTAGGCATTAATCTCAAAGTATCAATTTATAACAAGTGTCTAAAACTAAGGGTGGTCACTTCTGGATTACTGCAGAATTTCCCATGCTTTTGAAATCTGAGGCCCACCCTCCCACTTCAGGAAAAAGAAACCAGTCACATTCACCTTCAACCTTGCTTTCTGTTATGCCTACCCAAAGTGATACGTCACTCAGATTGCGTAGATGTTCACATTGCTACTGGTCCTATCTTGCATGCCTTGGGACAGTGAAATAGTTAAGTAACACTTGAAGTAACATAGCATCTGAGTTAGTACCCATCAAAATAAATGGGCCAGGTCATTTCTATTGGAGCTGTTGTTAAAGGTTGTCTGCATCATTTAACCTTGGAAAATATTACCTGAGTGTTTGTTCATAACCATAATAGCTTGAGGCTTCTTAAAGCTGAGACTCTGGAAAATGACTCTGGTCTCTTCCTACCTCCCCTGTTCCTTCTCATCCCCCTAAAGAGGCATGCTCCACATCTTGGGAAATGCTAGTGTAAAATGAAATACTTGCCTAGTATCAGTGCTCTTTCTAGTTAAATGAATCGTATTGATGAATACTAAAATGTTCTGACTCTGTATCTGAGGATTTCTTGAAGTATAGACAGATGAACATGACAGATTATAGCATTAACCCATAGTGTTGCATTAGCAGTGTGGGCCTAGGTGAAAAAGCAAATATTGTTTTAGTAAAACTGAATTTTAAGCCATATGTTTCTCTCAGCAGTTTTAAAGGACAGGCTTAAACTTGATTTATTTCTTGTGTGAAAGTTGGCACGTGTATAATGAGTGGGGATCAGTTATTTTGAATCAAACATTGGAGCATGAACTGTCTTTAGTTAGACTTGACAGTCTCCATTAGAGGGAGCTTGTCTTACCCTCATTTAATCAGTCCATTTAAAAGTAAATGGAATAAACAGACTGAATCAGACCCTTTTCGGTTGATTACTTTGAAAATGAAGGGATAGCTTTCAGTTTTGATTGTTTAAACAAGTCTGCTGTTCTGCTATAGCAGGAGAAAGACAAGTAGCTCTTTGAAACAATGTCCAGTAATCTCCATAATTCACTGAAACTTGCTTTGAGAAATCTATATTAACTAGTCTTTCTTAACCTTTTTGTTCCATTTTGTATATGGCCTTACCAAATTCACAGCCATGAAAAACATGTCATGGACTGTGAAATCTGGTCTCGCACCATGAAATCTGGTCTCGTGTTCTTTTACACTATACTGTACAATTTTCATGGGGAGACAAGTGTTTTTCAAATTGGGGGTCCTGACCCAAAAGGAAGCTGCAGTGGGGTCATAAGGTTATTTTAGGCGGTATTGCCACTCTTACTTCTGTGCTGGCTTCAGAGCTGGGAAGCTGGAGAGCGGGGCTGTTGGCTGGGCACCTAGCTCTGAAGGAAGCATCCTGTCAGCAGCAACGCAGAAGGGTGGCAATAGCATCCCATGCCCTCTTACTTCTGTGCTGCTGCCTTCAGAGCTGGGTGGCTGGACAGTGGCGGTTGCTGACTCAGGGCCCAGGTCTGCAGGCAGCAGCACAGATGTAAGAGTGGCAATATCATACTATGCCATTCTTACTTTTGGGCTGCTGCTGGTGGCGGCTCTGCCTTCAGAGCTGGACTCCTGGCCCGCAGCTATCACTATCCACGAGCAGCAGCGCAGAAGTAAGGGTAGCAGTACCACAAAACCCCCACAGTTCCTTTTTGGGTCAGGACCACTACAATTACAACACAGTGAAAATTTAGATTTAAATACCTGAAATCATGAAATTTATGATTTTAAAATCCTATGACTGAAATTAACCAAAATGGATTGTGAATTTGGTAGGGCCCTGTATATGGCTAATTGTAGAATGTACATGACACTTGCCTGCCTTATATCAGAGGGGTAGCTGTGTTACTCTGTATCCACAAAAACAATGAGGAGTCCGGTGGCACCTTAAAGACTAACAGATTTATTTGGGCATAAGCTTTTGTGGGTAAAAAACCCATTGCCTGCCTTAATTATTCATTCTGCGTTGGCCTTCTTTATTTGCTTTGTAAACTCATTGGGCAGGGACCATGCTTCACATTTGTATAATGCCTGAAATAAGCGCGTTCTGATCTGATTGATTGGGACTTTTGGGTGCTGCTGTAATATATACAATGGATGAGAAGCCTTTAAATCAACCTTGAAAAAATTCTGATTATCAAAAGCAAGTAGGACTTTCTAAGTATGTATGTCCAATACCATTAACTTCTGAATAATTTAAGATTATGCTTTTTTAAAAAGCTTATTCCATATGACACACACACAAACAAACCCCTTTTAATATGTGAACCAGGCCTATGTAATGCTGTTGCTTCTTTTCTTACTATCAGGTTTGTAGGCAGACCTCCACTAACACTTCTTGTGTTCAAGAGCCCAGCTAGTGGAGGAGGAGCTACGGTGACCCCTGCTGAATCCTCCAGATTCCTCCTATCCTGGGCCTGTGAGGATGGGGACTGAAGATCAGCATCTTCATGTTTCTTCCTCGACCCATGGGCATTAAGCCTGTTTTCACCTTCTTGGCAGCTGAGACCAGGCCTAGAACAGCGGTTCTCAGCCTCTCCAGACAACTGTACCCCTGTCAGGAGTCTAACTTGTCTCGCATACCCCCAAAGTTTCACCTCACCTAAAAACTACTTGCTTACAAAATCAGACATAAAAATACAAAATGTCATAGCATACTATTACTAAAAAATTGCTTGCTTTCTCATTTTGTCTGTATGAAATTTTAGTTTGTACTGACTTTCCTTGTGTTTTTTATGTAGCCTGTTGTAAAAGTAGGCAAATATCTAGATAAGTTGATGTACCCCCTGAAAGATCTTACGTACATGTAAGATACACATACCCCTGGTTGATAACCCCTGGCCTAGAACACTCTTGTTCCAAGCCATTTTGTTCTCCTTCAAGCCCCTCCTAAAAATTCTTCTCTGCAGTGTCTACAAAAAAGACAATGGTTAAGTGGCTGTTGTGCTGTGACCACTGCTCTTCTGGTGACCAGTATGATTTCATTGTTTCCTTGTGTTCATTTTTCTGTTTGTACCACGATGGATTGATCTAAATACTTGATTTTAATCTCGTTTTGCATTTCTTTTTTAGTTATTTGCATAGACAGAATTTGATTCTCATTAGTTGGTAACCATTAAAACATGTTGACTGGCAACTAAATATAGCCTTTATGCTAAATTCTGTACTTCTTGCTAACCAGGAGGATACACAGTGTGTACATTTAAGCAATTATATGGTTTAACCTACACTTATTGAAATTCTTAATTTTTACATTTTCTAGCATATTAGAAAATGCAAATGATACATTTCTTATAGCCACAGTGACATAATACTCATGATTTTATCAAGCTGCATTTGGATGGAAACTGGAATTTAATTAAATGCATAAAAACAGCATCTGAGAATTTTTTAGTTAAAGAACACTATCTTTAATGTATGAAGTAAGAAGAAGTGTGTTTACCAAAACATGTTTTGCATTTAAAACTGATTTTATTAAACAGAAGTAGTACTTCATTGTTTCTGTTGACCATCTTCCTCAAGATTTTATACATTAATAGGTCTCATCTTCTCACCTCACTGTCCCTTATCTAATAACATCGGGTATTGTTGGCTTTCTAGGGAGGAAGATCTCTTTAATTTAAAAAATAGTCTCTGCATACTGCAATTGAATTGTCCATCTGCTTTTGTTCATATAAGTACTAGCGCTAGTGATTACTCAGAGTATCAGCTGATATTTTCAGTCAATAAGTAGCCATAAGAATGGACGAGCTTACACCTTGGGAGAAAGAGCTCACCAAAACCCATTTCCAAACAAAGTTGGATGGGAGGGTGGCTGTTAGATTTCCAAGTTTGCTTGAGTAGGCACGTGAAGAACAAAAAGGTAGCTGTGATGAGGGAAGACTTCTGGGCTTTGCAGGGAAGAAAAGATGACCCCGGATATGTGGGTGAGGGGAACTAGGCAGCAACAGTCAGCTTGTGGCTGTCCTCATCCAGAACGTTGAATTATAACCTTTAACATGTTGCAAAACTTTCAGTGTCAGAATAAAATGTAGGTTTCTCCTCTTGATAGCTGAGAGTTTTCACGAACAGACAAGAGAATAGGAGGTAATCAGAGCATGAAAGTATTGCACGTATTTATGCTGAACAGTTTTAAAAAGTAGAATTCAGAAACTTTGTTGGAAGTTAAATAAAACAAATTGCATTGCACTTTGTTTAAATTTCTCTTGAAAAGTAGATTTTTGTCAGAGTAATCATTTGTCAATAGTAATTTACTTTTGGGAAAAAAATTTGTATACTTGCCTACTGAAACATGATGCTCCATCTTGAATCAACAGGCAGGTTTAAAGTTCTGGTGGGACTCCCTTTTTAAAGCAGTGGTACACATAATGATCCATGTCCAGAAGACTTTCCCATTAACTTCTGTGGGAATGATGGTAGAGGAGGATGTAGAGAACAGACATGGATTTCAGATACCCATGGTTAAGGGTTCTTCCTGATATGAAAGGCTTTGATTTTCTCTCATCCTTCTATTTTTCTAGGTTGCTATGAATCTGTTTGAAACTCCTGTGATCCTCTTCATGGAGTTCTCTGCAGGATTGGGGTCAGAGTTCTTAATCAAATTTATTGGATTTGTGAAAAATTCATTATCTGTAAAATCTCAACAAAATATCATTAGCTGTGCAACAAGATTCAAATAGTTAAAAATAAATTGTTGTGCTATTTTAATCTGTAACATGAAGACAAATTTTAAATAGTTCTAAAATATTTTGTTGATTTAAAAAAAAAAATAGTTGTATTAGCATAGTCACTTAAGATGAAAGTTTTAAGGCATATAATATCCTGGGGATGGTTTTGCTCTCTCAAAGGAAGAGGTATGAGACTGATTGCTTTTAAATTTCTAACTGTTCCATGTGAAAAAACATGAAAATAACACTTGTCTCATTAATTTCTAGTTATCTGGTCCATAGTGTTAAGTGAAATATACTGCTGTTGTTTGTTTGCCCCCTAGAATCTTAATCTATTGTAATTAATCATATACCGAATTCTTTTATAGGGCTATATCATATAAGCCTTACAGTGCTGTTCTGCAAAAGAACTATTAAAATACACTATAGTATAAATGCATGTTCAGCAATTGTACTCTACTATAAAGTCACTAGTCAGCAAGCATAAAACTATACCAATCCTAAACTACCAGCAGCAATTCCATAGTTAGGATTGTAAGGCTGTTCCTATTAAAAGCCTGATTTTTGGACTTCTGTAAAATTTGGAAAAGCCAGAAATTTTGCATGGACCCTCTTTTGCCATTCTCCTCCTCTTTTTTTTTATTAGGGGAGTAAAGGATGGAATCTGTTTGGATAATTTGAAAATTTGCTTATGGGGAGAATCTCCTTCCTAACAGCGTTTTGATGCTGCTGTTGCAGCATAAAGAAACCATAAGAGTCCTGATTCTAGGTGGAGGAGATCTTCCCTTTGAGGCACAGCTCAGCATAAAATATATTTCTAGGGTGTTTTTTGTTTTTTTTAAAGTGATCCAGATCCTCACCTGGTGTAAATCAGTGAATTCAGTGGAGCTATGCCACTTCACACCAGATGAGAATCTGGACCAGTGTGTTTCACTTACACTCAAACGTGCATTTTTTTTCTCGTAAGCCTGAAGCTTTCAAAATTTTCACCTCCATTTAAAAACTGATGCATGAGCCTAGTTTTATATTTTTAGGAGCCCATAACTGATGTGTTTTCCACGTACAAGCATGGCAAACTGTACATACTCCCATGCAGAATTTATAAAACTTCTTATGGTAGCCTATGGATATGATGATATCCACACCAGTGTTTAGAAAGGTTAAAATATCTGTAAACTTAACTGTGAGAAGGAGGAGTATCTGGTTCAGGCATGGCCTTGAGTTCTGAGGTCTTGGAATTTGTTGCAGAATTCACTTTTCCTGCAGAATTGTGCTGTAGAATATAAGCTTTAATTTTTTTTAAAAAATCTAACCTGTACAGTTAGAGGAAAACTTGAAAACCTGAACTGAGTGTGAAGTGATGCGTTGTTGTCTTCCTGAACATGCACATAGCCTGAAACAATAGCTCTTAGAGGTGTGAACTTCCCTATTCGTTTCCATGAGTTGTTGTAAATTTTGAGTTTGGATCAATTTCATTGGCAGTATGAATAAACTATTTCACTGCTGATTACTTTTTGTAAAAGTCCAAATATACACCTTTACCCCAATATAACATGACCCGATATAACACGAATTCGGATATAATGCGGTAAAGCAGCGCTCCGGTGGATCAAAGCAAGTTCAATATAACGTGGTTTCACCTATAACATGGTAAGATTTTTTGGCTTCCGAGGATAGCGTTATATCTGGGTAGAGGTGTTCTTTTTACTACAATCCCCAACAACTTCTCACCCCTCCCTGGCTGCCAAAGGCCCCAGCTGTCAGTCTCCAGCTGTGGGATATTTTTGTATTGTATTTATGAGATGCCATCATTCCTCCCAGAAAATTGTGGGAGTTTGTGCCCACACATGTTTCTCCCTGCATGTTCTGAGAAATCCAGGAGAGGTGTCCATGCAGCAGGACAAGGGTGAACTGGAGCCATGCCTGTACAGGAATGCTGGTCACTGACTCCTGTGCAGCAAGTTAAAAAAATTGGACCATAGAGGTCACGGCTGTAGTAACAGCTGCATTGTGGGCTCGTTGCTGGAGGACTGCTTATGTCTGTATAGGTACTTCTATGTCCACACCAGCATTTTGATAGAGGGCTTAATTTGCTTGCGGGACTGATAAAATTTTGCCAGTGAAAGCTGAGGGCATTGTTGCTAGGACTCATAATTGTGTAGATGCCTGTGCTGCCAGAAGGAAAGTTTTTTGTGACACTAAAATTCTATATGATGTAGACCAGGCCTGGATGAGGCTAAAGGTCTGGGAATTGTTCAGGGCTAAGGTCCTCCTCTGGAAGCAGACTTGGACTCTGCTGGTACCAGCACCATCCTCTGGAACCACAGCAAAGGATCAATGATGGTAACATTGGCATGTAATGCAACAAAGGCATTGTTGGTGAATGCTACTGATGAGCCTATGCTGACTGCATGTCTGCTTCTGCTGTTACTGTCAGCACCTTAGTGCACTGGGTGTTCTTGGCCTTAGAGGTATCTGTTGACCCTTGCTCTGCCACTAGTGCCATGCCGGAGGTAGAGTTAAACCTGAATTTCCAGGTGGCCTGAGTCCTCTGTCCCCTACCTTCAAGTATGTGGGCAAGAGGAAAAGGAGCTCTGTGATCCAGTTGGTGCCAAAGGAATCTTGATCTCCAAAGAAACATTTGTACAGACGTGTCAAAGGAGCTGCTCAGAAATCATGATTGTCTTCCCCAGAACAAAGGGTGTATCTAGCTCTTGCTGTGCTGTCATTTTCTGGATTTTTGTCTCTGTCTGCTAAAGAGAAGAGATTGAATCCTTTGGTACCAGGGGACACTGCATATCCATTGATTGGATTTGATCAGTCTTTCTTCTCATGTTCCCTCTGTTGATGCTGCTTTTCCAGGAGTTGGTTGAATTGACTTTGGTATCATCTAGGGTATATTTGGAGGTTCACCTGGGCACCTACTGGAATAAACTATCCCAAGCTGTGATACGATCTGTTCCATTTCTTAACTTGGTTAGGAGACTTAAAAATCTCATGTGGTGACTTCATCCAGCACCCTCCTTCTGGTTGCTATTAAATGAATTTGGCCTCATTGACAAGCCCTTATGTCAGGTATTATTCAGACCACAGGAGGAAGGCCAAGTCTGCAGTCCAGACTACTCTTCCAGCGTCTTGCAGAATCTTGATTCTTAGAAGTCTCTTGCCTCCTCCCTTCAGCAGTTGAAACACGTGTTCCTTCATAGGATCTGTCTAAATCTGAAGGGTAACATCACAGGTAGGATATGGGAGGTGATACTATGCAGACCAAGATAGCTGATGACATATTAAACTAGGCTGAGAATGTGGTGGTTTCTTCTACATGTCCCTCTAATGGCAGATGCTCTGAACCAGGGATATGCAGAGGTCTTCCGGAAGGTATATCAGGTCATCTATTTATTTGCCTAGTTTTACAACAGGCTACATAAAAAGCACTAGCAAAGTCAGTACAAACTAAAATTTCTTACAGACAATGGCTTGTTTATACTGCTCTATATACTATACACTGAAATGTAAGTACAATATTTGTTCCAATTGATTTATTTTAAAATTATATGGTAAAAATGAGAAAGTAAGCAATTTTCAGTAATTAGTGTGCTGTATCACTTTTGTATTTTTGTCTGATTTTTGTAAGCAAGTAGATTTTAAGTGAGATGAAACTTGGGGGTATACAAGGTAAATCAGACTCCTGAAAGGGGTACAGTAGTCTGGAAAGGTTGAGAGTCACTGCTCTGAATTTTGGGACTCTGGCAGCTCAGAAGGCTCATTACTTTACCTGTGAATGAATGCCTTCTTGAGGCAGTCAGGGATAGCTTTATGGTACTTCCACCTTCTGTATCAAAGTCTGATAAGCTTTACCAAGTGCCTCAACAGGTTTTGTGCATTCTTTTACGCACCTATCACCCATATCCCTTATGTTTGCATCTTCTGAGAGCTAGAGAAGATAAATGGATTGTCCAGAAACATCTCCTTTTGAGATATAAAAATTGTGTTTTAAAATTAGTAGGCAGTGTACAACCCATTTGAACCAATGCTGGAGAAGCAAGGAAAAAACAGGCCAAAGATGACACATGTGAACATCCTTCTGTAATAACACTCTGCAAGCCTCACTTGGTATCTCAGATTTGATTGCAAGGGTTGTAGCACTTTGAGTATCTCTATGGCAGTATGTGTGGCTCAAGTTTCCAGGCCTTTTATCATGTACTCAGGTCAGGGTAATACCTCAGTGGAGAGGACCTGTTCAGTGAAAAGGGAAGTTATTACTCACTCTTTGTGTAACTGCCCTAGAAAAGACCATTCCAAATGTTGTCATACTTCAGGTGCCTGCAACAGTATGCTTCCTTGACACCTGATTTGGCCTAGTACAAATCTCAGCTTATCAGAGGAAGCTATACAAATTCAAGTTCAGCAAACTCTGGTGTGACTCATCTCTACTCAGCAGGGCACTTTTGTCAGTGACACCACAAATTTAATGGGGCACCATCTGAGAGCTCAAAGTTAATAGCATTCCAGTTATTTCTCCTTCCTCTCATTCCTTTTTAGTGACATTTATTCCAATTCCTTAGATTACTGTATGGAATTCCCACAAATAATTCAGTTCTGGAAGATATGAAATTTATCTACCTAATCCAATTCGACTCTATGCCATTTCTCCTTCTTTCCTCGTATTAGAGGTCATGGATCTTACAAAGCTACATAGTTATGAGATTTAAGTTTTGAATATTCATATTGGTCTTTACCCCTTACTCTTAAAGGAAAGTTGGTTCAAAGCTCTCTAGTTAAAGAATGCTTATTATCATACTGCCATCAAACCATTCCACCAGTATGTGCAGTGATGAAATGAGACTATTAAATATGTATTTGTTAAAACATTTAGGTAGCAGCACAGTGTCTAATATATGCACATAAAAATTAGGATATTCCCTGTATCCAGACTTTTAAATTAATAATATTGCCAAGTGTATTGTTTTGGAAATCCAATAAATCAAATACAGCATCAGTCGCACTACACTGTATTAATCACTTAACATAGAATCAGCAATCATTGGGTGTAGCTTTCCTCTCATTTGAAATGTGGATTAATCCAGTATTTTCACCATCCAAAGTCTTTATCAAGGATGCCTGGGCAGAATTTGTGATTTTACTTTCTTTGGCTTTGAACAAAATCTATTTCAATATAATGTTAGAAAAATATAATGTACTCTGTATAGACTTTGGCTTCTGTATGATAAAGATCATACCTAATTATATCATTTTTCCTTTTTTGTTGTGTAACTCCCCAAAGCACGCTAGTCACTATACAGCAACCATGATCCCACCCCCAAAGAATTAATAGTCTAAGGTCCTGATCCTTTAAGGTAATCTCTGGGGGAGACAATAGGGACTCTGCTGTGGCTAAAAGGATACATCTATGTGGATCCTTTTGGAAGATTGGACTAAATAAAGACATGACATAGGAAATCAATACAAAGAAAACATGGGGAGGCAGGTCAAAGGAGGCTGAGTTATGTGGGTGTTTGTAGAATAATGTACATAACCCATTCATTGGTTTATAAAACTGACCCTTCATAGAGGCAGCTACATTTGCAACTGCTCCTCAGATACCCTGTCAGAGATGGTCCAGATAATACTTAGTCCTGCCATGAGTGCAAGAGACTGGACTAGATGACCTCTCGAAGTCCCTTCCAGTCCTATGATTCTATAAAATTAATACAGTTTTCACTTAAGAGCAGGAAACAGTGTGAATATTTTTTTCAAGAAGGTTTGAGGTTAAACTTGTATTTTAAAGAGGTAGGATACAGTCTTGGTAGTCCAAGGGTGGGCAAAGTTTTTAGCCTGAGGGCCACATTGGGGTTCTGAAACTGTTTGGAGGGCTGGGTAGGGAAGGCTGTGCCTCCCCAAACAGCCTGGCCCCCTCAGAACCTCCAACCCTTCAACCCCCCCCTGGAACCCCACCTCCTATCCATCCTCCTGCTGTCCCCTATTCACACCCCTGCCCCCTGACAGGCCCCCCAGAACTCCCACACCTATCCAACCTCCCCCTGTTTCCTGTCCCCTGACTGCTCCTTGGGACCCCCCCTGCCTCTTATCCAACCCCCCTGCTCCCCGCCCCCTTACCGTGCTGCTCAGCGCACCAGGACCAGCAGCCGTGCCACCTGGCCGGAGCCAGCCACGCAGTCCAGACCACCAGGCCAGACCACCAGGCCAGGCCGGCGGCTCTTGTGGTCACGCTGTCCGGCAAGTGCTCGTAGCCCCGCCGCCCAGAATGTTGGTGGCACAGCAAGCTGAGGCTGCAGGGGAGGGGTCGGGGGCTAACCTCCCTGGCCGGAAGCTCAAGAGCAGGGCATGACAGTCCCGTGGGCTGGATGTGGCCCACCTCTGCAGTAGTTCATATTTATAAAACTAAATGATCCTTAACAGTTTTGTCACACACATTAGATTACCAGACAAAATAATTAATGAACCTAGTCCAGCAAGATGCTAAGTGCCTACTGCAAAGTCATGAATGCTCTTAGTTCTAAAGTTTCTTAATGCTAACACCAATTTACATAAACCAGTATTGGCACTCTGAGTGCTAGTGAAGACAACCTACCATTGGTTGATAATGTCTTCAATACTGTGATTAGTCTTGCTCAAAAGTAGGGTGGGTGGTTCACGTGCAAACAGCACTCTGGTGCTCGTACCAGTTAAGGTGAATGGGTAATGTCAGCAATACAAAATTGTTATAGTGTGGACAAAGAATAACAATTGAAGACTGTAGATCTTAATTTCCTGCCCTGAAGATATTACAGTCTAAATAACAAGAAAAAGAAAAGATTTGGGGGGGGAGGAGGGTGGAAGCCTGCAAGAGAGTGATGTGTGGCAAATACTATTTTCTGTGGGTTGTTTTGTTTGTTGATTACATAATGAGGAATTTGATAAAAGAAGAAAGTGGAGATGAATTCCTAAAGCATGGGAGTAGGGGAAATAAGTGATGGGCAACAGCGAGTGAGATGGGAAGATATGAGGGTAAGGGAATCATAGAGGGGTTGGGTGGTCAACTAGTTACGTAGAAAAAATGCCCAGTCGAAACAGAAGAAAGATCCCAGTGATGTCACTGCTTCTGTTTCTGCATAACCCCACACTTTCATGCTTCAAAATCAAATGGTTGGCTTTCACTTCACAATGAATGAACAAACAGAATTATTAAATAATACGCATCAATGTGCAAAACCAGGACTGGAGTGCTGCTTTCAGTGTCAATAAAAAACTTTTACCACTTAAATGAAAAGTTAGCTTTTGTAAGCAGGTATGCCATTCCCCTGCATGCCACACACAATATTCTTGTCCACAATTACATCCCTCCCCTGATATTTTCCTTTATTCTAGGTCTTTAGAAACATTAGTAATAAAGCCTTGAAAGCAGCACCACTCCCTTTCAGTGTAGACTAGCCCTCAGGAGAACTACTATGCCGATGGGAGAGAGCTGTCCTGTTGGCATAATAAAACCACCTCCGTGAAAGGCGGTAGCTATGTCAGCGCATGTCGGAAGCTCTCCCACCGACAACACTATCCTGACTGAGTAACTTGTGTCACTCAGCAGGGTGCCTTATTCACGCCCCTGAGCGACATAAGTTATACCAACATAACCTGTAGTGTAGACAAGCCCAGAGCCTCCCTTAAGCTTGCTCTCTGGCTGACTTATTACTAAGGTGTATCACTGCAGAATTTTTATCTCTCTCTCTACCTTCCAGGGTTAGTCTTTGAACTATTGCACATTCACACAGAGTTCTAAAACCTGACATATATATTGCACGTACATTCTTGCAATTACTTTTAGAATTGGATACAACTGTGGGTATATCTACACTACAAAATTAGGTTGAATTTATAGAGGTTGATTTTTAGAAAGCGATTTTATACAGTCAATTGTGTGTGTCCCCACTAAGCGCATTAAGTCGGCGGAGTGCGTCCACGGTACCAAGGCTAGCGTCAATTTTCAGAGTATTGCACTGTGGGTAGCTATCCCACAGTTCCTGCAGTCTCCGCTACCCATTGAAATTCTGGGTTAAGCTCCCAATGCCTGATGGGGCAAAAACATTGTCGCAGGTGGTTTTGGGTACATGTGGTCAGTCATCCCTCACTCCGTGAAAGCAACGGCAGGCAATCATTTTGTGCCTTTTTTCCGTGCAGGCGACATATTGCTTTCGGTGCAGTAGGTTCATAGATTCATAGATACTAAGGTCAGAAGGGACCATTCTGATCAGCTAGTCCGACCTCCTGCACAACGCAGGCCACAGAATCTCACCCACCCACTCCTACAAAAAACCTCACCTATGTCTGAGCTATTGAAGTCCTCAAATCGTGGTTTAAAGACTTCAAGGAGCAGAGAATCCTCCCTCATCGTGCCCCATGCTACAGAGGAAGGCGAAAAACCTCCAGGGTCTCTTCCAATCTGCCCTTGAGGAAAATTCCTTCCCAACCCCAAATATGGTGATTAGCTAAACCCTGAGCATATGGGCAAGATTCACCAACCAAATACTACAGAAAATTCTTTCCTGGGTAACTCAGATCCCATCCATCTAACATCCCATCTCAGGGGATTAGTCCTATTTACCCTGAATATTTAAAAATCAGTTAATTACCAAAATCACATTATCCCATCATACCATCTCCTCCATAAACTTATCGAGTAGAATCTTAAAGCCGGATAGATCTTTTGCCCCCACTGCTTCCCTTGGAAGGCTATTCCAAAACTTCACTCCTCTGATGGTTAGAAACCTTCATCTAATTTCAAGTCTAAACTTCCTGGTGGCCAGTTTATACCCATTTGTTCTTGTGTCCGCATTGGTGCTGAGCTGAAATAATTCCCTCCCTTCCTGTATTTATCCCTCTGATATATTTAAAGAGAGCAATCATATCTCCCCTCAACCTTCTTTTAGTTAGGCTAAACAAGCCAAGCTCCTTAAGTCTCCTTTCATAAGACAAGTTTTCCATTCCTCGGATCATCCTAGTAGCCCTTTTCTGTACCTGCTCCAGTTTGAATTCATCCTTTTTAAACATGGGAGACCAGAACTGCACACAGTATTCTAGGTGAGGTCTCACCAGTGCCTTGTATAATGGTACTAAGACCTCCTTATCCCTACTGGAAATGCCTCTCCTGATGCATCCCAAAACCGCATTAGCTTTTTTCACAGCCATATCACATCGGCAGCTCATAGTCATCCTATGACCAACCAATACTCCAAGGTCCTTCTCCTCTTCCGTTACTTCTAATTGATGCGTCCCCAACTTATAACTAAAATTCTTGTTATTAATCCCTAAATGCATAACCTTACACTTCTCACTATTAAATTTCATCCTATTACTATTACTCCAGTTTACAAGATCATCCAGATCCTTCTGTATAATATCCCGATCCTTCTCTGAATTGGCAATACCTCCCAGCTTTGTATCATCTGCAAACTTTATTAGCACACTCCCACTTTTTGTGCCAAGGTCATTATTAAAGAGATTAAATAAGATTGGTCTCAAAACTGATC
This sequence comes from Dermochelys coriacea, assembly GCF_009764565.3. NCBI lineage: Eukaryota > Metazoa > Chordata > Testudines > Dermochelyidae > Dermochelys > Dermochelys coriacea. The sequence goes on from NC_050069.1 coordinate 199,382,927, forward strand.
CCTGAGGAACTCCACTGGTGGAGTAGGACTGCTAACTGTCTCATTGAACCACCGCTTCTGCTGCCACTCTGTTCTCCTGCTTGTCTCCGTAACGAATTTCTCCATGTTGTCTCTCGTGGGCTCCCGCTTCCGCTGCAACTCTGCTCTCATGAATCCACCTCACAGGTCATCAGCCACTGCTTCCGCTGCCACTCTGCTCTCCTGGTGGTCTCACAGGGCCACTTCCGCTGCAACTCTGCTCGGCTGCTCTTGTCTTGCAATAACACAGCAAGCATGCAGCCAGCTCAGTTGTTGTGTCCTGGCAGCAGACGGTGCAGTAGGTCAAACCATCGCCATTGAACGACCGCTTCCGCTACCACTCTGCTCTCCTGCAGACACCATACCACAGCAAGCATGGAGCCCACTCAGATCACCGCAGCAGTTATAGGCGTTGTAAACACCTTGCGCATTATCACGCAGTATATGCAGAACCAGAACCTGCAAAAGCAGGCGAGGAGGCGAAGGCAGTGTGGTAACGAGAGTGAGGAGGACATAGACACAGACTTCTCTCAAAGCATCCTTGAGCCCCGGCAATTTGGACATCCTGGTGGCAATGGGGCAGGCTCATGCCGTGGAACGCCAATTCTGGGCCCGGGAAACAAGCACAGACTGGTGGGACCGCATAGTGTTGTAGGTCTGGGACGATTCCCAGTGGCTGCGAAACTTTTGCATGCGTATGGGCACTTTCATGGAACTCTTTGACTTGCTTTCCCCTGCCCTGAAGTGCAAGAATACCAAGATGAGAGCAGCCCTCACAGTTGACAAGCGAATGGTGATAGCCCTCTAGAAGCTTGCAACTCCAGACAGCTACCAGTCAGTCAGGAATCAATTTGGAGTGGGAAAATTTACTGTGGGGGCTGCTGTGATCTAAGTAACCAACGCAATCACTGAGCTGCTGCTATTATGGGTAGTGACTCTGGGAAATGTGCAGGTCATAGTGGATGGCTTTGCTGCAATGGGATTCCCTAACTGTGGTGGGGTGATAGACGGAACCCATATCCCTATCCTGGGACCGGACCACCAAGGCAAGCAATATGTAAGCCGAAAGGGGTACTTTTCTATGGTGCTGCAAGCACTGATGGATCACAAGGGACGTTTCACCAACATCAACATGGGATGGCCGGGAAAGGTACATTACGCTCACATCTTCAGGAACTCTGGTCTGTGGGAATGGCTGCAGCAAGGGACTTACTTTCCAGACCAGAAAATAACCGTTGGGGATGTTGAAATGCCTACAGCTATCCTTGGGGACCCAGCCTACCCCTTAATGCCATGGCTTATGAAGCCGTACACAGGCACCCTGGACAGCAGTCAGGAGCTGTTCAACTATAGGCTAAGCAAGTGCAGAATGGTGGTAGAATGTGCATTTGGACGTTTAAAAGCACGCTGGTGCAGTTCACTGACTCGGATAGACTTCAGCGAAACCAATATTCCCATTGTGGAGCACACAGCAAGCAGTAATAACAATATCTGTAAGAGTAAGGGGGAGACGTTTATGGCGGGGTGGGAGGTTGAGGCAAATCGCCTGGCTGCTGATTATGCACAGCCAGATACCAGGGCGGTTAGAAGAGCACAGCAGGGCGTGCTGCACATCGGAGAATCTTTGAAAACCAGGCTATGGTGTGACAATTCTGTTTGTTTCTCGTTGATGAAAACCTGCCCCTGTGGTTCACTCTGCTTTCCTGTAAGCCAACCGCTCTCCCCTCCCCACTTCGATTACTGCTTGCAGAGACAATAAAGTCATTGTTGTTTCCAATTCATACATTCTTTATTAATTCATCACACAAATAGGGGGATAACTGGCAAGGTAGCCTGGGAGGAGGGAAGGACAAGGCCACACTGCACTTCAAAACTTATTGAATGCCAGCCTTCTGTTGCTTGGGGAGTCCTCTGTGGTGGAGTAGTTTGGTGCCCGAAATGGGGGGCCCACATTCTTGGGCGTCTGGGTGAGGAGGCTATTGAACTTGGGAAAGAGGGCGGTTGATTACACAGGGGCTGCAGTGGTGCTCTGTGCCTTTCCTGCACCACAACCATACGCCGGAGAATATCAGTTTGATCCTCCAGTAGCCTCAGCGTTGCATCCTGCGTCCTTTCATCATGCTGCTGCCACCTCTCCCTTTTCTCCAGCCATCTGTCCTCGCGTTCATTTTGTGCTTTCCTGGTCTCTGCCATTGTCTGCCTCCATGCATTCTGATGGGCTCTTTCAGTGCAGGTGGACTGCATGAGCTCAGAGAACATTTCAGTGGGAGTGCGTTTTTTTTCGCTTTATCTGCGCTAGCCTCTGGGATGGAGATGCTAGTCACAGCATTGAAACGTGCAGCAGTAGGAGGAAAAAAAGGGAGATTAAAATTGAAAAAGATATTTGGCATTTGAAAGGAGGGGCTGATGTTTTTGGATTAACATGCAGCACAAACCCAACTAATCACATCTTCCTCCCCCCCAGTTCTCTGGGATGATCGCTTTACCCCTCCCCCAACTGTGTGGCTAACAGCAGGGATGATTTCTTTTCAGCCACAGGCAAACAGCCCAGCATGAACGGCCACCTCTGAATGTCCCCTGAATAAAATTCCCCTATTTCAATCAGGTGACCATGAATGATATCACTCTCCTGAGGATAACTCAGAGAGATAAAGAACAGTTGTTGCTTGAATGCCAGCAAACACTGGGACCACACGCTGGCATGCTTTCTTATGCAATGATTTCAGACTATGTGCTATTGGCCTGGCGTGGTAAAGTGTCCTACCATGGAGGACGCAATAAGGCTGCCCTCCCCAGAAACCTTTTGCAAAGGTTTTGGGACTACCTCCAGGACAGCTTCATTGAGATGTCCCTGGAGGATTTCCGCACCATTCCCAGACACGTTAATAGACTTTTCCAGTAGCTGTACCGGCTGCGAATGCATACCAAGTCTTCAGGGCAAATTAATCATTAAACACGCTTGCTTTTAAACCGTGTATTATATTTACAAAGGTACACTCACCAGAGGTTCCTTCTCCGCCTTCAAGGTCGGGAGCCCGGGTTGGGAGGGTATTGGATCCAGGGTGATCAACAGTTCCTAGTTGTCAGGAAGAATGGTTTCTCCGCTTGCCTGTTGTGCTCTATCTTCAACCTCTTCCTTCTCCTCATCATCTTCCTCGTCCCCAAAATCCTCATCCCTGTTGCGTGAGACTCCCCCCTTGCAGGACGTACAGGGGTGGGGCAGTGGTAGGGGCACCCCCTAGAATTGCATGCAGCTCATCATAGAAGCTGCATGTCTGGGCCTCTAACCCTGAGGGGGCATTTGCCTCTTGGGTTTTTTGGTAGGCTTGTCTAAGCTCGTTAAGTTTCACGTGGCACTGCTGCGGGTCCCTGTGATAGCCTCTGTCCTTCATGCCCTTGGAGATTTTTTTCAAATATTTTGGCATTTCGTCTTTTGGAACGGAGTTCTGATGGCGCAGATTTCGTCTTTCCATACAGAGATCAGATCCAGTACCTCCCGTTTGGTCCATACTGGAGCTCTTTTGCCGATTCTGGGACTCCATGGTCACCTCTGCTGGTGAGATCTGCACAGTCACCTGTGGACCAGCTTGCCACACTGGCCAAACAGGAAATGAAATTCAAAAGTTACGGGGCTTTTCCCTGTCTACCTGGCCAGTGCATCCGAGTTGAAGTGCTGTCCAGAGCGGTCACAATGGAGCACTGTGGGATAGCTCCCGGTAGACCAATACCGTCGAATTGCGTCCATGGCTACCCCAAATTGACCGGCGATGTTGATTTAAGTGCTAATCCCCTCAGGAGTACAGAAATACTATTTTAAGAGCCCATTAAGTGGACAAAAATGGTGTTCATTGTGTGGACAGGTGCAGGGTTAAATCGATCTAATGCTGCTAAATTTGACCCTAAACTCGTAGTATAGACCGGGGCTGTTAATAACTTTGCTTGAGTACTGCTTAAGTCCTTCAAAATGACATGAGTGCTAGTTTCCAAAGAGATTTAATTATATGGGAGCAAAAAATAAATTCTAATGGAATCCTCATTAAATCCTTACCTAATGATCCGTTACCTGCGTGGCACCTTAATATTGGGTGACCTGTGTTTCTAGTGGTCACAATAAACTTTCTTTTTTGGATACAGTTTAGCAACTGATTGTTTTAAATCTACCATTTGTGAATTATCAACATAATTTCATTAAATGCCCACAACTGACCTTAAAATATGTTTTTGTGATGATCCTGTCCAGAGAGACATAGCCATGTGCTTCACATTATTTTACTCAAAGGAATAGAACTGAAAAGTGTAATGATTGTCTGTTGAAATGTGTGCCAAATCAGTGGAGCTGTTGCTTCAATAACTTCTTTATAAAGTACCCTTTAAACATGTAATCACTTAACACTCTTCAGTTTGAAAACAGTTCTAGTAGAACCATGCTGATTTGCACAAAAGGGTGGCCTCTTTTCACTTCTCAAAGATGCTGTGATGCCTTATTCTTGTCATGTTTGTTTTACTTGCTACTTCATAAAATTCAGTAATTTACAGTGGGTTTCCCAGGAAAGGGGAGGCTAGACTAGTATTTTAAATCTGGCTTGATGCCTAGCACCCTTTACTAAACTTTGCTAAATCTAAACCAGTATCATAGAAACTTTATGGGAATAAAATAGAGTTTTCCCCCTCTGAATATAAGGCAAATACTACACAGCAGAAGAGAGAAATGAGTCTTAAAAAAAAAAAAAATGAGCTGCTCAGTGCTTGATCTGTTTTTCCCCCTAACTTCCCTAGCTCCAGAATAGTTTGGGCTGGAAACTCTAAACTAATTCTAATTGGTTCTGATGAAAACTGGTGCCTTTGATTTAGTTTGGGGGAACAGATGGCAAAGATATTCTTCATTGTATTAAGGTCCACAGCTCTGTTACAATGAGTACTTCAGCTGGCTTGCAACTTGGAGAAGAACCAGACCTGTCGGTCACTGGCAGCAGTGAAATGAACAATTTTCTGAAATTATCTGCAGTTTTATCTGTGTGCGCAGTGGCAGGTGTGCCCAGTCGGACTTCTATGCAGAGGTTTTTTGAGGAAAATTCCAAACTTTTTATTTCAAATTTCTGGTGAACAATTTGGCTCAGTAATGTGACTAATTCTCCCTGGGCCACCTAGGGCTACATTTGCCTTCTGGGGGAGACTTTCCTGGTTCTCTACTTTTTCTTCTGATGTGTTTGCAGCGGCTTAGGGAGAGAGCTAGGCCAAGAAAGCCTTAGCCCAGTCAACACAAGGTTGCCCCTTCCATCCCTACACACCACTCAGAGGCAGGAAGGTTTGAAATAGCTGACTTCAGGGGCAAGCAGCTCCCTTTCTCCCATATATGTGAACAGAATAACATCAGAGGGGTAGCTAGCCAGATGGAAAATCACATCTAAGTGCCCAGACTGTCCTCAGCAGCCACTGACAGTGGACTTTTACAGGATATGATGGAAGGCACTGGACACAACAAAGATGCTGCCAACACCAGAGAATGCAAGAAGATTCCTAACTTAGCCAACCTTGCCCTCCCACCCCACTCCATCCTCTATAGTAGGCCCACTAGGGACTCCTTACTGATACCCAGGCTGTGGCCTCCCAAAGAAATGCGGATCAATAAGTATACTGTAAAAAGAGGGGAAAAGACTGTGGGGATTCCATTTTTGAACCCCAGTACCTTCCATGACAGACCCATAATGGGTCCCTTTTGAGGAGGAAAGACAATAAGTCCAGCCTCTCTGAGGACAGGGCGATTGCTAAACACTTGAAATATTTTTTTGAGAATGTCTGAGCCCAGTTTCGCTCCTCTTTCTGAAGCAGAATCATTGGGACAAGCACCCAAGGGGATATTAATAAAATCAGCACTGGTTCCCCTGCTCATCTTCATGGAGTGCATCATGGTGGATTAATGCAGAAAAGACTAAGCCAAAGATCTGTGCTGATTTGTCTGGGTGCATGCACTTGCTAAAAAAAAAAAAAAAAAAAGTTAGGGGATCGAATAATATATAATTAAGCCCCTACTTGAATTGCGGGATGATTGTCAAAAAATTGTATTTGAGTTGCAGACAAGTGAGGAAAATTGCAGAAAAGTAATAATGGACTTCATTATTTGCGGTAATAAAGTCCATTATTACTTTTCTGTGATTTTCTGCTCTTGGCCACCTGGGGCTGAGAGAGGGTGCCTGGGGTTGGGGGGGGGGCTCCTGCTGTCGGCCGCCCGGAACTTAGAGTGGGGTCCTGGGGCTGACAGTGAGGGTTCTTGATCTCAGCCCTGGTACAGCTGGGGCTCCTACTGTCAGCCCCAAGCATTGGCAGGGCTTCAGCTGTCAAAATTGCAGTGGAAACCTAATATTGCAGAATTTGCAATATCACAAATTAAGTAGGGCCTTATATATAATATTAAAAATGAAACAGAAGAGAGACTTATTCAGGTAGAGTACTGAGAAAGTATGCTTGGCACCTCTGTGGCTGGTCTAACTATAGCTATTTATCCTTCTCCATCTTCCCTGGGAAGATATAGTAGATGAATAGGAATACCTTGCCATATCTCAAAGACTAGGGAGGGATTGGGCTGTTACTCTGGTTGCTGTGGTAGGTAGCTATGCTGTAATATCCAGATTGTTTCCATCTGTTGCTATGCCTCACCAACACCTCACTCTCCTCCCTGCCACAGCTCACCATGGAGTAACATGAGGGAGGGCAGCCCAGATGTAGAACAACAAGAGGCAGAGAGAGAGATATCAATCTTTTTGGTCCATTATTTAATTATTTCTAGTTCCTCAACATCTATTTTATAAGGCCCCATTGTGCACTGGTTCAGATTCAACCTGGTGTCACTACCAACAGTAAACACTGCTATCTTTGGTGTTTCTAATAAAGCATATCGTTTCTTTGAAAGTGGCCTCCTTACTGCAGCAGGAGTATTCATTTCAGCTCCCTTCTCTGGGTGTAAACACCGTCTGGTGACATCAGAATAAATCAACAAAAATAAAAACTTTGATGTGCTCCACATGCTTTCACAAGCTCTTCTTCTTTGGCTATCCCTCAGTACGAGGATAATGTTTGCCAAGGGGGTTCATTGGTGGGTTTTTAAGTGACGGAGGAGCCCAATTCATGCCCTGCAGATTTTCCTACAGAAGTGACAGGTGTAACCTTGGAGGAGACATAGTTGTTGGCATGGAGGAGAGGCTTGCGTGGACTAAAGACCCTAAGAACTACGTTGTCTGGATCTTTAATACTCCTAGTAGGGTCCCCTTTGGTGAGGAGGTCTGAGGGTAGGCTCGACTAACTGTGGTCTAAACTTCACAAGACCCCAACTGTTGATCAGATGCATATAGAGGATCTTTTAGTATTCTGCAGCTGTGAAGGCAGATGAGGGCTGCAGCAGAAGGGAGGCCCTGGTTGTCTTGGATCTCTTTGCCACTGGGTCAGGGTTTTCTTCCTGTCAAGTCTCGTGTGGTCACCACCTGTGTATCGGTTTCCCCATGTTAAAAGGTTTCATGTGCAGGCCTCTGCCAAAGGGCTTCACAGGCAGTGCTAACGTGGGTGGTTACTATTGCAAGTATTCTCTCTCTCAACCTAAACAAATCTTAGAGCTGAAATACTCCTTTCTGAAAAAAATAATGGGATACATCAGTTTCATGCAATCCTTTGTCTTGAGATCAGATGCTCAGGCCCCAGCTCCCTTAATGCTGAAACTTTATTGAAGGTTGAGGCATGGAGCACTGGAAAAGTAGATTTACAATCCTGGCTCTTACCAGATACTGTACAGAGAAATACAGATCACGTGGCAAGTTGAAGTCCTGCAATTACAAGAGAGAATACTGCTATGGCTACACTACAGAGTTTGCAGCTGTACTGTGGTGCTGTGGCTAGTACAAATGCTCTAAGCTGACAGGAGAGAGCTCTCCTATCAACTTAATTACTCCAGCCCCTGCGAGTGGTGGCTATGTTTGCAGGAGCTCTTCCAGTGACATAATGCTGTCCACACCAGCGCTTATGTTGGTGTAACTCAGATTGCTCTAGTGGGGTGACTTATACACACCCCTGAGTGACATAACTTATACTGACCTAAGCTGTAGTGTGTACATTGTCTGAGGAGTAGCTTGAATATATCAGGTAGTGTGGTGAGGTCAGTAGTGGTCTTCAGGTGCCTCAGTACAATCTACATTACTCCCACCCAGTGTTGTCTGGAGTTAGACCCCAGTTTTGGAGCAAATGACTACCTGCATCTTGGGTTAAAATGAGGTCACCAGACATCGCCTGGAGCGGTACTTTATGGAGCTGTGCAAGAATCACAAGCACAGTTTTATCCCACTTCTAATCTCAAACAGCCCAGGAAAATGCCAGGATATCATTACCACTTAATCTGACATGCTCCCAGGGTCTTTTCCAGGATCATGGTAGTATTAATATTGACTTGAAGGAAAAAGGAAATTTATGTTCCGCTGATCAGGGCTCTGCAGAAAGCTGAAAAATACAGTGTGAGACAGTTTCTGGATTGTGGTGTATTCCTGATAAACACAAACAGGGCACCTGCAAAGTAAATCATGGATGTGTGCTGAGGATGACCCCTATTAGGTATAAGATCTTATCTCATAAGAATGTTAATAAAAGATGAAGATAGTCATAAAGGGAACAAGTGCTGTCACAGAAATGGAAGTACAGTTCTTAGTGAAGCCTGTTGGGGGAATGCTGATCTCAGTGTCTTCTCTTCTCCCAACATCCCACTGAACCCAGAACTGTGCAGGGAGGACACCCTCCTTCCCCCACTAGTGGGACTGAGATGGTGCCTGGTTCCCTTCCCTTATGGGACCTTTGGGGGAAAACAGCAGATAGGAGCCAGCCACAGACTCCAGCTGGGAGTATCATCTGCAGAAGCAGCCAAAGCAGGAAACTTTAGACATTTCAGAGAACTTTCTGTAGTTTTTGACTGGATTTTCTCTGCCCTGTGCTGATTAGCTGTTCGCACCAGCCCCCCCTTCCTCCTATCCCAATCTCTTCACCTCAGGTTCACTCCATACCTGCCATTCCTTTCTTCTCCCCTTCCCTGACCCCTATGTCATCCTTCCCTAACCTTTTTCTTTCCATTTAGCTTATCGCCTCCTAAGTAACACCCTATCCCCCTGAAAAAAATTATAGAACAGGACATTTGCTTCCATCACAATATTTACTCTGCTTGTGTGTTAATACTCCTTCCCCACCCTATGTCTGTCTTGTCTATATTGAGTGTAAGCTTTTCAGGATAGGGACTGTCTCTGTTTGTACTGTGCCTAGCACAATGGGGACCAATTCTTGGTTGTCCCTTAGGCACTACCATAATAAACATGACTGTTAATAATAATAACAATAATAGAATTAATAATAAAGAATTCATATGAAGCCCACCCAGTAACTCCTTTCCAGTAATTATTCCCTTCCAATAATTATCTCCTTCATACCTCACCCTATCACATCTGTTTGCAGAGGTCCTTTTGTCTATTCTTCGCTTTCTTAGCTGGTGAATGCAGAGAAGCAAATTTTTGAAGGGATCCTCTCATTAGTGAACAGTCCTTATGTCAGATGCTAACTGAAGGTAATGGACAGGGCTCATTCAGTTCCCGATTAATTCCAGGGAATAGGTACCAGAAAGAAACCGTACCTGCTGGTGGAATTTATTGAGATCTGGGAGTACTCTTATTTCTATGGGTAAGGCTTGTTCTGCTCATGACTGTCAATATCTCTGATGGTGTTTTCATGAGGAAGAACATGGTCAGCTTCTCCTGTTCTGGCAGAGCCAAGTTTCTTATCTCTCTGCAGTGCCCATCAAGGGAAAGATGAACGCCCAGGCTTACATGGCATATTGCATTAAGCAGAATGGAATCTGTATACAAAAGTATCTTCATTCTTGGTGAGTCAGTTTGATGAACTGGTGATTGACCTCTTTGCATTTGAAAAAGCAATAAAGTGCCCTATGGCTTCTCCCTGAATGATCTCTTACAAACTTGGGTAATGAGAGAGACAAGGTGGGTGTGCAGCTTGAAAGCTTTTTTTGTCTCCTCCAACAGAAGTTGGTTCGTTTAAAGATACTACCTCACCCACCTTGTCTCTCTCCTAACCTGGGACTGACCTGGCTACAACACTACTGCAGACTTGGATAATGTCACTTCTGAGTGTCTTCCAACCTCTTTCGCTGCTTCCCAGGACCATGCCAGCAATAGAAATCAGAGCACCAGTCGAAGTCAACAAAAAAACATATTCTACTGGGTGAAGCAAAGTCCATGGTTTAACTACCGTATTAAACAACTGAACCATAGTCTTGCATTCCTCCAAGAGGATATATGAAAAAGTCCAAGTAAAAGATCAAATATCTGTACTGTAGTGTTCTCAGAATGTTCAAGAAAAAGAAATTTTGTACAAAGCGCAACATTAAATACTCCTTGATAGTATCATTTCTAATTCCAGCCCCATAGGAATTGAATGCACATCCTTGGATTCTCATTCTCGTCCTGTAGGTTGCTATCCAATTGAACGCTTGTGGCAGGTGTCAGTGTACTTTCCATTAATTAAAATAGACTTCCTGATCATTACTTTCTTTAGTATGGTGAATTTTGAAGCTGGGAGCTTTCTCTAAAGACACGTCATATTGTACTTCTGATTCAGACATGAAGTCCTCATAACTATCATAGCATTTATTCCTAAAGCAAATCCTTCCCTCTGTGAAGTGTCAAAATCCAACCTGTAGAAGCACTGATGGTCTCAGAGGAGAGAAGTCGTGTGTCCTGTAATGAGATCCGCTAGGTGGCCATGTGGCTGCCAGTATTTACATTAATCAGATTCTACATATTGATCACTCAGTCTTTATCCATGACGGGTTTTTTTTCAATAGATGTCTTCTCCATACGTCAGTGCCCAAGGGAAGATAAAATGAAGGTCATATAATTTACCTAATTTTGGGTGCCCTTTTTTAAAAGGATGATCCTGCTTCTCACCTTGAAGGAACACTGCTGTAAAAATCTCATTGTAATGGATCTTTGGACCCCAGGACAACAAAGAATTGGAAAAATCAGACCCTTAATGCCTGCTTAAAAGACTTAATTGGTTAGATATTCTGTTCCGTATATGTTTTGTTATATCATATAATATCTGACTGCCGTCTAGTTGTGCATTAAGCAACATGACTACACATCTGTCACATGTTGTGTGTTCTCTCATCCTCAGAGGGAGAGGTGAGTGAAGTGTCTTGTTTTGGTAAGGTGTTTTTTAATATACTGATGCCACGTGTTTGTATTACCAAAAGGAAGGTCAAAGAAATGTGCCTTCACTTGGAGCAGAATGGTGAGATTTGTGATAGTCCTTAGTTCCTAGGGGAGTTCATTCCAAAGTCTTGTACCACCCCAGAGAAGATTCTGTGTCCTACACAGATATAAGAGAGAAGACGAGCTATAGTCCCTTTCTAGACCTAAAGTCTACAAAACCTCAGTTAAGACCTTATATCTAGCCATTCATTGCACTTATGCTTCCTGAGTGATCTAGGTAGAAGCTTACGAAAAAGTACAGAAGAAAGGGCCAGAAAAGCCAACTCTCCCCCCACCCCTTTAGTTAATTAGTTTTTAGTTTAGAAGTACGTTATGCAGTACAACTAGATTCTTCAAGAGATAAATCTTGTGACTTAATCCTTTAACAACAAGCAGTGTAGTTTCCAAAACAAATCTGATTTCCTTATTGAAGAATGACCATGGTTTCTTGGGAACAATTGGATGCAGCATTGAAAGATGTTAACGGGTCTTTAGTACTGCCTGATGTGAATAAAGAAAAAACAGCATCGCAACATCTTTTCGCTTAAAGTAGTACAGTAAAAGGCATCTAGGGAAATGCAGATATGAAAATAGATTTTCTAGAATTACATAGCAATTACTTTTCTAGAAGCAATGGCTTGGGTGGATTCATAGACTATCCAAGGAAAATTTTGACATTAACCTGTCTTAGACACAGGCCTTTGGAAATGGAATTTCATCACACTTGGCAGGGTGGATTTGATTTAAATCACTGGTCAGGAAGACTCAATTTAATCATGGATTTCTACATTAAAAGTGAATTCTTGTTATAACCTTAATACGTATTCTTCACAATTCAGAGACAGATGTAGGTTTCATTTTTAGAAAGTACACCTATATACATTTTTAAAGTGATTTATTTTGAAAGCTTTTCAGATTAGTTTTACAGCTATATCAGAAAATGAATGATTGCTTGGTTATTTCACTTAGCAAAGGTAATTGAAGCAGATATTTATGAAGTCATTGGAAGGTGAACTATCTGCAATTCAACAGGTTAATCATTAATATTTGGAGGATTTTCTTGCCATGCTGTATTAGGAGGAGAACATCACCAGATGGACATTTACATTGTTTTATTTAACTAAAACAACAATGTTTATGTATTCTGGATTTTTTTCTTCAGCAGCAAACATAATATTTTTTAACAAAACAAGCATATGAATTTTTGAATGTAGTTAAACACTCAAGTTTTTTAAAACCAGGTTTGTTTTTGTTAAAATTGTTTTTAACTAAGATAGTTAATGAATTTTTTTTGAACAAAAATTAAATTGACTGTCAACCAGGTGAACATGAGGAACTTAAAATATTGGCTTCTGCAGCTAACTCAGTAGTCCTCACCTTAATTTTCCTGTTTGTTCATAATCTGGAAAAGAAAAACAATTTTCCTGCTTTTTCAGGTCCCAAACAATTTCTCAGTTTGGAATGAATTAGTCCAAAGGAAGAAAATATTCTTTCTACACTGGCAGAAGAATCTACTGCTGTTAAGTGAGATTATCACTTCAACAGTCTCTGAATCAAGTGCTTAAGTGACTTCCACCAGTTCCATCATCGGCAAATATATTTTTTTGAATGGTTCACACTTAGCTCTGAAGTTTATTGTAATTGGCATTATGGAGGGATGATTGCTGGATGTCCATGTAATAGCCAACTCCTCTTCTTCAGCAGTTAGGATTTGACCCTGTTACCAACTATTGAGAATATTTGCAAGAAAATGAGCTGGAGATCGTGCTTGTCCCATTTGGTTTTTTAATGCTTGTAATTTAACTCTTTTGTTGCATATTTCTCTTTTTAAGATCTCACTCAGTTCCTTCCAAATTTCAACAGCGTCAGCAATAAAATGCATCCGATGAGGTGAGCTATAGCTCACAAAAGCTTATGCTCAAATAAATTTGTAAGTCTCTAAGGTGCCACAAGTACTCCTTTTCTTTTAGCAATAAAACAGCTATTTCCCTGCATTTTCTTCAAGGCTACAGAAATAGGCTTCAGGGTACTCAGCATGTGTTCAACATTTCTCTTAAGCCCAATGTTTAGAACTTTGGCTGTGACAGTGCCATCTATTTTTTTCACGATTTTGTTCACAAACTGTCATCAGATTAGGCCAGTTCTTGATATAGTGCTCAGAACAGTCCACTACTGAGTTCCATCTCACGTCTTGTGGGAGAGTTAGCTTGGTTCCTCCCACTTTTTTCAGAGCAGCTGCTGCAAAGTGGCGGTTAGGGAAGTATTTTGCAATTTCAACAACATTAGCCTTTATTTCTTTGACACTGAAGTCTTTGTCTAGGAGGTACATCAAATGAGCACTGCAACTATATGTTGTTAGCTTGGGACTCTCTCCTAAATAATTTTTCTCATCTTGGATACATTTGCAGCATTGTCTGTGATCAAGTTGCGTACTAGAGATTTGAATTTTTTTTTCAGTTTGTTACAGCATTTACTGCTACTTCTTGTAAGTATTCTGTTGTGTGTGCATTTCCTGATGTATCAGTTGTTTCTGTAAGGAAGTCATTCACTTTTGTTGTTGTACAAGCTCATACAACGGGATCATTGTGGACATTGCTCCACCCTTCAAGACTCAGGTTAACAATTTTAACTTCTAGACCTTTTGCACACTGCTCAATTCTCTTTTCATACACTCTATCCAGCAATTTACCTGCGACATCTGCTCTGTTGGGTGGACTGTATCCTGGTCTTAATAACTGAACCATGTTAATGAAGTGTGGGTTTTCAGTTGGACAGAAAGGAGAGTTTGTTGCATAAACAAACTGGGCAATTTTTTTATCAATTACCTCTTTTTGTAATCTGCTGGTTCTTACTACAAACTTATCTGTGGTTTCTGGATGATGGAGATTTTTATTTTCTTTTTGCTACAGGTGATATACTGTGGCTATGTGATATACATGATGTGACTGAAACACTATCATTGGCAGATAGCTCTGAAACTATAGAAAATGAAGGTGATCTTGAAGGAGAATCTTCAGAATCCTGTATGTTGAGGATGGATTCTCCTAAACAAAATAAGTCAATGCAGTTATTAATTATTATTACCATATTGCTCATTGCATTCACTGACGCTCGGTACTACTTTAAAGGTGAAATTGTAAAAGGAAGATTGGCCTATTTCAGCTATTAATTTTTTATCACAACTGCATCTAAAATGATAGTACCATAGAGTAACAAGTATATTTTTTGCTCAAACATGAGAATTCAAGAATAGTCCAGAAGGAAGACAGGCAGTCCTTAAGAAAGAAGTATGAAATAAAAAAGTTTGCCAACCGGAAGATCCTGCATGTTCAGCCATGTTCTTTTCATCATCTTCAACGCAGCTTCCTTCTGAGAAGGAACACTTCTCATGATGTTGTTTCATTTGGGCAACCAGGCCTTGCATTTCTTTGTTGCACTGTTTGCAGTTTGCACACATCCCTGTCTTACCCCCCAGGTAGAGGAACTTCATTTAAAATATTCCCAAACTGGGTCTCTCTTACGGCCTGTTGCCATTATAGGTTTTCCCTTCTAGTGAGAGAATGGTTGGTAGATCTCAAATCAATGAAGGCTACACACTCAGAAAGACCTCAAGACTTCTGGAGTATGTTGCTCGAACAGTTTCATTTTTGCCTGTCCCTCCCTTCTCACCTTTATCTCCAGACTTCTTCTCCTTGTCCGGATCTATTCTGCCCCCAACAATCTTCTATTCATTGAACTTTTTGAAACTTTGCATTTTTAGAGAGAGGTAAGGGATTGACTTTGTGTACACAAATTTGCCGAGGGACAATAGGGTTGAGGTCTGTTATTTCTCACCTCTTTGTATTTATTTAAATACATTTTTGCTGTTAACAAGCATGTTATCTCTGGAGACACAAATCTACAGTTTGAGAACTGCAAAACTAAGCATCTCTGATGGTCTCTTCTAGACTGAGCACAGAGTTCCATAAGGTAGATAGAAAGATTAACCTAAATAATCTATACAGAAGCCCCGAAACCCCATAATATTGGGTCCCTAATCCATGAATTGTTGGAATTCATTTACAAAACTTTTTTTAAACATTACATGAATATATTGTCTCATACTATATAATTTATAATCCCTATTCCATGATGAGATATCTTTGAGCTATAATGTATCTTAATTAAAGCTATCTTTAGATAGGTTTTTTCCTCAAAAAGCATTTTATAAAAAAACTGATTTAAATAAAAAAAAATCCGATTTTCTAAAAAAAAAAAAATTGATTTTTATCCTCCCTGCACTTTGGCCCAACTCAGGAAGGAGGGTGAAAATTTAAGCATCCCCTGAAGTTAGTCCAGTCCCCACAGTAAACTAGCTTATTTTAATTTAGGGTCAGTCTACATGGGAAGATTGTACTGGTACAAGATAAGGTGTGAATTTAAACCAATATAGTTATATTGTTATAATTCACCATCTTGACAATCTTATTTCAGTATTTTTGGAGGAGGGCGGGAGGGGATAATCTTCCCTCTTTGGGTTTAAGATGATCCAAAAAAAACATTTTTATTCTGGAATAAGAGCATTCACACAGGAAGTTATGTCGATATAACTACAGTGGATTCTGTTTATTAACAACCTCTTGCTTTCCAGCAAAAAGTTGCTATTATCTATAAATTGCCAATAAGTGGAAGGCTAGTTGGGCCTGCAGCTTGGGAAGTGCTGGGAAATGCCTTTTCTGGCTGCATCTCTGCAAAGTGCCAGGCGACCATTGTTCAGGATGTCCCAGCACTTCCTTCTCTGGCTTCAGCTCAGCAAACCTGCCTGTAGGGCTGAAGCCAGGGAACAAAGGACTGTGACATGCAGAACCTGGGCTCCTGATGCAAGGGCAGGACATAGCCTGGAGAGCACAGGGAGAGGTACTGTGCACCTCTGTGGGCCCCCAGGATCCCCACTCCCCATGGAAAGTCCTGGCGTCTGGGCTACAGCCCCTCCTCACCATTGCTGTGCAGGCCACAACCTCCCCTCCCTGCCTGCAGCCCCAGGACTCCGGCAGGGGCTCCCTTGTTGGGCACAGATACGAGCACCCCAGCCTGTTACCTTCTGTGTCGGCAGTGGGTCCCCAACCTGAGGAGGTTTGCTGCAGCCAGGGAAAGAGGTGCTGGAAAGTACTGATTCCCCGCCCCCAGTGCCAGGGCAGGTTATACGCTGGAGAGCACAGGGTGAAGTACTGTGCAGCCCTAGTGTTTCCTTCCCTAGCTGCAGACCTGCAAACCTGCGCTTTCCAAAAAAGGTGTTAGTAAGCAGTGTGCCTGTTGCCAATATCAGAATCCCATAACAGTAAAGTCAATGGGATGGGATCAGTTCCTGGCAAATGTTGCTATTAAGCGACAATTGTTAATATTAGGATAACGATTAAGCAGAATCTACTGTTTATAGGTTTAACTATGCCAGTACAATGGGTAAGGTTTCTCATATAGACAAGCTCTTATGCTGATTGACAAGAGTTTCAAGGTCCCAGTCCTGCAGCCAAAGATCACTGGAACATAAAGGAGTGCTAGCCATGGCCTCTGATGGCATATCTATGCTTGAAATACTACAGCAGCAGAGCTACAGTTGTGCTGCTGTAACACTTCAGTATAGGCATTACCTACACCACCCTTAGAAATCACATCTCTTTTGTTGGGCTATGTAACAGAGAATGGCAGGGCCCCCTTGGCTTCTGCCTTTGTTAGGCTCATAAAGTCACCCTGGGTTTTGTAACCACTGGTGCACCTTATTCTCAGGCTTGTTCCCACCACCATTTCACCACGTACAAGTAACCCTTCACTGTCAGCGGGAGGAAGGGGAGAGCTACCTCCCTCCTTACATTCCTTGCCTTTCCCCTTTTCTCCTGCTCTTCCTTGGTTTCCTTCCCCTGAGACTTTAGCTTGGGGCTGCATAAATTAGGTAGCAGCTGTCCCTGACTCCCCAGTTAGGGCCAGGTTACTTCCAGCCCGCTCTAATTTGTTCTCCTAATGAGGAGCAAGTGTGACGGAGGGCTGAATCTGCAACCCTTTTCCCAGCACCCTGTCACAGGCTATTATAGGGTATGTCCATAAAGTATTAAGTAATTGATATAGTCAAATACAGAGTCTTATTGCGTACTGTGATTTAGCACTTAGGGTGCTTCTGGGTTTTACTGGGATCACTTTAAAATGGTTCTACATAAAGCTAGCTGAATAAGCCAACTGGGAATTCCTTTGACATAGGAGGATTCCTTGGATGGCATAGAGATAGCAGAATATCTGCATGCCCACCCTCTTTCACTGCCTTTGGCTTGGGAGCATGGCTGGAGAGCCATTGTATTTGATTCTTTGGGTTTAGGATAGTTGAGTGCAAGTTAGAGCAGCTGTTGGGCTGCGTTATCTTGTAGCTCATGTGGCTGCAGAATCATGGGTGGGAAAGGGCACAAAGGTAGTGTACTCTCACCTGGTCTGTCCTTCCACAGCTGCACTGAGTTTAGAATCAGAGCCCAGATGTCTGTATTGGCAAACTGGTTAGAGAGAAATTTGTTTGCTTCCTTTTATGTAAACTTCCTTTCTGGAATCACCCACACAGTCCTCCTCCCTTCTTTCTTCCTTCTCTTCCCTTTTCAGAAAACATGTTGGCCCTGTTGGTTTATTGATACTTTTTAATATTTATATCAACAGTTGCTTCTAAATCAGTGAATTGGCTGTGAGAGAGGACTGTTTCATATACAGGAGAATATTGCCAGAATTATGTCTCCTACTAACTTCTCTGCCAGTCAGGCAAACGTGTAATATGGCCCCAGATATCTTTGTGCGTGATTCCAATTAAAATAATCCTTATGTATAAATAAGGATAAACACCATACAATTTCTGTATTTGATCATTCACTAGATTTGCCCTGGCTGACTCAGAGAGGTGCTTCACTAAAGCTGCTGCTCTAAAAGGATTTAACCTCTCCTTTGGAGTTTGTTGTGGGAAGGAAATGTTTAGCTTTAATCAGGGGCTGGTCTTTGGTAGATGCCATTAATTAGCACATTACTAGAAGACTTGGCCATACTTCTCTCCCTCTCACTCCCTCCCAGTACTGTGAACCGTTCAAGTTACAACTATGATTTGATTATCCTCTCCTTATGCCAACAGATTGGAGGTTGTGTCTGTTTTCTGTCATTGGAGCCTCACCACCTATTTTACTGCTGACAGTCCTGCATCCAGCTTATCTTCATCGTAAACCCAATGTAAACCAGGGTTGAATCCAGTCTTAATTACTCAGTGAGCTAAACAGGATGTGTAGGTGATGTTTGGTGTGCCTTAAGGCCTAAATTCCAGAAGGCTTTCCAGTTCAGGACAGCACTTTTACCTGTTCTTAAGCCCCACTGAAATTGATCAGGGCCTAACAGTCCACACCAAAATTTAAAGGAATACATGTATTGATCTGGTTGGAAAACCATTCCCAGAGAGTAGTTATCGGTGGTTTACAGTGATGCTGGAAGGACACAACGAGTGGGGTTCTTCAGGGATCAGTTCTGGGTCTGGTTCTGTTCAATATCTTCATCAATGATTTAATAGCATAGTACACTTATAAAGTTGGCAGATGATACCAATCTGGGAGCAGTTGCAAGTGCTTTGAAAAATTAAAATTCAAAATGATCTGGACAAACTGGAGAAATGGTCTGAAGTAAATAAGATGAAATTCAGTAAGGACAAATGGAAAGTACTCCATTTAGAAAGGAACAGTCAGTTGCACACTTACAAATGGGAAATGATTGCCTAGGAAGGAGTACTGCGGAAAGGGATCTGGGGGTCATATGGACCACAAGCTAAATATGAGTCAACAGTGTAATGCTGTTGCAAAAACAGTGAACATCATTCTGGGATGTATTAGCAGGACTGTTGTAAGCAAGACATGAGAAGTAATTCTTCTGCTCTACTCTGCACTGATTAGGCCTCAACTGGAGTATTGTGAACAGTTCTGGGCACTTCATATTAGGAAGTATGTGGACAATTGGAGAGAGTCCAGAGAAGAGTGACAAAAATGATTAAAAGTCTAGAAAACATAACCTGTGAGGGAAGATTGAAAAAAATTGGGTTTGTTTAGTCTGGAAAGGAGAAGACTGAGAGGGGGCATTATAACAGTTTTCAAGTACATAAAAGGTTGTTACAAGGAGGCGGGAGAAAAATTGTTCTTCTTTAACTCTGAGGATAGGATAAGAAGCAATGGGCTTAAATTGCAGCCAGGGAGGTTTAGGTTGGACATCACAAAAAACTTCCTAACTGTCAGCGTGGCTAAGCACTGGAATACATTGCCGAGGGAGGTTGTGGAATCTGCATCATTGGAGATTTTTAAGAGCCTGTTAGACAAACACCAGTCAGGAATGGTTTAGCTCAGGGTGGGCAAACTTTTTGGCCTGAGGACCACATCGGGGTGTGAAACGGTATGGAGGGCTGGGTAGGGAAGGCTGTTCCCTCCCACAAACAGCCTGGCCCCCTGCTCCCTATTTGCCCCCTCCCACTTCCTGTCCCCTATCTAACCCCCCCCCCGCTCCTTTTCCCCTGACTGCCTCCTCCTGGGACCCCCTGCCATAAACCGCCCCCCTCCCCTGGGACTCCCACGCCCTATCCAACCCCCCGTTCCCTGACCACTCCAGAACCTCCACCCCATCCAACTCCCCAACCGCTCCCTGTCCCCTGACTGCCCCCCGGGACCGCCTACCGAATGTGTTTACCATTGCACATGCGCTGCCGCCACCCCTTTACCATGCTGCTCAGAGCAGCAGGAGCTCGCAGCCTCACTGCCCGTGCGGCAGCATGGCTGCAGGGGAGGGGAAACAGCCTCCCAGGCCAGGAGTCAGGAGCCAGGCAGGACCTGCCCGCGGGCTGTAGTTTGTCCACCTCTGGTTTAGATAATACTTCGTTCTGCCTTGAGTGTAGGGGACTGGACTAGATGATTTCTCAAGGTCCCTTCTAGTCCTATGATTCTATGATTTTCATTGTTTAGAGTATTGTTAGTTGAATGAGTTCAGAGTTAATACATTTAAATATACAATTGAAATTCAGTGTCCTTATTTCAGAAACAGAAGGAAGCCTAATTTAAAGTATTCCTTTTGTACATGCTGTTTTACCTTAATATATCACACAAAGAATATGTTGAAAGAGGTATGAAATCTGTGGGAATTAGTATGCAAACCATCTAGTAATATGCTGAATTATTTCTGTAACCAGTGTTCTGAGTTCAAGAATTGAATTTGAAATGAATCGCTAAATTAATTTACAGGTTTCAGAGTAGCAGCCGTGTTACACCACACAACAGAACCACTAACCCAGGAACCTATCCTTGCAACAAAGCCCGTTGCCAACTCTGTCCACATATCTATTCAGGGGATACCATCATAGGGCCTAATCACATCAGCCACACCATCAGAGGCTCGTTCACCTGTGCATCTACCAATGTGATATATGCCATCATGTGCCAGCAATGCCCCTCTGCCATGTACATTGGCCAAACTGGACAGTCTCTACGTAAAAGAAGTGAGCTGTAGCTCACGAAAGCTTATGCTCTAATAAATTTGTTAGTCTTTAAGGTGCCACAAGTACTCCTTTTCTTTTTGTAAATTAATTTAAACCACAGTCTAAGATTTGGTTACAGCTTTAGAGAGTTATAAAGATGAATTGTTAGCTTTAGGAACTAGATTTTTAGTAATATGCCTCATTCTGTTTTTTAGACTCTATTTGATAATCCGAACAATGCTTCAAAAAAAGAAGAGTCAGAAAACATTAGCAAAAATGATAGTTCAAAGAAGATGTCAGTTGAGAGAGTTTATCAGAAAAAGACTCAACTTGAGCATATCCTCCTCCGTCCTGATACGTACATTGGATCAGTGGAACCTTTAACTCAGGTGAGTTTTTCCATTAAATTTACAGTTTTCCTGGTGTTCTGTCATTTCAATGAAGAAATTACTGTTGTGGCTGTTTTATTCCAGAATATCATGTTGAAAGCTTTTATAGTTTGTTCATGCATGCGTTGAAATAGGTCAGGAGAAGCAATTTTTAGCAGCATTTTGAAACAACATATGCTCAAATCTAGTATACTGATAGTCTTTATTTATATTGTCTTCTTTGGGTGCCTACTGTTTCATATTCAATACTTGATGAGTTTACCTACCTCATTTTTAGATAGAGAATAGAGAGAAAACTCCTCATGGGATATATCTATATATGTGCAACATTGTTTAAAGAACTCAAGACATCAGCAAGAGGAGAGTGTGTGTGTGTGTGTGTGTGTGTGTGTGTATATATATAATACACTAACAGACTCCTCTTACTGATGTCTTGAGTTCTTTAAACAATGTTGTACACCCTAGGATCCTGCCAGGAAGCTATGGAGGTTCATTATGAAGCTCTCCTGAGCTCAGCTGTCTTTTTTTTTTTTTCCCCTTTTAAAAAAACTCTTTAATTTTCACCAAATGTTTCTGTTTCTCTCTCTTCCCAGCACAGCAACTCTCTGGTTGGGAGAAGGACTTTACTGAAATAGGGCGTAAAGCAGGGGAGACCGATAGAAGCAGCAACTTTATTCTATCATTGTGGGTTGCAGCAGTAGGGGATTCAAAGGGCCATTGTTTTGCCCTCATAACTTGAGCAGCAGAGCTAGCAGCTCTCGCTGCAGCAGACAACCACATAGTTTGGGGAGAATTTCAGCATTTGTGGGGCATCTCTTGGCATTTGGACACCATTGGAAGCCAGGCTTTGCCACCACAGATGCTACCCTGAGTGGCCAGTTTCAGCCTTCACTACATGGGGGATAAAATGTACCAATTGGAACCCCTGAAATGACTCTGGTGGTTCATTCCTTTTGCCTCAAGTGCCCAGGGAGGGCCTTAACATTAATATCCAGATGTTCACTATCACATTCAAAATGGATACATTCTGAGAAGAACACAAGGAAGGTGTACTGCTCCAACCAGCTCTGAAATTTAAAGTGATTTATTATCTAAACATGCTTCAGATTTGGAGAGGATCAGTTCTCCATTTTCCTACTGGGGAAACACCCCCACCCTAATGGTCCCGATTTGTGACAAATTTCTCAGTAGTTATCCTTAAAAAGTTAAACTGCATAGCTTTACATGGTCTAGAATTATTTAGTCCTCCTTGAAGAGTTCCAGAAATCAAAGGAGCATAGCTTAGCTGCTACAGGGTCTAAAATTAAGAAACATATGAAGCTCTACAAAGTTAAGAGGTGCAGCCCCTCCTCCCCGAGGGCTCTATGGAGGCATCAGCTTCCTCTCAAAGCACTCTCATTTGGACGGATCCAGAACTCTGTTCATCCATGGTGAAGTGGAAAAGGTGGTGAAACTCATTCATTCGCACTGAAAAAAGATCTCAGTAGTTAGGATGAGATAGGTCTCATCCTTGAGTCTCTAGAGCAGTGGTTCTCAAACTGTGGGTTGGGACCCCAGAGTGGGTCACGACCCCATTTTAATGGCTTAGACTTGATGGGGCCTGGGGCCAAAGCCCAAGCCCGAGGGCTTGAGCCCTGGGCGGCAGGGCTCAGGTTACAGGCCCCCTGCCTAGGGCTGAAGTGCTTGGGCTTTGGCTTTGCCCCTAGCCCGGGGAGGTGGGGCTTTGGCTCTGCTTTTCCACCCCAGGATGGTGGGGCTTGGGTTGGAGAGGTGGGGCTTTGGCTCCGCTTTTCCATCCCAGGGTGGTGGGGCTTGGGCAGGCTAAGGCCTTGCCCCACCCCCGCCCCCCCTACCCCCCTTGGGGTTGTGCAGTAATGTTTGTTGTCAGAAGGTGACAATGAAGTTTGAGAACCCCTGCTCTAGAGAAAACTGGACACAAAATGATTAAACTCAGAAGGAGCAGCATTAACAGGGCTGCCATTAAATTATACTAGGTACAGCAGGACAAGTCATACAAGTTCTTTTTGGCATCCCAAATTTGTTATGTAATACTTATTATTGATTTCATATTATGGTAACCAGTTCCTTTTAAAATGGTTTTTTCTGAAACCTGACACCAAATTATCCAAAGGTGCCAATAGAATTATAGCTCACACAACCAGGTTGACGTATACTTGGTGAGCAGAGAGATCTCATGTTTTTATTAATTATTTGTAGCACAGTAATGCTTAAAGGCCCCACTCAGATCTGGCCCTTTTTTAAAAATAATTAGTAAGAGACTGTCCCTGTTGTGAAGACCTTACAATCTAAATAGACAAGATGGACAAGTGGCAGGACAAAGGGATGGAACATAAAAGCAGAGTGACTGTTGGTAAAGGTCATGTTAATTACTTTGTTTTGGTTTTTAATGGGTAATTAGGATGAATAAATAGCAAGGGAATAGACAAGACAGAGGAAAGGGAAAAAAGACATTGAGTGTGCGAGAGGAAGGAAGGCTGTAGAAAGGCCTGGAGAATGGGATTGAGCCCAGTAGCTGGAAGATTGTGAGGGATTGGGTAAGAGGATGTTAGAATAACATCCTAATTCTAAATTGAAGACAGCAGTCTGGTGATATCACAAGAGTCTGGGGAATGTGAGGGCAGGCTCCTGCCATGGGATTCTTTGTCCCCAGTAGATGCTGCTATACTTCCTCCAAGCTCAAAGGCCTGGAGCTGCATGGGGCCTGATGCCCCAGGAAGTTTTCCCTCCCCCCCAAAAAAACAAAAACAACCAACCAAACAATATGATCTGGAGGGTTCAGGAGGAGTCCAGTTGGATTTTGCCTCTGCCCCCACTGTTACTGCCAGGGAGAGTGTCTTTTGCTCCCTGGGCTGATGCTTTACTTTTCAAAGTGCATGTCATTGGATAAGAGGGGCCCTGAGAAGCCACACTCTTCTCCTAATCTAGACAAGCATTGTATGAAGATATATAAAACTGCCATATGTTTCAATACTGATTCTTTTGTCGGGTACAAATAAATAAATAAATCCTTCCCTGCTGACAAAAAAAATCCTTCCCTTCTCCTTTGGAAGAAGAGTCCTGTCAACTTAGGTGTGTGGGGGAGGTAGAGCAGCATCTGCTTCAGCAGTTTAGTTCCTCCTCCAGAACTACTCAAAAGTACAGTATATTGTTATCTCAGAATTGTTTTCTTCTCCATGAGATCTTTACCACTATTTATAACTTGCAAAATAATTTTCAAACATGAAAACAGGAGAGAGAGAGAGAGAGAGGGAGCATTTGTCTCACCCGCTATATCTCTTTTCTTCTAGTTTCTGAGCCTGACAATCCTGAATGTTAAGTGTAACGTGTGGAATAGATATCCCTAGATAGTTCTACATCTTTTTATGCTTGCCTATCCTGCAGATACTTGTGTATATTTATGTATGTGTATCAGTACATACAATATAAATATTTGTATACCTATGTATATATTCCATTTGAATCTCTCCAGATACAAGTGAATTAATTTCATGTTTAACACACTTATCAATATTTTACAGCTTTGGGAATAATGTCACATGGGGTTTCTTATAGCAGATATGACTTAACCTGAGCCAGATTGATTGGTTTGGGTCTACCTGTTAGCTGCATGGAAAAGTAAAACTCACAATAGTATTGTCAAACCTGAAAACTAGGAAAGAAATTAAGCAAGATAAGTTTTTCACTTACTCTGTGCTGTGCATTTCTGAGAGCTCAAAACCAGCAGATTGTCCATTTGTAGTAAAAATATTTTTTGTGGAAAATACAACTGAGACAGATAATTGTGGCATAAGTTCAAACGAAGGGAATGGGAAATGAGTCTGATTAAGAAAAGTTTTTTTTTTCTTATTTACTATTCCTAGATATTTACATAGCCTTTATCCATGTAGTATCTGAACAATGTTATTTGGGCAGTGGTGCAACTTAGAGCAAAAATTTGGCCCCCTTCTCTTTCAGGTTGATTTCATATTTGTGATTGAATAGTACATACACCAATATAGGAGGAGGCATTTATAAGTTCCCAATGGAACTTAGGGGCTTGTTACTAAAGCTAGGTTTATAGCTAGCTAGAAGAAGTGTTATGTTAATGTGATGTAAAGACAAAAATATTGTGCATCAGTGCAAGATTACCAGGTTCAGAGTGTGTGTGTTGGTATTTTTAGTATATCCAGCTGCTGAAATGTGACCTATTATGATTTGTTGTTTATCCTGCTAAGGTAAAATTTGTACATAATACTATTTCTGACCATGGATTTGACTATGAACCCAGGGAAAGTGAGAAGTTATTGCATACCATCTTTGTATCTTCTGAATTCTGGGCTGCTCTAGAGGTTGAAATGGTCCTCATTATACTTTAGAACAGCCTGCACTATATTTCCTATGGGCTGTACTGCCTCTTTATGCTTCCGGAGTGGCATGCAGAGGCCAGAGAGAGAGACAGAATCTGTCCCCATAACTGAATTTGAAGTAACTGGAAAGTAAATAGCTGCAATAGCTTACCCTGTGGGGAAGTGTAGATCCACGTAACATAATATGTCAATCAAATGGTTACAAATGCCTAAGATAAAAATAGAAGTAATTACCACTCTTTTTTTATTTTTTTTATTTTTACTTTGAAGGGCGGACTGATTGGGTTAATATCAAATAATATATATGGTGAAGGGAGTAAAATAAAATTTTATATCAAATTCTTGAAATGTGAAATAATCTGTATTATATCAACATGAACGTTTCCTTTTGAATCCAAGACAATAAATATTTTTATTTTATTTTGTTTATATGTAGTTAATGTGGGTTTATGATGAAGAGGTCGGAATGAATTGCAGAGAAGTTACCTTTGTCCCAGGCTTGTACAAGATCTTTGATGAAATTCTTGGTAAGTGGTTTTTAATGATGATACTGTTTTTACAGCTGTGCAGCACATTTCCTCCTGAAGGTTCTGCAAGCACTTAACATATTAAACAGATATACAAACTACACACAGGGATACTTTGATCCGCCACTGAAATGAAGCAGTTTAGAAAAGGAGGTGAAGCAGTTTAGGAAGAGGTACTATCTCCAGCTGAAACTGCAGGGCAGTTTCAAGAAGGCAGAGTTTAAATACCCAAGTTTAACTTTTTACTATGACACTAGAAACAGTTACTATGGATTTTTTTAATAAGAAAAAGTGATCATGACTTCAGTTTTACAACTGATTTGAAAGAAGAATCCTCCAGCAGCCCTGCATCTTGACTCAGATGAAAGGGTACCACCTCCTGAATCACCAGCACTGCCTCCTGCAGTACAAAGGTGTCTCTTGGAAATTTCATATGCAAGAATTTGACTCAGCATGACCTTTCTCATCCTGAGACATTTGGCTTTATGACAGGCACAGAAATTGCAGGCTTTGAGCAGCAGGAGGGTGTAATTTCCCTTGACTTTGCTGAGATATTAGTCTTAATAGAGTTAATCCTTTGGCTGGTAGGTGATTTTTAAGGTCTTGTGCTTGGCAGTGATCCTTCCACATACCATGTGTGAATAGAAGTCAGTGGGAGTTTTGCTGTTTATTTCATTGAGGTCAGAATTTTACCCTATATCTCTAAAGCTGTGGGGACATCTGAAATGAAAAGAATACATTCTTCTTTTGATAGTGTCCCTGTGGATGCTCCACTCTAGGTATCTTTGAGTCCTTGCACCTAAGATTGGAAATTTTTGGTAGCAGTGTCTGTTTGGGCTACACGTGTGCTCTCCATGTTTTGCGCCACATTCAATCACTATATAGCACTGAGCAGCCCAACCGCCCTCAATTCCTTCTCAACTGCCCTTGGCTTGACATGAAGTCTTAGCAGAGCCTGTTCAGAGAGATTTCTCTTGGTGTTTCCTCTTAATTCCTTTTGTTAGTAGCAATAGCTCTTTGGTTGGTTAGTGTTAATACTCTCTCTCTTTTCTTTTTCCTATTTCATTTCCTAAAAAATATTTTTTATTTTTTCTCTTTCAATTGTAGAATAGTATATATTAGACTTCCCTAGTTCTTCCCGTTAGGGAAGTGAACCCTAAAAAGGGTATTCTCAGCTCCTCTGGGTATAAACATTGTCTCGCCTGTCAGGAAGCCATTTCTGTCAGCGACAGCCATTCCCTCTGCATTTGTTACCTTGGAAAGGAACATGTGCCTCAAAAGTGCACGTTTTGCATCAAATTAAAAGCAAGAATCTGAGTCATGAGCTGAAATTAGGACTATTAATGATGGAAAGCTCATTCTGACCAGCCTCTGACCCTGGTCCTGGGGACGCCGCGTCCATCCGTGTGTCCCCCCGACAACAATCCCCATCAAGACTGACATCTCAGCAGCATCTGAGCAGCATTTTCCAATGACTTAAAAGAGGGAATCCTTAGCTTCCTCTCAGAAAGCCGCAAAGAAATGGGCCACAAGCTCCCCGAGCAGGGAACCAGCTAAAAGAACGAAATCCCTGGCATGGTCGATTACTTCGGTACCAACCATTGCATGATTAAGTACCTGTGAGGCTGCCACCAGTAAGACCAAAGATCCTAAGAGGGCAGGCTCGGACAGAATGGTACTGTCTGGGGAAAGGAGAGGCAAAGACAGATCCAGCTCTCTAAAACAGCATGATGGAGTCATACAGACAGTCAGTACCAAGTACGCAGGGAATGCAAAAAGCCACAGTACCGCCTTCTGGCTATTCTTTGGAGCACAGAGTGCCTATGGTACCGACAACTATTTCTGCTTCAATGGCACTGATGCTGCTGCTCTCAATGGTACCAATGACTGTTCCGGTACCTTGGGAATTTTGCTTCCCTAAAGACTTGCTGATCTCAGAGATGCCTGATTCACCATTACTGGGTATCTACATAATTGCGGAATACATTCCACTCAGGTTCCCGGACTTACCGTGCAGTATCGAGACAGGCTACTATGCTGTCCATGATTGCTCCACCCCCTCCAGCGATGATGAAGAGGAGGAGGGGGATGATTTATATTCTGTGTCGGCTCATGGTTCTCCACCGCAGCAACAGGGTGCTACCCGAATAGAAATCTATACTCCTCCAAGCTACCACCAGAGTAGATGAGACCCACATGGTTGGTATGGAACATGTTGGGGCCCCACCCATGCCTTTTCCACCACCTTGGTGGCCATACTGGGACCTGTGGGCTGGATATAGGCAACAATTCTCCAGGTCCTCTAGTGTCACCCAGAGAGAGAGAGAGAGAGAGAGAGAGAGAGAGAGTGAGAAAATCCCTGTCAGTTTCCATAGCCAAACCTCCTGATCCTCAAAAGGAGATCTTTGAAGAACAGGAGGAGAGACTGGACAAAGAAGCCACTCTGGTGACCAATATTTCTTAGTCTTCATTTGATGAGGTGATCATGCGTCCCCCCCACCAACAGCAAATGATTTCAAGCAGTTCTAAGACCTCTTCAAATCCCACTTGAAGAAGTTAAACAGTCACAATACAAACATGAAATCCTGCAGATGTCGGCATCAGCAAAAATTGCACTCCCTATCAATGAGGCAGTGCTGGACCCAGCAAAAGCTATTTGGAAAACACCGGCCACTATACTCCCGGTGTGCAAAAGGGCAGACAAGAAATTTTATACGCCCTCTAGCACATGGACTTTTTTGTTTTCTCATCCTTCCCCAGATTCACTGGTCGTCTATGTGTTAATGAAAGTGGCAGATGGTACTATGCTAAAACAACACCATGTGACAAAGACTGGAAATGACTGGATTTGTTTGGATGCGAAATGTATTCCTAAGTGACCCTACAAATTAGGATCACTAACTATTAAGCCCTTATGACAAGGTATAATCACACTTTACACTAAATTAAATGAGTTTATTGAATACCTTTCGTCAGATGAAAAACACCAATTTCAAGCAAAATGCATCCGATGAAGTGAGCTGTAGCTCACGAAAGCTTATGCTCTAATAAATTTGTTAGTCTCTAAGGTGCCACAAGTACTCCTTTTCTTTTTGCAATTTCAAGCAATTATTACTGATGGTCAGCTCCTGGCGAGGACAGCGTTGCAGGTTTCTTTATATGCTGCAGACACCGCTAAATTGCTACAGTAGTTGTCATGAGGAGAGCATCATGGCTTCATCTGTCTGGCTTTCTAAAGAAGGTGCAAGCCACAGTGGAGGACCTCCCAGCCCAGTGAGGGATCAGAATTGTTCACGGACAAAACTGACAAATCCCGCTACTCGTTAAAAGATGCTAGGGAATTGTTATGCTCTCTGGGTATTTACATTCCTGCCCAAAAGAGAAGACCCAGTAAATACCAGATGACACAGAGATCGCACTTTATTCCTCCTAACAGATATTATGAGCTGTAAAGGAAGAGACAGAGGGTACAAAAACATAGAGCGTCTTCCCCACAGTCATCAAAATCCCAGCTATCTACATCTAAACAGCAATTTTTGAGATCTTGGTCGAAGCCCTGAGTTACCACCCCCAGTTTCATTTGCTGCAACAGCCAGAACATCTACATCAGTTCGGCGACCACCGTACCCCTTTCCATCAATCTTGGAAGTGTATAACCACAGACAAGTGAGTACTAGAGATTATCACCACATGATAGTTATTCTACTTTACTTCATCTCCACTCTCGCGTCCAGTCCCTCTTCAGGGACTTCTCTCATGAGTACCTTTTAGGTGAGGAAATAAACCACCTCCTAAAACGAAGTGCTATAGAACCAGTTCCGAACCAACACAGAGGGAAGGGTTTCTATTTCAAATATTTCCTGATACAGAAAAAGAGCAGTGGTTGGAGACCCATTCTAGATCTAAGGATACTCAATAGATTTGTAAAAGTACATTTCAAGATGGTTATCTCGGCAGCAGTAATCACATCTCGGGACCAGATTCCTGGCCATTGAACTACAAGACGCTTACTTTCATGTCATGATTCATCCATCCCACAGGAGGTTTCTGAGATGCATTCTGGGGCAGGATAATTTCCAATATAAAGTGTTCCCATTTGGCCTGTCATTGGCACCCAGGGTCTTCTCCAAAGAAAATAACAGAACGCCACTAGCCATCACCTTCAGCCCCCAACTAAAACCTCTCCAACGCATCATCAAGGATCTACAACTTATCCTGAAGGACGACCCATCACTCTCACAGATCTTGGGAGACAGGCCAGTCCTTGCTTACAGACAGCCCCCCAACCTGAAGCAGATACTCACCAGCAACCACACACCACACAACAGAACCATTAACCCAGGAACCTATCCTTGCAACAAAGCCCATTGCCAACTGTGTCCATATATCTATTCAGGGGACACCATCATAGGGCCTAATCACATCAGCTACACTATCAGAGGCTCCTTCAGCTGCGCATCTACCGATGTGATATATGCCATCATGTGCCAGCAATGCCTCTCTGCCACGTACATTGGTCAAACTGGACAGTCTCTACGTAAAAGAATAAATGGACACAAATCAGACGTCAAGAATTATAACATTCAAAAACCAATTGGAGAACACTTCAATCTCTCTGGTCACTCGATTACAGACCTAAGAGTGGCTATCCTTCAACAAAAAAGCTTCAAAAACAGACTCCAACGAGAGACTGCTGAATTGGAATTAATTTGCAAACTGGATACAATTAACTTAGGCTTGAATAGAGACTGGGAGTGGATGAGTCATTACATAAAGTAAAACTATTTCCCCATGTTATTTCTCCCCCCACCCCACCCCCCACTGTTCCTCGGACGTTCTTGTTAACTGCTGGAAATGGCCCACCTTGATTATCACTACAAAAGGTTTTCCTCTTTCCCCCCCCTCCATCCTGCTGGTAATAGCTCATCTTAAGTGATCACTCTCCGTACAGTATGTATGATAAAACCCATTGTTTCATGTTCTCTGTGTGTGTATATAAATCTCCCCACTGTATTTTCCACCGAATGCATCCAATGAAGTTAGCTGTAGCTCACGAAAGCTTATGCTCAAATAAATTTGTTAGTCTCTAAGGTGCCACAAGTACTCCTTTTCTTTTTTGCGAATACAGACTAACACGGCTGCTACTCCGTACAGGTTATCACTGTATGCTCTCCTTTACCAATTGTGCTAGACTACGTTCTAGAATTGAAGAAATCAGGGCTATCTCTATGTTAGGTGAAAGTGCACTTCACAGCCATTAGTGCCTTCCATCAAAAGATAGATGGTCATTTGGTATTTGCTCAACTCGTAACAAAATGATTTCTTAAAGGCATGAATAACCGCTACCCTCTAATCAGAGATGCTGCACCACTATGGGACCTTAATCTTTGAGTTCATGGCCACTTGTGCATTTCTACATCTCTCTACGAAAACTGTATTCCTGGTAGCCATCACATCTGCTCCGCAGGTGGGAGAGATAGGGGTCCTAATAGCATACGCTTCCTTTACCATGTTTTTCAAGGACAGGGTCATATGACAGCTGCACCCCAAGTTCCTATCAAAAATACCTTCAGCCTTCCACATGAATTAACTTATCCACCTTCCATCATTCTTTCCCAAACTTCATTGGGATAAAAGGGAGGCAACACTGCACACACTCGACATCAGGAGAGCATTAGCTTTTTATCTGGAAAGGATCAAGCCATTCCAAAAATCTATGAGATGGTTCCCCTCCAACACAGACACAGATATAAGGAATCCCCAGTATCTAAACAAAGGGCTTGTCTACACTACCGCTTAAAAGTTGTCTCTCAGGGGTGTGAAAAAGCCACACATCCCTGAGTGATGCAAGTTACATCAGCTTAAGTGGTGTCCATATTGCGCTGTGTCGGCAGGAGTCATTCTCCTACTGACATAGCTTCCGCCTCTCTTGAGGTGGAGTAATGCCAACGGGAGAGTGCTCTCCCATTGGCATAGCATGTCTTCACCACACACGCTGCAGCAGCACAGCTGCATTGGTGCAAAGACTGTCTAGATGGATATCCGAATGCATAAACTATTGCTATCGCAAGCATGATCTACAACCCACATTCAGGGCTCGAACACATTCTACAAGATCTCCAGTTACCTAGCCTTTCTCAGCATTCCAATCACAGAAATTTACAGACGAGCAACCTGGGCATCTGCTCACACATTTGCCAGACGTTATGCAGTCACTTATGACTTAGCATCTGATGCGTTATTTGGTTTGACTGCATTATCATTAGTAATGGACTCAATTTCGAAGTCCAATCCTAATAGCAGGGGCACTGCTTTTTAGTCACTTTAGAGTGGAGCACCCATAAGGACACTATTCAAAGAAGAGGTTACTTGCCTTGTGCTTTAACTGCAGTTCTTTGAGATGTGTCCCTCTAGGGGTGCTCCACTACCCGCCTTCCCCCCTTCTGCTTCGGAGTTCTTCTGAGCTCTGTGGTAGAGAAGAAACTGAGGGTGGTTTGGCCACATAGCACTATATAGCGATCAAACTCAGTGTGAGATGGGGAGAGTGCATGTGCATCCCAAACTGACATTGCTACCAATAATCTCTGATGTTTGGTGCAGGGACACAAAGATATCTAGAGTGGAGCATCTATATGGACACACATCTCAAAGAACCGCAGTTACTGTACAAGGTGAGTAACCTCTTTTTTGGGCTATATAGAGAAAAGGAGAGATTTTACTTTCAGATTTATAAATATCTTATAAACTGTGAGTGGTATGAAAATGAGTACTTTGCATCACTTTTTCTATGTTCCTGCTGACTCAGTGATATAACTTACATGATTTAAAAGGAAGCCATTTCCAGCCCGCCTCTTTCAAAAGGAAGGTGCCCAACAGGGGTTTATGAGAGAAGTTAGCACCATATAGCTTGTCACCTCTCTGCAGATTGCCATCTTGTGCTTCATAGACAATTGTTTGAGAACCGCTGGCCTATATACAAGTGTCATAAGATTACAATTGTTGTAATTGTGCATTCTTTTTAATGAAACTTCTTACTTAATGATCTTTAACAAGA
The DNA here is from genome assembly GCF_009764565.3 of Dermochelys coriacea. Taxonomy (NCBI): domain Eukaryota; kingdom Metazoa; phylum Chordata; order Testudines; family Dermochelyidae; genus Dermochelys; species Dermochelys coriacea. The sequence continues at coordinate 199,416,060 of NC_050069.1, forward strand.
GCTTTGAAATGTGTCTGATTTCATATTGCACTGGGATATATTGTATTCTCTTTCCATCCATTAAAATGTGTTTTATTTTTCTCAGAGTTTATCTTTCCGTCCTTGGGGTGTTTATTTTAATCCATATTTTGTCTGATGAGGCATATTCTGAAAATTACTGTATACATTTTCATGTTCGATGGCAACCTTAGAATTTCTGAGCTCAGTTGCTTGTAGTTCACACAAATTCAAATGTAGTTTAATTTAATTTCCTGGTAAAATTTTAACTTCTTTATAACCTGGCTTTTATAGCTATTCTGAGTTAATACTATTTGGAATCAATCATTCAAGCTCTTTAAAAAGAATTTCCCTTTAACTTCAGCACAAGTTCCACTTACGGTAACTTGCAGGATAGGACTCTCAATGGGAAATGGGTATATGAGCATACTTTGAGAGAGAAACTAAATTTGGTGATCCATACTATGTGTTCGTTTTTTAGTTATTAACTTCTGTTAAGAAAATTCAGAACATAATAAACTGAATTTCCTCCCTACCACCCTCTATTGTATTCAACTGCTTGGTTCAATAAAAGATAATACTCTTTTATCTTTACTCTTTATCCACCGTGTCTCTCTACTAGGAAACAGTAATTTTAATATAATAGATGTAATTAATTATCTATCCAAAACACCATTGAATGAGGGTTAGTCTAGATCCAAAACTGACATGCTGGTATGAATGGCTGCTTTGTGCTGTAGTCACCTAGAATACTAATTAATTTGTAAATTTAACTCCTTGTACTATTTGAGTTGGGACCATCTTTTTGATATGTTTGTATAATGCCTATCACAATGGGGCCTTGATACTGGATAAGGCACTACTGTAATACTAATAATAATAAGAGCAATCTGTTAGAGCTGATGAATTTTTAATTTATGTTTATCTTTAGAAATATTCTTCTCTAAGATATTTTAGGGATTTGAGGCCAGGGAGAAATAGGTAATAATGAGTGAAAGTATAATACAACTTGTAGTAAGATTCCATGGCACTGATTACCTCTAACCTCTAGCTTAGTTGTTTGAAATAGAAAAATTAATTCCAGAAAGTCTGACTGAAGGAATCAAATTGTTTCCTTCATACTGTTGTAGATATCTGGTTATATTTCCTGAGTTCAGTAAGAAGGTAAAGAAAATGTCAAAAGGGGAGTTTCTCAAATATTTTCAGTACATTGTAACTTGTCATGGAGTGTGTATATAATTTAGCTTTGTACATCAAGTAACTGATTGTTATTTTTTTGCCCCTAAAAAGTGTTAATTTGTTTTGTAGTAAATGCCGCTGACAATAAGCAGAGGGACAAGAATATGACCTGTATTAAAATTTCCATTGATCCGTAAGTACAAGAACTTTCTAGGTGCCCTTCTCTGTCCGGGAAATTGGACTTGAACTTCTTACAACAGATTATATTAAATTAAATTTACCATTTTCTTATATAGTACTGAAAGTATTTACTCTTTGTATTTGAAGGAGCTTTATATTTGAAGGAGAAATTGTTCTGAAAATGTGATGAATAATTATCACCATTTTGAATTTAAAGTAACTTGCTTATCTAAACTACCCTTTAATAAATTTTGTATACAGAGCTGATAAAACCTGAAATAATCTAAACATTCAAAGTTGAGGCAAGTTACACAGTATACAACTTTAATAGCCCATCAGTGTAGATCACAAATGGGGTTTGAATACTGAACCTTGAGCTCTGCAGCATAGACTTCTACCTCATGAGCTACCAGACTAACTATTTTAGCTGGCAACAGCATACAGCTATTTTATGTAAACCATTTACTAGGCGAGAATGCATAACACACTGAACCAGTGGGTTGCATATATATGAGTAGCACCATTTTATAAACAGCATAGCTAAGGATAAGAATATGGCAGGTTCTTTCTGAGAGGCATTGTAGCTGTGTGACTGGCATTTCGGATTGCCATATTAGAGAGCTGGATTCTGTTCCCATTTTATCTAATCTCTCAATAGGCATTAACAGGCATTAACTTAATGATAAGAATTGTGAAGGGCATAGAATTATTAACACCAGTCAGGAGGACAAGTGAGTAAAAAACTCTCCATCTTCTGGTTTCCAGTGCATTGTGCACACTCATTGGATAAAGAACATTTTTCACAGGGAATGGGAGAAGATTGAAGATGATTATCATTTTGCTGTCTCCCATCAGGAGTTTGAACTATGTGAAATGCTGAAGTAAGAAACCAAGGCAATGGGTGTTTGTGCAGTCGTATAAAATGTTGAGGGATTTTGGCATGCTGCCAAAAAGGAACTAGCAGGCAAATTGTAGATGGGAAATGGTGATTTTTCAGCAGGTTATCACTGGGTCAGCTCTCAGTGGATTTTCATGAGGCCAACAAAAGCCATCTCCCTGACCTCAGGACTATCAGTTGGGTAGATTTCAAAGACCTTCTTTACACCAGGGAGACATTAGAGTTCTCAAACAAAACAAAATCATAAGAATTATTTTTGTAAACGAAAGTTTTTAGACAAATTTAATAATAATAGATGTCCTTCATATACTAGCATTTTAAATAGATGTTTCTTGATAAATAAAATTGACAAAAGGATGCGAGTAAACACAATAAAAATGGTTTTAAAATGCTAGGTACAGTCCTTGATAGTATATTCTTGATTTATATTTATTAAATCTGTGTAAAAACTTGTGTAGGCGTGTTTTGGTACTAATAAATCATTTGAATGGATGTCACTATTTGTTTTTTTGCAGTGAATCAAACATTATTAGTATCTGGAATAATGGGAAAGGAATTCCAGTTGTGGAACACAAAGTAGAAAAAGTGTATGTTCCTGCTTTAATTTTTGGACAGCTGTTAACATCTAGCAACTATGATGATGATGAGAAAAAAGTTACAGGCAAGACTCTTATTAATATGCTTTGTTTTTGGCTGGTTAAACAGTTAAATTATTTTTTGAGTTTTCTTTTCTTGAGCGTTGGTGAGAGATGACTATTTGTGTATTTCCTAGTCATTATTTGCCATTTTTTCAGTTTCTATAAAATTATCTGAAAACAAACTTTGTTTGCGTGGGTTTTTTTTTGTTTTTTACACAAATACTGTATAGAGAGAACTGTACTCTTGCAAGTAACTAGCAGCACCCATTTATAAGTAGCTGTCTCCTTAGCATTGTCCTGACAAAGAAAATCCCTATTTAAATATTATATCTTCTCTTTTGTATAATCTCAGGATTCAGAGTATATTATAAAATACAAATTCTTCTTCGAGTGATTGTTCATGTCCATTCCAAGCAGGTATGTGCGTGCTGCATGCACGCCAGCCGGAAGATTTTTCCCCTAGCAGCGTCCGTAGGGTTGGTCTGGGTGCCCCCTGGAGTGGCGCCTTCATGGCGCCCAATATTGGGCCCCGCCGACCCCCCACCCCCTCAGTTCCTTCTTACTGCCCGTGATGGCTAACTGGAACTTTGCTCGCTCTTACTGCAGACGCCTTAGCAGTGTCTTTGTTCTTAGTGTACATAGTTCAGTAGTTATTCTCTATAGTTATACTTTTTCATATAGTTAATAGTGGTTTGTTAGATTGTTTGTTTCTCCTTCGGGGGTATGCCTGGGTCTCCGGGGTTTAAACTCTGTGAGTCCTGTGGAAAGTTTATGCCCAAGATCCTCACTTGTCTTGCCTGTGGTACCTTGGTGAGACTCATCAAAAGGACAAGTGCTGCATTTGCAAGGGTTTCCGCCCAAGAACCCTTAAGGTCAGAGAGCAGAGACTAAAACTCCTGGCCGTGGAGGTGGCTCTGAGACTGCAATCTGACCTGGGACCCAACGACATGGCACCGAGCACATCCTCTTTGGTGTGCAGCGTTCCGGCACCAACGGCGCGCAAAGTGCGCCCAGCTAAGGACTCTAAAGGCCACCGGCACCACCACTGCTCGGGCCATAGGACGTCTGCCTCAGTTTGGCACCGTTCTCCATCTCCGGTGCCGGTAAAGAAGAAGAGGCCGGTGAGGGACCGATCACCCCTCTTGAAACCTATGGGGCCAGCGCCGTCCGCGAGTGGCTTGGGACAGACCACCTTCGTCTCACTTCCGCCTAGGGTTTCGTCAACTCCTGCCCCAGTCGGGATCCAGTAGAGTCCGAACCCTCCTCGGTCCCCGGACCATCTGGTGGACATACAACCACCATTAATGCTGGAGACGTTTGAGGCGGCAATGGACCTGATGCGCCTCCCGGTGCCGTCCTCCCCACCAAAGGAGGGATAAATCTCTGGCGACTGCACGGCCCCTGTTCCACTCCCGGGATAAGCCAACCATGATGGCTTGTGTGTCTCCATCTCCGGCACCGATACCTCAGCCAGCTCTGGCACCAGCTCTCCAGCTGACGGCACCGGTGGAAGCCTCAGCTCCGTTCCTACCGACCCCGACGGTCTCGGTCCTCCTGGATTTATCTGCCCCGGCACCAGCTGCGGCGCAGAGTTCTTCATCGGTACCTGCTCCACAGGGCGAGTACCGCATGCCAAGGGACCCTGGGGGGACTGAAGGCAGTGAACTGGGCTCACCCCCTGTTCTCTCTTCCTCATCCTCGCCTGATGAAGCGGTTGTGGGGACTTTGATGGCCCCAGCTCTGGAGGACAACCGGGTTCTTCAGCAGCTTTTGAGGAGGGCCTCCTAAAGCCTGGGGATTCAGGAAGAGGAGGTAGAAGAGGATTTAGACCCTGTCATAGACTCCTGGCTCCCTCCAGCCCATCCAGGGTTGCATTGCCATTTATCAAGTCGATAACTGAAACGTCTAAGAACTTGTGACAAACTCTTGCTTCTCTGGCGCCTACAGCCAAGAAATCCAAGTGCTGCTACTTTGTTCCCTCTAGAGGGTATGAACATCTTTACACTCACCCTCCTCTGGACTCCTCGGTGGTCGATGTGGCCAATCAGAGAGAACGTCAAGGGTTTCAAGGATCCACCCTTAAAAACAGGGATGCCAAGAAACTGGACCTGTTTGGCCGGAAGGTCTACTTGACAGGAGGTCTGCAACTTCGTGTAGCCAACCAGCAGGCCAGAGTAAGCCATTACGGACATAACACCTGCTTGTCTATGGCTAAGTTTACAGAACTTTTGCCCCAGGAAGCTCAGAGGGAGTTCTCTGCCTCGTGGAGGAGGGGAAACTGGTCTTCCGAGCGTCTTTGGATGCGGCGGATACGGCCTCCCGCACTTCGGCCACAGGGGTACTTATGAGGAGAGGCTCCTGGCTACAGGTCTTCCCCATGAGGTCCAGCAGACCATTCAAAACCTTCCCTTTGAGGGTGTAGCTCTCTTCTCCGAGAAGACGGATAAGAGACTTCACAGCTTGAAGGACTTGAGGTCTACCCTTCGTTCGCTGGGGCTTCATATGCCTGTTACCCAGCGCAGACATTTTAGGCCTCAACCTGCCCCTCGTCCTTACCAACCCCAAAACTGCCAGGACACTCCGCATAGGCGGAACAGGAGCACTCGGAGGAGGCAACGCCCTCCCTCTGGACAAAGCTCTGTCCAGCTCAGGGCCCCAGCGGGCTCTAGACTACCCTTTTCAGGGTGCGGTTGAGGACGGCTTGCCAGTACGACCTTTGGATCCTTCCCATCTTACTTTCTCGTCCCGTCTCTCCCCTTTCTACCATGCCTGGTCTTGAATTACTTCAGACTGATGGGTGCTCTGCATGCTAGAGAGGGGATATTCCATCCATTTCTGTACTCTCCCATCCCTCTTCAGGGACCTCTCTCACTAGCAACTTCTAATTCAAGAGGTGCAGTCCCTCCTCTCAGTAGGGGCTGGAGGAGGTTCCTCGGGAGCTAAGGGGCAAGGATTTCTACTCCCGGTATTTCCTCATACCGAAGGCCAAGGGGGGCCTCAGACCTATACTGGATCTGCGACAGCTCAACAAGTACGTAAAGAAACTCCACTTTCACATGGGCTCACTAACCTCCATTATCCCCTCACTGGATCCAGGAGACTGGTACGCCGCCCTCGACTTGAAGGACATGTATTTTCATATTGCAGTAATCCCACGTCACAGTCGCTACCTCAGATTCGTGGTGAACAGAGGCCACTACCAGTTTGCCGTCCTCCCGTTCGGACTGTCGACTGGCCCCTGAGTATTCATGAAATGCATGGCAGTCGTCGCAGCGTTCCTACGCAAGCGCCAGATGCAGGTTTTTCCATACCTCGACGACTGGCTGATCAAAGGTTGCTCGGGAGCCCAGGTGGAGGCTCAAGTTAAGTTTATAAGGAGAACCTTCCTTGACTTAGCTCTCCTTCTGAATGAGGAAAAATCTACTCTGTCCCCGGTGCAGAGGATAGAGTTCATAAGCGTGGTCCTGGACTCTACCCAATCTAGGGTGTACCTCCCAGAGGCCAGGTTTCGCTCACTTCAGGACATCATTACAGAGCTTCAGACGGTTCCCCATGACGTCGGCAAGAAACTTTCTAAAGCTGATGGGACACATGACCTCCTGCACATACATGATGCAGCATGCCAGGCTCAGGCTGCGCCCACTCTAGTCTTGGCTGGCATCAGTATACCGACCAGCAAGAGAAGCATTGGACAGGGTCGTAACCCTACCCCGCCTGGTACTGGACTCCCTACTATGGTGACTTGACCCTCGAATGGTTTGCACAGGGGTGCCTTTTGCCAGCCCCCAGCCCTTGTTCATCTTGGTGTCAGATGCCTCAGATCTGGGTTGGGGGGCTCACCTAGGGGACTTCAAGACCCAAGGCCCCTGGTCTCTGGTGGATCTCGCTCTTCACATCAGTGTCAAAGAGCAGAGGGCAGTGCGTCTGGCATGCTACGCTTTCAGAACGTGCATATTGGGCAGATGTGTTTCAATCCTCATGGACAACACCTCGGCGATCTTTTATATCAACAAACAGGAGGGTGTACGCTCCTCTCTCCTGTGCCGAGAAGCCTTCTCCATAGAGCACTCGATCCACCTGCAGGCTTCACCCTCCCAGGGGTTCAAAACACTCTGGCAGACAGCCTCAGCTGGACCTTCAATGGCCACGAGTGGTCCCTTTGGCCAGATGTGGTGAGCTCAATCTTCCGGTTCTGGGACTCTCTCCAGATAGACCACTCCAGGCAACAGGAAATGTCAGACATTTTGTTCCCTTGGGAGCCACAGCTCGGGGTCCATCGGGGATGCCTTCCTTCTCTCATGGGAGGGCTGCCTGCTGTATGTTTTCCCACCCATCCCCCTAGTCCACAGGGTGCTCCTCAAGATCCACAGGGACCAGGACCGAGTCATACTAATAACGCCGGCGTGGTTCAGCACTGGTTCACCTCGCTCCTGGAAATGTCCATAGCGGCCCCACTCACCTTACCACTGGTCCCTGACCTGATCACACAGGACCAGGAACAACTCTGGTACCCGAATCTGGAGTTGCTCCACCTTACGGCCTGGATGCTCCATGGCTAAGTGCTACAGAGCTGTCTTGTTCGGACCAGGTCAGACAAGTCCTCCTGGATAGTAGAAAGCCCTCCACCAGGGCTATTTATCTGGCCAAGTGGAAAAGGTTTTCCATCGGGGCAGAGCAACATATTCAGTCGCCGCTCCTTGCCTCCATACCGTTTTATACTGGACTACGTCCTTCACCTAAAGCATCAAGACTTGTCCCGGTCATCAATAAGGGTCCACTTGGCCGCTATCTCCACCTTCCATCCGGGCTCAGATGGTCTCTCGGTCTTTGCAAACCCTATGGTCAGTCGTTTTCTCAAGGGTTTGGACAGGCTCTACCCCCACACGCGTCAGCCTGTCCCTGCCTGGGACCTCAATTTAGTCCTCTTCAGGCTTACAGGCCTGCCATTTGAACCTCTGGCCACCTGCTCCCTGTTATATCTCTCATTCAAGGTCGCATACCACGTGGCAATTACCTCGGCTCGACGGGTTTCGGGGCTCGGGACCCTCACATCTGAGCCCCCTTACACAGTTTTTCATAAGAATAAGGTCCAGCTCAGGCCTCATCCGGCTTTTCTCCCGAAGGTCATCTCCCATTTTCACATGACCCAGGACATCTTCCTCCCGTTGTTTTATCCCAAGCCGCACTCCTCCAATAGGGAGCGCAGGCTGCACTCACTGGACATGCATAGGGCATTAACCTTCTACATAGAGAGAACTAAGTTGTTCCGGAAGGCCGTCCAACTCTTTGTAGCCGTGGCGGACAGAATGAAGAGCCTCCCATCCTGCATTAGGGAGTGCTATACCCTGGAAAAGGAGCACGCTACTCAGATAATCACTCACTTTAACAGGGCCCAGGCCTCCTCTGCAGCGTTCTTGGCACAAGTCCCTATTCAGGAAATTTGCAGGGCAGCCCACGTGGTCCTCGATAGATGCATTTACATCTCACTATGCAATTTATACAACAGTCCAGGGATAATGCGGCTTTTGGGCGAGCCATGCTCTTTTTTCCGTGGATAACTCTGACCCCACCTCCTGAGCTCTAGCTTGTGAATCACCTGCTTGGAATGGACATGAACAATCACTCGAAGAAGCAAAAACGGTTACTCACAAATCAGATGTCAAGAATTATAACATATAAATTTATAACATTCAAAAACCAGTCTGAGAACACTTCAGTCTCTCTGGTCACTCAATTACAGACCTGAGAGTGGCTATTCTTCAACAAAAAAACTTCAACGAGAGACTGCTGAATTGAAATTAATTTGCAAACTCGATACAATTAACTTTAGGCATGAATAGAGACTTGCAGTGGATGGGTCATTACACAAAGTAAAACTATTTCCCCATGTTATTTTCCCCCCCCCCCACTGTTCCTCAGATGTTCTTGTCAACTGCTGGAAATAGCCTACCTTGATTATCACCACAAAAGGTTTTCTTCCCTCCCCCCCCCCCCCCCCCGGTAATAGCTCAGCTTAAGTGATCACTCTCCTTACAGTATGTATGATAAACCCATTGTTTCATGTTCTCTGTGTGTGTATATAAACCTCCCCGCTGTATTTTCCACTGAATGCATCCGATGAAGTGAGCTGTAGCTCACGAAAGCTTATGCTCAAATAAATGTGTTAGTCTCTAAGGTGCCACAAGTACTCCTTTTCTTTTCTCGTAACTGTTGTTTTTCGAGATGTGGTGTTCATGTCCATGCCAATACCCATCCTCCTACCCCTCTGTCGGAGTCGGCAAGAAGGAACTGAGGTGAAGGCGCTACTCCAGGGGGCACCCAGGCCAACCCTATGGACGCTGCTAGGGGAAAAAATCTTCCAGCTGGCGTGCACGCGGCGCGCGCGCACACTTGCTTGGAATGGACATGAACACCACATCTCGAAGAACAACAGTTACGAGAAAGTGAGTAACCATTTTTTTATATGTAATATATCTTATAAGGTTAATCTAAAATAGTAGTTTATATGTACATACAAATATTAAAAATGTTACACTGGCAAAATGGAAGGAAAAGTTTAGTGGAATAAATGATGCAGACAGGCCCCGATTCAGTATTTAGACACATAATAAATCCTGATTTAGCACACAAATGAAAGTAAGTTTTGTTTCCTTCTAGTGCATCTATTTGTGCCACTAAACTATAATAATTTGGCATGGTTGCATGGGATTTTGCCAGGAGTTGCTCGTTGAGTTAGTGCATCCATGGGAATTCCAGGACTGCATCCATTTACCTCTTCTGCAAAGCTGTCCCCCATGGATTAGTAACATTTAGTCTCAGGTTGATACCCAGTCAGATTATAAAATGAAAACTGTGTGTGCAACTTCCTTGTGAACTTCCAGGGCAAAAAGTTATTATTAAATTAGGTCCCAGTCCTTCACTGATACCTGTTAGCATGGTCCCTATCACCTGGTAGAAGTCCCTGATATGGGAATATTTTATTTCATTGAAGTAATTTGTAATATGATGCAGGTAATTTCTGCTTTTAAAAACTTACCACATTTAATTGTTGTTCCAGGTGGTCGTAACGGTTATGGTGCAAAACTTTGTAATATATTCAGTACAAAATTTACAGTTGAAACTGCTTGCAAAGAATACAAACACAGTTTCAAACAGGTATGCAGGTGTTTTTGATCTCTCTTCTACATTTTTGTAATTAGAAACTTAATTTTTAACACATTTTCTGAGCTCCATAAAATAAATTATTGAAAATCCAGCAGTAACAATTATGTAGGCAACAAGGTTAATTGAGTAAAATTACTGTTGGTACTCGTTAGAGTTGAAGAATTTTTCTCGAATAAGAATTTTATATTTGTTCTTGATAATCTTACTAATATGTTAAAAATAGATAGGAACTGCAGTAGTCTGAGAATCCTAGTAGTTTCTTAAAGATTGTCCTGCTCCTTATATAAAAATCTAAATAAAACAAAACCTTGTACAATCATATATTAAAGTTTTTTTTTCTGTGTATGTTTCTTATTAATATCCTTAACCCTAATGGACCAGCAACCACTTTGTAAAATACACCAACCCATCTAGTCCATTGTCAACATTCTCAGCACACAGACCAAGGATTGAATGGGCATGTAAATTGATCTACCTTCTCACTCTTAGAGGTGGTCACTTTGATATAGGTTTGAGGCACTTTGGTTAGGGGTATTCTGTTTGGAATCTTGTTGCTTTTACTATGTCTCTTTGGTGGATAAAACTTCAGTTTCCAACTATTCCATATAGCACTGTAATGAGCAGTAAATGATTTGTAAAAAGTTGTTTACCAGGCTTTTAATTTTTTCATATTTTCTGCAGAACTGCTAAAAATCATGTTAACGATGGCATGAATGTAGATTTCCGTAGAGTTTGTTTTAAAATTTTTCACAGTTTAGCATTGGGCTTTTTCAAGAAATTGGGCATTTTCAAGAAAAATTATGTAAGAAAAAAGTTTGCACAAGTGAGCTGTTTCATTTCGTGTTCACTCCCCCCCCCCCCCCCAGCAGAGAGCATGGACAATCAGCCAGCTACTTGGTTTTTCCTGTACACTTAGATGTCATGATCTCCCTGCATAATTTGCCTTCCACAAAGCCCTTGAGCCTATCACCATATTAATACTCATGCAGAAACATGGGAAAACAGTTGATTCTTTTATTGTGTTTATTGTGTTAGCAGAGAAATCTCTAAGGTCAAATATGCAAATTTTTCATGCTGCAGTTTAGTGCAAAGTTAGAATAACTGGAAACTGGAAAAAAGGGGTTTTTTAGTTGTTTTGTTTTGTTTTGTTGTAAACTAGAGATGATTGTAATTAACATCTAAAATTTGTTTCCAAAGACTTGGCTGAACAATATGATGAAGACTTCTGATCCCAAGATTAAGCATTTTGAAGGCGATGACTTCACATGCATCACATTCCAACCAGATCTTTCTAAATTTAAGATGGAAAAGCTTGACAAGGATATTATGGCCCTCATGACAAGAAGAGCTTATGATTTGGCTGGGTCATGCAAAGGGGTCAAAGTTATGTTTAATGGGAAGAAACTACCTGTAAGAATTAGATTTAAAATATTTTATAAATTGCATAGGTAAGTAGGAGGACAGTAATGGCTTATGTTTTTGAACTCGTAGGTAAATGGATTCCGGAGTTATGTAGATCTTTATGTAAAGGACAAGTTGGATGAAACTGGAGTTGCGCTCAAAGTTATTCATGAACTTGTGAATGAACGATGGGATGTGTGTCTCACTTTAAGTGAAAAAGGGTTTCAGCAAATCAGCTTTGTAAACAGCATAGCTACCACAAAGGTGAGTAGTTTTATGTATATTTTAAATGAGTGAAATGTAAGGGATAAAAAATGTACACTAAAGTTATGCCTACTTAGCTATTTCTTAAATAAATCTTTTTTTATACAAAAAATTAAAATGGGTGAATTAATCCTATTACATGAAGTACAATAGTCTGCCAAGACAATTGAGTGCAATGAAAATCTCTTAATGGCAGAACTGTATTTCTAAATACATTTTTTTTATTTATTTTAAAATACTGGTAGTCATTTGCAGTGATGCAAATAACTTATGAATACACCTGATGATATTGGGTAAGGATGTGAAATGAACTGCAACTATTGTTTAGCATTCACAGCATTTTTATATTTACCTTTTAAAACACATACTGCAATAAAATATTACTGATACTTGTTTGGAAATTAGATTATGTGCAAAAAGTAACTTGCAAAGTGGTGGAAAAAAATGGGCTTGAGTGCCCCCCCTTCTCTTTCTGTACCTTTTTCTTACTTTCCTGTTTCTTCTTTCTGAGAGATAAACCAGGCCTAAAATGCTGGGGTTATTTTTTTTCCCCTGCTTGTGTTTTTACATGAGATGTCCAAGTGTTCTCTACACTGGAAGGCTCAATGTTGATTAAAGAAGTCACACATTGATAAGAGCCAAATCAACGGCCGTGGCCAAGAAGCAATCTGCTCACCTCACAACAGTGCAAAATTCACTTTAGGCCACCTTTGTACTTCCCCTGGTCCTGGGGTCACCCTGCACCAGGCCAGTTGTCTGGCACAAATTAGAACAACCTTAACTTGTACCAGCTACTTATGGCTTCCAGGGATCACCAAGTTGCAAGAATATCCTGGCGATATCCACTGCACAAGTTGCAGGGGGTGAGTGATGCAAGAGCTGCTACAGCAGTCCTTATTCAATTCAAGGATCACGTAAGGAAGGAAAAATTCTCTGGTGACCGTTTAAACCATTTTTAGGGAAGCTTAACTATGAAAAGGTAAACTATTGAGAAGGAAATGGATTGTTAATAAGACCGTTTAAAACTCTTTAATCAGGTCTGTGCTAGGTAATTGTACAAAAAATATTAATACTAATTCTACCAGTGCCCTGCTGCCACTGGTTCAGCAGCACCAGTGGTAGCACATAGTAAGAGCACTATTGTAGTCAAGGCTCCAGTGAAATCAGTGGTAGTACTGATGGGAGCATAAGTGTAGACATGTCTCTGGTGGCTTTTGTCATTTTTACTACACAGTTCATACCAGTGATGTCTTCAGTGCAGTTGAACGAGTGACAGAATGGTGGGAATATTTTGCTAAAAATCCATAGTATAGACATGGTTATTTTTTAAAAAACATTATTTAATATTAATTCCTAACTGATGCTTATCAAGATGGGGAGAAAACAGACTTGATATTCTTGGTGTTTCTGAAATAATAATGAAAAAACCCATGTAGAACCCCTATATTAATTCAGGCCTTTTTTTATACAACATAAAGAGGCAAATAAAGTGTGCAAATCCCATTTTTAAGTCTGTAACAGGTTATCTTTTAATACTAAGTTTGTGGAAAAAAAACAAGAATCAAGGGGAAAGCATATCTAAGCTGATTTCACATACAAAATATAAATAAATGTTTCTGATAGAAAGTTATTACATATATTATTTATCTGGGGGGAAAAAAGAGCAATTGTTAAATCTTAAGTAAATATATCACTTTACTGAAAGAGACTTGAGAATGACTCCTTTGGTCCAGTTTTCATCTATCATGCACTTACACATGTGTACTATCAAAAATTCTTTATGAAAATTCATAGAAAAAAGTACTGTGTATTCTTCAAAGGTAAGTGTTGTAATTTCTAGTTTCTCCCACTCTTGGATCCATGCCTTATGTATGTGACTGGATGTGAAGTGTTCGGAGCCGGTAATCCACCTCACCAGCAATTGATGTGCAACTACCCACTGATGAGACATAATGGCTAGTAACTAACTACGTCAACTGCCTGTTCCCTTTAATCTGCTAACAGGTGAGGAGCTCATTTCAGCTGTTTTTTGGTTGTATATCACTCTGTTTGCCAAAATCCTTTCATTTTCTGTTTTTAGATACATTTCAGCCAGTGGTAATTCTTTTCCCTACCTTCTTTTTAAAAAAAACCCTAAAGTTAAAAGTAAGTTTTCTTCAGGTAGCATGTTGAGGTACCAATCCCTGTTTTTTGTAAATTTGTTGTCATGTCTATAATGGTCAGGTCCCTGTGCATTCACAGTTCTTCAGAATCTATTATTTGCTACAGAATTCTACTTGGGAATCTAAGATTTCATTTAAAAGAATGTTTCTAGCTATTTTGGTTATGTAGCTAACCTTCCAAACATGAAACACTTTTAAACTTATTAAATGTTGTCTTCCTGATTTCTCAAACAGCTTCAATAATAGCTGTAATAGAGGTATAAACAGTATTAATCAGCTCAGTTGTTAGCCCTGAAGTCAAATGATGATTTTAAATATGTCAGCATTGTTAATGTTTCACTACTGATCATTTTAGCAGAAACATTCTAATAAGGATGCTGTGAATTTAACGGAGGGTGCAGGGACTCTGCTGTGTGCTGTTAAGATTTGTTGGTGTTGGTAGTGAGACATTCAAGGTCCTCCTAGAATTCAAAATAACATGTTAATCCCATCCACAAGAGAGGAGGAGGAGATTAATTCCATCTTCCACAGCTTTTTAGATCATAGAAAAGTGTCAGTTGTTCTCCAACCAATGGCCCAGACCTTGCATATTGAAAATTAGAAATTGGTGACAGTTTAAAATAAATTGAATTTAATATTAGAAAAATAGAAAAATAAACACCACAAGGGATCCTGTAACAATTGTATTTACATTTCTAATTCATAGAAAACCTCCACTTTGCAGTTCATTTATATAAGTTATAGAAATCTCAGTTTGCCATGCAAACTGTTGGCCTTTCCTTAGAATTTAGGTCTAGTTTGCCACAAAATACTGGGTACTGTGGCTGCTTAATGGTACTTTTAGGCCATGTCTACATATTCGGTGGTGTTGTAGCTACAGCACTACAGCTATGCTGCTGTAGTGCTATAGTGTAGATACTTCCTACAGCAACAAAAGGGGGTTTCCATTGCTCTAGGTAATCTAACTCTCTGAGTGGTGGTAGCAAGGTTGACGGAAGAATCTTCCGTCAACATAGCCATGTCTATGCCAGGGGTTAGATCAGCATATCTATGGTACTCAGGGCCATAGCTATGTTGACCTAACTTTTAAGTGTAGACCAGGCCACAGTGTAGGAACTGACCAGTTACCATTTTATTAGACACATCCCTGCAGCCTTGAGTTTCCAAGAGTCGGGTTAAATTATAACACTTACCTTTTGGGAAAAGAAAATTATGTGCCTGTAATTATCTTTCTCAGAAGGTGGTAGTTATAATAGTTACCCCTCCACATCCCCTCAGAGTTGCAAGATAAAGCTAGCTTTTCAGTCTTGTGAACTTTCATTAAAGTGTACTGACAGTTGGGGCAGTTACAGGCTGTAATTATTGGGTAAGTATGCCACCTACTGGTGAGATGGTTTAAAGGCTCCTAACTTCGAGCTCTCAACATCCCTCACTCAATTATGCATACTAGGAATGGACCCAAGAGTGGGGAACTATTATAACTATTATCTTCTGAGACCAAGAATTTCAGGTAAGTAGTTATAATTTTTTGATATATCAACAACTACAATTTTTACAAAATATTAAAAGTGGTAAAAACAGATTTTTATAACCTAACTATAAACATTTGAAACAGGATGTATAATTGAGATATTGACACAGTCTGAACTATAATGATGTGGTGAGTAAAATTGTAACAAAACTAGTTAAATACGTTTTTTAAAAAAATTGTTCTGCCAGTGTTTTATGGACATTTTGAATATAGAGGTCAGTGGACATTTTGTCATAAATAGTTCTTTTTACAGACAAAAAAATTTATTATGGTTTTCTTAAAATATCAGGGCACAAATTTAAATTTCAGTAAATTGAACAATCCTGCATTGTTAGAGAGGTAGTACTTTCTTACTGTGAATAAAACTGGAGTCTAGTCTTTTATAAATAAACAAATAATAGATATTTTTAAAAAAAAAAATCTATTACTTTTTGAAAAGTATGGTTGGTTCATGTTTCTATTTAAGTTGAGAGGCTCTGAATGGATGCAGGGATCTGCCTGACTTGGTCAGATGTCAGGATTGGAGCCTTAGGCAGAGGTGAAAGTAAGCCGGTACGCCCCGGTACGGTGTACCGGTAAGAGTTGGTGCACCGTACTGGGGCAGCCCGGCTTCCCCAGGGGGCAATTTAAAGGACCTGGGGCTCCCAGCAGTGGCTGGAGCCCCAGGCCCTTTAAATTGCCTCCAGAGCCCCGCTGTTGGAGCCCTGGAGTAGCGGCTGCAGGGCTTCAGCAGCTATTTAAAGGGCCTGGGGCTCCTCTGCTTCTACCTCCCAAGCCCTTTAAATAGCCACTGGAGCCCCGCCGCCGCTACTTCAGGGCTCCGGCGGCTATTTAAAGGACCAGGGCGGTAGAAGCAGGGGAGCTGCGGGCCCTTTAAATAGCCCCCGGAGACCCGGGCTGCTGCTGCTGCTACCCGGGGGGGGGCACTTACCTTACAGGGTGGGGTGGGCTGGGGTGGGCTCTGACCTCCTCAACCCCGCCCCTTCCGCCCTAGGTCCCGCCCCTTTCAGGGGCCAGAGCTGGCCCTAGAGTACGGGTAAGTCACTCGACTTACTTTCACCCTGGCCTTAGGGTATGTCTGCACTTCAAGTTGAGGGTGTGATTCCCAGCTTTAGGAGACATACTTGCATTAGTTCTCATTGAGCTAGCATATATGTAAATAGAATGTAACTGAGATAGCACGAGCAGTGGGAAAGGTTAGACACACAGTGTGCATGCTCTTCTGAGACCCTACATATGTACTTGGGATGGCTAGCCCCTCCCACTGCTCAGGCTGATGCAGCTACATTCTATTTTTCGTATGCTAGCTCTGACAGGTAGCGTGAGTATGTCTCCTCAAGCTGGGAATCATACCCCCATCTTCAAGTGTAGGCATAGTCTTAGAGTAAATGTCCCCATTACTCTTCTCTTTTACAGAATCTTTTCAAATAGAGTACACATTTCAAATTTCTGAGTTCCTACTTCTCCTGAGATAATTTATCATATAAAAGGGAAGGGGAACTGGATGGCCCAGAGGATTGGTAATGTATATGGATTCCTTGACATCTAGGTTGCCAGCCCAGTTTGGTAATGACCAAAAGTCATTACTGTCTTATGGCTGTTTCATGACCTCTGTTGAGTGAGTTTGGTGGCCTCAATTCAGTTCAAGTGTTCATATCAAAAGGTCCAGACTGAGTATTGGAACTAATTGAAACCGTTACCTGCAGTTTCAGCAGAGATCTAGGACTGAATGGGAATGGATACTGACCTATTATGTTCCACCGTATCTTGTCTCTCACTAAATCCAGCCATTTCTTTCTCTGATATCATCAACGTCCATCCCTTATAGAAAAACCTTTGGTCACTCCTTAATCATTTCTTGCCATTGTTACTGTACCCTTCTCTTCTGTGGCCTTCTTTCTTTTAATTTCTTTCCCCTACAGTACTTTCAAAACACAGCTACTATTTCTTTCAGGGTGGTAGCCGTGTTAGTCTGTATTAGCAAAAACAACAAGGAGTCCTTGTGGCACCTTAGAGACTAACAAGGCAAAAGGAGCTTTATCTTTTTATTTGGTCATAAGCTTCCATGAGCTAGAACCCACTTCATCAGATGCATGGTGTGGAAAATACAGTAGCAGGTATAAATACACAGCACATGAAAAGATGGGAGTTGCCTTACCAACTGGGAGGTCAGTCTAACGAGACAATTCAATTAACAGTAGGATACCAAGGGAGGAAAACTCAGTAGTTGTAGTGGTAATGAGAGTGGCCCATTTCAAACAGTTGATAAGAAGGTGTGAGTAAAAGTAGGGGGAAATTAGGTTTTGTAATCACTCAGCCACTCCCAGTCTTTATTCAGGCCTAATTTGATGGTGTCCAGTTTGCAAATTAATTCCAGTTCTGCAGTTTCATGTTGGAGTCTGTTTTTGAAGTTTTTTTGTTGAAGAATTGCCACTTTTAGGTCTGTTATTTGGTGACCAGGGAGATTGAAGTGTTCTCCTAGGGGTTTTTGAATGTATGATTCCTGATGTCAGATTTGTGTCCGTTTATTCTTTTGTGTAGAGACTGTCCGGTTTGGCCAATGTATGTGGCAGAGGGGCATTACTGGCACATGATGGCATATATTATATTGGTAGATGTGCATGTGAACGAGCCCCTCATGGTGTGGCTGATGTGGTTAGGTCCTTTGATGGTATCCCTGGTGCCAACTCTGTCCACATATTTATTCAAGGGTTTGTTGCAGGGTTTGGTTCCTGTTGTGTGATGTGTAGTTGCTGGTGAGTATTTGCTTCAGTTTGGGGGCTGTCTGTAAGCGAGGATTGTCCTGTCTCCCAAGGTCTGTGAGAGTGAGGGATCGTCCTTCAGGATAGGTTGTAGATCCTTGATGATGCGTTGGAGAAGTTTTAGTTGGGGGCTGTAGATGATGGATAGTGGTGTTCTGTTACTTTCTTGGTTGGGCCTGTCTTGTAGTAGGTGACTTCCGGGTACCCTTCTGGCTCTGTCAATCTGTTTCTTCACTTCACCAGGTGGGTACTATAGTTTTAAGAACGCTTGATAGAGATCCTATAGGTGTTTGTCTCTGTCTGAGGGATTGGAGCAAATGAGGTTGTATCTTAGAGCTTGGCTGTAGACAGTGGATCATGTGATGTGGTCTGGATGAAAGCTGGAGGCATTTAGGTAAGAATAGCGGTCAATAGGTTTCTGGTATAAGGTGGTGTTTATATGACCATCGCTTATTAGCACTGTAGTGTCTAGGAAGTGGACCTCTTGCGTGGACTGGTCCAGGCTGAGGTTGATGGTGCGGTGGAAATTGTTGAAATCCTGGTGGAATTCCTCAAGGGCCTCCTTCCCAGGGGTCCAGATGATGGTGTCATCAACGTAGCGCAAGTAGAGTAGGGGCGTTACATTACCTCTTCTCCAATCCCGTCACTGACTTCCTGTGTTTAAAATGTTACAGTCAAATTCCCTGTGTTCTTTGAAGCAGGAAAGTGTGCTTTCATTGGTCTTCTCATCAATGATGTCTCTCTACAGCTTAACTGTTTTATTTATTTTAATGTCTGTTAGAGGTAGGGACCTTGATTTAGTATGTTACAAAACTCCGAATATCTGTTGTACATATCTACAATAGAGATGATTCACCCTGACAGAGAGTTAGTGGGCACTGAGTTAGAGGCACATTAGTCAGCTAGAGAAGGGAAGCTTATATTTCTGCTTTTTTTGCACCTTTTTGTAATAACTGAGGATTTCAATCTACAGTATTGTCAGCGTGGAAAATTTCACAATCACTATATTCAAACACTTTTTTTAATGTGAATTATGATCAAGTAGTACTAAACCAAAATATTTATTTTTAAAAGTTCTTGTATTCACATTTTAGATTCAACTTTCATCCCCACCTCACCCCCTTGATTTTAAAGACATTGCTATATGTTTTATCTGTTTCAGTGCTTTTGGTAAACAATTTTTCCAAGTAGACAGAGTTCTTCTCTATCTAGATGGGGTTTTGTTTTACACAGCCTTGACCAGGCATACAGTTTTGGAGCACCAGTAGAGATTGTCTCAAGACTCCAGTCAGCTTTCTTAGTTATACACCATTTTGTGGAGAGTAAACAGCATGAATGTTTTGCTCTCATTCTTCATTTCTGAATGTTCATTTTTGCCTACTTACTCTGATTTTAGTTAGGCCTGTGACCTACTTAAATGATTGAAAAATTGCGGAATGCTAGTAAGAAAATCAGTAAATGCATCAAGGGGTGCTATTGTGTGATGTAGTCTCTCTGCTTCTTGTACAAAACTTTGTAATCATTTAGGTGTTTGAGGTAATGATGACAGGTTTCAGAGTAGCAGCCGTGTTAGTCTGTATTCATAAAAAGAAAAGGAGTACTTGTGGCACCTTAGAGACTAACAAATTTAGTTGAGCATAAGCTTTCGTGAGCTACAGCTCACTTCATCGGATGCATTTGGTGGAAAATACAGAGGGGAGATTGATATACATACACAGAAAACATGAAACAATGGGTTTTATCATACACACTGTAAGGAGAGTGATCACTTAAGATAAGCCATCACCAGTAGCCGGGAGGGCGGGGGAGGGGAGGAGGAAAACCTTTCATGGTGACAAGCAAGGTAGGCTATTTCCAGCAGTTAACAAGAATATCTGAGGAACAGTGGGGGGTGGGGGGGGGGGAGAAATACCATGGGGAAATAGTTTTACTTTGTGTAATGACTCACCCATTCCCAGTCTCTATTCAAGCCTAAATTAATTGTATCCAGTTTGAAAATTAATTCCAATTCAGCAGTCTCTCGTTGGAGTCTGTTTTTGAAATTTTTTTGTTGAAGGATAGCCACCCTCAGGTCTGTAATCGAGTGACCGGCTGCTACTCTGAAAAGAATAAATGGACACAAATCAGACGTCAAGAATTATAACATTCAAAAACCAGTTGGAGAACACTTCAATCTCTCTGGTCACTCGATTACAGACCTGAGGGTGGCTATCCTTCAACAAAAAAAACCTTCAAAAACAGACTCCAACGAGAGACTGCTGAATTGGAATTAATTTGCAAACTGGATACAATTAACTTAGGCTTGAATAGAGACTGGGAATGGATGAGTCATTACACAAAGTAAAACTATTTCCCCATGTTATTTCTCCCCCCCACCCCACCCCCCACAGTTCCTCAGATGTTCTTGTTAACTGCTGGAAATAGCCTACCTTGCTTGTCACCATGAAAGGTTTTCCTCCTTCCCCCCCCCCCCGCCCTGCTGCTGGTGATGGCTTATCTTAAGTGATCACTCTCCTTACAGTGTGTATGATAAAACCCATTGTTTCATGTTTTCTGTGTGTGTATATCAATCTCCCCTCTGTATTTTCCACCAAATGCATCCGATGAAGTGAGCTGTAGCTCACGAAAGCTTATGCTCAAATAAATTTGTTAGTCTCTAAGGTGCCACAAGTACTTCTTTTCTTTTTGAGGTAATGATGAGCCTCTTAGCCACAATGGCAACTGGAGAGGATCCGCTAAGCAGCTGAAGAGCCCTAGGCATGCTCCAGAGACCTTAAAACAGATTCAGAAGTTGAGGTATGAATGAACTCTCCCCTTTTCTCCCAGACTTGCATGTTCTTTTGACCAATGTGTTTGTACTTGCCAGAGTTTAGCTGGATAATTGCAAGCCTAAAAATAAATTAAAGAGCTGGCCAATATTAAGCTTCTTCAGACCCACCAATCAGGGCTAAGTTGTCCTCCTTCTTCTCTCCAGTCTGATACTGAGCCTTTAAACAAACGGCAAACAGTTGATGCAGAGGAGTTTGCTTTCTGTTCTTTCAATTACTCTTCATTTTTCTCCAGTTGGTTTGACGGATATACTTATCTGAACCTGACTTCTGTGAAACCTTCAGGATGAACTTGGTTGATTAGCTTTGGTGTTTTGCACTTCAAGATTTATCTCTTATTTTGAAGTACTACATACTTGCTGAAGCTAATCCTTCTTTCCTCAGATGAGGCAGAGCTGTTATAAGTTTGAGAACCAGCCAGATGATGCTGTTCCCTTTTCCTAACTGTACAGAAACAAATGTTGATATGTGGGTTGTACTTTATTCTAATTTCACCTGGCATAGTGCTAAGAATTATTTAAATATTATTTTTATACTCCACAGCTAGCATGGTGTGCTAGGATTCTTTTTAATGGTCTTGGTTGTTAACACTTCTACATTGTTACCCTAAGTGTCCAAAAAAATTGCAAGTTACAAAACCAGCATTGTTTTAACTTGTTTTCTTTAAATGATAGAATGTTACTTATGAAAGTAAGAATTTTGTTTAGTAATTTTCCCCAACAAATTCAGACAAACAAATATATACAAAAAAAGATAAAGAAGGGAAAAGGAAAATAATAGATCCTGCTCTACAGTTTTGATTGACTATTGTCAGCTTCAGGATGAAGTCCATGGATTTCTCCTCAGGGAGGCAGTCTCTTGTCCTGCTGAGGAGAAGTTGGAAGGCGTGGTTTGGAAACATAGGCTCAAGGCTGAATGAAGTTTCTTCTCTCTCTTAGCGATAGGAACTACTGAAGACAGTATCGGGTGAGCAGGCAAAATTAAATCCTGGAACCAGTCAAAATACGGTGCCAACATCCAAGAAACACTATGGCCTGAGATTCAATAGGCTTGACACCTACAATTTGGGGTGTAAAATAAAAAAAAAAAAAGACATGCACAATACAAATCCAACAAATGTAAAGACACAGAGCAGCCAAGCTGAGCCCCTCATTTGGGTTATTCTTTTTTGGTCCTCCTGGCTTTTATATTTCTTAGTTTGTAAAAAAAACTTTACAGCTGTCCTTCCAGAATTTTCCAGCAGTTTGTCTAACCCAAACAATCATAACTCCAAGACAAGGGAATCTGGAGCAAACTCTAAACAAATCAAAAAGAGTATAATTCTACAGTTTGGTTATTGAAAAGATGAAGATATGCTCTCTCCTGGTAAAAATTGGCATCATCCCTTGAGATCCTAGTCAAATGGTCTTCTGAAGTGCTTCCATAAATTCTATTCTTGGCTGATGGTTTCTGTTCACCAGCTTTCCAATACTATATAAAAGTCTCCTCTCCCACCCTCCCAGAAGGATTTTCATATTGTTAGATAAGATGTCAGAATATTTGGACAATGGCTACCATGAATCTATTAAAAAGACAAGGTGGGTGAGGTAAAATCTTTTATTGGACCAATTTCTGTTGGTGAGAGACACATGCTTTCGGGACACATGGAGTTCTTCAGAGAACTCTGTATAGCTTGAAAGCTTGTCTCTCTCACCAACAGAAATTGCTCCAGTAAAATGTATTATCTCATCCACCTTGTCTCTCTAATATTCTGGGACCAGTACTGCATGAATCTGTCAGGTTCAACCAAATTAGAGACTATGCTAATTCTAGCCTACAGTGCACTTAGAGATCCTGATCTGGAGGAGAATTTTCAGCAAAATACAACTTCCCTATGGCAGCAGACATCTATTTGGGGAACCCTTAAATCAAGCACTTAAGCCTTAAAAGAACAAAATCTCTCATGACCTCCATTTAATGGGAGGGGGGATGGAAGCCTCAACCTGCAGGTTTTACTCTTTTCCCCAAACCTAACTTCAGGTATTCATCCCCTTTTTATGAGCAATGGAAATAAGAGATTTACAATACTTCCAAGATCAGAGGATCATCCTGAAAGGCTGCAAAGTACAGACTCGTTATTATAGAGAATATCTGTTGTTGCAGATGGTTACTACATACTTCTATGAGCTTCCCCATTCTCCAGTCCCTCCTCACAACTCCCAGAAAAGATATCCAGGTCATGAAAAATAGCCCAGCACCTCTTTGCCATAAGAGGAGTGATGTTCTTCCTAGATAAAGATTCCCGTTCACTCTATGGGGAGTGTCCTACCTTGGACTTGAACTGTTTAAACAGATTCATCACCATCAGTTTGATCAGTCTTACTAGCTATTGTCTCAGGGAACTATTTACTATTGCAGACCTGCAAGATGCTTGCCTGCATGTACTGCATGCCATAAGCATGTTTACAAGGGTTAAGGCTCGCGGTTGGGAGTAGGGCTGAGGCAATATTTTCTTAGAACAGATCTGCAGAGCTCCTGTGTGGTCCTCCATGCATGCTTTAATTAGACGTTATCTGAAATAAAATAAATACATATGTTGCTGCACATGCAGTGTTTGGTAAAATAATTCTGTCCTACTGTGTTAAGAGAACATGTAGAACCCATCTAACAGACTAAATTGGTTCTCCCAGATAGTGGACAGTTTTTCTTACCTGATGGATCAGAACATTTTTTACTGCCTCTCGTTTTGTGGTGATTTTATTTTAATTATAGTTATCTATTTTAGTATATATCTTATATCTGTCATATTTCTTTCATGTGCTTCTTTTTAAGGACAATCACTGTTAGGGTGTAATTTGATTTTTTTTTTCCTGCTTAAAGCTTGTGTGAATTGCCTTAATATCCCTAACCAGTTTAATTCCAAATGGGTGTGTCTGATCCTACATCTTATAGATTTGGTTTTTTTATTGGTACAGTATACAGTTTATTTAGTGATATACAAATGGTAGCTGAGTATTCTTTGTTTGAATTTCTCAGAAGTTTAGGGATGTAGACGGTGTCCTATATTCAGTTTCCATTGTACCAAGGTTGGAAGGTAGAAATCTTAGTTGGGAGTTAAATACATTATCTCAGTTCATTATGTAAAATAATAATTCTGGCCCATCTGAAGACAGAGTAGCTAATTGAAGAATTCTCTATAAGGAAGAAGAACAAACTTTGTGAGCTATTATTTGTGGACGGGGGGAGCTGACAGGTACTGTGGATTATGCACACTCAGCTTTTGTGGTGTAATAAAGAAAAAATCCCATTTGGTTTTGCATTGATGCACTTGGATGGGGTAGAGGGTACAGAGAACCACTTTCCTTTTCTCCTGCATCCAGGCAGTGTATGGACAGGATTCCAACAGACTGCTATTGAGTGCTAGACAAATGGCTGCATGCTAATGCACCCAAAATTAACTGCTCCATTATCCCAAGAGCAGGTAAGTCAGCTGGCTTTTGTGATATGGGGAGGTATATGCCCCCCGTGCAGGGTTACCATACGTCCGTATTTTCCCGACATGTCCGGCTTTTTGGTTCTTAAATCGTTGTTCGGGAGGAATTTTTAAATATCTAAAAATGTCCAGGATTTTGCCATTATTATTTTTCCCCAAAAGTTGATCATTCAAGAAAGAAAGTGAATATTGATCACTCAAGAGAGTGCCCGCTTTTTCCCCCAGCTCCCAGTGCTGGCGCCGCAAAACAGCTGTTTCACACAGCTGGGAGGGAGGGGGGAAGAGGGGGAATGTAGCGTGCTCAGGGGAGGGGGCGGTGATTTGGGGAAGGGGTCCAATGGGGCTGGGAGGGAGCGGAGTTGGAATAGGGACTTTGGGGAAGGGGTTGGAATGGGGGCGGTGAAGGGGTGGAGTTGGGGGGGCGTGAGCAAATACTCCCCCAACCCCCGTGGAGTGTCCTCTTTTTTTGAATGTTCAAATATGGTAACTCTACCCCTGTGTCTGGTGCCATGCAGCAGGCATTGAATAAGGAGTGTGTGTAGTAACTGAGCAGTGTAAGAAGGCTGCTGACCTTCCCCAAGTCCTCCTGCTCTGTGCCGGTGGGATGTTTCTTGGATCCTCTACTAGGTCATTACTGGTCTGCTCATCCTCCGAAGTACTAATATAAGGCACAGAGTAGCAAGGAAAAGGTTTTGCTTCAAATTAGCAGCGCACAAATAGCTGTCAATGTTTTTCAGGAGTGTTTTAGAAGTTCTGCTAAGAAAAACAGAGATGGATTGCATAGGTGAAGGAAGGGATAGTGATGGAGGTGTAAATCTGAGGATGCACGTGCAGGCCAGATTCTATCATTCAGGCCTGGATCTACAAAAGTTTCAGTAGAAGTTAGGAGCTTAACTGCCTTTGTGGATCTGGGCCTAAATCCCTGCAATGAGAAGAATTTGACTTGATGAGAAAGAACCCACACTCAGATGCTTGTTTCAGAGTAGCAGCTGTGTTAGTCTGTATTCGCAAAAAGAAAAGGAGTACCGGTGGCACCTTAGAGACTAACAAATTTATTAGAGCATAAGCTTTCGTGAGCTACAGCTCACTTCATCGGATGCATTTGGTGGAAAAAACAGAGGAGAGATTTATATACACACACACAGAGAACATGAAACAATGGGTTTATCATACACACTGTAAGGAGAGTGATCACTTAAGATAAGCCATCACCAGCAGCAGGGGGGGGAAAAAGGAGGAAAACCTTTCATGGTGACAAGCAAGGTAGGCTAATTCCAGCAGTTAACAAGAATATCAGAGGAACAGTGGGGGGTGGGGTGGGAGGGAGAAATACCATGGGGAAATAGTTTTACTTTGTGTAATGACTCATCCATTCCCAGTCTCTATTCAAGCCTAAGTTAATTGTATCCAGTTTGCAAATTAATTCCAATTCAGCAGTCTCTCGTTGGAGTCTGTTTTTGAAGCTTTTTTGTTGAAGTATAGCCACTCTCAGGTCTGTGATCGAGTGACCAGAGAGATTGAAGTGTTCTCCAACTGGTTTTTGAATGTTATAATTCTTGACGTCTGATTTGTGTCCATTCATTCTTTTACGTAGAGACTGTCCAGTTCGGCCAATGTACATGGCAGAGGGGCATTGCTGGCACATGATGGCATATATCACATTGGTAGATGCGCAGGTGAACGAGCCTCTGATAGTGTGGCTGATGTGATTAGGCGCTATGATGGTATCCCCTGAATAGATATGTGGACAGAGTTGGCAACGGGCTTTGTTGCAAGGATAGATTCCTGGGTTAGTGGTTCTGTTGTGTGGTGTGTGGTTGCTGGTGAGTATTTGCTTCAGATTGGGGGGCTGTCTGTAAGCAAGGACTGGTCTGTCTCCCAATATCTGTGAGAGTGATGGGTCGTCCTTCAGGATAGGTTGTAGATCCTTGATGATGCGTTGGAGAGGTTTTAGTTGGGGGCTGAAGGTGATGGCTTGTCAGCGGCACTGCGATGGGTACCCGCATGGCCCCACAGTATGCCAACATTTTTATGGCTGACTTAGAACAACGCTTCCTCAGCTCTCGTCCCCTAATGCCCCTACTCTACTTGCGCTACATTGATGACATCTTCATCATCTGGACCCATGGAAAAGAAGCTCTTGAGGAATTCCACCATGATTTCAACAATTTCCATCCCACCATCAACCTCAGCCTGGACCAGTCCACACAAGAGATCCACTTCCTGGACACTATGGTGCTAATAAGCGATGGTCACATAAACACCACCCTATATCGGAAACCTACTGACCGCTATTCCTACCTACATGCCTCTAGCTTTCATCCAGATCATACCACTCGATCCATTGTCTACAGCCAAGCGCTACGATATAACCGCATTTGCTCCAACCCCTCAGACAGAGACAAACCCCTACAAGATCTCTATCATGCATTCCTACAACTACAATACCCACCTGCTGAAGTGAAGAAACAGATTGACAGAGCCAGAAGAGTACCCAGAAGTCTCCTACTACAGGACAGGCCCAACAAAGAAAATAACAGAACGCCACTAGCCATCACCTTCAGCCCCCAACTAAAACCTCTCCAACGCATCATCAAGGATCTACAACCTATCCTGAAGGACGACCCATCACTCTCACAGATCTTGGGAGACAGACCAGTCCTTGCTTACAGACAGCCCCCCAATCTGAAGCAAATACTCACCAGCAACCACACACCACACAACAGAACCACTAACCCAGGAACCTATCCTTGCAACAAAGCCCGTTCCCAACTCTGTCCACATATCTATTCAGGGGATACCATCATAGGGCCTAATCACATCAGCCACACTATCAGAGGCTTGTTCACCTGCGCATCTACCAATGTGATATATGCCATCATGTGCCAGCAATGCCCCTCTGCCATGTACATTGGCCAAACTGGACAGTCTCTACGTAAAAGAATGAATGGACATAAATCAGACGTCAAGAATTATAACATTCAAAAACCAGTTGGAGAACACTTCAATCTCTCTGGTCACTCGATCACAGATCTTAGAGTGGCTATACTTCAACAAAAAAGCTTCAAAAACAGACTCCAACGAGAGACTGCTGAATTGGAATTAATTTGCAAACTGGATACAATTAACTTAGGCTTGAATAGAGACTGGGAATGGATGAGTCATTACACAAAGTAAAACTATTTCCCCATGGTATTTCTCCCTCCCACCCCACCCCCCACTGTTCCTCTGATATTCTTGTTAACTGCTGGAATTAGCCTACCTTGCTTGTCACCATGAAAGGTTTTCCTCCTTTCCCCCCCCTGCTGCTGGTGATGGCTTATCTTAAGTGATCACTCTCCTTACAGTGTGTATGATAAATCCATTGTTTCATGTTCTCTGTGTGTGTGTATATAAATCTCTCCTCTGTTTTTTCCACCAAATGCATCCGATGAAGTGAGCTGTAGCTCACGAAAGCTTATGCTCTAATAAATTTGTTAGTCTCTAAGGTGCCACCGGTACTCCTTTTCTTTCTTCAGATGCTTGTGTTAACATACTCTAAAACCAGTTTTGCCTGTTAGGCAAAGGTCCCTACTGAGGGTCATGTGGAGTTGTATATACCATTACTGATGTTCAGGGTCTCTGAGCTGTCTTCAGAGTGTCAGGCAAACAGGGATGGCATGCATGCTCCTATATTGTGAAGTCATGGATTATATTTGTGGACTGCCATTGCACAGAGTGTACAAAAGATAAAGCTCCTTTTGCCTTAGACTGCATCTGAGCATCCACACAGATGACAACTACTATATGGTATAATAAAAGCTTTAAACTAATTTTTCTAGCATTACATTATAATATAACGATAAATATTCTTGAATAAGTGGTGGCTTACTGTATATAGTTTATTCAACCTCAACATGAATACAGTAATTTTTGGTAACATAATTGCAAGATGTTCGGAATTTCAATGGTTTTCTTTTTTTTTTTTTTTTTTTTTTTTTAATTAAGGGTGGTAGGCATGTTGATTATGTAGTGGATCAGATTGTTGGTAAATTGATTGAGGTGGTGAAGAAGAAAAACAAAGCTGGAGTTTCAGTGAAACCGTTTCAGGCAAGTAGTTTCATGTATACTAAAAACAAATACTGAAAAAGAATGGAGGCAACAATTTTGATAAGTGAATTGATTTCTCTGTTTTTTCAACAGGTGAAGAATCATATATGGGTTTTTGTGAATTGCCTGATTGAAAATCCAACTTTTGATTCTCAGACAAAGGAAAACATGACCCTTCAGCCTAAAAGTTTTGGGTCCAAGTGCCAGCTATCAGAGAAATTTTTCAAAGCAGTAAGTATGATATGATTTTATGATGGAACCCAGGAATTCCACGCTGGATCAGGTTTTCATGTGCTACCAAATGAAGTACAAGATGAATTGGGTTATAGAATCTGCATTTTTATGAATCCAGAGACGTCAACAAACTGCAAATGGCATGGAGGGATTTCTTCTGCCCTTCTAGTCTGAGTAGTGGGGGCAATAGACTGCACTGTGCCCTTGCCCAATTTGCATGTGGATTTCATTTCCATGGCTCACCCGCCTATGGTAGACTACATACTATCTATGCTAATAAATTTCTAATACAAAGACAGAAATTACAAATTTCTAATACAAAGAATTGCTAATTCAAATTTTGGTTGTAACAGTACTTTTTGAGTTGAGGATTATTATCTTCCCTACTTAGTCCTTTAAAATGTGTCTTATGCTATTTAGTAAAGGGTGCATAGAAGAACTTGTCTTTTCTTCTGTGAATCAAGTAACATATAACTACTAATATGCCATTCAAAAATATATACTCTCCTCCAATAATATAATTTGAAAATACAGATTTATGTTTTAATTCAGACAGTTCAGGTAAAGCCTCTTTAAACAGATGCACTGGTGTAAATGCAGGTTCCCCCTCACCAGTGCCTCTTTATAAGGCTCTATTAAATAAGAAAAAGTAGAATTAAATATCAGCCGGAATTCATTCAACTGCGTCCTCTTTAATGCCAGTAACCTAAATGGAAATGTAGCAGCATGTGAATAGGAGATTTACAGGTTGTATTCCTAACATCAAACAGATTTACACTGAATAAATAAAAAAATGCAACCTCTTGGTCTTAAAATACTAGTTCCAGATATGTTGTGAAAGCTTTTCCATTACAAGGACAGTCTGTATTAAAATATACCATAGCCAAGTTTGTACACAAGAGAAGCTCCAAAAAGAGGAAGGTATTTAGAAATTTGGCTACCTTTTTTATCAAATTCAGCGGAGGAAGGCTTCCCACCCAGCAGGTTAGAATCATTAGTTCTTTGAAAATTATCCTGATGTTGAATAGGTAATATACGATGTAGTATGTTAAGATTTTTTTTATAACTTTGCCTTAATAACAAATTTAAAAAAAACGCCAAGTTTCATCACATGGAATCAGCCGCATTCTTCTAACCTTTTAGTACTTAAGGGAAAAACAACAAATCATAATAATGTGAGACTGGATGCAACCTCCAGAATTGCACTTTATTATGTCTTTTCCATTTCTGGCAGTATTTTTTTTTATTTGCAGTGTGTGTACTCTTTGCTAGAAGTGTGCATTTTATATTTAAGGGTATTAAATGTGCAGTGAAATCGCTAACCAGTGAATTTTTTATGACGAGGAATAGTGAAAAGCCAAAGCACATGGTATTTGCCTCCAGTGGTGGTTTCTTTTGGTGTGAAATTATCTCTACAACTAGTTGCTATGTGGAAATATTTGCTATAGAAATATGTTACTCATGCTGCATAAATTTTGTCTTGCATTGGTATAGAATTCCTGGGTAGAGTTCTGGTGATTTGCTGATATAGGGCCCAATTCTCATTTATATTCAAGCCATTTTATACCATTCTGAACATATAAAGAGGTCTTTAAAGGGAGTGTAAATGTAGCTCACTGCCAGAGAGGTGTAAACTGGCTTTGATGTAAATAGAATCAGGATCATGGTACCTAAAATGTGCTATGCATTTCATAAACCTAGTATAAGACAGGTCCCTTACTTTAAAAGTTTACAATTGAATAGAGAACTCCTAGACAAAATACTAATAAAGAAGTGGGGAAGGGAAGCAGGAATTGGGGAGAAGCATAATAACAAACATGGGGGATATAAAAGAAAAGAAAGGAATACATAGGGTAGGTTTGGATGCTAATGTACATATGGTGTTAGTTCCTTGAATATTTTTTTAATCATGCTTTTTTGAAATTGTTTAGGGGAATTTGAAAACCACTGATGGATCTTAGATTGGATTCTTACATTTTACTGCATTATTTTAAGTTAGTGTGTGAAGCTCTACTTCTGTGCTCATGCACAACTCTAATCTATCATTTATAGGCCTCTAATTGTGGTATCGTAGAGAGTATTCTGAACTGGGTCAAATTCAAGGCACAGACTCAGCTGAACAAAAAATGTTCATCAGTGAAGCACAGTAAAATCAAGGGCATTCCAAAACTAGATGATGCTAATGATGCTGGTAAGAGTTTTAATATGATTACTTCATGCCAAGAAGTTTATATCTTTAATTTTATCAACAATTGTTAAATCACTGTTAGAAACTCTAAATCGGTTGTACGCAAGTGTAAGATAGTTTATTGTTATGTTAGTGATATATTTCTGTTCAAACTTTAACTGTTAAAACTATTCAAAGTATATTTCTTTTCAAACTTCATCATCTTGAATTGCATACTTCTCTATGCAAATTTTTAATGATCAGTGAAAGAAAGGTGAACCCCTTAGTGTTGTAGCTGTCAGCCTGATGCTAAGACTACCAGATGCTTTACAGTAAGGAGTTAATAGTTCTGACTTAGGGTCTGTTTTTTATTTAGAGAGGTACATCACAATAAGTAATGTGTCCAATATTCTGTTAGTTTTTTTTGTAATATATGTCAATATTCACTGAATATATAGAAATAATAATTCATTGTGATTAGATAGCACCATGTAAGACATCTGAGGAGGCTTTGTAATCTTTTCTGAACATTTTCCAGTTTTTTAGCCACAGAAACCTGGGGAGAAACTGTTCCATCACCTGGAATTAGTGTTTTTTAAGTAGGGATGAGATCTTGGGGACAGAGAAACAGTCTGACCTTTGGGCATTTAATATAATTTAATAACTAATCTCTTTGCACCAGGAAGAAAACCATTTTGCATACACTTTAGCTTCCAAAAAATTTAAGAATTTGAAAGGAGTAGCCCTCTTTAAGCATTTTCATTTTAAGGGTTTTCATTTTCATATGGGGTTTTCTGAGAATGCAGGATATGTCCACAACCCAATTAAGAACCTGCGGTTTCTGCGGCTCAGGCTAAGGGGCTGTTTAATCACAGTGACGTCAGGGCTCGGGCTCGAGCTCAGGTTTTAGAACCCTGCAAGATGGGAGTGTCCCAGAACTTGTGCTGTAGCCCAAGCCTGAATGTCTACACCATAGTTAAACAGCCCCTTAATTTGAGCCCACGAGCCCAAGTCAGCTGGCACGGGCCACCTGTCGGTTTCTAATTGCAATGTAGACATACTCTTAAAGTCCATTTCTTAAATTTTCAGAGCCTTGTTCATTTCTGAAATAAGACTGTTCAAATCATCAGATTCAAAAAGACAACCTGCTAAGTCGGGGAGAGACTCATATTACTGTGAGGAATCTGGAGATCCCATAAGAATTCTCTCTTTTCTGAGAAAGTTATATATGCCTTTTTTTGAGGTTTAGGATTAGTCATTTTCTCCAGCCTTTGAGAGGGTCATTGGTATTTGAAGAATGGAGCTGGCTCCATAAGAGTGGAGCTAATATCTGGCCTTCCTTCCGGGAAGGATTCCTATGAAATATATAGACTATCTGCAGCCCTAGCAATGAGGGAGGAACATGAATCATCTTGTTTTACTATGTTAATGTTTTAGGACGAATGAGAACTGCTTGTGGAGAAGTCCCAAATCTTAGCCTTTTCCCTAGGCAAACAAGTATTCTTGTCTTGTTGTTCTGCTTCTGTCAGATGGAGGCAGAACACTTGGATTATGGCTTGGATCCAGAGAAGATAGAGGGGGTACCAATACTTTGATCCATTGAGCAGCTTCCATGTGTGCGCTTTTACATGCGGTTATCCAGTCCAGTACTTGTGGATTCTGCATGTATTAGAAAACCAGACATAATGAGGTCCAGTGGAAGATGAAGTTACTTGTATAAAAATTATGCAGATATATGGGTAGGGGAATGAAAAACCCATCTTTAGTGTATATATGCATATATAAGTATATGTCATTTGTAGACAGCGTAGGGCTGCAAGACAGCCACCCAGAAGTCGCTATTCACTCAAAGATACAACAGCCAGTGCTCTTCTATTTTCCTTATGCAGGAGTTTTGGGTCCCTGGATTTGTGTGAGACGCCTCCACTCTCTTCCATTGCATCCATCTTCCCCTCCACACCAGCCCATTGCTGGGATGAGGACCTCCTCAAAGGAGGAGTGGGTGCGGAGGTTGCTTTGCTCCCTCTGTGGAGCTTAAGTGGTATGGATGGTCTCACATTCTGAGTGAAATTCACCCTGTATTAAAGAATTATCTATCATTTTGGTTTAGGGAGAAAACCAGTAATTTAGTACAAACATATTTTCTGGTTTGCTTTGTTTCCTGCCTCTTTCCCACTCCTCCCCAGGTGGCAAACATTCTTTGGACTGCACGTTGATTTTAACAGAAGGAGACTCTGCCAAATCTTTAGCTGTATCTGGCTTAGGGGTCATTGGACGAGACAGATATGGGGTATTCCCACTCAGGGGTAAAATTCTTAATGTTCGGGAAGCTTCTCACAAGCAGGTAAGCAGTACTGCCAACCCCCAATGTTAAAAAAAAATCTTGTCAGCTTCAGGGTATATAATGGCTTAAAAATTGTGAAATTTTAAAAATGATTTTTAATGTGTCTTTATTTGATGTTTGAGCTTTCAGAGTTTGCATTTTCAAAAGGTTCTCAGCAGATGTGAGGGCTAGAAACTTACTTTTTATTGAAATTTGAGATTCCCACCTAATAAAATGACATTTGGAGATGGGGCTTCCAGAATATATAAAATATTGCAAAAGTTGTGATAAAATAATAAGAGTTGGCAACATTGGGTAAGGAAGAACAGCACCTGAACTAAGAGACTCTTAAATATGGGGAGGTTTTGGTATAGCTGATGTAATATTATACAAATATCAAGATATCAACTCATCATGCTTTTTTACCCCATGCTGAATCTCTGCTTTTTACACAGATTATGGAAAATGCAGAAATCAACAACATTATCAAAATAGTTGGTCTGCAGTACAAGAAAAGCTATGAAGACCCAGAATCTCTAAAATCCTTGAGATATGGAAAGATTATGATCATGACTGATCAGGTTAGTTTGAGATATACAGGTTTAAAAACCACAAAACTAAGATATTTTAGTCTTTTGGTTTTTCATTTTTGCTAGTTTTGTAGGTATCACTTTTACCTAGCCTTTGCAGAAGGAGGGCACAAGTCTGTGCAGAGAAGCTCCCCACTGCTTAATGTTCTTTGGGGGGGGATGATTCCCTATAACTACTGTTTCTTCTTCGAGTGGAGTTCCTGTGGGTGCTCCACTTTAGGTGATTGTGTGCCCTGTGCCTCTAGTTGGAGAATTTTGAGAGCAGTATCTGGCTGGGCCGCACATGCACTCTCCCCGTCTCAGGCCTGCAGTGGCAATTAACTGGTGCTGTGCGGACCCCTTGGTCCCCAGTTTCTTCTTCGTCTGAGTCAGAGCTCCAGCAGTGCGCTTCCTCGCCTCAGACTTAGTTTAGTTAGATTAGTCAAGTAGTTTAGTGTAGTTAGCTTAGTTTGTTAAGAACCTTTTATTTCTTTTTCTCCCCATTTAAAAAAAAAAACAAAACCAAAAACTTTTTTCTCCTTTTGTCCCCTTAAGAGACATTATTTTCTCAGAATGCCAGGGTCGTCTGGCTTTAAACACTGCCGCTCCTGTTGCAAGGCAATTCCACTTTCTGACAGACACTCGCAGTGTGTCCAGCGCCTGGGGGAAACTCACGTGCCCCAAAAGTGCATACATTGCCACAATCTTAAGACCCAGACTAGGAAAGCCAGGGATCTTAAACTGAAGCTCATCCTAATGGAGAAGTCCCTCTGTCCCATTTCAGACTGGCTTGCAAACTTCTCCTGCCACCCTATCATGGCAGGCAGCTTCCGACAGACCCCTCTCCTCCACCCCGAAAGGAAGGGACCTGTCTCCTAAAGGATGTGGAAAAAGGAGAGCTAACACTCCCCTTCCCAAGACCACGTCAGAGAGGAAATTCCCTGACTCCCTATAACCACTGTATAGGTTACAACAGGTATCAAACAGATAACTAAATTCTGCTTTGCTATACAAGAGCAACCCATCTGATTTCAAATCTTTGTTCCATTGGTGTGAATGAGAACATATCTGACCTAGCACATGTAAATATGTTGGGGCACGAGTGGAAAAAATGGGACAAAGGCCAAGTTTTAGGGGAAATGACAGTAGAAAGTGTCTCAGGGGATAGTAAATATACTATTAATAGTGTCGTTTTTAAAAAAAAGAGATAAATGTTAGGGGAAAATATTGTATGGATCCTCTCCAAAATGACTGGTATTAAAACCAGCGTCCTTTTGTTAGGAATAATAAAAACAAAACACAGACAAACTAAATCAAACAAGGTTTTTATACGTTGTGTTTTGAAGTTCACTGATAATAATTAGTACCTCCCTTTTTGAAAACACTTCACAAACAATCCTCATATACCCCTCTGAAGTATCTATGTACTATCCCCATTTTACAGATGTGAAACTGAGGGGGAAGCTAATATCCAAAATTTCAAAAGTCCACCTGATCTGATTTTTGTCAAAGGTGCTGAACTACCACAACATTAACTGAAATTAGTTGTGGGTTCCCATTGGCCCTGAAAATCAGGCTCCAGACTCTAAAGTTGGACATACACACAAAAGTAGACAATTTTGAATAATTAGGCTTTGGTTATTTTCCCAAGGCCACATAGTGAATAAATGATAGAACGGTGATTAGAATTCAGGAATGTGTGATTCCTAAACTTGTGCCATATCAACTAGATTATGCTGTTTTACTAGACAATCTCTGTTAGATAGCCACAGGGAACAAATTCCAGAGGTGGGGTCCTCAACTGAGTGAACTCTTTTGCTTGATTTCAGTTTATTTAGTGTGTGCATAGTCGTCTAGCCAAGCGATGGCATCTTCAGTGGCATTATGCAGTTCTTCTAGGCCACCGCTGAACCTAATCAGCAGGCATTCATCAGCAATGTGCATCATCGTCTGTGTTGCGCCACAGCTGCACAAAGGTCTGTCATGAAGGCCCCAGCAATACTGGTTGGCTGCACAGAAACCTTGCCCAGTCCAGAACCTGTTTAACAGGGACCGCTGGCAACGGGGCAGGTCAAAACCAGGCGGGCAAATTGTGAGGTCGGCGACGAGGGACTGGTTGGGGATTAGAATAGATATCCATTCCTCTCACCAGTGTGTTTCCGCCCTAACATCCTGGCATGGTGGATGAGACCATAATGGGTGGAGTGACGGCAGAGGTGCAGCCGGTGGTTTAAAAAGGTCATTATGCAGCGGCAGGCTTGAGTTGGCATGTACTTTCTCCAATAACATGCCAGTGGCAACCTCTTGTCTGATATGAGGAGGAGCAACATTGCTCAGAACTGGGAGCCATGGGAGTGGAGTCAGACGCAGGGTGCTGGAGATGATACGTATAGCGGCATGTAACTGCGTATCCACCAGTTTGGTGTGTGACGATCGGCTCGATACTGGTGCGCAGTACTCCACCACCAAATACGAGGTGGCAAGAGCTGATGTCCGCAGAGTTTGAGCACGAGCACCCCATGACGAGCCTGCCAGTTTGCTCAGAAGATTGTTGCGCATCTTAACTTTAGCTGCTGTCTTCTTCAGGTGGGCAGGATAGCTCAGCTTGCAGTCTAAGGTCACACCTAGATATACTGGTTCTATTTCATGCTTCACCTTCTGACCATTCAGATAAACATTCAGTTCTCGGGTTGTGCTGGTGTGATGAAGATGGAACAAACTGGAGACTGTTTTTATGACGTTTGGCTGAAGGCATCAAGTCTTATAGTAGTGGGCTAACTTTGTCATGTCCCAGTTTAAGATGGCCTCAAGCTTGTGGAACATCTGGGCCTGGGTACTGCAACAGATGTCATCTGCGTAAATGAACTTTGTGTCTTTGTTGTTGGCAGGTTATTGATGTAAAGGTTGAACAAGGTTGGCGAAAGCACAGAGCCCTGGGGTAACCCATTGCTCTGTCGTCTCCAAGCACTCATCTTCTCCCACATATGGACTCTGAAATGTCTATCGCGGGGGAACAGTTCAACGACGCCTGTGATCCAAGGTAGCAGGACCCGTGATACCTTCACGAGCAGACCAGTGTGCCATACCGTATTGTACGCCGCTGTTAGAATAATGAAAACCATGCCTGTTTTCAAGTTTCTCTAGAAGCCATTTACAACAAATGTGGTCAGCGCGAGAACTTGGTCGCATGTGCTACGGCCTCAGTGAAAGCCAGCTTGGTCAGGGCTCAAAATTCTCTCCATGTTGGGTAATATGCGCTGTAGGACCAAGCGCTCCAATGCCTTGAAGCACACCAACAATAATGATATGGGACAATAGCTTGATGCTTGACTTGCGTCCTTTCCAGGCTTTAGGAGGCCAATGACTTTTGCGGTGCGCCATATCTTTGGTAGCCTTCCTTCACTGATGACCCTTGTGAAGAATTTCACAAGCCAAAGTCGAGCACGGGGGCCAAGATTTTTCAGGAATTCTGGATATATGTTGTCATAGCCCACAGTTGTTCCACACTTGATGCTACACAGCGTCTGTTACAGTGAATGGTTGTGGTTAGCATCTGATCTGGTTTACACGTTTAAACATACGCCATTCATTCTTCATTTGTTTTTGCACCTGTTTCTCCAAAGGTGCTCTGGCCACTTCAAGTAGGTGTCCAGCTACCTGGTTGGATGTCACTGAGGGTTGGCAGAATGTAGGTGGCTGCTGCGCTGCTCCAAGGCGTCAGAGTAGACTCCAACACTTGCAGCTGGAGTGGGTAAAGCTCATCCTCTTGGTCATCTCCTCCCATCTGGCTTGGCGAACAGTGTCCAATGATTCGATCAGATGGTCAGCGACATCTGGATCACCAGATGCCTCATACCGCTTGAACAAGGCAGTGCTTTCTGCGTCGAGACAGGATGTAGACCAGGCGGCAACTGCATGGGATGGCTCTGCAGGCTGCTTTGTAGATAGCACACAGAAGCGATGGTAGGTCTCATTTACTGAGATATACCGGGCTGGTTTGTCACCACGCTCTTCTCCAACGCTTCCCGGTATCTTTCGGAAGTTCCACTAAGTCTTTTGGAACTCTTGACAACTGGAAGATCAATATGGATCAGTGGTCTGTGTTGGCTGCGTAGGAAGTTATCCAAGATTGGCATGTTGCTGGCTGAGGGTGGTCATGAACTGAACTGACTCAGCACAAGTCAGGAGAGTAGTCACGATCCCATCTAGAAGAATGGAACGTGTCTTGCTGCTTAGCATCATGGATAAGGGTGAGGTCATTTCAAGATGCCCAGTCTGCAAGTTGTTCACCATCTGTGTCAGCCTCCTTATACCCCCAGTCTGTGTGGATGGCTGTTAAAGTCTCCGACATAGTCAGTTGGGTGTGGTAGGCTTGGTAGAACCTGTTGGTTCCAGCTGACACTTAGAGATTTGTATACATTTGCCAGCCAGAAACCGCCAACCTGCATGGTATCGCAGAATTCAGTAGACATCAGGTGAATGGCATCTGCAATATCGGACTGAATGTATGTGGCTCGGCCATGCTTCGGGTATGCCTCATGGCACAGCAGGTCGAAGCCGTCGATACTGTAACGCCTGACTTCTGCAGTTGCCACATGTCTCTTGCAAGCAAATGATATTGATAGTATGTCGATGAGCAAGAACTCCAAGTAAATCACACTTGGCAGCTGACAAACCCTCCACGTTGAGTTGTAACACACACAGAGCTGGACCAACTCCATAGAAGTTGCCGGGCTGCACGTTGGGGTTGTTGGTGATGACTGTGCTGGGATTCGTTGAGCTGGTGCTCATGGAATTCGGCTCGCTGGTTGGATCATTAGCTTCCCTAACTGCTGTCAGGTACTGGCGGGTGGCACGACGAGGACGCTGATCCAGTGCTCCCTCATTCCTTTCAATGAGAGGTTCATAGACACCTAAGAAAATCCCATTAGTCACCTATCTGCATCTTTAGATGCCTAAATACCATTGAAAATCTTGTCCAAAGTGCTTAACACCTGGAACTGAAAGTAAAGTCTTCCATATTAATATGAACGCAGCATTGGGATATAGAATGAAAGGTGATGTCAAAGTTGAGTCCCAAATGACTCTGGGTTCTGAAGATTTATCACCAACACTTGTGATTACAACTTGAAGTGAATATGAAGTCAGCACAGATATAGCAGTACAGGTGTTTTATGGTTGTGGTGACTCATCAGTCTCAGATTATGGGAAGCTACTTTTTCTACCAGCTAAAGCTTCTGGGTGGACTTCAAGGATAGACATAAGAACTACACTTCAGTAGTCTAGCATGGAATTAACAAAAGCATGGATGACTGTTGCAATTTTTTCAGCCAGTCATAGATGATGAAAGGCAGTTGTCTGTTGCTGCTACCTGAGAATCTAGGTGCACCAATGGATTCAGTAGTCATCTGGGACTACATACTGCTATGGTGAAAGGCAATCAGCAGCTGAAAGTCTGTGGCTTTATATTGGGCTAATCACAACTTGTTGGGTCACTGAAGAATGATGTATCCCTTGGTGTATTCACCACAAGAAAGTGTACAGGATTCCATTGGGAAGGGAAGCTGCTTCTTGTAGCAGTGTGCCTGTGGATGCTTCACTGTAGGTATGCTTGCACTGCCTTGTGCCTTTGATCGGAGATTTCTCATAGCAATGTTAGTTCAGCCAGTGCATGTATGTTACACTGTCTCATGCTCTGTGCTGCTGCTATATAGCACTACATGGGTGAACCGCCTTCATTTCCTTATCAACCGCCTTGGCTTGAGCTGGAGCCTTAACATTGTCTATGTTTAGTTTTACCTCAGCTGTGTCCCCTTAGTTCTTTTAGTAGTTATTTTATTGTAGTTGTCCTTAGCAGTACTTAGTACTAGTTTTAGCTGTACTAGTTTTAAAAACAAAAACTTTTTAAAAACAGGGTATTAGTTTCTACCCTCCTGAGAGATTTTTACTTTACTGGGAGGACATACCCGGTTCTCCTGGTTTCAAAGGTTGCCTGTTGTGCTGGGAGGCAATCCCAGTGAGTGACAGACACTCCTGTTGCATTCATTACCTCTGGGAATCTCATATTTTCCAGAAGTGCAACTTATGTCTGGCATTAAAATCAAGAGCCAGAAAAAAAAAACCTAAGGAGATCAAACTTTGACTCTTCATGATGGAGATCTTGCTGCGCCCAGCCTCTGTCCATGGTTAGGGGAATCCTCCCATATGATGGTCTCTGAGTAATCTGCTGCCTCCCCTGTCTCCAAAGCGCACTCCTTGATGGCATCTAAGAGGAGGACCCAAGATTCCTCTCATAAGACTCCCAAAGGCTGTCCCCTAAGTTCTTCACATAGGGAATCTACCTCAAAGAAGTCATGATCTGTGATGATTCCATCTACTTTGGCAAGCATTGCTTTCCAATCTGGTACCTATGAGGCTGCTGGTTCCTTGGGTACCAAGGGCACTGTCAAATTCAAAGACTGTAAAGTTCTGGGCTCGGGTTACCGTCGTTGGTTACTGTCAACAGAGCAAGGCGGCAAGAAAAGGACACCCCTCGGAGCAGTTGAGATTCACGGTAACGTCAGCTCCTTCAGCGCGTGCCATGGACATTTTACTGACAACACTCAGTCAGCAACTTTATAATTCAGAATTGCCAGCTACCAAGCTTTAAAGGCAAAATATAATCATACAAATTATACCAAGCTGAACTCATTTATTGAGCATCTACCAGCAGAACATTAGAGCGCAATTCCAGGCAATTATTTCAGAAGGCCAACTGCTTGCCAGAACATCTCTGCAGTCCTCCTTTGACAGTTGATACTGCCACCCGGTGGATGGTAGTAAAGTGTTTGCTGACAGTATGGACCAATCTCTGCACTTTTTAAAGAACTCCAGGGCTACTTTGTGTTCTCTCAGGATCTATACACCTGCGCAAAGAGGAAGTTTAAGAAGTTCCAGAAGGCACAGAGATCCCATCCCACACAGTTCTCAAGCTCCCAGAGATCAGAAGAACCTCAACACAAGAGACAGATGTTCCAGAGCAGAAAACGACCAACTTCTGAACCTTTGACCTCATAGCTTTCTACCACCAAGCACCAGTTTTGACAGAGTGGTCGAGTCCTGAATTACCATCCTCATTCTTACCACCTGCATTGATTCACCTGCCTTCTTTCCCACTTCCAGTGGGCTTGGGAGTCAATCGGTACAGACAAATGGGTTTGGCAGATGATATCTGCAGCGTACTCCATTCACTTTATTTCTCTTGTGGCTCCCAGCATCTCTTCCCTGTCCCTCTTCTGGAACCCCTCTCACGAAAACCTTCTACAACAGAAAATAAAGCTCTCTCCTACTTTTGGGTACTATAGAACTGGTTCTATAGCAACAGAGGGAAGGGATTTTATTCCAGATATTTCATGGTTCAAAAAAGAACAGCAGTTGGGAGACCCATCCTAGGTTTAAGGCTACTCAACATCTTTGTGAAGGCAAAAATTCAAAATGATGTTGCAGCAATAATTCCATCACTGGACCAAGGGGATTAGATCTCAGCCTTAGATCTTCAGGAGGCATATTTACATATAGGTAAGGCTACCAAATTCACGGTCCATTTTAGTCAATTTCATAGTCATAGGATTTTAAAAATAATAAATATCATTGATTTCAGATATTTAAATCTGAACTTTCACGGTCTTGTAACTGTAGGGGTCCTGACTCAACTCTGAAGTGCAGAAGTAAGGGTGGCAATAATGCAATCACCCTACAATAACCTTGTGACACCTCCCTCTCCCCCGGCCCTCTTTTGGGTTGGTACCTCAGTTTGAGAAACACTGGACTCCCCCATGAAATCTGTATACTATAGGGTAAAAGTACACAAAAGACCAGATTTCACAGTCCATGACACATTTTTCATGGCCGTGAACTTGATAGGGCCCTACAGATCTACCAGCTACACAAAAGATGCCTACGCTTTGCTCTTGGTCAGGACTACTTTCAGTACAGGGTGTTCCTTATCAACCAACCCATTAACCTCCTAATCTTCCACTCTGAACCTCACCTAGGCAAAACAGAGGTGCTCTTACACACACCTGAGGTCAGGACAGCCCTGGTCTTCTATCTTGACAGGACTGAGCCTTTCAGAAAGACTTCCAAATTATTTGTTTTGATCACAGACAGATCAAAAGGGTCTGCAATCTCTAAATAAAGACTTTCCAAGTGGATATCCAACTGTATAGTTGTTGCTACCAATCTTGTAATCTGCAAACACCCTGAGACATATGAACTCACTCTATGAGGTCTATTTTCACCTTGTAGAGTGCGTGGCCATCTCTCCCTATTACTCTGAGGGAGGCCACGCCTCCTCACTGTCACATACCTCTAAAGATGAGTTCAAAAGGGGGGAATTAGCTGTACCTCCAGCCAGGCAGAGCAGTACGTCAGTGTATGAGCCCCGGGCCCTCGGTCAGGGCAAGACAGCAAACAGTTAGTAGGCTCTGGCCTGCAATCAGGGCAGAGCAGCTAAGCAGTCTGAGCCATAGGGAAGGGTGAGCACCAACAGAGTCTAGGGGCTCAGGCAGGGGTGAGCACCAGCGCATTCTAAGGGCTCAGGTAAGGGCGAGCACCAGCACAGTCTAGAGGCAGCGGAGGATGGTAGGGTACCACAGGCTTCCTGGCCTAAGATGGGAGTGCTGCCACCTCAGGGGTGGGGTGGTAGGGGGACATGGGCCTGCCCACTGCATACCAGCCCAGGGCCCTAACAGTGGCAGAGTAGTCCACCACTGTGTCAGTGGGGGATCTGCCTGCAACATGGTGACCTTGAATCAGGCCAACAGTAAACCAGACGGGCGTTTAGTTTTCTTGGGCTACTTCCTACGTTTCCAGGGTTTGGTACCTCTATACCATGGGGGTTGTCTGTCATCTCAGGAAGCTCTGGTCAATCCTGAGGAGGCAGCCCTGGCAGCACATCTGCAGGCTCCAGCAACAGGTAGGATGCATTTGTCTCCTGTGATGGCTCCAGCCCAGCTGAGCTGCAGGGCCCGTCTTTTGTACTTCTGCTTCCTGTCCTGCCCTTCTGCTTCCAGCGGGTGGACATGGCTCTCCTGGTTCTGTCCATCAGGAGGCATGTTATGGTCCCTTCCTGTCAGTCCTTGAGGGAGGCCTTACCTGCTTGCTACACAACTCTACAGTCTTTCTCAAAAATGGTTCCCATCATTGAAATATGTAGAGCTGCGACTTGGACTTCTATACTTGCGTTTGCTGAGCACTATGCAGTAACTCACAATTCTGCTTCCGATGCAGCATTCGGATCAGCTATGCTTTCCTCTATATTGGACTCAACTCCAAAGCCCCCTCTTCCTTAGGAGAAACTGCTGGTTCACCTGGTAAAGCACCCACAGGGACACTGTTTGAAAGAAAAAGAAATGGTTACTCACCATGTGCACTAACTGTGGTTCTTTGAGATGTCTGTCCCTGTGGGTGCTCCACTGCTCACCCTCGTTCCTCTCTGCTTTGGAGTTCTCTGCTGTGGAGCATCATGGTAGAGAAGAAACTGAGGGTGGTTCACCTGTGGAATGCTATATTACTAGCATGGAGTATGAGGCTAAGTAACATGCATGCACGGGCCGAAAGGATACTGCTATGAGAAATCTCTGATCAAAGGCACCAGGGGGCACAAGCACACCCAGAGTGAAGCATGCATAGGGGGACACATCTCTAAGAACCACAGTTACTGCACAGGGTGAAAAGAAAAGGAGTACTTGTGGCACCTTAGAGACTAACAAATTTATTAGAGCATAAGCTTTCGTGAGCTACAGCTCACTTCATCGGATGCATTTGGTGGAAAAAACAGAGGAGAGATTTATATATACACACACAGAGAACATGAAACAATGCACAGGGTGAGTAACCATTTTGTTAAATTGCTGCTGAGTTGCTGAAGAATCCTATCAACAGAACCTGTCCAGGGGATCCATTCGGCCACTCCCCTTTCAGTTCAAGCCATACACTTCTGCATCTATGCTGTCTTGCTGCTGATGAAAAGAAGGTTGTAGGTACTTTGTGCTTTGGCAACCGCGCTCTGAGGACTTCTTCTACAGGAGGTCTAATCCCCTAGGCTATGCTTGTACAACCCAGAACTGAAACTACCCATTTGATTAAATGTTTCCCACTAAAAAAACATTGCTTCATTCTTATCCAGGTCAGTGAGATTTGTAACTATTGACACGTTGACTCCTTAATCATATATTGACTTTATTTTTGTCAGTTCACTTGCACTGGAGCTAATATGCCATATTCACTGATAGTGTTCCTTTTTCATATTTAGGATCAGGATGGATCTCACATAAAAGGCCTGTTAATCAATTTTATTCATCACAATTGGCCATCTCTTTTGAAACATGGTTTTCTTGAGGAATTCATTACTCCCATTGTAAAGGTACAGCTTATACTGACAATATAAAGTTTGGATGTATTGTAGATAACATTATAAAAAAGGCTGACTAGGTATATTTTTGTTGGTTTTAAGGCAAGCAAAAGTAAGCAGGAACTTGCCTTCTACAGTATCCCTGAATTTGATGAGTGGAAGAAACATATGGAGAATCATAAAGCATGGAAGATAAAATACTACAAAGGTTTGTTTTTAACAAAACACTCATGGACTTGAAAAAGCAATCATTGGGTGATGTCTGTTTGTTTTAGTAAGCACTTGTAGAATAGTTTTGGAAGTTATTTCAAAGTCAATCACCATAAATTGTTTG
The DNA here is from genome assembly GCF_009764565.3 of Dermochelys coriacea. Taxonomy (NCBI): domain Eukaryota; kingdom Metazoa; phylum Chordata; order Testudines; family Dermochelyidae; genus Dermochelys; species Dermochelys coriacea. The sequence goes on from NC_050069.1 coordinate 199,460,645, forward strand.
GAAAACATGACAATTCAAATACTATGATTATGTAGTAATTGTTTTCTCCTCATCATGCAGGTTTGGGTACCAGCACTGCTAAAGAAGCAAAGGAATACTTTGCTGACATGGAGAGGCATCGAATCTTATTCAGATATGCTGGTCCTGAAGATGATGCTGCCATTACACTGGTAAGAACTTTTAAAACTCCTGTGCACCCTGTTTTATGAATGCCATCATTTGCAGGAAGTATTGGGTCAAGAAATCCTGAGTCTTAGTGTACACTGGTTACTTACTTTATTTCTTCATTTTTCAGGTTATTGATGTTTGAACAGTATTACAATTCACATTCAGATGCTGGGCCTCGTGAACATCTGTCTCACCACCTGACATTATGCAAGGACATTACAACAGCTCTTAAAGGGATACTGACAATATGATTTTTTTTAATTAACTAATTTCAACAAAATTTTTTTAGCACTGTCTTTTGGTGAAGGGTCCTGAAAATCTGGAGTTGTAGGAGGTGGAAAGCAGCAAACTCGTATATACTTACTTAATTTCTCTTTCAGACTCTACCCTGGCAGCTTCACATATCTCTTTAGGAGTAGGTTTTTTGGAGGATGGAAGTGGGACCTTCTAAGGCTTATATGGTTGGACTACTAAAAAGAGTTATACTGGATTGTATCAGAGCAGAATAAAATGAATTTTTAAAGTTCAGATAATTTTTAGGGGAGTTTATTGAATGGTTTATAAAATAGAAATAGAATAGCATACAGAAAATAATTGCCACATACATTGTCTTTTAAAACATTTTTACTCTGTGCTGGAGAAGCATGATACACCTAGATGGCACAGATAAACGGACAGTCTGTGAGCCGGAATTGCTTGTCCCAAAACACACAGGACCAAATCCTAGCTCTTTACTCTCTCTCTACTCAATCTGTGTGAAAACCAAGGACCAGATTGCTCCTTTCTACAGTAAAACTTGAAGGCAATTAGTTAAGGGGGAAGGAAAAGTTCATGACCATAACCTACAAAGGTTCTCCTCCATTGGTCTAGTTGGAAAGGGGGACAGATTTGGCAACTTCCCTCTCCCCTCACAGAATGGTCTGTGTGGCCATTGGGATCCACAAGAGGCCTATACTTCCGAACTTGATTTGTATCCCTGGCATCTTCCTGCTCCTTAGCAGCATAATTCCAATGCAGCTGTGCTACCAGGAACTGTCCTTAACTGTGGCTACATCCTGGACTGAATTATATATGGTTGGATCATGAGGGTCATTGTCAAGACAGTGTACTAAGATTTGGTCTGGTCACAGAAATGAATGTGAAGGCAACTGTTTGAACCAGGTAGTTAGTAAATTTAAATTCCAGAAAAAGAAATTATATGCTTTTCTGAATAAATTTTTTCACCTAGGGTAACCAGTGAGTGGCAGTTCTAATTTCAGATATGCATGCATTATTACCACACCATATAAAAAATCCACTTTTGTAGTTGAATAAGCAGTAGGGAATTTTCACTTATTTATTAATATGCACCTGCATATCTCAGTTAGAACTGAGCTCAAAGTTACTAGTGGCCATACTGCATGGTTGTCATTTACTTTTCATAATTATTAGAACGCCATTATTTCTGTGTTTCTGAATCATTCGCTCTTCGGGACAAATCTTACCCAATCCCTCTCACACTCACATGGGTGAGGAAGATAGTATAATCAAAGTCATTCTGCTGTGTGGGATAAGGAGGGAAGGATGCATGGAGCCTGCACTCTGGGTTTTTTCTGTGTTCTGTAGTAGGTGGTTGGTTGGTGGTTAGCTAGGGAACAGTGCATCTGGTAGATTTGCAAGTGTGTGTATCCACTCTCACCCCCAAATATGGAGTGAGTGGCTAGCAGTTATGGATGGTGGTATTGCAGCCCTGTGGCTGTGGAACAGACTTGGGATATAAGCTGACAGGGGGGAGAGAGAATATCTCTTCTGACAGCTACAGAATTCTCTAGTTCCAAAGCCATTTATTTAAGCTTCATATTGGTATTAGGCTGTGGTTCATTGGGCCCTACCTTGCAATCTGTATGTGAGAGAAGCTCACAGCTTCTTAAGGTTTGACTTGAAAGTACATTTCTACTCTGAAAAGTGGGAGTTTTTTTCTTCAGTAAGGCCTGCAAGATTTGGCCCACTATGTGTGGATCTCAAAAAGTATTGCAAGTATTGTATAAGAACCTGCTGATCAGAGAACTGCCCATTTGAAAACATACCAACAATAATTGTTCTGACTGTAATGAGAGTAGTTTGTTGTGAGCGGGTATACAAGAGGATATGTATTTAAATAATTCCTCTAAGAGAGCAGCAATTTATACAGATTGTTTTTATAATTTTTACCTTTAATAAAAGTTACTGTATATTTAAAAGAACCTTGCAATATTTTACAATAATTATTAAAATTACACATGTATAATGCTGTATATGCTAATAATATGATCTGAAATATTTGCAGGCCTTCAGTAAAAAGAAAATTGATGACCGAAAAGAGTGGTTAACAAACTTCATGGAAGACAGACGACAGCGTCGGTTACATGGCCTTCCAGAGGTTAGTTCTAAATGAGGAGAAGAGACCTGGAGGATGATGGCTAAAATTAATGCAGTTTCACTGTTAAAATTGTACTGATGTATACATTTTCTTTTAGCAATTTCTGTATGGTACAGCAACAAAGCATTTGACTTACAATGACTTCATTAACAAGGAGTTGATTCTCTTCTCAAACTCAGACAATGAGAGATCCATTCCATCCTTGGTTGATGGTAAGTAGATATTCATGGCGATTTATGAGGATGTACCTTTTATCCTTGTCATTTTGAAGGAGATGACTGTATTTGAAAAGAAGTTGGTACTCTGAGAATGAATTTTTGGAATTAGTGAGAGAAATTGAGAACCTGTATGTTTCTGCTTCATTACTTTGCCTCTAATGTACAGTACTGAGTTGTTTCCTCTCTGAAGTGAAACTAGAGGCAGCTCAAGTTGTAGCTTAACAACCTGTCCACTTGGCCAAACCTCATCCCTGGACTGTGCAAGTGCTCTACTTCTGTTACAAGCGTTCCTTTCTTTCAGCGCTCATATTCATCGACATTCAATTCACGTTAGCAATAGGGAGCGGATTACGGTGAAAGTCCTGTCCTCCCCTTCTCACATCAAGGGCAGTGTTTTGGAGGCATTGGACCCATGCTGGGATCTTTCAGGTTTACCACCTTTTCTCCCATGGAGCAGCATCGACATGCAAAGAAGCACCCCACACACAAAGCATGCTCCATTTGTAAAGCTCACAGCAGGAGAAGGAGATATATACCTATCCTGTTTTCAGCCCAGGCTCATCCAGGAAAAAGGGGTTTGGAGTCTCATAGGTGGGATGAGATTCCCCCTTTCCCTCAACAACATAGACTTCACAACAAAGCACAAGGTGTACTTAAGACAGGTGATACCCAGAGAGAGGTGCATAAACACTGCCATTCTCATCCAGCCTCAATAGAGAAGAACCCTTAATCAGTCTAATTTAGGTGAGAAGCCTAAGGTTCCTTGCTCATAGCACTTAAATGGGGGCTAGCCAGCCTGGGGTAAAGACAGATATCTTCTCCCTTCATGGAAGGGTAAACCTTCTACTGCCCCTTCTCTATTGACCTCTTCTCAGATGAGGAAGAACAGCATACAAGCTCCCAACCAAAAGCATATGCAAAAGGAAAAGCATATGCAAAAATCTCAAAACTCCCTTAAGGTTGGAAAAGAAGAGTATTTGATCATATAAATATAGACTGTAACGTGCATCTGCACAAGGGGTTGAATGGATCACATTAATTCTGGCATTTCTTAACTTTTAAGTGCTTGACTTTGCAACCTTATTGTTCTTTTAACATAACTTTTGTATGCAATTTTCTCAGTTTTTAAATAAAGCAAACTGAAAGAAATTACATCATGTGGAACCATATTCATCCCCACATAGGTTATCAGTGGGGTTGGAACTTTTATATCCACAGCAAAAACCTCTACTGCCTGAGAAACAGAAAACTGGTAGAAATAGTAGGCTGGTGACCTTTATGTAGATGAATCACTAGAAAGGAATCACCCTTTGCACATGCTCTGCATACATCTCTTGTTAGAGACTGGCAGCTAAATTTTACATTTCATATGGGCTGAGCATCCTCCAGCCCAAGGCTAGGCAAGACTTTCCCTGCAATTGTTGCTCCCAGCTGCTCAGGTCTGTGGTGGCGCTGGGCACCAGCACTAAGAGCCGGGTCTCACCTGTGCTCTCAGTGTTCTCCTGTTGGTGTGCAAACAGCCTGAGAGCAGGACATAGGCAGACTCAAACAAAGAGGGGTTAGGAGCAGAGAGGGGCAAAGGATAGGATAGGTAAAGGGTCACCCTACAGTGGGAACAGGAGTAGGGTGGGGACAGGTGCAGAAGGGTCTGTAACCATTAAAACACCAGAACTTGGAACAGAACCCAGGTTTTCTGAGTGCCAAACACTCACTTGCTATATAGTAAGTAACTATAAAATCCACTAGCAAACTATGTCTTTTTCAGAAGCGTAACAGCCATTTGGGTGGATTTTCATGGAAAACGCAAAAGGAACATTTCTGAATCCAGGGACAGGATTGAGATTTAGCTGGATAGTGGGGAATTATTGAATGCTGCATGTTAATATTAAGTTAATTAGCTAGAAAACTTCAGTTTATATCACTGTCTCTTTTCATCATCACAATTTTTGCTTACAGTTGGTTAATATAAATGTGTCCTTTTATGCTGTATTTATGAATTTGCTAAATATTGTATAGATTTATTTTCATTCAACATAAATTTTATCTCCCTTTCAAAAGAGATTAGAAATGTGTTCTCTGGGGGGGGGGGGAGAGAGAGAATTTATAATTTCAAAAAGGGGTGTGTGGGGGGGTATATGTATTTAAAAAGCATTATTCTTCTAAACAGGTTTTAAGCCAGGGCAGCGCAAAGTTTTGTTCACCTGCTTTAAGAGAAACGATAAACGTGAGGTTAAAGTTGCTCAGCTGGCTGGTTCTGTTGCTGAAATGTCAGCTTATCATCATGGAGAGGTGAGTATGAAAAATGGGAAGGATGTATTTTTTCTATATAGAATATAGGTGAATTTTTTATTTCGTCAAAAGCATTTAACAATTGACCAAGAGTCCTTCTAGTAGAAGTGTTCAGAACCTTTTTAAGAAAGTGAACTAAATGGAATCCATTTTGATAAGAAGACAGTTAGTTTTATCCTTCATACACAGCCATGTCCCAAACAAAGATTCTAGGCTATGGGAAATTATTCTGGGGCAGCTAGTTAGTGGACTTGGACCAGGTCCTCAGTCATGCCAGCTGTATACCTGACCATGTGTTAGACTTAGACAGGAAAGACAAATTGTTTTTACGTAAAAGTAAAGAAAGTTAAAATGGGATTCTGTGATCTCTTTCCAGAACATTTTGAAATTGTCTGATACAATTTCTTGCGTGTAATAAGATTAAAGTATTTGTTTTCCAGCCTTTCTTGTATTTATCTGGAATATTAGCAATACCGCCAAAAATAGAATTGTCAAAATATAAATATAAAAATATACGTTCAGAAAGCCACCATGATCATTTTGTGGGAGAGGAGGGATGATGCACAATCAGCAGAGGTTATTCTCTCCTGTACACAGAAGTGAGTGTTTGAAAACTCAAACAAAACATTTGTGTGAGGGTAGGGGATGAGAAAGTAATGCATATGTAAACTTCCTTGTACAGAAGGACAATGAGAGAGAATACAATATTTTAACAGTTGAACTACAGATTCCCTATTTCTGTAATAAATTATAGCTGTCCATTTTTCAGAGGGACCATGTTTGAAATCAGGGTAGAATGAGTTATGGATTATCTGGCAATGAAAACCTGTTATACTAGCTGATTAGGAAGGAGTACAGTTTCTTACAGTGAATAGTAACCATGTCTATGTATTTTCTTCCAGCAAGCATTAATGATGACTATTGTCAACTTGGCTCAGAACTTCGTTGGAAGTAACAATGTTAATCTACTGCAGCCTATTGGTCAGTTTGGTACCAGGCTTCATGGTGGGAAGGATGCTGCCAGCCCTCGTTATATTTTCACAATGTTAAGGTAAAAGCTTGCTCAAAACAAATTAAACTAAAAACACACACAGAGCCAAATTTTCAAATTGCCTTTGTTACTGCACTACAAGATTTGCAAGTATGTATTTGTTTGTGAGGATGTATGTAAGAGACGAAGAAACCAAGTAGCTGGGTATGCTCAAATTCCTGATTCACATGTGCAGATACATTTTTCTTGCGCACAGATTTTCCTGCTAATTTTGTGAGAGTAATACTTGTGGACTTAAAAAAAAAAGTTAGCTGTACAAATTTTACTTTGAATCATAAGGTTACAGATTGAAAAGGCAGATCATCCAGTTCAACTATCAGTCTTCAAAAATGGAACTGTGCGATTTCATGTTGTCTTTCTGATTCCACATAAAATGTGTTATAATCCTTTTGCCCATGAATGTATTTCTGTATGGCAGCCTTACTACTCAGTATAGGCTTTGAAAGGCAAGCTGTGTTGTTTTCTTCTTCCATATGGCCAGTATTTAGATTCTTCAAACAAAATTATGATCTCAGTTGCACCTGTGCAACCACAATGTAAACTAATGGGATTTCCTAAGTATAATTGAGAGTATAATTTAAAGACAGTGGAGTGACCTGGAAGTAAATTAGAGTGTAGTTTGGCAGACAGAATTTGTTCCCTATAGTAAATTCTAATATTTTGTCCAGTCTGATTATAAATGTCACACTATATGGCTTCTACCATTTCCCTTAATAAACTATTTCACGTTGATATTGAGCCTTAATTTCTTTTTGTTAATTTCATTTGATTATTCTAGTTATATTCCCTTCTGCATGAAAATCAGTTTTGGATTCCTTCCACATATAATGTTTCTATGGTACAGTACTTTAATATGTTCTCCAGTTCATTTAATCATATGCTAGAAGACTGATTTGCCTAGTTTATTGTGCATAATTGGTAAAGGGCCCACTGATGAAACCTCTGTTTGCAAAGTGTCTCATGGACTGTTGAGGCTGTTATGCCTACAGTTAAGCTTGGCTTTTTTGGTTTGGTATGAAACTGTGAACAATGCTGTTTTCTAACTGTCTGCTTGACTTATCTCTAGTCTTTTGAGTAGAAGTATTGAAATATATGAGTCTTGATTACTTTAGTGTACCAGATTTCTGTATGTTTTAAACATAGGATGGTAAGATATATGCACATGTGGTCATAAAAAAACAAAAAACCCCAAAACCGAAGTACCCTGTATTTATTATGAACTGATTGTTCCACTGTGAAGGTTCAATAATACTTCTGTCCTTGTATCAGAAAACAGTATTTTCAGCTTCATAATGACAATTAAAAAGAGAGAAAATACAATTTTTTTTAATGAGATGAAATTTGTGCCCATTAATCTTCATAGTGTAAACACATTTTTTGACTTACTGGCCTCTTGTTAAAGTACGTTGTTTTCTTCTTTTTTTCAAAGCCCTTTAGCACGGCTGCTTTTTCCTGCAGTGGATGACAACCTGCTTAAATTCCTTTATGATGATAACCAGCGTGTAGAACCAGAGTGGTATATTCCCATCATTCCCATGGTTTTAGTAAATGGTGCTGAGGGAATTGGTACAGGATGGGCATGTAAACTTCCTAACTATGACACCAGAGAGATTGTGAACAATGTCAGACGAATGCTGGATGGCTTGGATCCCCATCCTATGGTAATGTAACTCACAGCGTATGCTACTATTTTTATGTTTCCTAAACAAACCTGAGTTTTGCATTTATAAAGAGCATCTTATATCACTTTAGAAACACATCCCTGCCAAGTGATTATCACCTCTGGAGAGGAATTTATTGTTTTATGTCTTATTCCCATTGAAACCAGTATATTGTAATTTTACTGATTCTTTTAAAGGTTTTTTCCTCCATTCTACTCGTTGATTTGTCAATGTGCTCTCAAAATCACAATTGTTGTGGAAAGATCTATTGAATATTGTGATCTGGTAGCTAAAAAGCTGGATCAATCATTTCTTTAAGATAAGTTACAATATATCTTCAGCCAACCTTAAAGCCTCTATGGCTTGCATTGGAATCTCTAAAGCGTTCTTTGTCTCGACTAAACTATGTTCCCTTTTATGTTCCTCTATAGCTAGAAGAAAAATATTGTTATTAAACAGGGAAACCAACAATTTCCAAATCGTAACTCTTATGTGTTCATTTGTTTAAAGTTTGTTTTGGGAAGCTCTCAGTGCTGCCGCATACCTGAAAAGGCTCCAAATGATGGAAGAAAAGAAGAGCCCAGCTCAGTCTGAAATCATTTCGGCATAAATTCAGCTGAAATCTAGACAGCAGAAACAACCCTTTCATGTTTATTACTAGTTTGGACATGAGTGCTGGGTTAGGTTTGCCTGTTTCATAGAAGCAAAGTTTTATTTTTTTAATTTTATTTTTCAGTTCAGATTCCACTTGCTGGACTTCTGCAGTTGGATCCCTGTTCACTGCATTTGTTTGAGAAAGCAGCTTCAGCTTTCACAACACAGGATTTCCTCTCACCAACTGCTGGGAATGCCACATAAATGAAAATTTTCACTAATTGGAATCTGTTGGCCTTCCTTTTAGGACAACCTGAGAATTCAGTATATTTAACCTGCATTCTGTCCTGTTTGGCCAAAGGGACCTTGTCTACTGTAACTGTGCCTTAGTGGGTCACAACTGAGGATGCCAAATTCAGTACTAACTGCTTAGAAATAGGGCAAACACAACCCAAAACTGGTGGTTATTCTTTTATAAGATATACCAAACCAGCCACAAAAGTAAACTCCTGTTTCACCACACTGGCTAACATACAGGCAGTTTCCTCAGACATTTCAGTTCTTGTATCACCACCAAAATCACTGGATTCAGAGAGGAGTGGTTCTTTACAACCAGTCTCATCAAATAATAGGTTCTCCTGATCTGAAGGACCAGCCACACACCCAGGTCAATATATAACTTTGATATGACCCCAAATCATGCTGGTGCCAATCCTTTAGTATCTAAAATCTAAAGGTTTATTTATAAAAAGAAAGAAAAAAATGAGCGTTCAAATTGGTTAAAGGACTCACTTACATACAATAATGGCAAAGTTCTCGGTTCAGGTTTGTAGCAGTGATGGAATCAAGTGCTGGCTTAAGTCAAATCTCTGGATACATCCACAGCTTATTCAGCCCATTGTTCAGAGCTTCAGTTTGTAGCAAAGTTCCTTCAGATGTAAGAAGCAGGACTGAAGACAAAATGGAGAAGATGCAGCTGCCTTTTATAGTCTTTTGCCATGCAGCCTGTGCTTCCTTTGTTTCAAACACAAGCTGCCCAGCACATGGCTTGGAAGCCTTAGACTTCTGTCCATAGGCATGTCCCTGCATGCCTTGCTGAGTCATAAGGTGTATCTGCCTTCTCTCAATGGGTCAGTTGTATAGCTGATGGTCCTTAATGGGCCATCAAGCAGGCTAGGCAGTGCTGATGCCAAACTGCCTGGATGTCACCCAGAAGCATAGCACAAATTTGAAATACAGACATACATACATACTTATAACTCATAATACAAGAATGATACAAACATATAAACAAGATTATCATATCTGGCAAATTATAACATTTTTGTAGATATTGTACATGGCATATCTGGCTGTGACCAGTGTCCCAGTTTGGGATAGCTATGGTCACTCAATTAGGGTGAACTGCAAGAATAGGGCAGACAATCCCCATAAAGCTGGTGGATATTCCAATACTTATAACTTCACATACAAAAATGATACATGCATACAGATAGCAAAACATAACCTTTTCATAGACACCTCACTTGACAATCTTTGTACAATATTTGCAGCAAATCTATAACAGTGATTGCAACAATGATCTATATGGTCATATATTAATCAGATAATGTCACATCTACACTAGCATTTTTTTAAAAAACTCACTGTCACTGGTGCAATTCCATCTTCCAAATAAATATCACCTATTCACAAAGGGTTCTAATTATATGTTCTCACCATTTTATGTGTTTGTTTTTCGTTTGTACTGTAATATATCTGCAGTGTATTGTAAAGTGTGTTGCAAACTTACACCTTTATATAAACAAATAATTCTTCCCAACTTTTCGTTTTGAAGAACATTATTAATCTGTACTATTACTTGTATTTGCAGCTTCCAAACTACAAAAACTTTAAAGGAACTATCCAGGAACTTGGTCAGAATCAGTATGCAGTTAGTGGTGAAATATTTGTGGTGGACAGGAATACAGTAGAGATTACAGAGCTTCCAGTGAGAACATGGACCCAGGTTAGTTACAATGAAATAAATTTAGTTTAAGACAACTTTCCTAGACTACTTAATCACATATTCAGATGAATTCCTTAGGCTGGTGTTAGTATGCATTTCAGGAAACAAAGCATGGGTTTCCTTTTTCTTGGCCTCAGTAGAAGGTATGTTTGTTGTCATGCTACCTACTGTATTTTACTGTAAGGAATACCATTTTGTCTTCTTGAATTAATCCACATTCCCTTTTCTTCACTGTATGTCTTCAAACATGCTGTCCATACTTCGCTTAGGGACGTCAAATGCCTACACGACTGCTACCAGTTCTGGTGTGCATTCTGCAGATTGTCTTGTCAAAAGGTTCAGATACGATTTTTTTTTTTTACCAGGTGGCTCTGAGTGACTCTTGGTGATACAGGGCATTATAATCCCTTAACATTGTGTGATTTTGGAGCATATCCATTTGCATTGTTCAGTCATGTTGAGGAATTACAATTCTTGCTTTATGTTGTTCATTTCTACTGTTTGCTATCTTTCTTGTAGGTATACAAAGAACAAGTGCTAGAACCTATGTTGAATGGGACCGAAAAAACTCCAGCATTAATTTCCGATTACAAAGAGTACCACACTGATACAACTGTGAAATTTGTTGTGAAAATGACAGAAGAAAAACTTGCTCAAGCAGAAGCTGCTGGATTGCACAAAGTCTTTAAACTTCAAACAAGTCTTACTTGTAATTCTATGGTAACTTTTCTATGTTTGACTACCAGAATCATTACGGTAGCTTGTTGTGAGCTCACCTGTTTTTAGATGGCCTGCTGGTGGCACTTTATTGGTCCAATACATGACATAGCGCATCTCTTTCATGTTTTGTTACTAACAAAAAGAATTACTGAGCATTTAAGTTGTTAGTTCTGTGATGCAATAGATTTGTCTCTGGCTCATTTTAGGCAGTGAAACTTAAATTTTGAAGCTTCATCAAAAAAATCTGGTGCATTGGACAATGTTGTATACTTAAAAAAAAATATTTAATATCTTATTGTAATTATAGAATGACAGTAATAATTTGGTTCAATGGCTTTAAAATATTCAGTAGCTCTCAGAAGAAACACATCCATTGTAGGGCTCGGGTATCTTTCAGCCTGAAGTAACTGCATTTTTTTTTTCTGCCAGCTAGACAATTTAAATTTCTTTTCACCCAAAAGCTGTGCAGCTAGGCAATAACGTTTAAATATAAAAGATATTTTTTATATGAAAACTTATTTTCCGCCTTACCTTACACTACATCTGTACACAATGAGCGAGAGGGCAATTCCCCTGCTTGTCCATATATACTTGCACTAGCTCTCATCGAGCTAGCATGAGTATAAATAGCAGTGTTGTCTCCGTAGCATTGGTAGTGGCAATGGAGGCACAGCTGATCTGTGCCAAGTACAAACCCATCTGAAACTGGGTTTAATATAATAGTGCAATCTACAAGTTGAAGCATGAGGGGCATACAAATGGTTAGCATATCTGGCATGTAAATACCTTGCAAAGCCAGCTACAACAGTGCCATGCGAACACCTGTTCTCACTTTTGGGTGACATTGTAAATAAGAAGTGGGCAGCAGCAGCGCCCATAATGTAAACCAATTTGTTTGTCTTAGTGATTGGGTGAACAAGAAGTTGGACTGAGTAGATTTGTAGGCTCAAAAGTTTTACATTGTTTTGTTTTTGAGTGCAAAAATTATGTAAAAAAATAATTCTACCTATATAAGTTGCACTTTCACGATAAAGAGATTGCACTTCAGTACTTGTATGAGGTGAATTGAAAAAAAAACTTTTTTACAGTGCAAATATTTGTAATAAAAAATAATAATAAAGTGAGCACTGCACACTTTGTATTTTGTGTTGTAATTGAAATCAATATATTTGAAAATGTAGAAAAACATCCAAAATATTTATAATAAATTTCAATTAGTATTCTATTATTGTTTAACAGTTTGATTAAAACTGATTAATCACAATTAATTTTTTAAATTGAGTTTATTTGTTTTGAGTTAATCACTTGAGTTAACTGCGATTAATTGATTGCACTACTAACCTCTGCTAAATTCAGGGATGTTCATAAATATTTCAAATAGTGTTTGAAAGTATTAGTGCATTAGCTGGATGGGATTTGTTTCTATCACTATGCATGTTCGTGTGCTGTTTGATTGTACATTAGGGACTGATTTTGATCTCATACCAGTTGTACATAGGTAAAACTATAGTGATGTCAATGCAGTTAATCTTGATTTACACCTCTGTAAGAAACTTTTTAAAAATCCAATTCTATATACATTGTATGTATATATGTAACATTAGAATATACATAAACTCACTTATGTGGTGTTTAACTTAAAAAATATTATTTTGTTTGGATCTTCTGTAGGTGCTATTTGATCATATGGGATGTCTGAAGAAGTATGAAACTGTGCAAGATATTCTGAAAGAATTCTTTGATTTACGATTAAATTACTATAGTTTACGCAAAGAGTGGCTTGTAGGAATGTTGGGGGCAGAATCTACCAAGCTTAACAATCAAGCTCGCTTCATTCTAGAGAAGATACAGGGGAAAATTACCATAGGTAAGAAGAAGAATTATTAAACTTACAAGTTAGAACTGATAAATGTAGAAAAAACATTTTGAGACGTAATTTAGATCAAAATAACATGTAGACAAAAAGGCATCCGTTTTCTTGACCCAAACTTTATTTTGTCTCTCCCACATAGAGAATAGGTCAAAGAGAGATTTGATTCAAATGTTAGTCCAGAGAGGTTTTGAATCTGACCCAGTGAAAGCCTGGAAGGAAGCACAAGAAAAGGTAATAATCTGAGTCCCTCTTGATTCTTTGCAGATTAAGTATTGTTGTATTTGTAGGGCAGAGATGTGGAAATTGTTTTATAGTTATGGATAAGATTTATTATTCTTGTGTAGAATTATGAATATTTAATAGGTTAGTGTTAAGAATTATAAACATCTGTATAATTTAAATGGTTATATTTTTTGTTCATGTATGTTAATGACAATAAAAAAAAATAGTCTCTTTCTCTCTCTCCTTCCCTTTGCCAGTTTACCATTTAAATTAATATCTGGAAAAGAAATTAACTAAGTAAGAACATTGCCACATATCACTCTCCTGCATCTAGATAAATTAAAAACCCCAAACTGGGCTAATTCAAAGTTGAAATGTAAACAGTTATCTGTCATGGGGTGCACCACTCACTGCTATTCTGGCTCTGCCTCCTGGTCACTCTAGGGATTAGCTTTTGAGGTCAACGTCTCCTTCCGCAGCTTGCATGCTGTCATATTCTCTCTCACACAGGTCTGCTGCTCCTCTTTCATCCTCATTTGTCCCGCAGTGTCCTCTTTGTGACTCAGCCTTCTGGCCAGGTCACCCAATATTCCCCCCATCCAGGGTTGCAGTCCCTTTTCTCTAGCAGTCGTGGGCAGTCTTCCCTCTCACTGCCCCGTGATGCCACTCTCAGTGGCTGGAAGGGGAATTTGGGCCTGCCCTCTGCTCCATGTTCCAGGCCAGGGGCCTTCAGCTCATGAGTACTGGGCTTTCCTCTTTCAGTCCTCACTGCTCCTTCCCTGGATGGCTTCCTACCACACCTGGTTCATCTTCTTACTCTGGGTATTCCAGCTCCTCATCCCTCTTGCTACCTTGCAGCCTTTCCTAGCAGCCCCCTTCTCTTGCCAGCAACCTGCCTATTTCTGCACAGCTGAACCTGTTTCTAATTAGTTCCCTGGTTCCTTAGTCCTCCTGGTGCAGCCTGTGGAATTAATTGGCCTGCCTGGCCATCTTAACCCCTTCCAATCCTGTGTGAATGTTCAGAGGAACAATAATTTGGCCTCCTCAGACATTATATACAGAGCATTACACTTCAATTTACTGATGCAACCCGTACGTGCATGACTGATCATTCTCTAACACTATGTTCTTTTGAGCATATAGTATGATATTTATTTGCATATGAGAGAAATATGAGAGATTGACCTTTGGAATACAAAATAAATATTACCTTTGTTCTTTTTAGTTACGTATAAGTCAATCAAATTTGCTAGAATATTTCATTTTTAGAAGTGTTTTATTTGAAGTAACTTCTTTGAGTAAGAAGATTAAGAGCGCTTTTTGACCTAAACTGATTCATAGTTGATTTCACTTCCAACTTTTAAATGTTAGAAATCACTTATGAAAAAGGTTTTTAATTTTAATCAGTTATTTTTAATACTGCTATTGAATTTGTTTATTTACTTATCGAAATATTTTTAATTTAATTTATTTATTTTTATTTGTTTTATATTGTGTGTGTGTGTGTGTTTTAATTATTTTCTACTTATTGCTACCATATTTTAATTATATATAATGTATCATCATGTTACCATTACACATCTTGTGTTTGGTATTTAATAATAGAATTTCTGGTAAGAGAAGGAGAAATGTTGATTCCCTCCAAAACTAAAATTCATAACACCCTTGGTTATGGAAGCAGTTCCAGATAACAACTAAAATATTAGTGTCCCTTCCTGAAAGAGACAGTTGTATAATGTGATTGGAATGCACTGCCATCTAATTCAGTCTCTTTTATAGTTGTAAAGTATGTGTAAAATCATAATTTGAAATTACAGTTTGAATACAATTTCATTGCAGGCAGCAGAAGAGGAAGAAACACAGAATCTGAATGATGATGCCTCCTCTTCTTCAGGCTCTACCTCAGGCCCTGAATTTAACTACATCTTAAACATGTCTCTGTGGTGTCTTACTAAGGAGAAAGTAGAAGATCTAATTAAACAGAGAGATTCAAAGGTTTGAATGTTGTGGAAAAACCATTTTGAAACTATTTCATCAGCAACATTAGATCTAATATAAAGCATTTATATTGTGAATTTTCAAATTTGGTATTCTTCATATAGTAACCTAAATTGCTACATACTACCTTTATGTTTTAGGGGAGAGAACTCACTGACCTCAGGAGGAAGTCTCCTTCAGATCTCTGGAAAGAAGATTTAGCAGCTTTCATTGAAGAGCTTGATGTATGTTTAAATACATTTATGAATAAGTTTTTATTAAGAATTAACATTTTAATTGTTATTGTTTTCCTTAAAAAACAGTTATAGAAATAATGTACAATAAATTGGGAGCAGGAAATCTTTTGATATGTCGTGCCAGGATGGCTGTTTTCTTTCTTCAACATATAATTGGGGTTGTCAGTTAATCGCAGTTAACTCATGTGATTGATTAAAAAAATTAATCGGCGCTTTAATCACACTGTTAATAATAGAATACCAGTTAAAATGTATTAAATATTTTTGGATGTTTTTCTACATTTTCAAATACATTGATTTCAATTAGAGCGTAGAATATGAAATGTACAGTGCTCACTTTATATTATTTTTTTATTACAAATGTTTACACTGTAAAAATGATAAAGAAATAGTATTTTTCAATTCAGCTCAGACAAGTACTGTAGTGTAATCTCTTTATCGTGAATTTACAAATGTATGTTTTATTTTTGAGTGCAGTTATATAATAAAAAAAAATCATGTAAAACTTTAGCATCTACAAGTCCACTCAGTCCTACTTCTTGTTCAGTCAATTGCTAAGACAAGCAAGTTTGTTTACAGTTACAGGAGATAATGCTGTCTGCTTCTTATTTACAATGTCATCAGAAAGTGAGGTGTGTGCATGGCACTTTTGTAGTCGGCATTGCAAGGTATTTACATGCCAGATATTTTAAACATTTGTATGCCCCTTCATGCTTTGGTCACCATTCCAGAGGATATGCTTTAATGCTGATGACGCTTGTTAAAAAAATGATGCATTAATTAAATTTGTGACCGAACTCCTTTGTGGGGGAGAATTGTATGTCTCCTGCTCTGTTTTACCCACATTCTGTCATATGTTTCATGTTATAGCAGTCTTAGATGATGACTCAGCACATGTTCGTTTTAAGAATCATTCACTGAAGATTTGACAAAATGCAAAGAGGGTACCAATTTCTAAAAATAGATACAGCACTCAGGCCAAGGTTTAAGAATCTGAAGTACCTTCCAAAATCTGAGAGGGATGAGGTGTGGAGCATGCTTTCAGAAGTCTGAAAAGAGCAACACTCTGATGTGAAAATTACAGAATCTGAACCACCAAAAAAGAAAATCAACCATGGATGCTGGTGGCATCTGACTCAGATGATGAAAATGAACACACATCAATCTGTACTGCTTTGGATTATTATCGAGCAAAACCTGTCATCAGCATGGACACATGTCCTCTGGAATGGTGGTTGAAGCATGAAGGGTCATATGAATCTTTAGTGCATCTGTCTCAAATATCTTGCGACGCTGGCTACAACAATGCCATGTGAACGCCTTTTCTGACTTTCAGGTGATATTGTAAACAAAAGTGAGCAGCAGTATCTCCTGAAGTTCAAATTTCATGATAAAGAGATTGCAGTACAGTACTTGTAAATATTATTTATTTTGTTTTTTACAGTGCAAATATTTGTAATAAAAATAAATATAAAGTGAGCACTGTACAGGTTGTATTCTGTGTTATAATTGAAATTACTATATTTGAAAATGTAGAAAACATCCAAAAATATTTAAATAAATGGTATTCTGATAGTTTAACAGCATGATTAATCACGATTAATTTTTTTGATCACTTGACAGCCCTACATATAATCATAGAAAATTAGGGCTGGAAGGGACCTCAACAGGTCATCTATTCCCACCCCCTATGCTCAGGCAGGACCAGGTATACCGAGACCATCCCTCATCCTATCCCAGGTGTTTGTCTTATCTGTTCTTAAAAACCTCCAATGACAGGGATTTCATAACTTCCCTTGGAAACCTGTTCCAGTATTTAACTGTCCTTATAGTTAAAACATTTTTCCTAATATCTAACCTAAATCTTCCTTGCTGCAGATTAAGTCCATTCTTCTTCTACCTTCACTGGACATGAAGAACAATTGATTACCATCCTCTTTATAACGGCTCTTAATGTATTTGAAGACTGTTATCCAGTCCCCCTTTCAATCTTCTTTTCTCAGTACTAGACATGCCCATTTATTTAACCTTTTCACATAGGTCAGGTTTTCTAAACCTTTTATCATTTTTGTTGCTCTTTGGACTGTCTCCAGTTTGTCCACATCTTTTTTTAAAATGTGCCCAAAACTGGATGCAGTACTTCAGCTGAGGCCTCACTAGTGCAAGTTGAGTGCGGCATTTACCTCCCGTGTCTTATATACAATATTTCTGTTAATACACCCCAGAATATTAACCTTTTTTGCAGCTGTATCACATTGTTGACTCGTATTCAATTTGTGATCCACTTTAATCCTCACATCCTTTTCAGTAGTACTACTGCCTGGCCCTAGCCACTTCTTAACCATTTTGAATTTGTGCATATGATTTTTCCTTCCCTAGTATAGTACTTTCCACTTGTCTTCACTGAATTTCATTTGTTGATTTCAGCCCAATTCTCCAATTTGTCAAGGTCATTTTTAATTCTAATCCTGTTTTCCTAGTGTGCTTGCAGCTTGGTGTCGTCTGCAAATCTTATAAGCATACTCTCCACTCAATTATCTGAGTCACTAATGAAAATGTTGCAAAGTACCTGATCCAGGACATATCCTGACTGGACGCCACTAGATATGTCCTCCGAGTTTGAAAGTGAGCCATTGATGATAACTCTCTCTGAATATGGTCTTTCAACTAGTTACGTATCCACCTTGTAGTAATTTCATCTAGGCCACATTTCCCTGGTTTTCTTATGAGAATGTCTTGGGGGACTGTATCAAAAGTCTTACAAAAATCAAGATATATCACATATATATCATATATCCAGTAGGCCAGTAACTCTGTCAAAGAATGAGATTAGGTTGGTTTGGCATGATTTGTTCTTGGCAGATCCTTGCTTGCTGTTATCTCTCACTGATAACCCTGTTATCCTTTAGGTGCTTACAAATTAGTTGTTTAATAATTTGTTCCAATACCTTTCTAGTTATCAAAGTTAGGCTTACTGGTGCATGATTCTCTGGGTCCTCTTCTCTTTTTTTAAAGATAGATACTATTTGGCCTTTTCCAGTCCTCCGGGCCCTCAACCTGTTCTCCATGAGTTCTCTAAGATAATGGCTAACGGTTCCAAGATTGCTTCATCTTAAGTACCCGAGGTCTACTTTCATCAGGCCCTGCCGACTTGAATACATCTAACCTATCTGAATGTTTAATCTGTTCTTTTCCTATTCTGTCTTGTGTTCTGTCCCCCATGTTACTAATATTACAGTTACTGTTTTTAGTGAAGTTTTTAGTGAAGGCTAAAGCAAATAGGCATTAAACACCTCAGCCTTCTTGTTGTCTATTTTGAGCTCCCCTTCCCTGATAAGTAGTGGACCTACACTTTCCTTAGTATTTCTCTTGTTCCTATTGCATTTATAGAAGCTCTTCTTATTGCCTGTTATGTCCCTTGCTAGGAGTAGATCACAATATAAGATTCTTGGCTTGTTTAGCCTAACCAAAAGGAGGCTGAGAGGAGATATGATTTCTCTCTCTCTATAAATATATCAGAGGAATAAATACAGGAGAGGGAGAGGAATTATTTAAGCTCAGTACCAGTGTGGACACAAGAACAAATGAATATAAACTGGTCATCAGGAAATTTTAGACTTAAAATTAGACGAAGGTTTCTAACCATCAGGAGTGAAGTTCTGGAACAGCCTTCCAAGGGGAGCAGTGGTGGCAAAAGACATATCTGGTTTCAAGACTAAGCTTGATAAGTTTATGGAGGAGATGGTATGATGGGATAGCCTAATTTTGGTAATTAATTGATCTTTGACTAATAGCAGTAAATATGCCCAATGGCCTGTGATGGTATGTTAGATGGGGTGGGATCTGAGTTACTACAGCGAATTCTTTCCTGGATGTCTGGCTGGTAAGTCTTGCCCATATGCTCAGGGTTTAACTGATCACTATATTTCGGGTCGGGAAGGAATTTTCCTCCAGGGCAGATTGGCACAGGCCCTGGGGGGTGTTTACCTTCTTCTGCAGTGTGGGGCACGGGTCACTTGCTGGAGGATTCTCTGCACCTTGAAGTCTTTAAGCCACGGTTTGAGGACTTCAATAGCTCAGACATAGGTTAGGGGTTTGTTACCGGCGTGGGGGGTGAGATTCTGTGGCCCGCATTGTGCAGGAGGTCAGACTAGACTATCATAATGGTCCCTTCTGACCTTAAAGTCTATGATTCTGTGATTCTTTAGTTACATGTTAATTGCAGATCCTATCCCAGGTTTCCTTTTTCATGCAAAATACTGTCTGCTCAGTGTGTCTCTTTCTTTTATTCCTCATATCTGTGGCAATAAGAACAAACTGAAAGAAGCGATTTTTGGAATAATTACTGTGAATAATTACCTTTTAATATTGAATGTAAAGTCAAGTTTCAAGTGGTTCGAGGCTACACTTGGATCAGTCTGTCCAAAGTGGTTCCAGACTACACTTGGATCAGTCTGTCCAGAATTAGATGAAATTTGTAATTCCAAAAGTTAAAAAGACAATTGCGCTTAACTGTAATGCACAGAAAATCCTCACATGCTCAAAATTTTAATGTCTATAGAATTGAGCAAATTCCCAAATAGGTCTAATACATTGTAATATAATTATGCCAGTCACATGAGTTTATGGAAAATTAATTTTGTCAAACTATATCATTTTTGATGAGATCATGAGTTTTGTTGATAAAGATAATCATGTTGATGTACTATACTTAAGACTTCTGTAATGCATTTGACTTGCTACTGCACAACATTTTGATTAAGAAACTAGAATGATGCAAGGTTAGAATGGCACACCATAATCTGAGTAAAAACTGGTTAAGCAATAGGTCTCAAATTGTATTGAAAACAGGAAATCATCATTGAATGGGTGTGTTTCTAGTGGGGTTCTGCTGGGATTGGTTCTTGGCCCTACACTATTTACATTTTTATTAATTACCTGGAAGAAAACAAAAACATTACTGATAAAGATGATAGAAAGTTTGGGGGAGTGATGAATAATGAAGAAGAAATGGCACTGAAAAAGAGCAATCTGGATCACTTGGTATTTTGGGTGCAAGCAAACAATGTGCAATGTGACTACAGCCAAATGTAGTCATACAACTAGGAACAAAGAATATAGTCCATACATACAAGATGGGAATCTCTGTCCTGGGAACAGTAATCTGAAAAGGATTTGGGCATCATGGTAGAAAAATCAGCTGAACATGAGCTCCCAGTGTGACCAAAAAGACCTAATAATATTCTTCAATGTATAAAAAGGGAAATATTGAGTAGAAGTAGAGACATTGTATTACATCTGTATTTAGTATTGTATTACAGCTGTGTCCAGTTCTGGTGTCCACAATTCAAGAAGGACATTGAGAAATTGGAGAAGATTCAGAGAAGATCACAAGAATGGTTAAATAATTGGAAAACATTCCTTTATAGTGAAAGACTCAAGAATCTCAGTCTATTTAGCTTATCAAAGAGAAGGTTAAGGGTTGACTTGACCATAGGCTATAGGTACCTATGTGGGGAACCAAAATTGAATGATAGAAGGCTCTTCAATCAAGCAAGCAAAGATATAACAAAATCCAGTGCCTGGAAGTCAAAGCTAGGCAAATTCAAACTAGAAATAATGTGCAGGTTTTTTTAACAGTGAGGGTCACTGACTGTTGAATAACTTGCCAAGTTTTATGGTGGATTCTTCATCACTGGAAGTTTTAAAATAAAGATTGGATGTTTTTCTAAAAGAGATGCTTCAGTTCAAGCAGAAATTAATTCAGAGAAGTCCATTGAGAACATCTAAACTAGGTGGTCCCAATGGTCTCTGCTGTCCTTATAGTCTATGAATTGTGTTTAACAAGTTACTTATATCTCTTTCCCCTTATTGCTAATTAGAAAGTAGAAGCTCAAGAAAGAGAAGATATTTTGGCTGGCATGGCTGGTAAACCAATAAAGGGTAAAGTTGGTAAACCCAAGATGAAGAAACTTCAGCTAGAAGAGACCATGCCATCCCCATTTGGTAGAAGAATAGTTCCACAGGTTACATCTGCCATGAAAGCTGATGCTAGTAAGAAATTGCTAAAGAAGAAGAAGGCAAGTCAAAATACTTAATTTATCATTTTCATGCTAGTTCTGTAGGAAGTGCTACTGCTTTTTACATTAGCAGTTTGCACAGGAAGAATCCTGTGGAACTATAAATCCAGTGGAACTATAAAGACACTTTTGCTTTATATTGCCCACAGTCTACAAAAAGGACAGCACTAAATTTCTGGTTGCTTTATATTGGCAAGCTTATTGTAATTACTTACTGCTGTTTTTTTCACCACCAAGTCTCAGTATTGGCCTGTTTATTCTTTGGCAAAGACTAATAAATATATTACAGTTTGGTCCTAAAGCACACAGTATTGCTATTTCTTTTCACTACAGATTTATCCACCTCCTTTTTAATTTTTAGGGTGATCTTGATTCTCTAGCAATAAAAATGGAATTTGATGAGGAATTTGGTGGAACCCCAGCAGAGGGTGGTGGCGAGGACTCACTGAATACATCTGTCTCAGTGTCTAAAACTCCTAAAACCAAGAGGGAGAAAAAGGAGCCTGGTAAGTTACTTGCACACTGGTAATTAAACTCATTACATATTATATAAGATACACAGCTGGCCAAAGTTACGTACGTGGTTTTTTTTATATTATAATATATATATTTTATATTCATCCGATGAAGTGAGCTGTAGCTCACGAAAGCTTATGCTCAAATAAATTTGTTGGTCTCTGAGGTGCCACAAGTTCTCCTTTTCTTTGTACTATATTTATGTTCATTATATTATTAACTTTTTTTGTACCTTTTAGTTTGTTAGAGGCTGTAGGAATCTTAAACATAAACATTTTTGCTTTATACTATATTAGTGTAACAGAAGTGACCATATGCATTTTTAAAAGCATTGCCACAGGAGAAACATACCATAATAATTACCACTGTGTAGCTTTATATAATCCTTCCCATGCTAAGGTTATGTCCAAGTGCTTTCGAAAAGCTGTACCATAGTTTAGTAGCACAATAACAATGACAGTAGGCGAAGTAGTAAATGCTGTAGTTGCATAATCATATTCATTCTAACTTCCTGGTTTTAGTAACTAGTAATTGACTAAAAAGACCACTATTGTGCTGAGTTTTTCCACGTTTTGTCTCTTTCCAAAGACTATTTAAAATTTTTTTTGCCAGAATGCTTGTTATGGGAGTATAAATAGAGTGGAAAAATAATTTATTTAATTATAAAAAAAGAACTTCTTTCTAATAGTCTTTGGGGTTGTTAGATTATTGCAGAGGTAGAGGTGAAAGCAGGGAGGTAAGGCGGCACTTCGAACAGCTATGGGTTTCCAGAGTCTAGACAAGCCCCCTGACTTTCAAGAACAAATGTGCTGCTGAGACTAGTAAAAGGCAGCTTTTGGATACCCGTCATTCTTGAAGTGGTCCCCAGTACCACTGGCCATAGCTCATGCATACAGAGCTACAGAATCATGAAGCAGCTCAGTGCCCAGGCTATGCATGTCTGTTCTCAGAACATGTAATTCAGTTGCCAGAACTTGTATCCTGGCACCACAGAATAACCAATGGATGTCTGTGTCCTGAGCAGCATGTAACCTTCTAGTGATACAAAAAATAGGGGAGGAAAGCAAAAAAGAGAAAATAAAAATAGATTGTAAAAAACTAAACAAACAAAGAGGATGCAAAATGAGAAAGTAAAAGACAAAGAGAGAGAGGCGTGTGTATAAGAGAAGGGGCTTCAATCTTCTGTAAAGTTGTATTACCCGGACCTTCAAAGATTGGTAAATGTCCTTCAGGAAGAAGAGGGAAATGAGAACTTGATACTCCTTTCAGAAAAGATGAACTTGATAGTCCATTTCACAAAAATGTAGGAAGCCAATTTTAGGCATTATAAAGAATAAGAAAAAACACCATAAATCTATGTCTCCCCCAGCTCCCATAACACTCACCCTCCCCTACCCTGTTCTAAGTATTTCATTTTATTGTAGGTACCAGGGTGAGAAGAACACCATCTTCCACAAAATCCACTGCAAAAAAAGTGAAGAAACGAAACCCTTGGTCAGATGATGAATCCAAGTCTGAAAGTGATTTAGAAGAAAATGAACCTGTGATTATTCCAAGGGACTCTTTGCTTAGAAGAGCTGCAGGTACTCCCAGTTTTTTTGTAAAAGCAGCACTGTGTATTATAGAATGACTGTAGGTGAACTACTGTATGAACAGAATATGCAAACTTAAGTCTTAAATATGCCTCTCAGAATATCTTTAATTCTAATCTTTCCTTACTTTGAATAGAGGACTTGATAATGTGCATATAGCTTGTGTTGTCAATTCTGCTCTAAAATACTGCTAAAATTCTACTTAAAATAACACTAAGCTTTATATTAAAGAAGGAGATACATTCAGTTATTTATGTTCCCTCATAAGAGGTAGGTTTCACATCCTTCCTTAAGAGATGAATGTTTCTTGGAATTAACTCTTTACAATAGTAGGTTTTGCAGTGTAGACTGGCAGCTGCTAGAACTCCATACTTCCTAGTTAACAGGAAAAAAAAAAAAAAAACTAATGAAACAAGATTCAGCTATTACAAAGCAGTTACATTATATATTTTTAACTAGGTAATAGAGGCAGACTACTATAAAACTACCAAAAGAAAAACCACAATCTGTTCTAAAATATTTAGTTCCTGCTATATGAAAATACTACAGTCTGAGGTAGACAGCATCTGAGAAATGTATCCTGAAAATTGTTCATAAATTTAGGGATTTTAGAAACAGTTTGCTCAAGCTTTATAATAATAAAGAATGGAGATAGGTTCAGTCATTTATGTTCCCTCTTAAGAGGTAGATTTCACATCCTTCCTTAAGAGATTAATGTAGATGGCATTGATTAGTGTCTACAGAACACTACCATCTCACAATGGCTAGGCATTGGCAATCTGTGATTTGTGTTTTTATGCAAAATTTGTTAATTTTATTACCTTGTCCTTTCAACCCCCAAATCACCATTTGTTTGCTTTTTCTACCTGTTGCATCTTGTCATAAACATAGATTGCATTTTATTATTTGTTTGTGAAGTGGCTAGCACATTGGGACACTGATAGAAGGCTCTTCCATCTAGCAAGCAAAGATGTAACAAAATCCAAAATTCTGCAGAAAAGGATCTGGGGATTACAGTGGATGAGAAGCTGGATATGAGTCAACAGTATGCCCTTGTTGCCAAGAAGGCTAACAGCATATTGGGCTGCATTAGTAGGAGCACTGCCAGCAGATCAAGGGAAATGGTTATTCCCCTCTATTCAGCACTGGTGAGGCCAGTTTTGGGGCCCCCCCTCTACAGAAAGGATGTGGACAAACTGGAGAGAGTCCAGTGGAGAGCAAAAATTAGTAGGAGGCTGGGGCACATGACTTACGAGGAGAGACTGAGGAACTGGGCTTATTTAGTTTGCAGAAGAGAAGAGTGAGGGGGGATTTGATAGCAGCCTTCAACTACCTGAAGGGGGGGGGTTCCAAAGAGGATGGAGCTAGGCTGTTCTCGGTGACAGATGACAGAACAAGGAGCAATGATCTCAAGTTGCAGTGGGGGAGGTTTAGGTTGGATATTAGGAAAAACTATTTCACTAGGAAGGTGGTGAAACACTGGAATGCGTTACTTGGGGAGGTGGTGGAACCTCCATCCTTAGAGGTTTTTAAGGCCTTTCTTGACAAAGACCTGGCTGGGATGATTTAGTTGGGGTTGGTCCTGCTTTGAGCAGGAGGTTGGACTAGATAACCTCCTGAGGTCTCTTCCAACCCTAATCTTCTATGATTCTATATGCTACCATAATACAAATAATAACTACATTGAAATGCTTTCCATTTTTCTTAGCTGAAAGACCCAAGTATACTTTTGATTTCTCAGAAGAGGAAGATGATGCTGATGACGATGATGCCAACAATAATAATGATTTAGATGAACTGAAAGTAAAAGCATCTCCGGTCATAAATGACCGAGAGGATGAGTTTGTTCCATCAGACAGTTTAGATAAAGATGAATATGACTTCTCTCCAGTCAAATCAAAACCTTCACCAGAGTAAGCACAGTAACCAAATAGCTTCTTTAATATTATTTTTTAATTTAAGATAACTCTTTAGTGATTTTGGTCCATCTCAAATCAGAAACATGGAGATCATTTTGGGGACAATTGGGCAATGGATTAACATGTTAATAATATGCATACACAAAATGATCGTATTAAAGGCTAAATTATACCTGCTGGGGAGGGGTGGAGGTGCATTTCACTTGTGTGTGTAAATGAAGCATAATGTGTTCTAGGAATACTTCCTGACCCCCTCCTTCCCGGAGTTTGGAGACTGGAGAGGGATAGCCTCATACAGACATGCCAGCTTTGGAACCTAGATTTAGCTTAACCTTATCCTCCCCCATATTTCCTAAACAGCATGTGCAACCTCCTTATGAGTGCCTCCTATATGGGTAGATTGGAGAGAAGGGATTCTCAGCCTATTCTCACCTTTCTAATGCACCTATGTGGAAGCAAGCATATTGTGGCCCAAGTAGTACTATAATGTTGAAGGTGCTGCTTGCCAAATGGCATTGCTAAGTTTCTCTGCTTCTCACCATGCCCCCTGCCTCATTTTAGTATACAAAATAGGTTGACAAAAATAGCAAAACTGAACATTTCCAATAATGTCAAATGGTCAAAAAATTTGGCTGAGAAATAGTTATATAGTGGTAAATTTTTTCAAAAAGGTAGCAAAAGTGCTATATATTTTACAATACTAGTTTAATCTTGGAAGTGTT
This sequence comes from Dermochelys coriacea, assembly GCF_009764565.3. Lineage (NCBI taxonomy): Eukaryota > Metazoa > Chordata > Testudines > Dermochelyidae > Dermochelys > Dermochelys coriacea. The sequence goes on from NC_050069.1 coordinate 199,486,910, forward strand.
TAGTACAGTGCCTGTACAGTACAATGTATATAGCACAACGCATATACAGTTTCTTTTTTTCATTTTTTTTAAAGGAGAAAAACATCTCACGACAAGAAAAATCAAGATTTTGGAAATCTGTTCTCATTTCCATCTTATTCTCAGAAGACAGATGATGGTATGTTTACTCAGTTAACACTATAGACACACACTCACTCACTCAATACAGACTTTGTAGGTTATTTGGTCAAATCAGAAAAATCCCTGGAAATCTGGAAAGAATAATGCTAGAAAAACAAAGCATATGCCAAAAGTTTTGTAGTTGTCAGATTATCACAGATTAGAAGAATTTGCAATGTCTTTATAGGCTCCCTAGAATGTCATGTGTACTTTCTTCATAGCCTTAATTTTAACTGGAATCAAATACATTTTATATCTAGTAGAATTAAATCATGCAGTCAGTGTATATGCTTACATCATGTCCTGAACTCTTTTTTGTTTGCTTTTAGATGCAACAAAATTAGACAGTGATGAAGAGGATTCTGCTCCAGTTTTCTCATCTTCATTTACCCTGAAACAAACAGAAAAAACTCCAAGTAAAACAGTAGCTGCTAAAAAAGGTAATTAGCTGTATTTGTAGTAAACCAACCTATTTACTGAAAGCTTAGTTCTCCTAAATAACATTACTTCTACAGATCCCCATAGTGGGAGTTCCTTTCCTTGGGACGCAGTGGTGTGGAACAAAGAGTACAAATTCCTTCCAGCTTCTTAATTATATTAGTCTGTCTCTCTTCACTGGCCACTGTGATCACAGATCCTAATTCTTTCCATGTCTGGGATTAGTGTTAAAATTCAGATTGGTGTTCATGAACTTTTTTTTTTGGCCATTAGAGGCTCCATGACCTGAGTGAAACTCTAGGTCCATATTGGACAGCTCCAGGAGGCACTTTTAAACTGAAGTAGTCACTCCAGGGTGCTCATGCTTTGAAGTTTTCTCCAGTGGGTTGGGCAAACAACGAATCTAAAGGCTCAGAGCACTTCTTGGATCTCTTACGGCTGTTCTTAAGATAAATAAAAGATAACATGAGCACTGAGGAGAAATAATCAGGATTCTCTGAATCTGGTAGGGAATTGGAGATTAAGATCAATTTCACTTAGCGTAGTTGTCTTTCTTGGATACTAGGAATCCTGAGGATAAGAGGCCATCCTTGAAGCTTTGGTTTAGTTTCAGTGGGGATGACAGAATTGGTCTCTCTCACAAGGCCTTTGCACGCACTGCAGAGAGAATTAGAATTCTATTTAGAATTATTCTATTAGAATTATATGGGGTGAATTGTCCCCATATAAGTGTATTGTTCATTGGCTGAATCTGATCCTGCAGTGATGATTGGATTTTTTTTTTAGACCTGTTAGCTAGCACCAAGACTCATCAGGAGGTTCAACTCTATCAGTCATGGTTCTGAAAGGAAAGTGAGGCACAAAGCTACTGATTTTTTTGGGCAACCCTCTGATCACGGTGCTTGTGTAAATGCTTCCCATTTTCATTTTGGTCTGTCTTTCCATGAGCTATTTCTTCTCCTGGGCAAATTCCTTCCTTATGGGTTCCATCTCATGGCGTATAGGTCTGGGGACTGCTAGCGCAGTGAGAGGGGATCTGTCTTTTAAGGATAAGAGACTTAGGTCCCACTCTAACAAAGTAATTAATTATAAATGCATACTTAAGTGCTTTGCTAGCTCTTAGTGAATGATGAGATACTTGTTTTTCTTACCATGCACCTTAACTTAAAATGGTGAAAAATATGGTTCTCTTCCACATGGTGTTCAAACTAGTTGGCCCTTACCTTTAAGTCACTGCACAACTCTGCCTCTCCATACCTTTCTGCCCTTGTTTCTTTCATGTTTCCCTTCTCCTCTCCTGCACCCAGCTCATCTACTCCTTCATGACATTGGCCTCTGTACCCTGCCTCTTCTGTTTCACCCCCAGTAGTCTCATAGGCTCTTTTCTGCTACCCCTCCTTTTTCATATCCTTCTTCAAACAGAAGAATGTTTCTCTGCTGTGCTGTTCACTAGCCTCACTAAATTACTACATTATGTCTTACTGCTGTTATCCCATCCTTCCCCCTCAAGAAACTGTCATGTCTGATAGCAGCTATAAACTTTTCAGGGCAGTGAATGTTTTTTTTGGGACATACTTCACAAAAAGTTGGGCTTTGTGAAATATAGTAACTATTACTAATTTATTATGTAAGTCTAAAACCATAAAACTGAACATTGAAAAAAAAATGTTTACTTGAATAGAACGTTTTTCCATTTTGAGGTTAACATTCTCAGCTGTAATAAATGTGAAAAAGAAATATGCACACTTGAAGTCTCTGTGTGGATGCAGACAATTTAACTTTTTTCAAAACTGAAGTGATGCATTGTCTTTAAAAACAAATACCCATTTTTAGACTTTAAAACAAAGCTGTGTTTGAGTTATTTGTGCACAAAACACAAGAGTCTTAAATAAAACATCTGTTTTTGAGCTCCAGTCTCATTGATGCAGTTAATTCCATAAACGACAAATATTGACCTCCAGTTAATGCAACAGAGAGAGAGCTTCAGCCTGAGTATAAGGGGCATAATTTTCCCAATTACAGAAAACTCTTCTTGCCTACTGATTTGCTACATCAGAGGTAATCAATAGGTGACCATAGGCCAAATCCGGACCGCCAGATGCTTTTGAACGGACTGTGACATCTTTTTATTTACTTATCATCAGTATTGTTATTGTTTTTGTATTTTCTCTGGAGTCTGGACCGTGACAATACCTTGACCAAGAAATCTGGACCTTGACAAAAAATAATTAATTACCCCGTGCTACATGATAATTATACTATAATCAGAATGCCTAGTATCTTATTTAACTATAAGATTTATTAACCTAATATGTGAATTCAGCATCTTTAGTATCTCTGATTTTGTGAACAGCAAAACCAGCTTCAGACATACCCTCTAAACCTAAAAGATCTCCCAAGCGGAAGAAGATGGAAATTATAAACTCTGATTCAGATTCAGAATTTGGCATTCCAAAGAAGACTGCACCACCCAAAGGTAAGGATTTTGGTGCACTGCATTTTTAGGATTAGTATATTATTTTACTATAGATACATCTCTGTAGAATTTTACTACATTATATCTTACTAAGGTTACCCCATCACCACTAAAGCTTACACTTCCAAGCATGTTGTATTAAGTGAATTGTCTGATTTTTCTCAGCTTCTCTGTACAACACAGGGTCAAATTGAGTTTTGTGAATGAAAAAACAGCACTGTTCCTAAAACTAGAACGGAGTGTCATGAAAACTGTTCATTTCTTAATATGAACTAGTCAGCCATGAGATCATAGAATCATAGAATATCAGGGTTGGAAGGGACCTCAGGAGGTCATCTAGTCCAACTCCCTGCTCAAAGCAGGACCAATCCCCAACTAAATCATCCCAGCCAGGCCTTTGTCAAGCCTGACCTTAAAAACTTCTGAGGAAGGAGATTCCACCACCTTCCTAGGTAACGCATTCCAATGTTTCACCACCCTCCTAGTGAAAAAGTTTTTCCTAATATCCAACCTAAACCTCCCGCACTGCAACTTGAGACCATTACTCCTCGTTCTGTCATCTGCTACCACTGAGAACAGTCTAGATCCATCCTCTTTGGAGCCCCCTTTCGGGTAGTTGAGAGCAGCTATCAAATCCCCCCTCATTCTTCTCTTCCACAGACTAAACAATCCCAGTTCCCTCAGCCTCTCCTCATAAATCATGTGTTCCAGTCCCCTAATCATTTTTGTTGCCCTCTGCTGGACGTTTTCCAATTTTTCCACATCCTTCTTGTTGTGTGGGGCCCAAAACTGGACATAGTACTCCAGATGAGGCCTCACCAATGTCGAATAGAGGGTAACGATCATGTCCCTCAATCTGCTGGCAGTGCCCCTATTTATACATCCCAAAATGCCATTGGCCTTCTTGCAACAACAGCACACTGTTGACTCATATCCAGCTTCTTGTCCACTGTAACCTCTAGGTCCTTTTCTGCAGAACTGCTGCCTAGCCATTCAGTCCCTAGTCTGTAGCAGTGCATGGGATTCTTCTGTACTAAGTGCAGGACTCTGCACTTGTCCTTGTTGAATCTCATCAGATTTATTTTGGCCCAATCCTCTAATTTGTCTAGGGCCCTCTGTATCCTATCCCTACCCTCCAGCGTATCTACCTCTCCTCCCAGTTTAGTGTCATCTGCAAACTTGCTGAGGGTGCAATCCACGCCATCCTCCAGATCATTAATGAAGATATTGAACAAAACCGGCCCCAGAACCGACGCTTGGGGGCACTCCATTTGATACCGGCTGCCAACTAGACATGGAGCCATTGATCACTACCCGTTGAGCCCGACAGTCTATCCACCTTATCATCCATTCATCCAGCCCATACTACTTTAACTTGCTGGCAAGAATACTGTGGGAGACCATTTCAAAAGCTTTGCTAAAGTCAAGGAACAACACGTCCATTGCTTTCCCCTCATCCACAGAGCCAGTTATCTCATCATAGAAGGCAATTAGATTAGTCAGGCATGACTTGCCCTTGGTGAATCCATGCTGACTGTTCCTGATCACTTTTCTTTCCTCCAAGTGCTTCAGAATTGATTCCTTGAGGACCTGCTTCATGATTTTTCCAGGGACTGAAGTAAGGCTGACTGGCCTGTAGTTCCCCGGATCCTCCTCCTTCCCTTTTTTAAAGATGGGCACTAACTTAGCCTTTTTCCAGTCGTCCAGGACCTCCCCCGATCACCATGAGTTTTCAAAGATAATAGCCAATGGATCTGCAATCACATCCGCCAACTCCTTTAGCACTCTCGGATGCAGCGCATCTGGCCCCATGGGCTTGTGCTCGTCCAGCTTTTGTAAATAGTCCCGAACCACTTCTTTCTCCACAGAGGGCTGGTCACCTCCTCCCCAGGCTGTGCTGCCCAGTGCAGTAGTCTAGGAGCTGACCTTGTTCGTGAAGACAAAGGCAAAAAAAGCATTGAGTACATTAGCTTTTTCCACATCTTCTGTCACTAGGTTGCCTCCCTAATTGAGTAAGGGGCCCACACTTTCCTTGACTTTTTTCTTGTTGCTAACATACCTGAAGAAACCCTTCTTGTTACTCTTGAGATCTCTTGCTTGCTGCAACTCCAAGTGTGATTTGGCCTTCTTGATTTCACTCCTGCATGCCTGCCCAATATTTTTATACTCTTCCCTGGTCATTTGTCCAATCTTCCACTTCTTGTAAGCTTCTTTTTTGTGTTTAAGATAAGCAAGGATTTCACTGTTAAGCCAGGCTGGTTGCCTGCCATATTTACTATTCTTTCTACACATCGGGATGGTTTGTCCCTGTAACCTCAATAATGATTCTTTAAAATACAGCCAGCTCTCCTGGACTCCTTTCCCCCTCATGTTATTCTCCCAGGGGATCCTGCCCATCAGTTCCCTGAGGGAGTCAAAGTCTGCTTTTCTGAAGTCCAGGGTCTGTATTCTGCTGCTCTCCTTTCTTCCTTGAGTCAGGATCCTGAACTTGACCATCTCATGGTCACTGCCTCCCAGGTTCCCATCCACTTTTGCTTCCCCTACTAATTCTTCCTGGTTTGTGATCAGCAGGTCAAGAAGAGCTCTGCCCCTAGTTGGTTCCTCCAGCATTTGCACCAGGAGATGTTTCTCATTGTTACAGCATTACACATTGACTCGGTACCTCCCATAATAGACAATGTTGTAAAACTGCTAAGTGAACTGTACTTTATGAAAATTCATTTAATGGCACAAAACCTCTTTCTTCATTATTACTAATGTTTCTTATAGGAACCTTTATTCTTCAGATGCCATTTTCACTTTTGGGTCTCATGTTCCCAGTAAAAGACAGAGCAAAGCTCTCCTACTGTAGGAGGTTTTGGCCCTTTGAATCAATTCGGTGGGAAACCAGCTTTCATCCCTCACACTATGGCCACAGCTGAATTTTATAGTTGGTTCACTCCCTCACAGTTGAGAGCTCCTAAGTAGATACAACACAGAAGACCGAACAGAATAGCCACAGAGACTACATGGAAAGAATGCCTCAGTGATGAGACATCAGGCTAATTCCTCTAAATAGATGATGATGACAGTTGGTCATGGATAGCCTGTAAGGAGAGTGGAGATCTCATTTAACTACCGCTGCCTCAGAGATCCAACAGCTGTAGATCTAGCAGAGCACTGCCCTGTCTTGAACTGAGTGCATGAAATGCAAGAGTGAGATTCCTATGACAAGACGATAGTTTCAAAGAAGCAGAATTAAAGGTATGAAACAGAAAGTGAGACACATAGGAGTGGCAGAATGGTAGCATTTTACTTACATTTTGCATAGATAGAAGTGAAACTGTAGAATATTTTAGCGTTTGGATGAAATTAAACTGTTTTAGAAATCTATCTGCTAACATTCAGAACACCAAGAAATTTCACTTTTTTAATATCAGTAAAATTATTTTATTTTTTTTCAACCAGGAAAGGGTAGAGGATCAAAGAAAAGGAAAGCATCTGGTTCTGAAAATGAAGGTGAATACAACCCTAGGAAGAAAACACCCAAGTCAGCCCCAAGCAAGGTCAGTTCAGAGTCTGTTGTTGCTTTAGGTTTGGCTTCTTGATATCTGGCTGCTATTTTCTGTATCACATGAAGCATTTTTACAATATTTTAAAATGTTTAAATCTGATCATTATTGTGAACTGGGATTTTAGATAGGTCTAAAATATAGATGTTATAGAAATGATTGTTTTCAATGTGAATGTCGGAATTCTGTATTTTTATGGCATCATGGGTTTTTTCTTTCAGAAATCCAAGAAAGCCTCCTTTGACCAGGATTCTGATGTAGACATCTTTCAGTCAGACTTCGCTTCTGAACCAGCATCTAAGCCACGGATGGGTCGGGCTAGAAAAGAAGTGAAATATTTTGCAGAGTCTGACGAAGATGATGATTTTACTATGTTTAATTAAGTGCCCAAAGAGCACACACACATTTTCCAACAAATATCTTGTGTTGTCCTTTTGTCCCTTCTGTCGCAGACTTTTGTACATTTGACTTATTTTATGTGATGATGTAATTGATGGTTTTTATTGTGTGTAGGCATTTTAACATTTTGTTCTTACACCTACAGTTTTATGATCTTTTTTACTCATTGAAATGTCATGTATTTGTCTGACTGGCTCGTAGAAATGTTTTAGTCAGCTGTGCTAAAGCACATATTTTAATTGTCATGGTTGCAAACTGCAGACCTGCTTTTTGAAATGAAGTTTAAACATTAAAAATGGAAAACTGTCAGTCTTTTGTGTGAAGATTTGGATTACAGGTACTGCTTCTACACAGTTTTAAAATAAATATATTTTATTCTTTGCCAGGAGACTCCATGGAAAAAGGTAAACGGTATATGAACATAGAAAGCATTGTTAAACAATCTCAATGTACAAACAGAGCCAGTGAAAGTACATCACAGACTTGCTAGAATATATATATATTCCACTAATGCTTTAAATGAAACATAAGAAACTGACATTTTTTAAATCAGTTAACCATTCTACCACTGTGTTCACTCTGATTCATAGTGATTTAACAAGGTCAAGAAGCCAGATTCTCTCTCCCCCATGTATTTTGGAAGTCCTTGTGGTAGCCTATTGGCATCAGGCATGTTGGGAAAGCCCAACTCCATTTTCTTAAGGAAATAAACTAGACTCACCAGTTCAAAAGTAGTGAATAAGCCTGTTGGTTATCCCATGAAGTTTCCCTAATGGCTTGTAAACAAAAACACGGCAACACTAAAAAGTGTTTCTGCCTTGGAGGCTATCACTGAAAAAAATGTGTAGAAATGTCATCAGCCAAGTAATAAACCACCTTTTAAAGTGACATTAACAGTGGAACAATTGACATGTGAATAACTGATCTGGTAGTTACACTGATGCAGATTTTTTGAATACTTTTATGGGGAAGGAGATGGAAACTGAGGGCATCAAAAAGAGCAATGATATGTTTTCATACTAACTAAATCAGAATGTCTTTTTAAATGTTCTTAGCTGGACATGTACAAGTAGTCCATTTTTTATAAACTTGATGTTCTAATCCTTTCCGATATGCAAGACAAAAAAGGAAAGCACCAAACAGCCAGTAGAGCCATACATTTGTATGTACAAAGTCATCAGAAATGTAACCAGAATTTAAAGTTTGAGATTGGTCTTGTCACCATGCAGTCTTGGTTGTTCAGAAGAGAAAATAGAAGCTTAACTAGTTTCTTGTTGCTGATTGAAATGGTTGATTTAGAGTTTCAAACATTTTCTAGTTTTAAGAATTTAAACAGCAAGGAGTAATATACTGATACATATGAAAACTTCTTGGTCCTTGTTGAGTTTTAATATAATATATATATTAAGTCCAGAAACTAAGCAGCAGTAAACATGTTTTTCTTGCTTTTTTCATCCCTGTACATAAGGTATTAGGAATGTCTAAAGTAGCTGTAAAATGTCTCATTGCAAAAGTGGAGATTGACTGACACTGCTGTTATCCACTGAGCTGGGTGAGATGCTAGGACTGTGCTCTGCTGTATTTCCACTGGAGCTTGGTGTCAGTGGTTCATGTCCCTCAGAGTTCTCCAACATTTCCTGAATAAGAGGTGGCATTGATCCAGGGATTTCCATTTTCAATGTAATGACACGTTCTGCACCTTTAAAAACAACAGAAAAACCCTTTTGGTTAACAATAGCGTGGCTGTTCATATTAATATTAAGCATTACTTTTAGAAATCTCAGTTCAAGACAATGAAACCTTACATTTTGATTTTTTTCTCTGTTTGATAGTTTAAACTCCATGCCTGTAATCAATTTATTAAATATTTTGCTTACAAGATTTTGGGGTCAGTGGTTTGTTTATGTCCTTCAGAGTTGCACAAAGTTTTATAAGCAAAATATTTCATAAATTATAGTAGTGCAAAAAACAGTGCTTGAGTATACTAAAAACACATAAAATAGTCAAAATTGTCACTAAAAAGCAATATTAGATCAATTCCTTTTGAACATTTTGTGAAGTTTCAAAATAAAAGATACAAGCTACAGTATGGGTAAAGGGACTGACCAGTAACTCTCTTTTTAGTGAAAGAAAACCATTTTCAACTTCTCTTCAGAATCATCCACACTGGTAAAACTTTACAAAATACCAAATTTAATTAAAGGTCTAGGAGTGTGTCTTGATTCATAATCAGTTTCGCTCCACTGCATGTACTGGAGCAGCAAAGGATGTAAAATATAAGTTAGGGCAGAATTTGCCTTAATGTAGGGGGCCTGCTTCCTTTGTGATTATGCCATTTACTTTTGATTTACAATAATCTGAGATCAGAATAAGGTTCCTAATTTTGAAATTTCAGAAAATCTTATTTGTTTAGCAGTAGAGTGCACTCTGATATTTTTGCCGGAGTTGCTTTACACACATACTCTCACTTCAAATATTTCCACTAGTCTGTTCCCAGGGATGTTCTATAGCTGATTACAAAAATAAATAAGAATACATCACTCCCTATTTACTCTAAGGTTTTGTTTCTAATCCCTTCAACACGACAGCAACCTCTGTAACAGGCTGATAAACAGACAGGCTTTCTGACATTTTAAATACAAGTATGAGACTACAAAATGCAGTGCTAGAAACGGTAAATGTGAAAAACAGGTTAAACACGGACTTCTTTCCAACCTGAAGTCATTATATGCCATGAAATAGAAACTATTTTAACATGTCATCATATCCCTCCTAACAAAAGGATTGTACTCTACTAAGCAATAAAATGTAGTTTAAAGTATTTGGAAACTTTATAGGTAACCGCACCAGTTTCCCCTCTGAACTAATTGTATTTTTATGTAGAAATGGCACTATAGAATGCATTACAATAAAAAAGGGCTCATAAGCCCTCTATGCTTCAGAGCATGAGCCAGCAATTACTAATGGGATAGGAAGAAACTTACCTTCTGTTGTATAAGTTGTTCCATAATTATATATGAATGTTTCTTTATACCTTCCTCTAAAGTATCTTGTATTGGCCCCATCAGACAAGACAATTAACTAAAGAGGCCTCTGTTTTATCCAGTATGACATTTCATATGTGGAAAGTTCTCCATGCCTGCATCTTAACAAGGGATTTAGTTTCCCCTCACTGCTTGTATAACCCCCAGATAAACCTTAGAACTACCCTGAATTCAAGAAACTTTGATAACAATACTGGGTTTAAATAGCTAGCAGGGTGGAGATTTTGTCAGCACCTAAGGGAATTAGGCTCCTTTGAAAATCCCTTTCATTTTCAGTTACCACAGTAATACATTTTTGTTGCTCATAGGTATACACAGAGGGTGGGATTCACCAGGGGGACTTAGGATGAGCACTGCCTCACCTAACTTTTAGGAGCTTTGCCATCAAGTCAAATTCACATCCCCAAGTTAGGCATTCAGGTGCCCTCTACAATGAAAGGGGAGAGTTAGGTGCCTAAGAATGGGTTTTATAAAATCCAGCATGCTCCAACTTGCACATGGTGGTTCTCCATTGCAGCGTCTGCCATGGGTCGTTTACCAGGACTATGGAAGCAATGTAATCTCAGCACGACAACCAAGTTCAGAATCTATTTGAGCTGTGTACTGTTGTACGATTGTGAAACATGGACACTATGCCACTCAGACTGGGGAAAGCTGGAGGCTTGCCACTTAAAATGCCACCGTTGTACACTGGGTATCAAGTGGAATTATTTCATTTGTAATGCAGGGAGTTAGGCATCTAACTTGAGAGGGAGGTGCCTCCCTCTGGACCACTCGGGAGTCACTACTGAGAATCCTCCCCTAGAGTTCGGTGCTGAAGTCAGATCAGGCCTTTTAAAAAACTGAGCAGGAAGCACTGGATCTCTGTCTCCTGTTGAAGACGTTCAACTTTTGTGTAAATAATTAAATATTCATTGGGCCACAGACAGAGAGGTTGGGTCTCTCCTGGGACATGGGAGACCCAAGTTCCTGCTACACAGGAACAGGCAGACTGGGAATTTGAACACAGGTATTGCTCTAATCACTGGGATAAATGGTGGTGGATATTTTATGCAGGACTCAATCCAATAGACATGTTAGCCTCAGAGGATGCCTACCAGACTGGGCCCAGCCGGCAAGATGGGACAAATACCTACTTTATGAACCCTACTGGGCCTTAACCAGTAAGCTGCTCAGTCATGCTAGGACTCAGGCAGCTGTGTACATGCCCTGTGTCAGAAAAGGGACTTTACCAGTGGAAAGTGAGGCACCTACAGGCTTAGGGGGGAGCTGAGCAGGGTATTTTGAACATCTGAATTTTGGATATAGGTGCCTGGATGCAATTTGCAATCTGGATAATGTAAGGGGACTGTTGCCACCTTACTAACATTCAGTGGGGGTGTTTTGGTTGGCTAGCTCCCAGTACTAAAACGGGAAGGGTCTATGGGAAACCAGGACCCTGAGACTGATAGTCCCCAGGAACAATGGGGAGAGGCCAATGCTCCAGGTCAGCCTGAATGACAGGGCAGGCAGGCTAATCAGGGAGTCAGGAGGCCAGGGAGGTCCCCTCCATGTGAGCTGGATTTGCCTGGGTCAGAGCTAAGGAGAAAGCAGGGGCCCAAACTGAGCTGGGGAGCAGAGCTGTGCCAGCCAGAGGGACCAGAAAAACAGCCCAGTGCTGGGAGCAGAGCTGAAGCAACCAGAGCCAGAGAAGCAGCCCAGGGAGCTGGAGGCAGAGTGGGGCTGGGGCCGGGTGTCGTGAGCAGCTGGGGAGAGCGAGGGGGACCCTGGGCCCAGTACAGGGAGACGCCTCAGCCAGGAGGCTCTGCAGGCCAGACTCAGAGGGGGATTGGTAACCCTGACAGGGCAGGGGTAATGTTGGGAAGAAGGGCCCTGCCACCTAGAGCCTGAGAGCGTGTGGCCACCACCACAGCGAGCGTCCAACCCACAGCATCCCTGCGGCAGAGCCAGGGCCTGAGAAGAAGGCCTGGGACTTACAAGGAACAGACTGTGAACTGCCCTGACATTCCAGAGACACTGTTTGTGATGTTCCCTGCCACAGAGTGGGCTGATGTGTTTATTTTAACCTTCCCCATTTTTCCTTATTCTTTTTAAAATTAATTGTTGATTAAATAACTTGCATTTGCTTTAACTTGTATGTAATGGTCAGTGGGTCAGAGAAGTGCCCAGTGCAGAGAGAGTACCCCAGAGTGGGGAAACCCTAGCCCCTGTTCTAGGTGACCGCAGCAGGGTTGGGGGTCGAGCCCCCCAGGAATCCTGGGCCCAGCCTTGTTGGGGTTACGAGGACTCTGCCAGACAGGAGAGTGGAAGGGGAGTCCTCAAGGGCAGGGAGGCCACTGGGTAAAGGAAATGGGAGCAAGGACTCGGATCCTTTCGCTAGCCCACTTCACCGGGGTAGTGCAGAAGCCAGGAAAGTTCCCCACAATAGCGGTACTATTACCCTGCTTACAATAAGAAGAGCTATGGTAAAAAAAAAAAAAACAAAAAAAAAAAACAGGAAAGTGGAAATAAGACAAAATTTCCCAGAAGCACGTATGGTAGACTGGGTGACCTTTCCTAAACATTTTTATAGCCTTATGTTGTTACAGGTTGACTTTATAAATTTAGCCTGATAGACAATTAACTTTCTGAACTTCACCCTCATGAACAAATTATAAGCTTTATTAAACTACGTATGATATTTAGATCTTTGAGGACCACTTTTGCTTTCTACTCCAGTTCTGGAACTTCCCTCTAGAATGATCTTTTAATTTACATCAAGCCATAAGGCTAACTTTTCACTTCAGCATATAAATCTCACGTCACCATATAAATTGAATTCTAACCTCTTAACCTAGATCCATGTGGTCTTAAAGCTATGACAACTTAGATTTTAACTGAAAGCAACTATACTAAGATGTTGACTTCTTTTCTGGGATCTGACTAACAGATTCCATTAGTTTACATACAGAAATCTCGTGACAAATCTAGCAGTTGAAGGAAACCTAACATTGCTTTTGATATCTGCAGGGGAGAAGAGAGAGGCTGGAAACTTTCAAGAAAGTAGAATACTGACCATTAAAAACAGGGGACAGGTGATACAATGGATCAGTGCACTAACTATTCAACTGGAGATTTATGGCCTGTCTCTGCTCTCACACTGGTGTAAGTCAGGTATAACTCCACTGAAGCCAATGCAGTTACACATATGTAAAGTTGATGAGATGAGTATCTGCCTACCTCCAGAAGGAAAACATATACCCGTTGACTTGCAACGACTGACTTTGTGACATCCTTTTTCAGCAGCCGTTCATACACTCATGTTCAGTGCTGCTGGCCTAGTGCCAATTTCAGATGAACAATGGCATATCCAGGCCAACAGCTACATCCTCACAGTGTGGCAGCAATTCTGGACAAGACATGCTGATGAATTTCAGAAGCTCTAACTTGCATCCACCTGTTTGCAACCTTGGACACAGGTCCTGGACTCGAGTGTCACAGAGTGATCATCACAATGCAGAAATTTGGCTTAGCTCAATCTTCAGAGTTCAACTAAAGGGCAGCAATGCAGGTGGTCAAACGTGGTGGAGAGAGTGCACAATTAGAAGACTGGAGGGGGAACTGCAACACCTTGTCACCCTTGATGCAGCAGTTAGATGGTTGACCACCACATATCAACCACACGTTGCATACAAAAGATTAACAAAGGCCAATTCAGAGGTTGATTCTGATGTTAAAATAACTGGTAAAACAGTTCCTGGTGATGCATAATTTAATTCCTAACCCATCTTTGCCCAAAATCTCATTTTCTGTATACACGGCATGGTACTGTTAAAGCACGGTGCATATCTACAGGTGGGTGCGGTACAAACATAGATAAAAAGAATTAAACAAAGATTTCCCAGCAAAAAAAAAATAAAAGAGGGGGGGTTTTGTTTTTGCCTAAATCCAGTTCTACATGTCAGCTGTCTCCTGACACTGTGATGGTGAAGAGGCCACCGCACACCGTACCTTTCGCACTGATACTGCGAAGATCTGTGATTTTCATTAAGATCTTTGGAAACATGTGAGGCTTGTTGGGTCGTCTCTTTCTGATATAAATTTTCAGGGCTTCCAGCAATGGCTCCTGTAGCTTATCCACTTTTGCTGGTTCTTCAAGGTCCTGGCGGTCTGGAGAAAATAAAAATTCTGCCATTGGTATAAATGTAATGTTTTTCACAACCTTCAAACAACAAGAGATTTCTCCGTGTTCTTGAATGAAACTCTGTAGGTCTCTCGATTTTTAGTTCATTCCTCTTTCACGCCCACCCCTCTGTGTCTCTTCTTTCGGTCATCATCCTTCTGCCGGAAGAGAACAAGCTGGGAGTCTCCTCCTATCTTACCCATGCTGTTTCTTAGTTACTTGGAGGCATTACAATACGAGCAATGCAAAACCCTTACTACCCTGCTTCCTGTCTCTCCCTCCCCAGGGGATGAGCATGCTGCTAAATGTAACATTTTGAAATTAATTTTGTTAGTGTTTATTTTTATAATGAGACTCAACTAAGTTAAAAGGCCACATTTGGTTATTTGATCCTTGAGCAAGTCAATTACCTTTGCATATCAGCAGATGGCAGCACTAGCCTGAACTACAACAAATGTCACTGGAAACATTAAGGATTCTGATTTGCCACTCACACTAATGATGATGTCTCACATTAAGAAAACCAGTTATTCTGATGGGTTATGCTTAGAAAAATATTTAAATAAAAGTTATATTAAAGATATACCACTAGTTTAACAATCACACTTCTGTCTCTAAATTTTTTGCTAGCTATTGCTGTGGGTAACACCTAAGAAATTAGAGAAAAAAAGTTGTTTGCTATGCGCATTTGACAGTACCTAAGCATATACTTCGAATTTAAGTCAGTTTCTCCTGCTCGTGTCAGAGTTTTGCATAGTAAAAGGTGAAAGAAAAGCATTATTTTAAAAAGAGTTGTAAAATTTGGCAGAGACACTCAGGTGCAGCTGAAATACTTTTTGAAATTGACTAGATTTTAACTTGACAGTGTCTGTTTACATAAGTCACGGTCAAACCCAAGAAATCAAGTCAGCACCACTAGTTTATTTGTTTGAGTAAAATCTTGTTCATAATTACAATTTTGTAAAGGAGGATTGAGCCCAGGATCTCTCTGTCTATATATGTATGTGTGTGTGTGTGTGTGTGTGCACGCATATGTGTAAACATACACACACACACGTGTATGTGCACACATATTTTGGACAGCAGTTGAATAAAAAATTTAAAAATCCCTCTTGTACAAAAGAAATTGTGTGCACATAATATCATATATAGTTTACAATAAAAAAAAAAAAGACCCAATGGGATAAATCCTGCATTCCTCTCTCAGGCAAAACTCCCAGTGATCTAGCTGACTGATTTCAATGGCAATTTTATTTGTATAAGGACTACAAACTTTGGCCAAATGAAAAGCCCTGAATGTAATTTGCATATAGAAATTAAAATATTGCATAGATCTATCTATCTATATATAATAAATATATTACATATTTATTTAAATATCTATTATTTAAATATCTAATTATTATCTATTTTAGCAATGTAAATTATTAAGGAAGGAGAGATCCTAATGGATTTGTTTTTAAAGTATCCAAGTTCACGCTGTACAGTACCTCCACAAATTAAGCAGATGGCACTAAGTAGGCCTGTTTCTGTGTCATCCATTTCCAAAGGCAGGAGTTGGTTGGCAAATGTGAACACAAGGTCAGTTAGCGGACCAAATCCGGCATTGTGCATCTGAGTTCGGTTTAGGGTAAGGCCATCTGAAAATGTCATAGTGTCTTGCTCGGGTGTGTATCTTGTGCAAATTCTAAGGATCTGTGGGAGGAGGGAAAAAGAATGAAATTTGATGTTCATCCTAGAAAAGATTTGTCATGAAGAGTCCAGACAGCTTTTGTGATATAGCAAACTACTCATGAGGCCATAGTATACATACCCCAAAATATTTATTACATAAAGTTAAGATTTATGCTATTGCTGCCAAAATTTATTATTACAAAGTGCATGGAGACAAACTGAAAATGCCCAGTCTTCTCTCTGCTAAATGTTTAAAAAGTCGGCAATTTTCTAGGCCAGTCAACTTCTCCCATGAATTCCCATTTAGCCAAAATGATCACAAGACTTCTGTTCCCAAGGTTTGTGTAAGTCATGAACATTATCCTGATAGATACACAACAAACCATTAGTACCCACTATCAGTCTAAATGTACAGTGGTGTTTCCTTGTAACTCTACCCCTAACATATTGTCCTTGGTCCTATCAGTAACAGCACACCAGCCTTGTGTTTGGGCTTACACACATTTTAGTGATTTTTTTGGATCTGTTCTATATAACTGCTCCAATTCCGAGTAAAGTCTCAAAAATACAATGAATAAGGACATACAAAAACTTTCCTGAGCCTGTCCCCTCTGCGTGTGCATCAGAGAAGTAACAGAACTGAGTGGAGCTGCAAGGACCAGAGGCAGACTTCATAGCAAACGGGACTGTGCTACCATCTGTACACAATCAACTCTGTAGGAGTCCGCAGATCTAGTCAGAAGACGGCCTAACTGGGAGTGGTAGGACACGTAAAGTAGCAAAGGCAAATTCACAGTTGTGATTTTTCAAATGAACATATCACCACAGAACAATACACTTTTAATTAGTACCCAATACATTCTGAAGTGTTCTTCCACCATCACTCTGGTCCCTACCACCTCTCTTAGATTGCTGCACTTCCTGGGAGATGTTAGGGCTGGTAGCTGGAAAGTGAGCAGGCAGCACAGAGGGGATAGTTCTATTGAAGCATAAAAGCATTTTTCACCTATAACAAATACTGCATTTCACTACTGTTTCCTGACAGCATGCAACTGGGTGTGAGGCTCACATTTGAAAGCATTCTAGCTTTGGGCGGTCACTTCAGTGAAAAATCATAATCTGATACAGTGACTGTATTTTGATTATGTTGCCCCATCAATAACGTGCTTTTCATCTTTTGTTGATCTAAATATCTCTGTTCCCATAAAGCTTTGCTACAGACACATACTTTGAGCTTGCTCATGCCTCCATTTC
Source organism: Dermochelys coriacea (assembly GCF_009764565.3). Classification (NCBI taxonomy): domain Eukaryota; kingdom Metazoa; phylum Chordata; order Testudines; family Dermochelyidae; genus Dermochelys; species Dermochelys coriacea. The sequence continues at coordinate 199,504,067 of NC_050069.1, forward strand.
AAGTCAGTGGGATTTTTGCCTCTGACTTTAATGGGGGAAGGATCTGAACCTATGCTATTTCATTTTTCTCTTGGTGTGTAAGGACACAGCCCCACAGAGACTAAAGTTATTCCAGTTTTTCCCCCTTCACATCCCTTGCCCTCAAAGACCTTCTGTCATGGTGATTCTTCCTGGTTTTGAAGGCACACCAGCACTCTCTCCCTCAAGCTAGTAGAAGGATCTCTAGAGATCAACACAAAAAGTTCTCCATCCCCCAGCGGCTGAGTTTAACACCTCTGCAACTGCTCCTTTCCTTTGCCAGCCTGAGAACTCACTTCCGAGCTTGTGACAGACTGTCTGCAGAGCTGGACCAACTTTTTCTTCTTCGTTTATAATATTTTCTGTCTGTTCTAAGTTCCAACCTGCTCCTTTACTTGGTCCTGTTCAGCAATCAGAACGCTGGGAACCCTGTTGGCTGGGAAAGAGGTTCCTTTTCTTGCCGTTGAAAGCATCTTATATTATTTTAGGAGTTGAGGCAGTGTAGATTACAGTAGGTTTACTCGTGTGTGTAAAGCCAGTCAGGACTGACCCTCAGCAAAGTAGAACGTTCCATTATAGGATGGGGAGGACTCGACATAGTGTGAAAATGTGCAGATAATACATTTAGAATGCTCTGCATTTGATTAGTAAGTGTTGCCAGGCGTAGCTCTATGGTACCACAGTGATGCATTCAGTATGTAGGTGCCAGGCATTTCTTAAGAGATAGAAAGAACTCTTATGCCAATTAAGACAAAACCATTATATGTAAAAGTTTCCTGGATGGCATGGATTAATTTATATAGTTGTTGAGTTAATGAAGAACATGGGTACAAGGACGCAAGTAAAACTGACACAGCCCATCACATACATTCAGGTTACATATGGTGAAAAACAGTTTATAAAATTTCAGGTTTTACTTTGAAAGAACACACAAAAATATAATTGATTGGCTGGCTAAGCTCACATTCATATTCTTTGCCTTGACAATGCTACTTTCTCAGGGTTTGACTGCATCTATTTCCTGTACAGCTAGCTTACTTTGTTTAAGAGACTCAACAAAAAAAGATTTACACAAATACAACCTAGCACAGAGAATTTTAATTATTTCTATAGCTACAGAAGCTCTTACTCAGAAGCCCTCAAATACTTGGCTGCTGACCAATCTGCGGTTGGTTCTTTCATCTTTGCCTGGCAACAATGTTCCAAATGAGAGGGGAGGAGAATCAAAGGGAATGGCATTTAAGAGACCTACAGGGAAGCTTTTCTCTCTCTTTTTAAACCTCCTGTAAAAGCCCTAATATGGTATATTTCTGTATAAGGCACCTCCCCTATTTTCTGTCTTAGCCCATAGTCTGGGCATACATCAAAGTATTAAGAATTCGGGCTGAGGGGATGTGTGTGTCAGAATTAAATATATTTTTCTTTGAATTAGAATATGCTCTGGAAATTCCTTTTTAATCAATGATCAAAAGAGTCAAATATAACTGGTAGCAACATGAACAATTCTGATTAATTCATGGCACTTCTAACACTTTGTACCCACAAATGCCCTCCAGGGTAACTGTTCTTGTTTAAGACAGCGTTGGTAGGTCAGATGTCCTGAATCTTTACAGACGAATGGGTACTAGCCTAATGTATATTTGAGGATTATTAGCAGATATTAACAAACTACACATTTATATTGCCAATAAGTAAAGGTGGGCAAAGCATCTCTTCCACTTTCATTCCCCATGAATTTATAATACCATGTTTTACACTTTAGGGACCCCACAGTTTCCAGCAGCTTATTTGTCAATGATTTGTTTTCTTAAATCATTTTTTTTAAATTATAATAAAAGAAGAGATAAAATGAACAAGAATCTCGATACACTTTAACCGAATGGACAGCAGAGCATCTATCGTTTAGCAGAGCATGCTGTTTGTTGTGAACAATGTGATTTGCTTTGCTTCTTCTATCATGGAACTCAGAGCTGTAGGGGTGTAACTCCTTCCCTATGAGAACCACAGCGACAACAGTGGTATCCAATAAGACAGTAGCCAATGCCGGTCAGATTTCCAACTATCTGACTGGCAATTCTTAGATTTCAGTTCTTTTTAATTTGAAGTTGCAAGATAATTTGCAAAATTAAGCCATAGCCCAAATGTAGAGACCTTTAATGCTAGTATTATTCACGCCCCCGCCCCCATTCTTCCTCAATAATGCATACAGGTGGGACTCACAGTGGGGTTAAATGACACAGTGCTAAAAATACATGAACACTGTCTACATTACAGCTTCCATCATAGGTGCCAGGGAGCTGCACTAGTAGAGCATTATGCATCCAATTTTTGCCGGAATGGCATGGCCATGGAGATGTCTTTGTCAGCAGTGCTGTTGACCATGTGACAGAGAAGGGGCACTAAAACACTGGCACAGCAGAAGCTTGGATGTCTCTCTTCTGCAGTGCACCTGAACTTGACTGGAGCAATCAGCTCCCAGCTTTCTTTCAAGTGCCTCCTCCCACACCACCTTACGATTAAACCCTGGGACAGGTCATCTAAAACATTTTGAATTGTGTGGTACTTGTTCCCTTCATGCAGAACGGAAAAACACAATGGCCTTACATAATCATTACTAAGCCCTTTCTTAAGCAAACTCCTTGTCAAGTAAATATCAAGTATAGATTCACTGCAGAACACACGGGGAATAACAGTACATTGAAGAGCAACAGATACACTGATATTTTTGTTTTAAGTCAAACCACTGTCTAGAAACATCCTGCCCTAAGTCTTTAATATTGTTTAGATTCCGGAGTGCAGCCAAGTGTTTTAATTGTCACACTGCAGTGAAATGCCACTTGCAGCCATAAATAAAGTTCTTATGCATGATTAAAGCATCCTTTGTTTTAAGGAATATTTTTATCTTCAAATATCTGGATTCCTCATGAAGGAAGAACAAATAGCAAAAAAATATGTTACACAAAAGGAAAAGGAACACATTCAGAAAGCTAAATTTACAAAGCTCTCACTGCTGTTAAGCAGTCTCTTTTAAACAGATTTATAAAGGCAGTCTTGACTTTCTTTCAATAATATTGTTTTCACTTTTTTTAAACCGGTTTGATAGGCAGTTCGATTTCCTGGAAACAGAAGCCACAGCAGGTGCTCTTGCAAAAATCCAGCAGTGACATGTTCAAATAATTGTCAGTTTGCACCTATTATTTTGCACACAAGAATGCCTTCTTAGTGTCACTGCATGGGTTTTATAACACGCAAAATAACAATGATAATTTTAGGGATTAAAGCAGAAAAATTCTTACTTCTTGTACCAAAGGAATGAAGACAGATTGAACTTTCCTTCTCAGCTACCGACAACAATAGATAGAACTATGAAGTGACAATAATCTCTCCATTTTTAAGGCTGTGACCAATTTTTCAACAAACCTTTTTTCTACTAACTTTGCCAACATTAAACCAATTTGTGTGGAATTTCTTATGTTTGCTCCCTAGCCACAGGAGAATTTTTCTGTTCATTTGTGGATAAGCAGAGAAGAAATCCAGACATGGCGACTTGTAAAATAAGAAGCAATAACTTCCGCAAAGATTTCTGAATTCTTTTTATTTTTAGTAGCATTTTATCTCTACAAGTCTTGGCTTCAGATTTGGCTTAAATTATGACATTTTCAGTGAGGACAGATGCTCCTAACTGTTCTCCAAAGCTTGGCATTATTCACTATAATTTTTCTGAGTTTAAAAGAATTCCACAGCCCACACTGGATGGATTTTATGAAGTTCATAGCCACAGTCAAACTGCCAGGGTATAAAGGATTTTAAGAGTTCACAGTGGTAGTTAGTTACCATATGAAGTCCACAAGGCTGATAATTTATAAACTCTAAAGGAACTCTGGGCAGAACTCATGTTAGCAGGGCTGAATTAAGGCAAACTGGGACCCTAGATTTAAAAAAAAAAAAAAGTGGGTCCCTGACCTCCACAGCTCCATTCCTAGTGGCATCACCTACATGTGCTACTTGGGCAGGAGTCTCCACAGGGAAGGGACCACAGCAGCCCCACAGGGTTTACTACTCTTGGGCTGGTGGTGAGGGTCCCACAGGGGCCCAACTGCTTGGCTGGTGGCTATAGTAGGGCAACCTAAAGAGTGGCAGCAGGCCAGGGAGGAAGAAAGCTGTGGTCCCCTTCTTCCTGGTCAATCCAACATGGAGGCAGAAGTGGCAGCAAGGTGATGGACTAGGTAACCCTTTTTCCCTGGGGTACCCAAAGAAGAACAGGAGGTCCCAGCCTGCCTCAAAACAAGACTCAATGGAGGGTCAGGGAAGAGGAAGCCCCCAGCCCACAGGAAAAGGATTAGCAACCGCAGGACAGTGCAGATTGTGAGCCTACTCCTTCTATTCTCCTCCTGCCTCGTGACCCAGAACTGAGAAGTGGTAGGATCCCTTACTCACCAGGACAGGGTGGGGATGAATTTCCATTGTGGAGAGAGGTGGCCACACATGGCAATCCTGCACTCCTGAAAGTTCTGTAGAACTGAAGGGCATGTTTCCAGGGCCAAGCATCCTTCTGGCCCTGCAGTTAAAAAGCTCTGCAAGCTTCCCAGATCTGCTGTGTCCCAGTATCCATGGCTCTTGAGGTCTGCAGGGTATATATACCCTGCCTGTAGACCCAGAGAGCAGCCGGACAAACACTCCTGCAGATTTCACGAACTTTCTAGGAGCAGAGGGGCATGCAGAGTTTAGTAAATGGCAGAAACTTCAAGGAAACTTCCATATGCCCAAGCAGCACATCGTTGTCTGTTCAGAGGTGGAGCTGCCTGGAAAGGACTCCCTGGCTCATTACTAGTGTGTGTATCCACACACGTAATTATTGGCACTTACATGAGGTTGTGTCAGCATGTGAGAATATACAGGGCACGACTGTTCTTTTTTCCCATAAAATAAGTTTTTCAGAGGCTGGTGGCAGGAGAAGTTGAACAAGTTCACCTCAGATTGGGGAATCCAGTGCCACAAATCAGGCTCTTCCTCCCTCCTTCCCCTGGGAGGGCATACCACCATTGATGCAGGAAAAAACACACCATATCCCGCTGAACTGAATGTAGAAGGAAGACTGGCGTGTTTAGGACAGGCTGCTCCAGACACAGGACTATCCTGGAGTCAGTCAATCTAGCTGTATAGAGAGGAGCAAAAAACAGCCCATTCACCAGGCTGGGTAAACATCATGCAGAAAGTTGTGAGGATATGTTTTTCATCTGTTTAGTTTGTGGAAGCAGTGGGGAATCCAAGAAGTGATACAGGAAAGACAGAAAGATGTGGCAGGGAGTAAGAGATTGAATGAGATGCACACTGCCCGCACATAAATAACAACAGATTCAACACTCCTAAATAGGGAGGTGAGAATAGAGACCCATGGGAGAGGAAGAGGGAAGTCACTAGGAGCACAAGTGAAGAGGAGAAAAAAGTCATGGTCCCAGGACGGAGAGCTGATGGAACCCCAACCGGGACACAGGGGTGGAGGAAGAGGAGAATCCTCCAAAAGCACCTGGGAAAGAGCACCTGGGAAGGTAAGAGAAGAGCCAGGAAACATACAAATCACAGAAGCCCCAGGAAGAGACCAAGTGGATGGTCCATAGTGTCAAAAGCAGTAGCAAAGTGGAGGAATACAATTATGGAGGAGTGGCTTCTAGACATGAAGAGGAGATTATATCAATTACAACACCTGAAATTCTTATCGGATCTGAGTTTGTGTTGAGCACCCTACAAAACTTTTATTGTTTTAGCTGACCAGATTAGCGTGTATATTTCAACACTATATGTCCCCCCATTAGAATGCAGGTATATTCCAGCTGTGAAAACATGCTCTCATCCCATTTCCACATTAGACAAGTAACAGTAGACACCATTTGCTGAATTCCCAAGGCAGAAACAAAAATGGTGTCATGAGAGAAATTGACACATCAGGCATGCCCTCCAGCTGCCTTCAGCATGCACCATTCCTTAGACCACCAGCAAGATTAATTTCCCCTGTTCACAAAACAAGGAAAGAAATACCTGTGAATGTGTATGTGGTATGTGTGTGTGGGAGCAATACATGCGTAGTGGATGTTCAGTATGTGTGCATTATGATCTCAGCAATATGCACGTATAGGCACTGTGTGGTGTGTACATGTAAGTGCAATGTTCATGCAGTATGTGCGGTATGTATGCAGCATGCATATGTATGTGCAGCATTTGTGTATAGAGTGTGCATTCTGTGTACAAATGTAAAACCAAATAAAGGGTTTGAAATACATCCTTATAATTATGGGAAATAGATTATTGCAGGAAAAAACATGCATTATTAATACATTGCTAAAATTACTGACATTTAATTTAAATAAAAATACGTAATTGCATTCCTATTCAGATTAGATATAGGTAGCGCAGGTTTAGTTAATGTGCTGGGCATTTCACAGACAGAAGATGTGCCACATGATTCTGTGGTTGTTATGGTAATTGTCTTTTTCTTCTTTTTAAGCAGGACATAAAATAGTCACATAAAACCTGCATAAATGTCAAAGGAAAAAGTTACGTCTCTCCACTATATAGAAGCCTGAGCTTATTTTTGACAAATTTCAGGTTTTTTCCCTTTATTGGTAATTTAAGTTTTTTGCTGTAATTCACGTTCAGTTTTGTTGCTTTCCCTTTTTGAGAGGAGCTGAGGAAAGGTGGGCAGATAATGAGGAGGGACGTGCTTTGATAAATTTTTGAAGTGTGGCTTGAAGGTTGCCATATTTTCTGTGATATGGTGCATCACTTTCTCAAGAATCAGTCTTTGCTATGTACTTGCAGAGTTAAACATCAATCATTTTGCTATTACTAAGATAAAGACCACTTATATTTTTGTAAAATCTACCAAATAAATTTTCACTCAGTCACTTTGACCATAAGTTAGGAGTATTTGAAAATTTAAGATAAAGCACCAGCTACAAAGTCTACACCTCACAATTTTTAAAATTTTAATAACCTACAGGAACCTAAGGAATATGTGCAACTAGTATAACCATTAGAGAGAGACACAAAATAGAGAGAGAGCATATCCTCAAAGCTAAGATAGCATTCAATGCTGAAGCAGAGTTAACATTTGGATTTTAACCAATCAGAATTACAGCTGATGAGCATTCCTACAGAACAAGAGGCCCCAAATAGAAGGGAGGCATCTTAAGAGCTAAGGTTCAGGGGTGAAGAATTAAGATATGTATACTCTCCCCATACTGTTCTGCAGCAATACATTAACCATTTGTCACTTCAACTTCACAATTATAAATCAATTCTCTACCCATAACTCAGGCAGAATACGCTTGAGACATGTCATACTTTATAAATTACTGTATGCCTTCTGGTGTAAGAAGAACTTAGCTGGGTCTTATCATAACAGTGCTAACAACGACAGGCATGCAGTTGGGAATAAATGGAGAGACCACACACAGCAACGACGAGACAGTCCAGTATGAATGAAAGCCTATAAGCAAGGGGCCAATGAGAGGTGAATCTTGGAAACTGTAGGGAAACCTCAACTTTCCCTTTTTTATGGGCCAGAGAATAATCTCTCTCCCTCTCTCTCTCTCTCTCTGTTTCTCCCATATATCAATGTCACCTATAAGAGATCCTTCAAAATGGCTTTTGACAAAACAAGAAGAAAAGGTCAGAGCAGTTAATATTCCCCTCAATATGATTTCATTTGAAGTTGTGCATTTGTTAGGGATTCCATGATTAATTACTTTAACTGACAATTCTCTAGGATAAACTCCTGGCTGAGGCCAAACAAAATACATACAGTATAGCCATCCAACAGAAGGCTTTTCAGGCCCATGGAGGCATTGCATAGACTTTGGGGTTTACTAAAGACAAGAATAGTTCTGCTTATCAGAAAACCAGATGAGAAGATCATTATTTTTCCCCAAAACACATTTTGTTCTTGGCGCAATTTCAGTTTTATTATAAATTACTATAGTGAATAATAATAATTCATTTGCATTTCTAGAGCACCTTTCATCTGAGGATCTCTGATCTCTCTGCAAAAAAAAATAATTCATCCTCACTGCACTCTGTTGAAGAACATTAGGTCAGTGTTGTTACCCCCGTTTGCCAGATGGGGAAACTGAGGCCAAGAGAGGTTAAGTGACTTGCCCGAACAGACAAAGTGAAAATCGTTGCAGATTCAGGAGTCAAACCCCAAAGTTCTATTGGTCCAGTTCCCTGCTCTTGAGTATACTCCCTCACATGTGATTTTAAAATTAAACTTGGCATTTTGCTAAAATTTAATGGTGTTAATTTGAAAGTACTTCTCTATAGTGAATTTTAGCACTACCAGAAGTTTTCTGTATTGACATATGGTGCATTTAAGGGTTGGCTCGGCATCTGCCTCCACCTTTAGGTTCAGCAGATTCCATCATTACAACTTGGGAAAATCTTGATCTAAAGATTTATCATCATCATTGTACTCTTTTATCACATCCATGGCATCAGAGGTACAAGCCATCCCAAAGCTATTATATAGTGAAGGGTCTTTTTAGGCATCCCCTATGTAGACCCATAAGTGTAGTGTTCATAATGAAACCTCAGTTTCACATTAACAACGGGGGAGGGGGAGGAACAAATTGTTTTCACCACAATTTAAACACATTTGAGTAGATACAAAGGGCCAAATTCTGCTCTTCAAGCAGCCAGGCTAAAATCAACAGAGCCTGAGGACAGATTCCATGCTTTGAAAGGGTAACCTTTATTCTCCCTTCTCTTCTCTCACGTTATCCATTGCCATGTTTCTGGTGACAAAGGCTTCTAAAAGGGTAAGATCATCCTAAGTAATATACCTATATGTATGCACTAATGTCTGCTCTCAGTTACACTAACTATCCCATTGATTCATTTGCACCAGTAGAACTGTCACAAAACCTGGTTCTATCTCACTAATGACTTCTGTCTGCAACACAGTGCAGTATAAAACACAACGTAATGCAACAATAGATTGTAAGGTACAGATACATACCAAGATGTCCAGGCAGGCTGCTTTAAGCAGAGTGATCTGATCTGCAATGGTCAAACTTGTAAAGCCAGGCAATCGTTTTGCAAATTCCACTATTTTAATAATGCACTTTGTAGCAAGTTCACTGAATTTGTCCCAAAGCCCAAGGTCCAGTCGAACCCGATGGTCTGCGCTAGAGTTCTGGAAAGAAGCGAAGGCATCATAAATCAGCAATCTCCTGTTCAGTGAAGAGACTGATTTGCTAGTAAAATAATAACTCAGTATTTCTGCTAGAAGTGATTTCTATTAGCATTCCGGGCATTTTCTGAAAAGTTTGCTGTTGTGATGCTGCTGTTTTTAAACTTGGGTTAGTCTCCTAAAAATTCTTTGAATCTTTCTGTTACTTATGATTACAGAGGCCATCTGTACACAGAATACCACATGAACTTAAACATTCCAAATGCCACTAGCGTCGTTCTTCCCTGTCATTATATAATGAGTGCATTGAGACCAACAATTTACATTTGAACCCCTGAAAATAAAATGAACAGCGGATCTTGAATATTGGCTCCTCATCTGGAAAAAGCAGCAAAATATTTTGGAACATAGTTTCACTTATTTAAGGTCTTAGAAAATTGGTTCTACAGAATTTCTCTCTCTGTGGCTCTATGAAGGTTTTAAAGCTCTCTCAAAATACTGTCCCTCATGAATTGAAGAGTCATTCTTTACATAATGCTACAACTCCCCCTCTGACTATGAAAGCACTATGCACAATGTTGAAGGTAGTACATTCATTTGAGAGTATAGAGTTCCATATTTTACATCACGTTTGCCTATCAAACTTCGGGTATTATGAATACATTCTAAAAAGACATATTCCCTCACTAGTTGTGCCTACATATGAACACACAGATGTACTTTGGATTAAGATGCCTCCTTGCAAGATCCATGCTGAAGTGATGGAGTTTATGTTTTCACAATTTTAAAAGGAGGTTAAACTTCCCCTCCACTCCCAAATCTGAGTTGGAGTTGAGAATCAAGTCTGTAACATTTGCATGAATCCATACCTCTAATAGTCATCTCTATGTTTAAATGTGCTCTCTTTTTAAAAAGACAGAAACAATATCCCATCGTTTCTATTTACAATCTATCCTGCAGAGCTATTAAAATCAACTTGATTTTTTAATGACACAAGAGAAGACAAGAGGAAATGTCTCTATAACTCTAAATATAAAGAATTCCCTTCAAAATGGATCAAAAGTAATGGGTTAACTGTCACTGTAATTCCCTTTGCAATATTTCTTGCAGCTCCTGACTATGCATCCTTCAGATTTATTTTATTTCATCCTCAAGGACCTTGGTGAAATACAGTACATCGGGGGAAAAATAAGATCAAGATGCGCAGTCATTCAGGCTGTAATTAAATTTAATAAGCAGTTTATCCAGTTCATAGAAAGATGGCATAGGATAGAGCTACACAAAGCAGAGCCTAAAGCAGGAAATCATTTTACAATAGGGTATCCAGCTGGAAAAAAAAGATGTTGCATGAAACCAGCAGGTGTGAACAAAATCTTCATCAGTATCATATAAGGTTATTTTATCATGCTACACTTCCAGCAAAGGGAATTTTGATGTGTTGTCTATTAAAAGTAATGCATAGCAGTCTTCACAAGATGTAAATCTAACTCCCTATTATGCAAACTGAAGAGAAGAGGCAGTTAATAAAACACAATAATTTGGTGTTTAATTATACTAGTTGCCAGATTCATAGGCATTGGATCTAAAATTGCGAACACATTATTTTCAAAATGCTGCAAATAGAAAGCCTTTTAACATTTTATTTGGTAATGAACACAGTGATAAGTCTCATTGAAAACAGCTATGTTTTTAGCAGCAGTCCTGCATAAAATTGATTCTGCATCATCAATGTAGAGGCTGAACAATAAAACACAGAGTTAATAAAATGCCTCTTGGAAACAGAAACTGATTAGCAATGTTTGGGGATCTTCTCTATCTATGCTATGAAAAAACTTCAAACATGAGGAGTTTTGCAGAAGCATGTTTTTGGGTGCCTTTTCCAAGAGCAGTACATGCATAAGGTTAAAGACTGTGCTTCCTGTAATCCCATTCTAGTGAACATATGGCGGAACAATACTTAATGCTCACTAGTGACATCTTTATCAGTGGCAAAGTCCAACCATGCTAAGAAATCCAATTAAATAGTAATTTTTGCCCCATAAGTTGATCCCTTTTTTTCAGTCATTTTTATTCTCCATTGTAATCCGCTCTATCTCCACATAACAATACAGAATTCAGGAAAATATGCACCCTGTACTGGAATCCCTACTGTCTTTAAAATCCACTTTACAAATGGAACAAGGCTCATAGGTGCTCAGCACATATCTTTGCTGAATGCCAGTGTCATGATATATTAATATATTATCTCTGTAACAGTACAGAACAGTAGTCATGTAACTTTAAAGTAGAACAGCTACAAAGAACAAAATACCTAAAGGATGCCTATTTGTATGCTCTCGGCTAGCAAAGCGCTGTTTGGGACAACCCGAAGCAGGGTCCACAGAGTATTTTCTGTTTAATTTCTCCCTCTATCTTGAGGCTGGATGTAACACAGCTGTAGACTTACAAATAATATCAGTCTCAAGGGATAAGAAGCATAGTTACACTCAATTATATTATAAAGTATGACATCGCTAGAGAAATTACTAAGGCACTTTCTCTTAGCTGGATGACAGTAATAAAACAGATCTATTTATGATGGACTTTTGAAATCCATTATCTTTAAACTGCTTGCTGATTCTCATCATAAAAAGAGCTACACTTGCCCAGCAAATGTACCTGCTAATTCAAATGACCTGGGGAATTTAATAGGAGAGAATTATTCTTCAATTATTGTAAGTAGACTCCTTTTTCTTCTCATTGTAACTGTTAGCAATGGGGACACCTTATAGAAAGGATGGATATAAAATTGTCTAAAACTTATTTTTCACAAAACACAAACAATTTTTAAAAAGGGGAAAATATATTTCCTCCAGGACAGAACACCTAGTATAAAAAGTCTTGGGTTCCTAAATAAACTGCTCCTTGCAGAGCTCAAGAATAAATAAGAATATTCTGATACTTGCACTCCAAATGCTTAGATAGATTTCCTAGGGCTGCATCCCTCTGCAGTGCTTTTTTGGTCTTAGCCATTTTGCCCCTTTGTCTTCTACTGTTACAGATTCTAGAGCCCTTTGCTCTTGTTAGAAACAAAAATACCAAAATCGATGTCAAATGCAATGCTACTAAAAATGTAAAAGAATCCTACCGATGGAGCAGAGTTTCCTCTTTCAAGAAGTCCAGGCCAGTAAGCTCACGAGGTCTGAGCAGTTCTACACTTTATTTCAATGTTAATTAAACATCTCTAGGGTTGCTGTTGTTTTTTAAATTGTGAAGCAGTTTACAGAACCAATCCACCCACTGCACTTGGTAGCAAAACGGTCTTTTACAAGATGTCTAGATTCACTGTTCTACTAAATGATAAATAAGGCCCCCAATTAAAGCATGACTAGGTAATCATCTGGCTGCAATATACTGTTACCATCAATTAAGTGGAGTAAAAAACTTTATGCACTTCTAGCTTTCTTTGGCCTCATAATTTTTCAAACAATGGTTTATTTCTAATTTCTTAGCACTTCTCTGATTTCCATATTTCAATTTCATGTGGCTCATAAAGGACAGTTTATTGTATTACCAAACCCTGCAAACTGATTAATCAACATGGCATGAGCAGCTTACAAATTTTAACCAATTCACGACACTTCCATTTCTCCCTTCCATCCCAATAAGAACTTTTTTAAACTATGGCATTAGAAAACTACTAAGCTAAAGAAGTGAGATTGCATTTTGTTGAGAACAGTGATGTTTGTGATCATTCTTATCCCCAAGTTCTATAAGCAAGGGCAAGCAGCTGTGAAAGCGCAAACCCAGTGCTTATGGGTCTAACCGTTAAGATATAGGCAGGGGTATGACATAGTAATGATGAGTTAATAAAACAGATTCCCATCTAAAATGCTAAGCTGATAACCAAAGTGTAGTCAGACCAGTGATTTAAACAGTCTACAATTCAGATATAGGGGTGAAGCTGTCTGTGAACCTGAAGACAGTAGTGGTATTAAAGTGGTATTCAATCAGTTTTGATGTATCTATGGCTCAGAGCCTGTGAACTTTTTCTGCAGTTGCAGGGCCATAAGATCCTGGTTAAGCCAAAATAGCACTCTTGAGGTGAGGATGGGGTGAGTGTTAATAAACAAGACTCTTATTTAATCCAAGCACCATAAACTAGCAGAGCTGCTAGCCACATTCTCTTCATTCAGCCCGGTGTTAGACTTGTTCGGGCCCAGGGCCAAAAGCCGAAGCCCAAGTACCGTCTCACAGGGCTGAAGCTGACGCCAGGTGGCAGTGCTTGGGTTCGGGCTTGTGCTTTCTACCCTGGGCCCCAGCGAGTCTAATGCTGGCCCTGCTGAAGCCTGAGCCCCACCGCATGGGGCTGAAGCCAAAGCCTGAGCAACATAGCTTTTTTTGCAGGGCCCCCTGTGGCGGGAGGTTGTGCTGTAATTTTAGTTGTCAGAAAGGGTCACAGCGCAACGACATTTGAGAACCGCTGAGCTAAACAGTCAGTGAATGTCATAAGCATTACAAAACCAAGCAACCAGGGGTTGGTCCTATGCCTCCAGAGTTCTCTGTTCTGACTCCATATCAGCAACCACTTGACTCAGCCTCCCATGAGGAACGATCAGATCAAGTCTCTAAGTCAAACTAGGTCCAGCTTCACTGGCTTACTCAGCTCAGGGAGGCACTCCCAGCTAGGGCTCTGAAATCCCTGCTGGCATTCAACCCCGGTGTCTGTCTCAGTGGCAACTCATGCTAGGAGACACCATTGGAGTTGGATGCGGTAGCAACAGCACTAAATGAGCAATATTCTCTGATATGGCACTTATATTTATATTGTTCCAAGAACAAAAAAATAATATAATTATACCTTAGCATCCAACTTACAATGCAAAAATACAGGGGCCCCTGTTTGTGTTTTGACAACATATTAGCCACACAAAATACCAGTACAATAGAGCTACTGTATCAGCCTAACATAAAGCTAACACAGTAACATATTCATATCAGATGGATACAGTTTGTTTGCCACACAGTCTGTGAGCATAAAACTCTGGAATGTTTTCCTGTCTGAGGACATACATTCCAGCTGTGGACATATGATCAGCTCTGACATGGACAAAAAGTGGTTTCCCCTAAGCCCAGAAATGTTTTCCCACACATCTTTCAGAAATGGCCTTATGTTTACTGAACTGCGAGTCTATTTATATGCCATTTTGTTTAAGATGACTTAAATCACAACCTTTTTCTTCGGTAGGAACCTAACACAGGAGATTCACTGAAAAGCCTCCCCACAAATCCCACAATCTTGATGCCTGAAGTTAAGAACGTCCAATTATGTCACCAGCTGGCTGTTATCAAGTTTACAGCCCAGCACAGTGCACCGGTCCCAGGAGAGTTGAACGTGCTTGGCCACTTCAGTAATTCCTGTTATTTAATGGCATGCCTGCATTCATTGTTTTGACTAAGTCTAACATGAGCAGGAGTAAGGAGATACTGTCAGAGAAGCACGTAGCTGTATAAGCTTTTTCCAGGACAAACAATTGTATGTTGTTCTCAAAATCAAATGTGTAAAAGGTTTGTGAAAATATTACATTTTTCTTATTTTTCAACCCTGTGCACAATATTTACACTTGCTTTCTTGCAATTTCATTTTGAGATCTTACAAACAGGGATCTAAGAGCTTTAACCTGACTTACCCCACACCTGGTTAAAAAAAAAGAGTATACTGTACATAGTAAGTCAGTCAATGCCAATTTTCCTTGATTAAGGTTTGAATAATTGAAAAAATTTCAAGTCTGACAAAGCACTACAGGACAGAGCTTCTCATGCACAGACCCAGGATGGATCCCTCGATCTTGGCTGCACAGCACAAGTATCACATCATCTATCCAACCCCTTTGTCCATTTAAGCTGTCTCTGATCTCATGGCCAAACAAGCGAGAACACACCCTCAGTTTTATATAGTGCATGCTGCAGGGTATTTTGCCCCTTCCTCAAACATCTGGTACTTGTCACTGTTAGTGACAAACCACTGGATTAGACAGAGCACAGGTCAGTTCCAGTACAGAAATTACTATGTTACTTACTATGACTTTCACAGTGACTTTATCCATATCGAGCATATCTTTAACTACTGCATTTGAAAAGCTTGACGTGTTTCTTCACTGCCATCTGTATGTGCTGCAGTCTCTTATCCATTTACCAACACACACTACATGTAGATGTACACAGGAAAATTCTGAGGGATGAAATCTGTCTCTTAACCTTTCTACATACAATTGTACATACAGTATAAAGTATTTGGAGGCATGGAGGTGGTAGCCTAAATTACAAACTGGCATTTTGGAATTTGGTTTATTTATGAATTAAAATGGAGAACATAACATCTGCATTCTTCCTGGTCCCAATAGCTAATCTTCACTAGTTTTGAGACTGGGATTAGGCAAGATTTGTAGCTATAATCCAGTAATGTTTAAGAGCACCTCATCCATGAGACTTTAGTTTTCTGGAGCCCAAACATGGTTTGTAGCCTTGTGAAGGAATTTAACAAATTAAGACACTTCTTGCAAAAACAAATGGATGTGCTTAACTTTACGAATGCAAGTAGTCCCATGGACTATACATCCATTTCTTTGCTATGTCAATACTTTAATCTTTCCATCTTTTAAATTAAGATTGGATGTGTTTTCTAAAAAAAGAGATCCCTTACCTTGTACTGTAACTGGAGTTCTTTGAGATGCATATCCCACTTCAGGATAGGCACTTGCCTGTGCACTCTTGATCGGAGACTTTATTTGCAGTGTCCATGCACCCTAGATAACCTCATGCTCTGTTGTGAGGGTATATTATGAGGGCAGACCCACTGGTGCTTCAATTCCTTCTCAAAAGTCCAGCAAGAAGATTCTGAGGCACAGGGGAAAGAGGCAGCGGGTAGTAGAGCATCAATAGGAACACGCGTCTCAAAGAACTCCAGTTACTGTACAAAGTAAGTAACCTCTCCTTCTTCTTCAAGTCGTGTCCATATGGATGCTCTGTTTCAGGGGATTCCCGAGCAGTACCTCAACTACAGATTCAGTACAGACCGTAGAACAGCATCACCGAATACCGTATCAGCTCTGGAAGCAGGCATGAGATTCAAGAAATTGATCTACTTTACTATAATTTTTAGAAAAAGTCTAACATATCCAATCCAACACTACTGTCAGCTGTGTACCTTTCCAAATGTGTTCTTTACAAACAGCACTTACCGTAGTGTATTTCCCCAGCTGGCAGAGAGAGGGGAAGGTTTCCTGGTGAGCTTTCCGAATTTTCTCAGTGAGATCATCCAACTCTGCTGTCATTTCATAGTTTTCAGTAAACTCTTGCTTTGAAGGCTCTTTCTTCTTTTTGTTCCTGTCATTTCTGACAGCTAGAGACAAGAAAGGAGGCAGGTCAGGTGTGATTAATGAGATTACTTCATATTGCTTTCACAGCTCTTCTTCAAAATAATGCCACAGATTTTTTCTGTTTTTACTTTAAACTTTAAAGAAGCTAATTTGGATAGAAAATGTTGCAAAAGTGTAGAAGAAAAGTATTTTTGTTTGTTAAAATGCTATCTGGAAATATTACATTGAGATGGGCCAATGCACCCATTTCTCATGTACAGAAAGTAAAAGCCAACTTTCTATAGCAAGCTTGAGACCTTCTGGAGGTATCTCATTGATAAATAACATACTTTAAATTTCTATGGTGTCTGCCCCCGAGAAGCCCAACCACAACTGTACCCACATTAATGAAATGTCTCACAATAGATTTGTGAGGCAAGAGTTAATAACCCCGTACTATTATTATTATTTTTACAGATGAGGAAATTAATGCACTGAGAGTTGATGTGATTTGCTCAAGCTAACAAAGTCAGTGGCAGAGCTGGGAACTGAACCCACGTCTCCTGGGTCCATGTCCTGTATTTTAACCCTAAAACCATTTCTTCCTATAGGAAACTCTCTCTCAAAATAGGACTTGTGACGTTGCACTCCATATGTTTTATGGAAATATGCTAATGACTGTGAATATGATGTAACTGGAATATGCTTCATGCAAAAGGTCGCTTGTACGGTATCATTACAAAGCTTATGATCTACTGAGTGTGTTCATCCCATTTGTTTGCATGTATTATTTCTATGTCTGGAATTAGGAGAATAAGATATAAACTTGTGTTACTGATGTAAACATATTAAGTGGAAGCCATTAAGGGTGCTTCAGAATCAATGACCTGTGAATGGGTTTGTTTACCCGCAAGCCTTCCTATGCACCTGTCTTCCAGCTACTAAGTAATGAAGAAGAAGGTCTTACAGTGACATGTGATCATGTCATCTGAACTGGAATCCATCTTAAACATGGTGCTTTTCCATTTAGAAGGAGGGGTGTGGATCCAAAGAGAAAAAGATTCCTGCTTTGTGCCAAAGCTATAAAAGGGGATGGAATAGAACAAAGGGGTAGGCCAGTCATGAGAAATCCCCGAGTTACCACCTGAGCTGGAACTAACAAGGATTGTACCAGGGGAAAGAATTGGGCCCAGACTAAGAAGGAATCTAGTCTGTGAAAGAAGCTTACTGGAACATCTCTGAGGGTGAGATTTACCTGTATTCAGTTTCTTAAAAGTATTAGGCTTAGACTTGAGTGTTTTGTTTTATTTTGCTTGGTAACTTACTTTGTTCTGTCCGTTATTACTTGAAACCACTTAAGTCCTACTTTTATACTTAATAAAATCACTTTTGTTTATTAATTAACCCAGAGTAAGTGATTAATACCTGGGGGAACAAACAGCTGTGCATCCCTCTCTATCAGTGTTACAGAGGACAGACAATTTATGAGTTTACCCTGTATAAGCTTTATACAGAGTAAAACGGATTTATTTGGGATTTGAATCCCATTGGGAACTGGGTGTCTCGGTGCTGGAGACAGGAGTACTTGCTGAGCTTTTCAGTTAAGTTTGCAGCTTTGGGGGTGTAGTTCAGACCCTGGGTCTCTGTTGCAGCAGGCTAGAGTATCTGGCTCAACAAGACAGGGTTCTGGAGTCCCAAGCTGACAAAAAAAAAACGGGCTCAGAGATAGCTTCAGCACAACAAATGACAGTCCCAAGGAGGTCTCTGTGACCGAACCCGTCACAGTACTATTCAAAAGATATATCTTTTATGAATCCATTGTTTTACAACAGTATAAACTTAACTCTGTAAAAGCATGTAGACAATGGGCAAATCCGGGTATGGCAGGCATTTTGAAAGCAATAGTAAAAATTCCAATTAAAAAAAAATCCTTATAGATTCCAAAACCAGAAGGGCCTACTGTGATTATCTGTTCTGACCTTTTGTGTATTACAGGCCATAGAACTTCCCCAAAATAATTCCTAGAGCAGATCTTTTAGAAACATCCAATCTTGATTTAAAAATGGTCAGTGAGGGAGAATCCACCATGTGTCATGACACTTGATAAATTGTTCCAATGGTTAATTATTCTCACTGTTAAAAATTTACACCTTATTACCAGGTGAAATTTGTCTGGATTTTACTTCCAGCCATGGGATCATATACCTTTCTCTGCTAGACTGACAAGCGCATTATTAAATATTTGTTCCCAATGTAGGTTTTTCATAAACTACAATCAAGTCACCCCATAACCCTCTCCTTATTAAGGTAAATGGATGGAGCTCCATGTTTTCTAAGTCTTTAATCATTCTTGTGTCTCTTCTCTGAACCCTCTCCACTTTATCAACATCCCTCTTGAATTATGAGCACCAGAACTGGACATAGTATTCCAGCAGTGGTCTCACCAGGGCCAAAAGAGAGACAAAATAATCTCTTTACTCTTACTTGAGATTTCCTATTTATGCATCACAGAATTTCCAGAGCATCCCAATGGGAAGCTGACATTCAAATGATTATCCACCCCTAATCTTTTGCAGAGTCACTGCTTCTCAGGATAGAGTCCCCCATCCTGTAAGTATGGCCTACATTCTTTGTTCCTATTATGTATTAGTTTACATTTTGCCATATTAAAATACATATTGTTTGATTGCACCCAGTTTACCAAGTGATCCAAATCATTCTGAATTAGTGACCTGTCCTCTTTATTATTTACCACTCTCTCAATGTTTTTGTCATCTGCAAACTTTATCAGTAAGGATTTTATGTTTTTTTCCAAGTCATTGGTTAAAAAGTTAAATAGGGCCAAAAAACAATAGGGCCAAAAAACAATCCTTGCGTGACCCCACTGAAAATACATCCACTCAATGACAATTCCACATTTAAAGTTACATTTTGAGACCTATCAGTTAGCTAGCTTTTAATCCATTTAGTGTGCGCCATGCTAACTTTATATCATTCTAGTTATTTAATCAAAATGTCATGCGGTACCAAGTCAAACACCTTACAGAAGTCTATTAAGTCAACACTGTCACACCTTTATCAACCAAACTTGCAATCTCCTCAAAAACAGATATCAAGTTAATTTGACAGGTTCTATTTTCCATTAACCCATGCTGATTTGCATTAATTACATTATCCTCCTTTAATTATTGGTTAATCAAGTCCCATGTCAGCTGCTCCATTATTTTGCTCAGGATTAATGTCAGGTTGACAGGCCTATAATTACCCTGGTCATCACATTTATGCTTTTTAAAAATTTGCACAACATTAACTTTCCACCAGTCTTCCACTTCTTCTTCCAGTGCTCCACAACTTATTGAAAATTAACATTAATGGTCCACTGAGCTCCTCAGCCAGATGGAGGATTCTAATGGGAAATAAAAATAAAGCTCTCCCACACAGGCACACATACACACTAACAGCAATACCAATACCTGGCCTTATTCAGCTAGCTTCCCCTATTTTGCATAATATATTCTTGTTGGGAGTAGCAATTAAATGATGTGTATGTGTGCGCATGAATGCACAGAGGCCCTGTATCAGACTAGGGAGCGTACATACAAAACATGTGAGCCATAATGTATCTCAGTGGCTCTTATCTTGAGGTTCTGAAGCGTGGCATTTCCCAAAACATATAGAAGAGGCCAAGAGAGGATATGCAACTTCTGCCCCATGCTCTCACTGGTTGCTGTAGGTTTTGTGTTTGTTTAGTTCAAAAGTTGATATATTTTCATATTGTTCCAAATTCTTGCATGTTAAAATGATCACAATTCTAAAAGCAATACTTGTTTATTCATGTATAAAAATGACAGAGTAGGTGGTGTAGGAGAGTGGCACTATATACGAAAGAAAGCATAGAGTCAAATATAATAAAGATCTTAAATGAATCAAACTGTACCATAGAATCTCTACATATAGTAATTCCATGCTTGAATAGGAAGAATATAGCCGACCATCTGACCAGGATGGTGACTGTGAAATGCTTCAGGAGATCAGAGAGGCTATAAAAATACAAAATTCAATAATAAGGGAGATTTCAACTATCCCCATATTGATTGGGTACATGTCACTTCAAAATGGGATGAAGAAATGAAGTTTCTTGACACCAAAAATGACTGCTTCTTGGAGCAGCTAATCGTGGAACCCACAAGAGGAGAGGTGATTCTTGATTTAGACCAAGGTGGAGCACAGGATCTGGTACAAGAGTCAAAAAAGCTGAACCAATTGGTAATAGTGACCATAATATAAGTTAACATCCTCGTAGGGGGGAAAACAGCAAAGAATCTCACCACAATAGCATTTAACTTCAGTAAGGGGAACTATACAAAAATGAAGAAGCTAGTTAAACAGAAATGAAAAGGTAAAGTCACAAAAGTGAAATGCCTGCAAGCTGTCTGGAAACATTTTAAAAACACAATAGAGGCTCAAATTAAATGTATACCCCAAACTCAAAAACATCAGAAGAGGACCAAAAAAGCGCCACCACAGTTAAAAGCTTTGTCCTGTCCTGTCCAAATAAAAGGCCAAGGATCTCCTTACATCAAGTGTATGGAGGATGGCTTCCCTATTATCCTGGTGAGGCTTAGGATAAAAGGTTGGAAGGTGAAAGAGTTGATTCACATGAAATACGGAACTCACATTGGGGGTGAACTTTGGTATGGTCTAAGAGTGACTACCGTGAACGGAGGATGTGCCATCAGGGCCACTATCTCCCCTATCTTTCTTGCTGAAGTAATGGTGATCAGGAATGCAGTCTTCATGGAAATGTGAGTTAAAGAACCAGTGGCCATGGGTTCAAAGGGTGGTCTAGTCAGTTCTTTTAATACTAGATTGAGGTTCCATTTTGGGGTAGGAAACTTGGGTTGGTGGAAGAGGTCCACGATGCCTTTAAGAAACCTCTTGGTAATCAGGTGGGAAAAAATTGATGCCTCCTTGGCTCAATAAGCCATGCTAGAGTACAAAAAGCATGGTGTCTGTGTGCCTGCCAAGGGTCCCAGTAGGGCCACTGAGAGGGTGTGAAGGGACCTAAAGGTACCATGATTGCCATATTAGGGAAGCTGTGGATCAGAGGGACGATACGGCTGAGGTTCATATTGGAATTGGGCACCATAGCGTGGGTGAGAAGCAGAAGACCAATTCCTCTTATACACTATCTGACTCAGTGGACAAAAATGGGGGTGCATGGCATGATGTTGCCAGCATGTCTGGAGCGCTAGGCTTGCCCCGGTACTGAGTAGAGGCAATTCTGGTGCATCAATTCTGGTGAAAAGTCTGTTGCATACCGAAAGTCCAGCAGTGCCAAAGGCGTCAGTACCAGTGGTGGTTGTCCATGCTGAGATGTCTGCACCAAGGAGTCGGTGATGTGGACCTGATAGTGTAGTCCACCGGTACCTGATATGCCGAAGTCAGTACTGACATTGATGTCCATACCAAAGGAGCCTTCCCCAGGGTGGATTCTCTGGATTTCTCGTGCCCAGTCGGTATTGATGATTCCTTGCCTGTGCCCACTGGGTCCCTAGACAGTCCAACATGCTCCAGGTACCGCGCGAGACCTTGGTACCAGACTTAGACAGCTTCAATGCCATCAGTAACAAGATACCGAACGAACTGGAGATTGTTTTCGACTTGGTCGGGGCTCGCTTTGGGGACTCATGACCCTTTTCTTAGAGGGCTTGTGTGAGTGGCTCATGGGCGTACTTCTTGGTCTCACCTCCTTTAGAAATAGAGGGTTGCGGTGAGGTTTCCCACTGTGTGGGGTCTCGGAGCAGCTGAAGGTGGTTGAAAGGCCACCTCCATTAGGAGAAGCTTGAGTCTCAGTTCTCTATCCTTTCTGGATCTGGGCTTCACAGTTGTTGGCACAAACCATACTTCTGTGGTATGTGGTTCTCTCCCAGACAGCAGACGCACTGCGAGGGATAGATTCCTTGCAACTGAGACGCTTCTAGAAGCCTGGTAAAATGGACATACCCTGTCCAGAGGGGTCTCAGATGGGGGGAGGGAGGAAGGGAGAGAATGGAAGAAAAATGAAGTCTAAAATAAAGTTTGGGTTTTGTTTTTGTTTTGTTCTGGTAATAAAAGATAAAGGAGTAAAGAAAACAGAAGCTCCAAAAAGGTAGCTAAAATTAACAAATCTGAAGATGTTACTGATACACTAACAGACAGATAAAGCTCCGTTTCTAGCTGGGATGGTTAAGCAGGAACTGAGGAGGGGTTCACCAACACAGCATTGGTTAGCCTCATGGCAAAGCATGGGAAAGGGTCAAAGCACATGCTGACCAAATGGACACTGCTACCAAAATTCTCCAATTAGCAGCGTAGGGATGCAGACACCTACAGTGGAGCAACTGTAGGGACACAACTCGAAGAAGAATGCAAAGTAATACTCATTGTAAAACGTAATCCCAACTCCACATACAAAATGATGGGATCTGAATTGGCTGTTACCACTCAAGAGAGATCTTGGAGTCATTGTGGATAGTTCTCTGAAAACAACCGCTCAATGAGCAGAGGAAATCAAAAACGCTAACAGAATGTTAGGAACCATTAGGAAAGGGATAGATAATAAAACAAAAATATTATATCGTCTCTAAATAAATCCATGCTACACGCCCATCTTGAATTCTCTGTACAGTTCTGGTCATCCCATCTTTAAAAAGATATGTTAGAATTGGGAAAGGTACAGAGAAGGGCAACTAAAATGATTAGAGGTAGATGACTGGCTTCCATATGAAGAGAGATTAAAAAGATTGGGACTTTTCAGATTGGAAAAGAGACTATTAAGGGGGGATATGATAGAGGTCTATAAAATCTTGACTGGTGGGGAGAAAGTAAATAAGAAAGTGTTATCTACTCCTTGTCATAACACAAGGACCACGGGTGACCCAATTAAATTAATAGACAGGTTTAAAACAAACAAAAGGAAGTACAAAACTATACCAGCGTTCAAAAAGGAACTAGATACGATCATGGAGAATAGGTCCAACATTGGCTATTAGCCAAGATGGTCGGGGATGCAACCCCATGTTCTGAATGTCCCTAGCCTCTGACTGCCAGAAGCCAGGAGTGGACAACAGGGGAGGATCACTTGATGATTGCCTGTTCTGTTCATTCCCTCTGAAGCATCTGGCATTGGCCACTGTCAGAAGAGAGGATACTGGGCTAGATGGACCATTGGTTTAACCCAGTATGGCCATTATTATGTTCATGTATAGTGAAGTATTTGTGAAAGGGAAGCTTTAAGCCTGAAAAGAAAATGCCGTTCCCTCTAGCTAATAGCATCAGATTTTAATTTTATGAACAGCTTTGTTTTCAGTGACCAACTACATTTATAATTAAGCATAGAAGAAATGTAATGGAGAAATTATCTTCAAGGCTTTACATTACATTTCATTGATTTAAATAACGCAGTAAAGAAAGAGAAGAATTATATTCTTCTTTCTGAATCACATTTATGGAGTGGTAGCAAAATCCATATTAATATAAAATCCCCAAACCAAAGCCAAACCAAACCAAACCAAAAAACAAATAAAACAACCTTTGTTAAGGTGAGGTTGAAAGCAGTAAATCAAAATATGCCTTTAAAAAGATACACACAGCACAGGCATTCAGGAGCTAGGGTTGAATTTAAAAAACAACAACAAAATTTGAAATATGAAAATTCATAGGTATCTTCACTAAACTTCTTTAACTTTTGATCTAAACTGATGCCAGCCTCCTATCTTCCTTTCCTTGCTGGTTTAGTACTGAAAATGTGCATTGTACAACATCAATTCTATAACTGGTTTCCTATATACGTCTGTCTGATCAGAAAAAGTGCTGGATGCCTCATCACCACACAGACGTTTACTCTTCTCAAACATGGAGTCCCGACCCGATTAAAATGGGGTCGCCAGGGCTGGCTTAGACTTGCTGAGGCCCAGGGCCAAAGCCAAAGCCCAAGCCCCACCACCCAAGGGCGAAGCCTGAGGGTCTCAGCGGGGTCGGCAATGTGTCTGTGCATGGACACAAGTGTCAATGGTAAAAATGTTGAGTTCCGTGGTAATTTTTCAAGAAACATTGAATAACTAAGTGACATAACCCCCACAATGTCTGTCACTAAGTACGGTAATTTTGTCAAGTGTCCGTCATGCAATATGGTGGTGCCAACCCCTGGGTTTCAGCCCTGTGTGTTGGGACTTAGGTTACAGGCCCCCTGCCTGGGGCTGAAGCCCTTGGGCTTCAGCTTTGCTCCCTCTTCCCTTGGGTCAGTGGGGCTCGGGCGGGCTAAGGCTTCAGTGCCCCATCGTGGGGTTCTCTAGTAATTTTTATTATCAGAAGGGGGTCGTAGTGCAATGAAGTTTGAGAACCCCTGTTCTAGTTTTTGTGGTCACTGGAGAGATGAACCTTGTTGGAAGAATGGATAACATACAGTTTGATTTTCTCAGGGTATCACTACCAAGGCCAAACTGAAGCCAATATAAGTTAAGGTGTGGAGAAAAGGAGTAACAAACAAACAAACAAAAATAAATCTGGCTTGTAACAGAAAATTAGTTGCAACCTTAACTGTGGAACAGTGATCATTCCATAATGACATAACACATTAATTCGTAAGGCATTTTTTACTCTAACCAACACAGCAGCAAGATGCACTGAGGTCCACACTGAGAGCTTGACCATGTTCCAGCAAAGCATTGAAGCAGAAGGCTTTGCTTTAAAGGATCCCATTAACTTCAGCAGAACTGCTTGCATGCTTAAAGGCAAGCACATTGCATAAGTGCTTTTGGGGATCAGGGTCAGAGTGCTCAGCACCTCGCAGAGTTGAGCCATGACTTGGACTGCCACAATTGTTAGATTCTATCTTGATGCCAGTCCAAAAACAACATCATGGAGCTGGGAAGATGTGGCAGGGAAGGCAAAGTAGCAGCCCTGCTTGTAAAGGCTGCCTGTTCCCCCACCCTCCTTCTTTCCAAACAACACCTTATGGCCAAAAAATATGATTTGTTTATTGGATCTTAGGACAGAATTTAAGAACATTCTTAGCTACTGAATAAATGTTCAGGGCCTACCTTACATCATGACCGCTTTCAAACTTACTGCACTCCAGAAGTAAATTTTAATCATTGCTGCACTTAGAGATAAAAGGGCTTCTTAGAAAATTATGTAAACTCCCACACAGTTGCAAAGAGCAATAAACCTTTTGTAATAAAGCCCCATTTACTTATAGTTCCCTGAGCTGATTGACAAATTTGCTAAACATACGGCCCCAGCAACTACTTAGCTCAATAGCTTTGAACTGCTTGTAGAACACAAACACATTATTTAAGCTGTTTTAGTAACTGCTGCCAAGAACTTGCAGATATAAGAAGATGATTCACACGGGAATGACTTTACTGCTTCTTTGCTACTAGTGTATGGCTCTTGCTGCTCCAACTCTTCGTTTAGTTTTACACACAGTTGTCAGTCTTCTGAAGGCCTCTTAGCAGGACACCAGCTGGCCCAGACCACATCACCAAATAGATCCTGTCCTGTCCTGTTTCTTTTGCAGCTTCTAGAGATCCTATGGCTGGAACTGGGGGAAGGAGGGGAAATTAAATTGTGCTGAAAAATAAAACAGTCTTCATTCACTCCAGTTTCTTTGATTTAATTTTTGGTGATTTAAGCCCTCCCACCCCACCGCATTTAAATCAGATATTCTACCCTACCTTCCAGATTTGTCTCAACTAGGGCTAAACAAGTCAAATCAGATCCAGTGGTGAGTCTATATGCCATGTAAGATATATAAGACCCCTTCCTGGCTGCTCAAACCCTGAGCTAACCTCCGCACCTCAGCCTCTCACCCATCAATAAGGGTTTTCTGCCTTACTCGCAAATACGATACAAAATGCAGCAGGTAGCTATCATCTGCCTACTACACAAACAATGCCACCTTCCTTCAAATGGCCAAATGCACACTCCACTACCATTCTGAACTACTGAGGCGGTACTTAAACAGTTCCTTCCTTCTGGTCCAAGTGGCCACTGAACAGCTTCACTAACTAGGGAAGCAGAGGAAAAGCCCAATCTCCACACCATTCATGTCCATAGTGATCCTGTGGACAAACTGCCCTCTATTCATTAAGGCAAAGAACTGAGTTCTGAAAGATTCTAGAACCATGGATCCTTCCAGACCACCCTGTACTTCTGCCTGTCAATCTGCCTCAGTGGTCAACCAGCCCTTGGAGCATCATGAAGAAATAACCCTTTCTGTTTATAATTTCTGAGCCCAGGAGGAGGAAATAACAGGCACGAGTCCCATCAGTTACCCCAACAAAGTTTGGGAACCTCATGTGTCCAAAACCATCAATACTCTCCTGGGCATTACCAAGCTTTATAACCTCGTGCAACAGTACCTTTTCCATGACATCACACATCTGCCTGGCAATGGCCCCAACAGCTGATCCGAACTGCTTCTTCACAGGTATGGGCTCATAAGAACAGCCACACTAGGTCAGACCAACGGTCCATGTAGCCCAGATTCTTGTCTTTGACAGTGGCCATTGCCAGATGCTTCTGGAGTTGGAGGTTTACGGACACCCGAAACATGGGGTTGCATTCCTGCCCATCTTGGCTAATAGCCATTGATGGACCTATCCTCCCTTAACTTATATTATGCTTGTTTGTTTTAAACCTGCTGCCTACTAATTTCATCGGGCAATCCCTGGTTCTTGTATTATGTGAAGGGGTAAACAGCCCATCCCTATTCACTTTCTCCCCACCATTCATGATTTTATAGACCTCTATCATTTGCCTCCTTAGCCATATCTTTTCTAAGGTGAACACTCCCAGTCCTTTTATGCTTTCCGTGTATGGTACGCATGTCGGTATGCTGGCCAGTGCAGCTTCAGGGCTAATTTAGAACGTATCTTAAAAGAGGTTGTCTTCATCATCCTGAACTTCTCTCACCACTCCTGGTCATCCCAGGTCTACAGAATGATCTTTTCCCATCAATCTAGGCTTGTTTCTCAACCCAGAAATGGCACTCCCTGATGTGAAGCTGCTCTGGGAACAGCTTCTCTAATATCAGTGGCTTGGTCTCCTTCTCCACTTCCTCATCCTCATCTTGCTTCCTTCACCACCACAGAAGCTACTGCAGAAGCTGCTACTGCTGACACATCATCTGCTCAGTGGTGCGATAAAGTGCAAACCGAAACCCATCGGGCACTGAGCGCTGACATAGATACATAGATACTAAGATCAGAAGGGACCATTCTGATCATCTAGTCTGACCTCCTGCACAACGCAGGCCACAGAATCTCACCCACCCACTCCTGTGAAAAACCTCACCTATGTCTGAGCTATTGAAGTCCTCAAATCATGGTTTAAAGACTTCAAGGAGCAGAGAATTCTCCATCAAGTGACCTATGCCCCATGCTACAGAGGAAGGCGAAAAACCTCCAGGGCCTCTTCCAATCTGCCCTGGAGGAAAATTCCTTCCCAACCCCAAATATGACGATCAGCTAAACCCTGAGCATATGGGCAAGATTCACCAGCCAGATATTACAGAAGATTCTTTCCTGGGTAACTCAGATCCCACCCATCACATCCCAAGCTGCTTCTGTCTATTTGCAGGTGCCAGCACGGCAGTGCGGAACATTGCTGGGCCTCGGCTGGGCTGACCGCAAGTTGAAAATGGCACCGGCCTGCCCACAAAAGGAAGCATGGGATGGAGACAGTGGAAACATGGGATTTAAAAAAAATTTTTTAACCTGCCTGGCTTCAGGTATTCATTCTACAGTACGGAGTGAGAAAAATCTCAGACTGCACCCTGCTCAGCAGTGCCGCAAAGAACCATGGGATTCCCTCTGAGAACGCCACACGCTTCATAAGCACCAAGTCACAGCCACATGAACACAATGATGCAACCTGAAAGAGGCACAGCCATCCCATGGTGCACACTATTAGTGAGGCTTACATACTGCGAGTTAAATAACATGCATCAAATCAATCAGGTTTAACATACAGCCCCTATCCTCCCATGTAGACTTATTCTCATGAGTTTTTTGGCCAGATAAATTCCATGTTTTGGTCTGTCTTAACTTTTTAACTTCCCCTTACTCCCTACCCATATGTCAAGATTTTCCAATTATCTTTCAATAAAGAATTATGTGAGCAGCAGTGATCTTGACATGCAAGAATAGCTTCACATCTACCACCCTTCTAATCACCAGGAAACACCCAAATCCAAACCTATCTTTTTACTGTAGAAAGGGAGAGGAGCCAAACCATACTTTACAACTCCCTATTTTATGCATAAGGCACTTACATATTACTTCTGATGGGCTGCAGTACATAACTCCAAGATAGATAATGTGCACTGAATTAAAGACTGATACTTGCCTCAGTCAGATTTTAGACAAGCCAGATTTACTTGATTTAGGCTAGAGGTTGACTTAACTACACTTCCCAGTACAAGTGCAGTAATATTTATAATTCTTCAAAAATGTATTTTAAAAAATAAATCAGTTCTCTCATATTCAAAGCATTTAAAAATGTTTTAAAATTACTCTAAGAAAATTTGATCAAATGCGCATAACTTCCCCAATTACAATACATTTAATATTTTTATAAAAATATTTCTCATTTTAATTATAATTGTGCAAATAATGATATAATATAATGATCCTTCTCTCCCACTGCCCCGGAACCCCGCTCCCAAGACTCAGCTACAGGTTTTTTATCCACTCTCCTTGGCCCCTTCCTTCCACTGCTCTGACCCCCTGATCCTTTATACCTCCATGTGGGCCCTATGGTAGGGCCATGGCAAGGATTATATGCCTCCTCTGTCCTGCAGACTCCTGCCCAGAACCTTGCACATGATCCCAAATACTAAAGGGAGCAGAAACACAGGAGAAGCTTTTTATGTCATCATGAAAGCTCCTGCTTCAGGCCCCCAAATTAGGTGATTCACTATTAACTCATGGGAGTTGGCAACACTGAGACAGACAAGAATAAATCAGGTTATAAATAGCATGGCCACAAGTGTGTCTCATGTTTATGTTTAAATATGGTTATGTTAGTGTGAGCAGGGCTTGTCTACACGAGCACTTTGTGCGTGGCAAGCTGGGGTGCAAATCTACAGTGGCCTAGCACATCACACACGGTCTGTGTGGACCCTGCTGATGTGTGCTAAAAGCTCCCTCCTGCACAGTAGGAACTTTCAGTGAGCATCAGCAAGGTCCAAACGGACATTTAATGCACGGTCCTTGGCAAATTGGAGCGCAGTAGATTTAAACTGCAGTAAGCGCTCGTGTAGACATGCCCTAGGCCTTGCTTAAATCAGTGCAAACCCTGCACCTCTTTATCTACACTTGGAGGTCAAGCATTGGCACAGCTACACTGAACTGTGACTATTCCAAGGGTAGACAAGGCCACAGACTCCCTTACGCTTATTGTACTGACAGGCAGCATACACTTGCCATGCATATTGCCCCCAAATTTGGATCTCTAGGTTTCTATCTGGGATAACAAACGGTTTTATAATCCGGTTACATCCTTGTTTGGTTACCATCTGCACCAACCAGCCAAGCCAGTCAGCTGCAATTAAATTGGGTTATAACTGCATGAATGTTAGTCGAGTCACAACCGATCAGCTCTCACTTTTATATCTACACCAGAACTGGTCAGTTATGACTGAACTGTGTGTCAAGATGAAAACAATGTCAACATTTTTCATAAAACTAGGTTTTCATTTTTCAACCAGCTCTGTATAAATTACGTGAAGTCAATGTTTAAACACAACTCAGAGCCCCATGCAGATGGGACCTGCAGAAAGGTTCTAGATAAACTCACTGAAAAATTTCAAACATTTTACAAAAAAAGGACACTTTTTACAAAGATTTAAAAAAACCCTTCCCATTTTCGACCAGCTCTAGCTCTAGACACATTATTTACTGTCCTATGCACAGATCAACATTTTCAAACGTGGTTGCCCAGGCACCCAGTCATATTCAGGTACCTAATGTGGATTTCAGTGCTTACCTATACGCAATCAAGTTGGGGAAAAAAAATACCCTACGGCCAAAATTAACACTGCATTTAATTTCCTGTGTGAATGTAGCCTCGTTCCCATGTCATAAGGAAGTTATCTATATGGCACTGAATTTCATGAATGTTCTATACATTCCAAAAATGCTCTAATATCAAAAAGAAACAATGTAATACTCCTGAAAATAATATGGTTGTACTTGACCAACTGGCTCTAGGCAGGTTTGCCAGCAATACAGATTACTAAGAATCCCACTGATGTCTTAACAGCAGTGCAAATATAACCATATATGCCATCAAAAGTCTGCCAAACTCTAGGCAAGTATAAATAAACTGGCTTTCCAAAGCAATGATTTTCAGATTATACAATATTTGGCTGAACATGTACCTGCACAATCTTTAAACTGAGCAGGAAACTATCTTAAATGAATTCATACACCAAAAGTTGGGTTTTGACATATTTGGAATGATTGGTGGCAGTAAAAATGTCAACTGCCTAATCCAATCTCTATGGACAAAGTCTGTTGGGATACATATATATATATATATATATACATATATATATATATATATATATATATATATATATATATATCTCCATACATAATCCATATATCCATGTAATATGTTATAGGCCTAGTGTGGATGAAATGTGCTTGATGTGAGTTGCGTGTTGATAACCGAAGCAAGAATTTGAGGTTTTAAGTGGTCAAGAGCTGTTTGTGAAAAATAACTTTGTTATGAGAAAGACGGAGAAATATGAGATAAGGAAACAACACTGGGGGCATTGCCATGGCAATGTACCTGTTGCAATGTATCTGCTGCAGTTGTGAACAAGAACTGGGGAAAGAGGAACATCTTGGGCCTGGGACTATTTCTAAACATCTTGGGTTTTGGCAATTTGCCCAGAACTGTCTCTTTGAAATTGCCCAGACAACTGATGACATGATGGGAGTAGATTATAAAAGATGTTCGATACACTTAGGGTGACCAGAGAGCAAATGTGAAAAATTGGGACAGGGGTGGGGGGTTATAGGAGCCTATATAAGAAAAAGACCCAAAAATCAGGACTGTCCCTATAAAATCGGGACATCTGGTCACCCTAGATACACTCGCAATTTGGAGTCATTCGTGGATCCAGAGTCCTGTTTGGATTAAGATGTGGTAATGCTGGCTCCCCGCATCTGGCGATGGGACTGAACGTCGACTGGCCATCTGGGCTTCAATTCTGATCTTCAGACTCTGGTGTTGTATGCTCGGGTTATGAATGTGTAGTGAGTGGTTTATTTTGTAAGCAATAAAGAGTATTTGTGAATTATATACCAACACTATGTCCGGTATCTACCTGCTCCCCTATCTCGTAGGGAAACTCCTGCTGCGGGTCTAACATGTCAACCGAAAATATCAGAGTAAAAATAGTCAGTTTAGTATTAGCCACATGGCTACAAGTATAAAAGCAAAAAATACTGCAAATTGATTATCCTGTAGTTTATCAGAGAAATCAGCATGTTAGCTGTCCACTTCAATAGATCCAGGAAAATATCTAGAATCAAGTGTGATAGTATCTCTATGGTAGTGTATCAAAATCAGAGGGGTAGAGACACATTATTGGAGAAATCTGATAAAGAACTTGGCATGCTCTCTTTTTTCTCCAGGTGTGAAGTGAACATAATATATTTTAAAGGATTCAAACCTGCAGAAAAGTTCTTGTAGAGAAATAATGTTCTGCTCTAGCAAGTCTCCCCTAACCAGAATGCCAGAATCTTCTGACATTATTCCATTCAGTCCAAAAGCAATGAAAAATACGGTCCAGCATTCAAAAGACATCATATAGCATGTTGCATCCATGTAAATTAGCTGTTCCAGGCATTGGCGGTAACGGTTTTAAAAATCAGGTGAATCTGAACTCTGCCTGGTAGCTTTGCATTATTCATTACATAATTGCTGTGTTTTATTAGAAATATGATCTTTTATAACCTTGAATACAGTATATTAAATGATATTGAAAATTAGATTATTCTGATTATGAGAGAAGTGAGAAAGGTACTAAACATTCGTACAATTGATAATCAATCAGTGTACCCATCTGATTGCAATAAAAATCAATCAGGAGCTTGTGCCTTTAAATCTAATTTTTTAAGCATGACATTTTCCTCCAAGTTTCTTTCTTAAATGTCACCCTCTTCTACAACAGTGATTGATTCTGTCCCCAGGGATAGTCAGTCACTCCAAATGTTTCATCTACTGCACAGAAACTCTTTGGTCCACATTTTTTCTAAATATCAAATTAATCACAGTAATAACAATATATTTTCATCAAAATGTGAATTTTGTCAGAGTGCTATAAATTTGTGTCACCAAATGAAGAGAAATAAGATTCTTAAATGTAAATAGGTCAGATTCTAATTAATGTATTTTCACTGGCAGTTTACCATTGACACCTAGAAAAGAGACAAACACCTTCCACTAAACTTCATATTTTTCTTCATATAACAAGGACATGGATTTTGCTTGTTTAAAATAAAATTCCTTTACAAGTTTTCAATTAAAGACTAACAAATTGCTTGTTATAACTATCTATGAATAATTGCCTGGCCCTCCAAACTATCCTTATTAGACCATTGTAAGTACAGGGGAGTACCTTGTTATCAATAGCACTGGGGGCTCTATTCTTCCATTTATGTGTGGGGGATTTATATGGTATCTCCCATTACAATTAATGAGAGCCACACATCTATATCCCGTGTGGGAGCTGTATGCTTAATATAGCAGGGTGTGAGTAAAAAGAGTAGATTTCATTACGACTGATATAAATGGGTGTACTACTACAGCTTTATTTAATGGTCTAAGACCTAATTTGTGGTTTAAGAGATTCTGTCAACCTGAAAAGTCACATTTCTGCCAGGAAATTTTGTACCTTTGTCACAAGTAACCCTTAAAGGTTACTAAAACAAATAAACAAAAGCTAGCAAGAAGGGTTCTATGTCCTTTCTGTTTATCTGACTGATAAGTAACAAGCAGTACTTGAGCTGGGAAGCTGGTACCAAAGATACATTCAGAATGGAAAAGACATGTATTAGAAGAAAGCTGAAAAGAAAAGAAAAAAAATTTCCTTGAAGTTTTCTTTAGTCTACCTTTCCTGTCATTTTAAAGTTAAAAGAAACAATGATGGAAAACCAAATAAAGTATAAAATGAAATCGTGTAAACAAATCTTTTTTGTTTTCTTGCTTTTAGATCAATCTCTTCTTAATTGCCCACAGGTTTCAGGTGAACTTAACAGTTTGCATAGGATATAGTTGCCCTCTGTTACTTTGGTTTTCTAAAACTGCTGATCCAAGACTTAGATCCAAATCCAATGTTAAAAGAGAATCCTGGTCCAAAAGGCTGATTTGCCTGACTACTGAAGTAAACCATTATTCTCACAGAGAACTCCACAAAGTGGTTCAGATACAAAAAAACCTACAAAGCTGATTGCCTCTTCCAGAGCTGCAACACCCTTAGAAGGAGATATGCCAATAAAGAGACTTCTAAAGGCAAGGCCAGCATGAATAATTTTATAAGTCACTTGTAGCAGGAAGGGAATGTGCAGAACCTACCCATACAGCGACCTCATCAGTTCACTGGGAACTGGTGGAAGCCCTGAAGAGCAAGGAGGACAGAACACAAGCCATTCTGAGAAGAAAAATTCCAGACCTCAGAAACAAGATAGAAATTTTCACCTCTAAACTTCTGGGGTTGGATGGCAAATCAGACACTATGAAGTCACAGGGACAGAATGGCAGCAGATGGGTAAAAAGAAATTAATGAAAAAAGATGTGGGTGGGCAGGAGGAGTGAAAGCTGGCACAATCTGGTCAGAGTCAGGAGCAGTCAGATGTCAGTGCACCAAAGGAGAGAGTCTATGACATTGGCTGAACTGATACTAAAATTCCTATCCATCTATGCTTTGATCTAACTGCCATCATCACTGCAATATCTAGGCATTGATATAAAGGAGAAAAAAAAAACATATGTTAAGCATTGCTATCAGATTCCACCAAAGTTGAAATGGGAATGTATTTAATGAGAAATGATAATTAAATTGCACTCACTGAGATTTTTATCTTCAAAAAGTACTTTACCAACATTAACTAATTGTCATCATGAAACAGGTTTTACCACAAGTCTGTGATAGGGAGAGCCTGGCATTCAAAACATAAAAGAAGGGAGAGTTAACAATTGAAGGACATACAGTAAGCTTCTATGTCCAAGCCCAACACCACAGAGATGGAAAGAACCTAAGAATACAAAGAAAGATCTTATTCACAGAAGCATCTCTAACTGTATCCCACATTATTACAGCCTCAGGTGATGTAATATAAACAAAGTTTTTCTACTATGGGACGGGGCTTCTGCAGCTAACTAGAGCAGGACTCTATCCTGACCCTAGGCATGGAATGCCCTTTCTAAGATGATCTGCAAAGCTACCACTCTCTCCTTATTCAAGTTCCTTCTGAAGATGCATTTCTGCCACAATCAGAATCAGAGCGACAAGGTGGGTGAAGTAATATCTTTTATTGGACCCGCTTCTGTTGGTGAGAGAGACAAGCTTTCAAGTTTAGACAGAGCTAGCTTGTCTCTTTCACCAACAGAAGTTGGTTCAGTAAAAGACATTACTTCACGCCTCTCGTGTTGCTAATATCCTGGGATCAGCATGGCTACAACAAACACTGCAATACACAAATCAATCAGTTACTTATTCTGAATTTTAAAAAAAACCTTCCATGCCTTATCAACTTTATCCTGTCATGCACCAGGCCTTGTAGAGAGAGTAACCATGTAATCTCATTGATGTTACCAGTCACCCTTCTCACTTTTTACGGTCTAATCTGAATTAATTGTAGATAATCATTCACACTTTTGAACACTTATTTGAACTTTCAGAACTGCTGAAATGCATCAATTCCTAGTATCCAGATCTGTGATTCTGGTGTATATAGTCACAGTTAAGCTATAACTACGTGGGCATCTACTTAAGCATTTTTGCATGTCCTTCTGTCTGTCCAACTCCTAATAGATTTTCTAGTCATTTCCTTAACAGGCAAAACAAACCAGCATAATAATAATAATTCAGATTAACATTATCTGAGGAATAAAGTGCTTTGGATGCAACTGCAGTGTCTAAACAGATTAGTCGAACATATGCATTAACAAAAACCCTCAACATATAAGGCATTCATTTCTCATGTTATATTCCACACAGTTAAAATCACCAATATAAAGCAGTTCAACAAACATTTTTAATGGAGAAACTGATATTTAATTTCCATGGTTCCACTGAACTAGATTCTTGAAATTTGGTACACTAATTCTTTATGGACAGATGATTATGGGAAAAATATCTAAAATTTGACCGTTCTATCATAGGGCACCAAAAGGTCAATTCCTAGCAAGTTACAAACGTTACATTAATTTCTTCTATGAGACAGTCATGCCTCCCACTTTGGAGAAACGTAGGTCATCAATTCTATTTGCTGGATTTTACCCAAGAAAATTGACAATGAGTAAGTGAGCTGCCCCACAGGTGGACTGCTGTCAGCTAAAACAAGATATTGTGCTGTACATCTGCTCAATAGTTGCATGAAGGGCTGGTAGTAGCATTTAATGGCCTTTAGTGTGCCTAGGTTTATCTATACTTCATTCCAAGAATAAAAGAGTGTGACTTGCCTTTGACTTCACTGAAAAGCCAGGTGCCCTGAGTAGTTGCAATTTACAATTCATACTCTCCTGTGTCTTCTCTCCCATAAGAAATAACATTAAGACTATTTCCAAAGAATGGAGTAAGTCATGGTTTCAAACCACTGCAAGCATTGTGTGTGGAGCCAGGAGGAGCTTCTCTGGGGAAGCATGTGCTGGAGGTGCCATCCTTTGAAAGGGTGCAGCATGCATATTCCCTCTTCCTTGCTTGCATTCAGCTCTGCTAGCCAGTGTGAAGGATCGTGGGGAACTCAGTGGAATCTTGTGTTGGCAGCACTGGAATGCTTGTCCTTCTCCCTGTTATTACTGAGTCTGGCCCCGTGCAGTGAGGGGTGGGGTGGCTCCTTCCATCTCCCTCTGCCTCTTTTTCACCCAGGGTCAGTCCCAGGCCTCTCTTTAATTACTAACTTGTACCATATTATACTTGTTTTATTCAATGAGGAATAATGGGCCCAATTCTCCAGTTTTACACAGGTTTAACTCCATGAATTTCAACAGATTCACACCAGTGTAAAACTGGAGTAACAGAGTGGTGAATCAGGTCCAGTACCTTCATCTGTAGATGGAAAATACAACATATATAGAGAAGCGTCATCCATATATAGTGTCTCTGAGTGCTAGATTCTGCAGTTGTACCTCTGAGTTACTTGAGCAATTTTGTAAAATCTCACATGGCCAGTGATACGCTTGCATCAGAGAGTGATACATAAATGATTTAACAATGGGACATGCAACCTCTTGCTTCACAGAGCCAATTTTTTGATTCATAAAACTGCAGCCATGGACTTCCTCTGAGCTGGGGACAAGCAGGACAAAGGAAAAGCTCAGCTATTATTTATCTTTTCCTTGTGGGATAACAATGGGGTTATGTTGGTTCATACTGGTTTGTTTTCGAAGTGAAGGACAAAGGTATGTCACTGATTTTTCTTAAAAGATTACAAAGTTATTCATATTTTCCTTTTCAGTCACCCAGGGCTGGGCACTGGGATCAGTGAATAGGTGAGTCATAGGCCCTCTATTTTGGGAGGATCGCCAACCAGTTTGCCTCTGTGGGAAGGCAGTGCTGTAAAAGATGATACTGAAGGGAGGCACTACAGCTACTGCAATGCCCCTCCCCTTCTGGCTGCAGCCGAACGAGGGCCTACTGTTGAGTGACCTCTGGCCACCAGGAGGGGCAGCTCAATAGTACAAAAGGGAGGGTGGAGTAGGACTAAGGACAGGACTGATGGAGGTCTCCTGCTTTCTAATCCCAGCTCCAAGCCCAACTCCCATTGTGGGTTAATCAAGTCACTTAACCTACAAACCTTAGCCTTCCAATCTGTAAAATGGGGATAACATCCATCTGCTGTACCACACAGGCACAGTGGAGATGATAAAATAGTTAAATGTCTGTAAGTGCTA
Organism: Dermochelys coriacea; assembly: GCF_009764565.3. NCBI lineage: Eukaryota > Metazoa > Chordata > Testudines > Dermochelyidae > Dermochelys > Dermochelys coriacea. The sequence continues at coordinate 199,541,786 of NC_050069.1, forward strand.
CATATGCTTACAGAAGAGCTTCTAAGATACAGGGATAGTCTTACTGTGCGTTTGCACACTGCCCACCACACTGGAGCCCTTAGTCTGTGAGGGGCCTCTGGGTGCCCCATAATATTAAATAAATAAACAAGACAACATGCTAAAACTTAGGAGCAGACAAATCCCCCTGGAGGCCTAGACTGGGGCCTGCGTAGCCACTAAAACCCCAACTTCTACTAACATCTACAAAACCTTTATTTGAAATACTGATAATTATACAAGACAGCACAAATAGCTGGGGAACCACTTCTGAAGCAGGAGGTAGAATACACTTAAATATCACTTCTCCTCCCCCTCAGAAATCATATTTCCCACCCTCACCTCCAAAGTTAAGACTCATTTTACATTAAAAAAAAACCAACTATATCTTAAAGAACCAACACACTAACCCTTGTAAAAATGATCATCCAGCCTTAGGCTAAGTGGTGTGAATGATCATGATGGACAGGAGTAAGTGGTGCGGACTAGGGGGTATAGCAGGAACACTATTTGCAGATCCACCTAAAAATGCAGAGACTAGTTTGTACCACTTTAGGTCAAACCACATCTCATGTTTGGGATCGCTGAGTGCAGGAGTACATGAGACTTAACTGGCATTTTAAAAGAAAGTTTAATGGGAATAATTGAAGTGGATTACTGAATTATAAGGCTAGCTAGTAATTATAAACTTGATTTAAATGATATCATTCTGTCAGGTAAGGCTCGAAATGCTGATTTGACCTGTAGCTCTGCCCTATTGTTTACACTGTTTTCTAATATTCTGCTTTTATACTAGCACATAACCTTTTTACATAAAGTACGTTCACAATAAGAAATGACAACCTGATTTAGTGATCAAGCAAGGAACAGAGCAGACATTTGTTTCCAGGAAACATCAGCCTAAAAAAAGAAGCCTCTTTGTTGTTGATTTGAAATCAGAGTGATTCCTGGAGGCTCCAGAAACTTCCACTGCAAGACTTATGACACCCAAGGGAATTCATTTTGATAAGGCAAAGAGGCAGCAGTTCATCACAGAGCTAACTCAATAAAATAATACTTTCTACTCGGATAAACTGACCCAGTTTTCCCAGATTCCTGTGTGGAAACAAAGGATGCAACTTGGACATCAGATGACATCTGAAATGTGGTCAAACGGCTGGGTGTTCTCTGTCTGTCTCTTTCACCTCTGGGCCACTGTCTGAATTCAACATGTGATCTTTAATTAAATGAGGTTGGTGGTCCATGATAAGTCCCCAGCTGATAGAAATTTACATCACAAACGATCACACAGAGAATGGCATAATTTGGCAGAACAAGCAGCTTCTCATCCCAGAGAGAGGAATAAGGACCTGATCCTGCTCACATTGAGGTCAACAGCAAAACACTCATTGCCTTCAACAATGTAGGATTGAGCCCTGAGCCCAAGTGGGCACTGACTCTCTTTCCCCTTCAGTCAGAGTAGCCCCCCTGTAAGGTTGCGTCACCTGGCAGATGAACAACTACAGTAGTATGATGCACTTATACAACACTTGTTACAAGAGGATCTCAAAACCTTTTACATGTAATTCATTCTCAGCTCCACCCTAGATGGGTAAACTGAGACACGGGGATACTAAGTGACTTCCTCTTGGTACATATTCAGTCAATAGCCAAGACTTTAACCCAGGAGTCCTCATCCTAACCACTAGGCAACCTTTTTATATACTGGACTTAACAGTTCATGATATCTCATGATTCCTTTCCATTACATTTTTTTTCTTCACACTGTTTCTTGGGACTAAAACATTTTGAAGCGTTATTTCAGACTTTGTAAAGCCCATAAAACACAATTTTTTCTTAATACAAAAACACCCATGTTTACTATCTAGTTTTACATTGCAGGTCTTATAGGCTATAGACACTGGTTAGTAAGGCAAAGTGACTTCATAAATGGACACAGTCAGCTGAGGGGAAAAAGGGACCACAACTGTATTTCTTGAACTAAAAATATGAATCACTCCTTGTGCACTTATATTTAAGTAGAAAGAAAAAAGTAATTGCATGATTGTGTGTGTTTATAGCTTGCCACGTGTAAGCACTACTGAATAAATGTTTATTGAAAACGTATTTCAAATCAGAAGCCATAATAAACATCTTAGATAGTTACATTACTACACCAATTAATACCACATGATAATTATGGAACACGTACATATGCCACATTATATCCAAGTCCTGGCAACAGTGTTTCCTATCTTATTTTCAGTACACTGCCAAAACTGTAAGTCTTCTGAGAAACTCATTTGAAATAAAATACATGAAATTGAAAGTTTATGCAAGGTTGACATCAATCTTAAGCATTTAATTAATTAACAGAAAGTACCACAAAAATATACTTTCTTCTAAACAACTCAAATCCAATCCAAATCTTGACTTTAAAATTTAATACTAACAGAAAAGACAATGACTTTATTTGAAAAGAGAATGACAATAATTCTCTCTGACTCTGCAATCTGTTTGTCCAAATGTAACTCAAGAGAGATTTCTACTTTTTCTGTGAGACAAAGAAGCTGTAAGTACTTCATCCCAGATAATTTAAGGAATAAAGGTATTTCATCTTTTCCTCTTCGCTTCCCAAATTTTTACTTCTGTAGAGGGCAAGGTGAGAGCAAGGTGCACGCTGTGCTACTATTTGCCATCTCTCTTCTTTTATTTGTTATTTCTCTTCACGTTTACTTTCCTTTTCAGTTTAACACTAGAGCTGTCAAGCGATTAAAAAAATTAATTATATAATAATATATATTTAATATATATATAATATATAATATATATAATTAATAAAAAAATTAATCATGATTAATCAGATGATTAATCGCGTTGTTAATAACAGAATAGCATTTATTTAATTTTTTTATATTTTCTACATTTTCAAATATATTGATTTCAATTGCTATACAGCATACAAAGTGTAGTGTTCACTTTATATTTATTTTTATTACAAATATTTGCACTGTAAAAAACAAAAGAAATAGTATTTTTCTATTCACCCAATACAAGTACTGTAATGCAGTCTCTTTATCAGGAAAGTTGAACTTACAAATGTAGAATTATGTACAAAAAATAGCTACATTCATAAATAGAACAGTGTAAAACTTTAGAGCCTACAAGTCCACTCAGTCCTACTTCTTGGTCAGCCAATCTCTAAGACAAAAACATTTCTTTACATTTGCAGAAGATAATGCTGCCTGCTTCTTGTTTACAATATCATCTGAAAGTGAGAACAGGTGTTCGTATGGCATTGTTATAGCCAGCATTGCAAGATATTTACATGCCGGATGCTCCAAAGATTCATTTAACCCTTCATGCTTCTACCACCATTACATAGGACATGCGTCCATGCTGATGACAGGTTCTGCTCGATAATGATCCAAAGCAGTGCGGACCGACACAGGTTCATTTTCATCGTCTGAGTCAGATGCCAGCAGCAGAAGGTTGATTTTCTTTTTGGGTGGTTCGGGTTCTGTAGTTTTCACATCGGAGGGTTGCTCTTTTAAGACTTCTGAAAGCATGCTCCACATGTCATCCCTCAGATTCTAGAAGGCACTTTAGATTCTTAAATCTCGGGGTCGTGTGCTGTAGTTATCTTTAGAAAGCTCACATTGGTACCTTCTCTGCAGTGAAAGTGTTCTTAAAATGAACAACATGTGCTGGGCCATCATCCGAGACAGCTATGACATGATATATATGGCAGAATGTGGGTAAAACAGAACTGGAGACATACAATTCTCTCCCAAGGAGTTCAGTCACAAATTTAACTAATGCATTATTTTTAATGAGTGTCATCAGCATGGAAGCATATCCTCTGGAGTGGTGGCCAAAGCATGAAGGGGCATACAAATATTTAGCATATCTGGCACATAAACACCTAGTAATGCCTGCTACAAAAATGCCATGTGAATGGCCTGTTCTCATTTTCAGGTGACATTGTAAATAAGAGGCGGGCAGCATTATCTCCTGCAAATGTGAACAAACTTGTTTGTCTGTACAAGCAGTAGGACTAAGTGGACTTGTAGGCTCTAAAATTTTATGTTATTGAGTGCAGTTATGTAACAAAAACCTCTACATCTGTAAGTTGCACTTTCATGATAAAGAGATCTCACTACAGTACTTGTATATGTTGAATTGAAAAATGCTATTTCTTTTATTATTTTTACAGTGCAAGTATTTGTAATCAAAAGTAAGCACTGTACACTTTGTATTCTGTGTTGTAATTGAAATCGATATATTTGAAAATATAGAAACACATCCAGAAATATTTAATCAATTTCAATTGTTTAGCAGTGCGATTAAAACTGCATTTAACTGCAATTAATTTTTTTAATCACGATTAATTTTTTTTAGTTAATCGTGTGAGTTAACTGCAATTAATCAACAGTCCCATTTAAAACTTATTTGTGTCTAGCTGCTCTGCCTCAAGGACTATGTTTGTTTGAAGAAAAATCCAAAACAGAAGACCAGTCATTTTTAGAGTAAGCTCCTGCCACAGCTAGGACTATGCTAACTCTAAAAGAGGGCAGACAACAGCTTTTTAAAAAACAAAACAAACAAAAAAAAAACCCCTCACACACTGGCTCAGAGTAGTTTGCTAAGGTTAAGTCTGTGGAGGTAAGAGCTGGAGAGGTCCAAGCTGCTCAAAGCCATCTTTCTTTTGATACTGCCCTTCCCCCATATAACTGACTTTATTGTTTATTTGTTATTTGTGTTCATATTTTCTTGTACTCTGTATTCACCTTGAGTGTGTGTAGGTATTTCACAAGCACTGTGATAGTTCATGCTATCTCTAGTTGTATTCTCCAGTGAGTCAAGTACATTAGAAATGGAGCCCCTATACACTGGTGAGACCACAAACCAGGAAGAACAAGCTTAGCACCAAATGGCCACATGTGCTATTAGGCTCAATCTAACACTAGGGGCATACAGAGGTTTCTATACAACTAATATACAAGGTTAGAAGAAGTGCTATGCTCTGTAAAAATATCTATGCAAACTTCAGAAACTTTAAGGATAAGCAACCAGCTCCATGAAATGTTCCAAGGATTTGTCCCTGCCCCCAGGAGCAGCGAGTTATATAGGCCTGTGATGCCCGGGCTCCAGCAAATTCAGGGCCCGGGGCACCAATGTTCAGGGCCAGGTCTCTCCCCCGGAGCATCTCACGGCCCTGCCGGCTGCCCTGCGCGCCTTCCCAAGCATCCCTGCCTGCCCTGGGCAGCTGCCCCTTGCAGCGCCACGCTGTGCTCCCTCGCCTGCTGCTGCCGGCAACCAGGGAGAGGTGCAAAGTTTGTAGATTTGCGGTTTGTAGAGAAGCAAAGTGTGTGTTGTAAATGGCTTGTCTAGTTTTTGTAAAGTCCAGCCACGAGGAAGTTTGTGTGGAAGATTGGTTCTTTATGAGAGTATCCAGTTTTGAGAGCTCATTCTTAATCTTTCCCTGTTTGCTGTAGAGGATGTTGATCAGGTGGACACACCCCTAGAACCCCAACCTGCGGTATTCTACTACAGTCCATTGGTGATCTTCCTAAAAACACCATCCTAGCCACTATGGATGTAGAAGCCCTCTACACCAACATTCCACACAAAGATGGGCTACAAGCCGTCAGGAACGGTATCCCCGATAATGTCACGGCTAACCTGGTGGCTGAACTTTGTGACTTTGTCCTCACCCATAACTATTTCACATTTGGGGACAATGTATACCTTCAAGTCAGCGGCACTGCGATGGGTACCCGCATGGCCCCACAGTATGCCAACAATTTTATGGCCGACTTAGAACAATGCTTCCTCTGCTCTCGTCTCCTAATGCCCCTACTCTACTTGCGCTACATTGATGACATCTTCATCATCTGGACCCATGGAACAGAAGCCCTTGAGGAATTCCACCATGATTTCAACAATTTCCATCCCACCATCAACCTCAGCCTGGACCAGTCCACACAAGAGATCCACTTCCTGGACACTATGGTGCTAATAAGCAATGGTCACATAAACACCACCCTATATCGGAAACCTACTGACCGCTATTCCTACCTACATGCCTCTAGCTTTCATCCAGATCATACCACATGATCCATTGTCTACAGCCAAGCTCTACGATATAACCACATTTGCTCCAACCTCTCAGACAGAGACAAACACCTACAAGATCTCTATCATGCATTCCTACAACTACAATACCCACCTGCTGAAGTGAAGAAACAGATTGACAGAGCCAAAAGAGTACCCAGAAGTCACCTACTACAGGACAGGCCCAACAAAGAAAATAACAGAACGCCACTAGCCATCACCTTCAGCCCCCAACTAAAACCTCTCCAACGCATCATCAAGGATCTACAACCTATCCTGAAGGACGAGCCATCACTCTCACAGATCTTGGGAGACAGGCCAGTCCTTGCTTACAGACAGCCCCCCAATCTGAAGCAAATACTCACCAGGAACCACACACCACACAACAGAACCACCAACCCAGGAACCTATCTTTGCAACAAAGCCCGTTGCCAACTCTGTCCACATATCTATTCAGGGGTCACCATCATAAGGCCTAATCACATCGGCCACACTATCAGAGGCTCGGTCACCTGCGCATCTACCAATGTGATATATGCCATCATGTGCCAGCAATGCCCCTCTGCCATGTACATTGGCCAAACTGGACAGTCTCTACATAAAAGAATGAATGGACACAAATCAGACGTCAAGAATTATAACATTCAAAAACCAGTTGGAGAACACTTCAATCTCTCTGGTCACTCGATTACAGACCTAAGAGTGGCTATCCTTCAACAAAAAAAAACTTCAAAAACAGACTCCAACGAGAGACTGCTGAATTGGAATTAATTTGCAAACTGGATACAATTAACTTAGGCTTGAATAGAGACTGGGAATGAATGAGTCATTACACAAAGTAAAACTATTTCCCCATGTTAATTCTCCCCCCACCCCACCCCCCACTGTTCCTCAGATATTCTTGTTAACTGATGGAAATAGCCTACTTTGCTTGTCACCATGAAAGGTTTTCCTCCTCCCCCCCCCCCCGCTGCTGGTGATGGCTTATCTTAATTGATCATTCTCCTTACAGTGTGTATGATAAACCCATTGTTTCATGTTCTCTGTATGTGTATATCAGTCTCCCCTCTGTTTTTTCCACCAAATGCATCTGATGAAGTGAGCTGTAGCTCACAAAAGCTTATGCTCTAATAAATTTGTTAGTCTCAAAGGTGCCACAAGTACTCCTGTGGAGGACAGTGGAGAATACACTAGTGACTCAGATTCTGAGAAAAGTATGTCTAGATCTAGCAATGAACCAAAAGTCTATGATCTTTCTCTCTCTGAAGTGCAGCTCTGATCTGCTCTCCAATCTGTCTGCTGCTGGCTAGCAAATAAAAGTACATCTCTCTGCAAGAGATACAACAGTATATGGCAAAAAGAAAAGGAGTACCGGTGGCACCTTAGAGACTAACAAATTTATTAGAGCATAAGCTTTCGTGAGCTACAGCTCACTTCATCGGATGCATTTGGTGGAAAAAACAGAGGAGAGATTTATATACACACACACAGAGAACATGAAACAATGGGTTTATCATACACACTGTAAGGAGAGTGATCACTTAAGATAAGCCATCACCAGCAGCAGGGGGGGGAAAGGAGGAAAACCTTTCATGGTGACAAGCAAGGTAGGCTAATTCCAGCAGTTAACAAGAATATCAGAGGAACAGTGGGGGGTGGGGTGGGAGGGAGAAATACCATGGGGAAATAGTTTTACTTTGTGTAATGACTCATCCATTCCCAGTCTCTATTCAAGCCTAAGTTAATTGTATCCAGTTTGCAAATTAATTCCAATTCAGCAGTCTCTCGTTGGAGTCTGTTTTTGAAGCTTTTTTGTTGAAGTATAGCCACTCTAAGATCTGTGATCGAGTGACCAGAGAGATTGAAGTGTTCTCCAACTGGTTTTTGAATGTTATAATTCTTGACGTCTGATTTATGTCCATTCATTCTTTTACGTAGAGACTGTCCAGTTTGGCCAATGTACATGGCAGAGGGGCATTGCTGGCACATGATGGCATATATCACATTGGTAGATGCGCAGGTGAACGAGCCTCTGATAGTGTGGCTGATGTGATTAGGCCCTATGATGGTATCCCCTGAATAGATATGTGGACAGAGTTGGCAACGGGCTTTGTTGCAAGGATAGGTTCCTGGGTTAGTGGTTCTGTTGTGTGGTGTGTGGTTGCTGGTGAGTATTTGCTTCAGATTGGGGGGCTGTCTGTAAGCAAGGACTGGTCTGTCTCCCAAGATCTGTGAGAGTGATGGCTCGTCCTTCAGGATAGGTTGTAGATCCTTGATGATGCATTGGAGAGGTTTTAGTTGGGGGCTGAAGGTGATGGCTAGTGGCGTTCTGTTGTTTTCTTTGTTGGGCCTGTCCTGTAGTAGGTGACTTCTGGGTACTCTTCTGGCTCTGTCAATCTGTTTCTTCACTTTAGCAGGTGGGTATTGTAGTTGTAGGAATGCATGATAGAGATCTTGTAGGTGTTTGTCTCTGTCTGAGGGTTGGAGCAAATGCGGTTATATCGTAGCGCTTGGCTGTAGACAATGGATCGAGTGGTATGATCTGGATGAAAGCTAGAGGCATGTAGGTAGGAATAGCTGTCAGTAGGTTTCCGATATAGGGTGGTGGTTATGTGACCATCGCTTATTAGCACCGTAGTGTCCAGGAAGTGGATCTTTTGTGTGGACTGGTCCAGGCTGAGGTTGATGGTGGGATGGAAATTGTTGAAATCATGGTGGAATTCCTCAAGAGCTTCTTTTCCATGGGTCCAGATGATGAAGATGTCATCAATGTAGCGCAAGTAGAGTAGGGACATTAGGGGACGAGAGCTGAGGAAGCGTTGTTCTAAGTCAGCCATAAAAATGTTGGCATACTGTGGGGCCATGCGGGTACCCATCGCAGTGCCGCTGATTTGAAGGTATACATTGTCCCCAAATGTGAAATAGTTATGGGTCAGGACAAAGTCACAAAGTTCAGCCACCAGGTTAGCCGTGACAGTATTGGGGATACTGTTCCTGACGGCTCGTAGTCCATCTTTGTGTGGAATGTTGGTGTAGAGGGCTTCTACATCCATAGTGGCTAGGATGGTGTTTTTAGGAAGATCACCAATGGACTGTAGTTTCCTCAGGAAATCGGTGGTGTCTCGAAGATAGCTGGGAGTGCTGGTAACGAAGGGCCTGAGGAGGGAGTCTACATAGCCAGACAATCCTGCTGTCAGGGTGCCAATGCCTGAGATGATGGGGCGTCCAGGATTTCCAGGTTTATGGATCTTGGGTAGCAGATAGACTACCCCAGGTCGGGGCTCCAGGGGTGTGTCTGTGCGGATTTGTTCTTGTGCTTTTTCAGGGAGTTTCTTGAGCAAATGCTGTAGTTTCTTTTGGTAACTCTCAGTGGGATCAGAGGGTAATGGCTTGTAGAAAGTGGTGTTGGAGAGCTGCCTAGTAGCCTCTTGTTCATACTCCGACCTATTCATGATGACGACAGCACCTCCTTTGTCAGCCTTTTTGATTATGATGTCAGAGTTGTTTCTGAGGCTGTGGATGGCACTGTGTTCTGCATGGCTGAGGTTATGGGGTAAGCGATGCTGCTTTTCCACAATTTCAGCTCGTGCACGTCGGCGGAAGCAGTCTATGTAGAAATCCAGGCTGCTGTTTCGACCTTCAGGAGGAGTCCACCCAGAATCCTTCTTTTTGTAGTGTTGGCAGGAAGGTCTCTGTGGGTTAATATGTTGGTCAGAGGTGTGTTGGAAATATTCCTTGAGTCTGAGACGTCGAAAATAGGATTCTAGGTCACCACAGAACTGTATCGTGTTCGTGGGGGTGGAGGGGCAAAAGGAGAGGCCCCGAGATAGGACAGATTCTTCTGCTGGGCTAAGAGTATAGTTGGATAGATTAACAATATTGCTGGGTGGGTTACGGGAACCATTGTTGTGGCCCCTTGTGGCATATAGTAGTTTAGATAGCTTAGTGTCCTTTTTCTTTTTTAGAGAAGCAAAGTGTGTTTTGTAAATGGCTTGTCTAGTTTTTGTAAAGACTGCTGAATTGGAATTAATTTGCAAACTGGATACAATTAACTTAGGCTTGAATAGAGACTGGGAATGGATGAGTCATTACACAAAGTAAAACTATTTCCCCATGGTATTTCTCCCTCCCACCCCACCCCCCACTGTTCCTCTGATATTCTTAAAAAGAAAAGGAGTACTTGTGGCACCTTAGAGACTAACTAATTTATTAGAGCATAAGCTTTCGTGAGCTACAGCTCACTTCATCTCTGATATTCTTGTTAACTGCTGGAATTAGCCTACCTTGCTTGTCACCATGAAAGGTTTTCCTCCTTTCCCCCCCCGCTGCTGGTGATGGCTTATCTTAAGTGATCACTCTCCTTACAGTGTGTATGATAAACCCATTGTTTCATGTTCTCTGTGTGTGTGTATATAAATCTCTCCTCTGTTTTCTCCACCATATGCATCCGATGAAGTGAGCTGTAGCTCACGAAAGCTTATGCTCTAATAAATTTGTTAGTCTCTAAGGTGCCACCGGTACGCCTTTTCTTTTTGCGAATACAGACTAACACGGCTGCTACTCTGAAACAGTATATGGCATATCTGATCCATGTGTAGAATACACCATGTGCTAGCTGCTTTGCTAGGTGTAGGATGGTATCTTGGGAATCACTGCTAGAGAAAGAACACAGCCCCATTATAATGCTTTCACTGCCCTCTGCTTATTCCATCTCATTTCTAGTTTCTACTTTTATGTCCTAATTCTTTACTCCCCAGTTCTAAATTTCCCCATTTATTTTAAGTATCTTCCCCCTATCCCAGGCCCTCAAGATGAGCAAGCTTTTCTGGTGAGCTTTTCCCAGTTTTAAATTCTGATTTCAACAAAAGACTTAAAGGCACAAGCTCAAATATTTATAATATTTTAATAAAAAGAATCTCATATGCAAAAATGAATCTCAGTAGGTGCTAGTAATTTTTAAAAGAGTTTAAAGGCCAAAAACCAAAAACAAAGATACAATGGGATAAAAATGATGCAAGTATAACAGAATTTGTTAGTCTATCATTTTAAATGGTTCCTAAAGCTTTGCCTTAGAGGATTTACACTAAATCATTCACTAATCTTAAAGCTGATCGCCTTCTACCAGGGAAGGGGATGTAGAAGAAAGTGTTGAAATAGAGGAGTGGCATGAGGTTCTCAAACAACCCAATTTCCTATGGAAAACAGAATATCCCAATGAAGTTTAGCCTGGAATCGCGTTCCCGGCAACCTTCAACTCTCCCAAAGAAGTGTAAAATAAAAAGCTCCTTTAAGTGAAATCTAATTTTCTGAAAAAAGAAAAGGAGTACTTGTGGCACCTTAGAGACTAATACATTTATTTGAGCATAAGCTTTCGTGAGCTACAGCTCACTTCATTGGATGCATGTAGTGGAAAATCTGTATTTTCCACTACATTCATCCGATGAAGTGAGCTGTAGCTCACGAAAGCTTATGCTTTTCCATTACATGCATCCAATGAAGTGAGCTGTAGCTCACGAAAGCTTATGCTCAAATAAATTTGTTAGTCTCTAAGGTGCCACAAGTACTCCTTTTCTTTTTGCGGATACAGACTAACAGCTGCTACTCTCAGGTTTCAGAGTAGCAGCCGTGTTAGTCTGTATTCGCAAAAAGAAAAGGAGTACTTGTGGCACCTTAGAGACTCTAAGGTGCCACAAGTACTCCTTTTCTCTTAGCTGCTACTCTGAAACCTAATTTTCTGAGGAGTGTTAAATTAACATTTCATTTGCTTGCAGTGGTGAAAAGAAAGAAAGAAAGTAGGTTAGTGAGTTTCCCTTTGAATGTCTTTCTGACTCCATTAAAAGTGTCTGTCAGGTGACTAACCAACCCTGTTATTCACAGTAAAAGCACGTTTGCATACTGTTGTACTTTTTGCCAGGGGAAAGGCAGAATTTCATTTACCTTTAACTCTGAAATTTAGGTATGCGCCTTGAAAACTGAAAGAAAGAATTTCCTCATACTTACTTAAACAAATCCATTTATATCTGCAATAAACAACATGTTATGTATTCAGGACACAGACAGAATCCCACAGGTATCATAGAATCATAGAATATCAGGGTTGGAAGGGACCCCAGAAGGTCATCTAGTCCAACCCCCTGCTCAAAGCAGGACCAAGTCCCAGTTAAATCATCCCAGCCAGGTAATTAAATATCTATCAGCCTTAGGCACGGCCTGTAGGACTTTAAGCTACAGCTTTTTAAAGTCAGTTTCAGAACCTTCTTTGTATGAGAGCAATAGACTTTTCATTACATCTTGAGCTAAAAATTGATAGTTTTCATAAATATGCAAACATGACAACAAGTATTCTGGAAAAAAAGGAGGAGCAAAATTGCTTCAGTTAATTTTAGGTTTTAACAGGGTGAAAAAGAATCCATTGTCTTGTGATCTTATCACTCATGTTGTGTTAGCAGCAAAATGCTACCTACATTTCTATTATAAATGCAATAAATTATTTCTACTCCCTATGTGGCTATTTAATTTTTTAACCTTAAATTATCCCTCAAATTTTCCTCAGGAAAGCTGAAGTAATGACGGTGTTTTGTTCCAATGGGCTTTAAGTCAGGCATGTAATACACCGAGTCAAAATACACCCAACTTGAGGTTATTTTTGTAGCACAACCACAAGACTGGCAGCCTGTCAGAAGGAGCTGCAATGCAGTGAGTGGCCACAGTTCATCATGGCCAAGGCTTTGGGAAACTCTCTATGCAAAAATTCATTAGATAAAACTCATGTGGGTTTAACAGAGAGAGGGTGCTGGAACAATTTGTATAGTGGGAGTGCTGAGAGCCATTGAACCAAACTGTAAACCTTGTAAATAATGGAATCCACTTGAAGCCAGAGGGTGCTGCAGCAGCCCCAGTTCCAGCACTCATGGGGGATTCTGTGGTCTTTGCCACATATATGTTGGAACCTTTCAATATACAGTCTCTGAAGAGGATGCTGACTTCCCAGCAGCTGCCTTTCCACTTCCTGCCTCTAGAAGATTAGTGTATGAAGCACTGGGCTCAGCAGATGAGACAAAGGCCACCCTGTCTCTTTGCCTTCTGCAGAGGTCTCCCTCTAATTCACTCAAAAGGTCCTTTCCTGTCATCAAAAGGACTTCAAGGTGTTTTTATATTGTATATGGACCTCTGTTCAGAATCTGAATGCCGGCAGCCAAGTGAACTTATAGACACACCTAGTACTGAGGCTGTCCCCCTTACCACTGAATCACACCTATCAAAGGTCACCTGTGCCTGAGGCAGGGCCAGTTCTATGTTCTCATGTCTACATCCACACGAGCTTGCGCATCTTCTGGGAAGAGATTTAGCCAGGCATTGAGCCTTCTTCTATAATGTAGCCTGCCTTCTGGTCTTCACCCTCTAAGGCAAGAGCTATGGAGTGGTCAACCGACTTATCAAGTGAATCCAATGACGAAGTTCATGGGTTCAGTACTAAGATTTGGCTCTTCTTCCTACTAACCATAATTGCCTAAATCTCTACATTGGCATGCACAGCCAGTGGAATCTTCATGTAAGATATACACTGTCTTGACCACCCTAGGAAAAAGGAGAAAGTGTTGAAAGTGAGGGTGATTCCTCAACAACAACAGGGTGCAAGTGTATCGTCGACAGATCCCAGTCATCAGTGGGCAGGGTCAAACCTGGGATCTCTGGGGCTTAGTGATGAGCCTCTACCGCATGAGCTAAAAGCCAAATGGCTGTTAAATAAGGCTGTAGAGCAGACTCATTTTATCTCTCTCTTTAAGTGGTCTCTGTGTCACTAGATGGGACAGAACACTATACCCAGAAGGTGTGTGGGTTACAAGAGGACACAGCAATGCTATTTGAAAGGTGTTCTGATTTAGGGAGCTGTTTATTTTGGCCTTTGAGGATTCCTGAACAGGAGTGAAGTGAAATCCAAATGACCTAGCCAGATTCTTTAAAAACAGAGAAAAAACAGATCCTTAGAGCAGAGCTGTTCTGCTGTAGAGTGATATTTAGCCAATCATATTTTGCATCTTCCAAATATCACCAGTATCCAAATAGCACACATCATCTATCACACATCTTCTATCTCAGGGGACTTCATCAAAGAGTGCAATATCAACGCAGTTAGGAGAACTCAGCCTTGGGGAATGAACAATAAAGATTATTGAGACAGCCAAGGAATGCTTAAGTACATCCAAGCACACCAGTGGGAAGTTGGGTGTTTGTTGACATAGGCTTCCTCAAAGCAGAGGGGCTTATCCTCTGAGAACAAGTCCTTAAAGCACTGTGGGATAGCTGCAGGCCAGATTTGCAGGAGACTTTTGGGAATGGCTCCAGGAACAACTTATGCATTCCCATGAAACTGGCAGCTCTAGGTAATGTTTTTTTAGGCCAACCTGACAACCACGCAATCAGCTCCAAGGCAGAGGATGCAGCCAGTGTATTCATCCCAAATTGTCATATTTCTGCAACATCTACTTTTCTTCCTCCTCCAGGTTCTGAGAGGACCACGTCCTGAAATAAACGTGTGCAAAGAAAAAAAAAATACAAAGGAGCATAAAGAATGCAGATGCAGAAAATTGGCAGGAAAATCCAGCGAATCGGTACGGGAAAACACCATTACATGGCTCTGTGGGGCCAAGAAAGAAGAGATGTGTCAATGTATCAAAGTTACCCCATGCACCTGTGCAACATCAAAGGCTTGAGAGAGTGCCAAAGCACTGAGATAAGCATAAAAAGGAAGCATTGGAGCACTCAAAGAAGGCTGAGAAAGTAATGGGATTGGATGCTAACAGACCCAAGGGAGCAAGGTTTGATGCAATGCTTAAAACAAAACAAATTCACACAAGTCAGAGAAAAAGGGTCAGGCCCTAAAGGAGCAACAGGGAAGCCAGAGGAAACTAGGCTAGCATTTCAGGGAAGAAGCACTGAAAGAGATATCCCAGATTGAACTAATTTAACACATTTTAGTAGGGAACTGACTGATAAGGTAGATCAACCACAAGGATACTGAGAGCACAAAATTGTGGGTTGACATAAAAGTGGATGGACAGCCAAAGAAATCCAAGTCACTTCCTGTTGAGAATTCGTTCACTGAAAATACCTGAACCTCCAGAATCTTCCACTAAGGCATGTGGCTGGACAGTAGGAGAAATCTTGCATACTGGTCACCATTCAGAAGATCAAGACACTTGGAGTTCTGCCCTGTCTCATGTGGAACCTGTCTTACTCACAGATGTATACCTAGGTGGCTTTCCTTTGTTGCTAGCCACTAATGGCCCTGAGGCAACATCGAGTCTATCGCAAGGTCTGGAGTTAGCTCAGCCTCTACTGACTCAGGCATGGGATTCACCTGGAGAGACTTCCAATTTTGTCAGTTTTTGTGATGGATTTATGGAGGTTCAAACTTGAAATGCAACTTCATTTTTACATAGTAGACCTAAAGGAGGGCATGAGATTTGTCTCCAAAGTAAAAAAACAACAACCCTACAACAAACAAACCAAAAAACCCCATAAACGTTGCATGCAGCTAAAAAATGTCCATTTTGTACCACAAATTACTGATTTTAAAAGAAATGGTTGAAAAGTGTAGTGAAAGGAAAAAGTATGGTTAGAATAACATTATTAAGTGTAGGGGGCAAAAACCTATGTATGTGCCCTGGTCAAACGTAATTCCCTTAAGAAAGGATGGTCTTTGGAGTTCAGCAAATTCAGCTCTATTCTTCACTCTGCCAAACACTTGCTGCGTCACCTTGGATAAGTAACTCCCCTCTCTGCGCCTTAATTTTGCCTTCTACAAAAACAGGAACAGTAATACCTCACAGAAGCATATTACAGCTTAATTCATTAATGTTTGCAAAGAACTTTGAGATAATTAGATAGAAGGCTTTTTGAAAGTGCAAAGTGTCTATTAAAATTTCACCTATACTGCAGAAAAAGAGCATAATTTTTACAGGAACTCAGTGTTATTCAATGCAATTTACCGTGTACAACAGGAAACCCTGTACAAAGGCCAAAGGCAGTCTTTATAATACAAAACATCCAAACACCACATCCTCTGCCCTCCCTCCTCAAAGATCAGTGGGTACTTCAGATGTAAACTGGATACTGCAGAGTGAAGAAGTTACAATTCTATGTGATCATTCTCAGGGTCACAAATTTAATAAAAAATCTTATTAAACAAAATATGAGAAAGGTTCATATTTATTGTTGGCAAAGACTAGGATTTATGGATGCAAATGAATGCTGCAGACACAATGTACAAGATCAAATAAGTTTGGTCTCTGTGACAATGCAGAGACTGAAGCAGAGAGCACAGAAAGGATTACCGTAGTAGCAATGCTTTAGCATAACTTCCAGGTGAGGACCTGTAATCGATCTTTATGTGAGTCTATCAGAAATGTTTCCCTTATGCTTACTCAGTTCTCAAAGAAAGCAAGAGCTCACAGGAGGCAAACTGTTTATAAAAATATTGTTATTATTAAAAGAGAGGGAGCCAAAGCCTAGCATTTCCCCTTGTATTTTAAAATAAATGGTTCTTACTGTTTCACTTTGACAAGAAATGATAGAGACTGGAAAAACAAACAGAAAATTAAAGGAAACTCAGTGTTAAAGGAGAAGAGAAAGAAAAGGTAGTTCTAGAACCAGACTGGCATGCATTGCAGCATGTATTATGCTTTCCCTTGGGGCTTTGCTCCTGAGGTCTGGCCTGCATTACAGAAATCTCACTGTTCTCTCATTTCCCCGAGTTCTGAACCCTAGCTCTGTTCTCAATTTTTACAGTCTCTATCATTCCTTCTTGTCCCAGTGAAACAGTAAGAACTTGACTTTCCCTGTGTTTTGCTCAGCAGCATTAGAGGATTTCCCTCACTTTTTCTTTTCCCGTTGGTACTGTGATGCAAACCACTGATTTTTATTGCTCCAGTAACATCTCCTCACCCTTCCCCTGACCCACTTTCTACCACAAATTTAAGCAGACATCATAGAGGTAACAACAACAAAAAGCTCAGCCTGGCAGCTGACAAAAAGAAACACGGGAATTGTGCCAAGTGGTATTGGGCCTTCAATTCCTAGTTCATACACAACTATATTTTCTCTCTTGAAATATTGCAACATGATCACATGATGGTTTAAAGTTACAAATATTTATGTAATACTTAAAAAGCAATGAATGAAGTCGCAGAAGCTTAGAGCACAATTTATTTTTTCTCTCAACATTTAAGAAAATAATGATCAGACTAATGATCAAACTACCTTGACTTGAGCACGATTCAAGAGTCACGGTGTGATTGAGTCAGAAATTAGAAGAGAATTTCCTTAGGTCACAACAAAAGGTGCCAGTAAACACTTCAGCTGGAGAGTTAACATAATAGATAAAAAATCATTTTTGCTATTTTCTTTAGCAGTTTATTAATTGCCTCCTGAAATACTTTCTGAAACACAACGAGCTGCAAATGAATTCATGGTCTATTAATCTGCTGTACATGATATTGGAGGAAAGCGCATTGGATGAGTTGATGCAATTATTGCTATTACATAACCATCTTCACAGAACATTGAATATTATTCATAATTTACTCTATCTAAGCTGCTCCTTTAAACATTAAAACTGACATTAAAAGCAATGTAAAATCAGAAGGAAAGGCTTATAAAAAAAAGACAGATCTCAGAGAAAATAAAGGGATCTGCTTCTCTGAAGACATTAAAACACCTCAATAGCAAAGATGTTTGATTAACCATAGGAAACAATGTGCAGCCAACAGAACCTGCTCTCTACAATCAAATTTTAATTTAATATAAAACATTCCATTATTCATTTTCAGCACCACATCATAAAGAATACATTACCCTTATTATGGGACTGACCTTAACATTAGACTACTATGTTTTTAATCACATGAAAACTAACATACTGTGATCTCAAACAAATGGAAGCACCCTTATGCCCATTTTGCTCTCTCTCTTCCCAAAACAGCTCCACTTTGGGATACAAGAATGTTTGGGGGTTGATCTTCTGAGCCTATGCAATTTCACAGATTGAAGAACCTGATTTGTGTGGCTTGGTTTCAGAGTTTCCCTGCTTTTCTTTTCCTCAAATTCTTCCCTTCAGTGGAATTATCACAGGTAGGATTTTTCATCTTCAAAGCACTTTACAAACATAAATTAATTCTCCCAAAACTGCAGAGTCAGCCACATTTTACACATGGGGAAATTGGCTGGCCAAAGAGGACAGAGGAAATAGACATTGTCAGCTGAGGTAGGAATTCAGGAGTTCTTGGCTCCCATTCCAGGGCTTAGATCACATCTCTTTCGAGATCTGAATAGAGATCCCATTCTTGTTGATAAAATGCTTTGTTTAGTCTGCAGCCTTTCCCCACCACTTTAGAAGTCAACTTTGTTCTGAAGCAGCTTTTGACCATGTGCCCAGAGAAGCATGTACCCCTAAATATTCCAAGGCACAGAATTCTAAAATAATGTGAGCAAAGAGGGGGTGGGTTGTGTTTTTAAATGTAGTAGATTCCCCACTTTATGGTAATGTTTCTGCCCAATGGAAGTTAACTGTAAGCAGAATCACAGATCTATGCATGGGGCAAGTCTGGACAGGGGCCACGGTATTAGCCATTACAATACTTGAATCCTGTGGTCTAAAGCCTTCACACAAAAAGGTCTCGGAAGGGCAGCAGCTGCCATGCAGAGCTGAGAAGGATGGCATGAAAGGTGGCTCCTCACAAAATGCGGATGGAAGGAGTTCAGGATACTCTGGATTTGTACTAAGAGGGATAACTTTCACCCTGTTAAGGTGGTTTCTTCAGTATCCTGCTTGAAAAAGCCCATTGTTGAAGCAATTCTACTCCGTTTCCTGCCTATTCTATAACCGTACAAGGCCTCACTGCGCACCTGTGTTAGTTCTAGGGCAATACCAGCCCACGAATGCAGACAGAGTGTGCCTTGTTTCCAACAACTGAGAGCAGAGCAGGATGATGCCTCAAAACTAACACAAATGTAATAAAAGACAGAGTTGTCTTCCTTAGTTTCCAGAAGTTTCATCAGATAATGAGACCCTGTCAACGACAGCAGTCCTCCTCATTCAGCAGAAGCTCACAGTCCTGTGTTAGGTAATGTGATTACAGTCTCTAAAAATGTTACATTTAAAAAAATTGTTGAGATCTTTGTTTTTAAGAAGACCTAAAAGAAATTCCTCGAATGATACTCCCTGCTGGTGTTTGTAACCCCGCTTGCTCACACATCATGAGAGCATAAGCCTCTGTGCATGTACCATGTGATCTTGCAATAGCAGGCTCACACAACATAGCCAATCCAACATAGCCAATCCCACACACTAGGAAGGCCTGCTTGGTTCTATTGTGTAGCTTTTGGCACTTGAGAGTCTGAATCCAAAGATCTGAGCTCATATCTTCCCAAGTCGGCATGGTCCACTAGATAAAGATACTGGGCTGGGAGTCATGAGATCTGCGTTCTATTCTGGGCTCTGTTCTCTGACCTGCTATATGACAATGAGCAAATAATTTATCTTTTCTGTGCCTCTGTTTCCCCTCCCACATGCTGTCTATTTAGATAGTAAGTTCTTTGGGGCCGGGGCCATCTTTCACTATATATTTGCTAGCACAATGAAGCCCAATCTCACTTGGGCCTGATAGTCACTATCATAACACAAATAAATAATCATGTAGCTGCACTGGTGGCAGGTCTACCACTAACCTCTCTCAATGAATCAGACCACAAAGTAAGTTGCGGTTGAAAGAGAATAAGCTAGTAAGGAAATATAAATTCATTGCCTTTGCCATTCACTGATTTTTATTTTCAAATATGCAAGAAATGCCTGTTGACTTCCAAAATACTGTGCCTATCTCTTTAAAATCTATCAATGGTACTGACTGCAGTTCTGCTCTCAGATGTCTACGCAAAACTTCCATTGAACTCACTGGAAGCTCCATGTGAAGGCAAGTATTTTTGCATTTTCTTTAAAAGAAAATACAGGGATTTCTCTCCTGGTTTCTGTAAGTGAGCTACAGAAGTATACGTGCGTGCATACAGAATTCTGCACAGTTGAAGTGTATTCATTCCTCCTATGCCCCCAGGAACAGGCATTTGGGTTCCCATTTGCAGTTGTCCACCGTGATTAACTTTTCCATTAGGGGCTGGTTAAATATTGTAGGTTTGTTTTCCTACATGGCTCCCGAAGTACCTTTTACTGTCCTTTGTTCATGGCATGAATGCCATGGAGTAAAGTAGCTGCAGCCAGAAAGGAGGCGAAATGGGGAAAAGGGTAGTTTAAAAAATTAAATCCAACAAACCTTTAGTAAATGTGCCTTTGTTTACACAAACATCTCAAGAAATACCTTGAAAACTGCAGACATTTGTGTAAGAACAGATTAAAAAGAAGGCTTGAAGGTCTTTCAGTTCTGAAATACTACTGCTTTTAAAGGGAAAATACTACATAGTTTAGGTCTCATATTAATATTGTGGGAAAGACACTCTGCATTCTAACTGCTCTTATTTAAAAGAATTTCTCCATTCAGTTGCAAGGAAATTTTAAAGAAATACAGCATGTTTATGTACGACCTACAGTATTTTGTGGCCTGCTGTTGAAAATTAGCAGGAGTACAAGTTAATTGAAGGTGATTGGCAAAGAGTATTGTAATAATTCATTCGCCCTTAGCAATATGTGCTGAATGCCCTCAATATGTGGGCTGAGAGGGGCAATGAGTACATTATTACTCTCCTCTTTTGTTTTTAGGATCATCCTTCTGAGATTTCCAAACCCAACTCTGAAGTGACGTTTCAGAACACAATATGCTGGTTATTTCACAATAGCTACAGAACCTGGGGTGGCCAGCATATATTGGGGGCAGGTAAGTGAATTGCCTTACCCCTAAACCTATATCATATTGATTTTGCCAGTAAACACTATAAAAAAAATTCACAGAACCACATACTGTAGCATACAAATTAATGAAAAAGCATTTCATCTAACCCCGCCCTCAGCATGGTCAGAAGGCTCACACTCCAGCAGGGTCTGTAAGTGACATAATGCCCTGTCAACTTGTCATTTACCTGTTACTCATTTGGAAAACCTGGAATGATCCTGCCTGGATGAGAAGTGCTGGCAGCTCTGTACTGTGGCATTTACTCCCCACGTGGTGGAAGAGCAAGTGAAAGTATGGCTCACATAGAAACTCTACTGCTTAGGGTTTGGGGACAAAAACACAGCATAGAAGCCAGTTCTCCTTATGGATGCCCTCAGCATCAGAAATCCCCAAGTGGTTTGAAAGCCAGGCCCTTTCCTCTGGCCACAACACTCTACTTCCTGTCCCCTCAAGTTATTCCTTATTGGATTGAGGAAGAGAAGCATTTAGCCCTCTGTATATCCCCACATACAAATAATAAGGAATGTCTGTCACAGAATTAATTGTGTATTGTGGTATCACTAGGGCTTGTCTAAATGAAGAGTTAGTGCATGGCAAGGAGGAGTGTAAATCTTTGGCACACGAGCATGCCGTGCACTAACAGTTTATATAGATGAGCCCTAAAGGTATATCTACACTGCAGCTAGCAGCATGCTCTCAACCAGGGCAGACAGACTCACATTCGTTCTGCTCAAGCTAGCACGCTAAAAATAGCTGTGTGCACATTTTAGCATAGGTGGTGGCTTGGGCTAGCTGTCTAAGCCAGACTTACGGGGTCGGGTGGGCTTGGACTCAGGTGGCTAGCCTGAGTCACGTCCCATGCAACAACAGTGGCACTGCTGCTTTTACTATGCTAGCTGGAGCAGAGCTGGCAAGCCTTCTAGCTGCGGGGCCACAGAGTCATGGTAGTGGGACTCATGCTAGTGGTCTACAAATACACCTCTACTCCGATATAACGCTGTCCTCCGGAGCCAAAAAATCTTACCACATTATAGGTGAAACCGCGTTATATCCAACTTGCTTTGATCCACCAGAGCGCTGCTTTACCGCATTATATCCGAATTTGTGTTATATCGGGATAGAGGTGTAGCTGTGTAGACGCTGTGATTCAAGCTCCCAGCCTACCTCTCGCTCCCAGGCTTCAGGTCTCAGCACTAGTCTGTGCTGCAATGTCTACACATCTATTTTTAGAGCACTAGCACAAGCCCTGCTAGCACCAGTCTTTGGACCCGGACTGGGAGGCTTGTTCCCAGATGCAATGTCATCAGACCTTTAGAGGCCTGAGTCAGGCACTGTCCAATACTACTAGGCTCTGTACATACACTAATCAAAAGACAAGGAGTACTTGTGGCACCTTAGAGACTAACAAATTTATTTGAGCATAAGCTTTCGTGAGCTACAGCTCACTTCATTGAATGCATCCGATGAAGTGAGCTGTAGCTCACGAAAGCTTATGCTCAAATAAATTTGTTAGTCTCTAAGGTGCCACAAGTACTTCTTTTCTTTTTGCGAATACAGACTAACACGGCTACTACTCTGAAACTAATCAAAAGATGGCCCCTTACAATGTAAGGGGGGAAAATTAAAGAGTTAATCACCCATAATCTAACCCCTCCCCCACTTAAAACAAGCACATATGTTCACACGCACAAAACACCACATTTTATAAAGAGGTTTCTCTTGAATAATATGTTTTTTTAATAAATGAGTTTCATGGGTACAGTGGAAATGTCCCCAACGACTGTGAGAGTTCTTAAAGTGCATCTTATCTTGCCCTACACCTTTTGAGCCGTTGCAGTCTATGGCCATGTCTGCACCAGAGAGCTTACAGCGGCACCAGTGCTGTAAGAT
This sequence comes from Dermochelys coriacea, assembly GCF_009764565.3. Taxonomy (NCBI): domain Eukaryota; kingdom Metazoa; phylum Chordata; order Testudines; family Dermochelyidae; genus Dermochelys; species Dermochelys coriacea. Next base: position 199,564,687 of record NC_050069.1, read on the forward strand.
CTCCTGTGTAGCTGCTCTATGCTGATGGAATGGGAGTGTGTTCTCCAGTCAACACAATTAAACCACCCCTCCATGAGTGGCGTAAGTGCTGGAACTAGGGGTGCTGACGCACCCCCTGGCTTGAAGGGGATTCCATCATATACAGGGTTTACAGTGTGGTTCTCAGCACCCCCACAATACGAACTGTTCCAGCACCCCGATGAGTGGCAACAGCCATGTCGGACAGCAGAGCATCTTCTGCCAACATAGCACTGTTCACACTGGTGCTTCTCTCAGTATAATTTATGTCACTCGGGGGGTTTATTTCACACTCCTGAGCAACATAAATTATACCAACAAAAGCGGAAGTGTAGACATAGACTCTCAATTCTGAATTGTGAGGCTATGTTAATGTGTTTTCACCCATTACGAAAAAGGCAGGTATGTCAATGAATGGCACATTGTGTTGCCATTTACACCTGAGCAAAGGGGGAGCAAAATGCTACTAATTCAGAATGGCAGCATTTCACACCCACTTCGCACTGGTGTAAGTGATGGCACAAGGTCTAAGGCAGAGAATCTAGACCCGGGGGTCATCACTCAACATCTGTGCAAAATGAGTGCAGCACAGGTGTGACACTGCCATTCCGTTTTACATCCGCTTTACACAAATGAACATGGAGAGACAATGTGAAAAACGGGAGAATCAGGCCCCGTTCCAGGCCAACAGGGGCTGCGGGAAGCGGTGTGGACCCCCATTGGCCTGGAACGGCGAACTGCGGCCAGTGGGAGCTGCGATCGGCCGAACCTGTGGTCGCTACAGGTAAACAAACCGTCCTGGCCCGCCAGCAGATTTCCCCAACGGGCCGTGTGCCAAAGGTTGCCGATCCCTATTACAGAGTTTTAAATTCAGGAAGATAATGGTGTATTTTAGAAATGTTCAGTCACTCACCTTCTTAACTATAGTGACTCTTGCAGTGCAAATGTTACTTAATGTGGGTATCAGAAAGATCTCATTACATGCAAGGCAGATTGTTTATCAGATTCCTTATACTGGAGCCTGGCCAATAGTAGACTCTAGGATCTGTTCAGCTCTCTCAAACATTTTGTACTCTATTTGGGAAGTTTCATGTAATTTAAGAAGGATAGTTGCTTGAATTAGTTCTTTAGCTTAAGTAAGGGCTTGTCTACACTACCCGCCAGATCAGCGGGCAGTGATCGATCCAGCGGGGGTCGATTTATCGCGTCTAGTATAGACGTGATAAATCGACCGCTGAGTATTCTTTAGTCCACTCCGGTACTCCACCAGAATGAGGAGTGCAAGTGGAGTCGACAGGAGAGCATCAGCTGTCGACTTACTGCAGTAAAGACAATGTGGTAAATAGATCTAAGTACGTCAACTTCAGCTATGCTATTCACATAGCTGAAGTTGCGTATCTTAGATCGACCCCCATGCGGTAGTGTAGACAAGCCCTTAGAGTATGATCATCATTCTCTCTTCAGTGTTATGATTCTTTCATCAAGTTTAAGTGTCTCTAGGGAGACTTCTGTGGGAGAATCTAAGAATGGAAACTTCATGTTTATTTTTTCCTCTCCCAGGATTTCTGTAACGGTTATGACCACATGCTGGACTGAAGCTACTGGAGTCAATGGGAGATTTGACTGAGGAAGAACAACAGGACTAGTCCATTATCTGGTGCGTGCGTACATACATAGTCATCCTTATCACTGATACATTAACTGCACCATTGTGCATATGTAAAATTTATTTTATAAACACTTACAACTACATTGCTTTCATTTATCGATTTATTTTTCACACACAGATTGATTTGCACACTAGCCTTCAATAAGTACGAGGCACCTGGAAAGTTCCAGCTTCTAAACTTCAGCCATTGTTGAGTGGTCCATGTACAAAAAATAAAATAAAAATAATCTTAATTTTAAAAAATGGAAAAAAAGTATTTTTGCCATTACAACTCAAAAATAAGTGAACATTTTTTAAAATCACCCCTAGAGATCATAGAACAAGTATGAAAACTTTCACGATTGAATGTAATGGGACACCATCCGCTTGAAAGAAAAATAAGTCAAATAACATTTCCATCTGAACATTTTGCACTAACAAATGTCACAAGTAACCCCAAAGATTACTAGAACACAGAGATATGCAAATACTTCTTTTTTGTCTTTTGTTTGCTTACTTTCCTCATTGGCAGCACTTTCTTTGTGTTCCAGTCAGATTCATGAGAGGGGGGAGATGGGGGTGGGTGGGGAGGAGTACTATCTAATTGTAGCAACAGAGCTGAAACTAACACCTTTGTTGGATGGAAATAAGGGGGGGGGAAATCATGAAAAGTAAGGGACAATGCTTTATTTTAAGGAACATTTTAGGGAAACACCATTTCTCTTAGCATAGCATGTATTTTTCTCTCAAGGTGTGCATTTGTACTGCTTCAAGTATCCAATGAAATCATCATAAACTTCAATTTAATGTTTAAAGTGGTCAAGGACCATCCCTTAAAATAAGCGATGGGTGGTCACCTTGCTGAAAGCAACACAGAAAAAGACACAGTAGCAAAGCAGCAGGCAGGCGTGTGCAGGAAGAAGAAAGGGGGGAGAGATAAAAGGCCTTCAGCATGTTTGTGTATTGTGGCTCTTATGCCTACCCAAACACATTTCTAAACTATAAAACGGAGAAAAGAAAAATCCTTATTGTGACAGATAATTGCAATCCCCTGCAATATCTTTGGTGGCCATCCTGTTTTAAGTTTATAGATCACTCTGGGCAGGGATTGTATGCAACACCAGTGGGGAGGGCTACCACAACACCTCCAGGAACCAAAACCAGCATGTGTGGGCATGGGGGGGTGGGTGTGATTAAGGTGAATCACTTGGGCTGTAAACCCCTCCAGAGAGGTACCCCTCCGTATGGGAAAGGAAGCTTACATACACTGGTTCAAACTAGATTTTCAGAGACACACACACAATGGGCTTTTGGGACACAAAGGGTACATGGAAAGAGTACAGCGGAGAGCAACAAAAATTATTAGGGGGCTGGAGCACATGACTTATGAGGAGAGGCTAAGGGAACTGGGATTATTTAGTCTGCAGAAGAGAAGAATGAGGGGGGATTTGATAACTGCTTTCAACTACCCAAAGGGGGTTCCAAAGAGGATGAATCTAGACTGTTCTCAGTGGTAGCAGATGACAGAACAAGGAGTAATGGTCGCAAGTTGCAGTGGGGGAGGTTTAGGTTGGATATTAGGAAAAACTTTTTCACTAGGAGAGTGGTGAAGCACTGGAATGGGTTACATAGGGAGGTGGAGGAATCTCCTTCCTTAGAGGTTTTTAAGGTTTCAGAGTAGCAGCCGTGTTAGTCTGTATTCACAAAAAGAAAAGGAGTACTTGTGGCACCTTAGAGACTAACAAATTTATTAGAGCATAAGCTTTCGTGAGCTACAGCTCACTTCATTGGATGCATTTAGAGGTTTTTAAGGTTAGGTTTGACAAAGCCCAGCTGGGATGATTTAGTTGGGGATTGGCACTGCTTTGAGCAGGGGGTTGGACTAGATGACCTTGTGAGGTCCCTTCCAACCCTACTATTCTATGATTCTATAGACACTGACACAAGACCTTCTTTCTGATCCAGCAAATGGACAGGACCTTGGATCCTAGGGAGAGCTCAACCCTTGCAAAAGGGTTGGAAAGACTGATACCTACTACTGCCCTTCTTGGAGTTGTGGGTGACCTCTGTAAGCATCTGTGTAGTAGGTTCTTTTTATTGGTTGTATGTGTTTTCTCTGTAATGCTTTTACCTTCAGAATAAAGGTGCTTGCTTAGAAAGAGAGGTGTGGTGACTTATAACTGCTGTCAAGACACTGGTCATAGCCCCCAGAGTGGAAGCAAAGCCCAGGTGCTGGCTGTTAGGCAGACTGGCTAGCTGGGGATATCACAGTGTAAGGCAGACAGCTGTGCAGCCTTAAAAGCCCTGGTCAGAAGGTAGTGGGACAAGGGTCCCTGCCCAGAGACTGCTGGAGACTAGGAACTCCTGGAGTGGATCACAGAGGGGAGGATACAGGTGCAGCACCCTGAAACTGACGCACACAATATTTTTTTTTTAAAACAGGGAATCTGTTTGAAGGATTTTGTTTTAAGTTTAGGACATACTACTGAACGGAGTCTCTTATCAAAATTTAACTAATTACAAAAAACAAACGTTGAAAGTGTCCCTTTAATGTTTTCACATCTACATTTGCTTGCCCATATTGGTATGTTACATAAAAAAAACCACATTAAAATAGCGTTATATAGGTTACAAGGTCAAGCACTCGCAAGTTAAGAAATGCCAGATTTAAGGTTGCCTGTGAAACTGAAGTTCTGTCATCTTTGTGCATATGCATTATGTTTCAGTTCTTTAATTATATGACAATATATTGTTATTTCCCACGTGATCTCCATATATACGGGGTAACACAAATGAGAAGCACTGTTTCTAGAAACCACTTACATTCTTTGGACATTCCCACTTCAAAGCACTTCTGTAGTCTGCAGTACTGGCAGCGATTTCTAGTGACTTTATTAATAACGCAGTTTTTATCTCTGTGACATGTGTAAACCATGTTCTTCTGAATACTTCTGCGGAAAAAACCCTGCAATTAAGCAGAAAAAAATAATGAAATAAAATCCCTGGGCTTCACACATAAATCATAGCCAGTCTCCTATTCTTTTAAGTTAATAACATGAATGCAACATTATGGCAAGATTATGGTAATCTTACTGCTCTTATAAATATTAAAAGTTGAATATTGTTTTCTTGCAACATAAAGAGTATCTTTTAATCAAAAATAAAGGAAACTATTTTATTGTCAGGGTAAAGAAGATTGAGGTAAGTAGAAGCATTCAGAAAATGAGGCTCTAGATCAGGGATTCTCAAACTGGGGGTCGGGATCCCACAGGGAGTCACAAAGTTATTACGGGGGGGGGAAGAGGTCATGAGCTGCCAGCCTCCACCCCAAACCCAGCTTCACCTCCAGCATTTATAATGGTGTTAAATATATAAAAAAGTGTTTTTAATTTATAAGGTGGGGGGAGGGGTGTCACACTCAGAGGCTTGTTATGTGAAAGGGTTCACCAGTACAAAAGTTTGAGAACCACTGCTAGGTTATGTTATAACATCCAGGCTAAAATAAAACATGTGAGCTTGGGTTTATGGATTTAGTTATAAACACTGTAAACACTGTTCCCTCCTGACTGATTCACTTTAAAATCAAACTCCCTAACCCAGTTTGGCATACTTTCTTCCAGCCTCAGTTATCCCTTCTCCATTTGTTTTTGGAAGGATTTCTATTTTTATTTTGTGGTTAGAGGTGAAATAACTGTACAATGGGCCAAATCTTGAGAGCACTCAGAATCCCACTGAAATTAGCCAGACTTCCACACTGGAAGATTTCCAGCATCAGGCTCAATATTGATTTGTGAACCTGAACACCTTCCCAAAAATATAAGTCCACTATCTATATCAAGAGAAAGAGAGTTAGTTCACAGAGGAATGAGAGAAATGAGAGTCAGGGAGATAATGGAAATTATGTGTGCATTGGGTGAGAAAATATTGGCCAACCTTAAAAACAACAACAAAAACCAAAACAAGACACAGTGCCCTAAGAATTTTTACAGATCAGCCCACAGATAGTCAGCAAAAGTATTTCTGTAACTGATCTCTATTAGAAAGTTTCATATTGCTACTTAAATTTTCAACAGTGTTTCACCATCCAGCAGGATCAAATCTCAGTCAACACCACTCCACTGTGTAGGAACACTTGCTGATTCAATATCTGGAGGGGTTTGAGAGGTTTTGAAAATGTTTTCAACAAACCACAGGTGTACACCCTGTAGAGCAGCACAATGTTTGCACTCAGGGATATAATAATAATTCTCAAAAAGAAAAGGAGTACTTGTGGCACCTTAGAGACTAACAAATTTATTAGAGCATAAGCTTTCGTGAGCTACAGCTCACTTCATCGGATGCATTTGGTGGAAAAAACAGAGGAAAGATTTATATACACACACACAGAGAACATGAAACAATGGGTTTATCATACACACTGTAAGGAGATCAGAGTAGCAGCCGTGTTAGTCTGTATTCGCAAAAAGAAAAGGAGTACTTGTGGCACCTTAGAGACTAACAAATTTATTAGAGCATAAGCTTTCGTGAGCTACAGCTCACTTCATCGGATGCATCCGATGAAGTGAGCTGTAGCTCACGAAAGCTTATGCTCTAATAAATTTGTTAGTCTCTAAGGTGCCACAAGTACTCCTTTTCTTTTTACTGTAAGGAGAGTGATCACTTAAGATAAGCCATCACCAACAGCAGGGGGGGGAAGGAGGAAAACCTTTCATGGTGACAAGCAGGTAGGCTAATTCCAGCAGTTAACAAGAATATCAGAGGAACAGTGGGGGGTGGGGTGGGAGGGAGAAATACCATGGGGAAATAGTTTTACTTTGTGTAATGACTCATCCATTCCCAGTCTCTATTCAAGCCTAAGTTAATTGTATCCAGTTTGCAAATTAATTCCAATTCAGCAGTCTCTCGTTGGAGTCTGTTTTTGAAGCTTTTTTGTTGAAGTATAGCCACTCTTAGGTCTGTGATCGAGTGACCAGAGAGATTGAAGTGTTCTCCAACTGGTTTTTGAATGTTATAATTCTTGACGTCTGATTTGTATCCATTCATTTTTTTACGTAGAGACTGTCCAGTTTGGCCAATGTACATGGCAGAGGGGCATTGCTGGCACATGATGGCATATATCACATTGGTAGATGCGCAGGTGAACGAGCCTCTGATAGTGTGGCTGATGTGATTAGGCCCTATGATGGTATCCCCTGAATAGATATGTGGACAGAGTTGGCAACGGGCTTTGTTGCAAGGATAGGTTCCTGGGTTAGTGGTTCTGTTGTGTGGTGTGTGGTTGCTGGTGAGTATTTGCTTCAGATTGGGGGGCTGTCTGTAAGCAAGGACTGGTCTGTCTCCCAAGATCTGAGAGAGCGATGGCTCGTCCTTCAGGATAGGTTGTAGATCCTTGATGATGCGTTGGAGAGGTTTTAGTTGGGGGCTGAAGGTGATGGCTAGTGGCGTTCTGTTATTTTCTTTGTTGGGCCTGTCCTGTAGTAGGTGACTTCTGGGTACTCTTCCGGCTCTGTCAATCTGTTTCTTCACTTCAGCAGGTGGGTACTGTAGTTGTAGGAATGCATGATAGAGATCTTGTAGGTGTTTGTCTCTGTCTGAGGGGTTGGAGCAAATGCGGTTATATCGTAGCGCTTGGCTGTAGACAATGGATCGAGTGGTATGATCTGGATGAAAGCTAGAGGCATGTAGGTAGGAATAGCGGTCAGTAGGTTTCCGATATAGGGTGGTGTTTATGTGACCATCGCTTATTAGCACCGTAGTGTCCAGGAAGTGGATCTCTTGTGTGGACTGGTCCAGGCTGAGGTTGATGGTGGGATGGAAATTGTTGAAATCATGGTGGAATTCCTCAAGAGCTTCTTTTCCATGGGTCCAGATGATGAAGATGTCATCAATGTAGCGCAAGTAGAGTAGGGGCATTAGGGGACGAGAGCTGAGGAAGCGTTCTTCTAAGTCAGCCATAAAAATGTTGGCATACTGTGGGGCCATGCGGGTACCCATCGCAGTGCCGCTGATTTGAAGGTATACATTGTCCCCAAATGTGAAATAGTTATGGGTCAGGACAAAGTCACAAAGTTCTGCCACCAGGTTAGCCGTGACAGTATCGGGGATACTATTCCTGACTGCTTGTAGTCCATCTTTGTGTGGAATGTTGGTGTAGAGGGCTTCTACATCCATAGTGGCTAGGATGGTGTTTTTAGGAAGATCACCAATGGACTGTAGTTTCCTCAGGAAATCGGTGGTGTCTCGAAGATAGCTGGGAGTGCTGGTAACGAAGGGCCTGAGGAGGGAGTCTACATAGCCAGACAATCCTGCTGTCAGGGTGCCAATGCCTGAGATGATGGGGCGTCCAGGATTTCCAGGTTTATGGATCTTGGGTAGCAGATAGAATACCCCAGGTCGGGGCTCCAGGGGTGTGTCTGTGCGGATTTGTTCTTGTGCTTTTTCAGGGAGTTTCTTGAGCAAATGCTGTAGTTTCTTTTGGTAACTCTCAGTGGGATCAGAGGGTAATGGCTTGTAGAAAGTGGTGTTGGAGAGCTGCCTAGTAGCCTCTTGTTCATACTCCGACCTATTCATGATGACGACAGCACCTCCTTTGTCAGCCTTTTTGATTATGATGTCAGAGTTGTTTCTGAGGCTGTGGATGGCACTGTGTTCTGCATGGCTGAGGTTATGGGGTAAGCGATGCTGCTTTTCCACAATTTCAGCTCGTGCACGTCGGCGGAAGCAGTCTATGTAGAAATCCAGGCTGCTGTTTCGACCTTCAGGAGGAGTCCACCCAGAATCCTTCTTTTTGTAGTGTTGGCAGGAAGGTCTCTGTGGGTTAATATGTTGGTCAGAGGTGTGTTGGAAATATTCCTTGAGTCTGAGACGTCGAAAATAGGATTCTAGGTCACCACAGAACTGTATCGTGTTCGTGGGGGTGGAGGGGCAAAAGGAGAGGCCCCGAGATAGGACAGATTCTTCTGCTGGGCTAAGAGTATAGTTGGATAGATTAACAATATTGCTGGGTGGGTTACGGGAACCATTGTTGTGGCCCCTTGTGGCATATAGTAGTTTAGATAGCTTAGTGTCCTTTTTCTTTTGTAGAGAATCAAAGTGTGTTTTGTAAATGGCTTGTCTAGTTTTTGTAAAGTCCAGCCACGAGGAAGTTTGTGTGGAAGGTTGGTTCTTTATGAGAGTATCCAGTTTTGAGAGCTCATTCTTAATCTTTCCCTGTTTGCTGTAGAGGATGTTGATCAGGTGGTTCCGCAGTTTCCTTGAGAGTGTGTGGCACAAGCTGTCAGCATAATCTGTGTGGTATGTAGATTGTAATGGATTTTTTACCTTCAGTCCTTTCGGTATGATGTCCATCTGTTTGCATTTGGAGAGGAAGATGATGTCTGTCTGTATTGTTCCTCTGATATTCTTGTTAACTGCTGGAATTAGCCTACCTGCTTGTCACCATGAAAGTTTTTCCTCCTTCCCCCCCCTGCTGTTGGTGATGGCTTATCTTAAGTGATCACTCTCCTTACAGTGTGTATGATAAACCCATTGTTTCATGTTCTCTGTGTGTGTGTATATAAATCTCTCCTCTGTTTTTTCCACCAAATGCATCCGATGAAGTGAGCTGTAGCTCACGAAAGCTTATGCTCTAATAAATTTCTTAGTCTCTAAGGTGCCACAAGTACTCCTTTTCTTTTTGCGAATACAGACTAACACGGCTGCTACTCTGAAACCAATAATAATTCTGCATCCATAATTCATTTGTCCCAAGATGCAGTCATTATAGACTGTATGAAAGGGTTTCTTAATAGAAATTTTATAGATATGTAAGTAGATAATTTTATAGTCTTTTAGCTTCTTAATAGCTAGCCATGACTTCCAAGTAGTATCACCATGGAGAAGGATGCAGATGAAGGCTAATCATGAACCCCTTGCACCCCCAGAGCTTTTTTTATATCAATGCTATGAAAATCTCTCATTCAGTCAGAAGAATTGAAGAGTGTTTTCTTCATCATGCCCCTTGTGCAATATTTCTTGGGCCCTTGTGGAATCAAAGCCTCCTTTGGGGCTAGCTCTTTTGACTGAATTTAGAAGACTTTGTCACTACAGTCAAGTGGTAGAAAACTTTTGTTTCTTTAAGTTATCCAACATCACATTACAAAAGCCAAAGAAAAACTTTCCGAACTATTGAGACCCCCATTACGGGTGTACTGAAGTCAACACTGGGTGTTCATGCTATGAGTTACACCTATTGTTTGAAACCTTTTAAGAGAAAAATAGTACAAACATGTCCGTCTGTTTTATTTACTTGCTAAGGGAAAACATGTGTCCCTTAGCTTAATGACTGAACAATAATTATATTTACAACCTAACTCAATTATTTAGGTACTTAGACAGCCTTCCATATAGTATCTGAACACCTCACAACTATTCATGCATTTAATCTTCATCATAGCCTGCTGATGGAGGGAACTATTATTCTCAGTTTTGCCTATGTGCTGGGTAGACTGAAGACCCAGATTTTTAAGTCACTTAGATGTTGCATAGCTCAGCGTTGCAATGTCTAACTAACCTACATCTCCTTTTCAAGAGTGACTTAGGCACTTTGGATCCCAAGTCAGTTAGGCATTGCAACACTGAGCAGAGCAACAGTCACTTGTCTGGGGAGATTAAGTGACTTGCCCAAGTACAGAAGGTATTTACCAACTTCCAAATGCAGAAATGATGAACGCAGTGGACTATGACTACAAATCAGTTCACAGCTGGCACATGCAGCACTGAGCTACCTGTCCTGTTTCCCCAAGATGTACATTTAACATTTTCAGCTTCTGTTGTGCCACATGACCTGTCCATAGTTCAGTGGCAGTCAACATTTTCCCCGACTCTAGGACACTATGAATGTAAATTGAATCTCTGGTGAAATTTCATCTTAGCTACTAAGGGAACTGTATTGCTTACATCCATCATACAAACCAATCAGCAAGTTGCCCTGAATGAACAAACTCCACAAGAAGTCTCCAATGCTGCAGCTGAATCTCCCGTCCCCTCAGAAGGAATGAGATACTAGAATAATTTAACAAAACAGTAATCAACACTGCAAGATGCCACAAAAAACCCCCAAAAGACTGTCAGTTCTTTTTTAAATTGCAAGTTCTTTGGGGGCAGGAACTAGATAGCATCTAGTACATTGTGGGTACTGCTGAAATTAAAACAACCAACAAAATCACCCCAACCTGATAACAGAGGAAACAAAACCCAAAATATATCAGCAGTACATGGGTCATTATACCCACTTGACACCCATTAACAGGTCACTTGTTCTGATCACCTTCTCTTTTTCCTCCCTGATGGACTGTAATAAAATCCCAGGTTAAAAGGGTTGCTTAGATCTGGTGGCCTAGCAGAAAGGTTCTCTTACTCCTTAGCAGAGAGACTGTAACCTTACAGCGAAACAGAACACGGAGATTCAACTCCAGAAGGGAGAAACACACCGCTAGCATCCATAAATTCATGTATCCATTAGCAATATTGGAGAAAGCTTAAAGAAAAAATGGGTATTTAGGTTAAAAAAACCCCAAACTAAATACAACTCTCCCAAAACACGAGTTTCTTTCATGGGACAAATTCTGTGTAATAGAAGATTCACTGCAAATAAGAAAAAATTTTCTCAAGAAAATACCCTATACAAATTCTTTAAAGGTCATGTTTCCTTTTCATTCTGAATTTAGCACAAAAATGCAGAAAAAACAGACCTATTAGCTTTCATAGACTGGATATTTTGAAATTTATCACACTGGTCCTGACCCAAAATTAACTTATTGAAATGCTGTTGAGGAATATCATCCACATGCTAATACTTTTCTGTAAGGCAATAAAGCAATACCATTTTTACAAATGTTTGTGCAAACTGATTTACTTAAAAAGCTCAAAAAAAAAAGCATTTGAAAATATTTGGTTTTTAGAATTTCCTCTCAACAGGCACTGACAAAGATGTCCAGACAACCAGCCTGTTATTTTGCATGCTTTCTTGGTAAATTCCACAATAGTACTGCTACTTTGATAAGAGAAGTTTTCCTAATTATAAATTGGCAATCAGAAATTACATTTTTGTGACCTGATTTTGAAACCTGCTTCAAGTAGGTCTCTGATTTTGCAGTCACAAGTTTTTGGGTATGAATACAGGTAGAATTGTGCCCACAGTTTTTTGGGAGATCCTACAGTGAACTAGTTTAAATATTTGGACACCAAATACAATTTGCATATGGAATTTCCCGAAGTATTTCTTGAAAGTGACATACCTTTCCAACAGTAGTACTTTTATTCCATTTATAATGCATCCTCCCACTGTGTGGGATATTTTGTCACTTTGAAGCGATGGCCTCCATATTTATGGCAAACAGATCTAATCTTTGCTGTTTAGTTACCTGTATGTTCTGTTTTCAGCTAATTGGGGTCAAACCTTGGCCGCACTGAAATCCATAACAAAACTCTTATTGTTTCCACTTTGATCAGAATTTCACCCTAGATATGCATTTTTGATTTGATGCACTTCTGTTTCTTCACTGCTTGTGAACACTTTCATTTGGAAAGCTGTTTTCACCAGCACTGTAAATAATCAATGTTCCTGGTAAAAATCACATCCAACTCTCAAAATAACTGTCTCAACCGGGTCATCAATTTTACTAAAAACTAGTTCTGTATCTAATTAATCCATCATCTATTAACCGTTCAAATTCCTATGACTCAGCTTTGTGACATCAGTATGCAACAGGATGGTCAATGGTTTCACCTGGCAGCTGCTTTCTAGCAAAGAAAATGTACCTTATGCAAATTATATGCTTATGTGACTATCAAGACATCTGCATTCCCTTTTAACGTTCTCTTTGGAAAATACTGTAGCTCTCCAGTGTATTTTTGGCCTGGCACATACAGCACGGTGGAGGATTTATCCTCTACAATCTCTCTTCAACACTTGCTTCCAGGAAAGTCTGAAAATGTTGCCAATCACCTTCTCCATTCTACACACCCTTCCCAGAGTGATATAGCTTCACTCAGCGATTGCAGAATCTCACCTATAGCTCTTGTTTTACCAACTAGCTGTTGATCCTAAGTGTCAAAAACACTTCTTAATTACCCAGGTGGGAAGATTCTACTTTTATTTTGTTTCCTGAATGGCAGCTAACCCTTTCCTTATCTCTTCTTTTTCCCCTACAAAGAGGGATATCATTTCATTTAGATATTTACTTATATTAAGTGATAAATTCAAGATGCAACAATTAAATCTAGGCTATGAGCACCCAGACTACCTTGGATTCTACAGCTCACCTCAACACATGGTATCTGGAAGGCCTGACCTTGACTATTAGACCTCCCCTTGCTCATTTAATGTTTATTCCTTGCTCTACTGCATAGCTGAGGACTTGATTCACCGTCTCAGGGGTTCCGTAGTTTCCCACCTATCCCATTTTGTAGTACACAGCAGAAGAGTTTGGGGGTGGGGATGGGGTTCTTGTCTCTCTATTGAATTCCAGGTATTTATAGCAAGTCACCATAGTATCTGATCACCAGAGGTCACATGGTGCAGAGAAATATTCTCACGTATACAATGCACATTTGTTAAGCTCCAGTGCTCAGTTATAGCCAGAACCATTACTCTATATAAATCTGGAGGTGTTTTCATGGTGGAGGGCTGGATTCCAAATGCTGGGCTAGCTATAACATACCAAAAAGAAAAGGAGTACTTGTGGCACCTTAGAGACTAACAAATTTATTAGAGCATAAGCTTTCGTGAGCTACAGATGCATCTGATTAAGTGAGCTGTAGCTCACGAAAGCTTATGCTCTAATAAATTTGTTAGTCTCTAAGGTGCCACAAGTACTCCTTTTCTTTTTGCGTATACAGACTAACACGGCTGCTACTATGAAACCTATAACATACCATGATCCTTTTTGCTGCTTTTGGCAAGTACACCCAGCTATCAGTAAGGGGCAAGTCTTGCCTGTCTTGACATGTTTGTAGGCCCTACACCTCCTAGGATGCTCTTCTTTGCTGGGGAGAGATTCTGGCGGAAAGCTGATGCGTTTTAGCACTGATTTCATGGAACGCTGGACCTGCTTCCATTTTTTGCCCCACGTGCACTAGCATGAACAAAGGCAGGTGTTGGGTTATGTTTTCTGGAAATTCACAGCCTTTGAGCAGACTGAGGCTTTCACTTTGGCTTGCAAACCCAATCAGTTTGTTCCCATAATAAAACCGCTTCAAACCATTCAGCTTTGCCTTATACAATATTTAATAAAAAGCAAAGACAGGGCACTTTCACCCACTAGAGTTCATAATTAATACCCATCAGCCAGGCTGTGAATCACTTATTAGAAGTCAACAAAAAACAGAGTTAGAAGCTGACTTAACATAATTCATGTTTTGTTTTATTAGTATTGAATATCATTGCTAGGAATCTATTGTGTCTGTGAGGCATGGGGCATTTATATTAACAGTTTCCATTATTGTTAATGGGCATTACAATACTGCATACATCCCCTGTGATGGGGAGAAAAGAGACCTCAGCACCAAAAGTAAGCAGAAATGATATTATCTTTGTAAATTTAATATGTTAATTCCATGGAGAAAAACATTCTGCAACACACAACTTCTCTTTGTTTCCAATAGCATCTGTAGCGCACTTGCATAAGAGTCAGGGAAGCTGCTAAAGACACATCAAGGTGCAATGTATTGTTCTAATGTGCTTTATGCCCACATGTTGGGAAAGGAACACAAAACCTGTGTTTTTAGTTTAGTGATGAAAAATGAAAAGTATACAGGAGTCCCACAGACTTGGAATTAATTTAGCATTTCAATTTTCAAAGTGTTTCTTATCAGCTCTCTTACACAAAGAGTACTGGACAAACATCTCATTTTAAATTTTTTACCCTTTCTGTGCTCCAAAAATATAGTAGTCTAAAGCATACCTTTTCCTTTTCCCCTCCACCACAATCTTGTTATCTTAATGGGTGATGGATAGAGTATCATCCTGGCCATGCTGCATTAAGTGTCCTCATTTACAGATTGCAAGGGAAAAAAAAGGGTTGGGCATAAATTATTCAAAACCTATTGTATCAGTGTGCGTTTCCTGAGCATTCACCACTGGCAAAGTAGACAGATTATTTTTCACTTTTAATTGTGTCGACACTTTATCTGCTCTGTTGAAAGTAGAGTGTGGTACGTGAAACCACATGTTGAGAGGAGCAAATAAAGCCTGTTACTAAAGCCAAAGTAATCTATGTAACTTTAACACAATGCCAGATGAACCCCACCCCAACTCTAGATGCTATTTACTTTTGTAGTACTTGTCTATTACTATGTTAAACATGAAAGAGTTTAGTACAGGGCTAGGCTGCTTAAAGAACATCTGAACCGATTTAATAACCAGTGACATAAAGGACTTCAGAATGACATCTGGATACAAAAGGAAGTCATTGTGTATACGAAACCTTTGATGATGTTAATCTGAACATGCTCTTACTCAATTCTTAGAGGAATTATAAACCCATAAAATCCAGTGGGATGGTTATCCTGATATAACAACAATAAAATGTTGGATGAGTCCACACAATGCAACAGAGCTCCCCCTCTTCACAAACAGATTATTTTCCCAAGTCATATGATTTAAAGCCAAATGTTACACACACGTTTTGTCTGAGGAGGAGGAGGATTACGTGATCCAGAAGTTTTACTAACATGTTCTGCTACCCTACTGTATGTCAAGTCTCATTTACAGCAGCAAATAGCTTACAGGTTGAAAAACTGACTTACAAGTGGCTGAAGTGGTAAGCAACTGAGAAAGACTAGGTACAAACTCACACTTCAGAAGTTGCCTGCTCAGCTCATTTGAATCAACGGTGATTACCCACAAATACAGTCACTATGAATTTAGCGGCTCTACAGGTGCACCAAAGAATGGACTTTAAAATGAGCTTCTAAATCAAGCGTCTTCTTAGGATATTAGTAAAAGGAAAATAAAAATGGAGTAGGACAGACTTTTCTACAACCCAATTTATCAAGCCATTTCTAAATTCAGATTGGCTGGTTTTTGTACCAGAAAAAATGCTGAGCCCTTATTAACGTGTGGCTCTGTTTTTAAACTGGACCATAGGGAATACAACACCTTTCTCAGTTGTATTTTTTTACTTTAATTACTAAAATAAACTTTTTACTCTTGTTAACCGTACAGAATTTACACCGCTAAGATAAGAAAGAGCTGGATTCTGTGATGTCAGAATTCCACATCAGAATTGTTATGTTGCAGTTAGTTACACCTGTGCAAACTCATTCTGTTAGCATAGTAAAGGGGCTTAAACAGGTGTCTGTGAGAGCTGAATTTGGCTTGAAAAAATCTCGAGTACTTGGGATGATGTTTGAGGAAAAAAGAATCCAGCTTGAATCTCACATTCCAGGTTTAGTTTGCAAGGTTGGCAGTTAAGAGAAAGCAACCTTTAGTTGTAAGCCATGCACATCTGATCTTAAAGTCATTGATGAACATGGAACTCCATAATGGCAGTCTTACCCAATCATTTTTCAGAGTAAAACTGTACTTTAATATTGGGCCATGCTGCTGCCTCATGAAACATGTCATTGAGTTAGGTGTACTATATATCATAAGATACAATGAAAAATGGCTGTACACAAAACATGTGTGAATGAATGTATGTTTGAACAGTTTGACACCATGAGTAGTTAAAACTCCAAAAGGTAGTACAATCATGGACGACTGAAATGAGGGCATTCTTAGTTATAAGTGTGAGAAGGTATTTCTTTTCCAAGATGCTTGCATTGTCTACCACCCTGTGCAAACTGGAGATTTCTTTTAAAAAATTGCAAGTAAAAGCAACTCAGGGCAGCCAGAATGTGAGATGATCTGCCTCATTCACATGGTGGATGGCACAAAACCAAGTGTGACAAAGTGGAATTTTTTGTAATATTTTTATGAATCCAATGTGTCTGAGTTTCCTGCTACACTTTGCATTTGCTACCCAATAGAGCAAAAGGGTTAACAACACTCCTGGGGCAACACAGGAGACATAGGTGTATGTTTCAGAGAAGCAGCCGTGTTAGTCTGTATTCGCAAAAAGAAAAGGAGTACTTGTGGCACCTTAGAGACTAACAAATATATTTGAGCATAAGCTTTCGTGAGCTACAGCTCACTTCACTGTATGGGTGAAACAAATAGAGTTGTTAAGAAACTGGTTGAAACTGACCCAGATCAACAACGGGTACAGACAGACAATGCAAGCCAAGGACTCATGCATCAACACTCTCAGCAGGGAAGCTGAGCAGAGACCTCAGCTTGAGAACAAAGGACAGAGTGGGGGCTCTCTCACCTGGGAACTGACTAAGGAAGGAAATCAAAGAGACAGAGTCTGAGCGTGCAGGCACGCTAGCCTGAAAATGAAGTTCATTTCAGCTTGGTGTGACTAGAATGGACAGTGCTTTAATCCTCATATCTCTGTGCTAACCTAAGGACTTCAATGCTGTGTTCCAGTTGACTAGTAAATCCTACTTGATTTTGAAAACACTATTTGAGGTGTCACTGCAAATACTGGCTGGAATGCATTAGTCACTGAAGAGTGTACAACTCTACCAGGAGTCTACCTCAGTTGGACTCGCTGCGCAGAGCTCACAGTGCTGATGCCCCATAGCT
Organism: Dermochelys coriacea; assembly: GCF_009764565.3. Lineage (NCBI taxonomy): Eukaryota > Metazoa > Chordata > Testudines > Dermochelyidae > Dermochelys > Dermochelys coriacea. Next base: position 199,582,026 of record NC_050069.1, read on the forward strand.
CAGTAGCGTACCCTGAAAGAAGAGTGAGACTCCTTAGGAGTCTGGCACACTGGAGGTTCCTCCAAAAGACTACAAAAGCTGGGGTTTAGCACCAATCCGCTGGATCAGTGACAGCAAATCAACAGCTTCTGTGGCCCAGTGCCCACATAAACAACAAAAAGCTCCCCCCCCCGACCTTGACCCCAGAGCCAGGTACAACAATAGAGCAGGACAACGTATTTTGCCAAAGAGAGGCACAGGAGACACATGTCCGTGCAAGATAGTAGATTCTTTTCAAAGAACACAGCACGTGCACATAGCTTTGGCAATAGCCAACCACCTGACAGAACAATGGTTGCATGCATAGTTTCAATGTCAGACTGTGGCAAAAAGTGGTTCACTATTTTCCACAGTGATTTTCAGCATAACTCTCCACCTTCCCTTTCATTTCACCTTGTCCAGCCCACTCTGTACATATATTGCCATTTATTCTTGAGCTTAATGGCAATTGTTTTTTTTCACACTTTTATAACAATACTTGGTACTTAATCAGAACTTTTCATCTGTAGAGTTCATAGCTCTTCACAAACGTGAGTAAATATTAGCTCCATTTTACAGATGGAAAAAGGGAGACATGGGAGGTTACAGGTGATCCATGAAGGAAAGAAATTGGGCTAATGCCCTTTTCCCTCCTATATGGTATACAGAGGACTGTAAGGTTTTGGTTAAATATATATATTTAACCACAAGAAATTCTGGTCTTGTCTGCCCTGAAAGACTCTGGACCAGATCTTCAATTTGGGTTGTCATAACTCCTATAGAGCTGTGGGAATTTAAACAAGTTAAAGATCTGGCCCTCTAAAGTGACTGGATAGATATTGAAATTGTTACAAGCAACAAGGGACTGAAAGTTGATCCCTGAGGGAAGGGGAGATGGATTTTTAGTCAGACTGTTTACAGCTCTGCATTTTGTTGAGACGAACCTATTTAATATCAAATGCCTAATGTACTCTTGGGAGAAATTGAATTAAGGTGTAAACTCACAGTGCACATCTGCAACCTCAAAGAGTACTCCACCAAAATCAGAAAAGGCCAGATTTGATGTTCGTAACATTTCTAAAGGTGGGGAAAATGTCTTTTTAAAAAAAATCCTTTGCTAGGCCTTCATTAAACATCAAAGAGTGGAGAAAAAGAACCCATTAAGAATTTTTTTTTGCAGACCACCTATAAGTGCCTTGCCTGTGGTCACACAGCAAGTCAATAAGAAAGCTGGAAACAGAACCCAGCTTTCTTGAATACCAGTTCAACATCCTGGCCGATGGAGCATATTTGTACGCTTGGTGTGATGCCTCAGCTCTCCAAAGTGATGTAAATGATATGCTCTAGAATAGTCAAAACCCAGAATATGAATCATTTTTACAATGAGCTAGAAATAGACTTTTCTGTTTGCCAGCTGGCAAAAGGACAACTACTAACAGGAGAGAATGAAAAGGAATGGCATCACACATGAAGTTTGTGGTTTCATTCCTGCCTCGTCAAATGTAGACTAAAGTTGGTTGTCATAAGTTAAAGCATCTGTAAGACTTCTTATTCCCCTGAGTCCCTCGCCAACTGAGATTTAAATAGAACTTCTGGATCCTTTTAGTAAACATGCCACAAAGCCTCCTGACAGAACAATCATCACCTTAAACCAATGTGTTTGGAATTTTCTGCTTCTGTTCTTCAATAATATCACCAGTCTGGGTGCATTTCCATCTGGTTTCTTCAATTAAAAAATGGAAATGAAAAGTATACAATTAAAAAAATTACAGTTAACTTCCTTTCAGTAATGTCTGTAAAATGATTTTTGTTCTGGTAGGAAACTCCAGATGGGAAGTGTAATGAACATAATTTAATATGAGTAATAGGATATCACAGAAACACATTTTTCTGAGTTGGCATGTATAGGGTTGCTTCACACTGTGTAATGCAAAATATAGGGATGAATTATTGCAATTTTTTTGCACAATTTAATGCCCTCTAACCTAATTTGGTTAGGACCAGACCTATAAGCCACTAAAGCCATAAACTGTCACTATTTGAGATGGTAATACAACTGGCTAACACTTACCAAAAGGCCATACACTGTTAGCTACTGATTTTTTTTTCCCCCTCCACCACCTCAGGATTTATATCACCAATTAAGACCATAATGAGTGCTCCAGGTTGACCTCCCAGGAGCAAGAATTAATTAAGCACAGTATTTCTTAGTAAAGAATGACAGTTTTCCAAACCATTCATGTAGCTGCTCTCTTTTCTGATATTATTGCTTCTCCATGCAAGACTGCCAGTTGCTAATGCCAGAATGCATAACAGGGTCTTTGTTTACGTTTTCCAGTATGTTCAGCAGCTCAGCATACTTTTTTTGCTTTATTGATTGCTCCCCCTTACCCCCCTATGTATTTCACATTTCAGGCACATTTGTGACCAGCTTACTAGAAACAGAAAATAACTGATGGGCATAATATAGGGTTTTTTAGCCCCCATAAAAAGGCAAAATGAACAGGAGTTATCATAACAGATTATTCTCCACCCAGGAAAACAGACAAGGTATAATAATGCAATGGGTTGCAGACCCCCCAACATGCCTAAGCCAGGGAATACAAATAGATTAAAGTAAGAATGTTTAACTTCCATATTATCTATATAAAGCCACTATTCCAAAACTACCGCTACAGATCTTTTGGAGTAATATCTCCATGGCAGTTACAGAGAAAGGAAAAAAAAGAATATGCTGAAACAAGAACTATAGTACAGGGGAAAATATATATCCAGCCCTTTCTGAAAAAGAGATTCTTCAATATGAATTAGGTTTTATGCCCACACCCCTTCTTATTAAACGGTTTCAATTGCATATTTGGAATTTAATGCATTTAACACTAAAGAGCTAGGAGGATTTTTTTGGACATCTGTCATTTTGGTAGACAATACTAGCCTCCCCAAAGAACTTTATAGCTTGCAAATTGCTACCATACCATGTGCCATTGAGTATTTATAATGTAGCTGAAATAAGAAATCCAATTAGACTGCAAATATTCATATATGCCTGTACATTGACGGAGCTACCCCAACAAAAGGCTGCAGTTTGTATAACTGGGATTTGGCTTCAAGACCAACAAACACAGTTAACTCCAGATTAAGCTTTCTCTCAAATCTTGACTGCCCTAGGTTCTTACTTTAGGTCCCCTCTGTCCTACACTTCACTTCCCTCTCTAGAGGGCTGTTCCACAACCCTTGTATTCAGGGTGGAGTTTAATGACTGACACCTGTCCCAGTAAGTCAGCAGAGAGTCCTGCAAGGTTACAACACCTGCTAATAGGGTGACCAGATGTCCTGATTTTATAGGGACAGTTCCGATTTTTGGGTCTTTTTCTTATATAGACTCCTATTACCCCCTCACCCCCATCCCGATTTTTCACACTTGCTATCTGGTCACCCTACCAGCTAACCAAATGAGCCAACAACAGGATCCTGCCACCCTCTGTTAAAGTCCAATGCACATTTTAAAACAACTGGCATTTTACAAACACGCTTCACTCTTTATCCAACATAAGAGCCCCTAGTCAGGCTAAAATAAGCTGGTATTTTAAAACAGCATCCAATCAGTCAGTCACTAGACACACAAATTCACTGTTTTTTTCAGAGGGTTTTGGTGATATGCTTTAAAAAAATAAATAAATAAACAAGCCTTTTCAGATTTCTAACCCCTGAGAAGCTTTCTAGACTAGGCCCCCGAGTGGTGACTCTTTAGCACACATTCATTATTTCTTTTCTAGGGCCATCAAGTGATTAAAAAATTAATTGTGATTAATCGCATGATTAATAGCGCTGTTCAACAATAATAGAATACCATTTATTTAACTATTTTTGGATATTTTCTACATTTTCAAATATATTGATTTCAATTACAACAGACTACAACATGTACAGTGCTCACTTTATATTATTTTTATTACAAATATTTGCACTGTAAAAATAATAAACAAAAGAAACAGCACTTTTCAATCCACCTCATACAAGGACTGTAGTGCAATCCCTTTATCATAAAAATTGAACATACAGATGTAGAATTATGTACAAAAAAACCCTGCATTCAAAAATAAAACAATGTAAAACTTTAGATTCTACAAGTCCAATCAGTCCTACTTCTTGTTCAGCCAATTGCTCAGAGAAGCAAGTTTGTTTACATTTGCAGAAGATAATGCTGCCTGCTTCTTGTTTATGTCACCTGAAAGTGAGAACAGGCTTTTGCATGACACTGTTATAGCCAGGATTGCAAGATATTTAAGTGCCAGATGTGCTAAGGATTCATATGCCCCTTGCTGCTTCCAGAGGATGTGTGTCCATGCTGATGATGGGTTCTGACCGATAACAATCCAAAGTAGTGCGAACCGACGCATGTTCATTTTCATTATCTGAGTCAGATACCACCAGCAGAAGGTTGATTTTCTTTTTTGGTGGTTTGAGTTCTGTAATTTCCAGATCACAGTGTTTCTCTTTTAAGACTTCTCAAAGCATGCTCCATACCCCATCCCGATCAGATTTTGTAAAGCACTTCAGATTCTTAAATCTCAGGTTGAGTGCTGTAGCTATCTTTAGAAATCTCACATTGGTACCTTCTGTGCATTTTGTCAGAGTTGCAGGAAAGTGTTCTTAAAACAAACACGTGCTGGGTCATCACCCAAGACTGCTATAACATGAAATATATAACAGAATGTGCGTAAAACAGAGCAGGAGACATACAATTCTCCCCCAAGGAGTTCAGTCACAATTTTAATTACCATATAACTTTTTTAATGAGCATCATCAGCATGGAAGCATATCCTCTGAAACGATGGCCAAAGCATGAAGGGGCATACAAATGTTTAGCTTATCTGGCACATAAATATCTTGCGATGCCAGCTATAACAGTGCCATGCGAACGCCTGTTCTCACTTTCAGGTGACATTGTAATTAATAAGTGGGCAGCTTTATCTCCCATAAATGTAAGCAAATGTGTTTCCTTTAGCGACTGGCTGCACAAGAAGTAGGACTGAGTGGACTTGTAGGCTCTTAAGTTTAACATTGTTTTGTTTTTTAGTGCAATCATGTAACAAAAACCCTACATTTGTAAGTTGCACTTTCATGATAAAGAAATTGCACTACAATACTTGTATGAGGGGAATTGAAAAATACTATATCTTTTGTTTATTATTTTTACAGTGCAAATATATGTAATAAAAATAATAGAAAGTGAGCACTGTACACTTTGTATTTTGTGTTGTAATCTAAATCAATTTATTTTAAAATGTAGAAAACATCCAAAAATATTTAATAGATTTCAATTGGTATTCTATTGTTTAACAGTGCGATTAATTGTGATTAATTTTTTTAAATCATGATTAATATTTTTGATTTAATTGCGTGAGTAAACTGAGATTAATCAACAGCTCTATTCTTTTCATTTGTTCCTCAGAGTTTTGTTGTCTCAAAATAAATATGTTTCATTAGTATAAACTTATAGAATCATGACAGGACACAAAACTATACAGTGACACCTTCTCTCTCACACATACAGGCCCTCTCGGGAAAGGCAGGCAGACAAGAAGCTTGTAAGGAAGAGCAGCCTACAATGAGCAGAGGGAGGAACTGGGTCAGCTAGAAGGATCAAAGAAGTAATGAAGAGAGGGAGGAGCTGAGCTGACTGTCTTTTGATCCCAGGGTTGTAGTACACTGTGTTTACAATAGATGGTATGGGGACCAGTCTCCTTTTGACAATATTGTCTCCCAGTAAACTTCCCTACTGAAGAGTATTTGAAATGAAAACACGTACATACTAAACAAGAATGTACTCGACCAGTCATTTTCTATATTGCCTCTATATGTTTATATTCCAGTTATTGCTCACTCCTCACGGTAGTTGAGACTGGCTAGGAAGATCCTGACATTCTACCCTAGGACTAGTTGGGCCTCAGTGCTGGAATGTGTTCCCTTGGAGATTCATCAGTGCCTGAATCAAGTGGAAACACTGGGCATAATACATGACATGTACATTTGGCATAGCTTTAGTCTGATGCTTTGCTTTGTATGTTTTGTCTGTTTTATTCCAGACAAAGTACCAATATAGTTAGGGAGAAGTTACAGGACTGAGGATCCAGAGACTTGGACTGTGCTGCAAGTTTTGCTGCAGACTGCATACACACATGCATAACCGTGCACCCCGAGCATATGTATTAGGATACAGTCTTCAATATCATGATCGTATGCTATTTCTGAAATAGTAAAACAGATTAAGCACATGGTTTCTATAATCTTGTAAAAAATGCACTTTAAAGTGAGCCGTGAGCTTCCTCAGCTCTCTTCCTTCTTTCACTGCACATCTTGTATGTAAGTGATTTATTGTAGGTTCTGTTGAGATCAGTGGTTCTCAACCTATTTACCATTGTGGGCCATATATGCCGCTCTTTATGTGATATGTAGGCCACATCCACACTATATATAGATAGATAATATAGATATAGTGTGGATGTCACACACACACACACACACACACACACACACACACACACACACACACCTACCTATATGGCCCTGAGGATGTCACATGGGCTGCAGCTATGTGCTGATTGGTACAAAAGAGGCCAGAAAACCACTGGTTTAGAATAAACAGAAGAGCATACCACGTGGCAAAGAGTATTTTGCACTGGACTGTGATTCAGAAGCCCAGGTCCTATTCCCAGTTCTGCCACTGGCCTGCTTGGGTGACCTTGGGCATGTCACTTCACCTCCCTGTGCCTTAGTTTCCCCATCTGCAAAGTAGTGCTAATAATACTGACCTCCTTTTTAAAGCACTTTGAGATATATTGATGAAGTGATATATACGAGCTGGATATTATTATTATTATTACTACAAGATGCTGCACATGTGGATTTATGATTGTGTTTTATTTGAGAAACAGTAAGTGATCATGCAGTCAAAGACTATGCAAACATGAGAGGGAGAAATAAACCTGTAGGTGCAATCTTTGACACTTCCTAACTTTTGAGTGTTTGTCCATTCAACTGTACCTTCTTCTAATCTTTTGAAGACTGTAAATAGCAGCCTTTGTAGAACAAAATACTCAGAGAGAAATAATCCACCATTAAAGTCAAACTCAGATACCAAGTCTCCTAAAAATTAGGAACCACTGAGTTTTTGCTACAATGCAAAACTGATGTTTCACCAGCTATTTAGAATAAATACACACCACACATGAGATGGCCCATACCACAACCCACACCACAAATGAGATAGCACTCCTATTGCATAAGAAGCACCCCTTTAGAAAATCTCCTCAAAGGAACATTTCATTTGGGATTAAAAAGAGCTTCTGTTCCCATCAGCCATTCAGTCAATGGGCACCAAGAACAGCACGAGGTCACGTTCTTAGGCAAATCAGAGTATTTCTGCACACTAGGGAGCAGACAACGTTCACTGGCTGGAGTGGAGGTAATAAGTCACAAATAACCAATGGAAACAGGCACAAGGGATAGGTGGATTTTCTAAATAAATATAATTAAATAATAAATAGCATTTGTATAAACTTAACATGTAATATATAATTAACATGTACATAAGTGGAATTAGTCAACAAATAATTCTATATTTTTGTACATTTAGAAGACCCTCAACCATTTATTTGATTACTCTACTTTCTAAAATGTGCCAATCACACAGTCGCTAAGCACATTTAATACAACTTAAGCCACAATTCAAAAATACAATAATCGCTCAGTGGATCAGTCTTCCCAGCCATCTTATCAACATCCATCCTCAGTACTCACCCAGAATGTAACCTGCCTCCCTATTAACTACTCACCACACAGCTCCAGAAAAAGCTCTGGAAAACATATGCACTTGATGTTGTGCCCTGCAGGTCATCACATCTGAGCTTATGCATTGATTGGCTGTATAGTCTTTGTTGTGAACTATTTTCTACAAAATTTCAACTTTAAAACTGTCTGAGATGTAATCCATTGCTTATTTGCATTTAATTCTATATGTTGTTGCCCATGTAGTAAACACAAAAGTGTGGTACAAACACAGCCATTGCATCCTATAGCATTAGAATAAGCTGAAGCTATCTTTATAACATGCTCTCAACAAACTCATCATTCATACTAAACCACCTACAAAAACCCAATGTATTTCACTGGGATTTCTGAGTTTAAGCACTCACTGATGTACCTCTGCAAAGTACTTTTCAAGATCACATTTTGAAATGTCATATTAAATACAGCAAAAAACTGCTTTTTTGTTCACTGTGTCACAGCTTTGGAATTATCTACAGGAATGTATTTACATTTAGCTCAAATGACCATTTCTGCTAGCAGGTATAATTAAAAGGCCGTATACTGCCCTTGAGTTATGCCACAACTCCCTGTTGACTTCAATGGGAGTTGAGTGGGAGGAACAAAAGTAGTGTGTGCTCCACAGTGACGAGAGGCAACACAACCCTAGGCTACATGTAACTCACTGGAACTCGTATTAAGTAAAAAATAACAAATTAACTCAGAATGGCCTGGAATCAACTACATAAAAATTGTGTTAAAAGAAGCCTTAGAAGGAAAAGTATAACAGATTGAACCGCAGTTCACTTGCTTCTGACATCACATGTCAATATGTCTTCATAGCTTTGTACAGACTATGCTTGTATACAAACATATTATTTACTTTTTTCCCTCTCTCTTGAAGTTGTTACAAATTATGCATACTTTATTGATCTGGGGTGAGCTTCAGTTTTCTCATTCATCTGTAAACAAACATGCCATATTTGTTCATTTGTTTTCTGAAGGTTTTATTTTGTTTTCCCAATAATAGTTTTGACAATTATATATTACATGGCTTGAGAGAAGATAATGGGAAAGATTCTCATTCACCCTTAAAAAGAGAAGGACTACTTGTGGCACCTTAGAGACTAACAAATTTATTTGAGCATAAGCTTTCATGAGCTACAGCTCACTTCATCGGATGCATGCAGTGGAAAATACAGTCGGGAGATTTTATATTTACAGAGAACATGAAACAATGGGTGTTACCATACACACTGTAACGAGAGTGATCAGGTAAGGTGAGCTATTACCAGCAGGAGAGGAAAAAAACCTTTTGTAGTGATAATCAAGGAGGGCCATTTCTAGCACTTGACAAGAACATGTGAGGAACAGTGTGGGGGGGAATAAACATGGGGAAATAGTTTTACTTTGTGTAATGGCACATCCACTCCCAGTCTTTATTCAACCCAGGAACCTATCCTTGCAACAAACCCCATTGCCAACTGTGCTCACATACCTATTCAGGGGACACCATCATACGGCCTAATCACATCAGCCACACTATCAGAGGCTAGTTCACCTGCACATATATCAATGTGATATATGCCATCATGTGCCAGCAATGCCCCTCTGCTATGCACATTGGCCAAATCGGACAGTCTCTACGTAAAAGAATAAATGGACACAAATCTGACATCAGGAATTATAACATTCAAAAACCAGTCGGAGAACACTTCAATCTCTCTGGTCACTTGATTACAGACCTAAAAGTGGCAATTCTTCAACATAAAAACTTCAAAAACAACGAGAGACTGCTGAATTGGAATTAATTTGCAAACTGGACACCATTAACTTAGGCTTGAATAAAGACTGGAAGTGGATGTGTCATTACACAAAGTAAAACTATTTCCCCATGTTTATTCCCCCCCACACTGTTCCTCACATGTTCTTGTCAAGTGCTGGAAATGGCCCTCCTTGATTATCACTACAAAAGGTTTTTTTCCTCTCCTGCTGGTAATAGCTCACCTTACCTGATCACTCTCGTTACAGTGTGTATGGTAACACCCATTGTTTCATGTTCTCTGTAAATATAAAATCTCCCGACTGTATTTTCCACTGCATGCATCCGATGAAGTGAGCTGTAGCTCATGAAAGCTTATGCTCAAATAAATTTGTTAGTCTCTAAGGTGCTACAAGTACTCCTTTTCTTTTTCCGGATACAGACTAACACAGCTGCTACTCTGAAACCTGTCATTCACCCTTGTATACTAATTTTGCAGTGTAAAAGGGCCCTTAAAGTAGGTCCGAATATCTTTGCATTACAGCTGGAGGTGGACATGTGGAGGATTGGTGTCATCACATACATCCACCACTTTAAGGCTCCACTCCACTCCCAGAACCAACTAAAGGAGCCTTAGTGTAAATGAGAATCTGGCTCAAATTGATTTAAAAGACAAAGAGAATAGTTACCTATTTTTAAAAAAGGCATTTGTCATGAAGGGCATTGCCCTGCAAAAGGAATACTGTGTTAGCCTCAGTGTCCACAATGACACATCCATGGAGAACATAATGAATATGTAGGCAACTCCACGAGGGTTATGAAATGGTAGTTAGGAATAAGTTACAGGACTGCGGATCCAGAGACTTAGACTGTGCTACAAGCTTTGGGGCAGACTATTCACGCGAGCAGAACGGTGCACCCATGAGCATATGTATTAGGATATTTTTCTGTTCAGGTTTTCTACTCAGCTGGACCTCCTCATGAATCAACAACCTGGAACAAAGCAAGAACTGTTTAATTTTCTCCATATTTCTTTTTTTTCTTTTTCCCCTGGTCCCATGGGTATTTCTTATCTTGTCTCTGTGAGATTTGGTCCTCTGAAATTGCAGTCTTGCTTCACTGTACATATTAATGCCTCTTTTCTACAGTCTGAAAGTCTGACCTATTTGCAATAAAACTACTTGTTTGGAAGTATGGAGGAAGCAAAACAAGTGGGCGTAATATTTCCATAGCCAAAGTTCAGTGGAATTTATTGACGTAGCTACTGTTTAAATTTCCTGATCCCCATAATGTATGAAGTTTTATATACAAATACTAACATGGGGAAGATGCTCTTCTTCTGAGATAAGAGCTGACTTGGGGAATACTCTGTGAAACAGATTTATTTACATTTTGTTCATGAACATGAACAATAGACAGGCACTTTGATGGTACAAACAATAGACAGGCACTTTGATGGTACAAACAAATTTGCCAGCATGTAGTACAAAAATACTACTCTCCTTTATACACTTTGCAGTCTCTCTCCCTCCTCCCCCCCCGCCCCATCCAAATTGCTCTCAGCAGCTTTTGCTACCCACCAAGTTTGTGCCAGAAATTCATGCAGTGTATTGGCAGCAAAGGAATGTCGCCTTTTAAATGCTTAGAACAAGGGACAAGGCTCTAACAGACAGCAGAATCTGCCAGAGCACCAGTTTCTCCTCTTCATCCACACAATGCTGACATTGTTTGGGAAAGCAGCTCACTATACTCAATCCCCCTTTTCTGCAGATCTTGCTACAATGAAGAGTGAAGTCAGTACCAAAGAGTGGAGCTTTCAGTAAGAGCCTTACAACCACTTGCCCCAGCTGGGTGGAACAGAGTTGCTCATTTTGCAAAGAATTTCTTAGCGTGCTCTGTAGCAACACTCTGAGACTCGTGCAATTTTCCTTTAATAATATCCTGTAATTTGAAGGTCATGAAATACATCAGTAAGTTCCAAAGGATATGTCTGAAATATTGTGCAGTTTACATAATTGAGAACTTAAACATGAGAACATGAACACTGCACAATGTGGTTCTGTGTGCGTGTTATTTTATATAGAAAAAAAATAGTTAGCTCTGAAATTTCCCTTACGAACACGTTTGCTTTTCAGTTCATTTGTGAGAATCTAATATAAGAAGGGATAGACAAGACATAATGCAGACTTCATAGTTGTGGCTCTTGCAGTGGACTACCCAGAAATAAAACAAAATGCCAAGATTTTGGGTGCCAAACCTGTAACATCTAAAAGAGGCCTGCTTTTCAGAAAGTGCTGAATGCCCACCTTCTGAAAATCACCCCCTCTTATGATGTCTCAAGTAGAGAACTCAAAAAAATCTAGGCATTCCAAATCACTACTCAATTAGGAAAATCTTGGGCAAATACTGGCCATATTAGTGCATTTGGGTTAAGAAAAAAAAGCGGGGGGAAGTTGTTATTATTTAAAATCATTTATATAGCAACATATGTTTACATGATATTTTATGAGCAGAGATTATGACTCACTCCATGTCTGGAAGAGTTTAAAATATACAGACCAACCATTCAGGTGAGGTAGGGTGTGGGAATTAGGGATGAGAAGGAAGAAAAAGGATTGCTTGAAAAGGCTAGATAAAGAAAGGATAAAGAGAGAAAGCTCGACAGTGGAGGATGGCAAATTATTTCCCATCTTAGAAGACAGCATGATGAAAGTTGAATCTGAAGTAGAGAGTGGGGGCTGGAAGGGAGAGAAATGGAAGAGGGAGCAAGAGGGCAAGTTAATCAAGTTGAAAGATGACCGGTGCATTTACAAGAGTTTTGGCAAGGAAGACAAGGAGGGTTGAAGGTGGATTCTGGTGAAGAAATGACAGCACTTAGTGAGAATCAATATGGTAAAGAGTCAAATGTAACACCATGATAGCAAGCCTGGGAAATAGAAATGATAGTGGAGTTGTTTGTGGAGATCAAAAAGCAACAGGGATGAAGAGTTCAGTTTTCAAGAGACTGAGTCTGAGCTGGCAGTTAGACAAAAAAGAGGACATGTCAGAGGCATTTAAGTAAGGACAGAAGGGGAAGAAGGGTCAATCTGGGAATCATTCATGGGAAGGCAGTAATTGAAACCATGGGAGGACATAAGATTATCTAGAGATGAGGGAGAGGAGAGCACCAAGACTGGAACTTTGGGTGATAACGGACGGGAGAGGTACAGACATGAGGAGCTATTTACGTGGACACTGAACAAGCAGTCAGCAAGATATGAGGATACAGTCATGGAAGCCAAGACAGAGAAAATGGCAAAGGAACATAAGAACGGCCATACTGGGTCAGACCAAAGGTCCACCTAGCCCAGTATCCTTCCGACAGTGGCTAATGACAGGTGCCCCAGAGGGAATGAACAGAACAGGTAATCATCAAGTGATCCATCTCGTCGCCCATTCCCAGCTTCTGGCAAACAGAGGCTAGGGACACCATCCCTGCCCATTCTGGCCAATAACCATTGATGGACCTATCCTCCATGATCTTATCTAGTTCTTTTTTTGAAAGGTGTTATAGTCTTGGCCTTCACAATATCCTCTGGCAAGGAATTCCACAGGTTGACTGTGCGTTGTGTGAAAAATACTTCCTTTTGTTTGTTTTAAAGTACAATGATCAATAGGAGAGGGCTGGGCAGTACAGGACATATGTTTCTGTGGGGGTGAAATCTGGGACTGGGAGTGTGTTGTAGACACTCTGTGGTAATCTTTTAGGCTGGTAAGAGCCAAGGTGTGGCTGCAGCATACGTAGAGACATAGCTGGGAGTGACTAACATGCTGGAGGCTGTTTGTGAACAGTTCAGGTTGGAGGCTGCATCTGCAAAACCTTGTAAAGGAAAACAAAGAGAGATACTGCAGGTTAAAGGGCAGAAGTGACACAGCCATTCATTGGTCTGGATTGTACCCTGGTATTTCATAAGTACACTTGCACATATTTTTCAAAAATAATGAAGTCTTCGAAACATGCAACCTCTCTCTTGCATTCTGCAATTATATTCTTGCTGAAAAAGGGGAGGGATACCATCATTTTTGTATGCGCGTCTCAAGAAGAGCAAATTCGCAATTAAGTGAAGTGAGATTTACAAGTTTCTATTGTACTTTTTCCAAACAGAAAGGGAAATTTCAGCAGCATGGCAACAACCACAGCACTACAATATCTGAGAACGTGGCCAGGGAATACAAGCAAAAATTCAACACTGGAAGGAGAATTTAAAACACAGATGATCTTATATGCTAATTTTGAAATACCTATTTATGGTATATTTATGGAGCAAAAATATCAGGCTGAGATCCTGTAACCTCTTTCCCGAAGAAGTCAGAGCATCACTGAATTCAAAATCACAATAATGCAAACCAACCGGGGTGGGGAGAGAGAGTCCTTAGGGGTGCAGCAGACCCCCTGCATGCAAGAAGCTGCAGAACTGGGGCCTAAATGTGTGGTTAACTAATAACAAAATCATAACAAATACCAATATTTCATATGAATACACCAAATATAGATTTTATTCATTTCTTTTAATAAATGCAGATGTTTTAAATGGAAGGTTAAAATATTTTATCATTTTTATAGTGTCTTACCTCCAGATATCATAATTAGTGTATGTTAGTAGAGAAGAGAATGACCTCAAGGTGTGTTATCCTATACGAATATCATTCCTTGTCCTGCACTCAGGTCTTCCCACTGCATTTGTGAGACACTATAATCATGCTGCAAGACTGAGACTGTTCTGTGCAACATACATCAACCCTAAACTCAACCCTTTTGTACAGTAGCACCCATCACGGTCTGTGCCTGCACGCTGTTGCTCTTTCCACACTGGCTGTTCATATCTGGCAGGACTTGACTAGACTATTTGCCTAAAAAACATCATGAAACTTAGCTCTGTATGTGTGTACGAGCACATGTACATGCACTTGTGTAGGGGGTGGAAGCACACTCGTGTGGACTACAGAACCAAATTTCAAAATACAATAACGTTGAGAGTACTTCTGCTCTATAACCATTCTCACACACCAAAAGAGGTATTGCACAGTAGGTAACAATCACTAATAAAACCCAAACCTATATAACTCCTATTTGGCACATTTTCTTCATAATTTCCCCCAATGTATCATCATATGTCCCTCTAACATTGCTAGAAAAAAACGTGGCTATCAGATGATCATGTTGCACAATACCCTCGTCTAACTGTTCTATGTATTCTCTCTCAAACACACATGGGGTTCAGCTCACCTAACCTCTCTGATGCATGTTCAGTCTCTGCAAGTATATACTCTAGTACTCCAATTCCCAGATGCCATGGATTCATTACAAACTGCGTATGTAAAAATATTCATGGTGATTCAACTAAAATACTGACAATCACAATGTTGAAAAGTAGCTGGCAAACACATCCTTATTTCTACTTTGTAGTCTGTCAAAGTTAGTTTTACAGATGCCATTCTGTCTGTGTTCCATAATCAAACCCCATATCTGACCACTGATACATTTTTGGAAAGTCTGGAAGCATATTCATATTTTAACTTCATGCTGGCCCTTAACTGTGTAAATTCTGTAAAATCTCAATTCTGCTGAACTCTGAGAAGGTTCAGATCCATATTCGACCTTTACATCTCTAAATTTACTATAGGCAGTATACTACATAAAAGTACAACAGAGAGGATGAACTAAGGACAACAAATAACATTGTGAACCCCACCTCCCAATGCAATACTTAATTTATCAGTGAACACAATGCATTAAAAGAAGGAGCCATCATGTGTTTTTACATCATTCTGCAAAGCACCACATCTAAAAAGATGCACTTCCAATTACATCCTCATGTCAGCCAATCATATACTGCTGTAAGCATGGAGAGGACAGGTTACTCCAGGAATGACAACCACTTGTCTGGCCTTACTCACTAAGTCAGAGTTAATTCAAGCAGGCAAACTATCCTGCCTTTGGAGGCATTAAAGGCATTAAATCCAGTTTGAAACTAATCTGCTTAGCCCATCTCTAAAAGAAACATAGGACTTTCTAACAAAATACCAGTGGGGTTTTGGTACTCACCTTGCATCCCTCACAGGCACTGACGCCATAATGATATCCAGATGACTTGTCCTGACAGACAAAACAGGGCTTGTAAACACGAGGGGGAGGAAGTGGGGAAGGTGGGCTTGGGACAAGTTCTTCAGAACTCGTGCTCTGAGTTTCGATAGCTACAAAAGAAAAGAAAAAGAAAAGAAAAGAAAAGAAAAACACCATGTTAGTGCATTACCTTTGACTTTTATATACTGTATTATTTATCCCTTTACAGCTACTATAATTGTGTATCACAAGCATATGTTTGGCTTTCTTCGCAAAATTTAAGAAGAGATGCCATCAGATCCACACCCTATCTCCCTAAACACAGATGTATTTTTTTAAATGAATAGGATGCATAAATTCAGACCCTTCCATAATCTTGCCATCCCACATTCCAAAAGGCACATGGCATCAGATCCACATGCTGGGCCAAATTCCACATTAAGATACCCCCAACACAAATCCTTTAGACTAGACTAGGAAATTAATTTGGGCATCAGAGGACAGAATTTAGATCATATTCTAGATTCTGCCCTTGGAATTAAACATGAGCTATGGGTGCGCACATCTGAGCACAGAATTTGGTCTTTGGATGCGAAATGACTTGTGAAATATCTATCCATTCAACATCTATCTTTTAGCTAAACATGCTATGAAGTCTCTCACCTACCTCCACAACAGAGATAGCATTTTCAGGGTGCAAGTTTGTCAGAAGGATATAGAAAGTCATCAATATGCGTTAAGAGACTGATGATTTAAGCATAGGACTGGGAGCACAGCAATTTCTAATCCTATAGTTTCTACTATCTGTACAACTGACATAATGCAGTAACACTTATTTATCTGCCTTATGGGATATTAATGTTTGTAAACCACTTTGAAAAGGGGCCACTTAAGTATTATGACATCTTGTCATTTTACTGCTTTAATATTTCTGGATGGACATTTATTTTGAATCTGTTGAGACATTAGTTACTCCTTTCTATGAAACAACATGAAGTCTCTGTGAAGCAGGATAAAAGATGTGAATTTGATCTTTTCAAAGCATCTGCATTAGTTTTCTCTGATACACCATCATCATCATTCATATTTACTGTAGATGTGCAATACGTTTCCTTGTTTCAGTAAATTGTTCTGCGGCTTCTCGGACAAATACCTCTAATTTTTCAACAGATACATAGCAATGATGTAACCTATGAATTTGTATCCATCCGGAAACATTAGACATTATCCACAGAGCTAACTCTCAAGAGTCTTAAAAGTGAACACTAAAGAATATTAGTCAATAGAACATTTTGGACAAGATTTACTGTCCAAGATGGTTTCCACATTTTAAAAATGTTACATTTGTATTACATCTGGATTCATTCCCAACCCGCATTTTTCAGAATTCACTGACACTAAGCAAAAACTGTTACAAGCAACATGCTACAGGTTCCAACTCTACAGAGCAAAGTTTAAGTTTTTTCTTAATTAAAAAAAAGAGGGAAACAAAATCCACTATATTCTTTCTTTTAACAGTCATTTTTAGCATTTAAGATAGACACAGAGCACTCAGTTATTGATTTGTGCACAGTCATCCTGCTTAAATCAATAATCTATTAGTCCTTTTAAATTAAAGTTAGATTCATCAAATGTCCTTGAGAGGTCTCATACAGTCTGTTCCTTATTTCATGCTAGTACATGCGTCTTAGTGGCTCGCAATCAGCATCTGGAATGATAAAAATTTAGCTCTAAAACGCTGCAATCTCAGCAGACAATGTGTTCTATATTGGCCCATTCAGCTATCTCACTCAGTGTAAAAAACAGTTTTTAGACATCCCATGGGGAACAAGGGTTGTGTTATTTGGTAAAATAGCAGCACTCTTGCCATCCTTATATGATTTTAGTTTGGAGAAAGCAGTCTTTTAGGAATAAGTCTGATCTGCTTCTACTTTTTTGATGGTTTTATTCCAGACAAGAAGCAACATCCAATGGTGGTGTTCAAATTGCTAACCATATGGGCAACAAAGCTCTGTCAGACTCTGGCCAAGCCACACTAACTTGTGTTACTTAGACGAGATGAGACACCTGGCTCTGTTCATAAATGCACAAAGCAGAGTCAGCAACTGAAGATACTGAGGAGGCTACTATAGAATTGCCAAGGTAGACAATTTGAAAATGGATACTACAATCAAAAAACAACAAGAACAAGAAATAAACCTCCCAAACCAGCACAGCTATATCTGCTATTAAATTTGGCTTAGCCCATACACTGGAAACATGTGTCACAAGAACGAACGCCTAGTGAGTTTTATTTGTCACAAGAAAACAATTACAGGGCTTGTTTATTTTTGGTTATAGACAAGAATTGTAGTTTCACAGAGCGCCTGGGTTCAGATCAGATGGGCTCTATTTCTGTCTATTACTGACTTATTGTGGATCCTTGGACTTAGGTAGACTGAGGCAAGGAAGCCATCTGTAAAATGGCATGCGGGCAACTCCCAGGAATGGTGTCAGAGACTTAATCGATTCATGTTTGTAAATCACTTTGCAGAAACTGGATGAAAGATAAGGATGTTGCATCCGATGAAGTGAGCTGTAGCTCACGAAAGCTTATGCTCAAATACATTTGTTATTCTCTAAGGTGCCACAAGTACTCCTTTTCTTTTTTAACGGATACAGACTAACACTGCTGCTACTCTGAAACCTGTCTGGATGAAAAATGTTATGTATAGAAACAAAGTATGATTATTATTACTTCATGTAGGTTGTTTGGGCAAGAGCAGGAGGGAAAAACGCATTCTTTATGTAGGTGTGTATGTGTTGCAAACAGGAAGGTAGAGTCCCAGCTAATGCAATTTTAAAATAATCCTACAATTTTCCCAAAGTGGGGGAAAACAAAACAAAACTTGATTTTTAATGTCTTGCTGTTAGCAGAGGATGTGACACTTGGGAATATCAACTCACCTGAGAAAATACAGCATAAAAGAAGTTACAAAACACACAAGTTCCACTTAAGCATCCAGGGATTCTCATACAAAACGGTCACTTCACGATTCCTAACATGTTTGAAATTTTTCTAAAGGTTAGATAAAGTAGCAGATAAGATCCTTAAGAGAGTGTACAAGAGCTAATTTACTGCTAGCTAAACCATGTTGACAGATAGAGGTATTTTAGTTTGTGGCTGATTAAAAGCAGACAAGCATTATGAAGCCCCTTTCATTTTACTGAAACTTAGATTATTAAGACTGTATTTTAATGCACACTTTGGACAGCTGAGTCTTAAAAGAATAAGAAGTTGTAAAGCAAATGGCATTTCCTGGATAGCCCCAAGGGAACTTTGAACACTGGGTTCTGAGTCCCTGGTGGGAAGGAGCAATTTCAGCTAATTAGGGTGAATAGAAAAGTGTTGCATTTGGTCAAAACATTCTGTTAACCCTCATTTTTGTTGGCACCAAGAAGAGTCAGTCTGTATTTCTTTCTTTCTTTCTTTTTTCTTTCTTTTTTTTTTTTTTGCGTCTGAATTCACTGCTGGAGTGAAAGGCACACAGCTCACATACATTAGGCAGAAAGTCAAAGGAAACGCCAAAGTTCAGCTAAAGTACAAGTAATTAGAAACAGATTCTCTGCCGCTTGTATGTGTGCATTTCATTGTAGACGTTATTTATAAGCCTCCAAACATTTGCAAAAATAACTATATACTGTAGATCATTTAATTTTTATGTCTAGTCTGGAAAAAGAGTCTGCCTTTAATCATCTTCCAGTAAAAATCTAGGCAGTGGAAAAGTGGGTTTCATTTGTTTCCATACAAATTTATTTCTTTCATATGCCGTTCAAAACTATATCATCAAATTAAATTCAAAATATCACTGACTCCTGCCCCCCTCCCAATTTTTTTTTAATAATAAAGTGCATTGAATCTGTCATACTTAAACAAATAGTTTGTATTTTTATGAGGTTGGGGTTTTTTTTTTTTTAAGAAAAAAATCTGGTTTGGAAGACAAAAAAAAAAGAGAGAGAGAAAAAGAAAACATTATCACGGAGACTTGCCAGCCTTGACTTAGTAACCTGGCCATGACCCTAGAGTGAGTATGTGTTTGACCCGGTCACACAGGATTCTGGCTGAGTACTGTTATTGGGATATGAATCCCTGCTATTCTTACCATATATACAACAGGTGCAGATCACAGACAATGGGATGAAAACAAAGGGAGATACTATAGGTAAAGACTTTGATTTTGTTTTCTTTTTTTAAACAAAGATGTTTTGTTAGAAAAAAAACTCTTGCAGCTCTGTTCCCCTCTCAGTCACTGAAGCTGTCTGCTTGACCATTACAGTGAATGAGGATTTTAAATACACAGCAAATCATGCATATTTCATTTACACAGCACCATAATTAACTCAAACCACGCAAAACATATTCGGTTTAAAAAGAAAAAAAATCAGTTTGCGATCCATCAGCTTAAATTTTTGTTAGTAAACTGGGGTACCAGTACTATCACCATCTTCATTTCTTTTGAATATTTTATGTATGAACACAATGCACTGTGGTTGAAATAAAGCTATCATGATTGGCCTATATGGAGACAATACATCTAAATTTTTAGATGTCTAGAAGTACTTTTATTTATTTATTTTTTACTTTCCATATCCTCTTTTTTCCCTCCCCCTTCTAATGAGCTCATGTCTTGTCAGCTGCACACATCTGTCTTTAATCTATAATGTTACATTACTTATTTCATTTTAACTCATGGTCATAATTTTTCAAGCACTGATTTTATTCATGACATAGTACAGCTCTACAAGACAGCTTAGGTCTCAAAAAAGGGGAGGGGGAATTCAGAATCAACTAATCACCATATATTGTAACTACAGTGACCTGGGCTGAAGGCCAAAAAACAAAAAAAAATAGTCCTCAGGCTGACTTTTATTATGGGAAGAGGCCTTGCATTTTCATAAGGGTCAGCAGAAGATTAAATATCTACATTAAATTTTTATAATGTGGTTTTCTACTTCAGAGAGCCAAAGCTATCCTTGTATGTTTGTTGAAAAGCTAAACATGATTCTTTAGATCAGTGGTTCTCAACCAGGGGGCCGTGAGCAGGTTTCAGGGGGGTCCGTCAAAATAAACCACAGAGCGGGGCTGGCGCTAGATTCGCTGGAGCCCACGGAAGGAAGCTGAAGCTCACGTCCAAACCCTGCCACCCCGGGTTAAAGCCGAAGCCTGAGCAACTTAGCTTCATGGGGCCACCTGCAGTGTTGGGACCCAGGCCATTCCCCTGCTTGCTAATTAACTGGATATGCAGAAAACCAGTAATTGTGGCAAAGGTGGGCTGTGGAATTTTTATAGCATGTTGGGGGAAGGTCACAGAAAGAAAAAGGTTGAGAACCCCTGCTTTAGATCATTATTATATACCATGTCAAATTCCTATAGCATGCTTCAAATAATATATCTGTCAAAATCACTTAATGTAACAACATTACTAAACACTTAATAATAAACCCAACTCACAGCCATCAAATTGAAAATAAGGAACCAGTCTAGCAATTCTTATTAGTCTAAGGGGGACAAGATTAGACCCAAAAAGCAGCACACTTGGAGAAGAAAAATGCTATTGTGAATGAGGAACAAAACTGCAACACTGAAGATCCGTGCTCAGTTCCCAGCTCTGACACTGATTTCCTTGGGCAAGTCACTTAATTTGTCTGAACCTCAATTAGCCATATGTAAAATGGAGATGATAATATTTCCTTTCTCCAACCCTATGTGTCTCTGGTCTATTTAAATAATAGACAGACAAGGTAGGTGAGGTAGTATCTCTTTTATTGGGCCAACTTCTCTTGGTGAGAGAGACAAGCTTTCGAGCTTACACGGAGCTCTTCTTCAGGTCTGGGAAACTTACTCAGGGTATGTCTATGCTGGCAAGTTTCTGTGCCACAAGTGCCACAAGAAAATCTCCCGGAATATTCTGTAAACTTTACATTTTTTTTCTCACTTTTTTACTAATCAGGATTACACCATTGTTTTATATGTGTTTTCAAAAACCAAAATTCAAAGGTGAACATTGTAAAGCTCAGTTTTCAATCCAGTATGTAAGCAAATTTGTTAGTGTAATGGTCACCAAAAAGAAACTATGAAACTTAACAACTGGTGACTGGGTACTATGGTGATTGGTCACATAAGTGATTCATCACTCTGTGGTTAAACTTCTCAGCTTGTCTGAGATATTGCAATACAACTTGCTTGATTTACAAGTGAGGTTGTTCAAGTGTTAGTTTTGTTTTAACTGACGACAGAACTGAATTGGCCTACTGTCTCTTTTAAATTAGCATACGCAGATACACTCAGGCAACAATTGCCTCAACAAAGCAGCAATTAAGAGTGCAGATGGTTTCCGTATCATTACATCTGGCAGAAAAGTGGGAACCCCATGTTAAACTCTGACCTCAGTCTTAGGATACATCTTCACTACCCGCCGGATCGGCAGGTAGCGATCAATCTATCGGGGATCGATTTATCACGTCTCGTCTAGACGCGATAAATTGATCCCCAAATCGATGCCTGTACTCCACCTCGGCAGGAGGAGTAAGCGGAGTCGACGGGGGAGCCACCGCAGTCGACTTGCCACCTGGTGATGGTCAGGTAACTCAAACTAAGATACTTCGACTTCAGCGAATAGCGTAGCGGAAGTTGCATATCTTAGTTTGAAACCCCCCCCCCCCCATCAGTGTAGCCCGGGCTTTAGGCCTGGTCCACACTACATGATTAGGTTGTCATAAGTTGTCTTACATCAACCTATCTGTGTAAGTGTCTTTGGTTAAATTTGGTTCCTGCCGACGTAAGTGCCTCTCGATGCCAATTTAGTAATACCACCTCCCTGACCGGCGTAGAGTCGTGGTCAATGTAATTAGGCAGACACTGGGTTGCTTATGTCAACTGTTACTGGTTTTCCCACAATGCCCCCTATTGACAATACAAGCGCTCCTAGTGCGGATGTGCACCGCCGACACAAGGAGCCAAGTGTGCGCACACACAATAACTGCAGTGGCTGTATGCCGATGTAAGTTAGGTCAACATAATTTTGTAGTGTAGACACGGCCTTAGGGTATGTCTACACTACAAGCACAGGAGCAGCATAGGTGCAGCTATGCCGCTGGAGCATATCCAACCCCTTCAGAGGTGGTAGCTAGGTGGACGGAAGAATTCTACAAATGGTTCTACAGTCTACACTGGAGCATAGGTCTTCTTAACTACGTCTTTCAGGGGGTGTGAATTTTAGGTGTAGACCAGGCCTGATAGAAGTATGAAAGGCTCATTACTCACAAGATAATTTTTTAAAGTGACATAACATATAGGCTAAAGTAGTTAGTACAGATGGGCCTGCATTACTTGTCTTACACACTGTGTGATAACTATCTTTGAATCTAGGGAGAGTGCGTAAATCTAGGGCATCATGATACAGAAAAAAAAGATCAGTAAAAAAGCTTAATTTTAAAAGATTACAGTTCTACTCTAAGTGAGCCTGGAAAAACAACGACTTCTTACTCAACAAGTTTGCCATCTGCATGTAATCCAAGTCATATCTGCTGTCTTTAGTGGTAAAAATAAGTGTTCATTTCTGTCCACTCTTTTTAACCCAGTAAAGCTAACAGAGCTATGAGATAGTGATCTGCATCTTATTGCGTCACACCTTTCATCAACAAAATTGCTACGTTCCAATTACGAAGCTGTAATGTTAGCCAGTGGACTCATAGCAGTAGCCAGGAGAATCAGTGGATACTCACTGGCCCCAACTACGTGACAGAAGGACAACCTTTTGTAACACTGACCCATATAACGTGAGTGGAGCCAGGAAATAAAAATCTTTAACTGAACCTGGTTCTGTGTTACACCACAAATAATACAGTCTCCAGTTAGCTGATCTGATAAGTAGTCACATTCAATAACTTGGCTTTAAGGTGCATACCTTTAACGTGGTCAGTGGTCTCACCTGGCAGCTGGTCTTCTCAAAGGACATTCTTGCATGATCACAGCATTCTTGACACTGACTATCTAGGATTCTGAAGTCCCCTTAACACTTTTACTGCAATGTACTGTAGATCTACGACGTCTCTGGGCACACCATACGCAGCAGTGTGGGGAAATTCACCTTTCACACTCTCCTGTCTAACCCAGCACTTATATGGTCTCCAGTACTGTACTATCAGAGGCCCAGATCCCCACAAGTATTTAGGTTTCTAATTTCCATTTATTTCAATGTGGATCTGGGCCTGAGTGCCTAATAATCTTTACTGTGTTCATCTCCACAACCCCCCAGTGAAATAGGAAAGTTTTATCCCAATTTCAGAGAGGGAGAACCGAGGCACAGAGAAAGTAAGAGCCAGACTGATAAAGGTATTTAGGTGTCTAAAGATGCAAACAGGTGCCTAGTGGGATTTTCAAAAGCACTGTGGCACCCAACTGCTTCCTTAGGCTCTTAAATATCTTTCTATAATCTGGCTAAGTGATTTGCAAGATTTAGAGCAAGGAATAGAATCCTGATCTCTCTTCGTTACCACTTGCTTTTAGGAAAATGTGTAAACACTGCAGTCACCTTTCTCCAGTTCTCTGCCACTGTTGCTTCTAGACTAGGATTCAGTCCATTTGCTCCATTTTTGCTAAAAATTTAGTTTAATTCAGACACAATTAAAAGAAAGTGCTAGTAAGAGACTGAACTTTATTTCCTGGCCTCAGTAACCTGATATAGGTCAGCTTATATAAGGTTACATCCCTGTCACATGGTAGAGGTCAATATGCACTGATTTCTGTTGCAAAGGCAAAGCTGTAAGACCTGTACAAACCCTATTAAGATCAGTGGGGTTGACACAGGTGTAAGAGACAGCATAATTTGTACTGCAGAATCTTTATTTGTGAGTGGGGTGCACAAGCCACAAAAAGCCAAGCTTGCTTTTGAGATTCAAGGCTGACGTTGCAGGGCTAGCTTAGCAAAGAAACTTTTTCCTTGTAAATTAAACACATGTGATCTAGCAAGCGCAGAGATACCCTGAAGAGGGAGGCCAAAATGCCATTTTCAGAGTTAATTTTAAGAGCAGAAGTGAGCCATGCTTAAATACATTTTAAAAAACCACTGGCTTTTTGGGTTCTGTGTTGAAGCATTTCTGGTACTGTCCATTATTGCAACTGTATCTGGTGCGTCTCTGGCAGTAAATGAAGAGCTTCTCCTGACTGCACAACCCATTGATATGTACGCAATGATGAGCTGCCAAAATCTTAATGGGTTACCTCCTCACCCCACGAGGGGATTGTTGCCCACGCCCGCCCCCTGGGACTCCTGCCCCATCCAGCCTCCCCTCCCCGTTCCTTGATGTCCCCCCAGGACTCCTGCCCCTTCCACCCCTCTCCTCCGTCCCCTGACTGCCCCCAGAACCGGACAGGAGGGTCTCATGGGCCACCGTAGTTGGTGCCCACCCCACCCCACCCCAGAGCCAGAGGCAAGGTGGGGAGTCTCAGAGGTGCTTACCTGGGGCAGCTCCCAGGAAGCATCTGGCAGGTCCCTCTGGCTCCTAGGTAAGGGGGAGCGTAGCTGGGGGGAGCGGGGGGAGCGGCCGCTCCCCCACTGATCACCTCAAAAGTGGCGCCTTAGGCGCCGACTCCCTGGGTGCTCCGGCGCTGGAGCACCCATGGAGAAAATTTGATGGGTGCAGAGCACCCGCCGGCAGCTCCCCACCCCACGCCCGGCCCCAGATCACCTCATCTCCGCTCTGCCTCCGCCCCTGAACGCGTTGCCCCGCTCTGCTTTTCTGCCGCTCCCCTGGACCCGGCTTCCCGCGAATCAGCTGTTCAGCGGGAAGCTGGGGAGGGCTGAGAAGCAGGCAGAAAGGCTGAGGGTGGTGGAGGTGAGCTGGGGTGGGGAGCGGTTCCCCTGCACCCCCCCCCCCGAGTTACCTGCTGCGGCGTGGGCGGCCCTCCTTGCGCCTCCTTGCCCCAGCTCACCTCGGCCTCCCTGGGCCTGAGCAGGAAGCTGGGGGGGGCGGAGAAGCAGAGCGGGGTGGCGCATACGGGGTGCAGGCGGAGCGGAGGTGAGCTGGTCTGGGGCGGGGAGCTGCTGGTGGTGCTCTGCACCCACCAAATTTTCCCCTTGGGTGCTCCAAGGCTGGAGCACCCATGGAGTTGGCGCCTAAGGCGCCACTTTTGGCCGGTTAAATTTAGAAGCCCTTTTAGAACCGGTTGTCTCTTGTGAAACAACCGGTTCTAAAAGGGCTTCTAAATTTAACAACCGGTTCTAGTGAACCGGCTCCAGCTCACCACTGTATGTACATGCGCTTGCCACAGTAGTTTAAAAAGGAGGCTTGTGACCAGCATCTATTGCTACTGCTACAGTAGAAAATGGGAAATTAAGCAGATTTAAATTTTCAAGTATAGAGAACCCCTCTCCCGTTCTAGCTCATACAGTATGCCAAGAAACACCTGCATCAATCATGACACAGAAGAACTTTTGATTAGAGCTGATTGAAAAGTGTCTTTTTTTTTCCAGAAAATTTTGGAAAAGCCAATGAATTTCAGGTTTTTGAAAAATAAAGTTTCAGATCTGGGTTTCTTACAGGAAAATCAGAACATGTTAAAGGAAAAAAATTTCTGTGAAATTATAGCCAGTTTTTGTTGAAAAAAAAGTGTTGAATTTTTTTTTTTAAAAACATCCTCTCTTCTTTTGATTGCATCTTTCTCCCTACACATTTCTAACTTGCTTGTTGTCATAAATGATATGTTCTTTGGAACACAGATTGTGCCTCCCTAAGCATTTGTATGGCACCAAGCATAACGGGGTCCTAACTGGCACAAGATGGTGATGCCGGGAGACAGGATGAGTAGGAGACTGCTTCCAGCCAGCCTTTGGGTGCACAATAATATTGTGTACCTCTAAGCCTGTTTAGGGGGACATTTTCATCCAGAAGCAAAGTTCGGCAGTTACTCTAAGGTGGTGAGAGACAAGGCTGCTTCTTTTGAGAGGGCTAGTCTACATGGAAAATTTACAATGGCATAGCTATGGCTCTCAGGGGCCTGAAAAATCCACAACCCCTAAGAGATGTGGGCCTGAAAAATCCACAACCCCTAACCCCTGGTCTAGAAAGTGCTAGGTCAATGGAAGAATTCTTCTGTCAGCCTAGCTATCCCCACCCAGGGAGGTGATTTACCTGCGCCAACAGGAGAACCGTTCCCATCGGTGTAGGTAGTGTCTACACTAAAGCAGTGCAGTTGAAGCACTGAAGCTATACCGCTGTAACATTTTAAGAGTAGACAAGCCCTCAGGCCTTGTCTACATTACAGAAAAATTTACAGTTGTGTAACTGAGACCATGTCTACACTACAGACTTTGGTTGACAAGTTACGTCAGCATAAAGCCACCGCAGTTACTATATCATTTGTGCGCATGCATACTGGGCTGCCCTGCATACTCACCAGGAGTGATTGTGTCAACACGGTATATCATGTGCAACCATCCAGTACGCTGTCTTTTGGGAAGTTTTGGCAATGCATGGTGGGGCAAAAACGAGCCACGCAGTGGTGACTGGGAGCAACAGGTTAATTTTCCAGTGTGCAACTGTCTCCATCCCATAATGTTATCAATAGCCCATAATTTTCATACCTTTTCTAAAAATACCGTAACCCATGGTAGCCCTCCTCACTGTCCATCACGCATGACAAAAGAATGGACCCTGCACAGCTCTGTATTATTATTATTATTATTGAGTGTTGCAAGCACAGGATGCATGATCCTCCGGTATTTGCAGAGCTGTAAGAGGAACCGATCATGTAGATTTCCTGGAGGGCAGATTGCTGTGGGACATGGCAAGAACCAATTCAAGGTTGTTGATGGCATTCGCAAAGCAACTGCAGATGGTGGAGCGCCGATTCTGGGCCCGAGAATCGAGCCCTGACTGGCGGGATCACATTGTAGTGCAAGCTTGGGAACGAGAGTTGTGGCTGCAGAACTTTCAAATGTAGAAGGCCACATTCCTGGATCTGTGTGCCGAGCTCATCCCACCCTGCAGCGCCGGGACACCAGAATGAGAGCTGCACTGACAGAGGAGAAGTGAGTGGCGATTGCACTGTGGAAACTTGCAATGCTGGATTTCTATCCATCAGTGGGAAATCATTTTGGAATTGGAAAATCCCTGAGGGGGCTGTTGTCACATAAGTGTGCGGGGCCATTAATAGTCTCCTGGTGAGCAGAATTGACTCTGAGCAATGTGCAGGATGTAGTGGATGGATTTACAGCAGTAGGATTCCCCAACTGTGGTGGAGCAATAGATGGCACGCATATCCCTATTCTGGATATGCTTCTCACCAGACCACCTTGCCACAGAGAACACCAACAGAAAGCACTGCTTTTCTATGGTTATGCAAGCGTTGGTGGATCACCAGGGATGCTTCACCCAATCAGCGTTTGCTGGTTGGGGAAGGTTCATGACTTCCATCTTTAAGAAAACAGGACTCTTCAGAGAGCTACAAACAGCGACTTTCTTTCCCAACCGCTGGATTATCATTGTCAACGTTGAAACGCTAATAGTGACCCCGGGGGACCCAGCCTACCCCTGGCTCCCTTGGCCTATGAAGCCATACACCAGCCACCTTGGCAGCACCACAGAAAGATTCAACTACCCGCTCAGCCGGTGGAGAATGAGAATTAAATGTGTTTTCTGTAGATTGAAGGGACACTGATGTTGTTTACTCACAAGATTGGATTTCAGTGAAAACAACATCGCAATGGTTATAGCTGCCTGCTGTGTCCTGTATAATATCTGTGAAGCAAAAGGGGGGAAGTTGATGCTGGGGTGGATGGCTGAGGTGGAGCAGCTGTCTGCTGAGTTTGAACAGCCAGGCACAAGGGCTACTAGAAGAGCTCACTGTGGAGCTATATGTCTCAGGGAGGCTTTGAAAGAGCACTTTACCAATGAGCCATAGTAATGCATTGTGGTGTACTGTGCTCTGGCTGGCCGTGCTGTTTTGGGCCTTGTTAGGAATTGTGCACTGGTTGGTTTACATCTGTGAATGTAATGCCGTCAATGCATCTATTAAATGTACAACAAGCACTGCAAAATTATGATTCCCACACATTGTATTTGTCACTGATCTTTGAGTTGTGTCACACGGTACAGTAACAAATAGGTACTTTCTGAACTGCTAGGCACTCTGCAGCTTATGTTGTGAACTAATAAAGATGAATTATTTTCCAAATAAATAGAATTTTATTCAGTAACAAAACCACTGTAAAAAAATCTGTGCAATTTAAAAGCAATTACATTAAAAACTTAATATATTAATGGAACAGGACTTAACAAGGGGAAAATCATCCATGTCCATTTTACCTGCACATACAGGTCTGTGTATATCAAGCTGTGATTGTCCTTAATGTCCCCCGGGGGGTGGAGTGGTAGGGATGCCACCCCTGATGCCACATGGAATATTGAGGAGAGGGGTGTAGGGAGGTGCTATAGTGGAGTTCTTCATGGACTGCAAACGGAGGCAAGCCTGTGATAGTTGAATCTGTACATTCACAAGAGCCCACAGCATCTGTGCTTGCTGTCAGAGAAGCCCCGTTATGTCCTGGTGCATCTTTCTCTCCTCTTCCTGCTGAGACTGATCTTTCCTTCTCCAGACTGTCTGTAACATTCACCCTCCAGGCCCTTTGTTCACAGTCTAATGAAGCACTGGTTGCAGGATCTTACTGAACATGTCATCCAGAGTCGTCCTCTTTCTCCTCCTTATCTAGCTCAAGCGTTCTGTGGATGTGGAGGGGGAACCCCTGAAGGCCACAACGGCAGTAGCTGCAGATAAAACACAGAGGTACCACTGTCAATAGTGACAACAGAAAGTGAAAGTTAAGGTTCAGAATTCCCTTCCCTTCTTCCCCTACGGTTTTAAACAAGACATGTGTATTGACACTTCTGCTTCACCATGGTGAGCCTGGCCCGCCAGACGTGAGGTAAATGAGGAGGGAATTGTTTGAACAAAACTAGGAGTATACTGGCACCATTTTCCACAGGTGCTGGTAATTTTAGCTGATATCTCATTCCTGAGGGTAACAAAGGCAAAGAGGGCACAGAGAGTACAGCTGCTGCTGGCATCCCCAAGCTGCCCAGGCCCATATGCTGCTAGCCTGTATGATGCCTGCTGAAGTTATGGCTGACTGGTGTGGGAAAGAAATAAAGCTGCTATCCCTAGAAATCTTCAGCAGAGGATTACCCAGTACCTCTATGAAGGCTTCATCAAGATCTCTCAGTAGGATTCAAGGGACACCCCCGTTTATGCAAACAAACAAAAAAACCCTGCTCCACATCCCCTCCCCCGTGCCAAGCAATGGAGTGGAATGAAAAGCAGGTAATGCTACCTCTCTTTGTTGTACCACTACCTCTTATAGTACAAGTAAATTAAAGTTAAGGTTCAGAATTTCCTTCCCTGTCAAGTTGGGGATGCCATCACAATAATGGCAAATAAATTTACAGACTTACCAGAGGATCCTTCCACTGCACAGAGCTCATCCATACTCGACTGACCGGACTGTGGTGGAGTCTCAAGCAGGTCCTGTCTTGCAGCATAGCTGGAACCCCTGATCACATGTCCCTCCTCGTCGTCCTTCACTTCCTCCTCACTATTCATGCCAGTTCCTGTGTTTTGGGCTCCTGGGAGATATCCACGGTGGTCTCCAGGGCGGTGGTGGGGTCTCCACCATCTACAGCATACAGCTCTTTGTAAAAGCACCAGGTCTGTGGCTCAGCACCAGATTGACTGTTGGCAGAACTGGCCTTCCAATATTCCTGCTGCAGTTCCGTCGCTTTCACACGGCCCTGCAGTTGGTCCCTGTCATACCCCTTCTCCTGCATCCCGCGTGCAATCTGCTCATAGCTATCCACATTTCTATGACTGGTGCATAGCTGTGTTTGCATAACCTCTTCTCCCTACAGGCCCAGGAGATCCAGTATCTCCTGGGTACTCCATGCCAGAGAGAGTCTGGAGCATGGAGCTGGCACGGTCAGCTGCGTGGTTGCAGGCAACAGTGGAGAGTTGCTAGGTGTGCTCGCCAAGCTGGACAATCAGGAAAAGGCATTAACAAAATGTATGGGGCTTTAAAAGGGAGTTGGGCCTTCAGGTCTCTGGGACCTATGGGCAGTGAAGTTCATAATTATGACCAGAGCGATCAGTGTTGGGCATTGTGGGACAGCTGCTGGAGCACTGTTAGGATCAACATAAGTAATGCAGTATCTGCACTTGTATTGCGTCAACCTCAGTACATCAACCATGACTCAAAGCCGCTCGGGGAAGTAGTGTTACTGCATTGCTGTAATGGAGCATTTATATAGGTGGGAGACAAATCTAAGTGTAGAGATACGCACAACTTATGTCAGCCTAACTTTGTAGTGTCAACAGAGCCTTCACTAGAAATGCTACAGCTGCACAGTAGCAGCTGTGCTTCTGTAACGCTTCAGCATAGACACTCACTATAGAGACAGGTGGAGTTCCTGCTGCGGTAATTAATCCACCTCCCTGAGAGGCAGTTCTTCCATCGACCTAGCACTATATAAACCAGGGGTTAAGTTGGCTTAACTACATCACTCCGGGGTGTAGATTTTTCACACCCCACATGATGTAGCTGGGTCAACCTAACTTTTCAGTAAACCTGGCTTAAAACAGAGCTAATACCAGTGTAACAGCAGTTTTCTACATTTACAATGGTGCAGCAGATCTCCATTTGGGCTTTGTTCTTGTGTAAGTACATTGATGCAGTTACACTTGAACAAAATTCTCTAAGGCATGGCTTGCCAATAATAGGGACAAAATCTGCATTCAGTTATACCAGTGCTGCCCATCACGGGGGAGTTAATGGGGTTGCATGGAATTTTAACAGAAGTCAGAATGTGGCTCTTGCTATTTAAATGATCAAGTAAACAACAAGGGTTCATCACTGAGGTCACCAGCCTATGAGCCAATGGTCTGGCAAGTAAAGCTAAGCTTACAGGGCAGCAATTCATCAGTTTTCACTAGGGGTCTATCTTCACAGAGGGAAAAAAAACTGAAGTGAACATTTAGATTTTATGGAAAATAGCAGAAAAAAATCCTCAACATACTGGCTCTGAGGGGTGTTGCCACCCCCAGTGATTTTACCGTGGCTCCGATCACAAAAGGTGCCACAACTCAGAAATGTTAATTCTAAACCCATACAAAGTTGAAAACAAGATATCTTATCAAAAGCAATCTTGTGGTGTTGTTTTTGATACATCAGATTTTATTTTTTAATAAGAAGCCCACAACCCAGTTTCTCTTGCTTGGTCTTGCTGGTGACCTCATAGGGCCAAATCCTCAACTGGAATAAAGTGCGTAGCTCCAGAGAAGTCAGAAGAGCTATAATGATTTACAGCAGCTGAGAATCTGGCCCTTTTGTACTTTAAAACATTAGAGCCTACTGCAATGGCCTTTATAGGATTATGATGTCCCAAATTCAGCATGATTTCCCTGCAGGATCAATTACTAGAAGATGATGGGTAATAAGGGACAAGACATTTAAAACATAAAATGCGTCCAATTATCTTCTCACACCTACAGTTATATAGTTATATAGTTGTAGCTCCACTGTCTTTGATGAGTTACTCCTGATTTGCAACCATCCAAATGAGAGAAGAATCTGGACAATATCTTTGATGATAAACTAAAATCACAAGGGAAATGGACTTGTGACTAGAGGGTGCAATTCCCCATCTCATCTCCCCCCGCCATGTAAGAATGTCTCTTTATATTAAACATAAATGTTTTATAATGTTTGGAGCCTTTTTCTTTTATCTTCAGAAGTTCTGTATCTGTATCAGTTCTTCCTAAGAAGGCTACATATTTTAAGCATGAAACAGAATAACCTGGAGTACTACTGTAAACCAGTGATATATTCTTCCGATCGAATATCCAGTATAAGTTTTTATTAGTTTTGGGTGCTAACATGTGTACCATAAATATAGTTTAAATTCCTTCCTAGATAGTCCTCATATAACATTATTTATAATGTCTCTTATCCTGGCTTGGAGTCAGAGAGAATATGGGAGTTTTAATATCTTTAATTCATTACCTAGTTGTCCAGTATCACGTAGACAAAAATAAACCTGTAATGTTCTTATCATAAAAGTAGTAATATGGACTTGTTAGGTAACATTTCACGCCATTTTACTTCTCATATGTTATGACTGTTTACTGTAGGAAGTGTTAAACATTGGGGTATTTTTTAATCCTAAAATCAATACACTGACTCAACCAATTCTAATGCTGTGATCAAAGTAGTATTACAGGCAGACAGAGCATCTAAAAAGCAGATCACCCTTTGGATTACAGGGACTCTGCTGGATGATACGGATTTACATACAGTAGCAGGGTGGCCATTTGCTGAGCACCCTTCCCAATGAAGGGGTTGCTTTATGGGCACCCTGCCCCCTTTTAATGGGCTCCACGAACTGCACTCAGCTTCCATGTGTACAACATCCCCATGCCTGCGGTCGGTTTAGTAACAGAAGCAATTGTTTTCTGCATTAAGACCACCTCTGCTGGGGCCAGTTTAGTAATAGAAATAGTTCTTAACGGTTCTCAGGGTCCCAAACTACTGCCCATCACCACATAAAAGCCCATACTTAGCTCTGGTGTCTTCTTGCACAGGCAGAGCTCTTCTTCGGTCCCACTCTTGTCACAGCCCATCCTCCCAGTGCTTCCTAGCTGCAACTTAGTCTTCTAACTGCAGCCTTCCCCACAGGAGCTTCCTTCTCCCTGGGTTCCCCTCGGTCACAGCTCCCTTGGTCTCAGGGTCTTCCCAGCAAGACCCTTTCATACTCCCTACCCTACAGTTTCTCTACAATTTCCTGAGCTCAGGTGCCCACTTCCTCCTAGTAGCTTCCTGCTGCTCCTTACAGAGCTACCTTGCGCTCTCCCAAGTGTGACTCATTCTGTAAGCAGGGTTGGCTAGCTCCACCCCTTAAGGGGTGAGCCACACTATTACATATACCTTCTTTTGCATGTCCATTTACAAGGGTAATTAGAAACTGCATCACAGCTGTTTAAATGGGTTACTGCAGAAGCTGAACTACTGCACCTTTAGATCCTTAAATTAAAATGTTTAAGAGAAGATACATGCCTCATTACACTGTATGACATCAATCCACTACAAACGGCCTATTACTTTTAAAGTCAGGCTGCAATAAAATTACTTCACTTTTCACAGGGAATATAGGGCTTGCCTCCATTGATGAACTGAACTGTTTTTGTTTTGTTTTGTTTTAAAAATTGCATATTATAGGCAGCAATAAACACTTACCAATTCGTGAGTGTCGCGTCATTCGCTACCTTTTGCAGAGCATATTTTGTATAAGTAAGTTGAAAATGAATACATCTGTAAATAATAAGTGTGAGTATGCGGAACTTAATGAACAGGGGCATAAAAAGAAATTGAACAGTAGGGTGCAGCAATTAGAGTAACTGTCCTTTTATTAAAAATATATTGTTTCCAGCTTTCACTTGAAAAGACTTACAGTTTTCTGCAATTTTCCCCATTCTGAGTTCCTTCCCTGAGTAAGTCCCCTTCACTCTGCAGTTTGCTCTTTTGCTGACAGCCCATACTCATTTGCAAAAGAAAGGACTGTTTATTAGGTAACAGCCCATTCATTGTTCAATATAACTCATTGCTCAGGATTGTTATACAGTTTGGGTTTTGTTTTTTTTTTAACAGTAAGCCTTGTTTACACAGTTACCAGTGTAAATATGTTAAGGGTGTAATTTTTTTAATGATATAGTTATACCAATATAACCCCTAATGTGGACACAGTTATACCAGTAGCAATAAGGTATGCCAGTATAAGGACGTTTATATCAGTATAATTGCATCCACGCTGGTGAGAGGAGGTTGTACAGCTTAGCTATATGGATATAGTTAAAGCAGTACAACTTTTGCATGTAAACAAGACCTTGGTAAAATAAAGGAATAGTTTAACCAACTGGTCATGTCTGAATGTGGAAATAGTCCCACTTCAGTCAATGGTGGTCAGAAATCCATGTAGCTGCACAGGTTCTGAACTCAGAGAAGCACCAAAGTGCAGTGGGAAAAAAGGACAACTTTCTATTAGAGAATCCACAGCATATATAAGGGAACTCTTTCTCCTTGAGGAAGTGAGAGGAGACAGGGTGTGATCTCTTTCTGGTGTGATCTCCAGAAATTCCCCTGCCATCCCTAGACTTCAAAGGCATCGGAAGCATACTGGGAAAAATTAACTCTCACACAGTCACACATACCACCACACACCCTGAGGCAGAAAAAGCTGCTGTTGTTCTCTATACCTTCATATGCTTTACTAAGAGGAGGGGGTGTCTTTGGTCAGTCACCAGGCCAAGAATTAGAAGCACATTAGCTATAGTACTGCACTCCAAGCTCGATGATACTGACAGAAATAGCCAGGATGGGTGAATATTTATGAACTGAATAGCATCAATATTCATGCTATGGCGCAAATGCAGAACTCAGTTTCATACAACTCAAGTGGACATGCACTCAGACCACTTGAAACTTTTGAACAACATACCTGTTATACAAAAGATTGATAATGTGTTGGGGAAGTCACCTGAAAAATGACTAGCTAGGATTCTACCAAATTTTCCCTCATCAAAATTGAGCACCACTGTCATTGTATTTATATAGCACATTACATTTCAAAGTATTTTATAGACATTACATATTTTTCACAACCACCCCATCAAATAGCTAAGTATTATTATCCCCATTTTACAGATGGTGTAATGAAGAAACAGAGAGCTATAAGTGACTTATCCGGAGTTCCAAAGTAAATCTGTGACAATACTGGTATTAGAACATCAGCTCCTAACTACTTTTTCAATCTAATAGACAAAGTATGAAGAAAAGACAGACACACAAGAGGGACTATTCTCCTGCTTTCTCTCTGCAATGGATTCTTCTGTCCACCCACCCTGCGTCAAAAAACTGACCAGCAGCATTCCATACAATCTGCAGCACATGGTCTAAAATGGCTTTTCTAGCCTACCAGTATCAGTCTCATGTAGGCGAGAAGAGAGTACAGTGTATGCACACATACATTCACTGTACCACGTATAAGATGGTGATGTCCATGAGATAACTGGTATTTATTATTCATCATGCACCTTTGACCCTGCCCCACTTTTTCTTTGTCCAGTAGTCCATCTCCTGAGAATCTCCTACAATATTCCAAATCTCTGAATAGCTTCACATTGCCACTACACTTTTGACAAAATATTGTGACAGAGATATATTTTCTTGCCCTTCAAATGTGGAATTTCCTTAAAAAATTCCATTGGCCCAACCAAGACTAGCAACACACAGTCCTGGACTAGTGACAAGTTTAATGTCTTGGGAAACAAGGATAAAACCAGGATGATTTATGACACTGGAAATGAGAGATTTACTCTTTCAAATGGGATGCACATGCTTCTAGTCCTAGAATATCCCTAAATATGGATTTTTAACTATGATATTATATACAGAAAAGCCATGTTAAATAATTTTAGGTGTTTCTAAAATGTATTATCCTATACTACATTACTGCTTCTATGTGTATTGTAATATAGTGTTATATACTAAAAGCACAAACCCAAAACTTGACTCTCTTTAGTAGGAAGCTTTTCTCAGCATGGACAGGGGACCTAAGCCATCACTTTCTGCAGAAATTAAGCTTATTTTTAAAAGTACTTTTCTAATTCTCCTGGTTGGAAAGAGTTTTTTAAACACAAATCAATTCAGTAATGTCTTCCTGAGTTTGCAGAACAATGCCCTTAGTGCCTCTGCTGAAGCTGAAAGCATTCCCAAACTGCAGAGAAGTATAATTGATAAATCTACAGTGAATTTCACTACCGCTATTCAGAACATTTTGGAAAGTGGTCAATTTGTCAAGAATCATGCCAATTTCACTGTGCAGCTCAGTAAAACTCTGAAGAGTGGTTGAGGTCTTTAATGCAGTTATTCACAGGGAAGAAGGTGGAGGGTAGAGAAGCACAGACAACCTCCCCACAACAGCCAAGCCAAAGTTTTTGAACTAGCAACGATGAAGGGTCTTGGGGCTGACAGAAATAAAAACATCTTTTTACTTGTAATCTGAGCAATTTTGATAAGAAATTAAGATACAATAAATAGGAGATCACGACAGCATTTTTAGAGTCATTTGTCAGAACTGCTCTTTAATTATGTAAGAGTAATTGAACAGAACAGAAGTGTTCTTTAATTAGCTAATTCTTGCACAACTCTGGCAAATGTGAAGCACTATTGTAAGTGCTAAGCATTTTTCTGATTTACCCACACAGAATTTTCATAAAAGCCCTGTATGTTTTCCATTGATTTCCTCACCAGGGATCTGATCCTACAATCCTAGTGCAGGCAAATCTCCCACTGAGCCCTTTATTTGCGGGTTTCTGTCACTACAACTTTTGAAAATTTTACAACATTATTTTTGTTCTTTTTCCAGATAAGATGTTGCCTGTAACCTAGACAGATTGAAATGGCTGCTAGCAAGGAAAGGAGTGCCCCACGAAACAAACAGAAGCTCTTTGGAAAAATCCTCCCCACACAATTGATCCAGGGATGGCCAAGATAGATAATTGTCATGTGGGCTTGTGCATGATTTAGAAAACTCTCACTTAACCTATAAACAGGAGCCATCTTGTTGTCTGATGGTATCCCCAGGCTCTGCAAACTAGTTGTCTGATCACTAGCTTCTATTGTTCCCTCAGATAAGCAAGGCCCCAATGAACAATTAAAGCTTTCAATAAATAATCTGTGAGCACATTCATTTGATTTACTGTTATTTGATACAGCAGTTAGTTTCAACGGGGCAGTTAATATTGATCACGCAAAGTACTCCAGACAAACATGAAACACTTCCAGAACTCCATGAATTATTACTCTTTATCTGCCACTCATCTGAGTTACTTGTAATGGTTGTGAAATTCAAAATCAATAACAACAATTAGTGTTCTGTACATTCTGATGAATGAATCATGTGAAATATGTTTTGTTACAAAAATGAAACATAAAAGATTTTATAAACGTGTAAGACGCTTCAAAAAGATGCAGGAAAAACTCTGAAGTAATTTTCACATGACACTGTGAAATGGACAATGAAAAGAATAAAAAAAAAGGTAAAACATGGATCAGTAAACGCAGGTGGTTAAAAAAACAAACAACAACATGTGTATTTAGGGCATGGTTCTGAGGGCCAGGGAGGGGGAGGACTGTCACAAATTCCTAGGGAGAGTTAGAAACACCAATCCCACTGATTGTCAGTGAAGTCAATGGGAATTGTTCTCCTAACCCCCTCTTGGGCTCTTCTGAAAAGACCAACCCAAATCCTGCAGTTCACACTCACTCCCTGACTCCAACTGGTAAGAACAGCACGGTTTTGGTCCTAAATCAGGAAATGAAAGAATACAAAAAAGTCACAATTCCACTCCCATTTATTTCAACTGAAGCAAAATCCATCTACAAATTAGAGATAAATGTTTGTAATTAAAACGTACTAAAATTAATAGAGCTGGCAATTTGTTGTATGTGATGTACATCTAAAGACACCTTTCCTTGGCTTCAGATTCATATAAATTAGTTGTAAATCTAATGAAATGCATGGAAACAACAATATTTCAACATCTCTGCTAGAGTAATAATTCTAGATAATTAAAATGCAAAGCAATAAGAGAAATGTTTTATCATTAAACTGTAACCAGAGCTCTGTGTGAAATCATCCATTCAGATGACTTGTTTTTCATCAATTATTTGTTATTTATCTGATGTAAATATAAAAAGGGCTAATTATAATGTATGACTCCTTATGCAGCTTCTTGTTATTAAGGCCAATGAAAGCATTCTGAAGACCATAATGAAATAATTATGTTTGCCTTTAAGAATCCTCTTCAATAACAAATGGCAGTACTGCACTAAATTAAAACATCAGGAACTAAATTTCACTTGCATCTATTTCCATTTTAGCTAATTATGCCCCCAAGCTTTCCAATAGACCTGGCCCTAAAAATCTTTTTGAAGCTGAAATGGCCTAAGGAACAGCAGCCTTTTATAATTATGTACTTTGATGAAGAAACATAGGTAATTCAGCCCTGGAAGCTTTAATATTCACAGAAAGGTTATCATGTGAAATCTTCATCTGCTATGAAAACTGGGGCAAAACTGGGGTGACTGTAAGCAAATGTTTGTGTTCCAAGTAAATGATATTCTGATTTAATCGAAACATATTTCACCTGCATCATTTCCACCACCGCTCTTGTTTTCAGATTATTTTCTAATTCTGAAACATTTGCACGTTTCAATTCACAGTAATTAGGATGACATAGAGGGCAAGGGAGGATGGAGCTACAAAGTAGAGAAGGTATTCTGTGATTGAACTCCACATATACATTATATAAGAGTCATACAGCCACTTCAGAACTTTCAAAATCAGACATGGGGACTTGAAGCTATCTCCTAACAAGCCCTCCGCGTGCTCATGCTTCAATCACAAAGTGTTGTGTACACAGAATGCTTGCAGGATCTGGTCCAAAACATGGGGAAAGGAAAGGATGTGGCTAAGGAGAGCACACAGCAGGATCTGAGTCAGCCCAGAGGTCCTGCTGCTGAGTGAAGAGTAATTCTTTGCTTTTAAACTTTAGAGAGATGATAAATCTACAGGGTCTCAGAGAAGTGAGTGTGGTAATAAAACCAAAAATAAAGACTGGCAACTCACATAACTAGCATGGAGAACACATGTGACAATATGCAACTAGAACAACACAGGTCAAAGGTGCTCTCAAATTGCATTGGGGGTGGGGACTTGAGGAAAATACTTCATTTACGAAAACAAAAAATAAAATAATATTTTGAGCACAAAGATTTCAAACACAGACAGAACAAATTATAGCAAAACATCTGTGTGATGGGGTAGAAG
Source organism: Dermochelys coriacea (assembly GCF_009764565.3). Lineage (NCBI taxonomy): Eukaryota > Metazoa > Chordata > Testudines > Dermochelyidae > Dermochelys > Dermochelys coriacea. The sequence continues at coordinate 199,621,691 of NC_050069.1, forward strand.
GACCTTTAGTCATGCTTGAAAACTGGGTCCCAAAGAAGATCCTATAATATAATATTCAAACTGGACACTAAAGAGGATTCTATAATATTTATTTAACCTATTGGGTGGCTAAGAAGATTTCTACAAAAAAAATAAACTTAAAAGTCAAAGATCTCCTTTTCCTCAGGCCTCAGTGAGAAAAGTAAGAGCAACTGCTAAAAAATTTAAGGATCTCAATCTTAAAAGTCAAAAGAAGACACATACTTGCAAGACTTTTCTCTTTTAGCTTTGCTCTCTGTCCCAAGCTAAAATTGGAGACTACTATTCAGAAAGCATCCATCTTTTTCTAAGATGTCTATTTCAATGGTACCCAAAAATGGTCTGGCTATGCTAAACATCACTAGGTGGCACTGTTATACAGCCTTGCAAGCTTCCTAGTGTTAGCGTGCGAGCAAATGTTCAATCTTGGGAAGACATGGTGTGATGTTCTTAGTTTTTGTTATGCATATTTGTGTGAAGAGGCAGTGGACCTTGGAGAAGGAGCTGTGCAAGCAGCAGGAGAGTTTGCTCTCTTGGTTCCTGATTAGAGTCAATTCCTGAGACAGAGTTGCTCTTTGGGAACTGGGTATTTATGTTGGGCTGAGATTCCAGAAAGAAGGGATTGCCTGGATGCTTTCTGAACACCTCTGGGACTGGTGTATATGTGTAAATAAAAAAAGTTACATTTACAATATATCCAGAGCCGAAAACACTGAAGCTGACTTGCAAGGCCCAGGAAAACTGCTCCCACTTAGCAGAAGTGTGACTCTGGTGTCAGAATGAAACACTGGTTTTGAAGAAAGATCAACTATCTACTTTTCCACAAGATACTGATGCCTCTATTTTACATTCTGCTAAGCTACCAGTGAGGCATGGTGAGAAAGAATAAAACTGTTTTATTCTGGGCCACTAATTTAATGGAAAGACTGTTGCAGGAACTTTTGCAACCTTGACCACTTGGATTCAGATATTGAATGATGGGAATCAATAAATTTTTAATTTGGTTATTTATTTGCTTATATGCTTGCTGAATGATGTACAACTTTAATTGCATATTAAAGATAAGATAGATGGTTTTGTGGTTAAAGCATTGGATTAGGATTCAAAGAAATCTGGGTTTAATTCCTGGCTCTGGCATGGACTTTTTGTATGACACTGGTCAAGTCACAAACTCTTTCTGCTTCAGTTCTATATTTTTAAAATGGGGATAATTCTTCCTTCTTTCCTCCTACACCATGTATATCTTGTATATTAGATTTTAAGTCCTTCTGGGCAGGGATTATCTCTTCCTATCTGTTTGTACAATATCTTGCACAATGGGACTCGGATCCTGTTAGGGGGCTCTGAGCACTACTTAATATAAATAACCAAAAGACATAAGCCTATTATTAATGACTCAGTTGCACAAGCACTCCATGCACAGAACTCCTATCAAAGTCAATGGGATCTATGTGTATGGACTGCTTACAGGATCAGGCTCTAAAAGAAAAAAAAAACCTTATCTAAGGGTATGTATAGACTGCAATTAAAAACTTGCGTCTGGCCCATGCCAGATTACTCAGGTTCATGGGGCTCGGGCTAAGGGGCTGCTTCATTGCAGTGTAGACTTCCAGGCTTTGGCTGCAGCCTGAGCTCTAGGATCCTGCGACGTGGTAGGGTTTTATGCACTGAAAGTGCATAAAATGGAAAATCCTCCAAACTATGGACGGACTTTAATAATGTGTCCTTACTGGTGAAGATCCAAAACAATCTATATTTATAAATGCTCATTCAGCTTTAACCTAATTAAATCTATACAACTTCCATTTGCATGTATATATTTAGTTGCCTTCAATTTTACATATGCCATAGATCGGGGTGGTGGGGAGGAATCATTTGGTCAAAGAGAAAGTATAAATACCCTGCATCCAAAATTCTTCATATTGACATGCTGATTGATAATTCCTTTTTTAACAGAAGTATTTTAAGAGGCTGTAAAACTCAAACAGAATGTTAAAACAAAGTAGGGTTAGTTATAAGGGCTTGTATTAGGAAATTACATTTCTCCCTGCCCACTTCTAAAATAAAGGCACAACTAAGTTAACTTTGTGGGCAAGTGTCTCTAAACTACATGGTGTCTTTATCAGACTGTCATGTACAGCACAAAAATTCTCACAGTATAGTTTGTAGAATACTTACTGGTGGTCTGCAAAGGGCTGGTTAGTCACCTGGTGCTGGTTCCTCTCTCTTATTTCTACTGCTAAAATGTACTGAAGGCAGCTAAACACACATCACTTTCCTACAATTACTTTTCCAAGTAAACAACGGCTGCTGTCACCACAGGGATTTTACTTCATTGCCAATGGAGGAGTGGTAAATTCAGTTGTGAATGGAAGGGCAGAATGTGTGCAGAAAATAATGTCTATATTAAAATGCAAACCACAATGAAAAACTTTGAAACTCGCTGATATATAGACACTCATGAGATGACAAATGCTAGGAAGTGAATGTAAATTATTAGAGAAATGGCCTGGGGGACTCAAACTGAGATTTCTGCTGTTGAAATCTGCAGTTGTGTTTGGACAAGGTACTCTTGTCTTCTCAATTTACGACGTGCTATTAAACAGAGCCCATGTATTGCCCCAGAAGTGGCTGCCTTTCCTTGGTGGATGAAGTCATCTCAGTGGCTGGTTTGTATATCAGTTTCTTTTTTAATGTGCTTTGGAAAGCCCTTTAACCAAGATTTTTAAAAATAAAAGCCTAAAATCAAGCTCCTAAATCCATATTTGGACACCCAAATAAGTGGTCTCTTTTCAATCGTGTTGAGAACAATGGTAGTTGTTGAATGCTCAGTAAATTTTAAAATCAGGCCACTTACTAAGGTACCCAAATATGGATTTAGGAGCCTAACTTTAGGCTCCTGTTTTTGAAAAGCCGCTGAAATATGTGAAAGCATGTCATGCCAGATAATAGGACCATCCACAGTATTTAGATTATTTTTAAAGGGACACTTTAAAATTTACATTTCTGTCTCAAAAATGTTTTAGTAACAACGAAGATAACTAACTTACGAAAACACAGAGAAAATTCATCTCTATTTTGCTAGTTTACTTTGTGCATGTGACAGCCCCTTCTGGATACCTGTAGTCAGTTGCATTGTTTCACCTGCACAGTTGCTTATTTCACAAAAGATTTCGGTGAAACTACTCCTGGTGTAAAGGTACAACTCAATGCCAATAAAGTGACAAATAAGGGATCTTGCTAAACAGCTCTTGCCTGCTGTTTGAGTGGGGCTTTCACACACAATAGCATGGAGTATTTTTTTTTTTTTTAAAAAAGAAATAGGAAAATCTGATTGTAAAACCACAAAAACTGGCCGTGGGAAGAATGTGAAACTACATTTAGCTGTTTTGAAATGAATTAGATATAAATTTAATGATGCGTCTCCAACTTTTTCTCCTCCCTTTTACAAAATGATACTGCTAATGCATTCCTATGAGCATTTTCCCATCAAGTTACTGCCCCCTCTCCAATCCTAAATTGCTTGCCAGATTAACAGCCCCACCCTTCAAGATGATATCATGGCATGATATCACCAGACCATGTTGGTTGCCTTTATTAAAGTATATGCCATTGATCTATTATGTGCCCTTGTCAGGTTTTGAGGCTGCCTAGCTGGGAGCATGGTTCTACTCAAGAAAGGGCAAAGCCAAACAAAAGTCACTCTTCCTGTTTTACCCACCACTATATCAAATTATGCCCATTCTCCTGCCTATATTAGTGCCTACAGCACAATATTGTTCTGTTAGATAGATTGCCCATTGTGTGGTTATAATAATCTCATGGATTTCGCATCTTATATTTTTTGCAATTCCATTTGGTTGAGGTGGTTTTGGCTTTCAGCAATCAGTGGTATAGGTCTCGCTGCATGGATATGGACTCTCTAAGTATGAGCACAGGTCAAAATCAATTCAGATTTGGTACTTCACAGGATTATAATTTAGAGCAGTGTATCCTGGCAGAAGTGGTTATAATGTTGGCTTCCTTGAGGAGCAAACATGGATAAGAGAAGAGAGGATGGTCTGGCTTTCCAACCACACAATAATATAGAAATAGGGGGAGGGGGAGAGGCAGAGTGCTCTATCTTTTATATTTGGCATTCACTTACCTTCCTGTGATCTACAGGAGCAAAACACTTAGTGCAAAGTTTGGGGATTTCACAGTACAGTAGCCCACGCGAGACGGTGTGCCTGTTTAGGCATTTGTATTATGTAGGCTTTGTTATTAGGCAGCCCTGCTCAGTCCCAGAAAGTCTGGATAATAAAAAATATCCAAGCACAGGAAGGGGAAAATACAGCCCCACCTTCCTTTCACCTTCCTGCCAGAGCCTTTGGATTCTATAGAGTAAAATCTATTTACTCAAATTCCAGTTTCCTGGCCATTTTATACATACACTGGTGTCCTCAATGCACAACAGCTAGTGGAGATACGGAAATCCCTTTGAAGTCATGACTAATTTTAACCCCTATCAGTTGCATGTTCAAATTCAGTGTTCCCAGGCTGACACCAATTCTTGATTCCCTCCTTCCATGCAGGGCTTGGGCGAGGGAGACTACATTTTTCAACAAACCTGATCCCTATGATCGATGAGACTGCGATCCAGAAACTGACCACAGTTCCATGCTTCAACTGGAGCTTTCAATACGACTGGATGTCGTGGCACAGAACAGAAGGCAGAGGAGCCCTATAGCACACAGTGCTTCAGAGCATGCAGACATTGCACTGGGCCTAACCATCGTTATTCTTTCAACACTATTCTAGAAGATCTAAAATCCTACTGTATAATGCATGTTCAATTCATCAGCTGCAGAGAGGGTGGTGTGTAACTTAGACATGAGCAATCTAGGCACCTGGGGCATGTAAGTTAGATGGAATTAATTTGCAGGCTGGTACATTTCATTACTAGTGTAACTAAGTGTAAAGACCCTTAGCAGAGGTTGGTTGGAGGGTGGGAGCGCAGGCATGAGCCAGACATGGTTAAGAGACATGGCTTGTGTAAACGGCTTCTAGAAAGTGTACTTGCATAGTGGTAAGTGGTGATGAGGCTAGATGTAAGGATGACTAACTCCAGTTTCTAAAACATAGTCTCCTTCTCCCTCCCATTTTTGTATAGAACTGCCTGGCAACAGCACAAACTCAGATATGCCTTGTCTGGGGGCGCCTTTACTACACAGGCCCATTACACAAATAGAAAACCACCTACAGATATATCACTTTTGCCCCAAGCTTATTCTACACTAGTAACACCAATGAATCCCTCTCAGATTTTGCACCCTCAAGAGTTTTTAACAGCGGTGCACTTCAGCCATAGTTTGCATGCTGGGGACTGAATCGGGCCTGCTGTATCAGACGCTAAAATACTGGATCAGTTATTCTAGTTTCAGTTCATTCAGAAAAAATATTCATGCCATGCTTTTTCAAGAGAAGGTAATGAAGACAGGATAACAGAGGATGAGATAGAATTTAATCTGATGCTTAAAGTAAAATTCAGGGAACACTGTGACAGATTTCATTACATCTTACAGATGCTTTTACTTGTTATCTTTGTAGACTGATTAAACCATCAAGCACAGTTATTTTAAATACAGTACTTAACAACATCTCCTTAACCACCTCGCTGTAAAGTTTATAACAAACATTAAAGAAAATAACCTGTTTCAAACAGACCTTGCCTTCTCAGGTGCCAGTATATGATTTACTAAATGCACCTGCAGCAATCTGATACTTGGGAATGCAAGTCCCATACTTCAAAATGTTTGTTTTTAAATGCAGAAAGATGAAAGAAAATAAGGAACTGAGCTCTTTGTTGGGCACAAATGTTTCTAGGATTTCCAGTGCCGCAGAGAACAAGAACCTCCCCCAGTTCACACTTCACAACAACCTGGGATTTAGAAGTAAATTTTAATTTTTAACAAGAATTTTGAAGGTTAACACCTCCAATTCTTATTCAGACAAACCTCCCAGAGAAGCCAACTGGGAATTTACTATAAAGGCTATATACTACAGGGATTATACTGATCATATTTACAGTCTATGTGTACACCCCTAATTTTATCTTTATTGAGTTCTCCATTTTTGTAAATGTAACAAAATGTGCTAGACTAATAGTGGTTTTCTATATTACTTGTTGAAACACTGCTTTCATATGAATGCTTAGGTTATTCCTATTTTGGGCCTTCTCATTTGAGGTCACCTATTAAATGAATCATACAAAGATTTTTTGTTAAATAGGATATTCATATACTGTCTGGTCCAATCCTGAGTGCACCTATGCTTCCATGCCATTCAGCTGTTTCATGTTTCAACAGCTACTTTTTTTTTTGTGCTAATTACTGAAGCTGTGCAACAGGGAAGCTGAAAATTATATTGTACTTTAAAATACAAATGGGGCATTTTTATAATCTTAATTTTAGTCTATATTCTCCTCTTTAAATGTCTATATTCTCCTCTTCAAATCTAGTCTTGTCTGATTTTGATATACTGGCCTGATTTCTCTCAAGAGAGTTAAGAGGAGTGCTCACTACTAATGTTTAAAAATTCAATCAATCAGTTTTATTCCCTTTCTTTGAGTCCATTACTTTCTTTATAAATGAATTATTTCTTCTCTTTAATCCATTACAATAAAATTAAATCCACATGGAAAATATACATACATATATTTTAATTTTGAAAAAATGAGTAAGCACTCAATGCATATATCCACATTATAATATGTGTGCATGTGTAAACATATATACTTAAATACACACGTGTAATACATATGTTTATGCTTGATTTGCAAACCTACCCAATGGGGGAAGGAAAAATAGTGTACAAACACAAGTCATGTTTGGACCGCGTCTTACCTTCTATTTTAATTTGCAGACTTTCCATAGGCTAGGACAATTCATAATATTACAAGATTGCATTCTGCACATTAAACTGCAATGGAATTAAATGTGCTGAAGTTGGAGACATACAGTGCTCTATAATTAAGTGAAACAAGGATTAATTCTTCCAGCATCTCAGCTGCAGCACTGATGCTGTTCAGGATTGTTACTGGGCTCTTTTGAGTCTGCAATATGCATGCATTATTCACTTGTACTCCAGACTCCTCATCTCTAACAAAGCAGCATTTATAAGGCCTAAATCAACTGCTGCAGGTGCATCATTGGTATTGCTAAACTCCCCCACCCCCACCCCTCAAAAAGCATCCTACCAAGTGCCTAATACTTTTGAATCTTGGCTATGATTACAAAACCACAGAGGTCTAAATAGGAAGAGAGAGTCAGGAAATACTTGTGGTTGGAATTAACCATTGTCATTGTTACATTTACAGCACTGGAGCAAACTTTAGTCATTGTGCTCTTTGTATCCGCCCCCCTCCACTCCAGAACTGTTCTTTGTCAGCACCTTATATAAGTAATAAAACAGTTTATATTTCAATAGAATTTTAATAAATTCAAATGTGTGCATATTTTCATATGTACACACAAACACATATTTAGAGTACTTGCTCATTTTTTCAGAATAAAAAAAATGCTACATAAATTAAACTGAACATTATTTAGAAAGTAACCAGCTAACCTGCTTTCCAGTATGAGTGTCATTAACAGTCAGTTCAAATTACAGCCAAACAAATTATAATTCAGGTTCAGCCTGATATTAAGTTGCCTTGCAGTAAAATTTAATTGTATTCCTTACAAAATTACAAGACTCAATTCCTGAAAGCACTTTTCTGTATGTTTTATTTACTCTTGTTAATGTAAGTTTCTTTGATTAGCTGACCTTTTCTGTTATCAACACTTGTCTCTTATCGTTGGCTCTAGGCAAATAACATATTTACCACTCTTCCACTCTGATATGGGTAATTCTATGTTTAACCTGTTCAAGAACAAACATGACGTTTTTCATTTTTTAGAACGTTTCTAGTTAATAACAGAAGTATAGGAAATTGCAGATAAAAGCTACACTTTATCTAAAAATTATTTGAACAATTATCAGAATGTGATGAACAATATTTTTCCAGTGAAAGTTTTATATTATGGGACTCGCTTATTAATGAGGAAAAATTTCTAAGATTTAAAGCATTTTTATTACCATAGTTAAACTTATATTTCTGTTTAAATCATGGTAACCAGAGAATACATTTTTAGTGAAATGTCTTTAGTTTCTTACGGTTATGGAGGAACTTTCAAGTAATAGGTTTTCTTTCATATCTTGAGACCTCAAACGTAGAAATATTTTGAAAGTAGCTAAGGGAAAATAAATAAAATATGTTGATTTTTTTTACTTAGTTTAATTCTTTTAAATTGTTAAGATGTTAAACATTTGAACTCGTATGCAAATTGTTATTGATTTTACAAGTCTTTTCTCAATGGTTTACTAGGTCAAGAACTAATGCCATACATATTCTGAGAAAAAGTTTTGTGGAGAGTCATAAATATGATAATCCACCAGGCACTTCTTTTAAGAACTTTTTTTTCTTTAATTCCCTCTGGATAAACAACATTGAAGAGAAAGCTACATTTATTCTTATGCAGCTTTGAACTCTTTGGAAAACAAAGATTTCAGACATAATTCTATAGCTAATGCTTCACTGAAGCGTCAAAGAGTGTGTTAAAAACATTTTGATAGATAGCCAAGTCATTTATCTTAATCAGCGTCAGAGCAGAGAAGCATCCTACCGTCTCTTTAATGCAGAGTATAGGGGATGCGTACTGGTACTTCTAATTTCTCAGACTTGAAACTACAGTGGTAAAACACTGCCACAGTTTACCATCTATGTTTCTCAGCACTATGTCAAGATCAGATAACAAAACAGTATTTTTGTTTAAACTACATTACAGTATCTATGCTTCCTCCCCTACTAGTCCAAGACTCTGACAGAATGTGAAGGTATGAAAATAATTGATGGCTAAACACAAGGGGAGTTCACAGTTAGCAGTTTTCTAGCAAAACAGCAACTTCTTATGGCAACAAAGTGAAGAAGAAAGGTGGCAGCAAGGTCAGTACAAAGAAATATTGCTTTTTCTTAGCAGGGGAAATATTAATGGAAGCCTAAAACTATCACCTGATTTCAAGAACATCACCTAAACTGTGCCGTTTAAATTCCTTGTAAGGAATGTACAGAATACAATTTTAATTGCTTGGCTGCACTGTTGAAGTGTACATCAAGAAAATATGCAATCAATTATCAAGTGTGATTGGAAATAGAGCAGGGAGTCAAAGCAAAGAAAACTACAACAGAGATTCTGTGTAATTTGTCCGTCATTGGACGGAGTTTAAAAAGTCGTGCTGTACTATATTATTGTTTTGCACATTCCTGTTTGTTAAAAACCTGGTTGAAGGGTTGATATGCTGTGTAAAAAGATAGAAACATAAAACATATTTTAAATATTTTTTTTCTGCAAAAGAAAATAAATACTTACGAAACTACATTTTGCATAAGAAAAAGTCCTTACAATCCCTATCACAAATTAAAAGTAGTTGGGATTTTTGGTTTGTTTTTTTTTAACTGCATGCAAATAATTTTTTTTAAATCTGGAAAAAAATAATGGGACCTACATTGAGCACTGTGCCGGTGTTGCCAGTCTGTTTGTGCCAATCCACTGAAGCATGCTTTCAGAGCCTTCTCCTGCAGCATGCAAGAAGACGGACTTGCAGTGTAGAAATCCAGAATTTGACCAGGGCTCACTGCTAGAACATCCATACAGTCAAACATGATTCCCCCTCTGCAGAACGTCTGCAAAAGTGCTTTCCTCTAGGTGTGGAGGAAAATGGCATATAAAAGTACACCCAACTCCATCAAACTCTGCCCCTTTTTTGGCACGTAGGCTGTTCGTCTTTTTCCCAGACCAGAATCATGAATTATGACAGACAACACAGCTAAAAGCCTGTAATTGATCCAAATGATCATTTACCATTTTCCAGGCTGCTCAGCCAATCCAGCAAGATAGGGGGAAACAAGCAACATTCCAAGTTTTAGTTTCAATCAAATTATTCGAAAAATCCTTTAGAATCAGTCCTGCCTCATAGATTGTTGCTGAAGATATGATCTGTTTCACATCACACACATCATCAAAGTCCCAGTAATAAAAGACCTTTGATAGTAACGCTGGATCCCCCTCACCAGTGAATAGATCCTTCTGCCTCTGAACAGCTCACTTCCTACTATTTGTGTCACATAGAAAGAAAGATTGAATTGCCTAATATATGCGAGTGAACTTTCCATGAACCCTTCCCAGGCTGCTAACCTTCAAATGACCCAAACCAGTCTGACATCACCAACTCCCAGGATTCTCACACTGCTTAAAAACTCCCAGCAGCCCTGCAAAAGCAGACAGGCAGAGAAGCAGGCAACTATTAGCCATTGCCTTTATACTTTCTTATCTTTAAATAATAAAATAAATACAAAATAAAGAGGAAGATTAAATTGCAAAAAGACTGTTTCTGGGTTCTGTCTGCACAACACCAGAACTTGTATACATATCAGCTTATTCTAGGTGTGTGAATTATTTTAAGTGCCAATCTATTTCCTAAATCCCCTGCACATTCCCTATGTCCTTTGTAGGAATAATCAGCAACACACAGGCACAATTCGCCACTTTACAGGGACACGGCTACACTAGCTTCTCATCTTGGGGAGACAGCTACTAAAGAACATCACAGACTACACTCTTCCCTGTTCAAATCTGTGTTAATGTTTTGGCTGATATTTGTAACACAATATCCCTAACAGTCTGGAGCTAAAACTCTCGATGCCAGCATCCACTTACTTGAGAATTTTCATAGGCCCATAACTAGGAGAGCGTTAGGTGCTTCAATATCCACCCCACTTCCACCCCCTCCAGACATCCATGTAAATGTAATTAAACACAGCAAATGAATCATTACAGCCTGACTCCTGCAGACTGCTCAGGCTGCTGAAAGAAGTGCAGAGAGCCAAAGTGATAGCATTTGGCACTCAGCATTTGCTCAGCATCAGTGCAGAGAAGTTAGTATGTATGGGGGCCCGGTTCTGCAAGCTGCCAAGCATCTCCCAGAATCAGATTGTGACCCCTATATTCACACCCTACACACTATTGCAAAGATCTTTGTACAAAGTATGTCTTGTAAGGTATCATCTGAAAACTCATAATTTGCTGATCAGTATTGTCTTGGTAAAATATGTGTGGCAACATTATATGCAAAGTTATCAGATTCCCCTGTATGGTGTTATTAACACATGTTCCAAACCCCACAGCCCTGCCCAAACAGAAGCTGGCAAACAGGTACATACTCAACAAAGGAATGTGTGATCTGATTGATTGGCATTTAAACAGTAAACAGAGGAAGGGGAGAAACAGGTGGGGTGCTGGAACAATTTGTATAGTGGGCGTGCTGAGAGCCATTTAACCAAACTGTAAACCCTGTATATAATGGAAGCTACTTCAAGCCAAGGGGTGCGACATCACCCCCAGTTCCAGCACCTATGGACATAGGAAGTTCAAACACATGAATAAAAACCAGCAGGGAACATCCTTCCACAGAGACTCTTTGGCTCCTGGCTCTCAGCTGGAAATATTTTTCAAGAAGGGGACTGGAATTATAAAAAAGGAGGGACGAACACCCCAAGACACCCCTCTCTCTTTCCCTGCCCATCACATTCACTGCACCTGAAGAGACAAGGGAGAGAGGCGTTGGACTCTGGGGGAGGGGTTGTGACTTACAGAGTTTGGTCAGTAAGACAGCTGAAAGCAAGGGGTGAGACCATAACTAAAAAAGCACCAAGCTCAGCTGTCTCACTGGTGGTTCAGTGTGCTCTCTCTCTCTCTCAACTCTCATCTGCATCTCAGGGGTCAAGCAGGTCACAAAATTCCATATTTTTGTATAAATAATCTCCTTCCTATACAATCTTGCTTATGGACCTGACTCCAGTCAACTCTTGACTTGGATGGATTGCTATAAGTATTTTAATAATGAAAAGGAAAATGTAATATCAAGTTCTGAGACACTGTTTTCCCCCTTAAAAAAAATTTCAGAAGTGGCCTCTTTCAGGAGCTTGACTTGAGACACCTTGGATCATAGGTGCTGAGAACTTGCATCTTATATTGGCTTTGGGTTAGATTTTCTAAGGCACAAAGGGAAGAGAGGAGCCCAACTTTCATCAAGTTTCAATGGAAGTTGGGCACTTAATTTCCTTTCATGCCTTTCAGTATCTCCCCCTCAGGTCAATATTGCAGATACTCAGCATTTCTGAAAATCAGATCCAAGGTGTTTCAGACTGGGCACCCAAAACCAGAAAAACACAGAATTGCGAACTCCTTTTGAAAACTTCACCCATAACATCTGATGAACCTGGGAACATTGTGGGTGGGAAATGCACACAAGAAAAGACAAGAAATACTAAGGAGCGATTCACTCTGGGACCTGACCAACTTGCTTAATGGATGTGATGTTCTTTCTCTGAAGAAAGTCCTTTGATGCGTTAAAAGCTCTGTGACAATACCTGTCGATTGTGTTAACAAAACTTTGTGTAAAGATTCAAGAAGTTAAACAAAACAGCATTGTCCCTTGAAATGGATAGGTCTATACTGAAAAACCACTGAACAAAAAGCCCTGTTGTAATCTAGAAGCAAAATCCCTTTGAAGACACACAAACAAAAGCTTTTCTTAATTTTTTTCCCCTCTCATACAAAAGAGGTTTAGCTGCCCCTACAGTAGACACAGTCTCACTTCATCACCTATCCTGATAGAAGAATTATAGGGCTGGAATGCAACACTGGCATCCAGGGGCTTTCAGAGTCTGTCAGGGGGAACTTACTCCATGCCGAAATTGCTCCAACTTAAAAAGTGGCTCAGTGATACTTACACTGTAATATGAAAAGTATGCACAATGCACACTTACCCAAGCAAAAGATCCTTTTGCCTAAGTACATTACATCAATTTTCAGCAAAGTACGCTGAGTTCTCACTCTTAACAAGAAAAAAGAAGTGGTGGCATTTTACTAAAATCTGATTTTATCATGTGGCTATTGCTTTGTTGTTTTGTTTGTTTGTTCATTTGTGGTGGATATCACAGCTTCATTAAAAGACACTATTTTATAGCCAGATAAAACTTGTTTTCTCATGATGAGAATGCAAGAAAAATTAGGAACATCTAGTGTGTCATCATTAAGATGATTGGAAAGATACACACAGAATAAAACTTCTTTTGCCAGTTTCCAAGTTAGGAAGAAAGGGGGCTCTCTACAGCCCAGAGTTCTGGAAATGGTGGAAGTTCAGACCAAGAAGGTACCCTGATGAATTACAGTGAACAATGGGTTCTAGCCCACGAAAGCTCATGCCCAAATTTGTTAGTCTCTAAGGTGCCACACAGACTCCTCGTTTTTTTTTAGTGAACAAAATCATACCGACCAAACATGATAATGTTTATTTTTTAACTGTTCTAATACAATTTTATTTAATATAAAATCTATTTGGGGTACTTTGAATTACAGATAAGTCCTGGGCAACTTCTGAAAATAACTGTCAGTAATTCATGCTTAATTGCAGATGAATGGAATAAGATGGCTTTTTTATACTATATCTAAATGGGCCAGGTAGTTCATCATGTTTTATTATGAATTATAGTTGTGCTAATGATTACAGTTATTACTGAACCATGTGAATTAACGAATTCCTCAAATAATTTAACAGTTCACCTCTATAGTATTTCTTCTCAGTTCTAGAATTCAATTCATTTATTTATCTCTTCCAAGGTTTTGTTCCTCTGTAAATTGTACAATTTATGCTTTTTTAAAAAACATAATACAAAGAAAATGTACTTTCATAAATTGGGCGAATTTTTGCTAAAATAATATTCATATAGTGTATATCAGACCAGCACTAACTACAACCATTTTGAATATACACTGAAGGCATAATTAATAAATTGGCTAATTCAAATGTAACAAAGCTTGAATTATTGACACACATTTTAAACTCTTATCCAGTTCTTGAAAGATTCAAGTGGAAAAGAACTCTCAAAAATTTTCCCATTAGATCATACAACAACAAAAAAATTTGATTTCATGCCATCACCTTGATCTGTTTTTTCTCAATCTGTGGTGGCAAGAAACTTAACAATAAACATATTCTTATCCACAAATGAAATAAAAAGTTCAAGTTGGAAATCCATTTCTTTCAGCATTACTGTATATTTGTCAGTGTTACACAGCACATTTGAAACCCATAATCATAAAACAAAAATTTACAGCTAAGGTTTAGGGTCTACATCTGTTTCTCTGGTTTTTGTACAGCAATTACCCACTGGACAAATCAGCCTGAAGCACCATGAATCATGTTCTGCACACATGTTTGTGTTGGTCACTTTTTGTAAAGAACAAGAGTCTGAGGATGCCATAATGTGCTTCACAGAGAGTTGTCTAGAATTAGGTTGAATGCTGTGTGCTGTCTAAATAAAAAAGCTTTTACTAGCACCAACATATTATTGGCAGACTGTTGCAGCCTTATGTGAAGGACAGAAAAAGAACAAATGTGCGCGCACACAAAAATCTTTAAAAGAAAGCATGTTGGCAGAAGCCTACCTTTTTACATGCATTTTACTATTAATCACATGTAACTCTCCCTTGAAACAGTTTTGACAGCAGAGTAAATGGTTACTAGTGAGTGATGTGTGTGTTTAAGCAGTAAAAGCAGAGACAAAGTGAGGTTTCTTCTACTCCCTAGGCAAGTGCTGACACTGAGCTTGCCGCCTCAACTCTGATACTCAGAGATTCCTTTGTGTCAGTTGCTGGGAGAATCACTGGCAGTTAAATCACTGCCATCACTCACACACAGAGGCTTTGATTTTTACCTCTTTATTCAGAATAGATGCTAATATGAAATATTACCTGCCTTTTCTTCTCTTTTCTTTTTTTTTTTTTTTTTTTTTTTAAGTTTAATGATGTAGGGTTTAAAATGTGGCTACCCAAATCCCACTGTAGTTTACTGTATTTACTTGTTAATATTGTAGGATGTTTTCACATGCTTGAAGAGTAAGAATGATGTTAACGAATTAGGGAAAAGAAGGCTGACCCATGGGAATGGCTGAATATTTAAAATATCAAGATACTATTGAAAGGATATGAAACACATAGCCGGAATCGGACTAGAACAATATTGAACCTATAGACAGAATATCACAGGACAAATATTTTGACTGGCACAGGAGAGACAGCTTTGATAGATGTGAAGTACAATAAAAAAGCAGTCACAGTGGTGATTCTTGGTTGCTGTGCTCCAGAACTCTCAGTGGCTTTAATGTGGATTTCCACATAACATGCAATATCAAGCCTTAACTCCAGGGTGATGTGCCAGATGGATTACTAGCAATAGGTAAAAGCAGGAAAGTGGGTCTGGTTTCAGGTGCACCACCATAAAATGCTCCTGAAGCATACAGCTAGCCCATGAGTCTGTTACTGCACATGGCTTTTTGTTTGTTTGTTTTACCATTAGGTATGTATTTTCAAAGATATTTTTGAAAAAAATATTTTATAACCTAAAGGATATTACTATTAATAGAATTACATACATATAAAGCTAACCAACACAAAAATATCTGGACATAATTTACATTTTAAAAATTGGGTAGTTGCACTTCATTATCCTGCTGCCTGTGGCTTTAGGAATGGCGATGGTGGGTCGGATCCAAAGTCCACCTACCCCAGTATCTTGGCTCTGGTGCTTCTGAGGAAGCTGTAAAAACCTTGAAGTGGGCACAAGTGGGATAATGTGCTCCCCAGAACAGGTCTCCTACAGATCTCTAATAGAGATCAGCTCAATAGCTTTTCCACAAATTTTGTCATTAAATATGATACCTGGATATTCTTGATAGCCACATCAATGCCCAGTCCTTTTTTGAGTCCTGTTAAATTATTGGCCTCTATCACTGAGAGGGATAATACATTATTGGCCTTTGAAACAGAGAGGGATAATACTTTTAAAAAAATTGTAACACTGATCTATATGGTAAATTAAAAAAAAAAACAACCAACCAAAAGCACCTCCTTGAAGCCCAATAAGCTAGCTGTAGACTCCAGCAGAATTCAATAGTGCTTGTCACATCACCAGCATAGCACATGGACAGGGAGAAGGTGACCTGCAATTTTGAGGGACCCAAAAAGAAAAGATAGGACATATGAAATTAGCTACATACTGAGTAGGCCTCTCCCTGCTTGCTATTTGGGGGGATGGGGGTGGAATCCAGAACACTGCAATTACTAAGTGTCTTCCACTAAATGCTATTGGCAAATTATTTTTTAAATGGATTGAGAACTGGTGTTTCAAGTTTTATCTAGAAAGAGATTTTTACAGCTAGATTATAAATCTCCCAAAATAGATAATTTTAATGGAAATGCTGAGGCAACCTTAGCTATGGAGTCATGAATGACTCTGACATACTCTATTATACAATCTGGTGAGAGTGTGGCTTGTGAGATTTATAAAATGTAAGCAGAAGCAAGATAAAACAAGGAATAGAAAAGCAAGTAGAAATATTGAACACTGAACTGCAGAGAATATTTATGCTAACGATAAGCATTCTTCATGCTCAATATGCTCACAGTTGGTTGAAGGTACAAGTATACAATAATCCACTAAAAATAATGGTAGAGAAAACAAGAGGCTGTTTGAATAATTGTTTTGTTTCTGACTTTTCTAAGGAGGAAGAGGATGGAGACTTGCCTAAGAAAGGGATTATTATATTTCCTGGTATGACTGGGGAGGAGTAAGATAATATGTACGGAGGAGGAAGATAATGTGTACAAAACAATAGACATAGCTGTGGAAAGACTGGACAATTTAAAATAGACAAAGTACCAGGTCCAGATAACATACAACCCCAAGCGTTAAAGGAAATGAGGGCAGAAATTAGCGAGAACTAGTATATTTAGAAGCTCTCTGTTGACAGATCAGATTCCTGGGGACTGGAATACACATAGCAGCATTGCTTAAACAAATGCCACAGTATTCGGCAAATGATTGTGAAATTCAGCCCTGTGCATAAGAACATAACAAGGGCTATCTCTGACCCACAAGCATTTTGAAGTTTAAGTAGTAGTTAAGTGGTGCACAGACCTTGTGGTGGTCCTCTGCACAAGGGAGAATTTCATACAGATTTAGCTTAGAATTCATCGTGGACTGAACACGAGAAACAAATTTCTAGAAGATTGTGATGGTGGAAAACCTAATATAAAGGCAATGGGCCAGATTCTCACCTGGTGTAAATTGGCATAGCTCCACCGTCTTCAACAGATTTACACATGTATTTATGACATGCACTTCTTCCTTAATTAGTTCACAGAGAAGAGTAGTGCTATATATTGTATCTCTTGTTAGGGAACAATGAAAAAGATTTTTAGCTACAAATGGGCAAAAAACCAAAAACTAATGATCCATCTAAAAGATAGTCAAGATGGCCCAATGGTGGAATAGTTGTGGTGTCCCTTGGCTTGTTAAAGGTGATAAAAATCAGTTTAATGGGTAGTGATATTCTTCTGATTTATACTTGCTGAACAAAGAATGCCAAAGAAAAACCCCAGTGAACTGAAGTAAGAATGTAAGAATGCTACAGTGAATGGGAAAAGGCATTGAGAATATACATTGGCCTCCAGTAAAGAATAAACATTCACCAAGAGTTACCAAAGTTTGGTATCTGAGAAAGCTCAGTAATCCCCGCTATTTAATATAAGTAATGAAGGGGGCGTCTCTCAGATTCTTACTTTTAAATGGCAGCTAATATATTTTTATTTAATTTTGGTTCTAGGTCAATGACAAAAAAGGTTGACTGCATCTTTCCCTCTTTAGAAATCACTATCAAATGTGGTCTTATAATTTTTGGCATATTACCCCAACAGTATAGCTTTTCATATTGATTTATAGTAAATCAATAGCGATTCTGTGGGAATCTGAAAGTTGAAATGTTTTTGTTCTACTCATTTTCTAAACAGACTGATATTTTTTGTTTTTTGAAAATTTCTGAAAAATTTACAAAAATGTGTATCCCCCTTTTGAAACCGAAATTTTGAAAAGATGTTTCAGTGTTGAAGAAATCTCACCAGGTGACTAAACTGACCAATCAAAGTAGATAATATACTAAATATACTAATACAAAATATACTAGATAATGTAATAAAAATGACAAACTCACCTGAGGGGGAAAAAACAAAAATGAAAAATGAGCAATGCAGAAATGGGCCTCATGGAGCATAAAGGCCATAAGGCAGACAAATGACAAGACAAAGCATGTCAACAAGCTTCTCTCAGGCTTACATTTGTCATTCATTTATATCCAAAGATCTTAAAAATTTTTAGAAACACCAAAATGGTTTTCTGAAAATTTGTTTTCAAAACAGGTAATTTTTTGATGGAACATTTTTTCATTTTGAAAGGTTTTGTTTCCGAAACCCACGTTCCTGCAATCAACAACAACAAAAAAGTGTTGAGTCAGCTAATTCAATTTCATAGATTCTAGTCATCCCCTCTGATGGAAAAGTTAGTAGGAGGGGACTTCAAGGGAAGGAAATCTCAGTGAAAAACCCCCTCAAAGACATCTACGTCTCTTATCAATAAGAGTCACCACTAGAGCAGGTTGAAATTTTTCCACAGTTGCAACCTGTCGGTGACTTTTACTAAAAATAACTGATAAAATCTTAACCTTACTGATGAAGTGAAGCAGGATTCCTATAGTCTGCTCATCAAGCTAGCAGATGCTTTATGCCTGGTGAAAATAAGCTGTATAAATCCAGAGAAGAGGAAACACCACAACAAGGTGAGTAGTCATTTTTGAATGTTCGTTGAAGGTACAAGAGAGACAAGTTAGGTGAGGTAATATCTTTTATTGGGGGATAACTTCTGTTGAGGGAAGGTATAAGCTTTTTAGCTATACAGAGCTCTTCTTCAGGAAGGAAATGAGAATGTCTGAGCTAAATACTAGTTGGGACAGATTGTTATGCAAAAGGGATAATGCATATTATAGGTGGTCACTTGAAATTAAGTGGGCAATTGAGGGTTTAAACCGTTATGCCTAAGGTGTTTGAAGTGGGCAATTAAGGGTAGCAGACAGTGTGGTGTATTACTAATTGTTATAATGAGCCATAAAACCAGTGTCCCTGTTGAGTCCATGATTTTTGGTGTCTAGTAGAGTTATGAATTTAAGTTCCCAGACTTGCCTTTGGATAGTGTTATGCAGATTTCCTTTGACAAGGAGGATTGAAAGGTCAGATAAGAAGTGATTGTTTTGTAAAAAACCTCCAGACATTCTTCCTTGAGGTGGTCTCTGAACACGCTGATGTACCAGGGAGCCATTCCAGTACCCATGGTTGTTCCCACAGTTTGGACAAAGTGCTTGCTGTTAAACATGAAGGATGAAATGGATGAGTTTGGTGATGTGTTTTGGGTGGATATCCAAGCACTGTGCATTATCTTGTAGGTATACAAGGCAGGCAGCAATGATGTCATGATAAGGGATGTTAGTATATAGGCACTGTGGTGTCAAGAATGGTGTTTTGGGGAGATTGTTAAAATTGTGGAGTTACTGAAGGAAGTCATTAGTGTCTTGAAGGAAGCTAGTCCACTGAGTGGTGAGTGGTTTAAGGATGGTAGCTGTGTGCTCTGATATTCCCTCAGTAAGAGTATCCTGGCCAGATATGAAGGATTTGCCTGGGTTCCCTTTGTTTGTGCATCTTGGGAAGCACGTAGAAAGTCCTTGGGGTGGGTTTCGTCAGGTATGAAGCTGTAGGGTTTTTCTTGGAGTTGTTTGGGAAAGGATTTGATAGTCTCTTAATTCCTTTGTTAATTGTGGTGTGGGATCTTCTTTTAGTTCTTTATGGGGGTAGCATCAAAGAGTTGTCTGTTGGCCTCGTTGACATGGTCATCAAGATTAAGGACTATGACAGTGCCTTCTTTATTTGCTAGTTTTATCACTATCTGGTAGTTGGCTTTCAGGGACTGTATAGCTGTCCTCTCGATGGTAAAAAGATTGTGATGAAGGTGTTTATTGAGGATTTCACAGTACATTTTTTTCCTGAAGCAATCGATGTAATGATCCAGTGTGTGGTTTTGTCACTGGGGGATGTCCAGTCAAATGATTCTTTGTCAGTGGGGATTTGGTAGTTGTGTGTCGTGTCATCTTTGTTCTGAAAGAAAAAATTCCTTGAGGCAGAGTCGGCAGAAAAATTCTTCTAGTTTTCCACATTTATATGTGATCAGATTCTGTAGTAGGGCAAAAGTTCAGTGCTTTGGAGAGCACACATACTTTAGTTCCAGTTGGGGTGGTCTTGATAGATTGTTGATGTTGGGGCTTCGTGTAGTGTCCATGAGGGTGGGTCATGATGTCTTGGTTTCTCCCAGAGGTGGTGGTGGTGTTCTATGGGTTGTGAAGGAGTTGTAGTTGGTTCCATTTTTTGTCTTTGTGTTTGATAGCTATCACCAGGAGGTATTTTTATAGTTGTTTTGCATTTCCTGTATAAGGTCTAGGTAGATTTTATGATTTTTTTCTTCTATTGTGCGAGACCATGTGATGATTTATGTATGTAAGGTGTAGGAGATGGTTCCTCAATTTTTGTTTGCTCCTTCTGCAGAGCTCTTCTGCTTATTTGGAATTGTATGTAGTGGTCAGAGGGTTATAGATATTAAGTCCTCTGGGGATGATTTTTGTTTCTTGCATTTGCAAAGGAAGCAGATGTCACTATTTAATCTGTTTATTCATGTTGTGAATAAGTTTCCATTTTAAACAGTAGTGTTGTTGTAGCCATGTTGGCCCCAGGACCGGAGAGAAACAAGGTAGGTAAGGTAATATATTTTATTGGAGCAACTTCTGCTGGTGGAATGTATACGTAATAATTGCCCTGTTCTGTTCATTCCATCTGAAGCATCTGGCACTAGCCAATGTCAGAAGACAGGATATTGGGCTAGATGGACCATTGTCCTGACCCAGTATGGCCATTCTGATGTTCCTATTGCATACATGAACTAGCAACTGTATCAATTGTGCTGTGTCTGAATCATCTGTAGAAGCTTTTCCAAATCAATTTTACTCTCTCTGGATCCTCACAACTTCCACGCTGTTCTTTGTAGTGTATTTCAACTTCTACTTGATTCCTTTGGGCAAGTTCACATGATGCAAATTACGTGGTATTACCCTCACGCCTCCGATTGGCTGATCAGGAATATCAGCCCTGCTCAGGAGAAGCCATTTCATCTTGGTTTCTTACACAGAGAGGCTGCATTTCAGCTGTTTTTTTCAATCCATTGAGACTCTGGCTGAACTCTTCAGCACAGCCCTTGCCATCCCACAGAGAAAAGAGTTCCCTTTATTCCATCCACAGCTCTGGGCAAATCGCCATGTGAAAAGACATCAAGTGAGTGGGACATTAAACTCTGGAGCCATTTGAAGGTGACTACAGGCTAATTTAGGATCAGGATCTGCCAAGCACTTATCTGGAGGTGAGGAGCATGGGGATAGGGCTAAGGAACCTGAGCGCTCTGAGCATTCTGTATAAGGGGTCCAGCAGAATTCCAGGAGGGAGTGCATGAACTGATCCCTCCCTCCTGCCCTGCACAGCATCCCAAAGGGAGTTAGATAGGGGAAAGGAAGCAGGGCCATTGCCCAAACCCCATGGAGCTGGCTGGCTGCATGGGGCACAAATAAGCCTCATCCCATAAAGGGCATAGAACAGTTGTGCAGCAGTTGTGTGCCCAGGCTCCTGCTGTTCTCCTGGGGCATTACAGCATCACACCCTTACTATGGGCTAAATGGCAGAACTGAGGCCTCAATGAATGATTTATTAATACACATTTTGAAGTCTTGCAGAAAGTTAAAATTCTGTCTGCTTGATTCCTAACCCTGCCCTTTTCATAATTATGTATGAGAAAAAGTGAGCTTGGTAGCAGGACTGACGCACACTACTGTGATACAGCACTGAGTTCAACTAACCTAACAATGCTGCAATGTTATGTCACTAATAGTCAGTGCCTTGTAAGCATGTCAGAAAAGTTAAGAGCTTTGCCAATACTAATCATCAGACAGAAAAGCTCACTGGAAAGAATGAGGAAAGGAGATCTAAGTGAAGTGTAAAACATATTGAGAATTCAACCACATGTTGACAAATACCACTCCACTCCTTTTCTCCCTATCAGAACCTAACAGCCGAAGCAGAGATTTCTCAGTGGTGTTTTCACAGGCCAGGCTTGGCTTCTTCCTCGTCTTATCAGTAGCTTTCAAAGGCCTCCAGATGAATCTCTTCCAGAAACCCACCCCCATATTCTGTATAAATATATTGGCTCTGTCACATAGGCTTTGCTAGAGCTGTGAGACTTTGGAAAAACACACCTGGCTCTTTAAAAAAAAAAAAAAAAAAAAATCACCACTAAAAGTTCTCCCTCATGCACAAGCAAATTTGTGAGCACTGAAACTGGAAAATGCAAATGACAGTGCTAGAAAACTGTGCGTGCACAACAGAGCACTGGATTGAGGACCCATTAAGTATCAGGTTTTCTTTTATTCTTGCATATTTACAAAAGGGTTTTTTGAAATCTCAAATTTAAAAAAATATTTTCCAGTTTTTAAACAAGAAATGAACTTCAATGCTAAAAATCATTTTTTTATCTGACACTAACAGTTATCAAATGTAACATTTTTAGGGATGGAAATAAGCATTTGAACTCTCATCTTTTTTCTGTCTTGTGTTTGGAATAAAATTATTTAAGACTCCACAGAGAGTTTGGAAGAAACTGAAGTTTAATTCCAGTTCAGAAAAACTTCATTGACAACACATAACCAATGAATCATAGGACAGAAGCATTATACTGTCAGAAAAAAAATCTCATTGGCTGAAAATCTCTGACATTTACAGCAGGATATTGTTACATCACTCCTCACAACAGATTAACCCTTTTCTGGTTGCCTCATATGCCATATGACTCAGAACGCCTTTTTCCTCTTCCAATGCAAATTTATTATGCAAATGTGTACTATTTGTTTAAAATAAAAAAAAAATCCTATGCTCTTAAAGGTGTAGCAAAAGAATCAAAAGACTGCCCCTTACAGTGCAAGGACCATAAACAATGCAGGGAGTTAAAACTGGCATGGATTTTATTGACTCAAATATCGTATTTACTAAAAATAAAATGTATTTTTCATAAAGTATTGTACATATATCATGGTATGGTCAGATCCATGTGATGAATTGCATATATTGTGCACCTCACTTGCACTCTGCCCACTAATCTATGTCCATCA
This sequence comes from Dermochelys coriacea, assembly GCF_009764565.3. Lineage (NCBI taxonomy): Eukaryota > Metazoa > Chordata > Testudines > Dermochelyidae > Dermochelys > Dermochelys coriacea. Next base: position 199,644,990 of record NC_050069.1, read on the forward strand.
GGACTACTATTAACATTCCACATGCCTGAGCAGACTCAAACATATAGCACATTAAAAAAAAGAAACCTAAAAAAAAAAAATGTTTCTTCCCCCTGCCAAATGTAGAATTTCCCCTCAAAATAACATGTCAGTTGTGGCAACTCTGGCTATACTATTAAGAGTCTCATTATATTTGTCTGTTTGGTTTCTTTTAAAGCTCCAGCTCCAAGCATCTAGTGATTATGAGAGAATCTCCATTTCCATTTAAAAAAAAAGTTTATAGCCTCCATGGTTACAGGGAAGAGTTTGAAAATGCTATAAGCTCAAAAATCAGAAGACAAATGAAAAGAATCCAAAGTTCATTATTTTTAAAATCTTATGATTTTTAAGCTGCTCTCATGAGTTTTGAATGTGGGGGGGGGCAATACTGTAGGTCTGAGGGGCAGTGTAGGTATCCAGTCCTAAATCAGTAACAGAATGATTGTCAGATGGTTTCTAACATTTTACAGCTAAAAACAGGAGTTTTATACCACTAGAAAGTGGAGCTACCAAGCTTTCCAATGGAGAAAACAATACCAAGAGATCAGGTTGTCATTACGTATATATAAAAGTTATTTTTTGGTCATTTTTAGATGTTACTAAGATTTATTCATTATGATTTTCCTCCCTCATTGAGGCCTCTCTAGTTAGACTCCTGGTACAGAGGAAGGCCTGCTAATGTAAGAGAGGGTTGGCATTGTTATCAACACTTCCCTCTCTCATGTATTACACAGGGACAACTTTAGTTTCTTCTGAAAGATGCTCTGGAAATCCCCAGGAAGATGCAGAGGAGATGCCCTCAAACAGCACATTCCTCTATACTCTTGGCCACACGCCATTCCCAGCCGTATCACCCACTCAGTTGGTGGAAGAGATCTTGTAGCTACCTTGTGCTGATGCAATGCCCTTTCACTGAAGGCCTCCACTGCCTTTTGATAGCCTTGTATCCTTGCTTATGCTAGCAGAAACTAGTATAAGCCAGAGATGAATCTGGCCTTATAATATACAGAAGGCTTTGTTTCCAACCAGAAAGGACACATTTCATGCAGCACAGAATATAGAATCTGGGCCAGATTCTCAGCTGGTATAAACTGGCTTAGTTCCACTGAAGTCATTGGAGCTATGCCATTTACACCATCTGTGAACCTGGCCTTATTTTGTTGTTGGTAACCAACTCTTACCAGTCCAGGTTGTTGTCACTACTAACCACTTGACCACTGCACCATATGTTTTCTTTTAAAACCAATTGGAATGATTGTGTACATGTTTTTGGTAGTAAATACAGCACTTTTTCTACTCTTTAAAAAAAGTCTGTTTTACTCAGTAGAGTTTGAACAGCTTGCCTGAGAAACCACAAGGCAATGAGAAAAATGACATTTTCAAATTATATTTACAATACAGTAACATTCAGTTTCATGCATTCAAACTAAAAGGTTCTCCTTGGACAGCTTAACGATTTTCTTCATATAAGAAAAAAAATTAGAAGTATCTGGATTACCAATGGCAGTTTTGCATATGTAAAAAGAAAAGGTATGTTAAGGAAGGTTTGCTACCTGCAAATTCATTACCAAGAATACTTTTAAACTTCATTGTGGGTAAAAGTTTTGGCTCAAACTCTGCAGAAATACCAGTGATATCACTGGGAGTTTTGCCAGTGTAAAGTAAAGACTAAAGGATACAGTTTAATATGTTTATATTGTGTTGAAAATATCTTTTCAAATAAATGCAGTGGGTTCCTACCAAACCTTAATTTCATTAAACTAATGCTTTCCAGCATAATGAAGACGAGGCTACAAAATATAAGTATACTGTCATGTTCTGGTATTAAGATAGAGATATCAAAATAAATTTGTAACCATATCATTATATCAATCTCCAGTATTACTGCATCAGTACCATAACCATAATTAACTAGCTGCAGGTCAAATTACTAATAAATCTTTAGAAATTAAATGTATAATTTGTCAAAACCACATGCCTTCACAAATTGATTATTCAGAATTTAGGAGCTTTTTAATTAGGAAGAAATTTATGCAATACCGCATGTAATAATTAGGAATCAGCTCTTCTGCAATATTTTTGTACATCAGCAAAAATTAAAATATTGGAAAACATTACTGGGTCATTGCACTATTTCAATGTCAAAATCAACAGATAGTTCAAATTAGAGGTTAAAGATATCTTCCCATATCTTTTACATCTTACAAAGCTTTATGATCTCAGGAATGGAATCATTAACCAAATACAAAATCAATGAGAAAAAGATCTAATCTGACCATTTTAGAGTTCAGAGTCACTAAATGTGATTTATACCACTGTAAAACTTTTACCCTGGCTCTACAGTTGTACTAAACGGCATATATTCCACATCAAACTTTCATAGTTTTGCCACACTAAATAACAGTATTTTCCATTTCTGCAGTGTCTTCCAGCCAAAGTTCTCAAAACATTTTACAGACATTAATAAATGTAGCCTTCAACAACCATGCAAGTTAGATATTTTGATCCCGGTTTTGCTAATAAGAAAATTAGGCACAGGGATGTAAAGTGATCACCCAAGATCACACAAGGAGTATATGACAGCTGAAACTATACTCCACTTCTCCTAAGTTCCACTCCTGTGCTTTAACCACAAGACTATTCAAATTCTTCACCCTCCACAATAGCTCTGGGTACATCTATCAACATTTCATAGGAAATTTGTATTTATTTATTTTTTTTAAACAGAGAACACAGAAGCTTCTTTGTTAGACATCTGGACTTTTTTTTTTCCTCCCTAATAAAAACATGAATAGAAGTGGGACCTTAGTAAATATATGGTAGCAAGTCCAGACTAACTAAAAAAAAGGGGGGGGGGGATGGGAAGGGGACAGAAGAATTTGCTCCTTGTCACTCTCAAACAAATTTGCTTCTGAATATATATGGTGCGGATAAGAGGTATGCAGAGCAGGCCATAATGGAATATTGTTTTTATGAACGTCTTGGCAAATTCATATACAGCACAAAGACTACTTCCAAGCAGAACACAAATACAAAGGGAGAGTGATGAAAAACAAGTATTCCAAGGCAAGAAAATAAACTGATGTGGTTTCTCCCTTGCTATGATCCAAATAGCAGCTCTCAGCTGCACACATTATGCAGCTGCTGAAGAAATGAGAGATGACCCAGTCTTACCTTGAGTCCTGGTCTTAGATTTCTCTTTTCCTAAGCAGCCTGTTCTCACTGCCAAAAGAAAAATATGGTTGGGATTTTTTTTCAAGAAACCAATTTTTCCAGCCTGAATATTAGTTGGGTAGGGTTTGTATGGAACAGACACCACAAGGAGGTAAGCAACAGCTTCCCTCTTTTGAGTTCTCATTCATAGAAGATTAGGGTTGGAAGAGACATCAGGAGGTCACCTAGTCCAACCCCCTGCTCAAAGCAGGACCAACACCAACTAAATCATCCCAGCCAGGGCTTTGTCAAGCCAGGCCTTAAAAACCTCTAAGGATGGAGATTGAAATATATCATTGAAAGAAACAGAGACCTTTCTTTATTCTAAACTTATTACTTTTTGAGTTACAAAAGTGTGACAAGAACCGAGAAGTATTTGCATTTGTGGCAGAATTTTTCCTTTTACTAATTCTCATAAAAAGATGGTCTGTGAAATCTCCAAATCTCTGCAATTTGCAGACAGCAAGCCAGGGCTCAACTGTTTTTGTTTTGTTTTTTTGCTTACTTCTACAGGACAGAATATCATGCTCTGACAGCTGCTGTGTAAATAAAAGAGAGTCATTTTATTTCTACAAAACCAGCTTCTAACACATACCCAACTGAAAGAGGAAGCAAAGATCACAAGTAAGAAAACAGCAGGTGGAGTAAAAATGGAATAATACAGTGTAAACTGATAAAGAGGTTTTTATGTAATTAATAGGCCTCTTTAAGATATTAGGCACTGAGAGGAAAAAGCTTTAATAGGGGATTGTAAAGGCTCCTAAGTAAAACATCCTCCAATGCCCTTCATAAAAACCTAAAACTAGATTTCAATTTTCATTTATTTTAAGGTACTTAAAATAGAAACAGGCCTGACTTTCCTCAAAGCCCTGGATTTTCATTTAATGGAGCTTTGAAGGGATATTCAAACTCTGAACCCACCACCACATCAGATTTTTTAAGTTTTTCTATCTTACTGGCTGAATCAAAATCAACTCTGACCCAAAAGTCCCAGAACTTAGGTGTATATGACATCTGGATCTGAAACTGCTAGCTTGGACACACCTTTAATTTAAAATAGAGAAGAGTCAACACTGGAAACATTTAGGTGTTCAGATGATAGTGGAAGCAGTGGAAATACCAATGTCCTGATCTTTGGTTTTTATTTTGCAAAATCAAAATCTGATTAATGAACTTTTGCAAAACCTAAACTACCTGACACACACTTTTGCTATTTTCCAATATAACACTAACTTTTTAAAGTTAACTCTTCAGTATAAAACCAAAAGCTTTTTCAATTCAAATTTGTAATATCCAAATATTATTCCCCCGCCCCTCTTGGGCCAATATGATCTTGGATATGCCTGGCACTCATGTTAATATTTTAATAATTATTTAGTAATATTTTTGCGTAGAGTTAGTATTGTGCTTCAGGAAACACCACATTTCCAACCATTACTCCTTGCTAAGCCATATCTACATGACTACAACAACTGTGCACCTGTAGTGTTGAATGTACAGTGTACCAACCCACCCACTATTGTGGTGCCAATCCTTATAAAGCAAACCACATTCTCAAAGGAGAAAGAATGCTGACAGTTTACAGCTCTATTTTTACACAAGGGTGCAGAGAAAGCTGAAGTACGAGCTGATGCACTCCCACCTCATTATAGAACAATTCTTGGTGGCTGAATATCTTAAGTGTTTTAGCATGGTAGATCATACAGAGAGCTTTTGTAATCTGCATTAGCACTGTACAGTGGTGAAATGCAGGCTCTGTCTCGCCATGAAGTGGCATTCAGTTTCACATGACTTCTTACCATGGGTGACTGTACTTCAAACTGTTGGTTCTGGGAAGATATACTAGGTGTAGCAAAGTTAAATCAAAGTGGGATGTAGTCATCATTTTAACAGACAACACTTGCTAACAATGAATTTGTTGCAAAAGAATACAAAGTATTAATAGAATGTTAAATGATGTTGCTGACTCTCAAATTTACAAGGAGACTGACAATACTTGTTCTTCTTCAAGCCCAACTCTTGAAGTCAAGAGATTATGTGAGGATCTCAGTTTTCACTTTAAAAAAATAGCAAGTTTCTAGCCCTCTTCATGGGAAAAAAGCTTGTAAACATGATTAGAGTGAAAAAAAAAGAGTACTTGTGGCACCTTAGAGACTGGTGCCACAAGTCCTCCTTTTCTTTTTGTGGATACAGACTAACATGGCTGCTACTTTGAAACCTATGATTAGAGTGGTGCACCCTAAAGGCAGAAACAGAAAGGCAAACAAACAAAAATTGGTGTTATTTTTAAATCTCATGATTTTTGAACAAAACTGAGTGTGTAAGCCAGAAATACTACATATTACCCATTTATTAATGTCAAAGTGAATTCAGGATCCATGAAATAAGCCAGACAGAAAGTACTGGAAACTGAGGTGCCCAGCTTACCGACAAAACAAACATAGCACATGCAATGGCAGCACAGTTTCCCTACTTCCCTAGCCAATACACAGCAATACCACGGCCAGCGATGAGAAAGTGGTGGAATCTCCATGTTGATTCAACTCCTGGCCTCTCTAAAGCCAATTCCACCAAAGGTACTAGTTTGAGCAAATGTACAGTGGTAATGATTTTTGGTGGCAACATCTCTCTCCTACATATGGGACTGAAACCACCAATTTATTTCACACGGACCAAACAGCCATTAGATAGTAATGACTTTGGTCACTATACACCTGAGTTAATTTCAAAACTGGTGACTGATGAAAGGCTCTATTTATTATTAAGAATTACCCCCTCCCCCCGCCCAACCATGCAGTCCTGCACATTTCAGTTTACTAGGAAACAGCATGGAAAATAACATTCTTCACCCCCCCCATCCAACTCCATTTGTTATTTTAACCCTGGTCAAGCATGTAATACGGTGGTGACTGTAAATCTGGATGATTGCAAAAATCCCTCACTTTATCCTCAATTTACTACTCTTAAATGTAATCCTAAAAGAGAAAGGTGGTTTGGGGCCGGGCCAGTGTCACAGCACCACAGAGATTCTGGGTAATGATACAGCCCACAAGGCAGCCTGGCAGGCTGCCATAATTCAGATGGGCCCCAGAGATATCTAAGGGTACATCTACACTTAAAAGAACTCTTAACTCAGGTTAACTAGTTAGCTAACTTGGATTAAAGTACCAGCGAAGACACGGAAACTTGGATTAACAAATCAAGTTAAAGCCTATGGGAGAACCAAGGGTTCAACTTGAGCTGCTAATCCAAGTTAACAATAGAGTTGCCATATCTTCACCGCTATTATAACTTGAGTTAGCTAACATGAAAAGCTAACCCCAGGTAAGAATAAGTTTTATTTGCAATGTAGACATGCCCTAAGGATATGTCTACACCATGGCTAGGAGGTGTAATTCCCAATTCTGATAGATGTACACGCACTAGCTCTGCTTGAGCTAGAGTGCTAAAAGTAGCAGTATGGCCATAGCAATGTGGGTGGTTTGGGCTACCCACCCCGAGTACAATCCTGTCTGAAATCCTACATGTGTACTCGGGTGGCTGAGCCGCGCTGCTATTTTTAGCATGCTAGCTTGAGCAGAGCTAGCGCATGTACATCTACCCAAGCTCGGAATTACACGTCCCAGCTGCAGCGTAGACATATCCTGAGTTAGGCCAGAGGCTGCAGAGCAGCCCAGAATGAGGAGAAAGCAAAGGTGGCTTAAAGCCATTACAGCCATTCCCATCCTCATGAGCTGTGAGTTCTTTGCTGTGCTTCTCAGAGGCACAGCACAGAATCCCAGCACATATTTGCATGCACAAATGTAGTATCTGAAGATACAAACTGGTGTGTGTTCAGAATAAAATTTAAAGTATCAGCCAGACTTTTTCTGCTTGCAACTATTACTGATGAAGCCTCTTAAAGGTTACTAGTTTTCTAAAAAATTAATGGTTGGAAATTAGCATTAGAGCTATCTGTTAAAACAAACATAACTATTAAGAAAGCATTTAATTGCGACAGTTCTGCACAGTATTATTTGCTTTGAACCAACAATATTTTTGGCACAGTGCCTTGCTCTGAAGTGTTGATGACTTGAAGAATTTCAATATTTTCAAAAGTTTGTATCCCTGAGCTTGATTTTCAAGGTTGCCAAACTCTTACAGCTCCTATGACTGCAAAGGGAGTTGCAGGTGATCAACACCTCTAAAAATCAGGCCAATTATTATTAAAAAGAAATAGTGACAAAAATACATTACAAATACAACATGGCAGTTTTGAAGGCAGAGAACATAGGCAGGAATACTCTCCTTAACTCATTTTGCTGTTTCTCGGTAAAAGCAAGGTGGAAAACCACTGAGAGATGTGTTGCACAGCTGGGCAGGACAGAATTGTTTAAAAGTCCTCTTCACAAATAGTGCTTTTGAAACTAACACTGGCCTCATGGCATGTACCTGTCAGGATCCTGGTGATATTTCTGATGCTACTAGAAATTATACCAATTAAAATTTTGCCCTGCTTGTTTAAAGTACCCATTTTTACATTTAATGTATAAGCTAGTAGGATGATTCTGAACCCCTTTTAAATGGAAAAAAACAAATCCAAACTATGGCTGGGTATGTACACCCTGTCCCCCTTTTGGGGTTGGGCGGAGTTGTGATACCACCGCTGTTACAGTCTCTCCAAAAGCCTCGAGGCCAAAAGAGGTCAGAGTCACCTCCGGCAGCCCTTGTGTTCAGCGCAGCGCAGCCTAGTGGCCCAAGTCAATTCCAGCAGCCCTTACGTACAGGGCAACGTGGTCTAGCGACTAGAGTCAATATAACCACCCTCAGGCACAGGCCAGTGCAGCCTAGCAGACAGGGTCCATATAATAGCCCTCAGGTATGAGCTAATGCGGCCCAATGGTCGGAGTCAATGTTGCAGCCCCTAGGTGTGGGGCAGTGTGGCCCAATGGCCAGTATCTGGGGAGGAGGAATGGGCCGCCACCAGGTGGATGGCAGCCCGGGTAGGGAGCTCCAGGCCTACCCAACTGCACCGAGCCTTCGGTGGGGGTCAGCAGGGACTCCCACCGAAATATGCTGACCTCACTCATGTGGGAGGTACTACTTGCGCACTCTCCCTGAGTCACTTCCTACCACGTTTTCAGGCGTTGTAGTCCATTGAGCACTAGGGCTCCTGGCTCTTCAGCATGGCTGATTCCCTGCGGTTCCGTCAACTGCACCCCTTCAGTCTGGCTCTCAGGGTTTCCAATTTCCACAGGCAAAGGCTGTGATGGCTCTTTGGCTGGAAGTCCACATTGGCATGAGCCTTATCCGGTCAGTGACAGATGTGGAAATCATAAGGTTGGAGGGAGAGGTACCAACATATAATCCTAGGATTGGTGTCCTTCATGCTGTGCAGCCATCGGAGTGGTGCATGATCAGTAATCAATGTGAAGGAGCTGCCGAGTAGACAGTAGTGTAGGGCATCGATTGACCACTTTACTCCAAGGTCTCCTTTTTGATTGTTGAATAATGTATTTCCCTGGGGAACAATTTACGGCTTAGATATAAAATGGGGTATTCTTCCCCATTGATTTCCTTGGATAGGACGACCTCTACTCCCACTTCTGAGGCATCTGTTTGCAATACGAAGTCCTTTGAGCAGTCAGGATGTGCAAGGACTGGTTCCTGCACTAGCCATTTCTTCAGGGTCTGGAATGCCTCCTCACACTGACTGGACCACTGCACCTGCCAGGGCCAGGAACTTTTGGTTAAGTCAGAGAGGGGAGCTGCCGTTGTGAAGTCTGATAATATCCAGCAATCCCAGGAACTGATGCACTTGCTTCTTCGTTGTTGTCGTCAGGGTATCGGCTAGAGCTTGCACCTTATCAATCAGTGGCCATAAGTTGCCTCCTCCCAATATATACCCCAGATACGTCACCTCTTCCTGCCCAAAACGGCATTTTGCAGGGTTGACTGTGAAGTCCACCTTGAAAACACTGGTTAGATGTGGAAGGTGGTCCTCCCAACTGCCACTATAAATCATGACGTCGTCTATATACGCTGCCATGTAGCAGTCATGAGGCTGCATGTACTTTGTTCATCAACCACTGGAGAGTGGTGTCTTACCTATGTGATCCAAAAAGCATAGTTGTGAACTGGAAGAGGCTGTATGGTGTGGGAAAGGCAGTCTTTGCCTTGGAATTTGGCATCAGTGGTATCTGCCAAAATCACTTTGTTAGATCTACTGTCAACAAATATTTGGCTCCCCCTAGTTGCTCCAGGAGTTCTTCAATGCGAAGCATTGGATATGCGTCGAACTGGGAAAGAGGGTTGACTTTTCGGAAATCAATGCAAAAGCGGATGGTGCCATTGGGTTTCGAGACTAGAATGATCAGACTTCGTCATTCACTCAGATTCCTCCATGACTCCCATCTCAAGCATCCTTTCCAATTCCTGGCGGACCGTGTCCCATGTCTTCCTGGGGAGAGACCTATGGTTGTCCCTCACCCTCTGACCCAGGGTTGTTGTGATATGGCGGCTTATGACATTGATCCATCCTGGGTGTGTTGATAAGACGTCCAGGAAGTCCTGTATGAGACACTGTAGCTGTGCTCGTTGTGTGGGGCTGAGGTCCTTGCCCATTATCACTGGTCCTGGGTCTAGGGGTTTTCCTACTAATGGTCCGAGTTCCAGTTCAGGGGATGGGGGTGCATGAATTAAGGCCTCTCTGTCCTTCCAGGCTTTCAACAAGTTCACGTGATATGTGTGTACTTCTTTCCATCACCCTGGTAGCCTGATTTTGCAATCTACTGGTCCTACCCAGTGAGACACTTCAAAGGGGCCTTGCCACTTGGCTAATAACTTTGATCCAGTGACAGGCAATAATAGTAGAACCCAGTCCTCTGGGTTCAAAATGTCATCCCTTAGTCCCTTTGTTCCTATTGGGATCCGGGAAGTGGGCAGGCAAAGCCCGTCCACTGCTAAAAGATCCCCCACCAGCCTAAAAGGGGGATTCACAGGACCTAGATGCCAAAAAATTCCGGGGGACAACTAATGAAACAACAGGGACAGGAGTGTAATCAAGGGGTCAAACGAAGGGAACCGGACGGGGACACCGAACAGAGAACCCTGCTCCTCAAAGCGCCCACTGCTCCTCAAAGGCATCAAGGGAGTCAGAGGACACCGCCCAGAGGAACTCTGCCCGGATACGTGAATGGACCGAGGATCGGAAATAGGCCCCACTGTCACAGGAGACTCCATCGGCCAACCTCCTCACTCTGGTTTTATAGATGGCCATTTTAGCTAGGGCCAGGAGGAGGTTGACCAGGAGATCCCGTGACTTTCTGGGGCCACGGATAGGGAGTGCATAAATAAGAAGGTGAGGGGAAAAGTGCAACCAAAAACGTAAGAAAATATTGGTGAGGAGCCGAAATAGGGGCTGCAGCCTGGCAAACTCCAGGTATTCGTGTGCCAGGGTTTCCCTCACGCCGCAAAAGGGGCAGGTGTCTGGGATTGAGGTGAACCGCGCCAAGTACACGCCCATGCTCACGGCTCCGTGAAGGAGCCGCCAACTGACATCCCCGGCGGGCCTCGGGACTAAGGTGGAATATAGGCTGGCCCACCGGGGCTCCTCACCCTCCAAAGTTGGCAGGAGGTCCCGCCATTTTGTATCGGGGTGGGACACGAGGGTGAAGGCGTGAAGGGTTTGGAGCATGAGCGTGTATAGATGTTTTCTTGGTGCGGTTTGAAAGCAGACCGGCTGCATCTCATGCAGCTGGCTTACAGTGAAGGGGTGAGGGGGTCGGTTGGGTCCACGGGGCAGGGGTCCAATTAAAAGGTCTAGCGGGCCTGGGGTAGAGGGTGGGAGGGGCATGCCCTCGTGCAGGACCCGGTCGAGATAAACCCGAGCAGCGGGCGGCAGAGCAGCCCTCACCTCCTGAAGTATGCGCCGGGGAGTACAAGATCTGGAGAGCCCCACGCACTAAGCGAGCATCGGGATCCAGCCAGTCTCCCCGGTCATAGTCCAGGAGGTCTCCAACTCTTGTGACTTCTGCCAGGACCAACCTCTGGCACACCGAGGGGGACGCTGCCACCTGCACACAGAGCTGGGGGTGGCGTAGCAGGGGCTCCGCGAGGAGATCTGCCCCCTCGGTGGCCGCCATGGACCTGGTCGTTGTAAAGAGTTTCCAGGTCCGGAGGAGGTCCTGGTAGAAGACCGGCAGCCTGGAGAGGTCTCGCGGAAGACCTCTCCGATGGAGATAAAGGAGCTGCCGGTCGTATCAAAGCCCTCGGAAGCGGCGCAGGAAGGCGTGTGCCAGTATGCTCCACGCCGGACTACCTGCACCATAAAGGAGCCTCTGCAGGGCCTGGAGGCGGAAGACATGGACCTGAATGAGCAGACATTTCAGCCCCTGCCCTCCCTCCTCCAGGGGTAGATAGAGAAACTCTACAGGGACCCAGTGCAGTCCTGACCAAAAGAACTCCAGAATCGATGTCCGGAGGTTGGCCAGGAAACCCGGGGCCGGGACCAGGCTGTTGAGCCGGTAACAGAGCATGGACAGGACTAGTTGATTAAGCATGAGCACTCTCCCTCGAAGGGAGAGGCACCGGAGTAGTCCTGTCCATTTCCGGAGCCACTATCACCCCGCCCTCTAAATCCTGCCAGTTCTCCGGCGGAGAGGGATGCGTGGCAGAAAGGTAAACGCCGAGATAGAGCAGCGGACCCGTGCTCCACCGGATGGCCTGAAGTGCGGGTGGGAGGGAGCTCGCTTGCCACCAGTCCCCTACCACCAAGCCAGAGCTCTTGACCCAGTTGACCCGCGCAGAGGAGGCTACCGAATAGATGGCCTGGCAAGTATCCACCCGCACCAAGTCACTCAGGTCCTGGACCACAAGGAGCACATCATCAGCGTACGCTGACAGGACCAGCCGCAGCTCCGGCTCTCGCAGCACCAACCCTGTCAACCTCCTTCGGAGGAGACAGAGTAAGGGCTCGATCGCCAGAACGTACAGCTGGCCCGAGAGGGGGCATCCCTGCCGTACTCCTCGCCCGAAGCTGACCGGTTCGGTCAGGGTCCAGTTGAGCCTGACCAGACACTCTGCGGAGGCGTACAGCGCCCGGAGAAAACCCACAAACTGGGGTCTGAAGCCAAATGCTTGCAGAGTGCTCAGGAGATACCCATGATCCACCCTGTCGAATGCCTTCTCCTGATCTAAGGAGAGGAGGACGAATGACAGACCATCCCTACACCCGAGTTCCAAAAGGTCCCGGACCAGATATAGGTTGTCGAAGATGATGCAGCCCGGGACAGTGTAAGTCTGGTCTGGGTGGACCATGTCCGCCAGCATGGACCCTAGCCATAGCGAGATTGCTTTTGCCATAACTTAGTAGTCCGTGCTGAGGAGCGAGACGGGACGCCAATTTCGTAAATTGCAGATGTCCCCCTTCTTTGGCAATAAGGCGAGCACGGCTCCTCTGTACGAAAGAGGGAGGACCCCGCTCTGCAAAGACTCGGCCCAGACGGTGACTAAGTCTGGGCCGAGGACTTCCCAGAAGACGCGGTAGAACTCCACGGGCAGCCCGTCTATGCCCGGAGATTTATTGGTGGGCATGCGACGGAGGGCTTCCGAGAACTCGGCCAGAGTGATAGGCAGCTCTGGCTGGTCTTGGCGCTGACCGTCGGGAGCTCCTCCCACAGCACTCTGCAAGCGTTAGGATCGGTCGGATCCGGGGAGAAAAGGCTTGCGTAGAAGGCTCTCGTCCTCCTGCACATCTCCACTGGATCCGTGAGGGGGGTGCCGTCTTCTGCCACAAGGCAGGTGACATGTTTCTTTTTCTCCAGGGCATAGAAGAAGCGGGAGCTGCGATCCATCTCCCAAAGGAGACGGATGTGGGATCAAACAAAGGCACTCTGGGCCCGATGGTCCTCGAGGGCCCGGAGCTCCTCCCGCTTCTCCTGGCATGCTCCACAGAAGGGCGGATCCTCGGGGCTGGCGGCCAGACGCCTTTCCAGTTCTAAGACCTCCCGTTCCAACTGCTCTATCGCCGCATCCCTCCGTCGGCTGGCGCCTCGGGTGTAGTCACGGCAGAAGAGCCAGGCATGCACCTTCTCTAGGTCCCACCACCGCCATGCCGAGGGAAAGGCACGCCACTGCACTGCCCTTGCCAGGCCAGCCAGAACTCCCGGAAGGACGCCACGAAGCCCGCATCCTCCAGCAAGCTCTTGTTAAAATGCCAGTAGGCCGGCCCCGGCCTCTCCGCACAGAGGGAGGCTGTCACGGTGGCTAAATGATGGTCAGAAAATGGGGCTGGCCGGATGCTGGAGGAGTGGGCTTGTGAAAGATGAAAGCGTGATAAATAAATGCGGTCCAACCGGGAGTGGCGCGACCGATGGGCCTCCACCCGGACAAAGGTGAAAGTGGAAGTGTCATCCGGGTGGTGGTCGCGCCAGACGACCACCAGGGAGTGGTGTTCGAGTATCTCCTGGAGAACAGCGACAGCGGCCAGGCTCTGCTCGGTCCCCGAGCGGTCCCGTTCCTCAAGGGTGATGTTAAAGTCCCCTCCCAGGACTAGGCACTCATGAGGATCCAAGGTGCTGAGGAAGGTGGACGCCTGCTGATAGAATTGCAGGCACTCCAGGCTCACTGCCGGGGCATAGATGTTGACGAGATTGACTACGAACCCCTCCATGCGGACCCGGAGGTGCAACAGGCGGCCCAGCACAGCCTCGGCGACCCCCAGCACCTTGGGCCGTAGGTCAGGGGAAAACAGGGTCGCCACTCCAGCCGTACGAACTGTGAGATGGCTAAAGTAGACCCTGTCCCCCCAATCCAGCCGCCAGCTGTCTTCGGCGGTCGGATCCGTATGGGTCTCCTGCAGGAAAACCACAGAGTACCCACCCCCCCGAAAGAAGGAGAGCACCTGGGACCTGCGGAGACCCATCCTACAGCTGCGTGTGTTCAATGTTGCAATGGTAAGAGGTGCCATGAGGAGGGCTGAGGGGGATCCTCGCTGGCAGGGACTCTCGCAGCTCCTGAGGGCCCGCTCAGCAATCCGTGACCAACCCCGTAGGTGAGTAAGGAGTCACGGAAGAGGCGGACCCACTGGTAGGCCACAGCGGCCTGCTTCCCGGTCCTTTTACCCTCCCCCATGAGGGCCCTTGCGGCCCGGGGGATTGATGAAAGTCCCACCATCGCTGGAGAGCAAGCTGTACTTTGTTGTGGGAGCCACGGATATCTTCTAGAAACTCCCGCAACTCCTCTTGCAGCACATGGGGGGATGGGGTTACGGTCTCCTGGTTACTCCCTGATGGGGCCCTTGGTACAGCCCCGTGGCCCACCGAAACAGTGGGTTGGCGCCACTAGGCCCGCCTCGAACCCTGGGGCGATGGGGGCGGCGGAGGGAGGATAGCAGCCCCTGGTGAGTCGGGATAGGTAAACACAAAGGTCAGTCCCTGAGGGTCATCTATTGAAAAAGGGAAGGAGACAGCCCCAGGGGCGGCAATAACATCTCAGGAGGTGGACGGGATAGGAACAAGGGCACGGGCAGGGTTAAAGGCGAGATTCTGGGCGGGGAGAGGGCTCTCAGTGACGCCGGGCGCAGGCTCTATGGTGGATTTGGCAGCCACGGTATCAGGAGGTGGCTCTCTTCTGTCGGGCCCCTTCCCGTAAAGAAGGTTGAATGCTCCTCACCAACGAGGGGTGCCCCTGGTGGCTCAGGTCCCGGCCGCGTGGCACTGGACGTCGCCTCAACAGGCTCTGTGGTCCTCAGTGGGCTGCCATCTGGAGCCGGGTTGATGGAGGAGTCCAGGGGCTCCTCGGAGGTGGGAGCAGAAGCAACGGTTAGGGGAAGGAAGCATGGGGAAAGGGGGGCTGGAGTCAAGTCGCCCAGATCGAGGCCCTCTGGCATAGGGTCGTCCTCCCACTTGGTGACCGGGGTCAGATCCAGGGCCTCGATCTCCTCATATATGGATGGGAAATCATTTTCCGCCACCCTGGGATTCTCTCTGCTGGCACCTGACGCGACGGTCGTCTCGGGGCACGCTGAGGTTTCAGATGGCGCCAGGGCAGGGGTGGCCCCCTCGGGGGCCTCAGAGGGGATGGACTCCTGTGGAGGGGAGATACTGCCTTCCAGTGCTGCCACGTCTTCCCCAGCCGGCACCAGTGGATGGAACACACCCGTGGGTAAAGCGGAAGGCTCGGCATTGGTGCCCCCCTTCCTGGTCTTCCAGGGGGCCTCTGCATCAGATGGGAGGAGTGGAGCTCGAGCCTTCCGCTTGCCCCGCTTTCCCTGGACTAGGGCCCAGCTCTCCATGGCATCATCCGGGGGCTGGCTAGCAGGGGTCGTGTCAGGGGGCAGAGGCGATGGCTCAGGGACTCGAGGGGATAATGGTGGGGCAGCCCAAGGGAGGGAAGATTCCCCTTGGGGCAGGCCCTCTCCCATGCCCGGCAGTGTCCCTGCCGCACCTCCTCCACAGGCCCCGCCAGATTTCAAGCAGCGGGGGTGGGGCTCTCCCGCTCGTCTGGGCATAGTTGGGGAGGTGCCCGTTGGGCCCGAGCGGGAGCAATGGTGAACTGGGAAGGAGGAGGGGTGGTTTTGGGCACCGGGCAGCCAGGGGCGCCAGCGATGACGGGGCTGGTGCCCTGCCGGGGTTCGAGGGTCCTGGATGCCCCTCCTTGCCAGGCCAAGGGCCAGTCCCTCCGGACGTGCCCCATCGCCCCACAGAGGAAGCACCGGGCCTCTCCCATGGAGTAGTGCACCCGGTAATGAGCCCCCTGGTAGCGGACTAGGAAGGATCCCTCGAGCGCGCCTCTGTCACGCGCCGCCGGCAGCAGTTGAAGCTGCACTTGCCAGCGGAACAAGAGGATGTGATGGAGGGCAGGGTCTTTGCAGCCCAACAGGAGAGGGCTGATGACAGAGATGGGTTTCCCCAGGGTAGAGAGGGCGGGTAACAGGGCAGCATTGGGAAGAAAGGGAGGAATGGAGGTCAGGACCAGGCGGATGCCCAGGTCCTCTAGTGGCTCCAGGGTGACGAACATGCCCCCCACCGCCAGGCCCTTCTCCACCCCCTCCTGGGCAGCGGCCTCTGATGCTAAGAAGATGACCTTGCCATACATTTTGGAGGCCGCCACAATGGCCGTAGGCCCCACCACCCTCACCAACGCCCACACATAGGTCTCCACGTGGGGAGAGGCGGGCATCAGGAGGTATCGGATGCCATGCTTCCTGGTCATGGTGGGAAAGGGGCCCCGGCTGCTATAGATGGTAGCAGAGGCGGTGGGCAGGAGAGATGATGTGGTGGCAGGCGGGGGGGCTGCCGCCACCTCAGCGTACGCCCTGGGGGCCAGGGAAGGGACACCCGCAGAGCTGGTGGAGGGAAACTTTGTGCCTTTGTTATATTGTTGCTCCTGGGTTAGCTGAGCTCACAACAAGTTGTCTCAAGCGAAGGTGCCTCAGGCCTGCAGGCACTCCCAGAGCTGTAATACATAATGGGTGATTCCCAGGACCCACGTTTCTTGTGCCTCCCAGTCCTCTTTCACAAGGTCCATGATGACCTGACGTTGTGTTCCATAGAGGAGCTCAAAGGGAGAAGTCTTGTGGGACCTCCCATATAGCGAACAGTAGAGCAGGCAATGAGGCATCCCAATGTCTGGGGTCATCTTCTACAAACTTGCGGAGTATTGACTTGAGGGTTCCGTTAAAGCGTTCAACCAATCTATCGGTTTGTAGGTGGTACACTGAAGTCCTGAGAGTCCGAATGTTCATGAGGCGACAACTCCGCTATCAATTTGGCGGACACATTGGTGCCCTGTCAATTAGGATCTCCCTGGGGATCCCAACCCAAGTGAAAATCTTCACAAGGTCTGTCGCAATGTTAGGGGCCGTAGCTGTGCATAAGGAAATGGTCTCGGGATAGCATGTCGCATAATCGACCAGTATGAGGATGAACCGGTTCCCTGTCTGAATCTTTTTGAGTCGTTCCACCAGATCCATGCCAATTCATTCAAACGGTACACCAACCACAGGTAGAGGTACGAGGTGGGCCCTGGGTACCCCTTTTGGTCTGGTCCGCTAGCATTCAAGGCAGGAAGCACAATAATCCCTCATCTCCTGGTGTATGCCAGGCCAGAGAAACCAGCGAGCTATCCTCTGGAGGGTCTTTTCTCTACTCAGGTGTCCCTCCCAAGGTACTATATGAGCCAACTGCAGAAGACTCCGGCGCAGTCTCCGGGGCACTGAGAACTGTCAGATGACTTCCTGTGTTTGGGGTTCCTGCACCACTCAGTAGAGGTGGTCCCCTCGAATCTCAAACCGTGGTCCTTGTAGGGGGTGTGGAGTATCATTTCCGTCTTGGTCTGGGGTCGCCGCCTGCTCCATGGCTCAACTTACAGATGGGTCTTCCCTCTGTTCCTGTACGAAGTCCCCATCACGCTCCAATTCCCCCTGGGCATCTTCAACAGGGTGCTTTGTATCTGGGGAGGACTCGGACGGCTCAGGGGGTTGAGACAGTCCTTCTCCAGGGTCAGGTTCCCTGGAGGGGCCAAAGAGTTCCCCCTTGTTGATCCTGCGTCTCCTCGTCCCAGAGGTTGTCGGCCATGGACTCACAAGATTTCCCAAAATTCTGGCCAGTCTCATCCCAAGACCACAGGGTAGTCTAACCTGGGACCCATGCTGACTTGGAGGGTTTCTTCCCAGCCATAGATCTCAAGTCTTATCCATGCGGATACACTGGAGGTGTATACTTGCCCCAGAGAGCTCAAGGTCAGGAATGAGTCCCTTCCGAATAATTGTCTGACTACAGCCTGAGTCTACTAAGGCTGTTGTGGGGATTCCTTCCACTGGAACTGGTATTTCAAGTTTTTCTGGACCCTTTCTCCTGGCCTGAAGACTGGTTACACAGAGCTGCCCATAACTACAATCCATGTAGGGGCAGTCTTACTGAAAGTTCCCCTGTTGGCCACACTTCCAGAAATGGTAACGTGTTCTCCCAGTCACGGGGTCTGCCTTCAGTAGAATCTGTCCCTTCTGAGGGTCTCCTTCCCTGTTGGTCCAGGTCCGGCTGATTGGGCATCGGCATTCGAGGGTTGGGGGCTTAGCTGGTGGTCAGGGGATGAGTTGCAATTCCCCTGGGTCTATTTTGCAAAAGCTCCCCACAGCCGATCCGTCCCACCTTCTTGGACTCCTGGGCTTCCTCAGCCGTGTCTCCAGCCATCAAATTGTCCCCCATTAGTTCTGCTGTACTCACTTCCATTAGTTCTGCCGCTGTACCCTCTCCTTTCCTCCACCAGGGAGAATCGGGATAAACTGCTCAAGGACTACGGTCTCTGCTACTTGATCCCCGACCGTTTCTCTGGCTCCAACCATCACCAGGCTTTGTCCCTCAAACGGCCTACCGCCCAGGGCCTAGCCCTCTGCGGGTACCTTTCTTGGAGGAAGTGCCATCGGTACAGTGTTAGGATTAATTCCAGTCTGGTCCAGGATGGTGGTATACATATACTCTCATATACTAGGGCATTGTGTGATTTTAACCCACAGTAGGCCGCCTGGGCTGGCCCTATCAGGTAGGGCATTAATAGGGTTGCCCAGTGCTCTGGTGGCCACCTGGCAGCCGTGGCTACCCATTTGAAAGTCACCAAAAATGCCTCAGGGTCATCACTAGGTCTCATTTTTGAGAGTCATATTGCCAGGCCAGGGGGAAGAGCCCCCGTGTCCTGTCCAGTTGGACTTGGATTCGACACATCGGTCAGGCACATCAACAAAGCTGGGTGTTCTTGCTGGGTCTTGTTCTGAATAGCCAACTCTTGGAGAAGCTGCTGATGCTGTTCCTGATGCTGGGCCTTCTGGAGCTGGCATTGACTGGTGATCTGTTGCATCAGCTGAGCCTGCTGCTGCTGGGTTGCCTGCTGCTGCTGACTTTCCAGCATCCATTTTAAAATCTTCTCGGTCTCCATCTTGGGCAAAGTGACAAGTAGGCAGGTGACGGAGGATTACTCTAATAATAATCTTCTCCCCCTGGGGCCTCTCAGTAGGTCGCTGATCGCTGTCTGCATTGTTCACCACGTGCCCCTGGGTATGCACACCTTGTCCCCCTTTTTGGGCGGGGTTGTGATGCCACCGCCATTAAAGTCTCCCCGACAGCCTTGAGGCCAAAAGTGGCCAGAGTCACTTCCTGCAGCCCCGTGTTTGCAACAGCGCAGCCTAGTGGCCAGAGTTGGTTATGGTGCCCCTTACATTCAGGGCAATGCAATCTAGGGACTAGAATCAATATAACTGTGCTCAGGCATAGGGCAATGTGGCCTAGAGGCCAGGGGCCACATAATAGCCCTCTGGTATGGGCTAATGAGGCCCAATGGCCAGAGTCAATGTCACAGCCCTTGGGCAGTAAGGCCCAATGGCCAGTATCTGGGGAGGAGGAAGGGGCCGCCATCAGGGTTGTAACAGCCACTGGGTCAGCGGGGACTCCCACCGATACACGCTGACCTCACTCTGGTGGAAGGTACCACTCGCACACCCTCCCTGGGTCACTTCCTACTGCGTTTCCAGACACTGTAGTCCATTGAGCACTGGGGCTCCCAGGCTCCTCATCTGAAGCCCTGGTCTGGCTTTCAGGGTGTCCAGTTCCCGCAAATAAAGGCTGTGATGGCTCTTCGACTGGAACTTCCGCCCCCGGTCCTTCCCCTCCAGCTTTCAGCCTAGAATGAGCTGGGCTGCTCCCTTTTATACTGAGGCAGTAGTTGGAACATGTCTAGCACGGTCTAAGGGGTGGGACTTCCGCCACCCATAGTGTGGGGTTAACCCCCTTTTGTCCAGGATGGAGTATGCATACCCCATCACACAAACCCAGAGCACTCTAGATCTACATGGGACAGCGAGAACTTTCTTGGCCACCTCTTTTTTATAATTGTTCATAATTATTTATGGTTTATATCCATATGCATTGCAAACCCAAATGCATTCCAGGACAGTGAATGATTTAATATCTATGGAGTTTTCAAAAGGCCAGGGATTTTGGAATTTTGCAATCCACAGGGAATTCACGGCAGTTTCAAATGTGCATGGATACATGTCTTTACTAATACAGCAAGTGAAACATGACACAGATTTTTCCTTACCTACTGTACTGCATACACCTAGACAAATTACATAGGTGTAAATCCACTGGAGACAACAGAGAAACTCTGGATTTCTACCAGTGTGACAAAACAGAATTTGGCCCATGTGTGTATACAAATATAATGTACCTGTTACATGATATGCAACTGTAGAAGCTGAGTAAACAGTAAAATTCATTCATTTTTCCTTTAAAACCCTATAAAATATGTATATAGATAAACAGATCCACATGCACAGATGGATTGATCAAGTTAGTTTTCTTTTGTTCTTGGCTTTAAATTCTCATTCCAACATCTAAAGACTGGATTAGAGACATGACCCAACACTTCACAACATTTTCAAACTTGGCTGTTTAAAACTGGATCCATGAATCCATATGTAAGTACCATTTTCAGAGTTTGAGCATTCACAGTCCTCACACACTTCACTGAGTGCTACGAGTGCTAAGCACTGCCAAAAATCAGGCCATTCATTTATTTAAGACCATAAATATGAATTTAGCTGCTTAATTCTAGTCCCCCCAACTCAGGCAATTTTTGTTTTCGTCCGCTTCAACAGAAATAGCCCTAAAAACTGAAAACACATGAGACCTCTCATATGTGTATGGATAGAACAGCAAAATGATATGATAGTTGGTGACAATTATTTGGATATACTATAATCATTTTTCCCTATGCCAACAAAATGCAATCTGAACACTTTCAAAAACCACTCTTGCCCCTAGAAATTAAGAAATGGTAGTTT
The DNA here is from genome assembly GCF_009764565.3 of Dermochelys coriacea. Lineage (NCBI taxonomy): Eukaryota > Metazoa > Chordata > Testudines > Dermochelyidae > Dermochelys > Dermochelys coriacea. The sequence continues at coordinate 199,666,039 of NC_050069.1, forward strand.
GGGTATGACATATGTGTGTGTGTACAGTGGGCATCATTAAAATTGATACCTTCTATATCAAAGTATTTACCACTATTCCAGTGTTTACAGTATTTCCTCAGAATGAAAGATACCACAGTAAATTTAAATACAACTGGGTTTTCACAGCGATCGCTGTTTATTGACAAAGTAATCTCCCTCCTCTCCAGCACCTTTCAGTAATTTTTTTAGGGCATTAGTTGGTGCAACTTCAAAGAATTAATTAATTAAGAATTAATTTTAATCTTGGGTGCCAACAAAATCATATGCTTAAAAATCAAGCCCCTACAATCAATTTCACTCAGCACAACAGTTGAATTTCCTATTTGTTTGCTTTCAGATTTCCTGTGTGTACACCTAGGTTTGAGTTCAGTTAGACACAAAGACAATGCAAAGGCAGAACACTTTTCTTTTTCTCTGGCTGCTAAGGAAATCCCTGCTTTAGATTAGAAAATAACTAATGATTGTGTGTCCCTGTATGCTTTGGAATGGGGCCCCTTATTTTATCTACATGGCAGCTACCTGTCAACGTGTGGCACTTGGAGTAGCGCACAGGGAGTTCATACACACCAAGACTATCTAAACAGACCATTAAGTGCTAGTAAAGTAACACATGTGAACGACAGGTCAATAAATTTTAAACAACTTATGTTCACTGCAAGAGCTGGCTGTTTTAGAACATGCTGTGTTTACATAAAATCAATTTTACAAGCATTTAAATAATTAGGGAGTACACCACAATAATAATTATATTCTGAATTCAATACAATAGTTACACAGTAATCTAACTGAACCCATTGTTTATTTGCTTTGGTTTTTCCCCCCAGGTTCTTGTTTTTTAAATATTTCCTTGAATCTTTAAGGGAACTGCAGAAATTCCAACTTGTGTCCAAATAAGTAGCAGTTATTGTAATCTATATTAATTAATGTGTGCTGATACATATTTTCCTGAGCATATAAGTGCAAATGGTATCCAGAATCAATTCATGCTGTGAATGCTATTATTTGTATCCTTTCTAGAACTATTTAGGAAGTCTACTGTATAAAAATATCAATCAACTGACACTGAGCAATCTATAAATATGCCCAGAAAATCAAAATTTTCCACATTCAATTTTATGTCACAAATTAAGAACATTTAGATTAAATGCTACTTGATCTCTTAACTCTCTGACCCTTGTGTGTCAAGCAAGTCTATTAATTATAAAGGGTGCATACACCTAGAGTCATGGGCAAGTGGATGGAATCAATGTGGTACTCAAAAGACCTCCAATTTCAGTAAGACTAAACTAAATCTTATCTGGAGCTAAAATGGCAAAGACACAGGCACATTGATTTACAGTGCTCAGCTTCCACATCATTTTTGTTGCTTTTTCAGCTACAGGCAAAAGACCTAAACATGTTGTGGGTACTATAAATTCACATTTGCCATCAGAATCCATTATGCCATCTGTTCCCTAAAGCATCTACATATCTTATGCCAATGCAAACCATCTGCAAACTGTTCTAGCATGCGAATTCTTGTAATAATGCAATGTGGTGCATATGTGATTTCAAAGGAAGACCACTTCAGTTTCTTTTTAATTGTCATTGCTTAAATCAGATGTTCTACAGAACCCTCTTCTTAGCAGATTTTTTTTTTAAAGTCCTTGATGTTCATTCTCTACCATTGTTCTCAGATTTCTCAATGTTATTGTAAGATGATGCACTTTAGTGTAAGGGAAAGTAAAGAGCAGAGAGAGAGGAGCTGACTCTGTGATATGCTGAGCATCCTCCACTCCCACTGAGCTTTGCACAATTCTCAGCACTTTATTGGAGGCGCTCGGTATTTTGGAGTCAAAAGTGACAAGAGAAAGAATTTGGCTCCTTGAGTAAAGAAATGGGACTCACTTAGTGTATGATATCATTGTGCACAAGACAAAGAGTAATATACAGCTTTTGGTCCACTGTAGAACTTTCATTTCTATCACTGGGAGTTGCAGTGTAACAATAACCACTATATCAAAACGAACATCACTGAATGTGCAGTCTCTCACTGGGTATCAATTTATCTGCTGCTTTTCACCAAGCAAAACCAAGGACTCTTCCTCACGAGCAGTTATACAGGTATGAACTATAATGATTATTTTCAAGAGTTCCAGTCTGTGAAAAGAATCTCTGTGACTATTTTAACAAGGTCCATCTAAAGGTGACCTTATAAGAAGGAGAGAGTAACTAGTGTCTGCTTGGTATGTGGATGAGGTATCACTTTGCTGCCAAGAGAGCCTTTCAAATTATTTATCTTCTCTACATAGGTCTATTTTTTCTTCCTCAAACTTGATATTTTTACATGTTGATTTGAAACTAGCAATCAGAAACTACACACTGATGTGCTCTGAATGGTACCAGGGGTCTGGGATGAACTAAATATTGAAAGATTAAGCATGTGTAGTAACAGCAGGCGTGTGTGTAGATTGCATAATTGTACAGTCCTCATTTCACTCTTTTGCTGAACAGATAGAGTACTGAGCTTTTAAGTCATTTTCCATGTTTAGACATCTATCCAGCACATGTCTATATTCTACCCCAGCCCATGACCATAAATTCTAAGTTTCAGAACTTGAGTTATAGCAGTTTGTATGCATGGTTTGTCTTTTCTCTTATGAGTTTATAAAAGAAGAGCCAACATCAAAAATGGAGCATATTTCCTTCCAATAGTTGGGTATCTGTGTGCTCTTATATACAGCATAACTGCTTTTACTTTTGTCTTCTATTCCTAACAAACGTTGTAATACCTCACTCTGATATTGTGTACTGTTCAAACATGACATAAAACAATTTGAGAGAACAAAAAGACATGGATGTGGGTGGGTGGCATTCCCAATTAGACACTGTGACGCAAGTGTGCATTCAGTGCTATGCAACATGACCGACTGCTTTCCAAGTACAAACATATCCAATCCAACTGCACTAACTAATGATTCAAGAGCATGCTGAAGGCTGGCTCCTTAGAAATTACTAGCAACAAAGGTTTTACAATTCTTAAAAGATTCAATCTGCTTGTAATTTCATTCAGTCAGACCTCTTACTCTGAGGTACTACTGTCAGTCTGAATCTTCCACACGGAGTGAGTATTACTGCTTGGAAACAGTCTCTTGTCACCTACCCCTCTCCACCAGCTTTCCAACTAACTGATTATAATAATGATTTTAATTTCCATTACTCACCGACTCCAAACAATGTTAAGCATTGTGAAGACTGACGTGGTTGATATAATTAGCTATGACTGACAGTTTTCATTTGCTCAAGAGCAAAGGCTCTATTTTCACTATCCTCCTTTTAAAGTAGAAATGAAAGAGGGCATTTACGTATACAGTGCCTCTTACGTACATTATGCCACTTCTACCATCTGTGAAGGCTAATTTTTAGAGTTAATTCTGCCTCTTACTTCAACAAACCTGTTTCTTGGTTGTCTCCTGGATCTGTGGGGCTAATACTCAGTCATCTCTGGGCTGTTTGCAAGCAGGGGGGCGGGAAGGGGAGAGTGACGTCTTGTTTTGTTGGAGTTTTCAGCACACTCAAAATTTAAGCAAAAGACGAAGGAAGATCAAAATCACAAAAATACGCGAGTTTCCACCACTGCTGATAAGCTGACTTTCATTGAGCAAGTCCCAACAGCATCTGTCATAACACAATGTATTTCTTTGTTCAAACATCTGCAGGTCACATTATTTCTTGACAAGGCAGCAAGAGGGGAAAGTAAAACTGAGGCAGGTTATTAATCACCCACTCACTGTTTCCTGTACAACCCAGAGGAAATAATCAAACAGCATAATGGGTTATAAAAGGGGATTCATGAGAAACAGAAACACACAGTTCATTTAATATATTTCAGGGGGCCACACAATGCAGTCCAATCCAGATTACAGAAATTTGCCTTTATTTATAAAATTAAGTAAATGATATTGGAATCCACACCTGAATGACGGTCTGATGGCATACTACATAAAAAGCAGCTCTCCAGAAGTACAAGTCTTTCTCTTGAATGCCTCCAGAAGCATGTCATTTGACCCAAAGTAGGTGTAATGAACTCAAAATCATACTCAGTGATATTACATCATTAGGAATGCAAATCTGGAGGGAATTTTTCACAGAAAAATAAATGCCAATCTTAACTGGAATAACTCTGATTCATCTGTATCTACAGCCGTGTCCTTCTGTGAGGGAGTTTTCTGACTACATGTGATGTTACATATCTGTCAGCTCTAAATCACAGATCCTAATACAAAGTGTCACACCCAGGAACTTTATGTTAATTTGCTGATATCCTTGGGGAATTCTCAGTCCATAAAGCAATGAATGGCCTGGGAATCATAAATATAATGGGCAAACTTCTGATCTCAGTTTTACCCATCCAACCCCACTGACTCAATGGTGTCTCGTATTAGTGACTGAGAACAAAAGTGGGCCCAACATTTATTTTAATCTCTGGCAGCTATAACTTGGTCCATTATTGTTTATGTTATGCAAAAAGAAAAGGGGTATCCCTTTTCTATAGGCTGGAACTTTGCAACGTCAAAGGACAAGAAACACCTCTTAGAATGAATGGATTGGGAACTGTATGAGATAAAATTCTGCATCATCCCCACGCTTCTGAGATAAACAATAGAGGTAAACTTCTCTCTGAATAAGTTTCTAATATTATATTTAAGCAAACAAGCAAAACTCAACAGATTGTTCATACAAAACAGGCTTGAGATTGTTACCTCTGTTGATTTATGCAGGAAAGTGCTGATATTGAAGGGCTGTTCCACTCGGTTTGCAGGACATCAGAGGCCCATCCTCGCTCCCACTGAAGTCAATGGCCAAACTCCTATTAACTTCAAAGGGAGCAGGGCTGTGCCCAAAAAGATCTTTAGAGCCAGCATGCCAACACATTGTGTTGCAATGCATAATAAAATCAGGTTTGGCATATTGTGCTAGTGAGCTATATGTATATGGAAGTATCCTAATTGTGAGATGATGAGACTACAAAAGGGACGCTATATTGCAGAATGGACAGAGTCTATGCAAGACTAACAGCCTAGATACTGACATTCTGCTGCCTCTGTTACTACTGCCACAAGGTATACTCCCTAGAACGGACACTTGGTCAATATTTGCCATGTGTGATAAGTTTTGTATACTGCCCTAGACAAAAGTCATGGATACTCTTCTGACAATTAGGACCAGATTTTACTTTTCCAACACAAACATGAATGTGCATCAGCCAACATTAGTCCCCATTTGAAAGATGCGGAGTGTATTTTTAGTTAGGAAATTAATAGGGAGTCCATTCCAGCTTCAAAAGGAGTGACTAGAACACAGAAAAGTATGTTTAAATCTGTCCTTGAATACAGAATTAGTTGAAGGAGGACTGTGATGGTGTGGGTTGTTTTTTGTTGTTGGAGTTTTTATGCATAGGGCTTACCAAACCCTATTACTGCCAGGTCTGCAAAATCAAAGGGCAGGATCTGGTAAAATTTTACTACTTTTTAAGGGTCAAATTCTGACTCGGATGTATATGGAGCTCTCTCTGACTGCAAGTCAATGAAAGCCTCAGGAATCCCAGAGCAGAATGTTCTTGCCGGAAAAACACCCAAATGTTTGATGTATCAGATTTCTTTTCTTTCAAAAGAGCAGCATCTGGCCTTAAGTATTTTAACACACTGGCACTGATGAATATGACATATTGTAGACTTGCTGAGTTTCTTCCTTTATTTGGAGATGCTGAACTTGACAGCAGTCAGCATTACTGGGTGATGATTCAAGTTGGTTTTTTAAAGGTTATCTGTTAAAACTACAGCTGATCGATATGATTCATAGATACTAAAGTCAGAAGGGACCATTCTGATCATCTAGTCCGATCTCCTGCACAGCGCAGGCCACAGAATCTCACCCACCCACTCCTACAAAAAAACCTCACCTATGTCTGAGCTATTGAAGTCCTTAAATCATGGTTTAAAGACTTCAAGGAGCAGAGAAGCCTCCCTCAAGTCACCCATGACCCATGCTACAGAGGAAGGCAAAAAACCTCCATGGCCTCTCCAATCTGCCCTGGAGGGAAATTCCTTCCCGACCCCAAATATGGCGATCAGCTAAACCCTGAGCATATGGACAAGATTCACCAGCCGGATACCCAGGAAAGAATTTTCTGTAGTAACTCAGATCCCATCCATCTAATATCCCATCTCAGGGGATTAGTCCTATTTACCCTGAATATTTAAAGATCAATTACTTACCAAAATCCCATTATCCCATTATACCATCTCCTCCATAAACTTATCGAGTAGAATCTTAAAACCAGATAGATCTTTTGCCCCCACTGCTTCCCTTGGGAGACTATTCCAAAACTTCACTCCTCTGAAGGTTAGAAACCTTCATCTAATTTCAAGTCTAAACTTCCTGGTGGCCAGTTTATACCCATTTGTTCTTGTGTCCACGTTGGTGCTGAGCTGAAATAATTCCTCTCCCTCTCCTGTATTTATCCCTCTGATATATTTATAGAGAGCAATCATATCTCCCCTCAACCTTCTTTTAGTTAGGCTAAACAAGCCAAGCTCCTTGAGTCTCCTTTCATAAGACAAGTTTTCCATTCCTTGGATCATCCTAGTAGCCCTTCTCTGTACCTGCTCCAGTTTGAATTCATCCTTTTTAAACATGGGAGACCAGAACTGCACACGGTATTCTAGGTGAGGTCTCACCAGTGCCTTGTATAATGGTACTAAAACCTCCTTATCCCTACTGGAAATGCCTCTCCTGATGCATCCCAAAACCGCATTAGCTTTTTTCACAGCCATATCACATTGGTCGCTCATAGTCATCCTATGACCAACCAATACTCCAAGGTCCTTCTCCTCTTCCGTTACTTCTAATTGATGCGTCCCCAACTTATAACTAAAATTCTTGTTATTAATCCCTCAATGCATAACCTTACACTTCTCACTATTAAATTTCATCCTATTACTATTACTCCAGTTTACAAGGTCATCCAGATCCTCCTGTATAATATCCCGATCCTTCTCCAAATTGGCAATACCTCCCAGCTTTATATCATCTGCAAACTTTATTAGCACACTCCCACTTTTTGTGCCAAGGTCAGTAATAAAAAGATTAAATAAGATTGGTCCCAAAACCGATCCCTGAGGAACTCCACTGGTAACCTCCCTCCAACCTGACAGTTCGCCTTTCAGTAGGACCCGTTGCAGTCTCCCCTTTAACCAAATCCTTATCCACCTTTTGATGTTCACATTGATCCCCATCTTCTCCAATTTAACTAATAATTCCCCATGTGGCACGGTATCAAATGCCTTACTGAAATCTAGGTAAATTAGATCCACTGCATTTCCTTTATCTAAAAAATCTGTTACTTTTTCAAAAAAGGAGATTAGGTTGGTTTGGCACGATCTACCTTTTGTAAAACCATGTTGTATTTTGTCCCATTTACCATTGACTTCAATGTCCTTAACTAATTTCTCCTTCAAAATTTTTTCCAGGACCTTGCATACTACAGATGTCAAACTAACTGGCCTGTAGTTACCCAGATCACTTTTTTTTCCTTTCTTAAAAAATAGGAACTATATTAGCAATTCTCCAATCATTCAGTACTACTCCTGAGTTTACAGATTCATTAAAAATTCTTGCTAATGGGCTTGCAATTTCAGGTGCCAATTCCTTTAATATTCTTGGATGAAGATTATCTGGGCCCCCCAATTTAGTCCCATTAAGCTGTTTCAGTTTCACTCCTACCTCAGATATGGTAATATCTACTTTCATATCCTCATTCCCATTTGTCATGCTACCATTATCCCTAAGATCCTCTTTAGCCTTATTAAAGACTGAGGAAAAGTATTTGTTTAGATATTGGGCCATGCCTAGATTATCTTTAACCTCCACTCCATCCTCAGTGTTTAGTGGCCCCACTTCTTCTTTCCTAGTTTTCTTCTTATTTATATGGCTATAGAACCTTTTACTATTGGTTTTAATTCCCTTTGCAAGGTCCAACTCTACTTGACTTTTAGCCTGTCTCACTTGATCCCTACATGTTCTGACCTCAATTAGGTAGCTTTCCTTGCTGATCCCTCCCATCTTCCACTCCCTGTATGCTTTCTGCTTCTTCTTAATCACCTCTCTAAGATGCTTGCTCATCCAGCTTGGTCTACAACTCCTTCCTATCAATTTTTTCCCCTTTCTTGGAATACAGGCTTCCGATAGCTTCTGCAGCTTTGATTTAAAGTAATCCCAGGCCTCCTCTACCTTTAGATCCGTAAATTCTTCAGTCCAATCCACTTCCCTAACTAATTTCCTTAATTTTTGAAAGTCAGCCCTTTTGAAATCAAAAACTCTAGTTGCAGATTTATTTTTGTTAAACCTTCCATTTAGTTTGAACTGAATTAGCTCATGATCACTTGAGCCAAGATTGTCCCCTACAACCATTTCTTCTATGAGGTCCTCGCTACTCACCAAAATTAAATCTAAAATGGCATCCCCTCTAGTCGGTTCAGCAACTACTTGATGAAGGAATCCATCAGCTATCTCATCTAGGAAAATCTGAGCCCTATTATTATTACTAGCACTGGTCCTCCAGTCTATATCTGGGAAGTTAAAGTCTCCCATGATCACGCAGTTTCCATTAGTATTTACTTTATTAAAAACATTAAAAAGGGCTCTATCCATATCCAAATTAGATCCCGGAGGTCTATAGCACACCCAAGCACTATCATAGGAGAGGCTTTACTAGTTATCTTCCCCAATGTAATTTTTGCCCAGACGGACTCTGTCTTATCCATTGCATCGCTTCTTATTTCTTTACATTCTACCTCATCATTGATATTCAATGCTACTCCACCACCTTTTACCTTTGTTTCGGTCTTAAAGAATGAAGGCTTTTCTTTCCTAGAGAGCACATACCCTTCAATACCTGTAGTCCAGTCATGACTACTATTCCACCATGTTTCTGTTATCCCTATAGTATCTGGTTTCACTTCCTGCACCAGTAACTCTAGTTCCTCCATTTTGTTATCTAGGCTCCTCGCATTGGTGTACAAACATCTTAATTTTTGCTGTTTGGCCTCGCTCACATTTTGTACCCTATTAGGCACAGTCATTCTACAGCCAGTATAACCTATTAGACTAGTATCCACACCGCCCTCGCTCCTTATATACATTTTCCTACCCACGGCTGTGTCCTTTCTTACTTCGTCTTCTTCCCTCTCAATGCTAAAATCTGGCATGGAGATTACCTGGACATCTCCCAACCATCTCCCCCTAATTCCTAGTTTAAAGCTCTCTTTATCAGTTGTGCTAGCCTTGATCCTAGAAGTCTATTTCCTTCCCTTCTCAGATGAAGTCCATCCTGAGAGAACTGTCCTCTGTCCGTGAATGCCTCCCAGTGGCCATACATCCCAAAGCCCTCCTTATAGCACCACTGCCTAAGCCATCTGTTGACAGTCATAATCTTGTCACACCTTTGTTGCCCTTCTCTAGGAACAGGAAGGATCCGCTAAAGATCACCTGAGCCTCAATTTCCTTAAGCGTCTTCTCCAGCCTAGCATAGTCTCCCTTAATACTTTCCAGCAAGGATCTAGCGGTATCATTTGTTCCCACATGAAGGATAATTAGGGGATTCTTTCCCGCTCCCTTTAGAATCCTTTTCAACCTCAGGTCTACATCCTGTATCTTAGCACCCGGAAGACAGCACACCCTTCTATTCTCTGGATCAGCTCTAGTTACAGGCCTGTCTATTCTTCTCAATAAAGAGTCCCCGATCACATAGACCTGCCTTTTCCTGGTGACAGTGCTATTCTCCAGTCTCTCCTCTGTTCCCTCTGGTTGCAAGTTCTTTCCATTCCTATTTTCCCTTATAATCCTCTTCACCACATCCTGTATCCTCCTGGAGCTCATATTTGGTGTAGTCTCCCTTGACTCTTCCCCTTTTCCTATAGGACTAGCCTCTCTTCTCTTCTTCCTTACCCTTCCACCTCAACTACCTTCTGAGCCCCTTCATTTTCCAACTCTGCAAACCTGTTCCTAAGCTCTATTTCTCCTTCACTAGCCCATCTTTTCCTCTGCCTGGTTCTTTTAGTCACATGCTTCCACTGACCACTTTCCTCACCCAGTCTCCCCTCAGAATTCCCCAGCCCTGCTTCCATCTGTGAGTCTGAGCTTTTCCCTTCAGATACCTCGTATCTTTGCTCCATCATCTGCTCAAACCCCTTCCTAAACTCAACCAGACTTTCCACCTGCATCTCCAAACCTTGGATCTTTTCCTCCATCAGGTCTATCAGATGGCATTTCATGCAGAAAAAACTCTTACCAGGTCCCCCCTCCAGGATCATGTACATACCACAGCTTCCACATCCAGTCATCCTCATTGTGTCTTCCACTACAGGAGTCACTCCCACAGCTACCTCTGTATCTGTCATCGCCTTCCCACGTAAATCCTGTTAATCTGGGAAACACAAGCCACACCAAAAAGACCCCCCCCCCAGCAAAAGCAAACCCTAAACAAGCACCACAATACAAACTCCCACTCAAACTCCCCTGTTTACAGCTCTGTTTGCTAGCTCCTGTGCCGCTGCAGCTGTCTGTGCCGCTGCCTGACTGGCTGGCTACCTTTGGCCCAATGACAGAAGAGGAGCAATAGATCCCTTATGGCAGACCCTTAGATCAGCATTGTATAACACTAGGCAAGTTTCATATATATAATGTAGTTTACACACCTGGAAATCTGCTTGTAATTAGGAGGTGATAATGAATCCATCCATCAAGAGAAGGCCTGTTTGTCAGCAGATCTGGATGCAAAACCAGATATTTACTGTAAATCCCTTAGGCTTTCTATGGAAGCTGCAGTGGCAAATATGAGCCCTTGGAACCTAAAAACTGGTTCTTTCAGTCTCTGGTCTAGCTCTTTTTGTTGTTTTTATGCATGTGCTACAGTCTTCCCTCTAATAAACAGCAAAAGTTTAAAGTAATGGGTTGCATGCATGAAAAATCTTTTACTTCAAACACAACTGGGTTTCTCTCAGCAGACGTGTATGGTGTTCAAGAGTTTTCGCTGTGATGAGCATTAAAGCAAGAGAGTCCTATGCAAACTGCAATACTTGCCAGAAGTAGCAATAAAGGGAGGAACTTGTAGATAATGATCAGGATAGCTGTGATAAAGAGAGGTATACACAGCTCAACTTCCTCCCTAGACCACACAACTTCCTCACTCAAAACCTGAAAAGCCTATTGAGATACTAAAACTGTTTCACAAATAATCTGATTAACATGAGTTTCCGAAGAAAGCTCAGACCAAGAGAAGACTTTGAAACTGCAAAAATAGAACTACCACCAAAGGAAACTGTCAGGAAGGTAAAAGGGAATGGAAGGAAATAGGAAGGGCCTTGCCAGTAAGTGATCTTTCAGCAGATATGAAAACCTGAGCATCCAAAAAAAAAAAAAACCAACAGAAACAGAGCCATTACTAGTGGCATCTGGGTGCATTTAGCATACTGTGCAGCTGACACTGAAGACAACAGCATAAATAATATTGTTGAGAACATACAAAACAATAAAGCTGCTAAAGTTGACTACTAGAAGAAATCAAAAAAATTTGGACAATACCAAAAGCAACTGAAAGTTAGTTTTTAGTGGAGAAGTCAGATAGAATCCAAGCAAGTGTTCCACTAGAAGGCCAATAAAAACACTCACCTGTAGCAACAAAGGATAACAAAAACATCCACAGGTCACCACTATAAGGCTGAACAGCAGCAATAATTTTCAAAACTGGTCTATTCAGCTATACACAGAGTATTATAGAATAAAGCATGGAAGTCAGACTAATATTTGACAAATAATTTTTTTAGAGAGGGATTTTAAAGTTTACCTCAACCACCTTCTCAGCAATCAACTAATTACCTTCTTACATCTTTTGAGAAATTGAAGAAATTTAAATCCTCCCACACTGATTCTTGCCAAAGAAAGAAGACTTCCAAGGGACTGTTCAAGATGGAATAACATTCTCTGCACCACCATGGCTGTATATTAGCCACGTGAATCTGCTGTGATATCTTTTTAAGAAGAAAGGGAAACCAAAAAGAGACCATTGATGTATCAGATGTTCCCCAGCAAGTCCAAGCGTTCTTCAGACATTACAGAAGGCAGCTTTTACTAGAGGATAGAACAGCAATTTCCACAACATCTCAAAAAATCCAAACACTCTTTCAGCCACCAGTCTTCTCAACTGTTTTCTGGGAAATAGTCCATTAAGGAAACTTTAGAATATACAGACTGAGGAAAGTGAACAATCCTGCTAATAGACTAATTGAAGAGGCTAACTGTATGTTAACCTTGTGTAGTCATCTCAAAGATACTCTAGCCATATCTTTGGCCTTTATTTCCCTGAGCTCTTCAGAAAACTGTGTCCATGACAAAATAAAAATCTAGTCAGGATAGTTTCTGGCAGGGGGCAATTATAAAGATGTCACTTGATTTTTTCCAAGGACTCAGTTGTGGACTTGCCAGAAGCCCTAGGCAAGATGCAGCAGCCTCCTTAATTCTAGTTGCTCTGCCACAGGAGCAGACCAGGAACCAGATTATGCATCTTAATCTGGTTCCCCTCTTGCTTTGCGGGTGGGGAGGAAATAATCAGATTCCTTCCCCTACCCAGCTCAGTTGTGTGGGCTGGCACAGTGAGGGGAAAAGCCAAGGTTCTACTCACTCTCCACCCACACATGCTGGAGGAGCGTGAGGGGGTGTCTACTGCACACTCACGCTGATGGGTTTAATGCAGGCCAGATGGGCCAATTAACTCATTAGGCAGCTGATTAAGGAGGCTCAGCTGGAAAGGAATAGGCAGGGCCTATAAAGCCCAGGAGCTGAAAGCAGAAGGGGTGGCTAGGAAAAGGCAGACACTCCCAGGAGAAAGGGAGAAGTGAGTGGAGACTGCAGGTTGCAGACACTCCCTAGGAAGAGGCTTTGAGAACTGGCAGGCCCAGGAAGAAAAGGAGAACCAGTGGTATAGAGCAAGCATAGAGCAATGAGGCCAGAGAGAGAAGGCTCAGACTGCTGAGCTGAGGATCCGGAGAAGAGGGTGGATGCAGGTTCCCCTTCCAGCCACTGGGTGCATGGCACAGAGGTAGCGGGCGGGAAGACTGCCTAGGACTATGAGGAACAAACTCCCCACCTCAGGAGGGCAGAACACAGGCAGTGACACAGCTGGAGAGCCAAGCCACAAGAGGACGCTGTGGTTGCTGAGAATGCGAGAGGTGTTGCAGGAGGACCGCAGTGATAGTGTGTGAACCGTGGACAGGGGGCATCAACCTTGAGCTAATCCCCAGAGTACCACGAGGAGGCGCCAGTTCGGTGGTGAGCGATGCACCCCATGACAAGGAGGAATAGCAGACCCACACAGGTCGCTCTCCTCTCCCGCAGCCTAACTAGGGAGTGAGGGAATGCCACATGCCTTTACTCCCTTGTGCAGGCACATAAGATAGCTTACCAGAACCCCAAAGAGTTTATAAAGTCGGATGATCAACAAGTAGGAAGTATTTTGAAGAAATGTGGTGATAACTGGGGACTAATAAGAAAAAATGAGAAAAAACAGTGGTGAGAAAATGGCCCGGGGACGGTAACATTTGAACTTGAAACTTAAAAAAAAATTCCTAGTGCGTGACCTCTAACACAAATAACTGTAACCAAAAGAATTCAAGTGTTTTAAAACCAAGATTGTAAGAGAGAAGCAATAGATAGAGCATTAAAATTAAATTCACCAAAACTGAGGAATACAGATGACCCATCTCCGAATACAGATGCAAGCACACAAAACTCATTAAGAAAATCTGATTTGTTTCTCTGCAGTTGATAAACACTCAAAAGAGCAAATGAACGAAAGGATAAGCAGGAAGAGATGACATGCTGGAGAATATACGAGGGACTGCAGCTAACAGCCTAATGGAGAAGAAAGAAAAAACTCATTCCGCCTCTATGCAACACCCAAGAGGAAGGCAGAGCACACTGGAAGAGAGAACTGTATACGCCTTAATTTGGAAATTTTTACATCAGATGCCTCCAGTCAAGCTTTAGGCACAGTGAGTATTAGATGGGTTTTAAGTGGAAATATCGTCTGGTTCCACTGGGGCATTATTCCTGAGACACCATGCATTAAATCAGTCCATGGAACTCTTCACGGTGGTCCAAACAGAGTTGGAAGGTGTGCTGGTTTGCCTCTTTAATTCCAGGCATTTCTACAGAATCCAGGCCTTCATTGCAAAGGCTCAGAGGTTTGTAACAGCAGCTGCAAACAAGGAGGAGGAGCCATCCAAGTTGCCACATAAAAAGGATGGATCAAAACCAGCAGTGGCACGGAGGCTGCAAGCTACCAGAAGAAGAGAGAAGTCCATGGGGGGCAAAAATGAGGCAGTTTAGGCAAGGTATACAGAGATCGAAGAACTAAGAGAGGGAAACATTCATGGAGAAGAGAACCAAGCAGTGGAGTTGCATGTGGGGGGCAGAAGAGAAGGAAGGATGAAAGAAGAATTGAATATGTGGGAGAGGAGATGAAACAGGGAGGAACACAGTGTGGTTAGCTTTTTTACTAATAGGACCATGCACCCCTGCAACTGCTACAGTTCTCACAGGGATGCTAGGTGGTTGACCTGCACTCCATGCATGTCATCGTCCACCCCATCTCACAACCTGTGAAAGGCAGTCTTCTAGCCAGTGCTTTGGTGCCCGGGGATGGAGTGCAAGACAGTTGATTGGCAAGCACTGACGTTTCAAACTGCCACATGGAGAAGGCTTTTTACTAATAATATATATTTATTACTCCAGTGTTATTTTTAACTGTTTTAAAATAACTTACTCTGGATCATATGAAAGAGGTCCCTTCCCCTCTGCCCATAATCACGCTGGAAGGGGAACCAACTTTCTTCTCGCACAAAACCGAACACCTTGCCCTGCCCCCTGACTGTCCCTCCTGCGAGGCTCCGCCCCCACTCACTCCATCCCCCATCCCTCTGTGGCTTGCTCTTCCCACCCTCACTCACTTGCTCATTTTCACCAGGCTGGCTCAGTGGGTTAGGGTGCAGGAGGGGGTGAGGGCTCTCACTGCAGGCTCCGGGGTGGCGCTAGAAATGAGGGGCTCATTTCTATGAGCCAGTGGGGGCTCTGGACTGAGCCAGTGGGTCGGGATGTGGGAGGGTGAGGGTGAGGTGGGACCACGGATGCAGAAGGAGGCTCCGGGCTGGGATCGAGGGCAGGTTTGGAGGGCAGGAGGGGGCTCAGGGTTGGGGCAAGGCTTCAGCTGGCAGTGCAGGCTCTGGTGTGGGCCCAGGAATGAGGTGGCTACAGGTTTGGGGGGAGCTCAGGGCTGGGGAAGGGAGTTGGGGCTCAGGGTTGGGGCATGGACTTACCTAGGGTGACTCCAGTGCAGTGGGACTAAGGCAGGCTCCTCGACTGTCCTGGCTCTGTGGTGGGGGGGGGGGCAGGAGGCTCCGCGCACTGCTCTCGCCCACAGGCACTAGCCCCCAAGCTCCCGTTAGCCATTGGCTTTTACCAGCCCAGTCGGTGCTAACCAGAGCCACCACAGTCCCTTTTTGACCGGGCGTTCCGGTCAAAAACCAGACACCTGGCAACCCTACACACTGGGGAAGAATCTTGTGGGGTGGCACCATTGGGCTGAGAGCATGTGCACAATGAGGGGTTGGGGCCAAGAGCATGGCAGTAATATTAGGAGTGGTGTGCTGCTGTCATAGGTAGCTCAGTTAGGAGCCAGTCCTACAAGCTGCTAAGTACTTCCAACGTGGCTGAACATGGCAGGACCAGGGTAGTTAGAAAGCTGCTGTTGGTGCCCTAAACTGAAAAACATAATGAATTATTCTGACAACAAAGTCAATGCACCCACTGAAGCCAAAGGGAGTTCTGAATGTATAATATTTACTTGACCTTGTGTGGATTTGATGGCTACAACTCTTCTTTTTTTTTTTTTCAGCTGTCAGATAAATCATTTCGTCCTGTTCTAGCAGTGTTTTTTATGAATAGCATAGGAATCAATCTGAAAGCAAACAAATCCTGACTACAAGACTTGAAATGGGGTTCTTAGGGAAAACAGGGCTGACCCTAAGAAGTTGAACTGCTACTAAATTCTGTAAATTGTAGTAATAAGGCTTAGGTCCTACACCTTACAGATCTTTGATATTACCATCTTTAGGCATTAAGGTATCTTGCTGGCCCTCTCTACAAAAGAACATTGCAGCAATGCCTTAGTCAAAAATGTAATTCCATAAATTTACCCCTACTTTATGAGAGAGGAAAGTACAATCAGAGAATGAAGTCACTCTCTAGAATAATCATCCCCAAAGAAGAATTGTGCTACAAGCACTTCAAAACTGCTGAACCTCGTTGATGGTTGAAAAATTCAGTTGTATTCTCTCTCTCACCCTCCCCCCCACTAGATTTCCTTCTTTTCTTTGTCTGTGAGTCTCTCTCTTTCCTTTCCGTATTTTGAACCCCATTGAGAACGTTCTTTTTATTTCATTCTTCCTAAATCTAAACTCTGGCTACCATTTCTCTTAATTTTTAGTGCTTGTGCAAGGTCTTTGTAGCAGGCTGTGACTCTGAGCTGGCTTCTCCCAGCTGGCCCTTTCAATTACTTCCACCCAATGTTAGTCAGACAGGCTACAAAATCTCTCAAACAAACAAAATTGCATCAAAAACTTTTAAAAGAACAACCTTTTCTCCCAGGGGACCCTTCTGGGGTGCAGTTTTCCCTAGGGTACTTCATAGTTTTGAGACAGAGCCTCATTCTCCCTCTTACAAGAGAAGGGGCAAATTAATATGCTGCTCTCCTTCCCAGAACCTGTCTGATTTGCTGAGAAAGAGGGGAGCCCTACCCAGGGGTAGCAGAGCCTTCTCAAAAGTGGGAGGGGGGGCAGGTGCCCCACCCAGAGGCCCGGCCTCTTTCCTGGAGGCCCCACCCTCAGCCAAGCCAGAAGCCGGAGCAGGGATGGGGAGCCCGGCAGCCCCTTCACCCAGGGCAGGTGGAGGAACCCAAGCTCCCCGTGGGGTGGCTCTTACCCCCAACCTGGCTCCAGACAGGGGGCGGGGCCTTGGAGACACAGACTGGCCATGGTAAGAGCCACACGGGCAGCTGTGGGGAGTCGCAGTGCGGACCCTCCCCCTGCCCTGGGTGGGGAGACCAGTTGCTGGCCTGAGAGGTGGGAGGGGCCTCGTGGGGAAAAGGAGGGGAAAGGGCGGGGTCCACTCTGATGAAAAGTGGACAGGCCAGGCTCATCCGCTTTGAAACAGTGGGAGGGCCATGGCTCCCTAACCTCTCCTGTTCTGGCACCACTGGCCCTACCCCAAAAAGGAACAGTAGCATGGGAATGTTTAAGACACCAATTTCTCAGTTACCCCAGGACCACTTTCTCTATCTCTCCAGGTACGTCACCTGCAGCTTGGAGGTGTGATTCCCAGAACTGATAGACGTACATGTGCTGACCCTTCTTGAGCTAGGGCTTACAAACAGCAGCATGGCACAGGCAGCACTCAGGTAGCCGACCAGTTCATATCCAGGGGGTTAAGCGGGATTGTACTTGGGCAACTAGCCAAAGCTGCTGTGACCACATTGCTATTTTAAGGTGCTAATTTGAGCAAAACTCATGCGTGTACGTCCACCCAAGCTGGAAATCACACCTCTCAGCTGCCATGTAGACATACCCTCACTGTCCAGCTCTGTTGTTCCCTGGGTCTCTGTCTGCCCCATAGTTCTTGGAACATGACAGCCTGTCCTTTGACACTTCCCCTCTAGCTAACATACCCGATTAAAGTCTTGGATTGACAGTTCTGGAGCCTCTGGGGCAGATTAGTTAGCGGGTTAAGGTAACAGCAGCCAACAAAAGCTTGGCACAGCAGATAATCTGGTCAACCACAAACATGTACAACACAGCAAGTAGCAGTGCAAACTTCCCTATGCTACCCACTGATGTACCTCAAACCTGCTCTGGAGCATCTATTTCTGCGGGTGTGAGGACAGTTTCATTTTTATGCCAGTTATGCTGGGCCTTTCTGCTCAGTGGGCTTTAATCAATCAGTGCCAATTCTGATGGTGAATACTGTAACATTACAGTTCCTAGTCAGCTTTTCTCTTCATTAAGAGAACAGCAGAGCTTCAAACAACTGACTCTGAAACATCGTTACTGCCAAAATTACATATTTTTCACACAAAACCTAAACAAACAAAAACTTGCATCGTGAGCTGCTATCAGATTTCCCCTTGTGTTACTTATGTACACAACTAAGAAAACAGATGGGGAGGAGTTGACTCTTGACGGTTCAAGCAGCTCTGATAAGCTCTCAATTTGCTGAAACTTTTTAACACTAAAGGATTTCAGTATTAATAATTTTTGGTAAATGAACCCATTTTCTGCATTTGTGCTTGAGTCAGCAACTGGGTTAAAGTGTCTGAACACGTGTAGCCTTTCTTAGGTGTGAACTTGTCCAAGTGAACCCTGGCTAGCTAATATTCTACCACTATTTTGTTTCTCACACAATTATATATATTTTGGTCAAAACACACACACACACACACACACACACACACACACTTTTCTACAGAAAGTGTGAAGGAGGAAAAAAAATAGCAATATTGATTGAAGCTTGAGTGACTTCTTAATACTTGAGCCCCCTAAATGTACAAAAAAGTTTGAGTAAGAACGAAAAACATGCTGGGATTTGAACTGTACTCCAAAAGGTCTTTGCAGTCATATAAAATGACCCAGTCTGATTTGAGCTTCAAAAGACACACATAGTTAATACTGATTTTATCAAATAGCATAATAATACCCAGGCTACAGTTGTTTTTACAAGCATTTCATAATGAATAACATGCCAAGCTGTGTAAACCTTTATATTTTTAGGTTTTTCATCTAGACAGCTTTCAAATGAGGTCAAAAGGAAACTTATGTTTATTTTTTTACTTTTAAAAATGTCAGCAGAAAAAAAAGACTTGTTATTTTTCAAAAATAAATGGACCCCCTTCATTTTAGCAAGAAGAAGCTGACATATTACATATGACATAGTTTTTTGGAAGAATCTTTCACTGATTAAGCATGCAGTAATATGAAATGTTTAATACAAAACACTTGGCACAAGCTCCCTGTTCAAAATGTCACCTTGAAAATGGCTCTAAGTCATTTGTCATGGTAAAGTTTCTTCATGTTACACAATACTGGCATCTCATACTAATCAACTGCAACTGTGACCAGGCAGCCTAGGTTAGAAAGTTTGTGGAGGCTTCTGTTTATGATAATGGGGAAGTTACACGCACTATTCCTTTGGATATCCAGCATGCACCACAGACAAGGATCAGCTTCCACCTGCTTTCAAGATGTACACTTTTTCAAGAAGTGTCATTTATAATGATTTGGGGAATACTGAACCAAACATGGTGCGGATGTAGGCACTAAATTCAATGAAGCCGCACGCGGTTACACCAGAGCTGAATTGGGCTCAATGTGCTTGTCATCTGTAGAGCCATATGCTTGATGTAAGAGCAAGTGCCCCTCAGATTTCGATTTCCACAGAAGCTGCTTTTATTTTAGGGTGTGCAAAGTATTTGTAAAATATGAAACGTGAAGCATGAATATGTATGACAGCTTGGATTTTTTAACTGAGCCGGCTGACAGTTTTGTTTGTTTTTCCTGCAAAGAGAGGTATGGACCTTGAATTTATGCACAAAATAGGCTTCAACAGAGAAATTACATCAGCACTAGTACGTACAGTGCCCCTTCTGATTCCAACCACAATGAGGATTCCACAGACAGGCAGCACAGTGCCGTCTCAAAGTGTAAAGGGTCACATGCTGCCCTTTTGAAGAAAAATGTTGGCAGCTATCTGCCTGCTCTAAGGGCCCTTGATTCTGCCATACAGTTTCCAGAGATATGGCTGAGGACAAATATGGTTAGTGTTTTACCCATGCAGAGGTGTCTAGTTCATGTTTTTGTGTCTCCCGTATTACTTTAATATTCCTGTGAAATCCAGAATTGAGTTCTTAGTTCTGCCTTTTGGGAAATAAGCGAAGCAAAGGAAGTTTGGTAGAAATGCCACAGTCCAAACTTTTTATCCAGTATATGAACCAGATATAATAAAAATCCAATATATTATCATTTTCCCCAGTTCCCATATCCTCATTGTGACTTATGCACCCTAAATACAAAGACCAGCAATCTAATCTAGTTCAGAAAGATCACCAATACTCCTTGTATCCTCCCCCTTTGCTCCCTGAGGAGCCCTTACATTTTCAAATTCCCTCCTTAATCCGCTCCATATTTCAGTGACCATTCCTAAAGCAAAAAGAACGAGCTGCAGCCCCCTTTGAAACTCATCATTCGTTTGGTCAACGAGAGGGTGTAACTATGGAGCAATGCAAGTCTCTCCCTCCCCACAGTGAGGAGGCCAAGTACGGCTGAAGTACTTCCTGCCAGTGAGGGGAACATATATCTAGTGTAGAACCTAATATACAATCCTCCTACGTTATGCAGCCATTACCTCACTAACTGTATAATGTGATGTCAAATTTTGCTCCAGGCTACAACTTGACAGAGGAAGAAATATGTCCTCTCCATTAAAAAGAATTGCTGTATTGCCATATGCATAAATAGCTATGTCTACATGGCCCTGCTGTTCGGACTACGGGAAGGTGAACTGCAGCACACTACTGGTGCATACTAAAAATACCTAGTTCACGTTAATGTAGTCCTCTTTCAAACAGGACTAAGTTAATGCAAACTAAGTACCTTTCAGTTTGCACTTGCAGCGTCCAGTTTCAGCACACCCCGGTAGTGCACGCCGCAATTCACATCCCCGTAATCTAAACTGCAGGACCAGGTAGGCAAACCCTTAGTTAATGTTGTGAGGAAAGCTTATACAATTTTTATAAAAGACAAGTTAAGAACATCTGATGATGCTAAATTTGTCAGCATCTTTCTTTCTAAGTGCCTTCGCATTCTCAGTTTGGTTGAGTAGAACCATACCGCCTTTGCGCTTCATCAGAGAACACTTAGGTGCTAATATCCAGTACACAAGTGGTTTCATAATGCTAAAAGTGTTTTCTCTCACTTTACATGCTGTGGCGTGCCTCTTTTCTGGGGGGGGAACCCACAAATAGCCCAGTTATCATAGTACTAACATTAACCTTTAGGTAACTGGTGCTATAATTCAGAAACAGTTCAAGGCAATTCAGAAAAATTACATGGGAACATGAAGATGCAGACATTAAACTCTAGTCTTGGATCTATCCATGCAGTGAGTGGGGCATGGAAATGCTGTGTGGATCAGTCACATTTTAAAGCACAGTTTCTTTGGCCCAAACTTGTGCTGTACAGTAGCCTATAGCACTGCAATGTGGTCTGTCCTTTCCCAGCTATGCCGATATTCCTGCATAGAACAACCGATGTAAGAACAAAGCAACATCATCTCCTGGCCTGAAAAGAATGTGCTGGCATTTATTTTTTTTTATATGAAAAAGGGCTTTATTATCCCCTTTCCATTTTCACTCCCCTCCTCCTACTATATTAAAAATGCTTCTGGAGGAGGAGATTTCTCTTTAAAGGTAACACACACGTGTCAATGACCTTCTCCTTGCCTCTTGCCTTGTAAAGTCTGTTACACAGATAAGAAGAATGTGCTAATAATATCTATTGTGTCAGGCTCCTTCAGTCTGTTAATTCATTTGGTATAAGGAGGAGAATAACCTGAATTTGTGTGCCATTTAACGAGGTAAAATGAACTCTGGTACTCTCCTACTACTTCACAGTAATCTTCAAATCCTCTGCTGTACACAATTTATAATTTAGATTCCTGACCCAACATTCAAAAATGCTGAGCACCCACAGCTTATCGCTGCTGAAAAACAGGCCATATGTTTACAAACAGTCTGCTACCAGATCACAAACAGAAAATAATTTACAGCTTATAAAATCTTATTCTCAGGGAAGATTCAGTATACAAACTCAGATAGAAAGTTGGCTTTCTTAGACATCAAACATGTTGAAATGTAAAACACTCACTAGTCAGGTGTATAATTTGAAGTCCAACATGGCCTTTCTCAGGTACCCAGCTTACTAAGGCCTCTGAGATACAACAGACCTAGTATGCTACAGCAACACAAAAACACACCCCATTTTATTTTTCAATACGTTTACACAGTGCATGAGAGGGCAGTCAAACAAAGATGTCACTTTGTAGTTCATCAGCTTTATTCAGTGCATATCTAAATAGTTCATTTCATTGTTCTGGTGCGCAAAACTGGATGATGTAAATGGTTACATCACAGCTTCACTTCTCACTCTTACAGCCTTAAAAATGTGAATAAAATTTAAGTCGGAAATGTTGGTGATACAGATAGGGTGACCAGATGTCCCAATTTTATAGGGACAGTCCCGATATTTGGGACTGTGTTTTATATAGGTGCCTATTACCCTCCACCCCTGTCCTGATTTTTCACACTTGCTATCTGCTCACCCTAGATACAGATCGCTGTTTTCTCCAGTTCAGGCACTGCATAGCCATATTTAGCATACCTGGGATTAAGCGTCAAGCACAACATCTTTGCACCTAAGGCCTCATCTCTGGAATCACACATTTACATGATGTGTGCAATAACATGGCACATCATGTACAAGTCTGAGCCCATGAGGAGCGGAGTTCCTGCATGAGTTCTTTTTCTGTGGAGCTCTTCTCCAACAGGGGAACATCTCCCACACTTCCATCTACAAAGCAAGGAAGAAGAGGTGCACACTTTCTCTCCCCCTCCACCACCATTGGAACCCTGGCTCAGGTAAATACATTAGGAGCTGACAACCTACTTGCTAACTCCCAATCTTTGTGTAGGTTTTGAGATAAAGGTGCGCCCTGGCCCACAACTGCTGTCATCTTTGGGAGATTGAAGAAGACAGCTGCCACTGCTCATTCTCTTCCAGGGTGGAATCCCTCCTCTTTGGCCCACCAACACTCACTCATCTTTGGGTGCAATATGAAAATCTACTGACACTCATAGGCGTGGAGGAAAAAGGGGATCCCTGCCACACCTCTACTGCTACAACTCTTCCCTGGCCTGCCATTCCAATATTCAGGTGGGCTGGCGTCCAGGCCAAGATGAGGAGGGTCCCAGCCTCATCCCACCCCAGCAGAGGATTTCTTCATGGATCAGATCCCAAATGATCTGAAGATAGGGAGCTGCAGGCCAGGAAAGAGGGCCTTGCCTAATGATCTGTGTTGCTCACTTGTCCCATCCCGATCCAAGCCTGAGGACTACTGTGCATAGTTCTTGCCATTACCAACTCAAGCAGAGGTCATGGTGGGAGTAGAGCACTTGGAGCCCCACATGTGGGTGTTGTTATGACCCTGAATAGCTTTTATCCAGCCCTGATTATACACTTTAGCTGTGCCATGTCAGCATTGAAGCAACGTACACTGGAATTTGCACATAGGTTCATAAACTTGTCAACATTACATCTTTAGCTCCGCTCAGTAAAGAATCTGAGGTTTACTATATGTGAGTACCCACTCCACTGAAATCAATGGAGTGCCACTGATTTACACTGGTTCTGAGTATACAGAGTAATGATACACCAATAGAAACTATAAGCTGAATTCCATTCATGGATGAGTGCACATACTCAATGGGAGAACACCTCTGAGGGCAGAATTTGTTCCTACCAGTGTATCGCTAAGAAAAAAAATTATTACTACTTCAGTGCACAGCCACCTCATATGTGGCTAATGATGCATGATGAAGTGCCGCAACGTGCTCATCACATAGTAACTCCCAAAAGTAAATAATCAAATAAATAATATTTAGCTTCAGATAGTGCTTTTTATCCATAAATCTGCAGTAAATTTTGGTTGGAAAAAATCTCAAAGACCCCAGAGACAGAAATTCTAAGTATTGGAAGAATCCCAGGAACAACAACATTGTATTAGAAGTATAGGCAGAGTTGTCCTCTTTGCAGTTACAATTCTACCACTGGGAATCTTAGTAGCTTTGTCTGAATCTGTTCATAAAGTAAATATGTGATCCAAAAACTACATCAATCAGGGGAATATCCACTAAACAACTGAGGCAGGAATTACTCTACCTTAATTTCTAGTTGCAGATGAAATGGAACAAAACGTTGCTACAAATAGAAGCAAACTCCACATGCTATCTAAATTAAGCGTGTAGTGGGTGCTATTAAAATGTCATTTGCCACATACACAGAGCAGTAACTGAAATACCAGAGTTTACACTTGTACTTTAAACAGGAAATACTACAGTAAATGCGTGGTATCTATTGGCAAACACTGCCTTCTAAAGACAGCTGTTTGAAGCTCTATCACAACCAGATCTGGTCAGAAAACAGGGAGGAAAAAATGTCACAAAAATTTCTCTCTCTCTCTTTCATCAAAATTTTCTTGTTTTTAATTTTTCCAACCAGCTTTAATCATGACTCCTCTAAATACTATAGTGAATATTTTTATGGTATGTCATCTCCTCTTCAAGACAAAAACAGAAACCAAGCAAACAAACAAGCAAAAACTGTCCAAGGAGTTTAGCCTCAGTAAATAAACCTCTGTAATGTACACAAAGCAGATTCCATTGTAAAAACATTTTTCTGTTCAGAAATGTAAAATTCTTTAACTCTATGAACACACTGTGCTACATATCACGGTCCATGTGGAACAGAACTGTCTGTCTATGTTGTTAGTCTGGCTATGGAATCTTAATGTTAAGGTGTACATGCAAACTTCCTCAAACCATTTCACATTAAAAAAAATAGCATGGAATAAAGATCTCATTTGCACATTGAATCAGAGAGAATTTTGAACATTCTTTTAACAATATACTGAATTTTCTCTCTTTTGAACGAGATGGAGAATGGCTCAGACTGAGGTTAAATACTTGCAATTGCAAAGATTCAGAATGTGGTGGTGCAAGTAAAGCTCTCTACAATCCACAGCGCAGCCAACATCACGAAATCAGAGCTTTGTACTTTCCCAGTGCAACATTCACATTTTAGAAAGATAAGTGGTTTTTTTCCCCCCCAGGAATGGAATGTGTACTCTGGTTCCACATGCTGGCTTTAACTGTGCAGGGGGGCACACGACTAACTGTCTCACAATACGTTTTGTGGTCACACATTCAGTGCTGATAAGAAGGTGAGATGAAAACAACAAATATCTTAACTTGAGGTAGTAGAAACCTGGGCGAGCTGTAACATGAGGTAAAAAACAGCCCTCTATCTGTCAATACATTTTCAACCTGATCCCCTCCTCCCTCTGCCAGGTTGAGAGGAATGAAAATAAACTTTATTATAGAAACCAAAGAAATCAACTTTTTCATATTTAAAGTAATCAATTTATATGTACACATTTTACATAATTTATATATATATGCACATACTTGTGTATATATACATTGTATACAGATATACATAATTATATAGACACGCACACATTTATATGTTGCCTATTAATAAGAAAAATTGGACCTTTACTGAATTCTTTTCTACAATCTCAGGGAGTCACATCTGGATGTTAACAGTAGCAAGGTGCACATTAAGATATAAATTATACTGGGCTTCAAATGAGTTCCAAATGAGGGGCTGAGAAATTTACATCAAGGGTACATGTAGCTTATGGTAATAAAGCCTAGTAAGGATGCACTTCAGTATAATCTTATGCAAATCATAACCTTAGATAAATTCCTTTCCACCTTTAAAACCACAATCTATCCCGAAAAGATTATCTTCAAACCTGTAGATATTTTCACACTCAAGCTTTTTAAATACTGCTATAGCCTGTGTAGCACAAAACATCCTTTCACAGAGATCAAAGTGCTATGCATTTTCTTCTAAAGAAGGCCCTTCTTTAATAAGAGCTTCATCCGATCACTGTCATTGTTCTAGATAATGGATTACCTGCACATACATTTTCAAGTGTAATGACACTCTTGCTTATTAAAGACCTCTCAACTGAAGGGGCAGAATATTATGAACTGGCCAATCCATTCATTTCCTTGACTATGTTATTCAGTATTTTATGCTAAACCAGCAATACACCATCCATTTTAGTACAATGATCCTTATGTTCAATAAAACTGAAGTGCCGCATCATAAATCATTATAGTCATTTATTTTACATTAGACACATTATCCACTATATTCCATAATCTATTACGATAAGGTGGATTTAAATGTACCCCAAGGAACTGCAATAACAACTTGAGAACCAAATATAGCAATTATGGATAAAATATGCCTAACCTAAAACTGCACTAGCTGCATAGACCGCTGTGAACTTTAAATAAAATTTAGGGAGGATAACTGACCTGAAATAAACAAGCAACAAAGGAAAAGCAAAATCTTCTCTATATATCTTGTCCACAAGGCTCTTATATAAAGGGGTGTTGTAAAGCTTAATTAATTAATGTTTTGAATACCCTTTCATATTAAACAATTACTCTTCTTTCCTGGTGTTTATATTCTGCTTATGTTCTTAAATAGTTCTCTTTCTTTAGCTGTTGTTTGGCCAAAATATTTAGTTTCTCTTAAATGTTCATCACTAAACACTTTATCATTATTGTTCATCTGCTCTAAACTCCCTCCAATTTGTCACCATCATTCTGGTACTCGGTGCCTCAAATTGTGTACAGTATTTAAGGTCTGGTCTGACCAGCACTGTAGAGAAATGGCCACCGGCCTCCATGTTCCATGATATAATGCCTCTCTCTGTATGGAGCACAAAAGGGTATTCGCATTTTTTAACCACCACACCATTATGCAATCTTATATTTAATCTGTTGTTTATGAATACATTTTAGTCTCTTTCAAAATTTCTGCTTTCCAGACATTCAAAAGTAAAAAAGAAATAAATCAAATTAATTTTACATAGAAGGCCTGGGTCCAAAGACCATCAAAGTCAATGGAAGTCTTTCCATTGACTTTAGTGGGCTTTGGATCAGGCTCTTTTATAGCATCACTTATCCTGAAAGACCCCCAAGTATTTTGCAAACTGTATAGAGTACTTTCTCAGACTGTACTCTTTGAATCACTGGTGGTCTGCAGAGCTGGCTCGTGACACAGGGCTGATTTTCTCTCATTTCCTGTGCTAAATCCAAGTAAAATAAAATTATGTACATGTTCAATATTTTCCAAATGTTACTTTTACAGATAGGCAATTGCTGAGCTTACCACAGAGAAATTATGTGAACATGAATAGGAGTAAAGGTGGCCTCACCCTTGCAAACTTTTTTTATTCTTTAAAAAAAATACCATGCTGCTTATTTCTCCAATTCCACTATCCTCTACATATTTTCCTCATACTACAGGTTCCATTATTTACTTGGGACTGAAATTAGAATGCCATCACTAGAAGCAATCTCTTCCTTTTTTAGAGATGCAGTAGCTAGAGGTCTGCTGAGGCCTAATTTTTGGCCCCATCTGGACCCAACCCCGAGAGGGATGAAGTCATTTTCCAACCTAAACTAGATCCTTCCCCTAGACCTGAGCCAAAGCCACCTCCTGCCCCTGGAGTTGGCTCTCCTCCTCCTACTTTGGGTTGGTGCGGTGGTGGCTTTAGTCCCTCCACTTGCAGTCTTCCTCCCTTTGAGCTCCATGGAAGATGACGGGAGCAGGGCACACAGCCATTCCTGCACCGACCTCACGAGCAAGAGGAGAGGTGACCTGATCCAAGCCTGATAGGGGTCCAACAGTTTAACACCTGACCTGGCCCCAATACTTGTAGTTGGATCCCATCCATTTAAATCATAGAAATCATAGAATATAAGGGTTGGAAGGGACCTCAGGAGGTCATCTAGCCCAACCCCCTGCTCAAAGCAGGACCAATCCCCAATTTTTTTTGCCCCAGATCCCTAAATGGCCCCCTCAAGGATTGAACTCACAACCCTGAGTTTAGCAGGCCAATGCTCAAACCACTGAGCTATCCCTCCCCCCACAGTTTAGTTGCAAGGCTCTAACTGAAGGTACCCTTTACTACTCTAACTCCTCTGGTACCCACTAGCTTTCCATGATGTTTCCAAAATAACTGCCACTAAGTTCAGTTCATTAAGTGATTTCCTTAAAACCCAGGGAATAATATTATTTAGATCAGCTGATTTGTACAACAACAATACCTAGCTCTTATATAGGCCTTAATATCTATAGCTCTCAAAACACTTTTCAAAGGAGGCCAGTATCATTCTACTAGATGCTCAATTTTTCCACCTATTCTCTTACCTATTTTTTTTTTTAATTAAAAGCTGTGTTTACATAGTCTTCATTGCTTCCTCACTGCTCATACCTCTTTTCCTTAGAGGGCCACGGTCTGAGTGGACATGGAGACTGAACTACTCACTCAGTTCCTAGAGGTGATCCCTCCAGGTCAAAGCTGAAGCACATTGGCAGGGCAGCGTAGAATAAAGGACATGGCTGCTGCCTGGTCTGTGGATAATCAGACTTCAGTCTCCAGTGCTGTCAGCCAGGCACCTTTCAGGAAAACTAATATAAGCAAGAGAAAATGTCCAGATCTCAATTACAAATTACACTAACACACAGAAGAAAACTGGGCTTTTTCTTAAAAACAAGCACATTAATTTATTCATTCAAGCCAGGGAATCCAAACCAAGCAAAGAGGTGCTGCTTTTCAAATGTTATTGTTGTATCCTTTGTAACATCACCCCAACAAAAGCCAAGGCATATGCTTTGTATAATAAGCCTTATATCAGCTGTAACCTTTTCCAGCTCTCTGAAAGCTAGAAATCCCCCAAATGACCTATCTATTTTCATTTTGGAGTCTCTGCCCTTTATTTGCTTTTTTCCTTGAACGTAGCTGTCATGGTGCCACTGAGATGAAAACAACTCGCTGAGCTGTGTGTGTTTTGGAACAAAAAGGAAATATTTTGCACAACAGTTATTGTTGAACAAAAGAATTTTTTCTGGTAAACAAACATTGAGATTCTGTATATATTATGAAGGAATTAAAATTCCCAAGGTGGTCTTAAACTATGGGAGTCTGACCATGTACTGTAACAAGAGCTTGAACTGTATGGAGAACATTAGATATTCTCCCAGTAATATGGAGCCAGCTTTTGCCTTGAGCATTTACTTTGCATTCTTTCATATCATTCTTAAATGGACACACAAACACATACTACATCTGTATAAAATGAACACACAAGAGCAAGTTATGTGATGATGATGATGATGATGATGATCAATGAAGTCAATGGCAATTTTGCCTGAGGTAGGACTGCAGGATTTGGCCTTGTGTGATGAACTGTAGAATCATGTGATAAATTCCAACTATTGTGCACCTTTGACCATCTCATTTGCACTCTGTTCATTAATCCATCTCTATCATAACTATTTTGAGCAAGTCAACCCTATGAGCAGACAGTATTTTAAAAACAATCTGCAAAATATATCTGCTTCATTTTCTTCATATGTGGAATTTCCCCACATTTTACTGTGGCCCAAGAGCTGTGACTGGTCGGGTTCAGTCTTATCCCAGAGATAGAGTTATGACCACATGTCATGAGCAACCACAACTAGAAATGCTGTCTTTATTCAGCTGAAGAGACCAAAATTCCCTTATCCACTGGCATAGAGCCCTTTTCTCTAGCACAAGACATTGGACCTTAAAATCAGGACATCACGATTCATAGAAAAGCTATTTTAGATCTTTTTTCAAGTGTTTAAAATTTATTACTTACAATATTTCCCTCTCTCCAAAGCCTATGCAGTTACATAAAACAACCTGGTTTTACAGGTGGAGGGATATGAAAAATAATCCCAATATTTTTTTACACAACCAAACATTTCTGAAATACTTTTCTTCAGTAAAAATATGACACTGAAATACACAAATGGTACATATTTATTTAGGTTTTATTACCACTCTGGTTGACCTGTATAATTCCTTAGGCAATTTGCCATCCTAAACTCATACCAATACAAACTTTATACATCACCCCTGCATGCATTCTATACATCAGATGTGTTCAAAGAGATGTGATCATGTGATGCTGGCCATTCTCCTTGTTCTCTGAGAGAAACAAAATGGAGGGGGAGAGGGAGATGAAAGTAAAGATAGCAAAAGAAGGTAGGTTTTAGAGTAGCAACCGTGTTAGTCTGTATTCGCAAAAAGAAAAGGAGTACTTGTGGCACCTAGCTTAGTGTCCTTTTTCTTTTGTAGAGAAGCAAAGTGTGTGTTGTAAATGGCTGGTCTAGTTTTTGTAAAGTCCAGCCACGAGGAAGTTTGTGTGGAAGGTTGGTTCTTTATGAGAGTATCCAGTCTTGAGAGCTCATTCTTAAGCTTTCCCTGTTTGTTGTAGAGGATGTTGATCAGGTGGTTCCGCAGTTTCTTTGAGAGTGTGTGGCACAAGCTGTCAGCATAGTCTGTGTGGTATGTAATGGATTTTTTACCTTCAGTCCTTTTGGTATGATGTCTATCTGTTTGCATTTGGAGAGGAAGATGATGTCTGTCTGTATCTGTACGAGTTTTTTCATGAAGTTGACAGATTTCCACTCTATACGGCTAAATTCAATGCCTTGCATAATGACAGGTTTTAGAGTAGCAGCCGTGTTAGTCTGTATTCGCAAAAAGAAAAGGAGTACTTTACTCCTTTTCTTTTTGCAAAAGAAGGTAGAACATCTCACTTAGCTCAAAACAAGACAGAGGCCCAGATTTTAAAGGTGTTTAGGTAGGGTTGCCAGGCATCCAGTTTTGACTGGAGCGCCCAGTCGAAAAGGGATCCTCGCGGCTCTGGTCAGCACCACTGATCGGGCCGTTAAAAGTCTGGTCGGTGACACAGCAGGGTTAAAGCAGGCTCCCTGACTCCATGCAGCTCCCGGAAGCGGCCAGCATGTCCCTCTGGCTCCTAGGCACAGGGGGCTCAGTGCGTTGCCCCAATCCCGAGCACCGGCTCCACAGCTCCCATTGGCCAGGAAGTGCAGGCAATGGGAGCTGCGGGGGCAGATCCTGCAGGCAGTGCTCAGAGGCCCCTGGCCCTTCCGCCTAGGAGCCGAACACGTCACTGCTTCAGGGAGCCGCCTGAGGTAAGTGCCGCCCAGCCAGAACCTGCACCCTTCACCCCCTCCCACACCCCAACCCCCTGCCCCAGCCCTGAGCCCCCTCCCACAATCCAAACCCCTTGGTCCCAGCTCAGAGCCCCCTCCTGCATCCCAAACCCCTCACCGCCAGCCCTACACCAGAACCCACACCCCTAGCCGGAGCCATCTCCCCACTTGCACCCCAGCCCCCTCCCATACCCCAAACCCCTGCCCCAGCCTGGGGAAAATGAGCAAAGGTGGGAGGAGTGATGGAGTGAGCAGGGGTGGGGCCTCAGGAAAGGGAAGGGGTCTCAGGGAAGGGGCAGGGCCTCGGGGATGCGGCAAGGGTGTTCAGTTTTCTGAGATCATAAAATTGGCAATCCTATGTTTAGGCATTGCTCTGCTCAACATTGCAACACATAACTGACATAGGAGTCTATGTCTAATTTTCAAGAGATTTAGGGCTTGTCTACATGGCAAGACACTGCACAGCAAGCCAGGGTATGAAACCACATAGTGGTGGGTGTTCCATGTGGACACTGCTACAGTACACTGTGCTGTAGTAGTGTCCACATGGACATTACTGCTCAGCCAGTTGGTGTGCTGTAGATTCACACCCTGGCTTGATGCACAGTAGCTACCATGTAGACAAGCTCTTGGGCTCCTAAGTCAGGCAGCCATTATAACACTGAGCAGAGCAATGCCTAAATAAATACCTTTAAAAATTGGGCCAAAGTGCTTACTGTATTTATTACACAGCTAAAATACACAGATACTTTCCTAATGTAACTTTTCCATGTAGCAGCTACAGCAATAGCTTGCAAGGATGTTGAACAACTGGGAATGGGAGAAAAGAACTTCTATGACATTGTAAATGGGAAGGTATGTGGTCTACAAGATAATCTTTATTATGGCTCATGCCACACTGTGAAAGCCTGATAATCCTAGCTTTATGCAAACATTCATAAGTGAGAAATAGGAATTTTTCAAATTCCTTAAGAATGATTTAAGTGTAAATCTCAGTGCAATTGCAACAGAGCTGCTAGGGTGCCTCTATAATTACTTGCATGTGAAATAATATATAATCTTAAAACATTGCCACTGACAGATTCTCTGAAAGCTGTATTGGAAGACGTGGAACCCGAGTTGTCTTCTAATTGTCTTATCTACCAAGTGAAGTTTTTAGTAAAGCCAGAATGCTGTTATTGTCACACAGCACCACAGTCGCACTGGATTTAAATGCTAAGGCAACTTCTCCAAAATGAGCAGAGACAACGCTAAAGATCTGGGTAGACTGATACAAAAGCCTGAAGAATCTCAAGTCCCTAAGAGGAAAACAAATGCTGGTTTTGGATTGGGTGAAGCAGAGCCTAAAAAAATGTGCAGTGAAATTTTAAAAATGTGCACTGACTTTTCAGAACTATGTAACCAGACACCTGAATCTTCCTGTGCTGGGACCTTGAACCAGCATTTCATTCCCTATTAAAGTATACGCAGTGACTTTTCATAATTGTTTGAGGCTATGGGCAAAGGAAGAGAGTGGCCATTCTAGATTCTGAGCTCAGTTGCACCTCTGGAATCCAGATTAACTCTTTACTCTGCTGTAATTGAGTAAAATTTTATCCATTGTGTGTAAAGAGAGACTTCCCTGGTGGGGAAGGCTAACAAAGCTATCTGACAAACTTGTGAAAAGTAAATAGTTAGAGGAAGAAGTACTTAACATATACATTTCTCTTACCATTTTTAAAACAAAAGCCCCATCTTCTCTTATTGGAGTATTACACTGTATTGAAGTCATCATACTAAATATTTGTGATGTGATATGTTCATTTCAGGACCTACAGGCATAAATACAGGATTACATGACTTCTCTCCAGGATAAGCAAAAAAGCAACAGCCAGTCAGTCAGAGAGCACTCAAAACGAAATGCAAGTATTTGGCATAACGACAAGCAAATACAAAATGTTACAAATAAAATTATACTGGGACAAATTCATCCCTGGTGCAATTCAATGATATATACTATTTTCCTATTCTCTCTTTCTTAATTTGTCTCAATGTGAAAGCTTAAAAGAGAAATTTTGCCATATTGGAAGCCGGAAATAGTCTACTGACTTTAATGCACTTAAGCCAGGGCTGAATTTGGCCTTAAATTTCCCAACCTGCCAATCAAGAATCTGCTAGCATAACATCAGCACTTTTAAAGTCTCCAGTAAAAATGGGTGAAAACATCTGGTGAAGTCAGGAGCAGCTGCGGGAATTGATACTAGAAATCTTTGCTGTACTGCAGATCAAAACAACATTTTGACTCATTGATCCCTTGAACACCATAAAACCTGGAGGAAGATCCTTGTGCTTAGTAGGGGGGAAGGGAAAAAGGGAATGAATTTCTTTGACCCTGTATCATAATGCACATAGAAGTGAATGAATAAAGTTTTAAAAAGGCAGATCTAAAGCTCAAGATGAGAATAAAATAAAGACAAACAAGCAATTAAAGAAGATAAATGTGCTGCAATTTAAAATATGTACATATAAGACACCACAATGTCAGCATGTTCTGTTCTTAGTCAAGCATTATTACAATTGCATGCAAATGACAGAAATGCAGGACATTCCTTCAAACTATGTTTTCATTAAAGATGCAGCTTTTTCCAGAATAATAGTAAATGACATGTGAACTTCATATGAACTATAGGTCATGAAAGGATTTAGTATTGGCATTTTTAATCTAAAAAGTCTGTGCCAGAAAAATCAATATGTTTCAGTTGCAGCATTCGAATGCAATTTTCTTCACGTAACAGGGTTTTTCTTTCTTTCTCTCTCTCTTTTAAAAATAATGAATAATTCCCAGTTTTTCTATGAAACAAGCAGCTGTATTATAAGGTAATGACATCAACAACACATTACATGTAAACAGAAAATGAACAAAAAAATCATTCAAGACTCTTTCCAAACTGGTGTGCTTTTCATCAGTGCTATTACAGGTTCCATTCACATTATCGGATTGAACCACGCTGCATAACCAAGGTGCTGACAAGCCTTGATTACCCAATAACTCCTGTATTCCTTTCATGCAGGTTCACCGAAAGGACAGGAATGCAGGGCCTTCCTGTGGGGCTGACTGCTTTCCATAGAGACCAAGTCAATGAAACCAAATGCCCTCTCCATTCTGTACACAAAAATGGGTTTGCATTTCCTGATATGTAATTATGACTTTTCCTCCTTTGTTCTCAATTGTTTCAGATAACAATTTATTGTACCTCAGAGGGGCCAATCTAAACATTTAAACTTTTTTCATAATCCTTTAAGGGGATGGCTAAACCATCTCTATAGTAAATCTGTTGTCGGTTCTTTCCCATGCTGCAGAGTCAACAAATCCGCTTCACACCCAGGACAGACCAGGCACTACAAAAATAGCAGAAAATGAATAGTGTTCAAAACTCTTGCATTGGCTTTCAGAACTTCTGTTAGCAGATTATCTTTTGTTTCCTCCTTTCCACTCTTCTTGAATGATAACCTCACAAAAGTGTGCAGTTTCAGTCAGCCTGAAGTGTTTTCCTTGTTTAGATTAAAGTCTGCTTCAATCTGACATAGGATATTATGCACTCTTTTTAACAACTTCGTTTGGATTGCTAATGAAAACCAGCAGTACAGCTTGGATGCCAGATGTGCAGTGGGGATTCTACCAACAGGAGTGAAGCCATTATGACTAGGAATACAACAGAGGC
Organism: Dermochelys coriacea; assembly: GCF_009764565.3. Lineage (NCBI taxonomy): Eukaryota > Metazoa > Chordata > Testudines > Dermochelyidae > Dermochelys > Dermochelys coriacea. The sequence continues at coordinate 199,700,873 of NC_050069.1, forward strand.
TAATTCCCTTTCCCAACTCCTTATAGAGAATTCATACTTCAACCAATAAGCATGCAGGCACGAAAGTCAGTCAGTCAAGTAAAATAAACATTTGATACAAACAGATTTTTGGTACCAATTTATATTGAACTTACAGTTCTCTCTCTTTAACTAATCAGTTTTTAGTCCTTTTCTATGGGCTCCCTTAGTGAAACATCTGCTTTAGTATCATTTAACATGCAGAGCAGTGAGTCTCTCTCCCTATATGTACTTTTCTAATTAATGTGTAGTGACATGAATTATCTGTACCATTTTTATTTTTAAAGACACAAACGACAATTAAATTCTTTCATGCATTTATCACACACACAGTCTCTCTCTGCACATACTCACGAACCCCATATGCAAAAAGTTTCACTAATGCAATGCTAGGATTGTTGAGCTAAAGTTTTTAAAAAAGTCAGGAAATGCAAAAGTTAAGACTTTGACTGAATAAATATGGCACATTATTCCCACACCAGCTCTGGCTGCCAGCAGCTGCCACTCCAGTTCCCGCAGCCAAGCAGCTCTGGGACCAAGGATTACAACTGGCTACAGTATAGAGGTTCCTTAATAGGCTGTGGTATCTCTTCTGACTAAGCTCTGTGGGGTCAGAGGAAAGATAATATGTACTACCTCCACTCTTGCCCAGCTTACCTATTCCTTTCCCTAGCTCACCGAGTCTTTGCCCCCTCGCAGCACAAACCCTGGAGAGATCTGAAGGACAGGGAGTAGTAAACAGTAGTAAAACAGAAGTAGTTTTAGAGGAAAGATGAGGGAAGAGATCTGTGTGGACAAAGAGGGTACCCTCAATTCTTGGAAAGGGAGAGGGTCACATGATCCAGATCTACAGGAGGCAAGCATGTTTAAACTATTTTAAGATCTTAATATGTAAACCCCATAGGCAGACGCAGCCTGCAGAGGATCCCATTGGCACTAAGGGCCAACACAGGTCCATAATGAGTGCCTCAGCCCATCAGGATTTAAAATGGATAAATACGTCAAATGCTAACAACTTACACTGGTGAGAGCACATAAAAGGAATACATGCATGCACAGAACTCTGCAAGTGTGTGCACTGAGACTTAGGGAATTCTCCCACAATATCCAGGTTTCAATTGTTCATAACTTTATTCATGTTCAGTCTGTTTTTTCCAAACATTGCTGCAAACAGATGGTCCTCACTGTGGGCTATCTGCATGCCACATATCCAGTTTTAAAGTGCAGATGTTCCAAGTCATCAGTGTGAAAAGAATGTGGCAATTTTTTAAGTACGAGGAAAAACATATTTGATACACTCATAGAACTAAACATGGCTGAAGGGATTTTCTGCTCAGCCTTTTTTTTTTTTTTTTAAATTACTATTGGCCAGAGAAACAAAGTCAGTACAAGATCAGAAGACTCTGGGAAGATCTGAGCATGTGAAAACAGGCTTATCCTAGAAACTGTACTGCAACCTCCACTACCGCTTTTACTAACAAGCAAACACTATAGTGCATTTGCAATCAAAAACCTTCTAAAATATATACGCATCACATAAGCTAACATTAAACTAGATATTATAAATGTGTCTGGGAAAAGTGGTCTCCTCTCAGACTCATATTCTCATTTAAAAGGGTAGAGAGAGCTAATAGAACAATGCTGTTAACCAAACCTCTGGAAAAAAAAAGTCATCTTCAGATATATATGACAAACTAGAACATCTCTTCTATAGATAAAAGGTTTGCTTTGACCTGTGGCTACAGTAACATGCTATTAAGAAAAGAGAAACCTGAACAACTGAACTATTGAAAGATATAACAACAATGAATTAATATCCAGTACCATATGGAAGAGATTCGAAAATCTGTGTTATGGATAAGCCGATATCTGGATGACTGAATAACCTATGGGAATCCTAGAGCTCCCACGCAGAATACAATGAGCACATAAGTCTTCACTTCAGTGTTAATTTAGTCATGGATTTTTATTTTAGTTACTCTTAGTCTAGCTGAGGAAAACAAATCAAAATTGAATCTTGTCTTATTTGTCAGATATCACACTCTTATTGAATTGTAATTGTTATGAGCAAAGTACTGCAAGGAAAATTTAGTAAATATGACTTCATATTTTAGTCCATCTCAGAACAAAATTACAGTACTGTATGGTAGTTTAAAGAATTTTGGCATATGGCAAAAAACAAAGCCCAGGCAAACTGCACTTCAGTCTCATTTTCTCACTGTATGACTGTCATGTATTCTGCATACAATTTTTTTTAATTGTTTTGCTTTGCAATTACCTGCATTCTTCAGTTGTACAACAGGTACTGTTCCAGTGTTTGCCATAAAGAAGAAGTTTGGTGTAGTCATTTTCTTTAGTCAATTTAAATGAAAACAAATGGCCACCATTTTACTTGCTTACAAAAGCAATGTTAAAATATAGCAGCCCTGGCTTTACAATTTTGCCATTATTGAGCAGTACATTTTTTTATTTTTCTCGGATGCTTCTTCCTAATTGTGCTGAACAACTTGTAATGACATTTTTATAGACACTTGGGGACAACTCATAAAAATTCATGCACAATTCAAATTAAGGTATTGTGGAACTTAACTAGGTGAAGGTGGAATTAATCCTTTTTGGAAAATCTACTGTCTATATGCTTGCCACTCAGAAATCCTCTTCTTCAATATGCCCAAACAAATCTCTTGTATCACCTCGTGGTCAGATAAGCAACCCACCCACCCCCCAAAAGGGGGGCAGAGTAAAACACAAAAGAATCACAACTGATTTAAGTATAAACAATAATCAATCCATATTCACACACAACCATTACAGTCAATAAAGGTTCCATTTACAGAACATTGGCAGATGCAGTCCCAAAATTAAATTTTTCCAGTTTATAAATTATGCTTATCGCAGCCTCTAAGCACACAATACCATATAAATTAAGCAACAAGATGATTATGTCAACTCAAGACAATTCCAAACACCTCTCTAAATCCTCGGAAAAACTCAACCTGCCTTCTCAGGAAAAAGCCCTGTAAGATGACCAAAAGGTCAGCAAAACTTGCTCCCTGTCAGATCAGTCAAGGAAGAAAATTCTGGAGTTGAGGGGCCACCTCTTCCCTGTGGAGAGAAAATCCGAACATTCACATTCAGGGATCTCACCAGGTGTGCCGCATCTGATCTCAGCTACTGGAATGGAGCTTGGGAAAAGAGAGAGACTTTACCACAGCTCAATCCCAGACTACATACATTATGTATTTATCATTAATTTGTAGAATATGTGATGAATTTGATGAAAGGTTTGTGTTCCAAATTACCATATCGGGAGGAGAGCCAGTCTTTGTATTCAGGAGATTTGTTTTACAAGATGTATTGGATCTTGACAGTGCTTTCATCCAATATGACCTCTATATCTTCTCTTTAGACACAGCCCACAAACATTCTTTCTCCTTGGCATACAGCCAATGGGCAGGCTATCACTCACCACACTTGCTACCTTTTTAAGGATTGGTGTAATTCTCAGACTATATTTCTAGTCACCTTCAATTACTGAACAGTGACTATCACTTATCTCCTAACATGGCTGAAATCTGCCACACCTCAAAAGAGCTCTGTACAAAGAGGAGAACCCTGTCCAGGGAAGTTTAAAGAGAAACCAGAAGTTATGGTTTCAGTCTTATCAAAAAAGGTTTCGTTCAGCTTCCCAAGCAAGTGTTCCTGTGTCTATATATTCCTCCCAACTCCAACCTTTATTTGGAGCGCAACATATACTTTTGCTAGTATATGCCTCGTCTAGGAGTTCAGATAATATGGTGATATTGGGCCATATTAATACCTAGACAAATAGATAGTCTTTCATGTTGAATTCACTGGCGTAAATGCAGAAGGTAACCATCGAGGTGTTCAATGTTATCTTTTGAGGCAGGAACGCCACACCCACCATGCAACTCCCACATTAAGTGTCCACGGGATCGAATGCTGCTGCAAAAGGCTTTTTTTCCCATGAATTAGTCCCTTAGGAAACCTAAGAGCAAAATGCCAGCAGCAGGAGATGGATGTAAACTCTATTTGCTGCACACCAGCATGTAGAGGAAAACACCATGAGAACGGTGCGCAGTAATTCTTTGTCAAAGAAATGCAGCAAAACTTCCTTTTTCACCCCAAAGCAGCAAAGATTTGGTACATGTGAAGCACAGAACTCGACAAGTGTTTACAGAGTAAAAACAGTGCTCTTGTATAAGCACAGATAAATAATATTCCCCTTTCTTTGAAGAAAAAGCATATGCTCAACAGTCCTTTGTCCCATATCACAATAGAAAACCCGCTGCACTGGAATATCTGAATCATTTCTTGGCAGTCTCTCAAGGTAAATAGAGTAAATTAAAAATGACTGTTTATCGCAGGAGTGCACACACATACACACAAGCAAAATGGAGTGCACTATTTGCCTATCAAACATTAGAAGCGATCGTGTCCATCAGTCATTTAAACAAGCAACTAAAAAGTGAAAATAATGGGATGACAACGTCAGAAAACAGCTTGCCAGAAAAGATGAGGTTTCTTGCAGCCACTTGTCTTGTCTAATTAATCCCACATGTGGGACTAGACTGGAATATTAGAAAAAAATTAAGTACAAAACACCACTTTCACTTGAAAGCATTAGAGGGACAATGGACCAAGCAGTGCTATATGGGTTTAAAAACAGTTTTTCACATATAATCATCCTCTAAATTTAGGGTGTCTAGCAGCTACTAAAATAAAGATTGGCTGGAAGGAAAGGAGTTGAAAGAATTGGTTACAATCATATAATTACCCCTATTAAGAAGACACGGTGTCCATTTGTGACAGGCTAACAATCTGGGTATTAGATTGTGGAATACTCCCGGCTTCCCACGTAGTAGCTGTGGCCAAGAGCATTTTTTTCTTACTAGCCTGGTGAAAAGAACATGACCTACTCCTTCAATGCAAATCTTGCCGTAGTTCATCTGTGTTTTTGCCACCTCAACATTCTTCCGTTGTAACAAACTACACAGTGCAAAACAAAACACAGAAGCTACTGCAGAATGTGCTACTCACCATTTAGAATCATAGAATTGGAGTACTGGAAGTACTTGAGAGGTCATCTAGTCCAGTGGTTCTCAAACTGTGGGTCAGGACCCCAAAGTGGGTTGTGATCCCGTTTTAATGGGGTTGCCAGGGCTGGTGTTAGACTTGCTGGAGCCCAGGACTAAAGCCGAAGCCCGAGCCCCACCACCTGGGACGAGAACTTCAGCCTGGGGGGTGGGGCTCAGGTTACAGGTCACCACCCCCACGCAGGGTGGTGAAGCTTTGCCTTTGCCCTCCCCCCGAGGCAGAGGGGCTCGGGTGGACTCAGACTTCAGTCCCACTCTCCTGAGATCGTGTAGTAATTTTGTTGTCAGAAGGGGGTTGTGGTGCAGTGAAGCCTGAGAATCCCTGATCTAGTCCAAACCCCTGCACTCATGGCAGGACTAGGTATTATCCAAATCATCCATGAAAGGTGTTTGTCTAACCTGCTCTTAAAAATTTCCAATGATGGGGATTACACAACCTCCCTAGGCAATTTATTCTAGTGCTTAACTACCCTGACAGTTACGAAATTTTTCCTAATGTCCAACCTATGTCCTACCCATTGCTTCTTGTCCTATCCTCAGAGGTTAAGGAGAACAATTTTTCCTCATCGTCCTTGTAATAGCCTTTTATGTACTTGAAAACTGTTGCGTCTTCTCTTTTTCAGACTAAACAAACCCATTTTTTCCAATCTTCCCTCATAAGTCATGTTTTCTAGACTTTTAATCATTTTTGTTGCTCTTCTCTGGACTTTCTCCAATTCGTCCACATCTTTCCTGAAATGTGGTGCCCAGAACCAAATATAATACTCCAGTTGAGGACTAATGAGCATTGAATAGAGCAGAAGAATTACTCCTCATGCCTTGCTTACAACACTTGTTAATATATCCCATAATGATGTTTGCTTTTTTTTTTTTTTTTTTTTTTTTTTGCAAGTGTTACATGTTGACACATATTTAGCTTGTGATCCACTGTGACACCCAGATCCCTTTTGGCCGTACTCCTTTCTAGGTAGTCATTTCCCATTTTGTATGTGTGCAACTGATTGTTCCTTCCTAAGTGGAGTACTTTGCATCTGTCCTTATTGAATTTCATCTGATTTATATCAGACCATTTCTCTCAATTTCCAGATCATTTTGAATTTTTAGCCTATCCTCCAAAGTACTTAAAACCGCTCCCCACATATATTCTCTATGCCATTATCTAAATAATTGATGAAAATATTGTACAGAACCAGACCCAGAACTGATCCCTGCAGGACCCCTCTTGATATGCCCTTCCAGCTTGACTGTTAATCACTGATAACTACTCTCTGGGAACAGTTTTTCAACCAGTTATGCACACCTTATAATAGGTTGAATAGGTAGAACACAGGGTTCTGCACTAGCTGTCAACAGGATTCTTGGTGGAAATCAAGGTGTTTTAACCTGTAAAAGCCTAAGATCAACATTTTTCAAAGGTAGCTTCTAATTTTGGGTGTACAACCTATATCTAGGTTGTATTTCCCTAGTTTGTTTATAAGAAGGTCATGTAAAACAGTACCAAAACCCTTACTAAAGTCAAGATATACTACATCTAACTCTTTCCCCCCTAGCCACAAGGCTTGTTACCCTGTCAAAGGAAGTTACTAGGTTGGCTTGACATGATTTGTTCTTGCCATATCCATGCTGACTGGTGCTTATCACCTTATTATCTTTTAAGTGTTTGCAAATTGATTGCTTAAGTATTTGATCTATTATCTTTCTGGATATTGAAGGTAAGCTGACTGGTCTGTAGTTTCCCAGGTTGTCACTATAGGTTATCCAGTCCTCTAGAATCTCTCCCATCTTCAAATTCTCAACCAGTTCCTCCCTATTTGTCAAAATCAAATCTAGAACATCATCTCCCTAGTAGCTTTCTCCACCTTCTGAAATAAAAAATTGTCTCCACTATATTCGAAGAACTTGTTGGATAATTTGTGCCCAGCTATGTTATTTTCCCAACAGCCATCTGGATAGTTGAAGTCCCCCATCACCAACAAGTCCTTTGCTTTGGATGATTTTCTTAGTAGGTGTTTTTTTTGTTTTTTTTTTTTAAAAGTGTCATTCACTTTTTTCCTGGTTAGGTGGTCTGTACCTAGGTGTCATTACCATGACATCACCATTGTTTTTTACCCCTTTTATTCTTACCCAAAGACTTTCAACAAGTCTGTCTCCTATTTCCATCTCAGCCTCTGTCCCCAGTGTATACATTTAGAGGAGTTTCCTGCCAGGAACACACTGTCCTAGAACACAGGGTTCTGCACTAGCTGTCAACAGGATTCTTGGTGGAAATCAAGGTGTTTTAACCTGTAAAAGCCTAAGATCAACATTTTTCAAAGGTAGCCTCTAATTTTGGGTGTACAAACTGACACCTATTTTGGCACCCAAAATGTCATGGCCACTTTTGAAAACTGTTGGTCTTAATGGAATGAGAGCCGATTGCGAGGAGACCACATCTCTCCCATTATACCACAGCTGACATATCAGAGTTGCTGGAGGCTTCCTCTCTTTCATATTGATGGAGTTTTTGGCAGCGCATAATCCATTAAGGTTCCTTGATTTTGGAATTCACTCCCCATACCCTTGGCCTGAAATAGCCAAAATACATACATCTTTTGGGCATGCTGAGATGCTCATCTTTTTGCCAGGTATTTGGGGAAAGAATGGACTCAGGGTTGGACAGTTTTAATGACTGTATCTGCTATGGAGGCATCTTAGTATATGTTATTTGTTGGATGGATGAGGTGTCCTTTTTTATATTAGTCTTTAAATGAATTACATAATGCTGTGGGCACCATTATTATATTTTGTACAACAAACTAAATAAATATAATCCCTTTCCCATGCATAAAATCTGCCTCCAGGGAAAAATTAAACTGGAGCCTCTTGGTTTTGTAGCTACAGAGTTCCTGCTGTACCTTCTCCCATGTAAGGCCTAAACTTACACTTAGTGGCTACTTCCAAGGAGAAAAACACCCCCTTCAAACTGAGATGGCAGGGAGCTTTTCAGAAGTTCAAGAAGGGAATAAAAACCCAATAATTCATATTCTATTTGTGTTTGGTCTCAATCCAGTGTCTCAGCCACAGACATAGCTCATTTAAACACATTTTCCACCCCTCCTTTCACTCGATTCATCTAGAGAGAAGAAGAAGAATTAAAGTAGGCATCAAAGAGCTTCTTTTGGACACTCACATATATATTAGCAGATCCACATGTGGAACTGTCTGAATTTTCCAGTGAATCACTGGGGAAATTTTGTTCAGGGGAATTTTTTTTTTAAATGTCTCATCAGCATCAGAATCCTGCTGACGAGAGTTTGGGCTGGATTTAGCAAAATGGTTCTTCTCCTCACTCCCAAACTCCATCCTGCTTATATTTTCAGAAAGAGTTACTCAAATCCTTATACTGTAGGCTGAAAGTGACAAAAGTATTTTGTCCCCCTTTATACTTAAATGGAGTATTCTCCTTTAACTCACAGAAAGGGTGCCATATCCATGGCAAAAGGCAGGCTCTGATATATTTATAGTGTTGAGGGCTTTTTTTGTTTTGTTTTTTGTTTTCAGGAATGCCTCATTGCAGCACTTCTGCTGTGATTGTGCAATCCAAGCTGAATGCTTTTAATCAATTTTTTTTCTATTAGAAGAGTCTCAAATGAAGTCACTTAACTTCTTACTTTAAAGAAGAAAGGTTAAGTCCTGTTGCTATTTACCTTAAAGCTATATCTGTATCTATCTTTCTACTTTTCTTCTCTACCAAAAATAAAGGGGATATACTGTATTTTCCTTTTCCTTTAAGGGGCATCTTACTGTTCAATTATGGAAATAACTCCAGCCCCCACATCAAAAGGTCTAGGCTAGTTCCATTTCATTTCTACTATATAGCATTCCTGATACCTTGATAAAACAAGTGTATTTTATTTTAGTGTTTTCCATTCATATATTTTAAGAGGTCTGAAATCTATGTATCAGTCACAAAAATTTCAAGCTCTTGATTGTACCAGACTGCCTGGAGATGGGATACAAAGGGGATTACTGGAATTTCCTGATATTTAACCAAAATTTACTGAAGGGCTAGTAGTGAGAATGCCCATCTCCCTCATCAGAAATCTTTATAGGAAAATAGCCAGCTCACAGAATTGGCAAAAGATCTTGAGAAATTAATCAATACATATCAAGATTTAGAAAAAACAATAGAGAGATCTGTACTCCCACCACCAGTAATAAATAAGGTATTAAATCGTTAAGATTTCAATTACAGGAAAGAATGTAGCTAACCAAATAACAGCGGGAGGAGTTGAAATAAGTAGTAGGTTAAAGATTAATATTCTGGTTTCAGAACAAAAGGATGCTCTTTTGTGGCACTGTGCTTATGCCTCTGAATGTAAACATTGTTCCAAGAACCATTTTTTCTTTGCCTGATCTTTAAAGGATAATAAATTAGACCTTGGACAGCCATACAAGCTGCTACTAGATGTGAATGTGAATGTGTCTGTAGAAAAGGCTGACTTTCAATCAAAGTCTATTGAGAGAATAGTTGGATTTTCTAAAGAAGCATGTTGTGCCTATTAACCAACTTACAAAAGGGGCCATTTTCTTGATTTATGTTTGGTTGCTATAGAGATCTTGCAGTACAGACGGGCAGGTGAAGCTTCCATTTAACAATCTCAGAGGTTTTCCATAGCTGTACCCAGAGGACATGCAACTACAGTAGGTAAAATTCACTGCATAAACACGCCACATATGTCAGGATCAAAAATCAGATTTAAGCTTTTTCAAGAATGTATTGTGTATATGGTGGAAATTATTACAAAATCTTTGTACATAAACATTTTCTACACATAAAAATCTTATCACAAGAAATTGTTTCAGCTCTGCTACATTTTGTCATTGATACACTTTTTACTCTGTAGGTAATTACTGGTTAGTAGAATACCAGTGCATCAGGAGACCATTTTTCCCCTCAGCATACAGTATGTTCACAAGCCTGTGATCCTTGGCTTTTAACAGCAGCATTATAACATTAGGGTGGTGTTTTGTTTTTAAGACACTTTCTCTGCCACAGTGGGTCACACACAAAGCAAGATTTATACTGATTTATACTTTATATTTGGTGAGACCATCTCTTAAGCATAAAATTCTGTGAAAGATGGTTACATGGAAATTGGTGTCCTTAAAGAGGTCAGCACAATACAGACAGTCTATTAGCAGCCTGTAGGACAGACCCACAATCAACTCAGGGGAATGTCAAATTTGCTAAGCATTCTATGCTACAAGTAAATATATAAATAAATTAAAATGTGCTACATTTTACTATCTGGGCCTTCTTTGGCTAGTTCATGGTGCATCAAAATTCCTGACTTATACAGAACAGATATAAAATAAGATGACTCCAGAAGGGAAAGCTTGCCTTTTACTGTGCTTTTAACAGAGGGGCAAATTCAGTTCTCAGTTATACCCATGCAACCTCAATGATTTCAACATGAAATTTTCATTGCCATGTTTTACCTCAAAAGAGTCTGAATTTCAGTGCCAGGAAATGGGTTTTTATTAGAAAGGAACCATACATTTTTGGGGGAAACTGCGGATCATTCTGGAGAAAAGGTACTTTATAATTATCTCATTAATCCTCATCATTCTTCATTGTCTGTAACTACTTGTTAAACATGCAATTAAATCAAGTATAAAATAAAATGTAAATAAATTAAAATAACATTTTAAATTTAAATAGCACCTTTCCTCTGCAGATCTCAAAATGCTGAGGAATGGTGAGCAAGTATTTCCATTTTATAGAAGCTGAATGTAAGGCAGGTATGCCTTCACTGCAGAGTTAACCTGGGCCTGAGGGGTTAATCTAGCTCGAGTATTAGCAGCCACATTGAAAAGATATATTCAAGTTGCTATTTCCTCACTGGTACTGTGCTCCCCTGCGTGTGTCACTAGCACAGATGACCGGTGCCTCCCCATACTGCGTGGGCACAATCTAAAAGGGAGGACATATGACCGCCCCATATGTCTTCCCTTCCCAGTGACTCCCCTGCCCTGCACCCAGGCCAGGGCCACCACGATACCTGTGAGGAGGGAGTTCTGTCCATCTCTTCCTGCGCCTCCCCCTGGCACATTCGGCCGCTCTCCCTGGCAGCTGGGCAGGGAGCGGGAAGAGCCACTTCTGCCTGAGAAAGCCTGGCCACTGCCACCTCCCCAGCCAGGCTCTCTTAGGCAGCCGCCGCGCTGCACAGAGCAGCAACCTGGACCGGCCAGTTTCAGCCACGTGAGAAGCAGCTCTGCCCCATTCCCCACCCAGGCTTGGCTGCCAGGAAGAGCGGCTGAACATGCCAGCAGGGAGGCACAGCAGGAGGAGGACAGAGCAAGCTCCCTGCAGGTAATGTGGGGTGGGGAGAGAGTGGTGGCTCTGGGCTGGGAGCAGGGTGAGGGGGTCACTAGGCAGAGGAGACACATGGGGCAGTCACATGTCCTCCCCCTTTAGATTGAGCCCCCCAATATGAGGAGGCATGAGTCACCCATGCCAACAGGGCTAGGCAGTAGGTCAGTGGGGCTTTTGTGGAATGCAGTAATGCCTGAAACTGGGCCTTAAGAACCTAAATCTGGAGTTGAGGCTCTTAAATCACTTTGTAGATCTGGTCCCCAATGATGTGAACACAGGTCACACAGAGTGACATAGCTGGGTGTTTACACAGGTAGAAATAGGGAAATAGAGGCATCCTTTTTCATATGTGTACAGACAGAAATCGCCACCACATGCAGCTACCACCGGGGTGAAGCATGGCAAATGTTACTTGTGCACAAAATGCTATTCCACAGTTAAGAATAGAAAAGAAAGAAGAGTATCTTATCCAATTGAAGCTATAGGAAAAATTTTCAGTTAGGCAGAAATCAACTACTCATTGAGAATAAAGGTTAAAAGATAATTTTTATAGACTAGTGAAAGAGTAGTCATGGGGGTAATTTAATTGGCTATTCCAGCCCCTCCTTATCTGGATTTCTTTTCATGTTTACCTGGTCAAAAATAAAAAATTATACTGCTCTACAGTGAAAGCAGAAAGGTTGCTTACTGGCACTGTGGTTACTGCTCCAGGCTGGCACCAGAGAGGTCTGACTTCAGTTCCTAGGACATGTCTATCACTTGTTGGGCTAAGAGAAAGCTGTGAGGAGAGAGCAGCTTTAGCTGCTGAGGAGAGGGGAGAGAAAATTACTGTGAAGTGTCTCTTGGAGTGGGCTATAGATAGATGTTCATATGCACAGAGTGTTCCCATCCAGCCTTTGAGACCTAAAGGAGATGAAAGTGATAAAGGGCATTAAAAAGGGGAGAAGAACAGGCGAAGTCTTTTGTAAAGGACAAAGTGGATTTTTCTCTTTTGAGGCCTGATCCCACTCCACTGATGTCAATGGCAGTTTTGCCACCCATTTCAATGAGTGTAGGACTGATCCCCTGGAAGACATATTCAGAATTACACCTCTCTGGAAAGGCCACTCCTTTTTATTTCCCTTTGACGGGAGAGCTGAAAAACTTGCTCACATTTAAAAGGAGTTGGTGGTGGAGGAGGATAATTGCACTAATCTTCAAAGGATTTGCTCTAATTTGTGCTGAAAGGACAGCAAATCTCTTATTGTTTGAACATATGGCATTTAGGAAGAGGGCCCCAAGTTATTTCGGTGTTTTGTGGTGGAATTTTGCTGATTATTAGGAACAAATATGGCCTTAGTACTGGCATGGTGATGGAGAGACTATTTCCTTGCAAAGCTTCCAACTGTTTGCATCCCAGTAATTATTCAACAAATGGGTTCCACCTGTCGTACATTACCCAGCACATGCAAATGGAACTAAACTATTTCCTGGATTTATATTTTATTTGGACTAACAAAGCCAGGATTTGAACTCACGTGGCAGCAAGAGAACTGAGAATGTTCTGCATCAGAGACTTTGAAAAAAAAAATACAGGACTTTGGCTGTGGCCCTTCTACTCAAATACCTTCAGTAATTCTCACTGAATTCAATGACTCTGACTAACAAAGGCAAAAGCGATCAAATCCACTCTGTCTCAGAGCTGCTCTTGACACATTATTTTATTTCTCGTTATTTATTTCTTACATTTAAATAACTAAAAATATTTTAGCCAACCCCTTCCTTTATCCCCAAATCAAGATTATGATAAAGGCAGATATGACCACTAAAAAAGTATTACACAATACCTGTTATTCAGATTGGACAACAGCCCGTAAAACTCTACTTTACTGGCAGCTTGTATGTCCATATTTCGTTTTTATGCCTTGCACGTTTTCCATGTTGAACTTGGCTTTTTTCAGTAAGGTTATAAATCCTGGCTCCACTGAAGTCAATGGGAGTTTTGCCACTGACTGCAGTGGGGGCAAGGATTTCACCCCACACTCCCCCATACACTCAGAAAATACATTAATATATACACTCTCTGGCAAAGTATTTCAGACTTCAGTGCCCAGAACTAGGTACCCAAAGAGAGAGATGCTGATTCTTATATCAGGGGGTAGCTGTGTTAGTCTGTATCCACAAAAACAACAACGAGTCCGATGGCACCTTAAAGACTAACAGAGTTATTTGGGCGTAAGCTTTCGGGGGTAAAAAATGAAAGTGGTTTTTTACCCATAAAAGCTTATGCCCAAATAACTCTGTTAGTCTTTAAGGTGCCACCGGACTTCTTGTTGTTGATGCTGATTCTTAGGTGCTGAACATCACAGTCACCCACCCCCCACTGTCTTCAGTAGAAGTTGTGGATGCTCAGCACCTTTCAAAGTGAAACTATTCTTTATTTACATGTCAGTGGGTTTGGGTGCCTGAATTTCTAAACTGCTTTTGGTTTCCAGAATTCAAACCGACTCATTTTCCATTGTTGGTGACAAAAATTATTGATAAAATGTCATGGAAACTATCAGAATTCGTGTTCAAAATTATGGTCTATTTCAAAGGTGGCAACAGTTTTGAGCACTAAATTCTGTTTTTGATAAAAGGTTATATTTTGCAGAGAAAAATATTACTTGCAAAAAGTGTTGACTAGCTGTAATATATATGAATGTGTGTTAATATACACACTTATATACACAGATCACATGTTTTGCAAGAGTCAGTCAGAACATGTGGGGCAAGAGGGGTCATGCCAGGCCAGCCTCCCAAACAACACATTAGACCATTCAGAATTGTACTCCTCATGCTGTGAAAAAACACCCCCTGGACTGCTGCAAGTATCAGCGCTGTAAAGTGCCAGTGTAAGCTGTGCTCCCAGTGCTGATAGCTAAGCCCCTCGGGGAGGTGGCCCAGCGCTATGCCGCAAGTACAAAGCCATGTTAAAGCGCTACTGCAGCAGGGCTTTAACGTTGCCAATGAAGATATGCCCTTAAGGCACAATTTGATCCTCAGTAGAGCTGAGCAAATAATTGATTTTTTTAGGTTCAACTACCAAATGGAAAAAATTGGGAAAAAATTCTGTTCATTTCAAACTGCAACTGAATGTTTTGGTTTTTCTCAACCAAACAAAAACAAAAAAATGTCATTTGGGTCATACAAAACATTTCAAACTTCCATTTGAAACAAAATATTTTCAAAACAAACTTAATTTGAATCTGTCGTCATTTTGAAGCTAAATTTCAAAACACTTCATATCTAAAATGTTAGAACACGATATTTCAATTTTTCCTAAATTTATATTTTTCATTTTTTCCCTGAAACTATTTACCGAATTTTAGCCAAACTCACAAATAGTTTGGGTGCTGAGAAAAATGAATTGTTTGGCAAACAGTAATTTCGCAAAACAAAACAAAAAAGTTATGCAACTCTCATATTTAGCATGTAAATGTACACAATGTGGTGGTGATATCCATGTGGAAAATGGCTGAGTCAGGTGATAAATGAGTTTATCACGTGTTTCACCTGCTGTCTATTTATTAATCTATCTCTGCAGGCTTAACTCTACTGTTCCAACCCTCTAAGCACTTTCAGATAGCTGCCATATTTTATTAATGAAATGTCCATAGAAACAACCAGGATGTGGGAAGATTCATTCCTCAACCAGGAATAGTTTTACTATACAAAAAAGTCAAATTTTAGTGTTCAAGGTTTCATAACTCTGCAAAGTTAAAGAATAATCCTTCCTTCCACTGGGAAGGGAAAATCCCAATGTTCTTAATGGGAGTCAGCAGTTGCTTCTTACCCTGAAAGAGTATGAGATATCAGATCTTAAAGCACTGATGGGGTTATGGGGTTTTTGGAGTCATTTTTGGAGGTGGTTTGCTTTTGTTAGTTTTATATTTCTCTCTCTGTGACCCCCTGCACAGATGGATTTAAGGTAACTAAGGCACTTAGCAGTAATAACTCCAATAAAATGTAAAACTCTCTAAAACACTCTTACATTGTTTTTCTATAACCCATGTGGCATATACAGAATACACGACATTGTAGTTTTATCGACACTCATTTGGTATAGCCACATTATTTACATCTTTAGTGAACTATGTCATCATGTAAGTCATCCTAATGCTGAAAAAACCTTTAACACACCACACCATTTTGTATTAAGTCTCTCTCTCACACACACACGCGCGCACACACACACACACACACACACCTGAGATTATTCAAAGAATCTGATTTACTAATTTCATTGATTTTGTTTCTGAAAACCTAGCACAAATATATATAGCAGTAGTAAATTTCTCCATCATTGACAAAACCTCAAGGCTTTTGAACTGGTTAAAAAACAAAACACAAAAAACATTCTTGACATTTGTCAAGCTACTATTACTGCTTGTGAAGGTTACAGGTCTGGTAACAATGGAAACTGAAGTTTTATGTTTATCTTCAGGCCAGGATGGATGGAGATAGCAATAGTACATGCTTTTTCCAAATTGACCTGCTAATGACCTCAATCCTGGCCTAGAGGGACGTGTATCCCTTGGAGTGAGAGGACATTTAACTCTGATGCTAACTCAACTTTGGGACTACCTTGGAAGAAATTGCCTCCTACACTGCAAAATTAAACTGTTAACATACAAATTTTTCAGAAAGTGCTGAAGACATATCTATTTGCTCAGACATAAATGGTAAGCATGAAGAAGAAAAAGATGCCGTATTTTCAATATTTACAAGTCAAACATTTTCTTGTGAAATCTGGATATGAGGCAGCTCTATCTAGACCTTTTACCACATTTGAGAAATTGACTTAGGAGCAAGGTAGAACAAAAAGCTTAATTTCTAAGATATATAACAATTTTGGTTGAATAAGTTGTTGATAAGAAAACAACTCAGATGAAAAGATGGGAGAGGGATTTGAACAAAGGAATTGCTCTGCATGCGTGGGTTTCTATATGGGAAAGGGGATATATACCTTCAATTTGTCCAGCTCAATTTTTTAAAATAAAATTATTGTATAGATGGTATTTGACTCCAGTTAAGATTCACATATTTTTATTACTAGGGAGGTACTCTGTTGGAGAGGTTGCAAGGAAAGGGGAACATACTTGCACATGTGATGGCTGTGTCCAGGAATAGATGGTTTTCGGAAGCAATTATTAGCGATTCATCTTATGACAAAATGCCAGCCCCCCAGAGATTCCCTAAAGAGCTTCCAGTAAAGGATCTACATTTTAAACAAAACAATTTTTTTTACTGTCATCAGCTAGACTTTGTATTGAATATTATTTGAAAAGTTTGACCTATCTTCCTATGGAATTGTGGTATTGTAAAATATCTTCATAATGGAAAGCTTTCACACCAAGAATGTATACAAGAGAAGTGCCATAAAAAGGATACAGGTTTCAGAGTAGCAGCCGTGTTAGTCTGTATTCGCAAAAAGAAAAGGAGTACTTGTGGCACCTTAGAGACTAACAAATTTATTAGAGCATAAGCTTTCGTGAGCTACAGCTCACTTCATCGGATGCATCCGATGAAGTGAGCTGTAGCTCACGAAAGCTTATGCTCTAATAAATTTGTTAGTCTCTAAGGTGCCACAAGTACTCCTTTTCTTTTTATAAAAAGGATAGGTATTTGGAAATTTGGTCACTCTTTCTGGCGTACTCAGAGGAGGAGAGCTTCCCAGCCAGCAAGGCAGAATCTTTAGCGAGGTTCTTTGAATGTTAATCTCATCCAAATAATGCACAATGTAGTATGTTCATATTTGATTGTAACTGGGTGGTTTGTAATATTTATGGTGACAGCAGCCAATGCAAACCGTTGTATATTAAGCCCCAATCTCACAAAGATTTAAGAATATGTTTTACTTTAGACGTTACTTGACTTCAGTGGGATTACTCAGAGTGTGTAAAGTAAAACAGGCTCTTAAGTCTTGGCAGGTTAGAGACCTTACTGGTGTATTTAACTCTGTACTCCCTAGTTGTCTTCATTAAATGCCAGTAATATCTAGGATGATCAAAACAGTTGGCATAAAATAAAAAATTACTCTAACTTTTGCCCCAAACTCAAACTGAACCCATCTTGAGGTTTGAAGAAGTTCAGTTAATATTTTAACTCTCACAATTTCCTTTAATACAAACCTGTTTATTTTTCCTGGTTCTGATCAAGACCAGAGGTTGAAATGCCAAAATGTAACAAAGAAAGGATCTATTCACTGTATTCCCTGGCCCAAGTGGAAGGAAATCCTAACAAAAATCTAGGGGTTAAACTTGTTCTTGTGAGATTTCCAGTCTAATTTTCCAAGAGATTGGAATAGTGTGGAAGAGATCTGAACATCTGAAGGCTTATCCAAACCCAAACTTTTGAGTTTCATCCATCACTAGCAAAATATATTGCCTGCCATAATTTTCTTATTTATGGCAGAATGATCATATATATGGTATTGATGCAACCAGAATATGTGTGTAGTGAAGACTATTTCTTACTGCCCTCCCCTTTGTTGATTAATAGAATCATTGAATTGGAAGGCACCTCGAGAGGTCATCTAGTCCAGTCCCCTGCACTCATGGGACTAAGCATTATCTAGACCATCCCTGACAGATGTTTGTCTAACCTGCTCTTAAAAATCTCCAGTGATGGAGATTCCACAACCTCCCTAGGCAATTTATTGCAGTGCTTAACCACCCTGACAGTTAGGAACTTTTTCCTAATGTCCAACCTAAACCTACCTTACTGCAATTTAAGCCTGTTTCTTCTTGTCCTAACCTCAGGGGTTAAGGAGAACAATTTTTCTCCCTGCTCCTTGTAACAACCTTTTATGTGCTTGAAAACTGTTATGTCCTCTCTCGGTCTTCTCTTTTCCAGACTAAACAAACCCACTTTTTTCAGTCTTCTATCATAGGTCATGTTTTCTAGACCTTCAGTTATTTTTGTTTCTTTTCTCTGGACTTTCTCCAGTTTGTCCACATCTTTCTTGAAATGTGGCGCCGAGTACTGGACACAATATTCCAGTTGAGACCTAATCAGCACGGAGTAGAGCGAAAGAATTACTCCTCCTGTCTTGCTTACATCCTGCTAATATATCCCAGAATGATGTTCGCTTTTTTTGCAACAGCATTACACTGTTCACTCTCATTTAGCTTGTGGTCTACTATGACCCCCAGATCCCCTTCCGCAGAACTCCTTCCTAGGCAGTCATTTCCCATTTTGTGTGTGTGTGCAACAGATTGTTCCTTCCTAAGTGGAATACTCTGCAATTTGTCCTTCTTGAATTTCATCTGATTTGCTTGAGACCCTTTCTCCAGTTTGTCCAAATCATTTTGAATTTTAATCCTATCCTCCAAAGCACTTGCAACCCCTCCCAGCTTGGTATTGTCTGCAAACTTTATACGTGTACTCTCTTTGCCATTATCTAAACCAGGGGTTGGCAAACTATGGCACACGTGCAAAAGACGGCACACGAGCTGATTTTTAATGGCATGCTGCTGCCTGCCGGATCCCAGCCGCCGGCCCTGCTCAGCCTGCTGCCGAACCCAGGCTGGGTCCCCAGCAGGCCGCAGCGTGCCATTAAAAATCCTGCCCGCCCCGGCCCGTTCTTCTCTGCCCCCCCACCCTGGGCAGGGTGAAGAAGCTTGGTCCTGCCGGCGGCTGCTGCTGCTGCAGAGCAGGCAAGCTCCCGCCTCTCCCCCCAGTGTGCTGCGTTCCTGCCCCTCCTCCTCTCCCTGCCGCCGATCAGCTGATGACCCTTGTGCGGGAGGGGGAGAAGTGGAGCCGCAGCGGGCTCGCTGCTCTGGGAGGAGGTGGAGAAGAGGTGAGGACGGGGCCGTAGGGTGGAGTCAGGGCATATCCCCTCCAGCCCCCTGCTGTGAGCTGCTCTGGGCAGGGGGCTGGGAGCACCCCCACAACCCCAGCACCATACCCCAGCCCTCTGCCCTGACCCCTACACCTCCTACACACAATCCCAGTCCCCTGCCCTGAGCCCTGCACTCCCCCTCACACAAACCCGGCCTTCTGCCCTGAGCCCTGAACCCCCCTCACACATACCCAGCCCTCTGCCCTGACCCGTGCACCTCCCACACACTCCAGCTGCAGGAGCTCCTGCACCCCACCCCCATCCCGCCACATTCCCACCTGCACCCCTCGCACCGAATGGGAGCTGCCCAGGTAAGCACTTCACACCCAAACCTCTTGCCCCAACCCTGAGCCCCCTCCCTCATTCTAGTTCCTGGCCAGACCCTGCACCCCAGCCCCCAGCCTGCTCCTTCACCCCCAGCCCTGTGCTCAGTGCACTCCCACCCTCAGCTCAGTGGAGAGAGAAAGAAAAAGAGCTAGAACCAGGGAGAAGGTAGGTACCCACTCTATGTGGGCAGGGCCGGGATCTCAGACAGGCAGCGGGCTGAGCGGGGCCGGCAGCAGGAACACTGGCTGGCAGGAGCGGGCGGATGGAACCCCAGACCGGCAGCGGGCTGAGTGGCAGCAGGCTGAGCCACTCAGCCCACTGCCAGTCTGGGGTCCTGGCCGCCGATCCCGCTCAGCCTGCTGCTGGTCAGGGGTTCTGGCTGCCAGCCCCTTGCCAGTCAGGGGTCCTGACCGCAGGCCCTGCTCAGCCTGCTGCCAACCTAGGTGAACGGAACCCCAGGCTGGCAGCGGGCTGAGCGGGCCGACGGCGTAAGATCAGCATTTTAATTTAATTTTAAATGAAGCTTCTTAAACATTTTGCAAACCTTGTTTACTTTACATACGATAATAGTTTAGTTATATAATACATAGCCTGATAGAGAGACACCCTCTAAAAAATTAAAATGTATTACTGGCACGCGAAACCTTAAATTAAAAATGAATAAATGAAGACTCGGTTCACCACTTCTGAAAGGTTGCCAACCCCTGATCTAAATCATTGATGAAGATATTGAACAGAACCTGACCCAGAACTGATCCCTGCGGGACCCCACTCATTATACCCTTCCAACATGACTTCCAACATTATACCCTTCCAACAGTGAACCACTGATAACTACTCTCTAGGAATGGTTTTCCAACCATTTATGCACCCACCTTATAGTAGCTCCATCGAGGTTGCATCTCCCTAGTTTGTTTATGAGAAGGTCATGGGACCTTCAATCAAAAGGTTTATTAAAGTCAAGATATACCACATCTACCGCTTCACCTGTATTCATAAGGCTTGTTACCCTCTCAAAGAAAGCTATCAGGTTGATTTGACATGATTTGTTCTTGACATATCCAAGCTGATTGTTGCTCATCTTCTAGATGCTTGCATATTGATTTCTTAATTATTTGTTCCATTATCTTTCTGGGTAAAGAAGTTAAACTGACGGATCTGTAATTCCCTGGGTTGTCCTTATTTCTCTTTCTATAGATTGACACTATATTTCCAATCTCTTGGAATCTCTCCCGTCTTCCATGACTTTTCAAAGATAATTGCTAATGGCTTAGATATATCCTCAGTCACCTCCTTAAGTATTCTAGGAAGCATTTCATCAGGCCCTAGTGACTTGAAGACATCTAACTTGTCTAAGTAATTTTTAACTTATTCTTTCCCTATTTTAGCCTCTGATCCTACCTTATTTTCACTGGCATTCATTTTGTTAGACATCCAATCACCACCAACCTTCCTGGTGAACACCAAAACAAAAAAGTCATTAAGCACCTCTGTCATTTCCCCATTTTCTATTATTTTTCCCCCATCATTGAGTAACAGGCTTATCCTGTCATTGGTCTTCCTCTTGCTTCTAATGTATTTGTGGAATGTTTTCTTATTACCCTTTATGTCTCTAGCTAGTTTGATCTTGTTTTGTACCTTGGCCTTTCTAATTTTGTCCCTACATACTTGTTTATATTCATCCTTTGTAATTTGACCTATTTCCACTTTTTATAGGACTCTTTTTTGACTTTTAGATCCTTGAAGATCTCCTGGTTAAGCCAGGGTGGTCTCTTGCCATGCTTCTTATCTTTCCTACGCAGTGGAGTAGTTTGCTCTTGTGCCCTTAATAATGGCTCTTTGAAAAACTGCCAACTGTTTTCAATTTTTTTTCCCCTTAGACTTGCTTCCCATGGGATCTTACCTACCAACTCCCTAAGTTTGCTAAAGTCTGCCTTCTTGAAATCCATTGTCTTTATTTTGCTGTTCTCCCACCTACCATTTCATGATCACTTTTTTTACACAATACTATCCCACTACTGTAGATAGAGACTGATCCTGCTGAAATCAACAAAATTATTGACTCCAAGAATGGCAAATATAT
The DNA here is from genome assembly GCF_009764565.3 of Dermochelys coriacea. Lineage (NCBI taxonomy): Eukaryota > Metazoa > Chordata > Testudines > Dermochelyidae > Dermochelys > Dermochelys coriacea. The sequence goes on from NC_050069.1 coordinate 199,722,640, forward strand.
ACACACAAATATAACCTGTCTGTGTGTTTTAGTAGTTTTCAGGTTTTTATTGAGTGCATCCTTTATCAGTTTAAAGATTTTCTATAGTGCTCATCACTAAGGTATCTAGCATCCTGATTGGTGTCAAATATCATGTGTATGCACATACACAACTAGAACCCCATTTACTATGTTTTAGTGATGTACATGACCAGTAATACACTAAAATTAAAACTACAGTGAAATAATGTATTTTACTTTCTCTAGACTTCAATACATTTCCAAAAGAGATATACTTGTAGTTTATTGCAGCCCAACAAAAGTATATATTAATTAATAGTACTAGGACTGGAAATTGCTAATATTGTGGTACTACAACATTCATTATTGGAGCTCAAACACAGACAGTGCCTATAACAAGAAAGAGAAAGGGATATCTCAAATAAAAGTAGGAAAACTCTAGTCATTTGGGGTGAAACTTTCAGAAGTGCCATAGGCACTTAGGAGTAAAGTGTCCACTGATTTTCAATGAAAGAAAGACTTTATAAAGTGGAACTTAAGCTCCTAAATCACTTCAGCTCTTCTGGAACTTTTACATATGGTCAATGTAACAAGCATAAACAGGAAGAAACAATATTAAAAAGTATAGTTATTTCAAACTCAGTCAAATTCTACCTTCAGATGCACGTATGCAGGAAATCAACAGGAGATACTTTTGTGTATCCAATAGCAAGGTTTAGTCAAATGGCTTCTGTGGTGGAACAAGTTACTACCACACATGACAGTGCACAAATCTATATGTCATATTATTTATCACAGCCATGAATCATTGTTTCCAGCACCGCATCCTGTCAGGAGATTTCACAAAACGTATTAAGTTAGCTCCCAATCCTGTTGTCTAAGTTTAAAAAACTTTTCACATTGCAGCCCCAATTCCCACTAAAGACAAACCCAATGGCTCCTAAAAGGTTTACCTCAGACTTGATTTGTAAAAGCAAATGCAAAACACAATATTATACAGCAAATACCATACTTCTGGGTGCTAAACATCTAATTATTCATAATGTTAAATCAGGGATACAAACGTTTGAGAATTAACATGCCAAAGACATGAAACTTTGTTCGAGATATCAGAAAAAATTTAAGCCCAGACTTCCAACCTTTTCAAATGTACACGAAGTGACCAAAGAGCCAGAGTTAAGTTGGGCATACACAATTTTTCATGGCCTATCCTGCCAACTGGCTAAGGTTAAGACACTACATTTCTGTATGTTAAAATGTTGGCTCCTACCAGCTATTATTTCTACTCCTGCCAAAGTGACAGCAAACTCAGTTGATACTGCAGCTACTCTGCCATCTCCCCCTGCTGCACTGAACCAAGGCTGACTATGAAGGGCCAACTCAGAGTGAAGTGGGAACTTGGCAGCGGATGGGCGTCACAACCTGCAGATGCTCAGGCGTGTTGTCACAAAAGACATGTCAAGTCAGTAGGAGCTGGTCATTGAAAGCTTTCATTTCTCTGCATTACAAATAAATGGGTTAAAAGGTGGGAAAAGGAGATCTAAACTCACATGGGAATTACCACGATACTCTGTGGAAACTTCACCTATAGATACTGTTCAACCTGTTTCCATTAGACTAATACAAGTACCCCAAATAGCAAACCTTACTTAGTTAATTGCATCAAACAACACTTTTAAAAACATGTTTAGCTATATGGCCAAAGCCTATTTGTATCTGTCCCATAGATCCCCAATGAGGAGGATGACTTTTATATTGGATGCTCTAGCCTAGGTAGCATTGAATGCTATTCTGTCACAGATTTCTTGAAAAAGCATGTAAAGATTTCCTGTTCCAGGTATATTGTTTGTAAATATATCCTCCTAACAGAGCCTGGAGAATAATACATCTTGTATTCTAATAAAGTAATTATTAAAATACATAATTATTGAAATAAGCACATCAACTCCCAGTCATTAAAATCCTTCTAAACAGAGCAGCATGATAGCTTAGGCTATTAGAAAGCTTGGCAGCAACCCAACGCCTACAATAGCTTCTAATTAATTGATCTCACCTCTAATCTGCTATTGTTAGCCTACTGCTGATCATTTGTTTGGCCTACAGAGCCTATTGCCCCTTTCATTTGATTGTATTTGTTACTGTACCCTCTCTATCTCTTTCAATTAAGCACAGGTTAAGTGGTTCAACCGCAAGAGAATAGGAGATAATGGCACCAATCAAAGTAATCTCTTTAATTTGCTAAATGGATTACAGGGAAACCCCAGCCAAAGTGAAGTCATAGCTGGTGACCTTCACTTGAACTATACACAAAGAGTATCTAATTATTAACCCACCACATGCCAAATTTTATAGCTATATAATAAAACTGTACGGTATTACAATCCTAGTAGGGATGTTCTCACTACAGAGCTCTCCATTACAAAATTATTCCCACTGTAAAAAAAAACTACATTGGCTCACTCTCAAATATGCCACATACCTTACTTTCAAGTGCAACAAACATCTAGATATAACAATCAGAAAACAGCACCGCACTCAAGTCAAGTGAGTGGATTTATTATCTCTTTAAGGACATGCTCGTGGTAGACTTCATTTTTCATATTTGTACTTTAAATGCAAATTCAGTTTCACAGTCACTATTGCTTTTGCTGACCATGTAAAAATTTTAATATTAAACAAGCTTTGTGCTTAAACTGGTAAGTGGGCTCCCACTCCCCTTCTTCTCCTAAAGCATTTTTGAGAAAGCAAAAGAGCTACCTGACCAGTATTTTGGCTGACTGTGTCCTTGGCTAATCAGTCAGGCAGTGAATTTAACAATGTGAGCTGCATAAGACAGAGGGTCATTTCCATATAATGACAAGGAAATCAAGGGTATTGGAAAGAAAAAAAGGTAGGAGGGACAATACAATTTCACAGAAAGTGATACTTGTCTTATCCAGGAGACTGAGCCTTTTACAAGTACTTGGTCTCTTCACCTTCTAAAACATTTCTTTATTATGGTAAAGCAGAGGTTATCAAGTATAATTCTGCTGCAGCTGGAAGAACTAAACATGCACCAGATGTTACAGGACAGTAACAGACGGTGATATCACTTTACACTTTTGTTATGTCCTCCATAGAAAGATTTCTCCTTACTCACATTAATTCACTTGTAAAAGCCCTGTGAGCTACTAAGTATTATTGCCATTTTGCAGATGAGGCAAATGGAAAGAGGGGGATAGATTCTCAACTGGTATAAAGGGAAAGTTACTCATCTTGCAGTAACAGAGGTTCTTTGAAATGTGTCCCCCTGTGGGTGCTCCACTCCAGATGACGGTGCGTCCCGGCGCCATTGATCAGAGATCTTTGGTAGCAGTCAAGATGCATGCGCTCAGCTACTGTCTCGCAGTCTCGTTAGAATCTTCCTGAGCACGCGCCCCCCACGTCCTCCTCAGTTCCTTCTCTACTGTGGAGAGGTCAGAATAGTACTCCAAAGTAAAGGGGAGGAGGGTGGAGAGTGGAGCACCCACAACGACACACATCTCGAAGAACCTCAGTTACTGCAAGGTGAGTAACTCTCTTCTTCTTTGAATGCAGTCCCTGTGGGTGCTTCACTCCAGATGAATGTGGAGCAGTACCCACTATGGCTGGTGGGACTTTGGAGTGGCGGCAGTGAGTACTGTAGACAGTACTGTGTGGCCTACTATGGTATCTGCCGTGGCATCCTATGCGATAGCATACTGTTTGGTAAATGTATGTTCAGATGACCAAGTGGCCGCCTTACAGATATCAGGAATGGGTACGTTATGGAGGAAGGCAACGGATGTTGACATAGCTCGAGTAGAATGAGTTCTAATGCCTTCAGGCGGTTGAGCATTCTGAATGCGGTAACACGATCTAATGCAATCAGAGATCCACTTGGAAAGGCGTTGCTTAGAGATAGCCGCACCCTTCGATCTCTTGGTAGTGGAGACAAATAGTTACGAGGACTTACGAAATGGTTTAGTCCTCTCTAAATAGAAGGCAATTGCTTGTCTGACGTTGAGGGTATGCAGAGTCGCCTCATGAGTTTGGGATAGAATGTAGGTAAGTATATTGGTTGGTTAAGGTGGAAAGTGGACACCACCTTAGGGAGAAATTTAGAGCGTGGTCGCAGGGTAATTTTGTCTTTAGAAAAGGTTGTGTGGGGAGGATAAGCCATCAGGGTGCTTATTTCCCCTACTCTCCTTGCTGATGTTATAGCAACCAAGAAAGCTACCTTCACGGACATGTGAAGAACAGATAAGGTAACTAAGGGTTCGAATGGAGGTTTCATAAGACCACAAAGAATGAGGTTGAGATTCCATGCAGCTGCCGATGCATAAATCTCAGGGTAGAGATTTTGTAGGCCCGTGAGAAAGCATTTTATGGTGGGGTGAGCAAAGAGTGAATAGCCATCTAGTGAATCATGGAAGGTGGTGAGGGCCGCAAGGTGTACTCTGATGGAGCTGAGCGAGAGTCTGTCCTGTTTTAGTTTTAAAAAGTAGTCTAGGATGTTAGGGAGGGTCACAGTATGGGGTATTATATGTTTATTTGAGCATCACAGGGAGAAGCACTTCGACTTCTGCAAGTTTTACAGTAAGTTTTAAGAGTGGAGTCTTTTCTACTATGCAGAAGGACATATCGGACTTCCTCAGAACAGGCTAGTTTGTGGGTCTGGAACTATGCGGTCAGGTGAAGTTTCTAGAGCTGAGGGTGAAGAATCCATCCGTTGTCCTGAGAAAGCAGATCTGGTCTGTTGGGGAGAGTCCATGGAGGACGGGCAGACATGTGGAACTGGTAAGTATACCATGTCTGTCTTGGCCAAGCCGGGGCAATAAGCATGACCCGGGCCTTGTCATCTCTGATCTTGCGCAGGACCCTGTGTATCAGAGGGATCGGCAGAAAGGCTTACATGAGAGAGTTGTTCCACAGGATCAGGAACGCGTCTCCTAGGGATGCAATCCCGAATCCCACTCAGGCGCAAAATAGATGACATTTGCAATTCTGGGTTGTGGCAAAGAGGTCTATTGATGGGGAGCCCCAGTGGGAGAAGAGCTGTTGTAGAAACACGGGGTGCAATTCCTATTCGTGTCCTGTGGAGAAGTGGCTGTTGAGTGCGTCAGCAGTAGTGTTGTGACAGCCAGGTAGGTACGAAGCAATGATTTGTATGTGGTGTTGTATGCACCAATTCCATAACTGGATGGCCTCCATGCATAGGGAGTGTGATTCGTGTTCCCCCATCTGTTGATGTAAAACATACATGCTATATTGTCTGTTAGGACCCGGACAGATTTGTTCTTTACCAGGGGAAGAAAGTGAAGGCAGGCTTGTCTCACTGCTCTGAGGTCTAGGAGATTTATGTATAGATGCGTCTCTGGTGGCGACCAGCAGCCTTGTGCCATGTCCCCCCCCAGATACGCTCCCCAACCAATCAGGGAAGCATCCGTGGTGAGCATGGAGGATTGTTATTGGAAGGGAACGCCCATGCAGAGGTTCTCTGGTCTCGTCCAGCATTGCAGGGAAGCTAGTAAGTTCGCTGGAGGTGTTAGCAGCATGCAGAGGCTGCGCCTGCTGGGTTTGTAGTTGGAGTTGAGCCAGCCCTAAAGACATCTCATGTGCAGCCTGGTGTACTTGACCATGAAGGTGGTGGCTGCCATGTGGCCAAGGAGCTGTAGGCAAATTCTTGCCTGTGTCCTGGGACGAACAGAGAGCGTACGTATGAGATGTATGATAGCGAGGAATCTGTTGTGTGGGAGTGAGGCTCTGGTTCTAATTGAGTCCAGGTGAGCTCCAATGAATTCAATCTGCTGTGTAGGTGTCAGGTGGCTTTTTGGACGTTTATTTGCAGGCCTAAGCTGTGGAAGAGGGAGATGGCAAAATGGGTAGCTTGTAGCATCTCGTCGTATGAGTTGCCTTTGATGAAGCAATCATCTAGGTAGGGGAAAATTATGATCCCGTGTCTGCGGAGGTGGGCCACAACTACAGCTAGGGTCTTGGAGAATACTCTCGGTGCTGTGGAGAGTCCAAAAGGGAGTACCCTGTATTGGAAATGGTCGTGTCCGATTGTGAATCGTAGGAAGCATCTCTGGGCTAGATGAATGGATATATGAAAATAGGCGTCCTGTAGGTCATGGGCTGTGAACCAGCCCCCTTGTTCCAGCGCAGGTATTATTATGCCCAGCATGACCATCTTGAATTTCTGTACCCTTATGAATTTGTTCAGTCGGCGTAGGTCTAGTCTATAGGCCTCCATTCCCCGGTCTGTTTCTGGGTCAGAAAGTAGTGGGAGTACTTTTCCTCAATGTTGTGTCGCCACAGGTTCCACCTCACCTAGCTGTAGAAGATGAGCCACTTCTTCGCAAAGTAGGTGCTCATGAGAGGAGTCCCTGAAGAGGGATGGGGAAGGGTAGGAAGGTAGGATATAAAAGGGATAGAGTAATTGGACTAAACTATTTCCAGGACCCAACGGTCCTGTGTAATCTGCTGCCAGGCATGGTGGAAAACCTGGAGGCGGTGGCCAAATGGGCAAGTAGGCAGTGGAGTCAAGGGTGGTTGTGCAGACCCTCGACCAACACTTCAAAATTGTTCTTTATTTCCTGATGGGTGGGAGGTGGCTGTCTGCACTTGGTTTTGACTGCGCCAAGGTGGTCTAGGGCAATTCCTGGGTATATCGTATGGTCTGGCCTGAGGCCGGTGATACTGCCATGTGTGTGGCCTCTGATAAGGTTGAAACCATTGTCTCTTGGGATGGGTAGATGCCCAGGGTGTGCAGGGGCGCTCTAGAGTATGAAAGACTTCATCCGTTTTCTTGGAAAAGAGTTTATCTTTATCAAAGGGGAGGTCCTCCACTTTGGTCTGCAGGTCTTTGGGGATACTGGATGCAGAGAGCCAAGAAGATCTGCGCAGTTGCAGTAGTGCGGGCTGCTGTGTCTGCCATGTCTACAGATGCTTGTAGGGCTATTCTAGAGACCAGTTGGCCCTCAACGAAGACTGACTTAAGGTCTGCTCTCTTGTCCTCCGGGATATGGGAGGTAAAATCGAAGAGTTTTCGAAGTCGTAGCTTGCAAGTAGGGCAGAAGAGTTTGCAATTCTGAATTGTAGAGTGGAAGGCGTATAAACCTTGTGGCCCAAGATGTGAAGGCGTTTGAGGTCCTTGTCTTGCGGGGTGGGCCGGTAGTGTGGCTGTTTCGTCCTGTGTGTTGCTGCATCCACTACAAGAGAATTTGGTTGTGGATGAGAGAATAAGAAGTCTACGTCCTCAGCAGGAACATAATATTTATGTTCAGACTTTTTGCAAGTTGATAAGATAGGCTGGGGTCTGCCAGAGTGTGTCAGCTGGTTCTAGGACTGCTTCATTTATGGGAAGCGCGATCTTTGAGGGCGCAGAGGGTTGGAGAATTTTGAGGAGTCTGTGTTGTGTCTCCTGGACCTCCTCTAAAGTGATGTCTTGGCAGAGTGCCACCCTCTTGCAAAGTTCCTGGAACTGTTTGAGGTCGTTCACATTCTGTGGAGGCGGAGGCACGAGGGCTCTGTCTGGAGCTGACGGGAGTTAGGAGTCGGCGAATCAGGGTATGGTCCATAGCCCACCTCTTCAGAGGGGGATTCAGGCGCTCTAGAAGACGGCGCTGGAGATGGAGGCGCAAAAGGAGCTTGTGGTCTGGTGGAAGAAGCATGAGGAGGAGTGGCAGTAGGTGTTGGACAAGGATACCAGTGAGGCCAAGGCATGGGGTAAGAAGTTAGGTGTCACCCACGGGGGGGGGGGGGGGGGGGGGGGCAAAGTAGGGAAACTGAGGCTGGCGGTTGTGAGCTGTGATCTGAGGTGTAAAAGGTTCCGGTGGAGGAAGAGAGGCAGGTGGGGAGAACTCCACCTGCTGCTGCATATCAGGCTCGCTGTTAGTAAAGGTGGTCAGGTCAGGTGGGGATCAAACAGCGAGTGCTGCGTGTCCAGGAGCAGAGAGTTAGGCTCAGGTGCCTTTGAGAGGTCGTCCTGACTGAGGAACTGTTGTTGCTGCTCCCTGGGCTGTAATTCCACTGCACACAATCTGTGCTCAGAGGTGTGCACAGAGTTTTGTTTGACTTTCCCTGGTGCCGCGGGTTGCTTATAGGTGCCCTGCGGGAGATCCACTGCTGCTACCTGAGTGGTAGGCAGGCTCACTGCCGACATTCTTTTTGGTACCAGGGTAGAGCGCGCTGTCGGCAGCAGGTCTATTTTCGGTACCGAGGGGACCGGTGCCAAGGGGACCTTCCCAGTATGAGAGGTCAGGTCCCTGCCTCTGCGCTCCGCGGGAGCCGTGGCTGAGGTGCTGGGACAGTCGGAGGCACCTGCCTTTGGCACTGTCAGCACTGAGGGTAAGGATCTCGCAGGAGACCCTTTACCCTTGTGAAAGTCTCTGCAGGGAGACAGTTGGACTTCTTGCCTCTTCACCTGAGAGGGTGAAGCCATGCTCCCAATTGATTCGGACCTGGCTGGGGAGAGTGAGGGAAAGGGTTTGCCATTGCTCATCTCCAGAGACGACTGCACCAATTTCTGCATGTGAAGCATTTTCAGCCGCAGGTCCCTGTCATGATGAGCCCTGGCTTTGTGGCTCGTGCAATGGACACAGAACGTGAGTGTCCATTGGACTTTGGCATAGAATCCTGACAGGAAGCACATTTTTTGAATCCTGAAGCCCCTGGCATTATTGTGCTAGGAATGCCAGGAGAGAGTGTCTCAGTGGGAGATGAACGAAGAAAAAGGGTGGGGTTTTTTTGTTTTTGTTTTTTTAAACTAAATAACTATTCTAAAGGAAGGGAAACAACTGGGTTGCTACTAACTAACTATTTCTATGTTCTTTGTAATTGTTTCCTTCAGAAACCAGGGAAGAGAATTAGCACTGCCCCGAGTCCCATCTTCAGCCGAGGATGGTTGAGAAGGAACTGAGGGGGGTGCGGGATGCGAGCGCTGTCAGGGTTCCTTCCCCACTCTGAACTCTAGGGTACAGATGTGGGGACCTGCATGAAAGACCCCCTAAGCTTATTCTTACCAGCTTAGGTTAAAAACTTCTCCAGGTTACAAACTTTGCCTTGTTCTTGAACAGTATGCTGCCATCACCAAGCATTTTAAACAAAGAACAGGGAAAGAGGCCACTTGGAGACGTCTTCCCCCAAAATATCCCCCCAAGTCTTACACCTCCTTTTCTGGGGAAGGCTTGATAATAATCCTCACCAATTTGTACAGGTGAACACAGACCCAAACCCTTGGATCTTAAGACCAATGAAAATCAGTCAGGTTCTTAAAAGGAGGATTTTATTTAAAAAAAAAGAAAGGTAAAAATCATCTCTGTAAAATCAGGATGGAAAATACTTTACAGGGTATTCAAATTCAAAACACAGAGGATCCCCCCCTGGGCGAAACCTTAAAGTTACAGAAAACAGGAATAAACCTCCCTCTTAACACAGGGAAAATTCACATAAAACAATAGAAACTAATACGCCTTGCCTGGCTTACCTATACTGGTTGCAATATTGGAGACTTAGGTTAGGATGGGTTGGAGATGGATTTCTGTCTGGCCTCTCTCAGTCCCAAGAGAGAACAAACATGTAAACAAAGAGCACAAACAAAAGCCTTCTCCCTCCCCCTCCTCCCACCCAAGATTTGAAAGTATCTTGTTCCCTTATTGGTTCTTTGGGTCAGGTGCCAGCCAGGTTAGCTGAGCTTCTTAACCCTTTACAGGTTATTGTCTGGATGTTGCCTCTTGCCGGGAGGGATTTTATAGCACTGTATACAGAAAGGTGGTTACCCTTCCCTTTATATTTATGACACGCGCTCAGGCAGACTCTAACAAGACCACGGGACAGCAACTGAGCACATGCGTCCCGGCCGGGCACTGCTACCGAAGATCTCCGATCAACAGTGCCACAGGGACAGCACTCAATGAAGATTCAGCATAGCTCCACTGAAAGACTATCCCTAAATATCTTGGTCAAGATCCTAAAAAAGTCCCTTTACAAAAAAAATTGGGACTAGGTCTCCTAATTTCCAGTCCTCGGTTTTACTCTAAGGTCATATCTTCCTCCTAATGTATGCAGTGACATTTTACAGCATAAGATCAAGAACCACAGTTTCCACTCTGAAGTAAGGTTTAGAGTTTTGGCTTATTCACACATCGATTTTTTGCCTTGCCATTCTTTTATAGCGATCCTTGTGATGTTCATTGTTCCAGATACATATTCACATAATGCACGTTTGGGCACAGGATTGAATATATTCAGATGTTTCCTATTTTATGAGGTAATTACCCAAACTTCTAGCAATGTTGTTAATACAGCAAATTTCTGATCTAATAGGAGGTCATCTTTCCATTTAACAGTGTTTGCTGTTTGCATAATAAATGTCCAGTAATTTGACATTCTCCTATAGTTCCACTTTTGGCCCCAGTTCCGCAATGCACTAAAATATGTACTTAATTGATGTCGAAGTGGGATCTATATGTATGACACTATTGTCCTCAGAAAAACATTTCTAAAAATTGCTTGTATTGTTAGCATAGTCCTACTTTGGCTTTCCTGTAGTATTATAAAGATTGTGGGAGGATCTAATTCTGCCACCTACAGTCACTTTGGTGGGTACGTAATTATTCCCATGAGCTGAGTTGCGTAAGAAAGGTGCAACTAAACATTTGTTAGAATGGCAGAATCAGGCCTCAGTGTTGTAAATTAATTGTACTATTGCACAAGTACCCTCCAACTCCTCCTCTTCAATAAGCATTACTCCTAATTTTGCTTCCACCATACCTTCTTGGGAGGTAAATTTTCTGCTCATTTCTTCCATATATAGATGTGGCTATTATTTAGAGGTGATTTATTTATACCAGCATATGTGAAGCAAATCTAATATCTAATTTCCAAATGTTGATAGAAGGTTGTATTTGGGAGTGCACCTTTGGTGTAACTCCAACAAGCTCAATGGAGTTAACACAAGGAATAAATAAAATTTATTGGGTTTTACATATCAAACATTTTCTCTGTAAAGAAATCTTCTAGTTTTTAAAATCATTCTACTTTCCATTTACTTTGTAGACTTTAAAAGGCAACAACAGGAATTTGGGGCTTACCTGATGGGCATCACTAGGGACTAGATCTGAAATTCTACGAGTTCAGAGGTGCTGGAATCTGAGGTTCCAATTAGGTTCAGTACTGAGTTAGTGGCCAGCTGCACAGTTTCACTTCACTGAAATTAAGAAGTATTCAGATCTGGAAAGTTAACACAAAGAAGCTTCTCTGCTTACACACCTGAACAGGGGGGTAGCCAAATCTGGTCCTTGCATGATTGGAACACAAGGGCAAAGAAGCATGATAGTGGAGCTAGACACTCCTCAAGGGCTGCAATGACAATAAACCAGCCCAGGGGTGATGTGCACATCCTCAGCATTGGAATTTTGCCTCTCTGTGTGCATGCACGATGTATGCCTCTGGGGAATGGAGTCCTGCCTCCCCTTCTTCACCTTCTAGAGTCACTACAGAGCACTTTGATTGCAAAACACCAGGGTCAAAACCAGCAGCTAGTCTTTAATATTCAACTACTTAGTCTCTTTTGGGTGCACTTGCTGTCCCCTGAAAGGAAATCTTATTATTTTGGGCAGGAATAAAAAAGTGCAGACCACCTTTTAAAAACAAAAACAAAAAAAAGACTTTTTTACAGATTGAAAGCAGTTATGAAAGGCCTAATTTAAGCAGCCACGTGTAAAACAACAGAAAAGCTGCTGTGGAAATAGCTAAACAACAACTTAAAGCCAGAAATATCCTTTTGCTGAATCACTCAAATATTAGAACTAAAGTCATCATGACTCCACAAAGGAAATTTTACTTATAACATTTGGTATGCTAGACAATACATACCATTCAACACAACAGGGATGTCGAAACTTCTTTGGAATTCTTAGATTAAAGGTTACAGAAAGTGGTTCTGACTAATATTAACCAAACCTCAACACAATCCCAAAAGGTTTTTAGACCAGCTTGATTTGGTTTTGTTTTACATGAAGAGACCTTTTCTGAGCTCTCTTAACATCAAGCAAAGAATGACATTATCACTCAGGGCCACCAAAACAGGACAGAAAAAAAAAGAAGATAGAGGCACAAGAGTAAACCAGACCATGCTCACATTACAGAAAATGATCTTGCTTGGAAACTGAAAGGAACAACAGAACTAGTCTATAACATCTGTTGTACTACCACTGGAAAAAAAAAAACTTAGAACAGGATGTGATGCGCCGGGAAAAAAATTAACTACAGCATCCAAGCTTTTAAAAATCAATAGCTGATTTTCAATGCAAGATTTAAATCCATCCACTCCTCAAAAGTATCCGAGTTTAATAAGCAAGACAGTTGCAAATTTTTGCAACCCCAGTACAAACAAAATAAACCAGGATAGCAAAAGGAATTTGTGAGTAACAAGCTAGTAGCCAAAGGTTCTGATGAATATTTATGTCTAAAAAGAATCTGCTTTAGTTTCTAGAAATTAGCCAGTAATAGGATAATTATGGACAAAATACCTAAGAGAACAACCTCAGAGGAAGAAGAAACTTGTTCAGCCAAGTACACATAGAAGCATCTAAAATTACCATCTTTTATTCCAACTCCTGGTTATTCAGAATCTAATCTGTAATGGAGGAAGGTAACTAAATACAAATGAATTGTTAAGAAAAACAGAGTGTATGCTTGAATATTTAACAGCTGGCACAGCTGGACTGGATTATTGAACAATGAAATTCAATGTGTTATCCGTTAGTAAAGGGAGAAAGCTCTTCAAATAAACCATAATTTAAGAAGTTAAGTGATGAGTATTTATAATGGTAAATACAATTTTCCTACAACTCAACTGGCTATTAGATCTCACAATGAAGATGCCATTTCACAAATACAGACAAATTAAATCCTACTGCCCACATCCAGTTTGTTCCAGACAGTCTGTTAGAGTGAATAGCTTCTTAACTTCATTTTATAGTGAAAAAACAAAATAGGGTTTCTTTGAGAATTTTTTTTTAAATTGTAATTTAATACGTTTCCTTCAGCACTGAGAATTCAACAAAGTCTCTATATGCCCTCATTCACTTTAGATCACATAAGAGAAATCTCATGAACATTTTCAATCACCTCTTATCTATATTGGATGCTGTCACTGTAAGTAAGAAGCTTATCTTGGATATTGACCCTGCTGAATTCTACTTCATGCATTTTACTGAAACTGCAAACTCTTCTGCTGCTTTCAATAATATAGAAAGTACACTCTAAAGAACACGGGACTGTGCCAACTCTATGGGGTTGCAAAAACCCAGTAAGCCTACGGATGGTAAGCTGTTTGCTTGGAATAGGGATAAGAATTAAAAGGTATGTCCCCTTTTAAACTCTCTATTCCTCGGTACTAAAGCCTCATCAATCTCCTTCAAGGCAGGTAACACTGTCCCCCTTCATCTGCATATTTTTCTGTGGTTTGCATTTTCACTTTCTGTTTATTTTGATCCTCAGCTTTCAAATCTTCTATGGCTTCTCTGTCCAAGGGTAGGTTTATGCTATGGAGACTATACTGGCATAGAACATCACTGTAGCTATGCCAGCAAAACCCCATTGTGTAGATCAACATACATTGACAAAAGGGGTTTTCCATCAGTGTTGGAATACTACCTCCCTGAGTTATAGAAGCTACATCGACAGCCACGTCAACCTAGCTGCTTCACACTGGGAGTTAGGTTGATCATAGCAATACTGGATGGGCTTCAATTTTTTCACTGGTGTAGCTATGCCCCTATGGCAGAGGGTCATTGCTGGCACATGATGGTATATATCACATTGGCAGATGTGCAGGTGAACGAGCCTCTGATAGCGCGGCTGATGTGATTAGTCCTGTGATGGTGTCCCCTGAATAGTTATGTGGACAGAGTTGGCAACGGGCTTGTTGCAAGGATAGGTTCCTGGGTAGTGTTTTTGGGTACTCTTCTGGCTCTGTCAAGCCGTTTCTTCACTTCAGAAGGTGGGTTATTGTAGTTTGTAAGAACGCTTAATAGAGATCTTGTAGGTGTTTGTCTCTGTCTGAGGGGTTGGAGCAAATGCGGTTTTATCTTAGAGCTTGGCTGTAGACAACGGATCATGTGGTGTGGTCTGGATGAAAGCTGGAGGAATGTAGGTAAGTATAGCGGTCAGTACGTTTCCGGTATAGGGTGGTGTTTATGTGACCATCGCTTATTAGCACCGTAGTGTCCAGGAAGTGGATCTCTTGTGTGGACTGGTCCAGGCTTAGGTTGATGAACCCAGAAGTCACCTACTACAGGACAGGCCCAATAAAGAAAGTAACAGAACGCCACTAGCTGTCATCTTCAGCCCCCAACTAAAACCTCTCTAGCGCATCATCAAGGATCTACAACCTATCCTGAGGGATGATCCCTCACTCTCACAGATCTTGGGAGAGAGGCCAGTCCTTGCTTATAGACAGCCCCCCAACCTGAAGCAAATACTCACCAGCAACCACACACCATATAACAGAAACACTAACCCAGGAACCTATCCTTGCAACAAAGCCCATTGCCAACTCTGTCCACATATCTATTCAGGGAACACCATCATAGGACCCAATCACATCAGCCGCACTATCAGAGGCTCGTTCACCTGCACATCTACCAATGTGATATATGCCATCATGGGCCAGCAATGCCCCTCTGCCATGTACATTGGCCAAACCGGACAGTCTCTATGTAAAAGAATAAATGGACACAAATCAGACGTCAAGAATTATAACGTTCAAAAGCCAGTTGGAGAACACTTCAATCTCCCCGGTCACTTGATTAGAGACCTAAAAGTCACAATATTACAATAAAAAAAACTTAAAAAACAGACTCCAATGAGAGACTGCTGAATTGGAATTCATTTAAAAACTGGACACCATTAAATGAGGCTTGAATAAAGACTGGGAGTGGATGGGTCATTACACAAAGTAAAACTATTTCCCCATGCTTATTCCCCTCCCCCCACTGTTACTCTCACCTTCTTGTCAACTGTTGGAAATGGGCCATCCTGATTATCACTACAAAAGGTTTTTTTCTCCTGCTGATAATAGCTCACCTTAATTGAGCACTCTCATTATAGTGTGTATGGCAACACCTATTTTTTCATTTTCTCTGTGTGTGTATATATCTATATATCTTCCTACTGTATTTTCCACTGCATGCATCCAATGAAGTGAGTTTTAGCCCACGAAAGCTTATGCTCAAATAAATTTGTTAGTTTCTAAGGTGCCACAAGGATTCCTCTTTCTTTTTACTGATACAGACTAACACAGCTACCACTCTGAAACCAGTTAACTTTTCAATGTAGACGGAGACTAAAAATTGGCAACTAAGGAGATTGATAAGTGAGCATGCCACTTTTGTGGGAACCAGTAATGTTATGAGTGGTGTCATCTGTACTGTAACATTGTAAGGAGCTATCCTGCATTGGCAGGGAGATAGATTAGATCTGATAGATCTTTTTCATTTCTCACTTAGTGGATTCTCCAATCCCTGAAGATGCCAGCTGCGTAAGACAATTCTTCCGATGTTAATACCACAGTGTCAGCCAGGCAACTCAAATTGCATGATGATGAAAGTAGACTGATTACCAATCAATGATTTAGAATGATACAATGTAATTACTGCAAGAATTTTGCAGAAGAAGCCTAGACAGTACAGTACTTCCTAGGGATATGACAAAACTCTTATAACCAAACAATGTGGCACATCAAGTTAAGAGAGGCAATGCAATGCCATGCCAAAATACCCAACACAGCTACTCAGGCATCTGAATTTGAATCAGTTGCTGACCCACTTTGCCAAATACTTCTGACTTGATTTACATTTATCAGACAAGATCTAAGAATTTGGCAAGTCAAGCCGAACAACAATTCCAACCAAAGCTTCCACCTGTGTAAAATGTTTATTTTTAGGACCTGCAGATTTAGGGAGAGTATTAGCAAATCTGATTCAATGCTGTGTCAACAAATGGCAAGCTGGCAGCAAAAACATTAAACACTACAGATTCAAGTGTATTCAGCATGTTACTGATCAGAACAGAAATGAGCACCGACATGCACAGGAGACCTGGATTCAGAAGACACATCTGGATTCTTGTTCACGAGACTAAGTAAAGTTCTGGATCTTCACAGAGCTTTTACCTGCCTCCTCTTTTTACTGAATGGTATCAGTGTCCATTCTTGGATAATATTGTTTGTTTACTCACCTTTCAGAGAAAATAAATCCCTAACAGCAGCTGCCTAACTGAAGTAAAGAGAGGGGCAATTATTGTGACTATTTGAGGGAGGTCTCAGATTGAAAAGCTGCACTTCAGCCAGTTTAACTTATTTAACACAGACACACCCTGAATAAAAACAACTGTGCCATCACAAGCAGTCTTGACAGTGTCACTGCATCTATAATCAGGGCTTCTGCTGCTACAGCTATGTCCGTTAGGGATATCACCGCTTCCCATTCCTGATCAACATAACTATGCCAGAAAAAATCGTAGTGTAGACATGGCCAAAGAAATAGCTAAGATTTGTGTCTGGACTCTCCTTTGGACAGAGGGCAAGTTCTGATGTCAATGCAAATAAACCCACATGGAAAGAAAAGGAGAAAAATTAGGATATACCTAATCTTAACAGCAAATCTGATACCACTATATTGGCCTGATCCAATGCTCAATGAAGTTGATGGAAAGATTTCCATTGACCTCAGTAGGCTTTGGATCAGGCCCTTTATTGCTATACATAAAACCCAGATAAGGTGGGTGAGGTAATATCTTTGATTGGACCAACTTCTGTTGGTGAGAAAGACAGGACCTGAAGAAGAGCTCTGTAAGCTTGAAAGCTTGTCTCTCTCACTAACAGAAGTTGTTCCAATGAAAGATATTACCTAATGCACCTTGTCTGTCTAATATCCTGGGACAGACACAGCTACAGTAACACTGCAGAAAACCCAAATGTCAGAGAGACACAGGAATTGTCACCTTCTGTGCCAGTGGACATTGGAGTGAGAGTGTGCTGGAAAGATGAAATATTCAATTTCAGGTAATGGGGAGGTTGTCATCTGCTTTCCTTTGTCCAGTATCCATGCCAGCCGATTAATAAATGAATCTAAATGGTAAAGAGTTTCACTGATGAAACGAATACCATACAGTACTACATGCTACCTTGGCCAAGTTCCACCCCCTCCCCAACCCTCCAAATTCTAGCACCTTGACTGGTGATATACTGGTAACCTTTGCAGTGTGTGACTGATTGGGAGACAACACTCACAACACTAACATCAAAAAAGGCTTGCACAGATACTCAGAACAGAATTTAGTATTCAAGGGTTAAAATGCCAGCTTTTTGATGTGGAGCTGGCGTGGCAGCAAATCTGGGAAAAACAGCTGGGAAAAACCTCACTGAACGGAGAGAAAAAATGACAGGTGGTTGTCAGATCCCCCCAGATCTCTCTTGGCACTCATCTCACTGAATAACTTTAAAAAAAAATACACAGAAGATAAACTATTTCACGCAAAAAAAAAAAAAAGACAGGCCTTTGGGTCCAAATCCTGAACAGTGCTGAGCACCTGCAATTTCCACTGGAAACTACAGTACGAAATTCAAGAGAGCATAAACTACATATTTTTCCCTGCTACTGGATCTGTGCATGTGTTGTAATTAAATTTGAACTGATTTTCAAAGCCAACTGGAATACAAGAGTAGTTCTAAAAAGAGGTATATAAAGGCCCAGAAATACTTCAGATATTTTAAAAACTAATCTTCATGGCATGACCCTGTATCTCCAACAGTTGAATACAGCATTATCCAATACTGATTGGAGTTTTTCCCCTTTGTAAAAATGGCACTTCCAGACAACACAAGAGGTTAACAGCTTATCCACATCCCCACAGGAGCTGATCAATTCCCTCTGTGGCTTTGGGCAAGCCAATAAATCTCTGTGCCTGTAAAATGGGGATACTACTACTTTCTCTTCCTCTCATTCTTCGTCCGTCCTCTCTATTTAGATTGTAAGATCGTCAAAGCATGAACTGTCTCTTAAACTATGTATTCGTTCAGCACCTAGCACAACGCTACCTGATATTGGTTGGTGCATCTAGGCACTAGTGAAATATAAATAAATAATAAAGATCAATTTTAAAAAGTACATAACATCATTTGTATGTCAGAAGGATCCAATTCATTTCTTATTTAGGTAAAACTCCTTTTAAACTGAATAGGAGTTCTGACCGAGCAAGAACTGCAAAATCAGGTACTAAATCTGTAAAAATCATGAAAATCCAAACTATTTGTATGTGATCTGTTGACCTATGAACCAGACTTTTATAAGGCCTATAGCTTGTCTATGAGCCAGACTTCCCCATGAACCTTTGGAAAAGTCATGCTAAGAAGAGAAGCTGAACACAAATAACTAACGTCAAATGGCTTTTTTGTTTAGCAGCTAAACCATACATTTGAAATAGGTGCCTCTTTGGGTACATCAATGCTTCTACAGAGTTCAACATCTGTTTGAACAAGGCTATAGCTGATGTAAATGTCAGAAGTGAATTAGTAAATGAACACAGAGTAATCCAAAACCCTGCTCACATAACCCCTTTGACCTGCAAAGTACGGTGGCAGGGGATGGGTTGGGAAAGGAGTAGGAGAAAGAGCAAAAGTAAAGCCCTTAGGTAAATGAAAATATTAAGCATACGTCTAGAATGTTTTGTTGCTTGCTTATGGGTTATGTAGGTTATTAGCTGAAGGTTGGTGGCTTGATGTCTTAATAGACACAGGAGAGGACTGGATATTTTTATCTGATATGAAGAAAACCCTTAGCACTAGAAACTGTTGTAAATCCATTCCTTTCTTCACTTAAAGGACAAATAAAGTGTGTGTTATTTTTAAAATCATTTGCTTTTTTCCCTCCAATATGTTGACAATTTTTGCCTTGCGACAGTCACTCAAGTAAAACACCTGCGGCTTTGACAGAATTACTTGATTACTCCAACAAGCAGGGCTGAAGTGTAATCCAGCTAAAACTCAGTTATTAATTTAAATAGTTTTTTTCCCCTAAGTATCACCCTGTTTAAGGATGGACAGGTTTCCAGTGCCCATTTGCTTCATTGATCATTACTGCTATCAGATGAGTTCAATAAAGTTAATGATTTTAACCCTTCAGGAATTCCAAAGTTAAAGGAACTTTTAACTTTTCTTAACTTGTTTAAAATATGGTGCAGAGCAACAAAATGCTAACTGCTTTTAATCCTGACATAACTACTAAAACTTTTACCCCCTTTTTACTAGCCATGAATGAATATATAAAATATGGAGGTTTTTTTCTCATTGTTATATATAGTAATATTTTAAGTATTTTAATTAATCACAGTTAACTCACATGATTAACTCAAAAAAATTAATGATAAAAAATTAATCGCAGCTTTAATTGCACTTATAACAATAGAACACCAATTGAAATTTATTAAATATTTTTGGATATTTTTCTACATTTTCAATATTGATTTCAATTACAACACAGGTTTCAGAGTAGCAGCCGTGTTAGTCTGTATTCGCAAAAAGAAAAGGAGTACTTGTGGCACCTTAGAGACTAACAAATTTATTAGAGCATAAGCTTTCGTGAGCATCCGATGAAGTGAGCTGTAGCTCACGAAAGCTTATGCTCTAATAAATTTGTTAGTCTCTAGGGTGCCACAAGTACTCCTTTTCTAATTACAACACAGAATACGAAGTGCACAATGCTCACTTTATATTATTTTTTATTACAAATATATGTACTGTAAAAATGATAAACAAAAGAGATAGTATTTTTCAATTCACCTCATATAAGTAGTGCAGTGCAATCTCTATCGTGAAAGTGTAACTTACAAATGCAGATTTTTTTTTTGGTTACACAACTGCACTTAAAAACAGAACAGTGTAAAACTTTTGTAGCGGGCATTGCAAGGTATTTACATGCCAGATATGCTAAACATTCGTATGTCCCTTCATGCTTCGGCCACCATTCCAGAGAACATGCTTCCATGCAGATGACACTCGTTAAAAGAATAATTCGTCAATTAAATTTGTGACTGAACTCCTTGGGGGCAGAATTGTACATCTCCTTTTCTGTTTTACCCACATTCTGCCGTATATATCATGTTACAGCAGTCTCGGATGATGACGCAGCACATATTTGTTTTAAGAACATTTTCACAGCAGATTTGACAAAACGCAAAGAAGGTACCGATGTGAGATTTCTAAAAACAACTACGACACTCAACCCAAGGTTTAAGAATCTGAAGTGCCATCCAAAATCTGAGAGGGATGAGGTATGGAGCATGCTTTTAGAAGTCTTAAAAGAGCAACACTCTGATGCAGAAACTACAGAACCCAAACCACCAAAAAAGAAAATCAACCTTCTGCTGGTGGCATCTGACTCAGATGATTAAAGTGAACACACATCAGTCCGCACTGCTTTCGATCATTATCAAGCAGAACCCATCATCAGCATGGAAGCATGTCGGGACATATGAATCTTTAGCACCTCTGGCGCATAAATATCTTGCAACACCAGCTACAACAGTGCCATGCGAATGCCTGTTTCCACTTTCAGGTGACATTGTAAACAAGAAGCAGGCAGCATTATCTCCTGCAAATTGTAACCAACCTTGTTTGTCTAAATGACTGGCTGACCAAGAAGTAGGCCTGAATGAAATTTTAGGCTCTAAAATTTTATTTTTGAATGCATTTATTTTTGTACGTAATTCTACATTTGTAAGTTCAATTTTCATGATAAAGAGATTGCACTACAGTACTTATATGAGGTGAATTGAAAAATATTTTTTTGGTTTTTTACAGTGCAAATATAAAAAATAAATATAAAGTGAGTACTGTACACTTTATATTGTGTTGTAATTGAAATTAATATATTTGAAAATGTAGTAAATCTCCAAAATATTTAAAATAAATGGTATTCTATTGTTGTTTAACAGAGCAATTATTCATGCAATTAATCATGCGATTAATTTTTTTAATCACTTGACAACCCTAATATAAAGCAATGTTAATAAGCTAAAATAAAATATAGTTACATTAAAATAAAGCTATAATTATGTTGTAGCCAGAATGATTAAAAACAACAATATATAATGTTTAGTAACTTATGTTGTAAGATGTTAAAGCTCATTTTAAAAAATTGCAAAAGCTGTTTACCTTTATTTCATAAGAATAAGCAAATATCAAACATTATCCTCAAAGTGTTTATACAAACTTGACAAATTTCTATTTTATTTTATTTTAATTTGTATATTATTTTCATTTGTGCACCCAAGTGGGAGAAGTGTTAAACTTTTTGTATATATTGTTAGAATCCTTGTTTTAGCTATTACCATTATAGATATAGAATGGTATAATGTAACCTTAGCAAGGTTTATAGCAGCAGTCAGTTGATCAATCCATGACACCTAGACAGCTTACAGATTAGTCATCTTAATGGGAAGGGTTTTTCCAACTCCTGAACCGCCAACACCTGCTATAATACCAGAGAAGATTGTGACCATCTCCGTTCCTTTAAGATGCCCCACATAGAGTCTGGATCAATAAGCGGTTCAACCACTATCTCAGTACCTGAACAATAAATATAATAATGCATGTATCTGTTGCCATCAGTCTTTCTCACTGAAATATGGCTGAGTCAAAGTAAATGCATCACTGTGTATATTTCCCAGTTAATAGATGTAACTGCACCCTGTCAGGATAGAGGTCAAGATCCAATGGCAAGGCAAGAAACAGTGCCATAATTAGGAGTTTTTAGGAATAGAAAATTGTAGAGTGTAGATGGGCTTATTGGCTATATTTCGGGTTTATGTGGTTCAGAAATGGATTCTCACAGACTGTGGCGAAGTCTCTTTTTCTTTTATGTGCTGTCTAATTAACTAATTATCTTAATAAAGCCAATCAAGATGACTTACCCTGAGGTCTCTCTAATTGCAAAATAAATTCAAACCTTACCAAACCCTTGTTGGTAACAGATTCTATTCTGGAACAATGAATAATGTCACTTGTTTTACTAGTAATAAAAATCTATGACACACAAAAGCATGTTCAGGCATGGTTAGCTATTAAAATGCCTAGATACCCAACTCTGATTTCACTGCTGTGAAAAGCATGATCCTTCCACAAAGCCTATAATACATTTATTTAGTGAAGAAATAAAATTACAATCCTACTATTTTATTTATACCCAAGACATGACATAGGCAACTGTCGCATATTGGTTTGAATGGAGCTACTGTCCACCAGGGATGATTTATGCCTACTGCCTTATTTAGATTTCAGTGATTGATGGGGATACCAGTGTCCCTCAATTTACTGTTTTTGATCCCTATCTTTGTGATATCTTTTAAATTATCCTTGGCACCATTACAATCTAAATATTCTACTAACCAATCACAATAAGATAGTAGAATGGCAATAAGTTTGTTGGAATCTTCAGTGAAAAATGAACCTAACAGCAAAGTCATACTCTTTTGAACTAGCTGTTAAATGTCTATATTTTAATTTTAATGTCAAATCTTATGGAAGAGACATGTTAGAAGAGCAATAAATAATAAGTTATTGTACATGATCTTTCATTTCTAAATAGTTCATGAGATTAATGCACTCATCTGCATTACTGTTCCAAGCTATTCTGAAATGAAACATCATGCATAGTATCATATTCTTTATTGTTTATGTATCAACCCATTGTCACAGTCTGCCACATGCCTCCACAACGCAGTCTGCAGCTTCTCATGTGGATTTCTTTTTGAAATAAAGGAGAGATCAGTAAAACTATCACTATTCAATTAATACTTTAAAATAGCGATCATCAGATCTTATACCCAATGGGAGAAATCTAAACAACTTCAAAGACATCCAGTCAATTGACATGGGTGTCTATAAAGAGCTAGATCAAGCCTGTACCACAGATGTAAATAGCCCAACTTGCATTCCCCCCCCCCGCCCCAGGAACACATTAGCCTGGCACCTGACAGTAATACTATCATTAAAGAGATCTGCCTATTTCCATGACAACCTTTGTCCCTATTTTTGAAAACTTTTTAATCAGAATCCACTGGAAATCTGTGGAACACCCTGTGTTACTTCAGTGATAATTTCTGTAACAAGATATGGAGTGTGTGGGGCAAAAAAATTATACTGTAGCTCCTGTGGCACTTGTCAGTGATGTGCTGCCAATATTTTTAACAAGCGGCTGCAATAAATTTTTTGTTAGACCCCATATATAAAGGGTGCATGCATTTGCAGAGAGCATAAGTGCAGGAGACACATGAGGGATTTCTTAATTTCTTTTCCCATTTAAACAAAAAACAGCTTCCTCCAATCAATGGAGGGGGCGGCAAACTTTTGTTGGAAATGTTCTACTTTGATCTAGAATAATATACTGAGTACACTGACAGTACAGCAGATTGTTCAGTTTGTATAATCTGAAGATGGGCCATGGGATGAAAACTTTATCATACGCGCATACACGTGGAATCTTCCCCAAGAGAATTTTGTTAAATTTTTAATTTTGTTAAAATTCTTGTCATTTGGTTCAGTCTGGTCAATGCCAAAAGCAAAAGTTTGCTCTTCAGAAGTATTTTGAGAAGCCATCTCTGGCAGAGATGATTTACTGATTTCTAGAGACAGGGTGACTTCATCAGAGACAGGGAAATCATCCCAGCCATTCCTTTGTATTGCATGCAAACATTTTAACACAGGGCTCAGGAGCTCCTGAGAGCTCCTTCCAGCATGACAGTGGCATTTTTGCACCTGTTGAATGACTATCCTATGCCCCTTTACAGTGGGTGTGATTGGCTGGAATTCTCTTGTTATCTGTCCTCACATTTCAACTCCAAGAGATTAGCAGAAAGAGCATTCGCAGTTGGGTACTTGGACTCTGGTATTTGCTTCTTCTCATGGCCTGACATAACCTGAAAGTAGGAATATTTAGGATGTAAAACAATTTCAATGTAAAACGTTTACTCTCACATACCTTATAGTGATAGACTCAAGGACCTCAAGCTATTTAGCTTAACAAAGAGAAGGTTAAGTGATGATTTGATCACAGTCTGTAAGTAGAGACAGCTATGTAACACAGTCGAATGACAGGAAGCTGAATCTAGACAAATTCAGACTGCAAATAAAGGTGCAAATTTTTAACAGAAAGAGTAATTAACTATGGGAACAATTTACCAAGAATTGTGGTAGATTCTTCATCACTAGCAATTTTAAAATCAAGATTAGATGTTTTCTAAAAGATCTGCTCTAGGAATTGTTTTGGGGAAGTTCTATGACTTGTGCTACACAGGTCAGAGTACATGATTACAATGGTCCCTTCTGTCCTCAGAATCTACAAATGTTTGGGTCTTTTGAAAATCTGGGCCTTCAGCCATGGAGCTGAGGGGAAGACAAAAAGTGAGTCAGAGGATTAGGTGGTAGAAACCAATGTAGGTTTCACCTATAAGTTAACTATAGCTGATGATCTTTGTACTATACCCCTTGCTATAACAATGATAGGTGTACTGTAAAGCTTACTAATTAACAAATAAATAGAGATATCACACTTCTCTGCTGTACTATTAACAAAACTTTTTTGATTTTAAACCTCCTTAATATTGAATTTCCAGAGACTGGGTTGGCTGTGACTTTAACAACACCTACTTTGTGCTGCTGCTGATGTATACATTTTTTTAAAAATTTGCTCCTAAAAAAACTTCAAATAAAAATAAAGGTGAAAAGTGCTTCTCTGCTAGATAAGAGCAAAGGACTAGTAAGATGCAATCCTGGCCCTACTGAGGTCAATGGCAAAACTCCCATCAACTTCAATAGGTCTATGATTTCAACCTAAGGGTGAGACAGGGCTGCTGCTGGGCTTTTCATATTCCTTCCCCCAAAAGACCACTAGCTTCCCCTTTCCTTACAGCAACCCACAGTATCGTGTCCTTGGTTTTCAGGATCTGGTTGCAAGGCCCAGTATGTCTGCCAGCCTCTCTGAGAGGCTTTTGCTGCTATGCTGTAGTTTATTATTTGGGACTATCTAACTCCAAAATTCTCCACACCCCAACTCCCTTGTGCCTGCGAGATGTGAACTACAGTAGTATGTTGTCAGTATTTTAAAAAAGCTCTACTCATAAATACCCCCCAATTCCTTACCCCGTGACAATCATGTGAATTAGCTGTATTGTTGCAGAGTGGAGAGACAACATGATGATGGGGAATATATTCATTTGTTTCTCTATGTAAGCAGTGCTTTAACTAAGGAGGGATGCAACACCACTCGGGAAACATTTATATGTTGTGCAATTATTGGAAATACTTATACTTTGTTCCTATCCTGAACAAGCTATACAGATAATGCAGCCTGTGCTCAACTAGCGTTTGTGTGCGTTTCCCATGGGGATTTTTTTTTTTTTAAATATTTGTCATTTGGAAAAAATCTAGTATCATCAAGAGACTGTTCTTCAGAAATATTCCATCCTGGGTAATGATTTCGCAGCACCCAAATTCTTATAAAATTCCACATGCAGAGAAATCATCCCAGTCAATACTGCAGTTTTGTTCGACAATTTTAAGAAGTTTCACAAAAAACCCTTTATCCAGGATATCACTCATAGGAAGAAAAAGCTTGGGGAAAAGATATACAATATTTTGGAACAGTATCTCTCTGACATTTGAATTCCAAAATAGGATTCTAGATTGGTTAGTTTATAACCCTACTGACTTCTAATGAGTCTCCTGCTGGATTTAAAAGCATTAATTTTTTTAAGCTTCCTGTTTCCCTTTCAGCTTTCCCCTTACTCTGCTTTTTTTCCTTTCCTGATAAGCCTACTTCCTCCTTCTCTGTCTCCCATCCCTCTCCTTGGGCCAAATTCAGCCCGTGCATAATTCAGGGTGATTTCACTGATCTCAATGGAGGTGCACCCACTCATGTCAAGGGCTTAATTTGATCCCTTGCTACTTTCTGTTCTCACTCTTGGCCCTAAAAATGTCCCAAAATCAGGCTTTCTTGTGCAATTTTTCAGTATTTTCAGGTATCAATCTTGCTAGAAATACTGAAATATTCATTATCATAGGCCAAATTCTATTAATAGTTTTTATGCAGCAACGGGGGGAAATGTTCAAGCAGGCAACATACACTGGCTGTATGATAGACAGACCAATTCTGAAAATGGCTAAATCCTATGTCAAAAAGTGCATGTGATTTAAAAGAATATTTTCTCAGTTTTCATCTTCCTTTTAGTCATGCGTAAAGCAATTTTCAGGTGTACCAAATTTGTTTTAAAAATACTCCTAATGTTGATGGAAAAGAAAAGCCTACTTTCAAAGAGCCTATGGCCCATATACAGGATATCTAAAATGGAAAAACAAAATAGTTGTGTTCCAGAGGGGTTACTTCTGTCGACTCTCAAACCAAATCCCAGAACAATTACTTTTGACAAAAAAGGAGACTTTTGCTTTTTCCTAATGCAGAATCATTGATATTTGTATTTATTCTTAAGTCAAGCAACATTATCTACTCATGTTTTAAGCGCCCGAAAAGATCTCTTGATAGAAGGCCAGTAGCAAAATACTGAATAAAAGCTTCTCTCATCTTTTGGTTTGCATTTTTGTTTTTTTGAAGAGGTAAACCTTCTTGGAGTTTCTTCAAAAGGAAAACTAAGTCATCCCTGGCTCAGCAACAATGTACAATTAAGAGCTGTTGAAAAAAATGCTTTAGCTCACTTTTCAACACCCTTGACCTCAGAGGAGAATAAGCAATGGCCAAAATCTACAAAGCAAGTTTAAAAGGCATTAGAAATAATTTGTTGAAAATGTACCTGTTCTCTTCCTTTTTAATATACTAATCAAATACCTGATCAGACTGTCTGCTCACTAAGGGCCTCATTCAGTGAAAAACAGAGCCAGCTCCCCTAACTGTAATTTCCTTCTCATATACAGACTCGGGCTTTTATAAAGATAACACTGAAGTGCAACACATTTCTCAATTTACCTTGCTGCTAATTAAACTGCTGATATAACTTATTTCTTGGTAATTTACAAAAAGCCTAAACAATATGAATTCAGCTCAAATGTGCAAAGCAACACTGTAATAGCTACTTCCTTTCCTAGTGTCTGTTAAAATCTCTAACACACCATAACCCTGTCAGTAAAAATGCCTGAAAGGAATCTCCCATCAAAACCACAAAGAAGATACAGACTGTTGAGTGAAAAGAAGAGATCAGTGCAGTCTCTTGAGACAGTATCAAAGACAGAGACCATATGCAAAGCAGATTTAACAGATCTCTCACTTCCATCTCTGCATTCTAGGATGCCAGCCGTTTCGAGAATCTCTCACATCATACAGACAATGGTCAGTAATGGACTTGAAATTAAGCTTAGACAATTTCACAAAAGACCAGGATGTTTTTGAGAGATAAATTTATAGCTGAATTTTGAACAAGGAAAATATTAAATGTTAAAGATATCATGCTATGCTCACTCAAGAGCCCTGATTAGTCCAACTCTCCTGCTCCACAAAAGCATTGCTCAGACACAGTCCAGCATAAAATTATTAATGTTCACATTTAAACCTGACCCTTTTATTTCTTCAGGTAAATGTATAAAATAGCAAGATCATGAAATTATTTCTAAAAAAAAAATAATAAAAATACCTCCAAATTAAGAGTTACCAACCTGAGTAGAATGAAAGATTTGGATTATGAGATAAAAAACCTAAAGAATTTGGGGCACTGAAGGAAGAGACGTGTCACAAAACCTCAAGAAGGCTTCAGTAAATTCTAGAGTAGGAAAAACTTCTTCGGAATGTAGATTACATCTTAATAGTGAGTTTGTCTCTATTAAGACACTGGGCTCTAGCTGGTATTAGGGGGAAGTACGGCCTCTGCCTCTAAATATAGCCTGCATCTGGCTCATATGGAACTTTTTTAAAGTTCAAAATTAGAAGTTTTAGGGGTCTTTAGCATTTAATAATTTAACCAACACAAAATAAAAACCTTATCTTAGGGCTTAAATGGATTTTACACGATATAAAGCTACAATGCTCCAACAACCTAAACAATTGCTTTTTCTGTTGTACTAGTAGCACTGTCCCAGCTCTAAGGCACAAGGGCTGGTACTTACTCACTGAGATAAAATGTTAGCATTCCTTTTCCTCACTTACATGCCACACAGAAGGAGAAACACTGTCTTGAATCCTGAGCATGTACAGGATTTTTTTTTAAAATTGTGTTTCAATGAAAAATGACACCAGAAGCAACAAAAAGTCCAATAATGGTATTAAAATAGATAACACAGCTACACAGAATCCATAAAGATATGGGGTTATTGGAAATCTCTTCATAAGTGATGGATGACTTTACATGGATCACTAGAACAAATACATAAATGATAATGTTTTGAAATGTCCCTCCCTCCATTCCCTCCCCCACCCCATACATACCCTAAAACCATTAAACTTTACACCATCTTTAAAGGTACATAGTGACAATATTTCAAACAACACTCTACACACCAATACTGGATATTCTGGTTCAACTGATGGGCCTGTGTGCTTCTACAATGCCTCCTGGGCCTGACTGTGCTAGAGGGTAGCCCTTGCTTTGAAAAGGTGTGGCTTGCACCACATCCCATTGTTCCCACACAGTGCAGTCTGTAGGCTTGCAAGAACCTTGTCCTGTTCATACTCACTCCCAGTGGACTGGTACAGTTTGTGAACTCAAACATCTCTACCAACCACTCTACCACCAGTTCTTGTGGTATCCCCCACTTTAAGCACAGGGAATGCCTCCCAGATCAGCAGCACATTTCAAAATAGACTAAATGCTTTAAATGAAACCACCACGAGCACTTCTGACATCACTAGTGACTTCTTCACAACCCTTGTGCTCCTATGGCAGCCAGCCAAACTATGGCTGTCTGTCTCCTGTGTAGGTGCACTGAGTGTGGGGCTGGGAAACACCCTCTACTATTTCCTCCCTCTAGTGCATCCACTCAGGGCTAGGCAGACAGGGGCCCATTGTGTTTGCAACATGTAGGTAATATTTATAAGATGGGGAGGAGCACTGCAGTTGCAGTAGAATAAGAGTACAGAGGTGAATTACAAACATTACAGTCATGTGCACAAACAGATTTATTCAAACTACACAAGCAGGAGAGCTAATGGGTTCTTTGAGCTAGTTCACCCCACATCTGCAAATTATCTTGCTGTACCTTGCACCTGGGATCAGAACAATATAAAGGTGGCATAAGTCTCCTTTTCTACCCACCACCCGACATCCGTGCTGGGCACAGTAGGGCTGGTGCCCAAGATCTGGCCCTTTGACAGAATGATCCCTCTCCTCATCCTTGTCCTTTCTTTTATTTCTCAGTAACTTTTATATTGAATGCTAGAAACATGGAAAATATTCTCATCACAATATTTACCTATTTGGGTAAATGTCTTCATTTCCATCTGAATGCACATAAATAATTATAACAATCACAAACGAATGCAACAGGAACATGACTGTCTGATTCCTAAACTACATTCCCAGAACAAATAATCCTACTACACTCCCTTTCCCAGGTGTAAAAATCTCCAGCTTCTATCCACACTGCCATTACAAGGGCTTTATGATCCATGCAAGACATGGAGAGCAGGCAACAACATTCCAATTCTGTGGCCATCCTATAGTACAATCAAACATTCAGTCATTTCAGCAGCATAATAAAGATCTTTTCTGACCAGCAATAGATAATTTGAGTTATTCTATATAATATTAACACAAAAACTACATTAAACACATTATTAAGGTTGCAAAGTCAAGCACTCAAAATTTAGGAAATGTCAGAATTAAGGTTTCCTGTACAACAGTAATTTGCCCCCCTTGTGAGCATGCATTATGATACCATCTTTAATTACATGATGGCATATTATATTTTTCCACAGGATGCCTTCCTCATTCAGTACACAGGATGGATGGTACTTACCTAATAAGCAGCTATTCAATATTTTATTCTGTCCTCTTTGATCAACGTGTGGCCCCACACCTTACATACTGCATTGAATACAAAATTATAATAAGTGGACTTGCTCTGGGGATGAATTAGGGTTGTACAGTGAAGGAGGCTGTTGTCCCCAGTGTGCTTGGTCTCACTTGTTGCAGAAGTTGGTAGGTGTGTAGTGAATGAGGGGCATGGGATTTCCAGAAGAAAAACAGGGTCTCATGATAAAGGCCAGTCAGTGCCACCCTGGAGGATTGGATTCTATCCCTATCTCTGTCCCAGTGTGATGCTAGGCAAGTCATTTAAATCAAACTTTTCACAGGTAGTCACTAATTACTGTTCCGCATAAACTGCTGAGCACTTCTCAGCAACTGAAGTCAATAAGACATGTGGCGTGAACCTATAACATGCTGTATAGAGCTAACTAATCTGAAAATCAGAGTAGGCTCACAGATTGGGCACCCAAATTAATGGATACTTTTGACCTCAGATTCCCATCTGTAAAATGGGGATAATACCACTCCCTCACCTCACAAGAGTGTTGTAAAAATAAATTCAACAACACTTGGGAAGCATTTGGATACTATAGTGATTAGCACCATAGTAAAGCTCATGAGGAAATTAATTCGGTTTTCAGAGCAGGGTCTGAATAGTGTGCAGTAAATAAGAATTTGCCTATAAGGTGGTAAATAGCCTCTTAATATTTACTTTTCTCTGAAGTATTTTTTTAAAATAATAACTGTCAAGCATCTATGTCTTTCAAACATCGCTCTTTTCCCAATTGAAAACAAAACAAAAATCCTACCACCAGCAGAGTTTTTACCCCAGAAAACAAGAAGTGCCACAGTACTCCACTAAGTCCACCGGGAACTTCACTATTGCTATCACATGCAAGGTGCTCAAAGATGGTGATGGATGGCAGTATAAAATTCTAAGTCAGACAGTCAGAGACCCAGACACCCAATCATGATGTAAATGGGTGCAACTCCATTAAATTATATCAAGGTTGATTTGCTCCCTGGAGTCCATGATCGATTCATTTGCATAACGCTGGTGCCTGGAAGACAGAAAATTTTCCATGGTGGTTAAGAGCCTTAACGGGTATATTCTTGAATGAGTTAACTCTTGATGTTTTACATGATGTAATGCAAATGATAACTTTACTGAAAAATAACTTACGCAACTACATCTCTCTCTCTCTCGCTTTTCACTTTGGCAAATTTATGCCAATTCAATAATGATCTAGAAACAAGAAAAAGGATGCAACATAAGAACGGCCATACTAGGTCAGACCAAAGGTCCATCCAGCCCAGTATCCTGTCTGCCAACAGTGGCCAATGCCAGTTGCCCCAGAGGGAGTGAACCTAACAGGTAATGATCAAGTGATTTCTTTCCTGCCATCCAGCTGCACCCTCTAACAGAGGCGAAGGACACTATTCCTGACCCATCGTGGCTAATCGCCATTAATGGACTTAACCTGGCTTCTCGAGGGGTCTAGAGGCCTTG
Source organism: Dermochelys coriacea (assembly GCF_009764565.3). Taxonomy (NCBI): domain Eukaryota; kingdom Metazoa; phylum Chordata; order Testudines; family Dermochelyidae; genus Dermochelys; species Dermochelys coriacea. The sequence goes on from NC_050069.1 coordinate 199,754,180, forward strand.
CACAGCCTTGCATGGTACGACTGCCTATGTGAGCTCCACTATTATGTGGGATGCATATGTGATAATGGCTGTTTCAGCTGTGGGTGCAGCAAAAGAGACTCCCACACACATTTGCTCTGGGTTCGTCCAACCAGGCGAGAGAAGCCATGATTTTGGTAGGAATGGTTATTCCGGTGTTTATGTTGTCTCTGTCTGGAGAGTAAACAGATCAGAGCCAGGTGTGCAGGCAATGGAGGTGTAGCCTGATTAACAGCTTTACATAATTATATGAGGCCATGGGGCCTAATTGGGAAAGACGGACATTAACTGTGGTTTGAGATTTGAGTGTAGCTTTTCTTATCAAGCTATTCATAGTTTGGAATCTTTCCATAGGGAGATAGGCTTTGCTGAGGTCAAGTCTAGGGCCACCTCTATAATGTCTATGGTTTTCATGTGAGTCAAAGTGGACTTTTATTTGTTTACGCGGATGCCAGTCTACTGAGTAAGAATATGGTTGCTGACTGAATCTCCTGACTGGATTTGCCCGGTAGTAACCAATTGTCCAGGTTTGGGAAGATGTTATGTATCTCTTATGTCTCATCTGGGCCACCACAACTGTGAAATACTTTCGTAAAACCCAGGGTCCTGTTGCTAGCCCAAATGGAAGTACTATGAACTGGTAGTGTTCTTGTCCTACCAGAAACCTGAGGAGCTTTCTGTGGGATGGATGAATGTCCACATGAAAGTAAGCATCTTTCATTTCAAGAGCTGTGAACCATGTGCCCTCCTCTAAGGAAGGGATTATTGATGCCAACATACTCATTTGGAATTTTGATTGGCATATAAAAATATTTAACTGTCCAAGGTGGAGAATGTGTCTCCAGCTTCCGTTTTTCCTGGAAACTATGAAGTATGTTCTCCATGTCCACTAAAGATAGGTCAAGAAGTAATGGGTTTAATCTGCAGCAAGGGAGATTTAAGTTAGATATTAGGATTAATTTACTAACTACCAGGGTAGTTAAAGTCTGGAATAAGCTTCTGAGGGAGGTTGTCGATTCCCCATCATTGGAGGTTTTAATAACCAGTTGGACAAATACCTGTCAGGGATGGTCCAGGTTTACATGGTCCTGGCACAATGCTGGGGGCTGGACTAGATGACTTCTCAAGGTTCCTTCCAACCCTAAATTTCTATGATTCTATAGGAGTTGCATTTACTCTATGGCCCCTCATTGGAGGAGAAAGTCCACCTCCTAACAGAAAAAATTCTCACGAGAGTAGTCCCAGAAGAGGGGCCAGAAAGGGAATTTGTGAAGGGGAGGGGAGAACAATTTGGGAGTGTAGCCAAAGTAGATGATCTCTAGTATCCACTTGTACATTGTTATTGCCCTCCAGGTGTGTACAAAGAAGGTGAGATGGCCACTGAAAGTTTGGGGGACCAGTATGGATAGACATCAATAGGAGTACGTGGTCCTGGAGCATCCCATCGAAAGGACTCCTAGTTGACACATTGTGTTGAGCAGCGGCAGTTGAGGTGGAGGAAACCATGTATCTGGGTCTTTGCACCCTCTGTCGTTTACATGGGGGTTCATAAGGTTGCTTGTAATAAAATGTCTAGGGAAAGGTCTGAGCCTGTAAGTTTGTTTGTGATGTTTCCTCATCAGGCCCGGGATGTAAATACCCAAGGAGCACAGCATTGTTCTAGAGTTCTTAAGAGAGTGTAGTGATTTGCCAATCTTTTCATTAAAGAAAACAGACTCATCAAAAAGCAAGTCCTCTGTAGTATTCTGGACCTCCCGTGTTGGTCCTGAAGAATGAAGCCACAATTCACATCTCATGACTATGGCTGTGGAAATGGCCCTTGATGCAGTATCGGCCGAGTCCATTTCCACCTGTAGCAGTATCAGCCACCAGATAGCTTTCATTGATGAGAACTTGGAATTAAGCCCTGTCCTTCTGGGGAAGTTTGTCCCTGAATTCCACAAATTTAGTATAATTTGTGAAATCATTGTTGCTAACAGAGCCTGGTAATTAGCAATTCTGAACTGGAGGGTGACAGATGAAAATATCCTCTTTTAAAGGTCAAGTCGCTTAGCACCTTTGTCACGTGGTGCTGCCCTGAGATCACTGGCTGCCTAGAGTTAGGCGCTGGGTTGGTGAACAGGAACTTTGACCCTTCAGCTGGAACAAAGTGATGTTTTTGGCTCTTTTTGGGGTAGGAGCAGGAAGCAGGAGTGTGCCATGCTGTCCTGGGAAGTTCCATAACGGCCTCACTCACTGGGAAAGCCACCGTACTAGGGCCAGAGGGTTGTAGGATGTCAAGAAGTCTATGCTGCGTGTCATGGACCTTCTCAAAAGGGATCTGAAATGCTGTTACCACTCTCTACCAAAGCTCCTGGTATTGCCTGTGGTCATCAGCTAAGGATGGGGATGATGGAGCAATTGTCTCATCAGGTGAGGAGGATGACACACCCATTGGAATCAGAGGATCTCTCAATTTCCTCCTTCGCATACATCAATGGAATCAGTTGGTATTGGCTAGGGGAAAGTGATGAGTGCCTGCATGAATGCAAGTCGTCTATTGCAGTGGTTCTCCACCAGGGGGTCCAGGACCCCCTGGGGGGGCCGCAAGCAGGTTTCGGGGGTCTGCCAAGCAGGGCCAGTGTTAGATTCCTTGGGGCTAAGGACAGAAAGCTGAAGCCCCTCTTCATGGGGCTGAAGATCGGGGCCCTGAGCCCCGCCACCGAGGGCTAAAGACAAAGCCTGAGCAATGTAGTGTCTCCAGGCAATTGCCCTAATGCCGGCCCTGGCTTTTATATGCAGAAAACCAGTTGTTGAGGCACAGGTGGGCCGTGGAGTTCTTACAGCGTATCGGGGGGGAGGGTGATAAGAAAGAAAAAGAAAAAGGTTGAGAACCCCTGGTCTAGTGTACAGATCCCATCGCCATCAATAAGGCCAGTATGATGGGTCAACTGATTCAGGGGGAACCCCAGGCTCTGGGTACCATCAGTCCCTCTGGTAGACATGTCTCAGAGGAGGATGGCTACAAGACCTCCTGGAGGTTCTATCTGGGTTGTTCTCTCTTAGAGGGGGATTAAAGCTCATCTGGAGCATCAGATTCTTCTGCTGAAGAAGTCAGTCCATGTTCCTCCAGCAGTACTGGAGGAAGAATGCTCTGGTTTTATACATGGCAGGGGAAAGTATTTCCTTGAGTGTTTTTTTCTGGTGTTGATGTCTCTGATGAGGATTGGACTCAGTAGAGGAGACTGCACGTAGGGTTAGGTGAAAATATCCTCTGATGCGGTAAGCATCTCAGTTTGTCCCAGAGTTTGGAGAGTTCCAGAATTTGGTACCGATAGATCCAGTGATTCCGAGGACTGATCCTTCGTAGAATGAGGCAGTCCCACAGAAGGGGAGTCCGACAAGGAGCTCCCCGACAAAGATGTAGGATGTCGAACCTTCGGTTTATGAATTGAAGCTGGAGTAGGTACCAATAGATCCTTCCCCTTTCTCACCTTCCCTTTTTGAACAGAAGATTTAGGTGAGCCTATGTCCTCAGGACCCACAAACATGGACTTCCCTGAGTTGGATCAAGCTGGGGATGCATCTTTTTTTATAGAGGCAGATCTGGAATGGGATCTGTCCTTGTGCCTATGATCATGTTGCGGACTCTAGTGAGAGGGTTTCATAGGTTTAATAGATCCCACTTCTGCTCCAGAGCTTGTGCTCGGAGGAGCACTGCCCAGAGTCTGAGAACACTGTAAGGAGGTTCTCTCCGGCCTGGGTTCAAGCTGTGGTCTCATGACATTCTGCATGAGGTACTTCCTCAAGCTGAACTCACATCCCTCACAGATTTAGGGAAAGAGAGTGGCAAATGCTGCAGTTGGAAGCAATGTGAGCTCTCAAAGACAATAAAGGCAGCACTGGTGTTCGATGAGGATGGAGAACGAGTGGAGGCAGAAGTTACAATTCTTAAACTATGAGACTCTGGACATAGTCCGTCTCCACAGGGTAAAATTCCCCAAGGCAGGGAGAACTACGCTCATTATACGCATCGGTCTGCACCGCCACTTATACCCTTGCATCAGAGCACAAGAACAACTAGGCACACACAGACTAACAGACACTGCTTGCTACAAAACTCTGATCTCAGGTGCATGGAGCGCATGTGTACCCATGTATGGAATACACATAGGGACTAACACTCAAATATGAACAGGTAGTTCCTTATACTGTATCTTGTAATACACTCCATTGTTAGTTTCTGCAGTGGATTTAAGAATTTTGTGGCACTTGAGAAAAAGTATTATCTGAAACTGCACAAAGCGAACCTCATGGAATTTCCTGGTTGTTCTGACTCTCCCCTGAAGATTTCTCTGTGGGAGAGGAACATCTCATACCATATACTGTATATATGTCTAAAAGGGCAAGTCTTCTACTGTAGGATGTGTGAACCCAATGAAACCATTGTGGTACAAAATTCCCCATGTAGTGTGATAAAGGGGAAGATAGACATATATGAGAGCTCACTCATGTCCACAAACATAGCTTGAAAATGCACACATTTGATGAGCCTAATTTTCGGTTTGCTGGCTTTGCCAGTGTTTCTGTAGCTTACAAATATTAGTTCAGTATCCATTTATACACTGTAATGCAATATATCACTGAGAAACTCATGCTGTTTAACCAATAAGAATGTGTGACTGGGAAACACTGTCTTGGAGAAGAGGCAGTTCTCAGGAGGCTGCAGTGGGAAATGGTAGTGGCTTAGCAGCAACCCCATCATGTTTCCCCAGCCTTGTGCAGAAGTTCCAGAGATCTTGAAAAAGCTAATGTTCTGCCAATATTTAAGAGGGTAAACAGGATGTGCTGGTTATCTATAGATCACTTAACATGACACTGATTCTGAGAAAAATCACAAAGGCTATTGCAAGATATAATCGGTAAAGAATTAAAGGGTGGCAGCATATCTATATGGTTTTATGGAAAATAGCTCTTGTCCAAACAAACTTGATATCACTACAAGTAGGGCTGTCAAACGATTAAAAAATTAATCACCATTAATCACACTGTTAAACGATAATAGAATACCATTTATTTAAATATTTGTGGATGTTTTCTACTTTTCAAATATATTGATTTCAATTACCACACAGAATACAAAGTGTGCAGTGCTCTTTTTTCATTACAAATATTTGTGCTGTAAAAAACAAAAGAAATAGTATTTTTCAATTCACTTCATACAAGTACTGCAATGCAATCTCTTTTATCATGAAAGTTGAACTTAAAAACATTGAATTATGTATAAAAATAACTGCATTCAAAAATAAAACAATGTAAAACTTTAGAGCCTACAAGTCCACTCAGTCCTCTTCCTTGTTAAGTCAATTGTGAAGACAAAGAAGTCTGTTTACATTTGCAGGAGATAATGCCGCTCGCTTCTTGTTTACAATGTCACCTAAAAGTGAGAACAGGCGTTCGCATGGCATCGCAAGATAATTACATGCCAGATGCACTTAAGATTCATATGTCCCTTTATCTTTAACCACTATTCCGGAGGACATGCGTCCATGCTGATGATGGGTTCTGCCCCATAACAATCCAAAGCAGTGTAGACTGACGCATGTTCACTTTCATCATCTGAGTCAGATGCCACCAGCAGAAGACTGATTTTTATTTTTTGGTGGTTTGGGTTCTGTAACTACGACACCAGAACGTTGCTCTTTTAAAACTTCTGAAAGCTTGCTCCACACCTCATCCCTCTCAGATTTTGGAAGGCACTTCAGATTTTTAAACCTTAGGTTGAGTGCTGTAGTTATCTTTAGAAATCTCACATTGGTACCTTCTTTGTCTTTTTGAAATCTGCAGTGAAGGTGTTTTAAAACACAGTGTATGCTGGGTCATCATCCAAGATTGCTATAATATGACATACATGGCAGAATGTGATTAAAACAGAGCAGGAGACATACTATTCTCCCCCCCAAGGAGTTAAGTCAAAATTTAATTAACACATTTTTTTTTTAACAAGTGTCATCAACATGGAAGCATATCCTCTGAAATGGTGACCAAAGCATGAAGGGGCATACAAATATTTAGCATATCTGGCATGTAAATACCTTGCAATGAGGCTACAAAAGTGCCCTGTGAATGCCTGTTCTCACTTTCAGGTGACACTGTAAATAAAAGCCAGCAGCATTATCTCCCACAAATGTAAATAAACTTGTCTGTCTTAGCGATTGGCTGAATAAGAAGTAGAAGTGAGTGGACTTGTAGGTCCTAAAGTTTTACATTGTTTTGTTTTTGTGTGCAGTTATGTAACAAAAAAAAATCTACATTTGTAAATTGCACTTTCATGATAAAGAGATTGTATCATAGTGCTTGTATGAGGTGAACTGAAATATACTTTTGTTTATCATTTTTACAGTGCAAATATTTGTAATAAAAATAATAGAATACACTTTATATTCTGTGTTCTAATTGAAATAAATATATTTGAAAATGTAGAAAAACATCCAAAAATATTTAATAAATTTCAATTGGTACTCTATTGTTTAACAGTGCAATTAAAACTGCGATTAATTGCAATTAATTTTTTGAGTTAATCACATAAGTTAACTCCGATTAAATCGACAGCCTTAATTACAAGTTTAGTTGATAAAGGTAACTATTGGGACAATATACTTAGACTTCTGTAAGGCATTTGGCTAAGCAAGAAATTAGGTAGAAAAAGAGAGATATTACCATCATATATGACATTAGTGAGTCATGTTTTTGGAATATTACATCCAATTCGGGTGCACACACTTTAAAAAGAATGCTGAAAAATTGGAAAGGGTCAGAGTACAAGAGTGATTAAAGGTCTACACACCTGCCTTACATTGAGTGAATTAGAAAGCTCAATCTATTTAATTTATCTGAAAGAAGGTTACAGGTGACTTGATCCAAGTCTATAAGTGCTTTCATTGGGAGATGATTTCTGATAGTAGAGGGCTCTTTAATCTAGCAAATGAAGGCCTTACATGATCCAGTGGCTGGAAGTTGAAGCTAGACAAATTTAGACTAGAAATAAGATGCAAATTTGTAACAGTGAGGGTAATTAATCATCGCAACAATTTTCCAAGTCATCTGGGGTATTCACTTGAAGACTTTAAATCAAGATTAGATGTTGGATATGTTTCCAAAAAGATAGGCTCTTGCTTAGCTAGAAGTTATGGGCTTGATGCAGGAACTACTGGATGAAATTCTATAGCCTCTGTTATGCAGGAGGTTCAACTAGCTGATCATAGTGCTCTCCATCTGGCCTTGCCATGTATGAATAAGACACAGAGTGAAGTAGGGAAAAAATTTTGCACTCAAGGAGATCTCTTGAGATGAGATGGCTGCTTTACTTGAACTCCCTTCTGATTAGACATGTGAAAACATGTTGATGACTATTGGGTGTAAGGGAAAAGGCTTGGTTTCTTTTTTCAAGAGATGAAACCCTTTGAATGGCCAGCTCTAGTTTCAAAACGGAAAGGGAAGATGGTTTTAATAGGTCAATAAGAATACTGTACTAAAGGGAACTAGATTAAGGTACCAGATGGGCCAGAAGGTTAAATCTAGCCCTTCTTGGAAACACAAGGTGAGCTGTAAGAGTCTATTAACCCACCCTCTGATGTTCATTAGCTGGCTGCTGAGGTTCCTGTTACATGGGAAGGAGAATGTAGCTCTTCATGTACAGGATCCTCTTCATTTCTGGCAAACTAGGTTTGGGGAAGCAGGAGAACAGTAGCATGTGGAGAACCCAGTGAGCCTACTGATAACCACAGCACTGTGGGTAACTTCAGTTCTCGGATGTACTTTATTATTTTATTTATTTATTATTATTTTGTTTTGTTGGCATCAAACAACGTTGCTTTGGTTTGTTTATAGAAAGTCTATCTTTGGGACTCTTCTTTACTACCAGTCTTCATGGAACCCTGTTCTCTAGCAGTACCACAGCTCATGGCATGTCTACACTATAGAGACGATACCAGCACAATTACATTGCTGTAGCTCTGCAAGCATGACCTCAGAGTGTAGAAGCAGCCTACACCAACGGAAGGGGCTTTTTTATTGGTATAGGAATACCACCTTCCCAAATGATGGTAACCATGTCAATAAGAACTTCCAAAGGGCACTATTCCATTGACATAGCTCCATCTACACCGGTGGTTAGGTCACCAAAGCTATGTTGGTCAGGGAAATGGATTTTTCATATACCTGACCAACACAGTTATGTTGACCTAAATTTTAAGCCTCACTTCTTTATACAATATCTACTGAGTGAGGATAAGCTACATTTTTGAGTGATCAGTCACACCTAAACGATCAAATACATCTTTTGTCAAAACTGTTTATTCTTTCACACAGTGCTGAAGCCATTAAGAAACACCACCAAGCAGGATTAGTTATTTATCCTTCTCCTCTTGACCTGCTAGGGAATTAATCAAACTTTCCATTTAATGATTTCAAAGACCCACTGTAAAAGGCAGCAGGCTGCATAGACAAATATTTAAAACAGAAAGTCTTTGAACAATAGAGATGAGTAACGAAAAACTCCCTCCCCAACAAATTCATCAAATGATATGGAAATGCAGTCTTAACATGTGTTGCCAACCATTCAAGTGCTACATAAATCATGCAGCAATTAATATAGTCTCGATATTTATTCCATTTCAGAAAAAAATCAAGTAAAAGGCATTCATTCAAAAGCAATTGTTGAAATGATGAAAGGTTATATTTGAATTCTGTTGGGTTATGTGAAAAAATTTATGCTTTTTATCAAACAAGTGCAATTAGTGAATGCTTTGCAATAATCCAGACTGTATACATCAGCTAATTAATCATCATACAATCCTGTGAACAAAACAAGCAAGATTATTCCCATTTTACAGATAGGTAAAGACACCATAGGACACAGGGAAGTTAAGAGACTTGCCCAAGGCTAAACACAGTTAGTGGCAGAACTGGGATGAGAAAATTCCTTCTCCCAGTACCTTGCTCAGCATATTACAGTATGGGAACTTTACACCTGCTAATGCAAAACAAGGCCTATTTTTTTTAAAAAAAAAATTGCAAAGCAGAACAAACCAGAATATTTTATATTTTTTATTTAAGAGTAAAATTCACATACTTCCCTACAGCAGTCAGCCACACTGATGGCCATCATCTAATTCATATGCACGCTCACAGCACTATAAATCTGCTCAAATTTCATCCTTCCTCAAGGGCAATGTTGTTTTTTTTCCAGAACATCTACATTGCTAGATGCAGAAATCTGTCCTTTTAATTAACTTACAGGTCCCAACTACCACCAGCTGGAACAAAAAAACATAGGCAGAGTAGAATGCATTAAAGTTGATTCAAGGAAGGATGAAGGCAGCTATAATTTCCTTGCTTTTTTCTTTTTCATTTCACATTCAGTATATTGAAGAAAGAAAAGGAGTACTTGTGGCACCTTAGAGACTAACAAATTTATTAGAGCATAAGCTTTCGTGAGCTACAGCTCACTTCATCGGATGCATTTGGTGTCCACCAAATGCATCCGATGAAGTGAGCTGTAGCTCACGAAAGCTTATGCTCTAATAAATTTGTTAGTCTCTAAGGTGCCACAAGTACTCCTTTTCTTTTTGCGAATACAGACTAACACGGCTGCTACTCTGAAACCAGTATATTGAAGGCTACTGTACCTTTTATGAACACATGAATGGATAGTGAATAATCCATGAATTGAAACTATCTACAGAACTCTAAACTGTCTGCTCTTAGTGGTATTGTTACTGGACATGTCACATCACATTACATTTCTAACATGTCATGTTGTGTCTGAGTCACAGTGCAACATGATCTAAAAGGACAAAGCACAACACAGTGCAATAGCACATGCTGGAAAGGTGAAGAAAGATACTGTTTTTGACTGAATATCTGCTAGTAATTCACGTAATCCCTTCTAAAACATATGATTAAGATGAGCACAAGGGAAAATGTATTCAAATAATGTTCCATAATATGTTAATGTAATAACATGTCATAGATAAATATGTGATAGGCTGGCAGTGTTTGGCTGAAATACTTCACCTTGTCACCTATGTTAATTCTGTTGGAAAATTGCTATGGTGGTTGGCTCATTACTCTACCTACATAAAAAGAAGTGGCAGTAGCTCTATGAAAAGAGGATCTAGGGTGTGGGCTGAGTTGTTCTGAGGGTATTTTAGGATCAGGCAGCCCTGGAGAAAAATTTGAGCTGAATGATCTTATTTTTAATTGTTAATAAAACTGGAAAGGGGCAAGTGTTGAGCATATTGGGAAAGGTACTTGCTCCATGAAGAGTTTCCAAGCACATTAAAGTTTAGCAACTGCAAATTTAACGGCTTTAAGTCTTAGAAATTCTAAAAGCAAGCACATTAAGTGATCAGGCTTTTCATCCCCCTCCCTCACTATTTCAAGCTTGATTTTGTTTTGAGAGTATTTTTTTGTTTCTCACACAAAACAAAGAAAGAAGTTTACATTTTTATCTAAAGGCTATAAGATTTACTAGTAGAAATCCTAATCTTTTCTGGAATGGAGTAAATTACACAACCATAAGCCAACCTCCATTGCTCCACATCTGCCTGCAATACACTCGCCTCACTCTTGAGGTTGAGAGTTTTATTAGCCCAGAGGAACCTAGCTGTTATGACAGGTTGTGATCTTGGAGAGCGCGATAGAACCTCAGACAGCTTGGGCAAATCCCATGTAGTGACATCAAAGGGAGCAGAATTGGGTCTACTGATTTACTGTGATTACTTATAGCAGAAACAATAAACTAGTGTTAAAAAGAATGACCTCTGCTGAAGAAATTAACCTACTGCTGAAGAAATTAATCCAACATCATTTTAAAAATTTGAATTACTGTCTTTTAGGGCAGTTCTGATGTGGCTCAGATGGCTTCAACAGAATTACAGCAGAAATGATTTGGGATTGCAGTGTTGCTTCCATTACTTAAATCAGAGATAACCATAGAAATGTCCAGTCTTCCAGAGCACTGGAATTGTGCTGCTCAGACAGGGTATACTTTATTGAATTACCAGTATGCTGCAAGAGAACACAAAATGCTGCTGGGCTCAAAACTTGTTTGCCTCACTAATAAAAACTTCTATTTCCTTGACTGAGAAGTGACAGGAGAAGAATATAGCCCAAGGTGGGCGGTTAATGGACTTCCAAGGAGCTTCATCAGATATGCTTTTCCTGTTCTGTACTAGAAAGCCCTCAAAAATTCTGCCCTCTTGCAGTTTCATTATCACCAATGGAACTTAGACTTACTAGTTTTATTCCAATTATTATTTATACAATAGGTGCTTATCTTCTTCCTCTTCAAGCGCCATTTCAATCTAGGACTCTCTCACAGATGTGTAGAGTTGAGAAATTCAAATAGCATTTCCACTGTACTGCTGAGGTGAGGGCTGTGTTGGTATGATAGATTTCACTGCATTCAAAACACTCACACATACCATATGACAGGCTATAATTTTACCTTCCTTGTTTTTATTTACCATTCTTGGATAAACTAATAAATCCTGAATTTCTTGTATAAGTGACTTCTTGCTTAGTCTTTTAATCAGTTCTAAGACATCAATGATTCTCGCTGCATTATATATATAAATATATATATATATACACATATACACACACACACACACACACACACACACACACTCGAACAACATTTTCAAAAGTGACTTGTAAATTTGGATGCTTCAGTTTTGGAAAGGACCTGATTTACACAGTGTGTACTTAACCTATTTTGAAATTCAGGCTTCTCTAAGATTTCTCATGTTGGATATCCCAAAAATAGATGCATCCAAAATCAAAAGTCACTCTTGAAAATCCTGGCTCTACGTAAAATTACATTTCAGTGATTATTTTCTTTATGACAAGAATTCCTCCAATATCATTATAATCTTACTGTATCTTGTGATACAAAAGGTTTGTCCTAATGCTAAACTACTTGAATAATTTGCAAATATATTTCTCCATGCATTCTCCCCTGGAACTGATGTAATCCCACATTGAGTGCCTCACTAACCACCGCTATGATTCAAAATCATAAGCAAAGTCATCTGATTTCTCTGCACACTGAAGTAAATCAAGTACGAGAGACAGCTCCTGTGGAAAGGTGGATTGTTTTGCTACAGGATCTCACAGCTTGAAGAAAATCAATGCTTTGATACAGTGAATGGATGTTATTTAACTTTGGTGAGACAGTACCTTTAAGTGTACGCAGGGAGTTCTAATAGGAAACTGGAGATGCATTCCAATGTCTGAAAGAAAAAATACTATTAAAGCAATGTTAATTTTGGGCCGTGTTTTACTTAAAAGAACCCCAATCACTAAAGAACAGTTGTGTAATGTAACAGGCATCCTGACAAAGAGACTGATGGCTTTACATTCAAGCACCCAACCATCAATCTGAAGAATCAATTCTGGCTACGACTAGCACAGAAATGCAAATCAGGGTACACTCTATCTGGGAATGCAACTAAGAAGTCATTGGGTAGAGAAAGCACTCAGGCACCCACTTAAAAACAACTTCAACACTGTCAAGCTATATCCATCTTTGCCATTATGATGTACCCTGCCTGATGTTATCCTGAAATTGCAGCACATTGACTGCTGGATGCTTTCTTCACTGGATAGCATCATACCTTAAGTGATACGTTATTAGTGGGACTCCCCTGATGATGTACTACACTAATGCATCATTAGGATGACGTGTCACACTGATGATATATTATTGTGAAACCTAATGAGAGCAATAGCTCACTTGGTGTACAATCCTGCCAGGCACTCACTGCCTGCATCTCACTGGCTTCCTATGGAGTTCAAGAGGCCAGATACTTTGTTGGATTAGATTCTTGATCATATACTGTTTACAGGATGATATAGTCAGGGAAGAGCCAACCTACAAGCAGATACAATTTAATTAGAGGATACGATATACAGTATGCTAATGTCAAGATGTATTGAGGCGCCACATTTCTGGCACCCGTGAAAAACAGATTTACACACTATCACTGAGAAATTATTAATGGTGGGGCTGGAAGCATCACCTATTATGAAGGTTGCCTGACATTCTTCATTGTAAAATGCTGTTTTCAGTTACTTATAACCCTGCCATATGTTCTGCAAACCATGCACCCCCTCACCAGACAGGGTGTTGTAAAGATTAATGAATTAATATTTGTGAAGCACTCAAATAATGTAATGATGAGGCAAAGAAAATGAATAATTTGGTCTTCAGAGCAAGGTTTGAATCGTGTGCAGTAAATAAGACCTAGGGCCGCCCACTGAACAATGAAGAGAACACAAACTATTTAATAGCTGCTCATTAAGTGTGCATCATCTACCCTATGAAAGGTAGCACAGACACCTTTAATTTTTCCATTTCCTAACTTTTGAGTGTTTAAGTTTGCAACATTAAATAATATGCAGGAGTCGTGGCAGGGAGTGGAAAGAAGCAGGGATGGAGCATGCTCGGGAGAGGGGGCAGAATTGGATGAGAAAAGGCAGGGTGGAGGTGGGGCCTTGAGGGAACGGGTGGAAGGGGGGCGGGGCCTGGGGTTGAGCGGGGATTGAGCACCCCTGGGCAAAGGGAAAAGCTGGCGCCTGTGCAAATACCAACTAGTCTGCTGTATATTGTATGGCAACTTAGCCTCAAGTCTGCAGGACACAGCATCATCTAAAAGCTGTCCCTCCCCTGTTAAATCAAACCTTCCACCTTGTAGTGGGGGAAATGACAGAGCTACTTGACCAGTATGAAATTTAAAAAAAAAAAAAAAAAAAAACCTTTGCACTATGATCAAGGTCACTGGCAGGAAATCATCATTTTAAGAGTTGTGAAATCGTGTACTATATTCAAAGAAAGGGCAAATGATAATAAACCAGGAATGCACAAACCAGTTTGGATAAGAACCCCTCCCTGACTCTGTAACCAAAACCTGAACCAAACTTTTAGTATGTTTCAAGAAGTCCACAACTTTATTTCCTTCCTTTTCATTTTTATACCTCTATGGTTCTGGCTGGATCTGGTAGTAGTGGAAGTGCTAAAATATCATAAATAAAGCTGTTTTCTGTGAGATTTCTGCCTCAAGCTCAAAAGGTTCTGAGAAATATCCAGTGTTTCGGGCAATTACCTGAACTGCTCTGAAACTTCCTTCATTACGTTCACTCATCACTAATAATACCCCAATAATGGAAGGATCTAGCTAAGTACTAGCAGCTTCTATGTTTACAGAAATTCCATAAACTGACTTTCACAATCTCTTCTGGGTTCCTGCAGCAGATAAACCAGAAAGCTTTTGTTAAATCTGATACAAGTACAGCAAGAATACTTATTTATCAAACACTGAATAATGCCATGGTACTTTTATGAATGAGAAACTATCTTTCCTTGATATTCTACATGGATAAAGGAACGTTCATATGGCTTTAGTGCCTATGGAATTAAAATCCATTTTTCTATATGGAGGGCTAACATCCAGCCAGATACTAATTTTTTCCCCCTCCACATGATGCCTTGCAGGGTGACTCCACAAATGTGCTCTGCCTTCCAGATGTGGCCTCTAGCCAGCTCAGTGAGCAACCTAGAAACACAGAAGCAACACCACTCCTTCGGATTCCAAATTTCCAGCTAGCTACAAAGTTTGTACTTGAAAGCCAGGGGTGTAATTTGAGATCACCTGGCCTCAATCAGCACCGCAAGACTGGGTATAAATGAATTTAAGCAAAATTTCTGTAACTTTCCTATCTTTAAAATTTGTAATGGCTAGCTCTGTGCCTGAGCAGGGAGTACTCTTTAGGCTACTGTGGGCAGAGAGTGGGACCATATCCTGCCTCCTCCTTCTAGGGCAATGCGTACCCAAAGAGAAAAATCATGGCGCTCCCCAACTCTAGGGGCTCTGATGCAGACCTGCCCCTTAAACAGGATACAAAATGAGTGAGGAAGACTCCATGCGTTGTCTCCATGATGCACCCATATAAAGACCAATTACAGTCTAGACATAAATTCTCCCACATAGGAGCATTATGCCAGCTGAAAGCAATGGTTTTCCATCTGTGTATTTCCCCTAAGGCATTCCTTGATAATGAAAGCAGTTAAGGTCTTTGGGTTCACAATGTTATTATACTTGGATAATATTTTGTTTGCAGCAGAGCCTGAAGAACTCCCAAGTAGCATATTACAACCACTGTACACCTGTTAAGCCATGGTGTTTCTTCAATAAGTGGGTGAATCTATTTTAGCCCTCTTTCTCCCTCCAGAGATTTTCAGCTGACAGTTAATAATAAAGAACTGACCGTACTCATTTCCTGATCTTAAAGAGGAATCTATAACAAATTTATGCCAGAGGTGAGGTCTGCTCCTCGGTCTCTCAGAAAAATTAGGAAGGCTATTAATGACTCTGACTGCAAAGCCCCCAGCATTCCCAGTGGCTGCTCTCTAAACAAAGGCATCTGGTGGCATCTGCCCAATGCAGTGGTTCTCCAACTTTTGTACTGGTGACCCCTTTCACATAGCAAGCCACTGAGTGTGACCCCTCCACTTATAAATTAAAAACACCTTTAAAATATTTAACACTATACCTCTACCCCGATCTAACGCGGTCCAATATAATGCAAATTTGGATATAAGGCAGTAAAGCAGCGCTCTGGGGGGCGGGGCTGCGTGCTCTGGCGGATTAGCACATCAGCATGTCTGGCTCCCAAACGCTGCTCTGAGCGGCGTGTTAAGGGTGCCGGGCCAGGGCGGAGGAGTTGGATAATGGGGCCATGGGGGGGGGGGGAAGGAGAACAGGGATCAATTCAGATGTGCAGGGGCAGCGCGGCGGGGCTTGGCCAGGCTGCAGCGACCCGGAGGGTGGCTCATGGCTGGAAGTCCGTGCCCCAGCCAGGGTGTCTGCAGCTGGAAGGAGCGGGTCCATGCTGCAGCCCCGGCCCCGCACCCTGGCCAGGGGGTGCTGTGTGCTCTACCGGACTGGGCAGTTTTGCCGCAGCTGCCGCTTCGCTCAGCTCCTGCCTCCCTCCCACGCCCCTGCCCGAGACCCTCTGCCCTACTAACAAAAATTTAGTTGCAAGTTTACAAACATTTTTATTGTAAAGGAATAAAAAACCTTTCCTAGTAAAATTTCAAAGCACATTATTTCTTTATACACTCTAATCCCTCTATCCAGATATAACGCAGTTTCACCTATAATGTGATAAGATTTTTTGGCTCCCGTTATATTGGGGTAGAGGTGTACTATAAATGCTGGGTGCAAAGCAGGGTTTGGGATGGAGGCCAACAGTTTGCGACCCCCCATGTAATAACCTCATGACCCCCTGTGGGGATCTGACCCCCAGTTTGAGAACCCCTGGCCTAATGCAAGGGAAATAGTAACCAGTTGGAAAGCAAGAGTGTGCCTGTCACAGGCTGCTTGCCCTGACTTAATGTGATAGGAAAGAAATCTGAAGTTATCAGAGCATTCTTTGAGCACCAAAAAAAAATTGCCCTAAAATAGCATGCATTGTTTTAAATCTGTGTAAAGAAAGTGCAAAGAGCTACCAAAACAGAATCGCTGCATTTTACACACTCTTTGCACAAAATGGATGCAAATTACAAGGTGCAATGCATGGAGAACAAGGCCCAGGTATACTCCAAGAGATTAGGTTGTATTCTTGCATAGAGTAGCTCATGGGTTCTATCACAAAGCTCTCCCCACTTGAACTTGAAACAAACTGAAAACAATTTCATCTTCTCGCCAGGTACACATGTGCATACTCTGAATCAATGCTCCATGATGTCTTATGTGGGAAATCAGGTTAGAAAAGATAACCACCTTAGAAAACCAACAATGACAACAAAACACAATGGGTACCTCTTGCTTTGGCATAAGTTGTCTACTACCAATACATTTTTGTAAAAGGGGAATGTGAAGGCTAATGTCTGATCCAGGGAATAAGCCTCCCTCATCGTAGTCATATCCCTTAGGTGCTGTCAGCTTTGGGAAACTCAAGAACCAGACTTGTTTGTCAGCTCCCAGTTTTTCACAACCTTTTTTCTGTTTCTTTCTTTGTATACCAAGTTCCAGGAAACACATATGCCTTCTCTGTCACCCAGATACATCTTGAACAATGCCTCCCCCTTTCCAAGTAAGCTTTGAAAATGGCTATCAAGAACTGTCTCCAATGTTTCTCTGAAGCACTCCCAGATAATCCCATATCATTATGCTGGGAAGGAGCTGGGGGGGGGTTGGGCAAAATCTCACTGAGGCGGGTGGGCATAACTGCCACCTTCCTTCAGGATAAATGTAAGAAATAATTAAGCTCCTTTATGGAACAAGCTAACTGGAAAAAGAGGCGCCACCACCCAAAACACAGGCATGTGACTAGGCTTTGAATAGAAACTGAACATTTTGGCCTAAAGGGTTTCTCTGAGGACTGATACAGAAAATGAAGGGCTGGGGCATTGGTTGGTCGAGCTGTGTGTGTTTGTGTGCGAGAGAAGGAACAAAAACACACAGGAAACATAGGAGGAGTAAAGCAGCCCAGATATAGCCAGAAAAGCCTTTTATATTTGGACCCAGCAGAGAAGGAGATAAGACGCAGACAGTGGGAGCTGACAGAAACACAGCTGTCCGCTGTGAAGACCTTATTGTTCTTCTGGCATCAAAACTGAAACTAACATAAAAATGATGCTTTGCAGGAGGGAGGGGGAGAATGCTCAAACATTTAAAGGGACAGGACATCACAAAGCCGTAGTAGTGTGACCCTAAGAATAATAGCTAAGAGAGAGAGGTTTTGGTTAAAGTGTTGGCTGAAAGGAGCTTCAAACTGTGAACAAAATAGCTTGTTTAATTCCTTCTCTGTTAAGGGAAACAGGACTTTCTACATTCTCTGTCAGATATCTACATGAAGTCAGATATTTCTTTGATGCAATCTTGTTTATCATTAATTTCTCCTCCTAATTGAAACAATCCATTAAATCCCAAATTGGCTAAACTCTTGGATCAAAAAGGGGTAAAGTTATTATTAGAGTCCTTACAAAATGCAGGACTTCAGGAAATTTTTGTTTAACTCCTGTTTTCAGAATGGATAATACCACCCATACATTATCCACAAAGTTTATAGAGAGTTTGATTCGTTCATTTTCAGAGTCCAAGAAAGAAAACTCTGATATTTAACTATGCAGCCAATAGGACTGGCAGACAGTAACTACTCTGGTACTATATAAACTACTGCACGGACTCCTTTTTCACCTTGAAATAACCAAAAACTATATCTAGTCAGAGCCACCTATGAAGTTTGACTGTGATTCATGATGAAAAATTAACATTTTACTTTCACTTAAGATAATTAAAGCCTCTTATTCCAACATCAAAGATTCCAACATCAAAGAGAAAGAGACATATTACTTATCACTGCATTGCTCCTGTGTGATTCTGAATTACTACTGCTAAAACCCTCCTAAATGTGCAGAAAAATGCTAAGAGGTGTAACATGCAGTGTTGTAGCTGTTGATCCCAGGATATTAGAGAGACAATATGTCAATTTCCACTGAACTGTTCTTCAGATAACTACGTTTTTAACAAGATATTTGTTAAACATTACCAATGATCCGCTAAATATGGACCAGGGCAGCTGGCAGCTACAGATGTCAAGCACTATAAATTACTTCCTTCTCAATTGCTTCCCTCCTGCCATCTACAACTATGGAGACTTCTGGCTAGCTGAGGAAGTTTGGTGAGCCCAAAAGCAGGGGAAATGTGGTGTGTGACACAGAAGAGGAGCTTAACGCAAACAGGTTTAGATAGAAGATTAGATAGCATCCTTCTCTGGTTTTTTTATGTCAAAAACATTGTGCATCCAGGGTATAACATTTCCAGTGTCACCAGATGCCCATCATTCATATGTAAAACTGCACTACTGCTGAATTGCCTTAGTAGGACTTTCCCCTTAACATGTTCTGAAATTCCTTCTTTCTGACTAACCATTCTTTTTCAATCTACATCCCTTCTCTTCATTCTGCCCCCAGGTGACTGCATAGAGTTAACGTCTTTTGCATAACTAATGAATTTCAACGTGAGGCAACTTCCAGAAGACAACTTTGGTACATATGGAGTTAATGAATATCAGTACAGCACTCACCCCTGTATTGTGACGAACAATACATTCAGTATGCAGATTACATTTTCATTTACACAGCCAAATAATTTATCACAGTATTTCAAAGCATTTCCTGCCGGGGGGGAAGGGAGAGAAACAGTCACTAACCTTCCCTAACTGTTGTTCTTTGAGATGTGTTGTTCATGTCCACTCCAACATAGTGTCCATTTCAAAGAAGGCAGCAATCATTGACAAGGGAAGCAAGACACCATGGTGTCGGCCCAATGTATATTGATACCGGCCAAGTCTGGAGAGGCCGGAGCTGTAGTCTCGCATATTACACAACATAGGCGCATGATGCCATATGTCCCAGAGCTTTAAGCAGTTTCTTGCTGTTGTGATAAGGTGATTCCTCAGGCTCCTCTGAGTGTCCCTAGAGCCTGGAACCAGTTTTCCAGGAGGAAGGCTCTGGCCGAGGTCGAGTTGAGGATCACCCCAATTAATTCTATCCTTTGAACTGGGGAAAGGGTCGATTTCTGAGTATTTATCAACTGAACTGGAAGGTTGACTATATCAACTCTACATTTGCCACCAGCTGGGCCTTGGATTGAAGTAAGAGTAGACCTGAACCCCTTGTTTCCTCAGGAAGGCTGCGATGACTGCCATGCACTTTGTGAACACCCAAGGGGCTGCTGACAAGCGGAATGGGAGCATGGTAAGTGGTAGCATGTGGTTCACGACGAATCATAGGAACCTTCTGTGTCCCTAAAAGATCTCAATATGAAATATATGTTCTTCAATTCAAGGGCAGCATATTAGTCCCCTGGATTCAGAGAAGGGATAATGGAGGCCAAGGAGACCATGTGGAACTTCAATCTTTTCATGAATTGAGGTTTTGCAGGTTTCCAAGATCAGTCTGAGATTGCCATTGACCTTTGGGATTAGGAAATAATGGGAGAAGAAGCCACGGCCCCTTAACTCTGGTGGAACCTCTTCCACTGCTCTCGCCCTTAGGAGTGACTGCACCTCCTGGGCTAGAAGTTGCTCATGAGAAGAATCCCTGACGAGGGATGGGGAGGGAGGGTGGGAAGGAGGGGAATAATTGAACTGAAGGGTATACCCCAGCGCTATCGTGTGTAGCACCCAGCGATCTGAGATAATATGGACCCACGCCCAATAGAAGTGGGATAACTAGTTCACAAAAATAAGGGACATTGTATCCAAACATTTTCCTGGTGTGTCATCTCTGAGCATCCCATCAAAAGGCCTACTTAGACCCTGCTGATTGTCTCTGGGGCAGGCACTGGGGCACACAAGGACTGGGATGGAGGCCTCCTCTTATATCCTGCTGCAATCTTGCCTTGGTTTTGATGAGTAGAAGCCAGCTGTCAGTTGGGGCTTATTGTGCTTCCTGATGGGAGCTACTGTTTGCAACCCCGGGGATTTTAGGGTGGCTCTAGAGTCTGTCAGACTGTCCAGCTTGGAGTCTGTTTGCTCCAAAAAGAGTCACTTGCCTTCAAATGGGAGGTCCTGCAATGTCTGCTGCACCTTATAGGACAACCCCAAGGTCTGAAGCCACATGTTTCTCTTCATAACCACAGCTGAAACCATGGAACAGGCTGCAGAATCTGCCACGTCCAAAGCTGCCTGGAGGGATACCCTTGTCACTGATTTTCCCTCTTCAACTAAGACCGAGAACTCACCCCTGGTCTCTTGTAGCAAAAGCTCCTTGAATTTTGCCACTGAGCTCCAGGAGTTGAAATCATATTGCCTCAGGAGCACTTGCTGGTTTGCAATCCTGAGCTGGACGCCAACAATTGAGTACACCTTCCTACCAAAAAGGTCTATTTTTTTTGGCACCTTTGGTCTTGGGAGTCGGCCCTTGCTGACCTTGCCAGTCCCACTCGTTTGTTGCTAAAACTACCAGTGAGCCGGTGGAGGGTATGTGTAAAGGAATTCATACCCCTTGGGGGTAGACAAAGTACTTCTTTTCTCCATACCTTTCACTGTAGGTTGAAGGGATGCAGGGGTCTGCCATAAGGCCTTGATGGGTCCAAAATGGCTTTGTTCAGAGGCAAAGCCACCCACAATGGTCCTGATGCCACTAGAATGTCTACTAGGGCGTGGGAGGATTCGGTGATTAACTCCACCTGGATACCCAGGTTCTGGGCTCGCAACCTCAGGAGCTCCTGGTCTGCCCTATAGTCATTCTGGGAAGGAACTATACTTGTTCCCGCCACCACCTGGTCAGGAGAGGAGGAAGAGGAAGCCTGTACTATCAGCTGATGTCCTTATTCTTCGCCATCTCCACTGGATGGGTCTCGTGGGGCTGATTCTCAAATTTCAGTACCAGGTTCAGCACTGGGGCCTGATCCCTATTCCAAGGGAGCCCTTGACTCCCTTGACAGAGTAGGACCTCCTGAGGACTGTGGACCTTGGACTGGCTGAAAAACCACTGTGTTGTTGGCCAGGCTATCAGTGGAATGCCCTAGCTCATCTCAGCCTCCAGGTATCACTGCTCAGAGTGGTGTCTGCTCCTTTGGGAGGCATATGACTCCACCTCAGAGTCCAAGTCGTTGCTTCTTGGCAACCAAGGCAGAACTGTGCCAACTAGTGTCAGAGAGCGGTGCCGCAACATCATGGCCAACTTTCCTTTTGATGGCACCTGAGGTCTTGGTGCTGTGATAGTCCTTGTCTCCAGTGCCGCTGCTGACAGCTCCCGAATGGCGGGGAATGGGGGTACCAGGAGTGACAATAGATCCCTTACTGCCTAAAATACCTCTGGCATGGATGGTAGCACTGTGGTAGTTGAACTCCTATGGCTCTCTCTTGGTGGAGACTCCAAAGATGCCAGACTCAACAGCGCTCTCCGTGTCCGGAGTCAACACTACCATGTGCTCCGCTAGCATCCCTGAGTGGCCTGGCACGTGTCATATTCTGTTAGCATCTCTATGCCCCAGAGACCTTGGGGCTGGGGATCACCCCCCCCACCCCGGTCAGTTTTCCTCTTCCGAGAGTCCCGTGCCAGAATTGTCTTCCTCAGCACCGGGGAGGACTATCAGTACCAGGAGTCCTGGGCCATAGAAGAATGGTCCTTCGTCGGCATCAGAGAAGTAGAACGGTGCTACACCTCCCTTAGAGATGCCAGGGTGCTTCTCATTGAAGCAGGAGTAATCGGTGCTGGGTCAACTAACTCAGCTCCGAAGCAGACGATGCACTGCCTCCATAAGGAGGAATTTGAGTCTGGTGTCGCTGTCCTTCTTAGTTCTGGGCCTAAAGTCCTTGGAAATCCTGCAACACTCCTGCACGTGGGCCTCCCCCAGACACTTGAGGTAACTGGAATGCGGGTCACTAACCTGCATCGGCTTATGGCACAACGCACACAGCTTAAACCTCATGCACCGAGGCATATCCCGGGGCTGGGGAAGGGCTAACCCTGCTAAGCGGGGTCTGCTAAATACTTACTAACTAATTAACTAATGAAAACTTAAGCACTACAAAAAGAACTATGTACAGCTAATAAACAAAGTCCACCGAGAAAGGTGACTTGCAGGAAAACGCAAAGATGAGCCGCAATTCCAGCAACCATCATAGGCGTAAGAAGGAACTGAGGGGGTGGGCAGGGAAGCACGGCCCTTAATACTGATGCTATGCCAGCATGTCTCCAGGGGGCTCTAGAGCTGACTTAATGGATAGCACTGAGGGAAAACTTTTTGACATCAGTGCTCGGGGCAAGCACACACCCTACATTGAAATGGACATGAGCAAGGCACTCAAAGACCACCAAAATTACCCGTTTTTCAAATCCAAGGCACTGTAAGATGTTTTTATCAAAGTGTTTCCATTACCTAGGCAAACTATATATTAAATGGCAAATGTCCCTTCAAATCACATCCCAGCAAAGCTAGATTTTTCTGCAAATAATTAAACGTGGATTGGGCCAAGATACAATGTATGGCTGCTATGCATTAATCAGCTGATGTATTCCAATGACTGTCAAACGTCAGAGCAAAAAACATCACAGTTAAATCTACAGTGAACATTTCTTTCTTTGTAGTTTAATTATATTTTTGTTTTGTTAAAAAGAAGAAATTGCCAATTAGTGGTCCCTGATTGAACCATGCAGTTAGGGGGAAAACTCCAATCAAAACTGACTGGCTTAGTTAGAGTTATGAAGATGCAGTTCAATTACAATATTTAATCAATCACTGACTAAACGGGCAGGTTTTGTGAAATATTAGTTACAGCATCTCATTGCTGCTGTTTAAAATAACAGTGTCAATCTTCAGTGACCATCTCATTTTAAAAATACAATCCTTTTTTGAGCACCAGAATCCAGTTTGAATTGAAGGATTTGTGCCTTTTCTCACCCTCATCATTGGCTTGTATGCTCTTGTGACACTGTGTGTCTCAAAGCAGCACCCTGGAACCCCATATTCACCACTGGCATATTATGATGATAGGTTTTGTACAAAGTATGCCTTGTGTGGTATCATTATAAAAGTCTTGATCTGTTGAACATTATACAGTTGGATTGTATGTGCTATCATTGTGCGTCAAGTTCTGAAGTATTGCTATATGTGTTACTGAAATATGTTGTGAGATTGGAAACTCCCACAACCAGCCTTTAAGTTTCAACAAAGGAGTAGCCATTGCCGTTAAAGGCTCATCAATATGCAATCCATTATCCAGAGGCTTCTCGGAGAAGGAAAGCAGGCCAGGGGCAAGCTAACCCATGTCACAGGACATCATCGCTGGGCCTCTCCTCCTCTCCCCAATCTCAAAGCCTGGAAGAAATCTGGAAGACATTGACATTAGCATCACATTGTGATGGACAGCCCAGGCTGATGGGTTTGGAGGGACTCAGCAGTCTCACAGCCAGGTTTACTCATCCTGTAGCTATTTAACAAATAATGTCAGGAAGATCTAGGACTTGAAAGGAATTTATAATCATTTTTGTAAGATTTCCATCAGAGAATACCACCACAGCAAATCTGTTTACCAGTTGCATGATTTTCTCATGCTGCTTTTTCAAGAGTTTCTAAAGATATTCAATTTAAAATGGCCTGTAGTACCAATAGGCTTATACTTCTGCAGAAAACTGAAGCAGCAGATGTACTCTGCATTATGTTTTGCTGTTCTCTTTATGATCAATATTTTACTTCATGGATTTACAGATAGTTAATTTACAATGATTCAAGTAGAATTTAATTTCTTGAACACAGAAAGCATGATTTTGGAACTGCTATGTGAAGAAAAAAATTTTCTTTACCAGATATACCCTTATTTCCTACCAAACATCTTCACCAACCAGCTTTTAAGTAGAGTAGGTATTGTGACAAAGTTTCTCCTCTACCTTGGTGGGTCTGGCACTTATTGGCGAATTTGCTTGCCTTGGAGCTTCACGGCAGCCCTCAGTTTGGCCGTTTTTGTGAACCGACAGTCCAGGTCAACTCCTCCTGTGTCTGACCAGGAGTTGGGAGGTTTGGGGGGAACCCGGCCCGTCCTCTACTCCAGGTTCCAGCCCAGGGCCCTGTGGAATGCAGCTGTCTAGAGTGCCTCCTGGAACAGCTGTGCGACAGCTACAACTCCCTGGCTACTTCCCCATGGCCTCCTCCCCAACACCTTCTTTATCCTCACCATAGGACCTTCCTCCTGGTCTCTGATAATGCTTGTACTCCTCAGTCCTCCAACAGTATGCATTCTCACTCTCAGCTCCTAGTACCTCTTGCTCCAGCTCCTTACACGGCGCACCTCAAACTGAAGTGAGCTCCTATTTACACCCAGGTGCCCTGATTAGCCTGCCTTAATTGATTCTAGCAGCTTCTGATTGGCTGCAGGTGTTCTAATCAGCCTGTCTGTCTTAATTGTCTCCAGTAGGTTCCTGATTGTTCTGGAACCTTCCCTGTTACATTACCCAGGGAAAAGGGGACCTACTTAACCTGGGGCTAATATATCTGCCTTCTCTTACTCTCCTGTAGTCATCTGGCCCAACCCTGTCACAGTATGCAGATGAGTTATTTAAAAGGCTGTAGATTTATCTTGCTCCAGGACTCTAGACTTAAGGGCTATGCACTTCTCTACATATTGTGTATCAAGAGCATTGTTTAGTGCTTAGGAGGAATGAGGGTAAGAAGGAATGAGAATAAAATGACATTTCCATGAAATCCACTGTAACTCTAAGTGGCGGCCTGATCTGTCAGGTGCTCCATGCAACCATAACCTCATCACTTGAATGGAGCCCAATGAAATCAGCTGGGCTCTACACAAGCACAGGGGCTTCCTGCCCTTTGCAGTTTACAGGATAAGGGCCTTGGTGTGTTATATCAATTGAGCATTCAAAAAAATACAGTGAAATAAGATTAGGGCACATTATGACCTACATGCTTGCCACATTTCATTTTGTAAATCAGAGCCAGTTTTGAGTAGCTGTAATACTAAAGACTTTTTCAGTGCCACTGAGATGAGCTACCTTATTGATTTTGATACCTTATTGATTGATGATAAACATAAGCCATCTAGCTAAGCTTTACTCACACATATAATTGCAAAGAGGTTTAAATTACATCAACCCCATGGCCTTATGAATAACATGGCCATCCTTCATGGCAACGATGGACTCTGTTGAGCCTGCCATGGAAGAATATTTAAGGGTTAGGTCCTTCAGCACTGGTATACTCGAGTGACCAATAGTTTGTTTTCTTTGCTAAAGAACTTTGTACTTTGTAAAGACGACTGGGAAAATGTGAGTTTCTCTTTCTTTTAACCCAGAACAAAGTTGTGTTATTGCAACTATATTTAAAAGGCTTATCAGCATTTCCTTTATAACACCTAATTTGTAGGGATTTATATATTGACTGTAAAAAGTGTGTTCCAAGATGTAACTTGGGTTACAGGGTATTCTTGCCTGAGAATGAATATTAAAAAATATTTTAAAAGATTAGCCTATGTGTTTTTAAATCACAAGTATATAAAGTCACACAGACATATATTATTGGTTCCAATGCTTAAAATTGACTGAACAACTCAAAATGATCATGATTATAAAACAAATCTGTCTAGCAAGTATTCCACAATAGTTTTAGTGGGTACTTATGTTATGAAACTTTGAAAAATAGATTAAATCTTTAACCTTCAAGAGTGATGACTACGTATGCACAAATGATTTTTTTTCACAGAAATTGCATAATTATATCTGCAAATTATTGAGCAGTGCACATGCCAACATGCACATCAAATAAAAATCTGATTTTTTTGAAGAAGTCTCTAAGTATTACATTTAAGTATACACACTTAAGTGCTCACACAGATCCAGTTGCAGGATCAGGGCTTTCTAAGCCCTGGTCTACACTACAAGTTTAGGTCAAATTTAGCAGCATTAGATCAATTTAACCCTGCACCAGTCCACACGACCAAGCCTATTTTGTTGACTTAAAGGGCTCTTAAAATCGATTTCTGTACTCCTCCCTGATGAGGGGATTAGTGCTGAAATCAACATTACCGGGTTGAATTTCAGGTACTGTGGAGGCAATTCGACAGTATTGGCCTCTGGGAGCTATCCAGAGTGCTCCATTGTCACCGCTCTGGACAGCACTTTCAGCTCAGGTGCACGAGCGAGGTACACAGGAA
This sequence comes from Dermochelys coriacea, assembly GCF_009764565.3. Lineage (NCBI taxonomy): Eukaryota > Metazoa > Chordata > Testudines > Dermochelyidae > Dermochelys > Dermochelys coriacea. The sequence continues at coordinate 199,780,922 of NC_050069.1, forward strand.
AGCCCCAGGAACTTTTGAATTTTATTTCCTGTTTGGCCAGCAACAATTGTCTGCCATTGGTTTCACGGAGGGAGGGGCGACTAACCACCCTGGACAATGTTTTTGCCCCATCAAGCATTGGGAACTTAACCCAGAATTACAATGGGCAGTGGAGACTGCAGGAATTGTGGGATAGCTACCCACAGTGCACCACTCCGTAAGTCGATGCCAGCCACGGTAGTGAAGATGCACTCCACCCACTTAATGTGCTTAGTGTGGACATACACAATCAACTGTATAAAATCGATTTCTAAAAATAGACTTCTATAATATCGCCCTAATTTCGTAGTGTAGACATACCCTAAGACTTTCTAAGAAGCAGTGAAAGACATTTCAGTAAATAATGCACATATATAAAACTGTCTAAGGGCCAAATTCTCCCCTCAAAATAGGCTCCAGAACTCCTATGAGAGTTGTGCATGTATGTTTGAGGTCAGAATACTGCCTTAAACACATATTTACATGAGAAGACCATATCGTGAATGTTTCAAGTTAATTTCCCTTCTTTGAAGACGGATTTTCTATTGTCTTGTCTTGTCTTCTTGCATTCCAGACATTTAGGAAGGAATGTACATACATAAAACTTTGCTATAATTAAGTCTCAACTCCAACTTAAACAGACAAAACTCAGGAAATTTAGAGCAATGCTAGACTTACTCGATTACATTTCATTATTGCAGAATACCAAAAGAACAAATTGTACCTTTGTTTCTACATGTATTGTTTGCATGCACCTTCCACTGACTTCCTTTTAAATTCCATCTATAAGCCAACCTCTTCTTGAGCAGCAGCCAACATGCTGAGCCTTTTTTTGAAAACCTGGTCTATAATGTTCAGGAGTCCATGCAATATATTAAGAGTGTAATATTTAGACTACACAGTGGTTGTCCCATGAGTAAAGTTTAAATCTCTGAAATGTGTTCTTATCATGTGTGGTGTTACAGAGGGAAAGGGGTACTTAATAAAGGTAAGACCTTAATGTTTGTTTCTTTTTTCAAACATAAAGCATCAATATTATTCACACACAATGTTAAGTCTAATTTCATACATGTAGCAAAAGAGAACCTAACAATTTTATGGGATACAGTTACTTTTCTTGAGGGAGGGTGAGAGTGTGTGTTTGCTTCAGGGAATTTATTCTGACTAGATTTATCAAGTTTTTTTAATCAGATAATTTTGTTTGATATCACATCAGGCAGCACCATAAAATCTTTAAGTCCCAAGCTATTACACAGGAATTACTTTTGTAAATCATTCATGAATATTACTGATGTAAGCCTATTCTAGGCAGTAAGAAAGGGAAACAGTACTCAAGGATAAGAAAAGGAAAATAATTCTATACACTTTCAGGACTCAACAGTTTGGATGGGTATTTATCATTTTAGATTGGAAATCTGCTGCCTTTAATGTAGCTGAAAATAATTAAGCATGTGTAACACAAGAATTATTTCCAGTATTTCCGAAAGGGGATAGTAATCCCCAGCTGAGGAAAAAGTTAAAGCTCTCAATAAAAAAAAAAGGGATATATTAATCTGAAATAAAGCTTTCTGATTAAATATCACATGAAGTTCAGAACATCTCACACACCCAAAAACATAAAAATAGTAAAGAATTAAATTTATCAAGGTCATTCCACTAACTCCTCCTCCCAAAAACTCACACTTCTGTATCCCAAAGTTACTTTCTATACAGAATTCTACAATGGAGCTCCATATAATTACAGGAATGTGTCTGAGTGCATCCTCTGTAAGATCAGTTCATATAATATTATTCACTCAAAAAAAAATCTGCTCATGTTAGTTGCTATACATACAGCTCAAATGTGGCGGTTACTTACTGCAACTGGAGATTCTTCAAGATGTGTGGTCCCAATCTGTACTTCACATATCAGCACGTGTGCGCCATGCACCCAAGTCCAGAAATTCTTCACCGCAGCATCCATAGGCTCACATATGCACAGTAGCTCTCATGCTCCCAAATCAAGGTACAACAGGCAGTGCAGGTTGATGCCTCTGCAATTCCTTTGTTTACCACAAATCCAACAGGATCCAAAGCAGAGGGGATGGAGGGTGGATAATGATATACAGATAGGGATCATGCATCTTGAAGAATGTCCAATTACACTAAGTAATCTTCATTTTTGAGTGCTGAGCCCTATGTGTATTCCACATGTGGGTGACTGGCAGTATTGCAAGCATCTGTGCTACCGGCTTCCTTGTACCCGCCCCCAGTCTGACATGGTTTGCCAATCTGACCGCTGCATTTGCAGCCGAGCCATGAACTAGAGCGCAATGTGTTGCGAACATGTGGCTTGCCCTGCAGATGTCCTGCAGTGGAACATTTGACCAGAATGCCGTGAAGGCAGTTGCATTCCTGCAGATCCGGTTCCGGCTCTTCTCTCCCATACACTGATGGAACTGGCTGGAGAGAGAGAGAGAGAGAGAGAGGAGTGGTCTGACTCCTGAGAACAGCACAGACAACTGCCATATGGATACTAATAAAGCCAGAAAGAGGGGTTAATTAATTGTCCGGGACCCCAAGTGCTACCAGTGGTCCCTGGGGGGAGGTCATACCCACAGGAATGGTGACCGTAACCTCTTGACTGTCTGATGGGGCTTGAGTGTCTCTATGGAGATACGGACGTGGCTATCTCCTCTGACTTGTCCGCATCTAAGAACTGTTCCATCAGTAGCGCAGTGCTATTGGTACCAGGGCATGCCTGCCAGATGGCTGGAGATGGGACTGTTCCTGGGATACTGGTATACACTCTTCCGCTGAAGTAAGGACATCCCTCAGGAGGGCAGGGCTGGAAAGAAGTGGAGACTGTGGATAAGGAAAGAATATATTCTCTGGTGTTACGTGTGTCTCCATGCACTCTGGTGACCAAGAGGTTCCAGCAGTCAAGTCTGAAGGACTCGGTACATCTGTGGCAGCTGGATGGTCTTTAGACAAATGAGGCGGCACTCAGACAGAACCAGTGAACATCTATCCTTACACTTTGGTACCAAGGTGACTGATGAAACCAGTGGATTTTCTTTTACATGCTTTGCTCTCCAATCTGGGGGTCTTCAGTAGAGCCAGTTCCAGGGATGATATCTCACCAAACCTGGACAGGCTCAGGGAGGAAGCGTGTTTCTTATGGACAGTCTTTGAAGGGGATCTGTCCTTGATACCATGCGAGTGCCCACTACTCTCATAGGGAGCCCTAGAAGAAAAGACCTTGCACTTAGATCTGAAGGCTTCAAAGCATGTGCTTGGAGGGGTACTGCTGGTCAATTGTGGCCAATAAAGAGAGGTGGTTTCTCTGGCTCAGATCGGACAGGGACCTCATATAATCTTCTCCATCAGGGGGTTTCATAGGCAAAGCTCCCGGGCTTCTTGAGTTCTGGATGAGAAGGAGCCACAGATACTGCACTTTGCAGAGATATGTGCCTCACTCAGACCTAGTACAGGCAACATTGACGTTCGTCACTGATGGTGAAGGAGCGAGGGCAAGAGAAGCAATTCTTGAATCCTAGGACTCAGGAATAGACCCGGAGCCGGGAAAAGGCTCCCCAACTGGTGAAAAGAAATACCTATACTAACTAACTGTTAACTATTAAGCTAAGATATATAATTATTTACAAACATTTTCTTTCTTCACTGGTTAAACAACAGAATGAAAGAGGACACAATTCCGACTCAGGCCATGTTGTGGTAAGAAGGAACTGGAGAGCCGTTAATCCTCACTGCCTCTTATATCCTTGGTTGGGAGCGTGAGGAGAGCTACTGCACGTGTGCAGGCCAACAGACACTGCTCTGAAGCATTTCCAGATTTGGGTTCATGGTGCGCATTTGTACCCATGTGTGGAATACACATAGGGACCAGCACTTGAAGAATACAAACTTGAAAACTTTATGTCTACTTTCAAAAGTGTGCAGCACCACATGACCAACGTGCTTCATAACAATACATAGCTCCATCATTCCAATTTGAGCCAGAAAGATATTCTTCTACTCCAACACCACATCATACTGTGAGACAATTTAGAGAATTCTGACAAACTTACGGCTGCATGGCCTGAGGATTATATTCCTTTTGAAAGATTTACAACATATTTCATTGGCAATATATAAAATCAGCAGTTTACATCAACAGAATATTTCTTTCAAAGAAGAGGCCGAGGTTAAAGTTGGATAAGTGGGTTAAGTCAGCTGGGGTAATGAGTGATGGAGATCTTTGCAGCAACAGAGAAGTAGAGAGATCCCTTAACTATATATTCCTGACTTCCTAACATTTGGCGTTGTTGATTTTTACATTTATTTCGAGAGGAGGGTAGGAAAAGGGGTAGGTTGTTAGTTTCAATTATAGATTCTTTTTAACAACATTTTGTTCCAGAATTTCCTTGTTTCAAGGTCCACGAGTGGGGGAACAACTCTGTGATAGAACTAATGATACCTACCACTTGTAGACATTAGCAAGTCCATGAGAAGAAAATTTATGGGGCTAAGTACTAGAATCAGTATGAGTCATCCATCTGTATGCTAACAGGCTTAGAAAATTTCTTAAAATTGGTTCTTACCTGAAAGCAGATCTACTCTGTCCCTCTACCTGCGGAATTGATTCTCTAAGTCCAGGAAAGCTTGTTGCTAGTTTCTTCAGTGGCTTACACTTATGGGACTCCCAGGAATCACTCTGATAGTTACAAAAGGAGTCATGGGCATTTATTCTGAGGGAAGAGCTATTACTGAGTAGTTTAATTTGAATAACTTTTAGGGGGAACACATTTAAAAGTATTATGCTTCATAGAGCACATTAGGAGATGACAATACTGTAACAGGTTTCAGAGTAGCAGCCGTGTTAGTCTGTAGTCACAAAAAGAAAAGGAGTACTTGTGGCACCTTAGAGACTAATTTATTTGAGCATAAGCTTTTGTGAGCTACAGCTCACTTCATCGGATGCATGCAGTGGAAAATACAGTGGGGAGATTTATATACATAGAGAACATGAAACAATGGGCGTTACATATACACTGTAACAAGAGTGATCACTTAAGGTGAGCTATTACCAGTGGGAGGAGGGGACTATTTGTAGTGATAATCAAGGAATAGAGACTGGGAGAGGATGGGTCATTACACAAAGTAAAACTATTTCCCCATGTTTATTCCCCCCCTCCACCCACCACTGTTCCTCAGATGTTCTTGTCAACTGCTGGAAATGGCCCATCATGATTATCACTACAAAAAGTCCCCTCCCCTCCCCGCTCTCCTGCTGGTAATAGCTCACCTTAAGTGATCACTTTCATTACAGTGTGTATGGTAACACCCATTGTTTCATGTTCTCTATGGATATAAATTTTCCCACTGTATTTTCCACTGAATGCATCCGATGAAGTGAGCTGTAGCTCACGAAAGCTTATGCTCAAATAAATTTGTTAGTCTCTAAGGTGCCACAAGTACTCCTTTTCTTTTTGCAAATACCATAACAGAGTTTCAAAATTTCTCAACTGTATTTTAAAATTGTTCATAAGTTAAGATAGTTCCTATCATGAAACCATCACAGAACATATTAGAATCCAACAATCTGATTCTTTTGTGAATCCAACAGTTTGATTGTTTTAGAAGTCTCAGACTAAATGAATCCAGCAAGAATTGAAGGCAGCTTGTTCCAAAAGCAGTAAGTCTTTTAAGGTTCGGGCTGATGTCATTAGCAGGATATTGTATTGGGGAACTCTTATCAGAATTGCCAGCATGATACCACATTGCCTGTACGTAAAGAAATTAATATTCAAATTCTGCCTATCCCACCTTCCTAATATAAGAATTATGTGTAAAAATAAAAAGGGCACAGGTGATGATAAAAGGTGATGTCTGAAGACAGCTGGCAATTGCAGGGATGTGAAAATGGTAAAGAGTATATGGCAAGCCTTCAGTGTGACATGGGATTTAAAGGAAGAGGAGGCAATAAAGGTGAAAAGCAGAATACTCAGAAAGCTGTAACTACTGAAAAACATAAAATAGATGAAGTCCTTTAAAGTTTTAATTCATATCGCATTTTTTTCCTAATTCATTACAGATATAGCAATATTATTAGACTTATGCGCAGCTGTTGAAAACTATAACTACACTGAGTGAAAAAACTGATCATATATTAACTGTGATTCAACCATCACTGGAAACGTTCCCCTCTTGTAGCATTGTAAGATACAGTGAGAACTGGGAGTCCTTGACCTTCTAAGTAATTAAGGGAATAAAGATATATTCAGTATATTCTTGTTTTATTAGATATTCAGAGACACACTGAACTATTTGAATAGCTGAAGAATTTAACTGTATTTGCCTGTTCCTGAGTAGCGCAGATAGTTTAGCGCTCTCTTGGGGGCAACACATCGTAATGAATATCCGCTATTCATATTTAATGCAATCTACCAAAGAGTGCTTTTGGGAGGACTTTTTGTGTCAATACAATGATTAACAAGTGAACTGGAAAAGCAAATGAATGCCTACAAGGGGTGGAGCTGGGAAACTATGTTGTAATACACTAAAGATACTGCATTCTACTGTATTAGTTTAATGATGTCAGTCAGTCCATATCTATTCCCAGGGGGAAAAAAAACCAAACCAACCACCAACAACCACCTTTGAGATGGAGTCCAGGTTGTAAATAGCCAGCAATAAAGTAAGAGAAAACAATCCTAATAGAACATAATGTTTTAAAACAAGAATCTGCCTCGCTTGAGTAGCTCAAAAGGGCTATTCAAAACCAAAGTATCTAGCTACTAAATATAATAAGGGTTCACATAGCATGGTCAGAGTGGAGTCTATTCCCTGCCTCTCCCACATTCTTGAATGATTTATTTTCCAGACATCTACACAAGTCCAAAAGACCTATACAGAACAGAATAGATGGGACATTCTATTTTAAGATTACACTTTTAAAACTGCAAACACTGGAAATTATGGAAATGTGCAGTTAAATTACTGATCTCTTTGGCTTTTATATCATTTTCTGATACATTTTTAAAATATGTTTCTATTTTTATATTGAGTCTAATTCAGACCGCAACAGGAACAGGCAGCATCATGTTTTGATGGGGCCTTGAGAAGACAGTCGTTCAAGTATGGAAAAATGAGGATTCCTTGTTTTCTCAGATAGGCAATGACTACCATGAGGACCTTAGAGAACACCAGAGACACTGCAGATAGTCCAAAGAGCAGTACTTTTTACTGGCAGTAGTCTGTGCCCACAATAATTCAGAGGAATCATCTGTCGGCAGGGTGTGCGGAAATATGAAAGTATGCATCTTGGAGGTCGAGGGCTGAGAACTAGTCCCCCTGTTCCATTGCTGGGATAATAGTGGAGAGGATAACCACCTTGAAGCATTGCAGTTTGACAAATTTGTTTAGGTTGTAAAGGTCCGTGATGGGACGCCATCCGCCAGACTTTTTCTGAATCAGAAAATAGTGGGAGTAGAAGCCCTGTCCCCTGTGGAGGGAAGGGACTTGTTCTATGGCTCCCAATTGCAGATGATGTTTTATTTCCTCCCCATATAATGGAATCATGAGAGGGGTCCCTGAAAAGGGATGGGGAGGAGGGAGTGGAAGGATAGATAGGAAGGGGATGGAGTATCCTTCCCTGATTATCTCTAGGACGTACTTGTCCAAGGTGATGAGACTCCCAAGATGATAGGAATGGAGCCAATCAGTCGTCAAACAGATGGAATGTTGAAGATAGTGGGTATGCCTGGAAAAGGGGGGTGCTTCTCGGGGCCTCGACCGCACCATCAAAATTGTTGCTTTGGTGGTGATATGTGAGAGGTAGACCCCGAGGAGTGGACTGTTTACATTTATTAGGAGGCCTGGATGTCAGAGAGTCACTGAGGAGCATACTGTTGTGTACTGAATCATAAGGGGAGTTGGTACTTCCCCAAGCATCTCTTTAGTGATGAAGTGTATACCTTGAGCAAACTCAGTGTCCTTGGGAATCTTTAAGGGAGTGCAGAGAATTATCTGTGACCTCCAAGAAAAGTTTCCAGCCTTCAAACAGTAAGTGCTCTACTGTGCTTTGTACCTCCTTAGGAAAACCCAAGAGTGGAGCAACAATGTGTGCCTCTTGACCACAGCAGTCCTAATGAATCAAACAGCAGTGTCTGAGAAGTCTAGCGAGGCTTGTAGGGCTGTACAGGCTAGATGGTGTCCTTCGAATATGAAGGCTTGGAATTGCTCCTTCTTGGTCTCCAGTAGATCATGAAAAAGTTCCTCCAATTTGGAGTAGTTTATGTAGTTATAGGTTTCAGAGTAGCAGCCGTGTTAGTGACACCATCATAGGACCTAATCACATTAGCCACCCCATCAGGGGCTCATTCACCTGCACATCTATCAATGTGATATATGCCATCATGTGCCAGCAATGCCTCTCTGCCATGTACATTAGCCAAACCGGACAGTCTCTACGCAAAAGAATAAATGGACACAAATCTGACATCAGGAATCATAACATTCAAAAACCGGTGGGAGAACACTTCAACTTCTCTGGCCATTCAGTAACAGACTTAAAGGTGGCAATTTTGCAACAGAAAAGCTTCAAAAACAGACTCCAATGAGAAACTGCTGAGCTTGAATTAATATGCAAACTAGATACCATTAACTTGGGTTTGAATAGAGACTGGGAGTGACTGGGTCATTACACATATTGAATCTATATCCCCATGCTAAGTATCCTCACACCTTCTTGTCAACCGTCTAAATGGGCCATATTGATTATCACTACAAAAGTTTTTTTGTCCTGCTGATAATAGCTCATCTTAATTAATTAGCCTCTTACTCCACCTTTTCATGTTTTCTGTATGTATGTGTATACACACACACACACACACACACACACCTCTCTTCTTACTATATGTTCCATTCTATGCATCCGATGAAGTGGGCTGTATCCCACGAAAGCTTATGCTCAAATAAATTTGTTGGTCTCTAAGGTGCCACAAGTACTCCTGTTCTTTTTGCTTAGTTATACTTTGCCTAAGTAATATAGTTTGAAATCCTAAATTGGAGTGTGGCTGATGAATATGCCTTGCATCCAAATAGGTCCCGATGTTTCCAATCTCTGTCTCGTTTATTAGAATAGGATTGGAACTGACTGTCTCTCTCTTGTACTGCACTGACCACTAGAGAATTTGGGGTGGGGTGCAAAAATAAGAATCCTCATTCTTCGCCGGAACATAATATTTTCTGTTGGCATGTTTGCTGGTTGGAGGGATAGACGCCGGGGATTACCACACCACCTTTGTGCAGTGAAGAACGTCATTGATTGGCAAAGCGATCTTGGCAGAAGAGGTTGTATGCAGTATATCCAGCAGTTTATGCTGCTGGTCTTTAGCCTCCTCCAACAGGAGCTCTAAAGATTCTGTAACCCAGCAGAATAACTCCTGAAAGTGTCTGAATTTGTTGGCAGATGTGGAGGGTTGGGGTATCATCAGGTGAGGAGGATGAAAAATGTAAAGTTGGAGGAGACCCTTTCTCCTCCTGTTCAGTTAGTGCCAGCAGGGGTTTTATCTCCCGAGGGCAAGAAACTGACAGAGAAAGGAGAGGTGTAGGTATCCATCAAAGCTCCCTACAAGGGTTCCCAATACGGCCAGTTTGGTAGGAGTGGCACATATGGCTAATCCACGGTGGTCCCTGCCAGGCTTGAGGACCAGCAGGACACTGCATATAGTGAGGATGGACAAGTATGAATTGCCCCATAGTTGAGGGAACAACAGAGCCCTCGTCTTCCTCATCATCATCATCATCAGTAGGGAAGAGAGGTACCATTCTTGGTGGAGAGAGGGAGTGAGTCTGGAGAAAAAGGTGGAAATGGCAGGGAGAGGTCACATCACAGAAGAGGAGACTCAGGAGTTTCAGAGACCAGCAGATCTGTCGGGATCTGAAATCATGTGGAGGGTGAAAAAGCCTCATCAGTGTTGATGGAAGACATGGCACTGAAGGCAGACATGGCACCAAAGGCAGGGTCTCTGAGACTAGGTCAGTGTTGGCAATTTTGCTGGTGCCAAGTGTGATACAGCATGGCCAGAAGGCAGCAGGAGAGAGATATAGGAGAGATAAGTCAGTCCCAGGATGAGGAGAACCCTTATTCCCTTAGAGGGAAGAAAAGTTTCTATAGATTAATTAAAAGCACCTGAAGCTAGCCACCTGATAAAAAACCCCTGCTTCAATCAGCCAGGGAAAGGAGTTGGAGCAGAGTGGTTTGGAGTTGGAACAGAGTGCAATTTGGAGGAGTTGAAGTAGAGGAGAGTTTGGAGAAATGCCGTGGCTGGCTAGAAGACCAAGACCCTAGGTAAAGAGACAACCGGCTTGTGCAGAGAGAGCGAGAGAAAGAGCAGGAAGCCCCACAAGCTGAAGAGCAGGAGAGGGAAGTAGCCCAGGGGAAGGAAGCACTAGTTCAAGTGGTTTATCACTATCCCTAGGGCCTCTGGGCTGGGACTCGGAGTAGAGGGCAGGCCCAGGTCCCTCCCTCTCCATTACCCTTCCCTGGGTTCCTAGTGGGACAGTAGATACCCTAGTTCAGGGGCAGGAAATTGCATCCCGAACCCCTCCCCTCCAAGAAGAGGAAGCACGGGACCCACCATAATCGTACCAGCAATTTGCCACACAAGGTCTTAATCAACGTTGATGGCTTCATCGGTGCCAGAAATGACATCCATGCCATAGCTCCTGAAGGTGGCCAGGCTTGGTCCCCAGAGCTGGGAAATGGTGCCAAGGAACGTAGGTCTGCTCGGTTAGAGCCTTTTGACCCTTTCTTTGAACCAGTACTGGTGGTGCTCGGATGAGCCCTGGAGCTATGTATCCTGTCATATCGATCCAATCGACATCACTGGGGATGGCATTCTGGTAGGCTGTGCCTCAGAGCGTGAGGAGGAAGCCCATTTCTTATCATCCGAATGAGCAAAAATCACAGAATATCAGGGTTGGAAGGGACCTCAGGAGGTCATCTAGTCCAACCCCCTGCTCAAAGCAGGACCAATCCCCAACTAAATCATCCCAGCCAGGGCTTTGTCAAACCTGACCTTAAAAACTTCTAAGGAAGGAGATTCCACCACCTCCCTAGGTAATCCATTCCAGTGTTTCACCACCCTCCTGATGAAAAAGTTTTTCCTAATATCCAACCTAAACCTCCCCCACTGCAACTTGAGACCATTACTCCTCGTTCTGTCATCTGCTACCACTGAGAATAGTCTAGATCCATCCTCTTTGGAACCCCCTTTCGGGTAGTTGAAAGCAGCTATCAAATCCTCCCTCATTCTTCTCTTCCACAGACTAAACAATCCCAGTTCCTCAGCCTCTTCTCTTCCTCTTCTCATAAGTCATGTGTTCCAGTCCACTAATCATTTTTGTTGCCCTCTGCTGGACTCTTTCCAATTTTTCCACATCCTTCTTGTAGTGTGGGGCCCAAAATTGGATACAGTACTCCAGATGAGGCCACACCAATGTCGAATAGAGGGGAACGATCACATCCCTTCATCTGCTGGTAATGCCCCTACTTATACAGCCCAAAATGCCATTGGCCTTCTTGGCAACAAGGGCACACTGTTGACTCATATCCAGCTTCTCGTCCACTGTAACCCCTAGATCCTTTTCTGCAGAACTGCTGCCGAGCCATTCAGTCCCTAGTCTGTAGTGGTGCATGGGATTCTTCCATCCTAAGTGCAGGACTCTGCACTTGTCCTTGTTGAACCTCATCAGATTTATTTTGGCCCAATCCTCTAATTTGTCTAGGGCGCTCTGTATCCTATCCCTACCCTCCAGTGTATCTAACTCTCCTCCCAGTTTAGTGTCATCTGAAAACTTGCTGAGGGTGCAATCCACACCATCCTCCAGATCATTTATGAAGATATTGAACCAAAAAAAAAAAAAGGGATGACTCTCTTAAGGAGACAGGGAAAATAAGGACTGGCAGATGACCTGGCAAAGCATGAGATGGGGTGCCAGAATGGGGGGGGCCAGGGTCTGGCCCATCCATTTTTTGTCATGCCCCCCTCCTTATTTCTCTTCCACCCCCCAAAGCCCTGCCCTGGCAGCTGGAGCCTGACCAGGGAACCCAGACAGCAGTGGGGCACTACACCACGGACCCTCCTCCATCTACCTGGGGGGGGGGCGAGAGCAGCCTTGGCCCCTGGCCCAGCCTGCATCCCTCCCCCCCAACCCCGCTCAGGGCAGGTGGAGGGTCTGTGGCTCCCCAAAGCTACCGACACAGCTCTTTCCATGGCCAGGCTGCCCCGCCCGGTGCCCCCACCTGGAGTTGGGTTGGGGTAAGAGTTACGTGGGCAGCTATGGGAAGTGGCAGACTCTCCTGTCCTGGGAAGGGGGTCCACGGGGTAGAGACATGGGCTGGGGCCTGCTCTTTGCACCCCATCCCCGGGCAGGTGGAGGATCCGCAGCTCCTCCTTTTGGTTTGGCCAGGGATGGGGCCTCAGGTGGAAGAGGGGGGCAGAGGTGGGGTCAAGCAGGGGCTGGGGCCCCCCGCTTTTAGGATGACTCCACTGCCCCTGGCATGAGGGCCTCTCTGGGGAAGAGTCTGGGCCTGCTCCTGATGCCAGTCAAAGTGACTTCTTCGTAAGGAGGAGTTTCAATCTAATGTCCCAGTCCTTTCTGGCCATGGGTGTGAGGCCGAGGCAGTGGGAACACTTTTGTGGGACGTGTCCCTCTCCCAGAGAGCGGATACACTGCATGTGGCCATCCCTTACCAGGAAGGTGGCTCCGCAAGGGGATCTGGGCATAAGAGTAGAGGGAAAAGCTTCCCAATTGGGAAGGGCAGGAAGTGGGGGCAAACAGAAACTCAAGCTATGAAAGAACTGTAAAGGGAAAGAGAAAATAAAAAAAAATTATTATTTTTATAGAAGAGGAAAGGAGAAGAAGAAGAAGAAAATACTAACTACTCTGCTCTGGATTCCATTCCAGACCAAAGGGAATAAAGAAGGAACTGGGGGCAGGCGGACTGCACAGCACTATATATACGTCCGGTGCACAGCACAAGAGGGGGAAGGTGCACGTGTGGTCCAACAGACACTGCTAATGAAGATTTCTGGACCCAGGCACAGGGGGCATTGCCGCACCAACAAGTTGAGCACCCAGAGGGACATCACTCGAAGAACTAGTCCAACAGTTGCTGGTGCATGACGCTGACTTAAAAGATATTAAAGGGGCTCTGAGCTCCATTTTCCTCCATGTTGTCTTTGTCCCTGCTTAGGTCCCAAGAAGAACTCTCTAGTCCAGAGTACTATCAGTACACATTTTTTCATGGATTCATAGCCACAGGAACTGAGAACAAAATGACCCACTGAAGCACGAAATACCATTACTAAACCAACCATCCTGTAACTATCTCAGTTAATTTTTTTGAAGTGGAAAAGGTTTGTGATTCGTCATTATGAATGCTATTGCATGCGCGTGCACAATGAGTACTCCCAAATGGGACTACTGAAAATCTCTCCTTTGTGCTGCCCAGGGTTAGTACAGCACTAGGTGAATCAATCATGCTTATAAAAGTAATTATCTTCTTAACCACAGTCTCTCTTTTATTCATTCAGTGTTAATATACAGTTCACCTATGTGTAAAGGTAATATTTTTTCTGTTACTGACCTTTTTAGCATTGTGACCAACCTTATAATTATTAAGTATTTTGCACTATGTATCTCAGTCTAAAAACAGAAGTCAAGTCAGAGGGGAAGGAGTCAACACCATTATCAACATCAGTGAAATTAATTCACTATAACACAGTTCTCTTACCGTAGGCCACTTATGCCCATAAAATTAATCTGTCTAAAAGCCTTTTGTCTCTTTAATAGGAGAAGGGGCTGATGATGAGGCCTCTTATTTCTATGACATGTCAGTTCCAACTGTAGATACAAGATGGCTGAATTTACAGGTACTTGGTATAATGGAAAAAGTCAAGACAGAACAAAAAAGAATACAGTAAAATAATATGCAGTCTTTCAGCATAAACTGTACCAACTTTTATACCTCTGAACAAAAGCTGATAAATTACATTGCTTTAAAAAAAAAAAAAAAAACTAAAGAGACCAGAGGTCTTTATTCCTGACAGAGTTCCTATTATCTAAAATATTATTTTCTGTGAATATTGAATTCATGCAGTTGAAAAATAAATAGCACAGAGGATACAGTCAGATATACTGCAGGGCTTCAGGCAGATACTGGGCAAGTTTCTTCTCACTCATATAGCTTCTCACTACAGAACTGTATTCCCCCAGTGTCCAGTTCTGGCTCTCATTTTAACAGAAAGACTGCTGACCATGCTTAACTGTACTAAACTGTGTGGTAGTTTTGTGACGTGGAAAAATTAGTTAGAATAGGCCACTCTGATTACTTTCAAGAATCTGAATCCAGGCCTCTTGAGATATAAAGTCAATGCACTAGCTTCCTGTCTCAGGGCTCCTGAATGATTTATAAATACCTTACCAGAACTCTAAAGGCCTAAATTCAAAAGAGGCTGCCACTTCTATAAGATCAGAAAACAAAATAAGTGAGAAATATCAACCAAAAGGGCCAGCTGTCTTGCAGGGATCTCTTCTTCAAGAAATTTTTGTCCCATTGAGCCCCCTCAACATTTCACTAAGAGACCATAATTTTCAGACACAGGTACCTAGTGCTAGGCTCTGAAGTGACCAGATTTTTATGATCAGTGAAGTCAATGGGAACTGTTGGTGCTCAGCACCTCTAAAGAATCAAGCTAATTTTACTTACGTATGTAAATATGGATAAAAGTGTCTGACTTAAGGCAAGCACCTTTGAAAATACTGAAAACTGGAATATCGGACCATGACAGTGGAGACTTAAAAGAGACATTTCCAATTTTCAAAACTGGCCATTTGTTTAAGTGCCTACAATAGATAATTGGCTTGATTTTAGAAGTGATGAGCAGTCAACTCCTACTGATTTGATTTCAATACAATCTTAATGTAATAAGAACACGATAGTGGTGAAGAACAATTGTGCATATACAGTCCTATATATCTTGGATATTTACCAATATATGTCTTTAAAAAGGTGCTGGGGACTAATCATCTATCTGGTCTATGTGACAAAAGAACTTTCTTGCAATATCAGAGCAAAAATTCAGTTCAGTATTCTGATCACTTCTAAAGGGACTGGGAAATCAAATGCTTAAAATGTTTTCTAACTTGTAGCTGTTTCTTCTTTACATCCTGTAAAAGAAATCACATAGTGCAATAAAACACAAGAAACTAAGAGCCTGACCCTGAAAACACTTAATATGCCTGCATGTGGTCTCATCTAAGTCTACATGCATGGGGAAATCACGCCCCTCTTGAAGTTAATAGCAAAACTCTCATTTATTTCAGTGAGGCCAGTTCACCCATAATGCGTAAGTGGATAAAGGAGGGGCTTCACATGCAAGCGGCATTAACAAGAATTTGAATTTCTTCATTCCCTCTGTATCATGTTAAAATGTTGCTTCTCTTCTCCTCCTCTATGGTTTTCTTCTTTTTGTTCCCCTTCCTTGTCTGGAACTCAAAACTGTGTATGCTTTTTCACTCCAGCATATATTTTAGTAGGTAATATCAATACTTTGCAAGCCTTTTGTAGCTTTCTGTTTAGTCAAGAGACTTCTTAATATGGAGCATTCACAGCAAGATCCTTTAACAAACATCTGTACAATAAACATGAGCTGTGAAATGAAAAAGAATACTCCCCCAATATCCCACCGAGCATGCACTGCTTTTCCTCATGTAGGGCGTATCTCTGCACTGTTACATCACTGAAAATACGGAGTAACTCACTTTCCTTAAATGTTACACTGGGTTTACACTAGTGTAATTGAGACTATCATTTGGACCCATGGCCCTTCCTTTCAATGCATTTGAAAGTAAGTCCTAGCAAGAAACATGGCAGTGTTCATTAAAAGCACAGAAAACAAATCACTTTGGCTAGTACACTTAATAATATTGAACTCCAGCATTTTAAGAGGATACCAGACAAGAGAGCACCATATCACTGCATATGAGTTTCAGATGCATACGCAGGTCCCAATAGTGCAGCCACAAAATACCTACTGATTCTAGTGGGGGTTCTGTGTGCAGCTACAGAATCAGGACCTTAGTATGGCATGCAACAGGGAAGCAAAACAAAAAAGCACTATTAATTATGTACTAACATAAGCAATAGCTATTTGCTAAGGAGAGATTAAATTATTTTTCTGTGTGATTTGTCAAAACACATGTATTGTCTGATCTATGGTGGTATGATAGGGTATCGCCACAGCTACTAACGAATAACAATGTAAGATTTCCTAATGTCATCTAGCAGGTTTTATCCCAGCTATGAAAATCATCAGTGATATTTCATACTATTGCATGTTTATTATCTTTTTTTTAAAAAAAGGAAGAGAAAAATAAAAATCATATTTCAAAATAAATTTGTTTTTAAAGAAAGGGAGGCTAGTGGCAAATAAACAACTGTAATTAACCTTACAATAATCAACGTGTTCATTCTTTAATAAAGGAAATTACAGTAAAGCCTCAGAGTTATGAACATCAGAGTTATGAAATGAACAGTCAACCACATACCTCATCTGGAACTGGAAGTACACAATCAGGCAGCAGCAGAAACAAACAAAAAAAAGCAAATACAGTACAGTACTGTAAACTACTAAAAAAAAAGGGAAAGCAGCATTTTTCTTCTGCATAGTAAAGTTTCAAAGCTGTATTAAGTCAATGTTCAGTTGTAAATTTTTGAACCACCATAACGTTTTGTTCAGTGTTACGCATCCAATGAAGTGAGTTGTAGCTCACGAAAGCTTACGCTCAAATAAATTTGTTAGTCTCTAAGGTGCCACAAGTACTCCTTTTCTTTTTGCGAACATTTCAGAGTTACACACAACCTTCATTCCTGAGATGTTTGTAACTCTGAGGTTCTACCGTAGTAAATAACAGCCATAAGAATCAATAATTGGGCACTTACTTGCAGGTGATGGGGTGCTGCATCCACTTGTTGGTGGGTTACCCTGGAGTCCATGAAGGGAAGGAAGTGAAAGTCCACCGATGACTGGAGGAAAAAGTAATGGATATGGGGCTGCTGGATAGTGATTCATATGTCCATTCACTGTTGGTACTGGACACGTGCGGCTGCTAGTTGTCATGTTAATACCTCAAAGGCTATGCAGTGTACAAATACTATGTTGCATTACTCCAGGCCAGCAAATGAATATCTCAACTTGTGAATGGAAGAGGCTGACAAACCTGCAGGTGCTGCTTGAGCTGGATTGTGTGAAGATGAGAAGATAATTCACTAGATAATCTTATTTCATTGCTGATTTCTACTGTTTTTTCCAGTACATTCTTGCTGTGCAGCCTGAGAATAGAAAATCTTCTTTTCCTAATCTGTGCATGTGGTGTGAAGCTCAGCTGTTTATTTAAATAACTTTTTTTCTGGAAAGATAGCTTCACTCTACAGATGCACGCTGATTTATTCTGGAGGGAAAAAAAAACAAAATATATTGGTATATTACGCACAAAGCTGAAAATCTTTCTGTTCTGTGCTTACTTTGTAAAGAGAGGTATTTACCATTGTCCCATAACATGGGCCTGACAATCAAGATTTCAGCACTGAATGTTTTATTGCTAATCAGACACAACCTCTGTTTTAAAAACTGCCAAATTCTGAAATCCTGATGGGGGTGGGAAATCAAGTAAAGATTAAAGATACAATGTATCAGCACAAGTCAAATCCTATAAATATATTTGGGGTGTATTTTTTTAAAGTGTGTTTAGCAAATACAAATCATTCCAGTTTTAGTCCTGAAGACTCATCATCATAACAGATACAGAATGAGTGGCTGGAATGAAAGCTCCCCACTCTACTTCACCAGAGTGCCTCAGTTCTGATCCAGAAGAACCACCTCTGTGGTCCACTGTCGATAGCCCATTCAACCCTTGGCCTCTTGTCTTAGGGTACTGTCTATACTGGGAACATGTATTACCTAACACAAAGACAGCGTAAACAAGCCCTTAGATTGCCAACAAGGTTATCTATTAGTGTGAATAATTATAGGGTTTTCTATAATGCATTTTACTTGGGGCTTCCCTTAAAGAACACTCAGAAGTTTCAGCTATTTCAGGCTGGTATAATAGTAAACTATACTTGTGCTCTGTTGTGGGCTTCTCTTCTGCTTTCAGATGCAAGGGAAGGTGGTGGATACAATTTTTAAAGGCCTATATCAATAGGGACTTAGCTTCCTCCCTCCAGGCCTCATCCAAATAACTGAGATGCTCCTCTTTGTGCTAGTCTCTAGATTCAAAGTCTTCAACTGGAGGAGGGGCATTTTGGCAGCATCCTAAACAGTGAAATTTGCTCCCTCTGAATGTCTAATTTATCTCATTAGATTTTAGGGTATGATGTATGGCTCATCTTTTCCGCCAATCATTTGCTTGGCCTTTGCCAAGGCTTAACAGATTTTGAAATTTAGTGACAGGCTGCTATTATTGCTGACTGTGAACACTACTAGTTGATGTTTGTTTTAACTCATGTCATGGCGTTGGGTGCGTAATAATTTTATGGAATCTGTGCTGAACTTGTCATTAGGAGTTATAGCAATCAGAATGAGTACAGTTCATTTTCATTTGCTTAATGATGGACCAAAGCCCCAAGTCCATATATATCCATGACCTTAAAAAAAGGACCAAAATGTGAATCATTAACCACAACACTAAACTCTTAGGCGGGCAAAAGCATGAGAAGTCAGCAAATAGAATAGGGATGGCTCCTCAAGTTCTCCCACAAAAGAAGTCAGTAGGCTTCCCCAACATCTCTGACTGGAGTAAAGGGAGGAAGAGCCACATGGCAATCTTAGCCTTTCCCATCAGCAAATAGTCAGTAAGCATCCCTGACATTTCCTGCTTTCACGCAGTGAAGTCCTCAGATATATAAAGGCTTCAATGCAGAAGGGTGTCAGCCCAGAAACCATTAGCAGCTGCAGAGAACAAATAATAAGATTTCGCTGTTATATAGTGCTTTTCATCCACAGATCACCAAACGATTTACAATGGAGGGTGAGTATCATTATCTCCTTTTAGATATGGGGAAACTAAGCCACAGAAGTGAAGTGACTTGTTCATGGCGATGGAACAGATCAGTGGTAGAGGTGGGAAAACGGTGACAACACAGCTTTTAAGGGTAGTTGCTGCTAGCAAGGCCATGGATTGGCATTAAGAATTAAAATGAGAAATAAAAACCAAATTCATGTGTGTTTGCCTGCCTGGCAAGTCACGCAGAAATAGAATATTTCTACTATATGTGGAATAGGAGGAAAGGCTACTAGCTGTGCACATTTTGACACAGCAATTTGTGCTGAGCACAACATGCTTAAGGATAACAAATGTAGTTGCAAGTACTTGATAACTGTGTAACTTATGTGTCAATAGCGTTAACACAGATGAAGCTAGACATGCATGGGGAGGAGAAAGTAATGATTGGCATATTGCACTAAACACACAGATTTGGGGGAAGGCAGAAAGAGCACTGATCATGTTGCTTTTGAGGATTGTCTTCCAGGAGATCAGTGAAACAATACTGGTCTTGGAGGAAACTACTCATAGCCAAATTAATGGGTCACAATGGAATCAAGATAAAACTGAAAGTTCAGAAATGGGGGAAGTTAGATATTAAAGAATCCCAAAAGAAGGGACAAAAATAAAATCTAACAGAATTTCCAGGAGCAATTTAGCGAGAGTACGGGAGGATCCCATGCACCAATAACTTTCTAAAATTCAGGTGCTTATAAGTTGGGGAGGTACAAAGAACAAATTTACCCTGAAGTCAAGGGACTTGGACCAGGGATAAATGAGGCCCTTTTTAGTTATTTAGTCAATGATTTTTAGGTCAAGGTCACCTATTTTTAAATAAGGCCTGCAGAAATAAAATACAGCTTATAAAACTATCAGATACTTTCAACTATATTTCTGTTAGCTCAATCATGCAGAGCTCAGCACACATTATCAAAATGTGCACAGCAGTGGTCTCTGCTAATATTTCAGACAGAGCAGAAATATGACTAGTTGATGAGCTAAGCAGGCAACATATACACACACAATTTTTCCTGCCTTTATCTTCAATTCACTTATTATAAAGTACCCACTAGCAAGTTTTAAACTTACGTAAAAGCGCAAATGCGAGGAGAAAAAAGTAGAATTTCATATTACTTTTTGCCTTTTTGTCTAAAATGAAAAATTGCAGCATATTAGTCCATAAAGGTGGACTAGATACTTTGATTTCCATTAAAAAAAACAAAAACACAAGGCACAGTTCTTCCAACACTTATCCAAACAACTAGCCTTATGGGAGGCTAGTTTCAGATGGAAGTCAATGGATTAGAGTTGGAATATTCAAACATTAGTTCAAGACACCAATGTTTAAACTTCAGCTACATTGCTCTTTCCAGAATTACTGAAAAGAGACATATCTGTACACTTGAATGTTAGCTTATTTTTTTATGAAAAATAACCACTTTTTGTAGAAAAATAAAAATTTGAAATGAAAATAAGGTCATCTAGTCATTTCCCAAACAATGCTGGAATACTTTCTAGAATACATTTTCTAGTGACTTGAAAAAGCATCAGCATTTTCATAAAAATTTTAATGTGCATGTTCATGTAAATATTATAGCTCCAAACTATGGATCATCATATAATCATAAACATTGTCAGTCCATACATAAGCCATTATTATATACAAATTACACACTCCTGGAACATTAAATCTTTTCCTGCCTTTCCAAAAACTCACTGCTATTCATTAGATTTCAGTCTTCAGGGAAGAAAATCTCTTGCAGAATAGGAAGGATTTTAAGCTTCATTCACTGTCTTGTTCTGTAGATATGCGCAGACAAGCAACATGGTATAATAAGGAAGATGGGGGTGGTTCAAAAACTGGGTCTCCGTACGCAATTAGCATTCGCATGAAGTATGAGTGGGTCAACACTTATAAGATACCCAAAAGATTGTAGAAGAAATTACTAGGAAGGATTGCAAGCATCATTGGATTCATACCCAGACCTTACTACTGTGGTGTCTGAGACTGACATTAGACATCAGTCTCAGACGTGGAGGAAGAAGGCTCCCAGGAGCCAGTGGTATTTACAGTTCCACAGTGACATTTTCTTTTTCTCAGCTAAAGCTGAATCAAAGTTTTCTAGGACAGTAAAGGCAGCACTCCCTTCACCAGCTGCAAGGAGAGGCACTCCATCTCACTGCCCATTTGCTGCTGTTAAAATGAACAAACACTCACTGGCAAAGGAATACTTCCAGCATGGGCAGCAAGCCATTAGTGGCTATAGCGCCTGACTGCAACTCTCCTTCATGCAGGCAGTCCCATTGGCTTCAATTTTATGCACGATGGGTGGGATTTTCAAAAATGTCCAAGTCACTTAGAAGCTTCTGAAAATTCATTCAATAAATAAAATCAACTTCCACGAGACTATTATCACGAATGGGAGTTCAGCAGCCTAAGGGTTGCACAACAGAACCCCTTCATAAGAAGGGCAAGGACAAAGGGGATCGTATGGAAGGCCTTTTTCAAACACTAAAGATGTCCATACTGTGCAGTACACTGAGCACCAACCAGAACAGAACTTGACAGACCATATATTTCCTTTTTTGTATTCTATAGATGTTTTATTGGCTTGAATATAGTGATACAGCAGAAGGCCACAGAAGTATGAAGAGAGAAGGCTAAAACAGATGCAAAGCCTAATAGCATATTTACCAGCTATAGTTAACATACAAAGTGTACCTATCTCTTTTCCATTTCTTCTTGCGTTTTATATAATTGAACAGTAGTTTTAATCTACTGCTTTCTTATACACAAAAACATCTGTGACTGGGAGTAGGGAGTGGGCCGTTTTTTTCTTATTGTTTTCTCGTTATTTTAATTCTATATACATTTTGTATAAGATCAGTCTTGGAAAGCAACTTTGTTTTATGAGCATCTGCTGATCCTCCTAGAGTTTATTAATTTACTTTACACTCATTTGCTTCCATTTATTTTACTATCATTTGATGCTACTGACTTTGGTGAAGCTTAAACAGGTCTGAATTCAGTTCACCAAATCCTTTCATAGCCATGGGCAACTGTGTATGCCATTGACTTGGCCTACTATCAATGGCAGAAAGAGATCTTGGTGAGGGAGCCAGGGCAGGTAGCCTGGTCGACAGCAAGCGGCCAGCAGAGGAGACTGTGCTCAATCCTCCCGTCTGCCATGCTGGGCTGCAGCACCAGGCCTGCATTTTTCTCTCTTCTTCTGCCGTTCTCCAATCTCCACAGCAAGACAGCCAACATATACAGAGTCTCAACATCAGGGCCTTTGTTCTCCTTTACTCTGTTTTCCCTTTCCCCAAAAACAACATCATCAAAAGTGGTTTCTACTATGGACTCTAAAAACAGCATTGTGGGGTTCTACCTTACCCACAACTCCCACTGAAATTCTCAGGTACTTATAAGGCCCCCCATTACTGTAGTAGATAAGCACTTCAGTGTCTTTAATCTCTTTGTCCTCTCAACACTCCTGTTAGGTAGGGGAGTGCTACTGCTCCTATTTTATAGACAGGGAACTGAGACACAGTCTCAAAGTCCCAGATTTTAAAAGGTCTTTAGACACTGCTGTGCTCAGTGTTGCAATGCTTATGTGCCTAAATCCCTTTTGAAAAGGAGACAGGCTCCTAAAGCAGTTAGGCATTGTAATGCTGAATGTAGTAATGCCTAAGTGCCTCAGATCTCACAGGAAGTCTGTGGTAGAGCAGGAAATGGAACCCGAGTCTCCTAAATCCCAAGCTAGCACCCTAACCACTGGGCCACCCTTCCTTTCTGAGGGGAAAGTCTGGCTCTTCTTTGCTGGGGCTGTTCTGTATGGTCCATAGAGAGGCAAACCCCTCCTTACTCAGAGCAAATCAGGAGAACTCTCACAAGAAAAACCTTTCAGTGATTTCTTCTCACTTATCCCAGGGGAGGGTGTTGATCAAGCCCTTGGCTATTACGCAGCTTTAAAACAAATTTAAATTCTGTTTTCAAAATAAATCAAGATCTGATAGGTTAAACAAACTACGATATATCTAATGTATAAAGAGTTTGTAGTTTATGCTGAAATCCTTGGTTATGCATATGCTTTCTATTATGCTAGCTGATAGTATCACACTAAATAGAATTGAATAATTCAACTGATTTACAGTTGACTCCTGGTAAATCTGTCTGATATAGTAACATGATATCCGTGCTGCCTTTACAACTATTTAAAACATGTAGATGGAAACGTCATTTTTCAAAAAGGAACACGTTTAATTTTCTATAGATCATCTTTGAGTGTGAGATGTTGCATTTTGTTTCCTTACCTATATAAAGAGATTTAAACAAACAAACTCGTTACAATGGCAGAAGTAAAAAAGCCTTCAGAGTGTTATGTTTCCTTTATTAGCATAGTGATGTGAAACTAAACAGAAGAAGCAATCTAATAACAAACATTCCTTTGAGAACTGTTCAGGGAGCAAAAGGACATCCACTTATTGTTCAGCCCATCCCATTGGTCCATATATGGCAATAAAGGTACAATAGAAGGAAACAGGAAACAGCCTGGCACATCTACATTATCTTATTAGAGGCTAATGGATATCTCAGAGGAACATGCATCTGATTCTGAATAGTCTGTAACAATCTCTTAAGCAATTATTCTTAATTAGTGGATTCTGTTTATAGATGGAACTTAGTGTACCCTTCTGTATCAAAGAGAGGCAGACATCTGGAGGGAGATATGGTTTTCTTAAAGGGAAAGTGCTACAGCTCTGTTTTTATTTTGGCAAATAAGAGCTCTTTCAGGCATAACATCTTCTACTGTGCTATTAATCAAAAAACCATGATGGTGAAAAAAGGACCATGCTGTTAATCTCAAACTATGAAAGTAAACATAGGAAGCTAATAGTTGGATAAGCAAATAAACAACTGAGTCCAACACTTTTCAACCAATAGCCAAAAATCTTAATATAGTAGATTATGTCACAAGAACAACATCTGCATTTTGTATCTGCCAAGTCTTCAGCCAAAAAAAGTAAACTACTGCATATGACCAGATGTATTAATATAAAGGAAGGTATATGAAATAGGCCTTTCAGGTCAATTTATTGAAAAGCAGATCTACAGTTCATATGGTCCAAATAACCAAAATTATCAAATACTTAAAGCTATAGGTGCAGGATAAATTGTGAAAAAGATACAATAAATTGCAGAAACAAAATTAGAGAATACATATTGTCTAGCATTGAGACCTTTCGCCTGTCTCTGAGTTTGTGAGGCTGTCATCTTATGAGACAAAGAATTTTTCTTGACAAATTGTCAATTCTTGTTATGTGGGTTTGTTTTATTTCTTTCGCCCGAGTGCAATTTTTAACACAATTAATGGAACTGGTGGTTAATATAAAGAAGTTGCCGGGGAGTGCATTGAAAAACTTTCTATTTTTTTCCTAAGCATTCAAGCTTCATATGCCTGGTGTCTCAAACACACCCTGATACACTTCAGGAAAACTGCATATCTAAATTTGAAAGTGGGGGAGGGAAAGAGAGAGAGAGAGAGAGAGAGAGAGAGAGAGACACACACACACAATTTATTTACATTCTAGACAACAGTGCCCTGCTGGACCAAGTATTGATTTTAATTGAACTGAGAGTCCGGGCTGGAAAGCAGCAGCTACAAGTATATAGCCTCCATAAGCATTATAATCTATTTCAAGGGGGTAACCTTTGTTTCAGACAGCCTTTATTTGTAAGACAACATTCAGAAATGCACACCCCTTACATTGAAGGATTGAAAGGCACAATGCCTATTTCCTCAGAGTTGCTCAGAAAAGCTTAATCTGTACAATGTTAGCAAATAAATAAGTGACACAATAGAAAAAAAAAGACATGGGGGTTTTGTAGTCAGAGTTGCTGTTGTTCTGCAGAGATGCTACAGAATATCATTTGTCATTCTCTTTTAGCTATATTTAAGAACCTCACACCACATTATACTATTCATGTCTCTCTCACTTCCCCTGCTCTTCCTTTTTTGGGGGTGTGTTTGGGTTGGATTTTTAAGCTATCTGCATTCCATATTTCTTTCATTACTCAGCAGTTGTCAAATCTATACTGAGGAGAAAGATAAACCGTTAGGTCAGGTGGGGTTAACAATTTACTGTGTATGTCCTGAGAAGACAAATATGGTAGAACTGGCTCATGTTTATGGGATAAGTTGAATTTCCTGTGCAGCCACTTTTCAATCACTCTGCCAGAGAATCTGCTGCAGTTTCTGCACAGAATATAAGGGGTTCTGGAGACTTTTTGTCCTGGTACATAGGACACACTATTTCTTCCCCAAATGTACTTCCCACATCCAAAATTCCCATTATGATGAACACTTCTAGTAGAGATGAGAGGAGTCAACACCTGGGTAAGTAAAAGGGGGCTAGATGAGCTTCCTGTATCCTGAATTTAGATGGCACTAAATTAATTTTCCCAAGAATCTTTTAGAGTTAATTTCTTAATATTGAAAGGTATATTTACTATTTAAAATATTTCACTTGCAGCAGCATTTCTGTACTTTTGCTGCTGACTCTCTTGGAGTCATTTCATAGTGAAGAGGTCCCAGAAAACAGGACTGCCGTAAGTGTTAATGGCTTGTATAGGTTTAAAAGAGCAAAGTGTCCAGCCCAGTATTAAAGCCACCATTTTTATCCCATTAAACATGAACCCTAATGTTTTCCCATACTCCAGTTTGTAATTTCTCTTCTCAGTTGTAATTGAGTTGCTTCACTATTTAACCAATAGAGGGCTACATAATTGACCCTGCTATCAAAACTAGCTCTTCATGAAGACTAAGCTGAACACACCTAATCAGGAGCTCTCACCTTCCCAAACCAAGGTGCCACACAAAATGTTCAATGACAAGGCATTGTTATCAAGCCAACTTCTACACTTTCATCTTGACTCTATATGCTTTAATTTGCATAATTTGCCTACACCATTTATTTTAATACCTTTCTGCAGTATACAGGTAACTGGCTTATCATAATTCCAAAAATGTCACAACATCACCTACTGATGATTGACCTAATTGCTCTCATATGAGATGACATTTTTGATGGTGGTAGCATAGGTGGTGAGCAGATATCTTGACTTCACAGAAGTTCTTTCTCCCATTTGTTTTCCTTATCTGCTAGGTACTTAACTAATGCCTGCTCCACAGTGCTGCTTAAACAAGTTCATTATTATTTGTACTTTCACATTATCTTATTCTGGTTTCAGACTGTCTTTAATTTTATCAGATTTCTACTTAAAGACTTGTGTATTACTTTTGAGGCAAAACTGATAATAATGTTTAACTAACAGAAACCCGAAACAAGCTTACAAAGCTTAGGGGTGGGCCTAAGCTTTGAAGTTCTGATCCAGCTCCAGATCTGGCTTTACTGAAGTTGAGGGGAGTGGGAGGGTGTTGAATCCAGGATTTTAGATTGGCCCATTAAAAAGAGAGGGGCAAACTAGCTGCAAAATTGAATCCTCAAAGTTCAGGAATATTTGGATTTAGGTCACACACTTGGCGCTTTCATAAAGGCACTGAGGACAATGAGGGTGACAAATGGGAAGAGAGGAGCGGGCTTACAGAAGCCTTTCCTTTAGTGTATGTGACTCTCTCTCTAAACAATGGTCTCCTACCTTGCAGTAACTGTGGCTCTTCAAGAGGACTCGTCCATGTGAATCCCATGACCTGCAGTCCTATCCCCACTCCTTTGGGGTCCATCTCTGCTGGGGTGCTGAATTGGTGAGGAAATTGAGAAGCAGCTGGAATTATTTGGCATTGTATATCCTCAGATGGAGGGGCAAAAGGACATGCTGGACAGAGGCAGAGCTGCTAAGGACTCCAGTCTTCCACACATAAGGCACATGTGCACCGTAAGTGAGACCCACATGGACAAAGACCCAAAGAACAGCCTCAGTGTCATGATTTTATTTTTGATCAAATAATTTTTAAAAATGAAAATGAGAGAACACCAATGTTGCGTGGAAAATTGCATGGAACATCAGGACAAAAATAAGTAATTCCCCTCAAAATAAGTAATATTTGAGGGGTATGTTCATGAGAAAAGTGATTACATACTGCAAGATTCCTCGGAGACTTGAGATAGGACACTAACATTATAAGAAACTCCTTTTCCTAAGGAGCCTTTTGTGCTACGCTGATTCTCATCTATACTGACTTTGGCCTCATCTTCACTAGAGAGAAAAATGTATTTTAATATGTTTTAGCTAAAACATGTTAACTAACATGATGCATTAAGGTAAACATGGTGATTAAGGTAATGATTGCAACATAGTTATTAAGGTAAACTTTGTGTATGTCCCTGCCCCACGGTTAACACAAGTAAAAAGTACAACTGCCTTGTCTACACTAGGATTGTAACATGTGTTAGCTAATATGTTAAAAACACACCTTTTTTCCAGTGTAGACATGGCTTTTAGACCCCTTTACGCTGCCAGGGAGACATTAAGGGGCCTTAGTGTAAAAGAGAATCAGTCCCGCTGTCTTTATTATGAGGAAATAGGATTGTCTGTGACAGGCACAGACCTTTATTCTCTTCTATAATAACGAACATGAAAACATTGCAGCATCTGAAAGTTGGAGCTGAGAGTCAAAGACAAAATGGTCAGAGAGAAGAGTAATGGCAAAACGTGAGAAATACTATAGCTAGATCCTAAGCTCCAGTCCAGCATTTCCAAAAAGCAACTCTGCATCTCATAAATACTGGTCCAGGAATTTGCTATTGGCATATGGTGAGCAAATGAAATGGATCCTCTCTCTATGAGGTTCACATTTTTCTAAGTATAACAAAGCAAACTCCCATCCCATGACTGTAAAGCACCTTTAAGAGTTACAGAGAACTGAGCACCCTCTACATGGAGCAATTTTGTTCAAGGTGCTAAAAAGACCTGTTTAAACAGCTTGACTGTCTCATCCACTCCTAAACCTTAGAAAAACAAGTAAATCCAATTTGGGATTAACAGAAAATCCAAGACACACAGTTCGTCAGCATTACACCCCCACTTCACGTTCCTCAGTACCATTAGTCACTGCACCTTTTTCAGTCTAACTAAATACATTCCTAAACAAAAGCTCTTTGCTAAAATGGAATTAAGGTGGAAAGTATGCTTCAATGGAGTCCAGCTAACACCCAAGAATAATATTAAACTTTCTTTTCAAAAACTCTACAGTTTTAAAAAACAAACAAACATTATAATGTCTGGCAATGAACAGTTAAGAGACTGCTGCCATATAATCCTTCATCACTCACTCCTATGCCACCCACTGAACCGTAACGCTACCCCCTATAAGTTCCAAAAACACAAAGTTTTAAATAAACTCATGACTCAAAGATTACTGAAAATGGATCTCTTGAACAGGATATGAGATTTTATAATTTAACAAAAAAGACTGACGTTCAAGAAGAAGAATTCACATTTTCAAATAACCTACAAAATAATACTGTAGTATTATAAAAATCTTCCAGCCACATTCCCCTTTCTACTCCTGCATGTGGGACTTTTTCCAGGAGAACAATTCCCAATGGACAAAAGTTTACTTGTGAATACAGGATAATCGGAATTGCCTTATTGAGTTAGATCAGTGGACCAGTCCTTGCTTACAGACAGCCCCCCAATCTGAAGCAAATACTCACCAGCAACCACACACCACACAACAGAACCACTAACCCAGGAACCTATCCTTGCAACAAAGCCCGTTGCCAACTCTGTCCACATATCTATTCAGGGGATACCATCATAGGGCCTAATCACATCAGCCACACTATCAGAGGCTCGTTCACCTGCGCATCTACCAATGTGATATATGCCATTATGTGCCAGCAATGCCCCTCTGCCATGTACATTGGCCAAACTGGACAGTCTCTACGTAAAAGAATGAATGGACACAAATCAGACGTCAAGAATTATAACATTCAAAAGCCAGTTGGAGAACACTTCAACCTCTCTGGTCACTCGATCACAGACCTAAGAGTGGCTATACTTCAACAAAAAAGCTTCAAAAACAGACTCCAACGAGAGACTGCTGAATTGGAATTAATTTGCAAACTGGATACAATTAACTTAGGCTTGAATAGAGACTGGGAATGGATGAGTCATTACACAAAGTAAAACTATTTCCCCATGGTATTTCTCCCTCCCACCCCACCCCCCACTGTTCCTCTGATATTCTTGTTAACTGCTGGAATTAGCCTACCTGCTTGTCACCATGATAGGTTTTCCTCCTTTCCCCCCCCCCTGCTGTTGGTGATGGCTTATCTTAAGTGATCACTCTCCTTACAGTGTGTATGATAAACCCATTGTTTCATGTTCTCTGTGTGTGTGTATATAAAACTCTCCTCTGTTTTTTCCCCCAAATGCATCTGATGAAGTGAGCTGTAGCTCACGAAAGCTTATGCTCTAATAAATTTGTTAGTCTCTAAGGTGCCACAAGTACTCCTTTTCTTTTTGTAATTAGAGTAGATGACTTTCCTGAACACAGTGACTATTGTTGTTTTATAACACATGCGGAGGTGGGGTGAGGGATACAAGAGTATCTGAACCTGACAAGAGTTTCCAGTTTGCTTAAGCAGATGAGCAGACGTTTGGTTCAGTTGTTATTCTGATATCGTTTTCTGAATACTACTCTTCTAGTTAACAACCTCCTTAGGTTTCAACTTGAGTACTTTTGATGGCAGGAAAATCAATTTTTGAACCAGTAAATCAAGAGCAGTGAGTCATTTCTCTAATTAGGGCACTGACGTTCTTCTAAGGTTACACTAGATTTATCTATACAGTTACTTTAATTCCAAAGCACTAGAAAAATATCAGTAAGGATATAACAAAATCATCAGAAATATGACATAAAGAGTACAAGTAGTAGTCTTCAAAGCAAATGCAATGTGAATCTATAAACGAAGAGAGGAGGTCGTAAGAAAAAGTTTGTTTGCACATAAACACTTCTGTAAATACCAACTAATTATTAATCTGCCTTGAAGTTTCTTAACCAATCTATACAATGAGAAGCACTAATAGAATGAGGAGTACGAGGCAAATATGCAGATTCAAGCTCTGAGACAGCTTTCCCCTGTTTTTCTTTGGATGGCTTTTGTTACATTTCTACTTTGTTGATATTGGCTGAAAAGTGGGAGCTGGCTCTGTGACTTTGAAGACGAATATATCTTTGCAATCATTAGTACTTGCTTCACATATTTTATGTCCACGTCTTGATTTGCAAATTAGCTCAATCATGAAAACGAGGAGGGCACAGTGGGACTGTTACACTAATTTCCCTAACCACTTGAATAATTATAGTCAATTTTATGAATCAGATTTTGCAAAAGCAAAACATATATTCCGATTCAAGCTACATCTACACTCCAAGTGCTGGAGCGACATAGCTGTAGCACCGTAGTGTAGACTCTTGCCACAGCAACAGCAACAGAAAGGGTTTTGCCATTGTTACAGATAAATCCACACTCCTTCAAGAAGTGGCAGTTAGGTCAGCAGAAGAATTCTTTATTCTTTACTTGGGGCAACTTCAAGTGCAAGAATAGAAGTGAGGTCAAAAGAGTACCAGAGGCAAACACTGAGCAAAGAATCTCAGAGTAGGCTGTGAGAACTGTGGTCCTATTTGATCTCTGTGAAATGAGAAGAACTCCTGAAGAACTACCCACAAAAAACAGCAATGGTCTCCTCTCAATAATTGGGAGGGGCCTTGGGAACATGCAGGTCAACTACACGACTTGGGACAATTACAAAAGACGGATAATGTGAGTGAGGTTAAAGGTTCAGGAAAAGGGTGCCAGCAAGAACTTCAAAGAATACTGTGAGAAATGTGGGGATGACTCCACAAAATATGAAAAACTTGGGTACCATCACTGCAAGCTTCCCAACTCTGCCATGCCACTGTACCTCTGTGCTCTTCTAGACTAACCACCTCCGAGATGAATGGTTAGTGTCTATGGCCCATTTTCATTCCTTGCTCTCCTACACTAAGAATGCCAGCAACACTGCAAATTATAGTTATAGATTGTGTGATGTGGACAAATGATGATTCTTTAACGAACAGGAACCAAACTCAGAGGTTCTAAACTACAAAGTTTTTCAGAATATATCCTTCACAGCTGACATTTACAAAATTAAGGTCAGACTGACTCAAGTCATGAGACTGGAATATCTAGCCAGTCACACCCTCAGCACACACATGGAATATAGAGGTACACAATGAGTGGGACATCTCCTTATCAACAAGTTGGTGTACTCTTGTATCCAACTGAAACTGTTTAAAAAAGAAAAAATATACCAAATCAAAATTTTAAAATTTGGTGATGAATACCCAGTAAAACAAGATGCAAGTGGGAACTTTCAGAGCGAGCCTCAACTGCATCTTGTTACTATTCTCTCTTTAAGCACTGCACCTTTAAATAACCTCCTGGCATGATTTTGGTACTTTGTGTTTGTTAATTTATAAGGAAATTTTTTTTCTACTTTTTTCATATTGGAAATTCAATGTCTTACCTAGGCTGGAAGACTGACTGGAGCATTATAAAACGGTAACATGACAAGAGTGAAAGTTGAGTAACTGAAGGGATTTCCAAACAAGGTGACAAAACTTTTTTTGTTAAATCCTATTTATTTTCACAGACTATTTAACATTTTAAATAAAAGGTAGCCATTGTTAAAGATTAACACCTTCGCCCTTTCAATTAATATGTTGGCAATCACAGTTAACATCCACAAAAGCTCCCAGAGATTTTCTAGCAACACCAGATAAGAGCAGGATTGAAATTCCTATTTCTAAACTTAAAACCTCTTTCAGGACTTCATAATACATCAAAGTAAAATACCACACAATCAGCATAAATTTTAAAAATCCTCTGCAAATCTTCTATAACAGGATTTGGATCCAAAAATGTATGAACCAAAGTCAGGACCTGTTTCATTATAGGCTACATTTTTTGTTTAATATCAAAGAAAAATTCAAGGGATAAGCTATCCAGAGGGTATAAACAAGCCCATCACTACAACAGAAACATTGATTCTAACAATTAAACATTTATTTAAAATGTTATGGAAGGGTAACAGGGCTGAACAAGGTACGTGCCTTAGTTCACACCAGCCTTTCTATGCAGATTCATAGATACTAAGGTCAGAAGGGACCATTATGATCATCTAGTCCAACCTCCTGCACAACGCAGACCACAGAATTTCACCCACCCACTCCTGTGAAAAATCTCTCACCTATGTCTGAGCTATTGAAGTCCTCAAATCATGGTTTAAAGACTTCAAGGAGCAGAGAAGCCTCCCTCAAGTCACCCATGCCCAATGCTACAGAGGAAGGCGAAAAACCTCCAGGGCCTCTTCCAATCTACCCTGGAGGAAAATTCCTTCCCGACCCCAAATATGGCAATCAGCTAAACCCTGAGCATATGGGCAAGATTCACCAGCCAGATACTACAGAAAATTCTTTCCTGGGTAACTCAGATCCCATCCATCCAATATCCCATCTCAGGGGATTAGTCCTATTTACCCTGAATATTTAATGATCAATTACTTACCAAAATCACTTAATCCCATCATACCATCTCCTCCATAAACTTATCGAGTAGAATCTTAAAACCAGATAGATCTTTTGCCCCCACTGCTTCCCTTGGAAGGCTATTCCAAAACTTCACTCCTCTGATGGTTAGAAACCTTCGTCTAATTTCAAGTCTAAACTTCCTGGTGGCCAGTTTATCCTTTTGTTCTTGTGTCCACATTGGTGCTGAGCTGAAATAATTCCTCTCCCTCTCCTGTATTTATCCCTCTGATATATTTAAAGAGAGCAATCATATCTCCCCTCAACCTTCTTTTAGTTAGGCTAAACAAGCCAAGCTCCTTGAGTGTCCTTTCATAAGACAAGTTTTCCATTCCTCGGATCATCCCAGTAGCCCCTCTCTGTACCTGTGATATTTTCTGAAAATCAGACACCATTTACTACGTTATCACAGGGTGCACCACTCACCGCTGGTCTGGCACTTCCTTCTGATCACTCTGGTGATTAGCCTTCAAGGCAGACTCCTCCTTCCATGGTTTGCACGCCATGACAATGTGGTGGAGAACTGTCATAAATATAAAGGGAAGGGTAACCACCTTTCTGTATACAGTGCTATAAAATCCCTCCTGGCCAGAGGCAAAATCCTTTCACCTGTAAAGGATTAAGAAGCTAAGGTAACCCCACTGGCACCTGACCCAAAATGACCAATGAGGGGACAAGATTCTTTCAAATCTTGAGGAAGTGGGGGGGTAGAAACAAAGGGTTTGGTCTGTCCGTGTGATGCTTTTGCCGGGAACAGATCAGGAATGCAGCCTCACAATTCCTGTTAAATTACTAAGTAATCTAGCTAGAAATGTCAGGTTTCAGAGTAGCAGCCGTGTTAGTCTGTATTCGCAAAAAGAAACTTTTCCACAATTTCAGCTCGTGCACGTCGGCGGAAGCACTCTATGTAGAGGAGTACTTGTGGCACCTTAGAGACTAACAAATTTATTAGAGCATAAACTTTCGTGAGTTACAGCTCACTTCATCGAATGCATTTGGTGGAAAAAACAGAGGAGAGATTTATATACACACACAAACACACACACAGAGAACATGAAACAATGGGTTTATCATACACACTGTAAGGAGAGTGATCACTTAAGATAAGCCATCACCAGCAGCGGGGGGGGGGGGGGGGAAGGAGGAAAACCTTTCATGGTGACAAGCAAGGTAGGCTAATTCCAGCAGTTAACAAGAATATCAGAGGAACAGTGGGGGGTGGGGTGGGAGGGAGCTGAAATTGTGGAATAGCTAGAAATGTGTTAGATTTCCTTTTGTTTAATGGCTGGTAAAATAAGCTGTGCTGCATGGAATGTATATTCCTGTTTTTGTGTCTTTTTGTAACTTAAGGTTTTGCCTAGAGGGATTCTCTGTTTTGAATCTGATTACCCTGTAAGGTATTTACCATACTGATTTTACAGAAGTGATTCTTTTACCTTTTCTTTAATTAAAATTCTTCTTTTAAGAACCTGATTGATTTTTTCATTGTTCTTAAGATCCAAGGGTTTGGTCTGTGTTCACCTATGCAAATTGGTGAGGATTCTTATCAAGCCCTCCCCAGGAAAGGGGGTGTAGGGCTTGGGGGGATATTTTGGGGGAAAGACATCTCCAAGTGGGCTCTTTCCCTGTTCTTTGCTTAAATGTTTGGTGGTGGCAGCATACAGTTCAAGGACAAGGCAAAGTTTGTACCTTGGGGAAATTTTTAACCTAAACTGGTAAGAATAAGCTTAGGGGGTCTTTCATGCAGGTCCCCACATCTGTACCCTAGAGTTCAGAGTGGGGAAGGAACCTTGACACAGGCACTTGGTTGTTCCTGATACGAGTGGAGGGTGAAAGACTGGACATGTGACTACCCGATAGAAGGGGCATCTAAGAAACTGCAAAGAACTTTATCAGCCAGTCACCCCAGATACCAGGGAGAGTGAAGAGACTGAAGTAGCAAAGACAACAAGAGACAATGGAGCCGCCACATGCGGAAGCCTTTTCTGCAGAAGGCAAGTGTACTTTCCCAAGCTGGACCCCAGAGTTGCCACTCCCATCGAAGGGGGCAAAGAAACTACTAATGGGGATTCAGGCACTTATTAGTCAGGTCTTAGAAATCCAACAGAGACAATGGGAAATGCAATTATAACTGCAGGATTATTTGCCAATGTTGGCCAAACAGCAACAGGGTTTGCTTAGGATCCTCCGGGCAGAGATTGGCAGAAGCTATGGAGAAGCCAGGGAGCAAGTAACTAACTGAAAGCAGGCTCAGCTGGGCAGGAACAGGCAGGGCCTATAAAGCCAGGTGGCTGGTAGCAGAATGGGGCTGTTGCTCCTGAGAAGGAGCAGTCACTTCCTGGAAAGAGGGAGAAGTGTTGGAAGGCTGCAGAGGCATGTACGCTACAGTAACTCCCTGGGAAGAAGGAGAAGGAGAGTTTGGAGCTGTATGCTCAGAGAAAAGAGAAAAACCAGAGTGGTAGGAAGCAGTCTAGGGAAGGGGCAGTGAGGGCAGAGAAAGGAAAGCTAGAACTGCTGGGTTCAGGGTCCCTGGACTGGAACTCGGAGTAGAGGGTGGGGCCGGGTTCCCCTACCAGACACTGAAGGCATAGGAGAGACCAGTCGTGCAGTGAAAGGAAAAACTGCCTGAGACTGCTAATACAGAGAGAGCAACTTTGAAAGACTTTGGTACCCTGGAAGGAGGAATGCTGAGTTATATAGCTGGAGGGCTGAGTCACGAAGGAGATGCTTCAGGTCCTGGAGCAAGAGAGGAGCTGCAGACCAGGGAGAGAGTCAGAGCGACAACATGCAAACCACAAAAGGGAGCATCAATCTCGAGAGCTAATCCCCAGAGTAACCAGGAGGAGATGCCAGTGCAACGGGGAGTGGTGCACCCCGTGACATACATGCACAGCTTTTTCAAAATATTTCCCCCCTTGACTTTTTACTCTGGAACTTTGCACTAATAGCAAATGCATTTACAAATGATTATTATATCTCATGCTAAAGTGAACAGGTGCACACAGAAGCACAAAAGGGAAATAAAGTGTGGATGACTGAAAACAGCATGCTCATATATCATTCACACTTGCTTGTGAAGCTGAGCTCCTGTTTAGATAATCATGGCAGCATTACATTTTTCCTAACATGGCAGGATTCACTGCGTAGGTTAGAAAAGCTTAGTAATCATACAGAAGATACATGAAGTAATACATTTCCCCACCCCAGGTGCAGCACCAGAGGACACTGCCACTCTCATACCTCTTCGAGGTACAATTCCTTCACTCCATCTGCTGGGGGGGAATGGGAGAAGTAGTAGCTAAGCAGTGCATGCCTACTCCTGTGAGCCTGAGCTCTTGGTTGGAGCCACAGAGTTGTATGGGGTTTCAGAGTAGCAGCCGTGTTAGTCTGTATATGCAAAAAGAAAAGGAGGACTTGTGGCACCTTAGAGACTAAATTTGAGCATAAGCTTTCGTGAGCTACAGCTCACTTCATCGGATGCATGCAGTGGAAAATACAGTGGGGAGATTTTATATACACAGAGAACATGAAACAATGGGTGTTATCATACAGACTGTAACAAGAGTGATCAGGTAAGGTGAGCTATTACCAGCAGGAGAGTGGGGGCGCGGGGGGCGGGACTTTTTGTAGTGATAATCAAGGTGGGCCATTTCCAGCAGTTGACAAGAATGTGTGAGGAACTGTGGGGGGTGGGGGGGATAAATATGGGGAAATAGTTTTACTTTGTGTAATGATACATCCACTCCCAGTCTTTATTCAAGCCTAAGTTAATTGTATCCAGTTTGCAAATTAATTCCAATTCAGCAGTCTTAGAACTCTTAGTCCCCTGCACAGCTGCATAGGCCAAACAACAGTCTAGTCCAGAGTCCTTTTCTGTCTCTCAGAGCCCTAAGCTTTCATGAGCTGATCCAGCTCCCATTCAAGTCAATAGACTTCCAACAATTTCACTGGCAGGTGGATTAGGCCCTTACTGACCTCTTGAAATCCTGCATCACGGAAGACTGGCTGACAACGTCACTCACTAGTGCCAATACTCTCTACTCCCCACACGATAGGCTCAGCATGCTCTTTCTGCAGTTGTCCTAATCCCCACCATCCTGGCATGGGAATCCCCCAAACCAGCAATCAAATCCAAGACTCTCGCATACCACTGTAGACTACTACCACCAGGCTATTGGGCCACTCAATTAAAGAAAATGTATAGCAGCTCAAGAAACAACATCCAATCTTCCAAGAAGTATGTGAAAGCACACACACACACACATTTCTTCAACAGCTGAGCTGTTTTGCAAGAGAGGTTTCTTTCACTGACACCAAGAACCAATCATTTTAGACTCTGTTTAAATCAGTTATTTCCTCAGATCTGTCCCATGTGTTTCCTTGCAGACTAGCCTTAGTTTCATTACTTTTTAACTAATTGTACACACGAGAACTAGATTCTACACAAATCTAGTTAGCAGCTTTCAATGTCTCACAGTCAGGAACAGTCTCAGTTTTACTTTAAAGGAAGAATAGCTTTCTTCTTTTATAAATAGAGGTCATCACAAATTGCAGAGAACCTAAATATTTTATGATTTTCTTTATGGAATAATCAAGGACTCAGTATTTCACTAAGACAAACTTAGCTGGAAAAAGTTACGCTAAAATCCACGTATTTCATTTTCAACTTATTAGGAAGCTATTAACAACAACAAAAACATTTTAATCCATTCATTATGCAATTAGTATTAAGATTTACAGTATGGGATGTCTGTCAAAGTTGGAAGGCATCAATATTTTTATGTGTTAAAATTTTAACTGTGTTTGAAGTAAATTTAGTGCTGAGGAACGGTTCCGGGCTGAGAGTATTGGAAAGGGAAGCATAACGCACGCAGAACACATGCAGCAGAGGCATCACAAATGTGATTCACTTTCTGGTAGCACCCAAAGTATGCCAGGGCTTTCCAAACGCATAGCAAGGCAAGTCCCTGCCCCACAGAGTTCATATAATAAGACGATAAGAACCGCGGGAAATGCAAAGAGAGAGGGACTGAACATACTGATACAGAAAGTGTCTGATTGTATCAACAAGATGGCCTCTTCCATTAGTGTGTAGCAGACAATAGGATCCAGAAGTGAGAAACCCCAGCTGTATCCCATGTGTTTCCAGGCACAGCTCTTTTCCTACCCTGGCAGCAAGGACGAGGGTGCCAGCACCACTGAGGCACAAATTGTTGATGGCAGCAGCAGATGGAAAAGGAGGAATTCGTATCTGGGAGCTAATCAGGCCCACCTGATCCTCATGAGTGGCTGGATTATTCCCATGGCAGAGAAAGATGGATGTCTGGCTGATCAAAAGACGGGTGTCTTGCTGATCAAAAGACAAGGCTAGAAATGGTGGGGAAACAAAAGCTACCTCATTTCCTGTGTACTGTTCTGCTGGTAGTTTATCGCTAACCGTATGACAAGAATTCAGCCAGAGGCCTGGTTGCCAGATTTGTACTTTGATTAAATTAGAACTAGGAAATAATAAAAAAAAAAACCCACATCGAGTATTTTTCCATGAACAGTCTTGTTAGCTGTACTACCCCTGACCCTCTCATAGATAGCTTGTCCCTAATAAGATTTTTACAAAAAGCATTCTAACTCATAAGTTAGACTTAACAGGGTTATATTATCCTGCCTCTCTTCTTTACCTGCTTTTCTCCTTAAATTAATACGTCCTCATTTCACATAACATTTAATTTTTACCGCCCTCTGATCATCAAGGGATCTCTCATTGCTGTGGGATGTGATATTTCAAAAAGACATGGGCCCTGCCAGTTCTTTATTCAACTCCCGTAGAATCACAGAGTGTATCCTATCCAATGTGGGTGATTTGTTAACGTTCAATTTATCTAAAGCTCTCTACATCTCTGCACTTTTACTGTGATGAATGGCTATCGTTTGCCTGCTGCTGTTTTTCTCCTTAGAAAAGAGATTTGTTTTGAATACTCCAACAAACTGTTGCATTTGTTCAGTTCCTCTGGAGTTGTAGTGTCCTCTTTTAGCTGAATTTCAGATTTACCACTTAACGGCATCTATTTTTCCATATCTTCCTTCCCTATACAATAACGTTGCTCCTACTAGTTCTTGCCAACACTTTCCATTCTGGGGCTCGGATTTTACATCCTTGATTATTTTCTTGAATGATTTTACTAACTTCCCCACAGTAATTAACTCACCAGAGGGGCGGAAAGCACAATAGAATGGTGATTTTTTCTGCCTCACCTTACTCTTGGAGTCACTGTAGATTTGTCTGAGGGGACTGATGCAAAGTTTCTATCCCCCCTAGATCAATGCAGTGCCACTCCTTCCAGTCCAGAATCTAAATTTCATGCTGTACCCATCAAGGGTCTTCTGCGAGATCAGAAAGAGGAAAGATGGTGATGTTATGGATCTGGCATGACCAGCTACCCTTCTGCACCTGATCTGGGTCCTATTCACTTCCACCCATGACGGTGCTGAGGACAATCAAAGACCCTTAACTCACCTTGAATAGTATTTATTCACCTGAGTAGTTCCACTGTGGATAGGAGCCTGGATTGAGAGTGAGGAGAGCTGGGATGTGATTCTCCACTGCCCTGTACCTTATGTAGTTGCTTACAGAAGTCCAAACTGAGTATAAATTATTACCAAGTCAGAATAGTAGCATTTTACTCCTGCTTTGTAGAGGTATAAATGACTACATAAAAGCACGATGCAGTGGAGAATAAGGCTGCTAAATTCTATTTCTGGATTTGAAACCGACTTGCTTGTGACTTTAGGCAAAGTCACTTAACCTCTCAATGCCCCAGTTTATCTATCTGTAAAATGGAGATAAGGCTTATCCATTTTTGAAGAGCATTTTGAGATCTATGAGTGAACAGTCCTAGATCAGTGTTGCTATTATTTCTTTAAATGTTATTACTCTTCCCAGTGACTTTCTGGAGGGTGGTGGGGAAGATGTATAGTTCACTATGAACTATTATTTGATTTGAACTGACATTCAGAAAAGGGATATTTATGACCTCCCAAGTGAATTACATTATCCAGTTCAATTTTGTATACAAAAAAGAAACACTCTGTGAAAAATGAGGTAGCATTCACAGAAGCCTATTTTTATCTCTGATATGATTCCTACTTCTCATGGTGAATTACAGTAACAGGTAATAACAGGGATCTTGCTTGACCCATTTGCTGATATAATATATTGCTACCCTGTTGTCCAGCATTACCCTGATGGAGTGGCCCTGTACGGTGTGAAGGATGTGTTGAGAAGCAAACTGAACTGCTCTCAGCTCCAGGATGTTGATGTGGAAGGTGATCTCGTGTGGACCACTTGCCCTTGGAAGTGAGTGTCCCATCCCCCAAGAGAATTTTTTGTTGTGAGGTTCTTTGAGAGTGGGCGATGTGAGAATAGGGTTCCCGCAGACCTCCAGTGGTTCCTTCCATCACCTGAGAGAGACCAGAACATTCTGAGGTACTGTGATGCATTTGGAGACACTGTCTATTTGGGCATAAACGGTCTTCAACTATGTCTGAAGACACCTGAGGTGAAGTCTTGCATGAATTGTAGGCAGGTCCTTGCAGTTGTTTGCAGGCTGCGCTGTACTGTCGAGATCAGACTGTATGCAGTGTAATTGTAGCCATGTCAGTCCCAGGATATTCGAGAGACAAGGTGGAGGTAATATATTTTATTGGATAAACTTCTGTTGGTGAAAGAGACAAGCTTTCGAGCCACACAGAGAATCTGTCCTTGGGGAGGTAGGTTCTGGCAGTTGGGAGTCCAGAGTGGTTCGATGAACTCTATTCTTTGCACTAAGATCAATGAAGACTTCTTTCAATTGATGCAAAGGAACTGAAATAAGGCTGAAGCCTTGGAGGTTACCAACTGGATGTCCAGAGCTGATTGACGTCGGCAGAGCCAATCGTCCAGGTATGGGAATACTGCTATGTCCCACTGACATAAATGGGCTACCGCTCCTGAGACAAGCTTTGTAAAGTCCCTCGGGGCTGTGGAAAACCCAAAAGGAAGGTAGTGGTAGTGTTCTGAGGCAATTATGAAACATAGGAAATATTTGTGGGAGGGGTGGATAGCTGCATGAAAACAGGTGTCCTGAAGGTTGAGGGTGGCAAACCAGTCTCCCAGATCTAGGGATGGGATTATAGTGGCTAATATCACCATCCTGAAGTATTGTGAAAGGATACAGGTATTCAGGTTTCCACTTTCTCCCTTCTTGGGTCAATCTCCATCCTCTGTGCCTCTTGAGAACTAGTAAATAGCTG
The DNA here is from genome assembly GCF_009764565.3 of Dermochelys coriacea. Taxonomy (NCBI): domain Eukaryota; kingdom Metazoa; phylum Chordata; order Testudines; family Dermochelyidae; genus Dermochelys; species Dermochelys coriacea. The sequence goes on from NC_050069.1 coordinate 199,821,925, forward strand.
GAATAGAATCTTCCTCCAATGAACTCAGGGGGAACCAGTTCAATCACCACCAAAATCAGGAGAAACTGGACCTCTTGTTTTAAGAGCTCTTCAGGAAAGGGATCACTGAAGAGGATAAAGAAGGGGAGTGGAGGTGGATGGAATATCCCACGTGGATCACCTCCAAGATCCATTTGTCTGAGGTTCCCAGACAGGGAAGAAGTTGTATAGTTGGTCTCAAAAGGGGTGGTGGATGGAATCATTCAGTGCAGAATCTGGGAAATTAGGTTACTCAAGGCCCTCGACTGAGATGTCAAAACTATTTCTTAGACGGAGGTGCAGACGATATTGTCATAGAAGGGGGCAGTCCCCTTTTTTGAGGTCTAGATCTCCTTCTCTGAAAGTCAGAAGGATTGGGAAAAATCTGTTGCAGATAGTACCAAAACAGTTAGAGTACTGTGATATTTGGGAACTACTAAACTGTCTCTTTGTTGCAGGACCATAAAGTCCCAGTACAGAAAGGTCATCCTCAAGTCCTTCAGAATGTGGACGAGGAGTCCATGTCTGTACTGCAGAGCTTAAGTCTTTCAAAGAGGGGATGTCTTCGACTGTATTCTGCACCTCTCATAGGAAACCAGAAGACTGGAGCCAGGATGCTCCCTGCATGATAACAGTCACGGCTAAGCATCTAGAAGTTGTGTTGGTGGCATTGCGGGCAGCCTAAATGGAGGTTTTTGCTATCAACTTACCCTGCAAAATGAGGACCTGAAATTGTTCCTTTTGGTGCTATGGCAAATGTTCAATAAAACATGTATATTTGGAATAAGTGTTAAATCATACTTTGCCAACAGGGCTTGGGTAGTTTGCCACCCAAAATAGGAGAGCTGCCAAGAAATAGCTTTTTTCTACCCAGGAGGTCTAAGTGTTTGGACTCCTCATCATAAGGAGAGAGTCTAAAATGGAGTTTCTTTCATTAGCAACATCCACCACTAGCGAATTGGGAATGGAGTAGGAAAAGTGCTCCATTCCTTTAGACAGAATATAATCCATTTTATCTGCCCGCTTATAGGTGGGCTGGGTAGTGTCAGGTGTTTGCCAGACTTTGCAAACAGATGATAGCAGAGCCTCATTGATTGGGAGGGCAATTTTCCCAAGGAGCAATATCTAAAATGTCCCCCAAGAAGTGTTGAGACTCCTGTACCTCTTCTAAAGGGATATGAAGGGTGTCAGATATTCCATGAGGTCTTGGAAGGCCTGAAAATCATCAATGGAAGAGGGTGGTGGGGGGTATTGCCACCTCATCGGGGATGAAGAGGACTTCACTGATGGGGGAGATCTTCCTTCATCTGGTAGATCCTGCTGTCCTTGAGTGCCTCTTGGTGCCAAAGGAACATGAAGTACCAGAGGGCAATCATGCGGTACCGAAATTTGTTTAGTCGGTGCCTCTGAGTAATGTGGTACTGGTGGGCATTGGGGGCTCTTTCTGGCTGGTACCCTATAACGTTTTTCACCAAGATGACCCTGGGAATTTCAGTAAGCCTACTGAGCTGGTGGGCAAGGGAAGGGTCCCTGCAGATACTCATAACTAAGACTATGAGTTGGTCACAGATTTCATGATTTTATGTAACCACCACAACTTCAGACCCTGGTGGCAGGGCTCCAGTTTCCATGATTTATTTATTGTCCACATCCTGTATGTGACTTTACAAAAAATACCTGAGCCAAAAATCTTAGCCTTACTTATGCACCCTGGAGCTAGGGTATCTGGTGGGGTCAGGAAAATCCTCTTCCGTATGTTGACTAGTGGGGTGTGATGGTATGGTGCCTAAAGAGAGGCATGTATCGAGACCTCAGAGTCAAAAGAGGTATCACTCCATGGGCTTAAAGGGGGAGCAGAATGTATAGGTGCTAGTAGCAAAGGCTGGAGGTCCAAACAGGATACAATTCAGGAGGATTATGGTTGCAGATGTCTGGACAGTACTAGGAAAGGGGCTCTCTTAGAGGTCTATAACAGGGGAAACTCCAGTTCCTCCCATATGAAAAGGTCCTCCAGAGAAAGAAATCTGGAGAATGCTGGAGGGCTTTGGCATCCAGAAATCTGAGTCAGTACTGAGGTCTGGAAAATGGTGTCAAGATGGTAAGTGTAGTACTGTAGAGGAAGTTCTCTAACCCCAGAGCTCTGGCATAGGGAACGTAACGGTACCACAGTGTGAGTAGGAGGCCTGTACGCATCTTGGTGCTGAGAGGTGTTGGCCAGTACCAAGGCAGACGGTGGCTTTTACTGTTTATTAGAAGACTTCTCCACACACTACTTCTTGTATGGTACCTGCAGCTCAGTACTAGAATCAGATGCAGCCTCAGCTGCACCCCTTGAGGGACGGGAAATCTCAGAGTTGGATTTAGGGGGTGACCTACCCCTGTTTCTTGTTTCCCTGATAGAGGAAAGAGACTTCTTAGCTATTCTAGCCTCTGAAGGTGCTGCTGGAGCTGCAACAGCCATTGAAGCAGCATTGAAGTTGAGGCTGATGTAGAAGGGGGGAAGTTGACTTCTTTGGGCCTGGTGAGCATTCCATTAGGAGCTTCAGTCTAACCTCTCTATCTTTGCAGGACCTGCCTTTATACCCCATACAGACCTTACACTTGGATGGAACATGGGTCTCCAAGGCAGCAGAGGCCACTCGAATGCCTGTCGCTATGGGGACAAGACCTCTAGCAGGTCTGGCAGGGCTTAGATTCCAGAGTCTTTGGCATATCCCGGAGTGCTAAAGGACAAAAACCAGAGGGCCAAAGAAAAGGGGGGTGGGGAATAACTTCTCTTCCAAACAAAACGGTGCTGAAATTAATAATAAATAACTGAACAAAATAAAGGAAAAATACTAATAATAAATCACTACATGAAGAAAGGCGGGAAGCTAAGACCAGCGGACACACAGTCACTCCGTCTCGAGCCACAGGTCACCGAGAAGGAAATGAGTGCCGGCAGGTCCATGTTACCTTATATGCCCTCATTTAGAAGCACAAAGTGCCACTCTGCACAAGTTCAGGCCCATGGACACTGCTTTGCATTCTCTAGTCAAGCCACGCCTGAACAGAGCAGGGACATACACTCGAAGGAGAAGCAGATTTGGGAGAATGTCTTAGGTGGGAGGCAGAGAAAGGTAGCCACCGGGGAAGGCATTTCAACCGCTCAATAAATGGTAGTTCAGACAGTTCTGATTTTTCAGCAACAAAACTCAATGTAACATGCAATCTACGGAAGACATATGATTGAAGAACTCTTGGTGTGAACTAAAATCATTGATTAAAAGTCAACACACATGCACACACACATTTCCTAGTCTCTTCTGTTTTAATACCAAAAGCTGTAAATGAAAATACAGTATCAATCATCACATCCCCATCAGTACGATCAGAGAACCAGGTACAGTGAGAAAGACTCAAGATTGATACAACTGTGGCCTGCTTAAAAATAAACTCTCTCCTTTGGAAATGGAAAGCATTGTAACAGAAAACTTAGAACTTAACTCTCTTAAAAAATCACTCTGGTCCTCTGATCAGATGCTTTGCTCCGAGGTAATTTAATTTCCTTATCCGCTTCTCAGAAGAAGCAAAGAATGAATAACTGCAAGGACAATTTAGAAAAACTGCACAAAGGAAATGGGCAAGCTCAAGTACAGGCAGCTGGAAACTAAAACAGGGAACTAAAAACTTTATTAATTGAGACAACTGAATAGACACACTGGCAAAACCAGGAAGGGAGATAAAGCAGACAAACCATTATCAATGATGGAAAAACAGCAATGAACAGAACAGATATGCTAAAAAAAACCACAGTAACATATATACAATTACCACAGACACCACTTTTGAATTTGATTAATTTTATATTACGTTACAGTATATTCCACAGAAGTATCTGTAAACAAACTGGATACCTTGCTAATAACTCTTCAATGAAAACAGAATTGGATGCCCAGACATCACTAGCTCAAACACAAATGAAAAGATGGCCAAAATCCAATTAGCCAGAAAGGCACTAGGTAGGGAATCTGACTTGGTAATAGCCATAATATTACAATTTTAGCTAACAGAACTTTTAATATTAATACAGCCTTATATAATGGAGATAAAAGAAAAGGAGTACTTGTGGCACCTTAGAGACTAACAAATTTATTAGAGCATAAGCTTTCGTGAGCTACAGCTCACTTCATCGGATGCATTTGGTGGAAAAAACAGAGGAGAGATTTATATACACACACACAGAGAACATGGAACAATGGGTTTATCATACACACTGTAAGGAGAGTGATCACTTAAGATAAGCCATCACCAACAGCAGGGGGGGGAAGGAGGAAAACCTTTCATGGTGACAAGCAGGTAGGCTAATTCCAGCAGTTAACAAGAATATCAGAGGAACAGTGGGGGGGGGGTGGGAGGGAGAAATACCATGGGGAAATAGTTTTACTTTGTGTAATGACTCATCCATTCCCAGTCTCTATTCAAGCCTAAGTTAATTGTATCCAGTTTGCAAATTAATTCCAATTCAGCAGTCTCTCGTTGGAGTCTGTTTTTGAAGCTTTTTTGTTGAAGTATAGCCACTCTTAGGTCTGTGATCGAGTGACCAGAGAGATTGAAGTGTTCTCCAACTGGTTTTTGAATGTTATAATTCTTGACGTCTGATTTGTGTCCATTCATTCTTTTACGTAGAGACTGTCCAGTTTGGCCAATGTACATGGCAGAGGGGCATTGCTGGCACATGATGGCATATATCACATTGGTAGATGCACAGGTGAACGAGCCTCTGATGGTGTGGCTGATGTGATTAGGCCCTATGATGGTATCCCCTGAATAGATATGTGGACAGAGTTGGCAACGGGCTTTGTTGCAAGGATAGGTTCCTGGGTTAGTGGTTCTGTTGTGTGGTGTGTGGTTGCTGGTGAGTATTTGCTTCAGATTGGGGGGCTGTCTGTAAGCAAGGACTGGTCTGTCTCCCAAGATCTGAGAGAGCGATGGCTCGTCCTTCAGGATAGGTTGTAGATCCTTGATGATGCGTAATCATAGGATCTACAACCTATCCTGAAGGACGAGCCATCGCTCTCTCAGATCTTGGGAGACAGACCAGTCCTTGCTTACAGACAGCCCCCCAATCTGAAGCAAATACTCACCAGCAACCACACACCACACAACAGAACCACTAACCCAGGAACCTATCCTTGCAACAAAGCCCGTTGCCAACTCTGTCCACATATCTATTCAGGGGATACCATCATAGGGCCTAATCACATCAGCCACACCATCAGAGGCTCGTTCACCTGTGCATCTACCAATGTGATATATGCCATCATGTGCCAGCAATGCCCCTCTGCCATGTACATTGGCCAAACTGGACAGTCTCTACGTAAAAGAATGAATGGACACAAATCAGACGTCAAGAATTATAACATTCAAAAACCAGTTGGAGAACACTTCAATCTCTCTGGTCACTCGATCACAGACCTAAGAGTGGCTATACTTCAACAAAAAAGCTTCAAAAACAGACTCCAACGAGAGACTGCTGAATTGGAATTAATTTGCAAACTGGATACAATTAACTTAGGCTTGAATAGAGACTGGGAATGGATGAGTCATTACACAAAGTAAAACTATTTCCCCATGGTATTTCTCCCTCCCACCCCCCCCCCACTGTTCCTCTGATATTCTTGTTAACTGCTGGAATTAGCCTACCTGCTTGTCACCATGAAAGGTTTTCCTCCTTCCCCCCCCTGCTGTTGGTGATGGCTTATCTTAAGTGATCACTCTCCTTACAGTGTGTATGATAAACCCATTGTTCCATGTTCTCTGTGTGTGTGTATATAAATCTCTCCTCTGTTTTTTCCACCAAATGCATCCGATGAAGTGAGCTGTAGCTCACGAAAGCTTATGCTCTAATAAATTTGTTAGTCTCTAAGGTGCCACAAGTACTCCTTTTCTTTTTGCGAATACAGACTAACACGGCTGCTACTCTGAAAAAATAATGGAGATAGTTATTCATACACAAACTAAGAGGTATGGAAGACTCCTATAGGTCAATCTTCCTTTTTAATTGTGATGTCAATTCTGTAACCGTTATAAGAATTATTATTAAACTATTTCCTTGTCCTTGTTCTCTCCCCAGGAAAAACAATCAGATTTTTGCAACCAATAGAAGTATAGAATTTAGGGAAGTTTTTCCACAACAAACAGGTGATATGCTAAAAACACTTAATACAATTTGTAGCCCAGCTGTCAGTATTCTCCCATATGATGCTAAATTTTCAGATGAAAGGACCAGAGATTCCATCTTCCAGTCAAAGTGGAAGGAATGCTGAGGGACAAGGTTCAGGGAGGGGCCTGGTCCTTAGTCTTCAGTGAGTTTTTAAGGAAACCAAAGGGCAACAAAATAACCCTCCCTGTTAAAGGCTGGAAAATTGACTTTGTTATCACTATTCAGAAAAGTACTAGGAGATAAAGTGTGACCAACAGTAAGGCTTCTGTGTATGTCACCCATCTTGATACACAATATAGTATTCTGTTAAAATTCCCACTGCACTCCTTTGCAGCTTTCAAGATGTGTTGTGCTTACCCATGGTTACATTGAACAAGAGATTTTAAGCCCATATGTTAGAAGACTGGCCTTGAGTACAAGGACTCAGAGCTTGAAGCCATGTGATGAGATCCTTCAAATCTGACATGCTGAGTAATGCTGGGCTGAGTTCTTCAATAGGAGACCTCCATGAAAATTCCAATTGCTGGAGGAAGTGGTGTCAATTATTCAAGTAGGTGGCATTCTTCACTCTGAGTAAGATCTAATGCCCCAGGAGAGTATTAACAGGGCACTTTGGTGCCAAAGGTACCATCCCCTTCAGATGATATGTAAAACTGAGATCCTGATTACGTTTTTTCATTATTCTATTGTATTTTTCATTTGAGCATGGGAATTAGCCCTAGCATCCTAGCCAAATTTCTGCTCTGGCAATTACATTTTGCCTGCCTAAATTCTCCCTGCAATTTCAATTGTACATAGTATTACCGGTGCCAGAACCTGTTGTCAGAACCTGTTGTATAGCAATGCTCTGTGCTCTTAAATAGCTGTTGTGTCCTACCCCATGTGCATTATGGGTGAATAAATCCTATCTCAAATGATTGTTGTGAGACTCAGTGAATTTAATGTTTTTACAGTGCTTTGAGATCATTAGATGATAGCTATTTTGAAATTGCCAAGTAGGGCTATTATTATAGCTTGTATAAAAACATGCTATCGAGATAATACATTATGAAGAAAACTATATATGGTAACTGCTGTATTGGACTTGAAAAGGGAAATCAAACAAGACTAATTTACTGATCTTCCTTTTAATGGCAACTGCTATAATCACAATTGCAGTCAGATTGATTCAGTCTTTATATCCCATACCTACAGAAAATAATTGTTTAATAAAATCTAGGATATATTTTTCAAAGGACAATTCACATCTAAGGAAACCAATACAAAATGTATCCCAACCTGGTCTGTATCAGTTAATATACTTAACGAACCCAATTAGTGGGACTGTCTCACATCCACATTTCTCACAATATTAAATATTATGACATTTTTACTGAACCAGACTGAAAATTCATTGTTATAGGAGCGTAATGTGTCCAATAGGACACTAAAAAAAGTTCAACCAGCCTCCCCTTAATTGCTTTGTATGATCCATGAGACCAACCACAATATACTCTCCTCTTGGGAAATATTTGGTATTTACTGTAATGTAAATGTAATCATTTTGTCAAATGTAATCATATTGTCATTTCACTGACTAAGAAAGTTAAAATACCAAATAAAAACAAATCAAAATCCCAAATGAAATATGTTATAAAGAAGATTGTGTCAATGATCAGGCGTTCACTGTGTGTAGTTAATTATCCCAGTTTAATTATACTAACTCAGCAGTGTTTTCACTGACATTATAAAGAACAAACATTTACTCCTACCACATCTGAATTAATTTGTGTAAACTATAATACTCTAATATATTGGTATGTTTAAAACCATAGATTGGAAAATAATCTTTCACTCACTGGTTTCTGACTTTGTGGCTTTTCCAAACCAAACAACAAAACTTTGTGTTATGAACTTAATAATTATATTGTGTTTCTTGTCATGCTGGGATTAGTAATAGCACTCTTATCAAATATTACTGTTCAATAAAATCTGGTTTGCATTTAGGTTACATTTGATTTCTTCATGTGGAAAATGCATGCTCTAATTTTCCTCTTACAGTAAAATTGATAATACATAGAATACAACATCACAGCTGATGACGCTGACTACAAGGTAGATCTGACTTGTTTTATAATGATAATGCTTGTATTTCTAGCTGTGATTTTATGAGCCAGACATCCAAAAAAAAGTGCACAAAAAAGATATTTATAAATAAAAAGGCACAACAGTAAATAGGAAAGGAGACCTTGCTGTAGGAACAGATTGAATTGGATATAATCAGTAACAAGAAGCTTTCACAAGAACTGCAAACTTAGCACTTGTTGTAGGGCATTACTTCCTGGTGAGGTATACAACATCCTCCTTTAACAAAAAGAAAGCAAAGCTATGAAGAAAAAGAATGCAAACAGAACTATCAGAAGGACATCCTCGTCATGCAATTATATTTGATTGAATGTCTGCAGTTTGAGTTTATACTTCTGTCCCTCCAAATTCCCTCCCCCAGAAAACCTAAAAATGATCTGTTGCTATTTTTATATCAGTTATGATTTTTTTTAAATCTAGCAAAGTATTCATTTTACAGGTATCTTTTTATTATAATATGTGTCTCAAAGAAGCCTCAGTTCACATCGAGGATCTTATTAACTGCAAAATAGCACACACGGGCACACAGAGCACACGATCTCCATGGGTACATTCTCATAGTAGAAACTGAGAACAAAGCAATTCTATCAAGAAAGGCACGACATAGAATGACACAATAGGAAACAGAGTGGAAAGCTTATCATCATGTAAAACCCATAGTCCTATACACATTGTTATTTTTAGTGTGCCCTTACATTAACAAATTGCTGTTTATTAACCATGATTTACTGAATCAGGCATAGCTAAGCTGGGCACTAGCTGAAGTAAAGCATCTGGATATAAAACTAATGCAAACAGCTATGAGGAAAGTGATATCTTAACTGCTTCTCTGCATAGCTTGATCAACTGGCAACAGATGAATTTATTACACATCATAACAAAATTTTTGCCTTATATTGCCCTGCAATAAGTCCTGAATAAATACAAAATATGGTCACTCTGGACAAACTGATGAATGAAGAGTTAAAAAAAAATGACTCCCAATCTCCACTAAGGACTATGCTATAAATGTTATAGGAAGTAACTGTGTTGCAATACGATACTGCTCTTACATGTAAAGCAACCAACAGAAGATTCCAAAGAGTCTACATTTTTTTCATTGCTTTCATTTTTTTCTTTTGCTAAGAAGTGCACATGAACCAAGTCACCAACACATCCTATTTAACTCACTTTGTCACACTGCCTTTCTGGGCCTCTCACCCCTTGGTTTGGCCTCATCCTCACTTTGTGTCGCGTTAAAATCAAAGGGTGAAATTCTGACCCACAGCAGTCAATGGCAAAACTCCCTACGAGTTCAGTGGGTTCAGGATTTCAACTTGGTGCAACTTTTGGCCACACTACAACTAATAAACCACAATGTTTTGAAACAAAGGCTACTGCAGACAAATAGTACTACAGTAACCTTATGTTCTGTTCATTAACTTCAATGGGCTTTGCATCTTGTGAACAATAAGTCCTATGTTAAGGCTAATAATACTTGAAGGAGAAACAATTCATCCCTATCTAAGGGCTTGTCTTCACTACTGGGGAGATGCTGCTACAATTGAGGCAGCGGGTGTCAATTTAGCGGGTCTATTGAAGACTCGCTAAATTGATGGCAGAGCACTCTGGTCGACTCTAGTACTCCAACTCACCGAGAAGAATAAAGTAAGTTGACGGGAGACAGTTATTCACGTAGCTGGAGTAGCGTAATTTAGGTTGACTTACCCCGGTAGTGTAGACAGGGCCTAAGTGTCACACACATATTCTTATTAAAGACTTGTGCACATTTTTTCCTTTTGACTTGAAAGTTGTTTGATTCCTCCTGTTTCCTCCTTCTCCCCCCCCCCCCAAAAAAAAATAAAAAAAGGAAGGAAGGAAGGAAGGAAAAGAAAAAATACCTATATCTAGCCATTAAAACATTTCATTAGCACTGCTTTTAACAACACTGAAGATAAAGTGTTCACTCCCTAAAACCTTGAGAAATCTGAGTTGCAGACTTCCAGTTTTCAGAGTAGCAGCCACGTTAGTCTGTATTCCCAAAAAAGAAAAGGAGTACTTGTGGCACCTTAGAGACTAACAAATTTATTTGAGCGTAAGCTTTCGTGAGCTACAGCTCACTCGCCTCTGTCTGGAAGCAACAATGCAAGTAGAGCTGCACAAATGGTGTCATTTTCTGTACATAGAGCTTTGTGAAAATGTTTGCTTTGGTTTTAGTTTATCTGGCCTTGAACCATTGATTTTGTTTTGAATTTTAAGGTTCACACGAACTACAACATTTAAGGAAAATTCACTTTAAACCACAGTTTTTCTTGGTTTCACATAGAACTCGTACGCAAAACTGAACTCCCCACAATATAGATATGACACCATTAATCAGCCCAGGCTTGCTTGAAAATGAACCTAGATTCATTTACAAGTAGAGATGAACCTGAGACTTGGAGCTTGGATCCAAATTTTTTCCTAATTTGGGGTGATGAAGCTGGATTTGGTATTCAGTTCAGACTTTATTCAGAAAAAACAGTTACTAACCTTTCATAACTGTTGTTCTTTGAGATGTTTTGCTCATGTCCATTCCATACTAGGTGTGTCTGAACCACGTGCACTGTTGACAGAGATTTTTCCCTTAGCGAAGTCTAGCATCCTCAAGAGCCATGCACATATGTGCCAGTCTGAGGAGTGAAGCTGGCCTCACACCCTCTCAGTTCCTTCTTGCCCGGCAACTCCAACAGAAAGGTAAGAGGATGGGTCATGGAATGGACATGAGCCATACATCTCGAAGAGCAACTATGACGAAAAGTTAGTAACCATTTTTTCTTCAAGTGCTTGCACATGTCCATTCCATGCTAAGTGATTGACAAGCAGTACCCCAGGAGGTGGGCTCAGAATTCATGGATGTGCTGATAGCAATATTGCTCTCCCAAAACTGGCATCATCTAGGGCCAGTTGGGTGATGGCATAGTGGGACACGAAGGTGTGAACTGACAACCAGAATGCTGCTCTGCAGATGTCCTGGATTGGTACCTGTGCAAGGAACGCTGCTGACAGAGCCTGGGCTCTTGTAGAATGAGTGGTCATGATGGCTGGTGGCGGGGACATTCACCCGCTTGTTGCAAGCCCGAATATAAGCAGTTATTAGAAATGAGATTCTTTGGGTTGACACAGGTCACCCTCTCATCCTTTCTGCTATTGCTACAAAGAGTTGCATGGATTTGCAGAAGGGCTTAGTCCTCTCAATATAAAAGGCAAGGGCCCGCCTATCATCCAACTTAAGAAGCCGAGAGAAGGGAGGACCCTTCAAGAGGAAGTTCTAGATTGACTCTTGAATCTCGTGGGGAAGGCCAGAGGACTGGAGCTAGGAACAGTGCCTCATGGTGACTGTGGAGGCCATTGTCCAGGCTGCCAAGTCCGCAGCATCCAGAGCCTCCTGGAGAGACATCCTGTCCCTGTCCTTACCCTCTTCTAAGAGGACTGTGAATTCTTGTCTCAACTCTTGGGACAGGGAGTCTTTGAATTTATTCAGGAAGTCCCATAGATTAAAATCGCATCTCCCCAGCAAATTTGCTAATTGGCAGTATGTAGTTGGAGGCTACCTAGGAATAAACCTTTTCTTAGTGTCTTTTAGTTTCGGGGTAGAACTCGACTGGCCCTGCCTAGCCCTTTCATTTGCTGCAACCACTACCAGGGACACCGGAGGCGAATACAGGTAATCGAACCCGCTTGCTGGCACATAATACTTTTTCTCTGCCCTCTTTAAAGTGGGGGCCAGAGAAGAAGCAGTTTACCATAGGGCCTTGACTGGTTCCATCACCACCTCTTTGATGGGTAGAGTCACCTTAGATCGAGCTGCTGCAGTCAGGATATCAATAAGGCTGTGTGATATCTCTGAGCAACTCGATCACCAAGCCCAGGTTCGAAGTGACCCACTTCAGAAGGTCCTGATGGGCCCTGGAATCATCCTAGGGAAGTAGGCTTCTGAGACCTGCAACAGCCTCACCTGGGGAGGACGAGAAGGCGGCTTGCACTAGAAAAGGGGCTCCTTCCTCTGCCTCAACTATGTCCTCTGGAGGCATCTCCTGGACTTCGGTACTGGGGTCAGGATCCAGGAAGGAGCAATAGCCCATCTCTCGGAGACCACTGAGTAGGAGCAGTGGGAGGAAGGCCCCAGTACAGAGGGAAAACCAAGGGATTCAAGTAGGGCCACTGCATTGGCCAGTGATCTCCTGGCCAGGTGCCCCCCAGTAGACCACACTGAAGCTCAGTGGGGCACAGGCTGGGTACGATGGTGGGCTTTTGGCAGTACATAGGGACGCTGAAGAGGATTTCTCTCTCGGTGACCACAGAGGGGTTGTACCCACTTCTGCTTCCATACAGTGCCTGGGTTCTGAGGACTAGTGGTGTGCCAGGGAGCAGGACACAGGGATCAAATGGAGTCTATCCCTGGATGGTGCCAGGGGACCCAGTGCTGGGAAGGCGCTTGACGCACCCTGTTCCCTCCTGCTTCTGGACACCAGAGCTGGCAGGCGCCCCATTGGGTTTGGAGGGACCGGAAGAGAGAGACGGTCCCTAGCCACCAGAAAAGCCTCTGAGGTCAATGGCACCGTCAGTCTGCTGGTACCACAGTGTTATCGGTGGAGGGTCCTGCACCAGACTCAATACCCTTGGTGGAGTCTATGTGGGACCAGGGGCAGAGGAGTGGTTCAGCGCAGGTCTCGCTCCTTCTCCCCACTTATCTCTCTTCTGCACTGGCGAGTGCGCTCTCTCAGTGTGCTGCTTTTTGTGCTTCTTCCTTGGCACCAGGGATGGAGAATGGTATCAGGAAGAGCCCGGTGCTGGGGGAACAGTTTGCACAGACGCCAACGTACTCGGCCCCAAATCGGGGCAGCTTCCATGGGGATAGCCTTTAATTTGATGTCTCAGTCCTGTTTAGTCAGGAATCTGAAGTCCCAACAGATTTGGCACATGCCCTTTATGTGAGTTTCCCCCAAGCACTTTAAGCAACTGGAGTGCGGGTCACTCACAGGCATAGGTTTGCCATAGGAGGCACAAGGCTTAAAGCCTGAGGATCGGGGTCATGCCTGGCCCCTGGAGTGAAGAAGTACCTCAACGATAGAACTATATACACTTCCACTATTTGCAAAAACTATATACACTAAACAATTAACACTACAAATGAAGAAAGAGTTTGAAACCACTGAGAAGCAGCCTTGCCAGAGCAAGAAAGGGTTGTTCCAGTAACCATCACGGGCAGTAAGAAGGAACTGAGAGGATGGGGGGTTGACAGCGCCCTTTATATGCACATGGCTCCAGAGGACACTAGGGCCAGACCAATGAATACCACTAAGGGAAAAATCTCTGGCAACAGTGCAATATGATGCGCACACACACCTAGCATGGAATGGACATGAGCAAGCTCTCGAAGAAGAACATTTGTGAGGGACTTCATGAACATTTTGAAAACAGAAACCACATGAGTTCTGTGTGGTTTCAAGTATTAAAGTATTACCACTCTAATCACAACTGTCAAACATGCTGGGTAAAGTCCTGGCCCTACTGTAGTCAATGAGAGCTTTGCTATTGGTTTCTAGGAGTCCAGAATTAACCCCAGTTTTAAAAGTTCCAGCATAATCAGTCAAGCAGATTGAAGTAATGTTAGCATAAAAAAAAAACCCCCACCATTCCTTACAATCCCTTTTTAAAAATGCGTACTTTTCATATAAACCTTATTCTGCTACCAAGGCCCAGCTTCCACCGGTGGGTAGTAGGCATAAATTTCATGCATTATTGGGTAATGTGTAGAAAAGTTCATAGATTCATAGATATTAAGGTCAGAAGGGACCATTATGATCATCTAATCTGACCTCCTGCACAATGCAGGCCACAGAATCTCACCCACCCACTCCTGCGATAAACCTCTCACCTATGTCTGAGCTATTGAAGTCCTCAAATCATGGTTTAAAGACTTCAAGAAGCAGAGAATCCCCTAGCAAGTGACCCGTGCCCCATGCTACAGAGGAAGGCGAAAAACTTCCAGGGCCTCTGCCAATCTGACCTGGAGGAAAATTCCTTCCCGACCCCAAATATGGCAGTCAGCTGAATCCTGAGCACATGGGCAAGATTCACCAGCCAGATACCCAGGAAAGAATTCTCTGTAGTAACTCAGATTCCATCCCATCTAACATCCCATCACAGGCTATTGGGCCTATTTACCATGAATATTTAAAGATTAATTAATTGCCAAAATCATATTATCCCATCATACCATCTCCTCAATAAACTTATCGAGTTTAATCTTAAAGCCAGAAAGGAGAGTCACGGAACCCTGCCAGGCAGCACTCCAATTTGAGTTAATGGGCGATGCCTATACCACATTGACCGCAACCCCCAGATGCAAGAAACCCGGAATCAGCTGGTGGTGCCCCAGTGCCACCAACGAGCCATTCTGCAACTTGACCATGACGTTCACGCTATGCAATCCTTGGCCAGGAGTAGCGCACTACCAAATTCATGGCTGTGAAAAATGCATCACAGACCGTGAGATCTGGTCTTTTGTGTACTTTTACCTATACTATAGGGTGAAAGTATACATAAGTACACAGTGTTTCTCAAACTGGGGATCCTGACCCAAAAGGGACTGCAAAGCTATTGTAGGGGGTTGCAGTATTGTCACCCCTAACTCTGCACTGCCCTCGGAGCTAGAGCATCCTGACAGCTGCTCTCCGGCCACCCAGCTCCGAAGGCAGCGCAGAAGCAAAGGTGACAATACTGCGACACCCTCTTGGGTCGGGACCTGCAGCTTGAGAAATGCTCACTTAAGGACTATATTTTGCTGTTTTTAAATATATATTCATCCTTTGTTACAACACAATGAAAATTAAGATTTAAATATTTGAAACCATTACATTCAAGATTTTTAAAATTCTAGGACCATGAAATTTACAAAAACAGACCATGAATTTGGTAGGGCCGGAGGTATGCTGCCGAAGTTTGCCCCAAAAGTCCTCCAACATTGGGACCATTCATCCCACCCCTACTACTGGCCATCTGGAAGGTCCCACAATCATCAATGCAGGTCCCCCCCTTTGAACTGTTGTATGCCTGGCAGCCACAGTGGGAGAGCTGGGAACAGGAACTGTCCCCATCACAGGGCCTCCTGCAATGTCTTGCACCCACGAGAGCAGCTGGTGAGAGTAGTGGGTCTTAGCAAGAGAAATAGCTCCCTAGCACGCAGAAGGCCCAACAGCAGACCTACAAGGGAGCCCAGGAGAGAACCTTCCAGCCCGGTGAGAGGGTCATCCTCCTGCTCCCCTCAGATTAATCAAAACTTAACTTCACAGAGTCCTTGACACCAGGCTATCTGCCGGGTGGGGCCGGTCACCTATGAGATCTGGCAACCAAACAGGAAAGAGAAACATCAAGTCTACGATATAAATCTCCTAAAGCCATGGCAGAATCGAGAGGGGCTGCTGTCCCAAAGTCAGACTTAAGACCCCTGGCCCCCATCCTGACTGACACTGGAGAGCCACAGATTAATCCACCTCCTCCAGCAGCAGCTTGGTGGATGGAAAAATTCTTCCATTGTCCTAACATTGTCTACATGGGGACTTAGGCCAGTTTAACAACCCGACTGACAGAATTAAACTGATCTAGTTTTCTAGTGTAGACCCGGCCTTTGGTGCATAGCTGGGGCTTAATTCTCCAGCTGAACCTCACATGTTGATTTCAATCGATGATGTAGACCTTTACCAAAATAAAGAACAAGGGCCCAATCATGCAGTCCTTGCTCAGGCAAAACTTCCATTTGAAGCCAATGAGGAATTTTGTTTGATTAAGGACTGTTGGGAGGGGCCTCCCAAGACAATGAAAGAGGAAGCTTAACCAATTATTGCTATTATTTATTAGTGTCTAGACTCCCCAAATGATAGCAGGACCCCTTGGTGAATGGCACTAATACATACGCACAATAAGAGAAAATCTCTTCCCTAAAGAGTTTACAACCTAAAATAAACATGAAAAAGATTGGGAGAAAGGAAATATTATCCCCATTTTACAGGCAGGAAGAGTCCCGAATTCCTTGCATACCAAGCATTCCCATCTAAATTGTAGCAATGTCCAACATTGTTTCTAAAAACGAAACGGTTGGAAAAATTAGAAAAATAGAGTTAATGATTTTTAAAATAAATACTGGCCCTTCTCAAATGAAGTGCACATGAAGTGACAAACAGGAAAAAGGGGACTGCAGAAGTATTTCAGTGTCAGGGCTAAGCTAGAATGTATTTCCATAGTAATCAGATCCTGTAATCCTTGTGATCAATTACTGGGATTCCTGGAGATTTTCCCACACAACCATTTTAGGAAAAGGAATAGCTCGGAATTAGATGTTCAACATATTGTAATGGAGATGTATGTAAAGAGCTGTTACCTAACCTGTACTTAATGCAGACTTTTAGTTCTTCTGATACAAACTGTTTGCTAATGTTCTGAAAAGATGCTGCCTCTGAACTCTGTTGTGCAAACACGCGTTCTTGGGAGATGGCGCAAGGGAAAAAAAATTTCAGAAAATTGGGACAACCATGCTCTAGGATGGTTTCTGCTTTCACTTCCACCAATGCAAATAAGGAATACATCTATTGACATTGGAGCCTTCAAGAAAACTTCATATAAAGAAGCGTGAATCAAGAAAACACAGTCAGCATTTTCCTGAGATCCTATATGAGAGACACAGGGAAAATCTTGCATGGATGACAGGTTTCAGAGTAGCAGCCGTGTTAGTCTGTATTCGCAAAAAGAAAAGGAGTACTTGTGGCACCTTAGAGACTAACAAATTTATTAGAGCATAAGCTTTCGTGAGCTACAGCTCACTTCATCGGATGCATTTGGTGGAAAAAACAGAGGAGAGATTTATATACACACACACAGAGAACATGAAACAATGGGTTTATCATACACACTGTAAGGAGAGTGATCACTTAAGATAAGCCATCACCAGCAGCAGGGGGGGGAAGGAGGAAAACGTTTCATGGTGACAAGCAAGGTAGGCTAATTCCAGCAGTTAACAAGAATATCAGAGGAACAGTGGGGGGTGGGGTGGGAGGGAGAAATACCATGGGGAAATAGTTTTACTTTGTGTAATGACTCATCCATTCCCAGTCTCTATTCAAGCCTAAGTTAATTGTATCCAGTTTGCAAATTAATTCCAATTCAGCAGTCTCTCGTTGGAGTCTGTTTTTGAAGCTTTTTTGTTGAAGGATAGCCACTCTTAGGTCTGTGATCGAGTGACCAGAGAGATTGAAGTGTTCTCCAACTGGTTTTTGAATGTTATAATTCTTGACGTCTGATTTGTGTCCATTCATTCTTTTGCGTAGAGACTGTCCAGTTTGGCCAATGTACATGGCAGAGGGGCATTGCTGGCACATGATGGCATATATCACATTGGTAGATGCGCAGGTGAACGAGCCTCTGGTTGTGTGGCTGATGTGATTAGGCCCTATGATGGTATCCCCTGAATAGATATGTGGACAGAGTTGGCAACGGGCTTTGTTGCAAGGATAGGTTCCTGGGTTAGTGGTTCTGTTGTGGGGTGTGTGGTTGCTGGTGAGTATTTGCTTCAGATTGGGGGGCTATCTGTAAGCAAGGACTGGTCTGTCTCCCAAGATCTGTGAGAGTGATGGGTCGTCCTTCAGGATAGGTTGTAGATCCTTGATGATGCGTTGGAGAGGTTTTAGTTGGGGGCTGAAGGTGATGGCTAGTGGCGTTCTGTTTTCTTTGTTGGGCCTGTCCTGTAGTAGGTGACTTCTGGGTACTCTTCTGGCTCTGTCAATCTGTTTCTTCACTTCAGCAGGTGGGTATTGTAGTTGTAGGAATGCATGATAGAGATCTTGTAGGTGTTTGTCTCTGTCTGAGGGGTTGGAGCAAATGCGGTTATATCGTAGCGCTTGGCTGTAGACAATGGATCGAGTGGTATGATCTGGATGAAAGCTAGAGGCATGTAGGTAGGAATAGCGGTCAGTAGGTTTCCAATATAGGGTGGTGTTTATGTGACCATCGCTTATTAGCACCGTAGTGTCCAGGAAGTGGATCTCTTGTGTGGACTGGTCCAGACTGAGGTTGATGGTGGGATGGAAATTGTTGAAATCATGGTGGAATTCCTCAAGAGCTTCTTTTCCATGAGTCCAGATGATGAAGATGTCATCAATGTAGCGCAAGTAGAGTAGGGGCATTAGGGGACGAGAGCTGAGGAAGCGTTGTTCTAAGTCAGCCATAAAAATGTTGGCATACTGTGGCGCCATGCGGGTACCCATCGCAGTGCTGCTGATTTGAAGGTATATATTGTCACCAAATGTGAAATAGTTATGGGTCAGGACAAAGTCACAAAGTTCAGCCACCAGGTTAGCCGTGACAGTATCGGGGATACTGTTCCTGACAGCTTGTAGTCCATCTTTGTGTGGAAAGTTGGTGTAGAGGGCTTCTACATCCATAGTGGCTAGGATGGTGTTTTTAGGAAGATCACCAATGGACTGTAGTTTCCTCAGCTCTCCAACACCACTTTCTACAAGCCATTACCCTCTGATCCCACTGAGAGTTACCAAAAGAAACTACAGCATTTGCTCAAGAAACTCCCTGAAAAAGCACAAGAACAAATCCGCACAGACACACCCCTGGAGCCCCGACCTGGGGTATTCTATCTGCTACCCAAGATCCATAAACCTGGAAATCCTGGACGCCCCATCATCTCAGGCATTGGCACCCTGACAGCAGGATTGTCTGGCTATGTAGACTCCCTCCTCAGGCCCTTCGTTACCAGCACTCCCAGCTATCTTCGAGACACCACTGACTTCCTGAGGAAACTACAGTCCATTGGTGATCTTCCTAAGAACACCATCCTAGCCACTATGGATGTAGAAGCCCTCTACACCAACATTCCACACAAAGATAGACTACAAGCTGTCAGGAACAGTATCCCCGATACTGTCACGGCTAACCTGGTGGCTGAACTTTGTGACTTTGTCCTGACCCATAACTATTTCACATTTGGGGACAATGTATACCTTCAAATCAGCGGCACTGCGATGGGTACCCGCATGGCCCCACAGTATGCCAACATTTTTATGGCTGACTTAGAACAACGCTTCCTCAGCTCTCATCCCCTAATGCCCCTACTCTACTTGCGCTACATTGATGACATCTTCATCATCTGGACCCATGGAAAAGAAGCTCTTGAGGAATTCCACCATGATTTCAACAATTTCCATCCCACCATCAACCTCAGTCTGGACCAGTCCACACAAGAGATCCACTTCCTGGACACTACGGTGCTAATAAGCGATGGTCACATAAACACCACCCTATATCGGAAACCTACTGACCGCTATTCCTACCTACATGCCTCTAGCTTTCATCCAGATCATACCACTCGATCCATTGTCTACAGCCAAGCGCTACGATATAACCGCATTTGCTCCAACCCCTCAGACAGAGACAAACACCTACAAGATCTCTATCATGCATTCCTACAACTACAATACCCACCTGCTGAAGTGAAGAAACAGATTGACAGAGCTAGAAAAGTACCCAGAAGTCACCTACTACAGGACAGGCCCAACAAAGAAAACAACAGAACGCCACTAGCCATCACCTTCAGCCCCCAACTAAAACCTCTCCAACGCATCATCAAGGATCTACAACCTATCCTGAAGGACGACCCATCACTCTCACAGATCTTGGGAGACAGACCAGTCCTTGCTTACAGATAGCCCCCCAATCTGAAGCAAATACTCACCAGCAACCACACACCCCACAACAGAACCACTAACCCAGGAACCTATCCTTGCAACAAAGCCCGTTGCCAACTCTGTCCACATATCTATTCAGGGGATACCATCATAGGGCCTAATCACATCAGCCACACAATCAGAGGCTCGTTCACCTGCGCATCTACCAATGTGATATATGCCATCATGTGCCAGCAATGCCCCTCTGCCATGTACATTGGCCAAACTGGACAGTCTCTACGCAAAAGAATGAATGGACACAAATCAGACGTCAAGAATTATAACATTCAAAAACCAGTTGGAGAACACTTCAACCTCTCTGGTCACTCGATCACAGACCTAAGAGTGGCTATCCTTCAACAAAAAAGCTTCAGAAACAGACTCCAACGAGAGACTGCTGAATTGGAATTAATTTGCAAACTGGATACAATTAACTTAGGCTTGAATAGAGACTGGGAATGGATGAGTCATTACACAAAGTAAAACTATTTCCCCATGGTATTTCTCCCTCCCACCCCACCCCCCACTGTTCCTCTGATATTCTTGTTAACTGCTGGAATTAGCCTACCTTGCTTGTCACCATGAAACGTTTTCCTCCTTTCCTCCCCCTGCTGCTGGTGATGGCTTATCTTAAGTGATCACTCTCCTTATAGTGTGTATGATAAACCCATTGTTTCATGTTCTCTGTGTGTGTGTGTATATAAATCTCTCCTCTGTTTTTTCCACCAAATGCATCCGATGAAGTGAGCTGTAGCTCACAAAAGCTTATGCTCTAATAAATTTGTTAGTCTCTAAGGTGCCACAAGTACTCCTTTTCTTTTTAGGGAAAATCTTAATACTACCAGAGAGTGATAATCCTTCAGTGGTCACAATAAACATGGTTGTTGAAAAAAAAAAAACAGATGGAAACAAAAAGCATGCATGCCTGAGTGACGCTGAAGAGAAACACGCTTGCACATAGCACAATGAAAAAACTGTTCAAGAATAGGTAATCTGTGTGACACTGACCCCAGTAATGCTTCTAGGAGCAGTGAGAACTGTGGAAATCTACTGAATAGGTGATGACTGAGCAAGCTAAAGCTTTATGTTGGGATATCTGTACCCATTCATCCACCCACATACGTAGTGGTGGTATCCATGTGATAAATTGCCTTTAATATGTACCTGCAATCTGCCTCCTAATCCATCTTCACCTTCGAGCATTACTTCTAACATTACAAATCTCTGAGCAACTTCAACCCACTACCTTTTGTTTATATAGCCAATTAAAATTTTCCTTCTTCCCCCACAAAAGAAAAATGTCTCTCAAAAGAAGCCAGGAGAGATTTAAGGTCTGCTAACTTGCAATTCAGCAGAATTAGAAGTGAGAGCCTTCGTGTTAATTTCCCAAATGGTGGCTGACCCCCAGATCCACATAAGGGTGGGGGCTTGTTCAGTGCAGATGATGATGTGGAGTATGGGATAAGCAGTACAGCCCTAGGCTTTCCATAGGGAAGTCCATCACAATAACAGAGGTACCACATGCAGCTGTTCCAGCCTCACCACTGTCTAGCCCACCCCTTCCCCTACCTAATGTCCTCCCCTATCCCACACAGCCCTTAACAGAGTCCATAAAAGGAAAAGGATGCAGGAGAGTACCTTATCTCTACTCTACTGCAAGGAGGAGAGAGCAGGATCCACACATAAATACAGCCAGGCTCTTTATTAAGGAAGCCTGATAATATCTTCAATAGTCATGCCCAAACTGCAAAACACTGCAGAGAAGAGAATGTTATTTGTTGATTTGTGATAGCCCTCCCCTTTCTGCCCCTTCCTCATTTTCTCTGTCCTTTTGGAGATGTTTATACAATGCACCCTTATTTCTCAAACACACTTAGCAAGTCTCTTGGGATAAATAACCTACACGTTATTAAGAAGGTAAGGTGGTTGTGCTCCATGGGTTGACAGACAGCAGAGAGGCCATGCAGAGCAGTTCACAGAGCACGATTTCACAGCGACCCAATCTTTGGCAGCATGGAGGAGTGTTTGAGAGATCAGCAGTGGGTCCATAATTAAACAGATCCACTACCCAAAATACTCACGCGGACAGGTATCATTCAGCATGCAGGAAAATTCCCTGCCAGCAGGCTGGGGTGAGGATTCCTTCTCCCCAGGCCCCGGATAGATCGTTTGTGCAAAGCCCAGATACTCTGAGTGAGAACAAGGGTCTGAGTGAACACTGTCAGGAGAGACCTTCAGAGACAGATTCTGTAGTCATTTCATACACACATTCCCCTGAAATCAGTAGGACTCCAGCATGGAATGAAGGACTATGGTAATAAGTACACACAGCTTCCCAGGTGAGGCATGAGCTTAACTTGGTCATTCTAAGTTTGTGCTGTTTATATATAAATAAAATCATCAAGCCCTGACTGCTGTTCATCCTAACCTTTATTAGTTGATTTATTTCTTATAGGCCTTACCATTACTTATTGTTTGCATTACTGAAGCACCTAGGAGTCTCAGTCGTGAACCAGAACCCCATTCTGTTCCATGCATATAAACACTCAACAATGAGATGGCCTTGTGGTACAGTAGGTTTTGAGCAGTGATTTCAAGGCCAGGGTAGTGACCTATCAGAGTAGCTCAAGGTTCCATCTGTAAGTGGCAGCGTGGAAGAAAGCACAGAGACATTTGCGGGAGAAATGGACACATAGTGACATCAGACTTGAATGCCCATCAGAGTGGAGAGCGTGTGATTTAGGGTTCAGTTGTTCATGCGTTAGTTCCCTTTTTAACTTCAGATAACTTCCTTCCATCCTCAACAGCCACATATCTCCACCATAACTAATGTGCAGCTTTAAAACTACAAATATAAATATGAATATAATACTGAAAGGCACATGTAGATTTTAATTCTGTCATCTCAATCAAAAATAAAACCACATTTAAAACAAATCACAAAGATCACAGCCCACCCATTTGCACAACATTACCGAAATATTACAGAGAAACAACTCTCTCAGCCAGCCATGAACTGGGTCCCATGAACTGGGACCGGAAGGCACAGTCCACTTACTCACACCAAATCAAAACCACATACAGAACTACAGACAATGTAATTTATGAAAGCCAGAGCAATCCTGTATCAATCATTGTAATATATGCACATATAACCAACAAACACGCTCTGAGTTAAGGCTGCCCATCAGTTGTTCAGGATGAGACTGGAGATACCAGAGCTCAGAATGAAGCAAAGGAGACAGGTGAAGTTGAAATAGGAAATTGATTAGAGGATTGCACATAGGGTGGCTGAGTGACTTACCTGATTATTTTCCTTCCTTTTTACATTTTCCATTGGTGGAATATGCAGGCTAGCAACTTTGGACCCGATTCTCATTTATACTGAGTTCCGTTACACTTTTCTGTGAGTGTGAAGGCCATCCAAGTGGGTGCAAATATAACTCACTCCCACTTTAATGTGCTACCCCACTGCCAGAATGGTGTAAAGGGGTCTAAGTATTAATGAGACTCAGGCCCTTTAGATGGGCACAGTTTTTTGCATGAGAATGATCTAAAACCTAGAGAAATATTTATTAAAGTTAAGGGAGCACTCACAAAGAAAACTGAACACGCGATCTAAAAATGGCTACTTTATCTCTTTTTTCAGATCAAGAAGCAAGATGTGTCCGTCTTGACTGGTCTTGCTCTCAGCTAAAGCTACAGAACCAGTTGATTAAATAATGGCAGCATTTAGGCTTGGTTTTTCATCCAAGAGCAGTGAGTGAATAAAAGTTTAAACTGTTACAAGTGAGCCCAAAGATGTTTGCTCATCAGTTTGAATCTGTTGCAAATAGCTCATTGCAGCTGAACCACAGAATTGCTCTCATTTTTCCAATCTCAGAAGCAGTACACTAGCTAAGGAGGTGAGGCATATCATCAGTTTACTGCCCAATCAAAAGCGGGCCAACACACACTAATGTCATTTCAGTGGAAATTTAATTTTGTGTTTGTAAAGATCTGAAAATTAATCTTTGGCTGTAATTAATTTAGCTTACATTACATATTTTTGTTTGTTTTTAAAGAATTTATGGAAAACATGCATCTAAACACAAGCCTGAAATTAAAATCAACAACAGGAAAATTAGGCTGTTTTCTGAAGAGAACAACAGATTCAGTTCCAAATGAATATATATTCCCAAAATTGAATTTTTAAACTGCTTCTCAATTCAGCCGATGTGCTATCAAGTGAAAAATGCATAGACTATGTGCAACAATTATAAAACATTGCAGCAAAAATTAAGTACATGAGACAACAGGGATCAGAGATGGTGAATTATAACTAAAGTAATCTTGAAAACTACAGACATCCCATTTTCTCTGTGCTAAAGAGAAGACTGCATTTTGAATCAGGCAGAAAAAACAAGGCACTGCTGCTTCATTACCAGTTCAGGGTTTAGTTATGATGTAGAATATTTACTGGATAATAAAAACTATACAATTCCTGCAGCGTCTGATTTTTATCAGAAACTCACCTGTTTCCAGATAGAGGACAGTGCCTTGTAAATCCACTTTGATAAGGAAATTATAAAAACTGCTTGAATGTGCAAAGCCCAGCATTCAACCCTAGCCACCAGTAGACACTGCTCTTAAACAAAATAGGAAGCAGCCTTAGAAAGCATCCAGGTAGCACAGAAAATCTTAGTCTCCCTGTAAATCCAGCAAAAATGCAACTCATTCACTTGCTTGGATCTCTTTATTGCAGTTGACACAGGCTTGCCCAGGGGACTAACTTGTTGTTCCATAAAGATCTTTAAATAGGCACTACTGATGAAACATTTAATCCAAGCCCTGGTTTCAAATGGCTGCTATTGCCAGTGACAGTGACAGAAAAATCTATTTGCCAATTAAATAATTGGATATAAAGCTTTGACTGTTTATTATGCCTTTCAACATAGTTCAGCTGTTCTGGAACATATCCATCACACTTCACGCTTTTCAAAAACAAAGAGCATTCCACATAATGTATACAAAACATGTTTTAAACATCTATTTGGTGAGATGTACCTTTTTCACTTATATTGCTAACAGTATTTATTTGGACAGGGAATATATTTTGCACCCAAAATGTAATTTATATTACACAAGCACCTGGATTGCTTTTGACTTCTTTCTGTTGATAATAAACTGATGATTTGTATTTAGAACATATAGCTGCATTTTTTTAGTTGTTGAAAAACATGTTATGTTTGGTTTAAATATGAAGGACAGTACAAAGACTATTAATTTTATGGACACCAAGGAATATATTTTGATCCCATGAACCCAATAAAACTCCAAATAAATGTCCTATAATAAGAAAAAAACCCACACATTTATTCTAGTTAAGATGAACACTTATTTTTGAACTTTATTTCATTTGGACTTTAAATCAAGCTTAGAAACAAGAACACAAGGGAAAGGGTCCTAGTTAAAAGGGATTTAAGATTACCGGCAGCATTATGTCGATACGTAGACCATCACCTATATAATGCACAGAAAGAACACGTTTGTTTTCTTTTTTCTAAATCAAAGAAAATATTATTAACTAATGATAGCCTAATCTAGGAAAGTGCTTAAGCACATGCTTCGTAGCCCCTAAATCAGGAAAGAATCCATTTTCAGGAAAACGCTTATGCACATGAATAACTTGTAGTCAGTATAACTTAAACCCATGCTTGCTTAAAGTTAAGCATGGGCTTAAGTACTTTGCTGGATCAGGTATCCAAAGTGTAACAGATGTGAAGGAATAAAGACATTGTAAATAACAGTGTGTACACAACTAAAATAAATCTCTCTCCATAGACAGTGAAAAGGACAAACCAAGACATGTCTGTTGCCATCACAGCTGAATTTATTCTGATTTTTTTTTTTGGGATGATCTGTAGACGTGTCAAAAACGTTACATTTTTCTTTTCCTCTCGAATTACTTTAAATGAGGTTCTAATGTGCTAAAGTGCGCATTCATTCTTCTACTGCTGTACCAGTGTTCATATTTTGTGCAATAAGTCAGGCTAATATTATGGATTTTAATTATTGTTTGCAGTGTTTCTGTTAAGATATTTTTGTGATGACATACATCAGTAGAACATGACTGAATCTGTGCCCATAACAAGCCAGTTTGAAGGTATTGTTACCCAGACTAATAGATTCTGTTGTTAACCATATGAGCTGTGGTGTTAACGTACCAGCTTCTGGGAATTCAGTTCTCCTTACTTCACAGAATTTCAAACAACAGAGTATAAACTATGAAAAGCACTATTTCCATTTTGGATTTCAGCATCATTCATGGAAACTATGCATCAGTTCTAGTAGCCTCTTTAAAGTATAAAATATATAAAATGGACTGAAATTGTTACTGACTAGCCTTCCTGGTAGCGAGCTTCAGTTAAAGAGCTTTTGTGAAGTAAAATAATTCAAAGTTAAAAAAAACAAAACACTTAAATATGCTGCTGCATCAGAGGCTCGTGAGAAAATAAACTGTAACATTCTTACCTTTGACTGCATTAAAATTTAGCTTCTAAATTATAAACTGTTGTTTAGTAAATAAAGTGAAAGTTATGTAGTATGAAAACAGCTTACTTCCCATGCTGTGTGGTTATTTATGTGGGATAAGGTCCAGGATGTCAGTGCTTAAAAACTTTTATTGACTCTTGACTTCCTTTATTTCTCCATACTGGACAGAAATTTCTAATCACAAAAATACCTCATGTAAATCCATCTTAAATCCAATTTACTTATATTTATATTCTGGCACAACCGCCGTGTTGTAAAAATATTTTCTGAGCAGTCACAACCCGGATCCCTTATAAAAGGTTTGCTGCTGACAAGCTAATTTGTATGAAGAATACAAAAATATATCAGCCTGCAGAATCCATTAGGCATCAATTCTGCAAACACTTATGCATGTGCTTACTGTAAGCATTTGAGTAACCCCACTGACTTCTCACATGCTTTAAATTAAGCGTATGCTAAAATGCCTTGCTGGATAAGGGTCAGAGTGCTCAGCACCCTCAGCCCGTAGTGAAGAATTGAGCACCTTTTTCCTATTTGTAGAGGTTACTTATAGTTGATTTCAGAGTACTGTTATCAATCTTTGTGATTTAAAATATCTCTGTGAACCTAAAAAGTTTCATAGGCTTTTTTGTTTTTTGTTTTGTTTTGTTTTAAATCTGACATCTTTGTCAGCAATCACACCTGAGCTTCAGCAACTGCACTTTTAATTTTAGAATAAATCTTTATAAAGGCTTTGCTCTGGCAAACTCTTCATTTCTTATCTATTGCTTTAAAAGCTTCTGTTTTAAAGCAGTAATATCTCATATATTCTTTTCTACTACGATTCTAATCTCTGATTTCTGAAATTATACTGGCCACTAGGTTCAAATAACTTTAAAGTGCAAAATCTATTTGAATAAATATGCTTCAATGCAATTAGCAATGCATACTATTCTTTTTTGATGCATCACAATGAATACATTAGCTTTAACATCTATTCTTTTGATAAGTCATTTTGAGGTGGTCCACTTTTGTTTTCCTTACTTTCACAAACATGCTTGCAGCCAGTAAGAGTCTTCACTATGATTAATGGCCTCCCATTGGGTATACAGAAAATTTCCCAGCCTAGTTCCCTTGAGAATGCGCCACTACATGGATTTCTAGGCAAAGCTAGATTAAAAGAGGAGGAGCAATAGCTATAGTCCACCTACCCCACAGCCATCAATTATATATAGTTATAAATCAAAGTTTGAGCCAGAACAAAGACTAGTGTGGCAAACAAACAAGGGTGTTCACAGCAAATTGTTTTGAAGCAGAATAAAACTCTTGATAGAAACAATGGGGCTAGCAAAGCCACTGTCAATATCACTATAAAGTTCTGTTGATTTATTAAAAATTAGACACAGTGTATCCAATTACTACTGAATTAACTGAAACAGAAAGCAGCAAGTGGGGGAAAAAGAAATAAGCAGTGAGCTGGTTTTCCTGCTCTCTCTCTCTCTCTTTCTTTCTTTCCCTCTCATTTTTTTTTAAAGAAAAATAATTAAGCAATTCCATATTGTATCTAGTTGAATACTGTAACACGAATCAAAAAAGTATCCAACTGTCTTTTACTATTTTATATTTGTGATTCTTTGCTTTGGAGTTGAAGCACTCTCTTTCATGAAAGAGTGGTATATGCATCTCATTCATATTTCATCTTCTTGCCTGTTTACTTTCTTTGCTATTTTTGCTTCTATACTACAGATGATTTTGCTCTTGTTTCAGCTATATTTAAAATAACTTTCACACAAAATCAATTTTTAAAAGAGAAACTGGAGAAAACCCTAGGATATGGGAAGAAAAGTAATGTCAGGGTCTTCCTTGATTTTCTTCCTTTTCAAGACCCTGCTACTTTAATTCTTCTTGGGGGGCGGGGAGGGTGTTGGTCTGTTTTAAAATTTATGCATGAATTAGGTGCTCATGAAAGTGATGGACTGGTAACACTGGCTTGAGTCACATAAAAGTAGGCTTGGTAAGTTAGAGTTTATCCATAAATGTTGGTAAATGTCAATTTGACCATACACATGAAGTGACAAAAAAAATTTCCATCTATAATAATCAAAATTTACAAAGTAAGAAAAATGCTGCCAGAGAACGTATTGAAGTTTGATGTAAGGATATTTACATTGTGTCTCTTGCCATGTGATATTGACAATTTGTACTGTACTAGTTACAAGCTTTAACTTTTTGAACCTCCTCATCTATTGCCACTAATTACTGTCGAATGCCGCACCCCCATAATTCCCCACAATCTAAATTAAGACAAATAGAAAAGATACTTAAAAATAAACACAATGTTATCTGTTGAAATTATAATAAAAATAAATTCTGCCAAACCTACACATAAGGGGCAGATCCTGCTTTCCCTGGGCACCAAGAACTCCAATTCACTTTTGGGGTGCACAAAGAACACTTTGGAGAACTGCTGTCCAAGGTAACCCCATGGAGCTCTGCTGCTGAGCCCAGTCCTCACCATCACAGACATTTAATTCAAGTCCTATCCTTCTCTTGAGCTACAAGCGTGAATCAGTAATTGTTTTGTGATGTGAAAAGAGCTCAGCAGTCTTCAGCAAGAAATTAATTTTCTGCAGATATTTGTTAAGCATTCCATTAGACAACTTCTGAACAACTCTGTACAGCCACTGTCCAAAGAGCTCGAAGCAGTATTATATGTGTCTATGGGTCAAATCCTGCCTATGCTACATTTGCACGTGTCCTGCCCAGTGTTATGAGTCTCTTCAGCTTGCAGCAGGACACGGTGCTACCTAGCATCTGGGAAAGAGCTAAAAGGAAGACCTAATTTCTGTGCCAGCCAGCACACCACCAACCCACTAAGTCTTCTGGCTAAAAAAAAGTGTGGCTGGCCAGTCCCTCCAACCCATTTAGACCACATGCGAAGATATGCAGCACATGCTAAAAGCTTCCTTTTAAAGGAGTAACGAAGTGACAGCTGAAGAGCTCCCATATCACACATGTAAATACAGAGGGCCTTATTGTTCCCCTAAAGGCAAGAGTAAGGAAAGTAAGATCTCTATGCAGATCTACCCAGTGTTACACGAAGGGAAGGACATCTCTGCAGCCTCCTCAATGCATACCCTATGCAGAGAGCCTGGAGAAGGAGTCAGGTTAGAGATAATCATAGAATCATAGGACTGGAAGGAACCTTGAGATGTCATCTAGTCCCATCCCCAGCACTCAAGGCAGCACTAAGTATTATCTAAACCATCTGTGACGTGTTTGTCTAACCCGCTCTTAAAAACCATGTCCCCTCTCAGTCTTCTCTTCTCCAGACTAAACAAACCCAATTTTTTCAATCTTCCCTCACAGGTCATGTTTTCTAGACCTTTAATCATTTTTGTTGCTCTTCTCTGGACTTTCCCCAATTTGTCCACATCTTTCCCGATATGTGGCACCCAGAACTGGACACAATACTCCAGTTGAGGCCTAATCAGCGTGGAGTAGAGCAGAAGAATTACTTCTCATGTCTTGCTTACAACATTCCTGCTAATACATCCCAGAATGTTTACTTTTTTTGCAACAGCATTACACTGTTGACTCATATTTAGCTTGTGGTCCACTATGACTCCCAGATCCCTTCCTAGGCAGTCATTTCCCATTTTGTTATGTGTGCAACTGATTGTTCCTTCTTAAGTGGAGTACTTTGCATTTGTCCTTACTGAATTTCATCCTATTTAATAAGGGTGGGGCAGGTAAGAAAGACACGCAGGAAGGCAGAACAGACTAAGTCAGTCAGGAGTCAGACAAGAGAGGAGAGGGAAGGAGGCATGCATGCAAGCAGGCAAACCCCTCTTGCTGATTTCCTACCTTCAGTCTTCCCACAGGAACCACTTAGCAGCTTTCCTCTCCTGTTCAAGTCCCCTGACTGACTCAGTCTGCTCTAAAACCAGGCCTCCCCGCCACTGTGGTCCCAGAGCTCAGGCTTCAGCCCAAGCCCAAATGTCTACACCACAATTAAACAGCCCAAGCCCTGTGAGCCTGAGTCAGCTGGCACAGGCCAACTATGAGCATCTAATTACACAACACACACACCCTTATAGCCCTGGGTGCTGCCCCACCCTCTTAATTTGCCCAACTGGGACCAGCTGGATAGGAACAGGAGAGCTGATCATTTTCATTTAAAATATTTTTTCTACACAGAATACAGTTAAAAAAACTGCCAAAGACAAAGTGATTTTCCAAATTTACTTTTCTATTTTCCCCCTTAAATATCCCCCTCAACCATTGATTACCAGCCAACACAATGTTTTTCTTGTGTCACCAAGGCAAACACTAGTGTTGTATTCACCTCAACAACAGACTGATTCCTGCCTGGCTAGAAAATGATAAATATATGCAAAGCAACTAACTCCCCAAATACCAATACAGTATGTCACAGCCTCCCTGAGCTTGCTTGAGGCCTGAGATCCAAATACTATACATACTTTTGGGTTTCTCTCATAACCAGGATTGTGGAGGAAAAAGATAAAAGAAAACAATTAAGACACAATCAGATCTGGGGAGGAAGCGGGGGGAATGGGGAATCTAAAATTGAAAAACAAGACCATGAATTTACATCCTTTTCCAATTCATTCAAAAGCACCTTGATATAATTAATATCTTTGTCCTTTAAGAAAACGTACCATGCACAAGGCAATGTCCTGGTTCATTTCAGTTAACTTTTGTTGTGCTGCATTCAGTGTTACTGTTACTAATTAGTGCATATTCTTTTTTCAATACAAAAGCTGAATGGTCATAAATAGAGGATGGTGCTGACCTCTGGGAAATCCTGAATTCTAATCCAAATGTCAAACTTGGGTAACTAAAAGTTACACATCCTAAATCCATATGAAATCAATGAAAACTGCAGATATTCAACCCCTCTGAAAATCAAACCAATTGTTTAGGTGCCCAAATAGGCATTTAGGTCTGCCTCAAGGTTGAGTTTTGGACTTAACGCTCTCTGGATCTCATTTGTCCCATGGAATAATAATATATGCCTATCTACCTCATAGGAGGGTTGTAAAGATTAATTACTTAGTATTTGTAAACACAATGGGATAAGTATTATTTTTCATCATCACTAGTTTCTTTCAGGCTACTAAAGGGTGTCTCAAACTGCAACAAAGATTACTATATAATATAGTTCTTCCAATATACTCTCCTAGTTTTACACAATGAAATTCCCTCTCCAGCAGTTATGTGATTTGTTTCATCAGTAATACACTCAAATGAGCAAAAAGAAAAGGAGTACTTGTGGCACCTTAGAGACTAACAAATTTATTTGAGCATAAGCTTTCGTGAGCTACAGCTCACTTCATCGGATGGAGAGATTTATATACACAGAGAACATGAAACAATGGATGTTACCATACACACTGTAAGGAGAGTGATCACTTAAGATGAGCCACTGTCTTTTCCACTGAACGCATCCAATGAAGTGAGCTGTAGCTCACGAAAGCTTATGCTTAGATAAATTTGTTAGTCTCTAAGGTGCCACAAGTAATCCTTTTCTTTTTGTGAATACAGACTAACACGGCTGCTACTCTGAAACCATTCAAATGAGCAACGCCCATGATGTTTCTGCAAAAATGGGCTTCCTTTCTCATGTGCTTTCACGTATGAATTAAAAAAGCACTTGTAAAAATGCACAAAAATCCACCGGAAAGGTGTATTGTTCCTTCCCAGTTTCCACATTAAGTCATTTCTTTTCTCTATTACTAGTGCATATTTAAAAATAAACTAATCCTGAATAATTTTTAGTAAACCAGGTTCACTTCTACCCTACCTAAAACCATAATCCAACAAACACTTATATATGTGAGTAACTTTATTCATGTCAATAAATTCCTCTGAATTCAAACAGAATACCTTATATGTAAAGTTACTTACAAGTAAAAGAATATTCAGACTTAGAGCCTAGATTTATTTCAGTACTATTTTTCCATTAAAAAACCCAACACAGCCAACAGTCATGAGCTACAAAATCTGTGTGCGCGCGCGCACGCGCGCGCGCGCGCATGCATGGGAATGAGAGAGTGAAAGAGAATTCAATAAAAACAATACTTTCTGAGAAAGTAGATTTCAATTTTAAACTTCCATGGACTTGTTAGAAACAGACAAATAGGTTTCCAATGCCAGAGTTGGTGTAAATTCATGTAGCAAAATTGTCTGCAATGGAGCTATGACAATGTCTATCTGCAGAGGAACTGACACTGGTTTGTTTAAAATTACTGTTCACAAACAATGTCTTTTAACACAGAGTTCCCTTTTGGGTTAATCTGTGTAGTCAACACAAACAAGGATAAAATATAATTTTGAATATTATACTAGTCATTGTAGTGACAGCTAAACTTAAGGTTGCAAAAGAGTTTCCATCCTAATCCAGACTCATTCTCGTCACTTTTGAAAACATTCTGCATAAGAACTGCGCTATGCACATATTTTTATTTCCCCTTCTGTGCTTACCTCACCCCAACCAGTTTGTTTGTTTCATGCACCTATTATGTATTGTCTTTCAAATTGTAAACTCTTTGGGAGTAAATAAGGTACTCTTATCTACTACATTTGTTAAGCACCCAGAACAATGAGGCCCAACATGGTTGAGGCCTCTAGCTGCTACTGCAGTACAGACTACTATTAACAACCCCCATTCTGGATCTCCTAAGACTTGGATGGCAGACACTCTTCTTCATCCCTGGCTAAGAACTGAAGAAGATCTGGCCTCAGACTGGACTTTTGGGCTGGAATTTTGATTTAGTAGGAGTGTTAAATGAATACACCCAAAAGGGGAAACTGAAGCAGCAGTCATTTTTCCGTTGACAATCAGATAGAGAATTCCTACCTCAGCCTTATATCTGTATTTCCTGACTACAGTGCTTGATTTCTCCACTTTAACATTGCATTAACATTAATTTTTTGTATTGATTTTAAAACTAAGTTTATTTTTTGCTAGTTCCTGGTATCTGTAAAGCAGATTATTATAATTTGTATTATCACAATCTCAACCTCAAACATGGGAGCTGCTCCCCTTCTAACCGTGGGGCAAATTCTGTCCGTGGACATGCATAAAAGGAATCCATTTAAGAAAACAGGAACCTCAAAAGGACAGAATTTGGCCAGGCATATTTAACTTTCCAAAAAAATGAAAATCACATTTTGTTTCTCTATTTTCACAGCTCTCATGTAAAAGAAACACCAATATGGACTCTATCTCTGGTCTTAGCAGTACTAGGTTCTATGTCATGGAGGCATATATAAGTAGCTACGTAAGATAGCTAAAACAGATGTTAAAAAATGTACTACTCTGTGGGAACTTGGCACCTGGTTGTGGAAGTCTACAAAAATAGGGAGGATGGAAAACTCCTTTTACCCAACAAAGATAAGCCCAATTCATTTAAATTTAACAATCATCATCTATGGTCACAAAATGCCTTTCTGAAAGAGTTACCAAGTCATAAACAAGCAGCTCATCAAGGAAGAAACTCAAGCAGCCTGGCATGAAAGCTTCTAGTTTTTTTCTAGTTAAATTCAGCTGCACGGAGCCCCCATGTTTGTGATCTTTGCCTACAAGAATATTAAATTTCCATGCATCAGTCTTCTCTCTAGAGGCTTCTCCAGGGAATGTAAGAGTCTATTTGTTCTTCTATTGATCTTGTATCTAAATATTGTTTTCTCTCTCTTGGAAAAAGAGCTGCCGCAGAATCAGCAGTGTCAGTGTAAAACTGTTTTTCTTAGCTGAATGAAGTGATGGCAGGGCAAGATTGGAAAAAATATTTTTCAAATCCGCTTTAATAAGCATACTTCCAAATATGACTATACTAGATATTGGTCTAGGCATGCCCCAGGCCTATGATCCATCTTTCATCCTTTTTACCAATTTCAGACTGACAGCTAAATTAGCTCATGGAAAAGGCTCCTGTAGGCGTAAGTAATAACCCACCACTCAAGATAGGTTTTAACAGTGAGGGGCACATGAGATGGAAAGCTGCATTTATGTCACCTGTCTGGAGTGGGGTTGGGGAGTGGAGGAATACGTGGAGGTACGGAAGTAGGAAAAACAGCAAAAAGAAAACTACACAGAAAGGAGAAATATAATTGTGGTTTAATCATTTTGTCAGATGACGGCCACAAACTGAACTCTTGGAATACGGGGAACCATGGTCTTGAGTTTCTATCTTTGTAGATATGTAGAGCCAATAGCCTTGCCAGCACTTACAAACAGAGTAACTTTCTGTTCCTTCAATATTCATATTGGCAAGCTATGCACTACAATGTTTTCCTTTCTAAAGAGGGGAAAAAAGCTGGTCATAAAATACAATGCGTTATCAACATCCTTTCAAATCACAATACTCAATTTATTCTTGGGCAAAATAAAATCCTCAGCGTGGGACTGTTCACGTTATAGTGCCAGTACAACAGACATACTGAATAATTTAAAAAAATAATATAGATAGGAGGAAGAATGACATATCTGCTGGTTCACAAACAAAGCAGTCAGTTTGGTATTTGCACAGCATCTCTCTAATGGAGCAACTTGAGTTTGAGCTGACATTTAATATGTAGTTCTCCACCAAAATAATTATAGCAAGCACCCAGAATAAGCTCCTTTTGGAGCAGCTTTGAATACATCTGAACTTGCATTTTGTTTGCATTGTTATTTGTCATCAAGCTCTATAATAGGTAAGTTATATTTTGAAATCAGCGACTTCTACAGAGCACTGTACCTATTAGTGACTTTTTTCATATTGACAATTTTCTGTAACATTATTTAGTACACTGTATCACATGAACAATAATAGTCACAATTATTGTGCAAAACGTCTCCTAATACTGTATACTGCAACATTAGCAATTTTTCCTTTGTTTTATTGGTTCATACCATAGTACTATAGAATCCTTGGTGTTGTTACCACACTACTAAAAGCTCAACATGGAAATTTGTAAAATTACCAGCTATTAATCTGGATGGCAGAAAATATGCAGTGCCTGTCTACCTATGCTGATGAGATGGGTATTTTGCTGCTTACTGCAGCTGTGTACCTGCCTTTGAAAAACATATTTAAATTATACATGCAAAGCAATGCCTGAGGGTGCACTGCATTGCAAATGTAAAGGCAGGCTGATTTTCTTCAAAGGAAGTTGATGATAACCCACAAACAGCAGGTATTTTCTGCTACCAGCATGTAGCTAGCATGCCATGACTAGTACTTCTTTAATCATAATAATGAGTTCTGTTCTAATCTTGATAAAAAAAGGTTTTAACTGCCACTGTTTTTAACTGCCACTGTTACCCCCAATGAGAATTAACTGATTTAGTGTACATTTCTAGCCTTACTAGAATACCTTTTGAAGCATGTGTGTCACTAGCTGGTATACTATTGTGGTAAGTATTTTTTGTTGTTGTCCTTTAATGTGGTAAAGTCTTAAATATTCATTTAAGAGCATCAGATTCAACTGACTGTCTGCCACAAGGAACACAGGTCCTTTGATTGTTTAGCCTTTGTTTATTTAAAAAAAAAAAAAAAAAGTAGAAGCATCTTCTCTACTTGCCATTCCTTTTAATGAGAAATACCAACAGACCCTTATATGTTGTTGCTCTGATTCTTTCTCACATTTAATTCATTCTCCATACCTGCAATCCTGTGTGTTCATTTTTTTCTTCACTGACTTCATACTTCTCCAAAGCTAGCATACTTTTGCTCTCTGTTGAAAGAGTCAGGTTCTGATAGGATCTCTTCCCATTCTCAAGATTAGTTTTTGACACATTCTAGATTAACACCCTATAATATGCCTACTATGATGCCTTCTGTAGCTGATGGACAGCACCCTGTCCCTCTTCATCCACCATATCAAGAGCACTCAACATTCTAATTAGTGTGACTAGAAACCACTGCAAGGATGCATCATACTCTCCATATGCTGTCATTAGCCCCTCCTCTTTTGAAAAACTACATCCCTTAAAAGGGGTGTCAGGTCAGCCCTTCTTTTTCAAAGGACAAGTCAATTTACTGAAGACACCTCTTGCTTTTTCATCTCTCGCATACACACAGCTAGAATTTATGGTTTCAGAGTAGCAGCCGTGTTAGTCTGTATTCGCAAAAAGAAAAGGAGTACTTGTGGCACCTTAAAGACTAACAAATTTATTAGAGCATAAGCTTTCGTGAGCTACAGCTCACTTCATGAAAATCAGGGAAGGGGGAGTGGATTAAACACAATTATTTACAAGTAAACTGCACAGTGAACCATCCTGTCTGTAATTTTTCAGAATTACAAAACACTCTGTATTTTAAAAAAAAAAAAAAAAAGAAGAAGAATTGGTGCTACAACCCCTCCGGTTTTTGACTAGAATTAATGCCCGTAAGGATAAATCCTGACCCCTCCTACATGGCGGTGGAAAATTCCTTGGGAGCAAAAGAGAAAGTTACTCACCTTGTGCAGTAACGATGGTTCTTTGAGATGTGTATCCCTATCGGTGCTCCACTTTAGGTGTCTATGTGCCCCTGCACCTCTAATTGGAGATTTTTGGTAGTAGTGTCCCGTTGAGCTCATGCATGTGCTCTCCCTCCCTCGTGGTCTGCCTGGAGGCTATTTAGCACTGTACGGACAAACCCCCCTCACTTCCATCTCTACTACAGAGCCCTATAGAGAACTGCGAAGTAGAGGGCGGGTTGTGGAGCACCCATAGGGGGACACATCTCGAAGAACCATCGTTACTGCACCAGGTGAGTAACTTCCTCTTCTTCTTCTTCTTTGAGTACTGTCCCTGTGGTTGTTCCACTTTAGGTGACTCCCCAGCAGTACCCACCACTGGAGGCTGGGACGTCAGAGTGGAGTCTTTTACTACAGAGAGTACTGTGGAGTCGAAGATGGCGTCAGTGGCCAAATCTCCAGTGATCACATAATGTTCTGCGAAAGTATGGGTAGAGGCCCAAGTCATTGCTTTATAGATTGCCAAGATGGGGTATCCCTAAGGAATGTGATTGACGTAGAAACTGACCTCGTGGAATGCATATGGACTCTGAACGGAAGCAAGTTGCACCCTTGATAAGTGATTAATGCAACCAGAGACCCATTTGGATAATCTTTGAGGGGATATCACAGAGCTTTTGGATCTTTCTGTGGACAAAAGGAAGAGTTTAGGAGTTTTCCTGAAGTCCTTAGTGCTGTCCAAGTAGAATGCTAATGTCCTAATATCTAGCATATGCACAATTGTCTCCCAGTTGTCACAATGTGGTTTTGGGAAAAAACAGATGGATGGAGATGGATCTGTTGATTCATATGGAAAGTGCAGAAAAAGTAGGGAAAAACTTGGGATATGGTCTTAGAGTTACTTTGTCTTAATAAAAAAAAAAAAAAAGGGCCATGAATGATGGATGTGCCATCAGGGCCACTATTTCTCCTGTGTGCCTAGCTGAGGTGATGGCAATTTGAAATAATTGTACATCATGGACAGGTGTAAGAGAGAACAAGTTGCCCTGGACTCGGAAGGAGGTCTAGTCCAAGCCCTGAGAACTAGGTTAAAGTCCCAGGCTGGAGTGGGTGGTGTCACATGGGGGAAGAGATTCTCAATGCCCTTAAAGAATCTATACATTAGTGGATAAGCAAAGACCAAGTGGGAAGCCGTTTTCGCCACAAGATGTACCTTAAGGGAGCTGATTGCGAGTTTAAAATGTAGTGCAAAATCAGAGGGAGGAAAGATAAGGTTGGGTCTGTGTGTTGGAAATGACTGCAAGTTTGTGTCATTCCAATTTTCTAGATAAGTAAGTCGAGTGGTCAACTTGCAGTTGTGTTGCAACATGTCAGCTTGTCAGAGCATTCTGCCTCTAAGCCTTGGAACTAAGAAGGAGCCAAGCCTGGAGGCGGAGGACCCACGGGTTGGGGTGAAGGGTCAGCCCATTGTTTTGAAAGAGCGGGTGAGGAATGGGCTGAAGAGAAACTGGAGGGCATATTGCCATCCGTGTCAGGTAAAGAACCAGACTTGTCATGGTCAAGAGGGACAATCAGAATAACTCTCACTTTGTCTCGTTGAATTTTCAACAGAATCTTGGATACTGTAGAACACTGGGAAAAGACATACAAGTGGGCCCTGTCCCATGGGAAGATGAGGGCAACTGCCAGTGAATGTTTCCACAGGCCAGCCTTGGAGCAGTAACAAGGATCTTTCTTATTCTATTAAATAGCAAAGAGATCCATAGGCAGGGTTCCCCACTCTGAATTCAGTACACACTCATTGTCGTGAGAAAATTCCAACTGAGACTGTTGGTTGTCATGTTCTGTGTCCCTGGGTAGATAGACAGCTGAGATGAGCACATTGTGATGGGTACATCAATTCCAAAGTTTGAGTGCTATCTTGTAGAAGGAGGGAGATCTGGCAGCTCTTTGGCGGTTTATACAAAACATACAGGTCACATTAAGTCCATCATGACCTTTGTGTACTGTTTTTGATGAAAGGCAGTGTGTGCGCACAGGCACTCCTGACAACCCTTAGCCCCAAAAGAGTGATATGGAAGGTCATTTCTGTGGAAGGCCATTTGTCCTGAACCTTGTTGTTGTGTAGGTGAGCTCCCCAGTGTATTAGGGAGACCAAGAACTGGTGTGCTTCAACTGTCCCAGGGTGGTGAATGTGTGTAGTGAGAGGAGCGCTCTCGTTCATACTGCATCAGGTTGGTGCTGATAAAGTCCAGTCACTGTACCGGGGTTAGTATGCCACTACAATGAAGAGAACCTTGGAGAATACTACACCTAATGTTTAGTTGCGTGGAGCACTCTGTACTGATAATGCTCATGCCCCGAAGGTAAGCAGTAGGAAATCTCCTGTACAATGGTTGTATTGAGATATGGAAGTAAGCACCCTATAGGTTCAGGGCTAGAAATCAATCTCTTTGCTCTAGAGCTGGTCCTAACTGCTGTGAAGTAGGGCAATGTGACTTCTGAGTGGCGTGACAGATGTATAGATGGCAGCTGATGCTATAAGGTATCATAGTTCAGGCCCTTGACCAGCTCATCAAAAGTGCTTATAAGAGGCAGTTTGAGAGGAGAAACACTAGTCTAATTACTTTTAAGGAGAACAAACATAACAAAACAAACACTACTTATGCTAATGACACAGATAAGAAAGGGACGACTGCTCGTTCCATCAGAGGCCAAAGACGGTAGAGAAGGAAGAGAGGGGGGTCTGCCTGTGCAGTGCTAAATAATCTTGAGGCAGACCATGAGGGAGGGAGAGCACATGCGCAGACTCAAAGGGACTCTGCTACCAAAAATCTCTGATTAGAGGTGCAGGGACGTACAGACACCTAAAGCGGAGCATCTTTAGGGACACTACTCAAAGAAGAACTGATGTACTTCAACTGTGCAAAGCGGAGGCAGGAATGTGGGGGAGAGGGGTACAGCACTGAGTTGGGGCACCTACCACCATGCAGTGCAGAGACCTACTCCACAAGAGCTTTGGCAGCGCTTCTGGTGGATGGCTGGGGCCAGAGGATCTGCTGCTACTGGCTTCCTTTGTTCTCCCTCTCACAACAATGCCATGGAGGATACTCCAAGCCATTGGACTGAAGAAACCTCCACTGAGCAGCACCACAGCCACTCTACTCCTAGAGTTGGGGGTATATGGATTCCTCTTTCCTAATTCGTGACCTGCCCAGGCCCCAGCCTGGGAACCTGGGCTAGATATTAGGCTCAGACTTTGTTCCTTTATAAACAGGAATTAATCCAATACTTTCCATAGAAAATAAGATGATTAATAAGTATGAAACAGAAAACTGTCTGATAGCTGAGAATAGTAGATGGGAAAGATAGTCCAGTGGTTTGGGTGCTAGTCTTGGACTAAGACCTGGGTTCAGGTCCCTGCTCTGTGTCACACTTCCTGTGTGACCTTGAGCAAGTCACTTAGGCTCAGATTCTCAAACGTATTTAGCTGCCTAAATCCCAGTGAAATCAATGAGACTCTGGCACCTTAATACCTTTGACGATCTGGACCTCAGTCTCCCATCTGTAACTGGGGGATAATAGTACTTCCCTACCTCCCACGAGTGATGCGAGGATAAATGCATTCAAGGTGATGAGGAGTTCAGGTACAATGGTAAGGAGGGGCACCTTAAATACACAGTAAAATATAAGTGGTACAAACTGGGCATTACTAGGAAAAGATTATCCTCTCCTAGAAAACATCTTAGTACAACAAGAACAAAAAAAAAAAAAAGGAATCATCATTGCAAATTTCTTTACTGTAGGCATTTATGAAGAACCCCTTCTAGTTTTCTAACTATTTATAAAAGTTTGGAGAAGGATGCTGAAAGGACATTTCTCGGCTATAACTTGTCACCACTGCTAAGCAGTTGTTTTTAGTGACAACCTTTTGGGGTGGACAGGAAGCAGGAGGAGTGATTTTCTGAAGTAGCAGCCTCCTGTTTACATTTGCCTTCTTCAGTGAACAATTATGTCAGAAGCCAAAAACAATGAGCACTTGTAGGCTTATCTAAATAAAGGCATTACTTGATAATGCTGTTTCAGGTTCAGTATGATTGTATGTCATGATGCTGTTGAATAACTGTTAAACTACTGATCAACATTCTGTCATGCCTGAATAAAAATGTGAAAACTTTACAAGCAGGGCTAATAGTGAGACTAATCCATGGGAGCCAGAGAGCTAAATCTGAACCTATCATGCTGAAAATTATCCTCTAGTGTAGGAGAAAATATCAGTCCTATTTTTGGCAACACAATTTTCTCTTTATGGCATCACCGGGCCAGCAGTTTTATTTTCAGCTACATGTTGCCAGATCTCCAACTTTAGATATGTCAGGACTAAAAATGATAGGATTTTTGTTCTACTCTTCTCAAATAATATTTATTCAATTCAGGTCAGCATGAAATGCTGTAGGTATATTTATATGTTTATAAGTAATATTAAACTATTTCATATTGATCTGAGAGCAAAGAGGCATTCCAAGAGTGTAACTAAAATCCTGAAATTGTTGAATGTATATGTGAGTAAAACATGGCAGAAGGAAGCAGGCACTCCAACGTCTTGCACTAGAATACGGCATTCCATAAGTTAGAATGCTACTGAACATATTGTACATACTACACCTAATGTTTAGCTTATCTAACTTTATTTTAATGAAGCATAACCTCATTTTTTGAGAATAGAAAATGTCCAAAATTAAATATGAAGATGTGATGTGAAGCTGAAAAATGAGACGACGACTATCTTTCCAGCTTCGCACCTAAATTTACTCTCTATATATTTTAAAAACAAAGTGGATATACTTCCCTGAAAATAAAGTATCCAGCACAGCATGCCTTGAGAAAGTCTTTTAATGATATTGTAACC
Source organism: Dermochelys coriacea (assembly GCF_009764565.3). Lineage (NCBI taxonomy): Eukaryota > Metazoa > Chordata > Testudines > Dermochelyidae > Dermochelys > Dermochelys coriacea. The sequence goes on from NC_050069.1 coordinate 199,863,914, forward strand.
TTCTGCCTGATGGTGTCGGCAGCAACAAGGGCCAGATTCAATATCTAGGGATTCCTCTTAATATTACATAACAAATCCAGCTCAAACCCTCACCCAGTAATTTTGGAAAAGTAAACACCAACCATAAGTTTATTTAAGAGGCAATACTTCCCCACTCATAAGCACTGAAACTATGTATAATTAAATAAAATTTCTATTAAAAGGGAGAGGGAACTCAGCATTAATATGGGGAAACATCGCAACAATGATTCAAAAAAATGCAACATTAAGTAAACACCTACCCACAGTATCTTGGGCACTAGTCATTTGCCTCAGTTTCCCAGCTTGCGGTATGAAAGTCGGATGGATGAATGTCCCTTGAACATGCTACTCTGCTTTCCCTCCACTTCATCCCACTCACAGTTGGTTGTCCAAGGTGAAAGAATTCACAGCTGCATTCATCTGGGTTCACCTCCCACTCCTGAATGAGGGGAGGGTGAAGTAGTGCCTCTGCTGCCACTGCTCACTGCTGTCGCTGTCATCTCTGCTGAGGCTTGCTGCTATCGCTGCCACCTTTGCCTCCAGTTGCAGTCCTGTGTTCTGAGGTTCCACCCTTTAACCATATTTTTAGTGACTTCAGCTCTTAATGAGCTCACTGCATAATGGGGAATCTCACTGCTGTTGCATTTGCTTAATCCCCTGCACTCTCTTTCACTGCATTCAGCCCCCCAGACCATCTTTATCAGTCCCCATTTCAACTCTAATGATCGCTAAGCAGAAACAAGGACTCTGAAGTGAGTCTGATCAGTTTTGTCTTTAAACATTGGAGCAGGAGGGTCATATAGTATCTAGGACTCTTTAAACAGAGTCCACACCACCAAGTAGGAACACCTGTCCGCACCTTCTCTTTTACTTGGATTTCGCATTATTACCCCTTGCTTAGTGAGTGCCGTTAAAATGAGGATGAGCCTCTCAATTTGGGCATATTAAGGACAGTTCTTCTGCCTTTTAGTCATACAATAAGTTTAACAACATTTCATGCTCTCTGAATCCATGACTAAAGTGCATTTTACCCCAAAAGAGCCAAATCACTTTGAGAAAGCAGCTCAGTCTGTTGATCACCTAGGCAAAGTGATTTGTACCTGTACAAATACAGTCTGCTCCTGAGGTCTTTTCCTCCAGTTCATTAAAAGATTCATAGATACTAAGGTCAGAAGGGACCATTCTGATCATCTAGTCCGACCTCCTACACAGCGCAGGCCACAGAATCTCACCCACCCACTCCTATGAAAAACCTCACCCATGTCTGAGCTATTGAAGTCCTTAAATCATGGTTCAAAGACTTCAAGGAGCAGAGAAGCCTCCCTCAAGTCAACCATGGCCCATGCTACAGAGGAAGGCGAAAAACCTCAGGGCCTCTCCAATCTGCCCTCTCCAAAATTCCTTCCCGACCCCAAATATGGCAATCAGCTAAACCCTGAGCATATGGGCAAGATTCACCAGCCAGATACTACAGAAAATTCTTTCCTGGGTAACTCAGATCCCATCCATCTAATATCCCATCTCAGGGGATTTTGCCTATTTACCCTGAACATTTAAATATCAATTACTTACCAAAATCACATTATCTCATCATACCAGCTCCTCCATAAACTTATCAAGTAGAACCTTAAAACCAGATAGATCTTTTGCCCCCATTGCTTCCCTTGGGAGGCTATTCCAAAACTTCACTCCTCTGATGGTTAAAACCTTCGTCTGATTTCAAGTCTAAACTTCCTGGTGGCCAGTTTATACCCATTTGTTCTTGTGTCCACATTGGTGCTGAGCTTAAATAATTCCTCTCCCTCTCCTGTATTTATCCCTCTGATATATTTAAAGAGAGCAATCATATCTCCCCTCAACCTTCTTTTAGTTAGGCTAAACAAGCCAAGCTCCTTGAGTCTCCTTTCATAAGACAAGTTTTCCATTCCTCAGATCATCCTAGTAGCCCTTCTCTGTACCTGCTCCAGTTTGAATTCATCCTTTTTAAACATGGGAGACCAGAACTGCACACAGTATTCTAGGTGAGGTCTCACCAGTGCCTTGTATAACGGTACTAAAACCTCCTTATCACTACTGGAAATGCCTCTCCTGATGCATCCCAAAACCGCATTAGCTTTTTTCACAGCCATATCACATTGGCAGCTCATAGTCATCCTATGATCAACCAATACTCAAAGGTCCTTCTCTTCTTCCGTTACTTCTAATTGAGGCGTCCCCAATTTATAGCTAAAATTCTTGTTATTAATCCCTAAATGCATAACCTTACACTTCTCACTATTAAATTTCATCCTATTACTATTACTCCAGTTTACAAGGTCATCCAGATCCTCCTGTATAATATCCCGATCCTTCTCCGAATTGGCAATACCTCCCAGCTTTGTATCATCTGCAAACTTTATTAGCACACTCCCACTTTTTGTGCCAAGGTCAGTAATAAAAAGATTAAATAAGATTGGTCCCAAAAACCGATCCCTGAGGAACTCCACTGGTAACCTCCCTCTAACCTGACAGTTCGCCTTTCAGTAGGACCCGTTGCAGTCTCCCCTTTAACCAATTCCTTATCCACCTTTTGATGTTCATATTGATCCCCATCTTCTCCAATTTAACTAATAATTCCCCATGTGGCACGGTATCAAATGCCTTACTGAAATCTAGGTAAATTAGATCCACTGCATTTCCTTTATCTAAAAAATCTGTTACTTTTTCAAAAAAGGAGATTAGGTTGGTTTGGCACGATCTACCTTTTGTAAAACCATGTTGTATTTTGTCCCATTTACCATTGACTTCAATGTCCTTAACTAATTTCTCCTTCAAAATTTTTTCCAGGACCTTGCATACTACAGATGTCAAACTAACTGGCCTGTAGTTACCCGGATCACTTTTTTTTCCTTTCTTAAAAATAGGAACTATATTAGCAATTCTCCAATCATTCGGTACTATTCCTGAGTTTACAGATTCATTAAAAATTCTTGCTAATGGGCTTGCAATTTCAGGTGCCAATTCCTTTAATATTCTTGGATGAAGATTATCTGGGCCCCCCGATTTAGTCCCATTAAGCTGTTTCAGTTTCGCTTCTACCTCTGATATGGTAATATCTACCTCTATATCCTCCTTCCCATTTGTCATGCTACCATTATCCCCAAGATCCTCTTTAGCCTTATTAAAGACTGAGGCAAAGTATTTGTTTAGATATTGGGCCATGCCTAGATTATCTTTAACCTCCACTCCATCCTCAGTGTTAAGCGGCCCCACTTCTTCCTTTTTAGTTTTCTTCTTATTTATATGGCTATAGAACCTTTTACTATTGGTTTTAATTCCCTTTGCAAGGTCCAATTCTACTCGACTTTTAGCCTGTCTCACTTGATCCCTACATGTTCTGACCTCAATTAGGTAGCTTTCCTTGCTGATACCTCCCATCTTCCACTCCCTGTATGCTTTCTGCTTCTTCTTAATCCAGCTTGGTCTACAACTCCTTCCTATGAATTTTTTCCCCTTTCTTGGGATACAGGCTTCCGATAGCTTCTGCAGTTTTGATTTAAAGTAATCCCAGGCCTCCTCTACCTTTAGATCCATAAGTTCTTCAGTCCAATCAACTTCCCTAACTAATTTCCTTAATTTTTGAAAGTCAGCCCTTTTGAAATCAAAAACCCTAGTTGCAGATTTATTTTTGTTAATCCTTCCATTTTGTTTGAACTGAATTAGCTCATGATCACTTGAGCCAAGATTGTCCCCTACAACCATTTCTTCTATGAGGTCCTCGCTACTCACCAAAATTAAATCTAAAATGGCATCCCCTCTAGTCGGTTCAGCAACTACTTGATGAAGGAATCCATCAGCTATCGCATCTAGGAAAATCTGAGCCCTATTATTATTACTAGCACTGATCCTCCAGTCTATATCTGGGAAGTTAAAGTCTCCCATGATCACGCAGTTTCCATTAGTATTTACTTTATTAAAGACATTAAAAAGGGCTATATCCATATCCAAATTAGATCCCGGAGGTCTATAGCACACCCCAAGCACTATCGTAGGAGAGGCTTTACTAGTTTTCTTCCCCAATGTAATTTTTGCCCAGACAGACTCTGTCTTATCCATTGCATCGCTTCTTATTTCTTTACATTCTACCTCATCATTGATATACAATGCTACTCCACCCCCTTTACCTTTGTTTCTGTCTTTCCTAAAGAGCACATACCCTTCAATACCTGTAGTCCAGTCATGACTACTATTCCACCATGTTTCTGTTATCCCTATAATATCTGGTTTCACTTCCTGCACCAGTAGCTCTAGTTCCTCCAATTTGTTACCTAGACTCCTCGCATTGGTGTACAAACATCTTAATTTTTGCTGTTTGGCCTCGCTCACATTTTGTACCCTATTAGGCACAGTCATTCTACATCCAGTATAACCTATTAGACTAGTATCCACACCGCCCTCGCTCCTTATATACATTCTCCTACCCACGGCTGTATCCATTCTTACTTCATCTTCTTCCCTCTCAATGCTAAAATCTGGCGTGGAGATTTTCTGGACATCTCCCATCCATCTCCCCCCAATTCCTAGTTTAAAGCTCTCTTTATCAGTTGTGCCAGCCTCGATCCTAGAAGTCTATTTCCTTCCCTACTGAGATGAAGTCCATCCCGAGAGAACTGTCCTCTGTCCGTGAATGCCTCCCAGTGGTCATACATCCCAAAGCCCTCCTTATAGCACCACTGCCTAAGTCATCTGTTGACAGTCATAATCTTGTCAGACCTTTGTTGCCCTTCTCTAGGAACAGGAAGGATCCCACTAAAGATCACCTGAGCCTCAATTTCCTTAAGCGTCTTCCCCAGCCTAGCATAGTCTCCCTTAATACTTTCCAGCGAGAATCTAGCCGTATCATTTGTTCCCACATGAAGGATAATTAGGGGATTCTTTCCCGCTCCCTTTAAGATCCTTTTCAACCTCAGGTCTACATCCCGTATCTTAGCACCCGGAAGACAGCACACCCTTCTATTCTCTGGATCAGCTCTAGTTACAGGCCTGTCTATTCTTCTCAATAAAGAGTCCCCGATCACATAGACCTGCCTTTTCCTGGTGACAGTGCTATTCTCCAGTGTCTCCCCTGTTCTCTCTGGCTGCAAGTTCTTTCCATTCCTATTTTCCCTTACAATCTTCTTCAACCCATCCTGTATCCTCCTGGGGCTCATATTTGGTGTAGTCTCCCTTGACTCTTCCCCTTTTTCTATAGGGCTAGCCTCTCTTCTCTTCTTCCTTACTCTTCCACCTTCAACAAGTACCTGCTGAGCCCCTTCTTCATTTTCCAACTCTGCAAACCTGTTCCTAAGCTCTATTTCTCCTTCACTAGCCCGTCTTTTTCTCTGCCTGGTTCTTTGAGTCACATGTTTCCACTGACCACTTTCCTCATCCAGTCTCTCCTCAAAATCCCCAGCCCTGGTTCCATCTGTGAGTCTGAGCTTTTCCCTTCAGATACCTCATATCTTTGCTCCATCATCTGCTCAAACCCCTTCCTAAACTCAACCAGACTTTCCACCTGCATCTCCAAATCTCGGATCTTTTCCTCCATCAGCTCTATCAGACAGCATTTCATGCAGAAAAAACTCTTACCGGTTCCCTCCTCCAGGATCATGTACATACCACAGCTTCCACATCCAGTCATCCTCAATGTGTCTTTCACTGCAGGAGTCACTCCCACAGCTGCCTGTGTATCTGTCATCTCCTTAGAATCATAGAATCATAGAATATCAGGGTTGGAAGGGACCCCAGAAGGTCATCTAGTCCAACCCCCTGCTCAAAGCAGGACCAAGTCCCAGTTAAATCATCCCAGCCAGGGCTTTGTCAAGCCTGACCTTAAAAACCTCTAAGGAAGGAGATTCTACCACCTCCCTAGGTAACGCATTCCAGTGTTTCACCACCCTCTTAGTGAAAAAGTTTTTCCTAATATCCAATCTAAACCTCCCCCATTGCAACTTGAGACCATTACTCCTCGTTCTGTCATCTGCTACCATTGAGAACAGTCTAGAGCCATCCTCTTTGAAACCCCCTTTCAGGTAGTTGAAAGCAGCTATCAAATCCCCCCTCATTCTTCTCTTCTGCAGACTAAACAATCCCAGCTCCCTCAGCCTCTCCTCATAAGTCATGTGCTCTAGACCCCTAATCATTTTTGTTGCCCTTCGTTGTACTCTTTCCAATTTATCCACATCCTTCCTGTAGTGTGGGGCCCAAAACTGGACACAGTACTCCAGATGAGGCCTCACCAGTGTCGAATAGAGGGGAACGATCACGTCCCTCGATCTGCTCGCTATGCCCCTACTTATACAACCCAAAATGCCATTGGCCTTCTTGGCAACAAGGGCACACTGCTGACTCATATCCAGCTTCTCGTCCACTGTCACCCCTAGGTCCTTTTCCGCAGAACTGCTGCCGAGCCATTCGGTCCCTAGTCTGTAGCGGTGCATTGGATTCTTCCATCCTAAGTGCAGGACCCTGCATTTATCCTTATTGAACCTCATTAGATTTCTTTTGGCCCAATCCTCCAATTTGTCTAGGTCCTTCTGTATCCTATCCCTCCCCTCCAGCGTATCTACCACTCCTCCCAGTTTAGTATCATCCGCAAATTTGCTGAGAGTGCAATCCACACCATCCTCCAGATCATTTATGAAGATATTGAACAAAACGGGCCCCAGGACCGACCCCTGGGGCACTCCACTTGACACCGGCTGCCAACTAGACATGGAGCCATTGATCACTACCCGTTGAGCCCGACAATCTAGCCAGCTTTCTACCCACCTTATAGTGCATTCATCCAGCCCATACTTCCTTAACTTGCTGACAAGAATGCTGTGGGAGACCGTGTCAAAAGCTTTGCTAAAGTCAAGAAACAATACATCCACTGCTTTCCCTTCATCCACAGAACCAGTAATCTCATCATAAAAGGCGATTAGATTAGTCAGGCATGACCTTCCCTTGGTGAATCCATGCTGACTGTTCCTGATCACTTTCCTCTCCTCTAAGTGCTTCAGGATTGATTCTTTGAGGACCTGCTCCATGATTTTTCCAGGGACTGAGGTGAGGCTGACCGGCCTGTAGTTCCCAGGATCCTCCTTCTTCCCTTTTTTAAAGATGGGCACTACATTAGCCTTTTTCCAGTCATCCGGGACTTCCCCCGTTCGCCACGAGTTTTCAAAGATAATGGCCAAGGGCTCTGCAATCACAGCCGCCAATTCCTTCAGCACTCTCGGATGCAATTCGTCCGGCCCCATGGACTTGTGCACGTCCAGCTTTTCTAAATAGTCCCTAACCACCTCTATCTCTACAGAGGGCTGGCCATCTCTTCCCCATTTTGTGTTGCCCAGCACAGCAGTCTGGGAGCTGACCTTGTTAGTGAAAACAGAGGCAAAAAAAGCATTGAGTACATTAGCTTTTTCCACATCCTCTGTCACTAGCTTGCCTCCCTCATTCAGTAAGGGGCCCACATTTTCCTTGGCTTTCTTCTTGTTGCCAACATACCTGAAGAAACCCTTCTTGTTACTCTTGACATCTCTTGCTAGCTGCAGCTCCAGGTGCGATTTGGCCCTCCTGATATCTTTCCTACATGCCCGAGCAATATTTTTATACTCTTCCCTGGTCATATGTCCAACCTTCCACTTCTTGTAAGCTTCTTTTTTATGTTTAAGATCCGCTAGGATTTCACCATTAAGCCAAGCTGGTCGCCTGCCATATTTACTATTCTTTCGACTCATCGGGATGGTTTGTCCCTGTAACCTCAACAGGGATTCCTTGAAATACAGCCAGCTCTCCTGGACTCCCTTCCCTTTCATGTTAGTCCCCCAGGGGATCCTGGCCATCTGTTCCCTGAGGGAGTCAAAGTCTGCTTTCCTGAAGTCCAGGGTCCGTATCCTGCTGCTTACCTTTCTTCCCTGCGTCAGGATCCTGAACTCCTTCCCACCTAAATCCTGTTAATCTGGGAAACACAAGCCACACCAAAAAGACCACAACCCCCCAGCAAAAGCAAACCCTAAACAAGCACCACAATACAAACTCCCACTCAAACTCCCCTTTTTAGAGCTCTGTTTGCTAGCTCCTGTGCCGCTGCAGCTGTCTGTGCTGCTGCACGACTGGCTGGCTACCTTTATAGGGCCCCTAGTCAGAAGCCCCACCCCCTAGGCAGGGCTCAGCTGCTCTCTCAGCACAAAGCCCCACCCCCTAATCAGGCTCAGCTGCTCTCCCAGCACAAAACCCCTACACACACACACACACAAATACAAATACTAAAAATACAAAAGCAAGTACAACTACCTTCTCCTCCAACAGAACTCCCACTCAAACTCCCCTGTTTAGAGCTCTGTTTGCTCGCTCCTGTGCCGCTGCAGCTGTCTGGGGATGGCTGGGGACAGCTCATTCAGATCCTGGCTCACATATATATATATATATATATATATATATATATATATATATATAAAAAAAAATCCAGTTAAAAGCAATACTGTTTAGGTCCTTAATATCTCAGAAAGCTAAATACATAATCTAAATTATGGGCCAGATTCTCAGCTGGTATAGATTGTCATAGCTCCACTGAAGCAACGGAACTATGACAACTTACATCAGTTGAACGTTTGGCCCTATGTATGTACATGCTTTTTATATATCTACATGTGTATAATAAAGTGTGTGTGTGTTTCAGTGTTTATATATGTAATGCATACAAATGTAAAATTAATATATGTACATACAGTAGAAACTTAGAGATACAAACACCAGAGTTACGAACTGACCAGTCAACCACACACCTCATTTGGAAACAGAAGTATGCAGTCAGGCAGCAATAGAGATTACCAAAAAAAAAGAAAAGAAAAGAAAAAAGCAAATACAGCATAGTCCTATATTCAAAGTAAACGTCTAAAAAAAATGGGACAGCAGTATTTTTTTCCTGCAAAGTAAAGTTTCAAAGCTGTATTAAGTCAATGTTCAGCTGTAAACTTTTGAAAGAACCACCATAACGTTTTGTTCAGAACATTTCAGAATTACAAACAACCTCCGTTCCCAAGGTGTTCATAACTGAGGATCTACTGTATGTACATATATTAATTTTACATTTGTATGCATTACATATATTATATATACACATTGAAACCCACTCCACTATAGAATGGTAACATCTCTAACAACAATTTCCTTCTCTGAGTTTTCTGAGCCAAATTCTTCTCTCAGTTACATTAGTGCAAACCTAAACTAAGTCCACCGATGTCAGTAAAGTGCTGCATTATAACTAAAAAGGAAAATCTGGCCCTTCAGGTATTTCCTTAAGTTTCTAACAGACATGAACAAAGCCTTTCATAGATTACTACAGTATTAACATATTTTGCTGGAAGACATGGATGCACCTAAAGTATTCTGGATGAAGGTATAAAGCAGAAAAATTCTCAGGTCCTGACGCCAATACCCTAAAAAAATTAAAAAAAAAAAAAAAAAAAATCTACCAATACTGTTGCCAGTATATTTGCTAGTGAGCAACATATCTTTAAGGCAACATAATCTTGTCTACCTCGTGGATGTAGCCATAACTATCATCTCTAAATGTAAAGGGAAGAAAACTGTCTGGCAATTATTGTGCTCCTCTTAAACGTCAGGAAAAAATATTTTTCTCGGTCCTCCTTGACACGTTGATGACAATAGCTAGTCAAATCTTCCCAGAGACACAACGTGGCTTTAAACAGTAATCGGTGCTTGACAGTAACAGGAAAAATGTAGGTAACAGAACGTGTGTCTATATCTAGCTGCATGATCTTAAAAAAGTTACTGAGATCTGCTGTATTGAATTGTAGAAAGTCCTGCAAAAGTTTAAATGCCTAGAGAAATTTCTTAGCTCATCTGTCAACTGTACAACAGAATTATGGATACAATCTCTGTGGATGGCACTTTGTTGTATCAATTTGTAGCATGAAATGGATCAAGCAAGGATGTTCGTCGATTTAAAAACCAAAAGGGACCTTTCTGATTAGCTAGACCAACTCCCTGCATAGTACCGGCTATTGTATTTCAATATCTATTCTCTCTGAACTTTTCTTTACAACAATGGTGCTAGGAATATTTTTATTACATTTTAAACATTTGAGAAGATCTTTACCTTGAACAAACCAACCGTTTCAAATCAACAGTATGCATATGACTAGACTTTTAGTTTGCACACTACTGTCTACTTCAAGTTCATTACCAATAAGTGTGCTGAGGCAGTTAAACTATGGATTAACCATCAGCTTGAAAAAAAAAATGAGATAATGTACCAGCCTACATCTGAGAAGGGATATACAAGCCCTAGCATGACAATTAATGGAGATGAACTCAGTGGAATAATAGATTTCACTTACTTGTAAGGGCTTTGTAAAAATACTGCCTTTAGTGATCAAGAAGTCATTCAAATTTGAAAGGTGATTTCTGCATTCAGCAGATTGACACACTGCGTTTGGAACCAGCACAATATCATATAAAATACACTATTAATTATTTATTATTAATGATGCATTAGGGCACCTACAACCTTCTATAGGCAACTTTATTTAATATGAACAAGAACAGTATTTATATATTAACCATGCTACAGTGCATTCCACTTTCCGTTATAACTGTTAAATATGCACAAGTTATCGTTGACACATCAAAGTAGTAAGTAAAAAAGGAATCAATACTATTCAAGCATACTATGATTTTTTTTTAAATGCGACTTATCCCAGGACAACCTGAACCCCAACTCTGGTTTTTAACAATATGGAGTTTTCACAATTTTTGTAGTGATATATATTAGCAATGTGCAATAGAGAATACTAGTGGATGCCCGAAGTAGAATTAAAGAAAACAGTTCAGTCATGTATATCTGTGTCTTCTATCCTCCAGCAGCAATCTCAAGAAAGCTGAGGTAGAAGGATTAAGTTACAGCAAATTAAGACCACTTTACTCCTGAAAGAGTATCCATACAGGGTTTAACATGCTTTAATTTATGCATGTTGTCGGTTTGCCTTAACTGTCTGCCGTGTCCCCATGGAGACAATACCCAATTTTGCATGGAACTGTACTATCGGTACATGTAAATGGCAAATTAGATACTAAATAGAACATTTGCCAATGATTCTGTTTTTTCTACGCAATTATCCATATGCCCATCTCTGAAAATCAGGTCCTAAATTTCACTGATGTAGGATAGTTTGCGCTAAATCAAAACCATCAGACAACAGGATTCTTCCTACCTTGTTTTCAAGCTATGTTTTATGTTAATCTTTGTGGCAAGAGGAAGTCATACAACAAAAAACAAACAGGAAAGGAAATTGGTCATTTTTTTTACAGATATGTCAGAAGACAATACAGTTGATGCTATACAAATAAATACTTTTGTTAATAATAGTAAACTGTAAAGATGTTCCAGAAGCTTGCTGGCCAATGATGCCCATGTGCCGTGTTTATTGTTAATTGCTATGGTGCTTTGCACTATGAGAAAATGTACATATGTAAAGAGTTCCAAAACCAGCACTGAAGCAATATTTATAAAAGCAGAGTCATACTGGAGAGAACACACCCATATGGATGTTATTGGGCTGCCACAGAAGATAACATAGTGAATGGACAAAACGCCAAGAGGAAGTCAGAGGGAGACATATAAAGAAAAAATTATTAACCCATTGTGACATCAAGATCATCTTCATAAGTAGTTGGTGACACAAGGGGGTTGGTAAGGCAAAGTAAGTTCTCATGCAAAAAATTATGAAGCAAGATTTGTAAATCAACATTAGTAGAACAGGATGCTTTTCAAGTTAGGAACACAGGAGTTACAGATTTATCAACAGTAATATTTTCCTCTGTCCAACTTGTAGAAGAGCCCATAAATCAAGAACTGGAATCTTTAAGAACTTAGCAAATTTTAAGACCACAATAACTCTTTGTAAAATTCAAATGATCTTGCCTCAGACACAAAATGTTCCATTAAGCTATGGCCTTTGTTTTTTAGGGTTTTTTTCCCCTCCAGAATGAGAGTCTTTTGCTGTTTACAGCACTCACCTGACTAAATGATAGGTTCATTCTGGATATCTTGAATTTTGAGGGGAGACTGGGTTAGGAAAAAGTGGTCAGTGGAAACATGTGACTAAAAGAACCAGGCAGAGGAAAAGACGGGCTAGTGAAGGAGAAATAGAGCTTAGGAACAGGTTTGCAGAGTTGGAAAATGAAGAAGGGGCTCAGCAGGTACTTGTTGAAGGTGGAAGGGTAAGGAAGAAGAGAAGAGAGGCTAGTCCTATAGGAAAAGCGGAAGAGTCAAGGGAGACTACACCAAATATGAGCTCCAGGAGGATACAGGATGGGTTGAAGAGGATTATAAGGGAAAATAGGAATGGAAAGAACTTGCAGCCAGAGGGAACAGGGGAGAGACTGGAGAATAGCACTGTCACCAGGAAAAGGCAGGTCTATGTGATCGGGGACTCTTTATTGAGAAGAATAGACAGGCCTGTAACTAGAGCTGATCCAGAGAATAGAAGGGTGTGCTGTCTTCCGGGTGCTAAGATACGGGATGTAGACCTGAGCTTGAAAAGGATCCTAAAGGGAGCGGGAAAGAATCCCCTAATTATCCTTCATGTGGGAACAAATGATACGGCTAGATTCTCGCTGGAAAGTATTAAGGGAGAATATGCTAGGCTGGGGAAGACGCTTAAGGAAATTGAGGCTCAGGTGATCTTTAGTGGGATCCTTCCTGTTCCTAGAGTAGGGCAACAAAGGTCTGACAAGATTATGACTGTCAACAGATGACTTAGGCAGTGGTGTTATAAGGAGGGCTTTGGCATGTATGGCCACTGGGAGGCATTCACAGACAGAGGACAGTTATCTCAGGATGGACTTCATCTGAGTAGGGAAGGAAATAGACTTCTAGGATCAAGGCTGGCACAACTGATAAAGACAGCTTTAAACTAGGAATTAGGGGGAGATGTCCAGATAATCTCCACGCCAGATTTTAGCATTGAGAGGGAAGAAGACGAAGTAAGAAAGGATACAGCCGTGGGTAGGAGAATGTATATAAGGAGCGAGGGCGGTGTAGATACTAGTCTAATAGGTTATACTGGCTGTAGAATGACTGTGCCTAATAGGGTATAAAATGTGAGCGAGGCCAAACAGCAAAAATTAAGATGTTTGCACACCAATGCGAGGAGCCTAGGTAACAAATTGGAGGAACTAGAGCTACTGATGCAGGAAGTGAAACCAGATATTATAGGGATAACAGAAACATGGTGGAATAGTAGTCATGACTGGACTACAGGTATTGAAGGGTATGTGCTCTTTAGGAAAGACAGAAATAAAGGTAAAGGTGGTCGAGTAGCATTGTATATCAATGATGAGGTAGAATGTAAAGAAATAAGAAGCGATGCAATGGATAAGACAGAGTCCGTCTGGGCAAAAATTACATTGGGGAAGATAATTAGTAAAGCCTCTCCTACGATAGTGCTTGGGGTGTGCTATAGACCTCTGGGATCTAATTTGGATATGGATAGAGCCCTTTTTAATGTCTTTAATAAAGTAAATACTAATGGAAACTGCGTGATCATGGGAGACTTTAACTTCCCAGATATAGACTGGAGGATCAGTGCTAGTAATAATAATAGGGCTCAGATTTTCCTAGATGAGATAGCTGATGGATTCCTTCATCAAGTAGTTGCTGAACCGACTAGAGGGGATGCCATTTTAGATTTAATTTTGGTGAGTAGCGAGGACCTCATAGAAGAAATGGTTGTAGGGGACAATCTTGGCTCAAGTGATCATGAGCTAATTCAGTTCAAACTGAATGGAAGGATTAACAAAAATAAATCTGCAACTAGAGTTTTTGATTTCAAACGGGCTGACTTTAAAAAATTAAGGAAATTAGTTAGGGAAGTGGATTGGACTGAAGAATTTACAGATCTAAAGGTAGAAGAGGCCTGGGATTACTTTAAATCAAAACTGCAGAAGCAATCAGAAGCCTGTATCCCAAGAAAGGGGAAAAAATTCATTGGAAGGAGTTGTAGACCAAGCTGGATGAGCAAGCATCTTAGAGAGGTGATTAAGAAGAAGCAGAAAGCATACAGGGAGTGGAAGATGGGAGGGATCAGCAAGGAAAGCTACCTAAATGAGGTCAGAACATGTAGGGATAAAGTGAGACAGGCTAAAAGTCAAGTAGAGTTGGACCTTGCAAAGGGAATTAAAACCAATAGTAAAAGGTTCTATAGCCATATAAATAAGAAGAAAACTAGGAAAGAAGAAGTGGGGCCGCTTAACACTGAGGATGGAGTGGAGGTTAAAGATAATTTAGGCATGGCCCAATATCTAAACAAATACTTTGCCTCAGTCTTTAATAAGGCTAAAGAGGATCTTAGGGATAATGGTAGCATGACAAATGGGAATGAGGATATGGAGGTTGATATTACCATATCTGATGTAGAAGCGAAACTGAAACAGCTTAATGGGACTAAATCAGGGGACCCAGATAATCTTCATCCAAGAATATTAAAGGAATTGGCACCTGAAATTGCAAGCCCATTAGCAAGGATTTTTAATGAATCTGTAAACTCAGGAGTAGTAATGAATGATTGGAGAATTGCTAATATAGTTCCTATTTTTAAGAAAGGAAAAAAAAGTGATCCGGGTAACTACAGGCCAGTTACTTTGACATCTGTAGTATGCAAGGTCCTGGAAAAAATTTTGAAGGAGAAATTAGTTAAAGGACATTGAAGTCAATGGTAAATGGGACAAAATACAACATGGTTTTACAAAAGGTAGATCGTGCCAAACCAACCTAATCTCCTTTTTTGAAAAAGTAACAGATTTTTTAGATAAAGGAAATGCAGTGGATCTAATTTACCTAGATTTCAGTAAGGCATTTGATACCGTGCCACATGGGGAATTATTAGTTAAATTGGAGAAGATGGGGATCAATATGAACATCAAAAGGTGGATAAGGAATTGGTTAAAGGGGAGACTGCAACGGGTCCTACTAAAAGGAGAACTGTCAGGTTGGAGGGAGGTTACCAGTGGAGTTCCTCAGGGATCGGTTTTTGGGACCAATCTTATTTAATCTTTTTATTACTGACCTTGGCACAAAAAGTGGGAGTGTGCTAATAAAGTTTGCAGATGATATAAAGCTGGGAGGTATTGCCAATTCAGAGAAGGATCGGGATATTATACAGGAGGATCTGGATGACCTTGTAAACTGGAGTAATAGTAATAAGATGAAATTTAATAGTGAGAAGTGTAAGGTTATGCATTGAGGGATTAATAACAAGAATTTTAGTTATAAGTTGGGGACGCATCAATTAGAAGTAACGGAAGAGGAGAAGGACCTTGGAGTATTGGTTGATCATAGGATGACTATGAGCTGCCAATGTGATATGGCTGTGAAAAAAGCTAATGCGGTTTTGGGATGCATCAGGAGAGGCATTTCCAGTAGGGATAAGGAGGTTTTAGTACCATTATACAAGGCACTGGTGAGACCTCACCTAGAATACTGTGTGCAGTTCTGGTCTCCCATGTTTAAAAAAGGATGAATTCAAACTGGAGCAGGTACAGAGAAGGGCTACTAGGATGATCCGAGGAATGGAAAACTTGTGTTATGAAAGGAGACTTAAGGAGCTTGGCTTGTTTAGCCTAACTAAAAGAAGGTTGAGGGGAGATATGATTGCTCTCTATAAATATATCAGAGGGATAAATACAGGAGAGGGAGAGGAATTATTTAAGCTCAGCACCAATGTGGACACGAGAACAAATGGGTATAAACTGGCCACCAGGAAGTTTAGACTTGAAATTAGACGAAGTTTTCTAACCATCAGAGGAGTGAAGTTTTGGAATAGCCTCCCAAGGGAAGCAGTGGGGGCAAAAGATCTGTCTGGTTTTAAGATTCTACTTGATAAGTTTATGAAGGAGCTGGTATGATGGGATAATGGGATTTTGGTAAGCAATTGATCTTTAAATATTCAGGGTAAATAGGACTAATCCCCTGAGATGGGATATTAGATGGATGGGATCTGAGTTACCCAGGAAAGAATTTTCTGTAGTACCTGGCTGGTGAATCTTGCCCATATGCTCAGGGTTTAGCTGATCACCATATTTGGGGTCGGGAAGGAATTTTCCTCCAGGGCAGATTGGAGAGGCCCTGAGGTTTTTCGCCTTCCTCTGTAGCATGGGGCACAGCTCACTTGAGGGAGGCTTCTCTGCTCCTTGAAGTCTTTAAACCATGATTTAAGGACTTCAATAGCTCAGACATAGATGAGGTTTTTTGTAGGAGTGGGTGGGTGAGATTCTGTGGCCTGCGCTGTGCAGGAGGTCGGACTAGATGATCAGAATGGTCCCTTCTGACCTTATTATCTATGATTCAGCAAGAGAAGGGGGAGGAAAAATTGACAGCAAATACATTATTCTTGTAGTTAAACTAAAGTGTTGCAAGAAGTAGAGACATATATCCAGACTGTAGTGTTCTTCTCCGCTCATGCTTTCAGAATCAGATCGGTCATTCAGCCACGGAAGAACTCCCTCTTATGGGTAAGCCATAGGGTACAGTCCCTGTCTGAAATAATCATCAGAGGAGTGTCCCGAACAGTCTTTACAAATATGTTAACTACCTCTAGTTTACTGGAAATCAAATTAACTAGAACAATGGTTTTCAACCTGTGGTCTGTGGACCCCTGAAGGTCTGCAGATTATGTCTAAGGGGTCCACAAATGGTTGCCATTATCACAGAACAGTGGTTTTCAACCTGCAGTGCGCCGACCCCTGGGGGTCTGCAGACTGTGTCTAAGATTTCCAAAGGGATCCACACCTCCTTTTGAAATTTTTTAGGAGTCTGCAAATAAAAAAAGGTTGAAAACCACTAAACTAGAGAAAAAACCTCTAATGTAGACATATCCTTTATGAACTTGGTTATTGTTTGATGACTAAGCTGACTGAATCAGTCCAAACAAGACTGAGATAATGTTGGTAGGTTGGGAGAAGAATCCTTGTAACCTATTTTGTAAATGTGGCCACTATTTATAACACAGACGCACAATTCTGGGTTGTTTAGATCTTGGGCTACTCCAGGATGTCCAAGTAGCAGCTGCGGTCATGGGTACTTTTTTCCACTTGTGCCTGGAAAGAAGTGTGTGACCATTCTTCTCCAATGCAGACCTTGACCCCCAATTACTGTCTCCTTTGTCACCTAGATATGCACTCTATATGGGCCACAGCTAGAGACCATGAGTGAAGAATTCTGCCACTTACTTAAAAAGTGGAGTATTATGTGGAAATTCCCCCGATGTTCTGTGCCGGCCGCCAATAGGTCTCCAGGCGGAATTTCTTGCTTTTCTCTAGTAAAACCTTAATTGTTTTGGGCCCTATTTACTGGATAGATACCCTCTCTCTGCCACATTACTCCAGTTGTGATCAGGTGAGGTGCTCAAGCTGAAACTCTCTTGCTGCATATCAGAGAGCTGCAGGCAGGGTATTCTCCATTTGCAGTCCTCTACATTGCACCTCACTGCCTGCCTTGGTCCACTGGAGCCTGCATTTGTGAATCCTCCAGGCACATGAACCCCACCTTACTCCACAAGCTGAGGATTGGAAACATTTGGGGTCAGCCTCATTTTTTCTCCTGAATACATATGTTTCTGTCATGGTGGGATGAACCATCCTTTATACAGTAATCTACTGCTATTTGTAACATTTGTTAATTTATTGTAAGGGTAC
This sequence comes from Dermochelys coriacea, assembly GCF_009764565.3. Lineage (NCBI taxonomy): Eukaryota > Metazoa > Chordata > Testudines > Dermochelyidae > Dermochelys > Dermochelys coriacea. The sequence continues at coordinate 199,881,656 of NC_050069.1, forward strand.
CCAGACCATAGTTGGAGTCACTTTAACTGCCTTTATAAAATTAAATAAATAAAAAATAGGAGTTTTATCCTTTATGTAATCCTAACCAGCTGTGACTGAGCTCCTTATAAACTGGTTTTTCAGGCTGGCTTCCTAATGAGAAGCAGGCCAGGATTTTGAGATGGTCTGACAAGAAATAAGTTTTTGCATTGTCATTCTTCAGAAGAGGAATCATTTGAATAATCATTATTTCTCCCCCTACACTCTCCTATCTTCATCCTTGCTTATTAGCCATGACCAAGTGTCTGACAGATTTTTGTAAAGGTAATGGTAATTCAGCAGATGTGCAACCCATCTTTGGGACTGCTTGAATGAACCCAAGCTTCTACTGAGGAATGCGTTTCATTTTTTAAAGAACACCTATTTGCCTGTAAGACCACCTATTGCCATTCTACCACAGGATCTCTGTGTTATAATTCTGGAAAATGACAAGAATTAACAGAGCAACTATATTTTATACGTCTGTATCCATGCATCTTTTACAACAACTGTGAATCAAGGAGCAAACTGGTCACCGTGCCATGCAAAAAAACAGCCTATGACAGATGTCCTGGAGAAGGAGAAACAGAAGGGTTCTCCTCGTGATGACAATGTGCCACTACTATATACTGTCATGCAGATGATCCAATCTCAGGAACAAATTGTGGCTTTGCATTACGGACAGATATCAGAGGTCTCATTCTACAACAGCTAGACAATGAACACTGGACATAAAACGTCACAATGTACTTACTGCAGTTCTACCACTGTCCTGATCCTCATGCTTGTAGCAATCTCCCTCTTCTTCGGAGTAGACTTCCTTCCCATAAGGAACCTAATTAATGGCTCTTCCAGGTGTGAGGTGACAAGAGAACCCTAATTTATAGGCTTTCCCCCACTACTTCTCTCTTGTTCTTAAGGATTCTCTAACATGGAATTAAAGAAGATAGAAGGCAGCAGTTTAAAAACAGAACAAATAGGTTTTCCTTCACTAGGGGCTAAACTAGAGAGTGGGGGGGTGGGTCTTCCTTAAATGAATATCAAATCCATTCTAAGCTTACCATGGACAATTTATCTTTGGTATAAACTTGAATAATGGTTTAACTAGCTCTGTCTCAGAGGCTGTGAATCACTAGAGGATCCTTAAACTTGTCCACCTCAACTTGCCAGAAAGAGCTCAAGTGAGACTAAGTAAGCCTCAGGAGAAATCTTTCCTGGTAGGAGATGGAGGGGCAATGAAAGCGTACCACAACAGAAAACCTCCCTAACAGGCATTATGTGGACAGTTTGGGAGCTGGAAGTGCTACTAAATGGAGAAGGTAGTATCACATTCCTGAAGCAAGAGCCAAAAGGGTAAGGGGTTTCTGTAGAGAGGAAAACCCTCTCTCCACTGGGTCTTCCATGACTGGATCTACTCATTATCAGAGAAGTGACTGGACATGGAGTCTGGGTTAAAGGCAAAGCAGTCAGCCAATGCCACTTTTTCCATGAAGTGAAGGAAATCTGCAAGGCAGCTGTAGTTGGGAACGTACAGATACAGACTGCACTGTAAAAAGAAGGAGCTCTCTCCATGTACCCACTAGTCATGCAGTTCAGACAAAGAGTCAGCGAAGAGAAGTGAAGCCCTATTTCTAACAGATTCCAATTACATTATTTTTGGTATGAACTTTAGCTTTCGCCACCTGACAATATTTAAAGGGCATATGTGAAAAATAATGTGGTTTATAACATCAATTTTTAAAGAAGAATGGTAGAAATGGTAGAAATTAAAGGAGAATGGTAGAAATGGTCTACTTGCCTCTCTTATTCAACATAATTCATAATTAAACAAGCTTTTTTTGAAATATAATATTTTACAAAAACATACTGAAAAGAAGTCTAAAAAAAGCTAAGATACAAAGAAAAGTTGTTTTTGAAGCCAGTGTGACATTTGAGTCCTGCTTCCATTACTAATGCGAAGTGCAATGCTGAGATAAAAGATGGCCAAGCAAAGCCAATAGCTTCTTTCCAGAACTCCTTCAGGTTTCGTGCCTTTCTGAACAGTACAAAGCCTTGAAACCACAAGACACAGTCTTAAGAAGTCCTTCTCTGCTTCCAGTAGGTTATTTAATTGACAAGTCATCCTTCTTCTAACCTCAATCCGATCTATATGGAGCCAGCTCTTAGTCCTTCTTCTCCATTCCAGTATGTCTTGAAGCAGGTTATTTAACCGACAACCTACCTCTTATTACTTGTGTAAAGGAAGAGAAATTTCTTATTTCAGGATTCTAAAAATAGATTAAAAGTAAGTGCTTTTTTTCATGGGCTAGCAGGGTAATTTGCTTAAATACTATACACTTTTTGCCAGATATTGATAGAAAATAAACCCATCCACCAGTGAAATATTTATTAATAATAGAAAAAAACTGGCTCTGGACACAAGATAACTTGATGAAAGTGTGAGAATAATGGATGTGGAATGTGATCAACTCCAAATAAGAAAGGAGATTAGAACAGTTTATTCAAACGCTACAGATCAAAGCTTTGTATTTCAAAAAGTAATCCTTTCATTTATCAAAAAAATTGTTTTCTAGGACAGGGGTTCTCAATCTTTTTCTTTCTGAGCTCCCTCCTCCCCACGTTATAAAAATTCCATGACCCACCTGTGCCACAACAACTGTTTTTCAGTAGATTAAAAAACAGGGCTGGCATTAGGAAGTAGCAAGCAGAGCAACTGGCCAGGGCCCCACACCATAGGGGGCCTGCAAAGTTAAATTGCTCGGCTGGAGCCCCGGGCAGCGGGGCTCGGGATTCGGCTTTCTGCCCTGGTCCCCATTGAGTCTAATGCTGGCCCTGCTCTCTGGTTTATTTTGGTGGATCCCCTGAAACCTGCTTGTGGTCCCTAAGGGGGCCCAGGACCCCTGGTTGAGAACTGCTGTTCTAGGAGATATTACAAAATAGGGAAATTAGGTACTGGGCATAAAGAGAGAGACAAGCCTGTGTACTGTACAATGAAAAAAATGAAATCATCGGTTCACACTGGAGTAAATCTTCTAACTACTGGCATAGGCAGAGCCAAATCTCATTATGTGCATACAGTTTAAACTGCAAACAGAGTTTATGTACCGATTAGTGGAGATTACGTAGAGAGGTAGTGCCATTTTTAAAAAATACATTATTACAAAGAACCCCTAGAGGTTCATATGAAGATGGTCTCTATTTCAGAGACAGTAAAATCACTGAGGCACATCATCACAGCAATGACTTACTACTCCTGCAGGAGTCAGTGGAGTTGAGCTAAGCATTGTTAATGCCCTCCCTACCAAGTGGATGTGTGAGATACAGTTTATAACTTGTAGGATTTTATTAGATTTTGAATATAGAGTTAACACATCTGCATAATTTGTCATCTTCTCCAGCCTCTCTCACGAATTGTGATACATTAAAAACACCTACACATTTAATATTTGAAAAGTTTTTACTTCTTGTCAATTCTAATAATACCAGAGGTGGCTATAAATCTTTGTCATACTTTGGGGAAAAAATCACTTTCACAATCCAACTACATGCATGGGAGGATATTAAATATTGAATCAAGCCGTTGAGACGTTTGAGTTGGTATGTCTCAGGTGTTGTTAAAATATATGTCCAGTGTTTTAATCTGTGTAAGACTATTTATCTTCATTAGGATTATTTATAACTGAAGCAGGTTGTAGTTTCTGAAGCTTTCAAACACAAACTGCTGATACTACCTCCAGTAGCACTAAAATGTTTTTGTTTGAATAAAGAATATTTGTAAATCATACTTAATTGTCTTTATAATACAATATAAAATATTCAACTAGAACTTTAACAACACTTTTGTACAAATACTTCAGAGATAGATTTAGCAACATATATCAACAGCCAGCACAACTGACTTGGGGAAAAATGAATAGATTTTTCCCATTTCTGTTTTATCCACAAGCATCCATAATTTCAACCCCCTCATCCTACTCCATCCCACCCAACCAGAATCCACATAGTGTAACGCTACATGCATCTTACTCAATACCACATTCTCTGCCATGTTTTCCCCTATGCCTGGAATGTCCTCCTGAATGCAAACTCCTCCCTTTACTGTATATCCGTACTCAAAACCTAGATAGTCCTACAGTTATGACCCTAACTCCCACAGCATGCTAATAAAATCTAACTTTAAAAACAAAAGCAACCGACAACTCTGACACAAGCAATAGCAGAACCTTATTTTGTGTAAACCTGCCTCTCCCTCATTCAGTATCAATTTCCATGCATCAAGTCATAATTCAATTGGGCCTGATCCTGCAACAACTCACACAAGCAATCCCTAGTCACATGAACAGTGCAGTTACTCACATTAGTGTTTGAAAGTTCATGCCATGAAACTGTAAAGTCCTTAGTAAAAAAAAAACCCTTTAGGCCAGGTCTTCAGCTTGCATAAACTGGTCTAGCTCCACTGATTTCAATGGAGCTATGCCAATTTAGATCAGGTAAGGATCTGACCCTATGTCTTTAACCCACCTCACCAGTTAGGAGACAGTGGAGATCACCTCTGAATAGCCAGTGAGCAGGTCCATATGTTAGCATATACATTTGAGGTTGAATTTTGCACCTGAGATGTTCGTTCACAGTATAGATGTTGTTTCAAAGAAACTGTGTAATTTTTAAGCCAACCACAGGATTTTTAGGAGTCGGACACAGATTTTTTGAATGTCTGAGGTTGGCAAGGATGTGTTTCACAGCCCTGAATCTGGAAATTTGATCATCATATGGGGAATTCGTCTCTGTAGTAGAAAGGGGACAATAGCAGTTTCTTTCCTCAACCTCAGTCCAGTAAGCACGAATTTTACATACACGGCAGACCACAGTTATTAATCTCTTTCTGGCTGATAATTTTGTTCCAGAAATCAGCTAGGGAGACGGAGAAAGGGGCTATGAAACTAGAGAACCAGGTAGCTTGGAAATGAAAAACGATTATAATTTCACCACCTCCTCTCCACATCATCTAAAAGCCCAGAAAAGAATAAAAGCAGGTGTGGATGAAAGTGTCCATATAAAAAGTCTAAACCACAAGGGCACCCTACAGCAGATTGATGATGAATGGGAGAGCCCTCAATAGCAGACTGGTGATTGATGAGAGTCTCCATGCAGCAGAACAGTGTAGGAGAGAAAGCACCCTTCAGCAAATTGGCAATGGGGAGTGAAGTGACAGGCAGCAAACCAATGACAGGGTGTGCAAAAAGTTTCCATTAACCACAATTTTTTAAGCCTGGCTGATAGGAGAACACACCCAAGCTAGTCAGTTCCCTCCACCCACAAACACGAAAGACTTAATTCAACCTTAGAGCTTCATTAACAATGCAACCACTCATAGAATTGGCAATAATAGAGCACGAGAGGTTGGGAAATGCTTTGCATGAACTGATTCCACAACTAGAATTTGGAGGGATAAAGGTCTAATGTCTGTTTATGTCCCAACTTGAGCTTTCCGTGGAATAATAGTATCTATTGGCCTCCAAAATCCCACACATAAGCAGGTATGAAATATGTACGGAGCCAAGTCTGTTCCTTCTATTCTATCTTCAACTGCTTACACGAATAAAAAGTCTGCAGATACTTGTACATGCATCAGGCTCGGCTTCATTTAATGTTTAAAAATAAAAATCCATTTTTGAACAAATGTGATGTCTTATACTTAATTTATTTGATATACACATGTTCACAAGCTATGTATCAAAAGGACACTTAAGGTATACTAGCCAATAAATACAATAACTAATGTGTGTTCATTTATCAGCTTTATGCATATTAAAGAAAAACACACAAACATATTTAATCAAAAATCAATTAAAACAAATATAGGCTTTGTACTATAATTTGAGGATATAGCCATCATTATTATTTACTTATTTGTACTGAGGGAGGAGGATCCCACTGTGCTAGATAATGTACAGATATATATCAAAATACCCCTGTAATAGAATCTAAAATCCCAAAATTAATCCAAAATAAGCATTTAGTTGTTTTGTTTTGGTATTGTAATTTTTAAACTAAATATTGTAACCACTAAAATCAGATTTAATAGGAAAACTCAAAAAATTGCCCTCCTTTCCCCTCTTCTTCCTGTTGATATCTACTTTAAACCAGATCTGATTCTCAGGCATTATCAATACGTACATTTAAGGATAATCTACACAAGGAAGTTGTACCAATTTAATGGTAAGGAATTGATTTATATTGATTTTGCTCAAGGCACTTTTAATCCAACTTTAAGAGTGTCCACTCAGTGGGTTTCCACCAATTTTACTTAAACAGTTTCTAAACGGATATAAAAGTCTGCACAAGGTGTATGTGTGTACATGTGTGTGTGTACAAGACCTAAGACCATGAACTTGCAGAGAGAACCACACAGGCAAGGCACTAAAGCTAAACTGAAACCCAATCAGTTTTATCATGTGGTTCCCTGTACAGGAATAAAATGCTGAGAATTAAATAGCACATTCATAAGTATACCTCAACGCTGATTGTAAGGGTGGGATTTTCAAAAGCACTCATTGTTGGCCTGTCTCTGCTCCCAATAAAGTCTCTCCAGGGGCAGCAGTCAAGTCAATGTCAAGTACTTTTGAAAATATTACTCAATGTTTTCTTTCATAAAAATATTTTTCTTGATCCTTTGAACTGAATACAGGATGCTACAGAGGGTTGAACATTCTTCTTGCCCTTATCTGCACCCTCTACAAACTTATGCAAAAGCTAGAGACCATTTGGCCTTGTGAGAAAATAAAACATATAGGACAAAGATAATGAGATATGAAATATAGCAGACCTATGTAAATCTGGGTATGTGCTACTTAAATCTACACATATTACTGAATAGCACACAAATAAATATACATTACTCTCTCCCCCAGTAAAAGTAATTTCATAAAGGAGCTCTGAATTTTGAATGATACATAGCTGAAAGAATATAGAAATGTTGTTGAATTCAGCTATAGACCATAACCCATTGAATTTACATAAATGTATACAAGGTTGTAATAACCCATGGAGTTCATTGCTTTAACTGATTTCTAGCGTGTACAAAATTCACATGGCTATATTTTTTTTAATTAGGATTAAATTTACTCCAGTGAAGAGAGCTTACACAAAGCTTCCCATACTATTTAAATTCCCATTGAAATCAAGAGGAGTTAGGCACTGAGGTGCTTTTAAAAATCCCACTAAGTATCTACTGCCATCTTTAGGTGTTAAATACCTTTAAAAATGTGGCCCTAACTTTTAAGAGCCTTTGTCTCACTGACAGTCATGCTATTTCAGGGGGGATCCCATGTCACCTTTGAAAATGGGATTTAAGCTCCTAACTGACTTAGGTGCTTTAGAAAATTTTCATCTTTCAAAATGTGCTTAGGTTGCATTAAAGTCAACAGAACTTTAGCATGTACTTAACCATGCCTAGACACCCTTAAGGACTGTACTGAATTGGGGCCTTAAATCCATACGTGCTGCTGTGTTTGTGCAGGAAGCCTCCTCTGCGATAGAATGAATTTCGCTCATACCAAATAAAACATTAGTTTAAAATAAAGAAATACTGTGAACCTATTTTTTTTAAAATACAACTGCATTTCAATTATAATTTAGATTCCATTAAAAATAATCTTTTCAAATCACATGGACTTAAATATAATGTCTACCCATTTTCATTCCACTCGATGATCCTCTCTTAAGTACTAAAATGTAAAATCCTGTCAACAGTTTACTACTTCATCTTAAACTGCAATTGTTAGAAAACATGACCTAAATGGTTTGAAGTAAGTCCTCTTTGTATCATACTTTTAGTTCTGCATAGTACCCATTGGTATGAGCTCAAAAACAACTGGAGATCAACACAGCACAGTATTAGTCACACAAGTGCTTCTGCCAATGGAAAATGAAGAAAAATGAAATTACACTACAAGGCTGCTGTATATTGTACTGTATAGGGTGAAGAGAAACCCTGCCATTCTACAGAGGAGAAGCATGTCAAGTAGGCAACAGTTTTATTATAGTGAAATTGCATTCACAAAAACTTCACTGTAAATGGGAAAAAAAACCCAAACAAACAGTTTACTATGGGCCTGATATAAAGCTCACTGAAATCAATGGTAGTCTTTCTTTTTATTTCAGTGGGCTTTGAATCAGATCCTGTATGAGAATCCACTATATGATTAAAGAAAGTGATGTGTGGCGATATCCAGACCCTACTGTGTGGTGAAATCCAGACCCTACTGAAGTCAATGTGAGTTCTGTCACTGACTTCAGCTGGGCCAGGATTTTACCCATGATATCCATACGTTCTATAGAGTGACGGAAGACTAAAGAATATAGGATTGCCAATTCATCACCCTTTCACAAGCAAAAAACAGTGAAAATTACTCAGATAGCAAATAAATCTGTTTGCAAATGAGAAAAAGAACAAGCACCCAGGGAAGAATATTTACTTTCAAATTTCCAATAATTTTACAAACAGAAACAGAAACTAAAATTATATATTATATGAAATATGGTACTAGACATTTTTTAAATATTTAGGCATCACCTTTGAAAGGAAAACAAGTTAGAAGAAACTGTATGGCTTATCTTCTTAGCCTTGTGTTTTAATGAAACTCTCAAGTATTAACTACCATGAAATCATCAATCTTCAGAAACATTTTAAAAGAGAAAGAAAAAAATTTAAAATGTTAACGCAAAACTAAAATATATAGTCTGAAAGTTGAAATTACTAATATAATAGTGTCCCTTTTAAGAGTGATATCTCTTATTTGAATTTATAATCAGTTCATTCACATTTTCCTTAGAAACCAACTTTAAATTTGTTATTTACCACTTTAATAGCGGCAGACAGAATGTACATTTTTATTGTATGGTCTGGTCTCGAGTTTTGACATGTGATTCTCATATCAAGTTTAGTATTTCAATGGGAAAATTGTCTTATCAGGCAGGCACACTTGTTATGTTTAAAAGCAGTGGTAAGACCATTCCTGGTTCCCCTCTGAGCTAAAGGGTTTCAAAGTAATACTCCAGTTAACCAATGATGGAAAATTCTGTAAAAGTGCTTATGACATTCACATTAATACTAACTAATGTCAGGTTTCAGAGTAGCAGCCATGTTAGTCTGTAGTCGCAAAAAGAAAAGGAATACTTGTGGCACCTTAGAGACTAACAAATTTATTTGAGCACAAGCTTTCGTGAGCTACAGCTCACTTCATCAGATGCATTCAGTGGAAAATACAGTGAGGAGATTTATATACACACGCACAGAGAACATGAAACAATGGGGTTTTATCATACACACCGTAAGGAGAGTAATCACTTAAGATGAGCTATTACCAGCAGGAAGGGGGATGGGGAGGAAGGAGGAAAACCTTTTGTGGTGATAATCAAGGTGGGCCATTTCCAGCAATTAACAAGAACGTCTGAGGAATAGTGGGGGGTGGGGGGGAAATAGTTTTACTTTGTGTAATGACCCATCCACTCCCAGTCTCTATTCAAGCCTAAATTAAATTGTATCCAGTTTGCAAATTAATTCCAATTCAGCAGTCTCTCCTTGGAGTCCCACCCCACCCCCCACTGTTCCTCAGACGTTCTTGTTAATTGCTGGAAATGGCCCACCTTGATTATCACCACAAAAGGTTTTCCTCCTCTCCCCCCCTCTCCTGCTGGTAATAGCTCATCTTAAGCGATCACTCTCCTTACAGTGTGTATGATAAAACCCATTGTTTCATGTTCTCTGTGTGTGTGTGTGTGTGTGTGTGTGTGTGTGTGTGTGTGTGTGTAAATCTCCTCACTGTATTTTCCACTGAATGCATCCGATGAAGTGAGCTGTAGCTCATGAAAGCTTATGCTCAAATAAATGTGTTAGTCTCTAAGGTGCCACAAGTACTCCTTTTCTCTTTGTGAATACAGACTAACACGGCTGCTACTCTGAAACCTGGCCTTAGTTAGTATTAATGGCATTACAATAAATACCAGACGAATCAGTGAATACTACTTTATTATTGTAAAGTTTTATCTTTTTAAGTGTACGGTATGACCTGCTTCAATACCCACTGAAGTCAACAGAAAGATACCTGTATGGTTTTTACTCTATAGGGGATAAATATTTGCAGGTTGTGTCAATATTTGCAACCACAAACAATGTCTACTTTTATTTTTGTGTAATAAGTAAAACATGAACAGCAAAGTGATGGTCACAAAAACATTTAAAAAAAATAAGGGCAACAGTGAGCCAGGTATATCTGCAGCCTTCTGAGCCAAGCAGACTGTAGAAGGATGTGTACGCTGGCTCTCCTGCATGCTGAACTTAAGGTCAGTCTACCTTGGAGCCACATATCTGTGGTCAAAGTATCCTTAGTGTTGGGACTTCCTCCGAGACCTCTTTCCAGTCGACTTCCCAAGAACTCAGCTCAGCTCCAGCCTTCGTCACTCAGGTATCTTTATTTGGCATACAACAGTGCTACATTGAGTTGATCAGACTCAAACGCAGGGGGATTGATGCAGGGTGCACCACAGCTACAAACTTGCACAGAAACCTTCTCCCTTTATATAAATTACACCTCCCACTGAATTTACAATACACTGCATCAACTTTTTTGGCTTGGCTACTTTTCAGAAACCAATCCCTGTGCAGCATGTGCTGTCCATGCTTCAACTTCCTCTTTTCCTCATCTCTACATTCCTACCTTATTTTGTCCCTGGTTATCTAGTTCATAGTAAATAGCTCCCTGAATGTTGTCCCTCTTATCTTAGTTGGCTCAGACATTCTCTGTCTAAGTGAGAGGTTGGATTACCTTTGGCACTCCTAACACAATGTTTTAGTGACAGGATTTCCCATTCCCCAGATCACCTTTTTTGTTATGGTGAAAATGGGTGCCTGTTAGCCCCCAACGGACCCTTCTTTTTCTCGCTGAGCAACAGAATTAAGCTGCAAGAGAAAGAAGTGCCATCTTCAGGAGATCATGATCCCTATACAATTCATCCACAGAATAAGTCAGGCCCATGCCCCAGTATTAGAGGGGCATGCACTGCTAAATTTATTTCCTTGATCCAATTGCTACATACAACAAGCCAGTAGTGTTCATAGGCAGTTATGTAACTGCTGAATGGCATTATATAGCCCTTAGTGAAGGAGAAGGACCTCTTTGGAGTCAGAAGCAATCAACATAGTTCCATACAATTTTGAAAGCAAGCAGAAATTCGGTCAACCAACAGCAACATTCCAGGAAGCAGCTTGTATCTGGTAGGGGCTCAACTTACATTATTTACTGTGTTATGAACTGTCATCCCATAGTTCGCTAAGGAGTCAAGTAGCTGGGTCAGGCAGTAAGCAGATGCACATAGGAAAAGTATTGTCTATCTGAGGCTGCTGCCCCTACTCCTGAATCCCCGCCTTGGAGCAGTGAACCACACCAATTCCACTGCCTAGAGCTTCTGCAGCCAAGGAAACAGGGATAGAATTAATCCCTCAATTCTTAAGTAATTTCTACAGTGAGCAAACAGTTCTTAGACAGCACAATGTGAGTCATGTGTCTGTTTTTCAAAATAAATAATTGCATAAAATTGTTAAACATACTTGCATGTCACAAAAACAAAATTTTAATTTTTTTTAATAGAAAATATTTTTTAAACAAGAGATGTAATTTAAACACTTGTTTTCTGAAAGTCATACTCTAATTTCCACTGTTCTTTAAAAAAATAAATTAATAGTAATAATCCAGAGGATTAGGGATCAGAGGTTAGTGCACAACCTTTTAATGAGCAAAGTATTTAAAGACTGATGACACAGTATATTTTTTCTCTCCAGTAATTTAGTACAGAAGTTCACATTGATTGCTTAAAAGACCATTCGATTTTATTTCCTATATTTAATTGTTCTTGCTGACTGATTAATGATTGCCTGGAGAAAGCAAAAGATTATTTTATTCATTTGGCATCATTAAAAACACTTTCAGCCTAACTCACTCATTCACATGCACTCTACATGCCCTTCAAGTTTTCACAAAACTGTGCAGATTATCTGCGTTTTGTGTAGAATTAAACCTAAAACCCCACCAAGCTCTCTAACCTGAACTAAACCCCTAACAATGCACGGAACAAAAAGGGGAGATTTTACCATTTCCAAAGAGCACTTATTCATATGACAAAGGAAAAACTATTGGCTTGCACAGAAACGTTTTGCATTGTCTGACAATTTATCTTCTCTGAGAAGGGCCTGTCACCTGTCTTATTGGTTTCATCTCTTTAGCATTGTGATGAAGTTCAACAGCTCCAGCAAACAAGGGCCAGCCTTAGGCCTCAAATTAGCAAAGCACTTTAAATATCTATTTAAACTCCTGATTAAGTCCCACTAAAGTCAATGGGACTTAATTACATGCTTAAAAGTTCAGAATATATTTATGTGCTTTGCTGAATTGAGGCCCTAGCGGGATCACTCATCTAACTCAACTCCCAATCTGTTGTGAAAGATGCTCAAAAAAGGTTCCTGCTTCTCAGTCTATCGACATTGGGTAAAAGGCTGGCTCCACTGAAGTTCGCAAAAAGAAAAGGAGTACTTGTGGCACCTTAGAGACTAACAAATTTATTTGAGCGTTAGTCTCTAAGGTGCCACAAGTACTCCTTTTCTTTTTGCGAATACAAACTAACACGGCTGCTACTCTGAAATCCACTGAAGTTGACTCCCACTGACGTCAATGGGGGATAGGATTTCATCCATGAGATTCAGGGATTCTACCAGGAGGTTTCCCTTTCTTCTCATCTTTTTCAGATCCTCCACTCTATCTCATTCTCCTCTGCCACCCCTGACACACAGGGAGGCAAGGCAGGACACAACTCTGCTATAACATAAGCCTGCTTGAGCTATCTAAGAGACAGCCACATCCCCATGAACGGGTCTACAGGCTTATTCAGAGGTGAGTGAGTAGATTCATAGTACAGGTAAATAAATAGTCTTAAAAGTAAGGCAAGGTAGAACTCCATTTCCTCTGTGAACAAGACACTCTGCTTTTATCATTGGCATATGACCCCATTCCGCAGCACCTTTGGGGACACTCACTTCACTAATGTACCCTTGAAGTACACAGGCTGTTGAATAGTGGAAGTAAATGCGTGGCTACGCAGGTGGTGTTGGCGAGAGGACTTTAGCTTCTTAGACAACAAGCTGATGTTCCCGGAAAAATTACTGTGCTGGGATGGGCTCCATCTATCAAACACTGGGAAGAGCTTTGGATATCATCTGGCTAACCTGATAAGAGGAGCTTTAAACTAGGTTCAATGGGGGATGGTGACAAAAATCCGCTCAATGCGCATCTAGGCTCAAGTAACGTAGATAAGGGGAAGGAGCTAATTTCTGGAGAAGAGTCTAGAAATCACAAGTGCATTAAAAAGGCAAAAATAAAAGCAACAGGCCAGTCTGCAAAATATCTTCTATGCCTGGATACAAATGCAAGGAATATGGGGAACAAACAGGATGAACTCAAAGTCATGGTATATGAAGAAAATTAGGACTTAACTGGCATCACAGAGACTTGGTGGGACAACTCCCATGATTGGGGTACCAGTAATGAGGGATATAGCTTGTTCCGAAAGGATAGGTATGGGAGGAAAAGGAGATGGTGTTGCGCTGTACGTCAAGAATCTATACACTTGCTCTCAGGTCCAAGAGGACGTGAGCGACAGACCTACTGAAAGTCTCTGGGTGAGGATAACAAGGGAAAAGAACAGAAGCAATGTTATGGTGGGGGGTGTATTACAGACCACCAAATCAGGAAGAGGAAGTAGATGAGTCATTCTACAAGTAAGTAACAAGATTAGCTAACACAAGAGCCACTATTGAAGTGAGCTGTAGCTCACGAAAGCTTATGCTCAAATAAATTTGTTAGTCTCTAAGGTGCCACAAGTACTCCTTTTCTTTTTGCGAATACAGACCAACACGGCTGCTACTCTGAAACCTATTAAATAGAGGATTTTAACTTCCCTGATATCTGTTGGAAGACTATTGCAGTAATGCATAATACATCCTGCAAATTCTTAGCATGTGTAGGGGACAGCTTTCTGATTCAGAAAGTTGACGAAACAACTAGGGGCTCACCCATTTTAGATCTGATTTTGACTAACAAGGATGAATTAGAGCTTGTCGTCACTACATGGGTAAGTCGACCTAAATTATGTGACTCCAACTACATGAATAACATAGCTGGAGTCAACATAGCTTAGGTCAACTTACCCTGGTGTCTTCATGACACTGAGTCGATGGGAGATGCTCTCCAGTCGACTTCCCTTACACTTCTTGGAGAGCTAGAGTACTGGGGTTGACAGGAGAGCACTGTGCCATCAATTTAACGGGTCTTCACTAATCTCCCCAATAGTGGAGACCAGCCCTTAGTTGCAAACATGAAGGTAGCCAGGAATTTGGGAGGAAGTGATCATGATCTGATAGAATTCAAGATCCTATGGAAAGGAGGACACAGGAACAGCAAAACAAGGACACTAGACTTCAAAAAGGCATATTTCAACCGACTCAGAGAAATACTAGGCAAAGTCCCATGGAAAGACCAACTAGGAAGAAAAGGAGCTGAAGGGGACTGGCATTTCTTAAAAGATGTAATATAGAGGCTCAACGTCAAGCTATTCTGATGCAGAGGAAAGATAACAAGAGCCACAGGAGGCCAATGTGGCTGCACAAGGAGCTTTTTAGCAATCTAAAAAACAAAAGGAATACATACAGGAAATGGAAGGAGGGTCATATCACCAAGGAAGTATACACAGGAATAGCACAAGTGTGTAGGGAGAACTTCAGGAAAGCCAAGGCCAAGGCCAGCTGTCAAGAAACTTTAGAGACAAGAAGGGTTTCTTCAAATATGTCAGACAAAAAAAGAAAGATCCAGGACAGTGTGGGTCCGCTGTAGAATGGAGAAGGTGAGCTGGTAACAGAAGATGATAGGCAGGCAGAGCTGCTCAAAGCCTACTTTGCTTCAGTCTTCTCACAAAAGGTAAACTTTGATTGGACAACTAGTGAAGTTACCACAGACATTAAAGGGGAAGGGATGCAGATTGGGATAAGTAAAGAACACGTCAGAGATCTTCTGACAAATCTGAATAAATTCCAGTCAGTCGAGCTGGATGCTATTCACCCGATGGTACTGAAGGAGTTAGCTGAAGAAATCTCGGCGCTACTGACAATAATGTTTACAAACTTATGGATGACACGAGAGGTCCCGGAAGACTAGAGAAGGGCTAACATAGTGCCCATCTTTAAGAAGGAGGAGCTGAGGAAATACAGACCTGTCAGCCTGACTTCAATACCTGGGAAGCTACTAGAGTAATGTATAAAACATTCAATTTGCTAATAACTCGAGGATGAAAGGGTAATCACTAGGAGCCAGCATGGAATTACCAAGAACAAATCATGCCAAACCAGCTTGATTTCCTTCTTTGACAGGATAACTGATTTGGTGGCTAGGGGAAATGTGATGGACATAAATATACTTGGACTTCAGCAAGGCTTTTGACACAGTCTCACATGACTTTCTGTTAAGTAAGCTGGGAAATGAGGACTTGACAGAACTGCCATTAAATGGATAAAAAACTGGTTAAACAACCACAAACAAAGAATAACTTATTAATGGAATGATGTTGGATTGGAGGGAGGTCTAAAGTGGACTTCCACAGGTATTTGTTCTGGGTTCGGGTGTTGTTTAACATCTTTATTAATGACCCGGATGTCGGTATAGAGAACATTCTGATCAAGTTTGCAGATGACATAAAGCAAGGAGGGCTTGCCAATACTTTGGAGGCTAGAGCTAAAATTCAGAGGGATCTAGATAAATTGGTTACTGGGCTATAGTTGAATTTCATTTGGTTGTCTTAAGACAAAAGTAAGATGCTACACTTAGGGAAGAAAAACCAAATGCACAAATATAAGAATGGGGAAAAACTGGCTTGGCAGCAGCACTGCTGAGAAGGATCTGGGAGTTGTGGTGGATTGCTACCTCACCAGGAGTCAGCTGTTGCAAAAAAAGCAAATGAAATTTTAGGTTGCATTAACAGAGGCATCGCATGCAAGTTACAGGAGGGGAGAGTACCGCTCTACTCAGTGCTGGTTAGGCCTCAGCTGGAGTACTGTGCCCAATTTTGGTAACAAATATATAGAACAGATGTAGAGAAAATGGATAGGATCCAAAGGTGAGCGACAAAGATAATCAAAGGGATGGAATGCAAGCCCCATAAGCAAAGGCTCAAGGAACTGGATATGTTTAGTTTGGAAAAGAGGAAATTAAGGGGACACATGACAGCAGTCTTCAGATACTTGAAAGGCTGCCATAAAAAAGATGGAGAAAAGTTGTTCTCTTTTACCACAGAGGCCAGAACAAGATGCAATGGGTTCAAACTACAGCAAAGCAGATTTAGATTAAATCTCAGGAAAAATTTCCTAACTGTAAAGAACACTAGGACAATGGAACAGACTGCCTCAGGAGGTTGTGGAAGTTTCTTCACTGGAGGTTTTTAAAAGGAGGCTTGATAGTCATCTCTCTTGGATAGTTTAGACACAACAAATCCTGCATCTTGGCAGAGGGTTAGACTAGATGACCCTTATGGTCCCTTCTAATCCTATGAATCTATAGAAGTAGTCAAGTAAATGGTCCTCCGACTGGGAAAGCATGCAGGAGTATATTTCAGTTCCCCCAGCCTAACCAGATCAACTTACCAGTTGAGTGATGGTGTCTACGGCCCTAGATGGTCCCTCTTTCAGCAACTATATTACAGTGGCAAAGAGCATGATTAGAAAAGCTTAAGAAAAAGGGATCAAAGTGTGTCCACAGTACCAACTTTGATTGGACAACTAGTGAAGTTACCATATCACAGACTGTGTCAAAAGCCTTGCTATATCCAAGTATCCAACCTTTCCAATTCTTCTGACAGATCACAGCAAACTAACTCAAAAAACCAACCATTACACATAAATAAACAAAGAGCGGAAGAGATGTATAGATGTGTAACATCCTCCTTTTCCTCCTTGATTGAGAGTGAAGGAGTGTCATTGTGGTGCTGCCATTATCAGAGTACAGTTTCAAACACTACTACATTAATGTGCACTGGGAAACTTAGTGCACGCCAGCAGGGTCCACGCAGACCAGTTAGTGTAGGACATATTAATGTGCACTTGAATTTACACCCCTCTGGTGTGGACTAAAGTACTGTGGAGACAAGCCCTCAGTAATAACTATAGATTACTCAATAAAATCATAACACTTAGCGAGTGCCATGTCACTCTCCCAAGTATGAAATGATCGCTGTATTTTCCCTAGAAGTATCTCCTTACCCAAAAGCAAAAAAATGCTTTTTAAGATCTTAAAGAACATGCAAATGTTGAGGTAGTAATCACTTGTTGAACCCAGATAGATATTTATACCGCTTCATGTGGCTTCCATCACCGTAGAATCTGAACAACTAGAAATCTTTAATATACATCCGCACAACCTGCTCGAGGTGAGATATGGGAAGTCGAGGCACAGAGATTATAGCTGAAATTTTCAAAAGGGGCCAAGGGATTTAGGTGCCCAGCTGCCAGTGACGACTACTGCAGATTGGAAGCCTCATTTCCTAAGGGCCCTTTGAAAATTGTAGCCTGAATGGCATGCCCAAGGTGACACAGGGAGTCTGTGGCAGAATCAGGGACTGAACCAAGATTTCATGAGTCCCAGTCCCATGCATTAACATTTTTTCCCTTTCCCAACTCCACAAAGACTGTCCATAATTAGGACTTTTTAAAATCATCATCAGCCATCAAGTCTACCTGATATAGTAGAGGTCCACCAAGTCTTAACTCCCACCGTCTTACTCCCTTTCCTACTCAGACAGACCTCCATTGGTCAATTTCTGACCCCACTGAACTCAATGGGAGTTTTCCATTGACTTTCATAGGTCTAAGACGTCAGCCTCGGACTTCAATAAGCCTTGCATGGATGACTTGTGATAAATCACTAAGTAACATAAAAGATTACTCGTTTCGCCACTATATTTAAACAGCGCCAGGGACTCATTCAGGGAAACATTACAGATTTTCAATAACAGAGAAAAATATATTAGAGGGCTTTAATGACTGTTGTAAATAGCATTTTTCTCTCATCAAAATTTATTCATATGTATAATAAAGCCAAGTCTATGTTTTTTGTTAATGTTTTCCAAGCAGTATATTTTCATCTAGAAAGTCATCTGAATAAAATGGTATGGTGAAACTTTAGTAAATAGGGGGAAAGTAATTAAAATTTCCCTTTTAAAGATAAAAATATAGAGTTTTTGAAGTTTAATTACATAGCTAAAACCAATACAACAACATATCTAATTTGCTTAAGCAATTATTGATTCAAATCAATGACTGAATACTGTCGCCCTAATAAGATTCACATGTAACATTTTTTTTGAAGTTTCACAAATAGTTCACATGGTACATTTACAAATAAATCAATTAATATTGTCTGAAAGACCAATATATGCACAATATGAAAAACAGTTTTAGCTATTTTATGCTCTCCACAGAACAGCTTTACCCTCTGATTAATTTTAATTTACTTTAAAGGATTTCATTGGACTGAAACTTTAATTAAAAAAGAAATGGAAAAGTCTATAAGGTCTGCATAGCATCAATTACTTTGACTTGATATCTTGCACTTCAACTACCCTTTGTACATATGGTTCCTGTTAAAATAATTGAAAAGTACTTCTGAACAATGTCACCCACACATCCACACTAAGAGCTAGAGGATATAGTAACATTAAACTTCACTAATATTAATAAAGAAACAATTAATTCTTCATTACCTGTTTCTAAAATACATCAAACTCCTTCAGTTCAAACCCAAATAAAACATTACATGTGCCTGTCAGTGTAAAGGGTAATTATCATCATCATTATAATTTATACTGCTTTGTTATAAGTCTAATGTCTCATTTATTTATAAAGCTTCTTGGCTGCCATTTAAATAACCTCTCTGAAATATTAAACTATAATCTGGCTGTTACTAAGCAAACTCCCACATCCTCCCTCAACTACTCCCTTGTAAATTAGAGGCAACATTTTACATTACACTTTTTTTTAAAGGAACAGACATCATTTACATTTCCATATCATAGTGCATCAGTAAAACATACTAAAACAATATTTTCTGTTAATTTATCTACAAAAACATACATACAGTGGGCTAAATTCAATCCCAATAAATGTGGCCATTAAAAAAAATCAATAGAATAAAGGATAATTGTGAGATACTCAAAGAAGTTGCCCCATGGAACAATTATAAAGGGCCAGATTCAAAGACCACTGAAGACAGAGAAGAGACTCCCATTCACTTCCAATAGTGGTTTTGGATCAGGCAAAAAAAACACCCCTCAATACTTTAATTATTAAAAAAAGAATTTTTACAACTTTTGCCTACTCTAATTATCATCAAATTACAAGCCTCTGAAGTGTACCTGGCATATTGCCTGGCATGTTTATTGCTATTTATAAATTAGGCACTTGTCTAAGAATGCAAATGTTATGCATCTTTGACTAAATGAGCCAGAGATGACCAGATATCCTTTTTTATGGGACTACTAAATAATTATATTACAACAATAGATTATGAATGTAACATTAAAGAAGAAAATTGTTACAAATATTATTAAATAATATCTTGTCAAAACTTTTCAACCAAAAATATAGGAAAATAATGTTACCAATTCTATGCCTGCCAAGAATAATTCCCGAGATCTATGTACAAGAGTAATAAAAAATATAAATCTACAGTGCCTCTATTAATCCTGGTAATACGGTACTAGCAATTATTTTTGTATTTTACATTCATAAGTTAAAATATGCTCCCAATGCCTACTGTAGTGGTCATTAAAGTTTCCCCTGCCTCAATCAGCATAACTAATGATGCCTTATGACAGAATACAGTATCTAATGAAAAGCTGAACAAAGTCTCATTGCAGCAATACTGTTCATGATTTAGTATTCTGAACTTGTTCAGTCCAACATATTTTATTCTGTGGACATTATCACCTCTCAGAAAATTACATTTCAATGAACTTGTCAAGAAAAAAGTAATGAAATAACCAGGCAACGTAAATCAATTACAGTCATTTGTTGTGTGTTATTCTTTTAGGGCCTAACCCTGGAAATGATACTAGCTGTAGTACTTATTACTATAGTGAGTCTCACTGGGTTTAATGGGACTACAGCTGGCAACAAACACTACTACTGTACTAGAGGTAGAGGTGAAATCCTGACAACGTTCAGGTAAATGGGAGTTTTGCCATTGATGTCAATAGAGACAAGATTTCACCCTAAGCATTCAGTAGATTGGGTCCTTAGTTTTCTGTGTTTATTTGCTGGAACGTCGTAACATTAAAAATAGAGATGTCCTGGGGCAATCACATTTTCGTGAACAAATTCACTGCTCAGACTTTCAGGGTGATAGCCTACCATTTTTCTATATGAGCAAATACTGTTGCCATCAATGAAAGTCCTGTGTAAATATCAAGGGTGGAATAGGAGGTAATGAATGCACATATTCCAACACTCTGTTCCCCATGTGACAATGAAAAGCTAGTGCCACATCCCATGGTAGCACATGATTAGTAACTTGAATTGGTCAGAAGAACAAGATGCAGTTCCCTATCTTGTTTCATCAGCAGAGGTCAGTACACGAATTATTTAAGGAACAGTAGCTAGATTTTCAAAGATATTTAGGCATCTAGAGACTCCAGTGCCTAATGAGATTTTCAAAGCAGGTTAGGGACTTAACTAATACTGAAATCAATTCAATGGGAGTAAGGCACTTACCTGCAGAGACATTTTTAAAAATCATCCTAGGTGCTTACCTGTACCTTTAAGCACCTAAATCTCTTTCAAAATCTGACCCAGTCTCCCTCCCTCACCCAAATCCATCTTTTTTCACATACAAAGCAAGCACATTAAGTCCCATTTTCAGACGCACCTACATGACTTAGAGCCTACATCCCAATGAAAGTTAGAGGAACTTAACTCCTAAGTCACCTAGGCTCTCTTTAAAAAATTTCCCACTGTCTCTAACACTGCCAGTCTCAGAACCAATATCTTCGGATAAAATTTAGTGAAAAGAGTTTTACCACTTTTTACTACTATGAGCATTGCAGAGTCAACACAATTCAGATAGAGTAAGTGGCAGTCTATTTTCTTCTTGTGTTTCAACAGATTAGTTCGAAGACCGCAGCTTATGCGTTAGCAAGTGAGACCATCTATTATTGGTGTTATGTCTACTAACATGATCAGCAATGAAATAAATTAACAATATTGCCATATGAATTTTCATCTAAAGGCTTCAGATTTAGCCCTTATATGATCGGGGCAATTTAAATATCTCACAGCTACAGTTTCCAACTGTCTGAAGTTTCAGTAACTTACAATACTGCATTACTTACAATACAATACTGCATTGGTTTACATTTAGTTTACAGTTTTATGGTTATCTTCATAAATACAGAAGCTAGAAAGATTTATAAAAAATAAATAAAGCGTAAAGTCTGAAGCACCATTCTATGGGAAAATGTGGGATTCCATAGCAAATTCTACAGCTGCAGAATCAGAAAATACACAGGGCTCCGGACAAGGCAGACATAATTGACTAGATGCGTAACAGTGGGACAGACAAGATTCAATCTCAAAATAATGTAAGTATTTCCTTATTTAGTTCTTGCCCTTGTAATCAGACATTTTTTGTGCATCTATCAGACTACAGCCTACCTTACAAGAGAGGACTCCTTAGTCTATGCCCTTTTGCATGAAAATCCAAAGCAGGTTAGGCTCCAGGAATTCTTTCACTACCTCTTCTTAGAGGTAGAAAGACTCTCTGAACAGTCTGCATGAAATTCCCAAATAGCAGTTTAAGTCTTAAGTAGTCTAATCAAAAACAAGATTATTAAACCAGATCAAAACATGAGAAACTGTTTGTATAACATGTAATCTTATATTTGGCATAAAATAAGATAGAAAGGTGCAGTACACATTAAGGTCAAGTCTACATGGGGACACTCAAGAAACTTAAGGCAAATCAACTGAAGGTGTGAAATCAATGCATATAAATTAAAGTGAGTTAAAATCCTATGTGGATGCTCTCATTCTGTGCAACTGTGCAGCAGAATTCTGGATACAGTCTCTGTGGATGGCACATAGTTGCATCCATTTGTAGTATGAAATTGACCACAAAAGGATATTCAGATTTAAAGGCCAAAAAAGGTTCTGAGTCTGATCTAGAATCCTTGAAGGAAGCTTAAATTACAGAGAATTAAAGCCATATTACTCCTGAGCATCTACATGAGGGTTTAACAAACCTGAATTTCTAAGCATTGACTTCACACTTTCAGTAGATTCATGTTAACTTTCCTGAATATCTGTAGGTAGACAGGCTCTAAACTATACTTACAGTGAATTTTTAAAAAATGGAAACAACTGCAGAGTACTTTCACCTAGTCTCCCAGCTGATCCAGTGTGTCAAAGCTACATTCCACTTTGCTCCACCACTCAGGTGCCTTTGACTTCACTGCCTTAATTCTCATACCAGGCCCCTCCCACCACAAAGTGTGTTCCCCTAGAATCTGTCCCCGGATTCATTCAGGATTATATTCAATATGGCTAAGCAGGTTCAGCTTCTGCTTTCTTGCTCCTGCAGCTTATAACCCTTGAAGGTAGATCCAAAGAATGGAGTACTTTCAGTTCACATTTACAATCCCCCATCCTCTGCTGTCCCCCACCAATGGTGTTAACCTTACAGACAGCTCAGGTCTCCTTTGCTTATAATATTTGAAGAGATGGGGTTCATAATTCTTAGACTTCTCATTTGACATTAATTATGTTTTATATTAAATGTGACAGAGCAAAAAACAATCTGCCACACTCACTGTGTTAATCAAACACACAAGCAAACATAGGCCAACAGTTTCAATGTGCACCTGCAACATGGGGGGGGGGAAATCCCTGTGAATTAGAATTCTATGGACAGCTAATCTTCCTCAGCTGAATCTTGCGTGCTATATTACAAATTTAAGCAATTTTTGGTGGTGCAATTTACAGCTCATCAGTTAAGAAAAATGTTTTAACAAAATGGGCAAGTTACATTTTAAAATGTATTTTTACAGAAATCAGAATTGGAAAAGATTTATGAGGTCAATTAGCCTATTTTGTTGCCAGACTTTCCTGACAATCTACTGTATCCTACAGCAGTTAGTGCGGTTTTCAGTGACTCAATAAATGAGGCTTCTCCCAGTTCCCTTGTGTGACAAAGTGCAATAGAGTAAGCCATTAAGAAACTTTCCTTCATGTTCAGCTTAAATTTTCTTTAGTTTAATTTTTTCATTTATACTAATTATGTCTCATTGAAATACACTAAACAATTCCTCTCCCTTTTTGGTATTTACATCATTCAGATGTAGGTAAACAATTAGTCGTCATTAACCAATATTTAGGGTTTTTTTTGGTTTTTTTGGTTTTTATAAATCTTTCCTCGTAAGTCAATTCCTCCAGCCCATTAATCAAGGTTTAGTTTACTTATTTTCCGTGTATAACAGCATCTTGGTGTCAGATGCTTTATCTTATCCCAGATGCTTTTCAGTAAGAAGAAAATGATCCAATACTACTCACTTCAATGTTTTTCTATTTTGAAAAAAAAAATATACTAACTGGGGGGGAAGGAGTTCCATTTGCCCTTAGTTTGACTTCACTACAGTCCACATTAACAGAAACAGCAGCTAAACCGTCTTTGAAACTTTATTCACCATAACCAGAAAAAAAGAGCTGGTGAAATTCCTTTAAAATATGCTTTAATCTAGCTGGAATGCCATAAATTGCTTCCAGATGTGCTCCATACAAAAGTCAATCATAGCTATTTATACTGACACTCTGCAGTCCAAACAATCTGAATCCAAATGCCATGTCTCCGCTACAATAAAGCTATAAATGTCAGGTTTGTTGAATTTGGAGAGGTGTTGAAGAGTTCATGCTAGTTTGCTTTTGAGCTATTTGTAAGCCAGCAATTTAAAAAAAAAAAAAAAAAAAAAAAAAATTTTTTTTTAATAGACCCTGTACTTGTTGAGCAATTCTTAAAGTACACCTGACACCTTCCAATTATGACCTTGAAAGTGCCACAGGTTACAAGTTGAAATTCATTTCACAAGTTAGAAAAATGTAGCACTTAGGCAGGGAGCCAAGAAAAACTGAAGCACTTGGCAGGACTCCCATGCCCTCTCTTAGGCCGAACACACACATAGTACACCTGGGACTAAATGAACTACAGTAAACGAAGCAACACAATCTCACTGTAATAATACTTCTATTCAAGAAGCTTCCAAAGTATGGGAAATAGCATCTTTTCTCGCGACAAAAAAAGGTAGTGAGGAAACGGCCAATATGTCCCTCGGCCCGCGCCACTTCCAGCAGCTCCCATTGGCCTGGAGCAGCGAACCGCGGCCACTGTGAGCCGCGATCAGCCGAACCTACAGACGCGGCAGGTAAACAAAACAGCCGGGCCCGCCAGGAGCTTTCCCTGCACAAGCGGTGGAACAAGTTTGGGAACCACTGTCCTAATCAATTGTTTTGCACGCAAAATAGTCAGTGTTCCTCACCTGGGAAAATTATAACCAACATTCAGATGAAATGATGACCTACGATTATTCCACACTATTTCAGAAAAGTACATTTATGTATATTACGCACAGAATTTTCTGGTTGGTTTCCTAGGCTTCATTATGAAACATTTTTTCTAGAAATCTGAATCTATAGTTTGATCTCTATAGAAATGTTCAGAGTTTTAATTTTGGGATTTCGTCTGTATAGGGAGGTGGGGAATTTTCTCACCTTTTGCTTGTAATTTGAAGGGTTTAAAATGTTTAGGAAAGACAAGATAAGTAATGACCCCGCAAGTACTGTTATTCTTCAACTTCCTTGTCCTTTATTTTTCTTTCCTCCGCTTCTTCATCCCCTCCTCCAGTTTTCCCTTTTCTTCCACTATTCTTTGCCCTTCCCAAGGGCAGGACAATTCCTTACAAGGCCTCTGCTTCCTTCTAGGTGGAGCCTTAACACTAAGGTCTTGTCTACACTATACAATTAAGTCAACCTGTGTTAGGTCGACATACAGCCCCTGCACTAATTACTGCGATTTTTCATGTCCATACAACACTCCTTCTGCCAATGGTGCACACCCTCACCAAGAAGTGCTTGTACCAATTTAAGTGGGATAGTGTGGGGGGCTGAGAGCTCGGCATAGAGCTCCCAGCGGGGAGCCCAGCTGCCCGGTGCCAAGAGCCTGGCCTGTTGGCTCGACATGGAGCTCTCAGCTGTATTATCCAAACAGGGCTTAATCCTTTCTTATAAATAAGTATCTCACACTTACAGCCCTCATGGTTTACACTGTCAATTATACATGTATTAATGATTCCCAATAATACAAACTGATTGGATCAACTATAACATACCTGAATCAGTGATTGCCCACTCTGGTCTCAATGATTCACACAACAAAGGAATCTTGGACATTTCCATTCAAACTATTTTTTTCTTTCTTTGCTTTTATTTTTAAAAAACTGGTAAAAAGAAAAAATATGTTTGAGTAATGTTACATTTTAGATACAAATCCAGAAGAGACCAAGGAAATTCATAATTAGACTCTCAGACATTAAGGAACCATCATGATCACTTAGTCTGACCTCCTGCACATTGCAGGCCACAGAACCTCGCCTACCCACTCCTGTGATAGACCCACAACCTTTGGCTGAATTACTGAAGAACTCAAATCATGACTTAAAGACTTCAAGTTACAGAGAATCCACCATTTACACCAGTTTAAACCTAGAAGTGACCCATGTCCAGTGCTGCAGAGGAAGGCAAAAAAACCCAAAAAACCACAGGTGTCTACCAATCTGACCCAGGGGAAATTCTTTCCCAATCTCAAATATGATGATCAGTTAGACCCTGAGCACTAGGGCAAGACCCATCAGCCAGACACCTGGGAAAGACTCATCTGTAGTAACTCAGAGCCCTCCCCATCTAGCATCCATTCACCAGCCATTGGAGATATTCGCTGCTAGCAGTTGCAGATCAGTTACCTGCCATTGTAAGCACTCTCATCATGCCATCCCCTCCACAAATTTATCAAGCTCAATCTTGAAGCCAGTTAGGTTTTTTGTCCCCACTGCTCCCCTTGGAAGGCTGTTCCAGAACTTCACTCCTCTTATGGTTGGAAATCTTCATCTAATTTCAAGCCTAAACATGTTGATAATCAGTTTATATCCATTTGTTTTTGTGTCAGCATTGGGGCTTATTTTAAATAACTCTTCTCCCTCCCTGGTATTTAGCTCTCTGATGTATTTATAGAGAGTAATCATATCTCCCCTCAGTTTATTTTTTGGTTAAGCTAAACAAGCCAAGCTCTTTGACTGTTTTATAAGGTAGGTTTTCCATTACTCTGATCATCCTAGTAGCTCTTCTCTGCACCTGTTAAGGATTACACTCCCACTCGACCTGGCTTTATTCAGTGTTTATATCAGACAATGGGATTTTTCTAGGGTGCATCACACTGAGCCAATACAGCAATAATTAAATCTTCCAGTGAAAGCTAAGGGAGCTGCCTAAGGCAATGCAGAGAAGCAAGTGCCACACTATAGTAGTTCCATTATATATTTCTGACCCGGTCTCCTTTTACATTTCCCTTGCCTTTTCCACTTTGCCAAGGATGTCAACCTTGGTACTCCTTTTAATCTCTCTCTCTCAGACATCTCCATGTTTACTACACAATGCTTTTTATTTTTAGACTGCCAATACTATTTGTCAAGTCTTTCCCTCATTCAAATCACTCTGCAGCACTGTACAAGAAAAAAAAAAAAGGGAGTGTTTCATACACACCACATTTTATCCTCTAAGATGTGTGACCTGAGTAACGGCCTTATCCTTTATCAAAAACCCATGTTCCTCTTCAAAATGTTCTCTCTTTTCTCGGTGGGTTATAGCCTTACTTGTTTGTCAGTCCTACCACTTCAACTGTAAAATCTTTGAATCAGGAACTTATTTACACACTTTCTGTGAACCACGTAGCACACTTGTGGGCACTATAAAACGTCATAAATTGGACAATGATGATAATCACCACTGGCCAGCATTAGACCCTAGGGGTCTATTCTGCCTTCTGTTGTGAATCTCCTAAACCATGAAAGGGACGACAAGAAATTAAACTAAACTATTAATCCATCCCATTCCAGCATCCAACAAAAAGCACCACCATATCTCCAGATATGCATAGCTCCTGCACTTGAAGTGGCTGGTCCGCAAAAAAGAGGGAAATTGAGAGCAAAAGTAAGTGGATTTTGCAAACTACATAAATTCTTCATAGGCTACTGTTTCAAACAGGTAGTTCTGCAGCCACTAGTACAATCAAAATTTCTGTCAGAACCTTGTAATTTTTTGTTTTGTTTCTTTAGATTTTTTCATTGCTTATTTGAAATGGAGACCTTTACATTTAAAAAAAAAAACAACAAGCCATATGTCTACAACATTTACAGTAATATTAAAGTAACAAATGAAGATCCTGAGCCTCAGATGTATAACCAGTAGAGAATTGGCTGGATGAATCAGTTTTTGCACCTTTTTCAGTTAAACCAGAGATCTAAATGCAAAATGTAGCATTCAGTAGTGACTGTATAACATCCCCGGAGGAGCATATCCATAAACCATTCAATGGATCACACTCAGCCGTACAATACAGTATATATTCCCACACAAAAAAAAACTTCACTAAGGTTAAATTAAGGTTGCAAGATCCATACATCATATTTATCATATTTCTGCATTTTCTTTCATAGACTTCATTAGAACAACATGTCACTGTTGTTCGGTTATCACAAACAGATCCATCTTTCCAAATAGCATCTGAGCCTGAACTGAGCTCCAAGACTCAGTGACATGCAGCATGGTCATGTGAGATTTACCAGGGCCCTCAGGCCTTACTTAGAGACTGCACTCAACACAACTGATGTTCCATTTTGGCAAAGCTGTGCTGACCTTTCCTTAAAATGTCTTCATTAGAATTTCAAGCTTCTTATCCATTCCTGAGCTTGCTAGGAACAAAGTCTCTCTCACTATCATTTTTATCTACCCTAGGTATTCTGACTGGTAAAGTAACACTTCAGGCCAATTCTTCAGTGGAATCAGGAGAACTCCAGTGAAGCCTTCAGAGCTGTGCTGATTTACTGCAGCTGAAGATCCAGCCTTTTATGGTGCACCTCAGTGTCCATGATCTATAGGATTATGTGCTCAAT
Source organism: Dermochelys coriacea (assembly GCF_009764565.3). Lineage (NCBI taxonomy): Eukaryota > Metazoa > Chordata > Testudines > Dermochelyidae > Dermochelys > Dermochelys coriacea. The sequence goes on from NC_050069.1 coordinate 199,910,030, forward strand.
ACTCTCATAGGTCAGTATACCTAAAAACAAACTGAGTATTTCTAAAAACCAACCCAGTAAAAGAAAAAAAATAACAGTAACAAATACAGTGCTCTCTGCATTCACTGAATGTCGCACTCGTCCTGTAAATTTGTTGGAAAAGACTAGCTGCAGTGCTGTTGATGCAAGTCTCCATCTTCTATTTCGGCAGTTCATTGTCACTAACACTAATAGTAGCTGCAAGGCTCAAAGGATCACATCCTTTAGCCAAGATGAGGGCTGTGCAATGCCTGATTACAAAAGAAATGGCACAATTCTTCTCAGTACTGGAGAAGGGATCAACAACCTGTAAGAAGTCCACAGGGCTAAATCATTTCAATTGTACAGGAGTTTTTGAGAGAGGCTACAGTTGGGCCAGAAGAAGTGCTAGGGCATAGCACATACTTTTGCCAGCAGGCTCATTTGCCAGCAGACTCCTCAGCTGCCACGATGCAGCAATATCAGTCACTGAGCAAAGGGCAGAGTTCAGGCCCCTTTTCTCCTGACTTGTGTGTAACCTTCCAGCAAAAAGCCCATTTACTGATTTTGCACCAGGGAGAGGATGTAGCTAACAGACAGGAAAATATGTAATAATTCACAAGTGATAGTCACTTGATACCTATTTGCTGTACACCTTCAACCACAAGAGCTGTTTGGCTGTTCCCTCTAATAGTTTTCTGAAGTTATTGCTTTTATGCAAAAAAATTAACAATTATTTTGGACTAATTGGCTATTGAGTCTGTTTTAACAGAGAGCCTCACAACTGCAATTTATTTCAGCCAATCAAATTATTCTTTTAGAAAATGCCTGTTACTCAAATTTCAATAACTATCATAATTTCCCAAGTCTGTCCGAATTAAATTATGACTCTCCTCAGAAAGGCTCTACCAATTCCCTACCAGTTTGTATATGATGGTAACATTCAAAAAGTGAGTGACCTGTCTGTAAGAAGAAAAGGAATACTTGTGGCACCGTAGACACTAACAAATTTATTTGAGCATAAGCTTTTGTGAGCTACAGCTCACTGCATCGGATCCATGTAGTGGAAAATACAGTGGGGAGATTTATATACACAGAGAACATGAGAGAGTGGGTGTTACCATACACACTGTGACAAGAGTGATATGGTAAGGTGAACTATTACCAGCAGGAGAGCGGGGGCGAGGCGGGAAACCTTTTGTAGTGATAATCAAGGTGGGCCATTTCCAGCAGTTGACAAGAATGTGCGAGGAACAGTGCGGGGGTGGGGGGAAGGGAAATAAACATGGGGAAATAGTTTTACTTTTTGCAATGACACATCCACTAAGTTTCATTACAAAAAGTAAAACTATTTCCCCATGTTTATTCCACCCCCTCACTGTTCCTCACACGTTCTTGGGGTCCCCCCACATCCCGCTCTCCTGCTGGTAATAGCTCACCTTACCTGATCACTCTTGTCACAGTGTATATGGGAACACCCATTGTTTCATGTTCTCTGTGTATATAAATCTCCCCACTGTATTTTCCACTACATGCATCCGATGAAGTGAACTGTAGCTCACAAAAGCTTATTCTCAAATAAATTTGTTAGTCTCTACGGTGCCACAAGTACTCCTTTTCTTTTTGCAGATATAGACTAACACAGCTGCTACTCTGAAACCTGACTTTTCTGTGTGCACTAAGGTTATGGGGTTTGTTTGTTTGTTTTTTGATTGCGTCAACTAGTTATCCACTCACCTCGAAACAAACATTTCAAATCAGTGCACTAGTGACCTTGAAAAAAATGTCACAGGGCCCCAAAAAGCCACAAACCTTTTCTTAAGGGCATGTTAATACATTTTAATGACTGGTTCAGACTTAAACTAGGGGCAACAGAATAAATTTCCATGAAAACCAACTCCACTGTGGTGTTCAAGAAATGGAAACAAATAGAGATGAATTAGTCCAGACTACCACCTAATACTGCATGTACAGTTTAGCTTCAACTCTTGCATCAGTAGTCCTAATGATACATTCCAGTAATAATAGTGGCTTAACCAAAAATATTTTTCACTACAGGAAAGTCCCAGCTATAATAAATCAGTTTCTGTTTGCTGAAAACCCTTGCTTCATAAGCACTATTTGAACAGAAATACCAGCATTGGGACATCATCTACAGTTTCTCCTACTCCTTACCTAAGCCAAACTCCAAGTGGACTGGGTCAAGCTTAGAGTAACAGCAATGTCATGTTGATCCATTATTCTGGGCCCATGCTAAAGAAAAAGGAATACAGAGAATATGCTCAAGTGGCTATCAGTTATTCAATTAAAGTAATTATGCCTTCAAGTGTCAGTAAAGTGAAAAGCAAGCTTCAAGATAAGCCATACAAGGAATGTTAATGTTAAGGTCAGTAAGACAGGAGCGCACACATTACTCATTTTATCCTTTATCTAGTCCTCAAATGTAGCTCTTGGGGGTTCCAATGTAAGACTTTCATTAAATGATATACAACCAATGGAGAAGACTGATCCAGAACACCAGGACAAACCCAAGTGCACAGGCTAAACAGCATTTACTAATATAGGACAGTGTGTATGTTACACAAATAGTCAATTTTTGAGGCATATAAGCCAAATAAAGAAAACCACCAAAAAAATTAAAAAGGAGTTTGGCGAGCAATTCTAAATAATGGTTCATGTGTGGATAAGCCAATCCCACAGACCAGTCTTCACCAATTATATAGCGCTCTCTTCATCCCATACCTCATTTACCATAACTCTATGACAATTTTTTTTTAAAATCTCTCCCTCCCTCGTAAGATAGCTATCCTAATTCTTTTCTTCTGATATCTTTCTGCTGAACCTCCATTAGCCTGAAAAAATATTAGCTTGGATTCAGTATTTTCAATGCATTTTCTTTTTTTAAATCAGCTAATAGAAATCATATCAGACTACAGTACTGGTACAGAATCTCTCGTCTCTCTGCTCAGTGTAGTCTAAGGAAACACTGCAACACAATGCTCAAATGAGGTACACTAAAATGTGCATGAGAATTTAGGGGCTGAAATGAGAATACAGTTTCCTATGAGACTGTTCACTGTTCAAGTCATTTAACTTTAAAACTAGTTCAATATCAGAACAAGAAACTATTTATTCCCTTTTGATATTTAAAATGAGGATCACTTTTAAAATCAATCATAAGTTCAAATCTCTTTAAATTCTCAAACAGTTTCAGTATTTAAATGGGTTTTTATACCAACAGCTCCTAGGCTGCAGGAGCAGAACTGCTTAAAAATCTTCAAGCATGATGCTATTTTATGGTTATATACACACAAGAGGCAATTACAGGAATAAATATAAAGGCAAGTTTGTATTTTGCCTCTGATTTCTAAGAATGCAGTTTGGACAAAGGAGAGAGACAGTCAAATCCTCTCCACTACAGCATACTTGAATAAATGGGGTTGGTGCAGGAGTGCTTTTCAGAGCACAAAATCCTAATCTCATGTTACCCCACAGTTGTAGGCTACGTCTACAATACCACGGTAAATCGACCTACACTACGCCACTCCAGCTACGTGAATAACGTAGCTGGAGTCGAGTTACCACGGGGTCTACACCACTAGGGGTCGATGGGAGAAACTCTCCCATTGATTTTCCTTACTCTTCTCATTGGGGATAGAGTACGGGGTCGACTGCAGAGTGATCTGCTGTTGATTTGGCAGGTCTTCATGAGACCCACTAAATCGATGCCCCTAAATGCTGCTGACCCTTTATTGTTTTAGTAGTTTGCATTTAATGCTGTACTGTGTTTGCATTTTTTCCTGCCCCCCACCCCTGTCCCTGCTGCTGCTTGATTACATACTGCCAGTTCCAAATGGTGTGTGGTTGACTGGTCAGTTCGTTACTCTAGTGTTCGTAACTGAGGTTCTACTGTAGTACCTCACCAAGAACGGTGTCACAACTCAGAAGAGGATGCAGATCCCTTTTGTCAGGTACATATAACCCACTCCCAATCCAGTGGATTCACACCCATTCTCCTGCCTTTCAGGCCTCACATTCCAGCAGAGGTTACAGCGATGGATAGCATTTGCCCCACAAAAAGCACAGAACTGATAACAAATACTGAGCACTTCTATAGAACTTTTTATTTAAAGATCTGAGAGGGCCTTACAAAAGGTTGGTAAATGTCAATAAGCCTATTCTACAGATGGAAAACCAAGATACAGAAAGGGCAAGCAATATGCCCAAGGTCACACAGAGAGACAATGGCAGAAAGAAGAGGAGAACCCAGGTTTCCTGACTCCCCATCCAGTGCCCTGTCTATGGGCCCATGCTGCTGCAATTTGACCAAGAATTCAGATCCTGATTCATTACTGAGAATGGGTCATATTCTATTCTGGATCTTTAAGTAAAATTTCCATTGACAAGGGTAGAATATGTTCGAACAGGAATAGCTTAGAGCCCAGAGTGGTGTTACACCATAGTCATGTCCATGTAAAATTGGGAAAACAAACCATTTCTTATGAGGAAAACAATCCTACTAATCACAGGAATGGTCCCTTTCTGGTTTCCAGTCAACTACTGTATTCACATTCAGTCTGTAAGAGCCAGCAAAACGAGATAAGGATCCTTGTTAGCAGGAGGACAGAGGATAATTGCAGGAATTATGCTCTCTCTTTGTGATAACAATGCACTTAACTACCTATGACTTTGCATGAATCCAGAAGATATAATTTGGGTGTATACATATGCTTTTGTGCACAATGTGATCAATTTGCAACCCATCTGTGCCTGTAGTATTCATACTGTTCATCCACTGAAAACACCAAGCATCAGGCATCCTGAGATTGCCATTTTTCACAAAGAGAGGAACTACCATTCATAACCATTTTCCCCTTCATCAAGCAATGGATTGACCCTATTTTCAGAGTTGTAGCTGTGTGGGTCCCAGGATATGTGAGAAACAAGATGGGTAGGACCAATAAAAGATATTATCTTACCTACCTTGTCTCTCTCCTATTTTCAGGAGCAGTAGTCTACTCTTATACAATAAATGACCTCTAGCTTTTTTTCCTCCACCCTTTTAACACACCTCTAACAAAATATCAGTTCTGGTTGACACAGTATTAACAGGCTGTCTTCCCGCATCTCACATATGACATGTCATAGAATGCTCAGTTTTGAGAAGAAAGGTATTTGATGAATCAAGTAGATGAAGCCAAAATGTAGTTATTAGATGCATTACATCTGTAGCACATCATCTGTAAAAACGTCCTGGGTAAACTAACGCTCCAGGGGAAACTTGACCTTTAAAGAGCCTTGCTAATACTACATCTAAATTAACGTCACTGACAAGCACTTCAATTTAAAAGAGCAGGGTTCTTTCATTCTATCTACACTATCTATTCATCTATTTATTTCTGTGTAAATGTATGCATGTGTAAATAAATTTATGTCACTTATGGCACTGAAAAAAACTCTAACAGAAGTTCCCAGAGTTTGGACTCATTCTCCTAACTACAAGCTGTGGAAATTATTCATTTTGAGGGATACATATTACAGTTAGCATCTCTTGAAGGAAGGAGAAACCCAAACAGAATCATTACAAAAAATATTTTTACAGTAACTAGATCTATTTCTCCAATGCATTGGTCTTACAGAGCAAGATAAATGTGCTTTAATCAGAGAGGCATGGAACTATTGAAGAAATCTACATAACAAGTAATTATGGATTAGAATTAAGGGCTTGGCTGTGCACTGACATGTCTGGTGGCCAAGATCAAAATCCTAAATGCATCTAGAGGGTGCATTAAGATGTGCAATTCTATGAAAATAGGCAAGGCAATGTGAGAAAGTACGTCTATTGAAGTTTAATGACATTCCCAATGCACTGGGCATTTTGCAAACTGTAGATATCCAACATTAATTAACAAGGTGCAAATTCACTAGTTTTAGACCAGTGCATGGTGTGACAAAGTTCATCCTCTACCTTGGTGGGTCTTGCACTTATTGGCGGATTCACGGCAGCCCTCAGTTTGGCCGTTTTCATGAACCCACAGTCCAGGTCAACTTCTCCTGTGTCTGACCAGGAGTTGGGCGGTTTGGGGGGAACCCGGGCCCACCCTCTACTCCAGGTTCCAGCCCAGGGCCCTGTGGAATGCAGCTGTCTAGAGTGCCTCTTGGAACAGCTGTGCAACAGCTACCACTCCCTGGGCTACTTCCCCATGGCCTCCTCCCAACACCTTCTTTATCCTCACCATAGGACCTTCCTCCTGGTCTCTGATAATGCTTGTACTCCTTAGTCCTCCAACAGTATGTGTTCTCACTCTCAGCTCCTAGTACCTCTTGCTCCCAGTTCCTCACACACGCACCACAAACTGAAGTGAGCTCCTTTTTAAACCCAGGTGCCCTGATTAGCCTGCCTTATTTGATTCTAGCAGCTTCTTGATTGGCTGCAGGTGTTCTAATCAGCCTGTCTGTCTTAATTGTCTCCAGAAGGTTCCTGATTGTTCTGGATTCTTCCCTGTTACCTTACCCAGGGAAAAGGGACCTACTTAACCTGGGGCTAATATATCTGCCTTCTATCACACTCCTGTAGCCATCTGGCCCAACCCTGTCCTAAATTATCCTAAATGGATAATTTCTGAGTTTATTAATATTTGAGTTCACACGATAATATAAACTATCTGCCAAAAACTACCTGCTGTATGTAAAGACAAAGCCATCACCTATAGAGTGTTCCTACACTTTGAACTTGGTGAGTGATCAAGGAGACACACTCACTTTAGCTGTCATCAAGCCAGAGCATTAAAAACAGAATGTAGATGGGAGGGGCTAGCCAGCCCAACGAAGTATGAAGGATGCATGGATGTATACATACTTGGGGCGACTAGACTCTCCTGCAACTTGCACTGCCACAACTACTCTCTCTATTTTTAGTGCACTAGTTTGATGAGAGAGCTATCATGAGTGTGTTACACTCACACTCCCATCTCAAAGTGTAGACATAACCATAAACTGGATACATGGAGATAGCTCCTGCAAAGGGTGATAGAAAGAGGCTTTACAAAGATGTGTGTGAAAAATTTAGTTTCAATAAATTCTTAAGAATAGAACTCCAGAATTCTTGTTCTGCAGATCTTAGAACCAATTCCTCCACAGGGACTCCCCTATGTTTGGGTGTTTCAGACTGGAGGAAGCAAGTTGAAAAAGCAGAGTTGGCAAGTCTTGGAACTTGGACTTGAAAATAGATCCCCCCAAAAAACCCTCAATGGGAGCAGTGTTCCAGGAACATTTAAATCCTGCTTCTCTCAAGCAAGAACTAACTTCAATCTTAACCCTCCTGCCAAACTGAACTATCAGAGACTCCAGTTCAATCCAGTTGATTTAAGCTTTCTTCAATCCTTTCTACTACTTCCATAGCCATGACACTAACCCCATTCTTGTTGATGAAATATATCACAGACTAGCACATCTCCAGTTTTGCTGGTGGACCCAGGCTAGTTTCTCACTTCATGTGCATCTCTGGAATTTTGCTTCTGTTAAAGCTGCATAATATATTCTGGGACATAACTAATGGAGGAATCCCAGATTATTACCATCTTTGAAAGGAGAAAACATTTTGGGCCCAGTAGAGAAACAAGTGATCTGCTGGGCATGTGGTTGTTCATAAAAGGTAAAGGGTCAGACCTACACAGGAAAGGTAAGTTGGGAAGATGCTATATCTTGGCATAGGCTGCACAAGAAGTGGACCCAAACCTTTTGGGGATTGCTCATAACTAATTCAAAGCCCATTCTTTCCTCCAACCAGTTATTGTCACCCCCCTTACTATTTTACCTCAGGAATCAGACAGCTTGAAGCTGCTACTTGTTAGATTCCCAAGGAACAACAAGAAGTTTTCGAATTCCAAATTCACAGACTTTTTAGACAAGCTATCACACCAAGAGAATTTGGAATAATTTAATTTAGATAGTCATATTTAGCCAGCAGCACTTGATAGTTTGCTGTACGAAAACGAAGGCTAGTAGATGTAAAGACTTTTCTTCTCAACAGGTCTAGACATTTAGCTTTTTTGTCAGGAGTGGATTTAGGATGATTATGTCTAGATCTCTCTGTGGCAGCCTGGATGTTCAGAGAGTTCGGCACAAGGTGGGTAAAGAGAAATTCCACTCCCTTAGCTGGAATGAAATAGTGTTTTTCTCCGCCCTGTTGGGAACTGAAAAGGCAGTTGGTCCACTCCTTGGTTAAAAACACGAGGTGATCAAGGGCACATAAGGGACACTGCTTCCAAGAATTCTCAGACTTCAGGTGCTTGGAGTGCATGCACACCCGCAATGGAATACACCTAGAGACCAGCCCTTGAAGAAGTTATCTTTTCTATCTGTAAGTACTTATAATGACCAGAGATTGTCATCTCTCAACCTTCTCTTTGATAAACTGAGTAATTGGAGCTCCTTAAGCCTCACATTTTGAGGCTTATTTTCCAGCCCCCTAGATCATTTTTATGGCCCTCCTTTAAATTATCTCCAGTATTTATACATCCTTCTTGAAGCATGGACATCAGAACTGGACACAGTATTCTAGCAGAGGTCTTACCACTGCTGTGTGCAGAGACAAGATGACTACCACTGATGCTTGATACTCCCTTTGTACATCTAAGGATTGCATTAGCCCTTTTTGTCACAGCCCTGCAGCCACAGCCACATGCTAAGGCGATTATCTACAATGACCTCTAGGTCCTTCTCTGAGACACTGCTTTCAAGATACAGTCTCCTACCCTGTAGGTATAAGCTGCATTCTTTGTTCCCATATGTATGATCTTATTTGGCTATATTCAAACATATTTTGTTGGATTGTGACCATTTAACCAGTATCACATGTTGGCACTGGCCCTTTAAGAGGTAGCAAGGCCAGTGCACCTGTGCCTGATCAGCTGACCATCACTAGGGCTATAAAAAACAATACCTGGATGATAGAGAGGGAGAAGCCACGGTGAACCATGCTGGAGAGTCAGACAAAAAGGGGGCAGAGATCAGATGGCTACTCACACGTTCCCAGAATATTGGACAGTCTGGTTCTTCCAGTGTGACAGTGAGGTCACGCTACACAAGGGACACCATCTTTAAGAGCGCCCCGCCTCCACTAGTACGATGTCATATGCATGGTATGTGTGAGGTCATGCCACTGGATGGGTGCCATTTTTAAGAGCTGGAGGAGTCAAAGCAGCATCTCCCATCTGATACCAGACAAAACCACGTCCAGTTGTTTCCGAGTACCGCACAGGGGACAAACCGCTCAAAAAGAGTTCTGTCCAGTTTAATGTCAGTGGCCTTCCTAGGCAAATAAAGCAGACATGGGCCTCTCACTGCCAGCTCCCCGGGAATAGGGAGACAAACCAGAAGCAGGAAGCTCTCTGGGTAGGGCGCATGGATCAGCATTCATATTGCGCTCCCCACCAGCATCCGGCCTGGCCCGGAGAAGGTAATGATCCAACCCAGCAGACTGAATTCGGTGATGAATCCTGGTCACGTGCCACCTGAGGCACATTACACATATGCTAAAAAGAAGTGACTGAGTCCCCTGGGCAGAACGCCATCTCAACTTGCTGAGAGACATTTGGTGAAACAGTGCAAGGGAGCTATAAGAAGTTTCTAGGAGAGGAAGCAGTAGGAACCTGCTGGGGAAAAAGGGCCCACCAAGGAGAAAGACCTGGCGGGTGGTGCTCATGGAACAGAGCATGAAAGATTCCTGCAGAAGCCTGAAAACAGGAAGGGTTGAAAGGTAAAGAGAAAACTCCATACGGGCTGTACCCTGAGGGGTTAGGAACTGTTTTTGGTTTTGATTATATTTAAGAAAATAAAATAGTCTGGAAAGATGCTGTGGGTTAGGGTGACCAGGTGTACGGTTTTCGACCGGAACACCTAGTTGAAAAGGGACCCTGGCAGCACCGGTGAAGCACCACTGACCAGGCCGTTGACTGTCCGGCTCGCAGCACCACACAGCAGGGCTGGCAGGCTCCCTGCTAGCCACCACATGGCTTCCAGGAAGCAGCCAGCATGTCCCACCTCCGGCTCCTACGCGTAGGGGCAACCAGGCGGGTTCCGCATGCTGCCCCCCGCCCACAGGCGCAGCGCCCATTGGCCAGGGCAGGGCAGGGGACAAACTAGCACGCCTAGCAGGTGGCTGTTGAGGGGTTGTGGCACGCACCTGTCCCGCTGCTTCCAGCCCACTTCTCCTCCTCACACTCGTTCTGTGGCTGGGGTCAAGCTCTGTTACCACAGTGCCAGCACCCAGGAGTTGGAGGTATGTATCCCCATCTTTGTGTAGGGAGGTGTGTGTATTGCCACATGTGTGCATACCTGTATGAATAAAATTTTCAGCCTAACTCTGACTTTCATTCCTTTTGCTGGCTTGCACACAAAAAAGTTGATGACAAAGTGTGTGTATTCATTTCCTAACAAGTTTTTAAAAGAAAAGGGAACTCTAAAAGAAATGTATTTCTTAAAAAGTGAATGTTGTTGACTAGTAATTGCAGAAGAGCCAATGTATCATAATTTCTCCCCACCTTTGTCTAGCAGTGTTATCAACTCTTTGTTGCAGACTCTCTTTTTTATATACATGGCCAGCACCAAGAACCCTGGAGCCCTGATCTTAGTTGGGGTCTCTAGGCACAAAACAATAATTGTAATAATAAATAATGTGGAAGTATATGTGTTAGTGCATGCTAGATGTGTACTCATGAACACACATGTATTTGCCTGTAGCTGTGGGAATCAGTTTCTACAGATTTATTTATATAGGTATCTGGACAGGTGTGCATTTCTGTAGTTGTGCTCTATGGATTTGTATTAGGGCTTCAGGAGTGGGCCTTCAATGAACCCATTGCAGCTGTGATAATATGTGGTCCTAATTCCACACATAAAATTACAAATAATGTTAGGGAACAAAAAGCCTGGAGCTGGTTATGAAAAATGGGAAGAGGGAGGGAAAGAATCATTAAAACCTTTGTGAATTTTTTTTTTAAATTACCCTTTTTGACTATTTTGCTGCCAGCTCTAGCTTCCTGTAACAAACAAAATCTGAAATTAGCATAATACATCTGTCAAAACAATAAATATACCTCAGGGCCTCAGGGATGGGGGGTAGTGGGTGGGGCAGGGGGGTTTGGTTTTCTAGAATTAGAAAGTTGGCAACCCTACTCTGGGCGTGGCTGTGGGTCCATTATCAATTAGGGAGAAGGCCAGACTTGTTACACTAGGTGATTTAGACCACTCTGCAAACAGCAACCTGTCCTCCTAATTATTTACTACCCCACCAATCTTTACGTCATCTGCCATCATAATCTAGATCTGAAGATATTAAATACCACTGGACTAAGATCCCTGGTGGACCCCACTAGAAAAGGCCCCACTCAATGATATTTCCCCATTAGCAACAACATTTTGAGATCTCTCAGCCAGCCAGTTTTTAATTTAATATGTGCCCTGTTAATTCCATACAATGCAAGTTATTTTTTTTTTAAAAACAAAATGTCACGTTGTACTAAGTTACATGCCTTGGAGAAATACAAGTATATTACATCAACACATATCTGCTGCTCTCTTTTTTTCTTCCTTCTTTGGCCATGGCAATGCAGCACCAGGTGTGTCTAACCCCACATGCAGTATATGACATCTTCCTAAACTGTGCCGTACAACCTCCTCTCTCACCACACAAAGGATGGGGCATTGCTATGCAGGAGAAATCTGGCAGAGATATGAAATCAGGAGCCCACATTAAATCAGTGGGGCCTGGTAGAACGCCATCTTTCAATTTATGCCATGATTTCTCCTTATGCAATTTCCTTCCTGCCTAATTGTCATTTCTGATGCTGAATATTGAAGAACATCTTGCCTCTTCTCCACCATTCTCAGTCAGACAACACAACCTATGACCTTTGGGATTTAAATATGAACCTCATACTTGGAGAGGCATAACTTTATCTCTAGGCCACTTAGCCAGTCCTTTGTAAATCATTTCTGATCTATTGCTGTGGCTTGAATCTTCAGTTTCCTTTCCCTTCTCAAACTGCTGCTGTGATATGGCTACACTGCACCAATCTGTATCTGAGCTGGTACAATATTCTGTAGTGCAGTATTACCTCTCATATTTAGGAGATCACTCCAGATTAATCAAGGTTCCCTTTGTGACTCACATTGACTTGGTCAGGTCACAGAGCACACGCTGCAATTTCCTTTGCCCTTTGATTTGTATTAATCAGGAATTTTGGACTGTATATCTTTACGTTTCCTTTTAGGTCTCTTAACCATCACTGCATTACAGCGGCACCTGGTGGGATTGGCGGGAGCTGAAAATGCAATGTACAAGCAAGATGACCCAGGACTGAAAGTGACTTACCTTCAGGAACCCTATGATATTCATAATGGAAAAAAAATTCTATCATATTTCTGTCCCTCTTTATAACATCCTATTCACATGTAAAATCCAAAATTTGTGTCCTTGAGCATTATTCTAATATTCACTAAAGATACATAGCCACTGCAAGTTAAAGAATTCAGAGAACAGTTTGTGATTTGTAATCCACACCTGAGCATTAGATTCCAACCACTGGGCTCTAAAAGATTATCCATGCACTGAAGCACAGAACCACAAAGGAGAACCAGATGAATAATCCATCTTTTGGGCCTACCGATTTTTGATTCATTAGCTATCATTCAAAATTAACAGAAGCACATTAGAGATCAGGCTGGTTTTAACCAGAAGCATGTATTTTTGGCAATAGAGTGACACATTGAGCCTTTTTTCTTTTGATTACGGACTTCAGTCTCGTAATTTTTATTTTATGAGATACAAAGCATCAAATAAAGCTTCAAAAATATAATGTCCAAAATACATTAGCCAATAAATGTTTCATCTTTTTTCACAAACTAGACCTTAAAAAGAGCTTTAGTTATTTATTTTTATGGCAGCAGCATACATGTGTGTATGACAGAGTAAAGGATACTGATCCCTGAAGACCTCAGGATATCTTAAACTCAAGAAATCAATTTCAAGTCCTGGTTTTATGATGGTTTTCATTACTTATTTTAGGACCTAAAAAAGTGGACAATGTCTGCTATGAATTTTTGATAAAAACAATCAAATACAAAAAAAAGTCATAGGATCTAGAGATTGAAAACTATAAAACAACAAAGAAATCTATATCCCAATAAATGAAATGACTGGGGATCATCATAAATGAAAGATTTCCCTTAAAATGTCCGCATATTATCAGTTTTATAACTTTAGGCCCAATACTACAACTGATAGCAAGTGAGTGGACTAGGCCTAAAGCAACTGGGCTCACCACAGGTGCAGCCGTCTGCCAGAGCACTATCAGATACAAGACTGGAGCCTTAAAAATAGTTGCCCCAAGCAATTAGAATAAAAAGACATTTCAGCACATATCTTCATTTCAACCAAAAATCACTCACTGCACATCACTGGAGCATGCAGGCTCAATAAGGACAATACTTACTAACTGATTCAGTTTATAAAATATACCTATTGCATCCTCTAAATCTACGTATTTAAAAGATATAAATCCACTGGATTAAACCACTTGGATGGATACAGAATCAAATAATAATGGTAAAAATGCTCATTCCTTCGGACAAAAGCATAGTTTTTGCAATGTGTCTGTTGAGCCAATGGAAAAAACAAACTCCAAAGTTTAGAAAAGAATAATTCCTCATGTAAGCAAAAGTCCCACTTAGGATGAAGAACAAGGAGAAATGCAGACCCTAAGCTACAGAGGGTCGAAATTATAAACTATAAAAAATTCTAACAGAGAAAAAAGTTAAGATGATTCTTATAGTTGGTAACTGTTCTTCATATACCTCCATATACCAGTGTCTCACTGCTGCAAATACATAAAGGCACTTTTCAGGTGCCCATTAACATAATACAGTTAATAGATTTTATTAACAGTTCCTACTTTCCCTTAACTGTTTATTTGCATACTTTTGTGCATTTTGCTTAGGCTTCTTTTTTTAAATATAAATTCTCTTTATGTACATAGTCCATTGTTTCACACTATACAAGTACCTCCTCTTACCAATACAAATGCAAGCAACTAATTGTTAAAATGCTAAGGAATAGGATGGAAAATACTCTATCTTTGTCTGAAAGATCTGGTTCTGGCCACTGTCACAGACAGGATACTGAGCTAAATGGACCATTGGTCTGTCTCATATGACAATTCCTTTGTTCTTATACTCCTATCCAGGTACTCTGTGGTAACTAGAGTGACAATAGATGGGTACCCATTCTAGTAAAGTAATCTATCATTCTACTTCTCAGTGCACTGAACTGGATTATGTTAGATTAAGTGTTGTCATACTGAATAATCTCATGCTATATCACATATTCAAAGGCACAACTCAATGTAACATGTAGGACAATGCACTGAAGTTTGCTATAGTTTTGTATTCAGCATGAGAGAATCAGGATGAGTTTGGGGATGGCGAAACCTGTGGCACTTCTTAGCGTAATAGCCACAAAATATTTTAGAGTTTTTACATTTCAAACTGTGTTTTTATAGAAATAGAAATTGCTCAAAATGTAGACATTACTACACTTGCCTCCATCTACTTTGTGTGTCTGTCTGTTATCTTCCTACCTGAATTAAGAAAAAAAAAAAAAACCAATCAGGAGCAGTGATTAGTGGCTAAGAAATTCAGCATCATCACTATTCAGTGAAGAGAGAGACATGACATGAACACAAAATCACATTAAAAACTATTAAAAATGTTATAAAATTATGTTATATATTAATAATGTTATAAAATTACAATATATACATAAAAAGACAAATAAAATAAAGCAAAACATGTCTTCAGCACACATTATCCATGGATCACTAAAGCATCATCACCAAGTTCACTTAATATGTTAACACACCAAGTCAACCAAAAAGTGTCCAGGTTCCAAGTCTATTTCTAAAAAGTATAATCAATCTGCAACAAGGTGACAATCAATGCACAGACTCGCCCTAGCACTTTACACGTCTCGACCCTGGCCATTCTGTTCTGGTGAGATTTCAAAATGGCTAGTTTTCCTGACCCAGCAAAAAGTTAGCCATGTCACAAACTGGCTGAATATGAGCAGAGTTTGTCACTCCGAGAATAAACAGGGACCTGGAGAAAACCAGTACCAAACCACTGAAAAACTGCTGCCGAAAAAGAAGAAATCAAATAATAAACAAGAAAAGTGGAATCAAATGGGGGCAATGTAGGAAAAAAATAAAACAAAATGTGTGAAGCCAAACAAAAGGGGCAGTGCACAGACACCTGAGGGCTAATATGGTGCACAAAACAATTGTTTGCGACAATGCTAAGAAGGATACTCCACTGCAAGTCATCTGAGCGCTTAGGAAAAGAAGGTTTGTACAATGTCCTCTAAATTGGGGACAGAGTCACCCAGGGACAGAGGCATCCTTCAGGCTGTATCAGGGACATCAGAGAGAGTGGCACAGTGGCCCCATCTTGAAACACATCCCACAGAGCTGCTTCTTGATCATGGTTGTGTAACCCTTCTGCCAGGTGGAGCTGGCAGCAACCAGGGCCGGGTTAAATATCTAGGAGCTCCTTTTCAACAATACAACACAACACCAGCTCTAGCCAGACCCAGTAACCTGGGAAATTACACATCACCCCGGGGTGCCTGAGAGGAAATACTTCCCCACTCGCACGCACAGAGTGAGTGTAGAATAGAAACTTTTAATGAAAGGAGGAAGTCACCCGACGTTAATTAGGGAAAGTTCCACAAGCAGGATTCATAATCATAAAACTTAGCGCTCTCTCCCAGTGTTATGTCATGACTACAGCTCTCTCCCAGCGCTCTAAAACTAAAAAAAACCCACCTCCACGAGGGGAATAGTTCCCGGCACTGGTGCAGTGTCTATACTGGCACTTTACAGAGCTGAAACTCGCTGAGCTCGGGGGGTATTTTTTCACACCCCTGAGCGAGAAAGTTGCAGCAATGTAAGTGCCAGTGTAGACAAGCCCTTAGTGATTGTCAACTTTTAGCAGGCTGGGAAGAAACCCTGTCCCACCACAAGTGATTTCAGCTCTCATTTAAGCATTTAAAATAACAAAGGCTCCTAATGGAACCTATATAGCTCTCTCTTTGAACAGTGGTGAGGAACTGGTTAAACCAGACCATGGAGAATCCTGGGGGAGGGGCCACACCTCCTGGCTGAGGCACCTGTCCCCACCCCTCTTACTTTCACAGGGCTCTGGCACTCGAGTCCTGGCTTAACAGAAGTCCTTTCAGCTGAGGGTGACCCCCTCATTTTGGACAGGTTAAGCACAGTTCTGCTCCCCTTTATTCATACAATAAAGACAATAACATTGATAAGACAAGTTTACTCACCCTGCGCAATAACTGACATTCTTCAAGATGAGTGTCTATGTGCGTGCTCCACTTCAGGTCAAGGTGCACCCTCATAGCCTTCAATCAGAGATTTCTACAGCAGTACCCCTACAGGCTGCGCGCGCACTGTGCCTGCCTCTCGAGCTGTCAGTATTTGAATAGCGTGTACACAGCCCGGGCTCCTCAGTTCTTTCTCTAGAACTGAGTGCATTACGAATTCCAAAGTAGAGGGGAGGAGGGCGGGTAGAGGAGCACCCACAGGGACACTCATCTCAAAGAACGTCAGTTACTGCACAGGGTGAGTAATCGTCTCTTCGAGAGAGACCTGTCCCTGTCTCTGGTGACTGAAAAGCAGTATCCCTTAGGATGGTTGGGACATCTGGTGTCAGATGCTGTAGTGTAGATGAGAGCGTAGTGATTAGCGAAGGTAAGGTTCGATGCCCAGGTAGCTGCCTTGCATATGTCAGACAGTGGGACATTACGGAGAAAGGCCGTGGAAGCGGAGACAGCTCTGGTAAAGTGCGTTCTAATTGACGAAGAAGTTTGCATTTGCCTGAGTTGGTGGTAAAGGTGAACGCAGTCAGCAATCCATTTGGAAAGTCTCTATGTAGAGATAGCATTTCCTTGTGAGCGCTAAGAGGTAGAGACAAAAAGTCTGGGGGTCTTCCTTGTTCTATCCAGATGAAAGGATAATGCTCTGTGAATATCAAAAGTGTGCATTGTTGTTTCAAAGGCATTAGCATGAGATTTTGGAAAGAATGTTGGGAGTTGTATAGGTTCGTTGAGGTGAAAGGAAGAGTGTATCTTAGAACACTTGGATGTGTGTCAAGTGTGACCTTATCGCATAAGAACGTGGTATACGGAGGGTCCGCCATAAGTGCCCCCATTTCTCCTACTCGTCTGGCAAACGTGATTGCTATGAGGAAGGCAGTCTTCATGGATAGGTGGAGAGGGGAGCAGGTAGCCATCGGTCCAAAGGGTGTATCCATCAGGACTTTGACATCTAGGTGTAAATCCCAAAGTACAGCAGGCGGCTTCACATCCAGATATAATATCTGGATGCCCTTCAGGAACCTTTTGGTGATTGGATGGGCAAAAACCATTAGGTTGTCAACCTTATGGTGGAAGGCGGTGATTGCCGCGAGGTGGACCTCGAGTGAGCTCGTAGAGTGGCCAGATGTTTTAAGATGTAACAGGTAATCAAGTAGCAGTGGGAGTGAAGCAGAAACTGGAGAGGTCTGCTTGCCAGCACACCATTTCCATTTATGCAGGTAGGTAGTGCGTGTTTTGTGTGTTCAGCTGTGTAGCTAGACAGTGCGTACTTGGTCCAAACATGTTAACTCCACATTAGAGAACCATTGATCAGCCAGGCTTTCAGGAGGAGACGTTATACATTGGGGTGAAATAGTTGTCCCCTGTGTTGTGATAGGAGGTTGCTGAATGGTGGAAGGGGAATGGGTGGCTTGACTGACATAAGCAGGAGAAAGGGGTACCACGGTTGTCTGGGCCACGCCTGGGCTATGAGAATGATGTTGACTCTGTCTGTTCGTATCTTCTGAATTACTCTGTGCAATAGAGGCATTGGTGGGAACGCATACATGAGAGTCTCGGTCCAAGGAGCATAAAGGTTTCCCCCCGAGTGTTTCCCCTGGCCTGCTCTGGAGCAGAATGTCGGACATTTGTTGTTTGTTGCTGTGGCAAATGGATCCAATTGGGGATAACCCAAGGTCTGGAAAATGTTGGCAAGAATGGTGTCGTTGAGTTCCCACTCGTGCTGTATGGGGAACGATCGGGCGAGCTCCTCTGCGGTGGTATTCTGAGAACCTGGCAGGTATGAGGCAGAGATATGGATGTTGCGTTGAAGGCACCAGTTCCAAAGTTTTATCGCCGCTGTGCAAAAGGAGTGTGATTGGGCTCCCCACTGTCTGTTGACATAAAACATGCACGTGATGTTGTCAGTCATGATTTGAATTCGGCGGTTTTGGACGATGGGAAGGAAATGGAGGCAGGCGTTGCATATGGCCCGGAGCTCTAGCAAATGTATGTGAAACCTGGTTTCTGAAGTGACCCAGAGACCCTGAGTGGTGAGGTGGCTGATGTGTGCTCCCCATCCTGTGAGGGATGCATCTGTGGTGATAGTAATTGAAGGGGGATCTTGTCGGAAGGGAATCCCGGGGCAGAGGTTGATGGGAGAGGTCCACCAGAGTGAGTGAATCCTTGACCTTCTGGGGCATAGTAAGTAAGCTGTTTAGCCTGTGCTTGTTTGGTTTGTATACCATGGCTAGCCAACCCTGAAGGCATCGAATGTACAGGTGAGCATTTGCGACCACAAATGTGCAAGCGGCCATATGTCCTAAGAGCTGCAAGAAGTCTTGGACTGTAGTCTGTGGGCTGCAACGTATCTGGGTAATAAGGATGCCCATTGTGTGGAATCTGTCCAGAGGGAAAGATGCAAGACTGGTGGCGGAATCGAGGTTGGCGCCGATGAAGTCAATTTGTTGGGTAGGTGGTAACGAAAATTTTTTTTGTTTATTTGCAGGCCCAAGGTGCAGAAGCAGTGAAGGGTTGCAAGAGTTGCATGGTTCGCTTCTAACTGAGTGGGAGACTTGAGGAGACAATCGTCCAGGTAAGAAAATATGAGGATTCCTTTTTTCCTGAGATGTGCTATTACAACTGCTAGCACCTTGGAGAAGACACGT
Organism: Dermochelys coriacea; assembly: GCF_009764565.3. Lineage (NCBI taxonomy): Eukaryota > Metazoa > Chordata > Testudines > Dermochelyidae > Dermochelys > Dermochelys coriacea. The sequence continues at coordinate 199,929,119 of NC_050069.1, forward strand.
GGTGCGGTGAAAAGGCCAAATGGGAGGACTCTGTATTGGTAGTGTTGAGCTCCCACAGCAAACCTGAGGAAACGCTGATGGGCAGGATGGATAAAGACGTGGAAATATGCATCTTGGAGGTTGAGCGTTGAAAACCAATCTCCTAGCTCCAGCGTCGGTATTATCATTGGGAGAGTAACCATCCGGAATTTCTGTTTCTTGACAAACTTGTTCAAATGTCAAAGATCGAGGATAGGGTGCCAACCGCCGCTTTCTTTTCCATCATGAAGTAGTGGGAGTAAAATCCTTTCCCTCTGTGTTGACGGGGTACTTCCTCTATTGCTCCGAGATGTAGGAGATGTTGTACCTCCTGACAGAGCAATAGTTTGTGAGAGGGGTCCCTGAAGAGGAACGGGGTGGGAGGGTAGGTGGGAGGTAAGGAGAGGAAGGGAATGGCATAACCAAATCTGATAATTTCCAGGACCCGTCTGTCCGTAGTGATGGTTTGCCAGTTGGCCAGGAATGGATGCAAACAGTGCCCAAAAAAAATGGTTGGTTGGAGTTGGCGCTGGAGAGGGTACGAGGTTTTCTATACCCTCAACCAAGACTTCAAATTTGTTTATTTGGGTTAGGAGGGTGGGTCGCCGTTGTTTGCGGAGGGCAACATCGTTGGTTCCTGGGCCTATGTCATTGTTGCATATCATATTGTCTGAAAGGTGGATTGCGCAAAGGTATGGTAACGCAATCATTGGTATGGCTGATATCTATATTGTCTCTTCTTTGAAGCAGGTGTATAGATGACGAAGGATCGGAGTGTGGCACAGGAGTCCTTCATGGAGTGAAGGACCTCATTGGTTTTAGAGGAGAACAGCTTGTCTCCATCAAAAGGGAGATCGTCGACCATATTGTGTATCTCTTTCGGAAAGGAGGAAGAAGAAAGTCATGAGGACCGCCACATGACGGCGGCCATGGCTGTGGATCCGGCTGCTGCATCCGCAGCATCGAGGGCAGCTTAAAGAACTGTGCAGGAGATCAATTGGTCCTCAGACACCACTGCTTTAAATTGTTGTTGTTTATCCTCCAACACATCAATAAATTGCATTACCTTAGCATAATTTTTGTGGTCATATTTTGCTAAGAGCGCCGCATAGTTCGCTACTCTACCTTGCAAAGTGGAAGAAGAATACACTTTGTGGCCAAAGGAGTCCAGTCTCTTGATATCTTTGTCTGATGGAGTGGAGCGGAAGCGTTGGTATTTGTTTTGCTGATTGGCCGCGTTGACCACTAGCGAATTAGGTGAGGGGGTGCGTAAATAGAAACTCAGAACCCTTAGATGGAACAAAATATTTTCGGTCCAATCTCTTGCTAGTGGGTGTTATTGTAGCTGGGGTCTGCCAAATAGTTTTAGCAGGTTCCATAATGGCCCCATTAATTATTGGTAAGGCTATTTTGGAAAAGATCATAGCTTGCAGGATGTCGGTAAGCTCATGGTGTGTTTCAGGTACCTCCTCCAGGGTAATCTTGAGCTCTTCTGCTACTCTGTGAAACAACTCTTGAAAGTGAGCAAGTTCATCAGTAGTGAGAGGTGGTGGGGGTACCATGGCATCTTGTGGTGTTATCACTATAGAAGAGGGGTGTGGGGCAGTGTACGCGTAGGGGTGGCAGTCACTTCAGGTCTTACCTGGGTTTCAGTGTAACCAGGCAGTGGGGAGGGTCTGACCGGGGCAGCCCGTGGAAGACCTGAGAGTGTGGTGCAGTGTAGGTCCATGGACCCCAGCGTGCCCATTGCCCCAGAGGGAGGAGGGCATAGGTGGTCCCATCCAGGGATTGCCATACCAGTGTGGATAGCCTTGAGGATATGGAGATTATACTGTAATGCATCTCCCAGCTGTAGGTAACTGACTCTGGGGACCATATTGAGAGGAAAACATCTGGTCATCATATTCCTCTTCCTCATCCTCCCACACTTCATTGGAGGGGCTTGAAGTGGTAGGAGAGTACTGAAGATAGAGTGTTAAAGGTCTCGGTGAGAGGCTGGTGCTGAGAAGAGGAAAGTCAGGAGCATGGGACACCCTTAATTCCTCTGGCTATAAAAACTGCGGTGGAGCCGAGTGACCAGGAGTTGGTGCTGGTGTAGCTGGTGGAGGCAGAGTCTGCTGGGACATCTGCTGGTGCACCAAAGGGTGTCCTGGGGGTGCAAGCTGGCTCCACGGAATAGGAGTCCCTTAGGTAGGCACTGCAAGGGAGGCAGGAGACCTCAGGAGGCTTGGTGCTGAGAGCGGCAGCTGTAAAAGCGGCGCCGCAAGATCAAAGGACGGTGCCGCAGCCACCGCTTGTGCTGTCGGCACAGTAGCAGCTCTCAGCACCGTACTAGCACAGGTGGCCGAAGGAAACCTGAAAGAGGCGGGCAACTGGAAGCCCTGAGCCTCGGCATCATGAAGTGGGGCAGCCAACTCACAGTACCTGAGGTGTCTGCCATGTGGAAGGTGCTGAGCAGCAGAGCCAGAGTCAGCGGAGACTGGAGAGCCAGTTTTAACTTTTTCCTCAAGGAACGGCTCCTGAGGGGAGAGGAAGCTGGCCGTTTTTTTTTTTGCTTTTCCTTTGCCTCTGGAGGGTGTCACAGAGGTTTACTGGTCAGGGTCAGATGCAGGTCTGAGGGAGTTTTCCAGGATCAGCATTTTAAGCCTGAGCTCCCTGTCCTTGCGGGGCCGAGCTTTCAATCTGTTACACTGGATGCATTTTGGGGGTACATAAGACTCCCACAAACAGTGCACGCACTGTGAATGCCTGTCCAAGATGAGGATGGCATCCTTACAGGAGGCACATCTCTTGAAGCCTGGGAGCCAGGCATGTCCAAAATCGTGGAGGTGGGGGTTTTTTTGTTTTTGTTTTTTTTAAGAAATAAATGTAACAGCTAATGTAACTTATCTAAGTAGTAATTCTAATGACTGAAACTATCTAACTAAACTGAGAAACAAACTAACCAGCGAGTCTCAAAAAGCACTGCTGAACTCTGTCTCTAGCCGGGGACAGTAGAGAAGGAACTGAGGATCCCGGGCTGTGCACGTGCTATTCAAACACTGACAGCTCAAGAGGTAGGCACAGCGCGTGCGCAGCCCATAGGGGTACTGCTGTAGACATCTCCGATCGAAGGTGCTGGGACGCACCTTGATCTGAAATGGAGCACCCACAGGGACATCTCTCAAAGAACAACATTTCACTACTCCTGCATTCAATATTAAAGTGATTTGTAACCCAACACCAGCCAAATTTGATCACTTGAGCAACACTGCTCTATCTGCTGTATATCTAAGCAGAGTAGGTGTGTTCACGTAAATACAGTTTGCTCCTGAAGTCTTTCCCCCTCCCAGCTATCTGTCATGGGAGAGTTCATTCAGACCCTGCTTACAGTTGCAAAAGGAACATTCACCAAACCCTCTCAGGACAATAATTTGCCTGGTTGCACAAGAATCTCATCTGCAGAAGGGGAAACGGCTTAGCAGTGGGAACACAGGATTCCCTCCTGAAAGAACAATCCCTGCAAAAATGTTCTGCAAATACCGAGCAGCCCACTGAGAGAATTCTGCCCGGAATTCAGCAAGAACCTTATCCAAAAAAAACTCCATAGACTGGGTTCTGATTTACACAGCAACAGCTGTCGCTGATGTGTAGCTTGACCAACTAGGAACAGTAAGGTGGGACAGTTTGGCCAACCCATCCTGCGTAAAGGCAGAAAACAGGCTCGTGGAGGAGATAACTTCAATGGGAAAAAGTGGCTTAAAAAACAGCTGCTCTTCCAAGAGCCATAAACTGCAAAACGCCTGATCCAGCCGCATGCTATGCAGAAGTCCCCAGGCATTAAAAAGACCATTACAGAATGGAAGAAAATTCTAGACTCTGTAATCAAACAGGTGCCAACCAAAATAGATGAGGGTCAAAGCCTCTCGCCCCAGCATGACAGAGGAGAAAAGGGGACTTCCAAGACAGCAGGGAGTCACAGGACAACAACTGCTGAACAGACTGCAGATGAAAGCCCACTGCCCTGCTGACTAAAAATCAATGGGCTCCTGACCCCTTTCATCTAATGGCAGGAACATCAAAGCAGGGCACAACCAGTGGTAACTATTAAAAAAAAAAAAAGTTAATATGCCTCTGAATCTGATCCAAAAAAGCCCAGAGGAAAATCCAGACACACTAGCCAGTGCCACAACATTGAGGCCATGAGGCTGTTGACAATCAAAACCTGTCCCCGAATAGAGAGTCCAGGAAGGAGTCAATGCCATTTCTGCAGGCGGTCTTGCCCCTTCTCCTCACCCCTTTCCACCTAGTTCATTAACATATATTGTTCCAAAAAAAAAAAAAAAAACCCACCCAAACCCTAACACCTTAACCCCACAAGTGTGCCCTTGCACCTCCTGGGGCAGAAAATGGTAACCACTACACTGCCAAGAGCCCAGTAAGATTGAATTGCTCTCAGCCTAGTTAATGCGGGGAAAATATGTCTATTTATACACTTGTAAACAAGTGCAAAGTCACTGTCAGATTTGACAAAAACAGATATCAGCATAGGCCAACAGATTAACTGGGAAAGCAGACGGCGCCCCGGACACAGAAAGGCCAGGCAGACAGCTTCTGAGGAGATGCACGAATGGCTCCAAAACTTAGGGCTTCTCTCCACTTACCGGTGGATCAAATTTGGGGCAATCGATCCACCAGGGGTCGATTTAGTGGGTCTAGTGAAGACCCGATAAATCTACCGCAGATTGCTCTCCCATTGATTCTGGTACTCCACCAGAATGAGAAGAGTAAGGGGAGTCGAGGGAGAGCATCTCCCATCAATGTAGGATAGTGTAGATCCCACTGTAAGTAGATCTAAGCTACGTCGACCTGAGTTATGCTAACATAACTCAAACTGCGTAGCTTAGATAGACTTCCCCCTGTCCTGTAGACCTGCCCTAAGAGCGTACAGCATCCCAAACAGAGGACACCCCTGATGAATGCCTCTAAGAACTGGGAAGAAGTGGCTAAGACCCCCATTAATCTTTAGGTCACTCAAAATGTTGTGGTACAATAAAGAAATATATAAACAGAACACTGGCCCAAACCTGAAAGCATCAACTTTTCAAGAGATAACTATGGTTTATTGTAAGCCTTCTCCTGGTCCATTGAAATATGCCCCGTGAAATTTGCTAACAGTAAGAATCATCACAAATTAAAAACAAATGATCAAAAATACAGTGGGTAGGAATACAATATGTTTGATCAGAGTCCAGACAGTCCTTCAGCCAGCTAGCTAAGGCCTTAGATAAAATCTTATAATTAGAACAGAGCCGAGAAATAGATCTCCAGTTCCATAAGTCACAACAACCCCCTTTTTTGTGTAGCAGGGTGATCGTTGACCAGCAGCAATTAAGGGCAGCTCATTCTCCTGGATACACTCCAGCACTACTAGACTTTCAAGTCAGGACTGATACAATGCCAGAAATACTCAAAATCCAGACGACAGACAGTCAAAACTTGAGGCCTGGCCTGTTCCTTGACTGCAACATAGAATCATAGACTTTAAGGTCAGAAGGGACCATTATGATAGTCTAGTCTGACCTCCTGCACAACACAGGCCACAGAATCTCACCCACCCACTTTGGTAACAAACCTCTAACCTATGTCTGAGCTACTGAAGTTCTCAAATCATGATTTAAAGACTTTGAGATACAGAGAATCCTCCAGCAAGTGACCTATGCCCCAAGCTGCAGAGGAAGACAAAAAAAACACGGGGCCTCTTCCAATCTGCTCTGGAGGAAAATTCCTTCCTGACCCCAAATATGGCGATCAGCTAAACCCTGAGCATGTGGGCAAGATTCACCAGCCAGACATCTGAGAAAGAATTCTCTGTAGGAACTCAGATCCCACCCAATCTAACATCCCATCACAGGCCATTGGGCATATCTATCGCTAATAGTTGAAGATCAATTAATTGCCAAAATTAGGCTATCCCATCATATCATCCCTTCTATAAACTTACCAAGCTTAGTCTTGAAGCCCCATATGTCTTTTGCCCCCACTGCTTCCCTTGGAAGGTTGTTCCAAAACTTCACTCCTCTGATGGTTAGAAACCTTTGTCTAATTTCAAGCCTCAACTTCCTGATGGCCAATTTATATCCGTTTGTTCTTGTGTCCACATTGACCTTAAATAATAATTCTTCCTCCGTGATATTTATCCCTCCAATATATTTATAGAGAGCAATCATATCTCCTGCTCAGTGGGGCATCCAGGCTCCGCTGTTCCTCACCAGTTAGATGGCATAACCCTTGGTGAAGCTCCTCCATTGCCAGTACGGCACAGGTTTTAAGCAAGTACAAAACACTGTTAAAAGAGACAGCTGCTTTCCCTAGATCTCAGCAGGGCCAGTCCAGATGACCATCCAGAAGCTGTAGGCAAAAAATCTGCTGTAGACTTTCTCCAGCCCAAAAAAGAACTTTGTGGGAGCATCATTTTCATGCAGCTGAGTAAAACAGGCCCGAACCAGGGATCCTTGCACCTTCTCTTCCAACAGGCACCTCCGGAGCCAGTATTTCTCAGTTAAGGTTTGGTAAATCAGCACCGGATTTCCCATATCAAGGTTGCCATGAATGCCCAAGATCTCTCATTGCAGAGCAGGGGGTACGGGCTCTGGGATGGGGATGCGGGTTCTGGGGTGGGGCCAGAAATGAGGGGTTCAGGATGCAAGGGGGCTCCAGGATGGGGCAGGAAGTTGGGGTGGGGGCAGGGGGTGAGGGGATTGGGATGTAGGAGGGTGCTCCGGGACTGGGACCGAGGGTTCAGAGGGGGATCAGGGCTGAGGCATGGTGTAGGAGTAGGATTTTATATTTGTATTAGAGGTTATAATGATTGACGATTATAATAAATGTAGTATGTATTAAAATGTATTAATGTATGATTTTATTTCATCCTGCCAGCCACCCTTTTTGATTTCAAGGCACGAACAAACCAGAACAGTCCTAATGGCTGATTATAGTCACCTTTTGTTTTAGGATAAGATTTCATTACAGTATTTGCTATAAGGTCTTGCTTCTTGGATGCATTGCCAATTAAGTTGTGTTTCTTGTCTGCATTGCAAACTAAGTTGTGTAAGGTTCTTTTGTAATCCCTTTAGTAACCATATAATCCTTTCCAAAATGTTATCCTGTCTGAAAGTCTCTCTAAAATTGTTTGGTGTGAGTGAGGAGTGTGTGCATAGTTAAAAATAAATGAAAAGCCCATCGCAAATGTCCAGATGGTCAAAAAAAGTGAGAGACTCTGGAAACACCAGGAGACAATCAGAAAACATCCACTGTATCCTATGCTAAACAACATGTTAGGAGCATTGACAACCTCAGAGGTGAGGCAGGCACCCCCGAAGCCAAAACAACACATAGGAGATAACAATGGGAAGCCCGACAATAACCATCTAATGATAATAGAAAACCCCAAGATTAACACTATTTAAGGACTAATGATTACAGGATGACATTGCAAAATGCATGGACTCAAATGGGAATTTACAACTATAAAGTTGGGGTGTTTTGCCATGAAACTCAAGGTTAAGTCCTGCAAAACCTTGGAACATCAGATCGTGACTGACAGAGCCCAGCTCCCCACTCATGCTCAATCTACCTGGCCATTAGACTGACTCGAGATATGACAGACTGGTAACTATAAAGACCATCTGCAGGACTTGTGGTGGTGGGGGGTACCTGAAAGCATATGCTAACTGTTGTATTTTCAATAAACGCGGTGTATTGCCTTCTTCCCTGAAAAAGAGCCCATGTGCTTCTTATAAGCATAACAATGGAAGGGGGTCAGGGATGCAGGCTCTAGCAGTGCTTACCTGAAGCAGCTCCTGGAAGAATTGGCATGTCCCCCCTGGTTCCTACACGGAGGCACGGCTAGACGGCTCTGAGCACTGCCCTGTTTGCAGGCGCCGCCCCCGCAGTTCCCATTGACCACAGTTCCCAGCCAATGGGAGCTGCAGAGCCGGCGCTTAGGGTGGATGCAGCGTGTGGAACCCCCCAGCTGCTCCTACGCCTAGGAGCTGTAGGGGGGACATGACACAGCTTCCAGAAGCCGCAGGGACCCTGCCTTAGCCCCACTGAGCCACCAGCCGGACTTTTAACGGCCCCGTCAGCAGTGCTGACCGGAGCCACCAGGGTCTCTTTTCGACAGGGCATTCCATTGAAAACTGGACACCTAGCAACCCTAGCAGAACAGTTAGATCTGGGCCTTTCTGACATCCCACCTCTGTCTCAGGGACTCATACAGAGGCTTGTGCTGCCGCCAACACTCCCAAAACATAGCAAACATCTGGGTGAAATTCAAGTCATGTAATAATTTGCTATTAAAGTGCCAAGGGGAAGAATAGGCAGGAAGAGGGAGAGAGACACTGACAGAGATATAATAATGATCAGACAATTCAGTGGGAGATAAGGAAGACCAAACAAACATATTCATACCGGTCTTCATGGTATAAAAATGATCCAATCTACTCTCTGAGACTTGGTTGGGAATAGCCTTCAGCCAAGAGTACTGCCTAACAGCCTCCAAACATCCACTAGCCCAATGGTCTACAGAACCAATACAGTTACTTGGCTGACTGGGGGAGTGGATCCTCATGGTTTCTGTCTAAAACATGATCTACAGGATAACAATAGTATCACAGCCACAGCCAAGCACACCATGGGCAAGTTTCTGCAGAAGGAGACACAGTCTAACCCCAGAGTAGGGGAACACAGGAAAAAGATTAAAAGCAATAATGCCAATGTGTGTGTCCACCTGGAGGACCCAGCCTGGCACAGTCTCCTTCACAGAGAGGATTTGTGCCCCTGCATCCAAGGAAAAAAGAACAGCTATCTCAGCAGTGACACTAGAGCCCATAGCTCAAGAAAGCTACCCTTTCCCATTCCTTCAACCAGATCCCCTGATTCTCAGGGTCTAAGTACATCTCTTGCAAAAGGACATCATCAGTCTGTGTTTGCTGAGAAATTCAGAGAGTTGTGCCCTTTTATGACCATTCTAACATTCATTAGTCTTTACAGAGCTGAAGTTGAGCAGCACCATAGAGACTAAAAGGAGAGAGCCAAGCAACAGAGACAAACAATGGGAAGTGGAAATACTTTGAACAAAACGCGCAGTGTGGTGGCCTGTATAACTTGAACAATCTCTGCACACTTTCTCACTATATTCAACAACTTTTTGAGACAAATGTTTCCCACAATCAACCAAGGTCTCTCTCAAGACAAGGGCAGAGGAATGAACAAAGTATTGTAAATCATGAAAACGGGCCTCAACTTCCCGCTTCCCTTTAGTGCTATCCGAAGAGTCAATCTCCTTCACGCTGTACCCACCCTTCCTACTTAGCTGACTTGCTGGGACATCAGGAACCAGTGAGGAGTCAGAGAGATCATCATCATCATCCTCTTCATCTACCTCAAATTGTGCCAGCTCACAAAAACACTGAGCTGCTATTGTAACATTGACAGGTTTCAGAGTAGCAGCCATGTTAGACTGGATTCGCAAAAAGAAAAGGAGTACTTGTGGCACCTTAGAGACTAACATTTATTTGAGCATAAGCTTTCGTGAGCTACAGCTCACTTCGTTGGATGCATTTGGTGGAAAATACAGTGGGGAGATTTACGTACACGTACAGAGAACATGAAACAACGGGTTTTATCATACACACTGTAAGGAGAGTGATCACTTAAGATGAGCCATCACCAGCAGCGGGGGAGGGGGGGAGGGCGGGAGGAGGAAAACCTTCCATGGTGACAAGCAAGGTAGGCTATTTCCAGCAGTTAACAAGAACATCTGAGGAACAGTGGGGGGTGGGGTGGGGGGGAGAAATACCATGGGGAAATAGTTTTACTTTGTGTAATGACTCATCCATTCCCAGTCTCTATTCAAGCCTAAGTTAATTGTATCCAGTTTGCAAATTAATTCCAATTCAGCAGTCTCTCATTGGAATCTGTTTTTGAAGATTTTTTGTTGAAGGATAGCCACCCTCAGGTCTGTAATCGAGTGACCGGAGAGGTTGAAGTGTTCACCGACTGGTTTTTGAATGTTATAATTCTTGACGTCTGATTTGTGCCCATTTATTCTTTTACGTAGAGACTGTCCAGTTTGACCAATGTATATGACAGAGGGGCATTGCTGGCACATGATGGCATATATCACATTGGTAGATGTGCAGGTGAACGAGCCTCTGATAGTGTGGCTGATGTGATTAGGCCTTATGATGGTGTCCCCTGAATAGATATGTGGACAGAGTTGGCAACGGGCTTTGTTGCAAGGATAGGTTCCTGGGTTAGTGGTTTTGTTGTGTGGTGTGTGGTTGCTGGTGAGTATTTGCTTCAGGTTGGGGGGGCTATCTGTAAGCAAGGACTGGGCTGTCTCCCAAGATCTGTGAGAGTGATGGGTCGTCCTTCAGGATAGGTTGTAGATCCTTGATGATGCGTTGGAGAGGTTTTAGTTGGGGGCTGAAGGTGATGGCTAGTGACGTTCTGTTATTTTCTTAGTTGGGCCTGTCCTGTAGTAGGTGACTTCTGGCTCTGTCAATCTGTTTCTTCACTTCAGCAGGTGGGCACTGTAGTTGTAAGAATGCATGATAGAGATCTTGTAGGTGTTTGTCTTTGTCTGGGGGTTGGAGCAAATGCGGTTATATCGTAGAGCTTGGCTGTAGACAATGGATCGTTTGGTATGATCTGGATGAAAGCTAGATGCATGTAGGTAGGAATAGCGGTCAGTAGGTTTCCGATATAGGGTGGTGTTTATGTGACCATCGCTTATTAGCACTGTAGTGTCCAGGAAGTGGATCTCTTGTGTGGACTGGTCCACGCTGAGGTTGATGGTGGGATGGAAATTGTTGAATTTATGGTGGAATTCCTCAAGGGCTTCTTTTCCATGGGTCCAGATGATGAAGATGTCATCAATGTAGTGCAAGTAGAGTAGGGGACATTAGGGGACGCCACTAGCCATCACAAAGGAAATAAATGTAGTGGGAGCAGCTGGCACATCTATTTTCCCAAGAGCAGTAGGTAGTTCAGCCCCAGGCTGGAACCCAGCACCATCTCCACAGCATACACAATCAGGGGCTTGAGGACTCATCATACTTCACTGGGAGCTTCAGGCATGGACCTATCACCCAATGCGACACTATCCTCCTACTCAGGGCACACAACTCCATCCTCAGCCACTGCCAGCAGCTCAGGGGTCTCCAAAGTCTTAGCCCTTTTAGAAACAGTCCGGCATAAATCCATCTTGTCAGTCTGTTCTTCACACCCATCTCTAGAACCTGTCTCTGCTTCCTCCATGGGCAGGTGCTCCTTAACCTCCAGGCAGAAGTAACGGGGTCACAACCTCTGGAGGGTTGCTTCCTGGACAATGGCAGACCACACAAGGTGAGGGAGAGAGATAAAATCTGGCAGTGCAGATGCCGGCTCTGCCACCTGTTGGCCCCTTGATGTCTCAGTCCAACTACCCTGGGACAATACATTCCTACCAGGGACCTCAAGCCAGCAGTGTGTGGGCAGGAACCCTCACAGGCATTGTTTCATGTTTTCAGAGGTAGCAAACACTGTATAATCTACCTGAGCTATGTGGTGCTTTAAAACCAGATTCAAGGGCTTTTCAGGATTATTTAGAACCACATAAACCTGGCACCAGAACGACATAACATGCCTCATAGATGGGTCCTTGCAGCCTAACAGAATCATCCTAACAGCAGAAACTATCTTCCCATAACAGGAGACAGCAGACACTAGCATCTCATTGTGAAGGAAGTGGGGGACATTGGCAAAAACTACTTTAGTAGCAAGAGCAAACAAGGGAAAAACTTGAACAAAAAGACACTGACCCAGAGTCTCTCCTGTACCAAACAACTCACAAACTGCTTCTGTGCCAAGAAGATGGTTTGAGAGGCAAATTCAAAGCCCTAGATCAACATCTTCAAAGTTGAGTGCCTAAAGTTGAGCACCTAAATCCATATTTAAGCACCTTTTAAATCAATGGAGCCTACACATGCTCAGCACTTCTGAAATTCAAGGTACCTAATCAAGTGCCTAAATACTGAATCAGGTGCCCAAACTCAGTTAACCAAATTTGAATGTGCTGGCCCTAGTTCCCCCATCTTATTCCATGGGTCCAATTTCCCCCATAGCAGCATTGTTCCCTCAGGAGAAAATCTATCCACCCATCCATCTTACATGGTACTTTTATGGGCCCCCCATTACCGTAGTATCTAAGAGTCTCAATCTTTAATGTAGTTAAATTAGTACATTTACAAATAGTACCATAAGAGTACAGGATGCTTTGCATTAGTTAGAATCTGTAAAACAAAGACGACAATCCCAGCCCCAAAGATCATCCATTCTAAAGGCTCAAGACAGTGCAGTACAAATGCAGAGCAATAACCGGTCATTATAAGTGGAGTTCTTCAGAAGGTTTTTGGCTTAATTAACTGACAGGCTGCTCTACGGATAATGAGTGATGTGAAAGTAAGTAGTATTAAGGAGAAAGGCTGCATGAGTCACAATCTTCTTCCCAGATCCTTTCTTCTCTAGTGGGAAGTACCATTCATCAGCCTTTTACTTGAGGAACTGGATATTCGAAGTGCAACAAAACGTGTGTGTTGCCCAGTGCATGGGACAGGAGTCTAGGCTCTGTCCATTTCCTGCACCTTTCCAACTATTCTCTGAACATTTGCATAGATAGGAACATTGCACGCCTGCATATTGCTGAGGAAGTACCTTATCTTTCCTTACTCCTCCATGAAGGACAAAATACAAGCTGGTCCTTAGTTATCAATAGAGAATGTGGCAAAGCTACAATGTGTATTACCAAATTTCTTTTCAATTAAGTTAATGTGCAGTTTATTTTCTGTGAAACAACAGGAAATATTCTGAATCCTCAGAAATTAAATCAAAATCACATTGAACTGAAAAGCAGATTTTTATTCTCCTGTTTGACACTCTTTGCGAGCCAAGCAGAATAAAAATAGCACAATGGAAATAATATCTAAAAGTACAAACTTTACTAACTGTTCATAATAATTGATTGAGTTCAGAGGACTCACATGCATGAATTTACCCACATGAGTAACTGCTGGCACTATTTGCTACATGGAAGCTTGCCAATCAGTGGGAAAACCACAGAGAAAAAGATTGTTTGGGGATTTACTCCACTTTCATCCTCTGTTGGAGAGTCTGTATTTTCTGCTGTCCCCTGCTTCCCAGCACCAGTACATGGAAACTTGACCTGTTATGATAGGGCTTCCATAATCCACTAACCATTTTCACAAGGGTGGAAAAACTGATTGAAAAAGGGAGCACTCCATGAGACCTCCTCATCTCCTCCCCCACAAGAAGTCCATACAACAGAGCCAGGTCTAAGCTTGAGTCCTAGTTTATCAGAACAGTTTGTCCTCAGTAGCTATGACTCACAACACCCTTGTGTAAGAGTAAATAATAAAATATAAAGGGAACACTTTATCCATCACTGAAATGCAGCCATTTAGAAACAGACTGTTGATGAATGTTGCTGTGTAAGAAAGACTACAGTATGCAACTGTCACAGCAGGCAGTGAACTGATAAGAATGTTATTTACTCATTCAAATTTGGTCAGGATGCTCAGGTTAACACTCAGCCTCAGGGAAGTTCTACAAGATCTGTAATGAGTTCAGCCTGGACATCACCTCATATGGAAAAACCTACAGAGGGTGGTCAGGGGAAAGTCTTTTCTATAAAGATTCCCTTGCTGATATTGTAAACATTGCACACAGGCATTGGTTCATTACTGAGTCAAAGGAACTAGCCACCTATTAAATGAAAAAAAAAATCAACTCCCTGCGTCACCTAGATGTTTCTTTGAGGTCTTCCATTAAAATAATAATCTAGCTTGACCTAGTTTACCTTGAGAGATCTAACAAGATCACAACAAAGGTGGTTCAGCTACAAGGAAAATGCATTATTCTGTCTGACATCTATAGAATGAGATGCTTTTAGTTCCTATGTATTTTCTTGTCTTATGCTATCATTTAAAGAATATACATAATTTTGAATTTGTACTTGCGCTTATTAGGTTTTAGAAGCATCTGGGTTTTGAAATGTTTTGTTTTAAACTAGTCTTGGTGTTATGCTGCTAATGCCTCTGCAAAGCTCAATTTGTTGCAAGTCTTGACTGCCTATGTACGCTAGCAGTAGGCACTTGCTTCAGTGCTGTGACATTTATTTAATTAACACAGCTGTTCTAGCTACTGTGTGAAGCAATAAGCAATGGAGACATATTGGAAATCATGATTCATAAAAAGAAAAATTGTACAAAGCAACTTGAAAAATGAAACACCAAGAAATTGTGCTTTAAATAACTGGATACGTGTGTTTTATGTTTTGCGAGTATCCCTCCGTGAAATCAGATCTCTTTGGATATTGTAAAAGGATGAAAAAAGGTATATCTGATATTCTAAATCCATCTCCCTTGTCTTCATTAAGACCCTCATTAACATATACACAAAAACAAAAGGATTCACCCTGAAACAACATGAGGAAGATCAGCAGCAATCCTTACTGCTTATTATATTTACAAATATTTTGTACATCTCCACTGCAACAAAAGACCCATGGCATGGCCGCGGCTGGCCCAGGTCTGAGACCCACCCCATCATGGAGTTTCAGACCCCAGGCTGCAGTCCAAGCCCAAAAATTTACATTGCAATTTTTAGCCCTGCAACCCAAGTTGATTGATCTGGGGTCGAGATTCGGTACCGTGTGGTTTTTATTGCAATGTACATGTAGGCTAATCCATCTATTTAGCATGCCATTGTGCCTCTAGATATTTGAAACAAAACACATGATCTAGGAACATGGCCTAGTTTGACACCAGTATATTGAGAGCACTGCTTCATGGAAGATATTCTCTAGTTAAAAAAAAAAAAAATAAAAAAAAAATTAATAGATGTACATCTCTTCTTTCCTGTTAATTCTGTACACTAGTTTAGTTTTGAAGTTATTGTTTTGCAGCATCAACTTTAATAATAAAATAAATAATAGGCAAGGCTTTAATAAATTGAATTGCACAGGTTCACTACACAGGAGTGATAAAGGGAAAGTAAAGACAACTAGAAAATATGTTTCCTGAAAACCATGTGAATTAAATCCCTGGGAGTCAGTTCCATCAATGCAGAGCACATGAACTATTCTCTTTTCCTGTAAATGCTTGCAAATACCTGACATAGTTGGACAGCGTACACTTGAAAATTTCTGCACACGAACCAGGTCTTATCTTAATTACATTCAAGATCCAGCTGATACTTCCTTAGGACCAAACACTGGCTATTTTAAAGCATACAGAACATTAAAAAAAAAATAGCAATCCCGTTAGCTAAACTTGCTACCTGGCGGCATTTCTGGATAGTTGGAGTTGACTTGCAGAAATCCAATTAACTGGAGGAATAAAAGGTATTTTTCCTGTTCATCTTTAGCACTGAAAATAAAACAGGAGTCTCTGATCAATGATAGAGAGGTAACCTGAACAGAGGAGCCTTAGAATATTGCATTTAGTATATGCGTCCAGAAACCTGTGTTCAAGAAAGATCCAACTTCCCAGTACAAAGTGAAGCAATGAATGGAAAGCCAAGTAGCAGAATAGAAAATCTTTTTAACTGAAATAGGTTCTCAATACATCCAAGAGGCAGTCATATTATGAGTTCTTAATGGTACAGGTGATGGTAAGATACAAACTAAGATTCTTTAATGCGAGGAGCTGTTCGAACATGCAACTGCAGACATAGAAATGCACTGACCTTTCCTTTGACCCTTTTAAGAAGGATGAAATTTGTAATTTTTTTTGGTTTTATGAACATTAGAGCCCTTACCAAATCCAAGGTATGCTTTGTAGCTCTTCTCTGAGACACAGTAATTTAGACAAAAAGAAAAGGAGTACTTGTGGCACCTTAGAGACTAACACATTTATTAGAGCATAAGCTTTCGTGAGCTACAGCTCACTTCATCCGATGCATTCATCCGATGAAGTGAGCTGTAGCTCACGAAAGCTTATGCTCTAATAAATGTGTTAGTCTCTAAGGTGCCACAAGTACTCCTTTTCTTTTTGCGAATACAGACTAACACGGCTGCTACTCTGAAACCAGTAATTTAGACAAATACTTTGAAGATTAATTTGTTAGCTCCTCTCAACTTGAATCCACTTTAGAGATAAAACTATAACTGGTCTTCAATGACACCTTGTCATTATAAAATAAAAATAAAAAGGTACTGAAAGGAAGGTATAGCTGCCTCACCCAACCACTTGTTTAGGGTTATTTCCATGGAAAACACAACTTCAATAGTTAACTACATTAACCAACAGAATCTAAAGTTTCAGGTGGAGGATGTTAACCATTTTAACACACCACATTCAGGAACCATAAAAAACTAATATTCTTCGGTCTATAGAAATATGTCTAGAAAAGGACGTACGGCAATGCATTATTAAAGACTAACTTTCTACTGAACAGTCATTACAGCTACCCTGATTGCTGAGGCTTGACCTGATTATGAGAGATTTAAAGGTACTATTTGTGTATTTTAAGTTATGTCAAAGGCATAGAGAATGGCTGGATAGGTGCATTTTTAATTTGTAGAAATCCAAAAATAAACATTTATCCCAGATTTAAATTAATATTCTAGGGTATCAGCTTCCTTGATACAGCCAGGAACACTGATACAGAAAAAAAAAATCTAGCTCTGAGAGTATGTATCAGAAGTAAGAGTGTGTCTGGAATGTAGGGTAAAAGACTGTTGATAACCTTGGAGAGTAATACAACAACAAAGAAAATAACAGAACGCCACTAGCCATCACCTTCAGCCCCCAACTAAAACCTCTCCAATGCATCATCAAGGATCTACAACCCATCCTGAAGGACGACCCATCACTCTCACAGATCTTGGGAGACAGGCCAGTCCTTGCTTACAGACAGCTCCCCAATCTGAAGCAAATACTCACCTGCAACCGAACCACTAACCCAGGAACCTATCCTTGCAACAAAGCCCGTTGCCAACTCTGTCCACATATCTATTCAGGGGATACCATCATAGGGCCTAATCACATCAGCCACACAATCAGAGGCTCGTTCACCTGCGCATCTACCAATGTGATATATGCCATCATGTGCCAGCAATGCCCCTCTGCCATGTACATTGGTCAAACTGGACAGTCTCTACGTAAAAGAATAAATGGACACAAATCAGACATCAAGAATTATAACATTCAAAAACCAATTGGAGAACACTTCAATCTCTCTGGTCACTCGATTACAGACCTGAGGGTGGCTATCCTTCAACAAAAAAAACTTCAAAAACAGACTCCAACGAGAGACTGCTGAATTGGAATTAATTTGCAAACTGGATACTATTAACTTAGGCTTGAATAGAGACTGGGAATGGATGAGTCATTACACAAAGTAAAACTATTTCCCCATGGTATTTCTCCCCCCCCCCACCTCACCCCCCACTGTTCCTCAGATGTTCTTGTTAACTGCTGGAAATAGCCTACCTTGCTTGTCACCATGAAAGGTTTTCCTCCCTCCCCCCCACCCCCCGCTGCTGGTGATGGCTCATCTTAAGTAATCACTCTCCTTACAGTGTGTATGATAAACCCATTGTTTCATGTTCTCTGTGTGTGTATATAAATCTCTGCTCTGTATTTTCCACCAAATGCATCCGATGAAGTGAGCTGTAGCTCATGAAAGCTTATGCTCAAATAAATTTGTTAGTCTCTAAGGTGCCACAAGTACTCCTTTTCTTCTTGGAGAGTAAGCCACACTTCTTTGGGGTTTGCTTTTCACAAATCACATCAGCAGACAAAATTTCTGTGGGAAGTTAACTGGTCCCTCCCTACTTTTAATTTGAATTATCTATACTTTTTTTTTTTAAACCACTAGAGAGACTAGTTAACTGAAAAAGAAAAACTGGTTATTTTTTAGATATCTGCATTCTAGAACCCAAGAGGAATTTCGACATTGAATGAGAATTTATTCTGGCCGAGCTGACTGCAAAGCTAACATACAGGGGGGCTTAGAATGGAAGAGTCCTGCAGGTTAAACTATACTTGTTGCAAGTTCCCCAGCTATAATAGTAGTATCAGGAGGTAATAATTCTAAGACAAATAAAGGGATGAGGCAGAAGAACAGATGTGCATTACCATTACAGTAACATTTATTTTGTATTTATGGCTATTGAAATAAAGATTTGTTCACAACTATGTCTTCATTAATTGAAGTTTTGTTCCCAAATAACCATTTTTATTAAAGCTGAATGTGTTTGACTTACTGATCATTGTCAGAAGATAATGAAAACTACTCAATAACATTCTTCTCTAAATAGGATTTTTGTGAAGTGCTACATCCAAAGTAAGAGCAAATAAAATGCAACAATGTAAAAGACAATAAACTGATTAAACAAAAACAAAATTTTAATCATGCAATTGACTGACTTGGGGATTTGTAATAAATATGGAGTCTTTCACCTCTACATCAGTTGTACAAATTTGGCTCAGTCAGTAGCAAGTTTGTGCCAGGTTTAACTTGTGTCATTTATATGGCAGACTAGAGAATCCAGCCCTTTACCCAGAGAATCTGGCCCTCACAATGATCCCTAAACAAGATGTTAAATTTTAAAGGAAATAACATTTGGCAACACAAACTTGTCCATCTATCGGTGTTTGAGAAACTAACCCCTCCTAAATCCTGAGGTAACTTGAGTTTGGTTACTCCAATTACTGCTGGTTTGTCACTCTATTAGAAATGTAATAATAACCTATTCCCGTAATAATAGGTTATTATGGCTTCGGTCCTGTCTTCATGAAGCATAGAACAGTTGAGCTGTCAATCACAGATGAGTCACATCAAGCAAAAATCAAAAGAGAATTACTTAAAACCTGCAAAACAACACTGAAAATAGTGGAAAATCTTCTTAGTGTTGTTGCTGCCACGTTGGTCTCAGAATATGAATGAAACACAGAAGGTGAGGTAATATCTTTTATTGAACCAACTTCTGTGTTAGTGACTAATAAGAAAGAGAATGAACCACTATCATCTGCAGAACATGCTCCAAACTCAATATTTTTAATATAAAAAAGACTGGGGTTTACTGTGCGTATTCTGGGAAGCACTGGTAAATCTATGTGCTCTTTCCATTTAAAAAAACTCTTAGTATTCAGTTTCATCAGTTTTGTTACCGTATTTTCAATACCATTCCCTGAGTGATCTCCTTCAAGCTATTTCTGGATGTCCAGATAGTCTTAAATTTTCTTTCTGCTGCTCCTACTCTCTTGATTCTACAAAGATCATTTCCAGAAGCTTGATTTGATTATGAGTCTTTTAACTTAAGCAATTCATCCTCACATACACAGAGATGTTCTTTCAGCTTCATTCACATTTTCTTTAATTTCATTTAGGTTGGCTTTCATTTGAGCCATCTCAATTTTAACATGTGTAAAAGCTCCATCTACCTTATTTACTGTTTCTCTTATTTGAAAGATCTCCTCCATTAAGTCCTTAAGCGACAACTCAATGGTCATTTTTGGGTCCAGCTGTTTGTCAAGAGAGGTCAGCAACTGCCTCAGTCTTTTATTTGTCTGAACAACATTCAAATTGGGTTTCAGAGCAATTGTTTTGTTCCTGTTCCCTGCCATCCTAGCTTTAAAATAACAACAAATTACCTCATTTCTAATGTGGGTTTTATTTCTTTACCACATTACCTGGGGCACAGAGCAGGACAGCAGTTTCAGAACTACCTTCCCTTGGACATATTGCCTTTGAGTTCTGCTAAATTATATCTGTAGTATATACAATTATTGTCTGCATTTATATAGCATCTTCTATCCAAGGATTTCAGGATTCTCCACAGACATTAATTAATTTATCTTCATACATCTCTGTCAGATAGTAATACTTACCTATCCTTTATTTTATAAATGAGAAAATTGAGGACCAGGAAATTAAAGGCCCAATTTTAAAATCTTTATTTATTAAAGTACCTTACTCATGTGAGTAAGAGTCTGTAGAATCAGGGCCATAAGTCATACAAGATGCCTGTGGCAGTACTAGAAGTAGAATCTAGATTTTCTGATTTCCAGTCCTGTTCTTTAACCACAAGATCATCTTTTCTCCTTCATATGAGCATAGCAGATGACAACAAAAGGAAGTTAGCTAAGGCAGTGGTTCTCAACCGGGGTCCTAGGCCCCTGGGGCGCCACAAGCAGATTTTAGGGGGTCCTCCAAAATAAACCAGAGAGCAGAGTTGGCGCTAGAGTCACTGAGGCCCAGGGAAGAAAGCGAAAGCCTGAGCCCCACTGCCTAGGGCCGAAGCTGAAGCCTGAACCCTGCTGCATGGGGATGAAGACAACTTAGCTTTGAGGAACTGCCTGTGACGTGGGGCCTTGGACAATTGCCCTGCTTGCTATCCCCTAATGCTGGCCCTGGTTTTTAATCTACTGGATATGCAGAAAAACATTTTTTGTGGCACAAGTGTAGCACATTTTTATAGCATGTTGGGGGGGGGGGGGGACTCAAAGAAAAATGTTGAGAACCCCTGAGCTAAGGCATATATAGTATTCATGAAACTGGAAGTTACTCTGCCAGAAAAGGATGTGATAGTCATCATGACGTTCAATCTTTAGCAAGCCTGTATGATGTGGCTTATTACTCTATGTGGCTATCAAAGGCAGAGCCTCAAATCAGTGGATGAGAACGATATAGAGTCTTCTAAAAATATGGGGCTCCTGCGAGACAGACCAGAGTGATTTAAATTAAAGTTATTTAAATCAAACTTGATTTTTTTAATTGTTGATTTAAATCAGGCTAAGGCTCTGTAAAACTAATCTGAAAATATGTGCTGTTGCAATTTTAGATTAAAATGAATGATGGTCTAAATTATAGATGATTTTTTGTAAATACCACTATTAGTAGGGTCTCATCTGAATTTTTCCAGAACATCTGTATGCAAAAAATGAAACACTGAAAATTAAGGCCACAATCACCAACACACTAAAGCAGGCATGTAACTGTATTCACATTAATAGGCCTATTGATTTCAATTGGACTACTAATGTACTTAAAGTTAAGCATGTGCTTAACTATTTGCAGCATCAAGGCCTGAATTTGTATTTTTATTAAAAGATTTTCTCTTGTGGGATAAAATGTCTGTCATATCAGTTGCTTCAGTGCTAATAATGTAAAGTTATTGATATTTTCAACTTTTTAATGTGTTATTGGGAACTTTATACACATAGGCCAGTTTTTTTTAAAACAGAAGTCTAAAATTAGACTCCTAAATCCCTATTTAGGCCACTAAGTTTGAGATTTTTAAAAGCACTTAAGTGACTTAGGAGCACAAGTCCCCTTGATTTAAAACTGCAAACTGATGGAGGAACATAGCCAGGTTGAAGTATTTTGGCTTTCTTGACCTGCGGAAGTTTGCTATGTTGGCAGCTAGTGTAGGTTGCAAATAACAGGATGGGCTATTTGCTTATCAATTTTGGGTTTGGGTTTGTGTTGTTCTCACAGAAAGAAGACTCTTGACTTGTCTTTGTCAGCAGAGATGACAATTCTCAGTGTGAAACTTCTTCGTACAAGAAATCTACATAAAATCTGAAAGTCTATTATTAGGAAACTCAGTACTGAAAAAGGTACTAAGCATCCACATTAACAATTTAAGACTACAAAATAGAGAAAGAAGAACTAGCAACATGTAAATAAAAAATCCATTTACTGTATATTAAAAAAAAATTTAGATTTTTAAATCAATGATTATTTTTTAATCATTCTTTTCCATCCTGCTGTGATATATTTAGAAAATCATAAAGGGAAAAGGCAGATGGGGCCCAAGTCTCATTGACACAAAGGCCCCTTTTCACTGTCAGAATGGTGTAATGCAGACTTTTTGGTCAAGGAAACTCATGCTGAGATGAGTGTGTACCACCGCAAAGTGATAAGTGGTAGCTATTAAGAGAAATCCAGAACAGGATGTTGGAATATTTCAGGAACTGAACATTGAGAGATGCAGTCCTCATCTGGATACGAGATTACTATCTGTAGGAGTGCCATGGCAAAGAATTAAGGAACAACAAAGAAAATAATAATTGAGCAACACTGAAAAGAGGGGCTGAAACATATCATAGTGATGATATAAAGAATAGCCACCAGCACTGGTGAATCACATCTGCCTACCATCAAAAGTTGAGATGCAGCTTTATGAAAATTACTATTTAAAACAGTCATAGGGCTGCAGCACAAAAACAGACATTTTGAACTTCTTTTGCTGTATGCCTCACCAATTGTATAAAACTGCATACCAAAAAGCACTAGCCAAGAAAAATTTATGGTAGTTTAACTTCACAGTCTGGCTTCTAGTAACTAATGCAATGTTTAATGGTTGCACAGCAAAATAAATCCTATGACTGCAACATTTTTTTTTTAAAAGGTAAATACTGCATTTGCTATATTATTTGCTAGGTCTTCCATCACAACCCAAGAATGTAACCCATTCATTACAGAAAATACTGCTCGAGGGAAACTGCTTTAAACTGATTTATGTGGTAGACATCGAAAGACAACCCAGTCAAATTGGACAATGTGGCAGATGGTAATGGATTTATGCATATTTATGTAGCATGTATTTACTTGTCACCTTTGTTATCCATCTTCTACCTCCCTTCACTGCCCCCTCCCCAAAAGGAGGAGATGATAATTTATAATAACTGTGACGCTGTGACTGGCTGACACTCCCTTCACAGTCTTTTCCTTTGGACAGCTTAGAAACCAGCATGCTTTGTGAAGCTATTTTAATTGTTTTACAGTTTTATTACAAAACATCCTGTCTTTTACACTTGTTTCCTGGGGCTATCATAATCATGTTAGTTGCTACTGCTTATATCTCCCTCTGGGTATCTTTTTACAGTTACAATTAAAATCAGTAAGTAGCTCACCAGCAAGATAATGTTAATTTGTTTTTTTTTAAATTTATTTGACCTTATAAATAAGCAACTAACATATTAAGGTAGAAGATGTACATCAAACAAGAGATCATCACTGGCATACATTTTTGCAATATCAGGCTTTTGGGGGGGGGGGGGGGGTTGGCCAAAAGAGCAAGCCTATTAGTTGAGAGGCTGTTCTGAAGCAATTCAGAATAAATAAAATACTCATACTGTATTTAACATAAATACGTAAAATTTATGTAAAAACAACCACATCATCATTCTGGTTTTAAAACTCATAAGACACCACCAAAGAAAGAATCTGAGAATAGGTTTTTAGAACAGATATACTAAAATTACTCCAAATTTACAGATTTTTCTAGCGTTTAAATGCACTTGCAGAAGGAGCAGCAAAAACAAGGAAAATAAAGACCATAACCTAAAAACCCTAAATGAATATAAAACAATATATTAAATTCTGAAAGCATTCATTCATACAGATATAACTCATATAAAAGAATGCCTACCCAAAGCTTTAGGTACCCTGGCCAGTAATTAAAAATACAAGCTTATGCCTGGTCTAGACACAAACTCGTACCACTTTACTAAAGATGTATTTTAAAATTGAGTTAATTACACCAATGCAAAACCCTCTATAGAAGGTCTTATTTTGATCCTCAGGGTAGATTATATCAATGTAGTTTAAGTAGATTCCTTATTGACTTAAGATATCCTGAACTCATAAACTGAAATAAGAGTCTATGTAGGGTTTTGCATCAGTTTAACTAAGTTAGTTTTTAAATCTATTTGTGAAGACAAGCTCTTAGGCTATGTCTACACTATAGAGTTAAGTCAACACGAGTTACACCAATGATCATAAACTGCTATAATTACATTGCTTGTGCATGTTCACACAACACTCCTGCTGTCAGTGGAGCACATGCACAGTTGCTGCTCTAGCATCAACAGTGAGAGCAGTGCACTGTGGATAGCTATCCCACCATCTTCTGCAGCTAAGATTTGTGGGAAGGCGGCGTGGACACAGTGCATCATGGGAGCGGGGTTCAACATGCCATGATGCAATTTCTGTCCCATCATTCCATCGGCTTCTGAATACGTTTCGCACCATTTTTCAAAAAGAAAAGGAGTACTTGTGGCACCTTAGAGACTATCAAATTTATTAGAGCATAAGCTTTCGTGAGCTACAGCTCACTTCATCGGATGCATTTGGTGGAAAAAACAGAGGAGAGATTTATATACACACACACAGAGAACATGAAACAATGGGTTTATCATACACACTGAAAGGAGAGTGATCACTTAAGATAAGCCATCACCAGCGGCGGGGGGGGGGGGGAGGAAGGAGGAAAACCTTTCATGGTGACAAGCAAGGTAGGCTAATTCCAGCAGTTAACAAGAATATCAGAGGAACAGTGGGGGGTGGGGTGGGAGGGAGAAATACCATGGGGAAATAGTTTTACTTTGTGTAATGACTCATCCATTCCCAGTCTCTATTCAAGCCTAAGTTAATTGTATCCAGTTTGCAAATTAATTCCAATTCAGCAGTCTCTCGTTGGAGTCTGTTTTTGAAGCTTTTTTGTTGAAGGATAGCCACTCTTAGGTCTGTGATCGAGTGACCAGAGAGGTTGAAGTGTTCTCCAACTGGTTTTTGAATGTTATAATTCTTGACGTCTGATTTGTATCCATTCATTCTTTTACGTAGAGACTGTCCAGTTTGGCCAATGTACATGGCAGAGGGGCATTGCTGGCACATGATGGCATATATCATATTGGTAGATGCGCAGGTGAACGAGCCTCTGATAGTGTGGCTGATGTGATTAGGCGCTATGATGGTATCCCCTGAATAGATATGTGGACAGAGTTGGCAACGGGCTTTGTTGCAAGGATAGGTTCCTGGGTTAGTGGTTCTGTTGTGTGGTGTGTGGTTGCTGGTGAGTATTTGCTTCAGATTGGGGGGCTGTCTGTAAGCAAGGACTGGTCTGTCTCCCAAGATCTGAGAGAGCGATGGCTCGTCCTTCAGGATAGGTTGTAGATCCTTGATGATGCGTTGGAGAGGTTTTAGTTGGGGGCTGAAGGTGATGGCTTGCCAGCGGCACTGCGATGGGTACCTGCATGGCCCCACAGTATGCCAACATTTTTATGGCTGACTTAGAAAAACGCTTCCTCAGCTCTCGTCCCCTAATGCCCCTACTCTACTTGCACTACATTGATGACATCTTCATCATCTGGACCCATGGAAAAGAAGCTCTTGAGGAATTCCACCATGATTTCAACAATTTCCATCCCACCATCAACCTCAGCCTGGACCAGTCCACACAAGAGATCCACTTCCTGGACACTATGGTGCTAATAAGCGATGGTCACATAAACACCACCCTATATCTGAAACCTACTGACCGCTATTCCTACCTACATGCCTCTAGCTTTCATCCAGATCATACCACTCGATCCATTGTCTACAGCCAAGCGCTACGATATAACCGCATTGGCTCCAACCCCTCAGACAGAGACAGACCCCTACAAGATCTCTATCAATCATTCCTACAACTACAATACCCACCTGCTGAAGTGAAGAAACAGATTGACAGAGCCAGAAGAGTACCCAGAAGTCACCTACTACAGGACAGGCCCAACAAAGAAAACAACAGAACGCCACTAGCCATCACCTTCAGCCCCCAACTAAAACCTCTCCAACGCATCATCAAGGATCTACAACCTATCCTGAAGGACGACCCATCACTCTCACAGATCTTGGGAGACAGACCAGTCCTTGCTTACAGACAGCCCCCCAATCTGAAGCAAATACTCACCAGCAACCACACACCACACAACAGAATCACTAACCCAGGAACCTATCCTTGCAACAAAGCCCGTTGCCAACTCTGTCCATATATCTATTCAGGGGATACCATCAGAGGGCCTAATCACATCAGCCACACAATCAGAGGCTCGTTCACCTGCGCATCTACCAATGTGATATATGCCATCATGTGCCAGCAATGCCCCTCTGCCATGTACATTGGCCAAACTGGACAGTCTCTACGTAAAAGAATGAATGGACACAGATCAGACGTCAAGAATTATAACATTCAAAAACCAGTTGGAGAACACTTCAATCTCTCTGGTCACTCGATCACAGACCTAAGAGTGGCTATACTTCAACAAAAAAGCTTCAAAAACAGACTCCAATGAGAGACTGCTGAATTGGAATTAATTTGCAAACTGGATACAATTAACTTAGGCTTGGAGAGAGACTGGGAATGTATGAGTCGTTACACAAAGTAAAACTATTTCCCCATGGTATTTCTCCCTCCCACCCCACCCCCCACTGTTCCTCTGATATTCTTGTTAACTGCTGGAATTAGCCTACCTTGCTTGTCACCATGAAAGGTTTTCCTCCTTTCCCGCCCTGCTGCTGGTGTTGGCTTATCTTAAGTGATCACTCTCCTTACAGTGTGTATGATAAACCCATTGTTTCATGTTCTCTGTGTGTGTGTGTGTGTGTATAAATCTCTCCTCTGTTTTTTCCACCAAATGCATCCGATGAAGTGAGCTGTAGCTCACGAAAGCTTATGCTCTAATAAATTTGTTAGTCTCTAAGGTGCCACAAGTACTCCTTTTCTTTTTGCGAATACAGACTAACACGGCTGCTATTCTGAAACCATTTTTCAGCAACCCCAGTTTACTGTGCACCTGCCATCTGTGCCTGAAAGCATGGATCCTGCACTGTTCTCTACTCTTGTACTGAATGCTCTGAACACAACATGGAGGATCATGCTGTATCTCATGAGCTTTAAATCTGAACAGGAATCCATGATGCCTGCCCTGCTGCGTACCATGGAATGAAACAATTCCAGATTACCTTTTGCATTCATGGAGCAACTGCACACGGTGAACTGTTTTTGGACTTGGGAAACAAGCATTTAGTGGTGGGATCACATTATTATGCAGGTCTGGGATGACGAGCAGTGGCTGCAGAACTTCACATGTGCAAAGCCACCTTCTTGGAACTGTGTGCAGAGCTCGCCCCAGCACTGCGGTGCAAGGACACCAAAATGAGAGCTGCACTTTTAGTGGTAAAGTGTGTGGCTATCGCTGTGTGGAAACTGGCAATTCCGGACAGCTACCAGTCAGTTGCAAATCAGTTTGGAGTCGGGAACTCCACTCCGGGGGTAATGTTCACGCAAGTGTGTAGGGCCATTAATCGCATCCAGCTATGCAGGACTGTGACTCTTGGAAATGTGCATGAAATAGTGGATGGCTTCGAGGGATTCCCTAACTGCAGCAGAGCGATAGATGGCACACATTCCAATTTTGGCCCTGGAACATCTTGCGATGTAGTACATCAATACAAAGGGGTACCTCTCTATGTTATTGCAGGAGCTTGTGGATCACCGGGGTCATTTCACTGATACCAATGCGGGATGGTACAGGAAGGTGCATGACGCACAAATCTTCAGGAACGCTAAGATGTACAGAATGCTGCAAGCAAGGACTCTCTTTCCAGAACAGAAGATTCCAATGGGGGATGTAGAAATGCCCACAGTGATCCTGGGAGACCCAGCATACCCCTTACTCCCATGGCTCATGAAGCCATACATGGAAAACGTGGATAGCAGCAAGGAGCACTTCAGCAACAGGCTGAGCAGATGCAGAGCGATTGTTGACCGTGTTTGGCAGATTAAAAGTTCGCTGGCGCTGCCTTTATGGCAGGTTAGATCTCTATGAGCAAAATATTCCCATGATCATAGCAGCCTGCTGTGCACTGCATAATATTTGTGAGGTTAAAGGTGAAAACTTCCCCAGGAGTGGCTCATGGAGGTCGATCACCTGGGGCTGATTTTGACCAGCCAGATACCATGGCTAATAGAGGGGCACAATAGGGGGCTATTTGAATCAGGGAGGCTTTGAGGCATCATTTTGACAATGAGCACTGGTAATGAGTCTTTCTATAAAGCATTCTGCCATGCTTTGTTAACTTACCACCTTGCATGAAAATTTTGATGATTGCTTCCTGACCATGATTTGTAGTCTGCAAATGTGCCATTTGCCACTGTGTATTAATTCCAACACAAACCACCATATGTAGGAGACAAATAAAGATTATCTTTCAGAGTATTATTTTATGAAACAGCAACAAAACACAGAAAACACTTTGTTGAAAGGGACATAACAGCGAGAGGAGCACTCTACTGATGGAAGCTCTCATAGCTAACTGCAATTCCAACTATCATTTGGGAAATTGTCCAAAGGGTTTGAGCAAACGGAGTACTGTGACGGGCCAGGAAGATGCAAGGAATGCGTGGGAGGAGTTTGTGGAAGGCATGGCACGTAATTCTGTATGGGCTGGCGGGGGTGGGGGGGTAGGAGCATGCATGTGTTCTGCCTGCAGCACAATTAGAGACTTCAACATCTCCATTTAGTCCTCCATCACTTTTTATCATTCAGTCCTGGCCTACTGAAATTCACTCCTGATCTTCCTCTCCTGGCTATTTATAAATTTTTCATTAATTCTCTCTCTCTCTCTCTCTCTCTCTCTCTCTCCCAGGCCTGTGCTCTTGATTTGTAGTGTCAGAGAACTGGAGCACCTCCCGAAACATGTCCTCCTTGCTCCTCCTGGGTTGCTTCCTTATGTGGTGGAGGCGCTCCGCCAGTGTGTAGAGGGATCCCTGCAAGGCCACATCTGCAGAAACAAACAATAAACAAAAGAATGATTGTTAGTGTACTCACAGCACTGAATCATAATAGTAAAATACACCTCTTTCTCACTGTCCCTTAGCAAGCACATAGTTCAGCAAACACCCTAAACAGGGTGATTTTGGCCCGGGGGGTTTCAAGGTGAGGCAAAGGTGGGTTTGTTTGTTTGTTTGTTTTTTTAAGGGAATCACTGCAAATGACTAGGGACAATATTGTAAATTCTGCCACCATTTACCAAAGACAGTGTTCATTACAGCAGATATCTCACTCCTGAAGATAAGCAAGGATACAAGGTGCATCTCCTGCATGTATGTAGCTTCAGACTGGGTCCCTACGCTGCTTGCTTGAGTGCTGCTTTGATTCCTGCACAAGGCATGGAGAAGTTTGCTACAATGGGGAGGGGGGAACAAAGCAGCTCTGCCAAGGAATCTTCAGCAGAGGATTGGTGAGTACCTCCAGAAAAGTTTCCTAGGGATCTCACTGAAGGATTCCTGTGAAATCTTGGTGTTTATTAATACACTCTTCCGCAGGGCCCACACTGCGTAGCTGCACAGGAGAATGTGAAGCAGACGCAAACACAGCTAGTCTTGTACATGTCTATCCCTTAACCAACTTCTAGCATATAACAAAACAAAGAAAAGCTCTACCACCTGTAACTGAGCAGTATCAACTCAAAATGAGCACTTACCAGAGCTTCCCTCTCCTGTAACATGAGTGCCAGAGCCGGAGTGCTGAGACTGGCTTGAACCCTCTGCAGTCAAGAAGACATCCTGGCTTGCCACAGTACCAGACGACCCTGTCACCCATCCCATCCCATCTCATCCTCAAACTCGACCACCTCGTCCACCACTTCATCCTCAGGGTTCAGTCTGCTGTCTCCAACTCCCCCCCCCCAAAGTATCCATGGGCTGTTGGCGGTGGAGGTAGGATTGCCGCCAAGGATGGCGTCCAGCTCCTTATAGAAGCGGCAGGACTTCAGCGCAGCACCAGAGTGATAGTTTGAATCCTGCCTTCTCCCTTGCCTTCTGGTATGCCTCATTCAGCTCCTTTATCTTCGCATGGCACTAATGCGTGTCCCATTCGCAGCCCCTATCCAACATGTCATGAGAAATCTTCCCGTAGGTATCAAAGTTCCCACAGCTGGAGCAAAGGTGGGTCTGCATAGCCTCTTCTCCCCACAGAGCCAGCAGATCCAACACCACCAGCATATTCCACGCAGGAAATCGTTATGTGATGTGAGCTCTCCACACTGAGCACAAAGGAAGTGGAATTTCAAAAATTCTCAGTCCTTAAAACGGGGAGGGATGGATACCTGTGCACTGCGTGCAAGGGCAATGGAGTTCAAACTGCTGCCCAGAACAGTCAAGATGGGCATTGTGCAAAATCTTCTGGAGGCAATTTACGGCGACATAACCAAGCGTAGTGTCTACACTGACACTTCGTCAATCTAACTGTCACAAAAAGCTCTGCGCCTCTCGTTGAGATGGTTTTATTTTGTGAGTATAGCAGGAGAGTTAAATTGGCAGGAGGAACATTGTAGCATGTACACTTCCACTGTTTTGTTGATTAAAGCTGACTTCTGTCGACAAAATGGTGTCCTGTAGACAAGGACTTAGTCTATGAACCTGCAATTAACAGTGTATGGTTGGACTGCTACACCCATACAGAACCTTCCTGAAGTCAATGAGCCTCCAATTATCTCAGGAGCACTCCTGGGGGAGTGGGAGATATTAATTAAATGATCCTTACTGAGGGAGCCATTCAGTCCCAAGTGGGTAGGGAGGGAGAAGAAAGATGGGAAGGAAATAAAGTCTTGGCCCATGGCATTGGTGAGCACAGAGAAGGAAGAGGAGATTAGTTATCTAAGACTAAAGAGTATCCCTTCAAGTAAATGTAGTACATCCTCATCAAAGTAAGAGAACGATATGTTCCCTCCCAGTGACTAAAATCCTCAATTTGCCTTGGTGGTACCAAATCCTCCTCTAAGCAATCAACACCCGGACCCTCCCCACTTTAGCCTACACCTAACATCTCCCTCCCGCTATCAAACATTGCCGTCTGCAGTAGAAGCCCTTATTAACCCCCCAACAACCTAGATACCAAGAGCTCTGATCCTTCCAGCCTCCAATCTCAACATTGTTACAGTGCAGTTACGTAAGGTTAACACTAAAGTCTGCACCAAATCACAAAAATAATAATAATTTCCAGAAATAAGTAACTATTCAAAAGCAGGATGTTATGACCAAATGAAATATTAGTATTACTAATAAAAGCAATATTCAAGCCCTTATGTTAACTTTGATATTCAATAATGCATGTGACTCTTAATTAAAAAACTCAATTAAACTTCTGTTTATCCTTCTCTGCTGCAGAATGTCCATCCCAATAGCGACGCAATGAGCTGCAGAAGTAAACATCACCTTAGCATTCAGGTCACAGAAAATGGGAAGGAAAATGCTCAACAAAGTGATTGTTGGTGAATTGCTCACCCTTTAAAATCCTATTATCTTCCAATTCATTTTTAAAAAAGTCACTGCTGAACAAGAGCTGTATTTTCATGAAACATGTTCAAAAGGGGGTTCTTTCCATACGTTGCAAGTCATTCAGTTGAAAGAACTGGATCCTATCCATTCTGACTAGATGGCTCAGGGTACTGAGCAAAGCAGTGGCATGTGAAAGGAATGCGTATGTGGCAACATCAGACACGTAGCCACAAAGTGCTAAGCCACCATAATAAGCCAGAAAAGGCTCTTGGGTGGGACTCAGGAAAAGGAAAGCAAAGAAGTTAGCCAGCTGAAATGCAAATCAGTATACCCTGCAGGGAGCAGCAAGGCAGTTTCTAACTAGAAAATCAGTCACACCAGTGTAAGTGCATTGGTGTAGTTACACTAGGACAAACCCTCTTATGTAGACTTGCTGCATCAACATAAAATGGGGCTTGCAACTTATTCCAGCAATTTATCAGATAAACTGCTTTGTGACATGGCAGCACCTCTACTTTAGGGCTTTGCGTTAGCATGACATCAATGTAGTGACACTAGTGCAATTTTTAATTTTTTTCCCCCTAATGCAGACAGCCCTAATAGGCCCTTGTAAAAGTGGTCCACCATATAGTATTTACCCTTGAGCTTGCATTTGTCCTGAGACTCATCACTAGCCCCTACTGGGAATGAATGATATCTGCATACCATAGCCTAGTTCCTAATGAAAAGCTTTCTCCTAAGAACCAAATGTATTTGCCCTGTCCTAAGTAGGGAAGCTCAGTGCATCATATATGGCCAGAAAATATGTAAAGGCACCACAGAGATGCTTAGCACCCACCGTGTGCTCAGTGCCTTTCTGGATCAGGACCAAAGGACTGATCTTCCCAGTGCTGTCAGTTCCATACCTTTGAGAAACTTAAGCATTGAGCAAAAATGTATAAAAATCAAAAGCAGAAAGGGAAACTATGGTAAAAACGTGTTTGGTATCTGCTTCTCACACTTATAATATACTGTGTAAAGGATCATTTTCCAGGGATAGGCCCCCTCTGCTGGTCATAATTTTTTACAAGGTGATTTAGAGAGCATCTACATGCACAAAAGATTACTGTGTGAGATACTGTGGTTTTTCTGATGTTGAAATAAGCCATGAATTAAATATGAAAAAAATACATTTGATATTGCTTATGAAGAAAAGTAAATAGATTATGGAAATGTTAACTAGCTAATCACTAAAGGGAATAAGTGGGAGCTGATTTGTATTAGTATTAGGTGGACAGTTCCTTACCTTTTTCTTTTTCAAAAAATACTAACCATCCACTAGTAAAATTTGCATGCACTTTATGAAAAAAAAATCCCCTAGATCTAAACAGTCCTGGACACAAATATATTATAGTGGACACGTCTGCACCCTTTCCTACAAAGAATGGGAAAAGCAACTCAAGAAGGCAGTCATCCTGCAGTCGGTATTCAGGCAGGTTTTTTTCCTCAAACACCGGTATTTTGTTATTTCATGTTTACAGTGTATTCAGCATTCCAGAATTCTGTTTATGATTATCAACATTACAATAAATTATCTCACCTTCCCAAGATGCTAGAGTATCTAATTCCTGAAAAGCAAGCCACATTCAGAAGCTGACTACTGTAGCAGTCAGGCTCAGGAGCTACAGCATTAAGGTCTCTTAAAGCACCCCAAACAACTAATCAAGGACAAGAATGGTTATTTCTGGTACCTGTTCAGAAATGAGATTTTCTCTCTCTCTCTCTCTCTCTCTCTCTCTCTCTCTCTCTCTCACACACACACACACACACACTTACTTTTCAACTCACAATTTCTCTTCAATGCAAAAGGCCTGATTCAGTCTGAGTTTATGCAGGGAATTCAGGACAGACAGCTCAGGTGCCTGTTTTCGCTGGATAGGGCCTGTGACTGAGGCTATGTCTACACTACAACCTATGTCAGCAAAATGTATGTCACTCAGGGATCTAAATATTCCACCCCCGAGCAACATAAGTTACACTGACATAAGCATTCATGTACACAGTGCTATGTCGGCAGGAGAGCTTCTCCCACCAGCACAGCTTACACAACTCGCAAAGGTGGTATTATTATGCCAACAGGAGAGCTCTGTCCTGTCAGCATAGAGCGCCTTGACCAGATGCGCTGCAGCAGCCCAGCTGTATCGGTAAAGCTGCACCGCTACAGTGTTGTACATATAGACATACCCTAAGGCTGCCCCAGGACACACAGATTTCACCAAACACACAAAACCCCACTCCTTCAAATGGAATTATTATTATTTAATTATTTTTTACAGCAGTAGTGCCCAGGGACACCATTCAAGAATCAGAGTTTACAATCTAGTTCTCTTCTCTAGTCCTGCAAGTAGAACAATGCAGGCAGACCCCTGGATACATGCGTGGTGAGTTGGAGCCGGTTCGCGCGAACCAGTTGTTAAATTTAGAAGCCAGTTTAGAACAGGTTGTTAAAGGGTTGGGCAAACTCCGGCCCGTGGGCCACATCTGGCCCGCAAGACCAGCCTAACAGGCCCACCTGAGCTCCCAGCTGGGGAGGCTCCCCTTGAGAATCCCTTTTTACTCACCTGGCGGCGCTCCGGGTCTTCGGCGGCAGGTCCCTCAGTGCCACCGAAGATCCAGAGCGAGTGAAGGACATGCCGCCGAAATGCCGCCAAAGACCCGGAGTGACTGAAGGAACCGGTTCTTCAGATTTTGGCAGCTCATCGCTGGAAACATCTAATTCTCAGTACAAGATCAGGCTCTAAGTTATAAGAAGGATATTTTATCTTCTTTACTCACTTGGATCCAGAGCTCTGCTGCTAGGTTCATTAGCATTTAGCATCTTTAAATCTACCCAGTGTAAAGGAATCAATACAAATGAATAAATAAAAGATATCCAATACATTATCAAGTTCCACATACACAAATTCACCCTCTAGTAGAAGCTGTATATTTCTAAAGCAACACTAACAACTTAACAGTAAATCAATGGAGTATTGTAAGTGTACAAAAAATTAAGCCCCCCATTAAAAGGATATTGAAGACTCTCTTTTTTCTTATCTCCATTTTAAAATGTAAGGTAAGGTATTTTGAAATTAGATTAATTTAATCCATACATTAATTCAGGGATGGAAAACCCCAGCTGCAAAAAAGGATCTAGGCTGATCCAGCAAAACACTTAAGTGCATGCTTTACTTTAAGCATGTGAGTAGTCCAACTGAAGTCGTTGCTTCATCAAGGCCCCCCCATGAACACTTTACACAGCCATCTAGGAACTGCTTCTATAAAATACCAAAGAAACAGACAGAATATTTATCAATCCACTGCAATGCTTCAGACTGTCAGGTATCAATGCCTTCCAAGGTATTGGAAAGTCATTTGCAGTCCAAAGTGTTTTCAATCAATAACATTTATTAAAACTAAATGTATTACTACAGGTTGTTATCTATCTCAATCAGCCCAAAATGAAGAAAATATAACACTATCTTCACATTTCAACTATAACTATGACAAAACTTCTAATCCATCTATTTCTTCTCTACAGTGTACTATCAATGATTATTGGTACTATTTATATTCCAGGAGCACCCAACACTCCCACTCAGGATAGATGCCCCATTTTGTTATCTGCCTTGCAAACACATAAGACAACACTTTCTTTGCACCAAAGAACTGACAATCTAAACAGTAATACAAGGACACCAAATGAGCAGACTGTCAAAGGTACATATCTTAGAGTTTTATATATATATAATGGTCTTTTACCATAGCTTTTGTGAGTTACACATACATTATATATGTAACTCACAAAAACTACGGTAAAACAACATTATTAAGGTTGCAAAATCAAGCACTCAAAAATTAGGAAATGCATGAATTATGGATGACTGCGTTAAATCTTAATTCAACCCCTTGTGCATATGCATTATGACACAGTTTTTAATTACCTGATCCCATATAATTTTTTCCAGTACCCCTGCCAGCGTCCAGTGCCTGTCACGTATCTATTCCCCTGCATCCTCCCTTTCTCTTTATCCCAATCTGCTCCCTCCTCTCACCCCACAGTCCATCCCATCCAGTTTTTGTCCTCACTGCGCTGAGGTAGCTTCCTCTTCCTCCTGCCTGCCTATCAGTGGCGGTGCAGCAGGGGAGGGGGGAGGGAAGGGTGTCTCTGAGAAACAGGAGAGAGACTCTTTGCTTTCAGTTTCAGTGTCTGGTCCGATATGGCCCACAGCACCAAGAGCTGCAATTGAAGGGAAAGTCTTGCTCAGGTCCATGGTGCAGCATGCTTAGCACTGATGGCATCTTCAGAGATTTTAGCTGTGAAGTTTGAGCAAGTCTCTACTGAGCATGTGCAAACTCCATTTTTTAAAAAGATTTACACCTTAGCCTAATTTGGGCTGATTTTCACAGGAACAGCAACAGACACTTATATCCCTGACACACAGGCCACCTCCCTGCCAGAGTTCAAGTCCCTGCTCCAAAGCATGCAGAAACTAGAGCTCTAAAAAGAAAAGGCCACCAGTTTTTAACAAGGGCAAAACAATGCATTTTTCACTAGCCTCACTCTCAGAAACAGTTGGCCTGTTTTGGCTGAAATTTTCCCACAAAAATTCAGCCTGAGATGCCCAGCATGGAAAATTCCAGCCCAAACAATTAACATTTTGCGAAGTTACAAGCTGAAAACAGAATCTTATACAGCAAACCCTCGCTAGAGCGCGGATTCGCATATAGCGTGGTCACGGCAGTGGATACCAAATTTAAATATTTAAATTGGGATCCATGGTCACGCAGTCCCTGTGTTAACCTGGTACCGCGCCTGGATCCCAAACCCCGCGTTCTAGCGAGGGTCCGGTGTAATAGGAAGCGTCAGACAACCTAAATACTAGATGGATGCTACCAGATCCACCAATAATGCACACTCATCAACTTTGTTAACTTGAATTGTATCTACACTGAGCTGCAATGCAGGCTACAGGGGTATGAACAGATCACTCCCACGTGTTGCACACTAATTGTCCTGTGTGGACACTACTGGCACAAACAATAAGGTACCAATTCATCTTCACATAGTCCTGTTTGACAGTATCTTTAGCCTCCCTAGTAGATGCAGAACAAATAAAATACCTCTACGTTGTGACTTTCAAGAGCACACAGCCCACTTCACAGATGACTGGGCCAGAATTTGTAGGGTTGTCCAGTATCACCCAAACTACACTGCATTTACTCTTCTAAGTAAATCTTCTCCTTCATTAACTCCCTTATGTGCCAAGCTCCTTCAATTCCCATGGGAAGTCAATGGGAGTTAAGGGCACTCAGCACCATGCAGGAGGATTGCCCTAATTAATTTCACATAAGGGCAATTAGCCACTTCAAGTCATTCCACTTCACAATGTCGCTTTGGTAATGCATCCTATAGTTTGGTGAAAAACAATGACACAATTAACTAAAAAGCTTTAGATGGTCATTGCTATATAATACAGTCCTTGACACTTAACTAGGGAATACTGACTTTGCATGTTCCACATCACTCATCCCTTAATGGATCTGGCACAGTACCTTTAGAACAACAGATGTCATGTAGTGATTTACAAGAATGAAGCGATGCTTTAGAAATCCTAGTTTTATAAATAAATAAAAAAAGTACAGCTAATCCACTACTGAGTTTTGAAGAGGCCTAATTTTCATTTACACATACAGTATTCTGGCTTTGTAAAAGGGGCCAAAAGTGAGCATAAATGTAAGGTCCTTTATCTACACACTAATCAAAGCCGTTTATTATGTTTAATTATTAATCACAGTCACTCTTAGTTCTAAGACTAACATGACATTGGTTCACAATGTATGGGCAATAGATTTGTGAAATTAAGCTTACTATGAAACTAAGAACAGCCCCCAAATGTGCGTCATTAACCAACCAACCAACATGAGCAGCCTTTGCTTATGTTGCTAGAACCTTGTTCCTTGTGTATTACCGTTCATTTCAATGGGAATTCTTGAGGAGTCAGATATTATTCCAAATTGCTACGGGTAGCAGAATCTGACCCAGGAAAGTGCACATCTATCCAAAATCCTAGACTGTAAGGGAACATGTGATGTATTAATAGTATTAAATTGTTACTGTATTAACATTTAACTGGAGTTAAGCAGTCAAAAAGTGTATGTTTACCTCAGGCATAGGAAAGACAGAACTTAGAGAAGGGAATGATTTGTGGTGCCCTGGAAGCTACAATCAGAGCATTAACTGCTGGATCCAGTATTAGCCTCAGTAAGTTTCCCAGTGGCCATAAGAGAAATGTCTGAGGAAAAGACACAGAGAGAGATATAGAAAGGAAAAGAAAAAGTTGGAGTGAAGCAAGACCAGAGATGAAAAATATAAAAAAAAAAAAAAATATCAAGGTAGGCAGAGAACGTTCTATTTTATATTCTAGAAATCCTGATGCCCAAGTATTATGACAACTTGTAAATACACATTGAGGATAAAAAGAAAAGGAGGACTTGTGGCACCCTAGAGGCTTACAAATTTATTTGAGCATAAGCTTTCGTGAGTTACAGCTCACTTCACTTTCCAACTTCTAATTTTAATACTTTCCAATATGGATGTCAGCAGCAAAAAAGGAAATATGAAGCCCTACTGAGTCAGGAAAATTTAATGAATAGTAACATGAATGAATAGTAACCTAATCTTTAAAATACACATAGCCTGATTTTCAGAGGTACAGAGCAATACCAAAGTCCTTTCTTCGCAGTTTTTTTTTTTTTTGGCTATTTGCCCCATAACCATTTCTCTTCTTTATTTTCACCCATCCTCCCCTTTTCCTGGTACTTTTTTCTTCTATGTCTTCACTGATTCTTTTCTGTTATCTGTCGTGTCTCTATTCCTAGCAAAGGCTACTTTTTTTTTTTCCTCCTTTCCCACTCCCTTCCTTTCCAGTAAGGCCCACCAATCCTCTTTCCTCTCATCTTAGCTCTCCCTTGATGAACTCTATTCCTTTCTCAAGTCCCTCATCTCACTTCCTTGTCTTCTCATTCTCACCGCCATTCACCAGAAAGGATAGGAATGAAGCTAATGCTGGCACCTCCTGGTACTTGAAGAGGAAGCCCGCCACTAACAATTCCATTATGTGACTGCATCCCAAGCTCTATACACAAACTAATAAGTGTAACTGCCTTGTCATTGGCCACTCCCTAAACAAACACTGTTTCTGAATTCCCTCTCCTCACCCAAACATACCTCCCTTCTCTCTTGGCTCCTTGAATCTCTTCTTGCATCACTACCAGGCTCCTACTTCAGAATCTCCTCCCCACTTCCTTACAGCCCCACTTTATTAATTATTATTTGTATTACCATAGTACCTAGAACCCTGGGCATGGACCAGGACTCCATTGGACTAGATACTGTACAAACACAAACTCTTGCCTCTGTTCCCATCCAATTATCTTCCCCACCTCCTATTCTAGGAGGCCAGTCTCTACCGAGTACCATTTTATAATCTCTTCCCCAAAGTTCTCTACCATCCCTACAAATCTCCCTTATCCCTTCTGCAATCCCAACTCTGATTCTCTTCCGTAAATCTACCCCCATGTCTGGGTTCCTCACATTCTCTTCCTCCAGTTCGCTTGCCCTCCTGGGTATTCAGTCTCTCCCCCCACCCCCTAAGCTCCTCCCTCTCAAAGTTGCTGGACCCTTCCTTTCTTTCTCTCCCCCCCTTCCCCCAAAAAAACAAATTTTCCCTTGCCCCCAAGACATTCACAATAGTGTCCCTCCTACAACTCCCTCTATTCCATCCCTTGCATTATGCAACCCTGTCCCCATTTTCTCTTCCTGACTTTCTCTTACCACAAATTCCCCTGCTCCCACTGGGGAAAAGGGAATCCTGACAAATGTAGCAGCTCAGTATCCCTCTCCTGTTAGCTTGAGGGTGATTGCTGTGGATGGAGCTAGGAAAGAGAGGTGAGCCTGAACAAAGCATTGGGGTAAGGACAGAATCAACCCTTGAAGGGAGAGAGAGGAGCAAGAGCTGATTATTGGCTAAGAAGGAACTCTTCTGTAGAGCATCAAAGTGCTGCAACCTTTAGCACTACATTTACGTACTAGGTGATGGCTCCAATCAACACTGGCCCAAAGTTTGTAAAACTGAGATATGATGTTAAGTATAAGGAGAAGAAGAAGTTTGGAGATGAGAGGTTTAAGAAAGACTAAGACTTTCCAAGGCAGAATGCAAATACATACATTAAGAAGGAGAGTGTTTTCAATAAATCAGGTTACCTGGTATCAGTGTGTAAAGACTAACTACAGAGGGAATTATCTGTTTGACTTTTTGGGCTTGCGACTACAGAACAAAGGCGCAGCCAGATATCAGTTATTTAGAATTCACATTTTATAAAGTTATCACCTGCACTGGAAAAAACAGTACGTCTTTAATAAACAGCCACACCAGGAACATGATTTCCATATGCACTAGAGTGAGCCTTATAGGCACTGGGAGTTATGCCAGAGTAAGGACTACAGCATTAGATCACAATTAAGGACCTTTTCGTTGAAATTCCCTGTGGATTCAATTTTCATCACACTTTTTAAAGAAGATTCAACAACACTGAAGTAATCTTTTGGACTATCAACAATATTAAAGTACAGCACATAATATTTATATGATAACAGCATATTACAAATTGATCCCAAGGGCAGGAACAGTAATTTTGCTGTCTAGAGAAGCCACCACTAAGTGGCATTAAAAAAAATCATTTCACAAGCTAGAGTATATAATAAAATAAAGTTAATAAGCATGACTGTGGCACAAAGGGAACAAATTATCTTCTGGTAATGCACCCTAATATTAAGGCTGGATGGGTCTATTAACCTAAAGCAGTGCAGAAGTTTTACCATCTGCAGGGGTTCCTTCCTCTAAAAAAAATGAAAAAGCCACCAATGCTTGACAAAACAATATCCACTTATATTATGTGCCCAATTATACAGAACATCAAGATCGGGCATGAACCAGTGCAAAATGTGGCATCCATTACAAATGTTAAAGAACTGCTTTACTTGACTAGAGAATGCTAATTAATAGGGTCGGAGGTATGAAGCAACGTTCTACTACTGTTCACTCACATCTCTATGCTGACATAACAGCTCCAAGCTGTTTTCTATTGCTCCCCACCCCGTTTTACAGATTTAAGTGATCTAATACTTGAAATTAAATTCAAGTAAATTGAAAAAAGATTTCCGATGAAATAATTACCTGCTTGTGCTGTGTGTGTGAAACTACAGGTGCTTTCCCTTTCATAATTAAACAATACTCATCTTTCACAGACGAAGTCTCTTAGTTTATTATTTCTTATCAGAACATGTTTTGAAAATGGAATTGTGAAATGATAAGTAATAATTTTACTGAAAGATCACTTTGCATGATTGACTACTGTAGTTCTAATCCTAGTTCTGGACGCAGAATGTAGAGTTATAATTAAGAAATTATTCAATATATAAAATGAATATCCTTCCAAGCTCATTTAAGCAGATCAGCAACATAGTATAACAAATAAATTGTTTTACTATCATTTCCTTTTATCAAAGGAGATAATACATGGCACCTCCCTGCAGTCAGAAGGAAGAAAGAACTGCCCTTCAACACTCCTACACTGAAACTAACTAGGCATAAATGTCTAAACGTAGAGTGAATGCAACAATATCTCTGCATCTCTAAAAGATGCTTGCACCTTGCGACATCAAGATGACTTCACTTCTCCATTAACAGTCCTAGAATCTACTACCTTGTTACACTTACGTTAGTGAATCTATCTAGTGGTTAAAGGCCTAAGGGTGAAAATGCTCCAGTGATGTACATGTACTAAGGACAGGAATTAAATAACGAGGAGAGTGAGCCCAGGTTCGTATGAGAATGTTGGTGAATTTGCAAGTACCTGGTCTACAAAGGTAGTGGGAACTCATGTTTTGTTAATTCTAGTCCACTGCATGCATTAGAGTAGAAAGCTATAAGTTTTAGCTTAACCAGCCAGCAGCTGTTTTCAAAATTGCTATAAACAAATGTTTATCTGGTCAGTCATGTCTACAGTTTGAGGGTTGTTTAAAGAACAGAAATAGGAGATAAAGAAAAACTGATGTCCTGCTTCCTTTTTTATTGTTAAATTCATGAAAGAAGACAGTTTCATTCTGTCTTGGAATCTTAACCATTTCAGTCAACCTGCAAGAAGAAACAAAGCAGAACCCACTTTTTGTTTAAAAAAAAAAAAAGTGATCGGAACACATTTGCCGAATGTAGCAATTTTCGTCCAGACGCTAAAAATGCTTCTGGAACATTCATTAAGCCTCACAAAAACCTTGAGATAAAGTATATCATATCCACTTCACTGGTCAATAGACTGACACATGGAGAATTTGTGTTTTGCCTCAAGTCACAGAATGAGACAATGACAGAGCTGGGAATGGAGACCAGGGTTTCTGAGTCCCAGTCTTCTGGTTTAACTACTGGCCACATTGGGTCAAAAGCATTCACTCATATCAGATCTAAATTGGGCCCATTGCCTCTGAATAGCCTATCCTAAATACAGATTTCAGTTTTAACCATGACAATAAAACCTTTGTATATTATATTTTGTAACCAGCCTATCTTTACAAAATGTGTGCTCCGTACCATTTCACAACAACACACACACACACACACACCTGTATTAGCTTTACTAGAAACCACACCTGTATTATTTTTACCAGAAACTTCTTACAAAATATAGCTACTCTTCGCTAGCATTAGCCAATACTTTCCTAAAGACTATGGGTGAAATTTTTCAAAGCCCTCTAAGGGATTTAGATACATATCTTCAATTAATATGAAAGATAGATACAGGGCCAAATCCCCTAAATGGCTTTGAAAATTTCAGCCTACAACTCCTACCCTCCCTCTATTTCCCTTGTTCTCTTCCTGTTCTATTTCATAGGGTATGTCTACATTGGAATAAAAGACCCAAGGCATGGCCATGGCTAGCCAAGGTGAACCGACTCAGGCTCGCAGAGCTCAGGCCACAGGGCTAAAAACTGCTCTGTAGACATTCAGGCTCAAGCTGGATCTTGGGATCAGGGACCCTTCCCCCTCACGGGGTCCCAGAGCTCGACCCCAAACGTCTACACAGAAATTTTACAGCTGCACAGCTCAAGCTCTGCGAACCCGAGTTAGTTGCTCAGGCCAGCTGCAGGTGTTTAATTGCTGTGTAGACATATCCATAGTTATCACATTAAATTCTTAACTATTATGCAAAGGCTAAAATGTACATGAGTCAAAGTGAAATATAATGCCCCCACTGCACAGTATTAGCCATATCACCTATACAACTGCAGCAACACATATGACTACAGCCCCAAGCTTAATGTTTATAGTTCCAAAGGTACAATGATGCTAACTGAGTTTAACACTTCACTTGGTATGATTCAACATAGCCCATTCATATAATGAATCCCTAGTATATGCGTAGATGCAAACTGCAATTATTTTCTTGCAAGATGGCAACTTAAAATAGTCTGACAAAACATTCCAAGTGTCAGCACTTCTTATAGTTAGACAAATAAAAACAATGAATAGCCATGCGAAGCTATTAACATCTGCTAAAAACCTGCAGTTCTCCTTTTCTTCTTCCAGCACTTAT
The DNA here is from genome assembly GCF_009764565.3 of Dermochelys coriacea. Classification (NCBI taxonomy): domain Eukaryota; kingdom Metazoa; phylum Chordata; order Testudines; family Dermochelyidae; genus Dermochelys; species Dermochelys coriacea. The sequence goes on from NC_050069.1 coordinate 199,971,969, forward strand.
TCAAGTTAGCATTCATTTGTATAATTCTTTAAACCACTAAATGTTTAAGTGTGTCACATTTCCACCATCTCTCATTTATATAATTAGTTCTAACATATGGCCCATAATCAATATAAAAAATTTAGAACAATTTTTATCAAGCCGTCAGACCTAAAGGGGTCTATTTTCAACACTGAGTAAAGGGAATTAAGCATGGAAACCCTATTTTCAGTAACAGGAGCACAGAAATAAAAAATTACCCCAAAAGGTGTGGCTGCTCATCACAAATACAGAAAATTACTTGTTACTAATTTATACAGAATAGAATAAAATATAATTGATTTTACAGAGTGCCTTTCATATATCCAAGTTTACTGTTAAAAAATGAGTTGGCTACTGGTAGAGCAACAGAAATGTATACAGTAGCTAAACCCAAATCCACTATTAGTTAGCAACAGTTAGAATTGAGATGGTTCGCATTAGGATAAATCCTAATGAGAAAGATTTTATTAATTTTATTCTTTCTGAAAAAAATTTTTTTATAGATATTCTCTCCTAGTCAGAGATGGACGGAGATGTCACTTTAACATCTCCACTGAAAGATGACAGGTTTCATAGTAGCAGCCGTGTTAGTCTGTATTCGCAAAAAGAAAAGGAGTACTTGTGGCACCTTAGAGACTAACAAATTTATTAGAGCATAAGCTTTCGTGAGCTACAGTTCAATTCATGAAGTGAGCTGTAGCTCACGAAAGCTTATGCTCTAATAAATTTGTTAGTCTCTAAGGTGCCACAAGTACTCCTTTTCTTTTTTCCACTGAAAGATGTAATACAGCACACACTAGACCTATGCTCTGGTACTGGGTATTTGTATATGAGCTCACTCAACAGTAAAGGAACAGATTCATGATAACTTTTCATTCAGAGAGTACACTAGCCCCAAAAATCTCTGACCTGATTTTCCACTCTGTTACACTAATTTTACACTGGTATAACTCCTTTGAAGTCAATGGAGTTACTCCAGCACAAAAATGATGTAAATGAGAGGAGAATCGCAGCTGTCATTTATATACGAACAGATTATTTGCCACTTCCCTAAATAAACCTTCTGAAGCAACCGTACTGTCATATTTATTCTGTGAACAGAGTCATGTTGCAGTTTTACTCATGTTCAATAAGTCAAATAGACTACCTTCAATACATAGAAGATCTTCCAGTGATAACAATGGATTTCATCCAAAGAGAACTTCATTAGAGTTGCAGGAGCTCAGCGTCTCAGGTTTAGACACACTGGCAGATTTTCACAAAGATCAAAGATATACTAGTATAGAATGGTCCTTATGTAGTAATTAAAATTTTAAGACCAAATTCTTAGCTCACCTCCTTGATGCGTCTCAAATTAACCTCATCAGGAGCTGCAACTGAGAACAGAAACTGGCCATTAGCTATAAAGTTACTGTTGAGTTCAATACTATTCAGTGTACAAAATAACTGCAATAGTATGTGATTTGCACAAAAAATGCAAGTGCATGTTAAGTGCACAGCTATGCACTTAAGTTATTTGAAAATCTAGTACTAACAGTATCATCGTTAGGTTTCAGAGTTACTACCCTATTGAGATCAATAAGGCAGGTCACACCACTCAGAGCTGTTGCTTCAAGCTGTGTAAGAAAGGGCTTCATTGAGTCATATTCAAAAGGACATCTTCACTACTTTTATGGTTAACAGTTTACTTTTTACATAAAATGAAAGTTTGCACTGTGCAGATTATGAATCTGTCAAGTAGGCCAGATAAATTCACCAAGCAGGGCTGGTATTTGACACCACTGGTTTACAAGAGGTGGTAAGAATATCAATCATCCTTTTACTTGTAAGGAATCTAAAAGTAAAACAAATGCTGAGAAAATATGAAGATATGGGGCAAATGCTGACCTGACATAAGCAGGTGAAACTCCCCTGATTTCACTAAGTGCCACTTGCTCACATGAGCTATAAATTTGACTCTTTACATGTTTATCATCATTTATTGTTAGGTGCATTCTATAGCCTTAAAAACACAGTAGAATAAAATGTGTTTCAAATGCGTGAACAGCAGTGTGGGGACATAAAATTTAATTTGAGTCTTAAAGCCCTAAATGTGCAACATTTGCCTACAATTAGAGCTGTACAAAGTTGGTAATCTGACAATTGTGAAAAGGAATTAAATGTGTTAATAGGTATTGAAAAAACATGTATTACATTTTATATATGTCAAAATGCATTCAGAGGCCTCAGGCATCATCAGGCAAGGAAGAAGATGGAGGAAGGAATGATTTAGACTTAGCTGGTAGCTGCAGTTACGACAATGGCTAGAACTGCCATTATTAATGAAATTCACAATGGGCACTGAGGCTAGAGAGTCATAATGGACTAGGAGAAGAGAGAGGGATAAACCAACAGAGGTGGGAGCAAGTCTTTAGGATGCAAAAACTGTTCTTGTTTACAATGTTCAAATGCAATGGTCTTTCCTTATACTTTTAACCACAGTCAAATGATCTGTTTACTTTATTCAAATTTTCATGATAACCTGCTTGATATTTTTCAGAGTAGCAGCCGTGTTAGTCTGTATTCGCAAAAAGAAAAGGAGTACTTGTGGCACCTTAGAGACTAACACATTTATTTGAGCATAAGCTTTCGTGAGCTACAGTTCACTTCATCGGATGCATTTGTTTTTTCCACCAAATGCATCGGATGAAGTGAGCTGTAGCTCACGAAAGCTTATGCTCTAATAAATGTGTTAGTCTCTAAGGTGCCACAAGTACTCCTTTTCTTTCTGCTTGATATTGAAAGCTCTGTTTTATACAATCTTTTACAAAAGTAGAAGAAATATGTTGAGGAATTATGCTTTAGTCTGTTTATATGAGATTTTTCTGAGATGACTATCACTGTTTTATCTAACCATGTGCAACAATCCAACACAGAACTGAGTGTCCTATAAAACAGGAGTGGCCAGATCCAGATGTTCACACTCATATTTAATTACTACACATAATGATCCCTTTGATTCAGAGGGAGCAAAGATGTCAGACTAAGGCATAATATTCTCACAGACTTCCCTGTTTGTGGCATACATATCTGGGTAAGTTTTGTTTTTCCTTCTTCTTAGTCTTTTTTTCTTTGACTTCTACTTCTGTTTCATTATACCAGTTATTATTATTACAAGGAACTAATAGTATAATATGAAGTGAAGCTACAAAGATACCATAACTTTGAAATCAAAACCACTTTTAATCAACTTCAGCTGCTTCACCATGCATTCTTTCTAGCTTCCATCCAGAAAACAAGATTGACTCTGCTTCGAAAAGAGGGTTAATGGACAATTTGGAAGCCATGTCGAACTGAGGTCACAGAATTAAATATTACTTAGGAGTACAATATGCAGTGACACAACTGACATCATCCCAGGGGAATGGTGACATTAGCCTTAGAGTAAGTGAATGATGAGCATCCTTCCCACAGTTAAACTACTCTTTAGTAAAGACAAAGCATGAGAAAGCTTGCAAGAACTTTTAACTACAAAGGAGGTCGCAACCCAGAACATGAGGCCCCGATTCTCATTTACACTAAGGATGTAAAGAGGACTTAAAGTGGGTGTAATTTACAACACTTTATACTGTCAGAATGGAATAAAGCATCCTCAGTGTAAATGAGACTCAGGCCTATCATGATTCAAATTTAGGTGCATATATACACAACCACGTATGCTCATAGGAGACATTAGGGATGCAGGTAGCCTACATGTTTGATTCTTTTTTTAAAATCTCAAGAGCAGAGCAAGACCTTTCCATATTTCAGTCTGAAATCTGTATAACGTCAGGGTTACAGACCTAATTTAGGATAATACAACTAAAAACTTAAATTTGTGGTTTTACAGGACACTAAAAATTACTTTGCAAGATTAAATTTGTTGCTCCTTCCATTCTTAAGAGTCTCTCATCATCACCTACTTCCCATTGTTTCCCAATTCATTTAAAGAACATTTCACACATTTGACCTGGAATTTTCTTAACAATTTTGGAAGGGCCCAGCTCACATAACAAATAACGTTTAATTAGCAGGTCTAGTGCATAATTAAGTAATAGACCATGTTACTATGCTGGCTATATACATCATAAAAAGGTCTAGACCAATATCACTTACAGTGGCTGAACCATCTCACAGCAAGACTAACAATTAACAGCTCGTTTTGTGCAAAGAAGATATGTTTTAGCAGCATTAAAGGCCCACCACAGCTAACTCCAGACAAGGTGTTTAAAGAGCCTTGTCAATAACATTAAAGCCCCAAATTTAGGCTTTGCAGAAAAGGAGTATGTTTACAGAGCCTGATTAAAAACTCATAAAATATCTGTAAATCTGTTAATGAAAACGGTTCCTTTTTTCATTTAAAGAGTGTCCTGCAGGGTTATGAAGCCATACAAATATAATTGCATAATGTATCAGAATAGAGAGTGAAACTGGCTAAAAATAATAGTGACTAGCTTCAATGAAGAAGCAGAGTGAAAGAAAAAGTAAATTACATTTTTACAATGTTTTCCACTTTCAATCAGGTAAGTTATTAGTAACAACAGACAAGGAAAAAATACATGAGATTTTGATCACATCCCAGACAAACCCACTTTCTTCAATGAGGCTACACCAATGTACACCAGTTCAAATTCTGGCTCATGAAACCTATGGTAGAAAAATAAAGTACAGAACAAAAACCTGATTTATCAAATCTCACCTACAGCCTAACAGTTAGGATCACCTTGTATTTTGCTTTCCTACACTGTTAGTACCTGCAGAATGTTCGAAGAGCATAAACAATGCCTTACAAAGCTAATGATACAATCTGGGAGATGATGTTAGACTGTACAACACATGAATACATGATCATTCGGACCATCACTGTCTTCCAAAAGCAATTCAGTCCTTTTCTAAAACTCAGTAGCATTGTCTGGAAGCACCTTGTAGACTTAATCTGTTATTGTGTATAAACTGTTTCATGAACATGAATGACAACATCTTTTCATGCTATGCACTGCTGATCTGACAGATTTGTAGAGGAAGCATGAGAATTGAATAGGGACACCAGTTTCTTTTACCCCTCTCCTGCCCTTCCTGTCCCAGGCGAGTCCCACTGCTATCCTATGAGCTCCCAATGATCTCTCAGGAGAGACCCCTACGCCCAGCACCTCCTTAGGAAATTCCCACAGCTCTATTTCTTACCATTCAAAAAATGTAAATGCATTTTGTCACAGCTCCAATTTCCAGCAAGTTGTGGGCCTCCTCTTGTGCATGCCCCCCATGCGACTGCACTCTTTACACTTTCCTGGAAACACCTTTGGTGCTACATTTGAAGAACTCACTGTGAGTCTATCAGTTAACACAACTTTGACCCAGCAATAACATACACAAATGCCACAATACACCACTGTACATTCACCAGGCAGTTCCTCTCTCCTGCAAAATAAATCTCATTCTTTTATCAGGTAGCATCAGTGTTTACAGTGCTTCTCTCCAACAAACTCGACCACCACCAAAGCCTTAAGAAAAATAAGTAAGTTGGGAACTCGGCTGTAAGAAGACAGAATGGCATCTGTTTAGGACTGTCAAAAGAAAACCCTAAACTACAGTGTGAATTTCTTTAAAATAATATCTTTCAGATTTTAATATGAAAGACTGGGGTCCAAGAATACATGCCACTATTATACACAACAACAAGATGGACAAATTGTTGTGAAAAAATAACTTGATACAGACATCAATTTAAGGAACAAGGATTTTTATCAACATGGATTTCTTGTCTATTCATGCAGGGTAACATTTTCAAAAGTGCCTAAGTTATTTAGGTGCTTTTGAAAATGTTACCATAGAGTTTAAAAAGACAAAATACAATTGAATAAAAATAATCATTATCTAACACAGTTCCTTCAGTGAATGCATAGCCAGCAAAGGTGAGCAATTTTTAATCTTTAAATCTACTCTATAAACCGCAAAATAAATTGTTACACTAGCCAGGAAGATCTGTCAACTAATTTCTCCATCATATATACACTGGCTCTGAAGTGCATCCTTTGCCACTCTTCCTGGCTGGTCCGCAGCGCCAGATGTTAGAAAACTATTAAACTGAAGCATCTGAGTTTTTACTGGCCGGTATAAGAGGCCAGGTGCTATGCTGGCTTTTTCCTTTTTACTGGCCTGTATAATATCGCACAGCTGAGCTTCATGAGTCACGATTAATGCAACAGTTCAAACAATACCCTTTAGTGATGCAATGACTGAAGCAGCACCATTATTTGTCATTGTGCATTTGCAAAAGGGAACTTCATTGGGAAGCGGCAGGAGGCTCTCTGTAAAAAAAAAAAAAAAAAAAAAAAAAAAAAAAAAAAAAGAATTCTATCTTGATTGGCTTTCTGATATCAACAAAGGGTTCTATTTTATTATTAGTGTGTGCACATAATTTCCATTGATAATAAAAGCCAAGTTCCACATGTACATCATGGAAAGAATATGCCCATAATCTCTTGTAATACCATCCTCCACTTGAAACACAGCTTTCCACCAAGAGCCTACATTTAAAAAAAAACGCCACAGTTAAAAGTTAAAATGAATCCAATGCACCTAAGCAAGTAACTGCATAAGGTATGCTGCCAAAGGTAATCAACACCAGGGTCCAGGCCTATCCAAATAAACCTCAGGGTCTCGCTCTCAAACTCTGTAATCACTGTATGAACAAATGAAAAGGAAACAGGAGTCTTAGATTTTATGATTCATGGTATGTACATGATCCTGAAGGGGGGAACCGGTAAGAGTTTTTTCTGCATGAAATGCCGTCTGATAGAGCTGATGGAGGAAAAGATCCGAGGTTTGGAGATGCAGGTGGAAAGTCTCGTTGAGTTTAGGAAGGGGTTTGAGCAGATGATGGAGCAAATATACGAGGTATCTGAAGGGAAAAGCTCAGACTCAGGGATGGAAGCAGGGCTGGGGAATTTTGAGGGGAGACTGGGTGAGGAAAGTGGTCAGTGGAAGCATGTGACTAAAAGAACCAGGCAGAGGAAAAGACGGGCTAGTGAAGGAGAAATAGAGCTTAGGAATATGTTTGCAGAGTTGGAAAATGAAGAAGGGGCTCAGCAGGTACTTGTTGAAGGTGGAACGGTAAGGAAGAAGAGAAGAGAGGCTAGTCCTATAGGAAAAGCGGAAGAGTCAAGGGAGACTACACCAAATATGAGCCCCAGGAGGATACAGGATGGGTTGAAGAGGATTATAAGGGAAAATAGGAATGGAAAGAACTTGCAGTCAGAGGGAACAGGGGAGAGACTGGAGAATAGCACTGTCACCAGGAAAAGGCAGGTCTATGTGATCGGGGACTCTTTATTGAGAAGAATAGACAGGCCTGTAACTAGAGCTGATCCAAAGAATAGAAGGGTGTGCTGTCTTCCGGGTGCTAAGATACGGGATGTAGACCTGAGCTTGAAAAGGATCCTAAAGGGAGCGGGAAAGAATCCCCTAATTATCCTTCATGTGGGAACAAATGATACGGCTAGATTCTCGCTGGAAAGTATTAAGGGAGACTATGCTAGGCTGGGGAAGACGCTTAAGGAAATTGAGGCTCAGGTGATCTTTAGTGGGATCCTTCCTGTTCCTAGAGAAGGGCAACAAAGGTCTGACAAGATTATGACTGTCAACAGATGGCTTAGGCAGTGGTGCTATAAGGAGGGCTTTGGGATGTATGGCCACTGGGAGGCATTCACGGACAGAGGACAGTTCTCTCGGGATGGACTTCATCTGAGTAGGGAAGGAAATAGACTTCTAGGATCAAGGCTGGCACAACTGATAAAGAGAGCTTTAAACTAGGAATTAGGGGGAGATGGTTGGGAGATGTCCAGGTAATCTCCACGCCAGATTTTAGCATTGAGGGGGAAGACGACGAAGTAAGAAAGGATACAGCCGTGGGTAGGAGAATGTATATAAGGAGCGAGGGCGGTGTGGATACTAGTCTAATAGGTTATACTGGCTGTAGAATGACTGTACCTAATAGGGTACAAAACGTGAGCGAGGCCAAACAGCAAAAATTAAGATGTTTGTACACTAATGCGAAGAGCCTAGGTAACAAAATGGAGGAACTAGAGCTACTGGTGCAGGAAGTGAAACCAGATATTATAGGGATAACAGAAACATGGTGGAATAGTAGTCATGACTGGACTACAGGTATTGAAGGGTATGTGCTCTTTAGGAAAGACAGAAACAAAGGTAAAGGTGGTGGAGTAGCATTGTATATCAATGATGAGGTAGAATGTAAAGAAGCGATGCAATGGATAAGACAGAGTCCGTCTGGGCAAAAATTACATTGGGGAAGAAAACTAGTAAAGCCTCTCCTACGATAGTGCTTGGGGTGTGCTATAGACCTCCAGGATCTAATTTGGATATGGATAGAGCCCTTTTTAATGTTTTTAATAAAGTAAATACTAACGGAAACTGCGTGATCATGGGAGACTTTAACTTCCCAGATACAGACTGGAGGACCAGTGCTAGTAATAATAATAGGGCTCAGATTTTCCTAGATGCGATAGCTGATAGATTCCTTCATCAAGTAGTTGCTGAACTGACTAGCGGGGATGCCATTTTAGATTTAATTTTGGTGAGTAGCGAGGACCTCATAGAAGAAATGGTTGTAGGGGACAATCTTGGCTCAAGTGATCATGAGCTAACTCAGTTCAAACTAAATGGAAGGATTAACAAAAATAAATCTGCAACTAGGGTTTTTGATTTCAAAAGGGCTGACTTTCAAAAACTAAGAAAATTAGTTAGGGAAGTGGATTGGACTGAAGAATTTATGGATCTAAAGGCAGAGGAGGCCTGGGATTACTTTAAATCAAAGCTGCAGAAGCTATCGGAAGCCTGTATTCCAAGAAAGGGGAAAAAATTCATAGGAAGGAGTTGTAGACCAAGCATCTTAGAGAGGTGATTAAGAAGAAGCAGAAAGCATACAGGGAGTGGAAGATGGGAGGGATCAGCAAGGAAAGCTACCTAATTGAGGTCAGAACATGTAGGGATAAAGTGAGACAGGCTAAAAGTCAAGTAGAATTGCACCTTGCAAAGGGAATTAAAACCAATAGTAAAAGGTTCTATAGCCATATAAATAAGAAGAAAACTAAGAAAGAAGAAGTGGGGCCGCTTAACATTGAGGATGGAGTGGAGGTTAAAGATAATCTAGGCATGGCCCAATATCTAAACAAATACTTTGCCTCAGTCTTTAATAAGGCTAAAGAGGATCTTAGGGATAATGGTAGCATGACAAATGGGAATGAGGATATGGAGGTAGATATTACCATATTTGAGGTAGAAACAAAACTGAAACAGCTTAATGGGACTAAAATCGGGGGGCCCAGATAATCTTCATCCAAGAATATTAAAGGAATTGGCACCTGAAATTGCAAGCCCATTAGCAAGAATTTTTAATGAATCTGTAAACTCAGGAGGAGTACCGAATGATTGGAGAATTGCTAATATAGTTCCTATTTTTAAGAAAGGAAAAAAAAGTGATCCGGGTAACTACAGGCCAGTTAGTTTGACATCTGTAGTATGCAAGGTCCTGGAAAAAATTTTGAAGGAGAAATTAGTTAAGGACATTGAAGTCAATGGTAAATGGGACAAAATACAACATGGTTTTACAAAAGGTAGATCGTGCCAAACCAACCTAATCTCCTTTTTTGAAAAAGTAACAGATTTTTTAGGTAAAGGAAATGCAGTGGATCTAATTTACCTAGATTTCAGTAAGGCATTTGATACCGTGCCACATGGGGAATTATTAGTTAAATTGGAGAAGATGGGGATCAATCTGAACATCAAAAGGTGGATAAGGAATTGGTTAAAGGGGAGACTGCAACGGGTCCTACTGAAAGGAGAACTGTCAGGCTGGAGGGAGGTTACCAGTGGAGTTCCTCAGGGATCGGTTTTGGGACCAATCTTATTTAATCTTTTTATTACTGACCTTGGCACAAAAAGTGGGAGTGTGCTAATAAAGTTTGCAGATGATACAAAGCTGGGAGGTATTGCCAATTCAGAGAAGGATCGGGATATTATACAGGAGGATCTGGATGACCTTGTAAACTGGAGTAATAGTAATAGGATGAAATTTAATAGTGAGAAGTCTAAGGTTATGCATTTAGGGATTAATAACAAGAATTTTAGTTATAAGTTGGGGAAGCATCAATTAGAAGTAACAGAAGAAGGAGAAGGACCTTGGAGTACTGGTTGATCATCGGATGACTATGAGCTGCCAATGTGATATGGCTGTGAAAAAAAGCTAATGCGGTTTTGGGATGCATCAGGAGAGGCTTTTCCAGTAGGGATAAGGAGGTTTTAGTACCATTATACAAGGCACTGGTGAGACCTCACCTAGAATACTGTGTGCAGTTCTGGTCTCCCATGTTTAAAAAGGATGAATTCAAACTGGAGCAGGTACAGAGAAAGGCTACTAGGATGATCCGAGGAATGGAAAACTTGTCTTATGAAAGGAGACTTAAGGAGCTTGGCTTGTTTAGCCTAACTTAAAGAAGGTTGAGGGGAGATATGATTGCTCTCTATAAATATATCAGAGGGATAAATACAGGAGACGGAGAGGAATTATTTAAGCTCAGCACCAACGTGGACACAAGAACAAATGGGTATAAACTGGCCACCAGGAAGTTTAGACTTGAAATCAGACGAAGGTTTTTAACCATCAGAGGAGTGAAGTTTTGGAATAGCCTTCCAAGGGAAGCAATGGGGGCAAAAGATCTATCTGGTTTTAAGATTCTACTTGATAAGTTTATGGAGGAGATGGTATGATGGGATAATGGGGTTTTGGTAAGTAACTGATCTTTAAATATTCAGGGTAAATAGGACTAATCCCCTGAGATGGGATATTAGATGGATGGGATCTGAGTTACCCAGGAAAGAATTTTCTGTAGTATCTGGCTGGTGAATCTTGCCCATATGCTCAGGGTTTAGCTGATTGCCATATTTGGGGTCGGGAAGGAATTTCCCTCCAGGGCAGATTGGAGAGGCCCTGAAGGTTGTTCACCTTCCTCTGTAGCATGGGGCATGGTTGACTTCAGGGAGGCTTCTCTGCTCCTTGAAGTCTTTAAACCATGATTTAAGGACTTCAATAGCTCAGACATAGGTGAGGTTTTTCATAGGAGTGGGTGGGTGAGATTCTGTGGCCTGTGCTGTGCAGGAGGTCGGACTAGATGATCAGAATGGTCCCTTCTGACCTTAGTATCTATGAATCTCTTTCTGAGAAATAAAGTACAAATATTTGGGAATAAAAAAAATCATATTTGCTTTGCCTCTAGTCTTATCCATACATTTTTTTTACGGAACAATTTGTTTGACTCGTTCTACACAGACTTATGTGCGATTCCCCTCTTTTTCTGACTGAAAAGTCACATCCTTCATATTAAGAATGCTTTTCCTAAATAAAGGAGTATTACGACTGGAATCTGATAAACTGAAACACTAACAAAATCAAATTTAATAAAATATATCTGTAAACAATTTTCTTGCTACAAATGCAAAACCAATCAAGAACAGGTGATTGTTCTCTTCTGAGCCTCATTACATAAATGTAGAATGGGGATATATATGAAGCAGCAGTCACCTTTTAATGCTCACTATCTTAAGAGAGACATATTGATAACAGCTAGTGCCCTTGAATGAATCCCAATGTAAATTCCACCTATTTACCTTGTTTCAAGAGTGCAGGGTAAGGAGGTTTCTCCAAATCGGCACTTGATTCTATTGAGAGGAAAAATCCATGTAGCTGATTCCTAAATACATACAATTATACACACTATTCCATATGACCTTTTTGACTATGGCGTACATAATCCCTGGTCAGATTAACACTCATTTAACATGACTCAATACCTGCCTTTATTTGGAATTTTTCCATGAATAATATCTAAATTTAATAAACACAGATCACTGAAAACCTATAAAAAACTTCCCTTACTAAGAAATAGCTCTCCTCCTGTGAATAAACTCTGGAACAATAAAGAACAAGATCTTCCCACTTTCAGAACAAAGTTTGAATGATGAAAAACTTGAGATCTTGGTTGTTTCTGTATTTAAGACAAAAATACAAATAACTCTGAAATAGTTGGAAGTGTGTTAAAAAACCAACGAACAGATCAGGACCTTAGAAACACCCAGCAATTGAGACTGAATTGCTATCCTGGATCAGTCCAGTGGCCTATCTAATCCAATATTTAGTGACCAAATAGTGACCAGAACCAGCTGTTTATGAACAAGATGCAAGAAATCCTATAATGTATAATTATAGAATAATCTGTGCATAATGAAAGTTTCTTTCTAACCCAGGAAACTATTGGTTGGTTTATACCCTGAAACATGAGGGTTAATATCTAATTTTCTTAATCCCATCTAATGTAACTGAATGTTGTAATCATCCATATAAATGTCTAATCCTTTTTTGAATTCCATGCTCTTGGGTTTGATGGATTTTGGCTGAAAATTCCACAGGTTAATTATGCATTGTATAAAATACTTGTCTTTTGATTGACTATTTACATCTACTGACTTCCAATTTCTTTGATATTTCCTTGATTTTGCATTAAGAGAAAGGGTAAATTGTAGCACGATTGCTCTTCTCTGCATCATTCATTATTCTATATACATCTACCCTATTGCTCTCTTCTTTAAACTAAAATAGTTCTAATCCTTTCAATATCTTTTCATAAAGAAGTCTCTCCAGAGCCGCTAAACATTTTTATTGCGCATCTCTGAACTCTGTCTTCTATAGATTTTTGAGACTAGGTGACTAGAACAGAATGTACCATTCATGACTAGGACATACCACCAATTTATATAATGATATTATATGTTATGTTGCAACACTGTGTATTGACAGATGTATTTGTGAGCTCTCCACAATAAACATGAAATCAGAGAAAAGTAGGACTGGAAGGGACCTCAATAGATTATCTAGTCCAGATCCTGCACCGACGTAAAATAAAGTATTATCTAGACCACCCTGGACAGTTGTCTGTCTAAAAACTGTTCTTAAAAGCTTCCACAGAAAAAGGTAATTTGTTCCAGTGCTTACTCAAACCTTACAGTTAGGAAGTTTTCTCTCCGGTCTAACCTAAATCTCCCTTGCTGCAATTTAATGGGCTTAGAGTTAACCCCATTACTTCTTGTCCTGTCCTCAGTTATTAAGGAGAACAATACATCACCCTCCTCTTTATAGCAACCTTTTACGTACTTGAAGAGTTATATCCCATCTCAGTCTTCTCTCCTCCACACTAAACAAACCCAATTTTGTCAGTCTTTCCTGGTATGTCATGCTTACTAGACCTTTAATCATTTTTGTTGCTCTGCTATGGACTTTCTCCAATTTGTTCACGCCATTCCTAAAGTGTGGTGCCCAGAACTGGACAGGGTACTGCAGTTGAGGCCTTATCAGTGCTGAGCAGAGTGGAAGAAATACTTCTGGTGCCTTGCTTACTCCTACTGATGCATCCCAGAACATTTTTTGCCTTTTTTTCCCCCCCAGCAACAGTATTACATTGACGACTCATATTTTGTTTGTGATCAACTATAACCCCAAATCCCCTTTCTTCAGTACTCCTTCCTAGGCAGTCATTGCCCATGTTATATGTGCAATTGATTATTCCTTCCTAAGTGTAGTACTTTGCATTTGTCGTTACTGAATTTCATCCTATTTATCTCAGACCATTTCTCCAGTATGTCAAGATCATTTTGAATTCTAATCCTGTCCTCCAAAGAACTCAAACCCCTCCCAGCTTGGTATCATCCACAGACTATACATGTGTATCTATACCATTATCCAAATCATTTACGAAGATACTGAACAGAACTCGACCCAAGACAGATCCCTGACAGATCCTGCTTGATAGGGACTGTGAACCATGGATGACTACTCTCTAAGTATGGTTTTCCAACCAGCTGTGCACCCAACCTTACAGTAGGTTCATCTAGGCTACATTTTCCTCATTTGCTTACAAGAAGGTCATGTGAAAAAGTCAAAAGCATTACTAAAGTCGAGATAGATCACATCTACTGATTCTCCCCATCAACAAGACTGTTATAGACCAGGATGCAGGCAGTCTGGCCTAGTAGTCAGAGTCAGGTCTAGTGGACAGCACAGGCATCCAAGTTGGAGAATGAAGCCAAGGAGCACCATAAGATGTTCATTAGGTTTCCCCTCTATGTTCCCTCTTGTCTCTCCTTTGTCCCTGCTATGATTGCTCATGTACTTCCCAGATTCCAACCCTTCACCCAGGTCTCCATGATCTGAACTTACCTGTGGGCTTTTGCCTCTCACCCTCATCAAACCTACTTTACAGCCTACCTCACTAGGGTAGCCAGTCTGTATCCAAAGATACTCCTCCACTTCCTTGATAATGTCCAGGTTTTTTCCTAAGTGGTCATAGTTAAAGGTCAAATTATTCCCTCTGAAGTACTTTCCCTTGCATTGGTCAACACTACATTTCATCTGCCATAGTGCTGCCTATTCATCTGTATTTGTTAGTTTGGATGCTCCTCACATTCTTTTCTAGTCCTGACCTCCCTAAATAACGTTAGGTTTCAGAGTAGCAGCCGTGTTAGTCTGTATCTGCAAAAAGAAAAGGAGTACTTGTGGCACCTTAGAGACTAACAAATGTTGTGTCATCTGCAAATCTCGTTACCTCTTTCTTCACCACCTTTTCTAGCTCATTAATGGATACATCAGCAACACCCACTTTACTACACAAACTCTGAGCACCTCGCACTTAACTTCAGCCATGTTGAAAATTCACCATGTACCCTTACCTTCCTTTTATGCGTCCTGTCTCTTAGTTAGTTTCTAATCAATGAGAATACTATAATGAACCTGCTAACTCCTTACTGGGAACTGTGTTAACCCCCAGTGCAACATACAGTTGGAAAAACTCTTCATAAACAGCACAGAAAAGGGCAGTACTGCCAGAAGGTGGGTATGAAGGAGCAGCAGGCCAGAAGCAGGAGTCGGAGAGCTGGCTGTGGAGAGAAGGCCAAGCATCTTAGGCGCTGAGACTGAAAGGCACATAACCAGGCTAGGAAGCAGCTTGTCACCTGCAAAGGGGCCTATATGCGATTGCCCCTGGGAGAGGGGTGGCTTGGGAGTCAGTAATCTTCCTACTAGGCCCCACCTTCATACCTCCCCTGTACTAAACTGCCCTGGGGGGCTGAGTTAGCATGTGCAGGTTCATCTTTTGTTTGTGACTTAAAACCATCATGCCGAGGGCAACTGCTCTGTTTATGTCTGGCACCCGGGGAAACAACCCTCTGCTCCTCAACAGACTCTGAACAGACCCGATAAGTACAATTTCTACATCTCAAGCTGGGGATACACATTTCAGCCCTGCCTGGTGAAAACCTCCCCTCTGATTGGCTGCTTTCGTGATTTCCCCACGCCCTGGGGTATAAGCAGCCAATAAGAGCTGCACCAGAAATAGGCTGAGCTCTCTCCCCGCCCCGTACGAGCAAAGACATTCTCATAGGACAGGGAAGAGGTGGCAGAAAGAAACCCAGCAGCCCGAGGCAGCTCCGCTACGTCCTCCCCACTCTTCCCTACCCTCCGGTGAGCAATGGGGATGGATCTTCTGCTCCCCACCCTTTAACTCCTGGCCGGGGAGAGAGCACCTCCTGCAGCTGCCACCCGAAGCCTGGAACAGGGGAGTGAAAAAACCCAGAAGCTGCAGGAAGAACAGAAATCAAGTTGGAGGCACAGAGCTGATGCAGGGGCAGAACTGATAAAGAGGGAGGACAGGCACATGTGATATCACTTTCATTTTAGCAAAAAATGACAGGAAACCGCCCCCTCCCCCATTTTCTCAGACCACTCTAAACACAAGATTATTTACAAGAGACCACTAAGGGCTGGGGCCTAAAGGGGACCTAGAGCATGGAGCACCTGCAACTCTTGACTCTCAGCATGCAGCATACCCAGCATGCTACCAAAAATCTAAGGGACTAACATACCACAAACTCACTGCGACTCCCTGCAGTGGGGCTGGTTACAGTACTTTTTCCTCTCACACCATCATTTAATTTCCTTAAAAACTCCCAATGAAGAATTGTGCATGGGAGATGCTCAGATACAACTAGTGTGATAGGCAACATACAGGCAGAAAATCAATGTTAAAATATTTCACTAAAATTTGCTTGGTCATTGTAACCAATAAATATGTTTTCTCTCTTTTCAAATCTTGCAGGCAGAAGCAAGACAGCAGGTCAGCTTGAAGTATGGGTATTAGTAAGATTCAATGCTGCTATCTGAAGAGTACTATGTCCAAAAAAGACATTAGTACAGCCCCAAAAGCCAGCAAACAACAAGCATTTAACCGCTCACACATAACCCATAGAATACGTTGCCCCCTTTCCAATTCCAGCTGACCAAAAAAAAAAGCAGCACCTCCATTTCTGAGGTTTTAGTAAGTACTTTTGTACACTGGAGTTGCATTCATCCTTCAGTAAGAAATGGTTCCAGTGCATCAGACATGATTTTCTAACACTCACAGAGTATTACATTTAGATACCATTCTCATCAGAGTGCTTTTTTGATGCATTTTTTTTGTTTGTTTTTTGTTTTTAAGAATTCCTTCCATTTTTTAGTGTAGTTTGTAGTTGTTTACTTCAGCTGTAGAGTCTCCCATCTAAAACCATTAGACTCAATGGTTCGGAAATCTCTCTTATGGAAGTTTTTTTCTAAGTGCACAATATCAAATGGTCATTTCTATTTTAAGAAACAACTTTCCAAACCAAAAAGAACATTGATCTCCATAGTGACAGGAACTATGTCTAAGTCCACCAGGGAGAGAGAAAAAGAGTTTGCTTCCCCATACCTTTACCAGCAGCGTAAACTTTAAAGTATTGAAGCTACAGAACGTAATGATTCATTATTGTATCTGGGTGAGCAAATGGGTACTCCAATAGCTTAGGACACAGACTAATTCATCATAAAGCGCTCAAGAACATGGCTATGAGTCAAGCACATTAAAATAGAGACCTGGCGAATGACTTCTTCCTGAAATGTATTAATTTGCTAAACGCTGCATGTAATCCACTGGACTACTGTTCTATATTGAGATATTGTTTACTCATACTCTGTGTAGAGAGTGTTTGCATTTGCTCTACAACTAAAAACGTGTGATATGGTATGTATGTCCCATGAGTCCCAGGAATTGACACCAACTACTAGTTTACAACCAATTACACTAAAACAACAACAACAAACTAGCAGATCAATAGCTCTAGGAAGTGATGATGACTTTAATTCCAGCAAAAGTCACCCAACAAGTTAAGGCTAACTCTGGATCAAGGGTCTAATCCAAACCCTATTGAAATCAATGGGAATTTTTTCCCATTCACTTCAAATAGGCTCTGAAGCAGGCTCCAAGAGGGCACTAACACAAACTGACGTGCACGGGCTGAAATTGTGGAAAAGCAGCATCACTTGCCCCATAACCTTAGTCGTGCAAAACACAATGCCATCCACAGCCTCAGGAACAACTCTGACATCATAATCAAAAAGGCTGAAAAAGGAGGTGCTATCGTCATCATGAATAAGTTGGAATATGAACAAGAGGCTGCTAGGCAGCTCTCCAACACCACATTCTACAGGCTATTATCCTGTGATCCCACTGAGCATTACCAAAAGAAACTACACCATCTGCTCAAGAAACTCCCTGAAATAGCACAGGAAAAGATCTGTGCAGACACATGTCTAGAATCCCGACCAGGGTATTCTATCTGCTACCCAAGATCCATAAACCTGGGAATCCTAGACGCCCCATCATCTCGGGCATTGGCACCCTGATAGCTGGATTGTCTGGCTACGTGGACTCTCTCCTGAGGCCCTACACTACCAGCACTCCCAGCTATCTTCGAGACACCACTGACTTCCTGAGGAAACTACAATCCATCGGTGATCTTCTAGAAAACACCCTCCTGGCCACTATGGATGTAGAAGCCCTCTACACCAACATTCCACATAAAGATGGACTACAAGCTATCAGGAACAGTATCCCCGATAATGTCACGGCAAACCTGGTGGCTGAACTTCGTGACTTTGTCCTCACCCACAACTACTTCACATTTGGAGACAATATATACCTTCAAGTCAGCGGCACTGCTATGGGTACCCGCATGGCCCCACAGTATGCTAACATTTTTTATGGCTGACTTAGAACAACTCTTCTTCAGCTCTCGTCCCCTAACACTCCTACTCTACTTGCACTACATTGATGACATCTTCATCATCTGGACCTATGGAAAAGAAGCTCTTGAGGAATTCCACCATGATTTCAACAATTTCCATCCCACCATCAACCTCAGCCTAGACCAATGCACACAAGCAGTCCATTTCCTGGACACTACTGTGCTAATAAGTGATGGTCACATAAACACCACGCAATACCGGAAGTCTACTGACCGCTATACTTACCTACATGGCCTCCAGCTTCCATCCAGGACACACCACACGATGCATTGTCTACAGCCAAGCTCTAAGATACAACCGCATTTGCTCCAATCCCTCAGACACACACCTACAAGAGCTCCATCAAGCGCTCTTAAAACTACAATACCCACCTGCTGAAGTGAAAAAACAGATTGACAGAGCCAGAAAAGTACCCAGAAGTCACGTACTACAGGACAGGCCCAACAAAGAAAATAACAGAACGCCACTAGCTGTCACCTTCAGCTCCAACTCAAGCCTCTCCAGCGCATCATCAAAGATCTACAACCGATCCTGAAAAATGATCCCTCACTCTTACAGATCTTGGGAGACAGACCAGTCCTCGCTTACAGACAGCCCCCGAACCTGAAACAAATACTCACCAGCAACCACACACCACACAACAAAAACACTAACCCAGGAACCTACCCTTGCAATAAAGCCCGATGCCAACTCTGTCCACATATTTATTCAAGTGACACTATCATAGGACCTAATCATATTAGCCACCCCATCAGGGGCTCGTTCACCTGCACATCTACCAATGTGATATATGCCATCATGTGCCAGCAATGCCCCTCTGCCATGTACATTGGCCAAACCAGACAGTCTCTACGGCAAAAGAACAAATGGACACAAATCTGACATCAGGAATCATAACATTCAAAAATCGGTAGGAGAACACTTCAACCTCTCTGGCCACTTAGTAAAAGATTTAAGGGTGGCAATTTTGCAACACAAAAGCTTCAAAAACAGACTCCAAGGAAAAACTGCTGAGCTTGAATTAATATGCAAACTAGATACCATTAACTTGGGTTTGAATAGGGACTGGGAGTGGCTGGGTCATTACACATATTGAATCTATTTCCTTAAGTTAAGTATCCTCACACCTTCTTGTCAACTGTCTAAATGGGCCACCTTGATTATCTCTACAAAAGTTTTTTTTCTCCTGCTGATGATAGCTCATCTTAACCAATTAGCCTCTCACAGTTTGTATGGTAACTTCCAATGTGTGTGTGCGCGCGCGCTCGTTCCATTCTATGCATCCAATGAAGTGGGCTGTAACAGCCCACAAAAGCTTAAGCTCTAATAAATTTGTTAGTCTCTAAGGTGCCACAAGTACTCCTGTTCTTTTTTTGGATACAGACTAACACAGCTGCTACTCTGAAAAATGTAAAGAACATAATTATAAACATAGGTTTCAAAGTGGTGGAGAGATTGTAGATTTTAAGACAACAAAAAGAGGTTTGATTTTCTTAAGGTAGGTGCTCAGTATTGCACGTTTCTTAAATAAATCAGGTATCTAAGTTGGATACCCAATAGCTGACACATCCAAAATTGCCAATCACTTTTTAAAATGCAGGTATATGTTTTTTTTTTTCTTTGACAACAGTAGTTTAGTTTTAGTTATTTAGGCTGATCTTGCATAATATAGTAGTAAATTCACTGGTGCCAAATGATTTTATCACAAGTACTGGTGTTTTTCTTAAATCCACAGTGATGCAATTCCCTAAGTATATCAGCTTCCATTTCAAAAATTAAGTAAGTTTCTAGTCCTTGTGGTTGGGCAAGAAAGGTTAAAAATGTAAACCCTCAGGGCTCAAAAATCCGAAAGCAAATCAAAAGAATCCATAATGTATTATTTTTATTGTTAAGCCTCACTCATGATTTTTGGAACCTGACTCATTATTTTTGAATGCTTGGGATTGGAAATACTATAAATGTACTTGTTAGTCACTGCTTGTGGCACTCTGCACCTCAAAGCAGCACCCTGCTACCCCCATATAATTATGATATATTTCATACAAAGCATACCATTTAAGAAATCATATGAAAGGTCATTATCTGATGAAATCCAGTGTTCTATTCAAAGTTATGAGATTTTGCTGCCACCACCCAAATACAAAAAAACCCACCCTTTTGAGAACCCAGGAAGGAGCACTTGGGAATTCCTTCCTGTCGGGTACCCTCAAGCCCTTTCACCCACCCCCTCTGAGGAAGAGTTGAGAAAGAAAACAAAAGAAGTCAGCTGTTGCCACCAGCTAATTAAACAACATATGCACAAACATCTTAGGACACAAAAAACCCAATTTTTTACCTGTTCTTAAAAAAGGTAAATTTTATTAAAACAAAAAGAAAATACATCTGGAACTTAGGCTTTTTGCTAGATCTTAAAAAAAAATTACAAAAATTAAGCATCAGGATAACTTTCTTGAGGTTCAGCCTAAGCGTTACAAAAAACCCCAAAAGCATTTGGGGGTTAGTACAGAGGAGTCCACAAGCCATAAAGAAATAAAAGAAATAACCCTAATCACATCTTCCTAGACATTTCCTGATTTACTTACGTATCTAGAGTTTCAGATAAGCAATTCCTAGATATGATTTGGTTTTTCATACATGGCTTAAAGCTTCCGACAGCATAGTTCAGCCCTGTTCCTGCTCTGCATCTCTCCAGAGAGCAAAACACAGAGAGACAGACAAAAGGGGAGTCCTGTTTCAATTTTAAAAAGTTCTAGGCTTCCCATTGGCTCTTCTGGCCAGGTGCCCACTCACTTCCTTTTACCTATGAATGCAGTCAGACTTTTTAAACCCTTTACAGGTAAAGCGAGTAGAGAACAGCTACCAAGAGGGATTTTATAGCTAACTGGCTGGTTGGGCATCCATAAAAGGAAGCTCCTCCCCCCGCCGCCCCTTCATTTATCACATGGTTGTTACTGAAATATATTGTAAGTTTGAGATCACCACCACTACTAGGTGGCGATCCACCCCCAGGAGAGTGTTAAGCGACTATTAATCAGCAGGGGAGTTGTAAACAAAGGATTTACAATTCTGTAATAGAATTGTGCAAGCATCACACAATGGGGGATTGCTCAACTCTGTGACTTGGCAAAGCCCACCAGGACATGTGTGGGTTAGTGTTTTCCAGGCGCATGGACTGAGGACATAAAATAGGGGACAGTGGCATCATGCCTTTGCTTTTCTCCTTCCCCACCTATGCTGGAAGCAAGAAGAATGCTGGGAAGACAAAGACTTGAACTGAGGAGACTGCTCCCAGGCTTAAATGGGAAACGTGTATTAAGAACTGTAACATCTAGTAGGGTGAGAAAACTGCTTGATCCAAATACTGCCTAGTCTAATAAGGTTTAAGAATTAGACTGTTCGCTTACCTTTTATTTCCTTTGGTTACTACCTCTGACCTTTTGTATCTATCACTTATAATCTACCTTTCTATAGTTAATAAATCTGTTTTATATTTTACCTAAAAACAATGTGTTTTGGTTGAAGTGCTCGGGAAATCTCAGCTCGGGTTACAAAGACTAGAGTATGTTCTCTCCACATCGAGGGAGGGGCGGACTGGGTAATAAATTTACACTGATCAGACTTCTGACCAAGGCAGAATGGTACAGTTGTGGGGTCCAAGGCTGGGGGTTTGGAAGAGTTGCTGGTGCTTCTCTTTCAGCTCATCCTGTATATGATAGTCATTTTCACCAAACCATTCTTGGTGATGACATTTGAAAAGTTTAGCATTTCTATGGAGTTTTGATTGCCAGTGTTTTCAAAACTTCTGCAAATTCACTGTCTCCTCTTTCTGTGATCTATTTGCCCCCCAGTTTAGTCTTGATTTTTTTCCTTAAATTCTTCCTGGGTAGTAATAATGCCAAAGGGATATATACCGACGCTTCTGGATAGTTCATTTACGCTCCTAATCTTCTTTGTAATGTTATAACCAGGATAAGTTTGGGGCAAGAAACAGAGTCTGGCCTACAACGCTCTTGTGATTTTAACCTCTTTTAGGTGTTTTTGGCATACGATGTAGTCAGCTTGTGCTTACGCTGTGGTCTTGGGTGCAATCCATACTGTTCTATGTTTCTGAGTCTAGTCTAGTGGGAGACTGTGTTGTTGATAATAAGTTGGAATGGTGAATAGACAGTGAATAGTTAGGGGTAAGATAATAAATGAAACAAAAATATCAAACAATATAATGCCTGATACAACATACAGCTAAAAAGGACAAGAGATACAAAAGTCCCCATGTGTTTACAATCATTCACGAATATTTAGTTTATTGTTTTAAAATTGCAATACATCTTTAAAGGAATAATACATCCAATATTAGAAAGCAGACAGCAGCTCTCTAAGTAATTTTGTGTGTTTTCTATATTTCGCTCTTCAAAGCCTCCCTGATCCTTATCACAATACTAAAATTTTTTCCTACTTTAGAGTGTTAGATTCCAGGATTAATATTAAAAACCACTGCAATTATTAAATTTCAGAAATCATTTTTTCTTCAAGTATGCTTGATATTTACAATAGTATCTCTATTATGGTCCCTCAAACATTTCAGCACAGAAATGCAGAACAGATAATGTTATACCAATTTTCAAAAGCTGCTATTTTAGAAAAACTATGAGCAAGTTTGAAGGAATATAGAAAAGGAGTACCCGTGGCACCTTAGAGGCTAACAAATTTATTAGAGCATAAGCTTTTGTGAGCTACAGCTCACTTCATCGGATGCATTTGGTGGAAAAAGCAGAGGAGAGATTTATACACACACACACACACACACACACACACACACACACACACACAGAGAGAACATGAAACAATGGGTTTATCATACACACTGTAAGGAGAGTGATCACTTAAGATAAGCCATCACCAACAGCAGGGGGGGGAAGGAGGAAAACCTTTCATGGTGACAAGCAGGTAGGCTAATTCCAGCAGTTAACAAGAATATCAGAGGAACAGTGGGGGGTGGGGTGGGAGGGAGAAATACCATGGGGAAATAGTTTTACTTTGTGTAATGACTCATCCATTCCCAGTCTCTATTCAAGCCTAAGTTAATTGTATCCAGTTTGCAAATTAATTCCAATTCAGCAGTCTCTCGTTGGAGTCTGTTTTTGAAGCTTTTTTGTTGAAGGATAGCCACTCTTAGGTCTGTGATCGAGTGACCAGAGAGATTGAATATAGTAACGATTATTAAACAACAATATGGTGCCCGATATGATGCATTAACACACCATAATGTTATTGAACAAGACTACAAAAGAGACACTTTGCTTGCACTTGCTTGGCAGACAATTACTCTTTGCTACTGTAATTCTTCATGTGCATACTTCCAAGGAAGACTCATGAATGCACAGGTTCATTAAGGGAATGAGAGAATCGATTGTAAAATGGAAAAGGCCGAGTAAGGTTATGTTTCAAAGAGATGAATATGGTACACTCCATTATGTTGTAATCAGCCTCTCACTTTCATCATAAGAAATGTAATAGTCTATCCTAATTTTGAGAAAGGAAAAAAAAAATCTTGCTGCCTTTATAGTACCATTATCCCAAACACAGTGAGGAATTCAAATGTGCTGCAAGCAGTTTCCATTTACAATGGTCTTTGGAGCAGACCACATTGATGTTGCTGACAATTTTTTTTTCTTTATAAGAAGAAAACATTCAAATGTTGCTAATATTGCTACCTTGGCAAACCACATTTAATAGATGGGGCTTGCCCTTTACATAACACCCACAACATCAGTCAAGACTGATTTATTTCAATTTATTATGATTGCTGTCTAAATGAAAAAATGCTTACATTAGAGGACATTTGAACAATAGAAGTGTGCAAATGATGTAATCAGCCATTTTGGGAGAAAATTCTGATTTTTATTAAAAATATCTACATTAAAACATCTAAATGTTTAATTAACATGAAACAACAAAAACCTATGAGCACATTAAGAGACCATGGTCATTGGTATTTGTACTGCAATGCCACAATCTCATGGTTGACAGTTTGTATCTTTATAAGTCAAGTTTATTGTATTTTCTTTTAAAATGGTAAATGCTGATATTTTTGAAAAACAACTAAATCATTTGAATTTTTTTTTCATTCAGGACTCGCATGCTTCATTTTTTCCCAAGATGATCACTTATCACAGTTCCTCACTTACTAGTGTAGGCTCCGTCTAGATTCTGCAGCTGCAGAAACCTGACATGCCTCCTGGGCTAAGCAACCACTGACACGGTATACTAATCCAAATAAGAACATCTATCTCATAAGCAGATGCAAATGTTGTATTCATTACCATTTGCCCACCTGACCCTGTCCAGAGGCAGAGTCTACATCTCAGCCCAACCCAGTTGCCATATGCAGGGACTGGATTCGCAGGTAAGACGTCATGGGTTCTTCCCTAACTGGTATACTTAGGATTATACAAGATAATTGCCACGATGTGGCAGGTGTCATGGAACTCTGTACAATCCAGGCCACTCTTCAGTACTTATACTTAAACCCCATTAAATCGTCATGTACTCCTTCTGTATTTCCTTCCCCGTCATTGCTTATTACCAGACTATTAGTGTATAAATAAAAGCTTTGCCCTTTATAATCAGGCAGCTCCTTTGGCTTGATATGTGCAGTGATGCTGGAAAATTCAGAGTCTAAATGTATCATAGAATCATAGAATCATAGAATATCAGGGTTGGAAGGGACCCCAGAAGGTCATCTAGTCCAACCCCCTGCTCAAAGCAGGACCAAGTCCCAGTTAAATCATCCCAGCTAGGGCTTTGTCAAGCCTGACCTTAAAAACCTCTAAGGAAGGAGATTCTACCACCTCCCTAGGTAACGCATTCCAGTGTTTCACCACCCTCTTAGTGAAAAAGTTTTTCCTAATATCCAATCTAAACCTCCCCCATTGCAACTTGAGACCATTACTCCTCGTTCTGTCATCTGCTACCATTGAGAACAGTCTAGAGCCATCCTCTTTGAAACCCCCTTTCAGGTAGTTGAAAGCAGCTATCAAATCCCCCCTCATTCTTCTCTTCTGCAGACTAAACAATCCCAGCTCCCTCAGCCTCTCCTCATAAGTCATGTGCTCTAGACCCCTAATCATTTTCGTTGCCCTTCGTTGTACTCTTTCCAATTTATCCACATCCTTCCTGTAGTGTGGGGCCCAAAACTGGACACAGTACTCCAGATGAGGCCTCACCAGTGTCGAATAGAGGGGAACGATCACGTCCCTCGATCTGCTCGCTATGCCCCTACTTATACAACCCAAAATGCCATTGGCCTTCTTGGCAACAAGGGCACACTGCTGACTCATATCCAGCTTCTCGTCCACTGTCACCCCTAGGTCCTTTTCCGCAGAACTGCTGCCGAGCCATTCGGTCCCTAGTCTGTAGCGGTGCATTGGATTCTTCCATCCTAAGTGCAGGACCCTGCATTTATCCTTATTGAACCTCATTAGATTTCTTTTGGCCCAATCCTCCAATTTGTCTAGGTCCTTCTGTATCCTATCCCTCCCCTCCAGCGTATCTACCACTCCTCCCAGTTTAGTATCATCCGCAAATTTGCTGAGAGTGCAATCCACACCATCCTCCAGATCATTTATGAAGATATTGAACAAAACGGGCCCCAGGACCGACCCCTGGGGCACTCCACTTGACACCGGCTGCCAACTAGACATGGAGCCATTGATCACTACCCGTTGAGCCCGACAATCTAGCCAGCTTTCTACCCACCTTATAGTGCATTCATCCAGCCCATACTTCCTTAACTTGCTGACAAGAATGCTGTGGGAGACCGTGTCAAAAGCTTTGCTAAAGTCAAGAAACAATACATCCACTGCTTTCCCTTCATCCACAGAACCAGTAATCTCATCATAAAAGGCGATTAGATTAGTCAGGCATGACCTTCCCTTGGTGAATCCATGCTGACTGTTCCTGATCACTTTCCTCTCCTCTAAGTGCTTCAGGATTGATTCTTTGAGGACCTGCTCCATGATTTTTCCAGGGACTGAGGTGAGGCTGACCGGCCTGTAGTTCCCAGGATCCTCCTTCTTCCCTTTTTTAAAGATGGGCACTACATTAGCCTTTTTCCAGTCATCCGGGACTTCCCCCGTTCGCCACGAGTTTTCAAAGATAATGGCCAAGGGCTCTGCAATCACAGCCGCCAATTCCTTCAGCACTCTCGGATGCAATTCGTCCGGCCCCATGGACTTGTGCACGTCCAGCTTTTCTAAATAGTCCCTAACCACCTCTATCTCTACAGAGGGCTGGCCATCTCTTCCCCATTTTGTGTTGCCCAGCACAGCAGTCTGGGAGCTGACCTTGTTAGTGAAAACAGAGGCAAAAAAAGCATTGAGTACATTAGCTTTTTCCACATCCTCTGTCACTAGCTTGCCTCCCTCATTCAGTAAGGGGCCCACACTTTCCTTGGCTTTCTTCTTGTTGCCAACATACCTGAAGAAACCCTTCTTGTTACTCTTGACATCATGGAAACAACTGTTGATTTATAATATCATAAGAATGATTTTCTTGCCTGCTACAGATTTGCTAGAAAAGAGGGCAATTTGGTCTGGATTGGCTGGCAAATCATCAAGTCTTCCTTATTCGGGCAAAATTCCCACTGAAGCTGGAATTTTGACAGGACTGAATGAATCAGATCAAAGTACATAGGGAAATAACCAGTTAGTGGATTTGATATATTTTGCACAATAATGTGAGGGCTTTTGAAGGGTTCCACAATGTATCATGCAGTTCTGCAACTCATCACACAGTCCATGTCCTACAGCCCTCACTCAGGCAAAACTGATCTTAGCCAAAAGGCTGACAAGTGATTGGATTTAGCCTTTAGAAAACATTGGGTAAATAAATGGAAAAGAAGGAAGTACTGGAAAATTGCAAGACACTTAAATGGGATTTTGATAAAACATTACCTGTTTTAAAGTTTGCCAGAATATGCTGAAAGCAAAAGAGCCAGTTATATTGTATCCTGCTGCAGCTGTCCAACTTTATAGCTAAAATGTTCATGATAATTACATTAAACAGTTAGAGAAGGAAATCCACAATACTGTTAAGAGGATGTTGGCTTGACAGTTACTTTTTGAGATTAAACAACAGATACAATACTATCAAGTACAAAGGATGATGAATTTGTACAAATTGTGGGAATTCATACCCTTAGGACTGCAAAGTCTCTATGTAGTTCGGTAGAAGCCCTATAAAATATTGTCAGTTTCACCATAATAGATCTTACATTAGACATTACAGAAAAGATAGGAAGGACAGTCTTGTGGTTAGGGCACTGTTCTATGAATCAGGAGATCTGGGTTTAATTCCTGCTTCTTCTACAGACTTCCCGTGTCACCTTTGGCAAAGTAATTTATCTTCTGTATATCAATTCCCCATCTGTAAAATGGGGACCATTTAAGTACATAAATCAACAGCAATTTTAAGCAAAGAAAAAAATCTCCTTTTTTTGCTGTTTTGCTTTTTTACAAAATAAAAATCTCCTTCCCTGCTCAGGTGAAAAAAAAAAAAAAATCACATAGTTCAAGCTTCCAACGTCCAATATTATATATTTTTAAACCACAGAATCATAGAAATGTAGGGTAGAAGGGAGCTTGAGAAGTCATCAAGTCCAGCCCTCCCCCCCCCACCCATGCTGTGGCAGGACCAGGTAAACTAGACTATCCCTGACATGTCCAACATGTTTTTTAAAACCTCAAATGATGGGTATTTCACAACCTCCATTGGAAGCCTATTCCAGAGCTTAACTACCCTTTAGTTAGAATGTTTTTTTCTAATATCTAACCTAAATCTTCCTTGCTGCAGAGTAAGCCCATTACTTCTTGTCCTACCTTCAGTGAACACAGAGAACATAATGAATAACTGATGAGAGAGAGAGAGAGAGAGACCTTAATTTATTTATTTAATAAACAACATCCCTAATATGTTGCTGTTCTTGGTGTCAGAGGATACTATTACATTTCAAAAATATAGCTCTGTGATAGAAAAGATATAGAAGAACCAGTAATGGTGACGTTAACAAACAAAATGCATTCATGGCCCATTACTTCACATAAAACTTTACTATATAAATAGTCCACTGAAATAAATGGCCTCATTTAAGTATTAAAAGTTATGCATGACTGTCACTGTTATACAAATGCAGTAACAAAAAAAATTGACAGGTTTCAAAGTAGCAGCAATGTTAGTCTGTATCTGCAAAAAGAAAAGGATTTTAATAAATTTTTTGGTCTAAGGTGCCACAAGTACTCCTTTTCTTTTTGAAGAAAAAAATTACCATTTTCCCCACACATTTTAAAGTGTTTCTTGTTGCTTCATTTTTCTCAGCATTTAGTGGTAGTGCCTTATTATTTTAAATCCTTTTTTGCAACTATTCCATGTATTGTAGCACCTGTTCTCCTACTTAACACTGATGCCCAGACATATCCCTGGAAGTCTATAAGCATGTTGGTATTAATGCAGCCCTATTATGCGTTAAGAAATTGATCCAAGGATTTAACGGTGGGCCCCTTTAGTGCTCCTATTAGTAAAAGGAAGTTACTTCAATGTGCTCCAGCTACACTGTGGAGTAAAAAAGACCTACACCAATATCAAACTTCCTTGAGAACAGCTGCACAACTGCTTCACTCACTGTGGACAAGGCTGGGGCACCAGTAGCAGAGTCTTGCTGACAGTATGCTGGACAATTACAATATGCAACACGAGGACATTTTTAGATTTTACAACTTGGTATTTAAAAAGTCGTACGACTCCCTAATCAGATTTTTAACAATTCTGAGGTGCTCTAAGGCAAATGAACTGCTTTAAACCCTCCGTTTAAGCAGAAATAATTAAGGAATTAGTCGGAAAAGATAGAACAATCTCATACTCAGGCTGATGGGACAGAGAAATATATGGCTGATTAAATTAATGAAATAACTATTCAGGCCAGGCTGTTCAGGACTAAAAGACTGAGTTCACACCATCACTAAACACAATGTATAGCATTGTTATAGCAATGACACTAAGAGTATTGTTTTAGGAAGCAACTCTAGTACACATGTAAGTACACAAGGGGACTTGGCTGACACCTGTAGAAAGATCTACCAGAGCAAATCAGGTTAGTGTCATATCTAATTGCTTTTAGAACATGCTGCAAAAATCCAGATTCTTGATCAAACTTTTCCACCAAAGCTCCCAAGAAATGCTTCCTAGAACTAAAGAAGGAGAAGAATAGAATGGTCCATGAAGTCCACTATGGATCTCACTATGCCAATCTAATTTACCCTTGCAGTGCTTCAATATTATGTGCTAGATACTACAGACAATTAATAGCTAGCAGAAGATAGAGATCTAAATCTAAAATCTACCAATGCATATCATCATCAGGAACTTGTTTAGGGTTTTTTGGAATTTCTGCCTGCAGATTAAGTATAAGATCTGGAATTCAAGACAGGAAAATTGAAATACACAGAAAACATAGCCTGCTTTCCTTTTATTATTTTCCTTCACAAACATTGCCTTACTTTCAATTTATTGTTAGTATGATGTGTTAGCAGATGTCTTTAATATGCTTTGTACACAACTGTGAAAACTGCATACAACAACAAACAGAATGCTTCTGGTTTTGCCCAACATATGGCTTTTTATTTGGTATGTTCTCTCTTGAAAACTAGCCCTTCACAAAATGAAAATTCAGCAAAATCTTTAATAGCTTTCATATTTCAGTCTAATAGGTATCATGGTATTGCACTGCCACCCACCTTTGCTACAATATTGCACAGCATATTTAACAGACATTTTCTTCCTTCAGATAGACCTTATGTGCAGTTTCTGCAGGACCTTAGCATTAACATTTAACAGAGTCTATGGGCATAAAGCACTTTTATGAACACCTGCTGAAACATTTTATTTGCCTTAAATTTTTATTATAACTATTACATTTTCTTACTATGCTTTATGGGCCAAATCATAGCTATATTTTAGTCTAATCTCCCATTGACTTCAATAGGACCCAGATTTGGCTCCAAGGCCCAGATCCTAAAGGTAATTAGGCACTTAACTTTCATCACAATCCTGGGCCCACATGACTTGCTATAAGTGTTTACTAGCTTTAAACAACACAAAATCACTGGTAACCTGTAGCCAATGCCGGACTAAAAGGGCAAAGGTTTCAAAGAACCAGTCAAGACACTGACCTGCCTTCCTATGAAAGGAATCTACCCCTCCATTCTTTAAATTTCTGCGAAGTCCAACTCATCAGTGGTTCTGAAAACTTTTTCAGTCTTACCCTTACCAGTAACAGAATCTGTTCCGTGCCCCCCACCCTCCATTACTGCACGGCCAAGGCTTCCTCAGCAGGGGATCTTGGGCTGAAGGTGGAACTGGGGCTGGAACTGGGCATGGGGTAGGTGCTGGGGCTGGAGGCAGAGCTGGTCTGGGGGTGGAGACGGAATGAGGGCAAAGCTGGGCTGGTTGAAATGGAGCTGTGGCTGGGGTCAGAGCTGGTCTGGGGAAAGAGACGGAATGAGGGCAGAGCCCAGCTGGGTGCGGAGCAGGACTGGAGTTCTGAATGGGGTTGGAGAGGAGCTGGTCTGGGGGCAGAAGTGGGCTGGAAGCATGGTGCTCACTCCCTGGCCACTGTGAGGACTGGACCTGGCCCTGCCACACCCCACCCCAAATACAGTTTGGGGACCACTAGTGTAAATGAACAGGTGGTGAAAATGCCTTCTTCCTGCTTTAGCTAGACAGGAAACCTTGCCCCTTCCTCCCAGATTGGGATCTGGTCAGAGACCCAAGCTTTTGTCATCTCAAAACTAGATTAATGCAACGAAGTGGAAGCAATATAGAGGTTCTACAAAAACAGAAATCCACCTTCTCAATGGGATGTGCTACCATGAGCACACACTACCCTTGGGCTCAGTTCTCTCACGGATGCTTGTTTGTTTCCAGTTCAAGGTCTTAATCCTGATTTCTAAAGTCAATGGATCAGCGCCCATCTCTCCAACCCTGACACACCAAGACAGCTGTGCTCCTCTACAAAAATGCAGCACAGTGCAGAACAAAGTATGTGAAAGCATTCTCAGTGAAGGGACTTCAGCTGTGCAATGATCTTAGAAAGGAGATTACAGCAATTAAAAGTATAATCACTTTCAGGGCACTCTGAAAGACCCTTCCCTTTGAGCTCTCATCAGAACCAGAAATATTTATATTTTTTAAAGTAAGCACACACATAATATATATTATATATAGGAACAGAGCTTCCTATAACCAGGAAAGAAAGAAGTATAGATGACACTGTGAAGTCCACTAGGACTTCTCTAAGAAGATTTAATTTAACTTGCAAATATTTAGATATTATGCTGATGGCCACGATAGAAAACCCTAAAATGTTTAGCTAGATACACAGACAAACTGTATTCACACTTGGAAGGATTAAATTTTTATTAGTAAATGTCAATAAACACAGATTTCAATGTACACACACAAATTTATGACAAAATACTTCCAAATACGCAAAGAAAGAAAAATGTCACTTGCAAATGTATTAGAGTGTGATTTAAGGTTATTTACTTCATATATTTTGACAAGTGATGGTGATAAAGCTTTCCAGTAAAACAAAATCAACTTTTTGAATCTCAACATCTACTGTGATTAAATAATTACTGCCTGACACCCCCCCATAATTTCCCACAAGTGTGAAAATTTAAATTTATAAAAATAAAAAAATACTTACAACCCATAATTTTGTGAAAAGATGAAAATTTCAATGGATAAAACAAACGGAAATGCTTAAAACAAATATTGACATTATCCATCAAAATTATAAAAAAAAAATTCTCCCAAACTTAACAGAATAGCAACACAGAATTTTAGAAATGTAGGGCTGGAAGGGACCTCAAGAAGTCATCTAGTCCAGCCCCCTGCACGAAGGGCAGTGGCGTAGCTGGGGGGGGAGCAGGTGAGCGGCTGCTCCCACACTGAGCACAAGTGGTGCCTTGTCAATGTCTTGGCACCTTTTAAATTTTTCCCTGTTGAGGGAACAGGGGGAGCAATCCAAAAAAAAAAAAAAAAAAAAAAAAAGGCGCCACCTGCTGCAGTGCTTTTAGTCACCCAGCAGCACTCCGGGTCTTCAGCAGCACCTCGGCGGCGGGACCTTCAGTGCCAAAGACACCCAGAGCGAGTGAGGGCCTGCTGCCGGAGCGCTGCTGGGTGAGTAAAAGTGCCACAGCGGGTTGCGCCTTTTTTTTTTTTTTGGATTGCTCCCCCCTGTTCCCTCCACCTGGCTATGTGGCTGACTAAGGGAGGACCAAGAGTACCTCGACTATACCTGACAGGTCTTTATCTAAACCTATTCTTAAAACCCTCCAACAACGGGAATTCCACAACCTCCCTTGGAAGCCTATTCCAGAGTGTAACTATCCTTATATTAGGAAAAGCTTTCTAACTATCTAACCTGAATCTCCTGTGCTGCAGCTTAAACCCTTTACTTCTTGTCCCAATCTTCAGTGGACATGGAAAAGAATTGATCACCATCCTTTCTATAACAGCCCTTTATTTGAAAACTGTTGTCAGGTCCTCCTCAGTCTTTTTTTCTTAAAACTAAACTTGCCCAGTTTTTTCAACATTTCCTTCTAGACCAGGTTTGCTAAATCTTTTACTATTTTTGTTGGTTTCTGCACTCTCCAATTTGTCCACATCTTTCCTAAAGTGTGGTGCCCACAATTGGACACAGTACTCCAGCTGAGGCCTCACCAGTGCCAAGCAGAGCAGAACAATTACCTCGCGTGTCTTACATATAACACTCTTATTAGTGCACCCCAGAATATTAGCCTTTTTCACAACTGCATCATATTGCTGGCTCACATTCAATTGTGATGTACAATAAACCTCAGATTCTTTATCACAGTACAACTGGCCCAGCCAGTTATTCCCCAAGCCATGTCTGTTTCACAAAAGCTTGATAGTAAATTGCTTACTTCAATGCAAACTAGAAAACAAAAAAATCAAAATAATTATAAAAATGAAATTATAGACACAATGATGAATGGAGACAGGTGAAATGTTAAAAGATCTAGCACCACACCCAAAAATTATTGATTTTTTCCCCCGATTACTGCTTAGATGATCAGAATGTATAAGGTACTTGTTGCCTTCTTGCACTGGGTTTTATTAATACTCCAGATCAGACACCCATTTGGAAATCAATGCTTACTTCATCATTTTTCTCTGAAGGGTTCTATTATTCACAATTGATTTCACAGAAATGAAAGGCTTACCATTAACAAGGGCCAGCTGCCGACACTTCTTAGATGAATTATTGAACTTCTAAAAGTGAATTAACTCAACCATTGTTAAGACTTACTGTTTGATGCTTCTCACACCAGAGCCACTGTATTTACAATTACAGAACCAAAACAATTGAAAGAGCTTCTTAGCAGCTCCTTAAGAGATGCACCATTTCCAGTAACTAACAATGAATGAGAAGATTTTCAAAAGCAGAAATGGGAGTTAGGCACTAAACTCGCATTGAGTTAAATAGATTTGGATACCTAATTGTCCTTTGTGCCTTTGAAACTCTCTCCCTTAATGCACAAAAATTCAAAGAGACATTGCATTTCAAGCTCAGAAAAAAATGTTTGTTTATGCGGATGTTACCTTTTATTATTGAGCATGTGATTTCTGAAGTTGAAGATTTAAGCTCAAAAGAGGATAAGAAAGTTTGCTAGTTATTTTCAAAATTATTTTATAAGTATAATACACAGATCACTGTCTTTGGAACCATTTCACATTTAACTTGAAAATATTGGACAAAAATATAACTATCAAATGCAAAAACCCCATGCATACGGAAACTATAATTCATAGATGGGATAAGCCAACTGAGCTAACAGGACATCTACTCAGAAAACGCACTCACCGTGCTCATTATTCAGTCTAACAAAGATTATATGATGCCAAAAGGTAAAGTTTGGTTCCTGAGAGGAACCATTTTTATGGGGGGGACAGGTCATTCCACCAGGTTACAACACCCTTAACAACAGTCTTAACAGATGGGACCAAGAAGTAAGCAGATATGGAGAAAGATCAGTTCCCTAAAGATGGTCGCTCCAGGTCAGCAAAAGGAAACATGCACTGACCCAGCCTCTGCTGTAGCTGTTTTGTGAACAAACTCCTCCAGGGATACCAATTCAGCAACCGTTGGCAGAAGCTGCCAATGTGTTCACACTTCTCAACACTGGGAGGTAATTTAAGGACCCAGTAAAAGCCATCATTGCTAAGCAAGTAAGTAAAATCCATTTATTCATGTCTGAACGTGGATGACATCATTGCAGAATTTTCAGAAGCCTTCCTGATCCATCAATAGCTTCAAGCACTCAGCAGCTGACCTCCCAGTGATCTACCACACACCAGCTATCCATCTCCTTACTGGCTGTCCCCTACTATGGTGAGCCATCACCATTCCTTTCATGATAACTTTTTCTAAGTTATTTTCATCTCTACACCTGATGTGACCAAAGTACTTACATTTGCGCATGTTGATTTCCGATCTCAGAGTCAGCTTCTCTCCAGTCACCAAAAGCAATATGCAGCTCAGGATCTTACTCAACTGCTCACTACTGTACACTCACAAGTTGCATGAGTCTCCAGAAAACCATTCTTTCACTCAAATCTAGAAAGGAGACTGCACATTTTCCTGCCAAATGCAGAACCCACTTTGATTGTACATGGTTTTGTATAATCTCTCAAACGGACGACTGCATAAAGCCCTACTTGGGTCTTCACGTGTGAAATCCACCCAGAAACACTGGCTGGTTCAGAATGCAGCCATCTGCATGAGATCACAACATACCTGTGCTCTATTTCCTTCACAGGCAGCCAATCAATTGTTAGATGAAATTTAAAGATTCCAATTACATCATCCAAAGCCCAAAATGACAAGACATGTCACTATCTTCAACTCACCATATGATCTAATCTCATACAGAATAATGGAATTCAGTTCTTCAAGGTTGAAGGCTGTAGGTTGCTGGACGCAAGGCATTTGTGAGAGTGGCCCTGTGCCTCTAGAATTCATGCCTTATGGAAACATACCTGAGGACAAACAGTCATCTCTAGGCAAAGTGCCTTAGACCTTTTGCCCAGGCCTTCCCAAATGATTTAACTCCTAACTAACTAATCAAATTAAAAACTCTAAAGCAACAGAAGAACATCATGTTAGTTCCTCTTATTAAAATTACCTACTATTCCAAGCCTTGCATGG
Source organism: Dermochelys coriacea (assembly GCF_009764565.3). Taxonomy (NCBI): domain Eukaryota; kingdom Metazoa; phylum Chordata; order Testudines; family Dermochelyidae; genus Dermochelys; species Dermochelys coriacea. The sequence continues at coordinate 200,007,521 of NC_050069.1, forward strand.
CTGCCCAGATACACTATTAATATGTGCAGTAATAATAATCAAAGCATAATGTTGAATTCAATATTAATTCAGCGAGAAAGGTGCTGCCTTCGCTAAGCATTTACTGAGTCAACTCCTGGAGCTACTAGTTTTTTTTTTTTAGGGATGTTCTATTTTTATTATACACAAATGAAGGCACTAGCACCCTAAAAAGAAAAACCAGACAGACAACAGACAAGGCAAAAAATTTCCTTGACCATAAATAGCGCAAGAGTGGTAGATATAGAATTCCCTAAGGAGATGAGAACCAAGGAATTATTCCCTGGGTTGATTAAATTAATTGTTGAACAGGGTGGATTGATTTAAATCACCAATTTTAACAATGATTTAAGCCAGCAAGCAGGAAGCCTTGTAAATCTTCTTTTGCATTTGTACAATTTAGTTACTTTCCTTAAAAAAGGTTAATCATCAGTGGTTAACCACTAAAACATGTTGATTTGCAACTAAATACACCTTTTCCCACTAAATTTGGGATTTATTTTTGCTAACCAGGAGGATATGCTATCTATACACAGCTATTTAAGCAATGATGTATCAACATACATTTATTCATATTCTTAATTTTTAGAGTTTTATACTACAAAATAGTGAGTGGCACATTTTTTATTTACCGTGTCAAGCGGCATCTGGATAAAACAGGAATTCAATTAAACATGTACCAAAAACAGTATTCTAAAATATTTTTTAAGTTAAATAAAACTACCTTAAATGTGTTTAATATATATGAAAAAAATTATAAAAACATGTTTTGCATTTAAAACTAACCAATTATTAAACAAAGGAAGTATTTATTGTCAGTCGTTAATGAAGTGAACCAATTGTTTCTGATCACCATGTCCTTCAAGATTTTAGACCTAGTCCTTTCACTATCATTTTTAGTCATAGATCAGAAGAGGAGAACAAGTTTTCCTGGTTTTTAAACCCCAATCAATCCGTTTCCCAATAATAAATGAACTAGTTTGAACTGAACTAGTTGAATTAACGGATATGAAGAAAATATTCTCTCTGCATCTGCACATGAGAGGCTACTGATGTCCAAAGCTGGTTTAGCACTTCACCAAACTCTGGGGCTCCAGGTTGTTAGCCAATGATTTTTACTAGTTCAGTGATTTGACGTTCTTTAAAACTTCAGCAGCAACTATATACTGCCAGAATATTACAATATCTAATTTAAATTATTTTAATAGATTATAGTTAATGCCCTACTTGAACAGCGGGATGACCGTCCAAAATGTGTGGCGGAGTTGTGGACAAGCCATGGAAAAAATCGCAGAAAAGTAATAATGGACTTTATTATTTGCAGCCCTGGGTGTCCGAGAGCAGAAAATCATGGAAAAGTAGTAATGGACCTTATTATTATTTCTTATTGAACAGTTTAATACACTGTTTAGACAGTAGAACTGAAAATCCGTATTTGGGATTACGATTTAAAGGCAATGGCTACCCCTGCCCAAGCTGTACCATGATCAGGTCAAGAAGACCAACATCACAGAGAACCAAAATGTAATGCTGTCAGCATTTCTATATTCCAGTATTTGGATTTCTTGAAAACACAAAATATATTATTTTTAATTTTATAACAAGATGATGAAGGATGGTCTTACAGATAGAGAAGAAACGTCTTTGAGTAAGGAGGAAGAATGGTTTTGTGATAAAGGCACAGGACTGGGACTCAGGAGATCTGGCATGAATTTCCAGTTTTCTTGCAGATTTCTTCTGTGAACTTGGACAATCACTTAATCTCTCTATGCCTCAATTCCCCATCTGAAAGAAAGGGATAATAATACTTCCCACCCTTGTCTGTCTATTTATCAGGGTTTATTATTATTATTTATCAGCCTCAGAGTGAGGCCACCAAATCTTACTGGTGGCTGCTTTGACGGTTTTTCCTAAAATACTTAATTAACCTTGGGGAAAACAAATAAATATGCACATATACATGTCCAAATCATTGTAATGTATGCAGGTTTTTATTGCAGACTCAATAATAAAAATAATGTACAGTTGTCTATTCTTTACTGGACCTAAACAGAATAGAAAAACAAAGCGCTTTGTTTCAGAGTGGTAGCCATGTTATTCGCAAAAAAAACAAGGATTCCTTGTAGCACCTTAGAGACTAAAATTTATTTGGACATAAGCTTTCATGGGCTAAAGCCCACTTCATCGGATGCATGCAGTGGAAAATACACTAGGAAGGCATATATACACACAGAGAACATGAAAAAGATGGGTGTTCCCATACCAACTGTAACAAGACTAATCAGTTAAAGTGGGCTATTATCAGCAGGAGGAAAAAAACCACCCATTTGTTCATATTGTCTGGGTATATACATCTTCCTACTGTATTTTCCACTGCATGCATCCGATGAAGTGGGTTTTAGCCCACAAAAACTTATGCCCAAATAAATTCGTTAGTCTCTAAGGTGCCACAAGTACTCCTCGTTTTTGTTTTTGTTTTTTTAAGTGCTTTGCACGTTCGTCTTTTTTTGTCGTTTCTTTTGCTTTTCCCTTTTTTTTTTTTTTTTTTTTTTTTTAAAAAGACTTGCTAGCTAGTAAGTGTTTCTGTGAAAAGTGATATTTGTATGTTTGTTAACACTGCTTTCCTTTCCCCTCCCCCCGGCCGCCTAATCACCGCCCAGGAGCCCTGACCACCTGAAAAGTCCCTGATGGACACATTTGAGAAACACTGATTTAGATTGTAAACTCTGCAGGGGAGTGACTATATGTTTGCAAAGTGCCTACAACACTGGGGTACTGATTAGTAGAGCCCTGCAAATCTTCAGATATCCACTTTTATCCACTGATATCTGCATCCGCGGATGCAGATATCCATGGACCATTTTTGCAGAACATGGATCAGATGCAGATACAAATTTTGTATCCACTCAGGGCTCTACTGGTCAGTTGGGATCCATAGGAACAATCATAATACAAGTTTGTAATCATCATCATCATCATCATCATACAAAACTTTATGGACTTCTGTGATTCCTTTATCTGACATCAACTCCACTTTCAGACAATAATTTTAATGCTTAGAAGATGCACATGGAGCCCCATTCAAGGATACTATTAGTTGTAAAATATTATTATAATGTTAGACAGCATGGTAATATTCAGAGCATTATAATTATGTAGGCTAAGCTATACAACTCATTTTAATTGTACATCAATCATTCTAAGCCTTATGTAGGACACTAGAAAGTTTAATACTCTACTATAGTATACTCCATCAGGTACATTTGTTGGAACGTTTCATGAGATACAGAGACTCAGCCAAATTTATCCATAATGTATTTCAATTGAAGTCTATTGAATATGACCCATCAAAACTAAAATTTTTAAAAAGTTATTGACATAAAATATTTAAATAATGTTAAAAACTCTTAAGAAATGTTCAATTATATCAAAAATATTTTAAAACATCCAGATTTTTTCCTCCGTCTCATCTATGGAACTATAAAATCTCATTAGTTTGATGACTGCATGGCAGCACATGAAAGCATGCGGTTTATAAAACTCATGTAAAAAAGGTTTGGGTATGCTTGGACTTGTCCTATAATGTTCCTTAAAGCATTTTATCAGCATTCATCAACATCCAGAATAAAGGCCAGATTCTGAACCCCGTAAGCCTGCAAGGTTGCAATTAGCTAGAAGAGTGGGTCTATTGGCTCCAATGAGACTGCTCACAAGAGTAACTACTTACCAATGGGACTAAAGGGTTCACAATCTCTCTCTTCAGGAGGTTTCTATTTGAAGCTATGTTATTATTTATTTTTCTATTTTTAAAAAATGGACAGTGTTACTTTTGTATACAATTAAATATTAGCTCTATATGCAGTAGAACTAATGCCATTGACAACTCTCAAAACGGCCAGTATGACCATCTCCAGACCAGAATTTTCAGATCATTTGCTTTTAGACTAGAGGGCAGAAATAAAAAGCTAAAGTCTACCCTGACATAAATGGGCACAACTCCACTAAAATCAGTGGTGTCACACCTGTTTACTTCCTCCAGGACTGAATTGGCCCAAAGTTTCTATTGTGCGACTTCATTTTGCTAACATAGAAATGTTTAAAATGGTTCAATATAATTGCTCACAATACAGTAATATTGACTTCTGTGCAAATTTCTGAGGAAGACATCTTGCTATTTACTAATCATATAATCATCTTGCACACAAAACACTACATTAAAATAATATTTAGGTTGCAAAGTCAAGCAGTTAGGAAATGTCAGATTTACAGTTGGCCTGTGCAATCTTAATTCTGCCCCTTTATCCAATCATCTTGTGCAATAAATGCAGCAGCAGTCCTGTGGAAACAACAGCATGGGATTACATAATTAAGATGACTGCATTGTAAAGCACATGGAGTAGAGGTTGTCCAGGCAATCATAAATCCGACACTTCTTAACTATTAAGTGCTTGACTTTGCAAACTAAATAATGTTTTTAAATGTAATTTTGTATGTATTGCTAGATTGTTTCACAGAACATGGTAAACACAAACTATACTATGCACAACTGTGACAATACCCCAGCTTCCTAATTGCATATCACCACCAAGATTTGAACCCTCAACACAAGACAGGTCCTACCTAAACTACCACACTAGCAGTATCAGCTACCAGAAGGAAAAGGCTGCTTACCAGAGTAAAAGATAAACTGCTGAGTTCAAGTGCGAGGCTGGGCAGCAGTCAGGGAAACACAAAGCAGCCTACTTTTCTCTCTTAAGGCACCACCTCAAACTCCCCAGTGTGGGATGCTGCTTTGGGAGGAAGAGGTAGTAAATGAGCCCATATGCATGGCCCATTATACCTGGTACAGTATCTTCTATTTTAGCAACAGTGTGACCTCAGCTTTGCAATGGTCATTGACTTTGGGAGGCTGCCGAAATTTTCCTAAAGAACACAAGTGAAAGATCAAAAATGGTGATTTTTAAACTCTTTATACCTTAGTCAAATCTCAGCGGAAATTCATTTGACAAAGAATAGGCACTTCTGTACTCAGAGATTCCCCATGATAAATATCATGAACTACTGCAAACAATGAAGGGATGAGACCTCATCAAAAGAAAAGATCACAAGAATCCTTTATAATAGAAAGTTAGGCAATTTAAGTACAGGAGTCTCTACTAGCTTCCTTCATATTTAATATAGCTGTACTGAACTATGTACATCTGTGTTGATGACAATGGCCCAGATTCTCAAAGGTATTTGGGCACCTAACTCCCATTGACTTCAATGGGACTTAAGGGCCTAAATGTGGTTAAGGATCTGGACCAAAATATGTTGTCGTCATTCTAATGATGAAAGTTTTACTGCCGTTGGCTGTAAAAAAACAAAACGAAAAAACTCCAAAGCATTGTAGATTGTGTTTCTATTACTTAGAATTCTTGAGAATTTGGATCCAGGGTGTTACAGCTCATTGACTATTTCTGAGGATCCAGCTAAGCTAATTTGTAATATTTGATTCTAAATGGCAGGGTGTCCACACAAGATGAGCAAATGCCTCTTCAATAAATGCAGCACTGATTTTATTTTAGCCTTTTATCAAGCCAGACAGTTAAACAGTTTGTGAGAAAATAGGAAACTGAAAGGGGATGATTGTCTTCAGACCAAATTCAGAGTTTTAAATTATCAAGTGAATCATGTGATTAGAATTATAAGCCATTAAAATGAGCTTAACATATGTTGATATTTTGGGATTAGATTCAATAAAAACTCTTCCAGTTTTCCTACTGCAAAAATCTGTGTATAACCCCACAAGCCTTAAAAATAAATCTGTTTTGGCTGGAATTTTTAAAAAAAACAACCTCTACTTATGAGATGAAAGCCTTGTATAATGAATGTGCATTACTAGAAAATCCTAAAAATGAAGCTCATAAACGGCCCATACACTCTATGGTTCTATGCTTGTAGAATTCATTCTTTGCCATTGAACATAAGCTATCATATTTTGATTATGAAAATTAGAAAGTTTTCTGATTCTAGCCCTTATAGTTGTGAAAATAGCCTGGAAAACAAGAACAGAGCATATAAGGATGCAATGTTGGCTTCCTGAGTTTGCAGAAAGCCTAAAGTAACTCACAGGCATGACCTGCCCCCTTCATTATAAGGGGATGTTAACTATGAAACCTAAAGATGACCATTAAATATCAAGGTGGAGTTTTTTATTGGACCAACTTCTGTGGGTGGAAGAGAGAAGCTTTCGAGCTACACAGAGCTCTTCTTCAGCTCTGGACAAAATTTTCCAGACCTGAAAAGCTCTGAGTAGCTCAAAATCTTGTTTTCCACCATCAGAAGTAGGTCCAATAAAAGATACTACCTCCTCCACCTTGTCTCTCTCATATCCTGGGACTGACATGATTATAACAACACTCCAAATATTAAATTAGTTAACAGTTAACCATTTCACTGTAGGTTATTTTTCAAATATGGCCAGATACTGTGCCTTCCCAGCTGCCAAACCCTCCGACTTCCCCCCTTGACACCTGCTACAGTGCAGTAAAGTATTTTTCACAAAGGGTTCTGTCGCACACTGGAAACTGAAATTGTGGGTACAGTATTAAATAAAATGAATTTAATATCAAAAAATGACTCTCAGGCTGTTACTGACAGTATTATTCCGTTTCAGATTTAATTTAATAAAGCCTCAATTTTTAAAATGTCACTGAAGCTCCAACCAAATTTCTACTGGCAGGCACCAAAACCTAGGGATCTTTCAGACTTTAGGTCCAATTTGCCGTATAATACATGGACCTTGTTTATATACATCGTTATCAAATAACTTCCCCCCCCCCCCCCACTGTGGCAACAACAACATCACAGACATTTCAGGAAAACTGATTTTTGAAAGCGAGAGGTCTATTGCCGTCCATATGTTATTTGATCTAACAGAAAAATAGAGGCATGTAAAACTACTTTGTTTTTATTTAGGCTAAATCACGCTCTTAGGGACATGCTTAGGCGGAAGAAAGGAGGACATGCAACTGGCACTTGAGACACAATGCTAATGCAAAGTTGACAAAAACACAGAGCAGGGAGCATGTTTGCGCTACCATGAGCAAGATCAGCATGCATTCCTCAACCACGGCCAGCTGGCACACTCTGCTGAATGCACAATATTCACTAGGCAGCCTGAAGGACTGGACGTATATCTTAACCCTAGACCATGCTCCCATGGGGATGTGTATGCAAGCCCGCCTCCCAGCTCAAAGAAATCCTGCCTGCCTTCTGGTGCAAGAAAGAGAAGGCTCCTTACTCACTTCTTTCCACCAAGCATCAGGACATCAATACAGGACAGAGATCTTTGGGGCAAATCATATTCCTCCTCTTGACCACAACTATACTGTCAGCCAAGTCTCAAAGGGCAGCAGAACTACAACTATTGCACACATTGCACACAGACAGCCCACAAACAGGGGCCTCCTGGGCCCATGCCCACCAAGAAGATTCATGGATGGGGAATAGGAGTGGCAAGGATGGTGGCCAGTGTTCTACAAACTATACTGTTTCACTAGGTAAAGCCCATGAGTAGAGGGTGGAAGAGAACCACAGCCACTGCTAGAGCTCAGAGGCTGCAGAGAACAGCTACAGAGTAGTTGACTGTTCTGTGCACTGGATGTGGTTTGGGTGGGAGGGGGATTCTGTCCCCTCCAACCATTATGCAGGTCCCCTGGATTTTGCACAGGCAATGGGAACTTGCCCTACTGAGTAATAGGAGTTCTTGTTGATTCTTGTTAATTCCTACATTCAGAAATGTTTCTCATATTTCCAGTGAGATTACCTGTTGCTAAATGTGTAGTTATTTCAAGCTTACTTTTATCTGTAGGGAAAAAACAAACTCTTAACATACAGTACAACTATTTCCTATTGATTTTCAAAGTATAATATGTAAACCAACAGTCAGGCATTTTTTGCTTTTAGAGAGCTCAGTTGATACAGTTTGCATTGGTGTTTTCCTGTGCAGTGCTCTTTTTGTTAACTTTTTGCTAACTCTTCAAAACAAATCCACTCTTAGATTTCCATATCTTTCTGGCTGACAGCTTGCTGTCACAGATAGAATGCCTTTACAGGAGGAAATGTACCAAGAGCTGCCTTGCAAAGGGCATGTCACCAATTACGACTAACTATTTCCACGGGATTTTGAAAATAAATCCTAACTTACCTCTTTAATTCTACATTCGCACCTGGGAACTGGAAGCAAGTCCCTGGGAAGTTGACTCTGGAGTTAATTTCTTGTACTTGGGAGAGTTTAAAATCCTGGAAAAGGAAAGAACTGTTAGAGTTGAACTCCAACAAAATATGGCAGGGATTTTAATCATGTCCAACATACCATAGTAAAAGTAAATGAAGAGCTCAATGGTACCCTTGCTCCCCTCTCCTTCCTGACCCCACAGAATACCCTCTACAGGTGTTTGACACAATTTCACCTTCACAGTTTTGGAGGGAGCAGGCTAGAGGAATAGCCCTGTGAATGACGCAGGAAATCTTAGTGCATGTTAACGATCATCAAAATCCATATTAACACATGCTGCTTTCCCCACCACTGAAGGGGGTTTCAAGGTACCTGTCAGCAGAATCGAGGATATAAAAGAATTTCACCTTTTAAAAAAATGAAGTTAAACAACAAATAAATGCACTGCTGTTTCATTGACTCAGCCAACAGACAGGGCAAGTGGGCTAAAAGTAAATAAAACTGTACATTCCCCCTCATTAGTCCCAAACTCCTGTCCATGCCAGCACCTTCACCGCTTTAGCTCAGACTTTACTAGGCATTCAGCAACTGCATCCACAAAGGTATCTCTCTTATCTTTAAATAGGTTTTTTCCTGAGAAACTAAGCTGAGTGTTGAACAAACGAAGTGCTCTACCTGCTAGCCCACCTCTTGAGACAGACAAGATTGGTTTGATAACACTTCTCTATTGACATGCTACAGAATACACCAAGTCACTGATATTCTATTTAATAATACCAACAAGGCACCTGGTTCAACAATAGCCAACAAAGAAAAAACCCAGAAGGATTTTCATGAAACCACAAATCTGGTTAATCTCAGTGCGGCCAACTCCCATGATTTTATTGTAAATCTAGCAATATTTGGCGTTTCTCTTAAAGCCCCAGCTCCTCAAATTTTGTAATTACAAGAAAAACTCAGCTTTGATTTAAAAAGAAAAGTACATTTCTAGCCCCTGTGTTTGTGAAGAAAAACTTGAAAATGTGACTGGAAAGTAACCCAAAGTCTCAAAAGCCAGAAAGTAACTCAAAAGAATTCCAAATTTCTTCAATGTCATGATTTTGAAGCCAGTCTCATGATTTGGGGCACCATGACTCATGGTTTTGAACACCTAAGAATATAAGAGCGGCCATATTGGGTCAGACCAAAGGACCATCTAGCCCAGTATCCTGTCTTCCAACAGTGGTCAATGCCAGGTGCCCCAGAGAGAATGAACAGAACAGGTAATCATCAAGTGATCCATCCCCTGTCACCCATTCCCAGCTTCTGGCAAACAGAGGTTAGGGACACCATCCCTGCCCATCCTGGCTAGTAGCCATTGATGGACCTATCCTCCATGAATTTATCTAGTTTTTTTTGAACCCTGTTATAGTCTTGGCCTTCATAACATCCTCTGGCAAGGAGTTCCACAGGTTGGCTGTGCGGTGTGTGAAGAAATACTTCCTTTTGTTTGTTTTAAACCTGCTGGTTATTAATTTCATTTGGTGGCCCCTAGTTCTTGTGTTATGAGAAGGAGTAAATAACACTTCCTTATTTATTTTCTCCACACCAGTCATGATTTTATAGACCTCTATCATATCTCCCCTTAGTCATTTCTTTTCCAAGCTGAAAAGTCCCAGTCTTATTAATCTCTCCTCATACGGCAGCCATTCCATACCCTTAATCATTTTTGTTGCCCTTTTCTGAACTTTTTCCAAGTCCAATATATCCTTTTTGAGATGGGGCAATCACATCTGCATGCAGTATTCAAGATGTGGGCATACCATGGATTTATATAGAGGCAATATGATATTTTCTGTCTTATTATATATCCCTTTCTTAATGATTCCTAACATTGTTTGCTTTTTTGACTGCCGCTGCACATTGAGTGGATGTTTTCAGAGAACTATCCACAATGACTCCAAGATCTCTTTCTTGAGTGGTCACAGCTAATTTAGACCCCATCATTTTATATGTACAGTTGGTATTATGTTTTGCAATGTGCATTACTGACCTGGGGTCAGCAATGCTCTGGAACACATACTGTTAAGGATAACAATTTTAAAGAAGCACAGCTCACAGTAAGGGGCAGCGTAGAGCTTCAGCCCCTTCTTCCCTCCCAGAGGGGGCACCAAGAATCAGTTTTCCTTTGGGAACTCCCCATGCACATAGGAAAAACATGCCCACTAATACATCCCAGTATGGGACGCAGCCAGCTCCCCTTTATGTGCCAGTCCCATTCAATGAGCCAAGGCAGGAGATCAGCTTGGAGGAGCAGAGAAGCTGAAGCTTCTGCATCCCTCAGAGTAAAGACTGCAGTTCACCCTAGTCTTTATAAAGGCTATGTAAGGGAAGGAATGGCGTTGGAAAGAATCCTTGAGCCCTCTCTCAGGGCCTAGCATACATCTTCAGAAAGGTCTGGCAGGATCCAGTCCATAGATAATGAGGAACTCTGCACAGAAGATTTCACGCTAAAACGACTGCCTCCCATGAAAGGCACCTACTTACAATGCAATCAGGCGAGAGTAACAACTTCCTTTGTCACTCTCGGTCTTTCTGAAAAACTGAGCTGGATTCCCAACCTTTCAGCCCAAATCATATCTAACATCAGGAGCATAGATCAGCATTCACATTGCATTCTCAATCAGCACCCAGCCCGGGACGGGGAAGTTAATGATCCAACCAGCTGACCAAATTCAGTGATGAATCCTGGTCATGTACTACCTGAGCACGTTGCGTGTATTCTAAGATGCCTAATATACTTAGCCTATGTTTCAGTAATTCTGTACAATGTCACGTACAACATGTACTAAAAAGTGTGATATTGTTTGTGTGTGCTTTCCCCCCCATCTACACATATTTTACACTGAATTAAATGGGAAGACTATAAGAAAAATCACACTCATTGCCCAGGAGCATTATACGCTGCCTTGTGTTGCAGCATCTTTGGAGAACGGACCATATATGCAGTACACACTCCTTCAATTATCCAGATACTTTGTTTGAATATAATAAAGTTCATTATTCTCACAGCTTATCAGCTATTTGGTTATCTCTAACTCATGAAGACATTTAGGGCAGAAGTTCTCAAACAGTGGTCCACGGACCACTGAGCTCCATTCAGGTGGTCCTAGTTTCCTCTAAGGTGCACACATGAGAAAATGAAGGCCCACCCACCACGCGCAGGCATGGTTCTACTAATTAGGTTCCTGGACTTTGGAGAAGACGCACATGTAAGGGGAGGGTGGCGGCCTTGGGAGGAATAGGGGGTAGGTAGAGGACAGTGTGGTGAGAAGAGCGGGGTGGAGGGAATTTCGGATGTGCAGGGCTGCGGTGGCCAGAGAAAGGTGACTTTCCCCAGATCAGGGGCTGCCGCAGCCGAGGAGAGACCCCCCTCCTTCCCAGCCCCAGCTCGAGGGCTACTGTGACGTAGGAGAGACACCCCCCCTCCGGCCCAGCCCCAGCTCGGGGGCTACCGCAGCAGGGGAGAGACCCCACATCCATTGCATTAGAAAGGTAAGACTACCAATATTAAAATATGAGTTGTGTGCTTTAACGTTTTTAGTTCTACAAATAAATGACTTTTTTTTAATATAGCGCTTTTATCCAAAGTGCTTTACAAGAGTTAACTAACAGTACAAACAACATTTGCAAAGATGATTTAGTGGTCCACTGAGACCCTCAGCAATTTTTAAGTGGTCCACGAAAAAAAAGTTTGAGAACCACTGTTCTAGGGCATTTAACTTCCAGTGAACTCAATGGAAGCCCCATACAAGCGTCCAAGGCAAGAAATTTTGTACATAAGCACAGATCACTCCAGGAAAGTATTTTTAAAACGGAAGTGAAGAAGTGAAAAACATACAGACAGAAAAGAAAATTAATGTGGTTTTGAACGTTGCTATATAGCTTCCTGTGTTTGACCTCAAAGAATAAAAAAAGACATATGATCTGTAACTTCCTCTGAGTTTTCTTTCATCTCTGGATGGAAAACTTAAAAAGCAGACTCTCTTATTAGCTGCTGCTGGGTTTTTTTATTTGTTTAATTAAATTCCCTAATAATCTTTAATGTTATAACATCTATCTGTATATACACATAGATATTATGGGCTCAGTCATATCCTCCTGCAGAAAGACAAACAGGTTTCTAAGGTATTGTGATATCAAGGAATGGGTTGAATAATATTCTGATGGAGTGGCCTCTACATGTCCACTGAATAGACAGAGAACTCCAGGGAATCTAGAGACAAGGCAAACTTGTGCATCTGTTGGGAGGGAGGGCAAAGGGAGGAGGATTAGAGAGGAGAAAGAGAGGGACGGTGCCAGTTCACGTACCTCGGATAAGTAGCAAAGCCTTATACTTAGCAGTACAAGGCACAGAGTAACCTCATTTGGCCTGCGAGATCCATGGGAGCTGGGAAACAAGGCTTTACAGGGCACTCTCTATACGTGAGCACTGATTTGATCATGCATTTATTTGTAACCTGTGTGTTCCACTATTTTGCTAGAGATTGCTGTTGCAAAGAGCGGTTCTGTCGAATCTGCCCTGCCAGTGCCCCAAAACCCGTAGAATCATGACTACATGGAGTTTACAAACATGGGATTCTCCGGAGTCTGAAGGCAGGGGATTCTGTTATTTAGGTTCAACAGTCCTCCCTATAACAGATGTCGGATTCCACCTAATAATGTAGGAGGCAATATATATCTGTAGGTCTACATCTATAATTCACACTGCATATGTTTGTGTGATATAGAAAAAATCTCTGCATATTACAGACACATTCAACTTCAAAGAAATCTTTAGCAATATAAAATACTTAGATGCCAATTATGTTGTACATGGGGTGAGAATATGGAAAACAGAACTCACTGTGTATATATAGCTCTTACAATGATACTGAAAGCTAAAGATTCTCTAGTCCAGCCTGACATTTTTACTTTGTCATGTCTTTTTCTTTCTTCTCCTTTCTCTGCCCATTTCACTCTTTTTGCCATTCACTATCATCAAAGGCTAACTCTAATGGGCCATTTTAATTCACAGAATAGTAACCACGCTCTTCATATTGATATTACACATACAACTGAAATAGCCAAAACCAGCAAGTGAAAAAAAATTAAAGATACTGAATTAACACATGTCCATTTCATGTGTCACTTTAGAACTGACATATGTTGAATTATATCTAAGTTATTTTGTCTGGAGACAGCTAGTAGCCTAGTCTAATTTATAAACTTTATTCCCATGGATGTATAGACTCTTAGTAAATTAGGTCATACCAATGTACCTGTAAAGGAACCTTTCAGTTAAATAAACCTGTGGGGCGATAGAACAGATTTTGGCCCCTGTCCTGCAAAAGCTACAAACATACTTTACGACTGTGAGTAGTCCCATTGTCTTCACTGGGACACATAATGTAAAGAACCGCTCATAGCTTTGCAGGACTAGGGCCTAAGATAGTACGTTTCTGGTTTGGTTATAACAGACACAAACTTCTAGATGTATATATATATTCTTCACATAATTTTTCTAAGCCCTATGGACATTACTGTGTTACTCTGGAAAATGGAGTATACAGAGCTGTACAATCTACTTGAAAAATACACAACTTGATCAAGACACTGAAATAGAGTATTAATGTTGTACATTAATGCCATACTCACTTAGGCATGGCTACAGAAGCATGGGTCAATATTAAATGCATTGCAATATGATTCAAAGAAGGTGTCAGTTGTGTAGAAAATGTAACTTAATTTAGAAAACAAACTGATAACAGATAAAACTATTACTTCAACAACCAAAATTATTATTTATCAGAAATTAAGTTACTTTTGTTTTCATTAATATTTCTTGCTTCAAAACAAATAAATGGCATCTTGTTTTATCTAATCTACAAACTTTCTACTCTTTCCTGTATTTCACAACCATTTGGCTTGTTTCCAGTATGCCTCATTCTCTCTTTTTATTTCTGTATCTGTTAACATTGTTCAATGTTTTTCCAGTTTGCCTAGCTACCTTGAATATTAAGTTAAGTGTGAATTGTAATGAATAAAAATTTAAATGTCTTCACTTTCTAAAGTGTTCCAAATACTGCGGCAAAGTGCATATTGCACATTGCTTTGAAGGAAAGAGATAATTTCATTGACACTTTGCTAGCACCTTGGGACTCCTAAGTATTGCTTTCCATAGTAGAGAATGTTTAATTAGAACACTTAACACAGAAACAAACAACTGAAATTAAACTGTGACCTTTTCCAATTTCAACTACGGGTTTAAATACCGTTTGTTTTTATACAAAGCACATGCATGTATTTTACTATAATAATTCAATCATTTTGTGATACATTAGAGCATTCAGATATATTCAGTCTCTTAATACAAAAAGAAGGGGACATTCAGTGGAACTGAAAGGCAAGAAATTCAAACAGATAAGTAACTTATGGAACTCATTGTCCCAAGAGACCAAGAGCTTACAGGAATTCAGAAAAGGAGTAGACATTTACAGACCTAATGTGGCAAAGATTTTTTTTAGAAGGAACGTAAACCTTCATGCTTCAAGGCATAAGCATAAGCTAGCTACCAACTGACGGGGCTACAAAGAAACTTCGCCAATGCTCAAATTATTCCATAACTGTCCACTACAGGACACTTTCCTGTGGTAGAGAGAGGATACCAAAATAGATGAACCACCTGGTCTGATTCACTAGGGCATTTCCCATATTCCTGAATCACATGTGAAAGTGGCAGCATTTTAATTCTTTAGGGTATGATTTTCCAGGTGTAAATGGGGTGCAAGGCAGTGGAGAATTAGACCCTTACAATCTAGGAAACATCAATATTTCACACAAGAAATTGAAATATCACCATGGGCCTAATTCATTACTGTGTTACTACAGTTTTATACTATTGTAAATCCATGGAAATCAAGAGTGACTCCAGTAAGAGGATTGTTGTTGTAGCCATGTTGGTAACAGGATATTCGAGAGATGATCTACAATGATCAACACCTCACAAAACACACCTTTCAAGATCCATGGATCCTGCACATACCCATCACAACATGTGATGCATCTCAGCCAGCACACTAAATGCCCCAGTAATAACTACGTGGGTGAAATGAGACAATCACTATGCTCTTTAACTCACACAGAAACATGATCAAAAACAAATACACCATTTCACCTGTGAGAGAACATATCTCACAAAGTGATCACTCTATACCTGACCTCCCACTTCTCATCCTCAAACACTTATTACAACAATCTATAACCCACTTAACAACCCCCTACACCATTGACTAGAGCGGTGTTAGCAGGCCACTTCACCTTGAACGAGCCCTTGAAATGTGTTAACTACTTATGCTAAACAACCTGTTCTACCTTGTGTTTTATCTGCGACACACTCAGTACATTTCCCAAACCTGAAGAGCAGCTCTGTGAAGCTCAAGCGCTTGTTTCTATCTCATCCAGCTTGTGTCACCAGCAGCACAGTGATGAACCAGGCCTGTGATATTCTTTCTGGTTTCTTCTAAATTGACAGGATGTGATTCTCATTTATACAAAGGCTGCTTTACACCACTCTGGCAGGGTAAACAGGCCCTAAAGTGTGTAATTCACACCCACTTTCAGGCATCTTTACATTACCAGGGCAGCATAAAGGGAGTTTGAGAATCTGAGCACACAGCCAGGATGAGGTAAAGGGGGATTAGTTTAAATGAGAATCTGGTTCACAATATGTAATTTGTCACAAACCTGATCATCATGCCTAACCCACTAATGCCAGCACATTTTGTCATCCATAGGTCTAATCTTTCAGTCTTTATTCAGACAACAAATTTACATCACTGACAGTTTTGCCTGCATAAGTACACAAGGAATGAGCATTTTGTGGCTATCAGATCAGTACATATTGCGTCTGATGCATACTCTTAGGGTTTATCTACAAAGGAAGATTGTACCAGTTATACCGCCAGAATTATAACACTATAAACCAATATATAGTTAACCAATATAGATAAACCAGTTATAAGCCCCCATGTGGACATTCTTATTCCAGTATGAGTGGCTTTTTTTTTTCCTGTTTAGCTTAAATACCCTGCCCAAGAAACATAAGTGAAGACCCTCTTACACGCCAATAAGAGTGCCAACACAGGGGGTTAGACCAGTATAAATGCATTGGTTTACACTGACACATTAGCCTACACTAGCATAAATCTCCTATGTAGACAAGTCCTTACAAAAGTAGTCCCAACAAAAAATATACTGCATTACGTTATGACTAGCAGGCATGCGCCTGCAAACTCTTACATAAATAGTCCTTATAGACCCAAGTGGTCTCATTGACTTTTACTCTCTTTTGGGTATCAGCTGTACTCTATCATGGTAAATTTCCTGAATCCAACACACTCCTCTTAGCATAAAAAGGTTTTGAGTTAGTATTA
Organism: Dermochelys coriacea; assembly: GCF_009764565.3. NCBI lineage: Eukaryota > Metazoa > Chordata > Testudines > Dermochelyidae > Dermochelys > Dermochelys coriacea. The sequence continues at coordinate 200,024,213 of NC_050069.1, forward strand.
AACAGGGGTCTCTTATCTTGATTTAAAATGTCTTTATTTCAGAATTACTTACAATAATTTTTTAGAAAGAAAGAAATAAAATACCAAAGATTAAATACATGGAGTAGTAGTTACATTTTACATTTTAACAAGATTTGTATTAGATCAAATTCTTATAAATAGTTCCTATAAAGCATGTTTCAACCAAGAGTGAAATCCCTACCCTACTGAAGCCAATGTGAGTTTTGCCATTGACTTCAAAGGGCAGGATTTCACCTTGATCAAAATAAAAACTTACTAATAAGAAATTAATATTTTGATGTATAAATAATTATACCATTTTCATATCCTAGCATAGAGCCTTGAAAATAGAAAATACAAACCCCGCTGAGCCTTTAGATAATACACTTGCTAAATATAGGTCATTGTTACAAATAGTGGACTTGATCCTACAGACCCTTATCCGAATAGGCTTATCCACACAATTGATCCCACTGAAAGGTCTAGGAAATTTACCATGATGATGAAGTGTGAGCAGTACTCAGAAGGCAAAAAGCAGCGAACTACAAGCTGTGCTATCTGCAGAACTGCCTTGTTCCTTGCAAAATTAGTAGAAAGCTTTCCTTATTCAGAAAAACAAGTATGATGTCCATTTATTAGTTTTATTAAAATAAGAAATTGTTCAGAATTAGTGAGAATAAAATAAGTGGCTGGTTAAAGAAAATTTAATTTCCACTGTGGTTGTTTGTACATTTCGTAAAATGCTATCTCTAAAATTATACTTTGGCACACTTTTTATAGATAACATTGCTAAAAACTCTTACTTTTAGAACAAATGTAAACATCAAGTATGTTTTCACCAAAAAGTGATGTGGTATACAATTTAATTATTCATTTATGCAAACGATGGTAAACAGAATTATAAAAGAAAAATAAACAGCAAATGAGGTTAGTTTGCCCCACGCTTTATGTTGGCAAGAGTTCTGAGCATAGTTTAGTGTTTTCTATTCATGACTTTATTATCAAATTACTCCCTGATGATGTCTCAAATGTGCTTTTGTCTGCAAATGAGAAGGAATAAAATACCAAGACATTAACGTTAAATTACAATAGTTAATGGTGTAAATACCAAAATAATTACTGCATCATACCATCAATTGTTGTGTGTTCATTACTGAAGTTCTTATAAAGCCTTCATTTTCTTGTTACAATTATTTTTTCTTTGTTTTTTTGTCTGGCTATTTTATAGCCTTGACAGTACTTTAGTACCATTCACAGTTACACAGCCCATTTAATCCTGTTTAAAGCTTCATTTTAGCTATTTCTTATTTGTGCAGAAACTGCTTTCACTTCTGCCCTGACAGTCAAAAACAACACAGGGATAGGTGCAACACTTGTCAAATGGGATTATCTAAATTTAATAGCAATAAAACAACAGACGGTTTACAACTCTGCTTTGCCACCCCTCTCTCAAATACAGTAGTTCTGCAAAATAATCAAACTAATTGCCACTGCAGCTTATCTTGATTATTCTCCTACAAGTTTCAATGCTTAGTCTCTTTCACAAAATATAGACTATTATGGTAGCTAGCCAAGCAAGATGTTTGTTACCTCTGCTCCTCTCTCTCTCTCTCCAGTACAAATTGCAACTTCCACACAAGCGCGGTGCTGCTGCTGCTGGCTAAAAGTACAACTGTCACGGTGCTCTTAAACCTGTGACCTTCTTCTGTCTGGTTAACGCTTTCATCGTTTTGATCGATTGTGCTTCAACTCCAGCTGTTTTACCAGCCATTAAGCACACACGCGGCTTCGCAAATGCCGGGATCCCTCCCCACACAACAGAGCTGCACACACGCAGCACACTGCCATATTTACAACTCCCTGCTGTCCCAAGAAGTCACCTGCACGTTTCCAATAAGCCAAAGCAAAACTTAGCATGCCTCTCTATCTGGACCAAAACCAGCTCTCCCAGCTTCTTTTTACGCACACAGCACAGCAGCAAGAAGTGAACAGCAATCACAAACTCAGAGGCGCTCAGGCACATTGCTGTGCCACCAAAAAACGTGGCTCTCCCACCCTTTCTGCCCCACAAAGCTTTGCACCTCAGAGTTGAGAAGTTATATACCAAGGACCTTACGCACTAGGTCTGATACTTCAGATAAAGGGGGCGGGTTACTGCCCTGAACCTAGAAGCAGACCTGAAGAAGAGCTCCGTGCGGCTCCAAAGCTTGGCTCTCTCAGCAACAGAAAGAGCTCGCCTCACCCACCCTGTCTCTCTAAACACAGAGCCCCAGCGAAGCCCCCTTCGACCTGGAGCAGGCGGCTGGGGCTGGGCTGCCAACTTCGCTCCTCGCCCCCGCTTCTAACACAACCATGCGACGGTGCCAAGACTCCAGCAGAGAGCAGCGAGGACAGACCCGGCGGTGCCCCCGCACGCTGCCCGCTGCCGCCCCTCCGGCGGCCGGCGCGCCTGGGGGAACGACTCCGGGACGCGCTCAGGGTCCCACCACGCACTTACTCAAGCCGGCGGGCCCGAGCCTGGGAGCCCTCGCGCAGTTTTCGCTGAGGCCGGGGCAGACCCCCTAGCGACGTCGCCGGGGCGGATCGGGCCGCGGACTGGGGCGGGTGCCGAAGAACGCAGCGCTTCTATGCGGAACAAGCCTCCACCCCAGCCCAAAGGGCCCCTGACCTGCCCGGGGGCGTATTTAACTGTCAGTGCGGCGTACAGCTGCAGAGGCCAGTCCCCACCACCTAGCGTGGAGCAGCGGTGCGTGCCCGCTACCCCGCCCCCCCCCCGCTCCTGGGTGCCACGCGCTCCGCACCCCCCCCCCCCGGCACGTGCACGGCCCGCCTACCGGCACTCCCGCCCCGCTCGCTCAGTCCCCACGGCCCGCCCTTTACCTCTGCGCCCGCGCCAGCCGCCGCCGGCCCGCGCTCGCCTCTCCCCCGTTGCCGCCCCGCGAGCGGAGAGAGCGCGGCGGCGGCGGCAGCAGCAACAGGGACTCCCGCCCTCTCCGCCCCGCCCCGCCCCTGGGCCGGAGCCGTCCGCCTTCCGCAGCTTCTCATTGCCTCCGGCTGCGCGTAGCCGGGCTGCGGGGCGAGCTCGGGCGGGGGGCCGGCGGCGGCGCCCCGCCCGCTCCAGAAGCAGCGGGGGGAAGCTGGTCCCTCGCTCCCAAGCGCCCTGCCGTGCCGGGGACTTCCAAGGGCCGGGGGGAGAAGATCGGGCCCAGGGACCCTAGGAGAGAGGAGCGCTTCAAAACCCAAGCGCCAGCCGCGGCTGATTGGGGCGGGACAGCCACTACTCTGAAGCTCGCCCTTCATTCGGCAGGCACCCCTGTGCGCCCCCCTTCTCCCCCGGGCTACATGTACGATTTAGCTAGAGCCAAAGACACCCCCGCCCCAAGTGCACCTGGTCGATAGCGGCCTGCTAAACATCAGGGCAGCGGTGTAGGCAGCCTGCCCGCAGGGGAAAGACACCAGCGTCTTTCTTTGTCCTCCTTATGGCCCTGAACAGTATTGCCAACCCCAAATGTTCAAAAGCTGTGGGTCAGGTTCACCAAAAATCATGAGATTATGTAAAATAATAGCTTAGGTGTTCTTTTTCTTGGCCGCCTGCTTTTTGAGCTGTTAGGGTGCGCTGGGGGGGGGGGTGGTCACTTTTTGAAGCTTTCTCCACAGCCAGGAGGGCTAGAAACTTATTTTTTCTTTAAGAGTGGAGGCTGAACTCATCACATAGCCACCTGACTCCCGGAGCTGGGGCTTTAAGGAAAACAATATTTATCATGAGGCTCATGACAAAACCATGGGAGTTGGCAACGCTGCCATGGGTAGTAGCTGCCTGAAAGTACGTAAGGGTATGGCTATGGCCCTTCAACCCCTTCGCACCATCCAGCACAGCTCCTTGACACAGAGGAAGTGTGTGCTGCTCCCTTTGTGACACATATGGCAGAGAGTTGTGGTCGAGCTAGCTAGTATACCTGCTGGGGAATGCAGCAGCATCATGTTTCGCTGCACCCCTCCAGCATATTTTTACCAGCAGAAAGGCAGATTCTAGCCCCACAGGTGAAAACTTCAGATGGAATAAGGGTATAATCTCAGTTTTTCCAAACACAGGGCCTGATATTCCATTCTGGCTGAGTTAAGCACAGCACAGAAGAGCCAGAGGTTGGGAGGGGAATGCCTCTATTCTAGGTCCAGTTGCTGGTGTAAATCAGAGCATCTTCAAGGTGATTTTAATTGATGCTGGGAAGCTTGAGGGCATTGAGAACGGCCATTCCCTCAACATACCCACTATACTGGAAGGTGGCATAGAGCTGGTTATGCCAGCTCTATAGCATCTAATGAAGTCCCTAGCAGTGGCAGATCCCAATGAGAAAATATGCTGTCTTTACAACTCCTTTTGCTGCCACAGCATCATAAAACAACTGTATTGCAATGGGGCCCATGGTTTTCAGCCCAGTAGATGGAGGCCTTAGATAAAACAAACTTCTGCTAGGCAACAGATTCTTCCTGTTTTAGGGGGTGGTTGCATAACAGGGATCAGGGAGATAATGCTGTTCAAACTATTCCTGAGTTCCTCAAAGCAGTATGTAAAAACTACAGTTGGCTTTCCATTCCAGCAGCTCTGCACAAGAATCCTCTGTCTTCTCATCACTGCAATTTATCTTGGTTTAGTGACTGCAAAGTCTTTAGAGATAAACACAGGGGGAAAAAATACTCCATTCCGATTTTTGACAGCTATAATGAGTTCAAGGAAGAATTATGTAAACATTGTTAAGTGTAATAAACACATGTCAGCATTAGGCAATCTTGTGTAGAAATGTTGGTAAAAGCCATGATGAACATTTTATTCATAATGTCTTTTTAACTTTATGTAGCTGTGTAATAGGCCTTGTGCTTCACTGTTGCCTTGACGGAAAATCATTACCCCACTAATAGATGAGACAGTTCTGAAGGAGTGCCACTGGGATACTGTACACTTTCCTTCATAGATGCTGTGTATTGGAGGAAGTAGCAGGAGGCCTGCCAACTTTCCCAATTTAATTATTAAGCTGTCAGTTCCTGACTTCTTGTTTCAACTTCCTGAGGCAACATCTGGCTGTAATAGCAAAAATAAATAAAATAAAATTTGATCATTCATTCAGCAGCATTCTATCGGTAATGTCCTTTTTACTGCACTTTCTACAAAAACTCGGTAGTGCAAATCTGGACCAGCAATTTCTTTCTCCTTCTGTCTGAACAAATCTAAAGTAAAAAGTGGAACAGTTTGTACTATAATCAAGGCAAAGATCTTTATGATAATGTGTCATAATCAAACCTTTCCCAACAAGTCCTTTGCTATGCTTTTTAACCTTGCTAATGTTTTGTTATTATTATTATTATTGTTATTGTTATTCAGAAGGACTGCAAAGTTTTTCACTGGGAGAGACTAAGAAGTTTGAATCTGGGAAGTAAAAGTTCTTGGGAACAGTGGGTCATTTTACATTTTTGTAAAAGAATCGAGTTTTCTCAAAAGGCAAATGTTTTTAGATTGAAACAAACGTGTAATATTAGGTTGTTATTTAAATGCTGCTAGATGTGAGTGAAATAGTGAAGGAAGTTTTAAAATATATATTTTTGTGCATTCTCTGGATGGAGCCCCATTACATATAATGTGCATGCCCTCGCCTTACCGATTCAGATTGCAATGTCATTTGAGGTTGCATGTCTCTCACCTCATATCCTCTCACAGCCATAAATAAGGGGACCCACCCCAAAGTGCCACTTATTTCCTTTTGAGTTCAACAGGCAGTGAGCAAAAACTCATCCCTCCCCATCAATCCCCTGATTTAGGGAAATTGTATTTGTTGCTTTCAAAGTGTTAGAATGTTTAGCTAATTTTTGACAAATGTTATGGCCTTGTTGGATCTTCCACTCAGGCACGCCCAAGCTTCCCAGAGCTTTGCTGAAGGTCCCTTTCTCTGTATTTAGGATGTCTGGGGTCACATCCATTTTTTTTCATGCTGTTTCCTTCCTGCAGTGGCACCATGTCTTTGACAGAGGAAATACCAGAAGTCTTTTTTGTCCTGCTAGGCATTTCATATGCAGGGATTTCTCCAGCCATGCATTCTGAGCTTGAGAGAACTACTACTTCTCCTAGAGGTGGCTATATAAGCCTCAGACCCCTGGGACCAAGTGTCTGTCAGACTCACAATCAAGATCCTAGTTCATTGACTCCAGTGCTGATAGTCAACTGAGTTTGATGCCTAAGGAAGATCCAATGCCTACAAACTCAGCTTCTGGTAAAGCTGGTCAATCCAAGCCACCAAAACCAGGCTCTTCAATCTTAGATCTCTCTTCTAAATGCATATGTGAAGGTTAGAAAGAGTTACCTCTACCCCCTTCTATATATATAAAACACTATATAGGCTTTAGTGTTGAACTCACAGAGCAGGTGTAAGGGGTCTTCAAGAGACTCTTCTTCCCAGCACTGTGATTCTCATTTACAGCTAAGGAAGAAGAAAAAGATGGAGCCACGCGGCCTGTGAATCTACCCAAACCATGATTACATAGTTATCAGGGATATTTTCATCATTAGCTTTGGATGCTTCAGTATCAGTTACTTCATCATTTGGCATTTTGCTATAGATTCAGGCCCCTTGACCTTGGTTTGTCCTGTGCCATGTATCTTAGCACCAGATTCTTTGACATCACCTTTTGTGGTAATTCTGGTCATAGACAAGAGCTGGGTACCTATAACATCAGTACCTTATTTAGCACCTGTGAGTTTGACTCTTGTTCTGTGCCTTCAAGTAAAGTATACTTTGTTGATTTCCACATTCCACTTATCTTCTGTCCCATGCCATGAGGAAATTATGTCGAGGGTTCATGAGATTCTGGGGTCAATCTTGCCATCATTTGGGCTGACAGTCAAGGTTTACTCCTGGAACCCTTATCCTCAGAAGCTCTCTATCCCTCTTCACTTAGATGAGCATAAGGATCTTTTTCAGGGATCCTTAGCAGCTCCACCTTGGAATCCTCCTAGGTCATGGGCTCCTAAAGTTTTATACATTACTAACCCCTTGGGTTATTCTCTCTTTGCTATCCTTTAGTCCAAGCAGCCACTCTAACTAGGTTAGACATTCTAAAGCCACCAAAAAATTGCTGGCTTATCTTTCCACACATCCCTCCCATCTATAAATGAGATAATTCTATCTATCAAGTCCCATGGAAGCATTTGTATCCATTTTTATATGTATCCAGTCCCAGAAACTCTGGTCTTCCATGCAGTTTAGGAGACATCAAGATAGACTATTCCTCCAGGCTGTAATGAGGACAAGGTAAAATGTTGTACAGTACCAAGTCAAATGCCTTACAGAAGGCAAAGTATATTACATAAGCACTATTACTTTTAGAAACCAAACTTGTAATCTTATCTATATATAAAGCCATACGCCTTTTTGAAAATAGTTCCTGAGCACATTGGACATTAAAGATCTCATGGCATCTCTGCCCTCTGAAAAACTAACAGAAAAAACAAAACTTTCACAGTAGGAATTAAAGAATGATTTTTGCAGTATTAATAAGTGTAATTGCTTGTGGACAACAGAAGAAAGTCATTCAGTGTGAGTTACAAAGTATAATACATAAATTGTCATTTATGTACAATATGAGAATGTTTCTTCCTGTTAACAGGAATGAAGAGTAACTATGTCATACTCTACTATCAAACCAGTAGCAAAGTTATTAGTTATTAAGGGATAAATTGTAGGAAAACCAAACCAATAACATAGCAGTAATTCTCAAATAGTGATCCACAGTTGATCGCTTGGTGCTGGAAGGTCATCTTTGTTTTTTGCTACTAAATTGTTTCAAAAGAAGTTATAACATTAAATACTTTCTCAATCTTGAATGCATGCAATTGCCTTTCTTTCCACAAGGCAGTTTTACACTTGTGAAGGGGTGGGGGGCAGGCGTGAGGAAGTTTGTGTGATCACAAATGAAGTGGAGATGTTCCAGTCAACTCTTTCTCTCTTTCTCTGTGGCACCTTAGAGACTAACAAATTTATGTTAGTCTCTAAGGTGCCACAAGTACTCCTTTTCTTTTTGCGAATACAGACTAACACGGCTGCTACTCTGAAACCTCTCTTTCTCTGTTAAGATGACATCCACACTATGAAAAAGACTGAGAATCATCTCAGTTTAATATATTCACAAGTAAAGAATCTTCTATTAAATATCACATGATGATGGGTGTAAAAGAGAATGGTAAAGGCAAATGATGTTGGGGGGGAACAGCAATCACATGTAAATCATGTTCATTTTGTCTTCTGCACTCATCTACTATACTCTAACATGAGTGCACAAAAATGCAGCTGATATTTGACAAGAGAAGATTAACAAATATCTTATGTTCACAGTTGGCGCATGTATGATTCTGAAACAAAGTGCTGTTGTATGAAATGACTGAAAACTTGCTGAATGTTGAAGAAATATGTATCTTGTGGTTAATGAAATGCACCACTTTTCAGAGGGCTATCACAAGGACTTTGTGCTACGCTCAGAATACAACCTTGCACTGGCTTTCTGCACAGGGATGAATCTCACCCCAGGAGAATATTTTACTCAATTCCTGTACAATTCACAACTCTTTTTAACCACCAAAATAAGGATACAATAAAATTGGAGGTGTAAATGATTATGTTAATGTCTGAACCTATGGAACCAGAGCCCGCTAGCCTTTTAGCTGTAAGACCCATAGTCAAAAAAAAGGTGACCTTCTGCTAAGAGTTCCTGTTGCATCACTTGGGTTATCACATTAAATTTCTTCAGGTAGAAGTGAGCATAGAACAGACTTTTAGGAAGATTATAGTGCACAGGGATGTTTAATGGTGAAATCACTTACTGCACTTCTCATCTCTGAGCGCAAAGGTCCCAAGTAAAAAGCAATTTGGTGATCTCAGATTAGTCCTCAGTGGGCAAAGGCCAATGTCTCAAGTCAACTACATGTATCATTAGATGTAATTTCTACATCTGTTCAATAGAGGCTAATTGTACTATCATAATAATGGAATTGCAGTACTTCTGATTTTTCCATACAAACTGTTCGTATGAGATCAGGGCCAGGTGTATGCAGGCAGATACATATTGCATTATTCTGATTGAAAAATGCCAACATACTTATTAACCCACAAAGCACATACCAAATGTCTGAGCAGAAATAATCACCCCAGCCTTTCAAAATAAATAAAGGGACAAAGGAAACATTTAATAAAATGTGCCATGTCGTTTACACAGGTTTTATATCAAGGTTTGATCATGTCTTAAAGGAACACTCAAAAGCTGATAGGCTAGCCTCTGACACATTATAAGAACTCCAGTGATCTGGTCCAAATATCTTGCTGAAATCCACTCCCTTGTTTTCTGGTGAAATTTTACATTGTAAGTTTATCTGATAAATAAACAAATTGTGCATTGGTTTTGAAAGTAGAATAACAGCAGTCTACTTTTTTTTCTCTATAATCACAGGTGTGCATGTTCATGATGAAAGCTTATGCCTGAAAGCTTTTCCTTGCTATATATATTTACTCTACGGTGTATGCAGGCAGATACATTACATTTACAAGGATATTGCTCACTTAGTCAGAATTCTGGTAAATTTCATTTTACTGGCTCTCTACAAGAGAGAAGACAGGCACTGCAGAGAATAGCTTTCACTCATGTACAGCTGGGATCCAAATCACAACAAGTGCAGTGGGACATATTTTAGGCATACTAGTCTTAACAGTTCTTCTTTAAACTTGTTGGTAAACATATATTCTTTTAATTTAATTTGAATTTGGTGATTGTGGATGGAAGATATCAGCCCTGAAAACTGAAATATTCTATGCACATCAGCAGATCAAGTACATCATGAACAGTGGTAGTGAAAGGTTTTCTAAACTGCCCCTAAAAAGAGCTCTGGAGGAAAGTTTTCTAGAAATAACAATATACAACTGCTGGCATCTCAGCTGGGATGAGCAAACTTTAGATTTCTCATCAAGAAAAAAAATCAAAGACCAAAATATTTTGGCAGAAAAACAAAATAGCTTTATTTGAAAATGCCACAGTAGTTTGGGTTTACCCATGCTCTCATCCTCCTATATAAACTGTGCTCCTTAGCCAATTGGTGCATCATGTGAGTCTTTGGAAATGTAGTCCAGGTGAGGAGCCCACTTATATAGGAGAGTGGGGACATGAGGCAACCAAACTACAATTCCCACAGAACACTACAGCAGCATATCTGAATCAAAATATTTTGAATCTCAACCAAAAAAATAAACAAATTTCTGAAGAAAGCATGGCCACCAATTACTAGAAACTGAACTGAAAGCACTGAGCCATTTCACAGATGCCATTGAATAGCCATCAGATAAATTCTTCACCACAGCTAGGCTGGGCTAGAACCAATCCAGTGACATAGGCTATTTGAACAACTGTGGTCAGTGGATATTTCCAGTATGCAAGGAATGCTGGACTGGTCCTTACATATGCACTTCAAGAAGAAAATTTGCAACTTGAGCCCATAAACCAATTTTAGTGACACACTGAAGTTCAGTGTATCCAAAGTCACTGTAAACCATAAAAAAGTACCCAGTTGTGTGGTATAAATCAAGATAACTATTCAACAATTAAATCTACAATGAATATATTTTTTAGATTGCCAAGCATTATGTTTCGTTTAACAAGATTGTGTGTGCATTCTTTATAGCTTACTGTCATGTAATGCTTTATAAATGATACTTGATAAACAACAGCTGTATGATCTTGGAAATATTCATCAAGAGACAAATGCATCAGCGGTAAATCACTTTTGACTTGTACAATGCCGGTGGCCTGGCATATAATCTTTTAACTACTTAAATGTGGAACATTGCAGGACCATCAAACTATGTTTTTGTGAGTCCAAAATACATTCAGAAAACATACTTGGGTATCAATAGCAAGTAAGAATAACAAAAGTCTGTTAAGTGTACAATATTTAAAGCACAAGTCTTACAGTATGTACTATATTTATTACAAACCATCATGCATACTGTTTATTTTTAAGTTATAAGGGCGCTACACTCATTTTCCCACCATTTATTAGCTCTGATAACTAATGGCTTACTGGGAATATAGTACTTAGGTTTGTGTTAATTCTAACAGAAACTAATACAAGTTGTAGCTCTCATTCTGGCTCTTGCATTCTGGTTCTGTAGAACCTCTACTGATTCATAAGCCCATATCATAGTTAAATTATAGGCTAATTTCCCATTTCTTAAATGTATTTAGCTTTCAAAAATTTTCTTGTGAAGCAGAACATAGAGTGAAATACTATATATCAGTTGTACTCTCAGATACCTTTGCATAATTTCTATTGGGCCAAATAGGACAGTCCACATAGCAACAGGAGTTTTGAATAGAATTAAATCAAGACTTCAAGACTTCACCCCTGACACCAATAACATTTGGAATAGAGTGTCAAACTGGGTCCAGACTATTATTTTTGGTCACTTTATCCAGTTGAATTGCTTGTTATGGCAGCCTCTCTTCAATTTGTTGCATTTTTTAAATCACAATGTTTTACATTTAAATATTTATATTATAAGGTCTAGAGTCTTCACTGTAGTTGTCATCAAATAATAACATTTTTGTTTTAAAAGTGAAAAAACAAAAGATCCACAATGGTCCAAATCCTATTCATGCCTCACTCAAGAAGTCCCATTAACTTCAGTGGGACCACTTGCATGATATATTTGCAAATCCTGCCTCAAAATCCACCCTCAGTTTTTTGGGTTTTTCACACACACACACACACACACCCCTACCTTTGCTACAAAGCATATTGGCTGTCATAGTTTTCATGCATACAGGACAGAATTTGTTCTAGAAGTTCACAAACCAGGCTAGGTTCAGGAAAGCAGGGAAATGCAAAGCTCCTCCACATGGCATACCTGCTGAAACTTGATGTTCCCAAAAAAGTAATTAACCCATAAGGAGGTAAGCAGTGTTTCTCCTTCTGCCCTGCCTTATGTTGGGAGGGGGACCTTTGCAGGGAGTCTCTTTTGAGGTGCATTATATGGAGCTTCTACCTGCTGCATGAATAGGCTTTCTGTCCGCCCTCTTTTGCCTCTGTATCTCAGTGTGTGCATGCTGAAGCAATATTATGTATAACTCTATTACACTCTTGTGATAGGGCTGTACTTCCCAGTGGTCCCACCTAACAGTTAGGTCACTGCGTCCCAGCTCTCCTCTGTCTCCAGCATCCATTCCCAGCAGTCACTCCAGTGCTGTGGCAGTCCCTCTTCTGATAGGTCATGATGACTCAGCATTCCTGACGGGACACCAGTTGAGTCTTCATTTAGTAACCCAGTTCAAGAAAATACATGTGTCCAGTGTCCCCACCTCCACACCGCTGTGGTCTGCATGTCCTTGCCTTAGGTTTTACAATGTCTTTATCCCCACTTATTTCTGGGTGGGGAAAAGAAAAGAAGAGGGCGTTTGTTCCTACTTCACAGGAGAGCATATGTGCTGGAACTAGGGTGATGCAGTGCTGCTGCACCCCCTGGCTTGAAGTGGTTTCCATTATATACAGGGTTTACAGTTTGGTTCAATGGCTCTCAGCACTCCTACTATACAAATTGTTCCAGCGCCCCTGCAGGAGGGTGGTTGGTAGGGGAGTTGAAGCCCTTCCTTTCCACCTGGCTCTGTCCCAGGGCCCTATAAGTGGCAGCAATATCAAGCCCCCAGCAGTGCTCAGAGACCATCTCCTAAAGCCAATTTCTACCACTTAGCCTTGGTATACACTAAGAGTTGAGGTCGAATTTAGCAGCGTTAAATCAATTTAACCCTGCAGCCATCCACAGGACGAAGCCCTTTTTTCGACTTAAAGGGCTCTTAAAATCGATTTCCTTACTCCACCCCCAACAAGGGGATTAGTGCTGAAATCGGCCTTGTCGGTTCGAATTTGGGGTACTGTGGACACAATTAGACTGTATTGGCCTCCGGGAACTATCCCAGAGTGCTCCATTGTGACCGCTCTGGACAGCACTCTCAACTCAGTTGCACTGGCCAGGTACACGGGAAAAGGCCCGCGAACTTTTGTATTTCAATTTTCTGTTTGGCCAGAGTGGCAAGCTGCAGGTGAGTGCAGAGCTCATCAGCAGAGGTGATCATGATGGAGTCCCAGAATCGCAAAAGAGCTCCAGCATGGACCGAACGGGAGGTATGGGATCTGATCGCTGTATGGGGAGAGGAATCCGTGCTATCAGAACTATGTTCCAGTTTTCGAAATGCCAAAACATTTGTGAAAATCTCCCAGGGCATGAAGGACAGGGACCCGAAGCACTGCTTTGTGAAACTTAAGGAGCTGAGGCAAGCCTACCAGAAAACCAGAGAGGCAAACGGCCGCTCCAGGTCAGAGCCCAAAACATGCCACTTCTATGATGAGCTACATGCCATTTTAGGGGGTTCAGACACCACAAACCCAGCCATGTTGTTTGACTACTTCAATGGAGATGGAGGCAACATGGAAGCAGGTTTTGGGGATGAGGAAGATGATGATGATGATGAGGTTGTAGATAGCTCACAGCAAGCAAGCGGAGAAACCAGTTTTCCCGACAGCCAGGAACTGTTTCTCATCCTGGACCTGGAGCCAGTACCTCCCGAACCCACCAAAGGCTGCCTCCCGGATCCCCCAGGCGGAAAAGGGACCTCTGGTGAGTGTACCTTTTAAAATACTATACATGGTTTAAAAGCAAGCATGTTTAATACTTTATTTCCCCTGGCTTTCATGGCTCTCCTGTATGTACTCCCAAAGCCTTTGCAAAAGGTTTCTGGGGAGAGCAGCCTTATTCCGTCCACCATGGTAGGACACTTTACCACTCCAGGCCAGTAGCACGTACTCTGGAATCATTGTAGAACAAAGCATTGCAGTGTATGTTTGCTGGCGTTCAAACAACATCTGTTCTTTATCTCTCTGTGTTATCCTCAAGAGAGTGATATCATTCATGGTCACCTGGTTGAAATAGGGTGCTTTTCTTAAGGGAACATTTAGAGGTACCCATTCCTGCTGGGCTGTTTGCCTGTAGCTGAACAGAAATGTTCCCCACTGTTAGCCACGGGGAGCGGGGAGGGATGAAGGGCTAGCCACATGGTGCGGGGAGGCAAAATGCGACCTTGTAACTAAAGCACACGTGCTATGTATGTAATGTTAACAGCAAGGTTTACTGTGAAAGAGTGTAGCCATTGTTCTGTAAAATGTGTCTTTTTAAATATCACTGTCCCTTTTTTTTTCTCCACCAGCTGCATGTGTTTCAAGGATCACAGGATCTTCTCCTTCCCAGAGGCTAGCGAAGATTAGAAGGTGAAAAAAATGCACTCGCGATGAAATGTTCTCTGAGCTCATGCTGTCCTCCCACACTGACAGAGCACAGATGAATGCGTGGAGGCAGACAATGTCAGAATGCAGGAAAGCACAAAATGACCGGGAAGAGAGGTGGCAGGCTGAAGAGAGGGCTGAAGCTGAAAGGTGGCAACAGCGTGATGAGAGGAGGCAGGATTCAATGCTGAGGCTGCTGGAGGATCAAACTAATATGCTCCAGCATATGGTTGAGCTGCAGGAAAGGCAGCTGGAGCACAGACCACCGCTACAGCCCCTGTGTAACGAACCGCCCTCCTCCCCAAGTTCCATAGCCTCCTCACCCAAGAACGCGGTGGGGGGGCCTCTGGCCACCCAGCCACTCCACCCCAGAGGATTGCCCAAGCAACAGAAGGCTGGCATTCTATAAGTTTTAAACTTTTAAAGTGCTGGCTTTTAAAGACCTTGTCCTTCCTTCCTCCACCACCCCTTCTGGTGCTTCTCTCTTCCATCACCCCTCCTGGGCTACCTTGGTAGTTATCCCCCTATTTGTGTGATGAATTAATAAAGAATGCATGAATGTGAAGCAACAATGATTTTATTGCCTCTGCAAGCGGTGATCGAAAGGAGGTGGGGTGGGTGGTTAGCTTACAGGGAAGTAGAGTGAACCAAGGGGTGGGGGGTTTCATCAAGGAGAAACAAACAGAACTTTCACACCGTACCCTGGCCAGTCATGAAACTGGTTTTCAAAGCTTCTCTGATGCGCACCGCGCCCTCCTGTGCTCTTCTAACCGCCCTGGTGTCTGGCTGTGCGAAACCAGTAGCCAGGCGATTTGCCTCAACCGCCCACCCTGCCATAAATGTCTCCCCCTTATTCTCACAGCTATTGTGGAGTGCACAGCAAGCAGTAATAACAGTGGGAATATTGGTTTCGCTGAGGTCTAACCGAGTCAGTAAACTGCACCAGCACGCTTTTAAACATCCAAATGCACATTCTACCACCATTCTGCACTTGCTCAGCCTGTAGTTGAACAGCTTCTGACTACTGTCCAGGCTGCCTGTGTATGGCTTCATAAGCCATGGCATTAAGGGGTAGGCTGGGTCCCCAAGGATAACTTTAGGCATTTCATCATCCCCAACGGTTATTTTCTGGTCTGGGAATAAAGTCCCTTCCTGCAGCTTTTGAAACAGACCAGAGTTCCTGAATATGTGAGTGTCATGTACCTTTCCCGGCCATCCCACGTTGATGTTGGTGAAACATCCCTTGTGATCCACCAGTGCTTGCAGCACTGTTGAAAAGTATCCCTTGCGATTTATGTACTCGCCGGCTTGGTGCTCCGGTGCCAAAATAGGGATATGGGTTCCATCTATGGCCCCACCACAGTTAGGGAATCCCATTGCAGCAAAGCCATCCACTATGTCCTGCACATTTCCCAGGGTCACTACCCTTGATATCAGCAGATCTTTGATTGCATTGGCTACTTGCATCAGAGCAGCCCCCACAGTAGATTTGGCCACTCCAAATTGATTCCTGACTGACCGGTAGCTGTCTGGCATTGCAAGCTTCCACAGGGCTATTGCCACTCGCTTGTGAACTGTGAAGGCTGCTCTCATCTTTGTATTCTTGCGCCTCAGGGCAGGGGAAAGCAAGTCAACGAGTTCCATGAAAGTGCCCTTACGCATGCGAAAGTTTTGCAGCCACTGGAAATCATCCCAGACCTGCAACACTATGCGGTCCCACCAGTCTGTGCTTGTTTCCCGGACCCAGAATCGGCGCATGAACCTGGCCCATTATCACCATGATGCCACATTGCCAGGGCCTATGCTTTGAGAGAAGTTTGTGTCCATGTCCTCATCACTCTTGTCACTGCGCTGATGTCGCCTACTCACCCGGTTTCGCTTTGCCAGGTTCTGGTGCTGCATATTCTGCTGGATAATGCGTGTGGTGTTTAATGTGCTCCTAATTGCCAAAATGATCTGAGCGGGCTCCATGCTTGCCATGGTATGGCGTCTGCACAGAAAAAAGATGCGGAAGGATTGTCTGCCGTTGCTCTCACGGAGGGAGAAGCGACTGACGACATGGCTTACAGGGTTGTCTTACAGGGAATTAAAATCAACAAAGGGGGTGGCTTTGCGAGAAACAGAATGGCCCCCTCAAGGATAGAACTCAAAACCTCAAGGATAGAACTCAAAACTGGGTTTAGCAGGCCATTGATTTCACGGAGGGAGGAAGGAGAAAATGAATACAAAACAAATCTGTATTTCTTGTTTTGATCCACTTCATCTATCTTTATACATCTTGCTGGCTCAGACTGTGAAGTATGACCGCTAGCCATCATCATCTCCTGGGTGCTTGGCAGAAGACGGTGCAGTATGACTGCTGGCCATCGTCTTCTGCTGGCTGCAGATTAAAAGACAGTGCACTGCTGGTAGGACTCAATCACCATGAAACAAAACTTAAAAGGGAAATGACCTGCCGGAGTCACTCCCGTGTTTGCCCAGGCATCCCTGACCTCATCGAGGTCGATTAAAAGAGCACCCTGGGCTACGTCGACGACGGCTACCAGTCATACTGCAGATACATACATACAGACAGCTGCAGCGGCACAGGAGCTAGCAAATAGAGTTGTAAACAGGGGAGTTTGAGTGGGAGTTCTGTTGGAAGAGAAGGTATTTGTACTTGGTTTTGTATTTTTAGTATTTGTGTGTGTGTGTAGAGGCTTGTAGGGGCTTTGTGCTGGGAGAGAAGCTGAGCCCTGATTAGGGGGCGGGGCTTTTCTGACTAGAGGTCCTATAAAGGTAGCCAGCCAGCCAGTCAGGCAGCGGCACAGACAGCTGCAGCGGCACAGGAGCTAGCAAACAGGAGAGTTTGAGTGGGCGTTTGTATTGTGGTGCTTGTTTGGGGTTTGCTTTTGCTGGGGGGGGTGGTCTTTTTGGTGTGGCTTGTGTTTCCCAGATTAAGAGGACTTAGGTGGGAAGGCTATGACGGATATGGAGGCAGCTGTGGGAGTGACTCCTGTAGTGGAAGACACATTGAGGATAACTGGATGTGGAAGCTGTGATATGTACATGATCCTGGAGGGGGGACCTGGTAAGAGTTTTTTCTGCATGAAATGCCGTCTGATAGAGCTGATGGAGGAAAAGATCCGAGGTTTGGAGATGCAGGTGGAAAGTCTGGTTGAGTTGCAGGTGGAAGGGGTTTGAGCAGATGATGGAGCAAAGATACGAGGTATCTGAAGGGAAAAGCTCAGACTTAGAGATGGAAGCAGGGCTGGGGAATTTTAAGGGGAGACTGGGTGAGGAAAGTGGTCAGTGGAAGCATGTGACTAAAAGAACCAGGCAGAGGAAAAGATGGGCTAGTGAAGGAGAAATAGAGCTTAGGAACAGGTTTGCAGAGTTGGAAAATGAAGAAGGGGCTCAGCAGGTACTTGTTGAAGGTGGAAGGGTAAGGAAGAAGAAAAGAGAGGCTAGTCCTATAGGAAAAGCGGAAGAGTCAAAGGAGACTACACCAAATATGAGCCCCAGGAGGATACAGGATGGGTTGAAGAGGATTATAAGGGAAAATAGGAATGGAAAGAACTTGCAGCCAGAGGGAACAGGGGAGAGACTGGAGAATAGCACTGTCACCAGGAAAAGGCAGGTCTATGTGATCGGGGACTCTTTATTGAGAGGAATAGACAGGCCTGTAACTAGAGCTGATCCAGAGAATAGAAGGGTGTGCTGTCTTCCGGGTACTAAGATACGGGATGTAGACCTAAGGTTGAAAAGGTTCCTAAAGGGAGCGGGAAAGAATCCCCTAATTATCCTTCATGTGGGAATAAATGATACGGCTAGATTGTCACTTGAAAGTATTAAGGGAGACTATGCTAGGCTGGGGAAGACGCTTAAGGAAATTGAGGCTCAGGTGATCTTTAGTGGGATCCTTCCTGTTCCTAGAGAAGGGCAACAAAGGTGTGACAAGATTATGACTGTCAACAGATGGTTTAGGCAGTGGTGCTATAAGGAGGGCTTTGGGATGTATGGCCACTGGGAGGCATTCATGGACAGAGGACAGTTCTCTCGGGATGGACTTCATCTGAGTAGGGAAGGAAATAGACTTCTAGGATCAAGGCTGGCACAACTGATAAAGAGAGCTTTAAACTAGGAATTAGGGGGAGATGGTTGGGAGATGTCCAGGTAATCTCCACGCCAGATTTTAGCATTGAGAGGGAAGAAGACGAAGTAAGAAAGGATACAGCCGTGGGTAGGAGAATGTATATAAGGAGCAAGGGCAGTGTGGATACTAGTCTAATAGGTTATACTGGCTGTAGAATGATTGTGCCTAATAGGGTACAAAATGTGAGCGAGGCCAAACAGCAAAAATTAAGATGTTTGTACACCAATGCGAGGAGCCTAGGTAATAAAATGGAGGAACTAGAACTACTGGTGCAGGAAGTGAAACCAGATATTATAGGGATAACAGAAACATGGTGAAATAGTAGTCATGACTGGACTACAGGTATTGAAGGGTATGTGCTGTTTAGGAAAGACAGAAATAAAGGTAAAGGTGGTGGAGTAGCATTGAATATCAATGATGAGGTAGAATGTAAAGAAATAAGAAGTGATGCAATGGATAAGACAGAGTCCGTCTGGGCAAAAATTACATTGGGGAAGATAATTAGTAAAGCCTCTCCTACGATAGTGCTTGGGGTGTGCTATAGACCTCCAGGATCTAATTTGGATATGGATAGAGCCCTTTTTAATGTTTTTAATAAAGTAAATGCTAATGGAAACTGCGTGATCATGGGAAACTTTAACTTCCCAGATATAGACTGGAGGACCAGTGCTAGTAATAATAATAGGGCTCAGATTTTCCTAGATGTGATAGCTGATAGATTCCTTCATCAAGTAGTTGCTGAACTGACTAGCGGGGATGCCATTTTAGATTTAATTTTGGTGAGTAGCGAGGACCTCATAGAAGAAATGGTTGTAGGGGACAATCTTGGCTCAAGTGATCATGAGCTAATTCAGTTCAAACTGAACGGAAGGATTAACAAAAATAAATCTGCAACTAGAGTTATTGATTTCAAAAGGGATGATTTTCAAAAACTAAGGAAATTAGTTAGGGAAGTGGATTGGACTGAAGAACTTATGGATCTAAAGGTAGAGGAGGCCTGGGATTACTTTAAATCAAAGCTGCAGAAGCTATCGGAAGCCTGTATTCCAAGAAAGGGGAAAAAATTCATAGGAAGGAGTTGTAGACCAAGCTGGATGAGCAAGCATCTTAGAGAGGTGATTAAGAAGAAGCAGAAAGCATACAGGGAGTGGAAGATGGGAGGGATCAGCAAGGAAAGCTACCTAATTGAGGTCAGAACATGTAGGGATAAAGTGAGACAGGCTAAAAGTCAAGTAGAGATGGACCTTGCAAAGGGAATTAAAACCAATAGTAAAAGGTTCTATAGCCATATAAATAAGAAGAAAACTAAGAAAGAAGAAGTGGGGCCGCTAAACCTGAGGATGGAGTGGAGGTTAAAGATAATCTAGGCATGGCCCAATATCTAAACAAATACTTTGCCTCAGGATTTTAATAAGGCTAAAGAGGATCTTAGGGATAACGGTAGCATGACAAATGGGAATGAGGATATGGAGGTAGATATTACCATATCTGAGGTAGAAGTGAAACTGAAACAGCTTAATGGGACTAATTCGGGGGGCCCAGATAATCTTCATCCAAGAATATTAAAGGAATTGGCACCTGAAATTGCAAGCCCATTAGCAAGAATTTTTAATGAATCTGTAAACTCAGGAGGAGTACCGAATGATTGGAGAATTGCTAATATAGTTCCTATTTTTAAGAAAGGAAAAAAAAGTGATCCGGGTAACTACAGGCCAGTTAGTTTGACATCTGTAGTATGCAAGGTCCTGGAAAAAATTTTGAAGGAGAAATTAGTTAAGGACATTGAAGTCAATGGTAAATGGGACAAAATACAACATGGTTTTACAAAAGGTAGATCATGCCAAACCAACCTAATCTCCTTTTTTGAAAAAGTAACAGATTTTTTTAGATAAAGGAAATGCAGTGGATCTAATTTACCTAGATTTCAGTAAGGCATTTGATACCGTGCCACATGGGGAATTATTAGTTAAATTGGAGAAGATGGGGATCAATATGAACATCAAAAGGTGGATAAGGAATTGATTAAAGGGGAGACTGCAATGGGTCCTACTGAAAGGAGAACTGTCAGGTTGGAGGGAGGTTACCAGTGGAGTTCCTCAGGGATCGGTTTTGGGACCAATCTTATTTAATCTTGTTATTACTGACCTTGGCACAAAAAGTGGGAGTGTGCTAATAAAGTTTGCAGATGATACAAAGCTGGGAGGTATTGCCAATTCAGAGAAGGATCGGGATATTATACAGGAGGATCTGGATGACCTTGTAAACTGGAGTAATAGTAATAGGATGAAATTTAATAGTGAGAAGTCTAAGGTTATGCATTGAGGGATTAATAACAAGAATTTTAGTTATAAGTTGGGGACGCATCAATTAGAAGTAACAGAAGAGGAGAAGGACCTTGGAGTATTAGTTGATCATAGGATGACTATGAGCTGCCAATGTGATATGGCTGTGAAAAAAGCTAATGCGGTTTTGGGATGCATCAGGAGAGGCATTTCCAGTAGGGATAAGGAGGTTTTAATACCATTATACAAGGCACTGGTGAGACCTCACCTAGAATACTGTGTGCAGTTCTGGTCTCCCATGTTTAAAAAGGATGAATTCAAACTGGAGCAGGTACAGAGAAGGGCTACTAGGATGATCCGAGGAATGGAAAACTTGTTTTATGAAAGGAGACTTAAGGAGCTTAGCTTGTTTAGCCTAACTAAAAGAAGGTTGAGGGGAGATATGATTGCTCTCTATAAATATATCAGAGGGATAAATACAGGAGAGGGAGAGGAATTATTTAAGCTCAGCACCAATGTGGACACAAGAACAAATGGGTATAAACTGGCCACCAGGAAGTTTAGACTTGAAATTAGACGAAGGTTTCTAACCATCAGAGGAGTGAAGTTTTGGAATAGCCTTCCAAGGGAAGCAATGGGGGCAAAAGATCTATCTGGTTTTAAGATTCTACTTGATAAGTTTATGGAGGAGATGGTATGATGGGATAATGTGATTTTGGTAAGTAATTGATCTTTAAATATCCAGGGTAAATAGGACTTATCCCCTGAGATGGGATGTTAGATGGATGGGATCTGAGTTACCCAGGAAAGAATTTTCTGTAGTATCTGGCTGGTGAATCTTGCCCATATGCTCAGGGTTTAGCTGATCACCACATTTGGGGTCGGGAAGGAATTTTCCTCCAGGGCAGATTGGAGAGGCCCTGGAGGTTTTTCTCCTTCCTCTGTAGCATGGGGCACGGCTCACTTGAGGGAGGCTTCTCTGCTCCTTGAAGTCTTTAAGCCACGATTTGAGGACTTCAATAGCTCAGACATAGGTGAGGTTTTTTGTAGGAGTGGGTGGGTGAGGTTCTGTGGCCTGCGCTGTGCAGGAGGTCGGACTAGATTATTAGAATAGTCCCTTCTGACCTTAGTATCTATGAATCTACTGCACTGTCTGCTGCCAAAAGGCAATAAACTGTTGCTGTGTAGCAATGCAGTACCACGTCTGCCAGCACCCAGGAGACATACGGTGACGGTTAGCTGAGCGGGCTCCATGCTTGCTGTGGTATGGCATCTGCACAGTAACTCAAGAAAAAAGGCGCAAAATGATTGTCTGCCATTGCTTGCACACAGGGACGGAGGGAAGGGGGGCCTGATGATATGTACCCAGAACCACCCGCAACAATGTTTTAGCCCCATCAGCACTGGGATTTCTACTCAGAATTCAAATGGGTGGCAGAGACTGTGGGAACTGTGGGATAGCTACCTACAGTGCAACGCTCTGGAAGTCGATGGTTGCCTCGGTACTGTGGACACACTCCACCGACTACATGCATTTAGAGCATTTGTGTAGGGACACACACAATCAACTGTATAAAAATGCTTTCTATAAAACCGACTCTTATAAATTCAAGCTAATTTCGTAGTGTAGACATACCCTTAGTCTCCCAATCCAGGGTGTGGTCACAGTCGCACAAACAATCCAAGTGACGGGGTTCTTAATCCTTAAAGTCAAACTAGTCCCTCCTCTGGGACATGAGGTAGCTACAACTTGTGGATCTTGCTTTCCTGCAGCAAGAACTCCACCGTATCCTAACTCAGGAGCTCTCATAACAGATCCATTCCCCTATGCTAGCTAGTGTCCAACCCTCTCAGACTCCTCCTCCAACTAGAGCAGGCTTTGCAGGTGCGTTGGGGTGGGATCTCTTGACCTCAGAGTTGCTCCTTTAAACCTCACAGTGGGATAGAAGGGCTTTATTCCCCAGCACAAATTCCCTTCTTCCTGCACCTCAGCATAATTTTTTGCTGAAACATATGCCAGTGTTCTGTCTTCTCGAGACTTTTCAGAAAGCATTGCACAGAGTTAAATTTCAGGGCTATTGGACAGAAAACCCCTGATAAATAGATGTTGGGAAAAGCGGGCACCAGAAAACATTCACTTTCTTTCTCAAATGATCAACATTCACTCTCTTTCTTGAATGATCAACTCTTCTTTGGGGAAAAATAATAATGGCAAAATCCTGGACATTTTAAGATATTTAAAAATTCCTCCCAGACGGCGATTTAAGAACCAAAAAGCCAGACATGACTGGGAAAATATGGACATATGATAACCCTACAAGACACAAGAAGTAATTCTTTCTCTCTACTCTGTGCTGATTAGGACTCAACTGGAGTGTTGTGTCCAGTTCTGGGTGCCACATTTCAGGAAAGATGTGGACAAATTGGAGAGAGTCCAGAGAAGAGCAACAAAATTGATTAAAAGTCTAGAAAACATGACCTATGAGGGAAGATTGAAAAAACTGGGTTTGTTTAATCTGGAGAACAAAAGACTGACGGGGGACATGATAACAGCTTTCAAGTATATAAAAGGTTGTTACAAGGAAGAGGGAGAAAAATGATTCTCATTAACCTTTGAGGCTAGGACAAAAACTAATGGGCTTAAATTGCAGCAAGGGCAGTTTAGGTTGGATATTAGGAAAAACTTCCTAACTGTTGGTATTTAAGCACTGGAATTAATTGTTTAGGGAGGTTGTAGAATCTCTGTCTTTGGAGATTTTTAAGAGCAGGTTAGACAAAAACCTGCCAGGGATGTTCTAGATAATACCTAGTCCTGCCTTGAGTCCAGGGGACTGAACTAGAAGACTTCTTGAGGTCCCTTCCAGTCCTACAATTCTATGATTCTGCCTGTTTTGCAGCAATGTGACTCTGTTTACTTCAATGGAGTTATCTCTGAATTATACAGTTATGCAATGATTCATAGATTCATAGATACTAAGGTCAGAAGGGACCACTCTGATCATCTAGTCCGACCTCCTGCACAGCGCAGGCCACAGAATGTCACCCACCACTCCTATGAAAAACCTCACCCATGTCTGAGCTATTGAAGTCCTCAAATCATGGTTCAAAACTTCAAGGAGCAGAGAAGCCTCCCTCCAGTCAACCATGCCCCATGCTACAGAGGAAGGCAAAAAAACCTCCAGGGCCTCTCCAATCTGCCCTGGAGGAAAACTCCCTCCCGACCCCAAACATGGCAATCAGCCAAACCCTGAGCACATGGGCAAGATTCACCAGCCAGATACCCAGGAAAGAATTTTCTATAGTAAATCGATCCCATCCATCTAATATCCCATCTCAGGGGATTTGGCCTATTTACCCTGAATATTTAAAGATAAATTACTTACCAAAATCCCATTATCCCATCATACCATCTCCTCCATAAACTTATCGAGTAGAATCTTAAAACCAGATAGATCTTTTGCCCCCACTGCTTCCCTTGGAAGGTTATTCCAAAACTTCACTCCTCTGATGGTTAAAAACCTTCGTCTGATTTCAAGTCTAAACTTCCTGGTGGCCAGTTTATACCCATTTGTTCTTGTGTCCACATTGGTGCTGAGCTGAAATAATTCCTCTCCCTCTCCTATATTTATCCCTCTGATATATTTATAGAGAGCAATCATATCTCCCCTCAACCTTCTTTTAGTTAGGCTAAACAAGCCAAGCTCCTTAAGTCTCCTTTCATAAGACAAGTTTTCCATTCCTCGGATCATCCGAGTAGCCCTTCTCTGTACCTGCTCCAGTTTGAATTCATCCTTTTTAAACATGGGAGACCAGAACTGCACACAGTATTCTAGGTGAGGTCTCACCAGTGCCTTGTATAACGGTACTAAAACCTCCTTATCCCTACTGGAAATGCCTCTCCTGATGCATCCCAAAACCGCATTAGCTTTTTTCACAGCCGTATCACATTGGCAGCTCATAGTCATCCTATGATCAACCAATACTCCAAGGTCCTTCTCCTCTTCCGTTACTTCTAATTGATGCGTCCCCAACTTATAACTAAAATTCTTGTTATTATTCCCTAAATGCATAACCTTACACTTCTCACTATTAAATTTCATCCTATTACTATTACTCCAGTTTACAAGGTCATCCAGATCCTCCTGTATAATATCCCGATCCTTCTCCGAATTGGCAATACCTCCCAGCTTTGTATCATCTGCAAACTTTATTAGCACACTCCCACTTTTTGTGCCAAGGTCAGTAACAAAAAGATTAAATAAGATTGGTCCCAAAACCGATCCCTGAGGAACTCCACTGGTAACCTCCCTCCAACCTGACAGTTCGCCTTTCAGTAGGACCCGTTGCAGTCTCCCCTTTAACCAATTCCTTATCCACCTTCTGATGTTCATATTGATCCCCATCTTCTCCAATTTAACTAATAATTCCCCATGTGGCACGGTATCAAATGCCTTACTGAAATCTAGGTAAATTAGATCCACTGCATTTCCTTTATCTAAAAAATCTGTTACTTTTTCAAAAAAGGAGATTAGGTTGGTTTGGCACGATCTACCTTTTGTAAAACCATGTTGTATTTTGTCCCATTTACCATTGACTTCAATGTCCTTAACTAATTTCTCCTTCAAAATTTTTTCCAGGACCTTGCATACTACAGATGTCAAACTAACTGGCCTGTAGTTACCTGGATCACTTTTTTTTCCTTTCTTAAAAATAGGAACTATATTAGCAATTCTCCAATCATTCGGTACTATTCCTGAGTTTACAGATTCATTAAAAATTCTTGCTAATGGGCTTGCAATTTCAGGTGCCAATTCCTTTAATATTCTTGGATGAAGATTATCTGGGCCCCCCGATTTAGTCCCATTAAGCTGTTTCAGTTTCGCTTCTACCTCTGATATGGTAATATCTACCTCTATATCCTCCTTCCCATTTGTCATGCTACCATTATCCCCAAGATCCTCTTTAGCCTTATTAAAGACTGAGGCAAAGTATTTGTTTAGAAATTGGGCCATGCCTAGATTATCTTTAACCTCCGCTCCATCCTCAGTGTTAAGCGGCCCCACTTCTTCCTTCTTAGTTTTCTTCTTATTTATATGGCTATAGAACCTTTTACTATTGGTTTTAATTCCCTTTGCAAGGTCCAACTCTACTCGACTTTTAGCCTCTCTGACTTTATCCCTACATCTTCTGACCTCAATTAGGTAGCTTTCCTTGCTGATCCCTCCCATCTTCCACTCCCTGTATGCTTTCTGCTTCTTCATAATCACCTCTCTAAGATGCTTGCTCATCCAGCTTGGTCTACAACTCCTTCCTATGAATTTTTTCCCCTTTCTTGGGATACAGGCTTCCGATAGCTTCTGCAGTTTTGATTTAAAGTAATCCCAGGCCTCAACTGCCTTTAGATCCATAAGTTCTTCAGTCCAATCCACTTCCCTAACTAATTGCCTTAATTTTTGAAAGTCAGCCCTTTTGAAATCAAAAACCCTAGTTGCAGATTTATTTTTGTTAATCCTTCCATTTAGTTTGAACTGAATTAGCTCATGATCACTTGAGCCAAGATTGTCCCCTACAACCATTTCTTCTATGAGGTCCTCGCTACTCACCAAAATTAAATCTAAAATGGCATCCCCTCTAGTCGGTTCAGCAACTACTTGATGAAGGAATCCATCAGCTATCGCATCTAGGAAAATCTGAGCCCTATTATTATTACTAGCACTGGTCCTCCAGTCTATATCTGGGAAGTTAAAGTCTCCCATGATCACGCAGTTTCCATTAGTATTTACTTTATTAAAGACATTAAAAAGGTGTAAATGAGATCAGAATCAGGTCCTAAATCTGCAGAAATAGCTAGAGAGACATTGCATTTCATTCCAGCACAGACATGTGCTCATTTTCAGGCAGCATATTATACCAGCTGCTTTCCCCCTTCATAGTTACTTTAAATTTATGACTTCCGTGATTTACTTCTCAATGAACTTACCACTGAGAATCAGCAACTCTACAAATCTTCTGACTAGCTAACTTTCACCTTGCCTGCTAATTTGTGTATTTACGAAGAAATGCAGCTATAAATCACAGATAACACAGCTATTTTGCAAAACTAAATGTCATCCCATTTGTTTGACTTCCAGTCTCAAATAAACACAAAAAATGCTGGTGGGGTGGTGGGGTGGGGGAGGGATGACCTGTGAGTAAGAGCACTGCACAGTGGTGCATTTAATTTTTCCATTTGTCATATCACGTCAACTCATGCTCTTCAACTTCTTGCCATTTAACATGTAAGTAGGAATAGCTGTCAATATAATCTTCAGGACATCTACAAACAAATGTAATCGACTGAAAACGGGGGTGACTAATAAACTCCAAAAAGATTAAAAATATACTCTGGAAGCAGAAGAAATGTTAGTGCTCAGCTCTGGTGTTTATCTATGGCATTGTCCTGCAATCTTGCACTAAGTGCCCTCTTCTGATCTTTTGCACCAATGCACATAAATCTTCACTTGCATACTGTATCAAGTTTCACAGTAGCAGCCATGTTAGTCTGTATTCGCAAAAAGAAAAGGAGTACATGTGGCACCTTAGAGACTAACAAATTTATTTGAGCATAAGCTTTCGTGAGCTACAGCTCACTTCATCAGATGCATTCAGTGGAAAATACAGTGGGGAGATTTATATACATAAAGAACATGAAACAATGGGTGTTACCATACACACTGTAAGGAGCGTGATCACTTAAGGTGAGCTATTACCAGCAGGAGAGTGGGGGGGAAACCTTTTGTCGTGATAATCAAATTGGGCCATTTCAAGCAGTTGACAAGAATGTCTGAGGAACAGTGGGAGGTGGGGGGGCTGAATAAACAAGGGGAAAATAGTTTTACTTTGTGTAATGACCGATCCACTCCCAGTCTCTACTCAAGCCTAAATTAATTGTATCCAGTTTGCAAATTAATTCCAATTCAGCAGTCTCTCGTTGGAGTCTGTTTTTGAAGTTTTTTTGTTGAAGAATTGCAACTTTTAAGTCTGTAATCGGGTGACCAAAGAGATTGAAGTGTTCTCCAACTGGTTTTTGAATGTTATAATTCTTGACGTCTGATTTGTGTCCATTTATTCTTTTATGTAGAGACTGTCCAGTTTGACCAACGTACATAGCAGAGGGGCATTGCTGGCACATATCACATTGGTAGATGTGCAGGTGAACAAGCTTCTGAGAGTGTGGCTGATGTGATTAGGCCCTATGATGGTGCCCCCTGAATAGATATGTGGACACAGTTGGCAACCGACTTTGTTGCAAGGATAGGTTCCTGAGTTAGTGGTTCAGTTGTGTGGTGTGTGGTTGCTGGTGAGTATTTGTTTCAGGTTGGGGGGCTGTCTGTAAGCAAGGACTGGCCTGTCTCCCAGGATCTGTGAGAGTGATGGGTCGTCCTTCAGGATAGGTTGTAGATCCTTAATGATGCGTTGAAGAGGTTTTAGTTGGGGGCTGAAGGTGATGGCTAGTGGCGTTCTGTTATTTTCTTTGTTGGGCCTGTCCTGTAGTAGGTGACTTCTGGGTACTCTGCTGGCTCTGTCAATCTGTTTCTTCACTTCAACAGGTGGGTATTGTAGTTGTAAGAATGCTTGATAGAGATCTTGTAGGAGTTTGTCTCTGTCTGA
The DNA here is from genome assembly GCF_009764565.3 of Dermochelys coriacea. Taxonomy (NCBI): domain Eukaryota; kingdom Metazoa; phylum Chordata; order Testudines; family Dermochelyidae; genus Dermochelys; species Dermochelys coriacea. The sequence goes on from NC_050069.1 coordinate 200,052,639, forward strand.
GGGGTTGGAGCAAATGCGGTTGTACCATAGAGCTTGGCTGTAGACAATGGATCGTGTGGTGTGGTCTGGATGAAAGCTGGAAGCATGTAGGAGGAATAGCGGTCAGTAGGTTTCTGGTATTGGGTGGTGTTTATGTGACCATCACTTATTAGCACCATAGTGTCCAGGAAGTGGATCTCTTGTGTGGACTGGTCCAGGCTGAGGTTGATGGTGGGATGGAAATTGTTGAAATCATGGTGGAATTCCTCAAGGGCTTCTTTTCCATGGGTCCAGATGATGAAGAATCAAGTATTTCATCCAATCATCATCTACAACACAGTGCCACAGATTAATACATAGAAGGGAGTTTTGAACCATGCACAGTTATATGACACATTTCAATCCAGGTCAAAGCTTCAAAGACTAGTTTTAATAAAAGAAAAGTGGGTTCTGTAGTGTGGAAGTGTGAGGAAGCCTGTGATATACCGAAGTTTTCCCCAAATTAAATACATATTTAATCCTAAAGCTGTCCATCCAGTCCAGTATTCTATCTCTGACAGCGGGCTAGAACAGGTGCTTCAGAGGAAAGCAGAAACACCATAGCTTCAGTATCCTCTTTTTACAGATCACACAGTATGTCTCTGTTGTCTTAATGCTACTCCTCTTCTATGGGCTTCAAATTCTTTGGATATTTTTAGTGTCTATTAATTTATTTATGCTACTCATCCTCAGCAACTATGTTGCATAACATGTTTGACACCCTGGGTTTATGGATGTCAATGTCATCCTCTTGTTTATTATGCGGAAGAAGTATTGGAATTTCATATCTCGTTGTGGCAATTCCTCTCCTCAACCCCAATGCCTGGCATCTCACAAGTAACAACATTTTATCCATGGAGATGCATTTTTCTTCAGTTCTGAGATCTTTGTTTTGCGCACAGTGTACAGTAGTTTAAAAATATGTACAATGTTATGACTATTATATTTTATCAGTCAGAGGCAGGGACATCATGTGCGGGAAAGTGTGCTTCTTGTAAAAGAAATTATGCTTCTTTCTGCTTTAGCTCTATATCCTGCAGGTAAACTGACTGATATTTTAATTTCCTTGGACTCTTTTGAAAGCTCTCTAAATGAAGGTCCTGATGAAAACATATGACTTTGGTTATCATACTTTATGGTTATTACTGTGTACACATTAAATGTGAAATAATGCAATAAAACAGTACATTTCACATTAAAAATTGAATTTCACAGCTCTTGCAGACATGGCACATGGATCAATGTAATTACTAATCCTTGGTGAGAGAGGTAGAATTACCCCTTTTGAAATTCCCCCATTGTGTGAATTCAGAAAGAGGAATCCAGTCTGTATTTACTTTATCTTAACGGCCTTTCAGAAAAGCAGTATTGATGTTTGATTTATCTTTAATTTGATGACACTAAAGGTAAACGGGCACATACCATATAGTAGAGTCCATGAAAATATTGGGCCTTGATTCTCTCTGGAGTGCAAGGGTTGCATGAAGTTGTTGCAGTCAAGTGAGTTGAGGGGCTCTGAGGCATTCTTGCAGGGCAGATGGAGATGGAACCCAGCTGGCAACACTCTGCAGGGCTCATTACACCTGCTGCCTCGCAAGAAATTCCTTCAGGATGCCTGAAAAGTCCTGTTTTCTCAATTCACCAATCAAAAGTATTAATTCTTCAAATAACTATAAAATGCTTACTTTTAAGAACAGTTAGCTTGCAAAGTTACATACTCAAAAGTTAGAAAATAGCAGAATTAAGATGGCTCATACATATGCATTAGAATACGGTTATTCATTACATCAACACATACTATTTGTTCCTGGCCGAGGTCTGTAAGGAGATAAGAGAGAGAGGATTTTGTTTTGTTTTGTGTGTGTGTGTGTGTGTGTGTGTGTGTGTGGTGGGTAAGGTTTGGACTTGAAGGTTTGGCCCTGCTCCAGACTTCTTATGAGATATTAGGCAAAACTTTTTCATTGTGCATATTCAGAAGGGGGCCAAATTAAATTTGCAGAGGTAACCTAAATTCTGTCATTTCCTAACTTTTAAGTGATTGACTTTGCAACCTTAACATAAAGAAAAGGAATACTTGTGGCACCTTAGAGACTAACAAATTTATTAGAGCATAAGCTTTCGTGAGCAAATGCATCCGATGAAGTGAGCTGTAGCTCACGAAAGCTTATGCTCTAATAAATTTGTTAGTCTCTAAGGTGCCACAAGTATTCCTTTTCTTTTTGCAAATACAGACTAACACGGCTGCTACTCTGAAACCAACCTTAACATAGTTTCTTGAATGCAATATACAATAATATGGGTCATATTCTTGAAGGGCCATATTCTGCTCTCAGTTACTTCCAGGCAACCGATTATACTGATGTTTCCCTGGGGTAAACTATAACACTTTTAATGTTCTCTCAGAAACATTTAGTTGTCGATAGCTCCTATTAGTGAGATATGGAGAGGGGAAGAATCTTCATTTATGGGTGAGCCAGAGCAACTCTTTTCACTGAGTTTTATAAATCTTTTTTCCCCTCCTGCTAAACTTTTAAAACAGATTCTAGACTGTTAAGGAAATATAAAAGTGGCAACTAAATGTTAAAAGAAAAAAAGTTAACATGAATCAATCATTATGTTCAACTTCTGAACACTAAGAACAGCTTTCAGTGGCTTCTTGAGAGAAATCCTTCCAAAAGGGGAGGAGGTTGTTTCAGATCAGATTTTTATTAGTACAGACAATAGTAGATAAATGAGTTGAAATAGATGGAACTCTGGTTTTGAGGGAAGAGTCATATCCACTATTATTCAATTAGCACCTCTACAGAGTTCCCACCTCACTCCTCTCTTTACAGCATTCTCCCACTCCCATCTTTGTGCCTTCTTTCATGCTGCCCCGTAGGCCTGGAACTTCCTTCTACCTCTCATATACAAGGCAACCATCCTCTTCATTCTAATTGCTCCTTCAATATCATACCTTCCATGAAGTCTATCTTTGTGTTAATGAAGCCATGTGTTAACCTATGCAGCTGTGAGAGTGCTCTGCCATCGACATAATAAAACCAGCTGAACGAGCGGCGGTAGCTATGTCAGCAGGAGAGCGTCTCCTGTCGACACAGTGCTGTGCACATAAGCACTTATGCCGGCAAAACTTATGTTGCTTAGAGGTGTCATTTTTTCACACCCCTGAGCAACAAAAGTTTTGCTGACATAAGTGCTAGTGTAGACGTGGCCTTAGAGTATCACAGCTAGATATAAGGTGAAACAGATTGTTTCATATAAATAGTTAACATGTATTTCAAGGGACCGTTCAAAGAGAAATGGCCCATTTACACCTCCCCAGTCATGTGGTGGGAGCTAGGGGGAGTTAAGTGGGTTACAGATTGTTGTAATAAGCCATAAATCCAATGTCTCTGTTCAGTCCATGATTTTTAGCTTCTAGCAAAGTTATGAATTTAAGCTGCCAGGAGAAATTGCGGGGTTGTTTGAAGGCCAGAAGGGAGGTTTCAGGAAAGATTTCTTTCAGGATGTAGTCCCCATGTAAGCTCAAAAGTGTGTCTCTCTCACCAACAGAGGTTGGTCCAATAGACGATATCACCTCACCCACCTTGTCTCTCTAATATCCTGGGACCAGCACAGCTACAACAACACTACATACACCAATGTTCCTGCTCTCATTCAATTTCCTTTCAGTGCTGCTCTTTTCATCTGAAAGTGGCTGCTGTCTATCAATTTGCATAACATAACTCCTGTTGTTAGTCTCAGTGGGTAATCAGATAAATATGATGGCAGAGGCTCAAGGGATGCAAAGAAATAATTGGCTATGATAACATGTGGTATATTTTCTTAGCTTCTAAACTTTTCTTTGCTGCCACAGCACCTTTGGGATCCTTTGTTATTATCACTATAGTCAGCTGTGAGCACTAAAATTTACTGTATTTGTAGTTAAAATCTCACATCCAGGTTATCATGGCTATAAAGAAGATATTGCTATAAAGATTAAACTTTGATGGGGCTTTTCACATATATGAACAGACAGTAGAATAAATACTGAAAAACCTTATCTTTTATATAGATATATTTATATATATACAAGGACCAGAAAACAATGATGACAAACACTTGTATTTCTATTTGACACAAAATGCTTTTAACAATATATAATCGTTATCAGTCAATACTCCAAGAGGTGGCTGTTGATAATAGTTCTCAGGAAGATGCATTCTCTTATGACCTTTAAATGCTACAATCCCAAATGATGATCCAGATAGAATGTCCCTCATTTCAATATCTGCCATGAACAAATCAAAATGCCTGTGGATGAAAGTAGCATGCCTGATGCTGGGTTATATCCGTAACTTGGCTTTGAGGTACTTTACTAAGTCAGAAGCAAAGGGTATTGCAAACTGAATTCTAAATCATTTACATTTGGGTTTGACATTTCCTTTTGGAATTAGCACTCATTTGTTATGTTTTTAAACATTATAGTGGTGATTTTTCTTAATCGCCAACTTCTCATCTTTTCTATAATTTTCCTTTACCAGCTCAGCAGACATAACAAGATGCTTCCAACCATTGTTGCAATATGTTACAGTATTTGTCTAGCTTGGAGTAGCATGATTTTGCCTGGGTCCAATTATCCAACTATCCAGAGTTAAATTAATAAGGATTTTTAGAAAAAAAATTAGGAAGGGATATAAAGCCTCATGCTTCAGGGCAGAAACCAACAGAAGGGACTAGAACGAAACTTTTCATATGGGCAGGTTACTCCATAATTGCTTATTTCAGGATTTTTTTGCTTCTTCCTCTGAAGTATCTGATATTGGCCACTGTTATACAGGACACTAAGGACAGTGAGCTAGATGGACCATTAGTCAGATGCAGTAGGTCCTATGTTCCTGTGCTTTTAATACTTGCTCACCTCACTTGCCTCATATGGTGTCCTTCATTTGGCCCAATGTGGTGATATCTTCTTCCAAAGACACAAAAGAAGAAAGAACCCTATTGTAGCTGAAGACACTTGCAGTTATCACATAGTGTCAATTTAAATTTCTGACCTTAATTCCATACTACAATTCAGTCTTGTTGGCACCAGCTGTAATATAAACTGTGGCTCAGCCAGAGGCGAGACTGCAGTATAGCCTACGATATGTAATCTGGCCGGGAAACCTGTTTCCGAGGGAGAATGGATGTATGAGGCACCTGAATGACAGGTCCTATGAAGCAATGCAGTGGCTCTGGTGGAAGCAGATTAAATGTTGAACCAACTCTAAAATAAATATTTTGATTTAGGCTAACTCCAACTGAAATAAAATGTTGTGTTTTGATTTTCCCAATAGAAAAAAAATCAGCAAAAATCTACATTTTTCCAAAGAAATTTTGATTTTTTGGAAGCCAAGTTTTCTGCCAAAGAATCATTTCAGTGGAAAATTTTCAACCAGCTCTAGCTATGAACTAGCAATGGGATTCATAATGGAAACTTTTGCAACCCTAACTATAGTTTTCACTGCTAGTGAAAGCTTTGGTAATACATTTCTGGGTTATATTTGAAAGACATGGCAGTAGAATATGGTTGCACCTGTTGACCAACAGAAAAGATGTCTTATGTAACTAACCAGGTTTTCACATTCACATTTTTGACCACTTCTGTCCACTATAAGATGTTGCTACTCTCATAAGACTGGTGGGACTGTTGAACCATGAGACCGTGGTTCTTCCTCTTCTTGCTCCAGAAAACAACCTTTGTAAAGATAATGTTCAAGAGTTTTTGTTATAATAAGGTCTAAAGAACCTGCATACAGTGGAAATGAACTACTGTTCTTGTGACCAGCCATTTGAACTGTACCATTTACTTTACAGGTATGGGCATGGTTGGGTAAATCTGATATAGATTCAACAATCCAGGAGACAAGAGATTCTGGAGGCAGGAGTGATTCTGGCCCAACTACTCAAATTCTTATTGGAGGGAATTTTATTATTGGTGCCAGGGAAGAAGCTTTTTTCCTGTACAACAGATAGAGGAAAATTCCCACAAATCAGGCAGCTGTTTGCCCTGCAACCTAATGCAAGATAAAGTGTATTTAAGCTGAGTTATATCTATCATACTGATTCATTTCCAGAATATACCTCATGCCTATTGCTTGACTCAGGGTGCATTAGGAGGGGAATCTAACAGAAAACATCAGAAACTCCATATCATGGTGTAAAAAGTGCTGCTGCTCTGCTTTTACTGACCTTCTTTTAGAAGGATTCTCTTTCTCGTGTTTAACAATCCATTATACCCTTTTATGCCCCCTTTCATCCATAGATTCTACAACCATTAATGAATGAATTAAGCCTCCCACCATCTTTGTGAAGCAGGTACACTCAATTATGCTTATTTTTCACAAGGAGAAGCCGGAGTATAGAAAGGTTAAGTGACTTACACAAGCTGCCACAAGAAACCCATAGCAGAACTGGGAGCAGAACCCAGAACTCTTGGTTCTAAGACCTGGGTCTCTTAAACTACAAAACTGCTTTTTCCTCTGTCCTTATTTTACTTTCAAGTTACTTTATAGCAATTGTACAGAATGCTGAGGAGACAAGATGTGGTACAACTTCATTTTGAGGAAATTTTAGTAAAATCTAAGTTCCAAACGCATTTTGATTCATCATTGGGCAGATCAAGTTACCCACCTATTCTTTCCCCTGTAATAGAGGTGTGCTATCAGTTCTGGCCTGCATGATCAGGACCATAGTTATTAAGAGGACCAAACAGTTTCTACTGTTGTCATATCTTCAGAGGATCTATGGTTTTAAGTCCTTCTGATTATTTTAACTGGTCACTGAGTTAACGAGATAGCTTGATTTGCCTGCGTAGATGGAAGTGAAGGGGAGAGATAGAGAGAAACTGTTTCTTCCCTCCCAATTATCTAAATTCATAATTATTTCATCTGAGGGACATTGGAGAAGATGAGAATGACTGACCAAAGCACAACTCAGACATTTATCTTCTCAATCCCTTTATGTCTACTGTGAAAATAACACAGATATTAAATAAAGTGAGGGAGGCAATAGTTGGGGTGAATAAAAATCAATGATTTTTAATATAAAACCCCATTTTTCATTTAAATTGGGCTTTGATTTAAATGAAATATTTTTTTTAAAAAAATAAACCTACTTAAAATTAAATTTGAAATTATGACAATCTTGTTATTGCCTAAACTTACTATAGTATATTAAAATAATTTAAATTATATTAAAAATAATATTAAGCAGTCCATGTGCGCTGCTGAAGTTTTAAAGAACATCAACCCACTGAACTGGTAGAAGTCACTGGCTAAGCACCTGGAACCAGAATATGCTGATGTCCTAAACCAGCTTTTGACAGCAGTAGCCTCTACTGCAGGTGAAGAGACATTTTTTTCTTCATTTCAGTTTATTCAACTAGTTCAGTTCAATGACTAGTTCATTCTAAGTTAAGAAACCAATTGAGAGTTAAAAAATCAGGGAAGATTGTTTCCACTTCCAAGCTATAAATAAAAACTGGCTGTGAAAAGATATGTGAAAGACATACTAGTTCTAAGATCTTGAAAATACATAGTGACCAGAAACAATCAGTTAATTTCACTAATTGCAGATAATACATCCAGAAATCAGTTAGTTTTAAATACAAAACATGTTTTGATAAACTTGATGATACTTTTTTGTTATGTATCCAGCACATTCAAGGTAGTTTTAGTTAATTAATAACCATTTTAAAATGCTGTTTTTGCGAATTTTAATTTAATTTGAATTTTCATCTAAATAGAATTTAACAAAAATTACAAATAAAAAAATTAATCTAGCGAATAAGAAATGCATCATTCATCATTTTTAACACAATAAAAATGACAAAATTAAGAAACAGAATAAATGTAAATTAAGCTATATAATTGCTTAAATAAATGTGTAAAGATACAGTGTATCTCCAGGTTAGCAAAAAAGCACCAAAATTTAGTGTAAAGGCTGTAGTTAGTGTTAAATCAATATATTTAATGATTATCAACTACAGCTGTCAAGTAATTAAAAAAATTAATCACGCAATTAATTGCACAGTTAAAAGAAATAGAATACCATTTATTTTAATATTTTTGGACGTTTTTCTACATTATCAAATACATTGATTTCAGTTATAACAGAGTACAAAGTATACAGTGCTCACTTTATATTTATTTTTGACTACAAATATTTGCATATCAATATGTTTAATGATTATCAACTACAACTGTCAAGTGATTAAAAAAATTAATCACGCAATTAATTGCACTGTTAAAAATAATAGAATACTATTTATTTAAATATTTTGGATGTTTTTCTACATTTTCAAATATATTGATTTCAGTTATAACAGAGTACAAAGTACACAGTGCTCACTTTGTATTTATTTTTGACTACAAATATTTGCACTGTAAAAACCAAAAGAAATAGTATTTTTCAATTCACATAATACAAGTACTGTAGTGCAATTTCTTTATCATGAAAGTGGAACTTATGAATGTAGAATTATGTACAAAAAATAATTTCATTCAAAACTAAAACAATGTAAAACTTTAGAGCCTACAAGTCCACTCAGTCCTATTTCATGTTCAGCCAATCGCTCAGACAAACAAGTTTGTTTACATTTGCAGGAGATAATGCTGCCCTTCTTGTTCACAGTGTTACCTGAAAGTGAGAACAGGCGTTCTCATGGCACTGTTGTAGCCCGCGTCACAAGATATTTACATGCCAGATGTGCTAAAGATTCATAGCCTTCATGCTTCAACCACCATTCCAGAGGACATGTGTCCATGCTGGTGACGGGTTCTGCTCAATAACAATCCAAAGCAGTGCGGACCAATGCATGTTTATTTTCATCATCTGAGTCAGATGCCAACCGCAGATGGTTGATTTTCTTTTTTGGTGGTTCGGGTTCGGTAGTTTCTGCATCAGAGTGTTGCTCTTTTAAGGCTTCTGAAAACATGCTCCACACCTCATCCTTTCCAGATTTTGGAAGGCACTTCAGATTCTTAAACCTTGGGCTGAGTGCTATAGCTATCTTTAGAAATCTCACATTGGTAGCTTCTTTGGGTTTTGCCAAATCTGCAGCTAAAGTGTTCTTAAAATGAACTGAGTCGTCATCCCAGACTACTATAACATGAAATATATAGCAGAATGCAGGTAAAATAGAGCTGGAGACATACAATTCTCCCCCAAGGAGTTCAGTCACAAATTTAGTTGACACATTATTTTTTTAACGAGCATCATCAGCATGGAAGCACGTCCTCTGGAATGATGGCTGAAGCATGAAGAGGCATACAAATGTTCAGCATATCTGGCATGTAAATACCTTGCCATGCCAGCTACAAAAGTCCCATGTGAGTGCCTGTTCTCACTTTCTGGTAACATTGTAAATAACAAGTGGGCAGCATTATCTCCCATAAATGTAAATAAGCTTGTTTGTCTGAGTGATTGGCTGAACAAGAAGTAGGACTGAGTGGACTCATAGGGTCTAAAGTTTTGCATTGTTTTAGTTTTAAGTGCAGTTATGTAACAAAAAAAAATCTACATTTGTAAGTTGCACTTTCACAATAAAGAGATTGCCCTACAGTACTTTTAGTGAATTGAAAAATACTGTTTATTTTGTATATCATTTTTACAGTGCAAATATTTATCATCAAAAATAATAATATAAAGTAAGCACTGTACATTTAGATTTGGTGTTGTAATTGAAATCAATATATTTGAAAATGTAGAAAAACATCCGAAATACGTAATAAATTTTAATTGGTATTTTATTATTTAACAGTTTGATTAAAACTGCGATTAATCGCGATAAACTTTTAAAATCATGATTAATTTTGTTGAGTAAATCGTGTGAGTTAATTGTGATTAATTGACAGCTCAATTATCAATGAATAAAAATCATCATATCTTTAGGGAAAATAACTAAAAAGTACAAATAGAAAATATGATTTAAATCAATTATTAAAATCAAGAGTTCCTGCTTGCTGATTTAAATAGTGATTAGAATTGGTGATTTAAATATCTTGGATTCAAATCGTTCCACCCTGCTCACCACAAGGGGAAAAAAATCTTCAGCCTATTTTTTTATGCTAGGATTAAGTTCGTGTGTGCAGACGCCATTGTCAGCAATAAAGAGGTCTGCCCTGGGATATTTAGCCGTGATACCGCACTTCTGTGAAGGTCATCACTTCTTTCCATCACAATGAGTGATTGACTCAACAAGAAGTTCATATTGCACCACGTACTTTCAAAAGTGATTCATGTTAACAGCTTGTCTCAGGGGATTGATGCTGAACTGAAGCTACATGTAAAGCTTAACAAATGATATAGCAATATGAAAGTCTACAGACCAGAGCTCACATAGACACAAGTTGATGGTAAATATCAAGAAATAAATACAACTAAAAGTCATAAAATTGGATGGACAATAAATCTGACAGTTCAAGACCTTTTGGGACATGAATCATAAAAATAAAATTACTTACACAGGCATTCTTTGATTTTTGCCACACATCTTTTATAGAGTAGTGAACAGAAGACATTTTCACACTTCTGACTTCTTGGTGCAGCTTAAACTGTGTCAAAAATCAAAGGATGATACTGAAGAAACATTGCTTCCCCTCATGCCCCCATAACACTATCACTTGTCCCTATCTGGTGCTTACATGAAATTTATTTTCAACAAAATGGCACTTGAAACCTTTTTCAGACTTCCAAATGCAGCAACATAAACAGTGACACACAATAGACGTGACATATCTAATTCACTCCAGTAGTTCTCTAGGGCTACTGTTCTTTTCTCTCTCAAAGTCCAACAATCTGATTTTTCTGTTTATACAAAAACTATCATTGTTTAATGTTAAATAGGTCTGGGACCCCCTTACCTGGGAGGTCACTTATCTTCTTTGGAAATCTTGTGAAATTCTTGTCCTCAGTGACTTACTAGGGCAATGAATTCCACAGTCTAATTACACATTGTATTAAAAAGTATTTTCTTTTATTGGTTTTGAATTCCTGACATTTAGTTTCATTGACTGTCCCCTAGTTCTTCTTGCCATGGGGGGTCCTGTGTGTTGGGTGGGGCCACCCGCATTGACCTAGTGTGGAGTTGGTACACCCCATCATACACCCTTCCCAGAAAAACCTAAGAACCACCTGCTGAATGAAAGGTCTTCTACTGCCCAAGTATCTGGCCCAGGGTACCAAGTGAGCCAGATGCAGTAGGCCCCGTTGGAAGTTCCATGGCACCAGCAGTTGTTGGAGTAACTCTTGGATTTGTGGATCCTTGGTCACCCGGTATAGGCAGTTATTGTGGATCTCAAAGTGGGGCCTTTGGGACTTGTTGGTTGGTGCCCACCTCCTCCTAGGTGTTGGTCACTTGCTCCTATGCATGACTCAATTACGGGTCTTCACTCTGTTCCCTCATCAAGTCCCTGTTGACCTTCAGCCACTTGTGCTCAGCTCCCTCTGGTGCTTCCATCTCTATGGAGTGAGGCCCGGGACCTTCCACCTGGACAGGGGGTTCTCCCTCCTGCCCTTCATCCTCCACTTGGCTTAGGAGCCCCTTTTGCTACAGTCTCAGGTTCATTTCTGCCAGCAGCTGGTGTCCCCTCTCCTGCACGAACACTGCCAGTCACGTCCGAGGACCACGGGGTACACCAGCTTCTCGGCCAGGCCGACTGAACATGTCTTCTCCTGAGGGCCCACCTCCAGCTTTACCCTGGTGGTGGGATACAGCTGTAAGTCCCTCTGAAAGCACTGGCGGTATATAAGGGCCTCTGTCCTGCCTGGTGACTTCACTAGGTTGGCCTGCATGAGTGTCTGGCTGCACCCCGAGTCGATCAGACATTTTACTAGTGTAAAACCCACATAGTGACCAGAAGTTTGGGTGGACCTCTTTTCTGGGCTCGCATGTCTGCCACCCAGGCCAGACCATAATTAAGGTCCATAAAGGAGCAATCACATCTGAAGTGCCCTTCCTGGCCGTATTCATAACATCTGTCCCTCATTGTCTCTGTTGTGGAGTTCTGTCATGATGGCCTGGGCCTGCTGGATGGGGTTTCCTGCCCCCAGGGTCTTGTGTAGCACCCGGGTTGGGGGCTACTGCCTATGCCCTGGGTCTAATCTGGGGCCCCCCTTATTTGGATTTGTGCTGTCTGTCACATGGGTCCCTCCTGTGGCTTCCAGGATTCCCTGGTTTGGGTGCCTGTATCCTGGGATCCTCACTAGTTTTCCGTCAGGGACACCACCTTCGCAAGAGTCATTGAGTGGTGTAGACAGACCCACTCCTTCCCCACAGTGGGAAGGATTTGTGTAAACTGTTTCAATATGATGGCTTCCACCACTTGAGGTCCTGTCAACTTCACGAGGTCCAACCACCAACAGCAATAGTCCTGGAGTCACTAAGCAACTTCTTGAGGTCGAGCTCCTGGGGTATATCTCTCCCGTTGAAATTGTTCAGGGCTAACTCCAGTATATGGTCTAAGATGGCAGCCTTCACTTTGGCATAATCAAGGGCATCAGTAGGGTCTAGGTTCTGGTATGTAGTTTGTGCAGGCCCAGTCAAGTATGGGGCCACTAGTGTAGCCCAGTGCTCACGAGGCCAGCAGGCCGTGGTGGTAGCCCATTTGAATGTGACCATGAAGGCCTCTGGGTCATCTCAGGGCCACATCTTACCCAGCCTCACTGGTAGCCCTGTCCAGGTGTTGTCTGTCCCCCTTCTCACCCCAGCGGTGCCAGGTGATTCTGATGGTTGTAGGAGTGCCACCATGTATTGAACCAGACACTTGGGTTGGGGTTGGAGTTGTGCTGCTAGCTCCCTGATGAATTGTTGCTTTGTTCTTGGTGCAGGGCCATCTCTTGTTGTTGTTGAGTGGTCATTTGCTGTAGCAGCTGGGCCTGTTGTTGCTTGTTGTTGGGTAGCCTGCTGCTGCTGGCTTTGCAGAATCCACTTTAGTACTTTTTCAGTATCCATACTGGCTGTGGGGTTTTTCCCACATAGCCCTCGTCTTGTTGGTCCTCTTAACAGGGTCCAAACATTGCCCACATCCTGCACCACATGTCACGGGGGGAGACCCGGTGTGTCATGCAGGGCCACCCCCATGGGCCCAATACAGGGTTGGTATGTCCCATCACACAATCCTTGGGACTCCCTATTGGATAGGTAATTTTGATTGGGGAGGGACTCAGGGCCCCTGATGGTGCTGGATACACACTCCATTTATGCCTCCTGGCTGAGACAGACAATTGCAGCTGGGACTCTGACCTTCTGGGCAGCGTAAAGCCCACAAATAGTCTGCAGCCCCTGGGGCGGGTGTGACATTCTGTATCCCCAAAGCAACAGCCTGGCACTCCCATATTCACCAGTGTTATATAATTGCAACAAATCTTGTACAAAATATGTCATTGGAGGTGTCAATGGAAAAGTTATGGTTTTGATTAATATGATTATCTTATTTGTATGCATGTATCATTTTTGTATCTGAAGTTATGAATATTGACTATGTGCCTGTATTTCAAATGTGTTTGCTTCTGTGGTAACTCCCACAAGATAGTTTACAACCGGTCTAGCCAGCACATTGTGAATGAACTATTCAAGTTGATGGCCTATCAGTGAACACAATGGGCTATGGAAGATGCTTATCCCCACCTGATGGACTTTCCTGTGGACATTCTAGCCAGAATATGAGTAATGGCCCCTGCTAGGACTTATTGAAGCATGCAAGGGCATGTGACCAGCTCATGTGACACTGGACTCCATCTTTTGCCAGTACTTTTCCACTAATTGTGCTGGAGGTGTTATTTGGGACAATTAAGTTCCCTCCACGTGACAGAAGCTATAAAAGGGGGAAGCGACATCAACACTTGGCCTCACTCTCCCCACAACTCAACACTTGGAAACACCTCAGGAACAAAGACTGAACTGGGGAGGTAGTCCCAGGCGGGAGAGGAATCACAACCTGTGTATGGAAGGTTGGTGAACTGTTTGTACCATCAGGGTGAGACACTGTTTGATTCAAATTCTGTCTAGTTTATAGAACTGAGATTGTGATTTTGTTTTATTTTTTAGGTAATCTACTTTGATCTGTGCACTTATTACTTATAATCATGTAAAATCTGTTTTTCTATAGTTAATAAATCTGTTTTATATTTTTTACCTAAAACAGTGTGCTGCTTGAAGTGCTTGTGGAATCTGCTCAATGAACAAAAACTGGTGCATGTTCTCTCCACAATGAGGGAGGTGAGGACAAGGTAATAAACTTATACTGGTCAGGCTTCTGACTAGGGCAAGATGGCACAGCTCTGTGGTCCTAGGCTGGGGAGCTGGAGGAAACTAGCTAGACACTATTGTTGGTTCATGGGTGGCTGGTGAAAGCACTCATGTAACTCAGCTGGGTGTGTCTCTGCCTGTGAATGTTTGTGTGAGTGCAGGCTCTGGAGGGTGTCTGCAGCTTGTCACAGCATCACAGTGTGAGAGGCAGCCCAGGTTGGTAAGACAGAGGGCTCAGTCGTACCCGAGTTCCAGGTTGCACCCTGGGGAGCCCGTCACAGTGGGGCGGAGCAAATGCTCAGTCTCTAGTCTCTTAAGCTTGCTGGCTAGGGTAAACAATAGCAGTTAGGTGGCTCTGACCCTCTGGGCAAGAGCAAACAATCTGCAACTCTTGGGCAGGGCAGAACAGAACAAAGAGTCTATGGCCCCTGAGTCTCCTGGCTGGGGCAGGCAATAGCAGTTGGGGTGCTCTGACCCTCTGGGCAGGGCAGAGCAAACAGTCTGTAGCTGGAGCCCACAGTAGCCACACCTAGTGGCCAATGAGGGGGGCGGATAGGGGAACCCAGGCCCACCCTACACCATCGGATGCCAACCCAGGGCCCTGTGAAGCTGGGAAATTCCCAGGTAAGGGTTCAAGCACCAGCTTCTAATACATTCCCTGGGTCACTTCCTACCACAAGGCTCATCTCGAGCACCTCCTCAGCTGGCAGTGGCTTGGCATCCCCATCAGTCTCTGCGGTTGGCTGGTTGGCTGCAGCATAATCTGGGTCCACAGCCCACACCACTCTGAGAGTTGCAGGTGGCTCTGCAGTAGCCTGCCACAAACGTCCTTCCCCCTCCATAGCAAGCCCAGACTGAGCTGGGCTGCCTCCTTTTATCAGTCCCTTCCACCTGGATCATGAGCAGCATGGGTGATGGGGCGTGGTCTCCTGAGCCCACAATGATTGCTCAGGCCCCGTTGGCCCACTGTGGGATTGGTACACCCTGTCACACTTGTGTTAGCGATGGCAAGAACAGAAGCTCCCTATCTACCTTCTCTGTAGCATTCATTATTTTATATATTTCTATTATCTTTGTAAGATAAGCAGTTCCAGTCTTTTCAGTCTTTATTCACACGAGGTTTTTTCCAGGCCCTTGATCATCCATGTCACCCTTCTCTAACTCCCCCCTCCCCCCACACACTTTAGTTCTGCAATATCCTCTTTCAGAGGAGGCGACCAGTACTGCATACAGTATTCCTGAAGAGGTTGCACCACTGATTTCTATAATGAAATTATAATACAATGGGATACAGTATGGATCCTTGGGGTGCCCAGCTGTTATCCTCCCACCATGATGAAGACTGACCATTTAAATCTGTTTGCTTTCTGTCTCCTAGCCAGTCTTAGATCCATAACAAAACAATACAGACAGGTTTAAGATCTCAGAATTATTGTTTCAGGTTGTGTACTGACTGAGGCGCAAGTTTGCACTACTTATGTTCATTCTGAAGTTTATCTTCACAACCATAAGGCTGGGGAATTTTTAAAGTGATTTTTAGTGAAAGCTTAAATTCTAGAGCACAAACTGGGGCTATGTCTATACTGGCAGTTTTGCCGGTAAAACATTTGTTCTTTGGGGTGTGAAAAAAAACTCATCCAACCAACAAAAGTTTCATCAACAAAAGCGCCGGTGTGGACAACACTGTGTCGGTGGGAGATGCTCTCTCACTGATGTAGCTACTGCTGCTCATTAGGGGTGGTTTAATTATGCCAAGGGGAGAGCTTTCTCCCTCTGGCATAGTGTGGCTACACGGGAGGCTCTACAGAGGAACAGCTGCAGCAGTACAGCTGTGCTGCTGTAAGGGTTTGCAGTGTAGCCATAGCCTGGCAACCTCACTGAAACAAGTACCTTCTCACCAAGTTGCCATGACATGGTCCAATTCTACCCTTACCTATCAGAGGGAAGAGACTGGGCATAGGACGATTTTCTGTGGTTGGTCTTTTCTCCTAGCAGGTCCTTGTCCCCACTTTGGTTTGCCCTGTAGATGTAATTCTTTGATATTTAGGAGTTAACGAAGTTGGATGGGGGGTTTATTCCTTCACGTGGACCACAGGAAACATCACAAAGTACCGTCTCAAAGAAAGGCCTGTAATGTGCTCCAGATCCCCTATATACCTGACGACCAACACCCACTGCTCCTGATGAATGATGAGGTTAGTATAATCCTCAACTGCTCTCCAACATGATATTTATCTGTAATTTCTTAGTGACATTCTCCACTCTAATATCCCATGCTCAGTCAGGGCAATCTCATATTTGAAAAACATCTGATACAAAAGTAGAGAAACAATGGGGGGGAGGGTAATATATTTTATTGGACCAACTTCTCTTGGAGTTCTTCTTCAGCTCTTTTTGTTGTAAGCTCGAAAGCTTGCCTCTCTCACCAACAGAAGTTGGTCCAATAAAAGATATTACCTCACCCAATATAGTGAGTCCAACATGGCTACAACAACAATAGAGTAGCTTTGAAATCGCCTGGAGATTGAGCCATTTTGTTTTGTGACCAGGCAGAGTTTTGTGAACACATAAGAGGGGTCAACCAAAAGAATCCCTCCAATGAACATCACTTAGAAGGAAACATAAGGGACTTAACAACATAGAGGACATGCATAGAGCGGCCCAGGATAGACAGGGATTACAGAGCCTTTGTTGTAGCGTAAGTAATGTTTGATGGTATGGGAAGGATTCAGATTCAGTTTTAGTTGTGCTTGCTCTTGCTACTGCACAAGGCACTTGTAGCCATCTTGTCTAAAAGTACAATTTTTCAAACATTTTGCTCCTCTAGTTTTTCTTAATTGTTAGGTAATCAGCAACACTACAGATTTTGGCCACTGTGCAAATGATGGTATGCAGAAATACCCACTTTTGAAATGGTAGCCCCAATCTTGGCATACTAATAAAAGCATTTGGATCAATAATAAGAAAAATAAAAACATGAAGAAAAATATCCTTTCTAGAAATCTAGAATCACTGAGTTCAGGAGTAGATCTTTATCAGAATTCATAAAACTGTCCAGTTCATCGCCAGCATTAAGTTTCCATTTCTGTAATTGGATGAACAAAAATGGCTGGGCATCATCAAAATTTAAAAAAAAAAAAGAACTTTTCTTCATCTACTATGACCTGCTTTTTGGCTAGAAATAATACAGCAATGTCAAATCTTAGATTGGAGAAATCCCATTTTAATTATATTAATCACCTCTGCCAAAATTAAGCAGCTCTGGCTAGTTCAGTGCCTATGTGAATTTAATGGCTCTCCTAAAATATTTCCTATTTCTTTGAGACTTTGGTGACTACCTCTCCTTGTCCACTGAGTCCACAATTAAAGTCTGGCATATTGGGTCTTTCCATGGCAGCAACCCAAGCACTTTGGGATCTGTCCCTGAAAAGTCTTACATAAGAGCAAGATGATATTATTATTATTTTATTATCTAAGGCAGTCTGATGGTGTGAATGCCTGATAGGAATTTGACAGAACTTTGAGCTGTAGGATGGATTTTGTTGTTGGTTTTTTTTAAATCTATGCTCGGTTGCCACAATGTGATAGGGACTGCTCTGCAGCTAAGGATAGCCAGAAAACAGCATGTTCCAGCCACTCTCTCTCCACCATCCCAACACATCCCTGGCATGCCCTCTACAAAAGGGACTACAAGGGAGGCCAGAGCAGAGCTGTTCCAGTGTCTCCACATTGTCCAGGGAAACATTGGTAATATTCCCCAGAGGCCAATTGTGCCCCTGTATTCTCCTGCAGCAGCCTAAAGGGACCAGAATAGAACACTGTCTCATCCAGGATGACAACTAACAAAGCACTCAATAGGAGATTTTTCAAGGGCACAAATGGGAGTTGGTCCCCCACCTCCCATTGACTTCTAATGGAACCTGGGCACCTAACTGCCCTTGAAAATCTCCTCAACCAATAAAATGCCAAGCTAGAAGCATTACATTGCTGGAGCATGCTCTCACTGACTGACTTATGCTGAAGATAAGACTTTCTCTGAGTTTTTGGACACTTTTTTTTTTTACAGATGAACCCTTTAGAGATTGTCATGTACAGTGTGTCATTTAAGACTGCATATGATTGAAAGAAGAAGAAACAATATACAAGGCAAATATTCTGACTAGTCTTTAAAATAAAATACTATTTTTGTGTCAAGTAAATCTCAGGTTAAACATGTACTGCATGAACTGAGTGCAGGTTCCTACTCTGGTGTGAGTCCTTTCACATTTCCCCAATCTCAGCATTTCAATTTATTGTACACTAATTAGATAGAATTGTTGGTTGAAGTAAAGGAATGAACACCCAGTAATTACTTCATAGTAAAGTGTAATGAGTTTTGAATACTCACTTACTGTAAAAAATTGCAGCATAATAAATAGAATGCCGTTTTCTAACAATAAACTAGCAGTGAATTCTGTTAGTGTATTTCTTCATGAAACATGTTTATGGGATAGTCTTCCAATTTTATGGCTGAAGTTTATCACCATAAGGTGCATTTCATGACAGCTGAATAACTACATTCAGTTAGACTTGTCACCATGTGCCTTCAGTATCAAGACACATGCTGATTGTATCAAATACTGTTGACTGTCTTAGTGCTGGAAATAGAAAAGATGATTACATTGTTCTTCTTAGATGTGATGTCATATTATTCACATTGCAAGGAACTGAAGGTCAAGGTTGTTTAAGCACATAGGAAACACCATCTGTTGAAAGCTTCATAATGTGATGATAACATGCTAATAGGCACAGACTAGTTTTATATTAATGTTTCTATGATTTCTTACGCAGAGGCAGTACAAAGGTATTCTGAAAAGTGAGCAAGTCACCCATTATTGCATTTAGATAGAAAACAGAACAATGCCATGTGATAGTCTGCACTCATTTATTTGCATCACAAAGGGAAATAAGAAAAAAACTATTAATCAGTAAAATTATAGTAAAGCAGTGATATGCTGTCAATATTTTTAGGAGGGGAGTCCTACAAAAAATTCCTCTTAGCTTGTGATTAAACTTAGTGTAAAAAAAAAAGTGATGGGGCTATGAAATCTATTGATTTGATTTTAAATAATAAAAGATTGCTCATAGTCCTAATCATAGCAAGCAAAACCCTTGGCAAAACAATTTACATTAAATGCTTATGGTTGAAATGTTTGTAATTTGTTCCTGAAAAATTCAGTGAATACATGGATGCTATGGGCACAGTATTAAATCTGTGTAATTTGAAAGAGGGTAAAGAAAGACCTCGAAGATGTTCCAGGGGTAGCTTTCCCCAGGATCTTTGTTTTGTTTTACAGGTACTTCGTACATTGTGAATTCTACTGCATTCCTTGCTGTAAACCTGCTGGTCTTCATGGGCTGGAGGTGGATCTGAGAATTTAGCACAATCTGCCAAGACCTGAATGTGGTATACTATATATGACAAAGACAAAGAATGAGGGGGACAAAAAAATATTCATGCAGGAGACAAAATGCTGTGGGATGCACCTCTCTCGGATAAATTGGTCCTTCTATAACCTCAGCCTCATGAGTCTTTATTTCCAATGTAAATACTTTTTCAATAGTAAAATGGAGGGGACACCAAACCTGTGTGAAATGTAGGTAACTTTGGAACTGAGTGATGTCCCTCAAAATGAAGAACAGGTGAAAGGTGCAGCAGGACCATGATTCTGACACTGTAAGATGCCTCTACCTGATTGGACATGGCATGGCACCCTAGCCTAGAGGCAACCCTTATTGGTTGCCTTATTACCATGGAAGCCATAAGAAGCGGTGAAAAGAGGGGATTTGACCTCTTTGTCCCACTCTTGAGTAGTTTTAGCTTGTTACTGCCTAGCTTGCTTTCTTCCCTGAGCAACAGTACCTATGGCTCTACCCTATGTACAACCAAAGAGCAGCGATCAGTCAAAGAGCAGCTGATCTGTAACTGCATATTTTAGGCTGCAGTCTGCGGCACAGGCAAGTAGGCAGATGGAGGAGGTGACTGCTTGTGCTGAAGTAGTGATGCCATCAGGAAGAAAAGAAGAAAATCAAATGGATCTTTCACCATCATTTTAATCTAATCTGGGACCATAAACATTAAAGTGCCTTGATCATAACCATATGGTATTGCATTGTGTAACCCCCACACCTCCTGGGTGTGGTGTTTTGTCCCCTCTAGTGGCACTGAGGCCACTTAGAGATTAATTAATCTGCTATAGCCTTAGCTAAGGGCCATGTGGCTTTTAGCTCATGCAGTAGAGGCTCATGCATTTAGCTCCAGAGGTCCCAGCTTCAATCCTACCCACTAACGACTGGGGTCTGTCATGTTACAATTGCATAGTGTCTCTACAGGGCAGAAGTACTGTTGTTTCAGTGCCCTTACTGCATTTTCATCCTTTAAGATGTTCGGGTTTCTTTTAAGTTTAACATTTTCTTCTGAATTTCCCGGGTTTAACACATTTGGTTTTGGAATAATTGCAACATCCACTAATTTATTTTACCCTATGTTACTGATATGTATTGTCAACCTTAACTCCATCTTAATGTAACTTTTGTCTGGGAATATATATGTTAATATAAGGAATAGCTACAGTTGTTGAAATTATTTTATATTCTAAAACATGGTATTTTGAGATGAATTTAGAAGTGGTGTTAATATTTCTTTTGTTTTCTATTTTTAGTATTGGTATTTTGGTTAATGGGAGCAGTCCTTAAATACTATGATGTTCTGGGGATCATCTAGACCAGTAAGGGGTTCGCTGTCACCACCTGCCTTGTAATTTTGGGTGCCTTAATGCTATGATGTTATAGCTCAGCTCTGACACCAGTAGCCAGCCTACAAGCATCGAGGCTTCAACCATGGCTTCTACCTGTTTACTTATTCCTGGCAGGGACACTCCACTAGCCCTTCTGGTTCTAAGTCCATCTCCTGTGTTCTTAACTACTAGACACTTGGACTTTTGCCCTCTGGTTTGTGACCCCAGAAGAGTGAAACCTGTCCCCAATTATCAGTTCAGTTTGGCACACACACTCCACACAATTTTCCCAACAGAGACCTGCTCAGTGTAAAAATAAACAAAGTTTATTTAATAGATAAACCCTAGATTCAAAGTAAGGAAAAGCAAATGTATCCAAGTTACACAGAACATAAACATAAAGACGCAATCTGAGGCTTTACACTTCTCTATTAGCTAAATTCCCTTTTCTGATGGCTAGTGCCTCTGAACAGTTTCCTAGTATGTCCTCTGTCTTGGGGGGGATCTAGTGTTCTACAGACAGCACTCCGCTTCAATGTTGGCCCTCAGTTTCTGGATAGCTTTCACTTCAAATCCCTTCCCTTTTAACAGGGTTTGCATTTTTTCCCTTTCTCTCAGACTATGGTAATTCATGGTTACATGGAATTAGGAAACTCCCTCCTTCCTTAGGTTAAGGCTATACTACAGAGCGTATAGTACCGCAGTGCAGATGCTCTAAACCAACAGGAGAGCTCTTTCCTGTTGATTTAATTACTCCAGCCCCATGAGAGGTGGTAGCTATGTTGGCAGGAGCTCTCCTACTGACATAGCACTCTCCACACCAGCGCTTAAGTCAGTGTCACTTATGTCGCTCAGGAGGGTGGCTTATTCACACCCCTGAGTGACATAACTAATAGGGACCTAAGCTGTAGTGTAGACATGGCCTCAGTTTTTCAAGATTGGAGTTTTCTTTTCAGTTTCATTGTGTTTCCATTAACTTTAATAGTCCACCATTGTCTTTCACTCAGTTGCACAATGCTCGGTGCTTGCAGTTAGTTTTATGTAATCAATTTGCCTGAGAGGAGACCCTGCCTACCTGACTCCTTCACCCCTTGTTGTGAAATGCTGCTGCAGTTGCAACTCAGACTATGTACACACTACACCTTAAGTTGACATAACTTATGTCACTCAGGAGTGTGACTAAGTCACTCCCCCCCCAGAGCGACATAAGTTACCCCAACTGAAGCACCGGTGTGGACAGCACTGTGCTGCCAACATAGCTACCACTGCTCACGGTGGCTGGAGAAGTTAAGTCAACAGGAGAGCTCTCTCCCGTCAACTTAGATTGTCTGCACTAGCAGCATTAGAGTGGTGTAGCTGTGCCACCGTAAGCTCTGTGGTGTAGCCATAGTCCTAGTTACAATTACCAAGTTCTACACCTATACGTATGCATACATTCATACCCATAACTTGTGAACAAATCTCCGAAAGACCATCAACATTACAAGCTTTCAAAAAAGACATTATTTGACATATATTTATACACAACTAGTTGTGTATACAATATGTATACAACTAGTTCATTCATGTGCTTATTCTTGTGGTTCAGTTCCTCTGTTCTCCCTGTGGAGAGACTTGACCCTGATTATCACAAGGACATATTTACAAATAAGCACATTAACAATAACTTGTGTAAAATATCAGATATGGAGCTGCTCAGAACTTAACACTAAACAGTCATGTTGGGTTATGCTCTCTAACAAACACCTCCAATGAGACCAGCTCAAAACTAGTGTCAGAGAGAGGAGGGAAACAAGGGGCAGAGAGACTGTAAGGGAAAAATTTAGCTGGGGCCATAAAGACATGAAAGGAGGGTGTCCACCAGCTTCTGCTTTTGAGGCTTGCTGCTCATAGTGCCCCACCCCGTCTCTCTGGCACGAGTGAGGAATTCACGTCAGGGGTTAGGATGTTAGCTTGGGATTTAAGATGAGGGATCAATTCACTGCCATGTCACAGCCCTGGTCTATACTATAGAGTAGGTTGACATAAGGCAATTTACATCAACCTAACCCTCTAAATGTCTGCTACACTAAAATGCAACTTCCGCTGATGTAACTCGCCCACTGCACTGACTTAATAACTCCACCTCTGTGAAAGGCATAGTGCTTAAGTTGATGTAAGTTAGGTCAATGCAGTGTTAGTGTAGACACTGAGTTGCTTATATCGACTGTTGCTGCCTTTCAGAAGCCATCCCACAATGCCTTACATTGGCAGTGAAATTGGTGCAAGCGCTCCTGGTGAGGATGCGCACCGCCGATTCAAGGAGCGTAGTGTGGACATGCAAAAGCAGTTTAATTACTGTGGTGGCTGTACATCGACTTAACTTAGGTTGACTTAATTTTGTAGTGTAGACTTGCCCACAGACTTCCTCTGTGATCTAGGGCAAATCCCGTAGGCCCAGAGCCACAAACGGAGTTAGTCGTTGCAAAGCTGAACATTGCAACACCTAACTGTTAGGCACCTAGAAAATCACTGGAACATGATCTATAAAACCTGAGTCAGGTGCCTATGCTCCCTATATAATGAATGGGGGGAGATGGGCACCTCAGAATGGGATCCACAAAAACCAGCTTCTTAGGCAGCTCCCTGCCTAAGCAAGCCAATGGAAAATGCTGACTAGCGGGGTATGTCATAAGCACCTTCTCCAATGGAGTTAGGCACCTCTCGCAGCTTGCAGTCCTCAGCCAGGACTTTTAGCTAAGTGGTTAAAGCACCCATACCCACAAGATGCGGGAGACCCGGGTTCAAATCGCTTTTCTACCTGATGGAGAGAAGGGCTCCCTCAGTCTCTGCTGTTGAAGCTGCTCCACTTTGGATTAAATAATTAAAGAGTGACTAGAGCAGGGGGACTGGAAGTTGGATCTCTCATCTGGGTGCCCTAACCACCAGCCTCTGGAGTCATAGTCACTTGCAGTCTCTCTTTTTGGCCCAGTGATTATCCAAGTATTTAATTCAGTGTGGAACAGCTTCAACAGAAGAGAGGGAGACATTCCAATATCCCCTAGCCCAATGGTTAACGCACTCTCTTAAGAGATGGGAGACCCCAATCAAATCTTTTCTCCTCCTTACGCAAAGAGGGGAATTGAACTGAATCTTCCACAGCCTGAGTGACTGCTCTAACCACCAGTCTAAAAGTTATACAAGAGGCTCCTCCTTGTGCTGGATTTTGAATGGGACCAGATCCAGTAGGCGTGCTCAGAGTATGGCTCTAGTCTAGCGGATCAGATCCTGCAGCCAAGATAGGCATTTCCCCATCTATCTTCCTCTGGTGTGTGGATTGCACTGGAGCTTAGTCACTAGATAGGTGTCTGGAGGCCTAGAGCGAGGCAGCTGTGCGCATGCCCAGAGGCAGTAACTTAAGCACCTAGGGAACTTTTACAGTGGACGTTTGGGTGCTGAGTGAGTTGAGGCACCTACTGGGGTCGGGCAGTAGCTGAGAGGGGGTTTTGTGGATCGCTGTAGTGCTTAAAACTGGGATTTAGAGACATACATTTGGGGTTTAGATGCCTTACTTAGTCTCTGTGTGCCTTATTATCACCATTTTATGGAGAGGTAACTACTTTCCTACCCAGAGACAACCAGTGCCGGACTGATGGTGGGGGGGGGCAGAGTGAGAGCAGCTGGCTTCAGCAGTGTTACTGAGCGTGCTCAGTCTATGTGAGCATGCTCAGTACAAGCCAAGCAGCAAATCTTGGGGAGCACATGATCCTACATCCACCCCCACCGTGCATCACCTCTGTCCCTACCTCTCTGTGGTGTTGTGAGAATAAATACATTAAAGACTGAGGTGCTCCAATAAAACAGCAGTGGGGTCATATAAGTAGCTAATAGACTATTCCAATCATGCTCCCTCCCACCCCACCCCTAACCCCAGACCTTTGTGCCATGGGGTCATGCAGAGACTGGAGAGCCTCCTCTGTGGCTGGCAGGGTGTGCCTGTGGAATTCATAGGGACGGGTGTGGCCACAGTGCAGGTCTGAATTCCCTTCCTGGTATCCTGGAAGTTGAGAAGTATGATGAAGTCAACAGACATACTCACATAGGTAAGGATTCAAGATTCATTCTTTAAATTGCAGTCTTGTGTTATTTTATCACACAATTATTTTCTCCCCTAGTGAAAAACTTCTAACTTCTCCTGTTGGTTAGATTCCTGAACACTGAGTCAATCTGTAACAGAGACAATACTGCTCTGGTTTATGGTCTGTCCATTTTAAGATAATTGTGAATAGTTCAGATTATGTATGAGAACCTGGTAGTCAGAATTGTCAGTTTGGTGGGATTTTTGTTTATTTTTTATTTGAAGAGAAGGGATGGCAGAAAAAGAAAAGAAAGACAAAGGTCAAATAATCTTCAGTACCTAAATAATTGTTATAAAATTTTAGTAAGAAAATATTGCATAACAAAGAAATAATCTTCTTCTGCCCAGTAGTATTTTAGCCTGACAGTCTTGCCCTATTATTCATATTATCAAACAGCCTGGGTCAGACTATGCAGCTCCTATTATGGAACACACCTAATGTTACTTTCTAAATTAACTATATTCAAATGAAGGCTTGAAAAGAAAAACTACCTATCACACCAAAGTCTTAAAACAAAACAAAAAGCACATATTACCACTTTAGGGACACATTTGTTGCCTGCTGTTGCCATTATATATGTCATTTCAGTCCTGCAGTTAGCTATAAACCACATCTTTTTCCAGAGAGAAATAAAAGACGCCTAAAGGGAAGCAAGAATGGAAAGCATCCTTTAAATGACTGATTTACAATTGGTAAGGAGATACAATATGAAAACTGGAGCTTTCTTACTGTGTCACTGTCAAAACTCTCCGAGGGCTCTTGCTTTAAAAGACCACCCACCCTCCACCCTCCAGGCCAGCCTGATGCAGCAAACGATAGCATGACATGAAGCCGCCACATAGTAGAATCAGGTTCTAAGCTACCATGTAAGGCAAGAAGTTTTTTTAGAAGGAGAGAATGAGTTGGTACACTATTGCATTATAAGCACCTCTGTCTGATTTCCTCTTAAAGACTGTACACAGAAACATCAGTCTTGGTTCTGGTAGCCCATCCTGCCACAGCATATGCAAGGATGAGAGAAATAATAGGCACTCAAAATAAAAGCTATTGTGGGGGAAAAAACCTTAACGCTCATTCAATCCAGCCATCAGTGTGATGCTCTTTGTGAGTGGGAGCAAACCTTCTTAGGCTGGCTAGGTGCTGGCCTACATGATCATAAAAATAACTAGATAAATATACACCCCTTCTCTGGAGTACGAAATATTACAGTTTGTGTTCAAATAAAGCCTGTAGGATTTCGGAGCCTGCACTGAGTCAGTCTCTCTCTGAGATCAGTTCTGTATTACATACAGGAAGCCCAAGCTCGTTTCCACTGAGGTCAGTGAAAATTTTGCCATTGACTTGTATGAGAGCAGTTGTCAGGTCCGTACCCGGGAGTACTTTATTCCGGAGGATTCCACCTCCATCAGATCTGCACACTTGGAGTACAAGAGAAATTTGGGGCTATGCCACTCTGCATTGTTGTGCAAAAAACACAATTGGTTCTCAGCCCTTATATTGTCTGGGCCAGTAAGGGGCAGTCTGTCTTGTCTATTTATATTATAAGCAGAAGTGGGCAACGTGTGGTCTGTCTGGGTAATCTGCTGGCGGGCCACCAGACAGTTTGTTTACATGTGCACGGCTGCCCGCAGCTCCCAGTGGCCACAGTTTGCCATTCCCAGCCAATGGGAGCTGTAGGAAGCGGCGCGGGCTGCAGAGACGTGCTGGCCTCCGCTTCCCGCAGCTCCCATTGTCCGGGAATGGTGAAATGCAGCCACTGGGAGCTATGGGCACCCATGCAAATGTAAACAAACTGTCTGGCGGACTGCCAGCGCATTACCTTGATGGGCCTGTGGGCCACAGGTTGCCCACCTCTATTACAAGCCCTTTGGAGCAGAGACCTATAAATGAGCTCCTTGCTGCCTCCCTTGATCAAGTGTCTGCGGAACTGATCCCTCTCCATTGCCTGTGTATTTATTAAGGCCAAGTTACTGTTTAAATCACCGTGTCTGGTAAGTTTCAGAGTAGCAGCCATGTTAGTCTGTATTCGCAAAAAGAAAAGGAGCACTTGTGGCACCTTAGAGACTAACAAATTTATTTGAGCATAAGCTTTCGTGAGCTACAGCTCATTTCATCGGATGCATTTGCATCCAATGAATCCAAATGCATCCGATGAAGTGAGCTGTAGCTCACGAAAGCTTATGCTCTAATAAATTTGTTAGTCTCTAAGGTGCCACAAGTACTCCTTTTCTTTTTGCGTGTCTGGTAAGTATTCGGAGTAGAGCTACCTCACTTTCTGTCTCAGGTTTTGTAGTATGCCAGTATTTTTGATTCCAGGGCATACCTCATGAAATCTTTCCTCCCCGTGTTTCTTTTGTACATACTTCCTGCTATTCCTTTCTGAGTTCATTTTTTATTAGGTTTTTAAACTCCTATTAACTTCGGGATCTCTAGGTCATTTTTTTCATTTTTACAGCATTTTTTCTACTCTGTCTGCCACCTTGTTTCCTGGTAAGCCAACTTATGCTGGAATCGATGCTGTTTCCCATCTCTGCCAATTCTGTTGTTAGTAATAATATTTAATTAATTATATAATTTCTGCTATCTGAAGTCCCATTTTTAAGTCTCAGTAGTCCTGAGAGTGAATCTGATGAGATGACAAAGGAGGTAGGCTGCACACTCAGTATCCAACATAACGCCACCGTTACCCCTTCCAGTTTAGCTGTCATAACAACTACAAAAATTGATAGTCTTTATTCCAAGTGTTGAAATGCAGAATGCTGTCCCCACTCTCCTGGTTTTATTACCTTTACACCCATCTGTATACATTTGTCAATGTTTGTGCCATTTATCACATATATATATACATTTCTCCCCCCCCTTCCTGCCCACTGACATGTCTTTATAGGCCCAGGTATAGCCCTGCTCTCTTTAATTAGCTCAAGGGGGGCTCATCTGTTCTGGCACAGGGACAGTAGGCCTGGTCTACTCACAGGTACCAGCTACCCTGTGACTGGGAGAAAAGGTGTGACGGAGATAAGGGCAGAGTGTTTTTCTGTTGATATTAGGGCTGGGGTTATCAGGGATTGTGCTATCCCTTGAGCCCTCCCAGTTGCCCCAGAGGGAGGAACCCAGATGATAGCTGCCCAGATGCAGCCCAGCGGACAGCTCCATTTCAGAGCTGTCTGAGACTGTGCAGCTCCCTTAAAGATCTTCACAGGAAACGGTTAGTCAGCCATGGAGACCTGCCCTCTTCTGTGTGGAGCTGAGGGGGTATATGAATGTGAAGGTTCTCTGGCATATCTGCCGCAGTGTTCCAGGAGAGCAGTGCCGTGGACTCTACTTTTTGTGTGGTCTTTTTTTAGTTTGTGTGGTCTTTTATTCTCTCCGAGAAGACTCCCCTCAGCTTATCCAGAACACCTTGTCCAGTTCTGGGAGAACACTTTATCCTGTTCTCTGGGATCCAAAAAACTCAGTTTAACTCCAGATTTCATCGCTCAGGTACCTTTATTTGGCATACAGCAAAGCAAATCAGATTCAGGCATAGGGGGTGGGTACTGGGTGTACCACAGCTCCAAAGTTACACAGACACCCTCTACTTTCATATACATTTACACCTCTCATTGCCGCTGCACTGTTGCAGTCGGAGATCGCGATCAACAGGTTGGTGACCACTGTTTTATGGTATTTCGTGACTTTTGGGTCTGTCACCATATAACCGTAATACTCTATGAAGATAGTTTTCATACATCTACATTACTATACATCACATCACACATTTTTGGCTTGGCTTGGTTGCTTTGCAGGAACAAATTCCTGTGCAGCATGCACTGTCTATGCATTGTCCAAGCCCGACCTCCTCTTTACATTCCTAATTTATCTTGTCTATTATTTGTAAATGGTTCCCTGCAGTGTTCTCCCTCTTATCTTAGCTGGCTCAGACAGTCTGTCATTTTCAATCTAATGATTTGTTTATGTCCCTACTTCCATTCGCCAAGAAATGAGGCCTCCTTCCAGGTGCTGATTACTCATGTCAGGCCAGGCCTCAACTCAATCTTTAATTACATGGTCACATATCATTTTTGCTTTAACATATCTAAGGATCTTCAAAGTTGGAGAAGGCACATGGCTGACAAATTCTTTGCTCTAGGGTTTTACCCGACCAGGATTTAGGAGCTCAGCTTAGGCACTTTCTTTTGAAAACTTCCCTGATGCTCCCTGCAGGATATAGAGTCACTGCCTCTTCTCCCAGCACCACAGCTCACCATGATCCTAGTCTGTTTCACACTATACAAGTAAACAAGTAAAGTTTATGGTGCAGATTTTCCTCACTACTCAGCAGGCCTCAGTCAAGGCTGGAGCTATAGAGTTCCACTCAGCTACATGCTGCAGACATCTGTGTAGCAATATGTGCCCAGGTGGGTTTCCAGTGTTTTTGGACAAGATTGTCAACATTCAGGTAGTGTCTAGCTACACAGTTCCAGACTATGGAATTCATACATACTACTTGTGATTGTTGGAAGCCGATAGATTTTTGAAGTCCTAGAAACTGAATTCCCTTATGATTTTCCACCCCCACCTTTATCATTAGCCTTATGGCAGTGGTCTCCAATCTTTTTACACCCAAGATCACTTTTTGAATTTAAGGGCAACCCAGGATCTACTCCGCCCCTTCCCCAAGGCCCCGCCCATTCCCCAAAGCCCCACCCTGCCCATTCCATCCCCCGCCCTCCATCGCTCGCTCTCCCGACCCTCACTCACTTTCACCGAGCTGGGGCAGGGTTTGGGGTTTGGGAGGGGGTGCAGGATCTGGGCTGAGGCCGAGGGTTTGCAATGTGGGAGAGGGCTCTGGGCTGAGCCTGGGGCAGGGGATTGAGGTGCAGGAGGGGGTGAGGGGGTGCAAGCTCTGGGAGGGAGTATGGGTGCAGGAGAGGGGTCCAGGCTGAGGCAGTGTTGGGGTGCAGGAGGGGGTATGGTGTGCTGGCTCTGGGAGGGTGGTCAAGGCTGGAGCAGGGAGTTGGGGTACAGGAGGGGGTTCAGGGTGCAGGAGAGGGTATGGGTGCTGGCTCTGGGAGGGGGCTCAGGGCTGGGGTATGGGGTTCTGGCTCTGGGAGAGGGACACTTACCTCGGTCGGCTCCTGGTTGGCTGCGCAGCAGAGCTAAGGCAGGCTCCCTGCCTGCCCCAGCCCCACTCAGGAATATTGGCACCTCCTCCCCATCACGAGCCAGGTCACTCTGCCAGCCAGTAGTGCACCACATGGCCACGCTGCCCCCAGAAGGGGCCAACGTGCCTCTGCAGCTCCTGGGGGAGGCACATGGCTCCATGTGCTGCCCCTCTATGCAGGTACCGCCCCTGCAGCTCCCATTGGTCACAGCTCCCTATTCCCAGTCAATGGCAGCTGCGGGGCTTGGTGCTTGCAGGTAAGAGCAGTGTACGGAGACCCCTGCGCCTCCCTTCCTCCTCCCCGCACCGCAGGGCTGCAGGGGCATGCTGGCCACTTCTGGAGCGGTGTGGGGCCATGGCAGGCAGGAAGCCTGCCTTAGCAGCAGGCAGCCCTGCTGCACTGTTGCAGTTGGAGATCGTGATCAACAGGTTGGACCACTGTTTTATGGTATTTTGTGACTTTTGGGTCTGTCACCATATAACCTTAATACTCTATGAAGATAGTTTTCATACAGAATAAAAAACAATTCTGTGAAAATTACTACGAAGAGGCATGCAGTGTAGTTGTAGCCATGTCGGTTCCAGGATATTAGAGAGACAAGGTGGGTAAGGTAATATCTTTTATTGACCCAACTTCTATTGGTGAGAGAGACAAGTTTTCAAGCCACACAGAGCTCTTCTTTTGCTCAGAGCATCACCTGAAGAGGAACTGTGTGTGGCTCAAAAAAAGCTTGTCTCTCTCACCAACAGAAGAGGCCTGCACGCTAGCGCTCCTGAGGCCGTACATGAATTTCTTCTAACAAACACTTGAGAAATGTAATCACAGTAATCTTGATGAATCACAGTAATCTTGATGAATTGACACCTTAATGGGTTTTATGTTCCTTTAGCTTACAGATTTCCCCATTTCATTGGTTGTGACGTACAAACAAGTAAACTGAGTATAACAGAAGTTGGTTTTATGTGGCATCTTGCACACTCAAAGTATCCCAAAACTGTTTCCAAAGTAATGAGTAATTCAGTGACTGTGGAGGCAAACAAGCACTCAATATATGCTCACCAAAAGCCTTGAAATAATCATTATAATGAGAGAGGGAATTTTTGGCCAAGACACATCACTTACCTCCATTCTTTTAAAAATGTCTCATGGGATTTTTAAATTGCCTTTGGAGAGCTACAGAGCCCTGACTAGTCCTTTGCCAGGCAAAACTCCTTAGAAGTGAACAAGAGTGATTTTTGGCTTAAATCTAATTACTTATCGTTATGACTGTGGTCGTGCCCAAAGGCCCCAAGCAGTGCTGGGGTTCCACTGTACTTGACAATGTACAAACACATTGTCCTTTCCCCAGAGAACTTACTATCTACTTTAAGACAAGCTGTAATGAGTGAGTGTAACACACAATCAGAGCACAGATGTGTGGAAAGACAAGGGTAATAGTAATAGCAGCACATGGTTACATAGATTACTTGTGGGCATAGCCAATGGTTCAGAATAAGTTTCTTCAAAAGCATAAATGCACTGTTTTTCTTTATCAGTTGGCAGTTTCCTGTAAGCATC
Organism: Dermochelys coriacea; assembly: GCF_009764565.3. Lineage (NCBI taxonomy): Eukaryota > Metazoa > Chordata > Testudines > Dermochelyidae > Dermochelys > Dermochelys coriacea. The sequence goes on from NC_050069.1 coordinate 200,084,524, forward strand.
ACTGTTTCCCGTCGTAATCCAATCATACAGCTAGACAATATGCAGGTTTACTACTTTGTCTGGAATGGTTAGGTTCTGGCATTCCTATACTGAGACAATACCCCTTTTGATTATTGACATATATGGCCAGTTGCACCAGTGCATCTGAGAAGAGAATTTGGCCTATTGTATTTGCAGTTGAGTATTTCACTGAGCATTAATATTAAGTGACACATTGATTACTGCTCTGATGGAATATTCATTCTCACATTTCCATATTACATGCTGGCATCTTGTTTAGGAGTCTTTCGTGTGGGCTCGTTTAGAAAAATGATCCTTGATACAGTACCCCAAGCACATAAAACAGGGTAACACTTTAAATGATGTGCCTTGAGCTTTAATTTGGATACAATAAGCCAGTTTTTGTCATGTTTATTAAATTCAGTTGACTTTTAAAAGAGCACCCTCTGAGGCTCATGAATATGCAGATTGTAAGTCTGGTTGGTATAGAATGAAACCCAAAATTACATTAGCACTAAATGTGTAATTACATTTTGAATAATCAGTTAACAAGTATTCTAATTAGCATTTAACAAGAAGAGAGCTATGTGGTAAGAAGTTAGATATTGCTCTACACCGGGGTTGCAGCAGTCAGTTGTGTTTAGGAGGTTGAAAACGAGGCCTGCGGTGCACCCGAAGAATGTGCTGGGGTCTGCTCAGATCCACACATACCAACAGGGAGGCAGAATACCTCAATGATTGCTTGATTCAAAGCCCATGGAAGTCAATGGCAAGACTCCCATTCAGGGGCGGATTTACCGTGAAACATACCGTGCCCTGGCACAGAGCCCCCCCAACTACAGGGGGCCCCAGAGCCGGGCACTCAGGCAGCCCGCTCCATGCGGGGGGACTGTGGGGGGCAGGTGAGCAGGGAAGCTCATGGGCAGCCACAGGGGAGCAGGCAGGAGGTACAAGTGGTGGCGAGCGCCGCCAATGCAGGCTAGAGGATGCAGGAGGAACACAGGGCAGCCGCACAGCTGGCCAGAGAGAAGCGGCGCTTTGAAGGGGAAACTGCTGCTTCTCTCCGACAACCAGCTGCGTGGCTGCCCCCTGCTCCTCCAGAGTCCTCTGGCCTGCTGCCTGGTGAGCGGCAGCTGGGTGCAGCCCACGGGGGAGAGGGGCAGCTGAGGGACCAGGGGCTGGCCACCAGAACCGGCACAGAGTCCGTGGGCAGGGGGGGCTGGCTGGGGGCTAGGGCTGGCCACAGGAACCGGAGCAGAGTCCGCAGGCGAGGGAGGTGAGCAGAGATGAGCACGCAGAGGCAGCAGGGACTGTGCCCCCCCCCCGCCAGCTGTTCTCATTCACCCCTGCTAATGCAGCCCAAGAGAGTAGAATGCAGCTCTTCATGCAGACAAATGTTTGAACGTAAGAAAATACCTGATGTGGGAAGGATACAACAAAAGTCATTGATTCCATGCTTGGCAGTGCAGAACAGGGGCTGCTGGCTCCACAGTTTCTCCAGAGAACAGTGTGCATCCTTCCTAGGGCTAAACTGATTGTCGTAGGGCTTGTCTACATTGGCATTTTACAGTGCTGCAACGTTCTCGCTCTGGGGTATGAAAAAACATCCCCCGAGCGCAGCAAGTTTCAGTGCCATCAAGCACCAGTGTACACTGTGCAACAGCGCTGGGAGCCTTGCTCCCAGCACCAGTAGCTATTCACCTCATGGAGGTGGTTTTTTTTAGAGCATTGGTAGAGCTATCTCCCAGCGCTCTGCCGTGATTACACAAGCTGTGGTTTGACTAGATATAACTGAAAGTGCCTCTTTACAAAATATTACTTATGATGTCTTAATTGATGATTTTGTAAAGAAAAAGTGTAGAAAAAAATGCTATCTGAATAAATATTTTTTTTCAATTGAATTAAATAAGTTTCTTCAGAGGAAGTTAACTTTTATTTTTCCATTCATGCATCATCTATACTTTTTATTTTTACACGTTTTTCACGTTAGTGTAATGCAAATACAAGCTCCCATCTAGACCAGAAGTTCTCAAATTGTGGTCCGAGAACTCCATTCAGGTGGATCGAGGAAAGGTTATGATGGCTTTTTTATAAAGCGCTCTTATCCAAAGTGCTTTACAGTAGTTAGCTAACGGTACAAACAGTATTTGGAAAGATCATTAAGTGGTCCGCCGAGAGCCTCAGCACTTTTCAAGTGGTCTGTGAAGAAAAATTTAGACTACAAAAAACAATCAAGGTACCTCACTTTATTTTCATTTACTTCCTGTTACTTATAATATAGAAGGAGGATGAAGAATAAAAAGAATGAAAAATGGCGGATGGGGGAGATAAGAGAGAATGTTCTTTTTCTTGGCTGGGTCCCGTGGGAGGAAGGCCCAAAAATGAAGCTGAGCACAGGGCCTCACTAACTCTAAATCCGCCACTGCTCCCATTGTCTTCAATGGGCTTTGGATCATGCACCTAATTAGTGGACCGCAGGGTTGGAAGCTAGTGCTGTTTGTGTAACTACCAATGACTCACCATGTTACCTGGGGCAAATCACTTCAGTTTCCCCATCAGTAAAATGGTGACAATAATACTTATTCATCATGACAAAATGCTTTGAGAGGCATGGATGGAAGACACAAATGCAAAATGCCATTATTAATTGTGAGTGGGATTGTGGTCTAACATGGGAGGCTGTGTGTCAGGTTTCTCTTCCTGGCTTTGTCGCTAACTGACTTGGGCATTTTCAATGGAAGTTATGAGCAATCCCCACCGCTCAAACTTGCAATCTTAATCTGTACAGTTTAATGTCCTACATGCTTTATCTGATATTGTATCTGAGAATTCAGAGTAAATTGTGTGTTTTCTATTAAAGTGTCCATAAATATCTTAATATTGTTTTTTTTCAGATTTGGTGTACTTATAATAATATGAAATGTTGAGCTTATATATTTTCAGTATATTGTTAAATTTCAACCGATGGTATTTTCACTTGCTCAGTTGCTTTTCAAAGCAAATTAATGTTTGCACTGATTTTTTTTCTCGACATTTGACTTTCCCTTCAACTTAAGTATTCAAAAGCTTTTAGCCTAATAGATTTTTAATAAATTGATTCAAATGAAAAGCATTGTGACTATGTGTTTACAGGTCCTCCTACATAAATAAGGGGCCTGTGGTTGTTTCCACTGAAGTCAGTACCTGAGGTTATAATTTTTAATGTTGAAGAAATTAACACATTTTAAAGTAGTGAATTAAAAAGAATGAATTGTTGCATCAGTGAAAATAACACATTTATATTATGTCTGACTGTGGATATAGAGCTCGGACAGCAATCCAGGAGAGCAGCAGCTAATAGTTAAATCAAACTTGATGGTGGAAGGAGGCACAAGAGGGCATGAAGAAATGCACAAGAGGAAGAATATACATGGAGTGGTCACAGTCCCTGGAGAGAACAGCTGTTTGCTAGAAGTGTGAAGGCTGAAGATGGGATTCTTGAGAGTAGCAGACCAGGCAAAACATTTGTTATAGTGAAATTATAGTATGTTGCAATACACTTAATAGTCTAATTTTACAGAAGTGATACAGTTGTTTACTGTGGTGTTCAAGTACATAATAGTAGTTACTAATTTAGGGGCATATTCACCAGTTTGCTTCAGCTGCATGGCACAGCTCCAGTGATGCATGGAAACATAAGCGTGATTTAACTGGCCAGTAGAAATGAGTTTATGGCTTCCCTGTCTCACAAAGCAGCTGCAGTGTTCTAGTGAATCTGGCCCATATTTTAATAGTTTTATAATCCACTCTCATATTTACTCTAATCTACTGGTCAGTGTGTGTTATGTATCCCATGCTGTATCCAGTTCAGAGAGGACATGAGTCTGTTACAACCCTTAGCTTTGCTGGCCCTTTAGCTCATCCTGTAGTGTCTTAAGCTTGTAGCTCCAGAGAGCCTCTGTTCAATTCCCATTGTGTACCAAGATGGCAGTTGTCAGATATGTTATTAATCAAATTTTCAAAGGGGCCAGCTTTTCAAGTGAATTGTATCCACAATCAAGGCCAGATTTTCAAAAATGATCTCCTTTCAGTTGGACACATAAATAAAGGTCAGATTTACAAAAATTCTCAGCACCCAGGAGCTTCCATTGTGACATTTATGGCCAGATTTTCAAAGGAGCCTAATGCACTGCTGAGCTCTTTGAAAATCTGACCCCAGTTGTGAATACTGTAATCTTCTGAAAATTCCGGTTTATATTATTCTAGTTTACACTTCAGTATTTTCTATATGCTCTTGTTCTGAAACCAATTCTTAGCCATATAAAATAGTGCAATATCTGCTGTTGTGTATACTACCTTATTTGATTTGGTTTTCCTTTAATTTCTGCAGTCAAATTTCCAGTAGTAATTATATATTCGACAACGTTCACCCTCACTGGTGCAGGGAGGTGCAAATTGTACCTCTGAGGCCAGCCTGGTCCACTGTACCCCAGTGAAAGGAATGTTGGAATTCATCCTTGTGAGGGTGGAAGTGAGAACACCAGCCCTAGACGATTTGTTTTGGGTGCACCTTGAGTTTCTGTTAGAGATTACAAAGGAGTCAGTGGAGGAAATTGTTCAGTCAGTACATCCCAAGCTCCTTCACAGGTTCCCTCATCAGTCAGTGCTGCCCATTTGGGAGGCTGTGTTAGCTACACGTGGGGCCCACCAGCGGCGGCGAGGTAATGATATGGTGACCAGACAGCAAATGTGAAAAATTGGGACAGAGGGTGGGAGGTAATAGGAGCATATCTAAGAAAAAGACCCAAAAATTGGGACTGTCCCTATAAAATTGGGACATCTTGTCACCCTAGGTAATGACAACTATGTACTGCTGCAAGCTTTCTGGATGGATTTTTCATCACTGTTGGCCTCCATCCGGATTGGGGCCTCTGAGTGTTACTATAATACAAGGAGCAATAAATAATTAGCTCCTTACCCACCTCTGAGCGCTAGGTAAGCATTCTGCCTGGGTTCTGCACAGGTGCTCTTGTTGGGAAGAAGCTTCCTGAACTCTTTCCACCATAATGCTCCTGTCAAAGTTGAGTTAAACTGCAGTCCAGTTATCCTAGGACCAACTCTGTCTGTTCTCCCTCTGTAGAACTGTTACAGTATAAAACTAGTCTAAGTAAAATTCTCTCTTCGGCACCCACGTTAACTAGTTAACCCACGTTAACTAGTTAACTGTATTTACAAACAGCATGGTATAGGCAAAGTTCATCTTGATTAAAATGATCCCATGAAAATAGATCTTATTCCTCAGTAATTCCATAAAATTTGGTTTAGCATCATTACAGGAAATTTAGTTGTTTGTGCTTTCCTACTCTATGGCTGATATAAACCCAGTTTGTTGGTGATGAATCTCTAAAAGCTGATCCTTAATAGCTGATAGGAAACAGCTTTGCCAAAGAGCTGCTTCTTGTCCCCAAGTGGCTGCCACTGCTGGAGGAAGGAGAGAGAGTCCCTATTTGTCTGAAGAGATGTTGCACAATTTTCCTCTCCTTCTTGTACATCATTTTCATTCCATTGGTTTTATTCCTTCACTGCCTTGCACCTTGTCCAGTTATTTATGCCTATGCACAGTGGGTGTGAAACACTAACATTCTAGTCTGGCTTTGTTCCATATCCACTTTCGATTCATCTTTGTCAAGGTGTAGACAAATGCATAAGATGCAAGGTAGTGGAGAATTGGGTCCAGACTTACTCCTGATTTATACTGAGGTAACAGAATGTTCTGGGCCCAGGAACACCCCGGTAGAGTGTGCACTTTGCCCGGGGCTCTCCTCTAACACAAACTCTGAGCCTGATTCTCTCCTGCCTCACACAGTGTATAGTCATTTACACCTGTACACCACAAGTGCCATGTAGGTGTAAAATACTACCAATCCAGGTTCTGCAATCACGTATTAGTAAGGCTATGATTCTGTCACGGGGTCACAGAATCCATGATTTTAAGAGATGTCTGTGAGTTCGGGCTTCATCCTTGGGCATTGAGGCTTGTGCTTCAACCACGGGCGGCGGGCTCGGGCTTGGGCTTCAGTCCCAGCAGCAGGGTTTGGGCTGGGCTTCAGCCCCAGGCGGCGGGGGTCGGCTTCAGCCCTGGGTGGCGGGAATTGGGGAGGGAGTGCCACTTCCACCCCGACTCACCTCTGCAGGCCACCCAGCTTTTGGGTCAGTGTCAACACCTCTGCATTACATTGTAATACATTATTGTTCAATTGTTACACATTTTTTGTGGCTGTGACCAAACCCTCATTTTGTACATTTTTACCATGACTGTTCCGTGAATTTTGCCTAATTTTACCATGACAAAATTGTATCCATACTTATTAGCATTACAAACCTCACTTTACATAGCTATAAATGGCTATGCCACGTGTGAGAAGTGGGAGAATCCGGCCCAAGTTTTTGCCTTCTCCTCTAGAGCTCTCTGAAAGCAAAGAGGGAGTCATGACTCAGCCATCTCTTGGATTGGACTCCAACTTAACAGGGCCTTGCAAACTTATACCCCCCGACAGGAAAGTTAGCGCAAACCACCTGCACAAGTCCCCAGAGACTTTCTGGAAGCCAATTGATACTCTCCTCATCCTTTACTTCTTGCTACCTTTGCAAGAAGATGTAAGAAGAAGATGTAACAAGGTATCAACATTCTAACATTAGGACATGTGGGATGGTACAGACTGTCCCAGATGGATGGGGTTTGCCTCCCTAGAAAGTAAGCAAGAAGTATTGTTATTCATGCATCACTCAAGCACATGGGTGTCCTTATAGAAAAATCTCATGGACCTCAGGATATTCCCAGAGGGGTGGGTGTGTGTGTTAGTCTCTGTCCCCTCTCTTTCCTCCTGACAGCACTCAGCTGGAGTCATGTTGCCAAAACTTCCTGACCTGCAAATGGTCTTTCCTCTATTGAGTGGATTTGCTGACACGTGGGGATCTTCAGGAATTAGTGCTAGCAGGTTTGGCATTAATTCCTGTAGTTTCTCATGGGTCTGTCATGGGGATGATACCACATACAGCCAAACTTCCCTATTTTTATCTCCTTCTTCTGCAGCCATGAACTCTTAGGCTTAGGGAGCCCCAAGGGCATACTCTTCACAAGGAAAATTCACCCCAAAAGACCGATGTTTCAGGGAGTCATGAGCATGTGGAAATATGGGATTAGAATGGAAACTATTTTACAAATGTAAGTGGGCACTGCTTGGAACTTGCTATAATACACAAACTATTTAGAACACTTTAAGTACCAAATGAAAGTTACCACCTAGAGCTTTTCACTCTGCAATAAAATAAATGATGTCCAAGTTTTTTCAATTTCCTTTCTTCTTCTTTTCATCTGCCTTTTTTTCCTTTTGCCACTCTAACTGCTCCAAAGTAGAGGAAGTTTTGAAAAGTTACAGATAGCAGGGGAAAAAGAAAAGGGGAAAAGGGAAAAAACCCTAATAACAAACAAACATCTTTCATTCTATTGGCATAACTGGCAGAAAGGAAAAGGAGGAAATATAAAAATTCAAAATTTCAACATTCAGATCTTTTGGTTTTGAAGGAAAAACAGGGTGTTTTTTAAAAAAATAAAATTAAAAGACTCTTGTGAAAGTTTTCAGTTTTGAAAAAAGGCCATTTTCTTTGGAAAAAAGCTTTGAATGAAAATTTTGACCAGCTCTAGTAACTATGGATGAGAGAGAATAATACAAATACTCTTCCATACAAATGTATGGATTGTAACAAATTAAATAGTGCTTCAGCCTGTCCTTTTGCCTGAGATCAAGGGCCCAGTTCTGTTCCCATAGAAACCAGTGGGAGTCCAGTATATTATCAGTTTAATACCTTATATATCCTCTATCTAGGGATTAAATCCTGGACTGGAAATGGGATGAAATCAGTGATTTAACAGCTCTCTTAAAACTCTTACAGCAGACTGTACAACTTCATTGTTTCAGGAGTGTTATAACGCATATAGCAAGTGCCATCTTCTGGTGATGAAATTTTTTGCAGCACCAGTCAGTGTCATGACACTGATTTTTATACATTTTGGGGAGTCAGAATGAGTGATGTTGCTCAGGATTATGCCTAGCATATCATTTAAAAAATATATAACCTTGAACTGTAATGAAAATCATTAGGCAATCAGATATGTTAAACCAAACATACATCTCTTTTGTTTACTAAATGGCTACTGGTAGCAGCAAAGAGCTTCAGGCCTAACACATAAAATAAATCAATACGCGCATCTTAAAATATCTTAAATGTTTGAATTTATTAACAAACTATTGCATAATTACAAACAAGAGACACTGGAACCAGAAAATGTAATGATTACCAAGGGATCTATAAGCTAGTTTGGAAACAAAGGCAGATATGTAATAAACTGATTGCATTTCACTGAGATAGAGTTATAATCCTTAGCATATATGAAAACCTTTCACCATGTGATCTTAAAATTCTGCTCAAACAATTAATTAATCCTCATAATACCCCTGAATGGCTGAATGGTAGGTAAACATGTGTAGGCCACACAGTGAGTCAGAGGGAGAGTTGAGAGTCAGACCCACAAGTTCCGACATGCAGCAGTCTTCTCTATTAGACCTGAAGTTGGGTTATCCAGTGGTGATCCAGAGCGCACTTCCATGTGATTGCAACATTACTTCTGTCACTAAGGTGAAGCAACCATCACTCTTCAACCAGTGATAGTTGCTGCTAATTTTAGTCTGTTCTAGAACTCTCAGGATTTCCCAAAGCTTTTATTTGACTAACTGAACCTACAATAAAGAACAGCAAAAAGCAAGTTTCTTTTATACAGCTGCTTCATGTATTTTTATATCTGGTGACTGCTGTTTTATCAAATCTGCAGAGGACACCAAACTAGGAGGCTAGAACCAAAGGGCAAAGCTACCTGAAAATATCAGAGCAGTTGGAATTGCAGGCAATGAGGAGAGAACAAACAGTAATAATAAATGGAAAACTCTATACCCAGGGACAGGAATTAAACAGCACTCATACAAAAGGGGGAGATATTACCGAGCAGCTGCACTTACTGCATGAAAGTGAGTTTATTTTCCTCTGGCTCTTTAATCTTGCCTTTATCACATTTTCATGTAATCCAGCACTAGGGGTGCTGCAGGGTAGGTATGGGGATCTGATGTAAATGGGTAGGTGATCCTCAAGAAGATCTTTATCTTAAGAAATTATTAATAGTATGAAAGAGTTTGAGATGCACTGCACTAGACCACTGTCTTTGCATGGAATTAAACACATCTGTGAGTAGAACAATATGAAAGAGGTTCCCAGGTTTACATAATGCTATAATATTGTAAGAAGTGCTTATAGACAGATAGATAGATAGATATACTTGCTAGCAATATAGTCCTGTAACTGGATATCCATTATTGATGCTATTTTTATTTGTTTTCTTACTAAAATGTAATACAATTTTTTGGTAAACCTTTTGCATCGGTCTGATGCGAAACTCTCAAGGTTTTTAGAATGGTCTTGTCTGGGCCTCTCTCTTTGGCATTTGTATAATTTTGCTCAAGCATTTATTGGCCTGTTTTGCTGATCCCAGCTGTGGCGGGAATGTTAGACATGGTTGATTGTTGATTTTTCCATTGTTGCTTGTTAGGGAATTGAAAGCATGGCCTGATTTGGTATCCAGGCGAGACTGAATGCTCATTGCGTTTCACTGAGTTTGCGATCCTGTTGATCTCATATGGCACAGGCTGTTTCCATAGCACGAATTGCTCAGTTTGTAAGGCTCCTTGTTACAAATGTTTTTGCGCTTACTGAGGCATGAGAATCAAACTTGTCTGTGTTTGTATCATTTTTGTAAACAGTGCCTGCTACAATTCTGTTTGTCTGATTATACAGATGTCTAATCGCAGCAGACTTCTGTCTTTTTCCTCTTCAATGTAATGGTGCACATCCTAGCTTTACTATTTGAAATGAGTTGTCATCATTTTCAATATCAACACAATATTTGCGAGATTTGATGCTAATGTCTTTCATATCACATCCTTTTTTGAAAAATCAGGAACAGTTTTGTTTTGCATAATCTTAATTATTTTTTTTTGCAAATGTGGTAGTTTGACACACCATAGGTTGAACCCAGGACTCCAGAACTAAAAGTGTGAGCTCTACAAGAATAAATATCCTATGTGGATTGCCACAGAGAGGGACATGTAAAACAACCTCATCGCACACAAGCCCTTATTTACCTCCATTTTGGTTCTTGAGTCATTACCAGCAGGAACGAGAAATATTTTGCTTTTCAACTTTCACCTGCTTGACTGTAAATCATCACTGAAATCTCCTTTTCCTCAGGAAAATAATTCTTGCCCTGCTTCTTGCACTGTGAAGGAAATAAAATAATAAAACATTGCAATTGTTATAATCAGTATTGGAGAAAAACCCAATATACATATGCCATAAAAAAGCCTCAGCATTGCAAGGGGGCATAACTGTTTCTTCTCACTGCATTCCCCAACAGCCCAAGATGATACAGGAGTTTAGAGGGGATCCATTTAGTCATTCACCCCATCCCTTCATCAAACAGAGGGAGGGGTCTGATTGGGAAACTGCAGGCATTAGCAATATTAACATGAGGATTATCTTACATTTAACATCTTTCAAATGCAGATGAGCCTTTCACCTGTTTGCTTTCTTTACCAAGAATTGTTCAGCACAGCAAGGCTTTCACTGGCTGCTTTAGAGATGGGAGGAGAATTAGAGTTGTGCCAGTCTGTCAAGTTGCCTCTGATGTGCCGGCTTCCCTATTTATAGGTGGGGCATCATCTTAGTACAAGCTATTTCTAGGTAACATTCAAGGGACATGTGGTAGAAATACAGTAAGTTACTAACGGTTTTTAAAGCAGATTTTCCATTTCCGAGGTTAAGCCACAGGAGAAGAGCATGTGGCCATTGAATTTTTGTAATAACAACAAACGTTTGTTTCTAGAGTTCCCTATGTCTTGAAGGCCTTTGAAAAATTTAGTAAAATGAGTATAAAAATAGACATAAAAATCAAAGGAAATCTAACCTAAAATAGTCAGTAAAGAGACAAAAAATATCCAAACACATGCACTACTTATCCCCCATTATGCTTTTATTATTACTCTTTCTCTTATCTAGCTTTCTGTACTATGAAATATGCAATTAAAACATTTAATCCAATATGCTACAAACCCTAGGTCAAAACTTCAGCTAGTATTATTCAAGTTCCTTCTTCAGAGTTTTCATTTTTCATTTCAGACAGTGGCATGGGTATCCTGAGGTTTACTTCAGTTGCACTAGAAAAAAAACTATAAATAAACCTGAAAGCTCAGAGAAGGTTTTCTCTGCTCAGCAGGGGACTCCAGCTGCTTGGACCATGCCTGGCCCTACCACAATCTATTAAAAAAAAAATCCTTCTAGGAAGTGTCCCTAATGAAGTGTCATTGGAACATTTTGACTTACACAGTGCATTCCAAGATACAAGTTCTGACCACCAGCCAAAGTCTATTTGGTTCATGCTGCTCTTGGATACTTCGTTGTGATAACTTCTGAGCCTGTGAATTCATCAACTGCTCTGAAATGGAATCTAAGCTTGTGCCTGATGAACTAATGATGGGCTACCAGAGGAATAGCCATATTTAACATTCTTATACCAAAAAAAAAAAATGCTGCCTGAGAACTTGACACTGAACTGCACCATTCAGTACAGCTGACTTTGTACCTCTCTCAGCCAATTTTTCTAAAGATGATATTGATTATTTTTTAAAATATGTAATTTATTGATAACTCCATGCATATTCAGTCAGCAGCAATGTGATACATTATCACAAAGGATGTTACATTTTTGTCTCTCTGGGTTTTAAACAAAACTTCTAAACCAAAAGGGTCCAGTGTTTCAGTCCATGTGGGTCCTGTGAATTCTCCAAAATTATATACAGGGGAGTTAAGAGTTCTGTAAGTTAGTCCATGGTGAGATATAATGAAATCTTCTCTGAATCTTCTTGCAAGGTATCTGGGCAGGAGGGAAGCCATTCTGCATAAAATTCTTCCTCTTTGTTTGTCTCTGGAGAGGGACATCCATTTTAAAGTTACATTTCAATCCAAGTCTGCAGCCCTGGGGAGAAAGAAGACACTCGAAGCTGCATATTATACATGTCCAATTATTAAACAAGAAGTTCTAATAATTCTTTGATTTACATTTGACTGACCCTTCAAAACAGTACAATTTCCAATGATGTGGCATTTTGGGAAGGTAAATCTTCAATGTGAGGTTTAACATGGCTGAGAGACAATTAGGGATGGTTTAAAAATGCTTTATCCAAAAGCGTGTATCAACAAGATCATCATATTGTTTGCTGTACCTCTTACCCCTGCCTCTTGTCTACTTGTTTGTCTTAGAATTTGTTTTCCTGAGTTTTTTTTACCACTGCTAATCTGAGAGATCAGTGACAGTTTTAGGGACTGAAGCCACTGGTGATAGCCATCAATGGTCTGTACTAATGTCTCTCAGTTAGCAGAGAGTGACCCACAGGTTAGTCATGAGAGCACACCTGCTGGGCTCTACACCCTTCAGTGTACAATGGGTGCTAAGATCCAGTGGGAGGGCAGAAGCAGCTTTGCTCCCTCCCCATGGCCACTTCCATTGTTCTGCTCACCCTGTTCTTCTCTGCGGCAGCTCCCTCCTCAGACAGTGCTCAGTTCCATCAGAAGCAGCACTTCAAAATGCTGTGAAGTAGCTTTCCCCAGAGCTGACTGTAGGGTGGAGGTGGGGGATGGGGAGAGGGAGGAGATGGGGAAGGAGTAGGAGAAGGAAGCACCTAACAGACCTCCAGCGTCCCTCAGCCAGCACACCTTCCTCAGCACCCAGTGACTCCCACTCTATCCAGCTACCTTCACACCCAGTATGCACATACAGCAGGTAAAATTGCAAACAGAATCTCCACTAGTCCGACACTCTCCCATGTCCTTTAAAGACAGCTGTTAGAATTCAGGAATCTAATATGGGTGACCACAGTGCAGTTTAGCCAAATATTGTAAATTAGTTGTACTCTGACTGCCTAGCTGTTTCTGAAGGTAACTACACTGATACTTCTTAAAATGACATTTCTTCACTTACTGAGTACAGAACTGCCAGTGCCCATCTTTGTGGGTAATTAGCAGATGAGGTTATTCGCTACTTGTGGGTAGAGGCAGCTAATGGTATTACATTGCCCACATGGTTCTGTTGCTTGTTCAAATACTTAGAAAAGAATCTCAACCAGGATATTTTCAGATTTTGTTTTATGAACTAGAAGGAGTGAACACCATCATAAATGCCAGCACTTAATACTGAGTGCTAGGAATAATGGTAATATATAGTCATTTATGTTAATACTATCACATTATCTTGCGATAGCTGTGCAATTAACATGAGTCACCACTGTACCAAAATCTCTTTTGTCTCCAAGTTCCCCACAAATATGCTGCACGCACTGTCTGCACGTTGGCATGGGAGCAAGGGCTGCTTTTTGTAATTGTGTCCTTTCAATATTCAGAGAGCCCCAGAACTGCATGAGTTGTCAGAGCATGGAACAGACTGCTGGAGCTTTGCTAATGGAGGAACATAAATGCTGTAAGTGTGTGCACCCAAATTTACTTCCAGAAGAGACAACGCTTTCCTGGATGACAGCTGCTGATCCGGAAAGCATTATTTCCTGGGGGAAAATTAAATTGTTAGGTAATAATTTGCATTCTGCTTGTTGTACACCATAAATCCAAACTCAGATACACTATGTTACATTGACATTATTCAAAATGGCATCATTCACTGTTTTCCAGAGAGACTAGGGAATAAATTCCCAGCACTCATGTATGTGATGACACTGAAACATTTCAAAATGGAGGGAGTTCTGCACCTGACAAATGTGCAACCCTGTTTTAAAAAAAGTCCAGTATATCAAAAATAAAAACCCATAGAAAGTATAACGGGTGGGGAAAAAGCTGGCCTAAGAAACCAAAACCTGTTTCGATAGCCAGAATGGAGCCCTTTTAAACAAACATTTGATAAATAGACCCACTGTCACTCGTGTATTAAAATATATGAATGTATCAGTGTTTGGTCAGAGAGGTTATATGATGAATGTACAAGAAAAATGAAAAAGAACTGACATTGCTTGAAGTTTGCATCTCCCCCTTCCTTCCCCTTCCCTAAGATAAAGAGCTTAACTCTCATTTGCATAAAGCTATTTTACACTGTTCTGGCAGTGTAAAGGGGCCTTAATATGGGAGAAAATTATACTAGTTTCACTTGAAGACCCCTTTACACTGCCAGAGCAGTGTAAAGTGGCCTTTATATAGATATGAGAATTGGGCTCAACCCTTGGATGATATAATATCTTAAAGAGATCACATATGAGGAAACTAAAGTTCAGTACAAAATTTTTTCCCCAGTGCTTGAACAACTATCTCCAGTGGTCTCAGAGAACCTTGGGACAATATTATGTTAGGGTCAGATAAATATTAAATAGGGAGTGGTAAATATATACTAGAGAGGTTTAACTATAATCTTCTGAATTTACACAGTACTGTCTCTCCATTTAGGAATTCCAAGTAGAAGAAGGACTCTCCCCAATGTGATATTTAGTGACACCCCACACCCTTCCTCCCCTGAAGAAATAAACGTAAATGATGAAATCAGGAATGCAGAAATAAATGTGTTATTTCCACCACTGATGATGCCATCATACACTTGTTACCGGACTTGTGAAAATAACAGTATTTGCTGTAATCTTTTATGCTTGACTAGTGAGGTATGAAAACAGTCTATCTTATAGCCATATAAACTACAGCTAACCAAACTATGCAAAGGAAATACACAGAATGACGAGGAATTCAAACAGCGTTATGAATAGAAGTAATAGGAACAGAACTGCCAGTCAGAATATAAGATACAATGGATCCAGTGCAATGTAAGTGGAAGGAAGTCATAATAATAGGAGCATGGTGGGGTACAAGTTCTGTGAGATTTGGTGATCTGAAACAGAACGGGGTTCTGCTAGGTTATGGTTGAGCTGTGCAGGATACTCCTGCACCGAACCTATAACATTCCTATTGGAAATGTACTTGGGACTAAAGGGGACAGTTAGAGGGTGGCTTGCCTTTTAAAGGCTGGAGGGCTAGGGCTAGCCAACCCTGATTTCAGAATTAGCCAAACCTGAGAGATCAGGCGATTGCCCTATAAAGAGCAAAAGGTGTCTGCAATGAGGTGATGGGTAAAGGAAGGAGGTTGCAGAGACGTGAAAAGCTCCTACAAAGAAGAACAAGGGAGTGGTGCTAGAAAAGAGCTGCAGTGAACAGGAGGCTCCTGCCCAAGAGAAGGGTTTAGGTCTGGAAGCCAGAACCAGAGGGCTGAGGAAGGCTGAGCTTCACCCAGGTAAAGCCTAGAAGTACTGAGCCCAGCTTATACTAGAGACCCTGATTGGGAGAAGGGTTTGAAAGCCTGGAAATGAGGAGGCTGAAGAGGACTGAGCTCTACCCAAGTAAAGCCTGAGAGACTTTGAGTTGGGACATAGCTCTCTGAAGAAGGGACTCCCTACTTGAAGGGAAAGAGTGACTGAATTGTGGCTGGGGCTTAGAGGGCTAGTATGTAAGAACTCAATAAATGGGATCACTGGAGAGGAATGCTTTAACTACCTGTGAACTATGAGATTATTAAGGGGCCCAGAAGAGGGGAGAAATTGATACCAGGGGACAGTAGTGACCTGTGGCTCAGGCAGTGGCCAGTCCTGTTGCAGGAACCCTCCAGAGACAAATCAGAATAGCTCATTCTTCACATGAGCACACAGACTAGAACTGAAATAAGAAAAGGTATGAATAATAAGCAATGTAGTTATTTCAGTATTAGTGTATGTGCACACAAGTCTAGATCCATCTGGATATTTACACTAACTAGTAGGGATGTCAAATCTTGTTTCATTTTGTTTTTGTTGGAGGACTTCTTGGATAACTCAGCTCTGGGTTGGGAGTTTACTTTTATCTTAATGGGTTAGCCTCTGGTGTTGAATCTTTAACAAAGAGAGCTTTTCTCAGGTTTCGAATATAGTGGTGTGTCTACAAAAATTTAGACAAAACCCAATGAGCTGTAAACAGCCCAAGTTAAAAATCCATGTACCTTCTTAATCAGGTTGCTCTTCCCAGATGTCATTCTTCTAGTTCTCCAGTCATCCATAGAATCTTGCAGGATAGGCAAGACCTGACTTTCTAAAGTACTATTAAGTAGGAACCACCTCCCCTTGCATTCTTAGGCCTTTTTAATATATCATAAAGAATAACATAGGGCACAAACCTTGTTCTTGCCTTTACAGGTCCCCTAAAGCTGCTTAAAGTCCATGTAATGGTTTTTGCTGGCTATCTATCTGTATTGGGAATCAGCCAATAGCAACATGGCAAGTGTGATGAGAGCCATGCAGCACACAAGACATCCACAGTTGAATGTGGGCTCTATTTCCCTGCCCATTCAACAGCATGTGGGACAAACCCTTCCATCTTCTCCTTTAGCAGGATGAAAAGAAAACTTCATGGGTGGTCTCATTAAAGTCAATGTTTTTTTTTCCCCATTGATTTCAGCCAGGACTTTACCGGGTGAATTGATAGACAAAAAACTTTTTTTTTCTACAATAGGAGAATTATGGTCCCAAGTGACTACTAGGAAAAAACAAACATTTCATATATCCTAATCTAAATGGATTTCACTTTAACAAATACCTGCATGTAATAACTCACCACCAATGAATCAGACTTCAGAGCCTTTGTGGATAGCAGAAATAAAACATATGAGTGATCAAAAAGAATCACATTATGCCACAGCAGTCAAAACACTTTGAAAACTAAGTAAAGATAAGCCTGCGAGTAACAGAATTGAAACTCTGAACATTGTGTCCCTAGAAAGCTATTTAAACTGAGTTTATAGAAGTGCAGTTATAGAAGGTATTGTCAGGTTTCAGAGTAGCAGCTATGTTAGTCTGTATTCGCAAAAAGAAAAGGAGTATTTGTGGCACCTTAGAGACTAACAAATTTATTTGAGCATAAGCTTTCGTGAGTTACAGCTCACTTCATCGGATGCATTCAGTGGAATGTCTCTAAGGTGCCATAAGTACTCCTTTTCTTTTTGAGAAGGTATTGTGTTTCAGTCATTTTTCTACAAAACGTCACCAGATGGCAGTGCAGGAGAAAGAAAGAAAGAAAGAAAGAAAAGATCTTTCAAGGGCTGTGAACACATATGGCAAGCATAGTTGTTTTTATTTATTATGTGGTCACTTTTGGCTACTGAAGTATCGGCTTAATATTTTCCTTCTATCACTCTATTGGGGGTAGAACATGCAACCGCCTTAAACACGATTATCTCTTGTTAAAGGAGTTTTTATCCTTAGTAGTATTTTTATTTTGCTTGTTTTTATGACATTATTTTAGAGGAAAAATAAGTCCTTGAAATCTGAGTTTGGCCCCTCCTGCATATTCAGCAGCCTACACCCAGACAAAATGTGGGATTGTATGGATAGAATTTCAGCCATGATTTTACTTTGTGCTTTTTGGAAATTTGAGCTAAGGGTCTGTTTCTGATCTTGCTTACATAGCTTTAACTTCACCACCTTCAATGGTATTACTTTGGATTTGCACCAATGTGAGGCCTTGTTGACACTAGAGACTGTTAGCATTGCAGTCCCCTAGTACCCCTGTAATACACTTCGTAATCACAAACAAAATTGGAGGTTTCCTTGGAGATTGCACTATCTCTGAGCAAAGATAAGAACTGGCATCCATCACTGTTGCCCTCCACCTTCACAGTGCTGGTATAGGCAATTGCAACTGTGCATTTGGTCCTCCCTATGCAATCTGGCCCTGCTGTCTGTCAAATCGCACACCTACTGGCTGCATAGTGGCCTGAAAACACTCAAGACAGTACTTTGGTTGCTCTCAGCTCTGCTCCAGGCCCTGATCAGGGCAGGCCTGAGAACAGCAGAAGTGGGACTTGGTTACTCATGGCTCTACCCAGCTTCCCAATGCGGGTCAGACCACGCTGAGAAGAGCTGAGGCTGTACCAGCTGCTCTTAGCTCTACCTGGTCCTTCTGTCAGTGTAGCTTGCCCAGAGCAGCACAAGAGGACTTTAAAGTAGACTGAAAAACACAAACTTTATTTAAAAATTTCTGCACCCTGGGCCTTCACCTGGAAAACAAATAATAAACTCCAAGGTTAGCACATGTGGTTGCATACCCACAGACGCAAGCATGTGTGTTTCCCTCCTCATATATTTTTGTACTACTGTTGCACCTGAATCACAGTTGGGGCCCCATTGTAAAGACATTTTTCGGATACATAGGAAGACACTGTTGCTACCCCATGAGCAAGCAATCTAAACTGTGTATTTGTAACACAAGAATGTACTTCCTTTATTAAGGGTTGCCATGGCACCGTGTCGGCTGCCCCAGCTGCAATTCCCACTCGCCTGAGATCTGCAAAAGAGAACCTAGAGGAAAGGACGCTAGTATAAGATGTGCAGCTAGGCTACCCTTTGCCTAAATATGAACAAAATGTGAATGCACACTATATACCATAGACTGGCCGCTGCTCCCAGGAGCTGTGCCACCCACAAGCCCAGCAGTTGTGTGTGGACATGGAACACTGGGTGCACCTTACACAGGAGCTTAGTATGGGCTCACTGCACAATTGTAATTTACATTAGTTCACTCTCACCAATGCTAGTTGCAATAGTGCAATTCATAAATGTAGCCTCAGTCTCAAGGTGCATCTGTACTGGGGAAAATGGTTTTCTGCATTGGTGCAGTTCCATGGGGGCTACTGCCCGTGGAAGTTCTACTGCAGATACATTGCAGGCATTTTTATCACCATGGGTTCATCTTCACTGGGAAGTTAACTCACTTTATAAATCAAAGTGCTGGTCCTAACTTGAGTCCCATTCTCTCACACAATTCCTTAACTTGATGGTGCTTTTAACTTGGATTGGTTGCTTCATCAGGGGTAGGGACTACAGCTTGATTTACCACAGCTCATCAGCTGTGAATGCAGTCAGTGTGCGGTGAGTGCAATCACTCTGCCATGAAATCCCACTGTGCTGCTCTCATTCAAGCAAGGCTAACTCAAGAGGAGTTAACTCAAATGTAGATCATTTGAATTAACTCTGCAGTGAAGACATAGCCTGTGTCATCTAACTGAAAATCTTTTCCCCACATTCTTGCTGTTTGGCATTTTCACTTTGTTTGATCTTTAATTGAATTCGTATTTTCTGGTGGAACCGGGGAGATAGAAGGCTACATACGATAAGTACATTAAATGAACACCAAACTGCAAGGTTGCTTAATTTACAACATAGTCTGGATCCAAGCTCCTTTCCCGGCTTCCCTGCCACCAACTGGCTCTGTCTAAACTATCCTTGTTTCCCCAGGGCCTGTGCAGCAGCGTCCAGCAGAAAGTGGGCATTCCTTGGGTGCCATTCAAGTGATGGAGCACTCCTGTAACAACCTATGACTGTCTGTATCTAAATACTAAAGTGCCAGCACATAGCGTTCAAGAATATGTAGCATAATTTCTGGATTTTGTAAATGGTTTCCTCTGGCTGCCCTTTAAATCAACTCTTAAAATAGGGGAGGGCTGACAGGATGTTGCATCTGGGTAGCTGTTCAAGTGAATACTGAGTAGGATGGAGATTTTTGGAGGGGGTATCTGCCCTGTGGAACACTTCATCCCCACTGAAGCAGAGCCCCTGTTCTGGTGTGATTTAAGAATTTAATTTGTCTGAGTTAAACTCAGATGGTGCATAGGAGAAGGATCATCCTGCTCTGCCATCACAGCCATCCAATCTGTCCTGATTCTGCTTTGGCAGAGCTTGTTTGCTACGCTGGAGCACAGTTTCTGCTCCTGGAGGACTGCAAGACATGCGCATCTCCAAAAGCCACCCATTCTTTCCTGCATGATCTTTGGTCTCTTTATCTGCTTCCTGACCCTCTCTCCACAAAGCCCTAAGCTTTCTGGATGGCCATCCATGTGACCCAGCCAGGGACTCGTGTGGTAGTTTTAGAATCATGGGGTCATTTGCATGCCACATAATCACACCAATATCCTGTGTATTATGCAAGCCTGGAGTGAAGAAGATCAGATGAAAAAGTGAGATGTTAAAAAGAAGAATAAAGATGTGGCTAAAAGCAGCAAAAGGGTGGGGGGGGGGGGCAGAAGCCTCACAAATAAATAGAAAAAAGGGAGGTGAGGGTGTGAAAGAAATGGTGACATGACAGACAGACATGGATTATCAAGTTATTTAGTTACTTCTCTAGAGAGATGAAAGAGGAATGGAAAATAACTTATTTCTATGCAGAGTTAACATTAATGGTATCTGCTTTACAAGGGTCAATCTGCATGTCTGAAGGAAGAACAGTGAAAAGAGTTTTTCCCCTTTGTAAAGTTGAAGTTCATTTTCAGTGGGCTCACTAAGTCTCCATTCTTTAAGCCATGGTGTTCAGTAAAACACACATTTTTGGAATGGTGCCTGGTTACATTAGTGTGTCAATACTTTGTGTTACATTATGTAACTAGTATGTAAGTAAGTATGCTGCAGTAAGCTCACTGAAGCAGCAAGCCTGCAATATTCCAAAAGACCAACTGAGATTTCCCCCTCTATGTTGACATAACCACTACTTTTAATAAACCACTGTCAATGAATTTGTTTTATTTTTCCAAACAATATCTGCTACCTATAAAAAGTTTCAGGTCATTTGGTAGGATTTTTAAATAGGCTAGAGAGAATAATACTGCATCTACTTGGGAAACCACTAGCACAGTGAAAAAAGCAGAGTCTGTTCTGCTATATTATGGTACTTGGAGACTGGGAACCAAATTCAACTGTGATGTAAAGCAGGTGGAAACCCCACTGAATTTGGGAGTTGTGCCTCTGAAGGCCAGAAGTGTATTTGGCTTGTGATCTCCAAATGAACCATAGGAATGCATCACTAGAGTACAGGAGAGGAGGCAGTGTGATGTCATTTGTGTTTAATAATTACATCAGAAGATGTGGAACCAGGAAGTCCTGTATTCAAGTGTTGTATGAGCTACTCAGTTAGAGTCAAGCTCTGCATGGTAAATGCCTTCTAATTGGCACTCAGAACCTCATTAGTTCAGGCACTCCATTTGTAGCCTGGCCATGTCCTGCCTCAGCTAGCACAGTGGCTATATATTTAGATAACAAACACTGCTGCCTTGAAAACCGAGGTTGTAGCTGAGGAAAGGTTTCTGGGCTCAACAACAACAACCACCAGGCGAAGGAGTCATTTTTAGTGAATCCCATTCTACGAGGCTTTTTCTGTTTTTTAAGAGAGTTGATTTGAATGGGAATAAGTGTTACCATTTTAATCTGGAACAGGGGAGATATATAAAAAAATTTCTTGCTGAATTAGAGCCTGATCTTTCTCCCATTGAAGTCAATGAGAATGTCACTGCTTCTTCCAATGGGAGAAGGGTTGGGACCCTTGGTATTCTATGGAGAGTGATTTCAGAAAATAGAAGACAGCTGGGATGCTAGAGGCTCTCTGTATAAACTGTGTGACATTTGCTTTGTATTGCTCAAGGTAGAGTTTAAGATCCAGAAGTGGGCTACAAATAAAACTGTAAAAAGAAAAGGAGTACTTGTGGCACCTTAGAGACTAACAAATTTATAACTCATTTTACACACACACACACAGTGGTAAAAGAAAGCACTCAAAAGTTAAATGACAGATTAAGGTTGCCTATACAACTTTAATTTGACCCTTTTGTGCATATGCACGATGATACAGTCTTTAATTACGTGGTCACAGACTCCGTCCTGTCCCCCCGGACTTCTGCCTCTTTCAATACACAGAAAGGATGATGCTCAGTTAGTGAGCAGCTACTCAATCTTTTGTTGTGTTCATTGTTCAGTGCATGGTCCAAGGCCTTATTTACTGTATGCTATTCAAACTCTGCTCTGATGACAAAATTATTAATTTCCTCAG
The DNA here is from genome assembly GCF_009764565.3 of Dermochelys coriacea. Lineage (NCBI taxonomy): Eukaryota > Metazoa > Chordata > Testudines > Dermochelyidae > Dermochelys > Dermochelys coriacea. The sequence continues at coordinate 200,106,544 of NC_050069.1, forward strand.
GGGCTTTTCTAGGGTGCTCATCAGGAGAGAATCTGAGTGACTCACAAACATTGGATTTATTTTCCCAACACCCCCATGAGATGAGGGGGTTGATATTATCCTTATTTTATACCTTGGGAAATGAGGCAGAGAAGGGCTGTTAGGTGTCCAATTTTGGGTGCCCAATTTGAAACACCTAAGACCTGATTTTTCAGAGTACTTAGTGTTATACAGCACCTTGCATAGTCAAACAGAACTCCCATTGACTTCTGCGAGGACTCAGCTCTTCTGCACATGAGACCCCAGGGTATCAAGTTTGGGCACCCAGAAAATGAAGAATTTATGCACCAGTGGTGAATTTGGGTTATCATCTGATTTCCATTTCTGCCACTCTCTTTCCTTTCATTGAGCAAGGTTTCCTTAGATGCCTGTTCTAAGGAGGTGCAGCAATTGCTTTGCCTTTTTTTTTCCTCTCCAAAAAAACCCTGTAACATCCTACTCCACGGGCCTGATCCTGCATGGTACTGAATGCCTGCTGTGAGGTGCTCAACACTCTCAAATCCCAATGAATCAATCGGAGTAGAGGGAGTTCAGTACCTCGTAGGAGGTGCTCAGCTCCATGAAGTATTGAGCCCCAATAGCACAAAGTCTGATTTGTCTATTTAGCTCAATCTATTGTCACTGTACCTTTATATACTAATACATTCACTTTGCAGACACAGTTTCTGTTGCTCATTTAAAAATTTTCCAAGAATCAGAGAAAAACGTTTAGCACTAGGCATATGGTCAGAACTGCCTGCATACCAGATGTGGATTAATGAAATGCTACTTGTGTGGTTCATACCATTGCTTTCCTGAAAATCCAATGTCAAATAAAATACAGGTTTTGAAAATGTACTTACACATAATCATTTTCATATTTTAACATAAAATAAAGTATATTTTAAAATACCTTGACCTATTAAATCAACACTGTGCTAGATCACACAAGCACAATATTAAAGTCTAATGTTATGGGGAAAATTCTTTTAAACAACATGATCTTAAATTTCCCATTGTGATTATTTTGAATAAACCAAATCTATATTGTCTTGTACTGTAGTACAAGTACTGTAGTACTGAATAGCAATCACTTCTAGAGTGAACTGTGGCATTGTTCAACAGCAAATCTGCATGGCAGTTCAAGACAGGAAGAGAAAAAATCCTTGCTCAGATTGAAAATGTGATGTGACTGTAGAAAGGACAAATGCCATCTTGGAATATATCAGGTGAGGGATTTCCAGTAGAGACCGGGAAGTATTACTGCCATTGTACAAGGCAATGGTAAGTACTCCTGTTCTTTTTGCGGATACAGACTAACACAGCTGCTACTCTGAAAACTTATGCTCAAATAAATTTGTTAGTCTCTAAGGTGCCACAAGTACTCCTTTTCTTTTTACTCTGAAAACTGTATCCAGGGGTTCTCAAACTTTTTCTTTCCGAGACTCCTCCCTCACCCTCCCCATGCTATAAAAACTCTATGGCCCATCTGTGCCACAGCAACTGTTTTTCTGAATATAAAAACCAGGGCTGGTAGCAAGTAGGGCAATTGTCTGTGGCCGCACACCACAAGGGGCCCTATGAAGCTAAGTTGCTCAGGCTTTAACCCCACTGCTGCAGGGCTCCAGCTTCAGCTTTCTGCCCTGGTCCCCAGTGAGTCTAACGCTGGCCCTCCTTGGCAGACCCTGGAAACCTGCTTACAGCCCCCCACGGGACCACTGATCCCTGGTTGAGAATCACCTATGCAATTCTGATCACTCATGTTCAAGAAAGATGAATTCAAACTGGGACATACACAGAAAAAGGTTATTAGGAAAATCGGAGGAACTGAGAGCCTATTTACAAGAGCAGACTAAAGGAGCTTGGCTTGCTTAGCCTAGCAAAATGAAAGCTAAGATGGGGATATGATTGCTCTCTTTAAATATATTGGGGAGGGAGCAAACACCAAGGAGGTGAAGAGCTATTTAAGTTAAAGGACCATGTTGGGACACAAGAGCAAATGGGTATAAACTGGCCAGGAATAAATGTAGGCTGGAAATTAGAAGGCTTCTAATAATCAGAGTAGTGATTTTCAGGAACAGCCTCCCAAATAGGAGTAGTGGAGGCAAATAATCAAATTAGTTTTAAAACGGAGCTGATAAATTGGAGTGGGATTTTGTAACACAGTTGCCTGCAGAGGCTGGCCTTGGTCGCCCAGGTGTCCCTTCCAGTCTTATGTCCTAAATCTCATGTTTCAAGGCGTCAGCCAGTCTCTGGCCGGAGTCAGAAAAGATATTCTCTCCTCCCATCCCCAACATATTCTGTTTTTCCCCCTCCTTCCTCTGAAGTACCAGAGATTGCCACAGCTGGAGAAGGGACACTGGATAAAGTGGGGCCGTGCCCTGAGGTGGGACAGAGAATTTGCTTCTGTAGATACTTGACAGGTGTGTCTCGCTCATATGTCAGGGTCATATCGTAAAAATGGCAATACTTCCAAACTGCAAAAATGGCAATTCCCCCCACCTTTCCCCGGGTCAAACTGGAAAGGACATAGAGGTTTGTTTTGCCTTCCTCTACAGCATGAGGCACAGTCACTCGCTAGGTATATCTCACCAAATCAATTCTCTGTCATTGCAAGGGCCTCAGGCAATGATGCACCCCAGTCCCTCCTGTTCTCTGCCTGTGGTGCACAACAGGTTAGTCTCTGTTATAATACTTTAACCTAATCCAGGTTGTTGGACTCAATTCATGGGAAACTGGATGGAATTTAGTGGCCTGTGATGTTCAGGAGATTAGATTAGATGATCTAATGGTCCCTTGTGACCTTAAACTCTATGAAATTATAGGAAGACTTAATTAGCTCACTCTTTTGACCATTAGCTTTGCTTATACATTCAAGCCAGGAGACTGCTTTGGGAAGGGCACCTTTATAAGAAGCAGTTGTTTCAAGGAGGGGAGAGAGGGAACTTGGTGAGCAGGAAGTAGGGAGGCTGTTCCAAATGTTGGAGCAGCATGAAAGAAGGGGAGAATAGATAAAAGAGAGTGTGGGAACAATAAGGAACAAAACTGGGAGGAGCATGGGGAGGGAGAGGAAGAGCTGGCAAAAATAAGAACTAGGATATAGATGTTGGCAAAAGAGTGCAGTGTTGGATGGCAAGAGTTCAGGAGATTTTTATGCAGCCAGAGACAGGAAGCCAATGAATGGATTCAGAGAAGTGGAGTTGTGATCTGAGGGGTGAATCAGGTAGATTATTTGAGCAATGTTGTTTTGAACAGACTAGGGGGAAGAGGTAGGACACAGAACTCTTTTCCTTTTCACCTAAATTGGATTCAAATAACGTGATCTTGATTTGGAAACCTAGTGCTCGCTAACTATTGGCCAGGGTCCAACTCTAATCTTGGGACACCATGAAGGCTTTATATTAGTCATTGTCAGAAAGTGTCTTTACATATGTGTCTTCACTGCATTTCAAAGGCAAAAATGCTTGTGTGATGGGTTCCCCCCCCCCGGGGTGCCACTTGAAACTGGAGTACCACTGAGCCCTCTGACCCACCAGCCTGGGCTCCCTCTCACACTGTGCTGCTTTGACAAGCTGCAGGCACGCTCCTGGCCTTACATTTCCACCAGCATACACACAGGTAGGGACACACCCAGTTGCAGTTACATGTAGGCTCTTGGAGCAGCCACTGCATGTGAAGCAACAATAGAGAGGCTACAGCCAAAATAACTGCCAGCTTCCCAGCCTAGGACCCCAGAGCGGTACCATCCTGCTCTGGTCCAAACCCCAACCAGTATGAATTTATTATCCAGTTCACCTCCCCCCTCAATGTGGAGAGGAATATGCAACAGCCTTTGCCCTTGAGCTATGAGTTTCCATGCACTTCACTCCAACTCACTGGTTTGGATAAAGCAAAAACAAGTTTAGTAACTACAAAAGATAGATTTTAAGTGATAGCAGACAGCTCAAAGCAGATTACCTAGCAAATAAACAAAACCACAAACTAAGCTTAAGATACTAGAAAGATAGGACATGGATTAGCAAATTCTCACCCTGAGAGATCATACAGGCAGGCTGCAGATTCTTAAGGAACGACCTGCACTTGCTTTATAGCTTAGAATCCCCAGGTCTTTCACAGGCTAGAAATCCCTTTAGCCGAGGTCCAGCACTTCCCCTAGTTCAGTCTTTGTTCCTTGGGTATTTCCAGGAATCTTATGTGGAGAGTGAAGAACAATTGATGATGTCACTCCCTGCCATATAGAGCTTTAGCATATGGTGGGAACCCTTTGTCCCAAACCACTGGAAAAACACTGACATCCCAAGATGGAGTCCAGAGTCATGCGGTCTGGTTACCAGCCCTTGGAGTATTATAGCAGCCATTGTTTACAGGCTGGCCAAAATGTTCACAGGAAGGTTAAGTTCTTCCAGGGTCCATAGTCTTTGCTGATGGGCCATCAGCACTGTCTGGCTTCTTCATTATTGTACCAGAAAGGCTAGTTGTGGGTGTCACCCAGAATAAGCATGATTGAAATATATATACATAGTCAATATTCCTAACTTTAGATACAAAAATGATATATGCATACAAATAGGATAATCATATTAAGCAAAACATAACTTTTCCAATGACACCACACATGACCTATCTTGTACAAAATGCATCATAATTATGCTATAATCATATCATAATAATATCATTCTGAAGAATATGGGGCACAGTGTCAAAGTTTGATCTCCAGAAGTAACTTTATGAGCCATGAATAAGTCATCCTTGGCAAGGACAGGCTTTATAGGCACTTCTAGAGAACATCTGTGCCACTATTACTGCAACAGCATCAGACACATGTTGTAATACTACTGTTCAGGCTGGAAGCTTCAGGAAACGTGTCTGTGAGCCACTGTGGCCCATGTAATGACCAACAAGATTTTAGAGTATTAATCCATTATGACATCTGACTCATGACTATTAGGCATTTACATCTGAAAAAATAACATGACCACATTAGGGCAAATATAAGCTAAGTTTTATGTCTGCCAAAATTGCCTTATGCATGAAAATTAGGTAGGCATTTGCACATGTAAATATCCACTTTGCATGCACAAATAATTTGCAAATTTGTCCCAAAATATCTGTCTGTGCCAAATAATTAATTTTTTGAATACTAACTCATTCTACGACTTTGCTGGTAGTGTTGTGCTTCAGGTTATTGTACACAATTTAACTTGCCTTTTTCAGAAGTCTTTGTTTCCATTGTTATATTGCCAGAGGGTGACAAAGTTCCAAATGAAAAATACAACAAAACCATTTAGAACTGGAAATGAACTGGAATTAATTTCTTGAGCACATATAAATCTTCAATAAGTTAACCTTCAACATTCAGCATCTGTAATGCTGATAATGTCCTTTTATTTAATAGATGGTTGTTTCTTTGATTTAGTCACAACCCTCTTAGTTCTGAACAGACTTCCTAGGACTTTTACCAGGGCAGAGTTGAAAACAGAAGCGCAGTTTCTCAAATCCTGAAGATTTGCATATCAAGGGAGGGCAATTTTTTTTTTAGAAAGTATAAAAATTTATAGAAGAATGTTATAATGAAATGAATATCTGATTTCAGTTACAGAATTCAGTATTGTGTTAGATACATGATCTTGAATGCAATGTGGTTTGCAAACTTAAATTCATGCAAATCAGGAAATGCCAAAGTTAAGGATCTGACTGCAATGTTAACTCCACCACACTTAGCATACCTGGAAAGATTTTTAATACATTGAGGCCCAAGAGCTATGTAGAATCTCATGTTTACATTTTTATGCTCTATTACTGCAACTATGGACACAAATTGTATATTGGCACCTGTAACTAGGCTTTTGGATGTCTATATAACCACCTGTGTGTGCAAATATATAATTTATTATTATTTGTATTTCAATAGTGGCTAGACACTCCAATCAGGATCAATGCCTCATTGTTTGTGCACCCAAATGTGGTAATAGTATGTGGACATGTAAGCCTGCAATCAGCACCCACATTTAAAAAAAGTGGCCCACCATATAGTTTAAGGCAGCGGTTCTCAACTTTTCCAGGCTACCGTACCCCTTTCAGGAGTCTGATTAGTCTTGTGTATTCCAAGTTTCACCTCACTTAAAAACCACTTGCTTACAAAATCAGACACAAAAGTGTCACAGCACGCTATTACTGAAAATCTGCTTACTTTTTCATTTTTACCATATAATTATAAAATAAATCAATTGGAATATAAATATTATACTTACAGTTCAGTGAGATACTTGAGCCTGTTTTTCACTTGTGAGCCTTGTCTGACGCCCGAGCCCCAGGCAGCAGGGCTGAAGCATGTAACTTAGCTTCCTGGGAGGCCTCTGTGGCAAAGGGCCCCAGGCAGTTGTCCTGCTTGCCACTCCCTAATGGCAACTCTGCACTTGTGATCCCCCTAAACCCATCCTGTGATCCCCTGGAGGCTGCAACCCTCAACTTGAGAAACACTGATCTAGATTAGTTGAGTGTCCCCTGGAAGACTTCTGTGTACCCCAGGGTACGCGTACTCCTGGTTGTAGAACCACTGGTTTAAGGTAAACCTATCACTAGTTAAGTAATAAACATGGAATACCACGTATAGAGGCACTATGGGTTTCTTAACTTTTGCATTTCCAGGGCCTGACTAAGCCCTGCTGATGCAGAAAGTACAGTGTTACCCAGTGCACCCAAGCTGCCTTTGCACTTGCCTGACCCCATGGATAGCCAGGGGTCAGTGTGATTCTTGCTGGAATTTAGAGTTGCCTTAGCCACAAAGGGCTGCTTTGCCAGATGAGAATCACTGTAGAACAGTATGCTCTGGCTATGGTGCAACCCACTCTTAGCGTGTCCCCTATGCTATCTCTATGCCAGTTGTTCAGTACCCAGTGCCAGGGGAATCTTCATTTTACAGTGAACAACAAGAGTGGCACAGAAGAGCGATAGTATTGGGCAGAATTTGGCTCAGGAAGGTCTGCAGACCTACATTATATTCCTAGAGTGACCAGATGTCCCAATTTTATAGGGACTGTCCAGATATTCAGGGCTTTTTCTTATATAGGGACCTATTACCCCCCATCCCCTGTCCCAATTTTTCACACTTGCTATCTGGTCACCCTATATATTCCTAACTTTGAAACTGACTGCATGTGCAAGTCATCTAGGGTGAAGTGATCATGTGATCACTAACCGAAGCGGAGGTGAATATGCAGCTGCATGTCCTTCCTAAGGGGCCAAATCCCTCACAAGTTTCATTGTGACCGTTCCCTCATTGTGGGGAGTCTGCTCTGCAGGCCTGTGAAAAGTCATGTCCCTGCCTCCTTCAGGACCGTATGTGCTGCCAGGGCACGAAGAGGTGGGGAAAGCAACAGGCCCTTGTGTAGGCCACAGAAGTGGAGGGTTAGGTACCTTGCTTGCTTTCACCCATGTAGGAGCCTGTCACAATCTGCCCTTCTGCCTCAGTTTTCTCATCTGTACAATAATATTACTCCCCCCCCCAATGTTTGTAACATGATTTGATATCCTTACATGCAAGACGGTACTCACTGCTTGTACCAAGCACTATGTCATTATTATAAAGCAGCAGATCACCAGATTCCTCAGCGAACATTATGGAGGTTCTGTTTTCACACATACAAACTGTCCAGCAAGTTCTCTGCCATGTTACACACAAGCAGCAGTTTCTTCGGCAGCAGGCATGCATGCTTTGTCTTGCTAACTTACTTTCTTCAACAAGCTTATGCTATTTAGCTGCTTAAAGGAAAATGCCCACTTCCCCTAATAGTATGTGAGTTCCTGTCTGTGCCTATTCTATATTTCAGTGTAAAAGTGGAGGACATGGTTTTGTTCCAATCTCCTGTCTTTTGGGGGGAATTCTTCAAGACTCCAGTGCCAAAAAATAACTAGCAGCACGTTGTTCTTTTCTGACCATCATTCTGTTTCCTGGGGAGATTCAAAATAATTATCTGCATTTTGGCATGTGGAAACTAGAATGTTGTTCTTGTTCCATTACTTGACAGCTTTCATTGGCACTGGACATGCATTGAGCAGAATCTTTTTGGGCATCAGAAGTTGCAGCATAAGGAGCATCAGCAGGTATGGGCGGCAAGTCCTGTGGGCCCATGGTGCCTGGGCACCAGGAATATTCCTGGCCCAGGGCCTGGCTCCAGCAATATCTGAGGCCAGGTCTCTCCCTCGGCCCTGCCTTCTGCCTCGGGTGCCCCTGCCCCGCGTGTCCCCGGGGCCATTTAAAACAGCCCAGGGTCCCCACTCACCACTGGCAGCGCAGTGGAGCTGAACGGCTTCCTGCCTGCTTGTTCCATGTGGCTGGTGGCCCCTCCCTGCAGCCCCTGGGCGGGATGGGTCTGTGTCCTGCCCCAAGTGCCCCTGCAGCCAATGGGAAGCTGCGGGGGGCAGTGCCTGGGGGTAGCAGCACATGGAGACTACCAGCCCACCCTGCCTAGGAGCCCCAGGTAAGCACCACATCTCCTTACCCCCTCCAAGAACCTGCACCCCCCATTTGGCCCCCAAACTCCCTCGGCCTGCACCCCCTCTCTCCGCACCCCCTCCCATCCCCAAACTCCCAGAGCTGGCACCCCTTCCCTCTGGACCTTCTCCCATCCCCAAGCTCCCTCCCAGAGCCTGCACCCCCACTCCCAGCCTGCACCCAAACTCAGTCCCAGTGCCTGCACCCCTCATCCCCTCCTGCACCCCCAGCCCCTGTCCCAGCCTGGAGCCTGCACACAGCACTCAAACTCCATCCCAGACCCTGCACCCCCCCTTCCGACACACCCCCTCCTGCCCCCAAACTCCCTCCCAGAGCCTGCACCCCAGCCGTCCGCACTCCCTCCCAGAGCTTGCGCCCCTCACCCCCTCCTGCACCCCCCACCCCTTGCCCAAGCCCAGAGCCTGAACCCTCATCCCCCTCCTGCACCCCCAGAGCCTGCACCCAGCACCCAAACTCCATCCCAGAGCCTATTTCCCAGACCCCCTCCCGCACCCAAACTCCCTCCCAGAGCCCATCTCACCCATCCTGCATGCTAATCCCCTGCCCCAGCCCAGGGCCTGCACCCCAGACCTCCTCCCCCCACCCAAACTCCCTCCCAGAGCCTTAGGCAGGTGGGGGGCGGAGTTTGGGGGCACGGGTTCTGGGCAGCACCAAAATTTCTACAAACCTGCCACCCCTGTCAGCAGACAGACTAGAAGTAATTCAGATTCCCCTCTACTATCAATATCTTGGGCATTTACCTATTTTTAAAGTTCTCCGCTGTAAGTGGCATAATGCCACTTGGAACATACTCTACATCTTGTTTTTAAATGTGCTTTAATTGATCATATTATTAATATTGAAAATCTGAGGGTTTTTTCTCTATTTCAACCAATAGTTTATATAGAAAGGCACACAGCATATACTACACACCTTTTGAACCACATAAAAACAGCTGGAAATCCATGTGTAAGTAAAAAAAAAAAAAATCAGAATATCAGGGACAATGATTAAAGTTTGTATGTTCAAGAAAATACAGTGAAAAATAGTAGCATGGCTATCCCTACATCTGAGCACACATGTTTTAGAAACTGTAAGTAGTTAGCTGATTCAATCACTGGTTTTAATTTTTATACTGTTATAAGATTTCCCCTACTGCCAAGTCATCTGGACATGTGTTGTCCTAAATTGCACACGTGGATAATGATGATTTTCTTAAATTCATCAGTCATTTGATTCTGCTACATTTATTTGAGCTCTCTGACCTGAGCCTGCAACTTGTCAATAAATTATTGGGTAAAGGTTAGTTAATGTTTGTCAAATGATTCAGAGATTATAAGCATGATTTTCCACTGCAATGAAACTTGTGCAGTCACTTAAACCTCTGCCAAGTAGATCTAACTCTTACACCACTTCTGCAGCAGAAAGGGAGTATAACTGGGGAATCCCCTGGGATAAGGGGGTTCCCCAGATGGCACAAAGCCAGCATCATGGATTTATGCCAGTCTTCCTTGCAGCCCCTGGCATAGGGAACGTACTACGACCAGGGGGAGGGGTGTGTGACTGGAATGCTTCTGGCCTCTAGCTGTTCATGGCTGCCAGCATGGCCCGTTGGGGACTGTTGCAGTTGAATATAAGCTAGAAGTTGGATGCAACTTTATCTTACATTGGGGGTTCTCAGCAGGGCCAAGAATAGGGGAGGAGCAAAGGTGGCTTAAAGCCACCTTCCTCCCTAACCCTTTTGTTGCTGCATTGAGTACAAGTTGGCCCAAATGGAGAATCTGGTCCAGTGAATCCAAAGTGGATCTAAAACTGAGTTAAATTCCTTTCAGGGCTGCTTGGGTCACACAGCAACTTAGCACCTGAGGCTGAAACCACGGTATTAAAACACTTCTCCTGAGCGAGGCCAAGAGAACAACACCAGTTAGGAGATTCTAGCCAAAGTCATTCTGGAGATACGATGAGCCAATAGACACAGTTGGAAAAGTTAAAAAAATGAGAGTAGGTGGATAAAGTAATATATTTTGTTGGACCAACTTATCTATTAGTCCAATAAATATTACCCCACCCATCTTGTCTGTCTAATATCCTGGGACCACCACCACTAACCCTCCCCCACATACCCACTAAAACCAACAGCAACTAATAACAGGTAAATGTACAAAAGAGTAAATGTACAAAAAATGGGTGAGATCCTCAGCTGGTATATATTGGTATAGTCCCATTAAACCAAAGGCACTATGCCAATTTCCACCAGAGCAAGATCTGCCCCTTTGTCTGAATTTTCCCAGGTACGCTGCTGTGGTGTCCCCCCAGAACTCTGGTTCTATCCTGGGAGGAAATGCTGCAGGCAAGAGTTCAAAGACTGTTGGAGAAGAAGTTGGGGAGCGGACACTTTAAAAACAATCTTATCATGCAGAATTTGCTTTAACCTTAACCGTGGAGTGACAACTGATGCTCCCTAATCACTAGTAACAATAGGAAATTAATCCTATCATAGGACAAAATGATGACTAAATGGAAAAATCAGAGTGGCTGTTGCAGAGATTATTGAGTTTGTTTGACAGCTCACTTTCTCTTTCAATCTAATATGTGTATGGGCCAGGAATATAAGTATTTGTTGTTAACGAGAACATATTTTGTTTGTGACTGGATACTTTTAAAATTATTAATTTTATTAGGCAGTCCCAGTAGTGGTAAGAATCTGGCTTAACAATTTAAAGCCCCAAAATACAAATTGAGCACTGAGTCCAGGATAATCCAAATTTACAAAAATACTGCAGGAGTATCTAAATAAGACATGATCCTACATGCATTATGGGCCAAATTACAGGCCTATTAATGTCAATGGGAGATTTGCCTTTGACTTCAACAGAACCAAGGGCTGTTCATATATAAATGAGAGAAAGGAGACAGTGTATTCTGCAGCTTTGGAATTTTCCATAGACTCCACCTCTTGCCAACTCCATCACCGCTGCTAATTTTAGCAGAGATATCCAGTGATGTGCTCATCCCAGTTCTAAATTCTATTCCATCTTCCCAGCTCTTGACTGCATGATTCATGGTAATATTTAATCCAGTCAACTTTTTTAAAAAAGAGGTTTCTAAATCAGACTGCGCGGAACATTGAGTCTCCAGTACTAGAATGCCACAGAATTTAGGTCCAGTTTGCAAGGGCTTACTTGAGCCAAACAAAGCAGTGCCGTGAAGACCAGATTAGTAGCAACTGCCAAATAAAACATGAGAAAACCTAAAATAATAATCCAGCATGCACGCATGTACACACACACCTATGCACCAATTGAAGAGAGAACAAAGCCCAAGCAATCTAAATACAGGCAAGACAGACAAACAGAGAAGAGGCATTCTGTGTCTGAGGTGTCCACATCCTCAAGGAGACTTTTTCTTGTGGAAACACTCAGGCTAATATCTCTCATAGCCTGCCCGTACCAGGAACTGCCACAGCAACAACTGCGAGCAATAGTGACTCCCTGACAGAACCATTGTCTATCTTAGGGTTTCATACTACTGCCCATCACTGTATTACATATTTCCCCCATGAACTCAATAGCAATAGTGAAGTCCCTAGTGGTCTTCATGGGGTTTCTGGCTCTTTTCCCTTTTCAGGGTAAAAACGGTGCTTGGCGTATTTTTTTTTAAATTTGTTGTTTAGGTTGGTTGATTTGTTTGTTACAGTTGTTTAATATTGTGGGGAATATTTTGGGTCAGTGGGATGTCTACTTTGACCAGTAAGACTGTGCCTTGACATTACAGGCTTCTGGTATGCCACAGCCGAAGTTCAATATCACATCCAAAAAGCAGCTTGTGTGTGATATGCCTCTTATATTATTGACATATGTCAGGCATACGACAAAATCCTGGAACTCCATCTGACAATTTTGGATAAGCAATTTTCATTTTGGCTTCTTTGCTCACGTATAATGTTACAAGATAGAGAAAACTGTACTGTCCTCCCTCAAAATAAATACAGTATAGACTCATAAAGGCAGTTTAAGTATGTATTTAAAAATCAAATGATAGTTGGCAGGGAGTCCCTGAATGATCATTTCTCTTGAATCCTGACTATGGCCAGCCCTTTCTGAACCTACAAAGTTCCACAAACTCTGCCAATTGATTTGTTTGGTTGGTTTTTGGGAGCTGCAGTGCAACAACAGAGACTGGGGAGGCTGCAATGCTCAGAACAGCATATTCTGTGATGGTTGTTCTAAGCACTACTCTCTGGGCCCTGCCCTGAGAGCAGCGTGAAATTAGCTATATACACGTAGACTGCTGTTAATAATGAAAAGGGATTTTACCTTTCATTTGCTGTGTCACCAGGAAAAGGCCACACCTTGAAGTCCTTGCTCACAGATATGTCATCCCTCCTGCCTTTGTGGGCTGGGGAGATGAAAATCCTTTGGACCTCCATCAACTCTGCTCCATTATCCCCCAGATCCTTGTGGAAGCCCCTCAATGGGGTTGAGGATCCACATCTATGGGGGAGGGGAAAGAGTTGAGGGGCAGTGCTGTGCAGTGCCCTTTCATGAAACCTGTAGGAATGTACTTTGCTGTATAACCTTTCCCTGCTGTGAAACACTCTAAAGGGTGGTTCCAGGGGAAAACACTCTATGGAGAGTCCCTGTTAGCCCTGGAGCAGAGGAAGACAGTAAGGGACCCTGGGGCAGATGCCTGTGGTATCTGACAGACCTCCTGAGATTGCCAGATCTCGGGGAGTGGAACTGCCTCCCTGTTCCATAGGAGAGAACAAACCCTGCCTCTTGACAGAACAATACAGAAGAAATTCCACCAGGGAACCCTCATGGAATTTTCTTGTCTAGCTGATTTTCCTAGGAAGAAGAAATCTTGGACACACAGTTTTTAACCAGTCCTTATTAAGATAAAACTCCCATGAATTTCAATGGGACTGAGAAAAACTGAGTAAAGGATTTTAAGATTTGTCCCACAGTTAATAGGGTCATCAGTGTGGTTTTTTTCAAAACTGTTCTCTGTTGCTACTAAATGTAGTATGATTAATGTAACTAGAGAAAGTGTGTCAAGTTTTAGGAGGGACCTACTTCACCAGGGGTTCCAGAATGCAAGTTGGGGCCAGGCTGCTACCAAAAAAACCACAGGCCTCTGAGCATGAAACACAGGCCTGTATGACAAAAGTTCTCTTTCCTACAATCCTGCCTGTTTGCTGCATCATTTATTTTTAGTGAAACAGCAAATAGGTGCTCAGATACCAGAATGAGGCATGGGGTATACCTAAATAGACAGTGCTGCTACCTTTGTTACATGCACAGAATGTCTGCTGCAGCCAGAGAGGTTTGCACAAAAACAGAGGCTTAAAAATGGACCTACGTGTCAAATCTTTTTGGAGAATCACACGTAACATTTGGAATTGGCTAACATTTCATCAGTTCCCCACAAAAATCTGTGTTTGATTAAATACAGTTCTTCACTGTCAATGTAGATCCCTATATTTATGCAGCTCATGCAAAAATGCTGATAGACTTGGCCTCCAGCTAAACTATATAACTAACAGCATCATGAAATCTTCTGTAATATTGGAACACTTAAGGTGATTGATAGTGGTATTGAAAAGGAGTAGCCCAGAAGACAATAACTAATTGTGTTAAAGACACGGTGTGATAAATTGGATGAATTGTGATAAAGTTATCATGGATACATGTTTGTTGCTTATGTAGGAATTTCAACGAAAGTTACAATATAATCTGCTGTTATTGCTTTTTTTTATTTAGTTATGTAGGTGCTAGAGTCAAAACAAGAAGGAAATATAATAACGATACATTGTATCAAAATTAATCTTCATTTACTTAAATCTTGATTGTAGACTATTTTTAAAAATACAGAGCATTGGTTTCTGAAAATTATACCTACAGCCAAACTCATAAGAAAACTGCATTATTGGAAATGTTCTAAGTTCCATTTTGTTCTTGTTTGATATATTATATTTAATATATTTAACCAAGGCTGATATACAGAGTGGAAGCACTTGTACTTCCTGATGTCATGATGATATGTACTGATCCTTGTTGAGTGAAATAGTAATTATAAAAGAAGGCAGCTCCACACACACAGATTTTTGGCTTATTGTTCCACCTGTCTAATTTGTTTTACTTTTCTTTTTGAAATGGCAATACATTTGAAAAGCTTATGGGTTTATAGCTCTATGCCAAGGAGAATTTTCTTGCAAAGAGAAAGTGTAGTCATTAAATACTATGTTAGCAATCCAGCAGAATCTGATGGAGTTCAAAATAACTTGGGAACAGTGAAAAATATGCCATGAACTCCCTACCAAGAGCATGTTAGCAGAATAGTCTTTTTATTATTTACTGATTATGCAGCTTTTGTGGACCTGCTCCAAACCCCGCTGATGTCAATAGGAATCTTTGTGTGCATGTTTTCACTTCAAGTTGATGAAGATGTTAACAAGAGATGCTAAGAGTAACAAGAAGAGTTTCTTCAGGTATGTTAGCAACAAGAAGAAAGTCAAGGAAAGTGTGGGCCCCTTACTGAATTAGGGAGGCAACCTAGTGACAGAAGATGTGGAAAAAGCTGATTTTTTTGCCTCTGTCTTCACGAACAAGGTCAGCTCTCAGACTACTTCACTGGGCAGCACAGCATGGGAAGGAGGTGACCAGCCCTCTGTGGAGAAAGAAGTGGTTTGAGACTATTTACAAAAGCTGGATGAGCACAAGTCCATGGGGCCAGATGCGCTGCATCCGAGAGTGCTAAAGGAGTTGGCGGATATGATTGCAGAGCCTTTGTCCCTTATCTTTGAAAACTCATGGCAATCAGGGGAGGTCCCGGACGACTGGAAAAGGGCTAATGTAGTGCCCATCTTTAAAAACGGGAAGAAGGAGGATCCGGGGAATTACAGGCCAGTCAGCCTCACCTCAGTCCCTGGAAAATTCATGGAGCAGGTCCTCAAGGAATCAATTTTGAAGCACTTAGAGGAGAGAAAAGTGATCAGGAACAGTCAGCACGGATTCACCAAGGGCAAGTCATGCCTGACTAATTTAATTGCCTTCTATGATGAGATAACTGGCTCTGTAGATGAAGGGAAAGCAGTGGACGTGTTATTCCTTGACTTTAGCAAAGTTTTTGACACGGTCTCCCACAGTATTCTTGCCAGCAAGTTAAAGAAGTATGGGCTGGATGAATGGACTATAAGGTGGATAGAAAGCTGGCTAGATCGTCAGGCTCAATGGGTAATGATCAATAGCTCCATGTATCTTCATTAATGATCTAGAGGATGGCATGGACTGCACCCTCAGCAAGTTTGCAGATGACACTAAACTGGGAGGAGTGGTAGATATGCTGGAGGGTAGGGATAGGATACAGAGGGACCCAGACAAATTAGAGGATTGGGCCAAAAGAAATCTGATGAGGTTCAACAAGGACAAGTGCAGAGTCCTGCACTTAGGACGGAAGAATCCCATGCACCGCTACAGACTAGGGACCGAATGGCTCGGCAGCAGTTCTGCAGAAAAGGACCTAGGGGTTACAGTGGACGAGAAGCTGTATATGAGTCTACAGTGTGCCCTTGTTGCCAAGAAGGCTAACAGCATTTTGGGCTGTATAAGGGCTGAAGGGGGATTGCCAGCAGATCAAGGGATGTGATCGTTTCCCTCTATTCGACATTGGTGAGGCCTCATCTGGAGTACTGTGTCCAGTTTTGGGCCCCACACTACAAGAAGGATGTGAAAAAATTGGAAAGCGTCCAACGGAGGGCAACAAAAATGATTAGGGGACTGGAACACATGACTTATGAGGAAAGGCTGAGGGAACTAGGATTGTTTAGTTTGCGGAAGAGAAGAATGAGGGGGGATTTGATAGCTGCTTTCAACTACCTGAAAGGGGGTTCCAAAGAGGATGGATCTAGACTGTTCTCAGTGGTAGCAGATGACAGAACAAGGAGTAATGGTCTCAAGTTGCAGTGAGGGAGATTTAGGTTGGATATTAGGACAAACTTTTTCCACTAGGAGGGTGATGAAGCACTGGAATGCATTACCTAGGGAGGTGGTGTAATCTCCTTCATTTGAGGTTTTCAAGGTCAGGCTTGACAAAGCCCTGGCTGGGATGATTTAGTTGGGGATTGCTCCTGATATTCTATGATTCTATGATAAGATCGGCATAAGAAAAGATTGCAGGACTGGGAATGGGCCTATCCTAAGAAATCTCTATTGCCTGTTTTATTGAAGGTCCATTTACAAAAAAAGTACCTGAAAAATGCTTTTTACACCGAGAAATTCATCCACCCACCAGAGAATGTCGTTTTCCATTATATCCTCCTACTGTTTTCCTCACTTTACTGATGATAATATTTGACTTTGGATATACAGTTATCTAACCAATAGAGTTGGTTGAATACCAGGGGGAAAAAGTAAGGAAATTATTTAACCAATATAGCTGACATCTCTTAAATAATTTATGCAATGAAGAGTATTCATCCAGTCCTCTGACTTAATTATGTATGATGAAATTCAGGAAGACAGAAGATTCATTGCATATGTAATTGACTTCCTTTAGTTGGTTGTGTCAAATTTCCATCGTTTCTTTTTCTAACATGCAGTACATTTGGCAACAGCTGGAGCTAAATCTCCAGAGTTCAGGGGACTGTTTGAGTCCAAGGTGCTAATTAAAGGTAGTAGGAGTCCTCTGTTCTGCTTAATTCCTGTGCTGTATTCAGACGATTATTTTATATTTCATGCTATTATAATTACTTCAGTAAAATGTATTAACATCATGGTAATAAATATAACTCATTAAAATTGTGCTAGGTCATTCTTAATGAAATAGATATGACAAATGAAACAACCTCTTGTGTTTGCCATGATTAATTAGATATTACGTAAAATTCAACTTGTTATTAGCAAAGGACAAATTTGTCATTTGTCGTCTTTATAGCAATATTACTGTACATCATTTCTACAGATGGAAAACAATCTGCCAGGATGATATCTTTCATTAGACAGTGGATTTAGTTTTTCTTTTCTTTTTTTCTGAATGATTGTATTCAACCCACAACATTTAGGAGCAAATAGATAAGGTAGTGGGCCCTGTAGACAAACATAAAATAGATATATTTACACTACCTTGTCAGCATACAAATATATAGTTAAGTTTATTTAGAGCATGTCAGATTTGCTTTATAGAATGTATTTTTGAGGGCCATGGAAGATTGATGTGAAAAGGGAGTACAAATAACAAAAGTGAGATATACTTATTATCTGCAGTTAGACAGGAGATAGTATATTTGGTATGTGTTAAGAATCAAGCTGTGTTTTAGTTCTTCTCATGTATTTTACTATAATATATTTTTGGTTTATCTTATGGATGAGATGGCAAACCTCCTAAGTGAAGTTATATTTATGTTTTAGTTGAACCCCTTCTTATGGTAACATGAAATGGACAATATAAATTGCAGCCAAAGGTATTTTCATAACTATATTGACTGTCTCTACTATCATGGTAGTACCATGACACTAGCATGTTGGAATCATGGTGTTACCTTGCACATGCTTTAATCTGCTGTGAGTACTGGTATTGCATGACTCAGTAAGTGTGCTCCTGCTTCCCTCTGGTGTTCACTGAAAATGCCCTCCAGCTTTCTGTCTGTAGAACAATTACAGAAGAGAGCACTCTCACAGAATCTATCCCACATTTTATACTGAAATTAGCCAGCATGAACAAAATCAGTACAAATCTATACTGTGACTGAGATTATATGTCTATGGGAGTAAGCAGGTGTAGGAACTCCTCTGTATGGGTTTACCCAGATCTTGGATCCAGGGATCAGACTTTCAAAGGTATTTAGATGCCTAAAAATGCATACAAGTGCCTATTGAGATTTACAAACATGCCTAAGCAGGTTATGTACCTAACTAATATGGACATTTTTGTAAATCCCCCTAGGCACCTGTCTGCAGCTTTAGACACATAAAGGTCTTTGAAAATCTGGCCTTGTGTTTAAGAGTAAGTAGCTTCTGAGAGTATGTCTTCACAATAGAGTTTATCCAGGTCTGGGCACCCAGGTTAGTCAAGCCTGAGTGAACGTGAGCATTACGTAGCGGCACTCAAAGCATACCTGCATGGCCATGTCCACGTTGGCACTGCAGTAACCAAGATTAGGTGCTAGGATTTCTGGGAGTGTATCTCATGGTTCTTAATACTGCACTAAGCTGTGCTCCTCTACAAATTGTTTCACAGTATACTGTGGGAGAACTGGTCTGTCTTTCTCACGTCTCATGTCCTGTTCTTGTCCTGCAAACACAGTAAACTAAAACACTTATGGCTCTGCATGCTATCTGACCACGACCTTCATTCCAGCTGGTGCCAAGGCATGGATCCACCTCAGTTTGTAATCCCAGTTTGGAATGCATACAGCCGTGCACATAACACGCATGCTAGAGTAAATCTGTAGTTGCATGTTTGATTCCCCCATCCCTACACACACACACACACACACACACACACACACACACACACGCACACACACTTGGACTCTCTTTGGGATCCCATGTGTCTGGGGGGGAGTGAGGAAGGCAGTTCAATGTAATGGCTTGGCTTCCACCCTCAACTAAAGCAAAGTCCATGCCACAGCATGTGATACCCTCCATAACAGTAAGTGCAATGGTCATAAACCAGCAAAACCCTCCCATTTATGTTGTGGTTCTGATGGCCCTTCCTCTCCACTCTGTTCCCTGTCCCTTTCCCTAAACAGCTGCATGAATTTGAGGCCGAGGACATCCTTCAGTCCCTCTGCTCACAGGGTCTTTTCCAGCTGTGGAGTCTGTTCCAGCCTCTCCTATCCCCCTACTAGCAAGGTCTGTCTGGCCCCACTCCAAAAATAAACCCGTTTGGTCTCAACAGCCCATGCAATTTGACACTGGGCTCTATGCTCAGGTTGTGACTGAGTACCTGATCAAACTCCTCGTAGTGGGGGCAGGTTGACTGTGAGTTTCCAGACTTGCTGTTGGCATGTTTTATCTTGTGAAACATGGTTTCAGGTTTTTTATGATCTTCCTGTCCACTCAGGGCCCTCCTCTGACAGATTCTTGGAGATTTCAGAGTAGCAGCCGTGTTAGTCTGTATTCGCAAAAAGAAAAGGAGTACTTGTGGCACCTTAGAGACTAACAAATTTATTAGAGCATAAGCTTTCGTGAGCTACAGCTCACTTCATTGGATGCATTTGGTGGAAAAAACAGAGGAGAGATTTATATACACACACACAGATAACATGAAACAATGGGTTTATCATACACACTGTAAGGAGAGTGATCACTTAAGATAAGCCATCACCAACAGCAGGGGGGGGAAAGGAGGAAAACCTTTCATGGTGACAAGCAGGTAGGCTAATTCCAGCAGTTAACAAGAATATCAGAGGAACAGTGGGGGGTGGGGTGGGAGGGAGAAATACCATGGGGAAATAGTTTTACTTTGTGTAATGACTCATCCATTCCCAGTCTCTATTCAAGCCTAAGTTAATTGTATCCAGTTTGCAAATTAATTCCAATTCAGCAGTCTCTCGTTGGAGTCTGTTTTTGAAGCTTTTTTGTTGAAGTATAGCCACTCTTAGGTCTGTGATCGAGGTAAGATCCTGCGCTAACCCTACAGTAAAGAAATACCCTAAGTGTCTGCTTACTAACCTGCTGCCCCATCTTCAGAGAAGGTGGGCAGGGAGAGGAAAGAGTAGAGCTTTGGCTCCACTGGCCAGCATAGCTACGGTGATGTAGGAGGTGCCATAATAAATCATTAGCAAACTATTTGCACCCAGAGCAAGAAGGATGCAGGGAAGAAACTGTGACTTCCAGATGTGTTTTAAATCACAGTGCCTCACCAGGTTACTTCTGGATTAGTGCAGTTTACACATTTCCCCTTGCCTGCGTTCACAGTCCAGCCATATGAGTGTAGAAATGGGTACTAGTATCACAGTGCTGCTTATGAATTTAGTTATTTTCCAGTAAGCTGGAGCTAAACAGGACATCTCAAAAGACATTCCTCAATTAACGAACATTTTGTCTGGTTGTGTTTGGGGGTTTTCCGTTTTTTTTTTTTTGAAGGGATGATACAAGTACCTTGCAAATTTGGTATTTACATAAACCCTGAGTTCTGTGGTAGCTGTGCAACTGCACTCATGTAACTTGAGATTAGGGAAAGATATACAAGACTTTTTGAATATCCCCAGGCTAATATCACTTTAGCCCATGTAACACAGTGCTTGCACTTATGCTAAGCCTAGAGTTAAAATGGAAGGGCATGCAGAGCAGTGAAATTGGGCTATTTGTCAAACACCCTCAAAATAAATCTTAACCATACAGACATTGATGTTTCTAAGAGGTTTAAGCCCCCTTTTTCCTGAGACTGAATGTGGAATTTTGTGGTGAGGTAACTTAGCTATGGTCTTTGGCAGGCAATCTTGCCTGTTAAATGAGACCATATTTTTAAGAGATGAATTCACAAACACAGTGAATATTGCTGTCCCTGCTCTGGGACCATATGTGGAAGACAAACTGGACTCGTAAATACAGCAACAAAACTTCAGATGACTGGGACACTATCTGCTTCACCATTTTGAGTTTGAAAATTTGCTACCAACAATCTAGAATGCGGTACTTTTGTGATTGTGCTTGGTTTTTATCAGCATTAGGGAAAGAAATTACACTGGAAAAAATTACCAGGCTTGTTTCTGAACTCTTTATGGAATGAAATAAGGTTCATTATTGTTAAGTATGAACTGGTTGACATTGAGAGAGAGAGAGATTTATCTGAACCATTCTAATATCAAGGGGATTCTGCAAACACAAAAATAGATTTAAATTCTGAAGGGCATCCAGGATCATTTCAATGTCATGTACAAGTTTGGCAGTCCTCTTTACTTTGATTTATTTGTTCACTTCCTGAGTCCACAGCCTCCAGTGCTGGCTACTTGCTGATTTTCGTAGCATTATGGATTTATCTATCTTTAAAAAGAAAGCTATTACAAAGTAGTACTAAATGAATGTCACTTAAAAGTACATAAAACTTTCATTTTATTTTCTATTACTTTATTTTAAAGATTTTGAAATGATAAAAAACAAGATGCAAAAACATTAAACAATACAATAAAAATATAAATATAGCCCAGCTGACAAAGGAACATGTAAACCTAGACTGTTATTGTATCCCTTCCCCTCAATATAATTCTGGATTTCAGATAACTCTCCTGTATCCATCTGTATTTTCTTCAATAGGACTAAGGAACTCTTCCCACAAAGATCAGAAAGCTTTGGTATTGTAACTGATTTGTCCAGTTTTTTCAAGTGAATATTTGAATATCTAATGGGAGACAGCCTACATACACACTGAAGCTAATTGATTAAGTGAACACATCTGAAAATGTTGCCATTAGTAAATGAGATGTTTGTACAAAGCACACTTGGCCTCCTCCATATGCTGTTGCAAAATTGTACCATTTTTCCACTCTCTCATTATTTTAAGGTTTCAGAGTAGCAGCCGTGTTAGTCTGTATTCGCAAAAAGAAAAGGAGTACTTGTGGCACCTTAGAGACTAACAAATTTATTAGAGCATAAGCTTTCGTGAGCTACAGCTTATGCTCTAATAAATTTGTTAGTCTCTAAGGTGCCACAAGTACTCCTATTATTTTAAAGGACATTGTCAACTTAAAACTTTCTTTAAAACTTCTCTCTGAAAATTGTTTACTTAGTGTTGTTATGAATGGTATGCAAAATTGCTATTCTGAAAAAGGTTAAAGAAAAATAAAATTTCTATCTTTTCCAGTTTGCTTTGTGCATTTCACAGCATTTTGCAGTCAGTTTCAATATCTCCCCGGCATAGCCCAGTTAGTCCGTTTCCCTTTTTGTTTGTGTAGGCCTTTCACACAGCACAGGGAAGAAAAAAATATTGTTTCTACAAGAGCAAAGTGTGACTGTAAAACTGCAGGAATGGGCAGGGAGTCTCAGAGGCAAACATAGCACATGAAACTCACTTCAGGTTGTTGGTGTCCTTCTAATCTTTTTGTCAAAGATATGGCAACAATAACCATATTTAATGCCTTAGATCGTACTTGTACTATTGAATGAATCCTTGTTCAAATACCTCCTTAAAACTCACCTTTACTCTGATGTACATGTAAGCGGGGGAATGGTCCTGCTATTGTGGGGAACTTTCCTAGCTTATACGCTACCGCGGTGACATGTGTTAGCAAAAGAATCTGAGTCCTCGCTCCCACTTCCTTTACCCAGAGGCCTGCCTGACCTCAAGGGCTCCCCTTTGACTCTCCTGTGTGGCAGAGTCCTCGTAACCCCAACAAGGCGGGGCCCAGGATTCCTGGGGGGGGCCTGACCCCCAACCTTGTTCTGGTCACTTAGGACAGGGGCTAGGGTGTCCTCACTCTGGGGTGCTCTCTCTGCACTGGATGCTTCCCTGACCCACTGATCATTACATACAGTTCAAAGCAAATACAATTTATTAAACAGCAATCAATTTAAAAAAATAAGGGAAAAATGGGAAAGATAATGGAAAACACGTCACCCAGCTCTGTAGCACGGGGACATCACAACCAGCGTCTCTGGAATCTCAAGACAGTTCACAATCTGTTCCTCAGAAGTCCCAGGTCTTCTTCTCAGGCCATGGGTGTGCTGCAGAGATGTTGCGGGTTGGACACTTGCTCTGGCGGGAGCCACACGCTCTCAGGCTCTAGGTGGCAGGGCCCTTCTTCCCAGCATCGCCCCACCCCATCGGGGTTAAAATCCCCCTACAAGTCTGGCCTGCAAGGCCTCTTGGCTGGGGGCGTCTCGCTGCACTGGGCCTGCAGCTCTCCCCAGCTGCTCACCAGCTGTGTTCTGCTCCAGCCTCAGCTTCAGCTCCAGCTCCACTCTGCCTCAGCACGGCTGCTGCTCTGCCTCCAGCTCCCTGGGCTGTGTCTCTGGCCCCTCTGGCTCTGGTTGCTGCAACTCTCCTCCCAGCACAGGTTGGCTCTGTGGGCTGCTTCTGTGAGTCTGCTCCCAGCACTGACCTGCTTCCTGGGCTGCTGTTCTGGCCCCTCTAGCTCTGGCACAGCTCTACTCCCCAGCTCAGTTTGGGCTCCTGCTTTCACCTTAGCTCAGCCCCACTCTGTCTGACCCAGGCAATCAAGCTCACACAGAGGATGGACACCCCTCTCACCCCGGCCTCCTGACTTCCTAATTAGCTTGCCTGCCCTGTCAATCAGGCTGACCTGGAGCATTGGCCTTTCCCCATTGTTCCTGTGGACTGTCAGTCTCAGGATCCTGATTTCCCATCGACCCTTTCCCCTGGGAGATAGCAACTAAAACACCCTCACTGAGTTTTCCCCTTACATATAAATCAACAGTGGTTAGGCATCTGGTATGCTGTGACCTCTTACCATGCTGATCATAATAGTCTCTTCGTTTTTGTGCTCTCCCTTGTCTTTTGTATCCATCTGTTGTCTTTTGTCTTATACTTAAATTGTGAGCTTCTTAGGGCATGGGCGGTGGTTAGGAACTAGTGCAATGGGACTGGAGTCCTAGATGCTACCCTGCTATTAATTCTAATGAACTGTCACAACTGAGGTAATCTGTGGGCTGGTCTGTACTAGAAAATTAAATCAGCACAGCTGTCACTCATGTGAAAAATCCACACCCCTGAGCTATGTAGTTAAACCAACCTATGTCCCTCTGTAGACAGAACTAGGTCAACAGAAGAATTCTTCCTTCATCCTACTACCACCTGTCAGGAAGGTGGCTTACCTACTAAGATGGGAGAACCCACTCGTTGACATAGGTAGTGTCTACACCAGGGGTGGGTAAACTTTTTGGCCTGAGGGCCACATCGGGTTTCTGAAATTGTATGGAGGGCCAGTTGAGGAGGCTGTGCCTCCCCAAACAGCCAGGCATGACCCGGCCCCTGCCCCCACGACAGCCCCACTGGGACTCCTGCCCCATCCAACTTCCCCGTCCCCTGATGACCCACCCCCGGACCTCTACCCCATCCACCCCCCCGCTCCCTGTCCCCTGATTACCCCCGGACCTCTGCCCCTGAGTGTCCCCCGCCACCCCATCCAACCCCCCCCTTCCTGAATGCCCCCTGGAACCCCTGCCCCCATTCAACTCGCCTGTTCCCCACCCTCTGACCGCCCCAACCCCTAAGTTGTGGTAAAAACAATGATTGAGTGCAAGATGAAGGGCGTTGCAGAAGCACAGAAGGCATGTAAGAGCTGTGAGTCTGCACAAGCTATTCACCTGCTCTTGGCTATTTTCTGGGAACTCACTGCTCTGTATGGATGCAGGAACACAAGCCTCCACCCCAGAAAGGAGCAATGTGATGCTATGAACAAGTTCATCCAACGCTCCAAAGCCCTGGATTCTCCAGCCCTGAAGCAATTTGCAGCATCTCTTGTGACCAACAGTCTCCCATCACTGATAGTGAGTCCCCAACACTTCAGTCCCAGTGGGGCACTGATTGAAATAGTCATTCATGCTGCAGCCCTCTTGCTATGTGGGCAGAATCGAGTCCTCGAACCCCTGAGGAGCCTGGCCTTCTCTCCTGCCACCATGCAGCATTCTTTTCTGCCCACAATGCCTGAAGATCTGATGGTTCAGGCTGTGAATTGGGAAGGAATGAAGCACATCCGATGAAGTGAGCTGTAGCTCACGAAAGCTTATGCTCAAATAAATTTGTTAGTCTCTAAGGTGCCACAAGTACTCCTTTTCTTTTTGTGAATACAGACTAACACAGCTGCTACTCTGAAACGTTTAATAAGATTGTCCTCCTGTGGTAAATACATTGAGTAAGGCTGCTGATCCCAGCCCTTCCCCACTCCAACCAATAAAAAGAATTCCTTTCATATTGGCAGTTGAGAAGATAGTTTTAATATCACATCTCCCAGTTTGTGCCATTATCCAAATTTCTCGGGTATGCTTCAAAATTAGATAGATTGTTTTTAATTGATTCATTGGAACAACTGGGTAAGTCTGAGTAAGAGAAACCATCTCCATAAATTTATAAGGAAACCATAGGTGCTACCTGTAGGATTGAACAGCAGACCCATCTAAGTCAAGCCGGAGGCTACAAAATATATGCTTAGCAAGTCCAAAGCTCCTTTTAGTGAGCCCATGTTCTATCTTTATGGGTCTTTCCCATCCCATATAAAGATCTTGATCATAATCTGCATTTTTAAGATTTTGCAGTTTACACAACACAAAGGGTGAAATCCTGGCTCCATTGAAGTCAATGGCAAAACTCCCACTGACTTCAAAAGGGCTAGAATTTCACCTATATTTTAAATGAGGATGGTAATCTTGACTACATATTGCAAGTATTAGTTTACTCCACTTGGCAAAGGGTATTTGTAGATACTGAATATATGAATCTATCTGACCATGTTACCAAAGCATCTGTTAATATATTTGCCTTTATATTTCAAACCCTTCAGCGTACATCAAAATTTCTGGGCCAAATTAATTTCTAGTTTTCTGAAATGTAGTGTTCCACCTTTTCAGATATCTCAAAGATCTCATGTTGCTGAATTTTATTTTAAGCTTACCTGTGAAAAATATGGCTGCGAGGTTAAGGGGCCATTGCAGTTGGTGAAGCAGCAATGGGAGGGGTTTACACCTTCTCCAGGAACTAACATTCTGGACTTTGTAACCAACCTACAAAACACCCTCTGAACCTCTTTAGCCCTTGCTAAAGAAAAAACTTACAGGATGCTCAAAAAGAGCAAAAAGCCTGGTATGATAAACATGCCAGAGAACGTTCCTTCAAAGTAGGGGACCAGGTCATGGTCTTAAAGGCGCTCCAGGCCCATAAAATGGAAGCATCATGGGAAGGGCCATTCACGGTCCAGGAGCTGGGAGCTGTTAATTATCTCATAGCATTCCCCACCTCCAACTGAAAGCCTAAGGTGTACCATATTAATTCTCTAAAGCCCTTTTATTCCAGAGAATTAAAGGTTTGTCAATTTACAGCCCAGGGAGGAGATGATGCTGAGTGGCCTGAAGATGGTCTACTACGAAGGGAAAAGTGCTGATAGCGTGGAAGAGGTGAATCTCTCCATGACCCTTGGGCATATGCAGCAACAGCAGATCAAGGAGCTGTGCACTAGCTACGCGCCAATGTTCTCAGCCACCCCAGGACTGACTGAACGGGCTTACCACTCCTTTGACACAGGTAGTGCTCACCCAATTAAAGTCCAATCTCACCAGGTGTCTCCTCAAGCTAAAACTGCTATAGAACGGGAGATCCAGGATATGCTACAGATTGGTGTAATCCCGCCCCTCTGGCAGTGCATGGGCATCTCCAGTGGTTCTAGTTTCCAAACCAGATGGGGAGATACGTTTTTGTGTGGACTACCGTAAGCTAAATGCTGTAACTCGCCCAGACACCTATCCAA
This sequence comes from Dermochelys coriacea, assembly GCF_009764565.3. Lineage (NCBI taxonomy): Eukaryota > Metazoa > Chordata > Testudines > Dermochelyidae > Dermochelys > Dermochelys coriacea. Next base: position 200,133,477 of record NC_050069.1, read on the forward strand.
TGCCATGCACAGATGAACTATTAGAGAAACTGGGACGGGCCCAGTTCATCTCTACCTTGGACTTAACCAAGGGGTACTGGCAGGTACCACTAGATGAATCCGCCAAGGAAAAGTCAGCCTTCACCACACATGTTGGGCTGTATGAATTTAATGTACTTCCTTTCGGGCTGCGGAATACACCCGCCACCTTCCAAAGACTTGTAGATGGTCTCCTAGCGGGGTTAGGAGACTATGCAGTCGCCTACCTTGACGATATGGCCATATTTTCAGATTCCTGGGCAGAACACCTGGAACATCTACAAAAAGTCTTTGAGTGCATAAGGGCGACAGGACTAACTGTTAAGGCTAAGAAGTGTCAAATAGGCCTAAATAGAGTGACTTACCTTGGACACCAAGTGGGTCAAGGAACTATCAACCCCCTACAGGCCAAAGTGGATGCTATCCAAAAGTGGCCTGTCCCAAAGTCAAAGAAACAGGTCCAATCCTTCTTAGGTTTGGCCGGATATTACAGGCGATTTGTACCGCAATACAGCTAAATCACCGCCCCACTAACAGACCTAACCAAAAAAAACCCAGCCAAATGCCGTTCAGTGGACCGAAGAGTGTCAGAAGGCCTTTAACCAACTTAAAGCAACACTCATGTCTGACCATGTGCTAAGGGCCCCAGACTTTGACAAACCATTCCTAGTACCACAGATGCATCTGAGCATGGTGTGGGAACAGTTTTAATGCAGGAAGGACTGCATCAAGAATTCTACCCTGTAATGTTTCTCAGCAAGAAGCTGTCTGAGAGGGAAAGCAACTGGTCAGTCAGTGAAAAAGAATGTTACGCCATTATCTACACTCTGGAAAAGCTACGCTCATATGTTTGGGGATGGCGATTCAACCGCAAACTGACCATGCTGCGCTACAGTGGCTTCATACTGCCACCGGAAATAACAAAAAACCTATTTTGTGGAGTTTAGCTCTCCAAGATTTTGATTTCAACATCCAACACATCTCAGGAGCTTCTAACAAAGTGACTGATGCACTCTCCCATGAAAGTTTCCCAGAATCAACTGGTTAAAATTGCCCTTGAGATGTGGAAAATATTGTTAGTTTTTATATACTTGGTAGTATATTTAGAGGTGCATGTGTCTTATTAACTCTGTTTTCTCCTAGAGCTCCAGGAAGAAATCACAGCCAGCATTTCACCCTATCTGTGATTTTGGGGGGCATGTCATAAATATAAAGGGAAGGGTAAACACCTTTAAAAGGGTAAACACCTCCTGGCCAGAGGAAAAACCCTTTCACCTGTAAAGGGTTAAGAAACTAGGATAACCTCGCTGGCACCTGACCAAAATGACCAATGAGGAGACAAGATACTTTCAAAGCTGGAGTGGGGGGTCCCACCATGTTAAGGTTTCTTCTCCACTCTGAACTCTAGGGTACAGATGTGGGGACCTGCATGAAAACCCCCTACACTTATTTTTACCATCTTAGGTTAAAACTTCCCCAAGGTACAAACTATTTTACCTTTTGCCCTTGGACTTTATTGCTGCCACCAAGCGTCTAACAAATATATAACAGGAAAGAGCCCGCTTGGAAACGTCTTTCCCGCCAAAATCCTCCCAAAACCTACACCCCCTTTCCTGGGGAAGGCTTGATAAAAATCCTCACCAATTTGCATAGGTAAACACAGACCCAAACCGTTGGATTTTAAGAACAATGAAAAAGCAATCAGGTTCTTAAAAGAAGAATTTTAATTGAAGAAAAAGTAAAAGAATCACCTCTGTAAAATCAGGATGCTAAATACCTTATAGGGTAATCAGATTCAAAACATAGAGAATCCCTCTAGGCAAAATCTTAAATTACAAAAAGACACAAAAACAGAAATATACATTCCATTCAGCACAGATTATTTTATCAGCCATTTAAACAAAACAGAATCTAGTGCATATGTAGATAGATTACTTAATAAGTTGTAAGACTCCATTCCTTTTCTGTTCTTGGCAAAAACAACACACAGACAGAGAGAACCGTTGTTTCTCCCCCCCCTCCAGCTTTGAAAGTATCTTGTCTCCTCATTGGTCATTTTGGTCAGGTGCCAGTGAGGTTATTCTAGCTTCTTAACTCTTTACAGGTGAAAGGGTTTTTCCTCTGGCCAGGAGGGATTTTAAAGGTGTTTACCCTTCCCTTTATATTTATGACAGTATTGTTGGGGGAAATGTTTTCCATTCTCATTGCTAGAACTTTAATGTAGTTCTTTTACTTTTACTTTGGGCCTTGAGATGGGCCAGTGATTGACATTACTGCAAGGAAAACCATAGGAGTGTCAATGGAAGAGGGTCAGAATAATGACTACAGGATTTGATCCTAAGTTAGATGAAGCTGTCCCTTTCCTTTAGTCTGTTTGAATACTGATTGTATCTCCAAGTTTATCTGATCAAACTATGATCTGTGATGCTTAAGTAATCCTCATTAGACTTACCTATGCTTAATAGTTTAATTGCATCTTATTTATTTCTTCACACATAAATGATCCCTTCATGCTATCTTTTTCCAGATTTGTTTAATGTAGTTAATTCATCCTTTTCTACAAAATGACTGAAATATCACATTATGTGCATCAGTTTCTGTGGTTCTAAATCTTAAAATATTCAGAGCTCTTACTGGCTATTTCCTCTAGTCAGTGAGTCAATCCCTGGACCCAAAGAACCCCGATCATGCTCCTATTAAAGTTAACACAGTAGCTTTTACATTACGTTCTTTGGGACCTGTAATAATACCAGAAAAAGTTGGCTGCACTTCTTGTTTCACCAACAATTTGTGCCCTTTTGCCCTTCTCCCATTGGGCCAAATCTTGAAATCTTTACTCAGCTTTTCTTGAACCTTATCCAGGCAAAATTCCCACTGTGTAAGGACTTCAGGGTTTGACCCATTGTTTATATTTCATGAAAAATACAGATATTTTGCCTTTTTATTGAAGAAGAAATGAAGGCCCTCCTCCTGAAACTCTTATGTGAAGAACTATGCGTGTGAGTAGTCCCATGGGACTACTTGCATGTGTAAACACACCCATGTGTAAGAGTTTGCCAGACTGGAGCCTAAATTTGTACTCCATTCCCATAACTTTTTTACTTTGGATGTATTGGTACTGTAAATGATTTAATCCATTTTTAACTACTACAGCTTTCGTTGCCAAATCCCACAAACAAAGGTCTAGTGTATCATGAAATCTTACAGTTGGTAGTTATTAGACCTGTTAAATGAATCATGTTTCTTAGGAATTAGACATTATTGGGATTAGAAGCCACAGCCTATGAATGTGGGGGAAAAAATACTCCACTGTACAGATTCACAATATAATAAACATTTTTCCTGTTTGGGACTGTGATGGTCTTTGCTCATGGGGAGCACTGCCTAGTGGTCAGATCTTAGGCCCTTCAACATGCAGAGCGGGTTTTTTGGTAGGGGAACCCAGGCCCTCCCACTCCACCAGCCTCCCCCCCCCCCAGGGCCCCATGAGGGGAACACCAGGATCTGACACCCAGGAGGATCTTAAGGCTGCTCTTCCTGGGCCATTCCTACCTCCCCACTATTGTCCAAAGTTCTCAGTGTATCACAGGAGGCTGTGAAGGGACTCAGTCACTACTAGGTGCCTCTTCACAGCTGGGAGTGGCATGGTAGCTCTCACTCTCTTGGGGTAGCAGCTGCCTCCTCTCGTGCCTTGGCCCTTCAGCCAGGTCAGTTCCAAGTATTTCCCCTTGAGGGGTTGTCCATAAACAACACACAGGGAATTAACACAAATAAACTGCACTAGTAGGTGAGTGGGGGAAATGCCTCCCTCTCCAGGTATAACAGAAGCAGGTGCTCCCTTCTCTCAGGGAGGGACTTTCAGGTGGTTGTTGAGGGAGAGATCCCACCTTCCCTCAGCCCTTTTCTCAGGAGCTAAAAAGTAGAGGTCCTTTCTCTTCCCTGCTCTGCCCACAAGTGAGCTGTTCTGCTCCCTTTTAACTCCTCCTACACCCTGTGCATCTCTTGCAGGTGTGGTGAGACAGGGCTGGCTGAGCCCAGAGCAGCTCTTTAACCCCTGGTGGGACAGTGTGGGGTTTATATACCCTATCACAGGGGCACATGACTCTTCACCCCCCCCATCCTCTATAGAGGAAATGGGAATTGCTAAAGTGTAACTTGACAAAGATAAAAAGAAAAGGAGGACTTTGGCACCTTAGAGACTAACAAATTTATTTGAGCATAAGCTTTCGTGGGCTACAGCTCACTTCATCGGATGCGTTCAGTGGAAAATACAGTGGGGAGATTTATATACACAGAGAACATGAAACAATGGGTGTTACCATACACACTGTAACGAGAGAGCTCACCTTACCTGATCACTCTTGTTACAATGTGTATGGTGACACCCATTGTTTCATGTTCTCTGTGTACATAAATCTCCCCACTGAACGCATCCGATGAAGTGAGCTGTAGCCCACGAAAGCTTATGCTCAAATAAATTTTGGTTTCAGAGTAGCAGTTTGTTAGTCTCTAAGGTGCCACAAGTCCTCTTTTTCTTTTTGCGGATACAGACTAACACGGCTGCTACTCTGTAACTTGACAAAGATAGTAACTATCATAGCCCATGCAAAGTCATTATATGACAATAGTAATTTATAATTAATGCTGACCTGGATCTTGCAGTAAGAGGTCTTTTTTCTGGAAGATTTCTAAGTCTTTCTTTGCATTCCCCAGATACCAGATTGCTGCAGAGTGTCACAAAGATTTCTTGCTACACAAGCAGGAAGGGTAAAACACTGTAAAAAGATTTAGCAGTTTTGATATGCTGAAGCTCAGGACAGATTTCTTTTGTTAAATGAACAAAAGGGAAAAAAGCATGTATTGGAATATTTTTTCCTTGATTTTTTGATTTTTGAATTTATTCATTCTCTCCTCTTGTCTGCTCTGATTATTACAATACAAAGGTGTTACTGGCTGAATGTTAATGGTATTATAAGAACCAAAACTGTGTCAATAGTTAATGTTGGATTGCCTCAATTTACAAGATTAATAGCAGCTCTCAAGAAGAGCAGAAATTCACAATCACATTTTACGTGGGTGTTCCCCTAAGATCTAGCCCATCCCCACAAACCCTCTGCACATGCAGAGCTTTCATTGACTCAACTGGGAGTCAAACACAGATGGTTTATAGAATTAGGTCCATAGTAGTGGCCTGATCCTGCAAGTTGCTGAGTAATGGTTGGAGGTGCTGAGGATCCTATTGAAGGGTCTAATTCAGCAAGGTACTTAAGCATGTATGTGACTTTAAAAACATGATGAGTCCCATTTACTTCAATCAATGCAGAATAAATTGGGCTATCTATACATGCCATGCATTTTTTGCAATACAGCTCATGGCCAGATTCTGATACCTTTACTCAGTCTGAGTTTCACTTTACTCCATGAATAGTCCCACTGAAACTCAATGTGTGCAAGAGTCTAAGAATTTGTCCCTAAAAGTAAAAAAAACATGTAATCCTCTAAATTTAAAGAAACTGAACAAATGTTTCAGCTAAAATGCTTTCTTTAGTGTTTCAAAATTTGAAATGGAGAAGTACTGAAGAAAGGCATTTCTTCAGAACTTAGTTTCTTTTATTGTGTTTGGGTTTATATAATTGAATGTGATTTGTCTTTATGGGTTTTCTATATGGTACTTAGTCTGTGCAATAAACTTCTTTCTGGTACAAAATGTTCTCTCATGCTAGCTATTGTACTATTTATCCGTTCATTGTCTACTTTTCAGAGGGTTATATTTTAAAATCCATTAGCAAGAATGGCCCTCATTTTAACTGTAAATCTAAGTTCACTGTTAAATTTATGAGACTCAAGAGATTTCCAACAATTTCAGTAAAAGGAATATTCTGTTTTAAGAACTCTACAATTCTGAAGTTTTATCCTGTGCTGTGTTTATCTTCCATCCAACATTATTCTGGTTTCTTCCTGTTGGAAAAATTATTTATTAACATCAGGAAAGCTGAGTAATATAACTTTAACTTGATTTTTGCCAAATAAATAACTTCTACATCTTCTCATCCACTTTTTCTATTCATCTCTGCTAAATTCCTCCTTTGGGTCCTTTGTTCTACATTCCAGTGGTTTGTGTTACTCATTGAGCTGTTGGCAGGTGGAGAAATATGGTGTCCTGAGGAGTGCTCAGTCCACACAGGCAGTGAAAGTGCAAGACATAATGGGGTAAGGCATTTTGATAGGTTTTTCTACTTGTAGAAACATTTTTATGAAAAAACAAAGTCACAGAGTCTGTTTCCCCTTCAAAAACAGTAAGAAACTTAATTTACCAGAATAATTTGACCAGCTGCCTTTCAAAACCTGTTTCTTAAGGGTAGAACAATGCTACTGACTAGAACAAGGATGAACTAGTCCATTTGTGTGGAATGGGGAAGGCTGCAGCATCATCCATTTAGAGCCGGAAGTTACCCTGTTATTTTGTATTCATTATGCAACTAACAGCTACTGCTTTCCTTTAACTATTGTCCAGTCTTGTAAACCTTAACTTTAAATAACACAAATTAATAAATAAAGCTTTAAAGATAACCAGGTCAATAGGAACTTCTTGTCTTGAACTTTGTGTGAAATAGCTTTTTAACAGCCTGGTCCAGTTCCCACTGAAGTCAGCGGCAGCTGCATTAGACCCTATCTATCTCCTTGAAGTACAGATCTATCTATTTGCTAAAAGGTGACCTTGTGAAAATGACATGAGGGGGTTATATTTTAATTGCATACCAATTATTCATAGAATCATAGAGTTTAAGGTCAGAAGGGACCATTATAATAGTCTAGTGTGACCTCGTGCACATCTCAGGCCACAGAATCTCACCCATCCACTCCTGTAACAAACCTCTAACCTATATCTGAGCTATTGAAGTCTTCAAATCGAGGTGCAGAGAATCCTCCAGCAAGTGACCCGTGCCCCACGCTGCAGAGGAAGGTAAAAAACCCCCAGGGCCTCTGCCAATCTGCCCTGGAAGAAAATTCCTTTCTGACCCCAAATATGCTGATCAGCTAAACCCTGAGCATGTGCGCAAGACTCACCAGCCAGACACCTGGGAAAGAATTCTCTGTAGTAACTCAGATCCCACCCCATCTAACATCCCATCACAGGCCATTGGGCATATCTACCGATAGTTGAAGATCAATTAATTGCCAAAATTAGACTATTCCATCATATCATCCCTTCCATAAATTTACCAAGCTTAGTCTTGAAGCCAGATATGTCTTTTGCCCCCACTGCTTCCCTTGGAAGGCTGTTCCAGAACTTTACTCCTCTGTTGGTTAGAAACCTTCATCTAATTTCAAGTCTAAACTTCCTGATGACCAGTTTATATCCATTTGTTCTTCTGTCCCTTCTCTTCATGTGTCAGTATATTTATGTCTGCATCTGTAACTTTCACTCTATGCATCTGAAGAAGTGAGGTTTCTACCCACAAAAGCTTATGCTCAAATAAATCTGTTAGTCTTTAATGTGCCACTGGACTCCTTGTTGTTTTCATAAGACAGGTTTTCCATTCCTCGGATTGTCCTAGTGGCCCTTCTTTGTACCTGTTCCAGTTTGATTTCATCTTTCTTAAACATGGGAGATCAGAACTGCACACAATATTACAGATTAGGTCTCACCAGTTAGATGATTATGCTGAATTTACAAGTAAGAATAAATGTTCCTTTCCTACCCCAATTTATAGTCCTCCAAACTCAGCCTGGGATCTGAAAGTCAGTTTGGATTCTGTCTTTCTCATGCATTATTACCAGCAGGTCAAACTATGCCCTCAGTTACATCTGTGCAGTCCTATTATCTGTAGTGGTTTTGCACAGATGTAATGGATTGAAACTCAGTAAACAATTTTGAAGATGTACAAGAAAAAAATAGAATCCAGCTTGCTTCCTCTTGGCTGTGTTAGTTATGCAAGACTACTGGGAGTAAAAAGCAGTAAAAACTTACTTTTTTTTTAAACATTTTTTTTTACTAATGTTTACAATATGATGGGGGTCTAAATTAGCTGTTACCATTCTAGAAAGAGATCTTGGAGTCATTGTGGATAGTTCTCTGAAAACATCCGCTCAATGTGCAGCAGCAGTCAAAAAAGCTAGCAGAATGTTGGGAATCATTAGGAATGGGAGAGATAATAAGACAGAAAATATCATATTGTCTCTCTATACATCCATGGTATGCCTACATCTTGAATACTATGCGCAGTCTGGACGCCCCATCTCAAAAAAGATATATTGGAATTGGAAAAGGTACAGAGAAGGGCAACTAAAATGATTAGGGGTATGGAATAACTTCCATATGAGGCGAGATTAAAAAGACTGGGACTTTTCAACTACAGAGGTCTATAAATTCGGGCTGGTGTGGAAAAAGTGAATAAGGAAGTGTTAGGTACTCCTTCACAGAATACAGAACCCTTACCATCCCGGAGCCAGCCAGGCCACCATGCTGCCTAGCAGGAGCAGCGGGCCAGAGCACTGGTGGCATGGCACACTGAGGCTGTGGGGGAGGAGGGACAGTCAGGGAGGGGCTGGGGTTTAGCCTCCCCGGCCGAGAGCTCAGGGGCCTGGCAGGACAGTCCCGTGGGCCAGATGTGGCCCACGGGCCGTAGTTTACCCATCTCTGCACTAGAGAGATTGTGTCTAAGGCAGATGCAATCACTCTCCATGCTGCTCCTTGCACATAGACAATGAGTGCAATCTTCTCCATTCAGTAGGATGGATCTGATCTCCACCCTTGGAGCACAGGCCCTACACCATGTGGCCACCTTCATACCCTTTCAGTCTTTAGTCTTTCTTCTGAGATTGCCAAATAATGGCAAATGTAATCATGAAGTTTGCCATGGACAATTTTCTACTAAGAACTGGATTGAGATCACTAACCTTGTGATAAATGAAGGGAGTGGGGTAGCTCCCTTTTATGGACACCCAACCAGCCAGTAGCTATAAAATCCCTCTTAGTAGCTATTCTCTAATTGCTTTCCCTGTAAAGCGTTTAAATGTCTCACTGCTATGCATAGGTAAAAGGAAGTGAGTGGGCACCTGGCCAAAAGAGCCAATGAGAAGGCTAGAACTTTTTAAAATTGAAACAAAGACTCCCCTTTTATCTCCTCTGACTTTGTCCCCTCTGACTTTCTCTCTTTCTGTCTGTCTGTTGTTTCCCGGGGAGAGGCGGACAGGGCAACTATCGGTCTTATGCTGTAAGAAGCTTGAGCCAGGTATGAAAAATCATCAGTATCATACCTAGAAACTACTCATTAAAACCACAAATATGTAAGTATATCACGAAATGTCTAGGAAGACGCGATTAGGTTTATCTCTTTTTATTTTTTATGGCCTGGGGACTCCTCAGTGCTAACCTGGGTGCTTTTGTTTTGCTTATAACCTTTAAGCTGGACCTCAAGAAAGCGATTCTTGGTGCTTAATCCTTGTAGTTTCTCTTTTAAAACCTAGCAATAGCCTGAGTTTCCAGATGTATTTTCTTTTTTTTAATTAATAAAATTTACCTTTTTAAAGAACAGAATTGAATTTTTTTGTCTTAAGAGATTTGTGCACCTTGGTTAATTAGCTGGTGGCAACAGCTGTTTCCTTTTTTTTTCCCTCTGTCTCAACTCTTCCCTGGAGGAGGCGTGAAAAGGCTTGAGCATACCCCACAGAAAGGAATTCCCAAGTGTGCTTCCTGGGCCCTCAAAGGGGTTCTGCACTTGAGTGGTGGTAGCATCTACCCATCCAAGGTCAGAGAAAAGCTGTAATCCTGGGAGTTTAATACAAGCCTGGAGTGGCCAGTATTAATTTTTAGAATCCTTGCAGGCCCCCACCTTCTGCACTTGAAGTGCCAGAGTGGGGAATTAGCCTTGACAAACCTTAACTCACGTAGCCTGTCAGGTAATAACAACTATCAGTCACACATTAATAGACTGGATCCACTCCTGGACTGGATTTTGGATTTCGAGTCTCGTAAATCCTCAACTCATCCAACATATTTAATTTATGCTTTTTCTTTCTATGGCTCTGGGGAGAATTTTCATGGAAAAATGTCTTGGCTGTTCCCTGTGGCTCCCATCTAACTTTCTTATTCTTCTAGAATAATAATGTAGTAAACAATGAAGAATAAATTATTCTAAAGGCTGTATTTCAGACATCTGTTGTATAATTAGGGATCAATCCTACAAGATGCTGAGCACCCTCAACTCCTCCTGCAGTCAGTGGACATCGAGAGTGATCAATATCTTTCAGGTTCAGGCCCTAGCAAAAAGAGAACCAAAGGAAATCCACCCAGAGCTGGTCAAAGGAACCTTTGTAGCTCACTCTCGAAACATAATAAGTGAATTGCTATTTATTCAAAAGCTGACTGGGGCAATGGGAAGAGGAAATCATAACTAAAAATTAACATCCTGGAAGACAGATGGGAATTTCTCTAAAGCATAACATTAGCAAGTGACAATGAGAACTGACTGTTAGTGGATTCCACTTTATTAAAATCTCAAATCCACTAAAGGAGATTGTTAAAAAATTAACCACTGTGCTGGAGTTCAAGGAGCCTATCAACCAAGCATGTATATTTCAGTCATGATGCAGCTTTGTGCTTGTGGGATGGGAAGGAAGAAACTTAGTCTTTCTTTAGATTAACTCATGTTTCCTTCTGGTCTTATATTTCCCATTCCACAAACAGTAACATTTACAAACTATTCATATGGAGAACATTCTCCAGCAGGATTCTGAAACAGCTCATATAGCTAAGGGTCTCTTTTCCCCACAATGCTGACTTGTGAACCCCGTGACTGTTAATGGGCCTTACACTTATCTGCCAAGGAGAGAACAGACCCCCTCCCCCAATTAACTAGCAAACACAGAGATGCTGTATGAGTAAAATCATTATTGATGTAGGCAGATGTAACTCCATTAACATCAGTGGAATTATATCCTTTTATGCCAGTCTTTTCCACTCCCACCCCATCTCCCCCGGAGGAAGAAGTTCTCCTGCTTTCCTGTCCGACACATATCCCCAGTAATATATCCCAATGCACTCCTCCCTCCAACCTCCAGTAAGTTCTTTTTAGCCACTCCATCCTCCTTTGAGCCCTAGTAACAGGGCTGGCCTTACCATGAGGTGAACTGAAGCGGCTGCCTCAGGTACCAGACTGTGGGGGGCGCCACTAGGACCCTGAGTGTAGAAAATTGTGTCTGCTGCTGGTGCATATGTCTTCTCTCTGCCCTCGATGCACAGAGATGGTGGAGTGCTGTGCTGGAGGAAGGAGGGCACAAGAGACATAACAGGCAGGCAGGAGAAAAGGTGAGAGGGAATAACAGAAAGCAGCAGGAGCTGCAGGGAGAGAGAGGAGGAGGAGGAGCCTCTTATGTACCTCTCTAGCAACCCCAGCAGCCTGGACTGATTAACACCAGCTTCTCAGGGAACTTCCTGTTTCCTGCTGCTTCCCTGAACACACTTGAGGAGAACAGGCAGTCAACTGAAGTAGTAGCAACCAGTTAGGCCCTTAAGATGCTGATATCTTCCCTCACTCAGACCCTGCTACCAGCCTGCTTATTTGTCCCCTTCAATTGAGTATTGAGAGCCACTATAGCTGGCACAGAACTGCAGTCTGAGTGAAAGAAGAAAATGCCCCTTTGGGGCAGCGTTCAGAAAAAGAAAGAAAGCAAAGGAAGCTTTTCTATCTAAGCAGGAAGGAGCTCTCCTGGGATACATAGACACAAATGTTCATGAGCCTTCCAGCCCCAGTGAGGATGCGAGTGGTGACAAGATGCCTGATCTTCCAGTTAGTCAGAGTGCAGGTGACCTGGCAGCTACTGCAGCATCCATATCTCCATCTCAAAAAGACGTAACCATGCACATTCCTGAAGAAAAGTGTAAGGTGTGTGGTGGGGCGCAAGAAACAGCTGCTGTTGAGTTGAGTTCCTTAAGTCTAGATGATCTGGGACTGTGGACCCACTTGACCAGTAGCCTGAGGGACTTCCTTGTACTGCATGGGCCACAGCAAGTGAAAAACTTCATGTTCCCCAAAGACAATGAAAATAGAAGTTTCCATCCAACACATTACTGGCGTGAAATCCTCAATGGTGACAAAGTGGAGAGGTCATGGCTTATATACTCAAAAACCCAGAATGCTGCATACTGTTTTTGTTGCAAACTCTTCCAATCTACTGTTCCAGCCACATTAGGTTCTACAGGAACAAAGGACTGGAAAAATCTGGCTAGAAATCTGTCATGCCATGAGAAGGCAGCAAATCACCAGAGAGCATTCCATAGGTGGAAAGAGCTTGAGATGAGACTAAGGTTAAAGGCCACCATAGATGATCAGCATCAAGAGAAGATTGCATCAGAGTCTCTTTACTGGCAAAATGTTCTGAAAAGACTCATTGTGAGAATGCTTGCTACCCAAAACCTAGCACTCCATGGCACTTCAGATCAGCTGTATGTGCCAAACAATGGAAACTTCCTTAAAATTGTGGAGCTGATGACTGAGTTTGATGCTGTACTCCAGGAGCACCTAAGAAGAGTCACCACCCAAGAAATGTACACACACCACTAACTTGGAAAAAAACATTCAAAATGAGATCATACAGTTACTGGCAACAAAAGTCAAACAGAAGATTGTGGCAGATCTGAAGTCATACTCTGTTATTCTGGACTGCACACCTGACATCAGCCATATGGAACAAATGACTTTAATGGTGCATTTTGCAACAAACAACAACAGAACCTACTGAAAATGTCCCTGCAATGGTGACTGTCAGAGAGCATTTTCTAGAATTTATTGACATTGATGATACTACAGGAGCTGGTATGACAAATGTGCTTCTTAAAAAGCTGGAAGATATGGGAATTGCAATAGCTGACATGAGAGATCAGGGCTACAATAATGGTGCCAACATGAGAGGAAAGAACAGAGGAGTGCAGACACGGATCCGAGAGCTAAAGCCTTGAGCTTTTTTTATCCCATACAGTTCTCATTCATTGAACTTGGTGGTCAGTGATGCAGCATCAGCTTCTAGTGAGGCTGCTGAATTTTTTTATGTAATTCAAAGCATCTACGTATTTTTCTCTGCATCAACTCATCGATGGCAAATTTTGAAGCAATATCTGGGAACATCCTCTCTGACACTGAAACCACTGAGTGCCACACAAGACACAATGGGAAAGTCGAGTGGAGGCGATAAAGCCTAACAAACACCAAATTGGGAAGATAGATGATACCACAGTTGCCATTATGGAAGATAATGCTAGGACAGGAACTGTTCATGGGAGAACAGCGGCAGAGGGAAATGGAATGACCAGAAACATACATAACTTCAAATTTCTGTGTGGCTTAGTGTTGTGGCATGACATACTGTTTGAAATAAATGGTGTAAGCAAGGTGTTGATATATCTGGAGCAATGGAACAACTGGACAAAGCAAAGTCATACCTACAGTTTTACTGGGCAGATGAGGAATTTCAAAACATTCTGAAGAGTGCACAGAAGTTGGCAGAGGAACTTCACTCTGAAGCTATTTTCCCACCAATTCAAGAATACAAGAGTTACCGAAGAAGACATTTTGATTATGAGGCACGGGGTAATCCCATAAGAGACCCCAACCAACAATTCAAAGTTGAATTCTTTAACCAGCTGCTAGATTGTGCAATGCAATCAGTTGAAGAATGTTTCATGCAGCTCAAGGAACACAGCAGTGTATTTGGGATGTTGTATGATATTCCAAAACTCCTCACTATACTTGAAGAAGACCTATACCAGCAATGCAGGGCACTAGAGACAGTGTTGACACATGATGACATGCACGATATTGATGCGAGTGATTTAGATGATGAACTGAAAGCCTTTTCAAGATACATTTCAGCAGGATTAACTCCAAAGGCTGTTCTGGAACATATGTGCACAAATAAGATGACCACCCTCTTTTCAAATGCTTTTGTTGCTCTGCGCATACTTCTAACACTTTCTAACAGTTGCCAGTGGAGAACGCAGCTTCTCCAAGCTGAAGTTAATAAAAACACATCTATGCTGCACAATGACACAGGAGAGGCTGGTCGGCCTTGCAACCATCTCAATAAAGCATTAGCTGGCCCAGACTGTGGACCTTCGGGAAGCAGTTCAAATCTTTGCAACCAAGAAGGCACGGAAAGCACCACTTTGATTATTCAAACAGATAAAAATGCCAGTGTTTACTATGCAGACAAGAAAAATTACATTTGCTGTTGGGGAGTTTGAAAGTTAAGAGTTACTTAACATTTTTGAACAAGGCATTTTAAGTTGTTCGTTCTCCTTTATTGGGGTAGGTAGCAGAGCAGTACCATGAGAGGAGTTGAACAGGAAGAAGGCAGAATTGAGACCTTTCAAAGTTTTGGCCCAAGTGAGGGGGCATGGGGGCATCATTTGAGCTCCCCACCTCAGGTGCCAAAATATTGTGGGCCGGCCCTGCCTAGCGAGTCTCCTGCCAACCCACCTCCTATCCCTGCTGCTCACAACGGATGGGTTTTCAGTTCACCTAGGCAGAAAACATTACTCCTTGGTGTGAGGAAGAGAAACTGGTTAACACAGGCTCTCCCAGACCAAAGAGTATGAAATTCTCCAGAAACACTACAAAACCTTTGATCACAGACCAGCCTGCAGATGGGGAGCCAGGTCATCATTTGAAGAAAACCTGAACAATAGAGGCCTGATTCCACTCTCACTTACACCAATGTAAATCAGGATTAAAGCCACTGAAATAAATAGAATTACACCAGTATAGAACTGGCATGAGAGGAGAACCAGTTTTTGTGAGTTTTGCAGTTCAAGTGGTGGTACATTGCAGAAACATATGGGAAAGCTTGGGCAGTGTCCACTTGCCCTGTGCCCAGATCAAGCCAGTGATATTATTCCCTGATTTTCAGAAGTACCTAATTCAGTCACGTGTTTTCTTTTTATAGATATAGGGTCAAATAATAGTCCCATTGAAGTCAATGAGAGTTTTGCTACCAGCTTCAGTGGGACCAAGATTTGATCCACTATTAATACTTGTGTTTGTAAGGACTGAGGAATCAGAATTAGAATTTCAGAAATATATATTTTGCTAACAAGGATACACATACAAAGAAAAATATTTGGGCCAAATCCAACCCTGGTGAAGTCACTGCAGGTGTAACCTCTTACACTACGCTTGAATTTAGCCCATAGTTGAGAGGAGAACATAGAGATGCTGAAGATAAAGTGTTATAAATAAAGCTGGGGGAGAGTGACTGAAACCACCTACTTGTTTACAACCTATGATCACAACTGCTCAAGATGCCCCCACAAATGTACAGTACATAAAAACATCATTTCTCCTCTGACTTTCTCTTTCTGTGTAGCTGTCTTCTGACTGGTACCTACAATGGTTCAGAAATGGAGGCGGCAGTAACAACTTACATCCAAATGTCATTTGCATGTTAGGAAAATCATTTAATGTCAGGTCTAACCTTTATTTTCGTTAGAAAAAATACAGTTGTAATGCTATATTAATCACACTTAATTTTAGGGTTAATGTAGTGAGGCCGAGCGGCCTCCCTCCGAGTGTGAGAGCGAGGGACCATTACACGCCCCTTGGAGGGTGGAGCCTAGATTGCCCCGCTCCCCTTGCCGGAAATACCAGGGCATGGCCGGAAGTATAAAAGGCTGGCCCTGCAGCACAGTTGGAGCGGAGTCTGTGGAGGAGAAGGATGCTCTGCTGGTTCAGCTGCATCCCCGAGAGGAACCCTCCCCAGGTGGTGCCCAATCCACAGAAGCCGATAAGGACTGGCCTGGAGTGCCTGCTGCCATGTACGCCGAGGAGCCGGAAGAGGCCTGGAGGCTAGAGGTACTGAACCCTGGGGTGGCAGGAAGCAGTCTAGGGGCAGCCACGGAGCAGCCGGCTGCAAAGCCAGGTGTGGCTCAGTCGGCGTGTTGCAGCTGGATCCCCGCTGATGTAGGGGTGGCCAATCCTGCCCCTGCCAGGGCCCTGGGCTGGGATGTGGTAGAGTAGGGTAGGCCCACATCCCCCTGCTATCCCACTCTGGGGTGGCTGACCCCCTACATTGTGCAAGGAGGCTCTACGGCTGAAGAGGAGCTTCCCTTACCAGTCACCCTTAGAGACTGTTTGTTTGCTGGCTGCCTGAGCTCCGCCCAGGCCAAAGCCAGCCCTGAGAGTATTTTTGTTTGCTGGCTGCCTGAGCTCCGCCAAGGCCAGAGCCAACCTGGATAGACTCTGTTTAAGGGCTGACTACTTGAGCTACCCAAACCCAGGCTAAAGCCTGAAAGTGATTAGTAATCGCCCAGCCCTTCTGTGGGCTCTTGGCTGTCTTGCAGAATCTGGTCCTGCCAGACAGGACCAGCCAGAGTGGCCTCCCTCCGAGCGGGAGGGTGAAGGACCATTACAGTTAGGGTTAGAAATTAGCCTGCAGTTTCCTTCATATCTTTTCTCTATCTGTGTTTGGTATTTTACTAGTCACGTGTACTTTGTCAGACTCTTATAAGATTTTCTTTGCTACTATACTTGGGTCCCAACCACCTAAAATTCAAAATGTTTCATTTCAATACTCTGAATTATGCAGAGAATGCAGTATTGTTAAATTGTTTTTAGATGATCAGTGTACCTATTATCTTTAGCTTTACACTGAAGTTGTAGCTAAGTTTAGTAAAAAGAACAATGCTTTAGCACTTTTTATCTCTTGATTTCAAATGACTTTAATGATGTGCAAGCATTATTACCACAGTTTTACACCTAGGGAAACTAAGGCACAGATGGACTAAACCAGTTGCCCAAAAGTTATAGCGTGAGTTAGTAGTAGAGCTGTTAATAGAACCCAAGTTTCCTGGCTCCCAATCCAATGATGAGACATTGATCATGCTGCCTTGCAGATGCCAGAGCAACCTAGAAGTCTGTTAAACATATCTGCCTCTCACACAAATTATAAAGTGGGCTGGGTTTGCAGACCTAGCAATAAAAAGAGACTTTTTGAAGTGGTTATGGTGTTTGTCACTGGTGAGGTAACATTTTTTTTAAACAAGTTCTCTGAGACCTAATATCTTGTTATGTAATAACTAAATCCCATTGTTTGGCAAACTTTCCTTCCTATTTTGAGACAACAAAACTATAAACACTCCTTTTATATAAACACGTGCACCTATAACTCACTTGGTTTGAAAAACTGCTTTGAAAAGAGGATGCAACATATTTCCTTTTAGTAAAGGAATTAAGTCAAAGCTGGCACTGAATAAGAGGGCAACTGATCTGAAAAGAAGCCAAATTGCCTTGTGTCATGAAATCTGAAACTACTCCAGTTTCTCCGCATGAGGCTTTAAATAAGATCTTATGACTACATACAGCGGTATGCATTGCTCCAACCCCTTTAAAAAAACAGTTTTGCCAATTTTAGAGCCTTACTTTAAGTTTACTGAAGGCAAAAAAAGCAAATGAAAAAACCAGACCAAAACAAAGAAACGGCATTAATAACATGGCAAGTTTTATTTGTTTATAGGAGTACAAGAACTGGACCTTTTTCTTAAGCAGTTCAGTTTCTGGCATGTCACCAGTTCTGAAATATTTTACTGTCTCTTGCTCCAGTGTCTCTGAGGTTGGAAGTTTATGGAGACAACATGAATTGGTCTTGAATTAATAGTATAACACAAACATGTCTTGAGATGCACAGAAACAGCTCCTGAAGGTCTTTGCTGAGCTTACCGGGCTGTAAAAAATGCAATACTTCTGGCAAATAGACCACAACATAAGTTCAAAAAGGATTCATATTTCCCTTCAGATTATACATTGAGTGTGGGAGGCAACCAACGAAGGCAGTTATCTGTAATAGTTACAAAACGATGATGTTATGGCTATTTTTAAAATATGAAGGAAATTGTAAACAGCAAGATAATTTTATGTATTTGTATAATGCCTTCATCTGAGGATCTCAGAGTGCTTTACAAGTATTAATTAATTGAGCCTTTCAGCTCTCTATCGTGATAGGCAAGTATTAGTACTAACAAAGTGATATACTGAGCAGTGATCAGTATATTTAAAAAACTTTTTTAAAAAATGTGAACTTGTAAGTGAGAGAGGACTATTAAGATGATGTAATGGATGAGGAGGTAATCTAGTTTTAAAATGCGCTTGGCTTGCAATTCTGGAGATCTAGGCTTGTCCTAAATCTCTAATAATTTTAGAAATAGATTGAGCTTCTAGGCTAAGCCTTGAGTAAGAGCCAGCAGTACATCCTGTGCATCCCCCCCTCACTTTTCAGCCCCTCCAGTCATTTGCTTACTAAGGAGTATAACAGCAGACTCTGTTCTCTCTACTCCTTCCCGTGCCCAGAGCTGCAATCCAGGTAACCCTAATTTCGCAAGACAAGGAAGCCCTCATTTCTTCCTACTCCACTGAGTGACCTTTTTAGGCCTAGGGATAGGTTAGTTCTTAATGTTTCCAGTAGAATCCCAATTGGATGTTCAGCTGCAACAAAACCTACCACAAACTCTGGCATAGTTAGAATTATTTGATGTGGAGCCTCCCAGACTAGAATAAGGAGCATTATAGCGAATTGATATGCTACAGACATTAGATACAATTGCTAGATTAAATTATACTTTGATCTTCTCTGTGGACCACGTCTCCTTTTGTCTCTCTTCTCTCACATATACACAAAAAAAGCCAATTACAATTTGTGTTTTGGACCTAAGAAGTGATATAAATATTGTAGAGTGACTAAAATACGTGAGCAGACTGCTGTGTTCTGTGAATACTACATACTAGTTGATTCAGTTTTACTAGACTAAGATACAATCATTTGTTGTCTAGGTGTTTTACAAAGTAATGTAAAGGATTATTATTATAAATGTATTGGATCAGAATGTATCTCTATTTTCTTAACAGGTCTCTTCAGATCCATAAAAGTGAGTGGCATCTTTCTTTTTGCAGTTTAACTGACTTGACTTCCCCCCCCCCTTGTTTGTTTTTTATAGTTCTCATTTCCCACACATTTTCTGTACAATGTCTAAATTCATTTCCAAAGATAAACTGAGTGTATCTGTATAACATACAGCAGTATGTTGGCTGTTGTGAATGAAATACATAAAATGGCTAAGCTATTAAGTTGGCCAAGTCTACCAGCAACTGTGCCAAGGTTCACTTTGTTAATCGCCTTCAAAGCTCCACAGTTTATCCCTGTTTTGTCCTTTTGCTTTTTACTTTGGAGCCTCCTTTTCAGAAGAACATTAACTCTGATACTGGCTGGGGGTGAGAAGACTTTGTTTGGAAGGTTCTAGACATTCTTAATGACTTTGTTTAGGAGCCCCCAAGAATATCAGCAGCCTGCATTCTCTTCTTAGGGCAACTGGGCAAATAGTTTCCTCTGTACCTTCATGGTTATAAATAATTGCATCCAGAAGCTGTCCTCTGATTGTAAGTCCGATTTGTTTAGGTGAGTAACTCTCAGTGGGCTAGTTTGTCTCAGCTCTTATTTTTGGCCACACAGGGGAATGAGAGAGAATAAATCCCCTTTCCCACCGTCCCAAAACCACACCCTTCCTGCTTGGCCTTACTCATATTGGGACTCCAGTCACCAGCTGAGGATCTCACCCCAATGTGTTTTCAAGATGTCTTTAAAATAGAATATTTTAACAGGCACCCCCAACCTAAACTTTTTTGCATAAAAAATATCCTGTGCTAGCATTGTTTATTTTAATAGACCATACTCCTACACAGTTACATTTTAAAAGTTTTTAAAAACAAAAAGAAAATGCAGAACCTTTGTCTATGAATACCAAAACCAACCTTCATCTGTGACAAATTGTTGCTGTATTACCATGGAAACATTTACTAAATGTCCACGTAACCTATGAAAATAGTAACTACAAAAGGCAGCATTTGCCAGAACATATATTTGTATTGGTACAAAAATAGAAAGTAATGATTGCTTCATCATTAATCATGATAACTGAGCTGAAATCAGAATATTAAAACAAGACATGTTTGAAGGGAGGCAGTGTGGTATAATAAAATGCTACTTATCCTTTCTCGTACCTGGATCCCCTGGCACCTCTCTTCTATTTAGATAAGATAACAATATGGGAAGGGCTGGATCATAGTGACCCCTTGGCATTTGTTGCAACCACAGATTGAAAACCAGTTGTTTAGTGGACAGGGCCCTAGACCAGACGCCAGGAGACCCGGGTTCTCTATTCCTATCTCCGACAATGATTTGTAAAATCTTAGCAAGTCACTAAATTCTCTCTGCTCTCTTTTCCCCATCTGTGAAATATTATTTGTATTGCAGTTGTGCCCTGTAAGGATCAGGACTCCATTGCATCATGTGCTGTGCAAACCACGCGACCTAGTCCCTGCTCTGAAGAATCATAGAATCATAGAATATCAGGGTTGGAAGGGACCCCAGAAGGTCATCTAGTCCAACCCCCTGCTCAAAGCAGGACCAAGTCCCAGTTAAATCATCCTAGCCAGGGCTTTGTCAAGCCTGAGTTTTTCAAGAGTTTTTAAGCTAATTCAAAAGACCACAAGCGAGCGTAATAGTTAGGAAGAAAGGGCAGACATACAAAGTATTAGGTGCACAACTTGATGGATCCAAATAGGCTTATTTTATTTATATATTTAAAACATTTTAATATCTCTGACAGAATCTTAGCTTAACCATTACTACTCCCTCAGCCAGGGCCTTCCTTAGGATTTATGGGGCCCTACGCAGTATTATTAAACTGGTGCCCCATGCCTGACTTGCTCTTAGCAACACAAACATAAGCTTACAATATTGGAAAACTTGCCACATGTTTATTAAAAACAGTTTAAACAAATTAAGCACACTATAATGCTGATGGACTATACTTGCACTAAAGAAATAACGATATAGAAAAAATTCTGATTTTTTGACAATTAAAAAAATTATATTTGCATCATTCTGTCAACATTTTATTGGAAATTATTATAAAGAGATATTGAAACAAAGATTTGTTTTTAATTAAAAGCAATCTTTCTGGCTCTTTTGGCAGCAAAATCAGTAATAATGTCATCGTATGACAAACATGAAGTGATGTCTTGTTCGATTGCAAGAATAGCAAGACTAGACACGCGTTCCTGACTCATTGTAGACTGGAGATAGTTTTTAATGAGCTTCGGTTTTGAGAAACTCCATTCTCCCGATGCTACTGTTTCAGGAATGGTCAGTAGAATATGAGCGGCAATGTGCAAATTAGGACATATGTCAACAAGTTTGCTGGTATGAATAAACTATACAGTGTCCATCACTGACTTTGTATGTAGCAACATTGAGGACAATGTACTCAATTCTTCACACAGTTCGAGTGCATTTAAATCAAAACTATCACCATGCTTCAGGAGGCTCTCTAGGTTCCTGCACTTTGTCATTAGCTGCTCGTTTTCCTATTTCACTGAATTTAGTTATGTCATATTTTAAGCGTGTGGGACTCAGCCCTGTGGCGACTCCTGCTGGTGTCCTGGAAATTAGCTTTACTTACAGCCTTGGAGTGCCTTCCCAGACCCGGTGCCCCTTGTATGCTGGGGTGCTTCCCCCTGGCAGTAACCCCTAACTTGCAGGGTCTCCCCACGCAGGGGAACCCCAACCCCCACCTTGCCTCAGTCTTTGGCTACAGCCCACTCACTATCTAGCTTCCGTTCACTGGGGCTGACTGCAGTCTATAAGCTACTCATCACAGGCAAGTGGGATTTGGACCTGCTGCCTCTGCCTACCTGCAGGCTGCCCCCTGCAACCCCAGTACCTAATTGGCCTTTGACTAGGCTGCAGCCTGGGGGGTTTCCAGGCTGGAGCTCCCCAGCTCCCTTGGCCGTCCCCCAGCCCTGCTCCACTCTAGGCATTTGGTTAGGCTCCCCAGCGGCCAAGCCCTTCTTTCTCTACAGGCAGAGAAAGTCTGTTTGGACTCCTGGCTTGCAGTATCTTATAAGGGCCAGCTGGGCCTGACTGGGGCGTGGCCCCAGCTGTTGCTGCCTTCCCCAATCAGCCCAGGCTTCTTGTCCCCAGCCACAGCCCTCTCTAGGGCTGTTCTAAGCCCCTCCGGGCAGAAGCGGATGTCTACCCCGCTACACATACAAAAATCCAAACTGTTCATGGTGTGCTTGTAAGGTATTAAACATTTCATCAATGGCAGATATTGCTTGAGCCTTCGCACCATTAAAAAAATTCAACCTCAAATTTCTTTTCTGGATTTTCTATGGACTCATCTGCTCCTTTATATTCTGCTTGCCATGTTTTCCTCAAAACTCTTGTTAAGTTTGGACGTGGAAATTTTGGTTCTACACCAAGTGCCTCTGCAAACTCTCTTGCTATAACCTGTGCTTCTCTGAAGCCAGCTTCTCTGTACTTCACTAAAAAGTCTTGTGTGTTGCTTAGTAAGGTAAGTGTTGAATCAAGCTGCATTGTTGGACTATGCATTATTTTGCTTACATTTGAGATTTTAACAAGAATGTCCTAGCAGATTCCAACAGATGTTAGACACTTGAAGCTGGATATTTCAGAGGCCAATGACGGTGCTTCACTTTTAGCTTTTGGCGCTTTGGCTTCTTCTGAAATAGTAACCAATGCTTCGTAAACTTCCTCAGATTGATATCTCAACGTTTTTACACTTTCTACTCTGCTTTCCCAGAGTGTCTCAGATAGAGGCTTAACAGTAATACTACTGACATGTGTTTTGAATATGTGCCATTGTTCAGTGGAAGCTGAAAAGAGCATGTAAATGCATTGCAGCAAACCAAAAAAAGAAATAGCTTCTACAGAAGACTTTGCCATATCACACAAAATCAAATTAAGGCCATGGCATGCACACAGAACAAAAAAGGCTTGTGGATTTTCCGCCAGCAATCTAGCTTGCACGCCAGAAATGTGTCCTCTCATATTGGCACCATTATCATAGCCTTGTCCTCTAATGTTCATTACAGACAATCCCATTTGTTCAAGGAGAGCTTGAAGAAGTCCAAAACCTGTTCTGTCCTCTACTTCTAAAAATGTGATAAATTATTCCTTAACTAGAATCTGTGCTGAATCACTAATGTCGACAAAGCTCACTACTAATGACATCTGTTCTTGATGATTTATGTCCGAAGTGCAATCTAGAATTACGGCAAAATATTTTGCTAAAGAAACCAATGAAACAATTTTGTCCCTCACTTTGCCACTCATTAGCATGATCAGTTCATTTTGAATTCTTGGTCCTAAATATTGCTCATGTATTTCATTTTCAGTTACTCTTCGGAGATGTTCATTCATCACTGTGTCAAATTTTCCCAGCAGTTGTACAAGGCCCCAAAATTGCCATTTTGGGGTTGATATAATTTGTCAATGCTTCCTCTAAAACTAAGATTGCTTGTCAATAGATATTCAACAATAGGTAATAGACATTCAAGAATAGGATGCCAATGCTGCTTCTCCACCTCCAGCAATCTTTGATTTAGGGCATCAGGAGTTGTCTGATTTTTTTTTTAACCTTACCATCAGCTCACACCATTGGTGCATACTTTCAATGTGGTGTTGTGCCTTTTCATGTTGTGGTAATGTGTGACTAAGAATTTGCCAATCGTTAATACCCATGGTTGCTATGTTAAAATTGTAACTGTTGAAAATCTTTTTGCAGATGATATTCTTATTATAATGCCAGGTTTGGCTAGCCATTATAATGACTGTCCAATGGTGAAGAAAGACTTTCTAGAAATAGGGTTGGGATTTTTTTCCTTCTTCTCTAGAGCTGTGCATGAACTGTCCATGAAATCCCACAAAGTCTCCAAAACTTCAACATCAGCATCCTTTTTCAAAAAGAAAAGGAGTACTTGTGGCACCTTAGAGACTAACAAATTTATTAGAGCATAAGCTTTCGTGAGCTACAGCTCACTTCATCGGATGCATTTGACCAAATGCATCCGATGAAGTGAGCTGTAGCTCACGAAAGCTTATGCTCTAATAAATTTGTTAGTCTCTAAGGTGCCACAAGTACTCCTTTTCTTTTTGCGAATACAGACTAACACGGCTGCTACTCTGAAACCTGTCATCCTTTTTCAGAGACTTTTTTTCTTTCTTCACCAATATCTACTTCTCTGCTCCTTGAAAACCCAGCTTATTAAACTGGATAATGTCACTGATTTCTCAAGCTTTCCAGACCCCTTTCAGGAGTCTAATTTGTCTTGTATACCCCCAAGTTACCTGAGGGGGGATATTGAGGGATGGGGGAGGGGAAGGCGGGGGCTCCTGAGGGGAGATATTGAGGGAATATGGCCCCTGCCTAAGGGACTGCAGCGTGCGCTGGGTGTGCAGGAGCCAACCTGCTCTTATCTGCTATCCCAGTGGTGCCCCAAATTTCTGGGTGCCCTACGCAGCCATGTATGCTGCATATGCCTAAGGACGGCCCTGCCCTCAACCTAGCCATTGTTAGTTGGCTGATTTCTTGTAGACCTCATAGCAGATGTGAGCTCTGAGGAGGGATTTGAAGGAGGAGAGGGCTGGCGCACCACTATAATCTATAACTAACATTTCCCTTTACTGTTGGTCTAAAGCATTATTTCTGTAGTTGGACACTTTAGGGTACTTAAAGGAGACAAATAACAGAAAAAGGGTATGTTTTCTTTCCCTCTATCTTTCCATTTCCAGGGGATTCTATTCATTAAAGGATCCTTGAATGAAAAATAACCTCCTATTTGCTAAGCTAATTCCCTTCCTGCCAGCAATATAATAGTACCATGAAGCTTACAATTTGTTTGTGCTGCTGAAATTTTCTTCAGGCTTACTAGCCATAATAGCATGTTATAAGGAAGATGTTTATTAGTTAGATTTCTAAGACTTTAAGGGCCAGATCCAAAGCCCACTGATGTCGGTGGGAGTCTTTCCATTGCCTTCTGTGAGCTTTGAATCAGACCTGGATACTAGAAGCACACTCCCCAAGCTCTGGGTGCTCCTACTATTAGTTAAACCAAATTATTTTACTCCACAGCCATATGCTCATACTCTGTTTGAGTCAATAATGTATTTATATACCATGTTAACAGCAAACCCTATCCAGGACCTAGCCTCTCTCCCCCACTCCCACCTCCATCTCCATCTCCATGAGCAGATTTCCTCCCACCTGTGCACTTTCCTCTCCTCCTCTCCCCCACCCTGACCCCTTTACTGCAGATTCCCCACTGCAGGGGAGGGAGTGGGAAGCCAGGAGGCTCAGCCTTTTGAGAGAGAGATGTAGGAATCAGAGAATCAGGGGACTGATCATTCTCCACAACACCATCCCCTGCAGACCTCCACTCTCTCCCCATGGGATCCACATACAGAAATCTGGGAGAGAGTTAATATAGCTGGAAGAGGAAGAATGGTCACTGGAGAACCCCACCACCCGCAGAATATAGGAGCCGGGCAACAGGGGAAAGGAGGGGCCAGCAGAACAGTGTGAAGGCAGGAGCTATCCAGGCAGCCCATTCCTGCCTCCATCAATCTGGGGAAACTTCAGGGCTGGGAGGCTTTGCCCTACCCAAACTCCATTGCCCCTCAAATCCTTCCCCCTTAAGGGAAAAATGCCAGGAAATTCCATAGACTAAACCTCACAATGTTTTCCAGACCCTTTATCTCTCTTCTGTGGGATTTATTCTGCAAGAGAGAATGAGCTGACCCAGAGTAAGGATTTCTCAACTTGGTCCTATGAGCAATATACTTTCTTTTCTCTGCCTCAATTATTTTTCCATCCTACTTTCTATTGGCTGTCATTTATGTATGTTTCCATCATGAGAAAGTGTGAAGCTCCACTACCAGTTTATGGTATATAGCAGTGGTCCCCAACCTTTCTGTGGGAATAGCACATTCCTATTCCCAACAGACTGTGGCGGGCACCAAACACCCCACCGCCAAAGTGCCGCCGAGAAGTGGCAGCGGAAAGAAGCCTCGCCGCAGAAATGCTGCCAAGAAACGGCAATGCTTCTCGGCGGCATTTCATTGGGCAGATCTCAGGTAGCCACGCTTGGCAGTGGCATTTCAGCAGCGCAGTGTCCTGCGGCTGCACACAACTGCCCCAGCGGGTGCCATTGCACCCGTGGGCACCGCGTTGGGAACCCCGATATATAGAGTATATCAAAGAATACCCTATAGTAGGTTATAGGCTACCCTACGTAACTGAGCAAGAATTATCCCCTTTCCAGTTTGTGACCAAGGACAGCTCTCATTTGGGCTGGAAACTTGACTCCTTCCATGACTCTCCTAGTTTACAGGTTAGTCTGTTGTACCCATGCCAAGAGGTCTGCTTTTGAAACTGAAAAACAAGTTTGATTTCAGAAAACAATTACAAATATTTTCATTCAGACGTTTAAAATGAAATACTGAAAATGAAAGGCATGCAGGCTATAAACTCCTTGGGGCACCTTTGTGCTTTTACAACATGTAGCATGACAGGTCATAGGGTAATACAAATACAAAATAACAGTAATGTGTTTTCAATCATTTTCTAGTACTACACTTAGTAAATTGCTATTTGTAATGTTCTGTGGAAAAGACAAGGACACTGTATAAAGTGACATAAGTATCAGAGGCTTTAGGCCCACACACAGACACTGTTTTTCCATAAAGCTAGGCCTCGTCTACACTGGGAATTTGTCCCAGTTTCAGTCAGCAGTACCCAGCCACCAGGGAAGTTGCACTGGTGCAAACCTTTGGTGTAGCTAAGGTAAACTGCACCAGCACAAATTGCCGATTACTTTGTTTATACTAGAGGTTTACATTAGTGGCAGGCCACTGCAGTTGGAATTAGGGAAATCCTCAATGTAGAAATGGCCTGATAATCTAGATTAAGAAAATTTCTAGGTATGGTTCTTATGATATGTCATGCCAATAACGCGTTCTCTTCTTTCTCTATGATCATCTTCCTTGCCCATCCCTCCGACCACATCACCCCAACTGAGTCTCTCAATTGGCTTCCCTTACTTTACTCCATAAGGGTGAAGGTTGTTGCCCTCACTTACAGGAGCCTTCAGAACTAAGCCTCTCCATCTTTGCCAGCTATTGATTCTTTCTTAGTCACTCTCCACTTCTTCTGCTCTACCAACAATGCCAACTTTGTCCATCCGTTTGTTGGCTGCTCACGCAAACATTTCCTTGTAGTCTTCCACATTGTTCCTTCTGCATGGAACATCTCTTTGAACTGATGATCCATAAAGTCAAATCTGTCTCCATGATGCCTGTCACAGTAGAGGGCAACTGCACTTGTATTCCCCCTCTGCGGTCCCAGCAAGGAGACCCATACTGGGCTCCAGGCTCCTCAGTCATCACTTTTCTTGGGTGGAGAGCCATGTCTTTCCCTCCTCTTTGCTGTATTTCCCTGCAGCACACCTTCCTGCCTACACTGTGACCTTCCCAGAAAAGTCCAGCTTCCTAAGTCAACCTGTTTCTCTTTTCTCCTCAGAGATGATACACAGTGTAATTAACACAGCTCTTTTAAGCAAGTGTAACGTCAACAGACCCCGGGTATCGGTGGGCAGGATCAAACCTGGGACCTCAGTACATGAGCCTCTACTGCATGAGCTATAAGCCAACTGACTGTTAGCTAAGGCTGTAGAGCAGACTAATTTATCTCTCTCTCTAAGTGGTCTCAGTGCCACTAGATGGGACAGAACACCACATCCAGAAGGTGTGTGGGTTACACAAGCACATTTACTCTTACGATGCAAGCATTACAGAGAAAACATATTAAAAACAATAAAGAACCTACACTTGTGCTAATAAGCTTACCAGAGATTACCCCATCTGCAACAAGAGCTCTAACTGATTAACAGTCCTTCAAACCCCACCCACGGGTTTTCCACTGGTTACCAGTTCATCACTCCTTTTGCTTAGAACAAGAATCTTCAGGAGTAAGGGCCCATCTACACTTAAAACACTACAGCAGCACAGCTGTGCCACTGTATCACTTCAGTGTAGATGCTACTTATGCTGATGGGACGGGTTCTCCCATCACCATAGGTCAGTGGTGTGCAAATTTTTCAGTTGCGCCCTCCGTTGCCATTAATAGAATCTGTCCGTGCCCCCTCTCCATTTTGCACAATCAAGGCTTTCTCAACAGAGGAGCTTGGGCTGAAGGCAGAGCTGGGGGTGGACTCAGGATGGGGGAGTAGCTGGGGTTAAAGGTGGAGCTGGTCTAGGGGGCAGAGTGGGAATAAGGGCAGAGCTGGTCTAAGGCCAGAGCCAGGGGTGGAGTGGAGCTGGGGGCGGAGTTGCACCTGGAGGCAGAGCAGGGCTGGGAGCTGAATGGGGTTGGGGGTGGAGCTGATCTGTGGGCAAAGTGGGACTGGAAGTGTGGTGCTCCCTCCCCATCCCCCATGGGGGCTGGCCTGGGCCCTGCTGCAGCCCCCCCAGCAAATGTTCCTCTGTGCCCCCCGGGGAGTGTGCCCCACAGTTTGGGGACCACTGCTTTAGAACATCTGGAGCTGAGCTCCTGCACACTGCTCCTTACTCACACTCTTCCTTACTCTTATTAACCCAAAATCTTTTGGTGTAAGCTTGTAGGAAACGATAGCTCAAAAGATACATGGGGTTGGCTGGCACTTATTTGTATATTAATTTTTATTCAAAACATTGTAAATATATTTTTATAAAAAGTGTATATATTTTTATTGTATCCCTTTCCCCTACCCTTTCTATAACACTTACCTTGTTCTTTGGGACAGGGATTATATCTTCATCTGTGTTTGCAGAGTCCCTAGCACAATGGAGCCTCTGGCTGCTACTTCAATATTTTATAATAACTAATAATAATAATGTCAGTTACTGAACTGATGAAATTTTCAGCACTTACAGCTTTGCTAGACAACTATTTATTCCAGTAAGTTGCTAATTAGCTAGACACATTTGGCATGATTGGCAGTCTCTTTTTCAGTGGCTCGACACTAGAATAGTAGGGAATGTTGCAAGTCAGCACTGAAGTGCAATAGCAGTGCTCAGTAAGGAAGCTTGCACGATGCCAGCCTGCACTATTTCTGGCTCAAGTCAGTTACTAGTCCCTCATTTTCATGAACATTCAATATATATTTTATGCCTAAAACATTCTTTAGAGTCCATTTGCTAATGGCGCCGGGTTGGAACCCGAACCCCTCCTGCACACCGGCCCCCAACTCCCTTCCCTAAGCCTCTGCCTGCATCTCGCACCCCTCCTGCACCCTAACTCCCTACCCTGAGACCCCTGCTGTACCCTGCACCCCAACTCCCAGCCCTGAGCCCCCTGTCGCACCCTACACCCCTCCTGCACTCCAATCTCCTGCTCTAAGCCCTCTCATACCTCCTCTGCCCCAATCCCTTGCCCTAAGCCTGTTCCTGCACACCGCACCCCCTCCCACACTCCAACCCCCTGCCCTGCATACAGTTTCCCCACCCAGATGTAGCCCTCGGCCCAAAAAGTTTGCCCACCCCTGGTTTAAAATATGGAATTTTAGCAGGGTTTTTAAAATAAGTAGAAGTCGTATAGTTTTGTTTTATGGTATAATGCAGACAGAGTGCATAAAAAGTTTTCAGGTAGCTCTTTAATTCAAAGAAAAAAAGAACCTGACACCTTTGTTTTAAAAACAGAACACAAAAGATGACATGGTCTTTGCAAATAATGGGTCAAATTTAGGGCCGAACACCATGACAGTTCTAGCTCTTCAGCGATTTTCTAGATGTAAGCAGAAAAAAGTAAAATGTTTATGATCTTGACTTCTGCTAAACTCTAAACCCACTATGATCTATTTTGGAAAAAGAAAGTCCTGTAAGACAATTGTTTGAAGATAAAGGGATACATGTTTTTTCAATTACATTTTTAAAACATGATTACTGTGATGATTCCAGAGAAGATTCCAGTTGACTTTCAGATCCCAAGTGAGTTTGCAAGGGTGGAAGTTAGTAGATCCAACTTTTTTTACTTGTAAATTGAGCACATTTGATACAGAAATCATCACAATAAATACAAAACCTCATGAAGCCATTTGTATAATCATTTTCAGAATAGAACTGCACTATGAGGGTGCCGAGTTCTAAAGATCTAAATGAAAACTGTAATGTTATTTTAATACTTTTACTGCTTCTGAACAGTGTTTGGGTCTCAGCTGGCATCTTATTAGAATGTCTAATCAAATTAACTGTATCCATCACTAAGAGTAATATAGATGTTTATCTTATTTATGGTTTTCTAATGCATGCATCACTATGGTATCTAGGCACTACTGTGTCCTTATTTTTGTTCCTGTGTGTTAAAAGTGCCGCCAGTGATGATGCTGACAATGGAAGTAAGGTACTATCATCTTCCGTGTCAATTAAACCCTGACATTTTTGAAGTGGGTGAGCGTGTGGTTATATACTGGCTATTGTGTTTATCAACACCTGCATCGAGCCAATGCTGAAATTCCACTGAGTTCTCTTTAACTGTTGTGAGAAATTCTTTGCAGTTTGGAAGAAAAATGTAATTCAGTGTCCTTTATAAAAAACAAAACAAAACTCCACCTAGAAGGAACATAAGCCTAGACGACTATTATTATGCAGTTGTAGCTTCCCCCATTCAAATATATTTGCAGTCAAAGCTCAAAGTGAATAGAAATAGGCCAGAGCATTTCTCTAATAGCCCCAGTGCCTTCTGAATAATTTAAGATTTCATTTAAAACAATTCATTTTCTAGCAGGTTCTTCCGGAGTCTGCAAACAGCCTGAAATATTAGAACAGCTTCTATTAACCACAACATCTGGAGGCTAATGATTTCAATTTGACTGCCACCATTCTTAATTGTTCCTCTAATCATTTTAGCAGAAACATCCATCTGATGTGTTGGATATTGAGGAATTTAGAAAGGGAAAAGCCTTACAACCGGCCTTTTTATCCATCCATGGGCTCACTGAAGGACTCTTCCCTACAGTACATTTTTAATGCTTTATCCGGTTTAAAGTGCTCAGAGTAATGGGACTTCCATCACTTCCCTGTGGAGGTTACACCCCAGTCTAATGATTATCTCAATTAGCATGTTTTCCTTCATTTTTCCAGTTTAAATACGCCTTCTACAAATTTACTCCAATTATTCTTGACAATAGTCCAGGGCTCTAAATGAGCCAGCTGGAAATGTGGTGGTGGTGAACAGTCACCGGAGAAGTGAGGGAAGGAGGCAAAGGAGCAGCCATCAGAGAAGGAAGTAAAGTGGGAGCTTGCAGGGTTAGGGGGAAATGGGCAGAAGAGGAACAGCTACCAAAGGGAAGGGAACAAAGGACCAGAAGCCAAAAGGAAAGTGAAAGGGAATAAGCAATCACCAAAGTGGGAAGCAGCCACTAGGGGAAGGGAAAGGTGGTGAGAAGCAGGGGTGGGGAATGGGACAGTCACCCAAGGAAAGTGGAGGGGAACAGAGGTGCAGCCTCTGAGGGAAGGGTCAAAAGACACAGCAGCCACCAGGAAGAGGATATGGTGAGTCAGCATGAACAGAGTTCCACAGACTTTTCTGCACTTTGACCCTGGGTGCCAGTTACTTTTCCAAGTTACAACCCTCCTCTCTCTCTCTGTGGCAAGCAGTTGAGCTATATGCAGATCACAAATCACTGCTCTCATTAGCCATCTTCTAAATAAAATAATTAATTCCTGGCTCTTATACAGCACTTTTCAGCAGTAGATTTCAAAGTGCTTTACTAAGGAAGTCGGTATCATTACCCCTATTTCACAGATGAAGAAACTGCTGACTGAGTATAAACTGGTAACTACTCATACTTGTGCTATAATAACTGGAACACAGAAGTTAATCCACATACCACCTTAGCCATAGGCCTTTGCGCACAATTATAATACCAGCACGAACAAGGACCCTGGATTCATACTCTATCTTGAGAGCGCGCGCTCAGGATCTAGAGTAGATGCCCGAGGATTTCTCGAAGTCCGGGGACACGTGGCATAAAGGGAAGGACCCTCAAAAAGTGCTGCCTCCCAAGCCTGGCTAGTCCGCAGCAGAAACGAGCTTCAGAGGCCACGCCACATACTCACTTTTGCAGCCCGCGAACACAGTGAGCGACTATGGCAAGGGAGCGAACAGGAGCAAGGAGGCGGTCTTGGAATCTGCCAAAAAAAAAAAAAAAAAAAGGGACGGGCCGGACGGGCCACCCGGGCTCCCCACCCCCGCCCCCTTCTCAGCATGCCCTCTGCCCGGCTGGGGGAGCAGGTGACGACAGCGCGGTCACTGTGCCCGT
Source organism: Dermochelys coriacea (assembly GCF_009764565.3). NCBI lineage: Eukaryota > Metazoa > Chordata > Testudines > Dermochelyidae > Dermochelys > Dermochelys coriacea. The sequence goes on from NC_050069.1 coordinate 200,165,696, forward strand.
CCACCTTTGTCCCGCAGCGCCGAGCGGGCATCTGCAGGGGCCGGGCAATGCCCAGGCGTCTCCGCCCCGGGGGACTGGAAAGAGAAACACAGCCCGGCCTCGCTCCCGCTCTCTGGCGGCGCCTCGCCTCTCGCAGCCCGGGCTTGGCGTTGCTTCCCCCGCCGGCCGCGCCGCCCTAGTTCCAGGGTTATCTCGGGACACAGCCCGCCTCTCTCGCTCCGAAGCCCGCCCGGCGTCTCCCGCGCTCAGCCCGGCGTTTGGCAGGTGAGAGCTTCCCCCCCCCCCCGCGCTGCCTTAGGGGCTGCCCGTTCTCCGCAAGGAAGTCGCCCCACAGTGACCCGGGGGAGGCTGCGGCGGGCACAGAAGTCTTTACAAGCCAGCAATGAGCTGGGGGGCGAGGCGAGGCGGAGGGAGCCGCCAGTCGCCACGAGTGGTTGGGGATTCAGAAGCCCCTTGGAAAGGGGGGGCCCGGGGTGCTGCCGAGCGCTGCACCCGGGGGTGGGCAGGGCCCCTCCAGGGCTGCCTTGTTTTCCGCTCTGGGATCTCAAGCGGGGGAGAAGGGTTGCCGTTGCCTTTGCCCTTGCCCAGCTGCTGCGCTAGACTCCTGCAGCTGGGGGCTTTAAGTGCAGCCTCCCCTGCCTCCCCCAGGATTCAAAGGCCGGAGGCAGAGACTGTGCTGGGAGCTTGGGCCCCCGAGATCTGGGAGTGCTGGGTAGCACAGGCCTTGAAGAGGGAGGGTCGCAGGTTCAGCAGGCTGCTAGTCCTATTTATTTCACTACCTGTAGCTGGTGCTGGCCTGGGGGACTCCTGCTGCCCTCCGCAGAACTTTGCAGCAGACACAGCAAAGGTGCACCCGCCCCCAGCTGAATGTGAACTGTTGTGCTGAGAGCGGCCCGTGATCTTGGCACCCAGCTTCCCCTTCAGGGGCTGCTTCTGTTTGTCCTTGCGTCAAACGTTAGGCCCTACAGTACTCAGTTTGTAGAGCAGTGTCGAATATGGGGTGGAGGACGGCTTCAGATACATGCATGGCGATTTGGTGGGCAGGGGGGAGAAATGGTGGACGGCAAGGCTGCTCTGCAGTGCCCTGTGCAGGTCTACATGTGGCACTACAGGTGCTCCCTGACTTAGTTTGCAGGCTTTGGCTGTCTGTTTGGGGGAGGATGCCCTAAGCTTGGCATCAGTCTCTAAACAATCAATAGCAATTCAGGCTGTCTGTACCTTTAAACAAAGAGAGAGGGGGGAAAATACCCTTCATATGCAAATACTTAGTTGCAGCCCGTAGGGCAAGGCTCTTGCCTGTGCTTGAGTTACTCCTCCACTCTCCCAGACTCACTCAGGTGGGCTATTGAGATAATGCAGGCAAGCCTTCTTAATTGGCCTGATGGTTCTTGATTGGTCACTGAATATTTCCTCCTGGCTCCTCTAGGCCTCTGGAGGACTGTCTTGTTGGTTGCCCAGTCTAAGTGGATTTTCCTTGGACAGGGAGTGTAAGGTACTGATGCCACCAGCATGGAGCAGAGAAGGCCTGACTGATCCTGTTACACACCAGTCTCCACAGAACAGGCCCAGGGGCCTGTTCTTTCCACTCCGCACTAAGGCCACTGTCCAGGGAAAATAAGTTTGTATTCTGGTGCTGTGAACCCGGCTGGTGTCCTGCACAAAAAGCATGAGGCTGTAATGCCAAATACCACTGAGTAATGTGAAAGTTATTGCCCCTCCTCACCTGCAACCATTTAAGGGGTGCAGTTTGTTACAAGGTCAAAAGGCATTAGTGCAATGCCCCACAGCCCATTTGATGACCAGACGTTTTTCAATGGTGGACTACCTGGTCTCTTGATGCTGCAGCTTCCAGTTTAGGTATAGTATTGGATATTCCACCCCCTGGAAGTTTTGTGACAGTACTACTCCCAGTCCAACTGTGGAAGCATCAGTTTGTAATATAAACACGAATGAGAAGTCTAAACACCATAGGTCAGGCTGTTGATCGAGGCTATCCTATGTAACCCTTCTGCCTGTCAGAGTTGGCAGCAACAAGGGTCGGGTTCAGTATCTAGGGGTTTCATTCCAATAACACAATAATGCAAAACAGCTCAAGCCCCCACCCAGTGACTTGGGACAAATATATACTGCCCCCGGTGGGCACCTCCAAGAGGCAATACCTCCCCTCTTGCAAGCACAGAGTCTGAGTGTAGCAAAAGCCTTTTAATAACAGAGAGAAACAATGTGGCATTATGTTGGGGAAACACCATCAACAGGATTCATAACACAACCCATGAGAGAAAAAAAACCCACCACAAGCAAATTGGGGCATAACCTTTCCCTTTGGTTCTTGAGTCCAGCAACCCAAAGTCTCAAAAAGTCCAACAACCCAAAAGCCTCTGTCCCTGGTCAGTGCAGCACCAGAGTTCGAAAGTTTATCTGCAGAGTTTTACCTCCCAACTTGGGTGGAGATGGAGGGGGTGGTTAAGGGGCACCTTACATGGTCCAAAGCCAATTGCCCCAACCTCTCCATGAGGCTCTGTTCTACACCATCCATGAATTGCTTCGCTCTGCCAGCTGCTCCAGCCATCCTGCAAACAGCTCTGTTCTGCCAGCTGTCCCACAAACTGCTCCACAATATATCTTCAGACTCCCCCACTACTTAACACAGCACTCAGTGATTTCAGCTTGTAGTAGGGGAGCCTCAGTACTGGTGCATTATTGGCCCAAAGTGAATTCAGCTCAGTAGCCTGTAACTAGACTCTTAATAGAATCAAAATTAGCTCTGATATTCTACAGTGGAGGAAGTACAATTAGCAGAGGGAGCCCATGCCACTAGGTATTAATATCTATCCTCAGTCCCTCTCAATTCACTGAGTTTTGGAACCCATGTCCCTTGCTTAGCAAGTGCTACTTAGATGATGGCGAGTCTCTCCATCATAATAAAAGGCCAAGTACAGTTCCACTGTCCTTGATTCACCTAATCAGGATAATAACAATTTATTCTTCCTGCCCCAATAACAGAGAAACTGGGGATCCCACAGCAGCCAAAGTGACCATTTGGGCAGCTATGGGCTCATGCTAGGTGGAGTGGCTATGCAAATGAGATCAGCCCCTGAAGTTCTTTTCCACAACTTGCCACAACTCACCACCAGATGTCTGGGTGGAGCTCATCCTGACTCTGCTTACACCTATATCTAGGTAAATGCCTTGATACACTCATTAGTCCACCGGACTATTCAGGGTGCGCTGGCCTTTGTGAAGTCTGTCAATGATGCTGAAAATGTCACAAAATGGGGCATGAACCTTTGATAATAGCTAGCTAGACCCAGGAAAGCCTGTTTCTTAGTGGTAGGAACTGGGGTCATCCTCAGGGCCTGTGTCTTAAATTGCAGGGGTTGAATCCAGCTGTCCTCTATGGAATACCTAAGATAGCAAGTTTCCTGCATCCCAAACTTACATTCTTTTGGATTAGTGGTGAGTTCCACCTCCTACAGTGATTGTAATGCAGAGGCCACCTGTACCAGATGTGACTGCCAGGTCATACTAAAAATAAATACATCATCCAAATAGGCTGCTACAAACTGGCTGTGATGGTGTAGAACTCGGTCCATAAGCCTCTAGAATGTGATAGGGGACCAGGCAGTCCAAAAGGCATGGTCATAAACTGAAAAAGCCCAAGATGTGTGGCAAATGCCGTCTTTTGTTTGGAATCTGGTGCATTTGCCAGTACCCTTCATTAAATCAAGTGGTGGTGATGCATTTAACCTTCCCAGGGTGGCTGAGGAGTTCATCGATGTGTGGCATTGAGTAGGCATCAAATTGTGATGCTACGTTAAGCCTCAGGAAGTCCATGCAAAATCAAGTGACCCCACAGGGTTTGAGAATCAAAGCCACCAGGCTACACCAAGGCTACATATAGGACCCCTCAATGATGCCAGGGTCTAATATGGCCTGCACCTCTTGCTCAGGAATGCAATAAGTTGCATGTTCAGGCCTTACCTCTGGGCAGGTTTAGAGTCAGTGTTTCAGTAGATGTGTTCACCTTGGCTGGGTGGAGAATATCATGTCGTAGTGGGTCAGTATGTTTCTGTCTTGCCAGCGTAAGCTTAGGAGTAAGACTTTCTGTTATCTGCACATCTTCAGCACCTGCTGGCTCTTGCATCTGGGGGTCCAGATGCTCAGGGAGACCTCTGGGATCTGTGAACAAGCTTTCCTGTGCCTGCCACGGTTTTAACCTATTTACATGGAATATCTGGTGTTTCTTCTTTTTGTCTGGACAGTGAATTTCATAATCAACTTTTCCAACTTGCCTGACAGCCTCATAGGATCCTTGCCATTTGGCCAGGAGTTTGCTGTCTGGGGTAGGGAGGCATAGCAGCACATGGTGTCCTGGCTGAAAAAAACCCTCCCAAATTCCTTTATTGTAGTGTTGGGCCGGGTTTTTTGGGCCCACAAGAGCTTCTCCTTCACAAATTGTCCTACTCGTTTGAGCTGCTTGCACATCTGTAGGAGGATATATTGTTGTAAGGCCAACAGACCCCAGTCATTGACGGGCAGGATCGAACCGGGGACTTCTGGAGCTTAGTGCATGAGCCTCTACCGCATGAGCTAAAAAGCTTAGTGTGTGAGCCTTTACTACACGAGCTAAAAGCAATTGGCGGTAGAGCAATCTCTCTCTCCCGACCTGCCCTCCACTAGAGGGGACAAAACACCACACCCAGGAGGTGTGTGGGTCACACTATAAAATGTTTTGAGAACATGATTGCTGCTCTTCCCATGGCTCTTTAAGGAGGTCCAGGATTCCTTGAGACTGTCAGCCACAGAACAGTTCAAAGGGCAAGAGGCCTGAGGTACTACTTGTATGGCAAAGAGAAGATAAGGAAGTAGCTGATTCCAAGCATTGGGGTCCATCATCACAAAATTTCTTCAGGATTTGCTTAACGGTCTAGTTAAACCTTTCCACCTGGCCATCAGTCTGGAGATGGTATACTGAAGTTTGGAGGGATCTTACCTGAAGATGCTGTCGTATGTCCTGCATTAGGTGGGACGTAAAGCTACTCCTTTGACCTGTGAGGACTTTGGTAGACAAACCTACTTGTGCAAAAGGCAGGACTAACTCCCTGGCTATGGCCTTGGCTGTTACTGAGCAGAGGTGAACTGCCTCCAGGGTAGCAAGTTGCATAATCCACTACTACCAAGACATACTGATGCTGCCTTGCATTTTTTTTCAAAATGACCCTGCTACATCCATCCCTACTGCTCAAAGCAGGGTAATTATGAGTAGTAAGGGGATGAAGGGAGCCAGGAGGTGTCCCTCACATCCTACTTGTTGGCAGTCAGAACAGATTGCACAAAAGTTTGCCACCTCCTTGTGGACCTCTGGCCAAGAGTTTATCTAGCACCCTTTCTAAGGTTTTATTTCTGCCCAAGTGACCGGCAAAGGGGATGCAGCATGCTAGTCACAATACTTCTTTTCAAATGCTTTGGGGCACCAGGAGCTGGAGGCATATCTCACCTGTCTGGGAGTTCTTCTCCACACAGTAAAGTGAATTATTTTGTTGTTCAAAGTGGGGAAATTGGGAGACCTGAGACTTCTACACGATGATTCCATTAACTGATGCAAGCCAAGTGTATGCCTCTCTAAAGCAGTCATCTCCTTGTTACTCCTGAACCAGATCAAAGATCCTAGCTATTACTGTTGAGTCAGTGTTAGGAAGAGCGTTTCCCTAAGGTGGTTCTGTTGGGCTGCCAGACAGCTCATCAGATGCAAAGGCAGTTTGCAACCAGTCCTTCCTGTCTAGTTGTCACTGTTTCAGAGTCTTCTTGGCTTACAATGAGCTATCACAAAGGTCAGATACAGGAATCAGAAAGATGTCAGACAATCAGACTGAAGTGGCAACTGGGTTCTCTGGGTGATGCAGTAGTAGTGAGGACAAATGTTGCCAAACCCTTCTGATTATTACTTCCTACAGCAAGTTGGGGGTTATACCAACTTGAAATCTTACAGCCTGTTTCCCTGTATTCAAATGTACTTGTGCTGGATGGTAGGCCTGAGTGTCCCAGTGAATACACATCACATGCACCAGGTCATCCTCTCGCTACTCTTCTGGATCCAGTAGGATCTCTTGGATCAGGGTTTGGGGTCACCCAGAGGCTGTTAGCCCTGTCATTGTTCGGACCCCCAAGTACTACTGGAGCTACAACTGCCAAGTGCAAAGCCACAGTTCACAGAATCACACTCCATGAGGGGCACAAGTGTCTGGCATGCCCTGGCTTCCCACAGCGGGAACATAAGAATGGCCATGCTGGGTCAGAACAATGGTCCATCTAACCCAGTATCCTGTCTGATTGTCCAAATAGGGGAGGCTTCTTGGCTAGGCTCCCACGTGGGACTCCATGCAGTTCCTCTTTGATAGTTCTTGTGGTGGTGTTGTGGAGTGTCCTCTGGGTTCTACTCTCAGTCACTTTGAGACTTCCCTGGGAGCCCCCTGGCCCTTTTCTGGTACTCCGGATTAATTCCTGCTTCACCAACCTGGGCCATCCACCCTGGCTGGACCAACCTGCTGTCATAAAGTCTTCAATGTATTGGGATTATATTTACATACCCAGGTCGATAGGTTTGAATGACGGTCGGCAAAATATCTGGGTACAGTTTGAGTACCATCGACCCCACAATCTCCGCTGGAGAGCAGGATACTGGCCAAAGCCAGATGATGGCCCACTTTTAGCCTTGGAGCCACAGCTGGGGTCATGGCTTTGGTGAGAAATTGTCCAGAATTAGTGCTAGTACATCACAGCTGATACCCCTAGTTGGCTGAGGATGGCGGCTTCCAGGGTATCCTAGTCCTTCACAGCTTCGTCAAAGGCCTGGTAGGCTTCTGGGTTTTCCCTAGTTAGAAAAGGGCCTAGTTGTGCAGCCCAGGTGGTCTTCTCCCATTGGGCAGCATGGGCTACCTGCTCAAACTAACAAGATAGGCCTCTGGGGTCATCAGCATGCCTAGTTTGGAAAAGGTGATAGCTGGTGCCAACAGAGTCATTTCAGAGTGTGGGGGTGGCCAGTGATTTGCTCCAGTATTGCTTCCTGAAACTGCTGCTGCGAGAGCTTGAGGAACATATTTTGATGCTGTTGGTTGGCTTACTGAGCATCCTGCTGCCTTTCCAGGAAAAGCTCCTGGGCCTCTGGCTGGGCCTGCTGCTGCTGAGCTAGGAGTCATATGATCTCCATGGTTCCTCTTTACAGGAAAAGTGGGAGTTGACCCCACCTCTTGTACCAAGTTGTGGGAGACACGGCTGCTCTGTAATGCCATGCATGATGCTCCCTGCTTTAATCTGAAAGGTTTGTCTGTCTGCATAGGGTAGGATAGCTTGTGGGATAAGCTTTGTGTCAGTCTTCAAACAATCAAGTAACAAAACAGGAACTCAGGATTCAGCTGGCTGAACCTTTAGACAAAGAGGAACCCCTTTCCCCTCAAATGCAGCACTCTTAAGGCAAGGCCTTGGCCTGGGCCTGAGTTCTTCCCGGAGGAGTTCTTCCTTTGTCTCAGTCGCACCTAGGTGTGCTCCTGAGCAAAGCAGTCAAGCCTTCTTAACTGGCCTGCTGGTTCTCCTCCTGCCTCTTCTAGGCCTCTGGAGGACTATCTTGTTAGTTGCCCCATAGGAGGAGATTTTCTGTAGGTAGGGAGTATTGAGGTGCTGATGCCTCCAGCAAGGAGCAGAGAAGGACTGACAGACCCCATCACAGGAACCAGTGAAAAACTCCCCTTTCACCTCTCTTTTAAAATCAAACCCTGCTTTTCACTGACTTTTATCATTTTCTAAATGTATCATGAGACATTGTTTTTACTTCACGCAGCTTCCTGATGATTGTGTGGCTTCCCTCCACCCCAGAAGTTTCTTAAATAAATCAGTCAGGTAGTTTTGTTAATGCTAGAGTAAGGATCTTCTATGTTTAGTTTCTCCAAGTCTCTGAGTTTAGCAAATATTTTTAATTTTTGTGACTGTGTCTTTGTAAACAAAATAATGCTCAAATGTGAGCTACTTTTTTTTTTTAAATAGAGTATCTCTTTCTGTATATTCTGTGATACTGTAGTAGAATAGCAGTGCTTCTTTCCAAAGGACCATATTTTTGTTTGTTTTGTTTGTTTGTTTGTTTGCTTTGTTTTGTTTTTTGTGTGAGTGTCAGCTTAAGTTTAACTAAAACTTGCAGCTGAACAAGATCATCATTTTAAAGATTTTGAAAAAGTGTTAAGTTCATGTCACAAAGCAACATGTAAATGTAGAGTTGTGTAATTGAAGGTAATACTGTGTGATCATTTAACAAATGAAGTCCTTTGTGAATGTTTCCATTAATTTACTGTGCAATCTCTATAATGACATAGTATGTCACTGGCACTTCTGGGTTTGAAGGATAATCAATGGCCATTAAAAATATATATGTACAAGTGGCCTCCTGGTGAGTGTGGTGACCAAGACAGTACATTTTGGCAACAATATATGTTTGAATTGTGTATTTCTCTAGTAATTACTTCTGAAGAGTTGACATAAGACTTAATAAGGAAAAAATATTAAGAAACTCAAGGCACAGGGAAATGACATAACTTGTTCAAGGTCCCATAGAAATCCGTGGCAGAGCTGAGAAGAAAAATCAGATTCCCTGACTGTCATATGTCTTTACCACAAAACAAATCTCCCTTCAGTAATGACAGATCCTATTCCTATTGAAGTCAGTAGCAAAATGCAGTAAAGGCAGTCCTTATGCACTAGAGATGCTTATGAATAGCTGAGAGATTTGTTTTCTATATGACAGAAAGAGGAAACAAATCTGTAAAAAAAATGTAATATACCAGTCATCTGGCTTTGAACACTAGAAAAACCGTGTTCAGACTAGAAGAGGGAGGCTTTTAGGTTCTAAATAGTCCTCATGTGTTCTGGAGAGAATATTGGTGCCACAGGAGAAAATCTAGCTAAATGGTGGAAAGTTGATTGTCACAAAGTACATACTACAGCAAGGGTGGCCAACCTGTGGCTCCGGAGCCACATGCGGCTCTTCAGAAGTTAATATGCAGCTCCTTGTATAGGCACCGACTCTGGGGCTGGAGCTACAGGTGCCAGCTTTCCAATGTGCCAGGGGGTGCTCATTGCTCAACCTCTGGCTCTGCCACAGGCCTTGTCCCCCCTCCACCCCCAACCATGAGCCTGCTATGCCCTCGCCCTCTCCCTGCCTCTCTGAGCCTCCTGCACACCATGAAACAGCTGATCAGGAGGTGCAGGGAGGCAGGGGGAGATGCTGATCAGTGGGGTTTCCAGTGGCCGGGAGGCGCTGGGAGCAGGGTGGGGGAGTTGATGTGGGGGCTGCTTACATATTACTGTGGCTCTTTGGCAATGTACATTGGTACATTCTCAGGCTCAGGTTGGCCACCCCTGTACTACAGCAACTATGAGGTGTTGCGGAATAGAAGGTGGGATGTATTCTTGATAAAGAGAGGCAATGTATGAGGTCAGAGACTTGTATATGAAAGAAAAATTGTTTTCAAAGAAACAATGGAGGGAAGAAAATACAGCAAGGGACTAAGGCTAGGTCTGCACTACAGACCTATATCAGCATAACTACGTTTCTCAGGCGTGTAAAAAATCCATGACTAGGGCCAGATTTACATCTTACACGCCCCTAGGTGCAGTATCTTCAGCGACCTTTGTGTTTTCTGTAAAAATGAAACTTTTAACCCACTTAACTTTTAGGTGCTCCTAGAATGCCGGGGCCCCTAGGCACGAACCTACTGTGCCTAATTGGAAATACTGCCCTGTCCACGACCCTCCCTGAGCAATGTAGTTATACCAACCTAACCCCCTGTGTAGAGAGTGCTGTGTCGATGGGAGAGCTTTTCCTGTTGACATAGTTACTGCCTCTCAGAGGGGGTGGATTAACTAATCCAATGGGAGAAGCTCTCTAGTTGGCATAGTAACATCTTTACTAAAGCACTACAGCATGCAGTTGCACCACTGTAGCGCTGTATGTGAAGACAAGCCCCGAGAGACTGAATGAAAATTGCAGAGGAAAACAGGACATCTTCAGGTTCTACATCTCTGTGGTTGACGAGCCTCTTAAATAAGATATTTTGAAATTTTTAAAAGGGAGAACCAAGCTTTACCAAAGGGATATTTGATTTAGTTGGGAATTGGTCCTGCTTTGAGCAGGGTTGGACTAGATGACCTCCTGAGGTCCCTTCCAACCCTGATATTCTATGATTCTGTGATATAAGACTCATTGCTCCTATAGCTAAGAACTTAAAGTAGAAAAGTGTGTTGAGCAGGAAAAGTTCAAGATTTCTGTCATTGTATCAATGAATTTAAAGTGAAAATCTGCTACTTCCACTATTCAGTGATATGGGACAAATGGCATGAAGCTTTGAACAAGATAAATGAAAAGCCATTGTTAGATGTGAAAGAACACATCAGAAATGGCATGGGGGAATATTAGGGAAATGGTAGAAAGAACAATTGTCTTAGTTTATGAAGGAAACCTCTTGCAAGCAGAAGCTGGCCTAGTGAAAGGGAACAATGAGAACATGATTGTACAGCTCATGGTAAAAGATTAACTGAAAGGCTCTTTGAGGAAGAACTTTGGGAAAGAAATGAAATGCAAGGAAATGTCTTTGAGCATGGTGGAGAACTCTTACTAGGTATCTCAAAAAGAGAAGAATTTCAAAAGGAAATCTTTGATCTCATTGTCCATCATTAGGCAAGTTGAAAAAGGATTCACAAGACAGAAGTATTCAGAAAGCAGCTGGAAGCTGAGAATATGGAGCTGTAATGTGTCCTTCAAGAGACCAAGATATGCCTTGGGCACAAAAAAAGTAAAATGATCTTGACTCAATGGGAGATCAACCAGATCAAGGCCGAAACAATGAGGAAGCTTGTAAAATACATATAGTAAATAATAATAATAGAAAAGGACTAGGAGATGGGTCTAGTCAAGAGGAAACACAAGCCTATAATGGATTCCTTGCAAACCTTGCTGGAGATATACAGGAGCTGGGCTAAGGTATTGAAGTTGCAAGAGATGAGGTGGAACCACCATGATATGGAGATAGAACTAGCCATGCTAAATGGATGGCAGCTAATTTTCAAAAGCAAAGCTCAAAAAAATCTCATACGGTGTCTGTAGCCAGGCTATCCAAGTTCAACTGGATGATGTTTTCTGGCCCAGTGAAGATGTGGAAGAGAAAGTCACCACAGATGAATGGTGAAACAGTCTAATGTAGGCAATACTGAAGGTGCTCAGGGCCGTTGTCAAGCAGTCCAAAAAGGCTGTGAGCTGGGGGGAAAATAGCTGATCCAGACTTATTTGAGGGAGGATCTTCTCTGATCTAAGGACAAAATGTTAAAGGGCAAAAATTGAAACTCCAGCAAGAGATACTGGAGAGAGACACAATTTGGAGGAAACATAAAGAATGGGTAGGGAATTACAAGGAAAATATTTGGTTTCAGAGTAGCAGCCGTGTTAGTCTGTATTCGCAAAAAGAAAAAGAGTACTTGTGGCACCTTAGAGACTAACAAATTTATTAGAGCATAAGCTTTCATGAGCTACAGCTCACTTCATCGGATGCATTTGGTGGAAAAAACAGAGGAGAGATTTATATACACACACAGAGAACATGAAACAATGGATTTATCATATACACTGTAAGGAGAGTGATCTCTTAAGATAAGCCATCACCAGCAGCAGGGGGGGGAAAGGAGGAAAACCCACCAAATGCATCCGATGAAGTGAGCTGTAGCTCACGAAAGCTTATGCTCTAATAAATTTGTTAGTCTCTAAGGTGCCACAAGTACTCTTTTTCTTTTTAAGGAAAATATTGCCAACCAGGGTAAAGCAGCTGTGGTAAAGGCAGAGATCCAGTGATTGCAGGAATGTACAAATCTTACCAAATGCTAACCTAAGGGCAGAATGACGGAATGGGGAGACAGAATATGTATTAATTGAGGCAAAACTAATTAATGCTAAAATAATACACTGGGCTAGTATGTGTTTGACCTTGTTTCCCTCTAGATGCTGATTGTTGTGACTGTATAAAGCTTATTACTGTTTTACAGATAGAGGAGTGCTTCTTTAGAGCAAGGGTGAGGGTCTTCTGCTTTTGGCACTACACAGCAATAAAACACCTGTGGCTGACCCGTTTCAAATGATTTGGGCTCGCACAGTTCTGGCTACAGAGCTATAAAATTGCAGTGTGGATGTGCAAGTTCAGACTTGGGTTCTCCAACAACCCAGTAGCATCTAATAACATGGTGCTTGTAGGGCCAGGTGGCCTAGTGGTTGGTGCGCCTGACTTTCAGCTCTTTGTTTCCCTGGTCAAGGTGCATCAGTCTTTCAGGCAGTGGGGGTAGAAGGACCCAGGCCCTCCACTCCACCAAGTCCCAGCCGAGGGCTCTTAGTTAGTTGACCCCTGGATGGGTGGCATTTCAAGCAGGGAGTCTAAATCCATTGCCCTGGGCTACTTCCTAACAGAGTCTCTTCAATTTGGGGCATGACCCCTGTAGTCCAATTTACTGGAATGGCTTGCCTCCTGTGGTGTCCTCTCATGGATCTTGAATGGCACCCTGCTGTGGTCCCAGGCTCTTTTGGATGAGGCGGCTATAAGTTTGCTGGAGCCAAACCCCATAATGTCTTTGGGGTGCAGTCACCCAGTTACCTCAGTTGCCAGAAGCTCCTAGGTCTGCCTCCCTTGGCTGGGAGACAGAATGTGCTCCCTGGTGTCTGCCTTGGCTGGAAAGATGGTGGCCCTTCCAATCAGGTAGGGAAGTAGCTAGCTCCTGCCTCTTCACCAGTGAGCCCTGAACTGGGACAGGCTCTCTCCTTTTCTGCTCCCTCCAGGCCTGGCATTGGTTGCAGGTATAAATAGGTGGAGTTGACTGGGTCCAAAGGTTCTCCTTAACCCCTGCTGTGCTGGTGGGCAGTTTCTCTGCTTCATCACATACCTATTGCACTACCTAGGGGTATATTGCATAAACTTCTGAGTAAGTTTTAAGACTTTATTAAAGAGCTAAACATAGGTAATATTGTTTGAGCCATGATTAGTTGCATCATATTGTCAGCAATGTTGTTAGTCTACATTTGGATATTAGTAGGTGAGGTATGGCACCTTTGAAATTTAAGGTCTAGACTTGTAAATTCTTGGTATTAGTGAAATAAATTTAGGATGTTGAAGAAACTGTTAATGGAGAGTCAATGCTTTCTTTTTAGATAAATAAGAACCTGTTTGTTTAGTTCCATTTCTCATAATAAAGTGGCTAACAATATTTCTACAGTGATAAAAATCTGTGATAAAATGACATTATTCAAGGAGTGGTTAACTATCGTGCATAGAACTGAGATTTCAGCCACAATACTTTTTATGACCTTACGTATTTTGCTTTTCTTTTCTATAGAGTTGCATTTGCTTCAAAGTACAATGAGGTTTCTTGGTTTAGAACTCATGTTATAATTGGTTTCTAGAGCTTTCTTGGTTTGACCTAATTGGACATTTTGAAAGGTGGTCAAGGCATGCAGTAGGGTTTTGCCAATTTTCCATCAATAATTAATAAAGCTCATTTGGAGGATCTATTAGAGTTCTGAAAAGAAGATATTGAAGCAGAAATGTTATAAAAGAATTGCTAAATGCATGTTTAATGTCGAATGATGAAGCATGGTACTATAATTAACAGTAAATAAACCATTTATTCTTGAGAAACTTTTTCCTTCCAAAGTGCAGATGGTCATTGTATTGTTACTGTGATTTTTATAGTCAGGATTGAACGAGTACTTTCATTCTACTTTGCAATGACTTTTTTTTTGTAAAAATTCATTATTTTTTTAAATTTGAGCAATAAAAAGTGAGAATCAGTTGAGTTATCAGTTGAGAATTTTTCAGAAGTTTTTCTTTTTGTATTACTCAAAAGTGGCTTTTTAAAATTTGGACTTTCTATAAATTTAGTCTCTACCAAGAACAAGTGAGTGCGTTTGACATGTCTGAAGTTGAGTGAGAAGAAATGAAAGTACATGTTTTTGAAAAATGCAGTTAATAAAAATAAGGTTGTGTACCCCATTACAATTTCCATAGCCCTTAAATCCTCACAAAACTACTAACCTGGATTTTATTCCACATTTTTCATCTTTATGGAAACAAATCCAAAACTGTGTGTGTGTGTGTGTGTGTGTGTGTGTGTGTTAATCTGCCTACTTATATGTGTTTCTGATTTGTCCATCACCATAGTATCTAAGTACATATCTGACAGTTTTTTTGCCCTGAGGAAGGGCTGGCTGAATGTAGTTGGTGAATCCACAGTCACAAGGCTCTGGCACATTGAAGTTAGCTCAACTATGTGAATTGCCCAGGGAAAGAACTGTTTATCTCTCTGTCATCCTTTTTTTTTTAATCATGTTTTGCTGGTGCAGATGTGTCCTGAAGAAGTAAAATATTCAACTGTTGCAATGACCCCAGTGTGTAATTTCTCAGTACAGAGGAAAGGAGGGCACAGTTGTGGGATTAAGTACAGTAGGTGGGTTCTTTACGTGTTGGTGTCGACTTGTCATTGCAGTTGTCTCTTGTATTTTCTTAATTTTTGTTTGAATGAGTTTTAGATGACCAAATAACTAAAATGGTGGAGCCTCAGATGATTTATGTTAGGTGAAAATCAAAATTACTCCTGTATGCAAACTGCACTACGCAGAAAACGAGTAAATAGACATGTTTACATTTATTTGATGGCTCTCTGCTGCCCCTGTTCAGACAGTTGTTGTTAGCAATAAATGATTACAGGGGAATCTTGAGGAGGAATAGAGAGGTTATTTTACCTCTCTATTTGGCATTGTGTCTGCTACTGGAATACTGTGTTCTAGTCTGGTGACCACAATTCAAGAAGGATGTTGATACATTGGAGAGGGTTTAGAGAAGAGCCAGGATAATGATTCGAGCATTAGAAAACATGCCTTTTAGAGAGAGACTCAAGGAGCCAATCTATTTAACAAAGAGAAAATTAAGGGGTGACTTGATTACAGTCTCTAAGTATCTATGTGGGAAATAAATATTTAATAATGGGCTCTTCAATCTGCAGAGAAAAGTATAACTAAGGTTAAGATTTTGTCATGGTTATTTTTAGTAAAAGTCAGGGACAGGTCATAGGCAATAAACAAAAATTCATGGAAGCCCATGACCTGTCCCTGACTTTTACTAAAAATAACTTTGACAAAATGGGGCTGAGCCCTAGCTTCGCTGCGGGCAGGGGGTCCATCACCTGCCACTGCTGCGGCTGACAGCTCTGGGGTCCCCGTGGTGGCTGGGAGCTCTGGGGTCCCCCAACTGCCCATGGTGGCTTGGAACTGCGGGGACCCCATCCCCCTTGGTGGCTCAAAGATCTGGGGCCAACGGCTTAGAGCTCCGTGGTCCCCCGCCTCTCATGGCGACAGAGGGTTCCGGATCCCCCTGCAATGGCTGAGTGATATGGGGGCCCCTGCCTTCCATGGTGGCTCAGAGCTCCAGGGCCCCACTGGCTGACAGCTCCAGCCCCAGCGCCCTGGGGCTGAAATGGAAAATGTCACAGAGATCATGGAAGTCATGGATTCCATGACTTCCGTGACATAATCTTAGCCTTAGGTATAACGCAATCCAATGCCTGGAAGTTACAGCGGGACAAATTCAGACTGGAAATAAGGTGTAAAATTTTAATGGTGTAAGTAATTATCTATTGGAACAATTCACCTAGGGATGTGGTGGATTCTCCATCACTGACAATTTTGAAATCAAAATTGGGATATTTTTCTAAAAGACATGCTCTAGGAATTACTTCAGGGAAGTTCTGTCGTCCGTGTCAGACAGTCAATCAGAATAGATGATCACAATGGGATCTGTGAATTACCACAGAAAATGCGGTTATCCTCACTTGCAGTGCCATGGACCTGGTATACTTGCTTTTTGAAGATAACATTAGGGCTTCTATCAAACTATTTTTGTCCTTTGCAAACACATATGTGGGGTGAGATTCCAGCCACTTTAGTCTAAGTAAAAGGGCCACAGCAGCATAAAGGGGCTCTAAAAGCCTCCGTTTCAGCTGGAGAAGGATTCTCCCATTGCAGGCACTGCAGAGACTCCATAAGGCTGACTTCGGAGGACCCCCATACATGCCTTGGTGTAGGGAGGGTGCCAGTGATGGGGCAGCAGCACATGGTATTGCAGAGATTTCAGGCATTGCTGTGGCCCCTAAGGCAACCTAGGAGAGGCTGCAGTAAATTAGAAACCCTTACACTCTTAAATTACTCCAGCAGCCTCTCCTGCTCTCGGAGAAGCCAAGGCTTGAGGGCACAAAGGTGGCTTAAAGCCACATAGCCCCTCTCCTCGGGTTGTAAGTTCAGTGCTATGCTTCTTAGGCTATGTCTATGTTAGCACTTTTGCCAGTATAACTTATGTTGCTCAGGGATGTGAAAAAAACACACCCCTGAACGAATAAGTTACACCGAGAGAAGTGCTGATGTGGATAGCACTATGTTGGCGGGAGACACTCTCCCGCCCACATAGCTACCGCCACTTGTTGGAGGTGGTTTAGTTATGTCAATGGGAGAATGGTCTACATGAGCAATCTTACAGCGGCACAGCTGCATTGGTACAGCTATGCACTGTAAACTCACTAGTTTAGTGACTGAATCTGACCTATGAAGATTAACTTGACTTCAGTGGGATTACTCTAATGCATAAAGTTAAGCATGTCCATACATTTTGGAAGGATTGGAATCTTAGGAAAATATAAAATACACTTAGGTAATGTGGTGGACTATCATTCCATTAATAAACTACAACATTTTCTCTGCTCCGCTACAATAGTGACATAAATGGCTGATGACACAGTCTTTGGATTTTTTTAAAAGCTGTTTCAGTTAAATAAAAAGTGGAGAAAATGTCTCAATATTTTGTAGGTCAGCAAATCTCATGCTAAACCTGGAAATCTTTTACAAATTGTGGCCAAACGTAAGGCACAGAAAATAGAAATTGAAGTGGGCTAGGCAGATATATTGGCTGATAGGACACATAATGGCTTTAAATATGTTTTATAGCCAACAAAATAAAGAGAACACATTTAACCTTTTACATTTAATATTAAAGAGCTGGATATGTGTATACAAACACCCCCACACAGCCAATACATTTTAGAAGAATGCAATAATTAGAAAGATTATCATTTTAATTATGGATATTATATTCATAGATATCTTAAGGGATAATTAGTACTGCAATCAGTACCATAAAATAATGAACCCATTAGGCATTAGAATCAACTTTCCTACAAAATCACCCAGATCCATTGTGGTTGAAGGGAAAAATCTATCCACAAAGCCCCTTGGCTTTTCAGCAATCTGGATTCATCACCAGATTCCTGGACACAGTGCAGAAGAGGAGATCTCTGTATTGCATGCTTGTCTCAAAGCTGCAGGGACTTAGACTATGGAGACCTTGTAGATCTTAGGCCAAGGACAGAGGTCCCAATTCACCATTGCCTGCACCTCATGAAGTCATTTACACTAGGGCAAAATGTGTACAAAAGCAACTATTTTCATTTGGTAGCATTTTACACCCACTTTGCTTTCTCCCTGCAATAGAATAGATGATTACACCAGGTGCAGGACAGCAATGACTTGGGCCAGAGATCATTATTTGGGCCCAGAGATCATTAGCTTTCCCCAGAATATTGGCTCCTGCACTTCATAGCTGATAGTCCCACAGTTGTAACAGTAGTTCTGGGAACACACTGATTGTGTTCATGGAAGGCTCAGTTCTGCAAAGAACTCAATGTGAAACGAAAGTTCTCAACATCTTACAGGAGGTGCTCAGTACAACATTAAAACATCAGTCGCACAGCACAAAGGAATTAATTCCTTTTTTAAAGGCTCTATTTGCAAAATGCAGCTGAGGTATCCTAGTATGAGGGACAACGTGGCATTCAAGAACTGACTCCTTCCCCCAGAAACCACACACAGGCCTTGTTTACACTGAGCTTTTTCTGAAATATTCCACTGTTGTAACTCCACCGGTGAAAGCAACGATGTTAGTACTAGTGCAGTACTAATGTAGTGCTGTTGCTTTAAGTAGGTCTATATGATACAGTAGTAAAAATGGAGGTAGCTGGTCTGAATCAGTTTTCACACCGTTGCAAGCACAAGTGCTACAGCAATGGTGGGTTAACTTGTCAAAAAGTTGAGTATAGACTCAGTTTCTACAGAAGGTGGCTACATGATACCTTGCATCTTCTGGCTTCTATTTGTATGTGAACTCTGGGCTTCTGTTCTGCTCCACATCACAGAAGAGAGGATAGAGGCCTACATGTTTCAATGAACTCTATACACATCTAATAGATGGCGATATTAACTATTTAGTAGATTCAGGATAATTGATGTAAAGTGCTATGACACAATACTGGGTCCAGGTGTGGTGGTGGTGGTGGTGGTGGTTGCTGTTTTTAAAAAGACCAAACAGCTTTCCTTGCAGGTTTTACTTGCCATAAAGAGTATTTATCTCCTCTGCAGTCATCTGAGACATCTGAGAAGAGATGTCTGTCCTCTACTTTCCAGTCTGGGTTTAGTGGAAATGTCCAATTTAGCCTGTTGATTCTTAAGTACTAGATAAAACTCTACCTTTTGTAGCTGAAGATGGAGGAAATCACCTGGGATCTCTCCATATTTCTCTTCCCCCCCCCCCAATATTGATGCTCATTCGGGAACAGCAGGTTGATTCAGAGTTATATGAGCTGTCCATCTCTCAGACAATACGTCTACCCAGATAGTGGCTGAGCTGATGCCTTCACAGCTTAGGGACAAGAGACTGAAAACGGAACCTAATGTTAACTCCCAGGAAAGTTCTAGCTTCTGTCCGGTCTTCAAAAATCAAATTTCTTCCTGATAAGTTTTTATTTTGTCCCCACAGTGGCCAGATTACAACTGCAACTGGCCTACCAAGCAGTAATCTTCCAGTTGACATCAAAGTGGTTTGGGACAAGGGATCTGGTTCCAACAAGACTGTTATCCAGTTAGTAAAAGAACATCTTTCATCTGCTCGATCTGCCTTTTCAGAGATCTCCATTCACTCTTGCTTTTACTTTTTTTTAAAGGAATGTTATGTCCTTTGTCTCTTTATACATACTAAGAAAAGGGGTAGCATGTCCAAAGCCCTTGACGTTGTCCAGTCAGTCACCCAGTCTTGTGGACTTCACTTGAGATTGGGTCAACTCCTTTTCTTCATAGTTGGAAAATTTTCCTGAATAGTATCTAGTCTATTGTGTACTTTGATCCAGCCTCCTGGAGAGTTGAGTCGGTACTCAGACTGGTAGAGTTCCCGTGGGAGAGTTTACACAATTTCAGCTGCTTGCCCATAGTTGTGAGCTCTCTCACTAGTGGCTTAGAAGATTATAGGTGCAAGTTTATGGACTCATGTCTGATACTGGCAATCCATTGCTAAGGGAGAGATACACATTAGAGATGTTGGGCCCATTTCTCTTACTTAGCTGATTCTGCACACTAACTCTGTTGACATAAATTGAGTTATTCCTGTTACACATTGCTGTAAGATCAGACACAGGTCCATAGTCCTTGAGATGAGGCCCATAAGTCAAAGACCCTTCAGAAATACGTGACTGGTGACTGTCTAATTTGATCTCCTAGCACCATTCAGAAACAGGATGGGTGCCTGATGGGCATACCTTCTTTCAGTAAAATAGGTGCAACTGCCCAAGAATATGTGCAAGTTATTACTTAGAGTAAAATGTTGCCTCTGTTTGAATGGAGATACTAGCAAGGCAAAGACTGTCTACCTGATTACTTTATGATGACAATTTGAAAACCACAGCTTTGATTTGATTAATAATTTAATGTTTTTTTTCACCTTTCAGCTTCCCTTCTACGTATTTTTTTCAGTTTTTTGTTCTTTTAGTTCTGAGGACCACACACTAACCTATTTGCCTTGCGCATCCTTGCATAACTTGAAAAATTGCCTGCTGTGTGTCTGGATGCAAGATCAAAAATTGATCTTTGTTGAAATGTGTGGTGATATGCAGTGTGCATTGGAGGTTAAACTGTACCTCTAGGTTTGTTTCTTTCTCTCTTGGTTTTTTTCCTATTATTTAACTTTTTTTAAATATTCGTTTTCATTCATTTCTCTCCCTCTCTCATATGCACACTTTGTTTTCCCCCTGAAATTTTTGATGATAGAATAGAAGTGAATCTCTGTGCAAAACAAAAATCATAATATCACCTTGAATTATTTTTAGATTGCCCACTCTGAAATAAAATGCATTACAATGTATGGAACAATGGGATTTGAAGATGGAAAGAGTTGCACTAAAATAACATTCAGGATGTCATTCAGAGCTAGTATCGTAGGATACAATGGAAGTTTTGCCTAAGTCAGAGTAATAGGATTTTGTCCTCCAAATAACACCATGATGTTTTCAAAGTGTTGCATGTCTTTTAGCCTTTCTACTTCTATTGCACATCTTTTAGGATGAGATTGGCCACAGCTTTCATTAAAAATAAATAGACCTTAACCTAGGCTAAAAGATGCATGCTAAACTCGTCCCCGGCTAACATTGATTGGTAGCACTGTTGTGTGATAGCTGCAGTGATCTACCGGCTGGCATATCATGTGAGTGCTGCATGAGGACTGTTTATCGAATGACAAGGCTTACTTGTAGATGTTTTTAGGTTTAAGGCTCCCTCCCCTCCAGAAAATATGCACTAAGATGTCAGATCACATGACTCAGCTACTTCCTTGGCTCATGTTTTATTGCATGTACTACAAACAAATGAGTGAAAAAAACAAAACATATGGGGTGGGTAGTATCTGTAAGGAAGATGCAAACCCACTTATGTCAAAACCCCTGTCAGAGGTAGATTTGGCAGGAAAAACCTAGCAAGAAATTATTTTCCGATCCCAGTCACGGTCAGATCTAAACCCAAGATTGAGAATCCAGAATAAGCAACAGACAAAGAGCAGCGGGGGAAAATAGTGCCAATGGATGGACCTATCATAAAGAAACCAGGCATAGGAGCTACACAAACAGAGTGAAAATTTGTAAAAAAACCAAACGAACAAAGAAAACACCTAAGGTGTTCTCTTTAGGTGGTGAGGGCAGGAAAAAACCTTACACCTATGGGAACCTTATGTCATCCAAGGAAAAACCTAGTCCAGTGGAGTTGTACAGTCCCCAATCTTCTGCTGGTTCATCTCAGAGTCAGATTAAGACATTGACATTCTGGGGCCAGTTCTTGAAGTCCCTTGATAAGGCCAGAATCTCAGCTTGCTTTCTTGCAAATATATAAGTTAGTGTCACCATTACAATTGTTCTTGGATTGACAAAGTAGCTCTTATATTCAGTGTGTTTTAGCCATGTCAGTCCCTGGATATTAGAGAGACAAGGTGGGTGAGGTAGTATCTTTTATTGGACCAATTTCAGTTGTTTATACAAGAAACCCATGGATCACCAAACCTACCTTCATAGATCCAGTAACCACTCCAAACAGGAAATCTGTTATCTACAGCCAGGTACTCAGAATATGCTCTGAGGAGAAAGTCCGGGATAAACACCTTAACACACTCAAAACTACCTTCACCAGACAAGGACACTCCACTAGAGAAGTAGATCACATTGTGGATTGGGCCACCCAAATACCCTGAGAGAACCTGTTTCAATACAGAAATAAATCCCCCTCCAAACTCATACCCCTAGTTGTCATCTGTCACCCCACCCTGGAATCCCTACAGGGTATCATCAAACAGTTACAACTCGTATTTGATAGGGACACCATCCTGAAGGAAATCTTTCCTGAACCCCTTTTCTGGCCCTCAAACAACCCCCTAACCTCTCCAAGCTCATCATCAGAAACTATTTGCCCCACAGACCAGGACATACCAGCTCATAGTAGCACCAGACCCTGTCAGAACAGATGCAAAAATCTACAGATATATCTCCACTTCTACAACGATCAACACTACCAACAACAAACTTTACAAGATCCCTGAGCCCTACACATGCCTATCACAACATGTGATTTACCTCATCCAGTGCACTAAATGTCCCAATCCTAACTATGTGGGTGAAATCAGACAATTACTACACTCTCAAATGAACTCTCACAGAAAAATGATAAAAGACAAAAACCTCATATCACTCTTAGGTGAACTCTTTTCACAAAGCAGTCATCTATATCTGACCATATTAGTCTTCATATGCAAAGGTAATTTGCACAACACTTTCAACTTTATGCTGGGTAATAGCATGAGAGCGAGAGAACTCAGTGTTTCTAAAACTAAACGCTTTATGAAGAGAAATATTTACAGAGATGCTGCAACTGCAACTAGTGTTGAAACCATGTGCAAACAGACTGGCTTTCTGGTACTTGCTTCAAACTCTTCCCTCCTGCGTATTGTGCTGCTCCTGCCAAGTTCATACAGGTTGCTACATCTTTCCTTATAACAATTGTTGTTGTGTCTTTTGGGCAAGCATTTGCTGACTTGCTGGGCCAGAGGTTACTTGTACATAGCTTAATGTAGGGACATGGTCTTTACCATAAGCCCATTGCAGCCTGTTAGGCCTCACAGTCTGTCAAGTGTTGGTCCTTGAACCAGTCTCCCACTTTTTGTTTGTGTTTTTGCAGGTGATGGGGGACTTGCTTCAACCGTGTTGCTGCCTTTATTCTGTTGGATGGTTGTAAGGGGCTGGGGGTGCAATCCAGACCAGTAATGTGTTGTGTCACCACTTGTCCAACAACCCTGGGTGCCAGGTTACAATGCTTTGCTGCTGTAGCTCCCAGCCTGAGATGCTCCCAGCCAGCATACTAGCATGTTGGTCACAACCTGAGTTACTTCTTTGAGTAGTATCTCTATGGTGCTCCATTTCAGGTGCACATGTGCCTTTTGAGATATTGATCAGAGGTTTTCAGTTAGTGTCTGTTTGGCCTGTGCATGCACCCTGTGCCTCCTTGTGATAGATGTCAAGGCTCTATATGGCTGAACAAGAGAAGCTCCCTTAATTCCTTCTCAACTGCCTCTGCCTGAGATGGAGCCCTAGCATGTCTGCCTTGAACATGCTGGGGCTTTTCTATTTTTCTATAGTGGTTAAGATAGCTAGCTAGCTTCAAATGCTGCCTCCCCTGTCAAGAGGCTATACTTGTGAGCATGGCCACTCTAAATAGGTCCATTGCCTGGGGGAGTCTCACATCGCCCAGAAGTGCAGTTTCTGCCTGGCCTTCAAGACCTGGGCAAAGAAGAATAGAGAGATTAAACTCAGACTGTTGAAGATGAAATGCTTTGATCAACTTCTGAGTCAGTGACCAACACTCGCCCTTCACACACACCCTGTACATCTATCTCAGTGCAGTCTTCCCCTAAGGAAAGGAAGACTTTGGATGCTTCAGGAAAGGCTTCCAAAAAGAGACATATGGACTCTCACCTTAAGGAGCCAGCTCCAGATAAATCCATCACCATTGAGATTTACAGTCTCCAAAGCCTCAACTTCTCAACTCGTTACCGTTGAGTTGGAGGACTCCTCTGCCAGTACCAGTCGGGGCACAAAGTCCTGGAGCTTGAAGTACCCTCTATCAGCAAAAAGGTCGAGCACAGGCATTTGGGACTGGCAGGTTTGAGCTCAGCCCTGCTGTCGGTACCTGTGCATTCAGCCCAGCCATCGGTACCTATGCCTTCAGCACCCTTGGCACCAAGCAAGCAATGGTGCCAGACATCGATGATACTGTTGGCTTCTGCAACCATGTCCTCAGCTTCTGTGTCAGTACCAATCCCCTTCTTGGTACCATAAGAATGTAGATATACAAAGGACCTCTCGATAATGGATGAAATGGAGTCCCCTCTTCTCATGGGTACGAAGTATCTATCGATACTGAGACCCTAATCTCTGGGGTATGGGGAGCCCACCTCAGTGCCCTCATGATTCAGGGTAGATGTACAACTCAGGAAACTAGTCTCTGCATCAATCTGTTGGAGCTCAGGGCTGTCGGGAACACTTGCCTTCATTACTACCTTTCACTGGGGCAAATCAATCAGGGTCCTGATGGATAATCTATCCTGCATGTTCTATATCAACAAGCAGGGAGAAGCAAGATTTCCCCTCCCTGTGTGCCAAAGTCATGAAACTATGGAACTGGTGCATAGTTCATCAGATCCAAATTTCAGCTTACCTCCCAGGCATTCAGAACACCACAGCCAATGTCCTCAGCAGGCACTTCTCACAAGGCTATGAATGAGAGCTAGACACTCAAATTCTCCACAGTATATTTCAAAGATTGGGACTGCCGTAAGTGAAGCTCTTTTCCACCTCCAGGAAATGCCCTCTTTTCTGCCTAAAAAGGGGTCTGCGCTGCCATTCCTTGGTAGACGTCTTTCCTCCAGTGCCTCTGATACTAAGGTTGATGAACAAGATCAGACAGGATGGGGCCAAAGTTATCCTTATAGCGCGAGTCTGGCTGAGACAAGCCTTGTACCCTTACCTGCTTCACCTATGTATCCAACCATAGCTCAAGCTCCCTATCATTCCTCATCTCCTGTCGTGTGCTTCATCCCAACCTAGAGGTTATCCACCTAAGGGTTTCTTGATGGTTCACAGAGTTAGAATCCTCCTGTTCTACAGAAATTGGGGCAAAAGACATCTGGCTTCAAGACTAAGCTTGATAAGTTTATGGAGAGGTTGGTATGATGGGATAGCCTAATTCTGGCAATTAATTGAGCTTTGACTATTAGCGGTAAATATGCCCAATGGCCTGTGATGGGATGTTAAATGGGATGGGATCTGAGTTACTACAGAAAATTCTTTCCTGGGTGTCTGGCTGGTGAGTCTTGCCCACATGCTTGGGGTTCAGCTGATCGCCATATTTGGGGTTGGGAAGGAATTTTTCTCCAGGGCAGATTGGCAGAGACCCTGGGTGTTTTTTGCTTTCTTCTGCAGTGTGGGGCACGGGTCACTTGCTGGAGGATTCTCTGCTCCTCGAAGTCTTTAAACCACGATTTGAGGACTTCAATAGCTCAGACATAGGTTAGGGGCTTGATACAGGAGTGCCTGGGTGAGATTCTGTGGCCTGCGTTGTGCAGGAGGTCAGACTAGATGATCATAATGGTCCCTTCTGACCTTAAGGTGTATGATTCTATGAAAAGATGAGCCTGGGAGCTTAAATTCATAAAGCTGCTGGACACTAAAAATCATGGACTGAATAGAAACTGAATTTATGGTTTATTACAACATTCTATAACCCACTAACAGCTCACCCCATCTGCCTTTCCCCTCCTTTCCCTACCCTCCTGTGACTGGAGGGGTGTTAGTGGGCCACTTCACCTTGAATGGTCCCTTGAAATATGTGTTAACTACTTGTACTAAACAATCTGTTCCATCTTGTATTTAGCTGTGGCACTCTGAGTATGTTTCCCAGACCTGAAAAAGAGCTCTGTGTAAACTGGAAAGCTTGTCTCTCTCACCAACAGAAGTTGGTCCAATAAAAGATATCTCACCCACCTTGTCTGTCTAAAGCAGGGGTGGGAAAATTTTTTGGCCCAAGGGCCCCATCTGGGTGTGGAAATTGTATGGTGGGTCATGAATGCTCACAAAATTGGGATTGTGGTGTGGAAGGGGGTGAGGGCTCTGTCTGGGGGTGCAGGGTAGGACCAGAAATGAGTTCAGGGTGCAGGAGGAGGGTCTTGGTGGGGAAGGGGGTGTGGGCTCAGGGGAGGGGCTGGGGATGAGGGGTTTGGGGTGTAGGAGGATGCTCTGGGCTGGGACTGAGGGTTTGGAGGGCAGGAGGGGGATCAGGGCTGGGGTAGGGGACTGGGACACGGGGTGAGGGCTCTGGCTGGGAGTGCAGGAGGGTGCTCCAGGCTGGGAATGAGGGGTTCAGAGGGTGGGAGGGGGATCAGGGCTGGGGTAGGGGGTTGGGACACGGGGGTGCAGGCTACAGGCAGCGCTTACCTCAAGCGGCTCCCAGAAGCAGCAGCATGTCCCCTCTCCAGCTCCTCCGCGGAGGTGCGGCCAGGCACCTGTGCTGTGCACTGCCCCATCTACAGGCACCGCCCCTGCAGCTCCTATTGGTCATGGTTCCTGGCCAATGGGAGCTGCGGGGGCGGCGCTTGGGGTGGGGGTAGCGTACAGAGTGGAGGCCCCTGGCTGACCCTATGCATTGGAGCCAGAAGGGAGACATGCCGCTGCTTCCGGGAACCACATGGAGAGGCCCCAGACCCTGCTCCCTGGCTGGAGCAGGGCAAGCCCCAGACCCCACTCCCCAGCAGGAGCTCTAGGGCCGGATTAAAGCAGCTGGTGGGCCAGATGCGGCCTGCAGGCCATGATTTGACCACCACTGATAAAGGAACTGTTATTCTATTACATAGATAGAATGAACATTGGTTACAGTCCAATTATCAATGCACTCTAGCCTGTTCATCATAAACCTATCTTGCTGGCTGCTGTAGAATTGAAATAATAAATTAGGAGTTCTTCAAAGCATCACCCACATACACATGGTATGAGAGTTCTTTTCTTGATTGATTTAATTTTATTTGTACATGACTCGTTCCTGGCAAACTGAGAGATCTTTGTGAGTTTGTAAATTTCTATTTGGATTAAATGATTTGCCTTAAATGATTTATAATTGCAAATAGCATTTAATATTCCTATAGTTCCTTCAGGGAAAACAAATCAATCTTACTTTTTAAAATAGCTGTTTTTCATACCTATTACTTTAGATACCATCTAATTGTCTGAAGTTGGTTCAGACAATTTAGCATTCAGAGGATGCTAGACCCTTTTTCACTCTTACTTTCCTCTCCTCACTCTTGAGTGCATAAGGAATCAGTATTGGTACAGTATTGTCATTTTCTCTATAGCAGTTCCTTCTGTGCACAACTGAAAGCCACTGTCCTGCTTCCTCAAGCAATCTTATTTATTGTTACTAGGAAAACATATTAGCCCAGTGTCCTTATTACAAATTGGGCAGAGGATCTGTGTGGTGAAACAACCTGCCATAAAGTTTCTTTTAGACAAAATTTCCAGCTGTTCTGTCAGAATAACCTGGTATCTTTCAGCTTCTGGTCAAAGAAATTCAGTGTTCTATTTATAGCCCTGTTGGTCACTTATCAAACTCAACTAGCGGCAAAGGACTTGTTAGCATAAACTCATTGTTCTTTTGGTTCAATTAAATTATAATAGCATGATGAAAGGAACATTTCTGGGAAGTGTTGTATATAAGCATGCAGAACTAGCAGGTTTGAGATTGTTCGCATGGATAATGTGCCGATCCCCAGGGCAGGGCTTGCTCCAAGCGAGCCACACAATTGAAGATGACAAGAAATTAGCCGGGTTTGGGGTCTTGCAGTACTACTGAGTGACTGGGCACTACCTTGCCTTTCCTGCATACAGAGCCTGGAGATAGGCCCTCCAATCTCCTCATCCCCGTGGAGAGTCCCATACTCAAACATCATCATCAGCTGGGCAGCAGGGGGACACTGGTACAGCAGTCAAAATCCCCCACCCCTGCTCCCTTCTGTCGTTCATCATGCACCTTCAGGCTGCCTTGAAACAAAGGTCCAACCTTCAAACTCAGGTAGGATGCTCTGCTTGCCAGCCAAGAGCGGTGGCACTAATTCTGAGCCAACGAGATGCCAAAGCTGCTGAGCAGTTGATTGAACCTCTGAAAATGTTCGATCTTTGTAAAACACAGGTCGGAAATTCACTATAATAAACCAGAAAAGTCGAGCAGTATGTAAAACAGACAGCCCTAAGCTTGTATATTTGCACTAAAATAAAATCGGATGAGGGTGTGCTAATCGCTACTGTTCCATACATGACGTATGTTTTGGGGGAAAAGTTACAAGTAGTAATTGCAGCTGTCTAACTGTATGTAGCCTCTGAATATTCAGAAATTTATATTCTCCTTTGGTGGGGCTCTGTCCGTTTTGTGTAGGGGATTGCTGAGTAGCTGGCAGATCTATGTAGTTATTTAGTTGGGATATCGTCAGTAAGCTGTCTTTACTCGCCCCCTAACGCCAGGCTAGAACATTTCCAGCCAGATCTCTGTTCATTTGTGAAACGTTTAAAAAGTTAAATTCCGGCCCTGATATTTCTTTAAACCCCAGCTACATTTCTTAGTTTATATTTAATTTAATTTCACATTGAAACACTTCGTACAAAGCTTTTCTCTTTGAAATTTAGTTAACATTTCTGATGAGAATCAAAATTTTAGCTCAGAGAGAATCTGTGAAATTCTCAGGTTTCAGAGTAGCAGCCGTGTTAGTCTGTATTTGCAAAAAGAAAAGGAGTACGTGTGGCACCTTAGAGACTAACAAATTTCTTAAATTTTTATTATTATATTTAATAAATGTGTTAGTCGCTAAGGTGCCACAAGTACTCCTTTTCTTTTTGTGAAATTCTCAGTGCTTAAAATGCTGTAATTTGGTTTAATTTTTCACTTTTTATTTTAAAATACTTGATTAGGGTGTTTTTTTTAAAAAAAAAAAACAAACAAAAAACTTGAATACCCTTATGTAGCACGGTGAAAGGGCAGTGCAAGAATTGACTAATAGATCCTGCGAGATATGTATTAATTTCCCCCATTTCTAAAGAAGCCGTAACTGGGGCCGGATCCTTCGCCGTGGTAGTTTTCTTATCATTGATTTTCAGGGGGAGCAGGATCAGACTGTGGTAGAGAGAGGAGGCGATTTGCCAAAGCCACAGGGCCACCGGCAGGCAGACGACGGATAGTGCTGTAAACACCTTTCTGCCCTTTACAACAACCCCCCTGGAGGCGATGGGCTCCCTGGTGGAGATACGGTCGTTATTTTCCTTTCCTCTGGAAACCGGGACGCTGGAGAGCAGCCCCGGAGTTGTGGGCGAGTTAGAGCAGGGCTAGCCTAGCCACAGGTGGTCTGCAGTGTTCCCTGGGAGGCTCTGACCAGGGCTGTGGATCTGAAGTAGGTGAGGCTCAAGGCGTTTTGCAGTGGGACCTTGGAGTACCTGGCCTTTCCCCTCGTCTCTCCCCGCGCTGCCCGCCGATACTGTGCACAGCTCCCCACTTGGGATGAGCCGACTGGGTGGGAATTGCGAACACAAACTGCTCCAGCCGGGAGGGAGAGCTGAGCCAGGCGCGGGGCTGCGCGTTGCATAATCCAGTGTCGCTTTGTTTTGGGCTGTTCTGCTTCGCGGCGAGAGCTAGAGGCTGGGCGCTGAGACGCGCAGCCCCCTGCGGCAGGTCAGAAAAGGGAGTGGGGGGGCGTCGGGGGGGGGGGCAGCAGAAGAGGCTCCCAGCGTCCTGATTCGGCCCGGCTTGGCGGTCCCTTTACACCGCCTCTCTGCTCTACTCTCGTGCCGCCTTGCGGGGTGACGGGGCTGCGGGGGGCAGGCTCCGCTGAGCGGCCACTTTCCTTTCCCTTCCTTTTCACGCTGCTGCTGCTGCGTCTCCGGCTCCCGGTAGGGGCGCGGGGGGAATCCAGGTCACATCCAGAGACAGCGACCGGCTCGAGGAGTGACACTGACTCAGGAGCTGGGCACGGGGGGGGGGGGGGGTACGCCTTAAACCATGATGACACGTTTTATAAGCTCAGGAGTGAAATAGCTGAGAAGGAAACCCTCATCTCTGGGTAAGTGATTTCCGGGCTCTCTCAGTCCTCCGTGGGGAAAAATACAAATATACATTGACTGGGGACATGGACAAGACTTCACCTCGGTGCTTGGCCAAGGGCACAGCTGTAGACAGATGTTACCCAAGCTCAATGGTTGTATCCAGGATATTTTTAGAACCTGAGCCAATTAAGTCTTATTAAATTACAACAGGCTCCCAAGTATTGCAGTCAGGTTTCAAAGGCAGGGAGGTTCCTGCATGGGATTTTGAGATATTTCTCAAATAATTTCTTGTTGTGGAGGGAGGGTGTAATAAGGATAGTTTTCATTACCTCGCAGCTACTATGTTTAGCCTTAATCAGTGGGAAAGGCAACAGCTGTGTGAGTGTGCCTCTTATACAGTTAATGGTGATTTTTCCAGCCTTGCGATTATTTCATCACAGTATGGTTGGCTTGTTTTTAATATTTAAAGAGGGTGATGGCCCCGCACAGCCTGTGCCGAGTTGTTGACAAAATCACTGTAAAATGTCTTTGGCATCATTAGCGGTGCGATGCTGGTACCGAGTGGAAGTTTCCATGATGAGTAAATTATGTGACAGGGCATTCTAAAGATGTTTGTAGCCACTCTATGAAACGTATTAAGTGATCGGATAGGGACCAGGCGGTGCATTATTGTGAGTGGGAGAAGCTCATTTAATTGCAGCATCTACATTTTGAATATAAATTATTGTGGCAGTTGGCAATTCATACAAACCAAAGTGTGTTGGGGACTTCTAGTCATAATCTCTCTCTGTCTCTGTATCAGCATAAATTATTGATGATGAACAAGAGTATTCCCTCAGCTATATGTAAAAACTTTTTAGTTATTCTCCAGCTTGGGAGAAAAGGAGGGAGAAGAAAATTCAATGAAGTTAAAAAAAATCTCAAAAGTTTGTTATACTTTGTGTCTACTATAACAGGATTTGAATTCTGTTTTGTTTGGAAGGAAATAAGGGGTTAAACCCACAACAAAGCTCCCTAAAGAATCTTATTTGTTAATGGCAGGGTGCGTCTAGTTAGGGTGGCCCTTCTAAAGGAGGGGATTTCTGCAGGTCAGCCCCACTTCAGGGTTTCACTTACTGCATTTGTTGTTTCTTTATTATTATAAAAACAGAGGGGTATGAACAGAAAAGCAGAGTGGATAGAAAAGCAAGACACAGGATTGAATAAATAGGCTGAGGCTTTGAAAAGGATCTATGAAAGGCTAATGACATCTTTGTGGAAATCATATACCTCAGTGCTGCATCTAGGTCTCTAGTCCCTAGAACTCTAGGGGAGTTCTAATTCCCCCACCCAAGCAGTGTGGTTCTTTAAGTTGGATCTCCACTGTGAGGTAAAGAAAGGGCATGAAAATAGATGGGAATATTATTTTTTCACCCTGATCTGCACTGGTTTGGCAGAGGATTAAGATGTAGATACATTGTCTCCCCTGGCTTGACCCTCTCCCTGCCTGTATCCCAGGACCTCTGGAGCTCCTCATGGGACCTGGAGGAAGACAGGAAATATTGCTGGAGCTGCAGCTGAGCACCCCCACCTATCATTCTGCACAGATGGGGCAATCTGTGTGCGGAGTGCCCTTTCTACCTTCAAATCTAGATGATACAGTTAGGTCCTAAACAGGACTGGCTCTAGGCACCAGCAAAGCTGGCACGTGCTTGGGGTGGCACAATTCCAGGGACGGCATTCTGGCCATCCTTTTT
This sequence comes from Dermochelys coriacea, assembly GCF_009764565.3. NCBI lineage: Eukaryota > Metazoa > Chordata > Testudines > Dermochelyidae > Dermochelys > Dermochelys coriacea. The sequence continues at coordinate 200,197,039 of NC_050069.1, forward strand.
CTTTCACTCTCGGAACTTTGGGCGGAAATTTTTTGCTTGGGGCGGCAAAAAACCTAGAGCCAGCTCTGGTGCTAAATTTGAAAAACCTCAATTTGTTGTGTGCTCTGCCATCAGACCAGGTGTTTAAGGATCCACCAAAAATATGTTTGTAGATTTCCATTATTTTTTCCTTCTTCCTCCTTTCCTAGTTTTGCAAGTGACCACATACCCAAGTCTCTTCCATTTGGGTTCCAATCCCACAAACAGATGTGCTAGTGTAAACATTTAGGCCCATGTCAATAGAACTCGGCATGGTTAGAAATATAGTCATCATTATATCTGTTTACTGACTTAACACCTCAGTTTGTATCCTCTTCCAGATAGACTCTTACTTCTGTGTATTCTACAGTGCTAAGTATGTCATGTCATTATGTCATACACCAGTAATGTGCTTATTACAAAACCCTTTGTTATGCATTCAAGCAGCAGACCATATCATAACTCAGTGTAAGACTATTTGGTATATTTTCAAGACTGTTGTTCTACTAGTTGCATGTTGGCCAAGGGGACATTTTGAATAATCATTATTGAGGTTTAGATAAACTGTCTCTTTCATGTGTTTGTTTCCATTGCTCATCAGGACTTCTTTACTTTAAGCTCCTTTATGATTGGGGAATAAAAATTAGGTGGAAAGATTGGGGGAAAGAGTCAGTCCTCTTGTTATCCCTTCCAATTTTTTGTTATACTACCAAGAAGCATCTGACACACTGAATCTTATCCAATTGCTATTGTAAGAAAAGATGATGCGTGCTTTTTAAATTATAAGTGACTGATTCTGAGCATTCTAATTATAAAGACCTATCTAATTTTACTTTAGAAGCCCACTGTATATTATTAGGAAATAAGACTGTTCTACAATTACGGGATAAATTAGCTTGCTATAACCCAATGGTGTGGGTGAAATTGCAGGCAAGACATAATGTATATCCTCAAGTAACTCTGAATGTATAGTTAGCTACAGTGCAGAGCCTTAATCAATTTCACACATAACATAAAATCACTGTTATAATATAAGTAGGGTATATGGATGAAAGCAGTCTGATGTTTCTGGATCACAAAGTTGTCCTGTGTCCTCAGGTGAATCTAAACCAATAAATTAGGGTTTTGTTTTCCATTGGGAGGAGTAAAGGAATCAAGTGTCCTAAGAGTCAAGCTACGTAAAAGATAAGTAGAAAGAAGGATGTGAATGTGTAGACAAAATGCAAAACTTCCATTTGTTTCATGAATAAAGCGTAACAGTCTTTGTAGACTCAAGTTGCATGGATGAAATACATTTGTTAAAAATTATGGATAAAAGATAATTGATTCTAATAGATTTTTAAAAAACTATATCCATGACTGGTTTAACATAAGTGACCTTCAGTGCAGCCCAGATTTCTTTGTAGAAATGAATGGTGCTATAAATGAACTGTGATACACAGATTTCATTATAGAGCACTTGGTCACGTACAACAATAACTCCATTTGACCCTGTAATATGCTTCAGTGTGAACTTGGTACTATTCTAAAAGGAGTAATTGAGGAAAGAGGAAAATATTTGTGAACTAGCTTCTAGCTTTGATTTAGAACTGGATCACCAGGGTGAACTATAGGGCAAGTGCAAATTTGTAGATAATTGTATGTACTTAGTTAAGAATTTTAAAAAAGATTTTCACAGGACACAAGTGTTTCTTTAGGCAAGAGCAGCATCTTGCAACACAATTCCAAACTCTCCCGTCTTCCTTCTTGACACTACGTAGATTCCAAGGCCAGAAGGAACTACTGTGATCATCTAGTATAATGTGGGCCAGAGAACTTCCCCCAAATAATTCTTAGAGGCTCTTTCTCCCTCTCTCTCTCTCATTTTTTTAAAATCAGTCTTATTTTAAAAATTGTCAGTGATGGAGAATCCATCACGGCCCTTGGCAAATTGTTCCCATTGTTAATTACCCTCACTTTAAAAATATATGTCTTAGTTCCAGTCTGAATTTGTCTAGCTTCAACTTCTAGCCACTGGATTGTGCTTTCTCTGCTAGATTGAAGAGCCCTATGTAGATACTTGGACTGTAATCAAGTCACCCCTTAATCTTCTCTTTTTGTTAAAAGAAATAGATTGTGTTTTTGAGTCTTTCATTATAAGGCATGTTTTCTAATCCTTTAATCATTCCTGTGGCTCTTCTTTGGTCCCTCTCCAATTTATCAGCATTCCTCTTGAACTGTGGACACCAGAACTGGACACAGTATTCCAGCAGCAGTCATACTAGTGCCAAATAGAGAGGTAAATTAACCTCTCTACTCTTACTTGATAATCTCCTGTGCATGCGTCCCAGAATCACATTAGCTCTTTTGGCACAGTGTCACACTGGGAGCTCAGCTGATTATCCACCACACACCCCCAATCTTTTTTTCAGAGTCACTATTTCCTGGGATGGAATCCCCCATCTTGTAAGTAAGTATTGCTTACATTCCTTGTTGCTGGATGTATACAGTTTCACTTAGTCATATTAAAATGCACATTGTTTGTTTGTATCCAGCTTTGAATCAGTGACCTATCCCCTTCATTATTTACCACTCCCCCAATTTTTGTGTCATCTGTAAACTTTATAAGTGATGATTTTATGTTTTCTTCCACGTCATTGATAAAAATGTTAAATAGCATAGGACCCAGAACTGGTCCCTGAAGGACCCGACTGCAAACACACCCACTCAGTGATGATTCTCCATTTACAATTACATTCTGAGACCCATCAATCAATTACCTAGTTTTTAATCCCTTTAATGTACTCCATATTAATTTTATATCATTCTAGCTTTTTAATCGAAATGTTATGTGGTACCAAGGCAAATGCCTTACAGTAGTATATTAAGTCAGCATTATTACCTTTATCAATCAAACTTGTAATCTCATTTTAAAAAAAAAGATATCACCTTAGTTTGACAGGATCTATTTTCTATACACCGTGTTTATTTGTATTAATTAAATTACCCCCCTTTATCTCACCTGGGACGGATGTCAGGCTGAGAAGCTTGTAATTGCCTGGGTCATCCTGTTTACCCTTTTTAAAATCTGGCATATTAGCTTTCGTCCAGTCTTCTGGAACTCCCCCTGTGCTCCAAGACTTATTGAAAATCAACATTAACACTCCAGCGAGCGCCTCAGCTTTCTCTTTTAAAACTCTTGGGTGCAAATTATCTGGAGCTGCTGACTTAAAGATATTTACCTTTAGCAGCCTCTGTTTAACATCAGCCAGAGACGCTGATGGTTGAACGGAAAGAGTGTTATCACCATCTGTTTTTATTTCCCCAAGTACAGAACAGAAATATTAATTGAGCACTTCTGCCTTTTCTGCATCATTATTGATGCCATTTCCACCTAGTAGTGGATCAATTCCATTGTCAAGCCTTACATTAGCCTCACCTCTTTACAACTGTAGAATACTTCTGGACTCTGTGCTTTTGTTTCTCCTCCCACATCTTCTATATCTACAAATCTATGTATCTCCATTTTTGCTACCCCTGCATCTTGTTCTCCTCAGTATATTACTGATTTTACCCCACCTCTGCTGATATCCAATGAATTTACATTATCTCTTCTTGACTAGACTATGCCAACTTCTTTCTCTAGTTTATTCAAGCCTGTTCTCCAGACTTCAGACTGTGCAGAAGGCTGCTTACCTTCTTAGCCATACAAAGAAGTGTGACTTTATCATGCCCGTCTTAAAATAATTCTTCTAACTCTCCATTCATTTTAGGATCTAGTTCAAAATTTAAAACTATCTATGGATTTGTTCCAACTTACTTCACAGATCTCTGCTTATCTGGTGTTCACTTCCCCTCTGGCCCTTCACATGATGTCACCACTCTTGCTTTGAGAGCTTTCTCCCTTGCAACTCTTGCCGTTGGGGATAGCTTTCATGCAGCCCTCTGCTTCCTTGATTCACCATTTGGTTTTTTTTCCACTGAATGCATCCAATGAAAGTGAGCTGTACCTCATGAAAGCTTATGCTCCAATAAATTTGTTAGTCTCTAAGGTGCCACAAGTACTCCTTTTCTTTTTGCGAATACAGACTAACACGGCTGCTATTCTGAAACCTGTCATTTGTTTCAAGTTTCATCTGCAAAACATCTTCCTTCCCTGACCCATCATTTCACTTTCCCTCTGCTTTAATTTTTTAAATGTTGACATTAAATGTTTAAAATTTTGGGGATACAGTTTGCATAAAAGCTGCTACTTAAATACATTTTTATTGTATTCTATATAGGTTCTTATACTGTGCTCACCACAATAATATCGGAGCACCTTCCAGAAGTGTGTTAAGCAGGATGACTACACATCTGTCGTGTTGTTTGTTCTCTCAACCTTTCCTCATAGGGAGAAGCATGTGCAATAAGGTACCTTAGATTGGTAGGGTGTGGAGTTTTTGTTTTGTTTAAATATTAATATGCCTACTACTATATGTTTATGGTAGAGAAGGCAAGGTCAAAGAAATGTGCTTTGCGCTTGGAGTGGAAAGTGATTAAGTTTGTTGTGGTCCTTTTATTCCTGGGAGAATTCATTTCAGAGTCTTGGACTGCCCTGGGGAGAATTCTGTCTCCCACACAAAGAAACTTTATTCTTCTTGTAGTGAATTCCATTGTGGCAGAGGAGTGTAGTTGTCAACTATGGTCTTTGTGCCAGAGCTTTAGATAATCTTTTAGCTATACTGTGCTCTGGCCATGGAGTGCTTTGAAGAAAAGGACTGAAATCTTGAACTTGATTCAAAATTCTATGGGAAGCCAGCAAAGAGAGCAGAGGATGGGTTTGATGTGTTAGTGGGAGTCTCTGTTGCTAAGGAGACTTGCTGCAGCGTTCTGTACTACTTGGAGTTTCCACAGTGCTGAATGCTTCAGGCTCAGGTATATTGCATTGCTGTAATCCAGCTGAGAGGTGACAAAAGCATGATAACTGAGGCCAAGTCTTTATCCATCAGAATGGGATGGAGTTTGCTAGCCAAATGGATATGGTAGAAAGCGCTACTCACAAATGCTGCTATGTGGGAGCTTAGCATCAGCAAGAAATCCAAGAATACTCCTAGACAATGGATGGAATCGACCAATTGTGGATGTGTCTCTTCAACCAATGGAGACTGTACGGTGGTTGAAAGCTCTTCAAAAAGCACTTTGCTATGCCTACCAGCATCGTCTGTCATGTTTGGATTCAGCTTCCCCCAGCTGTTCCTCATCCATGAGCTGATCTCATCCAAGCACTGGACCATTTAGGTATCAGTGGTGTGGTTGTATGTAGTAAATGATATAGAGTAGCATACCATCTGCATACTGCTGGTGCTTGAGTTCATGTTGTCTGACGAGTTCACCTAGTGGTTGCATGTAGATATTAAAAAAAAAAACAGAAAAAGAATTGATCCGTGTGGAATTCCACAAGTGAGAGAGAAACTGCACCTCAACCCATCACTACTCATTGGGTGCATCCTTCCAGGAAGGTCTCAAACCATGCTCACTCATTACCCTGGATTCTTGCCACCTCTCTTGGGTGAGACAGTAGAATTTTGTGATTAACAGTGCAGAATGCTACGGGAGGATCAGAATTGATGTCTGTCCTCTATCCATTGACAAATGGAGATCATCCATCAGTGGCACTAAAGCAGTTTCGGTTTTGTGTCCTGGCCTGAAGCCAGATTGTGCTGGATCTAGAATGACAACTTCGATAAGCTGAATTTGTAACTGGTTGCTCTACTAGATTCTCTGTTAGTTTGCACAGGAATGGGAGGTTTTACACTGGGTGATAGTTGGCTAGAACTGAAATGTCCAGGGTAGGTTTCTCCAGTGTTACTTCGACTATTGCCTATTTGAAGGAAGAAGGGAAGATTCCTTCTCTGAATGAAGCATTGGCTTGTTCAGTCAAGAGTGGCACTGGCTGTTCATGACTCTCTGTACCATTCCTTTATATTAGTTAGTATAACTTTTTTGCATGGATTTGAAAGATGTTATAGAAATATTTGATTATCTTAATCTACTAAAAAAGGATTCTTTTTCTTAGTGCTCACCCCGACTCCTTATTGCTAAAGAAAGGTGATGAAGATGAGTGTGAATGCATACCATTTCAGCACAGTATTATATCAGACATACAGAGCAAGTTTCTGTATTCACTTACAACAGTATAAATCCAGACTATCATAAAATAAAAGGAATTTAAAGAACATTATTAACTTGCACAAAGCACTCAAAAGTTAGGCAATGCTAGATTCAGGTTGTCTCTGTAACCTTATTATTAATTATTATTATTACTATTATTTCTTTGTATTTCTCTAGCATCTAGGATCCCCAGTCATGGATCAAGAGAACGTTGTGCTAGGTACTGTACAAACAGAGCAAAAAGACAGTCCCTACCCCAAAGAGCTTACAATCTAAGTATAAGACAAGAAACAACAGATGGATGCAGACAGACTGATGGGGAATACAAGGAAACAATGAGACAATATTGCTGTGGCCTCAGCACACCAGCAGCCTAACTATTGTCAAGTTTTTTGTAGGCATTATGGTTTTAAGGAGAGATTTGAAAGATAATGAGAGAGTTTTGCTGATTTTCTGGAAGGATCTCCCAGGCATGAGTAGCAGCATGGCAGAAAGCACACTTTCAAACAAACATCTTTGTAACACGTGGACAATGGAGGCTGCCTTTAGAGGCTGATTAAAGGAGGGAGCTGACCTTTAGATACTGAATGAGAGATGATAGGTTGTGAAGGGACTTGAGTGGGAAGACAATTATGAGTGCATATGCACTCCGATAGTCTTTACTTGCAGAATCATACTATTTTTCCACAGGATGTCTGCCTCATTCAGTGCACATGATAGACAGTGCTCACTTAATGAGTAGCTGTTCAATATTTTGTTTTCTCCTGATTGTTCAATATGTGGCCCCAGGACTTATTTACTGTTCACTAGTCAAACCCTGCTCTGAAGAAATTAATTTATTTCCTCATGGGCTTTTCTATGGTGCTCATCACTATAGTAACTCAGTGCTTCACAAACATGAACTAATTTATCTTTACAACATTCCTGTGAGGTGGGGAGGTGGCAGTACCCCTCCCCCACCATTTACATATGTGGACCAGAGGCAGAGAAATTAAGGTCAGACGTGTCCACTAATTTGGGGTTTTAAATTTGAGATTAATAGATTTTAATTAATACATTTTCAGAGTACCTAGCATTATATAGCAATTTATATATTCAAGCAGAGCTCCCATTAACTTCTATTACAACTATGAGTGCTCAGCATTTCTGCAAATCAGACCCCAAGTTATCATGTTGGGCACCCAGACAATGAGGAATACACAACTAGTGACCACTTGTGACAAGTTTGGCTTAAGTGACTTGACTAGCATCACACATGAACTCTGTGGCAGAGGCAGGGATATAATCCAGTTCTCCAGGATAGTATTCAACTGCCTTAACCATGAGACTATCTTTTCTCTTCCTGAAAACCCTTGCCTCATTCAGTACACACCTATGAACTTCTGCAGTAACTGAGGCAGTGGTCCTACAGACAACAGGCTCCTTCATTATACAACCCTCAGAAAACTCCAGAGGCAGGGATGAGAAGCCTGAGTGGAGTCTGGGACTGGGTAAGCAAGGAAAATGGGAGTAGAACCAAGAGCCAGGGGTGGGGAAGGAGCAAGGACAGGTTGCAGGGGACAGGACTGAAAGGGTCAAGTTTGGGTGGAATGGACAGAGGAGTCTGTGCAGCTTAGAGTGCATTCCCCTCCAGAGCCTGAAATGTAACCCAAGATTCACTGTGGCAAGATCTCCTGTGGCAAAAATAGTATGTGATTGTGTAATTAAAGCCTGGCTCATATTGCATGTGCACAACGGGGCTGAATTAAGGTTTCACAAGTAATCTTACTTGTCATTTTCTTTTCAATTCTTGATACTGCAACTTTAATAATAATCTTTTAACATAGTTTTTTTGTGTGTAATTTCCAAGGTTTTTTAAAAAAGCAAACTGAAAAAACAAATTCCATCATGTGACATCATATTAACACCCACATGGGTCACGATGGGGTTGGAACCTGTAGATCCAGTGCACAGACCATTGCCTCTTGGGGTAACGGAGGGACTGATAGCAATAGTAGGTTGTCATCTTCTGTGTGTGCCAGAACTGGAGTGGGATGAGGCACATACTTTGCCAGTGTTTTTTATGGACACAGTTGCTGACAGCAGAGGAATAGTGAGATGCGGTAATCTTGGATTGCATTTCAGGCTTTGGAGGGGAATGTGTTCTAATATGCACAGACTCTTCTGTCGATTCCACACAAACTTGACCCTTTCTGCCCTGTCCCCTTCAACCTATCCTTATTCCTGCCTCACCACTGACTCCTTGTTCCAGTCCCATTTTCCTTGCCTACATAGTCCCAGACTCCACTCAGGCTTCATTCCTGCCTCTATCAGTGGACTTACACTGAGTTTATACCAGTGTAACAGAGAGCAAAAGTTGCCACATCACATTAGGGAAAATGTTTTGTTTTTCAATTTTAAAGTATGCTAGGATTGAATGAAGGGCAGACAAATCAAGAGGAGGCAGTTTAGGAGAAAACACATTTTTAATGCCATATAATAGAAGTCTTTGTGTTTAAAAAGTGTGCTGTAAAAAGTAATAGAATTTGTGTAACTTATCAAATAACTTAGCATTATTTACTTTATAAAAGTTTGATATGTTAAAATGCTTGTTATTTGTGTATAATAAATTGTCAGATATGTAAACTAGTGTTTGTTTTTTAAATTATCTCCAGAGCATTAGAATTCAAAACACATCCTTGTATTTCTTAACCAATATAGGAGCGTTACTAAGTTGGAAAGACTAATTTGTTCCCAACAATCATGGCAGTAAAATTAAATAAATGAATTGATGGTGCAAGAAAGGTATTTAAAATAAGCAACAGTCACAGCTCCAGACCTATCAGATCAAACCTATAATCTGGGTGCCATACATTTTGCTTTCTAATGGGTTTCCCAATGCATCTTGTTTTATCCGATCTGTGTTTCTTTGGGCCCTGTTCCTGTGAGTTGCTTTGCATACGGGGAACACCCCACACCTGTGCATAGTTCCATTGAAGTCAGTGGTGCTCTATGTGAGCACTGGCGGTGCACCAGCATGGAGCAGTGTGCAGGATCATGGCCTTACATTGTGAGCACAGCAGGCCATGATGTTGTCTTTATTTCTGTCCTACACGATTTCAAGCAAACCAGTGCTTAAGAAATAATAATAATATTGAGTTCCTGCAGTGTTAGCTGTATGTCTACCTACTCTTTAAAAAAAGTTTTCAAATTAGAATTCTGAAAACTCACACGTTAAAGTGTGTGTGTGTATAAGTTTTTTCCAAAGCTCTAAAATCTAAACTTGATAAGAATAGCATCCATAAAGAGTTTGAGAGCTCTATCTCTGCAGGCATTTTCAAGCTAACAATACGACTGAAGTTGACCAACACCTCTATGGAAAACAAGAGCTGTGTGTTTTCACAACGTGTGTGATGATGTGGAAGAAGTGCTATGTGGATAATGATGGGCAGAAAATTACACAGTTATATGTGACTAATGCAAGGCTCACCTGTCTTCCCACCTGGGTAGTAGGGTTAATCAGGGTTGATGGGACAGAGCATGATATAGTTGAGAAGCTTATTCATGTTGCATCTTTGGAGGATTTAGAGCCTGTCTGAGGTGGGAAATTCTTTTAGGAATCTTCTTTGATTTATGCCTTTTTTGATAGATTTTCAAATGGATTTTTTAAATTTAGAGCTTTATAATTAAGCCTAGAAAATAAGATAGGGGCACATGGAAATAAAGCAATAGCAGTGTTAATCCCTCCCTTGACAATATTAGAATGGCATTCTTGCGGTCCCAAGAGGATGTGTGATGGATAAACGCCAACTGACTTTGAGATATCACTTAGCTTCTCTGATTATAAATAGTTGGAAGATAATTTCTTCAAGCAAGTTCCTAATAATGCTATTAATAACCATACATAAATAATCACTCTAGTGACTGAGAGGTGAACTTATTCTCATTTCAGTGCTAAAAATCAGTTAGAGTAAATATTTAAAAGGACCGTGTGAATTTCAGTGTGGCCTAATATTGGGAGAAAACAGTTTTTAAATGCTTCCAATATCGATTTTTAAAATTCAGTTAAAAATAGTTGTTTTTAAACAAACATTTCCCAGCAATGTTAGAAACTCAAACAATGCTGCACTGATAACTTGAAAGTGATAGTCACTGTAAGCACAAATGAAACTCGTTCACAGGATACTTCTGCACTATGCACTATTGGCATCATAGGTGTGTAGGGTATGTGTAGCTACAAAGAGCAGTGAAAAGCAAGCTTTGTCTGCATTGTGGTGTGTAGCTGTATGTCAGTGAAAGGCCCTGGTAGGGAGGAGGCAGCAGGGAAAGGCTAAGCTTGGGGACTAGTACAGGCACTGTAGATGGGAAGGCATGGTTAAGTGAGTAGAGAGCTATGTAAGGTATGCCCACACCATTCAGGTATGCCTTTATTGTACTTGCCTAACCCATGCATCACTGCCTATGCTGGTATGTCGTATCCAGGTATGTACTCTACACATTGCCAAAAGAAGCACGGAGTGTAGACATACCCACTGGTTTTTATTGTTTGAGCTGGGATAAATGGGGGAGGGATAGAAAATAGTAACAAATTGCCTGTTGACAATCATTGATGTTTAACAATTTTAAGGGGTTATCAGTATTGCAGGTCAAGTCATTTGTTTACAACATATTTTTAAGATGACGGCGTCATTTTACTTACAATCTAAGTTGTAAATTGACATTGTCCTTTTTAATAATAATCTAGATGGGTTAATTAGAAAAAAATATGCCACGATGATGTATAGAAAGTGTAGCATTAGTTATTTAATCATGACAAAGAAGAGTTTAATGTTTGGATTAAATTGAAAGAGTTTGAGTAGACTGTGTCTTTTAAGTATTTGCTTAATGGCTAGTACAAAGGGGGCCTGGGCCTAATTGGGGCAAGCGGTATACTGTGGTAATATAAATATTTACTAATAGTAATTCCTCCTCCCCCCCCAAAAGAAAGTTGTGCTGGCTTAATTGTATAGATTTGCCAAGTACTTTTCATAGCATTCATTTTAATAACAAACCATTGCTGTGTTTTAAACTGAAATAGCTTTTACCATCATTTGGCCCAACAACAGATGTTTGTCAATCTACTTCTTTACCTGATTCAAATACAACTTTTTTTGCTATGCAGTTTTCTTTACCCCCTTAAAATTAGAATATAGTTTTTGATCAGCCAACACATTTCCTTCCATGTTTTGGACTTGATTCCCATTTCAAGTGACCTGCAACTGTATCATGCCAACACAGTAGCTGGTTTTACAAAATATAGGACTACTAAGCCTAAAATATTGACATTGGAACTGAGATTTATGAGCATGTTTGTTTTGAACTTCTTCTTGGTCCTCCTCAGACTTTTATTATGCCATTTGTGACTGCTGTAATATGGAAATTTAGTTAATTTTTTTCCATGTCATTTGTAAGTGTTATCTTTATTAAAAGTTAGTACAAGTGACACATAATGTCTTTTGTGAACCCTTGAATTTTTGTTAATTGGTCATGCTGGTATTTCAAGGAAATAATTGAGTTCTTTCCTTTCTGATACACATTCATATTTTCTAGTCAACATTATGAAAATTCTACACATGTAGCATATGATTACCAATAATACAGAATGCAGTATTTTAAAATGATTGTTGTATTTGGAACATTACATATACTTATCTTTATATATTGAGCACCTGATAACATTGCATCATTATATTGTCTTTCGTTTCTATATCCTTCAGAGATTATGCTATTGTTTGATTTGATAATCTTTATTTTCTGCCCAAAATCAATAATTGTTAGTTATTTTTGTTCGTATATATTATACACACACTTTTTGTGCTCTCACACTACCTACGTTCAGTTTGATTTAAATATAAATTCAGGCATGTTTAGATATCCGGGCCTAGATTTTCCATTACAGGGCAGATGCTTGGCATTGGTTGCACTGCTGGCAGAATCTGTTCTGAGCCATAGTTTAACAATACTGGAGAGAACAAGTATTTGGCCTTAATGGAGATACTAAATTGGAGGGAGAAAACTGGAAACAGTAAAGTAGAAGGAAGCTTAAGGGTAACAGTAGAAAGCAAGTTAGACAATGCTTTGTAATATAATACCCTGACCTTTTTGCTGGTATAATTTATGGCTGTATACAGTATTGCACAGGGATGTTATAGTCTGTCTCCCTTTATCTTCCTCCCTCTTTCTCTGGCTCTGATGTGACCAGTCTTGGAAATATACTTTCTGCATTCTGAGAAGAGTTACAAAAATGATAAGGAGGCTGGAGAGAATGACATGAGGAGAGACTATAGGGAAATATATAGATAGCTATTGGTGATGGGAGGAGAGGGCATCATAATTATCCGCAAATATTTGAAAGGAACAACACTCGAGGGAAAGGAATTATTCAGCATAATAAAGGTTGATATTAATAGCAGTAATAGAATGAAATTAAGAAAGGGGGAAATTTAGTCTGAATACCAGGAAAGTCTTCCTGAGAGTGAGATCTATTTAGCTGTGGAAGAAGCTTTTAAGAAAAGTGATGGAAACCATTTAAATCTTGACTGAACAAAACACCTTCAACCAGAGAATATGGAATGATATTACACTGGCCTGGAGGTAGGCTAGATAACCTAGCAGTCCTCTTCCATCTCTGGCTCCATGAGGTGGCTCTTTAAGAAATATGGTTTGAACTTTAAAACATGCCCTGAGCAGAATCCTCTGTGATATAATGTCATTGTAGCACTGAGACAATGAGGTCTCTATATCAGAAGACTTATTTAAAGACCAAAAAAAGGGAAAGTATTAATATTGAAATAATTTTAACTTTCTTATTTAAAATATGTATTTTGATTTCTCTTAATAAAACATTACAATACAAAAAAGCCAACAGGGTTCCAATCTAGTTATATATTTTCAAAACTGACCAGAGATATTGGGTGCCTTCATTTTTGTTGCCCAACTTGAGACGCCTTCAGGTTTTTCAGGGGGCAGCTGCTCAGCATTTTCCAAAAAGCAAACTCTTCTAAGATACCTCCAGCTGGATAGCCCAAACCACCAGTCATGTAAGACACTACTTTTTCTAATCATTATGGTATCTGAGCACCAAAGCTTGAGTGGTATAGAAATAATATCTATCTAATTAGGTATTTCTACTGTGCTTATACAATTATGATAAACATGGTATATAGAGATTTAAAAATAGCTATGCATTACTTAGGTCCTGATTACTGCAATATCTGGGGCCTAAAGTATTATCTCATCAACTTTTACAAGATGACACCAGTGGAATTTAGAAGGGAATGTTAGGGTCACATGAAGTTGTTTCTCCCTTGATCAGATGTTGAATTGATCAAATATGTCCCCTGTAATAGCCATATATCGGTCCCTTTTTGTTGTTTATGTTCTTTTCAACTGACTCTTTAAAAGACCATCATTACGTGCTGAAATGAAAGGAAGGAAATGCAGTGATTAACGTCATGTGAAAAGTTCCAGAAAGTTTTTAAACCTCATTAAATACTCTAACTCCCACCTTATTTCCCCACAAAAAACATCAGAATTATATTTTTAACTGGAACATCAGAGTTCCAGGTAGGAAACTTAGGGCCTGATCCAAAGTCCATTGAAGTGATTGCGGGGAAAAAACCCAACACTGTTAACTTAATTGATCTTTAGATCAAGCCCCAAATAATGAGTGAAATGTCTTCCTGTTACCTTCCATAATATTCATACTGTGACCTGAGTAGATAGGACCAGATTCTGCCTGGCCCATACATGGTTAGAACTGGGGAAGGAGTAACAAAGAGACTCCTTCACTACCATAAGGTAAGGATCAGCCACAGATGCAATTCCTGAGCTTGGTGGAGCACACAGACTGAAAGGCCTGATTCAGTTCCTGTTGAAGTCAATGGGAACCGTTTCATTAACTACAGCAATGGCGGGAGTGTACAGTGTGTGTTCCCCTGAGGCGGTATTCCTTTTCAAACAAGGATGGGCCCTTACTCTAGCCTTTATGAAGTTTGCACAATCTATCCCATAGTAATATCAAATAGTGTAAAACAGTTGTACTAATTAACTTGTGGCTGGGGACCAAAAGTCAGTCCTGAAGCCAGGAACATAGCTGATTGAAATTTCTGAACCTCTTCCACATCTAAATTCAACCTTGGCAAAAAATAATAATTTTTTTATATACAAAACCAAAATATTTCATTTAAAAATGTTCTATTTATTGAAAATGTCCAATGAAACTTTAATTAAAAAGGAGTCTTTTTGTTTTTCTTCTACGTTTATTTTTTTAATTTAGGGAGGTTTTTTTGATTGCCATATTTACTTAGCTTAGCCACATGGTGGGGGTTTTTCAAATTATTTCCATTTTTGAAATAAGGAATTAGTTTGTAAAAAATTTTATTTCAAAAGCAAGCAAACAAAATAGTTTAAAAATAAATTCTCCAGTAAATTTGAAAAAACAGAAAAAAGTACCACTCTGTAACAGAACAAAAAATCTGAATTTGCCAAAATTTCCTCCCTGTTTTATTGCCTGTTCTATATCACAACTGGAGACCAGTCTATCTTTGTGAGACATCATCATCTTACATAGCGAGATGACTCCACTACAATATACTTAAACATTTTGGCATTAAAGTTTCGATTTAAACATATAAAGCTTGCTCTGCTTCTTTAGTTTTTATTGTTTCACTTTCTCTCATTTCTTCCTCCCATTTCTTGTTTCTTTTCCTGGCAACCTCACTTTCTACCTTTTATCTATCTTTAAGAATTTGACATATTTGTCCAGAATTAAATAACAGAATTCCATGATTTTTTTTTCTTTCCTGCTAGTAGACCTGTAATTTCTTCAGCTACTGTTTCAGAATTAGAGATGTGATAAATCCCTGACTCCGTTTAAGGCCCCAGTTCTGCATCTAAATCCACTAGTGTGAAATTCATTGACTCCACGTGGAACTCTGGATGACTGCACAGGTCTGCAGTAGTGGATGCAGTATTTGCTCCTGGACTTGTACACAAATCTATTCACATTTTAAGTAGCATTTGGAGTCGCTGACTCGAGCTAAAAATCAACATGAAATAGGAATAATATATCATATTTTATATAATATAATAAATAATTATATATTCATATAATATATTTTAAAATAACAATATTTAGCTCTTCATCAGTAGATCACAAAATTCATTGTGAAAAAAAAGTTATCCTAATATAACAGACAGAGAAACTGAGTCATGGAGTTGTTAAGTGACTGCCCAAGGTCATAAAGCAGCTCAGTGGCAGTCAGAAACAGAATCCGTGTCTCTTTATTAACAGAAAGGGCCTTATCTGCTGGACTGCACTCCTTCCTTAATATAGAAACTTAATCAAAAATCTATTCAGTAAGGCCAGTAATTTCAAGAGTGACCATGGGTATTTAGTGCCTGTCTGTTTGGATGCCCAATCTGATTTTCGGAAGGCGGCTGCTCAGTAGTTCCTAAAAATTGAGCCCCCTTAAGGTACCTGAAGTTGAGCATCCAAAAATTGAAGTACCCAATAGCACTAGTCACTTAAAAAAACTTAGCCTATATATTAGTATATTAATTACATAAAAATGCCAAATGAATGATAGAGCAAACTAGTATAATGCCGTGATTTTTAGGGCAAGTATTTTTTTTAAGCTGGCCAAACAAGCAAGGCCCTGGCTACATGCATATAACTCTACTGACTTCTGTGAAAGTTGCATTCTTGAATTTAGTGCACAGGCTTTGGCAAAAAACATGCATTTAATTCCCCTCCCCCCCATCTTGCCATTCCAATAGTTTGATGCAGTCCAAATATCTTTACTATTGAAGATGGTCTGAAGTTCCCTTTGAACCCATCAGCTACTTTCACTCATTTTGGTGGCCTGTGGTGACTTCTCCATTTGAGCTTTGCTCAGTTGCATTGAGGATAATTAAGCATGCTAAAAAAGGGCCCTGTTATTTCATAGAATCATAGAATGGTAGGACTAGAAGGGACCTCGAGAGGTCTTCTAGTCCAGTCCCCTGCACTCAAGGCAGGACTAGGTATTCTTTAGATCAGTGGTCTACAACCTTTTTACGCACAAGATCACTTTTTGTATTTAAGATCAACCCAGGATCTCCCCCACCCCTTCCCCGAGGCCCTGCCCCATTCCCTCCATTCCCCCCTCCCTCAGTCGCTCACTCTCCCCCACCCTCACTCACTTTCACCGGGCTGGGGCAGGGGTTTGGGGTGCAGGAGAGGGTGCAGACTCTGGGCTGGGGCCAAGGGGTTCGGAGTATGGGAGGGAGCACCAGGCTGAGCCTGGGGTTAGGGTGCAGGAGTGAAGGGTACAAGCTCTAGGAGGGGGTTTGGGTGCAGGGGTCATGTGGTCACACTACACCTAATCTCATAGAATCCACAGGACATTTCATGAGTTTTACTTTTTATTAGTGTCATCTGTAGTTTATAGATTCAAAATCCTTCAGGGATTGTCTCAAATCAGTATAACATTCTCAACTGTGGAGTATGCATTGGCTGAGTCTGGGACAGGGGGTTGGGGTGCAGGAGTGAGGGGTGAAAGCTCTGGGAGGGAGTTTGGTGCAGGAGAGGGCTCCAGGCTGGGGCAGGGGGTTGAGGTGTAAGAGGGGGTGCCAAGCGCAGGCTTTGGCTGGGAGGACCTTACCACAGGTGGCTCCCGGTCGGCGGCACAGCGGGGCTCAGGCAGGCTGTCTGCCTGCCATGGCCCCACGCCACTCCCAGAAGCGGCTGGCTGCTAGCACATCTCTGCTGCCCCTGGAAGAGAGGGTGGCACCGGGTCTCTGTGTGCTGCCTGCGCCAAGTGTCGCTCCTACAGCTCCCACTGGCAGGTTCCCAGTCAATGGGAGCTGCAGGGATAGTGCTGGGCGTGGGGGCAGTGCACAGAGCCACCTCTTCTCTCCCCCCCTCCTCCCAGGGGCCACAGAGACATGCCAGCAGCCAGCTGCTTCTAGGAGTGGCATGGGGCCACGGCAGGCAGGCAGCCTGCCTGAGCCCTGTTGTGCTGCCGGCTGCAGAGATCATGATTAACTGGCAGCGGCTCCAGGACCAACCAGTCGATTGTGGTCGACGGCTTGGTGACCAGTGATCTAGACCATCCATGACAGGTGTTTGTCTAACCTGCTTTTAAAAATCTCCCGTGTTGGAGATTCCACAACCTCCCTAGGCAATTTATTTCAGTGCTTAACCACCCTGACAGCTAGGAGTTTTTTCTAATGTCCAACCTAAATCTCCCTGGCGGCAATTTAAGCCCATTGCTTCTTGTCCTATCCTCAGTGGCTAAGAACAACAATTTTTCTCCCTCCTTCTTGTAACAACTTTGTATGTATTTGAAAACTGTTATGTCCCCCCTCAGTTTTCTCTTTTCCAAACTAAACAAACTCAGTTTTTTCAGTCATAGGTCATATTTTCTAGACCTTTAATCATTTCTGTTGCTTTTCTCTGGACTTTCTTCAAATCTTTCCTGAAATGTGGCACTCAGAATTGGACACAATATTCCAATTGAGGTCTAATCAGCGCAGAGTAGAGTGGAAGAATTACTTGTGTTTCGCTTACAACACTCCTGCTGATACATCCCAGAATGATGTATGCTTTTTTTTTTTTTTTTGCAACTGTTGACTCCATATTTAACTTGTGATCCACTATGACATGCTAGATCCATTTCTGCAATATTTCTTTCTAGGCATTTCCCATTTTGTATGTGTGCAACTGA
The DNA here is from genome assembly GCF_009764565.3 of Dermochelys coriacea. NCBI lineage: Eukaryota > Metazoa > Chordata > Testudines > Dermochelyidae > Dermochelys > Dermochelys coriacea. The sequence continues at coordinate 200,214,918 of NC_050069.1, forward strand.
TTGTCTCTTCCTAAGTGGAGTACTTTGCATTTGTCCTTATTGAATTTCATCCTATTTATTTCAGACCATTTCTCCATTTTGTCCAGATCATTTTGAATTTTAATCCTATCCTCCAAAGTATTTGCAAATCCTCCCAGCTTGGTATCATCTGCGAACTTTAGAATTTGTTCTGTTTCTCTCTGTTCTATACAGAGGAAATCATGGAGCTGTGTTCCACAGCATTTGGGGGTTTTATGATGCTGCTATGCAGCATCTCCACCTCCCACATGATGAAACCATGTGGTTTGCTTGGCTTGAGGCTTTCAGTATCCCTTCCATATCTAGGAGAATTTGCCCCACATCATTTGTTTCATCATGAAGAGCTGCTCTCTTTGTTATGAAATAACCTCTTTTTCTAAGAAGTGATTATATATGTGTTGGCACAACTTCTTGTCTTTTTTCATAATCTTTCCAGTCTTGTTCGCTACACATCTTCTGCAACAAGCGAGACCGGGCTGTTACAGGGACTCATTCTCTGCACAAAACCTGATTAATTCCCAGAACAGGTCCATCTTATGCAAAATGATCCTGTGGAAAAAGATAGTATGTGGTCATGTAACTAAAGAACTTATGATAATGCATATAGGGAACTGTAATTCTGACATTTCCTTATTTTTGAGTGTTTTTCTTTCCAACCTTATGTTCTTTTAACAAAGATTGTTTTGGATCTAATAGTATGTGATTTATTATTATAACAATTCTGTGTTACAGTTGGAAAGCCTATCTGGAAAATGTTCTCTATAGAGTCCAAGTTATTTAAAGTAAACTGTATTTTTATTTTGGCCTGATCTATATCTGTGAACTATTTTGATTGTATTATTGCTTGTAATCTGCAATCTTGAATGATTTCTTTATGAATAAAAGAACAATTTTGTAAAGGTAATACCTAGTATTTTCTCTGTCCGCTTACATGAAACTGCTGCTGTAACAAAGTGTCCCTCAAGCTGCAAAAGATCATTGAATGCATCGATATAAAGCATATTTTTCTGCAAAGCAGGGCAAACCAGCCACTAGAGGTAGACACACACTGTGTAAATCTGGGTTAAATCAACATTATTAAATGGAAAGAAGCACAATGAAAAAGTTGCACAGTAATTATTCGAGAGTCTGGAAATACAAAAGTTAAAATTGAATATACAACCTTATCTTTGTCCTTGTGTGTATGCAGTATATTGCTGACTTAATATTTGATTAATACTATTTGATCACATAATACAGTTTCTTACTGGAGCATGCACTTATCTGGAGCCCCAGCCAGCACATTTTAGTTGCAGAACCTTAGTTACACATTTGTTTCTAAGATAGATGACCACAAATTCAAAAGCTGTATTGTAATGTGGAGTTAAGGTAGCATGTTTAAGTTTGATATTTCTTGACTTCTGAGTGCTTAAGGCTAGGATTGTTAAAGTGCCCTAAAGGGGATTGGGTTCATCTGAAAATCCCAGCACAAGTAGGCAATGTTCACAGTGATAGTTTTTTTTTTTGCATTTTTCCAGTTTTTTTTAAATTGGGGTGGGTGAAGTAATGTCTCCTGTTCTAGAACTGTCAACAATCAGCTAAACAAAATGAATGCATAGCTTCATCATTAGTAAATTGATGATTTGGCAATCACCATTCAGCCAAAAGGTGATTAGTGCCTACATATGACTTCAGTTCATCTTACAAGTATGTAGTTTAAGAAACATTTAAGCAGGTTAAGTGTTATCCATCCCATGGCCTACCCTCCAGGCAACATCGGGTCCTCCTTCCTAATTGTGTTATTAGAAATGTTTACATGGTTGTTGTGTTTTGTTATTTTAATCTGCTTTAAGGCCTTATATAGTTTAATTTTTATTTATTATTTTTTTAAAAAGCCCCCAAGCCTTAATTGGAGGGATGATGCGGAAGTTGGAGGATTGGCCAGGGAATGAAAGACTGCAGGTTAAGATGAAATCTCTGAACTGCTCCTAGAAAATTTGAGTGCATTTCTCAACTTAAAAGAAACTTCCTGTGACTGTTTCATGAACACATTCTGCATACTCAGAATTCAATTTTCAAATACTCCTGGCATTGTTAATAGTTTTGTTTGTCAAGCAAAATAGTACTAGTCCTGAAGTTTGAATGACGTTCATGCTAAGTTTCAGCTATCAAACTTTAAATCTCTTTTTGATGTATCTGTGTTTAAAAATTCTAACCACAGTCTTTTTTAAGTGGGGTAATTATTTTTTCTTCTTTCCTCATAATTCAGAAGTAGCTAAATGGATTTTCCTTAAACTTTAAAAAAAACAAAACAACAACAAAAAACCCCCACTACACACCACCTTTGAGCAGAGCCCAGGTTTGGTAAATTTCAGCCCCAAAAGGTGAATATTTCAAAATGTTAAAGTTATGAGAAAATGTGGGATTGTAACAGAAAGTATTTGCAACCTTTAACTGTAGCAGTTGCTTCCAGGACAACTACTATAATAGCTTATGATGAGGCATTATAATAGCAAGATCCACCTTATTTTTTATTTAAAACTATAGACTGTTCTTACAGATCTTCAGTCTTCTATTCAGAATATCTGGGAGTAAACTGTTCAAAATGTCTTCTGCCTTATTTTGGAATGGATAAGATGAAAGTGTAGTTTGAACACTTAAATCAGTGGTGGGCAACCTGAGGCCCGCAGGCCGCACGTGGCCCATCAGGGTAATCCGCTGGCAGGCTGCAAGACAGTGTTTGCATTGACTGTCCACAGCCATGGCTGCCCGCAGCTCGCAGTGGCTTTGGTTCACCTTTCCCAGTCAATGGGAGCCATGGAAAGTGGCTGCCAGCATGTCTCTGCGGCCTGCGCTGCTTCCCGCAGCTCCCATTGGCCAGGACGTGCTGGCTGCTGCTTTCCGCAGCTCCCATTGGCTGGGAATGGTGAACCGCAGCCACTGGGAGCTGCGGGTGGCCATGCCTGAGGAGGGTCAATATAAACATTGTATTGCAGCCCGCCAGCAGAATACCCTGATAGGCCACAGGTTGCCCACCACTGAGTTAGATTCTCCCATAGGGCAAGGTATTATTGTGGACTTACAATAGTCTGCACTAGTGATATCAGAAAGAAAATATATGGGATGAGTTAAGCAATAATGACTGGGTGAGGGCATTTCACAGCATTCGGACTGGCTGGAGACGCTGAAGACCCAAAACTTTGCCTCAGACCTTTAACCCAGCTGGTCATTAATTAGTGGTGAATGCCCAACCTGCAAGTTTTTATATTTTCATGGTTTGTAACTGTAACAACAGTGTAATAGAAAACTGCTTAGTTACATGTAATGAAAATTACAAGTTACATGCTATGTTATATTTACCATACTGGTCTTCGCACAATAGCCATAGGCATGTAGAATTTCAACATTCCATTTTGTTTACAATTGTAATTTATTTAGCTTTGGAGAGAAGGATGACTAAATTAGTTTGTGCTAAGCTATAATAGCCATGTGCTTACAATGACACTAGGATAACAAAGCTGTTTCTCCCTGTATATATTTAAGAATGTGGGGCAAGCAAAATAAATTGAATTGCATTTAGATAATACGTTGGCCTAGATCCCTTTGCAGCATTCCCAGTGAAACACCTTTCAAGGAGGAGTCCTGAGTAATGCAGGTCTCTCAATGTGAGGTCATGCTAAATAAGTGTCTCCCTCTCCTCCCCTCAACCCCACATTGTTGTGAGAACTGAACTCCAGTACTGGATAGATATAGATAACCCTATATTAAAAACAAATCTTTTCCAAGTAACACTTGCATGCATGGAACACAGGCCAGGTAGAGATGCCTTTTAAAGCTAAACTGAAAACCTCTTATTTTCTTAGGTATAAATTCTGCTTCAGGAGTCCAAATCACTTACTAAGTGCATATGTACATACATTATAGATAGAGATTATAAACTCTGATTATTGAAAATAAGATATTCCTTTGCTTAAGTGGCAAGACCTGTTTTCAAGGGGTGTCTTCTGAAGGGTCAAATCTTGTAACATGCCAAGCATCTCCAACTCCCATTGTGAATTCATTGGGGACTGAGGGCATAGTGAGACTTGAATGAGCTCAGCATCTTACAGGATTAGGACCTCTGGGCCTGATGGAAAGAATTCCATTGACTTCAGTCAGCTTTGGATGAGGCCCTCCATAAGCGGATTACACCAGTAATGTGTCAGGAATTTAACTGTGTGTAATGTGTGTATTTGAAATATCAGCTGTATCAGCTATTGCAGGGGAAGTGGAGAACTGCACTTAGGTCTTAGAAAGTAAAAGCAGATGAGCCTGCACTGTGCATTTTCATTTTATTATTCTTTATACAGTACCATTGGTGTGAATGATGCTTTACAGACATGTGGGAAGACAGGTACACACAAGATGACAGGTGGGGGATGCTGGGTGGGAAATAGCAGAAGTTTTTATTCTTTCCTATTATTTATCCCCTCCTATTCAATTTTTGTGAATGTGTGGTTTGGTTTTCAGTGCTATCTGTTTGCCCTTTTTAAAAATTGTTCTTTAACCCTTGTCTATTTGCCTTTTATCTCAAGGGACTCGTGACTCATTATTTACTCATGGGTAACCACCTTTTGCACACAACCTATCTTGTGAGGCTATGGTATTGTTACCTTGTGTGTTTGATAGAAATTGACCTCATTCCTCAAAATCAAAATCCCTACCAAAATAAAATGCCCTCTGGAAGCTAAGATCAACCCCAGATATTGAGCCAGAATAATTCATGTTTTTGAAGAAACAAGAAAGCTTACAAATCACAAACCCTAATAAACTGCATAATTCTGCTTTCCAGGAAATGCACCATGGTTTATAGTAATACGGTATAACAAAATGAGAAGTTAATGTGTTCTAAAAAATTGTGAATGTAAAGAGAAAGAAATCCACCACACATAATTATGAGAAAATAGAATATGACCCCCTTCCCCATCCTATTTACGAAGAAAAAAGTAGATTTCTTAAAATCCATGTATTTTTGTCTCTGTGATATGGTATCTTCAGTACATGTGACTCAAGATTTACCTTATGGATTGTACTTGCTCCTCTTTGGTTGTCTTGGGCCTTTATGATTTGGTCCATTACTTGAAAAAGATGAAAACACACAATCAATGGCTTCTGTGTAAAGGAAGCCTGTTACTATTTAGTGCTAAAATCTGCCCTCTCTTATCTGTGCATGTCTCCTGTTGAAATATAGGAACTGCATAAGTGTATTTCACGACGGAATTGGGCCTTAAGTATTTTGTTAGATTGTGTGTGTGTATACAAAACATATATAATGTAATTACACACAAATGGTGGTTTAAAAAAAAAGGAGGGAAACTTAGATTATAAGATGGATAGGAAATAAAGGTTCTTTTCCCAATCTAACATGCAGCTGCCCATGCTGAAGCAAGACTAAAACCATAGTCATGGACTAGGGGCTGCTACACCCATCAGTGAATAAGTACCATATTTCAAATAGCATCAGGAAAAACTAAAGCCAAAGCAGAAGTACAAAGCTTAACTAATGAAACTGTCTTTCTGTCTTTAGTGTTTTGAGCCAGAAGTTTTAGATTTATGACAACCCCCACTTTTCCCGTTTTCCACCTCAGCACCTGCCCCATTCCCCAGTTTTCTTTGGTGTAATGTTAAAAATCATGCTATCCTTTTGACCAACAATTTTTAAGACTTCTGATAAGCCTTTTGTGGTATCTAGTAAATGAAAACCTCTCCTATGCAGCCTACCTGGAGAAGCCAATTCATACTGGAGAATTCTCCATACTGGGAGAAGCATCCCAGCAATTGATTTGAATATATCTTCTTGCTTTTTAGCCTCTAGAATGGAAAACTGGGTAAGGAGATCTACAGGGGAAAATGTTGATAGTCCTTTAGCACCTTGCCCAGGCCTGGAGTTTGCACTGGAAGAGACAAGTTTCTCCCACCCTTGTAATCTTGAGAAATGTTTGAACCGCCATAAGAACTACATCTTTGTAGCTTTAGCAAGAGAAAACCATCACCTTTATTATGAGACAACATAATGCTCTTTTGCTTTCCATTGTGTTTTTCAAATTTAAACAGCGTTTTAAAAAGAGAGCCAGAGCATCAGCCACTTCCCTCTACGTAACCCTATACATCTGGTGGACATCCTCAATCTTTTTATCAGTCTTTTTTTATTTAAAACAAAAATACCTTGCTGGAGACTAAGATCAAGAGAAATGTATGCTCTGGGATAGGCATCAGACAGATCCCATTTGAAGTCCCTGTCATTCACCTAATTATTAGCTCTCTTTGAACATAATGGAATTTCTGCATACATAGGAGAGGTAAACAGTTTCTCCTGTATATGTATTGCCATTGCCCACCATTTTTTATGCTATGGCATCTGTGTCCACAGACATACTTGGCTACTCTGATCACGCTGTGGACCTTTTGTAACAGAAAAGCTGTGAATACAGATTTAACATAGGTCATGCCTCTATTTAGAGGACCAACAGAGCCTCAGGCAGAAAATTGAGAACTACCTATGGTTGGACCTTAGTGCCCATTAGACTTTGTAGCTCTCCTAGCACACCAAGAATTCTTCTCAGGACAGAGAATTGCAATCCACAAAACTGGCTATTTGCTTAGAGTGTCTTTCTTTCATTCTTTTATATGTTAGGCAGCCTGTTAAGCCACGGAGCACTTCCTTTGCCTGTAGGCTGCATGGTGCTACATCAGGTGAAAAAATCAGGATTTTCTCCTAATGGTCTTGTCTCTAGAGCAAGGGTGGGCAAACTTTTTGGCCTGAGGGCCACATTGGGGTTGCACAACTGTATGGAAGGCCGGGTAGGGAAGGCTGTGCCTCCCCAGAGAGCCTAGCTCCTGCCCCATCCTCCCCCTCCCACTTCCTGCCCCGCTCAGAACCCTCAAACCATCCACCCTCCCCTGCTCCTTGACCCCTGACTGCCCCCTCCCAGGACTCCCCACCCTTAACTGCCCCTGGGATCCCACCCCCTATCCAACACCCCCCCCCGCTCGCTGTCCCCTGACTGCCACGACCCCTGTCCACACCCCTGCCCCAACCACCCCCCAGGACCCCACCCCCATCCAACTCCCCCTGTCCCCTGACTGCCCCCCCCCAAAACCTCCTCTCTATCCAACCGCCCACTGTCCCCTGACTGCCCGCCGGGACTCCACGCTCCCTTACCATACCGGAGCCAGCCACAATGCCACGCTGCCTGGCAGGAGCGGTGGGCCAGAATGCTGGTGGCGCAGCACGCTGAGGCTGCTGGGGAGGGTCTGGGGGCTAGCCTTCCCAGCTGGGAGCTCAGGGGCTGGGCAGGACGGTCCTGTGGGCTGGATGTGGACCACGGGCCATAGTTTGCCCACCTCTGCTCTAGAGCTTTAGAATATGAATGTTGTGGACAGCAATAGAAGGCCACGGTACACACTGAAGTAGGAAAGACAACACAATGTTGTAACTAGTAGGGAGCAAGTTTACATATACTCGTTGTTGGAAGACTGACATGACACAAACCTAGTCTGTTGTTATCAGTATAATAATATAAGATTTGTTTCGGAGAAACTATAAACATGTTTTACATATATAAACAATATAATGTGTCCTAGGTGCAGGTCTCGTTCTTCTAGAGTTGCCTAATGACAGTGGCCATTGAGCACAGTGTTTCTGAAGGTTTGATTTTTTGTGTGCCTGCCTGGTAGCACTGTCCACTCTCTTACTAATTCAGGTACCTTACTGAAGAAATCTTTTGAAACTATATGCCAGATTTACACTCCCTATGAACATGGCTTGAACATCACAAACCTTACGTAGCTGAATGAAAATTGCCAGCTTTTAAGCACTAGTGTATACAGACCAAGGGCAAAGCAGTATTTACTAGTATTAAAAAAGCACAGCCAAATCCTTTAGTTCCTATACAGACAAAACTGCCTTTGGGTTCCTTTTTGCTTGGAGTTTTGGTAAATACTTCAGGTTTTGGCAATTAGTCTGTGCATTCAGTGCTATAAATCTGATATTTATTATTACTTTATTTGTTTGTTTTTACTGTAGCACATAGGCACCCCACTCATGGGCCAGGACCCCATAGTGCTGTACAAACACAGAACAAAAAGACAGTCCCTCCCCAGAGAGCTTACAATCTAAGTATAAGACAAGAAACAACAAATGGATACAGACAGATAGCTGTAGGAGTACAACGAAACAGTGCAACAATATTGATCGGCATGCTAGCTGGTGATATCACCACAGCAACTTCTAACCATTGTCAAGTTTTTTGTAGGCCTCATAGCAAAGGAGAATTTTAAGGTGGAATTTGAAGGTGGATAATGATGTAGCTTTGCTGTGGTTGTAGGGAGCTCTGATTACTTCTGAGAGGCAGCATGAGAGAAAGCAAAAAAAGTGATTGTTTGAAAATTTAACTGGTAGGCAATGGAGGCTGGCATAATGGGTCCATCAAAGGTAGGAGCGGACATTTCATTACTTAATGAGAAATGATAGGGTGGGGATGTGAAGGGACTATGTTTAGCACTTAATTCTGATCTCACATAGGTGGATGTGTATTAGTAGCGAGCTTACAGTGACACAGCTGTACCGATGCAGCAGCGCTGCTGTAAGATCTCCCGTGTAGCTGCTTTATGCCAGTGGGAAAGAGCTTTTCCATCCACATAATAAAACCCTAGGTGCTGGAACTGGAGGTGCCTGCTGCACCCCCTGTCTTGAAGTGGTTTCCAACATTTACAGTTTGGTTCAATGGCTCTCAGCACCCCCACTATATAAACTGTTTCAGCACCCCTGAATAAAACCACCTCCAGGAGCGGCGATAGCTATGTTGGCGGGAGAAGCTCATAGCGCTCTCTGTACCGTTACTTCTGTTGGTGTAACTTACGTCACTTGGGGGATGTGTGTTTTTTCACACCTTCCCCCCCACCCCCAGTGACGTAAGTTATACTGACAAAAGTGTTAGCCTTACCGTTTATGTCAACAAGGTCTTCTAAAAGCAGCTTCCACACTTCTGTTTCAGAGATCAGAACTCAACCTGTTAAGCCTAAGTGAAGTTTCAGTGTATTCCAATACATGTACAAGACATTTTACTTTTCTTTCACTTATGACAAGATGACAGCACATTGCATCTGTTTTGTCTTATCTCCTAATAAACAGGCAGATGCCTTTTGGTCTCTCAAAATGTAAAATATTAAAAGAAAGCACGACTGATTATTTTCTCTATCTAAGACAGGCTATAAAGTTTTTCTGTAGTTGCCAGTTGGAAATAACCTGTTTTTGTTTTTCAGAAAAAAAGCCACCTCAGTGGGTTTTTCATTTTTTTTTAACCTTTGTGTCACTGAACATGAACATACTGTATTTTTGCAGGTTTTTGATCAGGAAACATTGCCCTAAATTTTAAAAGCAACTGGTGACTTGGGTGACTCCATGTTTGGGTAAACAACTTGAGACATCTTAAAGTGGGCCTGATTTTCAGATCGCATGAGCTCAGTACTTTCTTAAAATCAGCCCCATTTAAGGTGGTTCAGCTTGGGCACCAAAAAGTTAAGGCACCCTAATTTACTAGATGCTTTTGAAAATATAGGCTGTTAGGCTCTGGTTTCATGACTGCAAACTTCAACTGGTCAAAAACATTAATAGGTAATGTAACTCTTCTTGCTCATCTTATTTTTCAGTGTTCATAGTGTTGAATTTACTAAGTGATCAGTATCAGAGGGGTAGCCGGGTTAGTCTGGATCTGTAAAAGCAGCAAAGAGTCCTGTGGCACCTTATAGATTAACAGACGTATTGGAGCATAAGCTTTTGTGAGTGAATACCCACTTTGTCGGATGCAAGCTTATGCTCCAATACGTCTGTTAGTCTATAAGGTGCCACAGGACTCTTTAAAAGAACAGGAGTACTTGTGGCACCTTAGAGACTAACAAATTTATTAGAGCATAAGCTTTCGTGGGCTACAGCATCCGATGAAGTGGGATGTAGCCCACGAAAGCTTATGCTCTAATAAATTTGTTAGTCCTAAGGTGCCACAAGTACTTCTGTTCTTTTTGCGGATACAGACTAACATGGCTGCTACTCTGAAAAGGACTCTTTGCTGCTTTTAAGTGATCAGTGTTTACCAAACATCCTTGTATGAGTTTATATGATTATGCAAGCCAAAAGTTAAAGGGAGTAGTAAGAAACACGTTTTCAGTGGATTGAAGTAATGACAACAGTGTCAAGAGTTTTTAGTAGCAAGATTTAAGAATTTATAGAAAGTGAAGAAAATTTGTTTCTTCAGATTCTTCAAGATCGAATGTGCCATTGAATGACAGTTTATCTATTGACACTGAAAAGCAGAACACTGAGTCTGATCTTGGAAATGATACATTTTTAAATCCATCCTTGTCATCAATAAATAGCTACGATGATAATGCTGAAGAACTACTGACAGGGATTCACATAAGCTTCATTTGGAAACAGTCTCTATTTGTCTTCAACACCCAAACAATGGCAGAGATTGATTGGTGATTAGTCATAAAAACAAAAAATTAAACTCGATGAGAAAGTCACAACTATCCTTGATGTTAACAACATCATTTTCAACACAGCATTTCAAATGACCAATTTCTTTAAATTGGAGGCACTTCACCCTTGATGTATTCCCCCTGACAGGTTTAAACTTGTAGGGTCACTAACAGCTGTTATGAGTGGAGAAACAGAGGAAAAATTAAAGGAAGAACAAAAATAATCAACTTTGCTATTAGCGCAAACTGGTAGATTGAGGATCAGAAACACATGATAATGGCTACAAGCACCAAGGGAAAAATATGTTCATATTTAATACTTTTGATTCTACATCTGAGAAAACCAAAGAATATTGTCTCCAGATTACTGAAGATGCCACCCAAGAATGCAGAATAAAATATCACAAGGAAGTCTGAGACCCTTATTCAGAGACTGAAAATAAAATGAAACTGAGGGAAATTCTCAGGGGCAGTCACCCTAAACTTCTGACATATAGGTGTTCAGCCCACTATTTAACCTCACAGGGAAAGAAGCAACACTGTACTGAAAGTTAAAGTTCAAAAACTTTTCTGCACCCTCTATCAGTCCTTTAGCTGGTGGACTGATGTTGCAACTTTCCAGCGATCCCCAGTGGAATTCTTAGGAAGATTGTGACTCTGTTTGAATCCAGCTACCACAAACATGTTGAAATTTTCACTGAGCACAAGGCTTTGATTAAAATATGCATTTTGCACAACAAGAAAATCTGTCCTGATCTAATTAACAAAGAACTGAAACAGCATTATGACAAAAATTAAAAAATGATTCAGAGAAGTTATGGAATGTTTCCATTTCATGTTCCACATGACTAATCTTAAATACAAAGGTGATAGGTTGAGCCTGAAATAGTAAAGGGAGGTTAAAATATGGTTGATGTAATGTTATTCTGAGTTCCTTCCTTCTCTCCTAACGTTTAAAATTCAAGAGCTAGAATTCTACTCTCTTGAAACTAATGAAGATATACATATATCACTGAAGGCATAATTTACAGACAATGGGGTTGCATAAGTGTTACTTAACACCTAATTTGGCCTGCAGAACCTTTGTTACTGATGGTAATGTTCAGATGTACAGAACTCAGCTTTGGGTCTCAGAGCTCAGACTGAATCTGCAAGGTTGGCAGTCAAGGGAAAAAATCGTTTTACTTGTAAATTGAACACCTCTCTCTCTCTCTCTCAGCAACATAAGTTGGTCCAATAAATGATATTATCTCACTCACCTTGTAACTTTAGGGAAATCACTGGCAGCCAATAAAAGCTCAGGAATGAGCCTACAATTTCCATTTTACAGAGCCACTTTTCAAAAGCAGCAGCAGACTTTTCACTGATTCTTCATGTGAAGTGACTATGGATCAGCCAAATGCAATAATGTGTTCAGGCCATAACATAAAAATAAACAAAAAAGTTCAAAAACACCAGCCATCACTTAGGTACAAAATATAAGAAAGTCTTATAGCCAGTGATATAATCTAAAGGCAAATGGAGAAAAAAAGAATTTAAAAAAAATCACCACAGAGTTCTACAACTGCTGTCATACTTGTTTAAAGACTATGAAAATATAAATTCATGTTATCACCAGGGAATGAGAATCTTTCATACTTAAGGACTTAACATTGTCCTACATTCTTAGACCATATACATTTCAGTAAAGGGCTGCTAAATTGGCTCAAGTGCATGCACTTTTAACATTGAACTGTTTTTGATTTATCTATGCAACCAAAAAAGTGTCTGGAAAATTTCTCAAAACCTGGAAAACATCATTTTTCCCCTCCTTAGATAGTTAAGAAAAATCTGACTGAAACTTGAACAAAGTTCTAAAACCTTTGTGATTAAGAACAAGTATGTCACCTCAAAGGACAATTTTTCCAGAAAGTACTTCTAAAAACTGCATCTCAGAATGAGAATGCTCAGTACCATAATTATAACATAACTACTTCAATGTTTTAATGATACTTTGCCTGAGCCATTTTGTCCTAATTATGCTGATTCATCTGAGTCAGCCGCTAATGAGAGTTCTCGTTTCTCTTATGACTGACAAGGCTAACAGCCCAGCAGGTGGCAGACTGCCAATTCAAATATTTGATCGATTTTACACGGGTTGAAATTAACAATTCATGCTCAGGTTGGGATAAGAAATCTCTGGTTAATGTTCTGCACTGATTCTAAGCATGATTACCATTTTTTATAATTGAGATTTTTTGAATGATCAAGCGACAGTTGCTGCACACTCCACAGAGAAATGAAAATATCAAGTTAAACACACTATTCAAGTGATTTTATCATCCTACACTTCCCACATTTTCTCATACAAAGAATTTCTTCCTGACAGCTAAATAGCAAACGCCAGTATTGAAGACTTCTCTGCCAAAGAATGGAAGCTTGAAAGAGGAACTAGAAAATATTGTGGCTAGTGATGTCCATTAATTTAAGCACAAGGACACTGAATTTTTTAATAAAAGAGACACAAGGTGGGTGAGATGGTATGTTTTGTTGGACCAACTTCTACCGGTGAGAGAGAGAGAGAGAAGCTTTTGAGCTACACACAGCTCTTCCTCATGGGATCCCAGAACCTAGGCTTCAGCCCGAGTCTGAATGTCTATGCTGCAATGTTAAAGGCCTGCAGCCTAAGCCCATGTCAGCTGACATGGGCCGGCCTCAGGTTATTTTTACTGCAGTGTAGACATACCCTGTGTGTTCTCTCACTTTCCCACATGCACCGATTTAAATCAGTACTCCACTCAAAAGTTCCTGGGTTGGTTCACACACGCTGTTAGTCTAAGATGGGGCTTATGTTTGCAGATAGGTATGAACCCATCCTTCAATTAACATATCAACCTCAGTGGGGCTTTAACTCAATCCATAACAAAGTTTCACCTAGCTCATAACATCATATATCAAAATTAATATGGAATTAAGAATGATGGGTAGAGTGGCAGTTGAGGATGATCTGTTTAGATGGGGGAAAACAGACAATAAATAATAAAATAGGCCATGGTGCTATTTCCAGGAGTTGGGGCAAACAACTCTCAAGGAGGTTATAGTTTGATAGGGAATGTATACAATTTTGATAAAAATCGTTTCTATGATGCAAAATCATCAAGTTGTGCATTTTGGCCCCAATTCAGGAAAGTATGTAAGGGTATGCTATTAAGGTAAATGCTAACACATACCTTTAAGCACTTGTTTGTGCTTAAGCACCCTTCCTATATAGGCGTGGTCTACACTGGGGGGCAGAGCGGGATCGATCTAATGAATAACATAGCTGAAGTCAACATACTTAGATCTACTCACCACGGTGTCTTCACTGCGGTGAGTTGACTGTTGATGCTCCCTCATTGACTCTGCCTGCGCCTCTTGCTCTGGTGGAGTACAGGAGTTGATTGGAGAGCGCTTGGGAGTCGATTTATCGTGTCTAGACTATACGCGATAAATCGACCCCCACTGGATCGATCGCTGCCCGCCGATCTGGCGGATAGTACAGACATACATAGAGATGGTTCTGTGAATCAGGACCATGGTTAGTCTATGTAACTATATGATATTACTTCTGTTGCCCTTATCCTTCCTCCTTCTCTCCACTTTTCATTTCTGGTTGTTTGTGGTATCTTGTATTAGGCCCTCATCCTCCACCTGGATCCATGTGGTTGGAATCAGTGAGTTTCCTGTTGGCATAAAGATTTGCCCATGTGGAGCCAGTTGTAGGATCAGAGCCTTAGACCGTAAGCTCTTTAATACTGTGTTATCCTGTGTGTTTGTAAAGAATCTGCAAAGGTGCTGGAACTAGGGGTTCTGCCTGCACCCTCTGGCTTGAAGTGGTTTCCATCATAAACATGGTTTACAGTTTGGTTCAATGGCTCTCAGTACCCCCACCATAAAAATTGTTCCAGCACCCCCTCAGTATCTAGCAGAATGGGGCTGCAGTCCTTACAGGATCACAATATAAATAATATATGCTAATAATAATCCAGTTGATTTTAAGTCACATGCAGCATTAATAATTGTTTTTGAATGTTTAAGGCTAACCTTAAAAGCCAGTACTTATTCTGCATGCTCCTGCCTGCCAATAATAAGTTGCTTACAGAAATTAGACCAGATCTTGCATCATGACCTTAGAAAAGAGGTCAGAAAAGTCATTCTTATACCTGTTTTACTTCTGGTAGTGAACTTTCTTAATGATGCCCTGACTTTTTCAAATGGAAAGTCAGCTAACAATGAAAGGGGCTCTAGGACTAGATGATCCCAATATATTTTTATACAAAATGTATTGTTTTGTTTGTGATCCCTTATTTAATGTTTTAATTATGTGAGGAAATGTGGAATTCTTTCTGACTCTACAAGAATAGAAATCATAACAGTCTTCATTAAATTAAATAAAGAGTGTGGTCATATATTGTGGAACAATTTCTCTGTTAAATTCCCTATATAAAATATAGTGCCAGATGGCTAGAAAAATGAATGTGTTTTTTAATTCAGATGGTGAATTTTAAAGATGTCTCTGGCTTTCCCTGTTCCTGGGAACAGCTGGGTGGCAGTTCTGCCCCTACACTGGCTGGTAATGTCCCCTAAGTGACAGTATGTAGTAGGATATGTAAAGAAATCACTATGCTCCTGTCACACCCCCTTGTACCCTCAGTATTCCCTCTGTGACAGAGAGGACCAGGAAGGCTGGCTATGTCAGTTGGATTTCCCTGCTTTGCAGAGCCCGCAGTTTCCCTGTTAGAATACCTTTTAAAAATAATAATTAAAGGCTAGGTTGGTGAAAGGGTCAAAAACCCAGCCTTTAATTATTATTTTTAAATAAATGTTAATCCATTGATATACTGACTCTAAGTTGGCTGCAAGATCTTTTGTGTGGTCAACATCTTTAAGACCTCAGGCTCACTAGCCATTGCTGCCTTTGGTTGGGATGGGTAAGTTAATTAATTCCTCATTTGTCACTGCATTAGATGCAATTGACTCGTCAGGTGCTTGACAGAGCATGCTGTGGGATGCTGCAGGTACTATCTACTTCCTCTTGGGCTCTGCTTCCATTTTCATTGTCAAGACTTGATGCAACGGACGCATTTTGGTTGTGCTGCAGTACATCGTCCAGCTTTGGAGTTGTTTTACATATTTTTGGCTTGAAACCTGTTCTTTTCTTCCAGGCCTTTATGCCTTGCATCGATAGGTGCTTCAAGCTGTGCCTTTCTATTCCACCCTCCACCCCTATCCCACCCCCAATGCACTGAGGTTATTTCATTTGTCTTTTAGTTTCTCTTACTTGATCTCTGATGGAATGGGGGAATGAAGTTGGCTCAGTAGCTTTAAGAAATACCACATAGTACATGTCACTGAATGATACCCTTGGCCAATGTTCACCATTAGTGTATTATGGGCTTTGGAACAAAACATGACAGGCTGTGGCATAGTGTCTCTTCCAAGAAATCATCTGCATGCCATCAGTCCCAGATCCTAAGGCCTGGCTGCTTCCACTAACTCTGATAAGTCCAACATGCATACTTTCAAATACATTTTGTAATAACTGAGTTCATGGTTCTCTGTTTTCCCTGGAACAATTGAAAACACCACTAACACCTACACAGTGGAGTGCAGCTGTCATGGTGATTGCAATTCAAAGTTCAAGAGAAAGCTCTCATGTAATATAGAAGATATTCTGATTGATGCATCTAGTTATAAAGATGAGAAAATCACTTAAAATTGTTTTATAGTTTATTAAAATAAAATGGAAATTTAGATGTGTGTGCCAATCATTATTCTGACCAGTCTGGTTGTATGTTGTACCTCTTTCTCCCACCTTTTATTTCTTTTTGTCTTATAAAGCACATGCCTAATTTTAAATACACAAGTACAGTAGAACCGCAGAGTTAGGAACACCTTGGAAATGGAGTTTGTTCATAACTCAGAAATGTTCATAATTGAACAAAACGTTATGGTTGTTCTTTCAAAATTTTACAACTGAACATTGGTTTAATACAGCTTTGAAACTTTATGCAGAAGAAAAATGCTGCTTTAACCAACTTAATGTAAATGAAACAAGCACAGAAACAGTTTCCTTACCTTGTCAAATCTTTTTAAAAACTTTCCCTTTATTTTTTTAGTAGTTTACGTTTACCATAGTACTGTGTTGTGTTAGCTTCTTTCTTTCTTTCTTTCTTTCTTTCTTTCTTTCTTTCTTTCTTTCTTTCTTTCTTTCTTTCTTTCTTTCTTTCTTTTGGTCTCTGCTGCCTGATTGCATACTTTCAGTTCCAAATGAGGTGTGTGGCTGACTGGTCAGCTCATAACTTTGGTGTTCGTAACCCTGAGGTTTTACTGTAGTCCCATATGCTTACATACCTTGGAGAGTTATGGCCATGACTGGTGTGGAGAAAATAAATAAGGAAGTGTTATTTACTCCTTCTCATAACACAAGAACTGGGGGTCACCAAATTAAATTAATAGGCAGCAGGTTTAAAACAAACAAAAGGAAGTATTTCTTCACACAGTACACTGTCAACCTGTGGAACTCCTTGCCAGAGGATGTTGTGAAGGCCAAGACTATGACGGGGTTCAAAAAATAACTAGATAAATTCATGGAGGATAGGTCCATCAATGGCTATTAGGCAGGATGGGCAGGGATGGTTTCCCTAGCCTCTGTTTGCCAGAAGCTGGGAATGAGTGACAGGGAAAGGATCACTTGATGATTACCTGTTCTGTTCATTCCCTCTGGGGCACCTGGCATTGGCCACTGTCAGAAGACAGGTTACTGGGCTAGATGGACCTTTGATCTGACCCTGTATGGCCATTCTTATGTTCCTATTGATAGTATGATCTGGGAACAGAATGGCTTTTATAGATCTGTAAAGTGCCTAGCACATTTTGGGTATTACTGGACTATATAAATTATTAAGAATTAATAAAATACCAAGCTTCTGTTTGACAGTATGATATAGAGTGGGATTAAGGGAGACTAGAACCTATATGGAATACTACAGACTATGAAATTTGTTGTAAAGCAGGTTATATTATCATCACTCTGGTTTTCCTACTGGGAAATATTATTCAAATGGTAACTTTTGCTGAGACTATTAGTGACAATGAAAATATTGAAATAGTGACAGGTATTTTTAAAAAGAGTTTTGGAAAATTCATAGATATATAATAGACAGTATATATTGTCACATAGAAATTTGCTATGGGGGCAAAAGATCTATCTGGTTTTAAGATTCTACTTGATAAGTTTATGGAGGAGATGGTATGATGGGATAATGGGATTTTGGTAAGTAATTGATCTTTAAATATTCAGGGTAAATAGGCCAAATCCCCTGAGATGGGATATTAGATGGATGGGATCTGAGTTACCCAGGAAAGAATTTTCTGTAGTATGTGGCTGGTGAATCTTGCCCATATGCTCAGGGTTTAGCTGATTGCCATATTTGGGGTCGGGAAGGAATTTTCCTTCAGGGCAGATTGGAGAGGCCCTGGAGGTTTTTCGCCTTCCTCTGTAGCATGGGCCATGGTTGACTTGAGGGAGGCTTCTCTGCTCCTTGAAGTCTTTAAACCATGATTTAAGGACTGCAATAGCTCAGACATGGGTGAGGTTTTTCATAGGAGTGGGTGGGTGAGATTCTGTGGCCTGCACTGTGCAGGAGGTCAGACTAGATGATCAGAATGTTCCCTTCTGACCTTAGTATCTATGAATCTATGAATTTTCTTTGAAAGACATTAAGGTTAAAAGGGTGCCACATGGATAACTGGACATCTTTGTCAGACCTCAATGACAGTATTTTTACATAAAAATGGCCATGTTGGGTCAGACCAAAGGTCCATCTAGCCCCGTATCTTGTCTTCCAACAGTAGTCAATGCCAGGTGCCTCAGAGGGAAAGAACAGAGCAGCTAGTTCTTTTAGGTCCTAGTTTCACTATCAAGTCTGACAATTTTAACATTAAACGCCATTTTTAACATTTAATTTCTTTTCAGAGCTGTCTAATTTTCTCGCTGTGGTTTGTGAGGAGGTGGTAAACATTCCTAGTGATTGCAGTGACATTTGCTGATGATGGCCAAATATGACTAATCTCAGGCAATTTTTTATTTAAACTCCTCCAGCAAGATGTTGTAGCCTAACAAGATAAAAACCCTCAGAACTGATATTTACCTTTCTTGTTGGAGCTAATGACAGGATCTTCTGGAAAACTAAAAGGCATGACTGAGCTAAACTGGATTAGGAACTGAAATGGTGTGTTCAGTGCTTTTGCATTTCTTCAAGTATCTATACAGTGCTGTATCAAAGCTATTTTCTAGTATTTGTCTTTTTCATTATTTTTATCAGTGGAGATAGGAACACAAACTACTATGTTTTAGTCCGACATTGATTTACATGATTTATTATGATTGATTTATTCTCTCTTTAATGGCTAGTTTTTATTTTGAAATCTTTCTTGTATGTGAGAAACATGGAAAAAATGTCTTCCTCCACATTTCAGATACTCCACAATTTAAAATGGTTCTTTTAGGAATTTCTGTATAATTAAAGAAAATGTGGTTTTGTTTTTCAATTATATTATAGGTATTACTTCTGTATTCTGTTTGTGGAATATCACAGTTGTCACTCTGTGGAAAGGTCTTTTGCTATAAATATAGAATTAATAATAGGGAGTTACAAAGCTATAAATATTCTGAGGGGCTCTGGTGGCACCAGGAAACAACTACAGGAAATGTAAAGCACATAGCTAATTTTAAAAAGAAAGTCACCGTGCTTGGATTGTGGGACTGAGGCCCCTTTACATTTCTCTGGCACTGTAAAAAGGCCTTCAAGGAGGTATCACTCATATAAAGGGAACTTAGTGTAAATGGGAATCAAGCCCACAATCTCTTTCATGATTTCATACATAGAGCTGAATGTGATATTTTGAAGCTGTGCATAGATGTCAATCCTTCTTTTTACATACCATAAAAAAGTACGACTGATCAAGTCATGTGTTTATTAATGTGAGTTAAGAAGACATACAAAGATAAATGTATGTCATGCCTGTGATTTAAAAACCATGAAAGAGAAGTAGCCTTATGTTTGGGGGTTTCTCTGAAATCCAGTTTCAGCTTGGTCTTAACACTGCTGTAATGCATGCTTAGGCAGGCACATGGATGTTGCTTGCAAACATTCATTCAGAATCAAGAGAGGACAAAGAAAGAAACCCTCCAATCTCAATACCTCTAAATGTTGCGTTTAAAATGCAAACCTGCATCTATATGTGAATTTTGCTAGTTGTCCCCAGGGCTCAAGGGCTGGACCTACAGTTAGGCAACGTGGGTGATTGCCCAGGGCGTCGTGATCAGGGGGTGCCATGGTCAAGAGGGTTTAACTCACCTTGGTGATCGCAGCAGTGGCAGCAGCAGCTCCTTTGGCTTGCTGGGATGAAGCGCAGCTGCCGGAGTCTAACACAGTCAGGGAGTGATGGAGGGGGACTGCCACGCCCAGCCTGGCCCAGCTGTGGGGGGTTTAGAAGGTGCAGAGCTGTGGAGCTGCTGTGAGGCTCCCTGCTCCTCCCTGTGGCCCCCGCTGCCATGCACTCAGGCCAGCAGCCAGGGGCTGCATGTGGCTGCACATCCCCTGCTCCCCCCTGGCACATGCTGGTTTCCGCAGCCCGAGCAAGCTGCAGGCAGTCCCCTGCCCTGTCTCTCTCATCTACTTCAGCCCAGATGGCAGTGGGGAAGCTGCCTGAGCAGAGAGCTGGACTAAAGCCTGCCTGCCCACTTCCAGGAGATCTTCCCCCTTTGGCCTCCCCCACAGAACCATCTGTCCCAAGGTTTGTCCCTGTGCTTGCTCACCTAGAGGGATAGGTGATGGGAGGAGGCGGGGGGAGAGGGGAAAGAGCTACACATCACTGCAGAGCAGGAGTAGGGGAGGGGAGGAGGAAGGAGAGAGCCTTGGTAGAGAGCCACAGCCCCTGGTTCTGCCCCAATCTGGAGGGGAGGATTCACAGCAGAACAGCACAGCAGAACATTATGGGCGGGGGGCTTTGGGCCCCTGGCTAGGTGCAGCTAGGGGAAGGGCACCATTTCCCCTGAGATCAGCCCTGATTGTCCCCATCTTTCTTAGCAAACACCCAGATCAGAAAAAGTGTGAACACTGAGTTGTTTAAAATCTGTATCCAGATTTGAATTTAGCATCCCGAGCTCATCTGTAGTTTGGGCACTTCTTCTCAGTCCAATGGGAGTCCTTCCATTGACTTCAGTGGGTATTGGATTGGGCCCTACATGCATGAAATTCTTGTAAATGTTTCAGAAGAACAAAAATGGTTCCTGAACACGGGGTAGTGATTCTCCCCAGAGAGAATGGATGCCCACTGCTGAGAACATGCTTTCAAAAATGTTGTGTGAGTGACCAAAACAGCACAGTTTAGCAGTGCTGACTTCTGATGAAATCTCAGCATCAGAATCATACCTTTGCTCTTCATTTTAATGCCAAAAGTAATCAAATTATACGAACAAAATTAGAGAAATGAGATTGACATGGATTTAACAGATGTCAGTTATTTTTGTAGTAAGATTTTATTTTTCCTTTTAAAAACAAAGCATGTTTGGTTGTCTCTTAATTTAATTTAATTCTTTTTAAGTAAAAAAGAAAACTTTTAAAAAAGAAACTAAAAATGCATAAAATAGAGAAGTTCTGCATAAATGAACTTGAAGTCTGAGCTGCATTATGGTGGCAAAAATGCCTTTTCATCTCCTCAACTATAAATTTAAATAGACTTTATAATAGAAATTCTGCAAGTAATTTACAATGCAGTGTGAATGTGTTACTGAAACCAAAGAGTGCAGGAAAGGGGAAATCATTGGACCAATTGTACAATTCTCGTGCATAGGTCAGAAAGATTTGGAGATGGTCAAAGAGAAAACACAGTTGAGTCTTTGAGGGAAAAGAGAAGGAAGAGGGAGGAAAAAAGTGTCAAGGAGATTCTATTCTGCACTTGATTGGTTGTCATGGCAAAGAATGTAAAAAATGAAGGCTTTGTCATGGGGAAAATTTGAAAGTTATGATTTTGCTTTTTTTAAAAAATGAATTTATAGGTCATATTATGTAATGCACAAAAAAGGTTAAAGGACCAGGAACAGAAGAATAGTGTTAGGGGCTGTGGATCCTCTGCTTCCTCACAGGGCGCGTGGCACTGGAACGCACATTCTCAGCCATACATGGGTATCTTCACCCCCTGCAGAGGGTTGGTTACTCACAACAGTGGGTCTTCAGCTCCCTGCAGGGGTCACAGGCAATGTGCAAAGCAAAAGTGGTGACATCTTTATTCCTCTGCAGGTAGCACAGGCTGCTCAGATGGAAGCAGTGGCTTCTTCAGACTCTGGCAGAAAGCAAGAACTCATAGAGGTCCTGAAAAAAGCAAGAAGCCACATAATTTGTGACTTCTATGACAGCCAACCAGCCAAAGCCATAACAAATGAATTTCAAATAACTTGTTAGGATTAATCAAGGAAATAAATACAGATTGAAGAGAGAGGAAAACCAGAGTTGAACAGAATTGTGTCTAATACTTGTATGTGTATTTCAGAGTCTGATTCAGCTCTTTGTTCAAGAAAATGGCATAACTTGAAACGTGAACTCTGGCTGCTCATGCTGGATGGGCAGCAGAACTTACACCATATGCTGTTCTTGCTGTTGGCAGAGATGCATGTACCTATGTAGCTATGGGCTGGGTTACCATATTCAGCTCTCTGGCAAGGATGGTTATTTTTTAATCTGTACCTATGCTTTATTCGGATTCTTATATGTTTTTTCTCTTCTAGTCAAGAATTTGTCCTTACAGCTTAATCCAAAAATGGGTTTTCCAGCTTTTGATCCTAGAGATAACATAAACCAGCATAATAATCATGATTAGCATTGTATGAGAGTAAACATTCTTTAGATGCATCTGCTGGATCCAAAGAGCTTAGTCCAATATACATATTTACATTTATAATTGTTACAAACAAATATGTATACAGCCTAGCAATACATTGCTAATATAGACAGTGTCATTTTCAGAAAAGCTTGAGCATTTCGTGGATTGCAGTGTGTATTTCAGAGAAGTAAAAGGCATGTCACAATCTAGATTTTCGGCATGCCAGGGCTTTAAACCCAGAGCTTTTCACTTCACAGAGTGGCATGGCTCAGCTTGCAAACTGCTGCAGTCCCTTCTCACCATCTGTATGAGCAATCTTCATTCTGTAGTGTTCTCTCCCATGCATATTCTGGAACAGTGAAATCTAATAGGCCTTACTCAGTGAAGCTGGAACAGGAAGAATTAAATTATGTCTCTGTACCAGAGAAGTTCCTTGCATCTTAAGGGAGAATTAGCTTTAGGCAGCTCAGGTGGGGTTTCTGCTGCTGCCTTTCCTTGAATTTTCCACTGATGGGAATCTTAACTGAGAACAGGAATTTGTCCCTGAATTAGTACATTCTCGGTCACCCCAACTATTCTCCTTTTCTAGTTACTGTCATCCACATCCTGGGCTGTGTTGGCTTCCAGTGGCCTCATGTGCAGCCCCTTTGCTCAGCTAGTCTCCTGGTCTTGCCACCAGCAGAGCCTTTAACCAGGATTTGTGCCAGAATAAATGAGCATAAATGCTACATGACATGAATCTGACTAGAAGACTAGGATTTTTAAGATGTTTAGGTAACTTTGAGAGATTTATTGTGTCTCCGCCCCCGGATTGATTTGCATTGATCTCATCATGTGATGAGATCATGAGGAGGAACCAAGAGGAAAACAAAGAGGGAGAGTAGTCAGTGGAGGGTTTCAAAAACAAGGAAGGCATTTTTTAATTGTATCCAGAAATGAATGTGGAACGAGGGGACTTGAGTGAGAATAGAGGTGATGCTTCCTTGTATGTATAAATGGAAAAATACTGCCCTGATACATGCACTTGGCTCTTTGCTCAAAGACCTCCTAGGCAGAATGTGGCAATAATATCTGCATTATGTAAAGTCTTCATTGATGCCTTTTCTTTTATCACCTAGCAAATGGTTAACACACCGTGAACACTTGATGGACATTGCTGAGAGAAATGCTTGAGAAAAAACCCATTTTTAGTGATTTGAGTATATGTGTTATATGGCTATATAGGAAGTTCTGGTTATTGCTGAGCTATGTTGTTGTACCTCCACCTTTGCAGGATTTAATGTACAACATAAAATCATGAAACAATACTGATTAAAACAAGACTATGGCCTTTGTATTTTTAGATCTCAATGCAATTTAATTTATTTTCTCAACCTGATAGAAGGAACAAATTTTCCTGCACCACTAACATATTTACATGCAGTATAGATATGATTAGAAGGCTGCAACTGGTTAGTTTAGCAGTGCTAGTCCTCCGGAGGACTAGCAATAAAATTGCAACAGATCAAGATCTTCCCTCTGCCAACTGCATAAAAATAACAATATTTACAATGTTATACTGTAATATTTTATTTGGGCTTGCTCCTCACAAACTGGAGTCCATGGCAAAACTCCCATTAATTTAAACAGGAGTAAGATGGATCATGGGGCTCTTTGTAAGTAAATTTGTAAACTGGGCGTGTAGCTAAGTGCCTTCATAGGAACAATTTCTGTCATTTGTTTTGCTAATAATGAGTTTTACAGTTTTATGAAAGTGATTTATAAAGAGATGTTTAGAAAAGCCCCGAGCTTATAAAGGGATTTGTTATTTTCCTAAAATGAATTGAAAGGACAATGTCAAACGGCTTGCTATGCATTAAATTCTTGCTGAATGTAAAGGATCTTTGTTGCTTAGTGTTGGCAGCAATCAATTGCTTTTGTTTCTCTAAGTTGTACTTAATGGACTTTTAAGATATATTTAATTGGAAGCACAATACATGGCACAATGATTCTAAGTTAATACATTTGATGGTACATATCCTGGAATACAGTTAGAAGAAAAAGTACTTTGTTGATCAAAGAAATGTGACATATCTGAAGGAAATCTATGAACTCTGGTTGTAGAATTCTTCCCCTCCCTATGAGGGAACATAATATCACCAAGCATGAGAGCATGGTGTACTGTTATCATTAACATTGCATGTGACTTTTAAATGCCCACATGTAGCCCTCTCCTGGGCTGTCAGGAGGTTTGCACACACAGAGCCCTCTGCTGTGATAGCAGGAGGGCCCACACACAACCCTCTGCTGGGGTGGTTGGTTGGTGGAAACATAGAGCCTTCAGGTGAGATGAGGCTGAAAATCCCTTGCACCCTGGATAGAAGACAGCATGTCTCTCATTTGAAGACAGAGAGACCCCAACCTGCATCAAGAGGAGCAGTTGTGGGGTCCTCCCTCCTCCAGAAGATACCTCTTGTGTGAGCGGCTCCTGACCTCACCAGCCTAAGAAGGGAGTGGGTTTGGGGGAGAGAGGGCAGGGGGAGGGCATAGTGGGATGCACCTATGGTTGTAGGTTGCCCTAATCCAGCCTGCCCTTTAATAAACATCTGGATCAGATGAGGTCTGTTATCTGCATCTGTTCACTCAGTGTAAGTCTAGCTTTATCTTTCAGTACATTAGGATATTTTCTGGTAGATATAAAACCACCCATAATCAACTTTAACTCCTCTTTTAAAAGTATGCAGCATAAGTTAGATGTGTCTTCAAGCACTGCTGGCTGTAAGTGTATTTATGGTGTGAATCATTTTTATCACAGCTTTGCTTCAAAAGATATGGATCATACCACAAGCCCAGAATCTATTGATATAAGTTCCTGGGTGATCATATACCAATATAAATCATTAATATACCAATATAAATCATTAATTTCTAAATCCCTCTGGCATCTGATGTAGCTAGTTTATGTGGAGTGTGGGGTGGGTTAATGATGATAATGATAATTAATAATAAAGTCCATTCACTGATCTCAAAGTTCTCTCACCTTGTAACACCTACATAAGGTAGGTATTTTACCCCTTAGGAAACTGAAGCACAGAATAAAGCAACTTCCCTCATGTCACAAAGGAAATCTGTGACAGCTTGGAACAGAACCCAATTCTTTTGACTTCCAGCACCGTGTCTAACTAAAAGACCATCCTTCATCCCCAGGCTTGCTTCCTTACTGGCCCAGTAGTTGAAATAGTATATCCAGCAAGGTATTCCCTTCCTTGTCCACAAAGGAGAATTCAGCACATGTTCTGTGTTTACTGTGTGCGAGGGACCACTTTCTTATCAAGGTTGATCAGCCAGTTGTAAAGAATCTGGGATGCGTTATGTCCTCAGTTACACTCAGTGGGTGTTTTGCGTGAGAAGGGAGAGCAGGATTTGGCTCATGCTAGAATAAATCCAACTCAATCTTATCAAAGCTATGGGTAGTATCCAGTGATACAATGACTATTGAATTTATCTCTTGATTTCCGTAATGTGTGCAAAACCCTCCTTAAGATGTCTGTAGCTGGTATCCCAGACCTAAAGCTTTACTGGGAAGTGTGAATCAAGTAATCTGGTAGCTGTTAATTTTGTAAGTATCATGCCTATTTTTCAGAAAAACCTGTGGGTGCTTAGTGCTGCTGGAATACACCCACAATATTTTTATAATCTTTCTTGAGTAAGGAAATGGACCTATTGTTACTCCTTTTCCTTGGGATATGTGTTGGAAATATTTGTAAGGTTTGTGTACATGTAAATTACTGGTTTCCACCAGCTGAGGATCTGGACCATAAAAATGAGATCTTATATCTTTTCTCAAACTGTATATTTGACTTCCTGAATTCTTCCACTTCAAGAATCTGTTTCTTTAAGCTTATACATTCTATTTCTGTGCTAGATAGATTTTTAAAGACCTTTTACAAAGCAGTAGTTAAACAGGCTATAAGTTATGGCAGGAGCTGGTTCTGGTATAGGGTAATATGCCTTACACTGATAAGCTCATCCCAGCTATCTAAGAATAGCATTATTAAAGTCAGAAGAAGAAGAAGATGGAACTTCAGTTGTTGAACAGTGTGATTATATTACATTGATCCCATGCTTTGAAGCCAAGCTTTAAATTCAGTCTTGAGAAAAGGGATGGGAATTATTTTTTACTTGTGTTTTCTTTACATATTAAATTACAAATGGAATTATTGATGGTTAATGAGACATGCTGGAGGCTGAGAAACTTTGGTTTGCTCACAATTCATTGCCATTCTCATTTGCCTTTTTTTTTTTTCACCAGACACTTTACAATCATTGCCAAATTTTATCTGATCTGGCTTTCGGATTTTTTCCATGTTGCAATATATATTATGCTAATGTAGAAAATGAATAAAGATAAAAGGCCTGATACTGTTCTCATGTATGTTAATGGTGATAAAAACTCCCATTTATTTCAAAGGGATCAGAATTGGGCCCACAAGTCATAACACTGATATCTTGTGCATTTCTGAGCTCAAATAGAGTAAGGTAGCCAAAGTTCACAGAAAACTAAAAGATCAGTGAAATTAATAGTTGTATAACCACCCACATTTCATAATTCACGCTGAACTATCTGAGATGACTGAGATAGTTTGAAATGGGTTGAATTTTCCATACCTTTGTCATTGCGAGGCATTTACCTTAACTCACTTAAGATGCAGGCTGCGGCTAACAGCAGTATACGTATGTACAGTACATTTTCACACAGGTTTCTCTTAAAAAGTGCCAAGTATTCTTAAATGATTAAGTCTTCCAGGCACGGTCTGTCTCTTACAGCACCTAGTACGATGGGGCACTACTGCAATACAAGTAATAAATAATATACAGGTATAAAAATATCACTTGGGGTGAAAACAAAGCCGTGAACTGTGTATGAACAGCCTGAGGTTCAGATTACAAATTAGATCAATAACATAAATTGTTTTCATATTCTCACAATATTTTAAAAATTTGTTAAAAGATTTACACAATATTTCCTTATAAAGTTGTTGAGAATAATTTTAACTCTGACGTGAGAAAATGTAGTTTTATGTATTTAGTGAATAATTTCAGAAAAGACCTTTTACAGAATGGATCTTTAATACAGGATTTCTTTACTCTTTTCAGCAAAGGTATTGAAAATGAAGTTCTAATGAGGTAACATTTCATTATACTATCTCCAGTGAAATATTCAGGTAATTCTACTGATTTTTAACAAAACTGTCCAACATTTTAGGGTTGATACTAGTTAGATTGTTAAGGTATAGATTGAAAAGGGGAAGTCATTACATCCACTAATATGATGATTTGCTTCAGATGTTGCTGCATGTTTTTGTTTTGTTCCCCTCCCTATTGAAGTTTCTAAATCCCAGCAGGCTGACTGCCCAGATTTTGAAACTTGTTTGGTCCTAAGCCATCGAGTGAAATATATTTTTTCCAATGTATGGTACAATTTCTGCTATTTTGACAGTTAACTTGTTTGCCTGAAAAGAGAGTTGTTTTGCAGTCTGAAAATGAAATACCAATGCTGTTGTCACTAAAAGATATGACTTTGTGCCCAGAAAGTCTTTGTGTTTTGAGACGTTTATATGTACTTGCCTTGTTGCATGGTTACTAGTGTGTGTAACATCCATGAATGCTAATGAAAGTTACATGAGTAAAAATAGACTCGTGTGCATCCAAACAAGAATACTCTCCTTAAGACCATTGTCCTCGGCTTCTCCTTACAACACAAGTCAGATTACGTTTTGGAAATGGATTTTGTATATGTCTGCTAGGTAGATAGGAAGGCACAAAAAAGATAAATGTTACCACCTGGAAGAACAATGTTGCATGTTTTTTAATTTTTTTATCTGTTTACTTACTGACGAGGATGCTGAGATGCATGTGCCATGTTATGGGATCTATTTAAAGAAAACCTGCACAAATATAAGCAGCAGCAAAGTCAAATCACATACAATCAAATATTTGATGGTAAATTGTTCTGACAGGCAACTGAGCTAGAGAAATACCTAAGTACTTTCAAGTGCTATTTTTCAGTTAGCAGTTTTATTTTCATAGACATCCAAAACGTTCTGATTTTTCTGTTTATTGTTTCCTAACACTGCTCCGCAGGTTAACCATTTTAGCCCTTATCAACTGTTAATTTATAGAAGCTTTCAGAATAGCTACCTGAATTCATTGCACTGATTCAAAGTCAAACTTCCTCCAATTAGCAGTGCATCATGATGAGCTTTGTCAAACCTGCTGACTTCTAAAACTGAGACATGCTGCTGTATTTACATAAATTTATGCTACTGGTTTCAGCTGGAATAGGGAGGAGGGCACGTTGAGAAGAAATTAAAAAACTGTGAAAAGTGTAAACTCTTTGAAATCTCAAGTCAACAGTAGTGCAAAATATTAATGAAAAACCCACGATCAGAAGAACTGTGGTGAAAAAGTAGCAAGGTGTTGACGCACATTTTGTTGTTGTTGTGGAAAATATAAAAAATGTTTATAATAAATGCAAATGGCAGATCTCTAAGCAGTGTCACTCTGGAGCTTCTCACTCCGTGCTTTTAAGTGGAGTTAAATTTTTTTTAAATGTTGATAGTTGAATTGTGCCTTTAGTCACAGCCCCATTTTCTGGATAGTATGCAGCAGCTTGTGCCAGTGGGACTTCTGAAAGAGAATGGGGTGAATTCCCTGCTGTACTGTGCCACCTTCACACCAGCCATTGGTTGCCAGGGGACTGATAGCCTCCCTAAGGAATACTCCCATCACAAGAACTTTGTATTGTGCAGTGCTAACACGGGTGTTGGGCAACATACTGGCTGGGGTGGAGGGGCAGGACCCACTCCATCTTGCCTCCTTTCAAGGAGCTAGTTCCAGCCACTCCTTCCAGGGGAAGAGGAAATCCCGTCCTCTCTTGCCTCCAGCCCAGCCGGAACTAGCTGCTGATCCTGGCTTAGAATAGGAGACACTGGCTGGGGTGTCCGGATGTTCAAGGTACCTGAAACAATGCACCTGCGCAGCTAAGGAGTGGTGCATGACTGCTCTTGCAATGTCTCTTTGCTTCCCTGTCAGAAAGTCAATTTTCTGTGGGGAAGCAAAGAAATCTGAGGGGGACATGAATTCTGTGCACACACAGTGGTGCAGAATCCTCCCAGGAGTAATAATGATTATAATCCCTCAGCCTCTTCCTGCTGTCGTTCAACTTTTGCTGCAGCCAAATTCTACTTACTTTGGTAGCTTGCTCCGTCTTGTGCTCTCTCATTCTGTCCTCAGGCACTCTCTGCTCAAGAGTTTACTGTCTTCCCATGCTATACTAGTGTTTGTGTTACTAATATACTTCTTTATCCCGTCTATGGCACAATCAAATGGAGTCATGAGAAGAGTTACAAAAATGATCAGTAGGCTTGAGGACATTGTTGAGGACAGATGAAGAGAGCAAAATAAGTACATTTCATCTAAGAGAATGGTGGGACCAAGGCCCTGATAACAGTCTAAACACCTAGGATGGAGGGGAATTATTCTGGATGATGTGTTGGAGTACAAGTGATATCAAACTGAAAACAGCAGGGCAAATGAGGAATCAGCAAAAGCTGCATGCTCTTGAGATGTATTAGGCGCTGAAGTCTTCCCCCAAGGATAGTGGTGGAATAATCTTCCAAGAAAAGTGGTGGAAGCCCCATTGCTTGGGATATTTAAAACTTGACTGAGCAAAATGCTAGAAAATATACTCTAAAGACTAAGGAGCAAATCTGCATGGTGAGAGATGGGCTGGCTGAGCTATTAGGTCTTTCCCACCTCTCACTTCTGTAATTCAGCAATTTAATAATATGCTTGAAACCTGGTCTAAGAGTCAGACTCAATGACTCCTGAAATCAAGGGGAAGACTCCACTTGACTTCAATGGGCTTTAGATCAGACAATAAAGCATGATGATTTTTTAAAAAAAACAAATTATCTCACGGTTTGGCTTTGGCCACAGGCAGGAGCAAAATGTGCTATAACTTGCTTCAGCCACAACTGAGTTTAACAATGGCTGGTTTTGTAGATAGTGCCTTTGGGTATAGTTAAAGAGCGCTTGCTCAAATCTACTCGCTGAGCCAAAGGAAAACTCCCCCAGTTGTTTTCTCAATCATTTATTTTCTCTGACTCAGAACATCTGGTTGCCGATTGCTAGAAAGGGATAATTAGCCTTTAATGATTACATTGTATTTTCATATGTTCTACATGTTCTGAGACTTCCATCACCAGCAAAGAGTAGCAAAGCAACTTTTCCACGGAGGAATTAACCTTTCGCCTACCAATCTTTCTGGATGTGTCCCACGTGGTATTACACTTCCAGTGGAGAGAGAACTGCTTTCTCTGCAATGAGTCTGCACAGTTCCTGGCTATGTATTATACTTCCTTATCTGAGTAGCTTGTCTGAATAGTGAGGGGGTACACATGCTCCATGAAATGTAATTACCCAAATCCTTTTTTCTTTTTTTTTCATACCAGTGATGTTCACCTTTGGGAACTCTTCACAAGGCTTTAAGTATACAGATTACTTAAATCTTTAGCTATGAGGTGTTATAAAGTCAAATTATTCTGGCATTCAGTCCATTGTTGGAAATTAATTTACTGGGCAGATCTAACAAGGGAGGATTAATAGCAATGAGCATTTTTCTTGCATTTTGCTAATATGCATTATTTGCAATTTATTATATGTTTAGTTATTAAATTTTAGCTCTGCTTCACACTATAGGAGATACAAACTGAGATATGGAAAAGGCTGTCAAAAGCATAAATGGTAGTTAGACACCTAACTCCCACTGAAAGTTTATGGGAATTAGGCACCTGATTTCTATTTGTCCCTTGGAAAATATCCCCTGTTAATAATAAAATGAGGTACCTGGATTCTAATGTCTGTGTAAATACCTAGACTGCTCTTTCAGTTCATATCTTGCTTTATAGAAGCAGCGCTGAATTCTACATTTTGGAGATAAACCAAACAATTTGGGACAGCCTTGTACATGTACTAATTTTTAAAAAAATATTTATTTATTTTAGATATAGGAGAAATGAAGTCTCTGACAGTGGGTAGAAATTGACCTGTTAGCATAAATTGTAAAGTTCAGTGATATTTTTGGAGCTGATGTAAAATTCCTTTTTAGATCCCAAACCTATATAGTCTATTTCATGGGTGTCCACAAATTCTTTGTGTGCAATTCATATTTTACACCTTTCTCAGCCCTTAGCCCATAAAATCCTGGTACTTTTATTTAAAAAAAATCTAATGAGTGTATTTTAGATTCTATATCCCAACGGTTTAATCCAGTTTTATAAATTGCTTAGAATAGCTGCGAGACTATTTTCAGCATTTTGCTTTGCAAAAAAGATTAAAAATATTATGAGGCAATATCCTCAGCTGGTATAAATTGTAATAGTTTCACAGAAGTAAGTACTGCTCCATTGACTGCCCCAAATTCTTGTTGGACTGTTTGTTGATACTGTTGTGCTATATTGTAATTCTGCAGAAAATATTAATATTTGCCTTGTATGTCTATTTCATGTTTTTCATCAAAGACATAAACATTGGAGCTATTTTTCCTATTTCACATGCATCCAGAGATATCTCTCAGTATACAAGATCTTAGTACAGAATAAAGATAATACAAATTGTCATTTTTGGACCCTCTGGGGCTAAGAGCTGACATCAAATCCCCACTATAACTACTATTTTCCATTTAAGGTCCTGTGAAATAACATTTGTCAGAATTCCTATCACATATGGTACCTAACTTACAAGTGTCTCATCCTCCTTTCTTCCAGTGGTGCAGACATGATCCTTCTTTTGTTCTAAATATCCAACAAGTAGTTAATTTATTTTGTTTTTAAATGGCAGTGTATATTAAATGTCCTTTTATCGTAATGGGAAAGGGTCACTTGAATATCAAAATAAGCTATGCAAACTAATTGGCCTATTGGAGAAGTGCAGTACCACTCACTTGGATTTTCCAAAACCTGATTCAGGAACATTATCTATTCCCAAACACAGAGTCCTGTTCAGAGTCACTGTCTTGATTTTCAGAGCTTTCCATGGGACTGGCGCTAATTCCATAACCATGGTCTCCCAAAACAACTATTACATTGGAACAACAATACAGTTGATCAAGGGGTCGGGGGAACTCTTAAGTGCAGGAGACAGAACTTTCACAGGAACTGGACTTTAGACTATGGAACTTGTTCATGCATAGGAAAAGAATGATGACAGACCTCAACACTTCTAAAAGTTAAGCTCTATTTCAAACAAGAATTAATTCAGGGAAGTTTTATGGCCTATGTATTATGCAGGAGCAAATTAGATGATCAGAGTGGTACAGTCTGGCCCATGAAACCATGAACCACTTACATATTTAAATACAAAATGCATTTGAATAAATTCTTTGGACACCCTCATGCACATCGACATATTAAAATACCCTTATAAACTAATCAGTCTATTTCTTCTACTAGCTGAGCACAAAAAAGGAGAGATTATTTCTTATTTCAGTTTTTAAGTACTTGGGAGGTGCTCAGATACTACTGAAATGAGACCATATAAATACATGGATGGATGGATAGAGAAAATAAATTAGCATTTATAGATAAACCATTTGGGAGACATGAGGAAACAAAAAGCATTAAGAACATTCCCTCCCCCCCCAAAAAAAGGGACAGGATAATTTTGAAAACAAAGGAGTTTAAAACTCCAGCCTTGATTCCCCCACTCATGCCCCCAAAAAAATGTTTCCAAAATTTCTACATTGGGTTGAAATGTGGCATTGTGACATTCCAGATATTCTTTGTGGTATTTTACGGTGAAGTTGAAAAGTCAGGCTTGAAGATGGAAACTAACTTCACCTTTGACTAGGAAAATATATAAATAAATTAGTAAATATGTAACTATTTGATACTTTCCTTACTCAGACAGATCTAAAACTAGTAGTGATGAAGTGGTTACTCATGGGGCAAACTGCATCTCCTCATTCTGTGTGCAGTGTTTTGAGTGATGTGGATAAGTTAACAGATATTTTGTGCTTTAGATATGATTGAATTTAAATATGAGGTGATAAAAGTGTGGTGCCTTTTTATCAAATGTCTTGGTTTTGTTGGTCTTTTGTACATTTCTATAAATAGCGTTCAGTTGAATGAGTGCCATGCTGATGAGTATGGAAGCCCGCCTGCCAACTTTTCAAAGTGAACATGTAAGATCAAAAAGATCCATAGAGAAGGGATCCACCCATCACTAGATGAAGGCCATGGAATTTTTCAGATGTTTAAAATATAAACAGCCAAACCTCCGTATTGTTTTTATCACTGGCTACTTTCTTCTTCCTTTTGTTGTTTCTCCCGTTTTACTTTTACTTGTGACTACCCTAGAATAGCTCTTTTCTCTGCTGCTGGAAGATAGAGAGCCACCTTCAAATCCTATTTATTTTTTAAGTCACCCTTGAATCAGAGGCTAAAAAAAGAGTTTCCTTTCATCACGTGAGAAATATTACAGGCCTGAAACCTTTTCTCTCCAGGACATTGAAGTAAAGTTAATTATCAGCATAAAATATGATCATATTTCATCCCAACTTTATCCATTTTCTTGCTCTCTCATAAATTCTTGAATGGGTTTCAACATTTGGCTTTTGCATCCTATCGCACTCTTGGTCATGTTGATGTAGCTGTTATTTGGTATCTGTCTCATACCTTGTGGTTCTAATTTTGGATGGCCTACTGGAATGAATGTTTTGGTAAAATGGTGGAAACCTGAAACTTTATTTTGATATTCCACAAATGGTACTGAAAATTAATTCCAGTATGTCATTTGAAATAAAAACCACAAAATATGAAATGGATACTGAATAACCGCTACGTAAACATGGCCAAGAGTGTGAAAGGATGCACAAGTCACAGTACTAACTATACTCCACTCCTGAAGGTAATCTTAAGAGTGGGCATGGGCAGCACGTTATCGCCCCAGAGTAGCAGCAGGATCCCCTCCCCTTGGGAGTAGCAGGGGTGGCACCTGAGGATCCCTCTCCTCCATAGAGAGGCAGAGGTGACATCAGGGAAGACGTCCCAGTACTTAAGCCAGTGACCAGGATCTATCTATATCAGTGGTTTTCAACCTGTGGTCCACGGACCCTGGAGGTCTGCAGACTATGTCTAAGATTTCCAAAGGGGTCTGCACCTCCATTTGAAATATTTTAGGGGGTCCTCAAATGAAAAAAGGTTGAAGACCATTGACCTACATAAATGGATGGGATGGGCCTACTGCACTCTTATCATCCTGCTACACGGAGTCCTTTGCAGGCATGATGTTGGCAGAGCCCTTGAGAGCAATGGGACTTGAAATTAACAACCCACTGAAATACATGAGTCGGTTCCCTCTTCTGAGAGCTATTATTTCAGGCAGTCTGCAGGTTCAGGCAAAGCTCATTGTCTACCTTCAGGTCATGTTTTCAATGTTTTCTTCACAGCCATGAGGACTAGAGGTTTTATTTTTTTTCAGTGAAAGATGAGATTCTGCTATAATAATCCTGTAAATCCAGTAGCTGGGTTTTAGGCATGGAACAATAGTGTCCAGTCCTCAGAATCTGACAGCTGAACAGTAACCAGGACTTTCCTTCCCATGGGCAGATATCTTCATCTCCTTGTTGATGGTCTTTCTGGCCTGATTCAGAGACACTGGATTCCTGACATCCCACCCTACCACACGATCCTTGGAAATGGCTGCTGTAAATTAATCCAGGTTCTCAATGGACAAACACTTGCTTAAACCACTGTGGTCTTTTCACAGTCTGAAGACCCAGAGCACAAGCTCAGATGGTGGTTGTCAAGGTTCCTTCCCCACTCTGAACTCTAGAGTACAGAGGTGGGGACCTGCATGAAAGACCCCCTAAGCTTATTCTTACCAGCTTAGGTTAAAAACTTCCCCAAGGTACAAACT
Organism: Dermochelys coriacea; assembly: GCF_009764565.3. NCBI lineage: Eukaryota > Metazoa > Chordata > Testudines > Dermochelyidae > Dermochelys > Dermochelys coriacea. Next base: position 200,250,297 of record NC_050069.1, read on the forward strand.
TTGCCTTGTCCTTGAACTGTATGCTGCCACCACCAAGCATTTTAAACAATGAACAGGGAAAGAGCCCACTTGGAGATGTCTTCCCCCAAAATATCCCCCCAAGCCATACACCCCCTTTCTAGGGAAGGCTTGATAAGAATCCTCACCAGATTGTACAGGTGAACACAGACCCAAACCCTTGGATCTTAAGAACAATGAAAAATCAATCAGGTTCTTAAAAGAAGAATTTTATTTAAAGAAAAGGTAAAAGAATCACCTCTGTAAATTAAGGATGGTAAATACCTTACAGGGTAATCAGATTCAAAACACAGAGAATCCCTCTAGGCAAAACCTTAAGTTACAAAGAGACACAAAAACAGGAATATACATTCCATCCAGCACAGCTTATTTTACCAGCCATTAAACAAAAGGAAATCTAACACATTTCTAGCTAGATTACTTACTAACTTAACAGGAGTTCGCAAAAAAGAAAAGGAGTACTTGTGGCACCTTAGAGACTAACAAATTTATTTGAGAATAAGCTTTCGTGAGCTACAACTCACTTCATCGGAGGCTCACGAAAGCTTATGCTCAAATAAACTTGTTAGTCTCTAAGGTGCCACAAGTACTCCTTTTCTTTTTTGCGAATACAGACTAACATGGCTGCTACTCTGAAACCTGCTAACAGGAGTTGTAAGTCTGCATTCCTGATCTGTTCCCGGCAAAAGCATCACACAGACAGACTAACCCTTTACCCTCTCCCCCCACATTTGCAAGTATCTTGTCCTCTCATTGGTCATTTTGAGTCAGGTGCCAGCTAGGTTACTGTAGCTTCTTAACCCTTTACAGGTGAAAGGGTTTTGTCTCTGGCCAGGAGGGATTCTATAGCACTGTATACAGAAAGGTGGTTACCCTTCCCTTTATATTTATGACAGTGGTGGAATAGGCCTGTTTGTGACACATCCATGCTTAACCAAGGGGCTTTGCCTTGTTTGTCTGTAGTCAAATGGGGGAATCTGTAGCTGGTGGCTAGTCATACCAACTAGTTAGATAGACAGGATGGAATTTCTGCCTCCTGGGAGGTACTTCTGGAGGTCCCAAGGTCAGTTGAGTAGTAGGCCGAGTTAGAAGAACCCGGACTGAGTGGATGTTCTGTACCCTGGCCATCAAATTTTCCCAAGTACTGAAAGGTGCCTCCTCAGGAGCACTACTGCCCTTGCTGAGGAAGTGGGGACTGTAAATTCTAGTGAAGCCATTTGGCTGCTAGGAGAGGCAGCGCAACAGCAGTAGAGCTGTGCTGTCCTCTGAGCCAGCAGATGGCGGTGCACCTGCTTGCCTCCACCATCATCATCCCTGAGACTCTTCTCCAGGGCAGCTCCTGAGCCCAGAATGGCAGTACTGCCAAGCCTAAAGATTCAAAAATTGCGAGTCCAGCCCCCCAAATCATGAGATTTCTTTTTTAAAAAGATGATATTGTGGCTTCATCTGCCTTCTGGTTTTTGAACTTCCCCCTGCACCACACACACACTGTGTATGCAACAGTTAGTGTTGTCAGTGCACCCAAATTCATTCAGGTGAATTGGGCCTCCCCTGTCGGAGCCCTCATCCCCACATCTGCCAATCTGTTGGTCCAACAATTAATTCTCTCCTAGCCCCAACCAGTTCTGCTCCCCAGCCTCCCCTCTGCTCCTCCCACAGCTCTGGGAATTCTTCACAACCCTCTGCCCCTTCCCAGGCTGGGTTAGGCAGGGAGGGAGGGGAGGACTCGGAGGAGGAAGGGCAGAGGAGCCATCCTGTTGCTCACAGGAGTGGAAGGGGAAGGATGGAGCTGAGCTGCCTGGCTCTTTCAGCTCCATCACCCTTGTAACAATGGTGTCAGCTCTTGAGGGGAGGAGGAGAGAGCTTTGCCTGCTTCCAGCAGCTCTGATTGGCCACTCTTCCCCCCAGAGGTGGGGCAGTGGAGAAGACAGCCAATCAGAGAGGTTTTTTCCTAGGCAGCACTGAAATTTGAGTGACGGCTAGAACTTTTTGCATCATCCTGAGACCAGCCAAACTCACATGACTGACAAAGAAATCGTGAGAGCTGGCAACACAGAAACTGACACAGCTCCTAAGGGTAGCCCAGGGCCTGGTGTGCATGTGCAAGTAGCTTTTCTGCTAACTCTAAGCCCTGTCCCTGTTGTTCCTGCCTCTCCCTTCCCTGAGTCACTTGCTGCTGCCTCAGCTGGGGTTGTTACAACATTTGGCTGTGTTCAGTGTGGGCCTGCTGCAAGGAGACCTTCTGCAAAGGCCTGGAGGGGCCAGAGCATGGCAGGAGGCATTCTGGCTGGGCATTCTATAGTAAGCGTGGGGGGTCTGCAAGGTGGAATGTGGGCAGAGGTCTCACACTCTCATCTTTCTCTATTCCCCTCTCCTTGTCCCCCAGCCTACTGCTGCTTCTCCCAGGCTGAGCCCGTGTCACTACAGGTAATAGCTCTTGTACCTGAACTTCTTGCAACTGTGGAGCCAAAGAAACAAGCAGGAACAAGTTTGATAGCTACATGTAAAAGGTGCATGGCACACTCCTTTTAACCTGCTAGGGGAACGCTCAGGGGCCATCTGAACCAACCAATTGCTGTAACTATTCTCATGCTGCCTTCTTTCCCTCGTCTGCCTACTGGATATAAAGGGACATATTTTCTGCCAGCAGGTCCTCACAAAGTCTATGTCTATAGTGGTACAGCTGCAGCGGCTCTTTTGAACCTCTGAGTGATGTAGTTGTGTCAACCTAACTTTTTAGTGTTGACCTGGCCAAAGACACTTCAGCTTTTAGGCTGAAGCAAATTGCTATATGCAGACCTGAGATGGTAGGTGACAAAGCCTGTATTAATATAGCCCCTAAGCTTTGGAAATCTTTCCCGAATGATATTTGATTATATATCTTTGTATCTGTGTTTACAAGCAACTAAGACATTCCAGTCTCTGTGAGCTTTTTATTAGGCTCAAATGAAATTTGCAGAGACTCATTTTTATATAGTGCTTTGGGATACTGACAGTGGAACGCTCTTAAAATAGGTATATCTTAGTGTGCTGTTCTGGCTTCTCATTAATCTGCTTGTCTTCACTCCTACCTAGGGGTCAAGTACAGAGTTTATAGACTGGGGAGTCTAGAATTAAATGAAAGAAAACTGGAACCTGGAATAACTACATTTAGCACAGAAGATTCTGACCACAATAAAGGAAATATAGCAGGATGCTACAAAGTCTGAGCCAGAAACAAGAACAGGTCCACTCACAGTGAATTTGTAAAATGATGTTAGTCTTACCAAACTACATTTTGAAAAACATTCATTTCACATTTCTTCTTTGCTTTATCCTATATGCATTATAGCTCTACTCTCCCAGTTTTTTAATTTCCAGAGAAGTACTTCACTTTACATTTAGAAATGACTTGTTTCCCCTCCTTTGCTATTATGCAAAAAGAAAAGGAGTACTTGTGGCACCTTAGAGACTAACAAATTTATTAGAGCATAAGCTTTCGTGAGCTACAGCTCACTTCATCGGATGCATTAGGTGGAAAAAACAGAGGAGAGATTTATATACACACACAGAGAACATGAAACAATGGGTTTATCATACACACTGTAAGGAGAGTGATCACTTAAGATAAGCCATCACCAGCAGCAGGGGGGGGAAAAAGGAGGAAAACCTTTCATGGTGACAAGCAAGGTAGGCTAATTACAGCAGTTAACTAGAATATCAGAGGAACAGCAGTTCTGCGGAAAAGGACCTAGGGGTGACAGTGGACGAGAAGCTGGATATGAGTCAGCAGTGTGCCCTTGTTGCCAAGAAGGCCAATGGCATTTTGGGATGTATAAGTAGGGGCATAGCGAGCAGATCGAGGGACGTGATCGTTCCCCTCTATTCGACATTGGTGAGGCCTCATCTGGAGTACTGTGTCCAGTTTTGGGCCCCACACTACAAGAAGGATGTGGATAAATTGGAAAGAGTACAGCGAAGGGCAACAAAAATGATTAGGGGTCTAGAGCACATGACTTACGAGGAGAGGCTGAGGGAGCTGGGATTGTTTAGTCTGCAGAAGAGAAGAATGAGGGGGGATTTGATAGCTGCTTTCAACTACCTGAAAGGGGGTTTCAAAGAGGATGGCTCTAGACTGTTCTCAATGGTAGCAGATGACAGAACGAGGAGTAATGGTCTCAAGTTGCAATGGGGGAGGTTTAGATTGGATATTAGGAAAAACTTTTTCACTAAGAGGGTGGTGAAACACTGGAATGCGTTACCTAGGGAGGTGGTAGAATCTCCTTCCTTAGAGGTTTTTAAGGTCAGGCTTGACAAAGCCCTGGCTAGGATGATTTAACTGGGACTTGGTCCTGCTTTGAGCAGGGGGTTGGACTAGATGACCTTCTGGGGTCCCTTCCAACCCTGATATTCTATGATTCTATGATTCTATGAACAGTGGGGGGTGGGATGGGGGGGAGAAATACCATGGGGAAATAGTTTTACTTTGTGTAATGACTCATCCATTCCCAGTCTCTATTCAAGCCTATGTTAATTCTATCCAGTTTGCAAATTCCAATTCAGCAGTCTCTCGTTGGAGTCTGTTTTTGAAGCTTTTTTGTTGAAGGATAGCCACTCTTAGGTCTGTAATCGAGTGACCAGAGAGATTGAAGTGTTCTCCAACTGGTTTTTGAATGTTATAATTCTTGACGTCTGATTTGTGTCCATTCATTCTTTTACGTAGACACTGTCCAGTTTGGCCAATGTACATGGCAGAGGGGCATTGCTGGCACATGATGGCATATATCATATTGGTAGATGCGCAGGTGAACGGGCTCTGATAGTGTGGCTGATGTGATTAGGCCCTATGATGGTATCCCCTGAATAGATATGTGGACAGAGTTGGCAACGGGCTTTGTTGCAAGGATAGGTTCCTGGGTTAGTGGTTCTGTTGTGTGGTTGCTGGTGAGTATTTGCTTCAGATTGGGGGGCTGTCTGTAAGCAAGGACTGGCCTGTCTCCCAAGATCTGTGAGAGTGATGGGTCGTCCTTCAGGATAGGTTGTAGATCCTTAGTATCCCCGATACTGTCACGGCTAACCTGGTGGCTGAACTTTGTGACTTTGTCCTCACCCATAACTATTTCACATTTGGTGACAATGTATACCTTCAAATCAGCGGCACTGCGATGGGTACCCGCATGGCCCCACAGTATGCCAACATTTTTATGGCTGACTTAGAACAACGCTTCCTCAGCTCTCGTCCCCTAATGCCCCTACTCTACTTGCGCTACATTGATGACATCTTCATCATCTGGACCCATGGAAAAGAAGCTCTTGAGGAATTCCAACAATTTCCATCCCACCATCAACCTCAGCCTGGACCAGTCCACACAAGAGATCCAGTTCCTGGACACTACGGTGCTAATAAGCGATGGTCACATAAACACCACCCTATATCGGAAACCTACTGACCGCTATTCCTACCTACATGCCTCTAGCTTTCATCCAGATCATACCACTCGATCCATTGTCTACAGCCAAGCGCTACGATATAACCGCATTTGCTCCAACCCCTCAGACAGAGACAAATACCTACAAGATCTCTATCATGCATTCCTACAACTACAATACCCACCTGCTGAAGTGAAGAAACAGATTGACAGTGCCAGAAGAGTACCCAGAAGTCACCTACTACAGGACAGGCCCAACAAAGAAAATAACAGAACGCCACTAGCCATCACCTTCAGCCCCCAACTAAAACCTCTCCAATGCATTATCAAGGATCTACAACCTATCCTGAAGGACGACCCATCACTCTCACAGATCTTGGGAGACAGGCCAGTCCTTGCTTACAGACAGCCCCCCAATCTGAAGCAAATACTCACCAGCAATCACACACCACACAACAGAACCACTAACCCAGGAACCTATCCTTGCAACAAAGCCCGTTGCCAACTCTGTCCACATATCTATTCAGGGGATACCATCATAGGGCCTAATCACATCAGCCACACTTTCAGAGGCCCGTTCACCTGCGCATCTACCAATGTGATATATGCCATCATGTGCCAGCAATGCCCCTCTGCCATGTACATTGGCCAAACTGGACAGTCTCTACATAAAAGAATGAATGGACACAAATCAGACGTCAAAAATTATAATATTCAAAAACCAGTTGGAGAACACTTCAATCTCTCTGGTCACTCGATTACAGACCTAAGAGTGGCTATCCTTCAACAAAAAAGCTTCAAAAACAGACTCCAACGAGAGACTGCTGAATTGGAATTAATTTGCAAACTGGATAGAATTAACTTAGGCTTGAATAGAGACTGGGAATGGATGAGTCATTACACAAAGTAAAACTATTTCCCCATGGTATTTCTCCCCCCCCACCCCACCCCCTACTGTTCCTCTGATATTCTTGTTAACTGCTGGAATTAGCCTACCTTGCTTGTGGCACCTTAGAGACTAACAAATTTATTAGAGCATAAGCTTTCGTGAGCTACAGCTCACTTCATCGAAGTGAGCTGTAGCTCACGAAAGCTTATGCTCTAATAAATTTGTTAGTCTCTAAGGTGCCACAAGTACTCCTTTTCTTTTTGCGAATACAGACTAACACGGCTGCTACTCTGAAACCTACCTTGCTTGTCACCATGAAAGGTTTTCCTCCTTCCTCTCCTCCCCCCCCCCCCCCCCCCCGCTGCTGGTGATGGCTTATCTTAAGTGATCACTCTCCTTACTGTGTGTATGATAAACCCATTGTTTCATGTTCTCTGTGTGTGTATATAAATCTCTCCTCTGTTTTTTCCACCTAATGCATCCGATGAAGTGAGCTGTAGCTCACGAAAGCTTATGCTCTAATAAATTTTAGTCTCTAAGGTGCCACAAGTCCTCCTTTTCTTTTTGCAAATACAGACTAACACGGCTGCTACTCTGAAACTTTGCTATTATGGTATTTCTAAAGTGTGATCTAGTGGCTACTGGCTTGTGAGATTTGGAGTCAAAGCCCCTAGCCTCTGCCCCTTTTCTACCGCTTAATTTCTGTGTGAACTTTATCAATTTGCCTAGAAACTTATTTCTCAGGAATCCATGTAGTTTGCATTCACTTTTCAATGTGCACTTAGTTTGCATGCACAGTTACCACAGGTGCACACGTTAACCAGGTATTGGCACATGCACTTGACCAGTTAGACACACCATTCCATTTTTGTGTATGAGTACCTGATGTGCACAATTCCTGTGATTGCATATGCAAACAAATCAGGCACACAACTGCACACATGCATTTTTGATCAGGCTGTTATCTTGACTGTGTTGCTTTAGTTTAGCCTATATAAAGCTGGGGTGATATCTGTCTGCCTCTCAGGAGTGTTGTGAGAATTGTTGTTTATAAAGCCCTTTGAGATTATCAGATGGAAGGTACCACATAGGTGCAGAGCATTATCAATGCTTTAACTGAACACGGTTTGTAACATTAAAACAGGTTGTAGCTGAATGTCTGTTTTGTATAATATTCTTTGTGTTTATTTCTCTAGAGTCCCTTGACTTTTGCTTTCTGACACCTCCCCTTCTCATTGTAAATGGAGAATGAATGATGAACAGAGCCTTCTTCAAATAGTCACTGCTGATATCTCTTCCTGGATCATGTATGAGTGATTGCTGTAGGCTATGCAAAGCCTTCTTTCTCTTCAAAGCCTGATGGGATTGCCTACACAGTATCATTATATTCAGCAGCAAGAGCTAGGCTCTGGAGTATGTTTCTGAAGCAGCAATGTAAGCAGCTGTTGCTGAGTCACTAGACAAACCAATCTAACTCTTATTTATTATGTTATGTCCACAGTGCTGTTATCTCAGGGATTGAAAACGTGGAGCAAAAGGGGTTCACTGTGTCAGCACTGGCTGAAATGATGGTCTCTGGGTTAGGAGAAGATTTTGTGAACAGTTTTCGTTTTGAAGTTCGTAAGAGTACCGCTGATAAGAGTGATGCAAAGATTTTTATAAAGAAGAGTTATCACAAAGCCTTCTCTTCTTTATAAAAATCTAAAAGTGGAGAGCTGCATTTATAACATATGTTTTAAAATGTTAGCACAGCATACACACTGTTCTTGTTATTTGCATTACAATTATAAGAAAGATTACTTTGGGAACAAAAACAAGGCTCTCAACTGAAAGTCCTTGGCACTGAAAAGTCTATCTGGAGGGATTGTGCTGACTGAGGTGCTTACAGCCTTTGCTCTGCAGGATATCTAGAGCTGCAAAAGTTGGCAGTCCTGGCCAAAGAGGGGGACATGAGCAAAATATCTGGGAATGCCTTGGTTCAGCACATCCCCCTGGCAACTCTTGCAGGTGGAGCTCTTAGGAAGCGCTGGCAGGAAACCACCTCTGATCATAAGTGATGTAACTCCCGAGGACGGGTGGCTATGCAAACAAATTCTGCCTTTCACCATGGGTGAATTCTTCCTGTGATATAGTGACCTCTGCTGGCAGTTTGTATCTTCTGGTGCCCATGGAGGTGAATCATGCTTAATAGCTTTTGAAAATTTTAAAGATTCTTCCATTACTTTTTTGCCTTGATCCTCCCATGCCTTCATCTAAAACTCGCTATGAAAAAAATTGCCAAGTTTTCCCCTCCTTGACATGTGGAAAGTGTTTGCATTTAATTAATCAATTCCTTGTTCAGATATTCCTTTTAAAAGGGTTTTGTTATGGCAATCCAGTGACTTAGTGATGATACTGTGCTGTACTAAAGAGCTGAGGTTCAAATCCTGGGTGCAGCTTCTCACTCACCGAGGATCTAACCCAACTATCTGCTTGTTGATCGGCATCAGCGGAAGTGGGATCAGGCCACTGGTTAGCACATATTGCTTGCAAGGAGCAGGTGACCTTTGAAAAAAGGTATTATTGAAGAGCTCTAGAGGGACACTAGACCAGAGGAAAGTGGTGATGACAAGATGCCTTTTTACTAGGGAGGAAGTTACATGCAACCATTGCTACTTCAGAGACGGTAGAAAACAGACTCAAGAACCTTGGTCTTGCTGCTAAATATAAGCAGTGCTTAATTTGTGCCAGGGCTCACCAGGGCTCACCTGGACACCGATATCTCTGGGCTTGCTGCATGTGTTATGAATGTAAAAAAAAATTGCTTGAGCCCCAGCATCTCTTCATTCCAAATTGAACACTGAATTTAACAATATTTTACAGCAAATCCCATCAGACTTTGAAGAGAAAGAAGGGTTTATAAAAGTATCCACAATGGTTTGAACGCTTCCTCTTCTCCCACAACATTCACTTCCTGGAAGGTTGTTTGTAGGAAGAGGTTTAAATACAGAGAGGAGAATCTGGTGCCATTTTGTATGATGCTGGGGAAAGGCTTTGCTGGATGTCACTGATTAAAGGTAAAACAGGTTTTACTTAAATGCATGATCCATAGTAACTTTGCTATACATTCAGTATTTGGGGGAGATTATTTTATCTTCCCTTTTCATTTTGTATGTCTTAGAGAAGGGAGAATTTCATGATTACTTGGGCAATTAGAGCTGTCACTAGAGTGAAATTGTGGTGTCACTGAAGTCCATGAAAATTTTGCCATTGACTTCAATGCAGTCAGGATTTCAGCCTGAATGTCCACTGGTCTAGTCCTTGGTGTCACAGAGGTCATGTTCTCTCTTAGCCTCTATTAATATTGTTCAACTGTTTACCATCCAATCCATCTCACCCATAAGCTTCCCCAGTCTTGTGCAAACAAATCCTGAAATGTAAAAAAATCATGGATATATTTTAAAAAAACATGAAAATCATTGAGTTTGAGACTCTCACTGTATTAGTGACAAAAATAGCTTCCAGGGATGCTGGCTCACTGGAGTTTTAAGTAATATTTCTTCATAATAAATATGCAATATTTACGATTTTCCATTCTCATACAAAGAGCAAACCTGATAATTAAATGTGTACCTTTCCTATTGGAATTGTTATTACTTCCGCACACTAAGGTCCTGATCTTACACTGATATCAGTGGGGAGTTAACAGGACTCCATGCAGAACCTCTGGTGCAGAATTGGGCCTAAGACAAGGCACCCAGATTAGAGGCTTTAGGGAGAAAATATAGAAAAGCTATTTAACTATTTTGTAATGTTTTGTGAATATATTTTTTCAAACAGATCTGATTCTGTTTCTGGTCACTTTGGCTCATTTCCTTGGGTGGTCATGAGCTTTGTGTTGTGTTTGCACCTATAAAAGACTATTGTAGCGATGAGAATAAAATCATCTGGAATGAAATGGTACAGTTATTTCTGTTTGAATCTTCTCCTCTGATTTGTTTTCTATTTTTAGATGCCATTCTTCTATAATAAATAAGGGACATACATTTTTTATTAAAACAAATCATTTGCAACATCTGGGAGAAAAAGAGAGAGTAGCCACAAGCTGAAAATAAAACTTGCCAACATAAGCTTCTGTACGTTGCTTGAGAATCATTCCCTAGCAACCCAGCAATAGTGGAGAGATTTCAGGGATTATGTTCAGATTAAATGTCAACAGGAGCTGAGCTCTGGCTCCGTGCCAGGAAGGTCATATGAGGAAAGTCACAAACTTTTACAGTTAAATAAATATGTGCTCTACATAATACCCTCACTGTGCTTCATATCTTACCACTCCTAATAACTTGGATCAAGAATACCCATCACAGTTTGATTTTTTTTATTAAAATGATTCTATTATGCTATTGTACAGTAGTTAAGGTTTTGTCAGCATTTTTATAAACGCTGATTTGCAAGTATTTATAACTGCTCTCTACTCCTAGTAGAAACCTGACATAAAATCTCAGCCTAAAACATCTACAGTTGTTTTTTTTAAAATGTGGTTCATTTTAAAGTTTTAAGAAGTAGAATTATACTCCATTAGTGATTTTTCAAATGCATTGTTTTCTTATTACTCAAAAACAATCTGGTTATTTTAAAACTGAAATGCTCCATGCTATTAATCCATAATGCATACTAATACCACTTTTGGTATTTGGGATAAAGAAACAAAATCTATATAAGTTATCTTGTTTAAAAAAATTTGTGCTTATTAGATATCTAACTTTTTTCAAACCAGTGTTGCTAAAATTGATTACTATTCAATAGTGTACTGTAATACTACAAAGGCCAAATTATGTATTGACTTGCACCTTGCACAACTTCACTAGAACCACAGTACCAAATCTATCCTAGCATGAATGCAGCTTCCATTAACTTCAGTTTTTGCCCCTGTAACAGGGTCAGCCACCAGCTGAGTACTCCCTCATGGTCAGAGGTCACTCTATGGCCCCCTGCCTCTGTTTTCCCTTCTTTAGGGCTCCTCAAACAAATGCAACATAGGCCAAAGGAAATGAAAACATTATTTAGTCCTCAGATATATACTGGCTCTTCAGACCCCAACCCCAGTTCAGTATCTCTCTCCACTTAGTTGGGGGATGGGGTTTCCCAGCCCTCTTTTCAAGAGGTGGGGAACAATTCAATATCTCTGCAAGAGCTAGTCTTGCACCCTGCAGTTTCTGCTTCCTCTAGCCAACTACAGCTTCTCAAGATAGGGTTGGGTTTGCCCAGCCTGACCCCAGTGTACACTTGCTGCTCTTTATAGGGAATCAGCCACTTTCACACAGGTATGCCTCCTTTAGTAGTCAGGGTTGGCTTCCCCCAGGCCCTCCAGTCATTAAGGGTGAGACACCCTTACAGCTAGGGTTGCCAACCCTCTCAAATTGGCCAGGAGTCTACCAGAATCAGCCTCAATCTTCTGGTGACTATTAAAAGTAATCTGGGAGATTTTAATAAGCCAAAAGTTCAGTTGGTGGCACCGTGGGGTTAAGGCAGGCTCCCTGGCTCCGAGCGGCTCCTGGAAGTGACCGGAATATCTGGCTCCTAACCCCGGGGTGGCCATGGGACTCTGCAGCCCCCATTAGTCGGGAACTGCAGCCAATGGGAGCTGCGGGGGCGGTGCCTACCTGGTGCAGTGCGAGGAGCCATCTGTTCACTTTTGAGCCTAGGAGACGGACATGCTGGTAGCTTCTGGGAGCCGCTCAAGGTAAGTGCCTCCTGGAGCCTGCACTCCAAAGCCTCTGCCCCAGCTCTGAGCCCTCTCCCACACCCAAACTCCTTCCCAGAGCCCACACCTCCTTCTGCACCCCTACCCTAGCCCTGAGCCCCCTCCCGCACCCAAACTTTCTCCCAGAGCCCTCACCCCTCCTGTAACCCAACCCCCTGCCCTAGGCTCAGCCCAGAGCCTCCTCCCATACTTTGAACCCTTCACCTCCACGCCCCAGCCCAGAGCTCGCACCCCCTCTTGCACCCCAACCCCCTGCCCCAGCCCGGTGAAAGTGAGTGAGGGTGGCAGAGAATGAGCAACAGAGGGAGGGGGATGGAGTGAGCAGGGTCGGGGCCTCAGAGAAGGGGCGGGGCAGGGCAGGGGAAGGGGCAAGACAAGGATGTTTGGGTTTGTGCGATTACACAGTTGGCAACCCTACTTACAGCACCTGTTTTCATCAGGGCTAAGTTTGGACTAGAATGTGCATATATTGAATCATAGAATCATAGAATATCAGGGTTGGAAGGGACCCCAGAAGGTCATCTAGTCCAACCCCCTGCTCAAAGCAGGACCAAGTCCCAGTTAAATCATCCCAGCCAGGGCTTTGTCAAGCCTGACCTTAAAAACCTCTAAGGAAGGAGATTCTACCACCTCCCTAGGTAACGCATTCCAGTGTTTCACCACCCTCTTAGTGAAAAAGTTTTTCCTAATATCCAATCTAAACCTCCCCCATTGCAACTTGAGACCATTACTCCTCGTTCTGTCATCTGCTACCATTGAGAACAGTCTAGAGCCATCCTCTTTGAAACCCCCTTTCAGGTAGTTGAAAGCAGCTATCAAATCCCCCCTCATTCTTCTCTTCTGCAGACTAAACAATCCCAGCTCCCTCAGCCTCTCCTCATAAGTCATGTGCTCTAGACCCCTAATCATTTTTGTTGCCCTTCGTTGTACTCTTTCCAATTTATCCACATCCTTCCTGTAGTGTGGGGCCCAAAACTGGACACAGTACTCCAGATGAGGCCTCACCAGTGTCGAATAGAGGGGAACAATCACGTCCCTCGATCTGCTCGCTATGCCCCTACTTATACAACCCAAAATGCCATTGGCCTTCTTGGCAACAAGGGCACACTGCTGACTCATATCCAGCTTCTCGTCCACTGTCACCCCTAGGTCCTTTTCCGCAGAACTGCTGCCGAGCCATTCGGTCCCTAGTCTGTAGCGGTGCATTGGATTCTTCCATCCTAAGTGCAGGACCCTGCATTTATCCTTATTGAACCTCATTAGATTTCTTTTGGCCCAATCCTCCAATTTGTCTAGGTCCTTCTGTATCCTATCCCTCCCCTCCAGCGTATCTACCACTCCTCCCAGTTTAGTATCATCCGCAAATTTGCTGAGAGTGCAATCCACACCATCCTCCAGATCATTTATGAAGATATTGAACAAAACGGGCCCCAGGACCGACCCCTGGGGCACTCCACTTGACACCGGCTGCCAACTAGACATGGAGCCATTGATCACTACCCGTTGAGCCCGACAATCTAGCCAGCTTTCTACCCACCTTATAGTGCATTCATCCAGCCCATACTTCCTTAACTTGCTGACAAGAATGCTGTGGGAGACCGTGTCAAAAGCTTTGCTAAAGTCAAGAAACAATACATCCATTGCTTTCCCTTCATCCACAGAACCAGTAATCTCATCATAAAAGGCGATTAGATTAGTCAGGCATGACCTTCCCTTGGTGAATCCATGCTGACTGTTCCTGATCACTTTCCTCTCCTCTAAGTGCTTCAGGATTGATTCTTTGAGGACCTGCTCCATGATTTTTCCAGGGACTGAGGTGAGGCTGACCGGCCTGTAGTTCCCAGGATCCTCCTTCTTCCCTTTTTTAAAGATGGGCACTAAATTAGCCTTTTTCCAGTCATCCGGGACTTCCCCCGTTCGCCACGAGTTTTCAAAGATAATGGCCAAGGGCTCTGCAATCACAGCCGCCAATTCCTTCAGCACTCTCGGATGCAATTCGTCCGGCCCCATGGACTTGTGCACGTCCAGCTTTTCTAAATAGTCCCTAACCACCTCTATCTCTACAGAGGGCTGGCCATCTCTTCCCCATTTTGTGTTGCCCAGCACAGCAGTCTGGGAGCTGACCTTGTTAGTGAAAACAGAGGCAAAAAAAGCATTGAGTACATTAGCTTTTTCCACATCCTCTGTCACTAGCTTGCCTCCCTCATTCAGTAAGGGGCCCACACTTTCCTTGGCTTTCTTCTTGTTGCCAACATACCTGAAGAAACCCTTCTTGTTACTCTTGACATCTCTTGCTAGCTGCAGCTCCAGGTGCGATTTGGCCCTCCTGATATCTTTCCTACATGCCCGAGCAATATTTTTATACTCTTCCCTGGTCATATGTCCAACCTTCCACTTCTTGTAAGCTTCTTTTTTATGTTTAAGATCCGCTAGGATTTCACCATTAAGCCAAGCTGGTCGCCTGCCATATTTACTATTCTTTCGACTCATCGGGATGGTTTGTCCCTGTAACCTCAACAGGGATTCCTTGAAATACAGCCAGCTCTCCTGGACTCCCTTCCCTTTCATGTTAGTCCCCCAGGGGATCCTGGCCATCTGTTCCCTGAGGGAGTCAAAGTCTGCTTTCCTGAAGTCCAGGGTCCGTATCCTGCTGCTTACCTTTCTTCCCTGCGTCAGGATCCTGAACTCAACCAACTCATGGTCACTGCCTCCCAGATTCCCATCCACTTTTGCTTCCCCCACTAATTCTACCCGGTTTGTGAGCAGCAGGTCAAGAAAAGCGCTCCCCCTAGTTGGCTCCCCTAGCACTTGCACCAGGAAATTGTCCCCTACGCTTTCCAAAAACTTCCTGGATTGTCTATGCACCGCTGTATTGCTCTCCCAGCAGATATCAGGAAAATTAAAGTCACCCATGAGAATCAGGGCATGCGATCTAGTAGCTTCCGTGAGTTGCCGGAAGAAAGCCTCATCCACCTCATCCCCCTGGTCCGGTGGTCTATAGCAGACTCCCACCATGACATCACTCTTGTTGCACACACTTCTAAACTTAATCCAGAGACACTCAGGTTTTTCCACAGTTTCGTACCGGAGCTCTGAGCAGTCATACTGCTCCCTTACATACAGTGCTACTCCCCCACCTTTTCTGCCCTGCCTGTCCTTCCTGAACAGTTTATAACCATCCATGACTGTACTCCAGTCATGTGAGTTATCCCACCAAGTCTCTGTAATTCCAATCACGTCATAATTCCTTGACATCACCAGGACCTCCAGTTCTCCCTGCTTGTTTCCAAGGCTTTGTGCATTTGTATATAAGCACTTGAGATAACCTGTTGATCGCCCCTCATTCCCAGTATGAGGCAGGAGCCCTCCCCTCACAGACCTTCCTGCCTGTGCTTCCTCCCGGTATCCCGCTTTCCCACTTACCTCAGGACTTTGGTCTCCTTCCCCCGGTGAACCTAGTTTAAAGCCCTCCTCACTAGGTTAGCCAGCCTGCTGGCAAAGATGTTCTTCCCTCTCTTCGTAAGATGGAGCCCGTCTCTGCCCAGCACTCCTCCTTCATGGAACACCATCCCATGGTCAAAGAATCCAAAGCCTTCTCTCCGACACCACCTGCGTAGCCATTCGTTGACCTCCACGATTCGACGGTCCCTACCCAGGCCTTTTCCTTCCACGGGGAGGATGGACGAGAACACCACTTGCGCCTCCAACTCCTTTATCCTTCTTCCCAGAGCCACGTAGTCCGCAGTGATCCGCTCAAGGTCATTCTTGGCAGTATCATTGGTGCCCACGTGGAGAAGCAGGAAGGGGTAGCGATCCGAGGGCTTGATGAGTCTCGGCAGTCTCTCCGTCACATCACGAATCTTAGCCCCTGGCAAGCAGCAGACTTCTCGGTTTTCCCGGTCAGGGCGGCAGATAGATGACTCAGTCCCCCGGAGGAGAGAGTCCCCGACCACCACCACCCGCCTTCTCCTCTTGGGAGTGGTGGTCGTGGAACCCCCAACCTCAGGACATCGCATCTCATGCCTCCCAACCAGCGGAGTCTCCTTCCGCTTTTTCCCCCCAGACATATCATCTGGTCCACTCTCCGCATTGGTACCTGTGGAGAGAACATGAAAGCGGTTAGTTACCTGTGTCTGTGTTACTGGAACCCGGACATTCCGCTTACCTCTTCTGGAGGTCACATGTTGCCAAGCTTCTTCACTGGCCTCTTGGCTCCTCTGTGCAACCTGCTCTACATCTTTAGAGCTTTGTGCCCCTAGAAGGCTATCCTGAGTTTGGTCCAGAAAATCCTCAGTCTCTCGTATACAACGCAGGGTCGTTACCTGTTGCTCCAGACCTTCAATCTTCTCTTCCAATATGGAGACCAGCTTGCACTTTGTACAGACAAAGTCGCTTCTGTCCTGTGGAAGAAAGACAAACATGGCACATCCAGTGCAGGTCACAACAGCTGAATTCCCCCCTTCCATATCACCTACCTACTACGGAGCTTCCTCAGAGACGTTGGCAAGATGTAAGCCTCACTGGGCTCACTCCAGGCAAACTCCCAGGCAAACTCCTGCTGTGAGCTGCTCTGCTGTCCCCGCTGCTCCGCTGCCGCTCAGCTGGTTCGCGAGGCTCTGGCTATTTTTAAACAGCCAGGCTTCCCTGACGCAAACACACAGACACCCTAATGCCCGCCCCCTGCAGGCTAGCAGCCAATCAGACACTCACTCAGGCTCCCTCCCAGCAAACACACGCTCGGATACTTCCTCAGCAAGCAAACACACACACTCGGATACTTACCAGTCCCAGGCAAACTCCTGCTGTGAGCTGCTCTGCTGTCCCCGCTGCTGTTGGAGCTGTACTGGCACAAAGAATGAAGATAACTGTGATTTGATTCAGAACAGTCTATCAGGTCTATATCACTGTTTTGAAAAGTGCCTGGGTGAAATCCTGTCCCCACTGATATCAATGGGAGCATTGTTAATGACTTTGGTGGGGTCTAGATTTAACCTTCTATTTATAATAATATGGAAGTGGTGATTGCAGGTCCATAGGTAAGGTTAAGATGAAATTTGCACTTAAAGCAGTGATTCAACTACTTTGTTGTTTATGAAGAATACAGCATACCATTCCCCAAAATACAGCATTGACTCTTTAAGTACAGTATGAAATATCTGAAAAATTACAAGTAAATCTGGTAATTACAAATTGAGTCCTTTAAGCAGTATAGCAACCTGCATTTCACGACTTATTTGTCCTGAATTGTGTTAATAACAGAATTATATAAACACTCCAAACTTGCCATGTAATTAAAAATCACTGAAATCTTAGGCACTGGCTCATTTGAACCATTAACATTTGTTTAGAGTTAAAAGTAATTTTTTGCCATTATTCTTCAGATCTGAAAGTTTCTTCTTAAGAAGAGCTAATAAATCATGTTCTTCTACAGAGAACTCCACAAAGGACTTCCTTCTTTTACAGTTGTCATTTGCAGTGTAATGAGAACATGAAGTTGTATTCAGGATAAAATGACGCACTGAATTCTTGTTTGTATTAAAAATCCATCTTGTAAGGAAGTCCAAAAGTGACAGGAATATACGTAGTGCATTTTAGAAAAGAATAGGAACCAATTGTGCATCCTTTATTCATGTTCACCATCACATGATTAAGGGCCCCATCAATACTATATTGTCAAGTTTGTTCTCTTGCCAGTGCAGGGCATAGTACCCGATCCAGAGCCCCCTGAAGTTTCTTTTAGTGGGCTTTGGAACAGGTCAACAAGCTGCAATCAATGGAGTTAGAGCAGTCTAACATTGGGATAATGCAGTGGTGAACTGGGCCTTATTTCTTACTTTCTGGGAAAGCAATGTGTTTTAAAATGGATTGTGTTGGCATAAATTAAATTATTGTAATGTGCCATAATTTATGTTAATATTTCAAAGATTATAATGATAAAATATTTCAAATATATTTTTTAAACATGACAGCTTTCATATTTGGTTAAGTAAGTTGCTTAAAAGCTCCTACGAATCTGCATAATGCAACCTGATTATTTTACAATAAATTGTGTGTTCAGCTTGAATTGAGAGTGTGGTATTAATGAAAATCTATTCACCTTCTTAAGGAATAATTACATATTCTGGTAAATTTCAGATGGCATCCTATTGAATTTTTCCTGTTTTTTGTTTTAATGAGCTACTACACTGTTCAATTACATTATATTTTTAATGTTGATTCCCTGGAATTTTTGCTGGTTATTTGCTTGCCATTGCCAGGTTTTAGTGCAACAGGAAGTGTCTTTGTAAAATCTGTAGATTCATAGAAACTGGAATTATCTACTTGGTCAACTTGTCTCTTCCTCTGTCTGTTCAGCATTGTGTCTTTAGCCTGGTAGAAATTGAGTAGTGAGTATTTTACAGGGTGCTCTGCATTTGGCAGGATTGGATCTGTTGCATTCTACATTTATAATCCCAAATACTTTGTCCTAGTAGTTAATGCCTAAAATAATGAGCAGTAATACTGGTAATGTGTGCATGCTTGTCCAAAACAATAGAGTGAAAAATATATATTTAATAAAATGTTATGGTAGCAGAAGTAATTTCCATTTAGTTGCACAATTTCTCTGTACACTATTCACATTGCATTTCCCTTTACATTTGAGTGTCACTAAATGCTCATGTACTGCCATCTGAGTGACAATAGCCAGGTGTGCTTTGTATAAGTGTGATTGATTGTAGTTTAAAGCCTCTGCCTCAGACTCTTGGAGGTTCAGAGCATTCACGCTTACAATAATCACATTATTCAAGGTGGTGTCACCAATGTTGCAGTGGCCCTTTGTTTTAAGTCTGCATTGAATACACATTTCCAATGTAAGTCATTTCTTCTGTGCAAGAAAATAGGATTTCAGTGATGAAGAAAGAGTGAAGGTCAGTGGTTAAATTAGGGTGGAATTTACTCAGGGCTGCAATTACTTTAAAAAGTTCATAGTTAAGGTTAAGTGCCATCATTATGAAGAAAGACAGGGTGAGTGAGGTAATTTCTTTTATTGGACCATCAGTTGTTGAAAGAGACAAGTTTTTGAGCGGAAAAGTTCCATGTAAGCTCAAAAGCTTGTCTCTTTCACCAACAGTAGTTGGTCCAATAAAAGAAATTACATCACCCACCTTGTCTCTTTAATATCCTGAAGCCAACATGGCTACAACAACACTGCAAACGATCAGTCTGAAGTTCATTCACATGACAGGGTTCCCCATTTCTCCCCTTTGCTATCTTTTACCCAATCAGCTGATTTGATCTGGGTAAATGCTACTAAAAGAATTTGACAATTAGATTAGGATAAAAAATAGAAACATGAATTTGATGGTATTTAGAATTCTTTTTGTTTTCCGCAAACATTTATAGAAGTGATTTTTATGTTTTGTTTGTAGAAAGTATAAGTCTGCTAAATACGTATTCATACGAAGGTTCACACCAGAAATGTTTGCATGGCCATCTTGAAATCATTCTGATTTCTCCCATTCTGAAAAAGTTACAGTCAATAAAGATATTAAAACCGGACCACAGGAATTAAGTGACCAACTAAATGTATAAAAAATCAATACCAATAATTTGCCATGTTCATTGCTGTTGATTCTGATCTCTGCCTCCCTGTCTTTTTGTTACAATGCTTCAGCTTGCTGCACCTCCATTCACTTGAGTCTTAAAATAGACTTCACTTAGTAGTGATGCACTGAAGTGGCTTTAAAGGGAAATTAAACAGAGCAAAAGGTGGTTAGCTACTTAACCATAGGCCTGATCTACACTGTAAAATTGGGTTGATGTAAGCTGCCTTGTGTTAACCTAGTCATGCATGTGTCTACAGTTAAATTTGTCTCCTACTGTGTCACCCCATTACAAAAATACAGTAGCACCACCTCCCCAAGTGGCATTGAGCCATGATCGATGTACTGAGGCTGACGTGAGTGTAGGCACTGCGTTACTTATCTTAACACTAACAGCCCTCCAACAGCTCTTCCACAATGCCTGGCACTGACTGGTCCACTGCCTAGGGGTCCCAGAGACCAGAAGCCCCCCACTATCCTTTAAGGCCTTGCAAATTTTTGAAATGCCTTCTCCTGCTTGTCCAGCTTAGCAAGCACACTTTAGCAGCTCTCCATTGTTGTGCGCAACTGCCCAGCTACATTTCCAGATGCACTCCAGCTTGGAGGCAAGAAGAGCTATGTGCAAGAACAGCTACAGACCAGCTGTAGAAACGTGGACCCCAAAGAGCAGATTGCATGGAGGATGCAGGAGAAGAGATACAATAGGAAACAGCAGCAGTGCCACATGAAAGCAAAGGAACTGTGTCAGGCACATCAGAAGGCCAGGGAGGCCAACAGTCGACCATGGATGCCTCAGAGGAGCCTGAGCCACAGGTCACTGGCATGAACAGTCAGGTCGACGTAAGGTAGCTTATGTCAACCTAACTCTGTAAGCATCTACATTAAAATGTAGCTCTCACCAATGTCATTCGCTCACTATACCTACTTAATAACTCCACCTTCGCAAGAATTATAGCACTTAAATCGATGTAGTCAGATTGACACAGTGTCGGTGTAGACACTGCATTGCTTAAATTGACTGTTGCTGCCTTTCAGAAACAGTCCTACAATGCCCCGCAAGTGCTCCAGATGAGGACACCGACACAAGAAGCATAGTGCGGATGTGTAAAAGTGATTCAATTACTGCTGCGGCTGTACATCGACATAACTTATGTCAACTTAATTTTGTCATGTAGACTTGCCCTCAGCAATATTGTTTCAGGTTCTGTTCATCTCCACGGGGTGTTCTCATTCAGCTGAGAACATCACATTGGGATGAATGGGCCATTTCATTTCTTTCAGAGACTGCTGTGCTGCAATGGATGTGAAGAAGAGCCTGTTCCCTCCACGGTCTGTCTATCCTTCTTGTTTAAAGGGTGACACTTCAAAATGCTCTGAAATCCCCACAGTTTCACAGATTTTCTTGAAATTAGCAACACCTTGTGGGAGTGCAGAGTATAATTATTGACCCATATATAGGGTCATTTGTGCCAAGGACACCAGAAATATAAGCCTTGGAAAAAATAGCCATTTTTCAAAAAGTTTCTAGGGTTTGTGCGTGTATGTGTGTAGAGCTAACAAGCAAACTATTGCTGAGATGTGAGTCAAAATATAACCTTAACTCTGCCCTCTTTCAGCAGTGCCCCAGTGTGTCCTGTTAACACAAATAGTTTCACTCTTCTTTTTGTCATTTAATAGTGTTAGATGGAATCCTGTGGATGAGAGTGAATGGAAAAGGAGGTGAAGAGCTTATATGTTTCAGCAACTGTGGGGTTGGCAAAAAGGTATGTGGGTGAATGGGGCATTTCAGAGCATTACTGTAAAAGGGCAGAGTTAAGATTGCACAGGCAACTTTAACCATGCATTTCCTGGTTTTCAGAAGTTTGAGTTTTGCTCAGTTTAACATTCTGCAAGGGAATGACATACCACCATGCAACCTTAACTCTGCATTAACATAGTTTTTGCCATTGAATAATATATCTGTTTGTGTCTGACAAATTATTATTAAATATGGTTGCCATCTAGGGCTAATTGAACATCACATAAAACATAAGAATGGTCTGACCTATCTAGCCCAGTATCCTTTTCTTCTGAGAGTGGCTGGTGCTAGGTGCTTCATAGGGAATGAAAAAAGAGAGGAAGATTTATTGAGTGATCCATCCCTGTTGTCCAGTCCCAGCTTCTGGCTGTTTGGATGGCACATTTTTTTATCTAAACTGTTTTTTGCTATAAAATTGGAGGTTTGACCAAATGAATTTTTTTTGTGAAAAATGTCTGCTGCCTGATGAAAAAAATGATTTTTTTAAAATGAGAAATCAAAAACGTGTGGCCCCCAAACTGAAAAATTTCAGCTGAAAACTATCTCACATGATGTATAACATCTCTCCCAGGTGGGAGCCCAGAGTGCATTATGGGAGAAGTAGTCTGACTGGGAAGCTTGGCCTATTGAGGAAAATGGGCACATTAGGTACCCAAATTACAACCTTCATGAGGCACTGTGGCAGCAGCTCCAAATTGTAATTTCACAGTATTCGAATTGCTGCTGAAAAATTAAAATTGTCCGTTGAGAAAAAAACTGTTTTTTGACCAGCTCCATAATTTTAATTTCTTATGAGGTGCTGAATAAACATAGACTTATATACTCAGTCTAAGTCGGGTTTTCCTAACGTTTCTGAACAACATGCCTTTTGTTCTCTTTAGGAGTTTTATGTAAATTTAATGAAGACCTTTATCTCCTGGAGGATGACATAATTTTGTTCCGAGGAAGAGAGAGAAGGGGAGAGCAGTTCCTGTAAGTTTGGGCTGATGTGCACTTTTTTTTTTACTGTGTTTTGTCTAAAGGCTCTTACACCTAACAAAATAACCCAGTCAGGGCACTAAATTACTGTTTGTCCCCTGAGCTGATTGCAGCATGATTAAATTTTGTACAGTTAGCAGGCCATTGTGCTCCATACCTGCATTAAAGCCTTGGTCATGTAGCCCAGTTACTACATAGTTCTTGTCTACACTATAAATTTTAACCATGTTGTAACTAAAAGGGGATTGTGTCCCTCAGAGCCACATATAGAGAAGATCCTCCATGTACAGTTCTTTCTTCATCCCAAACTCAGCCATCTCTGAGACAGTATCCCCCTTGCCCTCTGATCTCATGGAGACCTCGGTGCTGGTCAGGGGTCCATGTGGAGGGACACAGTACGGACTAGGCAGGCCAGTGTGGAGCCAGGATGATGCAGATCCATATTTCTGTACCCAGCAGAGTTTACTAGGAAAAGCTAAGGCAGTCTGGGTCTGTGTTACATTTTCCTCAGAACACCCTTGGCAAAGTAACATTGCTTTATTCTATCTGTCATTACATCTACCCCTTTACAATCAATCTAATAATTTTAATAGAAATTCATTAATTTCTGGAATGATATCACTACTTGACTACAAAAGGACTATGTTTTATATATTGATTATAACAAGTGTCTGTGAGTGAGTTTGTAAAGACATATAATATAGACCCTTGTAACAAGTGACTGAATAATGTGATTAATTTAAATGTACCCATGCAGTTAGAAATATGGTGCAATTATTCATATTGGTCACTGAGGATAAAATGTTGACATTGATTTTGCCATCTGAGATCAAAAGATTATCAGTATTTTTAATCTGATTTTAGACATTCGGATGTCATTAAAAGGTTATCAGGAGTATCAATTTACAAACAGTCTTTAAACCATGATTTCAGAACTTCAATAGCTCAGACATAGGTGAGAGGTTTATTGCAGGAGTGGGTGAGTGAGATTCTGTGGCCTGCGTTGTGCAGGAGGTCAGACTAGATGATCATAATGGTCCCTTCTGACCTTAAAGTCTATGACTCTATTATGTTAATTTCTTACCTGAGAAAATCAGGTTGGATATCTGAGGTGGAGAACAATTTTAAATTTTATTAAATTAAAGCTGTGTTCAGATTACAGTTGATTCATTTGGGCATAAAATGAAACAGCAACAGTACTTAATATTATTGTTTGTCTTGAATTAGTTGGTATTCACTGATTAAATTGTTACATTTGTCTGTTTGCCTAGACTCTGTGTATCTTTCTTTGAACAGAAGACAAAAAAAGAAAGGGCATACCTTTACTGAATAGCTGTAGTGCTGGAGAACCCTGTTATCAGTGAATTCCCTGACACAGGAAACTTGCCCTAAAATCCTGGAGTCTTTCAGTGAACCAAAAAAAAAAGAAAAAAGAAAAAAAAGCCACAACTTTTGTTGTTGTAATGAGAAGTCAGCAGCCTAGATTTGTTTTAATATTCATTATCATAGAATCGTAGGACTGAAAGGGACCTTGAGAGGTCATCGAGTCCCGTCCCTAGCACTCCTGACAGGACTAAGTATTATCTAGGTTAATGTCTTTGTACTGTGACCGAGAAATCAATAGCTAACTTTCAGACTGGCCAATAATGGGTAATTACTTGTTAGTTAGGTGTGGTTTTGAAGCATGTGTGTATCATTGCTTTTCATTTAATCTGGAAATAAAGCTAGATACAACTAAAGAGCAAGAGACATTGTTTCAATTGCTCTGTTTTCATCCACTACTGGAGATATTTCATATTGGCCACTGATTCATTTTCCTTCTAACTTCCCCACACCCTTCTTCACTTCTAAGGTGGTCTTCCTTTGAACTTTATAATAGCTCAGATCTCTGATTTAATGGCCTTCTTTGATTACCCCGGTACTTTTTAACTGATGGTCTCTAAATCCTTTTGTCTCTCGTGCATCACATTCCTCCACTTATAGCTTTTTGGCTTTGACATATGATGCATAGTAGAGCCTTTGTGGAGTGCATCCTCTGGTGGTGCTGGTCTAACTCCTGTTTTTAAAAAATACATATTTTCAGAATTAAAGTGTATTCTAACATTATTCAAACACTTCATCTTAAAACAGGCTTCCTCTACTTTTCTGTCATTAAGGACTTACCAAGGGACTAGCAAAGTTCATTGGTCTAAGAGTGGTCTTTAAACAAAGGTATCCTAAAAGTCTTGTATACTGTAAAGGGACCATTTAAGATGAGTGGCCGAACAGAAGTGGTCCCTAGAGCTGGTTTCACTGTAGAACAAGAGACGGAACTTTCTCAGGTGCCAGCCCACTAAAGAGACATGAGCTCCAATAGGAACTAAGAATCAATCCTCACCACCTTCCACTCCAAGTGCAAGTTGCATTTCTCTGACCTTACTTTCTCCAACATAAACCATACTGGGGTGGGTTTGGAGGGTAGGGTATATTATAAAAAAATTCCAGACCAAAACACTCCACTCCACACAATTCTCCCCATGGGGAGAGGATGAAAGGACAAACCATTGTGACAGACGTAGTCATATTGTTTAATGCACGACTAGAAGGCACTCAAATACAAAAGTGATGAGCACAGTATAAGAAACTATGTAGAACAGAATAGACTAGAAAAGGAACATATGGTGAGTCAATGAATCAGTGGGGAATCAGTGCACACTGACTTTCTACTTCCATTTTTAATCCATTGTAAAACTGCAAAAATTTGTATTTATTACATCATCTCTGTAGTGATACCTAAAGTCCATGGTTTGAAAAATAGAAAAAAAGCTACTAAGTGACTCTTTTGGAGCAGATAGACCAAACATTTGACCTGCCCAGTTTGTTGTTGTTTGTGTTTGTTTGTTTGTTTGTTTGGGGTTTTTTACCTTTTGAAAAGTCCATGTGTATCTTTATATGTGACTTTGTAACAAATGCCAGCAGCTAGGTGTTCATGAGCAAAACTGCAATAAGAAGTCAGTGTGTGTATATACACTCTTTAATTTCAAATTTGCAAGGGGTTTTTAAAAGAAATAGTAAAAAGGAAAAAAAAATAATTTGGAAAAATTCCTTGTCAGTCATTCAAAAATGTTATTATTCATTATCAAGCCTGTTACTTCAAGCATTACTAGATAATAAAAGGTAACAGATTGTTTTTAAAGTCAGTATTATTTGCCACTAAATGTGTCAATAATTCTACCCTTTTTGTTGTAGTATGTACATTTTATCATGGTTGGCTGTGGAGTGAAGGTACAATACTCCCTTTGAAGCCTCACAGCCAAAGCTAGTCTATGGTATTCTGTCGTTGGTCAGTCACATATTTTTCAAAATGCTGAGACAATTTACACATTTTTCAATTTTTCTTCTTGCACAGTCATGTTGTGTCTCATTCTCTGATTATCAGAAAAAAAAAGAAGAAGCAAAAAGTAGAAACTTTGGCTTGTCAGCAAAGAGTGAGAAGGAGAGTGAGATGGGTGTGAAGCATGGGCCACACACAAAAGCACTATAAACAGAAGTTGAAATAAACTCTAAGCATAGCACAACAGAACTGAAAATAACAGGGAAAGTGAAAACTTTAAAAACACATTTTTATATCTACCCATGTCAGTGTCACAGCTCACTTTCCCTTTTGAACTGCATAAAAGACAATGGACGTTTAACAAATAAAAGTGCTAAGCTTGAATGTAGACCAGATCAGTAGTGATCAAAAATTGTTACCATCTAATGACCGTTCAGGTGTCCATATGAAATGAGTTTAGTGCTGTCTGGTCTTTGTCTCGTTTCCAGTGGACAATCATCCACATCACAAAAATCATCACTGCCGTTGACACTGATTGGAGTCCTTGTTGGTAATCTGAGCTATGGAGACTGAATGAGCTATGGAGATTGAACAGTCTCTCCTCAAGAGATGCTTCCTCCGAAGCAAGATTGAGGCCCATTGGTGGAACAATTCAAGGAAGTTTTCGCTGCTCCTGATCTGTAGCCAAGCAGAGAACTTTCAATCCAACATGTTTAATGAATATAAATAAATACCCAAATGTGTAAGGGGGAAAAAGTCTTAAAAAATAATTCCCAGTTCAAATTATTTTAATGAAATGTTTTATGTCCATGCTGCACGTGCATGGTCACACACATACACATCTTTACAGCCAGACCAACATTAATAATACTATAAGAATGCTAAAATTTTCTAAAATTCACAAATTAGTACATAATGTTGTGGTGTAATATCAAGCTATACATGTATGACATTTTTAAGTGTAGATAAGCCATTTTAGGTATTTCTAGAGGTGTTTTATATTTATCAGTTTCCGAATTTCTCTGCCTGCAAGCCTTGTTCTGCAGGATTCATGGTAACAAGGGGAGCCTTGTTTCAGAGTAGCAGCCATGTTAGTCTGTATTCACAAAAATAAAAGGAGTACTTGTGGCACCTTAGAGACTAACAGATTTATTTGAGCATAAGCTTTCGTGAGCTACAGCTCACTTCATCGGATGCATTTGGTGGAAAATACAGAGGGGAGATTTGTATACACACACACAGAGAACATGAAACAATGGATTTTATCATGCACACTGTAAGGAGAGTGATCACTTAAGATGATTTACTTGATTTACAAGTGTAATGATAAGAAAAAATAATCCCAATCAAATCTTTTTAAATGGTCTAAAATATTTATAAAATAGTTTTTTCGCATCATCCAGTCATGGAGTCTTAAAATTCCCCCGTTCTGAAGGAAGGTAGTGTCTTATTACTGGAGCTCCATGGAATTCACTCAGCAAGGTAGTAAATCCATTGAAAGATATGTTGAATTGTAAATTGCCAAGATTGTATGTAGCTTATATAGAACACATAATTCTGGGACGTGGAACAAAGATATTATTAGCACTTATTTGAGATGACCTACGTAACTCACGCATAGGTTCTCCAAACATGATTAATGCACGCATGCCAAACTCATGCCAATAAAGCCTTTATATTACACCATTATGTATTTCTTTATATATCCATATTTACATACCTCTGGCTTTTAATGTAGCAACTGTGTAAAACAGCTCACAGCAACTCTAAACAGTCTTCATATGGAACTGCAGGGTGAAGTTATTTAGGCAGAGCAGTTGCATTACCTAGTGTGTACTGGGATTTGGCCAAGATACCAGGATTAACACCTCTATTCTTATGAAATATGCCATTGGATCTTCAATTACCTCAAGTAGTCAGGGGCTTAGGTTTACGTTCCATCTGAAAGAGCCCAGCAGGCCTTCACAGTACCACTAACACTATGTGCTGGACAGAGCAGGGGCTCAACATTAATACAGAAAAAAGAGTCCCACCTACTACTGCATCACTATATATATAGTGTGTATATATATATATATATACACACACAACCTATTTGCTTTGTGTACACACAAACATCTTAATAAAGCTAAATTCCATGTGAGATTTTTGGCTTAGTGCACATGCTTGGCAGCTGGATTGAAGCAGCACACCTTAAAAGCTTGAGAAGAACTTTCGATAGAAATCTATCTGACCAATCATATGGACCAGTGATACTCAGACTTCAGTGGTTCAGGAGTCAAATTAGCGATCAATATTGCCCAAAAGAGCCATAGAATTGTGAATTCATTGTTTCATTCACTATTATACTATCTAGTCATATGTAAACAGTGTGACGGGGAAATGTTTAGTGTGTGTGTGTGTGTGTATGTGTATTTAATTCTCACAGCAAAATGACTGACCAAGTATTATTAGTTTATCAACTACATTTGGCTAATAACATAGTAAAAGCATCCTGATTGGTTAATAACTTAGAGGGTTAATAATTAAATCACAGTGTTTTAATATCATGTGCTCCAAAGAGCTGCAGGAGATACATTAAAGAGACACTTGTGATTTGCGAGCATCAGTCTGAGTATCAGATTGGGACATTTAAGAACATAATTCCTTCACTGTCATTAGGACACATTGAATTAAACCCCAACTTTCTGGACAGTGCCAGAACACAGATTTACAGTTGCCTGAGTACTGTTTTATTAACATTTTAATGAATCTTCTTGAATTTGTTTTCTTGAAGTATAATATTTGAGGAGCAAGTGGCCCGTTCATTTGTATGCACCTTGAAGCATGCATCAACTAGATTCCTTTGTATTTAGAGTCAGAAATCTCTATTGACAGCATCCCTTCATCTAGTGAGACACAGGATGTGCACTTAGTCCCGTAGAGATCACTTCCATCAATTATTTAGCATTAGTGTGGATAGTTAGCTTGGGTTTGATAGAAAACTTAATAGGGATGGAAAGGGATCAGAGGACCGGGAATGGGCCCAAGTGGAGACCCACACTCAGGGGGGAGGGAAGCCACCTCCCAAAAGCCTCAGGACAGGTGGGGAAAAGCAGTGTCTCATCTGTGACCAGCTGGCTCACTTTTTGCCTGGGATTGCCTACTCCACCTGCTGAGGCCCAGTGTGGAAATGGAAATGCCAGCTCCACCCCCAACCTCAAAGAGAGTTAACTGTGTGCCTGATTCACCAAAGGGAGGGAGTCAAACAGCCAGTCTGTCAATGGCATCTAATATTCATGCTGAGCCATTCACTCCTCAAACCATTGTCCACATATCATGCTGCAACCTCCTGGGAGCAGAGCCATTGGATGGTAGTCAGTGGAGAGACATTCATTGGATGGATAAATTCTGGGACTGCTAAAACTGTAATTAAGCCCCATGTCATGAAACCCTATCTAATGTTTGCACGTTGTAAAATCTGGATTAAAATTCCTGGAGTAAAAGCCGTCACTCTACCTACATCACAGCTTTCTATACAGACCAGGAAGGGTTGGGGTGCTGGTTGTAGGTGTACTGTCAAATATTCTGTATTATTTACTTTTGAAGAATGATATTATGGCTTTGAAAGCAAAGGGGGTGAATCAGGCCCAATGAGTTAGCTTCAGACCTGCAAGAGACTGTGTTAGCCAAAATGCAAATGGAGTCATTTATGGGGGGTGTATCCCCCGTGCCATTATCCAAGAGGAATCAAGTTACCTTCCAAGTATATTGCCCATAGGTATAAGTTACTATATAGCTCCTTCTAACCACGCACATTTATTCTTAAGGTAAAAGCATTACAGAGAATACATATAAAAACAATAAAAGTTTCTACACACATGCTAGAAGCTTACCAGAGGTCACCCACAACTCCAGCCTAGGGCTCTGGTAGATTTTAGTCCTTCAAAACCCACAACTGGGTTTTCCAAGTGCATATCCATCTTAAATCCAAACTAGGACAATGGCTGGGCAGATCAGCAGTTTCTTTGTACAGCTTAGGCCTTTGATCTTGGCCTTCAGAAATAGGTAATCAGCAGAAAATGACCCTCTCCTCAGGGTGTAACTTCAAAAGGCTGGGTTTTTGCATAACTGGAGTTTGGGAATTTGTACTAATTTCTCCCTGGAGATTCCTCAGGAAATCCATTAACATTTATTGTTCCAAAAGTCCATATGTGTCTGGCATATTTTCAGTATAGCCTTTTGAATTCCTAGGTCTTACATCTGTCACATCCCTATTAGGTTTTCTACCAAGGAAGTTAGATACCCAACTGCCATTTCTGCCTTTGGAATTCTTTGCCTAGGATTTTAACTTATGTCGCCCGCATTTGAAAACACTGGCTGTAGTGTTTTAATTTTAAAAAAGGAAACTGAACTAGCACATTTATATTAACTGACTTCAAAGGATGAGTAAGAGTTCAGCATCAAAAGCCAAATAAAAGTTTTGAGAGAAAAAGTCACCAGCCAGTAGACAATGGGGAATCCTAAGGTGTCCTCTGTATGCTGAGAAATGGGAAACATGCTCTGATCTAGTGAGAGAATTTCTGCAGGTTTCATAACTTTCTGAAATTTGACTTTCTACATTTTGGGTGATAGCCAACACAATACTTTGAGAGGAAGTATCAAGATGGAGTTGAAATTTAAATCATTTATACCTTTGCTATATTTACTGCTGAAATGAGTGAACTTCTTTGTTATATACATTATGGTCCTTTTGCGAACAGGGACTGCTAACAGGGAGTCTCAAGAGGGAGTTCTCCAGGTGAAGGAGGAGCAAATATGGGACCCTTGGGGTAAATGGCTGTCTGTAGTGTGTGTTTGTGTTTGGGAATTACTTGCTGTGTGCTGAGCTTGTGTGTGTTTGTTTGTTTGCTTGTTTGTTTGAGGGACCGTGGCTGTCAGTTGGAAGCTGTGAGCTTCTAAACAAGGTTTGAAATCTAGAAGCCTCTGTTCATTGGCTGAGCCTTAGTCGGGGGCGGGGCTATCAAGAAGGCCAAGGCTTTATGAAGCAATGAGCAAGCGACCAGGGACCGCTAACAGGGAGTTTTGAGAGGGAGTTTGGAAAGGGGGCAAGGTACACTTGCTGTTCTTTAAAACCTTTAAACTAAACTATAATCAAAACTCATTGATTTAAACAAAAACCCTATCATTAACCTAGGTAGCTGTAGGAGAGAATGCAGGCTGAAGCCCAGCAGCAGAGTGGGGGCTATCCTGTTTATTGCACTTGGTGTAGCATGTATGATTACCTGCCCTGTGGGCGGATGGCGTATGTGTGCATTCGATACAAGGAGCTCCTGGCTCTCAGAGACCATGTACGGGCTTTGGAGGCCAGGGTGGCAGACCTGGAGGAGCTAAAGGAGGCAGAGAGGTATGTTGATGAGGCTTTCCGGGACACTGTAGATTTGTGCCACCTCCGGTCAGACAGCCCCAGTGCTGTTAAGGAGACAGCCCCAGAGAAGGAGAGCAGTCAACGGAGCAGAGGGAAACCTTCCCATTGTTGGGACCCTCCTTCCAGATGATGTTGGGGTATCCTATCTCAATGAGGTTACCTCTCCGGTAAAGGGAACTCCAGTCATTAGGAAAAGGCAGGTGTTTGTTAGTAATGGGAGAGTCAATCATTAGAAACATAGATGGCTGGGTTTGTGATGACCGGGAGAACTGTATGGTGACTTGCCTGCCTGGTGCAAAGGTTGCGGATCTCTCGAGGCATCTAGATAGACTTATGTGTAGTGCTGGAGAGGAGCCGGTGGTCGTGGTACATGTAGGTACCAATGACATAGGGAAGGGTAGGAGAGGCGTCCTGGAGGCCAAATTTAGGCTGCTAGGAAAGAGACTGAAATCCAGGACCTCTATGGTGGCATTCTCAGAAATGCTTCCAGGTCCACGAGCAGGGCCAGCTAGACAGGCATATGTGAAAGAAAATGTAGAATCAAATGAAATAAAAATCTTAAATGAATCCACATGTTCCATAGAATCTCTATGGATAGTAATTCCATGCTCTAATAAGAATATAACAGTAGGGATCTATTATCGGCCATCTGACCAGGACAGTGATAGTGACGATGAAATGCTAAGGGAGATTAGAGAGGCTATCAAAATAAAGAACTCAATAATAGTGGGGGATTTCAGTTATCCCCATATTGACTGGGTACATGTCACCTCAGACAAAATGCAGAGACAAAATTTCTCGATACTTTAAATGACTGCTTCTTGGAGCAGCAGGTACACAAACCCACAAGGGGAGAGGCAACTCTCGATCTAGTCATGAGTGGAGCACAGGATCTGGTCCAAGAGGTAACTATAACAGGACCACTTGGAAATAGTGACCATAATACAATATCATTTAAAATTCCTGTGGTGGGAAGAATACCTCAACAGCTCAACACTGTGGCATTTAATTTCAGAAAGGGGAACTGTGCAAAAAT
The DNA here is from genome assembly GCF_009764565.3 of Dermochelys coriacea. Taxonomy (NCBI): domain Eukaryota; kingdom Metazoa; phylum Chordata; order Testudines; family Dermochelyidae; genus Dermochelys; species Dermochelys coriacea. The sequence continues at coordinate 200,282,470 of NC_050069.1, forward strand.
GAGGAGATTAGTTAAACAGAAATTAAAAGGTACAGTGACTAGAGTGAAATCCCTGCAAGCTGTATGGACACTTTTCAAAAACACCATAATAGAGGCTCAACTTAAGTTTATACCCTAAATTAAAAAACAGTAAAAGAACTAAAAAAAGAACCACCATGGCTTAACAACAATGTAAAAGAAGTGGTGAGAGATAAAAAGGTATCTTTTAAAAAGTGGAAGTCAAATCCCAGTGAGGTAAATAGAAAGGAGCATAAACGCTGCCAAATTACATGTAAAAATGTAATAAGAAAAGCCAAAAAGGAGTTTGAAGAACAGCTAGCCAAAAACTCAAAAGGTAATAACAAAATGTTTTTTAAGTACATCAGAAGCAGAAAGCCTGCTACATAACCAGTGGGGCCCCCGGATGATCGAGATACAAAAGGAGAACTTAAAGATGATAAAGTCATTGCGGAGAAACTAAATTAATTCTTTGCTTCAGTCTTCACGGCTGAGGATGTTAGGGAGATTCCCAAACCTGAGCCATCTTTTGTAGGTGACAAATCTGAGGAATTGTCGCAGATTGAAGTGTCACTAGAGGAGGTTTTGGAATTGAGAAACTTAACAGTAACAAGTCATCGGGATCAGACGGCATTCACCCAAGAGTTCTGACAGAACTCAAATGTGAAATTGCGGAACTATTAACTGTGGTTTGTAACCTGTCCTTTAAATCAGCTACTGTACCCAATGACTGGAAGATAGCTAATGTAACGCCAATATTTAAGAAGGGCTCTAGAGGTGATCCTGGCAATTACAGACCGGTAAGTCTAACGTCAGTACCGGGCAAATTAGTTGAAACAATAGTAAAGAATAAAATTTTCAGACACATAGAAGAAGATAAATTGTTGCGCAAAAGTCAACATGGTTTCTGTAAAGGGAGATCATGTCTTACTAATCTATTTTTTGAGGGGGTCAACAAACATGTGGACAAGGGAATCCAGTGAACATAGTGTACTTAGATTTCGAGAAAGCCTTTGACAAGGTCCCTGACCAAAGGCTCTTACATAAATTAAGTTGTCATGGGATAAGAGGGAAGATCCTTTCATGGGCTGAGAACTGGTTAAAAGACAGGGAACAAAGGGTAGGAATAAATGGTAAATTTTCAGAATGGAGAGGGGTAACTAGTGGTGTTCCCCAAGGTCAGTCCTAGGACCAGTCCTATTCAACTTATTCATAAATGATCTAGAGAAAGGAGTAAACATTGAGGTGGCAAAGTTTGCAGATGATACTAAACTGCTCAAGATAGTTAAGACCAAAGCAGACTGTGAAGAACTTCGGAAAGATCTCACAAAACTAAGTGATTGGGCAACAAAATGGCAAATGAAATTTAATGTGGATAAATGTAAAGTAATGCACATTGGAAAAAATAACCCCAACTATACATACAATATGATGGGGGCTAATTTAGCTACAACTAATCAGGAGAAAGATCTTGGAGTCACCGTGGATAGTTCTCTGAAGACATCCACACAGTGTGCAATGGCAGTCAAAAAAGCAAATGGGATCTTAGGAATCATTAAAAAAGGGATAGAGAATAAGACGGAGAATATCTTATTGCCCTTATATAAATCCATGGTAAGCCCACATCTTGAATACTGCGTACAGATGTGGTTCCCTCATCTCAAAAAAGATATACTGGCATTAGAAAAGGTTCAGAAAAGGGCAACTAAAGTGATGAGGGGTTTGGAACAGGTCCCATATGAAGAGAGATTAAAGAGGATAGGACTTTTCAGCTTGCAAAAGGGGACACTAAGGGGGGGATATGAGAGAGGTGTATAAAATCATGAGTGGCGTAGAGAAAGTGAATAAGGAAAAGGTATTTACTTGTTCCCATAATATAAGAACTAGGGGCCACCAAATGAAATTAATGGGCAGCAAGTTTAAAACAAATAAAAGGAAGTTCTTCTTCACTCAGCACACAGTGAACCTGTGGAACTTACTGCCTGAGGAGGTTGTGAAGGCTAGGACTATAACAGGGTTTAAAAGACAACTGGATAAATTCATGGAGGTTAAGTCCATTAATGGCTATTAGCCAGGATGGGTAAGGAATGGTGTCCCTAGCCTCTGTTTGTCAGAGGATGGAAATGGATGACAGGAGAATGATCACTTGATCCTGTTAGCTTCATTCCCTCTGGAGCACCTGGCATTGGCCACTGTCGGTAGACAGGATACTGGGCTGGATTGACCTTTGGTCTGACCCAGTATGGCCATTCTTATGTTCTTATGTCCTGAATCAAAACCCACTCAAGTCAATGGAAAGGCTCCCCTGTTGATTTCATTGGGCTTTTGATCAGGCCCTATGGGTACAAATAAAACCATATGTAACTGACTAAAACAAATGGCTGCCATCTGTAGATATTTTGTATTCTTCAATCAATTACTGGAGACATTTTCTCCATGACAGTGCAGTTTACCTGTTCTTTTTCCAAAAAGTACAAAGCGGAGAATGCGTCTTACACATTTGGTCTTACTGGTCTTAGAGCATTTTAGACTATAATAAAGCATATGAAAGGCATACAGGCTATGCAGTCCCTACATTTCTTCTTTTGTTCCTGATCGCCACATTATAGTTTTCTGGCTTGTTGAGAGGCCTGGTTGGATGTAAACTTCAAATACCCATTCTGACAATTTTTTGATCACCGATTATTAAGCTTATTAATGCCAGCTTTTCTGCAGTGAAGAAAATCACCTTCTCATATTAGAAAGATGGTTTGCAATTTCATAATCATTGTGGTATTTCTAAGTACTTATTTTAAAAGGACAAAGCAATTCTTATTTTAAAAGGTCAGCAGTAAACCATTGCATAGAAAAATGCTCTAAACTCTTCAGGTAAGGCAATATGAACATGAACAACTAGAGTTTTATAATCCACTGTCACTTACGTATAGAAAAGCATACTGCAGTATGTAGACCTGTATGCAGTATTTGAAATGAATTGTTTGGAAACCGCTTCTGACCCTAATTCATGTCTAAGTGGGTCTTCCAAGTTGATGAGGGTTTGTTGGTGTTCATTTTTCCTTATAACTTTATAGAGCTTCTGTATTTTATATAGTACAGTGGGCAAATGGACCAGGAAATAAGAAATTAAATATATAATTCCTCTCCGAAGTGGTGGTTGCACCAGGTCAAGAGAATCTAGTGCTAGAGAGTCAACTGAAGTCAATGGGAGTCTTTCCACTGACTTCAAATGGGGCCTTGGATGAGGCCTACAATCAGAATGATATCACCAAGATGCCTATACCTGGCCTTTCCCACCCTCAAAAAAAAGAAAAGAAAAAGCTGTGATTTCACTGCTGGAGCTAGTCCCTCACCCTTCATGTATACCTCGTCCTTTGATTAGCCAACCAATCCTGACTGACTCTCCTCTCTCAAACTGTAAGTGTGGGAATTTTTAAAAAAGAAGATGCATACTTAACATGCATAAGATGTATGCATGCAACTCACGTTGATTTTCATGGGAGTTGTGCCCAGAGATCTGAAGGTCCTAATCGTTTTAAAGGGACATTAAAATAACTTTCACCTTTTACTTTTCACAGCTTTGTTTCAGAAAGATGAATCAGCATATGGATGGAATCTGGGTACTGGCATAAAAATGAGATCGTAAAAGCTACACCACACAAAAACAAACCAACCAAGTTAGAACCCCTCCCAAAATGGAGCTATCATTTCATTCACAAAAACCTAATTCTTAGCATTTTACTATTATTATTATTTCTTAGGCACTGACAAAGTACTTGGTGCTGTACAAGACAGTGATATCAATCTAGAAGACAGATGTATAAAGAGAAGGTACCCAGAAAGATCCAAAAGAAGGTGATGCCTTTGATAATTTCTTCTCTTCATCTTAATCTTAGCCAGTAGCTGAAATATTTTGGAGGCGAAAGCGTTCATAAAAGTAATTTCCTTTCTACAACACTAACATATTTCTTATTACAGAGAAAGTGAAAAAGAATGGCAAAACCTTACAACACAATTATGTCATGACACCTTATTTTATTTTTTTAAACTAGCTGCTAGATAACTGCAAAGCGACTCACTAGATCCAGCCCCAAAGTTACTATCAACAAATTAAAATGAAAATGTTGTCAGTGCACGTACAGATGGTGAAAAAAAATGCTGCAGAAAGGCAACACAAAGCACCAAGCGAGTTGGAAATGGTCGGTGAAAGGCAGAGGACATGCAGTGTAGTTGTTTCATACTCTGGTTATTTTTTGTGAGGTTGCTTTATGTATAATTAACTAATCTTTCCTTTTCTGAAAATAACTTCTGCCTCAGGGCTGTATTATCTTCCTAATTTTTCATCCAAAAAAGTCACATAAAAAGTAGTACAATTTACAATATAAAAATCATAACAGCTAAAAAACTGAATCATGTTCACACAGTAGAAATAAAAATTACCGAGTCTTAATATACAATCAAGCTCTGGTGTTCCCCCTTCCCCCACCTGTTCCATCACCAAAACAAAGAATGAAAGAAACTGATAAAATGCAACTGTTGGGTAAGTAGTGTACTGGCCAAAATTCAGGCTGGGTAATTAATTACATTCTGCTTCTCCAAATTCCCACAGTAGATTGACTTAGAGAAATAACTCTTTTGCTTTCCCTCCTCTAAAAGACCTGCTGTGTAGTGTTTCTATGGCATATGGATTCTGTGTTCCACCTCAGAGGAAGCTGGCAGCTTTATTGGAGAGAAGTTAGAGACATTTATAATAATTGGATAGAGATGACAGCTGAAGATACAAAAGAGCCAGAAGTATATTACAATAAGTTGAAGAGTATGTCAACCCAAGTTACCCAATGTTTGCTTGTTACAATTTCTATAAACAAAATATGAAGCATAAGTGAACCCACAGGACAGTCCGCAATATAGCTATAGTGTCTGTCTGAGGATTGTGACATGAATGGGACAGGAGAGTGCTTGGGACAAATTCAGAAAAAGTCTGGGAAAATCTGATAACTTAGGAAGCTAAGTTTGATTTAAATAAAGTAGTAGACCTTGCTAAAACACATGAAATAGCATCAGCCCAGCTACATTCATATCTAAAGAGGGAGCAGTGTATAGAGTGCTAAAGCCTCACCATGCTTTCAGGGAACCCCTAAAGCAAAACAGGTTTCAGAGTAGCAGCCGTGTTAGTCTGTATTCGCAAAAAGAAAAGGAGTACTTGTGGCAACTTAGAGACTAACAAATTTATTTGAGCATAAGCTTTCGTGAGCTACAGCTCACTCAAAACAGTATCTCAAGTCACAAGCTAGTAGGCTACAAAGGAATGGATAACTATTGTGCTAGCTGTGTTAATAAATCACTTGAGAGACTGGAATTAAAACCATTTTGTTATGAAGCCAATGGTTGAACAATGTGGCTTGAAGTTAAATAGCACTGTTCTGAAATATTTATTTAGAGCAAATGTGAAGTTTATGTAAATAGTAGACTTGATAAATTTTATTTGGTTCTGTATTTGATATTACTGCAAATCATGCAGAACCTTGCTAGTTCTGTTAGCTCTTGAAAAAATTGCTCATATTTAGCCGTGGTGGAGTTCTTTTTGGATGCTGAAGATACCATCAGTAAAACTTCTTTTTTTCCTTTCCTCCATCTGTTCTATCTTAGAGTCTCTCTCTCACTGATTTACCACTTATGTGTAGCTGATGCCCACAGGTTATACCCATGCAAGCAAAAAAACCATCATATGGTGGCAACATATTTCATTTTTCTATTTTAAAACTTCCTCAAATTCTAAACCAAGACCAGGAATGGTTCAGATTTAAGTCCCATTTATCTTACCACCCCTCCTCCCCCCAAAATTCTGGGGGCTTTGATCAATTATTCCAGTTTTGGCCCATCTTTCATTATGTTCCAAAATATTTTTCATCTGGCTGGGATAAAATGTTCACAATTCTATATGAATAAAGCAGTGGGCACCACAAAGATAACAATATTTACCCATCTAACTCACTACTACAGAAAAGTTTTAATGTATTTCCTTTTGTTGTTGGCATTTATTGCAACACATCCAAGCATATGAGAACAGGTTTTCCCTGGTCTGTCTAGCCCTGATCAACTTTGCAGGCCAAGTTCTACATGCCCACCCTCCTAGCACAGACTCAGGAATATAGGTCATGTGGTGTGATTAGCACCATGCACCTTTCCAAGAGAAACTGATCTTGATCTAATTTTCTCCCCAGTGGAAATGTAGAGGCACCATTAAAATATTGAGTCAGGTAATTTTTGGAAACTCATGGACAGGATTTTTGTGTCTGTGTGTGTGGTTAAGAATTATATTCATATACTATTTTCAAATGACTTTTCCTTTTACCCAACAGACTAAACTGGTACTAAATTCATATTTAAGCATAACGTATGCTATGCATAGTAACAAATCCTTGCAGCAGTCAGGCTTAAATCTTATTATCTGTTTAATTTAATATTAATGTAAGCAGAGTCCTAATGAGCTCTCCCCTGACATCTAGTGATGAGCTGTGGAAAAAGACTTCAGGAGCTGAGCTCATTTGCATGGACACACCCAGCCTGCCTAGGTGCTCAGCATGATGGGATTGTTTGCTCAAATGATCACTTGTGGCTGGTGTTGGATCCCAGTCTTCTTGTTATTTGGGTAGGAGTAATAAAGTAAGGAGTAACAAACATTATTGTGTGAACCCAGGGCAGCAGAACTGTACCTGGCATACCACATTGGAGGGACTCACCCTCAACTGAATGGCACTTGCTAGGCAGGGGACATGCCAGGGTTGTGTTCCAAAGTCCAATGAGTTGAGAGAGGATAGGGAGATGTATGTATACCTGGTAATGTGGGCTCTAGGTAAGGGTCTTAGATACCATTTGACCCTTCCTCTCTCCATGGTATAATAAAAGAGCTAATTTAGACTCAAGTGAGAGTCTTGTTACATGCTGCAGAGCTGAAATCACCAATATCTAAGGGTATATCTACACTACCAAATTAGGTCAAATTTACAGAAGTTGAATTTTTAGAAAGTGATTTTATACACTCGATTGTGTGTGTCCCTACTTAAAACCATTAAGTCGGTGGAGTGCATCCACAGTACCGAGGCTAGCATCAACTTCCAGAGCATTGCACTGTGGGTAGCTATCCCGCAGTTCCCGCAGTCTCCGCCGCTCATTGGAATTCTGGGTTGAGATCCCAATGCCTGATGGGGCAAAAAACATTGTCACGGGTGGTTCTGGGTATATGTCATCAGGCTCCCATTCCCTCCCTCCCTTCGTGAAAGCAATGGCAGACAATTGTTGCATGCCTTTTTTCATGGGTTACCCATGCAAATGCCGTACCACGGCAAGGATGGAGCCTGCTCAGCTCACCGTCACCATATGTCTCCTGGCATATGGCAGGCTGGCAGACATGGGACTGCATTGCTACACAGCAGTAGCTCATTGCCTTGTGGCAGTATATAGAGCAGTACAACTAGTAGCTGTCCTTGTCATCTCCTGGGTGCTTTGGCTGGCCTTGGCCAGGTCAGTCGGGGTGCCTGGGCAGACATGGGTGCTCCTGGTAGACCTTAGTAAGGTCTGTCAGGGGCACTTGCATATAAATGGGAGTGACTCCGGTCAGTCTCTTCTTTCAGTTTTGTCTAATGGAGATTCAGTCCTGCCTGGAATATTGGCAGAGAAGGATAGCTCTCCTAGCCAGCAGCACTGTCTGCTGCCAGCCTACCCCTCCCTCCCTCCGTGAAAGCAACGACCAACAATCATTTTGTGCCTTTTCTGTGCGGGCGCCATATTGCTGTCAGCAACGACATCCACCCACCGCTTCCACTGCCACTCTGCTCTCCTGCTCATGCCATACCACAGCAAGCATGGAGCCCACTCAGATCACCGTGGCAGTTGTGACCGCTCTAAACACCACGCGCATTATCATGCAATATATGCAGAACTTGCAAAAGCAGGTGAGTAGGCGATGGCAGCGCGGTGAGGAGAGTGATGAGGACATGAACACAGACTTCTCTCAAAGTACGGGCCCTGGCAATTTGGCTATCCTGGTGGCAATGGGGCAGGCTCATGCTGTGAAATGCCTCTTCTGGGCCCGGGAAACAAGCACAGGCTGGTGGGACTGCATAGTGTTGCAGGTCTGGGATGCTTCCCAATGGCTGCGAAACTTTCGTATGCATAAGGGCACTTTCATGGAACTTTGTGACTTGCTTTCCCCTGCCCTGAAACGCAAGAATACCAGGATGAGAGCAGCCCTCACAGTTCACAAGCGAGTGGCGATAGCCCTCTGGAAGCTTGCAATGCCAGACAGCTACCAGTCAGTCAGGAATCAATTTGGAGTGGGCAAATCTACTCTGGGGGCTGCTTTGTTGCAAGTAGCCAACACGATCACTGAGCTGCTATCAAGAGTAGTGACTCTGGGAAATGTGCAGGTCATAGTGGATGGCTTTGCTGCAATGGGATTCCCTAACTGTGGTGGGGCGATAGATGAAATGCATATCCCTATCTTGGGACCGGACCACCAAGGCAGCCAGTACATATACCGAAAGGGGTACTTTTCAATGGTGCTGCAAGCACTGGTGGATTACAAGGGACATTTTACCAACATCAATATGGGATGGCCGGGAAAGGTACATGATGCTCGCATCTTTAGGAACTCTGGTCTGTGGGAACAGCTGCAGGAAGGGACTTACTTTCCAGACCAGAAAATAACCATTGGGAATGTTGAAATGCCTATAGTTATCCTTGGGGACCCATCCCACCCCTTAATGCCAGGCTCATGAAGCCATACACAGGCACCCTGGACAGTAGTCAGGCTGTTCAACTAAGGCTGAGCAAGTGCAGAATGGTGGTAGAATGTGCATTTGGATGTTTAAAAGCACGCTGGTGCAATTTACTGACTTGGTTAGACCTCAGCAAAACCAATATTCCCATTGTTATTACTGCTTGCTGTGTGCTCCACAATCTCTGTGAGATTAAGGGAGAGACATTTATGGCGGGGTGGGAGGTTGAGGCAAATCGCCTGGCCGCCGATTACGTGCAGCCAGACACCAGGGCAGTTAGAAGAGCACAGCAGGGCACGCTGCGCATCAGAGAAGCTTTGAAAACCAGTTTCATGACTAGCCAGGCTATGGTGTGACAGTTCTGTTTGTTTCTCCTTGATGAAAACCCGTCCCATTTGTTCACTCTACTTCCCTGAAAGCCAACCGCCCTCCCGTCCCCTGTTCTATCACCGCTTGTAGAGGCAATAAAGTCATTGTTGTTTCAAATTCATGCATTCTTTATTAATTCCTCAAACAAATGGGGGGATAACTGCCAAGGTAGCCTGAGGGGGATGGTGGAGGAGGAGGGGAGGAGGGAAGGACAAGGCCACACTGCACTTCAAAATTTATTGAATGCCAGCCTTCTGTTGCTTGGGCAGTCCTCTGGGGTGGAGTGGTTGGGTGCGCGAAGGCCCCCCCCCACTGCGTTCTTGGGTTTCTGGGTGAGAAGGCTATGGAACTTGGGGAGGAGGGTGGTTGGTTACACAGGGGCTGCAGCGGCGGTCTGTGCTCCTACTGCCTTTCCTGCACCTCAACCATATGCTGGAGCATATCATTTTGGTCCTCCAGTAGCCTCAGCATTGAATCCTGCCTCCTCTCATCACGCTGACGCCACCTCTCCGCTCGCTCGTCCCTTCTGTCCTCTCACTTGTCCCTCCTCTCGTCTCACTCGTCCCTCCTGTCCTTGCGTTCATTTTGTGATTTCCTGGACCCTGACATTGTCTGCCTCCATGCATTGTGTTGGGCTCTTTCAGCGTTGGAGGCCTGCATGAGCTCAAAGAACATTTCATCGCAAGTGCGGTTTTTTCGGCTTCTAATCTTTGATAGCCTCTGGGATGGAGATAATAGGGGGAGCGTTGAAACATTTGCAGATGCGGGAGGGGAAAAAAGGGAGATTAGTCTTTAAAAGGAGACATTTTAGAGAACAATGAGTAGACTCTTTCATGGTGAACCAAGCTGTTAACATTACATAGCAGGTGTGGTTTCTTTACAAGGTCGCATTTTGCCTCTTATATCGAGGGCCTGCCGATATGGTGTGAGAGATCACACATGTAGGGCCGGCGGGCAACAGAATTCGGCTTGCAGGCAGACATGGTAAGCCACAGTCTTTCGGCTTCTTTAACCTTCTTAACATGTGGGAATGGTTTCAAACAGCAGCACCTTCATTTCACATGCCAAGCACCCTTTGCATTGGCCCTTTAAAATGGTTTGGACATTTAAAAGGAGGGGCTGCAGTTTTCAGGTTAACGTGCAGCACAAACCCAACTAACTCCCCCCCCCCACACACCCAATTCTCTGGGATGATCGCTTCACACCTCCCCCCACCGCGTGGGTAACAGCGGGGATGATTTCTGTTCAGCCACAGGCAAACAGCCCAGCAGGAACGGCCACCTCTGAATGTCCCCTGAATAAAATTCCCCTATTTCAACCATGTGACCATGAATGATATCACTTTCCTGAGGATAACACAGAGAGATAAAGAATGGATGTTGTTTGAATGCCAGCAAATACTGGGACCATACGCTGCCATGCTTTGTTATACAATGATTCCAGACTATGTGCTGCTGGCCTGCCATGGTAAAGTGTCCTACCATGGAGCACAGAATATGCTGCCCTCCGCAGAAACTTTTGCAAAGGCTTTGGGAGTAGCTCCAGGAGAGCTTCATTGAGATATCCCTGGAGGATTTCTGCTCCATCCCCATACACATTAGCAGACGTTTCCAGTAGCTGTACTGGCCGCGAATGCTTCCCAAGTCTTCAGGGCAAATTAATCATTAAACATGCTTGCTTTTATACCGTGTATTATATTTACAAAGACACTCACCAGAGCTGCCTTCTCCACCTTCAAGGTCCGGGAGCCCAGGTTGGGAGAGTATTGGCTCAAAGATGATAAACAGTTCCTGGCTGTTGGGAAGAATGGTTTCGCCACTTGCCTGGTGTGCGCTATCTTCAACCTCCCCGTCCTCATCATCTTCCTAATCCCCAAAATCCTCATCCCTGTTGCATGAGACTCCCCCTTGCAGGAGTCCACGTACAGGGATGGGGCAGTGGCAGGGGCAGCCCCTAGAATTGCGTGCAGCTGATCATAGAACCGGAATGTCTGGGGCTCTGACCCCGAATGGGCATTTACCTCTTGGGTTTTTTGGTAGGCTTGCCTAAGCTCTTTAAGTTTCACTTGGCACTGCTGCGGGTCCCTGTGATAGCCTCTGTCCTTCATGCCCTTGGAGATTTTTTCAAATATTTTGGCATTTTGTCTTTTGGAATGGAGTTCTGATAGCATGGATTCATGTCCCCATGCAGCGATCAGATCCAGTACCTCCTGTTCGGTCCATGCTGGAGCTCTTTTGTGATTCTAAGACTCCATCATGGTCACCTCTGCTGAAGAGCTTTGCATGGTCACCTCTGCTGATGAGCTCACCACACTGGACAAACAGGAAATGAAATTCAAAAGTTTGCGGGGCTTTTCCTGTCTACCTGGCCAGTGCATCTGAGTTGAGAGTGCTGTCCAGAGTGGTCACAATGGAGCACTCTGGGATAGTTCCTGGAGGCCAATACTGTTGAATTGCGTCCACATTATCCCAAATTCAACCCAGCCAGCTCAATTTCAGTGCTAATCCACTCGTTGGGGAGGAGTATAGAAATCGGATTTAAGAGCCCTTAAAGTCGGAAAAAATGGCTTTGTAGTGTGGGTGGGTGCAGGGCTAAACTGATCTAACGCTGCTAAATCCGACCTAAACTCGTAGTGTAGACCAGGGCTAAGACAATGGAAATTAGGTACTTAAGTACCTTTGAAAATCTTTTCCCCTCCTAAACCTCAGTCATTATATAGGGTTATAAAAATAGATTTGAGATCCTAACTTTAGTCACCATTTTAAAAAACCCTTGGTCCTAATAACCAGAGGTGCTCAGGACCCACTACGTCCAATTGTAATTATGGGTAATCAGTCCTCTGAAGATCAGGGCTTTTTCAACTTCATTCAGCTCCCTTGAATTTACGCATTATTATACAGTCTTTAATTACATGATCCTATACTATTGTTTAGTCTGGAGAAGAAAAGACTGAGAGGGGACACGAAAACAGTTTTCAAGCACATACAATGTTGTTCCAAGAAGGAGAGAGAAAAATTGGTCTTAACCTTTGAGGAGAGGACAAGAAGCAATGGGCTTAAATTGCAGCAAGGGCGGTTTAGGTTGGACATTAGGAAAAATTTTCTAACTGTCAGGGTGCTTAAGCACTAGAATAAATTGCCAAGGGAGGTTGTGGAATCTCCATCATTGGAGTTTTTTAAGAGCAGGTTAGACAAACACCTGTCAGGAATGGTCTAGATCAGTGGTTCTTAAGCTGGGGTGCATGCATCCCCTGTGGGTGCGAGATGCCCTTTCTGGGGGTGTGAGACATGCCAGAATTTTTTAGAAGGTTAATCATCGAAAACACAAATTAAGCACAGGCACATAAGTACAACTACTTTGTTTCATCAAACCTCTGTATTTATTAACGTTATACATTTTGTAATGATTACTGTAATATACAAACAAAAAAATATATTTAGGTTTAAAGAACTGACCTTTTTCAATGATTTTTGATAAGGGGTGTGAGAACATATTTTGATTTTTGATAAGGGATGCAAGAACATATTTTGAGAACCAAAGGGGTGCAGGCTGCAGTAAAGGTTAAGAACCACTGGTCTAGATAATACTTAGTCCTGCCATGAGTGCAGGGGACTGGACTAGATGACCTCTCAAGGTCCCTTCCAGTTCTATGATTCTATTTTTTCCACAGGACCCCTGCCTTATTCAGTATACAGGAAAGCTCTTTCCAAAGGTTCCTCATACAATCTCAATCTCTCTCCCCACCTTCTCCCCAGTTCCTTGTCCTAGCTTCCTTGCCCAACAGCCTCAGCTTCCTCTCCATCCCATTCCAACACCAAGCTCCCAGTTTCCTTGCCCAGTCAGTCCCAGTTTCCACCCAGCCCCCAGTCACAGCCTCCTCCCCCCAAAAAACCTCCCAGTCACAGCTTCTGGATCTCCCCTATATCCCTCCAGTTCCAGTCTCACTAGTCTCCTTTGAGTCAGATGACTTCTTCCTCTATGCTGCCTGGGTGCCAACAGAGAGGGAGCATAGGGAGCACAGAAGAACTGCTCTCTGTTGCAGTGTCTGGGTCCACCCCCGCACAGAGCAGCAATTACAGGAGAAGTCTTAGTGAGCCCCTGTAGCCCCAGATTACGATTCTGTACTATCTCTCTGTGGGGATGCTGTATGCACAGTCTGGTCAGTGCTAGGAGTTGTGAGGGGATAGAGTATGCTCAGTGAGGACAAAATTTTTGGTGACTTTAGCTGCTAAACTGTAAGTCTAATGAATATGCACAAACTAAGATTTTGCAAAGGTTTATAAATTGGCCAAATTTGGTGGATTTTCACAGGGATGCCAAAGCACTTCCCTGACATAAGGGCCATGCCTCCTCCTCCCACCCTCCTTCCCCATCATTTCAAGTCCTGATCCAAAGCGGGAGGGAACTATAGCTTTCCAAAGACAAGGTGACCAGATTTTTTTTTTAACATTGCAAACCACCTCAACATTTCCTAGCCTAGTTTCTTGGAAGTGACTCAACTGGTTTGGCTGAAACTTTCCAGAATTCAGGCTGTGGCAGACACCCAGCATGGACAATTTCAGGCCAAATGGTTGCAGTTTGGCAAAGTTTTATAAGCAATTGAAAATAGGGTCTTATAGTAGGAAGTGTTGAGCAATCTTCAAAATAGGTAGTGCTACCAGCCCCACATATAACTGTAATATGTTTATTGGATAGTCAAGAAACCCTTCTTTTAGACAAGGCTGCAAATAAACATACACACTTTTGATACTGTGCACTCTACTTAATGCCTATCACTTAACTAAATAATCTGCTTATGTGCATAAAATCATGCTATCCTGATCTGACTATAGCTAATTGCATATGTTGTTAATCCTGTTAATTGCTTATCAGCTAATTGCCTAACTTGGTTTTTTTTTATCATATCAAATTGAGGTCCAGATGCTCAATGCATCTTATAACTAAACACCCAGGATACTGTAAAATATTTATAAGATGTTTGCCATTCATCAGTCTCTTAAACTGTGCAGTAAAACATAACAGAAAATGTCACTGGGATGTATAAAAAATGGTTATGGTTATGACAGGAAAATCTTCACAAGAATGAAGAAGGCAGAAAACAATAGCTTTGCAGAAAGCCTTCAACTCTTCATTCTTCTAAATACCTAATACTGGATAACTCCACACTTCCCTTAGGTATATATTCTGAGGGTAGTCCTGTGGCCATGTCCAAAAACTAAATGCTTTTTATTGCCTTTGGACCACTATTGTTCCGACATACCTCTTAGAACTGGGGAGTTACATATTATTCTTGTTGTTAAACTCAGAGATCTTTCCTTTCTTATTTGTAACTGCATTTCTAAACAAATGACACATTGGCCACTGGTCAAACAAGATTGTTTTTTGATGGCCTCATTTACTAATACTCTTGTAGTCAGTGTTTAGGCACGCTGTTTAGACTGACAGAATCTGTGGAGAAGAGGCTTTGGTATTAAATAGGGAAACTGCTTTATGTGAAGGTTCTGGGGCCTGAGATAGAAGAAGTCTCTATATAGTGTCAGGAATGTCTAAAGCACAGACTTGATAGAGAAACTGCTTTTTGTGTGAAGGCCTCAGCATCTCAAACTGGGAGAAGCTTTCCTTAATGGATCTCTGGAGCACTAGTCTGGGACGGGTTTCAGAGTAGTAGCTGTGTTAGTCTGTATCCGCAAAAAGAAAAGGAGTACTTGTGGCACCTTAGAAACTAACAAATTTATTTGAGCATAAGCTTTCATGAGCTACAGCTCAATTCATCGGATGCATTCCTGAAATTGATAGATTTCTACTCCACACGGCTAAATTCAGTGCCTTGCATAATGACAGGTTTCAGATGAAGTGAGCTGTAGCTCACAAAAGCTTATGCTCAAATAAATTTGTTAGTCTCTAAGGTGCAACAAGTACTCCCTTTCTTTTAGTCTGGGATGCTTGCTCTTCATGGGAGGAGTGGGCTTCCAGCAGCCTTCCTTCCCACAAAATTGTGCTGGCTATAGTTGGGTGTCCTCAATCATCTTCCC
Source organism: Dermochelys coriacea (assembly GCF_009764565.3). NCBI lineage: Eukaryota > Metazoa > Chordata > Testudines > Dermochelyidae > Dermochelys > Dermochelys coriacea. Next base: position 200,297,645 of record NC_050069.1, read on the forward strand.
GTAAACTCTCTGCAGCCCACGTGCTGGTATTTTTGCTTGCTTTCTAAAGTAATTCATGATGAGAATAGTAAATGTAGACAAGAAATACAAACTGCATAGGATCAGTATAATAAAGCATGTCTCATGTCTACCTTATCATAATCCTCAAGTAAAATTTATAAATGGTAACATTGCTTCCATTCAAGCAGCTGGAAGTCACACTTTTTTAGTTGATTAAATCCTTGGTTTTGGATGTTTTCCAAGAGCAATATTTATGATTTCTTAAATATCTTATTACTATTACCTGTATCTGATCATTAGTGTATTGGTATCATTTTTATCAGTTATTTTCATTAATTTGTTTTATATAATTTTTAGGTATGTACCAGACAAATCTTTATAAAACATTGAAAAGCATAAAAAAAGCAATCTGAATCTCTGAGCCATCTGATTCTCCACTGTCTGAGTTCATCTCTCTTTTGGGATCTTTAATGCAAGAAAGATACAACTGTTTCTATAAGGAAAGTAAGGGCACACAAAAACATCCTCAAAATCAGTCTCACTTACAGAACAAAAGTCAGATTTTGTGTTCCTTTTTGTAGTCATCCTGTTCCTTCTCTTCTCTTCAATACACTGATGCAATCTGGATAAAATAAAATCTGTGATGCTTGGTATAAATGCTTTGTGGTTTTCCTTGCTAGCTGTAAAAATCTTGTGCTGGCAGTTTGTACTTGAACAGGTGACCACTGCTGTTCTTTTTCTAGTCCCAAATTTCAGTTTGTTTAGAGACACCTGTCTGACAGAGTCTACTTGATCTTTGTCTCAAAAACATCTGTGTTAGTAGGTATAAGAACCTGGGATTATGGGGGGCTCTAGGCTGCTGAAGTAGCTGCGCCACTACAATCTATCTGTGAAGCAAGGTTCAGCAGGAAGTATCTCACAGCACACCTCACAACCCACTGATTGGCCAACACCCAGTATTTAAATCCAGAAGCCAGCAAGAGGAGCTGTCTGAACAATGAGGCAGGCTACCTGCCTATTTTGCATGGCCGAATGGATGCGACATCTGAGTTTAGATCAGAAGATTGAGGGTTCAAGTCCATTTGTGGTTGATTTCTGCTCCAGACTGTGCTTGTAGTAGACTGTGGTTTGTGACCCCACTTTGTCCTTGACTTTCCTATTTGATTGCTGCTTAAAACTTGGTGCCTGATTCTGGCTTCCTGATATCCTGACCTGGCTCAACTCTGACTCTATCTGCCTGCAACTTCATGCCTGACCCTGACTTCCTGGCATTCTGACCTGGCTCGCTTTTGACCCTGAGACTCATCTCCCAATCGCAACTTAGCAGCTGACCAGGGCACACTGGCTGCCTATGGCCTGGCCCTGACACTAGTGTATTCATATAGACTATGTAGTGATACATTTCTTAAGGGCATTCCCTACCATAGTACCAGGCCATCCCTTCTTCACAGTGTTGTTATCCAGTATCTGCTTTATTTTTCAACTCCATTGAGGTCTGTGTCTCTGAGAAGACCTCTGTTCCTCTCACTTTGTCCTTGACCTCAGAGAGTCCTTTCTCAACAGTAGTACATATTTTCCTTCTCCCTGCTTTTGCTTCCTGGAGAGCACGCAGATGCCAATTTACCTTTTCTTTGGAACCATTTCCCCTGTTATTTCCTGTCAGTCAACCTGTATCATTTGATGAAGCTAATTGGGAAATACCAAACTGCTTCAAAACTCCTTCCGTACATGTTGGCATGTCTGACATGCACCTCTTGGCCCATTGCTCTTTGCTCTTCAAAGTAGTTTGAAGCTTCCGTACTCATCCAAAAGGAAACAAGCCAGTTCTTAGAGCTGATGCAGCACACATCCTTCTCTTAATATCCCTTCTGCCAAAATAGAATAGTCTCTAATTAATAATTGGTATCAAAGATGATGACATAAAACGGGCTCTGCATAGTTGTGTAAGTGTTTGCATAACATGTTAACCCTTTTATTAGAATACATTTTTCCTTGGATTTTTGCCTGCACTTTCAATGGGCCTTCCCCCCCATTGATCCAGTCCCATGCCTACACCAGTCTCTTCAAAAGTGATGCTGCTGTGCAACAATGCTTTATTGAAGCTCCATCTTCAAGTTAAACATTTACTTTGATATATAAAAAAAATCTAACTGGGAGGTTTATTATTTATTTATTGATTGATTTATCTATTTATTTATTATTGGCCCAGATTTACCTCTCCCATTGTGAAAAACCCATGAAAAAATGGGCTCAATAGATGAAATTTCTTTGACCATGAGTTCTCATCCCGGGGGGGGGGGGGGGGTCACAACCTGCAGCAGGTCAAGAACCGGGATCAAGGGGTCACAACCACCTTGCTCTTCCCATATAGTTAAATGGGAGGAGGCTCCTGGCTAGCGGGGAGTGGGCTCTTTGTATGGAACAGGTTGAGAACCTCTGTCTTTGAGGTTTGTCTGGCAGAATTTCTTCTTGAGTGTTCCATCAGGGAGAATGTTTGCACCCCATGGAGTAGACCACCAGACTCATCACAAACCTGCTGAACCTCTAGGCAGTTCCATGGGCCAGGGTTTACTGTGCAGAGGCCCCTTGCCCCTGCACTGGCTGTGACCTCTGACGCCTCTCCTTCCTTGGCAGCGTGACTCCACTGAGGTTGAATTACCGTGATCTTTTCCTTGTGTGATGGCCTCTCAGACCCACAGAGTAGGGGAGTTCCATAGAAAAGATAATACAGCCAGGTTCCCTGATGGTGTTGTTTATTTTTTTGTTATGAACCACTGATCTGGAAGGGACGATGTGTCTGCCTTGGCCTGCCAACTACTTCTCCCTTGGCTGTCCTATTCCTCTCTGTATACAGACAACTGAACCCATGGAATGCCTTCTGTGAGTCTGAAGGTGGGGAGCGCAGTGCCATGGTGGTAGCTGACACTCCCTGTCTACCTGGAAGAGGGGGAAATCTGACTGCAGCAAGGACCCCCTGTGTGCAATCCAGAAGGCACAATCTGGAACATCATTACTATTATTAGCATCATACCTTTACACGGTGCTTTACAAACATAGAGTAAGACACATTCATTGCAGATGGTGGACATAATATACTGCCTCTATCCTTAAAATGAAGATGGCACTTTCAGTGACATCGCTAATCTCAGTTAGTTATATCTTTCAAACCTCTTCTCCTTTTGTTTTCAACAAGAATTCATCATGCTTTTTCTTTGCTGAGAAATTAATTCTTTCAAAGCCTCATTAAAAACATCCTTCCAGTTTTGCTTTATCTGAATGTGGAAGGGGAAGCATTTTTTTCCAGTTTAAAAATGTTTTAGACAATTGGGCTTGATTCTTATCTCACCCATGCTAGTGTTAATCTGGAGTAATTTCAGGGAAGCCAATGGAATTATATGATGTAAAATCAATGTAAGAATGACCAGAACCAGGTCCTTGTTTTGATCGTGGTTACTTTAGAAATTACATTTTTTTTCAGTCAACTTGGACATGTACTTTATTTGGTGTTAAATGCAATCTAATGCCTTTGCCATGTTCAAAGGAATGTGTTTGAAGTTACAAAGACTTAAAAATTGCATTCGTACTGTGCACAAATACATTTTTCCCCTTAACTTCAGAAAGCGGTGCCAGGGCGAATGCCCAGAATATTTATACCCACAGAGATTTGAAAGACCACATTCTCATGGCAGCAAGAGCAGCAGTTTATAACATTTTCAAGCCAGTGGTATGATAATTATATTGCATATTTATAAATGAATCATGGGATGAATAAATTATGGGACTTAGAGTAATTTACAGCTTCAGGGTTAGGAATTGATGACTGCTTTAAAATAAGTAGCCTTAATGTGTAGGTCTCTTTTAGGCCTTTTCCTTTGCCCAGTAAATTTAATAGCAAAACTCTCCTTGACTTCAATGAAAACAACATTGGACCCTTGCCCAATTTTGAAAATTAAAAGTGTTTGATTCTGGTCAGTAAATGGATGGTGACTGCTTAAGAACATCACCATTTCTAGGTTTGTTGCTGGTAACATTGGCTTTGCTTAATGATATCATATATATTTAAATTAGACTGAAAGATTTCAGGGGAAATGCTGGCCTTATGAAAGCAATGGTAAAGCTCCCATGGACTTCAATGAGGCTACATTTTCACCCTTTATGTACCAAAGGCCTTTCTGGTGTTCTGCAGTGTTATATGTAAGGCCTGGGTTTGATTCCTGCTGCTATTTTCTCAGTCCCTGGAACTTTAGTGAATACAGCAGATACCGAATGCATACACAAAACCCTGCAGCCATACCACCGAAGATTATGCCTTTGTTAAATATCACAAGATAAGCTATGTTGGGCAAGGTCAGTATTAGATAGGAAACTTCCAAGGAAAAAGCCAGTCTATGACACACGTAACTTTTGTGTATCTTATTATGGCTGCTATTTCATCTCATACAGAACCTTTTCCTGCACATCTGTTTGCATAACTTTGTCACCTTTGTTTCATAACAATACTTTACATTTGCTCTATAGAGCAATTTTATCTGGGGCTCCTAGAGTGCTTTTACAAACATTGGTATATTGATTTTGATATTTTTATCTTTTGTTTAAAAAAGTATGAAAAACCCTGTGTTAATTTAGCAGGCTGAGATCTTAATCACACAGTAGTTAAGTAATTCAGACTTAAGACAACCACAGATGCAAGTATGTAGCATTTTGAATTATTGTGGATATTTTGTGTAATCGTATAATAATTATTTAAAAAGAGAATCCTAGCAGATAATGTTCCTATGATGATAGTATTACAGTGCCTAGGAGCCAAAGTCATGGGCAAGGACCTCACTGTGCTAGGTTCTGTACAAACAGACTAAAAGACAGTCCATGCTGCAGAAAGATTACAATCTATGTATAAGGCAAGAAACAATAGATGGAGACAGGCAGGCAGGCAGACAGAGGAGTACAAGGAAACAATGAGACAGTCTTGGCCAGCATGATAGGTTGTGGATAGATCAGCAGCCTTGCCACTGTCAAGTTTGGTTTTTTTTGTAAGCTTTATGGGAAAGGAAAGTTTTCAAAGAGGGATTTTAAGGATGATAATGAGTTAGTTTTGCAGATGTTCATTCTCGCTTCAATTAACAATATTATTCACTACTGGGTGAAATTAACTGCAGTGTAGAGAGCCCACACAAGCCCCATATTAATAGTTCAAGTGTGGCTTAAGTGGTGTGTAAGGTCTATGCAGCCTCAATGCATGGGTTGAATTTCACCCTATTGTGAATAAGCATTATTAACATTATTATTATTAAGTTGTGGGGAGAACATTTTTCTGGACAGTAGTCAGAGTCTCTGTATATATAAGCATATCTGTGGTGCTCATCACCATAACATCTGAGCACTTTACAAAATGAGTACTGTTTAGGCTAGGACAACTTCTGACTACTCCCCAGGCTGGCTGCCAGAGGCGGGAGGGGGCAATACAAAGAGATGCCAGGGAGACGAGGTGGTGCTGCTAGCAGCGAGATGAGCTGTGCCTTGCAAGTGGGGTAGGATAGAGAAAGAGGTAGATGACGGGGAGGGGAGTGGGTTGCAAGTCAGTGGGGAATAGGTGCTCCTGGTTTGTTTTTCTCAGATCAAAGATTTGCAGTGTTCCAAGAGCACTGCAACTTTTTCATTCCATAATATGTGGGCAGGAAGTGGGGCTGGTGAGGATTTGCGGTAGACTATTCTGAAATTCTGCCCTGGCCAGTGCATTAAGATTCAGAGATGCTACCTGCAATCTTATCTTTGACAGAAATCCTGCCAGCATACTAGGAGGTATATGCTGTGGAGAGCAACTTTGCTGCTTTTCTGAACAGAACAACATGCTTCCCTACTACTGCCAGCTGGTGCTGTTACTGATTGCAGAATATACAGAACCTTGCTGGGATGGGGGCAGGTGGGTGTGATTACACACCCCTCAGCTGATGATATGTAAGCTAGCATATTAGCCAGTTATCTCTCTTTGGGATTACTTGAGTGCTATGGAAGGGTTTTGTCCTGCTTTTGTAAACAGCAGATCTTTTCCACTTCCTTACCTTCCCCTGCCCTGCCCCGCCCCACCATCTTGTCCTAAGACAGGGCAGGATTTACTCTCACTTGGTTTTGTGTGTAACATTCATCGTAGGGCATGAAATGTTGAATTATTTTGTGGCAGGGTTTTTTAAGTCATGGAATAATGCACACGACACACCAAGAATTGCACATCAGAAACCATGGCCTGGCTTTGTTCATTGCTGTATTACTTTACTTCCTCACTACAAGTCTTTCTGTCAGGTGCTAGGGAATTCCTTTGACTGATAGGCAAATGCCTTGCTCCCAGAAAATGGCCCAGTGGAGATGATGCACTTTAATTTAACATGTGCTTTTAATTTTGTACGAAATGTGTTGTAAATTTAATCCATTTAAGATCATAAAAATCTTCCTATAGAATTCTTTAAAAAAAGGGGGGGGCATGCCCTATGTCTAAACACATAAGTAAAGATGCATAGCCATAAACAATATCACTTAACAAGAGCAGAAGTATCCTTTTCCTATTTAAGGAACTAATTCTACAACTCTTGCTCATGTGAGTAGTTATTATTCACGCGAGAGTCGCTTTGACTTCTGTGACACTACTGGGCAGTAAAGGTTGCAGTATCTGGCTTAATAGCAGTAAAGTATCTTCAATATATGGCAGAAGCATGCTTAGTTCAGGCAAGTACTGTGGTCTTTTAAAAAGAATGAATCCTAGAAATTCATAGATCTGTCAGCAGGAGTTCGGGGACAGAAATAACCCTACTTCACTGATGCACTAACAGACACTTTGCAGACAATGCAGCAATAGATGTTGTGATGGGTTCCCCCCACGGGATGCTGCCTGGAACTTGGGAATGACTGAGCCCCCGACCCATCAGCCTGGGCTCCCTTTACACTGTACTGCTGTGCCCAGCCTGCTAAGTCCTCTCCCAGGCTCCAGTCTGCACTTACAACAGCACACATATAGGTAGGGGCACACCCAGCTGCGGTTACATGCAGATGCTGTAGTCAGCTCTGCATGGGGAGGCTTCAACTAAAGAGCTTCCCAGCTACTCAGGCACACACCCCCCTCTGGAGTGTAAACACAAAATTATACTGGTTTTCACTGCACAGGGAACTGTACAGCATAAGCTCATGAAATTCACCCCCCTCTCTCAATGTGGAGAGGAGATATAAAACAACTTTCTGCCCCGAGTTATGATCTGAACACACACTGGTTTTAGACAAAGCAAAAACAAGTTTATTAACTAAAAAAGATAGATTTTAAGTTATTATAAGGGATATCAAACAGATCAAAGCAGTCTACCTAGCAAATAAAGAAAACACGCAAACTCAGATTAATATACTAAAGGGATTGGCTATGAATAGCAGATCCTCATCCTAAGTGATAATACCAGCAGGCTGCAGATTCTTACAACTTAATTTACACTAATTTACAGCTTAAAATCCCCAGGTGTTCTATTCACAGGCTAAAAATCCCTTTAGCCTGGGTCCAACACTTCCCCCAGTTCAGTCTCCCTGTTCCTTAGGTGTTTCCAAGAGTCTCTTTGGTGGGGAGTCAGTGAAGAACTCTGATGATGTCACTCCCCGCTTTATATAGCTTTTGCATATGGCAGGAACCCTTTGTTTCAAAGCTTGGTTCCCATACCAGTCATTGGAAAAACACTGGTATTCCAAGATGGAGTCCAGCACCAGGTGACCTGGTTACATGTCTCTGTAGTATTACAGCAGCCATGAATTGGAGGCTGTTTGTAGTGTCCTCAGGAAGACTCCCCAGGTTCTGGAAGAAAAGCTTCTTCTAAGGCCTATTGTTTTCTTAATGGTTCATTAACCTGAATGGGCCCTTCCCAGCCAGCCATTTAGACTGATAGCCTTTTGCCTAGTGGGTGTTCCTCAGGTGTAAACACATTTGTAATACTGATATATAGGGCTTGGCTACACATGTGAGTTACAGCACATTAAAGGAGCCTGGGGCACACTAGCTCACTACCTATCCACACTGGCAAGGCACGTAGAGCACTCTGACTCCATGGCTAGAGCGCTCCTGGTACTCCATCTTGGCGAGTGGAATAATGTTTTGTGCACCCCTGCTGGAGCGCCGCGGCACCAATGTGGATGCCCTAGTCTGTTAGTGCACTCTGATCGGCCTCCAGAAGTGTCCCACAATGTCTGTTCTAGTCACTCTGGTCATCACTTTGAACTCTACTGCCCTTCCCTCAAGTGACCAACCATCAGACCCACCCTTTAAATTCTCTGGGAATTTTGAAAATCCCCTTCCTGTTTGCTCAGCCAGGCGTGGAGTGCTCTCAGCACATCTTTCCAGGTGACCATGCCTCCATGCGCCAGGATATCGCCAGTATGGAGCAATGGCAAGGTGCTGGACCTCATCAGTGTTTGGGGAGAGGAAGCTGTCTAGTCCCAGCTGCGCTCCAACTGCAGGACTTAAGATCCCTTTGGGTAGATATCAAGGGACATGATGGAAAGGGGCCATGACTGGGACGCACTGCAGTGCAGGGTTAAAGTGAAGAAGCTGCGGAATGCCTACATGCTGTTTCTACAAAGAGCTGGGCGCAATACTTGGGGGCGACCCCACCTCCACTCCAAGTACCACCATGGACACTTCAGAGCCCAGTTCAACAAGGCAGGAGGAGGAGGAGCAAAGTGGGAGTGAGGGTGCTGAGGCGGAGGAAGACACCCTGGCATCCCTAGATGCATGCAGCCAGGAGCTGTTCTCAAGCCAGGAGGAAGGTAGCCAGTCACAGCGGCCAATGCTTGGGGAAGGACAAACACCAGAGGAGGTTCTCGGTAAGCGGCTTCTATTTTGGGAAGGAAGTTATACGGTGCGGGCTCTGGGGGCAAGGAGAGTTAGGGCTGCATGCATGTCTAGATGTGGAATAGGGCGTTGATGTGCTCTCTCAATCGCGTGAATCGGCCTCAATGATCTCTTCAAAGGTCTCATCCAGAACTTGGGCAATGCACTTGCGCAGCTTTTTCGGGAGAGCCACTGTGGTCCTTGTCCGCACCACTGTGCCGTGAGGAGTAGGGGGACCATTGCTGCACACGGGCAAGCTGCATATGGGCCAGGGCGGAAGCCACATTGTAGTAGAAGACCCTCCCTTGCTTCCTAGGTCACCCTCAGCAGCGAGATTTCTTCCAGGATGAACTCCTGTGGAAAATGTGGGGACAGTGTGCAGTATAAGGGCCCTCTGCTGCTGTTGGCTCTCCCCAAGGCACAGAAACCCAGAGGACAGTACAGCCGTGAAACAATCAGTCATGCTTGACCCTGTGCTTACTCACCATTTTGGGGCTCCCGTGGGTTACGTGCGCTTGCTTTGGGATGGGCAAATTCTGCTATTGTGTAGACTGCGCTTGACCTTAAGTACGGGGCAATCATTGCCCTGTCTGGTGTGAACAATGCTGCCTCTGCTAAGTGTTGCATTTTGCCTTTACAGATGCAACCTTGAGATCTCAACTGTCCATGTTATCACCGGCTGAAAGACCCCAAAGAATCAGAAAGAGGCCACGTAGAAGCAAGGAAGACGTTGCATGAAGTCATTCATCATTCAAGTAATGAAAATCAAAAAGTGCAAGAGTGACAGGATAGTGAAAGGAGGATCTGCCAGCAGAATGAGGAGTGCCGGCACAAAAGCACGGTGCTCTGGCAGCAAAGCACGGATTGGCTGATAAGCATCATAGAGTGCCAAGCGCACTCTATCCAAGCGCTCTAGCCATGCCGGCAGAGAACTACCGTACCCACCCCCCACCCCCACCTCCCGCAGCCCTTGTCCCAAGGTGATCTGTGAAAAAAGTCCCAGCTTGCAGCTTCCTGAACATGATTCCAATGGTCGACTTTCCCATCCAAACTGATTAGTTTTCCGAGCCCAAAAGCGCCGTTCCACGGTGGTGAGCATGTCCGTGAATGCCACAAGCAATCTTGTGTCGTATACGTTACTTGCGTCGATATCATCGTCAGAGTCCTCACTGTCACTTTGGATCTTAAGGAGTAACTTGACTGCCAAACGTGATGCACTGGCGAGATTTGTCAGCATACTCCTTAGCAGTTCGGGATCCATTCCTGCAGACCGAAAGGGAAGACAGAGCGCGCAGTACAAAAACTTTAAAAGATGGCGCTAAATGTGTACGGAAGCACAGGGATTGCTGGGATGTGAACCAATGCATCGTGGGGCACTGGGACAGGACCCAGAATACCCTGTCCCCCCACCTCCTTCCCACAAGCCATAGCGCCAGAATGGGAAGAGGTGCTTTGTGGGATAGCTGCCCATAATGCACCTCTACCAATGCCACTGCAAGCACTGCAAATGTGGACACACCAGTGTACTTGCAGCTGTCAGTGTGGACAGACTTCAGCGCTTTCTCTACTGCGCTCTCCGAACGCGGGTTTAATTCAAAGCGCTCTACATCTGCAAGTGTAGCCATGCCCATAGTCAATATTTCTAACTTCAGATACAAAAATGATACATGCATACAAATAGGATAACCATATTCAGTAAATCATTACCTTTCCAATGATATCTCATGACCTATAGTGCACAAAATACATCAAAATTATGCCATAATCATATCATCATAACATTTCTATGAAGAATATGGGGTGCAGTGTCATATGTCATTCTACATTGTTTTTTGTCTGATGTTAAATGGTTTCTAGTGTATAGCAAAATCATGTGGCATGCAAACAATATTGAAAAATGTCGTGTAGCCAGCATTTAAACTTTGCATCAAGGAAAGGATCAAATTGCTGTAACACAATGACTTTTCTTGTACATGTCATCCCAGACAGGCTAATTACTAACAATCAATAAGATTGGCCATACTGGGTCAGACCAAAGGGCTATTTAGCCAATATCTTGTCTTCCGACAGTGGCCAATGCCAGGTGCCCCAGAGGGAATGAACAGAACAGGTCATCAACAAGTGATCCATCCCCTGTCGCCCATTCCCAGCTTCTGGCAAACAGAGGCTAGGGACACCATCCCTGCCCATCCTGGCTAATAGCCGTTGATGGACTTATCCTCCATGAACTTGTCTAGTTTCTTTTGAAGCCCTGTTATAGTCTTGGCCTTCACAACATCCTCTGGCAAAGAGTTCCACAGCCTGCACATTGTGTGAAAAAATACTTCCTTTTGTTTATTTTAAACCAGCTGCCTATTAATTTTCATTTGGTAGCCCCTAGTTCTTGTGTTATGAGAAGGGGTAAATAACACGTCCTTATTCCCTTTCTCCTCGCCAGTCATCATTTTCTAGACCTTTAGGCATATCCCTTATTCATCCTTTTTCTGGGCTGAAAAGTCTCAGTCTTATTAATATCTCCTCATATGGAGGCTAATAATTTTTGTTGCCCTTTTCTGAACTTTTCCAATTCGAATACATCTTTTTTGAGATTGGGCGATCACATCTGCACACAGTATTCAAGATGTGGGCGTACCATAGAGGCAATATGATATTTTCCGTCCTATTATCTTTACCAGTGTTTCTCAGACGTCATTGCACTGCAACCCCTTCTGACAACAAAAATTACTACATGACTCCAGGAAGGGGGACCAAAGCCTGAGCCCCGTTGCCCCGGGCAGGAGGGCCAAAGCTCAAGCCCTGCCCTCTAGTGGGGCACCGGGGCGAAGCTTAAGGGCTTAAGCCCTGGGCAGAGGGGCTGTAACCTGAGCCCTGCCACCTGGGGCTGAAGCCTTTGGGCTTCAACTTCAGCCCTGGGCAGTGGGGCTCATATTTTGGCTTCAGCCCTGGGCCCCAGCAATTCTAACACCAGCCCTGGCAACCCCATTAAAATAGGGCCATGACTCACTTTGGGGTCCCGACCCACAGTTTGAGAACCACTGATCTATCCCTTTCTTAATGATTCCCAACATTCTGTTTGCTTTTTTGACTGACGTTACACATTGAGTGGAAGTTTTCAGAGCTAGCCCCAACAAATAGTGCTTCTTATTTTCCAAGGACTGTAGAAACATTAATGAATCCTCACAACATCCATTTGAAGCAGGTTTTATTGACCTTAGTTGACAGATAACTTCCCTGCCTCGGTTTGCTTATATGATTTGCCCAAGGCCTCATTGGTAGTCAGTGGCAGAGCTGAGATGAAAGCTCACTCAAGGATTTCTGGCCCCTAACCCTGTGCTCAGACCACTGGCCCATGTAGCTGCCTTGGTCAAAGCATATTAAGACCTAGATGTAAGGCAGGACCAGAAGCTCTTTTCATTTACCAATTCCATTGCATCAACTTTTCTATTGATTTGTGCTACAAACAGGTAGAAATAAACCAATAATTTTAAACATCTCTGCCTGCCTCTTCCCCCCCCCCCCACAAATTTTTTTATTTGTAGAATTTTTTCCCATTCATTTTGTTTATTAGGGCAATACTTTGTGTGCTATTGTCCGGGAGGATGGTTGCAGGATTAAGGTATAAAACAGAATTATGAGACCTGAGTTTTAATCTCAACTCTACCTGATTTTACAAACACTAGTCACTGGGGGCTCAACCCTGCAAACACATAGCCAAGTAGTCCCATTGCATGAATATTCTCAGATGTAAAATAATGCTAATCTTAGAAGTGTGCAGGTATATTGAGGCTAAATTTATTAAAGATTGTAAAGCACTCTGTGATCCTTGGATAGAAGGCTGTATATAAGTGAAAAGTAATAGTAAATCACTGGAAATGGATGCATGCATTGGTTCCATGTTATAACTAGGAGTAGCCAAAGGTCAACAGTCCAACATAAGCAGCCAAGCATTTTGGATGCTTGTTCAAACACCCTTTGGTTTAGCTAGACATTGGAATGGTAATCTTTTGAGAATGATTTTTTATTTGATTTCCAGTTGTCCTTGGTTCCAGTCATGGCAGAAATAGCTTTGTCTGTATACTTTAATATTTTCATTTCTGGTTGTAGCCAGAATCATAGACTCCCATCCTGCAACAATTACCCTCTGTGAGTTATCCATGCTCATATAAGAAGTCTATTTGAACCCAGTGCGATTACGTGAGTAGAGCTGAGTGAAATTTTTTGGACAAATGGTTTATTCACTGAAAAATGAAGTTTCAGTCAACCTGAAACTAGTCACAAATTCAACTAATTGTTTTGTCCAATACTTTTTTTTCAGGACTTAGGTGCCATTCACAAAATGGCTGTAGTAGAAGGCAGTGGTAGTGCTACCACCAGCCTTATAACCTTTATCCCAGTGATGAGGGTACTCTCCTGGGATGTGGGACACCCAAGTTCAATTTCCCCCTCTCTCTGTTGTGGAACAGGGTCTCCCACATTGCAGTGGAGTGCCCTGGCCCCTGGATTATAGAGTCATTTTCACTCTCTCTGGTCCCATGACTATTCAAGTATTTTATACAATATGGCACAGCTTCAACAGGAGAGATTGAGAGAGCCCCACTCTAGAATAGCCCATAACCAGGAAGCAGCACTAACACCACCATCTCCTTTTCCTCCAGCCATTTTGGGAATCTAGGCTTTTGTTTCCTTTGCTTTTATGTTAACAAGTGATAAGAAATAATATTAAACAGTTCATTTTGGGTTGCTTAATTTGACCCGAAACAAAACTTTTGTCTTTCAATTCACTGAAATTTTAATTTTTCTCATTCAGTTTGGGTCAAAGCATTTTTTTCACCTATTTATTAGAACTGCCAGCAAACCAAAAATCAGTTCTTCACTCAGCTTTATATATGAATGAGAAAGGATTATGTATGTGAGTAAAGCTTTTAGGATTAGACCCATAGTTTATTGAGTGCTAAAGAGTCCTTAGATTAATAATACTAAATAATGACTGACATTTATCTAACTATGAGTATATGTTTAGTTTGAGTATAGTTTCATTCCTGATATAGGAAAAGCAAAATAATATTGCAACATCAGTGTTTAAGCTACACCTTGCGAAGCAGTATTTTGCTGATGGCTTCTACTTACATATGATTATATGGACTGTTTAAACTGCTTATTGCACAGCATATAGCCTGTAATGGACCGGTAGCTTTAAATAAAAAAGTCTACAGCTAGAAAATTTTGGAGCAAATATGTCTAAGATATAATGCTAACTTAAATAAATAATAAATAAACTAATGTAGAAGATATGCTATTTGTATATCACTTCAAAATATGAAACCTTTGTTTCATTCCAGTTATATCCAGTATGCAGTAAATAGATCTCATAGTGTGATTTATGGGACCAAGAGTTCTACAAGAATTTTAAAATTCACATTTTGCTATTGTGACAAAGCTCTGTCCTTGCCTCCGTGGGTCCCCCGTTTCCTGGCACATTTCACTAGCCTCAAAGGCTCTCTGTGACCCTCCACGTAACCCTTCTTTCTCTAGAGACAAGGGTCACAGTCTACTGAGCCATTTTCATCATAAGCCAGCGAGGGAGGTGAGGAGAAGTTATCCTTCCTTGCATAGTCTCTGTTGTCTCCTGGTCTCAGTGATTAAACGGGGGGCAAAGGTGGTGGGGTGGAGCCTGGGCCCACCCTCTACTGTGGGCTCCAGCCCAGGACCCTAATAGTATCTGCTATGGTAGCTGACCTTTCAGAAACATGACATGTACAATTCCCTGGGCTACTTCCCCCACAGCAGCCCTCACTTCCTCAAGCTCCACTTCACCCTTACCTCAGGGCCTCCTTCCTTGTGCCTGATATGGTATGTACTGCTCAGTCTCTCCAACAGCACAACTTCCTCCCACAGCTCCTGATATGCACACCCACCTGACTAACTGGGAGGCTTTTAACTAGTTTCAGCCAGCCCCTGATTGGCTTCAGGTGTCCCAATCAACATAGCATTCTCCTTGCCTTCTGAAAAGTTCTTAATTGGCCCCAGGTGTCTTAATTGACCTGGAGCAGCTTCCATTTCACTTAACCTGGTACCAGGGATTTGTTTAGCCTGGAGCTAATATATCTATCTCCCACTACTTTCCTATAGCCCATCTGGCCTTGCCCTGTCTCATACCCCCCCCCCCCCGCTCAACACCATAGAGTTGGGCAACTTGGGAAGCCAGCGGTATGCTCGTGACAGACCATCAGCGTTGCCATGGTGGCATCCAGCCCTGTGCCATATGCGGAACTGGAATGGTTGGAGGGATAAGAACCACCTGGTGACCCTTGCATTCTTTTCCTTATTCCGCTGCATCCATTGGATGGGTGCATGGTCCGTCACAAGAGTAAATCGCCAGCCTAAGAGGTAATAACGCAGTGTCTCCATAGGCCATTTGACAGCAAGGCATTCTCTCTCGACTATTGTGTATTTCTGTTCTCTTGGGAGAAGCTTTCTGCTTAGGCAGAGGATTGGGTGTTCTTCTCCCACCATTTGCAACAGAACTGCTCCCAACCCCACGTCGGAAGAGTCTGTTTGTAAAATAAATTCCCTGTTAAAGTCTGGGGCTATGAGTAGGGGGTCATTACAGAGGGCCATCCGAAGGTCTGTAAATGCCCCCTCTGCTGCCTCGGTCCACTTTACCATGTCTGGACCTCAGGCCTTCACCAGGTCTGTTTGGGACTTGGCGTAGTGGCGAAGTGGGGAATAAACCGTCGGTAGTAGCCTACCACGCCTAGGAACGCACGGACCTGCTTCTTTCGGGTCAGCCGGGGCCAGTTTTGAATTGCCTCTAGCTTATTCGTTTGGGGCTTCACTATGCCCCTTCCCACAATATATCCCAAGTACCTAGCCTCTGCTAGCCCTATGGCGCATTTAGCGGGATTAGCAGTAAGGCCAGCCTGCCTTAAGGTGCGCAGTACTGCCTCAACTTTCTCCAAGTGGGTTCCCCAGTCTGGCGTATGGATGATGACATCATCTAGGTATGCAGCTGCATAACTAGTATGGGGGTGCAACAGCTTATCCATGAGGCGCTGGAATGTGGCTGGGGCCCCATGTAGCCCAAAAGGGAGGAAGGTGTACTGGAATAGCCCATCCAGGGTGAAGAATGCTGTCTTTCCTTTAGCTTCTTTGGTCAGAGGAATCTGCCAGTACCCTTTTGTCAGATCCAGTGTAGTCAAGAATCGGGCACTACCCAGTCGATCAACTAGTTCATCGATGCGTGCTATGGGGTATGCATCAATCTGGGGTATTTCATTCAGTCAGCGAAAGTCATTACAGAGTCTCATGGTACCATCGGGTTTAGGCACTAGAACAATTGGACTGGACCACTGACTGTAAGATTCTTCAATAACCCCTAATTCTAACATTTTCTTTACTTCGGCCTTGATTTCCTCTCTTTTGGCTGCTGGGATTCAGTAGGGTCTCAATGTTACCTTGGCTCCGGGGATCGTGCGGATATGGTGATAGGTCTCAGTCGTCCGCCCTGGTTTTGTAGAGAACACATCTCTGTTGCAACTAATCATGTCGGCTATCTCGATCTTTTGGATCGGCGTCAAGTCGGATGATATCCTCACTTGCTCATGTAAGTTATCCTCCTGGGGAAGGATCTCCTGCATGACTAAGCATGCCTCTCAATCGTGCCAAGGTTTTAGAAGATTGATATGGTAAATTTGCTCCGATTTCCGACGACCTGGCTGCCGCACCTTATAGTTCACCTCCCCCATGGCTTTGATTATTTCGTAGGGTCCCTGCCACTGGGCCAACAGTTTACTTTCTGCTGTGGGCACCAGTACCATCACCCCTGGTCGAAGCTTCACTTGGGGGTTATAATGGGTTCGTTGGGTCTCCTGTGCTCTCTCCAAGTTCCCGTACAATGGGCGTAACTCAGGCTATCCGATCTCTCATCGGCAGTACATGCTCAACTATGTTCCTTTCAGGACTTGGCTCCTCTTCCCAGGCTTCTCTGGCTATATCCAATATGCCCTGAGGGTGGCACCCATATAGTAGTTCGAATGGAGAGAAACCCGTGGAGGCTTGCAGAACCTCCCAGATGGTGAACATGAGGTAAGGCAATAGGGTATCCCAATCTTTCCCATCCCGGCTCACCACTTTCCTGATCATGGCCTTGAGAGTCCTATTGAACCTTTCCACAAGGCCATCTGTTGCGGGTGGTATACAGAAGTCCGTAGGGCTTGTACATGCAGCAATGAACAGAGATCTTTCATCAACTTGGACATGAAAGGTGTCCCTTGATTAGTCAATATCTACTTGGGTAGCCCAACCTGGGCAAAGATCTGTACTAGCTCCTTAGCTATTATCTTGGAAGCTGTGTTGCGCAGGGGAACAGCTTCCAGGTACCGGGTTGCATAGTCCAGTACAACAAGCACATGTTGGTGGCCCCGAGCTGTCTTCTCTAGGGGCCCTACCAGATCCATGGCTATCCGTTTGAAAGGAACCTCTATTATTGTAAGAGGTATCAAAGGAGCCCGCAAGTGCGGGCGAGGGCTATGTAACTGACACTCTGGACAAGAGGTGCAGTATCGCCGGACATCTTCATGTACTCCTGGCCAGAAGAACCTCCGCAGGATCTGTGCCTGGGTTTTCTCTACCCCTAGGTGTCCTCCAAACAGGTGACTGTGGGCGAGACTCAATATGGCTTTTTGATGTTTTCATGGCACCAGAAGTTGTTGTATCTCTTGCTCCTGCATTTGCACCACGTGGTACAGGACATTTTTCTTCACTATAAAGTAAGGTCCAAAATCCCGGACCTTCCCATCCATGGGTATCCCATCGATCTTGGCCACCTCTTTCCTGACATTATCATATCTGGGGTCCTCCACCTGGTCCCGCCCAAAAGTCTCTTTCCTGGGACTAACCTGCCCAAGCTCCCAGGGGCCAGCTTCTGCTTCTTCCAATGGCTCGCCGCCATCATGGCTGGGGGCAGCTTCTAGCTCACCTTCCGTGCTGGAAGTTTCTCTATTGGCTGCTCGCGTCCATCTGCCTACTAGGGAGGTCTTCTGGCCCTGGGTCAGGATCCGGGTTTCCAAGGCCATCGCGGCCTTCCTCTCTTTTTTTGTCTTCTGGGTCTTTTGGGGGGCTGAGAACAGATCCTGAGAAATCTCAGCGAACATCGGGGGTTGACATTCCCCCAGTGACAAGTCGCTGTCCTCAGGGTCCCCACCTCCCTCCAGCCTCTCCGGGGGGAGTAAATTATCAAACCCTGGATAGTCCCTCCCAATGACTACAGGATATGGGAGTTTAGGAACTATGCCCACGGTCACGTCAATGGGGTTTCCCTGAACCTCTGTCTCCACTGGGATGGTGGGGTAATGGCTCATGGCCCCATGCACACATGTCACTGCTATGCGTTTGGCTTGTAGCAGCTGACTATTTTTTACCAGCTTACCTGATATGAGGGTGATAGCACTCCCAGAGTCCACAAGCACTGTAGTCTCTGCTCCATTTATTCTCACTGGCCTGGTGTAATTATGCGGGGCTAATGCAACCCCGCGAGGTGGATAAGGGAGCATGGGACCTCCCAATCCCCCAAGTTACATTGCATAGGCTCCTTGGTGCTGGGACACTGTGCTGCTATGTGTCCCCACTCCCTGCATGCATAACATCTATAATTGCTTTTAATCACTCCCCTGTCCCGGGGTTCCCCCCACTCAGGCCAATCCCTTCCTTCTGGGGTCCCCGCTGGTTTTCGGTCCCCCCCTTCTTCCACCTAGGACTCCCTGGGGGTTTGGCTGCCCAACCTTCTAGGGTTGGGGTCGGGTGCTTGCTTCGAAAGGGGCCTTCCTTGAGTAGTCAGGTCAGTTCCCTGGCTGTCATCTGTCTTTCTACCAGTGTGATCATCTCATTGTACGTGGATGGATCATTCTGGCCTACCCATTTGCGGAGATCTGGCGGCAGTCCCCGCATGTAATGGTCTATGACCAGGGTCTCCAAAATCTCCTCCGGCCTGCACACCTTGGGCTGTAACCACTTCCGTGCGAGGTGTATGAGGTTGAATAGCTGGGACCTTGGGGGTTTGTTCTCCTGGTATTTCCACTCATAGAACCTCTGGGCCCTTACCGCTGCCGTTACCCCTGATCGTGCTAGGATCTCTGCCTTCAGATGGGTTTAGTAAGTGGCATCCGTGGCAGGCAAGTCAAAGTAGGCCTTCTGGGACTCTCCACACAAAAAAGGGGCGAGAATGCTGGCCCACTGCTCCTAGGGCCACGCCTCACGGTGAGCAGTCCTTTCGAATGAGAGGAGATATGCCTCTACATCATCTCCTGATGTCATCTTTGGCAGACAACCAGTGGCCCTCAGGGTTCGTGTCCCATCGGACCCCTGGGCCTGGGTGGTGAGGATCTTCAGCTGGTCCACCACCTCTCTCAAGAGGGCACGATCTTGGGTTGCCTGGCTCATCAATAATTGATTGGTTTCCTGCTGTAGCCGCATAGACTCCTGTTGTGTCATTGCCTGAACCCGGGTGGCCTCCTGCTGGGCTGCCGTGGACTGTACCAGAGCTCTTACCACCTCCTCCATTGTGGTATAAAGCAAACAAACAAAAACCAAAACAAAAAAAATCCAAAACCCCAGTGCACTTTTTTTAAACCTCTTTCTTCTGCCACGCTGTGAATGAAATCCCACTGCTAACACCAGTTGTGACAAAGCTCTCTCCTTGCTTCCGTGGGTCCCCCGTTTCTTGGTGGATTTTGCTAGCCTTAGAGGTTCACTGTGACCCTCCACGTAACCCTTCTTTCTCTAGAGACAAGGGTCACAGTCTACTGAGCCATTTTCATCATAAGCCAGCGAGGGAGGTGAGGAGAAGTTATCCTTCCTTGCACAGTTGCTGTTGTCTCCCAGTCTCAATCATTAAACTGGGGGGCAAAGGTGTGAGGGGGAGCCCAGGCCCACCCTCTACTCTGGGCTCCAGCCCAGGGACCCTAATAGTATCAGCTATGGTAGCTGACCTCTTAGAAACATGACATGTACAATTCCCTGGGCTACTTCCCCCACAGCAGCCCTCACTTCCTCAAGCTCCACTTCACCCTTACCTCAGGGCCTCCTTCCTTGTGCCTGATATGGTGTGTACTACTCAGCCTCTCCAACAGCACAAGTTCTTCCCACAGCTCCTGACATGCACACCCACCTGACTAACTGGGAGGCTTTTAACTAGTTTCAGCCAGCCCCTGATTGGCTTCAGGTGTCCCAATCAACATAGCATTCTCCCTGCCTTCTGAAAAGTTCTTAATTGGCCCCCGGTGTCTTAATTGACCTGGAGCAGCTTCCATTTCACTTAACCTGGTACCAGGGATTTGTTTAGCCTGGAGCTAATATATCTATCTCTCACTACTTTTCTATAGCCATCTGGCCTTGCCCCGTCACACTATGTCCATTGCATTTGTATAAAATGGTACAAAAATTCAGATTCTTTAAACTTCAAACTAGTTTTTCTATATTTAGCCAAAAGGAAGTTATTCCTTTTTTAATCCTGTATTTTGCGGTTTTTCTTGGCTCATTTTTTTTTCTTTCTATTTTTGGCACTGTGGAAAGCATTCCTGTTTTGCAGGTGTGTTTCTGGGTGACTGGAGGAAAGGAGCAGGCAGAATAGCTGAGGGTGTCTGTTTATTTTTAGCTGTTAGGAAATATAACTTGGAAGAGTAATGAGCGTGTCCTGGGCTGCAGGAAGATTCAGGAGACAGGATGCACTCGTTAATGTTTCATTGTTAAAATGAAGATATTCAGAAATTCTAGGCTGAATCTCAGAATGTTTCTAACATTCTGCACAGAGATATTTCAGACTCTTTTTGCTTGATGTTTTGTAGTAAGTGACCCCCCAGACTACTCCTTGGGTGCAGGAGGGGCCCGTCCATATAGGCGAACTAGGCAGTCCCTAGGGTCCCAAGTTAAATGGGGCGCCAAATTCGAGGAAAAAAATAAAATTAAAAAAAAAAGAAGAAAAATGAAAAAGATGAAAAAAATACAAATAAAATAATGAAGATATCATTATTTCAACTCCCGTGCACATATGGAGGGAATATGAATTATTCATTTCTCTACATTTCTGAGAATTTATTAATATGTCAATTCTTTCATTTACTGCAGAAATAAATAATATTTTAGATAATTTTTTTTCAATTTGCGATGTAGGGTCAAGATGACCCACGCCGCAATTTTGATAAGCAATAACTCAGCCACAATGAAACGCATCTGCCAGTGGCAAGAGCTGCAATGTTAGTGACACCTAACTCGAATTTACATCAAGGTCACATAGCTGAAAAGTCATGTACAGTGGAGATATCGCTAGTTGATACATGTCAAATGGTCATTTTAACA
The DNA here is from genome assembly GCF_009764565.3 of Dermochelys coriacea. Classification (NCBI taxonomy): domain Eukaryota; kingdom Metazoa; phylum Chordata; order Testudines; family Dermochelyidae; genus Dermochelys; species Dermochelys coriacea. The sequence goes on from NC_050069.1 coordinate 200,318,847, forward strand.
CATGTCGCAGATAGATGGTTAAGAATTGAGCAAATATGGTAGAAAATTGTGTTTCTTTGTGCCAAAGAATAAAGAATAATGTCTTTCAGCGTTATACATCCAAAATGTGAGTATCTTTAAGCGTTATTAAACCTTAGCATTATCATCGGGCTGTATATTTGCCAGGGTTCCCTTCCCACTCTGAACTCTGGGGTACAGATGTGGGGACCTGCATGAAAGACCCCGTAAGCTTATTTCTACCAGCTTAGGTTAAAAACTTCCCCAAGGCACAAATCCTTTCCTTGTCTTTGGACGGTATTGCTGCCACCACCAAGTGATTTAGACAAAGATTCAGGAAAAGGATCACTTGGAATTCCTATTTCCCTAAAATATCCCCCCAAGCCCCTTCACCCCCTTTCCTGGGGAGGCTTGAGAATAATATACTAACCAATAGGTTAACAAAGTGAGCACAGACCAAACCCTTGGGTTTTTAGGACATTAAAAATCAATCAGGTTCTTAAAAGAAGAACTTTATTAAAAAGAAAAAAGTAAAAGAATCACACCTGCAAAAACAGGATGGAAGGTAACTTTACAGGGTCATAAAAGATTTAAAACACAGAGGACTCCCCTCTGGACTCAACTTCACAGTTACAAAAAACAGGAATAAAACTACCTCTTAACATAGGGAAAATTCACAAGCTAAAACAAAAGATAATCTAATGCATTTCCTTGCCTTTACTTAAATTTCTGTAATTTTAGATGTATCATTTTAAGGTATCTTTTCAAGAGATGGTTTATCTGTGTGATCTCTCTCTGTCCCCCCGAGAGGGAACAAACAAAAAGAGCACAAACAAAACCTCTTCCCCCTCTCCCCCCGCAGATTTGAAAGTATCTTCTTTCCCCATTGGTCCTTCTGGTCAGGTGCCAGCTAGGTTAATTGAATTGATTAACCCCTTACAGGTAAGTGATTCTGTACCTCTGGCCAGGAGGGATTTTATGTTACTGCATACATAAAGTTTGTTACCCTTCCCTTTATATTTATGACAATAATTATGAACTTTTCTTTTATAACTGGTTCACATGTAATAAATAATGTCCATAAAAGAAAATTAGCAGCATTAACGCTTAATAGACTATGAAAGTGATGATGTCACGCTCCAAGCAGTTAATTGTAAGGAAGGGGGTTACTTTCCAAACAACCGGTGTTGGGTTATAATGTCAAAAAAGGTAATTTTGTTTCTGTGTAAACGCTGTAACTAACTGTTTTAATAGGTAAGTGAGTGTATGTTACTAATCATTGAATCTTTAAGCAGTGAAAAGACGTGTTAGGATGGCTGCAGAGTGTTTTAAATCACCAACCATGTGGAGTGTCAACCATCCTCAACACTGTAATGCTTGCAGTTGGGAGCACAGTACATAACAATATTTAAATGCCCCTTGGCAGAAAGAAGAAAAAGAAAACCCTCAGGATCTGAGTATCGTAGATGAAAGGCTAAGAAGGAAAAGGACCAAACAAAACAGAAGGGATCCTTCCTGAAATATCTTCTCTTTAATCCAAATAAAGATGGAAGCAGTTCAGAGCATCCAGATGAAGGAATTTTACTTGGAGAGGAGGTTCCCTCTATACGCAGGGAAGCAGTTTGGAACATCAAGATGAAAGTATATCACTTTGAGATGAGGGTAGCTCACATCCACAAAAAAGCAGTTTGGAAACTCAAGATGATGGAAACTTGCTTCTAGATGATGGCAGCTCACAGCATCAGACTGATATGGAAGTGGAGAAAATTTATTCACCTTCAGAGACACATGCAGAAATTGAAGTAAATGAAGTAGAAGGAAGAAAGGATGAGGAAGTTACAAACAAGTTACAGTATGGGGACCCAGTTTCATGGCCCAGATGTGATGACAGTGTGTGGCAAATTCTCATGGAACATGGACCCAAACAAGTTCATGAATTTCCCTTCCCTAAGGATTGAAATAAAAGAAAATTCTCTGCTCAGCATTACAAGAGGAAACTCATTAATGGGGAAGAAATTAAAACTGGTTACAATATTCAGTGTCGAAGGACTCTGTGTTTTGCTTTTGCTGCAAGTTGTTTAGAAATCAAGCAATTGGTACATCACTTACTGAAAATGGTTCGAAGGACTGGAAAAACATATCTTCAATTCTCTCTTCACATGAAAGAAGTACAGAACATTTGGAATGTTTTCAAAATTGGAAAGAACTTGAATTAATTTTTCCTTTTTTCAATTGTATCGATGGAAATTTATGTGTGATCAAGGAAAAAGAAGAATATTGGCAACAAATATTAGAGAGTCTGATTGCTTTAGTGAGAGTTCTCAGTGGGCAAAATTTAGCATTCCGCGGCTGCGGTAGAAATGAAAAATTATACACTCCAGGTAATAGAAACTTTTTAAAATTTGTTGAATACCCAGCTTTGTTTGATCCGGTGATGAAGGAGAATCTGTGTAAAACAACTGATCATGAAACACAGGTTCATTACTTAGAAAAAAAATATGCAGACTGAACTGATTCAAATCCTAGCAAATGCCATTAAAAAGAAAATTGTAGAAGCTGCCCATTCTGCAAAATACTTTTCAATAATACTGGACTGTACACCTGACGTGAGTCATGTTGAACAAATGATGATGATCATTGGTTTTGTGGATATGGAAAGGTCTGCAGATGAAGATAATGTTGAAGTGCTCATAAAGGAACATTTTTTGGGTTTCATACCACTGAAGAAGACAACTGGAGCATTTATGACTGAAACTATTCTACAAGAGTTTGAAACACTGTCATTATGGTTGAAAATTATGTGGCCAAGGGTACGATAATGGGAGTAATATGAAGGGTAAAGAATGGTGTGCAAAGGAGAATGATGGAAATCAATCCTAGGGCCTTTTTTGTTCCTTGCAGTGTGCATTCTCTGAATTTGGTTGTCAATGATGCTGCTAGATGCTGTTTGGAGGCAAGCAGTTTCTTTGACCCGGTGCAACGTGTTTATGTGTTTTTCTCAGGCTCAACACGCCGTTGGGAGATTCTGACTCGCCATGTAAATTCTCTAATTCTGAAACCACTTAGTCAGACCAGATGGGAGAGTCGCACTGATGCTTTGACGCCTCTTCGCTATGAACTTGGAAACATTTATGATGCCCTAATTGAAATTTCTGATGATACTACCTTTACTGGATCATCGGGCAATACGGCACGTTCAGATGCAGAAGCTTTTGCAGATGGCCTTTCCAAGTTCAAATTTGTGACTTTACTCATTTTATGGAATAATATCCTTTTCGAGATTAACCTCACTAGTAAGCAGCTTCAGGAAAAGAACCTGAACATACATTCTGCTATTCAGAAACTGCAGCAAACTAAAAATATTCTGGAGAAATTCAGAAGTGATGAAGGGTTCGAAAGAACACTGATAGATTCTCTTGAGCTTGCTGAAGAAATAGACTTTCTGACAGAATTTGAACCAGAGCCAGTTCACATTCTGCAAAAAAACCAGCAGTTTTTGTATGAAGGATGAGACACACCCATTCAGAACCCAAAACAAAGGTTCGAAGCGAATTTCTACTTCGCAGTCCTTGATACTGCTATTCATCGGTTGATGAAAGATTTCAACAGATGCAGCAGCTAGAGTCAGTATTTGGCTTTCTATATGATATCCACAACTTTGCAAAAGAGATAAGAGAATTTTGTATAAAACTGGAGTCAGCATTGACTCATGAAAATTCAAAAGACATTGATGCTACAGATTTGTGTAGTGAGCTTCAGGCTTTTTCAAGACGACTTAAGAAACATTCCACTTCTGAAGAAGTACTGAAGTTTGTGAAAATAAACTTACAGACAGTTTTCCAAACATTTTTATAGCTCTATGCATTTTTTTAACTTTGGTAGTTTCCATAGCTAATGGGGAACATAGCTTCTTAAAGTTAAAATTGATAAAAACATATCTGCATTCAACAGTGGTGCAAGAGAGACTTGTTGGACTTGCCACAATGTCAATAGAGCATGAAATAGCTGGAAAACTGGATCTAAAAGAACTAGTGACTGAATTTTCAAAACTTAAAGCAAGAACAGTCATGTTTTAAGAGCAGAGTGTTTTTTATTCAGAGTGTTTTGTAAATACAAGTTAAAGTTCATCAAAGAGTTTTCCTATTTCTTTCTACATTGGATGTGGTGGTAATGGCAGTTAAAGCGGGATAGCAAAATGGATGATTTTGGATTTGTAATAATAAAAATTATAATTAACATTTTAATGCATTTTTATTTGAAATTGGACTAAAATATCATCTAGCTGTCGTGTACAAATCTATTCTGAAAATTTCATGTCTCTATTTTATCTGATCTCAGAAACATTGGTTGGACAAATAGACAAACCGAATAATTAAGCCTCTGTTTAAAAAAAAATGCTTAAAAAACATTAAAAGGAAAAAAGGGGCAAAATGTTTCTCAGTTTACCAAAAACCTCAGCCTAGATCTTCCCTTGGGGTTTGGTGGTGCGGGGCGCCGATTGCATGGGCCGCCCCTGCTTGGATGTGATAGTCACCTCCCCTCAACAAAGGCAGGGTAAGTGGGCTTTGCATGGGGGACATAGGACATTCCTCCTGCAGGAGGAATAAGATGTTCACAGTCCTCTAACCCATACAACCTCCACTCCATTTACTCCCGGGGGAATTCTGGCTCCCCTGCAGAAAAATGGGAGAGCAAAGAAATCTGTGGGGAAATCAGTGCCCCTTCCCTGGAAGCTCCAGTGCGTCTGCTGGGAGCAGCCGGCAGCAGAGAGCAGATCACAGTGGAGGGGAGGAGGGAGCCTGGGTGTGCATGCCTGCTTCCGTGGAGAGACGTTAAGCAGATGGGGCTGGGCCCATGCAAGTGTTACAAAGAGTGAGAGAGTCTCACTCTGTCCCTCTCGCTCGCTGTTGCTGTAACCTGGGCTGTGTGAAGCAGACTCTGTCCCTGAGGCAGAGCAGAAATATAACAGCTAAGCAGGCAGGCTGCTAATGTTCCCATTGTCAGTTAATTGTCCCCATTCTTAGTCAATTACGGCTCTTTACCTTGCCAGAGTGGTGCAAACTAAGGGCATGGCTACACTTGTGAGTTACAGCGCATTAAAGCAGCCCAGTGCGCTCTAACTCACTACCCGTCCACACTGGCAAGGCACGTAGAGCACTCTGATTCCACAGCTAGAGCGCTACTGGTACTCCACCTCAGCGAGTGGAATAACATTTTGTGTGCCCCTCCTGGAGCGCCGCAGTGCCAGTGTGGATGCCCTGGTCTGTTAGTGCGCTCTGATCTGTCTCCAGAAGTGTCCCACAATGCCTCTTCTAGCCACTCTGGTCATCACTTTGAACTCTACTGCCCTGCCCTCAGGTGACCAACCGTCAGACCCGCCCTTTAAATTCTCTGGGAATTTTGAAAATCCCCTTCCTGTTTGTTCAGCCAGGCGTGGAGTGCTCTCAGCACATCTTTCCACGTGACCATGCCTCCACGTGCCAGGCGAGCCCCAGTATGGAGCAATGGCGAGGTGCTGGACCTCATCAGTGTTTGGGGGGAGGAAGCTGTCCAGTCCCAGCTGCACTCCAGCCATAGGACTTACGATCCCTTTGGGCAGATATCAAAGGACATGATGGAAAGGGGTCAGGACTGGGACGCACTGCAGTGCAGAGTTAAAGTGAAGAAGCTGTGAAATGCCTACTACAAAGCCCATGAGACAAACAGTCACTCCGGTGCTGCCCCTGCGATCTGCCGTTTTTACAGCTGAGATCTCCTTAAGAGCTGGATGCGATACTTGGGGGCAACCCCACCTCCACTCCAAGTACCACCACGGACACTTCAGAGCCCAGTTCAACAAGGCAGGAGGAGGAGGAGCAAAGCGGGAGCGAGGGTGCTGAGGTGGAGGAAGACACCCTGGCATCCCTAGATGCATGCAGGAGCTGTTCTCAAGAAAGGAGGAAGGTAGCCAGTCGCAGCGGCCAGTGCTTGGGGAAGGACAAACACCAGAGGAGGTTCCCGGTAAGCGGCTTTTATTTTGGGAAGGAAGTTATTCAGTGTGGGCTCTTGGAGCAAGGAGGGTTAGGGCTGCATGCATGCCTAGATGTGGAATAGGGCTTTGATGTGCTCTCTCAATCGCGTGAATCGGCCTCAGTGATCTCTTCAAAGATCTCATCCAGAACTTGGGCAATGCACTTGTGCAGGTTTCGTGGGTGAGCCACTGTGGTCCTTGTCCGAGTGAGGCTAACATGTCCGCGCCACTGTGCCCTGAGGGGCAGGGGCACCATTGCTGCACATAGGCAAACTGCATATGGGCCAGGATGGAAGCTGCATTGTAGTAGAAGACCCTCCCTTGCTTCCTAGGTCACCCTCAGCAGTGAGATATCTTCCAGGATGAACTCCTGTGGAAAATGTGGGGACAGCGTTCAGTATAGGGGCCCCCCGCAGCTGTTGGCTCTCCCCAAGGCACAGAAACCCAGAGGAAAGTACAGCCATGAAAGAATCAGTCCCCCTTGACCCTGTGCTTACTCACTATTTTGGGGCTTCCGGGGGTTATGTGCGGTCGCTTTTGGACAGGCAAATTATGCGATTGTGTAGACTGTTCTTGCCCTTAAGTACAGGGGAATTATTGTTCTGTCTGGTGTAAAAAATGCTGCCTCTGTTAAGTGTTGCATTTTGCCTTTACAGATGCAACCTTGAGATCTCAGCTGTCTGTGATATCATTGGCTGAAAGACTCCAAAGAATCAGAAAGAGACCACGTAAAAGCAAGGGAGACATGTTGCATGAAGTCATTCATCATTCAAGTAATGAAAATCAAAAAGTGCAGGAGTGGAGGGAGAGTGAAAGGAGGGTCCGCCAGCAGAATGCAGATTGTTGGCACCAAAGCACAGAGTGGCTGATAAGCATCATGGAGCACCAAGCATCCACCCCTCCTCTATCCCCAAGCCCTTGTCCCAAAACTCTTTCCCTTGTGCCCCCATTTCACCGCCATCCCACTTTCCTCAACATCCGGGTTCTTGTCTCCACCAGCTGCCTCCAACACCTGTAGCTTCACCACCCAGCCCTAAAAACTATGATCCTTACCCACTGCACTCAGTCCCCATCACCATGCAATATAGCAATCCTGAAGTGCAGCACTCATTGCACAGCCCTTCAGACAGGAAGGCTGAGTATGATAACAGGACATATGCATACTGTTCCCCACCCCACCCCTTTGCCCTTTCTGTTTCCCAAGCAGTTGTGTTTCTTTTCAATAAATGCATTTTCTTTTCATTAAATGGATATTTTTGCTTTGAAAACATTCTTTATTATTGCATAACGTAAAAGATACCTTAGCCCAGGAAAGCAACAGGCACTGCAAGTCAGCGTAGTGCAAACAGATTCCGACTAACATTGGAACCACTGCACTTCACTCCTGTGCAAGGCACCAGACATTACTGTTGGCTTTCAGCCTCAAATTGCTCCCTCAAGGCATCCCTAATCCTTGCAGCCCTGTGCTGGGCCCCTCTAATAGCCCTTCTCTCCAGCTGTTCAAATTCAGCCTCCAGGTGTTGAATCTCTGAATTCCATGCCTGAGTGAATCGTTCACCCTTTCCTTCACAAATGTTATGGAGGGTACAGCACGTGGATATAACCACAGGGATGCTGTTATTGGCCAGGTCCAGCTTCCCATACAGAGAGCGCCAGCAACCCTTTAAATAGCCAAAATCACATTACACAGTCATTCTGCACCAACTTAGCCTGTTGTTGAACCACTTCTTGCTGCTGTCAAGGCTCCCTGTGTAGGGTTTCATGAGCCATGGCATTAAATGGTAAGCGGGGTCTCCAAGGATCACAATGGGCATTTTGACTTCCCCTACGGTGATCTTCTGGTCTGGGAAAAAAGTCCCAGCTTGCAGCTTCCTGAATAGGCCAGTGTTCCGAAAGAAGCATGTGTCATGCACCTTTCTAGGCCAGCCTGTGTTAATATCAATGAAACGCCCACAGTGTTCCACAACCACCTGGAGAACCATAGAGAAATACCCCTTCTGATTAATGTACTCTGAGGCTAGATGGGCTGGTGCCAGAATTGGAATATGCGTGCCATCTATCGCCCCTCCGCAGTTAGGGAAACCCACAATGTCATGTATGTTACCCAGAATCATGGTTCTTCTGAGGAGAATGCTACTAACAGTCCTGCAAACTTGCATCAACACGATTCCAACGGTCGACTTCCCCACTCCAAACTGGTTAGCGACCGATCGGTAGCTGTATGGAGTTGCCACCTTCCAGATTGAATAGCACCCACTTCTCCACCATCAGGGCAACTTTCAATCTCGTGTTCTTGCACCGCAGGGTGGGGGCGAACTCCTCACACAGTCCCATGAAAGTGACTTTTCTCATCCGAAAGTTCTGCATCCACTGCACGTCATCCCAGACTTGCATGACGATGTGATCCCACCACTCAGTGCTTGTTTCCCAAGCCCAAAAGCACCGTTGCACGGTGATGAACATGTCTGTGAATGCCACAAGCAATCTCGTGTCGTTTGCATTACTCACATCGATATCGTCTGAGTCCTCACTGTCAATTTGGAGCTTAAGGAATAACTCGACTGCCAAACGTGATGTGCTGTCGAGACTCGTCAGCATACTCCTCAGCAGTTTGGGGTCCACTCCGCAGATCGAAAGGTAAGACAGAGCGCGCAGTACAAAAAATGCTGAAAGACGGTGCCAATTGTGGACGGAAGCACAGGGATTGCTGGGATACGAACCGATGCATCATGGGGTGTTGGGACAGGACCCAGAATGCCCCGCACTCCCCACCCCCTTCTCACAAGCCACAGTGCCAGAATGGGAAGAGGTGCTCTGCGGGATAGCTGCCCACAATGCATCACTCCCAATGCTGCTGTGAGTGCCGCAAATGTGGACACGCCAGTGCGCTTGCAGCTGTCAGTGTGGACAGATTGCAGCGCTTTCCCTATTGTGCTCTACATTTGATTAAATGTTTGAATATTGTAGTTGTCAACAGCTCCTTGTATTCTCACTTGGTAAAGTTGTCCTAAAGTTTTGACATTCAGCTGAAATGTTTGAAGAGATATCAACCAACATACTTTTGTTTCTAGAGTAAATCCTATCTTGGTGCTTGAAATCTAAATGGCTTGACTTTTTTCATGTAATATTTATAATGTTGCTTACGAAAGCCTGTAATAAAGCTTTCATTTGTTTACTTGCCAACCTTCCTGTTTGGCCAGAAACCATTCTGGCTTAAACCTTCAAGCTGGGCTTCTGTCCATTTTTATTGAGTCTCTCTGGTTCCCTCCCTTTTCTTCACCAGAATTCTGGAAGATAGAAGAGCTTTAATTTCTTGAGCAAGTCAGTTCTTTCTGCTATTTTGGCATTCTTCTAAATGTTCCTGGCCCAGTCCTGAATTTCAGAGTTAACAGCCTACTATAGATTTGCGAACATCATCAGGAGAAGTCAGGAGTATTGCTTGCTTGGCTTGGTGTCACTGCAGGAAAAACATCTTTAAGCAGTTTTTGATGAAAACAAAATCTAAGAACAAATGGATGGAAACTTTGTCACGCCTCTGAGATCTTGGACAAGAAGAAGAGAATTAAATGCTGTGCACACTGTAATTCGCTTTAAATAGTACTAATTGATCAGAAAGGGTGACAGCTGAGTTACTAGATACTCTTGAGTTAAGTGAGTGTCAGGAAACTTGTTAAGGGGCAATAAACAAAAGTGATGAAACAGGGAAAAAACAGGTTAATGGGGGGGCCGGGCAGGGAAAGCATAAGAATATGATCTCAGAATCATATCAAGTGAACTTAACAATAAAAAGGAGGAAGCTGAACAGGCCAGTGCCCATATGGCAAGGGCTCAGTGCTAGAGACCTTGGTTTAACTCTCAACTCCGGTCACTAGTGTAGCAGGGCAGTTACCCTGCTCCGGAGAGAAAAGGCTAGGCTGATTGGGGAAGCAGCCACAGCTGGGGTCATGTCCCAATCAGGCTACACCTGGCCCTATAAAAGGGCTGTGAACCAGAAGCTAAGTCAGTCTCTCTCTAGTGGTGAAGAGAGAAGGACTTGGGAGCAGGGTACTAGAGGTAGAGAAGTGCTGGGGAAAGGCAAGAGGAGCTCCAGCCTAGCAATTCCCCAGTCTGCAGGCCTTGTGCAAGGCCTAAAGCGAGGTACTGGGCTGCAGGGAAAGGCAGCAGATCCAAACCCCCCTTGCTAGTGACAAGTGATTTATAGATTGCAGTCTATCCCAGTGAGTGGGGACTAGATGATGACTGGCAGTAGCCACTGAGGCAAGGTGGGGATAGAGGGTGGGGATACCTCTGGGATGGGAGACCCAGATTGTGGGTTACTGCTGGGGGCAGCACCCCAAGGTAAATGGGCACTGGGGTCTGGGAGGGACATGGGGGTCAAAGGCAGGAGAGACACTGGCCAGGAGGAGGCGCTCTGTAGGCTAGATAGCTAATTCCCAAAACGACCAGCAGGAGGCGCCATGCCAGTCAGTCTTCACTTTGCTACAACTAGCTCCTACAACTGCAGGGCTAGCCTTGATTCAGAAACCCATACTGAGCCCCAGTGGGAAGGATCAGTCAAGGAATCATATTCAGCTCTGTTCACCAGAAGGAAGGTCACTCAATGTGAGTGTAGGGAAAGGAATTCAAACTTGGAGTTCAGGTGGCAGCGTATAGGGGAGTTTTTCATGGGGAAAGGACAGTAAAGCCTTATAGCAAACTCAAAAGCGAAAGGTACTCCAGGAAAACCAGCTGTAAATTCCAGCCAGGGCTCAAATCCTGTAGCTATGGGTAACCTTTACTTTTTAGCAGGCTCTCAAATCCTCACAAATGGTTGTTTTGATACATGATATAGCAGTGCTGCTTGAAGGAGATGAATGCAAAAATAGCCCGGAAAAGAATGTTTGGCAAGGTGCTCTGCCTTCTTAGAAATCCAGGCTATAAAATTTGCTAAATTAGTGAGAAGGGGAAATGTACCTGTACATATATAGTGAATAACTGGATGTTTTCACTCAGCTGCCTTCTCATTTTAGTTTTTATAAAAGAAAAAGTTGTTTGTGTACTGAGCTATCAGGCTCTTAACAAAACATACCAATTGCACCTTGAAATGGAGATTTAACATCTAGCCCTGAATTGGGCAGCAGCATATAGCTGCTCCACCTCAGAAGCAGCCAGCTCTAGGAAAGAACTCTGACTCACCATTCCTTCCCTGTTCTCCCTTGCTACTGGGGCAAAGGAAGTTATTTAGCTCTTTACAGGATACAGCTTACTTCCCCTATTCTACCAGCACCTTCCCCCATTCTCCTCCAAGTCTACTTCTCACCCACTCACTCATGGGCAGAGTAACAGCCCTGCAGAGCCTCCCCTACATCCAAAGTGGCAATCCAAACAGGTGGTGCAGGTGGGAGGAGAGCAGCTGATGACTCCTTGCTCCTCAGCATGACTGTATTTCGGGCCAGTGACCATCTTGGCCTAAGACAGTGGTGGGCAAACTTTTTGGCCCGAGGGTCACATCTGGGTGGGGAAATTGCATGCAGAGCCATGAATGTAGGTCTGGGGAAGGGGATTGGGGTGCGGGAGGGAGTGCAGGGTGTGGGAGGAGGTGCGGTGTGCAGGAGGGAGCTCGGGGCAGGGGGTTGGGGTGCAGGAGGGGTGCGCTGTGCCCCAGGGCTAGCAATCTCCCAGGCCAAATTGAAAGCTCTGATGGGCCGGATCCAGCCCGCAGGCCATAGTTTGCCCTCCCCTGGCCTAAGAGCACATGTGGTTGATTTCTAAATGGTTTATCATAGGGGTGGGCAAACTGCAGCCCAGGGGCTGCATCCTGCCCTCCAGAAATTTTAAGCAACTGTGGCCAATGGGAGCTGCAGGGGCAGCGCCTGCGGATGGGGCAGGGTGCAGAGCTGCCTAGCCATGCCTCCACATAGGAGCTGGAGGGGGGACATGCTGCTGCTTCCAGGAGTTGCTTGAGGTAAGTGCTGCCCAGAGCCTGCACCCCTGACCCCCTCAAGCACCTGTGCCCCAGCCCTGATCCATGTCCTGCCCTCCAAACCCCTTGGTGCCACTCTCCTGCACCCCAGAGCCCGCATCCTCAGCCGGAGCCCTCACTCCTCCAGTCCAGAGCCCCCTCCCACAGCTTGAACACCTCATTTATGGCCCCACCCAAGAGCCTGCACCCCCAGCCAGGGCCATCACTCCCTCCCAAACCTCAACCCCCAATTTTGTGAGCATTCATGGCCCGCCGTACAATTTCCATACCCAGATGTGGCCCTCAGGCCAAAAAGTTTGCCCACCCCTGATTTATAATCTTTTTTTTTGTGGTTGGTGATATCTATTTTACATGTTGTTAAATATCTTAAGGGCACAAATGGGAAAATACTTTGTCAAAACACAACAAAATTACTCAAAACGAGATGGACTAACAAGACATGATCTAGAACAGGGGAGGGCAAACTACAGCCCATGTGCCAGATCTAGCCCGTCAGGGCTTTCAATTCAGCCCATGGGATTGCCAGCCCCGTGGCGCAGCGGGGCTAAGGCAGGCTCCCTGCCTGCCCTGGTCCCGTGCCACTCCCGGAAGCAGCCGGCACCATGTCCCTGCAGCGTCTGGGGAGGGGAGGCAGAGGGCCCCATGTGCTGCCCTTGCCTTCAGGCACCACCCCTGACAGCTCCCATTGGCTGGGAACAGGGAACCACGGCCAATGGGACCTTTGGGGACAGTACCCACAGGCAAGGGCAGCACACGGCGGAGCAGCCTGCTCTGCCCCACCCCACCCCACCCCAGGAGCCACTGCTGGACATGCTGGCCACTTCCAGGAGTGGCCCGGGGCCAGGACAGGGAGGGAGCCTGCCTTAGCCCTGCTGCATGCCACTGCCACCTGGGAGCCGCTCGAGGTAAGCAGCGCGAGGCTGGAGCCCACACTCTGCACCCCAACCCCCTGCACTGAGCCCCATAGCCCCCTGCCCTGAGCCCCTTCCTGCACCCCAACCCCCTGCCCTGAGCCCCTTCCTGCACACCGCACTCCCTCCTGCACCCCAATCCCCTGCCCCAGCCCTACATTCATGGCCCTGCATACAATTTCCCCACCTAGATGTGGCCCTCAGGCCAAAAAGTTTGCCCACCCCAATCAAGAAAATCCATTATATGTAAAGAATATATTTGAATATCCTTCATGTTTTATAATCAGGCATTAACAAATCATAGTAACATGTATAAACGTGAGGATAAGGGAAATGGAAATTGGGTTAAATATGTGAAACAGCTGAGAGTTAGGAACAATGCTGTTTTTTCATTGTTGGTCTCCCTACTGCTATTAGGTTTTCAGGGGTGACCAGTCCTCTGTATTGCATGAAGAGGAAGTCTGTTTGTGGGGATGTGTATTCTTACTTAATAAAAAATCTTGCATGACTTCTCACATTTCAGGATTATTAAATTCATGTGAAAACATGAGTGAGTGAGTCAGAAAATATGCTAGTGGGTGGCTGAATAATGAGTTTCTAGGTAAACAGAAGAACAGAGCTAATGAATAGCTTTATCCTTTAGCTCTGGTAGCCAAAATTCTTCATGTTGGAGGGAATCTTCCTTCACCACTCTCCAGGAGAGGTTGTCTTAAGTCGCCAGACTCATTCAGGTGGTGGCCTCTGCTGTGATTATGAATTTGTGCCAGTATTGGTGGTGGTTTTTGTACTGTCAGCACTTGCCCACTAAGAACTGAACTAAAGAAGTGGACTAAGTCAACCAGCTTATTTCATATAGATCACTGAATTGTCATCAGATGGCAATCACTATCAGTCCCTACAGACCTGGGCTGTTTCAAACCAGCAGCCTAGACATTAAAAGGCTTATTATCCCAGCACTGTCCAGTTCCCACTTAACTGATAGTATTTTACAAAACAGGCTAAGGGGGTAGCTCATATTAGCAATTCTGGAGATTGATGTCCACCTTGCATTAGGCATGGGAAAGGGGCAGAAGTGAGATGCTGCTAAAACTTTGAAAAGGGCCAAGGCTGTTAATAACAGCGAGGCAGATTTTGTCATCGTTTAGCTATTGACTTAATGGGATTGTATGAGGGTAACAAAGAGCAGAATTTGGCCTCAGCTCTGGTGAGGAGAGGGGTGGAGTTTTGGCAATGAAGGGAAAGGTATGAAGTGTCTCATAACATTGTATTAAATGTGCTGTAACAGCACCGTGTGCTGGTGTTTCTGCCTCTTGCTGGCCTCTGGGAGCTTTATTAGTGAATGTTTTTAAAAGAAGTGTTGGCACAAGAAGATCTGATTGTTTCTTTCACAATCACTGAAGTCCCTTGGCTGCTTTTTCCTTCTTATTTTCTCCCCTATGTGGGTTGGAGGACTGAGTAAAGAACAGACTGGATAAGAGAATATGGACTCTCTAAGACTGTTGACTTGAGAGGTGCTATCAAATTATCTTCCCTTCACAACAATTTATCATGGTGAGTTATTTCTTTCTTTTTTTTTCCTGTTGCTGGTTTGCAGGCACCATTCCAGTCGGTGGGTTAAGTTCCACATGTATGTTTCTCTTTTTCTTGTTCAAGGTGTAATTATAGGGTAGGTTTTTGGGGGGTTTTTGTTTGTATTTTTAAAAAGGAAGGCCAGCCAGCTTCTGGTGGGTTTTCCTCAACCTAGGTCCTAAACAAGAGCGGGTCAGATACGGGGAGAGAAGGACACAGACAGGCAATTCTGTATTAAGTAACTGCTCCTTTCCCCAGCTCAGACAAGTTCTGAAGAGTTATGAATTACAGCTATTTCATTAAAGTTTATATGAAGTGCTACACAAGCTTTTTATATAAAACACATGAATGTATTTACCCTGAGAGTTATGGATCTTTAAACTATCATAAAAAGGAAGCAGTAGACATCAAAATGAGAGATCCGGAGAAACTGGCAATGGATGTGGGTCAGCAGAAATGAGTTATGGTGCGGTTAGTGATGTGCTAGTTCAGGAGAATGGCAACTCACACTGAAAAGCAGAGTAAAAAAAACAAACAAACATTTGTTTAGATTTATCCAGACCTGAAAAAAGAGCACTTATCCATATGCTGTCAGCACTCATGGCATGGTTTAAATGTACAACAGAATTAATGCCCAAACATAGCTAAAGTCCAATAGTATAAATCAGTATAACCTATTAGCAGCAAACGAGGCAACGCTAAAGCTGTGACTTTTGTGTCATTGTTTTACCTTCTGATGTTGAGATTATGGACTCAAGTGTACACATTTTGATTAAAACTTGTAAAAAATATATGATCGATCATAATTTGGATATTGAAAGGTTTGTCCTTATCCCCGTGATATGCCAAACCAATAATTCAGGTTTTAAAATGAGGTTCTACTTCATCCATGATTTTAACCCCAACAGCTAGACTGACCTTTATACAGTGACAAAGTTTTTGAATTAGGAAGTCTTTCAGGTTGCCTAAGCAGAGAAGAAAATATGCGTTGGCAAAAAAGGGTAATTTTCCATCTAGATCTATCATAAGCAACAACAACAAAAAATCTAAGACAAAATTTTATTACAGTATTGTGAGTTGTATGTGGACAAAATGACTTAATTACTTTTTTATTTAGTTTCTATCCAGTTAAACTAAGGATTATTCACTGAGGATTAAATTTCTATTTCAGGATCATTATTCAGTTTTTATTATGCCTGTTTGAACACTAAGCAATTTTTGGTGCATAGTACATCTTTTTATTGTGGCATCTGGCTTGCTCCAAGTGATATTTGTATTGGAGTACTGATTTCTTTCAAAGGAAAGAAAGGAATTAATCTTGGCTCTTGTTTTTAACTATTGTTTTGTTTTTCTGTTTCATGTGGCTTTCTTTCCCCTCATTCCTTTCAGATTTACCTTGTGAACCCATGGAAAATTTTGTGTATCATAATTTGATTTATGGGAAGCTAGTTTTTTTCCTAATTTTATATTTTGATTTGGTCAGAGATTTTCTGGTTTTCTTTTAAAATGTAAAGAATTGAACTTACGAAAGGGTATTATTATGATTACTACTAGAGATGGGTCTGGATTCTAACATTCTGATCTAGACCTGAGTTTTCCCAGAATTTGCTACTCGTCAGATTTGGGATTTTGATCAGCCCATAAGCAATAATACATCATAGAAACTAGCTACAAACATCTGAGTCTGGATTCTGAATAGAATTTTTTCAGAATTCCTGGGAGCTGGGTTTTTGTTTGAGGCCCATCTCTACAAATCATGGTTGTGAGCGGAGAAAACATCCTAAAAAGATGTGCATGGTTTGTAGTGATGGGCTGAAACCAGAAATGTTATGGATCATCAGGCATTTTTCCTATGAACAATAAATGTTTTGAGAAATTATCATTTTAAAAAATTGTAGCTGTAAAAAAACATATAGGGGAAAGTTCTTCTGAAAACACTAGCAGAAGAAGAGCTCATTGTAGTTCAAAAGTTGGTCTTTCTTACCAACAGAAGTTGGTCCAACAAAAGTTATTACCTCACCCACCTTGCCTCTCTAATATCCTGGGACAAACTCGTCTGCAACAACATGGCGAACAGTACATTCCTTGGTAATGTCTTTCTTTAGACAAAGATGAAACTATAAAAAATAACAAATTATTAGCCTCCTCCATTAGTTTGACCATAATATAAGTTTCAAATGTACCATTTCTCAGTATGTTACAACCATCTGGAATAAGACTTCTCAGATTTATGTCTGATGTTATTTTTCATTTTCTTTACCTATATAGTAAATATCTGAGCAATATGTATATGAGCACCTCAAAGAAAATATACATTATCTTCGTTCTTCAGATTACTTTTTCTTTATTAGGTTGTTTCATGTTTCTCTGGTTGGGTACATAATCATGTTTCATGTCTTAACATGAGAAAGCAAACAATAAAACAGGGTGTGAATAGCTGTAATGTTGCATTTGTGTGCCATCTTCTTACCAGTCAGCCAAAATTCTTTAGACATTACGGTGAAAATTTTGTTTCAAATCATCAGTTTATGTAGAACTATAGTGGCAAGTACACCACCTAAAAGTGGTGCTTTATAAACATAAGGCTGTATGCTGGCATATGTTGCAGTATGTTACAGCTTCATAATAGGATTGGATATGCTTTTTTCAAATTAAGAACTTACTTCCACATAAGCTCTTCCGAAAGGTACTTTCATCATATAAACTACTTTTTCCTCTTTCTTTTTTATTGCAATGGAGAAAGAGGTGAGTAATCGTGGGAAGGGGGAATTTTTATGTAATACCTTTGCTACCAGTCATAACATGTTCTGCATATAGCCAGAAAAGTCACTCTTATGGGTGCACAAGCAGTTCATTAGAATGGTAATGTATGATACATGTATTAATTTCACAATTCTTGGATGATCTAGCACCAAAAGAATAAGTTAAATTGGAAAGTCAAGGAAATTAAGAATAAAATTTGCCTTTCTGACCATACAGGCTAGGCTATATGTGTATTTGAGTGAAAGACCTCCAATGAATATATGCTCTACGTACTGCAGGAAGTGATTTTTGGGTATTCAGTAGGTGACGTTCTTCCATCTGAATTAGAACTAACCAAATGCCCCAGCTCGATGTAGAGGCAAGGTGCCATCTTTGGGTCAGACTTCCATAAAATTAGGTCCCAACCATATGCAATCAGTGAACTTTTAGTAAGTGCAGGTGTGTTAAAATCCTACTGGCCTGCCAAAATTCCAACTCGGGTAATTGCAGTCTGACTGACTAAATTCTCCCTGCAATTGTAATTGAATATGGCATTCTAAATTACTTCTTGCTATAAATTGTGTAGACTTGATGTACTTCCATGTTGTGCCCTAAAAATGGCTGCATTCCAGTGGTGGATGGTGGAACTTTATCTGTAGCTGAACTACTGTATCTAACACTCATAGTTTGAGGTTTTAATTATGTAACTTTTGTATAAAGGATGTTGTGATTCTCAGATAAAAGGTACTATGGAAAAGCTAAATATTATGCCACCCTGAACTCACTTTATTTTTCCTAGGTATGATCTAGGGACTTCTATAATATCTATGCACAAAAAATCAACTGAGGACAGATTCTGAATATCTTGTTTATATTGAGAATTGATATCTTGGAGGTAGAAGTTAGCAATTAATTTTCTGTATTGACAATTGTATTTAAAAATAGAGCCACAAATATTAAAAAAAAAACAAAACAGTAAGGCTGCTATCTATATAGAACCTTGTCCTGGAAAGAGTTATTCTTGTGAATAACTTTATCACAAAAAAGTAGTCCTACAGAATTATCTGTGACTGCACAACTGGGGAGAGTTGCTGTCATGTAAACTGTTGCAGGATCAGAGCCTTTGACTGGTTTCAGAGTAGCAGCCATGTTAGTCTGTATCCGGAAAAAGAAAAGGAGTACTTGTGGCACCTTAGAGACTAACAAATTTATTTGAGCATAAGCTTTCGTGAGCTACAGCTCACTTCATCGGATGCATCTGATGTGAGCTGTAGCTCACGAAAGCTTATGTTCAAATAAATTTGTTAGTCTTTAAGGTGCCACAAGTACTCTTTTTCTTTTAACCTTAGACTGTATTGTATTTCAGGGTTTGCAGATCTTAAAGGGGTTTGTGGATGGGTGCATCAAAAATGCATACACACAACTATTGTGCTCAGCAAATCCTGTATTTAATCATGCAGGTGGGCATTTCAGGCACATATACAAATAAATAAATAAGTTTGAAAATGTTGTTTTAGTGTGCATGTAACTTTATAGAATACATTTACAATTTTTTTTATTATGCCTTGTTTGGAAAAGGAAAAGTTTTTTGTTTTTTAACCTTTCAAATAGATTGCAATTTCAATAAAAGTGAAATAATCTGGATTATAATCACTAGTGTTTGTTTTTCTGGACGAAAAAGTATAATACAAATGGTACAATTTTATACGAGTAGGTTACATGCATAATGACCCGAAGTGTTATGTCCCCATTACTTCAGTTCACAATCTCTCTTACTGTTAGAACCAAGCCTCAGATTTTAATACAGCTACGCATTTCCCAAGTTAAAATATAGAGATAAACTTTTGTTTATTATCCAGTTTCATTCAGTTGAGTAGCTATTACTGAGGCTGGGTCCATATTTAACATAGTACATTTCCACTAAAAGAAAAGGAGTACTTGTGGCACCTTAGAGACTAACACATTTATTTGAGCATAAGCTTTCGTGAGCTACAGCTCACTTCATCAGATGCATCGGATGAAGTGAGCTGTAGCTCACAAAACCTTATGCTCAAATAAATGTGTTAGTCTCTAAGGTGCCACAAGTACTCCTTTTCTTTTTGCGAATACAGACTAACACGGCTACTACTCTGATACATTTCCATTGTGACCTTTTATACGCTATGAATGAATGTTCCCATCAAATAAATTTGAGTGAATTTAAACTTATTTATCTTTAAGAGAACAGCACATATCAAATTCATAACATTAATGAAATTGTGATATTTACCTTCTACCTGCAAGTAAAAAATTGTTTTCCAAAGCTAAGCAGTCTAAATGCTGAATACTTGCACCTCCTTATGGAGTTCAGCAGGAGTAACTGATGCTGAGAACCTTTCAACATTAGATTATTTTTATTCAGGTTCCCAAATATGTGTGTAATCACCTAAGTTTGATGTGTATATATACATTTCATACTTGGGTGATTAAATCCATATATAGGTGGACTAAATGATGACTGACAGAGAGGACATGAGACATGGAAAAGAAATAAATAAGCCTTGTTTACATGGGACAAATTGATCATAGCTATTTCAGCACAACTATTTGACAATAGCTGTTCCAATATAATTTAGCTATTACATAAGAATATAAGAACAGCCACAGTGGGTAAGACCAATAGTCCATCTAGCCCATTATCCTGTCCTCTGACTGTGACCAGTGCCAGATGTTTCAGAGGAAATGAACAGAACAGGGCAAATTTTCAGAGATCCATCCTCTGCTGTTCAGTGCCAGTTTCTGGCAGTTGGAGAATTAGACATCCAGAGCAGGCTGAGTCTCAGGTCCATCAATGGTCAAGATGGTCAATTCTCCAGGAATTTATCTAATTCTTTATTGAACCAAGTTGTACTTTTGGCCTTCACAATATCCCCTGGCGATGGGTCCACAGGTTGACTTTGCTTTGTGAACTACGTTCTTATGTTTGTCTTAAACCTTCTGCCTACTAATGCCATCAAATGACTTCTAATTCTTGTGTTATGTGAAGGGGTAAATAACACTTCCTTATTGACTTTCTTCACACTAGTCGTGATTTTATAGACTGCTGTCAGACTCCCCCTCCCCCCACCTGGTCATCTCTTTTTGTAAACTGAACTGTCCCAGTTCTTTAATCTTTCCTCATATGGAAGATCTTCCACACCCCTAATCATTTTTGTTGTCCTTTTCTATACCTTTTCCAACTCCAATTTATCTTTTTGGAGCTGGGGTGAGCAGAACTGCACTCAGTATTCAAGGTGTGGGCATACCATGGATTTATACAGTGACATTATTATATTTTCTGGTTTTTATTATCTATCCATTTCCTAATGGTTCGTAACATTGTTAGCACTTTTGATTGCCACTGCACATTGAGTGGCTGTTTTCACAGAACTGTTCACGATGACACCAAGATATTTCTTGTATGGTAACAGATAATTTAGACCCTATAATTTTGTATGTATAGTTGGGATTATTTTTTCCAATGTGCATTACTTTGCACTTACCAACATTGAATTTCATATGCCATTTTGTTGCCTAGTCATCCAGTTAATGAGATCCCTTTGTAAGTCTTTGAAGTAAGTTAAATTCAAAGCTATCTTGAGTAATTTATATCATCTGCAAATTTTACCACCTCACTGTTCACCCCCTTTTCCAGATCATTTATGAAAGCTGAACAGCAAAGATCCTAATACAGATCCTTGGGGAGCCTCTCTATTTACCTCCCTTCACTATGAAAACTGATCCTTTATTCCTACCCTTCCCCCTCCTATCTTTTTTTTAACCAGTGACTGATCCATGAGAGAACTTTTCTTCTTATTCCATGACTGCTAAATTTGCTCAAGAGTCTCTAGTGAAAGACCTTGTCAAAGGCTTTCTAAAACTCTGAGAATGCTATATCCACTGGATCAACCTTCCTCACATGCTTGATGACACTGTCAAAGAATTCTAATAGATTGGTGAAGCATAATTTCCCTTTACAAAACTCATGTTGACTCTTACCCAACATTTTGTATTTTGTGTCTGATAATTCTGTTCTTTATTATAGCTTCAGACAATTTGCATGGTATTGAAGTTAGGCTTACCAGTTGATAATTGCCAGTATCGCCTCTGAAGCCTTTTTTAAAAAAAATCATTGTTACATTACCAACCCTCCAGTCATCTGGTACAGAGGCTGATTTAAGCCATAGGTTACACATTACAGTTAGTAGTTCTGCAATTTCAAATCAGAGTTCCTTCAGAACTCTTAGGTGAATACCATCTAGTCCAGATAAATTAAACAGTAATAAGTTACCAATTTATTTCAAAACCTTCTCTGACATTTCAATCTGGGAGAGTTCCTCAGATTTGTCACCTCAAAAATATGGTTCAGGTGTGGGGATCTCTCCCATGTCTTCTGCAGTGAAGACCAATGCAAAGAATTAATTTTGCATCTCTGCAACAGCCTTGTCTTCCTTGAATGCTCCTTTAGCACCTCAGTTGTCCCATGGCCCTGCTGATTGTTTGGCTGACTTCCGGCTTCTGAGGGACTTAATTGTTTTTTCTTTTTAGTTTTTGTGTCTTTAGTTAGTTGCTCTCCAAATTCTTTCTTGGCCTGCCTTATTATATTTTCACACTTGACTTGCCAGAGTTTGTTCCTTTCTATTTTCCTCAGTGGGATTTGATTTTTCAATTTTTAAAGGATGCCTTTTTGCCTCAACAGCCTTCTTTATTTTGCTGTTTACTCATGGTGGCATTTTGTTGGTCCTCTGACAATGTTTTGTGTTTTCATTTTTTATTTGGCAGGGGTGAATGATAAACATGTAATTTGACCCTGTATTAGTGTTTTTGAATAGTTTAAATGCAGTGTATAGGCATTACAACCTTGTGACTGTTCCTTTTAATTTCCATTTAACTAGCTTCCTCATTTTTGTTTAGTTCCCTTTTTTGAAGTTAAATGCTAGTGTGGTGGGTTTCTTTGAGATTCCCCCCCCCCCACTAGGATGTTAAGTTTAATTACATTATAGTTGCTAGTATCGAGCAGTTCAGCAATATTCACATCTTGGACCAAATCCTTTGCTCAACTTAGGACGAAATCAAGAATTGCTTCTTTCCTTGTGGGTTCCAGAACAAGCTGCTTCAAGAGGCAGTCAGTTATGGTATCTAGAAATTTTATCTCTGCCTCCCTTCCTGAGGTGATGTGTTCCCAGGCAATATGGGGATAGTTGACATTCCCTGTTTTCTGTAGCCTCTCCAATCTCCCTGAGCATTTCAGTCACTGTCACCATCCTGGTCAGGTGACCAGTAAATTTGGGTTATTGCTGATTATGCACTACATGTATCTTATGTCTTTAAAAACAAACTTTGTATTTGTGGATAATGTAAGCACTATACCCAGATGTACAGACACTCTTTTCTCAACTTATGTATTGTATAATTTTTTAACATTCGCTTTAATAAAATTTTTAAATCTAGTCACAGAATCATAAGGTCTGACTTTAAGGTCAGAAGGGACTATTATGATTGTCTAGTCTGACCTCCTGCACAACTGCAGACCACGGAATCTCACCCATCAACTTCTGTAACAAACCCCTAACTTATGTCTGAGCGACTGAAGTCCTAAAATCGTGGTTTAAAGACTTCTAGGTGCAGAGAATCCCCCAGCAAGTGACCCGTGCCCCATGCTGCAGAGGAAGGTGAAAAACCCCCAGGGCCTCTGCCAATCTGCCCTGGGGGAAAATTCCTTCCTGACCCCAAATATGGCGATCAGCCTAACCCTGAGCATGTGAACAAGACTCGCCATCCAGACACCCAGGAAAGAATTCTCTGTAGTAACTCAGATCCTACCACATCTAACGTCCCATCACAGGCCATTGGGCATATCTACTGCTAGTAGTCGAAGATCAATTAATTCCTACTGCTGTACTTTCATTGTTCAAGCATGGAGTTTCTATCCGTAGTGATTCTGTGGTACAGTTCTTTACTTTATTTAATTCTATGCTTTCTTTCAGATTATAGTGCCAATCCCCCACCAACGCAACCTACTCTATGATTCCTATATACTTTGTACTCTGGTATTACCATGTGCTGTTGATTATCCTCATTCCACCAAGTTTTTGCACTGCCTATTATATCAACATCCTCATTTAATGCCTAGTATGCTAGTTCACCCACATAGACCTCTAGCATTCGTTTGTAAGCATTTATACAGTTTGTCAATATTTGGCTGCTTGCCTGCACATATTATATTTAAATGGGACTTTCATGTTTGACTGTTACTCATTAGCTCCTACCTGGACTTTACAATCTTCTCTCCTATCCTCTTTACCAGGATATAAAGTTCTCCTTTTAATAAATTCATCCCTAAAGAATGCCTCTGCCAATCATGAGCTCTTCAATACCTGTCAGCTTTCCCCACAGACTTAAGTTTAAAATATCCTCCACAACATTTTTGATTTTATATGCCAGCATTTTGGTTCCAGTCTGTATAGGCTCCTCCTTTCCCAAAAGGTTCCCCATTCCTAATAAACCTAAACCCCTCCTCCCTACACCATCGTCTCATCCACCTATTGAGATTGTGTAGTTTTGCCTGTCTTTCTGGCCTTGCTCATGGAACTGGAGGCATTTCAGAGAATGCTACCAGGGAGGTCTCGGGCTTTAATCTCTTACCTAGCAGCCTAAATTTGGCCTCTATCAGTTCTATTCTACCTGTCCCTCTGTCATTGGTATCTACATGTGCCATAACAACTGGTACCTCCTAGCATTGCACACAGGTCTGTCTTGATGTCTTGTGAGATCCACAGCCTTTGCTGCCCCCGGGCAATTTACAATGTAGTTCTCCTGCTCATCACAAACCCACTTATCTATATTTTTATAATCAAATCCCCCATTACTATTATCTTGCTCTTTCTAGTGATTTGTGGGTCTCTCAGTGTATCTGAGTAGGGTATCCTCAGTATATGATGATACCATGACATCATCTGGAAGGAGGATTCCCAATTCTTGGGTTGTTTCATCACCAGTCCAGCTTGATGTTCTCCTTTCCTAAGACTTTCATCCTCCCTAACAGCACAGCAGCTGTCAGCCTAGAGGTGAGACTGCTCTGTTGTATCCCTGAAAGTCTCCTCTATGAACCTATCTGTCTTAGTTTCTCCAGTTCAACTACGCTGGCCTTAGGAGACTTAGTAGACTACTGTGTCTATGAAGGCCATGAGTTGCTTGCACCACATGCACACATGGCACCTGTCCACAAGGCAGGTAATTGTACACACTGCATTCAGTGCAATAAATTGGATAACCTCTACTGACTCTGCTGCTGGACTTCTGCCTGCATTTGTTTTCATTCCTGCAGGTTTTTTGGGAGGCGATGATTGGCCTAAGTATAGAGTATCTGCCTCTCACGTTCCCTCACAAACTCCCCTGTTTGTTGCCCCCATTTGCTGTTTTGGAATAATTTCCAAATCCTATGTGAATGCTGTATTCTGAAATAAAAAGGATTTTATATTGGAATAAGAAAAGGAGTACTTGTGGCACCTTAGAGACTAACAAATTTATTTGAGCATAAGCTTTCGTGAGCTACAGCTCACTATCACGAAAGCTTATGCTCAAATAAATTTGTTAGTCTCTAAGATGCCACAAGTACTCCTTTTCTTTTTGCGAATACAGACTAACACGGCTGCTACTCTGAAACCTATATTGGAATAGTAACTTATTTGGAATATAGTGTCCAAACAGGGAGCTATTCCGGAACAGTTATTCCAGAAAAGCTATTGATCAATATCCCCATGTCAACAAATCCTGACATAAATTGTGGAGATGAAATCAGACATCTGCTAGTATTCAAAGGGTGCAAATAGAAAGAAGAGAGTATCGGTAATGCGGTGAAATTAAGCAAAGGAAATATCTCCTCCTATTCAGCTTACATTATATCTATCGCACTGTGCGGGGGAGTGAACGACTCAGTGCATGAGTCATTTAAAACTAGACAGGTCAAAATATTCAGGAACATACCAGGATTCCTCCAAGGGCTGGTAGGCCCTTTTCACTTTCATTTTCTACCATATCCCTTCCCTAAAAGCCTACCTGCCATTGCAGCACAAACTGCAAAAGTTACAACAGCCCCTGTCCTGCTACTGGGTCCATAAGGGTGGACCAAGCAAATCTTTGAGGATCAGAGCTAATGTTTATATACAGAGAATGAAATTCACCCTAATGCAGCGGGCACCCCACAAAGCCCTATACCCCATGAAGCCACTCGTAAGCCCTTGCACAAGGCTTAAATTTGCCTTCAGTGGTGCAGAGATCCTTGTGTAGGTCACAGAGATGATTATAATGTGCAAAGTAACACCCATTTTTATGGTATTGAATGGTTATCTTTCCATCAGTTGTAATACCTTCTGGGAAACTTCACGCAGGCTTCCTTTCCCTTCCACTTGCATGTTTATTCTGACTTCCTAGCACTACACTACCACCAAAGGCTTTTTTATTTACTTTTCAGTCTTCGCACCCACATCACATAGTGGGGGACTTCATGTCTTAAGTCTCTGAGAAATGGGCAAGGCATCTCAACACACTGTAACTTTTATAGACAGTTGTCTAGGTTGCCAATATGTCTTGTTCAGTAACACATGAACTGGTACAAAATATTGCAAAGATTTAGAGAACCCGTTATATTCAATGGTAGGACTGACATGTACTGGAAATTTGGGAAGGGAGTAAGAAAACTAGAACATATTGAGTAATGCAGTACTATTCCAAAGTCAAACCACTGTAGGGCCAAGGCTAGAAATCTATATTAAAAAAAAAAAGTTAAAGGATTTATTTGCAATTCAGAATCAATCCAGGTGCAGAGGTAACAGAGGATGAGCTAGATTCACAAATGGACTTGGGCACCTAACTGTCACTTTAGGCATCTAAATCCCAGAATCAGGCCCCAGTGGGATTCACAGCACCACTGCTCAGCTGCCCCAGAATACTTTAGGAACATAAACTTGCTTGCTGCCTACACTTTTGCAGTAAATGTTCCTTAGGCACCTATGTATCTGTCTCTGGGCCTGCACACTGCAGCCAGGTGCCTGGATGCCTAAGCTCCAGAGTGATAGGTTATGGGGTTTTCTGGTGCTGGCCTCACTCAGTCTCTCTTACTGAAGCAGTTACACTGTGACTAAATAATGAAAGAATCATTGGGTGAGAGAGAATGCAAGAGCACACACAGCATGAGAATGATTCTGTAGCCTGAAGGTTCAAGCACTCACATAAGATCTTGATCCAACCGCTTTGCCCAATGACTTTTAAAAAATGATTTATTCACAGTGGAACAGCTTCAACAGGAGAGACTGCGGGAGCCCCAGATCCCACAGCATAGTGATTAGGGCACTCACCTGAGAGGTGGCGGACACCTATGCAGATCCCTCTTCAAATCCCTTTGTGCCCTTGCGGATTTGAACTGGAGTCTCCCACATGCCAGGGAAGTACCCTAATTACTGGGCGAAAAGTTGTGCAGGAGGTCCTTTTCCTCCCTCCCTCACAGCGATTTTGTGTAAGCTTGTCTAGGGCAGCCCCATCCAGTAGGGGAGGTCTAAGCACACTTACCAAATTAGTCCCCACAGGTAGGTTAGGCAGAGGGACACCTATCTCCTCCCCAGCTCATGTAGTGCTCTAAGGCTTAAGTGTCTGTATGGTGCTGCAGTATGCATGCTCGGAAGCATGGGCGGTGTGTGCACCCCCCATTTGAGGAGGCTAGCCCCTGCCCCACTCTGGCCCTTCTGCGCCCCCCTGCTCTCGCCGGCCAGCCCATCAGTGCAGCTCTGAACCCCACCCGGAGCAGCCCCAAGCACAGGCCAGCCCACCGGTGCCTGGAGGAACCCCGAACTGCAGACAGCCAGGGCCAAGCCCTGAGCCCAGGCCACCCAGAGCACGGAGCAGCTCCAAATCCCAGCTGGCCTGCCGGCGCTCGGAGCAGTCCGGAGGAGCCCCAAGACCCAGCCACCCAGCTAGGGCTGAGCCCTGAGCCTAAGCCACCCAGAGGAGCTCTGAGTCTAGCCACAGTCTGGCCCTGGAGCTGTGGCAGGGAGCATTAGTGGAGGTTTGAGGCGGTTTAGCCTCCCCCAGCCTCCATTACCTGCCGCCCATGCTCAGAAGCGAAAAAATGGGTGCCTAGGGAACTTTTACTATGAAAATGTAGGGGCTGAGCGAGTTTAGGTGCCTATAAGGTTTGGGGGCAGCTGAATAGGGGTTTGGGAATCACAGTGGGACCTTATTCTGGTATTTAGGTATCTGGCACTAAAGCCCTTTTATGAATCTAGCCCTCAGTGCCTTGCAGAATTGCCTCAATCAAGTGCCTCCTTAATTAGCCCCTCCCATGAGGAGACATGTTCCCTTGATTCCCTTGACTTCAGTACAAGGTGAGAGTGCTCAGTCTCTCACCAGGTGCAGAATATCTCCTGGGTGTTTGGACTCCCCCACTCTTTAATAGAAGTCATCTCAGAGTTAGCTTACATGGCATCAGCTGTGAACAAATATTGAGAGAAATAGATAATCCTCAGCTCATCAAGGGCTC
Source organism: Dermochelys coriacea (assembly GCF_009764565.3). NCBI lineage: Eukaryota > Metazoa > Chordata > Testudines > Dermochelyidae > Dermochelys > Dermochelys coriacea. The sequence continues at coordinate 200,346,590 of NC_050069.1, forward strand.
GTGGTAAAATACACAGAAATGTAACTACTTTCAAGAGCAGTTTCACAGTCATACACATTTTATATAATGGTTGGGAGTTGGATAATCATTCTGAACAGGAACGACAGATTTGAACATCCCTCAACTTTGCTGGTGTCCAGTTAGAGAATGCAGGCACTATCCCTGATTTGGCCTACAGTGAAATTGCATCATGATATACTTCATGAAATCAGTGCAATATCTTCCTATCTGCTTTGTTTAATTTCAGAATCTCTTTTTAAAAAAGGAAACAAAATTATTTCACCTGTGTACTCCTTTGTCACAAATTCTCCCCAAAACTGTAAAATTCCGAATATACAATACCTGTAATGCATTGTCCTTCATTTAGCTTAGAAGATGTGATTTTCATTCCTGCAGTAATTTGTTCTTCTTTCTGCCGGTTTGCTATTTAAATGATCTCTTAAAGTTCTGAGGCATGGTCTTCTCTCTAGTAGAGCTTATTACCATGTTCCTGTAACAAGCTGGCATTACATTTAAATATTCTTTTATAAGGAGAGAGTGTTACAAAGAGTCTGTTGTGTTGTTAATTGTTATAATCTCTTGTTATATCAAACAAGAAAAATGGTGATAAATGCTGTTATTAGACTGCCCTAGATTCTTCTTATAAAGGCTCTGATTCTCCAGGGCTGTATGCCTCATGTAGCTATTTGCACCCATGCAAACTGGGTGTAAGTGCAACCTTTTTGATTTTTGTAGCATTTCACGCCCACTTTGCATGGATGTAAATGACCATACACAATGCAAGCTAATGGAGAATCAGTCCAGCAGAGTCTAGATGAAAACATTTTTTTCAGAAACACCCTAAAGAGAGCCAGGGGTGGTATGCTAGGCATTGTTTATGGGTTTAAGCCATATTAGCTGTTGTCTTGGTCAACAGCTTCTTGTTGTGAGAAGTTGATTCCAGAGGTTTTAATAAATGCTTTCCACAAGGAGCATTGCCCCCATCCCTCTTCTCTTGTCTTCTCCTTCTCTTGAGAAATTACAGGAATTCCCCTTTCTTTTCCAGGTTGTTGACTCTTTTAGCATAGCTCCTTTTTTTTTTTTTTTTTTTTTTAAATTTTCCCTAATGTACTGCCATATTTTAATTCACATTCATAGGTTGTCTGACTTATGGAGACAGCATTCTTCCTTATCTGCAGCATACCCAAGCCTTTGCCAGTTTGTTGACCAAGGTCAGCAACCTTCCTTTTACGTAAGCGATATTTGTTTCTGCAGCTCTGTCTCTCTGATCAGGAGCTACCTAAGCTTTCATAGGAAAAACATTTATGTAGTACATAAATGGTAATAACTGTGAGGCGATCATTGGTTTTTCTGAGTATTCTAACTAGGAATAGATTAAAAAACAAAAGAATGTTGTGTAATGGAAGAAACAGAAATTGAAGGGAAAACACTTCATTATTTTTTAAAATAAAAACAGTTTTTCACAATTAATGTTTCATTTGTTGCATAGTAAACAAAAAATTCTGGTCTTAGACCCAATTCCATTGGCTTGAATATGAACTGAACATCAGGAAATGAGTCAAAAATTTGGCTTAGAAGTTATTTGTTACATGTGCATGTTCTCACACTAAGAGTCATTGGAATGACTCCCACTAACTTCAGTGGGCTTTGAATCAAGCCCTGAGAGTTCTAAAAATGACATTTATCTAATATCAATGAAGTTATTTTGAATTTGTTGATGAGGATCAGTTGTAATTCATTTCTAGAACTGTGTTAGAATTTCCTTTACTATTAGAAATCATATTGGCAAAATAAAGAAAAAGAAAATGGAAAATGGATGTGTAATTCTTGTTTGGGCTACAGCTATTGACTATTAAAACTTTCAGAAATATACTTACTAATAGCTTATGTATTATTAACATACATTTGGGCACTAATGGAGATATTTTACTTTACTTTCTGTGTAATGAAATTATAGTTATTATGTATTATAGATAGCTATATATACATACGGTACAATTGTGTGTGAGTAGTGCTGCTCGCCTCTTAACCTCCTCTAAATATAGGTATTGTCACTATTTACAATATGGTTCTCTAACAATAATACTTTTATGTAATGGTATTTCTGATATAATATGAATCCCAATGAGTTTTTAGTATGTGAATCCCACAATTATTGTTTTCCTTTGGGCACCAAGAGAGAGATGGACTGTGGCTGGCACATCAGGCTAGGAGAGAGGTAACAATGAACTTGACTTCAAAAGTAAACTGGGAAGGGATAAAGAATTGCAATGTTTCATTAGAATCAACCAGGAGAGTCCCATGATACAAAGACAATCCTGGTAAATGTGGACAGCTGGTCACCTTGCAAGTGTATGACAGTTCTGGGTGATCCAAAAACTAAACTAGATGGTCCAGCAATTACATATATGCAATAGTATACAGCAGTACTGGGTTTACCATGGTGCCAGTGGCACCATGGCGCTGGGCCCAGAGTCAGAAGAGGCCCCGGCCAGCTGAGCCGGCCAGGAAAGCTGCCCCCGCCCCACTCCACCTCTTCCACAAAACCTCTGTTTCCGCCCAGCCTCTTCCCACCCCTCAGGAACATGGGGTGCAGCTGTGATGGTGGGACTATGAGGAAGGTAGTGGGCAGTGGGGAGGTCTATGGGCTGGAGATGAGCGGCCCACATATATGTTTGGCGCCGGGCCCACAAAAAGCTAATCCGGCTCTGGTATGCAGTCATGATGAAACATTCTGCAGCACGTTACAAATATGTAAGTGAAGTGAGAGGTTTGTCACACATGCTTTTAGGCTGTAGAATGTCACCTAACCTGCTATTGCATTTTTCTAATTTCAGGTATGAAACTGCTGATGTATGACATGAGCCCCCCAAAATTGTGTGTGTAACATGCCTGTCACTTTACTTTCATACATGAATCATATTCCAAAATGATGCCATTCTATCTTGCTTTTGGATAAACAATGTATTGTGTTCAGTGACATATGGTGTAAAACAGTGAGGAGGGGAAAACCTATATCCGTATGTGCACCCCAGAACTACAAAGTTTTAAAAGTTTCAGATTAACTGTCAAATATACAGTATGTTTCAGTTAAAAATCACAGAAAATAGGCCCAGGTTCAGCATACCATCCCTATCAACAAAGCATTTCAACATGTCCTTATGCCCTTTTGACTTTAATGTTTAAGGTTAAACGTGCTTACATGCTTTTCTGAATAGGAATGGAATGAAGCATATGCTTAAAGGCTACGCTGAATCAGGGTCTGAGATGAAAAAGATTTGTTGAGTTTTGTTAGCTCATATTAACCATCCTTCCACCAGTGCAAGATTATTGCCTAAAGAACATTATTTATATCTAGAGCGGCTTCTTACATTTTACAATGGCAGAGTGCTGACCGAAGGAGGATGGACACATGAATAATACTGGACTAAGATTAGCTCTCAAATTTAAATAATGCATTTGTGTCTCCTTGAATTTATGCAGTGGTTTATGGCTCTCGAGTCAGGCATGTGTGGGGTGTACATGATGTTTCTCAGTGCTAAATTTTTACATTTTGCTATCTGATTTAGCTGATAGACAGAAAAAGCAACAAATGTAGCCCAATTGGTACCTAGTAACTAAACTGCAGCAGATATTGAAGAAAGCAAGTTATTCCAGCTATGGTCATGCTCAAAATGTATCAGATTCTCATTCTGCTAAGGTGTGACAAAGTTGGCTTATTTTTGTGTTGATTCTCCCCGTGTCTGGTGATACTACACTCCTTGTGAACCATTTCTTAACTGTATGCCAATGGAGGACGTAAAGCCAGAGACTTGACCTTTTGGAGGACAGGAACCTACTAAAAGATCCTCAGTTAGATAAGGAGGCTGTTGTCAGCCCATTATATATTTCAGCCAAATTCTGGAGCTACTGTACCATCATATCTGCACTGTGTATCATCTGGCCCTGAGTACCTGACTTCATTTTTTTAAAGTCATCAACCCAGATTCCAGTTTTGCATATTTGCAAAGGTGCAGATTTGTGACTGCCCATGAAAGGATACCTCACAAACTTTAACATATGTACCCTTACTGCACTACTTTAGGGCAGGGAAGTGCAGTGCTATACTCATCATTTTTAGGCTTGGCAGAATTCAATTTTTATTGTTTTGTAATTTCAATAATTAATAGAAATTTTTATTTTTAGGGTTTTTTTATTTTTAACAATTTAGTTGCAGGAAATTAAGGTAGAGATAGGTTGGATCTAGGGCAGTGCTGAAAATGGGGCTGCAGGGGGCTCTCTGTATGGTTGTGAGGCCCAAGACACCCAGGCGGAAAGTGCAGGGCAGCATACAGTCCTGGCCCACCGGCACCAAGTCCCCCAGCCAGGGCTTGAAAGGAGGAGGCCACCGTGCTGCTGAATGGCTCCTATCCAGGGATGGGCCCCACACTCCTGCCTAGGAGTGAGCCAGTGGGCTCCATGCATAACCATGGAGCTGATGATACCCGATCCCTGCAGGTGCAAGGGAGCCTGCACTTGCTGATTGTTATTGATGGATATATATATATTTTTGGGTCATTTTCTGTGTGTCAAGTGAAATTGGTGTTTACCGATGACTTAGAATTTACACTGAAACCTGCCAAGCCCATTTTAGAGATGGGAACTGAGGCACATTTTAGTGGTATTTAAATGCCTAATGGTGCAGATAAGTATCTAGTGGAATTTGTGAAAGCACCCCCCACCCACTGAATTCAGTGGGACTTAGGCACCTATGTAGTTATGAAAATCCCACTAGGTGCCTTATTGACCGTTGAAAGTCTGACTTAAAATGACATGGCCAGCCTCACTCAGAAAGTCTGTGGCAACACAGGGAATTAAACCCACATCTCTCAAATCCTAGGCAAGCTCCCTAACCTCTGGACTATCCTTCCTTGTGGCTAGTTTTCTGCCAGGCTTACTTATGTTGAGCGATGCTTTACTCAAAGAGTAGATTTTAGTGGGTCTCCTTGTGGGTTGAGGTACTACTCAACACAAGCAAGAGTGGCAGAATCTATGAGTCAAACCCACATGTTAATTGAATTTTTCCTTTTTTTAAATCTTTCTTTCTTTCTGAGTTGTTATGAACCAGAGAAATGGCCTTGTGAAATGCAGCAGTTAGATACACTTTCACAGAGTGTGTCTTCATGGCAAACAAACAAACACGGCAGCAAGTCTCTCAGCCCAGGTCTACAGGTGCTAAAAACAGATGTGTAGACATTCAGGCTTGGACTATGAAGCCCAGGGAAGTAAGTGGGTTTCAGAGCCTGAGCTCCAGCCTGAGCCAGAACATCTATACAGCTATTTCTAGTGTCGTAGCATGAGCCTAAGTCTGTAGACCTGGGCTCTGAGACTTACTGCCTCTGGGGTTATTTTTGGCACATAGACATACCCCTAAAATAGGGACAGAAGGCATCATTAGATCATCTAGGCTGAGCTCCTGAAATGACAGGCCACTGATTAGGTGAGGTGCACTGGGAGGGTCCTAGCAGGTGATCCACACCCCATGCTGCAGAGGAAGGTGAAAACCTCCAAGGGCCCTGCCAATCTGACTGGAGCAAAATTCCTTCCCGACCCCAGATATGACAATTAGCATGACCCTGAGCATGTGAGCAAGAGCCACCAGACAGGCATGTAAAAAAGAGGATTTTCTACATGGCCTCAGAGAATTGGTCCAACCTGTCCGATGTTCCATCTCCAGCTGCGGTCAATCTCTGATACTTTGGAGAAAAGTTAGGGGCGGGGGGAAATCCCAGAACACAGCTGTCCAATTGTGCATTGGGGAACACAATTCCTTCCTGATTCCTGCAGATGATCAGCTGAAGCCTTGAAGCATGAAATTTTATTATCGACATTATCTTATGGCAGAACTGTGGGAGTTATGAGCATGTTGAGGGCAATGCGGGCAATTCTGTTCTTCCTGTGTTTCATGAAATAAAGAGATGAATAGGAGAGGAACAGATTCCAAGGCCAGAAGGGACCACCACAATTATCCAGCCCAACCCTGCCTCCCCAGTGTAACATACAGTAACATTTTGAATGGTGAATAGAATCAATACAGAGAAATATAAACTAAATAAAAGCTAAATAGATCAACTCAAAGGCCTTGATTTTGTGGGTCAGGATTTATTAGCATCAACCAGTGCAGTAGCATGGGGAAGCCCATACTGAGAAATTCTGGCCAGGATATATATTGAATTTGATGTCCGGTTTGTGATTGCTACTGTGTACAAGAAAATTAAACCTCACTTTAGCTTATATTTCTAAACTAGAATGTTTTGTTCACTGAGTTACTCAGCCACACATTTTATGATTCACAATAATAGTAATAATCAGTAATAATCTTTATTTCTCCTGGAAAAAAAATGAAAATAAGCTCATTTGCAATAATAATTTTGCCCAGATAAAACCATCCTAAACTCAGGTTTTCTGGCCGCAAAATTCACCTCCCCGCATTACAGTGTATCTTAGGCCTTAGTCCTGGAAATGCTTAAACATGATGCTTAATTGTAAGTACATGACTAGATCCATTAAGGTTATACTTAATTAACTGTGACTACTCAGGAGCTTTAAAGTAAAGTAGGTTCTTAAGTCTTTGCAGGATCAGACCCTTACTCTTTCCTCAGCATGGACTAACTAATATCACTGAATATGGGAAAAGTTCATTAATTTGCATTGTTCCTTCATGTAACTTTGGTAAAATAACAAGAAATATAAATGTCAATACAGTTGTGAATTCCAGTAGATAGGTTGATTGCAATGATATCACAGTATCACATATGTTATGGGAGAAGAGATTTCTGTAGGACCCAAAACACTATTAATGCTCCAGAACTCTAAACACCAGGCATTCAGAAATCATGAGTGAAGCCACAAAAATCATGAGACTGGTTTCAAAATAATGATACTCTTTAAAATAATTAATTTTGGTTGTTGTTTTTTTTTACCTTTCGGAGGATGTGCTTTTCTCCACCACCATGAAGGCTAGAAACTTTTGATTTTATAAATGAAAGCTGAGATTCTTACATATTCACATGAATCCAGGAGCTAGGGCTTCCTGTTTTTCTAGTCAGGATTTTCTTGACTCGGCCTTTTGGATTATACTTACCTACACTTTACTGAGTGTAAAATAGAGCAGTCGCACAACATGTATCCTGGAATATATAGCTATAGATGTTGTACATGCACTGATATTTTTTTTCTGATACATGCAGTAACTAAACTCTCCACTGTGAAGAGAACAGTAAAGATATCTAAAAACCAAAGTTATTAAAAAGTACATTGTTTGTGAACAAAGCTATGTGTAATTTGCCTACAACATCTCAAAGAAAATGCTAATACAAAGCCCTTTTGTAGAGCTGTTTCTGTCTGGATCTCAAAACTGCTTCACAAAAACTAACTACTTTTGCATCACCATACCTCTCAGAGATCAGTGAGTATTATGGCCATCTTATGGAGCCAAAAGGATTACAGAATTGTGAGCAAAATAACTAATAAATGACAGAATGAGAAATAGAACCTATGAGTCCTGACTCACAGTTCCCTGCTTGTCCCAACAAACAACATTTCTCCCCATAATGGAGCTATGAAGAAGTTAAGTCCCAAGATCACAAAATTCCTTTGGACAGGAAGTTACACATATCTACCACAGATGAAGGGGTTAATATATTTTAAAAATATATTCTGTGATCTTGTCACAGAAGATCTTGTGATCTTCAGTTCTATGTATTATTTCTTGCTTTTTATGGTTCTACTTATCTGGTTTATATAGTAAACATGTTTATTTCAGACTCACACATGGGAACAGTTCAGAAACCTCCATAAAGTGACTTTTCCAGGAAAATTCCACCATTGGCTTTTGCAATCTTTACATCTGTAGCTTGCCATGAAGTAATATCTCCATTTGTGATTTTTCCTTATTGAATATCATATTGGCTGCTTGTTGTGGTTCTGGGAGGCAACAAAAATAGTTTGTTGTATTTGGTTAGTCCATAAAACTGATGTTTGCAGAATTGTCATGCTACTCTGTTCCTGTGTCATAAAGCGACCTAACTCTCATAATAGTAATAAGCTGAAAAATGGAATTAAAGTCAATGCAGCAAAATCCAAGTGCAAGAAATAAGACCAAATGTAGTAAATCAATTTAAAATATCTATGCCAAATAATGAGAAACTAATTCCTCAAATAATGAAAATAGACGAAACAACCCAGACGTGACACAAAGTTATGTTTTGAGTCAAGAACAACTCCTAAGTATGTTTATTAATTATAACAGTATTTAGCACTTTATTTATAGATGTACATCAATTGTTTTAGGAAAGTTGGGGTGAGCATTATTATCTTCCCTTTACAGGTGGGGAAACTGAGATGCAGTAAAGATAAGTGACTTCCCAAACAAACATGAGAAGTAAGAGGCAGAACTGGTTTTCTGGGTCCCAGTCCAGTTCTTTACTTAATGGGCCACCACAGGTCATCCTCTAACATTTATTTTTCCTGTGTCTCATTTTTGTTTCTCTTCATTTTATAGAACTGGGTAGTATGAATATGGGAGAATACAAACTAGGTCCCTATATTAACTCTTATTAAACTGGCTAGTTCTAAAGTAGCAGGAATAGGTGACCTCCTTCTGTCCATTGAAAAGGAAGATGTGCATCCTATACTTGGGATCTGTTTGTGGCATTTTATACTCCTGACCATGGTATGCTATGTCCCATTTCCAAGATGTTGCAGGTGTCAGCTGGAAAGGACTGAAATGGTTCTGATCCTTTCTTTTGAGATGCTCCCAGATTAAGATGATGGATTGTTCCTTCACTTCCAGAGTTATCCCCTATGGAGGAATCTCTCCTCAGTTATCTCCAGAGTCCTTTTTAACATCTACATGAAGTTGTTGGGGGAAATTGTGAGAGGCCTTAGTCTCTAATGTCAGCGGTATGCAGATTGTATCCAGGTCTGCATCTCCTTTACCACTGATGCAAATAGCACCATCTCTGTCACAATTTTCTGAATGCCTGGCCGAAATTAGTACCTGCATGAAGAACAACTGGCTGAAGCTGAATGTTGGGTAGATGGAGGTGATGTCATCTAGAAGAAAGAAACACTTGGAAAAAGTAGCAACTTATACCACATCACCTTCTATCTAGGGAGTGAATCTTTCCCATACCGTCAAAACGCCCTTGGGCCCTCACTGTTTGGAGGATGATCACAATACTTTTTCCCCAGCTGAGAGAAGCTAGACTGCACCCATCCTGTATGTTGATGACTTGGCCTTGGTAATCTACACCTTTGTGACTTCAAGGCTTGATTAATCCAATTCAGTTTTCATAGGTATGAACTTTAAAACAATGTGTCCAAAATGCAACACCGACTGCTGAAAGCACGTCCCTCTAGTTCATTTCTCACTGCAATGGCTGCTCTGTAGAACACTAGGTCAAATTCCAAGTCTCGTTCCTGACTTTCAAACTCCTCTGTGTAAGTGTTCCGGGCAATGTAGAGAATGCCTTTCTCTCTCTGACGACTGTTGTCAGATGTTCGGCTGCGTGTGTACCAGTCCAAAACCAGACACCTGGTCACACTAGTCAGGACTCTAGAGAGGAACTAGTCCCAACCCAGCCTCACTTTTCCCTGCCAGGAACACCTCCCTTATTGCTCTAGTCAGTACGTCCCTTAGGTCATAAAGCATTGCATGGGGGAGGAGCAGATTGCAGCTACTGTTGAAGCTGGGAGGGGGAGAAACACACACATTGCTGACAAAGTGGGGAGAGCAGGGGAGCCACAGGGATGTAACCAGCAACCCAGGTAAGGCAGTGGGTAGCATGGGGCTTTCCCTTCAAGCTCTTCTCATTTTCTTCTTCACCTACCACTAAGGTGAACACCACCATCCTCCCAGTCACTCAGGCCCATCCTCTTCAACGTGGCCCTCTCTCTCTGCCCAGAGATGCAGGCGGTGCCCAAATCTTGCTGTTTCTACCTATGTAACATTCCAAATATTTGGCCTTTTCAGCTTGTCCAGGCTGCCCCAGATCTCATTTATGCCCTCATCATTTTTGCACGGTGACTGTAATCTCCTCCTCTCTGGCCTTGACACCAGCCACGCCGTCTCCCTCAAATGCACTTAAAATATAAGCTGCCTGGCTTGTCACTCCAGTCACATCTTGGCATCCCTTCACTGGCTCCTTTCCTCCACCCCACCAAACACATGAACTTTGTCTTTGCTTTTAAAATCTTACATCATCTAACCTCACCCTGTCTTACAGACCTATCAATTTAGTGAGCTGTCAAGGCCTGCCAAATATTGCAGCCAGCCTCAATTGCCTGTTTATCTGCTTCTTCCACAGGCACCTCCATGCTTTCTCCCAGGGCTCCTCATCAAAATTCTTAAATTCATAGTCCCTTTTTAATACCTCCTTCACGCATCCCTCTGCGGTGATGGCTACAAATCATCTTTGTCAGGCATTTTTAAAGCAAGCAGTGAGCTGAGATTTCGGCTTTTATGCTACTCTGTTTTATTGTTAATTCATCATCTCAACTCCACCTCCTCTCATCTGTCTCATCCACCTGTTGTGCCCTGTCTGAGACCTACTTTGTAAGCTGTCTCGATTGTGGGCCATCATCTTTAATACATGTGCGTACAGAGCTTAGCATAATGGAGCCATGATCCTTGAATGGTGTTCTTAGATGCTGCCATAATAAAAAAAAAAGTAATTAATTCCCACTTGGGGACACACCCTAATACAATACTTTTAAGGGAGCCAGACGAATGCGGAGGAGGTTCGTGGATTCTCTTTCCGGAACAGAGGAGGCCAGGAAGGGGAGAATGGTCGGGCTGCAGTAATAAGGGTGAGGGAAGAAGAGCGTTAGATCAAGCCCCCTCTGACTTGCCCAAGATCATGTAGGAAATTTGTAGCAGAGCAAAGAATTGAACCTAGATCTCCAGAATCTTATTCCAGTAACTTAATGACAAGATCGTCCTTCCTCCCTCTTGGTGTTTTCTTCCTGCTCTAGCCATGTTTCACAGTTTCTCTCCTGTCCCTTTCCCCCCCTTCCCCCTTTTTTCTTGGACCCACTTTGTCTCCCTTTCTCCTTTACATCATTCTGCAGTATCTGTTCCTTCTCTCTGCACCCAGGAGTTCTGTCCTTTTGTGACGGCACTAGTAAAGTGTATGCAGTGATCAGATACTGTAGTGAGTGGTACAACAAAAAAAGAAAAGATAGAAAGATGGTAAAGTACGTTCCACAGGTATCTTGCTAGATGAAGCATAGATTTGTGCCAGTCAGGAAGAAATTAGTATGAATGTGGTAGTAGAAGTCTGGCAACATCAAAATGCAGCAATGAGCACCAAACTCTAAATCCAGGAGCCACATGTTTTCATAGTAATTAACACAGTTTTCATTGACAGCAGAAGTACACTGAATGCATAAATTTTCTACTGGGTTATATATATATACGGCAGCAGGGTTTTAATGTGATTTTTTTCCTAATGTAATTTGATAAAGAGACTGTCTTCGGAAATACATTTATTTAATGCATTCAGCAGACATCCATGGTTTCATTTACTTATTTTTTTAAAGAAATAGGATGGACAATGTCTAAAACTTAAGTGAGTCTTAGACTGTAGTAACATTAATGAGACCTCTGATTCTAGTCTATATGGGAGACCCAACAACCCAGGTTTGTTGGTCTTCATGCTTATGGCCATACAGATTAGTTTCTCTGATACATAGCTATCCTTGGAGCACAGATGAGGACTCAGGACAGAATATGTTTTCTGATGTCCCGGGCACCATTACCAGTTTCCTGACTTGATTCAGTACTAAGGGGAAGATTTTCTTTTCCAATACACACTAGAGCTCTCCAGTGCATATAACAGTCATAATAATAATAATAATACTTATCACTTACATAATGCTTCCATTAGGGTAAAATGATGAAAAGACAGAAAAAAGTTCAGTTTCATTGGTCGACTTAGGCTACATCTACACTAAAAGTACTGCAGCTGGATTGCTGTAGCATTTCTGGTGAAGATGCTCTAAGCCAACAGGAGCTCTCTCATCGGCTTAATTACTCCACCTCCCACAGTAGCTATGTCAGCGGGAGAAGCTCTCCTGCCAACATAGCGCTGTCTACACCAGCACTTATGTTACTAAAACTTACATCGCTCAGGGGTGTGGATTATTCACATCCCTGAGCAACATAAGTTATACCAAAGTAAATTTTAGCGTGGACAAGGATTTAGACAATGAGAGTCTGTAAAACTCTCTAATTAAAGAAGTTTAGCCTGACTTGGATTTGACACTGTATTTGTATTACACTGTTACCATTTATTTCTCATATTTGATATCGGAACAAATTATTATTTTGATTTGATCATCAGAGTCTTTTTAATAATTAATATCAAGTGTGTGGTTCTTTGATCTGTTACATTCCAAGCCTCTCTTTGAGGAATGTCTGAGCAACAAAACCTCAGAGTTGTTCCTCAGTGCTGAAGATTACAATCCTCAAAGGACTTCAGAAACCTTAATTGATAATTTGCAGTCAGTGTCTGCATGGAACTTCCATTGAGATCAACAAGAGCAGAATATGCAACCAAGATCCATGCTGCAGATAAAAAATTACCATGCTTTGACTGTCTAATAAAAGGCAGCTCCAAAGCACAGAGAGGAAACAACCCAAGTTAAAAAAGCAGTTATAAACCTGAGCTGTGTTCCCCCACAGGTAGGTGAGGGAATCTAGGGTCTGACCCAAGGCCAAGGGGCATTTTGCCATTGATTTCAGTGGGGGATTGAATCAGGAGCTGGAACACCACTGTCATGCTTCTTGTTGGAAAAGGAGAGAGCATGTCACAGTATCAGAACACCTCTTCTTTTGTGCAGGCTCACCTTGCATGCAGATTAAGATCATAGTAGAATAGGAGGGATGTGCTTACTTCATAGTTATATGCCCTAGATCCCAATGGTATTAGCATTCAGTAATATTTCATTTCATTTAATGCAATCTAGATGCCAAACATTGCACTCTTGTCATTTTGATAATTAGGCCGATGGGCTGATTTTCAGAGGTGCTAAGCACTCATGCCAATGGGAGCTGTGGATGATGAGCCTTTCTGAAAATCAGGTTTGGAATGTCTAATGTCCAAGTCATTACTCGTAATTGGAATGTCAGCGGGATTTTCTACACTTGAAATGCTACAGCAGCAGAACTACACTGCTGTAGGTAATCCCGTTTGCATAGGCAATCACCCCTGAGAGGCGGTAGCTAGGTCGATGGAAGAATTCTGTTTGTGCTGGGGGTTCAGCTGGCTTAACTATGCTGATCGGAGTGTGGATTTTTCATGCTCTTGAGCGCCATAGTTAAGCGAACTTAATTTTCTAGTGTAGATCAGGCCTAATTCTTTTTAACCTTGCATTCATACTGATTCTTTAAATCAAGTTGATGGACAAAGTAAGCTGGACATGCTTATGTAGAGCAAAATCTTTTATATCATACCTGAGTTTTTAATGTTATTTATAATTTTTATTGTGATCGATATTGACCCCATACGTAGAACTTTTTCCCTTTCCTTTTTCCCATGTGTCAGATCCTTGCCACTTGTTTTCCTTATTTGACTTTCAAGTAGCGTGAGGTTTATTAAAAAGGGGGTTTTGTGTTTTACAGAGTTTTTATTATACAGCAACCTAGATGCTCTTGTGGGGGTAACTTCATTACTTTATTTTTTAAAATCTTACTTTGAAAAAATGACAGAGATGAATAAAGTAGTGTCACATGTGACCAAAACACAAGGAATGAAAAATTTAAAACATGTATATTTGTAGTAAACTTGTGCACCTTATAAATATGCCTAAAAAATTAAAAATCAAATCACTTAGAGAAAAGCAGCTTACCACAAAAGAACATCAGCAGTTTGCAGAGAGCCACCTGTAGCACTCTGTGATTCCAAAATGCCCCATTACATGACCCCATAACGCATGTACTGAGAATCAAACAAATCCTACTTGCTAGTAATTATAGTGATTCACTTTAAAATAACATGATCAATGCCTAACTGCTAAATTACAGAATAAATAATTCAACAGGGTAAGAGGAAGGAAGTGAACAGGTTAAAAGGTTCCTTATGTGTGTTGTTTCCTTGGGAGAGGTAATGAAATCATCAGTGAGTAATACTAGTAACCATCATTCTAATGAACAAATGAGGCATATGTCATGATGTCTTTGGTAAGTGAGTTTCAGTATGTTTGTGAAACTTAAGAAGAAATTTAATTATTATTGGACTCGTTGGGTTGCTCCGTTGAAAAATAAGCTTTGGATTAAGTTTCCGAAATGGCCGTATGGGCTTGCTCTGTTAAAAAATATCAGTTAAAAACAGGAGGGAATTTTCATTTTTAAAAATACCTACCTTTTTAACATAGTTACATACCCACCAGTAACACTAAGCAGCGATTTGATTGGAATCTCCATAGCAAGAGCATTCGGCCATCAGCTCTCGTTCTTTATGGCTATATGGTTATTAAGTGCTTTGCTGTCACTTAGTCAAGCCAGGGTTAACTCTCTTATTCTCTCCTCAGAAATCAGTCTGCCCAACCCCATAATCATTTTTCACTGGTCTGCTCTCAACTCTCCTCTATTCATGACTATCTTTCTTCTACTGAGATGTCCACAACTGAAGGCAGTATTCTAGCTCTGGATTCACCACAGCCAAACAGAGAGAGATTATTGCTTCCTTGCTGCATTACATGATGCCTCTGCTTATGCATCCCAAAATTTCATTACTCTTCTTTGGTGCCATATTACATGGTAAGCTCATGGCCAATATACATTCTCACTCTCTCTCTTTATGCAGCAGTACACTGATATGCTACAGAATTCGTGCAACCAATTTGTCCCCAGAAATGGGCTGGACAGATTTTCACCCTTCCTATATCCCTCTTTACTAAGTTCTGCTGCCTGTAAACATTCAGAAGAGAAGAGGCAACTGGTGCTACTACCTTAATTATTGTCCTGGTCCTACAATCTAAATTTTATTTACATTAAACAGTACCTCAGAAATTTTCCCCAAACCATAATTAGAGATGCACTCATCCCACAAATCTCAAGTGTTGAACACTCCAAAGTATGTGGGCATCTGGATCTAAGGTTTTAGTTTGTTCAGTTATAAAGATGGGGACCATGTGGAAAATTCAGATGCAGATTCAGGTCGTGAACCTCCCCAAATTTCAGATGGTGCAAAACCATGGGTCTGATTTTCTGCCTTTAACTGAATCTTCTCCATTTGTCCATCCAATGCTTTCTATGCAGCTCTAATTATCTGGCCACCATAAAAGATTTCTGAGACCCTTGTTATGGAAAATGACTTTTCAGTAGTTAGATTTGCTTTTTAAAGCAAACTTCTGTATCTATAAAGCTTTGGTTAAGAAAAGCAGCTAGCCTGAAGCTGTATTAATCCTGCTGAAATACCTCTGAAATAGTTCAAAACAAATGCCAATATAAGTTTTTAAGGTAATTCTCATCTCCATTCAATAAAGTGACATTTGCAGTTCAAATCATATTTATTTCTGCTTCACTAAACTTATGGGCACAGCACACAAACAAGGCACATGGACAAAATTTGTCTTCCTTTGACAATTTTCATTCAGATACCTCCTGCCGGAAGTTTAGAAAATGTAATTTTTAATACCCAGTTAATAATGATGGAAAATTACCACATTCGAGAAAACTGTCTGAAAATTACTATCTTTATGGTTATCTGTAATTAGTCATTTGTACAGAGTGACTGGGTAATTCAAGATGACCTGCAAGTAATTTCAGGGAACAGTTCATCACTTACAGACTGCACAATGAGCAGTGATGAAAATTAACATGGAAGATTAAACTCTCCCTTATTGAAATTTAAATGAGAGCTAATGTGTCCTGAATTGATAGAACAGAAAACAAAAATAAGAAAAATTTTACGTCAAAACCATGTGGTATCTCCAATGCTCTTAAAACAAATACATTTACATTTAAAACATATACAAGAATAACCACTTACATTTAAACTCTTTTATTTTAATTTTTTTACATCTTCAGGAGCCCCCCATTAGCATGCTTATTAAGCAAGATACTTATGGATGTGCTTAAGTACCTTTCTGAATCAAGGCCTAAATCACTAAATTTATAAATATCTTTAATACACAACTGCGAATCAGCTAGAACTTTTGTGAGTGCACCTAGCTTTGGTTAAAATGCTTTCTGTTAAAGGGGACCTGTACAGGTAAAATATAGAGTTCATGCCCTTTTTTAGATCTATGAGATATACAAAGAAAGCACGTAAGTTTTTGTTTGATTGATTTTTTTCATAAGAAGATGTGGAGAGGGTTGTGACTTTATTTTATTTTATTTATTTTTTTGGATATGTTATAAGTTCAGGTTTTATCTACTTTCACTCTGTAGTGACTGGTGAACTAGTGACATTACAACATCACAAGATTCAAGAGTCTGAGCTATTATGAGGGGAAAGGATTTTTGGCAGAACTGACTGAAAAATGAAGAAACCGTTTAATGGGAAATACAGAAATTTATAAATTGGTTTCCATCTTTCAGGATTTGAAATGGACCCATTTTCTGTGACCATTTCTGTAACATTTGTTTCAATATTTTTTTTCAAAGTTCGGAATCATTACCAAACATTTTCATTTGCCAAAGAGCACTGGAAGCAAGATCATCTTTGTCAGTGTTTCAGCCCCCCCCTGCTCTTTTGAACTCACAACAGACATCTCTGAGAAGCAGACCCAGGGATCACAAGATTTGACATTCCTGATATTTCTGAGTCTAAAAGCAAGCAGAAAAAAAAATATGAAAAACAACATACAAAACAAAAAGACCCTTTCCAATCTTTATGCTTCGTAAACAATGAGAGAGAGACCCAAAACCCAATTTTCAAAAATGAGTTGCCTGGCACAATAAAGTTATCTGTAAAGTGAGGCTTCCAGCTCCAGTACTGCTGATCATCTTCTAACCACCTACTGTATGCCTACATGAAGGCACACATTCACTCTTTGTGGATTGTAAGGAGGGTTTTTATGGGCTTCCAGGGACAATTTTATAGGGAGGTGGCATGACTGATGAAATCCTGCTCTTTGTTGCTCACATTTTCAGAGGTGATAATGGTGGAGCTTTTAGAGCCTGGTGATATGTCACCTAGTGCTCCACAACCCTAAAGGGATATGTCTTCTAACCTATTGGGGTATTTAAGCAGCACATATACAGCCTTTAGAGCTATATATCTAATGTTATCAAAATCCATAACTGTGATACCAAATGATGATCAGATCATATATTCTGTAAGTGTGGTATCATTATCTATGCAGCACGTATTAAGCAAGGCAAGCATGACTTTAATTTATAGCTAGTACTGACTTGTTACATTTTTGACTTATTATCCATCCTGCCTAAAGACAACCTACAGCTCTTTCTTTGCTCAGTTAAGCAAAAGGGATGATATTGGTGTATTAGAACCTTTGGGGAATGGAAAGCATATATTTTAGCTCCCTTTCCGCATTCCCCTGCTGCCTGACAGATTAATTATGATATTTTCCAGTAGGTGACAGGTCTTATTCAAATAATAACACCAAAATAATTGCATACAGCAGGTTCTGATAAACATGAATGGAACCCTAACTTTATTGAATTATGCCACCCTTCTGAAGGTTGCAGACTATCTAACCTAGCTCTAGAAATATTCATGTATCGCATGGACATCATCATGCACAGAAAACCATGTAGAAGAATAGCAGCCTCATTGGCACTGTACTTCTTAAAAATTATTTCTATCCATCTGAACTAACACTGTTCATTCTACAATTGTGCTAATTGAAATCCAAATGCTTTCAAAAATCCACGAGGCTGGGGCTGAGGTTACAGTAATAGCATATTAAAAGTATTATCTGCGTGTAACAATTTTCAGACTTTTACATTGTAGAAGACCTGCTGCAACTCAGGGCCTTTCTGTACTTTTCAGTACAGAGCTGAACATTAAGTATTTTAAGGTTTGAACCAGAGAGATGCAGAGGATCAACCATTCATATTGAGTTGTGAGTGCTCATCACCTCACAGGGTAGATTAGTGACAAGATAAAATAAGGGAAAGTTGAAGCTCAATGGTAATAAAATACCCCTCTGGAAAGAAGACTGTCACTTTAGAAGACTGCCGCTGTGAAAAAGGAAAGATAAGGAATAGATAGTACTACTGGCAGATGTCCTAATTGTAGGGCACAGTGTCTCTTTGCTAATACTATCAGATGCTGAAGGATAAGAGAATGAAAATGTTTGTGAAAGGTATATCAATCGTACTTATACAATTATCATTTACCACACAGTATTATTTTGTGAGGAAACTAGCACTCAAAATGATCTCACTGGGGAAGTAGTGGTTGAGCTCCCTGCAGGGACGGCCCCTCAAAATCTAATTGTGATAGTGGCTTTTGTGATGGTATTGAACTTTGCCAGATATTGAACTGATCTCATTTCTCAGAGGCCATGAAGTTGTCCAGTTTTTGAAAAAAGAGAATGCTGCTTACTTACTTTGTAGGTATCATCTAATATAAACTGTGGCCTAAGAATATTCCACTAAAGCAGCCAGTGAAAAAGAATCTCGCACATAACATAGCCTCAAAAATGTTGACTTTGGTTTACTATTAAAAATATATTTCAAGCATATTTGATTACTAATAAGCATTACCCATGCACTACTGACTATTTTTCATAAATAGCAGTTGGCGTCTCCAGTTCAGACTTTCTCAGAGAAAGTGGAAGCTAAAATGAAAGTAGCTTTTGTGGAGAAAGTTTACAGAACAAAATGTTCAGATGATACATCAAGTAAATCCTTCACCACAAAGCCAAGATAGCCCTCAAGAAAAATAAAATTGCCACATCTTGTGCCAAAACAAAATGTAAGGGCTCATAGCCTGGAACACCTGATCAAAATTAACTGGCATTTTCCCCCTCACTTCCCTAGTTTCCAATTACAGAATCATAAGAACTGCATTTTAGAAGGGACTTTTACATTAGAACAAAGTTGAAAGGGAGAACATTGGGCTCTATCCAGGAATCACTGTGTAAAATGCTATGGCCTTTGTTTTGCAGGTCAGACTAGAGGGTCATGATGGCCCATTCCGACTCTATGAATCTAAAAATATTTAAACAACAAAATCTACTCAGCTACTACCTTTGTGTGTTCCCTGTTGCTTAGGATATTTATGTTTTAAATAAGGACACTCTACCTCATAGCTCAGTTTTCCCTTCTGACTGACCCTGCATTCAAGACATAGTCCTGTGTTTATGTGATCACAGCCAGATCTTCTGGAAATGACTGAGATAGAAGGAGTATTGCCGGCTGCAAGCCTTCAAAAATCAAAGGTCAGATTCCACAATATCGTGATTCACCCATGTATTTTCAGAAGACAGGATACTGGGCTAGATGGACCATTGGTCTGACCCAGTATGGCCGTTCTTATGTCTTATGTTCTTATGAAAACTGTAGAAATAGACCAGATCATCCTCTCCAACACAGAAGATGTAGAGATTCCAATGCCAGAAGGAAGTCAGAAGTCTGACCTCCTGTGTAACACAGGCTATAGAACTTCCCCAAAGTAATTCCTAGAGCAGATCTTTCAGAACAACATCCAATCTTGATTTAAATATGGTCGGTGATATTGGATGTGCCAAATTTGAATGGCACTGCGACTGGGCACTCAGATGTCACAACTCCACTCAGATTTGGCCTGGCTGCTCTTCCATCGTGATGGGAGGATTGCAGGGGCAGCCAGGCAAAATTTCTGTGGCTGGCATTGCAACTTGGCACACAGGTTCATGATGGACAGGCAGCTGGGCCAAACCTGAGTGGCGCTGGGACCCAGTGTGCCCAGTCGCAACACCACTCATCTCTCAAATTTAGCCCACACCATTTGAGTGCGGCACGGGTGATGGGAGTGAGCAGAGCCACTGGGCAGCCAGACTCGGGAGAAGCCATCCTAACCTAGGACAGAAGTGGAGCGCTGCGCTGCACCATCCTTAACCCACCCATTGCTTTCCTTCACCTTCTCCCCTGTTGTGGACTCCAGACTCACAGAACACCCTCTGGGGGATACAGAAGAGGGAGGGATGGTGTTGTGGAGACTGCTAGCCCACCTATTGACATGGGAAGAATCAGATCTGGAGATAATCCAGGCCTGTGCTACTTATTTAAGCATCATAATACCTCTCTGACAGAGAAAAGGAGTACTTGTGGCACCATAGAGACTAACAAATTTATTAGAGCATAAGCTTTCGTGAGCTACAGCTCACTTCATCGGATGCATCCAATGAAGTGAGCTGTAGCTCACGAAAGCTTATGCTCTAATAAATTTGTTAGTCTCTAAGGTGCCACAAGTACTCCTTTTCTTTTTGCGAATACAGACTAACACGGCTGCTACTCTGATCTCTGACAGAGGTATATATTATTATACCCATTTATCAGATGGGCTAACTGAGGAACAGAGAGGATAAGTAACTTTCCTCTGATCACATAGCAACTGAGTGGCCGAGTCAGAACTGCCTTTTCTTCTAGCTGAAAATGGATGGACAAGTCCCCCAATTTTTCTTAAAGGGCACAATAATCTAATTTGCTGCACACCTCTTGGGACTAGGAAGTGCTGCTGAGTGACCTCCAATCAGTGGTATTTAAATATACATAGAACCTCCCAAGACTCGGCACTTCATTTTATTAGCTCCCGTGTGGTCGACATTCAGCTTAGCCATGGGGAAATGCATGGGCATTTCTGCTGTCAGTCATGTTATAAAGTCATATGTTGAGTCAAGGTCACTTTTGATTCAACATAAACGAGAAATAATTGGCAGTACATTAATGGAAGCCACTTCAGTCCTTGGCATCTCTGCTGACATTTGCCAGTAAGACTTTCTTTTGTGATGCAAACATTTGTCCACAGGGGACTGAACTCAAACCGCAAAATCATTTGGCATACCTCACCAAACAGCCATTAGATGCTAAAGACTATCAGCCACAGCTTAGATCTGAAACAGTGGCTTAGAGGTGAAAGTCCTCAGTACCCCATTCCTAATCTTTTGAGCCATTCAGTCCCTCAAGGTTTGTTGTTTAATCCAATGAGTTTGTATGAGAGAGGAGGAGTTTGGTGGGGCGTGTGTTTAACCAAACTGGTTAAAATTATTTGGTTAATCACCTTTTGTGATGACAAAAAAGGGTAAGAGCAATAACTGGCATGTGGCTTGACAGGCAAACAGACTGATGTGTTGCTAAATTGGAAACCCAGATTTGGGAATGAATTCCAAATATGCCCTTCTCTGGCCAGTGGAGACTAGGGGCTTGTCTACACTACCGCATGGGGTCGATCTAAGATACACAACTTCAGCTACGTGAATAGCGTAGCTGAAGTTGACGTACTTAGATCTACTTGCCGCGGCGTCTTCACTGTGGTAAGTCGACAGCTGACGCACTCCTGTCGACTCCACTTGCGCTCCTCGATCTGGTGGAGTATCCGAGTCGACGGGAGAGCGCTCAGCGGTCGATCGCAGCCCACTGATCTGGCAGGTACTGTAGACAAGCCCTAGGAATCCTGAAGATATGATAAGTGGCAAGGCACAGCATGTAGCCATTTCTAGTGTTCCTTCTGTGTTTGGACAAATCTGAGGGCTTGTCTACACTGCCACTTAAGTTGATGCAATTTACGTCGCTCATGGGTGTGAAAAAGCCACGCCCCTGAGTAACGTAAGTTACATTGACTTAGGCTTTGTCTACACTATGCAGCTTTTAGCGACATGGCTGTGCCGCTAGCTTTGTTGGTAGGAAAGTGCTCCTGCCGACAAAGCGCTGTTCACACCAGAACTTATCAGCTGCAAAACTTTTGTCTTTTGGGGGTGGGCGTGTTTTTTAACATTTCTGAATGACAAATTTTTGTCTTTCAATTGCCTGTGTAGACAAAGCCCTAAAGTGCCACCTTCACTGTGCGGATATAGCTTCTGCCTCTTGTTGAGGTGGAGTAATTAAGTTGATAGGAGAGTGCTCTCCTGTTGACATATTGCATCTTCACCAGGTACGCTACATCAAGTGAAGAAAAACCCTGAATCTTCCTTTCCTGACACTGAATCATACACACAGCATGTGACTGCAAATCTGGAGGTTGGGGAAAAGGTTCAGTGTATCTCCATTGAAAGGACAGGAGAAATCTTTTGCAATCTTAACTGTCATCTTAGAGACTAACAAATTTATTTGAGCATAAGCTTTCGTGAGCTACAGCTCACTTCATCGGATGCATTTGGTGGAAAAAAAAAAAATTTTTCCCACCAAATGCATCCGATGAAGTGAGCTGTAGCTCACAAAAGCTTATGCTCAAATAAATTTGTTAGTCTCTAAGGTGCCACAAGTACTCCTTTTCTTTTTGCAAATACAGACTAACACGGCTGCTACTCTGAAACTTAACGGTCATATGTCTGCAACTAATGCTTTGGGATGGGGCTTATCTCAAGATAGTAGATTGTAAAGAAAGAGTGAGACTTTGGCTAGCCCTCTTGCAAAAACACTAGACAGAGAGCTGAAGGCACAAAAGTTCATCTGCTAGAGACTGCTTCCTGGGTGCTAACATTAAAAATGGAAATCTAGAAGTTGTTTGCATTTGTTTTGGTCCGAGGATATGAGAAAGAGAAGGTGGGTGAGGTAATATTTTTTTATTAGAGCAATTTCTGTTGGTTAAAGAGACAAGCTTTTGAGCTCCACAGAGCTCCTCTTCAGGTCTGGGACAGGTAATCAGAGTGTCACAGCTAAATACCATCTGTTCTACCTTGTATTTAGCTGTGACCCACATGATTATCTTTCCCAGACCAGAAGATATTACCGTAATCATCATCCACCTTTTCTCTCTTATATAAAAGTTGTATCATTTGTGGAGTACAGAAAGGGAAAGTTAGGCACCAATGTTCACAATGTATGAATCCCATACATTACTGGTCTGGTGTGGAGAAGGGATTTGCCCCATAAATCTCCCACCTGGGTGCTATTTGTACCCTTTTACAACCTTTTTAGATCAGTAACTGATTTTGACTGGGGACCAGATTTTCTCTAAGATCCTCCACACTTAACCAGCCTCCAAGTAGGAAAGTTCTGTAGCTAATTTAGACACCACCCACCCTTCAAACAGATTACAATACTAGATCCAGAGAAAACTGTGAAGAATGTGGGGCATTTGGGTATTATTTTAACAAAAAAAAATATGCGTAGCTCAGTTTTCCCCTCTTGTTTTGTATTGTTACCCACTTGTTATGAAGGGACTAATTTTTTTCTTGGGATGGAGAATGGGTAAAAGAGTCAAGTAGGTGGGTCTGAGTTGGTATGAATGAACTACCAAGAATTGTCTACATATGAATAGGATTGCATTGGAAGACAAGTGACTGGACATTAACTTTTAACAACTGGCAGCCAAGGGAAAGGAAATGTGGAAGCCGCTTAACTGGGACTGGGAACAAAGGACTGAGCACTTGGATATCAGAAGTCTTTCCATTCTAGCCTAATGACACTTCAATACTGTATTCCAGTTGAGTCAGGCCAGGTCTACACTAAAAAGTTAGGTTGACCCAGCTGCATTGCTCAGGAGTGTGAAAAATCCATAGCTCTGAGCAACATAATTAAGTGACCTAACCCCCAGTATTTGTTCCATCAACCAAGTATCACCTCTCACAGAAATGGATTAACTTCATAATGGGAGAACCCCCCCGCCATTGCTGTAGTGAGCATCTTCACTGAAATGCTACAGTAGTGCAGCTGCAGTGGTGCCGTTGTTGAGGTTTAAGTGTAGACAAAAGCTGCCTTGGTTTGAAAAGGCTGCACTGTGTCCCTGCAAGTATCTGCAGATTGCATAGCTTCCCAAAGGGGTAAAATCTGTAACTGGAGTTCCTGTTCTTTTGGACTGGCTGGAAGAGCCATGGTGAGAAACGGGGGTGCTTAAGTCAGTGGTATAGCAGGGCCAGTGGGCTTCTCCTTATCAAAAGTGGAGACCTAAGGCCCAGCACTAAAAGGGGTATTTTAAAAGCTTTTACTTTTTCTTTCTTCTCTTTTCTTTTCTTTTCTTTTTTTTTAAATTGGCCTGTAGACAATAATTTTAAGCTAGTAACTAATTATTTACAGAAGGGACAAGCTTTATTTCCAAAACTTGATTATTTGTTTTTAAGAGTACTGTACATGATTGTCAGTGAATCACCTAACCACAGTTAGATTCAGGCAAATGATTTATTGGTGAGATTCACTAGTTCCACTGGCATGTTGGAAGGGGCCTGATCGTGATTTGAATGGGAGTAGGAACAGACCTGATCTATGTTTACTAGTCTCCTGTTTAATTTGTTGTTTGGCACAGTATAAAATACCCCAGAGTTCCACAAGATGACAGTAGAAAGAGAATAAAGTTTTCTTTGTAGCCTCTGTTTGTACTTGTTTGTATATGGCAAAAGTGAAACAGAATATCTGTTTTGCACCTAAAGATTAAAGGACATACTGTTATTTCTAAGAAGAGTCCCGATCTGCTTTCAGGCAGCCTGTAGGGAGGAAAAGAGGAGACACAAACACATGCAAAGAGGCTGATTATTTTAACCTTTTGTCCCATAAAACCTTCACCCAGTTTTATTTTCTTACTTGCTATTATAATTACCACAAAAGTTGAGATCCTTTAAATACTTTGGGAACTTGGTGTAGCAATTCCAGACTTTGGAATAACAATTAATTTATTGTTAAATTTATCAAATATGTCAGGTTAAATGATGAAAACAAATTAAGAACAAGTTACAATGAAGACAATATACAAATACATTATGTTATGGGGGCTAAACTCACATTGAAAAATTCTGACATTGGACTAGTAGGTTTCTAATCATGTCAAGAGAGAATGATAGGGCTATCATTTCATTAGGGGTTTGTGCCAGTGTCATAAATCATGGGAGTGAAGCTCAAGGAAACTCAAAAGATTAAATGCAGCTGTTTCTTATTTTGTATCATGTGTGGCTCTAAATTCAGATGTGTACCCTGCCCAGGTTCCCAAGGAGAGCTTCTTTCACCTGCTTATGTACGCACTTCTGCATGCATCCTTGCTAATCCTTTTTTGGCTCCTGTCTCCTTTTTCTCCTACTACTGACTGTTTCTTGCTAGCTTTCTACCCCCGGGGTGTCACTGCTTTAACACATTAGTACTGTTGTACTTTTTTCCTTTTTGGAGCACACTTCCCCTGTCACTTTAGTGCAGTGTTTCTCAAACTATTGTACTGGTGACCCCTTTCACACAGCAAGCCTCTGAGCGCAACCTCCCTTATAAATTAAAACACTTGTTTATATATTTAACACCATTATAAATGCTGGAGGCAAATCAAGGTTTGGAGTGCAGGCTGACAGCTTGCGACCCCCCATGTAATAACCTCGTGACCCCCTGTGGGGTCCCAACCCTCAGTTTAAGAACCCCTGCTTTAGTGGGTCAGTTTCATAACTCACAGCTGGGTACGATATCCTGTTCATGGTTGATATCAATGGTGCACTAGAGGGCGCTAGAGGATAACATGATGCTAGCCAAATTATAGTAAGGGGTTCCAGCCACATAATTAATCAAGAAGAGGTAATGTGGACAAGCAGGCCTGATAAATGGAAAAACATTTTGCTTGTTTTACCTTAAAAAACACATCAGACTGACTTTATTTGGGGACTCTGACATGGGTCCTCAAAATATGATTGGCTGATTTTCAATATTTGCTGGCGTGATATCACATGAATTTATACCACTGCCTTATGCTCATGGTAGCCCTGTACGAGGGGATCACAGGAGGAGAAGACATGCAGTGGGGTTTTTATGCCCCCTACACTCTGCAGAGGGGGTTCCAGGCCAGGCCCCTCTAGGCCAACACAGAGGGCTACTAGAGACCCAGGGCTCAAACCTTCCACATAGATAGTGCAGAGGGTGTACAGCTGGTGTTCCAGCTTCTAGGTTGAAATAAAGACAGTGAGAAGTTATGCCACAGTTTGGGTGGTGGTGCATTCTGTTCCTCCAAGTCCCCATGGAGTTCCATGTTCAAAGCCTGATTGATTACTCTGGCTTTTTGTGGGTTAGGAGCCCACATTTACCCCAAGCATTTACTTTCCCAACTGCAACTGGTGTGGTAAAGAATACAGGAAACAGGTGTATTTCTTTTAACAATGTATCCTCTGGTTTAATTTTTAAAGGGATTTTCAGTTAAAGTAATTACACTATCCATATAGCATTTTCTTGCTTACAATATCTAAAGCTTGCATTTCTTTTACAATTAAAATTTCCTTCAGTAATTAAATCAAATAACTTATGTTTTGTAGTACTTGTCTATAAGAAGGACGCCACACAACAACTCAGGGTATATTTTCACTACCCACCGGATCAGCGGGCAGCGATCGAGCCAGCGGGGATCAATTTATCGCTTCTAGTCTAGACGCGATAAATCGACCCCTGAGCGCTCTCCTGTTGACTCCTGAACTCCAGCGCCATGAGAGGCGCAGGCAGAGTCGACGGGGGAGCGGCAGCAGTCGACTCACCATGGTGAAGACACCACAGTAAGTCAACCTAAGTACATCGACTTCAGCTACATTATTCATGTAGCTGAAGTTGCATAACTTAGATCGATTTCTCCCCCCCCCCCCCAGCGTAGACCAGGGCTAAGTAATGGACGCATTGGTTATTGTGAAATAATGCTAACAACTTTATAGTAAAGTTTATGGGCAGAACCTTAGCTGGAGATCAGGCCCATTGTCTCTCAAGAAGGGGAGGACTTGTCCCTAGAACGCAAATAAATCTAAAGAAAATAAGAATACATGTCCAAAAAGCTTTCATTGAATAGTGGGAGGAACACACAAGTAACTTACATGGCCCCTTCAAGATATTATGAAGTTCTAAAGGCATCTTTGCATTTTTAAACCTTTACATTCACACATTTTCCTTTCTGATGAAACATACACATTCTCTGATAGATGTAATGAAATACGAAGACAGAAATGGATGTGGTGGGATGTGCAAGGGAGATAAATGATAAGGCACCAGATGGTGCTGTTACATATAGTCCTGTGGTTCTTTTCCTTAGTATGTGAGCACTGTTCAGTCTTGGAAGAAGTGCTGCATTGTTTTTATTTTTGTGATGTCATTTCTCATTGGAGGCTCTGTTGCAAGAGGCAGAAGAATTTGTTCTCTGTCATCATGTCAGTAACTAGAGTCAAGGCTGGGGCAGAGTTGCTCCTTAAGAACTGGGTGTTGGTGTTTGGGCTGTGATTCCTGTGCGCTGTTTGAGGCACCTCTGTCCCAGAACTGATGTATATAGTTTAAAATAAGCAGGATGACACCCCTATTCTATAAAAAGAAAAGGAGGACTTGTGGCACTTTAGAGACCAACAAATTTATTTGAGCATAAGCTTCCGTGAGCTACAGCTCACTTCATCGGATGCATGCAGTGGAAAGTACAGTGGGGGGGATTTTATATACACAGAGAACATGAAACAATGGGTGTTACTGTAATGAGAGTGATCAGGTAAGGTGAGCTATTACCAGCAGGACAGGGGGAAAAAAACAAAAAAAAACCCTTTTGTAGTGATCATCAAGGTGGGCCATTTCCAGCAGTTGAGGAGAACGTGTGAGGAACAGTAGGGGGCGGGGGAAATAAACGTGGGGAAATAGTTTTACTTTGTGTAATGACACATCCACTCCCAGTCTTTATTCAAGCCTAATTTAATGGTGTCCGGTTTGCAAATTAATTCCAATTCAGCAGTCTCTCGTTGGAGAAGTTTTTGAAGTTTTTTTGTTGTAATATTCCCACTTTTAGGTCTGTAATCGAGTGACCAGAGAGATTGAAGTGTTTCATAGATACTAAGGTCAGAAGGGACCATTCTGATCATCTAGTCCGACCTCCTGCACAGTGCAGGCCACAGAATCTCACCCACCCACTCCTATGAAAAACCTCACCCATGTCTGAGCTATTGAAGTCCTTAAATCATGTTTTAAAGACTTCAAGGAGCAGAGAAGCCTCCCTCAAGTCACCCATGCCCCATGCTACAGAGGAAGGCGAAAAACCTCCAGGGCCTCTCCAATCTGCCCTGGAGGAAAATTCCTTCCCGACCCCAAATATGGCAATCAGCTAAACCCTGAGCATATGGGCAAGATTCACCAGCCAGATACTACAGAAAATTCTTTCCTGGGAAGTGTTCTCTGACTGGTTTTTGAATCTTGTTATTCTTGACATCTGATTTGTCTCCATTTATTCTTTTATGTAGAGACTGTGCAGTTTGGCAGAGGGGCATTACTGGCACATGATGGCACACATCACATTGGTAGATGTGCAGGTGAACGAGCCTCTGATAGTGTGTTTAGGCCCTATGATGGTGTTCCCTGAATAGATATGTGGACAGAGTTGGCAACAGGCTTTGTTGCAAGGATAGGTTCCTCCAGCAACCACACAACAAAAACACTAACCTAGGGACCTATCTAGAGACCTGGTCTTCCACAACTCTGCCAGGATTCTGGCAGTAGCTCACATTTGTTGCCCTCTGCATTGGTGCAAGTCACCTCAGCTTCGGTGCAATGTGAAATGCCAGCCGACATCGACTGTAGCATCCAGTACCAAAAATGTCTTATCCTGTTTACACACTAATTTTAGTCCAACTATTTTGCATTTGTGGATGTATCACATATATATTTTTTTCTCCTCTTGGCAGGTGATATTGGTGAAAAAGAAGAATGAGAATGATTACTTATCCATAACTCCCAGCAGTATGTCAGGTACCCATATTTCATACGAAGTCTCTAGACAGTGTCAAATAAAATGATATATAATATTTTATGGGCATTGAGTGCTTCTCAAAGGTTCTGAAATGAATTGGTCCTGGAGACAGAAGTTCTCCTTGTACCCCCAGAACAGGTATAAGTTGGGTACCAAGATTCCCCCACATCACCCTGCTGATATGCCTCAACTCCCCTGCTGGAGGGGCCTGCTCCAGGGAGGGAGAGAGTAGTTAATTCTCTGTGACCATTCCTTCCCGGACTCCTCTGCTGAAACCGCCAGCAGGGTGGAAATTGCTACCAACTGTGTTATGGATCATGGTGGTTTGTCTGATGAGGACATGTCCTCTAAGGACTGAACTGAAATAAACTCAGACCATCAAGCAATCATCCTGTAAAAATGACTTTCATTACTACCGACTTGGGCTGAACTGAGGCTGAGGATCTCAAGACGAAAGGCTCTGGACTTCATTTCAAGTCTCCTTGGCCAGCCTGTCCCCTTTTAGATATAAAATATGGGAATGTTCACTTAGCATTAGAATTTTGGGTGTAAAAAAATAATAATCCAAGAGTGGGATGTCTACAAAGATGCAATATGCAGAAATGATGTTGAATCCCAGAGAATCTCTGACTTTCACTGCACATTTCTAGTTTTGTTTTGTTTTTTTAATTTGCATTTTCAAAAAGAAGCTGTGGGTTCTGCTGTATTTGTCAATAGCTTTTTATCATTTCAAAACTTGCATGTTTTATTTTAAAAGCTCCCATGTGAGATGCAGGATGCAAATTTTGAGCTGGTTGGGGGGAAGTCACAATAGGTCAGACTGAATTCCGGTCACTGTGCTCAGGGGGCATTCCATCTCTACTCCCTTGGGAATGCCCTGTGGCCCAAAGGGGGCAAGGAGAGGTATGTCATGGCTTTGTCCCTCCCCTCATGCACTGTGCAGCAGAGGGTAGATAGCTGCATTCACAATGGGCAGAAAACTACCCAGTACTCTGGCCTTGTGCACTGGGACCTCCTGGAAACCATTGTGACTCTCCAAAGCAAAATGTCTCATTGTGTTTCTCCAGGGGGAGGGTGACTGAACTGTCCTGGATGCAGGGAAGGGGTTAAATGGTATGACCTGGCTCTTTAGCATTTATAAATAGGAGTAAACACCACAGGTGTGTGTAAAGCAAAAATGACTGGGTGAAAGAAACTGATTTTAAACTAAAAGTGTCAGTGCAGCTGCCGCTTTCAAGTGTTTTTCATCCCAATCCATTTTAATTTTTCATTTCTTATTAAGAGAGCTTGTAATCCCCTGCATGATTGAGAATGAAGAAAGGAGCATGCTTGGAATATAAAGCTTTTCAAATCTTTGGCTACAGCATTGCTAGAGAAAGGTCTAAAGCCAGATTGGAGGTCATCCTTAATGAATTAAAATAAAGGTCTAGATTTTGCTCTTCGAAGTCCATGAAGTTACCATGCGTTTACACCCATGTGACTGAGAGCAAAATCTTGCCTAGAATGTGTTAGATTGCTCAAATTGTATGTTGTACTATATTGAATGTATATCTACTTACTTTTTTATATATGGTCCCCTTGCATGTATACTGCATTTTTATTACTGTTTACTTAGTAGATACTGGTCAAACATTCTGGTCCTTACTGAAATCAGTGGGAGATTTGCCTGAGAAAGTATTGCAGGATTTGACAATTTGTGTAGTATAACCAAGTCACAGTTACTGTGCAAGTCATTATTTTTGAGTTATTTTATTCTGGTGCATTTAAAATCTCAACTTTAACATTGTAGTAGTGTGATTATTTTGAAGTGAATGTCATTTGTGTGTGCTGTCTGTATCTGTCTGTCTCTCTAGTTGTATCTCTAGCTAGACAGAAAGATAAAGAGAGAAGCCAAATTTTTCAAAATGATTTTGTGTGCCTCAGTCTTTGGATGCCCAATTTAGGTGGCTTGCTCCTTTAAGGTCAAAAGGCCTGAGGGCAGTCAACCCTAATTACTCAGGAGGCAGATCTGAGCAGGGATCAGGTGATTCCACTACAAGAGCATCTGGAAGCTGCAGAAAGAGGAGGATGCTCAGGGAGAAACAGTCAAAAAAAAGGTATGGCAGAGAGTGCAGAATAGCTGCCCTGAGCAGGAGGCTCTTGCAGGAGACCCTTGACTGAAGAAGATTTGGGCCTGAAAGCCAGAGCCAGAGAGCTGAAGAAGGCTAAGTGGCAGGGAAAACAGACTCCATGGGAGTAAGAAAAATCTCCAGCCAGCTATGGCTGAGAGTGGCCTGCCATGGCAGGGCAATGCTGCAGAGAGCAGACTCCAGGGGAGATGGAAGCCCCAGAACTGAGTTTTGTTTTATGTCTTATGTCAATAAATTAGACCCTGGGAGAAGGGGCATTACTGGACAAAAAGCCTGAGTGTATTTAATAAGTGTCCTAATAGGGAGAAACTGAGGCAGACAGTCTGGAGACTGACCTCAGGCCACAAGGGGATGTTCAGGACAGGAGGCAGTTGGCTTGGTGACACACACTTTATGGGGCTTGATTTTCAGAAAGCGGGACTCCTTTGTATGTAAATGTATAAAATAAGAAACTGAAAATGGCACAATAGTGCAGTGCTTTTATGTGAGAGCCAAGTGAAAATAAAATAAAAAATAAATTCTTACATAAATGTGAATGTGCATTTATTAGAATGCAGACTCGTAATAAATTTAATTCACCCTGGAGCATAGCCACAAGAGTCTAAGTAGTCCTACAGAGTGCCTGAAATTTTGTAATTTCTGGCTTTGGGAAGGGTTCAGCTGAAAAGCTAGACCTGCAGGGCCCTGCCATCTTGCAGCAGGTCAGGCATGCATTGTGTTGGACTAAATCTTTACTACCATTATCAGTTGTGAATCTCAAATTGTGAAATCTATATGATGCATGCATTTAGAGACATACATTTTTAGTACTGATTATAATGATCACACATTCAAATAAAGGGGAAATTCAAGAAGAGGGGTAGTTTCACACACTGCAGGTAGGATTCAGAATTGAGTGTGGTTTCAAATACATGCATGCTGGTACCTTCAAATAGCTGCCTTCAGCTTGGTAGCACATAAATAAATGATGACAAATTCCGTATGCATGGACAATATAAATCATGGATCGGTAACCTTTGGCACGTGGCTGGTCAGAGAAATCTGCTGGCGGGCCAGGACAGTTTGTTTACCTGCAGCACAGGCAGGTTCGGCCGATCGCAGCTCCCACTGGCCGCGGTTCACCGTTCCAGGCCAATGGGGGCTGCGGGAAGCAGCATGGGCCGAGAGACGTGCTGGCTGCCACTTCCCGCAGCTCCCATTGGCCTGGAACGGTGAACCGCGGCCAGTGGGAGCTGCGATCGGCCGAACCTGCCTATGCTGCAGGTAAACAAACCGTCCTGGCCCGCCAGCGGATTTCCCTGACGGGCCGCATGCCAAAGGTTGCCAATTCCTGGTATAAATATATATGCATGTATAATTATAACTTTCCTATTTCAAAAGCAAATTCTTTTAAACATGTTAAAGGCACTTATTTTCATTTCTGATTAGCTCCATAGCAAATTACATGTTTTTAAAGAAGCCATGTTCGAATTCCACCAGAAATGTCTTAAAGGATTATTTTATTTATGCACAGATCGCTAGAAAATTTCCAAGTGAGTATTTACCCACCCTGACCCCCCCAAAAAATTTCATGATAACTGCTGCAATGAGAAATGTCAACTCAAAGAGTAATATTTGTAGAAAGATACAAGTGCCTTGGAAACAAGGGCTTTTACAGAAACTGCCTTTTCAGCTAGGACTATAACTTTGTCTACTGTAATACAGATGTAGAATAGGATATGGGCTTGGAACTGGTACTCTCTCTTTGAGACGATATACTTTCCAATAAATAAGCAAGAATGTGAGGCACACTCTATAGTAACATTTTCCTTTGTTCAAATATTCTAGCAGAGCTGATGCTTGAAGCATCACCCCTGAGTAGCAGTAACATATTCACTGGTGGTCTGATCCTGCTCCCACTGAAGTCAGTGGTGAAATACCCATTGACACTATTGGTGCAGTTAGGGTCAAATCAGGCAAAACTCACATTGACTTCACTTATAGTGTGAACTGTGCAAGGAATCAAGCCTGGGCCAAAGTGTGAGCAAGTAAATAACAGCTGCAGTTTACCATAAATTCACATTAATTTCTGCTTGCGATATACTGAAGTAAAATACTAAGTCCTGTTGAAGTCACTGGGATTTTTTGCCATTAACTTCAGTGCGGCCAGGATTTCACCCTGAGCGTATATCTTTCCATAATGTATCCAGAAATTTGGCTTCAACTCACAGATATTAATACAGTTCTGTTTGAGAATGACCATTAAGTTGAATCCAGATAGGTATTATAATATAATTAAGTGCTTATGTTGGGGAATAGAATTTAAATGTCATAAATGCATATTTTCAGAAAACAGAACTTAATATGCAATATTTCTTGTAATAGGTCTCTCATTTGGAGAAGGAAATTAATCAGCTTTTATTAAAACAAATCTATCTGCAAACGAGTAATTGCAAGACTAATTTATGTAATTTCAAAGAACTGGGAAATGTAATAGTTTCAGATAAAACAGTCACCTTTTCTGTGTAGTCTGTTTCTCTGTAATGCTCATTAACCTGTAGCACTCTGCAACAATTCAGATGGAAAACAATTGATTGTCAAGTATTGTTTTAGGAGTGATTTCTCATAAATTCCCCGATTTTCTTAGGATAACTTAATTTAACCTATATCACTGTGTGGCACAGCAAGTTGTCTCCCTGTTATTGTCCAGCAGACCATGATAAAAGCCCACTAACTGAGAAGTATTACTTCCTTTAACTAATGGAGTTTTTAGAAGGACAGTAAATACTTTAATGTAAGGTTTGGTTAGTCGAGGATTCGGCAGCTTTGTAGTAAGCTCTTGGGGATTTTCAAAAGGTTAGCAAGATTTATAATGTGGGCTGATTTTGCATGAAGCTGTGAATCACTCCACAAAGGCCCTTTTTACTTGGGAAGATGTATTTTCTAATGTGCAGTTAAAAATAACATATTTAATAGATTGTACTATGTTGACATGGTAGCTGTTGTTAATTTCTATTCTTTTTGTGTAACTGATGCTTTTTTATTTATCTATTGTATTTAGCTTTAAAGATACTATTTCTTGGCACCTCACTGGGATTGTTTTTGCTTTATAGAAAACAAGTTTCTACTAAAACACTTCCATGTTCTCAAAACAGGAAGGACTTATCTCTGTACACCCTGGCAGGTGCCCAATTTGAATGCTTTATTTAATATTGCTGTCATAACTCATTTAAACAACCATTCCCTTTTCCAGACAAAAGGCACTTTTGTCTTCAAAAAATAAAATCACATTTAGGTCAATTTTAATAATGAATGGGGGAAACAAATGCATCTATTTTTTTTTAAACTCTGTAAAGACTGCTAGCCATTTTCTCAAGCATGGTTCTTTATTTTAGAGTCTTGGTGCTCTCTTCTTTTCTAGTGCTCTCAATAAGCAAAACAGTATGTTTGGGTCTGTTTCTAAAATCTTTTCTTATTTTCAAAAATGTTGGATAGTTCAGCCTGCCACTTCCTCAACAATTAGACTGGTCAGTTTCATTTGGAACAAAGGCTGTTTTCTTTTGGAACTTTGTTTTCCTGAATCATTGCCTTGTGGTTAGAGCATGGAACTATGAGTAGGGAGTCCTGGATTCCATTTGTGCCATTAGCTAGTTGTCACTCTGCTATATCTGGTTTCAGAGTAGCAGCCGTGTTAATCTGTATTCACAAAAAGAAAAGGAGTACTTGTGGCACCTTAGAGACTAACAAATTTATTTGAGCATAAGCTTTCGTGAGCTACAGCAAGTGAGCTGTAGCTCACGAAAGCTTATGCTCAAATAAATGTTAGTCTCTAAGGTGCTACAAGTACTTCTTTTCTTTCTGTTATATCTGTCACTCTGCCCCCATAAATTAAAGTGATTGAGCTACATTATTGTTTGTTTGTTAATTTCAAATGAAAAACAATTTTGAAAAGGTTAAAAAACAAACCAAATCAATCTATTTCTCTGCATTCTTTCCCAGCCTGAGCCAGCAGATCAGAAACCAATACAGAGCCATTTCTAAAAGGACCTCAAAACTACTATCCACCCACCACAAATTTTTCATAGACCAAACCACAGAGCATTATTTATGTCTACTACGGTCCAGAGACACCAGAATATCACTTATCCTCCACATATATATACCAAGGATTTGATCCTACCCAATTCCAACTTCCTACTGGGCAACAAAAATGATTAGGGGGCTGGAGCACATGATTTATGAGGAGAGGCTGAGGGAACTGGGATTATTTAGTCTGCAGAAAAGAAGAAAGAGGAGGGGATTTGATAACTGCTTTCAGACACCTAAAAGGGGGTTCCAGAGAGGATGGTTCTAGACTGTGCTCAGTGGTAACAGATGACAGAACAAGGAGTAATGGTCTCAAGTTGCAGTGGGGGAGGTTTAGGTTGGATATTAGGACAAACTTTTTCACTAGGAGGGTGGTGAAACACCGGAATAGGTTACCTAGGGAGGTGGTGGAATCTTCTTCCTTAGAGGTTTTTAAGGTCAGGCTTGACAAAGCCCTAGCTGGGACGATTTAGTTGGGAATTGGTCCTGCTTTGAGCAGGGGGTTGGACTAGATGACCTACTGAGGTCCCTTCCAACCCTGATATTCTATGATTCTGTGACACTGTGGTCAAGAGAGCTCCATCTTAATCTCCAGATAATATGTAAACTAACTCCTTCCCCTATCTCCTATTTCACTAGGAGCTAGCAAAAACAATCTAAATCATGCATCTCCCTGTACTGGCTGGAAACCCCACTAGATCTTCCTTTTATACTTATCCTCCACACGCGAGTCAAAGAATCCACCCTTCAGGTACAGAGCCAATCCTATCTGTTCACGCTATAGATCTCATTCACCAAAACAATGAACATTTATTTATCATGGGGAGAAAAGAGTTGACAGAGCTTCAGAACGTACTGTTTTTATTTGCAGTCAATAATTGAAAAAATGTATCATCATAATACAATTTCACCCCAGGTAGGTGGCTAATAATATTAGTGATAGTCACTTTAGAAATGTTGGTAGACATATAAATATATAATGGACAGGAAATTGGCAGCAAAGTTAAGGTTCATTGTTGAGCTTCAGCTACAAATGTCTTCATTCTCAAATAGTTAGGTTTTTTATAAGTACTGTAGGCTTTTCTAATGATAATTGTATTAATGTCCTAAATTAATGGCTATTTATTTACCCACTTAATTCTAGCTCGTTTTTGTCTTGGAATTATTATTATTTTACTGTGTTGATAAAGAGAGGATGCTATGGGCTGCTTCTGGCTTTGCAGAATGTGAACACATTCACAAGGCCTTTAAAAATTCTAAATGGAACTTCTTAGAGTTGTAGGTGTAAAAGAAGCCTCTCTTCACATCCCGATCACACATTCTTTCCCAAGATGTTTGTTGTTGGCCTATTTGGACAAGTATTCTCAATATTATCTATATTTTCTTTCATGAGTTTCTTAAAGCTTTGCCACAGCTTGTTAGTTTTAGCAGTTGCCCTTTACTGGCATATCTACACTGCAATTAAACGCCCACAGCTGGCTGGTGTCAGCTGACTCAGGCTAATGAGTAGAATTTGAGCCCTGTAAGCCCAACTCAGCTGACACCTGCCAAACATGGCTGTTTAATTGCTGTGTAGAAATACCCTACACCAGTGGTGCACAACCTTATTACACAGGAGTCCACATAAACCTAAACACAGCCTTGTGTGGGCCAAACGGATTCTACATATTTCCTTGTGTAAATTAAAATGGTGTAAACATGATGACAAAATGTTAAGGAATTGGCCATTAGTATATCGTGCTGAAGTAGGCCACAGGCTTTATTAAATGCTCTGGTGGGCTGTGAATGGCCCACGGTCCACAAGTTGGGTATCCTTGCCATGCATGATCACAGCTCAAGATCAAATTCCTGAGCAAAAGCTTTTCCATGGGCTTCATTCAAGGTACTAATTTTTTTTCAAATTTTAGAACTAAAATGGCTTAAACCAAGTTATCTTAAATTAGACCTTGAAGAACAAAATGCTTAGCTGTGTACACATTGCCCCAGACTTTAACATCTGTAAGGCCACAGTGGACCTTGGCCACATAGTCTGTCTATTCCACAGATTTAAAGATGAAATTCAACACTTTACAAATTTCCTCCTTGAAACCAGGCCGCAACTCCATACATTTTCATAAGATCATGATAGTAACAGAAACAGCTTCAGACCTCTGAAGAGAAGACAGGCACCTTCCCTGTGTGAATGACTGGCTAATGAGAGCTTCATGTCCTTTCCAGTTGCTCAAAAAGCCATTCTCTAATTGTTCCCAACTTTCATAGTATAAGTGTATTAGCAGTCATGTAGAAATCTTTCCACACTTTTTCACATCCCTATAGGTTGGATCTGAAGGCCTTTGTGGTGAAGCCTTTCAGCATCAAGTTTTTCATTCTGTTTAAATGCTTTTCACTTTCTGTGTCTATGATTGTTTCCCCATCTTGTACGGTGATGGAGGTTAAAACTCTGGAAAAGGTTGTATGAAAATTTCTCTTCCTGCTGCAGAACATTTGGATTGGAGTGATAATCAAGGAAGGTGGATAGCATAGAATATACACTATATATGTGCACACTGTATATATAATTTGTAACCCTAGCATGCCTCTCACAAAGCAATAACATATAATTCCTCCACCCAAAATTACAACTGGCAAAATTGTTGCTGGCCTCTTTTAAAGCTATTCATGATTTTTTCACATGCTTCTATTGCTTTGCTTTCTGAAACTATTAAATAGTTCGTTTCTTGCCACCATGTAAATGGCCCATTCCTCTTAAGTTGCTGACGTTATGTACCAACTACTGTTCCATGTTGCGCCCACATACAGTTTGCTTTGGTAAAATAATTGATGGTTTGTCATCTGTTTGTTTTGTTTGTTTTTAATGGCAGCATTTTTCTCTATATATACAAACACCCATGCGCACACACAAATATTGTAGCCTAGAATTTTCAAACCTGTGTGCCACAAGCAGAACACTAAGACCATATTTAAGGTCCTAAATAAAGTAAGGCCTTTTATTAGGTGCCTAAATATGGACACAGAAACCTAACTGTAGGGTTCCAGAATTGAAAGTGTTGGTCCTAGAATCAAATTATAAGAACAAAGGTGTCTTCAAAGTGGATATAATTAATGTATGCAATGTTCATTAATCATTTCTAATTAGTTCATTACTAGATCACAGGTCCTGGTTCTCATGGGGGACTTCAATCATCCCGATATCTGCTGGGAGAGCAATACAGCAGTGCACAGACAATCCAGGAATTTTTTGGAAAGTGTAGGGGACAATTTCCTGGTGCAAGTCCTGGAGAAACCAACCAGGGGCAGAGCTCTTCTTGACCTGCTGCTCACAAACAGGGAAGAATTAGTAGGGGAAGCAAAAGTGGAACCTGCGAGGCAGTGACCATGAGATGGTTGAGTTCAGGATCCTGACACAAGGAAGAAAGGAGAACAGCAGAGTATGGACACTGGACTTCAGAAAAGCAGACTTTGACTCCCTCAGGGAACTGATGGGCAGGATCCCCTGGGAGAATAGCATGAGGGTGAATGGAGTCCAGGAGAGCTGGCTGTATTTTAAAGAATCCTTATTGAGGTTACAGGAACACATCATCCCGATGTGTAGAAAGAATAGTAAATATGTCAGGTGACCAGCTTGGTTTAACAGTGAAATCCATGCTGATCTTAAACGCAAAAAAGAAGCTTACAAGAAGTGGAAGATTGGACAAATGACCAGGGAGGAGTATAAAAATATTGCTCAGGTATGCAGGAGTGAAATCAGGAAGGCCAAATCACACTTGGAATTGCAGCTAGCAAGGGATGTTAAGAGTAACAAGAAGGGTTTCTACAGGTATATTAGCAACAAGAAGAAGGTCAAGGAAAATGTGGGCCTCTTACTGAATGGGGGAGGCAACCAAGTGACAGAGGATGTGGAAAAAGCTAATGTACTTAACGATTTTTTTGCCTCTGTCTTCACGAACAAGGTCAGCTCCCAGACTACTTCACTGGGCAGCACAGTATGGGAGGAGGTGACCAGCCCTCTGTGGAGAAAGAAGTGGTTCAGGACTATTTAGAAAAGCTGGACAAGCACAAGGCTGTAAGGCCAGATGCATTGCATCTGAGGGTGCTAAAGGAGTTGGTGGATGTGATTGCAGAGTCATTGCCATGAGTTTTCAGAGATAATGGCCAATCGGGGAGGTCCCGGATGACTGGAAAAAGGCTAATGTAGTGTCCATCTTTAAAAAAGGGAAGAAGGAGGATCCAGGGAAACACAGGCCAGTCAACCTCACCTCAGTCCCTGGAAAAATCATGGAGCAGGCCCTCAAGGAATCAATTTTGAAGCACTTAGAGGAGAGGAAATTGATCAGGAACAGTCAGCATGGATTCACCAAGGGCAAGTCGTGCCTGACTAGCCTAATTGCCTTCTATGATGAAATAACTGGCTCTGTGGATGAGGGAAAAGCAGTGGACGTGTTATTCCTTGACTTTAGCAAAGCTTTTGACACGGTCTCCCACAGTATTCTTGCCAGCAAGTTCAAGAAGTATGGGCTGGATGAATGGACTATAAGGTAGATAGAAAGCTGGCTAGATCAGAGGTGGGCAAACTTTTTGGGCTGAGGGCCACATCTGGGTGGGGAAATTGTATGCAGGGCAGGGGGTTGGGGTGCAGGAGAGAGTGTGGGGTATGGGAGAGGGTGTGGTGTGCAGGAATGGGCTCAGGGCAAGGGATTGGGGCAGAGGAGGGGTGTGGGGTATATTAGGGGGCTCAGGGAAGGCGGTTAGGGTTCAGGAAGGGTGTGGAGTGCAGGAGGGGGCTCAGGGCAGGGGTGCAGGAGGGGTGCAGTCTGGGAGGGAGCTCAGGGAAGGGAGTTGGGGTGCAGGATGCAGCAGGAGACTCAGGGCAGGGAAATGGGGTGCAGGGGGGTGCAAGGTGCAGGCAGGGGGCTTAGGGCACGGAGTTGTGGGTGGGGTGCAGGAGGGGTTCGGGCTCTGGCCCGGCGTCGCTTACTTAAAGCAGCTCTGGGGTGACAGCGGCATGCACCGGGGCCAGGGCACGCTCCATGCCTGCCTGCCTGCCTGTCCTGGGCCCACAACACGCTGCTCCGGGAAGCAGCCGGAACCACATCCCTGTGCGGCCCCTGGGAGGGGGCTACAGGGCTCCGCATGCTGCCCTTGCCACGCCTCCAGGTACCTCCCCCGAAGCTCCCATTGGCCGCAGTTCCCCATTCCTGGCCAATGGGAGCTGCGGGGGCGGTGCCTGGATGCAAGGGCAACACACGGAGCCCTCTGCCTCTCCTCTCCCTCCCACTCCCCCCCGGGATCCCAGGGACGTGGTGCTGGCCACTTCTGAGAGCGGCGCAGGGCCTGCGGCACCATGGGGGGCAATCCCGCAGGCCGGATCCAAAGCCCTGACAGGCCACATCTGGCCTGCAGGCCATAGTTTGCCCACCCTTGGGCTAGATCATTGGATTCCACGGCTAGTGATCAATGGCTCCATGTCTAGTTGTCAGACAGTATCAAGAGGCGTGCCCCAAGGGTCGGTCCTGGGGCCTGTTTTGTTCAATATCTTCATTAAGGATCTGGAGGATGGCGTGGATTGCAAACTCAGCAAGTTTGCAGATGACACTAAACTGGGAGGAGTGGTAGATACGCTGGAGGGTAGATATAGAATACAGTGGGACAAATTAGAGGATTTGGCCAAAAGAAATCTGATGCGGTTCAACAAAGACAAATGCCAAGTCCTGCACTTAGGAGGGAAGAATCCCATGCACTGCTACAGACTAGGGACCGAATGGCTAGGCAGCAGTTCTGCAGAAAAGGACCTAGGGGTTATAGTGGACGAGGAGTCAACAGTGTGCCCTTGTTGCCAGGAAGGCTAAGGGCATTTTGGGCTGTATAAGTAGGAGCACTGTCAGCAGATTGAGGGACGTGATCATTCCCCTCTATTCGGCATTGGTTAGGCCTCATCTGGAGTACTGTGTCCAGTTTTGGGCACCACACTACAAGAAGGATGTGGAAAAATTGTAAAAAGTCCAGTGCAGGGCAACAAAAATGATTAGGGGGTTGGAGCACGTGACTTATGAGGAAAGGTTGAGGGAACTGGGATTATTTAGTCTGCAGAAGAGAAGAATGAGGGGGAATTTGATAGCTGTTTTCAAATACCTCAAAGAGGGTTACAAAGAGGATGGATCTAGACTGTTCTCAGTGGGTAGCAGATGACAGAACAAGGAGTAATGGTCTCAAGTTGCAGTGGGGGAGGTTTAGGTTGGATATTAGGACAAACTTTTTCACTAGGAGGGTGATGAAGCACTGGAATGGGTTACCTAGGGAGGTGGTGGAATCTTCTTCCTTAGAGTTTTTTAAGGTCAGGCTTGACAAAGCCCTGGCTGGGATGATTTAGTTGGGAATTGGTCCTGCTTTGAGCAGGGGGTTGGACTAGATGACCTCCTGAGGTCCCTTCCAACCCTCATATTTTATGATTCTATTATTTTGTTGTCTGTGTTCATCTGGTATTCTAACCACTGAATTGAAATGATATACCTTAAAAACTGGAGGCTAAGATTTTTCCCCTGCACTGTGGTTCCCATACCACTAAAGCCAGCATAACCTCAGTGGTGGACCTCAAGGAAAATCTACAACTATAGGAAGTGATAGGCAGTTCAGTAGGTAGCATGCTTCCTTTTCAGCCAGTAATGAACCAGAGAACCAGCACGCTGTTACTGGATATTGTCCTGCTGGTAATGTTTACTTTCAGATGAGATCTCATACTGAACTCCTGACTTTTTGTGGTCATCAAAGATGCTATGACATTTTTCAAAACAATAGTAGTGTTAACCCCCGTGTTTTGACCAAATTTTGCCTAAGTGAGATATTCTTTACTTTCATTTTTGATCATTCCTGACTTACACGCTAACTCGTGGAATCAGAGAGATTGTATCATAATTCAGAAGCTTTAGAAAAGAAGCCAGCTCCTTGCAGTGAGTGATATTCCAGTATGAGACTGGACAAAGATAATCTGAATTAATTGAATGATTTATGGCCAGAAAGCCGGGGCGTAGAAGGAGAAGGATCACTTCATTTCCCTCACAGCTGCAGTAAAGTATCATACACATTTCTAAGACCACAGCTGATCAAGTTCAGATGTAGTTTTCTGCAAATGATGCTTTTGCCTCTTCCTTTTACTTTACTAAAGGTCCTTCAGCCTGTCACCAAGAATAAAAAGAGGCACCTAGTATACCTTTGGCCATAGTATAAATGTAATAATAATGCGTTAATATGGTATGTCATTTTTTAAACTTCCTCCTCATGTGGATTTCATCTACCTCATGGAAATCTGAAAGAATCCAATAAAACTAACTTTTTATGTGCCTGGATTGTTTTATGGCAACTCTCCAGTTGTATTGCATATCATCACAGTTTGCCACTCCTTCCCATTTACCTCCACTTTTTCATTTATTTTTCCTTTAGTATTTTTTTCTTTCATTAGCTGTCACAAGACTACATATTCAGTCATTGAAATCTAGGATGAAATCCTGGGCCCTGGGTCAATTGCAGAACTTCAGTTGACTTCAGTGTGGCCAGAATTTCACCCCTCTTTGTCAAGTAGTGAGAGCATCAGATCTTGTGCTTCAGTATATGAGGCCGTTGCTGCTGGTTAACTTGCAAATGGGCTACCATATCCCTCTAGATATTATTTTCCTCTCATTCTTTTTTCCCTGTAAGTAATTAGGAACTTCTGTTTACTTGAACATAATCCTGCCCAAGTTCCTAAGGATATATACATAGCTAATTTAATCCCCAGTGTATCTGTACTGCAAATGGTAGCTGGCACTGATATAGTCCGTTAAAAAAGCAACTGCTTGGGTTCGTACTGAAGAACTTGTTGTTTTATGATATCTGTCAACAACAACCAGATATAAAGGTAATACAGTATGTGCTGTACTTTTGGATAGGTCACAGTGCCAGCTGTAGACTTTATCTTCAGCGTTTGTTACACATTAATATGAACACCATTTGCAACAGTCATTGCTTCCAAAAATGAAATCTGTTTTTCTTGTCATGTAATTACCTTTAAGTGCAAGCCACAAAAAAAGGCTGTTGAGGTTGAGTATGATGTGAATTATGAAACATTCTGCCACTGATCTTTGTGAAGGATTCTGTTCTTTTTCAAGGACATTATCTTTCATTGTGTTCATTATTTGATTAAATGTA
Organism: Dermochelys coriacea; assembly: GCF_009764565.3. NCBI lineage: Eukaryota > Metazoa > Chordata > Testudines > Dermochelyidae > Dermochelys > Dermochelys coriacea. The sequence goes on from NC_050069.1 coordinate 200,389,776, forward strand.
AACAGTGAAAATTCTGTATTACTTTCTGTATTAAAAATTGTTGTATATTATAGGTGGAGCAGTAGTGATCCCTGTAGTTAAGGTAGGCGAACAGTTTTCATTGTAACTGTTTTCAGTTGCTTGTAACTTTGACAAACTTCACTTATTCAAGCCAGAATTTCCCATACTTGGTCTCTGCTTACATATTATACTAGTGCTGTCAGATAATAGAGTTCCTCCTTCAACTCAAGTCATAGAGGACTGTGACATGGATCTAATGGTCCTGAGTTCAGGCCCTGCTTTCAACCCATGTGGACTGGGGGGGTGGGGGTGGCTCATTACCATTACACACAATGGAATTTCTTTGTTTTTTCAGTTTTCTTTTTTTAACCCTGAAAATCCATTCCTCAAAACTGTTAAAAGAATGTTGTTAAAGTTGCAAAGTCTAGCTAGACGCTCCCCACTCACCAGATTTCAGAGCCATGGCTCCAGCCCAAGCAGGAATGCCTACACTGCTATTTTTAGCCATATAGTTGGAGCCCCACAAGCCCGAGTCAGTTGACCCGGGCTCTGTCACTTGCTGCCATGTTTTTTGTTTGGTTGGTTGTTTTTTTGTTTTTTGGTTGGTTGGTTGTTTTTTTTGCAGTGTAGACGTGCCCTTATTTTTCTCTACTGAAATACCAGAAGGCCCATGGAGGTGGCACCAGGCTATAGACGTTCTATCACTAGATTAGAGATTTTTGTCTGTAATGAGTTTGACATTTTTATATATATGAAAATTAGACTATAATTCACATATACATGCATATGCTTGCATTTGTTATGTGGAGAACCATATGTACCTCTGGCCAATGAAGCAGTGTTATGCATAAAAAGCAGGTCTTTCTGTACTAGTTCTGCCCCTTGCAAACATTAAACACAACAGATAGTTTAATATTGAGAAAACTCCAAATAGGAAATTTCTTCATATTTCTTGGGGAAGGAAACATTACCATGATGCCCTGTGGAAGAGAAAAAACGTTCTCTGAAGTGCAGCTCACAGGAAGAAAAGAAACTTCAACCTTGCTTGGAACAGACAGTTTTATCAAGCAAATTAGAGCATAACACACACTAAAGCCTTCTACTGGTAAACTCCTTCTGCCCCAAGACATTAGTACATAAGATGAGTTGGGTTTTAGTTTTATTTTGCTTATTTGTTTTGTTTTTTCATTTTCCTTGTTCTTTAGTTGTGCCTTTCTTGTTTAAAAATCATCCAGATATACTGGATTGGGTCCATGCAAATCTAGCCTACTTGATCAACCTACTGTGTACCCTTCGTCATAATCCTGATTACATTTGCCTTAGCTGATCTCTCTGATACCAGCCTACTTTTGTGCCCTTAGATGCTTGTATATTTAGTGTTTTTTTCTGAAAAAACACCATTGCCCTTGCTGCACAGTTTATAATAAAATGTTCAAATCAGAGGAGGTAAGGCTGTGTAAAAGATTCACTGTTTTGAGTCATTTGTTTTCCAAGCAAATCAGTTAGATGCAAGTGAGAGACTAATTTATTTGTCTGCTGCAACTGCATTGTTCATGTCCAAGCAGAAACTGAGGTAGATTTTGAACTCCTTTTAGGTTTAAAATAATTTTTTCAATGAGAGCAGATTACTGTGCAACAGTAAAAATAGCAATTCGATCTTGTGTGTGTGTATATGTGTGTGTGTGTGTGTGTGTGTGTGTGTGTGTGTGTGTGTATATATATATATATATATAATATAATATATACCTCAGTCTGCATCTTACTCACCTCTTTTTACTAATTTGTGTTGTAATTGAGGGATTAGAACCTCTCAGTGCATTACTTCTTTACCTATTTACTTGCAGCTCAGTTATGGCCTTGTGCTGAGGGAGCAGAGGAGGGAAGAAAATACCACCAATGTGGTATTGATGGAGTAAGATCTTTGGAACAGGGACTGTTATTTACTATATGCTTGTACAGCACCTAGCATAATGGAACAATTTGGTTAACATCTGGTGCTTCCACAATATAGATGTTTAATAATCATCGTCATCATAAAATGCCTGTATAAGGTGTAATGGGCTAGATCTTTAGTTGGTGTAGGATCTGGCTCGGTGTTTTAAGGGTCACTGTGAGGAGTGCATTGAAGAGCAGCTGCTGTTCAAACCATCCTGCACTTCTCCAATGCTTATCAGTGCACAGGATCAGGACTATAGCGACACCCCTCAGCCCACCCTCAGAAACTCTTGGACTCTTGGAGTCAGTATGCACTAATGGTAGCCTTGCCCCTCCCATCTACTGGTAGCAGCCATGTTATGGTTCCCTACTGCCCAGATGCACGAAGGAGGAGGAAGGGGAATGTGGAAGCTTGCTGTGCCCTCTTCTCCACGAGCACACCCATTAGTACCCATTAGTACATTGAAACAGAGAAATGGAAAAATTGTGAGTAGGTTTATTTAAGTTAATAAACAAATGAATGATGGCTGTAGTCACTGGGGCTTTGATAGCCCTGTGTATATTGAAGTTCAAATAAAACTCTGTGTATAGCATCTAGTTTTATATATATATTTTCCGTTTACCTTCTTTCCTTGTTTTTTCCACCTTCACCTTTAGTCACAGATCCTGTTTGCAAATATTTGTAATGCCATTTACTTTGGGCTATGTCCAGGAAAAAGCACCAAGAAAGCTCTGCAGATTCCCCAGGCTACAGATGTTGAAGCTGATCCTTATTTCAAGGAAATACTCCTCCCCTTCAGTAGAGGGCAAAAGAATAGGGACTGTGGTAGTGCCTGATCCCTGCATGAGGGCAGAAGGGAAGGAAAGCTCCTTGCAACCACCCCTTCTTGCAGAGCTGTCCATGGACTCCAGCTCCATCCAGTTTATCCTCAGCATTCCCCTCTTAGATATGTATGTGAATAGTAGTATCCCCATTTTACAGAGGAATCTGAAGAGAGATGTGAAGTGACTCACTCAGGGCACCACAAAGCTGGGAATACAATTCGAGACATTCTGATATGTTCACTCCTATAGGCCAGGCTGTATCTCATATGGGCTGTTCATTAACAACCCCGCTAACTCCCTCCCAAAATGTGGTCACCAGACCACACCCCATCCTAAATAGGAGAGTGTGAGAAGGATGGCCTAGGCAGTGACAGTCTCCCTGTGAGAAGGTTTGTCTGCGCCTCTGTTGCAAGTCCAGTTTGAGGAGCTTAGGAAGAAGGTGCAGAAACAAAACTATATTCTGCCAAACATATTATAATGGAAGATTCACCATACCTGTAGAAACATCAGGCAAAAATTTTGTTTTGACCCTTCTGGGCCACTAACTGTAGTTGGGAAGAGTGATTGTAGATTGCATAAAAAGAAAGAGTGGGCAATAATAGCTCTACCCTTACATCCCACTGACATAAAATTCTCATTGCACATCCATTTAGACTGGGTGTATAGACTTTCAATAGAAAAGGCAACTTTTTTATTTGATGGACTCTCCCCTAGCGGAGATTTTGTTTCCTCTTTAGGGAAATTTTACCCTTGGAGACATTCTTGGTAGGAATCTGAGAAAATCCTTTGAACTCTTGACTGCTCAGGTAGCAGTAATTACTCATTATCAGTATATGCCATTATAACATCTCTGCAGTGACCAGATGAATCCTCCATCTATACCATAAAAAGAGCTCTAGGCCAGAATTCCCAAACTGTGGGGCACGCCCCCTGGGGGGGCATGGAGAAACGTTCAGGGGGGTACAGTAGGGCCCGGGCCTGTCCCCACAGGAATCGGGGAGGGAGCACCACCCAGCCCTGCTCCGCTCCAAGCTCTGCTCCGGCTCCAGCTGCAGCCCCTGACGGCGCCTCACTCAGCCTCAACCCCTGGCTTGGGCTCCATTCCCAGTCCTGGCCCCATACCTGCCCCCAGTTGCAGCCCTGGCTCTGAGGAGTAGGGGGAGGACAGGGGTAAGGGAGGGTGCAACCCTGAAAAGTTTGGGACCCATGTTCTAGGCCCTCTTATTAAGCTCTGTTCGCTTTGAAATAGGGCCTCTTTTTTATTTATGGTTTATCCCAAGATGCCTTCATGCTTTCTGCCCAGAGCACAGCCATTTTAACAATACCTGGAAGGGGATGCTGGTTCTTGTCTTATAACTGGGAACTTGGCACAAAACTAATCTTGCTATCCTCCCTTATCGAGGGGTATTTGTTTAGCATAACCCAGAATAAGAATTCACATAAATGTAGGAAGTTCACAATGTTCTCTTTATTGGAGGAAATGCTGCTGACAAATGAAGGCACAACATGTTGAAGAAAAGGGTGTAAGATGAATAATAATATTCTGTAATGGTGAAATGAACCCACATTTTAACAAGCTAAACCATAATGAAATATCGAAAAAAGCCACACCATAATAACATGGGAAAAGACGACAAAATGAGTGTTACCTCTATGGCAGGTCCTTTCCCTTTGTAGAAATTTGAAAGTATGAGAAATGCCAACATATTCATGAGAGAAGATAGATGTATCAGGCACTTTTAAAAGATGATTACTAAATTAACTAATCCATAAATTAAATATTTTCCCTAACACAGCAAGAGCCCATCTGTAATGGCTGCTCACTAGAATATATTCTGCAGCTTTGCATTAGCTTGTGCTTGGGGCACAACTTCCCCTGAAGTTAATAGGAGTTTTACCTCAGTAAACATTGAAAGATTTGGCCCAGCAGCAACAGCAAAATTCTACTTCCTTTGTCACTGAACATTCACAGGCAAATTTTCAAGAAGTCAGAGCCCAGGAACAATACACAAAAATAAGGGTGCACCTCCACAGCTGATTTTCACAAAAAGTTACTGTGCTGTGATTGACAAATGCAAATTTGGTATTTAGGCATGCAAACGGCCAGTTGGGTACCAAACATACACACAGTCATGGACTCATAATTGCTTTGTTTGCACATTGCTCCGGGTTTTTGTTGTTTTCAAAACCAGACTCTCATTGTGGGCCAGAATGTAATGCCTTTGCCCATGCTGAGTAATAGCTAACTCCACAACAGTCCCGTTGACTTCAGGTTTCAGAGTAGCAGCAGTGTTAGTCTGTATTCGCAAAAAAGAAAAGGAGTACTTGTGGCACCTTAGAGACTAACAAATTTATTTGAGCATAAGCTTTCGTGAGCTACAGCTCACTTCATTGGATGCATTTGGTGGAAATAACTTCAGGGGCACTGCTCATAGTGTAAAATGCTACTCAATATAAGTGAGGGTATCACAGACTGGCCTTATCTGTTAACAGCTAGCTGTAGATGGTAAACTCCTGATCATGCAAGTTGCTGCACCCTGGCACATCTTTGTGTATGAGTAATCTCAACAACCAAAGAACCGTGCATAGAAATGATTTGAAAATGGTACATTATCTTACATGGAAAGCTTCCTGTTGTGATGTTAGTTATAACAAATCATTTTTTCAAAAGCTTTTATTTTAGAAATGAGATTTTGAGATGCAATTTTTTCAAGCAATTTTTCCCCTTTCATGTCTTTCTACACACACTGCTCCAGATTTATCCATGGTATAAGGTTAATGGACTTGCATTATGTAAGGATGCATTTGGCCCAATATTTCCAATCAGGTATATTGCGCTCTGTGTTAGGCTTTATTTTATGGAGAATCTGGGAATAGTTTCACCTTCCATCTTGAGCTATTCTCAGTGGCCTGACCCTCCACACTATTACTGCTTCTAGCTTCCAGTCTCTAACCTGTTCACTAATATAGTTCAGCTAGGAATACACCTCTCCAATTTTGTTTTCTTTTTAATTTCTTTTGAGTTTGCTGAATTAAGGCTGAATTCAAAGAAGTATTGACAAAAGCTGAATGCAACAGCCATTAGGAGAGAACCACTGGCATCTCAGGAGCCTTAGTTAAGTAAAGAGGAACCTTACAACACTAAATAAACTGCAACCACCATGGACATTGGAATGAGACAGTTTTCAAAGTTTATATGTCAAAAAAGAAAAGACCATTTGATGCTGAGCTATGAAATCCAAAACTGCACAGACAAATTTCAAAGAATTACAAACTCTGCTCACACAGCCGTTATAGTAACATTGCACATTTAAAAGCTTGCAAGGCTACAAAGGTTAATATTCAAGTCTACAATTGGTAAATTTAATAATACAGAGGTATTGAAAAGCATTCTCTCAGAACATCTCAGGTCTCTCCAACTGTGGTGGCTCAGTAGCTCATCTTTTTCCTTCTTGTTTATTTTTAAATGCACTTCAGAACTAAACCAGAGCCGCATGGTATATGGTAGAGTAACATGGTAGATGGACTTTTGTGTCAAAAATAATGTTGGTGAAAAAGACATAGAAATTTAGTCTGAAAAGATACAATTATTTAGCTTATGAATCTCAGTTCCAGTCCTGAAATCAACTACTAAGTTATGTAACTGATTCTTTTCATGTTGTGTGAGGTTGCCAGGGTTGCAGTGGCCTGTTTGTGAAATATGAATAACAAAATATAAAAATATGTATGTGGGTCTGCACATTTGTGTAGTCTTGCCAATTTTTGACCCTGTAATTGGCATGGATATACAGTACTAGCCATACAGGGAGACCACTGGAAAGTGAAATTAATTTAACAGGTTGTATTTTTTTGATATTATGCAAGGAATTGTGGAAAACTGCATTACAACACATTGTTCCCTACAGTTTCCTGTACGATAGGGCCTCAAAAATTTTCAGAATGTCCCTAGAAAGTGTTTATTTTGATATAGCTGCAAATAAGTGTATACAGATAGTGATCATAACAAACACATCTTTTCCTTTAGATTATAACAAGTATTGAAATGTATAAGATGTAAACATGTTCAGAATATAAAAGCTGAAATATTTGTGTTTTAATATTTCAATTCTTATATATTTGTGTCTAACATTTTCTGAATAGCATGCATCATACAAATGATGCCTTGTCATTGTACCTGCTCTTTGTGTGTTTTTTGGTCTAATATGCTGTAGTTACTGACAAAATCAAGTTTGAACTATGGTGAGAATTATAGAGCTAGGAAAGGTACACAGGAGAAAACTGTATTTTAGTTTCTCCTACCACAGACATAGTCACTACGTTGCTAGCCAGGTTCTGGTTTCAGAATACTTTTTGTAGATAAACAGAACAGAAAGAATGCAGCTTGATTTCCAAATACTAGGCTGAGTATGCATTGATAGCAATTAGAAAAGGATTGCTTTGAATTACAAATTGAGTAAATGGGATATTTGGGAATGAAATATATGGGAATAAGAACAAACATGAGATAACAGTATTTAATAGTCACTTTTCTGATCATACTCGCATTTTCAAGAGACCTACAATAGCAATATTTCATTTACTAAAGTAAATAGAGATAACCTTCAAAACTTTTAACAATATGTCAAATCTGAAAATCTGATTCTCATAATTGTTTTAAAACTGCTTTATTACCCACTTGCATAGTTAATATACATCCAATTATTGGTATGTATACAGAGAATTCTCTTGAGTGAAATTCCTGCAAAATTACCTGTTCAATCCATAAGAATAGCAGAAATTCATCATGATTAATGTAGCAATGAATATCAAATTGATATCCACTGATAATGACTTAAGATGTTATAAAACATTTACATTTTAATTTTGATTCATATAATCTAAAATATAAACATTTGTGAATATTTGGAACACCAGCTATGGAATGACATTACCTGTAGAATCTAGCTGTGCTGTCCAGTAGTAAAAAGAAGTTATTTTTAGACATGTAGTTTTATGAACTGACAGTATTTAAATGTTTTATCTAAAACAAATACATTTCAGGACTGTTGTTAATTAAATATAATAATTGTTGCCTTGTTATTTATTTGTTATTTGCTTATGACCACAGTGTTAAAATTCACAAGATAAAATGTGTCTCTCTGATATTGCTCTGGTAACCTCAACTAGAGAAAAGTAGTGGTAGCAAGAGCGGAACTGCTAAGCATGCCCACATAAGAATGTCATACTTAGGTAACAGAGTGTCCCTCAGGTCAGCCTACGCTAAGAGCAAAGTCAAGCAAGGCTGAATCCTTGATGTTTTGTGTTTTAAGTATCTGAAAATTGTACACGACCAGCCTCGACCCACAAGACCTCAAATGATCATATGAGCGAGGCAATAAATTGATGGTAACTTGCCCTGGGCCCATGTTCTAGTTGTGGTGTTGATGAAAGTTGCATCTAGTGGTAACCTGTGCGTGTAGATTCAGCTGTCTTTTCAGGCTTAATAGTGGGGGAAATCATTACATTTAATTGCACTGAAGGGAAACTGACTATGGTGGCTGAAAGTGCATGGCTGAAAAGCTCTGCATCTTATCAATGCGGTCAAGTGGAGATGCTTGTGAATACCAACAGATCAAGAGAATTGGGAAACCACTTGCTTTCCAAAACTCCACAGCTCAGCAAGATCTTGGCAATGCCAACAGTTTGTCAACCAGTGCTTATCAACCCTTCAAAAAATGGCCTTCCAGCCTGGGACAGGCTGGTACATCTTTGTGACAGACATCTACAAAATTCCATTTGTGATATAATAGAAAATCACTTGTGTAGGAAAAGACATTCCAGAAATGATATGCTGGGAAATGGACAGCAATCTTCACAGTTTCTACATGCTTCAGTTTGGACTAGCTCAATATTACATCCAGGTCATACAGAAGTGAATATTCAAGGCATGTCAAGTGCCCAGGAGTACGATAGAGAAGAAAAAAAATGTAAAGGTAATTAGAATTATTATTCAGAACATAACAAATATTTAAAAAGAAAAGAAGCCAGAGTGTCTGTGGAGTTGGTCAGGCGTTGGCCATAGATAACAGCTTTGTAATATGGAGCAATCTAGCTACAGATGTTTTTCATGGCAATAATTGTGGCTTTCAGTTTATCCTGAGAGTATTTCATCTTTATATGTTTTAATATATTTGTGAAGAGCTAAAGTGATGTACATTTTGAAATTTATTTTAAAAATTAATTTTGCTATATACAATATATAACTAATTCCAGATGTCCCTTTAAAAAAGGGGTTTTTTTCCCCTCTTGGTACCCTGACCAAAATTATTTCTTTTTGTGCCTGGACTTTGGTATAGTGAATATTCTTTTTCTTGAGCAGGCAGTAGTATTGAAAGTTCTGTTTTAGGACAGTCCTGTTTGTCCAAGCTTGAGCAGAGTTGCGAGGGAGGTGTTATGCCTTGTAAATGCGTAACTGTCACCACAAATTTGGTGTTTCTGTGGTTTATATTCCTTTTTAAATTGAATAAATAGTTTGTCAGTGCTCTTCTCTCAAAGAAATAAATATTTGTGCATTATGCTGTGAGGGAGGGACAACAAGTTCTTTTCTTTTACTTAAAGTCTTGCGTCACTCCAGAAGGAAAGATTATAGTGTCGGGAAGGATATCACCTCATGAAAAAGTTAAACTGGTCTAAGTACCTGATTTCTTTAGATTTAGCTGCTCTTTACCTCAGAATGCCTTCTTGCTAACAGATGTCAGGTGTTGATCGCTTTAACGTCTTACTAAGGGCTGTCTGAAGTCTGCAAAATCCAGACAGATCCATCAAGTGTTCTATTAATTATGTTGTGTGTCAAACAGTTTTAATACAATTATCCGTTCTTCTTCATTTTTGAATGAAAAGAACTTTTTACCTCAAAATTGTCTTGAAGGGGGAGAACTTGAAAAAAGTTGCACATTTAAGTAGTAGTAGTTGCTTCGTCAAGAGATAAGCTGTCTAATTAACTAATGTCTTTTAACAGTGTCTTCTGATTATGAGACATGAGGGGACTTAAGAAATTGGGTTGCCTGTGTCACAGGACTATAATTGTATTTACCAATGTTTGTTCAGTACTAGTCTTAAAAGTTTTCAAAAACCATTGAAGAATTTGTCAGCAAACTATCAATAAGCAACTTATTTGTGACAAGACATGAGAGCATCCTACACTGGAAATGAGCTATAAGGAAATAATCAAATAATGGCCAGGGTGAGCCTATAGAAAATTCTGGATTATGAAAAGAGACAACTTCATTCTTTGTAAACCAAATTTCTTCAAATTCACCAAGGGCACTTATGCTAACTGAGGACTAAGTTCATGACAGGTCTGAACCTTTCAGTATAAAATTAACTATTTTTAGTTAACCAAATAGAAAAAGGGATATTAAATCTTGGAATGAAAGACAAATCATATTGGTGTTTTATCTAAATCTTACTACAGTCTTGGTGGAATGTCATAGCCAAAATGCTATTCTTTAATAGGCCTTTGATTCCACTGAGATGCATGGCACTAACCATCAAATGCTAATGTCAAAATGTGACAACAATGCATAGTATCTGATATATGTACTTTGTGATTATAATAGTCACACATTGGTGGTTAGAAATAGAGAAAATACTATATAGATTGCACTTTCTGCTCATATAAGTGTTGAATATGTTATTTGGACTCTGAAGTTTGAGCTGAACATATCCTGTTTTCTGTGTTATCTAGCATAATATAGTAATTGGAGAGCCAGAACTAGGAACCTAATATGGTCGGCTGATATCTAAGCACATCAAAAGAGATGTGTCATTGGGTTGGCATTTAAGAATTGGGGTTTTTTTCCTTTTAAAACTTGTTCTGTGATAAAAGTTTCTATTTTGAACAGTGTCCTGAGCCTTAAGCATGGGATAGGTATAATTGTAATACAAAATAAAAAGTCAAGTAGATCAAAAACACACATTTTTTTAAAAAAGAAGGGACTCATTACACCATATGGGCATAGGTATAGATGTATTTGGCAGAGACTGATATGGTTGAAACTTTTTCTAGAGCCAGAGCCATACTAATAGATCTGCCAAAACGGAACAGTTGATTGGGTAAATTGTACTTTCTTTACAGTACACAAAGATCAACATTGTCCTGAATCAACTGTGCAGTATGAGACCACAGCGTGCAGACAGTTTACACTGTAATTTCTTCAAAGAGTTGTACAGAATAGTGGATTTTGTCAGAACTGGCATAGAGAACATATGCTGACATTCTTTTAAAGGTAAAAGAACATCAAATTGGTGTGATTTAATGAGTGACGTGTGGATTAGTATTTTAAAATACAATACTGTGTTGTCACTTGTAATCATATAAAGATGGCACAAAGAAAGGAATATAATGGCCATAATAACACAAAAGAAACAAAATGCATATAATTGTATTCAAAGGCCAGGAGATGATGATTTACTTTGTACAACAACACTAGAATTCTGAAATATATTGTAATCCTTCATGCTAAATGTTCAAATGTGCAAAAATGTATTTGACCACATAAATATTTTTCTCCATCAGTGTAGGGAAGGGCCAAAGACATCATAAGACCCTTCCCTATAGTCCTTAGGGGATCCCCATCAAGTCCTGAATAATTCGTAGGCTGTGTGATGTAATCCATATGATGGTGATTCAGAATGTTTTTAAAAAGAGGGATAGAGGTTTTGTGCACAGAACTGAGATAACATAGACTATAGCCAGACACATTCAGTTTGCAAACAGTCAAGAGAATATAACTCTTCTGGGGAATAAGGCCCTCAAATAGTAAATTATACTCTACAGGTATTGAATGTGTTTAATGGCTCTGCTTCTGCATATGTCAGTGTTCTGGGTTGTCTTGGACACTGCGCTGATGAAATCATTGAACAATCATAGAAATGTTTTGTGTTTAATGTTTATGTAAGTTATTTTTTGTTGTTTTTATTCATGAATGAAAGAATCCAATATCCATTTAAATCAAAAAACCAAAATGCAGATACAATACACAAAAGAAATGGCTGAAGTAGAAATTGTGTGTATTGTTTTCAACTCTGCTTCCAGACTCTTCAGACCCAGTCCTGCGATACTTCCTTAGGTAATTAGTCTCATTCTGGGACCGGAGTGAAGACTGTTGGATCAGGCCCTAAGAGATTCAAATGAAAATGTTTCAGCAACATTTCAGTTCTAATAGTGATGTTAATTTTTGGCACTGTTTTATGATCTGATTTGTTTCCAGGGAAACAAGTGTTTGCAGGACTATCAACCTGAGTTTTATGTCGACAGCTAAAACACTAGCGTATTGCAAGTGGAGACACTCATGCCCCAGTACTTCTTGTCATTTTTTTTTTTGGTCAAAACAGGCCTTTCCCATTTGGGTCCTTTTTCACACTATCCCCAGTCTTTTGTGACGTGATTTCTTTGTGTTGTGGTAGGGTAGTTACTCTCAGAAAAACAGTGCATATTCTGTAGCATAAGTATTATTGATATTATTACAAAAAACAAGTAAGATGAGACTTGATCTTAAAATAGAGATAGACGTCTCTTAACAGAGTTCTCTATATCATGGCCATAGATTCTCTATCCTAGGGGTTATGTATTGGCACCAATCTCTCCATAGTGGTTTTTTATATCAAGTCTATTTATTTTCAGACACGAAAGTTAAATTAAATGGGTGAGGAAAAGAGATGAGTGAAGGATAATTACTAAGAAGCTGATTGCCTCATTTGTCAAAACAAAATCACAAGGGGAAAGTATCTGCTGTTGCGGGCGTTCACCACATTACAGAATTGGGTTCTCAAGCTTCACCTCACATAGTTCCCTCCTCTCTCTAGGAAGAAGCACCACATTCTGGAATCCCCAGGGAATTCTAAGTCTTCATGCGAAATTCTGGCTGCTTCCTTGCAGATCCCAAGGCAGTAATGCATGGAGCCTGGCATGCCACACTGCAGCCTAACCTCCCACTTTTTCTGCTTGTTTTTTGCTCCCCTCCATCAGCGTAAGGTTCATCCAGCCCTACAGATATTATGCATCAAAAATATTCTGTCCTTTTTTTGATCATGTACCAAGCCTTTTCAGAGATGGAATCGGAACTGCATCTATCCTGGCACATTTAGGATCCATAATTCCTCACAACTGCAGCTTCACCGGTAGTAGCACCCATGGAGGCTGTAGTGTGGACAAGGCATCCATTTTTACCACTGGCCCATGGATATTTCTGACTGGTGGTTTAAATATGGTAAGAACCAAACAGTGCCAAAAAACTGTGCTTCAGTAAGCGAAAGACAAATTGCCAGGGTCAGACAACCCAGTGGTAAAAATGTCTGGATCCTGTCTACACTACAGCCTCCAAAGTTACGACCACTGTCAGGGTGTGATGGGGTTTACAGACCCCACACTAAACCAGAGCAAGGCATGGCACAGTATTGGGGTAGGGAGGCCCCACCCTTTGGGGTTTGTGGGGCATGCTGCAGGTGGAGGGATAGTTTAAAAAGGGACGGACAGCCCAGGGAAAGGGCGGAAGGAGCTACAGGGTGCACCAGGAATGAGGCTGGTGCCTGGAGTTTTGGACAGTGTGACTATGACACTGGTAAGAATATGCTGGAAGCAGTGATCCAGATTCCTCCCGCCCCCTGCTTTAGAGTTGGGAACCCACGAGAGGCCCCAAAGAGCAGGATGCCCCCATCCCCATGGCAGACTAAACTGCTGCTACTAAGACTGTGACCACTCCCTAAAGGGAGAGACCCAGCAGAGATGTAACTTGGGATGGACCCACAAGTAGTCTGGGCATTAAGCCCTGGGTTGGGACCTGGTGGATCAGGATAGTCCGGGTCCCCTTCCTTATTCCCCACTCCCCTCTATCATGACAGCCCTGAGGAGAGGAGAATCAAGAGGGGCTGATTCTTCCCATATATGACCTGGCAGGGCCCCATCCAGAACAGAGAGACTAAAAAGAACTACTCACCAGCAACCACACAACAGAACCACTAACCCAGGAACCTATCCTTGCAACAAAGCTCGTTGCCAGCTCTGTCCACATATCTATTCAGGGGACACCATCATAGAGCCTAATCACATCAGCCACACTATCAGAGGCTCGTTCACCTGCACATCTACCAATGTGATATGTGCCAGCAATGCCCCTCTGCCATGTACATTGGTCAAACTGGACAGTCTCTACGTAAAAGAATAAATGGACACAAATCAGACGTCAAGAATTATAACATTCAAAAACCAGTCGGAGAACACTTCAATCTCTCCAGTCACTCGATTACAGACCTGAGGGTGGCTATCCTTCAACAAAAAAAACTTCAAAAACAGACTCCAACGAGAGACTGCTGAATTGGAATTAATTTGCAAACTGGATACAATTAACTTAGGCTTGAATAGAGACTGGGAATGGATGAGTCATTACTCAAAGTAAAACTATTTCCCCATGTTATTTCTCCCCCCCACCCCACCCTCCACTGTTTCTCAGATGTTCTTGTTAACTGCTGGAAATAGCCTACCTTGCTTGTCACCATGAAAGGTTTTCCTCCTTCTTCCCCCCCCACCCCGCTGCTGGTGATGGCTCATCTTAAGTGATCACTCTCCTTACAGTGTGTATGATAAAACCCATTGTTTCATGTTCTCTGTGTGTGTATATAAATCTCCCCACTGTATTTTCCACCAAATGCATCCGATGAAGTGAGCTGTAGCTCACGAAAGCTTATGCTCAAATAAATTTGTTAGTCTCTAAGGTGCCACAAGTACTCCTTTTCTTTTTGCGAATACAGACTAACACGGCTGCTACTCTAAAAAGAACTATGGAGCCATGGCCTGACCACTTGGCCAGGTGGCTTTTCGACTGACCCACTACACTGGGGGAATGCAGGAACTAAATTTGTTGTGTAGATGCAGACCCAGTGTGGCCCACAAATTTGTTTATTGTCTTGCAAATGAAACCTGGCCTCTCTGGCATGTCAGAGTCTCTCAGTGCAACAATCTGTTCTCTCAGTACAACAATCTGTTCTCTGACTCTAGGCGAGATTTTTCTTCCAATTGCTGGAGCACAGTTTTCAGAAATACATATATGTTATACATTATGACAGACCCAATACACAATAGGTAGTGCTAACTACCTAGATGTTGTATAAATCTTCAACAACACTCCTAGTCTTTCAGTTTGAATGGATGCGATTGCTCAGTTCCTCGCTCCACACTAAGTAAAAGGTTTAATTTCAAGTCTGTATCCCTTAAACTTTATCATATTTATTTTCTAATCTAAATTAGTCTTTTTCTGAACATGTATTGTTCAGGTCTTTCCCCCAAACTCACTTCAAAGAAAAGTATTGCGGTGAAATCCTGACCCCCTTGAAGTCTAAGCTGTACTCAGATTGATTTCAGTGAAGCCAGGATTTCACCCTGGGTATATGAATATTGTAACAGTTACCAATGTACCATGTTAGTTAGTTTTCTCCATTTTTAAGAAATAAGTATCTGCTTGTTTTTCGAGAATAATGAAAAACTTAAATTCCATGCAGATTTAGTCAAAGTAGGATTGACACTTTACAACTTGCTAAATATAATTTAACTGAGATACACTTGTTAGTCTTTTCAGACTAAAACTGATTACTAACACACGCCTTTACTCAGAAGAGGTAGTAATTGCTTAGGGACAAATGTTGCCTCGGGATATGAGTGGAGCTAGGATTCAGGCTCACTTTACTGGAAATTACAAAAGCATCTGATAGCAAAATTTATTCTTAATAATCTGTTGATTCTATATCCATGGAATATATGGAATAAAATACACACAATGTTACAGGTCTACCCAAGCTAATAACAGGTGTATTCAAAATGGCTCCTGTACAGACAGTAATAAAAATTTTTTGTCTTGACTAGATAAGCAAAGGACTATTTAAGCTCTTTTTTAAAAGGTCAGTTCATGACTTCCTTGTTAGTACCAGACTAAACAGAAGTAAATGGATTAGTGAGGTATATGGGGATGGTATTTAAAATTACAATATTTTCAAAAAAAATTAGACTGAATATTTCCCTATGTTCCTGTAACTAATTTTTAAAAAATTGCTAATAATTAATTTCATAGTTCAGATTATATCAAGCCTCTAATATATATAATTTGTTATTAAATTAAATAACTGAAGATTTATTCAGGTAAACAGTGCTTGAGACATACCAATGGATAACATTTGGACATTTGAGGAAAAAATACGCTTAGGTACCCTGAACAGTTATTCTATAGTGTATAGTTTCATCTTGTTGTGAGCTTTTACATAAATTCACGTTAGGTGTAATGGGAGTTGTGTGTGGCAATCAAAAGAAAATACCCTACAGCATGTATGGAATGGTTTGTTTCTGGGCAATGAGGGTACAGTATTCTCAGTAGATTGAAAGGTGGGTTTGTGTAACACACACAAACCAGTCACATAGCCTGATATGTTTCATGTGTTTCTGCATAAATAAATAATTGCAAAGTTCTCTGGTCATTTTGTGTCAGTGATATTGTCAAAGAAGGAAACTGTGACAAGTACTAAAATATTTGTATACTCGTATCTGATCTTTACATACAATAAATCATAAAGGAAAAATAGTTCCCAAAATGTTTCCACCAAAATTTTTTTGATTGCTTTCTAATGTACATTTTCAGCTTGAGTTGTGGCCTTGGCTCTGTTTAATACTTTGTAGTAAAGACGTTTCTTTTGTTCTCAAGGGCAAACAGAAACTGGGGTTTTTTTGCCTTTAAAGAAATTAATAATATGGCAGGAAAAACATCAAACACAAGCAAATCAACACAGTAATATGTGGGGCTCACTTTTCAGTATCCTACTTAAAACACTCGAAAGGGGACTGATTTTCAGAAATTGCATCCATCCTTAAAAAATCAGTCCATTTAAGGTGTCTCAAGTTAGATACCCAAAACCACTCATTAGTTTTGAAAACTTATGGCATAAATTCCAGCTAAATCCAAAATTACAATTGCAATGTGTTTTTATAAAGCATATTACTGAAAGGTTAATTTTAAATTATATTTTGTTGAGTTTGAGACATTGAAAAACAGAGGACAGAGGTGTATGGTGTTTTGGAACTTATTTCTGAAGTTTTTAGTAAACATTCCTTGCTCCAAAAGGAGTGTGTTGATGCTTTCCACGATGAGAGTTAACAGGGACAATTTCATTCCTGAAACAACTCCGTTGACTTCAGTTTTTGATTTATAGGTAGAAAAACAAATGTAAAGTAATCAGCGGGTGAAACAGAATACATCAAATCTTGAGAAGTGAAGAGCACCTGCCCTGGCATCAGTGGGAGTTGATAGTGTTCTGCACTGCTCAGGATTTAATGATTTGACCCATAATAAAATAGGTAAGTTGTGTCTGGAGGAAGAGAGAGTGTTCCTTCATGTACTCTTTAAATCTTTCTAAAATGTTCCATGAAACCAACTAAGTCCCATTCCTTGGCCTTTCAAGAGTACTTTTTAAGACCCTCGGTCTCATTTCAGCAACGTAGTTAGGCCCATGTTTAAGTTCCTGGCTGAAGGAGGGTCTTACTTCAGTTCATTTTCAAGAGTGGTGAATGTTGTTTAACATCAGTGAAACAATAACAGTAAGAAACAGTTTCTTCTTTAGTTAATATTGTTAATATTATTTTTGCTTCTCAATAACAAGAAGAACTTAGTGATCCAATGAATAATACAATCGTGCTCCTGTTCTCACAAACATCTTGCCATATTGTAGCATGCCACTGAAGGAAAATTCTTTGTCTAGGGAAAAATAGAGACAACAGAAATTTTTTTGGTGTAAAGAAAAAGGGGGGAGAGAGATTAGATTAAAATGGGTGTACTAGTACTAGCATTTGAGATGGTGAATTATTATAAAATCATATAATAACTCTGTTTCTGAACTAATGGTGTTATATGTTTATAACTTGAGTGTGTGAATAAAATGAATGGGGAAAGCCTGTAATCACACTATATTTGCAATCAAATATAAATTCAATACTTCATTACTGAAACATGCAAACAAGATGAATGAAATGTAATGTCAAACCAATCAGCTTATTTAAGCAGTATCCTATTTGCTGATCAAGACAAATTATTCTGAAGTTTCCCACCTGTTAAACTCAATAGAAATTACCTACCAAAATCACTGAAGTTTAAAAAAGCTGCTTTCCTGTAAATGTATTAACAAGCAGCAGGGAGTTCATGTATGTGTGTGAGGCGTGGAAGGTTCATGCGGATAATTCTGTAAAACAAAATCAATAAAGCTGATGACAGATTAAGATGCTAAAATTTGTAAAATTAGACTACTGTTTGGGTCAACAACACAGCACTATTGGATTTTCTATGGATTAATGCTGAAAAACAGGATTATTGATTTTAGGATTTTCAGCATATCCCCTCTGGGAGTTCTTAGGAGGTCTTTATAATGCTTCACACTTAAATTGACAACTATAGTGACATTATCTAATCATATTGGAAGGGGCTGAAATGGTTTACAAATGATTATTTCTAACAAACAGTTGAGAGGGTTGTCTGGCCATAGCCGCCTTTGTCTGGTGGTCATTGCTACCTGTCTGCCATCTTCCCCAGGAATTACAATCACAGATTAAGACCTTTGATGGTCATAAATCTGCTTCCCAATATGTTTGATTGGCAGGGGAGCTCACAAGCCATCCCAATATAAATAGGATTTTAGCACACAAGGTGCTGCCCCAAAGTAAAACACACTTTTGCAATTGACTTTGTTGGCATTGTTTATTCATTTCTCCTTTCCCATTCCATGTGTATGCATGTCTGTGTGTGCATGCATGCGTGTGTGTATGTGTATGTAAAATAGAAGCTGAGATCGGATAACAAAATGAGCTACTGTATGCAAGAAATATATGAAGTGCATCCTGCTGCTGGTAGCAATTGCTCCATGCAGTCTGCCGATTATTGCACATATATTGAAGATAGTCAGGGTTACAGCAGTTGTAATGCTCAGGTCCTGCACAATAACAACATATATATGGAACAGGCCTGGGCGGTGAATCAGCCATATACCTGTAGTTACCCTGGAAACGTGTTTAAAAGCGAGTTCTCTGGCATGGACATGGCCCTGAATCAGTACAACCAACTTGAATATTTCACAGAAGAAAAACCTACTTTTTCTCAAGTGCAGTCGCCATCGTACTCTCAGAAGAAAGGTAGGGGCAATTTATTTAAATAACCACACAAAAAGATCTGTTTTTGTTTTTTGTTTTGCTTTAAACTTGCAGTTGCATCAGTTGGCTCAGATACATCTTTGAATGTGAAGGCTGCCTGTTCAAAATTGAAAGCAGCAGCAGGTTGCTAGGTGATTGAAAGATTTTCTGTGAATGATGAGGATTTCCAAGCACTTTTTTCTTAATCTGTAAAAGCCATTTTCAAATATATCGCTAGTTCTGTGTATCGCATGTTCATTATGTTCATTTACTGTATTTTATCAGACTGAATGAGAAAGTTTCCCTTGCAAGATGTGTTTACTGTGTGTCCTTCAGTTTGGATGTACTTCATGTTTTCTGGTTATATAAAAATAATTTGTGTTTTTCCTTGACATCATTAAATGTAAATAGTGTTTAAGTACTAAGTAGCTCCATATCAAATAGAATTTGTTGAAAATAGAACTGTAAATGTTCATTAGAAAAATTAATGATTTAATTTAATATAATTGATGTGCTTAAAATGAAAAGCTGAAAAGCATGTAGTTTCTTATTATTTTAGGCAGTAAAGACTGAAAATTCAAGAATAAAAGATAATGCCATAATGACACTTTATTTTCCCCTCTAAAAAGTTGATCTAATCAAAATGTTTATAGAATATAATCCAATTGTAATCTCCATTCCCCGTCGGGTTAAATCACTGTTCATTTTTAAATTTTCCATAACATTCCTTTATAGAATTTCCCCTGTTGTTTTTAAATGAATAAAATATGTATAATTTTTCAAAAAGAACCCAGAATATTAGCAACTGTGCGCAAATATTTTAACCTTAGGCATTGTATTTGAAATTAGCTTAAAACTTGATGCAGGCATTTTAGAAATATACATTATATATCTGCATTAAGATATATTTCACTTAATCTAATTAAAGAATATAAGGACAGAGAACATAATTTGTATCAACATGGTGCCCTTCAGTTGTTAAGACTTGTGTGCAATTAATCAAAAGCCTAGTGAATCTGATGTAACTAGCTAGGGAGCAGACACTATTTGCTATTTTAAAGTGGCTCTGTAACAAAAAGTAGTCTGTTTCATCTTATTAGGAACACTGAAAACCCTATAGGAAATATTCATTGGAACTTGGTGCAATAAATCTGTCACTTTAGTAGAAAAAATACCTCTGTACTGTATTTCAAATCTAGGAAAAGAAAACCAAGAGAACGTGATCATATTAAAGATTAAATAGTGCATGTTTTTCTACTTGTAACATTTTAAAGATCTTTTAAACTAGGTGGTTTTAAGTGATAAATTTGCAACTTTGTTGTAGACTTTATTCATATCTTTCTCTTTAGCAGTAAGATACTAGTCATGATGAATTTATCATATAAAATAGGGATTTGCCACTGCATGTGTCATTTTACTATGTTAAAGAATCCTAAGTAATAACTATCTATGTTAAGGCTTTGCATGTGTCATTTTACTATGTTAAAGGATCCTAAGTAATAACTATCTATGTTAAGGCTTAAAACAAGTTGTTTTAGCACACAGACGTGATATTTTTAGTAATCCATGAACAATCTTCCTACCTGTTTGTATGGCTTAATTTCCGAATATAGTGTAATCATTTTTAAAAACTCCGTGTTCAGTGTTTGCAA
Source organism: Dermochelys coriacea (assembly GCF_009764565.3). NCBI lineage: Eukaryota > Metazoa > Chordata > Testudines > Dermochelyidae > Dermochelys > Dermochelys coriacea. Next base: position 200,410,380 of record NC_050069.1, read on the forward strand.
TACATTGCACCAATTTCATCAGAAGTCTCAGAGATTTTCATTGGGAACAGGCTTTCAATCATACTTAAATGTTGGTGCCTGTTGAAAATTGATCATTTACAGAGAACATGCACGGTTTTTACGGATTCTTTAAACCTTGAGCTCAGTGGACAGCAATAAAATATCAAACCTAGTCAAATGCTATGTTTGCCAAACAGAAGAAATCTAAGAAGTTGCAGGCATGTTCATAGTTCTTTTTTATATGATGCTTTCAGCCAAACTGTCATAAAGTTAACACATCCGTTTATCCTGTCCTGACAACAGAAGGCACTGCACAGGACGTGTGTGTGTGTCTGTATTAATCCAAAATTGATTTTTTTGTTTGTTAGTGAAGCTTTAGTAATAGCTCATTAAGGCAAAATTAAGACCCAAGGCATGTGACCTTGAGCAGCCCTTATTGTTGCAACTGAGCTTTCTGTTAGTTCCATGAAATTCCTATTAGTCTCAATAATGTTCATGCTGTTCACTTTATATTCTCCAGTAATAAAGTTGTCTGAACTTTTAGTCTTCAGTTTATTTCCTATTAAAAGATTTAAAAAGTTCAAATCCTTCAGATGCTAAAGAAAGCCAATGTTAAAAAATAGGTCCTTACTGCCTTCCTTACCTCTTAACCCCTCACAGAGAAATTGAGGGACTCACTAATAAAAATCAAGAACAAAGGGCCCATGTGACATGAGGGAAAGTTACTAAAGGGGAATAAGTTCTTAGAAAATTAAGCCAAATGATCTAAGACATCAGAAAACACCATATCCTACTCTTAGCTACCATTGCACACTAACAATCCCATTATTGTCTGTTTTAAATCACAGTCCTTGATGAGACACGTGAATATTAAGGAAAAATTGTGTACGTTTCTGAAAATCAGGGGCAGCCGGGTGGTGTCTGCTTCCTAGTTTTTGTGGCAGTCAGTAACTTCTGTGCAGTACTGCACATATTATTCTGAGAAATTATTGTTTGTATGTTGGTCGTGCTTAGAAGCCACAACCTGATGTAACAGGCAAGGCAGACACAGAGACAATAACTTGCTCTGCTTCTGTCTGAAGTAGCTATTTTTAGTCATTAGAAGAGAGAGCTGAATGCTCTTCGCAAAAGGGCCGTAACCTGCAAAACTGTGTTCCCTCTAGCAGTTTCACTGACTTCAGTGGACTACTCACATAAAGTAAAGCTTTGCAGGATCAGGCCTTTGAGGCATAGTTGAGAATAAAACACCAGTCAGCTGACATCAAGTTTTCTGTTCCATGGACTTCAACCTTAGTACAGCCTGATGAAGGGGACCAACATAAGGTCTTCCTTATCATTTAAGCCTTGCATAGGGGCTACATGGCTGTCAGGCAGCTGAGTTCCTAGACAGGGGTGTCCATGTACCATCTCTGTACCAGCCTTGCGTAAGCCAGTGAGGAGAAATGCATTGGTGCAGGTAGGGATGAGCCAGTTGAGGGGCCATAGAAAATATGTTTATACAAGTCCAGAAGCCCCAGTATTCCATGAAACTAGTCTGAAGAAACTGTGTATGCAATTCCCGCCTGTAGGCTGAAACAGGGGATGGGACTGCAGAACAGCCCCCTCTCTAAACCTAAGTTTGGGGTTGGATTTCATCTCCCCAACTGCATAAAGCTCATGTACTTGGGTGAAATCCTGGCATCAGAGATATCGGAGGCAAAACTCCCATTATTTTCAATGGGGCCAGGGTTTCACACTCCAACTTTATGCAGGTGGAGTAAATTTCACAGTGTGAGTAAAAATTATGCACGTCAATAAAGGTTTGCAAGCTGGGACACTCTGAGTCCAAGGTCAGATGGTGACAAACATTCAACCTATCTGTATCTCAGTTTCCCCATCTTTACAATGAGATTAAAGTCCATATTTGCAAAACTCTTTAGTATTGTGGGATCAGAGGTGCTGTGTATTTTTAAAGTATTATTCTTATTATTTCTCTTTATACCTTTTCTGCCAATTTACATGCAACTAAAAGTGCATACAGTATAGTTGTCACAGGATACCAATTAATTAGTCCAAACTGAGTTCCTAACATTGTGAAGGTCATTGGGTTATTTTCTGAATCACCAAGAAAATGTGATGTAGAGAATTGTTTGTCAAAATGTCTCCTTAGAAGAGCAATATAATATAATTTAATTAATTAACATACACACAATTAACAAAACAGTAAATAGAGACAGATCATTTTGTCATCTCTGGCCTTTGCAATAAAACAACTGCCTGCACTTTAGCTGTCATCTTCAGGGCTTACAAAAAATAGGTGTTCCTGGCTCGAGTGAGTAATATAGGGATGATTGTGATCAGAAAAGGGGCATCTTTGCAACTGAACAGATCAGTGTGCATTTGGAGTCATAGCTGCTTGATTTTTTTGCAGTGACAAAAAAAAGTTTTTATTACCTTTTACCACTGTTACCCAGCAGAACCAAAAGAGCTTTGGGAGAGCAAAAGGGATTCTACATTTGCCTTGCACATCACCAGCAAAATTGTTAACTAAGTGACTTAAGATACTGTTTCATTCACTTTCAGTGAAACTTAGGCTCCTAAGTCACTTCTGAAAATAGAACATAGGCTCCTAAGTCACTTAGATGTTTCTCTGAAAATTGTACCTTAAGTCCCAAATGCAGAATGCTTAATATTGGTAATGAGGCCCAAGTAACAAAGAACATGGCTTGACTTTTTAGCATTATTTACCCTAGCACATTCTGTATCTATAGTTAGCAACAGATGCAATTGCTCGAATGCTGGCAGCAGTTTAAGTGATAGTGCAGATAGGGCTAAACTGTTCCATGTCAAGAACACTTGCTCAAACTGTGGTATTATTGATAAAGATGCTGAGCCCAGCCTAAGTGTTTAGGGCTAGCCCTTATTAAAAAAAAAAAAAGTCACATCTTTACTTGTAAACTGAGCACAGTTGGAATCACTGTAAAGAAAATAAACAGTGGGCCCTGAAATGGCATCTTTGCAGAGTCACTTACCAGAATTTAGTCATACTGTGAGACAAAGAATAATGTAAAGAAAAGTCAAAAATGCAGTCCAGAAAGCTGATCAGCTGTCTAGGGAAGTGTGAATTTGTTTAATAACATTTTCTCTACTTCAGTGCTTTACAAAACATGAAGCACTTTTTCTCAAAGATAACTTTTGAATAAATGAGGAAGAGAAAACGGACAGTTTTGGAGAGTCCCAGTCAAAACTGATCAAACAAAAAACTGGAGATAAATAGTAATAATCCATAGTATCTTTCCCCATTTTTCAGATGGGAAACATTTGGAACAGAAAGATGAAGTGACTTGCCTATTGTAATACAGCAATTCAGTGCCCATAACAGAATAGAACTCAATTTCCCTGGTTCCCAGCGCTGTGCCTTATCCCATGCAAATCTGAAGAGATTATATATAGTATGCATTTTCACACACACACAACCTCTCTCTGCATTTGGTTGATTCTGGTCACATTTTTATAATTGTCGGGTGTTAAAATATGTTAGTGTCAGAACATTAATGTAAATTTATCTTTCAGGTTTGATAGAGTACAAAATAGGTCAATATAGTAATAAATTTTCTTTCTTCATTTTCACAGTACAATGCAGTGTGTGTCAGTACTATGTTAGGGACAAGTCCCAGAATACTTATATTAATGAGAAGCCCTTTCTTATGCAATTGGTCCCAGTGGGGGAAGTAAGGATATGCTTAGGGCCCTACCAAATTCACGGCTACGAAAAACGCATCACAGCCAGTAAAATCTGGTCTTTTGTGTGCTTTTATCCTATATTATACAGATTTTATGGGGGGAGTCCAGTGTTTCTCCAATTGGGGGTCCTGACCCAAAAGGGAGTTGCAGGGGGGGTCACAAGGTTATTTTAGGGGGCACTGTATCGCCACCCTTACTTTTGTGCTGATTTCAGAGCTGGGCAGCCGAAGAGTGGCAGCTGTTGGCCAGGCGCCCAGCTCTGAAGGCAGCATCCCACCAGCAGCAGCGCATAAGTAAGGGTGGCAACACCATACTATGCCATCCTTACTTGTATGCTGCTGCCTTCAGAACTGGGCAGCTGGAGAGTGGCAGCTGCTGACTAAGGGCCCAGCTCTGCAGGCAGCAGTGCAGAAGTAAGGGTGGCAATACCATACCATGCCATCCTTACTTCTATGCTGCTGCTGGCGGTGGCTCTGCCTTCAGAGCTGGACTCCTGGCCAGAAGCTGCCACTCTCCAGCTGCCCAGCTCTGAAGGCAGCGCCGTCGTGAGCAGCAACAAAGAAGTAAGGGTAGCAGTACCACAACCCCCTCTCCAAAAACCTTGTGACCTTTTTCAGCCAGGACCCCTAAAATTACAACACTGTGAAATTTCAGATTTAAATAGCTGAAATCATGAAATTTATGATTTTTAAAATCCTATGACCGTGAAGTTTACCCAAATGGACTGTGAATTTGGTAGGGCCCTACATATGCTATAGCACATTGATACAACGAAAATGCACTAAAATACTAATATGTTAAAAACAGATCTCTTTTCCTGTGCAAAGGCTAAAATGGGTTTTTCTGCTTGTAAGCAATGAATCTAAGATACATTCTTGCTGCTGCAATAGAGCTAACAGTAAACAACTATTGGTACATAGGAATTATTTTTTCAGATCTATGTCACACATCCTACTCTTCTGTTGCTGAAAGTGGTCATAGAGTTTTTCTGCATTGTAGTTTATTAGCTAACCTAATATTAAAGCATCTGACATATTTGTCAGCAGAGTGGGATGCTCAAACCTGAAGGCCTGGTGCTCCCACAACTTGAGAAGTTCTTAACTTTTATTATAACTGAAGTTTGTTCTTTGACTCTCTCAAAATGGGTTTCCAATTTCTCTGGAGTACAGAAACATTTAGAAAAGATATCTTTTCCCCAGCAAGAGTTCAGGGGCATTTTATGGAGGGGGGGGAGGCATTTTCTTTTGATTAGGAGATTGATCCTATGAGGTTTCGAGTGCCTTTCGGGTAGCATAAAGCCCTGTGAGCTCCCAAGGGCTGTAAGTGGATGTTGAAGACAATTGGCCTTTCACAGGAGGCATTCTGCACCTTGTGAGATTGGACCCGTAATATTAAGACCATTGCAATTAAAAGCTGCAGGACAATCTAACAGTCTATAAAACAGACAATTCCACCCACATAGAGCTGACTAAGCAGAAACGGACCACCTGCCAATGGATGTATATTTGAAAAGCAGGGCACGACCAAAATGTATAGGTGATAAGATCCTCCTGGGTTTTATGAGTGGTTGTAGACAGGTTTTGCTAAAGTATTTTTGACTTTTTCTTTCTTTATTCTTTTTCCTAACTGTATTTGAGGGAGTGGCAAGAATAGCAAGCTGTTATCTGTTCCATTTCCCCTCAACCTTGAAAGAATGCCATGGGCCACGAGTGCTGCTGCAAGTTGTCAGCTCTTCAGATTATGATACACATGTAGCATTCAAAAACAAACCACAAAGTATGACAGCATGGGTCATCCTCCATAGATCAACAGATCTCATTCTCTTTCAGCATTGCCAGAAGCTGGGAATGAGTGACAGGGAATGATCATTTGATGATTACCTGTTTTGTTCATTCCCTCTGAAGCACGTGGCATTGGCCACTGTCAGAAGACAGGATACTGGGCTAGATGGACCTTTGATCTGACCCAATATGGCCGCTCTTATAGATGATAACCATTTTACAGGTAGTGTGTCCTATGAGAAGTAAACTTTTCCTGCCATACCTATAGAAAGATGCTATAGGGACAAACTCAATTTGTTCAGGTATTATGGATTGAAGACAGGATTGCACATAGTGGATTATGACACACATTGCTCCAAGGTAAGGGCAACTACTCTGTTGAGCATTTAGTCTTGCCAAGAGAGTAAGATTAGTCAGATTGGCGGGTGGTAGGCTGGAAGGCAACGGAGTTATCTTTTAGACTGCAAGAGAAATACCAGACATATGACAGCTCAAGGACATTAACGTTTATTTGTGAGCTCCCATTCAGAGCAAAGGTTTTCAGTTGGGTATTAAGGTGAACAATGTCAATTGTATTGTTAGTCTCTAAGGTGCCACGGGTACTCCTTTTCTTTTTGCGAATTGTATTGGATGGATAAATGGAGAACAATGCGGAATGCAGCATGCTGTGTCTGTCAGATAAGGTTGCCAGGCTCACAGTACACCTGGGTTGAAATGACCAGGGAATAAAGTTGGTTAATATTATACCTTGCAGTGATATAGATGTTGCTTTCATTATAAATTTCTTAGCAAGGTAATGCTGGATGGCTCCAGCTTGAGTGTTGAGCACAGATTCTGACTAAGGAATGCAAAAATAATCAAGGTCCAAGACTGCAAACTTCATTGAGGACTCTGCATTGGCCGAGTTATGCTGGTGGCAGAACACCTGGGTTATCCTGTCCAGACAATGTCTGCTTCTCCAACGTTGGAAATTATATTTTCAGCCAGGGACAAGTCTCCATCTACCATTCCTCTGTCTCTTTCCTGGCAGCTGCTGCTGGGAGGGAATGGAAGAGGTGTATGCTTCTTTATCCCTTCCTGAAACTCAGTTTAAGTTTCAGAGTAGCAGCCATGTTAGTCTGTATTCGCAAAAAGAAAAGGAGTACTTGTGGCACCTTAGAGACTAACAAATTTATTTGAACATAAGCTTTCGTGAGCTACAGCTCACTTCATCGGATGCATTCGGTGGAAAATACAGTGGGGAGATTTATACACACACGCGCGCGCGCGTGCACACACACACACACACAGAGAACATGAAACAATGGGTTTTATCATACACACTGTAAAGAGAGTGATCACTTAAGATGAGCTATTACCAGCAGGAAGTGGGGGGAGGAAGGAGGAAAACCTTTTATGGTGATAATCAAGGTGGGCCATTTCCAGCAGTTAACAAGAACGTCTGAGGAACAGTGGAGGGTGGGGTGGGGGGGAAGAAATAACATGGGGAAATAGTTTAACTTTGTGTAATGATCCATCCACTCCCAGTCTCTATTGAAGCCTAAGTTAATTGTATCCAGTTAGCAAATTAATTCCAATTCAGCAGTCTCTTGTTGGAGTCTGTTTTTGAAGTTTTTTTGTTGAAGGATAGCCACTCTCAGGTCCGTAATCGAGTGACCGGAGAGATTAAAGTGTTCTCTGACTGGTTTTTGAATGTTATAATTCTTGACGTCTGATTTGTGTCCATTTATTCTTTTATGTAGAGACTGTCCAGTTTGACCAATGTACATGGCAGAGGGGCATTGCTGGCACATGATGGCATATATCACATTGGTAGATACGCAGGTGAACGAACCTCTGATAGTGTGGCTGATGTGATTAGGCCCTATGATGATGTCCCCTGAATAGATATGTGGACAGAGTTGGCAACGGGCTTTGTTGCAAGGATAGGTTCCTGGGTTAGTGGTTCTGTTGTGTGGTGTGTGGTTGCTGGTGAATATTTGCTTCAGGTTGGGGGGCTGTCTGTAAGTAAGGACTGACCTGTCTCCCAAGATCTGTCAAGAGATCTTCAGGATAGGTTGTAGATCCTTGATGATGCGTTGGAGAGGTTTTAGTTGGGGCTGAAGGTGATGGCTAGTGGCATTCTGTTATTTTCTTTGTTGGTCCTGTCCTGTAGTAGGTGACTTCTGGGTACTCTTCTGGCTCTGTCAATCTGTTTCTTCACTTCAGCAGGTGGGTACTGTAATTGTAAGAATGCATGATCGAGATCTTGTAGGTGTTTGTCTCTGTCTGAGGAGTTGGAGCAAATGCGGTTATATGGTAGAGCTTAGCTGTAGACAATGGATCGTGTGGTGTGATCTGGATGAAAGCTAGAGGCATGTAGGTAGGAATAGCGGTCAGTAGGTTTCCGATATAGGGTGGTGTTTATGTGACCATCACTTATTAACACCGTAGTGTCCAGGAAGTGGATCTCTTGTGTGGACTGGTGCAGGCTGAGGTTGATGGTGGGATGGAAATTGTTGAAATCATGGTGGAATTCCTCAAGGGCTTCTTTTCCATGGGTCCAGATGATGAAAATGTCATCAATGTAGTGCAAGTAGAGTAGGGGCATTAGGGGACGAGAGCTGAGGAAGCGTTTTTCTAAGTCAGCCATAAAAATGTTGGCATACTGGGGGGCCATGTGGGTGCCAATCGCAGTGCCACTGATTTGAAGGTATACATTGTCCCCAAATGTGAAATAGTTATGGATGAGGACAAAGTCACAAAGTTCAGCCACCAGGTTAGCCCGTGACATTATCGGGGATACCATTCCTGACGGCTTGTAGTCCATCTTTGTGTGGAATGTTGGTGTAGAGGGCTTCTACATCCATAGTGGCTAGGATGGTGTTTTTAGGAAGATCACCAATGGACTGTAGTTTCCTCAGGAAGTCAGTGGTGTCTCGAAGATAGCTGGGAGGGCTGGTAGCTTAGGGCCTGAGGAGGGAGTCTACATAGCCAGACAATCCTGCTGTCAGGGTGCCAATGCCTGAGATGATGGGGCGTCCAGGATTTCCAGGTTTATGGATCTTGGGTAGCAGATAGAATACCCCAGTTCAGGGTTCCAGAGGTGTGTCTGTGCAGATTTGTTCTTGTGCTTTTTCAGAGAGTTTCTTGAGCAAATGGTGTAGTTTCTTTTGGTAACCCTCAGTGGGATCAGAGGGTAATGGCTTGTAGAAAGTGGTGTTGGAGAGCTGCCTAGTAGCCTCTTGTTCATATTCCGACCTATTCATGATGATGACAGCACCTCCTTTGTCAGCCTTTTTGATTATGATGTCAGAGTTGTTTCTGAGGCTGTGGATGGCATTGTGTTCTGCACGGCTGAGGTTATGGGGCAAGTGATGCTGCTTTTCCACAATTTCAGCCCGTGCACGTCGGCGGAAGCACTCTATGTAGAAGTCCAGTCTATTGTTTCGACTCTTCAGGAAGAGTCCACCCAGAATCCTTCTTTTTGTAGTGTTGATAGGAAGGTCTCTGTGGGTTAATATGTTGGTCAGAGGTGTGTTGGAAATATTCCTTGAGTCGGAGACATCGAAAATAGGATTCTAGGTCACCACAGAACTGTATCATGTTCGTGGGGGTGGAGAGGCAAAAGGAGAGGCCCCGAGATAGGACAGATTCTTCTGCTGGGTGGGTTAAGGGAACCACTGTTGTGGCCCCTTGTGACATGTAGTAGTTTAGATAGTTTAGTGTCCTTTTTCTTTTGTAGAAAAGCAAAGCACTTTTCAGTTTAAGTTATTTGGGTTATTTTTCCCTGGGAATAAATCTAATGCCATTCTACTGCTGCCCACAGTTTTCCCAAGCAGCAGCACTGTGCAGTAATGTATAATTTCCATGCTGCTGACAGAGTTAGAGCAGCAATTAATTTCTCTCTCCTGCTGCTCGATCCAGCTATAAGCAATAGCAAAAAGCACAGGGGCTGCTGTTGGAAAACAACACTTCATTGATTTATGCTCAGATCACAGTTGGAAGGTTATCGTCACAACCATAATAGCTAGTAACGTATTTTTGTAATAAAAACTTAGATTTATAGGAATTCATTAAGTAGGTCCCCTCTTTCCCTTTGGCTAGATTCCTGCCTACTTGGAGAATGTGGATTTTTTTAAAACACTGCTCAGGGCCTTGTTTCTTTCTCCCCAGTAACTGGTGGGCCAATAAGTTGCTGGGAGAAAGGTTAAAAACCAAAAAAGAAAATTAATATAATTCTCCGATTTTTTTGAATACAAAGATTTGGGGGCAGAAATATAAAAGAGAGTTTATTGCTTTCACTTCTCCAAAAGTTCAATCCGCACAAGTGCCTGCGATAAGAATTCTTTGCCAATATTTCTTATTGACTTAGTAGAAGAGCAGCACCAGTCCTAACTGCAGAATTCACAGAATTGTAGACTAGGAGCATAATCCTGCAAAGTGCTGAGCACCCCATTTCACATTTTAAATCAATGGGAGTAGAGGGCACTTAGCACATCGTAGGGTCTGGTTATACTTGTCTATGATCAGTACACAGAACACTTAATATTGGGTGCAAACAACCCATCTTACTTTGGACTGTTCTCACATTCAATATTGCCATTTTTATTTTCTAAACTGGAGTGTGTCTTTAGGGCCATGGGCTTGCAGTTCATTTGCCTTCTTGCCATATAAAAAAAAGTTTGCTCTCATTCTTAAAAGTGGGGAATTCCAAGGCAGAGAAGGATAACAAGAATGGTCACCTATCTGCCCTAATATATACATTTATATAAGGAGCAATTTCAAACAGGTAGCCTTGCATAGGGGAACTCTCTGCCAGCTCTGCTTTCTCCTGGTCTAGCCCACCATGATGTCTGTGGAGGCAGGTGTGAATGGGAGGAGGAGTGATGGAGCAGAGCTCCACTATTTTTAATCTTTCACTGGAAGAAGCTCTATTAGGAGTCTGTGATGTAAATTAGAATGCGCTCCCAGCTGCTCTTGCCATCTCTGAGGCAGGCAGCCAGAGATCAAGAAACTATGATGAGCTTTGTATGTGCAGCTTGGACACAGTGAGAATGATGGCCTAAACCTAAATACTTGGCAATTTACTAGGTCCCTTGGGACCTGTTACTTTCAACAGTGTCTTCCTAATGTAAGGTATTGGTAACTTCCTCAAATTCCACACTCCAAGTGGCACATCAGTAACCCAAGTTGTCCTGGGGCTGGCCAGAAACTCTCAGTCACCCTCATTTGGTCTATCTCCACTCAATATGCCTTCAGTTTAGTCCTACTTCCCAGTCTGATCCTATTCTTCTCAGGACAGATCCCATCTCATTCTCCTAAAGTCATCTTTGAAAGGGAAAGGGAAGTTTTAGTTTCTAGTTCATTTCTCTACTTCTGGGGCTTGCCCCTCTGATGCGTTAGGCACAAGAAACCAGCAGCAGTCCACCTTGTAGCATAGCCCCAGTAGCTGCCTTTTATTGTTTTTATGATTATTGTTTATTATTTGCCTTGTGGTGGTCTGCTGAGTCCCCACTCAGGTTTGAGGCCCTATTGGTCTGAGGGTACCTCCACACAGCAGCTGGGAGGACTAAATCCCAGCCTGGGTAAACATACACGTGTTAGGGCCTACAATACCAGTGTGGCTGTGGCGGCACAAGCGATGACTCAGGCTAGCTGCCCATATATACACCCAGGGGATCAGGTGAGTTTGTACTGGGGCAGCTAGCCTAAGCAGCTGCCCATGCCACCATGGCCACACTGCTATTTTTAGTGCACTAGCTCGAGGAGAACTAGCACTTGTCTGGGAATTACATCTCCCGGTGGCTATGCAGCCATACCCTGAGTGTTATATGAACACACACAGTGACACAGCTCCTGCCTCAAAGTGCTTACAGTCTAGTCTAAGACAAAACACCACAAAGAGGCTCAACAAACAAGTGGAAGGGATCATGTTTACAGAAGTCTCCATCCAAAAGAATCCCTCCAATTGCATTAGTTTTTCAGTTTTATTGACTGGTTTTGGTAACAATCCCACCTTAAAAATGCCCAGTACAGGAAAGATTTTTAAAAAGATATATTTACAAACCTTTGCATTAGAAATAACAATCCTGCCTTCTAAAAACCAGGGCAACCACTTCAATACCGGGCAGTAGTAAACTAGTAAACGTTCTGTTCAGTTTCTCCTTTTCCCCTATGGGTGGCACCAGTATCTTCTCTCTCAGGGGCTCTTCAATGGGGATCCTATAGAGCAGTGATTTACAGACCGTGGGGGTCTGCAGATTGTATCTAAGGGGTCCGTAAGCAGTTGTCATTAACATAAAACAATGGTTTTCAATCTGCGGTCCAGGGACTCTGCGGATTATGTGTAAGATTTCAAAAAGGGTCCACACCTCCATTTGAAATTTTTAGGGGTCTGCAAAGAAAAAAGGTAGAGAACCACTGCTATACACTATCCCTTACATTATTAGAAACAACGTAAAACTGAAAACCTTCATCTAACTCCCCCCCCCCCCGCCCTCCGAACTTTGCAGGCTTGGATAAAATGGATGCGGATAAAAATCTTATTTTGTTTGGGAACTACAAACCTTTTGCACAACCAAAACCACTCCTTGTTTTGTCTATATATACATATCATGTGTATAAGTTCAATATGTTTTGTATTTGTTTTTGTTTTGTTTAGTTGAGTTTTAATAATTCTTCCAGTGTCGTATGGAAATTATTACAATTTCCCATAGCTCCCACAAAGTGAATCTCTCCTGGAAATCCCTGTATGGGATTATCCTTATGCAGAGACCATCCTAAAGAAACACATTTGAATTCCATTAATTCTAAATTGTTTGAACAAAACTTTTTTCTAATTGTCTTATATTTGACTTTGGTTTTAAATTTCTCCCTTTGTAGTTTAAAAATACATTTTTGTTACCTTTAAAATTATGTTTTGTGTTGTTTTTAAAGTTAATTTAAAATTCTTTAAATACTTTTATAAAACTAAAATCTAATGTGTTATTATGGAAAAAGAACCAATCAATGCAACTGTTTTACATACTAATATCCATGTTAATTTCAGGTGTTGGATGTATGGTAAATCACATGAATGAGAAGAAATGTGTCATTCTCCCACTCATAGAGAGAGATACACACTCATATTTGATTCTCACATAGAGAGTAACTATGTTCTGTTTTAAATTCCACCTACACTAAATAAGTTACTGTAGTACACACCTATGTAAAGGAGGATTGATATCATTTTGGCTATATGCTGAATCATACCTACAAAAATAGTTGGAAAGGAATACAATGTAAATAAACTTTTCTGATTGATAGGAAATTGAGTCTTTTAAGTAACCTGGAACTATCTTACTTTATGCTACAATCATATCAGATTACACAGAACAAAACGGAGAAAAATTAAATATTGCTATATTTCTTGCATTTATTTTTTCCTACCTAAGACTTTGAGTTGAAAAGTGAAACATGCTATATTTACTTGTATCAAATAATATTTTGTTCATTCAAAGAACAAGTTGCTGACTTGCCTCTGTAAACTTGTGTTACAAGCAGATACTGAAACAGCAGTTTTGGAAATTGTAGACTATTTTTATATGTTTCTGTCACATTTCTAGTGTAACCTTTTTAACCCGGAGTTTCAATCAGTTGCTATGAAAAGTCAGAAGTAGGGACTAGGCAGAGAAGATCTGCATTATTTTAATGTAGTTGGTGTTTTCATGCCACTTTCTCTTTTCCTTTACAGGATACATACCCAGTTACTTAGACAAGGACGAGCTATGTGTGGTATGTGGTGACAAAGCCACTGGGTATCACTATCGCTGCATCACTTGTGAAGGATGCAAGGTAAATAGCCGGGGCAGGAAGCTGGGACCTGGAAATGGCACTGTAGTTCATGTTCCAGTCACATAAAAGCTACTGTACTGGACTGTCACATAAAATATAAAGGCAGATTAGGAGAGAACAAGAACATCTGTTACACATAATAATCCATGTGTTTGGTTATGTTACTGATTCTTATATGCATCATGAATAAGGTGTATTTTTGCAGACAGTTCACAACTGAAAAGAGGACAATACAATTATATTTTTCTAGCTTAAATTTTAGGAGTCTGTTTTCTATTTTTAAAAATATTTTTGATTAGATTCTTACCTGTTGCAAAGCAATATACTTCCATTGACTTCAATGGAGCTATGCTAAATCACACCAGGAAAGAACCTCATCTGTTGGTATGAATTATTTTTGACAAATGCCAGTATTCCTGTGTCTCTGATAATTATTGTTTCAAACAAACAAACAAACAAACAAAACCCCCACACAGGCACTTGCAAACGCAACATGAAGTATTTTAGGATCTTTTGCCACTAATACATTATGCTTTTTTTTTCTTTTACTATTTTACCTTCTATATCATGACTAATGAAATATACTTTAAACCATGAACTGCATTTTTAAAATTATATGAACAATTGTTTGTTTGTTTTAAATGAAGACAGGGGTTGTTTCAGACAAACAAATATAAAAAACTGCATGGTACAGGCATGTCCTTTTAAAATAACTCCTTTGCTGCAGTGAATGCAATTGAATAACACTGGGATCCTGTAAACAAGATATTCCCTTCCTGCAGAAAAGGAGGCATTTTAAGAAGACAGAACACAGAACCACTCAGGTGTCATACAAGGAGATGGTTGAGTCACAGGTATCAGATGCAGATCTTTATTTCCCAAAATCCCAGAATATGAGATAGGGCACAATTTAATCCAGCTACGCCGCTGTAAATTCTCTAGTATAGCCATCGCCTTATAATGTAATGTGTTCCTGGGCCCTATTAAACCCTCTGGTATATGTGTTAGCAACTCCTATTGAAGTCAAGGGAAGATCCACACATTTGAAAGGGGCAAATTTGACTGTGTGTGTAACTAGTTATCTGTATCAATCTGCACATATATTATAAAGCATAGATAGAATAAAAAAACGCCAGCATTGAAGAACAGGCTAGACTGACTGGTGTTTGCATCCTATTGAATCTAGAGCTGATGGGAAAGTTTTTAACTAAAAGTTTCTGAGTAGTGCAAAGGGGCTGGATCAGAAACCAGAATCTGAGTAGCTTATTTGGGCAAGAATGTTAAAAGTTATAAAACCAAAGCCACACTAATGACAAGAAGCATTTGGGGGAGCTAAACCTTAGCACTACATTCTAGGGTTCACAGGGATCATATACCGTCTCCTGCTTCAACCATAATTACCCAGAGTTCCAATGTATGCTGATCTGCAGAGCTGCTTTCTATCTCTTTGGCCTCCATCCCTCTTCACTTACACTACTGTAATGAAAGAGTAGCTTCATTTAAGTCAATGTAGCTACACCAGAGCAAAACCAGCATAAATAAAAAGAGATTCAGGCTCTCTGTTCCTATTAAAATGTGCATTCATTATGGGATTGAGAATGTATTCAAATCCGGTTATTTATTTTGGGATCTGATCCCAAGCCCAAAGAAGACAGTGGAAGCCTTTCCATTGATGTCAGTGGGCTTTGACTTATGCCCACAGGCCCTGAGGCTGCAAAGGCTTTCACACATGCTTAATGTTATGCACAGTGAAGAGTTGCATTGACCTCAAAAGCCTGATCTGCACTAGGGGAAAAAAAGGTGTGTTCTTAACTCAAGCTAGCTAGCTCGAGTTAACTAACTTGAACAGCGGCATATTAACGCCTAGGCCGACAAGGCCTCGGCCATGGGCGGCAAATTTGCAGGGGCAGCAAATTTATAATAGCAGCCAGAGGCTGCTTCCCCTGGCTACGGTTCCTGCCCCTGGCCCCGCCCCAATTCCACCCCTTCCCCGCCCCCTCCCTGCCCCTATTGGTCCCCTTCCCCAAATCCCTGCCCTGGCCCCGTCTCCTATCCTGAGTGCGCCGCGTTCCCCACTCTTCCCCTCCTCCTTCGCGAAGCTGTTTCGAGCACAAGCACTGGCAGAGAGCGGGAAAAGCAGGACCCGGCGGCATGCTCAGTGGAGAAGGCGGAGCAGAGGTGAGCTGGGGTGGGGGTGGGGGGCAATTATTTCAGGCCTAGGGGCGGCAAAATCTTTAATCCGCCACTGAACTTGAAGTAAAATTCTATGGAGACAAGGCAGTTTTTAGTGTTCATATGAGTTAACAGGTTGAGTTAAAGACTAGGCTCCCCCATAGCTTTAACTCAACCTGTTTACTCATGTGAATGCTAAACTGCCTTGTCTTCACTAGGATTTTACTTAGAGTTAGCTAACTTGAGTTAAGAGCGCACCTTTTTCCTTGTGATGTTACACCCAAAAGACTACTCACTGGGTGACATCCTGACTCCACTGAATTTCACCCACTGTACATAAAGTTAAGTACGTGTGCAGGTCTTTGCAGGGTCAGGGCCTTAGGTTATGTATACACAGCATTAAAAGATCCATGGCACAGCCACGGCTGTTCTGGGTCAGCTGACTTGGACTTGGAAGTCTTGGCTGCAGGGCTAAAAATTGCAGTGTAGACATTCGGCTTTGGGATGGAGACTGAGTTCTGGGTGAATCTCAGAGCTGAGGCTCTGGTCCAAGCTCAAACATCTACACTACAATTTATAGCCCCACCGCCCAAGCCCTGTGACACTGAGTCAATTGCCTGGGGCTCTGAGACTCAGTGCTTCAGGCTTTTTAGGTCCGTAATGTGCTTGGTAGCTAGAGGTGGGCCGAAACTGTTCTCAGGCTATGGAGAGATTTGGAATCAAATACAGATCGGAACATCTTGCTTTGCTCCCATCTTGATTGCCCCCACTGTAGTTGCATACCCTTTTAGGGCCTGATCCTGCTATCTCTAACGTCAATGGCAAAGCTCCTGTTGACTTCAATGATAGCAGATTCAGGTTCTTAACTTTCAGAGAGAAGGCGGTATCTGATTTCTCTAGAAATCAGATCCTCAACTAATGTAAATCATTGACGTCAGTGGAGCTGTATCAATTAATGCCAGCTGGCCCAAATACATACTGCAATTCGTGGTGATAATCTTACATGTGACATTTTGTCCTGACTACAAAGGTGGGCATAGGTAAGGGTGTACTCATTTCCTCAGATTTATAGTCCACTTGAAAATTGTGGGTTCAATATTTAGGCTTGAGCTCAAAACTTCTGATGGGCAAGTTTTGTTTGACTCTGGCAAAATGCTACTGCTGCATGTGTTTTTGTTTTTAATTTTCTAGGTAGCCTTAATTACTTTCACGCAAGCATCTTGCACACAAGCAGATGTTTCCCTTTAGTCAGAAATAAATATTTTAATTTAGAGATGGGCCTGAATTAAACCCCCAGATTCAAATGCTCTTGGGCTTTTGGGAGGTCTGAATCTCAACCTGGATGCAGATCAGAATTCCTTACTTGGCCTCTGTGTTTATAATAGGACTCATCGAAAACACCAGCACCACTTTGTGGGTGCTTCAGAATCTGAGTTTAGATGCAAATACTGCAATTGGTACCTCTGTCAAAAAGAGGCAAAACTAGAACCCTGTATCTGAACAGTACCTCACCCACATTTGGATCTAGACAGCTCAGGTCTATCTCTAGTTTTAATTTTAGGGGAAAATGTTTCTTGCAACCCAAAATGTTTCTTGCAACCCAACAAGGTAAGGAGCCTATATTAAAGGATTGATGTGCTCATTAAATATCCTAGAACTTTATGACACACAGTATTCCATCTTGCATACATGTTTGAATCAGTACCAAGCCCAACTACCTTTCAACACCAAAAAAAAAAAACACAGAACACTAATGCCTCCTGAATTTTCTTTCCCACTTAGGGATTTTTTAGAAGAACCATTCAGAAAAATCTCCATCCAACCTATTCCTGTAAATATGAAGGAAAATGTGTGATAGACAAAGTGACAAGAAACCAGTGTCAGGAATGTCGCTTCAAAAAATGCATCTATGTTGGCATGGCAACAGATTGTAAGTAGATTTCTTTTTTTTTCTTCTTTTAATGTTGCTGTCTGTTTAAAATGTATTGACTGGTGAAGATTGCTTGAACAGAACAGACCCACCAGCAAATTTTCCCTTTTATAATGTAGTGTTTGGAAATTATGTTTATTATTATACCAAACTATTTCTGTCATAGGGTGGTAATATTTTGTTTACTTTTAATAGATTGGACTTTCTCTTGGCCTTAACCACATTATGTAACATGAAGGATGTTAATTTCTAGTGTGGGAGAGGGAATCCATTTGGATAGATGCCTTGCTGGAAAAACATCTTGTTTAGAAATTTCTAGAGAATGTGAAGTTGCATGTATGTTTGTATGAGTCACCCTGTAGTTTGTTTTATTTTTAGCCATAAAGGACGTATGTACTGAGAGAGAGTGATACTCAAATTCTAGAGAACCAGGACATATGGCTGCAAGATTAACCCTTAGGGGTCTTGTTTTCCCATCATTGCACAGGGGATTTACACCATAACTTCAATTAGTATAAATGGGAGTAACTTACATAAATCCCCCCTGCATTAGTTAATGGTTGTTACCAGTGTACTCCCCTGCAGAAAAACAAAGTGAGAAAAGACCCATTAAGGAGAAATTACTCAACTAAAATGTGCTAAGTTTGTTTGTCCTAATAGGAATTATAATGTTTTACGTATACATGGAAGCGTTGATTAGAATGAACTACCTGTCATTTCATCATTCCCAGTGAAAATGGCATGAGAGGGGACTGGGTGGCTCTAGGCCATGAGTTCGAATGCAGCCCAGACAGGCAGTGACCAAAAGTTACTACCATTGGCTGTTTAGTGGCTATTTAAAATGAGATATTGATCTCAGTTTGGTTCCTGTTAGCAGATGTCAACACCACCATTAATTGGTAGTCCCAGTTGAGGAGTGAATGAGCATGACAGCCAAACTCTCCCTCTACCAGTAGAGGTAACCCTTCCAGTTTAGAATTGATCCATATTACTGGGACAAGGTACAGGAAGCATTACTGCTCCCTGTGTGGTACCAGTTATGGACAAAACCTGCTGTCTTTTCCAACTCGAATAGTTCAATCTACTTAAATGGGACAACTCATGTGAGTAGGGCAAGGAGGATTTTTCTCTCTGTGGATAAACAGAAGTGATCCATCTCTAGGGCTGTCTAATGCGATATGTGTCACTAGAACTGGACTCAGAAAAAATTAGAAAAGCCCACAGGAATAAGGGTGAGGGGAATTGTTAGTGGTGGAAATTTATATTACCAAATAATATTCCAGGTCATTTATCATATTTGTGTATTCACGGAGCCTAGTCAGCCTCTATACCAGGGATTCTCAAACTTCATTGCACTGCAATCCCCTTCTGACAATAAAAATTACTACGTGACCCCAGAAGTGGAGGCTGAAGTCTGAGCCAGACTGAGCCCCACTGCCCAGGGCAGGGAGCCAAAGCCCAAGCACAAGGGCTTCAGCCCCAGGGCAGGGGACCATAGCCTGAGCCCTGCCACCCAGGTCGGAAGGCCTTGGGCTTCGGCCCTGAGCAGTGGGGCACAAGCTTCAGCTTTGGCCCTGGGCTGTGGGGCTTGGGCTTCGGCCGTGGGCCCTAGCAAGTCTAACACCAGCCCTGGTGACCCCATTAAAATGGGGTCCCGACCCACTTTGGGGTCCCGACCCATAGTTTGAGAACCGCTGGTCTAGAGGCAACTAGGAGTTTGTTATAGGAAAATTAGCACTCGCAGTTAAAACACATTCTCTGCAGTAACTTCCTTGAAATGAAATCCTATATTCAGGGTTTGAAAACTACCCTTGCTCATGGTCAGTAGAAAGCTTTCACAGACAAATGCCATCAAATTATGCAGAATTTAATCTCATTTACAAAATTTAAGATTCTGGCCCTTTGTCTGCAACCTGTGAACATGAGACAAATGGAAACTGAGGTAGTACTGTCTTCCTGATCTCTGTCTGCAGACTTTAATGCCTCCACGGCTGCTCATTGCTTTCCCAGATTGCACCAGTGGGAAATTGTCTAGTTTGCTATTAGTTAAACTGAGGCTATATGGAGTCTTGTGGACAATGGTGAGACTTATGAGGCAACAGATTAATCTAACCTTGCAGCTTGGGGAAGCTAAGAGCAACAGCAGAGGAAGGCATTGGAGCTGTCCATATAGAGAAGGGCTATTTCCTTTGGAAGAGGTGTGTATTTTGATCTGGTTGACAGTCCTTTAGAGAGCCTGACTGTACTATGTAGACTGGCCTCTCAGCCTGCTCTTGAAGTGGACTCTAACTATTTTATTACTTTACATTCTGCCATGGTATAGACTTGAACTGCTGTCATCACTTTCTCCCTTTTGTACTCTAGGAAAGTGAGGTCTCGTAGAGATCAAAATAGGGAGGCTGAAGAGAAGCTAGATTCTATCAAGGCAACAATAAATTTCCTCTATAGTGCCTCCATGACCCTCAAACCCTGCGGCACCTTGGCTCAGATGTTGCTTGGGTCTCTAGATACACACCACACTTCTGCAGGCAATCTCTGGAGCCCTGCCTCATTCCATAATTTTGTTTGCCCACATCCAATTTCATTTAATTGGTATAGGTCAGGGGTTTTCCAACTTCATTGCACCATGATCCCCTTCTAACAACAAAAATGACTACGCGACCCCAGGAGCAGGGGCCGAAGTCTGAGCCTGCCCAAGCCTCGCCGCCCTAGGTAGGGGGCCAAAGCCAAAGCCCAAGGGCTTCAGCCCCAGGGCAGAGGACTGTAGCCTGAGTCCCACTGCCCAGGGCTGAAGCCTGGGCTTCAGCTTTGGGCCTGGGCGCTGGGACTTTGGCCCTGGGCTTCAGCAAGTCTAACACCATCCCTGGCGACCCCATTAAAATGGGGCCACAACCCATTTTGGGGTCCTGACCCACAGTTTGAGAACTGCTGCTCTACATTTATTATATTCTTGCTTCCCATTTTACCTCATGTCAGTTTATGAGACTGTAACATGAGTACTGGCTTGGCTGTTTTTTTGTTTTCTTTTCTTTCTTAAGGAAAAAGAAAAGCCCCTCATTTTCTAGCTTGGAATACACTAACAAGTGGATGGGGGGGGTCTAATTTATTCTCTGTCTTGCATAGTTTTACACTCTGTGAGTGGTCCCATTGAACGTAATGGGACTCCATTGAAGACAATGGCACTATTCTCCATGAATAAAGTTAAGCACATGTGTAAGTAAATCATTCAGGATCTAAAAAAAAAAAAAAAAAGAGTACTTGTGGCACCTTAGAGACTAACAAATTTATTTGAGCATAAGCTTTTGTGAGCTACAGCTCACTTCATCGGATGCTCACAAAAGCTTATGCTCAAATAAATTTGTTAGTCTCTAAGGTGCCACAAGTACTCCTTTTCTTTTTTGCGAATATAGACTAACACGGCTGCTACTCTGAAACCTGTTATCATTCAGGATCTAGAGAGAATAAGTGTGGGGTAAGAAAGACTAGCTCTGATACCTACCAGGCTGGCTGATAGACCTCTTCACCAACTGCCTTGTCAAGTTGTTTTTAGTTCTCTCAGCACATCTGAGATAAGTCAGACTAAAATTCAGACATTCCCAAGAGTAGGTGTCCATTTTGTTAGTTTTTATTTTGTTTTTATTCCTGATAGTGGTGCTGGATGACAGCAAGCGGTTAGCAAAAAGGAAGCTGATAGAAGAAAACCGAGAGAAGAGACGTCGGGAGGAGCTACAAAAAACAATTGGGCACAGACCCGAGCCAACAGATGAGGAATGGGAGCTGATCAAAATTGTCACTGAAGCGCATGTGGCCACCAATGCACAAGGAAGTCACTGGAAACAAAAAAGGAAATTTCTGGTGGGAACTGAAGCCTTGTACTCTACTTTTGTTGCCAGTTTCTTTTATTCCCTCATAAGTCCCTTCCCAGCACTGTCACCCCCAAATTTGTTTGTATGTTGACTGATGAACTGTATGAAAAATCACATGAACTTCATAATTAGTGGTTGCCAACTTCTGTGAATCTGGTCATCTAATCAAACTATGCAGCTAAAATAGGAACCAGAATGATAGGGAGTAACAGACACAGCAGTTGGATTCCACTCTTCTGGTAGAGTAAGGAAAAATAGAAAGTACATCTTACTCCTTATACGCTGGTGTCAGCCCATAATATAAATACTGGTTTTGTGTGTGCATGTGTATTCAGACACATGTATGGAGTGATATCCAGCATGGCTTCATGTTGTGAATAAAAACTTTTTTCAGGTAATAACATAAAAATCAGATTTTTGTTAAATTGTGTTTTTATTGCCCCTTTGTTCAAAAATGAATACATTTATTTAAACCAAAAAAAAAAAATTCTGGGAGGAGGAATTAAGCTCAGCAAACACAGTATAGCACTGGGATTGCAAAATATAGAAGGAACCTTTTTAGGGGAAAGGTCTAGCTATTGAATAAGTGATAACTGAGGTTCAGCCTAGAAAATAAAATGCTCAGCCCTTAAAAAGGATTTGTTTCATTTCTGATTATTTTTCTAAATTTGATTTGTAAAGGAAATTAATGCAGAATACCAAATGCTCCTGCAGCACACAAATACCAAAGGACCCCAAAGGAAAGTGAAACCTACTTCAGTCCAAGTTGCACCAGACCATAGAATGACCTCCAGGTGGAAATTCTCATATCTATACGCACAGACACCTGCAGCGTACTCCACTGCACAAACCTTGAGCCACTGTTAAGCCCACTACAAGAAGTTTTGCATTTGGGTCAGCTGATTAGTTTTTTGATGTTGTGACAAAGTTCCTGCTCTACCTTGGTGGGTCTTGCACTTATTGGCGGATTTGCTTGCCTTGGAGCTTCATGGCAGCCCTCAGGTTGGCCGTTTTTCTGAATTCACAGTCCAGGTCAACTCCTCCTGTGTCTGATCAGGAGTTCGGAGGATTTGGGGGGAACCCGGGCCCGTCCTCTACTCCGGGTTCCAGCCCAGGGCCCTGTGGAATGCAGCTGTCTAGAGTGCCTCCTGGAACAGCTGTGCAACAGCTACAAATCCCTGGGCTACTTCCCCATGGCCTCCTCCAAACACCTTCTTTATCCTCACCATAGGACCTTCCTCCTGGTGTCTGATAATGCTTGTACACCTCAATCCTCCAACAGTCCGCGTTCACACTCTCAGCTCCTAGTGCCTCTTGCTCCCAGCTCCTCACACACACACCACAAACTGAAGTGAGCTCCTTTTTAAAACCCAGGTGCCCTGATTAGCCTGCCTTAATTGATTCTAGCAGCTTCTTGATTTGCTGCAGGTGTTCTAATCAGTCTGTCTTAATTGTCTCCAGAAGGTTCCTGATTGTTCTGGAATCTTCCCTGTTACCTTACCCAGGGAAAAGGGACTTACTTAGCCTGGGGCTTATATATCTGCCTTCTATCACTCCCTATAGCCATCTGGCCCAACCCTGTCACAATGTTTACTCAGTTCCAACTGCGGATCACACATTTCTATATGTACAGTCACACACTGTTGTGTCAGGACATAAAGAAGATAACACAAAGTCAATATTCACAAAGACAGTGAATATTGCAAAGAGTGATGTAGTTGTTTTTGAAATTACTATCTAACAAAGTTTGCGGTTTGGTTTGGTTTAAAAGGGCAAAAACATGGATCCTGTGTACTACATTTTTTCCCTAACCTCAGTTGCATTAGCATGTTGGGTTACATAGCATGTGGTTTTTCCAATTCTTTCCAAATCAGATGCTTATGTGCTTTATACAGAGCACCAGTTTTCTTCTGAAAGAAGTTAGATTTTGATTTTGACTAATGGCAGAACTGTAGGAAAATCTTTGACATTTTGCTTTTAAAAAAAACCTATTAAGCCTATGTTATTTATATTATTCAAACAGCAGTTTCAGCATCACTGTTCAAAGGTACTCCTGTAAACTTCATACATCTCAACTGTCTTGAAGGAGTTCTTCTCTGACTCCTGAGCAGTTTTAAACTTAGTAATTGAACAAAATGCTCCCTCCACATAGTCTTTGGCAGATCTTTTGCAGTTGCAAAGCCTTACTTTGAACACGGAAGAACAGCTTTGGATATGTGTGGGTTTTTTAAAAAACAGAAGAAATTATGCAAGTCTAAATTCAACTGCGGTGAAATTCACCCCTCTGCAGGGTTTCAGGATAAAGCTTATACATCATATAAGCCCCACTTAAATCCTCAAAATAGGACTTACATGTTGCATAAGCCTTGTGCTGAAGCCCTGTAGTGGAACAAATTTCAATGAGGAAATGTTTAGGGAGTTCTTATTTGATCCAAACGACCTCCGATTTCAGCCCATCCCTAGTCTCAATCATGTTAGCTCACCTCTGTAAATAGGTGTTTGCAGTTGGCTTGTGTTCTTTGTGATATTATAACATTATAACACTGGGTAGGCCAAGGAGCCCAATCCTACAGTATGTTGAGCATCTTCTAGGTAAGAAGTAATGAGTATCTTCAACTCCTCTTGGTTTCAGGGGAGGTTGAAGGTGCTGAGCAGTGGAAGGAGGCAGGATCAGCCCTAAATTTCCAAGCAGAAACACCTAAACTTCTCCCACGAGATATGTATAAACACAAACAGGTAATTGCATGTGTAAAATATGCAGCTGCCCACACAAAATGGGCATAATGTCACGCTGATCACCCATTTCTTTATGTAATCACCTATTTTACAGACAGCTGCACATTTTATGGATTGTTTTAGAAAAATTGCCCCTATAGGTTCAGCATAAATAATGGTTAATGTTATTTTTAATTTCATAGGAACAGAGTGGTGGACTTTATATATAATCCTGACCATATTATAAACATTTATGAAAGATGACTTGAATGAAACAAATTTTTCCTTTTAATGTATTTCTTAATATCCTTAGCCTGAAGATATTGGGCAAGCACCAATGGTTAATGCCCCAGAAAGTGGGAAAGTGGATTTAGAAGCTTTCAGCCAGTTTACAAAAATTATCACACCAGCAATTACAAGAGTGGTGGATTTTGCCAAAAAGTTGCCTATGTTTTGTGAGGTAAGAATTTCTTTTTTCTTTTTCTTTGCTTTATGCTATTCTAAATGGACCTGTCAAGAAAAACAATAGGAAGTAGTGTCATTGTGACATGAAAACACACAAAATTATATCTGAGCCTCATAAAATCCCTCCACTTCCTGTTGACTTGAATCATGCAAGAATGAAGTGAAAAGGTTAGACCTTACTAATCATTTCACTTTGTTTTAAGTCAGATGGCGTAAAAGAATTAAAAATAAAAAAATAGGATAAAAATAATCTCAGTGTCATTTAATTTCCTGTTTCCTATGATCAACCAAATCCCTTTTTTGTGGTTTTGTATGGGCCTATACCAGTGGCAATATCAATAGATCTTCCCTATTACTTGCATAACTTTAAGAAAATGCTTAAGGCCCATTAACCCCCTGGGACTTAAGCACATGTGTAAAGTTAAGCATTTACTTAAATGCTTTCCTATGTAGGGATGGAGTTAAATATGTGCTTTAAGTGCCTTCCTGAATCCAGGACTAAGATACCTCCCACACTGGCTCATCTGAAGCGGATGAGATGTCAGCAAAAACCCAGGCCACAATCTGCCCCTCAGACATCACCACGAGTGAAATGCAAGTTAGATGTGGAGGCAACTAATAACACTTCACTCCAGATGGATATTCAAATGTGAGATATACTATAAGAGGAATATTTAAAATTAAATTTTAGTGTAATTAGGATATGCATGGGCCCTATTCTGATCTCACTCACACTGGTGCAAATTGGGAATGAATGTAAATTTGAGAGCAGTAGATGATGGTGATGATTGTTCTCTTGACTTAAAAAAATGTTAACTTAAATTCTGGGCTGAATTGACTGGAAACTAACCTTGACATCTGAAAGTCTCCTGGAATCCACAGCCATGGAAGTTCTGCAGCAGCGGTGGACTGCCAGCCTACTGTTTCCTCCTGCAGAACAGCACTTGACCCCACTGGTTATATGCCAAGAAAATGACCTTGGAAATGACAGTGAGCATGCTCAGGGAGATCATCCAAAATCCAAACATGGGAACTACTTCTTCCCCCACTGACTGAACATCAGTCAGGGAAGAAGCTTAAGGCAGGTGCACCATAGAATCATAGAATCATAGAATATCAGGGTTGGAAGGGACCCCAGAAGGTCATCTAGTCCAACCCCCTGCTCAAAGCAGGACCAAGTCCCAGTTAAATCATCCCAGCCAGGGCTTTGTCAAGCCTGACCTTAAAAACCTCTAAGGAAGGAGATTCTACCACCTCCCTAGGTAATGCATTCCAGTGTTTCACCACCCTCTTAGTGAAAAAGTTTTTCCTAATATCCAATCTAAACCTCCCCCATTGCAACTTGAGACCATTACTCCTCGTTCTGTCATCTGCTACCATTGAGAACAGTCTAGAGCCATCCTCTTTGAAACCCCCTTTCAGGTAGTTGAAAGCAGCTATCAAATCCCCCCTCATTCTTCTCTTCTGCAGACTAAACAATCCCAGCTCCCTCAGCCTCTCCTCATAAGTCATGTGCTCTAGACCCCTAATCATTTTCGTTGCCCTTCGTTGTACTCTTTCCAATTTATCCACATCCTTCCTGTAGTGTGGGGCCCAAAACTGGACACAGTACTCCAGATGAGGCCTCACCAGTGTCGAATAGAGGGGAACGATCACGTCCCTCGATCTGCTCGCTATGCCCCTACTTATACATCCCAAAATGCCATTGGCCTTCTTGGCAACAAGGGCACACTGCTGACTCATATCCAGCTTCTCGTCCACTGTCACCCCTAGGTCCTTTTCCGCAGAACTGCTGCCGAGCCATTCGGTCCCTAGTCTGTAGCGGTGCATTGGATTCTTCCATCCTAAGTGCAGGACCCTGCACTTATCCTTATTGAACCTCATTAGATTTCTTTTGGCCCAATCCTCCAATTTGTCTAGGTCCTTCTGTATCCTATCCCTCCCCTCCAGCGTATCTACCACTCCTCCCAGTTTAGTATCATCCGCAAATTTGCTGAGAGTGCAATCCACACCATCCTCCAGATCATTTATGAAGATATTGAACAAAACGGGCCCCAGGACCGACCCCTGGGGCACTCCACTTGACACCGGCTGCCAACTAGACATGGAGCCATTGATCACTACCCGTTGAGCCCGACAATCTAGCCAGCTTTCTACCCACCTTATAGTGCATTCATCCAGCCCATACTTCCTTAACTTGCTGACAAGAATGCTGTGGGAGACCGTGTCAAAAGCTTTGCTAAAGTCAAGAAACAATACATCCACTGCTTTCCCTTCATCCACAGAACCAGTAATCTCATCATAAAAGGCGATTAGATTAGTCAGGCATGACCTTCCCTTGGTGAATCCATGCTGACTGTTCCTGATCACTTTCCTCTCCTCTAAGTGCTTCAGGATTGATTCTTTGAGGACCTGCTCCATGATTTTTCCAGGGACTGAGGTGAGGCTGACCGGCCTGTAGTTCCCAGGATCCTCCTTCTTCCCTTTTTTAAAGATGGGCACTACATTAGCCTTTTTCCAGTCATCCGGGACTTCCCCCGTTCGCCACGAGTTTTCAAAGATAATGGCCAAGGGCTCTGCAATCACAGCCGCCAATTCCTTCAGCACTCTCGGATGCAATTCGTCCGGCCCCATGGACTTGTGCACGTCCAGCTTTTCTAAATAGTCCCTAACCACCTCTATCTCTACAGAGGGCTGGCCATCTCTTCCCCATTTTGTGTTGCCCAGCACAGCAGTCTGGGAGCTGACCTTGTTAGTGAAAACAGAAGCAAAAAAAGCATTGAGTACATTAGCTTTTTCCACATCCTCTGTCACTAGCTTGCCTCCCTCATTCAGTAAGGGGCCCACACTTTCCTTGGCTTTCTTCTTGTTGCCAACATACCTGAAGAAACCCTTCTTGTTACTCTTGACATCTCTTGCTAGCTGCAGCTCCAGGTGCGATTTGGCCCTCCTGATATCTTTCCTACATGCCCGAGCAATATTTTTATACTCTTCCCTGGTCATATGTCCAACCTTCCACTTCT
The DNA here is from genome assembly GCF_009764565.3 of Dermochelys coriacea. Lineage (NCBI taxonomy): Eukaryota > Metazoa > Chordata > Testudines > Dermochelyidae > Dermochelys > Dermochelys coriacea. Next base: position 200,437,870 of record NC_050069.1, read on the forward strand.
TGTAAGCTTCTTTTTTATGTTTAAGATCCGCTAGGATTTCACCATTAAGCCAAGCTGGTCGCCTGCCATATTTTCTATTCTTTCGACTCATCGGGATGGTTTGTCCCTGTAACCTCAACAGGGATTCCTTGAAATACAGCCAGCACTCCTGGACTCCCTTCCCTTTCATGTTAGTCCCCCAGGGGATCCTGGCCATCTGTTCCCTGAGGGAGTCAAAGTCTGCTTTCCTGAAGTCCAGGGTCCGTATCCTGCTGCTTACCTTTCTTCCCTGCGTCAGGATCCTGAACTCAACCAACTCATGGTCACTGCCTCCCAGATTCCCATCCACTTTTGCTTCCCCCACTAATTCTACCCGGTTTGTGAGCAGCAGGTCAAGAAAAGCGCTCCCCCTAGTTGGCTCCCCTAGCACTTGCACCAGGAAATTGTCCCCTACGCTTTCCAAAAACTTCCTGGATTGTCTATGCACCGCTGTATTGCTCTCCCAGCAGATATCAGGAAAATTAAAGTCACCCATGAGAATCAGGGCATGCGATCTAGTAGCTTCCGTGAGTTGCCGGAAGAAAGCCTCATCCACCTCATCCCCCTGGTCCGGTGGTCTATAGCAGACTCCCACCATGACATCACTCTTGTTGCACACACTTCTAAACTTAATCCAGAGACACTCAGGTTTTTCCACAGTTTCGTACCGGAGCTCTGAGCAGTCATACTGCTCCCTTACATACAGTGCTACTCCCCCACCTTTTCTGCCCTGCCTGTCCTTCCTGAACAGTTTATAACCATCCATGACTGTACTCCAGTCATGTGAGTTATCCCACCAAGTCTCTGTTATTCCAATCACGTCATAATTCCTTGACATCACCAGGACCTCCAGTTCTCCCTGCTTGTTTCCAAGGCTTTGTGCATTTGTATATAAGCACTTGAGATAACCTGTTGATCGCCCCTCATTCCCAGTATGAGGCAGGAGCCCTCCCCTCTCAGACATTCCTGCCTGTGCTTCCTCCCGGTATCCCGCTTTCCCACTTACCTCAGGGCTTTGGTCTCCTTCCCCCGGTGAACCTAGTTTAAAGCCCTCCTCACTAGGTTAGCCAGCCTGCTGGCAAAGATGTTCTTCCCTCTCTTCGTAAGATGGAGCCCGTCTCTGCCCAGCACTCCTCCTTCATGGAACACCATCCCATGGTCAAAGAATCACCGTTGCACCCTGGCTGATAGCTCAATCTCTAAGGTTAGTCAAGGAGATATGTTATGTCAGGTAATGCCCTTTGCCTCCCCTGGCACCTACAAAAAAGGGTGCAGTAAGTAGCAATAGCTGGTGCACTGTAAATAGCTCTCCCTGGCTCTGTCAGCCAAGAAAGGATGAAACAATGGCCAAGTATGAAGATTTAAAAATACCAAGAGAGGCGCCTGTAGCACTCCAGTGTCTGAGGGGAGCTGTCTGCATCGATTTAATGTTTGTGGTGGGAAATTGCAGTGACATTCCAAGGCAGTCTTTTTAATTAAAAAACCTGGTCCATCAGATAACAAGCTGCAATGCCCATCTGACATCTCCTACCCCTTCTGGCCACACAAGGCCCACATGCTCCACAATTTAGGCGAGTGGAAAGCATGAAGAAAATGAGTCAGGAGTTGTGGGGCATGACCTTTGTATGTTACTCGTTTTGGCTAGGTCAGGCTTCCCTAGCAGCTGAGCCACCTTTTAAACTTTGCTCCTACAGACACCAATATCTGACAATAGAATGAGAAACAATTCACAGTGAATACAAAAGGTCGGGAGAGCTGCCTTCTCATGTGGCCGCAGATGTGAAATAAAGGAATGGGAATGGCAAACATTAGTACTTATTTGAAAGGGATACAGTCTGGCTAAAATGATTCACTTTTTAATAAATGCAGGTGTCTTTACTTCAGTTACAAATAATCCTGCCTGGGCCAGACTCCGGCTGTGAATCAGTTTGCGAGGAAAAGCCCTTCCCTTCCCCTGTAGGCCCCAGCACAAAGTTCAGACACAATCACAGTCCCCACTGTCATGGGGCCAGAGCTGACAGTGCAGCTAACCTCTGCAAAAGAGACAGAGCAGGGAAGGGCTATGGCTCTTTTCCCCCATGCCCTGCCTGCTGCAAGAGGGGATACACACTGCATTTTTATTGTTTCCCTATTGCATTTCCCTTAGCTTGGACAATGAAAATACACTGGGCAGCTGCTAGACCATTCTAGTTTCAAAAGCTCATGGTTTAGTGGCATGGTATCACAGTTGTCAATGGTCCCAGTTTGGCTAAGGCTGTACTGAGTTTTGCCAATGCAGTTTTAGGTCATTTCAGTCTCAAAATCAAATTGTGAGCAGCTGAGTTCATATCTGTGGCCAGCAGGGGGCCCAGTGAGATGAGCTCATTCTTCACAGTCAACTGGAGCTGCAGCCCCAGTCTCCCGTGGGCATGTGTTGCTGCTAGAAGATGAGAGTCCTGATGCCAGTGCCAACATCAACTGTAGCCTGGACAGCCCGGACTTCATGCAGGCTAGGAGGAAGCCAGTATTGGCCCTGGCTGGCAGGATCCTACCTGGTCTGTCAGGCTGGCTAATTGCATACGGAGGTAGGATCCAAGTCCTGCCCAGAAATAAGGAGATAGGTGAGAAAATAGGGGAGCAATTATGGATGGAAAAGAAGAACTGGAGAAGGTTAAAACAGGGTACCAATGGACAGGCAAAGAAGAGTAGAGACAGGGAAGGTATAGAGGGGAAGAATAGAGCTGGGAGGGAGTAGGGGAAGGGAATGTTTGAGATAGACAAGGAATTATTTTTCATTGTCAGGGTCTGGGCTCCAGCCGCCAGGAGGTTACATGCTTTCTGATGAATTACACGTTATTTTCTATGCCCATCTCTCTTGCCCTTTTAAGGGTGAAAAAGGCTAAAAGAAACAAGTCCCTAAAACTTGCCAGAATGACCTCTCAACTTCCACCAGACCCAGCCATGGCGTGCTACAGTGTGCAGGCTACTACAAGCAATGAGGGTGTTTGTTTTCTTTAAGAAAAATAAAATTGTGGTATTTTTTAAACAAATTAAGTCAAGGAACCATTTCTATTGGTCTTCAGTTTGGTAAAACCTTATTTTTTACAAAGCCTACACTTTGGACACAATTTAACCTAGCAGTGTCCCTTGAACCATGGCCTGTGCTATGTTTCCTTCGGCATTATGGGAAAAGGTGCACCATAAAGAAGTTACAAGTGGGGTCTGGGAGATGTGGGAGAGTAAAGGAATTTTTGTATGTTTATTAGATCAGTGGAAAAAATTAGTTATTTGCTCATGTTATATCCCACTATTGACTTTTTTTCCTATGTATCTCACTATCCTGTCCTTTTTTTCTCTGTCTCTGTTTCTTTCCTCCTTCCTTGTCTCTCCATACATTTCTCATTTTTCTCTTTATTCCCCCTCTGTTTCCCCCCATTTCTTTCTCTCTCTCCTTTTTCTCTGCATTTGTCTCCCATTTGCCACCTTTTTATAATGGCTTCCTTTCTCCTTTTTTTTCCTTTCTCCTTCTCTCCTCTCTTACCGGATCTCAGCAGCCAAACAGCAGCACTTCCTTTGGGAAGTTAAACTGCCAATTTCCCCATTCAGCCCATCTATGTGCAACCGTTGAGCTTGATGCAGAAGGGAGCTGACTTGCCCTGACTGGAACATGTCATTTTCCTTATGTATCTAACATTTCACACCTGACACTGGCAACACATCAAAAATAACTGTGCAATCCTAGTCAATTTCTCTTTTCCGCTGGCTCCATGTTTAAAACTCTTCTCCCACAGAACACTGCTTTTGCCTCTGTCAGCCAATTGTCCATCATCCATGCTGTACTTTTTTCTACCAGATTAAATGTAATCATTATGCGAGTGAGTGCACAACTGCCAAAACCACACACATTTTTACTTCACTTGAGATTCAAAGCGAAAAAATCATATCTTAACATGAACCCAAAATGAAACAGATTTTCTTCATTCTAGAATCCAATTAGGATTTAGCTTCAGCTTCCCATGATTATATACATCACGTTTACTGTTGACTTACAGTGACATCTTCAAAACAGTCTTGGAGATTTTACTCTTCTTTCATTATCATTTATCTATGTAGCTAGATAGTTTTATAGAAATGCTAAAAAGGGCACCTATTCCTATTATGCAGGCACCTTAGAAATAACATATAAATACAACCTAAGTGCAATAATTCAGGAACTACCCCCCCAGCAAATCCTGCTCAAATAGGTCCCCATCTTTGGCATTACAATTCCCTCTCGCTCCCTACACTCCCTCCTACCATTTTCAAACCCTGTGAAAAAGATGAGCCGTGCAACATGCCTTGAAGATAATGATCCAAATTCTGCTGTCAGTCATACCAGCATAACATTGGAGTAGCAACTGAGTTACATTTCTATAGCTGAAAGCACAATCTGGCTCATTGTCTCTTATTAAATGCTGATACTTGATGGTTTCCAAAATATTACAGGGGAAGATTTCAAAAGTGATTAAAGGAAGAAAGAGCACAAATTCCAATCACTTAGGCATTTTTTAAAATCTTCTCTAGAGACAATATTTGTTTTACTACTTTTACTACTAAAAACCAGCCCACAATTATAGTTCTTCCCATGTGTGATCACTTCCCCCCCTATTCCTAGGTCAGAAAAGTAAGAGGTGCAGTATTGTTGCATGGTTTCAGAGTAGCAACCGGGTTAGTCTGTATTCACAAAAAAGAAAAGGGGTACTTGTGGCACCTTAGAGACTAACAAATTTATTAGAGCATAAGCTTTCGTGAGCTACAGCTCACTAACCAAAGAAACAATTGATAGTATTAATCTGTCGATTAAACCTTGCAAAATGCTTTTCAAATGGAAAGTGATATTATGAAAATGTATTGGGTTAGCTTTTCAAACCTGCTCAGCCTCCAGCAGCCCCCACTGAGAACAGCACTTCTGAAAATCTGATCCCTTCATTTTAGTGCCTTAACGGGAGCTGAGGCCTTCTGAAATTCTGACCCATTAGTACTTCATTATAACAATATGGTGACTTAATTTCCAACAGAAATTGGGTGGAATGAACCCACTCAGAGGGATGGCAAAACATATACTACACAGGGTTGTTATCTTTTGGGGTGTGTCATTCATACTTGGGAGTATTTATGCTATCAGCTGTTTGGTGTGTAACAGCGTTAATAGTGTATTTAGCAGCCCTTGACGTTTATTGAGAGTAACATGGATTTTATTGTATTTCAAAACTAAGTTTGCTTGAAAACCCTAGTTAGTGCAGACTGTTTCATTATCATGTGTAATCTCTGCAGCTGCCATGTGAAGACCAGATAATCCTTTTGAAAGGCTGCTGTATGGAGATCATGTCCCTCCGAGCAGCAGTGCGCTATGACCCTGAGAGTGAGACTTTAACACTAAATGGGGAGATGGCAGTGACAAGGGGCCAGCTGAAAAACGGGGGTCTCGGCGTAGTGTCTGATGCCATCTTCGACCTGGGCATGTCGCTGTCTTCATTTAACCTGGATGACACAGAGGTCGCCCTGCTGCAGGCTGTGCTGCTCATGTCCTCAGGTGAGAACGAGAACGTATTGGGCACCACCGGAGCTTTTATAACCATCCCTGTGTGATGTTCTGGTTCATTATATCTGCAGCAAATCTCTCTCTAAAAGAAAACAGGGTATTTTAAATATAGGAGCACTGGCTTACAAATAGAGCACTCAACATCAGCCATCCTGAGGGTAAGTTCTCTAAGGGCTGGGCTTCACTACGAGGATATCAATGCTGCTGTGATTGATGCAGCAGGGATCGATTTAGCAGATCTACTGAAGACCCGCTAAATTGATGGCAGAGCGCTCTCCAGTCCACTCCAGCGTGCCAGCTCTCAGAGAAGAGTAAGCGAAGTCGACCGGAGATCATCTTCTGTTGATGCAGCGCAGTGAAGACACCGGAGTAAGTCGACCTAAGCTATGTCGACTCCAGCTACGTTATGGAATAGCATAATTTAGGTCGACTTACCCCGTACTGAAGACAAGCCCTAGGTGCTCTTTTGCTCTAGCCCAGGGTGCTGTAACATACAGGACTGATAATGTGGTTCTTGGACAATGACAGACCTGACAACTTGAGGGGGAGGAGGGGTTGAGACTGCTTTAATCCCTGAGTAGTGAACAATACATAGGACAGGGGTTTACATTGACCTTCCTGATCATTTGCATTCATTTGACATTTCCACTGAAAACGTCTGGGTCTCTTTTTATTTTCCAAAGCCTTGGCTTGTAAAACAGTTATTTCAGAAGGCATTTCCATACGAACTTCTTTCCTGAAAGTGACCTTTAAATATTTTCTCATAAAGAAAGCATTTTCACAGCCAGGCTGGCGCATTGCTTCAGTGCTGATTTGGAGGGAGGAGCACTGTCTGCTGAATTGCCAGCACCACTGAGTGCAATTCATGGGTGTTCCTGGAGGCCTGCTCACCTTGTGCCTTCCCATGGGATCCTCCATCCCATTTTTTTGAATGTAAACTCACTGCCTGTAAACCCAAGATCTCAGCCAATCTTGGTTGAAAAGCTGCAGAAGACTTTGGGTGAGATAAAGTTTGTTAGATAGGAGGTTAATCTGATAGTTAAGTTTAGTCTCTAGAAAGCGTGTTAGGATTTTGTTTTTTATGTAACCATGTGTTTCCAATATTCTTATTCACCATCTCCTGAATCTCTAGACTTTGATAATAAACTTATTCTTGTTTTCACTATAAATATATCTTAATGCTGTGGTATTAAGTAAAATACTGGTCCTGAGCTGAATCTTATAAGCTGGTATACATATTGTTCTTTTGGGGACAGCAGACACAATATTTCTATAAGTAGTCAGGGGCTGGATATCACAGGGACTTCAAAGGGACTAGGAGACTGGGGTGCACCTATTGTTAACCTGTAAGGCACAGTAAGGGCTGGCTTGGCACAGAGGAGAGTGCTTGGGGGGCTACAAGGCTGGTGATGTTAGAAAACTAACATCCAGCTAAGCACAAGCAAGACTCCCCGACACTGGATGCAGGGGGAACAAGGTGACTCTCAGTCCTAGATACCCCAAGAATTGTCACAGTGGTGTAGTCAGCAGGATGAGGGGCTGTCTTCTTTGCCTGCTACATAAATCCCCAAAGTTCATTGTTGGTAGTCAGAGTACAGGCTAACCAGCTGTGGCTTGTTTTGTGTCTCTGCTGCTTCGCTGTTGGTTTCACCTCTCTTCGTTGACTTCATATGTGAATGGTCATCCATTGTGTTGGTTTATAATACTTGATTTACATCCTGACAGAGAGACCAGTGAATAAACATCTCTTTGTCTAACAGAAAACCAATTTTTTCATCTCTGCTGGTGGCTAATACCTTGCTGCAGACTCTATAAGCGTATCTTCAGTATCTGTACAGAACTCCTTACCTAGTATCTGTACATACATTTCACAACATCATTAAAGACCATGTGACCAGAGTTTCATTTAAGATCTGAAGTGACATTCTTTGGCGAACTCAAATGTACATAGCAGAATCAGGACATTCCTGTATCCTTCTTGCCATTTGGCATTGTGGGCTTCTTGGGTCACAGTTGTAGGGCTGCCATTGAAAGGGAAAACAAAGACAGGAGAGAGTTGTAATTTAGAGGTGTGGGGGGGCGTGATTTTTGATGAAGAAAGTTTTGATTCATAATTATTTGTAATACAGTAACACTTGGAGGCCCTAGCTGAGATCAGGTCTCCATTATGCAATGAACATACCAATAATAAGAGACTGTACCTGCCTGAATAGCTTACGTTCTAAGTGGATGAGACAGACAAAGGTTGGAGGAAGGAACCGTTGGAGGGTTGGAGGAAGGAACCATTACTATCTTTGAGGTACAGAAATATTAAGTGAGCAAGGTCACATGAGAAGTCTATGACAGAGCCAGGATTTGAACACAGCTGTCCTGAGTCTCAGTCCAGTGCCTTTATTACACGGCCATCCTTCCTCTCTTCATTTTGATTAGGAATTTATTATTGTAAATGAATACATTTGTCCTGTTTCTTTTTACCTACAGATCGTCCAGGTCTCCTCAGTGTTGAGAGGATAGAAAAATGTCAAGAAGGTTTCCTCCTGGCCTTTGAACACTACATTAATTACAGAAAACACCACGTTGCACACTTTTGGCCAAAACTGCTGATGAAAGTGACAGATCTACGAATGATTGGAGCCTGCCACGCCAGCCGCTTCCTTCACATGAAGGTGGAATGCCCCACGGAACTCTTTCCCCCTTTGTTCTTGGAAGTGTTTGAAGATTAGAAAGACTGGAGTGGTTCTCAGAATTCCTATAGCACTACTGGCTGTCATTTCATTCCATTGCCTAGCTCTTCTTCTGTTCTTTTTGGTTTGGTTTGTTTGTTTCTTTTTTTTTTTTTTTTTTTGGATAGACATGGATGAAAATGTCCCTTTTATGCGGGTACTTGTGACTATTGCATTTTGTCCTTCAGTCCCTTGATATGAATGCTTTGACAGCTTAACAGTGAAAACACAAACAAACCAATCTCGATCACCAGCACTTAAGTGGTCACCAGCTCACATCCATAACTGCTTGGGGAAATGGGGAGTTAAAATGGAAGTGGCAGAAAATAAACAGGCCTTCAGGGCAAAGCACTTTGCCCTGCCTTTTTCCCAGTATTACCTCATTTTGCAAGCCAAAAGTGAGATACAGTGTCTAGTTTTCCATGGTCATTCTAAGTGTAACCATTACCATTGTGACCTAAGAATACCATCATCACTGTGATTGCATCACATCTTTGGGATTATTACATGGATCATAAATATCTGTGTCCTCTACAATCAAATCTTTTTTCAAATACACAGTGGGAAGGAGGGGTTGATATATTTTTTTCATTTGTACAAAATGAAGGCAAAATCCTTCAGCCTTTGCTCAATTAAAACTCTAGATGACTTCAGTGGCAGGTCTACTGGAATAAAGACTGTGGGCTTGATCCTGTGAGGTGTTGAGCTCTTCCAACAGGAGCTGGGAGCCCTCAATTCAGGTTGGCTTCAGGAGAGGAAGTGAAGGGGGATGTCACATCAACATCCAAGTGGCACTGGAAGGGGTGGGCACTTGGCAGGTCTCGGTATGCACTCAGCACTCTGCAGGGATGGGTCTTTTATCCTGACTGGAGGATTTGCCCAGGGTTATGCAAAGATACAAATGATCACAGGGAGGAAAAAATGATTATGATGAACTCCAAATAGGATAGAAACCTACCCTATTACTAGTTATGCGCCAGACTGTACAGCTTTATCCCAGTAACATGTAGAGTATGTCTTGAGAGTAATTTCTGATAGATTAATACAAAGGAAACTTCAGCATCTGTCTTAAGCATATTGCCATCTTTTTGTACCTTTTTTTGGAGCATTTTTATTTTGATTGGCTAGATTCTCTCTCAATTCCCTGAAATCATTTATTTTTATTTACTGCATTAGTAGGAGCTGAACTGCTAGAGGATGTCTTGCTGCTGAAATCTGCCAGCCAGCACTCCTGGCACTCATTTGGGCCTTTTTCAAGGGCATTATGAGTAGAGAGTCCTCTGTTTCCTCCATCCTCATCACAGGGTGATTGTCTCTGAAGTTTTATAAACTCCAGGCCAGGTAAGTCTCCTGGTTTATCTATAAGTAGGATACATCAGAAGGATCATCCTCTTCCTGGCAACAGAAAAGATTTAGTACTGCCTCTCTCTATTGCATTGTGCATTCACATATCAATACATAAAGACAGAAAGAAGTATCTTTTCCTGCCCAACTAGACGGGCATTCTTATAGCTGGACATTCAAAGCTAAAGGCCCTAATCTAACCCTAGGTGTTTGACTCATGAAATTGTGGTACTAGGAAAACTTTCATTGTGGGCAAAACACCAGGGGAATTTTGAAATGATTTTCACTCCTGCTGGAATGTGAAGAAAGCATTTGGAATACTAAGGGTCACATTTTCAGCCAGGCTGAATCCCTGCCTCCATGTTTATTGGTGCAATTTGCATCTAGACCTGCAATGAGTTGTGAGCATTAATCTTAGTAGGAACATATTGGACTTCTAAGATTTGTGCCCACAATTCCTTGTGGGTGTAAAACACCCAGCTGCATTTTTTGCAGGCACAAGGGAAGCCAGGCCACTGGAAATTTGTTCTTAAATGTTTGTTTTTTATCTGAGGTTAAAAAAAAAACCTGTTGTTGGCTCCCATTCCTCCACCTCATCCCAAGGCAAATGTTTGAATGATACCATTTTCCAGATTGTTTTGCAGGAAAACCCAGAGTATGTCATGGGGTCAGGGACATCATCCAGAATACTGGGGGGTTATACTTAGAAACAAAACCGATACAAAATAATGAGAATTATGGGTTTCGTCCTGCAACTCTTCCTCAGATGTGCAGTCTCAAGAAAGTCACTTCGTAGTGTGAGAACTGCTTACACGAGTTAGGGCTTGCATGAGCAGATCCTGACTGCATACATTAAAAGAAAAATAATTGCACAAATTTTAAAATCAAATTAGTTAAAATGACAGATATCTGTAGAAATTAAATAAAATAGTTGATCCATTTCTTGCTTCTGTTTTCCAGATCTGGTAAGCAAAAATAAATGAAACGTACAAACCTTTTAGAGCTGTATTCTGCCCTTAATCTTCATGGGAAATTCCCACTGATGCCAGTGAGAACCCACACATGCTCCTAAGGCTATTTATGACTAAATTAGTGTACAAAAATTTGATCATGCTGCAGGTGAAAGAGACAGAAAAACATTCTTCTTCCTGGAAGGTATCAGTATTGGCAACTCACAATTTTATTGCCAGTCTTGAGATAACTGCTGTTTTTCTTATAGCCCTGCTCTGGAAATCATGTTGTTACATGATTTTAAAAAAAAGTTTCTGGTGCTTTTGGTTGTAGAAAAAAGCTTGAAAATGTGAAACCCAAATGTTCAAAATTTAGAAGGCAAATAAGAACTCGACAATTTAGAACTCTATTTTTAAGCCAATCTTGTGATTTTAGGGGCCTGGCTCATGATTTTTGAAGCCTTGTGATTGGCAACACTGAGATATTCAAAGTAATAGCATAGAAAAGGTAAGAGTTGTACAAAAAACAAAAACAAAAAAGATTAGTTATCTGACTCAGGAAAGCTTCATCAGTCTGATCCAGCACTGAGAATAAACACTTCAGAGGCTGGCTGCTGTTAAAATAGCTACTGCTACTGTCCCCATTAAATGAAACAAGCAAAGCATGGAGGTTTAAAAGTGTTAGATTTAGTAGATTACATGAATGAGTGCCTGGAATTAGGCACCTAATTTGTATTTAAATGTCTGAATAAGTGGCTGAATTTCCAAGATGTTGACTTAATTGGGAGCTGTAACTACTCAGTATCCCGAAAAATCAGTTCAACTCTATTTAAGTGACTAAACATGGATTTCGGTGCCTAACATTAGGAAAACAAGCCAGAAAACGTTGGTCAGTGTTTTTAGCAAAGAGTACATATAGCAGTATTTTTTTAACCTTTTTTTATATTAAAGGTACGGGATCTGGCAGCAATTCATTGCGGTGAATTACCAGTATTTATCAATCCAAAACCAATACCCATTTCTTAGTTTAACAGATGTGATCTAGTGACATCTAAGGCCCTTCTTCCATACCAGTTTTACATTGTCTGACTTCATTTACTTCAGTGATATTATTCCTGATATACATCAGTGCAGAATTAGAACCTATATTAGGCTCTGATCTTGCAAACGCTTGCTACTGGACTCAGCCCCCTGTCCTGCAATGACTTATGCACATGCTTAAATTTGCATACATGCGTAGTCCCAAGTCTTTGCAGGCTCAAGAACATAGTGCTTGCTACTGTGAGTAACAGACTTTAGTGTGACTGACTATTCCCAGTAGTGAGCACGACACCCTGTAGTATTTGTAGAATAAGGCCTTCTGACTGAGTGCAACAGAACTGAACTTTTCAGTGCAGTCCATACTCTTGTGTTTGATGGTGCCACATAACTGTGATCATTTTTGCTCTCTGGTCTAGAGGTATAGCAAGTGGGGTCTTTTATTCATGATTCTTTCTGTCAACCCAGCTCTTTCATTGTCATCCTCACTGTTTTTTGTCCTATTCCTTCCATCTGGCATCCCAACTTAGTTCCGATATTTAAAATAACGTATATACAGTGTGATAATGATTTTTGTTTACACTCTGCCAAAATGTAGACTTTAGAATTAGACCTCTAATGTCCAAAATCATCTTTGAAGTAAATGCTTGCTCCTTCAGGGGTTGGTTTCAGAAAAAAAAATGACCAGCGGGAGAAATCAGAAATCGGCCTAGGTAGGGCTGTTGATCACAAGCAGAGCATGTCATTGTTAGTGATGTATTTTTATGCTATGGAACTCTAACCTGTATGTGTCATATTGACTTTTTGCTGCATGAATCATACACTATAAAAATCAGTCTTATGGTTTTGAGCCGTAGCCAACATTTGTAAGGCTAAACCTTTTTCAGTGACAGAATCAAAATCAGCAATCAAGGAACATTCTTCTCTCTCTCTCTCTCTCTCTCTCTCACTGTGAGAGCAGTTAAAAGTGTCCAACACTTGGTCTTTTCACTGACATAGAGGCTGCAGGACCTAAACAAGAGGCTGCAGGACCTAAACAATTTGTCCTGTTGTTGTAATAATATGGAACTGATTACCAGACGTTTCCTTTTGATATTGCTATGATATGATCCCTTTTTAAACTTGATAGAGAGAAATTTTATTCCAGTGCAATAGAGATTTATTTTCCACCTAAAGATTCAAAGTAAAGTGAGCACATTTTTTTGCAACAGAATAATCTTGTTTAAAAAAACACACAAAAAAGGTCTGGCCTTATCACAAAGGTTTACCGTGTTGTATAAATGTTTAGCAAATGCAAAGAGTATGCATTTCTTGTGTGTATCCACATTGACTGCCGTCGCCTTCAAAAGCAATATCATGCAGGTAATAAGTTTTTTGTGACTGCCCATTGCACAGTTTACCTACTTAAAAGCTAACCCTATTTATGCACAAGACAATCAAATGTAAATCTGCATCAGCCAGAGGGTGTAGATTAAATTTGTTTAAATTACTGAGCACAATGTAAAACATTAAAAGACACTTTATTTAATTACACATTTAGTGTTGGTATAGATAATATCAGGGCATGAACTAGCTGACACACTGTAATTTCTTTTTCTCTTTTCATACTTTCTTAACTCTTAATTTTTAATTTGTTCATAACTACATCAAATTAGTCTTTCATGCCATTTGTTTAAAAGAGACAAAAGGCTGACTTTTTTTATTGTTACTATTGGTTTCATGCCCTGAGGGTAAGACAAACATTACACGATGTAATGAAAGACCGTACTTTGGATGATGTATTTTTTTGCAAACAGGAGTAAGTGATATGCTATATCAGTAATATTTTTTCAGCCTAAAATATATATATATTAAAAATCTGTGACCACAAATGTTTTAAACTATCCAAAGAGAAAATTTGTATATTTGGGGGGGAAATAATTTTTACATAGCTTTTGTATGCAGATATTAAAATGTAATTATGAATATAGTGGGCCTAGATAACTGTGTAAGCTTGAATTCTAAAATGAAAAAGCTTATAACTGAATTATGTTTTCAGTCTCTCTCTTTTTTCTTCCAGAACATTTAATCTGAGCTGCTACATAGTTGTAAAGTGCTATGCAGTACTACACTGGGAATGATAGGGCTTGAGACGAGCCTTATATTGCTCCCCAACCTGTTCACACTTCTGTTCTTTTAGGCTCTTCCCATCATATATCATCTCTCCTCTCAAATACACTCTCTCCTACAATGATTCTGATTCTCCTCTTGTTCATACCAGATTAACTTAATTTACTTCAGTGGATTTACTCCTGATTTACCTTAGTTATGTTTTTAAATGAACACCTTTTTTCCTTGTTATGTTGGAAGCATACATCCAGAAGAGTTAGATTAAAAACATAAATACTCTTGCTGGAAGGCTGCAATGTAACACTACTGTATTTCGGATAATTAAGACCAATTACACATAGGGCTGTCAATTAATCACAGTTAACTCAAGCAATTAACACAAAAGAAATTAACTAGATTAAAAAAATTGATTGTGATTAATCACAGTTTTAATTGTACTGTTAAACAATAATAGAATACCAATTTAAATTTATAATAAATATTTTTGGAGGTTTTGCTAGTTTCAAATGTATTTATTTCAATTACAATACAGAATACAAACTATACAGTGCTCACTTTATATTATATATATTATAAATAATATTATTCAATTCACCACATACAAGTACTGTAGTGCAATCTCTATCATGAAAGTGCAACTTACAGATGTTGAATTTTTTTAATATAACTGCACTCAAAAACAAAACAATGCAAAACTTTATAGCCTACAAGTCCACTTCTTGTTCAGCCAATCACTCAAACAAATTTCTTTACATTTACAGGAGATAATGCTGCCTGCTTCTTATTTACAATATCACCAGAAAATGAGAATAGGCATCACATGGCACTGTTGTAGCCAATGTTTCAAGGTATTTATTTGCTAGATATGCTAAAAATTTGTATGCCCCTTCATGCTTTGACCACCATTCCAGAGAACATGCTTCCATTCTGATGATGTTGGTTAAAAAATAATGTGTTTTATTAAATCTGTGACTGAATTCCTTGGGGGAGAATTGTATGTCTTCTGCTCCATGGTTTTACCCACATGCTGCTATAATCAGATTTGACAAAATGCAAAGAAGGTACCAATATGAGATTTCTAAAGATAGCTACAGCACTCCACCCAAGGTTTAAGAGTCTGAAATGCCTTCCAAAATCTGAGAGGACGAGGTGTGGAATATGCTATCAGAAGTCTTAAAAGAGCATCACTCCGATGTGGAAATTACAGAATCTGAACCACCAAAAAAGAAAATCAATCTTCTGCTGGTGGCATGTGACCCCAGATGATGAAAATAAAGGTGCATTGGTCTGTACTGCTTTGGTTTGTTATCAAACGGAACCAGACTATCTCACTTTCAGGTGACATTGTAAATAAGAAGCAGGCAGCATTATCTCCTGTAAATGTAAACAAACTTGTTTGAGCGATTGGCTGAACAAGAAGTAGGACTGAGTGGACTTGTAGGCGCTAAAGTTTTACATTGTTTTGTTTTTGAATGCAGTTATTTTTTAACTTAATTCTACATTTGGAATTTGCACTTTCACGATAGAGAGATTGTAATACAGTACTTGTATGAGGTGAATTGAAAAATACTGTTTCGTTTGGGAGGGGTTTACAATGCAAATATTTGTAATAAAAAATAATATAAAGTGAACACTCTTCACTTTGTATTCTGCATTGTAATTGAAATCAATATATTTGAAAATGTAGCAAAACCTCCAAAAATATTTATAATAAATTTAAATTGGTATCCTATTATTGTTCAACAGTACAATTAAAAATGCAATGAAGCACAACTTTTTTTTAATCTTGCAATTAATTGCAATTATTTTTTAATTGTTTGGCAGTCCTAATTACATGTAAGATCCCAAAACCAGAGAAAGACAAAACAGGCTGCTCTCTAAAAACCAAAGAGGCACAATTCACCCCATCTTACTCTAGGATCGGTAGCTGAAAACTGATCCTACACTCCCTACAAAGACCCCTCACCTGCAAGCACTACCAGGAACACTCCCACCTCAATTCTTAAATTGCTAGCTTGCAATTTCAAGACAATCCTCAGTATACCACATTCCAAGTCTAGACAGTGCAAGTGTGAGGGGACAATGAGATCCCCTGTCTTCTCACATGCCCCATTTTTCTCTCTCTCACGCACACACTCCCTCTCCTCCCTCTTGGTGCTGTTTCTCTTCTTTCACTCTCTCTCTCTCTCTCTCTCTCTCTCTCAGTTTCTCCATCCTTCCCCTTTCACAGGCCTTCTGTCTTTCCCTTCTCTATCTCTCTCTTATCTATCTCATGGGGATGGGCTAGATCTGGAGCCTGTAGTGGATATAGTTTCCCAATACTTTGTGATGAAACCTATATGTTAGGATGTAGGTTCAGGGTGCTTGTCACAGGCTTTTCCACGGGCTGAGCCTGTGCCCAGAATAATGTTCCTGGGTCCACCCGACCCCAACAGCATCCCTGGTGCCAAGAATCTCCAGCAAGATGCTGAGCTTTGTCAACTTCCACTGATGTAGGTGCTCAGCACTTTGCAGGGTCAGGTCTTTCATGCCCATGTGCACCTAAAGGGTCTGCACCTGCTCCCATTGCCATCCATGGGAACAGGAGCTAGCCCTTAAGGAAAAGGACAACATTTTCAAATTTGGTACCTAAAGTTAAGCATCTAAATCCATATTTAAGCATCTAATTTTAGGTACCCAAGTTTGAAAATTTTGGCCAAGGTCCTCTGAAGCACTGAGGTGACATCAATAATGAAGGAGGGAGCTCAGCACCTCACAGGATCAGACCATGCATGAAGGAGAAATAAAGGTAACCTTTTACCAGCAGCGACTGAATTATTTGCTGCCTAACACCTTGGTTATATGTATCTAAAATAGAATTATGCTCAAGATAAAATTGCTGCTATTTACATAGCTTATTTCAGTGGGTTAATTCTGAGGTTTCTGCTGCCTTGAGCTTTGTTGTTTTAACTGGTGAATTCTCTGTTTGTTAAGAGAGGTCAAATTGGATCAAATACCCAGCACCAGCAAATAGGAGCGTGATGTTCATTTACGGTCAAAATTGTTGTTTGTGTGTGTGTGTGTGTGTGTTTATGTGCATGCACATGTGATTATATATATAAATAATTACATTAAAAAATTAAAAGCATGTTAAAGTTGCAAATTCACCACCTAAAGGTTAGGAAATGTCAGTATTAAAGGTGCCTGTGCAACCTTAATTCAGCCTCCGTGAGTGTTTGCGCTATGAGGCAGTCTTGAACTACATGATCACCTACTTTCTTGTACATTAACTTCAATGGGACCAGCTCCTCCCTTTTGAACACTGGGCCACTTATGTTTGTATCTAAATATGGAGTTGGAAGCCTAACTTCAGACATCTTTTTTTTTTTTAATCTTGGTCGTGTGTGTGTGTGTGTGTGTGTGTGTGTGTGTATATATATAGGCCAATATTTTTAGTGACATAAGTTGCATCAAACACCTCACTCTTACTCCAAAATAAGAGTGTCTACACACTTTCACCACACTAACTAGGTGTACTTTACAACTGATTCGGGTATTTTGGTTCCAGTTTTCATACAGTGTATACATTGCTTTGAGCAACACCGTACCAGTAGACAGCCAGGGAAGGCTGTTATCATTTTAATCGGCTTGGGAGCAACACAGACTGTATTCTGTGAGTCTTAAGGTGCCTGGGTTTTCTAGGAAATGAGAGAGAGAAATGTTTTTCAAATATATTCATCATCTCACATTACTTCTTTATTTTAAAAATTAAGTGAATGGGTTGTTTGGTTTGTTTTTCATAAAAGTGAATTCCCTTTCAAAAATGATCTCACAGTAACATCTCTGTCATTGGAGAGAGCATTTACCCTGCAGTTGTTGACACTAGCTGCCTTAACAGAAACTTTCACAGAAGCAAATGATTTGCCAGGAATAACATGTCCATTTGCCAGAATCAAAGAGAAATTTTTGAGTAAGGGCAAAATATAGCAAATAAATTATATAACCGTATGACTCACTTGGTATATTAACATTGCAATCATTTTATTAGAGCCATGCCCAGCAACACAGCCTTAGTTAAAAGTTTCCAATTTAAAATAAATCCTAATTTAATTTAATCTGACTGGAATGCTGCACACATAGGGTATCTATCCAGGTGCCAATTTTTATTATTGTTGTTTTGATGAAGATTAGTCTTAATCAGCTCAGTTTTGAAGTCATAAAGTCAACATATAAAGATTGTATTTTGAGCAGATTTTGATGCTCTTAAACCAAATCTAGATTTTTTTAAAAAATATTGTTCTTAGAATTATTTTTATAAGATTATACTCTTGTATGTACACTACGGGTCACTTTCTGCCATCCTTGCTCACGTTCAGTAGTAATTTACTACCTGAGTATTCCCAGTGGTTCCAGTGGAATCATTATGCACTCTCAGTAAGGTTGGCAGAATCTGTCCCTAAAGGCCAACTCTGCCATGGTGCTGGGCAGTTGCTTTGAGGCGTTGAGCAACCTCAACTCCTACTGTGACCATGTCTAGGCTCGGAACATCGGGTTCTGTACCCCAGGGTTGACCACAACCAGGGAACATTTTTAAAGATACCATACCCTGTCTAAAGGTCCTGTTTAAAATCATGTCAGCTAGAAGCTAAAGCATTTTAAAGTAGGCCCCGTCTTCTTCAGCTAGACATGACCTGAGTGAGAATATCTCAGTTTAGCACCACACACAACTGGGTTCTAAATGGTTTTCCATATGTTTACAGATGGGGGGGTGGGGCAGGTAACGGATAGGAGAGAAACAGTTTAAAGTGGCTAACTATTAAACTTTGAAAAACATCAGCTGTGGGTTCACATGACTGCTGGAGCGAAATGTTCAGCAAAAATATTAATGTTTAGAGCTTGACATTTCCAAATTACATTGAGCTGAATCTGGGCATGTATGGTCATTTGCTGCTACACACAGTAATTGAACAACTCCAAATATCAGAGTATTTTAAGCCCTATTTTAGTGTAAATAGCAATAAAAATAATAATAGTGCTAGAGCTGTTTGGAAAAAGTTAATAGTTTTCCCTGAAATGTTAAAATAGTCTTGCTCTCTCTTTTTATTTTTTTTTTTTTGTAATGTTCCCATAAAAATCATTGTGGATTTTAGTCCTCCTTCCCCTCCTCCCCATGGAAAAGGGAGGTCGGCGGGGAAAGAGAAGAAGGTTTTGTGTGTGTGTTTTTGTTGAAAAACATTAACATTTTCAGTTAAGGAAAAAATGCCATTTTCTGCCAAAAATGTTTGGTTTTTGCATAAAATTTTTGGTGACCTCAAATAATGTCTAAGTTTTAAGCAGCTCCTTTTTCCCAGCTACTATTTCATTCTCTACTCCATTGCTCTCAGGCCCATTGTGTTTAAACTAAAACCTAAACACTGTTACCTAAAGAACTAGAGGCTGGTCCTTATCACAGTTCTAGCAGTTTTACTGTAGTGTAAATGCACTGATTCTGATGAAGTTAATTACACCTGATTTCCTCTGAGGTGAATGAGAGCAGAATCAGGCCCAGACAGGGTAAAGAATGAAATAGTAGCTGGACTGTTGTCTGTGATCATAACACCTTTCTGGGGCAAGGCAGTTGTGAGGGGAAACTGGACAGAAGTGAGTGGCCTCTGCTGGAGTCACTTCAGCTATCCCATACCTGTCCACCTGCAGCAGCTGGGAAGATGGGAGAATCTGGCTTTGTCTTTGCCACTCTCTGGGCCCACCCATGACCTGCATTCACTCACTGTCTGGACCCTGGTGGACTTTCTGGAGCCATGGAGGCAAGACTGCCCTTCTGTGCAATTCACACAGTAGTATTGTGTATATTATTTTGACTATGCTAGATCTTGTTTCCAAATGAAAACAGTGCCTACCCCACTGAGTTCAAGGGAGTTTCCGTAAAAAGACTAACACATGATATTGTGATGGGTTTCAGAGTAGCAGCCTTGTTAGTCTGTATCCGCAAAAAGAAAAGGAGGACTTGTGGCACTGTGAGCTACAGCTCACTTCATCGGATGCATCTGATGAAGTGAGCTGTAGCTCACAAAGTGAGCTATAGCTCACAAAAGCTTATGCTCAAATAAATGTGTTAGTCTCTAAGGTGCCACAAGTCCTCCTTTTCTTTTTTTACATGATATTCTGTAAAGACGAGATGGCTGTCGTCCTGGCTGACACACTGCGAAATGAACCAGAGATCTGTGGAGCTAAAAGCAGGAGCAACAGAAAGATTCCAAACTCCTTAGGTAAGGCTGTGACAGTCATAGCCTCTGTGGATTGAGCAGAAGGGAGGGACCTGTAACAATGCTCACCAGAGGGCTACAGAGCCCATAGGCACATGCCTGAAAACCTTGCTCATAGGAATAGTCTTTTCTTAATTAAGGCTATTCATTTACTGCAGAGTCAGGCCCATCGTAGCAGCCAACAATAGAGTTGCTACTGCAATATATGGGTCAAAGTAAGTTTTGCCCATGTGGAAGCATCCCCATCAAGCCATTAAAAAGGGAATTAATGACCCCAAAACTCTTCAGAATTAATACTAAGAATCCGTCTTACTCCCCCAAAGCCCGGAAATGCTCTATCAGAAGAGTAAGACTTTAGAATGGTGGGTGGTATTTACGCCTGTTCTTCGCTGCCCCCAGTGTGCTCATATGCTGCATTCAGGTGGCTCTCTATACAAAAGAATTCAGTTGCTTTTTCTTTCTCTGTGTGGTTCTGGGTGGCTGAGACAAGCCCTCGTATTTGTTAGCATGTTCTGTCCCTATATTTTCTGTGCACTGCTTTGACAGATTAATCTTAGAATTTATTGTCCGTAATAGACAAAATTCATAGCACGTTGGGGAGCAGGGCATATTAGGCCAACCCAAACCAGAGCCACTTTCCCAGAGTTCCATAGTCACCCCCAGAGTCGTAAAATAAGCTGGCAAATTTTTGTAGCCCAAAATGAGGCAAGGCACATTTTGCAGAAAGTAGCTGCAGTGTGTCCAGTCATGTGTGGCTTGAATATTCTGTTTCCAAGTCTCAGACATTTGTTATCCATGCTGTGTGTTCCTCCAGCCTAATAAAAAGGACCCAACTTTCACTGGCAGGCTTTTTAATAGCACTAGCTATTCTCCAGTGTTTATAAGGGGTTTTGGAAGCACACCACATCAAAGCATTATGGTGAGGCTGCTTTATGAGAAGAAAAGGCAACTGAGACAGCTGGAAGTGAAATAAGTACTCCTGGAAATTGATTCAAGTATATAAAATTTATAAAGCTGAATTAAGCAGTTTACTTCTTACTCATGACTGCCTTCTGAGGCGTGACAATGCTGGAGACCTCCATTTATCCCAGGAAGGGGCTTCTACAGGACAAGCTTCAGAGGTCTTGTTTCCATGGTGAAGGTATTTTATTTTGAAGGCAGCTGCTGAAATTCTGAATTGTCGTTTTCTTGTCTCCATTGTGACTGAAGTTACCATTCAGATGTCAAAGGGTGCTAATTTCCTTTGAGTGAATGCAGAAATCAGGGCTTCTGCAGATGCAAAGAACCATTTTGGAAGTAGCATTTGTGGTGAGTGTAAGTTAATGTCAAGAATGTCCTCTAGGATATTCAGTGTTGTGAGAAGCAATTTGGCATAGGTCTGATACTGAGATACCAATGCTCTCAGGTCCAATTGTAATCAATCAGGTCCTTAACCATGCCGTTGCTGAAGATGGAAAACAGTTCCCTAACTCAGACTATTTGACAGTACTGGCTCATGTTCTTTCCTAAATCTAACTTTTCCTTGGAATGAACCAGATTCTCCTCCTCAAACAGCTTGCTAGCACTGAACAAATGACATTCACCCATGAGGCTGGCCTTGCTAAGGAAGCCATTCTAAATCTATCACAGGAGCCCTTGAAGAATTACATCAACCATGTTCTGGAGGCAGCGCTTTCAAGCAGGAGCACTTTGCCAAACATCAGCAAAAGCAGCATTTGCGCCTTCGGCTACACCACAGCAACCTGCCAAGCAGCAGCCATCTATCACATGCTCGGATATTTTTTGTCCTAAATTAGTGGACAGAAGAGAAATCTTGTGCTACTTGCCCATGAATAGTGCATGTATTGACGGACAATGGGCCTGAGCCTGCAACCCCTGTTCCATGAGAGTAATCTTCATTCACATCAGTAGGCTCAGTTAAGGCAATGGGTCAGATCCTAGCTGGTATAAACTGAGGTTTCTCCACTTACATCAGTTTACACCAGCTGAATAACTGACCCAATATGTTTGGGGAATGGTCGCACGCTCGGGGAGGGGGTGGGAAGAGGTGGTGTGAGCTTGGGGCAGGGCAGGGTGGGAAGAGGTGGGGTAGGGGTGGGGCTTGTTGGAATGGGTGGAGTAAGCACGGGGCCTGGGGCAGAGCTGGGGGGAGCACCCTTGGAGAATACCGGGGGAAGCACCACCAGTATATTAGAAAGTCGGTACCTGTGGTGTAGGGTCTTCCAGCATGGAAGAAGGCCCAACGATGTTTGTCAGAGAAGGAGCCAACTGGAGTTGTCAAAGCAGGTCAAGGGAATGTGAAAGGAAATGAGTTCCAAGATGGAGACAGGGACTGACCAAAAGTTTGGAGGGGTGATAGAATAATGGGTTGTCAGTGAAATTACTCTTTCTTGCTGCCTTTCTTCAGGTGAATGAGATGCAAATAAGTCTTGGACAAGGAATGTCATCTTCTGTAGAACACACCTAGGCAGATCTATCTAAGGTATTTCTGTGGCCCTCCATTACTATAATACCTGAGCAATTCCCAGTCATCAATGTATCTATCCTCACAATCCTCCTGTAAGGTAGAGAAGTACTATTGTCCCCAATCTACAGATGGGGAACTGAGGCACAGAGAGATTAAGGCCTTGTCTACACTACACAGTTAGGTCAGCGTAAAACAGCTTACATCGACCTAATTATGTCAGTGTACACGCTGCAGCCTTCCTCCCGCTGATGTAAGTGCCCTACAACACTGACAGAATAATTCCACCTCTACGAGAGGCATAAGGCTTACGTCGGTGTAGTTAGGGCAATGCAGTTTCCTACTCCGATGCAGAGTAGACACTGCATTCCTTACACTGGCTCTTGGCTGTCTTGTCAATTTCATGGCTTTGCTGGGCTCCCGGCTCCCCAGCCGGGCTGCAGCCAGGTCTCTGCTCCAAGCTGGGCTGCCTCCTGGCCTCCCCACTCCCCACTGGGAGCCCAGCTGCCCCCATGCTCTTGGTCCCCCACTGGGAGCAAGGCAGATGACTGGACTCTGGGTGCGGATCTTCCCACTGGAGGCCAGAAGCCCCGGGTGGGGGGAGTCAAGAAACCTGGGGTAGCTGGGCTTCTGGTGGGGCACTGCGTGGAACTGAGAGCTCTGGCTCT
The DNA here is from genome assembly GCF_009764565.3 of Dermochelys coriacea. Lineage (NCBI taxonomy): Eukaryota > Metazoa > Chordata > Testudines > Dermochelyidae > Dermochelys > Dermochelys coriacea. The sequence goes on from NC_050069.1 coordinate 200,460,986, forward strand.
CAGCCCTCCACACGTCCTGTCTTCAGTTGGTAGAAGCACTCCTGGTGAGGATGCGTATCACTGACAGAAGTAGGGTAGGGTGGACATCAACCACCGCAGTAATTACTGTGGTGGCTATAAATCAGTCTAACATAGTCAATTTAAGATTGTAGTGTAGACATGCCCTAAGTGACTTGACCAAGATCACACAGGAAGTCTGTGATGGAGTAAGGAATTGAACCTGGTTCTCCTGCATTCTGGGTTAGCACCCTTTCTCCTAAAGCAGCCACTTCTTATTTAATCCTGTCCAACTTTAATTCGTTGTGTTTACAACTGAGGCTCATAAGAGGGAGCACTTGGGCATTTCCTCCTCTGAACAGTAAAGGCTCATCAGGCCATATTTCTAACACAGAGATGACACATAAATTAGACCCCCCCTTTACATTCAGTGAGACTCCTTTGGACCTACTTACTTACTTGCATTTAAACATGTTCCTAAAAATGTTCCCTTTCAAACAAGGTTAAATCACATTGACACAGTGGGGTGACTTCTGCTTTGCCACTGCAAATTCTGTACCTATTCTGTAGATAAACAGAGGTCTTTAGTTTCTATAGAGCAGTTTTATAAAATTTAATGAACCAATAGAGTGCTATAGAAATCATCTAAAACCGTGTAGAATTGAATAGTGTAGATGCATTAGGCTATTCTGTATGAGATATTAGAAAGACAAGGTGGGTGAGGTAATATCTTTTATTGGACTACCTTCTGTTGGTGAGAGAGACAAGCTTCTGAGCTACACAGAGCTCCTCAGGTCATGTCTGGGAAAGGTAGCTAAATACAAGGTGGAAAAGATACTTTAGCATAAGTAGTTAGCACATATTCTAAGGGACCATTCAAGGTGAACTACCCCTGTAGTCATAGGACAAAAGAGGAGGTTAGTGGGCTACAGATTGTTGTAATAAGCCATTGTAGATACACAAGAAATATCCCAATAAAAAATTGCCATCATTGGCACTCTTAGTAGAGCTTCCCTGTATATTGTGACAGAGAAGAAGATCAGATACTACGGTGATGGTACGCACAATTAGAGATCTATTGGCAGCTGTGCAGATAAGAGCAACCTATAAACGTGGCCTCAAATTTTGCATGTTGCTAAGAGAAGATCAGTAAGGCAAAGTATAAGAGTGGAAGGCAACATGAGTGCACAGCTCCTAGGAACAATTAATGTGATTCATGATTATACTCGTGCACTTGATTTAAGTGTGTTCTGGGCCAAGGTGTTCGAAGCACCACAGGCCTGGCAGGAGTACTCTGAAAAAAACGAGGCTTACACACAGCTGTGAGTTATTGGCTTTACTGAAGGTTAGTGACACACCTGCAACGGGGACTCCAAGCATTGCAGTCACGGAGGCGGGGAACCCAGCACACTGGAGCTCTGCCTGAGACGGAGTCCGACGGAGAGGCAGATGACCAGCATTAATAAGCACTACACAAAAACAGCTCATGAATATAGAATTAGGTACTTTCCAAAAGGGGTGTTCCGCTACCTGGCAAAGGGCCATGCGAAGCAGTTGTAACCGGCCAACGGCCGGTTCTAGCTGGGTTTCTATGTCCTACAATAACGTATCAGCGCGAGAAAGCGGAATTTCCCTAGCTGGGCCATAACAAAGTCTTCCACAGTCCCTTACAAAGTGGAACCCTCAATTCAGCATGTGATGGATGGAATTCAAAAGGCAATGTATTTTTTTAAGTGAATGACTAATATACATTCTTACAACACGTCTCATTATAGATTATTTTGTCTTTAACAGTGAAATGATGGATGCATTTTTGCTGTAATATGTTCCGGTGCCTTGTGAGTCCATTTCAGTGTGTCTTGTATATAATAGATGTATAAAAAGAAAAGGAGTACTTGTGGCACATTAGAGACTAACAAATTTATTTGAGCATAAGCTTTCGTGAGCTACAGCTCACTTCATTGGATGCATTCAGTGGAAATGCATTCAGATGTGTTGTAGTTCAAACAAGACAAGCCCATTATGTGGAAGTCATTTTTGCTGAAGAATCTAGTAATTAGGGCTGTCAATCGCAGTTAACTCATGCAATTAACTCAAAAAAATTAATCGTGATTAAAAAAATTAATCACAGTTTTAATCGCATTGTTAAACAATAGAATACCAATTGAAATGTATTAAATATTTTGGATGTTTTTCTATATTTTAAAATATATTGATTTCAATTACAACACAGAATACAAAATGTATAGTGCTCACTTTATATTATTATTTTTTATTAAATATTTGCACTGTAAACATGATAAACAAAAGAAACAGTATTTTTCATACCAGTACTGTAGTGCAATCTCTTTATTGTGAAAGTGCAAATTACAAATGTAAATTTTTTTTGTTACATAACTGCACTCAAAAACAAACAATACAAAACTTTAGCGCCGACAAGTCCACTCAGTCCTACTTCTTGTTGAGCCAATCGCTAAGACAAATAAGTTTGTTTACAATTACAGGAGATAATGCTGCCCACTTCTTATTTACAATGTCACCAGAAAGTGAGAACAAACGTTTGCATGGGACTTTGTAGCTGGCATTGCAAGGTATTTACATGCCAAGTAGGCTAAACATTCATGTGCCCCTTCATGCTTCAGACACCATTCCAGAGAGCATGCTTCCATGCTGATGACGTTCATTAAAAAAAAATGTGTTAATTAAATTTGTAACCGAACTCCTTGTGGGTAGAATTGTATGTCTCTGGCTCCATTTTACCTTCATTCTGTCATGTATTTCATGTTATAGAGGTCTGGGATGATGACTCAGCACATGTTGTTCATTTTAAGAACACTTTCGCTGCAGATTTGACAAAATGCAAAGGGGATACCAATGTGAGATTTCTAAAGATAGCTACAGCACTCCACCCAAGGTTTAAGAATCTGAAGTGCTTTCCAAAATCTGAGAGGGATGAGGTGGAGCATGCTTTCAGAAGTCTTAAAAGAGTAACACTCCGATGCGGAAACTACAGAACCCAAACCACCAAAAAAGAAAACCAACCTTCTGCTGGTGGCATCTGACTCAGATGATGAAAATGAACATGCATCGGTCCACACTGCTTTGGATTATTATCAAGCAGAACCCATCATCAGCATAGACGCATGTCCTCTGGAATGGTGATTAAAGTATGAAGGGACATATGAATCTTTAGCACCTTTGGCATGTAAATATCTTGCAATACGAGCTACAACAGTGCCATGAAAATGCCTGTTCTCACTTTCAGGTGACATTGTAAACAAGAAGCAGGCAGCATTATCTCCTGCAAATGTAAACAAACTTGTTAGTCTGAGAGAGAGGCTGAACAAGAAGTAGCACTGAGTGGACTTACAGGCTCTAAAGTTTTACATTGTTTTATTTTTGAACGCAGTTATTTTTTGTACATAATTCTACATTTGTAAGTTCAACTTTCATGATAAAGAGATTTCACTACAGCACTGTTTTTACAGTGCAAATATTTGTAATCAAAAATACATTTAAAGTGAGCCCTGCACACTTTGTATTCTATGTTATAATTGAAATCAATATATTTGAAAATGTAGAAAACATTCAAAAATATTTAAATAAATGGTATTCTATTATAGTTTAAGAGTGCGATTAATCGCAATTAATTTGTTTAGTCACTTGACAGCCCTACTAGTAATGTATGTATACAATTACGTGTAACATATGGTTGTTAGAGTAAAACTATATCTGGGCTACATATAGGTATAAACATATAAGCAGTTGTAATTGCACAGTGGAAATTTGTGGCAATGCCAGGAATAGAATGCACATCCTCTGACTGGAGACATTTTTAAAAGCATAAATGCAAAGTATTCTTCTCTATAAGTGCAAAGTATCACTACAGTATTTAACATATGCATCTAGTTACTAATTACTAGTTACTAGAAACATAGTGTCTTCACTTGTTCTTTACTCATTTAGATACATCCTGAGAGCACTTAAAAATTATTAACAAGTGCTGAATATTCTGGTCAATGTTTTAGACATACATTATTAGGGAAGACTCAGGGAGAACTAGAGCCACAGGAATAGAAATTTGGTCTCAGTGGAGATTCTGTGTTTGTATATCAAGTCTGCACTCAAAGCACAATGCTTAAAATTAGAGCTGGGCCAATCCACTTCCAAAATTGATCTGAAAATTTTCTATTGTGAATAGGTTGAGATTTTCTGAGCCACACCTGAATTAAAGTCCTTATGAACTGATTTTCAATGTGGATGCTAAATACCTCTGAAAATCAGGCCATCCAGGCCCTGGTCCGGCTGCTGACAGCAGGTGAATTGCTACACCCACATGTAGCCCCACTGCTACATTTGTACAGATCACCATTGCAGTCAATCTGTCCGCATGCTGTTGATTGAAGGGGTATGTGGAATACTGCCCCTGGCTGGGGACGGGGGACAGATGGGGCAGACAGAGCCCCTGGCATAGGGAGAGAATGCAGGACCTTGTTAAGGGGGGAGGAGGACTGGAGGCACACAGAACCCCTGTGGAGGGAACAGGGGACTTTGTTATGGAGGGAAGGGCAAAAGGGGAGCATGGGGGGAAAGGAATGTGTGGGTACACACGGAACCCCTGTCATGGAGAGGGAATAGGGTACCCTGAGGGGGAGCAGAACCCAGAGGGGGGGAACCTGATATAGTGATAGGGGGCACACAGAACCCCTGCCATGGGGGAAAGGGAAAATGGAGGGAATAAGTGGGAAGTGGGAATGGAGATGCACACAGAGCAACTGGTATAGGGGGAGAATAGGGAGCCCATGCAGTAGAGGGGGATGGGAGGATGGCATACAGTGAGTTTTAAGAGTGATGAATATTAAAGACTCCAAGTTAACTGCTGATTAATGAAAGGAGACCCCAATGTAAAGAATTGGAGCCTCAGTCTCCTTCTTAAGGTTTGTGCCAAGGAGGCTTTAGAAAAATCTTTCCATTCCCTTGACTGTCAATATAAAATGCCTCATTTTATTATGCAGATACACAGTCAGACTACTTAATTGGGGAATTATTACTTTAAAACTTTTTATAGTGCCAAGATTATAGTTATTGAATTAAAATTATGCACTGGATCAAGCAAGTCTGGAGGCAAGTGATGGCTGAAGATCCATCTGGTTCCGGCATTGACCTGACGAGTGGATAATGCGGTTGGGGTCAGGTCTAAAAGCTGCTAGCACAATAGCATGGCTCTGGTATAAAGCTGGTGTGTAGAAAAATATTTTCCTTGCATCAGACAGACTGCATCTCCATAAATTATTATCATGAGCATATTTCTGAGGGAAGTGATTTTTTTTTCTAAAATGTTTTTAAAAGGATTGAAAAGTAGTGTTTTTTTCTTAATGACTAACAGAACATTGGCATTTTTGCCTGCAATGCATCAGTAGTTTTCTGGAGCACATGAAATATGTGGAAGAAATTAAGGGCCTAATCCTGCAAAAACAGGACTTCCTGCTTAGTCTCAGGTTTCAGAGTAGCAGCCGTGTTAGTCTGTATTCGCAAAAAGAAAAGGAGTACTTGTGGCACCTTAGAGTCTCTAAGGTGCCACAAGTACTCCTTTTCTTTTTGCTTAGACCCAGTGTAACTGCTCGTGATACTAAGGGCTAGACTATTTTCAAAGGAGCACCATTGTAACTTAAGGTGTGACATGAAACCAGTGCAAAAGGCTGTGTGGACATTCTCATTTTGGTTTAAACCCCAGGCTTATTTAGTTGAAATTGATTAGGAACAGGGTTAAACTAACCCCAAATAAACTGCTCTTAAACTAGAATAAGAGTGTCCTCTCAGGGGTTTAACTATACCAGTGCAAATTTGCCTGTAGATAAGGCTTAAACAATGCAGGGAGACAGGTCCCATTCTCTCTTGCCCTAAACCAGTGCAAGATGAGTGTAAAACACTACCAGCTCCTAACGGTAGCATTAAACACCCACTTTGCATTCGCTGGGCACTGGTGTAAATGACAATACAAGGTGCAAGACAACAGGAATTGGGTTCCAAGTCCTGTAGTTGATATTGGTGGCAGGACTAGGCCCAACATATTTCTTGAAGGTACGTATAGCTAGATCTTGCATTGCCATCCCTAGCAGTTATCCTCTCTGATTTTGCAGGACATACGCATTCTTGCATTAGATATAGTGGAGAGGATGTAATAGGTGTTTGGGAAACCAAAAGTATAGGGCCAAATTCTGGTAGCCTTGCTGCAGTTTTGTAACACCTTACTCCACAAAGAGTCCTATTGAAGGTGATGCAGCAACACATGGAGTAAGGTACTATTCAGTGTAAGTAAAGGCCTCAGAATCTGGTCCAAGAAAGACGTTGTAATGATTATTGTTTGGGGGTCGGGGGGAGAATTGTTCCACTTCCACTGTTTTCTGTATAAAGATCATAGAAATATAGGGCTGGAAGGTACCTCAAGACGTCATCTGGTCCCTCCCCCCATGCTGAGGCAGGATTAAGGTATTTAAATGGGAATGGGATTAACTCTGCTGCATAAAATAATCTAATTTATAAAGGACCTACTGAAAATTGCCTATTTTTCCAGAAAAGGGAAACAGCCGCAGTTGGAGTTTGTTCAATTTTGTTTGTTATTGATGATGCAGCTGGAAACTCAACAGTCAGAAAAGTGTTTTCATCTGATGCTGCGCACAGGAACTGAAGCTGATGCTGCTTGTTTTATACTCCACTGCACTCAACTGGCCTGTATAGTAGGGTTGCCAGGCATCTGGTTTTCTACAGGAACGCCTGGTCGAAAAGCTCCAGCCAGCACAGTCCTGGCAGCTCCAGTCAGCACTGCTGATCAGGCTGCTAAAAGTCCAGTCAGTGGCACAGCAGGGATAAGGCAGGCTCCCTGCCTGCCCTGGCTCTGCGTGGCTCCCGGAAGGAGCCAGCATGTCCCTGCAGCCCCTAGGCACAGAGGCAGCCAGGGAGGCTCCGTGCACTGCCACCGTCCCAAGCACCGGCTTTGCAGCTTCTGTTAACCCGGAAATGCGTCCAATGGGAGCTGTGGGGGTGGTGCCTGTAGGTGTGGGCAGCACGCAGAGCCCCCGGGCCTCTCCCTCTATGGGCAGCAGGGACATGCTGGCTGCTTCTGGGAGCTGCCTGAGGTAAGTGCTGCCCAGCAGGAGCCCAAACCCCCTCCCACTCACCAACTTCCTGCACCAGGTCGGAACCCCCTCCCTCATTCAAACTTCCTGCCAGAGCCCTCACCCCCTCCCCCACTCCAACCCCCTGTCCCAGGTCGGAACCACGTCCCGCACCCTAACTCCCAGAGCCTGCACTGCAACCTCCTGCCTAGCCCTGTGCCCCCTCCTACATGCAAATTCCCTCCCAGAGCCCACACTCTCTCCTGCACCTGAACCCCCTGCCCAGTCTTGAGCCCCCTTCTCCACCCCAAACCCCTCATCCGCAGCCCCACCCCAGAGCCTGCACCCCCAGCTGGAGCCCTCACCCCCTCCCACACCCCAACCCCCTGCCCCAGCCAAGAGCCCTCTGCCACATCCTGAACCCCTCATTTCTGGTCCCACCCCAGAGCCCACACCCCCACCTGGAGCCCTCACTCACTCCTACATCCCAACTCCTTGCCCCAACCCGGTGAAAGTGAGTGAAGGTGGGAGAGTGTGAGCGATAGAGTGAGGGGAGATGCAGTGAGGGGGCAGGGCGTTGGAGAAGGAGTGGGGCAGAGGGCGGGGCAAGGGTGTTTGGTTTTTTGCAATTAGAAAGTTGGCAACCCTACTGCATAGACTTTGCATAACGGTGGCTCTTCTAAAAACCAAAGGAAATGGAGGCAAGCATAGCAACCAACAAGCCATGAGCTTGTCTGGAAAAGAGAGCGCAAAGCAATCTGTGTGGTTTTGTTGACACACACTCAAAACTGTGTTTGGCCTAACCCAATTGCAGGGTATTTACCGCTTAGTGGTATAAAATGTTGTGACTCTCCCACCCCTTACAGGATGGTGTGTTATACTGTATAATGTTAATATTGTACTTGCTAAGCACAGAATATCGACATATAGAACAAACATATCAACAAAGTCCAAGCCGGAAATAGCTCTGGCCTAAAAGCTTTCTGCTCAGTGTACCTCCACTTTGCATCCCTAGCTGTTTCTAGCAATGGGGCTGAGCTATAAGATTTGGCCTCAGTCCCATTCAAAACTTCCCCAAGGTATGAGAACATTTAGTTTGGTGCCAGCTGTATTTATGTTAAAAACAGCATGTCCTGGCTATCACTGCAGTGAATTGGATTGGATGAGGAAAGAACTGATGTGAACCTCTGCCTGAATAATATAGAACAGCTTCCATCGGTGGAGAGATTATAAAGACTGGGACTGTTCAGCTTTTAAAAGAGACGACTGAAGGGGGGCGGGATATGATAGAGGTCTATAACATCATGACTGGTGTGGAGAAAGTGAATAAGGAAGTGTTATTTACCCCTTCACATAACACAAGAATTAGGGGCCACGCAATTAAATTACTAGACAGCTGGTTTAAAGCAAACATAAGGAAGTACTTCTTCACAACACACAGTCAACCTGTGGAACTCATTGCCAGGGGATGTTGGTGAAGGCCAAAAGTACAACTGGAGTCACAAAAGAATTAGATAAATTTGTGGAGATTAGGTCCATCACCATATTAGTCCATCTCTGAGAGAGATGGACCATTGGTATGACCCAGTATGGCTAGTCTTAGATTTTAAAACTCAAATCTTTTTCAAGAAGCAAAAGTTTGGTTAACTTTGTAACAGGCTGATACTGTTGGCTTGGAAACCTCTTGTGATTAACCTGCTGAAAAGTGTTGTGTATTTTGCTGACTCACATTTGCAGGTATCTTGTTAACCCACCTGGATGTAAAGAAAATGAGAGTGGCTCTGTAGAGACAGAGGACCTAGGATATGGGCTGAGATGTTCATTTCTCTGCTTTTCCATAGACTTTATGTGTGCCCTTGGGCAAGTCAGTTAGGCCCAGTTCCTCACAAGCATTCAAGCTCCTAACTGCCACTGAAATCAAATAAATACCTTGTGAGGATCTGGGTCTTAATCTCTTTGTGCCTCAGTTCCAAGGTGGAGATAATAGTACTTCTTTTCCCCTCCTTCACGGGGTCTTGTGAGATGCTTAACTATCCAAATGTTTTCCTTCAGACTCATGCATTTAACAAAGCAATGATCATCCCATAACAGAGCCTCACTGAGAAACGAGACCTCCAAGACTCAGTGTTTTAAATGTTAATGGCCATTGTTTCCCTCAAAGCCCCTCATTTAGATTTCGCCTGGTAAGGTCAAGTCTGTAATGGCAAAAGTAAGAGTTTCATTTCTTTGGGTCCTATAATTGCACTTCTATGCTGGTAGACCACATTCTGGAGACAAGTTGCCTCTGCAATCATCCATTCTTCTACCCCTCTAACAATCCAGCAGGATGGAGTTAATTGAGCGTGGTGTTGATCAGCAGAATGCACTCTGAGCCCTAGCACCTCTCCCAAAGAGGTGTGCTGATTGCCATGAAGAAAAGCCTCCCGGGGTAGTATAAATTAGTATTTGCTTCCTCCTACGTCATTCACAGTGGAGACTGAAATAGAAAGACTAGGGAACAATCTGATCAGCATCAAACCTGGAACGCATTCTTGAACCCCAATCAGTTTTTTTTAATGTATTTGTTGTGAATTGTTCCCGTTTAAAATGCCCCATTCAAGGTAAATAATACTCTGTACATTAAAATAATCTTGGTACTGGGGATTATTCATTGCCTCGCCTATTTGGTTCACTAGAGCAGAGGACTTTTGGCCTTTGTGAAACACACTCTATGTCATATACAACATAAATAAAGCACAGGTTCCTCTTCATGTGTTGAAGGTGCCAGATGAATGCTTTGTTGCCCAAGGCTTATTGTGGTGTGGTGATAAGCAATTCTCTAAGGGTGGAATTCACTCCACACACCTACAGATCAGTGTTCTGGCTCTCTGCAGATAGAGTGTGGAGCAGATGGGGAGGCGAAGTCCCAACCCTGAGTCATGCTGCACAGACTCCTGTGACTGCTGTATCCACCTTTCCAACACAGTCTGGACTAGCACAGAGGTGGGAAGGCTGATGTAGTGGATGGGGTACTGAACTGGAACTCAGAAGGTCGGGGTTGAATTTCTAGCACAACCAGAGAATCCCAGTGTGACCTTGGGTGAATCACTTAATTAAGATAGAACTTCAGAGTTATGAACTGACCGGTCAACCACCCACCTCATTTGACACTGGAAGTACACAATCAGGCAGCAGCAGAGACCAAAAAAGCACAAAGACAGTACTACTAAAAAATAAAGGGAAAGGATTTTTTGTTTGTTTTTTTTAAATAAGATTTGACAAGGTAAGGAAACTGTCTCTGTGCTTGTTTCATTTAAATTAAGATGGTTAAAAGCAGAATTTTTCTTCTGCATAATAAAGTTTCAAAGCTGTATTATGTCAATGTCCAGTTGTAAACTTTAGAAAGAACAACCAAAACTGAACGTTTTGTTCAGTTACGAACATTACAGAGTTACACACAACCTCCATTCCTGACGTTCTCGTAACTCGGAGGTTCTATTGTAAATCAGTGCATCAGTTCCCAGTCTGTAAAATGGAAAGAATATTTCCCTACCTCATGGGGGCACTGGTGATCGTGAGATGCTCGGATACTGCAGTTATGAGGGACATGTATTTGCCTAGAAAGGTAACCTCAGCCCCTCTGTACCAGGTTAGTAGGATATTGGGAGCACTAGTTCTGTTTAGCTGATGTAGGCTGTCCCAGATCCCCTTTGTGTGAATAAGGAATGCACAAGCACCTCCATGCAGCCACTCTGTCTGCAGAGCCCACACACAGCCCCTCTGCATGGTGCAGAAGATCCTCTCGCCAGCCAGGCTCACCACATATGAACATCACCCTTTGTGTATAATGTGTTGAGCTAAGCTTCAGAATCTGATTGGTTTGTTTCAATGAGTAGCCCTGGAAGGTGTGCTAAACATGGCTCCTTTTATCAGATTCTTCACAGCTAATTTACAGCAACACACCAAAACCTTTTACTGTGTTCCTTGTCTCTCCTGTTCCAAATGAATCAATTATTCTGATTGAATAACCTCACTCAAAGATCTGGGACCTGAGTCACCAGGTAAAGTTAGTAAAACTGACAGACCATTGTGATGAATCAGGCCCTCAGGAAGTGAAAAAACGTTCCTGCTCTAATTTCTTGGTGTTGTGTGAGTGAGTGGTGGTGCCTGTGAGAGGCTAAGGAAATTACCAGCAGTGCAAACTAGAGGAGCTCTCCTTAAGAGAAGGTAGCCAAGGCCCTTTGTTGTCTGAGAGACGTGTTTCTAGGCCTAGCTCTTTGCCTGTGACTTGCGCAGTAATAGTGTCTGCAGCACACCGGCTGCCTAGTAGTAGTAAATGTGTTTGCAGCGCATGGGTTCTTGCTGCACGCTTCATGAGTACACATATCAATGTGTCTGAGCAGGAAGCATGCGTCAGTTAAAATAATGACAGTGGGTAATCGGTATCTTTGCTCTTCGTTCTGCTGCACTCATTAAATGGTCTTCCCAGGGTCGAGTGAAAGCTGGACGTAGAGATAACAGGATATTTTGTTTGTTGCTTCCTGAAGCGTTTGCTTTACAAGCTTATACAAATGCTTAGGAAAGAATGTTTATAATGGAAGTGTGAGGCTCAGAATGAGCCTGTCTTGATTTGGTGTATGACTGCTGACAGCCCTGGTAGACTGCACTCTGATCTCAGAACGAGTTCATGCATCTTCTCATTCATCATCAGATAAATTGCTATCCCTGACATTAGGCCAGGCAAGTATTATCTACCCGATGCTGGACTGCAGTCCTCATGCTTCATGTAGGAAGGAACTGTGTCATACTGGGCAGTGCATAAATACAACCATTGAAAAGCTGAGTGGAATTCTGAAGGGAGATATTGTGAAGCTGTACACTGATCATCTCTCGTTGCCTGACAACTTTCAGAGGAGTTAGCACATTAAATCCTGTCCACTGGGAACAAGACAGATGGGTATAGCATAACTGTCGTGAATGAATGAGGAGATTTAAAGGATGCCAAAAAGAGCAAAGGTATATGAGCAGAACGCACATTCCAGAAAAATACATTGGCTACTTGCACACCATATGCAGCACATGGTAGGATTCTAGCAATCCAAAATACACCACTGGTTTATTTTGACTGATGTTTGTCCTTTAAAATATTCAGCACATATTTGGGTGTTTATAATAAAATAAATAGCCCTTGGGGATGGCTGAAAGTATACACGCCAAAGAAGGGACCCAAACATCCCCTAAAATCCAAGCTGAACCTGAAGCAAACCATTCCAAAAGTTTGTACGAGTTCTGCACTGTATTTCATTTCATTAGCCGCTGTAGGTGTTTGTATGTGCCTCCCATCCCTAGGGTTTAGAGCCCTAGCTATTTTTACAGCTATACAGCTATTTAGAGCACTAATGTGAGTCCCACTAACCCAAGTCTGTCAAGCTAGGGAGACTTTCTTCTCTGTGCTGTGTAGACATACTGTTTCCAGACCTTACCAGAAGACTGAAGTGCTGTCAGATCATGAAAGAGGCTGTAAGGCTCCTTAAGCTGATTCCTTCCTGACTTAAGCTAAGTTGATACAAGGCACTCTTGAACTGAACCAAGTGTTCCGTACAAGGGGTTGCACTAATTTAACTAAACCTGTTTCTAAACCAGTTTAGTTAAATCAGTTCAGTCTTTGTCTCAGGTAGACAAGGGGTAAAATTTTCAAAAGTGCCTAAGTAATTTTGGAATCTAAGTGTCAGTGAAAGTCAGTGGGCCTCCCAAGGTTCCTAAGTCATTTAAAACATGACTGGGCATGGTTCCAGCACAAATTTGTTCAGAGGGTCAGGAGGTTCAGAGAAGCATCTGAACTTTTGAGGATTATTTTTAAATCAAATGTTCAAGTCTGTTCTTGAAATTCTTTTCATGTATGTAGGACCAGCTCCCAAAGCATTCTAGGCACTTTATAGAGAGGTAAGAAGACAAGGGATGAGATTCTTCGGCCCTTATTCACATAAACAGTCTCAGCAATAAGGGTTACAGGTCCCTGCCCTGAGAGACTTGCAGTGAATATAGAGAAGGTCTGAGTGAAGAAAGGTAATGGAATACAGCACAAGGAAAGCGACTCACTGGCAAAGTTTGGCACACATCTTTTCAGGTCCACTTTTTTTTTTCCCCTCAAGATTTTTCTTACTGTTGTGTTTTATTTTTCCGTTTGACCTCTTGAGTGTCACTTGTCACAAGTGCTCATCACAGTGGAAGCGCAAACTGCATCAAATTGATTAGTAAAAGCAGCAGTCATAAGAATAATTAATATTTTCTTTGACACAATTGAGTACTCTTGAGGAACTGGTTCTTAGTGCTGGTTTGGCAGACCTCAAGTCAGAGACACAATTGTCAGTAGACTCTATTGAGACCTTCTGTATTCCTAGCCATATACAAGTCCTTTGCAATTTGGGATTTCAAAGTTCTTTACTGTGTTTGTCCACTGCCAGCTTTACTGCTTTAATCACTAAAATAGCTTTGCAGTACAGGAGCTTTTGAGAACCTGGCAGACCATAATTCAAAGTGAAAACATTGTTCGAGTCCCAAAGAAGAACTCCAGTCACAAAGAAAAAAGAATGCTTGGCAATCTCTACTATGACAAGCCAGTACAGAATCCCAGAGATGGCTATGGAGACTCATTCATGTTCTGTATCACATTTTTGATTCAGTCATTACTGGAATATTGGCCTACTTCACTTATAGTTCTTTGGCACACACTCATTGGAGCAGCTCCACCCATGTTAGCAACATAAATGCAGCATTGTTCACTCTCTTCATTCACAGTATTCACCTGACCTTTCCCTTAGACCTTGTTCATTGTAGGGTATTGAACTGGTTGTATTGAAACAGTTTAAACACAAATGCTTCAGTACATCCACACTAGTCAGGGTGAATCCATTGAAGTTTTGTCCTGTGCCTATGTTAGCATGGTCCTAAACTTTTCACTTGCAGTGCCTTCTGGGTACCTGCCCCACAAATTTCAGCTCAGCTCCCAGAAGCAGTGCATTCTTTAAGATTTTGCAAGGCCACTATTGAACAGTAGCAGGACAACTAGTTGAACCATTTCAGCTCCTCTACGTCTACCATGACACTATACCAGTTTCAATTGGACCAGTTAAGCTTTAATCTGTTAAACATGACGAAAACAATCTGTCTTTATGAGTTATTTCAATTAGAAGATAGGCAGAAAGTTGCAGAAAAGGAGAAAAGCCATTTGATTGTAGCTAAGATGAGGGAACGAATCAACACACTGGAAAACAAACATGACATTCTTCAGAGGAAGATCTAGGTTAGCCTCCAAGAAGCCCTGCAGTTAAAGAGAAAGCTCCAGTACCTGTGCAAGCAGATGAAGACTGAGGTGGTCCAAATGCCACATTTATCAGCTGTAAGTTTCTCCTACAAGTTCCAGGCATTGCACAACATGGATGGTCTGATGGCTGGGATCTTAGGGTCAAGGACCTAGAGAAGAAGCAAGGCTGGGCTCAGCTGGAGGAGGAGCAGAACAACAACCAGATAGTGAGTAATCAGCCTGAGAAAATAAATCTGCAGGTCAGCTAAGTAAATATGGACATGACGACCAAGTTTCAGGAACTGGAAAGAATAATGATGCCCAAGTACCAGTCTTCCTCTTGCAGCCATGGAATCAAGGATAGCCTGCTTGGAAAAGCCACTGGACTCTGAGTCCAAGAAATGCCAGGCCACCTGCCCCTAAGAAGCCAAGGTGGAAAAGGAATTATATCAGGGGACAACCTCTCCAAGAGTTGGAATTGGAAGGGTTTGAACAAGACCTACAGCTCGAGAATGAGTGACCCCAGAATGAGCTGCAGGACATGAGTAGAGCAGTTAAAAGACTAGAAGAATGTTACCGAAACTTACAGGCCAGCAGGTCTAGTTAGAGGAAAGTAACTATGAAACTCAAGTAGCAAAACACTCAGCTCCTGGAACAATTAGACACTGAAAGGCTAAAGATGATGACTTTGGAGAGGACAGAGGTACACAACAAGAACACTAGTATGTGCAATGAGATGGAAAGCACAGCAATAACTTGCCAGGAACCTAGTGTCTATACAGCTGAGTGAAGTCATGACTCAAATGGTATAGAAAACTATTCAAAGGGAGGAGTGGAGTGCTCATCAAGAGACAGGCATGAACCAGAGATTATGTCTACAAAGGAAGCTGCAGTAATGGTGATACCCTCTACAGCTGCCATCCACTAATAAGATGGAAAGCATTAGAAGAGATTACTGCATCTGAGAGAATCCTGGCTGAAGTCCTTGCACAGATGAATACCCTACAAGCTCAAAAATAAGAGGCCTTGCAAAAGAAGGAAGAGAGACGCTTCTCCAGGAACAATGTCTTGTCTCAAGCCATAAAACAGAAGCAGGAGTTGGCCCACCTGAGGGTAAAATAAAGAAAATGGTGAGGAAAAGTGTTCGCTATTGGAGAGAGCTGGAAGAGCTTCACAAGGAAATCCTCAGGCAGTACCAGATCGTTGAGACCAAAGATGAAAAGATGGAACTACTGGAGACAAAGAGGTCAGCCCTGCAGAAAAGTTTACGTTCTGGGGAATGACCAGGGAGAGGCTGTGTGAGGAAGTGTTTCAATCCACTGAAGGAAAAAGATACCATGTTAGTGATGTAGAAACACCCGTGTAAGAAGAAACCAAAGTAGACAAGAAAAAGACAACGGTCCACTCCGCAGCTGCAGGCAGAGAACAGCATCATGGGGCCCTAATCATTGTCCAATGATCCCCAAATACGTCCATCTCGAAAGAAAAGATGGCTCCACAAGGGGAGGAGAATAAAGGTGGGTCCTTAGCTGATACCATCACTCACAAAGTAGGATGAGTGCAAAAGGATCAGAAAGGGGCTGGCTTTCTTCAGTCCTTTCCTGAAGACTTCAGGAAAAAAGATGCTACAGTAGTGACTGGAAATCCTCACAGAGAGTTAAGCTGGAGGAAAGATGACCATAACTCTGAAGGATGTGCCTGTGAGTGTATCTGGGGAGGTTGTGCTTGAAAAGACTGGGAGGCAGACTTATACAGATCTACCAATGGTGCAAGCCTGATGTTCTTAATTACCTCCCAGGTGGTTGGCCTGATAGGATGGCTGGTCTTACAAGATGTTCAGTTTGTTTTGGATTATGACATGTTAAAGATTGTGGAGCAGTTTGTTTGCCAAACAAGCTACAGAGGACATTGGGGAACACAACTCCAGGTCTCTCTATATTGTAGTGATGAGAATAAAAATATGGCCAGGGGTCTTGTAGATATCCTTGGGCCTGCTAAGCAAGATGTGCCCCTTTGGTTGGAGGATATGGTTATGGGGAAGTGGCTAGACCCGCATCCCAATGCCATCAGCTAGGAAGATTGCCCTGTTGGAGTGCACATATAAGCATGGATAAACGGTAGAACTTTCCCTAGGACTGGGCAAGTTTCTAGGGCAGGTGTGTGAAGTAGTGTACTACCCCTTTACAGGACAGGCTGGAGCCTACAGCTGGGACAACCTGCAGGTAATCAAGGAGGCTCTGCCCCACCCTAGGGGTGGGCTATACACACAGAAAGAGGAAGCTGAGCAAGAGAGAAGGGGATAGAAGCTATGGAGGCTGCAGTGGTTGTTTCCTATCAAGCTTGAGGAGACCATCCTAATCAGAGGCTTTGTTTGTGGACTTTGGGAGCTGAACCAAGGCTCTGAGAGGAGAGCCTTATGAACTGTTTAATTAAGCTGGTCCTGGCCTGAAGCCTTATAAAAAAGGACATGTTATTGTGTTAGCATATGTTGGTTTCTTCTCCCACCCTCCCAAGTTGTTAAAGCAAACCTATTACCACCCCAACCAGGAGAAATTAAGGTGGGGCACACCTGCAGCACCAAACCGGGTTGCAAGGGGGTGTGCATGGATTGTCTGCACCTTTACACATGCAAATAAATAGCCATTTATATGTTTGATTAGCACCTTTGTTCACACTGGGTATCTGTGCATGAACATTGGAGAGAGGTAACTGCACATACACATGCAAGCACAAAGTTTTGTGCTCATTTTTTTGCACATGTAAGAAAGTCAGGGTTTGGGGCCTGTGTGCACATGGACCTTTCCACAGGTTGAGTGTGCCACACAAAAGAGCACAAATACTGCTCCTAATTAGGGTACAGACACCCCAGGCAAACATGACTACTATACAGGCTCTAACAATATGGAACACATACCACGTATTCCACCAAAGTATGGTCTGTTGTCCTTGGAGGCGGAATGATTGCAGAAGCAGCTATTTAAGGAAGGAGAGGCCCTAATGTATGTTTATGGAAGCCTGTCCAAGGCTAAAGGGGTCGAGGCTGCATTCAAGGTGGTAAAGTACTTTGAGTTCCACAGCTGGAAGACACTTTTGCACCCTTATTATTCCTGACCTTGTGGAGTGGGGCTATGTCTACACTAAACAGACTATGACAGCATAGCCTCCTAGTGTAGGTGCAGTGTATGTTGACAGAAGGGCTTTTTCTGCCAGTATAGGACCACTACCTCCCCAGATCAGTCTCTCACTGAAGGCTGTGCATCAGTACCAGTAGATTGCATGCCCATAGTTGGTGCTGCATAGTGGGTAGATATGAATGTATGTGATTTCCTAATGTAATGTTTCTCCTTTTGTACATACAATGTAGCATCTAGTCTGCCTGGTAGAAGGTTTTAATTTGTGATTGCCAACGCTTGCAGTACTAGCCTTTGAAATGTTCTAGAAACTAGCTTTTTAATTCAATGACACTTATACACAAGTCAGTATTAGTGTTAGAGTTGACAATGCACAACTTCATATTATGAATAGCAAAAGCTCTGAAAGATGTGGCCTAACAAGAAATAGTGAAGACAAAGTCCACAAACAAGTCCTTGCCCCTGCACTGAAGAGCATGTTACAGCTCTTACCAACCATGTCATCAACAATATGACAAACCCATTTGACTCTGATCACATCACATCAATGTGTCTATTGGACTGTATGTAATATCAGATGTACAAGAGTCTGTGCTGAAAATAGCAGATTGTTGGAGAGATCTGTGAGAGGTGATTTTTATTGTGATGGGACATGTAGGTTCATCAGCCCAGATAAGAAATCTGGCATCAAAACATTTGCTGACATCAGCAAGAAACCAAACTTAAGTCTGGCAAGGGAAGGACCATCACAGCAGCTATCAATCTAGAAATTGTTTTCCGCAGAGCCCTGTCCTTAGTAAGATGCAGAGATGACGTTTCAATGGCAACTCTTCTTAGTCACCCAATAGGACCTGTGTCTATGTCCCTCTTCCATGCTGATGGAACAACAAGAAGAACAGACAAACTGAATTAGAGCATCAGCTGGAAACTCAATCTAAAAAAAATCCATGAGCTAAGAGCATGCAACAAAGAAACCATAGTGTAGATCAGCGATGCCATAATTATCACACCAATGATGGCTGGAGATGAATTACACATGTTGGATGAATTGTCTGCTGTGTATTTGAGGCAGGTCCTAAAAGGATTTGACAACGCTAATTCTGTAATCAAAGTCTATGACAGGTACAACAACAGTAAACCTATGATAACTTCAGAAAGACAGGGCTGGACAGGATCTAAGGTCAGATGCAAGAAATACCAGAGGATCGGTGGATGCCTTGTGCCTCCATGGAAAGTTTCTTAAACATGGCATCCAACCAGCAGTCACTTGTAAAATTCCTCTGTGAATATATGGTGCAAAATCCACCTGGGAGTGAGCATTTTGTAAATTATACCTATACAAATTTATTACTAGATTTTTGTTTACCCTTTAGATTGTTGTGATGCTTTGAGATCACAAACCAATCCAGTTTTATGTCTTGAAATAATGCATAGAGTCGTTAAACTAACAGAAAAAAACGCAAATATTTCAGAGTGGCCATTTTAATGTGTTGATTGTCGTTGTGTGTCCCTATTTCTATGGTAACAGCAACACTTGAGACCTCCACATCACACCTCATCATAAAGTAGCCATAATAAGCTTTCAAATAATGTCTGATGTCTGAGTGTTGAGAAAGAGTACACTGTTGACCAACTCAGTGCTGTCTGCCTGGCTCTTCCCTGAAGCACCTCCCATCAGCCACCCGAAGGGTCTGTGTTCACATGGAAGGGATTCTCAGTGGCATGGTAGGAATTGGGGGGGTTTACATTGTAGACTCACTGCTCTCTGCCTGAACTTTTTCCATCCTTTTTCCCCTGCTCCTGTCCTCCCTTCCATGCCTTGGGACCAGTCCCCCCCCCCAGGTATGTGGCATAAGACTGGCTGCCATCCCCTCCCCATACAAAAGCTTACGAGCGCAGCAAGAAATGGATGAGCAGCTGGAACCAATTATTCTGGGAATTTGATATCTGAGCCGAACTCTAAGTGCATCTGGATGGTTTGAATTATTTTGTTTGTTTTGTTTTCATTGTGAGCAGAGCTCTTCCACTCCTGCTCTGTACCTCTCACACGCACTCGCTTTCTGCTATGCATTTTCTCTTCCTCCAGTATGGGATAATTGCTGCTCTTTGTGATGTGCTTGTGATTTTCATTTTTTCTCATTGCTGCTGCTTTCCCCCTGCTCCCTGTTTTTGATTATTTGGTTATGTCATTCTCACTTGTCCTGACATTTCTATAAATGCATGCTTCATTATCTTTGTCCCCAGAGCTGCGCTTTAATCCCTCTTGTCTAATGTCTTTGCCTCAAAGCCTGATAATCTGTTTATTTTTCCTAATAGCTTTCCTTTTGGGCTGAGATACAGACAGCAGAAAATGTCCTTGCCGCCGTAAATTGGCCCAATTGATGGCATTCCTTGTAGTAGAGTGTCCCCTTGTGGAGATAACTGGAAACATCATGCATCTGACAAAGTGGGTATTCACCCTCAAAAGCTCATGCTCCAATACGTCTGTTAGTCTATAAGGTGCCACAGGACTCTTTGCTGCTTTTACAGATCCAGACTAACCTGGCTACTCCTCTGATACTGGAAACATCATGTCTCCTTTTTTTCCAGCTATAAAGAAAATTGTTAAAATAGGATGTTGGATATGTATTAGTTCCCTTGCATGGAGGGTGAGGCTTTACAAGAGGACTGCATTTAAAGGTTAGTGGGGAACCAGTTATCATAGTCAACATTTTAAGGTTTAGAACTCAAAGGGCTTCAATTTAGCCCTTATCTTTGCGCAAACAACTTTGCACACACACTTTGTCTGCCCACACAGTGGATAGATTCTAACACAGGCTCATGGGCAGTGGGCTGTATCTGTGTATGTTCTGTTTGGGGAAAATGCGTTCTGCGCCAATGAATTATAGTTAATGCTCAAAAAAATGTATGCAGCACATTTGGCCCCAACTGTGGAAACAAGGTTTATCCTTTGCAATGGTTTATTAAAACCCTAACATTGACATTTTCTAGGTACTTGGTCCAGACTGTGTCTGCAATAGTATGCTAAAGCATAGATAGATTCCTGCAAAACAAACTGCCTGAGAATTTGAGTTATGGTGTGACCTGTGACTTCAGTACAGGGACCCTCCGCGAAACAGGCTCTTTATTTTGAAACATTTGTCCCATGGAAAATAGACTGTGAGCTATATAGCTCTGAACTAGTCTTCAAGAGAAAGGACAATATAGAAGGACTGTGTTAAGGGTAATATAAATTGCCTGGGATCCTGAAACCATCATTACATTGTTCCAGCCAATTCCAAGGCACTGTGGACAAGGTGAAGTTAGAAAATTACAGAGCGTGTTGTGCTTAGTGTTTTTTTTAATGTTGTGCTTAGTGTTTTTTTTAATGTTGTGCTTAATTATGACTTTCTTCATGTAAGAAAATAATATTATGTCTGTAGTACATTTTTATACAGTGTGTCACAGATTCTATTAGCATAATAAATAGATTGAACTGATGGACTCTCAATGCTCATTTCTGGTTCTTAGGAAAAAAACATCTAGTAGTTAATTAGTTTGGTTACATTCTTTGTTTCTTCTAGCCCTGGTCTACACTAGGAGTTGAGGTCAAATTTAGCAGCGTTAAATCAATTTAACCCTGCAGCCGTCCACACGAGGAAGCCGTTTTTTTCCACTTAAAGGGCTCTTAAAATCGATTTCCTAACTCCACGCCCGACAAGGGGATTAGCACTGAAATCGGCCTTGCCAGGTCGAATATGGGGTACTGTGGACGCAATTAGACGGTATTGGCCTCTAGGAGCTATCCCAGAGTGCTCCATTGTTACCGCTCTGGACAGCACTCTCAACTCAGATTCACTGGCCAGGTAGACAGAAAAAGGCCTGTGAACTTTTGAATTTCAATTTCCTGTTTGGGCTAGTGTGGCAAGCTGCAGGTGAGTGCAGAGCTCATCAGCAGAGGTGACCATGCAGAGCTCATCAGCAGAGGTGACCATGATGGAGTCCCAGAATCACAAAAGAGCTCCAGCATGGACCACACGGGAGGTACAGGATCTGATCGCTGTATGGGGAGAGGAATCCGTGCTATCAGAACTCTGTTCCAGTTTTTGAAATGCCAAAACATTTGTCAAAATCTCCCAGGGCATGAAAGACAGAGGCCATAACAGGGACCCGAAGCAGTGCCGTGTGAAACTTAAGGAGCTGAGACAAGCCTACCAGAAAACCAGAGAGGAAAACGACTGCTTCGGGTCAAAGCCCCAAACATGCCGCTTCTATGATGAGCTGCATGCCATTTTAGGGGGTTCAGCCGTATTGTTTGATTCCTTCAATGGAGATGGAGGCAACACGGAAGCAGGTTTTGGGGACGAGGAAGATGATGAAGATGAGGTTGTAGATAGCTCACAGCAAGCAAGCAGAGAAACCAGTCTTCCTGACAGCCAGAAACTGTTTCTTACCTTGGACTTGGAGCCAGTACCCCCCGAACCCACTCAAGGCTGCCTCCCAGACCTGCCAGGCAGAGAAGGGACCTCTGGTGAGTGTACCTTTTAAAATAGTATACATGGTTTAAAAGCCAGCATGTTTAATGATTAATTTGCCCTGGCATTTGCGGCTCTCCTGGATGTACTCCCACAGCCTTTCCAAAAGGCTTCTGGGGAAGGCAGCCTTATTCCATCCACCATGGTAGGACACTTTACCACTCCAGGCCAGTAGCACGTACTCGAGAATCATTGTAGAACAAAGCATTGCAGTGTATGTTTGCTGGCATTCAAACAACATCCGTTCTTTATCTCTCTGTGTTATCCTCAGGAGAGTGATATAATTCATGGTCACCTGGTTGAAATATGGTGCTTTTCTTAAGGGGACATTCAGAGGTGCCCGTTCCTGCTGGGCTGTTTGCCTGTGGCTGAACAGAAATGTTCCCCGCAGTTATCCACAAGGAAGGGGGGAGGGACTAGCCACGTGGTGGGGGGGAGGCAAAATGCGACCTTGGAACGAAAGCACATGTGCTATGTATGTAATGTTAACAGCAAGGTTTACCATGAAAAAGCGTACCCATTGTTCTATAAAATGTGTCTTTTTAAATACCACTGTCCCTTTTTTTTTCTCCACCAGCTGCATGTGTTTCAAGGATGACAGGATCTTCTCCTTCCCAGAGGCTAGCGAAGATTAGAAAGTAAAAAAAATGCACTGGCGATGAAATGTTCTCTGAGCTCATGCTGTCCTCCCACACTGACAGAGCATAGATGAATGTGTGGAGGCAGACAATGTCAGAGTGCAGGAAAGCACAAATGACTGGGAGAAGAGGTGGCGGGCTGAAGAGAGGGCTGAAGCTGATAGGTGGCGGCAACATGATGAGAGGAGGCAGGATTCAATGCTGAGGCTGCTGGAGGATCAAACTAATATGCTCCAGCGTATGGTTGAGCTGCAGGCAAGGCAGCTGGAGCACAGACCGCTGTTACAGCCCCTGTGTAACCAACCACCCTCCTCCCCAAGTTCCATAGCCTCCTCACCTAGATGCCCAAGAGCGCGGTGGGGTGGCCTCCAGCCACTCCACCCCAGAGGCTTGCCCAACCAACAGAAGCTTGGCATTCAATAAGTTTTAAAGTTTTAAAGTGCTGTGTGGCCTTGTCCTTCCCTCCTCCACCACCGCTCCTGGTGCTTCTCTCCTCCACCACCCTTCCGGGGCTACCTTGGTAGTTATCCCCCTGTTTGTGTGATGAATTAATAAAGAATGCATGAATGTGAAGCAACAATGACTTTATTGCCTCTGCAAGCGGTGATCGAAGGGAGAAGGGGTGAGTGGTTAGCTTACAGGGAAGTAGAGTGAACCAAGGGGTGGGGGGGTTTCAAACAGAACTTTCACACCGTAGCCTGGCCAGTCATGAAACTGGTTTTCAAAGCTTCTCTGATGCACACTGCACCTTCCTGTGCTCTTCTAACTGCGTTGGTGTCTGGCTGCACGTAACCAGTGGCCAAGCGATTTGCCTCAAACTCCCACCCCACCATAAACGTGTCCTCCTTACTCTCACAGATATTGTGGAGCGCACAGCAAGCAGTAATAACAGTGGGAATATTGGTTTCGCTGAGGTCTAACCGAGTCAGTAAACTGCACCAGCGCACTTTTAAATGTCCAAATGCACATTCTACCACCATTCTGCACTTGCTCAGCCTGTAGTTGAACAGCTCCTGACTACCGTCCCAGGCTACTTGTGTATGGCTTCATGAGCCATGGCATTAAGGGGTAGGCTGGGTCCCCAAGGATAACTATAGGCATTTTGACATCCCCAATGGTTATTTTCTGGTCTGGGAATAAAGTCCCTTCCTGGAACTTTTGAAACAGACCAAAGTTCCTGAAGATGCGAGTGTCATGTACCTTTTCCGGCCATCCCACGTTGATGTTGGTGAAACGTCCCTTATGATCCACCAGTGCTTTCAGCACTATTGAAAACTACCCCTTGCGGTTTATGTACTCGCCAGCTTGGTGCTCCAGTGCCAAGATAGGGATATGAGTTCTGTCTATGACCCCACCACAGTTAGGGAATCCCATTGCAGCAAAGCCATCCACTATGACCTGCACATTTCCCCGGGTCACTACCCTTGATATCAGCAGATCTTTGATTGTGTTGGCTATTTGCATCACAGCAGCCCCCACAGTAGATTTGCCCACTCCAAATTGATTCCCGGCTGACCAGTAGCTGTCTGGCATTACAAGCTTCCACAGGATTATTGCCACTCGCTTCTCAACTGTGAGGGCTGCTCTCATCTTGGTATTCATGCACTTCAGGACAGGAGAAAGCAAGTCACAAAGTGCCATTACACATGCAACACTATGTGGTCCCACCAGTCTGTGCTTGTTTCCCGGGCCCAGAATCGGCATTCCATCGCATGAACCTGCCCCATTAGCACCATGATGCCAGTATTGCCAGGGCCCGTGCTTTGAGAGAAGTCTGTGTCCATGTCCTCATCACCCGATTTCACTTTGCCAGGTTCTGGTGCTGCATATACTGCTGGATAATGTGCATGATGTTTAATGTACTCCTAATTGCCAAAGTGATCTGAGCAGGCTCCATGCTTGCAGTGGTATAGTGTCTGCACAGAAAAAAGGCGCAGAACGATTGTCTGCTGTTGCTCCGATGGAGGGAGGAGTGACTGACGACATGGCTTACAGGGTTGGCCTACAGGGAATTAAAATCAACAAAGGGGGTGGCTTTACATCAAGGAGAAACAAAAACAACTGTCACAAAGAATGGCCCCCTCAAGGATTGAGCTCAAAGCCCTGGGTTTAGCAGGCCAATGCTCAACCACTAATCTATCCCTCCTTCTAATATTTGAGGCAGGATTGAATCTCCATTAAAGTTTTCAAGGTGCCCCTGACAGACCTCACCAAAACAATTGTCAGCCACTGATTTCACGGAGGGAGGAGCAAATGAATACAAAACAAATCTGGTCTATTTCTTGCTTTGATCTACTCCATCTATCTTTTACATCTTTGTTTGGCAGCAGACGGTGCAGTAGGACTGCTAGCCTCCTCATCTCCTGCCTGCTCATCATAAAATGGTACACTAGGACTGCCTGAAGGCCTAAAGAGAATGACCTGGTCGAGTCACTCCTAATTTAGTCCCTGCACCCATGTCTGCCCAGGAGCTCCTGACCGACCTTACCAAGGTGGCCAGGAGCACCTCAGTCATGATGACGATGGTTTTCAGACCTAGTGCACGTCTGCTGCCACAAGGCAATGGGTTGCTGCTGCTGTGTAGCAATGCAGTACCACGTCTGCCAGCACCCCGGAGACATACGGTGACAGTGAGCCGAGCGAGCTCCATGCTTGCCGTGGTATGGCATCTGCACAGGTAACTCAGGAAAAAAGGCCCAAAACAATTGTCTGCCATTGCTTTCATGGAGGGAGGGAGGGGAGGGCCTGATGACATGTACCCAGAACCACCCGCGACAATGTTTTTTGCCCCATCAGGCATTGGGATCTCAACCCAGAATTCCAATGGGTGGCGGAGACTGCGGGAACTGTGGGATAACTACCCACAGTGCAACACTCCAGAAGTCGACGCTAGCCTCGGGACTGTGGAAGCACTCCGCCAAGTTAATGCACTTAATGCCCTTAGAACAGTTTGTGTGGGAACACACACACAATCGACTATATAAAAACAATTTCTAAAAAAACTGACTTCTATAAATTCAACCTAATTTTGTAGTGTAGACATACCCTTAGGCACCTTTGTAACAATTTGCATCTCTACAACACTTTCTACATGAGGATCTCAAAGCAATTTACAAATGTTTTTCAGTGAAGTCTCATAGCAGTAGTATGGTATTGACCTTCCTGTTACCCAGAGAGCGAAACTGAGGAACAGTAAGGTTAAGTGACTTGATCCAAGGTCCCACAGCAATTCAGTGATAGAACTAGGTCTTCTGCTTCAAACCTTGTCTTTACAGTTTTATCATGAGAGAACACAACATCAAAGAGTTGTACTGAGGCAGACGCTGGTCAGTTTGTGGTCAGTGTATACAAGGACAAGCCCTGTTCATTGTCATTTCAGTTAGTCAGGGTGATACCCGGCAGTCAGTGAAAGGTAGGTTGTAAGTGCAAAGTCTCAGCGTTGGGCGTTTGCTGGAAAGAGTAAGAGACTGAAATATGTGTGCTTCTGCAATGAGATAATGCATGCCCATAGTTAAAGTGTCGCTATCATAATGTGCGTGGACAATTTCTTTGCGTTTTATGTTAATTGTAGGTTTAAACAGTAAATTATGTTGTCATAGTAAGAGGAATTGACCCCTGGCATAATACTACTGTCACTGAGTGAACTTGGCTTTGGCTTTTTGAGAGTGAGGTAGTGCAGTCTGCCATAGCAATCGTACAGCCTAGCAAATGATAAACTACAGCAGAAAAGCCATAGAATAGAAAAGCGTAGTGCTGTGAGATGACCATTATCTCCTGTAACTGCTTGACACGGGCCCAGATTTCAATGGGACGGTGGTGGGGTGGACTACATCCAGAGCCCCCCCCCCGCTGGAGTTGTGGCCCTGCCTTACCCAGCCCAGAAAAGAGCAGAGGAGAAATCCTCCAGACAGCCTAGGGTGGCTGCAGAGGAAGCAGTCAATCAGAGGGGCTGCTGGAGCAACCAATCAGGTGCCAGGTGCAGGTGCAGCTGGGGCAGAGCAGTCTGTTACTGCCTGGATCTGGACAAGAAGGAACTGGGATGCCTGGCTGGGAGGAATAGCAGCAGGATCACAAACAACTCAGTGTGGGCAGGGCTGCCAAAGACTGGGAGCGCTAAGATGGCACTCCTGGCTGGCTGAAGGTGTTGAGCACAGCCCGAGCCCAGAACCTATCCAGCCCAAGTACGGGTAACGTGATGGGCTCCTGCTATTCATTAAAATGCAGGGACATAAGCAAATGACTGTTTCATGGCAACAGCAGGTGTGGGGCTCGCTCTT
The DNA here is from genome assembly GCF_009764565.3 of Dermochelys coriacea. Classification (NCBI taxonomy): domain Eukaryota; kingdom Metazoa; phylum Chordata; order Testudines; family Dermochelyidae; genus Dermochelys; species Dermochelys coriacea. The sequence goes on from NC_050069.1 coordinate 200,487,940, forward strand.
ATTCGGGAAACTGAAGCCTTTATGCAGAAACATGAGCATAGAGTGTTAGCAGGCTGGTTCAGACAAGCTGCAGCTGCAGGGCTCGCAAATGGTTTCAGGAAACTGAGATGGGCAGGTACATGAGTAGCCGCCAGGGATAAGTGAGTTTATTTATTAAAAGATGGGGGGGAGCGGGGGGGGGAGTCTCAATCACTGAGTTTACAAAACGTACCAGAAATGCTGCTGCCATGGCATGGGTGGTACAGGAACGGTGGCACAGATCTGCCCTGGTATATCTGGTCTCCTGCTGATGTCAAGGCTTCCCAAGAGTGTAGTTCCCAGACCTGTGGTTTGTTCAGCAAGGAGCAAGCCCTAACCTGACAGACTAATTGCACGTCCAGGGGAAAGGCCTTGGAAAAGAGTGCCTGGATTGGTCCTGTGCTCTCAGGTGCCAGGTTTCTGCCAGCTGATCCCTCTGCAACTAGCTCCAGTGCTGTATCACAGCTGGCACTTGTGTGCATGCCAGGCTCACTGGAAGAGCAGCACTGAGCTAGACCACCCAGGAAATTAACTACTGCCAAATGCTAATTAATGCTTTAGGTAGTGGTAGTGCTCACTGTGAATTAGGTGCTGCCAAATACAGAGGCAGAACCTGTCCCTGCCCTGAAGCGCATATAAAATCAACCATAGTAGAGTGGCACCAATTTGCACTTTTAGGTCTATGCATCAAACTAGCCAGCAGAGGGGGCTCATACATGCCACTGAATAGCGCAGCAGTGCAATGAGAGGGCTACAAAGGTAACCCGGGCTAGTGGCAAGGCGCCAATATGGATTATGCTGGTGCTGTGTATAAGGGACAGTACAGAAAAGGGCTGAGAGGAAGACAGAACTAGAGCAATCACAGAAGAAAGTCCTGAGCTAAGGGGAAGAGATGAACACGGGAGCCAAGCTGAGCAATGAGCAGGGGGGAGGGGGAAGTGGGTGAAAGGCGAAGAGCACACATCTGTTTGGAAACAGCCCCTGCTCCAAGTCCCAGCCACAAGTGAGGGTTTGCCTCAGAAGAACCTGCTCGGGCACTGGAAAGTGCAGCCCTTTAAATGAGGTGCATCTGAACCGTGGGCCCAGGGTACAGGACAGCATGCTAGGTAAGCAGCGCCTTAGCCAGACACTCGCTTGGGCATCTTCCCTGCCCGGGCACCTGCACCACACAGGCTTTACAAGCTAGCTGGAACACTATGCCCTTTGGACGTGATGCTGCTCCTGCACTTGGAGCAGCACTGGGAGGCAGGAGGCCCCTTTAAGCCACCTTTGTGCTCCCACTGTTCTGGGGCCATACAGAGGCCCACCCCAGCCCCTAAAATAAGATAGAGTGGCCCCCTGTGAATAGCCATATTGTGCTTGGCCCACGCCTCCACTCCCTCCAGAGGCTGGGAGCAGGGCCACTGCAGAGCTTTTCTACACCAGTTTGCGGTGGGGCCGTATCTGCTGAATTTGAAGTGCATTTAAACTTCCAGAATTGCATAAAGGGGCATTCATGTAATTGAGAATTATCGTGCTTGTCTCATTAAAAAAAATGTTTCCTGTATGTAAAGTGTGCTACATTTAAAACTGTAACAGGAACAAGGTGTCAATTATCCTATGCAGCAAACGGCTGTAGTGCTCCCTGTCCTCAGCTTACAGAACATGGCCTGTAAATGGCAGCCAGTCAAGGAAAATGGCTCTAACACTTTACAGCATTTTAAAAATAGCTTTCTGACACCTTGCCTATTACTATCACCTGACAGCCGTAGGTAACAGAAACTGAAGTTAAGGGCAGCTTCTAGAGTTTTCCTGATGCAAAAAGAGGATGTTAAGAACCCACCCACTGAAGAATTCCTGTCATACCACGAGGAAGTCTAAAGCGTAGGGCCTAACTTCAAACTTGTGCGTAGTCTCCCTGCTGTGTGTTCACAGTTACACATGAGCACTGAAGCTGGCCCTAAACTGTTACTGGTAAATGGAAGGTGATGTCAACTTGGAACTCTTAACCAATTTTTTGGCAACCGTAACAAGGTCTACAGTCAAGTGGTGGGCATTTTGCTAAATGTGATTTTTTTAAACAAAGCCAGGTTTGAGGCCTGAGAGGGCCCCTTTGATCCTTTTCCTCCCCCCAATTTAAAACATAACATACTTTTTTCCTATGTTAAAAATAACTAAAAAATGCCTTTATGATTTTCCCACATATAAATACACACAAATTGGCTTTGAGCTGAGCATAAGCATGACCTATTACAACACAAAAGGTAAACTGGGAAATAACTCGAGTGTTTGAAAACAGGGACTCAGAAAGGAGTACCTATCTCAACCTTAACTACAGTGTGACCCACCCTGATGCAGGACTTCTGTACATGTTAGCTGCAACTTCTATGAATCAGAGAGGCTTTTAACACATTTCATTTGCCTCTCCTCCTGTTTACCAGCATACAAGTGGACCCTGGTGATGTTACTTGAGAACAATTTATTAAGACAGGAGATTCTCAGGAGAGTCACCATCTGTGTTCACTTCAACCTAAACATGAATTCAAAGATTAAGGGCTTGGAAAGCTCTTCAGGGGAAGGATGTAATGATTACTTCCGCTTACTTTTAGAAAGTGTTGAGCAATTAAACCACAAAACCGTTGGTTAGAAATTATCTTTATTCTCCGTACCTCCCATACAATTTTCAGCTGATGGTTCAGAAACAGGATGAAATGCGGTCTATGCCCATGTCCATTTATACTTTAATAATTGTACCCAGATATTGACTACAATTATTAGATCCATTTTCCTTGTAAAAGGTACCATTTATTTCTGTTAGTGCATGAACAACAGGAAATCAGAATTTGGGACCAAGTCAAGGCAAGATCCTCATTTGAAGGGGCACTGTCAACTTGAAATCTAACTCATTTGGAGAAACTAACTAAAAGTCGTTTCTCATCTGGCTCCCTATTTTGGAGGACTTTGTGTCACTTCCCACCCCGCCTCCCTAGGATGCTGTGTGAGAGATTCCCACAAAGTGGGAAACTTCCCAAGGCCCATGCTTAAGTGCTCTGCCTAAAGCTGGGATTCTGCAATAAGCTCCCCTCGCCCCCCCTGCACAGAACACTGCTGGAGTCACAAAGGTTCTGCGTCGGCACGGGTTTCAGACCATGAGGAGCTCATGGCAGGACTAAAGCAGTGCCAATACATAAAGCAAAATGGCAAGAGTTTTCTCTATTTTCTTTCAATAATGGTGGCTTTGGTGTGTGTGATTTTGTTTAGCAGCAGCAGCTGCACAATTTTCAGGGAAGTTTGACAGTGCCCCTTTAAATTGTGTTCCCAGCTCTCCAGAACCGATAGCTTGAAATGATAAACTCTTCATTGACAATCCGCAAATTTTAAATTGGAAATAACAAAGCTCATCAGTTGCTTTTGGGCACACTTGTCTCCCTGAGACTAGCTTTACGGAAAACAAACCATGTACCCTACTCAGTTATAATGAAGTGAAGAAAAGGAGTACTTGTGGCACCTTAGTTAAATTTGTTAGTCTCTAAGGTGCCACAAGTACTCCTTTTCTTTTTTGCAAATACAGACTAACACGGCTGCTACTCTGAAACCTGTTATAATGCAGTGAAGAGATTTTAAATTAGTATTAAAATGATAGAAATCTATTCCTACCCTGTTTGTAATCATAAATCTTCAAGTAACCAAGCATTCATCCACCTTGCAGGAAAAATCAGTATCTTATACCACTGCAAATCAGCGTAGCGCCACTGACCTTACACCAGCTGGCATTCTGATTCATTGTGCCTCGGCATATGTACTGTTCCTCCCCCATATAGACTTTATATGTATAGAGATACACAACAGCATGGAAACAGCTTTGTTTGCTAACATAATGCCCATATTTAATCTTTTCAAACCTGTACAATCAGTAACATTTCAATAAATTCATACAGTACGTAATATTAATCGTTCCGCAAAGTCCCATCTACAGTACTCATAAATGTCTTGCATGAAGACTATTATCTCAGCATTTAACAAGTGTATAACCAGTGACACAGTAAAAGAATGAGCTCACAATACATGGCTAATGTAACTTCTTTTTGAAGTTCAGTTATGGAGTTCACAAAATATGAGCCATTTTGAATAGCTTTTTCTTTTTCATTAAACCTTTTGGCATGAAACTGGGGGATTTCAGCTGATACAAGTTCTATTTGCATTACATGTAGGAAGATTTCATTCAAATGAAACTGCACACATCAGAATATCTATCTAATTAATATTTTAATAAGCAATACTTACACAGTCCTGCTTATACATTCCTAAAGGCTTAATATAAAAGTTTTAAAAGAAAGAAAGAGAGAGATGGTGAGGAGGCCTCTATAAGAAGCCAAAAATCAGGCGTCAGTTTGACCGTCACTTTTGAAACAGGGTATATAAAAGAGCCACCTTGACTCCTTGCAGAAACAAATGATGCAAGCAACAAATTGTGTCCTTTTATAAATGTGCATTTTAGAATACACGTCAGTGAAGCTTTAAAACTAATAATATTGGTTGAATGCAGTGTTTACAGAAATGAGGGGGAAATGCCCTAGAAATGTAATCTGCTGAAAACATTTAAAAAAAAGAAGGCTGTTCTCCAGTGGTTGAAGTAGTTTGAAGCAGAAGGAGCCTCTCACCCCACCAGCTGAGGAGGAGGGGGAGCTATTGGGAAAGGCTGCGCCCCTCTGCTTTTTGGCAAAGCAAGGATATAGCTGCACTCTTTCCAGATCCCCTTTAGTTTGACTCCCTTGCCATTCACTTTTGGGCAGAACTCATCCCTTTCAACTGAGATTTCTGCTTAAAAACTGATGACCCCATGTTCATGCTACAGTGCAGCCCAAACCTCTCACCCCCACCACTGCTGTTAGCGACAAAATTGCCATTGTCTTGCATGGTGCAGGATCAGATCTCCAGGGCCTGATCCAAATCCCACTGAAGTCATTGGGAAGACTCGTAATGACTTCAACTGGCTTTGCAGAAGTCCATAGCGTTTTGAACCTGCAAGGTTAATGGGAGTTCTGCCATCAGAAGGTTTGAGGGATTGTGCCCTTCCACATCACATTAACCCTTTAGCAACAACCCTCTATCAGTTGACAACAGTTAGTGTTACACAATTTTAAGACCTTAGAGGGTCAAACTTGAACATCAGTCAACTAAACATGAAAGTAAAAAGAGCATTTTCTGCTCCCACAGTATATGACAGTAACATGACTATTTATAACATTACTGCTTTGGCTTTTTAAATCAGGAGTCTGTGGTATCACTTCCTGTTATAACAGAAGAAACTCAACTCCATGAGGAACATTCCCCCTCTCCCCCTTTTAGGGTGGAAAGTAGCAGAATACAAAACAGACCCTCAAGTCTGGGAATTTTTCTGTCTGGAATAAACAGAGCCCCAAACCCCTAAAACTCTCTGTTTTGTTAAGCGAGTCATGATATCCAACCATCGAGTGCACTTGTTTTGCGTACACAAAAAATGTCCTTTAAAAAGCATACAGCTCCAATATTTATATACAGATTAAGGTTGGCGGTAAAACAACATGAAAAGACCAAGGTGTCTCTCACAGCTCTGTATTCAAATCTTCTTGAGCAGTCAAGTAGCAAATTGGTGTAGTGTAAGAAGGAAATGGACACAGAAATATACATGCAAAAAAAAAAACAAACCCAAAGAAAAAAAAAACAACCCTGCAATCTGGATATTAGATGGATACACTTTTCCTGAAATTTTTCTTTGATTCTTTAGGAGGAATTGATGGATTCTGTTGCTCATCAGCTATGCTAGTGTCCAACAGCTTTTTAGCCACTATCAGCACAAGGTAAGAACCTTAGCTGCAACAGATAATCAATCTAATTAGTACCCTGAACAATTCTCTTTCAGTTAATAGTTCTCGTTATAAAGTTGGACCTGACTGCAATTTTGGGGCCACAGTATTTCTTTTATTAACAAATATAGCATATCAATGCAGATTTGCTGTTTTCTAAAAATTATAAATGGTCAGATAATTAGTTCAGCAATACACAAAGTGCATCTATTTTGGTTCTTCCATAGATCACCTGCTTTTGCAAGTTTAACTCCTTCACAGTTTAAAATATTGTGAAGAAATTATGTCTATATTTTTATGTAGAACAATTTATATACATACACAAATATATATATGTGTGTGTATATATATATACACACACACACACACACACACACAATTCTGTACGTTATATAGTCATTAGTGAATTAGTAAGAGCTTTCCAGACAAGCAAGACTATATGAATTAGATATGGGAAAGCCCAACTGTCATTTCTCTCATTTCCCACACAGTTACCATGCTTTTGATTTTCACCAGAGGAAGCTGACAGGTCTTTCTGTTGAGTGAAAAACTTTACAGTCAACATACTGATGATTCTGGACATCTTGATGAACTCTGAATGCCACGTCACTAACCACTGAACGTATTCACTCTGAAATGTTATTGCAGGGTTACGGAGTATCTACCAATCACTAAGAGTCAATGAGGTTTTCTTCTCCAACAAGTGGTACAAACATATAAATAAGTATTTTAGCACAAAATATACAGCTTAACATGGGGCAAGTTCATGTATAAATAAAAGCTAAAGGCCTATTGGTGAACTTTAAAGGCCAAGAGTTCCTCAGAGTGCATGTTGTTTAAGGAACGCAAGTCGGGTAATTTCAAAAGAAGTTTTGTAAAAATAGAGGCTTCGTTTGGATGGTTTTTCATAATTAAGGTCCTTAGTGCACGAATTAGTGTCTCCTGCAGCGCCTCCACAGAGTTAACATTTTCTATTCCAGATCGATCTAAAGGGAAAGGGAGGGAGAAAAAAAAAAAAACAAGTGGGAGAAAAGCCAGGCAGTCATAGCTTGCAGATAAAAAGCAGTTACAAGTCAGTTGTCCATATCAACCAATATAGGAAAAAATGTGAGCCAAGACTTTCAAACCTGGGTGGCTCAAGCGAGTCTCCCACATCCTTATTTAGGCCCAGATTCAGCAAATCTCAGACACAGGCAAGCAGTCCCATCTCTATTCAGCAAAGCAAAGCACTTATGTACTTTACTGAAGAGAGATGGATTTAAGCACATGCTTGAAGGAAAGTATGGGCTAAAGTGCTTTGCTGAATCAGGGCCTTAGCTGTATAATGAAAGTAGCCTAACATTTTGGAGGTGCTGCACAGCCAGCAGCTTCCACTGACTTCAACAGGAACCGCAAGTGCTCAGCACTGCAGAAAATCAGGTCAAAGAAAGAATTTAAGAGCCTAGCTCTAAAGTCCTGTTTTTGACTATCATCATCTTGGGGAAGCTATTTGAGCCAAGTGTTTGGTTCAGCAGCCACTGATGAATGGAAGCAGAGCCAGTTCAACACTTTATAGGACTGGGCCCTATCTCAAGTTATATAGTTAGTTAGCCAGCATTGAGAACAGAACACGTCCCGGGAGACTGCTGCACTAGAACATGTTTACTATCTAAAGCTCTCAACATCCTTCCCTTTTTCAAGAAAAAATATTCCACTCAGATTCTGCCTGTCTCAAACACAGAACGTGGGTGCAGTTTGTGAGAGCATCTAAGGAGCCTTCTCCCCACACTCACATGGCTCAGACAGAAATGCAGCTCTTGTACACTTGGGAGCACGTGGAATCCCAAAGGTGGATGCGAATGGAGGCATGGCCACTGCTCCAGCTTCTCTTATGTATTGGCTAGCAAAATGGGGGACAAGGAGAGAATAAGCTGCATTCCCAAACAGCTGTAGAAGCTGCCCAGCAGCCTCCATCTAATGGTGCTGTTTTGGTTTTTTAAACACTTAGTGTATCACAGCAACAACATTGGAGAGAATGGGATTACTCACCAGTGGGACTATTCAAGTGAATAACTGCTCACCCATATGGCCCTTAGAAAATGAATTGCTAGGTCTGATGGTGTACTCAAAAATCAATAACCTGGGAACTGTTTAAGGGCATTGTCCTTAATGTCCTGCATTCCTCACACCCTGGAAACTCCCAGTGATACTAGGAACCATATTGGGAGTTTGGGATGTGGCAGGAATGCAACTTGAGGCCCAAATCTCAACTCTGATATTTTAGCATTTTATGGCAGCAGAAAACACAATTTGATGGTCTTTAAAGTATTTTGTCAAGTTCCAGATAGACTAAAAGTGACCATTTCAGGAAAACTGGGTCAGTTCCACCAAAGAATTGAGTGTCATCAATTCCCACTGATTTCAATAGTTAAGGTTGGTCATCATTTTAAAGACTTGACAAGCTCTTCAATGCACAAGGTATGGTTCATGATGTAGACAACCCTATTGCTAATAGAGATTCCGATCCAATTGCAGGATAGAGACTTTACCAAAAAAAGTGAAACTACTAAGCTATGTACCAGGCTTTGAAGACATCTCTGAGGTAAAAAGGACCTGGTTCTCCAATTACCCACGCTGGTGTAAGTCAGGATTAACTTCCCAGAAGTCAAGTTACACCTGTGTAAAACTGGCATAAGCGAGGGGAAAATCGGGCCCATAGTTCTCACTCTCAACCTATTATTTGTCTGGCTGCTGACACTTTTTGGAAAGGATATTTTACTACAGCAGTGAGACAGCAGCAGAAAAAGCCAGATATTTTTCTTTTAAACAGAAGTTTGGGTTCCATAGTAATAGTAGAAAAGTCCTAAATATCTGCAAATCAGAACTGTTTTTCACATATGCAATTTCCCCTTGTCCAGAGCTATCAAAGTTTAAACTACAGGCCGCCAAGAATTTAGAAAAGGACCATTAAATCCTTCAAGCCAACTTAATTAGGCTTAAGGTATATATTTTACAGGGGCCTTCACTCTAATGACAACTGTATTCAAAGTCTGGCAAAGGTATAGATTAACTTTCTTTCCTTACCAGCAGAGACCAGGACAACTGCTGTAAACAAACTCATTTCCTCATCATTAAGTTGCAGGCCACTTAGTTTCTCGCTAAATTCAAACATGGAGTTGAGTAGATCGCCAGCTCCCATTGAATGCAGATCATCCACACTGTACTTCTTTCCACTAAGGAAGGTGACAGTACGTTCCTTTGCATCAAATAAAGATGCAAACCGTACCATTAAAACCTGGCAAAAGACAGAAAAGAAAATATAGGTAGATTTGTATAGCTCTAAGAGAAAATAAACTAATTTTACAACTATCTAATAGTTCATTCCTATCACTTATCATTTTGATTAGAAATAGACAATACCCCACTTAGCTCTAAAGAATGATGCAAGCTACGTCCCTGAAATCTGGGAGAATAAGGCAAAGAATAAACTTTGCCTCCTTGTTCTCAGCTGCACTGTGAATTTTTTCCATGTGGCATGGCTAGTAAGGTTCCATTTGCTCAATGTTTAACAACCCCCGACATGTTCCATGGTTTAAATACAATGTGCAGAACTGCTACTTTCTGACTTGGATAAACTAAAACAAACTTCATTTTAAGATGTCTAACTCCTTGCTTTGTGTTATGGCCTTGATTTTTTTCCCCTCTCAAAATCAAAGTAGGCTGCTGGTGTGCAGAGACTGCCTGTCACCCTGACCAGTACTGTCTTACTGTTTACTTGCACTACCCCATCTGTCTGTATCTACCTGTCGTCTTTTGTCTTACGTCAAAGTGTAAGTTCTTTGGGCAGGGACTCTTGGTAGCACCAGGACACCTGTATAATGCTAGGTTAGGTGCTTAGGAAAGGGATCCTTGAAGGCCAGTAAGTTGTGGGGGAGCCACCTGGTGTGAAATGCTGAATGGGAGGGAGATTAGGACCAGATCCACAAATGCATTTGAGTGCCTAACTCCTATGATCTGGGCCTTAGGCAACTGACTGACAGGCTAAAGCTAGGCACATCCTTCGGCTCACGATTCTCAGCTGGACTCTCTCCTGGAGTTAAGCACCTAAGCCAGGTCAGCCCATGCCCCAGCAGTCCAAACCCAAGACCTTTCTCATCAAAAATGAGACACACCCACACAGCTGATCACCCAGTTGTTAGAGCTCTTATCTGTGCTACGGGAGGCCTGATTTCAAATCTCTGTTTTGTCTGATTTGGAGCAGGGGCATGAACCAACATGACCCACATCCCAAGTGCTTGCCCTAACCACCAGGCTCCTGGCTTTTCTGGGGGCTTGGTCAATCTCTCCTCTTGAAGTTATTCCGTTTATCAGCTATTCATTGGAACAGGAATCTGAACCTGGGTCTCCCACATCCCAGGGGTGTGCCCTACTCACACAACTTAATCCCGTCCCGGTTGTCTCTTATGACGAACAGCGGATCTTAAGTGTGCTCTGAGAATGCCTCTAGGAGTGGGCCTCACTGGGGACATGGGGGAGGAGGGGCAATCTAGAGACTTCTGTTTAAGCAAGGGTTTGGTGCAGCTTGTTAGCTGTAGGACAGCATCAGGACCTAGGTGGCTCTGTGCACGCCTGCAGATGGAAACTCTATGTGGTTAGGCAACAGCTGAGCACTGACTGACAAGTTATAACTGGCACCTAAATGGTGGACTCAGGTGCCTATAGAGGCAGTAAGGCACCTAAATACCCTTATGGATCTGGCCCATGAGCACTATAATATTATGGGTTCACTTTCAACAGAGAAATATATGCTGTGGTGAATTTTAGCATCATGAAGAAGCCTATGCACCAATGAAGCCTGCAAACTACAGTTTAAATGGGACATAAACAGTCTGGGACTGGCCTGCTGCAGAGGGGAATTTCACTGCAAGGTGCTGAACACCCCCTGCCTCCACCATTTTCTCTGGAAACTGAAAATGCTCAGAACTTCACAGGATTGAGCTTCAGAAGCGTGGAGTCACTAGCCTAAAATAACACGGCTGCTACTCTGTAGCCTAAAATAATGATTCTTCTAGGTGAACAGGGCATTAATTCTGGTCTTCAAACCATATGGCCCTCTCCTCAGCTGCTGTAAACCAGCACAGTTCAACTGAAGTGCTTGAGGCTATGCTTGTTTACACCAGGGGAGGAGCCAGAGCTAAAATCCAGAGTGTAAAATAAAATCTAGACTCCAGATAGGAATTTTAGGCAGTATGTCAAACTGGTGTTTTCAAAAGGGGCCTCAACCATTTGTGCTTGTGCATGACTGTGTCTTGGAAGGTATCTCATTTGTACTCATGTACAAGTACTCACGCACAAAACTACACACAAGTGACTGTACTTGTACAAAGAGAGGCTGTATTTAGAAAATTTGGCTCCCCGATGTTCCAATCTATATTAACCACAAATTCAGTGACTCTTGGGATTGTCTTTCACAGGCTTATCACTTTCGACTATTGTAATTTTGGTTTTGCATTTAAATTTTGTTCAGACGCCCAGAGGCCTTTTGACATTGGTACCGTCCCACTGACATCTAACTATTCATTACATTGTTATACATAAACAAGGGAATAAAGGTAAGCACGTGGCCAGCTAGGGCTATTTATTATTTTCCAAGGATACGTCTGAACACGGAGGGTGCCTTTGCATATGGAAACATTTTACTGATGATGCTGATCACTGGCGTGAAGAAAGATGAATGGGGCTCACAAGTTCAAGTGCTGAAGTGCCAGAGGGAAGGTTTAAACTTGCTAATGTGGTGGTTCTGTTTTAAGTTATCCCCCTGCTTGATGAAGGTCTCTGCTCTGTGGAACCTGAGCAGAGCCTAAAACATTAAGAATTTTTCAAACAGGGATCAGTCTTTTTGTGTAAATCGAGCAGGAGTTTTAATGGTTACTGCAGGCAAAGATGTGCTGGGGAGAGGTGATATTGTAGGCTAAGTACAAATATGGTAATGAAAACATAAGGCAGGGCACTGGAAGGGGGAGCAGTCAGAAGCAAAGAGAAACTAACACAGAGAGGCCAGGACCTGGGTCTGAGTTTCACAGTGTAACACGTACCTCTCACTCCAACAACTGACCATTCTAGAGCTGTATAATTTAATGCATTATCAGTGAAGAAAGCAAGGGACCCAACAACTTTCAGGAGAAAATAATATCTTCAATGCAAGTAAACACACAGTCCTATATCCCTGCTTAAAAAGAAGTGTTACAGAAACCAGACCTGTCTGAACGAGACCTTGAATTCTGTGGGGTCAGGTCTCCTCCAGTCATGCAAGCTTTAACTCCACTAATAATAGTGTGCATCACACACACAGGAGGACAGGTCCCTAAATAAAGGTCATCAAGTGAGAGCCACTGACTAGTTGTAACACCACATCAGGAGTCCTTGCATTATTAACCAGCTGATGCCAATTTATGTACAGTACATAACGAGCATATGTAAGCATGTCTTGTCATAAAGAGCTGGTGGTGCTAAGGCCCACTACTAATGACCCAACTATCAGCCACACTGCAGACACTATATAGTACCTACAGCAGGGGTGGGCAAACTTTTTGGCCTGAGGGCCACATCTAGGTATGGAAATTGTATGGCAGGCCATGAACGCTCATGAAACTGGTGGCTGGGGTGCAGGATGGGATGCGGGCTCTAGGGTGAGGCCAGAAATGAGGCGTTCAGGATGCCGGAGGGGGCTCCAGACTGCGGCAGGGGGTTGGGAAGCAGTGGGGAAAGTGAGAGCTCCGGCTGGAGGTGTGGGCTGTGGGGTGGGGCTGGGGACGAGGGGTTGGGAGTGCAAGAGGGTGCTCCGGGCTGGGACTGAGGGGCTCAGTGCCTGGGAGGGAAATAGGGGTGGGGCAAGAAGTTGGGGCATGGGAGAGGGTCAGGGGTGCAGGCTCCGGGTGGCGCTTACCTCAAGCAGCTCCCAGAAGCAGCAGAATGTCCCCCCTCTGGCTCTGTGTGCTGCCCTGTCCACGGGCACCGCCCAGTCCACAAACACTGCCCCACAGCTCCCATTGGCCACAATTCCTGGCCAATGGGAGCTGCGGAGGCAGCACTTGGAGCAACGGGCAGTGTGCGGAGCCCCCTGGCTACCACTACACGTAGGAGCTGGAGGGGGGCATGCTGCTGCTTCTGGGAGCGGCGTGGAGTGGGGCAAGCCCCTGACCCCACTCCCCAGCTGGAGCAGGGCAAGTCCTGGACCCTGCTCCCCAGCGGGAGCTCGAGAGCCAAATTAAAACATCTGGAGGCCCTCCGGGCCATAGTTTGCCCAGCTCTGATCTACAGTGTAGCTATTATATTGCTGAGTAAAGTTCCAGCTAGTGACACCAGGTATACTAGAGACTCCAGTGACTGCAGTACCCCCGGTTACCACCGGAGGGACTCCTGCACAGATGGAATCACTCTAGCCCCATCAGGTCTTTCTGCAGGAGAGACTTCAGACAGCAGAGGGAACAGGTGCAGAACAGGGAGCGAATAATTCAGATTAGATCCACAGAAGCAAGGTTGCTGCTTGCAGGTAGCTATTTAAAATAAATAAATGATGAGTTCTGGGGTGAGGGAGGAGGTGGAGTAGAGTTCTCAGCTGTCTAAGTCTGGGAAAAGGGTTTCTGATTGAAAAGTTTTGCTGAGCTGACACAAAACCATGAATCCTGCTGGGGCTTAAGTTAAATTAACAGGCTCCAGATGCGAACAAGATCCTCAGCTGGTGTTATCTGTTATAGCTTTATTGACCTTAATGGTTATATGCCATTATACCCATTGAGGATCTGGCTCCATCTCTCTAACGGAGCAATCGCATATCCTGGGGGAAATCTGATTCTAGATCGAGACACATGCATCTCTATTAATAAGGCATAAGATTGCTGGTCAGTCAGCCCAACATCTAAAGCATGAATGATGTTGGCAAGGCATTTACTGTGATTCTCACCTCAAATGTCCCAGCCTTTAGAAGATTGACCTGGTCGTGCTGGGAAAGATCTCGGAACCCTGGAATGCGTTTTGCGAACTCCACCACTTCTTTCACTGCAGGGGTGAAGCTCATTGAAAATTCTTCCCAGACTTCATGGCCAGACTTACTTGGGTCCACAAAGGGAGTCTTGCTCATTGGACAAACCTAGAATTTGCACACACACAAAAAACCCTCTTCAAATTATATTCCACATTTTAACCAATCTTTGAAAGAAACAGACTCGTTGCTTAGGAAATCATCGTGCTAATGATACAACAGATAAAATAGAAATATTCATTAGTTAAGTAACAGGGATATTTCATGCAGCTCCATTAAATATCAGTTTAAAATTTTGCTAACTTTGGCTGCTCCAACAATGTAATTAGGGAAAGCTGCTACCATGCAGGGAATCGAAACTGAACACCCCATTTCTGATCTCTCTCTCTTTGGCTTCTATAGTTATCCCTGAATCTGCCCTCACTTACTCCTCCGTAAACCAGGATCAAAGAATCTAAACTGCTTTTTTACTGCTGGAATGGGCGGGGAAGAGAATGCTAGTGGGAAAGCATGTTCAGACCCTGGCTGTCATCTCAAGGACAGCTGTGACAAAGAAACCCCAGTGTCAAGCAAGCTCTGCTCAGAGTTTAGGAGAGTAATCATGATACACCAGACTTGTCTGAAATCTAGGCAGACTAACAAGACTGAGACTACTTAGTAACGCTGTAAAGCCTACAGCGACAACTGGAGGTCTGAGCCCTGCTGGACTAGGCACTGGCCACATCAGTAAAGAAGTAGCTTACAAATAAGGGGATTCTCAGGAAGCTGAGAAAAGCTTGAAGGATTGTCAAAAATTAGGAGGTGGAAAAATTTAGCCAATTTGTACTTGAGGGTTTGCAATTATGGAGCATCACAGAACAAGAACTGGAGTATTTCCTATGTTCCCCCTACCAGTCTGTTCCATCTAGAAGGACAGAAAGAGAGAGTCTACTTTAAGGAAAAGGAGGCAGCTACTGCAAGTTAAGGGAGGGGAAGGGGGGATTTAAAAATGGGGCAAAGGGAGGGAAATATGCAGCATTGTTGTTTGACTTAAATCAGTTAGGGTGATCAAAGAGGCTGCGATAAGGAAATGCTTTCTGGTATGATGCTGCTACTGAACACTCCTAGATGAGTGGGGATAAAGAAAGGGAGGGACCCGTGCTCGTAAATCCTATCACTGGCTCAGAGTTTAACTTGTTGTAGGGGTAGAAGGATAGGTTTGCCGTGGACAGCCTAGAACCCTCCAAATCCAACTGTTTTAAGTAGTTTCCATAAAAACACCTGCTCTCAAATAAATAAATCAATAAATCTAGCCCTAATAACAATAAAATAAAATTAAAAAATGACCTGCCGGACAAGATGAGCAAGTACTAAAAGACCCTAGTAAAAACAGACTTAAATCAACTAGATTGTCTCTAAGGATGAAATCCTGACCCCATTGAAGTCCTCACTGACTTCCAGGGGGCCAAAGTTGCACCTCAGAACTTGTACTTGGATATTTTTTAAAATATATTTCAAGTTAGTGTATCTAACTTTGTAAATTATTTTGAAGGTTTTATCCCCAAGAGAAAAAGGGTGGAAAAGAATTTAATGATTCATAGGGCTCACTTTTCCAAGAAACCTACTGTAACCCGATTTTCAACTATATCTTTTATGTACTTTAGTTGAAAATAGACTATCTGGCAGCTAAAAGTGTTGTTAGAAGAACCGTATCAAATTGCTTGATTTCAAATCCCATACACAGTGTAAGCTGCTGATCTGTATCTAGTAGTTCTTTGCCCCTAAACTCTGTTGGGTCCTATCTGGGTCTCCACTATGGACCAAATTCATCTGTATGCTACTTCACTGATTCTGGGGCTACATTTGGCCCCATCTGTATTTATAGATTAAAAAACATGGAAAAAATGTCTCCCTGAACCAGCAACAACAGACATTACTGTACCAGGTGCATTCTCCCTCCAGTGTTGCGTGAGTATATATTTATGTTCTCATTTGCCAGAAACCCATCTTCTGGGATCCTTTCACACATTCTTTGAGTATAACCATTGGTAAAGTTGATACAGTGGCCATTTGTCAAACAAACGGTGCGCCCATTTGGATAATGCATTACATTTCTCCCTTTGTATTGTCCAGCAAGAAGTTGCTCACTTTCAGTATAATGGGTGTCACTAAGCCCACTGCTACAATAGTTACTATTCAAACTATATTGCTCAGGGTTCTTTGGAATTCTTTCCCCGCTCTGGGGCTGCCTGGCCTCAGCTGGGCTTTCTGATTGTTCCTGGTTGTACATGAAGGTGTCCTTGTGGGCTCTGGTCACCATACCAATCACTTCTTCCTTCGCAATGTCAGAGGGAGGAGGAGGAGATGGACTTTTGATGTTTTCCAGCTCTTGTTGGGGTTTGGATGTAAGCTGTTCTTGAGACGATGGCAGCGCTTGCTCTTGATGTTCTGTTAATGTTTCATTTGGCAAGTGACCATTGAACTGGCTGTTCATCATGGTCTTCATGGCACTTTGCATTTCAATCAGCATCCTCTGTTTTTCATGTTTAGGAATGCGGCCAAATCGAACAGCTAAGAAAGAAAGAAAGAAAAAAAAAAAAGGTTTTAGTTACACATGTGCACACCAAATTCAGTCATGAAAACCACTACCCACAAAACAGATAATCTTGCCTTTTTACGCTCAGACACTAATCCTGATCTCATTTGCATGGCTGTATATCAGCAGTAACTCCACTGATGTCAGTAAAGTTAACCTAGTGTAAAGCTGGTGTCACATTAGAATCGGGTCCAAGATCATCTTGTTATGCACCACTGTTTATATGTAAAATGAAGGCAGCAAAATATTTATAATATAACAAAAGTATCTGTATGTCCCTTTTCTTGGTTATTCCAAACCAGGCCTGGTCTATACACACAGTTGCACCCAAATGTATGCTTTAAAACTGATGTAGTTAAATCAGTGCAACTTTGTCTGAAATTGCTTTAAACCTGGTTTATATCGCGTTAGCTTACATTTGTTGGACTAGTTCACCCGACAGAACCAGTTTTAAACTGACATACGTGTTCTTGTCCAGAAGTCTGGCATTTAATTAAACTGGTTTACTTAAATCAATTGGGTACCAGCCTGTGTGTAGACAGCCCGATAGGGGTTGTAGTCAATGATACTCAGAATGACAGCACAATTCTTTTAAATAAAGTTCGAAGTTAATTCTCCCTGCCCAATGAGTGTTAAATTTGTTCCTGTTCAGTATGAATCTGAGGGAAATAAAAAGTGAAACATGGTGGGGGGGGGGGGAGGGGGAGTTCTCAGCTCAATGAAATTTTGTGCTTTGGAAGCCAAACAATCTACATTTTCAGCACCTCACTAAAAACCATGGCACAAGGCAGACTTTCAGTGAGGCGTACGGTGATTTAGCAGTACAGTTTCAGTTACCATTAAAGTACTGCAGCTCTGTGCTTTTTCTTTGCACTGAAAACTTACTCCTGAAACTCTACTCTTTGTAATAGCCTTACGTTAAGTGACAATAAAAAGATAGCTTGCTGTGCGCCTGACCTAGCTCCTATTAAAGTCTTTCTATTGACTTCAGTGAGAGCTAACTTGGGCAACATTTCCTTTTGTTTAAAAATAAAACCTAGGAAACGTATGCAATACTCTGGACAGGATGGTTCAGATTCTTATCTCAGTTACACCAGTGTAACTCCACAATAACCCCACTGCCACCAAAAATGTTATTTTGGATATACACCAGTGTAACTGAGATCAAAACCTAGCCTAATACCCACAGAGGCGCTTAAAATAGTGTTTAACTCAGTAAAATAAACTAAGATTGTTCCATCAAGTCCCTCCATCTAGCAGCTGTAGCACATCCTATTGTATTAATCCCAAGTCCAGATGCTCAGAGAAGGGAGGGCTTTCTTAGCTATTTTATATATGGTGCTCAACATAGCCACACAGTGAAAAGACTAGCTAATCCACATGTAAGAGACAACATCAGTGTCAGAGTACAACAGGATTCAACTGTCCGTTTCTGCCTCCTTACGATCTTTGACACATTCTCTTTTGAGATGGGTGGCATGTGCAGCACAATTCACTTTTACAATGTCATTATTCAATTTAGGAACATACCATCTCTTGACATTCCAACAGACAAACATTTTTTGAAGCGGCACTGCTGGCATCTGTTCCTATTCATTCTCATTACAGAGCAGTTGGTATTCTTCAAGCACTTCTTATACTGAATGTTTTGCTGAATGCTTCTTCTGAAAAAACCCTGCAGATAAAAACCACAGCCTATTACCGTACATGTCAAATCTTCTATCAAGATCCAGCCATTTGCAAGTAAGCTTCACTTCCTCATATATACTTTCAGGGCCATAAGAAGTAGGCGCCACTCGTAGCACCTTACAACTTCTCATGACTGGTTTTCTCTCAGACAGTTTTGTTAGCACAGTGAAGCATAATGTGTAAGGAAGAACACGGTAGAATTAATACAATAAACTGGTTGTTTCTAACTATATATAACTGGTTGTTTCTAACTAATAAATTCTAAAAGTTTCCCCAGCAGTCAAAACTTAAGATCCAAGGATCTTCAGTATTATTATCCACATTATACTGATGGGGAACCAGCAGAGCTGAGAGGTTAAGTGACTTACCCAAGATCACACAGGATATCTGTGGCAGGGATAGAAATAGAATCCAGCTCTCCTGACTCCCAGCCCTGTATTTTAGCCACAAGACCACCTCTTGCACAATGTCTAGCCCCCTCCGTTCAAGAAAATAGCTTTCATATAACACCATTATTGCCAAAAGGTCCTTCACAGAATGGACCATTCATGGTGTTCCAGTGTCTGAGAACAGACCTTTGATCAAATCAGTGGACATGCAGGCAAACTAGTTTAGTTGTTCCGATGGGAAGGAATGGTGTATTCCCAAGCAGCTTGTCTTTTTAAATCAACCTGTGTATATTTTGAACTTTCTCAGATTAATGTTTTAATAGATTAATATAAATTTAACTTTTCAACATCATCACCTGCTTACCCCATGATTCCAATTGTTAACTACCCAGTGATTTGAAAACTAGCCAGCATCCACAACAGAAAGGAGACTATTATACTTTACCTTACAACCCTCACAAGCATGCACACCGTAGTGAAATCCTGAAGCAACATCCCCACAGACTTTACACAGGAGGATCATGCCATTAAATTCTAGAAACAGAAGAGAAGAAAGTGAGCATGAAAATCCAATGGTAACATTCTCCCTCATAGGCCTTGTCTATACTGGTGGCAGTACGTATGGTACATGTAGCTACACACCCCAATGAAAAAGAGCGTGGACCTGCTGGAGCCTTTCCCTGCAGTGAGGAAAGGCTCTGGCAGTGGGACACTACATTGCAACATAGATAGGGAGCACTGCTTGTGCACATAGAGAGCCGCATAGGGTATATACCCTAGGGTTCATCCGGGTCTCTACTCTTCTTGTCTAAGCAGTGCCTCATTGTCTCCACTGCTATTTATACATGTGCTAGCTGGGCGTGCAGTGTATGTATTCTACAAGCCACTGCAAGTGCAAACCTACTCATAGAACACATTTCTGCCCCTTAAAATGTGCTTTGCAAATGAGATACTGCAAATCAGTTCAATGTACAAGAAAGAGAGGAGACAAAAACAAGAACACAGGAAAACCCTGTACAACTCAGCAGGGATTAATTTAGGAAGAATCGCTGGCTAGAATGGGGAGAACACACATACACTGGGCTAACAGTGAATTTTTAATAAAGTAGCATTGCACTCAATGGTAGGAAAAAAAAGTCTGCTTACATTTATGAATTTTTAAAAGGATCATTTAGGAAACTAGGTCACCAAAGTTTGGGCTCAATCTGTCTTCCCATCAGGACAAGGAAGCCCATATAAATGTTGCAGTTTCCCCAACTGAGAATAAAGATCTTTTCTTAAAAACAGAAATATTAAAAGACACTGTTAACTTCAAAATCACATGTAGCAAACAAATAAGTTATTTTACCCTTTTACTAATAAAAACTTTGGCCACATCCTGCAACTGACTGCATGCAGGCAGTCCTCCATAGCCACACAGAGCCTCCCCATTGGGATGCACTTGCAGAATCAGGACCTTACATTCTTAAAGGTGAAAGGATTTTCTAAGTCCAATTTGCTTGCACTTCTTATGCTCTTTCTTTATATTTTGCATGTTTTGTTCCAGCTTGGATAATAAAGAATGGGACATTGCGAACTGTTCAGCATTGCCAAGTCTGCCAGTGACTTCAGGGGAGCAGAGCTGGACTAATGCCGAGTGCTAGAGCCAGTTGGAAAAATTTCAGTGGAACCATTTTCCATCTGAGACTGCAGTTTCATTAAAGTTCATATTGAAGCCTAAACGATTAACCTGCTTGCTTGCATACATATATCTTTTGTACAAAGGATCTACTGTTAGCGACCCTTGTCTTTCTGTTTTGGAAAGCTCTAACATTACTCTCACTATGTCCCTATCCAATTTCTGCGCGTCTTTTAAATCCAGTATGTCAGCCTGTACAAATTTAGTTGTAGCTATAGGGCATCTGGGACTAGGGCAGTAACAGAACATTCCTGATCTTTTTCTTTCCAGAATTCCCCTGATCGGACTCCTTCTCGGGCTAATTTATCAGCCTTCCCATTTTCTGTAGCACAGGGGTCTAATTCCAGTGAGCTTTTTTTTTTTTTTTTTACACTTTAAACAGCCACCCTGGAACAGTGATTGCTACTGATAACCAGTGGATGTATTTCATCAGCGATGAACATTTATCTCCCAACATTTATCTCCCAACATGGTAGAAACTCTGTGAGAGAATTGCATACCCATACGGAGTCTGAAAACAGATACTTCGGTAGGGGGTGGTGATGGAGAACTGCACACAGTACTCCAGCACACAAGCCACTGCTGCTAATTCAGCATATTGAACCAAACGTGGAATACATGAATATGCCTTCTCCCAGTGCTCTCCTTTCTCCTCGGGAGGAACTGCATAGATTCCAAACCCGGTATAAGGTTTGCCTTGATCATAATAACTACAACTGTCAACAAAGAAATGATACCTAATAATGGAATCTGTCTCCTGGATCAATGGTTGGAAAAGCTTTTGTTTTTCCTCCGCCTTAGATCCAATTGATCAAGATCAGGACACATGCGACTCTCTTTCATATTTTGTCGGGCAGTTGATAACAAAAATGGTGTCCTAATAGGTTTTACTGCAATATCTTTCCCTTGCAGCAGTAATGCCCAGTGGGCTAGGCGAGCATCTGAGACTTGCCCATCTTTTACCCTATTGAACAGTAAGAACTGAAGGGGAGTGTGTGATAAGTGTAATACGATCGGGCTCAGGCCAATTAGAAAAGAAAAGTGTTGTATGGCTCAACTGGTTGCCAATAGGTACTTTTCACAATTGTTATACTTAAGTTCAATTGATGACATTTAAATGTGAGGCACAGGCCACAGGTCCGATTTTCCCACACTCACCACTACCTCCAGATGATAGGGTATTTCAGGATTTGGAGTGATCAACACCGGAGCCTTGACAATGGCCTGTTTTAGCTGGGATACTACTTCCGTGTGTTGCTCAGACCATTTCCATTGGATGCTTTTCTTTAATAGTTGGTACAAGGGACCTGCAATGGAAGCAAAATTGGGAATGAAATTCCTGTAATACCCAGTAAACCCAAAAAGGATCTTAAAGTCATTGGGTCCAGTGGTAATGGCAATGTTTGGATTGCATCTACTTTCTGTTGTGCCGCGGTTCTACCCCATTTTGTCAGGGTGAGACCCAAGAAAGAGACACGGTTAGCCATTAGCTGTGCCTTGGCCAGATTGCACTTTAACCCTGCTTCCTTTAGGATCTGTAGGAGCTCATCAAGCCTTTCTAGATGCTCCTTTTTAGTCCGTGTTGCTAGACACAGGTCATCTACATATTGAAACAGAACAGTTGGTTTAGAAAATTGAGACAATACCTGCCTTATTTGCGCATGGAATAAAGCTGGAGAATGTTTATACTCTGGGGTAAACGTGTCCAGGAATATTAGACTCCCTGGAAACGAAATGCAAAACGGTACTGTGAAATGTGCGCCAATGGCAATGTCCAAAAGCTGTTACTGATGTCAAGGACAGTAAACCACACAGCCTCTGGATCAAAGGACTTGATTAAATCTGGCATCTTAGCCACTGTCGGGGCACAAGTGGGTGTGACCTGATTCAGGCGTCTATAATTAATTTTGAGATGCCAAAAACCATTTGGTTTCTTCATGGGCCAAATAGGGGAATTGGCAGTGCAAGTACATCTACGTAGTATTCCCTGTGTCAGTAAAGACTTGATAGTCTTTTCTATGTATGCGTTTGCCTGTTCTGGGCAAGGATATTGTCTTTGGGCTGATATATCTTCTCCTTCTACAACAATAGTGACTACCATACATTCACAATTATGTTTGTGTTTAGCAAAGGCCTCTGCATGCTTGCTAAGTAACTCCTGTAACTCAGGTTGGTCTGCATGGTTAGCCGCTATTTTGTTTAATTCATAACCCTCAGGTTCAGAGTCCACCATTGGAGATACCATGCCACTGTCAGGTATGATCACTGGTGAGTTATTCTTTGCCTGTTCTACAGTAAGGCACAACAATTGGTTACCCAAATTAAGAACATATCTGTTTGGAAATTAGGAAATTAGTTCCCAACAGGCAATTCCTTGGGTCTGCTAATTTCATCAACGCAAAGGTATGAACCTTTCTTAGGTGACCTATCTGTACTTCAATGGGTATAGAAAGCATGGTAACAACCTGATTACTTGCAAAAGTTGCAAGTATTTTTGTAGGCCCTGATGACAGAGAAGAGAATCTAGGATCCTTAAAATGGATAATACTGATTGCTGCCCCAGTATCTATAATAAAATTCCTGTGTGGCCCCCTACCACTTCAGATACTGGGGTCTCTTGCTTGCATCTCTGTCTAAAGGGGCTATGACTACGCTCGCAGTTGATTGGCATCATGCCAATTTGTGGAGTATGCAGACAAATCATCTACAGGCTCTCCTATCTCTTCGGAGGCAGCCAACTCTGGAGGAGAGGCTGTCCACCGGAGAGAAGAAAATGGGTCAATGGAGGCCACTGGACAGTTTTAGGGTGCTGGGCCTTGGTCTTCCATCATCAGCTCATTCACGCATGCTTGGAGTTCTCGAATATCCCGTTGTTGAGCCTCAAGCGTCTGCTGCACTGTTTTAAACATCATTACAACTGAGTCCTCATCTTTGTGGAGAGGTGGTGACTTGGGTCTTTGCAGGTGTGAAGTATTCTGTGTGGCATCTGAAAAGAAAGGAACACAATCCCGGGCCCCTAGATAGGATCCAAATGCATAATCCTGTTGAGGAGCACACCCACTTGAAGATCCAGGATTATTATGTGGGTTAGGGTCATTTTACCAACGCTGGTACTTAGGAAATTTAGGAAACCCTCAACCTAACCCTGGTTGAGGTCCCTCAATCCTCACATTAATCCTCATATTAATCCTGGGATTAATTTGTGGTTCGTGAAGTATTGCAACAGGGGTCCCCGCCAACCTATTTTAGGGCCTCCTTGAAAATATGCCTTGGCCAGTAAGGCTAATACCTCTTTAAACAAATGTCATCAGTTATATGCATGTTAACCATTTCCCGTAAATAGGGAAGAGAGTTATTAACCAACAAACTAACGTATGGTGGCTCATCTGTTTCCTCTTTCATGTGACTGTGCCATGCTGCACTTAACCGCAGGCGAAATTGATGTGGGGACTCATTAAATCTCTGCTTTAGGTTAGAGAGGATGGCCACACCAGCTTTCCCTGGATGTTGATTGTGTTCCAATAAGGCTACTGTATCTTTAAAAGATGTCTCTCCTACCCTAAACTCAGGTGGCAAAGTACTCCATAATGCTTGATTTATTGTGCGTTGTAAGATTTTAACTCAATCTTCCCTTGGTAAGCCAAACACTTCTGCTGTTTCTTGTACACATTGTGAATGCATTGCAACTGAAGAATCCTCCATCATCCCTACTTGCTTAGCTACCAGATCTAGGGTCTTAATGTCTGTAACTGCTGCTACAGGACAATCAGAATTAGAATCTGAGGATCTTCTCTCCGGATCAGGATCTTGACTTCTATCTGAGCTCGAATCTATAACTTCTCCGTTTTGACTTCTTCTACCCAAATTCATGTTTTCCTCATCTGAGTTATCAGAACTTTCCACTGGAGATAATCCTGAATGAGCAGGATAATTTTCCATAAAACCTCTATGTCCTATACTCAAGGCATCTCCACACTGATGCAGGACATCTCTTAGTCTGTTAAGGTCTGGTGTAGTAGGATGTTCTACCCGTACACCAGGTGATACCAGCATATACCAAGGGAGTGTAGAGGGGCCACGAAATTCTCAGGACCTAGGCAAGGTTGATGATTGCTCAAATGCCAATAAATGTCCACCCAAAGGGGCTGGATCTCCTGATCTATATGGTGCTAGTGTAACACTGGGTGGAGAAGCAGGAATTACATTCCTTGGTTGTTGTATCTCTCACTGTTGTAACTTAGAGATTACTACATCACATGCACTAGCTACTTGTGTCACTTGTAACACTGCATCTTCTAGTCCCTGAACAATCACAGTCTCTAAAGGCACTCCCTCTTCACTGCTACAGTAGGACACTAACAGAGGAGAGGATATTTCCTCCCCCTTTGCTCTGTTCATCTCATCCTTTACATCACTAGTCGCCTCCTCTATGATGCCACTCAACTCTGCCTCCTGTGGTGCCACCTTGGGACTTCCTTTTTTCTGTCTGCGGACTGCTGGTAGCTTCTGCACTGCTACTTTCCTCTTCTGACCCTCCCAGTGGCTCCTCAGACTCAATCTCCAACTCCGCTCCTAAAGGTTCTGCATCAGCCTGAGCTAATTCTCTCGCCCTATTTCTAGTAATTGGCCCTGCAGGTTTTTCTATCGCCGTTGGTTCTACCATGCCAATAGGGATGGGAATAGATTCCTTATCCTCCTTTTTTCCAACTCTCTGATTCTTTCCAACAGTGTCGATGGTCTGATTTATAGCCCTCCAGCGATTTTAAGCTGGCATCCAAAGTTTGCTGGGCTTTCCTGAGTAACTCTAATTTTTTATTCAGTTTCTTTCCCAGCGAATTACAAGCCACGAGCAGACATTCAACAGCTATTCCCTTTACCAGTTTAGCCTTTCCTTTTTTCTGCTCTGTTTCTACATCAAATACCTCACTCACAAAACCCCATGGGTTACAATGCTCAGAGATCATCTCGCTATTCTTCAACTGTTCTAAACCTCCTCCATGTTGCTGAATGTATTTTTTATGGCAAAGTTTTCTAAAGCCATACTACGAGCAACTCCAACAGACTCTACTCTTTCCCTTGCTCCACTCACCTTAATACGTAACACAGAATTCATTTTAATTCTAAAACTTCACTAGCTTATGTAATAAACTATAACGAATACTCTGCTGTTTTTACTCTGAAACTGAAGGCGTCCCTTCACAGAAACAACAGGAAACAATACCCCAAACCAGTTTTTACACTTAGTTCAATAAGTCCCAAATGAATGATAGAGAGGTGGGGGTACATTCCCTCTCTTTCCTCGATGGCTCGTAGCTGATCGAGAGGTCTTTTCCCTCTGTCGGGATCTGCCAAACAGCTGGGGAATACTGAAGCAGATGGATCAGAGGTGCATCCCAGGAGAGTTTAGGGGACTGAAATAAGGAGCTCGAACCGTTCAAGTTCTGAATTATTGCAGCTTCTTGGCAGCAATTAATAACTAGGTTTATCAACTCCCCCGCCACCACTAGTGTGGGTCATTGGACCCAATCCTACTGCTAATATCTTATCAGTACCATTCATTACAACTTCAACCTTTAACAAAGCCCCTTAAAAGCGCATAACACGTTAAATAATAACACTATTTACTGTTTATAATATTACTCTTTATCTTGCAAGATTAAATTTAAAACCTCTAAAGTAAAATTCTAAATCAAACCACAATACAGAACCAGAAATACTGGGACTGCTGCCAAGCCACAGTCACAGGAAATCAGGCTCCTGTTCTCTTAAGAGTGAGTGAGACACACAATGTTGCTCTCTAACTTTCTGTAAATTTAACCATTTACTTATGCCTCAGGTGAGATTTTCAGGAGTCTAAGGATGCCTGGAATCCCTGAAAATTCCTGTCACACACTTCTCGAGTCTCCTGGCTGGCTCACCAGTATGTAGCCTGATTTAGGGTGTGTTAATATTATTAATTTGGATAATATGGGTTTTTGGCTCACCAATCTGTTTGATCAGAAGTTAAAAGTTCTTGTCTCAAATCAGGCTCCACAGAATTTACAAAGGACCCTTGGGGGTGTGACAGGAAGCTCACACTGAGACAGATATAGCCGTAAAGACTTTTTATTAAAATCAATGAAATAGTAAGTAAATGGTAAAATAATCAGAGTTACAAAGTTACAGCTGTATTACTGTTATTCAAAATATACATATGGTAATACAGTATTATATGCTACAAAGCTTTGGTTAATATACTCACACCCTTCCTTGATGACCTGGTGGTGAGAGACACAGGACCAGCCCCGCCTCTAACAGTTCAGGTTTCTCAACTCTTGAGTGAGTGGTGCAGAGCTTAGAAGAAACTAATGCTAAGAGCTATCAAAGCGAACTTAGAGTTTACTTAACTAACTTAAACTTAAAACCTAATAAACAAAACTAAGAACAAAAGTTTAGGGAAACCAAGCTTAGCCTAGTCCCCTTGGAACTTAAAGTTTGAAAAGAAAATGAGTACGACCTACTAATAGTTAGTAGTCATCATGGATAAATAGCATAAACTAGTGAGGTGAGTCACCTCTTTTATAGGGCTCAAGTGCAGGGAATCCTTCCTCCTATGCTCAAATATGCCTCAAAAATGTTAGGGTACCCTTACTCCATAGGCTAATACATTCATTTATGACATGTACATACGCACGTATGTTATTTCTGTTCTTTTAGTCATTTCAATTCTTTCCTTGTGGTGTACCTGTTAAGTTGGTGGCTACAAGAAAAAACCCTACCATTCTTCCATTGTCTGTCTGTTTAGATAAAGGTCTTAGACATTCATGGGTGGCTTACTATTTAGGTAAAAGATCTCAAAATGTAGGCCAACGTTGCTATCTGGGTGAAAGGTCCCAGATATAGATAAACTAACTTTGCCTTAGCTTAACATACAGGATATAGCATTACAGCCAAACTTATTTCAATATAATATTTCTATAAACCTATTACAACAGACAAAATACTTAAACTATTAGAAAACACACACACACACACACACATTATATAAGCAAGCAAGCAGGTTAATCCTTTAGGCTACAATATTTAGTCCCTAAACAGAACACGAACAAACGTCAATCTTGAAATCCTTTGCAAAAGGGAACTTCTGTCCTCTGCATAGCTCTGCTAAGCGCTTTTAAAAATCTCACCCTAAAAATCAGTTAAATCAATCTCAATTTTGTTTACAGCCAATTTCACTTTCAGGTTCTTATGCCCCGATTTTGCAAACTGCAGCTTTTTGTACACAAGCAGCCCCGTCGAGTGCTTCCATGTTTGCCAAACAATGTACAAAGCAGAAGAGGAGGGGAAAGGTCTTACTAAGATCTTAGATGTATTTATTTTGGGTGAGGGTTGGGTGGGAGAGAAATATTTTTTTAAAATAATCTGAAGGCTTTTTGAAGTACAATGATCAGACTTTAGGCTTGGCTTCATAATGCCCTCAAAACACAAAATATGAGCTTAAGTGCTGGAACTAGGGGTGCTGCCGGTGCTGCCACATCCCCTGACTTGAAGTGTATACAGGGTATACAGTTTGGTTCAATGTCTCTCAGCACCCCCACTATAAAAATTGCTCCAGCACCCCCACTATAAAAATTGCTCCAGCACCCCTTAATAGGAGGGTTGTCCAGAAAGTTGGACTTGCAAAAAATATTTTGTCTCGGGTAGAAGAAAAACATCTAAATTCAAATTAAAAGCTTATTGAAATATCTTCTGACCCATATATCGCTGCAGTCACTAATCAATGCCAACATTCTTGTAAAAAAACCAAAAAAAAACAACTGGGGATCACTTTTAGCTTGCAAAGATTGCTTAAAAAAATTCTTTTATTGCTGAACTTCTGATCAAAGAATATATAATGCAGAAACACAGTAACTAAAACAAGTCGAAGCCTACAATATAGTTGCAACGATCAGCACCCTTGTAGTTCTGACCATACCAACTTTTAATTTTATTTTATTTGTGGTTTAAAAAAAATAAAATCACTTGTAGCTGGAACTTAGTCCACACGTTCTGAACACATTTTTACTGGTGTAAGTCTGGTGTAGTTCCTGGAGAAGGAACTTGTGTGCATGTATAGTGGCTAGCGCAATGAGCTCCTGGGCCCTGACTGGGACTCCTAAGTGCTACCATAATATAAACTTAGCAAATGATTCCACTGATCTCTATAGTAATTAAAGATAAACATTGATGTAAATAAGAATTTGTTCCTAGGTTTGAGACTGTGGGCTAAACTGTCTTTTAAAATGTCTTTTAAAATGATATTTGGCCAGGTTTCAGTGAAAGGAGGACAAAGAGAGACTTGTAGTAGACTTTGTTTTAGCACTTAACATAATTTCAAAACTCCTGGGGCTTTTTATAAAAAAAAAAAAAAAAAAAAATTAGTGAGAGTTCTTGATTTAAACTTACTTGTGGGCCAAAGGACAATATGGCCTGTTGGCACCACTTTGTACTGTGATCAAGTAGTTCCAGATCTGGGAGCGGCATCAATGCATTTCATATCCTGGATCAGTAAAACTCAGGCACATAGCAGAGGTGATGAGCTTGAGCTCAAGGAGTAGGGTTGAAAAAAAGATTAGAAAGATGGCTGATTCAGGCTGAAGTTGTGGCTTCTGTCTAGCAAGAGGCTGTTTGCTCAACATCTTGGCCAGAGAATGAGCACCATAGCTACCGCTCTCTGGAAGGAAGGAAGTCAGAAATTAAGAGTGGAGAGAAAATTGTGGTCTCCAGAATGAAGGCTGGGGGGTGTCCTCAGGCCAGGTAAGACCAGCCATCAGTTTGAGACAGTGGAGCATGACAGTGCATGTTTATCTGCCTGATGATACCTCAAAACATACATACTTGTAAGTCCACCATGGCCCTTGGTCAATCCAGCAGCACTCGACCGACTTGTTTTAACAGCATCATCTAGCTGATCATTCTTTGGTGCGCCATCAGAACCCTCGCTGCTCGTACTGTTACAGCTGCTCTCAGAGGTGGAACTGTTTGGTGAAGATGGTACAGGTGAAGAGGATGACTGGAAACTACTCTCTGAGCTCTCACTGTGACAAGAGGCTGGGCTAGATGCTGAGCTTGAAGAGCTGATGTAAGCAATCACACCCCCTGGTGAAAGGAAAAGAAAAGACTGTAATGACGAAATACCAATGTCCTTACACAGCTTGCAAATGATCCACTTCCTGAGCTGACACTACCTGACACAGCATGCCATGTTATCCTTACATGTGCATCTTTCAAACCCCGCCCCCAAGCTCATTTCTTTCCATTAGCTTTCAATGATTGACCTCCCCTTCCACCCCATCTTTTCTTGCCCTCACACCTGACCTCCTAGAATGGAAAACGAGATTAGATAAAAGAGGGAGCAGGGGATGGGATCAACAGCAAGCGTAAAAAGCTTGCATCTGAGGTGGTGGATGGTGGGGAGTCACTGGAGGGACTCAAAGCTGGAGAATATAACCTGATCAAAACCTGATCTCAGAAGCAATGTTCTGAAGGGAGTTCAGGATAGGAGGTACAAACTGGATGGGGAAAAAAGACTAGATCTTAGAGGTGTTATGGAGACAGAAGCAGAGATCATTTAGATTAGGATAAGACAAAGGGCAAAGTGAAAGATGACACCCAGGATACAGGCCTGAGATAGGAAGGAGGTTGGTGGTATTCACAGCAATGGAGAAAGGGGATGGGGCATGAAGATAATATAAAAACAAACCAGAACTGAACTCCTTAAGTACCACTTGTCACATTACAACTCTCTGTAGCTCATTTAAATATAGTTTCAGTTGCCAGGCTCTTTGCAAGGCACTGCACTCCCACTTGCGGGACAGGGAGACTGTTTAGTCTTAAACTCTTGAGATACTTTTGGAGAAAACAGTTACCTACTCTCTTTTAGGCATGGAAACAGATTTGTTTTTCATAGGGCCCCTTCCCCAGGTTATATGCCAAAAGAATGATCTTGCAAAGGACACAAACAATTCTTTACTCTTCTTTTGAGAACCAAGTCAGATCATCTCTAAGACCTGATATTTTAAAAGCCACTACAAAGCATTTGCTATTTCACAGTAAAATTGGTAAGCGTAAAAGCTCATTGGCAAAAGCCAAGCAATTTAAAAACTGTGTTTAATTCCTTTTCTGCTCCCTTTGTACTGATGTGGCAGATCCCTTTACATATGACTTATTACATACCAGAATAAGATGATGCATATGCCTTAAACCAGTAAAAACTACAAATGACAAGGAATGCTTGCTCAACAGATTAAGTCAGTACAGCAGGTCCTGGGTCATAACGCCTTATGTTAATTATAGCACACTTGAAGATAAATGCTGTCCTACACTACTCTTTTATACCCTTGTGATATATAAATAATTTCTGGAACACTGAGTGATCCTATGCAACATAAAAATTGCAATACTTGGCACAAGAATCAAAGACAGATAGTAACTCGGAATTTCATTGCTTTCGTAAATTTAATTAAATCTCTGCTTCCCACAGGGACATGCTGGCCACCACTTCCCGCAGCTTCCATTGGCTAGGAACGGTGAACCACAGACACTGGGAGCTGCAGGCGACCATGTCTGCAGACAGTCATTGTAAACAAACTGTCTCACAGCCCGCCACCAGATTACCCTGATGGGCCGCAGGTTGCCCACTACTGCCCTATAGGATAGAGGGTACTGAGCTGCTCCTTCTCCCCTGAACAGGTGGAAGACAGGACCTAACTGAGGAGTACTGTACAGCAAATTCATTTTAACTTTTCCCCTCCTAATGAGGTTTTCAAAACCAAAAGACCCAGGGCTAGATTCATAAGGGGGGGGGGGCTAGGCCTTGCCATGCTGAGCCTAACTTATGCGCCCTATTGTCTAGTAGAATTCACAGGCCCGAGTTAGGCGCTCAGGTTCCCTGTACACGCATGGTGAGAGGCACTTAAAAAGAAATTCACAGATACCAGCACACTGAACAAAAGCCATGATTTGGAGCAGGGACTTGAAGCCAGGTGAGTTCCCTAACCACTAGGCCGGTCATCCTCATGCTTTCTCTGGCTCAATGACTATTTAATTATTTATACAAGGTGGAATTGCTTCACCAGGAGAGACTGAAAGACAGCCACCCCAGAATACTCAGTAGCCCAGGAGTTCAGGAACTCACCTGGGCAGGGGGAGGCCTGGTCCCTGCTCCACAGCCGGCAGAGTGGGGATTTGAACCAGGCGAATATAAGGACACCTCCTTCATGGTCTTCTGTGTGGGGCAGGTGTATTCAGAACCCAGCTACCAGATTGGGCTCAGCAGCTGAGAAAGGCAAGGGAATTCCTCGTTTGTGAATGCTGCTGGAGCTTTGGCCTGAGTTAGGTGCTGAGCTGCTCGGCAATGCCAGGCCTTAGGCAGATTTGCGCATGCTCACCCACAGACTTGGGGACTTTGCCAGTGGGACTTGAATGCCTAGGGACTTTGGCAGCTACAGGATCAGGTGGCAGTTGAGCCCTAGTTCTGTGAAAGCCAGTTGTGCCTAAATGTTGGACTTGGGCAGTTAGGTGCCCGAGTCCCCCTTGAGAATCTAAGACCCACTGGGTATACTAACTAATTCTCAAAAAGAAAAGGAGTACTTGTGGCACCTTAGAGACTAACAAATTTATTTGAGCATAAGCTTTTGTGAGCTACAGCTCACTTCATTTCTGTATACTAAGGACTTTTTGGTTACTTGTCATATTATTGAGAAATATATTAAAATTGAGACTATCTTGGAAGATTCTGTGGCTCCTCAGAAATCCTCTGCTCAGATTTTAATATCCTTCCTATTTAACTATAAGTACTAGGGTATACCTGCATTTCAGAAAAACCCACGTATGCAGTGCAGAAAAACACATTTCCCAGAAACAGCAGGTCCTGACATTGTATCGGCGAGTAAGCGTTGTAGACATAAACTTCTTGACTCTTAAAATAGAATTTGCTAATATAGAAAACAAAGGAATTTTATTTTATCCTAAACTGAATTGTTGTGATGTGAAATTAGTTCTGGATGCTTATTTAGACATATCCACAAAGGATTCTCAAAGAAATTTAGAATTCCAAATGATATACTACCACCAGCTCATATGTGAACATGTATTTTGAGCAGGAAGTTATATAACTTATTAATGATGACACCCCGGTTATTTATATTTCAGCAGATTATTAAATCTTTGCAAAAAACAGAGTTCAGCCTACCTAGATGCTATTTTAGTACAGCCTCTATTGTTGTTGCAATAGTTTAGATTATTTTCCTTTCACCTTTGACATAAAAGTTTAACAATGAAAATAGTTGAAATGACATAGGGTAAAAAGAGAAGGAAAGCTAACTGGTCTTTCTGCTATAAAGAATTTTCTACTGTACAAGATTATCACATTTAGGTTCAATAAAAGGAAATTATCCCATTCTAGGACAAAGGAACAATCTTTAAAATAGCAAAACCGGCACATTAAATTATCAGCTCTTGCTGAAATAATTTCTAAACGCAGTCACACCAATGGCTATTTAGCTGCTGGCACAGCAAATGCATCCTTCCAAAGTCAATTCTGTTTCATAAAGCACTGCCTGATGTTTTTCACTAGAGCCACAGGAACTATTACATAATCAGCCACTATTATATACAGAATAATAAACCCAGCCTTTTCACTCAATTTATTTTAAGGGAGGATGCAGGAACTATTGCGTCCTTACTTGGCAATTACTTTTCTGCTATATTTGTAAAGCTGTAACTCCCCCACCTTCCCATAAAGCCCAGACAGACATTCTAACTCCCATACGGTCAGGCGGGACCCAAGAGCCTTTTGTGTAACACGCTATAATCTGGACGTGTCCAGCCATCTGACTTTCTGGGCTCATTACATGAGCGCAACTATCAGCAGAGGCGGGTCCGCCCCCCCTCTTTCACCTGTTGTAGTCCTGCTGTTACAAGAGCCTGTCCACGTGAGAAGAATTTTAAACACGTCTTCATTCCAATCGCATGGGCGGGCACACAAATACAACACGTTATGCTGCAACGAGCCAGTAAGACTGCCGCCCAGGGGCCAGCCCTATGCCAAGGGAGGGTGACCAGATGTCCGGATTTTATAGGGACAGTCCTCATATTTGGGGCTTTGTCTTACATAAGCACCTATTACTCCCTCCTGATTTTTCACACTTACTATCTGGTCACCGTACTTCAGGGACCCTAAGTACCTATGACTTTTACTCGCCAGAGCTCTGGACAACTACCAGGCACTGAGGGTGGGCGGGGGAGCAAGGCCAACACCTCTCCCCTGCCCAGCCACCAATCACCTGCACACCCGACCCCTGGACTATAAACCAGGTGAATGGGAGGGGGCAGCGATCCCCTACCCCCACGGCAGGACAGACCCCACTCTGCAAGCGTTCTAACCACGTCCCATCCGGAAGGAGCCACCCTCCGTGTTCCAAGGTTCTAGCCACGCCCCCTTCCGAAGGGGGGAAAAACACCTACCCCGCCTGCAATGCAACGCCTAGAGGGGGCGCCTCCGGCTCCAAGGGGCCAGCGGTAAGAACCTTGGAACACCTGCGGGGGCGGGGTCAGAACAGTGCAAACCCCGCCCTCCCGGCGCTCCGGTGGGCGTGGTCAGAAGCGCCGCAGCGATCGGGCCTCCTCCGCCCCACGTGTCCCCTGTCCCGTCACCCCCGACGAATGTAGGCCACCAAAACAGCGGCCTCTGGCGGGCCTCACGTGTCCGCGCCGGCAGCCACCCAGCTGGCCCGCCCCGGCCCTATTATGCAATCGTTACGTCATAGCCCCGCACGGCCAATAAGCGGGCACGCAGCGCGGAACGTAAACAGAAGACACACGTGGCTCGGCAAGCGGGTCCATGTGAGGAAGGGCAGGCGCCGGCCAGAGGATCCGCAAGAAAGGGGCAGGGGGGTGGCGGGCATCAGGCGGGAGGGGGGGCAGCCGCAGCAACCTAGGGTCCCCAACAGCCACCACGCAAATGGGGCAAGAGCACCCGAGTGGGGGGATGGGTGACTGAACACCCCCCCCCCAACCCAGGGGGATCCCGGCCGCCACAGCAGGGGGGCAGCTGCCCAGCCCAGCCGCGAGACGCTCTACGGGCTAGACACGCTACCCTGACAGCGACAGCGACCGCCGGCCTCCAGTGCCCCCGTCTCCCGGGCGGAACTCACCCGCCCGGCACTAACAGGCGGCTCGCTGATCACCCACCCCCAAATCCACACCCCCCAGTGACCAACACAGCGCCCTCCCGCTTAGCCCCAAACCACCCGCCCTGGGGCTCCCCCCCAGCACCCCGTACCAGCAGCTTAGCAAGTCTCTTACCTGCATTGACCTCCATAGTTCCCTCCTCCGACGAGACGGCACCAAGGCCCGCGAAACGCCGGCGGGCGCGGTGCTCTGCCACCAAGCAGGACTAACACCCCGGCTCTCCGCCCCTCCGGCTGTGCCGCCCCCAGGCTCCCCGCCCGTCGGCACAGTACAGCGGCTGTCTCCGCAGCGCGGGCGCTTCTTCCCCGGCCCCGGCTGCGCGTGTCTCTGCCAAGCTGCAGCAGCAGAGCCGGGCTGGGGGGGCTTCCTGCTGCTGCTGCTGCTGCTGCTGCTGCTGCTTCGCTCCTCGGCTTCCTCCCCTTTACAACAAAAGCGGCTGAGGCGGGGGGGAGCCGGAGTGCGGCACTGACCATGTGACTCACCTCCCCCTCCTCCCTGCGCGGGCCCCCCCCCCTCCCCCTCCTCGCGCTCTGGCCCGTGCTGCCCCCGCTCCTTCCCTGCCCCGGCCGCTTTACCCGGCGACACGCTTCCCTGCAGACCCGAGCTGGGGGGTAGCGGGCCGCGGGCCGCGCACACGTGCGTGGATGGTGCTCACGTGCTTCTGGGGGTGCATAGGAGCCAGCAATGGGGGCGGAGTTGTTACCCTCGTCGACCGGCGGCCCTTTACTGCCCCTCAGTGCGGCTGCAGGACCTTTTGCACTCCGGCTCGCCCCATCCCCAACTTGTCACATAGGTTTCAGAGGAGCAGCCCTGTTAGTCTGTATTCGCAAAAAGAAAAGGAGGACTTGTGGCGCCTTAGCGACTAACACATTTATTTGAGCATAAGCTTTCGTGAGCTACAGCTCACTTCAAATGCATCCGATGAAGTGAGCTGTAGCTCACGAAAGCTTATGCTCTAATAAATTTGTTAGTTTCTAAGGTGCCACAAGTCCTCCTTTTCTTTTTGTTACATAGGGTCTTGGTAGGGGGGGAAGGGGGGCAGATCAGGCCAGGGAGCAGCCACCAGCACTCAGAGTCCGGGCAGCCACTGAGAGGGGAGAACAGAACTACTGGTGGCCTCACTCCCGCTGTTTGCACACAACACACACACACACACAGCATCTGCTGTCCTTTCCCTGCGTGGCCTGACACCAAACTGAAAGGTAATGTTCATTTTGCCCCTTCCCTGTGACGTAGTAAGAAGTCTCATCCCTTGTTGATATTTGAAACAGCAGCCCAAGGGTTAAAACAAGAGGCCGGGGTAAATAAATAGTGTTGGAGCCTTTCCATCCTTTGCCTGTATCAGGTCGTCAAATTAGGCCCCCACACTACAGCACACAGACTCTCAGTAAGCGTGGCTACATCAGAGCATATTGTTGTTGCAACCGGCAGTGCCCTCCTCCATCGCACAGCCTGTGTCCACACACAACAGTACTTCCAAGAGTGCAGCAAAGCTAAGCGCTGTGTCATCTGCCACCATGTCACTGCACTGCTGCAGTGCAGCAGAGTGAATGGAAATGTGAATACTGGGACTGCAAGAGTGCACTTAGTCCTCCCTGTGCAATCCTTCCCACTGGTTCTCTCACCTGTTAAGCCACTCCCCCGCCAGTCACATGTAGATGGAAAAATCAGAAAAGGCTCATATAGCTTACATGACCCATCTACCCTGAAATAAATCCACTTACTTTCTTTCCCTATGCTGCCCCCACCTCCGTTCATCATCCTTGTTCCCTTTAAGGAGAGAAGTATCCTTTGTGGCTGCATTGCATGAGGTGGGAAAGTGGACATCTGGGGGCTTGCTGGGGGAGAGGGGGAGGTTGAGTCCCAGGCCAGCACTACCACCTAGGGGCAATACTCTGGACAATGTCGCCTAGTGGCAAGAGTCGGTGGCCAGGAGGAACTCAGGCCTTCCCTGCTCCACCAGGGTCCAATCCAGGACCCAAAGAAATAATCATTCAAAACCCTTGGCCTAGGACAGTGGCTTTCAAACCTTTTTTCTGGGGACCCAGTTGAAGAAAATTGTTGATGCCAGCGTCCCAAGGGATCTGGGAATGAGGGGTTTTGTGTGTGGGAGGGGCTCAGGGCTGATGCAGAGGGTTGCGGTGCGGGGGTGAGGGCTGCGGGGTGGAGCCAGGAATGAGGGGTTCAGAGTTTGAGAGGGGGCTCTGGGCTGGGGCAGGGGGTTGGGGTGCAGGAGGGGGTCAGGGCTCTGGGCTGGGGATGCAGGCTCTGGGGTGGGGCCAGGGATGAGGGGTTTGGAATGCAGGAGGGGGCTCTGGGTTTGGGGGGGCTCAGGACTGCGGGTTGGGATATGGGAGAGGGTCAGAGCTCTGGGCTGGGGGTACAGGCTCTGGGGTGGAGCCAGGGATGAGGGGTTTGGGGTGCAGGAATGAGTTCCAGGTTGGGGGGGGGCTCAGGGCTAGGGCAGGGGATGGGGCATGGGATTGGGGTGCGGACTTACCTCCAGTGACTCCCCTGCCTAGAAGCCAGACCTGCTGCTGGCCGCTTCCAGGGCATAGTGCAGTGTCGAAACAGGTAGGCACTAGCCTGCCTTAGCTGGATAGCACCGCCAACGAGACTTTTAACAACCAGAGGACCCAGTGCCTGACATGCCCAGTTGGGTCGTGACCTGAACTTTGAAAACTGCTGGCCTAGGAGAGAGGAATCCCTATGACTGCTCCATGGGCCAGTTCCATCCCCAGCTTTGGATCCTCTGCTGGTGCCACTAGTCTGTCTTGGAGTCACCCTTGGAGTTCTCACAGGCCACTCTCTGGAGGGTCTCCCTCTATCTGTGGTGGTTTGTCACACACAGCCCCTGCATCTGAAGGGTCTGTTGTGGCTTGAATGTAGGGTCTGGTCCCGGCTTAGGAGTGCCTCGACTGCTTCTCTGGAGGAAGCTACAACATGCAAGAGCTCTCCTGCTCTGTCTGGGAGACTGAGCTGAGCTGCTCCCTGTTGAACTCTGTCTCCACTGTGATCATGCCCAGAAGGGGTGGGGCATGGCCTCCTGTGTCCAGAGCAACCCCTTAACCCTCACTTCAATGGTGTGGAGTTCGTACACCCCATCACACTCCCTCCCGCTCAGGCTAGAACCGGACAGTGAGCATTCCTTCTGCTCTCTTCCTCCTTCCCACAAGAAGAAATCAGTGTTGGTATGCGCCTTTCCTGGGCAGTGAAGCACTTGAAAGTCATAAGGTTGCAGGGAGCAGTACCACCTCTGAATCCGGGTGTTGGTGTCTTTCATCAAGTTTAGCCAGTGTAGAGGAGTGTGGCCCGTGAGGAGTAAAAGGGATTTTCCTAACAGGTAGTAACGTAGGGCCTCTATGGCCCCCTTCACTGACAGTTCCACCTCCTCAATCGTTGAGTAGTTTGTTTCTCTGGGGAACAGCTTCCTACTCAAAAGCAACAACAGGGGTTCTTCACAATCTACCTCTTGGGATAATATGGTCCCAAGACCCATGTCTGAGGTGTCCATCTAAAGCAGTGGTTCCCAAACTGGGATTTATGAACCCCTGGGGGTTCGCAAAATGTTACAGGGGGTTCTCGGGGAAAAAATCCCTAATGGCAGACAGAGCTGCCCTAGGGACCCCGGGCAGCACAGAGCCAGCAGCCCGGAGCCCCTGGACTTCCAAGAGCTAAGCAGATCAAAGCAACCATATCTATCACATTCAGGAGATTTAAACTTCAAGACTCTTTATAAGAAATGGAAAGGGAAGTGGATATTTCTTGCTGTTTTTAAAACTAAATAGGCAGCTAGTAATGTTTTTAAAATTATTATGCAGAACAAGTTTAAGCTTTGTTGTAACATGCATTGTTTGCCTGGACTGCTCAAGACCTGAATGCTTGTGTAAGAGGAACTCTTTGAGCTGGCTTCTTAAATACCTTCATGCTGTTTCACATCTGATGTGATATTTCGTCTTAGGAGTGCCTCGACAGCTTCTCTGCAGGAAGCTACAACACCCAAGAGCTCTCCTGCTCTGTCTGAGAGACTGAGCTGAGCTGCTCCCTGTTGAACTCTGTCTCCACTGTGATCATGCCAAGAAGGGGTGGGGCATGGCCTCCTGTGTGCCACTTGATGAAACATAGGAGCCTTGTCTTATAACAGGCTTATTGAAAGTGATACAAGCTACGAAAATGAGATCTTGGAAAAGTGTTCCGTTTTCATAGTGTAATAAAAATACTGTAATGATAAATAATAATTAATAATAAATAGTATGTAATAAGCATATCATAAAAACAAATTTTATATTTCCAAGATCACTGTTTTTATAATTTATACTCAGGTAAAGGAGAAAATCCCTGGAAATATTCATTTTTAGGAGGGGTTTGTGAGACTTGACATTTTAGTGAAAGGGGTTCACAGGCTGTTAAAGTTTGGGAACCACTGATCTAAACGATAAATGGTTTTGCAAAATCAGGGTGAAAGAGAACAAGTTCTTGAGTTTGTCGGACCTTCAAAGCCTGGAAAGCTCTGTCACAGCTCACATGCCTTGGTCCATTGCACCTTCATGGGTCGGGTACTTTTCACACAGTTAGAAAGGGGATCGGCTGTTGTAGCAAAGCCAGGAACGAAGCACCTATACTAGCTCGCCAGCCCGAGGAACCACCTCACCTGTCTCTTGGTTGAGGGGGCTGGGCAGTTGGTTTTCACCTGGAATTCATCCCCCAGGGTGTAACCTGCCCCACGGTGTACCCACAGAATGTTACTCCCTTCTGGCCCAGGCAGCATTTGGCTAGGTTTTCAGTCAGTCCTGCCTTCTCGAGGGCTCGGGTAACCGCTGAGAAGTGACATAGTCATCTCTAGTGCCAACTGGGAGGATGACCTATGTCATTAATGTATGCAGCAGCATACTCTTTGTGGGGTCACAGCAGTTGATCCATCAGTCACTGGAAGGTGGTGGTCTCTCCATGCAGGTCGAATGGCATGGTTACACATTGGTAGAGGCCATAGGTAGTAGGGAAAGACGTCTTCTCCAGGGATGCTCTCGTTAGAGGGATTTGCCAGTATCCTTTGGTAAGGTTCAACATGGATATGTATTTGGCATTTCCCAGTCTCTCCAATAACTCAACCACCCAGGGCATAAGGTAGGTGTCAAACCACAATGTCACATTGACCTTTCTAAAATCAATGCTTAACCTCGTTGATTGATCATGCTTTGGCACCAGTATGATAAGGCTCCTTCATTCACTGAGAGATTCTTCGATGACCTCCCCCCAGAGCCAGTATAGCCTGGAGTTCTTCATGGATGACCTCCCACATTTTCCTTGGCAGGGGTCAATGGTTCTCTTGAACCTTCTGTCCAAGTGTCATGGCAATGTGGTGGTGGGCTAAGTGTGTCCACCCTGTGAGAGATGAGAACACTTCAGGGACAGCCTGAGTAATTTGTATTATTTGGGCTTGTTGTTTCAGGCTGAGCTCTGGCCCCATCACTTGTGGGGTTGGATCTGGGAGGGACCATTGCCTGAGGCCTGAGCAAGACCGGCTCTAGGTTTTTTGCCACCCCAAGCTCCGAGAGCGCAACTTCCCAAGCACGTGCCTGGAATTGTGCTGCCCCAAGCACGTGCTTGCTTTGCTAGTGCCTAGAGCCGGTCCTGGGCCTCAGTTTTTGGTTCTAGGGGGTACAGGGCTATCAGCAAGGTCTCCTGTGCCTTCCAGGCCTCCAGGAAGTTGATGTGATAGATTTGAGTCTCTCCGTCTCCTAGGCTGTTGGATCTCATAGCCAACAGGTCTTAGCTGTTGGCTCCTGACCACCTCACACAGAGCTTTCCATTGGGCCAAGAGCTTTTATTTGGAGGATGGGAGCAGCAGTAACACCCTGTCACCCAGTTTGAATATTCGCAATCGGGCTCCCTGGTTAAATGTGCTCTCCTGTGTCTGCTGGGCTCTCAACAGGTTTTCTTTAGCAAATCCCCTAGCGTTTTGAGTCAATCCCATAATTGAAGCACGTACAACATTGTGCCCACGACTCAGGACTCTTGTTCTTCCCAGGTCTCTCAGAGGATGTCCAAGATCCCCCTGAGTTGCCTCCTTAAAAGGGAAAGCCCGGTGAAGGCTTGGGGAACCTCACATGTGGTGAACAACAATGATGACAGCAACCAGTCCTAGTCCAATGGATCAGTGTCGATGAGTTTCTTCAACATGGAACTTCAAGGTCCTATTGAACTGTGCCACCAGCTCGATGGTCTGTGGGTGGTAGACAGACATTTTGAGAGTGTTGATCTTCAGCAACTCGCACAGTTCTCTCATCATTTTGGATGAGAAGTTGGATCCCCTGTTTGTCCATATTTCCTTCAGTATCCCAACCCTGGCAAAGACCTTCAGGAGTTCACCCGCTAGGGTGGGTGCATTTGTTGTATGTAGTAGGATGGCTTTGAGGTACCACGTACCATAGTCCACTATCACCAGTATATATCAGAACCTAAATGTGCTGTTTTCTAGGGGGTCCCATCAGATCCTTCCCTATTCATTCGAAGGGTACTCCAACCACTGGGAGTGGGATCGGGGGGTCCTGGGGGTTCCTTTGGGCCCTATTAGCTGGCTTTCAGGACACAAGGCACAGAAATCGTGTACCTCATGAATACCCAGCCAGAAGAATCTGAGGACCATCCATTGCAGTATCTTCTCCCTCCCCAAGCGTCTGGCACATGGTACTGAGAGAGCTAGATATAGTAGTCTCCATTGGAACTTTTTGGGTACCAGCAGTTGTCACAATGTCTTCTGAGTTTGGGGATCTTTCATCAATCGGTACAGCCACTCACTCCAGAGCCAAAATGGGGACCCTGCTTGATCTGTTGGGTGCCACCCTCTTGCCCTATCTGCTCCCAAGCACAGCTCAGGGTTTGGTCCTCCCGTTGTTCCTGCATGAGGTCCCCATTTTCCTATAGCTTTGTGGGATGTTGAGTCAGCGTTCTTGCCTGACCTGAGGGGTCTTTACCCGGATCTTCCATCCCCTCTCAGTTAGTTTCTATGGGGTGGTTTCTGCTGCAGGAGCTCCCCCAACCACTTGCAGCCTCGCCCCAATATCAGAGGGTAGGCCAGGGTGGTTGCTAAGCCAACTCGGCAAATTTCTGTGTGGCCCTCTACTTTCAGTCATACTTTGGTCACTGGGTAGGGCCATACATCACCATGGATGCACTGGAGGTAGATAGGAGTACCCACTGTGTCAGGGGACTTTACCAGACTTGTCTGGACAATTGTCTGGCTACATCCGGAATCCACTAGGCCCATCACTTGGGTGCTGTTAACCCATATTGGCAGCAGCAGCAGCTTGGAGGGGCCTTGTTTCCAGACTCAGGAGCCTACCGCCCATGCCTATTCATAACTACAGTCCATGAAGGGGCCTTCTTGCCTGAAGTATCTCTCTTGCCCACACTCAAAGCACGGGTTCTTTGACATCACAGTTGGCTGGCTCACTTCTTAGGGAGTGAGTCTTCTGGGTGGAGTATATTCCCTTCTTCAGGGACCCTAATCCCCCATCCATTCCACTTTGGCAATCAGGTTTTACCCTCCGGCTAGGGGCACTTCTTGTGGTGTCAGCTTGTTTAGCGGTTCTCAATCTTCCCTCCTTGCTGAGCCTCCGCTAAGGGTTGGAGTCTTGCTTCCAGGGGCACTTGATTTCAGCGTTATTGAGGCCAGATCCTTGGCAGACACATAGTTCACCATGAGAGTCATGGCCTCTGACAAGACTGATGGTCTGTGGCACCTCACCCACCCCTTTCCTGTGGCTGGGAGAATCTGGGTGAATTGCTCTAATACGGTCACTTCTGCCACTTGCTCTCTGGTCTGCTTTTACGGGTCTAACCAGTTCCAACACTGGTCTCACAGACATTGAGCCACCACCCAAGGTCAAGCTCCTGGCGGGTATCTCTCCTGGCAAAACCTCTGACAGAACATCTCAGGGCTGACACTTAGGGAGTCAAGGAGGCCAATTTTTACTTTGGTGTACTCTAGTGCCTCAACAGGGCCCAAGGTATGGGGCTATTGGGGTAGCCCACTGTTCTGGTGGCCAATGTGCCATGGTAGCCATCTGTTCAAAGATGACAAGAAAGGCCTTGGGGTCATCTCCAGGGCCCATTTTCTTGAGCCATATGGGCAGCCTGGCAGATGGGGATCTCCTATAGGTCGAGGCTCCATAGCACTGGATGCCCCCTGAGGCTGTAGTAGTGCCATTACCTCCTGGCTCAGGCGTTCTCATTGTGCCTGGTGTTGAGCCGCCAGCTCCCGAATTAGCTGTTGCTGGTATTGTTGCTGTTGGGCCGCTTGCTGTTGTTGCTGGGTTGCAATCTCTTGCAATATCTGCCCCTGTTGTTGCTGGTTCTCGAGCATCCATTTCAGCAGTTTTTCCATATCCATGATTCCCTTGCTGTTGTGGTAGTCCTTTTAACAAGACATGGGAAATGACCACAGTCTCCACCACATGTCATAGGGGTGTGGGGGGTGGGGTTGAGTCCAAGGCCAGCAGTACCGCCTAGTGGCGATACCCCAGACGGTGTCACCCATTGGTGAGAGTCAGTGGCT
The DNA here is from genome assembly GCF_009764565.3 of Dermochelys coriacea. NCBI lineage: Eukaryota > Metazoa > Chordata > Testudines > Dermochelyidae > Dermochelys > Dermochelys coriacea. The sequence goes on from NC_050069.1 coordinate 200,530,902, forward strand.
GCTTTGCCTAGTGAGTGGATTCAGCAGCTGTGTCACCTAGTGGCGACTCAGGGGCCAGGGGGTAGAGAAACAGCCGTCCTTGCTCCACTGGATTCAAACCCAGGGCCCAAAGAAACAGTCATTCAAAATACACAGTCTAGGAGATGGATGCCCCTAACCCTGCTCCCTGGGCCACTTCCTACCCCAGCTTTGGTCCTCTGCTGGTATCACTTGTCTGTCTTGGGTCCCCCTTGAAGTTCTCTCAGGTGACTCTCCAGCAGGTCTCCCTCTATCTGCTGCGGTTTGTTGTCCTCAGCCCCCATGGCTGAAGGGTCTGCTGTGGCTTGACCGTAGGGTCTGGTCCTGGCTTTGGGAGTCTTGGCACCTTCTCTGCAGGAGGACTGCAACACCCAGCTGCTCTCCTGCTCTGTCCTCTTAGACTGAGCTGAGCTGCTCCCTTTTGAACTCTGCCTCCACTGTGAGAATGCCCAGCAGGGGTACTGGTGCGGGGCCACCTGTGTCCAGAGCAACTCCTTAACCCTTGCTTCACCAGTGTGGGATTCACAGCGTTACAACAAAGCATGAACATGTATTTTAAAGTGGCAAAATATAAACATGTAAAGCGCTTAAGTTAATGAAAGCAGGTTACAAAAAATTCTGTTTTCAAATGTCATTCATTGTCTGACAATAACTCAAAAACTATTGTGAAAAGCTGTCACACGCTTTACTTACTGAAGTCAGTGGTTGAATGTGAGTGTGAAGCATCCTGCAACTGTGTCTTTCTTCATTCCCTGTCTCTGCGCTGAAAACACCTGTCTGTGTTTAGATACACCTCTCACTGCATCCATGGAGTTCATTGGAATTGTCAGAGAGCGGCCAAGCTAGCCTTGAGAGGTGGGGGATTCTGCCTTCCATTGAGTTCCAAAGCTGTGGCATAGGCAAAGTACAGTCCACTTCTTTCACAATATTTTTGTAAGCAGGAGTCTCCAGCCTACAGTCCTTGTCAAAGCCAGGAACTGCATTAAGCGAGGTTAATCCACTGTCAACAGGGGCATTTGTGCAGGGTCAAAATATGCACAGCTTTAGGACCCCTGCTACAGGTTGTTGAAACTTTTGAGGTGTTTTTTTCTGCATCGCTTGACTCTTCCTCGTAGCTGTAATATTGTCTGAACTTCTTTGCCATACAAGAAAACACCTGCTGAGCCCTGAGATTAAACTCAGCGTTGTCAGAGTGATTTTTGTTTGACTGCCCAGAACAGTACATCCATTACTTTGGTGTAAGCTTTGTGGATCGTGACATGTCGAGATTTGAACCAAGTGATTAAATCCATCAGTCGTGTGGCCTTCTTGGCAACAAACTGAACTTCCTCATTCAACTGAGCATCATTTAGAAGGGTTGAAAGATCTGTTAAAACCTGTGTTTTTGGTGTCAGTGTGGGTTTTTCTAAGACGAACTCTGAGTAGATTTCACGGTCCGTGACATGTTTTTCACGATTGTGAATTTGGTAGGGCCCTAACTATGGACAAGGCTACTGAAGTAAAAAAACTTCTATCCCTGTATTATATTTATAGCTAATTTAAAAAAAGACTAATCTGTTTAATATTTTCAGCTATCAGCTTAAATATTGTCCTTTATAATTCAGATAATGGCAGGCTCTAATACAATTGAACTATAACCATGACTGCTTTCCTAAATTAATGGTGTAGCTAAGTACTAATCATTGAAGACAAAAGGAATCTTTCCATTGAGTACAGTGGGCTTTGGATCAGTCCCTGCAAGTGCACTGTACTGCTTGCTCTCTTATTTTCCAATTGGATTTTATGTGTGAGTCTAATTTTTTAGAATTGTTGCACCTTATTTTCTTAGTGAAGAGAAACCTGCTCTTTAACCTGTCACTGCATCCCTGTGTGTATCCAGAATGCTTTAGGAAGAAGCTTGAGATAAATACAGAATATGAGTATTCTAATAGGAATTATAACACAGGAATTGCCCTATAATCCATCTAGTCCAATATCCCTTGTCTCACAGTGCCCAGTACCAGATGCTTCACAGGAAGGTGTAAAACCCTTTAATGGACAGTTATGTACTAACGTAAGCAGTGTAGTTGTAGCTGCGTCGGTCCCAGGATATTAAAAAGACAAGGTTGGTGAGCTAATATCTTTTATTGGACTAACTTTTGTTGGTGAGAGAGACAAATGTGTTAATTACTTATGCTAAACATTCTATTCCATCTTGTTGTAGCTGTGACACTCTGAGTTTCCCAGACCTGAAGAAGAGCTCTGTGTAAGCTCAAAAGCTTGTCTCTCTCACTAACTGAAGTGTGTCCTATAAAAGATATTATCTCACCCACCCTGTCTCTCAGTTATGTACTAACAGGCATATAAGAGAAGTTTCTTCCTAATCCATATGACTAGTGGTTTGTTTGTGGCCTGAACCATGAGAGTTTATATCCCTCCGACATTTTTATCCTATATAATGTTACTATGTTGTTACTCATATAAACATCTAATACAAATGGCTCCCTAGGCCAATCAAAATGAAGGGTACAAATCATTTTATATTGTGCTAAAATTACTCCCATCTACTTTAGTCACAATAAAAAGACTCAGGTAAGATCACCAAGTTCCTGAAAAATACAAGTAGCCTCAGCTGTCACTGCAGATTTCACTGGAAGACCAGGACAGGGGCCTCTATTTTTAGGCGTTAAAGACAAGATATATTAATTTTGTATTAATTAATCCTGTGTTGTAACAACGTCATCATGGCTCAGTTTTTTTCAGCCATATTTTTCTTTCATTGTAATAAATTACTTGGCCTCCAAACTCAATTTATTTACCAGAGGACTGAATTATTGCTTTGTAAGAGAGAAATAATGCTATTATAATTTAATTATGTGGATTGTGGTTTACTGGGGAGCAACATAATGGATTACACAAGCAAAATAAACTATGCATAACTTTCTCTCATGCACTATTGCACCAATATTTGCATTTCTTACAACAGCTGATTTCTAACAATACATTTTGCTTTCCCTGAGAAATATCACAACAGTTTTAATGAAGTCATACAGTCAGTACACAACCAGGTGATGCTGATGCTGCTCTATGTGTAGAACAGCTGCATTTCTTTTCTCCTCCTTCACTGAATTCTCTCCAGGAAAGGCCTCCATGTAATATAATTTGTGAAACAATAAACATTCCTCATATGTTCTCTTCTCCTTTGATTTTTTTCAAACTGACTTAAAACTGTCACAGTTTGCTGGAGAGAGTCTTAAATTAAAGCACTGAGACTCACCAGTGAAGTACATAAACTATAGGCTTTATTGATCATTACTGCACTGCATGAGTATGCACGCAAGTACTCACTAAATCTCCCAAAGTCCTGTCCCAACATGCAACTGGGCTCAGGATAAAACCTGAGATGGATTCCATAGAAACCCATGCAGTAGTATTGTTGTCATAGGGGCAAAATAATTGTTGTCCAGTTACATTAATTCTGTTCAACTGCCCTGAGGTATTTCCCTCCTCAGGTCTGGCTGCCACCAGTGTAAATTCATATTGTTTCTCTTCTTTGTTAACCTAGTTGATCCTGGGATGAGGTACCTACAGAAAGGCAACATCGTACAATAATATTAGCTCAAGGCCTAAGTAGAACGAAAATAAAAATAGAGATCCTTCTGCAGATTTGGGGGGAAATCCCCACATTTTGCCGAAGTTCCTCAGAGGTTTCTATTATTCTTGCATATCATCTGTACTTTTCCCTTCTGGAGCCATGCAGCACAATCATGCTAGTACAGTGGTTCTCAAACTCTGGATCGCTAGGGCTGGTATTAGACTTGCTGAGGCCTGGGGCCAAAGCCTGAGCCCCACTGCCCAGGCCAAAGCCCAAGGGCTTCAGCCATGGGTGGTGGGGCTCAGGTTACAGGCCTCTGTTCGGGGCTGAACCCCTTGGGCTTTGGCCCCCCACCTGGTGCGCCGGAACTCAGGGGGGACCAGGCTTTGGTCCCCCCCCTCCTGGGGTCACGTAGTAACTTTTGTTGTTCGAAGGGGGTTGCGGTACAAGAAGTTTGAGAACCCTGGATTAGTGTAATCTACTAGAGAGTCAATAGACGAAATTCAGTCCAGTCTAAAACAGATGAAACTCTCATTCACACCTGGGCTGAAAATAGCTTAATAAGGCAGAAAGCACTGCCCCCACCTCCAATTCTGTACACCAGTGGTCCCCAAACTGTGGTCTGCAGCACATTTGCTGGTGTCCTACCCATGGAGAGCAGGCCGGTCACATGGTGCTGGCTCTCCTCCTTGGTTCCAGTGCTGAAGTAGATTAAAAGAAGCTAAAAATACATTCAGGGAGATCATGTGATTTTGACTGGGAAGAGAGGTGGTCTGCACAGTCCCATGAGGAAGGGATGGTGTCTGTGAGACAATCTGTCTACATAGCTCTGATCCAAACAAATCCAAAGGCTGCTCTTGAGACTGCAAGAAACTAATGTTTCAACTGATGATGATGTTATTTATATCATTTTTGAATTTTTTCCCCCCGTTACAGTTAAATAGAATGGCCCAGCTCCTCAGCTGGTGTTAATCAGCATACCTCCAGGTCAGGCCAGGTAGGTCAAATTCTGCTCCTTTACACCATCGTAAGCCCAAAGCAGCTATATTGAAGTCAATGGAGTTACTCTGAGATTTATACCAGTGTAAGAGAGCTTAATTTAGCCCAGAGAGTTCCTATAAATGAATACCTTAAAGCAGTAGTTTTCAAATTGGGTTACGCATACCCCTAGGGGTATACAAGCTCTTGTCGGGGTACACGATAAAAATCCTATAATGGCAGACAATGCACTTTATTTAGTAAGACTTGGCAAGCTAATCATGGGTATATTATGACCCTATCTCAGATGGGGGTACGCAGTAGATTCATTATTTGGAAAAGGGTACGCAGCCTAGAAAGTTTGAAAACCACTGCCTTAAAGGTCAGTGAGGTGATTAGTTGGCAATACAGGAAATGTAATTGCTTCAGTCTCTCAGCATCTCGGTTTACTGTGTCATTTTCATGTGAATTCCCTCTAAATGTGGCTAACCTGGGAAATAAGAAGTCTAAATGAGAACAGAGAATTTAAGACCTGAAGCTGCCAGGGGGTGAGTGCCATCCATCATCAGGAATTGAAGATACTCAGTACTTCACAGGATTGATGAAATCAAAGTCCACAGACTCTATTTGGTTTGCTTTCCAGCCTATTAAAAGCAACTAAGAGTTAAAAGAATTAATTTGCTTCTGTTTCTTCAGAGTAAAATGCATTAGAAATTTATATGATTTAGGATATGCCTTTTAAATGGATAAAAATGCCATTATGAGTGGTAAAATATGATTGTGTGACCTTTTAAATAAATAAGCCTGATATGCTCCAAACTGTCAGAGAAGAAGCTTTATAAATGATTATGTCATGCAGGTCTCAAATATTTAGTTAGTCAATCAAATATTATCTAGTCACAAAAAGCCTCTGAAATGCTAAAGAAAATTGCTTCCAGCTATAAAACCGTAACTATTAAAACCATGTAACATCCCTTATGAAAGCATGCACAAGACTTTGTTGGTATGAGCCAAAGCTTGTTAGAAATAATTCCTAGCTGTGCAACAAACTATTTTGCAAATATAGAGCCCAATTCTCATCTCATTTGGGTGAGCATAAATCAGGAATAATTCCACTGAAATCAGTGGAGTTACAATGGTGTAAGACCCGTGAGAGATCTGACTTACACTCATAGAGCCTGAAAATACATTTTTGGCTTTGTCTGTTATTTGATCTTCTGAAAGAAGCTCTGGGTCCAAACAAATCCAAAGCTGCACTCTCTTCCCCAGGAGTGCAGATACCCCCTCAACAATTCTTCTGGGGGCATCTTCCAGGCTACATCATCACTTCAGACCTCTCTGGATTACCCCTTAGCCAACCTGTCCTCTTTCATCTCCTACATCAGGCTATTCATGCAACTGGACCAGACTTGGTTGATGTGATAGAAACAGTGTTGGGTATCAGTATCTTATTAAATTCAGTATAGCACACATTTCCCCACCCATTCACCTAGCGGCCTCAGCTTTGGGAAAACTGAGCCCTGCAACATCCCAGATAAAGGGTGGTTTGGGGCAATTGCTCCCTTTGAGATCTCCCAACTAAGAACGAATGGAACTATTCAAGAGCAACTTCATTCACTCTTACTGGTGACCACAGGCAGACCAACAGAACCTCACTGTCACTGGTACTGAAGGCAGGTGACGGTTCTAATAAAATCATCATGGACTCTTTATTCGTTGGTAGGAGATCAATCAATGCAAATAACCACAGTTTCTAGTCAAAATCAGGGTCTAAAACAACTCCGAAGATTCCCAACATTGCCAGATCTGATCTGCCACAATCTTCTCAATTAATTTCTCCCAAAATGGGATATTTGATAACATCAGTAGTTAGCAAGAATGTCAGTGTCAAAGTGATTTTTTTTTACTAGGACACACAATAGCTTTTTCAAGGATTATGGACAGCTTGCCGGCCCACTTCTAGACGTTCCGGTATTTGGGCCTGGATCCACAAAAGGACTTAGGTGCTGCAACACCTAACTTCAAGGTGCCTAGAAAATCACTGGAACAACATAATTCACTAAGCATGACTTAGGCACCTATAAAATGCACAGGGACAGATAGATACCTTAGAATGGGATCCACAAAAGCCAGGAAGCTAGGTCTGGAGCTGCCTGAGTTAACTATTGGGAGATGCAGACAAAAGGGGTATGTCCTAACCCCCACCCCCTCACAGAGGTTGGCACCTAAATCAGGGCTGCAGGGAAGTGCCTATCTTTGTTAGTGAGCCCCAATTCAAGAACCTTCTCCTAGAATCAGGCGGCATAGGCACGAAGGTGTTTCTTGTGTGAATGAGTTAGGCACCTGCCTAACTTCACACAAAACAGATTGGGGCAAGAGGTGGAGGAAGAAGGAGACAGCCTCCATCTTAATCTTTATCCCAGTGGTTAGGGTACTTGATGTGGGGAAACCCTGTTTAAATCCCTTCTTCTCATCAGGCAAAGGGAAAGAAATGAACTGGGGTTTCCCACATCCCAGATGAGTACCCTAACCACGAGGCTAAAGGTTGTGAGAGAGGCCTCCTCTTCCTCCTCCTCCCCCGACCATTTTGTGTGGTGCTAGGTGTGCTCAGACAACCTACAGGATCAGGCCCTGGGGGAAGGGGGAGGAATACCTGTCTTCTCCTGCTTTGGGGATCCACTGGGGCTTAGGCAGAAGATAAGTGCCTGGACACCTCGAGGGCAGCTGCAGCATGCATGCCTAGAGGCAGAAATGTAGGTGCCTATGGAATTCTTACAACAAAATTTAGTCACAGAGTGAGTCTGGGCATCAGCTAAGCAGAGATTTTGTGGATTGCACTGGTGCCTAAAACTGGGACACAGGCACTTAAGTCCCTTTGTGGGTCTGGCCTTGGTATCATCTGGACTTTAATCCAAATTTCCCATCCAGCTCATTCCTATCTAGTAGTAGCTTTCAGGCTAAATTTGGCTCATAAATCACTCCTGTGACTGAAACATCTCTCATTTCCTTACATTGAAATAATTTTTTCTCCTTTAAGTGCATTTTTAGGACTCATGAAGATTGCCAGAATGAGTCCCACTGAAAAGCAAAATCTTCTATTTAGTAAGAGCAGTGGCAGCGTAAACTTCCTTATACCATCTGCTAAGGTGCCTCAACCCTGATATAGTGGGACCGTCACTAGCAACAAATGGTCATTCGGTTTCCAGACTTATATAATCTTTGCCTGTTCACTGAGATATCCTGTGGCAGTACCCATTACAGTGGTTTTTGCTGTAATACTTTCTACAACTAACTCTCTGTATAATTTTTCATGAGTGATGTACCCAAATACTTGGATGCCAATATCTAAATTGTATTTTTAAATTTATTCACTTAAATTTGGGTGATTGCTGATTGTGTACTATATGTATCTTATGACTCTTAAAACAAACTTTGTATTTGTGGATAATCTCTAAGCACTATACCCAGATGTACAGACAATTCTTTTCTTAACCTATTATATAGTTTTTTAACATTATCTTTAATAAAAAAATTTAAATCAGTACAGATATCAAGCTGTTTCAGTTGGACACATTTTTGTTTAGTGATTGGATGAGTGTGACTTTTAGAATCCAGTTACTAGTGTAAATATTCACAATAATAAATCGGACGTGTTTCCCATGGCTATTCTAAAATGACTGCTTAAAATTTGCTGCTTTGGTGAACAGCCCAGTGAATATTCAGAGAAAGTGAACATAAAAGGATACTAATCCAAGCCTGGCAAATTTGTTTTAAAATTTTGCAAGATTTGTTCAGTTGTAGGCACCACCATGTTCCAACTTCAAATCAATGACCTAAACACCAAGAATTTAGTATCCTCTTACCAAATGAGATCAGTTTTTAAACTGACCTCACTTTGTTCTATTGAGAATGGACAACTAGACATCAATCAGATGCATCTGTTTAAACTGCTATGGGAACCCACCATCTCCAAATCAATAAAAATGTGTCTGTTTCATTCTTCCAAGTAATTAAGGAAGTTGTTTTGCTTAACATATGTATTCCTAAAGCTTTGTAGAAATATAAATTAGTTTATTTCTAAAACTATTCTGATCTTTTATTACATATAGTTTACTTCTTTTTCTAACAAAGGCTTTCCCCTACCGCCCCTCAGAGAAAAAGTTAACTGTAAGCCGATTCTCTTTAACCCAAACAGCAGCAGGTCCACTGTAATAAACTATGCTGAAATAAGTTGGAGCGTACTACTTCACTATAAAGTTTCATTATAAGCTTGTTTCACTGTACATTGAATAATCATTAATTCCCAATGAAATATTTGTGAACACCAAAGCATCTTCTTGAATTTTATTTCAGCCTTTCTAAATACAGTTCTCATTTTATTAATGACATTCGTTATAAACACTGGGTTTTTATCCAGGTAGTAAAGACAGTATAAGGATCATGTAACTCAGTAGCTCCATTTAGCTGGTTAATGATGCCATTGGTGAGAGACAGGCATTATGACAGCAGGGGCTCTGTGTACTGTTTCTTATGACGAAAAAGGGACTCAACCAATTGCTTGTTAGTCATGAAAATGAACAATGCCAGAAGATGATGTACATTAGAGAAAAATGATTGCATGAATGAACACGGACCTAAGATGCTGCTTCCTTCCTGTAGTTAGGTTGTAAGCTCTTTGGGGCAGGAGCTCTTTTCTCATTATGCATAGCCTAGCAGCTTAATACACACTGCCTAGCATATTAGAACTCTAATTCCTGACTGGGCCTCTAGGAGCTACTGGCATACAACTGATTATTAATATATAAATGTCTCAAGATTTGGTTAAAACTATGAAGATGTGGCAGAACCTGTACACTCAAAATAACTCGCATAGTATATCTTGCAACACACAATTCTCAGAGCTGATACTAAGGTAGTTCTGCTTGGTTCTTTCTAGCTGAAATATGAAATACACAGCCAAATCTGCTTTGGTTGTCATTAGATTTCATTCTGCTTACCTCTCAGACAAATGGTGCATATTCCTTATGTAACAGTCTTTACTTACACAATAAAGAACCATTTGTTACATGGGACCCCTGCCTCATTCATTGCACAATGCAATAAAGACAGGAGGTCTGCAGGAGGAGAAAAAAAGATGTTCCCCTAATGATAAGGCACTGAACTAGGTCCCAGGAGAGTCAGGGTCTGTTCCTGGCTCTGCTAGAGACCTCCTATGTGATGCTGAACAATACTATTATAATGTACAAGAAGGCTGAATTAAATTTGCACAAGTAGGTTAGTTCAGGCATTTCTTAACTTGTTTTACTCTGCAACCTTAACATTCTGTATGTAATTAATTATATATGTATATATAATTGAACCTGATTCAGAAACATCTGGGTTAGGAAGAGGAGAGCAACCTACAGAACGTGGATCCCTTTAGAGAGCTATAATTTTCAAAACTTAGTCTGCAAGAATGGGTCCAAGCAGCCCCTAAATTCACTCACAGCACCCGGTTGGGTTCAGATCCAAGTTGTTTTGATCTGAAAAGGTTCCAAAGAGCGAAATATTCCAATATGATAGCCTGATGTATTACCACTCTGGCTGTGTAATAGACAATATTTGCAGGAGGACAGAGATTATATTTCTCCCAATTTAATCAAAGGGCACACGAGAATTTGTGATTGATTAGATGGATCAACTGGACTAATTGTATGCTTTTGCTTTTCTCACTGGGTTGCAGCAACTAGATAGGCAAGTGACTTTGCATTGTATATTAAAGGAGAGAGATGAGAGAACAGGCTAGGATATTACCCTCGTCATAAATATAAAGGGAAGGGTAACAACCTTTATGTATGCAGTAACATCAAATCCCTCCTAGCCAGAGGTACAGAATCACTTACCTGTAAGGGGTTAATCAGTTCAATTAACCTAATTGGCACCTGACTAGAAGGACCAATGGGAAAAGAAGATACTTTCAAATTGGGGGGAGGGAAAGGTTTTGTGAGTGCTCTTTGTTTTGTTCCCTCTTGGGACAAAGAGAGAGGGACCAAGCAGGTAACCCAGCTCCTACTGAAATGATGCTTACAATTTCTGTAATCTGAGATGTAATAGCAAGTAAATGCGTTAGATTGTTTTGTTTTATCTTGTGAATTTTCCCTATGCTAAGAGGGAGGTTTATTCCTGTTTTAGTAACTTTGAAGTTGAGCCTAGCAGGGAATCCTCTGTGTTTTAAATCTTTTTATTACCCTGTAAAATTACCTTCCATTCTGATTTTACAGAGGTGCTTCTTTTACTTTTTTTCTTTATTATAAAGTTCTTCTTTTAAGAACCTGATTATGTTTAGAACACTAAAATCAAAGGGTCTGGTCTGTACTTTTATTAAAAGCAATTGGTTGGTATATTATTCTCAAGCCTCCCCAGGAAAGGGGGCGAAGGGGCTTGGAGGAATATTTTGGGGAAATAGGGACTCCAAGTGGTCCTTTTCCTGAATCTTTGTCTAAATCACTTGGTGATGGCAGCAATACCGTCCAAGGAAAAGGAAAGCAATTTGTGCCTTGGGGAAGTTTTTAACCTAAGCAGGTAGAAATAAGCTTGGGGGGGGGGTTTCATGAGGGTCCCCACATCTGTACCCCAGAGTTCAGAGTGGGGAGGGAACCCTGACAACCCTGCTCCCAAGTCAGTTGTATCATCTTGCACAAATGCCAATACTGAAACAGAGAATTACACTTCCACAGGTCTGCTCAACTGTACAAAGCTGATTCTGTCTGCCCTGTATCTACCATCTCCATTTAATATTGGTTTAATGCTGGTTCCCAATTCTCTTCTCCCAAACATCAGCTCATTTGACCCCATTAAATGTAAATCTATAAGCCTTACATTCTACATAAACTATATTATAGAAAGGCTGTCAATGATTAGAAAACAATGTATGGAAACAGTAACTTAAACTCACTGTTGATTAGTGTGTCCTGCAGTTTTCAGCCTAACTAGCACTGCCAAGTAACGAACATCTCTGTCAACTGCAGGGCAGCCAGCAAGCTCTTCTAACTTGGTCAGAGCACCAGCTAAACTACGTCATTTAATCAATTTTAACAGGTTGTTGTTTTTGTTTTGTTTTTTTAAAAAAACACCATCCTTAGAGAGGAATGAATTAAGTCTGAACCATAGTTAAAATTAAGTTGCATTTCTAGCACTCACCTTTAACTTCATGCTAAGTGAGTGGTTAATACATGAGGCTTAAAAATGCATCTGATACTACTTCAGGTGGTAAAAGCTTACAATTGACTGCTTTTGATGGCACTTGGCAACAGCTGAGTGGTTTTTTTTTGTTTTTTTTTTTTTGCTACAAAGCGCTATTGTTCTGGAATTTAATTGCTGTACCCATTCTTTCTGGTCTAAAAAGTACCAAACAGTTTGTTCTCAATTACATTTAAAAGAAAAAAAAATCTGTTTAGAGTCAGACTGATTTAAAGAGATTGAGATTTTTCACACTCCTATCCCAGTTTCTTTTTAACTGTATTCATGTGATTCCTTAACAGTATGTAAATATGATACTAGAGAGGAAAAGCACATAATATTGATCATGCATCTTCCCCCTGCCCACACATACCTATATTTAAATTCCCTCTCCCTTTCCAATTCAAGATAATGACAAGGTTTAACAGAGTAAGAGACACTACTGATGTGAGACGACAGCTTTCAAGGCAATTAAGACTTCCTGAAGGCTAGAGGTGAACAGGCAGTATCTTGAAACATGCCTTCACTTTGCTGGAAAATACCTCACTCTTGCACAGCACTTTACGAAGGAGGATAGTATTATCCCCAGAAAACCAAGGCACAGAGGTGATAGGTGAGTTGCCCAAGGTCACACCCCAGGGTAGTGGTAGAACCAGGAACAGACCCCAGGATTCCTTACTTAAAGTCCACTGCTCTATCCAGTAGGAAACACTGTCTCCCCTATATTGACTGCAGATCTGGCATGCAAGGTTTCTAAATGCCTGTGGAGCAAGAATTTGGTCTGTTGGACCTTGATATTCCAGAAGATAGAGATCCTTCTGCAAGCCCCCCGAAACCCAGATACAGGAGTGTTTCTTATCACTGCTTTCCTACTCAGTCGCTCCTAAGGCCACAGAAGGGAGGCAGCTGCATGGGTTCCTTCTCAGTAGCCAATGACCCCCCTCGGTGTCAAGGGGAGACCCGGTCCAACAGACTAACACAGCTGCTACTCTGAAACTAGGTTCTTCAGTTTTGGGTCAAGCCAGGCTGTATTAAGGTCTTGCTTTTTAGAGACAATCCTGTCTTCCCAATACCAATTCCCCTCTCACAGAGCAAAGTGAAATGAAGGAGACAGAAAAGCTATACACAAGCAGTCTTTTGGATGTTTTCCTTCTTCAAAGCAAAATGGAGTAGCCTCTAGCCTGGCTATAAAGCAACAGTCTCTTTTGAAGTTAATTCTTGCACCAAATCTAATTCAACAAGATTTCAAACCGATTGCTAACAAGAGCCTTTTGGAATTGCTCTCCCCAACACCAAAGTAAAATAAGGGCATGGCTACACTTGCAGATGTAGAGCGCTTTGAGTTAAACCAGCCTTCGGAGAGTGCAGTAGGGAAAGCGCTGCAGTCTGTCCACATTGACAGCTTCAAGCGCACTGGTGTGTCACATTTGCAGCACTTGTAGCAGCATTAGGAGTGGTGCATTGTGGGCAGCTATCCCAGCATGCAAGTGACTGCAACACGCTTTTCAAATGGGGCAGGAGGGGCGGAGCGTGACAGGGAGTGTGGTTGTGTATGTGGGAGGAGAGTGGGTTTTTGGGGGGCCAAGAGCATGTCAGCATGCTGTCTTGTACGTTCAGACAGCAGCAGACCCCCTTCTCCCTCCCCTGCCCCTCCCTCCCTCTCTCACACTCACACACACCACAGAGCATTCCACAGTAACTACTTGCTTTGTCTCGGAGCAGATAAGCAGCTGGCTGTCAGAAACATAGCTTTCAAAGGGCATAACCGCATTCCAGCAGCGATTAAAAAACAATGACAAGAGTGGCCACTTGACTTAAGGGGATTATGGGATGTTTCCGGAGGATGATCAGAGCGCAGAAAAGCAACACCTTGTTCACACTGACGCTGTGGTGCTCCAGTGGGGGCACAGCAAATGTTATTCTACTCGCCAAGGTGGAGTACCAGCAGTGCTGTAGCTGCGGAGTCAGAGCACTCTAGCCTTGCCAGTGTGGTCCGGTAGTGAGCTAGTGTGCCCGGGGCTCCTTTATTGTGCTGTAACTCGCAAGTGTAGCCAAGCCCTAAGGCTTATAAACAAGCTGTCAGAGAAGTACACTCCCTTTGGAGTGCCTTCTCTTCAGATTAAGACCTTTTGAGACAGGCTATAATCAAACAAAAAAAACAACAAATTTATAGTCTTAGTAGTGTTTCCCCTGTGAACAAAGATTTTTTCCAAATTTGGCTGCACAGAACTACTTCCTCATTCCCAGCAATTTTGTTCTTGGTTGTTTCTGGGAGGCCCTAGCTACTTTCAGGCTGTCAGTTAACCTGTTTCCTCAGCCTGGAGTCCCATGGCTCTCACAGCCACGTTCCCTGTGGTCCGAGGCCCCAGTGGGCAACAGGCCCCATCACAGCCCAGCTGTATGGCACATTTCTGTGAGAATGCATCATTACTCTCTCTACTCCCAGTGTTATGAATGAATGAAGTATACTAGGAAACCAGATTACATTTCTTGGGGGTGTGTATTAGGTTGCATTGTTTCAAAACGGGTGAATGAATACATCTGTTCCATGTAGAATAGGAACATCAAAGTAAATAAATCAGAAGAAAATGCCAGAAGACCTATAAAGAGCAATGGAACACAGCAACAGAGTTCCAGTCTGGAAAAGCGGAGCAGACACTGAAGAACTATAGGAAATACTCACCAAGCCTGTATCTTTGAACATAAGTCACAGTGTGAACTTATGAACTGTGCATTTAAAATGCACATTTTAATGAAAACAAGTATCTTCATACTAGATTTTAAATCCCGGTTTAGATTTAAGCACCTTATTGCAGATACCCAGGCTTGAAAACTTCTAATAGTATTAATTCATATTCAAAAATTACAACTAAACTTAAACGTTTTGTCTCACTCACACTTAAGGAGCAGATATCACTCCCAAGCAAATTATGTTTTAAGCATCTTTCAGTTTACCATCCGACACCAATATAAAACAAAACTGGTATTTGGTTCACTTCACAGCGTGTGCATGAAAGCTGGCCTCCTTGTTACCAGCCTCAGCAGAGAACACTGAATAGACATGGAAACCACAACACTCTTTTTGACCATAATAGAACAGAGACGCTTGCAGTGTTGCTCCTGCTTTATCTGTTGTGATTAGAGTTGTACTCTCCAGGGATGTCATTCTAGCACCCAATCATCAAGTTAATTTTTTTTTTGCCAGTCCTTTAAAATAAGGCAATACAACTATGACCTCCTTGAGAAAACTTGACTTCCCATTTTAAGTAATTAAATAGAGACAATGGTAAATTCAAGATCTCTCTCAAGATTTATTAGATTGTGACATTTACAAGAATTAGCGATAACGGTGGAGCTGCAGGGTGTTGCGTCTTCTCCATGCAGCGCGGCGGGAGCCACCAATGGTGTGATGGAATTTGTGGCCCTTGCCAAGACCACGACTCTTCCTGCCAGCTGACGTCAGCCCACGCATCTCTCTGTGCTTGTGAACTGGTTTGGTGATCCATTGGGTGTCAGGATTGCGTCTGATGGCCTTGTGGAATGGATCAATCAGGATTACCTCAAAGAACTTGTATGTGGAATCTTCACCCACCCAGTAGGAGTTCAACACTCTTAGAGCCCCACAGTGGCGACCAGCACGCTCCTAGACAATAGGGTAAAAACAAGAGTTCACACAAGGTTGGAAGGAGAGGAATTCTTTAGGACTGTGCACAGGGCTCTAACTAGAAATATAAAATTAAGAAAGAGACAATTGAAATTTATGACACTTAACCCAGGTTCTCATCCCCAAAAAACCTTTGGGGACAAGATTATATGCCACAGTAACAGGCACCAAAAGAAAAGCCTGAATGTGGCAGACAGGAAGTCAGTTAAGGCAGTGGTGCGCAAACTTTTTCCAGTTGCAAACCCCTCCATTAACGGAATCTGTCCGTGTCTCCCCTCCATTATTGCACAGCCAAGGCTTCCTCACAGAGGCGGGCTGCTTCTACCTTGCAGCCAGGAGGCACTGCTAGGGCAGCGCCAATACCTGCTCTTCTGTTCCTCCCACCTCAGCTTTTCCGTGTGGGGGAAGACATGCGTGATGGTCTCTGGTGGTGGAGCCAGGGTTGGGCACAGAAGCTGCCTGGAGGGGAAATTGCACAGCACACTGACCCACAGGCTGGGTGACCTGCTGAGGTTAGTCAGGAGGTGAAGGAGGAGCTAGCGTTCCCTCCCAGCTCCCTTCTACCGTGGAGGCTGACCTGGGCCCTGCTGCATGGGGCTGGCATGAGCCACCTGGCATCACCGCTTGCTCCCAGAATAGTCCTCCATGCCCACCTGGGGGGGGGGGGGGAAAAAGAGGAGTGGGGGAAAAAAATTACACCCCACAGTTTGTGCACCACCAAATTAAGGAATTTAAAGAAGGATTATATGACATGAGTGTCATCAGGTTACTGGACACGTATTAGGCTGTGAAAGTCTTCTGAGGGAAGTGATGAAAGTCTCATTAACTGGACACCATCTTATACTAGAGAACACACACATACAAAAATCACTACAGAGAATAATCCTGTATTGGCTGGAAGGGAGGACAGGAAGAGAAGTGTTTTCCATCTCTCAAACTTCTATGGAGGTCTGCTGCCCACTTTGAGACAAAACATCCTCTCTCCATTAACTGATGGCCAAGAACACCGCAACTCAGTTTTCACAGAAACAAGAGAAAGAAAAGACCTATTGGGTCATCTAATCCTGCCCCCTCCCCGGACAGTTTAGGACTGTTCTCTTTTTACTTTTGTTAGTGCTGTTCAGTTTAATATTAAGCATGTGTAACTAGAGAAAAAGCTTTCAGCACTACCCGTGGGAGATTATTCCACAGGCCAATAGATCTCCCCGACATCCCACTCCATTTCCAGTCCTGCAACAAGAAGTGAGGACCTAGTATGACTATTATATATGAAACAAAAAGCAAGGACATGAAGCCATGTTTCAATATCAAAAGGAGCAGTAAAGGGCATTACATTGGTTTTCTTTGCAGTTAAATCAATGCAATATTCATCTTTTTTACACTCCATCCAAAAGTTAGAACCCTGCAACACAAGCATTCCTGCCTATAGACAAAGTCTCAATAATGATTGAAATAGACTAGCAGTAAAAGTTGTCTATGCAAAAAAGTATACAAAATTAAGTAATCTGGTGTCTAAAGAGCTGGAAACCTGGCTTGTCCTTTAAAGTGATCAGAACTACTCTAATTAGCATGAGGCAGACAGATCTGAAGACCTTGTAATTTTTAAAAAAATAAAGTGACTTGCTCAAAGACAACCTGGATCGCAGTTTAGATTGCCAAAAAGGAAATAATTTATTTTCTCTACAAAAGTGGCACTTCACAGGAAAGAGGGAAATCAGAACATTCTTGATATACAAATACTTTTTAGGGTAAAGACAGACAAAACACACAACAGGAGACAATTTCAGACAGGCTTTGACTTATAAAGAACAAGTAACTGTTTCCTCAGACATTCTTTTTTTTTCTTGGTATTACAAACCCCCACCTTCTCACCCCTGCCCATGGTCAAGAGAAACACTGGAGGAATGTCCCCCCTCATGGAAACTACAAATCTACTGTCAGACACACAGCACTCCCCATTCTCACAATGTTGCCTTTTGTTTTTAGAAGGATTTGCGGGTAAGAATTTGCTGTACAAAGGCAGTTCACTCCTCTCATCATTATGTGATATAATGTATAATTAAGGCTCTGATTTGGAAGGTTGGTTGCGCAGATGGAATTCAGGGCCTCTCAGCGTGATAGCTGGGATGACCCATGAACATCACATTTCAAGAGCACATTATGAGCGCATAACAAATGGAAGCACTTGAAGCTACCAAGTAGTCTGAAGTTTCTTCAGACCTGTCTAGTGCTCAGAAGGGTCTAATCATGGAAAAAGCCTACCTTTAAAAACCAATTCAAAAGGTCTAAGGGTATATCAGGCAGTTTGTCTGCAACAAAACATTTATTTTTGGGTTGTTGGACAATTTGATATTTTTTAACTCACAGGACGGAGTTCCATATTTAACACACAGTCTTAACATTTCCTCATGACTCATCTTTAGCATTCTTTTGACAGTAAGTAGGTTTAACCGAGTTCTCAACAATCTTTCAACCAAACACTCTTCCATTAGCAATTTCTGGCATCACTATAGCTTCAGTATTTCAGTAGCAAGTCATCAAATCCAGAGATAAGTTAACCCACAAATAGTCTTTCAAGCTCTCAGGGTATCAGACTTTTTGTCCATGTTCGGGACACTTGATTAATACAGCCCTCCACAGCCAAATAAGGCAGATCAGACCATGACTAGCTAATTGATTAATCAGCAGTTTTCTGTTAAACATTAGAGATGTTTCGTTGGGTGGACTGTAAATGAGAACTTTACAGGGAAGGAATGGAGAGATACAAAACACCTTCCAACTATCAATTCAGTAAGATAGGGGCATTCTCAAGCTGTGCTGTGGCCCACATGCCCTGATCATATGGTGTTAGCTCTTATACTGTATAAAGCACAACAATCTGTGCCCTGAGGTGATAATCTAAATCTGATCATACACTATAAACAGTATGTAATGAACTATGACAATAGCATGAAATACTGAGCAAAAGAATTGTTTTAGGATGGAATCTGATAGATGTTCTAATCTATTCCCTGTTCTCTTATTATCCATAAACCTATCCTTCCCATGTATTCTAGGATTCTCTGCTCACCAGGTACCATTGTGTTGTTCCCTTGGTGCAGCAAGATGAAACTGACTAGGATCATGTTAGTTTCATGAAAATTATTTTACTTCTTGGCAAGCTGAGTATTCAGAAGCAACAACTCAGTTTGAATTCTTCAGCAGGAAAGCAATTAAGATTGCAGAATAAATATGCATACCATACCATGCATATCATAACAAGTTTAAACATCAGGAAGGGTTTGTTTGGACTGTCTAGGTTTCAGAGACCAAAAGCATAGGTGAAAACATGCATCATAATGTATTTGAAGTTTCTTGATGTCAAATCCTCTTATTTAATGAAGGCTATACACTGTTGCTGGCTGTTCTATTGTATGTATAGGACAGCTGCATTGACAAATTCGGTGACGGTTCTGACATTAATGTGCAGTGCAAATGACTTGTCAGGTTAACTTCTCTGCACACTAGTTTCCCCATCTGTAAAATAAGAAATGGATAAAGAATCCTACACAAGTACCCTGGTACTATCAGTAGTAGTGATTTCCTCTGTAACGTAGACTATCACTCTTTTTGGTCAAGAAGGATATTCAGAACCAGTGCAACTCAGCCCCCCAAAGAAGCTGCTATTGAGTGAAACAAAGGAAAGACACTTACCTCTGCTACAGATTGCAGGCTCCGGGCAAATTTCAGCTGGTTAACACCATGATTTACAGGTTTACCATAGGTAGCACCTTTCGGGACTGGGCGTTTACGACCACCACGACGAACACGAATGCGGTAGATAACATAACCTGTAAACACCATTTTTTAAAAACTGAGTTTCTTGGAACTACAGATTTCTGATAACCTTTCAGTCACTAATTACGCTTTTACACTTCCCCATTGGGGCTATACTTCTATGCTACCGCAAGTATTGTTTTTCGTACAATAATCTTCACCCACTACTCACCAGAATATTAAGAACTTGTCTGCACTAGAAAGTTTTGTTGTTTTATGGATACTGGTACAGTTAAAGCGGCAAAACTCCCCAAGTAGATAGCTCCACTGGCACAGAGTATTCTGGTTTGGGAACTGAAATAACCTACCGATATAAAGTACATTTATATAGGCTTTTACCTGCGTGTTGCCCCCTAAATTCCCTTCCATCCCCACACAAATTCTTCACCCAAGTTTAGTGTTTTTAACCCTTGTTAGCTGTGAGTGTGGATTAGAACCCAGGTTCCACTTCCACTTGGGTAGTTTGCAGCAAGGATATAGACTATATCGCTCAAGTGCCGATAGGCCTACAGTGCCTTCCCATAATTCCCTCTGTGCCCAGAAGGACAGACAAGGTCTCCCACAATTCACAGAGAAAGAATCAGCACTCAGTTCATTGCAGAACACAGAACTAAGGGATCTGTCCCCAGAAGTGCTGGTGACGCACAACGAGGAATGCAGCACCACTGAAAATACAGCAACTTGACTGTGGTTGGTCTATACCCGAGCTAGATTAAACTGGATGCTGAACACCCAGGCTAACTCAGCAGTGAAGATATACCCTAAGAATAAGAGGACTTCAGTCTCCATATGTATTTAGGCTGTAGTTAGCTTCTCTGCCCAAAGTGCCAACATGGATGCCAGTTAAGAGTTAACTTACATTCTACTTCTTGTATGTGCCCACAACTCATATGGTAACTTGGTATGATACCAAACTACTTTCACACAGGAAACAAAAAGTTAAACTCTCAGTGAAGAGCATGATTAAGTATGCAGCATGATCCCATTTACACTGATTCATTAATATTCAATCATGGAAGGAGCCATCAAAAACCCTTATCAATGCACCACTAAAGCATGCCGACCTCACACCCTTTTAGTTCCACCTACCTTGTTTAGCCTTATATCCAAGTCTACGGGCTCTGTCTGGCCTGGTTGGTCGGGGAGCTCGATGTAGGGCAGACAACTGGCGATACTGCCAACAGCGGACACGCAGGAGGAAACGCATCACATCTGACTGCTTCTTCCTCCATAGCTCTTGGATGTATTTGTAAGCACCCATGTTTGTTTACCTGCTGAATTAGAGATCTGTGTGAGCTTGCAGAGTCTTTCCAACCAAAAAAATATAACATCACACAGAGGGAATAAAAGATATGCTGCCTTATGTGAACACATTTCCAAGGCTCCCTATACATATGTCAGGCATGGTAACGTTGTTAAAGCAGCACACATCCGGGATTCTGGAGATCTGTAAATAATCCCACACATACTGATTACCATGCTGAAGTTTCCTCTCCTTTTTATCCGTTTATGTCTTTATACCTCAAACTCTTCAGGACAGATACTTTTTCCTTTGTGAACCTGCTCAGCATGTTTTGGCTGCTACCACAAACTAATAATATCTGACCTGAATTTTAGTTATTACGCTGTAAATTTAAAACTTCAGGGAAGTCATGCTGAGTCTCAGTTTCTTTACCTAATGAAAAGCTTACTTTATTGCTATCTCAAATACTTTGAGATCTTCAGGAAATCATCATTAAAATTCTGCAAAATATTCAAGAAGCCACTTATCCCATACAGCATAGTTTTGCAGGTCTCATGGGAAGTCACAAAGCAAATTTAATCCAGCCATGTCAAATTCAACCCTCTAAAGTATCTCACCCTGAGACAGCTTGATTTAGAAACAAACCACATTTCTGGTTATCTTCCCCTCTTGTGCTGAAAGTTCTGTCTTCCTGTCTACCTATATTGGGTGGCATTTGCTACACCATTCCCTCTCTCTGCTTTCAATGGGGCGGTTTAAGAAGCCTTTCCTGATCTACAGGGTGCAGATGCCTGCCTGTATACAGCAACACAAACTAGTGAAAGCAAAGCCAAGCTGAATAACTGGAGTCAGTATCTACCCCCCACCCAGGCTCCTCCTCAGCGAGGCTCCCCCACGATACAGCCCTAAGGCTTGGTTGCCCCTGGCCCCTAGAGCGACACGCCCCTCCCCACACACACGTGTCAGTCAGAAGCTGTCACCCCCATTCATTACACTCGAAGGGGTGCCCAACAGCAGGCAGCTCAGAGAGGACTAGAAACCCGCTGCACCCCCTTCCCCAACGCTGTCATGGCTGTTCAGAGGCCCAGCCACTCGCACCTGGCCGCCCAGTGGGGCTCCCCACTCAGCACGCCGCTGCCTGCGCCCCAGGCAGCCCCTACGCAGAGGGCAGGCCCGTCCCAGCTCGCGCCCAGCTCCACTCAGGGGCCGGGCCCGGCCCGACCCGACCCATCTCCTGCCGCCCTGTCCCTGCCTCGGAGCCCGGGCCCTAAGGGCCTGGCCCGCGCACGGAGCGGAGAAGGAGGGACGGATGGGCGGCTCCAACCTCCGATGGAGCCGGATGAAGCCAACGACCCAGCACGGCGCAGACACTCACCCGATGGCGCCCGAAGCCGGAAAGGAAGAGGCCTCGCTCCCACCGTCCTTTGCGGCCCCCTATCGCTTCCGGCACTAGCGCTGGGAGCTGCTGGGAAACGTAGTTCTGAGGGGGGCCAACGGCTCTGATTGGCCTAACCTCCTCCTCCGCCCCGTCCCCTCGCCACGTGCCAATAAAAGGAAGGGGCGGGGCTGCGATTACAAATCGGGCTGTGGATGGGCAGGGCTTGAGGAGGCGCCTTAGGAGCCCCGCCCCCAAGGTGGGAGGAGTAGCTGTCTGTGCGGAGGGGGGTCCGAGGTCCCGCCGTGTTCTTGGGGGCCGGGCGCTGTGGGCGGAGCCCAGCCCGAGCTCTCGGAGAGGCTGGGCGGGGTGTGCGGCGCACGCGGCCAGCTCAGGGTCCCCGCCCCCTCCTGCCAGGGGCGCCCCCTGTCGCTAGGCTAGTAGCCGCAGGGAAGGCCGGACCTGGGGCCTGCTCGCTGGGCTAAGAGCCCCGGGGAGAGCCTCCCTCTCAGCAGCCTCCTCCCGGCCAGCTGGCACCTGCATGCCCGCGGCACCTTCTCCGCCCTGTCTCCGGGCCAGGGGTCCCTGCACATCGAGCCAGCGGCTTTGGGTGGTGCCTTGGCATGGCCACCTGCAGCCATGTCAAAATTGCAAGTCAGGTCCCCCCCCTCGCCCGGGAGGGCCCTGCACGCAGCTGTTATCGGCCCGCCGGTGCCTGAGCTTTTGGGGGGCACCTCTGCCAGCTTTTCCCTGCGAACGTGAGGGCGAGAGGCATGCTTGGTTTGAAATGCAGGCCCAGGCCCAGGCGCTCCTGTGTTTCCAGGACGTGGAGCGATCAGATCAAAATATCTATATGAAACCTGCAGTGTAGTGGTGGGAGTTGGCAGCACTGCACAGGCAGCGTGCTGGGTGCTGTACAAACACAAAAGCAGGCACAGTCCCTGCCCTGAAGAGGCTGCAAGGCCTTGATCCTGCAACTACTGTAAGCAGGTGTGTAACTCTACGTGTGTGAACGGCCCCCTGGAAGTGGAGGGAATTGCTTGCCTGAGTAAACTTAAATGTGTGTAAACGTTGGAAGGCTTGAGGCCTAAAATGTGGAGGGGGGAGCAAATTGCATTGTCCTGGAAATACCAGCTGCTGGTGACCTCTTCAGATAGAGCTCTGCTTCAAAATCAACTCCATGACTTGTTGAACTGTATGATTAAAATATACTAAAGCACTGAATGTTTCAGTGACTTTGCTGTTAATGTAATATAAATATAACAGATCCCTGTGCTTGAACAGGATTTATTTGCTGACTTTGCCATCCTGAAATAAGATGGGAAAGGGCTACAAAGTGGTGATTTGTGGAATGGCATCAGTGGGAAAAACAGCAATTTTGGAGCAGCTTCTCTATGGAAAGCATACTGTTGGTGAGATATGTTTTTCCATTTTTATGATATTCCAACAAGTTTTAGGGCTACCAATCTGGCCTTAATTTTTCTTACCTTTACTGAGGTGAAGGGGGAGAATGAACATGGTTTTGGCAGCAATCAGTTTTCTGGAACTCTTCTGAATACTGTTTTAAGTCTTCTATATCACCTCTTCATGGACACTTGCAAAGTAACCATAAAATTGGCTGTGTGGGTGTGTGTGTGTGTGTGTGTGTGTGTGTGTGTGGTGGGGGAGGAGGGTTGTTTGCTTGTTCTTCTTGCTGAATGTAAAAGTTTTTAGAAGAGGGGGGGAAAAGATGAAGAGTGGAGGGGGTAATATGTGTTCTTTCTGCCTGTTTTTTTGACACTAGAAATTCTGGTCTTCCACCTGGGAGACTATATAGATGACTGTAGAATGAGTAGACTTATTATATCTGAGATGTAATAGATGCAGATATCTAGAATAGGAAACCTGCTAAATTGAGAAGGGAGGTGATTTCACTTTTGTAGACTGTTTAAAACTTAGTTTTAGTTGTGGTTGACACCTATTTAGCAGAACATCTGGTCGGTAGGGTGTGAATTCCATAGTACCTGGGGCTCTTCAGCCTGACTTGTCTTGAGAGAGCGGACTAGAGCATTGACAGGTTAATGTCTCCAAAAGACGTCTGGAAAGGTTTTTGAAATATTCCCTCTGTTCAGTAATGTCTCAGATGGAGGTCATCCCTGTACTCTGAGGTGCCTATGGCCCCTCTGTTTCTGCCAGAGCTTATCACCTATGAGACAAAAGGATGGTGAGAACTTCAGTTCCGTTGAAAATGCTTCTTTTCTTTATATCTCTGTTTTTTGATCGCAAAAGGTGGCCCTGTACTATGTGCAGCTCCGCACATGTGCTTGGATCCTCCAGGACACAGTCCTTTGCAGCATAGAAGCCTAAAAGTTGTATGGTGAATTGTAGAAATATAGATAATAGCAAATGTACTTTGCCAAAATCCCCTCATATACATACAACCTGAGGTGGGATTTTCAAAAATGCCCAAGGAACACAATGGGAGCATGGATCACATTAAAGGACAATGGCACTTATGCTCCTAAGTCACTTGGACATTTCTGAAAACCCCACTTTTCTGTAATCTGTTTTGCGTATTTGCAGATTCTGTGTGCATTGTCTAAGTTTACTATGTAATATTCACTGTCAAATATTTATTGGTCAATGGCATTCAGCATCTGTGATCCTTACTCTTTGTATTTCTAAATTGCAAAACCATTTACACTAAACAGAATTTTACAGTGTGCCTAGTTTGCTACAGATGAAACTTGTGAGCATGTTTCTTGCATGGTGTTGATTAGTAATGTAAACAAGGATTCTTCCTCCCCACCCAGTGGACTCTCCGAGACTCAGGCTAGTTAGTAATGCTATAAATGATGTGCCTTTCCACCCCCGCAATCTTTAGCTTTGTTTTATAACAGTTGTAACAAGGGCTAAGAAAAATGTCTGTAGGCCGATTGTACGAGCCAACAACTACAAATATTCTTGGCAGCATGGTTTCAACCATAGCATTGTCAGGTGGTTCTATCCTCCTCTTTCTCTAGCTGATGCATGCAAGTCTAAGATTACTAATAATCTTCAAAGGTGGGTTATTCTAACTGTGGGAAATTCCCACTACAGGAATGGCCAGCAGAAGGCCTATGTGCCACCAGAAACTGGGAATGAGCGACTGGGGATGGATCACTTGATGATTATCTCTTCTGTACATTCCCTCTGGGGCACCTGCCACTGGCCACTGTAGGAAGACAGGATACTGGGCTAGATGGATCTTTGGTCTGACCCAGTATGACCGCTCTTATGTTTTAAGTGGTACATAGGCCTGGTGCTGCCCTTTTGCAGAGGCCTGAATTTCACCCATTGAGACTACTGGTGTGTAAATTCCTATGCCTCAGAGAGGTCTTTAAGGTCCTCCATCATTGTTGCTTATTCTCACTCCCACCCTTAGCTCTTTCCAGCGTGAAGGACTTCTTCATTTCCACCCCTTTCTCATCAGGTAAGATGGTAAAGACATATCTGTCACTGCTTCCATTATATTGATTGGGAGGAGCTGCCACATGTACACTGACTGGAGGCAGAGAACAGGAAGAAATTATTGTTCTCAGAAGGGACTCAATTAGCCACCTATTTTTTTAAAAATGCCCCAGCACATCCTTCTGCTACCACTTTCCTGAATCAGATCTACAACCTTATTTTGCACTCATTCTCTTTTTATTAATCTGTCCAAACTTTCCTCATGCTGTTAGTCTTATGTCCTCCTGTCAGTGTGGCTACAGTTGGAGGCAAGATCAAATAGCGTGATCAGAATTTGCCATGTATCTAATGGGAGTTGGATTTATGAAGACTAGAAAAGGAGGGAGGGAGTAGCGAGGAGAGCTTGTGCCACTTTTTTTCTGGAAACAAAGGTTGCATGCAGCAGGGGAAATAATCAGTACAGGTGTGGGTGGAATACTTCAGCATCTTTGTTGGCATGAAGGGTTTCAAATAGTGTTATTCAACATAGTAAAATCCTTATTTTCTAAAACAATGTGTCAGTATTGTCTGAAAATCAACAGAAAGCTACCCATCCTACAAGAACCAACAAGTGTATGTTTGTGCAATGGATGCAGGAGATGACAAACTTTGGTACCAGAAAGCTTGTTTGAAAACTTGAAACTACTACTAAAACCAGTGAGCAAGACTTGAAATTCTGAGATCTCCATCATGTCCTTAAGTTATGTAGATTCCCTGTACTCAAACATCCTTCAACCTTGCTGCTTATGGCATCATATGGCCTGAGTCTACCTGTTGGGTAGTTAGTACTTTACACAAGTAGTCCCATAGACTACATGTATTAGTCCCCTTACTCTACTTGTGGAGTAAGGTACTATTCAATATGAGGAAGGGTGGCAACATCAGGGCTATAGGGACTAGATAGGTTGTTAAAGAAAACTTAATTAAGCCTTACAGTAGTAATTCCTTTAGTACTCCTTTTTTCCTCCGTTATGCTGCCTGAGGGGCAAATTCTGACTCCTCCGCAGCTGGCTTTATACATAGAACAACTGGTACAGTTCTGGTGGGCAGGATTTGGGGAACCTGTGGGAAGGGCCATCTAAGTAATATTATCCTGAACTTATGCCCATAAAAATGCATTACATATATTAATGTACTGAATTTGTGTATATGACATGGTCTCATTACTGTAAATAGCTAGCCTGTTGTTCTTGCTGAGAACACAATGGGATCTGAGTTCAAATCCTGGTCAAACCCATCCAAAAAAATATATTTTTTTAAAATTGATTGAAATGCACTGTTGAAAGCCATGAGTGTTAGTAGTTTTACTGCAGTATGAATAAATACTTACAGCATCACTTTTTACAGAATTTATTACAAGTTCTAACTTTTAGGGCTTTTTTTTAAAACAGGTTTAGAAGAAGGTGCAACAGTGGAAGATGTATATTTGGCTTCAGTCGAAACAGATCGTGGGGTTAAAGAACAGTTACGTCTCTATGACACTGCGGGTCTGCAAGAGGGAGTAGAGTTTCCAAAGCATTACTTCTCTGTTGCTGATGGTTTTGTTCTTGTGTATGCTGTGAACAGCCTTGAATCCTTTCAGAGAGCAGAAGTGATCAAAAAAGAGATTGACACAATCAGAGACAAAAAAGAGGTAAAAGCTTGATGCCTTAATTTCTTGGTCGTGTCTGAAATAGGACAGTAATGGAAAGTTAAATTACACAGCAGTACAAAGGAAAGCAAATTTTCCCTACAGTCTTGGGCAATCTATACACGGGAATTTCATTAATCCACACACCATATAATTGGCACAAAAGATAAATGTCTTGCCCCTCTTCTCAGTAGAGATGGAATGTAGTATTTCATATGGACGGCAGTATAGTTTGTAAACTGTTCAGGTGTTATACATGAAAACTAAAGTGCAGTGGATAAAACAATGTGGTCAGTTATCCTCATTTGGTTTTAGTCACATACTTGCTCATGTATAAAATATAGTAGTTGACAATGGGTCTCCCAGACATTAGAGTCAATTAGCAAGGAGGCTCTACTGTATTTCAGTGTGGCTGTTAAATCACTTCTATTGTGCAGAATGACTACTGTATTTTCCCTTAGAAAGCAGCTAGTGTTGGGTTTCAGAGTAGCGGCCGTGTTAGTCTGTATTCACAAAAAGAAAAGGAGGACTTGTGGCACCTTAGAGACTAACAAATTTATTTGAGCATAAGCTTTCGTGAAAGGTGCCACAAGTCCTCCTTTTCTTTCAGCTAGTATTAGCAGTTGATACAGTGTTGCAGCTCTTCTAGATGAATATCACCTGCACAGTACACTTGTGTTTACCATCTTCTTAGAGTATCCATATATCCTTGTAACAGTTCTCCCTGCTAAAAGCCTTTAGCCGATAGGCCAGCAAAATAAAGCTCATTCAGGCAATAAAAGGGGGGGGGGATTAACACAGGCAGAATGTCATACCACTTCTTGCAAAACACAAGATGTACTTAATTAGTACTCAAAATGTATTCATTGGGAGAGCGGGAAGGAATGGTTTGACAGCAATGCAACTTGCAGTCACAGAAGAGACAGATTAGCCATTGACCATAGTTAGGTATCTTGTTTCCTGAGTGGGTTGCTGAAGTTACGTTCTTGAGCATTATTGTGCTTTTCTAAGTCAACTCCCCGCTTTCTGGGCAGATACAGAGCTGCTTATATGTGGGTCTGGGAAGGCCTCTGTGGTAAATGAAAGATGCTGTGATCTTGACTAAAGCACATGGTGGAAATGATGGCTCTATGCAATACAAATTAAAACATCAGCAATATTGACAGAATTTAAAGCAGTAATCCTGACTTGCTCAGAAGGTAATAATGCTCTGAGAGCTCTCCAGGGAGTTGTAGAAGATATTAAGGCAAGAGAACCTGTGGTAAAGTACTTACAGACAGAAGAACCCCAGGAAAGAAACTGGAGGCATATGACATCTCAGAGTCTGCTCAACAGGAAAGAATAATTAGACCTGGCTATGGTAAAAACTAGTGCAGGCGAGGAGAGAGAGAACAACCCAAAGCAAGAGGAGAGCGTTAGAATTAAAGGAATACAGTAATACGTTTGAGTTCAGGGCTGTACAGAGCAGGGCTTCTCCAAGGAGCATATAATGTTCAGACAAACTCCTCTGAAAAAATTGTATTAGTCTTAGCTTTTGTACCTAGTTTATACATCTCTCCTCCAGGACAATATGCCACTTGAGTGTGATAGTTAGAGGCAAAACATATAGGGGGTGCCTGTATGTTCTGAGTAGCGTGACAGCTTGTAGTAACATCAACAGGTTATCTTATGGAGGAAGAGACTTACTCTTCTTAAGCTACAATCTGGGGCTTGGAAAGCAGCAGTCTGGCCAGGACTTGGCTGCTTTACTGCCTTGTATTGTCATCTGTGTGAAGTAGATGTCAAACCGACATTCACGAGCATTCTACGCTCTTGTTGTTGGTGTGTGTAATTACACGAAGTACAAAGCAAATGGAGAATCTAGCTGTAGAGCTTTGCTCATCACCAGAATGGGTTTCCATGGGGTGACGTATGACACACTACTCTCCTGTCTCCCTCCGGTTGTGGGTAGCGATCACCACCCACCTTGCCCCCAGCGCACTGAGTGACACAGAGGTTTGAACCCACATTCTACTACTTCAAAATGCAGAATGTGTCTAAGGTGAGCCAAAATTAATGTAGAGACTAGATTGTGAACGGCCTAGCTCCTGCATGATATTTAACAACTTTGATACAGTGACTGATCTGCATGTACCACCAGGACCTTTTCTCTCTTCTTTCTAGGTGACAATTGTTGTCTTAGGAAACAAAACTGACCTCACAGAGCAAAGACAAGTGGAAACAGAAGTAGCACAGCAATGGGCAAAGGCTGAGAAGGTGAGACTGTGGGAGGTGACAGTGACAGATCGGAAAACACTCATTGAACCTTTCACTTCGCTAGCCAGTAAACTTTCCCAATCCCAGAACAAGTCAGCATTTCCCTTGCCTGGGAGGAAGAGCAAAGGCAATAACTGTGATAACTAAAACCCTCTCTTCCAGGGGAGGCTATTTATCTGCTGTTGCAAGGGCATGGTGTCTCTTTTTCTCTGCCATTAGTTTGGCACGTTTTTTCTGAGGCAATACTGAATTCAGAATTAAAATCAGTGAAGTCATGAATGTCGCTGTCCTTCAATCAAGTATTTTCTTGGAAAACCACAGCTGGTCACGGTCTTAAGCACTCCACAAAGAAACATTTTGTAAAAAGGTTATAATGGTCACTGGGGTGTTGTTTTTAGTGGGAAGCTCTATTAAAGCCCACTTCAACACAGATGCACAGCAGTGATGGCTGTCTGCATCCCCACACGTGGCCATTTCAGGCTGCTACTGGGTCAAGTTCACAAGTGTACAATTAGTAAACCACTCCATATGCAGCTGTCCAGCCTCCGTTGTTCCCCTTTTGCAATTGCAAAATCTCCTGGTTGTAGCAAAGGAGAAAGGGCTTACTTATCTTCCCATGGCTAGGGAAAAGGTATGTGTGTTGTAGTTTCAGCCCCTTTGTGCCTCACTTACTACCCATGGGTGGTGTGTACAGTAGGAGAAGTTCCAGGACAGCTGAGCGAGAATACTCCAGGAGGAGACGGACAAGAACATTGCTTACCTGGCAGGGATATGCGAGCATCAGTGTTCCTGCTGCATGTGGAAATAGTGACATTCCATGTGTGATCCTCAGATAGGTAAGGCCTGACTTGCAACTAGCGATCAAAGGCTGGAACCTGCTGTGTCTTCCTTGTAGTTTCCACTAGACTCATCCAATATGGAAAGTGACCTTTACTGTTACATGGTGTACAAAACAAAAGCTTGAGGAGCAATTAAAAAAATAAAAAATCTTAACCCTTGGAGTGTAGATTATGTAAATTTTGTTCCACTTTTATATTGCTGATGTCAACTGAAGCAAAACCTGCTACCTGGTCTTGGTTAGATATCGGACGGTTTCATGGACAAGAGATAGTACAAATTTCCTGTTGCTAGTACTGTAGTTCTTAAATCAGCTGGAACCCTGCAACAGCTTAGGAAATATGAGACAGAAAGGGGTGCAGTTACTACCCTCGCCCAGCAGAGCAATCATCAAACACTGCTACTGTCTATCTGCACAGGGAAGTTACACCTCGTATTCTGTAGAAAGACTAAGGCTGTGTATATGCTACAGCTTAAGTTGGTATTCCCCCTGAGCAACATAAGTTACACCGACCTAAGCGCATGTGTGGACAGCATTGTGTCAGCAGAAGAGCTTCTCCCACCAACATAATTACCCCAGCCCTGTGGGCGGCGGAAGCTATTGGTGGGAAAGCTCTCTCCCGTCGGCTTAGAGCATCTGCACTACCCGTGGGGCAACTGCATTGGCTGTAAGTTCTGTAGTGTAGGCATAGCCTATGTAAAGAACAGTGTGAAGCACTGTATCTCTTTGTGGAAGAGGCTTAATGAGTGTAGTGAGAGGCCTGCTAATGGTGGGTATATCCAAAAGCCAGCCAGCCAGTTCCGCATGGCAGTTCAGCAGAAATGCTTGTGCAGATCCCTTGGCTGTAACAAGTGGCACAGCTTCCAACAGCAGATGCATATGATACTGAACTTGACCTCACAGGATGGATCAACACATTTCAGGATTCTGCTCTCCTAACAATCTGAACGGGACTGAGGAGGGAGATAGAGCGAAAGCAGCAGGAGAGCAAATCATTTCCACAGAGAGATAGAAGCTGCTTGGAAAGCCAGATGAATGAAACAGGGAACAGATGAGCAAAGTTCCAAACATTTTTGGTATTTTAAACAGAGTGTTGCACTGTCCTGAGTCAGCAAGACCTCAATAGTTATTTGTGGTGACACTTAAGCTGCTGAGTACTGTCATTTGAAAGTCTCAATTTTGATGGCTGCACTAACCCTTTAAGTATAAAGAAAAGGAGTACTTGTGGCACCTTAGAGACTAACAAATTTATTAGAGCATAAGCTTTCGTGAGCTACAGCTCACTTCATCGGATGAAGTGAGCTGTAGCTCACAAAAGCTTATGCTCTAATAAATTTGTTAGTCTCTAAGGTGTCACAAGTACTCCTTTTCTTTTTGCGAATACAGACTAACACGGCTGCTACACTGAAACCTTTAAGTATGTACCTGCAATATCCTTCTGCTACACCATGGTATGAATAACTCAGTGCAAAGTATGAACAGCTAGTAAGGATGGTGCAATAATACAATTTACCAAAATGAAGCAAGTTTTTACAATGGAGTAACTTGGATTACTTGTATGCTTGAACCTGTTTTTTTGTCTTGCCCGCTGAGGTAGTTCTGGATCATTGTTCTTCCTGTGCCCAAGGCATATGACAAGAGAGAGAGTCAGCAATTACATCTTCAGTTATTCCTTATGGATGAGCAAGCTCCTGCTACACTCTGTTAGAACTTTGCACATGTTTCTGGTGAAGGATTGCAGCTGACTAAGAGCTTTGGTACTAGCAGAGCAGCAGTGGACCACCACCCACTTTAATTTCCTGCTGACTGTACATGAATCCTCCATGTTTCTCCACACACAGGGAACTTGACTGTTTACATGTAGTGTTTGAAGCGGACCACTGACTGGTTTTGGAAGCGGGATGAAGATAGGGCTAATTTGTTCTACCAGCAATGATTCTCCGGCTTTTACATGCCACCATTGACAGCCCCCACGCCATGCTACTACGTTTAAGGTGCTCCCATCTACCCATAACAAAGAGGAAGTAGGGTGTGCCACCCTTGCTGTCATAGCAGCATGTGGAGAACCCATGCTCAGAATGGCAGCTGAGTCAGTCTCAGATCAGCCATGTGGGCTTGCCAGGTGTCTAACCAAATACTACCTATGAAGTCACCACGAGTGGGTGTTCTGTATTAGAGAGCAGGGAAAGCAGGCAAGATAAATACTGCTAGCATGTGAGAATTAACACTGAAGGCCTGTGAGGTTGGAGTGGACAGTGTTACCATGTGGCTCTGTACCCTATCCACTTCTGCACTGCATAGCCTGAACCTTATAGAGCAGGGGTGGCCAACCTGAGCAGGAGACAGAATGTACCATTATACATTGCCAAAGAACCACAGTAATGTCAGCTGCCCCCCGTTAGCTACCCCCCACCCCACTGGCAGCTCCACCAATCAGCCCTTCCCTCCCCACATCTCCCAATCAGCTGTTTTGTGGCACGCTGGAGGCTCTGGGAGGGAGGAGTGAGGGCATGGCAGGCTCGGGGAAGAGGCAGGAAGGGGTGGAGTCAGGGCAGAGCCAGGAGTTGAGCAGTGAGCATGCCCTGGCACATTGGAAAATTGGTGCCTATACAAGGAGCCGCATATTAACTTCTGAAGAGCCGCATGTGGCTCCAGAGTCACAGGTTGGACACCCCTGCTATAGACAAAGTTGTTTGCTTCCCTTGCTGTGATCCAAATGGCCTGATCCCTTTGTCTGAAGTAGAGGAAATCAGGTGGTAGTATGGCATCAATTTGCCACTGTAGCACTGGCAGGGGTCCTCCCACTGGCAATCCACCTTCCAGGCAGTAGCTAGGTCGATGGAAGAATCCTTCTGTTAACCTAGTGCTGTCTACAGGGAGGGTTAGATCATCTTAACTACATCTCTCTGGGGTGTGGATTTTTCACACCCCTGAGCCACAAAGCTATGCAATGTAACTTTTCAGTGTAGGCCAGGCCTAACAGCACTGCTCTGCTTGGGCATTAAGAACCTACGTGGTTTCTAACTGGTCTACACTGAAAACTCTTTCAGGGAGGTGGATCTGCTCCATGACAGGAGAACCCCAGAGGTCGCTTTAGTGACTGGCTATACTGAAGCACTACAGCAGTATCACTGTGGCATTTTAAGTGTAGACATATACTAATACAGGAAGAAGGCATTAGGGATTAGACAGGGTGACTAAGTAGTAGTAGATCACCACATAAGCAAAAGAAAACCCAACACGTTCCTGGCATTTTTTTTAAAAAAGCCCTTTTCTTTAGAGGTCTGTCCTATTGCTTTTTAGCCACTCAACCTTAGTCCTTTCTAAATACTACAGTCCCTTGCGGTAAAGTAACTGATCTAGTTGTAGCCCTCAAACAGTTCAGCGCCGCTGGTGTGTCTGAGTGAAACTTGCACATACGTACAGCTTTCTGCAGGATTAGCAAGTTTCTATGGGCAGTGAACTATTGCTGTTGATAGTGTGGTTCAGTGACTACAGCAGGGAGGGGACGGATTGAGGCAAGGCTAGTGTGTTCTGTTCTTTGCTTTACCATTGCTTCAATACCTGTTGAAGACTGTGATCACGTAGCTCCCTCAGAGCTAGATTGTTGTCCCTATCCCTTAGTTGGCTGTACAAGTGCATTAAGAATGAGTTTTGCAGCAGGTCTTCCCCACTCTTCATATGAGTTGTGTTTTGCTCAGCTCTTTTATGATGCCATTCCTTCTCTTCCTCCAACTGGAAGTACAGCTCTCTCTCTCTCATTACAGCTGTGACAGACATTCCCCTCAGCCGCGGCCGCTCACCTGCAGCCCATCCTTAGTCTCACACTGTTCCAGCTGCATTCTCTGCAGGTTTAGCTAGTGGGCAGCACTTCAAAACCAGTTTTGGGAGCAGCTAACCTTAAAGTTAAGAAGCATGGAATGTTCAGCAATGTGCTGGGACAGGGATGCTATGTAGACCCCTTCAGGTTCTACCGTACTCAGCTGGACTATTCCTACAGTATGCAGTGTTGTAGCTGACCTGGAGAGCTTTGTGTAAGCTCAAAAGCTTGTTTGTTTCACCAACCGAAGTTGGTCCCATACAAGATATTGTCTCACCCACCCTGTCTCTCTATTCCTGTGGTATCAGCCGGTACATACTAATGTAGAAAAGCCTTTCAAAAATGGAAGCAGTAGGAGCTGCTTACTACAAAGCATCCATCTAGGCAAGTTTACTGCCATTGATAAATCAGTGCAGGGAACTCTTCCCTGAATGCTTTCAGACAGTAGCTAGCTTACAAGGAAAAATAGTGGGTACTGAATAATAGGTCTTTCATCAAAACATATTGGGGAGAAGTTATTTCAGCAAAATAACAAAGCAGGTCATTAAGCGGGAGTCATTTTTTTTACATATTTTTATTAGCACAGTAACAAATGCAGACTTAAGTAGCCCACAACATACAACCAATCCACTGAGTGACTCCTATTCCACGCCTTACATTTAAACAGCTTAAGGTATTTCACTACAGGTTGCCATAAATCCTGATTAAAACCTTTATTCTTTTCACAAAGGTAGATTGGCATATAAAATAATACATTAACTACTTCTCATTTCCTATATGAGGCCATATATCCATTCCTCCATATTACATATCATGAGATGAGTCTTTAAAAAGGAATTGTTAAATACCAGCACACCTTCCCAAGGGGAAAAAAAAATCCCAACATCTTTTACAAATACAAAAAGAAAAAACCCAGTGTGTAGAGTCTTCAAAGGACTTTTACATAAATGTCAACATATGTACCTGTACAAAATTAAGCTGTTTTATCTTTTACATATCGCAAGCAACTGAACCAAAAAAATGTCTAAGTTTACATTCTTCTTGGTACTATATGTGAGCTAATATTGCTGAACTAATGACAGTCTTAAAATATGCTATTCCCAATTCTAGTTGTCTACTGTAGCAAGATACCTTAAGTTACAACAACAAAATCTTAGGAAATAAAAGACTGAATAAAATCTGTTATAGAAATACCCTACTCTTTACCAGCACCCTCCCTCCCCCCACTTCAAAATCAATAAGCAGCTCTTTCCATCACAGACAAATAATGCAAGAGTTTAACAAAAATCCATTTTATGTAGCATATCTTTTGGTCCACTGTCTGGCCATTCTGTCATGCTCTGCTCTGTTAGTCATATACTGAGTGGCAATACTTCCAACCAGGGGGTCAGCTGAAAAGGAAAAAAAAAAGTTCCTGCTCATTTTAGTTAAGAGAACTGGGAAAAACAAAAGAAAAAGTTGAGAATTGGTCTGATGGGTTACCCAAAAGCACTCATTGGGGTAATGGTGGTGGTGGTGGGGAAAACGGAGAGAATACATGGTGGAATACTGACCCACTATATAGTACATAGATTAGACTTTCCAAGTAGAGAACAGGTCTTAATTTGTATATGTAAATTTATGGTGCTTTATAAGTGATTGCTCAATGTGGGGGGAAGATTCACTAATT
Source organism: Dermochelys coriacea (assembly GCF_009764565.3). Taxonomy (NCBI): domain Eukaryota; kingdom Metazoa; phylum Chordata; order Testudines; family Dermochelyidae; genus Dermochelys; species Dermochelys coriacea. The sequence continues at coordinate 200,566,469 of NC_050069.1, forward strand.
CAAGTTTTAAGGAGGTAAAAAAACAACAGACACTTATGCTTTGCCATCCTTGTAGGTTATATTGTAAACTTTACCTGATCTGTGTGCTTCAATTTCCTTTGCCATTTCTAAAGCTGTATGCATGTCTCAGACACTAAGTGCACCTATATCAATATAAATCTGGCCTCCATGAAAAGATTAGATCAAGTGTTTTTGGTGAAGTACACCTTAGCTACTATACTTCTATAAAAGTTAGAAGCATTTCTATAAGTTTTGCTTATTTTATATTATTGAGATATACTTAGTTAACTAAGCTGGACACAGGAGGGAAATATTAAATGTACTAAAAACAATTCTTAACTGACTTAGGAATTACATATAATTCCTAAAAATATAAATATGGTAGTGGGAAGTTTATTCTCGAATTATTTACTGTAAAGCTGAACTGAGCTTCCAGGAAAACTTCCAGCCTGTTATCTTCTCAGCCTTGTTTATGGTGGTAGTTTTTAAATATATCTAGTCTATTACCAAATCACTAGAATTTCAGATGGTGCAGACCCCACACACGAATATGGTGTTTAAAACACTACTTTGTTTTTAGCTTGAATTTCAATCTACAGGATGATTGTCCAGGATTTTTCTGGTTGCTGCTTTCTTTGCAGTGCAGAGTAAGAATAGATAGATTACAGACATATACAGAATATCAGAACAATTTCTATTATCCCACAAAGACAACAGAAAGCTTGGGCTATCTTGTGGGGATATAGGGATTCTCTTCTCTAAGAGCTTGATCCTATGCTCATTGAAGTCAATGGCAAAGCTCCTTTTGACTTTAATGATGCAGGATCAGGGTGAAAGTTACTAAAATGCCAGATGATCCGTATCAATAGAGATGTTATCTGTTAGGGTATGTGAGACTTACCAGGGTTGCAGTCTGTAAGAAGTGAGCAGATAGAGAGGAGAACTTTAGAAATAGTTAGTGCTGGACTCCAGTTGTCTTTTAAAATGTCAAGGCAGATCACTCCTTGGCTGTTAATATTACAGTGATAGATTCTTGTCCGAAATGTAACCTAGAAAAACCACAATTACAAGATTGTTTGCTAACATGTCAAACTACACGTTTGACAACAACTATAACAAACTATAAGTTTGACTTTACAGATTTAAACAGAAAAAGGATAGGAAACCCAACATTTAATTCAGATTAAAAGTAACTCCAGCTCTGCAAGGCTAAACTGTAAAGTTAATCTTTAAAATGTATACTAAAGCTGAATTAGAGTGCCATTTCATATTTTTCCTATCAGAATAATCAATGAAAAAAACGGTGTTTTTTTCAGAGTCCTGGTGTGCTGCTGCCCTCTGGTGTCAACTAGTTGGTATTACAACAGTTTTAAATCTGCTTTTAAAACAACAAGATTATTATTGTATTAATCTTTCTTTTGTTTTCCAGATTGTTTTATGCAACAAGAGAAACAGTGGTTATATTTCATTTGTAGAAGAAAAGTGTGAAATAATAGTTCAATTAACTTTAGCTTAAATGTAACAGAATGTAACAGAAGATGAAGTATTTACTGCAAATGAAAATTAGAAGTAATGAGCTATACTTTACATCTGCACAAACTGTACAGACAAAACTGTATTCTTTATGCTTCTTAAACTCCATAAGATCAACCTGGATGGTCAGTTTCTCTCCATACTAAGTTTCCCACAAAAATCATTCACGGTTAATGGAACATTTCTTTTTGTTGCACAATTCTCTTCATTTTGAATGCAAATCATATTTCAGTTAAAGCACGAGACTAGATTTTTTTCTCCACCTTTAACATAAATGGATTATATAGGAAGGTGCGATGTTGAAAATTGAAGTCTCCAGTCTATCAAAGAGTCCACAGAGCTCCACAGCACATCCAGGCCATATCTGTAGCAGATTCCCACTGAATCCCCCATGTCAGAAGGAGGCAGGCCTCCACTCTTGGGATGGCTGCTGCAGTGAGGGGCTTTTGCAGCTCCATTAGAATTCTAAAGCTGTGGAACAACTCAGAACAGGTAAAATAATGAAACCAAAAGAGAAGAAAAACCTTCCTGCACTTCTCTAGTCTGGACTTGGAGAAACCAATTCTAGGGTCAACAGGATAGTTGTCTCCACTCCCTTTCAAAAGGGGTCTCAATACTGAGGGCACTAATTATTATCATGGTGCGCACTCTCATAGTGGTGAGAGATATGGACACCTGTCTGTTCGGCATGGCAAAGCAATGACCAAATTAATTTCAAATAGGGCACCAGATGATAACTAATATATCAAAGTTGTATTGTATGAGAGTACTCCAGAGGTGAAGAATGCTTTTCAAGCCTCCCTTCTTCAGAGTTCCCAAATCTCATAATTTTATCACAAGTCTTGTAATATTTGCAGTTTTGTTTCTGGAGATAAAGTGATTGGGAGAATTCTCATGTTCATGTAAAATAATTAAAAAGGTTCCTGGACATTATGGTTGCAGAGAAAAGCTTGGAAATGTGACTTAAGTGTACCCTAAAAACCAGAAGGCAAATAAAGGAATCCCACATTTTTAATGAAAAGAATCATAATTTTAAAACCAATCTTGTGATGTTGGGGGCTTAACTTATGATTTTTGAACATCTGGGGTTGGCAATACTGCTTCCCCTATTGCAGAACAGGTATGGATTGTATTAACTAGCAGCCATAACTCTTCCCTATTCACTGCACTTAAATCCATAGAATTTATATAATCCCACAATTTCCATTTTCAAGATGAGGAAATAAAAGTTCAAGAGTTCAAATGACCTGCCCAAGCCCACACAGCAAGTCAATACTGTTTCCACAGGTCTGGCTGCAGATTCAAAAATCAACAGAGCAGTAATTTATGTTATCAAAGCCATGGCCAAAGTTTTCAAACTTGGTGTCTAAAGTCAGTATGAGAACCAACATTTTTTCCCCATTGTTCTTACAGAATAGCAAATATGGCTCATGCTTTAATACCAGATACTAAGATTTCTTTCACATTAGGTTCTTAAATCCATAAAGAGCAGCCAGATTTCCAAAGAGGCAGCACAACTGTAGCCTCCATTGACTTCAAAGAGCTCAGCACTTCTGAAATTTCAGTCCACTTCTATTTAGATTCTTAAGTACATACTTCAGAGCCTAATTTTAGGCACCCTGGTTAAACGTGGCCTATGTCTTCACATTAAGAAGAAATACATTAAAAAGTGTCCCAACTCTATGTTTTGGAGAACAATAACTCTATCCTGCAACCCTCCCTCACGTGTGTGGTGTCAGTGAAGTCAATGGAACTACTTATAGATTCATAAATACTAAAGTCAGAAGGGACCATTATGATCATCTAGTCCAACCTCCTGCGCAATGCAGGCCACAGAATCTCACCCACCCACTCCTGCAAAAAACCTCTCACCTATGTCTACATAATTATTTTACATGAACATGAGAATTCTCCCAATCACTTTATCTCCAGAAACAAAACTGCAAATATTACAAGACTTGTGATAAAATTAAGAGATTTGGGAACTCTGAAGAAGGGAGGCTTGAAAAGCATTCTTCACCTCTGGAGTACTCTCATACAATACAACTTTGATATATTCTATTGAAGTCCTCAAATTGTGGTTTAAAGACTTCAAGGAGCAGAGAATCCTCCAGCAAGAGACCCGTGCCCCATGCTACAGAGGAAGGCGAAAGGCCTCTTCCAATCTGCCCTAGAGGAAAATTCCTTCCTGACCCCAAATATGGCGATCTGCTAAACCCTGAGCATATGGGCAAGATTCATCAGCCAGATACCCAGGAAAGAATTTTCTGTAGTAACTCAGATCCCACCCCATCTAACATCCCATCACAGGCCATTGGGCCTATTTACCATGAATATTTAAAGATCATTAATTACCAAAATTATGTTATCCCATCTTACCATCTCCTCCATAAACTTATCGAGTTTAATCTTAAAGCCAGATAGGTTTTTTGCCCCCACTACTTCCCTTGGAAGGCTATTCCAAAACTTCACTCCTCTAAACTTCGCAATGACTATGAATTATAACTGTTCACCTGAGTAAGAGCTGTCAGATCATGCCCTAAATCCTCAGAATTTGCCAGCTGTCCATGCCCATGAATCTCATTGTCTGTTTATTGTAACAAGGGTAGTTCAGCAGACACATTCAGCAGGCGTGTGGCATAAGAAGAATGCACCAGTGTTTTTTCTGGGATTAGACTGGCCCACACGTTAAACTAGTCTGTCCTCCCTCGTAGCTGTTCTGCTGCGTTCCTGGATCCTTCTAGCATTCAGCAATGCAAAAAAACACTGTTCGTGCCCCTCCCTCTCACTCAGTCTTTGAGTGGGAGCACTGGTAGGGGTGTGGCATGCATAACTACGAAACTAATGCCTCTAGTTTCCTGGGCACTGCATCTTTAAGTTTCCAAGAACTCGCCTGCTATGCAGAGTGCTGCAGTCTTTGTGTTCTCAGAGGTACAGTAGCCTGTGACACAAGAGACACCGCCACACTATCCTCTCTCATGGAGACATTACACTTCATTCTTTATAAGTTACTTTGATTTTCAATTGAACAAAAGTACATGCTTTTGCATATTATGTATGGAAGCAACAAAATAATCTCCAGGAGACAGCACAGTATCTCTCTCTCTCTCTCCTCTGTAACAGGCAACAGCAACTGAGAACAAAACCAGTTGCTGATCTCTGCCCATCAAAAGTTTTAAAAGTAAAATATTCAGAAACCAAAAGGACATCTATTTCTTTGCTTCATATATCCCAATGAGTGCTTCCTAGTCTACGTCATGTAGATCAGGCCAAGCAGATGGGTGACCTCACTTGGTGATACAGGAATTGAAAAAACAGATCGCTCCATTCAGGATAGAGGCGGGCAAGGAAGAATGGAAGTCCAATGCATGTACAGTTCCCAGGCAGACTTTGCTATTGGCTCATAACAGCCTCCAATTCCATCCCACTGTTGGTTTAATATTTCACTATTTTGACCTTCAGCTCTGATTTTCCTAAATTACTATCTCCCTAGCTTTCAAATGGCAGTTTGTTAAAATGCACCATAAAACCGTTCAAAAAGGAAGCAAGAGTATTTCCAGGTTGATGAACTAAAGACCAAATTCACAGAAAGTTCAAGCATTCCAGTTTGCAAATGCACACTGGTTCTGAACACGGGAGATGAAAATTGGGTAGCCTGAGAAAACAACTTTTTTCAGACAGATTTTCAGTCCAAAAGGTTACTATCTGGTATTAAAGCATAAGCCATATTTGTTAATGTAAGAACAAGAAAAAAAAAATCATCAGTGGTATAGACTGGCCAAAATTTATGGATGCTTATCAAAGCATGGGGCAGGATGGGCAGGGTCCCCTGAGAGAACGACATGAGGGGGAAAGAAGTCCAGAACAGCTGGCTGTATTTTAAAGAATCATTATTGAGGTTGCAGGAACAAACCATCCCGATGTGTAGAAAGAATAGTAAATATGGAGCTTGCCTTGGCTTAACGGTGAAATCCTTGCTGATCTTAAACACAAAAAAGAAGTTTACAAGAAGTAGAAGATTGGACAGATGACCAGGAAGGAATACAAAAATATTGCTCGGGAATGCAGGAGTGAAATCAGGAAGGCCAAATCACACTTGGAGTTGCCGCTAGCAAGAGATGGTAAGAGTAACAGGAAGGGTTTCTTCAGCTATGTCAGCAACAAGAAGAAAGCCAAGGAAAGTGTGGGCCCCATACTTAATGAGGGAGGCAACCTAGTGACAGAGGACGTGGAAAAAGCTAATGTACTTAATGCTTTTTTTGCCTCTGTCTTCACGACAAGGTCAGATCCCAGACTGCTGAACTGGGCAGCACAGCATGGGAGAAGGTGACCAGCCCTCTGTGGAGAAATAAGTGGTTCAGGACTATTTAGAAAATCTGGATGAGCACAAGTCCATGGGGCCGGATGCGCTGCATCGGAGGGTGCTAAAGGAGTTGGCGGATGTGATTGCAGAGCCATTAGCCATTATTTTTGAAAACTCAGGGTGATCGGGGGAGGTCCCAGAAGACTGGAAAAAGGCTAATGTAGTGCCCATCTTTAAAAAAGGGAAGGAGGAGGATCCGGGGAACTACGGGCCAGTCAGCCTCACCTCAGTCCCCAGAAAAATCATGGAGCAGGTCCTCAAGGAATCAATTCTGAAGCACTTAGAGGAGAGGAAAGAGATCAGGAACAGTCAGCATGGATTCACCAAGGGCAAGTCATGCCTGACAAACCTAATTGCCTTTTATGACGAGATAACTGGCTCTGTGCATGGGGGGAAAGCAGTGGATGCGTTATTCCTTGAATTTAGCAAAGCTTTTGATATGGTCTCCCACAGTATTTTTGCCAGCAAGTTAAAGAAGTATTGGCTAGATGAATGGACTGTAAGGTGGATAGAAAGCTGGCTAGATTGTTGGGCTCAATGGGTAGCGATCAATGGCTCCATGTCTAGTTGGCAGCCGGTATCAAGCGGAGTGTCCCAAGGGTCGATTCTTGGGCTGGTTTTGTTCAATATCTTCATTAATGATCTGGAGGATGGCATGGCCTGCATCCTCAGCAAGTTTGCAGATGACACTAAACTGGGAGGAGTGGTAGATACACTCGAGGGTAGGGATAGAATACAGAGGGACCGAGACAAATTTGAGGATTGGGCCAAAAGAAATCTGACGCGGTTCAACAAGGACAAATGCAGAGTCCTGCACTTAGGATGGAAGAATGCTATGCACTGCTACAGACTAGGGACCGAATGGAAGAAAAGGACCTAGGGGTTACAGTGGACAAAAAGCTGGATATGAGTCAACAGTGTGCCCTTGTTGCCAAGAAGGCTAATGGCATTTTGGGTTGTATAAGAAGGGGCATTGCCAGCAGATCGAGGGACGTGATCATTCCTCTCTATTCGACATCGGTGAGGCCTCATCTGGAGTACTGTGTCCAGTTTTGGGCCCCACACTACCAGAAGGATGTAGAAAAATTGGAAAGAGTCGAGCGGAGGGCAACAAAAATTATAAGGGGACTGGAACACATGATTTATGAGGAGAGGCTGAGGGAACTGGGATTGTTTAGTCTGTAGAAGAGAAGAATAAGGGGGGATTTAATAGCTGCTTTCAACTACCTGAAGGGGGGGTTCCAAAGAGGATGGATCTAGACTGTTCTCAGTGGTACCAGATGACAGAACAAGGAATAATGGTCTTAAGTTGCAGTGGGGGAGGTTTAGGTTGGATGTTAGGACAAACTTTTTCCACTAGGAGGGTGGTGAAGCACTGGAATGCGTTACCTAGGGAGGTGGTGGAATCTCCTTCCTTAGAGGTTTTCAAGCTCAGGCTTGACAAAGCCCTGGCTGGGATGATTTAGTTGGGGATTGGTCCTGCTTTGAGCAAGGGGTTGGACTAGATGACCTCCTGAGGTCCCTTCCAACCCTGATAGTCTATGATTCTATGAAAGTGACTGTTCTCTATTTAGAGGAGCTCTGCCTGACTGAGGCAGTGAGGAAAGGATTTAAGTGATTTCCACTTAAGTAGAAACTCAGACCTCTGATGTTTTTAATGCACATATAGACCAGCTGTTCACCATTTACAATTTTTGTTGATGATACAAAAGCCAGTGGCATGGAGAACATAAAAATAAAATCTGGAAAAAAAAATGTACAAATATGTTTAAAGTAGTGCTATTGATTAATCGCAGTTAACTCATGTGATTAACTCAATTTTTACCGCAATTTAAAAAATTGTGATTAATCACACAATTAAAGAATGGAATACTTAATAAATTTCAATTGGTATTTTTGGATGTTTTTCTACATTTTCAAATATATTGATATTCTATTACAACACAGAATACAAAAGGTACAGTGCTCACTATTTTTGATTACAAATATTTGCACTGTAAAAATGATAAAAGAAATAGTATTTTTAATTCACTTCATACAAGTACTATAGTGCAATCTCTTTATCGTAAAATGTAACTTATAAATGTAGATTTTTGTTGTTGTTACATAACTGCATTCAAAAATAAAACAATGTAAAACTTTAGAGCCGACAAGTCCAATCAGTCCTACTTCTTGTTCAACCAGTCGCTATGACAAACAAGTTTGTTTACATTTACGGAAGACACTTCTGCCTGTTTCTTATTTACAATGTCACCTGAAAATGAGAACGGATGTTAGCATGGCACTTTTGTAGCCCGTTTTGCAAGGTATTTACCTGCCAGATATGCTAAATATTCATATGCCTCTTCATGCTTTGGCCACCATTCCAGAGGACATGCTTCCATGCTGATAATGCTCATTAAATTTGTGACTGAACTCCTTGGGGGAGAACTGTACGTCTCCTGCTCTGTTTTACCTGCATTCTGCCATATATTTCATGTTATAGCAGTCTGGGATGATGACCCAGCACGTGTTCATTTTAAGAACACTTTCACAGCAGATTTGACAAAATGCAAAGAAGGTACCAATGTGAGATTTCTAAAGATGGCTACAGCACTCGACCCAAGGTTTAAGAATCTGAAGTGCCTTCCAAAATCTGCGAGGGATGAGGGGTGGAGCATGACTTTAATGGTGAAATCCTAGCGGATCTTAAACATAAAAAAGAAGCTTACAAGAAGTGGAAGGTTGGACATATGACCAGGGAAGAGTATAAAAATATTGCTCGGGCATGTAGGAAAGATATCAGGAGGGCCAAATCGCACCTGGAGCTGCAGCTAGCAAGAGATGTCAAGAGTAACAAGAAGGGTTTCTTCAGGTATGTTGGCAACAAGAAGAAAGCCAAGGAAAGTGTGGGCCCCTTACTGAATGAGGGAGGCAAGCTAGTGACAGAGGATGTGGAAAAAGCTAATGTACTCAATGCTTTTTTTGCCTCTGTTTTCACTAACAAGGTCAGCTCCCAGACTGCTGTGCTGGGCAACACAAAATGGGGAAGAGATGGCCAGCCCTCTGTAGAGATAGAGGTGGTTAGGGACTATTTAGAAAAGCTGGACGTGCACAAGTCCATGGGGCCGGACGAATTGCATCCGAGAGTGCTGAAGGAATTGGCGGCTGTGATTGCAGAGCCCTTGGCCATTATCTTTGAAAACTCGTGGCGAACGGGGGAAGTCCCGGATGACTGGAAAAAGGCTAATGTAGTGCCCATCTTTAAAAAAGGGAAGAAGGAGGATCCTGGGAACTACAGGCCGGTCAGCCTCACCTCAGTCCCTGGAAAAATCATGGAGCAGGTCCTCAAAGAATCAATCCTGAAGCACTTAGAGGAGAGGAAAGTGATCAGGAACAGTCAGCATGGATTCACCAAGGGAAGGTCATGCCTGACTAATCTAATCGCCTTTTATAATGAGATTACTGGTTCTGTGGATGAAGGGAAAGCAGTGGATGTATTGTTTCTTGACTTTAGCAAAGCTTTTGACACGGTCTCCCACAGCATTCTTGTCAGCAAGTTAAGGAAGTATGGGCTGGATGAATGCACTATAAGGTGGGTAGAAAGCTGGCTAGATTGTCGGGCTCAACGGGTAGTGATCAATGGCTCCATGTCTAGTTGGCAGCCGGTGTCAAGTGGAGTGCCCCAGGGGTCGGTCCTGGGGCCCGTTTTGTTCAATATCTTCATAAATGATCTGGAGGATGGTGTGGATTGCACTCTCAGCAAATTTGCGGATGATACTAAACTGGGAGGAGTGGTAGATACGCTGGAGGGGAGGGATAGGATACAGAAGGACCTAGACAAATTGGAGGATTGGGCCAAAAGAAATCTAATGAGGTTCAATAAGGATAAGTGCAGGGTCCTGCACTTAGGATGGAAGAATCCAATGCACCGCTACAGACTAGGGACCGAATGGCTCGGCAGCAGTTCTGCGGAAAAGGACCTAGGGGTGACAGTGGACGAGAAGCTGGATATGAGTCAGCAGTGTGCCCTTGTTGCCAAGAAGGCCAATGGCATTTTGGGATGTATAAGTAGGGGCATAGCGAGCAGATCGAGGGACGTGATCGTTCCCCTCTATTCGACACTGGTGAGGCCTCATCTGGAGTACTGTGTCCAGTTTTGGGCCCCACACTACAGGAAGGATGTGGATAAATTGGAAAGAGTACAACGAAGGGCAACAAAAATGATTAGGGGTCTAGAGCACATGACTTATGAGGAGAGGCTGAGGGAGCTGGGATTGTTTAGTCTGCAGAAGAGAAGAATGAGGGGGGATTTGATAGCTGCTTTCAACTACCTGAAAGGGGGTTTCAAAGAGGATGGCTCTAGACTGTTCTCAATGGTAGCAGATGACAGAACGAGGAGTAATGGTCTCAAGTTGCAATGGGGGAGGTTTAGATTGGATATTAGGAAAAACTTTTTCACTAAGAGGGTGGTGAAACACTGGAATGCGTTACCTAGGGAGGTGGTAGAATCTCCTTCCTTAGAGGTTTTTAAGGTCAGGCTTGACAAAGCCCTGGCTGGGATGATTTAACTGGGACTTGGTCCTGCTTTGAGCAGGGGGTTGGACTAGATGACCTTCTGGGGTCCCTTCCAACCCTGATATTCTATGATTCTATGTTCTCAGAAGTCTTAAAAGAGCAACACTCTGATGCAGAAACTACACAACCCGAACCACCAAAAAAGAAAATCAACCTTCTGCTGTGGCATCTGACTCAGATGATGAAAATGAACATATGCCAGATTGCTCTGCTTTGGATCGTTATCGAGCAGAACCCACCATCAGCATGGATACATGTCCTCTGGAATGGTGGTTGAAGCATGAAGGGACATTGAATCTTTAGCTCATCTGGCTCATAAATACCTTGCAATGCCGGCTACAACAGTGCCATGCGAATGCCTGTTCTCACTTTCAGGTGACATTGTAAAAAAAGAAGTGGTCAGCATTGTCTCCTGCAACTTGTAACCAAACTTGTTTGTCTTAGCGATTGGCCAAACAAGAAGCAGGACTGAGTGGACTTGTAGGCTCTAAAGTTTTAAATTGTATTATTTTTGAATGTAGGTTTTTTTTGTTTTGTTTTTTTTACATCTACATTTGTAAGTTCAACATTCATGATAAAGAGATTGCACTACAGTACTGGTATTAGGTGAACTGAAAAATACTATTCTTTTGTTTTTTACAGTACAAATATTTGTAATCAAAAATAAATATAAAGTGAGCACTGTACACTGTATTGTAATTGAAATCAATGTATTTGAAAATGTAGATAATATTCAAAAATATTTAAATAAATGGTATTCTTTTATTGTTTAATTGCGCAATTAATCACAATAATTTTTTTAAATTGCCTGACAGCCCTAGTTTAAAGTAAAAGTTTGTGATTACTCCAGCATTTGTAACAATGGTGAAAAATCAACACAATATTAACAAAATCAAATCAGATCTGGAAACACTGAGCTATTAAGACAATACAGAGAGATATCTGAAGCCAAGAGAACACTAAGCCATATGGACGAAGAGCAGAAAATATAATGAAACTGAACCCCCCCCCCCCCCCCCGGAAAGGTCCCACTTGAAAGAGCTCCATCTTGGTCACTGCACTGATGTGAAACCACTATTGCATTAGAAAAAAAAAAAAGATACAAAGAAGCTGATCCCATGACTCACAAAGATAAGTGGTAGGATAAGGTAATGTTTTTTTATATATATATATATATATATATATATATATATATAACCAGCAAAGTGAGATTAGGGGGAAGAAAGTGGTTAGAGGTTATTAATACAAAAAAGATCAAAGCACAGATTGGGTCAACCCAAGCTACTATTTTCACCTCAACACAAATAAAATGCAGCCTTACCGTAATGCTACTCTTGGGAACCAGAGAAATTATATGGTGTAATATTGCAGAAGAGTAGCTGCAGCCTTGAGGACAAAGTACAGTTTAAGAGCCAAAAGCTCTTCAATTCTAATCTTGACTTTGTCACTTTCTGGGTAGCCTTGGGCAATTAAGCACATGCCTGTCTAATCAGAGCCTGAATCGCCCTCTCTGTATTTCACTCTCTTCCACTTGCAAAATGGTGATAATAGTTCTATCTTGCAGGAATAGTGTGAGGATTAATGTTAACACAGAACTCTAAATACGTAATGTGCTCCATAAATATAAATTATTTACATTAATCATACTAAAACTAGACACTTTGGCCAATGTCATAGGCTTTTTTGTAAGTTTCTTGCACTGACTGGCTTACTTTAAGTCTGAACTTGAAACAACTTTCATTTTTAAAAACTTATATCTGCAGCCTCAGACCCATTCATGCAGATTAATGGCACTTGCTCTTCCCGTTTTGAGATAGACAAGCTAAAGCGCCAATAAAATAGCAACCAAACCTTTAGCACCATAGGATATAGGATTCTCATGGCAGCATACTTCTGCCTAAAGTGAAGCAATTGGAAAGAAACATTGCTGAATATATCCATTCCAGTTGACATCCTCTTAGGATTTTCCTTATGACCATCACCTCCAACAAAAAAAATACTAAAGCAATGAGACCCGGAACCACCCTTAGGCAACCTTATTAGGAAATTTCCTGTCATAAGAGACTGTCCTAAAGAATCCTCAAACATATTGGCCTAAATGTGTGAATCAGAAAGCAACATCTACTTTCATTAGTATTGGATTTGTGATAGAACCCAACAACACAGAATACGACAAGCTTCCAAAATATAACTTGCAACCAGAATGCAGAAAAGCACTACTAAGAAATTGATACTATACACATAAATCAACTATTAGCAAATCCCTAAAAGAACCATGGCCTTAAAAAACATATTTCTGCTTGAAATCTTTTAACCTACTGTTGTTACAAAACACACCTTAAAGTTTACTGTAACTGAAAGAGATGAGAGAAAGAAATATTTGCCTCTATTTTTCCAGTTTGTTTTCTCTCTTTCACAGCACTTTTTGTATATTTGGTTTCGTAGTTTCCCCTGTATAATAAGTCAGCTTCCCATGTTTGTGCAACAACAGGGAAAAGGAAAAATATTTAAAAAAAAAAAAAACACAAAACACAAAAAAACAGAAAAGAGATGATCAAAAAATAAACCCCACCAAAACTGGGCAGGGGATTCCAGGTGTGGTTCTTGAAACCAGGTTTAACTCATTTTCTTGTATCAACTGGATTTCAAATTGACTGTGTCCCATGAACGTTGAGTATGCTGCAAACATCCTACAGATCACTGGGTAGCAAAGTGTTAGGCTGTCTCTCTTACCTTTGGAGGCTTGAAGGGATATTCTGGTGTAAATGTGATATCAAGGAAGAAAACTCCACCCTCATATACTGAGCCTGGAGGTCCTAGAATAGTTGATCTCCATTCATAGATGTTATCGCCTTTGGGGCCAGCGCTGTGCAATAAAAAGGACACATACATTTAGGAGCTAAAGCTACAAAAACAATTTGAATAAATATGATCCCATAGATTTAAAGATAGTTGAGTCTCAAAAATGTGATATTTAATACACAATGTAGAGGTTAGGACTGTAATAAAAAGTAGATTGCTTGTTTCCAAGCTTCATTACAATCTTATACCTGCACATCTGTACCATTGTTTAGACTAAGTGGCGCACACTGTATGCAAGGGTCTGGAGAAGGAGATAAAATGATTTTCTGTGTCTTTAAATCCTGTTCTGTGGATCTGGATGTTTGGAAGAAGTACCAACTTCCCCATTTGTCCTTACAAACAAAAACAAAATGCACATCCCTTCAGATAGCACCAGATCAATGCAACAAGAAACATCAGTAGTAAAGTAATACACAACTTCAAAGGAAAATTCTATATTTAGAAAGGGCTGCCTAGTACAGCTTTATTACAGGGTTCCCATGAGCTAAACCTCACAGACCACATTAAAATTGGAAACTTGCTTATTGGTACTTAAACAAATTCGAGTGAAAAAAAAAATTATCCTCATTGTGTACTGATTTTTTTTAAGTTTAATGTAATCAACAGGAGATACTATTTACATTTCCTACATTATTACTGAATAGCAGTAAAAAGAAAAGGAGTACTTGTGGCACCTTAGAGACTAACAAATGTATCTGAGCATAAGCTTTCGTGAGCTACAGCTCACTTCACTTCATCGGATCATGCGAATACAGACTAACACGGCTGCTACTCTGAAACCTGAACAGCAGTAGTTCATTTGCTTTAATTGAGTGGATCAAAACTATATTATGATGCTTTACAATGTCAGACTTCTCCCTGCTTGGCCACAGTACATTTTGTGCAAAATGGTTTCTAAAATAAAGCAACGATATGGGCTTTTCCTAATGTTGCGGCCTATTTTACAGAGCTGGTTTTTGCAAATTTCCATAATATCAGGGTTAAATCTTGCATTTAACATTCCAGACACACTGCAAAGACCACCTTTTTCTCCTAGCACTGATGTGGGTGGAGGGATAAATTAAAAGTCTTTTATTCATTATAATAATTATGGGACATTAGTATTAGAGGTGGAAGGCATATAATGCATTCAATATGAATGTGATAATGTGACGGGATCCAACTGATGGGTGCTTATTAGTAGTGTTATGAATAGAAATAAATAAATACAAATAATTGTAGATCACATTGTAAAGGTCCCAACACCCAAGGATTTTGGACGGCTTTCTGCTCTTTGTTCTGCTGGTGAACATGTTCCTCTATGTATGGGTAAGCAAAGGGAGAAGGAATTTTGTATCAAATAAGTCTATTATCTCATCTTTAGGTTCCAAATCCAATAAATGCCCATGGTACTTTGATGATTAATTTTAATAGCAAGACCCATACTAGAAGATTTCTTTGCATGTCTCCCCACATCCTCCCCAATGTGTAAAGTTCTGAAAACTAAACACAAAAATTACACACCGTACATTGGAAAATCTCTCTCGCATCCAAACCCAAAGCTTCATACAGCTTGTGAAATGAGGCTTCGAACAAAAACACTAATGTAAGGTAAAATCCATTGTACCCTAAAGACTCATGATATTCTTCTCCTCCCTAATTATTTCTCTTTGCCCCATACAGGTCTGTATATCTGGATGCTTAGCTCTACAGCTACTAGACATGTAATGGGCTGTGATACTACTGTATTTCTACAAGAAGCCCTGCCTAGTGACAGGCACCAGCTTAACTGTGCAAAGTTATTGAAAAGGACACTCTTGGGTGCCCTTAGCCACTACTCCAAGAAATTACCTATTGGAGTGGTATTGAAACACTATCATTACTCCAAGTTGCACAAGCCAACCCCCTTAAGATGGAACTACTGCAGGGAACAGGTCCTTGCAATTTATTAATACTAATGTACTGCTGGAATTTACAAAGTAAGAACTGTCAACTGGGAGTACTTCAACGTGGGGTGGGGGCGGAAAAGGGGGAAGCAACATGATCAGCATACTAAATAAGGCCCTCAGAGCCTATGAGAAATATTTCAGTATTTTATTTTGCATTTCATTTCTAGTTTAAATCCAAATGACTATCAATACAAAAAAAACCCCAATGACTTACAATTATTATTCAATAAAAACCCAATGACTTCAAAAATATTATTCATAATAGTCTTAGAAATGTCTTATATCCTATTAGGCTTCCAATTAGTTATTAAAGCATTCAAGGTGCTTTCATTTCCACAGATGTAGTAGTATATTAGAGTTTTGGATTAAATATATCACATCTTTGTAAAACATCAGTGGACATTTCCCCAATATTTTATTAAAAAGTAATGCATGGAGCTTGCCTTTCATTTCAGTTAAGAGTGTGAAATAGCTGGAGGATTTCAATTTTTAAATAGCATAATTGATTTCTTATAAAGAAGAGACTGAAAAGGGAAGATGCAAGTCAGTTACAGAATGCAACATTACTTGGGTTTAAGTTAGGATTAGGTACTATCAAGTGGCTCAATACCCAACTGCTTATTAGAAAAGTGATGGTACTTGAATGTAGTTTAAGTGCAGTGTCATTAACTTCAGTGAAGATACAAAAAGAAGTCAAAGATGAGGGATTACTTTTTTTTTTTTTTTGCTTAAAATCCTTTGCAATTATCTGTTTAAAAAGAGCACATTAATATGTAGATATATGGTGCATAGACACAACTGATACCTCCAATAATCTGCATCACCGCTATACTCAAATTAAATGACTGTAACAGCTGCTAAATGTTGCATCAGTCTGTCAAACACTTGACCATTCTGAAGATGTAAAATAATATAAACTTAAAATAATATAAACTGATTCCACTACAAATAGCTACAACACACTGTATTAAATTCAAGAGCCAATAAGCCTCTACCTCTAGAACTTTTTGGGGGAGAGTTTTGTGGAGGTTGGGGGTAAAAAGACTGAAGCCCAGATCAACAAAAGGATTTAGGTGCCTAACTGCTACCTACGTCCAATATTCAGGCATCACTGAGATCCTCAAAACCCCTGCTTGGCTGCCGCCTAATCCTGGAGGCATCTAAAATCCTGTGGTTACATTTTCACTGTTAAAATCCTCCATGTGCCTACATTTCTGGCACTGTGCTTATTCTAAGGGTTAATCAATTTATGGATATCACTTAAAATGCCACCAATCACCTCAGGTCAACTTGACAGGAAGGTGTGAGAAAAGAATTTCATTAGCCACAATTAATTTCAGCAGCCCATGGAAAACTAACAAATAATTCAATTAGGACCATGAGGAAAACCACCATTAACTTTCACACAAATCCAGAGCCCTATTTCTGAATTGAATCTAAAGCAAATTGGCCAAGCTGTTTGGGAGTTGCATGTCTCCGGAAAACAAAGATGAGAACAAAAATCTTTAGCGAGGCTACCCATTCCAGAGATCCAGATCAAACCTACATGCAAGCGAACACCACATTGGAATAATTTGGATATTCCCAGGCAAAACAACCTCAGTCATTTCTACTCGAATGCTGCTAAATTACAAACTGTGATGGCAACAATCTTAATTGAACACCAAACAAGTTGCAAACAGGAGCAATAATTTTGAAGCGAAGATATTTTTTAAACTTATTACATAAAATAAAATGCACTGGACTTTAAAAGGGCACGATTTCTATGGCAGAATTCTGTGTTTTAGTTTAATAAAACACAAAATGCATCATGGTTTGACCATTTGGTTTTACGCAACTTACAGAATTGCCTCTAATACAGTGATACACATTTTCTGTTTCATATAATACTCAAACCATACAGACTAAAATAATGTTTCTCTTCTCTACCTTAATATTTATCTTTTTGTTTTACACTTTAAAACAAATAAGTTGTTTGGGCATCACTATATTATGAAGCTACCTATTGTAAACTATTGAATAAAATATGGAGTCCTAATGGTGGTCATTAGTAACAGGTGCCAGTGTTCTTAATCTACTGTGTTAAAAATATAAAGAACCTTTTTCTTTTAAAAAAGATCCAAGAGCAAAATGCTTTGTAAACAGAGACTTAAGTTTGAGCATTTAATATGAAATTGTAATGAAACATTTGTTTCCAACACTGACCCAAACTCTCCCCCTCATCCATTGCAATATATCTTCCATTATATAATGCTATAACTCTGCCCCACTCTGGTAGCCCATATCATAGTGGATGGGATACATGGTGGGGATTTCTAACCTATATCATGAGAAGGAACTTATGGGAGGTTAGTGAAGGACACAAGAAGTCCCTGACCAGTGGAGGATGTGGGGTTTGGGTTGCTCTACAATGACAGGTGTAGATATTGGCGGAAAGATGGGGTGCAGATTTAACATTGCTTTTGGAAGTTTCACAGAAAATGTAAACATGCAAAGTCAGGAAATTCTGTTAAATAAGTTTTCTGCTCTCAGGATTTTTTTTTATTAAGGGATTTTGCATTTCAGAAGTATTCCAAATACAGAAACATCAAAGTATAGCAAAAAATTCCAAAGCTTTCTTTAGCCATGATCTCTTGTTTTTAAAAATGTATACAAGTGCACAACCATAATTTTAGAGATAATGATTCCCTCTCTCACACAGTGTAACTGCTAGAAATTTATTACACACCTCCCACTGTACAAAGTAGTTATTCTGAGTTACCAACAGAGCTGCTCTTCAGGGCAGGGCAGGTCTTTTTTGCATACTATGCAGCATAAACAAGTAATAAATACTATTACTAATTGTGTAAATTGAAGAGTAAGGGCTGCAGACAGTCTCATCCCTGCTACTCTGCCTCCCATCTTAAATCATTCAGGACAGACAGGAAAAGATCCCTCTAACATATCTTGTACATGCCTAGCTTTCTACAAGAGTTTTAGTAGGCATGTTTTATCTCTCAAGATTCCACAAGATAGTTTCCTTTGACAATAGTCTCAATAAGCTATTATTGTCCTTTGACAATAGTCTCAATACCTGAATCATCACAAGGTACTGAGAAATGAATTTGAACAGCCAAGACAGAAAGACGATGCCCCTGAGTCATGCATGTTTAATTACTATTTTCAGTAAAGTAGTTTAAACATCAGATAGAATTTTAACTCTGTCTCATTTTTAGGTCAAGGAAAGAAACTGGACCAAAAGAAACCTAAAACAAAACAAACCAGAACAACAAACAAACAACATACCACCACCATCAAAACCCCTTCTGGGCAGCTCTGACAGCCTAATGATAGCGCACTGGACTATCACGTGACCAAATAAATCGCAGCAATATTTTTCCCACTTTAATTAAGGACAGCTCCCAGCTGCTCCCCAGTGTCAAGATTAACTAAAATGATGGATTGACCAGGGGTAAAATGCCTTGGAGCTGCATGAGGGGTGGGGAATAGACACCAGGGAGAAGGCGGAGGCCTGGCTGGGCTTTTTTATTTTTGTTTTTTAAAGGAAGCAGAGGAGGATGCAGGGGAGATAATATTGTAAAAATAGAACAGAATACTCTTATGGTGATCCCACCATCTGTAAAATGCGGATAACAAGACCTAATTACTTAAGTCCCATTGTAAAGCACTTTGAGCATAAGAATGAAAAAGCATGAAGCACTAAGTATTATTATGGTAATAACTAGATCTACTTCAAGATATTGGTATTTTCTGTCTGACAGTTACAACTATTACCAAGGGCAAATGCCTTCCAAATCTTACAGTATTCCTAACAGAAGAGAGAGAAGGCTCACACAACATTTCATTGGTAGAAATTGGAAAAGAACAACTCTCAGTAAGTATCCAATTAATTTATTAAAAGGCATTTTTGAAAGAAATAATACTGCAACAAAAAGTGTATGCCCGAAACTGGAATTTAAATTTTATAGCAAATTAACTTTGGAAGAAGTTAAAGTATGAATTAAGCATAATACTTAGGATCCAACATTGAAGTATGTAATCTCATGTGTTAGAGTAAAAACATTTTGGGGTTTTCTTAGTGAAAATTTAGTGGGGTTAACACATCAAAGATATTTTGCAAATGGTTCAGTTTAGCTGAGTGAAAACCAGTGCAACACAGTTCAACTAAATGGTCAGTCATTCCTGCAAGTGCTCTCCATCAGGTGAGGTGCTTGCAACCTTACCTTATTATGGTAGAAAGGACTGTGCCCCAGCGTTTGCAGGACAACCACCACAATGTGTATGTTTTACTTACAGCATGCACAGTTCTGAGGTTGCTACCAAAGTATTTGAAAACCTTTTGTGGGAAGGCCAATGCTGTTAGACTGATTTGCTGCAAAGTTCAATTTTTAAAACTTACTTCAAAGCTTAAAAATAAAACCCTTGATTACTGGAGGGGTCAGAAAGAGGCTTACATTTTTCTCGAGAGTATGCTGAAGCTCTATGTAGTTTAGCAATAATCCCTTCAATTTAGAAGCAAGTCCTAATAAAAAGGTTCAGGAGAAATCAATGCATTTAACATTGGTTCCAACACTGAAAATAAATCCAAACTACTCCACTCCCACAGGGGGGTCAACTTTCTCCAGCAATGGCTTCCTCCTGCACAGATTCCCTGTGCCACTGAGCACTGGAAGTTTATCCTACCATATGTAGGAACAGTTGCTAAGCTCCAATCCTGCTACAGAGAGGTTGGTGTGTTTTATAAAAGCTCAAGGCTGCAGCATATGCTTTTATTTAAATATGCAAGGACATGAAATGCCAAACTTTGAAATGTTAGTAGAATTATTCTATTCTATGCAAATCTGTTTTACTTTTTCCTGCAAAGTTATATTTCAACACAAAGAAAGTGATGAACTAGCTCAAATTTGACTTTACATCTCCCATTCAATGATAACCTAAACAGGAAACAATAAGATCGGGAAGAAGAAGTGAAAGAGTATGACTCGGCTAACAACTCGTAATGGTTTATTTAAAATGACAGAAAGATGTGATGATAAAAATAGTACAAGGTTAAGTTTGCAGAGCACAGCTTTTACCATCAGCTTCCTTCCTGCCATTTGTCAATTGGACTATTAGCTACCAACCTGAGGAAAGAAATTCCTCCAGACAATCAAAGCTCGTTTCCAAATGTAGTACTTATTGTATGAATTGTAAATTCAGCTATAGGTAAAGCTAAATAGTCTCACAGGTATAGCACTTCTGTATTTCAGCCACTTGCTCAGTGCCATCTCAGACTCCAACATGGTTTTGGTAGTTGATACAGAACAAATAGTAGTAAATTAACTTCTGTAATTTTTATGCTATCAGAAGGCAAACAGACCCTACAATTGGATTCAGCATATCAGGTGATCTCTGTACAAATGAAGATAGTTCTGGACTGAAAGTCATACTCTTTCACTTCTTCCAGATCTTGTTTCCTGTTTAGGTCATCATTGAATGGGAGATGTAAAGTCAAATTTGAGCTAGTTCATCACTTTGTCTTTGTGTTGAAATATAACTTTGCAGGAAAAAGTAAAACAGATTTGCATAGAATAAGGACTGAAAAGAGACAGCATCTCCTTCAAGAAATTCTGCATCACTATTGCAATCAATACCAATACCAATCAAAGCACATGGGTCATCAGAACTGGTTGCAGCTAATATCTCTGAAGACAAGACAGGCTTATGGTCCACTTTCTCCGCTAACTTCTTCGCAGGTAGCAGGACCATAAACGTGTTTTCAAATACTGCAAGCAAATCCCACCCCTCGAACTGTCCATCTTCATTTTAAAGGGATCAGAAGACTGTTTCCTAAATTACATGTTTTCTATCCATTTGGAAAAACAGAAATACAGTAAGATTACCCGGCTACTCCAGGAACAAGACACATGGATACTATTTATGAGAGATTAAGTCTAGACAAATTGATTAGAAGTCCTAGCATATCCATTCACACATTTGCAGACTTTGCAAACAGTGCACCATAAAGTTAAACAACAGGACTCTGAGCCAGACGATTGGGAGGCTTCTTTCTCCAGCCAAAAATAAAAATCAATAAATAAAAATCCGTATGCACATTTTTTTATTTAAAAAAACTCCAAACTATTGAGTAAACCAAATTAGTCTACTCTGGTAACTTCATACAGGTTATCTCCCTCAAAGCTCATTAGTAATACTTTACGCTACCAATGGTTTAATATTAGTGGTCACACCACTACGATGTCGAAGAAACAACAAAGCTAAATAACTTAGATTAAAGTGCACTGCTACTTATGAATATCCTTGCGGCACCCAGAAGGTTAATAATTATGTGTAACATTTGGCTAGAGGTACTCCTATGCTGAAGACTCTCCAAAATTCCTTTAACTAATAAAGACTGGGTTCCTTGGCTACAAACTGATTTTTCTTCCCAAGCCAACATTCATATTCTATGGAAAAACACTTCTAAGAAATATTTTTAAATGGGAGGAGAAAACTCCTCAGACTAGAAACGTGCTGCAATCTGTCTCCTGCACCCATCTAAAAAGATACTCTAAAATGTCCATATTTTAGGACAGATCACACTACTGTGCTTGATATTCCTTAGGACATTGGTATTATAGTTTTTCCAGACAGTTACAAGTGCATATGCAATAATCTAACAGAGGAACGTGAAAGAAAAAGGAGTCAAGTACTACTCTTTCCATGACAATGTATTCCTCTACTGGCTTTTCTAACCATCATTATCTATCAGTCTGTAATAACGATACTAATACAACAAAGTGGCTCTCCATAAAATGAACTAATATTGCAGAATTACACGACACACACTGATCTTCAAAGCTTTGTTTTTACATTGTGAGAGACTTAGGAAAAAATAATCCAGTCCGTAACAATCCCCCTCCCGCCCCGCATTTCTTAACTAGTGCTTTTCCTCAGTAGGTCTCAAAGCACTTCACAATCTTCTAATGAATTTATCCTGACAAGACCCCTCTGAGGTAGGAAAGCATTATCCATATTTTACAGATTGGGTACTGAGGCACAGAAAGGCAAAGTGAATTATCCAATGTCACACAGGAAGCCTTTGGCAGAGCAGGGAATTGAATCTGTATCTCCCACACACTAGGCCAGTGGTTTCCAAACTTTTTCTAAGGCAACCCATCAACTGCATTTTATCTTTTTTGAGGACTTCTGATACTAATTTATTCTTAAACAGTCTGTTAAAGTAGAACACAAAACAATTACAGAGTAGTTATTAAAAATCTTTATATAGCATTGTAGGTTGTTCTACTTAATAAATAATAGTTCTTATTGTCGCCCGCAAGTGTCATTGTAGTTAATCAAGGTTTATTATAATGAGAGTGTCAGCAGATACTATTCAGGAGTCAACAGTCTATCTGACTTTAAGAATAAAAGAGTTTATTTAAAAGATAGGTTTCAGAGTAGCAACCGTGTTAGTCTGTATTCGCAAAAAGACAGGGAGTACTTGTGGCACCTTAGAGACTAACAAATTTATTAGAGCATAAGCTTTCGTGAGCTACAGCTCACCTTTTTTGGAGAGGAAGATGATGTCTGTCTGTATCTGTATGAGTTTTTTCATGAAGTTGACAGATTTCCACTCTATACGGCTAAATTCAGTGTCTTGCATCCGATGAAGTGAGCTGTAGCTCACGAAAGCTTATGCTCTAATAAATTTGTTAGTCTCTAAGGTGCCACAAGTACTCCTTTTCTTTTTACTTAAAAGATGACTTTCAAAGTATCTGAAAAAGATTATTGGCTTTGTGCCCTTTAATTGCTATTTTATGGAATATGAAAGCTAGCTTGAGGGAGTTTGGTTTTTTATCTTAGAAATATCAGCAATGTCAAGTCTGGTCTTCTCTGGTTTTGCAGGACACACTGGATGTTTCAGAGGATGTATATGGTCAACTTTCACTCTGTAACTGACCAGGCTGGTGCAGTGAATCTTCCAACAAATAATGTATTTTTCCCAGAACGTTAGTCACTCATTGAAGTTAAATAAGCGTTAATAAAAAACAAACAGTTTTAAACATTGATGGAAACACGCTTTCCCACAGTTGTCTTTTGTGCTGATATCATTTCTAGTTCTTCAATTATCAGGGGGCTTGTCTACATAAGTGTTATTGTGATAAAGATGACTCAGCAGAAGGTAACAGAAGCTGCAGCACACTTAAGACATGGAAAAGGATATGATGAAACATACCATATATACTGATGCCAAAATCAGCAAGTGTATAAACTCATGCCTTCCTAATTCCCCCCTCCCTTTTTTTAAAAAAAGTCACCAACCTGCACATAAACAGAGAATATTTGTTGATATGCTGGTAAGGAGACAGCACAGGAGAGCAGCAAGTTTTGCTTGATATAGCTTAGTGCCAGGCACATAAAGAAGAACTGCCGGAACTTAGGAACTCCTCTTACCACCTCTTCTGCAAAACCCAGGAGCTCCACTCCTTCAATTTGACCCCTTTAATGTCAACCTGCAATTTTAGCTTTAAAACAATCCACATTCTATTCACAAGTACACACAGTAACTAGATAAAAACTTTGAAGTTTAATAGCACTTCAGGAAGGATCTCTCAGAGTCTGGTCACTTAGAGTAGCAGCCGTGTTAGTCTGTATTCGCAAAAAGAAAAGGAGTACTTGTGGCACCTTAGAGACTAACAAATTTATTTGAGCATAAGCTTTCATGAGCTACAGCTCACTTCATCGGATGCATTTCGTGGAAAAAACAGAGGGGAGATTGATATACACACATAGAGAACATGAAACAATAGGTTTATCGTACACACTGTAATGCATCCGATGAAGTGAGCTGTAGCTCACGAAAGCTTATGCTCTAATAAATTTGTTAGTCTCTAAGGTGCCACAAGTACTCCTTTTCTTTTTGCGAATACAGACTAACATGGCTGCTACTCTGAAACCTGTCATTATGCAAGGCACTGTAAGGAGAGTGATCACTTAAGATAAGCCATCACCAGCAGCAGGGGGGGAAAGGAGGAAAACCTTTCATGGTGACAAGCAAGGTAGGCTATTTCCATCAGTTAACAAGAATATCTGAGGAACAGAGGGGGGTGGGGTGGGGGGGGGGGAGAAATAACATGGGGAAATAGTTTTACTTTGTGTAATGACTCATCCATTCCCAGTCTCTATTCAAGCCTAAATTAATTGTATCCAGTTTGCAAATTAATTCCAATTCAGCAGTCTCTCGTTGGAGTCTGTTTCTGAAGCTTTTTTGTTGAAGGATAGCCACTCTTAGGTCTGTAATCGAGTGACCAGAGAGATTGAAGTGTTCTCCAACTGGTTTTTGAATGTTATAATTCTTGATGTCTGATTTGTGTCCAGAGGCTCGTTCACCTGCGCATCTACCAATGTGATATATGCCATCATGTGCCAGCAATGCCCCTCTGCCATGTACATTGGTCAAACTGGACAGTCTCTACGTAAAAGAATGAATGGAAGTGGCAGATGTAGTACCTGAAACTAATTTTCTAATTCCTCTTTTTTGAGGAAGAGCTAACTAGACTTTGCATTATAGTGTCCCATTAAATAAAATACAAGCACATACACACACACACACACTCATATATTATATATAATGTCAGACTCTGGTCATATAATAATTTATTTTATAAATAAATAAAAAAAGAGTTAATAGTAGAAAATTAGTTTCAGGTACTGCCACTTTTATTTTTATATTCCTCCCTTTCATATCTGGCCAGAGCCTGACCAACACATGAAAGGAAGGAAATCCCAAATTAATGATGAAACTTCTGGGAAACCTGTCATCTTTAATCCTTGTACCTGAAAAATTACATCATACAACAGCACACAAGTAAAAATGGCACCATCTTTTTTTCATTTTTCCCCTGTGTGTAAAGGGGCGGGGGGGATCAGTATTAGGAAGATATTTAAATCATCCCCTTCAAAATAACTATGGTTTAATATGGAAAAAGCTTGTTAATTTTCTTCCACCTATTCGCCAAGAGGTCAAACAAGCATATTTTAAATGTTCCTTTTAATGAAAAAACAAAGATGTTCAGACAGTAATACATATACATTTCAACCTTAGATTAAATAAATTAATTTTAAGGTTTAATCAATCTCATAAAAACTTTTAAAAATTAAATGATAGCAGTCAAGTAAGAGTCCTACTTCACAAATCTAAGATTCATACATCCTTATCTCATATTTGGCAGGCTCAAACAAAGACCAAGGAAGATAGAGTACACTCAAGTATTTTTTTCTTAGTAATTTACAAAGACAATACCGGAT
The DNA here is from genome assembly GCF_009764565.3 of Dermochelys coriacea. Taxonomy (NCBI): domain Eukaryota; kingdom Metazoa; phylum Chordata; order Testudines; family Dermochelyidae; genus Dermochelys; species Dermochelys coriacea. Next base: position 200,592,002 of record NC_050069.1, read on the forward strand.
TTCAAAGTCAACTGACATTCCTGTAATTAAACAGTCTCTCAAACACCCCCAACCCCCCAAAAAGAAAATAAATCTGAATTTTTATCAAATGACCAAGTAAAACCATGATAAGATAAAACTTTTTTACAGCTAAAGCAAACTCATTTGAGGAGTATACTATCCTGCAGAGCTTGTGTTAGTCACGAAAATCTGAAGCGCTGTGACATACTTGTATAATGAGAAATTGCGTAACTAGATGTTAATCAGCCAAGTGTTGATATCAATAAAGATGGTATTAAACCAAAGTAATACCCAAACAAACATTTAATCTTTCAGAATTGCAAAGTGTAATTTACATATTTATATACTGCTTCTTTCAATACATCAGTCAGCTAAGACACAAGCCTGAATTATGATCAAGCAAAATCACATTAAAGGTTAAATACTGGAGTAACTGAAAGAACATGTGTGCAGATTTCAGTGTTCAGCTGTAAAACTGGATACTCTGAAGCAGATGTTGTTAATTTAACAAAAGTATGAAGAAAAATCCTATTGGGCAGATCTCTATTAGGTGGTTTTGTCATATGGATGGCTCATAATGTATATAAATTCCTCTGTAACTGACTTTGGAAAATAGCCTGTACCTTTAACACAGTTTTCCTTTGTAAACATTAAATATGATAAATAAGAATGTGGTCAGCCCAGTAATGTAATATTCCTACTACAGCCCTAGTCTTTGGTTATATAGTTCAAATCCACACTTTAGTACTGCACTTTGTTTCTTCACTCCAGGATCAAAAGGAGATACATAGAAACATAGGAATTGACATCCAGTATCAGATGCAAAGTCATCTAGTTCAGTGTGTTGCTTCTGACAGTGGCCAGAACCAGATGCTTCTGAAGAAGGTATAAGAACTACCAGTAAACAGATGGGGAGTAATCTGCCCTTTATATTTGGTCTCATCCTAATCTCCAAAAGTTTGAGACTAGTTTAAACCCTGTGGCGCGAGGTTCAATACCTCTTCCAAAATTTTACATTTTCCAAAATTTATCATTAATCTGTTTAATCTTGGTATCCATATAAATGTTCAATCATTTTTTAAACTTTCTAATTTCTTGGACTCAACAACTTCCAGTGGCAATCAATTCTACAGTATAATCTAACACTGTGTAAAAATATATTTCCTTTTATCAGTTTTGAACTTCCCACTTTTTATTTTCATGAAATATCTCTTCTTGTGTTATGAGACAGGGAGAATAGACACTCCTGATCTACCTTCTCTGTACCAATCATTATTTTAATATACTTTTATTATGACTCTTATTCATCTCCTTTCCAAGGTAAACAATTCCAGACTTTTCAATCTCTTTTCATATGGAGAGTTTTTCCACGTCCTTGAGCACTCTCATTGCCCTTTTCTGAATCCTCTCTTGTTCTGCAATATCTTTTCAAGATGGCGTAGCCAATACTATACACAGTAATCGGATGAGGCTGCACCACTGATTTATATATAGGCATTATATTTACTCTTGGGGGAATTCTGCGCCACTGCGCAATGCAGAATTTTGCAGAAATTAATGTTGTGCATGCAGAATTCCCCGCCGCCCATGGGCTGCAGTGCTGCTGGCCTCCACTAGGGGCCACTGGACCCAGCAGAGCCCAGCTTGCACATGGAAGACACTGCCAGGGGGAGGGACCAAGGGAGCTACAGGATTAGGGTTAGTTCCCAGGAAACAGGAATTAGGTTGTCATAGGAGTTTTTTTTTAATTCTCTACTCCTGGGGAGATTTTTGTGTATGTCTGTATTGTTACATACTTGCTGACAGGTATTTTGAAATAAAATCACCAAAATAATTGAAACTGGCATGGATTATGTAGTGTTATTTTTGACAAATAACATTTGCAGTATTTTAAACTATTGTGTGCAGAATTTTTATTTTTTTGGCTCAAAATTTTTAATTTTTTGGTGCAGAATTCCCCCACGAGTATATATTGTATTATTCACCATCCTCACTCACACGCCAAAAAATGTATCACACTTGTTGTCCCAAAATGGAAGTTTCTCTAATCCTGGGTACACACTAAGGCCATGTCCATACGTACATCGCACAGCTGCATCACTGCAGTACATCTGGTGAAGATACTCTATGCTGATGGGAGGGAGCTCTCCTGTTGGCAAAATAAAACCACCTCCATGAGTGGCAGAAGTTTTCCCACCGACATAGCGCTGTCCACATGAATGCTTATGGTTGATGTAATTTATGTCACTCGGAGGTTGTTTTTTCACATCCCAAATTATGCAGACATAGGCTACGTCCACACTACAGCCTAAGATTGCAAAGGTGATGAAGAACTGGTTTGAACCATATTCCTAAAAGAGGGAGTTCACTTCAATCTGCACTCTGCTGAATGCCTGTTCCACTAGCAAATTTGCTAATAAAGCTATCCATGGAGTCCTTTCAGGAGGTGTCAGTTTGGAAGGACTCTGTGTGACTTCCTGACCTCACTGAAGTTAATGGAAAGACTCCTCATTGACTTCAATGGGGTCAAGATTTCACCCATTATGTATATTACAAGATACATAAAAATGCTTTTTGGGTACCTAAAAGGCACAATTAATTCAGAAACTGGATTGTCCAATTCTCACTGTGACTCCTTTTAATCAGTGTGAGTAATTAAGGCATAACCCACCCTCACACCTGCTACTAGAAACCAGGTGTTTTCAAATCCTCATTTTTTAAAAAAGGGACAGAATTTTGTTCTTTTTATGCAACTTCAAAAGTTTACTTTCAGGCTTTTGCCACCAACTGGTTCTGCTAACTATTTATTTTATAAATAAAAAGCTTGGTTTTAATCTTTATCTAAAAACTACAGTTTCAGATTAATAACACAAGACCCTATATGAGAGTTCACACTATGCAGTGAAGAGGACTACAATTCTCTAAAGAAAGCAGTTTAAGGGTCTTCCTTTTAAACTACATCGTTTAGTCTAAGTGCCTTTCATAAATTCACAATAAGAGAATCTGAAGACAACAAATACCTTGGCTAATACCCAAAGATTTATAATTGTTGTTCATATTACATTTTTCTCAACCACTCTTCTCGTGATAACCGAGATGAAAAATTTAGCATATAAAGCAGCAAAAATACATTCTCTTCTCTAATATGTAGCAGTTGTACTATTTAAAACGTTAAGATCAATCGACATGTCAGCTACAATAGCCAACCCTTTTAACACAGCTACTACTTCACCCCTTCTATTTTTCCACTCTGTGCAATTAAATCCATAATTTAAAGTGCCATCTAATAAAATGCCAAGAAATGGTAGTTACCTACTATAATGTTCCTGCTATCCTCATCATGTCCTTTTCAGAACTGCAGTGATTTCACACACACAGTGTACTTAAGTTTAACCACCATCATGGCCCTTTCTTTATGCAGTTATTAATTCTTCACAAGTTTTAGGGTTCTATTCATCACTTCATATGCCAGTTCTATAGGGCTTTTCGTGCAACTTGTTCAGAAATGGTGTGTAATGAACCTCTTCTGGGAAGAATGGTAGACATCAGTAAGATGGGAAGGACCAAGGAAAAACAATTAGGGATGCACAAGCCTGAAGAGGTAGAAAGCAGGCAGAGAAAAAAGAAATTGCCAGTTTATGTACACATCAGCCCTCCTTGGTCAAAATTAAAAAGAAAGCATTGAAGCAGGAGGTTAAATACCCCTGCCACAATTTTTTTTAAAAAATCAGGATTATACTATCCAATGTTATCTGTGATATCCATATAAATGTCCAGTCCTCAACCTTACTAAATGCTTGACCTCAGTGACTTCCTGTAACAGCAAGTTTCACCAACTGTGTGAAAAATGTTTCCTTTAACTGGTTTTTGCATTTGCCACATTTTAATTTCACTGGATATCCCCTTGTTCTTAAATTCCCAATCTGCCTTCTCTATACCATTCATTATTTCATATAATTTATCATGTCCCTGATTATCTGTCTTCTCTTGAAGGTAAACAATCCCAGTCTTTTCACTCTCTTCATAGGAGAGGGTTTACCATGCCCTTGGTCATTCTCAATAAGTTAAGCCCGTTTCAGAGCTTCCAGCAGCATTTAAGCATAATTACAGAATCACCATTTATTTTCAATGCCAAAAATCAACTGGTGATTATACCAATGCAAAATTTTGAATTTTATTTTTAAAAAAGTCAGAACTTGCTTTTATTCTAACGCTGCTGCTTCAATATAGCACTAAGTGAACAGTTTAAATAAACGATTGAAGCATTTCACCCTGGATATATTTCTCCAGACAGATTTAAATTTCCCGGTCTACTACTAGAATCTAGAAGTAAAGAAAGAGGGAAAAACAAAGAGAGAACTAGAAGACTCAATCACGACATTCTGACAGGATAGTTGGTTGAACATGAGAAATTACCTGGCAATGGTTAGAAGCATCCATAGAAGGAAAAATGTTTCTCTACTTAATACTAGTGATTCTGCAGCTGAAAAGACACACACTGAATACAGCATCCAAGTTACTGAAGGTGCCATTGGCTGAGACAAAGTGTCATGAAAAAAGATGAGAGAACTGCTCAGGTGCAGCTATCTAGACCCGCTGATGTGCAAGTGTTCAGCTCACTATTTATACCTCAATGAGAAAGTAGTATCACCCAACAGTTCTAAATCGTGTTGTGAAAACTTAATTTTTAGAAGCCATCATCTGCCTCATGGTTGGTTGACTGAAAAGGGAGGATTGATACCTTTGCTTTACAAATGACATTTGACAGAACTCACGAGAAGATTGTACTTTTCTATTTGCATCTAACTAGTATAATTACGTTGAAATTTGTACCAAGCAGGAGGATGAGTTTGACCAAAACACAGGAAGCATTTTACACATCGAAGAACTCCACAAGGAGGTTTCAGAGGGACTTGATGGATTATAGGCTGATGACACCAGTGTTGCAGTCTCAGTGGAAATCCGGCTTGATCTACTCATCTAAGAACAAGAACCACACAAGGACAAAATGGAAGAGTAATTCAGAGAAGCCTCAGAACCTATTACCTAGGCAACATCACTGATAAAGTTTGCAGATGACATAAGAATTGGGGGGAGTGGTAAATAATTAAGAGGACAGGTCACCAATATAAATGAATCTGGATTGCTTGGTAAATTGGGCGCAAGCAAACAATACATTTTTTTAATACAGTTAAAAGTAAATGTATACATCTAGGAAGAAAGAAGGTAGGCAATACTTACAGGATGGTGGACTCTATGCTGGGAAGCAAAGACTTGGGCACCAAGATGGATAATCAGCTGAACCAGAGATGATGTGTAACTCTTGATGATGATGGGGGGAAAATGTGACCATCCCACACATCGCCTGTGGGCTGAGGAGCAGCAGCAGAGCCAGGAGTGCCAGGGCAGTGGTGAGCGAGCACCTCAGGGAGCAAGTCGTGGCAGGGGGCGTTGCTAGCTAACACCGAGCTCTTTCGGGTGAGAGGCAAGAGCATGTCAGGGATGCAGCTCAGAGCTGTGCCACCAGCTCTGCTTGGGGAGCAGGGCAGGAGCCAGAACAATTTATCCAGGATTGTGGTGGATTCTGTGTCACTAACAACTTTTAAATCAAGATTGGCTTTTTTCTCAAAAATATGTTCTAGGAACTATTTTGGGGAAATTCTGTGGCCTATGTTACATGGTAGGTCAGCCTAGATGATCAGAATGGTCCCTCTGGCCTTGGAGTTTATTAGTCAACATGACTGATCACAAATACAAAAGGTCATAGCTGGACTCAACAAAGATTGGAGGCTGAAACGTGGCTGATAGAAGACAAAGAGAGAACTCGGGATTATGGTCTAACATTTAAAATTGAAGGTCCAGATTCAACTCCAAATCTGTATTTGCAAAGAGGGTTGTGTTGCAGTTTGTCATATCAAAATGATAGTAAATTGTGGAAACAAAATCAAAGATGACAGGAGAGTTCTGTTCTTTTTTATAAACCTGCACTCTTGTCCAGAAACAATCAAGTGTGCTTTGAACACATTTGAATTAGTTTGGTTGAAACTCTGAAACAGGCTGTGTACTGAAAAACACAACGAGTTTGTAACCATACATATAGGTAAATAAAAGAGAGAGTAGTGGGCCTAATTATTTACTAGGCAGAAGACGCCATTTTATTGCACTTGGTGTTTAAATTCAAGAACTGCACACTTTTCATTTTTAACAATATGGCCGTTTTTATGTTTGGGCAAAGTATGCTAACAAATGAATCACAATGTTTTGAAAAGGGATTGGGAAGAGGTCTATTTTTTCTGCAGCAGGAAAAAAAAAACCCAAATAGTGGGGCTTTTTGGACTGAAGGAAACTTATAACAACCTTGGTCTTTGTATCAGCATCATTGATATTTGTTTAAACTAAACTTTAGACTGAAATGAAGAAGTTGCCTTTTAGTAAGCATAAACAGCAAAGTCTCCCTGTGGAGCTTCTGCTCACTGTAATTGTCATGTTTACCTCTGTCTATTATGGGTACTCTTTAGATAATGAAATAATTTACAACACAAATAAAGAATGTTTTCTAACTGTTCTGACACAATTAAGACTTCATTCATTTTTAAAGAGAAAATAGATAAGTCTGGCAGAACTCTAACGAAAGCCACCACTCTGCAGTTAATGATGTGTTGCCATAGCCATAAGAGCAGCAACTCATGCTGAGGGGAAGAGTGGAGAAACAGAGAAAACAAGAGATCTCAGGGAGGTAAAAGAAAAAAAAAAAAAGACACATCATCAAGCTGGATGACATTTGGATCAGTTGTCCTAAAAAAGCGATATAGTTATAATCAAAATTTGTTTAAAGATGTATGATTTTACCTGGCACAGACGTCACTTTAAGTCTGTGCATGTATAAATGCACAAATGAATAGCTGCATATTGTCCTAGCTCATTGTTAGATAAAATGAACAGCTGCTGCCTCAAGAACAATACAGTAAGAAAGGGTACAAAGACAATCCAAGACTGATAAACAGGCGAGTATTAGCTTATTTCAGTCCCTTTACCTACACATTTATTCAGAACACACATGCACTCATGCAGTCTTCCATATTGGCAGATCTATAATAATTTTATCTTGCTTGCTAATTGCACCACCAAATTATGACAGAGTATAAAACATTGATCATGTCTTACAGCTTTTGCTCACGGTGATGATGTGTTTGGCCTCAGCATGTATACTACAGGGATTCATTGCAGCAAGCCAGAGTTATCCTGCGAGTCTGTTTTGTCTATACTAAAGAAACTTTCCCACAGTGTGTTTTCCTTGGATGACAATGTTTAAAATACAAAAAAAAAAAAAAAAAAAAAAAAAGTCTGTCAGTTTCAGCAAGCCAAGTGCAATGGCAAAGAAAAGGAAAAAAGCATTTATAGCAATCTTTTTCAATGATAGCCATTGTGTGTATTTGGGAAAGTAAGAGAGAAAAAGACTATGGAAGAAAATCCTTTGTTCTGAAAAATATTTAGCGTCTTAAGAGCCTCCAATTAGTTAGGGAAGTGGATTGGACTGAAGAATTTAAGGATCTAAAGGCTGGAGGAGGCCTGGGATTACTTTAAGTCAAAGCTGCAGAAGCTATTGGAAGCCTGCATCCCAAGAAAGGGGAAAAAATTCATAGGCAGGAGTTGTAGACCAAGCTGGATGAGCAAGCATCTCAGAGAGGCGATTAAGAAAAAGCAGAACGCATACAGGAAGTGGAAGATGGCAGGGATTAGCAAGGAAAACTATCTTATTGAGGTCAGAACATGTAGGGATAAAGTGAGACAGGCTAAAAGTCAAGCAGAGTTGGACCTTGCAAAGGGAATTAAAACCAATAGTAAAAGGTTCTATAGCCATATAAATAAGAAGAAAACAAAGAAAGAAGAAGGGGAACCGCTAAACACCGAGGATGGAGTGGAGCTCAAGGATAATCTAAGCATGGCCCCATATCTAAACAAATACTTTGCCTCAGTCTTTAATGAGGCTAATGAGGATCTTAGGGATAATGGGAGCATGACAAATGGGAATGAGGATATGGAGGTAGATATTACCATATCTGAGGTAGAAGCAAAACTCGAACAGCTTAATGGGACTAAATTGGGGGGGCCCAGATAATCTTCATCCAATAATATTAAAGGAATTGACACATGAAATTGCAAGCCCATTATCAAGAATTTTTAATGAATCTGTAAACTATGGGGTTGTACCGTATGATTGGAGACTTGCTAACATAGTTCCTATTTTGAAGAAAGGGAAAAAAAGTGATCCGAGTAACCACAGGCCTGTTAGTTTGGATATCTGTAGTATGCAAGGTCTTGGAAAAAATTTTGAAGGAGAAAGTAGTTAAGGACATTGAGATCAATGGTAAATGGGAAAAAATACAATATGGTTTTACAAAAGGTAGATGATGCCAAACCAACCTGATCTCCTTCTTTGAGAAAGTAACAGATTTTTTAGACAAAGAAAATGCAGTGGATCTAATTTACCTAGATTTCAGTAAGGCATTTGATACTGTGCCACATGGGGAATTATATTGATCCCCATCTTTTCCAATTTAACTAATGGAAATTGAAAGGTGGATAAGGAATTAGTTAAAGGGGGAGACTATAGCGGGTCCTACTGAAAGGTGAACCGTCAGGCTAGAGGAGGTTACCAGTGGAGTTCCCCAGGGATCAGTTTTGGGACCAATCTTTTTATTACTGACCTCGGCACAAAAACTGGGAGTGGGCTAATAAAGTTTGCAGATGATACAAAGCTGGGAGGTATTGCCAATTTAGAGAGAGACTGGGATATCATACAGGAAGATTTGGCTGACCTTGTAAACTGGAGTGTAAGATTATGCATTTTGGGATTAATAACAAGAATTTTAGTTATAAACTGGGGACGCATCAATTAGAAGTAATGGAGGAGGAGGAGGAGAAGGACCTTGGAGTATCTGTTGATCATAGGATGACTATGAGCCACCAATATGATATGGCCGTGAAAAAAGCTAATGCGGTCTTGAGATGCATCAGGTGAGGTACTTCCAGTAGAGATAAGGAGGTTTTAGAACCATTATACAAGGCACTGGTGAGACCTCATCTGGAATACTGTGTGCAGTTCTGGTCTCCCATGTTTAAAAAGGATGAATTCAAACTGGAACAGGTATGGAGAAGGGCTACTAGGATAATCTGAGGAATGGAAAATCTGTCTTATGAAAGGAGACTCAAGGAGCTGGGCTTGTTTAGCCTAACTAAAAGAAGGTTGAGGGGAGATATGATTGCTCTCTATAAATATATCAGAGGGATAAATACTAGGGAGGGAGAGGAATTATTTAAGCTCAGTACCAATGTGGACACAAGAACAAATGGGTATAAACTGGCCACCAGGAAGTTTAGACTTGAATTAGACGAAGGTTTCTAACCATCAGAGGAGTGAAGTTTTGGAATAGCATTCCAAGGGAAGCAGTGGGGGCAAAAGACCTATCTGGCTTTAAGATTAAACTCGATAAGTTTATGGAGGAGATGGTATGATGTGATAACATGATTTTGGCAATTAACTGATCTTTACTATTCATGGTTAATAGACCCAATGGCCTGTAATGGGATGTTAGATGGGGTAGGATCTGAGTTACTACAGAGAATTCTTTCCTGGGTATTTGGCTGGTGAATCTTGCCCATATACTCAGGGTTTAGCTAATTGCCATATTTGGGGTTGGGAAGGAATTTTCCTCCCGGGCAGATTGGAAGAGGCCCTGGAGGTTTTTCGCCTTCCTCTGTAGCATGGGGCACGGGTCACTTGCTGGAGGATTCTCTGCTCCTTGAAGTCTTTAAACCACGATTTGAGGACTTCAATAGCTCAGACATTGGTGAGAGGTTTTTCGCAGGATTGGGTGGGTGAGATTCTGTGGCCTGCCTTGTGCAGGAGGTCAGACTGGATGATCATAATGGTCCCTTCTTACCTTAATATCTATGAATCTATGAATCAATGTACTGCATTCAAAAAGCCTTAGAATGCGTAATTTGATGCGTCACTAATGAAGAGCAGATCAGATTCACTGACACTTCTTTTGCAATGCTGGATAGGTAGTATTTATTGGGTTTAATTTGTCAATTGTTCTTAACAGTCTAGCTGAAGAATACAATGAGACAACGAAAAGAATTTTAACCTCAAATCTCTTGCACGTATTTCAAAATTGAAATCTGGCAAATATCTAAGTTGTACTGAATTCTCTTCCTTCTTTACTCTCCATGCCTCCAACTTCCCTCCTCCCATCACTGAAATTAAATAAATAAAGGAACATTAATAGCTTCACATTAAACATTAAAGCTTCACATTCTGTACACACTCAACAACTATTTACTACTCCATTCTAAACTGTAGCCACAGATATTTCTTTTATTGAACAGCAATTTTCTTTTTGATATTTTTAGTCTATTCCTTTAATCCATTTACACTAGACCCTGAAAACATTGATACCTCCAAAGCTTTATTAATCTAACCAGGAAAGGCAACACTAGCACAGGGGGAACAGGAGTTAGTTACCTTTCAAACTAGCACTGGAAAGCAGAATCTAAGCTACATTCACACAAACTACTTCAACTAAAATCAACGGCATAAATTTATTAAAATGGCGCAACAAGCGCTACACACACTGGCAAGAAATGAGTGGAGGTGAGGTCAGAGCCATCCTATGACTGACCCACTCTCCTGGAACTCCTTCTCCACTACAGCTAACAATGATCCTTTTCAACAAATCCCCTCACTGCAAACATGTAATATGGAAAGTATGAAATCTAACAGGCACAAATATATGCAATCAAATGAGACAATGCCAAAGGCCTGGCTCTTACAAAGATAAAATATGCATAGGAACAACAAGAAAGATGCAAAATTTGAAACAGTTCTTATTTTATCCAAGTTTGTTGATAAATGGACAGGCTTGGCCATGTAAAACAATCGTCATTCACAACCTTTCTAGGATTCTCAGATGTCTACAGATGTATTACGTCCTTCAAGGATGTGTCCCTATTGATGCAAGAATTTAAAAGTGTTTTCCTTTCACAGATCAATGTCTTTTGTGGTCACTGGCCCCAGAAATAGGTCAAGAGTGAGGGCTTTTCTTCCCATTTACAAGTGAGTAGATATTTGGTCCTCATCAGGAGGCATTAAGATTACATAGGGAATGATATTATCCCCTACTAGGGAATAAATCCATAAACCAAATCAGCAGTTTAAAAGGGCAAAATGCAAAGTACAACTCTTCAGCACAGTAATCTCACCGTCACTGATTTAAAAAAAAAATTCTCATACCCTTACGAATGCAGGAGAGAACCACTAGATTTCTATAATTTGGTAAGGTACTTAGTTACTCTAGCAATAGCCTGACAGCTAATAAATAAATAAATAAATGGATGAGTGCAATGAATATTTCATATATCAGAATGCACAAATATTTTATAGCAAGTACTTCCTCGAAACTGTCTTAACATCAACATGTTGAAATGAAGCCTTTTGTTTCTAGGATACAGTTCATGCATTATCCTCAACAAGGGCTGAAACCTTATGCATTTTCAATCCTTGGGCACCACTAAAGGCATAATCTAGTCAAATTTCACAACTCCCTTGATGTGTAACTTTAACACCTGAAAAATGGACTATGTCTCTAAAAATAAAATCAGGTGCTAAAACTATATTGCTGACTCTCTCAAACATTTTAGTGCATGTGTGAGTAATAAAAATATATATTTTTTAATTTTTAAACATGCTGCTGGCACCAAATCTAGGTACTGTCCACTTGTATTCACCATATAAGTATATACAGACACACTCTGCATCTACTGGACATTACAGAAATACTCTAGGAGCCTCAAAGTTAGATTTGAGACACATTTTCCACATAGCACATGTAATTAAAAAGAGCTTTAGAAAAATAAACCATGCCTGTCTTATTACCCACGTTTACCCTATCAATGAGGACAGACTTAAATATGTCTAAGAAATTACAATTTCAAAACCATCCTAGTTTAAATACTACTAAACACTTTAAAAACACTCCTTTTAAAAAATATTCCCAGGGAGTCTTCTGGTTTTTTTGAACCCTTATGACTTAATGATCTGAATAGTTGGACACTTCAAAAGTCATGCACAACTTCATGAGCAAAGATGCTCATCATTACCTAATCTGAAAACAAATTAGTAAAGTGAGTTATAAGTGTCGTTCATCTGTTTGCTTTTGTGGTTGGGATGGATGGGAGACCATCTCTGTTACAGACTTTCCTGCGCTGAAGGGGCTTGGCAATGGTGACACGTGTAGGCCAGTGGAGAAGACTCAGTGTGGACTGCAAGAGTAGCTGGGAGGGGGGCCCTCAGGAGCAGCGTGGTGCTGCTGGAGAAGGCCACCGGAACAGACCAGTGCCGGGTTTACAGTGGCTCCAGGGGCTCCATGGAGCCGGGCCCATGCTCAGAAGGGGTCACAGCCTGCTCCCCTTGCACTGCGCCCCAAGACCCTGCTGGCTCCCCCCTGCCCACCACTTGCTCGTCTCAGCCTGCCCACCAGCTGGCAGAGGGCTCCTCTCTGCTCCATGTCCCCACCCCCTGCTCCTCTCAGCCCCCTGGCTGAACCCCAGTGCACCTCTGGCTGTGGGCAGTCTCTGCTTCCCACCACCTGTGGCGCCTCACCTGTCTCCCTGGAGCTGAGCTACTTGGGACGGATGCAGAAGCCTGGCCAGTCTCGGCCAGGTGTGGGGGGAGAAACAGCGTGGAGGGCTTGGCTGGGCCCCTCCAGGCAAGTGCGTCTTGTGGGAGCCCGGCCAGGCAGGCCCTGGCCTGGCTGATCGCGCCACTCCCAAGGGGCCGGAGCGATTCCCGGCCCTGGCTGCACTGCCAGCTCATCCCGGCAGACACAGTCGCCTCCCAACAGGGCTGATGAGTGCGGCTGGGAGGCAGGGGTTGATGGAGGGGTCTGTGGGGTGTATGGGGGGGTGCTGGGCTGTGAAGGGGCGGGGAGGATCTGTGTGTGTTGAGGCACTAGGGAGTGGGGGTTTTGTGGGGGGTGCTGGGCATTTGTGGTGGGGTTGTGGGCAGGGGTGGTGTGCATTTGTGGGTGGGTCTGGAGGGGCGCTGGGCATAGTGGGTCCCGGGGGGCTCTGGCCAGAGGCAGTCAGGGGGTGTTGGGTGGGGAGGCTGCGTGGCTTGGCATGGGCCTGACCCCGAGGGGAAGGGGCACGCTGGCAGCACAGGGCCGGGCAGGCCACTGTGTGTCTGGCAACTGCTGGTTTGCAAATAGTGCCCTCGCATTGGACGGAGCAAGGCTTCCCTTGCCATGCCATACCCCATTGCCTCTGGCTGGCCCCTCGCTCTGGGGACTAACTTCCCCGTGCCATGCTCCATTGCCTCCATGGGGGCCCACAAATATGTTTGGCACCAGGCCCACAAAAGGTTAATCTGGCCCTGGAACAGACTACTGTGCTTCTTCACGTCTCCAGTCCATTAACTTGTTACAGTTTGGCAGAGAGGCGACGACCCAGTGCTGCGAGCCAGAAAAGGAGCACTTGGCTCGTTTTGCAGAGCCTGCTACATCCATGGCCTTGCTAATGTGTAAGCAGCCATGGTCCAGGAAACGTGAGAGAGGAGCCAGGAACCTGGCAGGTGCTATACAGAGAATGGATTCCTTTCCAATGACCCACAGCAGTCCTGCCACTGGACTGGAAAATCAGCCAAACACTTTCTTTTCCCTGCCTTCTCCTCCCAAGCCCTCACACCTGTAAATACTACAGAGCCTTCCCTGATGGGCAGTAGCTGTCCCAAGCTCCTCTCTCTAAGCTCCCCAACAAGCCCGCACTTCCAGACCTGAGTCAGTGAAGACCCGTCTGTGCATAATATTCTTCACTGGCTCATTTGTGAGCTAGTGGCCATATCCTCCTTCCCAGATCCAGACCCCAACCAGCTCTTCCCTTAGCTCTATTCAAACCCATCCCTACGTTGCCCTTTTCAATTGTCCAGTCAGTCCTGGCCTGGCCTGATGGGGGGGAGAGGAGGGTGTAGTGCATGCCTCACTTACCCTTTCTACAGCCTGCACCCCTGATCTCCTCCCCTGCCAGAGTCCTGACCCCCGAGTTAGCCCCCAACATCTCCTGTCTTCAGACTCCATTTCTATTTCACAACTAGAACCCCAAACCTCCAATGTCTCCCTGGTCAAAGCACTGCCTACCTAATGCCACCCCTCCCAGAATCCCACAATCCTCCTCTCTCTGGGTACAGAGTCCCAACCCCTTATGTTGTTCCATCAAACCCCCCTCCCCCACCCCGACTCTCCTCAAAGGTTTCCTGCCAGAACTCAGCTCGGGTAGCTTAATTGGCTATTTCCTTGGTATTTAGTGATTGCAGTGATGGGAAATGCACTTTAGCAGCCTCCACTCTGAATTAACAAAGATTTCGGTGTGGGCACATACACAATGATGTATATGTAAGCGGGGGAATAATCCCACTATTGTGGGGAACTTTTCTGGCTTCTGCACTACCCCGGTGAAGTGGGCTAGGGAGCGAGGACTCGGATCTTTTCACATTTCCTTTACCCAGTGGCCTCCCTGCCCTTGAGGGCTCCCCTTCCACTCTCCTGTCTGGCAGAGTCCTCGTAACCCCAACAAGGCTGGGCCCAAGATTCCTGGGGGACTCGACCCCCAACCCTGCTGTGGTCACCTAGAACAGGGGCTAGGGTGTCCCCACTCCGGGGTACTCTTTCTGCACTGGGCACTTCTCTGATCCACTAACCATTACATACAACTTAAAGCAAATGCAAGTTATTTAATCAACAATTAATTTTAAAAATAATAAGGAAAAATGGGAAAGGTTAAAGGAAACACATCAGCCCACTCTGTGGCAGGGAACATCACAAACAGTGTCTCTGGAACGTCAGGGCAGTTCACAGTCTGTTCCTTGTAAGTCCCAGGCCTTCTTCTCAGGCCCTGGCTCTGCCGCAGGGATGCTGTGGGTTGGACACTTACTCTGGTGGAGGCCACACGCTCTCAGGCTCTAAGTGGTACCTTCTTCCCAGTGTCGCCCCCGCCCTGTCGGGGTTACAATCCAAGCCTGGCCTGCAGAGTCTCTTGGCTGAGGCGTCTCCCTGTGCTGGACCTACTGCCCAGGATCCCCCTCGCTCTCCCCAGCTGCTCACCGCACCCAGCTCCGGACTGCTCCAGCCCCAGCTCCCCACTCTCTCTCTGCACTGCTGCTGTTGCTCTTCCTCCAGCTCCCTGGGCTGCTTCTTTGGCCCCTCTGCCTCTGGTTGCTGCAGCTCTGCTCCCAGGACAGGTCTGCTCTGCAGGCTGCTTCTGCGACTCTGTTCCCAGCACTGACCTGCTTCCTAGGCTGCTTTTCTGGCCCCTCTGCCTCTGGTTGCTGCAGCTCTCCTCCCAGGGAAACTCTGCTCCCTCTGGGCTGTGCCTCTGGCTTTGGGGCTGCAGCTCTGCTCCCTGGACAGGGTCTGCTCTCTCTGGGCTGCTTTTCTGGTCCCTCTGGATCTGCCAGAGCTCTGCTCCCCAGCTTAGCTTGGGCCCCTGCTTTCTCCTTAGCTCGGCCCCACTCTGTCTGACCCAGGCAAACCCAGCTCACACTGAGGACAGGACCTCCCTGGCCTCCTGACTCTCTGATTAGCCTGCCCGCCCTGTCATTCAGGCTGACCTAGATCATTAGCCTCTCCCCATTGTTCCTGGAGACTATCAGTCTCAGCGTCCTGGTTTCCCGTAGACCCTTCCCCTTTTAGTACTGGGAGCTAGCCAATCAAAACACCACCACTGAATGTTAGTAAGGAGGCTACAGTCCCCTTACATATAGTTACAGTTTGGAACCTATTAAGAAAAGTTATGTAAAAATGCCTATGTATCACAACCCACACTAAGTAGGAGCTAGAATATTTTTTCATCTTTGTAGAAAAATGTCTACAAGCAAGGAATACTTCACACATTACAAAACTCAAGTATAATAACAGAGCAGTCATGGTCTCATTCAAAATTATATATACATACTGAATACTAAGTATGTTAAATTGTAATGCCTTAACACATAACAGCTATGCATTTTAACCAACATTTTCTTAACAAATAGTTTCACTTCTTCCAGTTAGTGAGGCAGAGGGTAAAGTAGGAGCACAAAGATAGCAAAAAAAAAAAAGATTAGCTATTCGATACGTTTATTTATTTCCCTGGGTACTACCCAGAATAAAAGTAATATATAACACCACACATCAGCCTGTTACGCTATCAGAAAGTAGTATCAGAAAGTAACAGCTGCGATAACCTTAATGTGCATAAAACTGGAAAATAACCAAATCACATATTCAATATTCTACAATAGTTACTGAATAAAGGCAACTCACTTATTTACTTTGATCACATAAAAAACTGCCACAAGACTAAGCAAGGCTTTAAAAATGTGAGACCTACTAGTCCAAGGACTAAACCCGTTTGTTATTACAGAACATTTATATCAGACTGTAAATTTACAAAGCCCTTTACACACAGATAAAAAGGCAAGTTACTGCTCTGAAGACTTTACAGTCTAAATAAGGCAAGGCACATATGCACAAATCACAGATTAACTCTTCAGGAAAGTGAGGATAAGAGGGTCAGCGATGAGAAGTGAGCAGGAATTGCTTTAAAAGGTTGAGTTTAGGGAGGAATAGTGTAGGGATGCTTGGCACACGAGGGCAAGGAGATTGTTACACACACGCACACTGCAGGGAGGTGGGTGGGCTGCATGGCTGAAGGCACAAAGCTAAGTGAAAAAGCAGACAAAGGAGGAATATGGTGAAAGGATTGAAATCAGGAGGACAAAGAGCAGGGAAACAGGAGATCAGATACTTCGTTCATTTGGTGGGAAAGCTCTAGTAACCTCTTCCAGGACTTCCAACACATAAGCCTGCAGCTTCCCATCTTTGATTCATAGATACTAAGGTCAGAAGGGACCATTCTGATCATCTAGTCTGACCTCCTGCACAGCGCAGGCCACAGAATCTCACCCACCCACTCCTATGAAAAAACTCACCCATGTCTGAGCTATTGAAGTCCTTAAATCATGGTTTAAAGACTTCAAGGAGCAGAGAAGCCTCCCTCAAGTCACCCATGCCCCATGCTACAGAGGAAGGCGAAAAACCTCCAGGGCTTCTCCAATCTGCCCTGGAGGAAAATTCCTTCCTGACCCCAAATATGGCGATCAGCTAAACCCTGAGCATATGGGCAAGATTCACCAGCCAGATACTACAGAAAATTCTTTCCTGGGTAACTCAGATCCCATCCATCTAATATCCCATCTCAGGGGATTAGTCCTATTTACCCTGAATATTTAAAGATCAATTACTTACCAAAATCACATACTGATTATTTGATACTGGCCTAGGTTAGATGGTATCTACTAAATTCTGAGCCACTCCTTTTTTTCCATCCCAGTCTTGTTTGCTTTCTTTTCTCTGCCCTGGTCTCGATCTGAGTGTGTCCCTCTCCGTCTGGGTTTGTTTCTTGGTCTCCCTCCCTTTCTGTTTTTGACCTCTCCTACAGCCCCCATTTCTATCCCGTATAGGAGAATACCTTATTCCTTCTGCCTCTTGCTATGGCCAACAATAAAGTAAAACTAACACGATGGGGCAGGAAGGGAAGAAAAGTCTACTTTTCACCCCACACCCTCATTGCCACCGTTTATTTCAGGAACCAATCCACAATTGTCTTAAGTCTTCCTTACAGGCCTCATCTCTCTTACTTCCTACCATCCACCCACATCCCTTCGTACAATCTTGCCACTGGTACTACTTTACAACCTTCTCCCCACAGGCTCCCGCCATCCCAAACGGCTTTACTGTATCTCTCCACCCCAGTGACAGAATTTCATTTCAAATCCCAGCAGAAAACCTATCTTGTCTCCCTGGCCTATAACTCACTCATTCTCTGATCATTAGTTCTCCGTTTCGTTCTCTCAAATATGCGTGGATACAATTTGTATTAAAGCTGCTATACAAAATAAAAGTTGCAAGAGGCCTATTCCTGGCACGGACCTATACAGTGTTCAGTGTGCCTAAAAGTAGGTCTGAGCCCTGGAGTTGGTGAATACTCGGCCAATCACCGGCACAAGCTATCTCGCTATCAATAACCCTCATGGGAAGTTCCAGTAGCCATTAAGACAGTTCTGTATTACTGAGGATACTCTTACCCAAGTACATCAAATGCCTGGATCTTCAGGGCTCGTCTACACTACTGCTTAAGTCGACGTAAGTTACATCACTCAGGAGTGTGAAACCCCCCACCCCCGAGCGACATAACCTATATCAACTTAAATCAGTGTCTACACTGTGCTATGTTGGCAGTAGTGAAGACAAGCCCTTTGTGTTTAAGTTTGATTAGCACCAGGAGCAAGAGTGCAAAACATTTAATGCAATGGAGCGTTGGGGCCAGGATCAGGTTTTTATTTACTCAAGGACATTTTTATTTCATTATTTACAACCTAAACTATGTTTGTTTGTTTACTGATTAAAATAATTCTGAGTCTTGGTTTTACTATCCCAAATTAAATGACATGAATATCATTGCTGCTGTCAACAAAGCAATCTAAAATACAAATACGTTCTCAAAATTAAAATTATCTTACAAAAAACACTAGATAATTCTTATTGCTGAAGAACACATTTACAAACTGAAGTCAAAACCGACAACAACTGTAAATGCTTTGATTCTTTACCTAATGTATTTGCCTTAAAAAGATTACTAGGACCCACAAGAAATAATTAATGGGCAAGTATAATATTAAATTGTTAGCCTGATAGATCAGAAACTTCTGATGAAATAGGCCTTCATGATATACTACAGTATTGATATACTTGCTTTTAAACTGTATGTTATTACAACTGCATGCATTTTAGCAATCTTTCAAAGCCATCTGCAACAGTTAAGCACTGCTTTAATTAAAAGATACTGCGATTTCTCTACAGTTTATAGGCCATTTCTCAGAGCAGCCAGATTCTATACTTGGTCAGAATACCAAGTAACGTATTAAAACTTTCTAAGAGCGTCCACCTGAATATTTCTCTCTCACAAGCATATACCCCCCACATTAGCATCTTAACACTTCCACTGAAATAGCCAATTTGTATTGTTAACCTGACCGTTTTTTTTTGGTGTGATGAATATTACTTTGCTGAAGTATTTCCTATGCCTCCTAAAAGTCTGACAAAGTCCATACCACAAGGACTTCCCCCCCACCCCCAAACACACACAACCTTTTCATTGACTTGTCGACCATGAAAAACTACTTTTTGGCTTCAGGATTAATTTTTAATATTTGATCTCCCTTTCAACCAGTGTATGATTCACTCCAGAAGTCTAGAGACCATTATCTTAAATCTTCTTTTCCTTTTTACAGATAAGGAAATTAATTTCATTGGTAAAATGTTTTGTTCAGATACCTATGGCAGAAACAGTAATAAATATTAGCAGCCCAATTGCCATAGGTAGTACCTCTATCACAGCAGCGTACATCTACCGTTGCTTCTAAAAATGTCAGAACCAATTCAAGATCATCTAGTTTTCCAATGAGGCCAACATCTCCAGAGACAGAAATCATATGCCAAATATCAGAATGATGACTCTTGAAAGCAGCTGTTAAAGTGCATCATGGTCTGGTTCTCCACTTACTTGCACCTTGGGTACACAAGTGAAAACACTATCAAATCAGAATGGCAGTGCTTTACACTTACTGCACACCTGTGTAAATGACTATAAAAAGATTCAAGGCACTGGGGAATCATGACCCATATTTTGGGCTCCAAAATGCTGCTCCCCTAAAAATACAGGACCAGAGGAAATTTAAAACCGGAATTTGGCAACATTAATCTTACATAGTTTTTAATTCAATTATTTAGATTTTCTCTTAAACAAAAGGGATTGCCAAAAGTTAGCCTGGGCCCACTTTTTAAGACCTAGAGTCAATCTTTCCTGGTCTAGACTTTTAGTTGCAAAATCAAAGGGAAAAACCCGAGAGCTATCAGGCAAATGTATCCGCTACAGGCAGTGTTCCCTCTAATTTTGTATGTCTGCGTACGGAATGAATTTTATTATGTGCATCAATATGGAGGTGATGTGTCACACATCATCTCCATATTGGTGCACATAACAAAATTCATATATGGGGGTGGGTCACGGTGTTTGAAGTGTGGGAGAGGGCTCAGGGCTGGGGCAGGGTTGGGGGATGAGGGCTTTGGCTAGGGGTGAAGGCTCTGAGGTGGGGCTGAGAATGAGGGGTTCAGGGTTCAGGAGGGGGCTCAGGGCAGAGAGTTTGGGTACGGGCTATGGGGTGGGACCAGGAATGAGGCGTTTGGGGATGCAGGCTGTCTCAGGGCTGCGGCTGGGAGAGAGGACTCCCCTCCAGTCCTTTCTCATCACAGCAGCTCGGGTTTGGGTCGGGGTGCCTCTCCCCCGTGGCAACAGGTCCACCCTGAGGCTGGCAGGGAGGGGTGCCTCTCCCTGCCACAGCCCTGAGCGGGGCTTAATAGGCATCTGCACGACTGCACAACTTAGAGGGAACTTAGGCTACAGACCATGATTCTGTATGCCACTATCCCCATCTAAGCACACTTCCATAAAGAATATAACAGTGCTTATTTTCATTGTGTGCATTGCACTCAAGCATACATATTTGTGGGATGTTCTGCTGCTAACATCAATTAATATTTCATGCACAGTATATATTTATTACACACATAGTAGAACCTTTATAATTTGCACTAATGTCTGGCAGACACATTGCAAACTACTGACATTTACAAACTGGCAAGTAAGCAAACAACAAAATACTGAATTCTAAAATATACTATGTTTATTCGGACAGTTGCCATTTTCTTTTAATAGTACTTCACAATGTAGTAATAAATGTTCTGTAAAGTCAGGAATGAAAGCGCACCTGTTAAATCTTTGTTGAGAAAAAAGTATTTGTTCAAATTATAAAGCATGCAGAGAAGTGTGATTCTACTGCAATTACTCATATGTCCCATTAATTTAATTGTGTTTAACTCACATGGCATCACAGCAGAACAATGTAGCCCTTAACTTTATTTCATATAAATCTATAAGATATGAGGAAGTCAGTTTCCCCAACTTCTTACACACACATCCTCTTTTTTTTTTTTTTAATAAGTTCAATGCTTTCAAGAGGTGCGGTGTTGGCATGAAAGGAGAATGAAATCACAGGAAAGGTACAGCAAAGGAGGGGTGGTACAAGATTCCTATAGACAACCTCACCAAGGGGGCTCATACTTGAACTGGAGGGGCCACTCTGACTGGTAAAGATTAGTTCCATCTCCATTCTCACAGCATCTCCCTCTCACAAGGGTGCCAACACTGCAGGAAGTTTTGTGATGTAGATATTTGACTACTATAAACTGGACTGAGACCAATTCATTTCACATAAGCCATAAAGGAGCTGATGGAAATGACTTTCAGTCACCACCAACCTGGCCTGGATTCAAATCCTGAGAGGCAAGAAATTTCCTACAAGATTATCAAACCCTGAAGCACCCAGTGCCCCCTGAAGAGGGGAGCAATGACAAACTACTATCTGCTCCTGTATGCAGACTTTACAAGATAGAGCATTTAGATTGTAAACATTCTGGGGCAATGACAAGGTTTTCTTTTATTTCTATAAAGCACCATGCATCTATGGGTGAAATGTATCTTTTGCCTCCTTAAAAAAATAAAATATGTCAAAGTACAAAATTGAACACAACATACTAGGACATAAATGAAATTACACAAAATTAAAGATCACAGATTCCTTAACCCTAGACAAAATATTAGCATTCCCGTTGGGTAAAACATGTAAGTAGCACAGTGAATGCAATTGCCTGGTGTTCGCTAAGGAAACAAAAATGGAAGTTAAATAATAAAGTTAAATGTTGTTTGTGAATGTGTGGAGGGTGATAGGGATTTCAACCCACTGTTTGAAGCCTTGATACACTTTCACAGCGCTCTCAAGATTCAGCATTCTGATATTTGGCATACAAGAGCACAGAGCATAGTTCATTTTGGAATTGCTGAACCAAGATATGCCAAACAAATTCTACCACAGGATCAGCCTAGCTACTGCCACAGATTTTCAAGGATCCTGCTCTTAAAATGTTTCTGATTTTTAAGGGAGCCGATTAAAATAGTTCCCTGACCGCAGAAATGTGGATTCCTGTAATATTAACTAATCAATCTACAGTAAAGTGGTTGGTCCTATGCAGCTTTTGTCTGAATACATCAAGCAGAAGACTTAGCCTGCAGGAATAGCTACATAAAGTTGCAATTTACCAAGTATATAAATTGCATTCTTTTCAAAGTTTGCAAGACTGACCACACACAGCTGTTGAGGATCACTAAATTAGTTAATAGTTTCTAAAAGGAAGAGTTATTTTTCCATGGATTATATGCCAAACAGAGCGGGGAAACCACTGATAGTTTATATGACAAGAGATAATTTTCTAAGGTCACACAGCACTAATTATGAAGGTCTTTCCCATTTCCACACTTGAAAATTTAACAGAGAAAATATTTACATTTTAGAGGAATGAATAAAATGTACCAAAAATCACTTTTGCAACCTGGGTATTTTAAATGAAAATGACCTGCATTTCACCTCTTCCCCCTCAAAAGTCACAAATGCATAACAGAACCTGCAGCTTTTAAAATTATAATGATCTCAACTTCAGTACAGATCATTAAAAAATACAATAAATAGAAAATGTACATGAGATGGTGTTGCATTCAGGAAGATCTCTTTCAAGTGTACACACACAGAAAAAGAAAACCCCTAAATTGTGCTTTAACAACTACAGTCTGCTCTTGCATAATACACCAAACTTAAAAGCAAGATCTCTAAAGCATTTATCCAAGTTTGAGCTGTTTAGAAAGTACATTCGTACAGTATCTCCAGCAATATAAAAACAACTTTAGGCAAAACAGGAGCTATTCTTTGAGTATGCAAATGAAGTCCATTAATTAATTCAAATTGAAGAATTCAAAATGGCTCTTTCTGAGCCACACATTTTCTGCAGATTTCATGTTAGTCCAGAAGTCATAATCCCTTACTGTAGAATTTTGAAAAACAGTGGCTATTCTTCACCTTTGTTCCTACAAGCTATAAGTGTAGGGCCCTCCCATTCATCTACAACCTGAGACATAATTCTTATTTAAATACTGACCATTTATTTGCATAAGACACTAAGAGAGATCTCGTCCGAGGAAGTTACAAAGATTGGACACAAAAATACACTGGAAGATCCAAGGAACAATGCTAACTTAAATTTCAAAACATTGGTTCATGACAGCTTTTTCCACTGTGAAAGGTTAGTGTTTGGGGACGTTAAAGCCTTTTAAGGAGAGATCTGAAAAATCATCTTATTTAAGGCCTGGTCTACATTTAAAAGGTAGGTTGACATAGCTATGGTGCTCAGGTTAAAACAAAATAACCCACATTGTAAACATGACTAGGTGAATGGAAGAAGAACTTTTCCATTGACCTGACAAGCTACTGACAACCAGGGATGTAGATTTATGGAGATGGAAAAACCCTTTCAGATGTCATAGGAAGTGTCTATACTACAGCGGCATAGCTGCAGCACTATAGTACTCATAGGGTAGACGTGGCCTAAGCAATGGCTGATCCTGCCGGTATGGACTGGACCAAACCATGTTAAAACAAAGCTTGTTTTAGTTATAGTAAAGTTGTTTTTTTTTTTTTAATCCTAGTTATAACCATTTTGGTCCCTCGGCACAGACTAGAAAGACTGCATACATATTTAAACTTGATCATTTATGCTGTGTAGTTGTAGCTATGTTGGTCCCAGGACATTAGAGACACAAGGTGGACGAGGTAATGTTTAAATAGGGTAATTTCATATCCCACTACACTCGAGAACCTTTCTAGAACATTGCAGATGTATACAGCTCCACCTTGAAGCGACTCTCCAGTGGCTGGAATGCTAATCTGGTGTCACAGTTCAGGGAAACTGCATCTGTATTTCCCCTCTGTGGTCTACCAACAACATCCACTTTAGACTGCTGTCACCTCTCTAGGCCAGCTGGGGTTGCCAGGTGTCCAGTTTTCGACCAGAATACAGCTTCCTGCCTTACATTCTAATATTCCCAGTAAGCCAGACTGCCTAAACAGGCCAATTCCTGAGTTTTTCCTCTCTCTCCAAAGGCTATGACCAGTATATTGCAACAGTTATAAGTTATAACACAACTCCTCCAAAAGCAAGCACAGTTTTTCCTGAATGTAAAAGCAGTACAGCATTATTAAAAACAATAAAAGAACCAACTCACATTCTCTGCTTTCCAGAGATCATCCCCAACTCCAGCCTAGGGCTCTAGTAGGTTTTAGTCCTTCAAAACCCACAACTAGGGTTTCCCCATGGTTACAAGTTTATCCATCTTAGATCCAGAACAACGGCTGGGCAGATCAGCTGTTTCTTTACTCAGCTTGGGCCTTAGATCTTGACCTTCAGTAACAGGTAATTAGCAGACAATTACCCTCTCCTTATGGTATAGCTTCAAAAGGCTGGGTTTTTGCAAAATGGGGAGTTAGAGAATTTACATGAACTTCTCTCTAGGTATACCCCAGGAAATCCACTGAACACTTATTGTCCCAAAAATCCATACTTGTCTGGCACATTTTCAATGTTTTTTTGAACTCCCAGGTCTTACATCTGTCACATCTCTTCCAACCCACAATAATACAGAAAATTAATACAATAAGATGTCTCAAGAATATTGCAGGAAATATTCATATCTGTCACATCTACCTCCAGAAGAAGTGGGGTGCAGCTTGGGTGCTTGATCATCCTCCTAGGAGAATGCACAGGTTTATTCCCTGGATGGTCGTTAATTTCATAATTTCATATTTCACCTATGCATATAATAAACATTCCACTAGCAAGCGAGCACATTTCCTTCAAAAATCCACGCAGTCATTTGACCTCCACCCTGTATAATTTCTCCCATTAGAGCCTCTGAGGGTGGAGTTCTTGCATATACTTACTCTCCCAAAACATTTGGGTGTGAATCTGAGACCTGGTCCTCCCACTACCACCTCCCCTTGGATTCTAGGGAGGGTATGTGGTGTCCCTTTGTCCCTCAAGCAGTCAGCTGCCCCATGGTGGGCTGAGATTCCCACACTCCCGGGAGTATTCCGGGAAGTAACTCTTGGACAGAAGGGAGCAATAAGGTAGGGCTTCTGCCCTGTGAAGCAGCTCTCTGCACCGCTTTTAACAGATTCTTCAAATCTCCCCCAGAGCCAAATTCCTTTCTCTGCTCCATCTCCTCAGACATGTGGGCCCAGGGGCCAGTTTCTCTAGGGGGGGGAAGAGGAAAGTGTATGGATCCCCCACCCCATTGGAGTGGTCCCCTGATCCCCACATACTGAGTCAAAGTGCACAGCAGTTCTCCCCTCACCAGCTCAAGGTCCTTTACATTTTCACAGACCATCAGGCAGTCAGAGACCGTGGTAGGAAGTTCCCCCTTCTTTCTGGCCGTAGTTACCTTTGTCATCTCCCAAGCAGCTGTCATACACTTTCAGTGTGCATTTCCCATCCTTGGGTAGGTGTCATAGATTTGGCAGTGCCCCGCAGCTGCCTCATTGTCCCTACTTTTGGCTGGAGATGTTGCCAGCACTTTGTACTGTGCCTGGTTCCCTGGTAAGGGTAGGCAGAGAGCTTATTTCCCTGGCCTGGGCTTCAGGACTCGGAGGTTTTACCTTCAAGTTATCTTGTCATTCCCCTGCTGTAGGAAACTGTCTCACTTTCCTTCTCCTCAGGTATTTGTCTGCACATACTGGGAAGGTAATTTGATTCCACCTGGATGGGGGTGAGGGGGGGGATACACCTCAGACAGCTACTCTATTTGCATTTTGGCTAACCCTTGCAGGTCGGTAGCTAACTCGGGGGTCTGATTCACCCCTTATGCTTTTACAGCCATAACATCATTACTCAAAAGCAAATAATATAGGATATCTGACAACACAACTACAACCAGCACCCCTGACCCTTCCTGGTCTGTATAGAATTCTGTGCTGTAGGTAGAGTGAAGGCTTTTACACCAGGAACTTTAACCCACATTTCACACCTTGGGAGAATCTGATGGTGTTTCACAACATGAGGCTTAACTACAGTTTTAACCGTATTTCCCCATCCAATAAATGTCTCCCCATTAACTACCACCTTCCACTCTCGTGCGGGGGACATGGGGGTCCAATGGATCTGCACCCAGGAGGGTGCAGCATGACATGTGGGCAGTGGTTTGGGGTCAGAAAAGCTCTGGCTTGCTGAAGATAGCAGGGAGCGGTGCAACCTTAAAATCCCTGGTCAAGATGGAGTGACACGCAGGTCTCTGCCCAAGAAAGGTTACATACAATCTTGGCCCACAATAATATATAAACTTAATACAGCAAAGTCTTTCAAGGATATTGCAGGAGACAAGGCTTCAAATCTCTCCTTTAGCACATACTTCCTGTGTGACCTTGGGCAAGACACTTACGTCCTGGTTTTTTAAATTATTTAGGCACTGCTCTGTTCAGCGTTGCCACACCTAACTGACTTAGAAGACTAATTCTCACTGAAAGTCACTGGGACTTGGGAGCCTATGTCTCATTTTCAACAGTGACAGGCACTTAGAAGCACTAAGTCAGTTAAGTATTGCAATGCTTAATGGAACAGGACCTAAATAACTTTAAAAACCTGGGCCTTAATCTTTTGGGCCCAGATCCAAAAAGCTATTTTGGCTCCTAGCTTCCATTGAAATCAGTGTGGGCCTCAGTTCCCCACCTGTAAAATGGGGAAAACACCTCACAGGGAGAACTATATTAAAGATTTTGAGGTACTCAGCTATTATGGCAATGGAGGCCAAATAAGTACCTGAGATAGACAGTGTAAACGGCAGTTAATGTTTTAATCATGTCCCTGATACAGCCTTAGAAATCCAGACACATGGATGCATCCAAGGCTTTAGATATTGATTAATGTGATTAAATACAGTAAAGCCCTATTTATAAAGAAAAATAGAACCATGACTTGAGAGAATCATGGAACCAGACTTCCACGACATCTAAATGTGTAATGTAAACAAAGCCCTATAAGATACTCAACACACCAATGACACAAAAAAACAACCAGCTCCAATTATGACTTTCACCTTCTTATACAAGATAATTTTAAAGAGAGAACTGAAATTTCATTATGACTGGGATCCAAATGTGTAATATTCAAAGCCTATGATGTTAACCTCAATTTCACATTAAACCAACCATCCCTTCAATCTGGTTGTTTTATCATTAAACATCTACAATGAAAATATTGATTTTACACCTCTCATCACCAGTGTGAGAAGCCAAATCATCCCATAAATGGACAAAAGAAAATTAAAGCTTCCCAGCATCCTGTTTCAATCATTTCACATAAAATATTAGCATACCAAGAACGAAAGATATAGAACTCACTTAAAATTAGTCATATGCTGTAGCTACACTATGCCACGTTTAAGAGAACACTAATATCTTAAACACCAATCAGAAAATATCTGAATTCTATTCAGTGTACTACTGTTAGAAAGTCATCAGCATCTTCAAGGTCTGTTTTTTTTAAATTCAAGTCTGAACATATATTTGCACCCCTGCAATAATTAAAATCCTGATTTGCTCTTCAGCTATTTTGCTTGAAAATTTAAATTTAGTAAATGAACAACCACTTTCATAGCATCATGGATAGGCATATTTACAAAATAAATAATGATTGAGTCTCTGCCTGGAAGGGGCAGTCTTTCAGTGTTCTGGGTTCCTTTTGGACGTGCTAAATGTCTTCATCTTCCATGGACTTCAATGGGAGTTGAAGGTGCTGAGCACCTTGCAGTAAGACCCCAGAATAAGACATGGACAACAACAACGAGGAGCTGACAAACAGAGATGTTAGGGAACATTTCAGAAGATGACAACAAAGATGGGATTAAGTGGCTGGTTTAGAAAGTAGTGAATCTTCAAAGTTATGCAGCATTTTTTCTATATAAAATAAGACTGAGTAAAATTCAAAAAAGCCTAAGGATCCTAATTCCCATTTTTTTTTTTTAAAGTGACAGACACTTAGAATCCTAAGCCCCACTGAAAGTCAATAGGAATTTGGTGCTTTTCAAAATGTAACCCAATAAGACTCCTCCAAGAAGTGGATTTTGAGAAGAGCTTTAAAGGAGGAGAGGATGGAGGAAAAAAGAAGCCCCGATTCCAGGGGGAGGGTAATATACAAAAGACAGTACCAAGGCACAGGAGAGAGAACACAAAGGAGGTAGTCAGATGAGATGCTTGAGCTGAGCAGAGAGGACATAGGGTAAACAAAGCCTTTTTTAAAGTTACCGAGGCAGGAGATTTAAAACTATGTTCTAAAACCAAGTTTAATACCGCTCACTGCGCTAATATTCAGTGTAAAGTCCTGCAACCTTAACCATTACACAGCAACCAGAAAGTCTCAGTACCATAACTTCCCACCACCCTCCATTTGACAGTTTCCCCTTCCACAGGAAGTAAATACTCCACATAACTTTGATAGCTGGAACTCTTCTCACTGTTGTGGCAAGCAGCATCTGTCCACACTTCGTAAATCTGCTGTATACAGCCTCAAGCCCAAAGCATGTCAGGAAGTGTAAGGCATTTAGCATTCTGAACCAAACTAACCACAAGTATAAAAACAGAGACACTGTACTTACTCTCACTATAAAATACGGATATTAAATACTACAGCTTGAATGGCAATGCGAAAACACTTGGTTTCATAAGAAAACCATTGTTTGTGCTTTACTACTTAACACGTTATAGGTTAACTTAACATATTCTAATTTTACAACATTATTTGTTAGATAAAACTGCCAATCTCCATGCTAATTCATTTGAAGGTCAGATATAGGATATCTAAAACTATAATATGACTTTATACTAAAAGGTATGGCTTGTACTATCAACTGCTTTCCACCATTAAAACCATTCATAAAGGCTTACACGTTACAAATCCAACCTTTTTTGTATTGTGTCTTGATGTTACTATCCCCAATGGACTGCACTATTTAAATAAGAAACCACCTCCACAGCCATATTACATTTTAACAAAGTAGTCTGGAAGCTAACCTACACCCATGAATGACTCCAGTTTCTTTATTTAGGAACAGTTTAGGGTTTTGATATTATTTCCAAGATGGTTCGGATGAAGACTGAAACCTGATTTAGTTATATAGAAGCATTTTAGGCACCCATCAAAACAGCTTCCAGGCACATTAATACCATTAAAACAATATAGTAGTGGCTGAAGAGAGCTCAAAACCCATGTATACTTCTCTTCCAAACACCACACGCCTTAGTAGTATATCAAAAACCTTCCTCACCAATCAAACCACTGTACTATTGCACTATCTAGGTGAATTTTAAAAAGTCACCTTATCAAACACTTAATAAATTATTCATTAAGAAAAGCTTTAAAGGTTTACTACGTCCCAATCACCTGTTTTTCTTTTTTCCCCCTCTGTGTACCACCCACTGTTATTGTTGTTGATCCTCTGGCAACAGGGGTGAAGAGTTGGAGTCTTTGGCTGATCTGTTTCAATGTGGAGGTCTCCTTTCAGCCCATACCTCCCATGTACTCATATGCTCTTTTCCCATCCCACTGCCAGTTATTAGGATGCTTGACAGTGGTTTTGAAAGAGATGTTAATGGCCCCTTCGCTGACCTCCAGTGCTATTGTCTCCCTGTGCACCAGCTAAGGGTAGCAAGAAGCTTCAGAGCACCAGCAATATAAAGGTGGGGGCAAAATGTCCATTCTAAATACATGACTGATTTTAAAATATATTTTAAGTAGCATCTTCTTTTAATTGCTGCTATCCCTGACATCAAAGGCTTCAGACCTAGCTCAGCAGCAGCAGAAAGGCATGAGGAGCAGAGTCAGATAAAGAACTCAAGAATGTCTTTGGAAACAAGACTCCAGCATGCCTAACGGGAGAGACTAAGTTGAAAGCAGCCTTAATACTATCTCATTCTCAAATGCCAAGGGGAATCACCAGGGGTCAGGGCAACTAGGTGATGAACACAAAGCTTTGTAGGTACTAAACATATGTTTAAATCTCTAAAACATAGTTTAAGTAACCATTCTATAAAGGACAATAGCATATCCCAGGGTGTGATTTCATCAGATAACATACACGCTTCTTCACTGCGTATACTCACTAATGAACTAACAGCCCCCTTCTCCACTGTGTGTTATTGCTTAGGGTAGAACTGTCAGAGCTGGAAAGAACCCACACAGATTTGACAATTTTCTGCTTGTTTGGCAGGACTCTTATATAAATAAAAATTAATGCAGTCAAGCAATAGACTTATAAACCAGGAAAAACCAAAAAGGGGCACATTTTCACACTCTTCCGTATTGACCACTGTCAGAAACACACACACAGATAACGTGACAAACTCTAACGCAATTACGAAAAAACAAAACAAATAGAAAATTCATGTCAAAACACAATGTCTCCTGAGCTTTCTCCTGCAGGGGATTTATTTTTATGTCATCCAAGCATTCATGAGAGTATTTTATGTCATCTAAGTGATCATTCCTCTGCTGCATCTAGAACTTATAAGGATATTTACAAACAATAAAAAGCATAACTTTCTCTCCTCCCCCTGGGAAGGAAGGAAAACAAACAAAAAACAAACCTGCAGTTGGGAGGTGGATCTAAGGTGATGTCAGCCAATTCCTTCTGAATCCTAAGGCAATAAAAACAAGAAAGAATGAAGGTAAGTCACTAGGCATGCTCACAGTCAACACACACATGCAATACAGATGTAAGTCACAATGACTGTGACACTGTATGTGTGTCACTCTTCCAGGAACACATAGGGTAGGTCTACACCTGCAGCGGCATGTAGAGTATGTACACTGCATGCCCAACTAGCACAGGTATAAATAGTGTAGCTGTTGAGACACTGCTTAGGTGAGTATAGTAGAGACATGCCAGAAATCTAGGGTATGTACCCTACACAGCTCTCTCTACATGACCAAGCAGTGCCTCCTACATCTACACTGCTATTTTCAACAGTGTGGTGTCCTGCCGCCTCCCCACTGCTAGAGGCTTTCCCCACCACAGTGCAAAATTCCAGCAGTGGGGAGTCATAGGGCATCTGTCCCACTGTGTGTGCCTGCAGTGGTCTAGTCTACGCAGGAGGCGGTATGTAGGGTATGTGTAGCTATACCCTGCAGTGAAAGGCAAGGGGAGGCAGCAGGGAAAGCTCCAGCAGCTCCCCACACCGAAGCCTTTCACTGCAGCTGGCTCTGCTGCCCAGAGCCTTTCCATACTGCCAGAGCTTTTCATTACAGCGTATAGTCACACACATCCTACACACCACCGCCTGTATAGACAAGACCACTCCTGACACACACAGTGGAGTAGACACCCTATGACAGAAACGCAGAGAGAAAAATAGACAGACATTCCCTCTCCCCATATCAGCTCTGATCCACCGCCCCCACACACACACAGGGGGATAAGGCCCCATCCCCCTCCAACATACTGACAATAAGACAGATCCTACTTGCAAATGTGAGTGTTCGTTGTGAGGGGAGGACTACAGCCTGTGGTAAATTATGAATCTTTGTCTCACTGAGATGGGCTAAACACCCACTGCCACAATCCCCTTCCCCACTTAGCATCCTGGGGAACTGGCTGGAGAAGTTCTGACTGGGAAGGGTGGGTAACTAGCAACAGAGACCAACTCCATGCGCTCCCTGATCCATTTCTGATTAAACACAAAGAGAGAAGAATAGTCACACATCTCCAAGATCCTATCTGCTCTCCAAACACAGCCTCCAAATCTTCCCTGCCACTCAAAGCCCTGCCCCCCAGTCCCCTCCCTCATGTCCACAAAGCCCCTCCCCAAGATCCTCCCTGCCTCTACTTCTTCAGGATCCACAGCTCCACACTTTCCTTCCCACCACCACCAGCTACCATCCCTATTCTACAGAGCCCCACTACTGCAACTCAAGCATCCCCTCCAAATCTCCCCCCACTGCACACGTAGACAGCCTCCCTCCCTTCCTTCCCCTCCTCTATACTCAGCCAGCCTCCTTTGCCTGTCTTCTATTTGTCTCACATAATAAGAGCCAAAGCCTATTCATATCAACCAATTTACAATCAGCAGGCCTTTGCAGTTATTTTAAAACTAGCTGATGGCCTCTCGTCCAACCACCACTTGCTGCTGTGTATGCGACTTTGCCAAGGAATCATTTGCTCAGACAAGTTCTGAAGTCAACAAGTTGCCTGAAAGCTATAAAATCCAAAAGGACCTCTTGAGCACAACAGCAGAGCATTGGCTGAGCAATCCAAAAAAACCAGCCCTTTTTGACACGTACAGATCGCAAGCTTTTTGCTGGTGCATTGCAAAGCTTTTCAATGACCAACCAAATGGATTATCGTTCTTACTGACAAAGTAATGAAAGCTTGCTTGGAAGCTTCATGCTCAGCTAGGGGAGCTTTTTTGGAGCGGGATGGTGCTGAGATTCAGGTGACATGGAGAATGGCTCAGGTACGGCAGCAGTAATGTTTTGGAAGTGAGTTGGCTCTAAGGGCTTCTCTACATGGGGGATATTGACTGGCACAGCTATTCCAGAGAAGTTATTCTGGTATAATTTAAGAAGTGTAATTATTTCACAATGAAGTCCCTTGTATTTTAGAAAAGAGTATCCACCTGGACAGCTGTTCTGATATTGTAATTTCCCAGGTACACAAGCCTTAATACAGGTCAGAAGGAGATTGGGAAGTAGTAATGCATCTAGTGGGGAGGACTGGCACTATATAACAACTGTTTGTATTTATGACGTCTGTCATCATACAAGATCAAAGCAAACATTAATTACTTATTACTCACAACACCCCTGTGACTTAAGTGTTATCATCATCATCATCCCCATTTTACAAATGGGGAAACCAATGGAGAAATTAAATGACTTCCTCAAGGCCACATAGCTTCAGTAGCAGAGCAGGAATTTAAGCTCATAGGCTTTAATCCCTACAGAGATCTGGCTCTAAAACCGGGTGCTGAGGAGAGCAGTAATATCAGTGGGGACAAATGGTGCTGAGTGCATATGGTGAGGAGGTGATGGGGGAAGTGGTAAAATTTGGGGGAAGCTTCTTGTTAAGTGCAGATAATGACAAAGGGGAGATGGGGCAACAGTAATTTCTGTGGAAAGGTTGAAGGTAAATGCCAGTAATGAGGAATAGAAATAGTTAACACTCAGTGGAGGGGAGGAGGAACAGCAGCAATGGGGCAGATACAGAAGGCCATATAGGCAGAGAGACAGAGGTGCAGAGGGACAGCAGTGACATGGTGTCTGGCTGCAGACAGTCTCACCTCTTGGCGCTGGTGGAGAGGAGCTTGGAGTTTTTACTCATGCCGACTTTGCTTTCCTTCTTCTTAGGGGTGTTTGTCTCTTTCTCTGTCTGCTGGTTGGAGGATGAAGATGAGGAGGAGCTGGTGCTGGCCCTCGAATCGTCATCCGACATAGCGACCTCCCCACCACACAACCCAGACCTGGAGAGGAGACAGCGCAGGATGTGGGGAACAAACAGTGAACGCATGCACAGAGAAAGGAACCCACCACAGTCTCATAGGCAAAGGGTGTTTGGGTCGCACTCTCTTTAGCAGGGCCTCATCTCCCTCTCTCCCTCCCGCCCGGCCTTCACAGACAGGCACACTGAACAGAAATGGTCTCAGCAGGAGGAGCAGCAGCTTCTCCCTGCACCAGTAACACTGGGGGAGGGGAGGGACTTGAATGTCTCCTTTCAATAAGAACAGAAATGGGGGTGGGGGGCAGGCTGAGTGAACAGGGACTGGGAAGAAGGAGGCTGCAAAGATCAGAGGAGCTGAAAGTAATTCCTTCCAAACTACACACAAGAAGCCAGTCATCCTCACCCCCCCCCCCCCAGTTATCCATCCCAGGGCATGGGATATAAATAGGATGCCTCCAGTCCCCTCTGCACACTCAAAGGCACATGAAGGAAAAGTAAAGGAAAAGCAGCAGGATCAATGTCTACCACAGGAGTGGGGAGACATTGGCTACAAGGGGAGAATAAGTATCTAGGAAGGTGAGGGACAGGCAAGCAGGGTGTTTGTGGGAAGGAGATCAGTGCCTGCAAGGGGGTGAGGAACAGGCAAGGGGGGGAAGAGAGATATCAGAACCTGCGGGGAGGAGGGTGAGGAACAGGTGTGGGGGGAGATCAGTCCCTGCAGGAGGTGAGGGACAGGCAAGGGGGGAGGGGAGGAGAGAGATCAATGCCTGCAGAGGATAAGGGACAGGTGTGTTGGGGGATATGAGTGCCTGCAGGAGGTGAGGGACAGGCAGGGTGTGTGTGGGGAAGGGGGGGGGGAGATGAGTGCCTGTAGGGGGTAAGAGGCAGGTATGGGGGAGAGATGAGTGCCTGCAGGGGGTGAGGGACAGGCAGGGTGTATGGGGGGGGAGATCAGTGCCTGCAGGGGGTGAGGGGGGGTACCATTGCCTAGGTATGGGTGGGAGATCAGTGCCCACAGAAGGCAAAGAAGGTGAGAGGGTGGAAATCAGGCCCTGCTGGGGCAAGGGAGGGGAAGTTAGTAGTGCCCACAGGGGCGGGGGAAAAGGGATGGAGGGGCGGCGGTCCCCGCGGGGGTGCGGGGGAGACAGCGGTCCCCAGGGGAGAGGGAGCAGAGCCGGGGGGGGGGATGTTGGTGGGGAGCAGAGCCGGGGGAGGAGCAGAGCTGGGGGAGGGGGATGTTGGTGGGGAGCAGAGCCGGGTGGGGGGGGAAGAGTACGTGCACGGGGCACACCTCCAGGAGAGAGCTGCTCTGCTCCCTGATAGGGAGAATTGCCCCCCTCCCCCCCCCGGCGCGGGCCCTGCGGGGAAGGGGCGATACCTGCGGGGCCCCGGCCCCCTGCCCGTGGGCGCGCTGCGCGGGCCGCCGGCCCTGGCCTGGCCGGGGGGTGCCCTGCGGGGAGAGGGGCCCCGCTCCGTACCTCTCCCTTTGTGTCTGGCGGCTCCTCCGCGGCGCGGCTGGGCCTGGCCACTCGTGTCTCTTGCTGGGAGAGAAGCGGAAGTGCTGCAACAGCAACTCTTACCCATGCAATGGCTGCCCCGCTCCTCCCCGGCCCCTCGGCGAGCCGGGGGGGGGGGGGGGAAACGGCCGCACTCGCCCGCAGGGGCCAGGCGGCGCGGGAGCCCCAGCCCCGGGGGGGGGGGGGGCGCAGATGGAGGCTCCTCTGCCGGGGCCGGCGGAATAAAGAGGCTCCGAGGCTCAGCTCCCTGCCCCGGTCCTAGGGGGCTGCCCGAAGGCTGAGCCGGGCTCCTGCCCATTCCCACCCCCGGCCCCAAAACAGCTCCCAACCCCCGCAGGAGCAACAGCCACTTCTCACCTGGCTCAGTCCAAGAGCAGCAGCAGCAGCTTCCTCCCGGTCTCTCACCTGTTCCAGCCCTCAAGCAGCAGCAGCTTCTCCCCTCCCCTCCCCTCCCCGGGCTCAGCCTTGACTCATCCTCAGCAGCAGCTTCCCACTTGCCCGCGCCCCGAGTTCAGGATTCCATTGTCCCCACGCAGGCCCCCGCGCGCTCACGAACACACAAAAGGAAGGGCCGCTTGTGATGTCAGCAGCCGCCGCTCCTGCGGGGGGACGGCAGCGGGCCGGGCTCCGGCGGGCCAGCTACAGGAAGGAAAAGCAGGTTGGATGGAGCAGGAATTCGCAGTGGTGAACTCCCCCAGCTGGGGAGCCTAAGGGGCATGGAAGGCGCCGCATTAAATAAAAGTTGGGCTACATTGTGCTGCATCTTCAATGGCTTCCCCCACCCCTCCTTCTGCTCCTGCAAAACCGTTGCAGTTGATCTTTTGGCACCGCCGTAAAGAGAAAAAATGACATCTGACTACAACAGTGACCCACCGTACTTTTCACCTGATAAGAAGCCAGCACAGTCAGTCACGTTTCTATGGGCCAAGGCATAGATCTCAATGGCAGGGCTGCACCAAATTCATTCCTGTTGTTACCCCCATTGGCTTCAACGGGTTAACACCAGGGCTGAATGTGGCTCAGTGCCTTCAGTTTCCAAAAGTATATCAAGCGATCAGACAGCCAACTGTGTGATATAGTCTACTGGCTGGGAAAACAAAGAATATCACCACTGTGCATCATAATAATTCATAGTACTTTGCATTTCTATCACTCCTTGCAATTGAGGATCTCAAAGCGTTTTACAAACGGAAATGAGTCCAACTGCAAAGTACAGTACGGATGATTATTACCACCAATTTATGCTTTGTGAATCAGAGGAAAAGAACCTAGTTGTCTAGTCTCCCAGAATTTTTAGGGATGCTCAACACTTGCATCTCTATTGACTTCTTATTGAGTTTGGGTGTTCAGTACTTCTAAAAATAGGCTTCCAGTCTCATGTTTTAATCATGACCCTGTGTAACACATTACAGCTGCATCCGAAGACACTCACCATGGCGGTCCTGGGGACTGAACTCTGGAATTTCAGTACCAAAAGCTAAAGAGCGTCCTGAACTAAAGATGTTCTCCACTGTGTCTGAATCCATGATACCTCCAAAATGGCTCTCCAGATGGAAGTTTTTACTCCTGTATCTCAGACTCTCACTATAAACACATCTAACAGGAATAGCATGTGATAATATCTAACAGGGAGGGCTTGTAATACTGGACTGTGCATGTGGTCATGTCACCCTCTAGTGGCTGGCCCCTTCAGTTTCATAGTTCAAAGCTATGGGACAGCTGAAGTAACTCTTCTTTTAGCTCAAGGGGTAAGTGATCTGTGCTTTTGGTGGTGAAGGTCTCAGGTTCAGTCCTCTCTAACAGCCAGTTTATGACACATGCATCTCATAAATTCCATTGTCCAGCTGTTTTCTTCACTCAACCCTAACTCTCAGACCTATAGTCACTTTCGCAGGAATCCTGCCTCTTTGAAGCCCCAACATAAAGAAAAGTTGAATTTTCCCTGATAATTGTAGAGTCATAGAGTTTAAGGCCAGAGGGACTATCAGATCATCTAGTCTGACTTCCTGCACATTGCAGGGAACTAAACACAACTCCACCACATCCGCACTAAGCCCAACAACCAGAATGAGACCAAAATACTATAGCCCTCAGGACACTAAACTGTTGTGTGCCACAGCCAGAGAACCAAAAGGTCTAGTGCTCAAGGCCTCTGCAATGGCAGGGAATTGATTAAGTGAGATCCTAACAACTGACCTGTACCCCATCCTACAGCA
The DNA here is from genome assembly GCF_009764565.3 of Dermochelys coriacea. Lineage (NCBI taxonomy): Eukaryota > Metazoa > Chordata > Testudines > Dermochelyidae > Dermochelys > Dermochelys coriacea. Next base: position 200,629,314 of record NC_050069.1, read on the forward strand.
GAAGGTGAAAAAAACCCTAAGGACATGGCAAACATGATCTGGGGAAAATTTGTTCCTGACCTTGAATTAGTTTGTCCCTGTGCATGTGAACCAGACTCACCAGTCGAGCACCTGGGAAGAAGAATTCTCAGTTGCACCTCAGAGCATCAGTCCAACCCACCCATGGCCATGGCCATAAAAAAAAAATCCAGAATATATTGGAGAAAAATGTATTCATTTCTTACCCCTACAGGTGACAGCTGAAGCCCTGAAGCATGAAATTTTAGGAACATGAGACATGAACCAGAAGGGACTCCCCTGGGCTGCTCTCCCGCCTGCACCACCACCACATCACCACTACCCCATTAAACAATCCCACTCATAAATGTATCTATCTCTATCTTAATACTAAATAGTTTGTTCCCCCCACTATTCCTACTGGAACCTCACTCCTCTGATGGTTAAAAACCTTCTTTTAATTTCCAATGTACATTTATTCATGGACAGTTTATATTCTCCAGAGGTTTTTATGTCATACAGGAGCAGTTGACTTGGAGATGACACTGGAGGTGAACTAGCTCGTCACTGACAGTTCTTTTAACAAGGACTTACTTGTAATCAAAATGTTAAATTAATAAATAAAGGGTTGGCTAGATATGCAAAATCCTCCACTTCCTTAGTAGGCTCTTTGAGGACTTTACTCAGCAAGAGCATCATTTGGGCCAGCTGAAATCGCAGTTGCCTGTGAATACTAACGCCACCCATGTAGCAGAGATAAAACTTTTTGTAATCAATCAGTGTCATATGACTGGGGCCATGTGGTGGAATTTAGCACTCACCATCTCTACCCAATAGTTATTGACTCAGAGGGGATACAATAGTCAGAGCCATCTTTTCTCTTTGGGTACGTCTACACTACGAAATTAGGTCGAATTTATAGAAGTCGGTTTTGTAGAAAGCGTTTTTATACAGTTGATTGTGTGTCCCCACACAAATGCTCTAAGTGCATGCAGTCGGCGGAGTGTGTCCACAGTACCGAGGCAACTGTCGACTTCCGGAGCGTTGCACTGTGGGTAGCTATCCCACAGTTCCCGCAGTCTCTGCCACCCGTTTGAATTCTGGGTAGAAATCCCAGTGCCTGATGGGGCTAAAACATTGTCGCGGGTGGTTCTGGGTACATATCCTCAGGCCTCCCCTTCCCTCCCTCGCTCCTTCCGTGAAAGCAAGGGCAGACAATCGTTTTGCACCTTTTTTCTTGAGTTACTTGTGCAGACGCCATACCACAGCAAGCATGGAGCCCGCTCAGCTAACCGTCACCGTATGTCTCCTGGGTGCTGGCAGACGAGGTACTGCATTGCTACACAGCAGCAGTTTATTGCCTTTTGGCCGCAGACAGTGCAGTATGACTGGTAGCCGTCATCAACGTAGTCCTGGGTGCTCTTTTAACTGACCTCGATGAGGTCAAGGGCGCCTGGGCAAACATGGGAGTGACTCAGCCAGGTCATTTCCATTTTAAGTTTTGTCTGATGGCGATTGAGTCCTACCGGCAGTGCACTGTCTTTTAATAAGCAGCCAGCAGAAGATGATGGCCAGCAGTCATACTGCACCGTCTTCTGCCGAGCACCCAGGAGATGACGATGGCTAGCGGTCGTACTGCACAGTCTGCTGCCAGCAAGATGTATAAAGATAGATGAAGTGGCTCAAAACAAGAAGTAGACCAGATTTGTTTTGTATTAATTTTCTCCTCCCTCACTCCGTGAAATCAATGGCCTGCTAAACCCAGTTTTGAGTTCTATCCTTGAGGTTTTGAGTTCTATCCTTGAGGGGGCCATTCTGTTTCTCGCAAAGCCACCCCCTTTGTTGATTTTAATTCCCTGTAAGCCAACCCTGTAAGCCATGTCATCAGTCGCCCCTCCCTCTGTCAGGGCAACGGCAGACAATCGTTCCGCGCCTTTTTTCTGTGCAGACGCCATACCACAGCAAGCATGGAGCCCGCTCAGATCACTTTGGCAATTAGGAGCACATTAAACACCACATGCATTATTCAGCAGTATATGCAGCACCAGAATCTGGCAAAGTGAAACCAGGAGAGTAGGCGACGTCAGCGTGGTGATGAGAGTGATGAGGACATGGACTCAGACTTCTCTCAAAGCATGGGCCCTGGCAATGTGGGCATCATGGTGCTAATGGGCAGGTTCATGCAGTGGAATGCTGATTCTGGGCTTGGGAAACAAGCACAGACTGGTGGGACCACACAGAGTTGCAGGTCTGGGACGATTCCCAGTGGCTGTGAAACTTTCGCATGCGTAAGGGCACTTTCATGGAACTTTGTGACTTGCTTTCCTCTGCCCTGAGGCACAATAATACCAAGTTGAGAGCAGCCCTCACAGTTGAGAAGCGAGGGGCAATAATCCTGTGGAAGCTTGCAACGCCAGACAGCTACCGGTCAGTCGGGAATCAATTTGGAATGGGCCAATCTACTGTGGGGGCTGCTGTGATGCAAGTAGCCAATGCAATCAAAGATCTGCTGATATCAAGGGTAGTGACCCTGGGAAATGTGCAGGTCATAGTGGATGGCTTTGCTGCAATGGGATTCCCTAACTGTGGTGGGGTCATAGACAGAACCCATATCCCTATCTTGGCACCGGAGCACCAAGCTGGCGAGTACATAAACCGCAAGGGGTACTTTTCAATAGTGCTGAAAGCACTGGTGGATCACAAGGGACGTTTCACCAACATCAACGTGGGATGGCCAGAAAAGGTACATGACGCTCGCGTCTTCAGGAACTCTGGTCTGTTTCAAAAGTTCCAGGAAGGGACTTTATTCCCAGACCAGAAAATAACCATTGGGGATGTCGAAATGCCTATAGTTATCCTTGGGGACCCAGCCTACCCCTTAATGCCATGGCTCATGAAGCCATACACAAGTAGCCTGGGACGGTAGTCAGGAGCTGTTCAACTACAGGCTGAGCAAGTGCAGAATGGTGGTAAAATGTGCATTTGGACGTTTAAAAGCGTGCTGGTGCAGTTTACTGACTTGGTTAGACCTCAGCGAAACCAATATTCCCACTGTTATTACTGCTTGCTGGGCGCTCCACAATATTTGTGAGAGTAAGGGGGAGACATTTATGGGGGGGGTGGGAGGTTGAGGCAACCTGGCTGCTGGTTACGCACAGCCAGACATCAGGGTGGTTAGAAGAGCACAGGAGGGTGCGGTGCGCATCAGAGAAGCTTTGAAAACCAGTTTGAAAACCAGTCTCATGACTGGTCAGGCTACAGTGTGAAAGTTCTGTTTGTTTCTCCTTAATGAAACCCCCTCCCCCCTTGGTTCACTCTACTTCCCTGTAAGCTAACCACCCTCCCCTCCTCCCTTCCACCGCTTGCAGAGGCAATAAAGTCATTGTTGCTTCACATTCATGCATTCTTCATTAATTCATCACACAAATAGGGGGATAACTACCAAGGTAGCTCAGGAGGGGTGGTGGAAGAGAGAAGCACCAGGAGTGGTGGCGGAGGAGGGAAGGACAAGGCCACACAGCACTTTAAAAGTTTAAAACTTATTGAATGCCAGCCTTCTGTTGCTCGGACAATCCTTTGGGGTGGAGTGGCTGGGTGGCCGGAGGCTCCCCCACCGCGCTCTTGGGCGTCTGGGTGAGGAGGCTATGGAACTTGGGGCGGAAGGCGGTTGGTTACACAGGGGCTGTAGCGGTGGTCTGTGCTCCTGCTGCCTTTTCTGCAGCTCAACCATACTCTGGAGCATATTAGTTTGATCCTCCAGCAGCCTCAGCACTGAATCCTGCCTCCTCTCATCATGCTGCCGCCACCTTTCAGTTTCAGTCCTCTCTTCAGCCCGCCACTTATTCTCTTCAGCCTGCCACCTCTCCTCCCGGTCATTTGTACTTTCCTGCACTCTGACATTGTCTACCTCCACGCATTCATCTGTGCTCTGTCAGCGTGGGAGGACAGCATGAGCTCAGAGAACATTTCATCACGAATGCATTTTTTTCACCTTCTAATCTTTGCTAGCCTCTGGGAAGGAGAAGATCCTGTGATCCTTGAAACACATGCAGCTGGTGGAGAAAAAAAAAGGGATAGTGGTATTTAAAAAGACACATTTTATAGAACAATGGGTACACTCTTTCACGGTAAACCCTGCTGTTAACATTACATACATAGCACGTGTGCTTTCATTACAAGGTTGCATTTTGCCTCCCCGCAGCGCGTGGCTAGCCCCTCCTCCCTCTCCCCTCCCCGTGGCTAACAGCGGGGAACATTTCTGTTCAGCAACACGCAAACAGCCCAGCAGGAACGGGCACCTCTGAATGTCCCCTTAAGAAAAGCACCCTATTTCAACCAGGTGACCATGAATGATACCACTCTCCTGAGGATAACACAGAGAGATAAAGAACGGATGTTGTTTGAATTCCAGCAAACATACACTGCAATGCTTTGTTCTACAATGATTCCTGAGTACGTGCTACTGGCCTGAGTAGTAAAGTGTCCTACCATGGTGGATGGAATAAGGCTGCCCTCCCCAGAAACCTTTTGCAAAGGCTTTGGGAGTACATCCAGGAGAGCCGCGAATGCTAGGGCAAATTAATCATTAAACATGCTTGCTTTTAAACCATGTATAGTATTTTAAAAGGTACACTCACCAGAGTTCCCTTCTCTGCCTGGTGGGTCCAGGAGGCAGCCTTGGGTGGGTTTGGGGGGTACTGGCTTCAGGTCCAGGGTAAGAAACAGTTCCTGGCTGTCGGGAAAACTGGTTTCTCCGCTTGCTTGCTGTGAACTATCTACAACCTCCTCCTCATCATCCCCAAAACCTGCTTCCGTGTTGCCTCCATCTCCCTAAAATGGCATGCAGCTCATCATAGAAGCGGCATGTTTTGGGCTCTGACCCGGAGCAACCGTTCGCCTCTCTGGTTTTCTGGTAGGCTTGCCTCAGCTCCTTAAGTTTCACACGGCACTGCTTCAGGTCCCTATTATGGCCTCTGTCCTTCATACCCTGAGAGATTTTGACAAATGTTTTGGCATTTTGAAAACTGGAACAGAGTTCTGATAGCACGGATTCCTCTCCCCATACAGCGATCAGATCCCGTACCTCCCGTTCGGTCTATGCTGGAGCTCTTTTGCGATTCTGGGACTCCATCATGGTCACCTCTGCTGATGAGCTCTGCATGGTCATCTGCAGCTTGCCACGCTGGCCAAACAGGAAATTGAAATTGAAAGTTCATGGGCCTTTTTCTGTCTACCTGGCCAGTGCATCTGAGTTGAGAGTGCTGTCCAGAGCGGTCACAATGGAGCACTCTGGGATAGCTCACGGAGGCCAATACCGTTTAATTGTGTCCACAGTACCCCACATTCGACCCAACAAGGCCGATTTCAGCGCTAATCCCCTTGTTGGGGTGGAGTAAGGAAATCGATTTTAAGAGCCCTTTAAGTCGAAAAAAGGGCTTATTCGTGTGGACGGGTGCAGGGTTAAATCGATTTAATGTTGCTAAATTCAACCTCAACTCCTAGTGTAGACCAGGGCTTTGTCTCTCTCCTCCCAATCCCCATATTTTCCTATATCTCTGTATTCTCCCCCCTCCCTTTTTCCCTTTCATCTTTTCTCTCTTCTTGCCATTGACATTTGGAGAGAACTCCGTACTACTGTTCAACTACCCCTCATTTTAAGGGATGCCACTTATGTTGGAAGGCAAGTAAAGTGGGGAGGGGGAAAGGGTATAATTTACCACAGCCCGGTCCAAGGGGCCCAGCCAGAAGGTCACAAACCCATCACCAGGAGATAAAAATTGTGGACTTCTGAGTTTGAATAAATGTTATTTTATACCATCTCTGTGAGCATGTTTGTACTCATCTATCTGTGTGGCATACTGATCTCGCAAGATCTTGCAAGACTTACCTAAGCCAACCAGAAGCAGTGTTAGAACAGAAGCAACATTCCAAAAAGTGAGCTGGTCCTCCAGGGTGCCTAGAAGGGCTGAGACCAGATCCTAGGGACAGGGGAAAGTACCTCCAGGATGCCAAGAGGGCATTTGTCACTGAAGTATAATTAATATATGTGTCATACTGCCATGTCTGGCTACAAATTCAAATCAGGCAGCCAGAAACATCAGGAGCTTAAGGAAAGGAGGAAAAGGAAGCAAAAGGATGCCAGTCAATCCACCAATTTTTCTAGACAGTCAAGGCCTCCCAATAGTCTGGCTCAAGCAATGCACAAACTGGGGAACTGGATGAACAAGAAAACAAGAGGAAGGTGATTTCAATCTGGAGACTGTGGATGTTGATGAAGAAAAGCAGTCAGATTAATCATGTGATTCCAATCTAATAACTTCAAAGACAGTCCAGTAATATCACCACCAGCACCACCAGACTCAGAGGAAGGTTAGCAAGAAGCAGGAGAGAGTTGTGCTACATTACTTGCTGATTCATGCTTTTTAAAAGATCCAGGATTGTGCCCTAAACACATTACAAATTCTGTAACAAAAAAAATATTCTATCTGGAATACTGAATTTTGAAGAAATGTGGAAGCTAGGGAAGTCAATTATGTTCATGGACATTATTTTCCTGAATTTCTTCTCAAATGTCAGATGTCCAACAACAGAGAAAAGATTCCAAGAAACTGGCTTGTTTGGAGTGCTCCGAATAAAGCACCATGCTGCTTTCTATGTCGGCTATTTTCTGAAGGGAAAGACAAAGAAAAACAATGCAGTACACTGGCAAATAGTTATGAGTATTCACCAAGTGTGAAAAAATGGTGCAAACTACAAAATAAACTTCCTGAACATGAAAACAGCATAGAACATAAAACCTGCTACTGACAGTGGAAGGAATTAGAGCAGTCACTGTCAGGTGGATGGGGAGTAGACAGTGAGATTCAGAAACAAATATTAACGGAACCTGCAAGATGGAGAGAAATATTGAAAAAAAAGTCTACTGTTACCTAACTTCTTGCCTCAGGAGGCTTAGCATTCCAAGGAGATATTGGTGATCCACGCAACGGCAACTTTTTTGAAACTCTTGAGTTACTAACTCATTATGATAGCATAATTTGTGACCATTTGGTTAAAGTCAAACAGAAGCAGATAGAAGGTAGAATAATGCAAAGATAGGCACATTACCACTTGTGGGAGTTAGAAAGAATATATTGAATGATGTGGTAAAAGCATGGAGAATGACATTCTTGCAGAGAGAGGGAGAAAAAGCCATCTATTATTCTATCATAAGTGATGCTATCCCTGATGCCTCTCACCATGAACAAAATGTGTTGATATTCATGTTTGTAGTGATGCATTTAACATTTAAGAAAGATTTCTCAAGTTCATCAACTTTGTCAAAAAGATGGAGAACAGACAGGCGAAATGCTAATTCCCAGTGTGAAGCACCATAAAATTCCACTTGATGATTGTAGAGGTCAAAGATTTGATAATAGATCTCTTATGTCAGGAAAATTAAAAGGCATTCAGGCCTGCATTATGTCCAAAAATAAACTTGCTGTGTGTTCTCCTTGCGCGTCACATTCACTTAATTCACTTAATCTCATAGAAGTTAATACTGCAACTGCGTGTACTGAAACAATATTTTGGTTGGGTGCAGCAATTTTTTGTGTTTTTCAATGCTAGTCCTGTGAGGTAGAAGATTATAACAAATTAGATAAACTGTTCACTACATTCTCACTCAGACACATGCTGAAGTGCATGTGCTGATGTGCTGTCCCGGTATTAAGGAAGCATTGGAATGCACTTTTGAATTTAAAGTTAAATCAAAAGTGGAAGCACCAAACAGTACTTCAGCTCATTTTCATGCCTTTGGTTGGCTAGCTTCTGGGATAAAGCTCTTTCAAGTACTGATGAGAGAAATAAGATTTTACAAGCCTGAGGAATCTGTCTAGATGCAGAGTCAGCTCTCTTTGCTGATATTATGGAAGAATTAAAGCAACTTCAAGATCAGTGGCCCAAAATTCTATTGGAAGCGTGCCTTGTGGTGGTAGGTATGGGAATTTTGCTACAATTCTCACAGAAGAGAGGTAGGAAATGGGAAAAGATTTCATGATGAGAAACTTGAGGAAGCATGTTTTGTCACCTCTGAAGATGAAACTGTTTTTATTCAGAAGGAATGTATCCTGTGCAACTTTGGACAATGTTATCTGAGAGTTGGAGTGCCAATTCACAGGAATAAATGACATTTGTTTTATGTTCTATTCAGTTCTAAACAATCTTATTTAGAGATTTACAACAAAAAACTATAACTAATTTTCAGTGATGCATGCATAGCACTACACATTTTTTGCATGTTGCCATTGACTGTTGGGCAGAAGCCAAAAGAATTTTCAGCAAGCTGGCACGCATCAAAAACTGCAGATGAACTGGGTCTAGTAAGTCATCTTTTTCTTTAAGGAGTGTGAACTTGCAAGAAAATTTGAATTCAGTGAGATCATTTATGATTTTGTAATGAAAAAGACGAAGAAAGTAAAGTTGTAAAGTGATAAAATGGCCTATCTATGCCATTTCAGAAATAAAATACATTTATATGTATTTTTATGTATCTTTCATTAATTAATGTGTCTGGGTGGGGTTAGGAGGGGTGGGATGGGGACCTATGTTATGAGTTTGCCCTGGGCCTAGCAAGATGTTGCATGGGGCCTGCATGTTAGTCCCAAAGTTACCTATGTACCTAACAAATTTGGAGTCCACTCACTTTTATTGTTGAAAATTATTTACATCAGAAATAAAGAATCATGAAACAGAGGTGACAGAAAAAGTTGTTTACACTAAAAAGAAGGATTCCCACAACATTTCAAATTTCCTATATGCTTCATTGCTTTGTGTCCCTCATTTTGTGTCTTTGTCACAAGTGGTGTCCCATATTTGGGTCTTGGCAGGTTGAGAGTTAGGGCTTCTGCGTGCCATTTGTCTGAGACAAAGCCCTGAACAAGAGTAATGTCAGTGGGCTCTGCATCAGGCAGACAGGGGGAAAGGAATGATTTTTGCCCTCTTCCTGCTGTCATCAGCTTGGATCCCTAGGTCTAGTTAATTTCACTTAGCTGCTAAAATCACACCTTCAGGTGAGAAGCAAGGGAACTAGCAAAGCGGTGGTATGTCACATAAGCCTGTACTGCTCCACTGTGTCCTCTGGGTCTGACCCTAATATATGAGGCTAGACCAATGGTTCTCAAACTGGGGGTCGTGACCCCTCAAGGGGTCACAAGATGGTTACAGAGAAGTTGCAAACTATCAGCTCCATGGGGCTGACAGCCCAGAGCCCCCATTAAATTAAATTACACCCCCCCATTTTTAATTTATAAAGGGGGTCACACTTTGAGGGTTGAGGAGTGAAAAGGAATCACCAATACAAAAAGTTTGAAAACCAATGGGGCTAGACAGTGAAGATAAATCAGGCAATTTAAAGACCTGTGTCAGGATCCTTATTCTAAATAAGTTAGGCTGAAACTCTGTATAGGGTCCAGAAGGGAAGCAACTATATTCAAATTAGAAGCTTACACAGAGAAAATGTAAGTGCTGAGTTCCATGAGGTGGGGGTGGGGAACTTACATGCTTACATTGGGGCTTCCTGCCCACAGCTACCTTCCCTTAATTACTTATGCATCCCATCTCTATTTACAGTAATTTCCTTGGCAGTGAGATTTTCTCTATGGAGCACTGGAGTTTCCTCCTTTTCTGTAGCAGGGAGGGGTCAGTAATGAGTTGTTCCCTCTCCTTTTATCCTACTGCCACAGCTCAGACTGGGCTAGTTGATGAACTGAAAAGTTGATGTGTCATTGTAGGGCTCCCAAAGCATGAGTGCCAAGTGGCCACTTTCTCTGGGTTTAAGGCTAGTCCTGATGGCAATCAGGAGATCTGAAAGGATGCATCTACAGTGTGAGCTGAGAGACTGTAATCTCAGCAGAGAGACACCAGATGCCTTGGGTAAAACTCTGGTCCCAATGAAGTTTTAGCCAAACTCCCATTGACTTCAGTGCAGTCAGAATTTCATCCCATCAGCATAAGCAGAGAACTGGAGAATGATCTACCTGGAAGTTCCTCCCTTCATAGAGTTCCTGCTTCAACATATCCTGGTCCACTTTGGTAACTGAAGGACCAAGAATTCTGAGTTCAATTCAACCTACAGCATTGTCAGAGGTTTCATGAGCTCTGTTTCCAGAAGTCTCTGATGAGCCCAGCAGGTTCACTCTGTTGAAAGCATTATGATTTACTTTATTATCCTGAAGATGCAATGCTCCAATGTGCCGTCAATCTGCCAGATCTATAGACAGCAGATAGGACTGAGAGACATGCTGTTCTTTTCATAGCTCTCCCACTCTTAAGTCACTTCATTTCTCTGTTCCTCAGTTTTCCTGCCTGTAAAATGGAGATATTGATATTCACCAGGGGTCAAATTGAAAGCAATAAGTAATAGTGCTATTTTAGGTTCCACCTATAATTCCAGAACGACGTGACTGTCATTCCCTATTTGGACTGGTTGGATTTGGTATTCCTCAGACTTTATTGCCTCCCTTCCCTGAGTGTTCTTTGAACTTTCTAGGGGCTTCTCCCAGCTAGGATGAACCTTCTTTTCAGGGTGGCTGGCTCTGTTTCCCCCATTTCTGTCTCTGCTGGTTGCATGGGCTTGTTCTAAATGTGCTCCTTGCCCATCTATGCTCTAGGAACTTTGGTTTCTTCTCTTCTAGCTCTGGGCTGGTTGTGCTTCCTTCTCTGGGTGCTGTTCCTGTCTCCTCTCAGACAGGTACAGAAAGTTTACAGGTACTACTACCCAGTTGTTCATCTCTTTAGCAGCCCTGCTTTTCCAGGCTCAGAAAAATACATACCATTCCTGGGCCACAGTGTCAGGACCCTGAGGCTGAAGCAGGTCTGATGGTGGGAATCACTGGAGTAGTGTGATTATGACAGCTCAGGTGACAGGATTCCCTGTACAATGGCAGCTCAGGTTGCAAAAGCCCTTGAAGAGGTGAGAGGCCTGGGCCAATGTCAGCTCAGGCAACTGGACTTCCAGGATGCAGTGGGTCAAACTTCAGAGAACCCACTGCTTTTGTCTCTCTTCTGAAAAGTTGAAGGAAGTTACAGCTGGACATTTAAGTCCACCCATGTTCTTTGATTTGGCACAAATGGCTCTGGGATTGGCCAGGGGTGATGATATCACTCCAAGGTCAGGTCTACACTAGAAACTTTTGCTGGAATTGTAATGTTGGTTAGGGGTGTTTTTTTTTTAATGACATTTCTATATTAGCAAAACCCTAGTGGAGACACAGTTATACCAGCAAAAAGGTGATTTTTGCCAGTATAGTTTCTTTTGCTCTGGGAGCTGGTATAAGCTGTACCAGCAAAAGCACTCTTTTGTCAGGATAAAGCTGTGTTTACATTAGTGGGTTTTGCCAGTACAGCTATACCTGCAAACCTTTTCTTGTGTAGAGTAGGCCTAAGACTGGCAACAGATCAATAAGAGAGCATTTATGTGTCCTGTGCTTACCTTCTAATGCACTGTGGTGTTTCATTAGGTTTCTCTCTGGATCAAACAGCAACACTAGAAAGTTTTCTTATTTTGATAGGACAGTAGTTCTAGGTTATACTTTCTGATCAAGAATGTAGGTGTTTCTCTTCTTTTTCAATTTCTCAGGTTTGTGAATGAGAAAAAAACCCCATCTCCTTCCTTCTCAAAGGATTCATTTACTGAGGATTTCAGCCGACTCTTTCAACCTACTCTGTCTTCTCTGCTGACAAAGATTCTTCTTGAAAAGAGAGAGATCAGGAGAAGTCTTCAGGGCAAGGTCACTTTGTGGCATGACTAGAGTTCAAGATTTAATGGTCTTCAACTTCAACAGTTTCTCTCTTTACACTGCCTCATTATTACAGAGCTTTTCAAAAGAAAATAATAGAAGCTCTCAGAATTTTACAGATCCCTGATGTTGTACTCTCAAGGAACAACCAGTGTAAGACTAAATTATTTTTCCTGGCAGATAGAGGCATAGAATAGGCACCTCATTCTCAACCATTATCCAAACTTGATACCCATTTGCTATTTAGTTTCCACAAAATTTCAGTAACCAACACAAAAGGCATCCTACTATATAAAACAATAAATAGGTTGGTGATTCTGAACTTTGCAAGGGCTCCTTGAGGCTATAATCCATTTTTCTCAGTCTAGGCTTTGAAAAATATTTATAGCATGAAATAAATTTTTATAGAAAGATTTTCTCATGGACCACCTCTGCATGTGCCCTGCTAGCTGGTCCTTTTCTCACCATCTTTGCTAGGTCTTACAGTCCAATTGTCTCATTTCTCCTCTCTCTCTCCCCTGCTCTCCTGGAAAATCATCTTCCAGCAGTGAATGGCAGCTCCCGATGTCTCTCCTCCTCTGTAGCAGAGTCCAGTGAGACTAGTTTCTCTTCCTGATTCTTTTTCAGGCCTACCATCTTTTCTTTGCAATGACACCTGATCCTGGATGCCCGTAGAAGCAGCTGGAAATAAGGGGGAGGGGTCAGCTGGCGTTCCATAGACCAACAGCAGTCTTCTGCAGACCACCAGAGGCCCAGAGATCACAGTTTGAGAACTGCAGGTGATGGTGGAACTGACTGGGCTCCTGTCTGCCATTGCAATACAAATAATAATATAATAAAAGGAATCTAGATTCTATTTGGGGATTTTTGACTTCCTTTTTGAACACTATAAATCAGAAATGAATATACAGGACTGAGTTCAGTAAGCCATTTGCCATCCAAAGGCAAGTGTGCAAGTAAGAAGCCAGTCACTTTTAAATATTTAAAGAATATCAGGACAGCATTCCCTTCTAACTCAGTATTCGGTGTCCCAGGATGTTAGTAAAATTGTACTTCTTCCTGGCTTTGGGTGACAATGATAGCATGCCCTTGAAGAGTTTGTCTGCAAAACTGTGGATGAAAAAATGATATTGAGCAATGGATATCAATGGTTCTTTCTTCCCAAGGGTATGCGTATTCAGGAGGGCACAGATAGATTCTTTTTAACTTGCTGTTAACCAGATTTGCACATAATTATCTATGTGGAGTCTTATGTTCTTCTCAAAGCTGAGATTTAAATTTCAAATCTCAGGGTTTATTTAGTTCTAGGTGTGCCTTCCCTTAAAATAAATCTTTAGGGTGGCAGATTGTTCCAAGCGGCATATGTTTAAGATGTTATTTTTGGAAAACAGATAAGACTGAATTGTAATTTTGCAATTTTCCTAGAACTTGGCTTGAAGGGAAAGTCAGGATTTTATGAATAACAAAGAAATGAACTAATACATTCCTTCCAAGCCTTGCCACATTTATTTATTTAAAATATTTGCTGAGTAGGATAACCTCACAAGATCCACATCAGATTTTTTGAGAGTTCCAGGAGCACAGCAGTTATACAAGCCCTTTCCGACACAGTGCCACACAATGCAGTGAGTGATACGTAACCTTCAGTCTAGAAAACAGCAGACAACACTGAATAATTGCAGTTTTGATTAATTTATTTACATAGGATTTCATTGGTTTTCCTTTTATTTAGACTCTTGGGCCCTGATACACAGATTATTGAAGTCAATGAGAACCTTTCCACTCATTTCAATATGCTTTGGATCAGGCCCATGAAAAAGATAGGATTATTGGTGTGGAACAGCATTATTTTAAAGATTTCGCTATTTTCACCACTCCCAGAAAAGTCATCGAGAGCCTGCTTTTGGATCTTTCATTTTCCAGCTCTGGTCTGCATCCATCTCCCATGTTGCAGCCACATTATTTGGCTATTATAGGCATCTTTAATTTAAACGCCTTGATCTCCACTGAGTTTGTGTATTTTTTTTTCTGTTGTGAAATATTATTTCCCTGTCTCATAGTTTCTGTACAATTGGCAGCCCTTCCTCTCTCTTATCGGAGACGGGAAAAGGCATCACGCCTGAGTGATTTTTATAAGATTGGGATATACTGTAGGTTTCACAATAAGACAACCTGGACAATCAAGTTCACATATATAGATTTTTCAGTTTCTTTGCTGTGGTGGGATTAGCAAGCACGGTAAAAGAAAAAGTAGGGAGATGGATTCTGCTCGTGCACTGATGTAATTCCATTGGTTTCAGTGTGGTTACTCCTGATTTATATTGATATAAAGTGAGATCAGACTGAAGCCCAATAGATCAGATTACAGTACCTTTGTAGGTGTTAATTTATTCAATCATTTGCAAAATTTTACTTCCCTGTTGCCAAGGTTGTAGGGCAGTTCACAATTCTAATAGATTTTGCGTTTGATATGTTATTTATGTATAGGTGTATTTCTTTATATAAAATTATAAATCAGGAAAGTAAACTCTATAAACTAAATCCTACTCTCTGTGGTGCTGTAGTGCAAAGGGGGAGTGGGGAAAGGCACACAGAGAACCTCTGACTCCTGCAGAAAGAGCAGAGCAAAATCTCTTCCCTAGTACTTTGAGTGCTGGTCTATGTACTGAGCCTACGCTGGGTTGTGGTCTGCAGGTCTGGATGCCTGTCTAGCCCTCCAGTTGGTGGGCATGTACACTTCCTGGCGTGTACACTGCCCTCAGCAGCAAGCTCTATCCAGCAGCACATCCAAGCATACTGTGCTCATAGAAAGAGTGCCATGCACGCCTTCCAAAATATGGTGAGGAATCTTTTCCTGGCTAGTAGGATTTCCTGCAGCAGAAGCCTCACCAATCAACATCTTTGCACCCTATCACTGCACCTGCCAGGACAGAAGTCAGCCCCATCTATTAAATAACTTTATGTATAACATTTGTTCTGTGTTGAAGCAGACTTAAACAAGCCAGAAGGTACCAGAGGGAAGGCTCCTTTTTGCTTATATCAGTGGTGATCACATCAAGTGGGCTTGTCAACTTTGACCATACACAATGACCATAATTTTTCTTTTAAGGAAAAGGGCTCTGCAGGAAATAGAATAAGGAAATATTACTGGTTAGGGTTTTGCTGTTGAATCCATCTGGTTGATTTTTGTGCTCTCAAGGTGTGAAATCACACTTGGCAAAGAGCATCTGAACACTGAAACATGTCATTTAGTACCATCAATTTTTATGTCCAACCACAGCAAGAATAGCAGTACGAAGCTGATAAAAACATTTGGAGCCCCTGCCACCGATCTGAGTGTACTGATGTTCCTGTAACAAGAGATTATAATGGGGGCATTTTTAATAACATGGGGGCAAAAATTAAAAAGAGGACACTAGATAAATCAGGAACATAGAGGGAGTTTGTGAGAAAGTCGTTAAGAGAGATATCTGGAAGATTTGCCAAATTCAAAGGGCTTCATTATTAATGTTTTAGGAGTTGACTTGATGGATTGCCTCTAGTCTGTTTCTCCTTATTCCTTCTATCTTATTTCCCAAAAACAAATTCATAAGCCAAATTTGTATAGTGGAGTGGGGTGTCAGGGGGGAGGAATCTGTAATAGATTATTTCTTATTTCATAGAAATTGGTTAATAATTTACTAATTCAATTTCAATGTTTCATCCTCCATTTCAGTTAATCTTTGGAATAGAAAATAAATGCTGCTCTTTGTTCTTCCAATGCGAATGCAGAAAAAAACTAATGAGCAAGAGCTGACCTTGATATCTTTCCAAAGATGATTTAGCTGCATAGAAGTTAATTTTCTTTTCTCTATTTACTTATACTTCTTAAGGGTAAACCCTGCAAATAACATTGTAAGCTGTATAAGTAGATTTTGAGCCTGATTCACAACTGTGTTACACCAGTTTTCCATTGGTGTAACTCCATTGCAACCAATGAAATTAGGTCTATTATCTCCACTAAAATGGGAAATAAAGTAGGCAATTACGAAATGATGGAACAGTCTGGCACAGTCTTACAAAAATCATGTGTCCCATTTCTATTCCACATTGCCTATTCCTCTCGCCTCTTCCCTCCCTCCCCTCCACCCCCAGTGTACTCTTACATGTACCTTAAATAATACAGATGCTAAAGAAACTGTTTTGTAATGCTTTATCCTGGTCTCTATCCTCCTGGAATGGTAGTTTAATAAAGAATGATTAAGCAGGTGCACAAGGTGATTTTGTTCTAACAAATTGTATTTGTTGCCAGGTTTTCATGATATCTTTAAAAGAGATTTTTCATCATATTTCCTTTTGTTATTTTCTACCCAATCCTTTATTTCCCCTCCCTTCCTGCCCCTCATTTCTCAGGTCTGTGCTGAGGATTTCTTAGCCCTGTTTATATCACTGTAACCAGACTGTTCAGGGTCTGGAATATAGTGACTGATAAATGTTTAGCTGCCAATATACACGATAGGTTCAAGAAACACACCCACACACAAGCCAATTAAACTTTATACTTGCACAATCTGGAAAAATGTCAGCTCAGAAACTCCCATCAGCCTGCAAATAAAACCCTACCCTTCATTTTTCTGAGGCAAACGTGGTGCCAATGCTTAGTTGGCTAAGGTGATTGGTAAACTGGAGAGTCTGGTTTCAAATTCTAAGGCTGCCTAAAAATACTTGTTTGGCTTTTCCTTTCACACTGAACTTCATACTGGGAGATGGACAGAATTACCTAAGAGGTTTTTCCAGCACTCATTTCTATGATGAAACTCTGATCTTATTTTTAGAAACTGTAATAAGATATACTACTGCTTGGGGCCAACAAAATCATCTAATTTAGGGTGTCGGTTAAGGTCCTGGCTTACACTATGAACCCTTTGCACTGATCCAGTGGCACAAAGATATCTTAAAGTTTCCTCAGATGGGTTTCTCATCTGTTACTTCCTTCTGTCCCTTTGACATACAGGATGTGCCTGCGGCACGGAGGAGGAACCAGAGGAGGGCATAGCCAGAGCATGCTGGCAATCCCCCAGACAGCATAACCAATCCTAGAAAGTTGAGGCTTCTCTAAATTGTGCCAGTTGGAATGGGGAGGCTGTGTACAGCTCTGGTGCACCTGGGGAGTGACCTTATCACTCCAATCTTGTCTGCTATGACCTCGTTCTGCACTCCTTTGCCCTTGCAACTCTATGACTCCTCTTCTCACTGATTACACATGCTGCTGGCAAGAATAATCTGTGCTAGGGGTATGACGAGAGGGCCTTGCCAAGCCAACATGCATATCTTTCCCCCGATCTCACCTTGCTCCACAGTCCCTGTATCTGGCCACATTCTTTGCGGTCCTATGTAGTGGCCTTTTTGGTTTTTTTGGGGTGAAGCAGAATTGGTGGAAAACATCTGTCTTGTCTTACTTGTGCTCTGCCTGCGTTTTATGGGAGATGCAAACACACAGTGCTCTGCCAGGATTTGGTGCAGGTTTTGGGGAGCATTCATAAATAATAGTACAGAGTAAAGCATTCGATTCACAGCTTCCTGAGTCCATATATTTCAAGTTTCGGCACATGGCCTTGAATCTGATCCTTTTTTTCCACACATAGTTTGAAGTATTGCCCCAGATTTATATACGAGAGAGCAGTTACACATCTCTGGTAGCACCTGTTGGATTGCCCCATAATAAATAGTGGCTTCTGAGAAAGAATGAAAAGAGGCCATTAAGAGAGACTTTCAGACTCATTCTCTTAGGCTTTACTGGGAAATTTTGCTACTAAACACACAAGAGCTAAGGGACAAGGTATAATGATTTGAAGTCGTCTGTGACTCCCCAATGATGCTGAAACATGGATTTTACTTTGAAAAGAAAGATACCTCATCTCCTGTTAAAGAGCTAGCAAGATCCTTTGTACCAAGATAAGATTCAGCAGCATCCACAGCAAATACCTTTTTTAATGTGTCATCTTTCTCCTTCGTGTCATGAGTGTTCTCTGTATTTATACTCCATCCTTCTGCTGTGTGAAATACACAATGCACCCAGAAGTCCTAGATGGGGAGAGGCTGAACAAAACTCTTCCTGAGTAAAATGCAGCTGGTGCAATTCTCTGAAATCACTTTTCCTTTGTACTTCTGGGGCAGGTTTACAATGTCAAAGTCTGTTCTCTCCTTAAGAGACCGCAAGCCTGTGTGCTAAATCATTGCCAAGGATGATACAGAGATAGCAAAAGAACAAGCAATTTTCTTGTAGTTTTGGCATTATTTCCTATTTAAAGATGCAATTGTTTAAAATACAGCTATGTCCTGGCAAATGCTAATGTCATATAATGCCGAATAGTTTTATCATCCTAGACCACGAATGCTCTAATGTATAATCTAAAGCTTCTTTACTTTTTCACATGCTAGTTTTCTGAATTACAGATTACAGGACTTGTCCTCTGAGACCCATCAAATGGTGTGTGTGAGTGGAGGGGGTGTGGGCAAATCCCAAAGTCTTTACTGAGACCAAACTTCCCTGCCACCAATTTTCCCCTTCTTCTTTAAACTCAGGATCTGCTGCTTCTCTATCAGCACTCCCACCAGCACTCCCACTCTTCCTGGAGCCTCCCCAGAACCAACTCGCTCAAGGATTACTGAGAATATAGTAGAGGGCCTACAGCTTCTAAAGAGCATTTGTATGGGGACATTTAGGTCATCTGTATATGCACCTTTTCTCCTACCAAACTCTAAGCTACCTAGAGCTCTGCAATATAAAGTATACTTATAGGAGACTGAGCCTAGCTTAAGGAATTTTACCTCTAGCAGGATCCCATGAGCTGTGGTTCTTTGTACACGGCATCAGGAGTGTTGAACCCTGCCCATCCCTAAGAGTCCCTGCTTAATGTTTCCGTCTAAGGTAACTAAACTGATGTGCCAAATATTGAAGTCTTTACTCATGCCCAGTTCTGTCACCTTAATCATGCCCATTAGCATTTACACACAAGAGTAGCTCCAGTGGGACTAGGTAACTGCCATGGGAGTAGGTAACTTAAAGAATACCTAGGGGAAAGGTACAGGCCTCCTTAAGGTTCCCATACAAATGCCTACTAGAGGCTGGAGGACTTCTACTAGGATCAAGTGGAGTGACTGGAAGTCCCTTAGGTCCAGCAATGTAAGGAATGGTCCAGAGGAAGTTGGGAGTGGGGGTAGGTGGAATAGTAGTAGCTAGAATCTGAGCAAGAGAGGTGATGGAGCAGGAGCAGCTGCTGAGTTTAAAGGGGAAGGAGCAGCAAAGCCTGGTGCTACAAACCACCTCACACATAGTTTGTTAACTTTGTTTTTGCATCTTTACATGATTTCCTGTTGTATAGCTTGTGTGCTGCATCTGCAGCAGCCACAGCAGAGAGAAACTGCCCTAAGGTACCACCAAACAGATAGGGACACTTCCTTTTCAGGTGACTACATCTTATACTATTTAGACAGCAGTGAAAGAGAGCCCCAGTGTCCTGTTATACTAAAGTCTAATGTTATTAACTCTTATGTATCTTACAAATTACTTTTCATATTGGGGGTTTTATTTGAGCAAGGGAAAAGGTACCGGCAAGCCCATTAGAGATGTGTTTTAGTTAAGCCTGCATCATACTTTCAGTTATGCTGTATATGTTAAGAAATTAAGTGAAGTTAATGCTGGTGAAAGGTGCTACATTGAAAGCCCTGGAGATTGAAGTCCTCTAATTATCCAGAAAACAGGTATAGCACAGACAGCAGCAGGGTAAACTTCCTCCATGCTGCCCCTCCAATTATACGGTATTTTTAATTTTCTATCTGACACAGGCTAGGCCTCCTTGTGAGAGAGTGCATGAGACAAATTAATCTGAGTTATTCATTTCCTTTCCTATGATCAATGCTGAACCATGGGGCACACAGAGAGAGAGAGAGAGAGATCTGTGGCCAGGAGCTGGTGGCAACAGTTATAAAGTAGGTTGAAACAGGAGGGGGAGCTCTCACTGCATCAGCCAGGGAAGAAGAGGAGTTATGGGGGGAGGCACTGCTTTCTGAAGTCAGGGAAAGGATGGGAAGCTCTCCCTTTGTTTTTACTAGAAGAGGGACTGCATTCCATATGCCCCTCACTTTAAGCCTGACGGGTGGTCACTGTGAATACATTCACAATACAGTATTTTGGTAGGTGCTGGTCAACTCCAACAGTGATCTGCTGCTCAGTTAGTTGTATTTTTGTTCTTGTTTGTGTAAATCCAACACTGGGGTTCAGAAACATCAGCAACTCTCAGCTGAAGAAAGGGTTGCTCCAGGAATAGAACTATGGCATTATTACATATGAAGCCTTAATCTCAAGGAAGCACACTTTTCCTCTGCCCCCTCACCTTCACACTCACTTCAAGAGTCTGTCTGAAAGTCCAAAGTGTTAATAACAAGTGGCTTGCCCACTCAGTAAAGCAATTATTTCTCCTTGACCCTTCCCTTTGTATCCTCCCCTCAGAAAAAAAGGAGGTAGATTTTATTTGGGGCTGCAAATGGTGACTAAGAGGAGGATTAGGATGGAGAAGTGCATTGGTAATAGAGTAAGTCACTTTGTAGGTAGTTGGTACCCATTCAACTATCTACAATTTGAGTTTATAGTCAGCCTTTTGTAATCCTAGCCCAACTCTGAAAGTAATGGGGCAGGTGATTCCTTAATACATTCCTATGGTGCTAAGGGCAATGAATAAGAAGCTTCAGACAATAAATATCTTGATCATTCTAAAGAATGGCCAAATTCATTTCTAGTTTATGAATGCCCAGTCAGAAAGCGCTGAAGTAAATGGGGTTGAACCCATTTACACTAGTGCTGAATTTAGTCCAATATCTTCAAAAAGGTCAGTGTGTTGAACACTGACCTGAGAGAGCAGTACCAAATCAGATGAAAAGACTCTTTGATTCGAGAAATGTGCATAAAAGGTTCTTTACATTTAACCAGGATCATCTCCAAAACTAAAACCCCACAAGCCAAGTTCTGCTTGCAGTTACACCAGTGTAAAGACAGGATAAATTCACAGAAATACATAAGGGGAAAAGAACATGGCCCCACATGTCCATATATTTTGTCAAGCTTTTAGCCAAGAAACAAGGCTCAGCTACAGTAACTTCAAGACCAAGAAGTTCAATCACTTAGCTGTATAAATTCCCCTTAGATTTGGGGTGCACTAGTTGAAAACAATGTTTTCAAGCCCTTTTTTGCATTCTTCTGTCTTTGAGTAGTGTCAACTGAGGGCATAGTCTGGGAAAATTTCCAAGTCATCACAGCGCCTTCATGAAGTCAGCCCTCCCTAAGGATGTTGAGAAAATAGTGAGCTTTTGGAAAGACATGGGTGAGGTAATATCTTTTAGTAGATCATGTGATAGCGTGCTGGGAACCAGCACTCTGGTCACTGTTTAACCAATTAGGCCCCTGGGAAGGGCCTGATTAAGGAGAGGGGAAGCTAATGAGCTAATTAACCCATTAACATGGAGACTGTATAAAACAGTACAGGAAGGAAGCCAAAGGGGTGAGAAGTGAAGAGAGAGAGAGAGAGAGAGAGAGAGAGAAAGAGAAAGAGAAAGAGAAAGAGAAAGAGAAAGAGAAAGAGAAAGAGAAAGAGAAAGAGAAAGGCAAAGGCTGGGTCTATGGTTAGTAGGGCCCGCCAAATGGGTGTTCTCCATGAGGAGACAACTGGTTTTTCTCTCACCTTTGAAGAAGGGGTAGTAAAACTGAAGGACATTGTAAATATTGTGACTGCACTAGTATGTAGAAGGTGGTGGAGTGAAACACTGTAAATAAACTGTACGGTGGTATCTACACAAGAGAAGGTCGCTGAGTGATCTGTGGGAAGCAAAGAGGTTATGGGGGGACCTGTCACAGACCAACTTCTGTTGGTGAAAGAGACAAGCTTTTGAACTTACACAGAGATCTTCTTCAGAAGACATTTGTCAAGACAACATTAACATCAGCCTTTGCAGAGCAAAGCCACAAGGAAAACAAGTAGCAGCTTCTCATCAGCCGCACAGCTTCTGAGACCAGGAGAGATATGGTGGTGAGACTGTCTGAGCTCTGTCTACACCAATGCTTACACCACCGGTGGCAACAGTGCAGTTGAACTGTTGCTTAAAATGGATGCTAATTTTCCTAGTATAGACAAGTCCTTAGACTGCTAATCCTCTAATGGCAGTCATACTCATGAAAGTCATGTATTTTGCAGCTGTACGCAGTCAAATGTGACTATGGTGATGTTATCTCTTCCACGGATCATCTTTGTTGGGGTTACAACAGCAATGTACACCAGCGGTGTTGCGTCCGCCCTGGTGGGAGACAGTTGGCATGGTCATTATTAACCAGGGCTGTGACCAATCTGGTATGGACATGGTTAACTTCTTCATCATATGGTGTGTCTTGGGCAAATTTCTAACCTGGCAGAGCCCATCCCTCTCCAGGCAGCCCCCTTTTAGTTATCTCTTATGACACGCAGGAGGAGCAGTGGGTCTACTCTGCCCCTGAACCCTCAGGGGCCCAATGATGGTGCCCCAATGACCAATGTGGTTATGGGAGTGGTGGTGGTGGTGATGAGGATGATATAGTCACATTATTCCACTGTATGAACCCCATAAAAGCTCCCAAATTTCAAATCCAGCCTCGTGCATGAAAGACTATAAATCTGAGGGTACATTCTCCTCTCTGTGTATAAGCTCAAAAATCTTATTTATTTTAATGGGAGTTGTGGCTATGCTCTGGGAACAGGGCCTGCTGCTTCAATTTGAGGGGGAAGAACCTTGATCAGGATATTGAGAGCCAAAGAACAGAAGTCACCCTGAAGAATCCTTCAAAATAAGAGGTTTCTTTGCATTTTGATAAACAAGACAACTAGAAGTATTACAAAGTATCTAGTTATTAGTACTGATGGATATGTTATAGACAGCCCGTCAGCCTTTATCTGGGGAAACTATCTAATGGCTCTACCATTTTTTTCCATTGGGACTTCATCAATGATCTAGGTTTATAAGCTTCAGATTTTGTTTTTAACAAAAATTAATCCAAAAAATGGAGAAGTGAGTGAAGTAAATGATAAGCGGTCACAAGCATGGGCACAATCCATGTGAAAATCCCTCAGTTTAGGACAGTTGCCTCATGGAATTATCATTTGCCAGAAGCTAAGGTACAGATTCTTCTGCTTTTACAATGAGTAGTGTGTTATTCCATTAGACCTGTCTATGATGTAGTGCAGTATAGACTAGCCCATTGATTTTCATGGCACTGCTTCTGGGGTAAGGTGTTACTCAGCACAAAGCCTTGTTTAGACTAATGTCTGGTCATGCTGTAAATTGAGTTAATTAAATGTTCATGAATACAATTACAAATTTTAATATAGACTGCATATTTGTTTCTGGTCTTACTTCACCCTAGGGTTCTGAAACAAATGTTCTACATTTGTATTTACAGTCATGTTAGTTAACACATGGTAATTAGCAATTAACATGTATTACAACAGAATTAAAAGCTCTAGTCTAGTCAAGACCTAGTGAGGGTGACAGAATATGACTCTTTTCAGAGTAGCAGCCGTGTTAGTCTGTATTCGCAAAAAGAAAAGGAGTACTTGTGGCAACTTAGAGACTAACAAATTTATTAGAGCATAAGCTTTCGTGAGCTACAGCTCACTTCATAGGATGCATTTGGTGGAAAAAACAGAGGAGAGATTTATATACACACACACAGAGAACATGAAACAATGGGTTTATCATACACACTGTAAGGAGAGTGATCACTTAAGATAAGCCATCACCAACAGCAGGGGGGGGAAAGGAGGAAAACCTTTCATGGTGACAAGCAGGTAGGCTAATTCCAGCAGTTAACAAGAATATCAGAGGAACAGTGGGGGGTGGGGTGGGAGGGAGAAATACCATGGGGAAATAGTTTTACTTTGTGTAATGACTCATCCATTCCCAGTCTCTATTCAAGCCTAAGTTAATTGTATCCAGTTTGCAAATTAATTCCAATTCAGCAGTCTCTCGTTGGAGTCTGTTTTTGAAGCTTTTTTGTTGAAGTATAGCCACTCTTAGGTCTGTGATCGAGTGACCAGAGAGATTGAAGTGTTCTCCAACTGGTTTTTGAATGTTATAATTCTTGACGTCTGATTTGTGTCCATTCATTCTTTTACGTAGAGACTGTCCAGTTTGGCCAATGTACATGGCAGAGGGGCATTGCTGGCACATGATGGCATATATCACATTGGTAGATGCGCAGGTGAACGAGCCTCTGATAGTGTGGCTGATGTGATTAGGCCCTATGATGGTATCCCCTGAATAGATATGTGGACAGAGTTGGCAACGGGCTTTGTTGCAAGGATAGGTTCCTGGGTTAGTGGTTCTGTTGTGTGGTGTGTGGTTGCTGGGGAGTATTTGCTTCAGATTGGGGGGCTGTCTGTAAGCAAGGACTGGTCTGTCTCCCAAGATCTGAGAGAGCGATGGCTCGTCCTTCAGGATAGGTTGTAGATCCTTGATGATGCGTTGGAGAGGTATGACTCTTGCTCATTGAAAATGTTTTGCTAATCCTCCTAGTTGTAAAGATTCAATGCCTTGCCTTATTATTGAGTTTGCATTTCCAGCCAGCCTGAACGCTTAGTGCTGAGAAATGTGTGAACTCCACCTTCTCCCTGCCCTCCTTCACCTTAAAGATATAGGCTCATGTTCTAGACCATTTGCACTACTCAGACATCAGGAAGAGGCCATAAAGCTGCCCTAACGGGTCAATTGAGGATTTCTCCAGCATGGGAGAATCACCTGACAGCATCCGATGAAGTGAGCTGTAGCTCACGAAAGCTTATGCTCAAATAAATTTGTTAGTCTCTAAGGTGCCACAAGTACTCCTTTTCTTTTTGAGAGTTTGTATAGTTAGCTCCATACCAACCTCTCCCTACCCACCTAGGGTGACTTTGCATTGAAAGAATACTGTTAGCCTTCCCAGATCTGGAATCCTGGAATGGAACACCTGTGCAGATCTCTGTTGCCACTCCTCTAGCCTATGGACAGTATACCCAACCCCTATCTGCAATTCAGAAACATGCAGCACAGTTTAGTGGTGCTTCTGATGCTCAATCCACAGTTACCTTCCAACCATCCATTTCTGTCCTGAAGCATGAGGCACCATGGTGCTGAGTTTCAGGGCATGTCTACACATCAGCCTCTACTGCAGTACAGCTAGGGTGTTGCAGTGCTGCTGTTTTAACTCCAGAGTGTACACTCTTCCTGCATCAATGGAAGGTTAACCTGCTTAAATTCTAATGTAAATGTCCAAGTGCAGGATTTAGAAGTCCTATTTAAGCACCCATATTGGGTCCACCTTGTTGTGCATGCTGTAGAGATTATAGTATTATAAATAGAGATGGATACCAGAACACTATATTTAAACCCCTCTACTTCAGGGAAGTTCTAATATGGGTTTGGATGGAGTACACATAGTGTGCTTTTTTTGCAATTCGGGAGCATTATCAAAGTTCTCTCTATAGAAATACTTGAACATTCCTGTAGATGATAAGTTTAACCTTTTCTGCTGGAACGGAGAGGAGTTAGAAAGATGGAGCGGGTATATATTTAACAGAAATATTTCTTAGCTTTTATTTTCTCACTATCAGGTGGAGATCTACATTTGAAACTATTAGGTCAATAATTTCAGTCAGGTATCTCACATTGGGCTCCCAAATTCACGTTTAGGGACATAAATAAAACTGACCTGATTTCAAAGGTGCTCAGCACCCTTAACTCCCATTAAAGCTCCATTGCTCAGCACCTCTGAAAAATCGGGCCACTTGATTTATCAACACAATGTTGATAAATACAAAGTAATGCACATTGGAAAATATAATCCCAAGTATACATATCAAATGATGGGGTATAAATTAGCTGTTACGACTCAAGAAAAAGATCTTGGAGTCATTATGGATAGTTCTCTAAAAACATCCACTCAATGTGCAGTGGCAGTCAAAAAAGCTAACAGAAAGTTGGGAAGCGTTAGAAAAGGGATAGATAATAAGACAGAAAATATCATATTGCCTCTATATAAATCCATGGTACACCCACATCTTGAATACTGCCTGCAGATCTGGTCAGCCCATCTCAAAAAAGATATATTGGAATTGGAAAAGGTACAGAAAAGGGAAACAAAAATTATTAGGGGTATGGAACAGCTTCCATATGAGGAGAGATTAATAAGACTGGGACTTTTCAGCTTGGAAAAGAGATGACTAAGGGAGGATATGAGAGGGGGGATATAAGATCATGACTGGTGTGGAGAAAACAAATAAGGAAGGGTTATTTACTCCTCATAACACAAGAACTAGGGGTCGCCAAATGAAATTAATAGGCAACAGATTTAAAACAAAAACAAACACAAACAAACAAAAGGAAGTATTTATTCACACAAAGCACAGTCAACCTGCAGAACTCCTTGCCAGAAGATATTGTGCAGGGCAAGAGTATAACAGGGTTCAAAAAAGAAATAGATAAGTTAATGGAGGATAGATCCATCAATGGCTTTTAGCCAGGATGGGCAGGGATGATGTCCCTAACCTATGTTTGCTAGAAGCTGGGAATGGGCAACAGGGGATGGATCACTTCATGATTACCTGTTCTATTCATTCCCTCTGAAGCACCTGGTATTGGCCACTGTTAGAAGACAGGATACCTTTGGTCTGATCCAGTCTGGCCATTCTTATGTTCTTAACTTTAGGCACCTACTTTTGAAAAATGTTGGCCTTAATTATCTTCCCAAACTAATATATGTTATTACTAAAATATCTAGAGATATTTGTATTTAAGAAGCAAAATATAATAAAATGTTAAAACACTGTTAAGTAGGATTTGCATGAAATATGGTATGGAGGCAGATCTTATCATGAACTAGGGAACTTCCTTTATTTAAACTTTATAGCCTTTATATTTGATTTACTAGTATTCATTATCCCCTGGTTATACTCAGTATATTGCCACAATGACTCCTCAGTATATTTCTATTTCTTTGGGAAACATTAGGTGAACTCTTTTGTAAGGAAAATGACAACAGCAAAAACAGTGAGATTGTGTAGCCTACGAATAAACTCTCTTTAATTATAGGATTGTGACAGATACTCCACAGTTAAGGTTGTAAAATACTTTGCATTGTAAAGTCAGTGTTGGAGCCTCCTCTAACTCTTTTAGAAAGACAGCAGAACCAGTTTCACTCTATTCATATATATATATGCATGCATGCGTGTGTATATATTTGGTTCTGTATATTTTTTCCCCTGCTATTCAGTAGGAGCATGATTCTTCCTCTTCTATGTATGTATGAATCTAATCTATCTATCTATCTCGATTCAGAACCAAATCCCTGCTAGTAACTAGTTTGAAAGTTATTTAGCAATTCTATATTGTACCATCTAAGGGCCAGATTCTGCCATTGATTCAAATTCCAAACTCCCATTGATTCCAGAAAGAGTTCCACATGTGAAAGGATGACCGTACCATGTCCCAAAACTGAGTTGCCAGGTAGAAACTAAGCAGCTGCGGTTTTCAGACATTTCATGGATCTTTGAGGCACTACTGAAAAGATCTAGACTTGATGCAGCAAAAATCTCCCCTGATCTGCAAGACGCACATGATAACAAATTAATTCTTAAAAATTAGACGCAGCATTTTGTAAAAAGATTTATAGCGCTATTTGTAGCAACTATTTGGCTGTGGTATTTACTAGTTCAATGAGTGGGCAAGATTTTATATTCCCCCCCATCATATTTAATGAGCAATATTTATGCGTATGTCAGAGAAGTGTGTTGAGTAGAGGTTACTGGCCACAGTTTTCCGATCTAATGGAGTGCACAACTTTGATACTCACTGTTGTAAACCAAAGATTATTCAGTAGCCCTTCTAGCCAGGTTCTTACAGTCAGCAGGAAGGGTTTGTGGGTCAAGGCTGTGAATGGTAACATTGACTTTCAGGATCATTGCATTTTTCCGTATTTAATTTTAAAAGCATATTTGATGGCCAACCATAACAATGAAAATACACAAACAATGATGAAAAATTGACACTACATGGCCTGGAACCAATTTGCATATAACAGATAATCACATTCCAGATTTCAGACTAGCAGCCATGTTAGTCTGTATTCACAAAAAGAAAAGGAGTACTTGTGGCACCTGAGAGACTAACAAATTTATTTGAGCTCACATTCCAGATGTTAACTAAATTGTCTCAGAAGCCCTACATAAACACAAAACGTATCATGGGAGGGGGACAATTTCTCAGAAATGGAGTAAACAACAAATGATCTACACATAGCATTCCAAGGAAACTCCCAGATCTTCAGCTGATATAAATCAGCATAATTGCATTGACATCAATGGAGCTACACCAATTTAAACCAGCTGAGGATCTGAGTCAACATACTTCAAGAGCCATGCTGATCAAGACATTTGGGAAATACACACCACACATCAATCAAATAGAGCAAGCATGTCAAAGTGCAAATGCGGAGAAAGCCTACAGAAGTACTTTAGATGAGGACTTGTCCCTCATTGTCCACTGCAGTGAGCTCAGGCACCAGATAAAATACTTTGACAAAAACCTTTTGCATAGGCAAACAACATTCAATCATTTTAATTCCTCTCATGGGACATGGATAGATACTGGAGAGTGGGCACTATTCACCCATAAAAATGTCCCTGTCTGGTGGGCAATTGTGGAATAGCCAAAGGCATATCAAGCACTGCAGCTTTTGCCAAATCAGGCTCTTCTGCAGCTGTCAACTACTTCAAGAGGATAGGGCTAGCTGAGCTCTCCCTACTCCACATCCCCCTGTGGAAGCAGAAGTCCAATAATAAATACCTAACTGATTCTTATACAGTGGTTTACAAAGGAGGTCATCCCCATTTTACAGACAGGAAAACTGACGCATAGAGAGAGATGTGACTTGTTCAAGGTCACCCAGCAGGTCAGCACAGAACTGGAAATAGAGCTCAGGTCTTCTGAGTCCCAGGCCAGTGCTCTATCCATTAGGCAACACTGCCTTGGACATGGCCCCCACCAGTTCCTCCCCTTCCCAGAAACATCATGGGCAGCTCCTGTTCAGCCTCAGGGTATTAGGTATGGACAGGCTCCAGTTGTACCTTCAGAGCACAGCACTAGCTCTCAGTGACATCAGAGCATATGGGCACACAGCACCTAGACAATGAGGCCCTACCAGATAAATACTAAATTTGGCAAAGCTTGGCTGTGATTCTGTAAGGCCTCCTGTGATGGGTTTAGAGTGGCTTCCTTAGCAAGGCTGGCCTTGCGGTGTGAATGCTGTTGATTCACATCAGCAAGCCATGTGAGGAGAAAGATCTAGCGTATGCCAAGGAAATTGTCAGATTTAGGAAAGCCTATCAGGCAGAACTGCCAGGAAGGCTATCTCTGGAGAACTGTTCTTCAGGTCAGGCCTCAACATGGGCACTTTCAAATGATGCTTTGGATGCAGTCAGTGGGTAAAAGCAGTGGCAGTGATCTTTGAAAAAGAAGGTATCATTTCCCCTCCCAGCTTCTGTGAAAAACTGTCAGGTACTGTCGTGGAGCACTGTTAACTGTGCACTGCATTTCACCTTGGAGGCATATGGAGTGATGCCTGTGTATAGTTATCCTTTTGCCAGGTTTGTAAAGTGCTCAGGAATGAAAGGCACTGTATAAATGCAAGATTTACTGTTGTTATTTTATTTCCACCCCAGGTACAATGTGGATCCCTTATGACCCTAGGATTGCTGTACTGCCTCTGCAGGCAGAAAGGTTCTCTTCCCTGAAATACTCATTAGCTAGAACTGGTCATGGCTTAGCTGCTGCCCATCAATTAATGAGATATTCCATAGTGGCATCTGCAGAATTTGTGGTGGTGGAAACAAAGGTGTCCCTCAGAGAACAGGAGTTGAAGTGTTCTAGGGCCTGTACTTAGATCAGTTTTCATTGACTGTTTTGGAGTTACTACTGATTTACACCAGGGTCAATGAGAAAAGAACCTTAGGGGTCTTTTAAGTTTCCCAAACAAATCTCTTCCCATAATTAAAGCCCTGCCTCCATCACAGAGAGAACTGAATCAGGAACACGCTCTCTCGCTCCACCTTCCCTGCCCCTTCTGAGGCAGCCTCATATCACAGAGAGAGAGAGAGAGAGAGAGAGAGGAGCTACTGTTGAGTGCACTGCAAAAGCCACAGAGTGCAAGCAGATGGGGGCAGGGAGAAGCAATTTCCTGCTTCAAAGCACTATCTGGGAACAGCTCCTAAGCTCACACAAAGAAGAATACCATCCGCCTGGCAAACCATGTCAAAACCATGTCTCAGTGATCTGGCCCCATGATACAAAGGTGAAAGGCTGTAAGTGCCAAAATCCTAATGATAAAAATGTTCCCATCAGATAGTGCCTATTGCAAGAGGTGAAGGGCATGTATTATTGTAGGTCACCACTGGCTGCATCTGTGGCTCTGTGTGAGTCCAGAGCTGGCATTTAGCCTCACCATTAGTACTATAGTGACCAGATAGCAAGTGTGAAAAATCAGGACGGGGTAGGGGGTTATAGGCACCTATATAAGACAAAACCCCGAATCTCGGGAATGTCCCTATAAAATTGGGATATTTGGTCCCCCTAATTAGTACCAATGTAGCTTCTGTTCTTGAAAAGCCTACTACATGGCTAAGGAGTGGATGGCCATGTTCTTTCACATAATCAAGACCTCTTGTGTTCAATTCCAGGGCAACAGATTACCTAAACGTAAATATATATTATATTGCTTCCTGAGAATTTAGTTTAGAAATCTCATGTCCACTATTGTTGTAGGGCCTATCCAAACACAAATTTTTGTGCTCCCCCACTTTTCTGGCTATACAACAGTTAATAACCAGAGCAGTAGACCTGTCTGATGCTGATGCACAAAGGTGCTCTATCACAACAAGGGGCTATGAACACTGAAACTATTCAGAAGAAAGAGCTATGTTCATTTTCATCCTTGCCATTGGAGACAAAACACATTTGCACAGAGCAAAGGACAAAAAGCGGTGGGGAAAATCAAATATTTTCAAACTTCTTAGAGGAACATTACAAACAGTGGAGAATAAAGGGAAAGGTGTTTAAAAATAATGACTCAACAGTGCCTTTTTAAGTGAGCCCCCTTGTGTTGTTTTTGCCCATTCTTCATTCATTTCTACTTTTTGTAGTGTGTGCTAAAGGTCTCAAAGCTGCTAGCAATATGCAGTGGAATAATTTTAGAACTGTAATAGAATGAACAGAATAAAGAACTGTACAAAATCATTCCAGCATTACAGTTTTTTAACAGAACAGGTTATCCAAAACACTGAAGGTTGGGGCTGGTGAACAGAAAAGCATCTGCTGTGTTTTATTACTTCAGACTGCCTTTATTTCCTTTTCTGTAATTATTAGCACAGTTAACCTGTGCATGACACAATCCAGTTGGAAAGTTGGTATTTGATCACTGATACGCTATTCATGGATTTTAAGACCAGTAGAGACCTATAGGATTATCTAGTTGGACTTCCTGCATATTACAGGCTATAGAATTTTCACCCAATAATTCCTAGTAATTATTCCTCATTATTATGGCCTTGATTCAGAACAGCATCCCTATTTAGGCAGTGCTTAAGCACATACTTAACTTTAAGCATGTGCTTAAGTCTGATTTAAACAATATTTAAGTGCTATTCTGAATTGGGGCCCATGAAAGCAAACACGATTGAGTCAAGTAATTTGGGGCCACTGAAACAAGCACTTCCAGAAGTACTGACCCCCCAATCCAAAATGAAATATTACAAAGGTATTAAAGGGAGTCAGTCAAAATGACCATGATCAGAGGTTTGGTTGGGTTTTTTTGTTTGTTTTCCTCTTCCTTGATGAACTGCTGCTCTGGGGCCCTCAAGTTACTTCTCCAGTCCTAGCATGACATTTTGCAGGGAGATGGTCAATGTCCACTTCCATTTCAATTATTTGAAAAGAAATACAAATCTATAACACTTCATTAATTCAGTGACAACGTCTGGGAAATCTCTCAAAAGACAAGAAAAGAGTCAGGCTGAGGTTGGGGTTTTTTTTCATTTCCAACCTTTTCTCTTGCAAATGGAATCTCTTCTGTGATACCTTACTTAGTTGAGCTCGTAGATCAGGGGTTGGCAAATTACGGCCCGCGGGCTGGATCTGGCCCATCAGGGCTTTGGATACGCCCTACGGGATTGCCCCCCGTGGTGTCACAGGCCCCGCACTGCTCTCAGAAGTGGCTGGCACCATGTCCCTGCGGCCCCAGGGGGAGGAGAAGGGGGCAGAGGGCTCTTTGCGTTGTCCTTGCCTCCAGGCACTGTCCCCCCCCGCCGCAACTCCCATTGGCCAGGAACAGGGAACTGCAACCAAAGGGAGCTTCAGGGGAGGTACCTGGAGGTGTGGCAAGGGCAGCACATGGAGCCCTGTGCCCCCCATCCCTCAGGGGCCATGCAGGGACATGGTTCTGGCTGCTTCCCAGAGCAGCGCGGTGTGGGGCCAGGGCAGGCAGGCAGGGAGTGTGCCCTGGCCCCGGTGCATGCCTCTGCCACCCCGGAGCCACTTTAGGTAAGCGGCACTGGGCCAGAGCCCAAACCCCTCACCCCAACTCCCTGCCTGCACCTCATACCCCAACTCCCTGCCCTGATCCCCCACTGAACCTTGCACCCCCGTGCACCCTAACTCCCTGCCCTGATCCCCCTGTCGCACCCCACACCTTTCCTGCACCCTAACCCCTACCCTGAGCTCCCTCCCACAGTCTGCACCCCTCCTGCACCCCTGCCCTGAGCCCCCTCATACACCCCGCACCCCTCCTCTGCTCCAATCCCTTGCCCTGAGCCTGTTCCTGCACACCACACCCCCTCCCACACCTCAGACTCTCTCCTGCCGCCAACCCCCTGCCCTGCATACAATTTCCCCACTCAGATGTGGCCCTCGGCCCAAAAAGTTTGCCCACCCCTGTCATAGATTAATGTCTAACCTTCATTTGTCTAACCTTCATTTGCAAGTTCATTACCAAATACAAGCAGTTATAAGGATACCACTAAGTTCACCCCCCCAAATCTTTTTTAAAATCATCTCTTTTGCTCTAGACTATCCTAGCTCCTTGCAGGATTGCAAGCACTGTGCTATAGGCAGTGTGTTTATTATAGAAAAAAATAACATGAAATATTTGTATTGGAAATAAAAATACAAATAATTACATGGAATGTACAAGCTGGTAAAGGCTTGTCTACACATGGAGTTATTCAGTGTTTAGTTATTGTGCTTTAAATTCACACCCTAACTTAATTCAAATTAATGTTCACATGTAGACAAGCCCTTAGAGACAAAGAAGTAGGTTAAATCTTGTGTCTACCCAAACTTTTCAGTATCAAAGGCCATGTCTACACAGGGACACTCTAGAAAGTTGACTCAAATAAAAGTGTGAAATCAATGTGCATAATGCATGTTCAGCCCCCCCACTCCTTGTGGATGCTCTCACTCAGAAGTAACATGTCTTAGTTTGTTGTATTTTAATCCCCTCCCCATCCAAGCAGGATTAAGTTACCATGAAGTTATGCCTCTTTACTCCTGAATGAGTGTATGCACCTAGGAGTTTAATGCACTTTAACTTATGCACACTGACTTAACACTTGTATCTGATTCACCTTAGCTTTCCTGAATGTCCCCTTGTAGATAAGTCCAAAGAAAAACAAGTAACAGATAATGCTCAACCATGCTTACGAGAAATGCTGTATTGACAGCTCTGGAGGCTGCTGTTCTCTGTCTACAATCCGCAGAACAGGTTCAGCATGTGGAGCAGCAGGGCAGGATTCTCCATGGCATCTGCCTGTGTCTCTAAACCTTGGCCTGTAGGGACCATCTCTAAGGGCTAAGGAGTAGTTCAACATTACATGCTAATTCATTCCTTGGCCTTGTTGCTGAAACTGCAAAAGAAATTGCCAGTTTGAGGCTAGACCAGAGGTGGTCAAACTACGGCCCGCTGGCCACATCCGGCCCGTGGGACCCTCCTGCCTGGCCCCTGAGCTCCTGGCCCAGGAGGCTCATCCCCAGCCCCTCCCCCGCTGTTCCCTCTCCCCCGCAGCCTCAGCTCACTGCGCGGGAGGCACAATGCTCTGGGTGGCAGGGCTGCAAGCTCTTGCCGGGCAGCGCAGCTGCAGAGGCACTGCCCGACCCGGTGCTCTGTGCTGCGCGGTGGCATGGCTGGCTCCAGCCAGGCGGCGCAGCTGACTGTCCTGGCGCTCTGGGCGGCGCGGCTGTAGCGCCACCAGCCACCGGTGCTCCAGGCAGTGTGGTAAGGGGACAGGGGGGATTGGATAGAGAGCAGGGGAATTCGGGGTGGTGGTCAGGGGGCGGGGGTGTGGATAGGGGTCAGGGCAGTCAGAGGGTGGGGAACAGGGGAGTTGAATGAGGGCAAGGGTCCCAGGGGGGCAGTCAGGAATGAGGGGGGGTTGGATGGGGTGGCGGGGGGCAGTCAGGGGCAGGAGTTCCAGGTGTGGTCAGGGAGAAGGGGTGGTTGGATGGGGCAGGGGTCATGGGGGAGCACTCAGAAATGAGAGGAGGGGTTGGATGGGGCAACGGGGGGCAATCGGGGCGGAGGTTCCGGGGGTAGTCAGGGGACAGGGAGAGGTGAATGGGGCAGGGGTCCCCGGGGGCCATCAGGGAACAGGGGGGTTGGATGGGCAGGAGTCCTGGGGGGCCAGTCAGGGGGCAAGAAGCGGGGGGGGGTCAGATAGGGAGCAGGGGCAAGGCCACGCCTGGGTGTTTGGGGAGGCACAGCCTCCCCTAACCAGCCCTCCATACAATTTCAGAAACCTGATGTGGCCCTCAGGCCAAAAAGTTTGCCCACCCCGGTGTAGATGTTCCCTAAGTGCTACAGCGGCACAACTGCACCAGTGCAGCTGAGCTGCTGCTGCACTGTAAGTGTAGACGAGCCCTACCCATCAGCATTTTTAAACTGGATTTTATTTTTATAACTGCTCTTAGAAAATAAACAAAGCTGAAATCAAAATAAGACATAAAGCTCAGTGACATGATGTGATGCAGATTCTGCTCCATGCAGACAGCCAGATTCTGGCCTGGACGCGTATAAGCTGCAGCCAGCCTGGAAACTGGACGGTGCAACAGTTGTGCCTAGATTCTGATCCCACACCAAATGCAGGGAGTTCAGGTCCATGGTCTGCTGCAGAGGAGTGTTCTGTGTTACATTCTAGGGGCGTAGCATCGTGGTCCATCTGTTTGAGCATGTACTTCCTGATCCCCTACACAGCTTTCTGCAGTCTGGTTACTCATGCTTCCTACTACTCTAGCGTGGGTGGCTGTGAAGGAGTTTTGCAGATTACTGTTGCCAAAATAAATCTGCTATTATAATGCAGATAATATCCCTTGGCTTGTCCCGTACATGAGTTCTGCAGCCCCTCCAGAGCTTTGCTATTAAAATGGTGTCTTCCGTTAATCAAGAATTCCTCTTAGTAAGGACAAAGGTCCTTTCACTTAGCTGCCATGATTAAGAGGCAGCATGGTGCAACAGTTAGGATAGAAGTTCTAATCATGGTGCAACAGTTAGGATAGAAGTTCTCTGTCATTAACTTGCTGAGTGATCTTTGGTAAGTCTCTTAACCTCAGTTTCTCCATTTGTCAAATGAGGATTGATAATGATAATATAATAATGGCACTTAGCTTTTTAGAGCACATTGAGTCTGTGAAGAAAGAGTTCTATGTAAGTATTTTTATTATTACACTACTGATGAGTAAGGCTGCGAGTTTGTCACGGAGGTCAGGGATCCTGATTTCCATGACCTCTGTGACTTCTGCAGTGACAGGTGCACTTGGTTCAGGGGCAGATCAGGAAGCCCCTGTACCAGTCGCACCGGCGGCTACTGGGGCAGTCTCGGGACACTGCGGGTTCCCCCCCCAAAGCAGCAGAGTTTGGGTGTTGCAGGGGGCAGGGGTTGGGGCACGGGATGGAGTGAGGCGGGCTCTGAGTGGTGCTCATGTGGGGGGCTCCCTGGAAGCAGCAACATCTCCCTCGCTCAGCTGCTAGGCGATGGTATGACCAGGCAGCTCTGTGTGCTGCCTCCACCCAGAGTGCTGGCTTTGCAGCTCCCATTGGCCAGGAACCACAGCCAATGGGAGCTGCAGGGGCGGCGCCTGCAGGAGGAGGTAGCGCACAGAGGTCCATCATCTGTGCAGTCTCCATCATACAATAATGCAAAGCGCAAGGTCATGCACATAGGAACTAACAACAAGAATTTTTCTATAAACTGGGGACATATTAGTTGGAAGTGACATAGGAGACAAAAGACGTGGGAGTATTGGTCGATCACAGGATGATTATGAGCCACCAATGTGATGCACCTGTGAAAAAGGTAATATAGTCCTAGGATGCATCAGGTGATGTATTTCCAGGAGAGGCAGGGAAGTATTCGTACCATTATACAAGGCACTGGTGAGACTTCATCTGGAATACTGTGTGCAGTTCTGGTCTCCCATGTTTAAGAAAGATTAATTCATACTAGAACAGGTGCAGAGAAGAGCTGCAAAGATGATCCGAGGAATGGAGAACCTGCCTTAAAAGAGGATATTCAAAGAGCTTGGCTTGTTTAGCCTAACCAGAAGAAGGTTGAGGGGAGATATGATTGTTCTCTATAAATATATCAGCGGGATAAATACTAGGGAGAGAGAGGAGTTATTTAAGTAGCTTCTGCCCCGTGGGAGGTGCTGGGGGTCTCCCACAGGTTTGAAAATATTTACCAAAGCTCCACTCTGGAAAGCTCCAGCTGAATTTAAGCTTGTCATCTGTATTAGCTGAAGGGTTAGCGCAGTGATTGGTTGAGTTATCTTTGATATCACAATAGCCTGGAACTCTAGTTATGGCATAGATACATGACTTACTGTAGCTGTACACCACATGGGTGTAATTCATAAAGTCAAAATGGCTCAGAATATAAAAATTGGATGGTAACAGACCGCAAATCCCAGGGATGATTTAATCTGGTCATAACTAAACAAAAAGAGCTCTCAGCCATGCTTGTAGCTGTTTCCATTGCTCAACAGACATCCTAGGCTTCACAGTGACACACAGACAGATTGACAATCCTGGAATCTTATTATATAGATTCTACAGTGTTTCTATCTATCAAACTGAAAATAATGGAAATGAAGAATAAAAAGGCAACCAGGTAAGAATGATTAATAAGAATGCAGCCTACAACCACCTCTCTTCCTAGATTAATGTAATAGTGACAATGATTTCAGAGGAGGAAAGGGGCCACTGTACAGCA
The DNA here is from genome assembly GCF_009764565.3 of Dermochelys coriacea. Taxonomy (NCBI): domain Eukaryota; kingdom Metazoa; phylum Chordata; order Testudines; family Dermochelyidae; genus Dermochelys; species Dermochelys coriacea. The sequence continues at coordinate 200,666,431 of NC_050069.1, forward strand.
GAAATGAAGTGTAGACAATGCGAGTAGTATAGCCACAGATCATTGTCTACAGAGACTTCAGTCACTGAGCTGTGTGCTTGAAAATGGTCATAAAAATCCCCACTAGCAATATCTGACTACACATACTTTACACAAGATTGTTCTGACTGCTTTAAACATTACAAAAAAGAAAGCGGGAGGAAGAACCTAAGGGGTTGACAACGCTTGACATTATAGTGATGAAATGCCAACTCACAAATTATCAAGGCTCATTTTTTTATTGCTGGAGTTCAGTATTTCCCCATGTAACACTGTGCAAACATTTTATCAGCAGATAGTCAGGAAAAAACTCCCATCTAATATTGTTAATGCAATTTGGCACTGAGGCAGCAGCTATTGCTTCTAAATGGATATGAGCTTTCTGAGGTTTAACAAGTTCCAGAGATAAAACTGTGAGGGCTGACTGCTCAAGTGATGGGTGGGAATTTGCATTTGTCCAATTCACATTTCTACCTGCTCCATAGCTTGCATTTCCTGGTGTGCGCCCTTATGTAAAGAGCTACACTATTCTGTTGTACAGTAACAGTACACTAAGATTATGTTTGTGGTCATTACTTAAGTGGTAATGTAGCTGCTCCTCTCTTTTATGAGGCAATAATCTGATTCCTCTGTGCATAAAATGAGGCCAAAGGGTGAACAGTGTGTTCTAATGAGGGAATACCATTATGACTGAGGAAAACTAGAGGTCAGTGTTATTATTTCTGTTGACAAGTTTAATTAATGTGTAATTAATAATCCTTGTGTTAAATTCCTAAGGGTAGAGGGCCAAGGCTGGGCCTTTCAGGAATATATCTGCCTCTTACATGTTAATTATGATGTCCCCAGCACCAACCCAGCTTTGTTATCTACGATAGGTACTTATATGACCCCAGCAGCATAGTGTCTGAGCACCTTACAGTGTATTTATCCTCAGGACACTCTTGTGACATGGGGAAGTATTATCCGCAATTTGCAGCTGGGGACCTGAGGCCTAGAGAGACTAAGTGTCTTGGTCTCATTCAAATAGGAAGTCGGTGGCAGAGCAGGAAATTGAACCCAGATTTCCCAAGCTAGCACCCTAACTGCTGGGCCATCCTTTAGTTCTGATTAATGACTCTTTTGCCAGAATCTACACTCTAGTAATATCTTGTCCCTCTTGACTGAAAAATTCCCCCCACAGAAGATGGTGCAGCTCTTACGCATCTGCAGATCTTCTCATCAGCATGAGCACATTCAGGCTACTTAGAATGTTCCAGAAGCTGGTGGTAATACAGATCGTTTTACTGTGGATAAACGGACAGGATTTACTTTATCCCAGCTAAAACCATTGATACCCTACATTCTGAATGGACACAGGGTCCAGTTATATTTTAAAAATTAGTCTCACACACCACTAAGGATTGCTAAGTGACAACAGTGTATTCACTTATCATACCATCCCGATCTCACAGTCTCTTCAGCTCAGCCTTCATGTCCAGTTGCTCTTCCTACCTTCTTCCTCTCCCGCTTCTCACCTGTTTTGTCCCCTTCACTGCTCTCCTTTCCCTTGTCTTTTAGTGACAGTGAATCCCCTCCTAACTAAACCCCTTCCACCACCACTCCAAAAGATGTTGAATTAACATATTTGCCATATTCCCACTAATCAATCTGCCTGTCTGTTATTATTTATTTGTTTTACCATAGTGACTAGGCAATCCCAGTCAGGGACCAGGGCTCCATTGTGCTAGGCTCTAGATAAACAAGGAACAAAAAGATGGTCCCTGCCTCAGAGAGCTTCAATCCCATTCCCTTACTTTGTGTCTGTCTTTCTATTTAAACTGTAATATCTTCGGGTCAGGAAATATCTACTATTATGTTTGTACAGCATCTAGCACAATGGGTCCCTGACCTTGACTGGTCCTGAGGCACTGTGGTAATACACATGGTTACTAATAATCATTTACAAAATTCAAGCACTTGGAATCAAGGAAATGAACCGTTATGGGCATCATAAATCTTACACTGCTTACATAATACCTAAAGGAAAGCATTTAATCAGCTATGAAGAACTTCCATGCTACACAACCTTTAGTCTGATCCATTAGTTGTTTAACATTTTTTTTAATCTTGACTTTAGTATAAATAAATTATTTTAAGGGATACTGTTAAATAATAAATATTTTCAACTAGTACAGTTATTAGCTGAAAAGAGAATACTTTGGCAAAATACTTATAATTTCTTTGCTTAAGAATCATTTGTATATGGAATTTAATTGTAAAAGTGATTAACATTACCAATATATGCTAAAATTAGGTATGTATGTGGAGTTGCATTTGAGGCTAATTAATGTTTATTAATATAGTGAGACAAAGTGGGTGAGGTAATATCTTTTGCTGGACCAACTTCTGCTGATGGAAGAGACAAGCTTTTGAGCCACACAGAGCTCTTCTTCAGATATATAATTTTTAGGGTTTTTCCCAGAAGTTGTTTGTGTGTGCTTATATTTTGAAATTACTGGTGAAATATTTATTTTAGGCTTTGTTATAAGAAAATATGCATTTTAAAAAAATACTTAACCTTTAAAATTGGAAAGGATGATTTATTTATTAGTTACAAATTCAGTCATAGGATAGGCTCACAGTATCAGTCTTAACTCTATGGAAAGACTTGTCATAATAAACCACATATACCTTCAGAGCAAAGACTAAAACCCTGCACCTAAAGGTTCATGGCCTTCTACCTTTGGGGTTAATGGAATATCTCTGTTGTCTATCACCTGTAGGAAAGTCTGTTATGTTAACATAAACTGCAAGCAGGCTATAGAGGACAAAATGTTCACACACAATATGGCATTCAATCCCTTTCCTATGGAAATCAATGGCAAAAAAAAACCCTTCCATTGATATTAATGGCAGGAGAATTGGACCCATAATTCCTACTGAAATCAGTAGGAACAGGATTGGGCGTAACACAGCCCACAACCATACTCATTAGTAACTGCTTTAATATAACATTTTCTTCAAAGATAGCCAGTGGATACATTTTTCAAGGAGATTTGTTATATACACTTTACCAAGGATTGATGTGAGTCTAACAAGCCTACAGACCACATGCTGACTATTGAAACTTTGGGGCTATAGCTGCTAAAATCAAAATAAGCAACACAGCAACTGTGAAACATATTGTCTGCATATTTAATTCAGTACAAACCTGCAGTTTAGAAATATACCTGAAGCTGCTGAAGAATTTGGTGCCAGAAAGACTGAAAGAGTGACTGTTTAGGCCCAGTATATATGTTTTAATACCAGGTTGCATTTTATCAGCTCATTACGAGCTGCAGCCTGTCATGTACTGTAAATTATTGTGGTAAGAGTTATCAGTGGTGGACTAGACGCTGGCTCAGAGCAGGGATGAAAGCAGTGGGGAGAGGGAGAGTAGAGCTTTCTTGAAACTGCTAAAAGTATGAGAACTCCCCCATTTCCCTGGTCTGTGCAGTGAGAACTCCCCCTCCCATTTCAGTCTACTGTACCCAAAGGTTCAGAGAGTGAATAGTGGGGTGTACGCCTTTCCCATTTAGGGCACTGCTTCAAAACGGACCCAGGTTGAAGGTATTGGTGGGATACCACCATTTACAGTTTGGAGGCTTATCAGAAATAAATTGATTTTCTTGGTTCATTTAATACAAGAAAGTGTTTGCACCACAGAAGCAAATGGCAACAATTGGCTGTCTCAGCAGAGGAGCCAAAGGCTGGATACTAACTACGGCCCCAGCCTCTTTATGCCAAGAAAAATAGATGGGGTGGTGCAAAGAGGCCTGAATGTCCACTAACTGGTTAGGGTAGGATTCTCCCAATGCAGGTACTGTGGAGACCGCCATACCACTGCCTCCTAAGGACCCTCTCTCAAATCCGCAGGAAAGGGGCATGACGGAGGTGCGGCTGGTGGCAGGAGGGGCTTGTTTGGGCAGGGCCGGATTTAGGGGCAGGTGATCCAGGCAACCACCTGGGGTGCTGGGCTCGGGGGGGGGGCGCCGGGCTCGGGGTGCTGTTTTTGTTGTTCATGACAAAAGGGAAAATAGAACGTTTGAAGTAAAATGTTTCAGGTCTTCCATATGTGGATTCATTTTTCACTAACCTCCTAGAATGTTCTGGACCTTTGTAGAATCTCATGGAACCTTCCATACTTTCTGAGAGCTACATTTTCTTTGAACCTCCTGGAATGTTGTCAGCCATGCCCTTGCAGGTATATAAGGGGTGGGGTGTTGCCAGTCAGTCTTGTATGACAAGCATAAATCAAAGTTGTGAAATGCCCTACAAATGCAATAAAAATAAGCTATTCAGAAGTTTAGCATGGAGAGGGGGGCACCGAAGATGCTCCTCACCTGGGATGGCATTTGGTCTAGGGCTGGTCCTGGGGACAGGGCTGCAGAACCAGTGTTGCAGAGATTCTGGGCAGCACTGTGACACATAGCAGGGTGGCCTGTGAAGACTGCTGAAATTTAAAACCAGCCATCACTGAGAGGAGCTTAGATTATGCTGAGGGCCTCTCTAGCCCCTGAAGCACGCAGGATCAGAAGGACACAAAGGGGGCTTAGCCCTCCCTCCCCTGATGGTAGCAAGTTCTGAGCTGCACCTCTTAGGGAAGCACTGTGCAGCTGTTTCTGTCTCTGTTCTGCTTAGCTCATAGACATATCACAAAAAGAAAAGGAGGACTTGTGGCACCTTAGAGACTAATAAATTTATTTGAGCATAAGCTTTCGTGAGCTACAGCTCACTTCATCGGATGCATGAAGCTCACGAAAGCTGTAGCTCACGAAAGCTTATGCTCAAATAAATTTGTTAGTCTCTAAGGTGCCACAAGTACTCCTTTTCTTTTTGCGGATATAGACTAACACCGCTGCTACTCTGAAACCAAACATATCACAGTATTTCTCTCCCTATCCCTCCCCCCCAACTGTCAATTTGGCACCTCTCACAAGGACCAAACTCACTCTGACACCCCTCATAAGCACACAAGAGTCTACCATTAACAACGACAAGGTGCCCAGAGGGGAAGTAAAAGACATATGCATGGAACTTGTTTACAACGGGCAATTTATTTTGCTCACTTCTAACTAGCTATTTCTGATGCTCAGCTTCTACCATTACTAAATGCTCGATAAATAATACTTAGCATCTGTAAGTATTTTTCGTTCATGCTAGAGCCCAAAAATTAAAGTGATAAAAATAGAAAAGAAAGCCACTAGGAACTAAACACTTGTGTTATTTGGTGTAAATAAATAAAAATGGAGCACTGGAGTCTTGTAGATTTTGGACTTCCTAATGTACTGACAGTCAAGCAGCTAGCTGAGTGCCTTCTAGGGCTTGGTCAGGTTTGCCTGGCCCCAAATGGAAATGGAAAAGCTTCTTCTCTCTTAATATATATTTTCTTTACTGTGGGTATCAAACATTATGATCAAAGGCTCAATCCTACTCCCCATGAAGTTAATGGAAATGTTCCATCCATCCTACTGTCAGGCGACAAGTGAGGACGTGGAAGAATATAGAAAGTATGCTGAACATAACATTCCTCCATTAATAACACTATGCCCTTCAGTATAGGTGAGCATTGTGAGGTATTAGATACAGCTTATAGATATGGCAGAGAAAGGTTCAATGGTTTACCATGTAAAATGGGCCCAGGGTGTGTGTGTGTGGTTGATGGTTAGGAGACATATTTCAAAGCTGAGATGTAGCAGGCAGACTATCATGTGCTGCCCAGCTGACGATGGGCAGAGCAGAATAGGAAGATGAGATGATTGCCATAGGGTTCTGGCTGATAGGTAATCCTCTGCTTGATCGTTGGCCCCTGCATCTGTTGCGATACAAACAAAATCCCCCTCAGTTTCCTTTGGTTCATACATAACAGTATCCTGTAGCTATGAAGGATATATAAGTAGTAACAGTTTCACGGGGTCAGCTGCAATCATAAATGTTATCAGCGGTTATCTGGAAACCACATGAAACACCCTCTTTTGTCAGATAGGCTCTATGTTCTTGTGCTGAGCTTCCTCACAGAGGAGTAACTGAGAATATTTTTACTTTCCATGCCATGTCTCTTGCCTCTAGTGTTTCAGTAGACTCGGTGCTACTCTTTTAAGAATTGCAAGGCCTTGCAAAGTAGCTGGAAAGCACCCCCACCCCTATGGGAACATTCCCAGCACATGGGGCCTCCCTGTCAGGCACAGAGCTGACTAGTTCTGCACCCAATCAGAAGCCTGCAGCGCAGGGTCAAGTAGAGTTGAGGGAAGGTGAACCTAGGGTACTGTTATTCCTTGGCTGCTGCAAGATCCATTAGCAGATGGTAGCAGGAACACAAGTCAGGACAGTTCTAACTTGTGCCCTGGGCTGGGTTCAATTTCTGCTGAAGACAGTGGTTTCCGTATGCATGTGTAACCCACACACTTTGTGTGTTACACATGCATCTCATCTGCATAGTAGAAAGATGCTCCTGGGCAGCGAAAGGAACAACATTTATACAAGTTGGTGAAAAACAAACCATTCATTACTGTCACCCCATTGCTACAGGAAACAGGAAGGCAATTTTCACAGACTGAAAGTGTCATCTCATCACAAACAAGCCTCTTTCACTTTAAGAATGGCTACATATTTCTGTGAAAACTGGCAAATTTCCACCTGGGGGAAATATTGGTGGTTGACCACAACTGAGCAAGGAGGGTGGAACTTACTTAGAAACAGTAACATTTTTCCATGAATCACTATGGCATAAAGTCACCCCAAACAACCAGCTCACTGTCTGCAGATACTTCCCGCAAATATCCCCTCACACATACACCTGTAGATTCTCTGGCAAACTCCGTCCCCCCCGACATCTACCCCCATGGGTATATCCACCAAAATCCCAGTCCCTTTTGCCTGTAGACACTCACCCCAACCATCCCCCACCTGTAGACATTCAAAGAGCATAAAATCAAAGTTTTACTCAGCTCTATCAAGAATGTGAAGGAATGGCAGAGAAAATTCTCCTAACCCTTCTGTACTAGGAATTGGTACCAGTTCTCTCTCCTCAGGACCAACTATTACAACAAGCATTGCCCTATAAATACCTTCAGTTCTGTGCCGATGCCCTCCTCAGGTATCTCCCTCCCTACTCTTTCCCCAATGAACACCTGTGTGAAACAGATGGTGCAAATAATCCAAAATGTATTTCTTGAGTCCATATGAAAAGCTGCCAAGCTGCTGATTTTTTGGCACTGTGCCTTGTGGCATCAATGGCTGATAAGGGACACATATGCTGCCTGCAAATAACTGAAGAGGAAATTCTCTCAGCTTTCCCAGGAGTGTGGCTCATGGCCTGCTGTTTGCTGCTTGGCACAGTACATGTGTCTTGTTGGTATACCGAATGTGAACTCCTCAGCCGAGGTACTTTCCAGCTTACATCTCTTGGTCAATACTTCCTCCAGCTCTTCTTTTTGGTGGGCTGAATCCTGCTCTGAGTGGAACCCACTCTTCCCTTTTCACAACTGTGTGGGAAATTCTGTTTTTGACTGGGCCTGCATTGGTAGAGGCTGATGTGCATTTGTGTGAACCCAGAAGAGTTGGGATTTGGGTTCTTGCCACTAAGTTTGCCTTGCAAAAGGCCCTGGGATTGAGGCTTAGTTTATGCTGACTGGTGCAACTTTTCAAAGTCCACTTTTTTTTGGTGGAGACAAGGGTGAGTCCACACCTGTGTCTGTCAGCTACTGAAATAACCAGCCCTTTTTGCAAAACTGTCAAGGTTCCTTCCCCACTCTGAACTCTAGGGTATAGACGTGGGGACCTGCATGAAAAACCCCATAAGCTTATTTTTACCAGCTTAGGTTAAAACTTCCCTAATGTACAAAGTATTTTACCTTTTGTCCCGGGACCTTATTGCTGCCACCACCAAGCGTCTAACAAATATAAAAGGGAAAGAGCCCACTTGGAAATGTCTTTCCCCCCCAAGCCCTATCCCCCTTTCCTGGGATAGGCTTGATAAAAACCCTCACCAATTTGCATAGGTGAACACAAACCCAAATCTTTGGATCTTAAAGAACAATGAAAAAGCAATCAGGTTCTTAAAAGAAAAATTTTAATTAAAGAAAAAGGAAAAGAATCACCTCTGTAAAATCAGGATGGTAAATACCTTACAGGGTAATCAGATTCAAAACATAGAGAATCCCCCTAGGCAAAACCTTAAGTTACAAAAAGACACAAAAACAGGAATATACATTCCATTTAGCACAACTTATTTTATCAGCCATTTAAACAAAACAGAATCTAATGCATATCTAACTAGATTGCTTATTAACTCTTTACAGGAGTTCTGACTTGCATTCTTTCTCTGGTCCCAGCAAAAAACAATACAGAGCGAGCGAGCGAGCCCTTTGTTTCGCCCCCCCTCCAGCTTTGAAAGTATCTTGTCTCCTCATTGGTCATTTTGGTCAGGTGCCAGCGAGGTTGTCTTAGTTTCTTAACCCTTTACAGGTGAAAGGGTTTTTCCTCTGGCCAGGAGGGATTTAAAGGTGTTTACCCTTCCCTTTATTTTTATGACACAGCTGTTCCCTTTTTTGGAGCAGCACAAGTCCTGAAGTGGCAATGTGGATGCACATTGACGCAGGTGTAGCTATACTGGTAAAAGGAGTCCCCATACTGCACTACTCCTTTCAGCAGTGACCTGTTTGGCCCAGGGGTCAAAGTGACCAGAAGTTCACCTGTTATTGTATGCAGTGTTATTGTAACTGTGTTGGTCCCAGGCTATTAGAGAAACAAGGTGGGTCTCTCTCACTAACAGAATAAAAGATACTACCTTGCCCACTTTGTCTTAGAAATTCACCTGATTTTTAAATGGCCAGCATGTGCTTCACAGCCACACCTACTGCATTATCAGGCAGGAGAGAATATTGCTCTTTAACAGCAGAGTGTGATCCAGCATGTGATAAGGCTGTAGTGTGGCCAAGAAAGGTCTTCAATTTGGTCCAGAAAGGTCAGTGATTTCCTTGGACTGTGGGGTGAGGAGCATGTACAAGCACAACTATGACATTCCCACAGCAATAAAGATATTCACCAGAACCTTTTGCAGGAGATGAAGAACCTGGGATACTCCAGAGCTGTACTAAGGGAAAGGAACTGAGACAGGCATGTTAAGGCCAACACTAACAAATACCAAAGAGTAAGCATACTGTACTCTGACTACTGGCTGGAATGTGTTTGAGGACGGCAGAAATCCTGACAGGAATTCTTTAATTTACCTGACTTCTGTGTGCACATGCTCTATTTCTATATGTGCACTATTATTGATTATATCATGGCAGCACCCAAAATATGTCAAACAGAAAGAAAGCCACAGTCCCTATCTTGAGGGGATCACAAGGCACTAACAGACTAAGGGTGAAGAAAAGACATAAAACATATGAGCTAGCAGATCAGGGCAATGAAAGGCACACAGCTTATTAGTTATGCATGGTGAGATTTTTAGAGTTAAGGAAACTAAATTTCTCTCTCTCATTCAACCCCCTTCTCATCTCGTACTGCAATCCCCAGCTACAGTATCCCTGTCCTAAAGTCCTTCCTTCTAAACATCCAGTCCTTTCCTTCCCCATGACTGTTCACCCATAAAATAAATTAATGACACAAACATAATTTAGTCAGCTTGTTTCTTGCAGGCATAGTCAGAGAAGGGGGTCTTCTGGAGGGATTTAAGGGTAGTAGCTTTGCAGACCAGACCAGTTGTAGAGAGCAGCATGGAAGGGAGCACAGAAAAGGCGGTGGGGGAAGCAGACACCAGGCCATTGAGGCGGGCAGCATGCCAGCCAGAGCAGTCTAAGCTGGAGACATGTAATGTAAGAAGCAGAGCTGGTCAAAAAACTGGAAAATGATTTTGACAAAACATGTCCATGTTGTTTCCATTTTGCAGGGTTTGAAATGGACTCATGTTCTGTTCATAGCAAAATGTTTTTCATGATATTTGAATGAAATATTTCATTTACCAAAAACCCTGTTTTCTTATCAAAACCCAGGTTTTTCAGTAAACAAAATGTTGTGTGAAAAACGTCAATAATGCTGACAAATTTTTGTATAAAAGGCCATTTTGGGATTTAAATGTGTAAAATGGTGACTAACCCTGGTAACAAGCAGCATGTCAGTGATAAACTAATGAACTCAGCAGAAGTAATACCTATGTCTACCTTGCCCTAGGGTGAAAGACATTTATGCAAGCTCCTCCCATTATCCTGAGGTCCTCTCCATGCTCTAGAGATAGAGCAATTCTGGCCTGGGATTGCAGGATGATGATGTGTACATGGTAAGTAAAGAGGCTTCTGACCCAAACCCTAGGTCTGAACAACACCTGCACTTGTTTGGATACAAACTTCATGCATAATGAGCCAGATTAAAATTCCAGATTCAAATGTCCCTGAATTGTGGGAACTTTGGATGCAGATACAAACTTTGCTGCTCAAGGCCATTTCTAATCCCAGTGTGACCTCACAGCATTGTCTGCTGAACCTGAACTTGTGAAAGTTTCAGTTCAACTTGTCAGGGTAGAATGTGCAGCTGCTTTACTTTTTGTCATCTCAGTGACAGGCCCTGGTCTTTTAACAGGGTATCTGGTAATGCAGTTACAGTAGGAGGGAAAGGAAGAGTGTTCTTTTAGTGATGATAAATAGTGGGACTGTCTGGTGACATTTTGTTTAGGTAGTAGTCACCAGCCTCAATACTGTGCTGCACTTTAGGGGATGGTCACTCTGAACAGAGCACCAGCAGAAGTGTTAGCATGGCTTCTTAAAGCCAGCTGTTCCCAGAAACCCTCACAGCTTTCTTGCAGGAATCACCATTCAAGCTGACTACGCATTTCCTATTAACGCTCTGTTCTCATCTAGGTTTCATGTTTACAAACCTAGGGCCAAATCCACCACTGGTGTAAAAATCAGCACATTAGTTTCATAGAACTACACCAGTTTACACCTGCTGAGGAGCTGGCCCTTAGATATTTACTTTGCATTTGCACCGTGACAGGAATAATCCCTTTGTCTTTTAAAGCTCAAATTCCAATCAACTACTGAAGGGCCCAGTCCTTGTAACTTCCTGGTGCTCGCAGCTCCCATTGCTCCTCCTCTTCCCCCCGAGAAACTGAGAGCACTCTGCACCTCACAGGATCACACCCTATGTCAGCTCAGTGGCTGTGCTTGTGCCAACACTCTAATTCTGGGGCAATGATAATTATCAGGCTTGCACTAAGCATTGACACAAATCTATTAATTGTAAGGTGTGGCTGACATTGCATGCTGCTAGGAAATGCTTGCAGAACAATGTGCACATAATAGGCTGGAAACAAACCAGCCATGTGTCAGCAGCAGCTGAAAGGGTAGGACACTGCTAACTGTCCTTCTAGAGAATCCAGAGCATTGAAATCCTGCCTATTGGAGTGCGAAGTCCCTTTTGTTTTTGTTTTCCCCACCCCATCAAGAAATCCCTAAACTCTCTGCATCCCCAGCTGCTATTGACACAACTCCAAGGTGGTACAGCGGGACCAAGATTTTGTGCCAGGATTGCCAGTGTGCAATTCTTGCTGAGCAGAGGAATCACACACAGGTCTCTGAACTGCAGGCCCACGTTAATAGCACATGGTAATATATTTAATATGACGATAATGCAACCCACAAAATATTAGAGAGACAAGGGGAGGGAAATAGGTTGTGTGGCTGGGAGGTAACTGAATGTTTATAGAGGAACATTTAAGGGCCTGAGAGTTCAGCATGTGTGTGGGCTGGTGAAGAGGAATTTTTCTCCTGGCTTCTAACCCTAGGGAGGATAAAAAAAATCTATGATTATAGAGTGTTTATTTATTGGTCTTTAAAGGGTGCCCATTGCCTTGGCCCTAATTAGCACTTCCCTTGCAAAGAACTGTGAAAATATTTTATGCCACCGCATTTTCTTCCCTTTTGTTAGGTCTTTGGTGTTGTTTTACCACCACCACACATGTTCCAGGATCAGGTGCAACAGAACATATTCAACTCAATCCTCGGCTGTGATTGAGCTATGCTTGGTGTGGCTGGGCCAAGGAAAGGACTCTAAGTACTTTTATGCTCCCCTGATCCTGTCATCTGACTGGCTCCAGTAGAACTGAGAGCAGCCATGAAACTACTCTAATTTCCAGCAGTTGGAACTATTCTCAAAACACAGTTTAGTGTTATCATAGATAGGGCTCTGTCATAAGCAATGACCATTGTGGGAGCTAAGCAAGATGCTTGAGAAGTGTTAGCCAGTTACATGCAGTAGCTTGGATTAGAGAAGAAAAGACAGTTACTTTCTCATCTGAAGTCATTCTAAATGTCTGAAGATGTTTTACAGAAACAGAAAATGTACTTGATAAAATGCCAGCATTAATCCATTTGATGTATTTAAGCATGTCTGTTTAACAGCAACGTATCAAGATAATGCAACATTGATGGAACAAGCAATGGCATCAGATGGTTTCAAAAGATTTCTTATCACAAGGGAAACAAAAAGATTTTGACTTCCCATTTCATTTCTCTGTGACTGAGAACACCTTCGGTACTTACATTATTTACTGTTTACTGTATTAGAGTCACTACTAAAAATCAAAGTGATTTGCAGAGAACTGCCAGTTCTTTTTATATCTCCTCAACTGACTCAATAAACATCTGACACTCCAGCATGGTAACTAAATGCCATAGTGAGTTTGCTCTTATTGAAAACATCTTTCTAAGAGATGGGAATTGTTCTGCCTCTGCTAAAAATCTGACTTGTCTAGAGAAGCATTTGTAAAAGTGGTTTTTCAAATATGACTGTGGCATATGGAAACAGTTAGGCACATACAGTAAGTTGAGAAGCTCTTCTGATATGCAAATATACCACTGTCTAAATGGGGTAGGAAAATCTTTGGGCACTTATATATGAAACAGAGGCATGTGCATTAAAAAAAAAAATCACAAAGCCAATAAATTCCTTAAAGGCAATTTCTTCCTTTCAAAATTGCAACTCCCTTTATGGAGCTGATGTGGTGTAAAATTCTAAAAAGCTATTTAAAAAAATAGAGCATAGTTCTGAACTCATATCAGTTTTACAATGGACTAATTCCATTTGATTCAATGGAGTCACTTCAGTGCAAGAGATCAGAATCAAGCCTAACCTACGTTAGGGCCTAATCCAGTGTCTAAGGAAGTCAATAGAAAGGCATGGATGGGGCCTTTTAGCTCTCACCTTGCACACAGCAGAATTGAACAAGACTGAAAAGAGCCAAACTGGTTATCACAATAGGAAAAGAAAGGCAGAAAATCGTTCTCAATTTGAAGATCTGTCAAATGGCATTTAATATGACCAGCATGAACTCTTCGATTGGAAGTAGGACAAAGAACAAACACGGGGGAGGAGGGTGCAAGAGAAAACAAATTACTACTATTGCTAGACACCTATCTAGACTACATACTAGGGTCCAGGATACTGGCATAGATAAGGATTCTGCCATAATATATATTAGAGGCCCCAAACACAGAGGAGATTATAAATGTATAAATCATAGAAATTTGAGATTGAAAAGACCAATTTGTACTGTCAAGGTTCCTTCCCCACTCTGAACTCTAGGGTACAGATGTGGGGACCTACATGAAAGACCCCCTAAGCTTTTTCTTACCAGCTTAGGTTAAAAACTTCCCCAAGGTACAAAGTTTGCCTTGTCCTTGAACAGTATGCTGCCACCACCAAGCATTTTAAACAAAGAACAGGGAAAGAGACCACTTGGAGACGTCTTCCCCCAAAGTATCCCCCCAAGCCACAAGGAAATGCCTTGGGTGGAGTTTGGAAAGACTGCTCCAGCCAGAGCCTATGTTGGGGTGGTGTGATCTCAGATCAGCTTATTAGCAGCCTTGTAGGTTGTTTTATTGTTTTTGATGTTTTCTTTGTAGTGCTTTTACTTTAAGAAATAGGCTTGTGTGAACAGAACTATGGTCAGTTACACTATTAACCAACTGTGAAGATAATGCAAGCAGGTTCTGCTTGGACAGCCTCTCTCTCTGCTGGGGGTAACACAGTATAGCCAGGGGACTGTGCAATCTGGAAATACCCCAGTCAGAAGGGAGTGAAATGTTCAAGAGAGGCAATAGCTGGGAAGCCAAAAGGTTGAGCATGGGTGCCCTGGCTGGACCACTGACTGGAAATATAGGTGCAGTTGCCCTGAACTGTGACAATGGCAGTAAAATCAATGATCATAGGAAAAAGCTGGATGAAAAATGATTTGTTTTTGTTGTTTTTTTCTGGAAAAAGAGCCAGAAAAGACAGATAAGGAAAATGAGTTATGAAAACCTCTCTAAACATTGGTTAGTGGAGAAAGGGAGCTAGATTCTAGAAAGCTAAATGAGTCACAGCCGGCTGGCCCGCTGTACTAAAAATGAGCAGGAAAAGAACCAGGGACCGGTACCAGGTGAAGGCATGGATGAATGGCCCATTTCACCAGCAGGAGCAGGTCTAGGCTTCATCCTGATCTGAATCTGCCCTTGGAGTGTCAGAAGCTGCAGGTACACAGGGAAAAACTACAATCTGAAAGGGAGGAGCAGGAGCAGGAGCACCAGCTGGAGGAAAGGAAGCTGATAGTGGAAAGAAAAGAGGCTTGCTGACCGTGAGACTGAGCTGGAGGAGAAACAACATGCAGACCAAGACAAGAACTGCTGAGGCTTCAAAGAAGAGATTTTGGGAGGTTCAAAAGCACAAGTGAGTAACATATATGGAGGTGACGGACAGAGGATTACCTCCACATATGGGGTTAAGAGTGTGGAGCCACTATCATGGATCAGTTGTATGAAATGTTTGGTTTAGAACTATTTCATGATTTGTGTCTATGTGACCGTAGAATCATAGAATATCAGGGTTGGAGGAACTTCAGGAGGTCATCTAGTCCAACCCCCTGCACAAAGCAGGACCAATCCCCAACTAAATCATCCCAGCCAGGGCTTTGTTAAACCTGACCTTAAAAACTTCTAAGGAAGGAGATTCCACCCACCTCCCTAGGTAATGCATTCCAGTGTTTCACCACCATCCTAGTGAAAAAGTTTTTCCTAATATCCAACCTAAACCTCCCCCACTGCAACTTGAGACCATTACTCCTCGTTCTGTCATCTGATACCACTGAGAACAATCTAGATCCATCCTCTTTGGAACCCCCTTTCAGGTAGTTGAAAGCAGCTATCAAATCCCCCCTCATTCTTCTCTTCCGCAGACTAAACAATCCCAGTTCCCTCAGCCTTTCCTCAAAGGTCATGTGTTACAGTCCCCTAATCATTTTTGTTGCCCTCCGCTGGACTCTTTCTAATTTTTCCACATCCTTCTTGTAGTGTGGGGCCCAAAACTGGACACAGTACTCCAGATGAGGCCTCACCAATGTCGAACAGAAGGGAAGAATCACGTCCCTCGATCTGCTGGCAATGCCCGTACTTATACATCCCAAAATGCCATTGGCCTTCTTAGCAACAATAAGAAAAGGAGTACTTGTGGCACCTTAGAGCCTAACAAATTTAATTGAGCATAAGCTTTCGTGAGCTATAGCTCACTTCATCGGATGCATTGAAGTGAGCTATAGCTCACAAAAGCTTATGCTCAATTAAATTTGTTAGTCTCTAAGGTGCCACAAGTACTCCTTTTCTTTTTGCGAATACAGACTGACACGGCTGCTACTCTGAAACTTGGCAACAATGACACAATGTTGACTCATATCCAGCTTCTCGTCCACTGTAACCCCTAGATCCTTTTCTGCAGAACTGCTGCCTATCCATTCGGTCCCTAGTCTGAAGTGGTGCATGGGATTCTTCCGTCCTAAGTGCAGGACTCTGCACTTGTCCTTGTTGAACCTCATCAGATTTCTTTTGGCCCAATCCTCTAATTTGTCTAGGGCAAATTTGTCTGTATCCTATCCCTACCCTCCAGCGTATCTACCTCTCCTCCCAATTTAGTGTCATCTGCAAACTTGCTGAAGGTGCAATCCAAACCATCCTCCAGATCATGAATGAAGATATTGAACAAAACTGGCCCCAGGACCGACCCTGGGGGCACTCCACTTGATACTGGCTGCCAACTAGACATGGAACCATTGATCACTACCCTTTGAGCCCGACAATCTAGCCAGCTTTCTATCCACCTTATCGTCCATTCATCCAGCCCATATTCTTTAACTTACTGGCAAGAATACTGTGGGAGACCGTGTCAAAAGCTTTGCTAAAGTCAAGGAATAACATGTCCACTGCTTTCCCCTCATCCACAGAGCCAGTTATCTCATCATAGAAGGCAATTAGGTTAGTCAGGCATGACTTGCCCTTGGTGAATCCATGCTGACTGTTCCTGATCACTTTCCTCTCCTCTAAGTGCTTCAGAATTGGTTCCTTGAGGACCTACTCCATGATTTTTCCATGGACTGAGGTTAGGCTGACTGATCTCTAGTTCCCCGGATCCTCCTCCTTCCCTTTTTTTAAAGATGGGCACTGTATTAGCCTTTTTCCAGTCGTCCGGCACCTCCCACGATCACCATGAGTTTTCAGAGATAATGGCCAATGGCTCTGCAATCACATCCACCAACTCCTTAAGCACTCTCGGATGCAGCGCATCTGGCCCCATGGACTTGTGCTTATCCAGCTTTTCTAGATAGTCCCAAACCACTTCTTTCTTCACAGAGGGCTGGTCACCTCCTCCCATGCTGTGCTGCCCAGTACAGCAGTCTGGGAGCTGACCTTGTTCGTGAAGACAGAGGCAAAAAAAGCATTGAGTACATTAGCTTTTTCCACACCCTCTGTCACTAGGTTGCCTCCCTCATTAAGTAAGGGGCCCACACTTTCCTTGACTTTCTTCTTGTTGCTAACAAACCTGAAGAAACTCTTCTTGTTACTCTTAACATCTCTTGCTAGCTGCAACTCCAGGTGTGATTTGGCCTTCCTGATTTCACTCCTGTGTGCCCAAGCAATATTTTTATACTCTTCCCTGGTCATTTGTCCAATCTTCCACTTCTTGTAAACTTCTTTTTTGTGTTTAAGATCAGCAAGGATTTCACTGTGAAGCCAAGCTGGTCGCCTGCCATTTTTACTATTCTTTCTATACATCGGGATGGTTTGTCCCTGTAACCTCAATAAGGATTGTTTAAAATACAGCCAGCTCTCCTGGACTCCTTTCCCCTTCATGTTATTCTCCCAGGGGATCCTGACCACCAGATCCCTGAGGTTGTCTAAGTCTGCTTTTCTGAAGTCCAGGGTCTATATTCTGCTGCTCTCCTTTCTTCCCTGTGTCAGGATCCTGAACTCGACCATCTCATGGTCACTGCCTCCCAGGTTCCCATCCGCTTTTGCTTCCCCTACTAGAATGTGGGTGAGGAATCAGCCACAAGATGGCTGCACCACATAGAATGGCAAAGCCAATAGAAAATTAGATTTGAACTGATGCAGTTTATCCCTGTTCGGAACTGTGCTAAGATGCACCAATGCAAATCACACTTTGGGGTATGTCTACACTGCAAATGCTACTGTAGTGCTTCAGTGTAGACACTGGGGGGCATGGATGAGTGTTCATGTTGCACTCCCTGTCAATACTCAACCCAAGCTGGGAAACTAGTGATCCAATCAGCAGACCAAGTTCGGTGATGAATCCTGGTCACATGCCACCTGAGACATGTTGCACATATACTAAGAAGAGGTGTAGACACTCACTACAGCAACTACTATTCCTGTCACTGTATTTAAACCACGTCCCCAAGAGATGGTAGCTAGGTCAATGGAAGAATTTTTCCAGCAGTCGTTTACAGCGGAGGTTATGTGGGCTTAACTACATTGCTCAGGAGTGAGGATTTCTCATACACCCTGATGTAGCTGGGTTGACCTAACTTTTCAGTGTAGACCAGCCCTCAGAGTAGCTTTGCCAGTCTACATTATGCCTTTGCACTAGTGCAGCTGCACTGGTGGCTGGCATTGGCAGAAATCCCCAGAAAAAGCCTAAGGGAGGGACTTGGGCCATGTCTACACTACAAAATTATGTCAACCTAACTTACGTCAGCATACCGCCACTGCAGTTATTAAATTGCTCAAGTGTGAGCATGCTTGGCTCCTTGTGTTGGCAGTATACATCCTTGTATCCATTATATTGTCAGTCGTGGGGCAGTGTGGGATGGCTCCTGAAAGCCAGTAACAGTCAATGTAAGCAATGTACCATGTCTACAGTGTCTACACTGACACTGCATCGACCTAATTACATTGACAGTGACTCTGCGCCGCTCAGGGAGGTGGGGTTACTAAATTGGCATAGAGAGACACTCCCGTCGGAGGGAGCCAAATGTGAGTGAAGATGTTTCCACAACTAGGTCAGCGCAAGGCAGTTTGCATCGATCTAACCATATAGTGTAGGCCAGGCCTGAGAAGGATTGAGGCCATCTCTTACACAGAGTGAGAGACATTGAGGACATCCTCCTGACACTGGAGATTATGCATGGTCCTGTGGAGAGGGCACTGGACTGGGAGTCATGAGACCTGTTTTTTTTTTTCCCTGGATCTGCCATTGACCTATTGTATGTTCTTGGGAGGTCACTTCAACACCATCTTCCTACTACCCCCCCCCAAACCTCTTTGTGTGTCTTGTTTATTTAGATAATTTTCTCTTTGAGACAGGTTTCATCTTTTATTATGTGTTTGTTCAGCACCCAGCACAATGGGGCCCTGCTCATGGTAGGGCTCCAGGTGCTAGTGTAATTTAAATAATAATTCTGGGGGCCTTTCTCTCTCAGTTTTTCAGGTTCAGTAACTCCACTGGCATGAAGAACTACACAAGCCGTGGGAAAGTTATCACTTCAGGCATCTGTGGCTTGCAGTGGTAGTAGAAGGTGAGACAGTAAAGGGTTAATTGTTTAGAAAAAAACAGTGTGTGCGCTGTGGGTAGAGGGAGGGGGGAGATGGCGAGTATTAACATGCAGCTGGTTAATGCAGCTGAATAGCCCTGGCTCAGCTGTTACCTTTTTCAAAGCCAGAGAGAATGATGAAAACCTGTGGTAAGCTCTATTAAAAGTTTGAGGAAGGGGGTCTGCTCAGTGGGCACTTTTCCATCTCAAAGACAAGTGATGATTTAGAACTGAGAAGGCTCCCCTCGAGGGGATTTTGTGAACCATGCAATGCTAATTAACTCCATTGTTATATTTTGTTTTGAACATTAGAGTCCCTCTGGTATTGCAGCACTCCTTTTTCCTGCAAGAGATTTAAATTTTGCACCACTGTATAAAATCTCCTCAACATCACATCAGCAAAAAGGAATAATAATAGGGAGAAGCATATGTCCATAATTTTTATGGGGCGATGGGGAGAATGTTTTCTTGTCTCCCCAGTTCTATTCTCAATGGGGACCATTCGGTACATAATTGCTTTCACTGTTACTTTAACCTTGAGTTAAAAACAAGTCTACATCAAACACTGGGCAGCATCTCCCTTTGATCTTCAGAGTATTCAAACCACTTCCTAGCACACTATGCTTAAGTTAGTTTGAGTGTTTAAATGGTTTGGGCATGATTGGGGAAAAAACCGCCCTCAACCCTGAGAATGGAAGCAATGTTAAAATGCTGATTAGCTCATCTACTGAGTCACTCCCACAGCAAAACAAGAAAATGAAAGCTCCCATCTGGCTGAAGCCTGGGCTATTTTAGCCCAACAAAGTTATGAAGGACCTCAGTTCACACTGTGCTGGATATTGTCTTCCATGTCTGGAGCTTTGTATCCTTTACATGCTTCCTCCTCTCCACTCTGTCTTCTCTGCTGAGGACACCAACATCAACACCTGGGGCCTGACTCTCACATATCAGTATGTGCAGAATGTTGTTGCCTGCCTTCCCATGTTAGACAGCTTGGATCCCAGTTACAGTTTGCTAAGTGTTTCTATGTATAGCAATGAAGTAGCTAGTGTGTGTGTACCACTGCCTTCTGCTGGATGGAATTAGAACTGCAGTGTCATAGGCTCTATACTGGTAAAGCTAAAAGAGATTCTCCTTTAACTCAAGCCTATGATTTTGGAGCAAGGGGATCTGCATCCTCTCTTGTTATTGTGAAATTCCAAACAGCTTGGGGTGGGGGAGGGAGGGAGAGAGGGTGCAGTACTGACAAATATGAAATCTTAGGTGGCCACAGGTTTGTTAGAATATGTTTAGTTATAATTTGATTAGAGATCTCTGATTATGAGTGAAAATGTTATTATAAACATCTTCAGAAATGTGGCCAATATGAATGGTACATAAATATTTGGGGTTCATTCAGAGCCTACCGCATCTATCTGCAGCTAGGGCTATGCTGGCAACCGAGCCACTGGCGTTACTATATCTCTTTTACAGTATCTGGGAACCTTGCAGGGCCACAGACCAATGGAAAATCTGTCTAAGGGAGCCATATACTCTATACAAAAGCCATTTGGAAGAATGATGTCATCATGTGCCTTGTCAAACAGCATGAGCAGTACAGCAGCCGGTAGTCTTCTGTCAACTGAAGCAGAAGATCAGACATGCTTAAATGGTCGGTTTTGTCAGGGATCCAATGGGGATGTATATCAAGGCAACAGCAATAAACAGGAGAATTAGAATCTGTCATTTAAAGCTCCCAATCCTTCCCAAGTATATGCTGGGGTTCCTAGGAGTGAGCTTACTGTAACCTCCAAAAATAAAGGATGGGTATATATCCTAGATTTCCATAGAGCCTCCATTCCACCCTGCCTGCAGCCACCACTAGCAAGGTTTATATGCCATACTACGGTGTAGACTATCCAGTGATACCAGCAGGAGGGACTCCTGTTCTGGGAGCCTTTTGTTCAAATATTGCTACAAAATATTCTTACATTGTACAATCATTGGGACAAGGACTGTCCTTTGCACGATGGGGTTCTGATTCTGATTGAGGCCTCCAGGCATTACTGTATATAAAATAATGAATAATCATACTAATAAATAATACATTGAAAGAAGCTCTGTGATTATTACTGCTTCTGTTGGAGCCATTCTCTTTGAAGTGCTATGATATGCTATGGGCCCAATTGTCCCCTCTCACTAGAGCCAGTACAAAAATCAGTGCAACTCCATTGACTTCAGAAGAATTCCACTGACTTCAATGGAGTGACTCCTGATTAATACTGCAGGGAAAGGAGAATCAGGCCCCAGGCTGGATTTAGGAGCAGGCGACCCAAGCTTAGGGGGCACTGGGCTCAGGGTGCTCTTTTTGTTGTTATCGACAAAAGGGAAAGTAGAATGTTTGAAGTAAAATGTTTCAGGTCTTCCGTATGTGGATTCATTTTTCATTAACCTCCTAGAATGTTCTGGACCTTTGTAGAATCTCGTAGAACCCTCCAGACTTTCTGAGAACTACATTTTCCTCGAACCTTCTAGAATGTTTCCAGCCATGCCCTCGCCAATATATAAGGGGTGGGGCATCGCCAGTCAGTCTTATATAATATGGATAAATCATGCATCAAAGTTGTGAAGTGGGCTACAAATGCAATACAAAATAAGATATTCAAAAGTTTAGCAAATGGGGATGGGGGCGGAGGCGCCGAAGATGCTCCTTGCCTGGGTGTCATTTGGTCTAGGGTTGGCCCTGATCAGGCCCAGTATGTTTCCCAGGAACAAAAGTATTGCCAGCAGAGCGCTCTTAACAAGAATGTATTTGTGAAGTGCTGCGGTTTCCCTCATTGATTGTGGTTATAAGGAAAGATTTTGGTTAACATGGGCTAGCCAATGACTAATCTCCCTAGTTCCTCATCTCTCCCTTCTACAAGCTCACACACCCATAGCACCTGGCCCATCACCAGCTAGTTAGAATATTGGCACCGCATATTGCTGCAAATCTCCCTAAGTACTCTCGTTAGCTGGTATGTTAGTTAACATCACTTTTTGTATTCATGGACAGCTTAGTGCATTAGGCCTTCAGTGAACTGCTGCAGAGTTGCATCCGATGAAGTGAGCTGTAGCTCACGAAAGCTTATGCTCTAATAAATTTGTTAGTCTCTAAGGTGCCACCGGTACTCCTTTTCTTGCTGCAGAGAGACATCTTGAACAGCTGACCTGGGGGTACTGCTGATATCCTAGAGCTCTGGATGCTTTGTGGTTTAGATTTTTAGAGAACTGGACAGAGATGATGGGAGTGATTTGGCCTGAGTGAGACACTTTACCAGCCTTTGATTTATGATTAATAGTTTCTGGCAAGGCAGCTACGGTGACACTAAATGTCACAGGAGAGGCCTCAAGCCCTTTTTATGACCACTGAGATCACTGAATCAGAGAGAATTCAGTGCATGCTTTTCATAGATACTTAGAACACATGTTGTTTTCAAATGTACTTATTAGGGCTGCTCAGTACACCAAACCCCTGGAGTACCACTAGCTCATTACATCAAACCACTAATGCCACTACCATGGAAGCAAGTTCTGTGTAGTCACTTCAGCAGCTAGCCTGGTAGGCGCTAGACCTGGTGGCTCCCAGTAACCACTCAGACACATGGCTAAGTGAAAGCGTATTTTACTAGGGCTTGCAGGGAAAGGGAAGGGTTGCAGATGCCCTCAGTACAGAGGTTTAAACAGTTACAGTTCAAAAGTGAGCAATAGGTCTCCGGGGCAATCCAATCAAAAGTCAGTTTTCTTCAAGCCTGGTGCCTGGGGTGTGCTTTCCAGTCTAATCTTGGTTCCATGCAAATATGATCTTGTA
Source organism: Dermochelys coriacea (assembly GCF_009764565.3). Taxonomy (NCBI): domain Eukaryota; kingdom Metazoa; phylum Chordata; order Testudines; family Dermochelyidae; genus Dermochelys; species Dermochelys coriacea. The sequence continues at coordinate 200,689,152 of NC_050069.1, forward strand.
TGTTTCTAAGTCAGTTTGTAGGTATCTCGTCCTCAGCCAAAGCATTTCTGACCTCTAGACAGCATGGGAACATTTTGGCTGTGTCAGAATGAACCTGTAGGTAAATTCACCCTGCTGATTGCAGGAGGCAGTATGTCTTTGTAAACACAGTGAGATATTTACTCCAGCCTGTGATGGATACTTTTTAAAGCCCAAGTATGGGTAAGCTAACAGCTTGTTTTCTCTTGGTTAATATCCACCCTGTTCTGAGGTAGTTTCCTCTTCCCTGTAATCCCTGGAAAAAATGCCTGAAAAATTAAACTCTCTGAAATACAAACTCCTAAATAGCCTGCTGATTGCCAACTCGTGACCACTGGTCTCAGGAGCTCTACCATATGTTGAAAGGGGTCTGTCTCCCTTCCACAGCCCATCCCAACATCTCCTGTTCACTATATTTACTGTCAGAGATCATGACTGTTTTCAAGGAAGACTGATCCCTTGCCTAGAACTGGCAGGTTTCAGAGTAGCAGCCGTGTTAGTCTGTATTCGCAAAAAGAAAAGGAGTACTTGTGGCACCTTAGAGACTAACAAATTTATTAGAGCATAAGCTTTCGTGAGCTACAGCTCACTTCATCGGATGCATTTGGTGGAAAAAACAGAGGAGAGATTTATATACACACACACAGAGAACATGAAACAATGGGTTTATCATACACACTGTAAGGAGAGTGATCACTTAAGATAAGCCATCACCAACAGCAGGGGGGGAAGGAGGATTTTTGGTGGAAAAAACAGAGGAGAGATTTATATACACACACACAGAGAACATGAAACAATGGGTTTATCATACACACTGTAAGGAGAGTGATCACTTAAGATAAGCCATCACCAACAGCGGGGGGGGGGGGGGGGGGAAGGAGTTCCCCCCCCTGCTGTTGGTGATGGCTTATCTTAAGTGATCACTCCCCTTACAGTGTGTATGATAAACCCATTGTTTCATGTTCTCTGTGTGTGTGTATATAAATCTCTCCTCTGTTTTTTCCACCAAATGCATCCGATGAAGTGAGCTGTAGCTCACGAAAGCTTATGCTCTAATAAATTTGTTAGTCTCTAAGGTGCCACAAGTACTCCTTTTCTTTTTCTAGAACTGGCAGTATCTCAGAACTTGTCCCATTCAACCTACAGGATAAATCTCAGAAGTCAGCCTGTCAGACACACTAAAAGAATCAGAGGTGGTTGTTATTTTGGGACACACTTCAAAGCAGCAGATCTCTTGTTTTAAGTCTGTACCAGGCTTCATGCAATGACCTGTCTCCCTGAAGATTAAAGATAAAGCTTTTAAAATTAATTTACATAATTGGATCTTTTAAATATAGAAACTAAAATTGCACCCTTCCCAACAAAAAGGTTCTCAGAAAAGCCAATGGAGTAGTTGCAAGGTAGAGATGTGCCACTCAGGTGAAAATAAGCCTCGATGCTGAAGGGAATCTAGATATAGTGAGTCAAATTCTAATCTCAGATATATCAGTGTAAATCTGGAGTAACTCCACTCCAATGGAATTACTTCAAAATTACATCAGTAATTGAGATCAAACTTTGATCCAGTGGCTTTAAATTTTCAGCCACTCAGTTAATAAGTAAATTTAGTTTTCCAGAAAACACCATTTGTCTGCCTTTTCTATCCCCAAACTTGATTAAAATGTTAGAAAAAAAATCATAATATAAAATACACTAGTAAAAATGTTAGGGATTTTGTAATAGCGGGTCAAATTCTCTGCTTTTATAAAAGTGGAAAATTCTACTGCAGTCAATGGAACTGAGCCCATTTATGCCAGCAAACAAACTGGCACAATAATATACTTTCCAGCAGTACTGTGTGGAAAAAAATTAGCAGGTTCAGTAAAGCTAGTGAAAAATCATTCCTGCCAATGGAAAGCAACATATTTCTAAGAGGAACATCTTTCACAGTTTTGGTTCAGAATTGTGTGTGTGTGTAGGGGCGGGGGGTGGGGGTGGGGGCATGAACATGCACAAACATGTGCCCGTTTATATGTTGTCATAGGTGAAAACAAGGAGTGATTTTTTGCAGGCAAAGCCCCCAACATTTTCTCTCTAGAGAGCTGCTCTTGCTAGCAAATGCTAACCTAAAGCAATGTGAAACTGTACTACCAGAAAGAAAAGGAGTACTTGTGGCACCTTAGAGACTAACAAATTTATTTGAGCATAAACTTTCGTGAGCTACAGCTTACTTCATCGGATGCATTCGGTGGAAAATACAGTGGGGAGATTTATATACATACACAGAGAACATGAAACAATGGGTTTTATCATACACACTGTAAGGAGAGGTTTCAGAGTAGCAGCCGTGTTAGTCTGTATTCGCAAAAAGAAAAGGAGTACTTGTGGCACCTTAGAGACTAAAAAATTTATTAGAGCATAAGCTTTCGTGAGCTGTAGCTCACGAAAGCTTATGCTCTAATAAATTTGTTAGTCTCTAAGGTGCCACAAGTACTCCTTTTCTTTTTACTGTAAGGAGAGTGATCACTTAAGATGAGCCATCACCAGCAGGAGGTGGGGGGGAAGGAGGAAAACCTTTCATGGTGACAAGCAAGGTGGGCCATTTCCAGCAGTTAACAAGAATGTCTGAGGAACTGTGGGGGGTGGGATGGGGGGGAGAAATAACATGGGGAAATAGTTTTACTTTGTGTAATGACTCATCCACTCCCAGTCTCTATTCAAGCCTAAATTAATTGTATCCAGTTTGCAAATTAATTCCAATTCAGCAGTCTCTCGCTGGAGTCTGTTTCTGAAGCTTTTTTGTTGAAGGATAGCCACTCTCAGCTCTGTAATTGAGTGACCGGAGAGATTGAAGTGTTCTCCGACTGGTTTTTGAATGTTATAATTCTTGATGTCTGATTTGTGTCCATTTATTCTTTTATGTAGAGACTGTCCAGTTTGACCAATGTACATGGCAGAGGGGCATTGCTGGCACATGATGGCATATATCATATTGGTAGATGCGCAGGTGAACGAGCCCCTGATAGTGTGGCTGATGTGATTAGGCCCTATGATGAATAGATATGTGGACAGAGTTGGCAACGGGCTTTGTTGCAAGGATAGGTTCCTGGGTTAGTGGTTCTGTTGTGTGGTGTGTGGTTGCAGGTGAGTATTTGCTTCAGGTTGGAGGGCTGTCTGTAAGCAAGGACTGGCCTGTCTCCCAAGATCTGTGAGAGTGATGGGTCATGCTTCAGGATAGGTTGTAGATCTTTGATGATACATTGGAGAGGTTTTAGTTGGGGGCTGAAGGTGATGGCTAGTGGCATTCTGTTATTTTCTTCGTTGGGCCTGTCCTGTAGTAGGTGATTTCTGGGTACTCTTCTGGCTCTGTCAATCTGTTTCTTCACTTCAGCAGGTGGGTATTGTAGTTGTAAGAATGCATGATAGAGATCTTGTAGGTGTTTGTCTCTGTCTGAGGGGTTGGAGCAAATGCGGTTATATGGTAGAGCTTGGCTGTAGACAATGGATTGTGTGGTGTGATCTGGATGAAAGCTAGAGGCAGGTAGGTAGAAATAGCGGTCAGTAGGTTTCCGATATAGGGTGGTGTTTATGTGACCATCGCTTATTAGAACCGTAGTGTCCCGGTTCTAAGTCAGTTTCCTCAGGAAGTCAGTGGTGTCTCGAAGATAGCTGGGAGTGCTGGTAACACACTTTGCTTCTCTACAAAAGAAAAAGGACACTAAACTCTCGAAACTACTACATGCCACAAGGGGCCACAACAGTGGTTCCCTTAACCCACCCAGCAATATTGTTAATCTATCCAACTATACTCTTAGCCCAGCAGAAGAATCTGTCCTATCTCGGGGCCTCTCCTTTTGCCCCTCCACCCCCAGGAACATGATACAGTTCTGTGGGTGACCTAGAATCCATTTTCGATGTCTCCGACTCAAGGAATATTTCCAACACACCTCTGACCAACTCATTAACCCACAGAGACCTTCCAACCAACACTACAAAAAGAAGGATTCTGGGTGGACTCCTCCTGAAGGTCGAAACAGCAGACTGGACTTCTACATAGAGTGCTTCCGCCGAAGTGCACGGGCTGAAATTGTGGAAAAGGAGCATCACTTGCCCCATAACCTCAGCCGTGCAGAACACAATGCCATCCACAGCCTCAGAAATAACTCTGACATCATAATCAAAAAGGCTGACAAAGGAGGTGCTGTCATCATCATGAATAGGTCGGAATATGAACAAGAGGCTACTAGGCAGCTCTCCAACACCACTTTCTACAAGCCATTACCCTCTGATCCCACTGAAGGTTACCAAAAGAAACTATACCATTTTCTCAAGAAACTCTCTGAAAAAGCACAAGAACAAATCCGCACAGACACACCACTGGAACCCCGACCTGGGGTATTCTATCTGCTACCCAAGATCCATAAACCTGGAAATCCTGGACGCCCCATCATCTCAGGCATTGGCACCCTGACAGCAGGATTGTCTGGCTATGTAGACTCCCTCCTCAGGCCCTATGTTACCAGCACTCCCAGTTATCTTTGAGACACCACTGACTTCCTGAGGAAACTACAATCCATCGGTGATCTTCCTAAAAACACCATCCTAGCCACTATGGATGTAGAAGCCCTCTACACCAACATTCCACACAAAGATGGACTACAAGCCGTCAGGAACAGTATCCCCGATAATGTCACGGCTAACCTGGTGGCTGAACTTTGTGACTTTGTCCTCACCCATAACTATTTCACATTTGGGGACAATGTATACCTTCAAATTAGCGGCACTGCGATGGGTACCCACATGGCCCCACAGTATGCCAACATTTTTATGGCTGACTTAGAACAACGCTTCCTCAGCTCTCGTCCCCTAATGCCCCTACTCTACTTGCGCTACATTGATGACATCTTCATCATCTGGACCCATGGAAAAGAAGCCCTTGAGGAATTCCACCATGATTTCAACAATTTCCATCCCACCATCAACCTCAGCCTGGACCAGTCCACACAAGAGATCCACTTCCGGGACACTATGGTGCTAATAAGCGATGATCACATAAACACCACCCTATATCAGAAACCTACTGACCGCTATTCCTACCTACATGCCTCTAGCTTTCATCCAGATCACACCACACGATTCATTGTCTACAGCCAAGCTCTACGATATAACCACATTTGCTCCAAACCCTCAGACTGAGACAAACACCTACAAGATCTCTATCATGCATTCTTACAACTACAATACCCACCTGCTGAAGTGAAGAAACAGATTGACAGAGCCAGAAGAGTACCCAGAAGTCACCTACTACAGGACAGGCCCAACAAAGAAAATAACAAAATGCCACTAGCCATCACCTTCAGCCCCCAACTAAAACTTCTCCAATGTATCATCAAGGATCTACAACCTATCCTGAAGCATGACCCATCACTCTCACAGATCTTGGGAGACAGGCCAGTCCTTGCTTACAGACAGCCCTCCAACCTGAAGCAAATACTCACCAGCAACCACACACCACACAACAGAACCACTAACCCAGGAACCTATCCTTGCAACAAAGCCCGTTGCCAACTCTGTCCACATATCTATTCAGGGGACACCATCATAGGGCCTAATCGCATCAGCCACACTATCAGAGGCTCGTTCACCTGCGCATCTACCAATATGATATATGCCATCATGTGCCAGCAATGCCCCTCTGCCATGTACATTGGTCAAACTGGACAGTCTCTACATAAAAGAATAAATGGACACAAATCAGACATCAAGAATTATAACATTCAAAAACCAGTTGGAGAACAGTTCAATCTCTCCGGTCACTCGATTACAGACCTGAGGGTGGCTATCCTTCAACAAAAAAACTTCAAAACCAGACTCCAGCGAGAGACTGCTGAATTGGAATTAATTTGCAAACTGGATACAATTAACTTAGGCTTGAATAGAGACTGGGAGTGGATGAGTCATTACACAAAGTAAAACTATTTCCCCATGTTATTTCTCCCCCCACCCCACCCCCCACTGTTCCTCAGACATTCTTGTTAACTGCTGGAAATGGCCCACCTTGTTTGTCACCATGAAAGGTTTTTTCCTTCCCCCTCCCCCCCACTGGTGATGGCTTATCTTAATTGATCACTCTCCTTACAGTGTGTATGATAAAACTCATTTTTCATGTTCTCTATGTGTGTATATAAATCTCCCCACTGTATTTTCCACCAAATGCACCCGATGAAGTGAGCTGTAGCTCACGATAGCTTATGCTCAAATAAATTTGTTAGTCTCTAAGGTGCCACAAGTACTCCTTTTCTTTTTGCAAATACAGACTAACACGGCTGCTACTCTGAAACCTGTACTACCAGATAGTATTATCACCTTTTTATTACCTCTTTTCTTGTGATAGTTTCTTATTCAAATATGCAAAAGTACCTCAATATCCTTTTACAAAAGTTCAGCTGATAAGTTAGCACAGGTGCTCTACTTACCAGAAGAATTACTCTACCTATAATTTTTCAACTGTCTCCACTAACCTTGACTTAAAAAAAAAAAAGGGCCAAACAAAACAAAACAAAAGACAAAGCAGAAATATCTGAGCTCCTAAAAGAGTTGAGAACAAATACAAATAAGATTACATTTCCGTAACTTGCAAATCCCCTTGGATGTCACATCACTGCCTGTGATGCAATGCAGCCCTCAGCAGATGGAGAAAATGTACAGAAAAGCAGGAGCTAAAATCTGCTCTCAGTTACACCAGTGTAAACCCAGAGCAACTCCGCTGTAGCCAATAGAATTAATCTGGATTGTCATTTGGGCAACTGAGAGCAAAATTCAGCCCAAGATGCCTAACTAGTCAAAAAGAAAAGGAGTATAAAGGGCTTGCTCTGCCCTCCCCCGACCTGGCACTCCTGCCGGGGAGCTGGGTCAAGGCAGGAGTGCTGGGTGGGAGAAGTGGGTCGGGGCGTGGGGCCACCAATTTTTCTGGAGGGCCCCCAATTGGCCCTGTTGGTCCAGTAGCTAATCCGCCACTGTATGCTGTTCTAGTTGAGACTGAATGCACTGAGGAAATGTAGCTGGACACCTTCCATTTCCAAACGGGATGAGAACTACTGTGTATGATTTGTCTGTCTCTTTAAGCGCCAATTAAGAACCTAGATTGATGGATATGAATAATGAGTCTACATCTAAAGAGAGATTTTCTGCAGAAAAGGGGAGGGGAAATAGGCAGATAAGGTACCATGTCTCTGATGATCAGAAAACAGGAAATCATTGCAACATACAATTTGAAGTGACTTTTAAATATTATAAAAATTATCCATCAGATTTTATGAATAGAAAATATTCGATAGCATGCAACCTAGTCAGCATTTTAGTGTCTGACGCATTATAGGCAGAATCCTTCCTAGCATATGCTTCAGTTGTGATTTTAGTAAATCTGCAAGAAACTTTGGGAAGGCATTTGGGGTCCCCCTTTTGTTCTGAATAATGGGGCCTACACAGCAGCCAGATTCTGGTCTCATTTATACTAGTGTAAACCCTGAATAACTCCTTTGATTTAATTGGAATAACTCTAGATTTATCACTGTAACTGAGATCAAAGCTGGTCTAGTGCCTTCAAATGGATTTTCTTGTTATGTTATTAAATCCTTATCTCAGAAACAGTTAAGCTCAGAGTTCCCTCTTTGGTGTTTGTCAACTACAGTCTATTTACAGGTTTTAGAGTAGCAGCCCTGTTAGTCTGTATTCACAAAAAAGAAAAGGAGTACTTGTGGCACCTTAGAGACTAAGAAATTTATTTGAGCATAAGCTTTCGTGAGCTACAGCTCACTTCATCGGATGCATTCAGTGGAAAATACAGTGGGGAGATTTATATACACACACAGAGAACATGAAACAATGGGTTTTATTTATTTACAAGAATCCACAAACAGCTTCCAATATAAATTAGCTCTTTAGGGTCCAATGATAAGTACTATGTGGGGAACTTTTCCATAAACAAGATCAGTATCTGGATTCTCTCATCTCTATGGAATATCCAGGATCTTTATGTTATTAGTGCATTGTCAATTGCTAATGGCAACATGCTGATTTGACTTAGCAAAGGCTTTACTTATGCTGAGTTTTGTCATCATCCTGACTGTTGTACAGTGAAATCAGCCAGGAGCTGCCCGAGATGATATATCATTCCCACTATGCTGTTCACTCTGGCTGTAATTCCATACAGTCTGTTTTCAAACACTGTGTGATCTTGACAGGCAATGTTGTTTTCACTTTGCAGTTACTCCATGAGCTCCCTCCGTTCCTTTGTGTGTGGGGCCTTTGAGGAGGCTCTTCATTTGTGGATCCTGAAAGCTACACAGTTTCACTGACCCACACAATTTAAAGAGTCATTTTTATTAGATACTCGAGCAAAGTCAAACATAGCTGCTGACAAGAGAACTTCTTTTCGCTGATGGCGCCATGCTCATCGTACACAGAGGAGCTCCAGCAACTTTGCACTAGTTTGTCATAAAATTGGACTAACCATCCGTTCAAATAAGACAATGATTATGGCACAAGATGTGTTGGCTGCTCCAGATGTTCCAAGAACTAACGCTATGCTAGAAGTTGTGCAGAAGTTCTGCTATCAAAATATCAGATACTGTTGATCCTAATCTCTAGATGGTGAGCTTAATTTTTGTATCAGAAAGGCAGCTACCACATTCAACCAACTGACCAAGCATGTATGGGATAACAGGAAATTAACATTGAACAGCAAGATATGAATCTACCAGATGTGTGTTTTGAGCACATTGCTGCATAGTACTGAGATCTGGACCTCCTACAGCAGGCTTGAGAGAAAGCTAAACATTTTCCACACTCGCTTTCTTCACCATAGTCTACACATCAAGTGGGAAACCAAAGTTTCTGACACTGAAGTACTTGAGAAAGCAAAATTGCCAAGTCTAATCACAAATCTCAAACTCGGACTCTCTATTGGCTTGGTCAGCTGCACTAGATGGACAATGTACACATTCCAAAGAATCTCCTGTATGAAGAACTTGCAAATTTTCCAAGGCCACTGGGCCAACATAAGTTCAGGTTCAAGGACATTTACAAGAGGAACCTGAAAACTTTCAACATCGACACCACAAGCTGGGAAGATGCAGCTAGCAACAGGTTGTACTGGGCCAGGGAATCAAAGTGGCTGAAGAGACGGGGTTGAGAGACAGGAAAATGAAGAGGAAAGTGCAGCTGCCCTCATGAACTAGTAGTGTGCCAGCTTTCATTCTCCGGGCCTGCTCCTTACACTGGCATTATTTGTGGCAAGGACTGTCACTTGAGAATTGGACTTTTTAGCAACTTGCGATGCTGCAGCGTGACACACAGTAATTGAACTGCTTTGGTGCTTGCACCATTATCTTTTGACATGAACAATTGCCCCATGAGCTTTATACCATGGTAACAGTGCCTAACAAATATCTTACATGATAAGTCCAATCGATCCTGTATTTGCAGTTTTCCATGGTGGATGTATGAATAGGCTCAGCATTGTTTTTCACCTCCGAGAAGTGGAAATATTCCAAAATAAAATAAGAAAGTGACTAGCGCCAACCAGAAGCCTGTAGGGTGGTTAGCTCCTTCTCCTTGAAGAGCTCCAGGCACATTCAACCATCTGTGGGAATTAGCCCCTCTCTGATTGATAAGCACACCTCACCATCCTCTGTAAGGGTAAGTTCCAATCAGATTCAGCCATCCTCCAGGGCAGTGGTTCTCAAACTTTTGTGCTGGTGACCCCTTTCACATAGCAAGCCTCTGAGCGTGACACCCTCTCCCTTATAAATTAAAAACACTTTAAAATATATTTAACACCATTATAAATGCTGGAGGCAAAGCAGGGTTTGGGGTGGAGGCTGACAGCTCGCAATCCCCTCTGTAATAACCTCACGACCCCCTGAGGGGTCCCGACCCCCAGTTTGAGAACCCCTGCTCTAGGGGAACAAAGGCTTCTTCCCATATTTTGATTATTATCATTTTCAGTTTTAGTTACAATTATCTGGAAAGTATTTTCTTTCCTTTCTCCCTTTTTCAGTAGCTCAAAAGTATGAAGATGACGTTACTTCCACAAGTTAACCAATCAACTATGTATTTTAATATTTCTAAGAAAAAAACTGAAAGATGGGCCTGAAGCTTGTGGGTTTTTGTTTACAGTTGTATCTAAGTTGATAAATCCCAGAGTTTGAGAAATCATACAAACAAAGAGATATCCAGTAGCACAGGAAAACTGTACAATATGTAGCTATCATCATTCGCTGGATAGACAAAACAACTATAGTTCATCAGGAGGACTCTTGCTGGAAATATTTTGTCTGAAGCCAGAGCTGACTGTGACTGACCTTTCACAGCTGGCACAGTAAGAATGCAATGTTGCTGAACTGTCAGAACTTCTGTAACAAGACCAAATCCCTTCTGATAAGGAGAGTCAAAAGCACTGGGCTTCTCATGACCTACTAATAACGCTTCATGACCCCACTGGTGGGTTACAAATCGGATACATAGTTTGAGAACGACATCTGTGCTATATACGGCACCTGCTTCCCGGTAACATCCTTTTGTTTTCTCAGTGTTAGCCGCTTAACAATCAAAAGTTCAAATTTCCCAAGACTTTGGCTTTAGTTACACAGGAAGGGGATAGCTTTCATTTCCAATCACAGTCTTCTAACATGAACTGTCCAGAGAGCCTCATCATAATTATGTCAACAAATAGTCTGACAATTCACTCATAAATAATACATTGCTGCTCCACTTCGTACGCTGCTGTTAAATGCACAAGTTAGATGTTTTAGTAACATTGCAACTCTAGTTGAATGTGTGTGAATGAAATAGCAATTTTGCACATAAGAGTCAAAGTGCACACATTCTTTGTTGCTGGCATTTTGTAGGACGGAAAACAAACAGACAACAGATGAGCTAATCCTTTACACCTAATTGCCCTTCTCGTCAAAAACATAATCTAGTTTCTAAATAAAAAAAAGTTTAAATGATATATGAAAATTGGTCCTTGCACATAAGGCATTAGTGACTCAAGTGCACAATGGACTGCAGCAACAAAAGAAGACTATGTAGATAGACAGGCACACAGAAGATTTTGGCATGCACTCTGTTGTATTTGATTTGTATTAATGGTGGGAAATAATTTTAATTCCATAAAGGTTCACTTAAAAAAATCATTGCTCAATGATTGTGAGGCACCCAAATACTACAGTAATTAAGCCATATAAGTATCTAAGATAAATTAAAATTGATTTTTTTAAAAATCTAACATGTAAATACCAAATAAATCCAAACCACAATATATACTTCCCACCCCAAACAAATACGCTCCTGTAGGAGATACGTAGCTCAGCAATGAGTGCAGAGAATGTCTTGTATGAAAATCAATGTATTCAACCTTTATGATGCTTATCTAAACTCAGACCCCAAACACTCTGAAATATATCCATTGCTTCCAAGGTGAAGAAGCAGCCAAACAAATAATGAGGAGTCACTCAGAGGTGCCCCCACAAAGAAAACAAAATGAAAGAAACAAGGATGAAGCAGTCTGATAAATTCTTTCCTCTCTGGGCTTTTTTATTTATAACAGGATAATTTTGAAGATGGGCTATTGATCTTTCTGCTCCATCTGTACCTGGTCAGAGGAAATAGATGGGAATCACTCCTCACCCCAAGTATCCCCATTGTGCTGATGTGTAAAACTCCAAAAAGAAAAGGAGTACTTGTGGCACCTTAGAGACTAACAAATTTATTTGAGCATAAGCTTTCGTGAGCTACAGCTCACTTCATCGGATGCATTCAGTGGTCTCTAAGGTGCCACAAGTACTCCTTTTCTTTTTGTGATTAGAGACTAACACGGCTGCTAATCTAAAACTCCAAAGAATCACATAGATGGAGCTGCAGAAAGAGATCTTAACATTCACCACATCTCTTTTCATTGCAGTTCCTGACCTAATTACCCATGTAGATTTCACAGCACAAGTCAACATCTTTTTTGGTGAAGGTGAAGGGTTTGATCCAAAGCACACAAAGGGAGTGGAAAGACTCCCACTGATTTCAATGGGTTTTGTATCAGGCCTTAAGTGAAGCATTTGGAATACTGGTGTGTCCTTACTCTGTGCTTAGATTTCAGAGTTTTATAATTGTATTTACTATCTTCCAGAAGCCAGCAGGTTTGGGGGGAGGAGTCAGGTTAGATAGTCATGGTGGTCCCTTCTGGCCTTGGAATCTGAATCTATGGTTCCCCTTGTTCATAGGCCCTGGGGAGAATGGGAAGCTCTGCATTAACCTCACCATGTGCATAACACTTGCATCAAGACAATGACTACAATCAAACGGCAAGCTTTAGAGCTTCAGCCAGTCGCCTGCAGAGGTCAGAAAGGAATTTTTTCCCCAATGCACAATTGGCTGAATGTATTCTAGGTGTTTTTGTTGTTGTTTCTTCGCCTTTCTCTGCAGCATCAGAGATGGGCCACAGCTGGAGGAGAAACACTGAAAGGGCTGGAGCAATGCTCTGAGGAGGTACAAGGAATCCTCTTTCTTAGGTGACTGGATAGTGGATCTTGCCCACATGCTCAGGTTATCAAACTAGATTTGTGGTCAGGAAGCAATTTTCCACCTGGTCAGATTGGCAAGGACCTTGGCAGTTTTTCACTTTCTTCTGCAGCACGGAGGATGGATTGCCAGCTGGGATCACTTAATCAATTCCTGGCCATGTCAGGGGCCTCAGTCACTGGTGGTGCCTCAAGGCTCCTGTTCTCTGCCTGTGGCACACAACAGTTTAGCCTCCTGAGGACTGAAATGCTTTAGTCTAGCTAAAGTCATTGGGCTCTGTATGGGGGTATTTGGGTGAAATTTAATATCTATGATAGACAGGAGGTCAGACTAGATAATCTAATGGCCCCCTTTGGCCTTAAAATGACAACATTTCTAGTCAAAATTTTCTTGCTAGCTGTTGAGACCATTTCTATGGGTTTCACATTGTGACTATGTAAATTGTGAGATATTGTCATCTGGATAGAGGCCCTCACTGAAGGAGAACAAGAGGCATCCGCCTCCCTCTGTTCTCCACATGATGGGGAGAAAGCATCCAGCAGTATTTCATTCAGGTCTTGGGCATGTTCACTGATGGCACATCTGGTGGGTGAGTATAGCTGGCACTTGGCAGAACATGTCTGCAATTAATTGCCTGCGAAAGGAAGCCCTTATGCCCAGTCATTTGCTTTGTGACAGTTCATTTGCAGATCTATCCAGAGATCACTTCAGTCCACCCCAGACCACGAGAGAAGAGAAAACTCTGATGTCACGTTTCAGAGATTAAAGTGAATGTACACGTGTGAGGTACCAGTGTAGTGGCACGATATGAAATACAGTGTTGCTGAGCATTGCTCAGCAATGGAATGCCATCACACATCCGTGTCGAGGGGAAGACTGCCACCAGCATCTTGGATGTATTTAGTGAGAGTCCGTACTTTGCTATACCAGGTGAGTGCGTGCAAAGCAATGAGTGGAGCAAGGCTACTGGTACAAGTGATAACCGATGTGTGTCTTCATAAAGGGAAGACTTTCCTTCCACATCTGATCCACAACTGAATGACTTCCCTGTTCCCACCTCACTTTCTAACTAATGAAGTTGTGACGGGCTTCCCTTCAGGAGTGCAAAGCAATGGAAGGGGATCCCTCTTCCCAGCCACTGAGCAGGCTGCCTCCAGAGGTTTAATTTAAACACTTTAAAATTCTTTCATCTCAGTAGTTGTAAAATGCAGAGAAGAATCAGCCTAATTCTCATGTTATTTAGGCCCTGCTTCAGGAAAGCATCCTTATTCAGGGCAGCGCTCAGTCACATTTAAATCTGTATGTGAGCTCCATAAGCAAGTGCTTAAACGCTCTCCTGAATCAGGGCTTTACATGGGGGTCAGTCAGGCATTTCCTCACTGAACTCAATGAGACTGGAGCATATGTTTGAGTACCTTGCTGAACCAGGGCCTTATAGAGATTTTGTCATGGTTATTCTTAGTAAAAGTCATGGACAGGTCACGGGCAATAAACAAAAATTCACAGAAGCCGTGACCTGTCTGTGACTTGTGCTGCTACAGCTCCCTGGTGGCTGGGAGCTGTGGGGTTCCCCCTCTGCCCACAGCGTCTGGGAGCTGCAGAGTGTCTATATTTCCCAAAGAGAAAACGGGACACCCCAGCCGCTTGCCCCAGGCGTCCCCCTCCCCCTCGTACGAGACTGTCGCCTGTCACTGGAACCCTGAGGAGGCCCCTTCAGGAATCTGTCACCTGTCCCTGGAACTTTGCAGGGGGCCCCCTGTCACTTGTCGCTGCTGTTGTCTGTCCCTGGAACCCTGCCAGGGCCCCGCTGGCTGTCAGCTCCAGAACCCTGCAGTCCGTGGGGCTGAAGCAGAGAATGTCCTGGAGATCTCTGGAAGTCACAGATTCCAAGACTTCCATGACCTCCCTGACATAAATGTAGCCATAACTATGAGTCATGTCCACTACCAGTTTTCTAAACAAAGCTTCATGTTGTTGGAGCAGGTAACTACCTAAAATCTAACAATGAAAATACTTTCCTATGCCAAGTCCTATAAGAACACTAACTAATTTATCTCAGTGCTGATGATTATGAGTGATACCACTAATAATACTCCTTTCGACAGATGAGGAAACGGGAGGCAAACAGGCTAACGTCCAGATTTTAAAGGCTTTTAAGCGTTGCTTCACTAAGCATTGCAAGGTCTACGTGATTAAGGAGCCCTAAGCTCATTTTCAAAAGTGACAGACACTTTGGCTCCTGAGTCCCATTGACTTTCAAAATAAATACATTAAGGAAAATATAATACAAGTAATTGCAACAAAACTACACACAATGACAAAACCAGTGCAACAGGGAGTTCATACAGAGAGCACTGTGTGCAGTCCAGGCACTGCTGATTTACACCAATGTTTGGCACTATTTTGCTATTACAGGCAACGTTTGCAATTTGTTCATTTCGAATGAAGACTTACGCATATGTTATTTAGTGCTGTCTCTTTTGTGACTACTGACTGATCCAGCCCTAGCTATAAATAGAAAATGATACCTCACATACATTACCATGTACTGTAACCTATGCTAAGACTGTATGGTAAAGGAGAGGAAATGAGCAAAGGAAGTGGTGTATCTTATGGGAACATATAAACCTAGCAGCGCCCTGCAAGTCAGTTTCACTAACAGCCAAGGAGAGATTCAGAGAGGTCTTTTAAGAACAAGCAGGAAAGGCGTACTGATTGCTATGAATGTAAATCAACAGGTGCATTGTGGGTCTCATAGCACACAGAAACAATGTTCAACTTGGGGAGAAAAAAGTGATGAAATTCCTGAGATGCTTAAAGTCAGAACACAGCAGGGGATGGGTGGAGACAGGGAGGAGCACAGGCCAGAGGTATACAGCTGAGACCAGCGTGAGATGGAAAACAAGGGGAAATTTCTATAATGCTGAAACACAAGTCAGAACCAGGGACACAAGCAGAGGGAGAGAAGGAGTGCACACTGCGAAGAGGGCTGAACTGCTGGAAAATCCTGAAGAACCTTTCTTATATATTTTTACATGTTGAGCTGTAAATTAAGTCTGATGACAGTTTCTATTCGATGAAAGCTTTTGACTAGCAATACACTTAAAGATGTATTCTGTGGAATGGTAGTAAACAGGATACATTTAATTTATACTAAAAGATAACCGCTGCTTATCAATGTTAAACTAAACTGGAAGTCAGTGCTGCACAAACAAAATCAAGTCTTCTGAAGACCAGAAGGATGGTCTTGTGACAGATGTCCCAATTTTATAGGAACAGTCCTGATATTTGGCACTTTGTCTTATATAGGTCCCTATTACTTGCCATCCCGTCTTGATTTTTCACTCTTGCTGTCTGGTCACCCTATCTTGTGGTTAAGGCATTAGGCTTGTGAGATGTGGATTCAATTCTTGGCTCTGCCTGTGCAACCTTAGGAACTGCCTGAGTTCAGTGTTTCTCACTTTGGCATCTGTAAAATGAGGCAATGATAATACTTCACTCCCTCCAAGAGATGTTGTGAGATTAATATAATTAGTCTGTGAGGTGCTCAGGTATCTTGGTGAATGAAGGCTACATAAGCAGACAGAGCATGTTACAGTTAGTATCATTGCTGCTCTGTATTACATAAAGTGCTGGCAGAACTGCAAACAGAAATCAGTCTAGATGAAGCAAAGTTTGACCCTCGCAGCTGCTGGCTGAGATCAAGTTGAGGCATTATTATCAGCTTTATAAATCATCCTCCCCCCTCACCTTTAAGGTCCAGTCCTCCTGCTGCTGACACCAATGGGAAAACTCCCTTTGACTTTAATAGGAGCAAGATTGGGTCCTCTGCATTTGCGTTTTATCTGTGAAGATTTGATTGACTTCAGTAAAAGCTCATTGGCTTTGAAAACAGTGCACGTTTAAGCTAAGGGATAACATCTAATGTATCTGAGAGACAGTGAGCATATCTGTATTTGGGGAGCGAAATAAATTCTTTGTAAGAGCTAGGGATGATTGCATAAAGTGGCAGAATCATGATGAATCACTTTTACAGTACCCAGGCAAACACTAATGGGTAAAGAATGAAAAGGAATTGGTTATTCCAAAACAGACACACATCACATATCTGTCTCAGTCTATCCATATCCTTCACTCATGCTTGTGCTCTGTGTAATTTAATAAAGGCTGTAATTAATTGGTAAAAATACCTCAGATCTTTTTATTGGGGTCCTACAATAGCTTCTATGTAGATGTTTAATCTATGAAAAATAAAATTCTGTTATCTATAAGAGATTACATACCAATCTATTCATTATCTAAAATAAAGATATAAAAGGTGATACTAACGAGAATCTGTGCAAATGCCCACAGGAGTGTGCCAAGAATCCCACAAACTGCATTGCAATAAGTTCAAAAATCATATCAGCCTGCTTAAACCCTCTTATAACATGTAGTGATTCAATCCGCCCTAAACCAGATGGAGAGAGCTACCTGGAGACTCTTCCCTTCCATAACAGTGCAGAGCAGCTGCAGTGGTTCCTGTCCCATGCCCAGCCTCCCAGCTTTACAGTCAAAAAGAAGTATTGAGGCCCTGATTCAGCAAAGTATTTAAGCACACAAGACCTGACACTGAATCAGGTGCTCTCTTTACTTTGCAATTTTGAAAATTTAAAATATTTTAGTAGCTCAAAATAGAATCTGTGCACTGTACCTCAAGGAGGTACAGACACCTGAAATATCCTGGCTATCCCTCAGATCCTGCAATTCACCCTCCACCGCTGAGTGCAGTGCCAACACTTGGGATTTTTATTGCAATATTTGATTTTTTCTTACAGCCCTTGCTGCAAAAATCACGTGATTGTGCACAAATCTCAGCTTTCCTTTAAAAATATTTTTTTTTTAAAAAAGTTTCTAGCTTTCTTGGGTGCAGAGAAAAGTCTGAAAACATGAAACAAATGCACCCTAAAGGCCCAGAAACCAGAAGGCAAATAGAAAGAATCCAACATTTATTATTAAAAAACAACAGCCCCTCATAGGTTTAAAGACTTCATTCTTTGTATAAGAACTGAGCTCAATCCCTAATGTGCTGGCAATCCCCATCTACTGTTAGGAGTTATCAGACAGCCTTTAGCGTACTTTGATCTATGCTAAGGGACTGGTCTGGTGCACAGAAGCACCAGATTACAGGGTGTGCAAAAATCACCTTTGTATCCCCTCCTTCTACACTGAGTGCTCTAATCTGCGTCAGTTGTGCTCTCTGTTCCCTAGTCACACCCGCAACAGCAGCAGCTGGGAGGCTGGGTGTGGGACAGGAACCACTGCAGCAGCTCTGCACTGTTATGGAAGGGAAAAGTCTCCAGGTAGCTCTCTCCACCTGGTTTAGGGCGGATTGAATCACTACATTTATAAGAGGGTTTAAGCAGGCTGATATGATTTTTGAACTTATTGCAATGCAGTTTGTGGGATTCTTGGCACACTCCTGTGGGCATTTGCACAGATTCTCGTTAGTATCACCTTTGATATAAAAGGTTTGACATTTATTAATTAACAGAGCAGCATGTGACAGGGATGGTGTGTGACCAGGAACAGTACCACAGTTTGTTTTTTTCCTGTGGAAACATGAAAGTTACTAGGGGGCTTGGTTTAATTTCTGTATATCCTATAGCGATAAAGCAATACAGGTCCCATTCCTAAAATCCCAACACAGTTTGTTCAAGTTTAATGCTTCTTTGTTCTCTGCCCCTAGGCTCACTGACTCAGTCACTCTTTTTTTTGTGGATGAACCTGCTTCTTTCCTTGACTGGAAGATAGGATCGCTCAAGAGGATGACTAGAGCCTGTGTTACAATAGAAATGCAGTTCTATTTTGCTGCTCCCAAAAAGACTCAGGTTTCCTTGTGGTTTGTTTCCCACTCTGCAATTTGTTGCTGCTTCACATCCAATTCTGCCACCCAACTGCAAATAGGCTGAGCAGACAAGGCTCTGTCTGTGCACTCTGCATGTAGGTGGTACATGTACATACCAGAGGAGAGCGATGCCAAGAGATGATGCCTCTTGTTTTCTTGTCCAGGCTCCAGGCACAGACTCCAGATGTACTTGTACCACAGAGTACCAGTGTTTGTAGGACTGGAGACACAATTGCCAGAATATGAACAAAATAATGAACCACTCCTCTGAAAGCTTCCATTCCCTCTATTGTCACTGATAGCCACAACATGCATTTCTGATGCAAAAATCTCTCCCTCAGTTCAGAATAAATTTCATGTCTACAGTCCCAGTTGGATGAATAAAGCTTTGCTCTCTACAGTACATTTCCAGTCATGAACATCCTTTAATGTGAACTAGTCCACTACATACAATCTATGCAACAGCTTTGAAATAAAACCAGAGGGTAAACATATAGTTCTACCTTGTGTTTTGGGCAAGTGAAGCAAGGTGGTACACTGAAATGAGTGGCATTTCTCTGTCTGTCCTAGAAATTTTCTAGGCATCAATGGCCAGCACCTAACTGCTTTTTGTGAAAATTCACACCTGGAAGGGGAAAATGGGAACACCTGGAGTTTCTTGTATCAGGTTAGCCATTAACACATTCCAGCATAACAATACCCCCACCCCAGTTATGCCCATCCTTTCACACAGTTTTAAAATGTTGCAATTTGGCAGACTTATTGCCCAGCCAAAAAGCTAAGCAGTAGGTATGGAGGGGGGAATGAGCTTCTGGCATGGGAAGAGGGGAGAATCGGGTTCACTTGGCAGGGGGAAAATGGAGGACAAAGGGGGACACGCAGGGCCCCTGCCAT
The DNA here is from genome assembly GCF_009764565.3 of Dermochelys coriacea. Classification (NCBI taxonomy): domain Eukaryota; kingdom Metazoa; phylum Chordata; order Testudines; family Dermochelyidae; genus Dermochelys; species Dermochelys coriacea. The sequence continues at coordinate 200,708,506 of NC_050069.1, forward strand.
GGTGATTAAGGGGGGGCACAAAAAGCCCCTGGCAGAGAGGAAATTGGGGGGAATTACAGGAAGTCCCTGAAATAGAGGATGGGAGGGTGGCACACAAGGATCTTGTGTGAGGGTTAGAGGGATGCAAGGAGCCCCTCGGGTGTGTACTGCACCCGGCCTACAGATGCAACCGAGTGTGTGACTCATTTGGTTCCTGTTTTTATGCAGCTCTTCCATTGCCAAATAAGAAAACTTACCCTCCCCCTACAGTGCACCATTTTAAGCAGTTATTGCATTTGGAGGGTGGTTCAAGTCACCTCTCCTTCAGTTTTGTGCCCTGGAACATTATGTATGGGAAACAAGTGCATAACCACCTACTGAACAATCACCTAAGTATGTCTCTAGGATACACTAGGTTAGCTTAGGCCAGGGCAAGAAAAACACGCTACACATTCAAGTTCAGCAGCTTGGTCCAAACGAAGAAAGGCAAAAAGGCTTCTTCCAGCCAAATTTCAATAAACAGAAAAGAAATCTTGGCATTAGGAATTTTTCAAAACCTTAAAAAGCTTGGCTACTCTCTGATGCTCCAGCCCTCTACCTTACTCTAGTTCCTCATTAATGACCCAATTATCTCACTCCAGCTAAATTCAGCCACATTCCCTTCCTCCCTCCCCCCAACTCCGTGGCTGGGTTTGATGGCAATCATTGCTTGAGAGGAAGCAGCTGAAAGCTGGCTGTGCTGCAGGAAAGAATTTTAACTCTCTTCCTGTCAACTATGAAGCAAGGTTTTTCTGCCCCCGGCAGCATGTAATTGCTCAAAGGAGCACTGTTAGCTGAAAAATCATATGTAGTCCATCAACTCACTTCTTTACCTATGTTACTAGTGACACTTTAGATTATTAACAGGTTTCAGAGTAGCAGCCGTGTTAGTCTGTATTCGCAAAAAGAAAAGGAGTACTTGTGGCACCTTAGAGACTAACAAATTTATTAGAGCATAAGCTTTCGTGAGCTACAGCTCACTTCATCGGATGCATTTGGTGGAAAAAGCAGAGGAGAGATTTATATACACACACACACAGAGAACATGAAACAATGGGTTTGAATTTACTTTTCTCTGTCCTTTTTACATTTTGGATTTCTGTCAGCTTGGACAATGAAAATCAAGGCCTGTAAGGCAATCTCACTCTTGGATATAATCAGTTTTATGTTTAGGGTATCAATGCTGCACTGTTGGGTTGCAAATGTTGCAGGGGAACGTTTGTTTAAAAACAAATGCTTCTGTTAAAAAATGCATACTGATGACAGGCACTTTTATTAGGAGAGATGCTTGAAAAATAAATGGAAATGAATATATGATGGGCAATCAGTTGTGTGGACAAAAGCGGCTTGGGCAAATATAGTCCCATTAGTGGGGCTACTCACAGTAATAAATTTGAGCATGTGCGTAGTGTCTGCAAGGCCAGCCTGAATATCCTTTTTAACCTTTTTTTTTTCCTGCTGAAATTATTCATCTACTTTGACACAAGACTGTTGAATCTGGAAAAAAGTCAAAGCCAAAAAACAGCCATGTAAGGACCTGATCCTGCAAAACACACATACATACTTAACTTTATGCACTGTATGTAGTTCTTTGTAAAGTTAACCACATGGGGAAGGGCTTTGCCAGCATGAGGTCTAAGAATTTAGGCTCACATCTTGCCATTGGATCTGCTTGGGTGGCCTCTTATGTCCACAAAGGGCCCTATTAATTTCAGACGGGATCTGCACAGAGGTAAGGGGCCACCTGCATAGATCCTCTTTCTAGATTAGAGTCTTTCACAGAAGCTGAGGAGAAAGTTAAACTGATTTTTGTTAGTGAAGCCTCTGCTTCATTGTACCAAAGGAGCTGAGTTAAAAACTGAGACTAATTCCGACAACTACTTCTATATTAGTCAGATGGAAGTAAACCTTGTTTACCTCACAGGATCATAATAAGTCTTCCCCTTTCTCCGTAGTAATTTAGAAATGCTGGGCTGTACTGCCAATCCATGATCACATGTGTCTATTTTCTTCCAAACCACCACATATTCTTGGAGCAATTCTGGACTGTTTAAAATTAGCAGGTTTTTTTGCATTCACAAACCTTTAAAATAAAATATAGATTCATTGTCCAGTTCAAAAAGATTTTTACAATGGGCTTAGGGAAACCAGGTAATGCAGGAGATTGGTAATGGCTTCTGGAGTTTTTCACTGGACTTTGCTTGTTTAGGTTAGGAGTCTAGGTCCATTACTCATTGGCCTGTTGTTACCATCTGAAGGATGTTTTGTAGCTATGCAAAATGAAGTTGTGCTAGGAGGTTTCAGTCCAGTTCCTATGGCCCTGATTGTATGAACACTTGGGTTATGTCTACATTAGGAGTAGTTTACCAGTGTGGGAATACCGTTATACTATAAGAGCAAAGCACTCCTACTGTGGCTGCAGCATATATTGGTAAACCTGTACTTTCGTTGTTACAGCTTATCTTCTTCTCTTCTTCTCTTCTTCCCCAGCACCACGTGAAATAAACTATACTGGTAAAAGAGTAAATGCCAGTTTAACTGCATCTAAGCTAGGGGCTTTTGCCAGCCCAGGTCTATCAGTCAGAGATCACAGCTCTGCACGCCCCTGACTGAGTGATAGTGGCAGAAGTCTGTGGTGTAGGTATTACACGTATATGCTTAATATTAAATTCAGCATACGCATAAACATTTGCAGGATCAGGCCTTTAGTGCAATCTCAGCAGAGAGGCTAAGCACTGGATGGGAATGAAGCAGCAATTGAACAAGCCTATAGGGCAGGGGTGGGCGAACTACGGCCTGCGGGCCGGATCTGGCCCATCAGGGCTTTGGATCCAGCCCGCGGGATTACCCCCCATGGTACTGCAAGCCCCGCACCACTCTCAGAAGTGGCTGGCACCACGTCCCTGGGGCCCCTGGGGGAGGGGGAGCAGAGGGCTCCATGCATTGCTCTTGCCTCCACGCACTGCCCCCCCGCAGCTCCCATTGGCCGGGAACTGGGAACCGTGGCCAATGGGAGCTTCGGGGGAGGTACCTGGAGGCATGGCAAGGGCAACGCATGGAGCCCTCTGCCCCCCCTCCCTCAGGGGCCCCAGAGATGTGGATCTGGCTGCTTCCTGGAGTGGTGCAGCGTGGGGCCAGGGCAGGCAGGCATGGAGCCTGCCCTGGTCCTGGTGCATGCCGCTGTCACCCCAAAGCCCAAACCCTCCTGCACCCCTGCCACCAACTCCCTGCCCTAAGCCCCCTGCCTGCACCTCGCACCCCTCCTGCATCCCAACCCCCTGCCCTGAGCCCCCTGCTGCACCCCGCACCCCAACCCCCTTCCCTGAACCCTCTCATACACCCTGCACCCCTCCTCTGCCCCAATCCCTTGCCCTGAGCCTGTACCTGCACACCACACCCCCTCCCGCATCCCAACCCCCTGCCCTGCATACAGTTTCCCCACCCAGATGTGGCCCTTGGCCCAAAAAGTTTGCCCACCCCTGCTATAGGGAGTCCCTCCAAGCCTATGAGGCTGAGACTCACTATTAGAACAACAAAAGATTTCTAAACTCTGCGCTATTCATTTAGCCCCTTCCAGTAGGACTTACTTCACTTTAATATATTATACTTTTCCACCGGTGTCTAGATAAAAGCCTGAGATTTCTCCTTCTCTGGGTGGGGCCCAGAATTCCATGGCCACTCTCTCACATTCACTCTGTGGGCTAGAATAAAGTGGAACCATTACAAAGGCAACTGCTAAAAGCTGGAAGTTGAGTACTCAGTGAAAGTGGTGGCTCTTACTCAAACCTGGCTCTTGGATAGAGGATGGTGCTGAGGCATGGACCCTTTTTGAAGGGGTGGTGCTGCTTCCTGTGAGGCAGGAGATGAGGGATCATTTGTGGGAGGAGGCACTTGAAGGGCAGGAGTTCGGCACTGAAGAGCTCAGGAAGGTGCCAATACATATTTTACTAAAGTGCTGTGTAGTACTGCCCGGGAGTTGGCTCCATAGCGGACAGCCCTTTATTTTTGTTTCAGCTTGTTTATGATTGTAAGGTGACTTTTGTTATTTATTTCATTGATTTAGGTGAATTTAATATACTTAAATTGGGATTCACAAATGTTAAAATTTCTACTGATGCTTTTGCTGTTTCCAGTCTCTCTCCACTAGTTTCCATCCTTTTTTAAAATTAGTAAATGCTTCATTGTCAACTACTATTGGACCTTTACTGCCTACTTTTTTCTGTATTGTTTGAAATTACATCATACGTGGGCCACATTTCTAAGGCTCCTCTAAAATAAATGCCAGAGAATTCTGAATTACTCTTGTCCACTTTTTATTTACAGGAGGAATTTTAACATCATCTGCAGACTACTGACATATCATATAAAAATGTCTCAGAGGAGGCCAATTACAGATATAACCCCAATCCTGCAATGAAATGCATGTAGGCAGACCCCTGTGCTCACACCCAGCACAAGCAAGCTCCCGTGAGGTTTTACGTGGGGATAAGCATCTGTCTTCATGCAACTCGTTGCAGGCTCAGGACCACGTTGCAGGGATTTTCTTTGCACCCATTAATGTCATTCTACTAAATAACAGGCATTGTAAAAGTTATTTAACTTTGGAACCGCTACGGTCTAGAGAGCAAGTACATATTTAGACAATTTTAGGCAGTGTCATGGTGGTTTTGAACGACATACTGGGGAAGGGAGATATATTTCATTACAAATATTAATGGAAGCCAAAATTATCCTTTAAAATACAATCAGCATGGGTCTGATTTAATACAACAAAAGATCCTGCAAGTCCTTTGAAGAGAAAACAGTATGTCTGGGGCAAGTGCACATTTGCCTATGCTCACTCTCTGCTTTACAGTTATTTTACACTCATTTGCCAGGCTCCTGAAAAGAGAAACTATCTGTGCTTTTTCTATATTTTTAATGGTATATCTATCATGAGGATTATATCTCTGGAATTGCTACTGTGTGGAGTGAAGGTTCCCAAGCTGTGCTCTATGGACCACTCAAGCTCCACAGTGCACTTGGCTGGTGAGATATGGAGAACTGGCTGGTCCCATGGTGGCAGCTCTCCTCCTTGTTTACATTGAGGAGAAACAGGCCAGATGGAATGAGGAAGTGAAATGAAGAGCTAAAGTAGAGAGTGTGACTAATTTATTTCAAAAAGAACAAAGTATTTGTCACACCAAAAACAGCAAAAGATACATAAATATTTTCCTAATATTGCTTTTCAATGTCAGTAATTACCACAGTTGCCATGGGGATGTTATGCAACTCCCAAGAGGAATGGGGGAGGTGGTCTGCAAAGCAATCTTTCTATTAAGATGTGGTACACGTTGGAGTTAAGAGCTGAAGAACCAGCAGCAGAATGCCACGTGGTTGTAAGATTTCATAAATCCTGGCGAAATTTACCTGGTTTTAAGTTACACTATGAATTTGAAATACACCAAAGATACCATTAGGTTTTCTGAAATCTAGCTAAAGTGGGGGAGGTTTCTGGCTACACTTAAAAATCAAAATCAGATTAGTTCTTCCTGGTTTGGTATTTTGCTTTTGCTTGGCTGGGATCCTCCCCTCACCATGCTACTTTCTTCTGGGATGAGGGAGGATGGTACTCTTCTACTTTGCCCACCTCTGTTGTCTTCGGGTGGTGGCTGGTTAGATGTCAGAGATTTCTTGATCCTATAGTGCACTCTCTAGCATCTGAAATCCAGAGAGCAATCAAGCAGCAGTAACAGAAAGGAGGATTCCTTTGCAGGTCCTACTGCTGCAGAGTGGCAGGATTAGACAAACTGCCAGTTTCTCAGAAGATACATTTTGAGGGATTAGAGGAAGGGAGAAGGCACCTATCAATTAGACACCCCCATAAACAGAGATGAGAAGGAAAGAAGGTCACCTGGCTTTCCCCATAGAAAGATAAGGGCTTGAGCTGTAGGGAAAACGATTATTGCAGTAGCACGTAGGAGCCCCAGTAACCATGCTGGGCATTGTACAAATATAGAGAATCCTTTCCCCAAGGAGCTTATAATCTAACTATAAAACAAGAGACAACAGATAGGAACAGACAGACACAAGCTAACAAAAACTCTTCTGAACAAAAAAATGGTGCTATTGGGCTGGCACCACTATTATTTAGGCATCATATCAGAGGAGAGTTTTATAGAGACACCTGAAAGGAGAACAATAAGGTGGCCTTGAATATATTTATGGGGAGCTCCTCCCATGCTCGAGAGGTAGCAGAGGAAAAAAAACAGTGAGTTTTGTTGACTCTGTAACAAAACTAACTTTGCTAGGTTCACATGGCTTCATACAAAACCTTCAGTTTGATTTTTTGGGGAGGTATGGATGAACCTGAAGTACAAGCAAAATTTTGGAGAAATGAAGAAATGTGCTGAAACTTTTGCAAATTCTAACCAGTAGATTTTCACTCTGCCCCAATAAAGAGAATGTAGGATGCATAGATGACTGGAGACATTGCACGAGTGGATTAATATCCTTTGTGCAAAGTGCTACCTCCATAATTGTTCCCTCTTAGTCCTTTTTCTCTTGGGGCTTGACCGCAACCTCGTATTCTCCTGTCATCAGGATTCCAATGATATTAAAACTAAGACATAGCTGTTATATCCAGGACTTTACATTGATCTGCAATATTAGCAGCAGGTGAGGAGTGGCTAATGTAATTTTTTTTGTTTGTGAACTTTTTTCAGTTAACTTAAAAGAAAAAAAAAAGAGTTGTGGAGAAACAACCACAGATAATAAATATTTTCTAGACTAGCAAATCCAGCTAGTAACAGACTACTCCAGTAGACCAGTCTCCTTCTCTTAAAATTAGGAAGCTTTTGCCTAATGTTATTCAAAACCACACTCATATTTATTTAAACAGATAAAATGCCAAACACACACAGAGGTGAATCTACAATGTTTCAAGGTCTCCGACATATATTACAAAATAGAACAGATTGAGATTTATTTAGACCTACCAGTAGCCAAATCATAAAAGTATATAAATATTTCCATGGCTCTGACAGATTAGATTTCTTTGACATGGTACAGTACATCTTGATTATGCTTTGTAGTTTTCTAATAGAGATTTAGACTGTAAAATGGATTTAGGGCAATTTTTTTAAAACATTAACAAAAGGTGGATGAATGTACAATAAATATTAAAGCAGGACAGAAAACAATGCAGGCTTTTTAATTTAAAAAAGTGACATTCCAATTTAAAAATCTGATAATATACTTTCCACCACACACAAATACTTGTTAATATACAGTTTCATACTATTTATTAAACATATAATAGGTAGGTCATTTGATACAACCCACTTTCCTTCCCCCCCCATCAACTGACCCCCATCCTGGTAATATTGCTATGAGCTCTGAGACTACCAGACATTCAGATAATATTAGTGTCTCATAAATGTAGATACTGAGCTCCAAAGACTTTAACAGTTGTTTCAGGGGAGAGAGAAAGTGTGCTGCATGCAGCTTCTGTAATGTTTAATTAAGGAGACAGGGATTTTCCAGGATGCCTTTGTAACACAAAGAGCGTTTAGAATCAGCATCAGAGTATATTTTCCAAATCACAACACCCACACATTTCCTTAGCTGAGTAGAAGTTTTCCTTCTATGGCTGCATACCTAAAATTAGCCTGAAGGTCAAATCTGAATAGAAATACCCTTGCCATGGGACGTGCTGGGAATGATTGGTGCAGTGGGCTCAATTTTGCCATTGAAAACCTTCATTTAATTTTTTTAAAATAACAGTTGCTTTTATAATTACAAGAGCCTGGGGAAAGGAAAAATTAGCCCTGACGAACAAAATTGTCAGCCCACCATCTACTTTCATTGTGGGGCTATTTTTGTAACCAGCTGTTTTAACTATTACAAACAAGATGGATGTAGAAAAGAAGATATATAGGAGGTTTCAGGGTAGCTGGACACCAGTAAGTAACAGGGTAGCTTTTTAAAATATATTTTTTAAAAAAGCTTATATTAAAGCTAGAGTTTATTGAGAAATTCTACATGTTAAGAAACTTATTGTCAAGGAGAAATTAAAAGTTCAGGACTAAATATAATGATTAACTTGCAATGGTATTATGCAAGTTTAATTGCATGCAGAGCTATACCATTTACACTCTACAAAAAGCAAAAGCACTGTCTTACAAAAAGTGCATTTATCAGCCACAGTGTTTTATTGAGTGCTTTGATAATACAAGTGTACATCAACTGATCCACAGTCAAAAGTGGCAGGTCCCTAAGAAATTTACAAGCACTTTTTTTTTTGTAAAGTAAATCAAAATACATATTATTTTGTTCAACCCAATAGCCTTTTGTGTGGGAAACAGAAGGCTAGTGATAAACACAGTCTTAGTAATGCACAGTGATTCTTGATTTTAAGCTTTTATACAAAACTTGTTCCCAGTAGCATGCACCCACCATTAAAGACTTCAGTACAAAAAAATAACCCTAAACACTACATTTAAGTAGAAACGAGATATAATTCTGAATTTGTTTGTTTTCCCAAAGACCACATGAAAAGAAAAAACCACACATCAATACAAAGCTTTGGGACAAAGCTCTATACTATTACAGATCCAACATTCTTTGCACTGATAACCAATATTCCCTGTCTACATTTGAGGGAAGCAACTTTCAAGTTAACAGAATGAAAAACCAAAAACCAACAAACAAAGAACCAAATACAAATAAAAACAGAAAGGAAGGACAAACTTTTGTCACAAAATTGTTCAAAATTTAATAAAAAATAAGAACAAAGGGAAGGGAAGGGCTATTGATGCACTTAGTGAATGTGCTTGCACAGGTCCAGCATGTTCTATAGTAGATTCCTATGTAGCATATCTCTTGGTCCACTGTCTGGCCATTCTGTCATGCTCTGCTCTGTTAGTCATATACTGAGTGGCAATACTTCCAACCAGGGGGTCAGCTGAAAAGAAAACAAAACCATGAAATACTTGTCAGCCTTTGAAGGACTGTCTGCTACAGCTGGAGTCCAATGAAATGTTGTTAAAACCAGCTCAATTAAGCTCCGATAGGCTTAATCTGAAGAACAAGGTGCTTTTATGTACGCTTTTCCATTTTAAAAGCAGATCTGCATATAGGGAGAAATAATCAAGAGGATGTAGTGTGTTTTTTAGCAGTGTGACTAAAATAAATTGCCAGGGGATATGTGACTAAAACAGGGCCAATTTTTAAAAAGTATACTTCATAGCTCTTAAAATAAATGTTTCATTATTATTTCAAGAAAGTTACATAGAATATTTCACAATTCAGATAATTCACATAACAAGAAGCTTATTTATGACCTCCAACTCCTGCACATCTCTTCCCTTCCCCCCCCCCCATCCATGCTGCAAATACCAAACAATTATAGTGAGCACCAATCCCATTATCATGTGGAACGGAGTGTATGGAAGAGTGTATGGATTTATTTTACCTTTAAGAGCATAAAACTAAGTTTAAGAATTAGAGCAATACACAGTTTCCATGGGAATTAGATAAACCCAAGAGTCTTGGTATTGCTGGTTGGTTTATGTGGGCTTTTTGCACATCCGGGAACTCATCATGTGGCCAAAATAATGCATGATCTGGTCTTCCTATGGTACTTTCACCTTCCCCCAAAAAAGAAATACTCGAGAAGACCAGATCTCACATAATACTGACTCCATAAATGGCTCTTTGAAGCATTAAACAAAACAACCAGCCAACCAACCAACCTCTGGGAGGGCAAAGGGAAATCCCACAACCAAGTCCATACATACTTCTCTAGGAACGACTGTACTTAACGAACATTTCTCCCTTTCAGGCAATAATATTTTGTCATTTTAAATCAGGTACAAATCTACTGACAGATTTTCTCTTTTCTGGGCTGGTATGTGTTCTTCCTGTTTCTGGTGGAGCAGTGAGTCTCTATTACACCTTCACACGTTACAGGCTCTATAGCATGGATACTATATTTCAGGCCCAGAAACAACACATATGACTCCTATTACAACCAGTTAATACTGCTTTTTAATTGGTTAGAGATGATGCTGTTTGGCAACGCGAGTCACATTGTTGGTGATCTGAGTAAAGTGCTTCCATAAAACTTCCAATGTTCATCGCTCTGAGGACCAAAAGCCAGGTCTTTTGCATGGCAGAAGAATTCTAATTAGAGTTCAAGGTCAGAATAAGTTATTCTGGGTTAGCCAGCTATGGTTAGATTGGGTTATTTCCAGTGTTTGTAAATCACCTAATGAAAAATATCTGTTACACAGTGGTTAGCGTTCTGAGGACTGGAGTCTTTGTTCCTAGGGTCACTCTCTCCAAGCTAACAAAGAGAGACAACACTGTGAATGCTGCATGCTCAGTCCCTTGGGTCCCACTCCTGCAAATACACACATGCTTAAACTTTAATACCTGGAGTATTTCCATTGTGGAACAAACTAGGGTAGAAAAGTTAAACGTGTGATTAGTATTTGCAGGATCAGGGGCTAAAACAGAAAACATGATTTCACATGATAATGGCCTCTCTACTTGATCCAGGAGTGGCACTGGTCGGTTCCAACCATTCTTGCTAAACATGAGTCACCATAACTTTAGGCCTGAGGGGGCCTTTCTGAAGAATTCTGAAGGGAGGAACAAAAAAAACCCCAAACACACAAACATGCATTATGGTAACAAGAAGGAAATTAAAACAAAAATAGCAACTGCATTAAAAACTACAGCTTTGTAGGCCCATCAACCCTGCTCCCATTGAAGTCTATAGCAACATCCTATTGATTTCAGTGTTGTGAGATCACACTCTTCATGTACATAATGAAACAATTTTGCAATGCTATGAAGTATGAATTGAGTTAACTGTGCTTGGTATATGAAGTGTCTTCTTCAAATAAAATAGACCTATATTTTAATCATACCCCAAATCAGTTATGAAATGAATGAATACCAACAAATACAGACATACTGTAAAATGAAATACAAATAACTATGTTAAAATAAATTGAGGATGGCACACATGCCAATAGTAGCAAGAAAATGAGTTGAGTGTCTTATCTCTCTGTTGTATAACATATTTATCCTTCACTGGGCCTGTCCTATCAACAGAAGTTATAACATTACTGTGAGAGGGTAGGCTGCCATGGAGGGCAATAGAACATAGTGGTTAGCCCATCCCATCACCTGGCCTCAGCGGTTAAAGGTTTGGAAGGGTCCTGATAGAGACTTAAGGGTCCTGGTAACAGATGGTGATTCTTGCAGGAGGGCCAGGCAAGACTCCCCTCTCATCCCATCAACTGTGAAGGAGGTGTAAGAAGGGGACCAGTATAAATGCTGCATCCTGCCTCACACCAGACAGGCACTGACAGGAGAAGGCTAGTCTGCTGAACTCCCCAGATTGGAAGACTAATTGGAGAGGGAGCGTTCAGGTAAAGGGAGCTGGCAAAAAGCCTTGCAGCTGGGAAAGACTCCAGCTCCAAAAAGAGGGTGGAGGGTACCTGCTTGAGGGAGGGGAAGATGACTAACCTAAAGCAAAGAGGTTAGAGACACAACCCCAACCCCAGAGAGAGAGCTGAGGGAGGAACCAGGAAATACTGGTTACTCTAAGGCAAGGGGCTTAGGATACAACCTCAGTCCCAGGAAAAGGGCTGAGGGAGAACTCCTGTTTAAAGGAGAGAGATGCTGATTGTTTTAAGGATAGAGGTAGAGAAAGCTTATAACAGTACAATCCAGCTGCTGTGGGGAAGAGCCGAGACTGGCTCTTAGGAAATGCCTCTGTAACTGGTCTCAGGAGAAGCTGTGAGGAACCACAAAGTCAAGGTCTTGTGAAGATGCTGATGAGTGAGGTAAAGATATGAGCAGCCCAGGGAAAATGGTGGCGGGATTGGAGGAATGGCTCTCAGGTGCCTAAACAAAGTCCCTGGGCTAAAAACCAGAGGAGAGGGTGGGCCTGGATTTCCCTACTGCTCCCCCAGACTAAGAGGGGAAGCCTGAGTGTTGAGAATAAAGGACTCCCAGAGTGGCAAGTGCCAGATGGAAATGGGCTTGAAGGTCTTTAGATTGTGTTCCCTTTTTAACCTCCAAAAAGGGGAATGCATTAAGCAGTGACCTAGCTGGGGAGTTAGACTACATATATTGACAGTCTGTTGTGGCACCAGAACAAATAAAGAGGTACGAGACTGACAGAACCCTTGCAACTCCACCCCTAGACACTAGAGGAGCCACTCTATGAGAAGCATGAGTGCAGCTACACATACAGAGTTGGTGAAATTCTGCAAGACTTACTCCCTGTGTAAAGGAGGCACTGCTGTACTGCCTGAATTGAAAACATTGTTGTACGCAGTGTAGTTGTAACTGCATCAGTCCCAAGATCATAGAGAGACCAGGTGGGTGAGGTGATATCGTCTATTGATCAGATTTCTGTTGGTGAGAGATGAGCTTTTGAGCCACACAGAGCTCCTTTTCTTCTTTCCCAGACCTGAAGGGGAGCCCCGTATGGCTTGAAAGCTTTTCTCTCTCACCAACAGAAGTTGGGCCACTAGAAGATATTACTTCTCCCACCTTGTTTCTTGAAAACATTGTGGCAGCTTTAATGCTCAGTCCTGCAAGGTGGTGATTCCTCTGTCCCTAATCCAGCAAAACATTTAGGCATGGGAGTAGTCCCACTCATTTCTCTCAGAGAGCCTCATTGTCTTAAACTGCAGTTATTTTATTATCACTATTTCTAAAAGTTTAAATTAGAGTTTGTGTCTGTGATCATACTGTGTTAGTGATCTACTTCTGCCCTACAAATCGGTAAGGATTACATGATATATTGCCACATACCCTGTATTGTTTCCTTGTAGTCTCCTGTCTATCTATAACCATCTCTTGCCTCTTGTCTTATACCCTTTTGGGTAGGAACTTTGTTTTGTGACTGTACAGCACCTTGCACAACATTGTCCTGATACATGACGAGGGCTTCTAGGGGCTTTGGTAATACAGACTAATATAATGTGTCCAAGAGCTCTGTAGTGGGGTGGTCACTGCTCTTGCTCTGAAGGGCTTAAAATCAGCCCTGGGAGTGGGCTGCAGCTGCGAGAGGGCTGCTGCTTGGGAATGCAGCAAGCCTCAACTGATGGGGAAGGCAGCCACAGATAGGGCCATGCCCCAATCAGGTTGTAGCTGGCCCTATAAAAGGCCAGTGAGCCAGGCGCTTCTCTTTAGCTTTTGAGAGGGAAGCACCTGGCTGCCTGGGAGCTGAGCAGGGACCTGAGGTAGGCCAGTGCTGGGGGAAAGGCAAGAGGGGCTGGGGAGCTCCAGCCTGACAACCCCCCCCCAGGCTGTAGGGTCTTGTGCGGGGCCTAAACCAGGTGCTGGGGCTGCAAAGGGGCAGCCCGGGACTAGGCAGAGTCAGTATGTCCTACCCCCTTTGCCAATGGTGAGAGGCCATTACAGGCTGCAGTTGGCCCCAGTGACTGGGGCTAAATGATGACTGGCAGTAGGCACTGAAGCAAGGTGGGATTAGGGGGTTCCCTGGGGAGGGGAGACCCAGAGGATACTGCTGGGGCAGAATCCCCAGACAAAGTGGCACCAGGGTCCAGAAGGGACACAGGGGTGGTGATGACACCGGCTTCCAGAGGGCTCTCCGGAGCTGGAAAACTAGCTAATTCTCAGCCAGCCAGCAGGAGGCGCCGTGGCGGTGAGTCTCAACGTTAAAGCTCCCAGAGAACATAGCTACTGTGTCCCCTTCCACCTCCTTCCTTTTCCCCTTCGGGACTAATCCAGAGCCCATGGAAGTTAATGGAAAGACTTCTATTTACTTCAATTTAGATCTGGTCCCTAGAGAGGGTAGCAGCGCTAGCTTTATGGGGCTCTTTTGCTTCCTGAGTGCAAGGACTTGATTGGTGCCTGGCCCTGAGCAGCAGGTGCAAGAATAGGAGTAGGGAGGCAGTGGATACAGCACTAGATTGAAGCTCATAAGATTTGGATTTTATTCCTGACTGCTATTGGTCTGCTGTGACCTAGGGCAAGTCACTTCATCCACCTGTGCTAGTGCGCTTCTGCCCCCAACTTTCGTCTTTTTTTTTTAATTGAGATTGTAAACTGTTTGGGGCAGGCCCAGGACTGTCTCTTACTAAGTCTGTACAGCGCCTAGCACAATGGGACCCTAGTCTTGGCTGGGATGTCTAGGTAATACACTAATATAAATAGGGGGGAAAATATTCCCTCTCCCTTCCTTGCACATCTCAGCAGATGCTGAGCACAATTTGGTTCTAAAATGGCATTATTCAGGCAAATTAAAGGATTAAAATATTTATCCCATGCTCCATAAAGGTCACACTTTCTTTTCACATCACTGTAAAAGGGATTCTTGTTTTCCGTATGTAAATGTCTGCATTTATTTCCAACAGTAGAAATTTTGTTGATAAACTTTGTAGTGGTGTAATTCATTAGTTACACCACAGTTCATTTTAGAAATCAAATGGGAGTGTGTCCAAAAACAATGAAAAATAGTGGATCAAAATGTAAAAGTAATGCACAGTTTTGGCATGATCAGGAAAACTTATGAAATACATTAAAAGGACAAACAGAATAAATAACAAAATTAAACTACACTTCAAACACTAGAGAAGCTGATGAAAAATCAAAATAAATAATAATTTACCACAAAAAAACGCCACATAAAAGGCCAAGCCAAAAATACAGGCCTTAAAAATAAACACATACAAATTATGAAGTGCAGCTCTGCTATAAGAAAAGGAGTACTTGTGGCACCTTAGAGACTAAAATTTATTAGAGCATAAGCTTTCGTGAGCTACAGCTCACTTCATCCGATGAAGTGAGCTGTAGCTCACGAAAGCTTATGCTCTAATAAATTTGTTAGTCTCTAAGGTGCCACAAGTACTCCTTTTCTTTTTGCGAATACAGACTAACACGGCTGCTACTCTGAGCTCTGCTATAGTTAAGGTACAGAACAGCTTAATGTTTATAATAAGTTAAGGAGGGGCCTGATCTTGCAAACACATATACACAGGTGGCCTATCTCAAGGGACTACCAATGAGAACATGGTGACTCCTGTACATAAGTATTTGCAGTATTGGGCCCTTACTGTTTGTGAAAGTAAGTGCTGGTTTAAGACAGCATGTACAGCTACCCCAGATTGCACAGCTAATGCACAGTAATCCTGACCTGTAACATCCCTGCCATGGCACTAATGAGACTCTTGAGCAGAGATTACCAACTGCGCTAAATTATGCAGTGGGTTTGTGATGAACATAAATATTTATTGCAGTGAAGCCATATTATGCCTAACTCAGGATTTCACCAGCACAGTAGATGTTGGTGACTAGGACACATTATCAATTTATATAAGAAGTTGGTGCAACTCCCAGCAACTTCAGACTTTGGCCCCAGCAACCTGATAAATTATTATTGCATGAAGTCCACAACTCACAGATTTAAAAATCAATTGCCTGGTGTACTTAGCATGCTGAAGTAAACCTTACTGTACAATATCAGGACTGAAGTGATTCCAAGTGAAGTCAGAGAAAAGAAACCAGCAGGTAAACATTATGCTCTATGGTACCAGACGGATTCTATGCAATAGTATTATCTTATGGTAAAAATAAACAGACCAATAGATCCTGCTGTTGCAAAACCAGTGGACAACAGCAGTCTTCTGCACCTCAGATAAGGCTGTGATCATATAACACAATTTGCAATATATTGTTTTGGACTGTGGATACACAATATGCAAGATTTTGTAAAGGTTAAAGAAAACAATGTAACTGCAGCTGAATTAGTACAAGAGTGACTCAAAACCAGGGTCGCAACAGGATGGGGGCAGGGCAGCAGGTTCCCCGCTTGGCTACAGACCCTACCGAGTCAGGGAGGTCTGAGCCAATTCTGGTCTCTCTGGTGTGGGAGGAGAGGTCCTGGCCAGTCTCTATCTTACCTGCCTCCCAGAAATCTCAGGCTGCCGTCTCTGAAACCTGCCTCCTCGACCTCTTTCGCTTCTAGGCCTGTGCTACTTGGCAGTTAATCTGGGCGCCCTCCATCCCCCTCAGGAAAATTCTTTTTCGTCCCATGCTCAAAACACATGGCAAAGGATAAAATTACATGATGTAGTTCATGATGGACAGTGGCAACCAATGGAACCAAAGTTTGAAGGAGTCTCTTGGTTCATTAGCAATAGACCTGTGGCTGACAGCTTTCTAAATGTGGGAAGAATTATGTAATTCTCATGTTGTACTGGAATTCATTTCACTGCACTTTAGTTTTAACTGCTGTGCATAGCTTAAAATGGCTTGATAGGCTGATCTACAATGACTTGCCATGTTCTTTTGCAGTGCACTTAACATGATTTCATAAGGACAAAAATGTTCCTCATGTCTGTCGTGAGGCCAATCAAATTTACAGTCCAATTCTAGTCTGATTCTCTTTTCAAGAGAGTTCGTGTACTGAGGAGTTGGATGAATCCCGGTTTGGTCATTACAAAATTTCAGCTTTGTTTAATAGTTAATGCTTTATCATTCACAAGACAAACTTAAAACTACATTTCCCTCAAATAAATGAAATTTATTACTATGCTATATTTTAATCTTATTGTATTTTTGCAGCTAATTGCAAGTCAGAAAATAATTTCAGAGCAGAGCTCATCTCTTGGGCTTTTGAATGCTGTTTTAAGAACACAGCAAACTTACACTATCTCCATTTTTTTAATTTCATTGGAGTATCTCCTCCATCAGCCATGTGATGTGCAATGAAATCCCAATTGCTGGTGTCAGAGTGGTTAAAGGAGAACCAATTTAGGCTTAATATGTTTGTTGTATATAAAATAGTTTACAATACATTAAATATTTCCATTATATTTAAAATTTCAGTGGGAAAAAAATCTGATGGAGTTACTAGAGTATCAGAAAAGGGTTCCAGAAAGTTTACTGAGGCTAAATAACATAGCCTTGTAAAAAAAACAAAAAAACAACAACTCAGAATCCAATCAATTGAATAATAATTTTTTAAATTATTTAGGATTGGGAAAAGCCAGTCCCTGCAGCTGAAGAGAGCAGAATTTTAGGGGCTGGAACACTGCTGCTTACTGAAAGGTCTGATTCTGCCTCCTGAGCTATAAACTGTTCTGCTTCTTAAGATGCAAGCTGAAATCCCACTCTATAGGATCAATAGACCTTCTAGTACAGAAGAATTTCGGGGGGTGGGGGGAGTAACACTTGACAAATCTGTTTTAATTGTTCAGGTTGAGTGAAATGCAAAAAAAATACCTGTAGAAGGCATAAATAAAAGTAAATTAGTTTTTTTAAATATTTGGACATTATGTATATGATTTGTAACTTAATTACCAACCTGTGGCCTATGGACCCTAGAGATCCACAGAATATTTGCTGGTGGCCTGCGGAGAAGTGAAGGGTCATATGGTCCTTACTGTTTTTCCAATTATCCCCTGTACTGCTTCTATATGCAGAAGCAACTGCAGTATTTGCCATAAGGATGTCTTGCAGTAGTGAACAGGAAGGGAGATAGTCTTAATGATCCTGGGTGGGAAAGATCCACAAGACTCTCTCTTAAGATGTGGTCCATACTACGAAAAAGTTGGGGATCTTTATTTTAAATTCCTTTAGGCACAGTCAAGGTCCTAAGTAGGATGGGTACCCTGGAATAATTCTTCCTAGACAGTATACAGGTGACTATTGTCGGTGGCTAAAAATAAAAGTAATTTTTGTTTAGTAATATTAATGCAAATACCTCTACAGGATGGTATATATTCCTATATTGATTTGCAGTAAAGTCCAATTTTTCAAAGGTGGTTAGTGTGTGTGCTGTCAAACTCCAGCATTTATGCATGTTCATATTTACCTACCTTTGAAAAACTGCCCTCAAAAGTTTTACAACACCCCTCTCCGGTGATTTCTTAAGGTTCAACACTATTAGAAGGAAACTGCAAATGTGAATCATTCACTGGAACACCAGTTGACTTAAGAGCAAATGAAGTAGATAATGCTGATAGTTTTACACATCAAAAATATGTGTCCTTAAGCTTATTATTAAAAAAAGTACATTGTGATGCTCAGTAACTTGTAGGTGCCTTAAAAAAAAATCACAGGAACTATATAATGATTGGGGAGATACAGGTGTCTAAAAATGCAATCCACAAAAGATGCATGCTGGATAGGGAGCCACCTATGCCAGCCAATAGGAGATACCATTGAGAGGGGGTATGTACTAAGTCCCACCCCTCTTACAGAGAAGTCCTGAATCTGGGCTGCAGGGAGGCACCTATCTCTGCAGCAATTCCTTTCTGGAAGTCAGGCTGCCTTGCTTCACACAAAACAGCCTAGAGGGGGAGGAGGGGTCCCCCTTAAACTTTTAGCCACATTTCACACACAACTGCTGGGAGAGAGGATGACACTGTAGCCTGGTGGTTAGGGCACCCATGAGGGAGACCCAAGGTCCAGTCCCCCTGCTCCAATGACTCTTTGAAGGTATTACCTTCTAGATAAATAATTAATAGGACAGACTGGGGTATCCCACTGTGGAATCCCACAGAGCTCAGTGGCAGGAGCACACTGCTGAGAAGTGGGAGACCACTGTTCAAATCCTTTTTCTTCCCCTCAGGCAGAGGGGGGGAACTGAACCTGTGTTTCCCAGATGAGTGTGCTAACCACTGGGCTAAAAGCAGGTACCTTCATCGGGCTAGGTTTGAATGGGACCCAATCCGGTAGATGGCCTCCAAGTATGCCTACTGGATCAGGCCTCTATATGCGTGATGTAGAGAAGCACCTAACTTCCTCTGGGGCTTAGGTATCTGTATGCCTAGAGTGAGGCAGTAGTGCATGTACCCAGAGTCAGAAACGTAGGTGCCTAAATGGCAGCCAAGGGGGAATTCTGCAGAACTCAGTGGAGCCTAAAACTGGGACTTAGGTGCCTAAGTACCTTTGCAGATCTTGGCCTTTGGGACTTTCTGCACTATACATGCCTTTGGACAACTTAACATTCTGGGAACAAGGGGTTAAAAGAAGAAAAATGAATTGTTCTCTGATGGGAAATATCTTGCCTCAAGGTTTCCAGTGTGCACCACATCACCTGTTATAAAAACAAACTTCTAGAACCACAAGTCAAAGCTACCAGGTGTCTTGGAATGGACAATGAGGTGTATTTGAAGTACATCATAGTATCCATCATTAATTATACAGTAGCAGCATTTTCCAACCTTTGTGGGCAGTCTGGACAGTCGATCTCTCCTCCTATTATTAATTATGGACATGTGAACAATTTCTTAGAGGTGGCACACTTAGCTATAGCACTAACCTTTTACCTTTGGAAATCTTTGCTACCATTATAGGGTACAAGTGAAAATGAGTTTAATATAGCACTAAACTCCATTTTTGCTACAATAAGATTAGCCACACAGGTGAGCATCTGATCAATAGATGCTCAGGACTAGAATAGCAGAGTTAATGTAGGTGAGGATGAAGAGCAGTAGCAGAAGTGTGATGACATTTATACATTGGTGCCTATGCTACAATATGAAGTGTAGCTAGTTTTTCATTTTCATAAGCTCTAAATCAGCTTACAAACAATAACTTCTTTATAAATACATCTATCCATCTACTGAACCTAACTCTTTGGAGAGTATAGAGCAGAGAGACACCTATATCAAATGAACTAATATTTTTATAAGGGAAGTGGGATTTAGTACAAATAAATTATGTGGTAAAAACAAACAAATAGCTATTTCTGTACAAAAAAACAATAACATTCTAGATAATTGTTCAATGTTTACTAAAAGAGGATACACTAAGAATATCTTTTAAAATATAAATGTGACTATACAAGCATAGTACCAAGATAACTGAGCATACCATGATAACTGAGAATATTTTTGAATACGACTGCATAGCAGTTGAAGCAGCAAAGACAATATGTGCAGAACCTACTGTAAATTATATTGGTGTAAAATCATAGTAATTCCCCTGAAGTCAATGGAGTTATTCTGGATTTATAGTTGAAGAAGCTCCTTCCTGTCTGAAAAGAGGGTGGGGAGAATTAACCTGTCAGATTAGCCTGGCCAAATTTAGATTCTTGTTGCAACAGAATGGTAATGTATTTAGGCATCAATGCTTTGTTAGACTATCAATTGTGCTTGATGTGTTTGCCTTAGAGCATATGTAAGGGGACTGTTGCCCCCTTACTAACATTCAGTGGGGGTGTTTTGGTTGGCTAGCTCCCAGTACTAAAAAGGGGGAAGGATTGATGGGGAATCAGGACCCTGAGACTGACAGCCCCCAGGAACAATGGAGAGGCCAATGCTTCAGGTCAGCCTGAATGACAGGACGGGCAGGCTAACAGGGAGTCAGGAGCCCAGGGAGGTCCCATCCTCTGTGTGAGCTGGATTTGGGGTTACGAGGACTCTGCCAGACAGGAGAGTGGAAGGGGAGTCCTCAGGGGCAGGGAGGCCACTGGGTAAAGGAAGTGGGAGCGAGGACTCGGATCCTTTTGCTAGCCCACTTCACTGTGCAGAAGCCAAGAAAATTCCCTACAAGAGTGGGACTATTCCCCCGCTTACACATACATATCTCAGTAGGTGGAACCAACTGGTGGCTGGCTACCATTGTTGACATGGATTTGATAAAGTGGCAATAATATGACCTTCAAAGGACATCACCCCAGAATAATAATGAAAAAATAAGTAAGACATCAACTTTTATCCTTAGAGTACTAAGTGAAGGGTGTATCAGAAGCTGGAGTTGGAAGACTATGAAAAATGAGTAATACACACCTGTCAAGAATTTTGCCTGTGAGACACTTGCATTTGTAAAACTCAGACAGCTCAAGAAGAGTTTATCATCACAGAGATAATCTGGTGGTTAGGGTACTAGCTGGAGACAAAGGTTCAATTCCTTGCTCTGCCAGACTTCCTACAGGACACTGGGGCAAGTCATTTAGCCTCCGTTTCTCACATCCCCATCTGTAAAATAGGGATAATATCTCCCTACCTCACATTGTGAGGACGCATAGCAAATTGTGAGTTGCTAAAATCATATGGTAATGGGGGCCATATAAACACGATAGACAGATCACTGTAGGTGTCAGTGATATCCCCAGGATGTAGCAGGCTTTACTTTAAAGAAGGCTTTCAATACATTAGAACTTTGAGTACTACATATTAGGCAGAAATTGATCTGCTTTCTAGGGATTCTTATAAAGCGGGGTCTCAAACATATGCAGTCTGGGAACCTCCCCAGTGTGGCCTGTGGGGCTCCAGCAATTTGGGCCCCACCTGCTGCCCCCCGCGCGCTCTCCCCCCATGGCGATTTACAATGGCCCAGGGCCCTGGCAGCGCAGCAGAGGTGAGCAGCGGCTGCCTGCTTGCTCCAGTCTGCTGGACCCGCCCTGCGGCCCCAGGGCAGGGCACACTGCCCCCTGCCACTAGCACCCCTGTGGCCAATGGGAAGCTGCAGGGGCAGCAGCATGTGGAAGCCCCCCCGGCCCGCCCTGCCTTGGAGCCCGACCCCCTCCCAGAACCTGCACCCCGAAACTCCCTCAGAGAGCCTGCACTCCCTCCCCACACACCCCCAGCTCCCTCCTCCCTCTCAGAGCCTGCACCCAAACTCCATCCCAGAGCCTGCACCCCAGACCCCTCCCCCACCCAGCGCCCAGCCTCTCACCCCTTTGCACCCAAACTCCCTCCCAGAGCCGTAGGCAGGTGTGGGGTGGAGTTTTTTTTGGAGGGGGTGGGGTTTTGGGTAGCATGAATAACATTATTGGCCCGCTGGGAGGATTTGAGGACCGGTACTGGCCCTAAGGTAAATTGAGTTTGAGACCCCCCGATATAAAGGTTGAAAGAGCAGCCAGCTATATACTAAAGAATATACATTGAGGCATATGTAACATGATGCTGATGAACAAACTAATCTTCTGGAGAGTTAAGTTCACTGTGTGTGAACATAAGTGAGCTCTGCAACCCAATTTGAACACATCTGCCATTCAAATGCTCTGAATACAAGGAAATGCAAAATTCTTTTCTCTAGACTTGCTGTCAAATAACCTGGATGCATGTTGCCCAAAGCCACGGACTGGTGTGATATGAGGCTGCCTTGTGTGAAGATATTCTAGAAATAAGGTGTATTATCCCAATGTTATTAATATGGTTCTTAAAGAAAACTGCTGGCTGTGATTTCTGAGTGTTTTGCCAAGGCCAAATAATTCTTGTTTTAAGAAAGTAGGTTTTGACCAGAGGTGGTTCTAGCCCACTGGGGGCCCTAAACAGGAATATTTTTGGCCTGCCCTCCCTACTACATATTAAAAAAGTGAATGGGGGTCCCCTTGAGCTGCTTGGGGCCCTAGAGCAATTGCTTATAGTCTGCTTATTCCTAATGCCAGTGCTGGTTTTGACTAACCAGTGTCTAGCAGGGCTCCTATAAATTCCAGTTGTTGACAGGTGGTTAGCTGGAATATATAATCTAGGAGTGTGTACTCTGGGTACTGGGATCTCTTGAAGACCTGTCCTTCATTAAAGAAGAACATGCATCCATTAGGAGGATAAGTATGCTGGAACAATTTCAAGTTCTAGAATAGCATCCTATGCCTTGACACCCAGATGCCTCACATCCATTAGACTAACCAATCTATTAGGAAAATATCAGTACTTCCTAATGAACTCAAGACCATCACACCTATTCCTGTTACTAAAAACAGTACAGAGGACAATCAAAAGCTTTACTGGACAGACACTTCTTACACTGCACTTGAAGCCTGTCAAACTCATGCTCTGCTGGACCAACCCAGAGAACAGGTTACAGCAGTCTGGATTTGCCTTTATGAGAAGAAAATGTAAGTGGCAAACAGCAGAAATGGAAATGGCAGCATTCTGATCCAGAAATGCTATGACCCAACCATAAAATCTCAGAGTCTTTGTGTGACTAGCACGTATCTCTAAGTACATAGGTTATGGGCTATGGGTTTTAAGAATGCTTATTTCTTTGATTTATCATGGGGATGGATTGCTAGGGATTTTTCATTTTATTAAATTTTTTTTAATCTATTCACATCCCCTTCCACCACCACCATAGAGCACTCTTCAGTTAAATCATCATTTGGCACAAGTTCCGTGACATCCTTTTCAGATGCAGACAGAATTTCTTGGAAATGATCCTCCATGTAACATCCTGAATAATATTTCACGGTGGAGAATTAAGTGGGAAATTGATCATTTTTCAAGGAGTACTCAGGTTCAAATGCCAGTGGTGAACAGTAACAGACAAGCAACAAATGACCCACATTATGCCTAGTCACTTGATACAGGTGTTGTGGCCATTCTTGCTGTCACATTACAAACATTACTAGTTATCTGTTTTATGCTTGGCTACCTCCATACCTTCCCAAGTAGTTTTCCTGATGAAATTCACTTGCTTCTCCTGGAGAAGGAAAGAGGGGATTTCAGAATCTTTTTTCTATAAACCTGATTTGTGCTTGACCATAAAATCTGGCAACTGAAAATATGGTTGCATGACTGATTAGTTTTTGTCTGCCCATGATCCATATTTGATACAGAGTTGAATTCAAGTTGGCAATGAATTACAGAAATGATATATTCTCAGTACCTTTAAAAAATGGGTGGCTCTGAGTCCAGGCTGACAATCTTCAGCCAGGACTAGTAGTATGCAAAAACATGGCAATAAAGATTGACTAAAGGGGAGGGGGCAGAGAGATTTATCTGAAGAAGAAAAAAAAACCCTAACATGAGGCAACTATTGTGCTTATACATCTTCTGTATAACTTCATATTGTTCAAGAAAAACAGGAAACTGTTTTTCCAAAGGTGGAAATATAGTCCTGAATTGACTGAGGAAGCACACAGTGGATGCTTTAGAAGATAAATTATCTATAAGAATCTTTGGGACGGATGCCTGATACTGTAGTGGATAGGCTAATACTTTCAAAGTCCAAGGATCACAGGTCTAGAAGATATGGCATCAAAACCATTCATGTCCTGTCTACACTTGTCATACTATCACTGAGACCACTGGTGTGTGGAGCTGTACCAGCAGGTAGTTCTCTGTGAAAATGGAAGAGTAGACAAGGTAAGCAAAATGTATCTAATTTTATAGTTGTTAAAACAGTCTTATTGGGATGATGAGATACTTGTACATGAGAGGGGGACTGGGAAGCTACCTATCCAAGAAACCATAAGTTGTGTCTTTGACATTCTGTCAAAAGGGCTGAGAGAAGAAAAGGAAAGCTAGGGGGAAAGAGAATGTGCCCTCTAGAAATGCAAGACTGTTTTGTTATTGCATCTAATCAAGGGAGTAAATATCTTTGCTTTTGCCAAGAATAAAATTACATAAGTCATGCATACCATTTATTTTGGTTTAATCTGATTTTTCTCCTTCTAGTCTTACTAACTCTTGTTTTATGCAGTGTAGTTGTGGCCGTGTCAGCCCCATTATATTAGAGTGTCAAGGTGGGCAAGGTAATATTTTTTAGTGGACCAAGTTCTGTTGGTGAGAGAGACAAGCTTTAGAGCCACACAGGTCTTCTTCATACTGGGAGTACCTTTCCCAGATCTAACAGCAAAATGCAAGGTGAGTGACCCCTTACAATATGTAAAAAGAAAAGGAGTACTTGTGGCACCTTGGAGACTAACAAATTTATTTGAGCATAAGCTTTCGTGAGCTACAGCTCACTTCATCGGATGCATCATGAAAGCTGTAGCTCACGAAAGCTTATGCTCAAATAAATTTGTTAGTCTCCAAGGTGTCACAAGTACTCCTTTTCTTTTTGCGAATACAGACTAACACAGCTGCTACTCTGAAACCTTACAATATGTGCCAACTACTTATGCTAAACAATCTGGTCCACCTTGCATTTTGCTGTGGCACTGGGAGTGTTTCCCAGACCTGAAGAAGAGCTCTGTGTGGCTCTAACGCTTCTCTCTCTCTCACCAACAGAAGTTGGTCCAATAAAAGACATTGTTACCCACCTTGTCTTTCTAAATATAGTTTTTTAATTAAACTACTTGAGTCCAAGATTGTTGTGGGAATTTCATGTAGGCCATTTGGTGAGGTAAAACCACCATCTAACTCTAAGAGTATATCTACATTGCAATCATGGGGTGTGACAGCAGCTGATGTAGACATACTTGAGCTAGCTTTGAACTAGCTAACTAGAGCAGTGGAGTTGCAGTGGCATGGGATTCAGTGCAGGCTGTACAAACCCCCTAGAATGCTGGGTAACTATTCAGGTGGCTGAAGGTAGAGTTTTGCTGATCTGGTACTCAAACTAGCTAAATTAAAGCAAGTTTGGATGTGTCTATATGACCTACAATCACACCCTCTAAGCACAATACCCTAAGAAGAGTCCTGGAGCCTACTCAGTTTGGGATTCTTGGTCAAAATGGCAGAGATTAAGGAATCCTCTCTGATAAAGTTTGTTTGCAGGTCCAATTGATGCCCCAGAAACACCTTATGACCATGGATAAGAACCGAATTTAAGGTGCTCAGGGTAACTGAACTTCATTTTTGGTAACAGGTGGCTATTCCCCCCCCGCAAGAGTCCCACCTTGTGCATTCACTGCCAAAAGGCAAAGACCAGGAGCATTTTCTAGCTTTGAGGCCAAATTCTGACTTCAGTGACAGTGGTATAAATTAGGAATAATTCAATTAATTTTCATGAAGTCATTCCAGATTTGGCCTCTTATCTTCAGCATGGAGCTCTGACTGTTACGATCTCAGAAAGATTGGAAAGAGGGCGACTCAGAGCAGGTGTCTTTCTGCTAACTCATTTTCTTTCCAAAGAGATTCTACCCATTACACAGCAATTGGTAGAGCCTCTGTTTTCACACAGTTGTAGGTTTTTAAGGCCAGATGAGACCATTAGGATGATCTAATCTGACCACCTGCATAACACAGGATATAGAATTTCATTAGTGATTCCTGCATCACTTATGAGATGTATTTCTCTTTGAGGGACATCTTTTTCATTAATATGTTGAAGCCAAGGGCAAATCTACAATATAAATGGCTTCAGATGGTTCCTAGGAGACTCAGAGGAGAGAGACATCACAGAAGTTAGATAGAAAAAACACCCAGTGGGTCATTTAAACTGTCCTCTTGCCAGTACAGTTCTGTTCCAGTCCTATGCTGCTTTATCTAGTCAACTATTAAAAGGCCTAAGTGATGGGATTTCTATTATACTGTTTGGGAAATTTTCTAAAGTCTAACAAATGATTATCAGGAAGTATTTTCTTGTTATTAAGCTTAAATAGCACCAACATATACTGTAGCACCAACATACACCATATCAGCTTGAAAGAGCACTTGTTTTCTGTCTGGTAGCAGCCCATTCACAGGCCCTTCCTTGCAGAAGCATAAATAATTTGTGTGGGGAAGGAGTTTGTATTATGCACAGGATGTGTGCATATTATCCTTTAGGCCTGGCTTAGGCACTCTACTCTGTTCTTCTCGTGCAAGGCCTCCAGAATGGTCTCTTTGTGGGGGAGAAGAGTCGCAGGACCAAACTCAGCCCTGTACTCCCCTCGCAGGTTCCAGCTCAAGGGGGCTAGGCAGAACATCAGCCAGAATTTGAACAGATTGTAAGAACATATGAGAAGCATGCTGAAGAGCTGAGAAAAACCTGCATCTTAATTTGAGGCACCAACCTAGAAAGAAAAAACCTGAAGAAATAATTTGCCTTGTGTCTCAAGTCAAAATAATCAAAAGCAGCTGCTTTTACCTAGAACTGGATAGAGCAATAATAGATCCACAATTCTAAATTTGGAATGGTCTTGTTTTGCTATTTGTTCTTTAGCCATGCTGCTGAAGCTGGCCAGTGTATATCATTTTTAAGAAAGCTAGAAAACTCTGGCAACTGTCACCAATTAACAAACATTCCATAAAAATCTAACTGTCTTTAGCTGAGAAAAGGCACCACTGTAAGTTTAAACTGTTTAAAGAAGGCTGTAGAATGTGTGTATTGGGGTGGGGAGGGAGGGTGGCCAGTATATTTAAAGCCAAATGTTCATTTAATACCAATACGACAATAAATGCAGAACTATTTGTTGAACACACTGATTGTAATCGTAAGTGTTATTTAAATAACAATGTACTTAAGAATGCAATATATTCCATTCTATGGATGTGTCCTCCTATTAAGCTTTATGCACATGAGTTGTGCCACAAATAGCTCCAAATCACAGTTCCATTTTTTACCCATAATGAATATTGTATCTTAATATAACAGCCCATCCTTAAACTGGACACCCTTAAGATGTGTGTATATATATATATATTATGCTGTTCACATAAATGTCTTATCCTCCAGCTACTGCACCTGAAGTCCTGCCATGAATTTAAAGACCTGGCTGCTCAAAAATCAGGGATACCAGAGCAACAAATGGCAAATAAATGGCTTTATCTGATGCTATGTGATGGCTGCAAAAATTCATAAAAATATTGAATTGTGTCAAATTAGTCATGCAACCAAACAGAACAAACTAGAAACACTTGCAAACATGTAGATCACTTCTAAAGGTAAAAATCAGAACCACTCAGAAACACAGGTTCCTGGAATGTTACTTAAGAAAGCAGTGGATTGGATAGCCAGATGATTTATAGCCATGATTGTAAGCTTTGTGCATCTGACAGTTGGTTATGAGATTTTCAGAGTTGTTACTGCAGTCTTGTGGTGAAAATGCTGGAGGGCCAAGGTCAGCTGATATTGATGTAGCAATCTTATTTTCAGAAACTTCAAGAATAATGGAAGTGTGAGATTTGTATGGTGAGCAAGGGTAAATAGTTTAAGATGTGGAAGAAGCATTAAAGGTGGCTGAACTAATCAGAGGTATGGAGTCTGATCTTGGACAATTAGAAGGATAAGATCTGGGGCTATGTAAAGACCCAGAACTAGAAACTGGGCTTGCCTTTGCAAAATACAAAAAGGCAAGGAGGGTACAGGGACATTATAGGTATTTTGCCTTGTAAAAAATTTTAAACTCTTTATTTTGCCAACTCCCTTCCATGTTCAAAAACAAGATAGAGGAAAAACATAACCGTCTAAAAATATTGATGAAAATCTTGGGCAAGCTCCTCAGCAGAAGCTATGCCAATTTATATGAGCTGGTGATTTGGCCCTTGTGTTTATTGGGAAATGCTGAATACCAGATTAAAAGAGGATTAAGTGTAGAAACACTGATAAGGCATCACTTGTATTCTGCGGAAGGAGTTTTTACTATCTCAACCACCTTTTATTAAAAGTTTTGTTTCAGGTTCATGCAGCTATCTTAGTGAGAAAATATTGCATACAGTAAGGAGTGGGCTTCATAAAATATCAACCAGGTTGGAGATATTTCAGCTGGAGAAACAACCTTAGCCAAGTCCAAATGTGATATAGCTGCATCATTCATAAAACTACACTGTAATTAAGATCCTGTCAGTAACTGACAGACAAAATGCAGGACACAACTGTAAATGATCAAAGTGAATTTTGAAAAAAAAAGATAGTAGTTTAAGATGAATTTTGGCATTTGATTCTAATTACTCTAGCTGCTTTTTAAATAAAATTTGTAGTCTTTAATACTGACTAAATGTTTTAGAAACAAAAATAATTAAAATAGCTGAGTTATTCTATGCAACTGCAGTAAGGTTTTTTCATTGTAAATTTCAGGAGGATTCATCATGTGTAGCATAAAGGCTATATTCCCCTAGTATTTGGAGTTACAAATGCTGATTGAGAGGAGAGTGGACTCCTTATTCTGCATTTGTGGGACCTATCAATTATTCTCAATTTAAAATTCTTTAAGATGAATGTGGTTCAGCAGATCACATTGCTTCTGCTAGGACTAATGTAAAAACATATTTTCACACCTCCCTAACTATGAATTTTCCCTTGATGTGAAGATCACCACACATTTAAGGTTTGTAACCATGTATTTATCACATCTTTTATGGCTTATGTATGCTAGCTTTTTTTTTTTAGTGTATTGCTTTTTCTCTTTATTTTGAAGACTGATTTTTAAACCTCCTCAAAAGACAGGATTAAGGTAAATTTAAGATCAGTAACACTAGCATATCAGTTCATCAATTTACTCTGAAGGTAATGGGACTTGCAGAATCTGAGGGCAGAATCTGACACTATTACTACTTACTGTTCACTGTGACTTTTTTTATTTATATCTCACAGTGTTTCTTGAGCTTTAAATCGGAAATCCTTGATGATTTGGGTTTGATTAGCCCATTTATTAGGTCTCATTTAATAAACTAATGATAGGATCTCATTGTGATTAAAGTTAAGTCTCTCACCTAGTCTTAAATAAAGATCAAGTCAAAGTAGAAAAGGCACAGAGAAGGACTACAAAAATACTTAGGCACTAGAGGATCTTTCCCAAAGAACGAAATGATTAAAGATTAGGATTATTTATTCTGGAAAGGAGACAAGCAAGAGAATACATGATAGATATAAAATAATGAATGATATAGAAGAATGCCAGTGAGATGCTCCTAGTTATCTTTCCCCAATAATAATGGGACACAAAAGCTACAAATTTAGAGAAAAAAGTGAAATTGTTTTACACACCAAATAATTAAGCATGTGGAACTCACTATCTTGTTACAGGATACTATTGAGGCAAACAATTTAGGAAGATTAAAAAAAGATTTACAAACACAAGTCATTGTAATGCAAGTTAAATTTTCAAGGGCTAATAGTGCTTATGCTTCAAGACATGAACTGATCACTAGTTAGTGGTCTGGAAGGAAATTCCTCTTGTGTATTATATGATTAAGTGACTTCAGGGAATTTAACACTTTTCACTGAATCTCCTTGCACTAGGTAATCTTGAAGACAAATATCTGACTAGGTGGAATATTAACCTGTTTCAGTACGAGAACTTCTAACTTACCTTTTTGCTGTAAAATTTTGAATGTTGGGTAAGAAAGGAATGTATGACTCAGTTTGGAATTGTATCTAATTACTACAGTATTGTATGTTTAAGACACTACAGAATATACATTACTTTAACAATGTAATCTATGCCACTTGCTTTACTCTTTAAATTATATAACACCCACTAAATGCATTATGTAAATAACTCCAGACAGTTTTCGGAATAAAATTATTAGAGCAGTCCTTATACTTATTTTCTGTTAGAATTGTTTTAACCTAAGTATTTCCATGCAACCTTCTTATGGCTGTATTGATTTTTTTAATGATGGTCTAATGACTGTTTAAAAATACATACCTGCATGTTCACATCTCTTGGTAACTTGCTAACTTGCACACATCAGGTGTTCTCCATGTGCAACTTGAAAGTGTACAAAGATTTAGGTCTACATAAATCTGCTACCCCTTCCCCACACAATTAAGAGCTACAGCTATTCCAAGACAGTTACTGTAGAGACTACAAGAGACAGAGTATTAAGTCCTTTCCCTGAGACCTATGAACTATTTTCTATTTAATGAATGCTTTCCCTGTTGCTATAACGATTCCTACAATCATGGACTCATGCTGAGGGAGGGTTAGTCCATTGAACTGAAACAAAATCTCTAACATTTTTATATGCTCTTAATGGAAAAGAGAATTCATTCCCTTCATTACTGATCTGTGTATAATCATCAATATATGATGTTGTAGTTTTGGCCCCAATCCTGCGAACATTTACACATGTGCATAACTCTACATGCCAATCACATACACTAAGGTAAGTATATATAGATCTACGCACATGTGTAAAGTTATACAGATATGCAATGGCCAGATTTTTCAAGATATTTAGCTACCTAGAGATGCAGATAGGCATCTAAATGCTTTTGAAGCTGGACCATTTAATTCCCATTATTTTCAATGGGAGTTAGGCTCCTGGTGCCTTGGAAAATCCCACTAGATACCTAACTAACATTAAAAATCTGGCCCTAAAGATATGTCTACACTGCAGTTAAACACTTGGGCTTGCCAGGCTCGGGCTATGGGGCTGATTAATTGAAGAATAGGCGTTCAGGCTTAGGGCTCCAGTCCAAGCCTGAACTTCTACACCAGCGGTTCTCAAACTTCATTGCACTGTGATCCCTATCTGACAACAAAAAATACTGCACAACCCCAGGAGGGGGCACTGAACCTTGAGGCCACCCGAGGGTCAAGGCCGAAGCCCAAGCTCCACTATGCCAGGTGGGAGTGGGGGCAGAAGGGGTGGAGGGTGCACAAAGCCAAAGTCCAAGGGCTTCAGCCTTGGGCAGGGGGCCTGTAGCCTGAGTCCTGCTACCCAGGGCTGAAGACAAAGCCCGAGCCCCCACCGCCCTGGGCAGTGGGGGCTCGGGCTTTGGGCCCTGGCCCCCGCAAGTCTAACCCCAGCCCTGGTGACCCCATTAAAATGGGGTTGCAACCCATTTTGGGGTCCCAACCCACAGTTTGAGAACCGCTGGTCTACACTGTCTATAATTAAATAGTCCTGTAGCCCAAGTCACCCGATATCAGCCAGCCGCAGGTGTTTAACTGCAGTGTAGACATAACCTAAATAGCTAGGGCCATGCTTAAAGGCAGTGGTGAGCTGGAGCTGGTTCCCACTGGTTCGTGCAAACCGGTTGTTAAATGTTGAAGCAGTTTTAGAACTGGTTGTTAACCTGCTTCCCTGCAGGGGGTGCTGATGCTTCGATGGACTCCGGCTAAGAAGTGATGTAATTCCTCCTCCAGCCACTGGGGGGTTGTGGGCTGCCGCCTGGCCCTGAGCACAAGACCTGCTGCTGCTGCTGCCGCCGCCGCCGCCCTGGTGCTGGGGCTCCCGATGCTGCCTGGTGGGTCCCCGGCTGCTCTGCTGGACCTGGGCTGTGTCCTGCTGCTCGGGCTGCTCCGAGCCGCTCTCCCCATGAGCACCCACCACCCTGCCCGCGGCCAGCCCCTGCCTCCAGCCACCCCCACAACCCCTGCAGCCAGCCCCCGTCTCCAGCTACCCCTGCCCTGCCTCCAGCCACCTCCGCACCCCCCTGCCCTGCCCGCAGCAAACCCCTGCCACACCCCCTGCCCGCGGCCAGCCACTGCCCCAGCCACCCCTGCACCCCCCTGCCCTACCTCCAGCCCCCATCTCCAGCTACCCCTGCCCTGCCTCCAGCCCCCCCTGCCGCCCAGCCCCCCCCACACCCTCGCTGCCCTGCCCGCAGCCAGCCCCTGCCACCCAGCCACCCCCGCACCCTCGCTGCCCTGCCTCCAGCCAGCCCCACAGCTGCAGCCTGCAGCCAGGCCCTGCCCTGCCCGCAGCCAGCCCCCCCGCACCCCCGGCATCCCCTGCCTCCAGCCCCCCCGCACCCCTGCTGCCCTGCCTCCAGCCCCCATCTTCAGCCAGCCCCACACCTGCTGCCTGCAGCCAGCCCCACACCCGCTGCCCTGCCCTGCCCGCAGCCGGCCCGTCTCCAGCCACCCCTGCACCCCCTGCCTGCAGCCAGCCTGTCTCCAGCCATCCCCGCACCCCCTGCCTGCAGCAGCCCCTGCTGCACACACCCCCTGCCCTGCCCGCAGCCAGCCCATCTCCAGCCACCCCCGCACTCCCTGCCCTGCCCGCAGCCAGCCCGCCCCTGCCCTGCCTTCAGCCAGCCAGTCTCCAGCAAGCCCCACACCTCCTTGCCTCCAGCCAACCCCGCACCTTCCTGTCTCCAGCCAGCTCTGCACCCCCTGCCCTGCCCGCAGCCTGTCCTGCCCGCAGCCAGCCCCACACCCCCTTGCCTCCAGCCAACCCTGCACCTTCCTATCTCCAGTCCCGGACGCACACACCCCCTGCCCTGCCTGCAGCCAGCCCGTCTCCAGCCACCCCTGCACCCCCTGCCCACAGGCAGCCCGTCTCCAGCCGCCCCTGCACTCCCTGCCCTGCCTGCACCAGCCCGTCTCCAACCAGCTCTGCACCCCTGCCCTACCCGCAGCCAGCCCTGCACCCCCTGCCTCCAGCTAGCCCTGCCCCATGCCTGTCTGCAGCTGGCCCCATGTCCACTGGTGCCCTGCAGTTCCCAGGGCAGTAACCCTACACACCTCCTTCAATGAGAGGGGCAGGAAGCAGCTGGGACCCACACATGTGCACACTCTAGGGTGACCAGACAGCAAGTGTGAAAAATCAGGACAGGGGTTGGGGGGGGTAATAGGAGCCTATATAAAAAAAACCACCCCGAAGTCAGGACTGTCCCTATAAAATCAGGACACCTGGTCACCCTAGCACACCCCCAGGGAGTGGCGGGGACCCACACATGTGAAACGGAGCTCATCTCTAGTTCAGGCCCATTAAAAAAAAAAAAAAACTTTAGGCAGGGTTAACATACATCCATAAAAAGAAAAGGAGTACTTGTGGCACCTTAGAGACTAACAAATTTATTAGAGCATAAGCTTTCGTGAGCTACAGCTCACTTCATCGGATGCATTTGGTGGAAAAAACAGAGGAGAGATTTATATACACACACACAGAGAACATGAAACAATGGGTTTATCATACACACTGTAAGGAGAGTGATCACTTAAGATAAGCCATCACCAACAGCAGGGGGGGGAAGGAGGAAAACCTTTCATGGTGACAAGCAGGTAGGCTAATTCCAGCAGTTAACAAGAATATCAGAGGAACAGTGGGGGGTGGGGTGGGAGGGAGAAATACCATGGGGAAATAGTTTTACTTTGTGTAATGACTCATCCATTCCCAGTCTCTATTTTTTTTGGTTTTTGAATGTTATAATTCTTGACGTCTGATTTGTGTCCATTCATTCTTTTACGTAGAGACTGTCCAGTTTGGCCAATGTACATGGCAGAGGGGCATTGCTGGCACATGACCCATAACCTCAGCCATGCAGAACACAGTGCCATCCACAGCCTCAGAAACAACTCTGACATCATAATCAAAAAGGCTGACAAAGGAGGTGCTGTCGTCATCATGAATAGGTCGGAGTATGAACAAGAGGCTACTAGGCAGCTCTCCAACACCACTTTCTACAAGCCATTACCGTCTGATCCCACTGAGAGTTACCAAAAGAAACTACAGCATTTGCTCAAGAAACTCCCTGAAAAAGCACAAGAACAAATCCGCACAGACACACCCCTGGAGCCCCGACCTGGGGTATTCTATCTGCTACCCAAGATCCATAAACCTGGAAATCCTGGACGCCCCATCATCTCAGGCATTGGCACCCTGACAGCAGGATTGTCTGGCTATGTAGACTCCCTCCTCAGGCCCTTCGTTACCAGCACTCCCAGCTATCTTCGAGACACCACCGATTTCCTGAGGAAACTACAGTCCATTGGTGATCTTCCTAAAAACACCATCCTAGCCACTATGGATGTAGAAGCCCTCTACACCAACATTCCACACAAAGATGGACTACAAGCCGTCAGGAACAGTATCCCCGATACTGTCACGGCTAACCTGGTGGCTGAACTTTGTGACTTTGTCCTGACCCATAACTATTTCACATTTGGTGACAATGTATACCTTCAAATCAGCGGCACTGCGATGGGTACCCGCATGGCCCCACAGTATGCCAACATTTTTATGGCTGACTTAGAACAACGCTTCCTCAGCTCTCGTTCCCTAATGCCCCTACTCTACTTGCGCTACATTGATGACATCTTCATCATCTGGACCCATGGAAAAGAAGCTCTTGAGGAATTCCACCATGATTTCAACAATTTCCATCCCACCATCAACCTCAGCCTGGACCAGTCCACACAAGAGATCCACTTCCTGGACACTACGGTGCTAATAAGCGATGGTCACATAAACACCACCCTATATCGGAAACCTACTGACCGCTATTCCTACCTACATGCCTCTAGCTTTCATCCAGATCATACCACTCGATCCATTGTCTACAGCCAAGCGCTACGATATAACCGCATTTGCTCCAACCCCTCAGACAGAGACAAACACCTACAAGATCTCTATCATGCATTCCTACAACTACAATACCCACCTGCTGAAGTGAAGAAACAGATTGACAGAGCCAGAAGAGTACCCAGAAGTCACCTACTACAGGACAGGCCCAACAAAGAAAACAACAGAACGCCACTAGCCATCACCTTCAGCCCCCAACTAAAACCTCTCCAACGCATCATCAAGGATCTACAACCTATCCTGAAGGACGAGCCATCGCTCTCTCAGATCTTGGGAGACAGACCAGTCCTTGCTTACAGACAGCCCCCCAATCTGAAGCAAATACTCCCCAGCAACCACACACCACACAACAGAACCACTAACCCAGGAACCTATCCTTGCAACAAAGCCCGTTGCCAACTCTGTCCACATATCTATTCAGGGGATACCATCATAGGGCCTAATCACATCAGCCACACTATCAGAGGCTCGTTCACCTGCGCATCTACCAATGTGATATATGCCATCATGTGCCAGCAATGCCCCTCTGCCATGTACATTGGCCAAACTGGACAGTCTCTACGTAAAAGAATGAATGGACACAAATCAGATGTCAAGAATTATAACATTCAAAAACCAGTTGGAGAACACTTCAATCTCTCTGGTCACTTGATCACAGACCTAAGAGTGGCTATACTTCAACAAAAAAGCTTCAAAAACAGACTCCAACGAGAGACTGCTGAATTGGAATTAATTTGCAAACTGGATACAATTAACTTAGGCTTGAATAGAGACTGGGAATGGATGAGTCATTACACAAAGTAAAACTATTTCCCCATGGTATTTCTCCCCCCCACCCCACCCCCCACTGTTCCTCTGATATTCTTGTTAACTGCTGGAATTAGCCTACCTGCTTGTCACCATGAAAGGTTTTCCTCCTTCCCCCCCCTGCTGTTGGTGGTGGCTTATCATAGAATCATAGAATCATAGAATATCAGGGTTGGAAGGGACCCCAGAAGGTCATCTAGTCCAACCCCCTGCTCAAAGCAGGACCAAGTCCCAGTTAAATCATCCCAGCTAGGGCTTTGTCAAGCCTGACCTTAAAAACCTCTAAGGAAGGAGATTCTACCACCTCCCTAGGTAACGCATTCCAGTGTTTCACCACCCTCTTAGTGAAAAAGTTTTTCCTAATATCCAATCTAAACCTCCCCCATTGCAACTTGAGACCATTACTCCTCGTTCTGTCATCTGCTACCATTGAGAACAGTCTAGAGCCATCCTCTTTGAAACCCCCTTTCAGGTAGTTGAAAGCAGCTATCAAATCCCCCCTCATTCTTCTCTTCTGCAGACTAAACAATCCCAGCTCCCTCAGCCTCTCCTCATAAGTCACTTATCTTAAGTGATCACTCTCCTTACAGTGTGTATGATAAACCCATTGTTTCATGTTCTCTGTGTGTGTGTATATAAATCTCTCCTCTGTTTTTTCCACCAAATGCATCCGATGAAGTGAGCTGTAGCTCACGAAAGCTTATGCTCTAATAAATTTGTTAGTCTCTAAGGTGCCACAAGTACTCCTTTTCTTTTTGAGAATACAGACTAACACGGCTGCTACTCTGAAACAAGTACTCCTTTTCTTTTTGCGAATACAGACTAACACGGCTGCTACTCTGAAACCTGTGATCATACATCCATATTTTCCCTGGACAGGTCAGGCTTTTTGGTTCTTAAATCGCTGTCCGGGAAGAATTTTTAAATTTTAAAAATTCCTTCCGGGAAAATACAGACCTATGGTAACCCTGTTGGTACAAAAAATACATACTGGGGCACATCCCTTATATCGGAACTTTTTATAGGGAACTGGTTGTTAAGATTTTGGCAGCTCATCATGGGTTAAAGGGTAAGTAAATCATTTGGTTATAGTTCAGAGATTAGTGGTGTGGCAGAGATCTGACCTTGTCCCTGTGGGTCCCATGATTCCAGGCAGTTTATGCTACCCTCAGAGGCTCACTGTGACCCTCCATGTAGCCCTTCTCTCTCTAGGGCCAGGGTTACAGTCTACTGAGCCCTTTTCATCATAAGCCAGCAAGGAGGTTTGTTAGGATATAGATATTCAGGCCTGTCTGTAAAGGTCTATACTCTACGAATTTAGGTGTATTCTCATCACTTGGCTAGTTATAGAGGTATAAAAAAAGAATCAAAGTCACTGTCTGCTGGTGTAAGGGCCTTCTCTTACTGTGACAGTCTGAGGCCCTGTGCTTAGGCTAAGGCCTTTGGCTAAGCAGCAGAGGCAGCCATAAGCTGGGAAGCGACCGGTCACATCCTCGCATTCCAAACTAGACGCATTGAAATAAGCTGCTATTAGGCTGTTAGGAATACAGTCCTGTCCTGATAATGCCTATCACCTCCAGAGAAAGGGAAGTGCCTGAAGATGTAAAAGGAAACTTAGTTTGACAGCATCCTGTCTGGCAAGAACTCACTTCTCAATAGCTTGGATGTGAAATCCTCACTTCTGTATTGTTTTGTCATTATAGTTCCCACTTTGCTATTGTCTGTCTGTATAATCTCTGTCTGGTTCTGTGATTGTTCCTGTCTGCTGTATAATTAATTTTGCTGGGTGTAAACCAATTAAGGTGGTGGGATATAATTGGTTACATAATCATGTTACAATATGTTAGAATTGGTCAGTTAAATTTCAGTAAAATGATAGGTTAAGGTATAACTAAGCAGAACTCAAGTTTTACTATATAGTCCGCAGTTAGTGAGTGTGTGTGTGTGTGTGGGGGGGGGGGAATGGGAACAGGGAATGGGGGTGGGGAAATTGGAAGCATGTTTTGCTAAGGGAGGGGAATGGAAACAGGGACACAGGTGTAAGGCTCTGGTGTCAGAGCTGGGAAGGGGGACACAAAGGAAGGAAACTGGAATCATGCTTGGTGGAAGTTCACCCCAATAAACATTGAATTGTTTGCACCTTTGGACTTTGGGTATTGTTGCTTTCTGTTCATGCTAGAAGGACCAGGGAAGCAAGTGGGTGAAGGAATAAGCCCCCTAACAAGGTTGGTGAGAGAACTCCCAGTGTCTCTGTTGTCCCTATGGGCTTATTCCAGAACAGTTTAGCCTCCTGTCCTGACAGGGACCTGTCTTCCCCTCCCAGGAGGTGTTTCTGTAGTGGCGGGTTGGGGGAAACCCAGGCCCACCCTCTACTCCAGGTTCCAGCCCAGGGACCCTAATAGGAGCAGCTGACCTTTTACTGCCAGAGCTGCTACATTTCCCTGGGCCATTTCCCCAAAGCTCTCCTGCTTCTCTCTCTTAACAGCTTCTTCACCATTACCTTGGGGCTCTCTTTCCAACAGCTTGAGGTTGTCTTCATTACCTAGCCCTTCTACTCCCTTTGGCCTGACGGGAGTGAGCCCTTTTATAGCATCAGAGGAGCCTTCATTAGAGTCAGGTGTTCACATTAGCTTAATGGCCTCACCTGACTCTTTGCAGGTTAATTGAAGTCATGTGTCCACGCTAGCCTGGAACAGCCCCTCCTCAGGTAACAGAAAACTGCTTCTCCAGTAAACAATATATCTGCCTTTGACTACTCTGCTGTACCGGTGCCTCTCCCTTCGAGGGAGAGCACTGGTGCTTAATCAACTAGTCCTGTCCATGCTCTGGTACCGGCTTAACACCCTGGTCCTGGCCCCGGGTTTCCTGGCCAACCTCCGGACATCGATTCTGGAGTTCTTTTGGTCAGGACTGCACTGGGTCCCTGCAGGGGTTCTTCATCTACCTCTGGAGGAGGGAGGGCAGGGCCGAAAATGTCTGCTCACTCAGGTCCATGTCTTCCGCCTTCAGACCCTGCAGAGGCTCCTTTATGGTGCAGGTAGTCCGGCGTGGAGCATACTGGCACACGCCTTCCTGCGCCGCTTCCGAGGGCTCCGATACGACCGGCAGCTCCTTTATCTCCATCCGAGAGGTCTTCCGCGAGACCTCTCCGGGCTGCCGGTCTTCTACCAGGACCTCCTCCGGACCTGGAAACTCTTTACAACGACCAGGTCCGTGGCGGCCACCGAGGGGGCAGATCTCCTCGCGGAGCCCCTGCTACACAACCCCCAGCTCCGTGTGCAGGTGGCGGAGTCCCGCTCGGTGCGCCAGAGTTTGGTCCTGGCAGAGGTCACAAGAGTCGGAGACCTCCTGGACTATGACCGGGGAGACTGGCTGGATCCCCTGACGCTCACTCAGCACATGGGGCTTTCCAGACCTTGTACTCCCCGGCGCATACCTCAGGAGGTGAAGGCCGCTTTGCCGCCCGCTGCTCGGGTTCATCTCGACCGGGTCCTGCACGAGGGCACGCCCCGCCCACCCGTTACCCCATGCCCGCCGGACCTTTTAATTGGACCCCTGCCCCGTGGACCCAACCGACCTCTTCACTAAAAGCCGGCTGCACGAGATGCAGCCGGTCTGCTTTCAAACCGCGCCAAGAAAACATCTCTACACACTCGTGCTCCACACCCTTCACGCCCGCACCCTCCTGTCCCGCCCTGATACAAAATGGCGGGACCTCCTGCCACCTTTGGAGGGTGAGGAGCCCCGGTGGGCCAGCCTATATTCCACCTTAGTCCCAAGGCCCGCCGGGGATGTCAGTTGGCGGCTCCTTCACGGAGCCGTGAGCACGGGCGTGTACTTGGCGCGGTTCACTTCAATCCCAGACACCTGCCCCTTTTGCGGCGTGAGGGATACCCTGGCACATGTATACCTGGAGTGTGCCAGGCTGCAGCCCCTATTCCGGCTCCTCACCAATATTTTATTACGTTTTTGGTTGCACTTCTCCCCTCACCTTCTCATTTATGCACTCCCTATCCGTGGCCCCACAAAGTCCCAGGATCTCCTGGTCAACCTCCTCCTGGCCCTAGCTAAAATGGCCATCTACAAAACCAGAGTCAGGAGGTTGGCCGATGGAGTCTCCTGTGACTGTGGGGCCTATTTCTGATCCTCGGTCCGTTCACATATCCGGGCAGAGTTCCTCTGGGTGGCGTCCTCTGACTCCCTTGATGCCTTTGAGGAGCAGTGGGCGCTGTCCGGGGTTCTCTGCTCGGTGTCCCCGTCCGGTTCCCTTCGTTTGACCGCACTCCTATCCCTGTTATTTTATTAGTTGTCCCCCGGAATTTTTTGGGCATCTAGGTCCTGTGGATCCCCCTTTTAGGCTGGGGGGGATCCTTTAGCAGTGGACGGGCTTCGCCCGCCCACTTCCCGGATCCCAATAAGACTACTCTGCTGTACCCAACTGGCCTAGGTCTATCACAGTGGTAAAAAGGAGGATCCCCTCAGAAAAACAGGAGAAATATCATAACAGTGAAGAGACACCAGTGATTAGAAGGAAAGAGAACCAAGTGCCTAGAAAACCTCAAAGAATCTGATGATATGAGTTTATTTTGGAACAAGGAATAACCTGGTTTGAAAATCTCCAACTCCATATAGGTATATAATGTGCACTGCAGGACTTGCAGGGAAATGTAAAGCATTTAGTAAGAAATAGGTATATTGGTTAACGCAGATGTTGTGAGAGGCCATAATAATGAACAAGTTGTTTCTAAAGGAATATGAAAGAAAGATACAGTTGTGCTTCTCAGGGAACAAAACAGACCATTTCTGTTTTGCACTCAATTACTGCAGAATGACAATACTGAAGAAAGGATTGCCCTGGAAAACTCTGTAGCAGGGTCAATTTAAGATAGAACCGATCAGCATTGTTAAATCAGCTGTGAACAACAACAACAATGAAAAAATAGTCTGAAAAAAATGGGCTCCTGGTCCAATAAAAATGTGACAGATTAATTAGACAAACTGTTTGATTTTGGTATTTTTAGTAGGGAACTAGCTAATGTCTTCTGGAGAGGAGCTGGGATTTTCAAAAGGTTATGAAAGGTATATTGCAAATAAAAGAATCTACTTCATGAATTGCTTCCTCACTGGCTTAGCTCCTGTTTATTGTCCCCTATTTAGTATCTCCTTTGAATGACCAGGTGAAGACATTTTCAATGCAATCATGATCTCTCTCTAGCAAGAAGAACATTCTGCAGTGTGATGTGATGAAACATCAGTAAGTAGGAATCTTCATATTTATTGAAAAAACATGGTTATAAACTCAGTAAAGAAAAGCGGGACAATAGCTCTAAGCTAAATAAAATAAAATAATCTTAGACAACAGATCAATTTCTCCATTTGCGTGATACCTTGCTGCCCACACAAAGGACAAGCAAGCTCATATGGCAAAATGAGATTATTTTGTTGCATAGATGATACTGCTCTGGCAGTGCAACTGGCAGAATGACTGTGGACTCTGAAGAGAAGTTGAAATATCAATGGTTAGTCAACCTCAGAAAATGCAGTATATTAGACACTACTTTGCCTATTTTTAAAGGGATTTTCTAGAATCATCATCACCTACTATGACAATAGCACCGCAGATCTACTTATAATCAAACAGCTGATGGAATTACAGTGCAGAAACTCTTTTCATAGTTAAATGCTGTTGTTCCCATTTTCTACAGACATTTTGGCAACAAATTTTTTTGAAAAGATTTATCGTTACTTTATAAAATCAATAACCTTTCCAGTATGCATTAGTCTGCTTCTATTTTTTTATAATAGAAAATTAAATTCCTTACTTCTCTTTAACTTATCTTTAGCTTCCCTTTACCTTATCACATCTTAACCCTCTCTTTCAATAATAAGTCTGCAGAATGAAATTCAGATCTGAATCTTAGGTCAAGTTTGTTCATAATGGCAAAATGATAGCTCTAAAGTACAGATAACAGATTGCAATAGAGAGGATTGAGATATCCTGTGCCTAGACGCTGTAGGCACCTCAAACTTACTATCACCCTGAGTTCTTAAATTCAGCTTTCAGCAGGGGGGATGTCTGATAGCTGGGAGGAATAAGAGAAAGGAGCATCTGACATAAACTGGCAACAAGAAGGAGGGGACAGAAAGTGGCTTGTGCCATGGAGAGGCACCAGATAAGAGGGGGCAAATACTTCCCTCTCTTTTTCCACCTGGCTCATACAGGGCCAAGATCAGAACTAGCTGTGAAGAAGGAGAATGGGTGGGAGAAAAGAAAAGACTCGGCTAGCTATGCTTCAAGCACCAGGGGAAGGGTGGCCTGGATGTTCGCTATTCTGTGCTGAGTAAGTATCTTAAAAATTACTAGACTGGAGACAAATAGAAGAATTTTGACCACAACTTAGCTAAATATCTACTCAAAGCTAAATATTCCACGATGGAACAGATTTTGTTTTACAATAATTTTGCTATTTTCCCCTCATTGATCAGCTTTACTTTATTTTTAAATTTTTTGGACAGGAGGCTCTCACTTTAAGATTTTGAGAAGAGGCCCTTTTATTACTATGGTGGACATACACTAGCACATTTAAAATACACACAGTTATAGGTGGAGCTTCTTGTATGAGGGAACAGATCTGTAACACGTTAGCTCTCTAGCTGTGGAATTTAACTACTTGGCAATTATTTAAAATGACCTAAAACAAAATATGCAGATGAAATCTTAAAGTTCCAAAAATATTAACACAATATCCCATTTAGGAGTGAGGGTTAAATTGTGGGCCGTATTCACTCCAGGCATAAACCCTGGAAAAGGTCCATTTGCAGAAAGTCTACTGAGGGAGGAGGTAGTGGCAGTGTAAAATGGCCACATCTTCCCTGATGCCAAGGAGAACAACTACACAGGGTCCTTCACAGTCTGAAAAGTGGGCGTTGCTGTCTTGGGAGAGGACATGGCTAGAGCAGCAACCACAAGTGGTGATTCAGTGCCACCCCTCAGATCTTCCTTGAATTATAGCTGCCCACCTTCCACCCTGTAGAGGCCCTAGAGTTGGACGGTGAGCCTTCCATTGTGGGGAATGCCCCACTTTCTCTTGGGCTTCTGAATCTGATGCTGAATGGTTATACGGAAAACTCTCTTCCCAAAGTGCTATAAGACACAAATGAAGATCAGATAATACTCTGAGAAACGTGATTGAATCCTTCTCAGCAAAGAATAAAAAGGCTGGGATTTTATATTCTCAGCTGTACCAGTCTAGGACCTTGCAGGCCTCCAGGAAAACAAAAACAAGCAAACAGAAGGATTATCACAATAGATGTATCCCTACTACCAAGTTTCCTAACTGCCAGTACCCCCATGCAGGTGTAGATAAGGGAGTTAACAACATTTAAGCAAGCTTTTTTTGGCAGAAAGTATTTAGGCAGGATGCAAAATTGTCTAAATACTTTCTGTATTCTGCCAAACTACATGGTTATCTTATAGCTATAATAAAAACGCCGCAACAATATGTTATCCACAACTGTCACCAATACCTACTCTGGGATGAAAATAATGAAATTACTGGGAAAGATAAAATCATAAAGATGACTCATACCAGGGAAGCCTGGAGGCAAGTCTCCAGTGTGGACAAGTAAAGAACTCAATAATCTTAGGATGTTATCTTACTTTGTTTATCCGTGTTTAGATAAATGCAAGTTGTTAAGATATGCACCCACGTTCTTAAATGTAGGTTATTAAATAGGAAATCATCCAATAAAGCCATAATGGTAAAAGTCTGTAGTACTTGGTCTAAAAGCAATGATAAATACAAATTTATTTATACTAGGGGTGTTGATTGATTGCATTTAACTCACGTGATTAATTAAAAAAATTAATCATGATTAAACAATTAATTGAGATTAATCACAGTTTTAATTGCACTGTTAAAAATAGAATACCAATTGGAATTTATTAAATATTTTGGATGTTTCTCTACATTTTCATATATATTGTATTCTGTGTTGTAATTAAAATCAAAGTGTATATTATTTTTTATTACAAATATTTGCACTGTAAAAATGATAAACAAAAGAAATAATATTTTTCAGTTCACCTCATACAAGTACTGTAGTAAGAAAAGGAGTACTTGTGGCACCTTAGAGACTAACAAATTTATTAGAGCATAAGCTTTCGTGAGCTACAGCTCACTTCATCGGATGCATCCGATGAAGTGAGCTGTAGCTCACGAAAGCTTATGCTCTAATAAATTTGTTAGTCTCTAAGGTGCCACAAGTACTCCTTTTCTTTTTGTGAATACAGACTAACACGGCTGCTACTCTGAAGTACTGTAGTGCAATCTCTTTGTTGTGAAAGTGCAACTTACAAATGTAGATTTTTTTTGTTACATAACTTCACTCATAAACAAAACAATGTAAAACTTCAGAGCCTGCAAGTCCACTCA
Organism: Dermochelys coriacea; assembly: GCF_009764565.3. Lineage (NCBI taxonomy): Eukaryota > Metazoa > Chordata > Testudines > Dermochelyidae > Dermochelys > Dermochelys coriacea. The sequence continues at coordinate 200,752,601 of NC_050069.1, forward strand.
GTCCTACTTCTTATTCAGCCAATCTCTAAGACAAACAAGTTTGTTTACATTTACAGGAGATAATGCTGCCCTCTTCTTATTTACAATGTCACCAGAAAGTGAGAATAGGCATTTGCATGGCACTTTTGTAGCTGGCATTGTAAGGTATTTACGTGCCAGATATGCTAAACATTCGTGTGTCCCTTCATGCTTCAGCCATCATTCCAGAGGACATGGTTCCATGCTGATAATGCTCGTTAAACAAATAATGCATTCATTAAATTTGTGACTGAACTCCTTAGGGGGAGAATTGTATGTCCCCTGTTTTTACCCACATTCTGCCATATATTTCATGTTATAGCAGTCTTGGATGATGATCCAGCACATGTTGTTCATTTTAAGAACACTTTCACTGCAGATTTCACAAAACGCAAAGAAGGTACCAATGTGAGATTTCTAAAAGTAGCTACAGCACTCGACCCAAGGTTTAAGAATCTGAAGTGCCTTCCTAAATCTGAGAGGGATGAGGTGTGGAGTATGCTTTCAGAAATCTTAAGAGAGCAACACTCTGATGTGGAAACTACAGAACCCAAACCACCACCAAAAAAAAAAATCAACCTTCTGCTGGTGGCATCTGACTCAGATAATGAAAATGAACATGCCTCGGTCCACACTGCCTCGGATGGATTTTTATCGAGCAGAACCCATCATCAGCATGGACGCATGTTCTTTGGATTGGTGGTTGAAGATGAAGGGACATATGAATCTTCAGCGCATCTGGCACTTATGCATCTTGCGACGCCGGCTACAACAATGCCATGAGGACGCCTGTTCTCACTTTCAGGTGACATTGTAAACAAGAAGTGGGCAGCATTATCTTCTGTAAATGTAAACAAACTTGTTTGTCTGAGCAGTTAGCTGAGCAGGAAGTAGGACTGAATGGACTTATAGATGCTAAAATTTTACATTGTTTTATTTTTGAATGAAATTTCTTTTGTACATAATTCTATGTTTGTAAGTTCAACTTTCATGATAAAGAGACTGCACTACAGTACTTGTATTAGGTGAATTGAAAAATACTATTTCTTTTGTTTTTTTACAGTGCAAACACTTATAATCAAAAATAAATATAAAGTGAGTATTCTACACTTTGTATTCTGTGTTGTAATTGAAATCAATATATTTGAAAATGTAGAAAACATCCAAAAATATTTAAATAAATGGTATTCTATTATTGTTTAACAGTGTGATTAATTGTGATTAATTTTTTGAATCACACAATTAATTTTTTAATCATGATTAATTATTTTTATTGCTTGACAGCCCTAATTCATACTACTAACTGAGGTATGTTATTCTATGTGAAGCATGTTAAACTGCACATTAAGGGCTGGATTCACAAAATGACTTAGGTGTCTAACTGCCACTTTAGGGGCCTAAATCCCAGAATCAGGGATTCACAAAAGCCCTGTTCATCTGCCTCTGAGCCCTATAAGTGGCAAAAATTGCTCAGCACTATGTTTTTGCAGTAAAAGTTCCCTCGGTGCCTCTGTTTCTGCTTCTGGGCAGGTACACTATAGGCCCATGCCAGGCATCTGTATGCCTGAACCCCAGACACCTCTCAGTTCCTTCGCTCCAGATAGACTGCAATATAGAGGTGAAAGAGGGTGGGTTGTGGAATAGACACATTCACCACATCTCAAAGGATAACAGTTACAGAACAGGTTAGCAACTTTTTCTTCTTTGAGTGACTGCACATGTCCAGTCCAACTTCAGGTGACTCACAAGCAGTTTGATCTGGAGGTGGGATCGGAGTCTACCTGAAAATGACTGGAGATCACATGTCCAAATCTAGCATCATCTTTAGATTGATGAGAGATGTTATAATGTGAAGTGAAGGTAAGCCCAGCAGATCAAGTTGCTGTTTGGCAAATGTCCAGAATAGGCACCTAGGCCAGAAAGGCTGTTTGAGGTCTGGTTGAATGTGCCAGCATCTTACTCGGTGGAATTATATTGGTGAAGTTGTAACACAACTAAATACAAGAGGAGATCCACAAAGAGAGACTGGAAGGCCTTTCATCCTGTCTGCAACTGCTATGAATAACAGGCTAGGATCTAAATGGTTTAGTCCTAGTCTAGTAAAATGCTAATGCTCTTCTAACATCCAAAACGGAGTTTCTTAGCATCCTGATGAGACTGAGGTTTGGGGAACAAACTTGATAAGTACATTGCCTGATTAATATGGAAGTGAGAACCCATCTTGGTGAGAAATTTTGGATGAAGGCATAGGCACATCTAGTTCTTGCAGAAGACAGTATATGCAGGATGAGACAAAAGAGCTCATAATTTACCCATTCTCCTGGCTGGGGTGATATGACACTAAAAAGGCTACTTTCACTGAGCGAGAAAGCAAGTAGCTAAAGGTTCAAAGGGAGGGAGGACCCATTAGTTTTGACAACACTAGGTTTAAGCCCCACTAGGAAACAGGATCCTTCTCCTATAACTTCTGCCCTTTTTCCGAATTACCTCCTTTTGGTGAGGTATAAATGAGAGACAGTGGTGTGGCTGCTGCTTCTTTGGGGCATGTGAATAAATGCCCAAAGACTTTAGTGTTGCACTGGAATCCTTCAGGCCATGCAGTTTGTCATCTGTCTGCTTGGAGAAAAGTGACAGTCCCTGAAAGGGAAGATCCCTGATGGTTTGTTGGACCTCCTGAGGAAGAGCAGATGACTGGAGCCACGAACATCTGCTCATCATAATGGCCGATGCCAGGGCTCTAGCTGCAGAGTTGGTGGCATCCAAATTAATCCAGGTGAGATCCTAGCTACTAACTTTCCCTCGTCCACCACAGAGAGGAACTCTTGCCTCATGACCTTTGGGAATCAGTCCTTAAAATCTTTGTGATTTTAACCTCTGGCACAATATCTTAATATCCCAGAAATGCCTGCTGATCAGCAATCCTGAGTTGCAATCCAGCAGTTGAATAAAGCTTTTGGCAAAATAGATCAAGCTTCTTTGCTTTTGGGGTACAGTAACTCCTCACTTAAAGTTATCTCGGTTAACGTTGTTTCGTTGTTATGTTGCTGATCAATTAGGTAATATGCTTGTTTAAAGTTGTGCAATGCTTCCTTATAACATTGTTTGGCAGCTGTCTGCTTTGTCCACTGCGTGCAGAAAGAGCAGCCTGTTGCAGCTAGCTGATGGGGGCTTGGAACCAGGGTGGACCGGCCACCCACCTATCAGTACCCTGCGCCTCTACATTCCCTGTGTGGCAGTCTTGCCGGCAGTTCAGCTGTCCCTCCCGCAACTGCCATGTGCTGCTCATGCCCTCTGCCTTGGAGCTGCTCCCGGGAGCCTCCGGCTTGCTGTGTGGGGAGGAAGAAGGGAGCTAATGTCGGGGTCCCCCTCCCCCCACTCCTGCCCCCCGCTTGCCCCTTCTTCATATAGAGCAGGCTGGGGACACAACAGAGCTCAGGACAGAGCTCAGGACGGAGAGAGCTTGCTGGCTGCAGCTGCTGTCTCAACTTGCTGATATACTTAAAAAGGCAGTGAACTTAGAGTGGGGTCAACATACTTAAAGAGGCAATGCACATCTCTCTCTCCCACACACAAGGTGAGTCGCTCTGTCTCTGTCTAACATGCTGTCTCCCCTCCCTCCATTCGTGCTGCCTTGTAGAGTGTGAGGCTACATTAACAACAATGTGCTAACCCTTGCGGGGAGGGATAACACAGTGGTCTGCTAAACCCAGGGTTGTGAGTTCAATCCTTGAGGGGGCCATTTAGGGATCTGGGGCAAAAATTGGGGCTTGGTCCTGCTTTGAGCAGGGGGTTGGACTGGATGACCTCCTGAGGTCCCTTCCAACCCTGATATTCTATGAATGCTAGTTCATCATTTAGCAGTAAGGCATTCCCTGGGAAATATCCCACCCTCTGACTTCACCACCTCAACCAAGCTTCTCAATCATCATTGCTGTGTACAGTATTAAATTGTTTGTTTAAAACTTATATGATATACATATAATATAGTTTTTGTCTGGTGAAAAAAACTTCCCTGGAACCTAACCCCCCCATTTACATTAATTCTTATGGGGAAATTGGATTCACTTAACATCATTTTGCTTAATGTCGCATTTTTCAGGAACATAACTACAACGTTAAGTGAAGCATTACTGTAGATGCTTACTGACCCTGGCACTCTCTCTCATTGGCAGCTGAAACCACCAATGACCCTGGAGGGGAGTGGTGTAAACATGTTCAAACCCCTAGAAGAAGACACAATACCTGCACTCAGCCCTTTTTGCTGTGGGTGGGTGGAAGGGGAGATCAAGTTTGCCACAGGACTCTGGTGAGCTTCAAGACAGTCTCATTAATTTAGAGCATCACTTGAGAAGATCCTACAGATGCTCAGATGTTGACCAGTCTGTGTGGGACCACTCTCCCACCTGAATACCCAAGGCAAAAGCCACCTTCTTTAGAAGGTCTTGATGGGCTCTATAATCACCAGTCGAAGAGTATCTCACCTCCACTACCACTCCCTTGTTGGGTGATAAAGAGGAGGAAGACAAAGCCGGCCATAGTGGAGCCTCCTCAGAGTCCTCCAAGTGGAGATTCACAGGAGCAAGTTACTCTTGCTCAAGTCAAGCCAAGTACCGGGTGTGGTATCCTGCCAGGGTGGGTCTCGACACCTACTTGAGGAAGTAGAGTGGGGAAAGTGTAGACACTACCTGGGGGGATGGGGAAACTCCTCCGAGTTCCAAAATGGCCATTGGTAAGTCTCCAGACCCCAGTTTCCTCCAAGCCATAAATCTCTACTGTCCAGGCACAACAGAGCCTCAGGTGGATACCAGGGAGTGTAAACGCTTGGAGGGGAATAATGACATGACTGTGATACATACGAGCTGATTGCCGAGTCTGAGGATGAATCAGCTTCTTTCAACCAAGGCTGTTCCTGTTGGTGCCAGAGATTGGCATCGGGAGCCCAGAATAGACAGCACTAGAGAGATTATTGCTCGGTTCTCTCTGGATGATACCGTACGATGAGGCACTCACGTGTCCAGAGGCGCCCATAGTACCCAATGCTGAGATGAAGCAGCCAACAAACTTACTACACCTGATGGTACTGGGTGAGAGGATTCTTGGCTTGCTGGTGAAACTGGTATCGAGAGACTGAGCAGATCACGTGCTGCTGCATAAGCTTCTGGAGTTGATAGCAATGGAATAGAGCCTTGCTGTTGAGTCAACAAGGATGGCACTGCTGAACTAGATAAGTGTTGCTTCAGGGGCCAGTCTCAATGGGGCCAGGGCCGACATTGGAGTCGATGGTCCCACCCGAGTAGATGATTGCCTCACTGTTGAGCACCCTCTACTATCTTTCTAAGCATGCTTGCCGGACTTTGGTGCCAGGGACCTTGATCTGGATACAGAGTCCTTAGAAAGAAAAGGAGGACTTGTGGCACCTTAGAGACTAACACATTTATTTGAGCATAAGCTTTCGTGAGTTACAGCTCACTTCATCGGATACAGACTAACACGGCTGCTACTCAGAGTCCTTAAAAGCTATCTTCCTCAGTACTGGGCAGGGTGACTGGCATCAGGGTTTGGCCAAAACAGAAGGAGTGTTCATGACTGAAGAAGTTGTGCTTAGTACTAGCTCTGAATGGGAAGGCTCTGGGGTGGGGGGAGGCAGGGCTGACTCCATTAGAAGAAATTAAGGTCTGGGCTCCTTGTCTTTCTTGGTTCTTGGCTTAAATTCCCTGCAGATTTGGCAGCGATCCCTGACATGAGTCTCTCCAAGCCAGTTCAGGCTGGTGGAGTGCAGGTTGCTCACTGACATAAGTTTCTTGTGGGGGACTTACAGGGTTCAAAGCCTGGTGACCAAGGCATGCCCCGACACCAAAATCAGTATCTAAGATTGAAGACTATACACCTCCCCAGTCTAATAAAGGAAACTTAATACTATTACTAATTTTAACACTAAATCTATGACTAAAAGTGAGTATGAACCATATATAAACAGAGGTGAAAATCTTGAGGTAGCAAGATAAGATACTTCAACAACCGTCACGGGCAGTAAGAAGGAACTCAGGGGGTTGTGCCTGGCTCTGCCCTTTATTCCATTACAGAGCAGCGTGAGGAAGAAGAGAGCGCATACCCCACCCTGATGGATACCATGGAAGGAAAAATCTTTGAAAGTGCACTGGGCACACACCTGAAGTGGAATGGACATATGCAATCACTTGAAGTATAAAATCGAATTGAATTTAGAACTGTATATATGGAAATAATGCTATTTAATAAAAATCAAACAATGACAAAATATGCAAAGACTAACAAATTTATTAGAGCATAAGCTTTCGTGAGCTACAGCTCACTTCATCGAATGCATTTGGTGGAAAAAACTTTTTTTTTCTTTTTGCGAATACAAACTAACACGGCTGCTACTCTAAAACCTGAAAATATGCAGAGATTGGCATGAGTTAAATGCCACATGATTAACTTAAATGCATATGCAGTTTAACATGGGTGAAAGAAACATGAATGTTGGGTGGGGCAGCTATAGGATTTCAGCCCCTACAAATCTAACATGTTCTACCTAGAAGCCTTAATTAAAATGGTGGTTTGTACTGGGCGTGGCCCACAAATTAAAATGGGGATTTGCCACAAATTCTTCAATACACATAATTCTATATTAGGCAGCGAGACACCAAAGACATTGTCAGGCCATTTTAAATCCCAATTTTAGATTGTGTAAAAATAAGGATTTATAAAACTTAAAAGTCAATAGAAAAGTTGTTATACATTTAAAGAAAAATTCCAATGAAAGTTTTTTATTTAAATATTTCCCCTGCAGTGATTGCAAGCCAAATGCTTCAGTATTTTCCTAGTGCATGAGAACCAGGGAACAAAACTGTCTAGAGACAAAAGTAAAAATAATTAATTTTCATATTTCAAGTTGTGAAAAAATGCATTAAAGTAAACTAAGGGCTTGTCTACCTTTGAAAGTTAATTTGGATTAAGTTAGGGTATGCATTTAAAGCACAACAGCTATGCCTGAATAACTCCACATGTGAACATTCTTATTCCAGAATAGCTATACCTGAATAATGACGGGTTTCAGAGTAGCAGCCGTGTTAGTCTGCTGTAGTATCCGCAAAAAGAAAAGGAGTACTTGTGGCACCTTAGAGACTATATGCTCAAATAAATTTGTTAGTCTCTAAGGTGCCACAAGTCCTCCTTTTCTTTTTATATCTGAATAGTTATTCTGGAATAACTCCTGGTCTAGACAAGCCCATAACATCTAACTATTGAAAAGTGAACTTTCTTAGGCCCAGATCCTGCAAACATGCTTTACTTTATGCACATGAGTAGTCCCATAAGTTTTACAGGACTACTCATGCAAGTAAATTTATGGACATGCCAAAATGTTTGGAGGACTGGGGTCTTCCCGTGTAAACATATATGGAATTTTTAATCTGAGGATGTCAATTTAAATGAAAATACAAACTAATATTTACCAGGGGAATGCTAGCATTTCATTCATTTCTTACATTTCACAATGGCCTCTGTTATTTTTGCAGATAGCTCACACGTGTCCAATCATACACAAATACTGTATCATTCCTCCCTCCCCCCCCAGCCCTCCCTAAAACTCAGCCAGCTGTTACAAAATTCAGACATTTGTTAACACAATTTACTGTCTGATACTGCAAAGCGAAATAGAGACAATTAATAATAATCAGAACTGAAGAGTCTGAGACAGCTTATGAGCAAAGGATTATATTAGTTGTTTAAAAAGGACAAACAAGTTCCTGCCTCAACTAACACAAAACAAAGGGCAGTGATGTACATAACCAGTGAGGAAAGAGGCTCTCTCAATGTCTTTTGTAGATTACTGTGTGAGTGACAGAAGCGGCAGGAGCAAATACCTCTTTTCATTTGCTCAGCCTGTTTGAGAAGAATAGCTATGCTTGCCAAGGAAGCTGCAGCTGTGCTCCAGCTCAGTTTAATCACTGTGTATGGCTGAGGGTTAATTAGCTGCCATTCTTACTGTTATTTGTTGTTCTAATGAAGATTTGCATAAATGTAAGACTACTGGGTAACTGATACTTGATTTTTCCCTTCAAAGGGGGGGAGAGGGGGGAACTCACACATCCTAAGTGTTTATATTTGTGGGATATTCAGTGTTGCCTTTCCATTTGACCTGATCTGCTTCTGCCTGTTTGATGAATGGTGAACAAAGAGTTCAAGGTTGCTTATCGACTTGAGCCCCCTGCTGGGTCTCTGCCTCTAAAATGAGGCAGTATACCTTAGAAGAAGGAAGGACAAAGTGGACTGAAAATTGCTCCCAGCTAATAGAGAATATATATACACAATATTTCTCCCAGATGTGCCAGGGCTATTTTCAGAATGATTCCCCCACTGAGAGAAAGAGGGAGTCAATTTACAACACCGTGTTCCAATTAGATTTCAGAGAATGTCTAATCCAACAGTTTGTTAATGATAAAATATCATCAGAACTGTACTCAGAAAATGAAACAAATGGCACAAGCAGGAGAACTGTTATAGTGCAGCCAGAAATAGAAATAAGTAGCGCTATCACATCAGGCTGTACAATGAAAAATAAGAGCCCCTAAATTTGTAGAAGTCTTCAATTTCAGAAACATATCACTAAAATACAGAGTTCACATGTACAAAATCAAGTTATGAAATTCACAAGACACAGTAAGCAAATCCCTATAGAGTATTTAAAGGGATATTTAACTTAAAAAATCAAACTCCTGTACAAAATATTTTACCAACTACAGTTACAATAACACCCAAGATTACTATAACCGACAGAGATTACAGGAAAAAGAACTCTTCTTTCCTCAATCTTTTTGAGTTTGTTTACTTTTTGCGCTTGACAGCATTCTTTGTATAGTCATGTTTACTGTTTCCCCTCTATACTCATCCAGTTTCTGCTGTTATTTTGTGTGGGTATTTCACACAATCACAGGGGAGGGAAAAACATTAAGAAAAGAAAAATCCAATTGTACAAAAAATGGCAGGGGAGCTACGGGACAGGTGAAGTACCAGAAATTACTTTTAATTCACTATTTGAAACAGACTATATTTTCAAGTTGATAGTGTCCCTTTGGAGACCAGACGCCCCCACCCCCAAAAAAACAACAAAAAAAATGTATATTTCCAACTTCTAACTCTAACACAGCTTTCCCACTGACTTTTGAAGTGCCCATATATCACTAATAGAAAACTTCATATTTTCCATTAATGTCACCATACCCTTTATGCTTATTCTAAAGACTCCTAGACTATTAGTTTTCTTTTCTTTACATTTGTGTTACCACTCCAGCTGTATCAAAAGACAAGCCTCTGCTCAATAAAATGTATAGTGAGAAATGTGTACATGAAGTCCCTCCAACACATCAGTAGGGGGTGCTCTAAACCCCAGAAATAAACATGCCTGAAGTCACAAGGTATTTAGTAACTGTCCAGTCACCTTTACTGTTTTAGGTTTTAACTAGGACATTGTGAGCATTACCAGGACCTCATTTTTCCTGTAAGTTTGGGTTGCGTTATTTCAGTCACCACGGGTAACTATATATTGGACTTCTTTTTACACCTAACTGCAGCTTTTTGTATCACATCTAAGGCAACCCCAAATGAAGGAATTTAGCCAGTCAAACACTTGCCTACCCTCAGAATTTCATTGTGAGCCTTGAGATATTTTAGTGTTTTTCTTAAAGCCCCAGCTCCTGGAGGACTGTGATCACATAGGAAGCTAGTTTTCCTTCTTTTTTTTTTATAAAGTAAATTTCTAGCCCTCATGGTTTGGAAAAAAACAAAACTAAACTTCAAAACATGAATCTTAAAGGCTTAGAAACCAGAAGGCAAATAAAAAGACTCCAGAATGTATCATGGTAAAAATCTCATGACATGTAAACCAATGTCATGATTTTGGGGAGCCTGACTCATTATTTTGGAATGTCTGGGATTCTCAGTCATACAACCAGAATCATTCCTTGGTCACTGGGGGCAGGACAAAGGGTGGAGCCACAGGCCTAGCAGTCAGTAGGAAGCAACAGGGTGTGTGACTGAAAGTTGAGGGGAATGGTTAACCACTATACTCGTTAATAAGAGTGATTGCCTACTCTCTGCATTAATTCCTATTATTTGTAAACTGTTTTGTTAGCCTTCCACCAGAATTGGTACTATTATACTCTTTTCAGAAGGATGTCTAAATGAAAGCTTTCCATTTCAATGTTCAGTAATATTATCTGTCTGTAATATCCCACTTTTCTCAAATAGCATTTACCCCTAGGGATATATTAGGGATTAAACTCTTTAGTTTGAAATAGCATATTTTTATTCTCACACTAAAAATGCACCTGCCCTTCTGACAATATGTTTTCTCTTTAATTTATATCATGTACATTTTTTCACTTAGCATTGTAGCAATCACATGCACTAAATTTTAAAGCTACATCTATATCTTTTTTTTAATACAGTAGTAAAACACTGTACCAAGCAGATACTAATAGATAACAGAAAGCTAGATGTGAATGAATGCAAAAGTAAAACCAGTGTTATTTTCTTACCAGGGTTGCAGTCTGTAAGAAGTGAGCAGATGGAGAGGAGAACTTTAGAAATGGTTAATGCTGGACTCCAGTTGTCTTTTAAAATGTCAAGGCAGATCACTCCTTGGCTGTTAATATTACAGTGATAGATTCTTGTCCGAAATGTAACCTAGAAAAGACAGTGTCTAAGTAAAAAAGGTGTTTAAAACCAATAATTCCAGTATTATTATTATTATAAAGTAGTTATAAAATCTTATCAGTTAAAGAACATTCTGCTTTCCTGAGGCTTGTGTAACTTTGCAGAGTGATACTACTATGCTGCATTCAATTAAAAGTTGTGCAAGTTTTAGGACATTTACTATAGTTCAAATTCTGCATCTTTCTCTCTGGCTGGTAACAGAACCGGTTTGGTGTCAGTGTGCAAGGTTGGGACATGGTTCCAGAGATACACTTGTATGGAGTCTCCTGACTTCCCTTGTCTCTGCACAGGGGACACAGAGCACATTTTAACCACTGATCTGGAGTCATCTCCATGAAGTCGCTCTACAGCCATTTCTGCCTTTGAGGGGAGGAGGAGAAAGGATTTCTCCCACATCCCATCCCATTTGCCTAGCACCTAGCTCAGTTGATTGGATTGGGTGTTGGACAGCTTAATGACTGGTAGAAAAAGCTGACGTAAAATGTCCTGGAGCTAGGTAGACAAATTCTTTAGGAGAGGCTGACACAGTAACCTGATTTGCATTTCCAAATTTAAAATCACAAATGAACCAATGGAATTGCATTTACATATCTTTTCTTTTGTTGTTCATATTATTATTTTTTTGATGTTTGTACTCATTCTAGTTCACATCAAATGAATAGAGCCCTGCAAATCCATGGGTATCCGCTTTATATCTGTGGACCATTTCTGCAGATAGCAGTACAGATGCAGATACAAATTTTGTATCCACACAGGGCTCCGATGGTAAGAGCCAGGTGGGCAACTGTGAGGAATCACAGCATGGACCCTCCACTTGCCCTGGGTGGGAGGCCTGGGGGGCAGCGACACAGGGCAGAGGCTGCCCGGGCTCCTGCCCAGGGCAGGTGGAGGGACCCAGGCTCCCCACAGCTGCCTACACAGCTCTCCCCAACCAGGTTCTGGTGGGGAGGATACCTTGGCCCCCAGTGTAGAGCCCTGCAAATCCATGGATATCTGCAGATATCCGTATCTGCGGATGCGGATATGCACAAATAATATTTGTGGATCGTGGATTGGATGCGGATACACATTTGTGTATCCGAACAGGGCTCTACAAGTGAACCTCTACTGAACACACCAGAAGGGTAGCCTGCCTTTCCTTCTTCTGTGCTGGAGTAATGTGTGTACCTGTTCTAAAGTGTGTCCTGAAAATACAGGCCTTTTATTTTCAAATAATTTCAGCTGTAAAAGAAAGGTGTGCGGTTATTGGATAGAAAGGGACTATGTAAAAATGACAGCTTGGTGTTCCTTAGTTATTCCCCATCAGCAATTTGTTTCCCTATTAGATTTACTCAGATGACAAGTCAAAACAAGATTTTTATAATGACTTGCTCAACATGGCAGCTAAAAATCAAGATGTATCATTTCTGTGGAATATCTCACCAGCAACAATAACTTTCTGGAGTCTAAATTAAGTCAAGAAATGAGTGGGATTATTCATGAGACAGTACTGACAGCAATAAAAACTTGATGACAGCTCTGAATCTACTCTTATTTTAGGCAAGGACAAAATTTCTGTTTTCAATGGGATCCAAATGGGGATATTTGTCAGTAAACTAGGCAGATGATACAAATATGTGCAATAACATACTGCTATTTTAATCACATAAATATTCTTTAACTGGTTGAACACTTCTTCAATCCCTTTACCTCAGTCGTTCAAATAGCCTTGATAAGAGAAAGGAGTGAAAAGCCAGAAGCTTTCTGTTGGTAAAGCATTGGAGGCAATGAAAAATACTTCTTCCTCATCACTACTTTTTCACAGAGATCTAGATAAGCAATATTTGGATCCCTGATTGCATGAATCAGTGAGTTATGTAACAAAGAACCAACTATATCAGGTTTACTGGCTTTTAAATACATTTATGCCTAAGGTTATTATGAACTCAGAAGCTGATTGAGCAGTTTGCTAGTCTATACTCCACATATCTATGCTTTTCTATGAAGTTGTGCTTTCAATTAATCTTTTTCAGGCTGGCTTACCTACGTGCTTTTTTCTGATACCTTTATAACCCTTTAAAAATATTCCTGCATCTCCAGCTCGGTAAGTTACTACAGCAAGAAAATCTATCTGGGAGGAAGGCACAGAGACATTGTGCTGGCTACAGGTCAGTTGAAAATCTCTCTGCTATAAGGATATTCACCAAAGACTGGTTCTGTCCCATTGACATCACCAGAATGGTGTAAATAAGCCACAATTTAGAAGACAATTGGAAATATTGTTTCCTCCTCCAGGTGAATGTCCTGTATTCCAGCCTCCATTGCAGCCAACTTGGGAAACTAACCGCAGCTGAAAATTGCTAGAAAGTATAAATGAGACAGGAGCATCTCATTCCCTCAGACACTGACTCCCACATATCTGATGTTGTATGTGTCACACATACAATCTGATGTTTTGCAGGGCTATCTCCATCTATTGTGAGGAGACAAGAAGCCAGCTGACAATATTACTCCAGGGGTATTACATTTTCTACAATATAGTCAGATTTTTACACTTGATACCATTTAAATGTGTCCTGTAAAGGATGCAGTCTAATGTTTCCATTTATTCCTTAATACAAAAGCCTAAATAACACTCCTACTAACATTCAAAGATTTATGGGTATATGCAGGAAGTTATCATCAAACAAATGAATGATAGAAGAGTAATTTCCATTTCCCCAAAGATATCTGTCCTCTATGGACTCATTTTCTTTTATACTGTAGTGCATACAGAATATCTTATTTTCACAGGATATATGTGCAGGTCAGGGAACTGTACGTTACAGAAAAGGCGGAAAGATAGGACAATTTTCTGAAAACAATAAAAATATCATAGAAGGTTTTAAAGGTAACCTGTAAGGAATTCAAATGAATTCAAACAATTTTGGCAATAAATAATAATAATAATGATAAATACATGTATCTAGTGTTCCACAGCAAAGTTAGTTAGGTTCTATAAACAGAATAAAAACAAAAGTCTAACCTCTTTAAAGAAAAACAAATCAGGTTAAGAACTAGGAGCGGCCATACTGGGTCAGTATGGTCCATCTAGCCCAGTATCTTGTCTTCCAACAGTGGCCAATGCCAGGTGCCCCAGAGAGAATGAACAGAACAGGTAATCATCAAGTGATCCATCCCCTGTCGACCATCCCAGTTTCTGGCAAACAGAGGCTAGGGACACCATCTCTTCCCATCCCGGCTAATTGATGGACCTATCCTCCATTAACTTATTGAGTTCTTTTTTGAACCCTGTTATAGTCTTGGCCTTCACAACATGCCCTGGCAAAGAGTTCCACAGGTTGACTATGCATTGTGTGAAGGAATACTTCCTTTTGTTTGTTTGTTTGAAACCTGCTGCCGATTAATTTCCTTTGGTGACCCCTAGTTCTTGTGTTATGAGGAGTAAATAACACTTCCTTATTTACTTTCTCCACACACCAGTCATGATTTTATAGACCTCTATCATAACCCCCTTAGCTGCCTCTTTTCCAAGATGAAAAGTCCCAGTCTTATTAATCTCTCCTCATATGGAAGCAGTTCCATACCCCTAATCATTTTGTTGCCCTTTTCTGTACCTTTCCTAATTCCAATATATCTTTTTTGAGATGGGGCAACCAAATCTGCACACAGAATTCAAGATGTGGGCATACCATGGATTTATGTAGAGGCTATATGACATTTTCTGTTTTATTATCTATCCCTTTCCTAATGATTCCAAACATTCTGTTAGCTTTTTTGACTGCCGCTGCACATAGAGTGGATGTTTTCAATGACTTCAAGATCTCTTTCTTGAGTGATAACAGCTATTTTAGACCCCATCATTTTATATATATAGTTGGGATTATGTTTTCCAATGTGCATTACTTTGCATTTTTCAACACTGAATTTCCTCTACCATTTTGTTGCCCAGTCACCCAGTTTTGTGAAATCCTTTTGTAACTCTTCACAGTCTGCTTTGGACGTAACTATCTTAAGTAGTTTTGTATCACCTGCAAATTTTGCCACCTCTCTGTTTACCCCTTTTTCCAGATAATTTATGAATATTTTGAATAGTACCGGTACCAGTACAGAGCCCTGGGGGCACCACTATTTACCTCTCTTCATTCTGAAAACTGACCATTTATTCCTACCCTTTGTTTTCTATCTTTTAACCAGTTACCAATCCATGAGAGGACCTTCCCTCTTATCCCATGACTCCTTACTTTGCTTTGGTGAGGGCCCGTGTCAAAGGCTTTCTGAAAATCTAAGTACAGTATATCACCCTTGTCCACATGCTTGTTGACCCCTTCCAAGAATTCTAGTAGATTGGTGTGGCATGGTTTCCCTTTACAAAAACCGTGTTGACTCTTCCTCAACAAATTGTGTTCATCTATCTGTCTGATAATTCTGTTCTTTGCTATAGTTCAACCAATTTGCCTGGTACTGAAGTTAAGATTACTGGCCTGTAATTGCCAGGATCACCTCTGGAGCTGCTTTTTTTTTTTTTTTTAATGGCGTCACATTAGCTATCCTCCAGTCATCCGGTACAGAAGCTGATTTAAATGAATGGTTATATACCACAGTTAGTAGTTCTGCAATTTCACATTTGAGTTCCTTCAGAACTCTTGAGTGAATACCATCTGGTCCTGGTGACTGGTTAATTTGTAATAAAGAAAAAGAAGGGATTGAAAAGAAAGGAAATATGTATAGAGCCACGAGTAGTCATGGGGCGGGGAAGAAAACTTTAGTACAATGTGAAAAGCCAGGTCGGACGAAGAAAGATGAATTGGGATGTGGAGACTGTTTTCCATACTGAAAGGCTTTCCACAGCAAAAGCTGCAATGCCCACTTCACACATCCTAAGTAGAAGAAGGGGTGTGGGTGACCTCAGAGAGTTGACTGCACAAGACTCAAGGATCAGGTTTCAAACGTTGTCAGTGCCAGTACCATGGAAAGCTTTAAAAACCAATCACAATATGCACTGAATGTCCTCAAAAGCTAGACTAAGGAGCACCCAACCCATAATTATCTTAGCTAATTAGTAATGTTTGGATTATTTTCATGTCAAAATATCTAGCCCTTCCCCTCCAAATGATGCTTCAACCTGCACTGTATAAGTGATGTCACCTCAGTTATGGAATCTGAATAGAGAATTGAGCTGGTCTATATCATTTCAGGCATATTTTAAATAATAGAACAGCCCTATACTTCAGGGACCCAAACTTGCAGTCCTCACTCAGACAAAATTCCTATGGCCCCCAATTCTTCAGTGGTTGTTCTGTTTTAATAAAAACTTTAGGAGCATAACCATGGGGTGCAAGGAGTTGAGGTACATGGGGAAAAGGTCAAAATGAACTCTGCACTTTGTGAGTCTAAGCCTATGTCTACACGATGCACCTTTTAGCGATATAGCTGTGCTGCTATAGCCGTGCCACTAAAAAGTGTTCAGTGTAGGCGCTCTTTGTCGGCAGGAAGAGCTTTCCTGCTGACAAAAAATTTCTACCCACAACGAGCAGTGATAGCTTTGTCGGCAGGAGAGCTCTCCCACCGACAAAGTGCTATTCACATCGGCACTTTTTGCCAGTAAAACTTCTGTCATTCAGGGATGTGTTTTTTTCACACCCCTGAATGACGAAAGTTTTACCAACAAAAATCCAGTGTAGACAAAGCCTAACTCTGGAGTTTAGGCAGGAGTAGCAGTTCTGGTTTCAGTCAGTCAAACTTTGTCCATTCCAAAAGAGAGAATCATAAAACAAGATCAAGCCAAAACTCTTTAGTCTTTACTCAGAACTACTGCAGAACAGTCTAAATTTAAAATCCCTATGTCCCTGCAAGATGCAATAACCTTTATGTTAATTAGTATCCTTAAATTCCTTATAGAGGGCAACTCAATTTAGTGTGTATTATGCCTAGGACTAAGGCTGCATTTCTAAGACAAGGTGATCCATCTCTGTTTTCTAACTACAAAATTGTAGCATACATAATGACAATTAATTAGGAAGAACAACAGCTGAGATACTTAATGGATTACCATGTAAAGTGCACAATAAATGACTGACCATATGATGCTCACTGTTAAAGCAGACTATACTAATGTGCACCAACAAAAGGACTTTATTTATTTGATTTTTTGTAAACATTTCAAATAATCTAAACTTAATAGGTAATGAATACCCATAGATTTACTGCATAAAGAGAAAACACAAACCATCTGCATTAGAAGGAAGTATTACCTTATAACTATTTTATTTGAGCTACACTGCACATTTTATTTATCAGATGTGAAACTAATTAACTGTTAAGAAATCTGAGGCTGAAATCATTCTATGTTTTTTGTAAGGCTTCTGTTTTTTCAGTTTTAACTGCCAAACGCCAATGAAACACGAAACAAACAAATAAAGCAAGAAAGCAAAATCGATGTTCATCCAATAACCACCATCAAACCACCAATATGTAAGGGCTTGTTTATACGGTGGGGTAATGTAGACTTTGGGTGTGTGATTTCTAAACATGTGTTGCTCATTAATTGGTCCATGCTGGAGCACACTAAATGTTCTATAGTGGAATGCACTTTAACATAGTGCTGTTTGAAACAGGGAACATTACAAAGAGATTACTCATTACAGTATATATAAAGAGAAAGCCCTGAAAAACCCGTTTTTGGACATCTACATAAAACTCAAATTGCTAAAAATAACCCCCCAAAATGAAATTAATAAATCCCCCAAAACAGAAGACCTAGGTTTCTCTAACAAAATGCTCAGTGCTTAATATGGCTTGCTAGAAGTGATAATGATTCCATGGAGTGTATAATAGTGTTCATGTGCATCATCTTTTAATTGTGTCCAAAATGAAACAATATCTACTTATGATAATGATGATAATGATACAGTATATTAATAGTAATTATGAAGCTGGCTAACTGCCCACTCCACCTCAGTGGAAAGGCCATTAAAGGCAAAAGAAATATCATTTGATGTAAACAGAGCAATACTAAGCATATATGTACCATATAAATATTTTCAATTGACATGCAGAGTTGGTAGGTCTAAAGATGGATTCTAGTACTAATCCTTGCTGTAACTACAACAAAGAGCAAGTCAAGATGTTCTAAGAAGCTATGTAAAGAAGTCCTTTGAAAATAATGGAAAGGGCAGGAGGAGAAGAAAGAAAATGGAAACATGTCCAGGTCACAGAGCTTCAGGATACAGAGCAATATTGAGTGATGTAGAGAGTCAAAAGCTTTCTCAGATAAAGACAGACAATACAAGTTTCTGTAAGATGACTTTACTCCTGACGTTACTTTGTGTGATTATGGAATTTAAAAAAGGCTGTGCCAGCCAAATGAAAGGCAAAAAACAAATCTGAGAGATGTATTGGCTGTTATTTAAGCATTTTAATAAACTGTTTCTGTGGATAACTTTCTGACTAGTTTAATCTTACAGACCAGCCATGTCTGTCACAATAACCCCAAAATGTAGCCTACCAATCTTTCCTTTTTGGGTATTGCCAAAATGCCCTTTCATGATAAGCTAAAGAAACCTATCTATTCTGACAGAAATGTAGTCAAACATCACACATCCAATATATTTAATTATTATTATTTTTAAACAATGTACCATTTTTATGCAGTGTGACTGAATTAACTGGCCTATAAAACTGCTGGACTACCAATAAACATTAAACAGTTTCTTTCCCAAAGAGAAAGTTGGTGGGTACCACCCAATCTCTGAGGTACAAAGAATTTCCTTCAAGAAACTGGGCACCCTCAACGTACATTTTGACAACTTAGAGCACTTTGTATCTGCTTGGGGAGATGGGAAGAGAGTGGTG
The DNA here is from genome assembly GCF_009764565.3 of Dermochelys coriacea. Classification (NCBI taxonomy): domain Eukaryota; kingdom Metazoa; phylum Chordata; order Testudines; family Dermochelyidae; genus Dermochelys; species Dermochelys coriacea. The sequence continues at coordinate 200,771,189 of NC_050069.1, forward strand.
GTGGTAGGAGTATCTGAGTTTGGGAGTGAGGAAATGGCAAGAGTTTATTTTGTACATGTGCCCTGAGTTTTGGATGAGATCATTATAATAAAATATAAATAAATTACAGCTGTTGATTAATCGCAGTTAACTCATGCCATTAACTCAAAAAAATTAATCGCAATTAATTGCAATTTTAATTGCACTGTTAAACAATAGAATACCATCTGAAATTTATAAAAAATTTTGGACATTATTCTACATTTTCAAATATATACAACATAGAATACAAAGTGTACAGTGCTCACTTTATATTTTTATTAGAAATATTTGCACTGTAAAAATGATAAACAAAAGGAATAGTATTTTTCAATTCACCTTATGCAAGTACTGTAGTGCAATCATCTTTATCATGAAAGCACAACTTACAAATGTGGATTTTTTGTTGTTACGTAACTGGACTTAAAAACAAAACAAAGTAAAACTTTGGAGCCTACAAGTCCACTCAATCCTACTTCTTGTTCAGCCATTTGCTAAGACAAACAAGTTTGTTTATATTTACAAGAGATAATGCTGCCTGCTTCTTATTTACAATGTCACCAGAAAGTGAGAACAGGTGTTCGCATGGCACTTTTGTAGTCGGCATTGCAAGATATTCACATGCCAGATATGCTAAACATTCATATGCCCCTTTACTTTGGCCACCATTCCAGAGGACATGTTTCCATGCTATGACGCTTGTTAAACAAATAATGGATTCATTAAATTTGTCACTGAACTCCATGGAGGAGAATTGTATGTCTCCTGTTCTGTGTTTTACCTGCATTCTGCCATATATTTCATGTTATAGCAGTCTCAGATGATGACCCAGCATGTTGTTCGTTTTAAGAACACTTTAACTGCAGATTTGACAAAATGCAAGGAAGGTACCAAGGTGAGATTTCTAAAGATAGTTACAGCACTTGACCCAAGATTTAAGAGTCTGGAGTGCCTTACAAGATCTGAGAGGGACGAGGTAGGGAGCATGCTTTCAGAAGTTTTAAAAGAACAACACTCTGATGTGGAAACTACAGAACCCGAACCACCAAAAAAGAAAATCAACCTTCTGCTGGTGACACCTGACTCAGATGATGAAAAGGAACATGCATTGGTCCGAACTGCTTTGTATCATTATCAAGCAGAACCTGTCATCAGCATGGACGCATGTCCTCTGGAATGGTGGTTGAAGATGAAGTGACATATCAATCTTTAGCGCATCTGGCACATAAATATCTTGCAATGCTGGCTACAACAGTGCCATGCGAACGCCTATTCTCACTTTCAGGTGACATTGTAAACAAGAAGCAGGCAACATTATCTCCTTGAAATGTAAACAAACTTGTTTGTGTGAGCGATTGGCTGAACAAGAAGTAGGACTGAGTGAACTTGTAGGCTCTAAAGTTTTACATTGTTTTATTTTTGAATGCAGCTATTTTTTGTACATAATTCTACATTTCTAAGTTCAACTTTCATGATAAAGAGATTGCCCTACAGTACTTGGATTAAGTGAATTGAAAAATACTATTTCTTTTATTTTTACAGTGCAAATATTTATAATAAAAAATAAATAAAAAGTGAGCACTGTATACTTTGTATTCTGTGTTGTAATTGAAATCAATGAAACATTGTGGAAAACATCCAAAAATATTCATATAAATAGTATTCTATTATTGTTTAACAGCGTGATTAATCACGTGATTCATTGCGATTAATTTTTTTAATCACACAATTAAGCACTTGACAGCCCTAAAATAAACAAACAAATAAATAAAAGGAAGCTTTTTACTTAATTTGGCAAACTGAAAATATAGTGGGAAAGAATGATAATTATGAAACTCAGAAGAATTAGAAGGTACTTGAATTCCCAGAAAACCACAGTGGTTCACAATGCCATTTTATATCAGATGTGACCTTTGCTTGTACTGATAATATATATGTCCTCCTCCTCTCCTCTGTCTTGTCTCTTTCTATGTGTTTCACAGTCCTCTAGTGCTCTCTGTGATTCTGTCCCTTTGATGGGCACTGACGTTACTCCAATGGGGAGAAGGAAGAACTGCATCTGGACTTAACCTCTGCTGAAGTCACTGCTGTGTACTGCCATATAGTTTCAGTGTCATGTGAAGGTGCAAACAGTGAAATGGATAGTGTTACAAAGGGCTTGAGAGGGAGGGGAAATGCAGATTATAGTTTTCAGTCTTAACAGACAGCTGCCCTGGCAGCCCTGGATAGCAGGATTAAGAATCGTATTGCTGATTCTCACAATTATTGTCATGACTCTTCTGATATTTGGTTACTTTTTAATGGTTCGCATACATTTCTGGTTTCTGCTTTCAATCAAGTTTCACTCTTTCCCCAACTGGCTTCTGTCTTCATTTACTGACAATAGGACTGAAGTCACAGGCTGCCTTCAGCAAGATGACCACCATGGCCCTCTCACTTTTATAGGTGAAAGTGAGCCTGCCCCCAGCAAGGACTGTGGATCTTTAATCTTCATATGAAGGCCAAGCAAGGATCAGAATAACAGAAAATGAGACTGTAAGGGCAGAAGGGTTTTTAGGAAACAGGACAAGAAACTATGAGGAATCGGGGGGAATGTGGGGAGCAGAAGGTAGCTGAAAGGAGTTGCAGAGGAATGGCATGGCTTAGAATGACAATGGGATGGGTAGGAGACTCTGAGCTAAATATTGGGGGGAGGAGGAGCAAAAGGAGATAGGGTGTAACAGGGAGGCTGAGGGCGGGGAGGGAGAACATGGAGAAACAGTGCCAGTAGGACAGTGGCTATTCTCACAAGTTAAGTCGGAGGGCTAGAGTGACAGCCGTCACACCCAGAGTTATAGGAGAGGGTAAGTAGAGGCCTCTCTGAGTAGTGAATAAGGATGCATGCAATGTGTATGTGTGTGTATTTTAGTTCATTTTGAACTTGAAATGCTAGCACACAAACTGGAGCGGGTGGGCAGCTTCCCCCCAAAAGATTAACATATCAGAAGGCAGGTGAAAAACAATGTGATTATTTTTTTGAAAAATCTCATGATTTTAAGACAAAATGATTTTTTGGGGTCTGGCATGATTTTTGAACGTTAGGTAATAGTAGGCATTGGCAATACACTTGGTAATACTTAAGAATGCCAGTTTTATGCTTGCTTTTCCCCTCAGATAAATGGCATCTTGAAAAATTAGCTACTATACTGCAGATAAGAAAAATTTGTCCTTAAAAGCCAATCATGTATAAAATAAATATGAAAAGAGAAGTAAAAGCTCTGGACAAAAGGAACTGAAGTCTCGTATATCAGACTGAATTTATGAAAAGAGCAAAAAGAAAAGGAGTACTTGTGGCACCTTAGAGACTAACAAATTTATTAGAGCATAAGCTTTCGTGAGCTACAGCTCACTTCATCGGATGCATAAGGCTTGTATCACAGGAGACGGATTCTATAGTAGATAATGATATTTTGTGCATACAGATTAGCATTACGTGACCATCATGTACGAAACATGAAAGAGATATTCAATATTGCTATTAAGACAAGATACTATAGACACTATATGTGATATTTACAAAGGAACAAGACTTTCCTAGCATTCTAAATTGATTTAACGCAGCTAAAGTTTCAAATCCTGAGAACAATTTTTCAATCAATCAATATACATGTGAGATTTACAAGGGGAAATGGACTTTTCTGTTATTCTAGTTTTGATTTTGAAATGAGTTAGCATTATGAAAGCTTTCAAGTCCCGTGTACCATCTTTCAGTCAGTTGAGATTAAAGTCCTCAGAAAGATTAATGGTAGAGTTGGGATTATGGATTTTATATATCACTCAAATTCAAAATTAAAGGTAGCAGAAGTACAAGGATAATGACAGATATATCCACATTGTAATAGCTATGGATAAATGGAATTGAGACCATAGCAGATTGAATACAGTCAAATATCTGAGTAGACATTATTAATAAAGATTATTCTTGGTGAAATTGCAGACGCTGTAGTGATAATTCCTGGAGATAATTTTCTTGAAAATATTCTTGTTTCCACAAACAGCTATGTGGGAGAACACGACATGGCCTACTGATTTGTAAAGACTTTCTGTTCTGGAGGGATGGAAAGTGCGATAATGAAATGAACCCCCCTTCATCTGACAATTTAGAGTGTGTGAAATGGTGTGGTGTTAATTTGTCACCTTGGGTGAACTTCAGAAGGTTCCCATTTCTCAATGGTGTGCATGCTTAGAAAATTTACCAATTTCTAATATGGAAAAAAGTTACAAATAGAATTAGAATGGGTTAATATTCTCCCAGGCTGACTAAAAGGAGCAATATTCCTAGGTATATATGCCTCTACTTCCCAATATTGTAGAGGAAGTAGAGCCAGACATCTTTAGGAGCCAGAGCTTTCTGGAAACCTTTAAGCATGAAAGGAAGATATTTAGCAAGAAACAGGAATCTCAAAGGTATTTCGAAAAGAGTTTGGAGAGGTCATTAAGACCTAGAAGAAATGCAGGAATATTTCCCTGGCATCACATCTAGATACTTCTATTAATTTTTGCAAGTGGCCATTCAGAACAGGACACCAATCCTTGTATTCAACCATCCACTGAAGCACAAGGAAGATATTTCATCTTTGGGTTGAAGTGAATCCTTGCCTTGCAGAATTTATGCTGTGTTTGTGAATCACGATCAAAATCTCATCAGCATCTGGCTTTTGCAGATGTGCTCTGCTTCACTTGGTCTGTTCCACACCTAATCACAGCTTGGCACCCCCTGACACCAAGATGATGCTTTAAAAAACAAACAAACAAAACACAACTGAAAAAAAAAAGGTTAAAAGGTTGAAAAGAACTGAGTTCAAAGGGCGGGGAGCGGGAGAGATGGATATTATGAAGAGCAAATCAAACAGCATTCAGTGATGTACCACAGAGATTTTATTTTTGCTATTTATGGAAAATAAGTTATTGATATTGATTTATAACTAATGTGCTATTAGGTTCATGTCTACCTTTCAGAAGGACATTGACAGGAATAGACAAGCAGAATAATTCAGGACTGGATAGGCAGGATGGAAAATATTGACCTTGGGAGAAGGATTGGCTCATGTGGAGTGAAGGGAATCTGGTAGACTGCAGCAATACTGTTTAGGTAAATGACCTTTTGGAATATAGCTGGGCCACATAGGGGGAATGGCCCTGAATCCTGAAGTTCTACAGAGAATACTCTTGTTCCTGAAAGCATACTTTTTGATTCAGTTTAAATGAGCCTCCTGGCTTTACCAGTCCCCCAACTCAAGTTATTAAATGTACAAAAGATGGGGATGAAGCATCAAGGGGACTTTAAGAGCAGCAAACACAAAAGAGCTGAGAAGATTTTAAAAATGAATGAGAGACATGAGGATAATGGTTCCAAAGTCTTTAGAAATTGCTGGGGATGATGATAAAGGAGGAGATGGTTTAAACTGAGGGAGGATTTGGAAAGGGAAAATTTGAAAAAAAATAAGCAAACACTGAGTGGCTACATGATTAAGTTCTTTTATGTGATGAGGAAAAAGGCAGGAAAAAATAGGGAAGGAGGAAGGAATTTGAAAGTACAGAAATGAGGCAGGAAAACTGTTTGACTACATGGAAGAATAAATTTAAAATGTTATTACCAGACTCAAAAATATATAGGCCAAATTCCTCCAGGTTTTGGCTTGCACAGCCTTGCACATGTAAATATGTTTTCATATTATTTGATAAATATAAAGTTTTCTGAGTATTAACACTTATGTGCATCGGAGCTAGTATTCAAAAATGCATGAATAGGTTTTGAGTGTGCACAAAGGAACTGAGGCATTGCCAAATTTCTGACTGCAGAAAACCAAACATCCTTGCCCCACCCCTGTCCCCCCCTTCTCCCTGAAGCCCACCCCTTCCCCGCCCCTTCTCCAAGGCCCTGCTCCCACTCACTCCATTCCCCCTCCATCTGTCACTCGCTCTCCTCCACACTTGCTCACTTGTTCATTTTCACTGGGATGGGGCAGTGGTTGGGGTGCAGGAGAGTGTGAGGGCTCCAGCTGGGGGTGCAGGCTTTGGAGTGGGGCCAGAAATGAGGGGTCTGGGGTGCAGGAGGGGGCTATGGGATGGGGCCAAGGGGTTCAGAGTGTGGGAGGTGGTTCCAGGCTGGGGCAGGGGGTTAGGGTGCGGGGGAGAACGAGGGCTCCGGCTGAGGTTGTGGGCTCTGGTGTGGGGCTGGGGATGAGGGGTTTGGGGTTCAGGAGGGGCTCCAGGCTGGGACAAGGGGTTGGGATACAGCAAAGGATGCAGGCTCTGGGAGGGAGTTTGGGTGAGGGAGGGGGCTCAGGGCTGGGGCAGGGAGTTGGGGTGCGGGAGTGGGCTCAGGGCTGGGGCAGGGGGTTCAGGTGCAGAAGGGGATGCAGGGTGCAGGCTCCAGGTGGCACTTATCTCAGGCAGCTCCCAGAAGCAGTGGTATGTCCCCACTCTGGCTCCTAGGGTGGAGGCACCGCCAGGTCGGTCTGCGTGCTGTCCCATCCAGAGGTGCTGACCCTGAAGCTCCCAATGGCCATGGTTTCTGGCCAATGGGAGCTGGGGAATGAGCGCTTGAGGCGGGGGCAGCGCGTGGAATTCCCTGGCTGCCCCGAGCCTAGGAACCGAATTGAGGACATGCCACTGCTTCCGGGAGCTGCCCAGAGCCAGGGCAGGCAGGGAGCCTGCCTTAGCCCCACTGCAGAGCCAACCAGACTTTTAGCAGCCAAATCAGCAGTGCTGACCGGAGCTGCCAGGGTCCCTTTTCGACCGGGCATTCCAGTTGAAAACCAGATGCCTGGCAACCCTAATTACAAGTTCACCAGCAAAGTATTTTTCATAATTATAAAAATATTTTCCCCCACTTCTCAACACACATACTCTCTCTCTCATTAATGGATTCCATGACATCTGCAAACAGAAAAATAGTTTGACATCCATTGACTTCAGTGGGCTTTAGATTAGGCCTTGTAACAATAACTGTGTCTTGTGATATGGGCCTTTGGAACCTCAACCAAAGTCATGTGATTGCATCTGAGACTGGCAAGACATGTTTCTTGCCAGTGCTTCTGTGGTCAAATTTTGGGATTATCAAATTTGACAGTGTTCCTTTAAATGTTTCCTTAATGGTAACAGAGGATAAAAGCAGCCTTATAAGTCTCAAGAGGAATATATGAATTCTACAATAGTAACAAATGAGTGTCAGGCTGTTTCAATTCTACACCCACGTGCAAGTCACCTACTCAGTATTGCTAACTGCAAGCATTCAAAAAAACATGAATCAAGGCCCCCTCCCCACCAAATCTTGATATGGCTTCCAAATCATGAGATTTTTTTTCAGAAAAACTAATAAGTTTTAGGTTCTTTTTATTTGCCTTTTAGTTTTAAGCCTTTCTTAAACTTTTCTTCACAACCATGAGGACTAAAAATGAATAAAAAAATTAATAAATAAAACAGAGATTCTCACATTCACATGACTCCAGAAGCAGGGGCTTTAAGAACAGCACCAAATATCACAAGTCTTAAAATAAAACTGAGAGAGGTGGCAATTCTGCCTACTTACATACACAGAACTGTACCATGAAGCTCTCTACCAGATAGTCTGCCTCCTTGACAGATTTTTTTTAGGCTATACAAATCAAGGTTAGGAGGACAGATTTAAACAACATACTGACTGCAGCAGTTATCTTGTGACAAGTAGTCACCTTCCCACACTCCATTTCTCAAGGGACTTCCCAAAGGATTTTATACACGAGTCAGTTTCTGAGAGGAGGGAGAATATGCACACTGAAAACATGAACAATGTAAGATTACTCAGAGCACGTTTGAAGATAGAGATTATCTACAACAATGGATGAAAGCTGTTAGAATAAAAGTCACACAGTGCAAAAAGGAGGTTTAGTAAAATACTGATACAGGTCCTCTGCACTTACACCCCCATATTTTTTTTATGGATAACAACTGACCTTGTTGTAATTGCTGGCCCTGTAATAGTACAATGCAGTATCATCAGTTCTATCACCCTTTATCACAATACACGTTGTGATAGAGCCGGGCAAGATGGCTACAGGAGAGTAACAGAAGGCAGATATATAAGCCCCAGGCTAAGTAGGTCCCTTTTCCCTGGCTAAGGTAATAGGGAAGGTTCCAGAACAATCAGGAACCTTCTGGAGACAATTAAGACAGGCTGATTAGAACACCTGTAGCCAAACAAGAAGCTGCTAGAATTAATTAAGGCAGGTAATCAGGGCACCTGGGTTTTAAAAAGGAGCTCATTCAGTTTGTGTGGTGCGTGTGAGGAGCTGGGAGCAAGAGGCACTAGGAGCTGAGAGTGAGAACGCTGACTGTTGGAGGACTGAGGTGTACAAGCATTATCAGACACCAGGAGAAAGGTCCTATGGTGAGGATAAAGAAGGTGTTTGGAGGAGGCCATGGGGAAGTAGCCCAGGGATTTGTAGCTGTCGCACAGCTGTTCCAGGAGGCACTCTAGACAGCTGCTTTCCACAGGGCCCTGGCCTGGAACGCGGAGTAGAGGGCGGGCCCGGGTTCCCCCCAAATCCTCGCAACTCCTGGTCAGACACAGGAGGAGTCGACCTGGACTGTGAATTCAGAAAAATGACCAAGCTGAGGGCTGCCGTGAAGCTCCAATGCAAGCAAATCCGCCAATAAGTGCAAGACCCACCAAGGTAGAGCAGGAACTTTGTCACAACGTTTATATTATTTATATGCACAAATGTCTTATAATGACAACTGGAAGCAAGAATAAAGGAGCACAAAACAGTGGTTAGAAAGCAGGATAAGAACTTCCCTATTTCATTAATAAGAAACACAAAATTTCATTACTCATTTTACAAAATAATACAGTCACCAAAATATAATTGAGTGTGGTCTGAAAAAGTCATTATCTCAGGGCGAGAGAGCAAATTGGACCTTTACCTTCTGTTCAGAAAGGACTCATTTAATGTGTTTCCTCAAAACTGAAGTGCAGTTTTAACAGAAAGAAGAACCAGATCTTACTCTCTCATATCTAGCTCTTTAGATAGCCTTATCAAAAAAAAGTATTGTGGCTTAGATTATTTTATGGCTTCTCATTTTGGAGAGAGCTTAATGCTACACTTATCATCTGCATGTGAAGATCCCCTTTTGAGTTTTTTTTGTTTGGTGTTTTTTTGGCTAGGGGACTGACATTAACTATTCTTAAAATGGCTGTAATTTTCCAATTTATGTGCCTAAAGTTAGGCACTTTAATCCATATTTAGGAACCTAAATTAGGGATTCTGTGGTGAATGTCTTGTTCTGTGGGCTGAAGAGACCCTGGCATAATTTAGACAGTCTGGGGGGAGAGTGAAGGCTGTCTAAGGTCTGGTCTACATGCAAAACTTATAGCAGCATAGCTATGTAGCTCAGGGGTTTGAAAAAAAACACACTCCCTAGAAACATAGTTAAGCTAACAAAACCCTCAGTGTAGATACAATTATGTGGCCAGAACTGTGTATATGCTGCATCTACATCAGGGGGCTCTGCCTCGATAGCTATGCCAACATAAGCTCTGTAGTGCAGGCATAGCCTAAGTGACAGCAGTCTGTCTTTCTTTCTTTCTTTCTTTCTTTCTTTCTTACAAAAGCCAAAGTCTTTATTGCGTGTTAGGGCCAAGTTCCAGCCAGCGGGACCCTCCAGCCGCAGCCGCCCTGCTCTGCGCGGGCCGGGCAGCAGCCACTTTGGGGCCCATCCTCTGCGTGGGAGGGAAGGGGTTAATCGCTCAGGCTTCCTTATTGGCCACAGCGCTGCCTGGAATCTCTGCAGTGCTGTGATTCTATAGCCACCCCCAGCCCCACTCCTGCCAGGACTCTATAGAGGGATAAGTGAGGAGGTCCTTGTGAAGCAGCTTTACAGCTATGTTCTACAGTGCCTATGCCTGGAGAATCCTCCCCTACCGGGGTATGGGGCATTTAATCCTCTTTGCCCTGCTCTGGCTCTTTTATGCAGTGTAAAGGGACCAGAGTGGGCCTGAGGGTCTCAGCCCTGATTTTCAGATGGCCTGAGCACCCAAAGCTTCAACTGACTTAAATAGGAGGGGCTATGGATTCTCATCACTTTTGAAAGCCAGGCCTCTTATTTACGTTCCTAAATAGGAATTGGAAAGTTTTGGCTAAAACAGTGGTCAGTGGGATAGATGAACCTCAACCATAACATTCTTGTCTGTGACCTCAATGTTTAGATACTCTGGGATACTATAGAATAAGGTTGTGATACACTTTATTTCTTCTGTAGGCTGAGCACACTGCACACCTCAGGATCTTCTCATATCTCTCCAATCTCCCCCACAAGCTCCCTGTGTGCCACCCTCCCATCCCCCTCTATTTCAGGGACCCCCTGCAATCATCTCTTCTGCTGTGTGCCCCCTCTTCCCCCTTGCCCTCCCTACCATGCCCCCCCATTCTCTTCCTCCATGCCAGGGCTCTTTTTGCTCCCCACTCCAACTGCATACCAGGGTTGTGTGTGCCACCCATTCCCCCACGCTAGGGCCTTTGTATGCTGCCCATACTAGGGCCCCACCCCATTCCCTCTGCAAGCCATGGGCTATGTATGCCCTCCATAACTCCCCTTCAACCCTCCACCAGGGTTCCCCATTTCTCCCCTGCCGGGGTTCTATGTTCCTCCTCATTTTCCCCCATGCCCTTCGCCCCCCACCCCACTGTTCTTATTCTCCTTTCTGTTTCAGGCGAGGTCTACACTACAAAGTTTTACAGACATATGCGCCAGAATATGCCAGAATTCCCCTCGTAGATGAAGCTTAGCCCGGCAAAAGAGTTATTTTGCCTGTATAGTTTATGTTATTTGGGGAGGTGGTTGAATGATACCAGTAAAAGCACTCCTTTTGCCTGTATGAGATGTGTTTCCACCATGAGGGGCTTTCCCAGTACAGCTATACCAGCAAAGCATTTGCAGCGTAGATTAGCTGTTACAGTGTTAACGTTTTTAAACTGTAGTGGGAGGGTGTACTGAGGAAAAATGAAGGGTACTGTTAGGCTGGAATATGTTAATGGTTAACTGATTCTTTGATCTAAAGACAATTATAGAGGTGGCTGATGCTGCTAGCTCTCTTGTTGCAGAATGATTATTAAAAAGGAGTACTATGGACATATACCATTTAATTATTTACTGGGTACTGCTATTTTACTTTTAAAATTCTTCTACTAACCTTAGGTGGTTTAAAAGGATAATCTGGTGAAAAGGTAATATCAAGGAAGAAAACTCCCCCTTCATACACAGAACCTGGAGGCCCCAGTATAGTTGACCTCCATTCATAAATGTTGTCTCCTTTGGGTCCAGCACTAAAACAGAAAACAAAAATATGGCATAATGAGTAACCACATAAAACTGAGCATATAGTACATCAGTTATATTTATGATAACATTATCTGGCAATCACACCAGAAGCAAAAATAATATATTGCATTCATGGAGCTATTCCCCAATAATACATTTGTCTGATGCCATCTTCTTTTTCACCCAAAGTGATAATCAGACACGTAAATGTAGTATAATCACTGTATTAATAAATTATTCAAATAATTATAGAAAGATTAGCTTCCTGACTGCAATTAAAATATTCTTAGCGGAGGGAGGTGAGGCAGTATTTAGAATACAAGGAGACAGAGACTACTTGTCTGTCAGCCATGCAGTATTCAACTACCTTCTTATCCACCTCATCACTAGGTGGCATTGCAGCAACACACATTATTATACAGGACAGACTGCATTAAAATCTTGGCACCATACAAATGACCTTCTGGCTGGATGCTCTAAGTCACTATTCTAAATCACTCCAATGACTAATACAGAAGGCTGTTTTACTCTACAATTATTACAATGTACTGAAAAGCTTATCAAAAGAAAGAGATACTAGCAGGTTAAATTGTAGGATTATGTTAATATATATTCCTCATTTAAACTACCGAGTACTAACATATATTTAAAATGTACAGAATATAGCTCTATATTTGGAAATAGAAACCCCCCCTCCGGTATTCAATCAACATCTAGGCACATTGAAAACTAATATATTTTTTGTAACACGGCTTCCATATAAATCAAAGTAACCTCTTTTCAAATAACACAGCCTCAGAACCATACATTTTATTCAGTGTGGACTTTCACGTGCAGGATTTTAGTTGCAGTGAGCACAACCCTAACGTTTATTTTTTCTGTGGATGTGTTAGTTACTTGATTTCAGTAAATATCAATAACATATTCAGATCTAATTCATTGATAAGCTAGGTTCTAATACAAGTAATATTTTGTGTTTGAAGAACCTACAGGATACCTCTGGGTTAGTGGTTTGTCTATATACAACAACAACAAACATTATTTTTAATTAAGATCAGTCATGATGGTGACTTCTGTGATGTGGGCACCTACCATAGTTTACAGGAAAGACGGGTTAGTGGATTTTTCAAAATAAGTGTCACAGTATTTTCTTAAGGCATTTCTTATGAAATAATTCTTGTTATGACTGCAATAAAGAATTCCAGAGCATGCAGGGTTTGTGAAATAGCTGAATGTCTAGAACAGATGAAAGCTCTTGGCTATGCTCCCTGCCTCACAATGTACTCAAGGCGTACAATTATTACACAACATCATGTCATGTTCACTTCTCAACTATTCGTTTTGTTCACTGAAAGTTAATAAACCCTCTTCCACCTGAAATTCCTTCAACTCCCTTCATTAAAACGTCTGATTGTATGATTCCCCACATACAACTGGGTGACTTACTACTGTGCAGTGTACCAGTTCATTAGTAATGATATCTACATCAATTTTCTATAAGAGCTGCTAATGTGTCTTGTATTTCTAAACTACACACTTCTTAACAAAAATGTGTTGCAGACACTATCATATTATGGAACCATCATCTTATAATATCAGCCATGCTATCAAAACTAGCAATAGTCTTAAAGATAAAATCTGTTTTTTTAAGCATCACAACAGCAAAAGAATTGCTACCCATCTGTATCTCACAATATCTGTAATACATCAGATTGCTAGCTGCCAAACAAATTTAATTTACCCGGTTCTCAGCTTGCATTAACCTTTGAATAATAAAGCACAGCTGAGACTGCTGTAAGAAACAAACCAGAGAATTAATAATTAAAAACACCTCCACAGCCTTTGGAAAGACCAATCATAAGCCATCGGGGGAGGTTTAATTGTGACTGAACTAGGCATTAAAAGGGCTAATTGTACACTTTATAAACCTAAACAAATGCTGGGGCCACAGCACTGCTACAATATGTGAGGGACACAGAAAGCAAAGCCCTAAAAGCACTAGGCAATTAGTTCAAATAAAAAAGGCAAGAAGTAAAGACAGTCTAAACTTTACATTAAAAAAACCCAACAATCCATAATCTGCAAAGAAAATCCCTTACCATTTTCTACAGAGACAAATTTTCTAATATTGGTAAAAGCAACTACTCATTTGATACCAGCAGGCTAAAATGGAAGTGATATAAATGTCAAACACAGATAAAAGGTTAAATACAGTAAGCATCAAAAGAAAATCGTATTTTTACTAGACTCCATTTAGCCTGCATGAGACAGCTGGGCCCTCTTTTGGTTTTGAGTACAACTCATGTGTTTTTGATTTTGGAGGATCAAAACTTAAAAATGTACCCAGCTGCCCATTATACTTACATTTCCATAACTTAATTTGATCATATTGTTTTGCCTACATGTTTAGCAGTGTTAGCATTTGAAGTCAACAACCTCTTAATTCAAATAGTAGAAAAATGCCACATCTGTCAATTCAACTGTTTCAGCATGTCCAGCTGCACGCCCAGCCTGACAGCACTGTGATGGACATTGATTTATATTAATTCAAAGATTATCTTTGCAACCCAGAGGGACAGAAACATTATATTTATTTATTTATTTTAAATAACAGCTTAAATTATGTCAAGGGTAGCAAAACTCTGTGTCTACAATGTTTGCATATTTGGATGATCAGTGACAGTAAGCTTGGTCAACCGATATAAAATAGAGATTTATGTGCACAATGAACGAGCTAACAGCAAGCACCAGCATAAGCCTTCTTCTCTTGCACATTAATAATACTAAAGTTCAATAGACGTATTATTTCTTTCCCTTCTTGCCTAATTAAGGCTTTTATTATAATCACCATTTACGATATTGACAACAAGAGTGACAACACATGGGATTTCTCCAGAGAAAATTCCCATATGTGAAAGCCCTCAGCTAAATCAGGGTTACAATGCAAGAGAATTTAATTACCCTTCTCTTTACGTGGACATTTGCCCCATACAGTGAAGCCCAAATATTTTGCATTCAGTGTGATTTATATTCCAGCTCGATTAATATTATTGGCAATTAAACCAAAGATCTCAATGAAAGTAAAGTAAACATCTCAGTGCTTGAAACTGTTATCTTTGAAAGGACTAATACAGATGGACACCAGTTTGGCAAAGGGGAGATTAAATCATCTAATGCTGAACCGACTCAGAGCAGAGCACATATATATGCTGCTTCCCACTCAACTGATGTTAAACCAGTCAGTTTCAATAATGGGGATAACGATGGCTGTAGCAGTTCCAGATGGAATCAGATCAACCATAAAGATACAGTAGTTGGGATAAGGACTGATCTGTCAGATATGCCAATGATTCAGTCTCCAAATTTGAGACCTGATTCTTAAATACTAAAAGTGGTGAAAGATATAACAAAACAATGAACAAAACAAGAAGAATTCAGGGCCATTCTAGAGCTGGCAATGGACCCCTCCAAGATTTCGAGCATCTATTTCAGGTGAAATTTGTAATAGAAGGCTGACGAGGTATAGTGTAAGCGTATATCTTCATAGGAATTGGATTTAGCAATGACTTGTCAACTGATAGCTCTGTATTGTCATTATTCCCTTACAATGAATGATACGCTCCATAGTGTACTGTCTGTCATATTCACTGGGGGCACTCTTCCACAGCTCAGTGGCAAACTTGGGGGTGGGATGATAACAAGTAGGTTCCATGCCACCTCCAGAATGACATCAATATGTAAGTGCTAAATTAAGGACAAAGAACTGGATAATTTAAAAATGATCTCCTTTATATTTCATCATCCAGCACATCTCTCCTAACAGGAAACATACCTCTCTCTCTGCCGTTGCCTCTAGCCATGTGCAATCTATTTGCAGGTGAAATGTGTGCAAACCACTTAGAGGAGAAATATATGTCCCTCAGAAACAACTGTAATTGAATCCATTTTATTTTAAATGTGGCTAATGTGTTGAGTATTTTCAATTCTCACAACACATTTTAGGCAGGCGGCTGCTTGAAAGAAGATGTACTAAAAGCTGCTTGTCCAGTACAAAGCATGATGAATACCAAACCTTAACTTCATTTAAAGAGTGCACTATAATATTCAGCTTACACTGGTGTATCATTGAATTAACGAGAGAGTTCCATTACTGCGTCAGTATTACTACAGATTGTCCTAGACATATTATTAAAGAGAGTTATCTGGAGAACAGAACAAAAACATGGTTGATTTTTATTTTAATCAGAGCTGTAATTTGTACATAAATCTACTCACTTTACAGAGTGTTGGTCAAAATCAATGAAAATGCAAAAGGTCAAAGAAGTAAAAGTATCTCCCATGTGGGTCGAAGTAGACAAATGGAATCAATTAATCACAATAATGTTATTTTCAATTAGATTTCTTATTCAAACATATGTTTAGTGTCAAAGGACCAAACACTTCCTCCTAGTTCTGTGAGGGTAGGGAGCATAAACCTGTGCACTGGGTAAGGGAAGTTTTGGAACCTGGGAGGGCCAGTTCAAGGCTATGCTCCTCTTTCCCTCTCCTCTGGATCTTACTGGAAATATGAATTTTGGGGTCTGACCTTACTGCCACATCTGCAGGGAGGAAAAAGAGAGATTGCCTACCGTCCTTAATCAGAGTTCTTCAAGACGTGTGGCTCTACTTGCATTCCACCTTGGGGTACACCTGTGCTCCATGCACCTGCGACCAGAATATTCATACTGGTAGCGTCCATTGTTCTGTGCCTGTGTACTTTCTTGCCTCAGGTGCCAAACCAAGGAACTAAGGACCGACTGCCTCTCCATTTCTTTCTCTACAGTGAATCAGAGTTATGATCCAAAGCAGAGGTGAAGAAGTCCAGATAGTAGAATACAGATAGAGACCACACATCTCAAAGAATTCCCATTACAGAAGGCAGGTAACCTCTCTTTCTTCTCTGAGTGCTGGTCCCTATGTGTATTCCACTCTGGGTGATTGACAAGCAGTACTCATGAAGAAAGGTGGGCATGAGGACCCTTGTGGTACTGAAATTGAAGACCAGAGGATGCATCAGATGAGGGGTGTGTACTAGGGTGTAGTGTTTTGTGAAGGTACGAATGGGACTTCATGTGGCTTCTTTGCATATGTCAATGAGAGGTACTTCCTGAAGCAAAGTTACCGAAATGGCCTTTGCTCTGGTGGAGTGCTCCCTTGCTCTGTGAGGTGGAGGAGTCTCAGACAATTGGCATGAATATGGAATCCATTGCTAGCAGCTGTCCACTCTGTTTCTGTCTTTCAATACTTTCCCCTGCTGCCTCTTGGTGAGCTTCAGACAGTGAATGAAGCACCGGCAGAGCGAGTGTTGGAGCAGCAGGGAGGCCACAGCTGCCTATCCAGATGCCACAGTGATTCCAGTCGGTGTTTTACAAATGTGTGCAATAAACAGTTGCCACAGAAACCAAAGGAGTAAACTGCTCCAAAACAAAAGCAAAGGAACACCAGCAGCCAACTCTGAGACCCCCTGTGGCAATGGGCATGGCACTTTTGTTAGTAACACCTCTGCTATGAATCAAATAATCATAGCAAAATCTGAGGAAACAAAAAGAAATAAAATAAAATTAGGGTGAACCAGTTTGGGTAAAATATGAATGACTTCAATCATAAACAAACATTACCCATATACTTTTCTTTTCTTTCTTTTGGTAAAGATTCAGAAAGCTCACAAAGCCTCATT
The DNA here is from genome assembly GCF_009764565.3 of Dermochelys coriacea. NCBI lineage: Eukaryota > Metazoa > Chordata > Testudines > Dermochelyidae > Dermochelys > Dermochelys coriacea. The sequence goes on from NC_050069.1 coordinate 200,788,263, forward strand.
TCCTCATGATTTTCATTTTCATGAACTTTCATTTCACCTCCTTATTCTGGATGGGGCTGAAAAGTTCATGTCAAAATTCTGTAAGAGTTGCTTTTCTTAAGGTATTTCCAGACTTGCTCCCTCTACTTAAAATCAGACCTCGATAGAAAGTTTGGCTTCCTGGGATCTAACACTCTAAAGTTTGGGGTTTGAGCTGGATTCAATGCTTTAGTTCAGCACATTAAATTGCTGTAAGTTTACACTGTGCCTTAGTCTGAGGATCAAACATAATTAAATTAAGTCTTTCAACACCCTTTCTGAGAGACAGAAAAGTTTCATTATCCCTCTTTTACATGAGAAATATGAAGCAAAGCAGGGTTACCAGGTGTCGTTTTTGACTGGAATGCCTGGTTGAAAAGGGACCCTGGTGGCTCCGGTCAGCACTGCTGACCAGGCTGTTAAAAATTCGGTTGGTGCAGGGCTGGCAGGCTCTCTTCCCAGCTCTGTGCAGCTCCCTGGAAGCAGTGACATGTCTCTCCAGCTCCTAGGGCGGGGATGGCCAAGGGGGCTCTGCGCACTGCCCCCATCCTGAGCATCAACTCCGCAGCTCCCATTGGCCAGGAACAGTTTGTAATGGTAATTGGTTAAAAAAAAATCGGTAAAGGAATAGCAATGTGTCCTTTAATGCATCTCAAAATATTGTATCCATATACTTATTAGAGCAACTGTGTTCATTATGTACTGTAGTGCCTCATTATAAGACTTCTCTAGTTTCAGCAATGAGTCTCTTAGATGTATTTTTACTACCATAACCTGAGATGTAATTTATACATCAGGGCTATCTGCTGTTTTCGTCTTGGCAACAAGCCTGCAGTACACTAAGTCAGTGAGCAAAAGTCTTTATGTGAGGCATCTTATTTGCTTTCTTCTGATTATTTTCCTCTGAGTACCTGTCACTGAAGCCACTAAAAATTACTATGGGAATGTGAAGCATTGGTTCCCTCCTGCCGATGGCATGTTGTGCTGAGAAATGCATGATTCTGGCCACAATAAAAACAACATATAGATTAAACACAAAGTGAACAACATATGGTTGACTTCGTCTATGTTTCTTTATTTAGTTATTTGTCTCTAAACCCCCTCCACCCCCCAATAAAATCATTACAAATATTCTAGCACTGTAATAGATTGGGGTTATTCCAAGACTACTGTACTTTGATGCATTTATTCTTTGTAGTCCTGTCCTCAGAATGTCTCTGGGTTGGGAACTATGTCCTAATGCATAAAACTCTTATTTATATTATAGTATCTACAGCAATTTATTGATGGTAAACACCATTACTCGGTATATGATCACAGCATGCTGAGTATTCACAATGAGAATTTAAAAATGGCAATTCTATTAACTATTCTCCACTTCGTTCACTGCAACAAGGTTACATAAAGACCTACCCAGCAGGCTTTCATTATTCAAGATTAGAAACAAGGCATTGCTTGGTAGTTTGAATCTGTGGGCCTGATTTCCTTCTCCCATCAGTTTTACACTACAATACCACTTTTGGCTTCACTGGAATTAGTCCTGATTTATACATACCAGGAAGAAAAGGAGTACTTGTGGCACCTTAGAGACTAACAAATTTATTAGAGCATAAGCTTTCGTGAGCTACAGCTCACTTCATCGGATGCATTTGGTGGAAAAAACAGAGGAGAGATTTATATACACACACACAGAGAACATGAAACAATGGGTTTATCATACACACTGTAAGGAGAGTGATCACTTAAGATAAGCCATCACCAACAGCAGGGGGGGGAAGGAGGAAAACCTTTCATGGTGACAAGCAGGTAGGCTAATTCCAGCAGTTAACAAGAATATCAGAGGAACAGTGGGGGGTGGGGTGGGAGGGAGAAATACCATGGGGAAATAGTTTTACTTTGTGTAATGACTCATCCATTCCCAGTCTCTATTCAAGCCTAAGTTAATTGTATCCAGTTTGCAAATTAATTCCAATTCAGCAGTCTCTCGTTGGAGTCTGTTTTTGAAGCTTTTTTGTTGAAGTATAGCCACTCTTAGGTCTGTGATCGAGTGACCAGAGAGATTGAAGTGTTCTCCAACTGGTTTTTGAATGTTATAATTCTTGACGTCTGATTTGTGTCCATTCATTCTTTTACGTAGAGACTGTCCAGTTTGGCCAATGTACATGGCAGAGGGGCATTGCTGGCACATGATGGCATATATCACATTGGTAGATGCGCAGGTGAACGAGCCTCTGATAGTGTGGCTGATGTGATTAGGCCCTATGATGGTATCCCCTGAATAGATATGTGGACAGAGTTGGCAACGGGCTTTGTTGCAAGGATAGGTTCCTGGGTTAGTGGTTCTGTTGTGTGGTGTGTGGTTGCTGGTGAGTATTTGCTTCAGATTGGGGGGCTGTCTGTAAGCAAGGACTGGTCTGTCTCCCAAGATCTGAGAGAGCGATGGCTCGTCCTTCAGGATAGGTTGTAGATCCTTGATGATGCGTTGGAGGGGTTTTAGTTGGGGGCTGAAGGTGATGGCTAGTGGCGTTCTGTTGTTTTCTTTGTTGGGCCTGTCCTGTAGTAGGTGACTTCTGGGTACTCTTCTGGCTCTGTCAATCTGTTTCTTCACTTCAGCAGGTGCGTACTGTAGTTGTAGGAATGCATGATAGAGATCTTGTAGGTGTTTGTCTCTGTCTGAGGGGTTGGAGCAAATGCGGTTATATCGTAGCGCTTGGCTGTAGACAATGGATCGAGTGGTATGATCTGGATGAAAGCTAGAGGCATGTAGGTAGGAATAGCGGTCAGTAGGTTTCCGATATAGGGTGGTGTTTATGTGACCATCGCTTATTAGCACCGTAGTGTCCAGGAAGTGGATCTCTTGTGTGGACTGGTCCAGGCTGAGGTTGATGGTGGGATGGAAATTGTTGAAATCATGGTGGAATTCCTCAAGAGCTTCTTTTCCATGGGTCCAGATGATGAAGATGTCATCAATGTAGCGCAAGTAGAGTAGGGGCATTAGGGAACGAGAGCTGAGGAAGCGTTGTTCTAAGTCAGCCATAAAAATGTTGGCATACTGTGGGGCCATGCGGGTACCCATCGCAGTGCCGCTGATTTGAAGGTATACATTGTCACCAAATGTGAAATAGTTATGGGTCAGGACAAAGTCACAAAGTTCTGCCACCAGGTTAGCCGTGACAGTATCGGGGATACTGTTCCTGACGGCTTGTAGTCCATCTTTGTGTGGAATGTTGGTGTAGAGGGCTTCTACATCCATAGTGGCTAGGATGGTGTTTTTAGGAAGATCACCAATGGACTGTAGTTTCCTCATATTAACCCACAGAGACCTTCCTGCCAACACTACAAAAAGAAGGATTCTAGGTGGACTCCTCCTGAAGGTCGAAACAGCAGCCTGGATTTCTACATAGACTGCTTCCGCCGACGTGCACGAGCTGAAATTGTGGAAAAGCTTCATCGCTTACCCCATAACCTCAGCCATGCAGAACACAGTGCCATCCACAGCCTCAGAAACAACTCTGACATCATAATCAAAAAGGCTGACAAAGGAGGTGCTGTCGTCATCATGAATAGGTCAGAGTATGAACAAGAGGCTACTAGGCAGCTCTCCAACACCACTTTCTACAAGCCATTACCCTCTGATCCCACTGAGAGTTACCAAAAGAAACTACAGCATTTGCTCAAGAAACTCCCTGAAAAAGCACAAGAACAAATCCGCACAGACACACCCCTGGAGCCAGGACCTGGGGTATTCTATCTGCTACCCAAGATCCATAAACCTGGAAATCCTGGACGCCCCATCATCTCAGGCATTGGCACCCTGACAGCAGGATTGTCTGGCTATGTAGACTCCCTCCTCAGGCCCTTCGTTACCAGCACTCCCAGCTATCTTCGAGACACCACCGATTTCCTGAGGAAACTACAGTCCATTGGTGATCTTCCTAAAAACACCATCCTAGCCACTATGGATGTAGAAGCCCTCTACACCAACATTCCACACAAAGATGGACTACAAGCCGTCAGGAACAGTATCCCCGATACTGTCACGGCTAACCTGGTGGCAGAACTTTGTGACTTTGTCCTGACCCATAACTATTTCACATTTGGTGACAATGTATACCTTCAAATCAGCGGCACTGCGATGGGTACCCGCATGGCCCCACAGTATGCCAACATTTTTATGGCTGACTTAGAACAACGCTTCCTCAGCTCTCGTTCCCTAATGCCCCTACTCTACTTGCGCTACATTGATGACATCTTCATCATCTGGACCCATGGAAAAGAAGCTCTTGAGGAATTCCACCATGATTTCAACAATTTCCATCCCACCATCAACCTCAGCCTGGACCAGTCCACACAAGAGATCCACTTCCTGGACACTACGGTGCTAATAAGCGATGGTCACATAAACACCACCCTATATCGGAAACCTACTGACCGCTATTCCTACCTACATGCCTCTAGCTTTCATCCAGATCATACCACTCGATCCATTGTCTACAGCCAAGCGCTACGATATAACCGCATTTGCTCCAACCCCTCAGACAGAGACAAACACCTACAAGATCTCTATCATGCATTCCTACAACTACAGTACCCACCTGCTGAAGTGAAGAAACAGATTGACAGAGCCAGAAGAGTACCCAGAAGTCACCTACTACAGGACAGGCCCAACAAAGAAAACAACAGAACGCCACTAGCCATCACCTTCAGCCCCCAACTAAAACCCCTCCAACGCATCATCAAGGATCTACAACCTATCCTGAAGGACGAGCCATCGCTCTCTCAGATCTTGGGAGACAGACCAGTCCTTGCTTACAGACAGCCCCCCAATCTGAAGCAAATACTCACCAGCAACCACACACCACACAACAGAACCACTAACCCAGGAACCTATCCTTGCAACAAAGCCCATTGCCAACTCTGTCCACATATCTATTCAGGGGATACCATCATAGGGCCTAATCACATCAGCCACACTATCAGAGGCTCGTTCACCTGTGCATCTACCAATGTGATATATGCCATCATGTGCCAGCAATGCCCCTCTGCCATGTACATTGGCCAAACTGGACAGTCTCTACGTAAAAGAATGAATGGACACAAATCAGACGTCAAGAATTATAACATTCAAAAACCAGTTGGAGAACACTTCAATCTCTCTGGTCACTCGATCACAGACCTAAGAGTGGCTATACTTCAACAAAAAAGCTTCAAAAACAGACTCCAACGAGAGACTGCTGAATTGGAATTAATTTGCAAACTGGATACAATTAACTTAGGCTTGAATAGAGACTGGGAATGGATGAGTCATTACACAAAGTAAAACTATTTCCCCATGGTATTTCTCCCTCCCACCCCACCCCCCACTGTTCCTCTGATATTCTTGTTAACTGCTGGAATTAGCCTACCTGCTTGTCACCATGAAAGGTTTTCCTCCTTCCCCCCCCTGCTGTTGGTGATGGCTTATCTTAAGTGATCACTCTCCTTACAGTGTGTATGATAAACCCATTGTTTCATGTTCTCTGTGTGTGTGTATATAAATCTCTCCTCTGTTTTTTCCACCAAATGCATCCGATGAAGTGAGCTGTAGCTCACGAAAGCTTATGCTCTAATAAATTTGTTAGTCTCTAAGGTGCCACAAGTACTCCTTTTCTTTTTGCGAATACAGACTAACACGGCTGCTACTCTGATACATACCAGGGTAAGTCAGAGAAGAATCAGACCCTGTTTTAAAATAAGACAAAATCTTTACTTGTGTGATTAATGTCTATGGTAAATTATACTAAGTACAAAGAAAAGGAGTACTTGTGGCACCTTAGAGACTAACAAATTTATTTGAGAATAAGCTTTCGTGAGCTACAGCTCACTTCATTGGATGCATTCAGTGGAAAATACAGTGGGGAGGTTTATATACACAAAGAACATGAAACAATGAGTGTTACCATACACATTGTAAGGGGTGTTACCATATACACACATTACTTTGTGTAATGACCCTTCCACTCCCAGTCTCTATTCAAGCCGAAGTTAATTGTATCCAGTTTGCAAATTAATTCCAATTCAGCAGTCTCTCGATGCAGTCTGTTTTTGAAGTTTTTTTGTTGAAGAATTGCCACTTTTAGGTCTGTAATCGAGTGACCAAAGAGACTGAAGTGTTCTCCAACTGATTTTTGAATGTTATAATTCTTGATGTCTGATTTGTGTCCATTTATTCTTTTACGTAGAGACTGTCCAGTTTGACCAATGTACATGGCAGAGGGGCATTGCTGGCACATGCTGGCATATATCACATTGGTAGATGTGCAGGTAAATGAGCCTCTGATAGTGTGGCTGATGTGATTAGGCCCTCTGCTGGTATTCCGTGAATAGATATGTGGACAGAGTTGGCAATGGGCTTTGTTGCAAGGATAGGTTCCTGGGTTAGTGGTTCTGTTGTGTGGTGTGTGGTTGCTGGTGAGTATTTGCTTCAGGTTGGGGGGCTGTCTGTAAGCAAGGACTGGCCTGTCTCCCAAGATTTGTGAGAGTGATGGGTCGTCCTTCAGGATAGGTTGTAGATCCTTGAAGATGCGTTGGAGAGGTTTTAGTCGGGGGCTGAAGGTGATGGCTAGTGGCGTTCTGTTATTTTCTTTGTTGGGCCTGTCCTGTAGTAAGTGACTTCTGGGTACTCTTCTGGCTCTGTAAATCTGTTTCTTCACTTCAACAGGTGGGTATTGTAGTTGTAATTTGCAAACTGGATACAATTAACTTAGGCTTGAATAGAGACTGGGAGCGGATGGGTCGTTACACAAGTAAAACTATTTCTCCATGTTTATTTCCCCCCACCCCCACCCTTCACTGTTCCTCAGACGTTCTTGTCAACTGCTGGAAATGTCCCACCTTGATAATCACTACAAAAGGTTTTCTCCCCCCCCCCCCCCCGCTGGTAATAGCTCATCTTAAGTGATCACTCTCCTTACAGTGTGTATGGTAACACCCATTGTTTCATGTTCTCTGTGTATATAAATCTCCCCACTGTATTTTCTACTGAATGCATCCAATGAAGTGAGCTGTAGCTCACAAAAGCTTATGCTCAAATAAATTTGTTAGTCTCTAAGGTGCCACAAGTACTCTTTTTCTTTTTGCGAATACAGACTAACATGGCTGCTACTCTGAAACCTATACTAAGTACAGTATCTCACCAGATGATAGATAGAGAATAAAGCATAAAATAAACAAACTATGAATAAATTAATAGACATCTCTATGACCTTCTAATGTAGGTTCCACTCTTTTGACCCAGCACTCCTTGATATTTTTATTTCCTTGTAACTCACAGCTAGCCCCTATTTTTGCCTTTTTCCTTTCTGTTACTGCAAAAATTAAGATGTTTGTACACCAATGTGAGGAGCCTAGGTAACGAAATGGAGGAACTAGAGCTACTGGTACAGGAAGTGAAACCAGATATTATAGGGATAACAGAAACATGGTGGAAGAGTAGTCATGACTGGACTACAGGTATTGAAGGGTATGTGCTGTTTAGGAAAGACCGAAATAAAGGTAAAGGTGGTGGAGTAGCATTGTATATCAATGATGAGGTAGAATGTAAAGAAATAAGAAGCAACGGAATGGATAAGACAGAGTCCGTCTGGGCAAAAATTACATTGAGGAAGAAATCTATTAGAGCCTCCCGTGGGATAGTGCTTGGGGTGTGCTATAGACCTCTGGGATCTAATTTGGATATGGATAGAGCCCTTTTTAATGTTTTTAATAAAGTAAATACTAATGGAAACTGTGTGATCATGGGAGACTTTAACTTCCCAAATATAGACTGGAGGACGAGTGCTAGTAATAATAATAGGGCTCAGATTTTCCTAGATGCGATAGCTGATGGATTCCTTCGTCAAGTAGTTGCTGAACCGACTAGAGGCGATGTCATTATAGATTTGGTTTGATGAGTAGTGAGGACTTCATAGAAGAAATGGCTGTAGGGGATAATCTTGATTCAAGTGATCATGAGCTAACTCAGTTCAAACTGAATGGAAGGATTAACAAAAATAAATCTGCAACTAGGGTTTTTGATTTCAAAAGGGCTGACTTTCAAAAATAAAGGAAATTAGTTAGGGAAGTGGATTGGACTGAAGAATTTATGGATTTAAAGGCAGAGGAGGCCTGGGATTACTTTAAATCAAAGCTGCAGAAGCTATCGGAAGCCTGCATCCCAAGAAAAGGGAAAAAATTCATAGGCAGGAGTTGTAGACCAAGCTGGATAAGCAAGCATCTCAGAGAGGTGATTAAGAAAAAGCAGAAAGCATACAGGGAGTAGAAGATGGGAGGGATCAGCAAAGAAAGGTACCTTATTGAGGTCAGAACATGTAGGGATAAAGTGAGACAGGCTAAAAGTCAAGTAGAGTTGGGCCTTGCAAAGGGAATTAAAACCAATATTAAAAGGTTCTATAGCCATATAAATAAGAAGAAAACAAAGAAAGAAGAAGTGGGACCACTAAACATTGAGGATGGAGTGGAGGTCAAGGATAATCTAAGCATGGCCCCATATCTAAACAAATACTTTGCCTCAGTCTTTAATAAGGCTAAAGAGGATCTTAGGGATAATGGTAGCATGACAAATGGGAATGAGGATATGGAGGTAGATATCACCATATCTGAGATAGAAGCAAAAGTAGAACAGCCTAATGGGATCATTAGGCAAAGTATTTGTTTAGATATGGGGCCATGCTTAGATTATCCTTGACCTCCACTCCATCCTCCACTTCATCCAAGAATATTAAAGGAATTGGCACACGAAATTGCAAGCACATTATCAAGAATTTTTAATGAATCTATAAACTTAGGGGTTGTACCGTATGATTGGAGAATTGCTAACATAGTTCCTATTTTTAAGAAAGGGAAAAAAAGTGATCCGGGTAACTACAGGCCTGTTAGTTTGACATCTGTAGTATGCAAGGTCTTGGAATAAATTTTGAAGGAGAAATTAGTTAAGGACATTGAAGTCAATGGTAAATGGGACAAAATACAACATGGTTTTACAAAAGGTAAGTTGTGCCAAACCAACCTGATCTCCTTCTTTGAGAAAGATTTTTTAGACAAAGGAAACGCAGTGGATCTAATTTACCTAGATTTCAGTAAGGCGTTTGATACTATGCCACATGGGGAATTATTAGTTAAATTGGAAAACATGAGGATCGATATGAAAATTGAAAGGTGGATAAGGATTTGGTTAAAGGGGAGATTACAACGGATCATACTGAAAGGTGAACTGTCAGGCTGGAGGGAGGTTACCAGGGGAGTTCCTCAGGGATCGGTTTTGTGACCAATCTTATTTAATCTTTTTATTACTGACCTCGGCACAAAAAGTAGGAGTGTGCTAATAAAGTTTGCAGATGATACAAAGCTGGGATGCATTGCCAATTTAGAGAAGGACCGGGATATCACACAGGAGGATCTGGATGATCTTGTAAACTGGAGTAATAGTAATAGGATGAAATTTAATAGTGAGAAGTGTAAGGTTATGCATTTAGGGATTAATAACAAGAATTTTAGTTATAAGCTGGGGACGCATCAATGAGAAGTAATGGAGGAGGAGAAGGACCTTGGAGTATTGGTTGATCATAGGATGACTATGAGCCACCAATGTGATATGGCCATGAAAAAAGCTAATGCCGTCTTGGGATGCATCAGGAGAGGTATTTCCAGTAGAGATAAGGAGGTTTTAGTACCGTTATTCAAGGCACTGGTGAGACCTCACCTGGAATACTGTGTGCAATTCTGGTCTCCCATGTTTAAGAAGGATGAATTTAAACTGGAACAGGTACAGAGAAGGGCTACTAGGATGATCCGAGGAATGGAAAACTTGTCTTATGAAAGGAGACTTAAGGAGCTTGGCTTGTTTAGCCTAACTAAAAGAAGGTTGAGGGGAGATATGATTGCTCTCTATAAATATATCAGAGGGATAAATACCGGAGAGGGAGAGGAATTATTTAAGCTCAGTACCAATGTGGACACAAGAACAAATGGGTATAAACTGGCCACCAGGAAGTTTAGACTTGAAATTAGACGAAGGTTTCTAACCATCAGAGGAGTGAAGTTTTGGAATAGCATTCCAAGGGAAGCAGTGGGGGCGAAAAATCTATCTGGCTTTAAGATTAAACTTGATAAGTTTATGGAGGAGATGGTATGATGGGATAACATGATTTTGGTAATTAATTGATCTTTAAATATTCATGGTAAATAGGCCTAATGGCCTGTGATGAGATGTTAGATGGGGTGAGAACTGAGTTACTACAGAAAATTTTTTCCTGAGTATCTGGCTGGTGAATCTTGCCAATATGCTCAGGGTTTAGCTGATCGTCATATTTGGGGTCGGGAAGGAATTTTCCTCCAGGGCAGATTGGGTCACTTGCTGGAGGATTCTCTGCTCCCTGAAGTCTTTAAACCACGATTTGAGGACTTCAATAGCTCAGACATAGGTGAGAGGTTTTTCGCAGGAGTGGGTGGGTGAGATTCTGTGGCCTGCCTCGTGCAGGAGGTCAGACTAGATGATCATAATGGTCCCGTCTGACCTTAGTATCTATGAATCTATTTCTTAATTTTTATTATTTTTTTATTTCACAGAACTTGCACTTACCTGTCCTGGTTGCTAATTTTAAAACCTACTTTTTAAGTTAAAACAAATAATGAACAAAAATCTATATTATTTTAAAATTACAAACGTAACTTAAAAGTATAAGGCAACTGGTATGGACAGGCACTATGGAAATCTAGAGTAGCCAGAAGCGATGAGTGCTCTACTAGAGAAGAAAACATTTCTACAGGCAGAATTGCCCACTTGGTGTCTGTGGAAGTAGCAGAGGCAGCACAGAAGAGGCTGGAAGGAGAGGGAAGAGGGAGTCTGGCTCAAACAAGTTAGAAGGAGTTATAATTCATGTGCCTGTGTATAAAAATAATTTCAAACTCCTGCTCATCATTAGCAAAGATCTGTTCATCATTAGCAATGATATGGTAAAACTACACAAAACCTACCAGTGAAGGACTGATCACTACCTGTTACTAATGTTTCCTTCACTCTGTGATTAAGATGCACTTACTGTGGAAGTGCAGTGAACTGCTATTTGGAAGACCTCGCATCAGAAACAGACCAGGCTTTTAGTTCCTGGGCTATGGACGCTTCAGATTGTTTCAGGTGTGCGTATTAGCTGCCTCTCTCATACAGTGTTACTTGCCAGTCCCCATAAAAACATAAGAATGGCCCTACTGGGTCAGACCAAAGGTCCATCTAGCCCAGTATCCTGTCTTCCGACAGTGTCCAATGCCAGGTGCCCCAGAGGGAATGAACAGAACAGGTCATCATCACGTGATCCATCCCTGTAGCCCATTCCCAGGTTCTGGCAAACAGAGGCTAGGGACACCATCCCTGCCCATCCTGGCTAACAGCCATTGATGGATCTATCCTCCATGAATTTATCTAATTCTTAGATAAATTCTTAGATAAATTGACCTAAAGGTCAGGAGAAACCAGTAGACCAAATGGGAAAAATCATTGTATCTGCATAACTGGGAATACAGAACATTCTCTCTTTCAAATCATTCTTAAAACTAATAACTTTTCATAATGAAGAGTGGTATCTTTTAAAAGAGCATTTAGAAAATGGAATTCAAAGAAAATGGTGTTAGCAGGCATATCAGGCATATTTTATGGCCTATCTATGGCATCACTAAGATTACTATTGAATCAAGTGCCAGCCTGACACAAACTAGATTGAAATCCTTTTACTGCCAAAGGGACTGAAAATACAAGTGCTGTGCTGATTTTACTACCAAGCTATGTAAAATGTTAATAACTAACTGTTCCATTTTCAATACTCTAAACAAACCAATTTCTGATTTTCTCAACATATTACACATTTTGTTTTGCTGCTGCCAAAGTATTGTCAGGAACTGTGATAATATTACCAACTATCACTGATAAGATAATCAAGAAAGGGATTTTTTAATAAAAGTCCATCTATTTTGGCTAATAAAAAAGTGAAATTCATACTTCTCTATGCAGCATCATAGAAACCAACACAATACTGTAATTTTTTTGTAGAGAATCTTTTCCCCAGAGCTATACTGTGTGCATATGTACACAACGTTTAGAAACACAGAACATGCGGGTTCAGACTATTGGTCCATCAAATCTGGTCTTCCATCTCAACACTGGCACATAATTGATGCTTCAGAGGAAGATAGCCCACCCCTTCCACAATGCATCTAGCCAACAGTGTAATGTTGTTAATGGAGCAAAACATATTCTGCAGGCAATCCGTTAAAACTGCAAAGCATGACATTTGACTAACCTTAATTCTGCATATAGAACATCAACTATTATTTGTTGTCACAAAATCATAGAGCTTTAATTAAGGCATCAATTGCATTATGAGGCACTTATATTTCATTATCAAAATCATCACCATCCCATCAAGATAGCTAGCTAGACAATGTGAGACCGTAGTGTTTTTGCACATTAAAGTACAGTGATTTAATTTATTTGATATATGAATATCCAAATCAGTTGTTCTGTCCTATCCAAGGCCTTTGCAGCATCTAACTTTCACTGATAACTGCTTCAGGAGATTCTAAACTGGAGTACTCGGACATCCCAACCACATAGAATGAGTTACCTGCCATATATCTGTCTATTTAAATAAATAAATACAGTCTGATTGTAGTGAATTGATTTTGGTAATAAAGATTCAAGATACAGGGCAGAAATTTTTGACAACAATCTTGTAGCCTGTGTTCAACAGCAAGATAGACCCATATAACCTGCAATCCCCTGGGTCTTTCCCAGCTTTGAAGAACAATGGGATACATCTATCATTCTTTTTTAAAAAACAAAACAAACAAAAAAACCCAACAACACAGCTCTGCCAAGTGAGAGGTGCACTCCATTTTTAAAAATATTATTTTATTGGTACAATTTGCCCTGGAGTATCACCTTCTACAAAATCCACTGTCCTGGGAATTGCAGAAAAATCCTGTCTTACACTTAAAAAGGATTCAGGGATTTTTGAGACCCTATTGAAATCAGTGTAACTTTTCATTTAGTTTCAAATGTACATGATCTATTTGTGTGTTGTTTTAAGATTTTTTTTTTGAGGTGCTTTAGAACAGTTAATATCTCCACAGAAAGCTACTTTAAAAACTCTCCCAAAATATTAGTTGAGGAGGATGGAAGGAAGGAGAGGAGGTATTCACATTTGGGTCTCAACCACACTATAAATATAGTCTTGCACTAGCACTATAATTAATGATTGTGCTGTCCTGTCACCCTACCAATAGGAAAATAAGTTAGAATATGGACACCCTTTAACCTCAAAAGATAAGCATATTAGAACACTTGTTATACTTACCATCAATCTAGTATGCCTATATTGGGAAATGACACGCTGTTACAAGATGTGTTAATTAACATAATATTAAACACATCATAACACAATGGCACTTCCTTATGCAGACAAGCCCATCAGTGGACAGACACTGAAAAAGGAAATCTGAGATCACCTTATTTCTCCAAATAGCTCACAAACAGAAGAAAATATACTTCCAAATATTTCCAAATTTGCATCACAATTTGCACAAATTTGTTCATTGTTTAAAATTGTTCTGATCCCTAATATTGAAACTCGCCTAAAGGTGAAGGGAATACACAATCCATGTTATAGACCATATTCTAACCTTTTGAAGAACACAATGTATAGGCAATTTTCTTTGCAGTGTCTCTGGGGGTGGAGAAATTTATACCAACTTCTGCCTTAACTATGGATCTGGCAGAGTCTTGGAGAATGTTTTAGGTTAGAATGTGATTCTATAATACATCTTGAAGCTGATTGTCCTAATTCATTAAAGCATTGTCAAGATATTTTAAGATTCCATTCTTCTTAGATTGGTCTTGACATTTGAATCCATGGAAGTATAAATACAAAGGATCATATGTAAAGATTTCTCAGTTTTCTTGCATGTTGGAAAATTTTGTCAAAGTCTCTGGAGAGAGAATTTTATGTCATAGTTTAAATGCAGGCTTATATTGAAAAGAGTTTTTGATTTTCTGAGGTTGATGGTTAATTCCCTCCTAAGGTTGTAGTATGAAGTTGACAAATAAATTTCACACTGTTAGAACCATCAGCATTACCTGAAATTCTGAATATTCCAAGGTCTTGACTGGAAGAGTGGTTTTCTGATCTGCCTTTCAATAAGAGGAACTATTTTATTTAGGACATTCAGGTGTTTGTCTCTGTCTGAGGGATTGAAGCAAACAGTTGTGGGTGAGGACAAAGTCACAAAGTTCAGCCACCAGGTTTTCTGTGACATTATAGGGGATATTGTTCCTGGTGGCTTGTAGTCCATCTTTGTGTGGAATGTTGGTGTAGAGGGCTTCTACATCCATAGTGACCAGGATGGTATTTTCTGGAAGGTCACCAATGGATTGTAGTTTCCTCAGGAAGTCAGTGGTGTCTTGAAGACTTTGTCCTCACCCACAACTATTTCAAATTTGGGGACAATTTATACTTTCAAGTCAGTGGCACTGCTATGGTTACCCACATGGCCCCACAGTATGCCAACATTTTTATGGCTGACTTAGAACAATGCTTCCTCAGCTCTCATCCCCTAGTACCCCTACTCTTCTTGCACTACATTGATGACATCTTCATTATCTGGACACATGGGAAGGAGGCCCTTGAGGAATTCCACCAGGATTTCAACAATTTCCATCCCACCATCAACCTCAGCCTGGACCAGTCCACACAAGAGATCCACTTCCTGGACACTACAGTGAAAATAAGCGATGGTCACATAAACACCACTCTATACCGGAAACCTACTGACCGCTATACTTACCTACATGCCTCCAGCTTTCATCCAGACCACACGACATGATCCATTGTCTACAGCCACGCTCTACGATACAACCACATTTGCTCCAATCCTTCAGACAGAGACAAACACCTACAGGATCTCTATCAAACATTCTTAAAACAACAATACTCACACGGTGAAGTAAAGAAACAGATTGACAGAGCCTGAAGGGTACCCAGAAGTCACCTACTACAGGACAGGCCCAACAAAGAAAGTAACAGAATACCACTAGCTGTCACCTACAGCCCACAACTAAAACCTCTTTAGCGCATCATCAAGGATCTACAACCTATCCTGAAGGATGATCCCTCATTCTCACAGACCTTGGGAGACAGGCCAGTCCGCGCTTACAGACAGCCCTCCAACCTGAAGCAAATACTCACCAGGAACTACACATCACACAACAAAAACACTAACCCAGGAACCAATGCCTGCAACAAACCCTATTGCCAGCTCTGTCCGCATATCTATTCAAGGGACCCCATCATAGGACCAAACCACATCAGCCACACCATCGGGGGGTCATTCAACTGCACATCTACCAATGTGATATATGCCATCATGTGCCAGCAATGCCCCTCTGCCATTTACATTGGCCAAACCAGACAGTCTCTATGAAAAGAATAAATGGACACAAATCAAACATCAAGAACTGTAAAATTCAAAAACCAGTAGGAGAACACTTCAGTCTCCCTGGACACACATTAACAGACTTAAAAGTGGATCTTTCAGGTGACATTGTAAAGAAGAAGCAGGCGGCATTATCTCCTGTAACAGTAAACAAACTTGTTTGTCTTAGCGATTGACTGAACAAGACTGAGTGGACTTGTAGGCTCTAAAGTTTTTCATAGTTTTGTTTTTGAGAGTAGTTATATAACAAAAAAAAGTCTACATTTGTAAGTTGCACTTTCATGATAAAGAGATTGTACTGCAGTACTTATATGAGGAGAACAGAAAAATACTATTTCTTTTGTTTATCATTTTTACAGTTCAAATATTTGTAATAAAAATAATATAAAGTGAGCACTGTACACTTTGAATTCTGTGTTGCAATAGAAATCAATATATTTGAAAATGTAGAAAAACATCCAAAAATATTTAATACATTTCAGTTGGCATTCTATTGTTTAACTGTGCGATTAATCGCAATTAGTTTTTTTAATTGTGATTAATTTTTTTGAGTTAATCGCATGAGTTAACTGCGATTAATTGACAGTCCTAATATTTATGGCTAACCATGTAATGAGTGTGTATATTATTCTTGGGCATTCAAACAGAACAACAGACAAAACAAATTATAGCAATCCTGATACAATATGGTATGGTCATTTTAGAATAAATGACAAAATAGTTATGATATTTGGGATATAACCATACTGTGTTATACATCCATTCTCTCCATTCCCATTGTACGTTTGCAGTTATATTACATTTTGTAAATGTTAAAAAACTGTAAACAAAAACCAACATAAAAAAAAACTTAGATGTGCCCTGGAGCAAAGAATCAGAGGGGATGCAGCAGAATGCAGGATACTGGAGAAGCTGGAGCACAGTGCAGGGGACTTAGACAATGGAGGGGAGGAGCTCTTCTTAGCAATCCATAGGGGTTTCACCCAAGAGTGAAAGAGCCTCCTCTTCAGCAGAAACATTTAAAGAGAAAAGGATGACTCAGGGAACTGATAATGAGATATAGAACTTTCATCTTGTGGTCTCTGGTTCAAAGCCAGCCCAGGTTGGTTACAGTCCAAGTTATTAGTATTTGAAGGCTGTTTGGTTGTCTCTGGGAAATGAATAGGTGGTTTTAATCCATTTCCTAGTGGACAAATGTCTCCCACCATAAAAAAATATCATCACAAATAGCACCCTTGTTGGTAGTTTCAGTCAGCTGGAGAATGAATTATCCTCTCACCACTAAATGGACTGGCTGATGGTTGAGGCGCTTAGACAGGGCAGAGTGGAAAAACATGTACTACTGCTACCTATGCTGTTCCATTTTTTTTTAAATAAAAAGGTATCCATAATAATCTTTATAATGATCAATCTGGTGCTTTTCACAATCACTACATTCACTGACAGTTTTTAATGGGTGAAAAAAATCACTTTTATTTTAATGGCAGGGGAGAGGTGAGGAAAGAGATATTCAAAATTCTGTTCCTGTTTGACAGTATGATCAAAATCAGCAATGGTTCACCAACTTCCTAAATTATTTGTGATGAGACATGCATCTGATTCTCTAACAAATATTTTAAGTATTGCAGTTTATGTATGAAGATGAAAAAAGGGCTCCCCTGTCAGATCACACTGAATCACAGCAGTGTTGCATGTGTATTCTAGTCACAGACACTGTAGATTTACTATGTTTTTGATGTCTTAAAAATAATCTTTTTTAAAATTAATGTACTTGCCAATTCTACATTCTGGAGAGGAAAGCAGCTGCTTCCTCACAACTGTATGCATACTGTAGCTTTTTGAAGAAAATTGTGTTTATTAATAGTAATCTATTTTTCATAGCTTAGTGATTTCTTATATAATAGAGTAAAGCACAATTTTCCTTTCATGTACTGTCTGCATACTGAAGAGACAGATGCAGCTGAGAGAGACTAGTCATGCTGAGGGCAGAACTTAAAACTGCTTAATGTGGCTTAGTGACTAAAAAAAAGTAACATCATTTATTGGTGACATACAACACTCAAATAAGATATGTATTATAGTCAATGATCTCTCTCCTCCTTGGAAAACAGTAAAAGGATTTCGAGTTAAATCCCTTCCTACTTTACTCATGCAAGTAACCTCATTGAAATCAACTGCACTAATATGAGTGAAGTGAATGGGATTTGGTCCTTGGTTTTAATCTTCTTACAGACAGAAATTCAAATGTAACAATATATAGATTATTTTGAGACACAGAAATGTGGAGGATAAAGGAAAAAAACTGGAGTAAGGAAAAGGTTATTTTATAGTGGTACAATCATGCTAAACATCTCCAGGAACTTTACTTAATAAGCTTTCAGCTATGACTCCAATGTCCATGACACAGACACAGACTGCATTAAAGCATATTTTTGTTTTTTTGCCTGAGGAAAAACTATCAAGTAAGTGCAGCTCCTACAGAATACACACATGCTGTACTTAAAACTAAACGAATAGCATATGCAGGACCAAAGATGCACTTTTAAATGAATACATGCTCCCCACACAAGTACTCCAACAAAACCAGCAGATTTCCCTGTGAAATATGACAAATATGATGGGGACAAATGTCAGTGTGTAGACATTTACCCTAGATTTTAAATTGTTACTGAGAAGGAAGTGAACTATTATATAAGAAAAGAACCACAAAGTCTGGTAATAATCTTGTGTTATCTTGAGACACAATCAACACAATGAGGTGGGCAACTGTGCAATATTTAAAAGCTAGGAACTGAAGAGTCACTTTCTTTCTGGGAAACACTGCCTCTCTAATCTTCCATTTTTTCCTCTTTTCCTAAGTCCCCCAGTATGATTTCTTAAGGGAAATCTGTAGCTAACCAAAGGATCATAAATCTTAAACCACACGATAAAGATGTGGGGGGAGGGGAGGGGGCAATTAACATTCCTAAGAATTAAGGGCTAAAGGTTCAATACATTAGTAAAATTCCTATTGACTTCAATGGACTTCAACAGGTTTGAGGTTAGTGTGCAAAAATTAGTGTTTTTTTGGGAACCTATATTTGTAATCACATAATATGTGTATGCATTTGTGCTTTCAATTTGCATGTCTCTCAAATTTTCAGCAAGAGACTTGCAAAAAATGCACGCACAATTGCATTTGCAAATTAATTCTGATCTATTTTAAACTATTTTCTGATTTAAATATTAGGAAAATATCCTAAAATTCTACTCTCACATAAGCAGAAAAAACTTCCAATGAAGACAATTAAAACTAACAGAGCTGTGGAAAATGTAATGTAAGGAACAATTCTGTACTGGAAAGTGGGTGAACGAGGTAACTGACTAGATCTTTTCCACCTCTAATTTCTATGATACTGTTTATCTATCATTTTCTTGTGGGTATTTTGAAGATATACTTCATTCTGTTGGAGCAATAGCAAAACAGATTTAAACAAGCACCTGACCATAATTCAAGGTCCCTTAACCTTCATGTGGATTCCTAAGGAGTCTGCTGGGAGCTTAAAAGGCAGTTTTAGTTAAAAATGTTGTTAGTTGTTTATTTAGTATTAAAAGGCCAACTTTATATGTACATTTTAAATGCTGAGTTTAAAAGCATCATTCATTATGAAGGTAATGTAGTGAAATATAATTGTGAGGAGGTTGGATGGGTAGTTTCTTTTACACATGTCCCTATCATTACATATAGGGGTTTTAAATAGCAAGTGCCAGATCACCCTTCCCATAGTAAAACCATCTGTAAAAGACTAGATGGGAGGAAAACACAAGGTTCCCTTTGCATAGTTGCTCCCATATGTTATGCAAGAGAGAATGGGTTTTCCCCCTAAGTAATGAGTAGCAGGGCCCACTCTTGAATCGCATCGATCACAGGTGAACCACTAGAGACCAGAGACATCTGCACACTGAAATCTTTTGGGCACCGTTGTACACCCTCCCTCTGAATGGTAGAGAAGCTCCATTGGAGTCACATTACAGGTGACTCCCCCTGGCTGTAGCTGCCCTGGAAACTCTCTGAATGGAGAACCACTCGAGAGAAGGGGCTCAGTGGAAAAGGTAATACAGCCCAACATTGTATTAACTTTCCCAGGTTTACTATGGGGCTGCTGGGGGTACAACGTGTCCTACCCAGCCTTACTCATTCCACTGTGGGACCACCCAATGTCTGCTCCAGCCCATATAATCCCCACTCCCTCTCCATACACATATCCCAACCTGGCTGAGAACCCTCCGGAGCCCTGTGAAGAGGTGACAATGCTATGGAGGCTGACTATCCCTTTTGGCGGGGTGAAATCTGCAAGTAGGTCTAGGGGGCACAATCTGACTCCAAGTAATTTACATGCAATATTGACTGCATAAAGCTACCTTCATTTTATGTATGTGTAGCTATTTAAGACATGCCTGTGCAGGACAAAAATATATTATTAACTGTATTTCAGCATGCAATGGATTTCAATAAATTGTCTCCACAGTCCATTTTTGTTGTCTATCTGCAACAGTACTTTGCAGTTCTGTGCAAAATTAAAAATCTGACTTTCTGGTTGACTTTCACTACTGTATGCAGTGTTGTTGTAGTCATGTTGGTCCCAGGATATTAGAGAGACAAGCTGGGTGAAGCAGTATCTTTCGTTGGACAAGCTTTTGAGCCTACACAGGAGTTGATCCAATAAAATATATTACCTCACCCTGTCTCTCTTTCATTTCTGTAGATTTTAAAAGGACCTAAGTTTGTGTTGAATAAATGAAATGCAGTTCTCCAAAATGTAGAATATAAAGGTAAGTTTTATTTGCAAACAAGCAGTATAGTAGCAATTTTGGAAGTCTATTACTCTTTGCTTGATAGAATTGAAAACATTACGTTTAATGAATAACATGCATTTTTATAGCCACAAGTTAATATCTCCTAATAAAAGAAAATTTCTGTTTGAATCTGTATTTCTTACACAAAATTTTGTTCAATTACATGTTAATTTTTATCAGGCTATTACAGGGACATTGCCAAGTCTGAGCCTCAAACTTTGCAGTATTGGAAATCCAAACACCATAGCATTGCAATAGTGTATGAGTATAGAGTTGCCAAGGGTTCAGTTTTCAACTGGAAGGTCCAGTTGAAAATGGACTCTGGTGGATCCAGTCAGTGGTGCTGTTAAATGTCTGGTCGGCGGTGCAGCGGGACTAAGGCAGGCTCCCTGCCCTGGCTCTGTGTGGCTCCTGGAAGCATCCGGCATGTCCCTCTGGCTCCTAGGAACAGGGCAGCCACAGGAGCTCCACGCACTGCCCCCCACCCAGAGCGCCAACTCCACGGTTCCCATTGGCCAGGAACCACGACAATGGGACCTGTGGGGGTAGCACCTGAGGGTGACGGCAGTTCGCAGAGCCACCTGGCCACATCTCCACTTAGGAGCCAGAGGGACATGCTGACCACTTCTGGGAGCTGGCTGAGGTAAGCACCATCTGGAGTCCACACCTCAAACCCCCTCTTGCACCCCCAAACCCCTCTCCCAGCCTGAGCCCCCTCCTGCACCCAAACTCCCTCCCGGAGCCCGCACCCCAACCCCGTCTCCCCGCCCGCACTCCTTGTCCCAGCCCTGAGCCCCCTGCCACACTGCGAACCCCTTGGCTACAGCCTGGAGTCCCCTCCTACACCCCAGGCCCCTCATACTTGGCCCCACCCCAGAGCCTGCACCACCAGCCATAGCCCTCACCCCCTCACCCCAACCCCCTGCCCCAGCCCAGAGCCCCCTTCTGCACCCTGAACCTCTAATTTCTGGCCCCACCCCAGAGCCTAGATCCCCAGGTCAGAGTCCATACCCCTCCAACACCCCAACACCCTCCCCCAGCCCTCTCCTGCATTCTGAACCCCTTGGCCCAAGCCCAGGGCCCCATCCTGCACCCCAAACCCCTCAGCCCCAGCCCCACCCCAGAGCCCATACCTCCAGCCAGAGCCCTCACCCTCTCCTGCACACTATCCCCCTGCCTCAGCCCAGTGAAAAGAGTGAGTGAGTGAGTGAGTGAGTGAGGGTGGGGGAGAGCAAGCAACAGAGGGAAGGGGGATGGAGTGAGCAGGGAGGCGAGGCCTCCAAGAAGGGGCTGGGCCTCGGGGCAGAAGTGGGGCAAGCATGTTTGGTTTTCTGCAATCAGAAAGTTGGCAACCCTACATCAGTATGGGAGAGTAAAACAGACCATGAACAAAAAGGGAGATGGAGCAGTTTAGTTTCAGGGACAACTTTTCTAAGACATGCATGCAAATTTTATTAAACTTATAAAAATATGCCAATCCAGAGCTCTGGCCACATACAATATCAGTACAAAAACTGCATGCAAATAGAACCAATGCCCCAAAAAACCTTGGATCCCTTTTTGAATTAAAACTCTTTCATGAAAGCCACCCATTTATTTACCCTTGTCTTCCAGGAAAAGCCAGAGTGAACAAATAGGCCCTGTTGAAAGTCAACAAATTCAGGCTGTGGCAAACTGATAGGTGAAACAAACAAGTGAAGTCTCTTTGAAAACAGGATTAAATATAAGGTAGATATAAAGGTGGCCAGTCAGCTGCCCAATTGGATGTGTTTGCAGTTACTTGATTTACATGCACAATCATGATATTTACCATTAAAATTACAATAGGTGGGTGAACGTCTTTGACAATCTGCTCCCCATTGTCAAGTTGTGTACAGTCCAAAAACAGACCAAAAACTGTACTGTTCAAGTAGTGTTCCATAAACAGTGGTAAGTAAATGAGAGTTTAGAAATTATTCTTTTTTAACAGTTTGAAGTGTTATTAGTAATACAGATAAAGATTAATAAATATATGATTTTTGTATTGATGTTGTCCCTTTAAATTTATATATATATACTTTCTGAAAAAGGTAGTAAATTAATTTACTTCCTAATTTACATCCATGAAACATGCAGAAAAACAATGAAGCTCTCAGAGTTTATCTAAAAACTATTTTAATGTACAGCAACACATTCACCCTAATAATCATTTTGATTCAATAATTTAATGTCTGAACTTTCCAGATGTAAACTGGATCCTTTCTTTTTCCACAAGTTTAATTTCACTTTATGTTCAGCAATTGAGACAAATCAAACATTTTCCAATAAATGTAAGTAATCTAAAACCTTAGTACTGACAGAAGCAAATCTGGCTTCTCTGTTTTGTCTTTGTTCAGCTCCATTTGCCCATAATATCTTATCCACAACCATCTTTTTTATTTGAAGGCTATAAAACATTACAGTGATTCATTACATATGGCACTGGCACACTTGTTATAGCTATCTAGTGTACATTTCAATGACAAAATACATTTCTCAATTTAATATACTTATAATGAACCAAATAAAACTCAACCAGGTTGGAGCTTCAACTGAAACCAGGACCTATAAACCCAGTAATCATATCATAAAGAGAACTGACTTTGTAACTGTTACTGTGTGTCCAGGAGGTGAAAGCCTAATTCAAAGTAGTCTTCACCATCTCCTTATTACACCCTGATTTAGGATTACTCCTAAATTTTAGAAGATGTATTTAAGTTTAGGTGAGAATGGCAATATACTTAGGGAGAGTTTTTGGTCTGCTTACCAATATGGGTGCCCAATGTAAATGAGTAATAATCAGTCCAAATGATTCTTTATTTATATTGTAAATATGTTCTCTTAGAACTTCATAATGTTTTACATAAGAGCTCCTAATTGTAGTCCAAACCAGAAGCACACATTATTGGGTGTTAAAAAAGAAATGTAAAGCCAACCTGTAGATCTGCTTCCAAAAGCAGATTTGGATTTTGGATACACAAGCCACGTTATGAAGTTGCCTATTTGTATCCACACACATACCACAACTCACATACATATGAAAACATGAATGAAAAGGAAGGTAACTAAGAGCCTCTGTCACACACCGAGGTGTAGATAGTGCAACCTAGTGGTAAGAGCTGGAATCTGGCATAGTGGTCAGAGCAGAATCAGAAGGCAGAACTGGAGGCGTGGTCAGGAGACAAGCTAAGGGTTGGAGCCAGGAACCAGAACACAACCAAAGGGTACAGCTGGGATTCTTGGTCAGGAGATACATCAGGGGTCAGAACCAGGAGTTAGGAATCAGGAGTTCAGAGGCAGGCAGGGACTGAAGAAGAGCAACCTAAGGGTGAAGCAAGGCCGAGACAGGAAGCAGATCTGGCACATCTACAGGCATGGAATGTATTGAACAGGTACTATGCTGTTGTTGCTACAGAGCTTAAATGGTGATTTGTTGGGTCTGCTGACCAATCAGGGAGCATAGTCACTTAGTGCAGTTTATTGGGCCCAGCCGAGCTCACTGGATTGCTAGGCAACCAAGCCCAAAGGCATCTGAGTTCCTGACAGCCTGTTACCGCAAATACTTACCACTGGGTGAAGCCAATGGAACTACTCACAGTAATAAACACTGCACCCAGGAGTAATTTTCTGCAAATCTTGTACAATCTTAGAACTTGATCCTGAGAACACTTATGCACATGAGTAATTTAATGTAACTATTCATGTGAGTAAAGATACTCAAGGGTCTAAGATCTGCATGCTAGGGTCTTGAATTTGGTTCAGTCCATAGTTTAGGAGTGCTCTTGGATCCATTCTGATGTTGAGCTCTCACATCTGCAAGGAACACATTCTACCATCTCTAGTTGGCTATGAGATTCCATCCCATCCTGGCAGATGTGGAGACGTGACTTCACAGGTGGCACAATGGAACTCAAATCCATATATGGTAGTCAGGCTTGACAGTGTCATGGAAGCATCTCCAGAGACGATATGTGCCTGGTTCCAAAAGGTCAGCCAAGGGAGCTTATGTTACAGAAATATGTCCCGGGGAAAGGATAACCCAAAATGAGAAATGAGTGTGCCAGTGAATTGGCACACACACTCATGTAAAAAAGGTGGGCCACTGGTAAAGTTACTTTGCCTGAGAGGAAACTATGATAGACAACTTGAAATAATATGACAGACTCACTTAGATGTGGTGGATTCTAGCTTTACTTTTAAAAAAAGTTTCCATACATTCTACTATTTTCTTTGGTATTTCTCTCGCCCACATTAAGAAGCATCTAGTCACTATATACTGTCATTTTATTTTACACTTAAAAATAATGGACAATCCACAGTAAATCAAATGCTATACAAATATACACACTTCCTGGATTTCATATTCACCGGACTAAAAACCTACTCACTACATGTTCTTCAGTGTGTGCTTATCAGGATATATATTCTCTTCCAAGAGTTTACTAGTGCCAATAGAGCTGTTTGTAGCAGAGTAAGGTACAACTCTTGTAACTCATCCAGACATAAAAGGTTTCTCTGAAATCAAAATAATAGGCCAAATTCTGCCCTGGTTTAACACAACTGACATCACCGATTTACATCAGGACTAAATTTGTCCCAGTATGTTTATTAGGAAAATAAAATATTAGAGGAGATGACTTTTTTTTAAAATCATGAGACTCTGACTTACACTGGGATAAAAAAGTAAATACAAACATACAATGCACCATATGTAAATAAAGACCAAGGTTATCAGAAAGTGGTTTGGTGGTAACAGACACATGCTGTACCAACATAAAAACTACAATAAAATAATTCCTCACAGGTTTAAGGCAAAAAACATTTTCCCCTTAGATATAACTTTATAAAAGGCTGATTCTCATCAGAGAAGGCAACAGAACAGAAAGGAATGAAATGTGGCAGGTAAAACCCCTATCTCTAGGCATTATACAAATTTAATTTGTGTATTTAAAAGCATTTTAGTTCCAAGACTAGGTTTTATATATATCACACATCCCTTTTAGCTCCATCTCAACAATGACTCAGGGACAAAAATCCTGCCCTTGGTTTATACAGCAGAAAGGAGCTTGCTAACCTCATATGGCAGCAACAAACTGCGCACTGGCCTATCCGGTCCTGAGGAGAGTTGGCCCCATGTGGAAGGCGACTGAAGAAACTAAATACATTCATGGATTTTCCTCAAGGTAAGGGAACAGAGAGCTAATGGAAACAAGCTACTTGTCCCCTGGCACAGTTCTGATTCTGGTCCTATCTCTTCCCACAGCTGAAACCTGTGGGAGTAATTGTAGGAACTCCTATGTAATTCTGGGAGAAACAGCATTGAAATGGGATGAAATTGGGGCTCCTGTCATGTTGGAAAGTTAAATGGTATTATTGAAAAGATGGAAGGAAACTCCTCTTGAAACCCTTTTTGTTGGCTACGATTTCTTTTGCTTGATGGCCCTCCTGTCCAAGCTTCTAGGCTGATGACTCAGTTATGGAACTGTTAAGCTAGGAGTCCTGTCTTGAGCCATAAAGCCCATTGAGCTTTCCCACTGAGCTGAAGCCAACCCCCTGCAACGGCAACTCAAATCCATATATGAGAGTCAGGCTTGACAGTGTCATGGAAGCATCTCCAGAGACTGGAATCACTGTTGACGTGCTGAGAGCACTGCAGTCTGCACATGGCTTTTGCCAAATTTGTTTTTTCGTGTGTAAAGAGTCTCTGAACGTAATGAACTAAACTTCTGAAAGAAGGTGAGCATGTGTGTGTGACTGTATGTGTTATAAAATAGGTTTTTTTCTTCATTATGAAAAAGATTTTTGGCAGCATATTTGTTAACTTAAATCTATATATATTGGTGGGCTCTATATATGGACTGTATGTGGATTGGAGAAGGGACTTGATTTCTCCCTATTAATGTTGGTTCACATATCAGATAATCTTTCTTGTGTCAGCTCCGAAATAGAGAGAACCTCAACATACTATTTTTTAAAATACAACTTCTTTAAAATAAAATCTTTCATTAAATCTTTCTTTACTTTCATGCTGAAGTTACGGATTAAAAACTCTGTAGCCTCTTCCCAATGAGAATTGGGCTTCTGAAAAATACAATCACATTGTCTCCTATGCTGCATTAAGATTGTCATGTTCATACATTGACAAGTTATGCAAATATGTCAATCCACATGGATCCACAGCCATTGCCACAGAGTGATGGCTTGTTGCATGTAGAATTTTAAAAATCCATTTATTTTCTATGTAGTCACTTTATGCCTTCCATTTCTGCCCTGAATCTTCAAAACAAATATTTTAATCTACTGTAGATTCTCTGCAGGGCAATTTGGTTCTTTGCTCACGAGACATTTTTAAAAAATGTCAGTGTGGCCAAACTGCTCTGTTTACACTGGTGCAACCCTAAAGGACCAGTGGCGATTTGGCCATGTGTCTGACGGCAAATTAGATGCTTCAACAGAAACCATTTTAAGTAATAGTAAAGGGCTGTGGAAGAAGTTGATTTAAGTGTTTGTAGTGCCCCTTCCATTAGGGTTCTGGCTGCCAACAAGTAAATATGTCACCTAAACAGCAGCAGATAGAATTATTATCTTGTTGAAGCTGCTTATTTGCTGACTTCTGTACTTAACGTTTGTCGAGAGCACAGAAGAGTTGACAAATATGATCTCTCTTTCTTCTTTACTTAATAATTTTCTGGAGCAAGGAGTGACTCAATCTATTCTTCTTTTTTTCTTAACTTGTTCCCAGTCATGGTAATGTGCCAAAAAAAATGACAACTCACCATCATTTCCCTTCTCTAACCCACACAATCAAATGAAAAAGTCCTACATTTATTAGCAATTTAACACATTTAAAAATCTTCTGTGAAAGATTTGGCTTTTTAAAAAAATATAACAAAATATACATTTGAATATCGTGAATTTTGTGACACAATAATCCCCAATCTCAGGAAATTCAGGGTTAGAGCTGATAAAACTAATACTGACTTTGGATCACCGGTTTTTTGCTTTTGCTTTTCACAACCCCAATTTTGGTGAAAGAAACACTACTAAGTACTGCAGCTCCAAAATCTGACCTACTTTAAAACTGCTATCTTCTTGTTGTGGGGAATAGCCTTCCAGATTATTATGTGTAAGTAGGATTTCTGGTTTTAGCTTAAAGCCTACAAAACACCAAAGCAACAATATGAAAATTTGATATTCTAAAATACACATAAAATACATCATCCCTCTGCCCAAACTTACCATTTTTATACCACAGATAATTGTTGTCAAGCCCTAAAGGTCTCCCAAGTTGGCTGGAAGCTCATCCCCAGAAATACATGGCTTCAGAGAGGGCCAATTTTTTACATAACTAAAAGAAAGTGAACTTTTCCAAATACTGATTAAAAACTGATTTTTATGCTAAAAATGAGCAATAAATCATCTAAAAATAAATACACCAAATCATTAAACATCTAAAGCCAGAAACCCTATAAATAATCTACTATTTGGTCAGCGAAGAGAAAGTTACTTTCCTATCCTCAGTGGTTGCAGAGATCACTGACAGAAGTGGAACCAAATGCGGCGTGAACCAAACTCAGGCAAGAGGGTTTGCTGCATTGTGCAGATGTTCTCAGTTGACCCTACTTGAGTCTCAGGACAAGGGAAAACCTTGGGGGCAGGGTTGGAGAAGGAAAGCAGTTGTAGATCTGCTCTGCAGATCCACTGGCCTTCCCTTCTGCATAGAGGCAGAGGGTGCAGGAACAGAGTGGGCTATAGTGAAGCTCTCAGACTGCAACAGTAGGTGTACAGTTGCTCTGTTGAGATTCAGTGGCCTGGGAGAAAGGTGAATATTCTTCCTTTTGGCACCGGCATAATTCCCCATTTAGTTACCCAAGTATTTGGGTTTTGTTCTGGGGGTTAGGATTTGCTCCATAGAAATCAAAGACAGATACTGTTTTGGGCCCTAGCCTCTTCTTACAGAAGTCAATGGAAACTTTGCAACTGACTGCTTTGGAAATTAAGCTCTTCATGAATATCTGTTTAGTAGAGCTGGGCAAAATTTTTTCAGTGACTAATAAACTCACTGAAAAAGGCATTTTTCAGGGCACCAGAACAATTTGTGAATTTGGGTTGAATTCAGTGAACTGCTCAACCAAAAAAATATGAAAACAAAAATTTCAGAAATATCAAAATGGTTAATTTAGAAAATATTGAAAATGTCATTTTGAATAAACATTCCAAATGTTTTGTTCGACCCAATTTAAATTTGGGCGGGGGCGGGGGGTCATTTCACCAAGAAAAACCCAAAAAAATCAGCTTTGGTTTGACACACACTAAATAATTTTTCAGTTTGAACACTAAAATGAACAATCAATTATCTGTTCAGCAATACTCTTTAGTACTTTGTTCTGCTGACCACACAAGCAACAAACTAGCCAGCAGAGGGGGTACTGTTCAACTATTCCTGTTCCTAGAACTGTGCTGACAGCATTGAGGACAACAGGAAGACAAAGAAGGAAACAGGAGAAGCCATGTGGATTTATGGTCCCTGAGAAACAGGGGTGTAAAGCAGAGAAATGTTTCCCAAATGAAAAAGGCAGAAAGCAGTGGCGATAGAAATGTTAATTTCAAGCTTCCAATAACTTAGTGCAAACCAAACAGAAAGAACAATTAAAACACAATTTAAAAGGGCTTGAAAATAAAGCCTTTTCTGTAATGTATTTTATTTCAGTACCATATAAATCATATTTATTATCTAAAACATAGAAATATGTCATATTAGAAAATCCAATAATAAACCTAATCATGATGTAATTCAATGAGTTTCTGTGGTAGAACAAAACAGGATACCAATGTATTTTCTGTGTGAAATGATGGGTAGAAATCTTAATTGCATTAAATGGATCCAATCTGGTTCCACTGCAACAGCAGTGTAAGTCCCTATAATACGCCCAGTGTATACATCAGGTTCTGGTGTGGAAATTCTCTTCCAGAAACGTAATGCATCTCAGAGGACAGACAGAAAAATAAACTTTCTTATCATGTTGCAAAATTGCACACTGCTATCAAATCAATAATAAGTTCCAAAAGGAAGCGTTTCAGATTTTCAAGAATGCTTCAAGAATTCTACAGAAAAACATGTACAATACAATTAATAAACAGGTTTAGGGCCAAATTTCCAAAGTAGTCTCTAATTTTAGATTGCCTTAACTTTTGGGTTCTCGATTTTAAACATTTCTACATAATTTTCACATGTGCTAAATAGCAATAAATCCAATTTAAGTCAATGATAGCCTTAGGTTCTCAGCACTCCTGAATTAGGTCTTAGTGTTCTGATTCAAGAAAGCACTTAAGTATGCTTAAGTGCTATCTTGAACAAAATTCCTTCCTGAATTGGGGCTTACGTGCCCTAGTTTAGGCATCCAAAAATTGAGACACCCAAAATTAAAGGCTGTTTTTGAAAATTGGGGCCTTAATCTTTAAAACATTATTACAGTCCAGTGAATACAATACATATTTCAGACCTTTCACGAACAGGAATCCTGAAGGATTCTTGATACTGCTGTGACTTTATAACAATCTGAAGAATTACCTTTGTATTCTAAACCAAAATAATTGAAGTGTCTCAGGAAATCAAAAACATGATATAGACCACAGCAACTTGTGTTTAATAGGTACTGTACATTTATTGTATGTGATTCTTTTCAAGCCATTCTAATATTGTAGGGGCTGAATTTTTAAAACTGGGATCAAATTAATTCTAGAGTGTTACAAACCCATGCACTCCATTGACCCAAATGGGGGTTGCATATGTATAACTAAGGACAACATTAATTTGATCCTGGCTACTTAAACTGCACCAGCAAAATCTGCATGCATGCACACTGCATCTGCAAAATTGGTAATTGTGCATACACATACTTATTGCATACTCGATTACCTGCTCTGTGCATGCAAGTACAGTCTTTGTGAACACAGACTTTGTGGATGAAATTTAGGCAGCCAGCTGTTGAAATCCAGTTCTAGATGTACTTGTGCTAAAGATTAAAGGGTCTTCTGACTCCTGTATATGTGTTACTGACATTCAAGTTAACCCCTTAAATGCCAGCCCTTCTTTCATATTACCTGCAGTAGGGTCTGGTGATTGGCCATAGAGCACTGAATTTAGAAACAATATTAGGGCTGGCTGGAAAACAACAATTCTGTTTAATGAAAAATTTTGAGGTTTCAAAATTTGCTTTGTTCCAAAGCGGAATTAAAATGATACCTTTTGAATTTTTTGTGAAAAAACATGTGAGGGAGAGAGCAAGAACCTGTAATAGACATAGGCTCAAGTCCCTGCTCTGTCAGATTCAGATTAAGGACCTGGGTTTTTCAAATCCCAGACAAGTGCTCTATCCAGGAGGCTCTCTCCTTTGACCAGAAATTCCATCCGGGACCTGGTACTGAAAGGGTTATAAAGTTCAAGTCTGTGGTAACTTCAGAGAGAGCCGAGGAAGGAAGAAATAAACAAGAGGCAGCTGTGCAGTAAAAGGTCTTTATTTTGTACTACTAAGCTCAACATACACAGGTTCTGCCTGACTAACTCTCTTAATCTCCCCACTTGCTCCATTTCCACTTTAATCTTTTGTAATTGCATATATTCTCAGACAGCATTTCAGAGATCAGGCTTCTAATGAACTGCACCTCGTTGTTCACATGCAGCAGTGAAGAAAAGAGCAAAATGCAAAAACAGAACAAAAAAAAAGTGTCACAAAGATTTTCTTTGCCTCCTTTATGGGTATATCTCAAGCACTTTTCATGTTACGGGAGACTCATTATGTAGTTGCTGGAAGTTCTATTATATATATTATTTAACTTGTTCCCCCTTCATGGTGCATCATCCATAAATCTGAGATTTCCTCTCATTTTATTTTTCCTAACGCAAAGTCATTTTTCTTCTTTGAACAACTGAACAGCACTACATTTGGAACCCAGCAATGCTGCTCCTTTACCATTTCCAGTGGTCTATGCTGAATGAAGCAAGACAATCCTTCTTTCCAGTGAGTACATTAATGCTGGGAAATCTGGATGTTCCACTGCCAAAGGTTTAAACAAGAGTTTTCAGAAATACTGGTGAATACCAACCAAAGGTGTCATGTGTCAAGAGGAAATGGATACTTTTAATAATAGTAATTTAGTTGGGGGTAACCTACTCAAGGCAGCACATTCATAATAGACTCCATGGTTTCTAGTTAAGGCAGTTTGACCGGGTCATCAGGAGATCTGGGTTCAGTTCCTGGCTCTGCTACAGATTTTCTGGGTCAGTGCACAGGACAATCAAGTTAATTCATCTCTCTGTGTCAGTTCCCCATCTGCGAAATAGGGATAAATAATACTTCCCTATCTCATTAAAATACTGAGAGGATACATTCATTAATGATGTGTGGTGTTCAGACAACACAGTGATTGGGGCCATATAATTAGACAAATTACATAAGAAAAAGAGAGCAAAATATTTTTGACCCATAGAAAATAGTTTGCACAGGGAAATCAGGAAAAGTAATACTTTGAGAATTGGTACAGATGATACTTAGTAATGAGCCTGCAGAACTTATAGCATTTTTTCCTTTTTTCTCATTTGGCAAAGCACAGGTTTCAATAAAAATACTGATACGATCAGAAAAGGAGTACTTGTGGCACCTTAGAGACTAACAAATTTCTTTAAGCATAAGCTTTCATGAGCTACAGCTCACTTCATCGTTGAAGTGAGCTGTAGCTCACGAAAGCTTATGCTCAAATAAATTTGTTAGTCTCTAAGATGCCACAAGTACTCCTTTTCTTTTTGCTAATACAGACTAACACGGCTACTACTATGAAACCTGATACGATCAGGTTACTCCTATATTCTATTTTTAAGACAAACGTTTCATTAGAAGTTCCCCTCTCATAACAGAGGTTTGGGGCTTGATAAAAATGTTTCTGATCCAGGGATTTTAAAAAATGAAGTATGTAGTGACATTATTTGCACACACTTTGCATAACGATATAGCAGTTTAAAATTGAAATCTGTAAAGTGGAATGATGTTTCACAGAAAGTCAAAACATAATTTATTGTCCTGTTCAAGAGGTGGATTATTTTTTAATTATTTAAGTATCAAATTGATACATCAACCAGTCTTGCCTTGATTATATTTATAATTTTCTTCTGTAAAATGTAATACATTTTAAAAAATAACAGAATGAGAGCAAAATACTTGTGTGATTTTTGAAAAACCCAATTCAATCCTTTCTATAACTGTGGTGAAAGCAATTAATTAGATCCAGATCCTAGAAATTCTCTAATTATACTTCAATTATTATCCAGTCTTAAAAAAAAAGCCTCAGGTCATAAGGTGTCTCATTGTCCGTGTTATTGCTTCGAGTTTGCAGTGTATCATATGTTAAAAGACATCAAATAATTAATTAATTTATGCCAAGTGAGACACTCATTTTCTACTCATCTTACGATGATTTCCTGGGAGCAGTAGCAATTTCTTAAACAGAACCATTCTCCATCTCCTTTCTTAGCTAATTAAAAGAACTCCTTCAGATTAAGCATGAACCTTAAAAATATGTTTTCCACCCCCTCTCTTCCCAAAATATTATAAATTGAACAGTGCTGACAGAGCTGGAGCTTTTGTTTTCTTTAAGCACAGCCCCTGTGGCAATTTTATTTTTATTGTTTTAAGAGGGTTTTAAAAAAAACTGGCTACATATTTCAAGTGCAACATGATTAATAAACTGATTTTTGTAAGGAGGCATTATAGAATTTCACCAATTTATTGTTTCAAGCAATTTAATAAATTGCCACTTCAATAAAATAAAATAAATAGCATTTAGTAGCAGTGTGGACCATGTGTTAATTGGAACTAAATTAGATGACTCCTTTCACAACACGTGCGCTCTTAGACCTCACATAATAATTTGTCCAACTGCTCAGAGATGCCAGGCATATTACAAGGACTAATACAAAGGGGCAGCAAATCCTCCACACATCACATTTTCTTTGTAGGTTTCTTTGTAGTATCTGTGACCTCTAAATATATGGTATTCCAATGGTTATAATTCTGTGACAGCCATGTCAACTGCCAGGCAACTGAGGAGTGGATATTAGTTTTCAGTTGACACTTGAGAGCCTCCCACTGAGGCAACACCAGGGAAAATGGCTTCAGTGATTTGAAAGTTGGCCTAGAAACCCCAGCAGCCCTGGATTGGTGCTCAGTAACAAAACACCTAATTCAGTTTAGACTTTTCCTTTCTTTAGCATTCTAACTATTGAGTTCAGCAGCAGCAAGAAGCTTTTAATAGCCTTTAGGTGGCTCAAGTTTCAAGTGATTGTTTCAATAAATCAAATTGTCGAGTGGACAGACAATAAGCAACTTTCATAGGCTTAGCTGCAATTTGAAGACTAGACTATGCTTTTAAATGTAAGGGAGAGGTCAGGGGAGGCCCCCCCATACAAAAAATCTTTTTTGCATACTGAATACTGGGGGAGGGCTAAGGCAAACAGTGGTAAATTAATGTACTATCTACATCTTCACTACTTTAAATTACCATAAATCTTCTTGTTAGCTTTATTTAGTTTTTGGGCTTGGCTACACTTACATTTTATAGCGCTCTAACTTGCTGGCTCAGGGGTGTGAAAAATCACCCCCCTGAGCGCAGCAAGTCAGAACGCTTTAAAGCACTAATTTAAACACGCTCCCAGCGCTCGGAGCTAATCCCCTCATGGAGGTGGATTACCAGGAGCAATGGGAGAGCTCTCTCCCAGCACTTGTGCGTGACCACACTCGCACTTCAAAGTGCTGCCGTGGGAGTGCTCCCGCGACAGCACTTTGAAGTTTCCAGTGTAGCCAGTCCCTTTATTTTAAACAGATCCAATGTATTTGTTTATGATGGTCTTCTGCTTTTCTCTCTCTCCTTCAATTTAGTAATTAACTCAGTATTTCAATAAACACATGGACTTTATTTGGCTACACTGTTAAATTTGTAGTAAGACTAAAACGTGAATTAAAAGACAAATAATTAGGCATGCAATACATTTTCAAAGGAGGTGCTAATCCATGTGTGCACAGCATCTCACCATTAATTTAACACCTTGCAAAAACAGATGCCTAAGAATTCAGACATGCTAATGGAATTTTGTAAATACCCCCCCCCAAAAAAAGTTTGTTTGTGAAACTTCCATCCTCTTTGTGCAACTTGAGATGATTGAGACCCACAATTAAGAAAAATTAATATTTTAAAATTTTATAAAAGATACCAGGAATGCCCAAAGTCACAATAGCTGCTAATGCCTCTAGCATTTTGAATTGGGAGTACCACCTTTACAAGGTTAGAAGGTACAATCACAAAGAATGTGTGGGGTAAAATAAATTAAAGGAAAATAGTAGCTACACATTTTCTAATTTGCAAACTAAAGTTTTAGACAATTGTACAACAAACAGGCCACGTTTAATCTCCGAAAGAAGATCTGACAGATCAAATACAGAGGCTGTAAATTCCCTGCAGTGACAGCAATCTTACCATTTGACTATCATCATATCAAACAACAGACTCACTGAATACAATAACTCAAAAATAATAATCTAAAGAGAAACAGTCTGTGTATTTGTTTGCTTCTTTGATATACTATCAAGTTGAAAGAGAAAGCTGTACCTGATTTTCTTAATTATAGGCATACAATAGTGTTTTATGCATGAATTGAAGTGTTGAGTGCCAAGCAACTTTATCTTTCAATACTTCAATTATAGGGACAGATCCATGGCCATATTAAAGAGCCCTTTTCGCTGTTCCAACTACACAAAGGGCACTTTAAGTTTCCTTAAGAGATTACTTGAGGATTCTTCTAGCAAATGGGAGGCATGAGCTGGCACAGCTCATTTCCATCAGCCTCTCCTGATACCCATGGTGTGTCAGCAGTGAGAGGGCAATCTTGGCTGGCATGATGACCCTTTGGAGCAGGTTATCTGCTAGTAAAAGCTGGAGAAGACCTGAGGTTTCTGTCACTTGTGATAGGAGCCAATTTGGTTCTTAGTAGTCCCCAGGACCGGGGGGATGTGGAGAGAGAAAGGCAGGGCAAAGCCTGGATATGACACACCCAGGTGCGTCAAGCACTGCTCTGATGCATTTGGGTTTCTATTCCATAACCTGAAGGAACAAAGATCAAGTAGGCCAATTTTTCATTGTTTTTCATCATATAAGTTCTGTAATGGGACCTATTTTTCACAAAGGTTCTTGCCATCAGTTTGAAGGATTCATGACTTAAGCCTGGTCTTTACTTGAAAGTTTTATGAGTAGAATTATTTCAGTTAGGGTGTCCTTTTTTTCCTGAAATAGTTATACCAGTACAAGCCCTAGTATAGATGTAGTTATATGGATATAAAAGTGACTTACGCCACTATACTTATTCCTGTACAGGAAGCACCAATATAACAATATAACTGCATCCACACAAGGGCTATTGTAATGCTTTACATATATGTATTGGTATAAAGTGGTACAAATATTTTAGTGAAGACAAGGTCTTAGATAAGCAAGAGAAAGCAAAGTTATGAACAATAAATAATTTATTCTCCAAAGAAAATAACTAAAACAGGCAAAGAAACAACATGCTGATTCAGTTACAATCTCTTCTGTTGTAGCTCCCTTGCTGAGAGCTTCTTAAAAATATTACAGCTTCAGTGTTCAAGCACACAATGAGAAAGAGAGCCAAGAAAGTGAAACATTCAAGCTTTAGTCCTTCCTCCACATGTGCTGTTCTCTCTCTTCAGTCACTTCCTTAAAGTAGAATACTTGAAGTTCCTATATATAATCATACTATAGCACCTCCTATTTGGAAGCTATGTATCATATCATTCCATATAAATGAGACCCACTTCCTATAGGAATATTCTTCTCTAAACAAACTGAAACATAAATTTACTATCCCCCAAATCAGTGGATCCTGTCTAATGATCATAGATAATCCAGAAAATTTACTGATGGGAAAGATAGGTGAATCCAATTTGATTTAATCATACATAAGAACATAAGAATGGCCATACTCGGTCAGACCAAAAGTACATCTAGCCCAGTATCCTGTCTTCCAACAGTGGCCAATGCCAAGTGTTTCAGAGGGAATGACCGGAATAAATGATCCATCCCCTGTCACCCATTCTCAGCTTCTGGCAAACAGAGCCTGGGGCACCATCTCTGCCCATCTTGGCTAATAGCCATTGATGGACCTATACTCCATGAATTTATCTAGTTCTTTTTTGAACCCTGTTACAGTCTTGACCTTCACAACATCATAAATAGTCTATATATGGACAAAAGAAGGTGATCATGCTAAACTGTATACAATTCAGTAATTGGAAGAGAGTTTAGATTCTTAAAGAAACCATTGTAGTAGTATTCACTTAGCAGGAGACTCTATACTTCGTAGAGTGATGAATCTGCTAATCAGGGGACTACAATTCCCATCAGTCCCCTCTCTATTGCCCTTCTCTTTCCTCTGGTCAGCTAAGATGAAAGGTCCTGGCTGTATGATGAGCCAGCAGAAGCTGGACACAGGGAGCAAGCCCCAGGAACTATGTGCAGAGCTGCGTGTGGAACAGGCTGTGACTGCTGGACAACATAGCTGGATGCAGATTTGTGTGGGACTTATGAGGAAGCAGCAAAGGCTGGACAAGACGCTGCAGTGAAATACCATGGGCCCCAATGAGAGACAGTAACTGATCCTGGCCTGGAAACCTACAAGCTTTGATTTGTTTGGAATAGAGTGTATTGGAAAGGGCATCCCAGACCTTGGCCTGAAGAGTCCCAACTCTTGATTGGCCTGCCCCAGGGGTCTAAATAAGAACTGCTATTGCTCATTTTGAACAGTAACTGTTTAAGCCTCTGTAACCTAAGGAACCTGCAGCCTTTCCCTTTCTTGTCAGTCCTAGTAAAATACCCTTTTATTTAGCCATGTGTCCATGCAATTATTGAAACCCACCAGAGCCAGTGCCTAAAAGGCCTATGTATTGGATCACCTACAGGGCTTGCTTTCAAGTTATGACATATCTAACATACTAGTGGCACCCTAGGGGTTTGATGTAGTCCAGCACTGAACAGCCCCAGTAATTACAGTAGCTTGTGTAAACAGAGTACACTGTACATACCAAGGGTTCCTTGCATTTCTCCATTCCCCCTACTACCTCCAAGCTCCCTTTTGAGTTAGTCTCCCATCCCCCTCTATTTGAGGGATGCCCTGAAACTTCCCCCATGCTTGTAGCTCTGTGTGCCCCCTCATCTTTCCATTCCCAACTTTCCCCCATGTGGAATTTTCTTTGAGGGCCTCCCATGCCAGGGTCCCCTGTTCTTTGCCCCCATGTCAGGTGTGCTCTGTGTGCATCCCCATTCCCCCTCTCTTCCCATACCGGAGTCTCCAATTCCTTCCCCCTTGCCCCCCCAGATGTGTGCACACACTCATTCCTTCCATTATTATTAGTCTTCTTGGAGATAAGCCATTCAAGGTGTCAACATGCTAAACTCTATTGGGAGGAGGGGCAGAGGTGAGATAAGGGTATTATGTTGGACGGCGTTAATGGGTACCATCAACTGGTTCCTTGATTTACAGACAATTGCAAAGGTGCGTGAAGCTGCAACTCCGCTGATGAGAAAAGGATCTTTATATGTCCCCCATTTTCCCCCTTTCAGTTTTCTGATTTTCCCCCCAAATCAGTACCGTTCTTCCAACTGATGCCTAGAACATTTCTGAAATTTTGGAATTAATCATATATGGTGTTTAAAAGTTATTGTAGTACATACTGACAAAGAGAGAGAGAACTGCCATCAAGTTGACTGGATGGCCTCTCAAACGTGGCCAAAACTCTTAAATGCATCTTTTAACCTTTGAACTCACTTAAAGAATGTTTTGAGACATGCAGATTCACACAGTCTCTATTTTTCCTTAAGCCAGGTCTACATGTCTACACTACGAAGTTTTGCCTTCACAGCTATGTAAGTTAGGGGTATAAAAAAAACACCATCCCAGCTAACAGAGCTATGCAAGCAATCCCCCAGTGTAGATGCAGTTAGGCCAACATGAGTTTGCTTCTGTCAACATAGCCAATGCCATTTGAGAAGATGGTATTATTATGCTGATTTGGATAGGTGGTGCTACTATTTTGACAGAAAAATTCCTTCTGTTAGCATAAGCTGGATCTACCCTAGGGGGCTCTGCTGGTCTAGCTATACCAGCATAGCACTGGCAAAGCATTTGTAGTGTAGACTTGGCCTAGGTCAGTTTACATCTCTTTTTCAGGAATATGTTTGTGAACTACAGTAGAACCTGGTTTAACCAAGTCTCCATTATCCAGTTCTCTATATTAACTAAACCATCAGCCATGTGGGGATGACAGCAGCTGGGGCTCCACTGCCCATTCTCTGGTTTATTTTGATTTGTAGTTATCTGATTTGGCCCCATCCCACTTAGATCAGATAATCAGGGTTCCACTGTAGTCCTTTTAAAGTATATATTATCAATTATTCTTATATTTTATTAGTTTCTCAAAATGTGTTCATGTCTTCATCTTTCAGGACTTTATGCTTCTTTTTAAGTTTTGTGAGGAAGTTGCATAAGCATGATACTTAATTAGTTCCCCATTTGTTTGTGCTTTCTACATTTATAATTTTTTTCATGTGTCCAAGGGGCAACTGATGTGTAAAATCATTAAATAAATAAAAATTAATGAAGAATTGCAGATGTTTGACTATTAATACCTGCTACAAATCTTTCAAGGGTCCATGGAAAATTAGGGGCAGAGGAAATGATCAAGGTCTAATTCATCACTGCTTTGCATCTTGTGTAGTCATTTCCGCCTAGAGAGTGTTCTCAAGTCAGAACTAAATTTTCAGCACCAGAAGAAATTGTTTCTACTATATAAATAAAAATGGAATGATCTGTGAGAGCCAGCTGTCCTGCTCTATTCAAATGAGAACAAAGATGTAATAGCCATTTGATCACTTTCTAAATAGCAATTTTGTACAAAAGTTGTGAGTGCTCAGGATGATGCAAAATGGAGAAGGCAGCTTACGTGAACATCTAGTCCTATGACACCTCCTGTAGAAATTCTGTTAACCATGTAAGATGCAGATATTTGTTTTGCAGAATCCTGTACATTGATAATCTATGAAAATACTATACACACGGTTTAGCAAGGGTACCTAGATTGCGAAAAAAAAGCATAGTGTGAAAAGAAATGTGCACAGTATAAATCATGAAACTGAAGACATATCATGGAATGACTGTTTCTAAGAGTGCTTTACACTACAACATGCACACTGGAAAGAATGACTTATGATCAGAATAACTACTTAAAATCATAGTGATAATTGTGATGTTTCATTAATTACAATGGATTATATGGAATCCAGATAGTCATATTAAGAGGCCAAATTATGGATGGTTGAAGAACGCTGTTCTATATTAACTATATGTTACTGAACATGAAGTTGAAATACGGTCCAATCTTGCAGTCTTTATTCAGAAAAATCTCCCCTGGGAGTTTAATAGGACTCCCCTTCAAAAAGAGTTTTGCTTGAACTACCTGTAAATGGCCTTGGTTTTCAAAAGTGTTGAATACCCACAACTTCCATTGAATTCAAGAGGAGCTGCGGGTGATGATTGGCATCTGTTAAAATCAGGCCCACAGTAATTAGCTTGCCTCAACCTTGCATCATGCTATTCGTGAATGTAAAATTCTCTTGGTGTACATATTATTTAATTTTATTTAAATACTTTGTTAATAATAGCTTTTGCCACAGTGAGCAGTGACGTCTTCTTTCATGTTGTCCCCTTGGTCTCCTCTCTGGTCTATTGGTCATGAAGTTTTTTTTCCACAATGAAACAAACTATTCCTGAGCCATCTGTCATGGTTAGTCATTCTTCCTGCCCCTTCACCACTGCCTTATTGTACTTGTATAGTTTATTTGCATTTGTTCATTTGTATTGTAATAATTTGTAGAACATTCTTTATAGAAAATTATTAATATATCAGGTGCACGGGGACACATGTATGAAAGATGCTGTTTGCACTTCTGGAATTATAGCAAAGCAGTGCCAGCATTTTGCTATTAAAAGTCTATTTTCACAGCATTTTAAGACCATAAAAATTCACTCCCTACTGAAACTTAAGATATTGACATTTAAGATGACATTTTTCAAAACAATTTTTTTTAAAAAATTCCATCTTATAAATTTTTGGGGTCAGACTGTCATTACTTAGCACATAAGGCCAACAAAGTATGCATGTGCAGGCAAGAGAAGTTAATTGCACATGCAAAATTAGCACAGAGAATCATCCCTCTATACATTGCTGAATATACACATCACCCTGAAAAGGGTTGGGATGATGAGAAGCATAGGTGCTGAACTCTGTGGGCACTCTGGGGCTTGAGCACACAAAGAAAAAAAAATAGTGGGTGCTCAGCACCCACCACCCACCCACTAGCTGTTTGGTGGCTCCTGCCGATCATCTTTTCAGCGATGGGTGGAAGCGCTGGGGGAGGGGGCGAAGTGGGGACAGGAAGAGGCGGAGTGAGGGCAGGGCTTTGGAGGAAGGGGTGGAGTGGGGGCAGTGTCTTGGGGCAGAGGGTGTGCAGGAGCACTCACCCAGAAAAATGAAAGTTGGAACCTGTTAAAGGCCACGCCCACCTCCCTCTCCTGCGCACTGGCTTACAGAGTAGATGTAGAATGGAGGTATGGGTGCTCCAGGGAGCTTGAGGACGGATTGTACAGCTGGGTACTGCCCTCAATGTAGACAAGTGCCTTAAAGGCACAACTTGGCTCTCTAGGTTTTATGACTAACTACTGCTTTCTGTATTCAGTGGGGTATTAGGCAAGAGACAGTAGCATACCTTTCTGGTATTGTGAATTTGTTCACATAACACACACAGTTTAGTTAAGGTGAGGCAAAAAAAATGTGTAATTTGTATCTAACCCTCTGGTCTGAACAGAGTCCTTGTTTTTCTTGGAGAACAACTGCAGCTGATGTTAAAATTATATTTCATATTACTAGAAACCACAATCCTCTTCAGTGCTTTCTGCCACACTGAGATGTAATTTGTTTTCTTTATCTATCTTTTCCCATAACTTTTCCACTGTAATGTTCAATAAATATTTAAATGCCAGCATGAAGTGGATTATTGTTAACATGTTGCAGGAAAATTGCACAGTGCTAAAGCTTGCAATAAAAATAAGCAGAACGCCCACTGTTAATACACTGTATTTAAGTGTATTTGCTGTTTTCAAAAGCATTAACTCCCACTCAACTAGCACTGCTATTTTGTCCAATCTATTACCAGCAGACAGTGAAAATCAGTTGGGGACTGTCTGAAACCTGTATGTCTATAGTATATTTGAACACAATTATTTTCCTATATTAGAAAACTGAATAGGTACAACATTTAAGATTTTACTTGGTGTAAAACAAACAACAGCAAAAGAACTCCTATGAAAACACACAGTATCCTTTCACTTATTCCATTTCATATTGAAAACAGTTTGAAAAGTCTCTCCTTTCCCACCATCTCATCATTTTATATATTTTCTGTCACACTAACTTGTAGAACTTCAAGAAGTTGAAGTTCTTGTTACCTTTCCATCACTGAAGTAATTAAAAATGGTAGGATATAACTTTTAAATCACACAGAATGTCTAATGATCCAAACTTGTTACATTTTGCATGAAACTGTGATGATGGAAGCTGTACATTTATGTTCTGGTCAGTGTTTCCACTTCCTCTTCATATGCCTGTGCACGGTGACATCATGAAAATAATACTTTGCACCCAG
This sequence comes from Dermochelys coriacea, assembly GCF_009764565.3. Lineage (NCBI taxonomy): Eukaryota > Metazoa > Chordata > Testudines > Dermochelyidae > Dermochelys > Dermochelys coriacea. The sequence continues at coordinate 200,830,473 of NC_050069.1, forward strand.
ACTCCCCAAGTGGCTTGGAAGCATTAGTTACAGTATTATAAATCAGAATTTCTGCCTGTGAGACAGACTCCAGGCTCATAGTGAGTTCTGGAGACCTATGTGCAATATATATTAAATATATTATATTAAAATATATTTGTGCTCCTTATAGGCCTGATTAAAAGCCCACTGAAATCAAAAGAAACACTCCTCCTGATTTCAGTGGGCTTTGCATCAGACTCTAATGGGATACTATTTGGTAGATTAAAGCTGCTATATTTTCAGAACTCTCTTCCTGTTAATAATAGCGATTGTCATGTCATTACCAGCACTATCTGAATATAATCAAGAACACTATTAACAGTAAAAAGAAAAGGAGTACTTGTGGCACCTTAGAGACTAACAAATTTATTAGAGCATAAGCTTTCGTGAGCTACAGCTCACTTTATCGGATGCATTTGGTGGAAAAAAATTTTTTTTTCTTTTTGCGAATACAGACTAACACGGCTGCTACTCTAAAACCTGAAAATATTTTTCCCACCAAATGCATCCGATGAAGTGAGCTGTAGCTCACGAAAGCTTATGCTCTAATAAATTTGTTAGTCTCTAAGGTGCCACAAGTACTCCTTTTCTTTTTGCGAATACAGACTAACACGGCTGCTACTCTGAAACCCACTATTAACAGTGTCTGAGGTTTCCTGTCAAACTGTGCTTTAGTTTTACACATCCACAGATAATCATCTTCCAGCACCCATTTCTTTCCCAAGCTCCATATACCTGTATTCTTCCACTATCCCAAACACTGCCCCATGTCCAGCTGTGTTTTCGTGTTGGGGCTCATATGTCTGGTAGATTCTGAACTGATTATACTGTGTGCATGTACACAATGGGCACATTTGTGCTAGTGCTGAGATGTATTCTGTTTTGTGCAAGACTGATAAGGATCTAAGTAACACTTTTTAAAATAAAAAGCACAGAAAAAGGAATCCTCCAGGAAAGTTGCCTATGATTTTCCTTCCTTTCAGGAAAATTTTGGTACCAAAACAAGTGGCCCTTACATTAATTTATCACAAGAAAAACCCTATTCTTCTTCCTCCTTTTTCTGTTCCTCTTTTTCTGTGGAGTCCCTGCATCACTTTTAGTACACAAAGAATACCTTAATACCCCCTTTCCACCCTTTAGCTTCTCATAAACACATATTAGTGACTGAAACAAGCTCAGTCTTTCTGATTGACAAGGACTGGATAGGAATCCTTTTAGAGCCTATAAAACCTGCTCTTTATTGGTGTAATCCAGCTACCATTAAAGCCAATAACAAAACTATTGATTTCAAGGGTCTGAACGTCACTGGAATTCCTTTTGATCTTAATGGGAATGCAAATGCTCTCAGGTGCTATAATTTACCAGAGGGACTGCTATTGTGCAATCCTCTAAACCTTTCACCAAACGAAGAATGCTTTCTTTAAATTACTCACGACTTGGGGAGTAGGAGAATAGGGCCTTGAACTCAGGTGACTGACACAAAAATGCAGAAAACTGTCCCTATATCATCAGGCTAAGGTTTAGCGTTTTCATACACCTGAGAATTGGTTAAAAAATACTGGCTGAGATCTTCAAAGCTGACTAGGGGAGTGGCTAAATCCCCAGGTTAGTTTTCGAAATGTTAACCCTTGTTTTTGTAAGACGCTCTCTTTTTATGAGATTTTTTTCTCTCCGCCTAGAAGCCTTAAAACACAGTAAATGAATGAATGGCAGTGAAAGGGATTTAGAAGTAATCAAGGGAGGGATAGTTATGGGGGGAGGGGTAGCTCAGTGGTTTGAGCATTGGCCTGCTAAACCCAGGGTTGTAAATGCAATCCTTGAGGGGGCCATTTAGAGATCTGGGGCAAAAAAAATTGGGGATTGTGCCTGCTTTGAGCAGGGGGTTGGACTAGATGATCTCCTGAGGGCCCTTCCAACTCTGGTATTCTATGATTCAATTCATTTTTCCTAAAATCACCCTATACAATCAGTGATATAGCTCTAAACTAAGCATCAGCATTTGAACTAAAACCTAAACCAATTTCATTGCTTTTCAAACTATTAGAGTTTTTTTTGTTTGTCTGTTTGTTCTCCCCCACCTTCCTCCAGTAAAGTGAGATGGGAAAGGAGAGCACGGGTATGTGTGGCGGGGGAGGGGGGGGAAGAAGAGCTGGAGAGGTGACCGTTGCTTAGTTTACATTGATACTTGTGGAATACAAGACTGTTTTATGCTGTGAATGATATTTTGGAGGTGAAATTCAAAAAAGATTAAATAAAAACAGTACATTCAAGAATCTAATAAAATGATATAGTATTAATAAAAGATTATAAAAGTATTAATAAAAGATAAAACAAAAAGCCAGTTGCACTCTTCCCACTCAATCTCTCCATAAATCTTTCAAACTGATTTTTATTAATAACAAATGTACACTAGAATTTAATTCTTTAAGAAATTGAGTGATTGTAAGATATTACACTATATGAAAGTGAATTGGAGAGTGCTGGCAATGTTCTCTAATACAGCAGATGGTTGAAATAACTATTGGTTTCTTACTTCTGCTCATTGTATGGAACTTTTATTGATTTCACTGATGGTTTGAACTAGCTGTGCATTTCCTTTTGTTACACAATGCATTCTAAATATGTATAAGTGCAACCACTTTGGTTGTGTTCTCTATCCCACCAACTTTTTGGTTTTCTAGTGATGTTCCCCTCAATACAGCTGCAAGTCTCATTCATTTTTTGTCCGAGTTTCCCCTCCTTGTGCAAACTTGTCTTATGTTGCTGCACCTCCGTCACTCTGTAAAATATTACATAAGGCCCTATCATGATATTCATGACCCTGTCTGCAACAATGCCACCGCAAGCTCTGATCACATCATCTTGTTAACTAAGCAGAGTTGAGGTTGGAAAGAATTTATACTGGAGACCTCCAGAGAAAATCTAGGTTGTACAGCATGGGTGGGGAACCTACAGCCCGCAGGCCAAATCCAGCCCGTTGCTTAATTACATCTGTGCTGCGGAAAGTATTTCTAAAAATATGGACCTATGACAATAGCCGGGGGGAGGGGTGGAGTCAGCGGCAGGGATAAGGAAGGAGGTGAGCTGCAGGCAGTGGCTGTAACAGCAACGCTGGGGCAAGGTGGAGCCTCCAGCCACTGTAGTGCGTTATGACCTCACAACAGCCATCACTGGAGCCTGGCAGTGCGTGCCTCATTCTCATCCAATGCGTGCTTCTGGCGCTCCACTGTGGAGCAGCCAGTAGCATCCCCAAGCCGTGTGCGTGCACCTACAGAGTTGTTCGGTTTGTAGTGTGAGAAACTGCTGTCTGACTTATTTTGCAACGTCAGCCATCAGACCATAAAAGTAGGTGTTTGAATGTTTTACATTTCTCTCTCTTAAAAAACAAAACTAAATTAAGTTGCTTTTTACTTGTGTATGGCCTGGAATTGATTTTTTCTGTGGGTCAATGGCCCATGATCGAAAAAAGGTTCCCCGCCCCTGTTGTACAGGAAGAAGACATGGTGATTCAATAGATGGCACTTTTCTCTCTGAGTAAAAACAAAACCAGTGGCATAGTATGGTGTCTCTCATTCACAGACGAGTTTTACTTGTCTTATTTTGTTATCATTTCTACAGGATCAGTCATCAGAATGCCAAGTCACCTCTCCACACCTTTCAATCCACCTTCCCACTGTGGTTCAATCTTTCCTTCACTCGATTCCCACCCTGAACATTCTTCTACTTCTTCCCTTGCAGTGGTGCCTCCCTTCCTACCTTAATGCTGACTGATGTCCCATTGGGCCATCTCTCACTCTGTCCTCTCGAGACTCCACCTCTAAGAAATTGGCTGTACTATTCCAAGGTATTATGGTGCTTCACAGATCATGCCCTAGACTACCTGTGGTAGCACAACATACCTCAATGAGGCAGAAACTGTCAAGAGTAAAATAGATATGTAGTATATTAGGCAGTGACTACTCTAGGTCAACACTGTAGGTGGAGTACTGTAACTTGCTTTAGTCTACATGCAATCATTTATTTCCCAGGACTCTACGGTGGCTGACAGGTTGTTCAATCAAGTTGTACTGTTGCTGCTGCTGTTTTATAGCTCTGTAGCAGAATGTGTACTAGAGAAGTTTTCCCCACGTAGATCTTCTATCTGTGATGACTTTTATATTAAATTAACAGCTGTGAATGACACAGATCTGAGATGAAGGTTAATTTACTTTACTCTGATTTGATCTGATCATTTTTCTGAGTAAAGTGCCACTTGTATGTTAGGAACTCCACTTGCATAAATTCTAGCACTAAGGTAATTGGGCTTGACCAGAGTACAGCATTATAGTTTAGAACAGAATGGGGTGGGGAGGGAATGCCATAGCAAGACACCAGAGAGAGATCTGCAGTAGGAAGGGCAATGACCCATAGCAGGAGGTGAGGAGAATCAGCCAGCTATCTAACCAGCCAATTCTATTTAAACTAGGCAAAATCCCAATCTCAAAAGATTCAGCCAGGACTGCTCTTCAAAACTGGCACAATCAGGGTAAACTGGAACCATCTCGTTTCTTTAAAATTGCTCCTACTGGGCTAGATCCTTAGCTTGGCTTTAATGGAGCTAGGCTGATTTACACCAGCTGAGGATCTGCCTCAGTATTTAAAAACTGTATGCTAATATTTGGCTTAAACTTTCTTGGCTTCATGCTATTAATCTTTTTCTTACTATTTTCAGAGACTGTGAATAATTCCCTTCCTTCATTTATATTACCTTGAAAGCATTTATAGACTGTGATCAGATCCCATCATTCCATCCCAACTGAGTTCTCTCTAGACTATGTCTCTCTCTTCCTCTGTCATATTCTTCAATTCTTGAATCACTGTAACCTTTTTTAAAAAAAAAAAAAGTTCTGAGCTTCTGCATATCCTTCGTAAACAAAGGTAAGCTGAACTTTACGAAATAGTTCAGACGCTACTGTAACAAATAATGTGAAATATACATTTTCAGATCTCTGGAAAATAAAATTTGACAGTGGAAAGGGAAATAAAACATTTCTCTCTGACTACAGTTCAGACATGCTCTGGGCAGCGTTTGAGAACATGTTGAAGCTCCATGCTGCAATATATGGAACCATTTAACAGAAACAGAGTACAGAATAGCAAGGATATAACCATGTGCAGCAGAAAAAACTAAATTAATTAATGAAGCTTATATTAGTAATTAAGTGATTTTTCTAAAATATTCTAAATCACCTGAACAGATTAATTGGTTTGTCAGAAATGCTTTCCCAAAGTTTCACAGGTCTCTAAAAACAGACCGTTTCCTACTGTAGGAAGCTTCTTTTAAAATTTCAAAATCTTATTGATTCTTTCTCCATTGTCTTTTCAGGGAATAAACCAGATTTTGATCTCAGTTACCATAAGGTAAATGTTGAGTAACTCCACTGTAAACCGTGAAATTACACAACTGTAAAAGTGGTATAAAATATACTGATCAAATTACAAGGGAAAAGTATCTTATTGGCTTCTGAGAACTTGGAAACTAACTAGAAACTGTCACTGTAGATGAAGAAGTAACAAATTTGAAAATGTTATAATAATATACACATAAATGTAAAGATTAAGACCTCCATTTTCCTGGTTGACAGAAAGCGTCACAAGCTAGCAGTTACAGAAGCCATTCCAATAAAAGACACATTGTTACTATAACACATCCAACTTTTGGATGATTCACAAACTGCTTTTCACATTCTGAAAAGCAGTTTGATGTACTTGGGGTCTTCCACTCACCCTCCCCAACAAATGAAACCAGATTCCTGTCCAGGCTAATTCCCTTCCAGTTTAACTGGAAACAGATCATCATTATCCATCTTCAAAAGAAGAAAATACCTTTTTTTTGGCAGGGGTGGGGCACAGTATTTTGTATTTCTAAACATTTAATAATTATATTCCTGGATCTAGATAAGAGGAGAGGGGATAAGTCAGTGAAATTAGTTCAGTGTAGTTGCCAATAGTGCTTATGTCACAAGTAAAAACTAAAGAAAGGTGCTGTAGCTCAGCATTAGAAAATAATAAAAAGCTGGATAATTGTAGCACACAGGCCATTTGCATATGGAATGCATTTTGTTGCCTAATTGTAATTCTATAACATGAGACATGGGAAGTAATATCCATAGGAAAAATTACTTGCTAATTGTTAAAAAAAAAATCATTCAACAAATGTTTGGACACTTGACTCCCTTTTATTTCACACAATGAGGAAATGTTGGATAAGAGGGGGTGTCATTTATGAATTATTCCCCTAATTAACATTATTTTGTTGATAACAGTATGTTTATAACTGTAATGTGATTGGAAGCTTAATAACTACCCTCATTCTGAATCTTTTATAGTCACTTATTTGTCTATGATGACCTGCGTGACTTTTAGTTGACTTCATACATCTTATACATCTCTGAAGATGATTTATCAATACCATTTATCTTCAACCTCAGTAAATGAGCTACTAGACCTCATGCAATTATATTATGAAGACCTGACAACTGATTCTGAGTGACATCTCATTTGACATCTCATGAATAGGCCGAGCTTGGAAGAACACCATCACTTATTTTTTTCGAGTTTCAACCCTAGTTATAGGGGAGTGCTCAGAGTGTCTGTGCAGATGCTCCACACACAATTCTATCCACTCCAGCCCCAACCAGGTCACCTGCATAAAGCCCATTTATTAGGATTTATTTCACCATACTATTCAGAATTAAACTGATTATCTTTAGAAATCTCCAAAAGTCCTCAGACTGTCCCTGCAGTCCTTTTCCTCCATTAAGAGCCAAGAGATCTCGTTTCTCTCTCACAGCTGAAAAGGCCCTATTATTAGTGTATATGTATTAGTTCATTTACTTTCCTCTTTCAGTTTTAAATGAAACACTTTGCCTTTGGCTATGGAAATTTTGCTAATGACAACAGTTACATAGGATTATAAAAAAAACCCAAAACTAAGTAGTATAAACCAGACTTAAAGTGTGTTAATTTAAGTGGTATCCCTCAGATTACAAATTTTAGTGCATACCTAACCCCTTCAATAACTTCACCTCTTTTCTATTTCACTTTCTTACAAGCCAAAGACGACTGCCTAGTCATAGTCATTTAGTCTACTCAAGCAAAAATTGTAAGGTTATTAAACAGAAAATAATAACAAAAGTAAATTAAGATATAATCATAACAGAATTGAGCAAAAGGAAAAACAGACAAATAGTACCACTGGGTCTCCATACCAATATCACCATCCCAGGTCAGTTCTGACTTCATGTATCTACCAACCAGATACTGAAATTATTCCTATAGAGTTTATAATGTCACAGTCACCATAAACACTGAGGAAATTGATCATGAGCCTGGAGTTTGGAGCTCCATTATGTGTTAAAATTAGAGTGTAGAATAGGCACAGCTGAACTGGGAATACTGGCTTGTACAGCAGAAATCTTGGTCTCTCAAAAAGCTTGTTCAAAAAGCAAAATTTATAAAATTTATGATCCATAAAGTATTAGCCTCGTGTTAGGCATAGCTATAAGACTATAAAAATAGTAAAAACTCTGAAGGACTAGAGCTGAGTAAACACCACAAACAGTGCATAATAATGCAAAAAATAATTCCAGCCCTGGCTGAAATCCCGATGAGTGAAAAAATGGTGACAGTTGGCAATACTGGAACTAATCTGAAAGACACTAACTCAGAGCTTCCCAAACTTTTCCCGGACCATAGTAGACTGAAAAATTGTCTTGGGGTTGACCTGCATCCAACGTCACAGTAGCAGTGACCATTTCTCTCATTCACAACCACAGAACATGTGTGTGATGACTATGGCAATTTATTACATGGGAAAGGAGAAGTTATTTACCTTATACAATAACTTGAGTTCTTCAAGATGTGTGTCCTTATGAATGCTCCACATCAGGATATGCACATGCCCATGTGCTCTTGATAAATTTTTGTCCAGAAATCTGCATCTGTGCTCTAGACACTCTTGTGCCCCAAAGCAAGGGTATATAAGGAGAGGCAGACCTGCAGCCACTCCAGTTCCTTCTCACCCATGAAAGTCACAAGAAAGAGATTCCAACACAGAGGAGAAGGAGGGCAGATAGATGAGCACCTATACGGTCACACATCTTGAAGAACTCAAGTTACTGTGCAAGGTTCAGTTCCTACTCATGGGCAGTGCTGAAAATGTCTGCTGAGGGAGTCCGCCACTGTGTTGGGTAGTCCCAGTAGATAAACTGCTGAGATTTGTGTGTGGTACTATATGCACCCCATCCATAGTTTTATGGATTCAGTAAACAAGGACCGAGATACTGATCCTCCTTTCTGACTGATTTAACACATCACTGTTCTGTTGTCCAGCATTATTCTGATTGAGTGGTCCTTGATGTGTGGTAGGAAATGTTGGCAAGCATAATGGACTGCTTTGAGTGCCAATATTTTGACATGGAGTATTGCCTCCTGAGAGGTCCATTTGCCCTGAGTTGTGAGGTTTTGGAAATGTGCACCCCAACCGATCAGGGAAACATTTGTCAGGATAATCCTTCTCGGAGGCTGCTGTACAAATGGAACTCCCATGCCTACATTTTGTAGGTTCTTCTACCAGTTCAGAGAATCGAGGACCTTCCAAGGTACTGACACCTGTTTGGGTAGACTGTGTCTGTTGGTGTTGTAGACAGTTTTCAACCATGCTTGAAGGCACTGAGAGTGAAGTCTTGTTAGGGGAGTCATGAACATACATGCTGCCGTATGGCCCAGAAGTTGCAGCTAAACCCTTGCAGTGTTTTCTGAACTCTGTTGCGTTATTGAAACAAGAGTGGATAAGTGGTGAATAAGTCCCTGCGTAAGTATGCTCTGGCAGAAGAAGAATCCAGTGTGGTCCATTTGTTAGCAGCCTCCACCAGAGAGTTGAAATCCAGGTGGGAAAAATTTACTCTGAACCTGTGTGTGTAATACTTCTTGGTGGCTCATTTAAACATGGGTGAGATAGTGGCTGGAATAAGCAAACCTTCGTTGATGGGCAAGGCAATATTTTCTGCAAGAGCTGAATGAAGGATGTCCAACAAGGAGTGTTGAGTTTCCTGAATCTCCTCTAATGGAGCTTGTAAGGTGTCTGCTACCCTTTTTATGAATTCATGAAAGGCCTTAAAGTCATTGGGATAGGTTGGCAAGGGAGGCACGACAGCCTCATCTGGTGATGCAGAGTTTTTATGGAATGGTAGTGTTTCTTTCTTTTACACTGGTTCCTGCTTTGGAGGATGTTTCTGGGGGGCAGGACCTAGAGGCACTGGCTGATGTTCCTGACGGAACCTCTTCTGAGATGGTACCCTGTAGAAAAGGTTGCCATAAGGAGCCCACAGGTTCCATTAAGTCCATTGTGGTGGGGCATAAAGGAATGGTGCAGGACCACAAGGTTGTCCTTGACATGGTAACCAGGTGTCCTTCCGGCTCTGAGCTCCTTCTTCAGTGTGATTCTCTAAGGAGGGAGATTGGAAGGTTGAGGAACCATGTATAGACACCTATGAGTCAGAGCCTGTATCCTTGAAGGGGCAGCTTGTAAGATACTGGGGTGTAGGTGGCCTGACCTAGTGGCTACTGCATTGTGGCATTGTGGAGTCAAGAGGTGGCCATGAGGTAGTAGTTGGTGAGCAGAGATCATAGTAGCTGTGAGAGCTGAAATCAGTAGGCAAGAGTCAGAATCAGAGGCAGTCTGGGATTGGAGACTGAAGATCAGGAGTACCATCATGCTGGACTGAGGAGGCAAGAGTTGGGGTTGATGTCAGCCAGGGGTTGGAGACTGAAGGTCAGAAAGCAAGGCTAGGTGAAGCCTGGAGCTGCAGCAAGCTGGAAGTCTGCATGGTTGCCCAGATGACTACCTAGGGCACCCTCCAGGGTTAAATAGTAAGCCTGGGCCAATCAGGATATCGCAGGGTGCTGTTGCTCTGGCCCCCTGGGCAGTACTCCTTGCAGTGCCTAGTCTCCACCATGCTTTGCGTGGCCTTTCAGTGGGCATGTTGGAATGTACTATTGGTACTGGAGACTGCACTAGAATAAATACGGACACTTTTCAATTCTGGCCATGGAAGACAGTACCAATGAGGACCTAGCCTTGGTTCTATCTTTTGGAGGCATCGACTCATGCTGATATTGGTATGAGATGTGTTGTTCTTAGTTGGTACCATGGTTGCGCTAGTGGAGTGAAAGGGACCCCCGACGGTACCTCTATTGGGATATGAGGTCTCCTGAGACTCAGATTCTCATTCCAGAGAATGGGGTCTTTTCTTCGTGGAAGGTCTGGGGAGTACCAGAACCTCCAGCAAATCTTTGCTTACTGCCCAAGTAGTGGCATTCAGAGGAACTGATGTACAGGGGAGTAACATGGACTCCACAGGACTCAGGTAATGCATCTAAGTAGGAGTTCAAGTCTGTCCTTCCGCAATATTTTAGATCTGCTTTTAAACCCTAGGCAAATTTACATTCAGAGTGAATGTGGGTTTCTCCCAAGCAACAGTGGCAGCTTGAATGGCCGTTGTTGGGGGAAACAACCTGTGGCAGGTCAAGCAAGATTTGTAGCCTGTGGTCCTGGGCATAACCCACGCTTGAGGCGGTGGATGAGGGCTGGGAAAAAAACCCAGAGGGCTCAAAATGGGTAAACGATGAAAAGTGGTAGGGGAACCCCCTCAAAACATGAATTTGTGCTAATAATAGAAAAAAAATAATGAAGAAATAACTAAGAAAAACCTACAATGAAAAAGATGTAAGAAAGCAAAGTGTAACAAGCCATGTGGTTCAGCTAATCGACACCAGAACACTCCGTCTCAAGCCACAGGCAGTTGAGAAGGAACTGGAGTGGCAGTGGATCCGTCTTTCCCTATATACCCTCATATTCATGCATGAGCATGTTTAGGGCGCAGGCATGGACCTACTGACACTGCTTACAAAAATCTCCAATTGAGTGCACATGGGGGCGTGCATATCCTGAGGTGGAGCACCCATAGGGAAACTGCTCGAAGAAGTAATATTAAAAAAAATTATTTATTTTTAGTTGTCTTTTAATGCAATATAGCAGCTGGAAACAAGGACAAGGGCCAGTGGCATATGACCAGATAGCTCTCTGTCTGGTATCCACAAGTGTTTCATAGACTACAGTTTGGAAACCTTTTTCAATTTTGATTTAAGTCTTTTTGAAGCCTAGCAGACTGATTCTGATTTCTCTTAGATGTGTAAAACAGGAGTAACTCCACTGAATGCAACAGTGTCACATGAGTGCAAATGTGGTGTTTAAGTGAGATCAGAATCAGGCCCCAGTAGTATATAAAGTTACTGTATCTTGCAAAGAAGTAAAAATAAGTCAGTTACAATTCTGCAGGTGTAAGATATCACTTTCATTAATATGGACAAATCTAAATGTGCTTTGAAAAAGTTGTCATATTGTAACCGGATCATTTGAAGTTCAGAATTATCTGGTCACAGAAACTGTAAAATGAGGAGTTACTAAGCTAGGAGTTACTCCATTACAAAGAAGTCTGCTTGTCTATAAAAGTAGTAATTTCTCCACTGAAATGAAAACAATGAGGAGTCCAGTGGCACCTTAAAGACTAACATTTATTTGGGCATAAGCTTTCGTGGGTAAAAACCCCACTTCTTCAGATGCATGGAGATGCAGACACGGTTACCTCTCTGAGCCATTGAATAATTAGATTTTTATATAGATAAATAACTTTTATATGTTCATCCAGCTTTTGTCATGAACATATTTACACACAATTGCAATGCATTAAAAAGACACTAATATAACAGTATTACTGTATAGCAAAACTATACTTTTAGTGCTGTATTTGCAGTTTTATTTTATTTGTATTTGCCTCCTTTGCTGCTCATATCTGTATTAGTCTTTTCTGCACTTCATAAGCTTTCTGATTCACAAAATCATTTGAAAATGAACCACATAAATAAGATGGACAGGAGAGAATAAATTTATTTATAACATCAGTAACTTATTTACAACTTGCTTTAATGGAAGCTCAGGCTCAGCAACTTGCACCACTGGGCTCATAATTCTTCACGTGAAAATTATGTGGCTGCCCAAAATGTGGGTCAGTTCTCCCCAGTCATCTTATGCATGTCTCCTCCTTTCTGCCCTTTCTTTTTGCGAGTAAGCAAGCTGCTTCAGTAAAGTGGCACAGAAGAGCTTTACTCACACCTCCAGTTGCAAAGTGACACCGACTTGGATGAAGCAGTTTTAGCCATAACCAGTTTCACTCCTCAACCATCTTCATCATGGGAAAACCATTTTTCTGCATGAACTTGGTCTTATTCAGTTTCTTCTCAAGAAACCCCCCAAACTGGATATTAAGGTAAGTGAGGTATTCTCCTGCCTGATAATTGTGTACCTTGAGGGAGTGGACTACTGATTTGTACATCTAAGATGTCCTCAGGTTTTTTCCTTACATATTTAAAAGTATGTTACAAAAAGCAGTATTTCACATCCCTTAAGCTTGTGATGGTTTGTGGCACAATCTTACAAGTCTTTTAAATGTAGCTATTTTAATTTCCTTTGTGGCATTTTTAGTGATATTACAAAAGTAACAAAAAAACCCAGCCGACAATTGTATTTGTGCTTTGTTTCATTTCTTGTAATGTCAGGTTACCAAATAAATTGTGGTCATCCCGCATCATTGACACTGCTGACTACTGATGAATCTGCAGTATTTGTCAAAAGTTATTAAATTTTGATCTTTTCACTGAGTTTCTAATTTATAATTTACATAACTCAAATGGTAAAATATGGGGCTTGAATTGTGTACAGTCTTAATATTTTTAGCGTTTATATACATCTACTTCTATATTTATATTTTCTTCTTAGACCTCAAGGTGCTTTACATACTTACTTAGTTTAAAATATAAATTAACCAGAAATAAAGTATCATCTTTTCTATTTTCCCCATTATTTTTTTTAAATACACAGATATTTCAAGTGTGAATAAAACTGCATAAAACTGGGGACTTGAACCTCAATAATAGTTCAGGAAACAGACTGTTGTTTTCACCAGCAAAAGACATACAAGTATTATACAAGGTTCTAGTCTCTTATGTTTATCTATAAGAAACAAATCAAGTAAAACATATTTGGTCTCTTAAATGTTCATGCATCATAAAAATGTTACGTGAATAGAAAAATTAATCATGTAATTGGCGATAAATGTTTATTATGCACAGCATATAGCACTCACGTCTGTTTTGCAGGCACAGAGATTATGTACTAATGTTCTCAAGGGTTAGTTAGAATAACAATACTGGAATAGTAAAAAGAAGTCAAAAGAAATCAGTAAGATTAGACAGATGCTAAGACTTTAATCTAACATCTTTACTGCCAGGGGTATTTTAATGATGTTAAGGTACTATTTGCAAAGTAATAACATGATTTAAATACTGCTAAATTTGGCCCTTTAGAGTCATTACTACTATAATCATTATATCACACATTCTTTCTGTGAGTTTGTTTATAAAATGCAAAGAAACTGTGTATTGGCATAAAGGGCATTTATGTTATAACAGGCATGTGAAAACACCCAACATTCCAAATGTTGCTGCTACTGGACCACCCAATATCCCAATGGAGCTTCAACATTATTGAAATTCTAATTCTGGAAGTAGATCATTTTTCCACTGCAAAGGAACTTTTCAAGGTGTATATGTATGGGAGTCTACAGTGCTTAAAGTGGTCTGAAAAAAGTGTGTGTGTGTGTTGGGGGTTGGTGGTGATGTCTATCATCATCCCCACATTGGCCCATCCTGCTGCCCAGCAGTTAAGTCTGCCCCCAAATCAATCCTGTCCTCCTAGTCCCCACATCTGTTCTTCTCCCTTTAGCTCCCCATCAATTCTGCTCCATCAGTTCTTAGGGCTGCCAGCTTGATAAATTTAAAAACTGGATACTCCAGTAGGAGTGCCAGAACCTCCCATGCCCTGCCTCTTTCTCCTAAGCTCCACCCCATCCACTCAACTTCCCTCACTCCCGCCCCCCCCGTCATTTGCTGCGTTTCCCCTCTCACCCAGCTCAGGAGGGATTTGCTTGCGGAGCCTGGGCTGGGAGCTGCAGGTAGGAGACAGCCCCAGCTGAGTAAGTGCAAGTGATGACCCAGTGCCTCCCTGCCTGCAGTAACTGGACTTGGGAATGTCTCATCAGTAGATCTGATCAGACTGTCACGTCCACATTTCGACCGGACTTTCCGGTTGAAAACTGGGCATCCCGTCACCCTATCAGTTCTGCCCCTGCAGCCTCACCTCCGCTCTTCTTGCAGCTCCTGGAGTTCTTCACCCCCCTCTCCCAAGCCTGCAGAGGGGTCCTCTCTTACCCTTCCCAGGCTGGGCATTGCAGGGAGGAGAAGCAGAGGAGCCATCCTGTTTCTCACAGGTGGAAGCAGAGTGATCCTGGGCGGCTGGACTCTTTCTACTCCCACCCCACCTGTAAGAATGATGTGGAGTCCTGAGTGGAGGACAGTGCTCTGCCTACCTCCTGCAGCAGCTCTGATTGACTGCTCTTCTCCAGGAGATGGGCAAGTGGGGAAAGTAGCCAATCAGAGGGGGTTTCCCCTCAGGCAGCACAAAAAATATGCACCCCTCAATGACCTGGCTCTCTTTTAGAAATTTTATTTTCCAGGTCTGCAGCCCACTGCACCCAGCGCACTTGAATCACTGGGAGCCTAGTGGATCCTTGACTATGTGAATCCACCAATCAAACATGTCTACACAGTTAGTGGCTGTGGAGCTCCTGAGTTCTACATAAATGAGTCTGGGTATTTGGCCCATAGTGCATTATGCTAAGTTTATTATGAGAAAGATACAAAACCTTCCTATATTCTTGAAGGCTTAAATCAGCATACAGATTGAAGTATGCCAGAATTATTTCTTGTCTGCAGTGCTGTTGTTGGTCCCAGGATATTAGAGAGACAAGGTGGGTCAGGTAATATCTTTTACTGGACGGAGCAACTTCTGTTGGTGAAAGAGACAAGTTTTCGAGCTACACAGAGGTGAAGAAAGCTTGCCTCTTGCACTAACAGAAGTTGGTCCAATAAAAGATATCACCTCACTCACCTTGTCTCTAGAATTATTTCTTCACGGTTAAAATGGAAACAATGTTAACTTGTATTTTCATTTGTATTTAATCAAGGTAAATAATTTTGGAGACTGGATTTCATTTAAAAATAGTCTTGAGAGATCATTTTATTGAATCAAATCACTCTGTAATGACAAGAAACAAATCAAATACAGTAAATAAATAAATCTAAGATATACACAACAAATATTTTTTCAATATTTGACAGCTACAATTGAAGCTGTACAATTACTGTCACAAATGTACCTTGGTGTTAAATATAGGTTTCAGAGTAGCAGCCGTGTTAGTCTGTATTCGCAAAAAGAAAAGGAGTACCGGTGGCACCTTAGAGACTAACAAATTTATTAGAGCATAAGCTTTCGTGAGCTACAGCTCACTTCATCGGATGCATACATCCGATGCATCCGATGAAGTGAGCTGTAGCTCACGAAAGCTTATGCTCTAATAAATTTGTTAGTCTCTAAGGTGCCACCGGTACTCCTTTTCTTTTTGGTGTTAAATATGTTACCTTATGAGAATACTGCTATTAAAAGGCTCTAGGCTAATATTATTCTCTGTATACCGTGATTGGTAACACAGGGGTTGCCAATGAGAGAAGAGCATGGTAAGACTGTTTATTTACTTGTGGGATTGTCACATGCTAAATTAGCCCTTTAAGAGGATTTCAAGATCCAACTCTGGCCTTGTTCCACGTTCACAGTAGAACCAAAGTGTTCTAGGACTTGTCCCCAGGGGGACAAATGGGAACGATAGGCTAATGAGAAATACTGGGAAAAGAAGTGATATAAAGGCAGCCTTCTTTTCCACAGCAAGGAAAAGACCTGGAGACAGCAGTTGTTGCTAAAGGGATCTCTTTGTTAAGGAATTGAGGACTAGGTTAACTCAGCGGAGCTTGGACTGAAGGTAGAACTGGGGGCAGAACTGGGGATGGAGGAGGAAATGGGGCTAGAAACGGAGCTGGTCTGAGGGCAGAGAGGGAATGAAGGGAAAGTCGGGCTGAGGCCGGAGCTGATCTGGGGGTGGAGTGAAGCTGCAACTGGGGTTGGAGCTAGTCTGGAGACAAAGAGGGAGTGAAGGCGGAGCTGGGCCTGGAGGCAGAGCAGGACTGGGGAAGGAGCAAGGTTGGGGCCAGAGCAGAGCTAGAAGTGTGTTTCTCCCTCCCTACCCCCCATGGGGGCTGGCTGAGCTCCCCCGAAACATTCCTCCACATCTCCTGGGGGGCAGAGGGGGAGCATGCTTCACACTTTGAGACCCACTAGTAAAGTTAGGCATCTAAGAAAGGGATTCACAGAAACTAACAAGCTGAGTGGTGAGTCAGCTAAATTAGCCAACAGTCAAACGAAGAGGAAAGGGGTGGAGCTTTGGGCCCAGATCCACATATGTACTTACTGACAGGTGAATTAGTTTTTTCTCAGCACTAGAAATGTCGTTCTTACCCTCAACTGTAATTCCAAACAACAGCTATTTATCTAAGTATTGATATGGCTCCCAGTGCAGTAGTATCTGACCTTTAGTAAAGAGGTGACAAAAAAACTTGTCAAATTGGTTAAAACTGTTAAATTGTAGATTTGCTCATTTGTCATTTAAATTTGGAATATGGTGACTGGTGTAATCTTGATTTTATTGTTAGGTATATAATTGTAATTCAGGATCATCAACATGGATTTCACTCTTCCCAAAATTTTAAAGCATCTGTCTTCTTGTGATTCACCCTGACTAGATTTTTGGGAGTTTGACTGACTGCAACATTTTATTAGTCATACATTTATGAGTCCATAATGCAATGAAAATGTTTCCACAGTTTTCTCTAACTATTACTAGCTAGTGAAAGTAGATAATAAATGTTAGAGTACAACTGTAGACACAAAATGACTATATAAAAATAAGGCACTCAGATACTATAAAATATGCTTTGAGGAGAAAGTCTGGGATATACAGCTTAACACACTCAAAGCAGTTGTCACCAGACAAAGACATTCCACCAGAGAAGTAGATTGTGGAACGGGCCACCCAAATATCCGGAGAGAACCTGCTTCAAGACAGAAATTCTGACTACACACAGCTACTTGCCACCTACTATCCCACACTAGAACCCATACGGGTTATCAATAAACAAGTACAACCCATACTCAATGGGAACTCCATCTGGAAAGAAATCTCTCCTGAAACCCCACCTTCTTGCCTTCAGACAACCCCCAAGCTCATAATCAGAAGCAAGCACTGGTACTGGCTTCCTCCACTCCCCAGGGGTGCTCCATTCCCCGCTCTGCCCCAGGCCCCGCCTTCACCTCACCCCTTCTCACAATCCCCCGTCCCACCTCTTCATGCCCCCACTCCATCCCAATCCCACCTCTTCCACTGAGTGCACCCCGTTCCTGCTTCTTCCCATCCCCTCAGTGGAACAGCTGATTGCGGCAGGTGGGAGGTGCTGGGAGGAAGGAGGAGGAGTTGATCGGCAGGGCAACCAGCGGGCAGGAGGTGCTCTGGGGGGAAATGGGGAGCCGGCTAAGCGCCCACTACTTTTTTCTTTGGGTGCTCCAGCCCAGGAGCACCCACAGAGTTGGCACCTATAGAAGCAAGCTCTCTACAGACCAGGATACACCAACTCCAAGCGGTACCAGACACTGCCAGAACAACAAATGCAAAGCCTGCATGCATCTCCATTGCTACAATGAACAATACTCCCCATCTAAGTTCCCTCTAAGATGCGTGACTGCATGGCTGCACAGCAAGTTATCAAGGGCCACACAGTGGAGCACCCAAAGAAAAAAGTAGTGGGCGCTTAGCTGGCTCCCCATTTCCCCCACTTATACACTGGATATATGGCTTACAACAATCTATAACTCACTAACACCACTCTTCTCCCTACGCTCTGCTTTTCTCCCCCTTCCTTTCCTCCTGATGACTGGACGGGTGTTAATGGGCCAATTCACCTTCAGTGATCCCTTGAAATATGTAACTACTTATGTTAAATAATCTGTTCCACCTTGTCTTTAGCTGTGACACTCTGAGTAAGGCCATGTCTACACTACACTTATGCTGGCAAAACTTATGTTGCTCACGATGTGAAAAAAACATGCTCAGATCAACATAAGTTTTGCTGGCATAAGCACTCGTGTGCACAGTGCTGTGGCTGCGCGAGAGCTTCACCCGCTGACATAGCTACCACTGTTTATTTTGGTGGTTTTATTATGTCAACAGGAGAGGTCTCTCCCATCAGCACAGAGTGGCTACAAGAGAGATCTTACAATGGCATAGATGCATCGGTACAGATGTGCTGCTGTAAGTTTGCTAGTGTAGACATGGCCTAATATTCCCAGACCTGAAAAAGAGCTCTGCATAAATTGGATAGCTTGTCTCAGAAGTTGGCCCAATCAAAGATATGACCTCACCCACCTTATCTTTGTATGTAAAAATGTTTTTTCTTCAATAGTTTCTCTTCCTACATGTGGTCAGAGTCAAGTGACTCACTGGCAAAACTGAGTTTTTGTCTCTAAGGTGCCACAAGTACTCCTTTTCTTTTTGCGAATACAGACTAACACGGCTGCTACTCTGAAACCTTTTACTCCTGTTACCACTGCAGTACAAATACAGAGAGATGTGAGAGATGGAGACGTCTGTGCATCAACCTATTGTTAACTACAGCTTGACGAGAGAATAAGCCAAAACCCTATGCTTCCCTAAGGAGGTGGGGAGAGGAGAGTACCTTTGTGACATCATTCCCTCTTTCTGCTTGTCCCCACAGAAATTCCTATGTGTGAAAAAGAAATGAGGATCTGTGCCTGAAAAGAGCTGGGAGTTAGAAAAATCATGTAGTCACTTGTAAACTGAACACATTTGATCTGGAAGTCACTGAACATGGAATCTCACAATGCTATTTATACACAAACACATATGAGAACATAAACTACTCATGTGGGTGACCCCTTCAAGATATATTAACCTAGCAGATATGGTATAACAGCTCATACAGTTTTAAAGGAGTTAAACTGTGCCTATCTTAGTTGCTAAGTGGCATTTCAAGTCATTTTAGCTAACTGTTTAAAGACGCATTTTCTCCTAGTCTACACAAGGAATTTAACCCTGTGCACAGGGCCCAAGTAAAGTCTATCCACCATTTAAGTCTGACTAATGCCCTCAAAACAGAAATTAAGACTTCAATAGTTTATAAGATTTTTGCAGGCTTTCTGCACAGGGGTGAATTTCATCCTTTAAGAATAAAAGCTCAACACACCTTTATGGTATATGAAATTTATGTGTTAATTGTTAAAACTCCATAGTTTCATGTGTTAAATCCTCTCTCTACCATGAATGCAGTGTCCCAAATGTCATTTAATTTTTTAAAATCTGTCTGAAGTCCCATTTTCAGAGCGTGGTATTTTTCTTGCTAGTTATTTCTCCCTCTCTGTCATATTCCCACTCTAATTTCCTGACAGTTTGTATTTTTCTTTGAAAAGCTAACTGTAATGATAAGACACATGTAGCTCCCTTTTCCTGCTTTTCAATTTTTATTTTATTAGGATCTCTCAAGATGTTTCTCTTTCCTGTCTGGCTTTCACTGTAATTTTATTTAAACCTTGTGAAAGAAACAAACAAATTGAAGAAGGCTGATGATATGTAAATAGTAGCTTTGAGGATACAGGCATCACATTGTTTTTAAAGAGGAACACCATCACTGGTTCCTTAACCAGAAGAAAAACTGATGCCAATTACAGCTTAACATCAAAGACTCCATTATCTCAAAAGACCAAGCATTTTAACAAAACCTCAAGTTTCTATAAAATTGTGAAAGTTACACACCAATACGGCTGCTGGAAGAGGTTTTCATTTTAAATTCCTTCCCAAAATTGTTCATGCCAATTTCAGATCAGCTATACATTTCTGAAATGTGTCAATAAAAATCTCCTTTTTGGCCTATATATATATATATATATATATATATATATATATATAACCTTCACAAAATAAGTGAAAAATACACCATTAGTAAAAAATCTCCAATCCCTACTCTAGTTGAAATCAATGACAAAAACATTGAATTTTCTTCAAACTTTGAAAAATACTGTCCTTTTTGCCCTGAGAGTAAATCTGGCAATTCTCAGGCCTTGTGGGTGAATTTTTAAATCTGAAGTCATAGAAATAAAAAATGACCAAAGGGACATTCAGTGAACCTAAAAGACAACAAATTTAAAACTGATGAAGACAGGATACAGGACGTCTGAGATAGTATGGCTGTTCCTAGGTTTTTAAATATGCAGGAGCTGTAGAGTGCCAACATGAGTCTCCCGAGATTTAGAAATACTTCTGCGACTTAGAGGGGCTCTCTGAATTCAAGGATTTGCATTGTTAGTGGTAATGTGGCAGTGCCTAGAGGCCCAAATGGAGATTGAGGCCTCAACGTGCCAGGTGGTATACACACATACATAATAAAAGAGAATCCTTGCTGCAAAGAATTTGCAGGTGGGATTTTCAAATGAGTTTAACACCTTGTCCACAAGAGAAAATTGTACCAACCAAAATAAATGTCCACACAAGAGAGCTGAACTGATTTAACGAAATCAGCTGCTAAATCCGTACAAATGTTATTGTTATGCTCCTTTGAAAATTTCAGCCTATAAAATTAGCATAAGAGCCAACAAACAAATGAGGGCAGAGGTTGCAAGTCAAAGTAACAATAAAATGACCACGTTTGGTATAATATATAACAGTTATAGTTGACTTGTAAAGTTGAGAAATATATCTTACATATTTATGTCAATGTAAGTAGATTTAAAGGACAATATTTTTAAAAAGATTTTCCTTGGGTAAAAAAAATGATACATCCATAATAAAAGGAGTAGATAAAAATGCTGAACTTTGATTTTCTGTGGAGAGGCATATATAATTTGTTGGGCTTTCTTCATATCTGAAGTAAAGAAAATGCCCCTGAATATTTGTGCACTTTTAAATGGAAGTAAAATCCTATACAGATTTATGATCTATAGATTCTAATTCGTCTTGCAGATCCAAAATGTAAAACTGTGAAAGGCATTAGTTCCATTACAGGAAAGGGGCATTGTTAAGTTGGGAAGCCAAAAAATATATCCACTTGGCTTTATTTATTTTATATCTGTTCATAAAGTCTATGTAATTTTTACACGTACTTTTTCTTGGTGGTGCTATTGCTTTTTAAAAGAAAAAAAATAAATGCCAGTAGCTTATCACTCAGCAGTAACTTCAGAAAAACAAACCAATACAAATACACATTGGAGGGAAACACTAGGTTAAAAATATAATTTTCAAATTTCCATGGATTTACTGTAATAAACAAAGAAAATATTTTTAAAGTAATGAAAAGATTTTAATCTCTATTAGATTTGAGATAAATCTCTAAAATATGTGTCCATAATAATTTTTCACTTCTATCTCTTGTGTACTTGTTTCTAAATCATTCTATCCTTATACTTACATTTTTATCTTATGATGTGATTCTTGTTATGCTAATAAATTTGTTAGTCTCTAAGGTGCCACAAGTACTCCTTTTCTTTTTGTTATGCAAGTGTCTTTGTTTGGTAACTTATCTCCTGCAGTATATTTGAGAACTCCTTTGTAAATAAGATCACAAATCTCAGTGGGATATATCCTGGTGAGTGAAATTTCAATGATTCCCAAAGGTAAATTACAAACAAGAATAAATCTGTGAAAAAGATGAGACTTATTGCCACTCATTAACTTATACACTAGCTCGTTGATCTCCCTTTAATGCCACCCCTTCCCACCTCCCTAACACTCTCACAAATGGAAACACCAGGCATAATTTAGATCTCAGAGTTGCTGCTAATTATAGTTCGGTTTACTAACCAATTTTAAAGAAAACATACCTTTTGGATTCAGGAGGAATAAATCACTGTTAGTTCCAACAACACATTATGTGTTACAAAGACTTTGAATAAATGCCCTTTATTTTCTGTAAGCATCCGTACGCAATGAATATTTTCAGATTGTACTTTATTTGAACAATTACAAATTTCCAAAATAGCATTTAAATGATAAAGGAAAAAACAGTTTCTGAAAAATGTGACCACAATCACTTAGTTAAACCAATTAAAAATCAATTATATTTACTATTCACAAACAGCTTGTTTCAGTACTTTTAAAGTAGCAGGTAGAGCTGTAAGATGGCTGTGGAGCCTTTCCACCACATCTCTAGAACTATAAAATGATGACATCAGCAGAGCTGACCATCTTTCTTCACGATGAAAGACAATACTGGAAGAGTTTCTAATTCCAAATAGAAGATTTCTTTTGTGAAAGAACCTGATAAAGTAGCCCTTGGAAATCATGCTGCATTACTATGGTCTTAGTGGGATTTGGCTATGACCACCATGCTTCAAGACATCGCCATACAGCATCTACTGGACCAAAAATGTTGCCATCGGTAGCTAGGTAGACGTTTTTAGGTTTAGGACTCCAAAAGAGTATCTGACAATTCTTTGGTGCATTAAAGGTCCTAACACAAAACATGTAAACAAATGAAATTTTGAAGGAACTTCCTTTCATCTCAGAGACTCTGGACCACTTTCTGTCCATGGTGCTTGTAATGGATGAGCACAATAAAAGAATTAGCAGCACATTTTCCCCCAATGAACAACAATGTAAGATGAATTGCACCAAAATGCACATTATTTACTAAAAAGAAATGAATGAGGGCTGCTGCTATTGTACAAAACCTTTAAAATAAAATATGTGAACCTATCATGGAATGTTAGATTTGTTAGAACCAATCAATTTATCAGCAATTTCATATTCATACCAAGTAACAAGAAAAAAGTGATTCTCTACCCCTTAATAAAGGGGAACTGGGATATCCAATGAAGAATGATGATAAGAACTCAAAGTCTGTTACTATAGGCTATAAGTCTAAGACAATTACTACTCCTACAGAAATTTATTCTTGATAAATGGATGTCACACAGCAGAAGCCTTAAGAAGAGAAAAGCTCAAAGTTGCACTGCGACTTATTTATTGCAATGTCAAAGTCAATATTTTTAGAATATCTGTATTTGTATTAATCTAGACTGCTTCTAAAAAGAGACCCTCAAGGCAAATTGTCATAAGTATTAATATTTCATTACTAATTGATGCTTCCATTACAGAAATCGTCATATATACTACAAATGTGTCAACTAAAAGGAATATAGAAATGTTACTTGGTAACATTTGGTACTAAAGAGGAGATAGGAGTCTAGGAGTTGATATGCTCTCTTACTTTGGGGCAATCTCAGAATTTTATTCTCCGTAAAGCATATCTCCAGTGCAATGAACACTATGAGCTTCCCAGAGTTTTCCTACGAGTTTGTTACTTCACAGTATGAAAGACTGTGTTACTGTGTGGTGGGATGTTGGGTGAAAAGCAGAGGGATCAAAATGAGGTTTAGTGGATGGATGGATGGATGCAGTAGAGAGGTGTTTTTCAATTGATAACCAGAGGAACTCTTTAAAAACATTTTACAATGTCTCATGTGGCAACATAGGAAATAAAGGTAGACTAAGAGATCTATTTAGCCATGACTTTGGTATTTTATGCCTCTTAGCCCAGGTGAAGTTATTCAAGGTATTTTGTTGTGGAAAAGGATTACACACAGATATTCTTTATCAAAGTACTGAAAATGAATATTGTTCCACATCTACTGTACCCAGTGAGAAGGATATTGAAAATGTGCCCAGGTTAACTAGAATCATAAGCTCTTCATCTCTCACACCTTTCCTTGTTTGCCATCAGTTTTACCATCTTTCTTCCACATAGATCTGCAGTGGTAGCATCACAGCATTTCTCTTCACCTGGGGAGATTGAGAACCTTCTCAAAAGAAGAATGTCACTTTCATCCAGATGTGAGCAGATGCTCAAGAAGACATTCTTCAGTGAGACTGCAAACCAATAACATGATTGGGTGCCTCAAAGCTGTTCCTCCACAAGTGCTTCATTTCCCCCATAATGACAGTGTGTTAAGTTATCCACTAAGCTCTCAGAACAGCCATAAAAATTATACTTTACAATGATATAGATAGTGTCATGTATATAGCCCTAGAGGTATATTCAATATTACACTTTCTGTCTGATTTACAAGTTAAAAATGCTTCTATACTAAAAAATATTTTTTTCTAAAACTGAAAATAGCAGCAGCAATACTGGCTTAATACAAAAGTGTTTACATTTGAAACTTTTTCTTAAGATTAACCTGGAATTGGATTTCATATTCAACTGTTTTAGGGTTTAAGAGCCAAACAGTTGAAAAGGTAAGTCTAAAAAAATTAAGAAAAATCAACAGCAGCAAACCCACTCTGAAAATATAACCTAAACACTTAACTAAACTTTTCTTACTAGCATGACAAGATAAATTCTGCAAAGTCAGAGCACTTTAATGAAGGATTAGAGAGAATAGAACAGGATGGGACAACCCTGGGCTTCTGTTAAACACAAGGAAGAACTTGTTTATCTAGCCAGTTTTTAATTTTATATCCCATTATGACACTACTAAGGACAGATGACAGTGTAGGTATATAATTCCCTAAAACTAGTATAGATTTTTAAATGTAATTTTGTTCTATCAAGGTGGAATTCAGAGGGCACCTATAATTCTGTAGAACTGTTTCAAAGGATTCACTTTATACCCAAACAAAATTTTAGTCCTGATCCAAAGGCCTCTGAAGTCAATGGAAAGAAGCTGATTGACTTCAATGGACTTTGGACCAGGCTCTTTGTCTGAATGTTAGGTCCACATTTTCAAATAATTGCCAGTATAGCCTGATCTGAAGCCCACTGAAGTCAACTGCCATTTTCCCACTGATTTTAACAAACTTTAGATCAGGTCTTTAGTGTGGGGGTTACATATATTCTTTTGCCTGAGTAAATGTGAATGTGCCTACAAATGTGAACATATTAATGAAGGCCATTTGATAATTTGGCCCTTAAAGTCTCTACATAAAAGACTGTACGCCAAGGGTCAATTTGGCCAGTTATATTTTCATGAGTGACTGGAGAAAGATATCCCTTATCTTGAACATAGTGTAATAACATATTAGCTTTCAAGTAATGGTAATATAATTTATGAATTATACATAGGAATGAACAGTCTTGGGTTAAATCACCAGCTGATTCAAAGGGAAACTAAAACAAAGTAAGAAAATATATGTTAAAAACGGGTCGGGTGTAATGTTATAAATTAAATATTGTATACAATGCTCAGTGATATGTTACTGCACTAATATCAAAGAAAATGAGAAATTAGTGCAGTCTTTAGAACACAGGTAATAAATATGCTCCCATAGGTGAAGCTCCACAAAGATATGTGGCCAGGGGTGTTGTGCACTAGCTGAAGTTTCTTTGCATGCAATACAGTACGCTAATCCAACCTGGAGGTGATAAAGACATAACTAATTGCAGTGAGGTTCATATCTGCAAGGCAAGGGCACAACCTCTTAGCCAAGCAAATTAGAAGAAAGACTTCTTGTCTATTTGAATATTCAGAACCAGTAGTGGATCCAATAGGACCCCACTACACTGCAAAACCTGGCAACAAAAGTACAGGGCATGCCTCATACATTAAAATGTCCATTTTGCCAAACCAGCAGCATCACCTCTGTTTAATCTAGATTGACCCTCTACTAGCTAGTTCTTATCGAAGTGATAATATTAGCGAGTAGGTTTGCCAATTTTGGTTGGACATATTCCTGGAGGTCCCATCACATGACAAAAGATTAATCTTTAATTTCTGGAGACTCCAGGACAATCCTGGAGTGTTGGCAACCCTATTAGCTAGACACTGGAAGTCCTTAACACCCTTAAAATTAGGGCTATGACAGTGGCAGCTTCTAATAATTATCATTATTATAAAACGGATGTAATATTGTATAGCTTTAAAATACTCAAACATTCATCCTCACAACATCCTGCTGAGATAGGCTGGAACTGCTATCTAAGTTTGTGAATGAGGAAATAAAACACACAGAGGTCCAAATTGTCAGCTGCTGCAAATCACCTACCATTGAAGTCAATGGAACTACAGTAAATTTATACCAGCTCTGATTCTGGCCCAGAGAACTGAACTGGTTTGCCTGAGGCTACTTAAAAAATGAATGGCAGAATTTGTATTAGAATTCCTGATCCCATGTCTCATGCTTAGTCAACTAGTGCTGGCTTCTAGGGTCTGCCTATATTTAACAAGTATATCTCTCATTTTCAGAGCAGTTACATGGAGACTAATACACATTTTCAGCCAGTATTATTCTCTTGACAAAGCTACATCAGATGCCCACATTTTGGGACAGCTATTTTATACTCCATCTTTAATTAAAAACTCCTTAGCTCCTTTCCTGTGTTGATCGCTACTACTGTTCCATCTGCAAGACTGAGGATCTATGGAGACAATTCTAGGAAAAAAAACAAATTAACAGTATTGCCACTCTTGTGATTGTTATCACAACTCTAGCAATTTTGGGGTAGTTTTTTACTTGTTCCATGAAAACTCAATGAAAGGCTTCCAACTCACAATTTTTCCACTTCCTATTACTGTAAAAGGGGCTGAAGCCACCAAGATGGCCACCATTTCTTGCCAGTCTGTCTGCTTTTGGAAGTGAGGTTGCCCTTAATAAAGCTGGCTGTCACCTCTTACTGTTTTCAGTTAGACTGAAGCCATGTTCACAGGCAAAATGACTGCCACTCAATGATTTAGGGACTGAACAGGACACAGGGACTGTGAGGAGCATCAGAGATCTTGGGAAAGGTGGATGGAGAGAGTAAAGGGAGAGCAGGGGCGCAGGGAAACGTGGGGACTGGTGAGAGGCTAAGTGGGGTGCAGAGGGTAGTGCTGGGGGTGGTAAATGGAGGGGATAGAATGGCAGCTCTCTCACCCTGGTGGTAGCAGTGGGTAAGGGGAGTCCCCTTCAAGCAGCCAGGAGAAGGCAGTGTTGCAACGTTGTCAACTCTTGTGAACTGACCACAAGTCACAAGATTTTGGTGCCTGCAGGAGGTGCTGTCACAATGACCTGAGAAGCTCCTCTGATCCCATGATTTTCAGGGCTGGGCATGCAGGCAGAGCTTGATGCAAGTGCCTCAGGGCTGGGTCAAGACAGTAACAGGAGATGGAGGGCAGTTCTCCATCTTAGGAATGAGAAGAAGATAAGTGAAGTCTCCACCTGAGCAGCCAGGGAGAGGCGTGTGTTTCAGGTTGATTTTTCAACCTGAAATTATCAAACACACATTGGCAGAGGAATAGAAGGGAATTTAAAAGTAAAAAAATAAAATAAAATATAATAAAAAAACTAAAACCATGTTATTTTAAAAAATCTCATGATTTTCTGGGCCAATCTCATGGTTTTTGAGGGGCTGACTCACGGTTTATGACCCCTTCAGGTCGGCAAATACCCCATTAAGGCCAAGATTTTAAAAAATGGGTAATAATTTTAGATCCTTTTTCAGGTGTTCATTTTGAGGGATGTTTAAAAAACAGGCACAAAATGTCTGAAGTTGAACACTCTCAAACTGAATTACTAAGGTCCTCCAAATACATTTCCTTCTCAGATCCATGGTTATTCTCCTTTATTCCTCATTTCTTTTGTGCTTCTGTGTATTCTGGAATGTAGACAAGAACCTGTACTTGATTTTTTTATATAACAGCTATCTACTTGATATCATACATAGTGGCATACAGTCCCTACTAGGATTCATAGTTTCTGATGTTTTAAAGATCCCCATGATATAACGAGGGCAGTCTAAGTACCTGAATTTGATCCTGTAAACAGTTGGAGTTCCCCAGATATTGTTAAGTAACCTAGTTGTCAAGTGTAATTTTAAAGATTCTACCCCATTTAAAAAAAAAGTTTAAGAAAAGTCTTTAGAATGCTTAAAAATCAGTGCCACATATCATGGGGAAAATGTTTTGTACTAAGATAATTACTTTTGAACTGAATGGTTGCTGAAGAAATTCCTTGATCTTCAGACATGGAGGACAACAGGACTATATATAGATATTTACAGTTGGTTCCTGAATCCATTAGTAAGCAAATTAAAAGAAAATTTATTTTATCAAGAAAAAAATCTCATTCTAAGACTAGGAAAATATAGTCTCTTATTTGAGAGTCATTATTATGGTATGATAGGGCTGTATAAAGATAGTAACAATAGTCCTGAAAGCTTGTTATTTAGAATTTGGCTAAACATTTCCCCTCTTTCTTAAGTTCAGGGATTACATTTTTTCTAGAGCATTCTCTTAATTAGTATTGCAACTAACTGTATTTTGAGTGCTTGTGTTGTTTTTCTAAGTTTAGTGTAGAATTTTCCAATTCAGTTATTTTGGCTAATCTTTTGCTTTCTTTGTACAGAACAAAGTAGATCATATATCCCCACAAGAACTGCTTTGCCACTCTTCCATGATATGTCAGCAATAGCTTTTAAAAAAAATCTGTACATGACAGCAGTTTTTCTTTTTAAAACACAATTTTCACTGTCTAATGGGAAGAGTGACTGAAATAGCTCAGACTTATTCTCATACATGTAATGCTATTTTTTCATGCGTGAAAGTATTGTAATGTTCAAGGGAGCAATTAAAATTGTTCTGCTGTGCAGTAATAAAGAATATGATTCTCAATTCAAGTGCCAGCCAAGGATGTGATCATCTCAGTAAACTCACAGAGCACTAAGTGTCTGGGTCTTTTAATATGCTATATGTTTCTATACTCTGAAAATAATTAACTTTATTTATTTAAAAACAAATGAAAAATATTTTAAACAATATGCATGGTGATACACCAGTACAATAATACAGCTTAGTAGGGGCAAAAATAAGTTGAGCAATCCAATTAAGAATGTATAAATTTAAACAATGACTTTTCACTGTTTACAAATTTAGTTCCCGGCATGTTTTAATTTGCTTTCACATACTGTAAAATGTATTAGGTTTTTGGTGCCTTTCCAAGCCCCATCGACATTTTATTTTTCTACTTATGAAGACAAATTTACTCTCATTCATCCCTCTGTTACATTTTAATGTTTACCCAAATATTGTGCTCATGAGGGTTATATTTCTAGGATTCAATTTCAGTGTTTAAATCTGCAGTGATTCAGAGGGTTTCACAGAACAGTGCCATCGATGTGAAGGCATTCCTGTGAAACATTATCTCTTCAGGATTTCCCTTCAGTCCTCTCATGGCACACTTACCAGTATTTCTCACATTTTCAGAGATCTAGTTTCTTGTTTAAAAAAATATAGACAGAAAACTTGAGAGAGAGAATTTTGGCAGATATCTGCATTAAAATAAACTGCAATCATTTTAGCACACACAAAGCACATCAATACATGTACTAATTCTTCCACAAGGAAGCACTGTAAAAAATTAGTGTAACTTGTAACTTTTTTTTTCTTCCCAAACTGTCATTTATACACAGCTCCGAGAAAACACATTCATAAGCTTTGTGTTCTACCAGCGATTCTGAAACTACACACCAAAGAAGGGCGATGGTGAAATCAGGCATTCCAGAATATAACTGAGTACTCTGGAAGAACCAGATGAGACTACGGAAATCTTATCTTCCAATTTTCTTGAAAGTTTAATTCAACCTTTCTAACCTTTATATGTGAAAAACAAATAGCAATACTCCAAACCACCAGAGGGAAGAAGGTACAACATATTGTTCAGAATACTAGTAACAGCTTTATGGATATTGGTTCTTATAGTGTTCCTTCCATGTATTATGGACATTTTAATGTATTAAATATACTGCCAGAGAAAACCAAGTCTACCCTACGTCAGAACTAGAGATAGGCTAAATCAGAACCCCAGATCCAAACGTCACTGAACTTTACAGCTTGAGTCCAGTTCTAGTAAGAATGGAAAGATACGAAGAAGCATCTCTTTGAGCAGGCTACTTAAGATGAAGTTACCAATGAACCGTTCCAGCAAAGCACATTATAATCCTTCCAATTTCGTAAGTATTACGTCTGGCACACAATAGGAGATAGTCTTTTCATGGCCAGATCTTGAGTTCCTTGTAAGTCCATAAGAAGAATTTGGCCATAGACTTCACTAGAACCAGGTTTTGGCTCATTTTTCTAATTTAGAACCTGATTCAGCAAAGCACTTAAACACATGCTTAATGTAAAGCAAGTGCTTTACTGAACAGGGATGGACTTAATCATGCACATGCTCTGTCACAACACAGGGGCAAGGGAGTTCTAAAGCAGAAGGGCCTTCACAGAATATTGCTTTCAACTGCATTAACTGCATTGCATTACCCTGTAGATTGGTGGTGGAGAAAGGAGAGAGAATCAAGAGATCAGTTAGTCTCCTCTAACTCCGTGGAGCCAGAGTCAGGTAGAGGAGAAAGGGCTTCTGCAGGGTTGGGTGCTGAGGGAGAAGGGAAAAGGGGGTGAAGAGAGCCCGCGCGGGTAAAAAGGAAACATGAGGAGTTTGTCTTCTCTAGTGTTATAAAACACAATGCACTTTAATATTGATATTTAAAATGATAGCTTTGGAGAAATGTCTTTCCCTAAAATTAAAGGAGAGCATATCCTAGTCATTCATTGTAAGAGAGGGGGTCAGAGAAAAAAGAAAGAAGGAGGGGAGTGTCAATATGCATATGTAAAAAAATTATAGAATAAAATCATATTACATATGCAGTTAAATTAGCTGATTGGAAAGTACAGACTCAGCACTTTAAGCTGCAGTTTGGGAGAAAACTCAGGATTCTTGATCTCTGGCCCAGGAACTCAGGAGGTGAACTTGTTAACATCGGAATGGTGGTGGGAGAGACAATAATATAAGTTTCCACCCTCTTTAAGCTGGCTAATAGATGAAGCTGCATTTTCAGCAGCCTCAGAGTAATCCATCTCTTGATTAAAAATAAACTGTTCATGCTAAAAGCCAGAATGTTTATAAAATATTCTGAAATTCTGAAAGTCTCAAAAAACAGGCACATCATATTTTGTTTACAACACAACACAGCTTGAAAAATAAAATGAGCCTTCAATTAAACTGACTACACAAATTAAGCTGACTACATCATTTTTTGTTTAAATATCTGAGGTAAACTCAATAGGTATCCTTTGTGAATGTATTTCCAAGGAGAACAAGAGGGTTTTTTTAAAGTTATTAAAGCTAGCTTTGTTTAGTGTTTCTAAATGGCATAAAGAAACTCAAACTGAATGTGTATTTGGGCAATTTCACACTGTCTTTTTGTCAATTTTACTGTGGGTGATCAAGCAACACATATAATGATCAAATCCAGTGATAATGAAATAACCATTGTCTTTAATCTTTTCCTGTATGATATACTTCTGTGTTTCCTGGGAAAGTGTTACTTCACCATTTGAGTAATCAGAGTGCAAGCTAATGGTATAATTTATTATTCAAGTCAATTATATTATTCAAGTCAATTATTATTATAAAGTCAATTACTTGTTTAATTCATTGTTCATAATTCAATATCAACAATATTCATTGTTTTAAAAATGTAATTATTTCCATTTTTTCCTGTATAATAAACAAGAGCTATAAGTACATGTGGTGTAGGTAATGGGATAAAAATGCCTTTTCAAACTTGCAGTATTAGATTTAAAATAGGAGAACAGAGGAAAGTTAGGATAGAAACAAAGACCAGATTGCTAAACCAACTGCCTGGACCTACAGCTGGAATAACAAGGATAATTAAGATCTGGATGTCTGCCATCCTGTATAATAATAATACATTCCATGTGCTTTTTTTATCCAAAGATCACACAGTGCTTTAGAAAGGTGGTTTAGTATTATAAACTCCATCACAGAGGGAAACTGAAGCATAGAAATGTTCGACTTGCTCAAGGTCACACAGCCAGCCAGTTTCAAAGAAGAAAACAGAACCCAGATCTGTTCTTTCCCAGCCCTCTGCGCTTAACTAATGCACTACTCTGCCTCTCCAACACATATTTCAGAAAGTTTACACTCATCTGTCAGGATACACAGAGTGAATCCGAGTGTCCTTTTGCGGAACTGAATTGTACAGCCAACAGCATACTCGAGGAAATAAGCGTAGTCTACAAAGACTGCAAACTGAAAAGACAAAGCTTTAAGTACGTTCTATTTTCAGAGTATTTTGCACCTTGTCATAATCTTTTCTGGTTGATCATTTTAGTGATAATGGAGCTCCAATAAAGTCTCTTTTAACTCCCCACACTTTTCAAAGTCAGAGAGAGACAAATATGAGAAGAAAATTGTATTCTTTTTAAGATTACTGTATTTAAATAGCATAGCAAATGCTTTGCACAAAGATAGACTCTTGAAGAGCTGAATCTTAGGTGGCAAAAAAGGGACAGATTCAACTGGGGATCAAAGTGGAGATTTAATCTGAGATGTGACAAAATGCCAATGATATGCACCTGCTGAAAGGGAAGTTGGTTATTTCTGAAAGAAAGTGAGAGAAAGAGGAAGGGAGGCTGGTTTTCACAACAAATACATTACTTATCCAAGGAGGACCTTAAAACTCCTCTTCTTTTAACTATGGTACTGGAAAGTAATATCTAAGTGTTGACACATTATTTAACAGGTAAATATGCCTGGGAGACTCATTTGTACACTTGCATTTATACAAGACCCTCATCTTTATATAAATTATAAAAAAAATTTAAATACAAAGGAGATGAAATAAGACAAATGATAAAAAATTTGAGGTTTTTAAGGCCTGGCTTGACAAAACCTTGGCTGGGATGATTTAATTGGTGTTGGTCCTGCTTTGAGCAGGGGATTGGACTAGATGACCTCCTGAGGTCTCTTCCAACCCTAATATTCTATGAAGATTACCTCTAGAAAGGCAGAGTGAAGTTTCTATACTAGATTTTAAAAAAATTAGTTTTATGTGCCGAGCCAACATTTCCATTATACAGCTATATTTTTCATGAATTTATAATGATAAATATTTGGTCTACCCTAAAACACTGCCCAGTCCTCAGCACTAATGCACATATTTCTCTTTTACAAATATTTCAATAACTATTGTGCTAAATTTAAATAAAATGACTTAATTGACTTCAGAGAGACTTAGTGGGATAATTCCCATGACTGGAGTACCAGCATTGAGGGATATCGCTTGTTCCGAAAGGATAGGTATGGGAAAAAAGGAGGAGGTGTTGCGCTGTATGTTAGGAATGTATACACTTTCTCCGACGTCCAAGGGGAAGCGTGTGACAGACCTACTGAGAGTCTCTGAATGAGGAAAAGAACAGTAGCAATGTTATGGTGGGGGTCTATTATAGACCACCAAATCCAGAAGAGGAAGTGGATGAGTTATTCTACAAGCAGGTAACAAACATTAGCTAGTACTAATAGGGGATTTTAACTTCCCTGATATCTGTTGGAACACCATTGCAGCAAAACATAATACATCCTGCAAATTCTTAGCATCTGTTGGGGACAGCTTTCTGATTCAGAAAGTTAAGGAAACAACTTGGGGATTGTCCATTTTGGATCTGGTTTTGACCAACAGGGATGAATTAGTTGTGAACATGAAGGCAGTCAGGAATTTGGGAGGAAGTGATCATGATCTGATAGAATTCAATATCCTATGGAAAGGAGGATATGGGAACAGCAAAACAAGGACACTGGCCTTTAGAAAGGCAGATTTCAATCGACTCAGAGAAATAAGCCAAGTCCCATGGAAAGAACAATTTGGAAGAAAAGGAGTCAAGGGGGCTGGCAGTTCTTAAAAGATGTAATACTAGTGGCTCAACATCAAGCTATTCGGATACAGAGGAAAGATAACAAAAGCCACAGAAGGCCCATGTGGCTGAACAAGTAACTTTTTAGCTATCTAAAAACCAAAAGGGATACATACAGGAAATGGAAGGAGGGACATGTCACCAAGGAAGTATACATAGGAATAGCATGAGAGTATAGGAACAAAATCAGGAAAGACAATGCCAAGAATGAGTTATAGCTGACAAGAAATGTTAGAGACAACAGAAAGGGGTTCTTTAAATATGTCAGACAAAAAAGAAAGATCAGGAATGCGGTGAGTCCGTTGCTCAATGGAGAAGGTGAGCTGGTAACGGAAGATGATAGGAAGGTAGAACTGCTCTATGACTACTTTGCTTCAGTCTTCTAAAAAAAAAATAAAACAACATGTGACTGGATGACTAGTGACATTACCACAGACAATAAAGGGGAAGGGATGCAGATCGGGAAAAATAAAGAACATGTCAGAGATCTTCTGATCAATTTGAATGAATTCAAATCAGTGGGGCTGGATGCTATTCACCTGAGGGTACTGAAGGAATTAGCTGAAGAAATCTCAGAGCCACTGGGAATAATGTTTACAAACTCATGGATGACAGGAGAGGTCCCAGAAGACTGGAGAAGGGCTAACGTAGTGCCCATCTTTAAAAAAGAGAAAAAGGAGGAGCCAGAAAACTATAGACCCATCAGCCTGACTTCAATACCTGGGAAGCTTCTAGAGCAATGTATAAAACATTCAATTTACAATACCTGGCGGATGAAGGGGTAATCACTAGCAGCCAGGATGGATTTACCAAGAACAATCATGCCAAACCAGCTTGATTTCCTTCTTTGACAGGGAAACTGATGTGGTGGACAGGGGGAATGCGGTGGACATAATATACCTGGACTTCAGCAAGGCTTTTGACACAGTCCCACATGACATTCTGATTGGAGAAGTGTGGGCTCGACAGAACTAACCAGTTATGTATCCATTTATGGCAAATAATTACAAACAAAAAATAACTATTAATGAAATGATGTCGAATTGGGATGGAGGTCTCAAGGGGGGTTCCACAGGTATTTGTTCTGGGTTCGGGTGTTGTTTAACATCTTTATTAATGAGCTGGACGTCGGTATAGAGAACATACTGATCAAGTTTTTAGATGACACAAAGCAGGGGGGTTGCCTATACTTTGGAGGATAGAGCTAAAATTCAGAGAGATCTTGATAAATTGAAGAACTGGGCTAGACAATAACATGAAATTGCACGAAGACAAGTGTTAGGTATTACCCTTAAGAAAGAAATACCAAATGCACAAATATAGACTGGGGGAAAACTGGCTTGGCAGCAGCACTGCTGAGAAGTATCTGGGAGCTGTGGTGGATCACAACCTCAACATGAGTCCGCAAAAAAAGCAAATGCAATTTTAGGTTGTATTAACAGAGGCATAGCATGGAAGTCATGGGAGGTGATACTACTGCTCTATTTGGTGCTGGTTAGGCCTCAGCTGGTCACCAATCTAGAGAAAGGATGTAGAGAAACTGGAATGAATCCAGAGGCAAGCGATAAACATGATCAAAGGAACGGAATGCAAGCCATATGAGCAAAGGCTGAAGGAACTGGGTATGCTTAGTTTAAAAAAGATGAGATTAAGAGGATACATGATAGCGGTCTTCAGATACTTGAAAGGCTGCCATCAAAAAGATGGAGAAAAGATGTTCTCTTTTGCCACAGAGGGCAAGACAAGAGGTAATGGGTTCAAACTACAGCATAACAGATTTAGATTAAATCTCAGGAAAAACTTCCTAACTATAAAAACAGTAAGATAATGGAACAGACTGCCTCGGAAGGTTATGGAAGCTTTTCACTGGAAGTTTTCAGAAGGAGACTCGATAGCCATCTGTCTTGGATGGTTTAGACACAACAAATCCCCTGCATCTTGGCAGGGGGTTAGACTAGATGACCTTTGCGGTCACTTCTAATCCTATGGTTCTATGAAATACTAGAATCCACTCAGCCTCAATTTTTATCTAACTGAAGAACAAACAAATCTGTAAGCCATTTAACAGTAAGATTGATTTCCTACTCTCTTCACTTTTGCTCATGCACTGGGTTTTTAACAAGACCAGAGTCACAGATGGAGTGTCTGCTTGCATACCCTTTGCCTGAGATATGAAGAGTGAAAATGTGAGTATTTCTTAGATTCATAGGTATTAAGATCAGAAGGGACCATTATGATCATCTAGTCTGACCTCCTGCACAATGCAGGCCACAGAATCTCACCCACCCACTCCTGCAATAAACCTCTCACCTATGTCTGAGCTATTGAAGTCCTCAAATCATGGTTTAAAGACTTCAAGGAGCAGAGAATCCTTCAGCAAGTGATCCGTGCCCCATGCTATGGAGGAAGGTGAAAAACCTCCAGGGCCTCTTCCAATCTGTCCTGGAGGAAAATTCCTTCCCAACCCCAAATATGGCGATTAGCTGAACCCTGAGCATATGGGCAAGTTTCACCAGCCAGATACCCAGGAAAGAATTCTCTGTAGTAACTCAGATCCCACCCCTTAATATTGTAGTGGGATTTGGACATATAAAACTGAAAAAACCAACAAGCAAGAATCAAAGATTTAGAAATAAATCTGAATATACAAGTGGTTCTTGGCTTCTTCATGTATTCAGCCTGGTCAAAAACAAAAAAAATTAAGTTCCCTTTAGGAGACAAATATTTTTATCTTACAAAAGAGAAAAGGAGAAAATTTTATAGTTGACTGAAAGATATACACTGCAAAAAGAATCTATGTAGAAAAATTAAGGTAGTAATAATATTAATATTCTTGGATATAAAATTAACTTTATTTACATAACATTCATGCTCAAAGGCTCTAAAATGAAAAACACAGTACTGCCAACCCCAAAAGTTCAACAGACCTCCCCAAAATCATGAGATTCTTTTAAAAAAAAAGATTAAATCATCCTTTTTGGTCTGTCTTTTGTTTTTTGAATGTTCCTTGCTCAATCCTGATGAGTCTGTGTGACAATCACAATGTTGTCATCATATTTTGAATCCGGCAATTTTGGGCCCCGCAGCAGTTTTCACTGGAGGAACTATCTGAGACTGGCACCTCCTTGTGCTAGATACTATACAAATACATAGTAAGAGAGAGTTCCTGCCATGACGAGATTAATCTAGTGCAAAGCATAGTGGTGAGCTTGCAATATGAGAGGTAGAACTAGGACCAAACTTGTCTCAGAGTGACTAGCAAACATCCAATAGATGAGAACAATTTTTAATCCCTGCTAAGCAGGATTCAAATTGGTGACCAACATAGCAGGGGCGTGCGCATGAATTTAAATTTGAATATTTTTGGAGGGGCATGTTAAACATATACAAATGAAAGGTTAGCATGACACCCTCTCCCCCATTTCTCGAGACGCCTCTGGCAGGGATGCCCAGCCACGAGGAGGCAGCAGCTCCCCCTGCAGCAGGCACTCTCCATGTCCCTGTAACCAGAGCAAGGAGGAAGCAGCAGGGCAGCTGGCTGCAGGGTCCTCCCCTACCCCTACAGCTGCAGTCCGCAGCTTCTCCTTCCCTGCTGCTGGAGTCCCAGCGCTGTGACCTGCTTTGCAGATGCCTGCTGAGGTGAGTCAGGGGCTGGAGGCACAGGCAACAGGTAGGACTGCCAACAGTAGGGAAGGAGAAGCAGCAGGCTGCAGCCGTAAGGGGAGCAGCTCAGCCGGCAACCGCCCTGTTGCTTCCTCCCTCACCGGACTTCAGGAACACACAAAGATTTGGGGTGGGGTTTGGGGGGTGGCAGGGAGTATTGGTCGGTGCCCCTGGTTGCCCCTCCTTTGTGCACATTCCTGGATGATAGGCTTTATAACTCATTAGCAGTATCTGGAGGCATCCAGTCCCTTATAAGTGCTGATGCTGAGAATGAATATTGCTTTCACAATAACTACGTTTATTAAATGAAGTTCGGGCCTATCTGAAGCTTACACAGGCATGATCTCCCACTTTCTATACACAGACAAATTCTCCCACACACTGTTGTCAGTCTATACACCCTATTCTTAAAGGACAACTCCTACTTACCAAATACAAATAATTAAAATGCAAACGTAAAACTAATATTAACACAATATCCAAATTCACTTATAAAGGGTTTTCAATAAAAAAATAATTCCAACAATTACTCCCGGCTCCTTACACAAACTGTATAGTACACACACACACACACTTTTTTCAAACCCTACCTCCCCACAACCCACCAATGGAAAATCAGGAGCATTTTGAACTACAAACTTCAGATCCCCAAAACAGACCTCGTCCACTTCAGCTATAGGTAAGGCCCTACTTGAAATGTTGGATGATTGTCAAATAATTGTGGCTGAATTGTGGACAAGACATGGGAAAATTGTGGAAAAGTAATAATGGACCTTTATTAATTGCAGTAATTTGGGAAAGCTGAAGTAGACCTATTTGTTTAAGAAAAAATTACTGAAAAAATATATCAGGGGGTAGCTGTGTTAGTCTGTATCCACAAAAACACCAAGGAGTCCGGTGGCACCTTAAAGACAAAGATTTATTTGGGCATAAGCTTTCGTGGGCTAGAACCCACTTCATCGGATGCCTCCATGCATCTGATGAAGTGGGTTCTAGCCCACGAAAGCTTATGCCCAAATAAACCACACATCTGATGAAGTGGGTTCAAGCCCACGAAACCTTATGCCCAAATAAATCCGTTAGTCTTTAAGGTGCCACCGGGCTCCTTGTTGTTTTTGTGGAACAATATAAACACTCAAGTATTATGTTCTGCCTGCTAATTTTTTTGATAACCAAACATTTTGATGCAGCTATATTACAGTAATTAATACACAGGCTGACAGCGGGATTCTGGCCACCAGCTGGTGGGGCTGACAGCAGGAGCCTCAGCTGGCAGGTGGCTGGGGCTCCCACTGTCAGCCGCCCAGCTGATAACATTGTAGTGGAAGCATAATATTGCAGGATCCATAATATCACACATTAAGTAGGGCCTTTAGCTATAGAAGTAATTAGTGGGAGAAAGCATGCTGACCAGACCATACAGGCAGATGCAACACGCATATTGCCAACAGGTTACACAAGTATTTGTGAAACAATAGTGGGTGCAGGGCATCAGGATTCTTGGTTCTAAAACTTACACTTCAGAGTTTAAGTCAATCTATAATTATTAGAAGTGTCTTATTGTACATGGGGGCAGATTATCCAGCATTTGCCTACTGCATAATTTGTACTCCTTCCTCTTAAGCATCTGGCATTGGTTACTGTCCTGAACAGCATACTGGACAAGATGGACCTCAGGTGTGATACAGCACAGCAATTCCTATCTTCCAGTTGCAGAGGACCTGAGGAGTAGCCTCTTCATTGAGTTTGTAAAGAAGCCAGAATCAGGAGGAAATCTATGATGTGTACTTTCTCTGCCCATAAGGGACTCTTTTAAGCTGTACTTGGTTAGAATTTGGACTCAAGTATCCATAAACAGCAACACAAAATGATAAAGTAATTACAGGACAACAAGATTTTATACTGCATTAATAAACTTACTCATACAGCATCACGTATAAAATAAACAAAGCAACTTCAATATAACAAATAATAGAGTAACAGAGAACAACAAAAATCAATAAAATAACGTGAAGGGTCTGGCTTAAACCATCAAGGCCAGGAAATTCAGAGTTAAATCTGCAATCCTATTTTAAAACATTACTCTCTGATGATCCCTATAATACATAGGAAATGCATGCAGATTAAAGGTAGTTTCAGCCTACACTTTGAATTTTAGGACTTTCATCAGTGTAAGACAGATAATAAACAATGTTTAAAATTAGTTTGTGTATGAATATGTTAATATTTTAGACACAATGTTCAGAAACAAAACAAGAACTACCAATT
Source organism: Dermochelys coriacea (assembly GCF_009764565.3). Lineage (NCBI taxonomy): Eukaryota > Metazoa > Chordata > Testudines > Dermochelyidae > Dermochelys > Dermochelys coriacea. The sequence continues at coordinate 200,870,275 of NC_050069.1, forward strand.
CAAATTTGCTCTTTTATAATTTATGAAATGGAATGGGGGAACCCTGCTTTCCTTTTGCAACTGACCTTGATAACAGCTGCTGATGCCGCTTTGCAAAACTGCTGAATATTAATCTTTTTAAAACATTGTATCCTGCAGACACTTTCTAAGTTTTCCTTCTACACTAGCAGATGAAGCAAACAGATTAAAATCAAAATGATCTGGACAAACTGGAGAAATGGTCTGAAGTAAAAAGGATGAAATTCAATAAGGACAAATGCAAAATACTCCATTTAGGAAGGAATAACAGTTGCACACAAACAAAATAGGAAATGACTGCCTAGGAAGAAGTACTGTGGAAAGGGAACTGGGAGTCCTAGTGGACAACAAGCTAAATATGAGTCAACAGTGTAACACTGTTGAAAAAAAAAAGCAAACATCATTGTGGGATTTATTAGCAGGAGTGTTGAAGCAAACACAAGAAGTAATTCTTACGCTCTACTCCGCACCTATTAGACCTCAATTGGAATACTGTGCCTGCTCTGGGTGCCACATTTCAGGAAAATTGGAGAAGGTCCAGAGGAGAGCAACAAAAATGATTAAAGGTCTAGAAAACTTGATCTATGAAGGAAGATTGAAAAAATTGGGTTTGTTTAGTCTGGTAAAGAGAAGACTGAGAAGGGACATAACAGTTTTCAAGTACATGAAAGATTGTTAAAAAGAGGAGGGAGAAAAATTGTTCTTCTTAACCTTTGAGGATAGGACAAGAAACAATGGGCTTAAATTGCAGCAAGGGAGGTTTAGGTTGGACATTAGGAAAATTTTCCTGTCAGGGTCCATAAGCACTGGAATAAATTGCCTAGGGAGGTTTTGGAATCGTTAGAGATTTTTAAGAGAAGGTTAGACAAGTAACTGTCAGGAATTGTCTAGATAATACTTAGTCCTGCCATGAGTGCAAGGGACTGGACTACATGACCTCTTGAGGTCCCTTCCAGTTCTAGGATTCTATGAAACACCACAAGGTAGTACAGATTCCATTGAGACTGTACAGTGCTGTGGGAGTTCTCCAAAACCATTTTGGAGTCAATATCGTTACATGAAGGCTAAATGCAGTTCTGACTGAGTCACAGGATTCTTTTACCTCTTTGCTTTCAAACACAAGGGCCCTGAAAAATATCTCAGATTCTCAACAAAAATATCAGGCACAAAATTATGGCTGACCTTGAGGAAAATGGGTAGAGGTGGAACAACAAAGTGCCAATTGACCCCTAGAATCTAACTTCTCATTCTTTTTCCCCACCCCCCACTGCTTACTGTGTAACTTTTCATAACAGACAGAATTTCTAGTCCATTAACCAACAGTTTGGGGAGGTACCAAGGAGCAGATGGAAGGAGGGCAATTGAAGATCAGCTTGTGTACAGGAAAGAACAAAGAAAAGGTTGCAGATAAAAGCTTGAAGGGAAGGCCAGGTCAAGTCATTTCATAATTCTGAAGCAGTTAAAAGTATTTCAAATTCCCCTTCTGTGCCTTAACAGAATCCAGGACTTTCTATAGCAGCCGAGCAGCTCATACGGTTATACAGTAAGAGAGCTCCAGCACCTGTTCACTGTTTCTTGTTAAGAGATTTTTAAATCATTTTTGGAATATTTCCACTTTTCATAACATGAACAAAATAGTAGTTGTTAAACAAGCTATTGGAATACTTAAATCAAAGAAAAAAACGTTGGTCTTTCTGGTTGAACCACCCTAGTGATATTCTAAATATTTGTTTCCTTAAAGCTAACGGCATATAGCTAGATATAAAATTTACCATGGAGTGAAGCCAGAAAACATTCTGTAAAAGTGTTGGTTGGCCACTTTCTAAGTTTAAATTTAACCTTTTAAAAAATCGAATCTCCTTCATTATAGATTTAATTGTTAAGGGAAAGTTTCTCGCACTTGCTCATCAGATTAATGCTACTTAAATTTAATGTGTCTACTGATGATATCAGTTTTCATGCCACAAACAAATGGAGCTGGGAAGACCTGAGATAATTATTTTTTGATTTGTTAAACACCATATTATTCCTACTCCTATGCTCTTTGCGACTGTTCTCTTATATACACAGTCCTCTTCCGCTTATGGTATTAACATATAGAACATCATATCATTGGACCACTTTGTTAGAAATCCAATAAAAATATTTATACATCTTCCATTAATTATCTGAAATCCTTTAATTTGTGTTCTTTGATTAACAATATAGCAGTGTGAGAAATATAAACATTATGGCAGTGTTTTATTAGCTGTCAAATTACTAATGTGAACAAATTAGCTCATGTTTGTATTCAAATCGTATTTTGTCTCCTCAGGATAAACGCCTCTAGTCTCTGGCATGAAGAGGAGGATGACTGAGAAAAAAATTCTCTTGGAGTGTAACTTTGTTAACCTTTCAACTACATGGAAGGGGATAAGAACTTCCCTCTTGAATCCCCTCAGGCCCAAAGACACCTGGCTGGCCCCACCCCACTTGTCACAGGGCCAGATTAAGGCACAGGCACTATTGGCCTGCTTTTAGAGACCCGTTACATGATGAGATCAGAATCTCAGCTTTCATTTAAAAAAAAAAAAAAAAAAAGGTTTTGGCCCCCATGTTTGCAAAGAAAAGGTTGAATATGTGAGCTGTGTATTAACTGAAGTTGTAACCTCTGTGCGAGTCTGCAAGGAGTCTTAAACAATAGACTTTCTCAATGGGGTGTTAACTCCAAGGCTCCCTGATCTGGGGTGTCCTGCCAACAGTACATCAGTAGAGGACTGTGTGGCTGGAGGAAAATGCAGCAGTCCTGGTCCATCAATCCATGCAGATACACCAGCTGCTGGGTTCCCTCTGCTGTCATGTCTGCCTCTCTATGGAGGCAAAAAGACCCTTGCTGCTCCCAACAGGAGAGAGAGACCATCCTAGCACTCCGGGGGTGCTGGGACTTCATGCTGATGCCCCTGACTCAAGGAGGGAAGGAGGCCTCACTGCCACTCTAAGTGGAGGGTGGGCCCATGAGACAGGGGTTGGATCTTCAAGAAGCCCAAGATTGCTTAAATCTGCCCATAATGCTCTCAATCCATTCTTTAGTTTTGTCTTCTGGAGAGGCAGGCTGTCTTTCTTCCTCCCTCTACTTCTATAGGATCTTGTCTTTAGCAAGTGGCAGCCAGGAGGCTCAATTCCCTCGGAGTCACCCTCATATCTTCATGGGGAAGTCTATCCCTCTGTGTTGCAGAAGCAGTAGTCTTTTAGGACTGAAATTCCACAGAGCAAATTGGGTTTGGTTGGTTTGTTTTTAAATGCGGAAACCCTGCCAATTAACTTGTTAGTAGCTCTCTCTGCTGCACCAGACAGAGGGGGGTTGTTATGGAAAGACTCCTCTTTCTTTCAGGCTGTCACAGATCCTAGGGAAAGGAGTGGGAGACAAGCTGGGAGGATTCTCTTTCCCCTCTATTTTGCAGAGCACAAGGTAGCAGGGTACATTTTTCTGCTCCCCTGATATAGTCAGATGGAGAAGAACTCAGCAGGTCCCACACAGTTCAAAGCCCCTGCAAACAGCAATAAACACTGCTGTTTTTCTCAAGATGGACAGGAGACAGACAACTAGAGTCTGGCATCTATTATTCAGGCAATATTTGACTAACAAATGAGGCAAATGAGGCTGTTATTTGGCAAATTTATTATTCTTTTCACCAGTCTCTACCAGAGATTCCAAATCCTCCATAGAGGAAGAAAAAAGACTGCATTTCTTACAACAGAAGATTTCAGTGTTACTCATTTGTAACTTGTTTCTCCTATTTTTAAAATTCTGTGAGGCACAAACATTTACACACCTAAACATGCCATTTATATATCAGAGGACTAAAGCAATTACATTAACCTTTTACACAGTACTGCACAGTCTGTATTATGCAAGCGCCGAGCAATAAATCACTTTCCTTCCCTTTTCTTTTAGCTGAATACAAAAGTAGTACCTGTAAAACTCAAGCACTCATATCTGAGACAGATATTGAAATTACTTATTTTGTCGATGCTGCTTTGTGATTGTGTATAAGCAGATCAGCATGAAATACAGTGTGAATGGTGTTTTGTAGATCTTTGAAAACACCAGCCTAGGAATGTGTACGTCTGGCATGATCACTACGCAGCACTCCTAAGCTGAGTTGCAGGACTTTCACAAAAGGACCACCTGCAGGACTTCCCCAGTATGCTCCTGGAGAGTCATAGGATAAGTCTACACCAGGCAGCTTCCCCGCCACCCCCACCGCTTACCTAGAGCGGCTCTGGCCCGGCCTGGCCCAGCCCGCTCCAGTGGCAAGGGCAGGCTCCCCGCCTGCCTGCCCTGCCCCCACACCGCTCCAGGAAGCGGCCGGGACCTGGGGGAGGGGAGGCACAGGGGTCTGTGTGTTGCCCTGGCCGTGCCTCCAGGGACCGCCTCTGAAGCTCCCATTGGCCGTGGTTCCCCGTTCCCAGCCAATGGGACCTGCGGGTGGGGGGGGGGGAGGGTCCTGGAGGCATGGCCAGGGCAACACACAGACCCCTGTGCCCTACCCCCAGGTTCCGGCAGCTTCCTGGAGCGGCGCGGGGTGGGGTGGGGGGAGCGGGGCAGGGCAGGGCATGGCAGGCAGGCGGGGAGCCTACCCTGCCCCTGGTGTGCGCAGGCTGGAGCCCCCGCCGCATCCTGCACCCCTTCTGCACCCCAACCCCCTGCCCTGAGCCCCCTGCTGCACCCCGACATCCTGCCCCGAGGCCCCTGCACCCCTCCTGCACCCCCTGGAGTTGGGATTTTGGGGGAAGGGGTTGGAATGGGGGCTGGGAAGAGGTGGGGCAGGGGCGGGGCCTCATAGAAGGGGTGGAGTGGGGGCGGAGCCGGGGCAGCAGTGGGGGGGCAGTGATGCAGCCCTCAGGCCAATGTACTAGTCCTCATGTGGCCCTCATGGTCATTTGAGTTTGAGACCCCTGGTCTATACTTAGGGTTGCCAATTTTGGTTGGATATATTCCTGGAGATTTCCTCACGACAATCTGTAATTAAAGATTAATCTTTAATTCCTGGAGACTCCAAGACAATCTAGGAGTGTTGGCAACCCTATCTACACTGCAGTTAGACACCTGTGGCAGGCCTATGCCAGCGGGCTTGGGTTCGTGGGGCTCGGGCAATGAGGCTGTTTAATTGCGGTATAGACGTTCCAAGCTCTGGGACTCTCCCACCTCACAGGGTACTAGAGCCCAGACGTCTACATTGAAATTGAACAGTCCCGCAGCTCGAGCCCAAGTCAGCTGCCATGGGCCAGCCGTGGGTTTTTAATTGCAGTGTAGACATACCCATAGAGAATTTGCAGACCTTAAGGCCTGAAACACTGACCATTAAGGCTGTGGCAAGGAGGGCAGAATAGGAGTTGGTTCCTGAAGAAGAAACCTCAGAGCATACAGTAATATATGCGCCACCTCAAAACAAACAAAAACAAAAAAAACCCAAACAAAATCAACTTCCCCAAGAAAAATCTCCCCAAGCCCCTATGTTAAAAGAACATTATTTAGATTGCCTAGTCCAGCATTGAAAGTTAAGAAATTCAAATTTATGTTTGTCTGTGCAATCTTAATGCTGGCCCTTTGTGCATCCTTTCTGTGCAGAGAATGAGGCAGTAGTCCTGTATGTGATCATGTAATTAAACACTGAATTAAACACTGCACATGTGCTAACAAATGGACAGATGGATCCAAGGGGCGCATTTGAGGGCAGCCCGACTCACCTCCTTCTCACTCCCCCATCCCAGAAGGTGGGATAATGTCTGCTCCAAGTGGTGCCCTTAGAGTGGAGGGATGGATCTAGGCGGTAAAGAGGGGAAGCTGACCTAACTCTCTCTGGGCTATGGGCAAGTCCCTAATTCACTATAATTGACATGGAGATGTGTCTCATTAAAGACAAATGGCTCTAACAGGCCAGCAAGCGAGAGCCCCTAGTCTTCTTTCTTATTCTTATGACTACCTAGTGGACTATCCATCCCAATTTCTATTAATCTATTTTAAAAGATAAGCAAAAGAAGCACATGCAAACATTAAGATTATGTGGGTTTATTGTTGATATGTTAACATTTATATATAAATAAAGTGCAGCTGTCAAGCTTCTAACAAGTTGCCAGTACATCTCTCAATAATGCAAAATGTCAGCATCCATGAATTAGGTAAGTGGTACCATTTTTGTTCATCCCAGTTTCTCTTGCCTTTTGCCTCTGAACAGGTCCTGATCCTTCAGAGATTTACACATGCACACAGTGTGTAAAATTAAACACATGAGCAAACCTTCGGAAGATTAGGGCATACATTTGAATTATCCAGGTTATTAATTTGTGTTATGGTAGCGTAACATATCTAATGGTTCTTGATTTTTAAGATATAACAACCTAGCTTTTTTTGGTGAGTTAAATTTTTATGTTTGCATGTGTCTGTCACATTTGAATTTTCTTGTGGCTACTTTTCTATTAACTACAGTAACTCACTTAACGTTGTAGTTATGTTCCTGAAAAATGCGACTTTAAGCAAAACGATGTTAAACAAATCCAATTTCCCCATAAGCATTAATGTAAATGGGGGGGTTAGGTTCCAAGGAAATTTTTTTTTTGCCAGACAAAAGACTATACACACACACACACACACAAATAAGTTTTAAACAAACAATTTAATACTGTACACAGTGATGATGATTGTGAAGCTTGGTTGAGGTGGTGGAGTCAGAGGGTGGGATATTTCCCAGGGAATGCTTACTGCTAAATGATGAACTAGCAATTGGCTGAGCCCTCAAGGGTTAACTTGTTGTTAATGTAGCCTCACACTCTGCATGGCAGGACAGACAGCTTGGCAGACAGAGACACACACCGTGTGTGTGTGTGTGTGGGGGGGGGGAGTACACTGCCTTGTTAAGTTAATCAGCAAGCTGAGACCGCAGCAGCTGTTGTCAGGAAGCTCCCTCCATCCTGAGCCCTGTCATGTGTCCCCCCTGCTCTATGGAGATGGGATAAGCGCTGTGCAGGAGCAGGGGGACACCCTGACATTAGCCTCCCTCTCCTGCCCTTGGTCCGTCTCCCCTCTCCCCCCCCAGCAAGCAGGAGGCTCTAGAGAGCAGCTCCAAGGCAGAGGGCAGGGACAGCACATGGCAGTGGGGGTGGAGACAGCTGAACTGCCAGCAATTGATAGCCTGCTGGGCGGCTGCCGCACAGGGAACTTAGGGGAGTGGGGAGCTCATAGGTGGGGGGGAGGGGCTGCCAGTCCACCCTGGTTCCAAGCCCCCACCAGCTAGCTGCAACAGGCTGATCTTCCTGCAAGCAGTGGACAAAGCAGGCAGCTGCCAAACTACGTTATATGGGAGCATTGCACAACTTTAAATGGGCATGTTCCCTAATTGATCAGCAACGTAACAATGAAACAACATTCATCAGGACAACATTAAGTGAGGAGTTACTGTACACTGGAATGCATTTACCTTGATCAGCAGTGGACAAGGAAACTAGAAATAATGTGATAAATTGTTTACTTCAAAACCAATAATTTAGAAACTTTAACCCTCCACCCCATGTTACCACAGTCCCATGCATGTTAAACTTTCATACTTCCTTTATGTCACTCCTTACAGCTCTGTATTACTGGTGTTTTCCTCCTTCTCATATTGACAAGAATACACAGTGATTTCTACAGATCATCATATAAATCTTTTTTAACACCACCACCAAGATATGGCAGTGGTGTGGCTTCTTCATCACTGGTCTTGGATACACATAGGAGAATTCAAAGAATGAATGGATAGCTAAAGAACTTTCTAGAAGAAGGTAATACAAAAAACTAACCAGAGATCTTAATATGTACTATTTCACAAACTTTTCTCTCTTTCTCCTTTTTTCCTCTCCTTCCTCAAGTGGATTGGTATTTATTATTATTATTATTATAGTAAATATGGCAGGCGACCAGCTTGGCTTAATGGTGAAATCCTAGCGGATCTTAAACATAAAAAAGAAGCTTACAAGAAGTGGAAGGTTGGACATATGACCAGGGAAGAGTATAAAAATATTGCTCGGGCATGTAGGAAAGATATCAGGAGGGCCAAATCGCACCTGGAGCTGCAGCTAGCAAGAGATGTCAAGAGTAACAAGAAGGGTTTCTTCAGGTATGTTGGCAACAAGAAGAAAGCCAAGGAAAGTGTGGGCCCCTTACTGAATGAGGGAGGCAAGCTAGTGACAGAGGATGTGGAAAAAGCTAATGTACTCAATGCTTTTTTTGCCTCTGTTTTCACTAACAAGGTCAGCTCCCAGACTGCTGTGCTGGACATCACAAAATGGGGAAGAGATGGCCAGCCCTCTGTAGAGATAGAGGTGGTTAGGGACTATTTAGAAAAGCTGGACGTGCACAAGTCCATGGGGCCGGACGAATTGCATCCGAGAGTGCTGAGGGAATTGGCGGCTGTGATTGCAGAGCCCTTGGCCATTATCTTTGAAAACTCGTGGCGAACGGGGGAAGTCCCGGATGACTGGAAAAAGGCTAATGTAGTGCCCATCTTTAAAAAAGGGAAGAAGGAGGATCCTGGGAACTACAGGCCGGTCAGCCTCACCTCAGTCCCTGGAAAAATCATGGAGCAGGTCCTCAAAGAATCAATCCTGAAGCACTTAGAGGAGAGGAAAGTGATCAGGAACAGTCAGCATGGATTCACCAAGGGAAGGTCATGCCTGACTAATCTAATCGCCTTTTATGATGAGATTACTGGTTCTGTGGATGAAGGGAAAGCAGTGGATGTATTGTTTCTTGACTTTAGCAAAGCTTTTGACACGGTCTCCCACAGCATTCTTGTCAGCAAGTTAAGGAAGTATGGGCTGGATGAATGCACTATAAGGTGGGTAGAAAGCTGGCTAGATTGTCGGGCTCAACGGGTAGTGATCAATGGCTCCATGTCTAGTTGGCAGCCGGTGTCAAGTGGAGTGCCCCAGGGGTCGGTCCTGGGGCCCGTTTTGTTCAATATCTTCATAAATGATCTGGAGGATGGTGTGGATTGCACTCTCAGCAAATTCGCGGATGATACTAAACTGGGAGGAGTGGTAGATACGCTGGAGGGGAGGGATAGGATACAGAAGGACCTAGACAAATTGGAAGATTGGGCCAAAAGAAATCTAATGAGGTTCAATAAGGATAAGTGCAGGGTCCTGCACTTAGGATGGAAGAATCCAATGCACCGCTACAGACTAGGGACCGAATGGCTCGGCAGCAGTTCTGCGGAAAAGGACCTAGGGGTGACAGTGGACGAGAAGCTGGATATGAGTCAGCAGTGTGCCCTTGTTGCCAAGAAGGCCAATGGCATTTTGGGATGTATAAGTAGGGGCATAGCGAGCAGATCGAGGGACGTGATCGTTCCCCTCTATTCGACACTGGTGAGGCCTCATCTGGAGTACTGTGTCCAGTTTTGGGCCCCACACTACAAGAAGGATGTGGATAAATTGGAAAGAGTACAGCGAAGGGCAACAAAAATGATTAGGGGTCTAGAGCACATGACTTATGAGGAGAGGCTGAGGGAGCTGGGATTGTTTAGTCTGCAGAAGAGAAGAATGAGGGGGGATTTGATAGCTGCTTTCAACTACCTGAAAGGGGGTTTCAAAGAGGATGGCTCTAGACTGTTCTCAATGGTAGCAGATGACAGAACGAGGAGTAATGGTCTCAAGTTGCAATGGGGGAGGTTTAGATTGGATATTAGGAAAAACTTTTTCACTAAGAGGGTGGTGAAACACTGGAATGCGTTACCTAGGGAGGTGGTAGAATCTCCTTCCTTAGAGGTTTTTAAGGTCAGGCTTGACAAAGCCCTGGCTAGGATGATTTAACTGGGACTTGGTCCTGCTTTGAGCAGGGGGTTGGACTAGATGACCTTCTGGGGTCCCTTCCAACCCTGATATTCTATGATTCTATGATTAGTGTGAGTAATTACTAAAGACACTAGCAGATCAGCTAGGATGAATCATTTCACCTCATTCTCAGACCTAATTAGCAATATGTTAACACGTGGAAGGAACAGATAACAGGCATCTCCTCTGCCAAATGTTGCATCCACAGAGGCCTGTTTATCCAACCTATTTGGCAAAAAAAGGACAGATTGCTACATTTTGAGAGAACTCCTTTGTATGTCATGACCTTGCAATTTCCAAAGCACTCATTTTTAGTTTTCATTGTTGAGTGTTTGAATGTAGAATATTGGTTTTAGAGGCAACCTGAAAAACTAGTTTATGGATGTGTGTATTAAATACAAGATCCATGATCTCCTTGGGCACTTAGAAGTCATTAGTATGATTACTGCATTTTGATGATTAATCTTTTCCAGTACAATGGGACTGATTGGTTTAGGTGAAAGCATACAAGCAAGTGATCTTCCGAGGTTCTCCATTAGGTTATTTGCAGATACTCTGTGAGACTATTCACATCTTTTTGAACTATCACAGTACCTAGTCAGTAGCTCTTATAGCCATGAAATCTATTTTCAGCAATCTCTATTTGTTGGAAATTATTTTAATGCCTCATAATAGCAAACTGCCAAATCTCAGCTAACAACAATTGCTCAGTCATATTTTTGGTATCCACAGTAACTACCAAGTTCTTTGTGTAGTAAAGATCATATTTGATGTCACAATCCAAAGAACACAAGTAGCAGACGCCCTGCTTCTGATGGAAATCTAGCTTTTAAGCCTAACTCTGTATTCAAAATAACTACCACATCAGGAAAAATTAAGTCCATAAAAGAGAGGTCGTCTTAAGCTATAAAAGTGATAATACTAATGGACAAGACGGTTACCTCTGGGCATTTCTTTTATAATCAACTATATCTTACTAAAAGAAGCCTCTGAACGAATTAACAATGACAGAAAAAGAAACCATACCTCCAAGCAAACCCTCTCCATGAGGTGCATGACAAGCAGTAATCCCCGCCCCCATACTTAATCAACTACAATACAGCTACATACATGATCTTATAAACCAAAAGATCTCGCTACATCAGTTTAAAGAAAATCTCCCCTAAAGAATTTCACTTTTGGAAACCAACATTCATCAAATGTATCCATCTTATCTTCTACTTTACATGTAACTTTCATGCTGGAGAAATCTTCAGTGAGAAAAAACTTACTGCCTGTACCATCACTGATATGAAATCATAAATCTGTCAGAAAACAGCAGATATTGCACATTCCCCTCTGGTTCACATAATCCAAAAATTAACACTCTGGAGTGCATAGGATATTAACTAAGAACACTTTTAAAAAATTATGCCAATAAATACCCTTCAAAGTCTTAATTGCATGGGACCTTCCTATTACAGACACTGCCTCTCTCCTCAAACCATATAGACACAACTGCAATCCTGAGCTGGAATCCCCTTCAATTCAACAGAGAGAGAGAGACGGCAGCGCCCCACGGGCCCAACTCAGTTAATCTGGGCTCTGAGATTTGGTGCTGCAGGCTTTTTATTGCAGTGTCCTGAGACTTATTCAGGCTGGCAGGAAGCTTCCCTTCACAAGAGATGGAGATCAGTATAAACCTGGTCCAATATTGTATGTAATAGCTGCTTTTTAAACCTTGCTATGTCAGCTGTTTACATTTTTTTTTAAATACCAAAAGTACTCAGTCTACATTATGCAAATTTTTATTTAACTAGCCTTTTAACATTACAAGAGCTTGCAAAAGTTTGTTTGTTTTTTGCGGAACCACGGCCAATGGGAGCTTTAGGGGAGGTACCCACAGGTGAAGGCAGCGCGCAGAACCCTCTGCCTTCCCCTCCCAGGGGCTGCAGGGACATGGTGCCGGCTGCTTCTGGGAGCAGCGCAGGGCCAAGGCAGGTGGGGAGCCTGCCTTAGCCTCCATGTGCGCCGCTCCCACCCTGGAGCCGCTCAAAGTAACCCTGCACCCCAACCCCCTGCTCTGAGCCCCCTGCACCCCACACCCTTCCTGCACCCCAAGCCCCTGCCCTGAGCCCCCTCCCACACTCTGCACCCCACACCCCTCCTGCACCCCGCACTTCCACCGCCTTCCCCAGCCCTACATTCATGGCCCTGCATGCAATTTCCTCACCCAGATGTGGCCCTCGGGCCAAAAAGTTTGCCCATCCCTGGCCTATATAATCAAAACAACTGGATATGAGAATAGTTAATTTAACTTAATTACAACCTAATTTATTCAAACAGCCTAAGCACAAAACATTGATGAATTTCACCTATAAAGAAAGTCTGAAGATTTTGGGGAATGTCTATAAAGCAAAACACAACAAAATCAAAACAAAAAAAACCCCACAGCTGTGAGCTTCGGAGCCTGGATCAACTGACTCAGGCTTTCATGGCTTATGATATGGGGCTAAAAACAGCAGTATAGATGTTTGGGCTCAAGCTGGATCCTGGTCTCCCAGACTCACCCCCTCACCAGGTTTCAGAGCCTAGGCTCCATCCTGAGCCCGAAAGACTACACTGCTATTTTTGGCTTGCAAGCCCAGATGAGTTGACATTGAGACTCATTGGTCTGGGTTTCTCTCTCTCTCTCTCTCTCTCTCTTTTTTTTTTTTTTGCTTTGTAGATGTACCCTACATTATTCCATTATTAAGTTCAATCAGGACAAAAAAAAATAAATAAAAAAAGAAAAGCACTAAAGTTCTATAAGGACCCGTTTTCAAATCAATTTCAACTCCAAGTACATTCGCAGAAAATCAATTCTATATTAAGAGTAACGACTATGTTTGTGGAAGATATACTGTAATTTTCATATGAAACAAAACAGTAGAATTCCTGTTTTTGGTGCAAAATAAAACCCAACCTTGAATATGGATCACAACCAGTGCTTCCATAATACAAATTCACTGCACACAGCTTCAGTGCAGTGTGGTATATGTAACAAAGGTATATTTGGAATATTACCCAAAATAGAACAAAGCATATTTGGTACTGTCCATCTATAATCTGGAATGCCTGGTACTGCTAAAATGCTTTCACAGAGAATACTTGCTAAGAAAATATTATGGAGTACTTTTAAAAATACCTTTTAGAAATTATCTTAAAAACATAGTTAAATCACAAGTAATCCACTGATATGAGATTCTAAAGCCCTTTTGATCTATGGCATTTATTTCCCTTCTATTTGTTTTAAAACTAGCATTAAAAAAGGAACTGAACCACAAAAACTCTTCTTATATGAGGTCAAACTATTAAAAACAAAGAAATAGTATTCCAGATGAAACTTTATCCATGATACACACTAGTGTATGTAGGTGATCATGATCTTTTAACACTGGGTATCCTTATAAATCATAGGGTTTATAATGAAATAATATAATCAAAGCATCCTGTTGTTAGATGCTTGAAACTTGCATGAAGGTGCAATAGAATTATCTCTGAGTCCACAATAGGAGTTAGGATTCAGTTAGCTCCAACTAAGCTATAAATGAGGGAACTAAGGTCTGGGCAGAGAAGTTCCACAGGAAAGTAACAGACAAGCTGGTGGAGAACACTTCAGCTGGTAAAAGAATATCCAACTCTTGGATCCAGTTCTACAGTTGGACAAGTCTTCCATTGACTTCAAAGGGAGTTTTGCCCAAGTAAGGATTGCAGGATCTTGCCTTTCTATAGCTGCCTCATGGAGTGAATTGAGAATTGGCAGCATCTCGTTTTGAATTATTCTGTGACTGTGAGGGCCACCTGATTTCCTTAAAACCCTTACAGCTCTGCAAAATTATCATGGCAATTTATTAATTCTTCTCATTTGCCTTCTATCATGATGACTGATGAAAATTATTTACTCTGGGTTTGTGGACAAGTAAAATTTTGTAATGCATGTTATCTAAGAATGCAATTTTGTGGTTTACATTAAAAAGTCTTTTCATACTTAAAAATACAAGAAAAAAATTAGATCAGTCCGAAGTCTGGATTAAGAACATTATTAACACTATAAAATAGCAATTTTAAATACAGTGCAGCATGTTATATTTGTTCTGACGGTCATTTATAGTCATCACTATGTAGATTCTGATAACTGTAGTTATATTTATTTCTTATCCATGCTCACTCTTTTCTTGTCTGTGCTTTTTAAATGATTATTTTAAGAAACAACCTGGTTTCCTGTTTTGCTTTTTATTAAATAAAAGAATATATGCCTATACCACGGTGAAACACCAATAAACAAAAAAGAGATTTTTTAATACACACATGTAAGCAGGCAGAATTCCCACCCTGTTCCTTATAAAATACTAGTATATAGTCTAAACCCCCTTTGCGGGGTTTGGCTTAATTAATAACTAAAATACCAGTACAAATACCAGTGAAGCCTACTGGATAAAGAACTGGACTGGATTCAGATGACTTGGTTCCATTCCCAGCTCTACCACCAGCCTGCTGGGTGACCTTGGACTAGTCACTTCACCTCTCTGTTTCCCCATCTATATAATCAGGACACTGACCAACTCTGTAAAGTGCTTTAAGATCTGCTGATGAAAAGAGCTATAAGAGTTGGATATTCTTTTACCAGCTGAAGTGTTCTCCACCAGCTTGTCTGTTACTTATTTTCCTGTGGAATTTCTCTGCCCAGACCTTAGTTCCCTCATTTATAGCTTAGTTGGAGCTAACCGAATCCTAACTCCTATTGTGGACTCAGAGATAATTCTATTGCACCTTCATGCAAGTTTCAAGCATCTAACAGGATGCTTTAACATCGGACCTTTGCACCCACAGACACAGTCTCTTAGAGTTTGATTCTTGATTCACTTGAGAGGGTGGGCTGCTAGGAATTAACTGTAGCTTCCTAATTCCAGGTCACATGGTCCCAGGGCAAGTTAGAGCTGCACAGGGACAGCCCGTGGTTACACTATTGGTGTATTTCAGAGTAGCAGCCGTGTTAGTCTGTATTCGCAAAAAGAAAAGGAGTACTTGTGGCACCTTAGAGACTAACAAATTTATTAGAGCATAAGCTTTCGTGAGCTACAGCTCACTTCATCGGATGGAGTAGTTTCTCTGAAGAGGGAATACTCCATTGGCTTCTCCAGACACTTTGGATAGGTCTACACTGTAATAAGAAATCCGTAGCCCTGAGCCCAGGTCAGCTGACTCGAGTTTGGGGGGACTAAAAACTGCAGTGTCGATGTTTGGGTTCAGGCTGGAGCTTGGGCTCTGAGATCTTCTCATCTCGCTGAGTTTCAGAGCCTGAACATCTACACTGAAATTTTATAGCCCCCCAGCCCAAGCCCCATGAGCCTGAGTCAGCTGACCCAGGCCTGCCACGGCTGTGCCACATATCTTTTATTGCAGTGTATATATACCCTTTAAGGCCATTTTGTGCAATTTATGCAGAGCAAAGTGGCGTTAGTGGACTAGAGAATCTGGTCCCTAGAGTCTGCTGCCCTGTTACAACATATACATGGTGACAGAACTGTGAAAACTATATAAAGTAACATTATAGCTTTATAGATCAAGTACACACATTTTTCTATATTATGCACTCAGACCCCAATCACAAATACTGCAGATGTACATAGTTTACAATTTTTAAACCAGCCACTAACTAAATACATCTAAATACAACTAAATGCATCCGATGAAGTGAGCTGTAGCTCACGAAAGCTTATGCTCTAATAAATTTGTTAGTCTCTAAGGTGCCACAAGTACTCCTTTTCTTTTAACTAAATACAGATTTGGATGAATTAGAAGTACCCCCAATCTGAAACTCCATCAAGTTTATCAAAAAATTAAAAAAAAGGAAAAACAGCCTTTCATGCTAATGAACAATGTAATGAAACTGAAACAATGTGGCTATTGTCCTTTCAAATCGTTTGATGACATCTGCATAAATTAATTGTTCATTTTCGCATTACAAATCTCTAAGGTTATGATGTGCTGCATTTTATGTTTCACTACATTCATTCAAACAGATAATATCCAACATGATTCTTGCAGTTACTACTTCATGTATATTTCTGAGTCAAATTTTTCCTTTGGGGTTAAAAAAAATCCAGTGTCTCTGTAATTCAATTTAGTCACATATTATACTTTTTCAAATATGCTTAAAGGAAGAAAACTACGAGATCTGACAATTATAACATTGCATAGAAGAAAACATTTCAAATTTCCTTTAAAAAAATTCTTTTGTTTAGTTAATCCCTATAGGACTGAGAGCAGCATGTTCCATCTTGAAAGACCCAACAGAGTTGAGCCTAACGACAAGTCTGATGCTTTGAAAAGCCAGATAATGGTTTTAATTGGCTCATCACTGTGACTTCAGCCCAAAAGCACAGAAATGAATTTAGAACCAATATTATCAGGTGATAATTAAATTATGGATTCTGCATGGATAATATATTGGAATAAGGAAGATGAGACAACTAGAGGCCATTATCTTTACCAATGGGAGTCAGTATCTATCTTAAGTGAAATTTTATAGCACATTAGCAATGGTTGATTAGGGTTAAATCACAAAATAAATTGTTTTCTTACTATAGCATATTTCACTTATTCCACTGTGTACCTGTGTATTTAGTATGTGAACTAAATTAAGGAAAGCAATCTTGACTATTTAACCCACTTAGCAAATGATCAAAAATCACATATAAAGGAGGCGTTTGTTTAATTCATATACTGGCTTTAGTAATTCATTTATTTTCTCCCTTTAATATTAAACACATATAAATTGAACACAGTTAGAAGCTACACTTTTAATCAAAAATTTGGATACTTATGACAGTGAGGGTCTACAAATGAGATTTCAGATTTTCACTTGAAGTAGCTGAATGGTTCTGGATATACATTTATAATACACAACTACCATAGTGAAAAATCTCATATGCAGACTCACCAGGGCAACAACAAGCCTTGCTGAAGCTTCAGTATTACCTGAACTAGATCAAGAATGTTGCTTTTTATTCCCTCCATATTTTGTTTGACTCTGAGCCCAAGGACAGTAAAGGGTTTTGAATCCTCCTCTTTCTGCATTCCCACCATCACTCTCTTATGCATTGTCTTCTGCCTCCTAACCTTTGCCCTCTTCTTAATTCCCCATATCTAGCACTGCAGCGCTCAATCTTCAAAACCCTATATCCTTGTCACCCATTCTGTCTGTCTCCCTTCCTGCGCTCACTCACATACCCTTTAACTCTACTGTCCATGTTTCAGCTCTTTCCTTTTCTGTATATTAGATTCTTTTGCTCCCTTTTTATGCTACCTTGTCTTCCTTTCTAATCTTCAATTTAAACTCAGCCATCTGCATTACCTATCTCCAATCCTGCTCCCACGGTGCTGTGCACAGAGCACTTTTGGAGACTTGGCTTTTCTATGTCAAGTTTCTCCAGCTAGTTCTGTCACCCTTATCTATTCGCTCTTTCTTCATTTTCATTGATCAGCTCATAGACTCATAGGATATTAAGGTCAGAAGGGACCATTATGATCATCTAATCTGACCTCCTGCACAATGCAGGCCACAGAGTCTCACCCACCCACTCCTGCAATAAACCTCTCACCTATGTCTGAGTTATTGAAGTCCTCAAATCATGATTTAAAGACTTCAAGGTGCAGAGAATCCTCCAGCAAGTGACCCGTGCCCCATGCTACAGCTCTTCTGCCTTCACCCCTGCTGAGTCTTCTCCACCTCCAACTTCTCTGAAACTTTCTCCCTACCTCCCCATCTTCCTACACTGAGGATCTTGCTCATTTTTTCTAAAACAAAATTGACAGCAGCTACTTCTTTCTCTTTCTTGTGATACCTTCCAAGGGACCAGCATAAACAACCTCTCCACCCCACCCCAATAACCTCCTTACTAAAATGCTTTCCAGCATAAATTTGCATCTGTATATTGGCCATAATGGAGTGGCCACCAAATCCCTACAGAGCAGCCCATTCACATTCTTTGTGCCAGGAACACAAGGGACACAAACCAGCAGAGGCTATCAACAATTCAGGAAGGTATGTGCTAAAGCACATGGACTAGTACCCTGGGTCTATAAACCTTTAATGGAATGCCTTTTGTAGTTTGAGACACCGCAAAAGGTCCATGGAGCATAAACCCAGAGGGTTTTGGGACAGCCATCATTGGGACCCAGCAGTTATGCACTTTGATTCCCATCTAAGGTGCAGTCCTTTTGAACATAAACATCCTGAAGACAGGATGGCCCCATGCATACAATGTATAAAATATTTTTTCTTTTAATGAAAAGTGAAAATTGAAGGTAAAGAAGATGAAGTAGCAGGTTAGAACATGAAAATTAGAAGTAATTATGAAGTTATCTGGATGTGAAATGCTTTGCTGTAGTGCAGAAGTCATGTCATATTACAATTATAAGTATGGAATTCCAATCAGGTGATATTAGACATAAAAAAATTGTACTGAGGAACAATGATTCATCAAACTAGTTACACATTTCAAAACAGAAGTCAAATTTCATACACAAACAATTTTAAAATGTTCTAACACCCGTGATTTTCACTCAAAACAAAGAAAAACAAGCAACCCTGGTGCAGGTGTGATGGAAATCGAGGGTTTAAAGATAGAACAGATCAATAATGAAATTCCAGTTTGAAACACATGAGCACACACACAAAAAAAGAAAGAGTATTTGTACACACAAAAACTTTACACACACACACACACACACACACACACACACACACACAAATATCTCTCTCACACACATGATGGTGTAGCTTAAAGGTTTTATCCACATAAGACTGGAGAGGTACCTTAGTTTATACAGATCATCCCAAATGAGTGTCCATAAAACCTTCACACTACACCGTATTATCATCTATCTTGTATATTTCACATATTTTGCCAACAATCTACTTTAGATATGTTTTAGAGAGTTTTAAATTTTTATTGGTACTATTTCTTATATCTCTGCCTCTAAAGAAGAGCTTTGTGTAAGCTGTAAAGGCAAGCGATTTTACTACCAAGTCCCACTTTACAGGCTTTGTAGGGAGAGTAAAATGATAATGAATAGATTTCAGTAACCTGTAAAAATTATTTAAAATGGTTTCTTTATAAATCACAGTGGTGCAATTGTAAGGTCCATATCTCTCAACCTACCAGAAATAGAAACTAATGTCGTGACTTACACCATTGGAAAATGGGGTCCCCAACTTTCTAATAGAATAAAACTCCCATTTCTGCTCTTTAGGGTTCACATGATATTGAACCTTATAATGGTCAATAGTTCAGGACTTCAATAGATCTGGGTGGAAAATTCATCTGTGGTGTGAACGGAACAGTTATTTTACTCTCTCTCTTTTTTTTTTTTTTTTTTTTTTTTTTAAATAGCTGATGTTCTGATGTTAGGGAACATTATAAGAAGTCCAAATGGAGAAGTCTAATGGGCAAAGTGCAGGTTTGTTGGCCAGTGGTGCATGATGAATGCAATTTATCTCATGGTTCTACAATTTATCATATATCACTTCCAAATTTGTGGTCTACATGCAGATGGCTACATATTCTATTTGTCGAGTGTTCTTTCACAAACACTGTAATAGTTTTCAGAGTAGCAGCCGTGTTAGTCTGTATTCGCAAAAAGAAAAGGAGTACTTGTGGCACCTTAGAGACTAACAAATTTATTAGAGCATAAGCTTTCGTGAGCTACAGCTCACTTCATCGGATGCATTTGGTGGAAAAAACAGAGGAGAGATTTATATACACACACACAGAGAACATGAAACAATGGGTTTATCATACACACTGTAAGGAGAGTGATCACTTAAGATAAGCCATCACCAACAGCAGGGGGGGGGAAGGAGGAAAACCTTTCATGGTGACAAGCAGGTAGGCTAATTCCAGCAGTTAACAAGAATATCAGAGGAACAGTGGGGGGTGGGGTGGGAGGGAGAAATACCATGGGGAAATAGTTTTACTTTGTGTAATGACTCATCCATTCCCAGTCTCTATTCAAGCCTAAGTTAATTGTATCCAGT
The DNA here is from genome assembly GCF_009764565.3 of Dermochelys coriacea. Classification (NCBI taxonomy): domain Eukaryota; kingdom Metazoa; phylum Chordata; order Testudines; family Dermochelyidae; genus Dermochelys; species Dermochelys coriacea. The sequence goes on from NC_050069.1 coordinate 200,890,208, forward strand.
TTGCAAATTAATTCCAATTCAGCAGTCTCTCCTTGGAGTCTGTTTTTGAAGCTTTTTTGTTGAAGTATAGCCACTCTTAGGTCTGTGACCAGAGAGATTGAAGTGTTCTCCAACTGGTTTTTGAATGTTATAATTCTTGACGTCTGATTTGTGTCCATTCTTTCTTTTACGTAGAGACTGTCCAGTTTGGCCAATGTACATGGCAGAGGGGCATTGCTGGCACATGATGGCATATATCACATTGGTAGATGCGCAGGTGAACGAGCCTCTGATAGTGTGGCTGATGTGATTAGGCCCTATGATGGCATCTACCAATGTGATATATGCCATCATGTGCCAGCAATGCCCCTCTGCCATGTACATTGGCCAAACTGGACAGTCTCTACGTAAAAGAATGAATGGACACAAATCAGACGTCAAGAATTATAACATTCAAAAACCAGTTGGAGAACACTTCAATCTCTCTGGTCACTCGATCACAGACCTAAGAGTGGCTATACTTCAACAAAAAAGCTTCAAAAACAGACTCCAACGAGAGACTGCTGAATTGGAATTAATTTGCAAACTGGATACAATTAATTTAGGCTTGAATAGAGACTGGGAATGGATGAGTCATTACACAAAGTAAAACTATTTCCCCATGGTATTTCTCCCTCCCACCCCACCCCCCACTGTTCCTCTGATATTCTTGTTAACTGCTGGAATTAGCCTACCTGCTTGTCACCATGAAAGGTTTTCCTCCTTCCCCCCCCTGCTGTTGGTGATGGCTTATCTTAAGTGATCACTCTCCTTACAGTGTGTATGATAAACCCATTGTTTCATGTTCTCTGTGTGTGTGTATATAAATCTCTCCTCTGTTTTTTCCACCAAATGCATCCGATGAAGTGAGCTGTAGCTCACGAAAGCTTATGCTCTAATAAATTTGTTAGTCTCTAAGGTGCCACAAGTACTCCTTTTCTTACTGTAATAGTTAAAACTGAGCAGGCTCTTTAATCCAGCATATAGTATACAGTATGCATTTTATAGAATTTATATTGAAAAACATGCTATGGTTCTTTCAACAAGAATTAGTAAAAGCTTGTGAAGCAATGTGCTACAAAGAACCTCCAGCTACTGTAATAAATAAATTATTTTGAACTTCCAGCAGCAGGATTAATAGGTCTTACAATGAAACCACTCAGTTATCATTGAACCATTCATTCCCAATGTGTCTTACATGTTACTATGGTCCTTTTTGACCTGATACGAAATAAAAGCATTACAGGACCAATAATGCTTATGTGAAATGACAGCAATAGATAGCTCACTGAGTACTTCTGCTGTTTCCATTGATTTTTTACAGCAATGGCATCTATACTACTGTTAGACAGACAGGTCTAGTAGTTTCATATTATTTTTAAAATGTGCTTTTATTGTCACTGTAGCTATACCACAAACCTTAAATGTTATAACCACCTGCATTGTGCGTACAGTACTGCCAACCCCAAGAATTGAAAAATCCTAAGATTTAAAAATAAATACCCGAAAGGGTTCCTTTTATTTACCTTCTGGTTTTTGAACTTTACAGTGCATTTGGATCCTTTTTCAAGATTTTTTCCACAACCAGGAGGGCTAGAATTTTTTTTTTTTTAAACATAAGAGTCTCATGTATTCATATGAATTCAGGAACTTAAAAAACCCACAAAGTATCACGAGACTTGCTATAAAATCACAAGAGTCGTCAACATTGTGGATACATGATCTCCAAAGGAGGCATTGTAGAAAAACTAAATGACAGAGAAGAGAAAAAAAAAAAATCAAACCAGTAGCAAACTACAAGTCCAAACTGACTGCCGTTAACCCCCTGCCTGCACTAGCTAACAGTGCTGTAGCAACAGCAGGAACCTGAAATGCTAGTTAACGTGGGGAAATTTCTCCTCTCTACTGTTCAGAAGGAAATGTTAGGGGTTTTTTTTATGGACACAAAGCATAAAGGCATGTTTATACTATTGCCAGAGATAAAACCTGGGAGGTCACTGGATTGCATTATGTTTTGTAATGTTTTAAATTTTATTTGAACTATTTTCAGCAGTATTTCCTAAACTAACCTAGATTAACCTTATTTTATGTAAACAATAAGTATTTTTACAAAACAGAAGTGCAAGCATGTCCAGGCTGTTATTCTTCTCTATATATAAGCCTAGGCTTCCACTATTCCTTCTCAAATTCTCACCCAGACTTCTCTGACCATTAACATTTCTTTTCTTCTCTTTGCATCTTTTCTTTACATCTTCATTCACTCTCTCTTAAATCAAACTGATTTTTTCTGAAGGAGTCTGCCATATAAGGGGAGACTTTAGATAAATCAATCAGATAGATTACTATGACTTTCAATTTTCAAAAATAACTTGTGTTTTTGGATGCCTCAATTTTTGAGTGCCCACTTTGAAATACCTAAAAGAAGCCTGATTTTTATATGTGCATTTTTATAAGTTCTGAGAACCTGATATTCCTAAAAATTTCAAGAGGATTTGTAGGCATTCGACACGTATGAAAACTAGGCCATTTTTCATTTCGCTTGGCTTTAGAAAGCTAACTTTAGGCTTTTATATTTATAATGGTGCCGAAAATCTTGATAAATAAGCTCCTTTTTCCTGACTCTCAGATTATAAAGCCAGAAAGGTCCATTGTGATCACCTACTCTGAGCTCTTGTGAAACACAGGCCACTGGACTTCCCTGAATTTATTTCTGTTTGAACTAGAGCATATCTTCTCGAAAAACATCCAAACTTGATTTAAAAATAGTCAGTGATGGAGACTCCAACACGACATTTGGTAAGGCGAGACAATACTTAGTAACCATTTTATTTCACTTCTTGACTCTTTTTCCTATTTACATGGGTTTGGAAGTGCTCATGATTCTTTGACAGGGAGTTTTCCTCATTAGACTTTAACCCTTCCATTTGTTTCACTGAAAAGTTGTGGCTATATACCAATCAGACAATTTATTTTCTTTGAACAAGACTATGAGAAAGATTTTTCTGGTATATCTGTTTAAAAATGACTGTTTTGGTAATTTGGAAATTTGCTTTGATGTTCAACTATTTGATCAACTGGATTTTTAAAGGTTTCAGAGTAGCAGCCGTGTTAGTCTGTATTCGCAAAAAGAAAAGGAGTACCCGTGGCACCTTAGAGACTAACAAATTTATTAGAGCATAAGCTTTCGTGAGCTACAGCTCACTTCATCGGATGCATGAGTTGTAGCTCACGAAAGCTTATGCTCTAATAAATTTGTTAGTCTCTAAGGTGCCACGGGTACTCCTTTTCTTTTTGGATTTTTAAAGGATCTTCATACAGTGACTGTTGATCATATATTCTTATGCCACTAAAAAATAGAGGTTACTCACCTTGTGCAGAAACTGGAGTTCTTTGAGATGTCTGTCCCTTTGGGTGCTCTACTTCAGATGTGCTCATACCCCTTGCATCCTTAACTGGAGATTTTTGGTAGTCGTGCCCATTTACCCTATGCATGCACCCTATGTGTCCTCATGCCCTGCTCCAAGGTTATATAGGACTGTGTGGGTGAACTTCCCTCAGTTCTGACTCCACCGTGAAGTCACAGAGGAAAAAACTGAAACGGGGGAAGGACGATGGATAGTAGAACACCCATAGGGGCACACATCTTAAAGAACTCCAGTTACTGCACAAGGTGAATAACCTCTTTCTTCTTTGAGTAGCGTCCCTATGGGTGCTCCAATTCAGGTGGCTACTGAACCGTACCCCCAGCTGGAGGCTGGGGGTGGGAGGGGAAAGGCTTCAGAGCCAGAGCCAAGTCCAAGATTGAAAACGAGACAGCATTTCCAATGGCAGCATCTGATCTAGAAGACTGGACCACTGCATAATGCTTGGAAAAGGTGTGTATGGAAGACCCATTAGCAGCCTTACACATGTCCAGAACAGGAACATTCTTGAGTAATGCTGCTGAAGTAGATAAAGTTCTTCTGGAATGGCCCTTAGAAGGAGACTGTATATCTACAGATTTATAGCATAATATGATACAATCAGAAATCCACCTGAAGAGTCTCTAGGCAGAAATCACCAAACCTTTGGATCTATCCAGAACAGCCATGAACAGTCTGAGTGACTTCCTAAATGGCTTAGTTCTTTCCAAATAAAAGGCTAACTCCCTCCTAACATCAAAAGTGTGTAAAATGGCCTCTTCTCTGGAATGATGAGGCTTTGGTAAAAAACAAACAAACAAAATTTAAAAACCCCCTACAGGGGGGATAACCTGGTTGATATGAAATTCAGATGACAGATAAAAATTTTGGGTGCGAATGTAATGAAATCCTGTCCTTGAAAAATACTCTAAATGGAGGACTTGCCATTAGAGCCCCTATTTCTCCAATACTACAAGCAGGTGATAAACCCCCAAAAGTCTGTTAGATGGGTGAAGACTGAGAATCTCTCAACTGCTGAATAGATGGCAAGTGGACCCTGATAAACCCAGAAAATCCTGTGTTTTTTTTTAGCTCTACGAGGTAGTCAAGGATGATCAAGAGGAAAGAATGAACAGATGGAACACTTCTCTGGACACACCACAGGCTGAATCTTCATCACTTGTGGAGGTATGTACATCTCATGGAATCTTTCCTGCTGTTCCGTAATTCCTGTTGTATCTCCTTAGAACAGTTCGACTCTAGTCCCATGAACCATCAGGAAGCCAAGCTTTGAGACAAAGTATCTTCAGGATGGGATGAAGAGTATGGTTGGTGATTTGGGAGAGAAGGTGAAGAATGGATGGAAGACTGATTGCCTTACAAATGGCAAGATGAATCAGGTAAGGATACCATATCTCTCCGGGTCACTGTTGGGAATAATTAATAAAATTCTGGCTTTGTCGTACTTGATCTTGATCACTTTCAGAATCAGGGGCATGGTGAGGAAAGTCATATAGAAGGCCTCTTGTCCACAAAATGAGCAAGGTATTTTCCAAAGAGAGAGGACCCAGCCCCCCTACTCCTTGAGCAAAAGTGTTAGCATTTCTTATTGGCCATAGTGGCAGAGGTCTATTTTTGGAACCACTCAAGTCCAAAACATTTGATTGAGAATCTGAGGATCCAACTCCCATTTGTCCTGGGAGAAGTCCCTGCTGAGGTTGTCTGTTAACCTGTTCTGTGTGTCCACAAGATAAGTTGCCAAAATAAGAATTGACAATTGGCTATGCACCAATTCCAGAGCTTTACCACTTCAGTACAAAGGGAAGGGGACTTGGCCCGCTCCCTGTTGGTTGATACAGAATATGCAAGCTATATTGTCCATGAGAATCTTTATGAATTTATTCCTGATTAAAGACAGGAAGTGGATATAGGCATTCCTGACTGCCCTCAGTTCACAGAGATTAACATGCGGTCGTGTCTTTTGGACAGGCCATTTGTCCTGGACAGTGCGGGTCCTCAGGTGTGATCCCCAGCCCATTAGGGATGCAGTCATCATTATGTTGATAGAAAGAGGTGGTTGGATCCCCATGCAGACCTTGTCTGGGGGCCCTCCATCAATTGAGAGAGTTTCATATCCGTTGAGTGACCAACACTAACTGGTTTAAGCTGTGTTTGTTCGGAATGTAAAACTGGAAAGATCGAAGGCAGAGCTTTGTGCACAGCATCACAAAGGTGCAGGCTCCCATGTGTCCAAACATTTGAAGATAAGTTCTTATTGAGGTCTGTGGGCTGATCTGAATCTTTGAGACAAAATTTGCTAATGTCAAGAATCTGGGGGTGAGGTGGGGGGCGGCGGCGAAGAGATAAGCACTGGCTGATATAGCATCAAGGAGGCTCCTACAAACTCTGTTCTTTGTACCAGGCTCAACATGAATTTCTCAACGTTAAGCTGCAACTCTAGCTTGCAGCGAAGAGATCTCATCCTCTTTATGGCATTGAAATCCTTATTGTAAGACCAGCCTTTGAGTAGCCAGTCATTAAGGTATGGAAAAACAAATAACCTTTGATGCTGAAAGTAAGCTGCAACCACTGCCAGCACCTTTGAGAACACTTTTGGAGCAGAGAAAAGGCTGAATGGAAGCACTCGATACTGAAAGTTATCCTGGCTTCCTGAAAAGCACAGGAATCATTTGTGAAATAGGTGAACTGTGACATAAAGGGAATTGATATTGATAGTGTCTGGAGCTTCAGCTATACCAAGTCGGACACAAGGTCTCCCGCACTGGTCATGTCCTGTGAGGATAGAGGTCTTTTTGAGGTGGACTCTTTCTGTGGAGAATAACTCCATTTTCTATGGGTCTTCTCTGTGGATTTACCTAACATACACCCAGATGGATGTGACAAAGTTGATTGGCACAGTGTCCATTCAACAACCAATGTCCAGGAGAGATCTCCTTGCCTGAATCTCAGGCCCTTTGGAGGAAACACCCCATCATTAAGAATCTCACTTTTAGCTGTGAATTTTTTCTTGCCCTGTCCTTGAAAGCAGAGCAGATAGAGCACTTTGTGGGATATGAGACTCTCCCAAGCAGCAGATATAAGGGGAATGCCCTTGCTGACCAGGATGGCCTCCCAGCAAGAGAGACACTGCTTAAAATCTGCAGAGCTCGGCATATGCTGAGGCAACAGAATCTAACAGGGGAAGGTCCCCCTCCTCAAAGGGGAAAGGGATCAAGAGAAAGTCCCCCTAAATAAAAAGTAAAGAAAACTAAAGAAAAAAACTAAAAAAAGGGTAACTAGGCTAAAAGACTTCAAAAGTAAGGCACACTAATGCGCCGTCTCAGCCCAAGATAGTTGAGAAGGAACTGGGCCATTTGCCCGCACAGGCCTATATAGCCTTGGAGCGGGGCATGAGGAAGCACAGGGCACATGCACAGCCTGAACAACAGGCATTATTACCAAAAAATCTCCGATTAAAGGTGTAAGAGGTATGAGCACACCTGAAGTGGAGCACCCATAGTGACACTACCCAAAGACAAATGCATAATTACTTCGGGCTGGATAGATTTATCCTTCCTTGTGCTAGATGTTCCTTGTTCTGTGAGTAAGCCATTTTATTTCAGGGGAACAGCTTACAGAGTGGCAGAGTTCGATCTTTTTGCAGTATCTAGTCCCCAGTTCAGTAAAAGCACTTAAGCAAGTGCTTAGATTTGGACTTAAGTGCTCTGCGGAATTCATATTCATAATTCTTATTTTTACATTCCAGTTTTTTCTTCAAAAAGACATTTACAAGATTGTATATAAAAGTCATCTTTGTTTTTTTCTGCTCACATGATGTAAACTTATTCTGAATTGATAAATGAAAGAAAAAACAAGAATGGTGGAAGTATTAAATGGAAATGAAATGGAATACTCAGAAAATAGCCCCAAGCATTCAGAATGAGGCAGGGATGAGTGAACAAAGGAACAAGGTTATTTGACCTCATACAGGAAAAATCCTCAGGGGACACTGTATCAACATTTTAAAAAAGAAAAATATATATATTCAGCCATACCCAGCCCCCATTTGCCTCCAAGAGGCAGACAGGCTTTCTAGGTTGTAAATGTTACTTTGTCTCCCATTGTGATACTAGATTACCTCTGCAAGGGCAAAAGGAGATTATAGGGGTAAGGCGAGATGTAAGATTAGATTCCTGCACACATTCAAACAGGTGCTATATGATATTTTTTTCTTGGAAAAAATGAGAGCAGATTTGTTATACACAATATTTTATTTAAGCACAATACAAAGGGCAACAGTGCTACAGACCATGCATGCAATGATTCTCTTTTCACAGAAACAACAAGGAGTCCGGTGACACCTTAAAGACTAACAGATTTATTTGGGCATAAGCTTTCATGGGTAAAAAACCCACTTCTGGGTTATTTTAATTCAAAGATTAATTTTGTTCTGTGACAAATAGGGAAGATTTGATTTCTTTTTTTTAAAGTCAGACTGACAGAGGGTTTTTTAGACAAATATTAGCTTGAAAAGGAACACATTGTTAGTGATGACTTTTAAGAAAAGGGAAAACCAGAGTAAGCGAGGCTTAAAAAACAAGGGAGTAGAATACATTCCAATAAGACATATGAATCACAGAAAACTGCTTTCTGTTATAGAAACAAGATCAATTAGATCAGCAACAGCTGAAAACCATTAACTGCTGTTAGCATAATGTTTTTTCCCCCCTGCTCTGTAATCTGGTGTCAGTTCATCACTTTACTACCCAAACAGTTCTGCCTGGAAGCTTTTGTAATCTTAAATATAGAACTGTTAGGAACAAAAGAAAATCCCCAGCATACAAATTGAAGTATTAAATATTACTAACCTGTTTACAGATTAAACACAGCTTCAGCTGCCAAAATTTCTCATTACAATATGATGGTTTTATTTTTTGTTAAAGAAACAGATAACTGTTAGTCATGAAGAAGTTGATCCAATAAAAATCACCTCAGCCATCTTGTCCTGCTAATATCCTGGGATCAAGACAGCTACAACACCACTGAATACAACATATGTTAATTTCTATCAGACACAAAAAAGTGGGGTGGAGAATACAGTTTTCCTTAAAATACTTCTCCTCCTCCTCCTCCTCCATAGAGAGGAAACAAAAAATCAAGTCCAAGAGATCTCTTCTAATTCTAGGTTTCAGAGTAGCAGCCGTGTTAGTCTGTATTTGCAAAAAGAAAAGGAGGACTTGTTGCACCTTAGAGACTAACAAATTTATCTGAGCATAAGCTTTCGTGAGCTACAGCTCACTTCATCGGATGCATTTGGTGGAAAATACAGTGGAGAGATTTATATACACAGAGAACATGAAACAATGGGTGTTTCCATACACACTGTAACAAGAGTGATCAGGTAAATTGAGCTATTACCAGCAGGAGAGCCGGGGGAGGGGGACTTTTGTAATGATAATCAAGGTGGGCCATTTCCAGCAGTTGACATGAATGTCTGAGGAACAGTGGGGGGTGGGGGGAAGGGAGATAAACGTGGGGAAATAGTTTTACTTTGTGTAATGACCCATCCACTCACAGTCTTTATTCAAGCCTAAGTTAATTGTATCCAGTTTGCAAATTAGTTCCAATTCAGCAGTCTCTCCTTGGAGTCTGTTTTTGAAGTTTTTTTGTTGAAGAATTGCCACTTTTAGGTCTGGAATCGAGTGACCAAAGAGACTGAAGTGTTCTCCGACTGGTTTTTGAACGTTATAATTCTTGACGTCTGATTTGTGTCCATTTATTCTTTTACATAGCAACTGTCCAGTTTGGCCAATGTACATGGCAGAGGGACATTGCTGGCACATGATGGCATATATCACATTGGTAGATGTGCAGATGAACGAGCCTCTGATAGTGTGGCTGATGTGATTAGGCCCTATGATAGTGTCTCCTGAATAAATCGGTTGACACAGTTGGGAACAGACTTTGTTGCAAGGATAGGTTCCTGGGCTAGTGATTCTGTTGTGTGGATGCTGATAAGTATTTGCTTCAGGTTGGGGGGCTGTCTGTAAGCAAGGACTGGCCTGTCTCGCAAGATCTGTGAGAGTGATGGGTCATTCTTCAGGATAGGTTGTAGATCCTTGATGATACATTGGAGAGGTTTTAGTGGGGGGCTGAAGGTGATGGCTAGTGGCATTCTGTTATTTTCTTTGTTGGGCCTGTCCTGTAGTAGGTAACTTTTGGGTACTCTTCTGGCTCTGTCAATCTGTTTCTTCACTTCAGCAGGTGGGTATTGTAGTTGTAAGAATGCTTGATAGAGATCTTGTAGGTGTTTGTCTCTGTCTGAGGAGTTGGAGCAAATGCGGTTGTATTGTAGAGCTTGGCTGTAGACAATGAATTGTGTGGTGTGGTCTGGATGAAAGCTGGAGGCATGTAGGTAGGCATAGTGATCAGCAGGTTTCCAGTATAGGATGGTGTTTATGTGTCCATCGCTTATTAGCACCGTAGTATCCAGGAGGTGGATCTCGTGTGGACTGGTCCAGGCTGAGGTTGATGGTGGGATGGAAATTGTTGAAATCATGGTGGAATTCCTCAAGGGCTTCTTTTCCATGGGTCCAGATGATGAAGATGTCATCAGTGTAGCGCAAGTAGAGTAGGGGCATTAGGGGACAAGAGCTGAGAAAGCGTTGTTCTAAGTCAGCCATAAAAATGTTGGCATACTGGGGGGCCATGCGGGAACCCATGGCAGTGCCGCTGATTTGAAGGTATACATTGTCCCCAAATGTGAAATTGTTATGGGTAATGACAAAGTTGCAAAGTTCAGCCACTAGGTTTGCCGTGACATTATCGAGGATACTGTTCCTGACGGCTTGTAGTCCATCTTTGTGTGGAATGTTGGTGTAGACAGCTTCTACATCCATAGTGGCTAAGATGGTGTTTTCAGGAAGATCACCAATGGATTGTAGTTTCCTCAGGAAGTCAGTGGTGTCTCGCAGAGAGCTGGGAGTGCTGGCAGCGTAGGGCCTGAGGAGGGAGTCGACATAGCCAGACAATCTTGCTGTCAGGGTGCCAATGCCTGAGATGATGGGGCATCCAGGATTTCCAGGTTTATGGATCTTGGGTAGCAGATAGAATACTCGTGGTCAGGGTTCCAGGGGTGTTCTTGCCAGACTCCTTATAAGTGCTTCATACCTCTGGAAATCTGAGATTTACATCTTTCCCCTGGGAGACACCGTATTCAGTTTTGTAGCCTAAAGATGTCTCAAGACTTTGAATTAATTACATTTTCATGTACAGAAATACTTTCGGTAATTTATAGATATTTGACATTTTATTATATTTTTCTTTCCTTTAGAGGTCCAGGCCATTGTATTCATAGCACTAAAGGGGTTTGTTACTGATGAGACAAAATAGTAAGCCGATTTAAAAAAAAAATAGTTTTTCTATCAACAACGTGGAATGTACAGAGTATACGTTTGGAATGATCTGCAAAGCTCTCCTGTAGGTTTGCCACTGACAAGTAATGCACCTGCCAGACTGATTCTGATAAAGCCTTTATAGTACATCATCATATATACTTTGTAACACAGGCCACACTTCAGGAAAGCACATGCTTAAGACCCACTGATGTCAACGGGCCTTTGTCATGTGCCCAAGTGCGTTTTCTAAATAAGGATGCTCTCCTGAATCAGGCCCAGAAGACGTAATGTATATATCAGTGACATATGATCTATTAATGATATAATTTCAGTAAAGTTGTCCACGTAATATTAAAGGACAAGAGTAGTATCCAGATATCCAAGAAACAATTACAGCCCTTTATATGCAGGTTTAAAAAAATGACAATCCATGATTTTTTTAATCTACACAACCCAGATATGCTACCCGTATGGGTTAGATATGTCTCTTTTTCAGTTACTACATTGTATCTTTTATAAATTATTCTTGCTTTTCTTCCATTCAAGTCTAATATCTATAGGGTTTTTTTTTTTTTTTTAAATTCTGGTAGGGATTAGGCCTTTGAACAGCATGAATTACTATGGCTCTGTAGACAAACATATGATCAATCACACTGCTAGCTAAAGCAGATTTTAATATTCCTTTGTGTTGTGTGTGCCTTGGCTTGTCAGTCCTGCATCTGAATAACTGCAATCAAAATGCAGGTGAAGGACATCTCCAACTATGGCTGGCAACATTTTTCAGCTGAAACTTTTTTTTTTTTCTGAAAAAAAGGAAAATTTGAGTTGACCAAAACATTTCATGAATAGTTTTGTTAAAAACAAAGAAAAAAAATCAAAAATGTCAGAATGAAACGTTTTGAGGTTTTGGACTAGAGTCACAAGGGGATTTAGGTACCATTCACAAAACAGTGGCAGGGGCGCTGCTGCTCTCCATATCCAATGGCCCAATGGTTAGGGCACTGACGTGGGAGACCCAGGTTTGAGTCCCTGGTTCTTGAGCAGGGATCTGAACCCATGTGTCCACCTCCCACGTAGGTGCCCTAATTATCAGGCTTTACGTTATTCTGATGTAGGTCTCTCTCCAGCTCTACTGTTGAAGCTGTTCAATTTTTATATAAATATTTTAATAGTCTTTGGACCAGAGAAAGAGTCACAATGACTCTATGGCCCAGTGATTAGGACACTTGTGGGTTGGGGACCCCTGGATTCCAGTTCCTGTTCCAATGGAACAGCTACAACAGGAGAGACAGAGAGACTCAGCCCAAAATATCCTATAGCCTCTGATTAGGACACTCATGCAGAGGGAAGGGCAGTTAGGTTCAAGTCCTTGCTCCAGCGTGGGGCTTGGAACATGGGTCTCTCTCATCCCAAGTGAGTGCCCTATCTATTGGGCAAGTGGGTGCAAGGGCAGCAGAACCTCCAGCACCATTTTGTGAATCTAGCTCTGTTTCCTTTGCTTTTATTTAAAAAGGCTTAAAATGCCCAAAAAGAAATCTTCAGTTTCAGTTGAACAAAATATTTCATTCAACCCAAGCAGAAATTTTTCTGACTCTTTTGATTCACCAAAAATTCTGAAAAATTTCAGTTTCAGTTTGAATCTAAGGCTTTTTTGTATTACTGCGTTTCAGACTTGCCAGTGAACTGAAAAAATCAGTTATTTGCACAGCTCTCTCCTCCACAGTAGGTAGTTTTTGATTTACTATTAAGATAGTTGTTTTCAAATTAATTGATAAATCCATATTAACAGAATAGTAACCACCCAAAAATACAGATTACCATACAGGCTAGGAATATGAAGAATTAAAAAAAAAAAAAGTTGAAATAGGACACTCAAAGTAGATGTGAACTAGTCACCAGAGAAGCTGCTGCCCTCATTCTAACTTCAGTGGAATGCATTCCCAGAGTGAAGCGAGGACGGAATGGGAGGGAAGGGGGAAGGTATAGTGTCACAATCTGTTCCCCTACACAATGGGTTGCTTCGCTGTTTGGTAGCATCTGCTGAAGCCAATGTCCTCACTCTGCCCTTACCTGGGATTCAACATGCTCCCTGCTGCGAAATGGGTGCTGAAGTTCAGGGCAAAGTGGAGGGGAGGGATGGGCCAAATTTGTGCAGGAAGATCAAACACATGGGTGTAGGGGAAGGAGAAAGGCAGAGAGGCAACATCAGGGACAGCAGGGTTGCAGCCAGGGTGCCCAGGATGTTGTTTGGTAGACAGTGAAATGAGTGTTTGGAAACATCAGGAAAAGTTTCCTTAAACAACTCTTCAGACTTCAACAAATCTCTTCAGCTAGTAAATTTGTCCCAGAGTCATGGCAATTAGTACAGGGCCTTCAACGAATGACTAGTGGACCTCTCTGCTGTTTGTGTGGTCATTAATTCCTCTGTGTATTGTCTCATGAACTTCCATGTACAGCTGGCATGGCTACTGCTAATTCATTAATTATCTCTTCCAGCTTGTTCTGATGAGCATCAACCTGTATCCATGTTATGCCCTCTTGGACCTTCTCCAACATCAATAATGAATATCATTATTTTAGGAGTCATGATGGACATTGTCTTGATAAAGCAAAAGTTGTAAGGTCCATCCATGTGAGCAGACCTAGGGTGTAGAATGTGGTAAAGGAGTTGGGGGGGGGGAAGCTATCACAAAATACAACAGTGAACATTAGAGTAAATGGACTTCTTATTTTACTGTAAACAGTGGCTTTCTACATAAAGCATGCTAATACACAGAATCATTGTTTAGTTCCATTATTGTAAATTCCAGGCTATTTGCATGCTTGTACATGTATATATAAAATAAAAGCATGTTCAATAAAAAAAATTGATGCCCTTCATTGTGTTTCTCATTTCAAGGGGTATTTGACTATCATTACAGAGTCTTGGGGTTGAGAAGCATTAATAGAGTAGGCTGTGGATCCAAACAAAATTAGCTTGACATACACTATTACATAGTATTATATTAAAAACAACAACAAAAACCCTTGCCTATCTAATAGGTAAGGCAGTACCTATAAGGAGGGATATATGATTTTTAAAAAGGTAACAAAAGAACTTAGTTAAAAAACAAATAATGGGCAAATTCTCTTTCTTCAGAAGGAAAGGAAAAGGAAAGGAAAGGAATTATAGTACACAAGGATGAACAAATTCTCTTTTCTCCCTTCTTCCTACAGGGCATTTAAAAAAATTCACTTGACCAAGCACAATTTACACAAGCACTCTGGGGTTTAGCTAAAAACCTTTTAGAAACAAAGAAATGCTTCTGTACTTTCAGAACAACGTGTGGAGCACTGTACAAGCAGGAAGTAACGCTGATAGAAAGACATGAATTTTCTTGAGACAGAGCCGTAAAATAAGAGATCTGGCTTCAAACCCTTTGGCAGTTTATGGAATGACACTGCTTGTTTCTCCAGTTAAAAGACGGTAACTGCCAGGTAATGCTTTGAAGACAGAGGAGGAGAAGTTATTGTGTGTCAGGGCTTGTCTACAGCTATAGAGCTGCGCTGCTGTAGAGCTTAGTGAAGGTGCTACCTATGCCTGTTGGCATACGTACTCCACCTTCCAGAGTGTCTGTAGCAATGTCAATGGCAGAAGCCCTTCTGTCGACATAATGTTGTCTACACCTGGAGTTATGTAGGTATAACTGTGTTGCTCAGGGGTGTGGAAAATCTGATGTACTTATACCAACATAAGTCTGTTGTGTAGACCAAGCCTTGGAGTTTCATAGGGAAAACAGAGGACTCATATCCCACCCACAACCCTCCAAAAAAGCCACTGATTCATTAATCCAATAATCATACATTATTGCTTCATTAACAGTTTTGGTTTATTATAGGTCAGATTCAGCCATTGGACCCATACAGTTAATATCTTTCAGTAGAGTAGAACCATATAATTTAAATAAAAATATGACATGAATGCATTAAGAAAAGAAAAAGAAAAGAAAAAGAAAGTTCTCCTGAAGTGGGATTAATTTTCAGTACTTAGTCAAGATCTAAGGACAGTTACTATTAGGGAGAAATCACGCCCAATACAGTGTGGAATTACTTATACAGGAAGTAAGTATGAATGAGTTCCATAACATAGATATATTACTAACAGTATTTACAATAAACTTAAGACCATAAGAATGGCCATACTGGGTCAGACCAATGGCCCATCTAGCCCAGCATCCTGTCTTTTGATAACGGCCAACGCCAGATTCTTCAGAGGGAATGAAAAGAACAGGGCAATTATTGTGTGATCCATCACATCATCCAATCCCAGCTTCCGGCAGTTAGAGGCTTAGGGACACCCAGAGCATGGGATTGCATCTCTGACTGTCTTGGCTAAGAGAAATTGATGAATCTATCTTCCAGGAACTGATCTAATTCTTTTTTGAACCCAGTTATACGTTTTAGCGTTCACAATATCCCCAACAATGAATTCTACAGTTGACTGTGTATCGTGTGAAGTACTTCCTTTTGTTTGTTTTAAACCTGATGACTATTAATTTCATTAGGAAACCCATAGTTATTGTGTTATGTGAAAGGGTAAGTGACACCTTTCCAACCCATTCGTGATTTTATACACCTCTACCATATCCCCCCTTAGTCATCTCTCTTCGAAGTTGAGCAGTGCCAGTCTTTTTAATCTCTCCTCATATGGAAGCTGTTCCAATATTTAAAAAGCACCCTTTAGCCTCTAATCGCCTCTTTTACTCTATTGTTTAACACGGTGGCATTTTTTCACCCTCTTACTATTTTTTTTTTTAATTTGGGGTATACATTTAATTTAAGCCTCTATTATGGTGTTTGTAAAAAGTTTCCATGCAGCTTCCAGGCATTTCACTCTTGTGACTGTTCTTTTTCATTTCCATTTAACTAGCTTCCTCATTTTTGTTTAGTTCCCCTTCTTGAAGTTAAATGCTATTGTGGTGGGCTTCTTTGGTCTTTTTGCCCACAGAGGCATGTGAAATTTTATTACATTATGGTCAGTATTAATTAGCAGTTCAGCTATATTCACCTCTTGGACCAGATATCTGAGCTCTATTTAGAACTAAATCAAGAACTGCCTCTCCCTTTGTGGGTTCCAGGACAAACCAAGAAGTAGCCATTAATCGTGTCTAGAAATTTTATTTTCACATCCCATTCTGAGGTGACGTGCCCAGTCAATGTGGGGACAGCTGAAATCCACCATTATTAATTATTATTATTATTGAGTTTTCTATTTTTATAGCCTCTCTAATCTGCCTGGGCATTTCACAATCATTCTGTTTAGATGGACAATAGTATATTCCTACTGCTATTACAAGTGTTATAACATATACTTACACGCTTATTATTCAAGCATGGAATTTCTATCTATAGAGTGTCTATAGTACAGTTTCATTCATTTAAGATATTGGCTATATTTGACTCGATGCTTTCTTTCATACAGAGCTGCTCCCCGACCAGCACCACTTACTCTTTCATTCCTATATATTTTGTACCCTGCTATTACCATATCCCATTGATTATCATCATTCCGCAAACTTTCTGTGGTGCCTATTATATCAATATCCTCATTTAATAACAGGCACTTAAGTTCATCCATGTAAGTATTTAGATTGATAGTATTTGTATGCAAGCACTTATAAACTTTTTCACTTTCAGTTGTCCGCCTGTGTTGTACAACTGAATGGGAATCTTTCATTTGACCATTTTGCATCAGTTCCTACCTGTCAACTTCTATCCTCTCCTCTTTACTAGGATATAGAAAATCCCTGTTAATAGATGCTCCCCTAAATGATGTCTCTGTTGGCTTTTCCCAGCCCTCGATTTAAAAACTCCTCTACCTTCTTTTTAATTTTACATACCAGCAATCTGGTTCTGTTTTGGTTTAGATGTAGGCTATCCTTCCTGTATAGGCTCCTCCTTTCCCCAAAGGGTCCCCAGTTCCTAATAAATCTAAAACCATTCTCCCTATACCATCATCTCATCCATGCTTCCAGAACCTGCAGTTCTACCTGTCTAACTGGCCCTGCGCGCCTAACTGAGCCAAACCATATGATTACAGGGTTTGTTTATAACTATGCTACATGTAAACAGAAACTACATGAAAGCCTTTTTTCAGAGCAACTATAACTAAATCTCTAAGAGATCAGGATGAGACAATTTGGAAGGCAGATTATCCTATAACTGCCTACTGCAGAAGTCTTGCACCTTCATCTGAAGCACTTGGTACTAGCTACTGTCAGTGACAGAATACTGGATTAGATGGACCTCCGGTCCGATCCAGTATGGCAATTCCTATGTTCCTGGGGGAAGAAGATAGATCAACTAAGAATGTGCAAAAGGGGATAGACTCAACTAGTGATTGTGTGAATAGGGTGGAAATCAGTTGAAGGGGGGGAAAGAGAAGATCAGTTCCGGTGGTGAGAGGGAACAGAACCCAAAGTGTAGAGAAAGTAAGGAAGTCAGCACTTGACATTTTTGGTAGGGAGCGACAAAAGATTTCCCATCCTACCCCAACACACCAGAGGAGAGGAGCAGAACACCAGGCCTCCCCTATCTGCCAACAAGGCCACTACTTTTAAGAGAAAAGAGGGAAGACTGTTGCTGGAGAGAGAGAATTATTCCCTTACAGGGAAATTATATGCGGAGAGAGAATCACTAGATACTATTGGGGTCTCCACTGTTCAGAAAACATCTAAAATTCTGGATGTGCATCTTAATCCAAAACCTTTTGTGGCTCTCCCACCATTCATTTATAGATAACATATCATTAGAAAACACATGAAAATAATAGTTAATATTGAAATAGAAGTATAAATACAATATGGCTGTCAATCAGCAATCAGACCGAGAAATGTTCTGGCATTTCATTACTTTCTACCGATTTTAAATATTCTTTAAAAACAACACCTTTATGACTGAAAATAACCTCTCACAATCTGCAGACAGATCAGAAGACAGGACCAAAATTTTCAAAAATAGCGTCCAGAGTTTAGCACGGATTTTCAAAATTGCTCATCACCCAGCAACTCCCATTTTTGAAAAGTATGTCTCTGATATAGACTCCAATGTAGAGATTTAGGTGCTTAAGTATAGCACTCTTTTTTAAAAAAAAAATCTTGGTTCTGGCTTCTAATCTGTGTGCAGATTGTGGAAGGCTTCATTTTCATGGCCTTACATTTTAAGAAAGGTATGAGCTACTTTCAGTCATCATACTAGTATTGATATTGAAGTTTAAAGATATCATTTATTTATATATTTTTGGATTTCATACTGATGCACATCACCATAGCATGAGTGCCTTCCATGCAAATTTGCAAATGAGTGCAAATTCAAAAGCAAAAACAACCTCTTTACTGGAGACTTCATGGAGTGTTTTGATAAACTGTATAGTCAATTGCTTGACCATACTTTGGCTCATTATTTTGTTATAAAATATATTCAAGAGACGAAATAAAGACAGTCAACCAGGTTTATTAATAAGGTATAGGAAAAAGATTCTACACAATACCAGTCTCCAAAGAGCAGTCCCATGCAGGGATGTTACATTCACCTAATGCAGAAGGCATGCTCCCAAAACTATACATTTCAGCTGGTATTTTATCATTTTACAAGTTACACATTTCTTTACACATCACTATAATCCAACCCATCAATTTGCTCCAGCTCCCTAATTTGTTGTTCTGTTCCTTTTGTTTTGGATACTAGCATTCTAAGTACTTATCCGTGAAGGTACTTCCCCAGCTTGTACTAAGACACAGAATGAATGTATCTTGATTTTGACAAGTTTCCTATCTGCTTGTGCCAAATGCTTACTTCAACAAATACAAGGTGTTATGGGATATTTAGCGTAAATGAATAGGATTATGGCATAGGGCAGTTTAGGCTATATCACTGTTACAATATTTGTGCTTAATGTTATTATTACTTTTCTATATATATATAGTATATGAGAGAGAAAGTGTGCAGATAATATATAATTAATATATTAGTCAACAAGTGTCAAGCACTTACTCTTTTTTAAGCGAAAACTCTGCTTGGGGAATTCTGTTTGAATTCTGAGTTGCTCATTACAGGTTGGGATTTTTGTGGCGGGGCGGGGGAACATGTGGGTAGCTGGGGTTTCAACATTATGAGTACCATTCTTGCTATGAGGAAAGATTTTTTTCCGAAGAGGAAGGTTTTGTAGTATTTCCTAAAGACGGTCAGACTCTGGCTTTGCCTGATCCCTTCTGGAAGCTCATTTCATAGCCAGATCTTCACTGAGAATGCTGTCCCCAGTTGTTACATGCTTTGTGATGAGCCCTGGTCCACTCACGTCAACACTGGTAACTATTTCATTGCTGATCACTTTACTAAAATTTTCCAGCGTAACTAGCTTGGATAGCCTATCCATTTCCCCCATCCTGACTCCTGCTGTGTTTTTTTTTCTTGCTTGTTAGCTTTGTTCTAACAGTAGAAGTCAGCAAATGCAGACTAATCTGCTGATTACTCAGTTTTCAATAGATGACTCAGCCATTAATGAACCTTGAGAGAAAAGAATAGTGGGCTTGCTTGCATCTTTCCTGGAGTAGCTTCTGACCTCAGTGAGACAAGCCACATGCTCTTAGAAACTTAGAACATTTACCACTGTATTAATTACAAGCATGCTCTGCAGCAACAAGAAGCTCACACTCCTTCTTGAGGCATGTTTACACTGTAACAAACATTAACTAATGGGAGGTTAATCCTATTCTCATTTCTTATTTGAGTTCTTCATTTACATTTTAGAGTACTCCTCTAAACTAAAACCTCATTAATAAAGCATTAAAGTTGTTTTTCTACCTTGCAGGTGAAGTTGTTTCTTTAGCCATTACTCTACAGGGCCCATCTCCATTACAAATGTAACCATCAGGGTCAGGGGCCCAGTTAAAATATTTGACAGAGACCTAGTTATAACAGGATTACATAACTAAGCTACAGCCTTGAACATAGATGCTGGAACTAGGGTTGCTGCCGCACCCCCGGCTTCAAGTGGTTTCCATCATATACCAGATTTACAGTTTGGTTTAAAGGCTCTCAGCACCCCCACTATACAAATTGTTTCAGCACCCCTGGTCTTGAAGGTGATATACAGGAGGTCAGATGATGATCTAATGGTTCCTCCTGGGCTTAAATTCTATGTAAGTAGGTCCATTGATATGGTTATCTTTGTAATGTAGATGGGCTCTTAGCATCCAGTGCCATTGGCAGCATATTGTGTCAAGGTACCAGTTTTTCCAGACATCAGAATGCCAGCATCAACATAGCTATAGACTTATAATGCAGCTCCCACCAGATACCAGTTATGCAGACAGAAGTTACACGATTTCTAACACAAGTCACCTGTTTGATTTGATCAAAGGATAAAGAAGTCCCTCTCACTGTGACTGAATGCATCCTGTGAATGCATCCCAAAAGGTCAGTCATACTCGCGTATAAGTATTATCTGCGTTTGTCATGTGTTTTGATGTCTATGGTTGGGAAACACCACATAAGTGCTAAGGCATTTTTATTATATATGAAATCTTGCATTGCAATCTACTTATGCAAAAGCCCTCTATAATAGATAGGTATTATTCAGTTTGGCAGACTTTTAAATCTTACTCCAATACTGGTTTGATTAGAGGGACTACTGATAAATGATGCAAGGCACTTCCTCACTCAAAGACAGTTAAGCAGTTGCATCTTTGGCACTACCAGACCTTGTTAGCCAAATGGTAAGCTGGCCTAGCAGTGAATTAGTATCTTTCATACTAAAGTAGGGTGACCAGATGTCCCGATTTTATAGGGACAGTCCCGATTTTTGGGTCTTTTTCTTACATAGGCTCCTATTAACCCCCACCCCCACCCCAATTTTTCACATTTGCTGTCTGGTCACTCTACACTAAAGTGCTCTGACTACAGTTGGACTGTGCCTTTAGCATCTGTTTTAATATTATTGTATATAGCTGTTATTACCCTTTGTAGGCTTAAACAGTGAAAACAATTTCAATTGAGATGGGTATGCGCTTACTAATAAATCCATAGTTCAAACAAGTTTTCTAATTCAATTACAAAACAACAAATGTTCCTTTTCAGTTCACACTCCACTTAAGAATGCAATAGAACAAATCTATACCAGAAGTAGAAAGAAAAAAAAAAACAACCGATTCCCACAAATCTTAGCTTCAGGCTACTGAATTCAGCTACTCCCACCCCCACCTTCATACCTTTAAACTACCACACCCTTTCTCTATATTTTTCTCTTTGTTCCTCCCACACAAATGAATTGTAAAATTATGTTCAAGGTTTTAAAGTACTGTATGTGCCTGACACCAAAAAGTCAGGGCAAAATTTAGAAACTGGCCATCTGTTAGATGTGGAGGAGCAGCAAATTAATTGACAATGACAAGAAGTTGAACACTATGGAATCCTATGCTTACTGCAGTAGCAATATAATCCATTAATTAAAAAAAAAATCAACCCAAACTCATATTTGATTACTTTATTTTCCATTAGTTTCTCAAGGGTTGCATTTAATACAGACAACAGAAGCTTTATAGGCTTTTATAGCAGCAATTTTTCATCCTCTCCTCTTCTAGCCCCACAACACCAACACTACTCTTTTTTTTTTTTTTTTTTTTAAAAAGGACCTTTGCCAAAATGGTGTAGAGAAGATAATGAGGGGAAATTCAGCAACTGATTCTAGAGTCAAACCCTCCTCTATGGCACATGGGAGCAAAAACTATTAACAAAAAACCTGTGACGTCAGACTTTTAAGAGTTTCAGTGGAATGCTGACACGTCTTTCTGCCCAGGCATTTGCAAAGGCCTCCCCAAGCAGCTGCAGAACAGGAGTAAATGCTGCCATGAGCAGTATTAGTTTCTACTTGGACGTGTGCTGCTGAGGCTTCAATTGAGAGACTTCGTTCCCCAGGCCAAGTTTTTCCCACTTCTGACACCCACATTCCTACCCAATGGAAACTTAATCCCAGAGTTTTCAGAGAACGACTTCCTCGGGGTACAGAACAAGCATTCCATGAAGTTGCTGTTTCCCCATTCTGTGCTGCCCCCTGCCCAAGTTGCATCAACTTCTCCTCCCTTTCATCAACACGACTGAGATGCAATATCAGACTCCAAATGAACAATCTTCTCTCATCTAATACTTACAATTGGTACCTGAAATCTTGAATACTCTTCGTATATAAATTAATGAACTAGGCAGTTTTTACTTCCACAACTGGCATTAACAAAGCAAGTCAGTATAGACTATTTTCACAATATTAGAAGTCTCACTTTCACACATATTTACTAGAGTTGGACAATTTCTCCAATATAAGAGTTACAAAATGACTTATTAAATCCTCGGATATGCAGTTTTTGTTTTTACTGAAAACTATGTGTATATTGTGATTATGGAAAAGGAAATCCCAGTCACTATTAAGTCTGAGTTCTATGTCCTAAGTCCTGCATTCTATGTTTTAAGCAGTGACAAATGCAAATCCTTTGACACATTTTTGCCTCTTTTAATGGGTCCCCTCTATCAAGACTCCAGTGCCACACAGCAACCCAAAGCAATTATAGCTCCTTTCCAACAGTAGTTCTATCTTTAGGGACTGATCATCATTATAGCATGTGGAGCTTCAAGTTTCGCCTTGGGTTCACAGTTAAAGATTCTACACTGGAACATGGAACAGAGGACATAGATAGAACATCTTCTTTCAAAGGCATCATAGGCAAAAACATCAAACTAAGTGTCCTGGGTTATGGCAATACTCATGCCCATTTTCTATGGCTCCAAGCATGGCCTGGCTACTACCTATCCACAGGAAATGGAACACTATGTAGTTTTAAAAAGATCCCAATGACATAAGTATACCTCTCATTCAGTGAAGACGTATCATAATTCTCTTGCTCCGAGTCAAGATTCCAATCCAATGAATGGACTATCTAGTAACCTCTCCATAAGGGAAGTTTTGGTATATAGTGAAGTAAGTAAACATTAGAACCTCATCTTTTAAGGGAGTAGCTGGCCTCCTGGGTTTCTGACCTTTATAATAGGAAGGAGGACAAGCTAGCTGCAAAGCTTTTTGACTAGATTCAGACTGGCTGCAGTAAGCCATCTTTTGATTTATTTCATTTAGAAATCAGACTGAAGGAAGTTTTTCAAATGCTTGATTTAAAACACTGAACGTCTTCTTTTATTTATCATCAGGCCCCAAAATGCCTTCAAGATCCCAGAACTGGTACTATACATTTGAATGACTTGTCAACCAAAGAAATCCTCATGACTAAATAGGGAAAAAAAATTAAAAAAATATAAAGAGATTAGTATTAATGCAATATCAAAAGGGACAATTTAGACATTACTGTCCAAAAATTTTTACCAACTATATTTGCAAATACTTCCTAATATTACTGTTAATGAAAGATATTAGAAAGAAATTCTCTATTTTTTTAGTTTATTTACTTTGCTCATGACAGCATTTTGTGTAGTGTCACTGTTTCACTTTCTTAGTCAATCAGTTTCTCCCCTTCTGAAAACATACTTATAGACAAAAGGGAAAAACAGACAAATGAAAACCCTTATAAATTTGTTAGCCAAAAGAATGTAAAAGATTCAGGAAGAAGCGTAAAAAAAAACCTATTACACATGTGCAGTGTGGCAGAGTTAATGTTACAAAAGCAAACTTGCATTCCAATTCACTGCTGCCCTGGGTCTTAAGGAATCATTTATAGCAGTGCAAAAATGCATGCTGATTTACTAACCAACAAATCTAACATTCTGATTTACTAGTGCTAAATCAGTAGTTGGACTCAATTTATTCTGCTGCAAATGAGTACAATATGGTTAAGGGCACTGCAGAATTAGGCTCTTCTTGTTTGAAATTTCCTATATTTTCTCAGTCTGATCTTGCTGCTTTAGGCAAATCCTGAAAAGATTTATGCACATGCTTAGCTTTCCGTTTATGAACAGTATATAGGACTACTTGCATTGTGTAAAGTTAATCATGTGTACAAATTTTTGTATAATCAGGGCTTTAATATTTTATCATGGCACCGAATATATGACCCTGCCGACCAGGCGATTGGCATCCTGGGACTTAGGCGCTGGGGCTTGTTGTCCCTGTCTCTCCTTCTTGTTTACTGCAGACACCACCAACGAGCAAGGCTGCGGGTGTGCAAAGAGGTATTCGTACCCCTTCGATGGGACAAAATACTTCCTCTCCACGCCCTTCGCAGTGAGAGGGATGGAGGCTGGGGTCTGCCAAATGGTCTTAGTATTGGCCTGTATGGTCTTGATGAGGAGCAGGACCTGCTGCACGATGGGGATCGACATGAGGATCAGCACTGCAAGCGGGAGCGCTGGCGTGATCTGCACGGGTGCTGCGAGTCTGACCGGTGCCACAATTGCAAGTGGCACCAGGACTCTGAGTGGTGGCTGATATTCCATCAACAGTGCCGAGGGACGGAGCATCACCAGTTTGCCTCAAGACGGTGCCCCGTGTTCCGGTACGGGAGGCTTGGCGCAAAGGGTGGGGGACCTTGGCGCTGTCATGGTGATGAGGTCCCTCATGGACTCAAAGGTGTCTGGGGTGGATGGTAATTCTACCTCCTCGATGACCTGGGCCGGGGAGTCCAACGGCATCGAACTTGATGGTCCCCCTTGCAGGGCCAAAATCGACAGTGCTGTCTCCAAAGACTTCGGCACTGGGTGCTCCTCTCTGGTCAGCTCCAATGGGATGTGTCTCTGAGCTGGAGATCCCACTCCTCCCCCTGCTTCCGGTGCTGCTATGCGCCAGGGAGTGGGACCGGTTCTGGGTTGATCCCGCCGGTTTTGGCACCGGGGAGCAGCAGTGCCGCGGGTCTCTCCCAGAGTCTTTCTCCGGTGCCACTTCTACCACTACTGCCGGGGCACTGTGCACTGATGAGCTCGGTGCAGGATCTTGCTTCGCCGATGTAGGTTGCTGTCTGAGTGCCATCTCTATGAGCTGCTTGAGGTGAAAGTCTTGCTCCCTTTTGGTTCTGGGGCAAAACCCCTTACAAATCCTGCACTTGTCCACTTGGTGTGCTTCCCCCAGACACTTTAAAAAGCGTTGTGGGGGTCTCCTGTTGGCTACGGCTTGCTGAAGGACTTGCAAGGCTTGAACCCCTGCGACTTGGGCATGCAAGTCTCCCAAGGAGAACGTGGTCAGGGTGGAGGTAAACCCCCCCAGCCCAACAGCTAACTAACTACTAACTATAATAACTACAAAGTACAAACAGTCAAAATGCTATGAAAATGTGGAGAGCTTGTGAAGCGAGATGCCCCAGTTCCAATGAGCATCACTGAGGGTAAGAAGGAACTGAGGAGGCGCCGAGTTGGAAGGGTCATATATTGAGCGCCATGAAGGTGTCACTCCGGGGTGCTCCACAGCCAACCCGACGGGAGTTGCTAGGGAAAAACTTTCTGACGACTATGCATACTGCGTGCACACACCTAACTGGAATTAATATGAGCTACCATTCAAAGAAGAATAAAAGTTTACAGGATTGAGCTCTAACTTCACTATACTAACAAAATTGAATTCTTTCTTTGAAATATCAAAACTGTCAAGTAATCTGTTGTATAGTGTTGGAGCAAAGTCTGCATAATTTAAATGAATACATTATTGTAACTGACTATGAGCTGCATCCACATTCATTTTTTTGAATGGATTTAAATGTCTTTGTGAACTGGATATTCCTTCCTGCCCAAGTAATAACATTATGTAAACAAACCAAATGGCAAACAAACATTTGAGCACAAACCCGATCCTTCAGATATTTGAAATGATATAGAGTACTGAAACATTAAATGCATTATCAGAAGCAAGTTACTACTAAAATACTACGCTAATGAGGCAGAGTCAAAATACTGGAAAATTAGAATGTCATCAGGAATCAGATCACAATATATATTTTCTAATTAATACCAGAAAAATTGTAATAAATTCCCTGGATTTATTATTGCTCACTTATTCTGCTTGCAATATATTTTTAATTAGGATGTTGATGTTGCACCTTATCATTGACAAAGATATAAGATTTGTACAAGTATCAAATTTCTAGTTTTAATATATTTACACTTTTGCTGTATTGTAAAGGAAAAATATCAATACAGAATAGTTATTAAAAAGACTTATTTTGTAATGCTCTGAACTCTTCAAAGTATATCTGGTAATTACATAGTTTACCTAACAAAATATGTGCTGGCATCTGGTAACTAAATGCTGGATTAGGCAGTCCATAGTAGAGGAGAACTATTCTATCTCAGAAAACTAGTATGAGTGCTCCTAGAGCTATCTAGTATAAAGGGAAAGTGGACCCTCTAAGTAGGTCTACACTGCAGCTGAGCGTGCACATCCCAGCCCAGGTACACTGATGCACTAGCTCTGCTTGTGCTAGCATGCTAAAAATATCATGCCCGAACACTGCAGAATGCGCAGCTGCACGAGCTAGCCTCCCAAGTGCAAGCCTGTCCAACCCCATGGATCCATACTCAGGTGGCTAGCCCATGCCACATTCTACACTTGTTTTTAGTGCACTAGCTTGAACAGAGCTAGTGTGTGTCTGTCTACCCAGGCTGTGAGGCACACTCCCAGCTGCAGTATAATGATGCCCACAATTAAACTGGCCTGAAAATAACTCTAAGGGTCTGATTCATAGGGAGCCTCTCAAGAGGAAGGGCCTTGAGCCTTGTCTGTGTCCTTAGTTTAGGGCATGGTATGTGAAGGCCCAGCAATAGGACAATCATCTGGGGAATGGCCCTCCCTGAGATACTTCAGACAGCACATAATGTACACTGAGTCCAGGAAGATGGACAAAACACAGAACAAAACACAGTGCCTAAAATCTTTCTCCAGTTCTTTTGCATTTAGTACAATCCCCTAGATCAGAGATAGTCTGAGAAAGGTGAACTGCCCAACAGTACAGAAATGTATCTAAAATGTCAACAACAAATAATTTACAGGAGCTTTTGTTGATAACCAAGAGAAGTTTTCCATGTCCTCACATAATAAAGGTTCCTAAGTTCACAGCAAGACATGGCAAAGGACATGACTGGGACTACATGACCTCTTATAACTTCACCTATGACTGTTTAGTGCATATAATCCTCATGGGCACTTACTTTCTAGACAGCTCCCAAACATCAGCAGTGCTGCAGGGTGTGTGCATGTGCACCTCTCCCAACTGAGGATGTGCAGAGGTCACCTCAAAGTAGTATTATAACTTATATTTTGCCATATCATCCCAGATTTCCTGGGGTAGGGAAGAGTATGTACAGGGACTGTAGGTTATTTCCCCTTATTGGCAAGTGCTTTTCTTGTTGCCATCATTCTCTATATCATCACCTAAGTCTGCAAGTGTGTAATGTGATATTAGGAGATCTGATTTCACGCCTACCATTACACAAAATTCATTTTATGACTTGCATATTCATTTACAGTTTTCCAAAAGCATTGGTACAGATGTAATGAGGTTGTTTGCCCTTAAAAGAATTAAGTATGGGAAATCTATCTTCCTCTGTCTGAAGCATATATTGGCAACAGTATTGTGTCTCTCTGTGTGGAATTACTAACTACCACCTTTCACTGCAGAAGATGGGTGCAAATGAGTAAAATGATTCTGTATGTCCTGGGTTGATGTGGGGTAGGAGAGATGTCACTATCGTTCTGATGTGTTCATGATGATGGATTTATTTGTTTTTCTTTATTCATATTTTTCTTTCTATATAGGTCACAGACTTATCTGTTTATTACGTATACACTAAAACATTTTTAATTGTGCACTAGAGTATTAAAAATGATGGTGGACATGGGTATGGTACAGAAAGGATAAGAGAAAAATGTTTTTAATTTTTATCAAATTTATTTCAATTTCTAAACTGTTCAGTTTATGTCCTCTTTTCTGGTAGTGCCCACAAGGTGCTAGGCACTTTCCAGACACTCAAGAAGAGAAAGCACCTGCCCTGAGAAACTCACAGTCTGAGGACAGATAGAGGAAGATCAATGAAGGGTTTTTTTGCGGAGGGTGGGGGGAGGGGTGTTTTTTTTCAAATCAAGTGAATGGAAACAGTTATTGAGGCTGAGTCACAGTACCCAAAAAACCCTTTCCTATACACTCAGAATCCTTCCCAGTAGCACCATTAAACAAATCAGAAACAAGAGGAGAAAATTACCAGTTATCAGATCATGACAGAAAGCCAGAGCCTGGAATTAATTAGCCCTATCCCTGGAATGCTGATACTCACCACTGCCTCTTTATTTATTCTTGTCCTCCCACCTACATACCACATTATTCTTTCTTAATATGTCTTCTAGTTCCAGATGCTCCTGAACCCAGGTATCTCCAAAGCTCCCAAACTAATTTATTTTCCTGGCCTTCCGGCAATGGCCCTGATACACCTCAGAGGACTTTGTGTGCATCTCTCATGTAACTGATGAAAAAGGAGAAAAGCCTTCAAAGGGGTGGCAACCGATGGAAAATGAAGAGCTCAGAAATGTCAAAAATGTTAGTGGTGCTGAAAAGCTATGAGGCAACTGAAAAATGTTGCTGAACGCTAGAAAAAATACTTACTTTTGTTCTGTTAAGCTGTGCCTGGCAGGGTACAAATTGCCCCCTGCAAAGGATGCCCCTGGGTAACTGTTACTTGTAATAGCAACAGAAATCAAGAAGTTGGGGAAGTATCAAATCAGACCTTGAGACAATGAGCACAAGCCACCTAGCAGAAATGACTCATCCAGCCTTCGGGACAGAGGAAACTAACCACTCCATCAGCATCTTTTTCTAAATATCCAAGCAGTGGCACTTGGCACTGGTGAAACCAGCTGTTCCCTTTATCTTGCAGCTCTTTGGATAGTGCTGGAAGGCAGCACTTAACCGAGCTGAGGGAGAAGACAGCTGATGAAACATTTAGAAGGAAACAGTACAATAAAATACTTAAAAGGATCAATTTGCCTTAGGATAAATAATAGACAATTGTATTAAAGTAATATTCCAATCTAATTCAGGTTCTTTTAGGCAAAGCAAGTTTTCTTTGCCCTTATGAACCACTGAACATCTTTCCTCAAAGGAACAGCTCACATTTACATAATTTATGTGCCACTAAAGCAATTTTGTCATTAACAAGGCAAAGCCTAATAAATGGAAATCATAGAGCTAGTTTTCAGCAAAACACATTTTTCCACATAGTAATTATATTTAAATAGTAAAATTATATGTAAACTCACTCTGAAAATTACTAGTGAGAAAACAAAAAATACCTACTACTCAGCTTTAGTCATTTAATATACTCCAAAGTATTGTTTTTACTCATTACCTACTATAAAATATCAAGATGCAGCACTACGATGTGACTTAAAATGGCTTAATGGAGTCCAGTGTTTGTGTCAATTATTTCTACATCAAATTTGCTCACTTTACAAGTACAAAGATGTTATTCTTCCAACTGTCAGCTCTGCAAAGTCAAGCTGGTTTCTTTCTAGCTCATGCATCATCTCATGCCCCAACTCAGCTGACGTGCACACATTCTTACAATCTACCTGCACACGTAATAAATCTCAGATGTGTCAGGGTTACTGATTACTGAAGCTCAGTGCTCTTACAATAGACAAAAGGAACTGCTGGGGCCATGGGCCTCTGGTTCAAGAATGTGACATCAAGGAGGATGTGTCCTATTAAATGCCACTTACTAGAAAGCTAGAAATTCAGATGTATCATTAAAAATTAACAGTCTTGGAAAAGCGTATCTAAAGTTCTTGCAGGACAGACAGCAAGGGAGTGAAATGTTGAAAGAACTTGACTTCTCCTGACTGGTCAGCATGATATAATATTAATGATTAGCCTTCATATAGTGTTTTTAAGATTCAAAGTGCTTTACAAAAATAATAAATTCTCTTAACAATACTGGGAGATAGATAATTACCTATATTTACAGGTGGGAACTGAGGGCAGAAGCCAAGCAGTTTGCCTGGGCTGCAGAGAGAGTTATGCAATTTCCTGGTTTTCAGATCTGTACTCAGGATCAGTAAGGATAGCTCTGTAACGGACTGAGACACAAACCAAGTCAGAGTCTAAGTTGCAACAGATGGATTCACTTCAAGAACTAGATACTATGGCCCAGATCCTTAATTATATGTAAGCGGATATTTGAGGATCTGGGCCTACTTTCTTCATGTGTCTAAACTCACAAAAGCATTCAATTGGGGACTGTACTGAGTATTTGTAATGAATTGGAATGGCTAACTAAGCAGGCAGAAATATCAGACACACAAGACCTGGCTCATTTTCTTTCCTTCCATCTTTCCAAGAAAGTCTCAGGGAATGGAGCTGTCTTCACATAGTGGGAAAGATTAGCCACAGCAGGAGGTCACAGCTTTAGGAACTGAGGATCTGAACATTGCCTTAGCAACAGTCAGCATATATACCTTAATGATTTGATTGGACAGCTATCCTTAATGAGACAACATTTACTGAGAGATTAAGCATAACTGTATGCCCAATTTTGCATCCTTAATGAGGAAAAAGCTCTCCAGATGTGAAAGCTGAAGTACCCAACTTTGTTCTGAGAAACTCTGAAAGCTTTGCATAAAAAACCAAAGTCCTCTACTAAATTCCATCCAGAAAAACATGGCTCTTCTGGCCCTTTCCAGACTTGTTAGACTACTCTCCTCATCCTTAATAGTCTGAGGAAACTCCAGCCACTACAGCAGAAGTGAGAGGAATAAGGAAATAAGCAATATAGCCCTTCCCTCAATAAAAAAGTGATTCCTTGTTTAATCTTTCAGTCATTTTCATTATCAGAATTTCTGCTAATGAGTGAACAAAATGGTCTTGAGAGGATGAACAGCAGTAACTGAAGCCTCGGAAACTATCATGCCTGTTTCCCTTAGCAAGGAAGGTTAAGCAACAGACTCTGTCCGAACTCTAGCTTCCACAAGGTTTTGCAATTAGTAAAACCACATTTGGCAAGAGTCAATGCAGCAAGTTAGGAGCAAAACAATTTGTTACATCTGAAGGTTTCTGTATGCTGACAAGGACTTTTCAGAGCTATCCTTCGAGGCTGAAGGTACAAGCTAACAGTGCTTTTGTGATACATTCACATGAGTGTTTGGAGCCATGAGATAAATAGAATTAACAGTTGTATGTTGAAATGGTTCTCTACAACTGAAAATTTTTATCCCCTCTTCTTGGGTATTTGATTTCTGATTCATTTTGAGAAAATTTCTGTGGTGACATTATGGAGCAAGAACCTGCTTCTGCAATCTGCTCTAGAACTAAGGAAAAAGAAGAGTTAAAGGTGGGCAGATACCTCAGAGACAAAATCTTTGGTTAAATTTGATTAGGTCTTCTGCCTGGTGCCCATGTCATATAATGGATCAATGAAGAGTCCAAATGTGGTACTGGAGACAAGAAAATTAGCAAGTTTGCAACCATGCTACTTCAGGCTCTGATCTTATCAGTTCTCACAAATTAAAATGGGCAAGATCTGAGCAGCATTTGGATAAGGAAAACTCAATTGTTTCAGGAAAATGTACTAATGACTCTTGAATTGGGTCAGCAATGAACCTAAAACACAGGATTGTGCTTGGTGGAAGTATACTGTTGGAGACATCAACTTTCAGATGCTACCATACTATACTAGGTATTGACCACTTTTGACAGTTAACTAATCTCATAGTACTTTTCATAAGAAATGGTTTGTCAGCATAATATCATGGCCAAATTCCAACTAGTTAATTACATGCTATACAGACTATAGTTAATTATAGCCCAAAACGTGCCACGGTATGCAACAGTAATCAATACTTCCCCTCCCCTGCATTGCCTAACAGCTGACAAGTGAAGAGACAAAATATTCACCAATTGGAAGGTCAGATCTAGCCAACAGGAGAGACAGAGGCAACAGTACAGCTTCTCTGCTGGCTGTACTCAGCAGTTTGAAGTTCCCTCTTCACAGGAATGAAGCACATGGGAGGAGAAAGCCAGGACACACTCCTGACGGTCCCCTCAATGGAGGAGAGGGAGAATGTATTGCTGAGGGAGGGACAAACTCCCTATAAGGGAAACTAGAACCAGAGAGGAGATACAGGGAGGAGCGGCGCACATTAAGATACAGGAATTCACACACATGGACAGGCATGTTAATGTACACATACATTTATGGTATTTTAGGAGGGAAATGAGGGTAAACTGCAGAGCAAGCTCTTGTCTTACCAGAACTCTTGGGTCAAGATTTCTTCACTGGCTACATTTAGGGTTGCCTACTTTCTAACAGCAGAAAACTGAACACCCTATCCCCCAGTCCCTGCCCCCCACTCACTCCATCCCCCCTGCCTCCGTCGTTCACTCTCCCCTACCCTCACTTACTCGTTCATTTTCACTAGGCTGGGGCAGGGGTGCGGGAGGGGGTGAGGGCTCTCGCTGGGGTGCAGGCTCTGTGGTGGGGCCAGAAATGAGGGATTCAGGGTGCAGGAGGGGGTTCCGGGCTGAGGCCGTGGGTTGATATGTGGGAGAGGGTGAGGGCTCTAGGGTGGGACCGAGGATGAGGGGTTTGGTGTGCAGGAGGGGGCTCCAGGCTCAGGTGGGAGTTGAGGTGTGGGAGGAGGTACTGGCTCTGAGCTAGGGATGTAGGCTCTGGGGTGGGGCCAGAAATGAGAGATTTAGGGTGCGGGAGGGGCTCTGGGCTGGGGCAAGGGTGCAGGAGGGGGTGAAGGCTCTGAGGTGGGTCCAGGGATGAGGGATTTAGGGTGCAGGAGGGGGCTTCAGACTGGGGAATGTGGCCAAGGGGTTTCGAGTATGGGAGGGGACTCTGGGTTGGGGCAGGG
This sequence comes from Dermochelys coriacea, assembly GCF_009764565.3. Lineage (NCBI taxonomy): Eukaryota > Metazoa > Chordata > Testudines > Dermochelyidae > Dermochelys > Dermochelys coriacea. Next base: position 200,922,889 of record NC_050069.1, read on the forward strand.
GTGAGGGTATGGGCCCTGGGGTGGGGCTGGGGATGAGGGGTTTAGGGTGCAGGAGGGGGCTCAGGGCTGGGGTGTAGGAGGGGATGAGAGGTGAGGGCTCCGGGTGGTGCTTACCTCAGGTAGCTCCCAGGAAGTGGTCAGCATGTCCCTCTGCCTCCTAGGCGTATGGGCAACCACAGGGACTCTGTCCGCTTCCCCCGCCTGTCCACACCCCTCCTGCAGCTCCCATTGGCCACGGTTCCCGGCCAATGGGAGCTGTGGAGCTGGAGCTCGTGGTAGGAGAATATGATATGAAAGTGCATGTCTTGTCTAAATTATAACAGTTCTTCCATCAGTAACTTTTACTAATGCCTAAGTGAACCTAGAGTGAAAAGCGGAACAATATTATATCTGCAATAGCAGAATTTCAAGCCAATGCCTTACTGAAGAAAAATAGAATAAACTTTACAAACAAGGCATTTCTCCAAGAATGAAGAAAAACTATTTAAGAGGCTCTATGTAACCAGGAGTGTAAACATTACAAAGTTATCATGAATATTATTTTACACTGTGGAAAGCTCCAAAGAAAAAATAGATCATTTAAAGAAAAAATAATTCAGAAGCAAAGAGCAAGTGGAATTGCCACATGTTATCCCAACGCCTTTTATCTCTCATGCAAGCACATTGACCAAGTGGCTTAGTGACAATTTACATTTAGAGATAAAAACTTCTAGTTTACATGGTCACAGAAACAAAGCAAGCTGTATAACACAAATTAATGATTTTTGTACATTTATAAGTTTCCTGGAAGGTCCTGTAATTTATTTTTGTTTAAAGTTAAATTCATAAGCAAGTAATGGTCAATTATAGTTGTGTAACATATAATAGCCCTTATTTAGTGTATATGAACAATGATGAGTCTATACATAAATGAATCATTAACTACTTTCGTATTTGGCTTAATAAAAAGCTTGAATATTCTATATCGGGGTGGCCAACCTGAGCCTCAGAAGGAGCCAGAATTTACCAATGTACGTTGCCAAAGAGCCACAGTAATATGTCAATAGCCCCCCATCAGCTCCCCCATTCCCCCCCCCCGCTCCCAGCGCCTCCTACCGGCTGGCAGACCCATCAATCAGCACCTCCCCCTCCGTCCCCGCACCTGCCAATCAGCTGTTTTGTGGCGTGCAGGAGGCTCGGAGGGGGAGGGGGAGGAGCGAGGGCATGGCAGGCTCAGGGGAGGGTGGAGAGGGGGCAGGGCCTGTGGCAGAGCCACAGTTGGCACTGGAAAGTTGGCACTTGTAGCTCCAACCCCGGAGTCTGTGCCTATACAAAGAGCTGCATATTAACTTCTGAAGAGCCGCATGTGGCTCCGGAGCCACAGGTTGGCCATGCCTGTTCTATACCCTTTCCAGGTATGTTAAATGTATTAGGATTTTGAATGTTATGAGGAAATTGCCTAGTTTGAAATTCTGTTCTACCTAGCTGTTCAGCCTAGAATATATAGAAAGCAAAACTTATTAAATCCCAGTTTATAATACAAATAACTTTTTAAAACCTCCACTATTTTCAAGTACCTCAGTCTAAACTGCCAGAACCAAAGCAGCCAAAGAATAAGGTATGTATATTTACATTTTTTTCTATTGTAGACTGGATGTGGAGAGGTCACTCATATTCCAGAATAAATTAAAAACCATCTCACTAGGAAGCACAGAAGTTCAGGATGGGATTTATCCTGCTTAAATGCTATCCTTCTTAAAACTTTTCTAATGACAACTTATCAAGAATTTTACAAACAATTAAAAGCGGATTCATCCTCCTGTTTTCAGGGCATTAATATCATACTGGCACATATTTTTTAAAGCTTGGTTTCATTCTGAAAAGGGATTGTGGAACTGTCGTGTTCCATGATTATTTTGTTTCAACAAGTCTAGCTCAAACTTGTTTTTTAATAAAACATTTGTAAATGGAGCAAGTAAATAGTATTCATCATGTAAAGGAAACAAGCTAACTTGACTTAACTCTGTAGCGTAGACATGGCTTAAGTCACCTTTGTTACATCAACGATCATAAGCCACTTCAATTACATCAGTTGTGCATTTCCACACAATGCTCCTTGTGTCAGCAGAGCACGTCCATGTTTGGTGCTCTTGCATTGACAGAAAGAGCGATGCATCGTGGGTAGCTATCCCACTGTGCAACTTGCCACCCTCTGCCACTTGGAGATCTACAAATAGATCACAGTGCATCATGGCGGCGTGTTCACCATCCCATGATGCAGTTCTTCCGTCCCATCATTCCATGGGCTTCAGACTTTGTTTTGCGCCATTTTTGAACAGCCCCTGTGAACTGTGCTTCCGCCATCTCTGAGCAAAGGGTCTGGGTGGTTAACAAAGAGGGTCACTACACGCGTCTAGGAAGAGTATTCTGAATATTGGCCCTTTTTCCACAGGTTGAGGTAATCGAGCCCAATATCTTACTCCTAAAGGTAATCCAAGATGCAAGGGTACATCTCCTACATGACTGCAGCTTCAGACCAGATTCGTATGCTGCTCACCTGTGTGCCGTTTTGGTCCCTGCAGAAATAATGGTTGGTTGACATGGCAAAGTTTCCTACAGTGGGGGAGAAACAAGGTAGCTCTGTCAAAAAAACCTTCTGCAGAGGATTGCAGAATACTTACATAAAAGTTTCCTAAAGATCTCTATGGAGGATTAAAACTTTTCTCCCAGGCCCTCACTGCATAGGCTCTGTTGTAAATTTCTATCCTTTATCCCTCTTCTACCATGACAAACTAAATGAACTCAATGTCCTATCACTGTACAGTATCAAAGCAAAGCAAGTGCTTACCAGATCCTGCCTCTCCTGCTTCATGTGTGCCAGAGCCGAAGTGCTGGAACTGGCTAGATCCCTCTGGAATCAAAAGTAGGTCTCAGCTTGTCACCCCACCGGCCCACCCTGTCACATGTCCCACATCCTCATCCATCACTTTGTCCTCGGGTTTGGCTCCACTGGTTGCTGCCTCCAGTCCCCATGAAGTATGGAGGTGGCTTTGCCTTGTAGAAGCAGCATGTCTTCGGCACTGCACCGGAGTGGCGGTTGGCCTCCCTTGCCTTCTGGTATGCCTGCCTGAGCTCCTTGATCTTAGCATGGCACTGCTGCCACGTCCCCTTTTCGTGTCCCTTCTCCTGCATACCATGAGCAATCTGACCATAGCTGTCAAAGTTCCTACAGCTTGAGTGAAGCTGCAACAGCACAGCCTCCTCTCTCTACAAACCCAGCAGATCCAACAGCTCTGGTGTACTCCAGGTGGGAGTGCTTTTGCCGCAGAAAGCCAGCATGGTTAGCTGAGAAGCTGCAGTGTGAACTGTCCACGCCAAGCAAACAGGAAGAGGAATATCAAAAATTCCAGGGCCAATGTTTTCCCCAGGAATTGAAATTGGGTGGGGGTGTTCAAATTTACAAGGGGAGAGGTCAGGGCCGATGAGGGTTGAGACTGAGGGTGAAGGCGGGCTGTAGGGCACCATAGTAAAAACTGAAAAATGTTTCATGCCCATTTTATTAGATTTTAAAATCATCACACAAATTAAAGTTGGCTACTCAAGCCTTCTATGAAGCACTACATCTACATCCCTCTTGGTTTCTTGTTATAATTTTGTACAACTCTGTTAATGAACTTCTTGAATGCAATGCATTCATCTTTGGTGGCTTCTTGTGTGTCCGGTACGTCCATTCCTTCAATCGATATATTTATTAGTTCATTCACATGATTAGGCAGAAGGTGACTTCTTTCAAAATACAAAACTTCATTCAATGATGAAAAAGAACGCTCAACTGTCGCTGTTGTGACTGGGAGTAGCAAGAGATAAATTCCTACTTCTTTCAGCCCAGGAAACAGCATAAAGATCAGGTCAAGCCACTAGTGGTGATAAAAAAGAAGTTGAAGTCAAATCTTCATTCATTCGTCGTATGATATTCCATTCTGTGTTCAAATTTTCTATTCTGTACCGAGCACATGGCAGCCCCATTGCTGGTAGTGCCTCACTCCACTCAACTGTCGGTGTTTTAAAAGACAGGGATCTGTAAAAGCTATGTAGAGATTGAGTAGAATCTAGAAGTCGCTGTTGTAGATTTTTAAGAATCAAGTCTGTGTACTTTTTCAGTTGTCTTAAACACTTCTTGTCCTCTTCACTTAAGGATTCAATATAAATGCCTTCATTCATGAAGTCTTTGCTTCTTCCAGTACTTTTTCAATGGATAGCTCTCTGATTGATCCACATGTAGTTTCTATTGCTGGACAAAGATCTACTACTGTTGTAGCAGATGCCCGGATGGCATTGTTTAATGACCCAAGTGGTTTCAACAGTAGACTTACAAGAGAGAGAATGGCAATAGTCTTCTCTGAACGTAGTAGCAAAAATAATCCACCAACCTCATTACTTAGATCCATCCCATCTTGGTAGATACTTTCCAAAGCCAGTAATAATAGCTGAAGTAATTTTAAGACAATAGCCAAGGATCGCTCATGAGAAAGCCAGAGGATTTTCCCAGGTTGGACTAATTTGAACTTCAGTCCAGTGTATTGTCTATATTTTCCAAGATATTCAGTCTTTTTGGACTCTTGCTGAAAAAAGAATATAATGAAGACATTAAATTTATAACTTTTAAAATGTCTTTTAAAGAGTCTGCAGCTTGTACTAGCGCTAGTTGAGTAGATGGGCCTCTGCACTGTGTATAGGAGAGACTAGGATTACATTTTTCTCTGAGCAAAGCTTGTGCTCCACCATGGCTTCCAGAGAAGTTTGCAGCTCCATCAAATGCACAAGCAGCCATCTCTTTGGGGTCCCATTGACAAGCATTTAACTCTTCTAAGATGTGGGTTATCCCAAATGCAGCCAATCTGTCATTTATAACTTGAACGTTTAGAAATACATCTACTGGCTTACCACTGACATGAAGATAATGTACACAATGACCATTTCCATTGGTGCACCGATCAGCCATGTATGCAAATTTTTTGAATGTGGTGAGAGTTCTTCACTTTTTTCAACTGTTGAGTCTTTCACTGTTGCACCACATGCGTCTAGCCAGTCAGTTGAGTTTCTTGCAAAAAGACAGTAGCATTTGCTGGTCATGTTCAGAACCAGTGTTCAACTTCAGGATGAACAAGTGACAATGTACTTAACATTGGCCTCCAGTTTGTAGTGTGTGGTATCTCTTGCTTAAATAGAAAGTATGATGCCATGGCCATGTTTGTTCGCATGAACTGTGTTGCGTCTCCAACATTCTTAACAGCCTCATTAACACTCACTGGTGTTGTCCTTGGTCAGTGGAGACTCAGAGTTCAGAGGTGCTTTCACATGAGTTCATCTCCCAGCGGGGGGCAAGAAGGCACCTTGCTTGTTCCTCCAGCTGCTCAGTGTTCGCTCTGGCCACTGTTGCTCACTGTGCCACGTTCAATCCATCGCTCTGTTGCCAATGGCCCTGCGCCATCACCTTCTGCTGCCACCATGACCTCTGTGAGTTGGTCTCATGAAGTTCCACCAGCTCTCAGTGATTTCAGCTGAGCTCTCAGTGGGGGAACCTCACTGCTAGAGCAGACTAGGCCATCTCTTCCACAGAAACATTGTCCCACAGCAGGTCTAAGTACTTAGACCTGATTATCAGTGATTTCAGCTGTAGCGATCACTTAGCAAAATAAAAAGAAAAGGAGTACTTGTGGCACCTTAGAGACTAACAAATTTATTAGAGCATAAGCTTTCGTGAGCTACAGCTCACTTCATCGGATGAAGTGAGCTGTAGCTCACGAAAGCTTATGCTCAAATAAATTTGTTAGTCTCTAAGGTGCCACAAGTACTCCTTTTCTTTTTGCGAATACAGACTAACACGGCTGCTACTCTGAAACTTAGCAAAATAAAGACTATCTAAGCAGCTCTGTCTTTAAACAGTGGAGAGGGGCAGATCTAATAGTATGTGTGACTCAGGCAGACTATCAAGCAAAACACCTATCCCCACCCTCTCTTGATGCCCTCAATCAGCACAGGCTAAGTACGGTTCTACTGCCCTTTACTCATACAATAAGAACAACAACATTTCATTACACATCCCCCCTGCATTCAAGTGATTTGTAACCCAACCCCAGGCAAAATCTATCACCTGGGCAACACAGCTCTGTTTGCTGGATACCTAGGTAGATTAGCAAAAAGAAAAGGAGTACTTGTGGCACCTTAGAGACTAACAAATTTATTTGAGCATAAGCTTTCGTGAGCTACAGCTCACTTCATCGGATGCATTTGGTGGAAAAAACAGAGGAGAGATTTATATACACACACACAGAGAACATGAAACAATGGGTTTATCGTACACACTGTAAGGAGAGTGATCACTTAAGATAAGCCATCACCAACAGCAGGGGGGGGAAAGGAGGAAAACCTTCCATGGTGACAAGCAGGTAGGCTAATTCCAGCAGTTAACAAGAATATCAGAGGAACAGTGGGGGGTGGGGTGGGAGGGAGAAATACCATGGGGAAATAGTTTTACTTTGTGTAATGACTCATCCATTCCCAGTCTCTATTCAAGCCTAAGTTAATTGTATCCAGTTTGCAAATTAATTCCAATTCAGCAGTCTCTCGTTGGAGTCTGTTTTTGAAGCTTTTTTGTTGAAGTATAGCCACTCTTAGGTCTGTGATCGAGTGACCAGAGAGATTGAAGTGTTCTCCAACTGGTTTTTGAATGTTATAATTCTTGACGTCTGATTTGTGTCCATTCATTCTTTTACGTAGAGACTGTCCAGTTTGGCCAATGTACATGGCAGAGGGGCATTGCTGGCACATGATGGCATATATCACATTGGTAGATGCGCAGGTGAACAAGCCTCTGATAGTGTGGCTGATGTGATTAGGCCCTATGATGGTATCCCCTGAATAGATATGTGGACAGAGTTGGCAACGGGCTTTGTTGCAAGGATAGGTTCCTGGGTTAGTGGTTCTGTTGTGTGGTGTGTGGTTGCTGGTGAGTATTTGCTTCAGATTGGGGGGCTGTCTGTAAGCAAGGACTGGTCTATCTCCCAAGATCTGAGAGAGCGATGGCTCGTCCTTCAGGATAGGTTGTAGATCCTTGATGATGCGTTGGAGAGGTTTTAGTTGGGGGCTGAAGGTGATGGCTAGTGGCATTCTGTTGTTTTCTTTGTTGGGCCTGTCCTGTAGTAGGTGACTTCTGGGTACTCTTCTGGCTCTGTCAATCTGTTTCTTCACTTCAGCAGGTGGCCACAAGGGGCCACAACAATGGTTCCCGTAACCCACCCAGCAATATTGTTAATCTATCCAACTATACTCTTAGCCCAGCGGAAGAATCTGTCCTATCTCGGGGCCTCTCCTTTTGCCCCTCCACCCCCACGAACATGATACAGTTCTGTGGTGACCTAGAATCCTATTTTCGACGTCTCAGACTCAAGGAATATTTCCAACACACCTCTGACCAACATATTAACCCACAGAGACCTTCCTGCCAACACTACAAAAAGAAGGATTCTGGGTGGACTCCTCCTGAAGGTCGAAACAGCAGCCTGGATTTCTACATAGACTGCTTCCGCCGACGTGCACGAGCTGAAATTGTGGAAAAGCAGCATCGCTTACCCCATAACCTCAGCCATGCAGAACACAGTGCCATCCACAGCCTCAGAAACAACTCTGACATCATAATCAAAAAGGCTGACAAAGGAGGTGCTGTCGTCATCATGAATAGGTCGGAGTATGAACAAGAAGCTACTAGGCAGCTCTCCAACACCACTTTCTACAAGCCATTACCCTCTGATCCCACTGAGAGTTACCAAAAGAAACTACAGCATTTGCTCAAGAAACTCCCTGAAAAAGCACAAGAACAAATCCGCACAGACACACCCCTGGAGCCCCGACCTGGGGTATTCTATCTGCTACCCAAGATCCATAAACCTGGAAATCCTGGACGCCCCATCATCTCAGGCATTGGCACCCTGACAGCAGGATTGTCTGGCTATGTAGACTCCCTCCTCAGGCCCTTCGTTACCAGCACTCCCAGCTATCTTCGAGACACCACCGATTTCCTGAGGAAACTACAGTCCATTGGTGATCTTCCTAAAAACACCATCCTAGCCACTATGGATGTAGAAGCCCTCTACACCAACATTCCATACAAAGATGGACTACAAGCCGTCAGGAACAGTATCCCCGATACTGTCACGGCTAACCTGGTGGCAGAACTTTGTGACTTTGTCCTGACCCATAACTATTTCACATTTGGTGACAATGTATACCTTCAAATCAGCGGCACTGCGATGGGTACCCGCATGGCCCCACAGTATGCCAACATTTTTATAGCTGACTTAGAACAACGCTTCCTCAGCTCTCGTCCCCTAATGCCCCTACTCTACTTGCGCTACATTGATGACATCTTCATCATCTGGACCCATGGAAAAGAAGCTCTTGAGGAATTCCACCATGATTTCAACAATTTCCATCCCACCATCAACCTCAGCCTGGACCAGTCCACACAAGAGATCCACTTCCTGGACACTACGGTGCTAATAAGCGATGGTCACAAACACCACCCTATATCGGAAACCTACTGACCGCTATTCCTACCTACATGCCTCTAGCTTTCATCCAGATCATACCACTCGATCCATTGTCTACAGCCAAGCGCTACGATATAACCGCATTTGCTCCAACCCCTCAGACAGAGACAAACACCTACAAGATCTCTATCATGCATTCCTACAACTACAATACCCACCTGCTGAAGTGAAGAAACAGATTGACAGAGCCAGAAGAGTACCCAGAAGTCACCTACTACAGGACAGGCCCAACAAAGAAAACAACAGAACGCCACTAGCCATCACCTTCAGCCCCCAACTAAAACCTCTCCAACGCATCATCAAGGATCTACAACCTATCCTGAAGGACGAGCCATCGCTCTCTCAGATCTTGGGAGATAGACCAGTCCTTGCTTACAGACAGCCCCCCAATCTGAAGCAAATACTCACCAGCAACCACACACCACACAACAGAACCACTAACCCAGGAACCTATCCTTGCAACAAAGCCCGTTGCCAACTCTGTCCACATATCTATTCAGGGGATACCATCATAGGGCCTAATCACATCAGCCACACTATCAGAGGCTCGTTCAGCTGCGCATCTACCAATGTGATATATGCCATCATGTGCTAGCAATGCCCCTCTGCCATGTACATTGGCCAAACTGGACAGTCTCTACGTAAAAGAATGAATGGACACAAATCAGACGTCAAGAATTATAACATTCAAAAACCAGTTGGAGAACACTTCAATCTCTCTGGTCACTCGATCACAGACCTAAGAGTGGCTATACTTCAACAAAAAAGCTTCGAAAACAGACTCCAACGAGAGACTGCTGAATTGGAATTAATTTGCAAACTGGATACAATTAACTTAGGCTTGAATAGAGACTGGGAATGGATGAGTCATTACACAAAGTAAAACTATTTCCCCATGGTATTTCTCCCCCCCACCCCACCCCCCACTGTTCCTCTGATATTCTTGTTAACTGCTGGAATTAGCCTACCTGCTTGTCACCATGGAAGGTTTTCCTCCTTCCCCCCCCTGCTGTTGGTGATGGCTTATCTTAAGTGATCACTCTCCTTACAGTGTGTATGATAAACCCATTGTTTCATGTTCTCTGTGTGTGTGTATATAAATCTCTCCTCTGTTTTTTCCACCAAATGCATCCGATGAAGTGAGCAGTAGCTCACGAAAGCTTATGCTCTAATAAATTTGTTAGTCTCTAAGGTGCCACGGGTACTCCTTTTCTTTTTGCGAATACAGACTAACACGGCTGCTACTCTGAAACCTAGGTAGATTAGGTGTGAATGTAAATACAATCTGGTCCTGAAGCCTTTCCCCACAGCTCATCACTAGCTGTCAGGGAGAGCTCATCCAGACTTTGCTTACAAATCATAATTTGAAATTATTAGATTGGCCAACATCACTGAAATGAATGCACTGACATTGTCATAAACAGCTGTACAAGAAAGCTAGTCTATGTTCATATTTTTCAAATCTATTATACTTTTTCAGATACCCGTATTTTATCATACATTGTATATGCTTTGTTTCAGAGTAGCAGCCGTGTTAGTTTGTATCCTTCATCGGATGCAGTGAGCTGTAGCTCACGAAAGCTTATGCTCAAATAAATGTGTTAGTCTCTAAGGTGCCACAAGTACTCCTTTTCTTTTTTGTGAATACAGACTAACATGGCTGCTACTCTGAAACCTATATAAACAGAGAACATGAAACCATGGGTGTTACCATACACACTGTAATGAGACACACTTTTGTCAAATTCAGCCCTGGAACAAATCAGCTGTAGTTTCTATAATGCTGGATTTGTCCAATAAGAGTCAACTTATATTAGTCAGCTGGTCATTGCACTCATAGCACTAAAATGCAAAATGTACATAAAGATAGCATTATTAAATGCAAGCTTAAAACGTTAGGAATAAAATTAATACATTCACAAAACAGATTAGACAATCAGCAAAACAAAAGTTTTTGTTTTTTCCTTTTCTTTTAAATAGCAGCCAACTTCTTAGGAGGGGAAAAGTTCAAAGACTCAAAATATCTGCAAAGATCCAGGAATTGACAAGAGACTTTTACATTCAAACATTGACCTACTTCCTAATATAGTGTTCTCCATAGCTGTGGAATACGCATGCTTTTTTCAGTAAACTGAAATGCTACGTCATATGCTTCTGTAGACAAATAAAATGCTGACAGGCAATGCTGTAAATGGAGCCATGGCTATCTTTCCTCCTATAAAAGCCTTTTGAACAGTGATTTTGCATTATGCACTAGGGTAAGTTAATACGTTATAAAGGGGACTTATTCTACACATTCACTGTCATAAGCAGCAGTGTAAGACCAAAGTGCCTATAACCTCTTTTATAAAGACTTTACCCCCCCCCAAAATAAAAATCTTAAATTCTTAGATCAGAATAGTATCCAAACCTTTTAAAAAAGACCTGACTGGATAACAAACAATGTATTTACTGTAACTCATGGAGAATAGGCCAATCTTACTCCATCCACAGCATTCTTCAAATCATTTTACATTAACCTTCAAGTACTATGCCCTTAAAACCACTGGGGGGTATTACAATTGATAACAATGTGTATTTAAGCAGTGGTTTATGTTACCAGTACAACAATTATATGTCAAGAATTGATGAGCTTGATGATTTATACATCAGGTATTATTCTGGTCAGAAAAATGAGGGCCAAAATGCAATACCCAAATTCCAGCTAATTTCCTTCACAGCTAGATAAGGAGGTACACAACCACACTGTTTGATCAGTATATATTAAGAAAGAACATTTATTTACCCGAAAGCATCTGTGGTTCTTTGAGATGTGTTGTCCATACAGATTTCACTGTAGGTATTCAGGCATCCAAGGCATGCAAGATTAGATTATTCTGAACAGTGGTGTCCTTTGGGGCTGCACATGCAAACTATGGGCCCTCATGATCTTCAGAGTTACTGTTTCCCTAGAGATATCCCCATTCTTAAGTATGGCCCACATTCTTTGTTCCATATTAACTCATATTATTTGCTTATGCCCAGTATACCAAGCATTGTAGATCCCTCCGGTGACCTGTCACTCTTCAGTACTTACCACTCCTCCAATTTGTGTGTCACCTACAAACTTTATCTACAAATTTTATGTTTTTTTCCCCAAGTCACTGATAAAGATGCTAAACAACAGAGGACAAAGGACTGAGCCCTGTGGGACTCAACTGGAAATACACCCGCTCAAAGACTATTCTCCATTTACAATTACATTTTGAGACCTATAATTTATCAATTTTTTAATCCATTTAATGTGTGCCATGTTAATTTTATATTGTTCTAGTTTTTCTAATCAAAAGGTTGTGCAATACCAAGTCAAATGCTTTACAGAACTCTAAGTACATTACTCAACACTATTACTTTTATAGTACTAAAACAAAACTTGTAATCTCATTAAAAGAAGAAAACTAGTTAATTTGACTAGTTCTATTTTCCATAAACTATACCCATTTGTATTAATTACATTACCCTCCTTTAGTTCTTTATTAATCGAGTCCTGCAGCAGCTGCTCCATTATCTTGCCTGGGATCAATGTCAGGCTTCTAGTCCTATAATTATGTGGGTCATCCCATCTACTCTTTTTAAAAATGGGCACAACATTAGCTTTCTTTCAGTCTTCTGGAATTTCCCCAGTGCTCAAAGACTTATTGAAAATCAATATTAACAGTCCAGTGAGCTCCTCAGACAGCTCTTTTAAAAATCATGGATGCAAGTTATCTGCACTTGCTGATTTAAAAATGTCTGACTTTAGTAGCTTCTCTATTTAACATCCTCAAGAGATACTAATGGGATGGAAAGAGTGTTGTCACCATATGATGAAACTATTACAGCTGTTTTTCCCCAAATGCAAAACAGAAATATTTATTGAACACTTCTGCCTCTTAAGCATTATTATTGATAATTCTACTATTTCCATCTACTAATGGACAAATACCATTGTCAGGATTCTTTTGGTTCCCAATATATTTTTAAAAATCTCTCACTGTCCTTATCTCTGTTGACCAAAATAATTCTTCTTTTGTCCCCTTGGCTTCCCTACAATTCCTAACTTCAGATTTATATTCATTATTATCAACTTCCCCATTCTTCCATTTGTTATATATTACTTAATTTTTTCAAGCTGCCATCACTTCCTCTCTAAAACAGGTTGGGTTGTTTTTTGTTTTTTTTTTTTGAGCCAGCAGAGCCTTCTTCCTCAACTGTGGGATTGTAGTATTTTGGGCATTGCATAAGGGATTCTTAAATGAGTCCCAATTATCATTCATGTTTTTTGTGTATATAAATCTCCCCACTGTATTTTCCACTGAATGCATCCGATGAAATGAGCTGTAGCTCACGAAAGCTTATGCTCAAATAAATTTGTTAGTCTCTAAGGTGCCACAAGTCCTCCTTTTCTTTTTGCGGATACAGACTAACATGGCTGCTACTCTGAAACATGTCTTTATGCAAGGCATTGAATTTGGCCATATAGAGTGGAAATCTATCAACTTCATGAAAAAACTCGTATAGATACAGACAGACATCCAAATGTAAACAGATGGACATCATACCAAAAGGACTGAAGGTAAAAAATCCATTACAATCTACATACCACACAGACCATGCTGACAGCTTGTGCCACACAGTCTCAGAGAAACTGCGGAACCACTGATCAACATCCTCTACAGCAAACAGGGAAAGATTAAGAATGAGCTCTCAAAACTGGATACTCATAAAAAAAAAACAACCTTCCACACAAACTTCCTCGTGGCTGGACTTTACAACAACTAGACAAGCCATTTACAACACACACTTTGCTTCTCTACAAAAGAAAAAAGACACTAAACTATCTAAACTTACTACATGCCACAAGGGGCCACAACAGTGGTTCCCTTAACCCACCCAGCAATATTGTTAATCTATCCAACTATACTCAGCCCAGCAGAAGAATCTGTCCTATCTCGGGGCCTCTTCTTTTGCCCCTCCACCCCCACGAACATGACACAGTTCTGTGGTGACCTAGAATCCTATTTTCAACGTCTCCGACTCAAGGAATATTTCCAACACACCTCTGAACAACATACTAACACACAGAGACCTTCCTACCAAGACTACAAAAAGAAGGATTCTGAGTGGACTCCTGAAGGTCGAAACAATAGATTGGACTTCTACATAGAGTGCTTCCGCCGACATGCATGGGCTGAAATTGTGGAAAAGCAGCATCACTTGCCCCATAACCTCAGTTGTGCAGAACACAATGCCATTCATAGCCTCAGAAACAACTCTGACATCATAATCAAAAAGGCTGACAAAGGAGATGCTGTCGTCATCATGAATAGGTCGGAATATGAACAAGAGGCTGCTAGGCACTCTCCACCACCACTTTCTACAAGCCATTACCCTCTGATCCCACTGAGGGTTACCAAAAGAAACTACAGCATTTGCTCAAGAAACTCCCTGAAAAAGCACAACAAATCTGCACAGAGACACTGCTAGAATCCCGATCAATGGTATTCTATCTGCTACCCAAGATCCATAAACCTGGAAATCCTATCTGCCCCATCATCTCAGGCACTGGCACCCTGACAGCTGAATTGTCTGTCTATGTAGACTTCCTCCTCATGCTCTATGCTGCCAGCACTCCCAGCTATCTTTGAGACACCACTGACTTCCTGAGGAAACTACAATCCACCGGTGATCTTCCTGAAAACACCATCCTAGCCACTATGGATGTAGAAGCCCTCTACACCAACATTCCACACAAAGATGGACTACAAGCCATCAGGAACAGTATCCCCGATAATGTCACGGCTAACCTGATGGCTGAACTTTGTGACTTTGTCCTCACCCATAACTATTTCACATTTGGGGACAATGTATACCTTCAAATCAGCGGCACTGCGATGGGTACCCGCATGGCCCCACAGTATGCCAATATTTTTATGGCTGACTTAGAACAACGCTTCCTCAGCTCTCGTCCCCTAATGCCCCTACTCTACTTGCGCTACATTGATGACATCTTCATGGTCTGGACCCATGGAAAAGAAGCCCTTGAGGAATTCCACCATGATTTCGACAATTTCCATCCTACCATCAACCTCAGCCTGGACCAGTCCATGCAAGAGATCCACTTCCGGGACACTACAGTGCTAATAAGCGATGGTCACATAAACACCACCCTATACTGGAAACCTACTGACCGCTATTCCTACCTACATGCCTCCAGCTTTCACCCAGACCACACCATACAATTCATTGTCTACAGCCAAGCTCCACGATACAACCGCATTTGCTCCAACCCCTCAGACAGAGACAAACACCTAAAAGATCTCTATCAAGCATTCTTACAACTACAATACCCACCTGCTGAAGTGAAGAAACACAAGTCACCTACTACAGGACAGGCCCAACAAAGAAAATAACAGAATGCCACTAGCCTTCACCTTCAGCCCCCAACTAAAACCTCTCCAACTCATCATCAAGGATCTATATCCTATCCTGAAGGATGGTTCAGGATCACAGATCTTGAAAGAGATCACTCTCACAGATCTTGAAAGACAGACCAGTCCTTGCTTACAGACAGCCCCCCAACCTGAAGCAAATACTCACCAGCATCCACACACCACACAACAGAACCACTAACCCAGGGACCTATCCTTGCAACAAAGCCCATTGCCAACTGTGTCCACAGATCTATTCAGGAGACACCATCATAGGGCCTAATCACATCAGCCACACTGTCAGAGGCTCGTTTACCTGCACATCTACCAATGTGATATATGCCATCATGTGCCAGCAATGCCTTTTCTGCCATGTACATTGGCCAAATCGGACGGTTTCTATGTAAAAGAATAGATGGACACAAATCAGACGTCAAGAATTATAACGTTCAAAAGCCAGTCGGAGAACACTTCAATCTCTTTGGTCACTCAATTACAGACCTAAAAGTGGCAATTCTTCAACAAAAAAGCTTCAAGAACAGACTCCAAGGAGAGACTGCTGAATTGGAACTAATTTGTAAACTGGATACAATTAACTTAGGCTTGAATAAAGACTGGGAGCGGATGGGTCATTACACAAAGTAAAACTATTTCCCCATGTTTATCTCCCCCCCTGCCCCCCGGCTGTTCCTCAGTCATTCTTGTCAACTGCTGGAAATGGCCCACCTTGATCATCACTACAAAAGGTCCCCCCCCCCCCCGCTGGTAATAGCTCACCTTACCTGAGCACTCTCGTTACAGTGTGTATGGTAACACCCATTGTTTCATGTTCTCTGTGTATATAAATCTCCCCATTCATTCCACTGAATGCATCTGATGAAGTGAGCTGTAGCTCACCAAAGCTTATGCTCAAATAAATTTGTTAGTCTCTAAGGTGCCACAAGTACTCTTTCTTTTTTCAGATATAAATTGTTATCTGTGGAGCTGCAGGGCTCTACCAGAAACTGCAGCGGTGAAAGAAACAGCACATCTGGCCACTGCTCTCAGGAGCTAGCGCTCTATCCCGGCAGCTCCTGTACCACTCCTAGCCCCGCCCAATGGGGCAAATACCAGGCTCACTGGCAGCTGTCCCTGGTCACGCTAATACGTACAAGTACCTTGCCTGCCCCCGGACAGGAGACGCAGAGCACTGCATGAAAGGGACTCCTGTCTGGGAGAGTGTGCACCACTTGAACACACTAGTGTGACCAGGGACAACTGCAGTGAGCCTGGTGCCCACCCCAGTGGGTAGGGCAGGAGATGGGCTGCGGGCAGTACAACCACGCCGGAGGATCGCACTTTTAATCTCACAGTTAAACAATAAAATACCAATTGAAATTTATTAAATATTTTTGGATGTTTTTCTACATTTTCAAATATACTGATTTCAATTACAACACAGAAAAAGTATACAGTGCTCATTTTATATTATTTTTATTACAAATATTTGCACTGTAAAAAAAATAAAAAATAGTATTTTTCAGTTCAATTCGTATGAGTACTGTAGTGCACTCTCTTTATCATGAAAGTTCAACTTACAGATGTAGATTTTTTTTTTTTGGTTACGTAACTGCACTCAAAAACAAAACAATGTAAAACTTTAGAGCCTACAAGTCCATTCAGTCTTACTTCTTGTTCAGCCACTCACTCAGACAAAAAAGCTTCTTTACATTTGCAGGAGATAATGCTGCCCGCTTCTTGGTTACATTGTCACCTGAAAGTAAGAGCAGGCATTTGCATGGCACTGTTGTAGCTGGTGTTGCAAGATATTTACGTGCCAGATGCACTAAAGATTCATATGTCCCTTCATGCTTTAACCATCATTCCAGAGGACATGCATCCATGCCGATGACAGGTTCTGCTTGGTAACTATCCAAAACGGTGTGGACTGATGCATGTTCATTTTCATTATCTGAGTCAGATGCCACCAGCAGAAGATTGATTTTCTTTTTTGGTGGTTCAGGTTCTGTAGTTTCGAGACCGGAGTATTGCTCTTTTAAGACTTCTGATAGCATGTTCCACACCTCCTCCCTCTCAGATTTTGGAATGCACTTCAGATTCTTAAACCTTGGGTTGAGTGCTATAGATATCTTTAGAAATCTAACACTGGTACCTTCTTTGTGTTTTGTCAAATCTGCAGTGAAAGTGTTTGTAAAATGAACACCACATGCTGGGTCATCATCCTAGACTGCAGTAACACAAAATATATGGCAGAATGCGGGTAAAACAGCAGGAGACATACAATTCTCCCACAAGGAGTTCAATCACAAATTTAATTAACGCATTTTTTTTAAACTAGCATCATCAGCACGGAAGCATGTCCTCTGGAATGGTGGCCGAAGCATGAAGAGGCATATGAATGTTTAGCATATCTAGCATGTAAATACCTTGCAATGCCAGCTACAAAAAGTGCCATGCAAACGCCTATTCTCACCTTCAGGTGACACTGTAAATAAGTAGAACTGAGTGGAATTGTAGGCTCTAAAGTTTTACATTTTTTTATTTTTGAGTGCAGTTATTTTTTGTAGATAATTCTACTTTTGTAAGTTCAACTTTCATGATAAAGATATTGCACTAAAGTACTTGTATTAGGTGAATTGAAAAATACTATTTCTTTAGTTTTTTTTTACAGTGCAAATATTTGTAATCAAAAATATAAAGTTAGCAGGGTATGTGTTGTGTTGTAACGGAAATATATTTGAAAATGTAGAAAATATCCAAAAATATTTAAATAAAGGATATTCTATTATTGTTTAATAGTATGATGAATTTTTTAATTGCACGATTAATTGAAATTATTTTTTTAATTCATTTATTAATATAAATTTTTTTTATCTGTGCAGGGCTGTATCCACTAATTTAATAATGATGATGATGAAATTTCTCTGGGAAAAGAGTCTATCTTATTCATCCTGTTGGGCAGTAAACTGATCTAAACCCTCCCGCTCACCCCCCCAATCTCAATGCTTACAAATAACCTGAAAACTTCAGAAAGGTTCTTACCCACATGGCACACTGATCTTGAAATTCTCGCATGATGTCCATCACAGGATGAAACTTTTTTGGAGGGAGTATAGTCTTGCCAGTTTGGAATCTAACAATGCCCCTATGAATTTGATGTTTTGTTTGGAGTCACTATGAATTTATCATTGTTGACCCTGGGTCCTCAAAAGGTCCAGGGTCTTATGAATCAAGTCCATGACCTGTTGCAGGGCAGAGTCCCATATCAGCGAGCTGTGCAGATAACAGTATACCTGGACTCCTGGACTTCTTAAGTGGGTAGCCATTACAAAACCTTGGTCAACACTGTTGGGACCATGGACATGCCAAAGGGGGGGACCCTTTAGTGGTAGTGCAATGTTCTTACCAAAAACTGAAGTTATCTTTTGTGTGCTGGAAGCACTGAAATGGGGAAAGAGATATCCTACAGGTTGAGAGTTGTGGACCAGTCCACAGGATTCAAAGAGGGGATGACAGAAGGTAGCATGACTATTCTGAATTTGAAATGACTGATGAAGGCATTGTGATGCTGAAGATCCAGGGTGAATCTGCATTTCCCCTTCTTTTTGGCTAAGCAATACTGGGAGTAGAAACCCCCCCTCCTACAAACTGGAACCAATAGAGAAGTAGACTTTTTGTTTGAAAAATATGGTGTGATAACAGTCTCTGAAGAGGGGAGAGGAGAGAGGTGGAACAGTCTGAAACTGGATGGTATACTGCTTGATCACATTCATAAGAACCCACTGGTCCAAGGTACTTTGATGGTACAGTAAAACTATAAAATGTCTGCTAGATCATAAATGAGCAGATATGACACAAAACAGCTTTCTGTCACAGTAAGGAAAGGAAGGGAGCTTTTTCTCCCTCACTAGACAAAACAGGAGCAACTGGAGTATGAGTGCTTACCAGTAACTGAGATCAAAACCTTAAAAAAACCAAAAAAAAAAACCAAAAAAAAAAAACCAAAAAAAAACAATTTAAGGCAGCGAGGAGGATTCCCAGCTACATAAATGCATTTAAAATAATGTAAACATGAATTCTGAATAAATAGATTTTGAACACGTCCCATTTTTGTTCTGTGTTTATACAATGACTTGCACCACAGGGCCCTAGACCATGACAAGGTGCAACAGTAATACGAATAATACATAATAATTTTAATATGCTTCTTAAAAATTGATTATAAAAAGTTCCCCCTCTAAAATTCTCATTAAAAATTTGACAAAGTGTGTGTTATGTCCACCTCTAGTGAGTAGCCCAATATGTAACAGCACTACTACCACCATCTACTGAACTTAATCCTTTAGCTCAAGTGCTGGTGGTCTGTGCTATAGATCTCAAGGTTCTGGGTTCAAGCTGCATCAGCAACCCATATAGGATATTACTAATTAAAAAAAAACAAAAACTTTATTCAAATCACCTAGACTGGGAAAACACTGATTGCTAATGGCACACCATGTCTTGTGTTAAGGAAGGGAAATTTAATCTTGTAGATAAGGCACAGGACATGACTCCAGGTGATCTATGTTCAAGATTGGATTTTTTTTTTTTCTAAAAGAGATGCCCTAGGAATCATTTTGGGGAAGTTCTACACTCTATGCTATACAGGAGGTCAGACAAATGATCACAATAGTTCCTTCTGGCCTTAGAATCTATGAATCCCTAGCTTTAATTTAGTTCTTCATTTGACCTTAGACACGTGTTAAAAAAAGAATTAAACCCATCTACCTCATCAGGTGTTGTTACGATTAATTTATCAATATTTACAAAGCACTTTCAGCTCCTGAGATGGAATGCTCTATTAGAAGCAGAGAACACTGGATATTAATGCACAACCAGCTTATAAATAGGACACGGTACTCTTTCCAAACTCTGCTGCTTTTCTTAACAGTCTCTTTTCATGAACAAAGCTGTGGGAACTATCATGAGTGGCTCAAAGTTATCATGGGTATATGGCTACTCATGTGAAAAAGGAGGAAAAAAAATTCTTGTAACACAGTATGGAATAACAGGAGATAGCAAATCCTCCACTCATACCAACCCAATGAAGTATCCAGACTCACTGTCTGAAATAGTGAAGAGTAGTCTTGACATTTACTCTTGGTTGAGAGGGAATTCAACACACACATCCCTTCAGCAAGAAAGATGTATTTGCTCACACTTCACAAATAATATTTCAGTCACACAGCTAACGAGCAAAAACACTAAAACTTTGACCTTTGAAATCCACAATAGAATAAACCTAATTTCACAGCTGCTAAAGAGGAAGAAACATAAAAAGAGGCTTACTGTCGAAGAGGCAATATTATAGAATCTAATATTATAAATGGCCAACCGATTCCCATCGATGTCACTGTTAGGGGTGCTAAACAGACAGTTTAATCCTAGATTTACTTTTATTCCAAATAATTGGAAGAAAGCTCTTGATAACGGTCTTGAGGTTTTGGCAGGAATCCAGTGAGACCCAGGTAAGGTATTCATAGTTAAAATGATTATTCCGTTGTCTATTTCAAATAGAATGTGAGGCTATTTTATCTGGTGAGATCATGCAAATGCACAATAGGTATCAGATTAAATTTAAATCAGACAATGAAATTAATGAAAGTCTGAATGACCTAATTAGAATAGTGGTTAAAGTATCTTGTCATTTAGGTCCTTATATAAAAAAAGCAATTGATTTTGAAAAAAGCAGACCTTGTATCTAGGAAAAAAAACATTCAAATTTAAACCAGTTTTAGAAACGGGAAATTAGAGTTAGCACTGTACAGTTTTTATTTATCACCATGGAAGAATAATTGCATGTTTTATTAGCCTCAATACATTTTCTTTAAAATGTCCCTAGTATGATCCTTTTCTCCAATTAATGGCATTAAAACTAGGGGGGAAATTATCAAATCATCAAAATGTAGGACTGGAAGGGACCTAGATAGGTTATCTATTTCAGTGCCCTGCACTGAGGCAGGACTGAGCATTACCTAAACCATCCCTGACAGGTGTTTATCTAAACTGTTCATAAAAAAATCCAGTGACGAAGATTCCACAATCTCCCTGGATAATTTGTGCCAACACTTAACTAGTCTTACAGTTAGGAAATTTTTCCTGGTGTCTAACCTGAATCTCCCTTGCTACAATTTAAACCCAATACTTCTTGACCTGTCCTCGTCCTCCATTTATAACACCTTTTAAGTACATGAAGACTTATGTCCCCACTCAGTGTTCTCTTCTCCAGACTAAACAAACCATTTTTTCCCCCGCTTTTTCCTCGTAGGTCATGTTTTCTTTACTCATTTTTGTTGCTCTCCGCTGGACTTTCTCCTATTTATCCACATCTTTCCCAAAGTGTGGTGCCCAGAACTGGACAAAGTACTCCAGTTGAGATCTCATCAGTGCTGAGTAGAAAGGGAGAATTACTTCTCAAGTCTGCTTACAACACTCCTACCAATATATCCCAGAGTGGTGTTTGCTTTTTTGCCTCAGAGTTGCACTCTCATTTAATTTCTGATCCACCATAAACCCAGATCCTTTTCTCCAGTACTCCTTCCTAGGCAGTCATTTCCTGTTTTGTATTTGTGCAACTGATTATTCCTTCCTAAGTATAGTACTTTGGCATTTGTCGTTATTGAATTCCAGCCTATTTATTTCAGACCATTTCTCCAGTTTGTTAAGATCACTTTGAATTCTAAGGTTTCAGAGTAGCAGCCGTGTTAGTCTGTATTCGCAAAAAGAAAAGGAGTACTGGTGGCACCTTAGAGACTAACAAATTTAGTGCCACCAGTACTCCTTTTCTTTTTTTGAATTCTAAGCCTGTCCTCCAGAGTGCTCGCAACCCTTCCCAGCAATCACCTGCAAACTTTAGGAGTATATTCTCTGTCATTATCCAAATCATTTTGGAAGATATTAAAAAGAACTGGACCTAAGACAGATCCATGTGGGACTCCACTCAATATGCCTGTCCAGCTTGACTGTGAACCATTGATCGGATGTTTACTTTGAGTACAGTTTTCCAACCAGTTGTGCACCCACCTTACAGTAGGTTCATCTAGGCTATGTTTCCCTAATTTGTTTCTGAGAAGTTCATGTGCTACAGTATCAAAAGTCTTACTAAAGTCATATCACATCTGCTGCTTCTCCTCTATCCACAAGGCTTGTTACCCTGTCAAAGAAGAATATTAGATTCATTTGATGTGATTTGTTCTTGGCAAATCCATGGGATTGTTACTTATCACCTTATTGTGTAGGTGATTACAAACTGATTGTTTATTTGCTCCATAATCTTTCTGGGTTCTAAAATTAAGATGACTTGTCTATAATTTCCTGAGTTGTCCTTATTCCCCTCTGTATAGATAGGTACTATATTTGTCCTTTTCCAGTCCTCCGGGTTGTTTCCTGTCCTCCACGTGTTCTCAAAGATAATCACTAATGGCTCTGAGATCTCTTTGGCCAATTACTTAAATATTCTAGGATGTATTTATTCAGGGCCTGCTGACATGAAGACGTCTAACTTGTCTAAGTAATCTTTAACTTGTTATATCCATATTTTAGCCTCAGATCCTACCCCATCTATACAGATGTTCACTATGTTAGCCGTCCGATCACTGCCAACTTTTTTTGGTGAAAAATAAAACAAAAAAGGCACTTAACACTTCAGTCATTACTGTAATTTCTGTTACTGTCTTTCCTACCTCATTAAATAATGGGCCGAACCCATCTTTGTTCTTGCTCCTCAGGTATTTGTAAAATATTTTCTTGTTACCTTTATGTCCCTAGCTAGTTCAATCTAATCTGTACTTTGGTCTTTCCAATTTTGTCCTACAGGATTGTGGGTTTTTTTATATTTTATATTTTCATACATATTTATCCTTCATAAAGTGATCTCATTTCCACTTTTGGGGGAAATTTTCAACCAGTTCCTCCCTATTTGTCAGAATTAGTCTCTTATCTTTTATTGTTCAGTATCCTGTATATTATTCTCTCTAGTGGTTAAAGAAAGTGGTGGTGGGGGGGGGTGGGTATCAATCTAGGAACAGCAGCTTTAGTAAAACAGTAATTAAAGTGAACCACTTAGCGACCTGGCTCAATTTAATCTGTTCTTTTCTCTTTTTTTGGCTTGGTCTGTAACTTCTTGTGAACCACTCACCAGGTTGAATATTAGGAAAAACTTCCTAACTGTCAGGGTGATTAAGCACTGGAATACATTGCCTAGGGAGGTTGTGGAATCTCTATCCCTTCATTGGAGATTTTTAAGAGCAGGTTAGACAACACCTGTCAGGAATGGTCTAGATAATACTTGGTCCTGCCATCAGTGCAGGGGACTGGACTAGATGACCTCTCGAGGTCCATTCCAGTCTTATGATTCTATGCACACTTTAAGCATTGATTCTCTCTCACTAGATTTCTTTAGCACTCTTCCTTCTCCCATCTCTATGAACTTTTCAAATTATTCCCATTTGGTTATAAGGAAAAGAAGGAATATGGAAAGCTAGGATTGACGCAGTCGTACCTTGAATTCAGAGCTTCATACATGATTTTTTTTAAATTCATTGAAGTGGAATGTCTATAAAACTTCAGATATGTAGTTTACAGCCATTAGACCATATCAAATCATTTTTCCACACTTAAGTTGCACAGCCTAATCTTTGTGCTACAAAGAAAACTGTAACTTTGAGCAAAATAATACAAAACTGTTGATTTTGGAGGTGGTGAAGGAATTGACCTTCATGCTTCCCTCACTGATGTATTTCATTATTATGACCCAGTCATTTACAAAATGCTATCTTGTACCTAACACCAAATCCTAAACACACAACTAACTTAATATTAAAAATTACCATGCCCTTAGTAGTTCAGCAGTCAGTATAAAATGTTCTCGGCTCTAGAGGCACTATCACCAAACTAAAGTATTTATAGCCTTCTGGATCATATAAGCCCTCAAACACTAGGGATGAGGATGGTAGCTGCTAGTGTCCGATTGATCTGCTCACAGGGCCTTTTCTCCTCCCCACACATACACCAGAATTGCAGAGATACTTAGGCTGAGAGTAACTCATGCAGATGAGTTATTTTCCATCTAAAAGGCTCCCTACACTGAACTTGTTCATCCTACCCCTCCAAAATGCAACTTAAAGGAGCTACTCCAACCCTAGCACAATTCTAGAATTGACGTAGCTCTTGTTGTGCAGCTTGAAGAGAGGGAGAAGCAGCCATATGACATGAATAAGGCTGTGATTCTGTCAAGGAGGTTGCGAAAGTCATGATTCCATGACTTTCCATAACTTTCGCAGCTGCAATGTCCGGTGTGGCTGATCCCAGGGCTGTCAGAGCATTGGGCGCCCCACAGCCAGCCGCACTGGCCGCTGCTGGAGCAGCCCTAAGGCTAGCCCCACCGGCTGCTGCTCAGGCAGTCCCAGAGCAGCTGGCCCCGGGGAGCGCCCGAGCAGCGGTCCCGGGGGCAGTCCCAGGGAGAGCCCAAGCAGCTGTCCTAGGGGCAGCACCGAGGCCAGCTGCACTGACCGCTGCTTGGGCAGCTGGTCTGGGGGAAGCACACAAGCAGGGGTCCTGAGGTGGCTGGCCCTGGGGAACGCCCGAGCAGCAGTCCCCGGGGCCTCAGAATAGGGTGGCCGGGGGGCAGTCAGCCCCCACGACCAGTGCAGGGGCTAGCCATCGGCCCCCAGGCCTCCCAGAGCAGCAGCACCCAGGAGCTGCTAAGTTTTAGTCAGGAATATTTATATAATAAAAAAGTCATGGAGAGGTCACAGGCTATGAATTTTTGTTTATTACCCATGACCTGCCCATGACTTTTACTAAAAATACCCATGACAAAAATCTTAGCCTTAGCCATGAATAAACAAGAAATGATTGGTTGTTGGCGCATATTGCCTACCCATGATACGAAGGAGAGTGTTTATAGGTGGGTACATTGGTGCACGTGGGCGGAAGGGAAGGAAGGCGTATGTTTTCCCTCACACAAGTTGTTTTGTTTAAGGGAATTAAGAGGAAATTCTCTGGCCAAACAGGAAGGGATTACAATACAGTAACTTTTTAACTATTTGAACATTTTAATTAGTAAGAGAAACCAGCACAAGATGATTTTTTTTCAGGATCAGTACTGTTCTATTGGTTTACCCATTTTTATTGGCATTTGTTTGAAATATATCAATATACAGTAACCAAGAGAGCAAAGATTTTCAGTATAACATATTCTAGTCATTTATATTTCATCACTGCTACTTAAGAAAACAAAAAAGAATCCAATTAATCCAATTCTGGCATCAAATCTGCTTCAACACACAGAAAAAACTCGCAACATTTTGCCTAGTTTCTTTCCTTATACCATATCTGTTTGCAAAGTCCACTTAATTGTATTTGGGGATATTCTGTTTCATTTTGCTTCTTAAAATAAATGCTTCAATGTTTATCTTTAAAAGAAATATCAATTCAAGCAGCAGCCCAGCTCTCATGTGCAACCCAAAAGTAACAAACCAGGGTTCGCACATTACAGGAGAAAAAGTTTTGCAAGGAAGCTTTTCAGTTTCCAGATTTTGGAGATTTATTATAGAGAATAACAATATTTTAGCAGTATGAAAATTATAGTAACAATATCCATTTGGTTTGTTAATCCAGCAAACTCCTAAACAAACAATGAATACGTTTACCTAATGCATGAGCTAGTGATAGCATCACCTGAGAATCTGATGACTTTGAACACTGTCAGTGTTGTTTGTTGACACTGTTAAGCCTCCTGCCCTATGTATCAGCTACTGACTACTGTAGTTTATCCACACTAAACCTGAAAAAACGCTAACTATATTATTCCAAATTAGCATATTTTCCTAAATGATCAGGCATGTCAACTAAGTCCCAAACATACAAGAGAGTTCAGCTTGAGGACGGATTTAAAATTACATGAAGTGTCCAGGGCAGAATAAATTCACCACCTAAACTAGCTTGCACAATTACTCCTTGATAGACTATTTGCATCTTACTTACAGAACTCCAGGTACATAGTACACCAGTGATGTCTAACCTTTGGCCCTTAAGGGAGACTGTGGTAAGAAGAAAAGGAGTACCGGTGGCACCTTAGAGACTAACAAATTTATTAGAGCATAAGCTTTCGTGAGCTACAGCTCACTTCATCGGATGCATTTGGTGGAAAAAACAGAGGAGAGATTTATATACACACACACAGAGAACATGAAACAATGGGTTTATCATACACACTGTAAGGAGAGTGATCACTTAAGATAAGCCATCACCAGCAGCAGGGGGGGGAAAGGAGGAAAAGCTTTCATGGTGACAAGCAAGGTAGGCTAATTCCAGCAGTTAACAAGAATATCAGAGGAACAGTGGGGGGTGGGGTGGGAGGGAGAAATACCATGGGGAAATAGTTTTACTTTGTGTAATGACTCATCCATTCCCAGTCTCTATTCAAGCCTAAGTTAATTGTATCCAGTTTCCAAATTAATTCCAATTCAGCAGTCTCTCGTTGGAGTCTGTTTTTGAAGCTTTTTTGTTGAAGTATAGCCACTCTTAGGTCTGTGATCGAGTGACCAGAGAGATTGAAGTGTTCTCCAACTGGTTTTTGAATGTTATAATTCTTGACCTCTGATTTGTGTCCATTCATTCTTTTACGTAGAGACTGTCCAGTTTGGCCAATGTACATGGCAGAGGGGCATTGCTGGCACATGATGGCATATATCACATTGGTAGATGCGCAGGTGAACGAGCCTCTGATAGTGTGGCTGATGTGATTAGGCCCTATGATGGTATCCCCTGAATAGATATGTGGACAGAGTTGGCAACGGGCTTTGTTGCAAGGATAGGTTCCTGGGTTAGTGGTTCTGTTGTGTGGTGTGTGGTTCTTGGTGAGTATTTGCTTCAGATTGGGGGGCTGTCTGTAAGCAAGGACTGGTCTGTCTCCCAAGATCTGTGAGAGTGATGGCTCGTCCTTCAGGATGGGTTGTAGATCCTTGATGATGTGTTGGAGAGGTTTTAGTTGGGGGCTGAAGGTGATGGCTAGTGGCGTTCTGTTGTTTTCTTTGTTGGGCCTGTCCTGTAGTAGGTGACTTCTGGGTACTCTTCTGGCTCTGTCAATCTGTTTCTTCACTTCAGCAGGTGGGTATTGTAGTTGTAGGAATGCATGATAGAGATCTTGTAGGTGTTTGTCTCTGTCTGAGGGGTTGGAGCAAATGCGGTTATATCGTAGCGCTTGGCTGTAGACAATGGATCGAGTGGTATGATCTGGATGAAAGCTAGAGGCATGTAGGTAGGAATAGCGGTCAGTAGGTTTCCGATATAGGGTGGTGTTTGTGACCATCGCTTATTAGCACCGTAGGGTCCAGGAAGTGGATCTCTTGTGTGGACTGGTCCAGGCTGAGGTTGATGGTGGGATGGAAATTGTTGAAATCATGGTGGAATTCCTCAAGAGCTTCTTTTCCATGGGTCCAGATGATGAAGATGTCATCAATGTAGCGCAAGTAGAGTAGGGGCATTAGGGGACGAGAGCTGAGGAAGCGTTGTTCTAAGTCAGCCATAAAAATGTTGGCATACTGTGGGGCCATGCGGGTACCCATCGCAGTGCCGCTGATTTGAAGGTATACATTGTCACCAAATGTGAAATAGTTATGGGTCAGGACAAAGTCACAAAGTTCAGCCACCAGGTTAGCCGTGACAGTATCGGGGATACTGTTCCTGACGGCTTGTAGTCCATCTTTGTGTGGAATGTTGGTGTAGAGGGCTTCTACATCCATAGTGGCTAGGATGGTGTTTTTAGGAAGATCACCAATGGACTGTAGTTTCCTCAGGAAATCGGTGGTGTCTCGAAGATAGCTGGGAGTGCTGGTAACGAAGGGCCTGAGGAGGGAGTCTACATAGCCAGACAATCCTGCTGTCAGGGTGCCAATGCCTGAGATGATGGGGCGTCCAGGATTTCCAGGTTTATGGATCTTGGGTAGCAGATAGAATACCCCAGGTCGGGGCTCCAGGGGTGTGTCTGTGCGGATTTGTTCTTGTGCTTTTTCAGGGAGTTTCTTGAGCAAATGCTGTAGTTTCTTTTGGTAACTCTCAGTGGGATCAGACGGTAATGGCTTGTAGAAAGTGGTGTTGGAGAGCTGCCTAGTAACCTCTTGTTCATACTCCGACCTATTCATGATGACGACAGCACCTCCTTTGTCAGCCTTTTTGATTATGATGTCAGAGTTGTTTCTGAGGCTGTGGATGGCACTGTGTTCTGCATGGCTGAGGTTATGGGGTAAGCGATGCTGCTTTTCCACAATTTCAGCTCGTGCACGTCGGCGGAAGCAGTCTATGTAGAAATCCAGGCTGCTGTTTCGACCTTCAGGAGGAGTCCACCCAGAATCCTTCTTTTTGTAGTGTTGGCAGGAAGGTCTCTGTGGGTTAATATGTTGGTCAGAGGTGTGTTGGAAATATTCCTTGAGTCTGAGACGTCGAAAATAGGATTCTAGGTCACCACAGAACTGTATCATGTTCGTGGGGGTGGAGGGGCAAAAGGAGAGGCCCCGAGATAGGACAGATTCTTCTGCTGGGCTAAGAGTATAGTTGGATAGATTAACAATATTGCTGGGTGGGTTACGGGAACCATTGTTGTGGCCCCTTGTGGCATATAGTAGTTTAGATTGCTTCTCTACAAAAGAAAAAGGACACTAAGCTAAGTGTGTTTTGTAAATGGCTTGTCTAGTTTTTGTAAAGTCCAGCCACGAGGAAGTTTGTGTGGAAGGTTGGTTCTTTATGAGAGTATCCAGTTTTGAGAGCTCATTCTTAATCTTTCCCTGTTTGCTGTACAGGATGTTGATCAGGTGGTTCCGCAGTTTCTTTGAGAGTGTGTGGCACAAGCTGTCAGCATAGTCTGTGTGGTATGTAGATTGTAATGCATTTTTTACCTTCAGTCCTTTCGGTATGATGTCCATCTGTTTGCATTTGGAGAGGAAGACGATGTCTGTCTGTATCTGTGCGAGTTTTTTCATGAAGTTGACAGATTTCCACTCTATACGGCTAAATTCAGTGCCTTGCATAATCACAGGTTTCAGAGTAGCAGCCGTGTTAGTCTGTATTCGCAAAAAGAAAAGGAGTACCGGTGGCACCTTAGAGACTAACAAATTTATTAGAGCATAAGCTTTCGTGAGCTACAGCTCACTTCATCGGATGCATTTGGTGGAAAAAACAGAGGAGAGATTTATATACACACACAGAGAACATGAAACAATGGGTTTATTATACACACTGTAAGGAGAGTGATACTCTCACAGATCTTGGGAGACAGACCAGTCCTTGCTTACAGACAGCCCCCCAATCTGAAGCAAATACTCACCAGCAACCACACACCACACAACAGAACCACTAACCCAGGAACCTATCCTTGCAACAAAGCCCGTTGCCAACTCTGTCCACATATCTATTCAGGGGATACCATCATAGGGCCTAATCACATCAGCCACACTATCAGAGGCTCGTTCACCTGCGCATCTACCAATGTGATATATGCCATCATGTGCCAGCAATGCCCCTCTGCCATGTACATTGGCCAAACTGGACAGTCTCTACGTAAAAGAATGAATGGACATAAATCAGACGTAAAGAATTATAACATTCAAAAACCAGTTGGAGAACACTTCAATCTCTCTGGTCACTCGATCACAGATCTTAGAGTGGCTATACTTCAACAAAAAAGCTTCAAAAACAGACTCCAACGAGAGACTGCTGAATTGGAATTAATTTGCAAACTGGATACAATTAACTTAGGCTTGAATAGAGACTGGGAATGGATGAGTCATTACACAAAGTAAAACTATTTCTCCATGTTATTTCTCCCTCCCACCCCACCCCCCACTGTTCCTCTGATATTCTTGTTAACTGCTGGAATTAGCCTACCTTGCTTGTCACCATGAAAGCTTTTCCTCCTTTCCCCCCCCTGCTGCTGGTGATGGCTTATCTTAAGTGATCACTCTCCTTACAAAGAGAAAAGGAGTACTTGTGGCACCTTAAAGACTAACAAATTTATTAGAGCATAAGCTTTCGTGAGCTACAGCTCACTTCATCGGATGCATCCGATGAAGTGAGCTGTAGCTCACGAAAGCTTATGCTCTAATAAATTTGTTAGTCTTTAAGGTGCCACAAGTACTCCTTTTCTTTTTGCGAATACAGACTAACACGGCTGCTACTCTGAAACTCTCCTTACAGTGTGTATGATAAACCCATTGTTTCATGTTCTCTGTGTGTGTGTATATAAATCTCTCCTCTGTTTTTTCCACCAAATGCATCCAATGAAGTGAGCTGTAGCTCACGAAAGCTTATGCTCTAATAAATTTGTTAGTCTCTAAGGTGCCACTGGTACTCCTTTTCTTTTTGTGAATACAGACTAACACGGCTGCTACTCTGAAACTCTCCTTACAGTGTGTATGATAAACCCATTGTTTCATGTTCTCTGTGTGTGTGTGTATATATAAATCTCTCCTCTGTTTTTTCCACCAAATGCATCCAATGAAGTGAGCTGTAGCTCACGAAAGCTTATGCTCTAATAAATTTGTTAGTCTCTAAGGTGCCACTGGTACTCCTTTTCTTTTTGCGAATACAGACTAACACGGCTGCTACTCTGAAACCTGTGGTAAGAAGAAAATTTATGTTTGGAGTGTGATTTTTTGTGGTTAATATTTTTTTCATTTTAAGAAACAGATAAAAAGATAAACTTATAGATTGTATATGTTAACAAATACCTCACATTCAATAGGATATCCAATAAAATTACGTAATACAACTTTACAAAGCTGCAAGACCAGGCATTATTATACAGACATAACATGTTAGGGCGAGGTAGCCATACAGGTGAGTCACATCATACGTGCATTTAACTTACGCGAATTCAACTATATGCGCTTGGCAAAAAAACAAAAACAAAAACAAAACAAAAAAAAACAACAAGATACCTGTAAATACACCTCTACCCCAATATAACACGGTCCTTGGGACACAAAAAAATCTCACCGCGTTATAGGCGAGACCGTGTTATATCAAACTAACTTTGGTCCCCCTGTTCCTTGTTCCCTGACCGCCCCCTCCAGAGACCTCTGTCCCTAATCACCCCCAGGGACCCACCCCTTACCCAACCCCCCTGCTCCCTGTCCCCTGAATTCTCTGACCCCTATCCACACACCCCACCCCCTGACAGGCCCTCACCGGCAGCAGTGGGAAGCGGAGCAAAAACCATCACAGAATCTATTACAAAATATTGTTTGTGGCCCTTTAACCTTTTTGAAACAGTATAAATCAGTCCAAAAGGCACATCCAACACTGTAGTACAAGGATGGCCAACCTGTGGCTCCAGAGCCACATGCAGCTCTTCAGAAGTTAATATGTGGCTCCTTGTAAGGCACAGAGTCTGGGGCTGAAGCTACAGGTGCCAGCTTTCCAATGTGCTGGGGATGCTCACTGCTCAACCCCTGGCTCTGCCACAGGCCCTGCCCCCACTCTACCCCTTCCCGCACCCTCCCCTGAGCCTGCCGTGCTCTCGCTCCTCCCCCCTCCCTCCCAGAGCCTCCTGTACACCATGAAACAGCTGATCAGGAGTTGTGGGAGGGAGAGGGAGGTGCTCATCGTCGGGGCTGCCAGTGGGTGGGAGGCTCTGGGAGTGGGAGGTGGGAGTGGGGAAGAGAGCTGATGGGAGGCTGCTGATGTATTACTGTGGCTTTTGGGCAATTGGTAAATTCTGGCTCCTTCTCAGGCTCAGGTTGGCCACCCCTGCTGTAGTACATACTTCACTTGCAGACCTGATGCACTCTACCTTTGCATCATCCATTTATAGAGTGTAGGGGGAAAGGTGGTAATCAATACAGAAAGGCATCTTTTATAAAATGGCATAATTCCTTCAGCTGTTTATATTCCAGAGAATCACTAATGAAATACCTCGGAGCTGTTCTCCTTATATAAAAGGCATACAACTTTTTATATATACAACTCCCTGCTCCACACACACACACACACTTTACATCTACTACCCTTTGTTTCCCATTCAAAATAAAGACGTCATGCATTCCACATTAAATAGTACAAGAGAAGTTTTACCTGGTTTCCATATCCATCTCTTCTCCCTCAAAATGAGCACACTCTGGAGACTTACAAAAGATGAAAACCTTAAAATAGGGAAAAAGGCATCCGATGAAGTGAGCTGTAGCTCACCAAAGCTTATGCTCAAATAAATTTGTTAGTCTCTAAGGTGCCACAAGTACTCCTTTTCTTTTTTGCAAATACAGACTAACACGGCTGCTACTCTGAAACCTGTTAAAATAGGGAAACTCACTGCCCTGATTAGAGTGTAGCTTTGAATTCTGCCTTTCATCACCGCTGTGACCAGTTAGTGTCAAAGAGTGACTGACTGTGTTGAAATACAAATATTTTTATCTCAGTTCCCTTGTGGTCGTCAGATCAGATGTAAAATTAGACCACCATCCAACACCGCATGAGCCACTTACTACAGATGCATTCATCTCTCCCGGTTCTCTTTTTATTTCTCTAATTGCTCCTTCAGCATGTCCTTTGGCAGATCCTCCTCATCCTTCCTCCAACTTTTATTGGCTCTGTCCTTGGTTCCCCTTCTTTTCTATACTTTATTTCAGGGTACATTTACAAACACAAATTTAACCATCATCTCTATGCTGGCGACTTGCAGATCTGCCTCACTATTGCAAACTGGTCCTTCTGTCCAATTTAAAATCTCAGCCTGTTTCTCTGACATCTCTTCAGGAATGTTCAGATGCCAGGGCAAGCTCAATATGGCTGGAACAGAGTGCAATCTTCACCCTCATATCTTTGTTCAACACCATCATCCTGCCTATCAGTCAGGGCCATAACCCAGGCATCACCTTCAACTCAAAAATCTAAATCCTTACATCACGGCTATTTCTAAATCTTGCAAATTCCTTCTGCATACCATCTCTCAGATACAGCCTCCTGTATCCATCCACATACAAAACTCTCATCCAGGCTTTCATCATCTCACATCTCAATTACTGCAACATCCTGTTCTCTGGCACTGACAACTGTAATATTGCACTGCTTGTAACCATTCAGAATGTTGCTGCAAAGAACATTCTCCTAGTTCGTCGCTTTGACAATGTCAGCCCTCTATGAATCATCCTCATTCTCTATCATATCAAACCTAAGCTTTTCCTCTTCACTTTTAAGATCCTTCCTGGCCTAAACTACCCTACCCATCATCTCTCATTCAGTACTGAAATGTCAACCCCATCTCAGATCAGTCAATAATGCCAGCCTCCACCACACAATTGTTCAATTTTCAATTTGTGTGAGAGTCATCCCCTGTAAGCATCTGCAAAGCTACCTCAATATTCTCCTTCAAACACTCCTTTTCCATGATGCCTACAAAAAAACTTGACAATGATTTGGTCACAGGTGCACTGATACCACTGCCTATCCCACTGACCAATATTGCCTCACTGTTTCTTTGTAATTCCCCATCTGTCTGTATCCATCTGTTGTCTCTTGTCTTGTACTTAGATTGTAAGATCTTTGGGGCATGATCCATTCTTTTGTTCTGTCTTTGTACAGCGCCCCAGTGCAACAGGATCCTGGCCCATGACTAGGTCTCCTAGAGGCTACAATAATACAAATAATAATAATTCCACAGGAGGCATTTTGTAGCATATAGTAAAGACAGGTCTCAGAGTAAAGGAAAAAATCAAAAGCTAATTGTAAAAGCTCACTCTCTCTCATTTACAAGCAAAGGTTTTTACTTTCCTGGTTGCCCCACTTATTTTATTTCCTCAATAGTGTTCAATATTAACTAGTAGCACTAATCACTTGAGTCCCCCCAAACACTTTTTGTCTCATAGCCAGGGTATGCTCTTTTTGGCTAGATGAAAGATTATGCTTCTTTGTGGATGAGTTCATTACTGCCTGTTTATTCACGTACTCAAACACTGCCTAGTTTACCTTTCTAATGTTGCCTTTGTGACTCAAATAAAAAAATCATTTTGAATTAAGAACTTGAAATACACAATGCAAAAAGCAGCAAAAAATAAAATGAACACCACAATTTAAGATTCTTATGTATGATATTCTTTACCCTTCCAATATGTTAAGAGTAAATTTGTTTACTATCAATTGTTATTGCAACTGTACTCATCAATTACTTAAAATAATCTAAGACAAGGTTTTCAGAGACTGTTGTTCCGTAACACCTCTAGCAACACAATATCCAAAGCCATCCTTTCCCCCACCTCCTCACTTCCCTTCTCCAACATAATCCCCTTCACAAAGACTCACATCCTTGTCAGGAGACTCAATGAGGTTATGGCTACGGCGATCCACTCATTTGTCATCCCCAGATTGGATTGTAATTATAACCGATTATAATTCGGTTTATTTGGTGCTCAATTTAGAAGCAATTCTAGAGGTTCCAATTTGTGCAAACTGCCAGCCTGACTCCTCCTCATAGGAATAAGTCTCAGCAACCCCATGCTCTGCACTCGCTGCTGAGTCTCAGTATTATTAAATTGTCAAGTTTAAGGGGTTTGGGTCCCTATTTTCAGAGCCATCAATTAATCAGGATCCAGCTGCATTAATGACGGTTTCTCCGTCCATGACTCCTTAAAGTAACTATGCTCCTTTAGGAAAATGCAGCCAACGAAACTAGGGCAAACCATCT
The DNA here is from genome assembly GCF_009764565.3 of Dermochelys coriacea. NCBI lineage: Eukaryota > Metazoa > Chordata > Testudines > Dermochelyidae > Dermochelys > Dermochelys coriacea. The sequence continues at coordinate 200,957,637 of NC_050069.1, forward strand.
GAGAACAAGAAAAAGTGTTCTCACTAAAGGGAGTCTGGCTGTAGAATGAGCTACCAGAAATTATTCAATTAAACTAAAATGTCTGGTCAATTTTAGAACATGATAAAGGCCCATCCTTTTAAAATGAAACTTTTCTATCAAAACTAGAAGGCTACATTTTCTATTTAAAACCAATATAATCAAAACAGCCCCCCAGAATTTGAAAAAGATGAAAAGCAAACACCCAGTATTCCATTAAATCTACTTTGGATCTCACTATTCAGATTACCGGGAAACCATTTAAATGCTATGGCAATGGTTATGATGGAAAACCCTTAACACAGAGATGGAAGCTGGTCTAGACTCCAGAATGAATCTGGGGCATCATCTTATGTATATGCCAAGCATCATTCTAGGAGATAAATAGTGATAAAATATTTTATTCAAGCAGATACTGGTAGATTCTGAAAGTTGTGTATATCTAGAGTTATAACATTAAAAAAGGAAGAATCAAACTCCAGTTTGAGAAACTTATTTCTCCCATAGCCAAAATACATCAAGCAGTTTAACGTCTCTGTTCAGGGGTGAATGTGTGTGTTGGTATCAGGAGAGTTAACGGCATATTTCAGTGTAAATGGTGAACACAGGGCAGCTGAGACATTCTAAAAGGCAGCTCATCTATGGCCTTATTTCAAACTAACAGTTGATTCATTTAGCTGATTCAGCAGTGCAGCAACAACAACATGGATAATTTCCTGCTTTGTCTTAAACAGGAGAAATACTTGGCAGCTAGCTACAGAATGAATCAGACATTTTTAAATGTTCCAACTTGGAGCATAACACGTGCAAGTGACTATGAAGTAGCTTTCTCCCCACTTTTAGAATGTAATAAACCAGTCACCTGTGGAAATTTAAATTTTTCTTTATTTTGTCAATCATTGTACAAATACAAATATAATCAAATGAATCAAAGGAATATTTTCATTTAAAATAAAGTCACCTCTCTCATGGCTGCAGAACCTACAATAGTTCAAAGAGCCCAAATAAAATTGCCTATCACATCCAAGACTTTTAAAACAGTATCTTAAATTTCATTGAGCTCTTCATTTGGTACCTCAAAGGCACTGGATTGGTTATTGGTAAGAACTGATACAATAAGTGAAAAAAGTATTTAGACTAAGTAGACATAATACCCTGAAAATATTTGGTGTAAACAGAAATATATTTCTCATGTCTAATATAAATCTATGAACTGTAATCATATCAGTGGAAACTGCAAAATCAGATTTAATCATGGATTATTTGTGAAGTATGTTTGAAATTTTTCATAACGCTTCTCCAGTTGGTTCAGGACAATGTTAATACAGCTAGACTTCAGTATCTTATTTTCTAATAAGACAAACAAAACAGCCTTATTGGGATTGCTCATCCACACAACAATCTTGCACTCACAAGGGAATGGATGTGACCACTTTCTAGGATTTTTCCATCTTTAATTTCTAATACTTGCTTACTAAAATATATTCACTAAAAATTTTTTTTTTTACATACCAAAACTTTCTATACACGGTTTTTATACAGTTAGATGAACATTCACTTTCAAACCTACCTTTTTGCTATTCTTGGCAGGCATTATCTATTCCAATTTATTCATTGAGATAATTATGTTTAATATTCCAAATATGAAATATAGATTTGTATAATATTTGCTTATAGCACAATAGGTTACTGTTGGTTTTTCCCATCTATATACACACGTTTTAAACAATTGTACTGAAAAACTATATTTTTAAAAAGAAAATATGAAACTATTAAATTTTAAATGATTGGGTCATTTAAAATATTTTTTAAAATAAATATTAAAATAGCAATAGATTAAATTATATGCACATTTTCTATACATTAATCACTATAGTTTCCATACAGTTTATTGGTGTTTTCAATGATTAGTAGATAATTCTGGGTTTGTTTACTGTCAACCTTACCAACTTGCATTATTTTCAAATTAAAATACTTGCAAAAAGTCATGTTTAATTGCACTTTCATTATTACTTTCAAACGTTTACTTTTTAAAAAGCTTAACTCTTGGGAGTCTTTTCATTTGGGTATTAATGCTTCCATAGTGAATCAAGCTGACTAAGAAAAAAGCAACAGAAAGCAATTAAAAATAATACGGTATTTTTAAAAATCTGTAGTTATGAACACAGAAGTAGGGTGACCGTGTGTTCCTGAAGACTTAGAGGGTGCATCCCACTCACCCATACAAAAGCTTTTATTTATTTACTTTTGTTGATACTGGTTTTGTAAACCCTTGCAGACTGTCCAAGTGAAGGAGCCACCAGCCAGCTCAGCATTCTGTCTGAATGCCCTTAAGCTTCAAATACTTTAGTCTCTAAGGTGCCACAAGTACTCCTTTTTACCCCTCGGAGACTATCACATGTTCCCTCCCTTCTTTCACCTTACCCCAGGCCTCCCAGTAAGCTAACCCAGTCTGTATATGTCCTCAACATAGCTCTCGCTGAGCTCAGAGTAAGATCCACAGGCATTCACAGGCTAATTTAACAAGAACAAGTTTGGCAAAGAAGGGACGGTGACAAGTATAATGCAAGAAAAGGTGAATACACTAAATGATGGAGAGAAAGAGTAGGCGAGGAAAAGGAAAGAGTAGACAAAAGCATGTCACGGAAAAGATAACAGAAAGCTAAGGAGGAGGCATTTAGAGACAAAAGACACCTACAGCTCAGGGCAGACACTTCTTATAAAAGTAAATAAATACTAAATTAAGAAATAAGGGAAGGCTCAGAGCAAGACACAGAGAGCATACAGCAAGTATGATACAGAGCAGTAAATAGAGTTGTCTTCCAACCCATCCTTTATTGTAAAATCAACAGTGCACTAGTTCTGGCACACATGCAAGGCTCCAGTATTCTGAAGAGTCCAACTAATGGATGCTTTAGGTGACCAAGCATCATGTGATGACAGCCTAGAGGCAGGACTTTCTATAAGACAGAGGTGCTTTGAAGAGAGCTGGTAGAACAGGGTCAGGTGAAGGAGCCAGTAGTTGGGTCTCTGCAACAAGCAAAATGGAAAGCTTGGTGGGAGATACCTGCAGGAAACAGGGGTAGAAGCCTTAATAGGCAGAAGCTATAAGGTAAGGCCAGGCAGCAGAATCCAGTTTCAGGCAGGAACTGTAAAGATTCTGGTAAAGATTTGTTTTGAGTTGAGTTGACATTGAACTGTGTTTTCAAGATAGGCATGGCTGATAGTACTGCCCATTATAAGGTTGTCCAACTCTTCCCATTATGTTTCCCATTATTTATAAACTTTGCAAACTTTCAACCATTCAGGCCCAAAATCTCCATGCTTGTGTCTGACTCAGGCTGAAGTTTTTTTTGGAAAATTTCAGATAAAACAGTTTTAACCATTTCTGAAAACGAGGCTAAGAAAAAATACTTTGTTTTTCCAGTGTAAAAAAATTCTGGCTTGCTTTGGAGCCATCTGTTCCCGATAAAGCCTCAGACCTATCCCACTGACAAAGCCAATGTGGGGCTAATCATCAGTCTCTCAATCTGGGAGGCACTGGACTGGACATCCCCCTTGGTGAAGCAATCTAGGCCCCTATGGTGGTGGGGGGGGGGAAGAGGGGGGGAGTTGGAGAATTTTATCTAGGCTATGGCAACCACTTTCGACAACCCAAACTAGATATGCATGGTGGAGTCAGCACTTCAGCCATTGGACAAGGCCACCAGCCAGTTGCCAACTATGTCACAGAATTCTGTCGCCTTGCAGCTGACACAGAATGGAATGAGGCCACATAGCACCACCATTCATCTGAGTGACAAAGTGAAGGACAAACTGGCCCATACAGAAATCCCAAACAATTTGGGCACTCGGACTGATCTTAGCATAAGAACCAACAGCCAATTATGGAAATGTCCTCAGGAAAAGACAGCAGTGTCCTGACCCCTACCCAGTCAGACCTGCCCAGACCCAGACCCTCATTGACCTCATGCAACAACCAGAGCTCATGCAACTCGGCACCATCTGGCCCTGCCTTTCCAATGGAGACAACAACGGACAACACTTGGTAGGCTTATGCCTTTACTGTGGTGGAATTGGTCACTGTCTCAGGCTGCCCATCCAAAGGTCCATCCATTTCTCAGCAGGGAAATTCCAGGCCCCAACCTTGAATGAAGGTGCCCCTTGGGAATGGTATGAGTCCTATTGTTCTAGTGTCCAACAGTCAGGCACTGCCTCCCAGTAGTCAGGGCTACCAGTTGGAGCAGAGGTCGAAGCCGGACATAGGGCTGGGACTGAGCAGAGTGTAGTGCTGTAATTGAGACCTGGGAACAGGCTGGGGTCAGAACTGAGATCAGAGTCTGCGAACAAGCCAGGTCAGTACCGTAGCCAGAGTCCAGACACAGGCCAAAGGTTGAAGCCAGGCGATCAGAATCCGAGGAGATAAGGAGTCAGAGGCAAGGCTGGAGCAGATCAGTAACTGGATCAGGAGCAGGCTAGGAGTCAAGAAATGTGATAGGTTGTGAGGCAGCAAGAGGATTCCTGGGCAGGCACGGACTGATCTGCAGCTCCAGTGGGGTTGGGGAAATACCTGAACCTGGGGGTCATCTGACTCAGGCTCTCTTCAGGGATAATATGCTTCTGCATGCTTGAAAGCTGAGTCACTGAAGGTTCTGTGGGAAGAGTAAGTTAATGCAGCTGAGAGAGCAGCTCTAGTTTGGCTGCAGGTTTGCCTCAGTGGCGGCACTTCACCCTATTCACCTTCAGTTCCCTTTCTGCTTAAGACATCTGGCCATGGTAGAAATCCATTTGGAAGCTCTAGTGGATATGGGAGCATCTGGTAACTTTATGGACCTAGAATTAACGTGGCAACATCAGATTCCGACATGGGTCAAGCCTGTCCCGACCTCATCGAGGGGGTCAACAGCTCCCTTATATGTTCTGGTTTAGTTATAGGAGAAACAGCTCCTCAAGAAGTCATTACCATACAGGACCACCTGGAAACCTTACCGTTTGGCCTAGTCCTTTCTCCTCCACTTCCCACACTTCCCAGTTATTCTCAGCATCACTTAGCTACCATCCATGACCCCCACATCCGCTGGAGCTCTAGCATGATCTAATTCACCCTTCTGCACTGCCACCAGTCATGCTGCTTCAACCTGTCTAGAAAAAGAGGCTACCCCCTTCTCTCACCAAGCCAAGTCAGGAGAGCCCTTACTAGCCTCCTTCAGCCCCTTCCCCTCCCACCACCATCCCACCTCCAAATACCACGGCTATACCAGCAATTACCAGGATGTCTGACATTTTTTACAAAAAGAAGGCAGATATCTTGCTGCCTCATTGGCCCTATGACTGCTGTATAGATATCCAGGCCAGAGCAGAAATCCCCGTTGGACGTATTTATCACCTTTTTGAATGCAGATGTTCTATTATTTGAAACTAATCATAGTGAATGTATTTGTTGTTAAACCTTTTGTTACCATCAGTCCATGTATTAATATTACATTAGGCTCTTACAGATTTCTTACGCTGTGGGAGTTAGGGTTTTGTTGTGTTTTCTTAATCTAAATTTGCTAATATTGAACTTTCCAATTCATTTAAGATAATAAACTCCTAATTAGGAAATATTTTATTTTGATCCTAATACCAAATTAAACTTAAGATGCTAGATAGTTTTACTGTATATTCCCCTCATCTTCTGCCAAAATTTCCTCTTAGCTCCATCCAGTTTCTTTATTTTTGACTGTTAAGCTTCATTTTTATTATTTTTGAAAAAGTGAGCAAACAGAATCTATCCCTACTTCACATAAGTGTTACTGGAGATTGTGCTTTTGTGACTAATAACTGGTTCCGTTTATGCCCAGTACTTTTTATCAGTTATGCACACATCTGATCATCAGCCTGCATTTTCACCATCATTCCCACCTAGTAATGTCTGAAAGTGTTCCAACCAGAGACAGACAGAATATCTTCCAGAGTGTAAAACTCCCAAAATATTAGAGGGAAGTGCAGACCTACTCTGTAACACAGAGGGCTGTACACACTACAAAATTAAGTTGACTTAAGTCGACATACAGCCACTGCATAACTAAAGCAGTGGCTCACGTTCACACTATGCATCTTCTGTCAGTGTTGCACGTCCTCTGACTGAAGTGGGGCATTGTGGGACACTGACAGGTGGAGCCCAGCATCAGCTGGACACAGGGCTCACCGCTGGGAACTCCCTCGTCCCGGTGCTGACAGTCCGTGCTCTCAACCAGGCACTGGGCTCACAGCTGTGAGCTCTAAGCCCATCTGACAGCTAGGGCTGTCAACACTGGTGCCGGTGTGGGGAGGGGCAAGCTGTGAGCCCGCCATCCGGATGACAGCTGAGGCTGTCAGGTTTGGGGTGGGAGAGACCCAGCTGTGAACCCTGTGCCCGGCTGATAGATCAGGCTGTCAGCACCAGGCCAGTGGGTCCCCGGGCACAGGGTTCACAGCTGGGCCTCTCTCACCCCAAACCTTACAGCATCCTTAGCCTGTTATATCCTCAGATGTGCACAATTCTCATTGATTTAAATGGAGGCCCTCACATACATTAGAGATCAGAACACTGCCCTGTATTAGATTGACACATTTAGTAGTTTCTTCTTGACTTGATCAACCTGCAAAACAACTCCACCAATGTTAATGTGAGCTACATGCAGAGAAAGAGGGTTGAATACAATCAAATCAGGTGAATACATTAAGAGAATTTCAAAAACTGCATTTAAGCTGACAAACAATTCAGCATTGTTTGCAGTGTTGTTGTACCTTGTTGGTCCCAGGATATGAACTGATGAAGACCTCTGTGTAAGCTTGGTCTCTTTCACCAACAGAAGTTGGTCCAATAAAACATATTACCTCACCCACCTTGTGTGTCTAATAATTCAGCAGCCACGCACTTTGTTTCTCTATAGTTCGAGACAAATCAAGCAACTACAATAATGTAGACAGAATTTTTTTAAGTAGTTTTGACATTTTCAAAGCTTTCAGTTTTAGATATTTCATAAATAAACCAAATACTCAGGATTAACTTTACTTAAGGTAAGGAAGTAACAAAGAGGTTAAAACTAACGTGAGCAGAATTAGGCTTATTGTTCTATCTTGGTAATCATGCATGTTACTGAGATCATTATAGAGTACTCTTAACACAGCTCAAATTGAATTTTCTATAGCAGAATACATAAGACATAGCTCTTCTTAAGTGAGATTTATTGCATTTCACTAGCATAAATAAAACTAAGGTTCGGTGATCCTTTTGGATCTTTTCCGTTAATAGTGAGTTTGTTGGCTCATGTCAATAATGCCATGTTTAACAGACATCGCTGCTGTTCTGAAAAATAATCTACGTGAAATTAACTTTATCCCATAGGTTTTCACATTACAACAGTGTGACACAGGGTGCAGTTGCCCCACACTGGATTGGCAGGGATTAACCCCACACTGTGAGCAGAGGAAGCCACACCCCCTTGCTGGGCATGCAGTATAAGAGGGAGCAGCTCAGCTCAATCTAGACCGGTCGCCGAGGAGAAAGGAAGCATGTTGCAGGCCCCAGCCCGAGAGCGGCTGAAACCCCAGACTGTGGAAGCCAGAGGTGCCAGGACCCAGGCAGATACCAACTACCCATGGACACCGTAGGGAGGTTGGAGCCACCAGAAGAAGTATGAGACAAGGAACTTGGAGACCCTGAAGATGCCCAGATCATGGCATCAAGAGATACAGCAGGAAGTGGCCGAGGGGAACTAGACAGTGGACTGGTTATAGACCCAGGCATTGAATCAGCATGTTTCAGTCGGATCCCTGCTGACTCAGTGGTGAACACACTTGCCAATGACAGGGCCCTGAACTGGAATGGAGTAAGGAGGGCCTGGGTCCCCCTAAACTGCCACCACCCATCAGTAGGTAGCTGCTCACTCCCACAACTGGCCCCCAGATGACGCAGCCCACTGAGGAGGGCAACCCATACTGACTCTGGCCACCAGGCCACACAGCCCTGCTGAGGAAGGCAGCAATATGACAGCCATATTAACTTTATAGACATTGGCCACTGGGCCTTACTGCCTTGAGGTTGAGGGTAGTCGGATAGACTTAACTATGAGGTTACAACACCTTTTCCCAGCCCTAAAGGGGGATGGAGTATACTTACCCCACAACACAGTCATTGTCCTGTAAATATCTATTAAGTTCATGCAAGTTTTTGCATGTAAAGCTATTGCTAAGGCAAATGAAAAACCCCAGAATATAGAATAAATGCCAATATCAAATCCTTGTTTCTCCTCCATCTGGTGAACTAACTACAGAAAGGGAATGGAGCTGAATTTCTAAATTGGAAGCTGATGTGAGCAGAGAGAACACATAGTACTAATACATATTTAGAAAGCAAATAAAATTATTGCAAGTGTATAGTCTTCCAAAAATCAGAGGACCTACCCAAAGAGTAACTTTACTGACCCTGCTTTAGAAGCCCCAGTTTTGCCACTCTTCTTAGCATTAAAATGGTAATGAGACAAGTTGCACACATCAATTACATTGTACGTTTCCAGTAGTGTTCTTTACACAAATATGGCTAGTTTAATTGGTAAATTCTGTATACCTTAATAAGCCATTGGAAAAAAAGGTCTACATCAGTGGTTCCCAAACTTTATTGGTTCACATACTGCCTTCTTAAAAATGAGATGTTTGAAATACTACATGAAAATCTCTCCCGTTTTTGCACATTTATTTTAGGCCTTATAGGCTTAAGTATTTCAGGACTTTATAGCAAAATAAATGCCTAAAGAAGCGAAGTCTAAAACATTCAATTATAACATACTTTTAAAACATCAGGTTTTTAGATTGTGCTGCCAAACAAACCCCCTGCCCTCACCCCCAATAAACCAGTTATTTTGTCTTTCGTGTTACTCAAAATACAAGAAACAATGTCATAAATGATGTCTTGACATTTTTTGGTATGTGATTAAGCTACATTCAGTGGCTTCCTTTTTAACTTGCCTAATTTACATACAAAGTTCCTGCTAATTCTTATCTGAATTATTGTTAAACATTAGCCAAATTTCATTAAGTTTTTACAAAAGTTAAATACTATAAAAAATCAGAACATTTTGAGTAGCTTTCAGAGAAAACTAAAAAAAGTATCATTATTGGCAGGGAGGGCTCAGGGGGTGAAGGTAGAGAGCAGCTTTGATCCAGGGCTCCTGGGTGCCTGCAATGCTGCGCAAACTGTACAGTGGCTTCCTGTGCTAGGAAGAGGCTCAAATTGCAGCCAGTCAGTTGCACTGCTGCTGAAGAGCCTGTTGACTCTTAGGGTTTGTCTACATTGAGAGGTGTGACTGCAGCACCTGTTAACATATCCAAGCAAGATTTATTAGCAAACAGTGAAGCCACAACAGCATGGGTGGCAGCACTGGCTCGATAACCCCCTTTATGTTCTTGAACAGCAAGGCTGTACTTCCACCCCTGCTGACACAGCTCCACTGGTATTGTTATTCAAGCTAGCTAAATCAAAGCTAGAGTGGGTATGTCTACATGTGCTGCAATCACATCTCTGATTGCAGTGCAGACATATCTTAAGTGCTATAGACAGACTTATCTACAGGACTCAACCAGCTATTCACACCCCCAACTTCCCTGAGAATACAGAAGGGAAGGCACCCCCTGCCTCACAGCCCTGTAGTGCAGAGGGAGCACTTTCTACATGGGGCCCATTGATCTCAGGGATCCCTGAAGCTGCAGGTTTTGCAGTCGTTCTGAACCAACCCTGCTTGCTATGTCTTTTGGGACAAGGGGAGTTCTCATTATGCAATATGGAATTTTGTGAGTTTGCCTTGAGTTGTGTGTCTCAACACAAACTGAAGGCTAGGCTTTACAGAAAGCCAGCTAGCTGTGCACTAGATTAGTGCAGCATCCATCTGCACAGCCACAATGCACAATACACGACTAAATAAAACTACTAAGCTGGCATAGTAGAAAAACGTTATTCATCATGATGCTTGAATGCAGCCAGGAGAGTGCCTTTTGCTTCTCGGGCATTTTCTGGCATCCTGCAGCACATACAACAATTCATTTGAAACCAAAAGACTTGAGTTTTTTTGTATACCACTTTCAACAAGCTCATGTGCCACAGTTTGGGAATCCCTGGTTTAGATGATAGGCAATAACCAAAAAAAACATTCTCAATATTACCTTAAACAAAATAACATGCTAGATATGAGATGAGGTTTTCATGATGTCTATTCAAGCCTCTCATTCTTGTTTTGTTTGGAGAAATAACTATGAGGCTCAAGACCTCTCTCTAAGCTGGATTCACCAAAGAGTAACTCATTTGTGGGTAGCACTTAGTGTTCCACCTCAAAACCATCTGCGTTTTTGAACTTCCCTTGAAAACATATTTTAAAATATTAGCACATTTGTTGCTCCTCCCCTCTGTTTGCAGCCTATGTTTTCAGTACCATTTTTCTCACTTTCTAGGGTTGCAAACTATCTGGGTTTTACAAGGCTCATTCCTTTTCTGAGATAGCTGTCTCTGAAAATCCGTAAGGATGCTCACTACACACTGCCAACTCTCCAGTTTTATGGGCTCAGGCTCATTCTGGACGTCCTGGTTTTTTTTTTGCAAATCAGAGGTGGCAACCATAACATACATGGGTGTGTGCGCGCGCGCACGCACGCGCATACACACACACACACACACCCTGTGACTTAATGCTGTATATGCATTAGGGAGAAGGAGAATATCATTTGCCTACAGCACTTCAAATGTCAATTCAATCAATTAAGATTTTCTTAACCTTCTAATTCAATGAATATTAAATGATAGAAAATGGTTTGAAAGCAAGCCAGACTGATTACATAAACAGTATCAGGTCCAGTAAGAAAATATAAGTTGAACATGCTGTTGAGATAACACACTTCACCAGCTGAGCCAGGCTCAGAAGCCGGCTGTCCAGAGAGCAATGGTAGCTCGGATAGCTGGCATTGGCTTTGCCTGAGTAGTAATCCACATCTGCATATGTGCTTGTTTCAGAGGAAGGAATGGTGCAACAGGGCAGTCAACTAGAAATAGTGGAGAAAAATGTCTGACCATAAATCAATTCCTCTATGTGACAGCAACGTTTTCAGTGGAAATGAAATGATTAGAACTACACAATTCAACCACCTCTTTTTTCCCCAATTCTGATCATTGTCCTTCTGGTGTCTAATCTGAACCAGAACACTTCTCCTCTTGGATGGATATAGATGTTCTTTTAACCCCAAGACATTTATCATCCTTGGAAAAATACTGAATATGCCAGTTTTTATTTTTATATTATGTACACAACATACACAGAGATATAATTTCTCTATTGATACAAATATTAGGTTTTCACTTACTCTGGAAGCACCAACGGTATGAAACTGTTAAATATCAACAAACCAGAGGAGCCATTTTATATGCATCTTTTAAAATAAGAGCCAATTTCTAATAAGAGCTCAACTATAAGTTCTTGGAGATTGCCCAGATGTCTGAGGCAGCCACAGGCTGTAACTGTTTCACAAGTTGTGTAGTTCAGGCAAGACAAGCTAAATTCCACTGGTCTGAGGCATACAGTATGTCCTTCATATTTTTACCAATTGGCTGATCTGAACTTTTTTGTCATTGTCTGTAAATCATAAAACTGTTCATCACAGCAAAGTTGTAAATAAAGTATAAATACAAATGATGTAATAAATTTAAGGCTAGATTCTCTGCTGTGCCAAGTTTCTACTCAACCCAGCACAGAGGTGGGACGGAGTGGACTATCTAACCTGCACCAGATGGCAATGGTCCTCAAGTGGCCCTCGGCCAGCAGAAAGTAGCATAGTGCAATAAACTCAGGCCATATCTCCTCCTCACCACATCCTTTGTGCTAGAGGTTGGCAATGGACGGTGATGTAGGAGCTGACTATGCCAGTTCTATGGCCAGTGGATAATCATCAACAGGGAGACAGTCCCCTTTGTGCTGCCACAGCAGCCCAAAGGGAAACGGATGGAGCAGAAAATCTGGACCACACTTTTGTATATGCATTTAAAATATGCCATTAAGCATTACATAAATTTTAGTAGATATCGCATAAGGTCTCAAATTACAGATTTATAAGAAATTACAGTTTAATGCTGTTAACATTTCAGTTCAAAAGTTGGAATGGCCATCTATGCTCTTTGCTTCTGAAAAACTCTGTCAGGGTGAACCGATTTAAAATCAAGGCAATTTAAATCACCAAGTGGAAAGCCTGGATTTAAATAATCTATTATAATCAACTTTTCCATTTGATCAACTTCATTTATTTTCTGAAGAAAGGTGTATTCTCATTGGTTGATAAAACCTTTAAAATATGTTGATTTACAACTAACTAGAGTCTTTACACTAGATTTGGAACATCTTTTTGCTAGCTAGGAGCATGCACTATAACTATACACATTTATTTAAGCAATTATACAATTTAATATTTTCAGAATCCTTGTAACTGTATATTTTTTGTATGTTAGAAAACAATGAATGATATATTACTTGCTGATTAGATAATTAAGTTTTTGCTCTTGATTTGTGTCAAGCTGCATTAGCATGGTAACGAAATTTAATTAAACACAAAACAGTTTATAACATCTATTTTTATTAAACTATAAATGTTTTGGGTACATAAACTTCAGTGTTTTTCCATGAACTGGAGAGTAAGTTTCGATGGTGTGTGCGCGCGCGGGGAGGTGTCATAAATATTCATAATTTGAGAACAGAGTCAATCAGAACTCAGGTAAGGAGAAGCTATAAAATAGGCGTATGAGACCACCCAGTTGGGCTCAGTGGATAATCCTGATGGGGTCTCCAGGAGACAGAGGACAGGTCCCAATGCCTCCAGTGACTTTGCCAGTCTCTTGCACTCAGTAGCAAACTCCCTAGATCTCCAACAGCCAAGGTCTTAATACAGCACATAAACTATTGTGCCCTATTTATAAAGCTTGACCTCAAAAGTTGGAATCAGGGGAAAAACATCTCTTTATATAGAAAGGCAGCCTATAACTCAAATATTTTTAATAGAGGCTCCAGGAATCACATATTTGTTTTTTTATTTAAATGTTAAGAGATTATAATAAATTCAAGTCAACATTTTTATTAAATTCAGATTTCCTTTTAAACTGTTTTATTTTTAAAAAGAAAAATTCTCATTTAAACAAAATCAAATTAAAAAATCCATTTTTTAAAACACAATTGATTTTTATGCATCTTGCAGTGTATTAGTGATTGCCAAGGATTTTCTGAGAAGTACAGGAAATTAAAGCAAATTTATTATCCTGCCCCTGCCAGAGGATCTCCGCTTTAAAATGATCTCTTCATTAGTTTACCAGGCAAGAAAACTTACTTTCTTACCAGAAATTAGAGTTGATTAATAACAAATATTTTAAAAGAAAGTTTTGAAGAGTGCACTTCAAATTATTATAAGCAGTTGTCTCCACTGAGGACTATTCATAAGTTACACACATTTAAACAGTGACAAAAAGAAATAATAGGGAAATCAATTACTTCCATGTAGCCGTCTTTCTTTAAAACTAATGTACTCTATAAATCCACACCCTTAGGTACTGGGGTTTATACACTGAAATCAGGTGATTCTGAGAAAGCACTTAAAAGCCCCTTTCACCAGAACTACCAGGTATATCTACTTTGAGGGTGCATTCAGCCTATTTTTAATTGCCTCTAACCCCACCTTTCTTATCATAATATCTTATTCAAAAACAAGAGGCAGAGAACAAGTGGTTGGCTACTGGTCCTGTGAGAATACATCTCTTAAATTACCCCAGTTCATGCTGGCCTGTTTATATTTGTCAAAGTGGTGAATATTCTGCAAAGATCACCATTATTGATGACCACGGAAATGTGAGTGCTGAATAAGTGATAAACAAAACTGATGTAGAACAAATGTTATTTCTTACACAAAATATAGAAATAAAAAAATACATTTATGTAAAACTACAGAACAGCATATAATGGTGATATAGAACCAAATAAAATACACCTGAGGGAAAAAAGGAATGGAATAAGATGGAGATGAACATGAAAAGCAGCTCTGGTAACACAGACAAGCTGTATTTGACATCCAATAAATTAGCAAGTCAGCAGTTTATAAAAAAGATGTATAATTTCCCCCAAGTTTCCACCTTATAATTACCAACAGGACAAACCAGTGAGAGAGCATGGTCATTTCTGCTGCTCTGGGTCTAACTGTAATTTAATACTCCTTTGACAATACTACCATCAAAGAACAACATCTATGAATATGATGGGCCAGATTCTCTACTGCAGAGAGATCTGTTCAGTTCAGAAAATGTGACAGCGGAATTCCAGGGGGCCACTACGATTCCCAAGTTCTTTACTCTGAACAGCTCCAGTCTGTAAATAAGGTAGAGGTGGTCTGTAGGCTGCTCCCATCTACACAAGCTAGCAACAGTCCCAAAAGGCCTGCCTGTTGAAAACTGCATGAACACAGCTGTGCTCTGGTCACATCCCCAGCCCACCCACTACACTGGGAGGCTGAGAGATTTGGTGGCACAGGAGCCAACTATGTCAGCTTTACACCAACAGAGCTTCTCTACTCCTGCAGGGGGAATTTTCAGCCGACTAGATTTATAGGGTATAGATCAGTGGTTCTCAAACTTTTTTTTTCCGCGGGCCACTTACAAATTGCTGAGGCTCTCGGTGGACCACTTAATGATCTTTCCAAATGTTGTTTGTACTCTTAGCTAACTCTTGTAAAGCCCTCTGGATAAAAGTGCTATATAAAAAAAAATTAAACTTTTTTTGTTCTACAAATAAAAGCGCACAACTCATATTTTAATATCAGTAGCCTTACCTTTCTAATATGATGGATGAGCCCTCTCTCCTGCCAACAGCAGCCACAAAGCTGAGACTAGGAAGGAGGGCCATTTCTCCCTGGCAGCCGCAGCCCTGGAGCTGGGGAAAGTCACCTCTTTCTCTGGTCACTTCAGCCCTGCACATCCAAAATCCCCCCCACCCCCTCTTCTCACCCCACTGCCCCCTCCCACCTACCCTCTATTCCCCCTAAGGCCACCTCCTCACCTTACATGTGCATCTTCTTCAGGGTCCAGGCACCTAATTAGTGGAACCACGCCTGTGCAGCTCCACTAATTAGGTAGGTGGCCCTTCATTCTTTCATACGTGGCCACCCAAATGCACACCTTAGAGGGAACTATCTGCAGACCACCTGAATGGAGTTCATGGACCAAAGTTTGAGAACCCTGGTCTAGATAGCTCAGGGGAGAGAATCAGGCCCTAATTTAACTGAAACATGAAATTCACAAAATTTAAAAATAGGCTAGGACTATTTGATCTCCATAAAACCAAGGAATGTTCAGAACAGAATTTGTAAAGGAAACTTTGAAAGGGATTGACATTTGGAAGAGGAAAAGAATCAGTTTATTCTGTGTTGGGTAGTAGGAGAATGGATATAAAAGGGGCAGTTACATGGGTGTCCCATTGTGGGCAAGACCACTACTCATCATCAAATATTCCTATATCTAGCCCTCTGTGCAGGAACTATGCCAATGTACAGTGCCTCATGTATAGTCACTTCTGTTTGTTATTGTTTCCACAAGTTCATAAGGACAGAAACAGGACAGAGGCCCAGTACAGAAGGGAAAGAATGGTGCATTATCTGACACATTCTGTTGGCATAAAAGAACCATAATGGAGCAGGCAAGGAAAAAACCAGTGGCCTGAGGTAGCAAATAATGTCAACTAGAAAGTGAAGTAGTAGTGACTCACATGTCAAATCAGCTTAGCCAAATCAGCTGTGCATTATCTGATCCAAAACATTTTGTATGTGAAATAAAAGCAAAGTTAGGAAAGGCCTGTTTGGCTACATAAAGAAGGAAGGATCTAATTAATAACAAATACAAATGAATTCCATCTGCTTTAGAAAAGGGCCATTTAAATAGTCAAGATAAACAACCAGATTCACAGATACATGGGAGGCGGTAAAAAGAATAAACACGGATCTTGGGAGATCTGTGAACACTGGATCCATTCTCAGACTGTTGCTCTGCATAGCTTCTCCATCCCCTGGACTTCACAATAAGATAGTTATATGAACTGTGCTACCTTTATCTTGCAGCTTAACCATGCCCCCAAAACAACCTCCAACAAGAGGACAGGATTCACAAAGCATTTGAATAAATCATGCAAACAACACTAATGGGCTTAATATTATCTTACACATGCAATTTTCCTTAGGGTTGGACAGGAATTACATCAGAGAGAAGGACCACCCGTACCAGCTCTTCTTGCAAAAGGGAGAGCCTGTTCCCCATGTTGTGTCTAAAGAGTGAAAAAGTGAGGGGAAACCACATGCCGAACTGGCACTCCCTACTTTCTACATCCCTGGGACATTTCTGGGTTTCTTCCACTTGCAGAAGCGGATGGGACTGTCAGATCTACCTATTTTGGGAATTATAATATAAAAAAAAGACCCAAACGTTTTCAAGAGTCATCTTCACACTGAAAGTATTTTGATTCCTAGCTTTGTACTCAGTTGCACAAGCAATATTTTTCCTCCTTTGTAAATGATGACCTTGTATTTATTTCACGTTCTCTAAATTATCACTCATTTAAAAACAATAAAGTTATTTGTATTTTTTTAAAAAATAACACCAATGTTTTGAAATAGGTCCACAATATTTCAGAGGCTGGTATAGAAGGGAAAGTATTCCTTGAATTAATGAGCAGTATTATAGGTCATGGGGACAGTCTTAATTTGTTATGCATATGCAACTCCCAATTTTCATTAATGGATATGGTGCATTAAGAACATTCTAGAAGATGTATTGAATAATTAAGCATTAATGCTGAAACATCACTTTAACTCACTTGACTTCCACTGATTTCCTACTTTTGTCAGTTTTTATTTCTTAAAGGAGAAAAATAGAATGAACCTATCATGTAAATGCATATTATGAAAGTTTACACATTGTTTTATTGACCAATTGATTGCAACAGCTCATACATTGTATGGTGTAAATACAGTACATATTTACTAAAGACTTTGTAAACTCTTCTTCAGCATATTTACAATAATTAAGTTGTGAAAAGCAGTTTCCGCACTTTTGCATGAATCACTTTTCTCATCTTATTTTCAATCTTTCCCATTACTTTATTGAAAATACCAGAAGAGCCTAATCCATATTGCATAATCAAATTTTGAATCTTGATTTTTTCTTTTTTGTATTCTAACAAAAATGTGAAGTACAAAACGGATTATACTTTTCTTAATCCAGTACTCCTCCCTCCACGTGGAGTTTAGTAATTTAAACTGTGTTTGACTATGCTTACAAAACACTGATTTCCAACGAAAGTTTGAAAAATGTAACAAAAATTTACCTAGTTATGTATTAATTACATGATTTTAAGAGAAAATAATATTTATAAAATACTTAATGATTTAATTACCCAGCATGTTTAAAGAGTAATCTGTGCTGAAAATTTAACATTCAAATATCTAGGAAAACACTAGATACATTTTACTATTTTATTATCTAGTGGTAATAGTGTAGCATTTTAAAGTCACACCTACAGCAGCTAAATTCTACTGAATTGCTTTTGTTTGCTACTTTCTAGTCATACTTTATATTTGAAAAATTATATATGTTGGCAGCAGCATCGTGTCAAACAGCTTTCTTATTCAGTGAAGTTTTTTTTTGTTTTGTTTTGTTTTTTTTAAACATTCTAATGAGATGAGTGTGCCAGGAATGTCAGCCAAAGTAATGAACCTTCATTATGTGAACACTGTTGAGCCAGTTCAAACAATCATGCTTTACAGAGAAAGAATTAACTAAGGTATTACTAAGGATAAAATTACTTTACATTCTTCCCCAGATAGAATAAAGAGAGGAAATAGGGATCTTTAAGCCCTGGTCTACACTACAAGTTTAGGTCAAATTTAGCAGCGTTAGATCGATTTAACCCGGCATCCGTCCACACGAAGCAATTTTTGTCGACTTAAAGGGCTCTTAAAATCGATTTCTGTATTCCTCCCCAACGAGGGGATTAGCACTGAAATCGTCATTGCGGGATCGAATTTGGGGTAGTGTGGACGCAATTCGACAGTATTGCCTCTGGGGGCTATCCCAGAGTGCTCCATTGTGACCACTCTGGACAGCACTTTGAACTCCGATGCACTAGCCAGGTACACAGGAAAATCGCCAGGAACTTTTGAATTTTATTTCCTGTTTGGTCAGCGTGGCAAACTAAGCAGCACTCAGCAGCACAGGTGGCCATGCAGTCCCCCCAGAATCGTAGAAAGTAGAATGTTTCTACGCTCCCTCTATCATCTCAGTCCCTGACGTTATCACAGAGTAGAAGGCGAAAAAAACCACACTCACGATGACATGTTTTCCGAGCTCATGTAGTCCTCCCGCACTGATAGGGCACAGCTTAATGCATGGAGGCATTCAATTGCAGAGGCCAGGAAAGAATTGCTGTGTTTGCTTAACAGCAAAAGTATCATGCCTCGCTAGCAATCCTACCCGATACAGGTCGCCGTGTCAGCCTTGGGCAGGGGCATGACCACTTTGTGAGCAGGAAGACCATAGATATAGACATTGCATTAGGTAGCTTCTGTAGCTAGAGAAAACGTTCCTGAGCATTTGGTAAAGTCTGTGGCAAAAAAAGAGAAGCCCCATGACACACCAAACTATTAATAATACACAACCACACATTACATAAAGTATAATAGGAACTATGCGAGGGATACATTCAAGTTTGTCAGGTTTCAGAGTAGCAGCCGTGTTAGTCTGTATTCGCAAAAAGAAAAGGAGTACTTGTGGCACCTTAGAGACTAACAAATTTATTAGAGCATAAGCTTTCGTGAGCTACAGCTCACTTCATCGGAGTGTAGCGTAGTGGTTATCATTTTCACCTAACACACAAAAGGTCCCTGGTTTGAAACCAGGTGGAAATAGGTCACTGTTCCTTTTTCTGACTCCCCTCCCGAATTTTTAGTCTTAGAACAGACTGTGCTGTGAAATTTTACTTTGAATTATATCAATTATGAGTTAAATAATATGGAAGCTCTCTCTAAATTATAGTCCCGGGTTCCTTACCCTTTCAGCTGCTCTGATAAATTAACATTTTTGTTAGGGGCGGGGGAAAATTTTCATGAAGCCTTTTATAGGGACTAAATGCTATCTAGGACTCTGAAATAATCTTAAAGTGGCCCATTGAGTGTACTCCTTCATTCTGGATTTGACATTCCACAAGGTGAACTGCTCCTTACTACTGTCCAGGCTTCATGAGTCATGGGAGCAAGGGGCAGGCTGGGGTAGGTGCGACAGCGCAGTGCTGCCGGCTGGGAGAGCAGCCTGAGGCAGAAGCCTCCAGCTCACATGATATTCCAGGCAGGACTGAATCTCCATGAGACAAAATTTAAAGAAGAGAATGACCTGGAGTCACTCCCATTCAGTGTTCTAAGAGGAGGATAAACATGTCTGTCCAGGCACCCCTGATCGACCTCACCAGACTTTCATGCTATCTTTCAACATTGAGGCTTGGTCTACATCACCAATTTATGTTCGCATAACTATGTCACTCAGGGTATGGAAAAGCCACACCCCTAAGCAACATAATTATATCACCCTAACCCCCAGTGTAGACAGGACTATGTCAATGCCTCTCAGGGAGGTGGAGTAAGTCAGCGTAGGTAGCAACTTCTCTAAGCACTTCACTAAGCTGCACTGCTGCAGCGCTACGTAAAGTCGTCCTTAGGTGTACTTAGCATACACAAATAAGAAAGATTAGTGTAAATGGGAGGAATACAGATATATTTTAATCTAGCTGAAGTAATGCTGTGTCAGTAAGCAAATGAACACCTTTGCTTGCCTCCAGCTATAAGGTCAATGTTAAATTTTAAGGTCTCAAGCCTACTGTCATGATGGATATCAGGTAAAACCTTGACAAAGCTAGTGGGTGGGACAGCGGTCCTTTATTTAGAAATAATGTAAGCAGCAGCTAAACTCCTTTTTGGAGTAAGGTAGCTGAAACAACTAGAGCCACTACCCAAAACACAGACCACATGCAAACCTGGTCAGAAGTGAATCTATGTTGGTGGTGGGATGTCACCGGGGACTGAATGCAAATGCAGGGGGCTGGGTACTCTTTGGTGTAGATATGTGTGTCTCTGTGCAGAAGCAGTTAGGATACAGAGAAAGCAACAGAAAGCCAAAGAGACCGCAAGAAAAGCACTGGTATAGAGGCCTGAAAAAAAAAAAACCAAGAAAGCTTCACAGGCAGAGAACTAGCTGGAAAGACGTTTGCAATTGTGAGCAAGGAAACTGCCTCCTGTTTGATTCCTACTGTGCTCAGGAAAACAGTACTGTGTGTACATTCCTAGTGAAAAAAAACAGTATTATATCAAAGAAATACCTATATCCATCATCAATTTCCCCTGCTAAGGGAAATAACCTGCAAGTCCCCAAATATTGACTAATCATTTGGGTCAATTCATAGCAATATGATTACAAATAAAAAGTTTCAAATAATGCAACAATGCTACTTATACTATTTTAGCCAAGTATAAAAAATAAACTAAAGACTAATTTTTCCTAGCATTTGTAATTAACTTTGCAGCACAAATGTTTTAAGCTTCTTTGATCTTCATCTATAAATTAAAGTTATGCTTCAGTTTTTCTTAATATATATCTGTTAGTACAATGCAGTTTATTTTAATCTCACTGAAACTGATTTAAAAACTATATCAAATGGTATACATAGGTTTATTTTCTTTAAGCACTTGCAACATTTTTAGAGTTAAAAGTTGAATAAAGTCACACTATTTTTGAAATTTGACTGTACTTCAAACTTCAACAACTTTCATGTAAAATAATTGTTCCCTGAAAATACTGATTTTTTTTTTAAACACACACACACACACACACACACACCAGTGTCAGTCAAGTAAATATGGAAAGTACTGATATAGTCAGTAAGTTTCTTAGAACCTTCTGCAGTGTTTGTCAGGCACAGCTGAAGACAGAACTATGAGGATTCTGATTTTGAGTTTGCTGGAGTTGTCAGGAAGAGAGTAAAATTAAAATTTGGTGTATCTACATGTTGAAGTCCATGTGGATTTTGTTTTAAAAATCTCATGATTAGGCATTTAAATAAAAGTTATGTAAGCATAAGAGATGCGGGGGAAGGATCTTGGTTTTTCTCCCCAACACCAGAGCTCATTTACACTATATAAACTTGAGTTAATCGAGTTACGTCAGTGAAAATTTGGAGTAACCAAGATCAGAATGTGGCCATCTTTCTACCACGCCACCATTTACCTTAAAAACTGCAAATGTTTCCTGAATGCATTCAAAGGTTCCTTGCTTTTTAACTCTTACTCTATATAGACCTTCTTGCAAATACAAGAATATATAGATCTAAGAGGGCCACTTCCTAATCTGCAGTTCTCTCTCGAGAATCTGTTAATGTATGGGGTAGCTGGATAACTGACTGCCCTACAGCACATGGACGGTTTTTCAGTAGAATTCAAAGTAGCATTTGAATACTCTTGATTCCTTTTAAAAATTACATTCTTCAGCCTTTAAAAAGATCCCTAACTACCAAAAAATCAAAGCATTTTAATCTTAACTGAATGTTAAAACTGGAGAAAGATGTCTGATGCTGTAGTATCTGTCACACTATTTCACTGATTTAATGTGCTAAAATAACGGCTAGAATAATAATTTGAGAGAGGTTGTCTACCTGAACCAAATTGTGTTTTTCTTAAAAACAGATTCTAGAAGCAATATAAAAAAACCTGAGACATAAGGAACCTTTCCTTTCAATGTAGTTTTCCTGATCTGCACAGACTTTCAATTTAACTAGCCTACTTTGTATTCATTTGAAAATCTGAATGCAAATGCCTGTTCAACACATCTGCCATTATGTTGAGTTCCTCATACTGCTTTTATTGATAGCAGTACTGCACTGCCCTCAGACTCTACCCTTTCAGATTCAGTGACCTATTCCTTGTATCCAATTATTTATACAAGTGACCACTGTTGTGTCATTTGACAATTAACAAGTATTGTCCTTGGCTAAAAGGTTCTGCTAATAGCAATTGCTCTTGGTTCTTCTAGGAAATTGTAACTTTCTGCTCAGGATCATGTTTCCTGGTTTAATCTGCCCTGTGTGTGCATCCCATCTGAACTAGAGCTGAGCAAATAATGGATTGTTGTCGGCAATATTGAAAAGCTACAAAAAAATAATCAATTTTAGGTGACATGAACTGTTTCATTCAACTTGAAAACAAAATGTTTTGTTTCAAATGAGCGTTTTTAAATATTTGAATTTAATAAAATTAAGTCAGTTTGAACAAAAAAATCAAAATATTTAGTTTCAAAGTTTTTAGATTCTTTTCAAAATGAATAATTTGGCAAAAACAACATGAATTCATTAAAGGTTTCAGAGTTACAAAATCTTTATTTTTTGCTGAAAAGTTTTGGTCAATATGTTTCACCCATCTCTAATTTGAACAGGCTTGCATATGATTTCACAATACTTTGTCATAGGGCTTGAAAAAAAATCCTCTCCCGCACTTAGCAGCAATGGGTGGAAAACTTTCACTGATAAATTTGGTGCTTAATTCTGTGTAAATTATTGACCTAAAATTGTATTAAAATTAAAGCAAGTTTTCACCTCTTGGGTGAAAAGACAACCTTCCAAGAATGAACCGAAGAACCAAATATAAAGCAATATACTGTCTTCCTGAGTCTACAGAAAATGATGCTACATACAGGAGCAGAATTAAACTTAACATGAACTTCATCTTTTTACTACTGTTATTCAAAACCATACGACAAAGCACAAACTATCAATGATATTGATTTGACTGATTGATAAGGCTACTTCTGGAGAAATTTATGATGGGAAACAGCAATAAGTCACTGCCGTTATTCAAAAGTGAAGATCTAAACACAGTTCCCAAGGAAAAGTAAAGTAGAGGATCAGAGACTTTTTAAATCTCCTTTGTAAAGCAGCAGGCAGGTAGGTAACGAGAGAAGTGCACGGATGTGCAGTGTATACCATCATAGCAGCCACAAGATGGAAAGAAGAAACAGCTTCTTCCTTCCAGCTGGAGACAAATAGAACTTCAAATTCCTAAGATATTTTGTACTCAGAGGCAATCTTCCCAGAAGAGTCAAGATGGTAAGGTGTAGGGGCTACCCACCAAGGCGTTGTCCCTAGATCTTGTTGATGTAGCCATTCCCTCATCGTTCACTAGTTTTGGCTAGCTGGTTTAGTCCTCCAGGTCTTAGACATATGGTAATTTTTGAAGTTTTTTGCCACGTGTGGAAATTACTATTCTCCTGTCTTTACTGAAATAATAATCTTACTATTTCTGGTAATACTTATTCTTCATCCTCTCCACTGCTGGTGGTTTTCACAGGAGCAGGAATACTTGTAATAGTGTGATGAGAAGACTAGGCCAGCTAATTTTGTGCTTTTTGCCATCCATTATATAACAAATTAGCCAGTGAATCTTCTGCACCATCCCTGGTGAGATCACCGCTGTTGATAGTATCTGTTGAACATATCAATTAATTATTTTTGTCTACTATGAATCCATACTGAACTATTGAATACTTTCAGTGTTGCTTCTTGTGCTGAATGAAATGACTTTGACCTAATTAGGATATCATCCAGAAATTCACTAGCGTGCAGACCCCGAATTTGCATGGCTATCAGAACTTTTCTGAATACTCACAGTGCAGATGAAAGTTCCAACAGGAATAATATATAATGGCAGCATTGGTTTTAGTACTCCAATCTCAGGAGTATTGGATGGGACACATCAGCATGAGGTTTGTTTCAGTCAGAACTATTATTTGTATTATGATAGTATCCTGGGGCCCTCATCAGTATCAGTAGCAAATTTTGCTCGATTCTGTACAAATACACTGGAAACCCACTTCTCCAGGAAGTTTGCAAACTAATTTAAGACAAGAAACAATGAGCAAAGCTACAAACAAGAGGATTCTTGAAAAATATGTAAGTAAATAAATAAATATGAGCAATTCCCATTCTCCTCTACAACATTAGATTGACAGGTTTTTCATCTACCATCTGACCACAGTGGAAGTAAAGCTTTCTGTCAAGATTCCAAGAGATATATAGTCTTTAAAAGAATGCCAATCAGCAACAGCTTCAACCACCTCCAGGATGTGCAAGCAGATAGGCAGTTCTCTCAATGCAGGACTGACAAATAAGTAGTGATGTGAGAAATAAGGTTTTTCTATTTTTCTTTAAATGCTATTGTTTTCTAGGGGCAATTACTAGTGAAACATATATGATCTGCCATACAGTGACATTTATTGTAGTGTTGGAATTAGTGATATCCTTAAAGGGTTTGCTTTTTTGCAGAAGGATTTTCCCTTTTTACAAAAAAGAAAAAGGAGTACTTGTGGCACCTTAGAGACTAACAACTTTATTTGAGCATAAGCTTTCGTGAGCTACAGCTCACTTCATCGGATGCATCCAATGAAGTGAGCTGTAGCTCACGAAAGCTTATGCTCAAATAAATTTGTTAGTCTCTAAGGTGCCACAAGTACTCCTTTTCTTTTTGCGAATACAGACTAACATGGCTGCTACTCTGAAACCCTTTTTACATGATATACTCACCAACTCAATACGAAATTTCCCCTTAGGTGAAACATGTACAAAGATTGGAGGAATGCCAGCGTAGGATAGTTCTTACTCCTCCCTTTAAAAGCATATTTCTGAGCTGCTTAAATGCAGAAGAATATTTACTTGGTTGATTATAGTTTGGCTGTAGTTATAAACTGTAGATTTTCTTTTAATATTGATTACCCTTCCATCTCTGTGATTGTGTGATCAATGTTAGTCTGTATTGCACAGACCTCTTAGTGTGCTTGCCTATGTGATTCTGTGGAACTGAATTTCCTATTCAAAGCAATTCCTTCTTATGGTGGTTTACCTTTGATATAAAAATAAAGATGTCTTGTGTTGTTTCATCCTGTTTCTCTTTCAAAGCAATGTTGATATGGATACTTGATCCACTTTGAATTAAATGATATGCCCGATCAACAAAACCTGATGATTAAGGATATGTCCAGTGGCAGTTAATTGCCTGCTTATCTTTAACCGCCCGTAGGATACATTAAAGAGCTGTTGGAGGTCACTGCATAAAAACTGGCAGAAAACAGCTGTCTGGGAAAAGCAGCAGCCAAGTGTCTGAAGTGAGACACAGAACTCCCTATGCACAAGGAGCTGGGGCAGTGACCCCAAAAGAAAGACTAGTGGCAGACCTTGCTAGGGAAAAACTGTAAAACCCTGATGAAGGTCCGGGAAGGACTTGCAGAGCCTGGATGCATGGACAAAGTGTTGACTGTATTTTAGTATAATACACCAAATACTTAAATGGGATATTTTGATTTGGAGCACTACTTATGTGCTACTCAATTACCCCAAGGGCACTGCAAGAGGGAACTCTGAGGCAAGGTTACACCTCAAAAAGGTCCAAGGAGAACAAACCTATTACAGAAGTCAAATTCTGACTCAACTTGCATTCAATACAATGTACAAAAGCCAGAGTAAAATATTCATGAAACAAGCATGTATCAAGAAATGTTCTATACTAAATCCACTCTAATTTGATCTGCCTTTAGTGATGTGAGCCAAAAATCGGGGGGAGGAGGGGGAGCATGACTATCCCCCCCAGCTCCAAGTCATCTCCACAACACAGACTTACAAATGCAGCATAAATCCTGTTCACTGCAGACACTTATTTCGACTACAATCTGGAATACAGTCAGTGGGGAGGGTCAGGGTTGCCCTTCTGCCTTCCCACAGTCAGTCTGCAGATGTAGAGAAGGTAGGTAAAGGACCTCCTCTGCCACTCAGGTCAAGTAGGAAGCCTGTAGTGGAGAAAAAATAGTAATGAAATCCTGCTACAGATAGAGTGACCATATGTCATAAAAATAAAGGGAAGGGTAACCACCTTTCTGTATACAGTGCTATAAAATCCCTCCTGGCAGAGGCAAAACCCTTTCACCCATAAAGCGTTAAAAAGCTAAGATAACCTCGCTGGCACCTGACCCAAAATGACCAATGAGGGGACAAGATACTTTCAAATCTGGAGTGGGGAATGAATCTTGACTTGGTGGCAGAGTGGCGGGATATTTTGAACCAGAGATCATTTTGAACCAGAAGCACAGCAGGATTTTAAAAGGTTTTGTAAAAGGTGATTGCAGTTGTAGATTCTGTCTCTCTACCTCGGGGACAGAGCAGCAGGCATAACAAAAGGATTTTTCTGTAGGCTGAGAACAGCTGTCAGAGACAAAGGTACTAGGTTACAGCACAGCAAAATTTTACAAGCCGTTTTTTTTTTTCTAACTCTTGGATGTAAAGTTAGTTAAAAACAGAGAGGTTAGGACGACAGACTGCACTGTTCAACAGAAGCTGGAATTAGCCAGATTTGAGGCTGAGGAAAAACAAAACATGAAAGACAAGTAGAACTCGGGCAGATGGAAACGGAGGCAAAAGAAAAAGAAATGGCAGCCAAAGAAAAAGCAAGGGAGGCGGCCTACAGGAGAGAAATGGAGGCAAAGGAAAAAGAGAGAAAGCATGCTGAGGAGGCAAAGCGTAAAGAAATGGAGGAGAAGGAAAAAGAGAGGAAGCATGCTCTGGAGATGGAGAAGGAAAAGGCTCAGCAGAATATACCGAATAACCCTAACAATCCTTCCCTAACGGATCCACAAATGGGAGCGAATATGTCCATAGTATGATGAATCCAGTGATATTGCTGAATATTTTCTCACCTTTGAGAGACTGTGCACACGCCATCAAATTCCTGAAGCTCACAAGATGACCACATTGGTCGCAAAATTGACTGGAAGAGCTCTGGACATATTCAATAAGATGCCTATTGGTGAGGCTTCTCACTATAATAAATTCAAGGATTTGATTTTAAAACAATTTCAAGTTACACCAGAAACTTACAGAGTAAAATGTAGAATCCTTAAGAGAGGACCTGGACTAAGTAATGTGGCTTATGTAAACCAGATGACAGATCTATTTGATAAATGGCTCAACGGACAGGCTGTAACTAACTTTGGAGGAATGCAGGATTTGATGATACAGGAGCAATTCCTGAATATGTCTAAGGAGAATATAAAACAGAGTTTATGGAATAAGAAAATAGACTCAGCAGAAAGTCTTGCTTCTTTTACTGATCAATACGAGCAGTCCCAGACCACCAGAGAGGAGGGGCAAGCCGGAACAAAACGGTTGGAGGGAGGAGAGAGGAACAACCCTGGTCGCAGTTGGAGCAGATACCAGAAGGGACAACCTCAGACCACACCCTACTACTGGGGGCAGTCCAAGGCCCCAACTACACCCCAAGGAACACTCCAGACACCTTATAGTACCGCCACACCGTTCTCCAGCAACCCACCTTGCCCTAGTGACCCGTCAGCTGGACGATGTTTTAAATGTAACGAGCCGGGGCATGTAAAGGCCAACTGCCCCAAGAACCCCAACAGATTACAGTTCATTGCACCGGAATCTCACCATAGGTCCTCAGGCCCAGATGCCTCCCAGATACGCTCAGAGCAGAGGGAAACAATGTGGGCGGGAAGAAGGTCACAGCAAGAAGGGACACCGGAGCACAAATGTGAGCTATTCATGCTTCCTTAGTGGACCCCAATTTAATCGACCCAGAGGTCCAAGTGACGATTCAACCCTTCAAGTCAAATTTTTGACTTGCCTACAGCCAAGTTGCCAGTCCAGTACAAGGGCTGGTCAGGAACATGGACTTTTGCAGTCTATGATGATTATCCCATCCCCATGCTGTTGGGGGAAGATTTGGCCAATCAGCTAGCCAAGAGGGCGGGAATGGTCACCCGCAGCCAGGCTAAGCACGCTGTCACACCTAGCTCTATTCCGGAAACTTCTACCAGAACCTGGTCAGAGGTGATGGAACCGGACCCCATGCCAACATCTACAACAGCAGTAGTGGACCCAGTCACAGGGACCCAGACAGAGCCAGTCTCAGAACCGGAACAGGCAGAACAACCAGCACCAGATCCATTGCCAGCACTGAACCCAGTACTTGCAACCCCAACACCAGAAGGCCCCACCAAACCTGCACCGGCAGCAGCAGATAACCCTACATAAGAGGCTCAGCCGGAGCCTGAATCCCAACACAGTGCGCCAGCGGAGAGCGGTTCACAGTCAATGGAAACAGCCCCATCACCTGCTTCCAGAGGGACCAAGCCCAGGTCCACAATCCCCATTCACGGTCCAAGAGTGCCTGGGAGCTGTTAATTATCTCATAGCATTCCCCACCTCCAACCGAAAGCCTAAGGTGTACCATATTAATTCTCTAAAGCCCTTTTATTCCAGAGAATTAAAGGTTTGTCAGTTTACAACCCAGGGAGAAGATGACGCTGAGTGGCCTGAAGGTGTCTACTACGAAGGAAAAAGTGCTGGTGGCGTGGAAGAGGTGAACCTCTCCATGACCCTTGGGCATACGCAGCGACAGCAGATCCAGGAGCTGTGCACTAGCTACACAGTGACGTTCTCAGCCACCCCAGGACTGACTGAATGGGTATACCACTCCATTGACACAGGTAATGCTCACTCAATTAGAGCCCAACCTTACCTGGTGTCTCCTCAAGCTAAAACTGCTATAGAAAGGGAGATCCAGGATGTGCTAAAGATGGGTGTAATCTGCCCCTCTGCAGTGCCTGGGCATCTCCAGTGGTTCTAGTTCCCAAACCAGATGGGGAGATTCGTTTTTGCGTGAACTACCATAAGTTAAATGCTGTAGCTCGCCCAGACAACTATCCAATACCACGCACAGATGAACTATTGGAGAAAGTGGGATGGGCCCAGTTCATCTCTACCTTGGACTTAACCAAGGGGTACTGGCAGGTACCGCTAGATGAATCCGCCAAGGAAAGGTCAGTCTTCATCACACATGTCTGGCTGTATGAATTTAATGTGCCCCCTTTCGGGCTACGGAATGCACCCGCCACCTTCCAAACATTTGTGGATGATCTCCTAGTGGGATTGGGAGAATATGCAGTTGCCTACCTTGATGATGTGGCCATATTTCGGATTCCTAGGCAGAACACCTGGAACATCTACAAAAAGTCTTTGAGCGCATAAGGGAGGAAGGACTAACTGTTAAGGCTAAGAAGTGTCAAACAGGCCTAAACAGAGTGACTTACCTTGGACACCAGGTGGGTCAAGGAACTATCAACCCCCTACAGGCCAAAGTGGATGCTATCCAAAAGCGGCCTGTCCCAAAGTCAAAGAAACAGGTTCAATCCTTCTTAGGCTTGGCCGGATATTACAAGTGATTTGTACCGCAATACAGCCAAATCACCGCCCCGCTGACAGACCTAACCAAAAAGAAACAGCCAAATGCAGTTCAGTGGACTGTACAGTGTCAGAAGGCCTTTAACCAGATTAAAGCGACACTCATGTCTGACCCTGTACTAAGGGCCCCAGACTTTGACAAACTGTTCCTAGTAACCACAGATGCATCCAAGCGTGGTGTGGGAGCAGTTTTAATGCAGGAAGGACCAAATCAAGAGTTCCACCCATTGTGTTTCTCAGCAAGAAGCTGTCAGAGAGAAAGCCACTGGTCAATCAGTGAAAAGGAATGTTGTGCCATTGTCTACGCTCTGGAAAAGCTACACCCATATGTTTGGGGACAGCATTTCCACCTGCAAACTGACCATGCTGCGCTACAGTGGCTTCATACCGCCATGGGAAATAACAAAAAATGTATTCAGTGGAGTTTAGCTCTCCAAGATTTTGATTTCAACATCCAACACATCTCGGGAGCTTCTAACAAAGTGGCTGATGAACTCTCCTGTGAAAGTTTCCCAGAATCAATCGGTTAAAATCGTCCTTGACATGTGGAAAATATTGTTAGTCTTTATAGAGTTAGTAGTATATTTAGAGATTCATGTGTCTTATTAACTCTGTTTTCTCCTAGAGCTCCAGGAAGAAATCACAGCCAGTGTTTCACCCTCTCTGTGATTTGGAGGGCGTGTTCTAAAAATAAAGGGAAGTGTAACCACCTTTCTGTAAACAGTGCTATAAAATCCCTCCTGGCCAGAGGCAAAACACTTTCACCTGTAAAGGGTTAAGGAGCTAAGGTAACCTTGCTGGCACCTAACCCAAAATGGCCAACGAGGGGACAAGATACTTTCAAATCTGGGGGGGGGGGGGGGAGAGGACAAAGGATTCGTCTGTTTGTGTGATGCTTTTGCCGGGAACAGATCAGGAATGCAGACTTACTACTCCTGTTAAATTAGTAAATAATCTAGCTAGAAATGCGTTAGATTTCCTTTTGTTTAATGGCTGGTTAAATAAACTGTTGGATGGAATATATAATCTTGTTTTTGTGTCTTTTTGTAACTTAAGGTTTTGCCTAGAGGGATTCTCTATGTTTTGAATCTGATTACCCTGTAAGGTATTTACCATCCTGATTTTACAGAGGTGATTCTTTTACCTTTTCTTTAATTAAAATTTTTCTTTTAAAAACCTGATTGATTTTTCATTGTTCTTAAGATCCAAGGGTTTGGGTCTGGGTTCACCAGTACCAATTGGTGAGGATATTATTATCAAGCCTTCCCCAGGAAAGGGCTTGGGGGCATAAATTTTGTGGGGAAGACGTCTCCAAGTGGGCTCTTTCCATGTTCGTCGTTTAAAATGCTTGGTGGTGGCAGCATTCGGTTCAAGGACAAGGCGAAGTTTGTACCTGGGGGAAGTTTTTAACCTAAGCTGGTAAGAATAAGCTTAGGGGGTCTTTCATGCAGATCCCCACATCTGTACCCTAGAGTTCAGAGGGGGGAAGGAAGCTTGACACCATCCATCCCATTTTGGCCAGGATAGTCCCTTTTTTAAGCCCTGTTCTGGCTGTCATGACTTTTTTTGGGGGCAAAAGTGGACATTTGTCCTGTTTGCTCTTGCTGATCAGTTAGCAAAAGCAAATAGGACAAATGCCCACTTTTGCCAAAAATGTGGGGTGCACATCCCTAGCAGGACGTAGAGGGCTGTGCCACGGTAAGAGACAACACCAGTTCTGCAGGGGTTTGGGGAACAGGGCTCCACCAAGCACTGACGCCAGCTGCATGGTAGAGAGGTAGGCTTCTGGCAAGCAGCAGCCAGCCATGGGGCGGGGGGGGGGGGCGCAGACAGGGCTCAGATGATGTGCGACACCAGCCCCATGCAGGGAGCAGGCTGGGCTCAGATGAGAGCCTGCCTGTGTGGGAGGCAGGGCTCAGGCCAGCGATTCAGGTCAGAGCCTTGGGGGGGCAGGGAAGAGGGTATGGCCCAGCCCCATGTGCAGGGGTGCAGGGCTCAGGCAACCAACTCAGGCCAGCACCACACAGTGTCCCATTTTCCCTTTGCTTTAGTACAGAGTATTTCACTTCTGACCCAGCCAGTCCAGCAGGGATCAGCTCTTGGCCTAATCTATTTAAAATGTTTATCAGTGACCGGGAAGAAAACAAAACTCAAACAAAACAGACAAAGTTTGCACATAACACAGATGTGGGAGTGGTAAGTAATAAAAAGGACAAGTCGCTGCTACAGCGCAATCTGTAATACTTGGTAAAAGGGGCACTAGCGAACAATGTGTGTTTCATAATGGCCAAATGTACAGTCGTACATCTAGGAATAAAGAATTCAGGCATACAATGGGAGACTATCCCGGGAAGCAAACCCACTGAAAGAGACTTGGGAGTCATGGTGAATAAGGAGATGAACACTAATCACTCATGCGACATGATACCCAAAAGGACTTAAGTGATATTAGGGTATATAGTCAAGGAATCTCAAGTAGGAGTACAGAGGTTATATTATCTCTGTATTTGGCACTAGAACAACTGCAACTGAAATACAATGTCCAGTTCTGGTGTCCATATTCCAAGAAGGATGTTGGAAAAATTAGAGAGGATTCAGAGAAGAGCCACAAGAATTAAAGGATTGGAAAATATGCCTTATTGTGATAGACTCAAGGAGCTAGATCTATTTAGCTTACCAAAGAGAAAGTTCAGGGGTGACTTGACCACCGACTATAAATACATACATGGGAAACAGAAATTTGATAATGGAGGGCTCTTCTATCTGGCTGCTAAAGGTATAACAAGATCTAGTGGCTGGAAGTTGAACTCAGAACTAGAAACAAGATGCAAACATCTTAACAGTGAGGGAAATTAACCATTGGACAACTCACCATCCATGGAAATTTTCAAATCAAGATTTGATGTTTTTCTAAAAGATATGCTCTAGTTCAAAAAGGAACTAATTCAGGAAGTCCTATAGTGTTAATGCAGGAGGTAGGACTAGATGATTACAAAGGTCCCCCTTCTGGCTTTGTAATCTATGAATGAATGTTTCATTAACATTGTTACAGTTTGCATTTAATTTATTAATATCAACTTTGTGTATTGGAGGAGGCTGAAACAATGTGTCACAATATGGCATTTGGTCTGAAACCATATTGCTAAAAAACACAGCCAGCCAGATGAAACTGACATTTGCTTTTGTCGCAGTAGGTTTTCATACAGACATGCTTAATTTTGTAGATAAATAAGCAACATTTTAATTTCATTTTCTGCTAGCGTGTCTAAGTCATTCATTCCTGGATAGTTTACACAGTGAATGAAATGCAGAGGCTTTAAAATGCTTTGGTCTTTGAATTCTACAGGAAATCATGACTACCTGAAATCCAACCTGATCAATTATCAGATTAAAAACTGAAGATCACCATGTCAAGCTGCTGGCAACAGAAAATCTTAGAAAACATGAGCTGGCACAGATTTGAGACCGCTACAGTGTGAACATCATAATGGTTTCACATTTCATTGTATTGATACTAGAAATAATGATAATTTTTATGGTACATTTTTGAGTTTCGTGTTTAACGCAGCTTATAAAAGAAGTCTCATTTATTCCCTGATGTATTACTATTCTACTAGTGTACAGCTGCCAACTGTAGTTAAATCTGATTAAGGCCCCATGCTGAGTTAATCAATCTGATAATGTCAGACATTATTAAGGAAGCATACATGATATGGTCACACTGCCTATTATCAGTGGCATGTACACCAGTGCCTTTGTTTTCAGAGTACTGAAGCTGCTTAAAATAGATAAACATAAAAAGGACTGTTTCTATCTCTCAAACATTTGTATATTAGTTTTCTATTAAAATGCAGCCATTTAGTACAACAAAAAATTCCTTCAGTTTTTCAAATTAAACATTTGGATCAATTTAAAATTGATTTTAAAAATTCTAATATGCACACTGGAGCCCCCCAGTACAAATGAAACACTTCATACATAAACATCATTCTGAATCAGTATGGACTTCTTTCTAATGAGAAGATCAAATATTTTGTTTTAAATGAAGCGTGCTACTTACATATGTAACATCAAGTGGCACTTTGAAAACCTTGATGTATCAGACAAATGCCTGGCTGTGAACAAAAAAGTTTAATTCTTCTAATATTCATCCACGCATCCAATGCAAATTGAAGGATGATAGGTTTGACATAACTGTAATATATAGTTTCCTGTTTCTCTGATCTAGCTTAATGCTGAAGACTTTGAGTCAAATTCAACTATATTTATATCTGCTTATATTCTATTAAAGGAGTCAATGGAGTTGTGCCTGTTTACATCAGGGCTGCATTTAGTCCTAAAGCTTCACCATTCTGAACAAAGAGATGAATATCACTACTCATGTGATGGAGCAAATCCTTTTCACTGCTCAGGGAATGGATCACTTGGTGATTACCTGTTCCGTTCATTCCCTCTGGGGCACCTGGCATTGGCCACTGTTGGAAGACAGGATATTGGGCTAGATGGTCTGAGCCAGTATGACTGTTCTTATGCTCAGTAATACGGAAGGTATCACAGTACCTAAAACCAGTACCGTTCCACTGCATAAGGATAGGGCACAACTGCAGAGAACAGACAGGGCACATGCAATGTTGCTGTTTTAGCAACAGTGTCTCTAAATCGAGTGACTTATGGTCTACTGAAGAGTTTTCAATCTTTGCCGTGACAAGTCGATAACCTGAGATCTAATGAACTCTGTCAACATTCTGATGACTTTTTTTGTTTTTGCCCACACTCAGGACAGGCAGATGCCTTCCGTTCTGGTCAGGCAGCTTTGCTTGGAGTTGGAGGTGCATGTGCACTTCAGGAGCACCAGATTTGGTGGGAGTGGGAGGCAAGGTTGTGGTCCCTCATATCTATAGGCAGAGGCATGTGTGACCCACATTTAGCCTGTTACCATTAATGCTTGGGAAACAGCAGCATGGAGGACGGGGCCTCCAGCTGCTAACAGTTTTGATGGGCTCGACAGGAAAGAGGCAAGGACGACCAGGCAGGGATGCAACGGGGTGGTGGCAATGAACCCAATCCCGTCCCCTGCCCACCGCCAGTCATAGAGAGGGAGGGGAAGAGAAAGAAGGGGAGAGAAGTCCCAGCTGGTCTGGGTCTGTCCAGTGGGAGGGGAGGAAGATCTCTGCCAGTCCAGAGGTGAGGAGAGGTCTCTGCTGAGATTGGTTTCTCTGGTGGAAGGGGAGGGGAAGAAGGAAGAAGTTGAGGCAATGCAAAGGGGAACTCCATCTGCATATGCAGGCCTGACCAGTCCCCTCTAAGAAAATTCTTGTTGCTCCCCTGAAGCTGGGCACCTCGTAACCACTACTGATGGGTATATGCACATGGGGGGGGGGAGGAAAGAGTGAACCTGAGTGCCCCTGCCTCCCCACCTCCCACAAGCACCCAACACAAACTCCCTGCCTTGCCCAGACACACGCTATTCCCTGTCTCCTGCACAATCCCCACTGCCTCTCACTGGAACCCACTATCCCCAAGCCGCTGCATCCCCCAGATACTCAGGATCAACAAACTCCCCTGACAACACCACCCCTCGCTACCAGCTTCCTACATTCCAGAAACAAACATCTATAGTCTTCCAGGATGTGCAGCAGAAAGCCAGAAATGCTACAAACTGGGCCAGTCTAACTGAGGAACAATGAGCTAGTTCTGCAAATATAAAAGGAGAAAAAAATAAAACAAAAAACCCAACCCTAAAACGAGATTCCCACACCAGGGGGTTGAGAAACAGCTCATAGGAAGTTCAGTGGGAATTGTATATCACACATTTAAGCCAGGTACTCCCAGATCAAGCTTCCATTGGAGTTACTACAGCCATGAAAACTGGTGTCTCTCTCTTCCATGAGAATCTGCCAACCACAGGGTATCAGAGGATATTCACCTGAGCACTGCTGCAATGTATGGTGGAATCAGACATAGAAACTATTTGAAATATGACATTACTTAGCATTCTACTTTACATGACACACTGCCTTGGTAAGTGCAAGGTCCAAGAATGATCTCGGAGTCCTGACCACAGAGTCCATAAATGTAAACAAGGCAGAATTTCTCCATTTTGGAGTAGGACAAGTTATTCATTGTAGACTGATGCGTGTCAAAACGATCTGCGGACAAAACGCTGGCACTGGCCAAATCTTTTTTTTGCTTTTTCTTAAAATCACAAATCATAAACTGTAAATTAACCCCAATATATTATTTCTTTGCCTCCAAATCTTCAAAAGTAATAGCTTAAAACAAAAGCACTAATGTTAACTGCTTTGAAAAAAGATTTTCAGCCTTAGATTAAAACAAATCACAATAGTCTTTTGTTGCTTGATTAACCCTTGTTCAAGAACAGAGATTCGCCAGCACTTTATTCTAATTACGAATTGTCACAGAACAGCTACAGAATAAGTTCATTCCAACAGCAAAGAAAAAAGTGACCTGTGTATTCATTAGAGATCAAACACTTATTGGAAAAAAGTTATCACTGTCATTTCATAGGAAAAAAAGATTTAGTGAGCAGCAAAACAAAGTTAAGGAGGCATCAACAATCTTCTAAACTAACTGCACTGTGAAAGAAACAGATTGGAAAGGAGAAATGGAGATTGTTGCATAACGATAAACAATTGCTTTCTTTCCTTTTACTTGTTTCCTCCCATCCACTCCCATGCCCCAAAAGCAGAGCAGGAAGTAAAACTTTAGACCAGGGAATGAGAGTTCCAAAGACAGCCACCAGCCAGACACAAAGATGAGATTTGCGGGCTCCTAACGCTAAGGTCCAGGGATGATGACTCAGTGCTAGAAAGCTGTCTTTTCACAGCAGAGTAACTAAAAGAACTCTTATGATTTTGAAGCTCCACTCACCTTCAGCTGCAGACAGAGAGAAGCAGCTTTGTATCTCAACTCCCTCCTCCAGTGTCTCCAGATTTCTACAAGGTAATGCAGTGAAATTGTGATGCTCAGATACATTATTCCTAGAGCTTCTGGATCTGTGAGTGTGGAAGGGGGAGGAAAGAGAAGATCTCTACTACACAACACTCTTCAGACCTTTTGTATTTCTCCCCCACACAGCATGAATAACTTTGAGCATCTTTCTCTGCTGCTTCTGCTCACTCTTGTCCAACAGCTTAAGTACTGATGATTTGGGGCAGTTTTACTTGCCTGGCAAAGCTCTGAACAGAAGTGATACTGGAATCATCTATCTATAGATTCAGCAATCTCTGAATCATTTCACTTTTGAAAGGTTTTCTTCACAACCATAAGGGTTAGGAATTTAAAAACAGGACCCAAAATTCTGCAGAAATTTATAACTTGCACCTATTCACTCACCAAGGAAATCTTTGCTCTCACCACTCACAAATGGATTTTTCAAATTCTGACATAGCCAGCTGCCAATTCCTTACCAGAGACAGCATACACTGGACAATAACACATGGAGTCCAATCCTACAGTCCTTATAAGATCATAGTGCTCCTTAAAATGATTGCCTAATGAGAAATGCAAGATCAGACCTTTCGAAATTCAAAAGCAGGAGAAAAGTTTCATAACTCCAAAGGGGCTCAATATTGTTTTATATTACAACATCCATACATTTGAAAGGAGAGGGGTGCCTCAAAGGGAAATGACACTGTAAACGCAGCCATTCCCCACATCTAGACATCTCCAAAACAATGGAATCCTCAGTATATTTTGTGCCCAGGAAGGAGTTTCAGCAGTCAGAGAAAGGGAGACGAATGCGGCACGACTTTTCCCCATCTCAATTTACCTTTGCTTCACCAGTGAAACTGAAAGAAGAATTAGGGCCTCAGCCTTTTGCACTAATCTACTGAAGAGGTCATTCCTTTGCAGAGGGTGGGGATGGGATGTGTGGAAAAAACCCAACAACTTAAGCTTTAGCCAGTTCTTCATGAAGATAAGAGGAGAAACAAGAGAACGTGGCTTCCCAAAGAGGAATATGTATAGGAAGCTATATCATTAATGACAGTAGGCTTAGCACTACAGAAATGAGTAGGTATTACAGAGTACAAGCTCACTACTATGAAGATTTAAAATGGTATTCAGAAGCTAAGCCAATTTAAACCATAGTGTAAAATTCTGTTATTCTTACAGAAAACAGTAATAGCATACAGTATATATGACTGACATACAAAATCCTAATCTTATTTAGTATTTACGCCATTTCTATTGAGCTATTTTCAGAACCCTGATATTACACTAAAACGTCCTCAAATTTTGCACACATTGGACTTCACCATGAATGCAACAATAAACCAGGTAATAGGTTGTTCAAACACTGATTTATAGTAGTCATAAGTATTCACGGCATATTTATTTAGCACTAACCATCTATGTCAAAATCTTAATTATGAAAAACCACTTAAATCGTCAAGTTATTGTCATCACCTTTAATTTCCATACCAGTATACTTTTATTTAAATACAACAAGCCATATTTATACCTGGTACAATTCCATTGCTTTCTGTGAAGTTTATACTAGAAATTAATTTTATTCATCATGTTTTATAATACATTATGTACGCATTTTCTCAGGTCTATTCTTAAGATTTACATACTGTATGCATCACATTGAAGGACAGAACATATAGCAAAGAATAAAATTAACCCCCCTTGGTTTGCTAGTCTGACATCATCAAATTAGATACATCATCATCAACATCATAATCAACTGGCAGTTTCACACCAGGGCAACACAGAAAGCTTGGCATGGTGAATAATCAGAGCTAGGGGATATGAGGTGGGGGAGGAAGGGACTGAAAAGACTGCCTTGCTCTTGTACTATTTACAAATTGCTAAGCACATACTAAAATCAAGTGTTAAGGCATTTATCAGATAGAAAATACCTGTTTATATTTCAAAGACATCTGTATTCTTTCCTTTTTAATTTGATTCTAATTATGATTATTTCATTTCAATATCCTGCATTTTATACTTTGGATTGTTTCTCTATTTATATTCAATTAAAATTCCAGAATGAAGCATGCTTATTGACAAACCAAAAGAAAAAAGTAGATTTGGCATAGAATGATAATTTACAACTATACTCTGTACCTGTGGAAAAAATTATTGTTTTTTGTACATACATATGTAAAGTTGGATCAAAGATGGGCTTGTAATTTTAAAAAGTATACAGATTAGATATTGTATGTTATACGTTAATAAAACGTTTTTATACAAATCAACTGATTTTAGGACTTTGGAAATCTCCCTTACAACATATATAGTGTTTACACAGTCCATCAGGATACATAAATGTTTCTACAAACCACATATCAATTTCATACACTCATCACTAGTGTCTATCGGACCACTATGATGAATGCAGGCAAGTAAACTCCATAGAACATTCAATTAATTTAATTCTGATTCACATAAATTCATCAATATTTTACATTTAAAGAAAATAAGATGTGAAATCTCTCAGTGCAACCAAATCACTTACAAATAAGTGACAAACACATTTCGTTCTTTGCTCATAACAATAATAAAGGATATACTTGCGCCCCCAACTCATTTTATATTTTAGTTCCTAGACACAAAAAAAAAGTGTTATGGGAATGACATAGGTTATGACTAACTCACTATAGACAGATGTAGATTAGTACTGTATTGAATCATTCCCACTAGAATCAAGGTAATTCTACGACCACTGTAGTAGCCTACTTAGGCCTTGTCAACACTGGGATGTCAGTCAACATTGGAGACATGGTTTAGACCACTGCAGTACAGTATGTACTGGTGCAGTTTACACCGGTTTCAAATTGGGTTAAACTGCATCAGTACAGACTGCATCTACACTAGGCGTTTTCACCAGTGCAGCTACACTGGTGGCTCAATTCTCAGTGTAAATAAGAACTTTAAGGAAAGTTTTTGAGGCACGTCTGTGGTTTGTTCTATCTTTGGAGACTGAAGTATTGTGTTTGGGTACATTTGTTCTCTCATCTAAGAAATATAATAAAAGGACAAATTAATAGATGTTACAACTTACACTGTTACATCTTTAGATCTCAAAGCACTTTACAAAGGAGAATATGCATAATTCTGTCTATATTACTCAGGCACAGAAAGGTGAAGTGATTTGCCCAAGGTCACAGGATGTCAGCAACAGAGGTAGGAACAGAATCTAGTTCTCCTTGTTGCCAATCCAGTACCCTCAGTGCTGGATCACATTTTCCATCTATTTTGTGAGCAAACATTCAAGCATACAAGTTCAGGCCTGATGTTAATCTAAGGCAGCCACCTTAATTTAGATATTTTACCTATAAATCTGGGGAATAAATTTTACAGCCACCTGTCTAGTGACCTTCTTCCCCTTTGCAGTTTCCATTTATTAAAAACACTAAGTGAAATCCTGGCCACAATGAAGTCCCTTTCCTAAGAGCATATTAAAGCAATAAGAAAATAGAGTAATACATCCCACAGCCTCTAAAGGACTGACCACACAATTGTCTAATCTCGTTAACAAAATTCAAAGGACATGTTCTTGCTCAACTCCAATGAATTCTTCTTTAAAATATAAACTGGAAATAAAAAGCTTGGCCCCTAAGGATTATGTGACAAGATTGACTTGGCCAAGTAGCTGGAAGTCCTTGGCCAAGTAGAAATCCTTTCTGAACTGCCAACAACTTGCTGACAAGGCTGACTGAGCCCGTAGTACTGCCTTGAGATTCATTGCTGTAAGGCTTACAATGACAGGCATTATTTCCTTCACCATCAACCTGAAATTATCTCAAGTAATCCACAAAGCTAATCAGGGAACATAAACTGCTAGGTTTGGCTTCTTTGGAAAATTTTGCGGATGCCAGCAACAGCTTTCAGACCAGAAAATTAACGCAAATACTGGTAATAGCTCACCTTTCCTGATCACTCTTATTACAGTCTGTATGGTAACATCCATTGTTTCATGTTCTCTGTGTATATAAAATCTCCCCACTATATTTTCCACTGTATGCATCCGATGAAGTGAGCTCTAGCTCACGAAAGCTTATGCTCTAATAATTTGTTAGTCTCTAAGGTGCCACAAGTCCTCCTTTTCTTTTAATGCAAATACTGTTTAGGAAGCATTTCCGGATACAAAAGTTATTTGTGCAGAATAAAACAACTCCCCTTGAAAACATGAAAGTAGAGCAATGTTAGTCAAAGAGACTGTTTTGAAGTCCAGTCCTGCTTCAGACATTAAAAAAAAAATCCTTTCTATTTTTGCCAATTAAGCATCAGCAAAAGTTTTGGGTTTGTTTTTTGTTTAGTATCATAGATTCATTAGGTTTAAAGGGAATCTTTATTGAGTCTTCTAGTCCACACCCTGGCACGATCTATTTCATACACAATAAAACATTCCTGGCAGATGGGTGACAGTTCTAGCCTTTACTGCCTCCAGCCATTAAGTAACCTCCCTTTGGTAACTTGTTCCATTGCCCAGCTGTTTATAGCTAAAACTATCTTTTCACGTAGGCTAAGCCCACTGCTTCTTATTCTGTCCTATTTCATTAAGGAAATAATTGACCCATGTTCCTTATAAAAATCAATTCTTTATATATTTGGAGAAAAAATATCTCCAGTCAGCCAGCCATCTTGTCTCTAGATTTAACAGGCCCAACTCACTTACCTTTATTCCACAAGGTTTCTCCTCCTCACCTTTAATCACTGCTGCTGTTGTCTATGGATATGTCTAGATAGAGATAAAAGACCTGCAGAGCAGCCACAACTAGCCTGGGTCAGCTGACTCAGGCTCCCCAGGCTCAGGCTGCAGGGCTAAAAATTGCTGCAAAGACATTCAGGCTCAGGCTGCAGCCTGAGCTCTTGGACCTCCACCTTCACTGGGTGCCAGAGCTCGGGCTCTAGCCTGAGCGCAAACATCTGCGCCGCAATTTTTCAGTCCCATGAGCACGAGGCAGCTGACCAGGGCCAGCTGTGGATCTTCTCTCTTTGTGTAGACATACCTGAACTCTGTTGGCCAAAATGTAACATGGTACTTCAGTATGGAGGCCAAAACAATACCAAAGAGTGGAATTATCACTTTTAAAAAACAGAAAAAACAGGCATTTCTATAGTGCTTGAAACTCTGCTATGACACACTTAATGCATTATAAGTAGTACTTATTGTTTTTATTGCAATAATGTCTAGAAACCCCCATCAGAGAGACTGAGGCCTCAATGTGCAAATAACTTAGCAATGTAACCCAAAGTCCAATCCTGAAGCCTTTACTCAGGCAAAGCTTCTATTGACTTTTATAGGAATTTTGCTTGAATAAGGACTGCAATATTTTGCCATATAATAGCTTTTGCATTTTTCTGCTCTGTGAAGAATCGGGCCATTTCTGTTTAAGAGTCTAATGTTTCAAACTATGCAAGTCTCTTCAGGATTGATCCTTAGGATAGGGTCTTGGATTAATTTAGTAAGACCACATTTTATGTGCTTGCAAAGCAATGCCCTCAATCTGTATTCAGATACTTGAGAGTTAGCTCACTACAGATAATTATTAATAATACATATCCAGCATAACCCAAATCAGAGGGAAAAACCCCCTCAATTTACAATCCTTAAAAAAGGAGACCAATTTTCAAGAAACAACGGTACATACACTTCTTCAGGAGAAACCTCACTCAGCCACCCACCATCAACACAAACATGGCAAACTATCCAAATTAGAATTACCACATATGAAAAAGGACATTAAGATTTTTCTGGTATTCCTAACAAGAGTCCCTATTAAAAAGTAACTAAAAAAGGACCTAGGCACCTTTCAAAAGAAAAGGGAGTTTAATTTTACTCACAACTGTATGAACATTAGCACTAACAGTTTTATTTTGGGTGCCAAAAGGGACTCGTCAGATAGCTCTCCTGTCGTCATAATTAAATCATCCCCAATAAGTGGAGGTAGCTATGTCTACTGGAGAAGCTCTCCTGCCAATATAGCACTGTCCACACCACCACTTATGCCAACATAATTTACAGCTCTCAGGTGGGTGTTTTTTCACATGCCCGGGCGACATAAGTGGTAGTGTAGACATGGCTGAAAAAGCAACTGATGCAAAATAAAAGTCCTGCTTTGAAGAGTTGAAAAGGTACCAGGAAGTAATAATATTTATTCTCTTTATTAAAGCCTTTATAAATTAAAAAAATAAAAATAAAAATAATAATAATAATAAAAAAAAAAGACAACCAACCATGCTTTGGCTGCTGGACTTCATTGTATGTGAAAACAGGCTTAAGAATGGGGCTCAGTCCATGACAGTCCCCAGGAGACAGAAGAACAAAGACTGGGAAACTGGTATGATGAATGGTGAAC
Source organism: Dermochelys coriacea (assembly GCF_009764565.3). Classification (NCBI taxonomy): domain Eukaryota; kingdom Metazoa; phylum Chordata; order Testudines; family Dermochelyidae; genus Dermochelys; species Dermochelys coriacea. Next base: position 201,000,406 of record NC_050069.1, read on the forward strand.
TAAAAATGAGTTTAAAAAAATCAGACTGGATGGCTCTATCTAATTAGCAGAGACTAAAGCTGGTTATCCCATCATCTAAGTTGATGAATGAGCAGGAGCAGAAATGTTATTATAAAACTTAGTTTGACAACATCTTTTTAATTTCAGACATTTGTCAGCACCATCAGTCACATAACCGTTTTTTGTTCTATGAAATGATTAAGTATACTTTGGCTTTAGAAAAGTTTAAACATATACGTACCAGTTTAGCCCAGTTACAAGAAACTTAAATTCAGTCAAATACAGTATCCAAAAACTATGTTAAATTGTTTCCTTTACTGATTATTTTAACCATTTGGAATCCAAAATAAATTTCAACCATGCCAACACTGCAGCTTGCTTGCATTTTAATTTCAGGTATTAGAAATGTAACAGTTACCTTTTGAGCAACTCTGTTCTGCATACAGTGGTAGGACAAAAATAACTATTCTGTGGGTTAAGTAATTCAAATTCCAATTTTACATGTGGGGTGAACAGTGACAAGGTGGATTTTCACAAGTCAGTCAGTCAGTCATCTGACCTCTGTCATCCACAAATCCTGCTACACAATGAAAGAGCTAAAGAACTGAATTATTTACTACAACTGACACCATCAATTATGCTACCATGTAAAATGTCACTGAAACAGCCATTTAAAGAATAATCATAGATACCTTGGTAACTTTTAACCAGGTTATCAACTGTTCAACTTAAAAAACAAAAAACACCTTCTCCCTGCTTTTGAAAATGATCTATACCTAAAAAACTAAGCTTCTAAATGAATTCCTTGTTACCACTCCTTTCAGTTTATTTTCATGTAGTAGTAAAACAAGCCACATATTTTTGGCCAGCAGAAGTTAAAAATATGATACAAATGTTTATTGATTAAAGATCAGTTTTGCATAATACCTGTTAGTACAATTTTCATTTGAAAGCCTATAACCACACTGTTAAACTGGCAGCTGTGGAAGTTAATCTAAGCAGTGCAAGGTTAGCAACATTGATCAGGTCTTCTCACAATGGTAACAGCCTTAAATGTCTTGGGTATGGATAGTATATCCTGGCAGCCCACTGCATTTCAGAACACAAGTCCAAATTTCTCAGAAATTGTAAATTAAGGTTTAGGGGTTTGAAAATTACATGGATAGTTTCCATTAAATTGATTGGCTTCTAACACAGGCACTATCCAGTTTAATTTTTGTTTGTTTTTACTTGAGTGACTATTGTGCAGCCATACTGATGTACACCAAAAGATTGAAGACAATATTGCATTCAGAAGACTCTGTTAAAACTATGAAAACTTCCTGTTTAGATATTTAAGAATAACCTGGGCTGCATGGAGCCTGCTGAGTTGTTCCTTACAGTCTATTGGTCGCCCCCATTTTGAGGCAAATTCAGTCCCCAGGGCAAGAGTCTGAAGTATCTTCTTGCAATAGAAGTTGGGTGGGTGGGTGGGTGGGGGGGGAGTCTAGAAGCAGGGCCGAGGGTGGGGAGAGTCAAGCAAATTGTGAAAACCCTCTGATGTGGAATGGAGCCCAGATACACATAGGATCCTTACAGGGTAATGTATGTGGAACAGTGGAGCAAGGCATGAGCAGGCCAGAAAAGCTACTGTCCCTGCAGAAGGAACATATTAGAAACACTGGAGCTACTGAGCTTTCAGCAGGAGGGGACAGAAGTGGCTGTGAAACAACTCTGCAGCCAAGAGAAGGGCACCTTGCTAAAAGAAACAGAAGTTAAGGAAATGAAAAATTAAGAAAGTATTGAAGAAAAGAGGTGCAGCACTTCTCAGAGAATAAAGATATTCTCAGCTTCAGATTCTCAGGGCATATGGAGTTATGCGAATTATTCAGTGGTTGCTCAAGTACTGTATTTTTGCCCTTTTCATGTAGCTCTCTGTGAAGTGACACCTACTAAGCTCACACTTTTTTCTTCATTATACCTATGCATGTTGATTTGTAAATACAAGTCCTCTCTCACAGAAACAAAGAATGTGACATACCCATGGTGCTCCCCTATCATCAGCACTTTTTCTGAAAAGTCCTGTAACAATGAGGCCTAAATAAAGTTCTTGCTTAACCATATCACTATGTGTGAAGAAGTATTTTCACCTAAGAACAAGTCAGAGGTGGAGACATTCTTGTTAAATCTATCTTCTGGTACAGGTTACTCCAAATTTGCTGGGAATCTAAAAGTGGTGTTGAGGGCTTTTGCAGAAGTCTTAGCCTCTCACAAGAGGAAGCATGTGGCTCTTCAGACAACATTAACCAAAGAAATTGCTCACTTTAAGTAGTACTTGTACTAACAGTAACAAAGCATACACAATACATTAGACACATATCGATGGTGGGTTTAATTCTACTATTGGCTGTTAAACTCTGAAAAATGGAAACCCACATCTTGACAGTGACAAAGGCAGATCAGACCACCACAACCAACCACCAAGTAACCAGTGACCTTTAAATCCTCAGAGTAATCTACATTCTTTTGCATCCCTAGTGAATTTCAAAACAGGTCATACCTCCCAGAGATCTAGTGTCTGGAGCTACATAAGCTGCAGGAGCAAGAATTGTTTTGATGCTCCTAAATGTGAGGAGATAAAGAATGTCCTGTATGACATGCTGTTGAACAAGCCCCAAGTTTTGATGGAATTCAAATGTAATTTTAAATACTTTATTGGTAGGGTTGCTCCCCTTTTTACTGCGCTATTTAATTACTATCTCCAGAAACAACATGCCTCCTCAGAGAAATGACTGAGTCTTGTTTTCACATACAGCGCTGCAGCAGCACAGCTGCAACTGTACAGCTGTAGCACTTTAGTGAAGACGCTACTATGCCAACGGGAGAGCTTTTTCCGTTGGCGTAGTTAATCCAGCAACTTGAGAAGCAGTAGCTATGTCAACAGGAGAACCTCTCCCATTGACCTACTGCTGTCTACAGCCAGGGTGTGGATTTTTCACACTGGTGAGCAATATAGTTATACTGTTATAAGTTCGTAGCGTAGACTTGGCCTGAGGTACTTATTGTTCTGATATTCAAGAATACAGAGGATACTTCAGCTCTGGAAAATATCAGTATTTTTCCTTGATAATTTTTACTATGCAAATATTAGCAGGGGAGGTTAAAGGTTACAATCCTCAGATTTATAAATTTTGAACCTGGGGTTTTGCAGCCTTTAATTAAAATAAGTTTTAACAACTGATTTATGTTAAACCTGTGCAATCCCTGCAGTTAGAGAAAGCTTTAGATCCAAGTCACTGTATGTCAAGGGCATGCAGGAATATGGTTGGGGGCGAAGGGTGTAAGAAAAAGAAAGACTAAAACAGAGGAGGACAAACTGATTGCTTTATTGCAGAACAAATAGAATGTGTATAAAATGGAAATTATGAGTTTAATGCAAGTTTTAGAAATGAGTAAGAACAGACATCTTGGGCTGGACTAATGGTACACCTACCCCAGTATGCTGTCTCAGACTGTGGCCAGTACAAGATGCTTCAGAGAGAATGAATAGAAAAGGGCACATTTGAGTGATCCATCCCCAGTTGCTCAATCCCAGTTTCTGGCAGTTGAAGGTTTAGGGATATCCAGAACATGGGGTTGCAACCCTGGCCGTCTTGGCTAATAGCCATTGATAGATTCCTCCTCCACGAACTTAGATAAGTCTTTTTTTAAATTCAGTTAAACTTTTGGCCTTCACAACATCCCGTCAGTCCACAGGTTGACTGTGAATCACATAAAGAAGCACTTCCCTGGGTTTGTTTTAAAACTGCTGCCTATTAATTTCATTAACTGAACCTTAGTTCTTCTGTCATGTGAAAGAGTAAACACTTCCATATTTACTTTCTCCATAGCACTCATGATTTCCTAGATCTCTATCATATCCCCCTTTAGTTATCTTTTTTTCTAAAATTAACAGTCCCAGTCTTTTTAATCTCTCTGCTGATACATACCGATAATCTTTTTCATTGTCCTTCTCTGCACCTTTTCTAATTCTAATACACCTTTTTTGAGAGGAGGTGACTAGAACCTGTCACAGCATTCAAAGTTTGGGAGTACCATAGATTTAGATAGTGAAATTATAGTATTTATGTCTTATCTATCCCTTTCCTAACATTTTGTAACATTTTGTTAGCTTTTTTGACTGCCACTGCCCATTTAGCAGATGTTGTCAGAGTACTATCTATCTATAGTGACTCCAAGATCTCTTTCTTGAGCGCTAACAGCTAATTTAAACCCCATAATTTTGTATGCATCATTACAATTTTTTTTTCTAATGTGCATTACTTGGCATTTATCAACATTGAATTTCAACTGCCATTTTGCCACCCAGTCAAGTAAGATTCCTTTAAGACTAAAACTTATTTGAGCATAAGCTTTCGTGAGCTACAGCTCACTTCATCGGATGCAAATGCATCTGATGAAGTGAGCTGTAGCTCACGAAAGCTTATGCTCAAATAAATTTGTTAGTCTCTAAGGTGCCACAAGTACTCCTTTTCTTTTTGCGGATACAGACTAACACAGCTGCTACTCTGAAACTTAAGATTCCTTTGTAACTCTTTGCAGTCACCTTTGGATTTAACTATTTTGAGTAATTTTACGTAATCTGCAAATTTTGCTACCATTTTTTCCAGCTCATTTATGAATATGTTGAACAGCACACGTTCCAATACAGACCCTTGGGGGACCCTGCTATTTACCTCTCTCCACTGTGAAAACTTACCATTTCTTCCTAACCTTTGTTTCTTATCTTTTAACCAGTTACTGATCCATGACAGGACCTTTCCTTTTATCTCAAGACTCCTTACTTTGCTTAAGAACCTTGGGTAAGGGACATTGTCAATGGTTTTGTCAATTGTCAAGTTCAAGTACACTATATCCATTAGATCAGTGGTTCTCAATCAGGGGTACATATACCCCTTGAAGCACGCAAGGTGTTCCAAGGGTTACATCTACTCATCTATATATTTGCCTAGTTCTACAACAGGCTACATTAAAAGTAGGGCTGTTGATTGTATGAGTTAACTGCAATTAATTAACTCAAAAGAATTAACCACGATTAAAAAAAATGAACTGATTAATCAGTTTTAATTGCACTGTTAAACAATAGACCCCCAATTGAAATTTATTAAATATTTTGGATGTTTTTCTACATCTTCATGTTTATTGTATTGTGTTGTAACTGAAATCAAAGTGTATATTTTTTACAAATATTTGCACTGTAAAAATGATGAAATAGTATTTTTCAATTCATACAAGTACTGTAGTGCAATCTTTGTTGTAAAAATGCAACTTTCAGATGTAGATTTTTATTACATAACTGCACTAAAAAAAACTTCAGAGCCTACAAGTCCACTCTGTTCTACTTCTTGTTCAGCCAATCACTAAGACAAACAAGTTTGTTTACATTTACAGGAGATATTGCTGCCCGCTTATTTACAATGTCAACAGAAAGTGAGAACAAGCATTCTCATGGGACTTTTGTAGCCGGCGTTGCAATGTATTTACGTGCCAGATATGCTAAACATTCATATGCCCCTTCATGCTTCGGCCACTATTCCAGAGTACATGGTTCCATGCTGATTATGCTTGTTAAAAATAAATGTGTTAATTAAATTTGTGACTGAACTCCTTGAGGGAGAATTGTATGTCCCCTACTCTGTGTTACCTGCATTCTGCCATATATTTCATGTTCTAGCAGGCTTGGATGATGACCCAGCACATCTTGTTCATTTTAAGAACACTTTCACTGCAGATTTGACAAAATGCAAATAAGGTACCAATGTGAGATTTCTAAAGATACCTACAGCACTGGACCCAAGCTTGAAGTGCCTTCCAAAATCTGAGAGGGATGATGTGTGGAGCATGCTTTCAGATGTCTTAAAAGAGCAACACTGATGTGGAAACAGAATCGGAACCACTACCACCCCCCACACCCACACCAAAAACCACCAACGTTCTGCCGGTGGCATCTGACACAAATAACGAAAACAAACATGCATTGGTCCGCATTGCTTTGGACTGTTATCAAGCAGAACCCATAATCAAACATGGACACATGTCCCCTGGAATAGTGGTTGAAACATGAAGGGACATATGAATCTTTAGTATACCTGGCAACTCTGGCTACAACAGTGCCATGAGAATGGCTGTTCTCACTTTCAGATGAGATTGTAAAGAAGCAGGCAGCATTATCTCCAGCAAATGTAAACAAACTTGTTTGTCTGAGCAAATGGCTGAACAAAAAGTAGGACTCAGTGAACTTGAAGGCTCTAAAAATCTTACATTGCTTTATTTTTGAATGCAGTTTTTTGTACATAACTTCATTATCTTTCATAAAAAGAGATTGCACTACAGTGCTTGCATTAGGTGAATTGAAAAATACAATTTTTTTTTACAATACACATACATAAATATAAAGTGAGCACTGTACACTTTCTATTCTGTCTTGTAATTGAAATCAATATATTTGAAAATGTAGAAAACATCCATAAATATTTAAATAAATTTTATTCTATAATTGTTTAATAGTGTGATCATGCAATTAATCATAATTTTTAGTCGTGCAATTAATTGTGATTACTTTTTGTAATCACTTGACAGCCCTAATTAAAAGCACAAGTAAAATCTGTACAAACTAAAATTTCTTACTATTATTTGTTTATACTGCTCTCTACACTATACACTGAAGTGTAAGTACAATATTTACATTGCAATTGATTTTCACCACACAATTATAAAATAAATGAGAATAAGCAAGTTTTCAGTAAGTACACTGTGACACTTTTGTATTTGTATGTGATTTTGTAAGCAAGCAGTTTTTAAAAATGAGGTGAAACTTTGGGATATACAAGACAAATCAGACTCCTGAAAGAGGTACAGTAGTCTGGAAAGTTTGAGAGCCACTGCATTAGATCATCCATGTCCACATGTTTGACAAACCCCACAAAGAATTCTAATAGATTTGTAAAGGCAAATCAAGCCTCACCAAAGCCATGTGGACTCTTCACCAATATGTCATGCTCATCCATGTGTCTGATAATTTTGTTCTTTACTATAGTTTCAACCAGTTTGTCTGGTACCGAAATTAGGATCACTGGCCTGTAATTGCCCGGATCGTCTCCGGAGCCTTTTTCAAAAATAGGTGTTACATTAACTACCCTCCAGTCATCTGGTGCAGAGGCTGATTTAAGCAATAGTTTGTACACCACAGTTAGTAGTTCTGCTATTTCATATCCGAGTTCCTTTAGAACTCTTGGATCTATCTGGTCCTGGTGACTTCTGTTTAATTTATCAGTTTGTTCCAAAACTTCTATTGACACCTCAATCCTGGACAGTTCCAAAGATCTGTTACCTAAAAAGAATGGCTCAGATGTGAAAATCTCCCCCATATCCTCTGCAATTAAGACCAGTGCAATGTATTCATTTAACTTCTCCACAACGGCATTGTTTTCTCTGAGTGCTCCTTTAGCACCTTGATCATCCAGTGGTCCCTGTGATGTTAGTGACATGAACTGTGACTGTATAGATTATTGCAATCAGGGTCCTATGGTTGCACCAGGTCTTGTACAGAGGAGATCAAGTGGGGTGTCTATGGAATGGCTGTAGTTTGCTGGTTATGATTATGCTGTCTGTATGTGTGTATCATTTTTGTATTTGAAGTTATGAATATTGGCTATGTACTTGCATCTCAATGTGTTTGATTCTAACTAGCCTCAACCATTTGGTCAGCTTCTTGAGAAAGGACTATTCTTTGCAGCAGGCTAGTGTGTCTGGCTCAAAAGGCAGGGTACTGAAGACCCAAGCTAGCAGGGAAAACAGACTCAGAGGTAGTCTTAGCGCAAGAGGTGGCAGTCCTAAGGGGTTTTCTGTGACTCAACCCTTCACAGTCCCCAATGATTATTTAGCAGATTTCCTGGTTCTGATGTACTTAAATTTTCTGTTAGTTTGTGTATCATTGACTAGTTGTTCAAATTCTCTCTTAGTCTGCCTTATTATATTTTTACACTTGACTTGCCAGAGTTTATGCTCCGCTTTCCTCACTAGGGATTTGACTTCCAGTTTTTAAAGGACACTTTTTTAACATCTAGCCACCTCTTTTACTCTGCTGGTTAGCCATGGTGCCATTTTTTATTTATTTATTGGTCCTCTTACTAAATATCATTTGCTCTTGAAAGACAAATACAAGCTACAAATGTAGCTTCTTCCACAGACTGTAAAAGCACCTTCTATTTAAACAGTAAATTCTCAAGTGACTAATCTTCCCTGATAGAGATGAAAGCAAGCAGCTTAAGTGGAGTGTAACCCTCACAGTTTTTATATCATGCAGGTGCACAGAACAGTCAGACTTTAGAGCCAGACAGGATCATTACATCTGACTTCCTGTATATCACAGGCCATTAAATTTCACCCAGTCACCCGTGTACTGAGCCCAATAATGTAAAGAATATCTGTGAGAATGGCATTCAGTCTTCATTTCAAGAGATGGAATATACATTGGTAGTTTGTTACCCTCCCTGTTAAAACATTCTGCCTTATTTCTAATTGGAATTTTTCTCTCTCCACCAAATTAGAATGCCTTTTAGTACCTGGTATTTTCTCCTCATTAATGTACTTATACACTGTAAATCAAGTCTCCTCTGTGTCTTCTTTTCTATAAGAAAAACAGACTGAGCTCCAAGTCTCTCACCTTAAGGCATTTTCTCTAGCCCTCAACTAATTTTTTGGGTCTTTTCTGCACTCTCCTAATTTTCCAAACATCGTTTTAAAAATCTGTATCCCAGAACTGGAGGCAGTATTCCAGTACTTGTCTCTCAAATGCTATATACAGAAATTAAATCACCTCCTTACTCCTACTCTCCTGTTTATACATCCAAGGTTTGCAATAGCCCTTTTCGTCACAGCATCACACAGGGAACTCTTGTTCAGTGGCTTGTCTACATAGCCCCTAAAGTCTTTTCACAATCACTGCTTTCCAGGACACAGTCCATCATCCTGTAAGTATAGCCTCCATTAGTTATTCCTAGATGTATAAATTGGCATTTGGCTGTATTAAAATGCATTTTTCCCCCCCAAACAGGCCCAGTTTACTCAGCCTTTCAGATCGCTCTGTATAACTGCCCTGTCTTTACCATTTTTTCCCTCATTGCTCCAGTCTTTGTGTCATCCGCAAATTTTAATCAGTAGTGAATTTTATTTACTTCTAAACTACTGATAAAAATGTTGACTAGCATCAAACTTAGTATCAATCCTTGCAGAACTTCACTAGAAAAATCTCCCTTGACAACTACTTTGAGAACCGTCCATTAGCCAATTCTGAATCTAGTTAATGTACGCTCTCTTGAGATTGTCTAGTGCTAATTTTTAAAATCAGATCATATGGAACTAAGGCAAACACCTTGTAAACAACTATATGATGTAGATGCCTGTAGTTCCCAGGTAATCACACTTGACCATTTTGAATAGTGTCATACCATGAGGACTCTTCCCATCTTCCATGATAGTTTTTAAATATATTTTGGAACCACAGCAGTGGGCCGGAGATCTTGTCAGCCAGTTCTTTAAGGACTCTTGGGTGCAAGTTTCCCGAGCATGCTAATTTAAAACCGTTATCCCTAGCAGATGCTATTTAACATCCTTCTTAGTTACTAATGGACTGGAACGTATTTAATCAGCCTCATGTGATAAGAGCATATCATCCTGTATTTTGAAAGAAGTAGAACAGAAATGTATTGACCGCTTCTGCCTGTTCTGTATCATTAACAAATTTTACCATCTCCATCTAGTAATGGGTCGATGCAGGATTTCTTTTGTTCCTACCAAAACAAAACCCTTCTTGGCCTTAGCCATGAATTTTCCCTGATATCTTTAGCTTCCCATATCTATTTTCTACACGTCATAGCAATCAGCATAAATTAGAGGTTATCTATTTTCCCTATTTTCCATTTAGGATTGTGATGATTTGTGGAATCTGTGTAAAACTTATGAATTCCAGTTTGATTTTATGAATGGTTTATTCTTATGTCTTGTGTCTGTTTCACTATGTATTGTCGCCTGGTCCTTGTTGTGACTGTTGGTACCAGGGAAGGGGGGGGGGGAGGAGGAAGAGAGACACCGAGATTGCTCAATTAGGACAAACTGCAAAGAATGGGACAGCCAGCCAATCCTCACAACTGGTGGTTATTTTAATCATTAGATTCACCAAGCTAGCAACAAAACAGCTTCTACAATTGCTGCTTTGCTTCCATTGCTTCTTACTGCCTTAAAGCAATAACTGCTATAGACCACCAGCCCAGGGAAATGAGTTGGACAAGGCTTTCTTCAGGCAACTAACAGAAGTTACTAGATCTCAGGCCCTGGTTCTCATGGGGGACTTCAATCACCCCGGTATCTGCTGGGAGAGCAATATAGCAGTGCACAGACAATCCAGAAAGTTTTTGGAAAGTGTAGGGGAAAATTTCCGGGTGCAAGTGGTAGAGGAACCAACTAGGGGCAGAGCTCTTCTTGACCTGCTGCTCACAAACAGGGAAGAATTACTAGGGGAAGCAAAAGTGGATGGGAACCTGGGAGAGTGACCATGATGAGATAATCCGATGAAGTGAGCTGTAGCTCACGAAAGCTTATGCTCTAATAAATTTGTTAGTCTCTAAGGTGCCACAAGTACTCCTTTTCTTTTTTGCGAATACAGACTAACACGGCTGCTACTCTGAAACATGATGAGATGGTTGAGTTCATGATTCTAACACAAGGAAGAAAGGAGAGCAGCAGAATATGGACCCTGGATTTCAGAAAAGCAGACTGACTCCCTCAGGGAAACGATAGGCAGGATTCTCTGGGAGAACAACATGAGGGGGAAAAGGAGTCCAGAAGAGCTGGCTGTATTTTAAAGAATACTTATTAAGGTTGCTGGAACAAACCATCCCAATGTGTAGAAAGAACAGTAAATATGGCAGGCGACCAGCATGGCTTAACAGTGAAATCCTTGCTGATTTTAAACACAAAAAAAGCTTATAGTAAGTCATTGGACAATTGACCAGGGAGGAGTATAAAATATTGCTCAGGCATGCAGGAGTGAAATCAGGAAGGCCAAATCACACTTGGAGTTGCAGCTAGCAAGGGATGTTAAGAGTAACAAGAAGGGTTTCTACAGGTATGTTAGCACAAGGTGGTGGTCAAGGAAAGTGTGGGCCCCTTACTGAATGAGGGAGGCAAATTAGTGACAGAGGATATGGAAAAAGCTAATGTATTCAATGCTTTTTTTGCCTCGGTCTTCACGAACAAAGTCAGCATCCAGACTACTGCACTGGGCAGCAAGTATGGGGAAAAGGTGACCAGCCCTCTGTGGAGAAAGAAGTGGTTTGGGACTATTTAGAAAAGCTAGACAAGCACAAGTCCATGGGTCCAGATGTGCTGCATCCAAGGGTGCTAAAGGAGTTGGCTGATGTAATTGCAGAGCTACTGGCAATTAACTTTGAAAACTCATTGTGATTGGGAGAGGTCCCGGACGACTGGAAAAAGGCTAATGTAGCGCCAATCTTTAAAAAAGGGAAGGAGGAGGATCCGGGGAACTACAGGCCAGTCAGCCTCACCTCAGTCCCTGGAAAAATCATTGAGTAGGTCCTCAAGGAATCAATTCTGAAGCACTTAGAGGAGAGGAAAGTGATCAGGAACAGTCAGCATGGATTCACCAAGGACAAATTATGCCTGACTAATCTAATTGCCTTCTATGATGAGATAACTGGCTCTGTGGATGAGGGGAAAGCAGTGGACATGTTATTCCTTGACTTTAGCAAAGCTTTTGACATGGTCTCCCACAGTATTCTTGCCAGCAAGTTAAAGTAAGGGCTGGATGAATGGACTATAAGGTGGATAGAAATCTGGCTAGATTGGGCTCAATGTGTAGTGATCAATGGCTCCATGTCTAGTTGGCAGGCGGTATCAAGCAGTGTGCTCCAAGGGTTGATCCTGGGGCCACTTTTGTTCAATATCTTCATTAATGATCTGGAGGATGGTGTGGATTGCACTCTCAGCAAGTTTGCAGATAACACTAAATTGGGAGGAGTGGTAGATATGCTGGAGGGTAGGGAGAGGATACAGAGGGACCTAGACAAATTAGAGAATTGGGCCAAAAGAAATCTGATGAGGTTCAATAAGGACAAGTGCAGAGTCCTGCACTTAGGATGGAAGAATCGCATGAACTGCTACAGATTAGGGACCAAGGAGATAGGCAGCAGTTCTGCAGAAAAGGACCTAGGGGTTACAGTGGACGAGAAGCTGGATACGAGTCAACAGTGTGCCCTTGTTGCCAAGAAGGCTAACATAATTTTGGGCTAAGTAAGTAGCAGCACTGCCAGCTGATTGAGGGACTTGATCATTCCCCTCTATTCGGCATTGATGAGGCTTCATCTGGAGTACCGTGTCCAGTTTTGGGCCCTACACTACAAGAAGGATGTGGAAAAATTGGAAAACATCCAGCAGAGGGCAACAAAAATTATTAGGGGGCTGGAGCACATTATTTATGAGGAGAGGCTGAGGGAACTGGGATTATTTAGTCTGCAGAAGAGAAGTATGAGAGGAGATTTTATAGCTGCTTTCAACTACCTAAAAGGGGGTTCCAAAGAGGATGGATCTAGACTGTTCTCAGTGGTAGCAGATGACAGAATAAGGAGTAATGGTCTCAAATTGCAGTGGGGGAGGATTAGGTTGCATATTAAGACAAATGTTTTCACTAGGAGGGTGGTGAAGCACTGGAATGGGTTACGTAGGGAGGTGGTGGATTCTCCTTCCTCAGAGGCTTTTAAGGTCAGGCTTGACAAAGCTCTGGCTGGGATGATTTAGTAGGGGATTGGTCCTGCTTTGGGCAGGCGGCTGGACTAGATGACCTCCTGAGGTCCCTTCCAACCCTGATATTCTGTGATTCAATCCAGCCTGGGGCTCCCACCCAGACAGCCAAGTCAAATATGATGAGGATTACTGAAAATCTTGTTCATCATATACAACGTTCTACCAGTCCCAAGAGATCAGACATATTACCCACCAGGCCAATGAATACTTCAGATCTTACTTAAGAATTGGCTGTAAGCGTGTATTTATTAACTAATCTAAGATTTATTAAAAAAGAAATGAGTATTAGGGTTAAAAGATCATTACACATACAGATATGAATAGAGTTCTTAGGTCAGTTTTATAATAGAGATGAGCTGCTGAGTTGCAAAAAGTTATTTGCAAAATCAGTTCATCAGGTTACAGTCCCAAAAGGCAATCCATGTATAGAATTTGTTCAATCCATGAGAATTAGCAGGTAATCCAAGTCCGGAGCTGGAGACCTCAGTCTTGTAACTCAAGCTTCCCTTAACCAAGCTTAAGCAGATCTGAGATACAGAATTAGGACCCTAGAGTTAGTTTTATAGATCTCTAGTGGGCTATCGTCCTATTGACAGCCTCTTGACAGCAGGTATGCCTTGGGTGAAGCATTGTGGCTTTGAAGTAAAACCTCCAATTTCCTATGTGTACACAGGTAATTAATGTCAAGTATCAGGGGGTAGCTGTGTTAGTCTGTATCCACAAAAAACAACAAGGAGTCCGGTGGCACCTTAAAGACTAACAGATTTATTTGAGCATAAGCTTTCGTGGGTAAATGCCTCACTTTTTCAGGTAATTAGTTGCATTTATCAGCATAAGGTAATTATCCATTAATCAATTCATAGACAGTTTACTACAAACTTCAAAGAGAAATATACACAATGATATTACTACACTCAAGTAGCATCTTAATGCTAATATCCCCATTTGATCTCTCAATCAGTAGAATATAGTGACAGGAATCTTCTGGTTACATTGTTAACCTCTAACAAGATATAAGTAAACACAGACCAATACAATCACTATCTTCTTCCAGTTCAACAATACAAGTTTACATTTCAAAGCTCTAGTCTATCTAACATGGATTTGTTAGCTATTTTTTAGGAATAGCCCTAATTACCATTTATATACTTTTCTAATGTCTTTAAAAAGGTAAAAAAGAAAAGGAAAGTGGCACTTTGGCGACTAACAAATTTAAAAAGGTAGAACTTGGGTCATTTAGTCTGCAAGTTGCTTAACCCTTTCTGGCTCAGTGTCACGCTTGTGCTAAATAACAGAGGAGTGACGCCTACAATCGGTCTTTGAGAAAGACAGTTGTTAAGGGTCACTAACTAGTGACTAGACCTGGCCCAGACAGAATAATAAGATGGCTGATGGATTTCAGTTCTCTCCAAAGTTCTCTGCAGAGGGGTGGCGTTTGGATAGTGAAAAATCCACTCACAGCAGCACAAAGAAACCAGGTGTTAGTACAGACCTTTTAAAAAACAAAGGCTAAGAAGTTGAGGAATTCAGAGGGACTCCCAGAGACACAGAGGAAATTTCCTAGGAGAGATGGCATGCTTTCATAGCAGAGACTGAGGTCTTGTTTACCTAAGGACTAGGCAAGGAAAATGGAAGCTAGATGACCTGGGAGAAAGTCTTACTCCATAATTTAGAGGAGAAGTCATGTACAGGCAGGGAAGGATCTAGATTCCTCAGAGGACTCTGATTTAAGCCCAGAGAATGCTCCAGAGTTGTGAGGAAACAGAAGCAGGGGCAAAGCATGTAGGGTTATGTGTCTGCATCTGTATCTTCTGTGCAGAGTAATTTTGTTTAGAAACCTTTTCTAAGCCTCTCTTTTGCATCTGTTTGCTTCACTTTCCATTTGTCTCACAACTGTAAATTCAGTGTACCCACAAGACTGAACTCTGGGGAAAAGTGTGCTTAAGCTAATGGGGAAATGGGCATTTTCATGTCAGCACTCGTCCTGGGGCCTAGGACACCTGTTTCCGTGAAAGGGGTAACGGACACTGTGCCCAGGTAATGAACCAGAGAGGCCAACAGTGCCGGGGGTGGGGGGGGCGAGAGAAAGAACTACAACCTACTTAGTCCAATGGAAGCTTAAGGGAACATGGGTCTAGCCACTAGAACCCGAAGACAGCAGCCAGTTGAGTGTGCAGCAAGTGGAACTCTTTTAGGACTGTGTGCAACAGTTAGTTATATATTGATGGTTTATTTGCCCATACTGAATGTCACTAGGACATGATTAAGGTTAAGATTTTGTCACAGGAATTATTCCAAAGTCACAGAAAGGTTGCGAGTAACAAATAAAAATTCATGAAAGCCCACAACCTGTCTGTGTGTGTGGGCACGGGCGAAGGGGCTGAGCGCCACTCCAGCCACTGGGGGCATAGGGCTGACAGCCACTCCAGCCCCACTGTTTCATGCCCTAAGGGCTGAGAGCTGCTCCAACCTCATTACAATCCATGACCTCCATGACAAAAATCATATCCTTAGTCATGATCACTAGCCAACCACTAACTTTCAGTCCAATGAGTAATTCATCTTTATCCAGTGAGGTCCAACACAGCGTTATGCCACCAAACGTTAAAATTTGGCTGAAAGAGTAAAGGATACTGACAAGATCTAACTCTACCTCAAAAGAAAAAGAGAAAAGGAATATATGAAGATTTTCGACTGCATAGATTTACAATAGTATAATATTTTGAATCAGCTGTTTTGGCAGTTTTGAGGTAATTGATCAAGACCACCAGTTTTGCACACCATGCCCTAGCCCTAATTTTAGAAAAGAATTGGACAGACCTGGCAGGCCTATGACTTTTTCCATTTACAACAGGTAGTACAGACTACTTTGCTGCATCTCTATGTTTAGTACTGGTTCTTCTCTCCACCACTTATCACACTTATTGCCATTTCTAATTCCATGTCTTCCTTTGAACTATACAAAGTCAATGCACAATTTGTAAAATTTGGCCAATTGTAGCTATTGTATTATGAAACCTGAAGAAAGCTATGAAATACCTTTGATACACATTTGACTCAAAATGTTAACGAAAATATGTCTTTATAGTAGGCTTGGTTCACCTTTTCTCGGTATTGCAAATGTGTATTATGTAAGCTCAAAGCAATCTGAAGCAAAAGCTACCAGATGGTGCTCATTACACCTCTACAACAGTCATTTATTCAACCAAAAGTTTCATGATTTCTTTATAGCATCTCAGCATAAATGGTTACTAAAATTAGACATTACCAGTACTCATTAGGATAAGAAAAATGTAAGTATATATTTATGTACTCACATGAATATCCCAACTAGATCACTGCTATAGTTGGGCAGCCTCACATCACTATGGTACTGTGTTATTTACTAATCATCTCTGCATGTTTTCCCTTTGAAACATTATTCTAATACCGAGCTATAACAAACAAACCATGTATGGTTTATTATGCTACTCCACTAATAAGTTGGCCCTTTTCCATTTCATTTGTTAAAAACTTCATTAGTCATAAGTTAAGCTACTAAAGCCATACAGAGTTTTAAAGCCTTACAATTTTGTATGAAAATGTTTAGCAGTACAAAAAACCCTCTA
Organism: Dermochelys coriacea; assembly: GCF_009764565.3. Taxonomy (NCBI): domain Eukaryota; kingdom Metazoa; phylum Chordata; order Testudines; family Dermochelyidae; genus Dermochelys; species Dermochelys coriacea. The sequence continues at coordinate 201,016,872 of NC_050069.1, forward strand.
AAATTTTGAGCTCATTGGCTGCAGGAGTATATCACACATGAATTAAATTAGCTGAGGAAAAAAGCAGAAGATAATAAACTAAGTCACTAATGAATTGCCTTCCTACAAAGCTCAACGTCTCTAGCAAGCTGTGTAGACAACAGATTACAGGAAAGTTTGTTAAAAAAAAAAGCTATACAAAACATGTTCACATTAATTTCCGAAATCTTAAAACTGTTCTAGAATTTTTCCATTTACATACTTTGTGAAAGTATATCTGGCCACATTCACGCTTGGTGTAATTCCACTGCAGTTACATCAGGTTTGATGTTGGCCCAATCAGGACATCACTTTTACATATCTAACAAAAAAAATCACCCTTAACTGACAATTTTCTTGCTGCAGCTAATATTTCAGATATATAAACAAAAGCCTTCATGTGAATAAAGTCATTGTGGTTGCGTGGAAGGGAAACAGCTGCATGAGTAGCTAAGTACAGCCACCACCACTTCAAAATAAATCACATCAATTCCCAAGGCTAAGGAAGACCCCTGTAGCATTATAATTTTCATACCGAGGGGGGGAAAAAAATCAATCTTCCAGACTGGCAACAAGAGGAACAAAGCTGCTGCATCCTTTTAAATTAAAATACTTTAAGAGGAAGAACTACTTTTAATCTGAATGCCCTAGGCTACAGAGGATCTGTAAATTTAGGGCAATCAATTCCAGACTGACAAACCGTACAACTGCACTCTGGCTATACATCACCAAGAAGTCAAAACAGTCATACCCAATCCCTCAGAATGCTGTGCAGTTACCAGGGTTACAGGAAGCCAACCAATATAATGGAGAGTATTTTAGTTTATTTTATATACATTTGATATACGTTTGGTTGTTTATAGTATGTTTTACCAGTGATATAGTGTTTTGGTTCTAGGAATCAAAAGCGAACTTCACAATGAATATGTGAAATGTACATAAAGAATGCAAAATAATCCAAATGATTTGCAAGTTTTAGCATAAATTATAAAAAATAATGAGTCAGTGAAGTTTGTTCACACTATGAGAAGAGAATGTATAATGGAATAGTACAACTGCTAAAAACAGGCACAGACATAATAAAGAAACTAGTCTTTGTTGACATAAGAAACTGAAGCTTAAAGCAACCACTTCCCAAAGTCGTTCTGGCGGAATCCCATTTCCTGTAGCACTGTGAATGTTTGGCATATTACTACAATGTCCATTACAAATATTTATACACAGTGATAACTTAATTTTCTAGTTAAATGAAAGGATAAATAAAAAGAAAATGCAGATATTTTGGTTGTGTATATACGCACACACCATATTTTGAGTTCATCTACATACTACTTGAATAATAATTTATCCTCCTTAGCTGAGCTGAGCATGGATTGACATACTGCTTCACTCCTCAGAGTGACAATTAACCTTGATACCAGTCTGCAAAGTGCTCTGTACTGGTAACAATAAAAATCATCATCTAAACCAAAGATTCTACTGAAATTGAGATAGCTGTCATCCTTGAGCTATTTGTATTCAGTAAGGAGCAACAAAGGTTGTTACAGAACATCTTAAATGCAGCATTCTACACCCACTGTGTTGTGGGCTTGTGAAGCTGTATATCTGGCTCCCAGAAACTATTACATACAAATGTAAAAAGAAAAGGAGTACTTGTGGCACCTTAGAGACTAAAATTTATTGGAGCATAAGCTTTCGTGAGCTACAGCTCACTTCATCGGATGCATCCGATGAAGTGAGCTGTAGCTCACGAAAGCTTATGCTCCAATAAATTTTAGTCTCTAAGGTGCCACAAGTACTCCTTTTCTTTTTGCAAATACAGACTAACACAGCTGCTACTCTGAAACCTGTCATACAAATGTAAAGCACTCAAAATTAGAGTGTTTTATTAATCAAATCTCTCTTGAAGCTTCCTAACACAGTACGTCATTATACCTGAGTCCTGCATTCAAATATGATTTATGCTACAACATTTTCAGGTGGAAATGTGATTTTCAAGTTGACTGTGTTGCTTCAATGGAGATTTGTGCATAAATTACATTAGTTTTCCCCACCCATACTACTACTCATGGCTAACTGATTTTGTTTCTGGAATGTTACGTTTCAAATTGGTAATCTTGCATTTCAGTTCTGTGCGACAAAACTCAAAATATGCTTCTTGCATCAGTACCTAATATACTGGGCTGATAGATTCTTTGGGAATATACACAGGCAAACAGGATTAGATAGTTGTGCCCACAATTTAAACTATATTCAAAAGGTGCTTTTTCCTCTTACAACTAGGCAGGCAGGCAGGCAGGCAGGCAAAGAAAGAAAGAAAATTGAGTCATCTTCTTTAAGTATTTCCCACCTTTAAACTTGCAAACATTTTCAATCACTTGTCATTGCAACCATTTGCGACATGACAATTCCTTTTTGTGATATGTTCATTGTGTGTCAGTGTTTTACTACATACAGGACATTCCTGTGAGTAAGATGTGGCAGTAAAGCGAGCCCTCTTTTAGAAATATTTTTGAAAACAGATTTGTTTTGTTGTGGATAAAATAAAACCTAATATAAATAAGAATCAGCTAATTATGTTTTCCAGGCTGGCTACTTCCTCTGAGGCAAGCTGTGGCAAACCCTACACAAGTGCCCCAAAATAGGGAAAGGCAGGATGAAGAAGACACATCCGATGAAGTGAGCTATAGCTCACGAAAGCTTATGCTCTAATAAATTTGTTAGTCTCTAAGGTGCCACAAGTACTCCTTTTCTTTCTGCTAGCAACAAAGTGACTTGAGGTCAGAACTTTTGCTCTGGACTAGCACCAGTGGTAGCTTAGGGCCAGGGTTCCTTACAACCAGCCAGCAGAACTGTACTTTCATAGAGGATAGCATATGCTGCTTCTTGTTCTTGGATGACAGAGGTGTACCATGTTTCAGAGTAGCAGCCATGTTAGTCTGTATTCGCAAAAAGAAAAGGAGTACTTGTGGCACCTTAGAGACTAAAATTTGAGCATCCGATGAAGTGAGCTGTAATTCACGAAAGCTTATGCTCAAATAAATTTGTTAGTCTCTAAGATGTCAGAGGTGTACCATGTATTCACAAGAAGAGTTTTGACTGAAATGAAACAGTATTTGTCCCGGGAACTCCTGCTGCAGCAAGATGCCCCTGCGCCATTCCAGAAAAGGTCATGGCTAAAGCTTTATATATACTCAAACGGTAACAGCCAGCCACTTTATTCAATAAATAATCTAATTGGGACTTGTCATACATTTTAGAGAACATACCAGTTGAAATACCAGCAACTACCAATTTTAGTTTGGCTAATAAATCTATATAAATTTACAGGACCAGATTCAGACCTAATTAACTGCATTAACAGTTCTCCCGCCCCAACAATATTTGACCAGTGCCATCCACTGTTAATAAATACATACAATGGTAATTAAGATTAAGAAAAGTTAAATGTACATGTAGAACAAGTATTGAACATTTATTTACAGTGAGTTGTATATATGCCATCAACCCATTTTTAAATGCGAAAGAAAATCACCTAGGTATAGGGAACACACTCATTTAAGTCATTTAGTACATTTAAGAAGCCAGTATTATTGTATTGCATTTTGTAGTATTCCCAGACACAAACTATGCTAACATTGCATTAAGGTTGAAAGCAGATGTCAGCCTGTAATATCAGTCCCACTGAAAACAGAAGAGAGCAGCCATTTTGAGTAGGTCTACACTGCAATGTAAGCCCAGGGTTAGTGGGACACAAGTCAGCAGACCCTTGGTTAGAGAACCCAGGACTTGTTCGTCTTCACTGATTGCCAACCCTAGGTTAAGAATTTTCTACCCTGTGGTCAAACACAGGGCTCTGGCATCCACACTGCAGCATGCAGACCCAACTCAAACCAACCATATCCCAGACTTCCTAGTACCCTCCTGAAGTGTGGCCATTCTAGCCCTCTGGCCATGGTGCAGCATGTAAAAACTCAACTGCCCACCCTGCACGTTACGGGAAGTTTGAACAGACTGCTAATACATCCTGCCAAGCAGTAATTTTGGTCTGCACGATCCCCTCACAGAAATATGGAAGCACCATGTGAAGAACTTCTCTTGCTCGTGCTTTCACTCCTGTTTCCAGAAATGGGTAGAGCTTCCATGAGACACTGGTGGATTTTTCAGTGATGTTTTCTGACCCACCAAAAGCACTTGACCTTGGGTCTCAAAGTCCTGACCTGCGGGCTATCTGCAGCCCGAGAACCTCCCCACTGCGGCCGCAGAGGAGACACCCATGCAGACACGCTGCCTGCAATGTCTGCTGCATGTGCCTCCCCCACAGCTCCCAGAGGGACAGAGATGCCATCACTAGTCGCTGGGCAGAGTCAGCCATGGAGGCAGCATCACTTTTTTCCCCTAAGTCAAAACAAGTCAAAATACCGAACACAACTATCTGAGGCACACCTTGCTGACATCCTGAAAGTTTCAACTGCTCAGTCACAGAGGCCAAACATCAAAAAACTGAAGCGTTGCCAGGTGTCTGGAAACACTAAGAACTCTCAGATGAGTGAAGAATTGAATAAAGTTGTATGACGTTTATATTGTATTTTTTATTTAGAATTTCTTAAAAAAATAAAACTGTTTTCTTTTCTGAACACCATCTTCAGTGACATTACTGGCCTGCTGGGAGGATTTGAGGACTGACACTGGTCCTAAGGTAAGTCGAGTTTGAGATCCTTGCACTTGACAGAGCTTTGACTGAGGAAACAGGAGAAGGACGACGACGAGACAGACATGGCAGACGCGAACTGGTTGATGCTGCTCATGACATGCTGCATAACCGCTGATGCCCTCTACCTAGACCAGCACCTCTGGAGCAGGGCTACAAGCAGAGACTGGGTGGACCACGTCATCTTGCAGCGCTGGGAAGGCCACCAGTGGGTCCAGAACTTTAGCATGAAGAAAGCTGCATTTCTGAAGCTTTGTGAACAGCTTGCCCCTACCCTCAGCATAAACACCTGCACGAGGACAACCCTGCATGACCAAAAAGTTAGTTCCTATAACCGTCTGGAAGCTGGCTACCCCAGACTGTCACAGTTTGATGCTGGAAAACTGACCGTGGTAAAAGTGGTGCTGAAGGTTTCTGAGGCAATCAGAAGTGTGGTTTATCCCAAACTAGTGGAAATAAAAGACATTCCTGAAATAATTGCTGGCTTTGAGAGAACAGGGTTTCCCAGCTGCACTGAAGCCATTGATGGGCTCACCTGCCCAGAGTTCTCCCTTCTCCAGGAGCTCCTGAGAGCATAACCAAAAAGGTACTGCTCCATTGTTACGCTGGCCCTTATGGACCACAGAGGTTAATATATGAATGTCCACTTGGGCTGCACTGTGAAAGTTCATGATGCCAGGGTTTTTTGCCAATCAGAAGTCTACACTCATGGACAGGCTGGGACTATTCTCATGAAATGAAATTTTCAAAAATAGAGTTACTGTCCTCATCATTATTCTGGGGCACCTGCCTACCCTCTTCTGCCTTGGCTTATGAAATCTTACCCTGAAGATGAGACGCCGTGGCAAAAGAAGGTTTAATTACACTCAGCAGGTGTAGAATGGTTGTTGGATGTGCTTTTGGCAGATTCAAATCCCACGGGAGATGTGTACAGACCCACTTGGATTCCAGTGTCATCAATGCTGTGCACAAAGATTGTGCAGAGAACAGCAAACCACAGTAATGCTAAGCCAGAGATGAGCCATTTCCCCTATGAATGGAACTATGATGGACTGCTGAACTGGTACACTCGGCCAGAAAGTGCACCTACCAGAGCTGGAGCTGGATGCACCCAGTCAATAGAAGGTGGTTTCCTGAAGAACAACGTTTTTCAGCGTCTGCTCATGGAGAAACTTAGTTATGAAGAATAATAGAAAGAATGACCATTATTCCTTAAAACTTATTTAAAGTGCCACACACCTACTGTACCAGTTTTCCTTAAGAGATGCCTCTGCAAGTTATTTTTTTTTTAAAAATTTAATACAAACTGCCTAAACTGAGGTTACCCCGAACAAAAAGGTCTGATACGGAGTCCTAAGTTTCTTTAGGGACCTATTAAAATTTAACTAGAAACAAATGAATTTACTTTCAAATTCTCAAGTTCATTCAGTACTCAAATAGTAACTGTTCTGAAAATATACTTTCTAACATAAAAGTAGTTGAATCCTCTGATTTAAGTGCAAAACTCATCTTAATCAAAACTATGGAGCCATGATCTGTGCCTCCATAATATTTACAGTATTAAGAGCCAAGAGGGTTCAGAAAGCATGTCATCACTCATCTGTAGCCTTCGCTACTGTCACAATAAGGATCTCAAGTTAATAAAGGCCACATAAATAGTGCTTTGTGCACAGCAGACATTAAATTATGTGTTTAATGATAGATTCCACCCTCGCCCCCAAAACAGAAACAATTGGCTCATTACCATTTTGTTAACGTTAATCAGAGGAAACTTCAGGTTCTGGCATAAATTTAACTACAGTATAAGAGGTACTATTTACGACACAATGCCATACCATACAAACAAGAGCTGCCATATGTGAAGCATTGCTAAGCATGGTTTCTATTAAGATAGCTGATATACAGTAACTGGCTCCTTGCCAACTAACATGGAAGTGTTTAAAGAGCCTGTTTAATCCAGTTCTATAGTTTTGAAATAAAAATAAATTAAAGCGCCGTAAGAACTGTTAGAGTGAAAAATTAAAGGCATATAAACAAGTGAAAAAATTGTCAGGGTAAGTGAATATAAAAATTTCAAGGAGATATCTTAACTGTAATTAGCAACATTTGGTATGTGTTAAACTACGATTCAAAGCTGTGGCCAATTAGATACCCCAAAAAACTTGTAACAAAGCTGCAAATGTGTAAGGAAAGCACAAATAAATATTACTGCACATCAGTTTACACAAGGAAAACAGCAAAAAGATCTGATTCATATTTAATTTGAGATGCTGAAAAGTACACATCTTTATTAGTTCGTGAAATTCTTGTTTCTGAACTGCCACTTTTCTCCCAAAGCACAATGGAAAACAGGCGATACGTTCTCACTATTACTATAAAACACGTTTAACATATTCCAGGAATAATTCAAAAGTTATAGCATTGTCTTAGGGATGCTATAATTGAATATAGTGCCTTGTTTTCAGATTTTAGAAAATAAAATATTTAGGGATATAGAACTACAATAAAAATTACCTCAGGACTGAAGCTTGGTATGCAAGGTCTGAGCAGAGGAAGAAAATGTTTTTTTATGTTTTTCATACAAAGTCAGGTTTCCTTCATTTTATGACTGACAGGTGAAACACACACCCCCATTCATTCACATATGCACACACAAAATTTCAAACGTTCTTGTAGGTTCTTCCTAGAAAGAAAAGGATTTTAAAACATGAAATTAAGTACACAGTTCAAAATCTGCTCTCAAACATACGTGTGGTCCCACTGAATTTGGCCATGCAGTGAGGTTCTGTGCTATCAGAGGCACAGCACAGAAATCAAGACCTAGGAGGTGAGGAGCAGAGGTAGCTAAGCCATCTTTGCACCCTCCAAGCAGGGGCTGTCATGGCCCCCAGCATAACTTAGCACAATTTGTTTTCATGTTTGCGCTGAGAAAGGATATAAACCAATATCCATAGATGAAAGGTACTGACTGGCCTTAATAAGAGAGAGAGCATGAAAAACTATTTTTCCTAACTTATAACAAGAATGCAAGTCTAATAAAGTCAAAGAAGGTGCCCTATCATAGCTGTATACATTGAATTTGGATAATGATAAAGGTTAAAAAAAAAAAGCTATGGGAAGAGGGTTTTTTCATCCCTTATTTCTGCATAAACAAGGCACTGATGTTTTAAGTCCAGAAGAGTAACTATGGTTTATTGAAAAACTACTTACCCAATTATACTGTCAACCTTATAAGCAGAGCCAGAGGAAGTAGGTTTCATTTTTTTCCTCCTAACATTTACTAGACAACTAGTAGTATACACAAGTCTAAGTATACTGCTAATACAAGCACGGACATGTATGAAGTGTGAAGGAGCAGTAACTACTCTACAGTTTATGTCAATGCTAGCTACCCATTAAAGGCAGGGTTCAAATAACCTTCCTCCATCAGAGTTCCACAATAAAAAAAAAAAAAACAACCTATCTTCCTGGAATGTTACATGTCACATCACATCCCAGGGTAGACTTTTTAAGAAAGCTTGGGGAAAACTTCTAAAGCCAAATAAGTGGTATTAACAAGTTGTGCATTTAGAAGTGTCTTTTGTTTCCTGATAACTACACAATTATGTGGCCTAGGGACACCAAGTTTGCTTTGTTTGCCTTCCTGAGAAGCACCTATTGTTTATTTAGCATACTCGTCTTAGGGTTTTCTTGAAGAGGGGTAATGAGGGAGTAACAAAAAAGATGAAGTGAGCTACAGCTCACTTCATTGGATGCTCAAATAAATTTGTTAGTCTCTAAGGTGCCACAAGTATTCCTTTTCTTTTTTTTAAAAAAAAGATATAACATCTTTATGATATACAATCCACACTAAGGCCTGGTCTATACTACAAAATTAAGTTGACATTAAGTCACCTTGTATGACCTATATGTGCATGTGACTACACTCAAATTTATCTCCAGCCAACATAGCGCCCCATTAGAGTCACCAAAGTCGACCTACTAAGCTCAAAACAGTGAGAGTGTAAACACTGCATGATGTGTTGACTCTCATTGTCCTCCAGCAACTCTCCCACAATACACCACTTCCTCTGACAGATACTGCTCTGTTCACAATTTTCAACCCCACTGCCAAGGATCACAGAAACTAGAAGCCACATCTCTCAATTTAAAAGAGCATTGTGACGGAGTGGTCACCTGCTCCTGCCTTAAAAGGCTTAAAACAGCCCAGGGAGAGGGCTGTGGCAGGGCTGATTGGGAGCTGGCCCTTATAAAAGAGTGCAGTGGGCCTGGAGCACACAGTCTCCCTCTAGCAGAGGAGGGGGATGGACCTGGCTGCTTGGGAAGCCTAAGGGTCCTGGAGTAAAGCAGGGCTGGGGAAAGGCCAGAGGAGCAGGGGGAGCTCCAGGCTGGCAACTCCCCAGGCTGCAGGGCCTTGTACATGGCCCTGGAAGTACTGGGTTGCAGGGAAAGGCAGCAGGTCAAAACCTCCCTTGCCTATGACAACTGGCTTATACAGACTGCAGTCAGCACCAGTGAAAGGGGGCTAGATGGTGACTGGCAGTAGGCCATAGGCTGAGGCAAGGTGGGCATAGAGGGTGGGAGTTCCCTGGGGAGGGGAGACCCAGATCTGTGGGCTACTGCCTGGAGGGCAGCACCCCAAGTAAAAGGGCACCGGGATCCAGGAGGGACACTTGGGGCCAGCAACTGGGAGACCACCGGCAGAGGGCGCTCCGGAGCTGGTAAAAAGTGCTAATTCCCAGACAGCTAGCAGGAGATGCCACGGGGTGAGCCGTCAACACTGCTACAAGCATATTTTTGAATGGTCTTTTCCTGATCTCCCAACTTGTCAACCTAACAGCTGACTTTTGTTGAGTGCAACTGCCAAATTGACCAGGCTGGCTCCATGCACACAAAGAGGTACTAGAAGCGCTCCTGCCTGAAGTAGACAGGAGGTATTACATCTTCTGGTTTTGTGCAGTGAAGTGGCTGTACAAGCACAGCCATAGACCAGCTGTAGAAATGTTCACAGTTAGGAGCAGATTGCATCGGAGATGCAGGCAAAGAAAGGGGTATGACTGTGACTAGCAGCAGTGCCATGTGAAAGTAACGAACTTCACCAGGGATACCACAAGACCAGGGAGAATATATCTGGTGCTGTGCTTGAGACTCACTGCTTCTACAATCAATTGCATACCATACTTGGCAGAGACCCTACCAGCACCCCGCAGACCCTTGTGGATACCTCAAAAAAGCTTAAGGCAAAGATTCCTGCAGCGAACAGCAAGAAGGGAGGAAGGGGGGAGACACAGTGGAGGAATCCAGCCATTCTGCAAGGCAGGATATGTCTGAAACGCCACCACAGTCTAACCAGTCCCACCAGGGGAGTGTGGCTGAGCCGGAAGAAGTGCAAGGGAACTCGGTAGAGTGTACACATGCATTTTTCCTTACAACGTTTACATTTAAAAACGGCACCCAGCCCATCCTCAAGTTAAGACAAAGATATCGACTTCTCATTGTTTTACTCTTACTAGAAGAGGTAGAGGAAGTGAAATTACTGAAATCTGGTTTTCATTCCCCTCTTGGGTTATGCACAGGAAGGAGCGGAGGGGCTCACACATGGAGCGCTTAGTTTATGTGCATAGGAATGTCCCTTTTATCCTCTTAAGACATGTTGATTAAAAACTTTCATGGAGATGCTCTGAAATCTTTTCCCAAAGGTTTTAGCTGCCTTATTTCTTCCTCTGCAGGAGGACACTTTCCCACAACACTCTGATGAGTTCAGCTGGCACCACTGCAGTGAAAAAGCTAGTGGTATACAGGCCCAGGACATCAGTAGCAACAATGTTCTGTGTCTTTGTGACCCTCAGGAGTGGAATATCAGCTAAAAAAATCTATGCAGTCTGGAAAAACAATGCCAAATATTCAGTGCCCTAACCCTATGCCTATACCAACAGAATAGGGACTGAAATTCTATAGCTTCATGCAACAGAAAATCCTTCCCCCATGTAGGCCATATTTGCTGGGGCTGGAGAGCGATGCTGGACAGAGGCATTCCAAAGCTGAATCATCAATACGAGTTTCTTGTTAAAAGTGTTTCTGGGAAGAAGGGAAGGCAATTTTGAAACCTGTCTTTCCTTTTCTTTTGTGACTGTAAACCCAACAATACATCTTAGCAGCTTCTGTCATGGCGGCCCTGAGGAGTGTCCTTTCTGCAGCTGCAGATGCCTGATCCCAAGGAGGAGCAGAAAGAAGAGAACATGTTCTCCGAGATCCTGCAAGCCAGTGATATACTGAACCATGAACAAAGGGCTTAGAGGCACAATATGGCCAACAGTGGGGAGAAAGACAGAGGACAGGAAAAAGGCCCAGGAGCGCCAGCAGAACATTTAGCAGGAAATGCACGAGAGCATTATGGGTCTTCATGGGCAACAAACTCAAATACTGCAGACCCTGGTTGACCTACAGGCCCCAAAATCCAAGACTTTCTACCCTTTGCGCTCCTTGGAGAACTTCATGGTTGCTGCTTGCTACACTACTCAACATACCACAGCTTTACATAAACCAAATCTTGTTTCTCACAGGTATATGTGTAGCCACAATGGACTACATTTATGTACTAAAATGGACATACATGTTTATTTTCTTTTATTTTAAATTTCCACTCTGTTAAAATTTAGTATAAAAACATTGCCTGGGGTTATTTTGCACATTGGTTTTCTTCACCATTTTTCCCACCACAGTGAAATTCTATTTTTAGATAACTGAATTATCTTTTAATGCACAATTCATTGCAGAATGCATAGCAGTAGTCAAAGCAAACAGTATGTGTAAATGCACACCAAACAATACAGAATTCATAGCTTCATGAAAACACCTAGTCCTATCTATAGGCATTCAGAGAGCACGACAATTCTTAGCAGCACCCAAAACTCCAGGCCCAGAGAACACTCCAGCAGAGAACACTACTGTGACTAATTGCTAAAGCGCTCTTTCAAAGCCTCCCTTAAGCTCATAGCTTCATGTTGTGCTCCTGCAATAGCCTTGGTGTCTGGATGTTCCAAGTCAGCAGACAGCCACTCCACCCTCGAGGCAGCTTTTCCCCCCTTGGCTTCACAAGATATTATGCAAGACACAAGAGATCAAATCCACTGGAATATTTTTCTCACCGAGATCCAGTCTAGTGAGTAACCACCACAAGCATCCCTTCAATCTATCAAAAGCTTATTCAACAGTCATTCTGCACCTGCTGAGCCAGTAACTGAATCTTTCCTTGGTATTGTCAGGATGTCCAGTGTATGGTTTCATGAGCCAGGAGAGTGCAAGGGGTAGGATGGTTCCCCCAGAATCACTAATGGCATTTCAATATCGCCAATGGGTAATCTGCCAATCAGGAAAAAATGTCCCTGCTTGCAGTTTTCTGAGCAGTCCAGTGTTCAAGTTGTGAACATCATGCATCTTTCCTGACCAGTCCACATTGATACGGGCGAAACACCCCTGCAGTGAGCCATTAATGCTAGCATAACCATGGAAAAAGTAGCCCTATCTGTTGGTTTACTCTGTTGATTTACAGCTAGCAAAGCGATCTGAGGCCAAAACAGGGATCTGCATGCTGTCTATTGCTCCACTGCAATATGGAAACCCCACTGCCCCAAAGACCATCCCTGTTTCCTACATGTTCTCGATGCAGGCAACAATTAGTGCCCAAGACACTTGCATGACAATGGCCCCCACTGTAATTTTCCAATTCCAAAACTATTTCCCACTGATCTGTAGCAAGCCAGCACTGCAAGCTTGCAGAGTACAATTGGAACTGCCATTTGCTTTGCCACTGTCAATGCAGCTCTGTCCAACGTCCATGTGCTGGAGATCTGGAACAAGTTCAGCATGCAGATCTAAGAATATGTCCTTTAACATCTGAAAGTTCTTCAACCAGAATTCATCATTCCAAACCTGCATTACAATGTGATCCCACCAGCCAATGCTTGTTTCTCAAGCCCAGAAGCAGCTTTCACCATCTACAACTGCTCTGTGAACACTACCAACAAACCTGACTTGTTTTTTGCTATATTGCTCAGCAAACTGTCCTTGAAGACATCCTCACATCCACTGTTGTGGTACCTCCCGTGGCTCCACAAATATCAGAAGAAGAATTGTGTGTTCTGTATTTATTCAAGAAAATTTTGGGGAGGGCCCTTCCAAATTCAGTCCACTTTGGTCAATTTCAGTCATATTTTTAAAATTGTCAATTTCAGGGTTTCAGATGTTTACATCTGAAATTTCATAGTGTTGTAACCATGGGAGTACCAACCCAAAAGGGAGTCACAAAGCTACTGTAAGGGATTGCGGAACTGCCATCCTCACTTCTGCACTGATGCTGGCAGGGACGCTGCCTTCAGTGCAGTCACCAACAGTAGTGCAGAAGTGAGGGTTGCAGGGCATGGAGGAGTTATCACTTTTGGGGGGTACACCCTATGGATGGGTTACCACGCAGGGCCCAACGGTCAGGGGGGCACCATGGTCAGTGGTTCCTCCCCCCGCCTCCCCACCACACACACACGCATACACGCACGCACGCACAGCCAGCCCAAGGCTTCTTTAATCCCCAAGTGCTGGGCCTGAAGCCAGGGAGGGGCAAGGAGGCTCCTACCATTCATTGGGCACATGCTGTTAGTCCTAGCCAATTGGGAAGAGGAGTGACAGAACTTCCTCTTCCCCTGGACAGGCCATTCCCAGGGCTAGGCTTTGGATGCATCCACCTCTGGAAACCTTGCCCGGCTGCAGGAAGCTTCTGTGCTGCCTTCAGAGCTGGACTCCCCAGCCAGCAGCCACTGAGCTTCCTGGAGGCAGGTCTGACCCAGCTCTGGGAGTGGCCTGTGCAGGGGAAGAGGAAGTCCCACCCCTTCCGAGCCTGGCTGGCTGGGACTAGCAGCTAGAGCCTGGGCACATAATAGAAGCGCCCGGCTGGAGCTCCCCCAACCCTACCCTTCCCTGTGCTATCCATCTATTGTAGGGGGAGATCAGATTTCATGGTCCTTGACATGTTTTCACAGTTGTGAATTTGGTAGGGCCCTAACTATGGGATACGGATGGCATTATGGGATGGAGAAAGTTGCATGCTGGGCACTTAACCCCCTAGGTCCCAGATATCTCTGGGCAAGTCATTACCAGCCCACAAACACTACCCCAAAAGTCATTGCTTTGGACAGCAGTGCATGGCACACTGGGATACTTACCCAAGGTGCACTGCACTCTACATCAGTGTAAAATCTTCTGGTGAGTACGTGCAGTGCGCAGAGCAACATACAAACTACAGCAACTGTACACTGACAACACATGCATTGACCAAAGGTTGTAGTGGAGACAGGGCCTCAGAAAGACAGGGAAGGGTTTCTTTAGATCAAGAATACAAAAGGAGAAGGAACAAGAAAGCTGGGTCTGGGGTCCTGAAGAAAGAGTCCTTCCTCCCAAAGCCCAGGCCAGATACTCAGTTTTCCCCTTGCTATCTTATCATACAGCTTGACAGACTAACTTACAGAGACCATCTGCCATTCTACTATATTTTATTTAGCATCTCTTTTTGGAGAGGAACCAGATTGAAGAAAGCCCTCATCTTGAATTCCCATACATTGTGCTAGGCAGAGAAACACTCTGTGCATCTTAAAAAAGCAACTTGTAGGATTTCATTTCTTCTCTCCCTCCCTATTTTCCTGTTATGTATATTTAAACTAGAGTTGCATACTTTTTTTGCTTCTGTAGGCTGACAGCACAACACACTCCAGGAGCTCCTTGCATACCTCCATCCCCCCAGCCCTCTGTGTGTCACCCTCATATCCCCATGTATTTCAGGACTTTCTGCAACCCCCTACTCTATCCCTCATGTCACGAACTCTGTGTGTGACCAAGTCCTCCCTCTCCCCCAACTTCACAATGGCAGAGGCTCTGTGTGCCCCCATTACTGCCTGACTCCTACCACTAGGTCCCATTCTCCCATGGTATGATTTGTGTGCCCTGCCAATACCAAGATCCCTCATTCACCTCTCCTGCCAGAGACTGTCCCCTCCCATTCCTGTTCTCCTCCTCCAATGCAATGGGCTCTGTATGCATCTCTGTTTTCCCTACCCCATCATTTTCATTTATTTCTATATGAGGGAGAAGTCTTTCAGGTTGTCAACATTTTAACCTGTATTGGGTGCATAGGCAGAGCTAAAATGAGGACTATTGTTATGCTGTAATGTGTTAATGGCTGCCATCAACTAGTTCTTTGATATATTGACAATTATACAGGTGGTTGAAGCTGCTGACTCTGCTAACCAGATGTTATCTGTTCCATGTGTCCCCCATTTCCTCCTTTTGGTTTTTCCCATTTTTATCAGCATCTGTATGGTTCTGGCCATTGATGTCTAGAACATTCCCTGAAATTTTGGAATTGATCAAATGTGGTGTTTAAAAGTTATCACGGTACACAAAGAGAATTGCCATTAACGGAGATGTAGACCTTGTTTCAATCAACCAAGTGTTGGTTCTTCATTATCTTGTGTACACTAAGGCAATGGTTCTCAAAGCTGGTCTGCCGTTTGTTCAGAGAAAGTCCGTGGTGGGCCGGACCGGTTTGTTTACCTGCCGCGTCTGCAGGTTCGGTCGACGGCGGCTCCCACTGGCCGCGGTTTGCCGCTCCAGGCCAATGGGGGCTCCGGGAAGCGGCATGGGCCAAGGGATGCGCTGGCCGCCCTTCCCAGAGCCCCCATTGGCCTGGAGCAGCAAACCGCGGCCAGTGGGAGCCGCGATCGGCCAAACCTGCAGACGCGGCAGGTCTGGCCCTCCAGGGGCTTTCCCTGAACAAACGGCGGGCCAGCTTTGAGAACCACTGCACTAAGGGATCCAGACAAGTTTCCTGCTGCAGTAGATTACTCCTCTCTATAGTTCATTTTTGAAAATCTCTACTTCTGAAACATTCATTCAAATATAGCAAACCCGTGTACAAAAAAAAAAAAATCAATCATCAATGGTCTGCATATGCAGTGCACTTCATCTTGACATATACAAACTGATAAAGATATGAACAAATTTTAGAAAGTCAGATTAGGTCTCTAAATCAGTCAGTATGCCTTCAAAAGGTTAAGAATGTCACAAATAGTGACACAGAGAAAACGTAAGATATTTGTTTGAAGAAAAATTTTTAAACTGATTAATCTTCCTTTTGCATTATAGCTAAATACTTCAGACTTTAAAAAGAAGACAGAAGATATTATCATGGATTTCTTTTTCAAAAAGAAAATAGCTTAAGGAATTAAAAGATTACATGTTAGAAAGTAATTTGACACTTTCCACCCAAGATATTTTAAGTAATACTGAAGCCACCAGTTATAAACCCAGGCAAACTAACAGTGATAATTTATAACAACAACTGTGGTACACTTTAAGTGATTACCCTGGGATTGTACTGTGTGTGTTTTTGAGGAACACATCCTTTACTCCACTTTGAAACAGCAACATACAGAGAAAAAAATATTAAAAGATGCAGAAAGAACTCGTAATGTGTGCAAACTAGTAAAAAAACAACAAAAACTAAATTCTATAATGAAAGACATTAAAAGCCATCTTACCCCTACAGGGCTCTGTGCTTTAATATCACCATCCTCCACTATATGCTTCTGATTAATTGATGTTGGTTGAAGTACATTCTTAGTGGCCTGACCAGAAGAAATTATCTGTACTCTTGTGAGGTACACATTCTCCAGGAGGCTACACAGAAGTGAAGTGACTACACAGCAGGGTAAGCCCATTCAGGCAGGAAGTAAATCCTCTGTGCAAGATCAAATGGGATGAGAGGGGGAGTACATCTGCAGCAGAAAGCAGTGGAGCTGCTCAGAGGAAGAGAAGTTTATTTAAATAAACTCCTAGTCTCCTGTGAACCACTATTCTGGGTCTGGTTTGCATCTCTCATACACCCCAGTACACTGGCACTCCCACAACCCCATGATTGGATCAATTCCTCTTTACCACAACCCAAATGAATAAATAATAATAAATTAACTGATCAGAAGTCCTGATAGCTATTTTAAATTACAATAAAAGTGACCAACCTTTAGTTTTAAGGTGGGGGTGAAGGGAAGATGGCAGGAGAGATTTTCCTGCTGGACGTAGGCAACACTGCACATCTCTAAAGTCACAAGACTATCAGCAAGAAAAGAAAAGGAGTACTTGTGGCACCTTAGAGACTAACAAATTTATTAGAGCATAAGCTTTCGTGAGCTACAGCTCACTTCATCGAATGCATCCGATGAAGCGAGCTGTAGCTCACGAAAGCTTATGCTCTAATAAATTTGTTAGTCTCTAAGGTGCCACAAGTACTCCTTTTCTTTTTGCGAATACAGACTAACACGGCTGCTACTCTGAAACCAGCAAGAAAAGAGGAAGACTCTTTTCAATCAGGAAAGCCACCTCTACCGCTGTTTTAGGAGTGCCCAATCTCTGGCACAACTTACACCATCTCTTCCCAAGTTCTGTGCGGGAATTGTCAAACAAGAAATCATACTCTGGCAATACAACCTCTTTAAAGTTTCCTCTGACAAAGAGGAACCTCACCCTATTGGGTTGGGAGGGTAAGAGAGGAGGAATCATACCGAATATCCATCTTCAAACAACAAATTCAAGAGTTCAATTGCCACACAGAGTCAATGGACTGGGCAGTTTGTAACAGCCTTTGGGAACGAAGTAGTCTTGAAGAGGAGTATAACAACCCAGTGGGTGAGCATACCCTGGGAGTAGGCTAGTAGAATCTTACTGGACCAGCCAAAACAAGGCAAATGTAGAAGGAAGGGAGGGAGGGAGACAGAAAAATAATGTGATAGCGCTTCCTCAAAAGAATTTCAGGTTTACCCAGAAATTTTCAGATAAAGTATATCCACAAGATGAACACACACAGAAAAGTAACAAAAAAAATGCACACACACACACACACACACACACATAGTGTCACAATTCACACTCATGGGAGGGGAGAAAGAAAAGGAGGACTTGTGGCACCTTAGAGACTAAAATTTATTTGAGCATAAGCTTTCATGAGCTACAACTCACTTCATCGGATGCATTCGGTGGAAAATGTATATAAATCTCCCCACTGTATTTTCCACCGAATTTTCTCTAAGGAGCCACAAGTACTCCTTTTCTTTTTGCGGATACAGACTAACAAGGCTGCTACTCTGAAACCCGTCATTATGGCGGGGGTAGGGGAAGAGGAAAGGGAAGCTGTGTTAACATGGGGACTTCAATTTGAGTGACATACTGGAGGTCTGATGCTGCCAATACTAAAATACTTGGAATTTCTAAACATTATAGATGACAATTTCCCAACTCAAAAAACATTGCAATCAAACATAAGGGAAGTCTGTTAAGAAAAAGTCTAATAAAGAGGAATTGATCATAGAACTAAAAATTAAAAGGCAGCTTAAGTACAAGTGATCATAACTTAATCACATTTTATCATGCACAAGCAGTATGTACAATGTGCAGACCAGTAACATCTATTTGGAGCTTTAACACGGCCAGTTTCACAAAGCAGACAGCAAGTATGAGTCAAATCAGATGGGAGGAAGAATTTAGTCAGAAAAAAATGATAATGCGAATCATTAAAGAACTCCTTATTAGATGCCCAAAAAGCCACAATTGAGAAAGCAATTGTGCTGGTTAGAAAACTGACCTGGTTTAGAAGTGAAGGGAAGCTAGCTATAAAAAAAACAGTATTTAACAAATGGAAGAAAGGGGGAATTGATAATAATGAATATTAATCAGAAATTTAATTGTAAAAATTGATAAGGGAAACCAAGGCACTCAAGTAGAAATCTATGGCTAGCAGAATTAAGAACAAAGAGTTTTTAAAAATATATTATGAACAAAAAGAATCCTGACAACCGTACACGTCCATTACTAGATGGAAATGGTAGACCTATCAATAATAATGCAGACGAGGCAGAAGTAGCCAAAAATCTATTTCTGTTCTTTTTCCAAATACAGATGTGATAGTCTCAGATTATAACAGGTTTCAGAGTAGCAGCTGTGTTAGTCTGTATTCGTAAAAAGAAAAGTACTTGTGGCACCTTAGAGACTAACAAATTTATTTGAGCATAAGCTTTCGTGAGCTACAACTCACTTCATCGGATGCATTCGGTGGAAAATACAGTAGGGAGATTTATATATACACACACACAGAGAACATGAAACAATGGGTTTTATAAAAAAACTAAACAACCCATTGTTTCATGGTCTGTGTGTGTGTGTATGTATATATATATATAAATAATCTCCCCACTGTATTTTCCACCGAATGCATCCGATGAAGTGAGCTGTAGCTCACGAAAGCTTATGCTCAAATAAATTTGTTAGTCTCTAAGATGCCACAAGTACTTCTTTTCTTTTCTCAGATTATGGTGATTCTACCAGTATCACTAAAGGATGTTAAACTGAAGCTACTGAAGTTAGACCATTTTTAAAATCAGCAAGTCCAGACAACTTTCAACTCAAAGTTTTAATGAGCTGGATTAGGAGCTTGCTGGACCATTAATGTTGATTTTCAGGTCTTGGAACACTCAGGAAGTTCCAGAAGACTGGAAGAAAGCTAATGTGCCATTTTTTAAAACAGGATGACCAAGATAATTACAGGCCTGTATGCCAGACATCAATCCCAGGAAAAATAATGAGACCTGATTAAAAAAGAACTAAAAAAGAGGGTAATGTAATTAATATAAATCAAGATGGGTTTATGGAAAATAGATCACTGATAACTTTTGCAGATGACAAAAACTGGGCGAAATGGTAAACAACAAAGAGGTCATTGATTCAGAGCGATCTAGATCACTTGGTAAACTGGTCACAAGCCAACAATATGCATTTCAATAGGGTTAAATGTAAATATCTAGGAATAAAGAATCTAGGCCATACTTACACAATTGAAGACTCTAACCTGGGAAGCAGAGACTCTGAAAAAGATTTGGGGGCAGTGATGGATAAGCAGTTGAACATGGGCTCCCAATACGACACTGTGAACAAAAAAGCTAACAAGATCCTGAGATGCATAAATAGGGGAAACTTGAGTAGGAGCAGAGAAGTTAATTTATCTCTATTCTTGGCACTGGTATAACTGCTGCTGGAATACAATGTCTGGTTCTGGCGTCCACAATTCAAGAAGGCTGTTGATAAATTGGAGAGGGTTCATAGAAGAGCCATGAGAACAATGAAAGGATTACCAAACATGCCTTATAGTGCTGACTCAAAGATCTCAATTTATTTAGATTGAACAAAGAAGGTTGGGGGTGACTTGATTACAGTTAATAAGTATCTACACAGGGAACAAATATTTAATAATGGGTTCTTCAAGCTAGCAAAGAAATGTGTAACAGTCCAATAGCCGGAAGCTAGACAAATTCAAACTGGAAATAAGGCATAAACCTAATAGGTGAATAAGTAATCACTGGAACAATTTATTAAGAGTCCTAGTGGACTCTCCATCACTGACAATTTTTCAATCAAGACTGGATATTTTTCTAAACAATGTGCACTCAAATTATTTTGGGGAAGTTCTATGACATGTTATACAAGAGGTCAGACTAGATAATCATAATGGTCCCCTCTGGCCTTGGAATCTATGAAAGTTTAAAGTAGATATAAATTTTAATAAGTACACATTTAGGGTTTTAACTCAATTGTTTTGAAATAGAAAGCATTTATCCAGTAGGCTGCATAGCAAGTTTAGTTTAAAGCACAGCCCATAAAATACTGGAAAGCTTAAAAAAAATATGACAAGGGAAAACAGAAAAAGGACAGGAGACAAAATGTATAGGAAAATGAAGGGATTGTGACAGTTGCCATAAGGGGTCACTGCAGAGTGGGAAAAATTAAGGGATACTGAACTGATTTAAATGGGAAATTGTTGAGCACTGGTTCCCAAACTGTGGTCCACAGAGAGCCAGCTAGTGACTTTGTGCTGGATGGCTCCTCCTTGTTTCCAGCTACTAAATTCATATGGAAAAAAAGCTAAAAATACAATACATTCCTAAAATTACTTTTCCATGTAAGCAACTGCTGTAGTTGCCAGAGATGTTATTCTATTGCCAGGTGGAGAGGGAGCTGATCTACATGATCAGGAATAGGTAAGAGATGTTCCATGAGACACTGTCCTACTAAAAGAAGGTCCAAACTATGTAAAAATTAGAGAAGGTGGGATTTCGTATGTTTTACTATACAACAGATATATAGATATATAAAATCTTAAATTTAACATGTGAGAAGTTTGAGCACTTCCCTAGCTTGTTACAATATCTATTGCAGGCAGTATCACCAGCAATTAAGATACATCTTTGGGGAAAAAAATATAGCCAAATGGTAGAGATACTTAAAAAAAAAAAGCGAAGGTGGGGGTGTATTAAAACTTTTAATGCAATCTTAAAAGTGTTTAGGTCTCTCAAATACAGAGATCCATATTCTCTCTCAAGTTACATAATTTGCCTTGATAATAATGCAGTCTGCACAATGATCAAGAAACTTTTACACCAGATTCTTCATGAGGTACTGTTCTTTGTAAATGGTAATGGTACACTTTCCCCTCCCTGCAACCCCTCCAACTTGGCTTCTGCTACTACCCATGATATTTGGTATATTACACACACGCCCGTAGGGCATGATCCAAAGTTTATTACGGTGAGTGCGATTCTTTCCATAGGACTGAACCAAAGCCCACTGAATATAGACTACACTAATACCTACTAAAGCACGGAACTTAGGTTTCGTATACTCCTAAATCCACCTTTACAGGATCTCTGAAATCCATCGCTTATTTGTCTGATGTGTATATGCAAAAGCTTATCTATATCCATGTTCTCACCAGCACAATTCTCATTGACGTAAAAAGAACTTTTGCCCTGGGTAAGGACTGCTGGATAGATCACACTGTAACATCATTCCATGTAAAAAAATCTAACAAAATTTTAAATTTGTAAGTGCTCACAAGCAGTAAACTATATCACACAAAATAATTCATTTTAAATTTCTTGTTGCTAAAATAGCCAAAGGCCACAGTAGTCTATATGATGTGGAATTTCAGTTTTGAAAGCAATTTTCTGTACTTCTGTGACTCAAAGCTATCTGAAATCACTAACTCCTATTGGTCTCAGATTTTCATATGCACAAAACTACTGACTACATTTCTCAGTTTTTGAAAGAAATGTTTCAAGTTGCCACAGCAATTGTCTGCTAATTATTCAGGCACACATATATGTCAATAACACGTTTCTTTAAAACGCGCAGATTTTCACAAATATGCTATACAAGTGCTTAGTAAGTTTAAATAAGTTTAGGCTTACAAATAATGAAGTGGTCTTAGCAATTTGGCTGGTACTGCTCCTCCTTCTGAATAAATATTGAGACTCTACCCTACCATAGCATAAAGGGGTACTATCGTACTGGAGAGTCTTTGGATGTGACATAAAAATCAGGGTCCTGACAATCTGTGGTCAACCAAAGATCCCATGGCATTTCACATATGAATAGGGCTGTCCTATTCCCCACAGATACTAGCCAAATTCCAATTCAGGTAATTTTAGCCTAATATATCACTATATTTTCAGCTGGATAAAGTATTCTACACTTCGAGATCCTAAGATATTTGATATGGCTCTCATGCCTTGTTAAGCAGTTGACAAGTTTCACTTCACACCTGGCTGCATTTGAAGGGGGGGGGGCACGGAGAGGGGGAGTGTTAGAAAAAATAAAAACAGATTTGTACACATATCTATGGCCCAATCTTGCCTTGTGTGTATGTAAAATTCCCATTGAAAATCAATGGGAGCGTACCTGCATGTGGACTGGAGCCATAATTCGTACAAACAGTTTATTTAAGAAACCATCTGAGACCCATTTGGAGGAAAACATATCTATATCCTATTCAACATTTATCTTTAGCACATGTTCTGTAAGAATGAGTTGAGTTTCTGCAAGAAATCAAGTACTTTAGGATAAGAAATACTCTATTACAACTTATCTTTCTTCATCATATTGAGGAATCATCCCTGGCTGGTACGTTGATTTCATAATGTTTAAATATAATAGAAAATAAGTAAAGTTTAGGAAAAAAAACACTAGACTATGTCACCACTGCACAAAACTAAATGAAGTGATTTCTTATTGGACTATAAAAAAACATTTGCCAATAGTAAAGTTACTAAATGATTATCTATCAAGATCACAACATGAAATAATGCTATCTCAAAAACTACACTGAAAGACCAGACACTAAGTTAAATGTAATTCTTTCATTTTGCAAGACAGATTGAAATCCAATACATGATGGAGGCAATGATACTTTGTCATTAGTCCAACAAATTCAGAGAACAGTAAAACCCCAGTTCATACATTTTCTGTACGAGTTGCTAAAAGAGGTTTCCACTAAGCCCATTAGTGATGACTTTACATTTGCTTTAAAAAAATATATATAGCAGTACATAGTATACTAAAATGATTGCTTTGTTATAAGAGAAAGGATTCAGAAAAACAAACAAATGTGTCTGTTGTAAAAACTGCAAGCCTTTTAGATTCAGTTCAAAGTGCTCTTTCTTCATTTATGTACAGACTGGAATTTTATATTTACCTCAGCAAATCAGCCCACTAATAAGCATCAGTCATCAACACCTAAGTAAAGGCCTGCCATTTGAAACAGCTTTGATGTGACTGAAGACTCTCAGTCATAAGTATGACAGAACAGCTTAGTTATTAAAACGTTTTATGTAGCAAAGCAATGTTCATCCTAATTGAGTGAGTGAAATACTCTTTTAACACTATTATTACAAAGCCACTTCCCTGCACAGTGCTTTCATATGTAACTACCTGAATTACATCCTGAGATCCAGCACAACTATATCAAATCTTCTTATAACATTTTCTTACACATATACTTTTGTCAAGCAACCAAAACAATAAAGCCGACTGTCATTTTTACTACCATTTCCTTAGTTAATCTGATATTGAAATGTACTGGAATTCATTATAAAAACTGCATGCCATCAGCTACTTCTCTCAAACTTTCTTTTTACAACACGATAGAATGGACCTTTCCCACATGCAATGCTGGAAATCAGTTGGCAGAATTGGATTAGAACTATCCATCTGCATTTAGTCTGACTTCCCATGCAAGAGGTACTATTGCAGGGGCTCCCTTAAGTACTGCTGCACAACTCTGGCATAATTCCAATATGACCGTTATGTCAAGCTGCCAGATAAGAATTCTGGAGCAGCCATCTGAAAACTATTTTACAAAATCTGAGCTACAAGGTAACAGGGTTTTCTTTGCCTACATCAATACTAATTTTAAAGCAAGTTTTAACTCACTATAAATAAACCTAACTGACAGAAAGGCAAAGCATAAAGTCAAAAAATGTTTGATAACCAACTCCACTTCATTAAGTTTCCTCTTAATGTCATAACCAATGGCCAGACAAAAAGATCAAGATCTGCAATGTTTGTACTTAACATTTTTCTCAAAGTTACCAATTTGTAAGGAAAAGAGTCACACTAATAACTGTCACCAAAAAGATATTTTCCAGGATTGTAAACAAATTGCAACTCAATAACTTTGCCTACATTTCATTAGTGCTGTATTTTTAGCAAACTTCTCCTGATCGCCACCACTATCATTTAAGTGATAACAAATATTTGCATCTACAAACAATGGTATTTATGTCCTTTATGTCAAAAATCAAGCTAAGTATTCACCTCCAAGGAAAAACTGAAAAATTACCTCTGGTCCTCTATGTAATTTCCATATGCATTTCAAATTAATAAAATCCATGTAAACTTACCTACAGTTTGGAGGAGGGTCTAATGTAATTTCTGCAAGTTCTTTCTGAATTCTTAAGAAAAAAGAAACAGAAGTTATATACAGAAGTATAAAGACAATACTTTTTCTTAAATGGATTTCCTCCAACTTTATGAAAAATCTACTGTTAATACTACAATATATAGTTCATTCTCATCTGTAATGGAAAGTTGATGTCAAAGTTTCATGAAACGGCTTAACAAAATATTTGACGAAAGTCAGGCTGCAATGTTTTTTTGTGTGTGGCACACACAATCTAGTCAGACTCAGCTCGTACATCTTATTTAAAAAATTACCAGTGTTTTTCAGAAAGGATGCCTCATGTACCAGCCTCATAAAAGAGCCAAATTATGTCCTTCTGTGGACAGGCCTATTATGGTAAGGCAATGCACACATTTAAAAAACTGACCATATTTTTAAAAACTAGGGGTCAAAAGATACAGACTTCATAGGCTGATTTTCATATGTTTGAGTACCCAGCATCTCTGAAAACAGACTCATAACCCAAGAACTGTGAGAATTCCACACATCTTGGTACATCGTAGAGAGGGCTGGACCCATACGCCATGCCCCAGAACCATAGTACAGCTATCCTCTATGGCATTAGATTTCCTTATCCTCCCCACCTGTGCTGGGCCAAACCAGCCCTCTTCCCCCAAAGGAATTTAAAAGCAAAGCAGGAGTCTACACATCAGTTTAGGAATCACCACCAGTTTATGTAAGAAAATTCCTATAGATTTGGCAGGGCAGCATTCCATCCATGGAGGTTCTCCAGACCACACACCCTGTAAACCTAGTCACATCCATCCAAAACCTGACGACAAAGGTGTTCACACCACAGCCTGGAGGGTTTTCTGCAGCATCAAGGGGAAAAAAGGAATAATTCAACATTGCTGAATGCTCTCCCCTCTTCCAGAGATCTGGGCTAAAGAAGCAGGTATCCATTGCTTTTATCATCTCAATGAAGAAAATTAGAGTGGCCAGATTACCTTTCCCCAGGATACATGCTAAATCTTAGCCACAGAGCTCAAGCATGGCCTAAGGTACATGTGTATCTTGTGTGTAGAATGCATGGTGGTGATTTATAACAAGCATGAGTAAAGAAACTGATTTCCCCAAGGTAAACAGTCAGGTATATTAGAGCACTCAAGATTAAAAATAAGCAATTTATTCTAATTCTAAACATAATATTAAGATCTAAATGCAGTCCTGGATGTGGAAGATAATCTCAAAGGCCCAGATTCTTAAAGGTATTTAGGCATTGGTGCACTCATCACCACAACTCTTAGGAGCTTTAGTAGCATAAATCTCATTTTCAAACACCACAAGTCTAAATTCCATCGACAGTCAGTGTCTATATGCCTTTTGAAAATGAGATTGAGATTTCTAAAACAGTTAGGCAATGTTCAGCACAGCAATGACTAAATACCTTTTTAAAAACTGGGCCAAAACTACTATCAATACTCCCCTTGTTCCATTAAGAATGCATTTTGTGATTCATTTGTTTGTAGCCTAAGAAGGGAAAGGAACCAGCCAAAAATAAAATGCTACCTCCTATATTAGTCCTAGTCTCATATCTTGGGGAGGATGTGCGCGCACATGTGTGTATGAGATTGGGGGAAAATTTACAAGATACTTCTGTGCAGGGAGAGAAATGAAATATGTTTGATGATTCCAACTGCTAGAGAATGTAAATACTTCACTATATTGTATATTTCAGTAGAAGGTATCTCAATGAAAAAACATGAATTAATTTTTCTTAACTGATATTTGGAAAAAAGTAATTAGAGAAATGCTAAAAAATCCACTAAAAAAAAGAAAAGAAAATATGACAAGTTTAAGTGGCTCAACATACCAAACACTACCATTTAAAAAAAAAAAATATTTGCCGGACATCTCACCCCTTCTCTCCCCCCCCCACCTTTATCCCCTCAAAAAAGAGTTCCATATTTAAATTATCCTTTTTCCAGTTCAAAAATTATATAAAGTGCAAATTTAAGCAAAATGGGAAACTCTCTCATTTAGATCATGTGAACACCTAAGGAACATAGAAATCTCCTTCAGTTTTGTGGTCTATGGATTTTTCTCTCTGGCAAGTTGTACAGAATGGCTCTGAAAATGCACCACTTCAGAACTACACCGGGGGGGGGGGCGGGGAGAAGGAGAGACTTTTTTGGCCCAAGGGCCACATCCAAGAATAGAAATTGTATGGCGGGCTCTGAATCCTCAAAATTGGGGTTGAGGTGTGGGAGGGGATCAGGGCTCTGGGGTGGGGCCAGAAATGAGGAATTCAGAGTGCAGGAGGAGGCTCTGGGGCTGGGGGTGCAGGAGGGTGCTCTGGGTTTGGACAGAGGACTTCGGAGGGTGGGAAAGGGATCAGGGCTGGGTCGGGGGGCATTAAGGGCTCTGGCTGGGGGTGCAGGAGAGTGCTCTGGGCTGTGATCAAGCGTTTTGGAGAGCAGGAGGGGGATCAGCGGTGGGGTAGGGAGGTATGGGGGCATGGGGGGAGGCTTGGAGTGCACGCTCCTGGCAGCACTTACCTCAAGCGGCTCCCAGAAGCAGAAGCATGTCCTTTCTCTGGCTCCTATGCGGAGTTGCGGCCAGGCAGTGCTGCACGCTGCCCCATCCACAGGCCCACCCATGCAGCTCCCATTGGCCACAGTTCTCGGCCAATGGGAGTTGCGGGGGTGGCAGTTGGGGCAGGGACAGAATGCAGATTGGAGCGCCCTGGCTGCTCCTACGCATAAGAGATGGAGGAGGGCCATGCTGCTGCTTCCAGGAGCTGTATGGAACAGCCCCTGATCCTGCTGGAGCACCGGAGTGGGGCAAGCCCCAGATCCCGCTCCCCAGCAGGAGCTCAAGGGCCAGATTATAACGGCTGGCAGGCCATAGTTTGCCCGCCCTGGACTACATCCTCACTTTGAACACACATATACAGCAGCTGATACTTCATCATAAGGAGTATGAAACATCAAGAAGAGAATGAGAACAGATATTGCCCCGTGTCCTAAACCACAAGTCTTCCATTTTCAGTATCCTTCCACATCTAACCTCCTCCCCTTCATTCCAGAAGGGAAAGGGGAAGTTGTGGATGTCTCTCCTGCCCTCACCTCATATCAGGCCCTAGTACAATGATTAGGGTCTTCAGGTTGATATAGATAGATCTGATTCTTTAAAGGATGTGGTTCAGATAAACATGAGAATATTTGTCCATAATAGTATTAACTGCTATTTGTTTTGCTTTTTCTGGCCCCTAGACGATGAGCAGAAGCAAGAATTTCATTGGGGATGAGGTGGAGGGAAGAAATCACAGTACCTTGCACCTCTAGCCACAAAAATGAAACCGCATGCTACCTTGTATTTAAGTCCTGAACATGTGTTACTGTAGCAAGTGGTTGAAACAAATACGAACTGCATTTGTATTTTATTGTTGAAATTGCATGTAAATGACCAGATCATGTCCCAAAAATCCCAATACTGATTGCCTTCTACATGTAGATCTCCTTTACTACACACCAACCATGCTAGTGCTGCCACTACCCTGTTGACTGTCTCTCTGGTGAGCGCCTTTCAGAAACAGGTAATGAAGGGGAGGCACATAATTCCTTGTTCAGGATAAATCCCATGGAGCTAGTAAAGGATATACAGACTCTAGCAGTATAACCTATTCTGCAGGGATCCTTCAATGGTGGGAAACCCTAGTAGCATAGCTTCAGTGGAGCTATACCACCTGGGAGTGGAGTGGATAATCCAGAGACAGCAGAGAGGCATAGGAACCAACACACAGATTGCTCAAGCCTCTGAAGGATCCCTCAGAAACCACAGGGTTTCCTTCCTCCCCCTTGGCAACTATCTCTATGGATTTTGTTGCCAACAGATTTTCTGCCCAAATGTATTTATATTTAGCAATGCCAGGCTATATAATAAAAAATGAAAATAGGTATCAGTTATTAGTACTTATTAGTACTATTATGTTACTACTTGACTAGTGAGAGAGAACCATGCTCCAGTAGTCAGAATCCAGGACTGCACCAGGAACATGCAATTTGCAATGTCACACTGATGCTCCTTTTATGGTCTTAGAAAATTCAAGCTCTCTCTCTCCGTGCTCCCCCATTTTACAGATGGGGAAAAATACTTATCTACCCTGAAAGGATCAGCTAATCTAGGACAAGCTTTTTCAAAATGAAAAGTGCTCTCAAATACTAATAAATATGAGGCTGTGGGGAACTACTGCTGTAAGACTAGCAGGATTGCTTGCTGTCACTTGTAAAGTAAGGATTCTGTAGCATTTTTATGAGGAAAAGATTGAGGACTGAATACTCTAGAGGCGCTCAGGTCCTACTATTTATTGCCATGTAGTCACTCTTCCTAGAAATTCATTTTATTGCTTCCATTTTTCTGGGCTTTGTGCCTCCCTTCACATAAACATTAGGCAACCCAAAAACCCAGATTGGAGAAAATTTAGACCACATTTTAAAACAGGGCAAACCCTATTATACATTTCACTCTTTCAAAAGTTGTGACAGAACAGCGTCCTTGGAAATTGAACTAAGAATGGCTGTTTAAGGAGAACAGAATATATTAGGCCCACTTATAAATGCCAACTTAAAAAAAAGTCATGGAGTTGTTTTCCTTTTTCAGTATTTTCTCGGTCACTTGTGGCTTGTCAAGTACAATATTGGTTGCCAAATTTATTTAAAATACTATTCTATTATGGCAACCCATATATCCCTAACTTATCACTCTTCTACTGGAACCACACAAAAACCCACTAAATGGGGGTGAGGAGAAAAGAGAAAGAAGGAAAAACAGAAATACAAGTCAACACAAAATGCTGACAGAAGAAAACTCATCGAAGTAAGATGAGCATCCTATGACTGCAACATTTGCAATTAAATTAACCACCAAAAACTAAATTAAAATAATGTTGATAATGTTACACAAACTATAATACTCAGGAATACAGGGAAGCACAAAATGCCTCATACTTCCCTCAAAATCAAGTCATTTTAGGGAGCATTAAATTGCTGAGGTAGCACCCTAAAGAGTATATATATATTATAGAACATCTTGGAGCACATTTCACACGTAACTGAACATTTCCTTCTATTGATTTATATAAAAATAATATTGCTGAAGTGACTTTTATAAGTAGTAAAATTTTAGAATCAAATTTATAACAGCAAGAAAATTTGTATTACAACAACTCTTTAGATTTTAATTCTAATCTGAGATACACAGGGTAATTACTCAGGATAACGTATCTAAAATAAGATTGCTACTTCACTTCCACGTGCACAAATACATTTTTCAAGTGTGTGACAATGCATGGCTTCCAAACTGAGATCAGAATGAAGCCTGCAGTCTGTAGACTATAATTTAGCACTTGGAATAAGACTAAGCTCCAGAGCTGTATTAGTTTTCCAGTGCTGTCTAATAATTATAATTCATGTAAAAGCTGGATGCTTTAAATTATTCTGCTAACTTCAATTGTGTGATTCCAAAATTATTTTAGAGTTATTAAAAACAGTTACTGGATGAATTGTCCTCCATTATGCAAACGTTATTGGGATTTTAGACTAACAACTGGATTCAGTGGGGTTACATGCATGTAACAGAGCAGAAATCGGTTTCCGCAAAATATTGGTGCAGTCTTTCTCCACAATCAACTGGTAAAACTCACTATTATTTTTGAAGAGATGAACATTTCAAGTGAACTGCTATACCTCTAATCCTGCAAGTAGTCCTATTAAGTTGTGTTTACAAAAAACACACTCTAAAGCAGTGTTTTTCCAAGTTCGGGTCACGACCCAGTACTGGGTTGCAGCATGTAAGGTCCTGGGTCGCCTTGCTCAGCACGCAGGGACTCGAGCATCTCTGGTCAGCAGCGTCAACCGGTTGTTAGAAGTACCATTGGCGGTGCTTCCCAGCTAAGGCAGGCTAGTGTCTACCTGTTCCAACACTGAGTTGTGCCCCAGAAGCGGGCAGCAGTGGGTCTGGCTTTAAGGCAGGGGGGCCAGAGGGCTCTGTGTGCTGCCCCACCCCAAATATCGGCTCCGCACACAGCTCGGGGCGGGGAGTGCCTGCAGGCATGAGCTGCTTGCATGCCTCTGCCTAGGAGCCAGACCTGCTGCTGGCTGCTTCCGGGGCACAGCGCAGTCCATGGTGCGAGGACGGGTGGGAAGCTTGCCTCTGCACCCTGGCACCACCGCTGACCGGGAGCCACTAGAGGTAAGTCAGCGCCCCAACCCTCACTCCAATCCCCTGCCACCGCCCTGAGACCCCCCAAAACCCAGAGCCCCTCCTGTACCCCAAACCCTTCAGCCCCAGCCCAGAGCCTGCACCCGAAGCCCAGAGCCCTGACTTCCTCCTGTACCCCAACTCCCTGCCCCAGCCCAGAGCCCCCTCCACACCCTGAACCCTCATTCCTAGCCCCACTAGGCAGCCCTCACAGCTGCATCCCAACCCTCTTCCACACCCGAGCCCCTCCCACATCCGAGCCCCTCACCCCCAGCTTCATTGGCTGCGGGCACCACCAATTTTCTTCAACTGGGTCCCCAGAAAAAAAAGTTTGAAAACCACTGCTCTAAGATGTTTGTCTCAATATCTCATATTGAGAGGTAAGTACCTTTAAAATTTTATTTTTATTCCAAGCTACTCCTTGCAAGTGGTAAATAAAAAAGCAACAGAACCCTATAGCAGTTTATTTTCTTCCCCATATTCTTAAAACATTCCAACTGATTTTCACACGTTTCAAACAGCCACCTTATCAAGCTAAGAATTTGTATATTAAATTTTCAGCCTAAATAATTCATAAGTGGAGTTACAAGCCCCTGAAAATGGGGTTTGGATAAGAAAGTAGAAACAACTTTAACTGAAGTGACTCTGCAGTTACCAATGTTGATAAGACTAACATCTAAATAAGTCTCTTACTACTTTACAGAATTATTAAACTACAAGTTTATTTGAACATATCCAAACAATTTTAAGAAGCATAGTTCTTGGAAAACATTTCAACTTTCAGATTCATAATTTTTTTTATATACTATACATGTAAAACTGCTGTTTTACAGTCTGATTGGCAAACATATCTGTCTGCAATTGGAATAATTAGTTTCAGCAGAAACCACTAGCAGATATGATTAAATTTTAAAAGGTTTAAGTAATTTTATCACTGCTAAATGCATGTTAATAAGAGCTCTAAGCTTTGAAGACACAGAACTAAGAATAAATAGCCCAACTGCTATCATAAATTTTTTAATACAGTAGTGTCACAGGCCCCAGTCGGAATCATGGTATCATTGTGCTGGGCACTGTACAAACACAGGAATGTGCAGAACCTATTCTAATGTGGCTACAAGACACAACAAGTTGATGTAACAATAGGAGATATGTGAGCATAGGCAAGGTTAGAAGCAGTAGCAACTACAAAGACCAGGTATTTGCACAATTTTATAGTTCTAAGTTATTGATAGTCGTTCTTCTCCCTTTAGTTATAAAATATAAAAAAAAGAGTTAGATATTAGTAATCCCCATTGATCTTCTGCCAACTGATAATGGCTAGATAATCTTCTGTAAGCATCATGGTAGAAGTGGACCTTGAGGAAAGATTTGAAAGGCGGGGAGGGAAGCGGGCATTGGCGCCACAGACTACATAAAGGAAGATTATCCTTGAATAAAATGAAAGCCTGAAGATAAACAGAGAAGTGGACAAAATGCGTGATCAATACTGGCATCACTGGCAGGATGGAGAGTGACTCATGAAGATACCGGAGTAGGTACGTAGAGAGGTTTAGATCTGTGAGGCTGGTACAAATAAATTATATACTATCAAGTCAAAGTAAGGTAAAATGTATGAATTAAAATGTACACACACTAGTATTTGCAGCCTATGAATATGTACACACCATATTTAGAAGAAACGCCAAATGAACACAATGGGGGCCTGATTCTCCTCTCCTTTATACTAGTTTTACAACAGTAACTCCTAATTTAGACTGGTGTAAATTAGTGAAGAATCAAGCTCAGAGTTCTGCATGAGTTAGGTCTGCACATTTGGGTTCAATATAAACTCTTAAAATTGTTTTGTATTTGGGTTCCCTTTAATAGGTTTTGAACATTGCTGCCTAAAGTAATACTGATGTGACATGGCTACACTGTTAATGCAGGCTTCCTTTGCACAGTCCATGCATGCCAATGATCCAATGACTGATGTGACGGAGTGGGGTCATTTCAATAGCTATTCTCCAAATCTACTATTCCTCTCAGGAATGGGAAAAAAAAACACAAAAACAGAATTAAGACATAACACAGTTTAATGTAATGAAACGAAAACATTTGTTCATTCCATCATTTCTGACTTGACCATCTGGGACAAGAAAATGCAGTACTTTGTAGTGATAGGTATTACAGTACTCTCCTAGCACGCTGAATTACTGACTTGTCTGAAATGTTTATGGTTAATTAACTCTAAGTTACACTGACAAGTTTCTCTCTCTCTCTCTCACACACACACACACACACACACACACTTCATAAGAATACAAAAAACTGAGTTTTACTAAGAATAAAACAGTGTCAGTTTCCATCATGCAAGCTAATATTAAACCCATGTGAAAACAAACCAGTTTGCCAAAAAATAAATATATTTTTTTAAAAAGTAGCAGCAGCAGCAGCATACAGGTCACATTGCGACCCCAATCAAAGAACTAATGTACAAATTCAATCATACTGTAATAAAACATTAAGAAAATGAATTAGGCTGATGCCCATCCAAAAAAAAAAAAAAGCTTCAAAGAGCAGGGTACCTTTTAGCACTAGTTGATAGTTTAGCAGCTGTTTTGCTAGAGATCTTGCCCTCCTTTTTCTTGGGTTGAACCTGCTCCCTTTCTTGCTCTTGCTGAACACCCTCACGTTGATCTCCATCAGAGCTTCCTCCACTAGTGCTTGGGCTATCATCAACTCTTTGCCCTTCAGTGGACATTTTAGACTCTGGGCTAAAAAACAAAGACGAGTAAGGAGTCTCTTCTTAAAATGTCTGATAACTTTAGTAACAATACTATGCTTTTTTTTTTTAAACTAGAGATATATAGGGTGAAGAAATTACTTGCATAATATTGTACTCTTTATATTGCAGTATTTTAGTCTGCAGTATTGAAGAATCTAGCCACAAACGTCTACAGAGTAACTGAAGAGATAGACATTTTACATCAACTACAAAGTATACAACAAAATATGAAAAGCCTTTTTACATATATGAAAAATATTGAAAGGGAGATATCCAGAATAAATGCTAAGTGGAAAACAAAACCAAATGAATAAGACAATCAATCGAGGCTTAATGGAGTGGATAGCTCAAGGGATTAGTGATGGGAGGAAGAGTCTTTCACCTCTAAGACATTGGTTCAAATCAGGCCCCTTTTGTTAGTAACTGGCAGTCATTACTATTTTAAGACTATTCATTAGCCCACAGGTAAAAAGTCTAGGCTAACCAACTCCCAGTGGATGGGTTTCCACTTCACAGAATTCATTTTGGTTGGCACACTTGATAGAGAAAGCTTATAAGGACATAGAAATGAAATGCATCCGATGAAGTGAGCTGTAGCTCACGAAAGCTTATGCTCTAATAAATTTGTTAGTCTCTAAGGTGCCACAAGTACTCCTTTTCTTTTTGCGAATACAGACTAACACGGCTGCTACTCTGAAACCAGAAATGGAACTATCTTTCATAGCTAGAGATGATACTCCCACACCAGGGAGTAAGCACATTGGTGGGAAAACGTAAGGAAATCTGTACTGCTAAAGCCTGTTTGTGAGCAGAGGACATCAGACGACAAAGCTGTCAATGAACACTAGTCACCGAGAAGTCTAACTTTATTATCTCAGTATATTTTATCTCACACTTGTAACATTTAGCTATATTCTTCTTTTCCTCCTTCACTTTAATAATTGCATTTCTTCAACTATAGACTGTTTAAATTAAAATGGTTGTAATTAATATTATGACTTCTCTAACTGTTGTAAATGAGGCTTTTTCTTGGGGGTTAGATCTAAGATTGCCAGATGTGGTGGCAACAATTGCTGACTGAATCTATTTGAAACCTGAAGCAATACTAGAAGGTCCCTCTTTACCTCAGTGACACCACTGTGTTCTCTTTGTGATATTCTAATAAAAGAACAACTTTAATAGCATATAGGGCCAACTTTTGCTCAGTTACATCTGTGCAACCTACATGAACTCAGTGGAATTATACAGATGTAATTCACATCAGAATCTGACCTACAGTGCACGAGGTTTATGTTCAATATTGTTTTAGTCTGTGAACTTTGTCTCATTTATCCTTTTAGCCATATACAGAAACCATACGCAGAACACCAGTTACAGAAAACTGTACATCTCAATTATAATATGCTGCAATATTCTCTCAAGAGAATAAACCAGGATTCCAGACTCTGACTCTAAAACAGCAGCTCTCAAACTGTGGGTCAGGACCCCAAAATGGCTCCAACCCCATTTTAAAGGGGTCCTGAAAGTTGGCATTAAACTTGCTAGGGCCAAAGCCGAAGCCTGTGCCCCATCGCTCAGGGCCGAAACCTGAGGGCTTTAGCCCTGAGTGGCGGGGTTCAGGTTACAGGCCCCCGCCCCACACCTGTGGCTGAAGCCCTCAGACTTTGCTCCCACCACCCAGGGCAGTGGAGCTTGGGCAGGCTCAGGCTTCAGTCCCCACTCCAGTAACGTGTGTAGTAATTTGTTGTCAGAAAAGGAGGTTCCAGTGCAATGAAGTTTGAGAACCACTGCTCTAAAAAATATGATGTAAAATGTGCAATAGTTTGCTTATATAACCCACTAAAAGTTTATTAATAGTTTGTAACTGAACATTAGGATGGAAATATTCTACCCAGACAGTATTCCCAATACATATATGGAAGGAGGGCAGTGGAAAGAAGGAAAAACTTCACTGTCACTGAGGTGGCGCTGGAAGAAAGAAAAAAAAAGCAAACAAAGAACCAAAAATTGTGATAGTTGCCTACTGAAAAAAAAAAATTTTCTGCAGTTAGGAGCATTACCAAAATCTTAAATTTATCAAAAATATCATACGCTTTGCTTAAATAATGGCCTCCAATGGGGGCCCGATACTGCAAATGATTATTCATGTGAATGAATCCTAACCACTTTCATATGAATTAAGTCCCTTTGCTTAATTTATATGACTGTATCAAAGCAGTGAGGTTTGGTGGGGTTTAGAATTCTTAAAGAGAACACAGTTCATGATGATGGAAGCTAGAATAGATTAGCCTTAATCAGTATCAGCTCTTTTTTTTTTGTTTTGATTATAAAAATGATTACATTGTACAGACTTAGTGGTGCATTTAAGAATGGAAAATGATGCATTATTTGACTTCTATAGTTAACAGTAAACAATTCTTTTATTTCTTAAATTTTTCCCACAGCAGAGACATAACATTGTCTTTTCCATATTTCACATTTTACACAGATTAATCTTAGGTATCTACATCCCAGTTGTCAAATCTTAAGGGAGAAAAATAAAGCTTTAAGTTAACAAACAAGCTACTATAAATACACTGATAGTTTCAAGACCGAGTTACAATTATTAAATGAGACAAGGTGGGCAGGGTAATATCTTTCATTGGACCAACTTCTGCTGGTGAGAAACAAGCTAAAAGAAATTAGCTCACCCACCTTGTGTCTCCAATATCCTGGGACCAATATTGCTACAACTACACTGCATACAACTATTAAATGCACATTTTGACTTCGCAGCTACATATAGTTATATTTTCTGTTTCTATACAGAGGTAAAACAATCTTATATTTCCTTAACACACTTGAGATATTCTTTATTTGCTCTGCAAGTTTGGATATTGATCTTCCATTAACATTTAATTTTAGAATGAGAGGATTATCCACACAACATATGTATACTTTAAACTGTTGGAAAAAAAAAATCAGCAACATCTTTTAATGAAGTTTATGTCCACAGAAGGTCTGCTGTGGATGATTCTGCTATAAATATTACTATTATCCAAGAACTACTGCATTCACTTCATGAATTCAGGTTACTACTCAACAGATATATGCAGAAACAGTAGCCCATAATGTGTAATTACTGTAACAAGTAATGCCAGCTTTTACAACACGAAAACGTTTAAATCTGTCATTTGATGTCTGGCTATTTTCTTATTTCACTCTCAGAGGCAAATATTTTCTATACTGTCCCTTTTATTTCATTTAAATAAAAATCAAGTTATATTTTATTTAAGGATTGAAAGCTAAATTTAACCTCGATAAAAGAATATTTAAAAGGGTCTGTGAAGTCAGACCTTCAAATATGTGGCCAAAATAAGAAAAAACGAACAATAAGAGTGGAAAAATCGAAACGGGAATGACACTGTGGGAAAACATTTCAGTGCAATTACACAAACACACACAAAATATTTCTTGAAGCCAAACATCCCCTAGTCTCGTCTCAGTGCAAAGAGAAAAGAAAAAAGACTGTGTCCAATTCTCTGGATTGCTAAATTATGCCACATTCAAAATTTAAACCCTCTGCTGCCCTTGTGTTGAGAGAACTGGATGGAGGGAACAGAAGGGGGATTAAAAGTATTTCCCTGAACACACCATGATTCTTCAGAGACCTTTGTATCAAACCTCTGCTATAAATTTTAAGTCAAACACGTTCAAGAGAACATACTTCTTCCATTTATGCCATGCTCTTCCCCCCCACACACACAAACAAACCAACAGTAGCAGCTAGGGAAAGAGATCCTGGCAATGTGCAGATAGTCCTGAGGGCAGCAGAGCCAGTGATGAAGTCTTTCTAAAGCTGCCTTAATTCCTATAAGCAAAGATAAATTGAACTTTTCTGCTGGGTCCATGAAAAGCAGCAGCAGGAGCAGACACCTCACTTGATCTTCATTAGAAATCATAAAGGGCGAAAAGATCAAAACATTATAGGAGAGAAAACAGGAGGAGTCCGATTTCTAGCCAACCAGGCCAATGTCTATGGTTGAGAGAGGGACCCAGAAAGAAATAAAAAGCTGCTGCTGCAGCAGCTCTAGACTGAAACACACACACACACACACACACACACACCCCCCTCTCCTATTTTCCTGCTGCCTGGAGGGGGAGGGGGAGGCACATGTCAGAGAGACACAATGTACAATAATTATGCAGTACTAGAAGATAGCAGGAGACTGAAACAGGCACTTTTCAAAATGACATTTATCCTGCACTTTCCAGATACTTTGTGTGGAGGAGGAAAGGGGTAGGGAGAAGGCGAAAAGAGAGAGGCTGGAAGGAAAAGGATTAGGGGTGAGAAATAGGTGACAGTGGATGATGGAAGAAGACTTTGTAAGGAAGGCATAGGGGTCATATGAGGAAGAGATGGGGGGTTGGGCAAAATGAGCTAAGGGATTAATTTACTCATCACGCAGTGGGGTGGTTTAGATCCATCTCTATTGAAGAGGGGGCTGTTGCATAGGGTAGAATTCCTTACTTGTGTTTGCCAATTCCCATCCTTATGTATTTCTGAAAGGGGGGGGTGCTCCCCATCCCACTCCTTGGGGGCAAGGGGTTATAATAGTGAGAACTGGGAGATAAGGGAATAATGGGGGAAGGAATTCTTTACCCCCTCTATGTGTTTGTGAATGAGTGCAAAGAGAGGATAAGGGGAGTTTAAGAACAAGATACTAAGGAGAGGGAAGGGTATTTCTAGGGGATAGAAGGGCAATGAGAGGAGAGCAAAAGAAACAGAAGTACTGGTAGAGATATAGGGATGATAAGAGGGGGAAAAGAAAGTGGCCTTTGCCTGTGTGTGGGAGTATTGTAGGGGATAGTGAAGGAGATATTGCTGAAGAATGCAGGTGTTATTGTAGAAAGATTTGGAGAGAAGGCATTTCTAGGACCCTGGGAGAGGAACAGAGGCAGGAGGAATGTGGTGGAGGGAGTAGAAAAGGGGAATTGATGGGGCTAGGTCAGCGGGAGGTGGTGGGGAAGAGGGTGACAGGGGAATAGATGGAGCTATTGCAGTGAGATGTGGAGGGATGTCAGAGGGCAGGTGGATGGGGTAGGAGTGATAGAGGGGATATGAGGGGTTTGGGGAGCTGTGGGATGGATATAGCTGGAGCAGAGGATGTGGAGATGCATAGACAGAGTTGGCTAGGGGACACAAGGATGGACAGAAAGATGGGGCAAGAGATATGGTGAGAGTAAGGAGGATGTAGGGATCTGTGCAGCTATGGCTGGGGGACCTGGGGATGGATGGATGGGGCAGAGGGATGGGCTGAGGAGAGGTGTCAAGGGCATAAGGATGAATGGGGCTATAGAAAGGGGATAGGGAGGGGAGCCCAGGGGAACAAGTTGTGCTGGGTAGCGGGGAGTCGGGGAGGTAGAGAGATGGGCTAGGAGGGAGGTGGTGATGCCAGGGGGTAGGAGAACTGGGCTGGAGGAGGTTGGGGGGCAGGCAGTGCCAGGAGAGTAGAGGAATGTAGTGGGGGAGGGGGGCAGGCAGTGCCAGGAGAGTAGAGGAACGGGACAGGGGCTGGGGGGGGGGGCAAAGCGATGTGCTGGAGGGGCAGACAGTGCTGGGGGCTGCTGGATGGGGGGGGGTAAGGTGATGGGGCAGGTATTGCTGGGGATAAAAGGAATGGGTGTGGGGGCAGGAGGGTACAAGGGAACAGGCGATGCCCTAGGTGGGGTGCGGCGGGAGAGAGATGGGGCAGCAGGCAGTGCTGGGGGGGGGGAGTTTAGAGGAATGAGGCGGGCAGGGGCAGGCAGTGCTGGGGGGGGGGCAGAGACAGGGGATTGGGGGCAGGCGGTGCCGGGGGGAACAGGGAGAGGGGAGTCGTTACCTGCGGGCGCAGGGCTAGGGCTGGTGTTGGTGCCGGCTCAGGCTGCGGGCGCTGCGCGGCGAGCGGCCCGGCTCGGCTCGGCTCGGGCCAGGCGAGGGGTGGGGGCTACGTGCTGCCCCCTCGGCTACCGCTGCCGCCGCCGCCGCTGCCCGAAGAGAAGTGAAGCTGCCGCCGCGCGCACCCGACCCCGCCGCGCGCGCGCACCCGACAGCCAATGAGCCCGGAGCTCGCGGGTCGGGGGAGGAGCGGGCTCGCGCGCACGTTCTCAGAGGGGGAGGCGAAAATGACCCGCGAGCGGGCGCGGGGGTGGAGGGGTCTGGCGGGAGCGCGCGTTAAAGGGAAACACCGGTGGGAGCGCTGGGGTGAGAAAAGTGAATCGGGTGCGAGAGGTGGGTGGTGGGGGAGCTGGGTGCCGGGATGAGGGTTAGGTAGGGGGGAGCTGGGTGCCGTGGGGCGGGGTTAGGTGGGGGGGAGCTGGGGGTTAGGTGCGGGGAACTGGGTGGGTATCTGTGGGGGGGGTTATGTGTAGGGGAGCTGGGTGCCCAGCTCTGTGTGTATGTGTGGGGGGGGGAGTTATGTGTAGGGGAGGTAGATGCATGGGGAATTACGTTTAGTTAAGGTGGTTGCATTGGGGTTATGTATGGCCATCATTGGGCTGGCCACCTGGATGGATGAAAGGAGGGGCTAGGTCTGGTGGAAGCTGGGTGCTGAGAGGGCTAAGGTGGGTACGTTCCAGGTTAAATACAAGGTGAGGGAGGGCACAGGAGGCAAGGATCTGCCCTAGGTCAGACAGGTGGTCTCTGGAGAGTTTCATCATCCTAGAGGGAGATATGGAATTTCCCCTTCCGCTTTTTTTTCTATTTATTATTACATATTGTAATAAGTTCCAGAGGCCCCAATCAGGATCAGTGCCCCCCGGTGCGGGTTGTTGTGCAAACAAATTATAAAAGGCCATACCCCCCAAAGAAGTTAGGGTGTAAATGAAAACAAGATGAAGCAGAGGTGCAACACACAAAGGAGGACAGTAGGACAGAGGAAGTAGGAGAGAGAGAAGGATGACCATAGCAAAAGCACATGGGAATGCACATTAACGGTCTTTCTTCTGCTTCGTCCCCTCTGATTTTCTCCCTCTCCTCTGCTCCTCACTTCTCTCATCCTGCCAGCGAGAACTGCACATTTCTGTAGTGCCAGCCCATCCCCTCCTTCCATCAGTCCAACTCCTGTTTCTGCCTCAAACACATAGCCAGAGAGGGAAGCTAAACGCCAATCAGGGAGTAAGACCAGAGTAAAGAACTCCCTGATGGATGCTTACATCCCCACACTGGGGGCGTGTTTCAGAAGGGAGGGACAAGAATGCAATAGTAATGTGCTTCCCATCATCTGTAATCAATTTTTAGCTAGATTTCACTAAACTTTTTATAAATACAAACCCCTTTTCAATTAACACAGAAGATAAATATTTAATGATGAATCACCATATTTTTCCTTTTTGGGGGAAATTTTTTTTTAAATTTTCACAGCATTTACATTTCAGTGCTCATCTCTATTTTAGGTGTAAATCAGGTTACAGTACTTATCCTAACCGATGGATGTAGAATAGTGGAGATCACAAATATAAATCTCAGGAACCACTGCTGAGAAACCTAAAGACTGGAAATGCTGTTGACACCTGTCTTTTGATGCTCTCCCCATTCTTTCTACATATTCTTTCTGTATATTACTGCACAATAAACAATCTTTCTCTCCTTTGAGAGATTAACTATTTTGAAATAACCTGTTTTCATGTCCTAATCATGCTCATTTAAAAGTTTCTCCTAGAAATGAAAGGAATTCAAATATAATTCCCACCCATGTTTAAAAAAGCACCGGAACAAGCTACTTCTTATTACAGTCATTTTGAATGGTCCCTTGCAACATGTTAATTCCTATGCTTAAAGACCTGTTTCACCTTATATTTAGCTTTACACTCTGATTAACTTTCCCAGACCTGAGAACAGCTCTGTATAGCTCAAAAGCTTGTCTTCTGTCTCTTCCACCAACAAAAATTGGTCTAATAAAAGATATTATCTCACTAGGGTGACCATATTTCCCAAAGGGAAAATGAGAAACCATGTGGAGCTAGCCTGAGCTCTTCCTTCTGGTCAAGTTGGCAAAGCAAACAGGACAAATGCCCACTTTTGCCAAAAATGTTGGGACAGCCAGGACAAGGCTTAAAAACTGATTGTCCTGGCCAAAATGGGACATAATAAATATATATATATATGGGACATCACCCTATATCTCACCTATCTTGTCTCTTATTTTGTATATAAACAGTTGTGTTTTTTCTGTTCCTACTAAGGAACCTATTGAGAGAAGCTCTTCACATAAACTAGGAGCAGTGCCAATTAGCAATATGCCCTAGATAAATTCTTACAGGGCCAGTAAAAGACCAATCAGCAGAGCCTGATGGTATAAATAACCTTATAAGTAATGCACACCGTCTTCAAATGACAATAAGTTATCATAGTAAAAGGCCACTGCCTGGGTTGCCAATCTTGTGGTATCAGGAATCACCTGGACATTGCCTTTCTTCTTATAGATCAGGATGGCTCTCCTAAATCTAACCATGGAGATATGCATTTCATTTTCAGTTCTCACACTGAGGCCCTTTAACACTGTTCTGGTAGTTTAAAGATGCCTTGAAGTGGGCATTGAAAATTCAATGAGAATATCCTGTGTGCTGGAAACTTCCCCAGTTGATGTAAAGACTCTACATCAGTCACAATCCCAGTCCCCATGTACTACACTACAGCTAGTCTAATTTACACCACAGGCAGAACAGGGCCTTGTAGAACCACAGAATAGAAAACATGAAATCCTGATACCCCTGAAATCAGTGGGATGGGATATATAATAGAGTGGGATGTTATATTGAACAAGAAGGGGTTAATGAGAGCCTGTGGGCCCAATCAGCCCCACCTCTTTACAGCTGTACAAGGTATCAAGCCTGCAGGGTGGTGATAAAAGAGGAAAAGCCTAGCTTTGGGGTGGCTGGCTGAGAGAGGGAATAGATCTCTTGAGTGAACCTTGTGAAGGAAGGCCTGGCTGGGGCCGGAGTCTAACCAGATACTGCCTTGTGTACTGAACAACATTTTCAAATTAAGATCAGGGAGATTTGTGGTGGTACTTAATTTGCTAATAAAGCCCCTTTGAATAGACACACATTACAAGTTCCTGTGTATTACTTTGGGAACTTGTAGTATGTGTCTATATTAACTAAATTGAAAATAAGGGAATGCATACAGGTGGTGCTGGGGGAGGGGCATTCTCTTCCCCTTGGCTGGGTCCCTTAGCTGGGTGCAGGCATCTGATATTCAGATCTGTGATACAGCTCTGTTGGATTTGTGTGGGGCAGTCGTGGTCCTAGTTGAGAACAGCATGGATTTCATCAAGGGAGAGAAAAAGTGACTAAAAGGTACCTTTGCCCCCCCCTACTCTTGTCCCTACATCATGCGTAGTAACTGAGAATCAGGCCCGTACTTTACTTTTTCTCACTCTTTCCAATTTGTTTTTCCTCACACTTTCTCCAAATGTGTGTGTCTTCCCCATGATTCCCTGTTGCTTTTATTGCTACTTGGCTGAACTCTGCTATCTATGCTGGCAACCGTAAAGTGAAATTTACAAGAATCCTGATCTCTGAAGCACTGAGACACACCAATTCAGAGACCAAAATTCTTATTCATTTTACATTACAGCTGCCAGCACATAGAGTGGAGCGCAGTGGACCAGCATGGAAAAATCTTAGGGCAGTAGCAAAAACAGAAATAATATTACATTTTCAATTTAATTCATGAATTGATTGCTAAAAAAGAATTATGTTCAAAATCAAAACA
Organism: Dermochelys coriacea; assembly: GCF_009764565.3. Lineage (NCBI taxonomy): Eukaryota > Metazoa > Chordata > Testudines > Dermochelyidae > Dermochelys > Dermochelys coriacea. Next base: position 201,060,193 of record NC_050069.1, read on the forward strand.
GTCATGGTTGAATCCTGAACAATGACAAGCTTGTTATTTTCCTAGTGCCTTGACAGAAAACTATTTTAAGCAAAGTATTTTTCCTACCATCCTAAGGGAAAATAATTTTATGGGCACGGAGACAAGTTAGTAGTAGTTTGTCTTCTTTATTTGTTCTGAAACATAACAAAAAACCCCAGAAGATTAGATTTTACTTGTTTATCCCAATTTGTTCAAACCATTAAATATGAAAATAGACTTAAGTCTCATGCAAACATCTACAGACCTTTTTCTTCAGTATAAAATCAGGACTCTTCAGCTGCTCCTCCTCTCCTGTGCTCTGAAGCAGCTTCCACTAACTGTCGTTCAACTGGAACCAGAAGAAAAAAAACTAGAACAATAGCAATGTGGAATCAGTATCCTCACAGGTCTCAAGTGCTTTACTATCCAGGATTCTAAAGAATAAAGATAAAACATATTAGGGATGGGTGGAAGTGGGAGGGAAGTAATAACTAACTTCTGCATTCTTAATAAAATCCTGACTTTTTCTTCGAGGTAGGAAATAAATCACTGCTTAGTGTCAAGAGTGGAGGCTTGTTTTTACCTGCTAGTTTAAAGCCTAACTTAAGATAACTGCAGAGGATAATATCATGATAGGTTAAAGACAGAAACTGTTAACAACTGAATCCACGATTTTAAGAATAATCTCTTCTAGCTGCTACAGCAAAAACCTTTATTTTTAAAGTCATTCTAATGCAGTGGCTGCAAATGTGGAAACATTCTTTGCATTATCTATCTAATTCTGAGGTGGAAGAAAACATTGAGAGGTGAGGGTAGATAAAATAAGGCAGTATCTTCTGTCCTTTTCCAAATTCCTGTTCTTTTCTACTGGATTCATAACCTCTTTAACCACATGATCAAAGCTTGGGTTTCTGATCTAAGATGGATAAAATACAGAAGAGCTATTAGTTCTTCTACCTGTGGAGGAAATGGGATAAACAGGTTATGCGTGGTTGAGGAGAAGGTTTCTACAGCAAAAGAAATCAAAGTGTCCAACCTTTCCAGCATGAGAGCTGAACATATTTCAAAAATGTCAGGGGCCACAATCAATATTTCACCCAAATTGTATGCTCTGGCCCTCTTCCTTTGTGCTGCTTTAGGCAGTGTAAAGGAAACAGAAATAACCCACAAATTTTCTGCTGGGGATTCCCCTAGAGAAAGGGAAGTCCCCAATGGCATCAAGACAGTATAGCCAAGGCTTATACTCTCTCCCTGCAGATCCTGGTGCAATGGGGATGTTGAAGGCGGGCAGAGGTATACTGGAGCTGGGAAAGGGAAGTGGCTGGAGTTCAATACATTTCAATTATCCTCACTGGTTTATTGAGGATTGGGGACTATAACCAGTTTATGTAAATTAGGGCAGCAACCAGCTGCAACCTGTTGTTGATTCTCGGTTTCTCCATCTTTTGCCCTCTCCTGGTCTGCTCTGGGTAACTGTGGTGGGAGTGTTACTGTCCTTTGCTACATCTTCCCTTAAGTACAGGTAGAGCCCATCAAACTCCTATCCCTTGGCTTTCTTGGGTTCCCACAGCCTATCAGGGAAGCAGGAAAGAGAGGAGCAAGAATTATTCTCTTCTCCTTCCCCTGCAATGCAGCAGTTGGCCCACATAGGAGCTATTGGAGCAGTTGGAATAGGGAAGGGACTGCAGCTGCATAGAGCTCTCTTAAATTGCATCATAGCTGTTCCTGGGCCTGCAGGGTAAGTGGTGAGAGGTAACTGAGAGGCAACAAGGGAGCTAGAACAAGGGTGGGCAAACTTTTTGGCTCGAGGGCCACATCTGGGAATAGAAATTGTATGGTGGGCCATGAATGCTCACAAAATTGGGGTTGGGGGGTGTGTGTGGGGGGGCGAGGGCTCTGTTGGGAGTGCGGGCTCTGGAGTGGGGCTGGGGATGAGGAATTTGGGGGATAGGAGGTTGCTCTGGGCTGGGACTGAGGGGTTTGGTGGGAGGGAGGGGGATTGTAGAACTGATCAATGAAATTGTTTTTAATTGTTCACTTTATAATATAACTTCATAAGCAAAGTTTTATGAATGAAACAACAACACTCATTCATAAAACCAGTTACCCTAATAACTGGCTTATTGAGTTTCACTTTGAATCCAATTGCTGCTTAAATCACTGAAACTTGTACTGTTTCAACATTGTAACTTCTGCTCACTGTTTGCCATTCCTTACACTTGTCCATATTGTAACTCAAACTCTGTTTTAACTTGGCCCAAACTCCATTTTAAAATGCTCACTCCATTTTGTAAACCCTGCTGCAACATTCATTTTGCAAAACTCTGATGTAATCTTATTAGTGTAGTTTAGATGTGTGAATGAGGTATGTATGGATGATAGAATCAACCTCCAGCCCCAGCCTCTCCTGATGAAATAAAGTGTAAATATCAACGGCTGAAGATGCAGACAACAGCCCTGAGAAAGCAAGAAGAGTCCACCCTAAAAAGAAAAGAACAAAAGTACAACTGAAGAAACATCAAAGCCAGGTCCCAGGCTGAAAGTCATGTCTGCAATTGATGGGTGATCAATCACACTGAACCCAGAGACAGCTTGACACAGCAAGACCTATAGACTCTGGATTCAAACTAAAGCCTACAAAAAGGATGGATGAGATGGAAGACTTTGGTGGGTAACATTCTGCTGCCAACATGGAAGGGCATCGGTGCATGCCCAACAGAGACCCAGCTCTTCCTTGTACACAGCTTTCCTGGCCAGTTAGCCACCACAAGCTACAAACCCAAGCCACGAACTCAAGCTATGTTCAGGACTGGTAACTAAACAGCAGCTGCAGAACATTTCGGGATGTGTGTGTGTGTGTATATATATATATATATATATATATATATATATATATACATACATACACACATAGGTATTAATTATTGGTCATAAATCAAATTGTGTTATAATAAACATGACGTCTTGTCTTGTCCCCTGAAACGATCCTGTGTAGTTTTTTCTGCATAACAGGATCAGGGCTGAGGCAGGGGGCTGGGGCGTGGGGAGAGGCTCAGGGGTGCAGGCTCTGGGCCATGCTTACCTCAAGCGGCTCCCGGAAGCAGCAGTATGTCCCCCTTCTGGCTTCTACATGGAGGCGCAGCCAGGCTGCTCTGCACGCTGCCCCATCTGCAGGCACCACCCCTGCAGCTCCCATTGGAGTGCCAGAGGGGGCCACTGGAGCGGGGCCATTGGAGAGCATAGAACCAGAGGTGGGCCATGTTGCAGCTTCCAGGAGCCCCGTGGAGAGGCCCCCGACCCTGCTCCCTGGCTGGAGTGCCAGAGGCGGGCAATGCGGCTTGCTTTCACCAGCTGCGTGGAGTGTCCCTGACCCTGCTACCCGCCTAGAGTGCCGGAGTGCTGGAGCAGGGCAAGCTCCAGACCCCGCTCCCCAGCAGATGCTCGAGGGCTGGCTTAGAACAATTGATGGGCTGGATCTGGCTCCCAGGCTGTAGTTTGCCCACCCCTGTGCTAGAACAATTTGTATAGTGGGGTTACCCACAGCCATTGAACCAAACTGTAAACTCTGTATATAATGGAATCCATTTCAAGCCACTCGGTGTGTCAGCACTCCCGGCACCTCTAGTTCCAGGACCTGTGGGAGGCAGTGCTTTCTACTACCTCCCCATAGTGATGGGATTGATAAAAATGTTTCAATTTAAAAATTGCAACTTGTGGCTCAGGGAAACACATTTTCTCTTTACAAATAAAAATACATTTTTTCTTTTTCACACTGTTGCCCTTAAAGGGCACAATTTAGTGGTATCTCTTGAGCACCAGAAATAGACCCCTGGCCATCGGTAGGACCTATGTCATAGAAACTGAACTTAGACTACTCTAAAGCTTGGCCAGTTATGATGCAATGCTCAAATTCTAGTTTAAGACTGGACATTTGAATATTAACCTACAAGAAAAAGGATGGAGCATACTTCTTGTGGTCTATGAGTACTTGGTTTGAAAAGAGGTCATAATATTTAAATGAGCTACAAGGAAGTATTGGGTGGGATCTGGAAGAAGAAAAAAGCCTGTTTTTAATATTAAAAAATATTCTGGAACTTGATCCACATTCATATCTTTGTGATATTTGGCTGCACCTGTGATTCCGAGAGAGAGAGTTTGGTGAAAGACAACATAGATGAGAGCAGATTTTAAAATTGTGCTCATCCCTATAACTAAGTTTAGGCCCATCTAGCTATAATTATTGCAATGGTTTAAACTAGCTGGACCTGGTTCTCTTCTACATTTGCATCTTATATAGCCATTTCTACCTGTGAAAAGTGGCTGTAAAATACTAATACATTTACACTGCACAAATGGAAAGTAGTAGAGAATCTGGTCCACTGTTTTTACCTTCTCTTTTAAATTTATTTTTATTTTGATTTTCCATTTTATGAAGAGCTTTTGGGACGCAATCCTGATGGAATGTTTAATGCCCACTTAGATCTCATGGGTGTGTGTGTGTGGGGGGGGTCCTCTGACTTCTAGATTTTAGTTAAGGTCAAAACAGTAAAATAAATGTCAGAATAATGAAAGTAGCAGAGATTCAAATATGCTGTAAAACTGAATACAGTATCTAAGACATCCAAGTATCCAGATCAACCCAAATGAGATTAAGATGCCTGATATTACAAATGAAGTGACACTTACTGTGAAGATTTCTTTTCCTTAAAAGTTCCTAAAGTATCATATTAGTGGAAATGGCTTTCAATAACCATTTATTTTTGAATAAGAGTGTTATTGTGACTAAATACACTGATAGAGTGTAACTCTGAATCTAACAATTTCTAACTTCAGTTAATATAGCTGTCATATAGTAATGCACTGTAGAGCCGTGTTCTTTAGATATTGAGTAATGTTATCTTTACAAATCCTGTCTGGAAAAGCAAAAGACAGTCACTCCTAGGAATGTCTACTAATTCAGATGGCTGATTATTATATTCTGCAATCAGCCAGCCACAGTTTATTATTCCTTTGAGACAACAGAAGATATCATTTGTTTTTAGAAGAATTTCAAAGGTAGCATTGCATGCCTGTGAGTCTTCAGCTTTGGGTGCACTGCTTTACTTGCCTAGAATTCCTTAGTGCAGTGGAGACCAGCTAGATAGTTTGCTACATTTCATCTCCCATGAGGTGAAATGACAGAGAAGCTGTGAGTATCCCAACTGCCTGTACATCTGCTTACTGAGTTCAGGAAAATGATGAACCAGAATTTGGCTGGCAATTTAAATATAATGGACTGGTCATTGCTGACAGTTAAAAATACATTGGTTGGAGCCTAGAAGGTGAGATAGACACATGTGGACCATCCACATATTTTCTCCCTCCTCTCTGTATGGTGCAAGGACACAAAGAATGGTGTACATTCCTAGTAGGTCCTGATCCAAAGCCCATTTAGATCAATGGAACTATTCCCATTGACATTAATGGGCTTTGGATCAGGTCCTAATTGCCACTGTAAAATCTTTTATAGAAGCTATAAATTATTTGCCATTTATGCATTTTAATAAAGGCCTGAATACACTCTGGGAATTATGCACCTTAAATTGTATGTTTCATTTGAAACCATAGTTCTGACATGAGATTTCAGGTTTTCTTTGTTTCTGCCCCAAAGCACCATTACATTTTATAGCAAAAATAGAGAACTGTGCAAAACGGTGAGGGCTATGCAAGGCTGTTGTTGATTCATAATAGTTTGCACCCTCAAGTATGCCTTTGGGTTTAAATGTCAAAAGTCAAACCAAACTCAGTCAAAATATATAATCCATTTTCATATATTTTACATGGTTGGTTACTAAGCCACATATCTGTCCAGGTTTGCTCAAACCTGGGTCTAGATTCACTCTAAAAGTTCACAAATGTCACAACAAGCCTGTTGGCAAAGCTGCACCGAGGCTTGAGTTTGTATTGAAACCCTAAACAAGGTTACTTTCATGTGGTTTCAGGTTGCGTGGTGAACATTGTGGAGGAAGAATGGTCTTTTCCGTTAAGCATGGGGGGGTGGAGACCTAGGCATATTGACTGACTGTCTGACCTCAGACGAGTCACTTAATTGCTATCTTGCTCAGTTTCTCTTTTGCAAAGCAGAGATAATAATACCCAGTTCCTATGAAAAGCGGAATTAATTAACTGATGTCTGTAAAGCACTTTGAGAGCCTCAGATCAAGGTGCAAAGTATAATTATTATAATTCTTAAAAATGAAAGTGAACACTACAACAGCACTGGTTTACTTTCATTTTCCAGAGTGGAGTTACAAAGCTGAATTGTGCTACACTTTTCACTCCAAGAATAGGGGGAAATAAATATCTGAGATCTCAGGTGGCAGTTTGCATTTTCAGTAGCAACAGTGCATAAACTTTGAGAAATGTTATGGGAACTCAGAAATCCTAAGTGAGTGGGCTAAACATCAAATGGTTATTCACTATTCAAGAGCCTCACCACTCCTGGGGCAGATTGGGAGGGACTGTGCATGAGCAAAGGCTCCCCTTTTATGCTTCCAGTTCCTTTTAGAACTTTGTTGTACACAAAGGGGTCGCGCAGGCTGCACCAAACTGAAGACGCCTTCTCCTCCCTGTATCCTCACCTGATCCTTTTGCGACATTTTCCAGAGATGTCTGGACAGGACAGTCCCTGAGCACCTCTGAACACAGGCCCTGCAATTGTGTCTGGCTGCTAAATAGGCATTGGGAGTGACAGGGAGATTCCTTGTACTCTGCAGCCCTGTGTAAGGGGCAGCCACAATCTGGCCCTAAAAACTTGAGAGTCTAGGCAGAATGAGACAGGTTATGATGATGTATGCAGAATCTGTTTTATTGCTTTCACAAAACAGATGATGTGTTATAAATTTGACTTGTCTGTCAGTTTAGGATCTCATTTATTTATTTAGTAATAAATGGCTTTTGGCATCTGGAATGAAGTTCTCTTTTTGCTCACTAACTCGAGAAAACAGATAGATTTGAGTGTTTTCAACTTTAACAAAATAAAACTAAACATGCTAAGAAAAGTGAAGGAGAGTTGTGTGGGGAGAAACAGGATGTGATGAATAACAGGCACATCTGGGGGCCTTGTCTTGTTTGACTTATCTTCCCATTGGCTTTTGGCACATTTTTGCACACTTTTTATCTCTTCTCCCTTTTCCTTCACCTTCACGCTTCCCTCTTACCTTCATACTCATTCTTTGCCATTCTTTCTCCATAGCAATGACCCCCTCAGCCCTTCATTGGTTTCCTGCCTGTCATCCTACTTCAACCTTTTCCCACTTACCTCCTTCACTGCTTCCCTTCCCTTTGCCAGTCACTCTCTTGGCATCTCTCTTTCTCTTGATTACTTTTCCACTTCCTAATCCAACTCCTTGGTTACTTACTCCTCGCAGGTATGGTAAACTTAAATTGTAAGATCTTTGAGGCAGGGACTTTTTGTTCTGTGCTTGTACAAAGCCTAGCAAAATGGGGTCATGGTCCATGACTGGAGCTTTTACAATAATACAAATAGTAAGTTTCAGAGTAGCAGCCATGTTAGTCTGTATTCGCAAAAAGAAAAGGAGTACTTGTGGCACCTTAGAGACTAACAAATTTATTTGAGCATAAGCTTTCGTGAGCTACAGCTCACTTCATCGGATGCATTTGGTGGAAAATACAGAGGGGAGATTTATATACACACACAGAGAACATAAAACAATGGGTTTTATCATACACACTGTAAGGAGAGTGATCACTTAAGATGAGCTATTACCAGCAAGGCGGGGGAGGAAGGAAGAAAACCTTTTTGTGGTGATAATCAAGGTGGGCCGTTTACAGCAGTTGACAAGAACATCTGAGGAACAGTGGTGGTGGTGGGGGGGGAGGAATAACATGGGGAAATAGTTTTACTTTGTGTAATGATCCATCCACTCCCAGTCTCTATTCAAGCCTAACAAATTTATTTGAGCATAAGCTTTCGTGAGCTACCAATCTACCAATGTGATATATGCCATCATGTGCCAGCAATGCCCTCCTGCCATGTACATTGGTCAAACTGGACAGTCTCTACGTAAAATGGACACAAATCAGATGTCAAGAATTATAACATTCAAAAACCAATCAGAGAACACTTCAATCTCTCTGGTCACTCGATTACAGACCTAAGTGGCTATTCTTCAACAAAAAAACTTCAGAAACAGACTCCAATGAGAGACTTCTGAATTGGAATTAATTTGCAAACTGGATACAATTAACTTAGGCTTGAATAGAGACTGGGAGTGGATGAGTCATTACACAAAGTAAAACTATTTCCCCCCCTTCCACCCCCTACTGTTCCTCAGATGTTCTTGTCAACTGCTGGAAGTGGCCCACCTTGATTATCACCACAAAAGGTTTTCTTCCCCCCCCACCCCTGCTGGTAATAGGTCATCTTAAGTGATCGCTCTCCTTACAGTGTATATGATAAAACCTATTGTTTCATGTTCTCTGTGCATGTGTGCATATAAATCTCCCTACTGTATTTTCCACTGAATGCATCCGATGAAGTGAGCTGTAGCTCATGAAAGCTTATGCTCAAATAAATTTGTTAGTCTCTAAGGTGCCACAAGTACTCCTTTTCTTTTTACAAATAATAAGTAATAAGAATCACCTTAGACCAGTGCTTCTCAAACTGTGGCTCGTGGACAATTTACTGGTAGTCTGTGGAGATTTGGCTGATTACTTAGTGCTGATCTCTTCCTTGTTTCCAGCTGCTAAATTGCATTAAAAGACAGCTAAAATACATCAAATACTTTTCTGATAGTATTTTGAACATAACCAATCGCTGGAGCGGCCACAGATATTATAAAATCATGAAGGAGCAGGCCCATGTAGTTGTGAATGAGACAGGAAGCTCTCCATGAGTCAATAGCTCTGTTAACCTGTGACCCACACTATGAAAATGTTTGAGAACTCCTGCATGAGACCTTAGCAGCATTGCTAATATCCAGCATTAGAAGTACCACCAATGACAACCTTCAGCAGTGAAACAATTTAGATTCTAGTGCTGGAAGTCACCAAAGATATTGATAGCACTAGCAGTGTCGAAAGGTTGGATGTCTAATACCAGTATGGCAGCTCATGTCTAATATGAGTAACATGGTAATGAAATATTGGGGTTCTATGCCTAGGGCTCAGTCTCATAGCCTGACAGAAACCATTCCATATATTAAGGCCAAAATGTGGCCACTTGGAGCCAAAGGAGAAGTAAGTTCCAATGCCCCTGAATTACCTTCTTAGGCTCTGCACCCCTCAAATGAGTGAGTGTGGAGTCTTGACTCTGTCTCCAGTGCACCAGCCAGCATGGGTCTGATCAGCAGTGTACGAGCAAAGAAAAAGAGAAGAAATTGTGCCTTTCTGAAGCATGATCCTTTCCTTGTGCTGCTTCTGGGGCAACACATCTACATTCTGCAGGGCAGATTGTAATTCCACACTTTAGCTCTTACACCCCAGTTTTGGGCAGCACTTAAGCACTAAATTGGGATGCTTTTCTGAATCAGGGCCTTGATGAACAGGAAGCCAGTTTGTGACCTGTATTCTTATAAACTGGGGGGAAAAATTCCCTCTGTAACTTAATAACATAATTTCTAAGAGTGCATTCAGATGCAGAACAAAAGCACTCTCTCCAGTCAAACTATAAATACTATACATATTTACAGAATGTTTATTCCAATTGTGTAACCTAGCCCTAAATATATATTCACCAGATGTTCTATCATGTCTTCCTTGACACATTTTATGGAGCATTCCTTCTCTTTCTTAAAAATGTATCATTACGTTGAGAAACAAGATATACAAACAAAGGGTCCACTGCTGATTTTAAGCTGAAACAGCTCAATAGCGGTAATGTGATATTGTAATAAGCTTTACCCACACTTGTTTCAGATGGCTAGCATGCTCATCCTTAGGGAATACTTCGAAGAATGATGCACAGCACAGCAACTGAGAGGATACTGCTTTATCCACTGCAGGCAATTCTCACAGACTGCATACTTGCACAGCCTTGCCTCAGACCAATGATTCCATCATCTTCCCTGATGGTGGTCACCAGGAAGTATCTAAATCGCTTTGTATTCAATGCTCTTCTGTCACAATATGATTTAAGCAGCAAAATAAGATTAAACAGGATCAATCTTAACTGCGGGATGCAAAACAGTATTTCATGACCTTTTACTATAGGACATTAACATAAAACTTTTGATACTATTTTGCATGACCTTCTCATAAACAAACTAGGGAAATGCAACCTAGATGGAGTTATTATAAGGTGGGTGCATAACTTATTGGAAAATTGTTCCCAGAGAGTAGTTATCAGTGGTTCACAGTAATGCTGGAAGGGAATAATGAGTGGGGTCCCACAGGGATCAGTTCTGGGTCCGGTTCTGTTCAATATCTTCATCAATGATTTAGATAATGGCATAGAGAGTACACTTACAAAGTTTGTGGATGATACCAAACTGGGAGGGGTTGCAAGAGCTTTGGAGGATAGGATTAAAATTCAAAATGATCTGGACAAACTGGAAAATGGTCTGAAGTAAACTGGATGAAATTCAATAAGGACAAATGCAAAGTACTGCACTTAGGAAGGAACAATCAGGTGCACACATACAAAATGGGAAATGACTGCCAAGGAAGGAGAACTGTGGAGAGAGATCTGAGGATCGTAGTGGACCACAAGCTAAATATGAGTCAACAGTGTAACGCTGTTGCAAAAAAAAGCTAACATGATTCTGGGATGTATTAGCAGGAGTGTTGTTATCAAGACACAAGAAGTAATTCTTCTGCGCTGATTAGGCCTCAACTGGAGTATTGTGTCCAGTTCTAGGCACCACATTTCAGAAAAGATGTGGAGAAATTGGAGAAAGTCCAGAGAAGAGCAACAAAAATGATTAAAGGTCTAGAAAATGTGACCTATGAGGGAAGATTGAAAAAACTGGGTTTGTTTAGTCTGTAGAAGAGAAGACTGAGAGGGGACATGATAACAGTTTTGAAGTACATAAAAGGTTGTTACAAGGAGGAGGGAGAAGAATTGTTCTTTTTAACATCTGATGATAGGACAAGAAACAATGGGCTTCCATTGCAGCAAGGAAGGTTTAGGTTGGACATTAAGAAAAATTTCCTGTCAGGGTGATTTAAGCGCTGGAATAAATTGCCTAGGGAGGTTGTGGAATCGCCATCATTGGAAATTTTTAATAGCAGGTTGGACAAACACCTCTCAGGGATGGTGTAGATCAGTGGTTTTGATCAGGGGTCTTGCTGGTGGCCGCTCTGACAATTTTTCCTAAAATACTTAATTAACTTCAGGAAAAACAAATAAATATGCGCATATACACATCCAAATCATTGTAATTTATTTATGTAGGGTTTTTTTGCAGACTCAATCATTAAAAATAATGTACAGTTGTCTGTTCATTACTGGACCTAAACAGAATAGAAACACAAATAAGGTGCTTTGCATGTTTTGCTTTTTTTTTTTTTTGGTTGCCTTTTTTCTTTTTTTTAGACTTGCTAGCTAGTAAGTCTGTTGTGAAAAGTGACATTTTTTCAGCAAGCTGGGGGCCAAATTAAGCGCTGGATGGGGAGGTGGGTGGGGGCCAAGGAGCAATAGGGGATAGATGGGAGGCAGTGGGAATCAGGAGAGATGGGGGAGGCGAGCCCAGAGCAAGAACCTGGGGCCCTGGTTTACCGTTGGGGACTGGAGGAGGCAGCGAGGGCCAGGGGCGATGTGTGGGGGGTGAGCCTGGAGCCCTGTGGCTGGGGGGTGGAGCCTGCTGCAGCATGGCCAGAGCCTGTCACCCACCATCCCAGGGCTTAAGCCTGAAGCCCGAGGCCCACTGTCCCCAGGAAGGTGGGGAGCTCATGCTGACCGCCTGCTCCTACAGTGTTTGTGGCTCCAGAAGGGGACAGAGACCAGCCCCTGCTGTGGCCCTGGGGGAGGGTTATTCCCCTGCCCCCCCCCCATTGTCACTCAGGAGGTGGTGGCCGCATTTGAGAAACTCTGGTCTAGATAGTACTTAGTCCTGCCATGAGTGCAGGGGATTGGACTAGATGACCTCTTGAGGTCCCTTCCAGTTCTATGATTCTATAATCTCTCAGGGCCACTTTATGCCACTTTCAGGACATGTCTACAATGCAATCAGTGATGTGATTGCTGCATGTATGGACATACCTGAGCTACGTGTGCTCTAGCTAGCTTGGGTACCGATAGAAGTGAAGTCACAGCAGCACAGACTTCAGTGTGGGTTAGCTGCCTGAATAAGTACCGAGGACAGGTCTGTACAACCTGTGCTAGCATGGCTTCACAGCTATAGGTAGCAGAATTAGCTAGATCAAAGCTAGCTTGGGTATGTCTACACATGCTACAATCACACCTTCAGTTGGAGTGTAAACATACCCTTAGTAACAGTGGTGTAAGATGGCCACTAGTAGAGTAAAGTACTACTTAATGATTTACTAAGTCAGTAAGGGTAGCAGAATCTGATCCTTGATTAAACCAGTGTAAATCCAGATGAATTTAACAATCATATTCACACCAGTGTAAATGAGAATGGAATTTGATCCTTGTTGTAGAAAACAGAACAATCTTTTTGGCATCCACTCAGGCAGGGTCCTGCTCTGTAAACAGCATTCAGCTTCAGTGAACTTTTAGCTATTAATATTTAATCTTTCATGTAGGCTAAGCCATAGCTTTGATTTCCTTTTTCAACCTAGGTCTCTGAAGAAGATTTCCCTCCCCCCCCGCAAATGAAAGTAAAAATAGCTGCAAACTAGTCTATCGCTTGATGATTTTGGAATGAAGTGGCCAGAAATAGGGGGCTGGGAGAAGGGAGGAGCTGAGAGGGCATGTGGCAGGGATGCAGGAACTTCCAAATACTTCTGATCTTCATTACACAAACCAATGAATTTAAAAACCATTGCTAAACTCATTTGCTGCCCAGTTTGGCCTGGCCTGAGTGGACAGGATTAAACCATGTTACTGTACAATCTGATTTAAAAAATTATATTCGAGAATAGTCTATATTTTTAGCTAGTGTATTCCACAGCAAAATGATAACAGAAAATAGAATTTGGAACTGCACATGTTAATCAGGCTATGAATTAGAAGCAAATTTTACTACACAATAAGAAGAGCATTTAAACAACCAGGTTTTCAAAATAAAAATGATAGCAGAAGACTTTTTTTTCCACAGATCCTTCTCCCTCACCTGTCTCAATATTTTTTAAAACAATTCTGATGTGGAAAAGCATTTTCTCTAATAATGACCTTTTCTATAAACTGATTCCACTTAAAACTCTACTTTTTCACAACAGTGAGCAGAGGTTAAGACATATATTTCCTGTCAATGTCAGCAGGACTCATGAGATTGAATATCCATGCAATGCTGACAACATTTTGTGAGACAGAGTTTGCTGAATAATTTATAATTAATCCTTTGCTCAGTGAATTTTTCTGATTGTGAAGTGTCTGGAAACAAATCACAGAAGTTTCAATTAAATTCTCTAGACCACACTGTCCGTTTTCACTATTCAGATAGTGCAAAGTGGGCAGATTCTGGCTGGAAATGTGCAAGCACTCAAACGTTTGCAGAAAGCAAACAGAAAAGAATCATGGATATGGTCAAATTAAAATTTTAACAAATAGCACAAATACATGCTTCCGCTATTTGGTCCATCTGTGTAAATATACATTTTGTACATTAGAACTGAAAAGAAGCAGCAAAGAGAACAACACATTTTTTAACTAATCTAATCTGGTACTAATCACTGTGGTGTCTGGGCACTACATTGTTTAGATCAAAATTCCTTTCTTTAGACTTAATTTTTACAGATGAAATAAAATAGGAATTAAAGTATTTTGGGAGATCATCCTACTCCCTATTTGTGTACAATAGAAAATCATTGCACAGTTTCACATACTAGAAATCTCTGGTCAGGTAGGCTGATATCATCACAGCAGTACAGGGAAAACTGCACTATGCTCCTTCAGGCCAGTGCTATTGTTTTCTTTTGTAAGGACTATATTCACTTACACGTTTTGGGAGGAAAGAAAGTTAAGGTAATAGTTTTAACACTCACTGGGCCAAATCTGAAGTCCTTACTTGCTATTAGCTCAACACTTGGGCAAACACTTATCGTCCACAGGGAGGACCTGAGGATTTGGCTCGTAATGTACATTCATGATGGTAGAAGCTTCTCTATTCTTGGCAGACCACCAATTCTAATTTAGTTTCAATTTCCAGAAAAAAACATGTACAAGAATTCAAACCCCTGACCCTCATTGGTCAGAGCAGTGAAATGAATTGCAACAGTGCAATCTAAATTGCAGCAAAGGAACCAAAAGAGGAACATTCAGATCTGCCAGTGCTGGTGATGTCAGCAAATCAGTCTCCTGAGAACAAACAGTCAGCACAGCAGCCAGCTTTTGTTGTATTCTTTCTCAGATGATTTAGTTGGTGTTGGCCCTGCTTTGAGCAGGGGGTTGGACTACATAACCTCCTGAGGTCCCTTCCAACTTTGACATTCTATGATTCTTTTGGCAAGTTCCCTTTAGCACATAGACTTAATGTTAACAAAACACTGATGTTGACTCGTTTTCCACTTCACCTTCAGAACTAAACAACAATAACTGCGGACTGCACACTGCCTTGGCTCGTGTGCTGAGCAATGGAGAGCAGAGGCACAAATCAGTAAGTACAATGAATTCCTAAAAAAGTCATATGCAGGGAGGAAGTGGTATGATACAATAGCATCTCACCATAGTGGTCCCATTTGCACAAGACTAATAAACAGAGAAAAAGAGTCGTGTGGTCAGTAGAAAAGATGTGAGAAGTTGAGGAAGACAGTTTAATTTGGTATAATACCTCTGAAAAGCTACCTAATTTGCCAGAGGGAATAATAGCAAACTACAGTACTGTTCTTCCAGGCAGCAGTACCTGCAGACTGTGCACTTTGGGTCTCCATGTCAGCACCAACTGCAGCTGGCAAATGTCTGCTTGTAGAACAAGGGCTTCAGAGAGGTTCTCCTTATAAACATTCAAATACCCTGGTCCCTTACCCCTGATAAGGCCCTTATGCAGCAGATCAGGGCTATGCAGTCTCTCTCAAAGTAAGGGCTCTGTACAATGGGTCCTTGAGCCATACCCAGTAGGACAAACTCTGCTTGCAGTTAAACCTGGGTAAATCTAGAGTACTTCCATTGAATTCAGTGAAGTTTCTCTGGATTTGCACTAGCATAAGTGATAGTGGATAATCATGATGATCGGGGGTATGAATGCAATGCAATTTCTGACATTCTTTGGCATAATTTTTAGCACATCTCAGTTGCCTTCTCTCTGATTTCCACTACAAGATAATGTAAGTCTCACAGTATCCCCAAATGCTTACTGCAGAGAGTGAGTGGTCACCAAAAAAAGAAATTCTAAAGGGATGACCCTACCGGCTGAGTTTCAGATGGCAGTTGAAATGGACGTAGTGGGTGAGGATGGAACCAACACAAAAGTCATAGGGCTCAGGGTTCCCCCCAACTTGGGAAATTAGGGCAGGAGCATCTTTCAACTGTCCCGCACTAGTGATCCTGGGGGAGAGTTTCCAAATCTACCTATCTGTTAGCTTAAAACAGCCTCATCAACTATCCCAGAGCCAGAGGAGGCAGCGTGGTACTCTAGAAAGGGTGCAGGACTAGGTCTTGGGGAACCTGGGTTTCATTCCTGGCTCGGTTATGGACATGCTGGGTCACCTTGGGTAAGTCACTTCACTTCTCTGTGCCTTTCTCAGAAAAAGTAGGGTTCATCAGTCATTGCAGGCAGCTCCCGGAGGAGAAGGAAAACTTTGATTTCAAAACAAGACAATCAGGCCGGGCCAGATGGTTCATAAAAGTTGTGCCAATCACACCTGCTCTATGGGTCTGTACGGCTGACCCCAGTTAATGGGACAAGGCAAAGCAACTACCCCAAACCCATCCATCTCTCCATAATGGGGCTGTAGAGTGTAGGTTAGCATCAGCCCTAGTTTGGGGATTCACAGGCTTTTTTCCCCTCTGGGTATGGGTACAGAGAAGATTAGCTGCAGGATAAAGAATTGAGGTCTGAGGAAGACAGAGAGAGAATTTACATGAGCACTCACTAATCATTTGCAGCTCTCTGCTGTTTTTCCCTTTTGGTCTTGTGCTGTATAATTTTGGCTGAGCAGGCCTTGAAGTCTCTATTTGCTCTCAAAAAGACAGCAGCCCATATTGAAGCAACTCTGCCTATGTGTGTAGAATCTTTATGTCTGATAACAGATTGGAAGCCGCTGGCTGCCTCCAAAACATATGTATCAGTTGTAGGTTGGGTATTTTTTAATCTAAGAATTATGTTTTTGTGAAGCTTGGGGGAAACAGGTTATTTCTACTTAGACCTCTGAGAGGATGCAGTTTCAGCATTATGGAGTTATCTTGATATGGAATTTTGAACACATATATTTGTCAAATTTTGGCTCCTAATACTTCCCAGGATTGAATCCTGATTGAAATCCACATTGTGCTTTCGCCTTTACTCCATTGTATTATAATTCGCCCAACTACATTTTCTTAACACAAGGTTCTTATATAGTATTGTTTGCATATTTGTAATTATGTTATCTTACAATGTATCTCGTGCACACCTCTGTATTTTGTATTTTTCTGTCCAAATGAAAAGAAAATCCATTCCTTTTATTAGCATCACAATTACATTTTCACAGAAGTTTGCAAAACAGGGGAAGCTTGAAAAGTAATTAAGAGATTGTCAAGAACAGCAGGAGTTTTTTGTTAGAAAAGAGAACTAATTCAAACCATAGTTTGAAGATATAGGAAGAGCTAGGGCTTGAATCCAAAAGACTCCTAATCTTCAAGAAAAGTAGCTTCTCTGAAAAGCATGGGGAAGGAGAAGTTATTCATATACTTTTATTTTCCTTTCAAAAAAGAGCAAACTATTAGGAGCTTATCTAACAATTAAAACATCTGCCTTACAAAGGAAAGCAAATGTCAGCTTGTTTTACTTTCATATAAAGGACATATTTTGTTACATAACTTAATTCTGATTTTTTTTTTTAAAAATACTACATTGATTTGTGTTCAGAAGAAACTACTGTTTTCAAAAGGTTAATAACAGGTTACGCACATACATCTTTGGCCTAATCACATAAATCATAGTTCCCAAATACACATTTGATTTATATATAACCAAATTATGTACAGCCTACTGTACGCATTACAGCTGTAATTCAATCCAAGGATTCTGGTGCCCAATTCTGGTGTCATCATGATGTGTTAGCCTCTTCTGAACTGCAGTCTGTTGATCACAATTTTGCACAGATACAAATACAGATTGTAACACATGGTAACAAAGAACCCATTTATAAATCTTTGCCTCTCCTATTACTGCTTTCCATATCTGCCCTGCCCTCTTCTGCTGCTATCTGCCACCTCTCCAGCTTCTTTGGCCCTACTAGGCAGATGCAGGTTTTATTAGCATTATTCAGCAGCCGTGCTTGGCTTTAAACTTTTATTTTCTAACAAAAATACAAGTCTGGAATCATAAAAACTGTTTTAATAGAAAGAATAAATTGGTGCAGCCGCTGGTGCTATATATGAATCCTGCAGTCCTTCAGAATTCAGTTTCATTTCTTTAAATATAATAATTACCTTTTAAAATGTACGTGTGGCTTAATCTTTTTTATGGTGTATGATAATGGAGGAGTTTTATATGATTCACTTGTAAATGGTGATAAGGCTGTACATTGTAGATTATTACTCTATCACCATGCACTAGAAAAGAGCTCCCTTATGCCAATAAAATAATAATGGGATTGATTGCCTTCTGAAACCCACAGGAGAATGCTACAAGGTTCGAAATCTTCATGAGACTTGGAGCACAGAGTATCCCCTGCCCCCAAACTGCTCTGTTGAGGGACCAAGGTTTACTTGCCCTATAGAAGGCCTTAGGTCCAGCCCCTAATAGCAAGAAGCATGGATCCATCTTCATAGAGGCTCTGCGCTCATTCTAGTTGTCCAGTGATATCTCCCCTTTCTTCCAGCAGCACTTCCCCAGCCAGCAGCTGCCCCAAGACTTTGTTTTAAATTCTCCTCCAGCTGCATTTTGTGTGGGATTCAATTCGGTTTGTGTTCTATGAGGTGGTCTCTGAGTATGCCTACTGGAACAGTACCCACCATGGATGCCAGTTTCCAATTTTCCCCAGGGGTGCTCAACTCCTGCTCAGTCCCAGGACCTGCCCCCATTCCCACTCCATCCCTTCCCCCAAGGCCCGACCCTTACCCCCTTCTTTCTGTCCACTCCCCTGAGTGCACCCACAACTGCTCCTCCCCTTCCTTCCCAGCACCTCCTACACACAGTGGATTAGCTGTTCCATGGTGGGTGGGAGGTACAGGAAGGGAGTGGGAGGAGTTGATCGGTGGGGCTGCTGGCAGGTGTGAGGCACTGGGGAAAGGGACGGAGCTTGGCTAATTTTTTTCTGTGGGTGCTGCAGCCCTGGAGCACCCACTGAGTTGGCGCCTATGGTCCCCACAGCTGAGAAAAGCAGAAGAATGCTTAGTTTGTGAATCCCACTGCGGCTTAGGCATGAGCTAAGGCAATGGATATCAGGATTTAGGCAGCTATGCACATGCCCACCAGCAGAAATATAAATGCTTAGGGAATTTAGATGCCTACAGGGTTAGGCAGTAGCTGAGCAGGGCTTTTGGGGATCTAAATTTTGGATTTAGGCACCTAAATTCCATTGTGGATCTAGCCCTAAATGTATGTGTTAAGCACTGCCAGCATCAATCTTCTCTCCTATTGTTGTGTGCGTGAATATGCTGAGCATATCCCAAAAGGGAGACTCCTGCAGGCAGCATTCTGCAGAGCCAAACTTCAGTGTTGCCAATTCTTGCTATATTTATTATTATTAATGACTATTATTATTTGTATTACTGCCTAAGAGCTCTAGACATGAACCAGGGTGGCAATATTGCTATATACAGAAGCAGAGGAGACATTGTGGCTGATATCTGAGGCCTGGTTGCCAGGGTTGGGGCCTCATGCCAGATCAGAACAGTAGTTACAAGCCTAACGTACATTGTGATTAGTCTAGCATAGTTAAAAGGGCTTCTCTCAGATGTGTCCTAGTTGGGGAAAGTCCCTGGCTACAGTGCACTGAAGTGGCTCCTGATTAGAAGCATGTGCCACAGAGGTATGTTGGTGAGAGACTGCTCTTTATTTCATTGCTGCAGTCACATGGCATGGTTCACAACAGATTTACCTTTCTCATATAATAGTAGTCAGTATCTCCTATACTCCTTATGCTGGATCTCCTTATGTCATGTGATTGCCTCCACTTTTATTGCAAACAGATATGATCTCTGTCATTTGTTTGCACTGTATGCTGTTATTTTGCCTTGGCATGGATTTATAATTAGATGTACTTCTATTTTTTCATCGCTTGTGTAATCCACTGCTCAGTGTGTGTTACACATGCCCCACTGTCTATTCTTGCCTCCTGCCCCCTTGGAAGTTCAGCTCCAGCTGTAACATCTTATGCTTTTAGCTCTGGAAGTCCCTAGTTCACTCCTGTGTGGCTCAGTTACTATGAGGCTGTCATACTTGCTCATGTGTTCATTTGATGTATAGTTTTCACTAACCTTGCAAATATCTACTATCAAGTCCACTTCTCACAATAACCTTGACCTACTTATCAGTTATGCCACAAATAACTTGGTCTCCAGTTAGTCTAACTATTCACATTATTTAGCTTCATAGATCTGTAACACACTGGTCAAGGATTGCAGCTGGCCACTGATTTCTTATAAAGAAACTGTGCCTTTCCCAGGTAACAGTTTTGCATGGACCAAACCTTTTTTGAAACTTTGAATGACTTTGTCTTCATATTCTCCTGCAAGATACTGTAGATTGCCAACACATCTTGCTTGCCATATGTTGCACTATGGAGGATTTCACCCTCTCCAGATTGTCCAGAATACCATTCACTTCCAGGCTTGTAAGCACCACTCCTCCAGTTCTCTGCAATGTTCCCTTGCAAACTCAGGGATTCAGGTGACTTCCCTCACTCCATTTTTGCCAAAGGTTAAATTTTCCATGATATTGAAGGCATAACGTAAAGGACTGCTGGCAAAAGACTGATTTTTATTTCCTGGACCCAATTACATGGCATGGGGCAATATCTGCTGACTCCAGTGACTGCTACTACATAGCATGGGAGGGGACCAGGCAGACACTGGCTCTCTGCTGCTACTGTCACTGGTGCAGGACTGTCTTGTAGAGAAATGGCTCCTGGATACATTCCAGTGGCTATCAGCTGGGGCTTGATGGGTACTTCTTCCTGCACTGATGGGTTATGAGAAAGATAGGGTGACCATATTTCCCAATGCTGAATATGGGACACCTGGTAAAATTACTCATTCAAGTGAGTTCAATGGCAATCAATTAGAATTATGCAGTACAAACGTTCAAATTAACATCAAGTTGACGGAGCCCCTGGTAAAAAGAAATATCATGTAGTTGGATTCTTTTGATTTACCTTCTTATGTTTAAGGTTTCAGGGTTCACACAGGAATGGGTGACACACATACATCCCTACACACTCCTGTACACCTCTCTCACACAAGGGCTCCTTGTTAGCTGCCCCAATCTCATTTGAGCTCAGGGAGGAAGAAAGTGAAGGCCCTCAGCCAGGTCAAGAACTGAGGGCATGCAAAGGCGGTTTAAAGCCATCTTTGCTCCTTTCCCTCCTGGAACGTAACTCCTGAAAGATGCAGCTCAGAATCAGAACCTATTCTTTCATAAACCCAGTTCAATTTTTCAGTATCCGTTTTCACCATTTTGCCATTTAAAATTTAGCAATTTCAAAGTTTTGTAGCCATATTGTAATTAACTCCACCCAAGTCAAGGAGTCTTGGAAAATAATCCTATGGCCATCATAGATTAATAGTTTTTAAGGCCAGAAGAGACCATTAGCTCAGTCTGACTTCCTGTGTGCCAAAGGCCACAGAATTTAATTCAATTACCCCTGTACTCCAGTAACTTGTGTTTGCCTAAAGCATGTCTTCTAGAAAGTCATCCAGTCTTGAGATATAGATTTGAGAAATGAAGAATCCACCATGTTTCTTGGTTTGCTTCATAGTCAATCATCCTTAATCCTGCCCCTGGAGTCTGTGTGGCTAGGGATTATCATCATCACAGTTTCTGAGAGATCATTATTAGCATGCCATATTTAAACACTGTGAGGTTTCTGACTTTTCATGTGTAAAATTCATTTGGCTCTAGTAAAACACTTTCTAGGCTGCTGTGTTTTTTATTTTATTCCTCTTGTTCTTCAAGAAGGAGTGTGAGAAGTGGCATGAGGGCTCTTTCCTCCCACCACTTCCCTGGAAGTGGTAGCAGAGACTTGTCCCTTTAGGATTATCAGAAGCCCTCTCTCCTCTCCACAGAAAAGCAGGGATGCCTCCCAGTATTTACCGCAGCAACCAGGATGTATTCTCTCACCTCTGTTCTCTGCTGGGGTAGTAGTAGCAGCAGCAGGGTCCCCAGAGTAGTGGATCTTGGAGTTATCACCATATTGAGATACATGAGGTGGTTCACACCTTTCAGAGCTAATAGTCCAGGCTCTCTGCAGATTCAGGCAGACCTCACTGCATAGGTCTATAGTGCCTATGACTTAATCTGGCTGTATGGTTAAACTTTCATTCTTATCAGCTATTTATACGATTGCATTTTATTTATAAATACTAAATATTCCATAAAAATCAGCTTTTTGGCAAACTGTGTCTGATGGGCTAAGTTTCAGGATACATGATTTTTTATTGGTTTGAATCCAGCCCATATTAGTAACGCAAGTCACAATTGAACAATTAATTTATTCTAAATTATTTACACAGTGAAGATTGCCAGTGAACAACTCACAAAAATCAGCTGACTGAAATTCTTGAATATATTTGTAATTCAAAATTATTCACAAATTTCTTTAAGTAATAATTCTTAATCTGAAAATTATTTATGAAAAGATTATAGTTTTAGCTTGAAGTGACATGAAGGAGTGGATAATATGTTTGGATCCAAATTAGCTTTGAAATTTGGATGAGTATTTTCTAGATATGGTGAGAACAATATTCATTAGTCAATTAATTTAACAATTTGTCATAAATAAAATTTGTTTGACTTTTTTTTGTGGGGTATTCAACCAGCTCTGATATTCTTGGAGAATTCCCCTCTTACCCCTTGCCTCACCTCACCTGAAAGCTTTGCAGTCTAACACCTGTTTTGTGGTCTATATGAACTGTATTGGTGGACTAATATCAATTCCTAGTGGACAAGTACATCCAGGATGAAAACCATGACCACAGCTAGCACTAGCTGGCTTTCTCAGCAGAGAAGCCAAATATGAAAAGGACATGGGAGTTTAACTTCCCTGTGATGGGGCTTAACTCCATCACCTGCAAGGCAAATGAAAGAATGCAATTAATCATGCTTTGCATCTGAAGGTTGAGTAATTAATTGTCTCCTGGCCAGAAGGGGTGGAGCTAAGCCATATAAATAGACTGAGGGAGGTCAGTTGGGAGGAGAGAGGTTGCTCCAATAGAGAAGAATCCTATATGAGGTTCTACAAGGGTGAGGGAATTGAAATTGAGCCCAGATATGGAAAAGAATCTTTTGTTTAAAGGAGTCAAGTCCAGAAGGGGTGAAGGCTATTTTATTTAGAGCTTAATCCCACAAATGGTGTGAACTATCCCATCAGTTGGCTGGAAGGCTAAGCCACAGTAGACCCAATGAGGGAGTCTGTGGAAGAGGCTCTCTGGGAGTGGTCACTGTAGCTGAAAAAGTGGCCACCAGAGGAGTGTGAGAGACCAAGTCCCCTGCAATGCTGTGTTCAGGAATGAGGGGTACCCTGGAGGCGAGGACGTGTGTTCACTTGTTCTCTCATCACTAGCTTGGTCTGAGTGGCACACTGGTAGGCCATGGGGGAAAACTTTTCCTGTCATTGCCCCTACTGTTTCTCTTACATTGAAGTCCATTCATAGAATCATAGAATCATAGAATATCAGGGTTGGAAGGGACCCCAGAAGGTCATCTAGTCCAACCCCCTGCTCAAAGCAGACCAAGTCCCAGTTAAATCATCCTAGCCAGGGCTTTGTCAAGCCTGACCTTAAAAACCTCTAAGGAAGGAGATTCTACCACCTCCCTAGGTAACGCATTCCAGTGTTTCACCACCCTCTTAGTGAAAAAGTTTTTCCTAATATCCAATCTAAACCTCCCCCATTGCAACTTGAGACCATTACTCCTCGTTCTGTCATCTGCTACCATTGAGAACAGTCTAGAGCCATCCTCTTTGAAACCCCCTTTCAGGTAGTTGAAAGCAGCTATCAAATCCCCCCTCATTCTTCTCTTCTGCAGACTAAACAATCCCAGCTCCCTCAGCCTCTCCTCGTAAGTCATGTGCTCTAGACCCCTAATCATTTTTGTTGCCCTTCGCTGTACTCTTTCCAATTTATCCACATCCTTCTTGTAGTGTGGGGCCCAAAACTGGACACAGTACTCCAGATGAGGCCTCACCAGTGTCGAATAGAGGGGAACGATCACGTCCCTCGATCTGCTCGCTATGCCCCTACTTATACATCCCAAAATGCCATTGGCCTTCTTGGCAACAAGGGCACACTGCTGACTCATATCCAGCTTCTCGTCCACTGTCACCCCTAGGTCCTTTTCCGCAGAACTGCTGCCGAGCCATTCGGTCCCTAGTCTGTAGCGGTGCATTGGATTCTTCCATCCTAAGTGCAGGACCCTGCACTTATCCTTATTGAACCTCATTAGATTTCTTTTGGCCCAATCTTCCAATTTGTCTAGGTCCTTCTGTATCCTATCCCTCCCCTCCAGCGTATCTACCACTCCTCCCAGTTTAGTATCATCCGCAAATTTGCTGAGAGTGCAATCCACACCATCCTCCAGATCATTTATGAAGATATTGAACAAAACGGGCCCCAGGACCGACCCCTGGGGCACTCCACTTGACACCGGCTGCCAACTAGACATGGAGCCATTGATCACTACCCGTTGAGCCCGACAATCTAGCCAGCTTTCTACCCACCTTATAGTGCATTCATCCAGCCCATACTTCCTTAACTTGCTGACAAGAATGCTGTGGGAGACCGTGTCAAAAGCTTTGCTAAAGTCAAGAAACAATACATCCACTGCTTTCCCTTCATCCACAGAACCAGTAATCTCATCATAAAAGGCGATTAGATTAGTCAGGCATGACCTTCCCTTGGTGAATCCATGCTGACTGTTCCTGATCACTTTCCTCTCCTCTAAGTGCTTCAGGATTGATTCTTTGAGGACCTGCTCCATGATTTTTCCAGGGACTGAGGTGAGGCTGACCGGCCTGTAGTTCCCAGGATCCTCCTTCTTCCCTTTTTTAAAGATGGGCACTACATTAGCCTTTTTCCAGTCATCCGGGACTTCCCCCGTTCGCCACGAGTTTTCAAAGATAATGGCCAAGGGCTCTGCAATCACAGCCGCCAATTCCCTCAGCACTCTCGGATGCAATTCGTCCGGCCCCATGGACTTGTGCACGTCCAGCTTTTCTAAATAGTCCCTAACCACCTCTATCTCTACAGAGGGCTGGCCATCTCTTCCCCATTTTGTGATGTCCAGCACAGCAGTCTGGGAGCTGACCTTGTTAGTGAAAACAGAGGCAAAAAAAGCATTGAGTACATTAGCTTTTTCCACATCCTCTGTCACTAGCTTGTAGCATTGTTCCATAGTTAAAGAGAACAGCTTGACAGTATCACTTCAGGAGGAGAAAGCTGGCTGGGAATCCCCCACAGTCACAAACAGCCTATTTCCCTAATCATCTCACTGTCCGGGCAGAGCTTCCATGAGTAGCATCCATTGACTCCTTTGTGGGGCAGTGGGTGCTATACCCATCACAGTGAGGGTGGGGCAAGGGTCTGGTAGCCCTTCAGTTAAGTCAATATGGCTGCCCATAGCCTCAGGGCTGCATGGCCGAATGGCTGGAGTCAACAGGACTACCCACTGACTGCCAGGTAATGTGGCCCAATAGCCAGAGTCAATCATGAGAGGGGGGTGGTGACAAATGAAGTTGGCAGGAAATCAACCCAAAACATGCTAAATGCTGCAGGGACACTGGCTAGTCCCTCCCTGCGCTACTTCCTATCATGACTTCCACAGTTGAAGTCTTCAGGAAACTTGGATGACACCACTGCCAGCAACTTCAATCTCCCTGTGGTGTCCACAGGTACCTGGGTACCCGTCTGAGCCTCAGTGTCTCCTGCTCCCATGGTCCAGGATTCCGGCTACTCTGCAGCTAGAACCAGCAAGGTGCATCCTTCCTACTCTGCCCAGACTGAGCTAGGCTGCTTCCTTTTATACTGCAGCAGCAGTTAGAGCACGCCCAGTAGGGGCGAGAGGGTGTGGCTTCCGCTGCTAAGAGTGCTGTCTTAACACTTTAGTTCCCAGTGTGGGGCAAGTACATCCTGTCACAGGCACTTCTGCCCTCAGTCCCATTCCTGTTCTTTTGTTGTTGTTCAAAGCCACAAGTTGACCCTTGGGTCATTGTGGATCCTGTCCTCAGTTAAGGGTGAGATGATCACAAGGATGTGGGTGAGCTCACAAAGAACAAATAAACTGGTGCCTTTCACTTGTCTAGCCTTTTCTGATCAGCATCCCCCACTGACCCTCACCTGCTACGCTTCCAGCCCTGCCTTAGCCCCTCTTCATTTTTTCTTTTGTCTCCCCAATTGATTGACCCCAATTTCTTTTTAATCCTTCCCCTCTTAGTGAAAGTATAGCTTTTATTGTCCCAGGCAGGCCTTTTTCAGGGACTTTCACTGTTTACCCTACATTTATTATTATCTGTATTATGATAGCAACTGAAGTCCCTGTTAGACACTGTAGACGCATATAGTGAAAACACAATTTTTGTTCCAAAGACTTTAGAATCTATGTATGTTAACACTGGAGGTTAAACAGACATACAGGAAATTAACTTGTTAAAAAGAGTTAAGTAAAAAAATAAGATTCTAAATGTTGATGCCAGGTTTATAAATATTTAATTTAGGAAACTTACTATTCTGAAGATTCTTACCTATTTTACAGTTGACTTTTATTCTCATGTTGGCAACTTTTTTACCATTTTATTTTTTTCCATTCCATCACTATAACAGAATGGTTTCAAAACCAGGTACTTTGCCCCCTGTGTTTACTGTCTCTTCGCTCATTTCTTCTTCCTTGGTACAGGTAGCCCTCTATGACGAAGATGGGATAAATACTTTCATCCAAGCTGCAGGTGCTGAAAGCCATAAAACTTTAGAATGTGTCCTTTTAAAACAGCTGTGAACCAAAATAATGCTACTAAACTGAAATACTGCCGTTTTGTTTGGCCTGAATTTTAAAATAGTTTCATGAGGTAATTGAGCCTGAACCGATCTCGATTTTTTTAACTATATGATGTTGTTATGTAGTTGCCACAGGGGGAGCATATGTTAGCTGCCAAAAATCTAAAACTAGATCCTCAGATGTTAAACAGATTAGATTAAATTGTAGACTTCAGCTCTAGTAGAGGCATGCACAACATTCATCTGAAGCCTGAGACTGTTATGTCCTGGAAAAGTCTTTCTAGAGAGAGATTCTTGGCTGCATTAGAAGACTAAACTAGGTCACTTACATTCATGCTCTGAAGTTTCTAAGCACCTTTATAGAACTACTAAACTGAATATTTTCAAGTTCTAAATTTAGTGGATTGTGGCAGCGATTCTTTAAGGGAAAGTTGCAAATGAATCCTTTAACCAAGTAATCTTCTAAAAGCACTAAAATACCCTCATATTCCCATTGATATTGCTGGGCACCGAATACAGAAATTGACATCTGATTTTTTTAAAAGTCTGTTAAAATAGTCTTGACTGTAAAAGGAATTTTGAGTCTATAATGATATCCTTATAATTTATGCACAATATTTATTATTATTATTTTACAGAGCCAAGCAAATTGACAGGCACTTTACAGAACCAAAAAAAAAAAAAAAAAAAGACAGGGTCCCTCTCCTGGGGAGTTTATCATCTAATCTGAGATTAGAATGAGAGTAATAAACAGCAGAGGAGGGACTGAGGAATTAGTCCACATGTTGCAGCATGAAGATTGCGCTGTTACACTGTTTGTGTTTGTGAACATCTTGATTGCTCAATTAAAAGTGTTTATTTAAAATAATTATGGTTATTGACTCACTATTGTAGGCATCACAGAAGGGAATCTAAAGGAGGAATAGAATGAACAGAGGTTACTTATTTACTATTACTTCATTACCTGAGGATGGGGGTCGCATGGAATAAAGACACTGACATGGTTGTGGTAGAGTTGAATCAACATGACATCAAGACTGGTCTCATTGGCAAGTGGAGAGGGTAGGTGGGTGATATGAAAGAGACTGTACATGTAAGGGGTGAGCAGAGTTATGTAGGGCCTTGAAGATAAGGGCACAGATCTTATGTTTGAAGTATTGGAGAAAGTGAAGTCAGTGGATTAATTCAAAATCCACTTAAGTTAATAGGAGTCTTTCTTCTGCCTTCAGTGGGCTTTGGATCAAGCCCTCAAAAAGCAGAAGTCATATTGCCAGGTGGTGAGGATAATTTTACATTTTTGATGGACTGGAGGAGAGGTATGGTATTAAAAGGTGTAAGAGGAGCTAGAGACTGGAGGTGATCAGAACATAGATGAGAGCATTAGCCATTGGGGGTAGAAGGTTGGATCTTCAAAATGTTGTGGAGAAAAATAAATCAGGAAGATTTGGACTTGGCCTGGATCTGTGGATGAAGGTTACAAAGATGATCCCCAGATTACAAGCCTCACTAAAAGAAAGTTAGTATCTAATGGATGTTTCTACCTGTTCTTTTCTTCAATAGCACCCATTGCTATTGTATCTAGGAGCAGATTTGTTGGATTATAAGAAAGGCTAAGATTTTGTCATGGTTATTTTTAGTAAAAGTCATGGACCTGTCTGTGACCTGTCTGTGACTTTTGCTGCTGTGGCTCCACGGTTTCCCCCACCACAGTGGTGGCTGGGAGCTGTGGGGTTCTCCCTCTGCCCACAGCGGCTGGAAGCTGCAAGATGACCATATTTCCCAAAGAGAAAATGGGACACCCAGCCGCTCACCTGAGGCATCCCCCTACCCCTCGTGCGAGGCTGTTGCCTGTCCCTGGAACCCTGCCAGGGCCCCGTTGGCTGTCAGCTCCAGAGTCCTGCAGCCCCTGGGGCTGAAGCAGAGAATGTCACATGGAGGTCTCTGGAAGTCACGGATTAGGGTTAGTGGTTACAATGGGTTAGTGGTTGCAATGGGTTAGTGGTTACACTTCAGTTCTTAATGGAGATATGAGTACATCACAAAAAATCCCCTAGCAAGGGGCACCCACATTTCCTGGCAATCTCCACAGAGAGGCCCAGGGCAGAATTTACAATGAAGACTCAAAACTCCCTCAAAAAACTCTCTTCTAAATTAGGGTTGAGGCATATTGTCAGAACAGCATGGGGAAATTCACACTGCCACTGATCATGTACTACCTGTTCTGCTAATAAACAGAAAACTTTAAAAGTGTAAATATAGCAGCATTAAAAAAATATAAACTCCAAATATTATTTTGTAACACAGGTCAGAAACATTCTTCTTGCTAATTTTTAACAAGAAACATGGGCATTATAGGTGATTTAACTTGTTAATATCAGAGGGTTAATATGTAGATTTTACTATGTTGCTGTATCTTGTATACTGTCAAGCAGCACCATGTCGATTAAATCACACTCAAGAGAGAGTTAACCACAAAGTTGTAAGTATTCTTGACAGGTCATCCTTGCTTGTGCTTGGTTTCTGTTGTATAAAGATTAAAAATCTTGTCACAGATGGTAAAGAATGAAGTACTAGCAAAACCATGGAGCATCAATAACTCATAAAAGGCACTTAACTGAAGTGGCAAAATTCAAATGTGAAGGGGTATACATTAAAACAAAATAAGACATAGTAATGTCAAAGATATTTAGAGTACTGTACAACAGACTCTTTAAGGATTGAATTCAAGTACTAATTGATAAAGATTGTCTTCTCTGTGATGAATATGTGAGGTTTTTGTGTTTAGTACTGTACTGAGTCAAGGCAAATAAAATAGTTTGAATTTTGTTCTATTTGCACAATGGAATTTCCTAAATATGTCTTAACAGTAATATCTAAAATATATTGGCCCAGAGTCTATTCTATGGTAGGGCTGATTTTCACTGCTCCTCCAGCAGAAAACAACCCTAAATCTGGCAGATCCAGACATTAGAGGATTTCCCCAGTCTGGGGGACCCTTGGGTGATGTTGTGGTGCCTACTCTACTGCCTCATGCTGGTTGCCAGTGTGGGAGGCCTGGCTAGGGAAAAGGAAAAATGGTCAAGTCATCCTGACACTAGGGCTTATTCCTGCCTGTGATAATGTGCCTTGCAGGCTGTTGGTAGTTGGTATAAATTAGAGCAGCCCTTAGACTGCTCTGACTTGTTCTGAGAACTGGCCTGGGACCTGGAAAGCCCCAGGATCAAGAAAGCACAAAGTTAGCTCAGAGCCACCTGCATACACAGCCTTCCACATTTCCATCAAACATTCTTCAGCTGTACTGGAGAATTGGGGTCCTTATATCTACTTTGCTTAAAACCTTTTAATCTAAACAATTTACACATACAGGAAACACTGTTGAAGCACAGCGCTGCCACCTCGGGGGTAATAAATGACAACTGTTTCAGTGCTTAGCAACATTACATTATAATCTAAAACAGAAATGAAGAAAGGATACAATCTCCATTTGATACTGGTGGGGGAGTTTTGTCTTCAGAATGGAGTTACCAACCGAATTAACACCTCTACTCTTGGGGAAAAGTGCTCTAGGATCTTTATTAACCATAAGCAATCAAGTCCCTGCGTTATGTTTTATCTGAGCGACAGAACTATCCCCTAAAGATACACTAGAGCACTTTTTTAGTATTGATGCAGAGGGGAAAATGTTCCTTCTGATACTGAATAACTAAAACTACTTCTGGGTTTTCCCTACAGTTTTTCTATCCAAGTACCAATTAGGCTTGACTCTGCTCTACCTCGTGAAAGCCAATGGGATCACAGCCTGAGGTGGTGGTAAGACTGCAGGCCATAATAAAAAGAAACCCACAATATTTGAGATTGCTCTTCCATGTCACTATTATTTCATATGTTGTTACACTGCTGCAAGCAGAGTAGATGTGCTTGTGACTTTGAGGTTCTTCTCTTCTTTTTATACTGGCAAAGGATTGAGACAACCTTTCTAAATAACTGGGTGGAACACATCAGTCCAGGGTATGTCTCACAGCTCCTGAGGGTCCTGTGCAAAGTTAGACAAGCTGGGCCTCAGGCAGATTTCTGTAACCCACATAGCAAATCACCTTTGTAGGTGTGAACATTTGGCAGCTGGATGGGTTAGGGTTGCTTGTGATTATAGGCACACAGCAAGATTTTAGCATTTGGGGAGGGGTTAAGGCACTAGTCTCTGCTGAGGCGGGGCTGAGGTTGATCAGTATATTCATCATTACTGGTGGGACTGGCTAAAAGGGTTATGTTTTGTCTTGATTAGGATTTAAAGATGGAATGATTGATGGTGTTAGCTAGCTCAATCTAGCCAACCTCTTCTGAAACTCCAGTCAAGACAAGGAGAGTTGTATTTTAAGTCGGGCTGTCAAGCGATTAAAACAATTAATTGCCCTGTTAAACAACAATAGAATACCATTTATTTAAATATTTTTGGATGTTTTTCACATTTTCAAATATATTGATTTTATTACAACACTATAGTGCTCACTTTATATTTTTTATTACAAATATTTGCACTGTAAAAAAACAAAAGAAATAGTATTTTTCAATTCATCTAATACAAGTACTGTATTTCAGTCTCTTTATCATGAAAGTTGAAATTACAAATGTAGAATTTTGTACAAAAATACTGCACTCAAAAATAAAACAATGTAAAACTTTAGAGCCTACTTGTTCAGCCAATTGCTAAGACAAACAAGTTTATTTACATTTACATTTGATAATGCTGCCCGGTTCTTATTTACAATGTCACCTGAAAGTGAGAACAGGCATTTGCATGGCACTTTTGTAGTCGGTGTTGCAAGGTATTTATGTGCCAGATGCACTAAAGATTCATATGTTCCTTCATGCTTTGACCACCATTCCAGAGGCCATGCACCCATGCTGATGACGGGTTCTGCTCGATAATAATCCAAAGCAGTGCAGACCAACTCATGTTCATTTTCATCATCTGAGTCAGATGCACCAGCAGAAGGTTGATTTTCTTTTTTGATGGTTCAGGTTCTGTAGTTTCCGAATCGGAGTGTTACTTTTCTGAGACTTCTGATAGCATGCTCCATACCTCATCCCTCTCAGATTTTGGAAGGCATTTCAGATTCTTAAACCTTGGGTGGAGTGCTGTAGCTATCTTTACAAAGCTCACATTGGAATCTTCTTTGCATTTTGTCAAATCTGAAGTGAAAGTGTTATTAAAATGAACAACATGTGCTGGGTAATTATCCGAGATTGCTTTAACATGAAATATATGGCAGAAGGCAGGTAAAACCACGGAGCAGGAGACATACAATTCTCCCCCAGGGAGTTCAGTCACAAATTTAATTAACGCATTATTTTTTTAATGAGCATCATCAGCATGTTTTGTTTTTGAGTGCAGTTACATTAAAAAAAATGTAGATTTGTAAGTTGCATTTTCATGATAAAGAGATTGCACTACAGTACTTGTATGAGTGAATTGAAAAATACTATTTCTTTTTATCATTTTTACAGTGCAAATATATGTAATAAAAAAGAATAATATCAAGTGAGCATAGTACACTTTTTATTCTGTGTTGTAACTGAAATCAATATTTTTGAAAATGTAGAAAAACATCCAAAAATATTTTAATAAATTTCAACTGGTATTATATTGTTTAACAGTGCGATTAAAACTGTGATTAATCGTGATTAATTTTTTTGAATTAATCAGGTGAGTTAACTGCAATTAATTGACAACCCTAATTTTAAGCTGATTGTGTTGAAACTTGGGAGGCACTCTAGGCTTTATTACTTTACCAGTTGGGCAAATGCTAAAAGTACAACTTTCCTTCCCTCAATGAGAGTTTTAGAAGATGATAGATTGAACTAGCTAACATGATCTAACATTACAGTCTTTGTAAAGACAAGGCCTTAGTGAGCTAGAGGGTCAGGAAAGGTTTTGATAACTAGGCTGCTATGGTTCCAATTTCAAAGTAAATGGTGCAGTGCGTGAAGGGGGTGGGGGACAGGGAAGATAGTGATTTTGTGCTTTTTAAAAGGTCATGGTAGGGTCTGATTTTTTTCTCAATACTGATACCCACCTTCCAACCCCTATTTCAGTTCTTTTCCCCTTGATTGAACTAGCAGCAGTGACAAGAGGTTGCGAGATTTCAGAAGGCCATTGGGTAGAAAGGTTGTGTGCGTGTGCTGCGAAGGAGTGCTTCACAAGTAACACATGCTTGACTATCTCTGATCTGTGTATTGGCATGGAAATAAAGCATATCAAATAATTAAATGTGTTGCATATAGTTACACACCTGCATCAGATAAACCCAGCTTACAAAGCAACTGCACTTTTTGTGGCATGCTGTGTTACCTGATGAAATCAAGTAGGCTGTTTTGTGTTTGAATTTGCTTGCCAGTAATTGGCATAAAGTTCCAGCTCTTGCCTGTTTTATAGAACTACTGGCGTGTGGTGTTTGTTGGAAATGGACTACAAAGTTTGGATGTGCCTGTGTGCTGGCTGAATTTTTTCTCTGTTGGCATATAAGGATTGTTGGAAGCTTTGTCTGCTTTTAGCCACCATGCTGAGTATGAATCAAGTTTATAGACCTTTTGCAAACTTCCTTAAAAGTTATATGCAATTACTTTTAGAATAAGCATTTATTGCTATCATCTGTGTGACTGCACCTGACCACTTTTGTTTTTTTGTTGCAATTGTATGATAATCTGATTGTTTTGCTGATATTTTAATGCCATTGTCTTTCAGATTGGTTTGGTAAGAGACCTCAATGAAGTTCTATCCCTAAATAAATTTACATTAAATTAATAAATAAGTAAAACATATTGTTATGGAGCCTTTTACTTTCTCTCTAAACTCACTGCACTTTTCTGTGGTCTTTTCTGTGGTCTGTGCACTTTTCAGCTGTGCAATTCAGTGGGAATTTTCAGACACTCAGGGATTGCACTGATGCATTAGAGTTGCATGAAACTTTTATAGGGAGACCCACTCCCTAATATAACATACTTGAAACATGGGCCAAGTTCATGGAGCAGTTCACTAAGGGTCACCAATGAGTTTTGAACAAAATACAGTCATGTTTTACATAAACCTGGGCTGAATTTAAGTAAATTTGAGCTTTTATTGTCGTTTTAGGTGGAAAGCAGAAAAAATTGTGTGGCTCTACTTGAGGGTTGATGTGTGGCAATCAATGCAGCGGTGGTCAATTTAAAGGGTCTAGTGAAGACCCGCAAAATTGACTGCAGATTGTTCTCCCATTAATTTGTGTACTCCACCAGACCGAGAAGCGTAAGGGGAGTTGACGGGAGAGCATCTCCCATCGACATAGCATAGTGTGGACCCCGCGGAAAGTAGATCTAAGCTATGTCGACTTGAGTTACACTACTAATGTAACTCAAATTGCAAAGTTTAGATTAACTTTCTCATGTAGTGAAGACAAGGCCAGAGTTTTGACTGACCCACCCCCACCCAGACACACAAACGCAGAATAAACCACAGGGGATATGAACCGAAATGTTAAGAGAAATTGCCAAATTTGGCCATTCCTTTGTAAAATGAGTGCAGCACATAATTCTTTCTCCCTCTTTTTGTTTCCTGCCTTCCTGGCAGAATAATATAACTTGCTTAGCATCTCTCCATCAGCATAATAGATAGTATACCATAGTTAGACTCATCAGGATTTATATGGAGTCCTTACTGCAATTTAAAACTGACATTGGATCATGTTATATCTTTCTCTGCTAGACTGAAGAACCCATTATTAAGTATTTGTTCTACATGTAGGTACTTATAGACTGTAATCAAGTCACTCCTTAACATTCTCTTTTTGTAAGCTAAATAGATTAAGCTCTTTGAGTCTATTTTTATAAGCCATGTTTTCTAATCCTTTAGTCATTCTCATGGCTCCTCTCTGAACCCTCTCCAATCTTTCAACATCCTTCCTGAATTGTGGACACCATGTCTCTTCCCCACTGATTCTCTTTCTTTAATCTAATTCCCCCGCCCTCCCACCCAAAAAACCCCCCAAATGCTGCAGCATAAAGCATGTAGATGAAATAAGCATACATGCTTGTACAGCTATATTCCCTGTTATGTTCATAGCATAGCCACAGAGAAATTAGATTAAAAATGTAAATACTCTCACTGAAAGGTTGCAACATAATACTATTTTATTTCTTAGAATTCAGAATAACACACAGAATGACAGTTGCCAGCTTTCACAAGAAGACAAAAATCAAGCTAATCCCATTTCAAAACAAGGCCAAAGCAAGCCAATCCCTAAGAACCCCAACACTCTATGGGACTAGATCCCCCTGGTGTGCAGTCTGGGATGGTGGTGGGCCAGCTGTGCACCCCTGATTCTCTCCCTCCCTTGCCCCTGCTTGCCGGGAGCCAATCAAAAAAAAGAAGCTACAAGCCAATGAAGCCAAAAACTAGCCCAATTTCTGCATTTTTTTCACAGGTTTGGCATGTCTGCACAGAACCCAAAACAGAGAGCGAACGAACAAGCTGCTCCCTTAGGCAGTGAGGCACAATTCACGCTACCTTGCTGTAAACTGGTTCGCTCCAGGTTGGCTGGCTATTGACTGACTCACATGACCCAGATCCCATAATTTCCTTCAGAGCCACCTGCAAGCAGAACTAGGAACCCCCTCCCAATTAAAGTGACAGCTTATCATTTTTAACCAGTTTCCAACACACCACCTTCCTTTGGTCTATCTTTAAAGTGATTAGGGCTAGATTGTCCCACAACTATCCTCATACATCATTGCAAATAATTCCATTGAAATCTTGGGGTGATTCCAGAAATAAAGTCCTACTCAGCATGAATAAGGGTGAAACAAATTGGAACTTACTATTGTTACTGATTAGACAGACAAGAAAATATCAATAATAAAGCTAGCCTTGCCATCATATTTTCTCCTTTACAGTTATCCATGATGCTCACTATGTTTTAGATGATGTCAGAGTAGGAAATAACCACCTTTTTGCCATTCAAAAGAATCTGTGACTAACTCTGCTTCCTGACCCATTGTTTAAGCCCTCCTGCCTCCTCCCCCCAAACAATCTGATCCACAGTTCCATTGTATTACTGAAAATAGTCAGTCTCCCTTAGCTTCTCTTTCACTTTGGAGAAATTAGAACTTAATCCTTTAATTCATTAATTTCACTTCAGGGATCCTTTTAGCTAAACACAAATAAACAATTAATTTGGTTAATTTAGTAATGTCAGTCTGGGATTGGAGTGACACCTTCAAAAAGGCTTGAATAAGTTTCACATCAGCTTTTTAACTTCCCCACTGTTTGGAAGTTTGCCCATCATTACTTCCTAGGTGATCTGACATGATACCACAAGCAACTATTAAATGTTAATCAAATCTCAAGTTGAACTGAAGTAGAGATCCTGTAATAGGAGATCATACCTTGTAAACAAATTCAGCAAGGGCAAAAAAAGGTAATTTGTTGCCTGGTGGATTACAGTAAGAGTTCAGACTACATAACTGACTAGTAAAGGTGAAGTAGCTATAAGATTGTGACATATAAATTTCCCAAATTGAATACTACTGGTTGAGAGCCTTTACTTGAACTGCTACAAGCAGTAGAGGACTAGGGTTTTTGGTGTGCCAGGAACAGGTTTCAAGCCTTATCTCTTTGGATGTGGGTGATTTGTATAATAATAATGTCTGTGTGCAGAAAATTGAGTAATTATAGAGTAGTGCCCAACTGTTGGATATAAATTCTTGTGAACCTCACAAGTATAGGATATTTGGTCTAATAGGAAAGCAGGGATAATATGTAAGATACCAGCTTTATGCAAGTGAATCATGTTTCCAACTACTGACTGACCACAGAGAACAAGAGCCCTACTAATAGCAAAATTAAAGGAGCTCCTCTTTAACTTAAATGGTAGACATCTGTGTTTTTTGAGACACGAGGACTAGAGTTCTAGCCCTATCTTCCAGGTTAAATATGAATTAGTAATTGTCACAGTGGAAGTTGTGAGTACTGGCAGGTGGATTGTGTTAGCTTCAACCAGGATATAAGAAAGAATGGTGCATCTCTCCTGAGACAAAAAAAATGAGGGACTAGGACAGAGACAGAAGGGTCCTGAGGGAAATGCCCAAGATTGGCCAACCTTGGGAAGAAAACTGTGATATTTGCATCTCGTTGTTTCAGTTACCAATATAGCCACTTTTCAAGAATGAGATAAGCTTATGATACCCATTGGGCCAGATTCTCAGTTATTTTGGTGAATTGCTGTAACTCCATACGTTTAACTAGAGTTATGGCTAAAGATCTGGTGCAGTGTGTTCAAAGCACCATCAACCATTTATGATATGAGTGAAATCAGTTTTAAATATGCAGTGCAGTACAGTACATGGAGTTCCATTATGAAATCAATAGCTGACAGTGGATTGTACAGCTAGAGGATGTGGACAACAATATCAAAACAAATGACTGAGTAAAGTTAGGGATGTAAAATACAGATGCTTCTGAATCATCTTGAGTTGCCTATCAAATTCTAAATATGGCCTTTAGTGAATGTAAGAACTACACAGAAATTTAAATTGATACTAATTTGTTAGTCCACTCTGCATGTTTTCACTTGCTTTAGTGTATTCAGTTATCTCTGAAGAGTCATTTAAACCTTTAACCTTTTATACTCTCTGTATAAAAATATATATATAAAGCTAAGGTTTTAAAAGCAATAAGATTGGAGTATTTATTTCAAGCATTCATGTTTTGTTTATTTTTTTTAAAAAAGTGGTGTGTGTGTGAGTGTTTTTGTTTCCTTAACTGTAGTCCAGGGTGTCAAATGCCTCCCTAACCAGGCTCAGAGCGACTTCAGTGGAGCTGCAGCAGAGATCTGCCTAAGTTGAGCTAAGGTCAGTTTTTGTGATTTGCATGTGAAATATCATCCATAAATATAGGGTTTTGCTTTTAGAGAGGAAAAGAGCTGTGCAGCTGAAAGGGCCTCTGAAGGATGAAAGACCCTCTGGTCCAGGTGTAATTAAGACAAGTAAAATATAAAATGCTAATAATGCAACTTATTCACAGAAAGTGAGTCTGAAAGCAGGGAGTGAGCCTGAAAGCAGAGAATATCTTCTGTGTATTTTACACTTGTCACCCTACCTGAAGATCAAATTAGTCTGGGTAGTTAAATTAACCGTGTCTAAAATAACATGCCAGTTTGTGTCCTGGGGTAATGAAGACAGACCAGTCCTGACAATCATCCATATATGTACTCCATCTGTACATATATCTATATATCTATATCTATATATATCCATATATGTACATACATCTGTACATTTGGTCTTCACACCATTGTATTTAAAAATAACATTATATAGACTGGACATGAACTTCTTAGAGGGTACATCATGTCATCTGTTTCTCATTCATGAAAGCTATCGTACTGAACCAAAAAGCCATTTGAAGATCTCCGTGTAGCTTGAAAGTGTGTCCTTCTCACCAACTGCAATTAGTCCAATAAACGATATTACCTCACCCTCCTTGTTTCTCTACTGTTGTAGAGTTTGGCTATCATGATTATATATTTCTATTCTGGGAGCTAATCAAAATCACATTAGTAAGAAGCTCAGTCAAGTGAGAAGTTTAAGTTGAAAATAATAGCTTGCTTGCTTGTTTTTATTATGACTTACCTTGATAGGGTTCCTAAATGGGTGCTTTGTTATATATTTATACTTATCACATATGCATATTTCCTCTTTAACTGTTGGGAACTGAAAATCTTGTTATGTCCCTTGATGATAAATATTCCATCCACTTGCAATATGTCTGATTTGAACTTGGTTGTCAAGATCACAAGGCACTAATTTCTTCTCTAGAGGAAACCAGTGAACAAATAAAATAATAAAAAGAAAAGGAGTATGTGTGGCACCTTAGAGACTAACTAATTTATCTGAGCATAAGCTTTCATGAGCGACAGCTGACTTCATCAGATGCATTCAGTGGAAAATACAGTGGGGAGATTTATATACACAGAGAACATGAAACAATGGGTGTTACCATACACACTGTAAGGAGAGTGATCAGGTAAGGTGAACTATTACCAGCAGGAGAGCGGTGGGGGCAGGATGATCAAGGTGGGCCATTTCCAGCAGTTGACATGAACGTCTGAGGAACAGTGGCGGGGGGTTGTGGGGAGAGAATAAACATGGGGAAATAGTTTTACTTTGTGTAATGACCCATCCACTCCCAGTCTTTATTCAAGCCTAAGTTAATTGTATCCAGTTTGCAAATTAATTCCAATTCAGCAGTCTCTCCTTGGAGTCTGTTCTTGAAGCTTTTTTGTTGAAGAATTGCCACTTTTAGGTCTGTAATCGAGTGACCAAAGAGATTGAAGTGTTCTCCGACTGGCTTTTGAACGTTATAATTCTTGACGTCTGATTTGTGTCCATTTATTTTTTTACATAGAGACTGTCCAGTTTGACCAATGTACATGGCAGAGGGGCATTGCTGGCACATGATGGCATATATCACATTGGTAGATGTGCAGGTGAACGAGCCTCTGATAGTGTGGATGATGTGATTAGGCCCTGTGATGGTGTCACCTGAATAGATATGTGGACAGAGTTGGCAATGGGCTTTGTTGCAAGGATAGGTTCCTGGGTTAGTGGTTCTGTTGTGTGGTGTGTGGTTGCTGGTGAGTATTTGCTTCAGGTTGGGGGGCTGTCTGTAAGCAAGGACTGGCCTGTCTCCCAAGATCTGTGAGAGTGATGGGTCATCCTTCAGGATAGGTTGTAGATCCTTGATGATACATTGGAGAGGTTTTAGTTGGGGGCTGAAGGTGATGGCTAGTGGCGTTCTGTTATTTTCTTTGTTGGGCCTGTCCTGTAGTAGGTGACTTCTGGGTACTCTTCTGGTTCTGTAAATCTGTTTCTTCACTTCAGCAGGTGAGTATTGCAGTTGGTAAGAATGCTTGATAGAGATCTTGTAGGTGTTTGTCTCTATCTGAGGGGTTGGAGCAAATGCGGTTGTATCGTAGAGCTTGTTTGTAGACAATGAATTGTGTGGTGTGGTCTGGATGAAAGCTGGAGGCATGTAGGTTAGACATAGCAGTCAGTAGGTTTCCGAT
This sequence comes from Dermochelys coriacea, assembly GCF_009764565.3. Classification (NCBI taxonomy): domain Eukaryota; kingdom Metazoa; phylum Chordata; order Testudines; family Dermochelyidae; genus Dermochelys; species Dermochelys coriacea. The sequence continues at coordinate 201,099,703 of NC_050069.1, forward strand.
ATAGGGTGGTGTTTATGTGACCATCGCTTATTAACACTGTAGTGTCCAGGAAGTGGATCTCTTGTGTGGACTGGTGCAGGCTGAGGTTGATGGTGGGATGGAAATTGTTGAAATCATGGTAGAATTTCTCAAGGGCTTCTTTTCCATGGTTTCAGATGATGATGATGTCATCAGTGTCGCGCAAGTAGAGTAGGGGCATTAGAGGACGAGAGCTGAGGAAGCGTTGTTCTAAGTCATCCATAAAATGTTGGCATACTGGGGGGCCATGTGCGTACCCATAGCAGTGCTGCTGATTTGAAGGTATACATTGTCCCCAAATGTGAAATAGTTGTGGGTGAGGACAAAGTCACAAAGTTTAGCCACCAGATTTGCTGTGACATTATCGGGGATACTGTTCCTGATGTTGTAGTCAATCTTTGTGTGGAATGTTGGTGTAGAGGGCTTCTACATCCATAGTGGCTAGGATGGTGTTTTCAGGAAGATCACCGATGGATTGTAGTTTCCTCAGGAAGTCAGTGATGTCTCGAAGATAGCTGGGAGTGCTGGTAGCATAGGGCCTGAGGAGGGAGTCAAAAACAGACTCCAACGAGAAACTGCTGAATTGGAATTAGTTTGCAAACTGGATACAATTAACTTAGCTTGAGTAAAGACTGGGAGTGGATGGGTCATTACACAAAGTAAAACTATTTTCCCCATGTTTATTTCCCCCACCCCCACTGTTCCTCAGACGTTCTTGTCAACTGCTGGAAATGGCCCACCTTGATTATCACTACAAAATTCCCCCCCGCCCACTGCTCTCCTGCTGGTAATAGCTCACCTTACCCGATCACTCTTGTTACAGTGTGCATGGTAAGACCCATTGTTTCATGTTCTCTGTGTATATAAATCTCCCCACTGTATTTTCCACTAAATGCATCCGATGAAGTGAGCTGTAGCTCACGGAAGCTTATGCTCAAATAAATTTGTTAGTCTCTAAGGTGCCACAAGTACTCCTTTTCTTTTTCCATTAGAAAAGTAATTTTGCAGTAATAGTGAACACATTCCCTTTATTCATCCTTCATCGGGAAGAAGAGTACATCAATATGTTTATCAAATATCAGCGACATTTGACTTGGGACCTTAATAGACATTTGCTCTTTTAAATAATTATGCTTATTTTATGCTAGCATATTAATCAAGATTCATGTGGGGTGACATGAGCTTCCAGCTTGTTCCCACTTTAGATTTTCAGATACACTATAAGTGCAACGAGGAGACTAAGGGCAGTGTGATAGGCTTCCTTATTTCCATCAGGAGATATCAACTTCCCAAACCCATCACCATCAAAATGCATGCTTCTATCTATCTCCCCTGTACTGGTCTGCTACTCCTTAAGGCATTTCCCATTGAAAGAGACAGACATTTGCCATACCCTCTCCTGGTGTGACTCTTACACCATCCTGACATGAGGTATGGATGGCAGGTAATGGTCTCTAGGGGTATGTTTACACTGCAATTAAAAACCCACATCTGGCCCAGGCTGCCTGACTCTGGCCAACAGGCCATTTAATTGTTGTGTAGACATTTGGGCTAGGGTTGCAGCTGAGCTCTGGGATCCTCCCACCTCCCTAGTAAGGAAGAGAAATGGGTGTTCACTACAGCCTATCTTTGTTGCTGCCGCTGCTACAACCACCACCATGCACACATACCTACACTGAAGAGGGGGAACTTCTTTTGGCCTGTGAAGGAGGACACCTTAACCACCTGCCCAGCCCAGTGCAGAGGAGAAACAAGAGGAAGAGAGATCTTTCCACCCCAGGAAGAAAAACAGCTTCCCCCTAAATGAGAAGAATCCAGGGTTTTCATCGCTAATTCTCGCACCCTACTTCAGTGGGGCTATCAGCCTTGATCTCATCTTCTGACTGAAGGAGGGATCAAGGAAAGCAGGCCTGGCTCTTGCTCTTCTCCTCTGCTGTAACAATGAGAGTTTTTAAATTTATCCTAAGTTATTCGAAGAAATCAATATTTGAGAAGCATAAGTTTAAGGTGGCCTCGCTCCTTTAGAAGGTGGAGGAACGTCAGTACAGAAGGGAGAGTTTGGTCTCACTAACTGCACGCTGTATTAAGTTCTAGTTGAGAACATAAGGGTAGTTCTGCCTTTGTTTGTACTCTTTCTTGAAATCCAGTTAGACAAATGTGTGTTTAAATGAACTGCAATCACTTAAATTGGAATAAATAACTGGAGATCAGCCTAGATGAGTGTAAAAGTCCCTTTTGGTCTGAAAAACAAAACTATGAACACAATGTAAAGCAGAAACAAAAGCTAGCTGTGAGTAGGTTATTATTTACAAGCTACCTGCAGCTCACTTATTCCTAGGTTTGACTCTCCAGCCTCAACTCTAGCTGATTAGCAACCAAGAAGTCTTTTTAATTTGACACACCCAACATTCCATATCAGTTGCTAGACACAGACACCACCCTTCTTAAATCTCCATATGCTGGTAATTATACATAATACAATAGCTATAATGCCACAGTTACTGTAGAAAATTAAAATACAAGATGAACACATCCATAAGTTGAAATAAAAAGTAAGTAGAAAAATGTCTAAAATGTCTGACGCTACAGAATATGGGTGTGGTGTTGGTAATATGTAAATGTTGGGGTACTTTACCTTTAAGGGTATTTCTACACAGCATTTTGGAGTGAGCGGGAGCAAGCCTCCCACCCTGGGTCAAAAGACATAGGCTAATGGGGCTTTCACAAGTGCTGCAAAAATAGCTGTATACACAGAGATTAGAAGTTGTGGCTTGGCTCTGAAACCTAGGGTGGGCTTCAGAGCCTGAGCTTCAGCCCAAGCTACAACTCTGAAGTGCTGTTTATACTGTTGTTTTTAACCCACTAGCCTGAGTCTATTGACTGAGCTGAGAGGCTTGCTACTTTTTGCTCCAAAATGCTTTATATGCATACCCTACATTCCTAAGAATCTACAGCCTGCAGGGAGGGGTAGGTGCCATTTTGTGTGGAAGCGCTGATGCTGCATGTTACAGATGAGACACATGGGATTTTCCTCACAGAAACTTTTTTTTGGTGTCCTGTTTGATGGTTCCCTTTAATCTAAAATAAATCTTTCAGGCTGAAAGATAGACAGGTAGAATTGCTCTTTTCATATGGAAACACATAATAGTGCATTATAATAGTATTGACTAAACTCAGCAACCTATGCAAGGAAATGTGATTGATGGGTATGACACACCCCTCCACCAGAGAGTAATGGCTCACGACCTGTCTACCTGCTGCTTCACTGGCTGAAATGAAACTTTAATTCCTTTTCCCCTTAAGTATAAAAACTTTAAGGAAGTCCAAGTGGTTGCTGCATGGCTTGTCGTTTTAAAATAAATATTCTACATGGCCAATGGCAATGCAAGCCATTGGGGAACCTCTCTATCCTGTCCAACTGCTTCAGTTCTCATCTAAAGGGAATACTTAGCAGATGATATAATTCTTCAGACATGGCCCCTCTGCTGAGACTAACAAAAATTCCAATTAATTAACAGCTGCTGCAGTGAACTTTTTTGCGGGTGGTGGTGAGGTGTTCTGAACACCATAAAAAAAAAACCTCATTGCATTTAGGCCAACCAAGAAGCTACAGACAGTGGCAACTTTCAGTTGCTACAGTGTGGGTTGGATATGAACTGGCAACCCACTGGACCATGAAATCTCCCACCATTACCAACCCCCAGTGGAGTCATCCAATCCCTCCAGAAAATCTCACTTTTATTTTATTTTATTTTATTTTATTTTATTTATTTATTTAAAATAACCATGTTGAGGTTTGAGGCTGAACTGTGGTTTTTAGCTGCCTTTCCCCCCCTGAAATGGTTAAATAGTTAATAATAATAATTAATAATTAAAAATAATTAAAAAAACAGGGAGGGAGGGAAATAAAAGCATCAAGTCTGGTTTGCTTTGATTTGTGGGTTCATGATACTCATAGATATTTGTGTAAAATTTTGATTCCCAAGTTTTGTACAAATTATTATTCACCTGAAAATTAACTAAACATTTATTTTTCATTTATGATTCCCTTGTTTAAAATCTTTCAGGGAGCAGAAGTTGTATCATGCTACCAGTTGCATTCAGTAAATACCAAATACTGGGTATCTGAAACAAACAGGAGAGAAATTATTAATTGAAAGCATGCAGCAATCATTTTGATTAAGGGATGCACTAACAGGATTTAATATTAGCTTGTGAATGATTCATTACATAAAATAGGGCTAATTAATATTAATCATGAATTTCATGCGTTTTTGTGGTCCAGTGAAGAAGGTATCTTCTTTTTATTGGGTAGTAATAAAACATCTGCTTTAGATAAATGAACACACAAAATCACAAGCCTGAAATTTCATCTGTGTGCAAAGTCTATCAACCTTAAGTGGTTTTTTTTTAAATATTGCTGAACTTTCCCATTCAGATTGCTCTCTAATTATTAGCATCCATTCTCTTATATGTAAAATTGACAGTAGTACTAATCCTGAAGTCAAAACTATGAGTTACTTTCTCTTTGTACAGCTATTTCTATTATTAATTAAAGAATTCTCCCTGCAAAAACCTGTGCGGGATCAGCCCTCCCCTCACACCGCCTCCAGTACATTTTACAAATTGAAATAGCAGAGTAAAAGCCAGCTCATGACCTTGTAAGTATTGGTGGCTGCAGAAAGACTTTTAGCTCTTAAATTATAGGTGGCAGAAACCTTACACTGAATCATTTAATCCCTAAATGGCTTTCTAAAATCTGGTTGCCTTACACCAAACTCTAAATCCCAATACCAAAGAGATCTTGATGTATGTCCTGGATGGTTCAGTAGTTCTAATTGGAACTGACATGAATTAACAGAAAAACACGCCTTTCAAAGGAAGGAAAGGTTTGATTGCAGTAAACACATTTTTAAAGGGCCTCTGCTTCTTTATCGTGGTGGTTTAGATTCTACTTACTGTTAAGGTTTATTCCCCACTCTGGCAATTCTAACAGTTAATACTGGCCTCTCCAGGCTTGTATTAAACTTCCAAGGTTACAGTTTTTCTCTGACCTTGGATTGGTAGATGCTGCCACCACCCAAGTGCAGACCTCCTTTGAAAGCCCAGGAGGGCGCACTTGGGAATTCCTTCCTGTGGGGTACCCTCAAGCCCTTTCACTCCCCCCTGGGTAGAGCTGAGAAAGAAAAACAAAGGAAAGCATCTGTTGCCACCAGCTAATTAAACAACATGTGCACGAACCTCTTAGGACACACAAATCCAATTCTGTTCTTAAAAAAGGTAAAGTTTATTAAAAAACAAAAGAAAGAAAATACATCTGGGAACTTAGGCTATTGCTAGATTTAAAAAGAGCAACTACAAGGATTAGGCATCAAGAATCATTTTCTTGAAGTCAATCTTAAAGGTTACAAGCAAAACAAAAGCACCCAGGGTTAGCACAGAGGAATCCATAAGCCATAAAGAAATCAAAAGAGATAAATCTAATCGTGCCTTCCTAGACATTTCCTGATCTTCTTACATATCTGGGGTTTCAAATGAGTAGTTTCTAGGTATGATACTGATGATTTTTTCATACCCGGCCCAAGCTTTTTACAGCATAGCTCTGCCCTGTCCCTCACTCCGGGAGAACCACAACAGATAGACAAAAGGGGAATCGTTTCAATTTTAAAAAGTTCTAGGCTTCCCATTGGCTCTTTTGGCCAGGTGTCCACTTACTTCTTTTACCTATGCATAGCAGTGACATTTTTTAACCCTTTACAGGTAGAACAATTAGAGAACAGCTACTAAGAGGGATTTTATAGCTACTGGGTGTCCATAAAAGGGAGCTTCCCCCCCCCCCCCCATCATTTATCACGCTTACTATTTGCTATCTTGCTGAACCTCTTTCCTACTATATCTAATGGTGCGCTTCATAACAACGGACCTGAAAGGAATCTCTGAGAGCCTTGTTGAGCCCATAAGATATACGGCTTTGTGGTGTATGAGATTCAGAAGATCACGTTAATTAGTTTTACGCTGGGCCAACCTTACCAGAACAGTCAGCTCAGTAAGTAGGGGTGGGGGGAACCTTCCTGTACTTCTGAGATAGGAGCATCAGGATGGCTTGGAAGGGAAGGGTGGGGTAGAGGGGGGCTAGGGAGATGTCATTTAAATGAGTTCAAGGCACTCTACCACTTTCTGTATTCCTAGTTTCCTTATCTCCCAGGGGCCTCACAGCCTTACAACTAGAGACTGGATTTGTTAACTGTCCAGGTTTGCTGCAAAGCCCCCTTCCAAACTTGTATTCAAGAAGGAAGAAGCTCAAAGATGAAGGGGCTTGAGGTGAAGGTGCTGACCCCCAAAACCACTTAAGCATGTGGCTAACAGTCACTGTTGCCAGTTCTTATGATGATCTGTGTTGATCTGAAGCCTTGGCTGCTAGAGAGGCTCAGTTTTAAATTTAAATAGAGTTGTGAAGAAAAGATAGAAAATGTGACCTGTTAACCTAAAGGCTCAGAAACCACAGAACAAAGAAAAAACCCCAAATGTATTACTTTCTAAAAAATTTCATGCTTTTGGGGAGCTAGTGGAGGGGTATAAGAAGAAGGCTAACATGGTCAAAACAATGGACGATGGCATTTTGAATGGATATGAGCTGGGCAAGATTGCATTTGTCCAGGCCAGAGAACAGGATGTTGCAGTAATCAAGATACAAGATGATGAGAGCTCTAGCTGTTCATCCATCTTAGAGATATTACACAAAAAGAATGGGCAAGATTTAGACATATCCTTTAGGTCCTCATATCCAGGCTATGAGGACCTACAGGGAGGTCCTTGTCGAAGATGACTTTCAGCTATAGACTTGAATAACAGGCAGGATGATGGTGGTGACCACAGTGATCAAGAGACGAGGCCCGCTTAGCTGATAAGGCATGGTCCACACTTGAAAATTGTGCCAGTGTAGCTATTTCGGTTAGGAGTCTGAAATATGTTTGTCTTGTCTGATATAGTTATACAAGTACAAACTCCAGTGTGGATGCAGTAATATTGATTTAAGGTTGCATTATACTGGTATAACTTATTTCTCTTCCCACTCAGGGTAGGCTTCTATTTGGATATTGCTGGGAGGAGACGGAGGAGAAACAGAGAACTTTAGAATATCATTTGATGGGTGCACATGGAGTTGATTCTAAGTGTCCTTAAGCTGCTTTAAAAGCATTAAACAACGATAATGAGTCTCCTTAGGACTGTTTCCTGTAGGTAGATGAAGCAGCGTGCTATTTAGAGATGCCATGGGAGAGCTCCATAGGCCAGTGGTGCTGGTCCAATTTTTATAGTGAAATGTTGATGTAAATTATGTATTCGGTGTTTGTTATTACTACTTTAAGCCAGGGGGTGTGGCAGCACACCCAGCACTCTTAGTTCCTGCATCATTGGGTACAGGTTCAGAGACATGAGGCTTCTTATGGCTTTTTGACCTCTGGTCCCCAATGGATGCTGCAGAGTAGTGTCCTGGGAATTTCCTCAAAAGAGGGGAAGAGAAATGAGTTTCCTTAGACGGTGCTCATTCTCTCTTCTTTATGCCTCAATCTAGTCCATCTGTGAATCTGATTCTGTGTAGAGTCTGTGAGGAGGGGCTTCCACAGAGTCTGGCACGGGAGTTGGCTGGGGAAGTGATGTTGCATAGTTGGCAGTCTGCCTTTGGCAGCCCCTTAGCTGAGATCCAGTGGGGCTTTTTTCCTTTTGCCCATGGATGCGAAGAAAAGGCTTTAGCCCCTGGTCATTAGTTGACTTGATCTTGTGTTAGTTTTAGTTGACTATATAGAAATTCTCAACTAAGCAGTAATATTTCTCACTGAGTTTTTCTGATGTATTCTCTAAACTAAACAAAGAAAATCTAAGATCACGTAGTGATTTTGTTTCAAACTTGTTGAGACCTATGACAATTCCCTATAACTCCCCTCCCCCTTAATTTGTTGTCCTGATTGAAAACAAAACAGACTAAAATTTACTTGGAGGGAAAGGATGAATATTTTATTAACTGTCCTGGTGAAGCAAGAGGAGCCATTTATCTGACATGGATATGGTGGGTTTTAGCACCATTTCCACCAAATGCATCCGATGAAGTGAGCTGTAGCTCACGAAAGCTTATGCTCAAATAAATTTGTTAGTCTCTAAGGTGCCACAAGTACACCTTTTCTTTTTGCATCGCTACAATGGCTTTGTTCCAGGGTCTGCAAAGATAATATGCAGCCCAAAGGTGGCTTTACTATAAATTAGTTGGGCCTGCCTGGCTGTGTACTTGGTAACAGTGAAGCATTCAAGAAGGGTGGAACAATCCTGTTGGGATCCAGGAAGTGGATGGGCGGAAGCCCACTGCTGAAGGACCTCCCCACAGCCTAATGGGAGGATCCACAGGTCCAGGATTCCATATGATTGCGGGGGACAACAAGAGATACAACAGGAACGGGAGTGAGGTCACAGGGCTAAACGAAGGGAACCTGGTGGGGACACCGAACGGAGAACCTTGGACAGCACCCACTGCTCCTCCAAGGTGTCAAGGGAGCCAGCGGATGCCGCCCAGAGGAACTCTGCCCGGATGCGTGAACGGCCTAAGTGGGAAGCAGGGAGTAGCATTCCCATAAGAACAGTGGGAGAGCAAACCCACTCAATGGGATTTGTACAACATCCTTTCCAGAGTAAACTGCCTGAATTAGTTTGCTGAACCCAGACATTTGATTATGGTAAAGGCATGGTGTATTTTAAATAAGCCAATAAAGGTGAGCAGACAGGAGAGGCACTTGCATTCAGCTGAGGAAAGGAGGTGTTTTTAAAAACCCAGCCAACCAGGGCCATGGGGTTCAATCACTCTGAATAAATCACTGGCAGTTTCTTACCCACAGATTACAAACTGTCTGAGCTCATGAGGCTGGCCATGTGGCTTCTTAGAACTCAAACATGAGATTTTAAAAAATGTTTTTAGTCTGTATTTTTGACTTTAACTCCTGACCAGTGTGTGTGGTGACTTCAGATTTAAAAGTCAGCCTATAATGCACACACATGCTTGCCTCTTCTTTGATGCTCATATGGAGACTCCACTTATCCCTTCCTAAAGTAGGGGAGAAGTGGTTCTTTTCCTATTACTGTCTTGACTCCCTCACCTCCTAGTTTCCCATCTTCGTCCCCCATTTTCATCTCCTCAGTCTTCTTCCCTGAGCTGCCCTACCCTGTCCCACATTCTCCTGCCCACCTGCACCTTCGCAAATGCAAAATAACATGAAATAAAACTAAAAAGAACATTTTAAAAAGACAAACTCCCCCTGCAGCGGCATCTGCTGACTGGGTCTGGCTCCCCTCTTTAGACGTTGCAAACTCATGCACAGGGTCACAGTGCTGATCAGGTTTGGCCTGGCTGCACCTCCTGCATGACAAAGGATAAAGCACTGAAATAATAATTTTATTGGGGGCAAATCATGTTTACCCAAGAGAGGAGTCCATAGTGGATGGCACTTGTGTGGCTTCCACCTAACTGCACAGGTAGGAATATCTTTGAATCACAGCCCTAGAACACAGAGAAAGCCTTAATGTCATTCTAAGAGAAGCCAGGGAGATCAAGATCAGGATGACAATTTTAGCTTTGTGGGTGGAAAGAGACAGAGGAAGAAGTAGTAAGAATAAGACAGGGTCTAGATGTGCGCATTGAAGATGATTCCTAGCTTAACAGGAAGGTTGCTGGTGTGCTCAGCGGTGATGGAAACTGCGGGGAGAGGGGAAGGTAATAATCTGTTACATTTTTATTCACGTCTGTCAGTTCTGGGAAAGGTGAGCCATCTATTTCTATAGCTTGAACGCTAAATTGCATGCACGTGCTGAAAAAAAGTTCATGCTGTTGTAAACAGTCAGGATGACCTCTACCCTGACATACAGTGGTGAGTTGGGGCAAAGAACTTCAGGGGCTGATCTCACTTGCATAGGCACACCCACCCTGCCTAGATGGTCACTTTGGCTGCTGTAGGAGCCCCAGTTTCTCTGTTGTTGGGGCAGGAAGAATAAACCGTTATTATCCTGACTATATGAATCAAGGATGGCAGAACTGTACTTGGCCTTTTGTTATGATGGAGAGAGTCGCCATCAACTCAGCAACACTCAGCAACACTCGCTAGGCAAGGGTCATGGGTTCCATAACCCAGTGAATTGAGAGAAGTTGGGGATAGGTATTAGTACTTGGTGGTATGTGCCCCCCCCGATTTGGGCCAATGGTAGGCTCCCCTACTACAAGCTGAAATTCCTGAAGAGCTAAAATTACTAAAAGCTGAAGTCAGTGAGCGCTGTGTTAAGTAGGGAGGGTGCGGAAGCTTGTAGCTATATTGTGGGACGACTGGAGTGGCTCACAGGGTGGCTGGTGAAGCAGTTGGTGAGACAGCTTTAGCGGCTCATGGGATGGCTGGCAGAACAGAGCAGAGCCCCACGGAGAGGTGGGGCAGTTGGCTTGAGACCACATAAGGTGCCCCTTAACCCCTCCATTTCCACCCAGGCTGGGAGGTCAAACTCTGCAGATAAACTTTCAAACTCTGGGGCTGCACTGACCAGGGACAGAGACTTTTGGGACTTTAGGTGACTTTTGGGTAGCTGGACTCAAGAACCAAAGAAAAAGGACATGGCCCAATTTGCTTGGGGTAGATTTTGGCTCATGGTTTGTGTTATGAATCCTGTTGGTGGTGTTTCCCCAACATAATGCCACATTGTTTCTCTGTAATTAAAAGACTTTTGCTACACTCAGACTCTGTGCTTGCGAGAGGGGAAGTATTGCCTCTTAGAGGTGCCTGGGGGGATGGTGGTGGTGGTGGTATATATTTGTCCCAGGTCACTGGGTGGGGCTCGAGCCGGTTTTGCATTGTGTTATTGGAACGGAACCCCTAGATACTGAACCCGGCCCTTGTTGCTACCAACTCTGATGGGTAAAAGGGTTACACAGTTGTATTTAGATGTTTGTGGCTTTCCTTGACAGAGGAAGGATAAACATCTCCCTCGTTTTTTAGAAGTCTGTACAAACTGAAGAGTGAATCAAAGAAGCAACAGAAGGAAAGGGTCCTCGCTTAGAAAAATATAACAGTGTATCAGGTTTGCCTACCCATCTTCAGATATTCCCATTACCAGCCTCCATTATTCCTTGGAGGGAAAGCATTGAAAGAGGTAGCTAGCATAGAGATCAATTTTGCTGCAAGCTTTCAGGAAAATTGGCAATGCTCAAACTGCATCAGTATTCAAACGTGTGAAGTGAGAGAGGGGCAGGAGGTGACCTGTAACTGGGAACAGATTCACATCTGAGATGCTGCTTCTAAAATGGAATAACTTAAAGTAGCTAAGAATAGTGATACAGAATAATTCAGATAATTTCTCAGAAGAATCACTTGCTGTCTGTCCCAGTCTTTGCTGTCTCTATTAATGCCTAGTGGAAGATAGGAAATTTTTACTATGGGCCCTGATTCAGCAAAGCATGTAAGTACATGGTTGAGTGAATCCATTGTCTTCAATTACCCACGTGCTAGAAGTTAATCAGTTCCTTAAATGCTTTGCTGAACCCAGGCCTTGGTTTTTTGAGAGACAAGAAAGTTAAAACTTTCTTGTAACATTTTCAAAGCCATCCATCAACTGAGCCAAATAAGTTACTGAGCAGCACAATCTGTAGCTGGGAAAGAGGATCTTACACAGGTTTCACTGTATTAAAACAATTTCAGAGAGACAAGGTGGATGAGGTAATATCTTTTATTGGACCAGTATCTTTTATTTCTCTAACATCCTGGGACTGACACAGCTACAACAGTACTGCATTAAAACAGCTTCCACAGACAGAACAAATTTTGGCTTTCTGGCCCTCCATTGCTACTCCAAACCAGTCAGGACTTGCTTCTGTCTCTTCTCTCCAGCTGTTGAGTGCCTCATCGGGAAACTCTGTGACAAAAAAACCTGTCAGTATCTGTTAACTTTTCTGACCTTACATACACCTATATACCACATAGGAAAAGTTGATCATTTTAGCTAAGAATAAATTGTCACAAATGATGACTATAGCTTGTTGTCTTTCTCAGCAGTTTGTACATGATGAGTATGGAGTCTGTTGAATTTTTGTTAATGTTTGCAAATCACTTTGACATCCTCTGGTGAAAGACGTATTAATATTTATTTTTTTATAACTTCCCCTCAGGGCAGGTAATTACTGAATGTATCTTTCTTTTCTGTTGCAAAGTCATTTCATATAAGTTGCAGCCCATTATTACACAGAGTTTGGCATAGGTCTCCTTAGAGATTGAACACAGAAGCCAAACATACAATAGCATCTGTGATGGCACATGATGCAAAAGCTATTTTGGGCAGTTTACTACACTAATCACTTAGTGTTGCAGGAGAATCCAATCCAACCATGTAAATTCAGAATCATCCCAAATATCAGTGGCCAGTTTATGCCAAAGGTGCATGCAGTAACTATGTGTTTGGGTAGAATTATGTGAATGCTTGCAGCTTTCCTCAGTTGATTGCCATGATCTTTGTACTGGACTGTACCAAAGGCATCTATTTTAATCTGACACTTAGAGGTCAAAAAATCTCTCTGGGATGTATCTTGTTCTTTCATAAGAAAATTTATCTCTAATAGCTGTGTTATAGGAATGATGAGGTGTACCTCTGCACTCCCAGCAATATGATTCTCTCTCAACTCAGGTAAGAGCTAGATGGGGAGAGGGTGAGAAGAAAGTATGATGCTAAACCTGAAACAACCTCAAGGGTGACTGCTTTTTTTGGGCTAATGGAGCTGAGCCCTCTGATAAAGTCACAACTACAGCTGGTCAGAAAAATTTAAATGAAATGCTTTTTTGGGGTCAGAATTTGACAAATCTTTGAAATAGAAATGTTCTGCGGAGATGGTTCTGCTTTGAAGTTTTGATGGAACTCAGTCACGGTTTCTGCCAGCTTGCCTGTCCAACTCCTCAGAAGTCCTGGCTCCCAGGATCTATTCCATTTTCCTGTCAAATATTGACATTTTCCATGAAACAGAATTTGCCTTTCTCCACATTGCTCTAGTAGTTAGGTAGCCTACTTAATGCACTTCCAATTGTTGACACCATGGGACTCAGAGGCAGCAGGGAAAATATCCAGACTGACCACAGAAACAGAGCATTTTCCAGGTCTATAACCCATCCTTCTGCCTATGATCCTTCTGTTTCCAGACTCAGAAATTAGTAGCGAGGGCTTTTGAGCCCAGTGATGGTGGGTCTCATGTAGGAGAAGAAAAGGTTCTGAGTCTGGAGGTGGGTTTTCTGATTCTGGGAAGCTGCATGCATGGGAAATCTCAGTATGGGGATAGTATTGGGTGGGAGAAGGTTCAGAGATGAATGGATGGCCACTGTAAAGAATCTAAGAAAGAAAAGGGTAATAAATGTGTGTGAGGGGTGTTAGGCTGCTGAACAAAAAATAAATAAATAGTTCGCTCTTTTCCCTTCAATGTTAAAAGATGGCTTGTACCTTAACTTCCAATAACTGTACATTAAAACCATAACTCCCTCTTTTGTTAGGAACCTGGATAGAAGGAAAATGCTTTGTAATATGGAACAGAAATGTGCCCAAGCTGCAGAATTTGGATCCATCTGTACAACAGATGGTGACAAATGCTCTCAACTTGACAGGAAAGTACCTAAGTTCCTCCTGTTCGTTTTCAACACCTTCCTAGATCTCGCCCTTATAAGCAGGAAGTGAAATTGGATTTATTAATAAGAAAACTATAATTAACTTTTCTAGTTTTTTGGGAACAAATCTTTCGTTGCTTGGTCGGAAGCAATCTTATTTTCAGCGTGAAAACCTTCTAGTGCCCCTTGTGTCCAGTTCAAAACTTGTTCTGTGGTTCATGTCTAAGAGTTAAGTGCATATTTCATGATCAACATGTTTCCTTACAACTGTAATAACTAAATCAGTCAAACTTGGAAAATTATAATCCTTTTGAAAGGATATTAATCATAGTTAGTAATATCTTATGCTCTCAAACATTACATCTAATTTCCATTTACTTTTACTTTGTGTTTGTTTGCGTCCTTTAATCTGACACTAATATTAAGAGTTTCAGTGAATTGGTCAGATTGGTTCTTATATTTTTGGGATCAAATTTTGCCCTTCAATATATGCATGCAACTCCAATGAAAGCCAATGAAAGTTGCATGCTTCTATCCAGTTGCAGAATTTGGCCCTTACATTACTGTGCATCAAGTTTTTAAAAAATATCTTTTTAGCGACATTTTTTTTAACATAGTTGTCTGATTAACCTCCAAGGTCTTCATTAGTAAAATGACTTCATTTATTTCTTCACTTGGGAATACACTTAGAGGTTACAAAGTACATTTAATTCTTTTCTTAGTAATTTTATTTCATAGTAATTAGGATTCAGGTGGCCCTTATACCCAAAGGTGTATGTTTTTTTTTAATAAAGTCGCAATATCATGTAACCATTATGTCTGAGAGAAAGTGATTCACACACAACCCTGAACCCAACTGCAGAAGTCATCAGAAATTAGGGTTCAGTTGAAGCCTTGAATGTCAGCCCAAATTTGTGAATGAGTCACAAACTTGGCATGATGTATTTTGTTCAGCTAACCTTCACCATTCTTCACAATTCCCCAAGGTGCCCTCTTGCATCTAGACTATGTGAGCGTCTTGGAGGCTAGTGGCCTTACCTGGTCTTCCTGCTGCCCTCCTCCTCAGTGCAGACATTATTTAGCACTCACAGGGATGGTGGTAATTTGATCATTACAAAAAGGTGTACAAGACCAACTTCATCCCTGTTATAACTTCACTGATATCAGTGAATCTGCCCTGTAGTGTCAGTTACATTCGGTATTGATCTTTCTTCACAGAGAGAGACATTTGTTCAGACACATCATTGACTCATAGCTGAACAAGGGCTCAACAATGAAATTTAAAGAACTGCCCCTATAATCCATTGTTAGTTGGAGGAAAAAATGTTTTTCTTTCTATTCCTTTCCCTTGCCACCAAAAGGTTGGTTTCCTTTTGAGCTCATCAGCTGCCTGTTTCTGGTGACAGAGTGGTTTTAATTTTACACACTGATGTATTAATTGTTATTGCCAACTCTTGTGATTTTTTTTGTCATGTGATATTTGGTGTTTTGTTTTTTGGCTGCTTTTTTTCTTAAAGCCACAACTCCTGGAGATTTTGAGAATTTTTTTTTTAATTAAATTTCTTGCTTTCTTGATTGTGAAGCAAAACTTGGAAAAGTGACTCTGAAAGGCTAAAATAAGAAGGCAAAGAAAAAGAACTCAAAACATGTTTTAAAAATCTTATGATTTTTAAGATAATCTATCTTAAGATAATTTTAAGATTGTGGGAGGGCATGACTCATGATTTTTGAATATTTGGAGTTGACAGTGCTATATATTTGTTTGACAGACAGTAATCCTTATGACCAATTTATGGAATAAATTGCTGTTTTATTTCTTTACACCTGCATGGTAAGGTGAACATGTATCAGATTTTACAGATGCTATTTCTGTTTGAGTATTATTTAGTAATCACAGCAGAGTAAATTTACAATGACACTCTTCCTCTTTTAATTGCTGTGCTTTCCTCAGGAAATACTGACAGTCCCCCTCCACAGACCAATCAGGAATTGTAGCTAAATGCTTGCCAAAGATAATTCCTTCCCTTTAGAGATATCCTACAGTTCATCTGAGTAGCTGTGAACAAAGGCCCAGTAGAGGTACTGCTGGTGTTGTTACCTTCATCAACTACTTTTGATTTGGGGCAAAAGACAAGTGTGACCCATATTTAGGAGTTAGAGTATGATTTGTGTGTGTGTATTTTGTGCCTCTAAGTGGCACAGCACAAAACTTGCTTGTGTGTGTGTGACTAAATTGGGTTTCAGGCACCATTGTGTCCTCTAAGTTTTGGGCTGCTGCAGGGGTCAATGAAGCCCTGGTATAACTTAGCAGGGGGCAGAGGGGGGAGGGGGTATTTTTTCCTATAGATGAAAACGCCTGATAGAACAGGGGTGGACAAACTACCGTCCAGGGACCACATCTGGCCCTCCAGACGTTTTAATCCGGCCCTCAAGCTTCTGCTGGGAAGTGGGGTCCAGGGCTTGACCCGCTCTGGCACTACAGGTGGGGAGCAGGGTTGGGGTCTTGCCCCACTCTGCATGGCTCCCAGAAGCAGCGGCATGTCCCCCTTACAGCTCCGATCAATGGGGCAGCCAGGGGGCTCCGCACGCTGCCCCTGGTCAAAGCACTGACCCTGCAGCCCCCATTGACTGGGAACAATGGGACAATGGGAGCTGCAGGGATAGTGCCTGCGGACAGGGCAGAGTGCAGAGCCATGTGGCCGGCCCTCTGGGTAGGAGCCGGAGGGGAGACATGCTGCTGTTTCTGGGAGCTGCTTGAGGTAAGAGCTGCCCCAACCCCCTGCCCCAGCCCTGATCCCCCTCCCACCCTCCAAATCCCTCAGTACCAGCTCAGAACACCTTCCTGAACCCCCAACCATTAGCCCCACCTCAGAGCCCACACTCCCCAGCTGAAGCCCTCTCACAACCCAACCCCCAATTTTGTGAGCATTCATGGCCCACCATACAGTTTCCATACCCATATGTGGCTCTCGGGCCAAAAAGTTTGCCCACCCCTGCACTAGAACTTCTGTGGTGCTATGTGATATGCCCTTCTGTCTCCACTCCCACCCTCATCACCAACATGCCCCCTGGGCTTGTGGCAGGGGCCTCATAGAGCAGCATAAATTACCTTGTGCAAAGCCTGCATGAGGGGGAATTCTCATTTGACTGGTTCCAGGAATCTAGTGACCCTTCTAGACTGCAGTGTAAAAGGGTTATATCGGGGGGAGAATCTCTCCATTATGAAGACTTTTAACATTTTTTCCCATAAATTTTTAATATTCTGAGGAAAAATGTTGTTAAAATTGTATTTTGGCACTTGTATCTTCTTGTTTGCCTTCGTGTGGGGGAAAAAAAAAATCTAAGTGAGGGCCATACGCTGCCAGCAAAGCACTCTGCCTGACAGTGTTGGTTGGGGTAGGTGTGTTGCCTTCCTGCTTATTGCTTCTTGTTTGTTTCCTGGTTTCTGCTTTCTGAACTCAGGGTTCCAGTTTCTTTGTGTGTGTGTGTGCGTCTGTGTATGCACATTAGGGTTGCCAGGCATACGGTTTTCGACCGGAACACCCGGTCAAAAAGGGACCCTGGCAGCTTCAGTCGGCACTGCTGACCGGACTGTTAAAAGTCTGGCCGGTGGTGCAGCGGGGGGCTGGGGCTAAGGCAGGCTCCCTGCCTGCCCTAGCTTTGCAAGGATTCTGGAGGCAGCTGCCAGGTCCCTGCAGCCCCATGATGCATGTGCAGTCAGGGAGGCTATGCACGCTGCCCCCATCCCAAGGGCCAGCTCTGCAGCTCTCATTGACTGAGAACTGCGACCAATGGGAACTGCTGGGGTGGTGCCTGCGAGTGTGAGATCAGTGCATGGAGCCTCCCTGGCTGCCCATGTGTCTAGGGGCTGCAGGGACCTGGCAGCTGCTTCCTGGGAGCCGTGGTAAGTGCTGCCGTGACCCCGGACCCCCTCCCACACACCAACCACCTGCCCCAGCCCAGAGTCCCCTCCCGCCTCCAAATTCCTTCCTGGAGCCTGCACCGACCTCTGCCCCAGCCCCCTCTTGCACCCCAAACCCCTCACCTCTGGCTCCACTCCAAAGCCTGCATCCCCAGCTGGAGCCCTCACCCCCCGGAGACCCGACCTCTACACTCCACCCCCTGCCCCAGCCCAGAGCTCCCTCCTGCACCTCAAACCCCTCATTCCTAGCCCCACCCCAGAGCCTGCATCCCCAGCTGGAGTCCTCACCCCCTTGCACCACAACCCCCTGCCCCAGCCTGGATCCCTCTCCTGCACCCCAAACCCCTCATTTCTGACCTCACCCAGAGCCCTCACCCCCAGCCCAGAACCCAGAACCCCCACCACACCCGAACCCCTTGCCCCAGCCTGGAGCCCTCTCCTGCACCCCAAACCCCTCATCCCTGGGCCCACCCCAGAGACCACAGCCCCAGCCGAAGCCCTCACCCCCTTCCCACATCCCGACCCCCAGCCCAGTGAAAGTGAGTGAGGGTGGGGAAGAGCAAGCGACAGAGGGATGGGGGGACAGAGCGAGCGGATGCAGGGCCTCGGAGAAGGAGTGGGGAAGGGGCGGGCAGGGGTGTTTTGTTCTGTGTGATTAGAAAGTTGGCAACCCTAATGTACATAGTGTTGGATGTGTGCAGTTACCCAGCGCCTGCTGCTACATACCTGCCATCTGGATGGTTATGTTCTATTTAGACTGTTGCTGACTTAGCTGGTTCATGGTTATTCCATGTTTTGATTGGTCACCTACCTGCATATCTTGCTTCAATTATCTTGTGTTTTGGAATTGCTGTTCTGGGGCACATCAGAGCATAACATTATGGTGATGAGTGCTTCTATTTTGTGACCCATGCTGTCTGTACATCCTTTGGCTGTTGACTGGTGATATTTTATTTGGAATTTTTGGAACTGTGTGCAGATCCTGCAATTGTCCAATGTGGCTAGGTTACTGTTGCTAGGAACTGCTTAGGCCACAATGGCATTGATATTCATGCTAGACTCTCAGAGCCCAAGTCCCCTTTGATGTGGCTGTGCAGCACCTCAATGAATATTTTGGGACTGGAGATTCTGTTCTGCTGAAGAGTAAAACATTTTTTGAAGGTGGCCAGCATGACTGCCTGCACGAACAGTGACTGGCTAAAGATGCTATAACTCTAACTTTAGATCCTGCAGTTGCTATGAGTGAGGTATTTGAGAGGGCTCAGCTGACAGGGGTTCTATGTCTCAGACTGCTGCTCTCTGTGTGTCTACACTTAAACCTTCAGCTGCTCCTCCTGCTTTCATTGACCAGAGTCATATGATGTTTCCTACTCCAGCTCCACAGAGTTAGCAGCAAAAGTTGCCAGCCCCACACTGTTTCCACTGTGGTAGTATGGGTCACTTAGCCAATTTCCCTGCCTGCCTGGCTAGAACTGCTGTGTGCTGGGCTCATGGGAAGGAAGAACCCTTAGGGTATGTCTACACTACGAAATTAGGTCAAATTTATAGAAGTTGGTTTTGTAGAAAGCGTTTTTATACAGTCGAGTGTGTGTGTCGCCACACAAATGCTCTAAGTGCATGTAGTCGGCAGACTGTGTCCACAGTACCGACGCAACCGTCGACTTCTGGAGCTTTGCACTGTGGGTAGCCCACAGTTCCTGCAGTCTCCACCGCCCATTTGAATTCTCGGTAGCAATCCCAGTGCCTGATGGGGCTAAAACATTGTCGCGGGTGGTTCTGGGTACATATTGTCAGGCCCCCGTTCCATCCCTCCCTCCATAAAAGCAAGGGCAGACAATCGTTTTGCGCCTTTATTCTTGAGTTACCTGTGCAGACACCATACCACGGCAAGCACGGAGCCCACTCAGCTAACCGTCACCGTATGTCTCCTGGGTGCTGGCGGATGTGGTACTGCATTGCTACACAGCAGCAGTTTATTGCCTTTTGGCAGCAGACAGTGCAGTATGACTGGTAGCCATCGTCGATGTAGTCCTGGGTGCTCTTTTAACCGGGTGCCTGGGCAAACATGGGAGTGACTTAGCCAGGTCATTTCCCTTGTTTCGTCTCATGGCGATTGAGTCCTACCGGCAGTGCACTGTCTTTTAATCTGCAGCCAGCAGAAGATGATGGTCAGCAGTCATACTGCACCGTCTTCTGCCGATCACCCAGGAGGTGACGATGGCTAGTGGTCGTACTGCACAGTCTGCTGCCAGCAAGATGTATAAAGATAGATGAAGTGGCTCAAAACAAGAAATAGACCAGATTTGTTTTGTATTCATTTTCTCCTCCCCCCTTCCCTCTGTGAAATCAACGGCCTGCTAAACCTAGTTTTGAGTTCTATCCTTGAGGCGGCCATTCAGTTTCTCACAAAGCCACCCCCTTTGTTGATTTTAATTCCCCGTAAGCCAACCCTGTAAGCCATGTCATCAGTCGCCCCTCCTTCCATCAGGGCAACAGCAGACAATCGTTCCGCGCCTTTTTTCCGTGCAGATGCCATACTACGGCAAGCATGGAGCCCGCTCAGATTACTTTGGCAATTAGGAGCACATTAAACACCACACACATTATCCGGCAGTATATGCAGCACCAGAACCTGGCAAAGTGAAAACGGGCGAGTAGGCGACATCAGAGCAGTTACGAGAGTGATGAGGACATGGACACAGACTTCTCTCAAAGTACGTGCCCTGGCAATGTGGGCATCATGGTGCTAATGGGGCAGGCTCATGCGGTGGAACGCCGATTCTGGGCCCGGGAAACAAGCACAGACTGGTGGGACCGCATAGTGTTGCAGGTCTGGGACGATTCCCAGTGGCTGCGAAACTTTTGCATGCGTAAGAGCACTTTCATGGAACTTTGTGACTTGCTTTCCCCTGCCCTGAGGCGCAAGAATACCAAGATGAGAGCAGCCCTCACAGTTGAGAAGCGAGTGGCAATAGCCCTGTGGAAGCCTGCAATACCAGACAGCTACCCGTCAGTCAGGAATCAGTTTGGAGTGGGCAAATCTACTGTGGGGGCTGCTGTGATGCAAGTAGCCAACACAATCAAAGATCTGCTGATATCAAGGGTACCCGGGGAAATGTGCAGGTCATAGTGGATGGCTTTGCTGCAATGGGATTCCCTAACTGTGGTGGGGCCATAGATGGAACCCATATCCCTATCTTGGCCCCGGAGCACCAAGCCAGAAAGTACATAAACCGCAAGGGGTACTTTTCAATAGTGCTGCAAGCACTGGTGGCTCACAAGGGACGTTTCACCAACATCAGCGTGGGATGGCCGGGAAAGGCACATGACGCTCGCATCTTCAGGAACTCTGGTCTGTTTCAAAAGCTGCAGGAAGGGACTTTATTCCCAGACCAGAAAATAACCGTTGGGGATGTTGAAATGCCTATAGTTATCCTTGGGGACTCAGCCTACCCCTTAATGCCATGGCTCATGAAGCCATACATAGGCAGCCTGGAGAATAGTCAGGAGCTGTTCAACTACAGGCTGAGCAAGTGCAGAATGGTGGTAGAATGTGAATTTGGATGTTTAAAAGTGCGCTGGTGCAGTTTACTGACTTGGTAAGACCTCACCGAAACCAATATTCCCACTGTTATTACTGCTTGCTGGGCGCTCCACAATATCTGTGAGAGTAAGGGGGAGACATTTATGGTGGGGTGGGAGGTTGAGGCAAATCACCTGGCTGCTGGTTATGCAAAGCCAGACACCAGGGTGGTTAGAAGAGCACAGGAGGTTGCGGTGCTCATCAGAGAAGTTTTAAAAACCAGTTTCATGACTGGCCAGGCTACGGTGTGAAAGTTCTGTTTGTTTCTCCTTGATGAAACCGCCCACCCCTTGGTTCACTCTACTTCCCTGTAAGCTAACCACCCTCCCCACCTCCCTTCGATCACCGCTTGTAGAGGCAATAAAGTCATTGTTGCTTCACATTCATGCATTCTTTATTAATTCATCACACAAATAGGGGGATAATTACCAAGGTAGCCGAGGAAGAAAGAACAAGGCCACACAGCACTTTAAAAGTTTAAAACTTTTTGAATGCCAGCCTTCTGTTACTTGGGCAATCCTTTGGGGTGGAGTGGCTGGGTGGCCGGAGGCCCCCCCACCGCGTTCTTGGGCGTCTTGGTGAGGAGGCTATGGAACTTGGGGAGGAGGGTGGTTGGTTACACAGGGGCTGTAGCGGCGGTCTGTGCTCCTGCTGCCTTTCCTGCAGCTCAACCATACGCTGTAGCATATTAGTTTGATCCTCCAGCAGCCTCAGCATTGAATCCTGCCTTCTCTCATCATGCTGCCACCACCTTTCAGCTTCAGCCCTCTCTTCAGCCCGCCACTTACTCTCTTCAGCCTGCCACCTCTCCTCCTGGTCATTTTGTGCTTTCCTGCACTCTGACATTGTCTGCCTCCATGCATTCGTCTGTGCTCTGTCAGGGTGGGAGGACAGCATGAGCTCAGAGAACATTTCATCGCGAGTGCATTTTTTTCGCTTTCTAATCTTCGTTAGCCTCTGGGAAGGAGAAGATCCTGTGATCCTTGAAACACATGCAGCTGGTGGAGAAAAAAAAAGGACAGTGGTATTTAAAAAGACACCTTTTATAGAACAATAGGTACACTCTTTCATGGTAAACCTTGTTGTTAACATTACATACATAGCACATGTGCTTTCATTCCAAGGTTGCATTTTACCTGCTGCCACCACATGGCTAACAGCGGGGAACATTTCTGTTCAGCCACAGGCAAACAGCCCAGCAGGAACGGGCACCTCTGAATGTCCCCTTAAGAAAAGCACCCTATTTCAACCAGGTGACCATGAATGATATCACGCTCCTGAGGATAACACAGAGAGATAAAGAACGGATGTTTTTTGAATGCCAGCAAACATACACTACAATGCTTTGTTCTACAATGATTCCCAAGTATGTGCTACTGGCCTGGAGTGGTAAAGTGTCCTCCCATAGTGGATGGAATAAGGCTGCCCTCCCCAGAAACCTTTTGCAAAGGCTTTGGGAGTATATCCAGGAGAGCCACGAATGCCAGGGCAAATTAATCATTAAACATGCTGGCTTTTAAACCTTGTATACTATTTTAAAAGGTACACTCACCAGAGGTCCCTTCTCCACCTGGTGGGTCCAGGAGGCAGCCTTGGGTGGGTTTGGGGGGTACTGGCTCCAGGTCCAGGGTGAGAAACAGTTCCTGGCTGTCAGGAAAACTGGTTTCTCCGCTTGTTTGCTGTGAGCTATCTACAACCTCCTCATCATCGTCTTCCTCGTCCCCAAAACCTGCTTCCGTGTTGCCTCCATCTCCATTGAAGGAGTCAAACAACACGGCTGGGGTAGTGGTGGCTGAAACCCCTAAAATGGCATGGAGCTCTTCATAGAAGTGGCATGTTTGGGGCACTGACCCAGAGCGGCCATTCGCCTCTCTGGTTTTCTGGTAGGCTTTCCTCAGCTCCTTAAGTTTCACGCGGCACTGCTTTGGGTCCCTGTTATGGCCTCTGTCCTTCATGCCCTGGGAGATTTTCACAAATGTTTTGGCATTTAAAAAACTGGAATGTAGTTCTGATAGCACGGATTCCTCTCCCCATACAGCGATCAGATCCCGTACCTCCCATTCGGTCGCGATTCTGGGACTCCATCATGGTCACCTCTGCTGATGAGCTCCGCATGGTCACCTCTGCTGATGAGCTCTGCATGGTCACCTGCAGCTTGCCACACTGGCCAAACAGGAAATTGAAATTGAAAAGTTCGCGGGCCTTTTCCTGTCTACCTGGTCAGTGCATCTGAGTTGAGAGTGCTGTCCAGAGCGGTCACAATGGAGCACTCTGGGATAGCTCCTGGAGGCCAATACCATCTAATTGCGTCCACAGTACCCCAAATTCGACCCAGCAAAACCGATTTCAGCGCTAATCCCCTTGTCAGAGGTGGAGTAAGGAAATTGATTTTAAGAGCTCTTTAAGTCAAAGAAAAGGGCTTTGTCATGTGGACGGTACAGGGATACATTGATTTAATGCCACTAAATTCAACCTCAATGCCTAGTGTAGACCAGGGCTTAGTGTGCTGCAGTGCACTGGTTCACAATGATGGGAGGCCTTAAGTGCATACCGTAAACCTGGAGCCATGTGAGACCACCTTTACCAGGGACCCTGATGTTTCCTTTAGTACAACTTTCTCATGTGGCAAGGCCCTGGAGCAGATATCCTGTATTGTGGAAATTAATGGTACACTGCTAAAGTACATGGTGGATATGGGTTCTGAAGTTAACATTTTCCCCTCTGTTAGATCATCATCTAGACACTTGCCCAACTATAGTGGTTATAAAAGCTTGGAATTTGTGTGCTTTGCAGACAGTGGGTGAAGCTATATGATCTGTGCTCTATGAAGGCATAGCTTTGATGGCAAAGTTTTACGTTGTTAAAGGCAAGGCTGTGAATGCAGTTCTATTATTGTCCTACGATCTGTGCTTACAGCTTGGTATTATGCATGAACTTGCACAAGATACCTTGGATACGGTTGTGTCCCCTAGAATAGAAGAGGATTCCCAACATATCATTCAGAGACACCCTGATTTATTTAATGGTAGTGGTGGTCTGTCCATGGGATATGCATACTCTCTCTGGTGCTGGATTCACATGCCAAGCCCTTTGCACCGCCTGCATGTTGTGTATCAGCTGCATTTTTGGACAAGATTCTAACAGAATTTCAGTGCATTTGGGAGGTGGTAGGCCTAAGGGTTGGAGCTCACTCATGGTGATCCTCTACAAGAAGAATGGCAACTTTTGACTGTGCACAAATTTTAGGTCCCTTAATAAATATGTGACATGTGAGCAGTTTTAATTTCCAATCTTCGAAGTGGTGACTTGCTGGGTAAGTGGATCCTGGATTTTCTCTGTGTGAGATTGCCAGTATGGTTATTGGTAAATACCCGGGGCTGAAAGTTGCAGTTATTTGACTTTCAGCATGCCAGTTTGAAGGTAGTGCCTCTTGACACAATGGCTCTTTTTGGTTTAGTCTCTGCTTCTGATTTCTGAGAGTAGTCTCTCAGTTCCTTGATAATATTCAGAGTGCATTTTTCTATTTGGATGACATTCTCATCTTTGGTAGGACCCTTTCTGAGTATAATGCTCTTCTGGATGTTAACCTAACTCCAAGATGGCATAAAGTTGAATGCGTCCAAGTATGGTATTGCAAAAGATGCTGTAGGATTTCTAGGGCATTTTCTATTGGTTGATAGTGTGAAACCGACACCTGAATGGCTACAAGCTGTTGCTCCTCTACCACTTCCCACTGACTGTAGCATTTTTACGTTCATTCCTTGGCCAAGCTCAATACATAGGTGGCTTTGCTCTGCTCCATTTTAGTATCCTTGCGAAGCCTCTACGGGATTTAGCCCAGGGACAGTTGTTTTGGACTTAATAGGCAAAGCATGGTTTTGAAACCGTGCATTAAGCCCTCTGTTGGATCCAGTCCTGTGCTTATTTTGATCCAAGGAAGCCTGTAACGATTCAAACTGATCCATGCATTTGGGGCCTGGGTGCAGCTCTGCTTCAGGAGGGATGGCTGGTTGTATATGCATCCTGTACTCTCACCCCAATGGAAGCAAAGTATACCAACATTGAGAGAAAATTCTTGGCAATAGATTTTGCAACTGTATGCTTCAATCTTATTGGGAAGACATTTCACATTACAAACTGATAATTTTTTTAGGCCTCCATCATAACGCTATTGACCTGCTGAATATGTGGCTGTAGTGGTGGATTATTCAGCTGCAGCAGTATGACTTTAATTTGGTACATATCAAAGAAAGATGTAATTTACTTGCTGATGTCATTTCTGCATACGACAGTGCCAATCCAACAGAATTTCTTGAAAGAGCACAGTAAGCCATATTGTTCTTTCTTAAGGATATGCCAATTGACATAGGGCAGACTGATGATGTCACTCTTTAAGATGCTGTGCAAGGTGATATGTGCTGTACAAGTGGACTGGACAGATGCAGTCCTGAAGAGAACTTTGTCTACATTCTGCAAAATATGTTCTGAGCTCACAGTGAAGATGTGTGTTACGTGACACATCTTATGCAAAGCAGCACAGATGGTATCGCAGCAGAGATGCGACAAACAGTCCTGGATGTGACTCAAGAAGGACGCTTGGGAGTTACAAAGATGAAGGAACTTCTGCGTAGTTATGCTTGGTGGCCAGGGCTGCACTCAGACATTGAGCATTGTGTGACGGTATGCTCAGCCTGCACAGTGCATAGATCTACTGCTTCTCTGGCCCCTCTGAAACCGGTAGTCGTGAACAGACCATAGCAGGGAATTGCTTCCTATTCCCTAAACTCAGTGTTCTAATTCCTGTTTGCGTGAGTGTAGGACCTGCTGCTACATATCTGCCATTTGGTTTTATTTTATGTTTTGTTCAGACTGTTGCTGATTTAATTGGTGCATGATTGTTACATGTTTTGATTGACCACCTACTTGCATGTCTTCCTTTGATTTCTTTGTGTTTTGGGATTGCTGTTCTGGGGTGTCTCGGAGCATAACGCTGACCTTAGCAGGGGGTATACTTGTGAGTCACTGGCTGTCTGAGCCCAGGGAGGGCAAGGGGGACACTGAACAAAGGAGGGTCACCCTGCACAGTCAGAGAACTGGTCAGGAAGCAATTGGTTCCCCCCACTCGCCCCCTCCCCCCAATTTAGATGGAAAGGAATTTTTTTCCATATTCAAAAATTTTCATTTAACATGGTTTTTTGTTGCTGAAAGCTTTCAGTTTTGGGGTTATATTGGTATAAACCTGAGAAATGTCAGACAAAAATAAACATTTTTTTAAAAAAATCCCATTTTGTCAAAGCCATTTTTGATAAAATATTTAGATGGAAAACTTTTGACCAGCTGTAGTGAGATATAAGGAAAAGAGAGCTCCTGTGACTGGTGCCCAGTTAGGGGGAGCACAGTGTTATTCAGAGAGATTCCCCACAGATCAACCAGAAGGCAGGAGCAACAGGCAGCCTGGCCAGAATTGTCTCTTTCAAAACTGTGGGTCAGGTTCTGCCCTCAGATGTGCGTACGCAATCCCCATTGAAATCAGCAGGGTTGCCTGGCTATAGTTGAGCGAAGAATTTGTCCTCACATGTCCGTTTCTGAGTGTGTCTTTTTGCACACTCATGTTTGAATTGCACAAATATCTTGTATTTTTTCACATTAGGTAACATGATGATTTATAGGTAATATAGATTTACATCTCGGCGCTGCAAAGTGCCGAATACCCTTGATTCCCTTTGAAGTCAAAGATGGCTGAAGGTGTTCAGCACCTCCTGGGAACCAGAACCCGCTATGAAATAAATGTTCTTTTAAAAATATAGCCACAATTTCACAATGAGTTGTCTCATAACAAGAAAGGGTTGCAGGTACAAATGAAGTCCTTTAAAAGAGAAAAAGGACCCTTTAAAGCATTGCTGTTATTTCATGGTTGTAATAAAAAATGACAACAAAATGTTTTCATTTTGTTAGTTCCTCACAGAAAATTCCAGACTTCAGATTCATATGACTTTCTGTCATACAGTAATTGTATCAGAGCTTTAGCGTTCTTAATTACTGAGGATAATAGAGAGCTTAACATTCTTTAATATGTGACTGTCTTAGATTTTTTCCTAAAGCTATTACTAACATGAATTTATTAGTGTGTCAATTCTTCCACTTTATTTGTGTTTAAAAAAAAAAGTCCTTGAATTGTAAAAAGACTTTAAAGCTGGGTGTCTCAAACAAGACAATCTCTCCATATTTAGCCCCTTTATGAAAAATTAGGGTGGGTTTTTTGTGCTGTGCAGTCCCCTCTCCTCTCACACCTTTAAGTGCCTCATTATGGGTATGAATGTGCCCCTGAGATCCATGTGCAGAGGTCAGACAGTTCCATAGCACCACTGGCCTACTCTGGGCCTTGTTTGGGCACAATGATGGGCTAGGGGAAGGGAGAGTGAGAGAGAGAGATGAAGGTGCACACACACAGGTGTCCAGTACAAATTTCCCTGCCTCTCCTTCCTATCAGCAGATATATGTAGTGGACCTTCAGATATGTGTTGTTGGGAAAGGAGATGGGGGCGGGGAGGAAATTCACCGGTGTGCGTGTCTGTGTGTTTATGACTATGCTGTCTGTGGTGATGAATCTCCCCCTTTTAAGGGAGCTTTGGGATCAGTTCAGGCTGGAGAAAAACCTGACAACATGGTTGCACTGGAACCACACTGACAGGAAGTATTGTGGGGGTGGGTATGTCACTAGAAACAATGAACCAATGAAAGAAACAATGCATGCGGTCTCTGTGCTAATGGCCCTAGTCTAATCTGATGCCTCAGGTTCTATGCAGATCCTGGTAACTCTGCTTGTTTGTTTTGTTACTTACACTTACCCCCTTGTGTGGGTTTTTTCCATGGGAGGGGACAACTGAGCCCCATAGATTTAGGGGCCTAATTCTAGGCATCCAAGTTCAAACATGCTGTCCTTAGCTTTTATTTAGATCATGAATGTGATGTGGTCTAGAGTGATTTATAATTGCGATTTGGGTTCTAATTGCTCTTGTGCCCAGAGGTGGCTTGACAGGTAGCTACATTTTTACAAATCAAGACATGGGTTAAAAATATATGGCACTCTAGATATAAGATCTAAACCACTAGAAGGTAAAAGAATTGCATTAAGTATAAATGGAGTGGAAGAATAGTCTTGGGGCTTTGGTACTTGTCTGGGACTCAGGACACTAGGTTCAATTCCCTACCATGCCACAAACTTGTTATGTGGCCTTGGGCAAGTCACTTCATCTCTCTATATGTAAAATGGAGGAAATAAGTATAATTTTTTTCTGTTTTCTCTATTTAGATTTGAATTCTTCAGGACAGGGAGACCATCTTTCACTGTGTTTATATGAAACCAAGAACAATGGGGCCCCAATTTTGGTTGATGCCTCTAATTGTTACCCTCATACAATTAGTAAATGAGGAGGAGGTAAGATTACAATGTTAAGGTTACATTCTGCTCTCCATTACACATGTTCTTTCCCACTGAAGTGAGTGTGAAGGCAGAATTTGGCCTTTTAAGTTCAAGATATGTGTATTGTATGTTTATATTGAGAGTAGAATATGAATATGTTAAAGGTCTGTTTTAAATCCAGATTTTGAGGGCTTGCCAAAATAACAGAGATAGAGATAGGATCTTTTGTACTATTAATTGAAGGCATCACCTTCATTTCCTTTCATTTTTTTTTTAAAGCCTCCCTTATGTGGTGGAAAATATCTTGCTGCTCCTTGGATGGAGTCCAAATGGTGTTTTCCCCTTTAGCTAGTGCAGGAAAATGGATTGGGTTTGGTTCTTTGCTAAGAATCTTTTGTTAAATACTCATACTTCACAGTCTCAGATACCTTCAGGTGAAAGGAAAATGAGATCAAGATACTATTAACTGCCATGAGAAAAGAAACACACAGTAGTGTCACAAGTTAATAACTTTAAGTAACCTATAAGATGCTGCAGTGGAATTAAATGCTTAACAATAATTTAGAAACTGCTTACGGAAATTTAAAAATGTGGATCATTTAGTGTGGCTGAAATTATGCTCCTGGCAAATGTGTGTGACACATGAGAGCACTTACCTGGAAATTTATTACCCAGCTCTGAGCAAACAAAGCATGACCTACATTTGACTAAAGTCAGCTGTCACTGGCTAATCCTATGGGTTTCTTTTTATTAATGTCACAATTACTAATGTGGTATAACATTGTCATTACTGAATAGCACAGCGGGATAAGCTGCAGCTGTTATTTCTTTTTCTATACCGACTAACTCATTAAATCTGAGTTTTGGGGAATATAAATTGTAAAGATTATTCAAATTCGGAATGAGAAATGGGACTACTGGGAAACTGTAGGTATGTAAAGTAAAACTTTGAATCAAGGATTTTTGTTTTTTTGTTAGCCTGGAATATTCACAATTGATCTTTCTCTTTCCTTGACATTTGACTCCAAATTAAACATGAAGTAGTGTTTCAAGGAAGGAAATAGAAGGGTGAAAAATTATTGCCTGGTGTAGGCGCTACTCTTTTTGAGGCAAAAATGAGATGTTAATTCTCATGCAGGGAGAACGCTGTATAAATGAGTTTTGTTCTAAAAAGGATCAGTGACACGAAGTATCCCATTGTTCTTTTAAATATAATTTTCTTAAACTGCAATGCTTTTTTCTGGGGTGTGGGGGGGATGTTAAAGATTGTTTTCACTAATTTCTTTAAAGATGCTGTACAACAAATGTGCAAGTATTCAAGCTTTGATATTTCCATATAAGAAAATAAAGGAGTGAGAAGTGAGTAAGAGTAACTGCCCCAAGAGTAACAGAAAAAAGCTTCCAAAAGCAGCTTCTTCAGTTATACCTATCCATGTTTCATACAGGGCTAAAAATGGTGTTCCTTATTCCTTTGCAAATTCTAGACTTTCTCTGAACTCTTAGTCATAATGCCATTGATGAAATTCTGTATTCTTTTGTTGACTTGCAGATACATAGTTTTAAAAATTCCTATTAATTTTAGCATTTGGCAGAGATGAAGCTTGTCTTTCTCTAATTTACTTTGCCGTACATTTTAACTCTTATCCAAATTTGTGGAAATTTATACAACCACATGAAGGCAGTAACCATACTCTTGAAAATAAGGGTTCAGTCTCCCAATGCTTTACACTGGCTGTGCTAGCTCAAACTAGCTTCCAAACAACCCCCTGGCTTCCCCCTGGGAACACCCATGACAAGCACAGAGCTAATTACAGTCTAGTCAGTGCTGCGCAGAGCCATAGCTGCTATTTCATGGCTGCTCATAGAAAGGGTGTCAGCACAGCACAAGTTAGGTCAACGCTCTGAGGTCAAGCCTCAAGGTTCGTTCTAGTGGAACTCAGACGATTTACACAACTGAGGATCTGGCTCTTAATTTCTATTCCCTTGTTACATATAATGTTTTAGAGGTTAAACAAAGGGCCCAATCTGCTGCTTTATTCCAGTTGTCCACTGATGTATCTTCACTGATTTTAATGGAGTTATACTGACACACAACTGGAATAACGCAGTGATGAATTGGGCCCTAAGCCAAGAATGTCACCATATTGAAATAGTACTGGGAACAATGGTGCAGTTGGATAATCCAAAAGATTGGATGTTTGAGATTCTTTAAAGCATGGCTAAAAATCCATCTGCCATTTGGGGGAAGGGTCTTTAAAAAAAATTCTAGGTGTTCATACACATCCTTGTGTTTTCGCCATACAAAATGTCATTAATTTATGTATTTGTGCTTTCAAGATGATGTTGCTTGTGGGTTGGTGGGTAACTGTGGGGGATCAGAGGTAAGGCTGTACATTTGTTGCTGATTGTTTTGGAGGGGGATATGTGTATTGTAATAGGTGAGCATGAGAAGGAATGATGGTGCATATTTTGGATTGGGGAGGAGGAATAATTGAATTGGTGTTGCTTAAATTGTAGAGATTATGTTATTGGGATTGTCTGTTGAATAAAACTCGCTGTAATCTGATGGGTTTTGTTCTGGGGAAATTCCCATGTTTTTAAATAAATGTATATCAACACTAATAGGGAAAATAATACATAAGCCCTCATTCCCCTGCAATGCTACTCCTTTTCTCCCTTCAGGATTCCTCTTGCTCCCCTCATCCCACCTCATCCAGGTTTCCCACATATTCTCTCCCTAGCATAGCCTTGCTCCTCATAGCCCCCACCACAGCCTGCTCCTCAAAATGCTCATCCTCAAATGCTGCCTTTACTATATTCTGGTGTTAACATATATTGATACACATCAACTTTTTAAAGCTGGATATGGCAAAAGAGTGGCAGTACAGAGGTGGGGGAGGGCAGCATGTTGAGTGGTGTTTGTTGGGGAACATAGGAATCATTTGGGGAGTAGGCATTGTATGTAGGGCAATGAAATGCATATGGGGAACATACCTCAACCATACTGAAAACAAATTGACTTCTCGGTTCAAATTCAGCTGAGGTTGGTAGTGAGAATAAACATTTTTTCTCTTCTGGTTATCTGGTAGCCTGTGTGAAATGAGATGGTGGCCTCAGGAGCAGATGTCCCTAACATTCCTTGGCATGACTGTCACTGGCTCATTCCTTCGTTGACAGTTCAGGGAGGCTAATGACTGAAGCTATGACTACACTACAGAGTTTACAGTGGTGCAGCTGCATCAATGCAGCTGTGCAACTGTGGCTTAAAGCATCTACACTAGCAGCGCTAATGTGAGAGAGCTCTCCCGTTGACTTAATTACTGCAGCCTCCGTGAGTGGTGATAGCTATGTTGGTGGGAGAAGCTCTCCAGCTTACATAGTGCTGTCCACACTGGTGCATAGGTCAGTGTAATTTACATTGCTCAGGGTGGTGGATTATTCACACTCCTGAGTGACATAACTTATACTGATGTAAGCTATAGTGTGTACACAGCCTGGATCGGCTGAGGGAACTATGTTTTCAGCCGTAGAGTTGGTCCTTTCAGGACATGGTTTTGAAATACAATGACGTAAGGAACCTGTATTTGTTCCGTTGGAAAAAGCGGATTTCGGTCTCCGGGCTGTAAACCTGTAATGTGCCACTAAATCCCCTAAATTAATGCATTTAAAAACAAAATGAGTTAACTGTTGTAGGTTATAATACAACAAGTACCACAGAAGCTACAGTAGATAGCCACACAAGCTATACGTTACTATTAGCAAGCTTCCGAACACTGGTTTGCATAGGTGCTGGAACTAGGGGTGCTGGGGATTCTGCTGTATTCCCTGGCTTGAAGTAGTAATAACAACCCAAATACATGGTTTCCGTCTTCAGCACCACCTATATAAAAGTTGTGCCAGCACGACTGCTGGTTTGCAAGACATACTGGCTTCTCAAAATGTGGGATACCATTTTTCATCCTTTTTTATTTTTTTCTTTCCTGGCCTTTCTCAGTAATCTCCTTAACAGAGAAGAGAGAGGATTTGGGCAAGTAAACAGAAGGAATTCTGTCCTGCGGTAACCACAGACACAGGTTTTCCCTGGCTCACAGACGACACACAGCTTATAGAGCAGAGGTTTACTCACAGGCTGTGTCTATATCCCGGCCTGTACAGAGCAATCATGGAATGGATTATTCCCCAATCCTCCTTTTCCAGCCCATGGTGTGGGAGTGTGGCTTGTGCAGCTTCCTCATCATTGGATCCTTTCTGTAAGCGGGGGAATGGTCCCACTATTGTGGGGAACTTTCCTGGCTTATACACTACCCCTGTGAAATGGGCTAGTGAAAGGATCCGAGTCCTCACCCCCATTTCCTCTACCCAGAGGCCTGCCTGACCTTGAGAGCTCCCCTTCCACTCTCCTGTGTGGCAGAGTCCTCGTAACCCCAACAAGGCTGGGCCCAGGATTCCTGGGGGGCTCAACCCCTAACCTTGTTGTGGTCTCTTAGGACAGGGGCTAGGGTGTCCCCACTCTGGGGTACTCTCTCTGCACTGGATGCTTCCCTGACCCACTGATCATTACATACAGTTCAAAGCAAATACAATTTATCAAACAGCAGTCAATTTAAAATAATAAGGAAAATGTGGGAAAGCTTAAAGGAAAACACATAACTCTGCTCTGTGGCATGGGGACATCACAACCAGCGTCTTAGGAGTGTAAGGGAAGTTCAGTCTGTTTCACAAGTTCCAGGCCTCCTTCTCAGTCCTGGCTGTGCTGCAGGGATGCTGCGGGTTGGACACTTGCTCTGGTGGTGGCCACATGCTCTCAGGCTCTACATGGTAGGACCCTTCTTCCCAGCGTCAGCCTCCCCTCTGTATCCCCCTCTGTCAGGGTTATGATCCTCCTGAGTCTCGCCTGCAAGGCCTCCTGGCTGGGGGCATTTCCCTGCACTGGCCTGCTGCCCAGGTTCCCCCCTCGCTCTCCCCAGCTGCTCATCGCACCCGGCTCTGGACTGATCTAGCTCCACTCTGCCTCAGCATTGATGCTGCTCTGCCTCCAGTGCCCTGGGCTGCTTTTTCTGGCCCCTCTGGCTCTGATTAGGTTGGATATTAGGAAAAACTTTTTCACTAGGAGGGTGGTGAAACACTGGAATGCGTTGTTTAGGGAGGTGGTGGAATCTCCTTCCTTAGAAGTTTTTAAGGTCAGGCTTGACAAAGCCCTGGCTGGGATGATTTAGTTGGGGATTGGTCCTGCTTTGAGCAGGGGGTTGGACTAGATGACCTCCTGAGGTCCCTTCCAACCCTGATATTCTATGGTTGCTGCAGCTCTTCTCCCAGCACAGGTCTGCTCTGTGGGCTGCTTCTGTGGCTCTGCTCCCAGCACTGACCTGCTCCCTGGGCTGCTTCTCTGTTTCTGGCTGGCTGGGCTCTGCTTCCCAGCTCAGCTTGGGCTCCTGCTCTCTCCTTAGCTCCTTAGCCCCCATCACTCTGTTCCAGGCAATTCCAGCTCACCTGGAGGACGGGACCCCGTTAGCCCCTCTAACTCCCTCATTAGCCTGCCTGCCCTGTCAATCAGGCAGACCTGGAGCATTGGCCTCTCCCCATTGTTCCTGGGGACTGGCAGTCTCAGGATCCTGATTTCCTATCAACCCTTCCCCTTTCTTTTGGTACTGGGAGCTAGCCAACCAAAAAAAAACAAAACAACCCACTGAGGTTTATAGTAAGGGGCCAACAGTCCCCTTACATTTCTGTTCCCTCCCATGGGTGGTTTGCTCCCTCTGCCTGTAACGAGTGTCAAAGCATTGATTATAGCAGACTGGGAGATGTGAGATTTGCACTTTCTGCTGCAGGAGCTAATGGTAGGACCACTTGTAAGTTATGTGGTGCTGTGAGAAATATTACTCAATCATGGAATATCTGTGAGAGGGGTTATAGTTTCCTGAAAGTCAGAGGTATTGAGTGATTGATCCCTTTTATAGCCTATGCAATTGCACATGTGGTAATTGAGTAGGTAAAGGGACACTGTCAATTTATGATTTGTTCAATTTCACAGAATCGAGGCACAGTGCATCTTCCTCTGAATAGCTGCTCAAATTATTTAACCAACTTTTCCTAAGGTTTTTTGGTTTGACTGTTTTTCTTGACTGCTGCAGTGTTTGTGGGCCTGGTGGGGGACATCAGTGAAAATGCGAAACAGCCCTTTGTCTTGTGCTGTGCACAGGCAGCTCTGAGAAGTAGCTGGAGGCAAATGTCTGCTCCTTCTGCTTCCTAGATCCACTGCTCTTCTCTGCCTATGGGTTCCATGGAGTCGTCTTGGGGAGATCACCTGCCCATTTCCGCCTGCTGCTGCTGCTTTCCTTTGCCTCAGGTCTCCCCAGAAGTACCAGAGAACCATGTCAGGTATTTCCAGATACTGACAGCCATTAGTGAATAATTGGCTGAATTAAGTGTGGATTTGTAACATCTCTAAAATAGGCAATTTACTTGTCCTGATCCAAAGAACTAAAAATTAAGGCATCCATTAGTAAAAAACAAAACAAAAATGTTTAAAACAAGACCTATATATTATCTATTAAAAGCATTGTTTGCAAATGCATACATTAAATAACTTAACTGAGAGAGAGTTATACAACAGAAACCAAAAAAACAAAACAAAAAAACCCTGTAAACCAACTGTGGTTGCACAGTTGTTGTACTCAGTGTCTGAAAGAGTGAGTATGTGAGATTTTCGCACCATGCATGAGCAAGCTGATATCCTCATTCTAGCACCTAAGAAAGGGAAGTAAAGCAAACACTCAATGCAGAAGTGAAACTGACGGAACATAAAAAGCTGTCATGCAAAAAAGACACAAACTGAAAAAAATAATATATATTTAGTTATTTTCTGTTCTATAATTCATTTGTAATTAAAAAAAAGACATTTGTCATCTTGGAGTCGATTTTCTTAAATAAACATGGCACATACTTTGCACTGTAATGTGGTGTTCCTTGTAACATCAAGAAAGACATTTACATAACTACAATCATGGCTTGTTACATTTTGCTTGACAGAACATAAACTGGAATTCTTTGACGAAATATAGTATGTGTTGCTGGATATCTTGCCCCAAGCAAAGGGGGAAAAGGACAGCTATTGTGCCTGAGAGAGGCTATTTTAATTCAAATATCTCTGTCCAAAGCTCATTCTCTGAAATAGTTGATTTGTATCTGAACACAGAGTGGCTTTTATGAACATACAGATTAGCTACATCGTGTTATGAAAGTACCCATTTGTGACTAATAGCAATTATTAGACTAATGCTGTCTTTGTTCTACTTTCATTATCCTCAGAACTAATCATTCTTGCCTCATAGTGTATTATTGTATTTTTGGTGAGATTTCATTTTTTGTATTAAGAATAATGAAGGAAAAGCAAGACTTAAAAAAATGTTCTTTGTATCCAGTAGAGATTAAAACTACTACTTGCCACAAGGAGGAGCTAAAGTATCAAAATAAGAATTACCATCACACACAGCCTGAAGATATCATTTTCACAATGAATTATTTGGTTGTCTCTAAGGTAGCTTATCTAAATGCTCTGGGCCAATTTCTGTCCTGGGATGTATACACAAGGTTCCTAGTGAGTCTGTGGGAGCTGCACATGTGCATCTAAGGGCATGATTTGGCCCTGTGTTAAGTGATATTTGTTTTTCTAATTATTGTGCAATGTATTATGATATAGAGATGCATTAAACTGATATGAATGCCTCTTCAGAAATGCTTTGAAAGCAACTGCTATTATATTGTCATCTGTACTCGTCTCTACAATGTGTTATGATACATTGTATGACTCTTTAG
Source organism: Dermochelys coriacea (assembly GCF_009764565.3). Lineage (NCBI taxonomy): Eukaryota > Metazoa > Chordata > Testudines > Dermochelyidae > Dermochelys > Dermochelys coriacea. Next base: position 201,136,122 of record NC_050069.1, read on the forward strand.
GAAAAGAATAATTCATGTTGCTCATAAGAACTGATGCTGCTTGGTGCTGAAAACCTTTTGGGGGGGAGTAAGGGGGGGTTTGCCAAGTACTCTCTTCTGTTAGTCAAGTCAGGGGACTTGAGGGTGCTCAGCACCTTGCAGGAGATGCACTGTCTCTCACAATCCACTCCTTTGTCAGGTACAGGGTGCATGTTGCCTTCAATGACATGTTCTCAAAGACAAGTATTACTGCTTCTTCTCCCCCCAGTCTTCCCATGCAGTTGAAGGGGGGATGGAGTGAGAAGCATAGAAGAAATGGTGCCTGGTTATATGTAGTGGATGCAAAGGGGCTTCTGGGAGTGCCTAGAGTGGAGAAATCATGCAGTGGTGGTGCAATAACTCCTAAATGTCTATGCTTCTCATCCCCTTGTTAGTATTTGGCTTGGGGTAGTGCTTTGTGGTCCCAGTTGAGATCAAGGCACTGCTGTGCTGGGCTCTGTTCAAACATATGGTAAATGACGGTCATTGCCCTGAACAGTTTAGTCTTTCTGCCCACTTCTGTTGCCTTTCACTCACCTAAGGGAAGCATCAAGTTCTGTGTTTTGTAGTAAGAGGATGTAATTTTAACAACCCATGTTGCTATTGACTTTCCTCTCAAGTGGAAGTTTGGGTTTGTGTAAGGCAGAGTTCTCAACCTTTTTCTACCTGAGGCCTCCCAACATGCTATAAAAACTCCATGGCCCACCTGTGCCACTACAGCTGGTTTTCTGCATATAAAGGCCATGGCTGGCATTCGGGGGTAGCAAGCAGGACAATTGCCTGGTGGCCCCATGAAGCTAAGTTGCTCAGGCTTTGGCTTCAGCCCCTGGTGCCAGGGCTCAGGGCCCCAAGTTTCAGCCCCATTTGGTGGGGCTTTGGCTTCCTGCTTTGGGCCCCAGCAAGTCTAACGCTGGCCATGCTTGGAGGACCCCCTGAAACCTGCTCAAGGCCCCCAAAGGGCCCAGGACCCCTGGTTGAGAACCATTGGTGTAAGGGACTCAGACTATATTTCTGAGAATCCTAGAAACTGATAAATAATTGTGTTCAGGCCCAGAGTGAATTCCCTTTTTCCTGACCAAGTCCATTCTTAAATATTACCTGTATGTACATCCTGCAATGATTATGAAGCTTGACAAGTTACAAGCTTTCTGTAAATACCTTACATATTACTCTTTATGGATAAATATTCTGCAAGGCATGTTTGGTGTAGTGAGTTTGTTGGGTCTGAAGTGAGAGGAGTTTGCAAAGAACTGGGGACCCTTTGCCAAGGATCATCTGTCCCAGTGACTGTAACAAAATAGTATATGAAAGAGAAGGGTGAAAGCAACCTGTTCTAAGTTATTAGTCATGGCCTGGCAGGTTGTATGGTTTTGAAATGCTAATATAGGGCAGGTCCTGAATGTTCTGCGCCAGCAACTGCGAAGTATATTATGTTTTTAAATGAATTATACATGGTGAGATGATAGAACTTTACTGCTAATGTCTGGTTCCACTGGAATAAACATGGGTTGTGGAAAAAGTGTATTAAGATATCAGAAGCCACTGAGTAGCATGTATTAGGCAAGGAGTATTAGGTAATTTTTGTGTTTAAATATGGATATTTAGGAGCCTAAGTTTGAGCTCCTATGCTCAAAAATCTTGGTTGTAGGGTCATCCTGAGTTTTCTGCTTTAAGTCAGTGGGAATTTACCTGAGTAAAATTGCCCTGAGAATTTGAGTGAGACTTCAGGATTTGGCTCTGAGACAATTACAACGGAATGGAATGGAATTAAATTCCATTGCCCCAGAACCTAGGCAGTTTGTGCTAATGAAAAGAAATACAAAAGTTGCACAGTGTAGCTTTTTCATAGACTATCAGGATTGGAAGGGACCTCAGGAGGTCATCTAGTCCAACCCCCTGCTCAAAGCAGGACCAATTCCCAACTAAATAATAAATTTATATATATAATTATAAATTAAGGATTTAATAAAATATCTCTATACTTTACTTCAGTAGTTCAAACAGTCATTAAAACTTCATGCAAAGAAATAGGGCTTAACCTTCACTTTGAAAGTCTCCAAATTCAGTAGTTCTCAAAGGACCTTTGGCATAGCAGGAAGTAGTGTTGGTGATTCTTCCCTCTGAGTCATTAATGGACCAATAATATCCCAACATGATGCTAAGCAGTAGTGTGCCAATGTCTTTCAAATGGGCTATTTAAAGGAAATGACCACAAGAGATCAGTACTTAAAGCTGTTGTAATTTTCAGAGAGTAAGTGTTAATCCTTATGTTCCTGACAAATTCCAGCTCAAGTAGTAATTTTCTCCCTACCTGACTGTCTACTACAATGTCATTTGGTTATGGTATTTTTCAGTTCTTACCCTTAATTGTTGTACAGTGTTTCTGTGTGCTATTCACAGCTGCTGCTTATCACACAGTGGGTGGCTATATTTCAGTTATCCGTCTTATTTCTGGAGAGTTAATTGGTTAATATTTGTAAAGCTCTTTGGGATAAAAATTATGTAAATGCAAAGTATTAACTTTTTAAAATAATTTATAATCTGAAGGTCTTTCCACTTGACCTCAATAGAGTAAAAATGAAGGAACTGGAGTAAGGGCTGATTTAAAAACCGAGTCAGGACTTTGTGGAGTTGGCATTGCTAGATTGATGGGAAAACCATTCCGTTAGTTTAGGCTTTGTCTACGCGATGAGGTTATGCTGGTTTAGTCTCTGGAGTATAGACTTGTGCCATTTAGCCTTCTTGTAGGCACATGGTACACTTTATTGTACAATAGAATAAGGGGCCAAAAATGGTCCTTAAAATATAACTCGGAAAAGTGGGATTATGCTCCTTTATATTTCTTTAAATATATATTGAAATCCCAGCTATCTTTTTTTCTTCTGCTCATGTTTCTGATATGTTAGAAATTTAAATTGTTGTCTACCCCGAAGACCATGCTGACTAGAGAGATAATGAAATTATGGCATTTTGGGAATGAAAATTAAGCAATTGAAGGGGAAGGGATTTTTAGTCACTGTTTGAAGCAGGGCTTTGGAGTGGAGTCCGGAGCTGGAGCACGGAGCAGCTCCAGGGCAGTGGAGCTGCAGGTTTCTGCCTGGAGCTAGAGCACAGCTCCAAAGCCCTGGTTTGAAATTCTGTTTTGTTTTCTTAACACCTATTTAACATCTATGACTAAAATTTTGGAGAAAAGGTGTCTTTGTTAAAGATTCAGCACCCATTCCCTTTTAGCTAACAATATGCACCTTTAAGACAGGTAGGATGTCCTCCAGCCAAACTTGAGATGTCCTGGCTGGCATTTCTGATATTTCAAAGGTAAAAATAAACACCTTTTCTTTCTTAAGTAATAAAAGAGTACTGGATTCTGAGACAGTTATGTAGGTACATTCTGCTCCTGTGATAAAGTAACACCTCCATTACAGCTGGTCAAAAAAAGGCAATGTTTTCATGAGAAGTATTTCTTGTGGAAAACTTTGTTCCAGTTTCTAGTTGATACTCCAAAAATTGTTAAAAATTTGGTTGGAATAAAGTCATATTTTGACTGCCTTTAACCTTAGATTGCTCTGCAGGTAATCTATGGTAATTTGGGAGTGGTTTTAGAGGGTTCCAAAGGAAATCCTGTTCAATCTTACTTCAAAATGTCAGTGTAATACCAAATATAGTGAAAGGAAAGACCGTCAATGAGATGTGGGTGGAGGGGAGACCAAAACTTTAAAATTTGTGTGCCTTAATGTTGGCACTTACATCCATATTTGGGCATCTAAAGAACTACTGATTCCCCCCCAGAGGTTTTCAACTCCCATGGAAGTCCATGTGTCAGGATTTTTGGACTTGAACCAGTGCTTCATGCTTCCACCAGGCAGCCTTGGTAGAGCCACAGTCAATTCAACATACATCCTTGAAGACGAGTCACTGGAGGTATTGCTGCTCATGGTATTGATAACTGACAGCCCTTCCCAAGACTTCTGATTGTTGCAAATCTATTTTTTAAGCCTGGAAGGGATACCAGGAACAAGGTGGCTCACATAAGGAGCAGGTCAGGGCCTTGTTCCTCACCCTGTCCTCAGGTCCCTTGACTACTCGCTCTGACTCAGACCTTGGCTGCTGACTCTGGCTCGACCCACTCATACTGACTGCCTATGCCTCTAACCACTGAACCAGACTGCCCATACCCTGGTTCCTGACACAGTACCAGCTGGAGCTGCTCATCACCTCTTAAAATCGGGTCAATTATTTAGAAGCCTGAGCATAGATTTGCCTATTTTTAGACACTCAAATTTGAGAGTTTTGGCCCATCAGCTTGACTATACATTGCTTCACCTAGCAGACTTCATCCAGTGCACATATGCATTGGGGTTAGCCTGACTCAAGCAGAATAAGAATCTCTCAAGGGGTGGATTTCTAAGCATTCTACCTATTATGTGCTTAAGGAGCTACCCTGACATCTACCAGCTTACATGATGAGATGGTGCATGATTAGCACTTATGAAATCACTGTGTGGGAAGGGAAACAATAATAATCAATAGCTTGAGGTGTTTTTGTTTTTGTTTTTAAATCTCTCCACTGTTTGAAATATCTTCTGAAGGTTGAGACAGCAGAGGTGGCAGCATGCTGAGAGCTAGTACAATGAGGAAAGCTAGTTGTGGTTTAAAAATAAAAAAAGCTTTAAAAGGAATTTTTAAGACAACTAATTTTTTCTGCCTGAGCATATGAACTCTAATATGTTCTCAGAATTTAAATCCAATTTTAATTAAACACTTTAGTAAATCCACCTTTCGAGATGCTGTCCTCAGTCTTGTTGTGGCATTAATATGTACTTAGAGAACGTTTGAAAATCTGCTGCAGTAATTTTCATAATATTAATAACTTACTCATTTACTTTTTAATCACTAAATGTCTTCATGTTAAACCTGTGCCTTTTCATTTTAAGTACAAGAAGTCATTCTTTGAGTTTGAGTCCAAAAATATTTGTACTTCTAGCATGTCGTTAGTTTTCAATGGACACTTTGATGTGCTATCTGTGAACCTAATGCTCCAAACAATTCAGCACACAAAACAGCTGAAATCACGTGGGAGTGTTTGCACAATTGGTTCCTAAGAGAGCACTTCACATCCCAGGTCAAAGGAGTGAAATTCTAGTGGGTCTGGAACAAGGTGCACACCATGGAGAAAAGCCACCTCCACTACTTTCATTTCCTCATCCCAAAAATTTCCACACAAACCTTTTTGTGAGGATTCTGCTGCTGAGCAGGGCACAGGCCTACAGGAATGAACTCCTTCCTAACCCTATGAGACTCTTGCAGGTAGAGTATTTCCTAGGGTGACCATGTATCTTGGGATAGTTACACAAAACATAGCATTGTGCCAAATATTTTTCAGCCCTGTGGCCACCTAGAGGCGCCACTACAGCTGAGCTAGTGAAAGATGGCAGACTTGGTGAAAATAACTTGTGCAACTCCAGAACCAACCCAGGCCTGTTGCAATATTGCCAGCAACAAGCATTGAAACATCATGACTCAAGCCCACCAAAGTCAGGGTGTGTGTGTGTGTGTGTGTGTGTGTGTGTGTGTGTGTGCGCGCATTTATCTGTCTATCTACATAAAAAATATAGGGTTTACTTTATTTGCCTTCCCATTCCTGAGCCTTTAGGGTTCATGTTTTCAAGCTTTTCTTCACAACTGGGAGGAATAGACACTTGTTTAAAATATACATAAAAAGAATTGAGATTCTCCTGTAATAACTGTGACAAAGTTCCTCCTCTACGTTGGTGGGTCTTGCAATTATTGGTGGATTTGCTCACCTTGGAGCTTCACGGCAGCCCTCAGCTTGGCTGTTTTTCTGAACCCACTGTCCAGGTCGATTCCTCCTGTGTCTGATCAGGAGTTGGGAGGATTTGGGGGGAACCCGGGTTACAGCCCAGGGCCCTGTGGAATGCTGCTGTCTAGAGTGCCACTTGGAATAGCTGTGCGACAGCTACAACTCCCTGGGCTACTTCCCCAGGACCTCCTCCCAACACCTTCTTTATCCTCACTTCCTCCTGGTGTCTGATAATGCTTGTATACCTCAGTCCTCCAACAGTCCACGTTCTCACTCTCAGCTCCTAGTGCCTCTTGTTCCCAGCTCCTCATACGCATACCACAAACTGAAGTGAGCTCCTTTTTAAAACCCAGGTGCCCGGATTAGCCTGCCTTAATTGATTCTAGCAGCTTCTTGATTGGCTGCAGGTGTTCTAATCAGCCTGCCTGTCTTAATTGTCTCCAGAAGGTTCCTGATTGTTACCTGTTACCTTACCCAGGGAAAAGGGACCTGCTTAGCCTGGGGCTAATACATCTGCCTTCTGTTACTCTCCTGTAGCCATCTGCCTGACCCTGTCACATATCCCCTCCCCTCTGTTCAACACTATGGGGTTGGGCAACTTGGGACGTCAGGCAGTGTACTCGTGACAAGCCATCTGCATTGCCATGGTGGCTTCCAGCCCAGTGTTGTATGGTGAATTGGAAAGGTTGTAGGGACAGGAACCATCTGGTCACCCTTGCGTTCTTCTCTTTATTTCGCTGCATCCACTGGAGGGGTGCATGGTCGGTCACAAGGGTAAACCGTTGTCCCAGAAGGTAATAACGTAGTGTTTTCATGGCCCATTTCACAGCTAGGCACTCTCTTTCAACCATGGCATACTTCTGCTCTCTCGGGAGGAATTTCCTGCTGAGGTAGAGGACTGGGTGTTCTTCATCTCCGACCATCTGCGATAGGACAGCTCCCAATCCTACTTCAGAGACATCTGTTTGTAAAATGAATTCTTTGTTGAAGTCTGTGTCTATAAGCACAGGATTATTACAGAGGGCTGTCCGTAGATCTGTGAATGCTTTCTCTGCAGCATCTCTCCACTTCACCATGTCTGGTCCCCGGTTTTTTACCAGATCTGTCAGGGGACTCGCTCTGGTAGCAAAATGGGGAATAAATCATCGGTAGTACCCCACCACACCCAGGAATGCCTGGACTTGCTTTTTCTATTTGGGCCGGGGCCAATTTTGGATAGCCTCTAGTTTGTTTAATTGGGGCTTGACCATGCCCCTTCCTACAATGTAGCCAAGGTATTTAGCCTCGGCTAGCCCAATAGCACACTTGGCCAGGTTGGCTATGAGGCCAGCCCGTCTTAGCATGTCCAGAACTGCTTCCACCTTTCCTAAGTGGGTTTCTCAGTCAGGGGTGTGAATAATCATATCATCCAGGTATGCCGCTGCATAATTGGTATGGGGCCGTAGGAGCTTGTCCATAAGATGCTGGAAGGTGGCAGGTGCCCCATGCAGTCCAAAAGGAAGAACAGAAACAGACCTTCTGGTGTAGAGAATGTTGTCTTTTCTTTCGCATCTTTGGCAAGGGGAATCTGCCAGTATCCCTTTGTTAAATCAAGGGTAGTTAAAAATTGGGCATTGCCCAGGTGGTCAACTAACTCATCGATATGGGGTAGGGATATGCATCGAATTTGGGTATCTCTTTCAGCTGGTGAAAGTCATTACACAACCTAGTGGTGCCATCGGGTTTGGGCACCAACACAATTGGGCTTGACCACTGACTGTGGGACTCTTCGATGATTCCCAGCTCCAAAATCCTTTTTACCTCTGCCTTGATCTCCTCCCTTTTTGCTGCTGGGACCCGAAAGGGCCTTAAAGTTACCTTTGCCCTAGGGTCTGTGATAATGTGATGATATGCTTTGGTGGTCTGGCCTGGTTTAGTTGAAAACACATCCTGGTATCAGGTGATCATCTCAGCTACCTCCTTCTTCTGGTTTGGTGTCATATCAGTGGATATCCTGATCTGCTCCTGCATGTTATTTCCCTGGATCGGGGTCTCTTGGGCCACTACACATGCCTCTCGTTGGTGCCAAGGCTTTAAGAGGTTAATGTGATAAATTTGTTCTAGTTTCCAGCGTCCTGGCTGTCGCACCTTGGGGGGGACTCCTTGGGTTCAACCCACCTGCCATTGCGCCAAAAGCTGGCTTTCTGCCGTGGGTACCAACACCATCACCCGATCCCCTGGTTGGAACTATCGGACTTTTGCCTGGCGATTGTAATGGGTTCGCTGGGCCTCCTGCGCCTTTTCCAAATGTTCCCGTATAATAGGGGTGATCCGGGCTATCCGTTCTCGCATCTGCAACACATGGTCAATTATATTTCTCCCCTCATGGAGTTCCTCTTCCCAGAGTTCTTTTGCAATATCTAGTATGCCATGGGGGCAGCATCCATATAATAATTCAAAGGGGGAAAACCCAGTTGAGGCCTGAGGTACCTCCCGGATTGCAAAAGTAAGGTAGGGTAGTAGGGTGTCCCAATCCTTCCCGTCCTGACTTATCACTTTCCTTATCATTGCCTTGAGGGTTCGATTAAACCTTTCATAGAATCATAGAATCATAGAATCATAGAATATCAGGGTTGGAAGGGACCCCAGAAGGCCATCCAGTCCAACCCCCTGCTCAAAGCAGGACCAAGTCCCAGTTAAATCATCCCAGCTAGGGCTTTGTCAAGCCTGACCTTAAAAACCTCTAAGGAAGGAGATTCTACCACCTCCCTAGGTAACGCATTCCAGTGTTTCACCACCCTCTTAGTGAAAAAGTTTTTCCTAATATCCAATCTAAACCTCCCCCATTGCAACTTGAGACCATTACTCCTCGTTCTGTCATCTGCTACCATTGAGAACAGTCTAGAGCCATCCTCTTTGAAATCCCCTTTCAGGTAGTTGAAAGCAGCTATCAAATCCCCCCTCATTCTTCTCTTCTCCAGACTAAACAATCCCAGCTCCCTCAGCCTCTCCTCATAAGTCATGTGCTCTAGACCCCTAATCATTTTCGTTGCCCTTCGTTGTACTCTTTCCAATTTATCCACATCCTTCCTGTAGTGTGGGGCCCAAAACTGGACACAGTACTCCAGATGAGGCCTCACCAGTGTCGAATAGAGGGGAACGATCACGTCCCTCGATCTGCTCGCTATGCCCCTACTTATACAACCCAAAATGCCATTGGCCTTCTTGGCAACAAGGGCACACTGCTGACTCATATCCAGCTTCTCGTCCACTGTCACCCCTAGGTCCTTTTCCGCAGAACTGCTGCCGAGCCATTCGGTCCCTAGTCTGTAGCGGTGCATTGGATTCTTCCATCCTAAGTGCAGGACCCTGCATTTATCCTTATTGAACCTCATTAGATTTCTTTTGGCCCAATCCTCCAATTTGTCTAGGTCCTTCTGTATCCTATCCCTCCCCTCCAGCGTATCTACCACTCCTCCCAGTTTAGTATCATCCGCAAATTTGCTGAGAGTGCAATCCACACCATCCTCCAGATCATTTATGAAGATATTGAACAAAACGGGCCCCAGGACCGACCCCTGGGGCACTCCACTTGACACCGGCTGCCAACTAGACATGGAGCCATTGATCACTTTCTATCAGCCCATCGGTCTGCACATGATAGACTGACGTTCTCAGGATATGTATATGGAGCAGCGTACAGAGGTCCTTCATTAGCTTTGACATAAATGGGGAACCTTTTAATATATGTTAATATCTCTTTTGATAGCTCCACTCAGGCAAAGATCACTACCAACTCTTTCGCTATCATTTTAGAGGCCGTGTTCCGCAGGTGATGGCTTCTGGGTAGCGAGTAACATAATCCAGAACGACAAGTATATATTGATGGCCCTGGGCTGTCTTCTCCAGGGGTCCCATGAGGTCCATGGCTATTCGCTCAAGGGACCTGTATGATGGGAAGGGGTACAAAGGTGCCCTCAAGTGGGGACAGGGACTGTGCAGCTGACACTCCATGGAGGACACACAGTACCTCCGCACTTCTTCATGTACTCTGGGCCAGAAGAATCGTCGCAGGACCCATGCCAGGGTCTTCTTTACCCTCAAATGCCCCCTCAAAAGATGACTATGGGCCAGACTTAATACAGCCTTCTGGTGTTTTTGAGGTACTAAGATCTGCTGTACCTTCTGCCCCTGTACTGGTGCAACCCAGTATAAGAAATTCTTCTTCATTATAAAGTAGGGTCCTGGTCCCTGGGTTTTCCCTTCCACACGGACCCCATCTATTTCAGTCATCTCCTTCCTAATGTTGTCATACTTGGATCTTCAGCCTGGTCCCATCCAAAATTTCCTCTCCCGGGGCTAATCTGCCCGAGATCTAGGGGGCCAGTCTCTGTTACCTCTACTGGTTCAGAGGTGTTAGGGTGTGGGTCAGACTCGGGTGCTTTTCCCTCCTAGGTGGCCTCCTTTTCAGCTGCTTGGGTCCGCCTACCTACTAGAGCGACCCTCTGGCTTTGGGCCAGTATTCGGGTTCCCAAGGCCTTAGCTGTCCTTCTTTCCCTTTTCATCTTTCTATGATGTCTGGGAGTGGAGAACAAATCTGGGGATATTTCAGAGAAGGTTGGGGGTTGACAATCTACTGTGAATGCCTCACTACTTTGCCAAACACTTGCTTAGCCCACAAAGACAAAATTACAACCACCATAAATTGAATCCAAACCTTGATGGATTAATTTGTACAAAGCAATATCTAATGAGACACAAAAAGAAAAGCAGTACTTGTGGCACCTTAGAGACTAACAAATTTATTAGAGCATAAGCTTTCGTGAGCTACAGCTCACTTCATCAGATGCATTTGGTGGAAAAAACAGAGGAGAGATTTATATACACACACAGAGAACATGAAACAATGGGTTTATCATACACACTGTAAGGAGAGTGATCCTGTCCTGCCCAACAAAGAAAATAACAGAACGCCACTAGCCATCACCTTCAGCCCCCAACTAAAACCTCTCCAATGCATCATCAAGGATCTACAACCTATCCTGAAGGACGACCCATCACTCTTACAGATCTTGGGAGACAGGCCAGTCCTTGCTTACAGACAGCCCCCCCAATCTGAAGCAAATACTCACCAGCAACCACACACCACACAACAGAACCACTAACCCAGGAACCTATTCTTGCAACAAAGCCCGTTGCCAACTCTGTCCACATATCTATTCAGGGGATACCATCATAGGGCCTAATCACATCAGCCACACTATCAGAGGCTCCTTCACCTGCGCATCTACCAATGTGATATATGCCATCATGTGCCAGCAATGCCCCTCTGCCATGTACATTGGCCAAACTGGACAGTCTCTACATAAAAGAATGAATGGACACAAATCAGACGTCAAGAATTATAACATTCAAAAACCAGTTGGAGAACACTTCAATCTCTCTGGTCACTCGATTACAGACCTAAGAGTGGCTATCCTTCAACAAAAAAGCTTCAAAAACAGACTCCAACGAGAGACTGCTGAATTGGAATTAATTTGCAAACTGGATACAATTAACTTAGGCTTGAATAGAGACTGGGAATGTATGAGTCATTACACAAAGTAAAACTATTTCCCCATGGTATTTCTCCCCCCCACCCCACCCCCCAATGTTCCTCTGATATTCTTGTTAACTGCTGGAATTAGCCTACCTTGCTTGTCACCATGAAAGGTTTTCCTCCTTTCCCCCCCCCCTGCTGCTGGTGATGGCTTATCTTAAGTGATCACTCTCCTTACAGTGTGTATGATAAACCCATTGTTTCATGTTCTCTGTGTGTGTATATAAATCTCTCCTCTGTTTTTTCCACCAAATTCATCCGATGAAGTGAGCTGTAGCTCACGAAAGCTTATGCTCAAATAAATTTGTTAGTCTCTAAGGTGCCACAAGTACTGCTGTTCTTTTTGCGAATACAGACTAACACGGCTGCTACTCTGAAACCTAATGAGACACAGAAATTCTGATCGCCCCGCTACTGTCGCTTAGCTGTTATTTTAATATGGAATGGAGGGCCTACAGGAGGGCCTAAAAATAAGTGGGCCTAAATCTATAGCCTTATTAGCCTATGGGTTAATCCGGCCCTGCATGCTGATAACTGATAATAAAATAGAGAACGCAGTTCTGCTCCCATTGAAGTTAATGGGAGCAGAATGGCCCCCACAAAAATAATTTGTACCAGATTAATGCTTTCCACAGGTTTCTACTGTTTTGCAAGTGGGAGTGCCGAAAGACTTAACTCATACTGGGACATGAGGTGTCCCTGTTTATCTAGTGCATCTTCTAAGGAGAAAACAGACACAAGCACAACATGTGAGCACAAGCTATCTTGCCAACTATGACAGACGAACAGACTTTACAGAACAACACCCTGTCTTATGCAGTCAGATTGCTCACTGCCCAGCCCTGAATAACTAAGTGGACAACCATCATGAGGCACTAAATGTATGTGAGCCTCACCTGAATGACTCAAATAGAAGGTAACCTTTACCTTTTAATATATCTTTATATTGTGTCCTATGCCTCAAGGCTTCCAATAGAAAAGAATTTTCAGTAGCTCTACATCTAGTGCACCTATAACACAAGTGGCCAGTACATTCTTCTCTGTTATAGTGCATTCTACATTACTGGTGATCTATCACATGGATAATACTGTAACTTGATGTTCAAGGATTTATATTGAAAGTTGTGTGCTCATTCAAAATCCTATAGGGTTTCTTCTGACCCAGTTGCTTCACTAACACACTTCTACTTCCCTCATGAATGTAAATTTAGAGGAAACGGGGATGGGAGTGCCTGTATTTTTCTTCCCTGTTCATTCATTGCAGATAGAAACCTCAATGGGATGGAAAGAGTTTAGTTTAACAATGTGTATTTTTGTGAATTTCATTCAGGACAAATTTCAGTTTACCCCAGTGAAGGCAACTGTTTCTGGTAGAAAGAATGAATTTTGATCACCAGTGCAAAATTCAGTTTTTGTGGATTTACCCTAACAACCTGGAAAGTTTCAAAGTTTGGGAAGAAATAGCCTTATTTTCTCAGCAAGAACAAATGTTCAGGGTAAAGTGTCTGTGAAAACTGACTTTACTTTTAGAAAGCAAAAAGTTTCAAGAAATAAAAATTATTTTTCTTGAAAAATTTGACCTTTTATCAGCCAGGATTGCTTTTCTATAGCACTAATATGTTCTAGTTTAAAACAATGTGTCTTAAGAGGCCAAAAACACCCCTAAATCCATAAATCATTTGTGAGTAGTGGTATAGACAGATTACTGTCTCCATTTCCACTTAAATAATCCAGGAATAATGCTACTCTGTTGCATCATAGAAATATTTTACTTTTATACAGCATGCTTATAAACCTAGGACTGTATTTTCCTGCTAAATTGGAACAAAACATTCGTATTAAGCAATGTGTCTTTCCGTTTGTCACAATAACCATTGTAAATCCTCCCAAGATGTACCTCTTTTGTAACCTTAAAGCATAACCCCTGATATGCCAGTGGCTCTTTATAGGCAATCTTTTCAGTTATGGGAAGAGTTTTGCATTTTAATACCATGAGATCTTATCAAGGTGAAAATATTTGATCTGATTAGAACTAGTTATCATATCCCATGCAGCTTCTTATACAGATATATTCAGTTTATACATTTTCTTAAGGAAATTAGTAAATCCAGAATTCTTTGAGAGCAAATAGCACAGTGATTATTGCACTCCCCTGGGATGGGGGAGACCTAGATTCAAATCTCTCAGCCTGGTTTAGAGCAGGGATTTGGACCTGGGTCTCCCACTTCCCAGCAGGGTGTTGACCTACCCATTGGGCTATATGTTATTTTGGAGTAGGTCTGGGTGTGATCCATTCTAGACCTGAGAGTTTTTATCAATATTGATAATAAATGTTTCATGAAAATGGAGATTCAGTGAAAACAGCATCTTTTGATAGGAAAAGAATCTAGTCTTGAAATTTTTTACCAGCTCTAATTAGCAGCCATGTTCCCCTTATGTCCTAGCAGAGCTGTAATAACTTGAGGGATTCTACTAGTGTAAGCACTTCTCCCACAGTGGAGCTGCAAGTAGATCTGGAAAAGGCGTTGTCTTTTCTCTCTACTGCCCTAGATAAGGAGGTGATCATTTAAGATAGGGATTCAGAGTTGCAAGAAGACTGATGGAGGGCTTGTTTAGCTGGGAGGCTGGTAACATTTGAGTTTAAAGATGAAAGATTTGTGAGGGTCTTGACTGTGTATTTTTTTTCAAGCATGGATTTGCTGATCCTCAGTAGTAATAATATGTAACTGTATGCCCAGTAATTGGCACAGTCACTCACACACCAGCCCAAGGCCAGATCATCAGAACTATGGAACTATGCTGACTTAAATCAGCTGAGGATCTGGCCTCTAACTTCTACATAGGTAAAGGATAACACTTTCAAAAGTGCCTAAGTTCTATTTAAAATGAGGTTGAGGATCCTAAGTGGCTAAGTCACTTTTGAGAATGAGATTTAGGGCTTGTCTGCACAGTGTGTTTATCCGCCCCAGAGGGGTGTACTTTTAGTGTGCGCTAACATGTTGTGCACTAACTGGCTTGTGAGGACCCTACTAAAAGTGCCCTACAATTACAATGTATCAATTTGGGGGGAGAAATTAAGAATGTTATGGACCCCTGCTAAGAAGTCAGAGGCACGGCTGTCCCTGAATTAGGATCTATCACCTAATTGATCTCAGTGCAAATAAGGATAAGGGACAAGAACTAAAAAAAAACTAAAAAGGTGCTTTATTTAACATAAGGTAAGTATATGGACAAAATATCTCAGTGGCTTGCACGGGCATGAAGCCCGGAACCCTCTCCCTCTACAAATGACAGACAAAGGTACTTGCACTTTACAGATCAAAGTTCGTCTGATTGTCTGCCTCGGCCTCGCAATGTTGGATCCGGACCTACCACTGTGCTTGGGAATGAGAGATGGCGCAGAGAGGACTCAGACCTTTGACTGCTGGACCAGGATTAGGATCAGGATCACTTCTCAGTTAAGTAGCGATGGTGATATCTCTCAGAGATCTTCCAACGGTTCTTGATCTGACGATGCGAATGCAGGCTGCCACTAGGGAGGACAGCACCCTCGTGCCCGTGTGTGTGGGGCTTTTATATCCTCTACTCTCTAGGCAGATTAGTGACCACCTGACCATTCCTTTCCCTCCTTTCCACAAAAGAGCGCCAAACTCAAACAAAAGGGCACCAAAGTTCCAAAGAGAAGGGTAGCCAACATGGCTGCCAAACAACTACTAGACACCATTCAAGATGGTGATTTTAACAAACTTTTGACATTACCATTTCCCAGGTAAATAATACAACATACCACATAGACATAAATCAGAGCATGCATATTAAAACATAAATACACGAATAATGCTGTATACTAGTGTGTGATAATGTAGTCCCATTTCAAACAATAAAGTTCTTTAGTGCATGTTACCATAGTAAAGTGCAGGCCAGCAGGATTCATATGGCTAGTTAGTGTGTGACGCACTCCTGCGGACTAAAACTTACACTCCTCTGATGCAAGCTAATGCATTCTGTAGAGAAGCCCTTAGGTTCCTAATTCACTTTAGAAAATTTTACTCAGTCTATTTATTGTGTGTCATAAGGATGGCTTCTCATGTATCCCCAGAATACCAGACGTAGTACTTGTGAGAACGGCATGAGCCTACCCCCGCTTATGTGACCACATGTGCACAGTGTACCTGAGGTCTCTCTGCATAGGGGATGCATTTTGAAGAGGGCACTGCCCCAAAGGCATGACCTTGCATGCACTGTGCATGTGAGGGCACATCCCACAGGGATAGGACAGTGCATTCCTCAAAATCATGTCTCTTGTGCAATACTGGACAGAATCATATCTGGTTTTGTCTCAGCACTGGATGAGGGAGAAACCTTAGAAATGCAGGACTGTCTGGCTTTAAACAGGATGAATGGCCTGCCTATGTGTGCCCTGTGCCTTTCTGTAGTACTGCAAATTACAGTAGAAAGAAACATAGAAACTTAAATATTAGATAAAAAGAAAAGGAGTACTTGTGGCACCTTAGAGACTAACAAATTTATTTGAGTTTAAGCTTTTGTGAGCTACAGCTCACTTCATTGGATGCATTCAGTGGAAAAAAAATATTAGATGTTCAGAAGGTATATAAACTGACTGGTAAAATGGCTTTTACAAATGCCTCAGAAAAATGCTCGAGAATTTGAGACTGTATTAGAGAATACAGCATAGGGAAATCTGGGAACATAGACAGAATTGTGTTAGCAAAAATTACAGCCTATAAGAAACCCCAGTGCTTAATGGAATGGGGAAGTATACGAGACACTTTCCACTTTAAGGAACCTAGATAGTGGATTACAGAGCTTTGTCTCTTAGGGAATCTGAAAGTGTATTAGACAATTGTGTGTATAAGGGGACCTGGAAGTACATTACTGATCTTTGTGCTTAAGAGAATCTGACACTGTTTTAAACCCTTCTATGTGGAAAGGAACGTGGGTGAAAGGGATTATTACTACTGAGTTCTTTGTAAGGGAAACATTATTCTTCCTGTGCTTGTATAGTGAGCAATATAAAAGTTATAGAGGAAGCATGTGACATGGATGGATCAATAAAAAGGATACAGAGCCTATTACCATTAGCTCAGTAGTTTAAATCCAGGCCAGGCAGTAGTGATAAAAAATGGTTACTGTCCCATAACTGTCTGCAATGGGGTATTAAGCATATTTGCTGATTTATGCCTTAAACTCTGAAGCTGTCAA
Source organism: Dermochelys coriacea (assembly GCF_009764565.3). Classification (NCBI taxonomy): domain Eukaryota; kingdom Metazoa; phylum Chordata; order Testudines; family Dermochelyidae; genus Dermochelys; species Dermochelys coriacea. The sequence continues at coordinate 201,152,759 of NC_050069.1, forward strand.
ACGGGTTTTTGGTGCCCTACGTTTTTTGCTTGATCAAGGCCCTGGTTTGACCTTAACCCTTAGAACTGGGTAAATAACTGACTCTTTGGTTTAATGGCACTTGCAGAAAAATAAAATATCAGTTTGGGTCTGTGACTGGGCTTCTGCCCCACACTGGCCCTGATAGGGTTAAAACCCAGCCTGGAGGGCTGCAAGGAAACAGCCCATCAAGGCAACGGCAGGCCAGAGCAAGCGAGTCTGCTGCAGTGAGCCCTAGGGAGAAGACTGGCTTCCTAGAGGGCTACAGAGAGACTAGTACCTGGGGAAGGGCAAGTTCTAGCAGGGAAGGAGTGGCCTGGCTGTGGACGGCCATGCTGCTGGCGAGGAGTGGCTGGACTCTTGTTGGAGGAGTACCCTGGAAGCGTGGGGGGGGGAAACGGATGGTGAGACAGTGGGAGGGCCATGCCAGGAAGCAGACGCTGAGGGAAAGGAGCCGTAATGGGTCTGCAGGTGGAGGCGAGGATGGGAGAGCCACCACCATACACAGGCACACCCACTGGGACTGAGCGAATGCCTGAAATGTGTAGCAGGAGGCGCAAGTGTGATGAGTGATCCCGTGACGGGGTCACACTAAATATGAAAATTGCGAGAGGTTTTGGTCAATTGAATCTGTTTCAGGTCTTAAAAATGAAAACACAATTCAACCCAACTATTTTCTTTGGGGTATTTGGGCAATATTTTAAAGGCCTACATTTACAATATGAGATGGCAGTGCTGCCTCCCTTATCAGCTTTAGCCCAGTGGCTAGGGCACTCATTTGGAATGTGAGAACCAGGTTTAATTCCCTCTCTGCCTAGGGTCACCATATGGCCAGGTCTCTCACGTTCTGGGTGAGTGCTTTGACTGCTGAGCTATTGGGTAAAATGTGTGTCATTCATGTACCCAAGTGTTGCTAGTCAAAGGGAAGAGACTGAAGACCAGGTGAGAACTTGATTTCCTGTCCCCTTCCCCTCCAATCTTGCATGCAGTTTCCTACTCAAATCATTAAACAAGTCACACCTTGTTGTCAACTGTTGGGAATGGGCAATGCCCACCTTGATTGCATGGGCCTCGTGAGCACTACAAAGGTAATTTTCCTCTCTGTTGATATTCACCCCTTCTTGTCAACTGTTGAGAATAGGCCACTTCCACCTTAATTGAATTGGTTCGTTCGTACTGACCCCCCATTTGGTAAGGCAACTTCCATCTTTTCATGTTCTGTAATATATATACTGCTTATTGTATTTTTCACTCCATGCATCTGATGAAGTGGGTTTTAGCCCACAAAAGCTAATGCCCAAATAAAATTGTTAGTCTTTAAGATGCCCCAAGGACTCGAAGTCACAGCAGTAATTCTAATTCAGTGCCATTTCAAAAGCTAGCACTTTCGAAAGTATCCATTGGAGGACACTAGAACACAACAAATCAGAGGGAGCAAGTGCACTATGACTGTTTTAAAGATATTTGTGGAGTCCTTCCTTTCTGTGACCTTTATAAAACTGTTGGTTTTACTCCCAGGAATTGGTCACTGTATAACACAAAATAGCATTTTTGCATCTTTGCCTCAGAACATGCTTCAAATGCATGGTTACAAGGAGTGTGTCTGTTTTTTTTTTGTTTAATAAAAGGCAGCCTCTCACTTGGCCTCTTTGCTAGGAGCATTTTTGCCAGATTTCTAGAAGGTTTACAAATAAATGCATCTTCACAGAAGTAAACCCCTATGAAGCTACTATGCTTGTGTGCACAAATCAGATTAGTGCACACATGGTCTAGCTATTATTTTGCATGTGCATTTCCTCTGTTTATTTAGTGTGTGAGATCTTGGGTGTACCTTTCTATCCATATGCTTTGTGTGCAGAACTCAAGCCTCTGTGTTTTGAAAACATCAGCCTTTGTATGTAATACAACGCTGAACAATAACTGCTTATAAATGGAGGCCCCTTAAGAAAGGTTGCTTTACAATAATGTCTGATTTATTTTCCCTCTTTCTCTCCGCTACTATCCTCCTTAGATGAATTTCTGTTACTCTGCACAGACATCAAAATGATTAATAGACCTGTTAAGATATTATAATTACTATATAAAACTTATGGTTTAACTAGTAACAGCCACTACATATGATGCTCAACTCTGGATGCTTCAGTACTCCGTATTGAGATCAGTACAAGTTCTGTGCATGAAATAAATGTAGAGATGACAGACACTAAGATTTTAACCTATTCTAACTGTAAAAGACCAAATTGTCTCACCTTTACTGTATTCCTCAAGTTATTCCATTGATTTCAATGGACATACGCTAAGAGTAAGTTGCTATTGGACCTCAGTAGGGGTGGCACAATCTAGCAAGTAAGGTTAGGTTTAAATATAACAATATGAATTATTCAGATATAAAACTGCAACACATTAAAATTGTGATTAATATTAAAAATCCTGAAGAATACATAAAATCCTTCTAATGTGGCACTGGAAATAAGTATGCACAGCCATCCTGTTTGTTATAATACTTGTGAATGGTTCCTTTTCAGTGGTTATTAAAGGTTTCAGCATTGGAGACTAACTATTTTAAGTTTTAGATATTCTACAATATTGGCACACTACTGTAGCTTCCAAAAGCCTTTAACATCCAGTACAGTAACTCCAATTCTTGGTCATCTGCATGTTACCAGGTACAGTGGACTCTATATACTTTGTAACAGCTCACAGTTAGAACTGAACTCTGCCTTTACATTAATTGCTAGTGACTCCAACTTAATCAGCCTGAAAATAAACCGTACCCATCTCAAACCTGCTCGCGCTAACCATGAAAATTATGACTTAATATGGCCAAAGAATTTACTTAAAATAAAAGTGTATGTGGTTTTAAATTAAGTCAGGAACATTCTTCTGTATTTTTATCCAATGTCAGCATTGATTTGAGTCCAAATTCCTTTTCCTTTTTGTTCTAGATTTGGGCCCCTCTTTTGTGTAAGTAAGAGAAAGAATAGAGGGTCAGAGATACAAGGATGGCATGGAAAAACACTTAAGGTCATGAACTAATATGAAGAGGCATGTTGTCATTTGTAAAAGATCAGGTATGTAAGCAGAACCAAATTCAATTTAGCTACAGGCAGTAAATTAGAGGATAATTGACAGGAGTCTGCTTACATTAGATAGCAGGTTCATTTTACTGGAACTGTAATGGACTGCAACAACTACAGCAGATTATGAAGTACACTTTGAAAGCTGGATTCTTGTGCCCTCCATATGAACGTGAGAAGTGATTGATGTAAGATTCTACAAGCTGAGCATAATTGTTTGAATGGAGGGGGAAAAAATGGAATTTACCCTGACTCCACTTCAGTTCCTCTATGAAATTTGCTGCTTTGTCACATGAGGAGAGAGAACGAGATGGGAATAACCTGCATGGGAATAACCTGTATAGGCAAATTGTAAGTGGGCTGGCATCATTCAATAGTGGGTTGGGGTTTGCTTACACACAGAACAAGCAGGGATTTGTCCCAGCAGAACCCCTCAGGTCTGCAGAAATACAGAGCTCCACAAGCTGGCCCTTAATGGATTGGCTCTGCTGTCTCTGAATCTGTTACAGATTGCATAGTTTCTGCAGGATCCTTGCTGATGGGGATTACTATGTTAGTTAGTGGACCTGAAGCCACCTGAAGTGGACCTGTGGAGTTGGTGATAGAATGCTGTTGCCTTCAAGACTGTCTTCCTGTTGTCATCTCCAGTCTGCATGTGACCTGTTACCTCTCCAGGCATGGATCCTACACTCCAGCAGATCTGTGTGCAGTGGGAAGGCGAATGAGGCTCTGAAGGCAGCACTTCCCTATTTTGTGCTGGGAAGGGATACACTAGATCTCCATGCCCTCTAATCCTAAAAGGAGAGGGTAGGATCTGACATAGAGTGGCCATCAAGAATACCTAGGCACAATAACTCATTTGAAATGTTACCACGTTTCCTCTAGAAATGTAGAAAATATTGTGCACATAAAACAAAAGCAGCAAAACTTGCTCTGTTGCTAGTTCTGCATATGCCAGGAAAAAAATCCACTTTCAGCAAGGATGCTTTTATCCCTTTGACTCCAACTGAAGAGCCATTTTCAATAATTGTTTTGGTTCACTTGTCAGAAGCAAAAGTTGTATGTCAGATCAAGGAGGTGAAGATCAAAGTTTAAATGCAAGTTGCACAATCGAAGCTAATATGAACTTTTGAGATTACTGTAAATAGAAATGATTGACTTCAGATAAGCCCTGTTTTCGTTAAAGGTGACCTGAGAGAAAAGTGCGCTTGTGCCCTTTTTTTATTTCTTGATGATGTAGGAAGAAGCCTAAAAGGTTGGGTTTTGTTGTTGGTTTAGGGGAAAAAACAAACATTCAGGTCTGGTATACCCTGGAACTCCTGGAGATATAACTAGTGTGATTGTGACATCACAATACTGTACATTGAAAGTGTAGCAATTTTAGAGGGGATGGGATTTTTGTTCAAACTGTTAAAACCTTTATTCATTCATACCTATTTAATTCCAATGCATGAGAAATACTTGGGAGAAAAGTGTGGTAAAGAGTCCACATTCTCACCCCTTCATTCAATGGGTAGAGAGTTCACAACGCAAGTTTGAGACCCGACTTAACATCTATAAGATTTAAAAAGCAAGCAGGAAAAAGAATTTTCTTTAGAAGTCATAAAGAAGCAACAACAACAAAAGACACTAATTATTTTCCCCTGGCAGTCCATTTTTAAACTTCTATTTTTAATGTTCTGAAGTCTTCACTTTCACTTGTCTTGGATGTCTTCCAGCATGAGCTTGTTTAATAAGATTCAGCTTTTTATTCATAGTGACTACAGCAGCACCTGGTAAAACCACTGAAGTTAGGGGTCCATCAATTTTTCCATTATCAGCCCCAGTTTAGAAGTGCATTTTAAATTCAGCCATAAAAACTTGCTCACTCTGAAATTTGCCAGACTTATGCAAGTTTTTAGCTCTGAGATTATTAAATTACATAACTGCACTAAAATAGGAGTTAGGGACTAACTTAATTCCCCAAAAGCAAGGTAATTCAGAGTTAAGGCTTAAATCACATCTTTGTCCTAAAGAGGTTTTTCAAACGGGGGGAACAATAGGGAAAGTTAAGGGCAAATTTTTTAGCCTTAATTCTAAATTTCTTGACTCATGAGTCAAATCATTTAAACACAATTTTTTGTGGTTCAATATACTAGAAATCCCATTTGACAGAACCATAAGATAAGATCATATTACCTCAGTGATATTAAAAGTGGAGAGTATAATATTTCTGCAACTGTTATTTCCAGATAGTGAAAGCAGAATTAGTGAACCCCTTTTCATTTTTATTTTTACTCTTTTTTTTTAGATGCCATAATGTGTACTGGTCAGTTTGCATAGATCTTTTTTGAAAAGTTAAACATGACTTCTTTCAGTTAACATTTTCCTCAGAAATCCTCATTGTCACATAGGTTATGCTGCTCTGTTACATGGTCCCCACACTGCTAAGGACTCCTCCTCCTGACCGCTCTGGGGATTAGTTCTTACCAGGTGCTGCACCCTTCTCTGGTGATCTCTCCACCCATCATCTTCTCTAATCCTGCGGCGCCTCTCACTCCAGGAGCTGCAGCTTCCTGTTCATGACTTGGCCCTTCACCCTTCATGGTGGTCCTCTTCCTGTGTATCAAAGTCTTCCAAGGCAAACTGTCCCTGACAGTCTGCTCTCTGCTTTGTGGTCTGTGCCACTTCCCAAGTGGCTGGTAGGGGAACCTGGGCCCACACTCTACCCTGGATTCCAATTTCCAGCTCAGGGGACATCTTGTCAGCAGCCCAGATCATCCCTATCCCATACCTTGCTGCTTTCCCCCTGAGCCTTTCCTACCTTTCTGGCTCTCTCCCCTCTCTGGGTTTGCCAGCGCAAACTTCCTCCTCCCAGGGAGTAATGGTAGGCTACCTCCTTTCAGTTCCTGGGCTTTATAAAGGCCCTTCCCTGAGCCTCATATCTAATTCCCTGTGCCCTGGCTCTCTTCCTGGTGGAGCCTGGGGAGCTAATTGGCCCAGCTAGCCATCTTAACTCTTTCAAGCCTTGTATGGGGTGGACACCCCATCACAAGCTCCATGATACATTGGGATTTCATCCAAAAATGAGACCGAGAGTGAAAAGAAACATTCTAGAATTAAGATAAAAATATTTGACACTATCATTCTAATCACTAGCACTGGTGGGTCAAATTTCTGTATGGTGGTATCTTGACTCAGACAACATTAGTTGGTTCACCAGGGAATTTCTCAGGATGAACAGTTGCTTAGTTGTGGCAAACATGTAAAATATTTACTTAGTCTCTCTTCAGGTAGAGTACATCCCTTTGATCTTGCTAATCTAAGTGAATCATTCTCAAATAATAATAGAATACAAGAATTCCACTCTCACCCCAAACATACATGCACAGTTGCAAACAAAATTTTTCCATTAAATGTCACCAAGATAAATTCTGAGATATGATAGAGACAGTTCCTGGGTCTGTAGAAGTCTGGTGGTGGGAGAGGAGGTCCAAGAGACAATGAAGTGTTCACAGTATGTTGCGTAAAGCATGAGGGCCAGATCTTCAGCTAGTGTAAACAGCTACTGTTCCACTGGGCCCTAAGTCACTGGAACAGAAATTGCCATGATTTCAGACATGGTCTAGAAATTAATGAGTAGGTGGGCAAAGTCCTTTAAAGTGTAGTTCCACTCAGAAAAGTGATTATTTAAGAATGGCACCTTCTTATTCAACATATCTGTTCTTTGGAACTTATTCTGATCTCATTACTGTCTTATACCATTAGACTTCATTGACTTGAATGGAGACCTGGCTTGAGTCCCTGCTATGCTCCTATGTTACCTTGGGCAAAGCTCTTAGCCTTTGTGTTCAGTTTCCCATCTCAAGTGGGATAATAGTACTTTCCTACTTCACAGGGGTGTGAGGATAAATATATTGAGGATCGTGAGGCGCTCAGATGCTACAGTAATCAGGGCCACAGAAATACCTGAGATGGAATCACTCCTGATTTACATCAGAATAAAATCACAATTAGGCCTCAGTCTGTGTGATCCCACTGAGGACAGAATTTATCCAGCAGAATCTTTATTATAGATAGTGCCGTGAGTCAGAAAAAATACAGCTTCACTTAAAAAAAATGGAGGAAGAGAAATCATGGTCCTTGAGCAAAACTCCCCCTGAATGGAGAGCTAGGTTTAACAATTTGTAAACTAAACAAATTTGATTTGGACTTGTTGAAAGACAATAAGCATGCAATCTTGCAATGGCATTTCTACAGACACCCTTTTGAGAGGATTGCCAGACTTCAAACAGCCCTGATCCAGTGTTTAAATTCCTTTGAAGTCAATGAAGTAAAACTTACAAAATACAAAGGAGAATCAAGCACTATCTGTTCAAAGTTGAATGGAATTTAGTATAGACCTTACTGAGTATGAGTTCAAATGTAGCAACCTAGACTGTCTGGAAAGTGGGAGAGAAAAAAGAAAGTGACTTGTGTGTGATGAAAAACTTTTTAGAGTTAGATGTGACTCTCTTTAGTCTGTAGTTTTCTCTGGCTCCAGATAAAACTACTGACCTGTGAATTTTACTTCTGTTTCTTGTGCTTGAAGGACATAAATATTCTCCTACTGTGCTATAGCCACAATTTGTGGGCTCAGGCTCTGCATATATAGCTTTCATTAGAACAAATATGGTATACACATTTAGATTTTTAGAATATTTCAGCCCAGTACTGTTCATGTTTATGATGTGTAAATCTGGAGTAACTCTATTTTATTTACCTTTTATGGAAGATTTTAATTCTTTCTACATATTCTTGCCTTTGTATGGCTATTGTAGTAAGATGAGGCCCTGAAACAAAAACCCATGGTATCAGAGGCCCGGTATGAGACCTAAAGCCTGAGCTAAAGTAATGGTCAAGACTTTGCTAACATAAAGCAAAGTTAAGCTGTGAGCCAGAGGCAGGCCCCGCTCACAGAAGCTGGCAAGAAAAGGCTGAGGTTGCATAAACATATGCTGTTGCACAAACATATATCTAAAGTGTATTGGATACCAGAACTGTATACAAATGGAACAAGAACATTCTTATACCTAAGATATAGATAACATAGATAACAAGGACAGGGGCAAAAGGCTAGTATGATGGATAGAGTTGTTTTGTTTGAACCAACATGTACAAGGTGAGAGGCGGCACCTCACTACGTAGAAGGGTGGTGCATAGTTACGTACAGGGGTTGCACCTCAATACATCAGGAGCGTTATGTAACTTGTTTGTACCTGTGTATAAGAATGTATCCCTGGAGTGGTGTCTTTGTCCGGCCTAGGGGGCAAAGGAAAGTCCCGCCACTGACTGAGCTGAGTCCATTGCCAGGGAGCACTAATTCGTAGTATGCCCTGTAGAGTCTATAGGGAACTATTACTGTGTTTCATTTGACAATAAACCTGGCAGACATGCATTCGTACCGTACTAGAGTCCGTGGTCACTGGGGGTTCACTCGGGGTCTGCTGTGTTCGCTATCTGCGCAGAGCTGGGACAGCACACAGAGGGAACACACACGCAGCCAACTGTTCTCATCACGGAACACGAGCAGGCACTATACCGGTAGCTTCTGACAACAGCTACCTAATGTAGTAATTCAATAGAATTTTTTTTTTTGCATATTTGTTTTGAGAACTAAGGGTCAAAAGCTGGGGTGACTCCAGTGAAGTCAATGGAGTTATTCTGGATTTACCTTATTTGTCCCTAAATAACTGCTAATTTCAGTTCTGGTTTAAAGTTCCCCATAGTCACAATTCACAATTCTCCCCACCTGCCCTGGCCCCATGTCTTCCCTTCATATAGCAATTTGCATACTCTACTGTATGGTTCTCATAACACCTTCCTCCTGGAAGCCATTTCATTCTGTATGAAAATAGCCTGACCCTGCTCAAATTACCAATTGGTGGAAGAAGTCTCTACTCATGCCAGAGGTGTGTAGGGAGGCTCCCGGGGTTGTGAATTTATCTGCCCTGCTGCTGCTGCTTCTCTCTCTACCTGGGAAGTGGCTGGAGTGGCTTCTGCCCGGTGTAGTAGTGATGGTGGGGGGTGAGTGGTACAGACAAGAGCATAGTCTAGATCTCTTTTCACCAGAGGCGATGTAGTGGAGGTGCGGGCCTACTTCTGGCCTACTCTGCCCCATTTCTGCTTGTTTCCTCTCAGGAATCTGCGCCTGCTCCTGGAAGGTGGGTGGAGAGGCTCTTGTCCCAGATAGTGCAGGAGGGAGCCACTGGTGGCCTAGCACTTTGAAGCAGCTTCCATCTCAATTCAGGAGATAGCAAGGCTAGTGGTAGTGTGGCCTACCTACTTTCCCCACTTCTACCACCATGCTACTTCTCAGCCTTCTTACTGGTTCTCTCTTCCCAGGGGTCTGGAGCTATCCTAGAAAGTGTGAGAGGAAGTAGTGAATCTTAAGTCCTCGTATGGACAAATGCAAAAATTGGTATTAAACCAAGATTCTATGCTAATGCCAAATGGGAACCAATTAAAAAAACTTCTGTTCATAAGGACAAGTTCAAAACAATGGATGTAACCTCCTTCCTTTGGGCCAAATTCTGCTCTGTTGCACCAGTATATCCCCAATGTCTTAAAAGACTTGGCTCCCTGCCCCCATATACTTCAGTTGGGTTTCACCAATGTAAATGAGAACAGAATTTGGCCCATTGGGAGTTTTTCTTACGTCAGGACAACAGTATTCATCTCTTTGTTAAATAACTCTTCTCATCCCTTTTCCCCCATTCCTTCAGGTATATTTCTGAAGTACTGACGTGAAGATAATACCTCTGGCACTTAGTAACTGGTATCACTCAAATGCAGTTTAAACAGCCTTTCATCCCACAGTATGAAATTTCCAAAGTTACTCTAGTCCAGCTAAGAATTGGCATAAATACACACTTCATATTTGCATTCCTTTTCTGTGCCATCTAATAGGCTAGAATTGTGGAAGGTCATCTAGAGGAAGAAGGGAATACAATTTTCCAAGACTCTGTGCAAACATCTGCAGATCTTAACAAAAAAAATTGAGCTATGAACTGGGTTGCTTACAAACAAGCATAAATACTCTACACAAAGTGAGACTTTTCAATAATACAGAAGTGAATGTAGGGAGTTAAACTGGGTACTGGCTTTGGAGATAATTAATTTGGGGGAGAATCATGGCGTGATAACAAGTAGTAAATTTTATTATTAGGATTGGGAGATGTGGTAATGCTCCAGCATGCATTCCCCAAAGGAGTGGATTGTGTATGTTGTTTCCTCAGTGGATTTGGAAGGAAGCGAATTAACCTTTGTATATAACATTGGTTTAGAAGGGGGAGTAAAAAGGAGACTGGTCTCTTTTTGTGATAATTTGGCTAATTCCCATCCTACATCTCATATAATTGCCCCACTTGTGTGGGTGAACAGAGTGCCATCACATTGACTCCTGCCATGGCACTCAGTACATCATACGTAGATAAGCTGCATGTTAAATACTTTAGGCCCAATATTCCTGTCTCGAACACCAGCATAGCTCTCAACTCCACTGAAAACAATGAGCCAGATCCTCTGCTGCATCTAAGCTGGGCTTGGTGCAGCCCTGTAGGGGGAAAACTACAAAACAACCTTTATATACCCCCTGTCCAGAGATCTGTTTAGCTATTGATCTGCTCCCAGCCCTGAGCTGCTTGACTTTATGCTGGCAGTCAATAACGCATCACTGCCCACCCCTCTCCCCCCCAAGTTGTTCTAGCAGCAGGGATTGTCGTTGGGCAGGTATATCCCAGTCAGACTCCTTTTACCAGGGGATGGAAGGAGAGGGCATCAGAACTGCTGTTGTGTTCCTGTGCTTCCATAATATTCCCAAATGCAGCATGGCTGAGAACTGGAGATCGTGTATTTGCACAGGTGTGAATAAGAAGAGAATCGAACATTTTTTCAGAAATATTCAATATAAAACCAAATTTTGTTGTTTGTTTTTTAAAAAACAAAACCCCAATAACCTTGCTTAAACCCAGATAATTTATAGGAAATCCAAGCTAAAATCTACTCATTCGCTGAAGGCCTGATTCAGAGCTGCACTGTGCATTTTGTATTATGTTATGCTCTCATGAGTGGAGGTGTTAGCATCTCTTTCCTAGTTGGAGTTTTGCTCAGGTTTATAATTGTTTCCTGTAATTGGGACCTTCAAACTCCTTCAAGAACATATAATTGAAAACAAGTTAGCACAGAGTTTGTGATTGATATATATTCTGGTCAATTTCCTGGAGTTTTTTCTCCTCAAACACAACAAGAGACCTCTAGCAGCAGTATGATTATCAATGGGAGTTTTGCCTGAGTAGAGACTGTAGGGGTGAGCCCTTACTTATGCACAAGTTCTGCCTTGTATTAAAGGCGGAGACTAATAATACAAAGTGTGAATCCTGTAGAAACTTCTAAATATATTATTATAAATAACCTAATAATATCAATCCAGGTACTTGTACTGCTTTCATTATGGTAATACGTGCATGCCTAATATTAATTTCAGTAATGTAAATCTACTAATGTAGAACTAATGTCATCCTGTATATCGATTTATATTCAGTTTCTGAGAACACAAGTAATGGATTATGATTGGATGGATTATTTTCTTTTAAATTGACAAAGCTAAATGCAAGGTTGTGCTTTGCTGTTGTAGTTCTCATTCTGTAAATATTTTGTAAATCCTGTTGGAATAGTAACCCTATTATGGGATTAAAGCACATACGAGCAAATTACATCTAAGAATTTATATTTACCTAATAGAAAAATAAATTTCAATCATAAATTTACTGTACCATGCTGTCAATAAAAAAATTAACACTGCAGCTGTGATGGCCAGTAGTAATTAAAGTCTCCACAGCATCTTTGTCTGCATATTTTTCAATGACTAATAAAAATGTGAAGAAAAGCAAGACTTGGAAATGTTCATTATGAAAATATTTTCATATTTAAGTCACATTTTTAATGTTAACGTTCCAAGCCATTGATTATTGCAGGCAAAAGCAATGTTGAAATAGAAATTAAAACCCACAAGTCAAGAAATTAAATTTAAGCTTTTTACAGCAACCTGGGCTCTACCCCTTGAGCACGTGGTGAGACATAATCGTTACAGACAGGGAAGCCTAATTAGGGAGGTAATTAAAACAAAACAAATAATTTCTGTAAAGCCAAATGCTATTTTTTTTAATTGATTAAAAAGTCATACACTTCTACCATTTCAGTGCTTCTGTGAGGTTAAGGACCAATCACATTCTTGTGTGACCTAAAATACCTCCAAATCAGGAACTCTGGGTTTCAAATGGACAATTCTGATTGCAAAAGGAAGTGGTGTACATACATGCTAGCTCATTCAATTAGTAATTGGTATTTTAGATGTTCTTTGGGAAGAACAGCGCACAGCTAATCAGCCACACGGATGGTGGGGTTTTTTTGGGCGGGGGAGAAGGTAGAATATGAACAAATTAGAAAGGCCCAGATCCTCAAAAGGTATTCAGGAGCCTAACTCTATTGAAATCAATGGTCATTACGTGCCTAGGTATCTTTGAGGATCTGGGCCAAAGTGAGTCACTCTAATTCCTAAACTTGCTTTGCTCTTACAATTTGTTTATTTTCCTGTACAGCGTTTTCATCAAAGAAATAAAAAGTGTGCATTAAATTAGGCACAACATAGATATTAATATTATTATTTCATGTGCAGGATCATAGTGTCACATCTTATGCTTACCCTTCGTTGTATTTTTAAAATAGGATTGTGGCATTGCTCACAAATGTAGAAATGTACAAAGTAAACCAACAGCTGAGGGAGCAGGGTATGAAATTCACCTTTTGACAGAAGGCCCATATAAGGTATTCCATGCCCCTGGAGCTCCGAGGAACTCTTTGTTGTGGGTGCTCTAGGAAGTGTAGCCACATTGCGGAGTGAAATGGGTGGAAATGAGTTGCATTCCAACAGTCCCAGTACATTGCACTGGATCCAACTAGGCTGAGCAGTCCTTGGTACCCTCTGGGAAATGGGCACAGAGGGCAACAAACACTATTCAATGGACCATAGCCTGGTTCAGTGTGTGGCTTCTGTTTTCACACAGACAATCCTGCTTAGTTCTCCAAGCAAAGCCCATTTACTTTGGCTTTGAACAGGGTGGGAGAGGTAGTCACTTTCTTCCAATATGAAGATAAGTCATTATCTTAAAAAATCTGTGGGCAAAATCTCACCTTTGTGTGCTCAGCTACTATCAATGATAGTCAAGGAGAGTTATGTGCAGATAAGAAAGAGGAGGCCAGACTTGTGAGACATTTATGAAGTCAAGTATAAATAACGAAAGGGAATTGTATGTGCTAGTCCTTTGTTGAGATTCCACTTTAAAAAGTGGCATGTGGTCTGTGTGAATTCAGATACAATGAAACCTCCATGTAAGTGTCAAAATACAGCCAATCTACTCAGTGTTTTATCAAAGCCCAAATGAGCAGGTGCATAGGGCCTGATTGTCACTTACACTAAGTCCCCTTGACACTGCTTAGTGTAAAGGGGCCTTTAAATGAGTGTTAATCAGGGTCAAGCCTGTAATGCTTTGAATCCCTTGCATTTAAAAATTGTCTAGAGAATGTGTATGTGAGGGGAAGCTTCTTTTTGAGGCTTATCTATCTGATGGAAGGATTTTAATTAAGGAAACATCCTCTCTTGTGTTTTCTGATCTGTCCCAAGAGGATAGCAATGACAGTACAAACTACTCTCATGTAAAGTGATGTCCTCTTTTAGCCTCAACTTTTAAGCGTGTCAGTACATCACAGACACAGGTTTTTTAAAGTTATATGCTTACCTTAATGTCACCCTGAACCATTTTTATAAAGGGAGGGTGCACAGCTGTTATCTGTGAATGACTTTGTAATCTGTGAGCAACCGTTTCCTGTCTGTACATCTTATTTTATGTATTCTGTAGCATGGCTGCCAGTTCTTCATTCTACAGACTGCATGTAGGTGTGTTTATCTCCTTGTGATTGCCAAAGTTAATTATCCCTCTGTACATACTGTGCTCCAAAAGGAGCGGAAATCTATATATTGGCCATTATGTGGATTGTTCATTTAACTTACAGGTTTCTTCTCTAAAGTTAGTCCAGGCTATTTCCCAGGCAGCCAACCATCAGTTATGCTTAATTTTGACTTGCTGAAGTTGATGGCTCAATGACTGAGACTATTAGTCGTCTGCTGTTGGGAATTGAAGTTTGGTTCCTAGCAAACTCTCTGATAACAGCAGCTAGGATGCATTTTTTGTTTGTCTTACAGTCTTGTCAGCCAAAGGTTATTTTTCTAAGCAATTGCTCCTTGAGAGAAGGAAAAAGCAACAGAAAGGTATTTAGTCTAACCTTATGGTATTGAGCCAGAGTACCAGCATTGTGCAGAATAACTTGTCAGCACTCCATTGTGGGGAATCCTTGCTGATGCTCAGTACCTGATATCATCAATGAAAAACTGGGTCAAACTGACAGAGATCTTGTAGGAAACAAGCTGTATGTTCATTTGTGTATGTGGCCTGATAATGTGTATTGTAGCTGAAAATAATTAATGCAAAAAATTCTGTGTGTAAAATGAACTATTTGGGACCAAATTCTTTTGTAACATCAGTGCAACTCTGGTGACTTCAACTGAGATGAGTGTCCCTTTATGTCTATTTTAATAGTCTTGAAGCCAAATTTTTCTGTTGCATTGGAGCAAATCCCTTGATATCAGTAATCCTGAGTTACAGATTTACGTTGGCACAATTGAGAACAGAATTTGGTCCTCTCTCTGTCTCTATTATAATTCTTGTTGCTGCAAAGACACTTACTGGTAAGAGTAAGCTGATTAACTACAGGCTCCCTAACTGTTAATTCTTGTTATAATTACAAGTAGATATGTCTACTATTTAGCCCAGAGGGAACTTTTTTCATCCTTTTCCTCTTTCCTTTTCTCTCCCATTCACCAAGGTTTCATGAGCAAATGCTTGGATAGCTAAAATCCCACAACATTGTCATTTGACACCAGATAGAGTGTTGTCTGATTAATCCATTTGGGTTTTAAATTGCTTTCCTCCAGAATTGAAATTGAGATTTTGGAACATTAATCTGCTGAAGTTTTAGCAGGTTTTTGTATTTGAATACTGTTTGCAAAGATAGCTTTGTTTACACAAATATGGACTTTGAAAGAACAATCGTGTGTAATTGATTATGTAGGTAATCATCTGATCGTAGGCGAAATGATACTTCTTCTTCCAGTGATTGCACATGTGCATTCCACTCTTAGTGACAGTGGCCTGAGCACATGACCATTGGAAACTTTTCCTCTCAGCAGTACCTGCTGAGTGGCTTGAGCTCCCCCTGCTGCCATGTTCCACTACATGCAGGTATAAAGAGCAGAGCCTCCCCAAAGCTATGTCTACAGTTACCGGGGATCCCTGCTGCTGAAATTGATTGAGTGGGTGTCAATTTAGCGGGTCTAGTGAAGACCCACTAAACTGACCGCAGAGCGCTCTCTGGTTGACTCCAGTACTCCACCAAATGAGAGGAGTAAGGTAAGTCAAGGGGAGAGCATCTCCCATCAACACAGTGCAGTGTAGACACTGCAGTAAGTCGACCTAAGTACAGGTGCCAACTTTCCATTGTGCCTAAGGTGACTAGATCACAACAGTAAAATACTGGGACACATTGGGGTTCCAGCAGCCCCACCCATAGTCCACCCCCGCTCCTCCCAGGCTCCACCCCCACTCTGCCCCAGGTCCCGCCCCCTCCCCGCTCAGCCCTCCCACTACCGCACCCTTCCTCCATCCCCCGACCCGCTGCTGGCTTGCTGCGTCCCTCCTCAGTCCCCCACCCATTGCTTGCCACCTCCCCCACCGCCCACCCTCCGTTGGCTCACCGCTTGCCTCTTCACCCCCCCGCCAGCCACTTCTACAGTGCCGACTTCCCCTCTGCCTGGTGGGTCCTCACCTGCACCCCCACCTCTTCCCACCTCTGCACCGCCCTCGCCCCCCAAAGTTCCTGCCTCTTCTCTGCCTCCTTTCCCTCCGTCCCGGAAAGGGGGTAATGGAGTGAGCAGGGCGGGGCCTCAGGGAAGGGCAGGGCCTTGGGGAAGGGGCAGGATAGATCGTGGGTTGATCTTAAATTCAAAAAGTGATCTTGTGCATAAAAAGGTTGGAGTTCACTGTTCTAGGAGAACTTAACTCCTTTTTTTTTTTTATAGTATTATTTGCTTACTTTTTCTTCTTCTTGTTCAGGCAATGGGAACACTGGACATTCATGGGATATAAATTCCTCATTGTCAAATGTTATACTTTTGGAGCCAGCAAAGAAGGGGATAGACACACTGTTACCAGATTTGCCTGTTACGTTGGGATACGCTCATTTATTAGGTTACCCTTCGGGGGCGGGGGTGGTTCTGTAATTCTATCAGTGTACTGCTTGCGTCACTTGTGTGTTCATATGGAACTCTACTTTTCTCTTCTGCAAGTCCCCTCCCAATGGAGCTATCTTGCAGGACTTAGGTTCCCCAGGGCTGGGTTCCTCCAGCCCCAGAATCAGATGAGCGTGCATGCACACATGCACACACACTCACTCTCAGTCTCTCTCACACTAACAGAGCAAATCTGAGTGGTCAATCAGCACTCTCAAGCTGACCCCTTATATGCCCCTGGACTCAGTGGACTGGGTCAAGCAGCACTTCCAAGATACCACCTTCATATGTCATAGGTTCAGCACATCCCTATCCCCACTTTCACGTTACAATTGTTCCGGTAGTAACCCACTTGATGAGCAAACCTCCCAGTATTTTTGGGCACTACAGGGATCTTTAGCTTAGGTAAGAGAAGCATTGCTGCAGAGTAAATGGAGAAACCAGAAACACAAAAAAGTAAAGTTCAGAGAGAGCGGGAGGGAAACAACCAGCTTAACCATAAAAGTTATTTATTGAATAATAGCGATAACCACACAAGGAGAGCCTAAACAAACATAACAGTTACATTATAAAAGATTACAAAAGTCATATATAGAAAACATCAGGGTTAAAAAGGTAGAAAAGAAAACAGAGAGAGAGAGCTGGGATCTTGCAGAGCCCTCAGCATGATCATTCAGAAGATGAAATCCCAGTGGAACTGATGCAAAGTTTGGATCCATGGTAGAACACTTACTTGAGCGTGGGTAGGTTTTTTTGTAGGGAAACCACAATGGTTCAAGGGAGAACACTAGATTTGGTTATGGGTAAATTGATGACTCAAGGATTTCTTTAGGCTAGACAATAGGAACTGATCACTCTTGTTATGGGTGGTGTTCCTTCCAGGGAGCTCCCAATGCAATTAGACAGCTTCAGTATTTTGGATATCAATCAAGGATTCATTAGTAGAATTGGTCTGATAACTGCTGAGCTGGGTGTGTGCAGACGTAGGTTCATTAACATCTGGAGCAGAGATCCCCCAGGATGCAGTGCTTCCCTGCTTTTCTGGTCCTAGAGTTCAGTGCGGTTCTAGCTTTGGAATCTCTGTTCTCCATGCTAATGGAGATGCCTCCCTGTCCCATCTTCAATGCAAATGAGGCTAGGGGAGTTGCTTTAATCCTATCACCCTTGTCAGGAGGGCTGTAGGTGTTTTCATTGCTTTCTGTAAATCTTTCCTCTGTTTGGTTTTGGTTCAAGCAGAGATGGGTTGAGGGGGAGGTGAGGTGTATCCTTCATGAGTCAGACAGGCTGGATACTGTGCCCTGGTTCCCCAAGAACACAAAGCTGACTGACTGAACACAGGGGGAGTTGATTGACACATAGCTGTGTGCCATATTCACTTTATTGTTGTGACTGAAAAACTGAAACTAACATGAAAATGTGGCTTTGCACTGGGGAGCGAGAAGAATTCCAAGCCCCCTGAAAGTTTAAAGGGAGAGGACATCACACAACCCTAACTCTAATATGGGTACCTCCACCAGACCAAGGCCTAATTCCATATTGGGAGTCTCATCCTGTCAAACCTAATCCTTATCCAGGAATCCCTACCAGACCCTGGCCTAAACCTATCCCGGGGAGCCCTCCCCTTTGTAACCCTAACTCTAGCCTGGGGAGCCCCACCCTTTGTAATGCTAAGACTAGCCCAGGGACTTTGTCCTAGTCATAACCTCAGCACAGGGATCCATAATCTTTGTAATCCTAACTGAGGCTGCAGAGCCATACCAGCCCCAGGTCTAACCTTAACCCAGGGATCCCTATCCTTTGTAGGCCTACAACACTAGGCCAGGGAGCCTTATCTTTCACACATGCCTAACAGATCCCTGGGACCCTTATGCTATGAAATCCTAATCTTAGTCCTGTGAGCACTGTACTTTGTAACCCTAACTCTAGCTCAGGTAGCCCATCCAGACAGAGGCCTAACTCTAGCCTAGGGAGTCCTACCAGCCACAGGTCTAACCTTATCTCAGGGAGCCCTGCCCTGTGTATTACTAATCCTAGTTCAGGAGCCGTATCCTTTTCTAGCTCTAACCCTAACTAGGGTAGCCCAACCACATGAATGCCTAACTCTAGCCCATTTGTAACTCTAATCCTAGGCTGGGGAACCCTACCAGTCCCAGGTCTAACTTTAGCATGGGGAATCCTATGCATTCTAACCCTAACCAGGGTACCCTTGTGATATACAGGCCTAACCTTCTTGTTGGGAACCCTTCTCTTTGTAACCCTAACCCTTGGAGACCTACAAGAACCAGGCCTAACACAATAACGGGAAGCCGTACCGTTTGTAACCTTAAGCCTAGGCCAGTGGTGGATTAGCCACTGAGGCCCGTGCACAGAAGCGCCAGCCAATGGAGAGAGCCCTGGCTTCTGCCACCCAGCGGGTGGGGGAAGCCCCCCCAACCCTGGTAGAAGCTGCGGGATGGGAGAAGCTCCCCCAGCGGCCCCTGACCCCATCCCTGGCAAAAGACATGGGACAGGGAAAGCTGTTCAGCAGCCATCTGGACCACTCCCCGGTGGAATCTCCCAGGCTGGGGAAGCCCTCCCAGTAGCCTGCATCTCCAGTAGAGGAAGCCCCCAGTGCCCAACCCCATCCCTGGCAGAAGTGCAAGGCAACAGGGGAAGCCCCCGTGCCCTACCCTGCTCTCCGGCAAAAGTGCTGGGTGGGCGGGATGGAAAAACCCCAGCACCCGAAGTCAGGTCCCCTACAGAAGCATGGTGGTGGCGGGGAAAATCCATGCACCTGGACCCCCGCTGTGACCCTGGTACTGGAGTAGCTCTCACTCCCTGCTGTGGTCCTGGGGCTGTGGTGCAAGGACAGAGCTTCTCCAATCTTGGGAGCTGCAGTGGGGGATAGAGTTGCCAGGCTTCCGGTTTTCAAGCAGAACTTCTGGTTGAAAAGGGATGCTGGTGGCTCTGGTTGGCACCGCTGACCGGGCCATTAAAATTCCAGTCAGCAGCGCAGCAAGGGGCCGGGGCTATGGCAGGCTCCCTATCTGCCCTAGCTCTGCGTGGCTCCTGGAAGTGGTCGCCGGGTCTCTGTGGCCCCTAGGCTCATAGGTGTCCGGGGAGTCTCCACACTCTGCCCTCGCCCTGAGTGCTAACTAAGTAGCTCCCATTGGCTGGGAACCGCAATCAATGGGAGCTGCGGGGGTGGTGCCTGCAGATGCGAGAGTAGTATGCGGAACCTCACTGGCCACCAATGCGCCTATGGGCTGCACTGCAGGGACCGGGCCACCGCTTCTTGGGAGCCACAGAAAGCACCGCTGGGAACCCGCACTCTGAACCCCACCCCTCTGCCTCAGCCTGGAGTCCCCTTCTGCACCCTTTCCCCAGCCCAGAGTCCCCTCCTGCATTCAAACTCCTTCCCGGAGCCTGCACCCCCCGTTACACACTCCTGCCCAGTCCCCTCCTGCACCCCAGAGCCCACACCCCCAGCCAGAGCCCTCATTGCCCTGCACTCCAACTCCCTGCTCCAGCCCGGAGTCCTCTCCTGCACCCAAAATTCCTCCCGGAAACTGCATCCCACAACAACCCTCACTCTACCCCCCTGCCCCAGCCCTGAGTCTGCTCCTGCACCCCAAACCCCTCATTATTGGCCCCACCCCAGAACCCATACACCCAGTTGGAGCCTGCATCCCTTCCCGCACTCTGAACCCTTCGGCCCCAGCCCGGAGACCCATTTTGCACCCCAAACCATTCATCCCTAGCCCCATCCCAGAGCCTATACCTCCACCCCAGAGCCCTCACCCTCTGCACCCTGAACCCCTCATCCCTGGCCTCATTACAAAGCCTGCACTTGCAGCCAGAGCCCTCATCCCCCTCCCATACCTCAATCCTCTGCTCCCGCCCGATAAAAGTGAGTGGGGGTGGGGGAGAGTGAGTGATGGAGGAAGGGGGAATGGAGTGAGCAGGGGTGAAGCCTCAAAAAAAGGGCGGGGCAGGGGCAGGACCTTGCTCGGTTTTGTGCTATTAGAAAGTTGGCAACCCTCGTGGGAGCGGGGGACAAAAAGGATCAAATAGGTTGTGGGGTGGGCGGAATGGGAGGGATGGGATAGGATCCTAGAGAAGGGGGAGAAAGGGGTGGGCTGTGGGCAGGGTTGCAGTCAGAAGGGGTGGGACTGCTGGCCGAAGGAGAGGGGAGGGGTTCCCCCCCTCTTGTTCTGGCCCAGGGCCCCAGGAAACCTTAATCCACCTCTACCCTTGCCAGGGAGCCTTTCCAGCCAGAGGCCTAATGGCATCCCAGGAACCCCTACATAGTGTAACCCAATCTTAGCTCTGGGACCCCTATATTTTGTAACCCTAAATTTAATCCAGGTAGGCCAACCAGACCCAAGTCTAATCCTACTCTGGGGAGGCCTACCCTTTGTAACCCTAAGTCTAGCTCAAAGAGCTGTACCAGTCTGAGGCCTAACCATAATGTGGGGATACATACTCTTTGGAATCTTAACCCTAGGTGGTGGAGGCATACTGGCTCCGGGCCTAACCGTAGCCCAGGGAGCCCCCTTCCCTTTGTAACCCTGATCCTAGCTTGGAGAGCCCAATCAAACCCAGCCCTAACCCTAGCCTGGGGACCCCGACCCTTTTTAACCCCAATCCTAATTGATGTGCCCCTAGCAGACATATGCCTAACTGCCGCATTGGGACTACTACCCTTTGTAACCTAAACGCTCACGCAGGTAGCCCTACCAGGCCCAGGCCTAACTCTAGTGTAGGGCAACCTGAATTTTGTAACTCTAGCCCTAGCTCAGTGAGCCCTACAGTCCTGAGGCCTAACTCTGTCATGGGGAGCCCTACACTGTAACCCTAATCCTAGCCCCGGAAGCCCTGTTCTCTGTAACCCTAACCACAGCTCGGTAGCCCAACTAAACCCAGGTCTAAGCCTAGTACGAGGAACGCAACCTTTTTTTATCCCTAAGACTAGCCTGGTGAGCCCTACTAGACCCAGACCTAATCGTGGACTGGGGAACCCTACTTCTGATAACTCTAACTATAGCCCAGAGAGTGGTACCATTCCCAAGCTTAACCTAAGCTTGGCAACCCTACTCTTTGTAACCAGGTGCCCCAACAAGACCCAGGCCAAACCCTTATGCGGGGAGCTCTATTCTTTGCAACCCTAATCTGGGGAATCCAGTAAGACCCTGGCCTAACCCTAACCCTAACGTGGGGCACCCTCCCCTATCTAACTCTAACCTTAGGCCAGGGAGCCCTAACCAAATAGCCCAAACAGAGCCAGGCCTCACCACAAAATTCAGCCAGAGGTTTTCCTCATGCTGAGTGGTCCAATAAACGCTCTGAAGCAAAGAATATAAATTTCAGTGAACTGAATATAGTCAAGCTGAAAGAAGTCATTCTTTTGTAAGTCAATAGTGTAATATCCAGGATTTAGTGCATGCAGAGATACAATATTAAAGCTTAACAGAAATAGTCCCAGTGACCTTGAAGATGGCCCTGCTAAGGTAAAAATATATTGACACAGTCTACAGTGAGCTGTAGAATCAGAAAATATATAGCAGTCGGTGAATATATCTTTTAAGCTTTATAATGTACCTAGAAGATTAATCAATAAACCTGACTTAGAGGAAACAAACTGTATTTCCCAATCTGCAAAAATATGATTTACATCCTCTTGAAAAACTAGTTAAAAACTGCTTTTCCTATTTTCAAAAACATTGACTCATATAAGATACAAGGAAGGGAGGTTCTTGTTGCAGGATTTTTTTTTTTTATACTGAAAGCTACAGCATACTTCTATTTTCCATCTATATACATCTGTATAAATAAAATACTTCCATGTCTTGAAATCAGGCTTGCATTAGTGCTTTACCATCCACCTGTCACTTGATAAGGATTTGCTCAAAATCTGAGGCTTGTTAAAGAAATTTGAGGTTAAAGTGCATTGTAGCTTGCTTAGTTCCTTAACACTGACCTGAATTAGACCTAAAAATGTGCATCACACACAGGATCATAGATCCAATGAAAATTACTCACACAGAAAAACAAACAAACAAAAAACCCAGAATCCTCTTCGTTGTCAACAGACTGGCCACTTTATTTCTTATTTTTTTAAGAATTAACACACTGCCCCTCTATTGCAATGGTCACTCCTGAACAGGTTTTGATGCCAGACAACTTTAATGGTTACTGTCCAGAAGCTGCTTACAACACAGTCCTTTATAGCAATTTCAGAGTAGCAGCCGTGTTAGTCTGTATTCTCAAAAAGAAAAGGAGTACTTGTGGCACCTTAGAGACTAACAAATTTATTAGAGCATAAGCTTTCGTGAGCTACAGCTCACTTCATCGGATGCATTTGGTGGAAAAAACAGAGTAGAGATTTATATACACACACACAGAGAACATGAAACAATGGGTTTATCATACACACTGTAAGGAGAGTGATCACTTAAGATAAGCCATCACCAACAGCAGGGGGGGGAAGGAGGAAAACCTTTCATGGTGACAAGCAGGTAGGCTAATTCCAGCAGTTAACAAGAATATCAGAGGAACAGTGGGGGGTGGGGTGGGAGGGAGAAATACCATGGGGAAATAGTTTTACTTTGTGTAATGACTCATCCATTCCCAGTCTCTATTCAAGCCTAAGTTAATTGTATCCAGTTTGCAAATTAATTCCAATTCAGCAGTCTCTCGTTGGAGTCTGTTTTTGAAGCTTTTTTGTTGAAGTATAGCCACTCTTAGGTCTGTGATCGAGTGACCAGAGAGATTGAAGTGTTCTCCAACTGGTTTTGAATGTTATAATTCTTGATGTCTGATTTGTGTCCATTCATTCTTTTACGTAGAGACTGTCCAGTTTGGCCAATGTACATGGCAGAGGGGCATTGCTGGCACATGATGGCATATATCACATTGGTAGATGCGCAGGTGAAGGAGCCTCTGATAGTGTGGCTGATGTGATTAGGCCCTATGATGGTATCCCCTGAATAGATATGTGGACAGAGTTGGCAACGGGCTTTGTTGCAAGGATAGGTTCCTGGGTTAGTGGTTCTGTTGTGTGGTGTGTGGTTGCTGGTGAGTATTTGCTTCAGATTGGGGGGCTGTCTGTAAGCAAGGACTGGTCTATCTCCCAAGATCTGAGAGAGCGATGGCTCGTCCTTCAGGATAGGTTGTAGATCCTTGATGATGCGTTGGAGGGGTTTTAGTTGGGGGCTGAAGGTGATGGCTAGTGGCGTTCTGTTGTTTTCTTTGTTGGGCCTGTCCTGTAGTAGGTGACTTCTGGGTACTCTTCTGGCTCTGTCAATCTGTTTCTTCACTTCAGCAGGTGCGTACTGTAGTTGTAGGAATGCATGATAGAGATCTTGTAGGTGTTTGTCTCTGTCTGAGGGGTTGGAGCAAATGCGGTTATATCGTAGCGCTTGGCTGTAGACAATGGATCGAGTGGTATGATCTGGATGAAAGCTAGAGGCATGTAGGTAGGAATAGCGGTCAGTAGGTTTCCGATATAGGGTGGTGTTTATGTGACCATCGCTTATTAGCACCGTAGTGTCCAGGAAGTGGATCTCTTGTGTGGACTGGTCCAGGCTGAGGTTGATGGTGGGATGGAAATTGTTGAAATCATGGTGGAATTCCTCAAGAGCTTCTTTTCCATGGGTCCAGATGATGAAGATGTCATCAATGTAGCGCAAGTAGAGTAGGGGCATTAGGGAACGAGAGCTGAGGAAGCGTTGTTCTAAGTCAGCCATAAAAATGTTGGCATACTGTGGGGCCATGCGGGTACCCATCGCAGTGCCGCTGATTTGAAGGTATACATTGTCACCAAATGTGAAATAGTTATGGGTCAGGACAAAGTCACAAAGTTCTGCCACCAGGTTAGCCGTGACAGTATCGGGGATACTGTTCCTGACGGCTTGTAGTCCATCTTTGTGTGGAATATTGGTGTAGAGGGCTTCTACATCCATAGTGGCTAGGATGGTGTTTTAGGAAGATCACCAATGGACTGTAGTTTCCTCAGGAAATCGGTGGTGTCTCGAAGATAGCTGGGAGTGCTGGTAACGAAGGGCCTGAGGAGGGAGTCTACATAGCCAGACAATCCTGCTGTCAGGGTGCCAATGCCTGAGATGATGGGGCGTCCAGGATTTCCAGGTTTATGGATCTTGGGTAGCAGATAGAATACCCCAGGTCCTGGCTCCAGGGGTGTGTCTGTGCGGATTTGTTCTTGTGCTTTTTCAGGGAGTTTCTTGAGCAAATGCTGTAGTTTCTTTTGGTAACTCTCACTGGGATCAGAGGGTAATGGCTTGTAGAAAGTGGTGTTGGAGAGCTGCCTAGTAGCCTCTTGTTCATACTCTGACCTATTCATGATGACGACAGCACCTCCTTTGTCAGCCTTTTTGATTATGATGTCAGAGTTGTTTCTGAGGCTGTGGATGGCACTGTGTTCTGCATGGCTGAGGTTATGGGGTAAGCGATGCTGCTTTTCCACAATTTCAGCTCGTGCACGTCGGCGGAAGCAGTCTATGTAGAAATCCAGGCTGCTGTTTCGACCTTCAGGAGGAGTCCACCTAGAATCCTTCTTTTTGTAGTGTTGGCAGGAAGGTCTCTGTGGGTTAATATGTTGGTCAGAGGTGTGTTGGAAATATTCCTTGAGTCTGAGACGTCGAAAATAGGATTCTAGGTCACCACAGAACTGTATCATGTTCGTGGGGGTGGAGGGGCAAAAGGAGAGGCCCCGAGATAGGACAGATTCTTCCGCTGGGCTAAGAGTATAGTTGGATAGATTAACAATATTGCTGGGTGGGTTACGGGAACCATTGTTGTGGCCCCTTGTGGCATATAGTAGTTTAGATAGCTTAGTGTCCTTTTTCTTTTGTAGAGAATCAAAGTGTGTTTTGTAAATGGCTTGTCTAGTTTTTGTAAAGTCCAGCCACGAGGAAGTTTGTGTGGAAGGTTGGTTCTTTATGAGAGTATCCAGTTTTGAGAGCTCATTCTTAATCTTTCCCTGTTTGCTGTAGAGGATGTTGATCAGGTGGTTCCGCAGTTTCCTTGAGAGTGTGTGGCACAAGCTGTCAGCATAGTCTGTGTGGTATGTAGATTGTAATGGATTTTTTACCTTCAGTCCTTTCGGTATGATGTCCATCTGTTTGCATTTGGAGAGGAAGATGATGTCTGTCTGTATCTGTGCGAGTTTTTTCATGAAGTTGACAGATTTCCACTCTATACGGCTAAATTCAGTGCCTTGCATAATCACAGGTTTCAGAGTAGCAGCCGTGTTAGTCTGTATTCTCAAAAAGAAAAGGAGTACTTGTGGCACCTTAGAGACTAACAAATTTATTAGAGCATAAGCTTTCGTGAGCTACAGCTCACTTCATCGGATGCATTTGGTGGAAAAAAACAGAGTAGAGATTTATATACACACACACAGAGAACATGAAACAATGGGTTTATCATACACACTGTAAGGAGAGTGATCACTTAAGATAAGCCATCACCAACAGCAGGGGGGGGAAGGAGGAAAACCTTTCATGGTGACAAGCAGGTAGGCTAATTCCAGCAGTTAACAAGAATATCAGAGGAACAGTGGGGGGGTGGGGTGGGAGGGAGAAATACCATGGGGAAATAGTTTTACTTTGTGTAATGACTCATCCATTCCCAGTCTCTATTCAAGCCTAAGTTAATTGTATCCAGTTTGCAAATTAATTCCAATTCAGCAGTCTCTCGTTGGAGTCTGTTTTTGAAGCTTTTTTGTTGAAGTATAGCCACTCTTAGGTCTGTGATCGAGTGACCAGAGAGATTGAAGTGTTCTCCAACTGGTTTTTGAATGTTATAATTCTTGATGTCTGATTTGTGTCCATTCATTCTTTTACGTAGAGACTGTCCAGTTTGGCCAATGTACATGGCAGAGGGGCATTGCTGGCACATGATGGCATATATCACATTGGTAGATGCGCAGGTGAAGGAGCCTCTGATAGTGTGGCTGATGTGATTAGGCCCTATGATGGTATCCCCTGAATAGATATGTGGACAGAGTTGGCAACGGGCTTTGTTGCAAGGATAGGTTCCTGGGTTAGTGGTTCTGTTGTGTGGTGTGTGGTTGCTGGTGAGTATTTGCTTCAGATTGGGGGGCTGTCTGTAAGCAAGGACTGGTCTATCTCCCAAGATCTGAGAGAGCGATGGCTCGTCCTTCAGGATAGGTTGTAGATCCTTGATGATGCGTTGGAGGGGTTTTAGTTGGGGGCTGAAGGTGATGGCTAGTGGCGTTCTGTTGTTTTCTTTGTTGGGCCTGTCCTGTAGTAGGTGACTTCTGGGTACTCTTCTGGCTCTGGCAATCTGTTTCTTCACTTCAGCAGGTGGGTACTGTAGTTGTAGGAATGCATGATAGAGATCTTGTAGGTGTTTGTCTCTGTCTGAGGGGTTGGAGCAAATGCGGTTATATCGTAGCGCTTGGCTGTAGACAATGGATCGAGTGGTATGATCTGGATGAAAGCTAGAGGCATGTAGGTAGGAATAGCGGTCAGTAGGTTTCCGATATAGGGTGGTGTTTATGTGACCATCGCTTATTAGCACCGTAGTGTCCAGGAAGTGGATCTCTTGTGTGGACTGGTCCAGGCTGAGGTTGATGGTGGGATGGAAATTGTTGAAATCATGGTGGAATTCCTCAAGAGCTTCTTTTCCATGGGTCCAGATGATGAAGATGTCATCAATGTAGCGCAAGTAGAGTAGGGGCATTAGGGAACGAGAGCTGAGGAAGCGTTGTTCTAAGTCAGCCATAAAAATGTTGGCATACTGTGGGGCCATGCGGGTACCCATCGCAGTGCCGCTGATTTGAAGGTATACATTGTCACCAAATGTGAAATAGTTATGGGTCAGGACAAAGTCACAAAGTTCTGCCACCAGGTTAGCCGTGACAGTATCGGGGATACTGTTCCTGACGGCTTGTAGTCCATCTTTGTGTGGAATATTGGTGTAGAGGGCTTCTACATCCATAGTGGCTAGGATGGTGTTTTTAGGAAGATCACCAATGGACTGTAGTTTCCTCAGGAAATCGGTGGTGTCTCGAAGATAGCTGGGAGTGCTGGTAACGAAGGGCCTGAGGAGGGAGTCTACATAGCCAGACAATCCTGCTGTCAGGGTGCCAATGCCTGAGATGATGGGGCGTCCAGGATTTCCAGGTTTATGGATCTTGGGTAGCAGATAGAATACCCCAGGTCCTGGCTCCAGGGGTGTGTCTGTGCGGATTTGTTCTTGTGCTTTTTCAGGGAGTTTCTTGAGCAAATGCTGTAGTTTCTTTTGGTAACTCTCACTGGGATCAGAGGGTAATGGCTTGTAGAAAGTGGTGTTGGAGAGCTGCCTAGTAGCCTCTTGTTCATACTCTGACCTATTCATGATGACGACAGCACCTCCTTTGTCAGCCTTTTTGATTATGATGTCAGAGTTGTTTCTGAGGCTGTGGATGGCACTGTGTTCTGCATGGCTGAGGTTATGGGGTAAGCGATGCTGCTTTTCCACAATTTCAGCTCGTGCACGTCGGCGGAAGCAGTCTATGTAGAAATCCAGGCTGCTGTTTCGACCTTCAGGAGGAGTCCACCTAGAATCCTTCTTTTTGTAGTGTTGGCAGGAAGGTCTCTGTGGGTTAATATGTTGGTCAGAGGTGTGTTGGAAATATTCCTTGAGTCTGAGACGTCGAAAATAGGATTCTAGGTCACCACAGAACTGTATCATGTTCGTGGGGGTGGAGGGGCAAAAGGAGAGGCCCCGAGATAGGACAGATTCTTCCGCTGGGCTAAGAGTATAGTTGGATAGATTAAAACTCTGACCAACATATTAACCCACAGAGACCTTCCTGCCAACACTACAAAAAGAAGGATTCTAGGTGGACTCCTCCTGAAGGTCGAAACAGCAGCCTGGATTTCTACATAGACTGCTTCCGCCGACGTGCACGAGCTGAAATTGTGGAAAAGCAGCATCACTTACCCCATAACCTCAGCCATGCAGAACACAGTGCCATCCACAGCCTCAGAAACAACTCTGACATCATAATCAAAAAGGCTGACAAAGGAGGTGCTGTCGTCATCATGAATAGGTCAGAGTATGAACAAGAGGCTACTAGGCAGCTCTCCAACACCACTTTCTACAAGCCATTACCCTCTGATCCCAGTGAGAGTTACCAAAAGAAACTACAGCATTTGCTCAAGAAACTCCCTGAAAAAGCACAAGAACAAATCCGCACAGACACACCCCTGGAGCCAGGACCTGGGGTATTCTATCTGCTACCCAAGATCCATAAACCTGGAAATCCTGGACGCCCCATCATCTCAGGCATTGGCACCCTGACAGCAGGATTGTCTGGCTATGTAGACTCCCTCCTCAGGCCCTTCGTTACCAGCACTCCCAGCTATCTTCGAGACACCACCGATTTCCTGAGGAAACTACAGTCCATTGGTGATCTTCCTAAAAACACCATCCTAGCCACTATGGATGTAGAAGCCCTCTACACCAATATTCCACACAAAGATGGACTACAAGCCGTCAGGAACAGTATCCCCGATACTGTCACGGCTAACCTGGTGGCAGAACTTTGTGACTTTGTCCTGACCCATAACTATTTCACATTTGGTGACAATGTATACCTTCAAATCAGCGGCACTGCGATGGGTACCCGCATGGCCCCACAGTATGCCAACATTTTTATGGCTGACTTAGAACAACGCTTCCTCAGCTCTCGTTCCCTAATGCCCCTACTCTACTTGCGCTACATTGATGACATCTTCATCATCTGGACCCATGGAAAAGAAGCTCTTGAGGAATTCCACCATGATTTCAACAATTTCCATCCCACCATCAACCTCAGCCTGGACCAGTCCACACAAGAGATCCACTTCCTGGACACTACGGTGCTAATAAGCGATGGTCACATAAACACCACCCTATATCGGAAACCTACTGACCGCTATTCCTACCTACATGCCTCTAGCTTTCATCCAGATCATACCACTCGATCCATTGTCTACAGCCAAGCGCTACGATATAACCGCATTTGCTCCAACCCCTCAGACAGAGACAAACACCTACAAGATCTCTATCATGCATTCCTACAACTACAGTACCCACCTGCTGAAGTGAAGAAACAGATTGCCAGAGCCAGAAGAGTACCCAGAAGTCACCTACTACAGGACAGGCCCAACAAAGAAAACAACAGAACGCCACTAGCCATCACCTTCAGCCCCCAACTAAAACCCCTCCAACGCATCATCAAGGATCTACAACCTATCCTGAAGGACGAGCCATCGCTCTCTCAGATCTTGGGAGATAGACCAGTCCTTGCTTACAGACAGCCCCCCAATCTGAAGCAAATACTCACCAGCAACCACACACCACACAACAGAACCACTAACCCAGGAACCTATCCTTGCAACAAAGCCCGTTGCCAACTCTGTCCACATATCTATTCAGGGGATACCATCATAGGGCCTAATCACATCAGCCACACTATCAGAGGCTCCTTCACCTGCGCATCTACCAATGTGATATATGCCATCATGTGCCAGCAATGCCCCTCTGCCATGTACATTGGCCAAACTGGACAGTCTCTACGTAAAAGAATGAATGGACACAAATCAGACATCAAGAATTATAACATTCAAAAACCAGTTGGAGAACACTTCAATCTCTCTGGTCACTCGATCACAGACCTAAGAGTGGCTATACTTCAACAAAAAAGCTTCAAAAACAGACTCCAACGAGAGACTGCTGAATTGGAATTAATTTGCAAACTGGATACAATTAACTTAGGCTTGAATAGAGACTGGGAATGGATGAGTCATTACACAAAGTAAAACTATTTCCCCATGGTATTTCTCCCTCCCACCCCACCCCCCACTGTTCCTCTGATATTCTTGTTAACTGCTGGAATTAGCCTACCTGCTTGTCACCATGAAAGGTTTTCCTCCTTCCCCCCCCTGCTGTTGGTGATGGCTTATCTTAAGTGATCACTCTCCTTACAGTGTGTATGATAAACCCATTGTTTCATGTTCTCTGTGTGTGTGTATATAAATCTCTCCTCTGTTTTTTCCACCAAATGCATCCGATGAAGTGAGCTGTAGCTCACGAAAGCTTATGCTCTAATAAATTTGTTAGTCTCTAAGGTGCCACAAGTACTCCTTTTCTTTATAGCAATGGCTTTCAAGATTTTTCCCAGTGTGGACAACTTCTTAACAGGGATATCATCTTGTGGACCACCCTCCTGTCTAATAACAATCCCATTTGCAATCATGTCACATTCTTATGGGAACCATAATTGATTACATGGGCAAGTTATGGGCTGGATGCTGCCACTTCATTCTCCTTGTTTAGTACCTTACTCTGTGAGTTGTTCCATTGATTTCAGTGAGAATCCTTGCAGTGTAAGTCTCTGTTCAGTTTGAGTAAGAGAGTCAGAAATCAGCCCAGTGTGTCAGTCAGTGTGTCTCATCTAATGTCTCCAACCAAGGGAGTAAGAAGATGTGTAAGGTGTCCTCTTGTCTGTGCCAGATACCAGCTACGTGCGTAGTGAGGGGATGGGGAAGCAACCTCTAAATAGTTGGTAATTTCTGTTCCTTGCAGGTGAGTGGGAAGGAGTAAGGCCTTGTTTCTTCCTGGTGCCAGTATAGGTGCAAGGTATGTCCTTCTCTTCCTTTCTCTCTCACATTGAGCGGAGGGAAAACTGGGAGGCAGATTGTCTTCCATAGCTGTGCTTCCCCATACACAGGGCTTGTATCAAAGCCACAGTTTAGCCCTATAATCAGAAAGATGCTTAGGTACTTTAAAGCAATGAATATTTTGTCATTAGTGAAAGCATTAATCACACTGCGTCCTTCTGTACTTCATTTATTTCTTTCCTCTTCCTGTTTCTTTCTCTCTCTCAGCTCCCATGCACATTCTTCCTTCCCTTATCTCCTGATTATCTTCTCTCATGCTCCCTCTGTGTTTTTCTAGACAACGTGGTTCACTTCTACGCTGGTTCACAGCTGCTTGGTCCATCTCTCCTGCTTCATTGTAGGTGCTGCCTATATCTGAGTGCGGTTAGATGACACTGTAGTCAAAATGAAAAGGAGTACTTGTGGCACCTTAGAGACTAACAAATTTATTAGAGCATAAGCTTTCGTGAGCTACAGCTCACTTCATCGGATGCATTTGGTGGAAAAAACAGAGGAGAGATTTATATACACACACACAGAGAACATGAAACAATGGGTTTATCATACACACTGTAAGGAGAGTGATCACTTAAGATAAGCCATCACCAGCAGCAGGGGGGGGAAAGGAGGAAAACCTTTCATGGTGACAAGCAAGGTAGGCTAATTCCAGCAGTTAACAAGAATATCAGAGGAACATTGGGGGGTGGGGTGGGAGGGAGAAATACCATGGGGAAATAGTTTTACTTTGTGTAATGACTCATCCATTCCCAGTCTCTATTCAAGCCTAAGTTAATTGTATCCAGTTTGCAAATTAATTCCAATTCAGCAGTCTCTCGTTGGAGTCTGTTTTTGAAGCTTTTTTGTTGAAGTATAGCCACTCTTAGGTCTGTGATCGAGTGACCAGAGAGATTGAAGTGTTCTCCAACTGGTTTTTGAATGTTATAATTCTTGATGTCTGATTTGTGTCCATTCATTCTTTTACGTAGAGACTGTCCAGTTTGGCCAATGTACATGGCAGAGGGGCATTGCTGGCACATGATGGCATATATCACATTGGTAGATGCGCAGGTGAAGGAGCCTCTGATAGTGTGGCTGATGTGATTAGGCCCTATGATGGTATCCCCTGAATAGATATGTGGACAGAGTTGGCAACGGGCTTTGTTGCAAGGATAGGTTCCTGGGTTAGTGGTTCTGTTGTGTGGTGTGTGGTTGCTGGTGAGTATTTGCTTCAGATTGGGGGGCTGTCTGTAAGCAAGGACTGGTCTATCTCCCAAGATCTGAGAGAGCGATGGCTCGTCCTTCAGGATAGGTTGTAGATCCTTGATGATGCGTTGGAGGGGTTTTAGTTGGGGGCTGAAGGTGATGGCTAGTGGCGTTCTGTTGTTTTCTTTGTTGGGCCTGTCCTGTAGTAGGTGACTTCTGGGTACTCTTCTGGCTCTGTCAATCTGTTTCTTCACTTCAGCAGGTGCGTACTGTAGTTGTAGGAATGCATGATAGAGATCTTGTAGGTGTTTGTCTCTGTCTGAGGGGTTGGAGCAAATGCGGTTATATCGTAGCGCTTGGCTGTAGACAATGGATCGAGTGGTATGATCTGGATGAAAGCTAGAGGCATGTAGGTAGGAATAGCGGTCAGTAGGTTTCCGATATAGGGTGGTGTTTATGTGACCATCGCTTATTAGCACCGTAGTGTCCAGGAAGTGGATCTCTTGTGTGGACTGGTCCAGGCTGAGGTTGATGGTGGGATGGAAATTGTTGAAATCATGGTGGAATTCCTCAAGAGCTTCTTTTCCATGGGTCCAGATGATGAAGATGTCATCAATGTAGCGCAAGTAGAGTAGGGGCATTAGGGAACGAGAGCTGAGGAAGCGTTGTTCTAAGTCAGCCATAAAAATGTTGGCATACTGTGGGGCCATGCGGGTACCCATCGCAGTGCCGCTGATTTGAAGGTATACATTGTCACCAAATGTGAAATAGTTATGGGTCAGGACAAAGTCACAAAGTTCTGCCACCAGGTTAGCCGTGACAGTATCGGGGATACTGTTCCTGACGGCTTGTAGTCCATCTTTGTGTGGAATATTGGTGTAGAGGGCTTCTACATCCATAGTGGCTAGGATGGTGTTTTTAGGAAGATCACCAATGGACTGTAGTTTCCTCAGGAAATCGGTGGTGTCTCGAAGATAGCTGGGAGTGCTGGTAACGAAGGGCCTGAGGAGGGAGTCTACATAGCCAGACAATCCTGCTGTCAGGGTGCCAATGCCTGAGATGATGGGGCGTCCAGGATTTCCAGGTTTATGGATCTTGGGTAGCAGATAGAATACCCCAGGTCCTGGCTCCAGGGGTGTGTCTGTGCGGATTTGTTCTTGTGCTTTTTCAGGGAGTTTCTTGAGCAAATGCTGTAGTTTCTTTTGGTAACTCTCACTGGGATCAGAGGGTAATGGCTTGTAGAAAGTGGTGTTGGAGAGCTGCCTAGTAGCCTCTTGTTCATACTCTGACCTATTCATGATGACGACAGCACCTCCTTTGTCAGCCTTTTTGATTATGATGTCAGAGTTGTTTCTGAGGCTGTGGATGGCACTGTGTTCTGCATGGCTGAGGTTATGGGGTAAGCGATGCTGCTTTTCCACAATTTCAGCTCGTGCACGTCGGCGGAAGCAGTCTATGTAGAAATCCAGGCTGCTGTTTCGACCTTCAGGAGGAGTCCACCTAGAATCCTTCTTTTTGTAGTGTTGGCAGGAAGGTCTCTGTGGGTTAATATGTTGGTCAGAGGTGTGTTGGAAATATTCCTTGAGTCTGAGACGTCGAAAATAGGATTCTAGGTCACCACAGAACTGTATCATGTTCGTGGGGGTGGAGGGGCAAAAGGAGAGGCCCCGAGATAGGACAGATTCTTCCGCTGGGCTAAGAGTATAGTTGGATAGATTAACAATATTGCTGGGTGGGTTACGGGAACCATTGTTGTGGCCCCTTGTGGCATATAGTAGTTTAGATAGCTTAGTGTCCTTTTTCTTTTGTAGAGAATCAAAGTGTGTTTTGTAAATGGCTTGTCTAGTTTTTGTAAAGTCCAGCCACGAGGAAGTTTGTGTGGAAGGTTGGTTCTTTATGAGAGTATCCAGTTTTGAGAGCTCATTCTTAATCTTTCCCTGTTTGCTGTAGAGGATGTTGATCAGGTGGTTCCGCAGTTTCCTTGAGAGTGTGTGGCACAAGCTGTCAGCATAGTCTGTGTGGTATGTAGATTGTAATGGATTTTTTACCTTCAGTCCTTTCGGTATGATGTCCATCTGTTTGCATTTGGAGAGGAAGATGATGTCTGTCTGTATCTGTGCGAGTTTTTTCATGAAGTTGACAGATTTCCACTCTATACGGCTAAATTCAGTGCCTTGCATAATCACAGGTTTCAGAGTAGCAGCCGTGTTAGTCTGTATTCTCAAAAAGAAAAGGAGTACTTGTGGCACCTTAGAGACTAACAAATTTATTAGAGCATAAGCTTTCGTGAGCTACAGCTCACTTCATCGGATGCATTTGGTGGAAAAAACAGAGTAGAGATTTATATACACACACACAGAGAACATGAAACAATGGGTTTATCATACACACTGTAAGGAGAGTGATCACTTAAGATAAGCCATCACCAACAGCAGGGGGGGGAAGGAGGAAAACCTTTCATGGTGACAAGCAGGTAGGCTAATTCCAGCAGTTAACAAGAATATCAGAGGAACAGTGGGGGGTGGGGTGGGAGGGAGAAATACCATGGGGAAATAGTTTTACTTTGTGTAATGACTCATCCATTCCCAGTCTCTATTCAAGCCTAAGTTAATTGTATCCAGTTTGCAAATTAATTCCAATTCAGCAGTCTCTCGTTGGAGTCTGTTTTTGAAGCTTTTTTGTTGAAGTATAGCCACTCTTAGGTCTGTGATCGAGTGACCAGAGAGATTGAAGTGTTCTCCAACTGGTTTTTGAATGTTATAATTCTTGATGTCTGATTTGTGTCCATTCATTCTTTTACGTAGAGACTGTCCAGTTTGGCCAATGTACATGGCAGAGGGGCATTGCTGGCACATGATGGCATATATCACATTGGTAGATGCGCAGGTGAAGGAGCCTCTGATAGTGTGGCTGATGTGATTAGGCCCTATGATGGTATCCCCTGAATAGATATGTGGACAGAGTTGGCAACGGGCTTTGTTGCAAGGATAGGTTCCTGGGTTAGTGGTTCTGTTGTGTGGTGTGTGGTTGCTGGTGAGTATTTGCTTCAGATTGGGGGGCTGTCTGTAAGCAAGGACTGGTCTATCTCCCAAGATCTGAGAGAGCGATGGCTCGTCCTTCAGGATAGGTTGTAGATCCTTGATGATGCGTTGGAGGGGTTTTAGTTGGGGGCTGAAGGTGATGGCTAGTGGCGTTCTGTTGTTTTCTTTGTTGGGCCTGTCCTGTAGTAGGTGACTTCTGGGTACTCTTCTGGCTCTGGCAATCTGTTTCTTCACTTCAGCAGGTGGGTACTGTAGTTGTAGGAATGCATGATAGAGATCTTGTAGGTGTTTGTCTCTGTCTGAGGGGTTGGAGCAAATGCGGTTATATCGTAGCGCTTGGCTGTAGACAATGGATCGAGTGGTATGATCTGGATGAAAGCTAGAGGCATGTAGGTAGGAATAGCGGTCAGTAGGTTTCCGATATAGGGTGGTGTTTATGTGACCATCGCTTATTAGCACCGTAGTGTCCAGGAAGTGGATCTCTTGTGTGGACTGGTCCAGGCTGAGGTTGATGGTGGGATGGAAATTGTTGAAATCATGGTGGAATTCCTCAAGAGCTTCTTTTCCATGGGTCCAGATGATGAAGATGTCATCAATGTAGCGCAAGTAGAGTAGGGGCATTAGGGAACGAGAGCTGAGGAAGCGTTGTTCTAAGTCAGCCATAAAAATGTTGGCATACTGTGGGGCCATGCGGGTACCCATCGCAGTGCCGCTGATTTGAAGGTATACATTGTCACCAAATGTGAAATAGTTATGGGTCAGGACAAAGTCACAAAGTTCTGCCACCAGGTTAGCCGTGACAGTATCGGGGATACTGTTCCTGACGGCTTGTAGTCCATCTTTGTGTGGAATATTGGTGTAGAGGGCTTCTACATCCATAGTGGCTAGGATGGTGTTTTTAGGAAGATCACCAATGGACTGTAGTTTCCTCAGGAAATCGGTGGTGTCTCGAAGATAGCTGGGAGTGCTGGTAACGAAGGGCCTGAGGAGGGAGTCTACATAGCCAGACAATCCTGCTGTCAGGGTGCCAATGCCTGAGATGATGGGGCGTCCAGGATTTCCAGGTTTATGGATCTTGGGTAGCAGATAGAATACCCCAGGTCCTGGCTCCAGGGGTGTGTCTGTGCGGATTTGTTCTTGTGCTTTTTCAGGGAGTTTCTTGAGCAAATGCTGTAGTTTCTTTTGGTAACTCTCACTGGGATCAGAGGGTAATGGCTTGTAGAAAGTGGTGTTGGAGAGCTGCCTAGTAGCCTCTTGTTCATACTCTGACCTATTCATGATGACGACAGCACCTCCTTTGTCAGCCTTTTTGATTATGATGTCAGAGTTGTTTCTGAGGCTGTGGATGGCACTGTGTTCTGCATGGCTGAGGTTATGGGGTAAGCGATGCTGCTTTTCCACAATTTCAGCTCGTGCACGTCGGCGGAAGCAGTCTATGTAGAAATCCAGGCTGCTGTTTCGACCTTCAGGAGGAGTCCACCTAGAATCCTTCTTTTTGTAGTGTTGGCAGGAAGGTCTCTGTGGGTTAATATGTTGGTCAGAGGTGTGTTGGAAATATTCCTTGAGTCTGAGACGTCGAAAATAGGATTCTAGGTCACCACAGAACTGTATCATGTTCGTGGGGGTGGAGGGGCAAAAGGAGAGGCCCCGAGATAGGACAGATTCTTCCGCTGGGCTAAGAGTATAGTTGGATAGATTAAAACTCTGACCAACATATTAACCCACAGAGACCTTCCTGCCAACACTACAAAAAGAAGGATTCTAGGTGGACTCCTCCTGAAGGTCGAAACAGCAGCCTGGATTTCTACATAGACTGCTTCCGCCGACGTGCACGAGCTGAAATTGTGGAAAAGCAGCATCACTTACCCCATAACCTCAGCCATGCAGAACACAGTGCCATCCACAGCCTCAGAAACAACTCTGACATCATAATCAAAAAGGCTGACAAAGGAGGTGCTGTCGTCATCATGAATAGGTCAGAGTATGAACAAGAGGCTACTAGGCAGCTCTCCAACACCACTTTCTACAAGCCATTACCCTCTGATCCCAGTGAGAGTTACCAAAAGAAACTACAGCATTTGCTCAAGAAACTCCCTGAAAAAGCACAAGAACAAATCCGCACAGACACACCCCTGGAGCCAGGACCTGGGGTATTCTATCTGCTACCCAAGATCCATAAACCTGGAAATCCTGGACGCCCCATCATCTCAGGCATTGGCACCCTGACAGCAGGATTGTCTGGCTATGTAGACTCCCTCCTCAGGCCCTTCGTTACCAGCACTCCCAGCTATCTTCGAGACACCACCGATTTCCTGAGGAAACTACAGTCCATTGGTGATCTTCCTAAAAACACCATCCTAGCCACTATGGATGTAGAAGCCCTCTACACCAATATTCCACACAAAGATGGACTACAAGCCGTCAGGAACAGTATCCCCGATACTGTCACGGCTAACCTGGTGGCAGAACTTTGTGACTTTGTCCTGACCCATAACTATTTCACATTTGGTGACAATGTATACCTTCAAATCAGCGGCACTGCGATGGGTACCCGCATGGCCCCACAGTATGCCAACATTTTTATGGCTGACTTAGAACAACGCTTCCTCAGCTCTCGTTCCCTAATGCCCCTACTCTACTTGCGCTACATTGATGACATCTTCATCATCTGGACCCATGGAAAAGAAGCTCTTGAGGAATTCCACCATGATTTCAACAATTTCCATCCCACCATCAACCTCAGCCTGGACCAGTCCACACAAGAGATCCACTTCCTGGACACTACGGTGCTAATAAGCGATGGTCACATAAACACCACCCTATATCGGAAACCTACTGACCGCTATTCCTACCTACATGCCTCTAGCTTTCATCCAGATCATACCACTCGATCCATTGTCTACAGCCAAGCGCTACGATATAACCGCATTTGCTCCAACCCCTCAGACAGAGACAAACACCTACAAGATCTCTATCATGCATTCCTACAACTACAG
The DNA here is from genome assembly GCF_009764565.3 of Dermochelys coriacea. Lineage (NCBI taxonomy): Eukaryota > Metazoa > Chordata > Testudines > Dermochelyidae > Dermochelys > Dermochelys coriacea. The sequence continues at coordinate 201,191,168 of NC_050069.1, forward strand.
TACCCACCTGCTGAAGTGAAGAAACAGATTGCCAGAGCCAGAAGAGTACCCAGAAGTCACCTACTACAGGACAGGCCCAACAAAGAAAACAACAGAACGCCACTAGCCATCACCTTCAGCCCCCAACTAAAACCCCTCCAACGCATCATCAAGGATCTACAACCTATCCTGAAGGACGAGCCATCGCTCTCTCAGATCTTGGGAGATAGACCAGTCCTTGCTTACAGACAGCCCCCCAATCTGAAGCAAATACTCACCAGCAACCACACACCACACAACAGAACCACTAACCCAGGAACCTATCCTTGCAACAAAGCCCGTTGCCAACTCTGTCCACATATCTATTCAGGGGATACCATCATAGGGCCTAATCACATCAGCCACACTATCAGAGGCTCCTTCACCTGCGCATCTACCAATGTGATATATGCCATCATGTGCCAGCAATGCCCCTCTGCCATGTACATTGGCCAAACTGGACAGTCTCTACGTAAAAGAATGAATGGACACAAATCAGACATCAAGAATTATAACATTCAAAAACCAGTTGGAGAACACTTCAATCTCTCTGGTCACTCGATCACAGACCTAAGAGTGGCTATACTTCAACAAAAAAGCTTCAAAAACAGACTCCAACGAGAGACTGCTGAATTGGAATTAATTTGCAAACTGGATACAATTAACTTAGGCTTGAATAGAGACTGGGAATGGATGAGTCATTACACAAAGTAAAACTATTTCCCCATGGTATTTCTCCCTCCCACCCCACCCCCCACTGTTCCTCTGATATTCTTGTTAACTGCTGGAATTAGCCTACCTGCTTGTCACCATGAAAGGTTTTCCTCCTTCCCCCCCCTGCTGTTGGTGATGGCTTATCTTAAGTGATCACTCTCCTTACAGTGTGTATGATAAACCCATTGTTTCATGTTCTCTGTGTGTGTGTATATAAATCTCTCCTCTGTTTTTTCCACCAAATGCATCCGATGAAGTGAGCTGTAGCTCACGAAAGCTTATGCTCTAATAAATTTGTTAGTCTCTAAGGTGCCACAAGTACTCCTTTTCTTTATAGCAATGGCTTTCAAGATTTTTCCCAGTGTGGACAACTTCTTAACAGGGATATCATCTTGTGGACCACCCTCCTGTCTAATAACAATCCCATTTGCAATCATGTCACATTCTTATGGGAACCATAATTGATTACATGGGCAAGTTATGGGCTGGATGCTGCCACTTCATTCTCCTTGTTTAGTACCTTACTCTGTGAGTTGTTCCATTGATTTCAGTGAGAATCCTTGCAGTGTAAGTCTCTGTTCAGTTTGAGTAAGAGAGTCAGAAATCAGCCCAGTGTGTCAGTCAGTGTGTCTCATCTAATGTCTCCAACCAAGGGAGTAAGAAGATGTGTAAGGTGTCCTCTTGTCTGTGCCAGATACCAGCTACGTGCGTAGTGAGGGGATGGGGAAGCAACCTCTAAATAGTTGGTAATTTCTGTTCCTTGCAGGTGAGTGGGAAGGAGTAAGGCCTTGTTTCTTCCTGGTGCCAGTATAGGTGCAAGGTATGTCCTTCTCTTCCTTTCTCTCTCACATTGAGCGGAGGGAAAACTGGGAGGCAGATTGTCTTCCATAGCTGTGCTTCCCCATACACAGGGCTTGTATCAAAGCCACAGTTTAGCCCTATAATCAGAAAGATGCTTAGGTACTTTAAAGCAATGAATATTTTGTCATTAGTGAAAGCATTAATCACACTGCGTCCTTCTGTACTTCATTTATTTCTTTCCTCTTCCTGTTTCTTTCTCTCTCTCAGCTCCCATGCACATTCTTCCTTCCCTTATCTCCTGATTATCTTCTCTCATGCTCCCTCTGTGTTTTTCTAGACAACGTGGTTCACTTCTACGCTGGTTCACAGCTGCTTGGTCCATCTCTCCTGCTTCATTGTAGGTGCTGCCTATATCTGAGTGCGGTTAGATGACACTGTAGTCAAAATGAAAAGGAGTACTTGTGGCACCTTAGAGACTAACAAATTTATTAGAGCATAAGCTTTCGTGAGCTACAGCTCACTTCATCGGATGCATTTGGTGGAAAAAACAGAGGAGAGATTTATATACACACACACAGAGAACATGAAACAATGGGTTTATCATACACACTGTAAGGAGAGTGATCACTTAAGATAAGCCATCACCAGCAGCAGGGGGGGGAAAGGAGGAAAACCTTTCATGGTGACAAGCAAGGTAGGCTAATTCCAGCAGTTAACAAGAATATCAGAGGAACATTGGGGGGTGGGGTGGGAGGGAGAAATACCATGGGGAAATAGTTTTACTTTGTGTAATGACTCATCCATTCCCAGTCTCTATTCAAGCCTAAGTTAATTGTATCCAGTTTGCAAATTAATTCCAATTCAGCAGTCTCTCGTTGGAGTCTGTTTTTGAAGCTTTTTTGTTGAAGTATAGCCACTCTTAGGTCTGTGATCGAGTGACCAGAGAGATTGAAGTGTTCTCCAACTGGTTTTTGAATGTTACAATTCTTGACGTCTGATTTGTGTCCATTCATTCTTTTACGTAGAGACTGTCCAGTTTGGCCAATGTACATGGCAGAGGGGCATTGCTGGCACATGATGGCATATATCACATTGGTAGATGCGCAGGTGAACGAGCCTCTGATAGTGTAGCTGATGTGATTAGGCCCTATGATGGTATCCCCTGAATAGATATGTGGACAGAGTTGGCAACGGGCTTTGTTGCAAGGATAGGTTCCTGGGTTAGTGGTTCTGTTGTGTGGTGTGTGGTTGCTGGTGAGTATTTGCTTCAGATTGGGGGGCTGTCTGTAAGCAAGGACTGGTCTGTCTCCCAAGATCTGTGAGAGTGATGGCTCGTCCTTCAGGATAGGTTGTAGATCCTTGATGATGCGTTGGAGAGGTTTTAGTTGGGGGCTGAAGGTGATGGCTAGTGGCGTTCTGTTGTTTTCTTTGTTGGGCCTGTCCTGTAGTAGGTGACTTCTGGGTACTCTTCTGGCTCTGGCAATCTGTTTCTTCACTTCAGCAGGTGGGTATTGTAGTTGTAGGAATGCATGATAGAGATCTTGTAGGTGTTTGTCTCTGTCTGAGGGGTTGGAGCAAATGCGGTTATATCGTAGCGCTTGGCTGTAGACAATAGATCGAGTGGTATGATCTGGATGAAAGCTAGAGGCATGTAGGTAGGAATAGCGGTCAGTAGGTTTCCGATACAGGGTGGTGTTTATGTGACCATCGCTTATTAGCACCGTAGTGTCCAGGAAGTGGATCTCTTGTGTGGACTGGTCCAGGCTGAGGTTGATGGTGGGATGGAAATTGTTGAAATCATGGTGGAATTCCTCAAGAGCTTCTTTTCCATGGGTCCAGATGATGAAGATGTCATCAATGTAGCGCAAGTAGAGTAGGGGCATTAGGGGACGAGAGCTGAGGAAGCGTTGTTCTAAGTCAGCCATAAAAATGTTGGCATACTGTGGGGCCATGAGTCATTACACAAAGTAGAACTATTTCCCCATGGTATTTCTCCCTCCCACCCCACCCCCCACTGTTCCTCTGATATTCTTGTTAACTGCTGGAATTAGCCTACCTTGCTTGTCACCATGAAAGGTTTTCCTCCTTTCCCCCCCCTGCTGCTGGTGATGGCTTATCTTAAGTGATCACTCTCCTTACTGTGTGTATATGATAAACCCATTGTTTCATGTTCTATGTGTGTGTGTGTATAAATCTCTCCTCTGTTTTTTCCAGCAAATGCATCCGATGAAGTGAGCTGTAGCTCACGAAAGCTTATGCTCTAATAAATTTGTTAGTCTCTAAGGTGCCACAAGTACTCCTTTTCTTTTTGCGAATACAGACTAACACGGCTGCTACTCTGAAACCTGTAGTCAAAATGTTAGTGGTTGGTGTACAGTAACATTTCCACAGTTCCTGGCACATGTGGCACTGAAACAGTGGTGGTAACAATGGGAAATGTTGTCAGGAAGAAATAGATTGGTGCAGACAGTCAAAAAGTGGTAGAAACTGTTGCTATGATTTCTGTTTCAATATTTTTGGAGAATGCAGATATTGCAGTGATGGTGCTATGTATGTAAACATCTAGGCAAGGCAGATTATCACCTCCTTGTTTGTTGAAAATGACAAAATTTGAGTTTGTATCCAGTCTCACATTTACTTGGGATTTGCACTGGTGCAACTGAAAGCAACATCTGGGTTCCTGTCTCAGTTCTCCAAAGGTTAGTTAAGAGTGCTTCACAAATAGGCAAAAGAGCAGATATTTGATTTAGGTTACATTAGAGATCAAATCAGTGCTAGGTTTTGTTTTAGCTTCAGTCGGGGCGGCTCTACCAATTTTGCCGCCCCAAGCAGTTGCTGCCAAATTGCCGCCGCGGGACATGGACTGCCGCCCCATTCTGAATGCCGCCCCAAGCACCTGTTTGGAAAGCTGGTGCCTGGAGCTGTCCCTGGCTTCGGTAGTGGAATAATCTCACAAACTGTTCTCAGGAGATTTTACGAGCATCCAATTTGAAAGCCTAGAAATGGGGGCATATTTGGCTTTAGGGATTAAAATCTGAGTTCCTGGCATTTGAAGACATTAGGATTCAAGGTTCTGGTTTTGACCCATCATCTTCATTATGTCACTGTGATATAAAATGCTATGAGAACGGGCTGCCTGTAAATCAGAATGAGTTAAGTTGGTTCTGTTGGCTTTTAAAGCTCTTAACTTGTAGGTCTTCATAACATCTGACAACACCTCCTTGAATCTTTCCTGGCAGGTATTGGCATTCTAAGACTACCCATCTTTTAGGGATTCAGGAGGTGACTGTGCCCGCTTTTTCTGTGATGGGGCAGAGGTTGTGGAACTCTCTCCATCTTGATATCCGGTTCAACAACATCTTACGGTTTCCCTGCCCAGAATTCTGTATGACAATAGTATGAAACTGTGGGCTCCAGAGTTCTATTTCCCTCCTTTTCCTTTTCTTTTACTGTGTTGCATCCCCGCTCCTTTTTTCCTGTGGTGAGTGATATTTATGGGATTGTTGCGGAGAGTAACAGATCATTATTAATTACCACTGTCTTTGCAGTCTGAGGTAGTCCTCGGAAGGTGGCGAACTGTGATTGTTCATGCAGCTAGTGCACGCACAAAGATCCTAGTTTTATTGTTTTTCTATCTGTCCTTCTTTCCTCCCGCTCACCTGCTCTCACTGCATTTGCTTCATGTGTTTCACCCACCTATTATAGGCTGCCTCTAGATCGTAAGGTGTCCGAGGGAAGGGACTGCCACTGAGGGAAGGGATAGTCATTTATTGTGTTTGTACCATGCCTGACCAATTGAAGCCTCTTGGTCCTCCCATAGTATAAATGATTGATGGTAATGATCCTTCCAATTCAGAATTGAGGAACATTGGCTTAGTGTGGCAACTTGAATTCCTGACACTCATTCAGTCCCCCTTCAGAGGATAGGGAGAGGACTTCATTGTCTAGGGCTATCAATCCAGAATATTTATTGAGAATGGAAACTAAACTGAAAATGCAAATATTAGGGAGGCAGGATATCAATCTTTTGACCTACATCCCAAATCTCATACTTTTATGCCAGTTCTGTGAATATTGAATCTAGTGTGTGTTGCAAGCTCTCTAGGTACTAAGGTTTTAAAAAATACCTGTCAGAACTTTTCAGCTGATGTGTTACTGGAATCTGCGGGGGTTTAATCGTACTGAAAGCGTAAACCTGATATATCATTTTTATGGTAATGCTTTCCTTTGCTGATAATGTTAGTAGCACAGCTTAGTGCTTTCTGTAGCTAGCTTTGGAAGCCATATTCTATACAGCTGTTTAAGACTGTTTATACAAGTCGGGACTGGATGAATCCAAAGATTCGGTAATGCAGCCTTTCACTTCTAGGACTCTACGTCAGATCCAGCCCAAGGGTTTGATCCTGCAACCTCTTCCTACCAAGCATAGGGCTCAGTGCTATGAGTAGTTCCAACATCAATGGGACTATTCACCATAATAAGCACTTTGTTTGGCAATAAGTGGCAGCATAATCAAGCTCAAGTTAATAGTGTTTGAAAGTCATTTGTTATCTAATGGCTATTCAGTAGCTTACATGAAATGGGTCTGTGGTCTTAGCCGATAACCGAGGGGATAGGTATCCATATTACATAATACCTGTGGCATTGTGAGGCATTGGCAGCTGCAAAGGTATACATTGGGCTTTTGAATTTTTATGCTCTTTGGTGCTGCATAAGGAAAGTCTGGATTGTTATTTCTTTAAAAATCAGGTTTTTTTTTTTGCACTTGAAATTTAGGTCTTGTTTACTCTGAAATTCTGTAAGTAGCTGGAGAACTATTCTTGTTTCATTTATAATTCCATGAGACTGAAATGTGAGCAGTTGAAGGTGGGGGTTGGTGTGGAGATTTGTTTTTAATTAGTGTCTATCTTTTCAGAGTAGCAGCCGTGTTAGTCTGTATTCGCAAAAAGAAAAGGAGTATTTGTGGCACCTTAGAGACTAACAAATTTATTAGAGCATAAGCTTTCGTGAGCTACAGCTCACTTCATCGGATGCATTTGGTGGAAGTGAGCTGTAGCTCACGAAAGCTTATGCTCTAATAAATTTGTTAGTCTCTAAGGTGCCACAAATACTCCTTTTCTTTTTGTCTATCTTTTGGGAGACTGGGGTAGGGTTAAAAATGTATCTAACTCAAATGTGTACCATCTAGGACAAGGGATGTCCTTGCTAAATATTAAACACTCTCATCTTTTTAGTTAAGTTATGAGCTTCCAATATACACCTGAAACCTCCAACAAGTCTTCCCCTGAAAGCAGGGCAAGCTCATCCTGACATTCCAGGTATTTTAAGATAAAAAGCAGAACACAAACACTTTTGAGAGAAAAGAAAAGGAGTACTTGTGGCACCTTAGAGACTAATAAATTTATTAGAGCATAAGCTTTCGTGAGCTACAGCTCACTTCATCGGATGCATTTGGTGGAAAAAACAGAGGAGAGATTTATATACACACACACAGAGAACATGAAACAATGGGTTTATCATACACACTGTAAGGAGAGTGATCACTTAAGATAAGCCATCACCAACAGCAGGGGGAGAAGGAGGAAAACCTTTCATGATGACAAGCAGGTAGGCTAATTCCAGCAGTTAACAAGAATATCAGAAGAACAGTGGGGGGTGGGGTGGGAGGGAGAAATACCATGGGGAAATAGTTTTACTTTGTGTAATGACTCATCCATTCCCAGTCTCTATTCAAGCCTAAGTTAATTGTATCCAGTTTGCAAATTAATTCCAATTCAGCAGTCTCTCGTTGGAGTCTGTTTTCGAAGCTTTTTTGTTGAAGTATAGCCACTCTTAGATCTGTGATCGAGTGACCAGAGAGATTGAAGTGTTCTCCAACTGGTTTTTGAATGTTATAATTCTTGACGTCTGATTTGTGTCCATTCATTCTTTTACGTTTTTCTCTACGTAAAAGAATGAATGGACACAAATCAGACGTCAAGAATTATAACATTCAAAAACCAGTTGGAGAACACTTCAATCTCTCTGGTCACTCGATCACAGACCTAAGAGTGGCTATACTTCAACAAAAAAGCTTCAAAAACAGACTCCAACGAGAGACTGCTGAATTGGAATTAATTTGCAAACTGGATACAATTAACTTAGGCTTGAATAGAGACTGGGAATGGATGAGTCATTACACAAAGTAAACCTATTTCCCCATGGTATTTCTCCCTCCCACCCCGCCCCCCAATGTTCTTCTGATATTCTTGTTAACTGCTGGAATTAGCCTACCTGCTTGTCACCATGAAAGGTTTTCCTCCTTCCCCCCCCTGCTGTTGGTGATGGCTTATCTTAAGTGATCACTCTCCTTACAGTGTGTATGATAAACCCATTGTTTCATGTTCTCTGTGTGTGTGTATATAAATCTCTCCTCTGTTTTTTCCACCAAATGCATCCGATGAAGTGAGCTGTAGCTCACGAAAGCTTATGCTCTAATAAATTTGTTAGTCTCTAAGGTGCCACAAGTACTCCTTTTCTTTTTGCGAATACAGACTAACACGGCTGCTACTCTGAAACTTTTGAGAGAGATAGACAAAGAGAATTACCCTTTAGATCCACAGAGGAGAAACCTGCATTTCTATTTGCTTTATATGGAAGTTTTACTTAATGCACTAAGATTCAGTAGTAGAGTACTTAGCTATAATGTTGACCATGTCTCCAATGTATGAGTATTTATGCAGCTTTGACTAAAATCTGAACATTCTGTCCAGCATGCACTGAGCTTAGTGTGAAACCGAGGCTATATTTATTATCTGTATGTATGTTTCAAAGTCCTGGAGGTACATTTTCATTACATTACAGATAGCAAAAATATGTTCTTACCCTTAAGCAGTGCCTAGAATACTGTTTTATTAAAGGTTATTATGTTCTTTCAGCAGATTTACAGGGGATTTTAAGAAATCCAGCATAACACTTGACTCTTTTGCTCAGTCCCAAGGACCTTCACTTTCTTAATGCCATTGGAAAGATTTTCTGACAGTCCTAACTTACGTTTTTTAAAAAATGGAGACCTATTGGTTACAAGATTATTTCACAGTATGTAACTCAGCAAACTTAATAATTCTTCTGTGTAGAGTATTCCTATAGGAAATCTTAGAAGTAAATGAATACATAAATCAAAAAGATACAAATAATATAGACCTTCATTTCACAAATACTTTTGCATGCAGATAATTTTATATAGGTGAATAGTCACATTGAACTCTATGGAAACACTTGCATTCTTAAATGTTTTCAGGACTGGGCCTTTAATTTCTGAATTCTAAGGCTATTTTACTAGTTTAAGTCAGAGTGAGAAGATATATGTAATCAGCCATTTAGCTGAGCTTTAAAGGAAGATGGAGCCTGATCCAAAGCCTGCTGAAGTCAGTGGGAGTCCTTCTGACTTAAAAGTGCTTTGGATCAACAGAGACATTGCGTGGTGGGCAAGCAGAGGTCACGTGCCCTACCCCAGATTTGCTGCGTGGCTTGTACTAAGCATGCTCACATGGATTGATCATGTTTAGTAACATAGCAGAAGCTGGCTGCCTTCACTCTGCCCTGCCCACTATCAGCAGGCACAGGTCATCTCTGGATCAAGCCCACAGTATGTCACTTACCCATCCCAGTCCAAATCACTGTTCAACTATTAACTCAGCGATTGAAATGAAACAACTTCTGTTGGCTTTAATGGGCATTATATTGGTTCTTCAATGAGTAAATTATATCACATGTTATTTAAGTGGCACAAGAATTCAAAAGTGGACGGGAAAAGGGAATGGAGGCTGCTTCAGCACTATTCTGTACACATCAGACCCAGGGGATCCCTGTGAACCCCTATGCACTCTTGTACCCTCTGCCGGATAGCACCAAGAGTTCCTGGAGCACAGTAACAGCACAAAGCTCAATGGAGTTCCAACCAGTACTGAGGCCTTTTTGTGCTATCACATATCACAGATTTGATTTTTTTCCTGCACTGAACAAAAATAATGGGCTATAGAACTATGGTGACTTATATCAGCTGAGCATCTGGCCAAGAGCCCCAAGCTGTCAGCGCATAAAAAGGAAAAAAATGCATCATTTTAATATTATGGGACTTGTTCATTCAGTGCTATTCAACATAAATCTTCAACCCTCTATTATATTTTTGCTAACTTACCAAACAATTGATATATCACAGTATCATAATGTACATTAATCTTTTGTTGTTCTGCAATTTCCATAGCAATATTGCCCCACAAACAAAACCCCTCATACTTTCAATCTAAAAATCTAGTAATATTCTGTCAATGAAGGACCAGAATCACTGACCCAAACAGGCAAGGCATAAAAGCCTATAAAAATTGTTTAGAATTTGCTGAATTTGTTGTTTGCTCTGTCACACAATATAAGACTCAAGACTTTACTTTTGTATGCTTTTCAGTTTTTAGCCAACTGGATCTTTATTTCAATTAATATTAATAGAGGTCCAAATTCAGATTCCAAAATCAAATATCTTTAACTTTGGGGTATCCAGATCCTTATCTCTAGACCAGACCTATCTCTTGGGCTTTGGATCTAAAATATTCAGTGGTGGATTCAAGCTAATGGGTCTGGAAGCTGCTCCACTTTCTTTTCCCAAGTCAAGACCCAGTCATGGAGCCTACTTTCTCATCTGTATTGTCCCACCTTCACCAGAATTCCACTTCTACCATGCCAGTCAGTCCATACTGAACCATTCCAATTACACTCTAGAAGCCATCAGGAAGGGGACCCAGAGGCATCCACTTCTTCAGTGGTTACTTGCTTGCTAATTTCCCCAACTGGCACCTTTAGGAGGAAGTGCAAGGTCAGCCCACTGGCCTTCTTATTTCTGTGAGTTTTTTTCTGGGTAGATAACCAGCCTGACACTTAAAAATGCACTACAGGATGAAGCAGCACAGTGAGTTTCCTTCTATTCACTCTGTCACCAGTGACTGTAATACCAACCCCAAAACATTTTTCCATTTGCTGCTTTGCTGTGTCAGATTTTGGTGCACAATGCTAAACTCTAAAAAGACCCCTGAAGAGACAGAAAAGACTAAGCAGAAGGAGCAAGAATAATGTGAAAATACATGGAAGGTTAATGTATGCAGAAAGATTGAGTAAATGGACTATATTTGCTGGAGGAAGAGGGTGCTATGACTGAAGTAATCAAAATAATAAATGAGATAACGAGGTATACTAGGGTCACTCAGACAAGTTACTTAAAGGAAAGAATATAAATAGGCACAGTCTCTACTTAGGTAGCTGGGTGGATTTTATAGATCCATGAGGATCCATATCTGCTCCATACAACATTCAATAAAAGATTGTGTCTAAATGGAACAGTTTAATCATAATTCTTTTGTTAGAATTCTTTGAGCGTATACATCTGGACAAGGGTGATCCAGTGGGTATAGTGTACTTGGACTTTCAGAAGACCTTTGACAAGGTCCCTCACCAAAGGCTCTTAAGAAAACTAAGCAGTTATGGGATAAGACGGGATGGTTCTCCCGTGTATCAGTAATTGGTTAAAAGACAGGAAACACAGCATAGGAATAAATGGCCAGTTTGCACAATGGAGAGAGGTAAATAGTGTGGTCCCCCAAGGGTCTGCACTGGGACCAGTGCTGTTCAACATATTTATAACTGATCTGGAAAAAGGACTAAGCAGTGAGGTGGCAAAGTTTGCAGACAATACAAAATTACTCAACATAGTTAAGTACAAAGCTAACTGTGAAGGGATCGCAGAAAACCAACTGATTGGGCAACAAAATGGCAGATGAAATTCCATGTTGATAAATCCAAAGTAATGCATATTGGAAAACAAACTATACATACAGAATGATGGGGTCTAAATTAGCTGTTATCACTCAAGAAAGAGACCTTGGATTCAGCGCAGATGTTTTTCTGAAAACATCCGCTCAATTGCAATCACAGTCAAAAAGCTATCAGAATGTAAGGAACCATTAGGAAAGTAATAGACAGTAAAGCAATAACATCATAATGCCACTATATAAATTAATGGTATGACCAAACCTTGAATACTGTTCAAGTTCTGGTTGTCCCATCCAATATCCAAAGTGTATATTGGAATTTTAGATGATATTAATTTCAAAAGATTGTTTTGTTTAATTTTTGATTTATATAAAATTATATTGAATATTGTAACATATATTAAGTAATACAAATTATCTTAAGTATAATAAGTCTAAATGAAATGATTCAACATTATTAAAACAAAATGCTTCAATAGTTTTGTGTCAGAAATGTTCAAAATTTTCATTTGGTGGGAAATTTTGGCTTTTTCATTCTGAATGGAAATTCTAGTTTAAGACCAGCTGTAATTATGTCATGTCTATAGAATCTTTAACCATTTTATAGACTTTAATAGTGAATTATATCCATCCTATAGAATTTGTTAAGATGGTTTAAAATAAAAAAAACAAACTTTTATATATGAATTTTTTGAAGAGTCATTTGGGAGGAACTTCAAGAATCTAAACAGGAAGCGATAGTTAGGAGAAAGGTGAAGCAAGGGAAGATGCCTGCTTGATCTTGGGACTTACTGACATTTTTTTGCCTACCTATTTACTCTTTACCTTTTTATAGGACAGTTGTGTTTGGACTACATGAAAAACAGCCTACTAACTATCTGAGCCTTTTGCTTACCCCAGTTTTACCTGACTGAGGGATAATGAGCTGTACAGTTTTGTCTGTTTCTTACTGTTATATCTGTATTGACCAAAATTAACTGTCCGTAGCTAAGATAATAAATATCATCCTGTAGATTAAGGGGATTTTAAATTGAAAATGTGTATTCCAACTACATAATGTAATTTGTGATCATTTGAATTTAAGAGGAGATTAATTACCTCATAGTAGATAGTTATCAGCAAGGTTAAGATTTTGTCACAGGTATTTTTAGTAAAAGTCATGGACAGATCGCAGGCAATACACAAAAATTCATGGAAGCCTGTGACCTGTCCTTGACTTTTACTAAAAATATGCATGGGGGAGGACAAAATCTACAGTCCCAGTTGCTGATCTGGCTCCATGGGCTGACCAGCGGTCCAGGGGCTGTTCCTGTGGTGGTTTACTGCTCCAGCCCAGCGGGGCTGACCCAGCAGCTCTGGTGGCCCTGGCAGCCGCTGTTCATGCTCCGGCCCCAGCAGCCACTGCTTTGACGAAGGGGGCACTGGCCCATCAGCCCCATGCTGCTGCTCCAGCCCCTTGGGCTCACCTGGCCCCGGGGCTGCTGCTCCATTGGCTCTGGGGGCTGACTTGGCCCTGGGTCGCAGATCTGGTGACCCCAGGGGCCACTACTCATGCTCCAGGCCCGGCAGCTGATGATCCAGCCTGGGGGGCACTGATCCGATGGCCCTGGGCTGCTGTTCGAGCCACAGGGACTTACCTGGCCCTGTGGACCACTGCTCCTGCAGCAGGAGCTGACAGCTGCTCCAGCCCCCATCACTGCGGATGGCACGGAGATCCATTGAAGTCATGGAATCTATGATCTCCATGACCTCAGTGACAGAATTGGATCCTTAATTATCAGTTAAGTGTAACAGCAAAGCAGTCTGTCATGTAATTTGTAATCTGTCCTTCAGGAAGACAGCCTTCAAACTGGCCTGTAAACTGAGATGTAGTGTGGTTATCTATTCTACATCAAGAAGGAAGAATGTAGACACTCTTAAAGTGGTCCTGCTGAGACTGTCTATTAAAATTTCCCATTGATTTTCTTTGAAGTATACTTAAAAATCCAAAGACTGAATTTAATATTCCTGAGAGCAAGAGGAATGCAAGGAGTGTAGCTAAGAGACAGAGCACTTGAGGAGAGCACCTCATTGCCAAGCAATACAGAGGAAGGTATAATCCAATGTGAGGCATTCTACTTCCTGGCACTGGAGGGAGCATGTTGGGTAGGAGAACTGGTGCACTTTTACTACCAGCATAACGTGCTCCATCCCCAGTGTTAGCTAGTGAGCAGGGGGACATCACCCCACTTATTGCCAGACACACCCTCTATGAGATGTGGAGCTGCAAACCTCTTCCTGTTTTTGCTCTCAGAACAAAGGCAGCAGCATTTTGGCTGTCTCTTACTTGGCTTCCTTGGGTAGTGAAAAAGTGATTCCTTCTTTTTACTTCTTCTTGTTCTCTGCCAGGTTCCTTTCCAAACTAAGGGGTTCAGATAATATCTTTGGCATAATTTTTGCAAAGAGCCAGATTTCTACTATCACAGAAGTTCTGACAAGAGACCAATCTTTATTGCCTGGCTCCAATTATTTGAAATAATGGATCTTCATAGCTAACACTTAATGATGAGCTGATTTTCTTCAAATGTGACTTATTCCTTAGATCACAAAATAAACCATGTTGGATAAAAAATTATGCAGTCATTTTTAATTCTGCATGTGCAACAGCAACTTAATAAATATTATGCTATGTACAAAGATAATCATATTTGTTGACTTTTGATGTGTAGCTGCTCTAGCAGTCCCTGCCGACATTTTAGATATTATGGAATATATACATGTTCTAATAGCTAGATAGATAACCCATATAGATAAATGGCTATTGGTGAGTATGCCAGACAGAACAACCATTCTATTCTTGGGCAGGGAATGAAGATTTGATTCCAAACGTTATCCTATAGTAACAGTGTGTGCAATCAATATTCCCACTATCCATCTTCTACTGCAAACTATTATACATATTAATATAATCTGAACTAATTCAACCATTTTCATTTTATGTGCTGTCAAATGTTTGTATACAGGCTTCCTTACAGGATTTTTCCTAAACATATTGTGTACTGTGAGCAGACATTTTTCCCAACCTACTCTTCAAACAAGTCCATTCTTTACATAAAGCTAAAACTCAGCCCTTTGCTGGGGTTAGATTTCATTTAGCAAAGAAAGCAAAGATCATCACAAACTTCTTCCCAAGGTTGGCTTCTCAGTCAACATGCTAGATTCTAGCTCCCTAAAATGTTATTCCCTTGTAGCTAGATGGGGTAATGAGTTAGCTGCCTCTGACAGGTAAACACTATTAGCAAGAAACCTGTATGTAATTCATATTAGGGGTCATATGGTGTCCTTCACAATTTCTCAAAATCCCTATGGACATTAATATAGTAAAATCTGACTTTTATTAACTTCCAGTAGGAATGTGTTACTAGGATTTGGAATGATATGTATATGCAATTTAGAGTGCCCAAGTGCAATCTTTGAACTTTCTCACAACATCCTAATGCTACTAGCCTAAGTGTCTAGCTTTCACCTATAAGGTAGCCCAGGTGGTTGTACAAATCTTTGCAACCAGATAGCTTCATTGTCATCATTTCATAGCCATTAGACCCTTATGAGATACTTCCACTTTCTTGGCTACATGATGTTGTATGCCTGAAACATTCTAATAAGGTTAATGGCTTGCCCATCATTGTTTCAGTATGCAGTATAACCCTGTATAGGTGATAATATCCAATTTCATGTTAACATAGTTACTGTCCTTTTGCCATTCCATTGAAATGGCCAACAGAAGCAGGAGCTCACGACTAGCTTTTTAAAAATGTGTCAGTTTCTGCAGTATCTGGAACCACTGTGGTGGCTATATCATATAATAATTAAATTGCATTTCGATAGCACCTTCTATCCAGGGATTTCAAACGAATAAACTAATCCTAGCACCATTGCCGTTAAGAAGTTATTTTGCTGGCCTTGCAGATGAGAAAACTGAGGAACAGAGCAGTTAAGAGATTAAATGCCTAAGACCATAGAGGAAGTCTGTAGAAGATCTGGGAGTATCTTCTTACTTCCAGTCCTGTGCTTTACTGACAAGACTATCCTGTCTCCATTACCTCAGGAAGGGTATACATTGTATACATCTGCATCTTGAAGATTTACCTCACATGCTCTGTTAAATTCAGGACTAGAGTGGAATAAAAAAACAGAGCTGGTGGAGCAGGCATAGCATTTTTTTATAATCAATATATTTTACTCTGTTACTATAGGTGTGCGGCAATTCTCCAAAAAGGGCCATGTAGTTGGAGTTTAATGTACTCACCCTGCACAAACTGACATGATATATCATTTGAAAGCTTATTTTATGTACTGTTTAGATGAGGTAAGATGTGGAGCGGTCAAGTGGTGCTGTAAACCTATAGCCAAGGTGAAACAATGATACCCAAAATGAGTATAATGTTTTGCACCGGTCCAGAAACACATGGTTTTATGGTTTCAGTTAATTTCAATCTGGTGTTTATTGGTCAGAGCAACTAAACAAAACTGTATTAACATTTTTTTTATTGGTTTTGCGTGGCCAAATATTTTTTTCCACAGAAACTATGAAGCTGTTTAATATGTGGCAAAAATGGTGAATATCAACAATTTGCAATATACTAACATGAAATGTTTTTCACATTGCATATTATTAATTGCCAAAATATGTCATTAGGGATTATAATAGTTGTCTATATTTTCAGTTGAAATTTGCTGACCAGAACAGTCTTACACTGAACTAATAGCAGTATGGTCCTGCCCACAGTCTGTACTGCATAGTGGGTGCATATAAATGTATGTGAATTCCTAATGTAATTATTCTCCATTTGTAAGCTTTTCTACATACACTGTGGCATCTAGTCTGCAAGGTAGAAGACTTTAATTTGTGATTGCCTATGCATGCATTACTAGCCTTCGGAATAGTCTAGAAACTAGCTTTTTAATTTAGTGACACATGTGCAGGTCAGTATTAGTGTTAGAGATGACAATACACAGCTTCTTGTTATGAATATGCAAAAGGTTTGAGAGACAGATATGGAATAACAAGAAGTACTGAAGACAAAAGTCCACAAACAAATCTTCGCCTTTGCACTGAAGAGAGATGAAGAACATGCCATAGCTCTTACCAACCATGTCATCAACAATATGACAAATCCACCTGACCCTGAATCACATTTAGAGCTGCTTATCAGCATATCTACTGGACTGCATCAGATGTACAACAGCCTTGACTGAAAAAAGCAGATATTGGTGAAAAACAAATGGAGAGATTTATGAGAGATGCACTTGATTCTGACAGGAATCTGACAGCCCCTTCAGCTCAGTCAAGAAATCTGGCATCACAACAATTGCTGACATTACCAAGAAGACCAAATTTAAATCTTGTAAGGGAGGGACAATCACAGCAATGATCAGTCCAAAATTGTTTTCCACAGAGTCCGCTCTTTAGCAAGATGCAGAGATGATGTTTCAATGGCCACTCTTCTTAGTCCCCAGCAGGACCTGTGCCTATGTCCCTCTTCCATGCTGATGAGAAAAACAGACAAAGCTGAATTACAGCATCAGCTGAAAGCCCAAACTGAAAGAATCTGTAAGAGTTAAAGAGCATGCAACAAAGAAACCACAGTGTATAACAGAGATGTCATGGCTGTCATAGAAATGATGTCTGGAGACAAATTCCACACATTCAAAGAACTGTCTGCTTAGTACGTGAGGCAAGTCCTAAAAGGATTTGACAAAGCTAATTTTATAATTGAAGTTTTTGACAGATATGACAACAGTAACTCTGTCAAAACTGCAGAAAGATAGCACCAGACAGGATCTAAGGTTGGATGCAAGAAATACTAAGTGAAATGCTGGATGCCCTGTGCCTCCGTGGAAAAAGTTTCTAAATGTGGCATCCAACAAGTAGTCACTTGTAAAATTCCTCTCTAAATACTTAGTTCAAAATGCACCTGAGATTGTAGAATCACACACAACACAAACACTCCTTCTTGCTGCAGTCATTTCCAATGGTGACATAGCAAAGTCCATTACAGCAGAGGTACTGAAGAAGCCCAAGACTTGTACAGTGGAAGTGCACTCGAGGAAGTGGTCACAAGGATGCTTCTGCATGCTGTATGTACCAATATGGGTTTGGGGTCTCTTGATGTCAAAGGAACCATACTAATTAGGTCACCTGAAATAGATGGTTTAGTCCTTCCTGTTCACTACTTTCCAAAAACAAACACATAGATGACATGTGGATTGAAACAGTCACCGTTACCAGCACAGCTTACAAGTGTTGCTTCATACCTGTGCATGCAATGTGTGACGCACTCACTCCTGATTTCTGCAACATATTTTCTGCTGTACATTCATTAACAGGGTGTGACTATGTCGTCCCTATTTGATTCGGGGAAAAAAAATCTGTGTTTAAATGTTGTCAAAATAAAAGGAACTTACCACTTCAAGGATCTTGCCAAATTGAGAGATAGTAATGGACAAGCCACAATTTCTGCAGCAAGGAAGTTTGTAGTGGTGCTGTATGCTCAGAGCAAGAAAGAAAAGGAGACCCACAGAGACCTGAATTGCTTGCACATCAAGCTAGCCATCAAAAAGGACAAATCACTGCTCAGACTCCCACCATGCACAAATAGTTTTGAAGACCATGCCAAAAGGACGTCTTGGCAAACAAAGATTTGGATGTCTTTACACCATAGGTGCTGGAACAGTTTTTATAGTGGGGGTGCTGAAAGCCATTGAATAAAACTGTAAACCCTGAATATGATGGAAACCACTTCAAACCAGGGGGTGCTGCCACACCCTTCAGCACCCCTAGTTCCAAAACTTATGCTTCACACACAGGTAAACCAGATATGGGATCATCGTAGCAACATGGATGGAAAAATGTGAATGATGAACTACTTCCTGTGTTCTTCAAGGGCCCAATGGCATCTGAGCTCCTATAAGATCTTATTTGTACCTGAGCCAGTTGGGGTCACTGCACAATCAGCTGTGTCTGTAGTCAGAATGATCTTCCCTGCATGGAACGGTGTACATGCCAAGGCAATGAGGACTATGATAAACCACTCTTTGTCGACAGAGTTCATAATGATGAAAATGATATTGGCTAGAAATTTCACAAGTGCTATTACATTTCAATAATACCTGTACAAATTTATGATTAGATTTTGTTTTATTCTTTAGATTGTTGTGATGATATGGGGCCACAAAGGAATCCAATTTTATATCTTGAAATAAGAGAGTCATTAAACTAACAGAAACTAATGCATTTATTTCAAAGTGGTCATTTTAAAGGCTTGATGGTGTCATTGTTTATCTCCATTTCTATGGTAATGTCACTACTTGAGAGCTCCATGTCATATACCATCTTAAAGGAGACATAATAAGCTTTCAAATGCTATATATGTAATGTATGCAGAGAAGGTACAGTAAGTTGACCACATCAGTGGTGTCTGCTGCTTGCCTACTAGATACTTATGTGTCATGCCTTTGCCAGTAAGGGAATAGGATTGGTATTTTCTTCAAAACCAGAGAAAAGGATTGTAACGTCCAAAGTGTGAAAAACGACCATTGTGCTCAGATTGAGGGCTCATCTGTGGCTTGTACAAAACCAGTCTCTTGTGACATAAGTGTCAGTTGCAAGATGGTCCATGGAAGAGCTAATCAGGAATTTTCTGACAAGACAGGCTTTCACTGAAAAGTGCCAATTCATCTAACCTGAAATATTTTGTAGAAATGTATTTGGTTTGATGAACTTCCAATGAACTACAGGCAGGGTTCTGATGGCAACCTGTGTAGTAGGCTACTGGGGAGCCTGGGCTTTGGCAGTTCCTGGCTTCAGGGCAGGCCTGCCATGTGGATCTCTCTGGGGACCCCAGGGCTGCCTTTGTGGAACTGGGAGCATTGAGAACCTTAGCTTCAGCCAAGCCTTCTAGGCTGCCTGCTGCGCGCCTGCGAGCCCCTGCTCCCAAACTCCAAAGCTCCTGGCTCAGCTGTGGCTCCCAGGCCTTCCAGGCTCTCAGCTCCCCATCAGTTCACTAGTGATAATGGGGAGTTGGGCTGAGCCGGGAGCCTCGGAACTTGGGTTCGCGGGCTCATTCCACATAGAAAATTTCAAAATGAAATGCGTCAGTTATTGTGAAACAATCTTTTTGGAGATTTTCCTTGCCCTGGGAAATTTTGAAAATTCTACTTTTCATTCCAAAATGGAACTAATTTTTTTTCCACATCTTCAGAATTCCCCACAGAAAGGAAATTCAAACTTTGGGCCATCTCTAGCCCTGGGAGCCCAGTGCCAGGAAATCAATGTCCTTGGGGATCAAAGAACATATTATTGATATACAGAACTAACTGCCTTTGTATATTCTGTCTGTGGACCTGCTCAATGAAATGGCTGCTTTTTGCCTCTCCAATATATCTACTGATTCTGTCTCTCATTCAACAGTTGTCCATGGCAAACTGAATTTAATCCTAATTGAGAGCAACAAGGAAGGTGAGGTAATATCTTTTATTGAACAATCTTCTGTTTGTGGAAGTGATAAGCTTTTGAGCTTCACAGAGCTCTTCTTTGGGTCTGGGGAAGGTAACCAGAATATCTAAGCTAAATACAAGATGGTGACAGATTGTTAAGCATAAGAGATTCACACATTCTGTAAGACAGTTTTTCTCAATTACCAGCCCATGGATTGGTGCCGGTTCCTAAGATTTCTCTGATGTAGTTTAGGAAGGCAGCAAGCCGGTCCCTGGTATCAAAAAGGTTGAGAAACGCTACTGTACGGAGACCACTTAAAATGAAGTGAGAACTTAAGGGACAGCAGGCAGTAGGGTGTGTTGCAAATTATCATAGATGGTTAGGGTTGGAAGGGTCCTTAGGAGGTCATCTAGTCCAACCCCCTGCTTGAAGCAGGACCAATCCCCAATTTTTACCCCAGATTCCTAAATGGCCCCATCAAGGATTGAACTCACAATGCTGGGTTTAGCAGGCCAATGCTCAAACCACTGAGCTATCCCTCCCACAAAAAATTGTTGTAATGAGTCATAAAACCAGTGTCTCTGTTAAATCTGTGGGTTTTAATGGCCAGCAGAGTTATGAATTTATGTTCCTAGGCTCGTCTTTAGAATGTGTTGTGCAGTTTCCATTGAGGATGAGGACTGAGAGGTCAGATATGGAGTGAACGCTTTGTGATAAGTGTTCACCCATGGGTGAAAGGGTGTATTTTGTCTTTTATCATTTTTCTATGTGTGTTCATTCAAGAGTGTAGTGATTGTCAGGTTTTACCTAAGTAGTTGTTGTTAGGTCATTTAGTGCACTGGATGAGGTACACCACATGTTGTGATAGACAAGTGTAGGACCCATGGGTCTTGAAAGGTGTGGTTTGGGGAATATTGATCATTGTAGCAGTGAAGATATGTCTGCATGTTTTGCATCTTTTGTTCTACCAGCATCTGGTGCCTCTTTGAGCTGGTGTTTCCTGGTTTGTGGGGAGTTTGCTTCTGATGCTCTTAATCCTAAAGGTAAGTTTGTCATTCTTGACCTTGTGGTATGTACATTTTACTGAAAAATAGCACTGTTTGAGGTAAATATGCTCTGCATAATAGGCTTAATGTTTGCAAACAATTTCCCATGCAAAGATAACACGTAAGTAACATCATAAACACTCAGCCAGGCAAATATGGATATTTGCACGTTTCTCTTCAAATTTAGGGCAATGTCCTTGTTAAAAGACTGTTTATGGAAAATCACATTGTCACTGGGAACCCTTTTGTGAGATGCCCTGTCTTTTCAAATTAATTAGTATTTAAATCACTTGTGCAACATGAACAGTATGTGGAATTCATCTGAAAAGTGTTAAAGTTCTATTAAGAAAAGAAAATCCCAGCCCTGATATTCATATGCTAAGCAATTATTCATTTTCTAAGGGAATTATTCACTTAAGTCCCACTGAATTTTAGCAGGAGTTGTGTGCCTAACTCCCACAGGGCCTTTTGAAAAATACTAGCCATGGTACTCAAGATTAGTCTCTCACTCTAGGTCAGTAAGAGTCAGCAAGCTTAACCACTGGGGAGAAAAGTACCAAGCACTGCTGTCATGCCACAGAAATACATGCAAGTGGATGCATGTGCAAATACTGGTGGAGTGAATTGAACTCACTAAAAATACTTAAATTAGGCCTCATTTTCTGGCCAGCCCCTTTCAAGATGCCTGTGTCCAGAAGTATCCATTACATCTCTCTCTCTCTCATCTGCTGAGAGAGTCACAAATCCCCACTTCACCTGCATGGGGACCTCGGAGGAAGGGCGAAGAGTCACATGGGATGGGCAGGGGGCCTTGGAGGAGGGAATGAAGAGGTGCGCATGAGCAGTGAGTGGCCAGCTGGGTGGTGGGCAGGAGGAGCCACGAGGGAAGGGGAGAAGAGGCACAAGCGGCAGGCAGGCAGGGGGACTTTGGGGAAGGGGGTTGGGAGTGGAGTGTGGGCAGGGCTTTGGGAGGAGGAGGCCGATGGGAGTGGGCCTCGGAGCAGGGCCATGATCCGGGCAGACCCAGCTGCTCCAAATGGAGGAGTCACACGTCGCCCATGAACGTGAGCTCAAACCTGGGGCTCCAAAATCCACATTGCAGTACGCAGACCTGAGTTCAATCATACCCCAGTCTTCCTAACCCTCTCCCAAAATGTGGCTGCTCTAGCTCTTTGATCATGGTGCAGTGTGGGAAAACTTCACTGTCCATCCTGCACATTACAGGACATTTGAACAGCCTGCCAATGCATCCTTCAGAGTTGTCATTTGGTCTGTATACTCCCAGCTACCAAAGACAGTAACTTGGAAGAGTTTACCAGTTGAAGAACTCTCGCTTGAATTTTCACTCCTATTTCAGGAAACTGGCAGAGCTTCCATGAGACACTGGTGGACATTTCAGTGGCAATTTTTGACCACTGAGGGCACCTGACAGAGCTAATGATGGGAGAAGAGGAGGACACAGATAAAGCAAACTTGAACTGGCTGATGCTGCTCATGACAGTCAGCCCTCCACATAGACCGACTTCTGGAGCAGGGCCACAAGCACAGACTGAGATGATCATATCACCTTGCAAACCTGGGATGACCAGCTGTGGGTCCAGAATTTTTACATGAAGAAAGCTAAGTTTCTGGAGCTTTGTGAGCAGCTTGCCCTGGTCCTCCAGTGTAAGCATGCGTTTGGCTTGCTGATCCAGAAGTGAGTTCCTGTAACTGTTTGAAAGCTGCCTACCCCAGATAACTACACGTCTGTTGCCAACCAGTTTGGTGGAGGGAAGTTGACTGTGGGTAAAGTTGTGGTGAAGGTTTCTGAGGCAATCAGACCTGTGGTTTACCCCAAGTTAGTAGGCATAAAAGATATTCCTGAGGTAATTGTTGGCGTTGAGAGAATGGGGTTTCCAAACTATGCCAGGGCCATTGATGGGACTCACGTGCCCACAGTTCGCCATCCTCAAGGAGCACTGAGTACATACACCACAAAGGATGCTGCTACACTGTTATGCAGGTCCTTGTGAACCACAGAGCTGACTTATGAATGTTGACATGTGCTGCACTGGAAAAGTTTAGGTGATGCCAGGGTTTTTCACTGATTGGGAGTCTACAGTCATAGACAGGCTGGGATGCTATTCCCACTAAATGACATTGTCATAAATGGCATTACTGTCCCCACCACTATTCTGGGGGACTCCACATACTCCCTTTTGCCTTGACTTATGAAACCATAGCCTAATATTAAAGGCCTGGACAAAAGAAGTTTAATTACACTCTCAGGGGTGTAGAATCACTGTTGAATGTGCGTTGGACAGATTGAAATCCCATTGGAGATATCTCTAGGCACATTTGGATTCCATCGTCTTCAATGCTGTGCCCATTACTGGGGCTTGCTGTGCTCTTCTCAATCTTTGTGAACCCAAAGATGAGCCGTTTTCCCCTGCATGGAACTATGAAATGATGGACTGCTGAACTGCACACTCAGTGCACCTATCACAGCTGGAGCTGGATGCACTCAGGCAACAGAAGTCAGGGATGCTTTGTGCTCATACTTTATGGACCTGCACAGGCCAACGAAAAAGGTAGAAAAGTTCCTTTATGAATGTGCTGTGGGAGGAGAGGTTTATTTGTTTGTGGGGAGTGGCTGATTGCCATGCAGTGTGTTTCTGAATGACCTGATTGCTTATCAAATGGGAGGGGAGGGTGTTGATTTACAGTATGTGTTGATATAAGGAAGTGATTGTTGTATGGGTTGATGTAACTAACTGCACTGAGGAATAGTATTTGCATACAAATTCCCAATTTTCTCTGATCATGTATTTACCTTTTTTATTTGAAATACACATTTTATGAGGTGATGCAGCGAGAACAGTAAACTTTACTGATAAAATAAAAAGCTCTATTTATACTTTTCTTAGAAAAGTACAATATTAACTCATTGCCAGGCAGGCCATCTGTCATTACCCCACCAAAACGCCAGTAACAACAAAACCTTTTAAAAGAAAACCCCAAAAAACAAAGTGCATGATCATTTGAAAATAGTGAAACAATGTACAAAACAGAACCTCCCTATGCTTGCATCTCCCCTGCCCCCCACCTTTCCTTTCCCTTCCTTCCATATTTGCCATGCATTTGGCACCAGAGAGGGTATAGTATGGAGGTCAGCATGGTCACAGTTGACCTGTCCAGCTGCTCACAGGGCCCGATTGCATAAGCCACCCAGCCACAGAGTTATCCAAGTTGTTCCTGGAATGCATCATCTTCCCTTAGCAGCAATTCCTGTTCCAGGAACTGCAAAGCAAATGTCTGCTCCCATGCTGCAACCCTGTCCTCAAGCTGTGCAGCCATCCTGAGCCTTTCCTCTTGCCATGACTTTCAACTAGTTGTAAGTCCCTCTGCCTTTGGTACTGGACCTGCTTGTTGGCTTTGTCAAGAGCTTCCTTTAGGAATAATCCATGAAGGTACATTGAGCCTTGGCTGCTGCTGCAGTGTGGACAAGCTGTGGAGGTACTAAAGTCTGTAGAAATCACGGGGCCTGAAATAGGACAAGACACAGAAGGTTATCTTTTCAAATAGCTCAGTGCAGGAGCACTACAAAAATCTATGCAATTTCAAGGACATAAAATATTACTTTTTAAAACTGAACTTCAGTATATTGTGAGAGGGATGCTTCAGACCACAGAAGCTCCCTGGACACAGTTGGGTTAATCTCAGTGAAAGAAGTGGAGGAAGAATAGTAAGTTAAAAATCACAGCTGCTTTTTATTCTAAAATTTGCAGAACAACTTAGGATTGGGGCAGCAGTTGGTGGACATGCTACAAAAGGGTTTCTCTGTCATTTCAGGCATTCCACATTTTGGAGGACATGACAGTTGTTGTGGTGCCCGACTGGCAAAGGGAGGTGTTGCTCCAAACTGCCTGTGGGAAACCAGCAGTGTACGCTATTGAAATATTCAAATAAATAGTGACTGAACAGCACATCTCTGAGTGGTGTGGGCTGGCCAGCTACTGAAGTGGCCCTGGACAATACCCCTCTCTCGGAATGTGATTACCTATCTGGAGTTCCTGCTACAGGAAAAGTTTGCAGCTATCAGCACCCGAGATTGGGTAAGAAGTCTTGAGGGAATTAACAGCATGCTGCTGTAGCTTCCACATGGCTTCGCCTGTTATGACTTCATGCAAACACACAGAACTCCATGGCCATCCTCCTTATACCCTCTCTCTCCTCTCTGTCTTCTCTTCTGGACAAATTTCAAATCCCAGTCAAATTTGGGACAAATAATATTGTCACGTATGGACTACATGGATTACATGTAACTGAAATTGACTAGATTTGCAAATGAAACACAATTCCACCTCCTCTGGTTCCCTTCCTCTGCCCAGTTTTACTCTTTTCAGGTGGCTCATTACATTGTTGAGTGGTTATAGAGTGGAGTACTTACAGGGATGACAATGTAACATTATTTTTAAGAAACAGGGATGCCTAGCAAAAATGTGCACCTATCAAGTAAAAATTCAATTTTAAGGCTTTTTTTTTTAATTGTTTGCATTTCCTGGTCGCCATTTTGAATTCCACATGGGTGGGGGTGAGGGGCACCAACATGCTGGCATACATCCTGCCATTAATGGATACATGCCCCACCTAGCAGTGTGTAATAACTTCTGTATTGGTCCATAGATTGGAAAGCCCTCTCATTCCTATATTAATACACATTAAAAAGGAGTCAGAAACTTACCAGGTTCTGGTGTGGCTTCTGCCTCTTCTGTTACTGTTGCTGATTCCTCGGTGGGCTGTTCTAGGCAGGGAGGGGGCATCAAGCAGCACCTCTGAGTACAGCTCTGGGATGTGCTTCAGCAGCTTCTGCTGAAAAGCCTTTTCTGGGATCGGTGTCAGCAGAAGAGTCACTTCTCTGGCTTCTCAGCAGCAGTTGCTGCTGGCTCCCATCAGTTCCAATGAGGGATTCTGGGGCCAGCAAGGGGCCGTCGTGGCTGACCAGGTCACTGTGTGCCACCATTAGTTCTCTGCTCAGCCCAGTACCCAGCACACCATTAAGCTCAACATAAAATGGGCATGATGTTGGTGAGTTGCCCGCGGTGTAGCTCTGGTCCCTGGTTTTCCAGTAGTTGGTCTTGAGCTGCTTAATCTACTCCCTGCACTGGTAACCAGTACAGTAAATTTCCAGCACTGCCAGTTTCTTTGCTATTTGCTGGTAATGCATGGTCATTCTTGGTACTCTTTCTAAAATCTACTGTTTTGCTGGCCACACCCCAGATATTAACCAAAATCTGGCTGTGCTCCTGTCACCCTGAAACAGCATGCTTTGTAAAGGACTTCCTCTGGTCAGCGTCCATTGCAATGCAGAAGGCTTTCCAAAGGGTTTGCAACTTGGTGGTCAGAGTATAATGGAAGGGTTAAACACTGACTTGTTGAGAGGCTGCACTACAATAAGGGGGGTTGCTTCTGTTTCCCTGGAGTCGATTGGTGATTCTTGGGATAGAGAAGTTGTCCCATGGGATTATGGGATACTTTTTGTGGACTCCCAGGACCCAAGTCCAGGGTGGGACTGCATCTACACTGCAAAGTGATAGGGCTTGAACCCTGGGTCCTGGCTTGATTTATGCTCAAACCCTCCACCCTCACGGGGTCCTAGGACCCTGAGTCCGAGTCCAAGCTCAAATGCCTTGTGTGTAAGATGGAAAGGAGGGTTGGGCTCAAGCCTGGGCCCAGGCTTACATTGCCATGTAGACATTCCTTTAGGATGAAATACACTTTCAGAGCTTTACCTTGCAAATGACATTTACATATGGAGCATTCACTGTATCCTACTGTACAACATCTTCACCTTCTGCAAACACTTCATTCACCTGTAAAGTTTTGGTAATTTAGGGTGTTTTTAGCATCAGATTCATAAGACATTGTCATAACTTCCTTTCTTAAAAGACCAGCTATAACAAATTGAAGCCTACAGCTACAAGAAGTGGGTTTTTCCAATCCATGATGGACCACTTTCTCTTTAAATGCCAGAGGTTCCCACTGTCACTAATATCTTTTAATGATGATGCCAAGAGGAAACATTGCAATTCGTAATGGATTTTTTCCTGTCAATTTCCATTCAATGACACACTCTGGGCTCATTCGCTGATCTTCCTTTAGCTCATCAGAAGTTCAGCCATAAGCAATTTTCTAAACTTTCTGCATCAGAGATGGCAGTGTTTGCAATTCTCCAGCCACAGCCACTTATCTGCTTTATTTCACCAGCACTCTTATCTATCTGTCAATTTATCTTCTTTCACTCTTGGTTAATGCAGAGTTTACATGTATATTCTTTATACTGGACATCTATTTTAGATAGTGCATAAGAATTCTCAGGTTCTTATTCAGTGGCGGTTTCAAGTAGAAATCTTTTTTTGTTGTTGTTGTTGCAATATCTCCCTCTGGATTTTTGCATCTTAGTAGAGACTAGATGTAGGTGATTGGAATAGCAATTGGTGTAGAAAAAAACTCAGAACTAGCTGAGATCAGAATGTTTAAAGAAATATATTGTATATATGTATGTGTATGTACCCCATGGTGGATCAGTGACCAAAGGGTTAATACAGGCACCTTTGGCCACTGTTGTTCATGGGAGCTGGGAGGATAAAAAGGCTGGGAAGCAGAGGGATGGGGTGGTTACAAGAGGAGTAAGCTTGCTAGAGAAAGTAGCTCTTGCTGGCAATCTACTCAAGAGCTGCCCAGAGACAACAGCCCAGGAGGCAATGAACTGACTAACAGGCTGGAGAGCTTGCAGAGATCCAGGGGAAGGTAGGAAGAAGCTCAGGCCCTTGTCAGAATTGAAGAACACTAACCCTGCTTATCTACCTCGAGGGCCCTGAGCTGGCATCCAGTGGAGTGGGTGGGCCTGGGTTCCCCTACTGACTTGGTAGTGAAGGAAGGGTTTTTCACACTTCTGGGCACCAGGGATAGACTGACAGTCGCTCTAGGCTATTTGATCCCATGGGCTATACCACACTTGGCCAAAGGGGGTGCCGTTGCACTGATGCACTGCCTCACGTATACCCTTAGCTCAACCAAGGAATGTTCAGTCCAAAACATTTCCTTGCCTTTGCTTTGATTTCCCATCAAAATTACTGGAAGTTAGAAGTAGGACTGGCAACTTTGGTTGGGCCAGAATCAGTCTTTAAATCCAACAAGGCTCTGGGCCTCCATGGTCCAGGGATGTGAAGAGAATTTGGACGTGGCTCTGAGTTGGAAAGTCCCAACCAGAGTACACAGCCTTTTAAGATAGTAGCTGGCTTTGTAAAAACTGCCAAGTTCAGTGGGACCCTGTGGGAGTCTTGATGGAATAAGATAAAATTAGAGCCTTTGGATTAGCCCAGAGGATGAGGGAGAGATACACAGGAAATGGAGAAGAAACAAAGGTCAAGCTTTGATGGCTAAAAGCCAGAGACCTGGTTGCACTCTTGTGGGAGGAGAGGGGGTATGGTCAGAAATGAAATTTGGAGAGGTCAGGTAAGGGAAGAATGAGATCAGAAGGAGGCTGTCTGGTTGCTTTGGGAGAAAGGAAACAAAAGAGCGGTAGGGAAAGGGAGATCACAAAAGATTTTGATTAAGCTCTCTTTCACAGCGTTCAGACATATGGGGACTTATGACTTATCAATCTGAAACTCTGAACCTTGTGTAGATTTGCACATCTCTAATTATAATGACATTTTTCTACAAATTTATTTTAAAAAAAGAGAAAGGAATAGTTGCTGCTAATGTTTCTGGAGACACAATAGTTATGCTTGACTTTGCCCACCCCCAGCCATGTATCTATCTACGCAGTATATACAAAGGAGAAAAAGTGATATAAAGCAGGGCTACTCACAGAGCTGTGTCATTGCCAGAGACTTATTCAACTTTTGGAGAAACTTCTTTTAAAATAATGAATTGCTGCTGTAAGTCTGCTTTGCCATACATGAAAAACCAGGAATAAAGCTGATAATAGGAGCTAATGCCTTTCAATTGATTGACTTACCTAACATTAGTGGGGTCTGGTCAGTACTGCCCACATTCGGTTGGCTCAGAAACTTCATTTCTTATTAATGCTCCATCCCAAATAATTCCCTTTCTGAAACAACTTGCATTCTTATAATTGTTTCAGACTGGCAGCCATATCACATTTCTGCTCTGCAGATTTTAATTCCTGCTCCAAGGGTTTAATATAAACCAAAGTGACACCTAAAAAAATGAAAAGTAAATCATACAAAATGTTTTCTATTAACCTTTCATAAGTAGCTCCCTCATTATGTAAAATAAATGGTAGGTCTTTAAACCCAGAAGACTTCTGTTTAGACATAAATACCGTCTTCCCTATAGCACCTTGCATTGCAGCTAAAATGGGAGTCTGCAATCCTGAGTTCTGTTTATGGCTTTGTTACTGACATTTTTGTGTGTCTTAATTTTAGCTTTCCCAGCACAGAGGAAGGCAGACTGGCTTCCTAAAGATAAAGACTCTCCCTCAAAATTCAGATCAGGCAGTGCCTTTACACATGAAGATAAAGTTCTGTTGCTATAATCTGGTTGTTTAAGACATTGGTTATCTCTTTCATTTGCTGTACATATAGCTCAATATCATAATTTTATTTCCAAAAGCTGTATCCTCCCAAACCTTTCCTAATAAAAGTGCTACCTTGTGGGATACAATTTGGTAACTTGAGAAGGGATCTAACCTCTGAATTTTATTAATTCTGCAACTAGCCTAGATGTTGCTTATTTGCTGGAGATTTTCAGGTAGAGGCACCAGGTGCTAATCTGGAAATCTAATTGAGGGATCATTTACACCAAGGGCTGCAGCGTTAACCATATAACATAATTCCTTGGATAGGCACAGGAAAATTATCCATGAAACAAAAATGTCTTCGCGTAAGACTCTGACTCTAATACACAATTTTTAAAAAGTGTCATTTTTTAAAACAAACCCATGACTATTTTTGCATCCAGACAACACCCCTTCCAAAAGGATTTCACTAGACAATCTAATCTATTCCAATGGCCTTATTTAACTGAATTATATTTTCAAAGTTAGCTTAAATAATCACTTTTAGTACAGATGGAATGATAGTTTTACCTTAAACATAATATTACAAGGGGATTACACTTTAAAGGAATTTCACTTTATAGACACTGAGAAGTTATCCTCTTCTTAATTGGCCTTCACCCACAATAGCAATGGGAAAATCTAACTTCAGTGTATCTTGATCAGACATTGCAGCCACTTGCATATTGTGATGAAGTATACCCTTATTGTCATATCTTACACACTTTTGTTATGTTTTTTTCAAGATATACCTTATAAGGCATTTGAAAACTCATAATTTGCTGGTCAGTATTGTCCTGATAAAATATGTGGGGCAATATTGTATGTGAAGTTATAAGATTCCCCATATGATATTGTCAACACATGTTCCAAACCCCACATCCCTGCCTTGGCAGAAGTCAGCAGACAGGTCTGTCTTGAACAAAAGAGTGTATTTTTGCCTTAATTTAAGAAGTAAACAGGGTCATCAAGCAGGAAGGGAAACAAAGGAAGCTCAAATAGGTAGAAAAAACAGCAGGGAACATCCGCCCACGTCGTTTTTTGTCTCCTAGTTCCCAGCTGGAACTATTTTTCAAGAGGGGGACTAAGAGCATAAAAACAAGGGGCAAACACTGAAGATACCCCCATCCCCTCTGTCTGTCACTGGCATTGTACCTAAGAAGATCAAGGAAAACAGCCACTGGATTTGGCTGGGGGTAGGGCAGGGACAGTCCTGACTTGAAGAGTTTGCTCAGTAGCCTTACTGGAAGCATGTGGTGAGAAATTTTGTTTAAATCTCCTACAGTTTAAGTTAGGCACTAGTAAGCGTTTCATCTTTATTTTTCTTGTAACCTTTTCTGAGTTTTGTTTTTAAAGTGTATTTCCCTCACCAAGGGACTTTATATGCTCAACCTTATGCAGGCAGAAGAGCCAGTGACTTCAGTAGGACTTTTGCCCTCAGGAAAAACTGTATAATCAAACCCAAAGTTTAGTCTTTCAGACTTTGTTTTAATAATCCCAAATTGTCATGTGTGACATTCATGTTCTATCACTCTTTCCATGGACTTAAGAAACATAAACTGAATTAAACTGATCTACGTTTTTGTAGTAATATGACCACTAAGGGCTGGAGTGTATTACAGTGAGGCAGGCTTGCACTGGGGGTAGGGTACAGTTTGTACGGCCCCAAAGACATTCTGGCTCCTGGGGACACCCTGCGGCATAGGGAGTGAGTACATTACCTTGCTGCACCCTGTTAAGGAGGTGAAGTCAAGGCCACCTACTCTCCACCTTGTGTTGATTAGTGTCCCCTAGGAAATAAGGGCAGCAGACCCTGAGCACTGGGACTTCAGTTCTGCCTAGCTTTACACAGGCCATATGAAAGGTAGTGGTGGGGAACTTCCCTCCTCTGTATTGTACCCATGTAAAAGCTAGCCAGAATCTAGCCCTAACATTATTGGATCTTGTTTCCTTGCTTTTTAACCATGGCAGGTTTCCTAGCCTGAGTTTGGAGGCATTCTAATACCCCCTAGTAGTTTGGCCTCTCATTGTGGTTTCCTATCACCAGAAAAACTCTGCATAGATTTGTTTTTTGTAAATCATGCTATGTTTATTCTGTTCTAATTTCCAAACTAAAATTTATTCTCCTTGTGACTCACCTATATTGAAATCTGAAGCACTTGCTGTCAGGGGACTTGAAAATCTTGCCAGTTTTCACTGTCTTGCTTTGAGTTACATGTTCCAACTTGGAAGAAGAAAACAGAGGGGAGATGGATACACACACACAGAGAACATGAAACAATGGGTTTATCATACACACTGTAAGGAGAGTGATCACTTAATAGAGAACATGAAACAATGGGTTTATCATACACACTGTAAGGAGAGTGATCACTTGATCTTAAGTGATCACTCTCCTTACAGTGTGTATGATAAACCCATTGTTTCATGTTCTCTGTGTGTATATCCATCTCCCCTCTGTTTTTTCCACCAGATGCATCCGATGAAGTGAGCTGTAGCTCACGAAAGCTTATGCTCTAATAAATGTGTTAATCTCTAAGGTGCCACAAGTCCTCCTTTTCTTTTTGCGAATACAGACTAACACAGCTGCTACTCTGAAAACTATATCCACTGCATCCCCAGAGGTAGGCAGTTATATGAAGAAGAATTTATAGATGAGCTGGTCTCTGCAAGCTGGTTTAAAGAAATCTGTCCTCCTTTAGCAGACTGATGATTCATTTGGCCAGGACTTTCAGGATGGGATGGGGCACCCGAGGAGGATCTATATTAAAAGAAGCAAGACTTTCTGCAAGCTTAGTCTGAAGCTCCTTTACAGTTGGCACTTTTCCTTGGGGGCAATGGTGTGGAGGGGAGGAAGAAAGCAAAATAGAAATGTCCTATTTTATGGGTGTAGAATATTTTGGACATCCTGATTTCATGCTCTGATCCCTCCAGAGGCAGAGTCTCTTCTAATATTTGTACCATCATTTGAAGATGCCTGTCAAAACCTTTTTAACCTTCTATCCACATCCTCTTCAAAATCTAAGCTTGCTATAGCAGCCATTTTTCATTTCGTTTATCCCTTTAACTTTATTTTCCTTTTTAAAGTGTCTGACTTTTTGAGAAGTTTCCATTTTTAGCATTTCTATTCCCTGCATAGCCTTATCTCTGACCCACATTATATCATTCTCTAGACTTGTGATCTTTTTCACTAAGCCTCAGTGAGAAGATTTGTTTCCCTCCCTTGCCTTGGTTTGAACATTTTAAAATTAGTTTGGAGCATTTTTTAAAAATTCATTCTGACCCATTTCCAGTCTCTCCTGAGCCCATTTCATGTCACTTGGAATGTGCACTAAGGATTATTCTTATTACACTGTTCAGTCTTTATGTTGCCTAGTTAGCCATTTAATTAATAACTTTTTGTTAAAGAATAGTGGGGAGGGGAAAGAGATCCAACTTTAACCCAGGGCCCAGGAATATGTAGTGACATAAATGACTCTTTCTACCTGCCATTTCATTTCAGGACCCTGTATAATCACACACGAAAGTTGTTGGCTCTTTCAACTGTGCATCACGTTATAGCAATTTTCATCAAAGATCTCTACTCACTTCTGTAAATTGGACCTTCATACCCCTCTCTGACACATGGAGCCTACAAAATCTTTGAGAATTTATCAAAGCCTGTGACCAGATACTGGATGCTGTGGCTTTGGCTCCAAGGGTATCAACTCTGTCTCTTTTCAGAGTAGCAGCCGTGTTAGTCTGTATTCGCAAAAAGAAAAGGAGTACTTGTGGCACCTTAGAGACTAACAAATTTATTTGAGCATAAGCTTTCGTGAGCTACAGCTCACTTCATCGGATGCATTTGGTGGAAAATACAGAGGGGAGATTTATATACACACATAGAGAACATGAAGCAATGGGTTTTATCATACACACTGTAAGGAGAGTGATCACTTAAGCTGAGCCATCACCAGCAGCGGGGCGGGGGGGGGGGGGAGGAGGAAAACCTTTCATGGTGACAAGCAAGGTAGGCTATTTCCAGCAGTTAACAAGAACATCTGAGGAACAGTGGAGGATGGAGTGGGGGGGGGGAGAAATAACATGGGGAAATAGTTTTACTTTGTGTAATGACTCATCCATTCCCACTCTCTATTCAAGCCTAAGTTAATTGTATCCAGTTTGCAAATTAATTCCAATTCAGCAGTCTCTCGTTGGAGTCTGTTTTTGAAGTTTTTTTGTTGAAGGATAGCCACCCTCAGGTCTGTAATCAAGTGACCGGAAAGATTGAAGTGTTCTCCAACTGGTTTTTGAATGTTATAATTCTTGACATCTGATTTGTGTCCATTTATTCTTTTACGTAGAGACTGTCCAGTTTGACCAATGTACATGGCAGAGGGGCATTGCTGGCACATGATGGCATATATCACATTGGTAGATGCGCAGGTGAACGAGCCTCTGATAGTGTGGCTGATGTGATTAGGCCCTATGATGGTGTCCCCTGAATAGATATGTGGACAGAGTTGGCAACGGGCTTTGTTGCAAGGATAGGTTCCTGAGTTAGTGGTTCTGTTGTGTGGTGTGTGGTTGTTGGTGAGTATTTGCTTCAGATTGGGGGGCTGTCTGTAAGCAAGGACTGGCCTGTCTCCCAAGATCTGTGAGAGTGATGGGTCGTCCTTCAGGATGGGTTGTAGATCCTTGATGATGCGTTGGAGAGGTTTTAGTTGGGAGCTGAAGGTGATGGCTAATGGCGTTCTCTTATTTTCTTTGTTGGGCCTGTCCTGTAGTAGGTGACTCTGTCTCTGTCATGTGTAAATAGGAAATCTTACCACTGAATTCCTACATGTAGAACAATGCCTGTTATCCCCACTGTATTCAGATGTGATTTTTTTAAACTAGTGACTTGATTTACAAATTCTCAGTGAGAAATAAACCTTCACCATATGCACATGACAGATGTCCCATTTTAAATAACCTTTGATCATTATTGCATTATTGCAACTTAGCTCCAGTTTCACCAATTAGTTAGGAGAGCCTTTTTATCCTTCTTTATTTTTGTACTGCGAAGGTTTTTATAATGGGTCAGCTGAGCTCTCTCTTTGAACTAGCACTACTGAACCTAGCACAGCTCCTGTTGGTCTGGCTCAATCTCTAATTAGAAAATATTTTCTTGCTATTTAAACACTCACTGACCATCAAGTGCAACCTTTTCAGTACACTGATTAATCATCTAATCAAACTGCTTTTTGCCAGATCCTGTTAAAACAGTTAAAGGGTTTACAGCATTTGTGTCATTTTCATTAAAACGTTTTCCACTTGCAAATTTCTCTGTGTTTGAAATGGAACGTCTCTGAGTTCTGCTAACCTGACCTTGAGGGAAGAGATTTTTATTGACATATAGTATGCCTTACAACATGGCACTAGAGAAGCTCTGACCCTGTTCAGGAAAGATTAAGTCATCTGGAACAGATGCAGAGAAGGACTGCTAGAATGATCAGGGGAATGGAAACCCTATTTTACCAGAACAGACTAAAAGAGCTGGCTTGTTTAGTCCAGCAAAATGAAGCCTGAGCAGGGATAAATATATGGGGGAAGGGAAACCTATTTAATCTAAAGGCTAATATTGGCACAAGAACTAATGGGTATAAACTGGCCGTGAATACATCTAGGCTGGAAACTAGAAGGATTCTAACTGTCCAGAGGAGTGAGGTACTGGAACAGCCTCCCAACAGGAGTAGTGGGGGCAAGAAACTGAACTAGTTTTAACATGGAGCTTGAAACATTTATGAATGGAGATTATATAACAGAGTGGCCTGCAATAGCAGGGAATTGGATTTGATGATCCAGGAGGTCCCTTCCAGTGCTATGTTCTTTCCTGGAAGTGGGCATGTGAATACATCTTGTCTGGTTATTCTGTATCATTCTTTATGGCATGGAATAACTTCCCTTCAGTAGATTTGCTATAATGCATATTTAGGTGGAGACATTATTTGTTGAGAAACCTTTTCCACCATAAGTGACACATGCAATATGAATATCCCCTTTTATTCCCCAATTCCTACCAACTTCCCTCCCTAAAACAAAACAAAAACCTGTATCCTAAGCAGAGTTTTGACCCTGCAAAGGGACAAGTGGCAGAGACTCCAGGAGTCTATTTGCTATTGATTTTACGTGGAAGGTGCTCAGATAGTACAGTGAAGGATAGCAGTGTAAAATTCTAAGATACAAGATAGATAGAACTAAAAGTATGACTATACTAGATGGGTCATAATGTTTCTTTAATTCATTTCTGAAAGTAAAAAAAGCTCCTTCAGTGGCCTTCTAAAGATACTATATGTCACTATTTCAGAATGGTACATTTGCGCGACAGCTAATCGGTATTGACAAGGGACGCTGAGAGGTTTGTAGTAGGCCATGACCATGGGGTGAGTATTGTAGTTTATTTATCATGGTATGCAGACATTTTTGATAGGCTAGTTTTTGTAGTATCTAATTTCTGTGCCAAAAACTCATTTAATTTACAGTCATGTTGCTACCTGTTTGGTGCAGTGGCATCCTTGTTCTATGCTTAAGAGATGACTAATAATACAATGGAGAGCCATTTCTTAAGCAAGGTGGAGGTAAGCTCCCATAATGTAGAAAGTTATTACAGCCTTTGCTGTTTCGATGAAAGGACTATTCACATCGTTACCTTTTCTATAATTATTAATGTCAATAAAATGAATTGTATCATCCTTGCTCTATTCCATTTTGAATTTAATAGAGATTATAATGAAATCTTCATAGTAAAACAACTTACCAGGAGGTCGAGAGAGCAAAAAATAAAATGGGAATGGAAATCATCTAAATGTCCTTTTCTTTTTCATTTATGATAATAGCACTTCAAGATGGAAAATGTGCTGGGTGCAGATTACGAGAGATTGGGAGGAGAACATGAATACAGCATAAAACATTGAGAACCTGTAGATACCTTTGCAAAACATTGCTAAGAACTCTTCATTGTGTGACTTGGCAGTGTTGTAAATTTTGTGTTGGCTTAAGTGCTTTCAGAATGACTATCTTTTTATTAACTCTATGAATGTTTTCATAATACCTTGAACTCACAGTTTTCATTGCTGCAACAGCATCTTCCTGAAAGGTTGAACAACTGGCGAGGTAAAAGCTATTAAGGCACCAAAGCAACCCACAAACTTTTAACCTGCAAAGCCTGCAAAAACTTGACTTGTTTAATTATTAAACACTTAAGAAAAAATGTTAAAAATATTATCATTGTGTACGTACTGTGTGGTCTGAGCTAATTTACTTGTTTTCACTTAAAAAAGAAGAGTATTTTGCTTTTAGCAACGTTAGTTGAGTTTTTAGTAGACCTCAAATGTTGTGAATTGAAGAATCACAAAGCACCCACTTAGATTTCCTTGAAAAGGAAATTTAATTTTTGTGTTTTGTTTTGTTCAGAGTATTAAACTTTAGGGAACTAACATCTGTTAAGAGCATTCAGCCAGCTCAGAACCTAGCATCTTCCTGCAATTTTTCAGATGCAGCCAGATGTGATTAGACAGCTGAAGGGAACAAGATGCAACACGATTTCATCTTTGAGTGTTCCCAGAACTCACATGGACTACAGTTCAATTCCAGAATGTATTTCAATCCCTTAGTGCCAACCCTGCAAGATACAGAGCAACGTAGACTTCAGTGGGCACTGAGGTCACTCATCACCTTCCAGGACTGGGCCTTTTGCTGCTGAAGTAAATACATTTTGTAAAGCACGAACTACCAAGATCAATATATTGTGTTTTTTTAAGCATAACTAACATCAGAGAGAGATGTTTGTACCTGCTGTACTGATCTGCAAGAAGCAAATGTATTACTTTTTCTAATAAACAATTTTATATGAGTGACAAATAGATTCTAAGCAGTGTGCCACCATCTGGCCCTTAGAATCTGTATAAAGGGGAAATAATATTTTCCCCACTCACCTCTTCTGTGGCTTTCCTGCTTTTTTAATGCAGGCATGTGGAGAGGGCAGATGTGCTTAGCCTATACCTTCCCACTCCAACAAACGGGCAGGGAGTTGTTCCACCTCCCTATTCCCTGTATGCACCTGACAGTGCAGCTAAGCTGGTGATCATGAAAGAGGGACAGGCCCAACAAAGAAAACAACAGAACGCCACTAGCCATCACCTTCAGCCCCCAACTAAAACCTCTCCAACGCATCATCAAGGATCTACAACCTATCCTGAAGGACGACCCATCACTCTCACAGATCTTGGGAGACAGACCAGTCCTTGCTTACAGACAGCCCCCCCCAATCTGAAGCAAATACTCACCAGCAACCACACACCACACAACAGAACCACTAACTCAGGAACCTATCCTTGCAACAAAACCCGTTGCCAACTCTGTCCACATATCTATTCAGGGGATACCATCATAGGGCCTAATCACATCAGCCACACTATCAGAGGCTCGTTCACCTGCGCATCTACCAATGTGATATATGCCATCATGTGCCAGCAATGCCCCTCTGCCATGTACATTGGCCAAACTGGACAGTCTCTACGTAAAAGAATGAATGGACACAAATCAGACGTCAAGAATTATAACATTCAAAAACCAGTTGGAGAACACTTCAATCTCTCTGGTCACTCGATCACAGACCTAAGAGTGGCTATACTTCAACAAAAAAGCTTCAAAAACAGACTCCCAACGAGAGACTGCTGAATTGGAATTAATTTGCAAACTGGATACAATTAACGTAGGCTTGAATAGAGAGTGGGAATGGATGAGTCATTACACAAAGTAAAACTATTTCCCCATGTTATTTCTCCCCCCCCAACCCCACCCCCCACAGTTCCTCTGATATTCTTGTTAACTGCTGGAATTAGCCTACCTTGCTTGTCACCATGAAAGGTTTTCCTCCTTTCCCCCCCCTGCTGCTGGTGATGGCTTATC
Organism: Dermochelys coriacea; assembly: GCF_009764565.3. Lineage (NCBI taxonomy): Eukaryota > Metazoa > Chordata > Testudines > Dermochelyidae > Dermochelys > Dermochelys coriacea. The sequence goes on from NC_050069.1 coordinate 201,229,520, forward strand.
TTAAGTGATCACTCTCCTTACAGTGTGTATGATAAACCCATTGTTTCATGTTCTCTGTGTGTGTGTATATAAATCTCTCCTCTGTTTTTTCCACCAAATGCATCCGATGAAGTGAGCTGTAGCTCACGAAAGCTTATGCTCTAATAAATTTGTTAGTCTCTAAGGTGCCACAAGTACTCCTTTTCTTTTTATGAAAGAGGGTAGTAAACTGCTTTTGCTTCCATGGGAAACATGGAGGGAGCAGGAGAAAAATTTGCACCTCAGAGAGGCTATCCCATTAAATGCCCCCTTACTGGGATCAGACAGCAATACAGAAACCTATACACTAGCCCTAGATGTATAATGAATATATTACATACTCCTACATACATACTTTAACAACATTTTGGAAGTATAAATGCCTTGTAAAGAATTCAGTATTAGACAATATTTTTTATCGCTCTTCAAACATGTAATGTGGCCCAAGGCACCCAAATTTAAAATGTATGTATTGGTCCCTCAATTGCAACAGCAAATATTTCATTTAGCATAAGTGGAGATAAACAAATGTCTTGAAGTTTTAGCTTCCATTTAGACTAGAGAGTCAAAAACAAGCTTATTTTTGAAAAAAAATCTTGAGGAGTTGGAATGAGGAACGAGAAATAAAGTGTGTATGATATTCAGCAACAAATGAGTATCTTAGCTTATCCACTACCAAAATTCTTTTCTGGATGTTGAGCAAGTTCCAGTTAGTAGTCTGACATATTGTTGGTGTCTTTTGAAATCATTAGCACATTAATAATGTACCTGTAGAGTGAGATATTTTAAGTGGCTCTGTAGTGTGACATGCAGGAAAATGGAGAAATTGATTCAAGAGTTTGTTGCATTATATACCTAGCTTTGAGTACAACTATAATCTCCCTTTATTCTATAAAAGTACATGATTATTGTAAATAGCACTGCAGTGCTCTTACTTTCCACGACAATGGAATCCAATATAAATATTTTTATCTGACTACAAGTGGCTTTAAACATCTCAACAGTCTTTAAAATTGTACGCACTATATGTTTCTTTCACACTAATTTTATTTTAATTTTTTGTAAAGATTTTTAAGACACATTGAAAGCAGATTAATATATAGCACAAGAACCCTGCTTTCAATTGGCAAGTTCAATCCTAACAATTTTACGCTGTTCTTTGATAGCAAAGAACCCAATATTACAGACATTTATTTGCTGCAAACAAATTTTATGTTTGTCACACGTAAGACTGAAAACACCACAACCGCTGTTTGATTCAATCTTTAACCATATTTGCGTGGTAAGTGAAAGCTTAAATAAATGAGGCATCTTTCAAATTCATCTTCAGATGCCATTTAGGGAACATTAAGAATAAATTAAAAAATAAAAGACTGAAGTGCTGGGATTTTAGCTTACAGCAAAGTTATCCTTTTAAAGTCAAGAATCTGTTTTTTGAATCTCTCTAAGATGCACAGCTGGGCAGTTCAATAAGTCCAGGAGGGAGTAAGAAGCAATGCTTATCAGACATTTACTAGGAGTGCTTTTATCTCTTTGGCACTTCATTCAGTGAGACTGTGTATACAGAAGACAGATTGGTGTTTAGGCTCCCAGTGGACCACATAATATTCCTCTTTCTGCTATCTTCAATGACTTCAATAAGAAAAATCTGCCAGTCTCTTTTTAGAATGGTTCACTGGAAAATGGTATTTTGAAGAATGAGCCAAGAAGAAATTTTAAGACTGGAGTTTAGGAAACTGTTCACTTTTTCTTACCTATCAACCCTGCCACCATCACCAAGGCATTGGAATAACTTAAAATAAATAAAATTGCAGATGTAACAGTAGCACTAACATCTTCTTTGGTTTCTCTCTGAGGTAAGCCTGAGTGGTGGTTTGTTTTTTTTTTAAATTCATTTGCCTAATCTTCTGAAATATTCCAAGGTGGATGCTATGGAAGACACGGGTCTTGTATGTGTTTCTGAAGGCAGTGATATTCATGATAGCCTTACACTCTTCTGGGAAGAGTTCCATGACTATGGACTTCCTCTGATCTTTGCTGCCACAAGCTTTACTCATTTGGTTTGCAGTTCCAGAGAAGCACAGTTGTCAGGGCCAATCATGGTCTTTGTGAGAGACTCCCCAAGGATACATCTACGTTGTGATAAAAGACCCACAGCATGGTTGGGGCTGACCCGGGTCAGTGGGCTCAGGTTGTGGAGCTATAAAATTGCAGCAAAGATGTTTGAGTTTGGACTGGAGCCTGGGTTCTGAGACCCCATGAGTGGGGAGGGTCTCAGAGCCCAGGGAACAGCCCAAGCGCGAGTGTCTACACTGCTGCTTCTAGCCCCTCAGCCCAAGCCCAAGCTCAGGTCTGAGACTCAGTGCTGAGGGGGTTTTCTTGCAGTCTAGGTGTACCCTAAAAAGAGCCTGGGCCCATTTGGTGAGGGGCTTGAAAATCAGCATAAGGGTCTTGAATCTGGTCTTGTAGTGAATAGGGAGCCCAAGAAGCTAGTGTAGTGCTGTGGTGATGTTCACCTGAGCCTGTTGTATTAACAAATGCCCCCAAATTATGAGTTTTTACTATTTAAGAATTGCCCAGGCATCGAGATTTTTTAGAAAAGATAGGACACAGATCTGAGATTCACAAAACGAAACAAAATACTCAGTCTAATGGCAAAATTTCTTCAGAGTTGCCAAGTACTCTGAGGAAACTCAGAATTTCTGCAGCCTTTTGTAAGTGAGCACTGAAGAGACTTTCCTTTTGAGTGATGAATTCAAATATAAATATCAAATATTAAGATACCATATTACATTGTCAGATACCATAGGAAAAATAGGGAACCAGACTGAATCAATAATTGTGATTAAATGAAGTTATATATGTAAAAAGGAAGTGATACAAGTTAGGGCAAAATATTGTAAACATTAATGATGCTTTTACCTCATGAGCAATCCTGGTAGGAGAGAAGGGGGTTGCACTCATATTGATTTTTTTAAAATTTAGTGAAGAAGTATGGTTAATATTTGCAGTCAAGCATGCTTATGCTATCAAGTTAGGGAATACACCTGTGATGAAAGAGGAAGTAAATTAAAGGAACTGAAACCAAATAGTGTGTTTATAAGGACACTTGGTCACAGAGTGAAATAATCAAAAATGTAACTCTTTGATCAGTAATGCACAGACAGCTCAGCGATACATACCAAGGTCCCCCCATTGTTGTAAAACAAGGAGAACAGAAATGGAAGATTTGTACAGATGGAAACTGACTTGTGGAGATATGTTGCTGACTGGAGCAAACCAGCCACTCTTCAATGTATGTCCCAAGATGGTGGTACAAACAGCTACAGCCTAACTTGTCTTAAGCAAGCTGGTATGAGAAAAGCAAAGGGACTGGAAAATTCCAGCCCCAGTTGCAAAAACTCAGAGGTGATGCCTCATTCCTTAATTGGATAGTAAGAGAGGACAACTCTCATTTTGGTTGGATATTTTGAATCTTCATCAGAAGAATGGGGCAGTGTCTAACCGGTCCATGTCAGCATCTTCAAGAAGAGGAAACAAGTTGGACTACTGAGCAGAAATGGGATAAAACGACCTGTCTCCTTCAGTACATTGTTTCCCAAAAGCTGAAGACACCTGGAAGGGAGAAAAATGAGGTCCTGGGGCTGGCCACTTGGGCGTCCTTCTAGTGGTATCAAGTACCTATCTCAGATAGGCACCTTTAACTGTCTCTGTCTATTTTCCAGCAATTTAGATTGCCTGTTAGTATGCCAGGAAAAGACTATGGTCACATCCATCCTTCACTCAATATGTATTTACAGTGTCCACTCCTGCTGTGAACAGTAACTGAGCTGAAAGCTGATGGCTGAGCAAGGATCTGGTGATAAGTATAACACAGACTTTTTCTTGGGTGACAACCCAAATCAGATGGTAGACTGTTTCCTAAAACTGAGTACCTAATTAGTAGAGAAGTGTATATGAAAGTGTATGTGCTTTAATCATTGTCACAGAATTCCAGTGCATGTCCTTGTTTTGTAGCAGAGTTCAATCTAGCATGTTGAAAAATAGCTTTGAAACCGAACAAGTTACTGTTAACTAAGATTGTGAAACACTACATGTGTCTACCATTGTTAATAGGTTCATATAGCCTTTCAAGTTCTAGATGTATACAGACACAGAACAAAACCAAGTGTAAAAACCACTTGAAATGCACTCAGTCTATACACTTTGTCATAAACAGGGTTTCTCATAACATTTATGTTAGTTAGGAGTGCTAATCGGATCCTGGGTCTAATGTAATTCGTTGGGATGTAGGTTAAAAGGGTTGAGTACTGTAGATCCATTGGGAAGGAAATCGGGTTGAATTCTCAGGAAAGTAATTGACCAAATTGTTTTAGGCTTTAGCTTTATTGTTTTTCCTCTGTTTTGTTAGCAACACCATTGTTGGCACAAGTGGGACCCAGGATGGTAGAATATTCTTTTCTATTGTGGTTGTATTATCTGATTCTGAAAACCTGGATAGTTATTGTATTGATAAATTTTCTAGTTTGTTAGCAAAACCATAGTCCAATATTATTTTTGCCATTGTTATACCTTATCTATTAGTTGCTACTGTTAAGGATCATAACAAAACTCTCTATAAAATTAAATTCACCTTGAGTACTTTTCTTTCATTAAGCAATCTAAATTCAGAGATCCCTAAGAAAGGTGATACGCATGATCAGTTAAGCATTTTGTTTAACTAAGGTTTGTTTCATATCCTATCTTTCTTACACTGTGTTGTTTTGCAGGTTGTCCTCCAGTATTTTGGATAATTTGATGGTCCAGGGCTGTAGAGGCAATATTTAGTCCATAGAGACCATTGCTATGATAGACTGCATAGATACATTAAATATGGAGGAAAAATAACTCAGAGGAAAAAAATTCCCATGCATTTTCATGTGTTTTTTCTCTCTGCAGCTCTATCCCATTTCAAAACAGAAAAGCTTTTTAATGCCATCAAAATTTCCCTTTGAAAATCTGTGATTGGTGTATGTGTGTATCAGTGCTATATGACATATAACGTGTCTTAAAAATAAAAGTGTATTATCAATTGAAAACAGTGACAAATGATTGTTTTACTAAAGATATCAATAATGCAAGGAAATTTAGAGTGTAAGGAAAATCCACCAAAAGTAATGAGCAAAATGAACAAATTTATATGTGGAAGAATTAGTACAAATAGGTAGCATAAGATACCTGAGAAACATACATGTTCTGTTTGGTGCATTGGGTTAACACATGAATTTCTTTCTGTAGGTCAGAGTTCTACTCATATGAGCTATTCTGTTGAAGTTACCTAGTGAAATTAAAAGAAAATGTACTCTTAGTTATACAGTTGTAAACAAGGGGTAGATCCATTAGTTTCAACAGAGTTATGCCACAATTACACTGGTGAACTAATATTACAGTCCATTTAAATTTGTTTATGCTAACAATACTTTTCCAAAAAATAAGTAAATAACCCTGTGGAACTCATTGCCACATGATATTATAGAAACAAATAGTCTAGTATGATTCAAAAAAGGGTAAGACATTTATATGAAAAATAGAAATACAGCTAAAACAGCTAGAATTACAGGGTCAGATTCTCAGCAACACTGAGTTTGGATTTCACACAGCTCAGAAAAGCAGAGGATGGAGGGAGTTGATTTTCTGCAACCTTTCTGCTCCCACAGTCATAGACTAATAATCTTTTTTATTGAGCCTGGGCTGGCATAGAACTAACATAGCCGTGCCTATGCCAACTACCCCTTCTCCTGAACTTGGTGTTGGGGATATCTTGGGGCATGCTGGAGACAGGATGAGGAGTCGGATGAAGTGCACCGATTTCCAGCAATCCCCACCAGTATGATGCCCTTTGGGGGATGGTTACAAGCCAAGGCAGCCTAGAGAAGCCCTGATTCTGCTCTTATTTGTGTAAGGGACTGAACAGGCCCTTGGTTACTCCTAAAATCGGTAAGATGGCAGAAAATTACCTTTGTTTCCCTCTTCATAAGCACTGAACACACTGCCATCATACCTGAGGATTCAGCCTAGGGACTATAATTCTAAAAGATATTCAAGTACATCATTATTCCTAAAAGGTACTTTTTCTCTGAATCTTCCTTATCAGCCTGTGATGGGGCGCTTTCCCCACACTGCGCTCTAATAGAGCCATGGAGAGGCTGCGCAGAAGGTACCCAATCACAGATCACAGTTTTGGGCCCCCCACTACAGAAAGGATGTGGACAAATTGGAGAGAGTCCATCAGAGGGCAACGAAAATTATTAGGGGGCTGGGGCACATGACTTAGGAGGAGAGGCTGAGGGAACTGGGGTTATTTAGTCTACAGAAGAGAAGAGTGAGGGGGGATTTGATAGCAGCCTTCAACGACCTGAATGGGGGAGGGGGGGTTCCAAAGAGGATGGAGCTAGGCTATTCTCAGTGGTGGCAGATGACAGAACAAGAAGCAATGGTCTCAAGTTGCAGTGGGGGAGGTCTAGGTTGGATATTGGGAAACACTATTTCAATAGGAGGGTGGTGAAGCACTGGAATGGGTTACCTATGCAGGTGGTGGAATATCCATCCATAGAGATTTTTAAGGTCTGGTTTGACAAAGCCCTGGCTGGGATGATTTAGTTGGGGTTGGTTCTGCTTTGAGTAGGGAGTTAGACTAAATCATCTCCTGAGGTCTCTTCCAACCCTAATTTTCTATGATTCAATTGGCTCACCAGTGAACTCTAGTGGGAGGTGCTGCCTTTTATGGCTTCACATCTTTGAGAGATTCCAGAGGTAGTGATAGACAATTCTTTTCTGCATCTTATCTCCCATCTTTTTCAATTTTATCCAATAAGGGGGATTGGAAGCGTTAGCAGGGAGGTATAGACTATGGCTTTTTCACTACGTTGATGATACCCAACTCTATTTCTCAGTCTAATTCAGTTCCGCCAGTGCTATTCTATGCCTTTATCAATGTGTGGTACGGATTTGGATATAGGAGCTGGCTGAAGCTCATCCAGATAAGACTAGTTGATGGTAGTGGGAGCAACTGGAAGACTTGGCCAAGTTATACCTTCCTCCTTTAATTGGAAGTGTGTCCCTGTCCATTGTTATGAGAGTTTACAATGTGGGGGCATTATTAGACTCCTCCAGTGCTGTCAGATGACCATATTGCAGCAGTGAGTGATGTCTATCCTTTCAATTTGTGGCTAGTCTGAAGATAATGACCAGTTCTCTCAGATGTGAACCTTGCTACTATAATCCATCTTTGTCACCTCAAGATCAGACTAACGCAATGCATGAGCTTTGCTTGGGGCCACATTGTTATATCAACCTGAAACTGAGTCTGGTTCATAATGTGGATGCCCATGTTTTCAGCTGTATATTGTGTTGGAGCCCACAATGTAACGGCTCTGGGATCTACACTGGCTTACTGTCAGTTTTAGGGTGGAGTTCAAGATGTTTAGTTTTGAGCTATAAATCCCTAAATGGCTTGGGAGGTGCCTGTATATGAGACACAGAGAGAGTATGTGTCTCCCTCTCTCTCCCCATGTCCTAGGGCCACAGTAGTGGCCATCAGAGGCTCTAAAGCTGGAGTCCCAGCAGGGGATAGGCTTGGAAGTATTAGATTTTTATTGGTAAATGTCAATTTCACTTTACACACACAAACCAATGAAAACATTTCCATTGATGATCATCTAAATGTACAGATAGGCAAAGTAAGGAAAATGGTGCTTGAGAACTTACTTGAGTTTGATTTAAGGATATGTACTTTGTATATTTTAACATCTGAAGTTGACAATTTGTGTTTTAATGGTTATAAAGCTTTAATTTTTGACACCAGTGCCTACTATCATTAAATAATTACTGTCTGACTCCCCCCATAATTTCCTGCAACTGTAAAAATTTTAGTTGATAAAAGTTAAAAATTGCTTAAATATAAACGTTGATATTCTCTGTCAAAATAAAAAAAAATCAAATTTTAGCAAACGTAAATATAAGTGAGAGCTGCCAACACAGCCTCTTCCAGGAGGGCTCTTCAACTTTTGAATTCATTTCTCACTCCCTTTTGTCCCAACAGAGTGCACGTTTCTTGACATTCAGAGCTTGTTGTATAGCCCACCTCTTTGTTCTGGCAATTAGACGAGGGAGGGGCACAATAAAGGCTGGTGTTAGTGGGTGTGGCAAGCTATTGTATTGTTATCCCTGATTATCTTCTGGCTTTAGGGGTATAATTGGCTTTTTATGCTTTACTTTTAAAATATAGTGATCATGCCTAGAAAGCTTGGTTAGGAACCCTGCTCCCCCTTTTGTTATGAATCTAAACAAAGAAATGAAATAACATTAAATGAATACTTGAAAACTTGACACACACAAATGTTTTAATGACATTCCTTTTCCTTTTCTGTGTATTTGGCAATGATTTCAGTGCTTGATTTTTTTTTTTTAATACTCTGTCTGTACCATGCAATTTCAGAAGAGGGAGTATAGTCAGAGGAAAGAGGAGAAAATGAAGAGATACTGATGGCTGTAATCTTACTTGCATTACAATTCTAGTGTGTTTGGAGAGTCTTTCTGTGGAATTATAGGTTAAAAAAATCCCTGACAATGGAACAGACGAATTTGTTGTTTTTGTTCCCTCTCCCCCCACCCCATGTGAGCCTAGTTTTCAAAAAGAAACATTAAAGGTGTCTGTCTTTGTTGAAAACAAAACATGTTGGGCTCTTGTACAGAAATCAGTGTATCATTCAAAATGGATTCATATGTTAAGTATAATGTACTGTGCAGCATGATTAACTTTTTAATACATTTTAAAATTAAAAGTGATTGATATGCCATAGCACTGATAAGGGACTGTTGCACTGTAGGCAAATGCAGCTACTCTTCCAGCCGAGCTGTCTCACTAGCAGTAATTTTCTGTGTTCAGGCACCATGTAATCTTTCATGTGAAAGAAAAACACAGTGTATTTAGTAATTTGGGAGAATGGTTTAACATAGGCTGATTGCTCACTCTCCTTTTTTTTTTTTTCCCCAAAGAGGTGATGCAGCCCGTTTTCCAATCTTCTGTAATGTGACTGATTTCCCAAACTTAAAGGCAACTCTAAGAAGCCTGTGTACTAAATTTGGGCCTCCACTCTTTAGCAGTTCTGATGAAATATTGTCCAGACCAGGGCTGCTTTATCTTTTCATAACTGTTTGACTGCAAGAATCACTTCCTCTTTCATTGTTCTGTTTTCTGCTGGGTTCAGTTGTAGTTTACTTCTTGGTGCAGATCTATTCACTAATTAATAGAAATGCTGACACCATTGCTTGAGTTGTGCATCAATATCTTGGCAGTATTGTGTGTATTTGTTCTTAAATGGCAGAAGTGGTGATAGTTAGGGCCTTCAAAATCTCAAATACATATTTTTGATCATATCTTTCAGAAGCTTCCTCAATGTGCTGCACCATACTATTCCACCATTGATTATGATCCTTCCAGCAGGTCCTCCTGACTGCTTGTTCAAGACATTTTTTCCCTCTATTGCCCATTTCCTCCTCCTCTTCATAGACTTCACTTTGGCCTTCTAGTATCTAGTGCATCTGTTCTGCACTGCAACTTCTTAAATTATCTCATAATTTGATGGTATTACCTGTAATCCAATGTTGCTTTTTCATTCTCCTTAGTCCAAGTTGTTCTCCAGTAATCTCTGTGATAGACTCCCAAAAGAAAGCCCACTCTTCCTCCACTGTAGACAGCTGGTCATCTAATATGGAATATTTGTAGGAAACGCTTTTAACTATTAGTGATCACTTCATCAAGTAACTTAGCATTGAAGAATTCAGATGCAACCAATACCCATCTCTGGAACTTTATTAAATAGAACATTATAGCTGCTATTAGGAGTCAATTAGATTTCAGAGGAAGGCCAGCACACCTATATACACGTACATCCTGGATGAGTTTAGTCAAGGATTTCTGAACTAGAATGTGATGCAAAGTTGCATTGTTGCCCAATGGCTATTGAAATGTATACTTATGGGAATTGTGCTGTAACCAAATAGCTATTAAAAATAGTCCATATGTGGAAGCAAATTTTAATAGATGCACATCATTATCTGATCTTCTTTCCAGTAAGATGTGTGGCTCAAGTACCAGTTCAAATCCAGTCCTATCATGGCCAAGTCTTGCATTCATATCTCCTAAGATGATAGTATGAAGCCAGGGTGACATACTAGAGACAATGTCATCTAATGTGGTATAAAAGGCATCTTTTTCAGCATCCAGTCTGCTTAAATTGTAGGGAATAATGCTGTTGTCTTCTCAGGTGCAGAGAATGTGATGGTCAGTGAGGGGACATGTCCCCAGGGGTGTTTGTCCTTCCCTTTTATAGTTTCAGTCCCCCTCTTGAAAAACATTTCCATCTGAGACCCAGGAGACAAAGTCTGTGTGGCAGGATGTTTCCTGCTGTTTTTTTCACCAGTTTGAAGCTTCTTTTGTTTTCCCTTTCTGCTTGATGACTTTGTTTACTGCTTAAATGCAAATTAAGACAAGCACACATTCCTTTGTTTTAGACAGACCTATTTGTTTACTTCTGGCTAGGCAGGGTTGTGGGGTTTGGAACATGAGTTAAAAACACCATACAGGGTAATCTTATACTTCACATACAGTGTTGGCACACATTTTATCAGGACTATACTGACCAACAAATTATGAGTTTTCAAATGATGCCCACCTTACACAGAGATTATTACCATAGTGTGTAGGGTGTGAATACAGGAGTGTATTCCATCACAGTATGCTCTACTTAATATTATTTAAAAATGATGAGAGTGACAAAAGGAAGTTAATATTGTGTCTGTAGACTTTGTAATTGCTTCAGTCTCAGTGCATTGGTCAGCACTATGGATACTGCTACATCAGCATGGGGTGCTGGAGGACTTAGTGACTTAGTAGAGGAACTGTACTGTAGTACATTTAGCTATATGAGGGTCAACATTTGTATTACAGATTGGTTTTTAATAGATTCAGGGTACTCCAGGGACATGTTCTCTGACCTACATTTTTACTGTTCTAATAGGCTACCCGATGACAAAGCTGATTGACAAAGTAGGAGGTGTGAAATCTAAAGATTCATAGAATCCTAGAACTATAGAGCTGGAAGAAACTTTGAGAAGTCAAGTCCCCTTTGCTGAGGAAGGACCAAGTAAACCTAGACCATTCCTGACGGGTGTTTGTCCAACCTGTTTTTAAAAACTTCCAGTGACAGGGATTCCATAACTTCCTGTTGAAGCCTATTCCGGAGGTTAACTACCCGTACAGTTAAAGCATTTTTCCTAATACTTTCTTTAGAAGATCTCAAGTATGCAGATGATGTTGCCTTTTTGGAGAGACTACTGACTGTGATGCTGCCAGACCAGGTGCCAAATCATGCCAGTTTGGTTCATCTGTGTGCTATTATTATTAAAATAAGTATTAGACTTAAAAAAATGTTTTTAGTGTTTAGACTTTGTGAAATGCTTATAAGTTGCTGCATGCATTAATCTCACTGATAATATCTGTATCCCATGTTACAAGATAATATTTAAGTGTTTGCTCTGTAACTGTAAATCACCAGTCAAGAGAGAAGCATTACCAAGTGTGAAATACTAGATTGCCATCCTGCCCAACAAAAGAAGGCCCATCTATACCAGACAAACCACTGTGGAGCATCAGAGGACTACAGACTTTGTTGATTGCTCCACCCATTAAGAGGAGACTGCAACTGAATTCTCCCAACAGCTGAAATTATAACTTGAAGCAGAAGTGGGGAAGGAATAAAAGGCCTGAACAAGGAGAAACTGTATCTTTTATGCTGCTTGGACACTGAGGAGCAAGGATTACAAAGCATAAGCAAAAGATCCCCAGTGCTTGGCCTGGGTTAGCCGTAAAGGACATGTAGAGCTTGCCTATTATAGAGGCTTCTATTACCTAACATAAGACTGGAATTCATTTGTGTGTATGTATGTTTAACTGCTTTAACCTTGTAAATATCACATTTCCTTTTCCTACTTAATAAATCTTTAGATAGTTTATTATAGGACTGGCCACAAGCGCTGTCTTTGGTGTGAGATCTAAGGAACAAATGACTGGGGTAAATGACTGGTTCTTTAGGACTGGGAGTAACCTGAATATTGCTGTGATCTTTGGTGTAAGGGACCATCTATCACCAAGGGAAGCTTACCTGGGTGACAAGATAAATTGGAGTACCAAAGGGGACTGTCTATGACTCTGTGTTAAGGCTGTTATAGTGCTTGAGAAAGTCACACTTGACAATTGGATGGTGAAATCTAAGTATAGAACTCACAACCAATTTGGGTTTTCTGTCCTGCTTCTGAATGGTTTCCTCTGAGGTTAGTATTCATGCTCTTGAGCCAATGATGGACAGCTTGACACTGACCCATTATAGCTGATGCTGGAAGAGCTGGGGAAAAAACAGCAGAATCTATGGGATTTAAGATCCATCAGGATAAAACCAAAGCTTTGCATGCCTCCTATAGGAACAAATGACCTTCTGACGTTTTATGTACATTGAGATGCTAGTGAGTGAATAGTTTTATCTGTCCGGGCAGTTGTGTGACTTCTTTAGATGTAGAACCTCCCACTGTCAAACATCAGCTCAGTTTTGCATCATTTGCATTTCAGTGTCTTCAAAGGTATCTGGCTGGTGGCAGGATGTCTGTGGGACAACCAAGATATGAGTTTTCAACGTGGTGGTGATAATTCTGCTATATGCAGCAGAAATGTGTCTGTTAAAAACAGATGAGAGGAGGGAACTAAACTGTTTCAGGGACAGAAGATACAGTATATTCTTAACACCATTTGGTTTGATTTCCTCAGAAAGGAGGAGATACTTCAATGATCCTGGCAACTCGCAGTGATTGAGAAAAAGATGACTGCGACGAGGGGAGGGGTGACATGTCCAGGGTGGTACACTTTGTCAGAAGTTGTATAGAGCTGAGGTTGATGGAAGTAGCGCATAAGATCAACCATGAATCAGGCTGGAAGATGCAATTTTGAGGGATTTAATAACCCTAAATGCTCCCATACTGACCCTTGCTGTAAGAAGATTTGTGTGGAACCATTCATGATAGAGGTCCGCTCTGTATGTCACCGTGGCTACTTCATAGTCATGCAAATGTGCTGCTACTGCTAGAGACAGGCCAGGGTTACTATTATCCACACTCTGTTTTCTTCTTGAGTATCATGTGGCTGATAAAAGGATTTAGTAGTCATGCACTTGGTGGAAATGAGGGGAAAATGGGCTACTTTTTGTAGATGCTATAAAGGCTAACATTACGACTGAATAATTGAACATGCTTGCATGGACTGAGTGGAAAAGGAGAACAAATTAACAGTTCCCAACAAAAAGGTAGAAGCAAAGCCATATGAGGGAGGACACACACAATACAGTAATAATATTTAGAAAATTAAACAATAGGGGGCCAAGAAAGAGACTGTTTTGTTTGAAGTTTCAGAGTAGCAGCCTGTTAGTCTGTATTTGCAAAAAAGAAAAGGAGTACTTGTGGCACCTTAGAGACTAACAAATTTATCTGAGCATAAGCTTTCGTGAGCTACGGCTCACTTCATCGGATGCATTTGGTGGAAAATACAGTGGGGAGATTTTTATACACACACAGAGAACATGAAACAATGGGTTTATCATACACACTGTAAGGAGAGTGATCACTTAAGATGAGCTATTACCAGCAGGAAGGAGGGGGGAAAGGAGGAAAACTTTTTGTGGTGATAATCAAGATGGGCCATTTCCAGCAGTTAACAAGAACGTCTGAGGAACAGTAGGGGGTGGGATGGGGGGAGAAATAACATGGGGAAATAGTTTTACTTTATGTAATGATTCATCCACTCCCAGTCTCTATTCAAGCCTAAATTAATTGTATCCAATTTGCAAATTAATTCCAATTCAGCAATCTCTCGTTGGAGTCTGTTTTTGAAGTTTTTTTGTTGAAGACCTGAGAGTAGCTATCCTTCATCCGATGAAGTGAGCTGTAGCTCACGAAAGCTTATGCTCACAAAAATTTGTTAGTCTCTAAGGTGCCACAAGTACTCCTTTTCTTTTTTACGTATATTTGAAAGGAAAGGCGTAGCTTGTATCCATCCAAAGTGTCTGGGAGTAGCTGTCTGGCCAGTTTCTCCTGTTCGCACCCCGAGGACTTGGTTGGGCTGGCAGGAATGTCTATTATATTTTGGCCTCATATGCAGCAACTTTGCACCACCCAGGCCTTGCAAAACAGCGCTATTCCTCTGACCTCCCGTGGCATACAGCTTGCACCTGTCTCTATGGCACTTGCTCCCCTCCTATTGATGTACGGGGAATTCTGAGGCCATGTGAGGGGATATAGCTGGAGCTATTGCACTTCAATAAGTCCTGATTATTAGAATGGCTCCTCGGGGGCCTTTCTTGCCAGCGTAACTTAGAGCAGCAAAGCAGAGGGCTGAACCTGTACCCAGCTCCTAATATGCACAAATGTGGAGCTTTAAAAATCTCCTGTCCTGCAGGGTGGATTCCATTCAATAACATTGAGTTCCTATAAAATTGACACTTGGTGGAGTACAGAAGCTTGCTTAACATGGTATATTGTCAATGTACGTAGGGCCAAGTTCAGTGCCTACTTACACTAGCACAACCTTAGTAACTTCTCTGGATTTGCAACCTGACTGGAAAATGGATCATTGTTTGTAAAAATCTGTATATACTGTAGAACAGAGGATCTCAAACTGTGGTCTGCAGATGAGCTCCAGTCAGGTGGTCCGCAGATGGCTCCCTCTAAGGTACATGCCTGGGTGGCTGCAAACAAGAGAATGAGGGCCACCCACCTAATTAGTGGAGCTGCACACTAATTAAGTGCCTGGACGCTGGAAAAGATGCACATGTAAGTTGAGGGGGTGGCCTTGGGGGGTATAGTGGGTAGGTGGGAGGGGTAGTGGAGTGAGAAGAGCAAGTGGGGGGAATTTGGGACATGCAGGGTTGTGGCGGCCTGAGAAAGAGGTGACTTTCCCCAGCTCCAGGGTTGCAGCTACCAGGGAGAGATAGCCCTCCTTCCCAGCTTCAGGTCTGTGGCTGCTGTGGTGGGGGAGAGACCCCCCCTCCTTCCCAGCCCCAGCTTGCGGGCTGCCGTGACAGGGGAGAGAGGGCACATCTATCGCATTAGAAAGGTAAGACTACTGATATTAAAATATGAGTTGTGTGCTTTTAAAAAAACAATGATTATTAAGGTTTTTTTTAATATAGCACTTTTATCCAAAGTGCTTTACAATAGTTAGCCAATGATGTAAACAATATTTGGAAAGATCATTACATGGTCCTCTGAGACCCTCAGCAATTTTCAAGTGGTCTGCAAAAAAAAAAAAAATTTGAGAACCAGTGCATAAAAGATGAAGACTGCAGGCCAGCATAGTTTTACATACTTTCCACCTTTTAATATAGCTTGTTAGTCAAATTGAAACTGAGCAAACACGGCAATATCAAATATGAGATAGTAAGAAATGGCTATGATACAATAGCCAACAACTCTGCAGATCTGGGAAAAGAGAAATCATGTGTTATTTACAAAGGTGGAACAATCTTGAGAACATAGTCAAGGTTGTCTCAGAATTTTCAGTTTCACAAGGTAATGAATTGTTTGTTCCAAAATCTTTTCAGATTAATAAAATATAGAGATTATATTTTTGAATCTAATTTATTAATCTCTCATTTTATTAAAGAGTTCTATTTTTTATGTATTTGTTATATACAGGTAACTTCTTTGTTTTGTGAAATATTTGTTTCAGAATAGGTTGGAATATAGATTTGGGTCATGAGCATCTCACCCTTTTTCAGAATCCTTCTTGGCAATACGCCTAGGGGAATTTGAAAGAAATTTCAGCTACTAATCAGTGTGTGTGGAGTGATCTGCAATGTGTATTTTGTTTGATATGAAATTTGTGATTTTGTGAACTGCAGGGACATACATCAATTTCATGCTTTTGTGTTTATAAAGCATGTCAACTTTCTTTCTAAGTGAGAAATTTGCAAGAGAGAAAACAGATGACATTTGCATGAATGATATAAAGACTTTTACTAAATTGTGTGTTTTAGAAGATTATCGTTTTTAAGGAATAGCTTGCTCTTTTATTATGAAAGACACATTGATACACTTTGTAAGGGAAAGTAAGATATGTTGACATTCTTTATAAAGATAAAACCCCTTTTTCCTCCTGTCATGTTTATACAATATCTTAACATTCTTTGTTAAAGTAATGAATGATTGAAACTATGATGTTTTGAAATAACAATAGCAGCATTTGTATGGGACGTGTTTTATATTTTTATGTACAGGTATCAGCACTGGTGTGAAATAGATATTTCTATAACATTTGTCATGTTTTGCTAAATAATTAAAATAGCTTGTACATAAAAAGACAGAGACCACTGTGCTTTTGTTCATAGATGTACTTATTGAGAAACACTAAAAACTTCGCAAAAAGAAAAGCAGTACTCAAGCATCCGATGAAGTGAGCTGTAGCTCACGAAAGCTTATGCTCTAATAAATTTGTTAGTCTCTAAGGTGCCACAAGTACTGCTTTTCTTTTTGCGAATACAGACTAACATGGCTGCTACTCTGAAACCTGTCACTAAAAACTTCATTTACTAACATTGAAGGCTTTCATAACAACTTTTCCCCACATTTTGTTAGTATGTTGTTCTGGACACACTGTTTTTCCTGTGTGCGCCATAAAAATATTTATTCAAGCACTTTTATTATTAAAATTAAATTACATTAAATTAAAATAAACTACACAGAGGACTAAAGAAACATTTCAAGTCAGTAGTATTCATCCAGTTAAAGGGAGAAAATACTTTCAACCTGTTACAAATTTTACATAAAACCACCATTGCAGGACACCCCAACATTCAAGCACTTGAAAGTCTTGCCAATGAGCAAGAGGAGACCTTCCTCTTTGCAAAGCAGGTAGGTACTGCAATGAACTGACTTACCTGGAAATTGCTCTTTCCTTATTTTAACAGTAGTAAGAGCATGTATTTGGTTAACTTGTTCTGCCAACTTCTTTCTTGCAAGTTCCCAGCAAGCCCTTGTAGTGTAAGTGATTCATAGCTGTCTGCTAACTTGCTCTTGAGTTCATTAACAAATATTCAGGACAAATTGGTGGCCTAGTGCTGCTTGATCAGGACAAGCTGGTAAATGATGGCAGACACAGGGATGGATTTTAAGTGGTAGCCTGCAACTTTATTAAACTTAACCCAGCAGAGGGGCACAACACACCCTTTCACCATACTTTCACATGTCAGGCATTAAGTGATTCCAGTATAGGGTTACAGGACTCCCACCATGTAACCCAGAATTCGATGTAGACTCTCCTCAACCTACCCTTAAGACTCAGCTCACTCTTGATTGTTTTTTCCCCATGCTTTCCCCCTGTGAGGGGGACATAGAGTACTAAAAAGGGGAGGACTTTGGCCCATGAAGACCACAAGATCTCCCCCTATCCCATAAGCACAAGATCCCTCAGTAGAATCCCAGGTCCTTGTCTTTAAGGAACTGGCCCTTTTAACCAAACTGGAAATCGGCCACTGGGAGCTCCAGTGACAAATCTGGTTGCATCCCCCATCCACACCGTAAACACCTGTCTGATCCAGTGTTATGCTTATAAGACACACAAGACAATTGCAAAAAGAAAAGGAGTACTTGTGGCGCCTTAGAGACTAACAAATTTATTAGAGCATAAGCTTTCGTGAGCTACAGCTCACTTCATCGAAAGCTTATGCTCTAATAAATTTGTTAGTCTCTAAGGTGCCACAAGTACTCCTTTTCTTTTTGCGAATACAGACTAACACGGCTGCTACTCTGAAACAAGACAATTGGTTTTTTAGGGGACAAGGCAATATGCCATGTTTATTTAAAGTATAATTTAAATATTGAACGTAGCATATGCTTTTATTTTTATATATACACATTAAAGGTTTTGCAGCTGGATTGTATAGTTATTAGTTTTTAGCATTGCTTGGTTAATTTTAGTGGCTAGGTGAAACTGCACACAAAGGAGGGGAGGAGCTGGGTCTCTGTCGGACGCATCCAAAGCTTCGATGTTAATCCAGAATGAACCTAAAGTCCCATGGCAATACACCCTTTTTTAATGGTAATAAGTTTTTAATGCAAGTTTATGGGCTTTGCTGTTTTATGCTGAAGTTGTTAAAAGGCAATAGTTAAGGTTGCTTTCAATCAGCCTTATTTTGGGTTGTTACTGGGAGTTTTTGCAGCTGTTTTTTATTTTGTTTTTTGGCTGTATTTTTTGGAGGTATGCCTTTGCTTTAGGATTGTTAGTTTGCTCTTTTTTAGCTATTAGAACAATTTTGGTAATATAAAAGGTCAAAACACCAACCTAATTATTTAGCCCATTTGGTACTAGCATTTTTTATTTGTTAATATACTCTAAATTTTTATTTACATATAAAACAGTAAATAATTTTAAAAGCAAGATTTTTTACAGAACAACAATTTACAGTTCTAACCTTTTAATCATACTAAAACCAAAATGGAATCTTTTTTTTTTTACTAACACTAAAACAGAATAAAACCATTTCTTTTTAACAATTTAAAACAGATTTTACTAACAAAATGCAAATATTGCTATGTAAAACAATTTTTATATTATGACTTAAAATTAGTTTTTGGTTAAATTTTTGAGCTTAGACTTTTGGGCCTACACCAGGTCCTCATATCCCAGAGCCAGATGTCAGTGCTGCTGTCTGACAAGTGCACTCCATGGTCCCTGGAAAAACTCAGTCTGATTATCACACCAATAAGAAAACCTCTTTGAGGATGTCATATATTTTCAGATAATTAGGGTGACCACATTTCCCTATGCTGAATATGGAACACCTGGTAAAATTACTCATATTCAAGTGAGTTAAACGGCAATCAGAACTATGCAGTACAAATGTTCCAATTAACATGAAATTGACTGAGCTCCTGTTAAAAAGAAATGCTGCGTAGTTGGATTATTTTTATTTACCTTCTTATCATTTAGGCTTTGGAGTTCACACAGGGAGGGGTGACACACACACTCCCTTACACTGCTCTCACATGGAGGGGAGGGGGTGACCAACTGACCCAACCCTCTCTGCCTGGCCCTCCCTGCCCAGCTGGCCCACGGGACAAACTCACCTCTTCTGGTACCTGCTGCCGCATCTTCCTGAGGCAACACATGGGGGGTGGGCTCCCCTTCCCAGATTTCTGCCAGGGTTCACACCAGAGTGCAGCCAGCAACAGCCTTTCGGCACTGTGCGGAGGGAAGGAATGGGAGCTACTTCGAACAGTGGGGGGGGCGGAGGGGGGGAAAAAGGGATGTCCTAGCCTGTGTCCTTGCAGAGCTCATCTCTCCCTCCCACCCCCACCCCCCCAATCCACCTTCCCCTGTGGCTCAAAGCAGCTTGTCCCTTCCTGCCTGCACAGAAAAGGCCATTGTGATTATCTAGTCTGGTCTCCTACATAACTCAGGCCATAAGACTTCCCTTAATTAATTCCTGTTTGAATTAGAACAGCTCTTTTTAAAAAAGCATCCAATCTTGATTTTAAAAATGCCAGTGATGGAGAATCCACCACAACCTTATTTGATTGTTCCAGTGATTAATTACCCTCACTGTTAAAAAAATTGTTTCTTATTTCTACTCTGAATGTGTCTAGCTTCAGCTTTCAGCCATTGGATCTTGTTAATACCCCTGTCTGCTATTACGAAGAGCCCTCTACTACCAAATTTCTGTTCCCCTTGAACGTACTAATAAACTGTGATCAAGTCACCCATGAATTTTCTCTTTGATAAACTAAATAGATTGAGCTCCTTAAATCCTCAGAAGCCATGTTTTCCAATTCTTTAATCATTCTCATGGCTCCTTCCTGAATCCTCTCCAATTTTTCTAACATCATTTAATCTAATTGTGGATTAGGACTGGGCAAACAATGGATTTCTGATTCTCTGCCACACCAGTGCTACATACACAGGTAATATCTCTCTACTGCTTCTCGAGATTCCCCTGTTTGTACCTCCTTAGTTGCATAAGCTTTTGGAACCTTCAGTAATGCAGTTTCTGCCTTTGGCTAATCTACAGCCGTGAAGATAATGAGAAACCCGTTTACAACAGACAGGGAAATTGGTCACCATAAAAACAATCACAGTAAGAACTTAGAAGGTGATAATGTTTGTGTGTTAGCTCCTTGTGAGCAGTATATTGCGTAAATGATGTGACATCACTGCTTTCTATTCCATTAAAATAACGATCTCTCCCCCTGCGGTTACAAAGGGGGGGCCACAGGAGCAACTATAGTGAACACATACTGTGTTTTGATAAGACCCAGCTGTGCCACTTTGGCTTTTGTATTTTGGTAAGTTGCATTGTTTGTTTTCAAAGGGTGATTATTTGTTACTATCTTTGAAACAAGGTTATATGAAAAGAAGATACAAAATACAGCTCCTTTTGATGTATACTGTGTATACACTTTTTACAAATTTGGGACTGTGCTTTTCTGACCATTTATCTTTTTGAAAAAAGTGGGAAATTATAGCTATGAGTCATTACTTTGTTTCCTGTTACAAAAATAAATAAATAAAATCCCAGAGCATACTAGCAAATAACAATAATTATGGGAAGCTAGCAAAGAACAATAATTATGCAAATTTAATTAATTAATTAATTAATTAAATTTAATTAATTACTTAAATTTAATCTTTATAATTTTAAATATGTTCTGTTTTTTCCATTTATGTTTTGGTTGGAGATAAAGGTGGGGTTTTGTAAAGATTAAAGATACAATTTGTCAGTGTCACAGTTTTGGGATAAGTGCACCTTTGCACCCACTCCCCCACTCTGTGTTCTACTCTAGAAATGTCTGTTCAGGTTTCTGACCTCTAGCCATCATCCCTTTATGGGTAGGGACCTTCAGTCTTCTCTCCCCAGGGTAGGGTGTTAAATGGCAGTCCCCAGTAGTTCACTGTGATCTCCCCAGCAAGCTAGTCTGCCTAAAGGCCAGCACCTGTGTGACTGTGCCCCCCATAAGGCTTTATGGAAATACGCTTATGAATGTATATATGACATAACTAGAATATGTTGTATGCTACATATGACATGTAACATCTCTGTAAAGGTTATAATCTACTGAATCTATTAATCCTGTTAGTATGCATGTATCATTTTTGTATTCAAAGGTATGAATATTGGGTGTGTACTGACTTGATTTTTAAGTAGCCTTTGTAAAACATTTGGTCAGCTTCTTGAGAAAGGAATGTGCAAATTAAGTGACCAATTAAGAAGCACTTAAGGGACAATGGATCTTGGAATGCTCCAATTCACATAAGAAGTCTACTTGAGGATGTTCAAGGTAGCATGTGACCCATGGATGTTACCTGTAATTTCTAAGTCATGCATGGACATGTGACTGGCCCATGTGAATCCAAAACTCCATTTTGTAGCTGGATTCTATACAGGGGGAGGGAGGAAGGGGTGTCCACCCACAAGAGAGTCTATTTAAACCCCTGGGAAACCCCTCCATTTTGTTTTCAGCTTGCTCAAGAGATAGCCTCTCCACCTCCAAGGATATCTGAAAGAAACTGGAATAAAGGACAGTAATTACAGGGGGTGTGAATGATTGCTGGACCCAGACTAGAAGGAGACTAGTCTGTAAAAGGAAGCTTACTGGGTGAGGTTTTTCTTAGACATAGACTTGCATGTTCTATTTTATTTTGCTTGGTAATTTACTTTGTTCTGTCTGTTACTACTTGAAACCTCTTAAATCCTACTTTCTGTGTTTAATAAAATCACTTTTTACTTATTAATTAATCTAGAGTATGTATTAATACCTGGTGGGTGGGGTCAAACAGCTGTGCATATCTCTATCAGTGTTATAGAGGGTGAACAATTTGAGTTTATTTTAAGCTTTATACAGGGTAAAATGGATTTATTTGGGGTTTGGACCCCATTGGGAGTTGGGCATCTGAGTGTTAAAGACAGGAACATTTCTTAAGCTGCTTCCAGTTAAGTCTGCAGCTTTGGGACATGTGGTTCTGACCCTGGGTCTGGGTTGGAGCAGACTGGCATGTTTGGCTCAACAAGACAGGGTGCTGGAGTCCCAAGCTGGCAGGGAAAGCAGGGGCAGAAGTAGTCTTGGCACATTAGTTGGCAGCCCCAAAGGGGTTTCTGTGATCCAACCCATCACAACCTGCACTTTTCTTTCTCTTTGAGGGCCAGGAACAGAGTACACTGGCTTTTAAAAACCACCACATGACTATTTCTCAGCAAAGCACATTTATTCAGGGTAAGAAATATACAGAGAAAACAAAAAACAACAAAACGTCCTACACACATACTAAACATACCAGAAATTGCCCATCAGTCCTATGGTTAGTCTTTCCAACCTTTCAGCAAGGGTTGCTCCCAGATTTTCCTTGGCCTAAAGGTTATGGCCATTTGCTTGATCAGAAAGAAGGCGCTGGTGCTGTTTAAATTTAGCCTTTATATCAAAATAATTGCTTTGTCTCCTAAAAACAGGAAAAACCAGTCCCTCCCCCCTCAATCTCATGTGGTCATGCTTCAAACTCTGGTTATCTGCATTGCCAGCCTTGAGGTTTTTGTATTACCTCCCCATCTCCCCAGTGATTCCAGGAACACAAATACATATAGCCCTTTGTAGCAATACAAGTTATGACTATTCTATGGGCTCCTATGTCTGGCCCATATGTTTAAAGATGAGGAACACAGGCCTATTTGTCACAGTCACGTTATATTCAAAACTTGTAGCTGAAGATTAATCCTTAACTTTGTATTTCTTGTCTAATGATCTGATGAAGAGCAGCCATAATGCATGTTATACAAAATAGATCTGTCCTGGCTGTACATACAATCTTAATCAGAAACAAAAAACTTTGGATACTCTCTGGATAACATTTTCCCTATTCCGTTGCCTCAGCAGCAGGTTTAGAGGAATTTGAGAGCATGGCATTTCACTCACTGGGCTACATAACTTCAGAGGATGCTAGAGAAATGTGGGATACATCAGGGACCTCACTCAAACCTTTGTTTTTTGAAGACTCTTGTTGACTACATGATTGCAAGAAGGAGGCTAGCATATTTGCAATAGACCTAATATTGCATAGACTAAACAGGATTTTTTGTTTATTCTCATGATACAATTTGTAGACGCATGCTAAACCTCTGAAATTCTGTTTGAAATTTGCCTTTTCCTAGTGATTAGTCAAGGGATAAGTACTAGAACTTCAGGGGATAAGATATGGAAAATAGATACCCATCCCCTAAAGTCAGGACTACTGGTGCAGTAGATCACCAAAACTGGCAGCTGCTCTTAAATAATGGATCTGTGCAGTGGAATTAAACATAGCACCACCTGCTCCAAACAAAGACTTTAAGCAGGCATTTGAAACAAGGGAATAAGGTAGATGGATAAGGGCGGGGGAGAGAATCTGGTCTTCAGCTGCTTTTTTTTTTGTTCATGCAGTGTTCTAAGAGACTGATTGTGATGGGGTGGGACTCACAACTGCAGTGCCCCCTGCTGGATGACTAGCCAGTGCACCTTCTTCTGGTGGTGTCTCACCGCTGTTGCTTTTGCTCCAGGAACTCACTCCCAGGACTGCATGACACAGCCGTCTGGCTGTGCTGCACTCTGTGCTTCCCCCTTCCAGGAGAATGTCACAGTCCCTTAGTCCAGCCATGTCCTCAGTGACAAGGGGGAGCCCCAGGGTCACCCACTATTCCAGGTCCTGGCCCAGGGACCCTGTAGATGGCTGCTGCTGGCAGAACCCTCCTCAGTAGATTTTCATGGGCCACTTCCTCGCACCCCAGCACCCTCTTTGTCCTTGCCTCAGGGCCTCAGCCTGCAGACCCCTGCAGCTCCCCAGGAGCTGCCTTTAGCTCCCCAGGTCTCTGCCAGCATCACAGCTCTGTCCAGGATGCTTGCTGCTTTCAGCTGGCAAAGCAGCCTGTCCTTCTCCCTCCTCAAGCTCCAGGGAGTGACTGAAGCTGCTCACTTCTGCAGCCCTTCTTATATGGCTGCTTCCTGTGCAGTCTCCCAAGGGCTCTATTAACCTCTTAGAGCCCAATGAGGGGAAGGCAGCCCATCACACTGATTTTTAAACTATTTTGTTTGCTATCCAAAGTTGTTGAATTGAATGTTTTGTGAGAACAAAATTTATAATATGTATTGTTTGTGAATAGTTCACTGTTAGTGTTGTGTATTCAAGCTGTGTGAGAGGTCACTTAACTTGTATGTTATTTTTTCTTTTCCCTGACTGGATGATAAAACCTCTATAAACTCCTTCTATTGTACCTCAACAAAAAATTGTCTGGTGATTTTAAAAAGTCTGTTTTATAGACCCAAAATTTGCTTTCCACCACATTCGTATGATTAAAACTTCACTTGCAGTTGTTCATGGAAGGTGAATAAAATGGCTACAAATAAGGATGAAGTAAAATTCTATTTAGAAGTTAGTGAACTGTTCACAAATAACTTTTCTTACTATTTGACCAGCCTTAACAAAGCACAACATGGTTGAATCTAACATAAAATATTTTTTCCCCAAGCTGCAGAAGTTTTGCTTTTTACTATTAAGCCCAAGTATTTTTCCCAGTGCAAATAACATTACAGTGCTTGCATACATTTTTTGTAGACTCTGGTCAATGTACACTGGTTTTAAATAATTCATTAATGAAAGAAATCTTAAGCTGTCCCTGGAGGATTGAATAGTTTGGAATATTTTTAACAAGTAAAATATTTTGCGAAAGACAAAGAGAATAAGAGGGGAAATCTGCTGCCTATTAAACTTTTTAGACCTATTGATTTTATCAAGGAAATTTCTATAAGTAATTCTGTGTGGCTTTGAAGGAGCTTTGGCACTGACAGCTTCACCATTCACCCCTGAATACCATAGTTACAGGTCTGTTGGTATTTCTATTATAAGCTTTCTTGGGAGAATGGGGATTAATTTAGCTTAGGCAGTATAAGGCTCAGCCTGGGAGCAATGTTTTTTCCCCCTTGAGTTTAAAAAATCAAACCAAACCCTGTTCTGTGTTTTTGACTCATGAGCACAAACATATATAAATAAATAAATAAATAAATAGAAGTAGGTCATTTCAGATACATGCGTGTGCTCTGGGCTTTGACCCAGTCATCAACATAACTTTCACATAGCTCAGCAAATGTGGCTAATTTTTTGCATTACTTAGGTGGAAGTTCCAAAGAATAATGGAGAAATTAGAATTAATAGTCTTCAAGGCATGGTACCATGAGGGATCATACATTCACTGGAGAAATAAAAGCATAAAAAAGAAGCTTGCCCTTTTTTGCAATTGATTACACCTGTGTATTTGTTGACCCATCACTTTACCATGCCTTAAGACTATTGCCTCTCTTTCTCTAATTTGTTATACAGTATCCTGTACCCATGCTGTTGAGACTTACTATCCAAAGTTGTGATCTTGTGAAACTCTCTTTTGGGAAAACAAAAAGACCCTAGGTTGATTCAGATAACAGATTGTATTTACTGCCTAAAAGAAATCACTTAAGGATTAAAGAAATTTACTGCCTAAAAGGGTGTGGATGGAGCAGGAATAGGCCTGTTTCCAGGCAGCCCAGCTTTTAATTAGTGATGCCCATCAGCCAACCCAAGCACTTATGGCAAATACCCGGATTGACCAATGAGAGCCATCTTCGCAAAGGAGGTATCCAAGTGATGAACTTCTATTGCAGCACACTCTCACTAGGGGAGCCTCAAGGAAAGCCATTCAATTGTACCTACATAGGATACCTTTTTATCCTGTCTATGGTAACTATGGAATGGCCTAATTATCAGTATATATGTCTAATTTTTAAAAAATCCTTTTTTTAAAAAGCTCTTGGGCTCAGTGATATCCTGTGGTAGTGGGCTCTGCAGGTTAATTATATGTTTGCCATGTTTAATTGTACTGCTTTTCAGTTTGATGTTCCTGTGTTACAATAAAGAATTACAGAGCGCCTGATCAACCTTCTGCATACTAGTCATTATTTTGAATACTTCTCTAATACTTCCCTGTTTCAGTACGGCCAACCCCAGAAATCATGACTCAGGGCCCCTGAAGTTATGAGATGTTTAAAAACAATAAATTTGGGTCTTTTGATTTACCTTCTGTTGATTGACAGTTGGGGGTCAAGTTCTCAAGCTCTTTTTAGCAACTATGAGGGACAGAAACTTATTTTTTTCCCCAATAAAAGCTGAGATTCTCATAGATTTACATGATGCCAGGGGTTGGGGCTTTAAGAAAAGCACCAGTTATTGTGAGACTCGTGATAAAATTATGAGAGTTAGCAACACTGCATGCTGTTAATTTCCTCTCTCTTGAAACAATTCTTTCTTTTTAATCTTGCTTCATAATCTCAGTCATTTTCATCCTCTTTTTTTCTGACAGATCCTTTTGAGGGTTATGAGACCTGAATACAATATTCCAAGTGAGGGCATACCATCCATTTATATAAATAGTACTGAAAATATAATGCTATTTGCTGTCTTATTTTTTATGTATCCTACCCTCTTGTTTGATTTTTGACTGCACATGCACAATGGGGTGTATACACAATGACTTTAACCTCACTTATTGCAGCGGGAACAGAGCTAAGATTCTTTTTCTCAAGAAACACTGCCCCTGACCATTAGGCTGTTAATGCTTAGAAGTTGACACCTAGTTAATATGTTCTGATTCAGTCCAATACAGGGAAGCTATATGCTTGTGTAAAAAGAGTCAGGATGAGCTCTACCCTGACATCTGGTGGTGAGTCATGGTGGGTTGTGGAAAAGAACTTCAGGGGCTGATCTCATTTCCATAGGCACTCCCACCCTGCCTCGATGGTCACTTTGGCTGCTGTAGGAGCCCCAGTTTCTCTGTTATTGGGGCAGGAATAAACTGTTATTATCCTGATTATGTGAATCAAGGACAGCGGAACTGTACTTGGTCTTTTGTTATGATGGAAGGACTCACCATCAACTAAGCAGCACTCGCTAGGCAAGGGTCATGGGTTCCAAAACCCAGTGAATAGAGAGAGGCTGGGGATAGGTATTAATACTTGGTGGTATAATCCCTCTGGTGAGGGCTTTACATGCTAATTGCACCTTCTCCTCCTCTCTCTACTGTGGAATATCAGAGCTAATTTTGTTTCTATTAAGAGTCTAGTTACAGGCTGCTGAGCTGAATTCACTTTGGGCTAATGGTGTACCAGCGGCGAGGTTCCCCTACTATAAGCTGAAATCACAAAAGAGCTAAAATCACTGAGTGTTGTGTTAAGTAGTGGGGGAGCCCGAAGATATATTGCTGGACGGCTGGTGGAGCAGAGTGGCTGGTGGAGCAGAGCAATTTGTGGGACAGCTGGCAGAATAGAGCAGTTTGTCAGATGCCTGGAGCAGCTCATGAGGGAGGCTGGCAGAGCGGAGCCCATGGAGGGGTAGGGCAATCAGCTTTTAACCATGTAAGGTGCCCCTTGACCCCCACACCCCCCCATCTTCACCCAGGTTGGGAGGTAAAACTCTTCAGATAAACTTTCGAACTCTGGGGTTGGCCTGACCAGGGACAGAAACTCTGGGTGATTTTGGGTTGCTGGACTCAAGAACCAAAGGGAAAGGACATGCCCAAATTTGCTTTGGGTGGGTTTTTTGCTCATGGGTTGCGTTATGAATCCTGTTGGTGTTTCCCCAACATAATGACACATTGTTTCTCTCTGTTATTAAAAGGCTTTTTGCTACACTCAGACTCTGTGCTTGCGAGAGGGGAAGTATTGCCTCTTGGAGGTGCCCAGCGGGGGTGGTATATATTTGTTCCAGGTCACTTGGTGGGGGCTCGAGCCAGTTTTGCATTGTGTTATTGGAATGGAACCCCTATATACTGAACCCAGCCCTTGTTGCTGCCAACTCTGATGGGCAGAAAGGTTACACTTGTAACTACCCAAGTCATAACCATACAATTAATTGCTTCAGTTGATGGGAGCCATAGAAGTAGCTTTTATCACAAGGGGAATAGAGAAAAGATTTTATGCATGGTCATTAACATGTGGGTAAACACAAATGGAAGAATGTTTGTTTTTTAAATTGCTACAGTAAATTTATTAGTTCAAGGAATGCTACGTTATGAAGAGGAGATGGAGAGGTATATAAGGTATATTGGGTTTGGGAGAGAGAAGAGAGCCGTATCTGATACTGAGTCTGTATAAAGGTAAGATTAAAGAAAGTGAAGAGACAATAGGCAAATACAATAAGTTTACTGTTGTTTCCATTACATGCATTAGAAGAATCCTAGACCCATCTAACTTTATACCCTTTTAGAAGACTTTATAATTTTTTTCTTTTCTGTATCATGATTTTTTTCTGTGTGGTGCC
The DNA here is from genome assembly GCF_009764565.3 of Dermochelys coriacea. NCBI lineage: Eukaryota > Metazoa > Chordata > Testudines > Dermochelyidae > Dermochelys > Dermochelys coriacea. The sequence goes on from NC_050069.1 coordinate 201,257,979, forward strand.
AGTTCTTTTTTTATGTGCTATCTTGCAGTCAGCATACCAGGCCTTGTCATAATATTTATATGGACATATTTTAAGAGTGCCTTCAGAAGGTACACGTTCGAGGTACAGTTACCACTAAACACATTAGGTGTCCTTTCACCTATCTCCTATAAATTATACATATTTACATTACACACTTATAGTTTTGCAATAGCAAATGATATGCAACACACCTTGCACATTACAGACCTACTAATAGCTGAGTCTGGGAAGGTTGGTTTGATATTGATATCACTGTGCACTTATTGGGGAATTATTTTTTCATAAAGTTGATTTGCAGTTTCATGTTTGTTTTCAGCACCAGTTGAATAACTGGGAGGTGGGAAAAGAAACTACTTTTTACCTTGATATTTTTATATTTCTGAAGCACTAACTCTTCAGATTGGGAGTTGTATATGGGATGGGATCTTCTTGTGATAATTAGGATTTTCAGCAGATTAGGAGTGTTGGCAGACTTCAGTAGTGCTTGATTTTGCATATTTTTGCACACAGCATAATTTTTTTTCTACATTACTGCTATGAAAATCATGGTGTTTTTTTTTTAAAAAGCACTAGGATTGTGTCGAGACTTATTTTACTATGTTTTAAAATTTTGAGATCTTCTTTATGAGAGTTGATGAGAAAGGGAGGAAATCAAGAAGTAGCTCTAAATATGTGCTTCAGAGGCTGTACTTAGAAATGAACTGGAACTGTCAGTGAAACTTGTTAAATAAAAAATGTACTGCTGTGTGCAAGATCTCATGTAGCTGTAATTTAAATCCAATCTAAATAATTGCTGAATGCAATTGTGAACTTGTAAATCTTGTCCTTACAGTAAAATGGCAAGCCTGTAAAATAAACAGCTTAGGTTTAGGCATATGCCTGAAAGAAACCTGCTGTATATTCCTTCCTCTAGACCTTTAAGGTAACAGTAACTGGATATTCAAGGGGCAAGTCTTTTGTGATTGTTAGAGAAAACAGAGCTTTCTCCAAAAGATATAAATAACTAATTTACATGGGAATAGTGTGGCATACCACACAGGTCTGCAGGGGGGTGAGTGACCTGCCATCTTGAATTTCCACTGAAAAGAGAGAAATCCAATGTTTGCTTTGTGACTTTACTGTCATTTGAAAAAGCATCTTGGTGCTTTTTACCTGCATGGATGACTTTGAAACCTAAAACAAATGTTTAAAGCTGGTAAAATTGGTAATTGGACTTCAGCCTCTCATGGAAGAAATTAAGAAAGGTAAGATTTGTCATAGAGTGACAGACTTCAAGGCCAGAGGGCTACCACTAAATCATCTAGTCTGACCTCCAGTATATCATAGGCCACCAACATCGCCTGGCACCTGCACACTAAATCCAACAGTCAAAATCAGAGCAAAGTATTAAAACCCACAGGACACTAGACCATTATGTGTCCCAGGGAGAGAACAGGAGGAAATGAGGTGAACCAATGGTCGAGGCCACTGCAATGTGAGGGAAATTTGGATTAAAGCTTTCCCCAGAGTCTTAAAATGGCCTCCAACTTTTCATATGTCACTGATTACACATAAAGTAATAAGTGTGCTCTTATTTTGCATTTGGAAATTTGGGTGCTCCAGTTGGGTGCACCAGTGTGCATTCAGTTCTGTGGATTCAGGTAGTTGCATGTACAAAATTGGAGGTTATGTTGGATCATATTAAAGTAGTTCTGTATTAAAATCACAAATGAGTTTGATTCCCCATAGTTTAAGTTCCAGGGTATTACTAATTAAGAGGTCTCTTGGTTTTTGGTACTGTTTCTCTCCCTCTCTGTGTGAAACTTGCAAGCTGCTAATTGTGTTAGTACATTCTAAGACAGAGTCTGTTCTCAAAGCAATTCTTTGTAACAATAGCTACTCACACAGAGAGACTCAAAGCAATACTCTGTAACAACAGAAACAGCACCCAGAGACTCCCCGCCCTTTTGTTGTATTCATCTCACTTTGTTAACAATTGTGATTAAAATAGAGATAGAGGATGTATGGGGATGGATGCTTGGTGTGGATAATAACTGAATGATCAGGGAGATGCCAGCTTAAGGATCCAGTGTTCATCAGCTGAAGAAGGCGTCAAGTGGAAATAACCAGAGGACCCCCGGAGGGCAGACTGGAATCCACTCATCAGTCTCAAGAATGGGAGAACCACAGAACAAGATAACATCTGGCAGCACGGAGCCATCAGGAATGTGCCATCTGCTGATTGATTCAGCAACAGCATGATGAAGCAATTCCTATAAAAATGGACTCTAGAAAGTGAGAACTTTGGCGTCTGATTCTGCAAACCAACTTCCAGGAGCATCAGATGAGCATCTGACAAGGTCCTGCTCCCTCCCCATGTTCAGGCCACCTGGCCAGTGGCTTGGCATGAGCAACTCTAAGGCTGGTAACTATGATAACAACCTTGCAGAACCTGTGTGTGTGTGTATGAATGAATGTGTGAATAAATATGAAGTTGAATGGAATGTTATAGCTATAACTAACTGCTTACTATGATTCTTTCTGTATTTACAATAAATATGGCATTTTGCCTTTTCCCTTTTAATAAGATCCTGCTTTATTGGTATAACAGTTAGAGCTGAGCATGTTATGCTATGGGGCCTAGACTGCAAAATAATGCAGGACCTGCAAGTCTCTCACAACTTCAAAGTATCAGAACTTTACCTTTTCCCGTGTAAACTAAGTGTACGGGAGATTAAGTGTAAAACACTAGATGTAACTAAATTCTTCGTGACTGAAGTTCCAACACTGTGATGGGATTAGATTAAATTTGTACTATTCTGATTTTCATTGCAATTCCTGTCAGAATGCTGGGTTCATTTTGTGTTCTCATTATCATTTTTGTCACAAGAGTGAAGTTTTTAATCCATCATACACCCAGCAAAAGACATCAGCCAGCAACTGTATTGATGTGACCTTTCCAGTGATCTACAATTTGACAGGCTGTTTCTGTCTGCTTTGTTCCTTTTTACAGTTTCTCAGCCTGTGAAAGTGAGAGGGGATGACCATTAATCTCAGTAAATAGAAAATTGAACTGCCTGCCTTCAAAGGAATACAACTGTCTCTGTACTTATGATGTCCTGTTCTCATTTGCAGTTAGAATGGCCTCTAACTAACATTAGTCCATAACTAACTTCCTCACCCTAATAATGTTGGGGTTTCCTTATCTGATAGAAGAAAAGGAGTACTTGTGGCACCTTAGAGACTAACAAATTTATTAGAGCATAAGCTTTCGTGAGCTCACGAAAGCTTATGCTCTAATAAATTTGTTAGTCTCTAAGGTGCCACAAGTACTCCTTTTCTTTTTGCGAATACAGACTAACACGGCTGCTACTCTGAAACCTTATCTGATAGGTTAGTATATTAGTGATCTCAGCTTATTATCATATACATCAATTCATTGCGCAGGAAAGTTTCTGGTTGTAATTTGCAGATGTTCCTATCCTAAAATATCCAAAAACTGGCATCAGTTCATATTCCTGCAGTAACCTAGTATTGTTTCATACAAAAATCTCCTCAGCGTAATATTCCCAGTTCCCCAATAACACTGTTGTGTAACTCAATTTATGCTAGGGTCATAGACCTCAAAGCCTTAAGTTAACTACTTAAGCTAAATATTTTACAGGATAGGCCCGTAGGTTTCTTGCATTACTGCTACATAAAATATCTTTAAGCTATCTCTATAGGCCCAAATAAGAAAGCATAAAGGACTAGACTGTAACCCTACAATCCTGCCTAAATAAGGGACAGCTTCACTGAGTCAGGAGTAGAGCAGAAACCAGAATGTAACTCTCCTTGCACTTCCATCTGTGCTGGCAGTGTCCTTAAGAGACCTTTTTGGCAATATAAACGTTAAGTAATATGTGATAATTTCTGCAGTTTCATTGTAAATATTTTGAATATGTTATGCTTTAAGAATTGAAAGCTTTAAACATCATGATCAATCGTCACATCTTCCTAAATTGTTGGACCAAACTAGCACAGCCCTGAATCAGTGTATCACCTCCTGTAACTAAATTGAACTAATGTCACCATCATAGAGACCAACTTTTAAAAATGCCATATTTTGTCAAACTCACTGGCCATCACTAATCTGCTGCAAACACAGGAGGCCATTGCAAATAAACTCCAAAGCAATGCCAATTCTCTTGCATCTATGTGTAAACAGGTCTATTTGTTTGCTGAATACATTTGCTATATAGTAACGCTGTTGCAACTGCTAAAGAATCTCCATCATGCTAATCCCTTTTTAAACTACACTCATCCACATAAAGTGATTTTTTAAAAAAGGGTCTTTCATTGCCATTGCTAAATGTCCTGGAAGAACATTGCTATATGGAATCATCCTGAATGCAGAGTTCAGCTAACTCACCAGAGACTCCATTTCAGACTCAGTCTGGCTATGGTATGTCTACGCTAGGTCTGTAGGACTAAAGCATGCAGGCTCCATGTTTCTAAGCCCGCACCTGAGCTTCCACATTGAACATTGACTCTGGGTTAGAATTTCTGGACCTGGGTCTCACACCCCACCACACATGCTCACACTGCACTACACAGACCTGAGTCAACCCAGGCTGCTTCGTGCCTTTCCGAAGTGTAGCTGCTCTAGTCCTTGTTTGTGGTGCAATGTGGGGAAAACTTGACTGTCCATCCCACAGCACTTTTCCAGAGGTCATCTCAGCCTGCCAATACATCCTGCCAAGCCATCTTTTGGGTCTGCATGCTCTTGGCAATCATAGCCAGCAACATGGAAGAGGCACCATTTGGAAAACTTGTCCTGCTTCCGCTTTCACTCCTGTCAGGAAATGGTCACAGATTCTATGAGATGCTGGTAGACATTTCTGTGGCATTACTATAGGAACCTATCAGAGAAAGAGGATGATACAGACATGGCAGACTTCAACTGGTTGATGCTGCTCACGACTCTTTGCATAGTTGCTGATGCCCCCTGTGTGGACTGGTGTTTCTGGATCACATCGTCATGTGGCCCTGGCATGATTAGCAAGGGGTCCAGAACTTTTGCATGAAGAAAGAGACATTTCTGGAGCTTTGTAAGCAGCTTGCCCCAACCTTCCACTGTCAAGAAACAGATGAGGGCGGCCATGCTGGTTCACAAGTGGGTTGCTATAATCATCTAGAAGCTAGCCACTTCTGATCACTACACATCTGCGGCCACATTATGGACTAGCGGAAGATGGGATATAGTATGTTTATGAATGTGCTTCTACCGCAATGTTAAAGGTAAATGAAATACTATTGTGGTACACTATGAGTGGGGGATTGTGATACATTTTCAATTATGGCTGAGTTGATTGCTTATACAGTGTGTGTGGCCGGGGGGAGGCGGAGGGGGCGGCAGGAAAGGTGGCTTGTGTGATAGGAACTGGGGATTTTCATTATGGATTGGTCTGAAAAGATATTTTGAGAAATTGTGTTTAGATACAACTTCCCAGTTGTGCCTTAATCTTTATTCTTTGAAATACATGTGATATGATGTGAGGCAATGAGGGTAATAAAGTTTCCTAATGAAATATGTGCCTTTATTTGTTATCATGGCTGTATTGCCAAATAAATAAATACATTAAAAATGTAAGAATTGAAAAGCAGGCCAGGTCTCATTAAAACACAAAACCCAATAACAAAATAAAGTGTATAACACAAACATTGAACAGTGAAATTTATGCAAACAAATAAATAAATCTCCTTCATCCATGTGTCCCTTGACCCTCCCCACCCCTTCTCCTTTGCCTTTCTACATTTTGCATGTGCTTGGCCCTGCTCTGGAGGTGTGTGTGTGGGGGGGGGGGTGTGTGGAAGACTGCAGGGGGGACACTTGTCCTGTCCAACTAGTGTTCAGTTCTGATTGCATGGGCCACCCAACCATGGTATTGTCAAATGTGTTCCTGATCTTCTGGACATGGTACCACGGAAAGGACTCAGGATGTGGTGCGGGTGGAGCAAGAGCTTGAGCTCTTGTGGTCATTAGTGCAAGCAGCCTTGCGGACAACTCTTTCTACTCTACTCTATTTTCCTCCCTCAGAGTTAAGCAGAGTGTGTATCCTGCACTCATAAGGGTAAGGGGAAAATTTATAAATGATATTTTTAAATATTGCAGACCATTTTAGCCTTGGAGTGGGGGAGGGAGACTGTTGCCATGGTTTACTACGGATGGTTTCTCCACCCTTTCAGGAATTCCACATTCTGGAGAACATAACAATGCTGGAAGTTCCTGAATGGAACACTCTAGTCCAAACTACCAGGGGCAACTCAGCAGTGTACGCCAAAGACGTTTTCAGGTTTATGGTGACTGAACAATGTGTCTACAAGCACAGTGGAGGCTGGTGACCTGCAGGGGAGGGCCCAGAAGTATACCCTGCCTCAAAATGTAACTACCTATCTGGAGTTCCTATTATTGGAAAAGTTTGCAGTGATCAGCAGCTGGGATTGGGTGAAAATTTATGGGAGAATTAACAGGATGTCGTGCTAACATCTACATGGATTACTGCCTCCTTGTAACCTGCTGAAAACTTTCTGCAGGTACATCTGCAGTTTACAGTATGGTCTGGTCTGACTGCATCTACTGGATTACATGTAAATACATATGACAATACATACTCTCAAAGAACTACACAGCCAGCATGCCCACTTCTCTGGCATACTTTTGGATTGTGTAAACCATGTAAGCCATCTTTTGGACAGTGATTTTTTTGTCTCCCATTCACTACATTTCCCCTTTCTCCTTGTACAGGTAGCTGGTTATGTGACGTCGCCAAATTGTACAATGCAGCATACTAAAAGGGAAGGCAATACAAGGTTCTTACTTTTAAGACCCCAGCATGTCTTTGTAAGAATGTGCAACTATCTAGTAAAAATTTGATGTTAAAATGCTACTTTAAATGTTGTTTTTGCTTTCTGTTATCCATTTTGAATTTCATGTTGAATTGGGGTTGGAGAGAATCCAAAGTGCTGGCATGCATTCCAACATTAATGGATACAAGATGCTACTCATGGCTTGCAAAAATCATTGCTTTGGGTCATAACCTGGAAATCCCTCTCATTTATATATTAATACAGACATGGAGCCAAATATTTACCAGGCTGTGGGGCTACCTTTGCCTTTTGCTGCTGCTCCCATTTCCACAGTGGGCTGCTCCTCTGGGTGTCATTAAATGGCTCCTCTGACTATGGATCCAGGACATGCTGCACCTGCTCTGACAGCAAAGCTTCATGAGGACTGTTTTGAGCATCAGAGTCGCTTTGTTAGCGGGGAGGGATAGCTCAGTGGCTTGAGCATTGGCCTGCTAAACCCAGGGTTGTAAGTTCAATCCTTGAGGGGGCCATTTAGGGATCTGGGCAAAAAAATTGGGGATTGGTCCTGCTTTGAGCAGGGGGGTTGGAGTAGATGACCTCCTGAGGTCCCTTTCAACCCTGATAGTCTATGATTCTATGTTAGCCTGATCTGGCAGCTTCTTGCTCCTCTCCAGTGCTGTGTTAGATTTGGGGGTCAGCTGGTTGCTATCCCAGCTAATCTGGATATCATGAACTGCTAGGAAGTTGGTGCTCATCACAGTACCCAGCACCCAGTCAAATTGATTGTAAAAGGGGAAGGATGACAGGGAGTTCCCAGAGGTGTGGTTCTTATCCCTTGCTTTCTGATAGTCATTCTTGAGCTGCTTAAATCCACTCCCTGGTCAGCGATCAGGTTAATCTCTGATTCTGCCAGTTTGTCCGCTATTTCTTGGTACTCATCATCATTTCTAGTACTCTTACAAAAGTCAAACATCTTGCTCACCTCACACCAGAGGTTTACCAGAATCTGACTGTGCTCCCATGACCTGGTAGCAATGCACTTGGCAAAAGATGCCTTCCTGAAGTGGTCCACGTTAACGCAGGAGATGATTCACTGTTTTTGCAGTTCAACAGTCAGAATAAAATGAGCAGCTGTTCTTGAACTAAGGTGGTTGTTTCCATTTCCTGAGTATCGATTGGCTAATCTTGGGATAGAAAGGTCAAGCAACACTGGCCTATGGGGTTGTGGGATAGCATTGGTGGACTCTCAGGACACGAGTCTAGGGACCCGGGCCTGAGCTCAGTGGGACTTGGGCTCAGACCTACCCCTGCTAGGTCCTAGGGTCTGGGTCCTGAGGGCTTACTGACCTGCGTCAGACAGATGTGTGTGTAGACAGGAGGGGGATTGGGCTTGAACCTGAACATGAGCCTGAGCTTACATTGCAGTGTAGACATAACCTATGTTAACCTAACCACATGATGTTGAGTCCTTGAACCATATGTTCTGACAACCTTGATTCCAGTCTTACTGTAGCTTGTTCACTGTATCCTGTGCCTAGGAAAAATTGTTAGCTTACTCAGAAGTGATTTTTTTCTTCTGCTAATAGGATGCTAGTTAGCCTAAAAAGGTATACAACATCATTTAATACCTTTGAGTATGTCTACACTTCAAATTAAAACCTGCAGTGCCGAGTCTTAGAGCCCAGGTTAATTGACTTAGGCTTGTGGGGCTAAAAATAGCAGTGGTGACATTCCTGAGTTACAGTACTGCTTGTAAAATAAAGAAAGAAATGCCACTGGGCCACATTCATCCCTGAGGTAAGTCAGTTGAAGTTTCATCAGTGATAGAGTAAGTCTATTTTACCTTCCTTGGTATGTGGGTGCTTTCCAACATTGTTGAACCTGTTCTGACCAGTACTTTGAAATTTCTCTAAGTATTGACCTATTTAAATACTTTCTTGCAGGATGCCTACTGCCTATTTGTATTAGTGGAATATTGAAACCTACACTTAAAGCTGCCATGTCAGCAATATTTCCTATTGTTAAAATTGCTATTTTTGTTTTGTTTTGTTTCTGAAGGGGGAGGAATTAGTGACTGTACTGCCCCAGGCAAATCAATGGCTGAGAGTAAAAGGACACTTACTTCTGGTACTTCTTTCTCTCTAATTGGAAATTAAAATTGATTTTATTGCTGTCTGTATTTGGGTCTGTTTATATGCGGTAGTGCATTCCAGCCCTGCTAAATCAGTTTAAAATAATTTTGGGCTATTTTTCCCCCAACCAGCCTAATCAAAAGTGAGCTGGAGGAACTTAAATGCCCTTCTTTTTCTTGTTAGTTTTTTATGAAGGGCCATGCCTACATTCTAAGAAAAGATGAATGAAAAGGACACACATAAAAGCAAAGAGAAAGAAAATATAGAAGGCCAATTCAGATTTACAGAGAAGAAGTTAAAGCAAAAGACAAGAAAAAGGGACAATGCTAAAAACACACAGAGAGCAAGCTGAATATGAGACAGAAATATCCTCATGGAGACCCAGAAGCACAATTAGTTTAACTTGCCCTTCAGATAAAATTTACAGTTATCGGTCATTGGATTTTCCAGGGTTAATAAAAGTTAAGAGATGGTATGTTCTTCCAGGCCCTTAAAGGGTTGCCATATGTGCTTCTTGATTCCGCTTGCACCACACATCATAATCAAAATCAATGGAACTGATGAAGTAGCCCATTATATTATTCACTAGTTTCTGATATTATTTGCTACACTAGGGTTTGATCTTGTGTAGTTTAGTATGTTTTCTATAACATATAATTTTATATAACTCCGGCAGACTGCAAAGAGCTACAAAAGGATCTCTCAAAACTGAGTGACTGTTGGCAGATGAAATTTAATGTTGAACAAAAATGGCAGATGAAATTTAATGTTGATAAATGCGAAGTAATGCACATTGGAAAGCATAATCCCAACTGTACATATGAAATGATGGGGTGTAAATTAGCTTTTACCACTCAAGAAAGAGATCTTGGAGTCATTGTGGATAGTTCTCTGAAAACATCCATTCAATGTGCAGAGGCAGTCAAAAAAGCGAACAGAATGCTGGGAATAATTAAGAAAGGGATAGATAATAGGACAGAAAATATCATGTTGCCTCTATAAAAATCCACGCCCGCATCTTGAATACTGTGTGCAGATATGGTCTCCCCATCTCAAAAAAGATATATTGGAATTGGAAAAGGTTCAGAAAAAGGAAACAAAAATGATTAGGGGTATGGAACAGCTTCCATATGAGGAGAGATTAATAAGACTGGGAAAAGAGACGGCTAAGGGGAGATATGATTGAGGTCTATAAAATCATGACTAGTGTAGGGAAAGTAGATAAGGAAGTGTTGTTTAGTACCTCTCATAACACAAGAACTCAGCCCTGGTCTACACTACAAGTTTAGGTCGAATTTAGCAGCGTTAGATCGATTTAACCCTGCACCCGTCCACACAACGAAGCCATTTTTATCGACTTACAGGGCTCTTAAAATTGATTTCTGTACTCCTCCCCGACAAGGGGATTAGCACTGAAATCGACATCACCGGGTCAAATTTCGGGTAGTGTGGATGCAATTTGACGGTATCGGCCTCCAGGAGCTATTCCAGAGTGCTCCATTGTGACTGCTCTGGACAGCATTCTCAACTCAGATGCACTAGCCAGGTACCCAGGAAAAGCCCTGGGAACTTTTGAAGTTCATTGCCTGTTTGGCCAGCTTGGCGAGCTCATTAGCACAAGTGACCATGCAGTCCCAGAATCGCAAAAGAGCTCCAGCATGGACCGAATGGGAGGTACTGGATCTGATCGCTGTATGGGGAGACGAGTCCGTGCTATCAGAACTCCATTCCAAAAGACAAAATGCCAAAATATTTGCAAAAATCTCCAAGGGCACGTTGCACAGAGGCTACAACAGGGACCCATAAAATTAAGGAGCTCAGGCAAGCCTACCAAAGAGACAAACAGCCTCCCTGGGTCAAAGCCCCACACATGCCACCTCTACGATGAGCTGCATGCAATTCTAGGGGGACCCCTACTACTACCCCACCCCTGTCTGTGGACACTTGCAAGGGGGGCGTCTCATGCAACAGGCATGAGGATTTTGGGAATGAGGAAGATGACGAGGAGGAGGAGGATAGTGCACAGCAGATAAGCAGAGAAAGCATTCTCCCCGACAGCCAGGAACTGTTTATCACCCTGGAGCCAATACCCTCCCAACCTTCCCAAGGCGGGCTACTGGACCATGAAGCCAGAGAAGGCACCTCTGGTGAGTGTACCTTTGTAAATATAATACATGGTTTAAAAGCAAATGTGTTTAATGATTAATTTGCACTGAAGACTTGGGATGCATTTGCGGCCAGTACAACCCCTCCTTTTAAATGGCCAACCCAATGGGTGTTTGGTATGGGAAAGGAGGGTGCTGCTGTTTGAAACCATTCCCACATGTTATGAAGGTTGAAGAAGCCGAAAGACTGTGGCTTACCATGGCTACCTGCAAGCCAAATTTTGTTGCCCAGCCCTGCGTGTGTGATCTCTCACACCAAACCGGCAGGCCCTCAATACAAGAAGCAAAATGCGATCTTGTACTGAAAGCACATGTGCTAAGTAACGTTAACAGCTTGGTTCACCGTAAAAGAGTCTACTCATTGTTCTCTAAAATGTTTTTTAGATACTACTCTCCCTTTTTTTCCTCCCCCAGCTGCAAATGTTTCAACGCTCCCCCTATTATCTCCATCCCAGAGGCTAGCGCAGATAAGAAGGTGAAAAAATGCGCTTGTGATGAAATGTTCTCTGAGCTCATGCAGTCCTCCCACACTGAAAAAGCTCAGCAGAATGCGTGGAGGCAAACAATGGCAGAGTCCAGGAAAGCAGAAAATGAACGTAATGACAGAAATGACGAGCAAGATGAGAGATGGTGGGAGCAAGATGAGAGGTGGCAGGAGTGCTATGAGAGGAGGCAGGATGCAATGCTGAGGCTACTGGGGGATCAAACTGATATGCTTCAGCTTCTGGTCGAGCTGCAGGAAAGGCAGCAGGAGTACAGACTGCCGCTGCAGCCCCTGTGTAACTGTCCGCCCTCCTCCCCAAGTTCCATAGCCTCCTCACCCAGAAGCCCATGAACACGGGGTAGAGGCCCTCCAGGCACCCAACCACTCCACCACAGAGAACTGCCCAAGCAACAGAAGGCTGGCATTTGAAGTGCAGTGTGGCCTTGTCCTCCCCTCCTCCATCACCCCACCCAGTGCTTCCTTCCTCCCCCACCTCTCCTGGGCTACCTTGGCAGTTATCCCCCTATTTGTGTGACAAATTAATAAAGAATGCATGATTTTGAAACAATAATGACTTTATTGCCTCTGCAAGCGGTGATAGAAGGGGGAAGGGAAGGGAGGTTGGCTCATAGGGAAGTAGAATGAACCCAGAGAGCGGGTTTTCATCAAGGAGAAACAAACAGAACCATCATTTCATGAAACTGATTTTCAAAGCTTCTCTGATGCGCACCACACCCTGCTGCGCTCTTCTAACCACCCTGGTGTCTGGCTGTGCATAATCAGTGGTCAGGTGATTTGCCTCAACCTCCCACCCCGCCATAAACGTCTCCCCCTTACTCTCACAGTTATTGTGGAGCACACAGTAAACAGCAATAACAATGGGAATATTGGTTTCGCTGAGGTCTAACCGAGTCAGTAAACTGTGCCAGCATGCTTTGAAACGTCCAAATGCACATTCTACCACCATTCTGCACTTGCTCAGCATATAGTTGAACAGCTCCTGACTACTCTCCAGGCTGCCTATGTATGGCTTCATGAGGGGTAGGCTGGGTCCCCAAGGATAACTATAGCCATTTCAACATCCCCAACTGTTATTTTCTGGTCTGGGAAGTAAGTCCCTTCCTGAGGCTGTTCAAACAGACCAGAGTTCCTGAAGATGTGAGCATCATGCGCCTTTCCCAGATGTTCCACGTTGATGTTGGTGAAACGTCCCTTGTGATCCACCAGTGATTGCAGCACCATTGAAAAGTACCCCTTGCAGTTTACGTACTGGCTGCTAAGGTGGTCTGGTCCCAAGATAGGAATATGCGTTCCATCTATTGCCCCACCACAATTAGGGAACCCCATTGTAGCAAAGGCATTCACTATGACCTGCACATTTCCCATAGTCACTACCCTTGATAGCAGCAGCTCAGTGATTGCGTTGGCTACTTGGATCACAGCAGCCCCTACAGTAGATTTGCCCACTCCAAATTGATTCCCGACTGACCGGTAGCTGTCTGGCATTGCAAGCTTCCAGTGGGCTATCTCCTCATGCTTGTGAACTGTGAGGGCCGCTCTCATCTTGATATTCTTGTGCTTCAGGGCAGGGGAAAGCAAGTCACAAAGTTCCATGAAAGTGCCCTTACGCATGCAAAAATTTCGCAGCCACTGTGAATCATCCCAGACCTGCAACATTATGTGATCCCACCAGTCTGTACTTGTTTCCTGGGCCCAGAATTGGTGTTCCATGGCATGAGCCTGACCCATTGCCACCAGGATGTCCAAATTGCTGGGGCCCATGCTTTGAGAGAAATCTGTGTCCATGTCCTCATCACTCTCGTCACCGCACTGCTGTCGCCTCCTCGCCTGCTTTTGCAGGTTCTGGTTCTGCACATGCTGCAGGATAATGCACGAGGTGTTTACAATGCTCATAAGTGCCGCGGTGATCTGAGCGGCCTCCATGCTTGCTGTGGTATGGCATCTGCAGGAGAGAGGGAGAGCAGAGTTGCAACAGAAGCGGTGGCTAAAGACAGATGCCACGAGAATAGATATTTATAGAGAATGATGAGAGGACATTTGTAGTGATTTTGTAGGTATTTTTCCTCCTGCTGATGATAGCCCATCTTAATTGATTAGTCTCGTTATAGTTGGTATGGCAACACCCATTTTTTCATGTTTTCTGTGTATATATAGCTTCCTACTGTATTTTCTACTGTGTGCATCCAATGAAGTGGGTTTTAGCCCACACAAGCTTATGCCCAAATAAATTTGTTAGTCTCTAAGGGTGCCAGAAATACTCCTTGTTCTTTTTGTTGATACAGACTAACACAGCTACTACTCTGAAATCTTCCACTCATCTTATTCTGTGACATGAGGTGAGTTGAAGAGGTTGTGTCCTTTCTTTGTCTCCACTTCCCCAATTAATCTTGTTTTGCTATTTGCTTTTGTTATGGAGCAGCACAGACCACTGTGATTTCCTTAAGAATGATGAACTTCCACTGAAACCAGAGAAGAGTTTAAACCGCATCTCAGACCAACTTTCATAAAGGCATGACTAATGGCATGATGTCAGAGGGTGACTGGTCACATTAAAGGCAGATAGTGCCAGCCACACCTGTGCCATAATTAATTAGCTGCTTCTTGCCTGACTAAGGTGGCTCAGGTGATAATTTAATGGATACCTGGGCCTTATAAAGGACTGAGAGAGCTAAGTCTGGGGGAGGGAATTACAGGGAGTAAGTAGGTAGGTTCTTCTGGTGGAAAATCCTGAGCTTGGATCTGTTGTAGGTTGGGTAGCCCAGGGAATGGAGGGCTCTATTCCATAGCAGAGAAGGCAAAAGGCACTGAGCCCAGAAAGGGGCTGGGGGAAGCAGCCTGGGGGACAAGTACTTTATACCAGAAAAGGGGAAAGAATAACAAATGTAACCCACCAGGGGCTCGGAACAGGGCTTACAGAGCAAGGTGAAATAAAGTCCCAAAGTGCAGAGGAATCTTTTTCTTTGCTTAGGACTCTTTAGTTGGACTTTTGTTGCCCTGGAAGGCTTAAATTTGTGTATTGCTTGGCTGGAGGGCAAAGCCACATCTTCACCACAGACTTGTGTGTGAAAAATTGAGGAGATTCATCTTTGGGAGAGATACTGAGGCAGGGAGTGCTGGCAGTGCCATGCTTGGACAGCAGGGTGCTATGGGGAGCAGCCATGCCCCTATGACACATGTCCACAGACTCTATAGCCAACTGGGTGAAAGGCATATAGCAATCAACTTTAGCATGTCAGAGAATAAAAAGCTATCTGTCACATTATTGTGTTGCTAGCAAATAATTTATTTTTTGTTTGTCTTTTAAAGACTGATTTGGTATTGGGATGTTTAGGACAATGGTTATATATGTGACACATTCTAGGTAGGTGCATATCTCAATTACGCTTCTTAAACATCAGTTTAGGAAAGTGATATACTAATGATGATGTTGTAGCCATGTCAGTCCCAGGATATTAGAGAGACAAGGTAACTGAGGTAAACACCTTTTATTGGACTAATTGGTGAGAGAGACAAGCTTTTTAAGTTGATCTCTCTGAAAAGAACATGTCCAATAAAAGATATTACCTCACCCACCTTGTGTCTATAATATACTAATGAGGCATATATGTGTGTATTCAGGGAAAAATATTTAAAAGTATCATAATTAGCATCAGATCTAATGTCAGTGGAGTACAAACAGCTAAACTAGAGTTATGTAGAGAGGAAAACTACTGATTTTGCTTACTTGTCTACTGCCATGAATCAATTTATTAAATTGTCATGAATCACAAATTTCATGTTTATATTTGTCTGGTTAAGGCCCTCATTGGGGACTTTGATTTTATTAAGTTGTTGCTACAACATTAAAAAATCTGGTTTTGCCCATCACACCTTTTACATTTATTTCCATATGTGGATGCTTTGCTGTGAATAAAAACTGCATGGAAAATGCTAGAGGTGAGCTGGGTTTTCTGAACGAACATCCTGGAATTTTTCTGTTGGATGTAGTTTTTACAGGTTAATAAAACTCAATTATTTGGAGCCAGGAATAAATGGTTCTATTTGCTCTTTTAGATGTGATAAACTAAACAAAATAGTTTTGAGCTTTTAAAATATACTTAAAAATCCATTTAAGACTTTAGTATAGAGAATGCTATAATAAGTATTAATTAAAAAAAACTTTGTACCCAGAAATGTAAAGTCAGAATTTATAGCAATTGGTTTGGACACCATCAGCCCAAAGCTATGTGGTGATTGAAAGTTTTGGTGACTTGTGTGTTTTAATTACTTCTCCTATGACTATGCCTGTTCAGGAAGATAGAGGGTATATCTGTCCAGCTATTTACTGTACTGAAAAATCTGATTTTTCCCTTGGGCTTTTTCAGCTTTTTTCTTTTAGATGAGCTGAAACAAGAAGTTTTAATAAGACCTTGATTAAACTTTCCCAAATGTTATATAGGGGTAGAATTTTCAAAAGTGACCGAGTGACTTAGGAATGTGAGTCCCACTGAATGTCACTTAGGTGCTTTTTGTAAATCTAGTCTAGATGTGTAAAGCAATCACCTTGCAGGATGCGTGTTGGATCAAACTTGAGAGGCATTGAGAGAAGCATTGCATCTGCATTTTTTGCTTCTGGAGTTTGCTCTAGCTTCCCTCAGGCTTGGGCCATTTTTTGATTTAAATTCAATTAGAAGACCTGAGTCAGAAAATGTTTATCTGTGATTCTTTTCAGAGGTATTTCCAAGTGAAAATATGTGCAAGAATACATACATCACTGCTGAGGTGTAAAGATGGGGAGAGGGGGGAAAAGGGAGAAAGGCAACAGTCTGGAGGGAGAGAAACTGCTTTTAATCCTCTCTTCGAAGGTTTCCAGAATGCTGTTTCTAGCCTATTTTGAAAGTGATTTTGAAATGTGGTCATCTATGACAAGCTGCTAAAAGAAAACAAGGAGTCCAGTGGCACCTTAAAGACTAACAGATTTATTTGGGCATAAGCTTTCATGGGTAAAAAACTCACTTTTTCAGATGCATGGAAATTTGAAAATTGAGTGAAATTTACAGATGCAGGCATTATTATACTGACACGTGAAAAGAAGGGCGTTACCTCGCAAGTGGAGAATCAGTGTTGACAGGGCTAATTCGATCAGGGTGGATGTGGTCCACTCCCAATAATTGATGAGTAGGTGTCAAATCCAGGAGAGGCAAAGCTGCTTTTGTAGTGAGCCAGCCACAGTCCCCATCCAAGCCCAAATTAATGGTGTTAAATTTGCAAATGAATTTTAGTTCTGCTGTTTCTCTTTGAAGTCTGTTTCTGAAATTTTTTTGTTCAAGTATGGCTACTTTAAAATCTGTTATAGACTGTCCAGGAAGATTGAAGTGTTCTCCTACTGGTTTTTGTATGTTGCCATTCCTGATGTCTGATTTGTGTCCATTTATTCTTTTATGTAGAGACTGTCTGGTTTGGCCAATGTATATGGCAGAGGGGCATTGCTGGCAGATGATGGCATATATAACATTAGTAGATGTGCAGGTGAATGAGTCCCTGATGGTGTGGTTTATGTGACTGCTCTGAGTGGCTGCTCTCTTAGGAGAAAGAGAGGTAGATTAGAAGAAGCCAGGTACAAATAAAGGATCATACCTAAAGGGAAAAAATATTATGGCTGAAACCCTGGCCCCAGTGAAGTTATTAGTAAAACTCCCATTGATTCAATGGGCCCACAATTTCACTCTAAACATTTCAGAAATGTATGCCTGGATTATTGAACTCTTTCCTATAGAATCCTAGGGACCTCAAGAGGTCATCTAGTCCAGTTATCTGCACTCATGGCAGGACTAAGTGTTAACAAGACCATCCCTAACCTGCTTTTAAAAATCTCCAATGCAACCTCTCTAGTCAATTTATTCCAGTGCTTCCTGACTGGAAGTTTTTTCTAATGTCCAACACAAACTGCCCTTAATGCAATTTAAGCCCACTGCTTCTAGTCCTATCCTCAGCGGTTATCGAGAACATTTTGCCTATCTCCTTCTTGTAACAACCTTTTATGTATTTAAAAACTGTTACGTCCCCACTCAGTCTTGTCTTATCCGGACTAAACAAACCCAATTTTTCCAATCTTCCCTTAGAGGTCATGTTTTCTAGAATTTTAATAATTTTTGTTGGTCCTTTCTGGACTTTCTCTAATTTGTCCACATCTTTCCTGAAATGTGGCACCCAGAACTGGACACAATACTCCAGCTGAGGCCTAATCCATTTGGAGTAGAGCAGAAGAATTATTTCTTGTGTCTTGCTTACAACACTCCTGTCAATACATCCCAGAATGATTTTTTTTTTACAAGACTGTTGTACTATTGATTCATATTTAGCTTGTGATCCACTATGACCCCCCGAGCCCTTTCCACAGTACTCCTTTCTAGGCAGTCGTTTCCCATTTTATATGTGTGCAACAGATTGTTCCTTCCTAAGTGGACATTAGAAAAACATTCCGTATGAGGAGAGATTAACAAGACTGGGACTGTTCAGCTTTGAAAAGAGACAGCTAAGGGGGGATATAATAGAGCTCTATAAAATCATGACTGATATGGAGAAAGTAAATAAGAACATGTTATTTACTCCTTCTCATAACACAAGAACTAGGGGTTACCAAATGAAATTAATAGGCAGCAGGTTTCAAACAAATGAAATTAATAGGCAGAAGGTTTCAAACATACAAACAAAAGGAAGTATTTCTTTACACAACGCACAGTCAAGCTGTGGAAATCCTTGCCTGAGGATGTTGTGAAGGCCAAGACTATAACAGCGCTCAAAAAATAACTAGATAAATTCATGGAGGATAGATGCATCAATGGCTATTAGCCAGGATGGGCAGGGATGGTGTCCCTACCCTCTGTTTGCCAGAAGCTGGGAATGAGCGACAGGGGATGGATCACTTGATGATTACCTGTTCTGTTCATTCCCTCTGAAGCACCTGGCATTGGCCACTGTCAGAAGATAGGATATTGGGCTAGATGGACCTTTGGTCTGATCCAGTATGGCTGTTCTTATGAGTACTTTGCATTTGTCCTTATTGAATTTCATCCTATTTACTTCAGACCATTTCTCCAGTTTGTCCAGATCATTTTGAATTCTAATCCTATCCTCCAAAGCACTTGCAACCCCTCCCAGCTTGGTATCGTACAAAAACATTATAAGTGTACTCTCTATGTCATTATCCAAATAACTGATGATGATATTGAACAGAACCGGACTCAAAACTGATCCCTGCGGGACTCAACTCGTTATGCCCTTCCAGCTTGACTGTGAACCACTGATAACTACTCTCTGGGTATGATTTTCCAACCAGTTATGCACCCATCTTAGCTCCATCTAGGTTGTATTTCCCTAGTTTGTTTATGAGAAGGTCATGCGAGACAGTATCAAAAGCATTTCTAAAGTTAAGGTATACCACATCTACCACTTCCCCTCATCCACAACACTTGTTACCCTGTCAAAGAAAGCTACTAGGTTGGTTTGACATGATTTGTTCTTGACAAATCCATGCTGACTTACTTATCACCTTATTATCTTCTAGGTGTTTGCAAATTGATTGCTTAATTATTTGATCCATTATCTTTCTGGGTACTGAAGTTAAGATGACTAGTCTGTAATTTTCCAGGTTGTTCTTATTTACCTTTTTATAGATTGGCACTATATTTGCCCTTTTCCAGTCCTCTGGAATCTCTCCTGTCTTCCATGACTTTTAGAAGATAATCACTAATGGCTCAGATATCTCCTCAGTCACTTTCTTGAGTATTCTAGGATGTATTTCATCAGGCCATGGTGATATGAAGACATAACCACGCACAGTGTCTGCAGTGACACTTTGTCAATATAACTTTGCTGCAAAAAGCTCTATGCCTCTCATCGAGGTGGTTTCGTTTTGTCAGCAAAGCAGGAGAGTTTTGTTGGCAGAAGGAGCATTGCAATGTGTACACCTCCACTGTTTTGTAGACAAAACTTGACTTTGGTCGACAAAAATGTGTAGTGTAGACAAGGCCTAGAACTAATCCTGCAGAACTCAGAGCAGGATTAGGATCCTGAAGAGGTGCAGACAACTATAATCACAGCATATGTCTATGGTCAAAAGAGGAAAAAAAGCACTGTGTTATAGGAGGAAGGGCATAGAACAATAGTTAGAAGAAATTCTCCTAGCACTCTATGGGACAGGTTATACCCGTTAAGATTTTGTGCTGACTATTGAGCAGAGTACTGTAGAAAAGCCACTGAAGAGGAAAGAAACAGGAATGCTATATGGTTTGACTTAAGCCGAAAGCCTGAATAAAAAAACTGTTTGTGTACTCTCTGGAGAAAAGAAAACCTCTTACATTTGAAGATGCTAAGGAGATATTGAAAGTAGATGTACTGTAAATAACATCTTTGAATTAATGTTAAATCACAGAACTAGAGGACATGAGCTCAAAATAAACAAGACTGAAAAAATAATTTAGGTATAAAATTATCTCATAAAGAGTGGCAAACTTATAGAATTGTTAAATTGTCAAAGGCTGCATTACAGTGACTGCTACCACCATTTTCAAATCAGAACTAGATTCATATCTACTGAGAAAGAATGCATGTATTATTTGTGGATATAGCCACAGTAGAACTGTCATACTTGATACGTTCCCAAGATGCCTCTGGTCCATAATTTTCCTAGAAATTGTTATCAGGGATATTGTGCAGTACCTAGCTTACTGAGTGAATGTTAGCATGGCTTTGCAAAACCAAACCAAACCCAAATCATGTTGGATTACTCTAATTCTGTTCTTCAAAGGAGCGATAAGGAGAATGGATGAGAGCAAAACTGTAGTCACAATTTAAATGTTTGATAAAGTATCCTAGGTCTATGATCTTGAGTGTGGCAGAAGTTCAATTGTGCCTGTAGTGGAAAAGGCAAAAGTCATGGAAACAGAATTTAAAAAGTCACAAATAATGGATGTTGCTTTGCACCATTTCCTGAATCATAGAATATCAGGGTTGGAAGGGACCTCAGAAGGTCATCTAGTCCAACCCGTTGCTCAAAGCAGGAGCAATCCCCTACTAAGTCAAAATCCTCTCATTCCAAATGCAAATAACTAAAATAGCTCCATAAGCTTCAATAATTTTGAACCTAGGATTTGACATTTCATAGCCCGCTTCTGTAAACGCAACCCTTTCCTCTAATTATTTCCTTTCTTTTGTTTTACATTAGTGTTGTTTAGAGGGGGAAGGTGTGTTTCATGTGTATTGAGGTGGAGAAAGTTCATGAATCCTTGAGTTAAAGTCTTGTGGTTTGATCTTTGCTGTTCAACTCTTTTCTCCCGCATCCATCCTGTCTTCTATTAGCTCCATATCTCCATTGCATTTTATTACTTGTATTAGACCAGGGTTTCTCAAACAAGGGTTTGAGACGGGGGTCCCTGGGGGTCCCTGAGGATACTCCAGGGGGTCTATGGGCCCCGCTGATTAACTCCTTCCCCTCCTTCCCTCCATTCTTCCCCCTCCCTCTATCTCCCAGAGGCTACTGAAGCCAAACTGGGAGATTTTAGACACTAAAAGTCCAGTAGCACAGTGGGGCTAAGGCAGGCTCCCTGCCCTGGCATGTCCCTGAAGCTACGAGGGAGGGGACAGAGGGTCTCCACGCACTGCCCCTGCAACTCCCATTGCCCGGAAACTGTGGCCAATGGGAGCTGTGGGGGTGGTGCCTGCAGGCAGGGGCAGTGCGAGAAAACGCCCCCCACCCCCGCCTAGGAGCCACTGCCAGAGAGATGTGCCAGTCGCTTTCAGGAGCAACCTGATGTAAGTGCCACTCAGCCAGAGCCCACACTTCTCACCCCCTCCCACACCCCAGCCTCCTGCCCTAGCCCACAGCCAGCATCCTGCACCCAAACTCCCTCCCGGAGTCTGCACCCCTCACCCCGTCCTGCACCTCAACCCCCTGCCCCAGCCTGATGAAAGTGAGTGAGGGTGGGGGAGAGTGAGTGACAGAGGGTGCGGGTATGGAGTGAGCGGGGGTGGGAGGAGGGGAGTGGGGCCTAAGTGGACAGGGTGGAGTGGGGGTGGGGTCTGGGACTGAGTGGGAGGTTTGGGGGTCCACAAAAATTTTAAATCCCATTGACCCTTTTGTGTCCTTGCTTCCTTCATCATTCTGTCTCCATCCTACCTGTCTGTCTCCTTTTCGGTTCCAATATACTTTGGGTGTTTCTCACATCATGCAGGGATAGAACAGAAGATTTATAGAAAAAAGCCAGTCTATAGAAGTCTATGGCTTGTAGAAAGCAGGCACATAATTGTTCTTGTGACCAGAGCACCGTAGTCTACAAGTGGCATTAATGTACAATCAGTTGAACTTACTTTCTCTTTTACAGTCTGTCCATTCTTATTATTTTAATGATGTGACAACTTGTGAATCTCTCTGTGGAGTTTAGGAACTGTGTTTGACCCTGGGGGTTCTTTGTATGTATCTGTTTCAGATTATAAATGACACTTTGAATGTGCAGATCTTTGCCTTCTCTATTCCCTGTTAGCCTCTAAATTGGGCTAAAACACCAAAGGCTGGTGGCAAAATAAGAACTATAGGGAATAGTTAACTTCGATGATGAACCATACAAAAGACATTGGGTCAGTAACAGCAAACAAACTCCTTAGCCTGGTGGTTAGACCACTCACTTGGAAACCCCCATATCAGAATATCCTATATCCCAGGGGTTAGAGCATTCAACTGAAGCATGGCAAATTTGTGTTAAAATCCCTTCCCCCTTAGGAGGACAAGGGTCTTGAAATGGTTCTCCCACATCCCAGGAGAGTACCCTGATGATGGGACTAAAAGTTATGAGGGTGGTCCTTTGCCTTCTCTTCTGATCACTTTTTACAAGCTTGTCTAGAGGGGCTTGATCCAGTAGGCGAGATCTGAGCACATTTACCAGATTGAGCCCCTTAGGCAAGTTAGGTGGAGGAAGGCCAGTCTTTCTCTGTTTCAAGCAGATGAAGCTTTCAAGCTCTGGGGCTTAGGCATCTGTATACGGCTGCAGTGTGCATGTCCAGAGACAGAAACATAGCCACCTAAAGAACTTTTACTGCAAAAATTTAGGTGCTAAGCAAGTTTAGGTGCCTACCGGTTTGAGGGCAGCTGAGTGGGGGCTTTGTGAATCCCAGTGGGTTCTGGGATTTAGGCACCTAAAGTGGTAATTAGGCACCTAGATCCTTTTTTAATCCAACTTTTTGTCTCCAGCTATGGAGGAGAGAGAAGCAACCCAACATTTAGGGGTTGAATGAGACAGGAAGCTCTGCCTGTTTTCCTGATCCCAGGTAGTCCCAAGGAAAGAATGAGGTAGTATGGGGCATTGCAGTGAGGAAGTATGTTTGTCTTCTAAATGATCTATACTCTCTTTTGTGCTTTGTATGCTTAAGTGAAAGAGCAAATGTGTTAGATTTCTGTGCCCTGGGCTATACTACAGGGTTAGGTCAAATTTAGCCACGTTAGGTCAATTTTAAAATGAATGCGTCTACACAACCAACCCCGTTTCGTCGACCTAAAGGACTCTTAAAATTGACTTCTGTACTCCTCCCCAGCGAGGGGAATAGTGCTAAAATCGATTTTGCTGGGTCAAATTTGGGGTAGTGCAGACACAATTCGATGGTATTGACCTCTGGGAGCTATCCCAGAGTGCTCCAGTGTGACCGCTCTGGACACCACTTTCAACTCAGATGCACTAGCCAGGTACACAGGAAAAGCCCCAGGAAATTTTGAATTTCATTTCCTGTTTGGTCAGCATGGTGAGCTCAGCAGCACAGGTGACCATGGAGTCCCCCCAGAATCGCAAATGAGCTCCAGCATGGACTGAAAGGGAGACACTGGATCTGATTGCTGTATGAGGAGAAGAATCTGTGCAGGCTGAACTCTGATCAAAAAGAAGAAATGCTGATATATATGCCAAAATATCACAGGGCATCGTGGAGAGAGGCTACAACAGGGACACACAGCCGTGCTGTGTGAAAGTCAAGGACCTCAGGCAAACCTACCAAAAGACAAAGGAGGCAAACGGTCGCTCCGGGTCAGAGTCCCATACATGCTGCCACTATGATGAGCTGCATGCAATTCTAGGGGGGACCCCTACCACTATCTGTGGACACCTGCAAGGGGGGAGTCTCATGCAACAGGGAGGAGGATTTTGTAGATGAGGAAGAGGAGGAGGAGAATGTGCAGCAGGCAAGCGGTGGATCTATTCTCCCCAGCAGCCAGGACCTTTTCATCATCCTGAAGCCAATACCCACCCAAGGCAGGATCCCCGACCCTGAAGCCAGAGAAGGCAGCTCTGGTGAGTACACATTTGTAACTACAGTACAGGGTTTAAAAGCAATAGCGTTTAATGTTTGATTTGCCCTGAAAAATTGGGATGCATTTGCGGCCAGTACAGCTACTGGAAAAGTCTGTTAATGTGTCTGGGGATGGAGTGGGAATCCTCCAGGGACATCTCCATGAAGCTCTCCTGGAGGTACTCTGAAAGCCTTTTCAGAAGGTTTCTGGGGAGGGCTGCCTTATTTCGTCCTCCACAGTAGGACACTTTACCACGCCAAGCCAGTTGCAAGTAGTCTGGAATCATTGCAGCACAAAGCATGGCAGCGAATGGTCTTGTGTTTTGGTTGCATTCAAGCAACATTCGGTCTTTATCTTTCTGTGTTAGCCTCAGGAGAGTGATATCATACATGGTCACCTGGTTGAAATTGGGGAATTTTTGTAAGGGAACAGTAAAAGGATCCCGTTCATGCTGGGTTGTTTCCACTTGGCTAAAAGGGATCATACCAGAGAATAGTCACACGGTGGGGTGTGTATGGGGAAGGAGGTGTGTGCTGCACATCCACCCGAAAACCTCAGCCCCTCCTTTTAAATGTGAAACCCAACCATCATTGATTGCTATGGGAAAGGATGGTGCTGTGGCTAACACTGTTGCAAGCATCGCAAAGGCGTGTGAGTGGAGAGTGGAAGTTTCCGTTGCAGAATATGAGAGGTCGGGGGGAAAAAGAAGGAGAACAGAGAACGGGTTAACTCAACACTTCAGCTAGCTCCATGTGAAGATAAGATGCTGGCCCCGGCCCAAGCTGGGCTCGATGAGAAATCAGCAGTTGCCCAGCTGTGAGAAGAGGAGAACTAAGTTGAGCAGAGCTGCAGAGATAGCAGCGAGAACAGTGAGAGCAAATGAGATAGCAACAGCGAAGGCCAATAGTAGGGAAAACAAAGTCTCTGGAGCCGGGATGTTTTGGGAAACTGAGGAGGCCACAGCAAGCCGGTTTGGACTGGCACAAAGAGCACCAGAAGCAGAGGTCTCTGAGTGGAATACCCCCCACAAGGAGCCCAGGACTAAAAACCCTACTGAGAGCTGGAGCAACTTGGAGATCAACAATGGAACCTTGGAAGACCTGGGGCCAGGACACCACTCCCATCCACCCTTTCCCCCCCTTCTTCTGACATTACACCCAGGCCCGGCCAGTCTGGGGTAGTGCATGTGTGAGTATGAAAATGGGTTAGGGCTTGGGGCACTAACACTTTCTTTCTTCCCCTGAATGACTTTGGAGCTTTCTCAGCACTCTCTGCTGTTATTTTATTATTTTATCAATAAAGTTTTAAAACTTAGACACTTGATGTGTTCCGTACCTCCTCCCCAAAGATCCTGTGGCATCAGGCTGATCAACTGATGCCCCAGGCAGATAGGTAACGAAAATCTGTCACAACCTGGCCAATCATGAAATGGTTTTCAAAGCCTCTCTGATGCACAGCATGCCTAGCTGTGCTCTTCTAATTGCTCTGGTGTCTGGCTGCTCAAAATCAGCTGCCAGGCAATTTGCCTCAACCTCCCACCCCACCATAAACGTCTCTCCCTTATTCTCACAGATATTATGAAGCACACAGCGAGCAGCAATAACAATGGGAATGTTGGTTGCGCTGAGGTCTAACCCAGTCAGCAAACAATACCAGTGAGCTTTTAAACATTCAAAGGCACATTCTACCACCATTCTGCACTTGCTCAGCCAAAAGTTGAACTGCTCATTACTACTGTCCAGGCTGCCTGTGTACGGCTTCATGAGCCATAGGACCAAGGGGTAGGCTGGGTTCCCAAGAATAACTATTGGCATTTCAACATCCCCAACAGTAATTTTCTGGTCTTGGAAGTAAGTCCCTTCTTGCAACTGCTCAAACAGCCCAGAGTTCCCAAAGATGCGAGCGTCATGCACCTTTCCCGGCCATCCCACGTAGATGTCAGTGAAACATCCCTTGTGATCCACCAGTGTTTGCAGCACCATTGAGCAGTACCCCTTGCAGTTTACATACTGGTTGGCAAGGTGGTCCAGTGCCAAGATAGGGATATGTGTTCTGTCTATTGCCCCACCACAGTTAGGGTATCCCATGCAGCAAAGCCATCCAGTATGACCCAGCATATTTCCCAGAGTCACTACCCTTGAAAGCAGAACGTCAGTGATTGCACTGGCTACTTGGATCACAGCAGTCCCCACAGTAGACTTGCCCACTCCAAACTGATTCCCGACTGACTGGTAGCAGTCAGGCATTACAAGCTTCCAGATGGCTATTGCCATTCGCTTCTCAACTGTCAGAGCAGCTCTCATCTTGGTATTCCTGTGCTTCAGGGCTGGAGAAAGCAACTCACAAAGTTCAAGGAAAGTGGCCTTATGCATGTGAAAGTTTCGCAGCCACTGTGAATCATCCCATACCTGCAACACTATGGGGTCCCATCAGTCTGTGCTTGTTTGCCGGGCCCAGAATCAGGGTTCCACTGTATCAACCAGCCCCACTGCCACCATGATGATCCAATTGTCACAGCCCATGCTTTCTGGAATGTCTGTGTCCATGTTTTCATCACAATCGTCCTCATGCTGGCATCTCTTAGCCCGGTTCTGCACATACTCCAGGATAATGCGTGTTGTGTTTACAATGCTCACAACACCAGCGGTGAGCTGAGCAGGCTCCATGCTTGCCATGGTATGGTATCTGCATGGGTAACCTAGGAAAAAAGGTGCAAAACAATTGTCTGCTGTTGCTTTCATGGAGGAAGGGAGAGGCGACTGACGACATGTACCCCAAACCATCCTCAACAACATTTTTGCCCCATCAGGCATTGGGAGCTAAACCCAGAATTCCAATGAGCAGCGGAGACTGTGGGAACTGTGGGATAACTACCCACAGTGCACCGCTCCATAAGTCGATGCTAGCTACAGTAGTGAGGATGCACTCTGCCGACTTAATGCGCTTAGTGGGGATATACACAATCGACTGTATAAAATCGAATTCTAAAAATCGACTTTTATAAAATTGACGTAATGTCGTAGTGTAGACATACCATTTGTTAAGTGTATTGGGTATGTTTTATATGCTTCTCAACTACTGTGTGTCTCCGGAGAGAGTTACACACTGTCAGTGAGAAGCTTTGGGAGATAGTGTTTAAATATGGGAGTCTGAGGGTTCAGCAGTGCTTCTAGGAGCTAGGTAGCTGGACAGTAGATGCAAACTGTTAGGATGGAGAACTGGACACAAGGTCTGTGCCCTGAGAGTGCCTAGGGACCCCCAAAATTGGGACAGTGGCTGGACTATGCTCAGGACCAGGAGCCTTGAAACACTGAGAGATCCAGGGAACCAGAGGCTTGGATTCCTCTCTTAGCAGTCTGAGGGGTGGCTGGAATGGGGTGCCTGAGTGGATCTGTGACAAATGGCATTGTTAAATCACCTGTGTCCTAACACTTTAACACCTGTAGTAGCTGCTGCATCTCCATTGCAGAAGAGTGGCTTTGTGTTAAGACCCCAGCTCTAAACAAAGCTTAGCCATAATTAATAATGATGTAATTAATAAGCTATGGCATCAAATAAAATATCTGGTATGTGCAAAGTCACAAACACATGCATTTTTATGATGATCAATAAAAAAATAAAACATGATAGCTAGTATGTGAGCCATTGCGGTGGATGTCCTGTTTAATTTCTGTATATACCAATATAATCTTAATTTGTGCTGTTACAGTGGGTGCAATATGAGTTATCAGTTTAACAAGTGCTGCATTGTTAACTCTAAAGGTTTAACAGTAAGTTGTAAACGTGATCCTGTGATGGGGTGCCCATCCCACAGAAGGCCTGCAGGGGTTAAAGTGGCTAGGCAGGCCAATTAACTGCCCAAGTTGCACCTGAAGGAGGAGACAGGGAGAAGGCCACTAACTGGAAATGGGCTCAGCTGGTCAGGAATAGGAGGGGCCTGTAGAAAGCCCAGGAGCTGTGAGTAGCAAGAGATTGCAAGGAAGTAGTCTACAGTCATTCCCTGGGATGGGGGAGCTTGGCCTGGCAAACCCAGAAAGCACATGAAGCCATATAAGTAGGAAAAAGCCCAGGGAAACAGCAGCAAGGGGTAGGACTATACAGACCTTGGCTGCCTGTTATGGGGTCCCTAGACTGGAACCCAGTGTAGAGGGCAGGCCTGGGTTCCCCTACCAGCCACTGGGAAGTGGTTCAGGGCATTGGAGATGCCTGCCAGACAGCTGGTTGGGAAGACTTTAATGAGCTGGCTGGAGGGCCAAGCCACGAACAGGAAACTACAGCTCAAGAAGTGAGAGAGGCTGCAGGATGAAAGAGACAATGGGTAGAAATACTGCTAGAAGATGGCAGCGCCTAGCAAGAACTAATCCCCAGAACTGTCAGGAGGAGATGCCACATGCAGTGAGTGGACCCCCAGACAAATCCATTGCCTTTCTTAGGGATGAATAAAAATAAGCTGTGGGAGGGTGGAATGGGCAGAGAATTTAAATTTAGTTCTGTACTGAATAGTTCTGAGGATTGGTAATAGCCAGATGAAATGCAGCCCAGTCTAGCAGTGACCAAACTCCTTGCTATCTGAAGGATGATCTTTGGCATATGCAAGAAGAGTTGATGATCTTGGTCACGCTGTTACTGGAGAGGTGTCCACAACACACAAAACCTCTAGAATGTGATACTAATTGGCCCCATTGGTGGCTGTTGTAGCAGGTAGATCAAAGATTGAGCATTCCTGGAGAGTAAACTACTCTTTCATCCTCAGAGATGGTGCATTCTGGTCAGTCTTGAGATGGCTGGAGGAAGCTTGTGCCACTCTGTTGTTCAACAGAACATGCCAGTTTTGAGTTGCCACTCCAGCAACTTTCACAGACATTAACAATTGATTGGGTCAATAATGCAAGGTGCTGTTTGTCACCCAAGTCAGTTCAGGGGCTCCAGTGCCCCACAGGAGATGCTCAGCACCTCACAGGACTGAATCCTAGCTTTGCTTTTATTAAGTAAACAAACTCTGGCAGGCATTTAAAAAACATCTTCAGCTTGCTGTATGAAGATGCTGTTGTAAATCATCAGTTTATTTGAGGGGAGAGTAAAAGGGGGAAAGGAGACAAATAACACTCCAAATGATACTTCATTATACAAATGTAATCTCCAGTTCCAATTCTTCCTCTTGGGGAAAAAAAGCCCAAACAATCGATTTTTTTTCTTTTAAAAATCAAATAAAGCCTCCAATTGCACAACAGAATATGCTGATTTTTAGGAATCTGCAACCATGAAATTAAGTATAATTACTTTATTCCTCCTTTATATTTTTAAAACCATTTGTACTAAACTGCTAGAAATTAAATTACTGTGAATTTAAAAACCCCATTTTTTCATTGTGGAAGGAAGGGGACAAATTCCTTGTAAGAAAAAGAGCTAGTCATACAGCCGTCCCTAAGTGCAGGAGGTTCCCTGCTGTGGTATATGCTTACTGTCAATATTCATCCACCTTGCAATTTCCATTTCAATTCCAAATCTCAGAATTGCTGTGCACTTGTATAATACACTGCTGGCTCTAAATCATGCTACCTACTGATGTTTAGCGACCTGAATGAAATTGTTTGATGTAATTGACTGGTACACTTTTATATATAAAAATAAGTCGGCTCAGCAAAGACTAAATTGTGTTTTTAGTCATATAAGCACAGAGATGTTTCTCTCAAATATATTGAAAATCAATGTGATTCCATAATCTTCCTGAGCAACACTATCAGTGGACGTCAAAGGGTGCAACCTTAAAAGGTGTAGTTTTACAATTGAGTGCTAATTCCCCCTTCCTTTTTTAAAATTGTATCTTACCCTATTCTGATAGACCTTTTTCTGGCCCGATCAACAATCTGCTACAGGTAATAAGGGATAAAGCATCAACTCCCCCGTGGAAATAGGTTAGCCGTAATTATTAAACTGAACTCAAAAAGAAGTAATGGAACCTTTAAATGAAATATGTTAATTGTATTCTCTTTGGTATTAAACCATAGTGTTGCTTTTGCTAATTTTAAAACTACTGTAGTTCTAGCTTGGGGTTTAACCAAAGCAAAACATTTAAAACCTAATTGGCAATAAGTTAGGTTAAATATACAGTCTCAGAATCACTATGTGGTTTTCTGTTAAGGAGCTATTGTCTAGTGATCCCTTGGCTCTCAATTCTATCAAGTTCTATTATAATCCCCCCCTCCTCTGCAGAATGCATTGTGCTATAATATGAGATTTCTTCCCTCCAATAAGGAATTGGTTGCAGTGTTCTAACAGCCCCAGGAAGAATCAGGTATTCTAGCTTCTGGAAAAATCTTAGCAGAAGAATACAACCAAGTGACTTTGTCTGGAACATCTCACTGGTGTGCAGCCCTAAAGCAGTGAGTCACTTTTAGTCACTGATTGCCATTGTAGAGAGAAGTAAAGCCATACCGTGGTAGTGTGTTACCATTCTGCTACTATGATGTTTGTAGGTGCAACATGATGTCTCTGGTACTGTGACAAATCCACACCAAAAAATCACAATGAAATATCCAGATGTTGCACTGTGATTTTGTTTCTTTTTCATGCCTATCTGGAACTCCACTAGAGCTGGTTTCTCTGCCATCCCACCTGTAGGCTGCCGGAAGCCAATCCGAGTGTGGGGAGAAGTTAGCTTGAAAAGTTTGGATTCAGTTTGGGATAGGGGATGACACTTTGTCAGTATCTTGGGTCTACTATCCCATTAATTTTTTTTCTGCTAAAAATGGTTTCCTTCTTCAATTATGTGGCATAGGTGAACAAGGGGAAATGGGGAAATTATGAAACAAAAGCAATGGTTTCGCTTCCCTTTTAGACTTGTCAAAAAGGCAAATGTTGGTATCAATATTCGAAGAGGAAAATAGCATTCAAAATTGAGTTGTATATTTCTGTGTCTCTAAACAATTAGTAATAGAGGAAAAACAACTATTTCAGAGCATGAGGGGTGATGATACTGTGCTGTTTGCTAAATATGGAATTTCTGAGAGGGCTATTGCAAAAGGGCCTTGAATGAAAACTCACGAAGGAGTGGCTGAGAGAAAAAACTGAGGAAAGATATTCTGAAAATCAATAGGAAAAAGCATTTCTTTTGGGTAAGATGTGGTGTGGCTGATGTGGATACTTGTGGACTTTCTTTGCACATTAAAATAAATATTAGCATTTCTCAGAAAGCCAAATCTTTACTTGAATTTTACACGTAATGGGACTTAACACCCAACAGCAGTAACCCTTTGTTACTCTTCAAGTGGCCCTTGGCCAAGATAAGTGAGAAGTCTCATTCTGAGATAAATGGAAAGTCTTCAAGAGATCCCAACAGTGATATCAAGCAATCACTCAAAGGCCTTGAGGGCACTCTTGGGGGTCCTGTTTTATAACCTCAGCTGTTCAATGAGCAGGTGAAGCCTCTGGAGAGCTGGAGACATTTTTGAGACTGATGCCATCAATATGCAGATTATACACAGCTTTACCTCTCCTTTTCACCAACCCTAGAACATACAGTCTGTGTGGCTACAAGCACAAAATTCCATTTAATTTTAATGGAATACATAAATAAAGGGTTTCTAAAAATGGAGAATACAGCTGGAGTTCTTGCCCTGTGAGACAGGCAGTATAGTTGGGGATTGAAAGGAAAATAGAAAAGTTGGCTGATTCATATATCCGTTAGTAACTATTGTACAGTAGATCAAGAACTTATTGATGCTGGAAGCAAACATCTATGTTTCAGTCTGACACATGAAGATATTGGCTAAAATGTCAAATTGTGGTATCTTAAAGCCAGCTGATTACCTCAGAGCCTCACAGAATATACTCTGCATCAAATTCTAATAAAACCAAAACAATTTAATACAGCCTGCTCACCATGTGTTCCTTTACATCCTCAGTCCTCTTTCTTCTAAATAATATGGATAGGGTCTAAAATCTTTGACTGTTAATCACACTTACAAGATACTGCCCAAGGCAGCCCCAATTTTTTGTGGGTACAATTTGCGTCCCTTTACATTTTACCCACAACTTAATTGTAGGTCACCCCCCCAAAAAAAACTTGATATAATGTCAGATCTACACATCCAGTCAAGTACTTAGGCATCTAAATCATAAGACTTGAAGCCTACAATTAATTGCATGTGCAAAATAAAAGCACATTTGCAAGAGAAAAATTACCCTGTCAGAAAGGCAGGCCTGGCTGTGACCAGTGGAACTTGGGCTCACTGTACTCAATAAATTGCTTCCTCCTTTTTAAAAAGTTTGGAAGTTTATTATTTCTGAAAATTTCAGGTTTGCTGTTCCAGCAAGCAGATGTCCTTTATTCATTGACCAGGATCACGAAGGGGCCCAAAGACTTTAACTTCCCCTGCCACCATCATCCCACTTTGCTTTACCTTCCTCTACAGGTGAGGGGTAGTTCAGCTTCCATGCCCATCCATTGCTTCTTTTTCTTTTATTCTTCTACTGTGAGGCCATATGGTTTATTGGTTAGGGCACCGGACTCTGTGTTGGGCACAGTAAGTTATTGTCTTAAAATCTTCTGCTAAAAGAAGAGAGGGAGTGTTCTTAATTTGGGGTAGCTAACCAATATTAAGTTAAAATGGTAGTGAAGACATGGCGATTGGGATTTTAAGTTGGGTTAGTAGCTTGAATTTAAGTCGATAGAGGAGCTTGAGAGCTGAACTCAAGTTGCTTATCCAAGATGGCTAATGAATGTTAACTAGCCTGAATTAAGAACACAGTTTTTTGCAGTATAGATGTACCTTCAAACTTACTATGGCTTCATGCAAAATTGGTGTCATACAAAATAACATCAAGGAGTCTGGTAGCACCTTAAAGACTAACAGATTTATTTGGGCATAAGCTTTCATGGGTAAAAAACCCACTTCTTCAGATGTATGGAGTGAAAATTACAGATGCTGACACATGAAGAGAAGGAAGTTACCTCACAAGTGGAGAACCAGTGTTGACAAGGTCAATTCGATCAGGGTGGATGTTGTCCACTCCCAGTAATTAATGAGTAGGTGTCAATTCCAGGAGACGCAAAGCTGCTTTTCATAGAATCATAGAATATCAGGGTTGGAAGGGACCTCAGGAGATCATCTAGTCCAACCCCCTGCTCAAAGCAGGACCAATCCCTAATTTTTGCCCCAGATCCCTAAATGGCCCCCTCAAGGATTGAACTCACAACCCTGCGTTTAGCAAGCCAATAGTGAGCCAACCACTCCCAGTCCCTATTCAAGCCCAAATTAATGGTGTTAAATTTGCAAATGAATTTTAGTTCTGCAGTTTCTCTTTGACGTTTTTGCAGGAAGATCAGGAAAAAATCCCCATTTTTACCATTTGGGGCAGAAGGTCAATTGGTATATAATGCATGATCTCATACGAAAATTGTAATAGCCACACAAGAGACTGTAACACAACAGAAATTTACACCAATCAATAGTTTGGCAGGGGGGGTGGGGGAAAGGAGTAAGAAAAAAAATCAGCACCTAACCAGCAGAGACATCAATGGCCAAAAAGAAAATGCATGTTTTGTTCTTCAGATACTATCCATGTACCCACAATGTAGTAAGGTTCATATTTATTGAATAGGATATATATTTTTTTATGCTGGAAATTTCTCCAATGTTCTCAGTTTTCCAGTGATGGTAAATTTTGTCGAGGTTGACCTCTCCCTCTGTATCCTACATCCAGCCCTGCTTTTCCTCCCCAGGAAGGAGTTGCCATTATAGCCTGAAGTGAGCAGGAGCACATAGACTGGGCATCCCTGTCCCAGAGGCAGTGGCACAGGATCCCCTTGCCGTAGGTCCCTGCTGGGCCAGACAGGGAGAGCAGCCTGGCTTGTTCCTCCCCCCGCTGCACTCCACCCCAAAAATCCTGACTGCTCCCTGCTGGTTCGAGGCTTCCTGCCAGTCCTTGGTGCCACGAGGAGCTGCCATGGCTTTTGGCAGGTATAGTGTGGGCCAGATGTCAACCATGCACATAGCCACGTGAGATGTGTAGGTGGTACCACATTTCTGCACGGCTGAGTGCATGCATGGCTTAAAGGAGACATTGCCCAAACTGACAGTGTTATACCAGAACAACTTTCAAGTGTATGCCAGGCTGTAGAAATGTAACCTGTAATAGTAGGAGAGAGAAAGCAGAAGGAAAAAACCTGGATCCTAGATTAAAAGGCTGATCCTGCACCATGGCTCATGTGAATAACCCTCTTTAAGTAGGACTACTCATTTCAGTAAGTTGGCATAGATCTGGCCCCTATGAAAGAAAGACACAGAAGCAGCACAAGTTTTATTTTCTGGTTATAGTATGTTAGAGATAAACTCTCTATAGTAAAGGCCACTAGATTACTTGAAACTGAACAGTGGAACAGAATGCAGATTATTGTACTACAGACACTAATAGGAATTTACTTTGGATACCAGTATTATAAGGGAGAACTAGTCAACCAGACTATTAATGATTCTGCAGGTACACTGTTTCTTATTATTCTTAGCCATTTATAGAAAGTCCTTCTCTGAAAGAAAGTGACAGCAGTATATAGGGAAGAGTGGTAGTGATGGTAACAGCTATAAACACTCTGTATTGTATATTTATATTTTACATATAAATACCGACATATAAATAATGTCTTGTACATTACCGGCATGGAGACTCTCCCTCAAATACAAATTCTATCTACTCTAACAGCTAGCTCATCTATATTGAATATTGTTTCCACCATTTGATATATGTGGATACTAATGACCGGTTAAACCAGCAGACTACTAGCATAATTCAGGAATTCAAGTAATTTAGGTTAGCCATCCATTTCTTCATTTATCTCAAATAAAAATAGAATAGAATAGTACCATTGTGAAGGATTCCCTGCATCTTATACTCTCCCTGATATCATGTCTGTTGACAGAAACAGGATCAGATTTATCCAGAATATATTTGAATTAAATGGTTGCTGGATTTGTTGGTCCAAATTATTTTTTGGTATAATTCCAATGAGCCACTCCATGAGAATTCAGTCTGCTGTGATCGTTGTTGTAGGGAGTCAAATGGGAACCCCTCTGGGCTGTAAGCAGTAGATCTATCTGGTAAGCCAGAAGGGAGAACTTCCTCTGGTTGAATAATTATGTGCAGTCTTCCTTAACTGGAAGCTGCTTTTGTATACAGTATAATTTCTACTTTTGTATGTTGCACACCTGCATTTCTCCTAGAGAATGTTGGAGCCTTGTGATAGGCATAAGTTTCTGATTAGCAGACAAGAGAGCTTGAATCAATTCCTGCAAACACACAAGTGCTTACTTTGATTGATGTGAGTAGTTCCACTGACTTGGATTTCTCACATGCATAAAGTTAAGCTAGTGTTCTGCAGTATTGGACCAAGGAATTTATATTGACCTATTTAAATCATATGTGTATTTTGGCTACTAGCTGGAAATGTAAGAATATCTATTGTTGAAACAAAAATGTTTTAACTACAGTTTGTGTTTTGCATGTGGAAGAATAGCTGAAGTCCTGAAGCTACATACTTGGGACAAACAGAGAGATGAATTATTATTTGGATGGGTGTTAAGGAAAGAATTTTTATGACAAAGAATTAAAAATAAATGCAGTCACTTTTTCCAAAGTAGCAATATGTGACTAGCTTTGTGTAGTGTTAATCTTTTATGATCAGGATAGTATTATTCGTGTGAAACTGAAGTGGCTGAAATGAGAGGATATGGAAATGACTGAATATAGGCAAAGTGATTTCCAAGGTGTCAGATACTAAGGATCACCTCTGGGCAACAATGCATTAAAATACTTTTCCATCTCCTCACATTTTGCAGATCAATCAGCACCTGGTGTACAGTGGAAAATAGCTCATAAAATGAAATCTTGGATGGAAAGATCCTTATGAAAACATGACTTATAGGGAAAAACAAACCCATGCTTTCTAAGTTAATGTTTAACTTTTTTCCCCAAATGCTGAGAATAAAAAGTAGGTCAACAAGCGCATTTAAATAGCTTATTCCACAGTGTGGTTTAAATGAGTGCTAGTGACAAGTGTATGATGTGCCAAGCATTTTGCTTTTTCCTTTTATAGAGTATTGGTTAAATTTAGACTTGTTCAAAGTGGTTGTTATACATAAACCTAAAGGCAAATCCCCAGATCTCTCAGTCAGGTCCCTCTTTTTTTTACACTTACACCATCATGCCATTGTCTCCATAAGCAATATGTTTTATGCTACCAAGCAATTATTGTAATAAGCTTTAGTTTGACTTCTACAGTGGAGCCTTGAAATAAGGAGCTGCCATTTGAATTAATAATTTGAAGTGGACCTCTAGCTCATTGGTCAGAGTACTTATTTGCTATGAACCTGAGGATCTGGCCTTTAGCTTTGTTGAGGACATTCTCCTGTACAGTGATTTTAATTTAAAAATGCTCAACTATGACCAGTCTGAACCCATTCAGAAAAGTTTTGAGTACCACTAAGCTGGGTGGTACCTGCCCAGTTCAGGTAATTTTACTGCCCTTGCAACATTACTTTCTGAGTCACACAGTTTAGATCAAACAAGTGTCCTGAGATGAAACAGTATCTTGGATAGCTTTTGCAAGAGTTTGTCCTTCGCTTCAAAAGCCGTTCTCTTGGCCTCTAAACTCTTTCTGTCTCCTAGGATGGTCAGAAACAATGTTGGCCCTAAAGTTTTGCAGGGGTAGGGGCTAAAGCTGAGGGTAGAAAGAGCTTGTAACTCAGTTAAGATGAACTTTTCTTTCCCCATTACTCTTTCTTCATTATTTGCTGTGCAGGGATGGTTCTCATCTGTGCTGTAGCTGGATATGCTGAGATATCACCAGAGTTGAGCCAATAATGAAGAAAACTATTCACTAATGTTCTGGCAACTTCTAAATAGAATTTTTCTTAGCTCTTGTTTAGTCATTTTTATCCACACTCATTGTTTCTTTGTGAAAATCTGTGGGAGTGAAGTGTTTGTTCATAGGAATGTTTGCAGAGAACAACTTTTGGACCTGTAGTCAAGATAAATCATAACATTTCTCCTACTACAAAAGTAGCTTATTAAAGGTTATATCCAGTAAGAGAAGAAGCAAAGAATAAATTCCTGTATTAAGTTCAAATGTATTATCTTTGTCAAGGCTGTATATCATTCAGCTCTCACCTACATAGCATCATAGAAATGTAGCCTGGAAGGGACCTCAGGAGGTCATCTAGGCCACCTCCCTCTGCTGAGGCAGAACCAAGTATACTTAGACCATCCTTACAAGTGTTTGTGTAACCTGTTCTTAAAAAGCTCCAAGGATGGGGATTCCACAATCTTCCTTGGTAACTTATTCCAGTACTTAACTAACTTTTATAGTTAGAATTTTGTTCCCCTAATATTTATTCTAATCCTAAAGATGCAGATTAACCTGAGTACTTCTTGCCCTACCTTTATTAGAGATGGAGAGCGATTGATCATTATCCTCTTTATAACATGCCCATTTTTTAACCTTTTTTCATAGGTTAGGTTTTCTAAACCTTTTATGATTTTCTTGCTCTTCTCTAGACTCATTCTAAATTATCCATTTCTTTCTTGAAGTGGGGTGCCCAAATCTGGACACAGTACTCCAGCTGAGAGCTCACCAGTACAGGGTAGAGTGAAACAATTATCACCCATGTATCAACTATAACCCCCTGCTCTTTTTTTTAGTATTATTGCCTACCAGTTATTCCCTATTTTGTAGCTGTGCATTTGATTTTTATCTTCCTACCTGTAGTACTGTAGTGGGGCAGTTGCCCCACTTTGGCAGACAAAGGGTTAATAGCAGCCCCTGGACTGGCTGCACAGAACCTAACCAATCAGAGAAGGGCAGAAAGGCAGCTAATCAGGGACAGGCTGGGCCCTATATAATGGCTGCAAAGCAGAGGCGACAGTAGTCTCTCCCTGACAAGCAAGGGAGGAGGACCGGCTCCCAGGGATAGCACCTTAGCTAGAGCAGCCCTGGGCAGGATCAGGAGAGCAGAGGGAAAGCTCCAGCCTGCTACCTGCCAGAATGAGGGCCCTGAAAGAAAGGGCCAAGAAGGTGCAAGGGCCAAGGGGGAAGTGGCCCAATGAATGTGAGCTATAGAGG
Organism: Dermochelys coriacea; assembly: GCF_009764565.3. NCBI lineage: Eukaryota > Metazoa > Chordata > Testudines > Dermochelyidae > Dermochelys > Dermochelys coriacea. Next base: position 201,296,056 of record NC_050069.1, read on the forward strand.
GGAGAGAAGGAGGGCAAGACATGTCTGCCTCCAGAGGGTCCCTGGGCCAGAACCCAGAGTAGTGGATGGCCCTGGGTCCCGCACTTTACCTACACCTGACCGTGGGGGAGCATGTCCTGATACAGACTGTGGCTTGCCCCTGAGGCAAGGGGCTAGACTCTGGGGCTGCAGTTGGCCATGAGGGCAGGTGCAGACTAAGGACTGCAGATATCCCCTGGAAGGGGAGAGAACCGAGTGGGGCACAGCCAGAGGGCTGTGTCCAGAAGAGGACGCTGCAAGCTAGGAGCAACATGAGTCCCAGACAGCACCACAGAGCAGAGCAACGGGTGAGACACCACCTGCAGAAGGCACTCCACAGCGGGACAGAACTCATTCCCGGAGCAACCAGCAGGAGGTGCTGTGATGGTTAGTCTGCACGTGTTAAAGTACTTTTCACTTGTCTTTATTTAATTTCATCTTGTTGATTTCAGACCAATTCTCCTATTTATCAAGGTCATTTTGAATTCTAATCCTGATCTCCAGAGTGCTTGCAACTTCTCCCATCTTGGTGTCATCCACAAATTTTATAAGGTTTCAGAGTAGCAGCCATGTTAGTCTGTATTCACAAAAAGAAAAGGAGTACTTGTGGCACCTTAGAGACTAACAAATTTATTAGAGCATAAGCTTTCGTGAGCTACAGCTCACTTCATCGGATGCATTTGGTGGAAAAAACAGAGGGGAGATTGATATACACACACACAGAGAACATGAAACAATGGGTTTATCATACACACTGTAAGGAGAGTGATCACTTAAGTAACAAATTTATTAAGTGATCACTCTCCTTACAGTGTGTATGATAAACCCATTGTTTCATGTTCTCTGTGTGTGTATATAAATCTCTCCTCTGTTTTTTCCACCAAATGCATCCGATGAAGTGAGCTGTAGCTCACGAAAGCTTATGCTCTAATAAATTTGTTAGTCTCTAAGGTGCCACAAGTACTCCTTTTCTTTTTGCGAAATTTTATAAGCAAATTCTCCACTTCATTATCTAAGACATTTAATGAAAATATTGAATAATACTGGATCCAGGAAAGACCTCTGTGGGACCCCACTAAATATGCCCTCCCAGTTTGACAGCGAGCCCTTGATAACTACAGTCTGAATACGTCTTTTCAACCAGTTATGTCCCATTTTTTAATAACTTCATTTAGACTTCCCTAGTTGGTTTATGGGAATGTCGTGTGGGACAGTGTAACCTTACTAAAATCATAATATATCTCATCTACTGCTTTTCCCCCAAACCCCATCCACTAGGCCAGCAACCATGTCAAAAAAGGAAATTAGATTGGTTTGTCATGATTTGTTCTTGACAAGTCCATGTTGGCACTTATTATCGTATTATTCTCTAGGTTTTTATAAATTGATTGTTTGATAAATTTGTTCCAATACCTTTGTAAGATTTGAAGTTAGGCTGACTGATCTATAAATGCCCAGGTTGTCTTTGATCCCTTTTTTAAAGATAGGTACTATGTTTGTCCTTCTCCAATTTTACGGGACCTCACCCATCCTGAAGGGGTTCTCAAAAATAACCACTAAATGGTTCTGATGTGTGATCTACACAACAAATTTAGGTCAATGTAAGCTGCCTTGTGCTGACCTAGTTATGCATGTGTCTACACTTAAATTTGTCTCACACTGAGTAAGTGCCCCATTACATTTATGTAATAACACTAGCTCCCTGAGTGACATTGAGCTGTGATCAATGTAGGGAGGTCAGCTCAGCATGAATGTAGACATTGCATTACCTGTCAACCTAACCGTCCTCCAGCAGCTGTCTTACAATGTGACCAGAGCGGTCAGTGTCTGGCAATGGTTAACTGCACTGCCCGGGGTCACACATACCAGAAGCCTCCTCCTTTTAAATCCCCTGCAAATTTTTGAAGTGCCTCTTCCTGGCTGTCCAGCTTGGTGAGCACATCTCTATTTGCTCTCCATTGTTGTGCACAACTGCCCAGTTGACCATGCAGGCTACACGCTTCAGACATGCTCCTGCCTGGAACAGACAGGAGATATTGAATCTCTTGGGCCTGTGGGGAGAAGAGGCTGGGCAGACACAACTCCGAAGCTGGCATAGAAATATCAACATCTACAAGCAGATTGATTGGGGGATGCAAGAGAAGGGGCTTGAAAGGGACTCAGCAGCAGTGATGAGGGAAAGCCAAGGAACTGCAGCAGGCATATGGGAAGGCTGGGAAGCCAACAATCAATCCAGTGCTGAGCTGCAGACCTGCCGCTTTTGCAAAAAATTGTATGCCGTACTTGGTGGAGACCCCACCCCTGCACACCATTGTGGATACCTCCGAGGACCCTGAGTCATAGGCCCCTTGTTGTGAACAGCAAAGAGCAGGAGGTGGATGAGGAAGAGGAGGAGTATCCGGGGTCCAGCTGTGTCACAAGCAAGGACCTGTTTTTGACTCCACTGCCATCCTGTGAGTCCCTGCAGTCGAGCCTGGGTGACCCTGCTGCAGGAGAAGGAACCTCAAGTCAGTATATACATATATTTTCCCCAATATGATGGTGGCACCCCCGACTTAGCAGGAGACAGCTATCAACTTTTCATTAATTTACTCATACTACAAGAAGTATTGATACAACAAAGAGAGGCAGAGTTGCTACCTGCTTTTCAATCCCCTCTTGTGTTGGGGTTGGGGTATGGGACATGCAGAACAGTTTATGTACATAGAGATGTTCCTTGAATCCTCCTGAGAAATCTCAATGAAACTTCCATGGAGGTATTCTGCAATCCTCTCCCTCAGGTTTCTAGGGATGGCAGCCTCCTTTTTTTCTCTGTGGCAGGACACTTTCCCATGCCAGGCAGGAAAAACTTCAGCAGGCAACATTTCAGTACGCAGGCTAGTGGTGTAGTGACCTAGGTGAATTCAGGACACCAGCAGCAGCTGTGCTCTCTACCTTTGTTACCCTCAAGAGTGAGATATCAGTTAAAACCACCACCTAGGGAAAAAGGTGCCTGAATTCAGTGCCATCGCCCCATACCCCAGTGGTACCCAAACTTTTCCTGTCACTCTGCCCGCTTACCAGTAATGGAATTTGTTCACTCCCCTTCTCTATTACTGCACAGCCAAGGCTTCCTCAGCAGGGGAGCTTGGGCTGAAGGTGGATGTGGGGGAAGAACTGGGGATGGGGGTGGAGTGGGGCTGTAGCTGGAGCTGGGGATGGGGGTGGAGTGGGGCTGTGGCTGGAGCTGGGGATGGGGGCGGAATGGGGCTGTGGCTGGGTGGCACTCCCTCTCCATCCTCCACGGGGACTGGCCCAGGCCCTGCTGGGTGCCCCGCAAATGTTCATCTGTGCCCCAGTTTGGGGACCACTGCCCCTATAGTCATAGTTTCATGCAGCTGAGCAATTCCCTTCTCATTTCCTTCACCCCTGCTGGGTCCTTACTTGCCATAGCTGGAACGGAGAGTGGCCCCAGGCACAAGCACGCTAAACAGCACTGTCAATAAACATGTCTTGCTTAATGCTTTAGGGGAGCAAGGGAAGGGGCATGTTCTGAATCTTAAGTCTCGTTCTCCTTTCCTACTATACTGACAATGTGTGTTATCTGTAGTTGTGGCCAATGCAGCCTTGAGGGGTTCCCCCTTGTGATGGGGTATAGCTGCCCCACACAGGACAGGAAGAGGTTAACCCTATACTGCTGGCTGAGGAATCCATGCCCACTTGACTCGCCCCTGCTGGACATGCTCTCACTGGAAGCACAGTATAAAGGGGAGCAGCCCAGTTCAGTCTGCCCTGACCAGGGAGGAGACAGAACATGTGTTGCAGGTTCCTCCCCTGGAGCTGTCGGACTCCCAGACTGCAGAGGCCAGGCACACCAAGACCCAGAAAAATCTGCAGAAGCCCATGAGGAGAAGGAGTCATTGGGAACTTTGCCAGCCAACTAGCTCAGAGACCCAGAGGACCTGCGGACTACAGGGCAAGAAGACCAGGTAGGAATTAGCCCAGGGGAGCCAGACAGTGATTCAGTTGTGGAACTGGGAACAGTCTCAGTGTGTTTTGGAGGGATCTCTGCTGATTCAGTGGCAGATAGATTCATCACTGATAGGACCCTGGGCTGGGACCCAGTCAAGGAGGGAGGGCCCAGATCCCCCTACCCCGGCTGCCAACACACCCACCCTTTGGCCATCAAACCACACTCTCTGGCACAGAAGGACAGTCTGACTGTGGCCATACTGACTCACTAAAGGGCAGCCCATTGACTCTAGGCACTGAAGGGCAGTCCTATTGGTTCTAGCTGCCAGGAATACTGTCTTGACTAAGAACAATCCACTGGCACTGGCCATTATGCCATACTGCCTTGAGCTACAGGGCTCCCCTTGCAGTCTTAGGCCACCAGCTGGGCTGCCTTGAATGTAATAGCAGCCCCCCCAACCACCTCTGACTTGGACTATTAGGTCATACTGCCCTGAGAAGAGGCACAGTGATTCAAACTTGGGGTGACAGGGTACACCTGATGACACACGGCACTGCTCTACACTCATGGAATGCCTGAGCCAGATGAGGAGGAGAAAAAACAGAGGAAATGGGAGGACATGTTCTGCGAGATCCTGCAAGCCAGTGCTGCATCAGACCTTGAACAGAGGGCCTAGAAGGTGAATATTGCAAACTGTATGTGTAAGGAAAGAGCGGGCAGGAGAAAGATGCAAGAAAAGGGAGATATACCAGGACATAATGGGGCTTGTCCAACAGTAAACTCAGATGCTGCAGACTCTTGTGGACCTCCAAGTCCAAGAATGCTTTGCTTGACCCTCCCAATGCTGACTGTGGCAAAGTGAAGCATAGTCCCTCCCTACACATCTCTTCAGCATTCCTCAGGGACTGTCTACCCCATCACTCCATACTGGGGAAAAGTATGTAAAGCTGTGGTTGTCCATGTGTGACATTCATAGACTAAGTTCAGAAGGGATAATGATCATCTAGTCTGACCTCTTGCACAATGCAGGCCACAGAACCTCACCCACCCACTCCTGGAATAGACCCCAACCTCTGGCTGAATTGAAAAATCTTCAAATCATGATTAAAAGACTTCAGGTTAGAGAATTCACCATTTACAGAAGTTTAAACCTGCAAGTGACCTGTGCCCCATGCTGCAGAGGAAGGCGCAACCCCCACCCCACTAAAAAAACCAACAACAAAAGAAACAAAACCCAACCCCAGGGTCTCTGCCAGTGTGATCTGGGGGAAAATTTCTTCCCAGTCCCAAATATGGCAATCAGTTAGACCCTGAGCATGTGGGCAAGACCCACCAGGAACACACCTGGGAAAGAATTCTCTAGTAACTCAGAGCCTTCCTCATCTAGTGTCCTGTCTCTGGCCATTGGGGATTTTTGCTACTGTTCATGTATGTGTAGCTACAGTGTACATCAGTGTTCCTTCCTCTTGTTTCATTAAGGTTCCTAATTTTTTTAAGTTAAAAGTAAATACATTTTAAAGGCCTTCAGGTTTTATTGGAGCTGTTTTCATAAGTGAATAAAACTTTTTTGTTTTGAAATGTATTCATCTTTGAGTTTACAACACATTACTGTACAATGCCTGCAGGCAGTGAAAACAGTGGTCTTGTACACGCACTACCCATAGGATCAGTGCCAAACAATGTAGTCATAAATATACAGTGTGCACCCCATCATTAATAGGTGCAGTGTCAGTGACATATGCACAGATGTGCAGCAAGCACCTTACAGGCCCCCAAACTGTAGCACCAGGTTGAGCACAATACACCACCACATGTCATTGTGACTTGCTGTTAAACTGCTCTTTCAAAGCCTCCCTAAGTTCCACACTGAGCTCATCTGATAGCCTTTGTGTCTGGCTGTTCAATCTCAACAGACAAAGGCTCTACCTCTGCCCACCATCCCTGTGGCAAATTTTCCCTTTTGCTTCACAAATATTATGCAAGACACAACAGGCAGATATAGCCATTGGGGTATTTTTCTCACCGAGATCCAAGCTGAGTAAACAATTCCAGCGCCCTTTCAACCTGCCAAAAGCACATTCAACTGTCATTCTGCACTTGCTGAGCCTATAGTTGAATCTTTCCTTAGTGCTGTTGAGGTGGCTGGTGAACGGCTTTACGCGCCAGGGGAATAAGAGGTAGGTTGGTCCCCCAGGGTCACTATTTCAACATCATCAATGGTAATATGCCTGTCGGGAAAGAAGGTGCCTTCTTGTAGCTTTCTAAACAGTCTTGTGTTCTTAAAGATGTGAGCATCATCTGCCTTCCCTGAGCAGCCAACACTGATGTCAATGAAACGTCCCCTGTGACCCACCAGAACTTGCATAACAATGGAAAAGTAAGCCTTTCAATTGATGTACCCTGTGCCAAGGTGGTCGGGGGCCAAAATAGGGATGGGTGTACTGTCTATTCCTCTACTGAGGTTTGGGAACCCCATAGCTGCAAAGCAATCCTCTGTCCTGCACATTCCCAAGAGTCACAGTCCTGATTATCAGGAGACAATTAATTAATTAATTAATGGCCCTGCATACTTGCATGACTACAGTCCCCATAGTGGATTTTTCCACTTCAAAATGTGTTCACCACTTGCTTCTTCACTGACCATGCAGCTCTTGTTTTGAGTTGGATGGCTGGGGTGAGTTTGGCACACAGATCCAGGAATATGGCCTTTCACATATGAAAGTTCTGCAGCCACAGCTCATCATCCCAACCTGAATTATGATGCACTCCCACCAGCCAATGCTCATTTCTCAGACCTAGAAGTGGGGATCTACAGTTTGAAGCTGCTCCATGAACGCCACCAACAACCTTCAATTGGTTCTTACTATGTCCCACAGTGAAATGACTGCCAAGAATGTATCATGCTCCCCGCAGTTGTTCTTGCAGCTATTCAAATACTGGAGGATCATGCATCCTGTGTTTGCAATGCTTATGACAATAGAGCAGAGCTGTGCTGGCTCCATGCTTCTGTCACATGGTGAACAGGACAAGTCTGGCTCAGGTTCATGGGAAATTGAAAATAGGTGCAAAAATTATGGGATAGAGATGATATTCAGTAAGCATATGTTTGTTTAATTGACTTCAGTAGGATTTAAGCAGGGACATTTTCCTGAATGGGAGGGTAATTCCTTTATTGAACAGGGATGCACTTAAGCACCCTGGACAATGATGCATATGTTTAAATGCTCTGCTAAATTGGCCCTTAACTAGCAAAACATTTATTTGGAAGTCTGAGAATCAGAGGCTGTAATTTCTCTCTGGAATTTAATAGGCGGGACTATACACAGTAAAGCAACAATAAGTTTACAATTGGCTCTTAAAGTCTAGCACAGCTTCATAGGGGTACCATTTCCAATCCACATACCTTTTAAATATTTAAAGTTCTAAATTGACCTCTTGCTGTTTATTTTGCTGCTCCCTGTCACAGCTTGCTTTTTATTCTTTGTGAGCTAAACTCTGCTGGCTCTCTTTCTGTGAAAGAAAATAACTGTGCTCATACTTTAATAAATGATTAAACTGTTTCGGTGTGTCATGGACTGGCCTTCCCTTGCAGCAGAAAGATGGACAGAACTATCCAAACAAAATATTTATGACTCATAATGCATCGAGATGACTCCAGCTAAAGCAAACATTTCAAATTTGTTTCATGTGCTCCTGACACATGCTGCCTATCCTAATCTGCAACAATGAGGAGAATCCAAAAGTTTATGGAGTTTGACTCTGGAGAGAAGGTTTTTAATAGGGCAACTTGCTGACTTCTCTGTCTTTTCATGTTACCCTATTTGACAGTAGATAGTTGCACTAGACTGACAATGTGAGAGACCAAGTCAGAGCAAACATATCCGTCTGATCTTCTAGTTTGTAAAAACTATTTTTGCCATTACATTCAGATCTGGCTATTGTAAGATTCAAGCAGGTAATAGGTATGTCCTCCTTGCATTTTATTCTGTTTACAATTTTTGAAAGTTAGTGTATGTAAAGGTGCCAGATTTGCAGTCCATGAGACTGGAGTCCTCGTTAGCTGCAGAATAGGTGGCAGGGCATAAGACTTCCCCCACTGCTCAAGCTGTACATCTCCTCATGGACCAAATCTAGGAATGAGAGAAAAATCCCATCTCCATGCCAATTTATTTTCTGCCTATGCTGCCTCGGCTGAGAATACCAACAAGGGTACCACTCAGTACCAGGTATGGTGATGGCTTTGTGAAGACTTCTCTGCAGGTAGAGCTGAGTGAATAACTGCTTTTTTCCATTTGGTGGCTGAACCAAAAAAATTGCCCGTCCCCCAAATTTGGTTCAATATGAATAAAAACTGACTTTTTTAAATTGTTTTTTTTCAAATTATAAAACTAAAAATATTTTGAATTGACCAAAATGTTTCAGGCTGACCTGAAATGAAAATTTTTATTTCAGTTTGCTTGGGTTTGGGTGTTTTTCACCTGTGTGTCTTTTTTTTTTTTTTTAAGTGGCCAAACTTCAAAAAGGAAATGAAAAAGTTGAAGCAAAAGATTTCAAAATGGTTGAAATGAAACATTTAGATGTCTTGAAATTTTCCTATTTTGTCCAAAAGCATTAGTCAAATTTGACCCAAATTTGTGAATAATTATGGAGCCCTAAGAGCATTTTTCATGGCTGTATTTACTTGCCAAAAAAATTGACTCAGCTCTAGCCCAAGGCTCACTTAATGTATGCCACTAAATTATAAGGAATTTCAATCTGTTTCAATCTATATCCTGATTCTGGAAAGACTTATGAATGTGTTTTAACTTTATTCATTGCAAGTAGTCCCTTGACATCAGTGGGACTATTCACAGAGCATGAAACTGAACTTGTACTTACATCATTGCAAGAGTAGGGCCTAAGGTTGGATTTGAACTGGCAAATTATGGTAGAGGTGAAAGGCTTCATATTTAATGATCAGTACCCTGAGCCATCCAGTTCCTTCTTTTAAAATAAATATTCATAAAACACTAACTTGCCCAATTTCTATCAGAAATACAATTTAAGAAGTTGATAGTATGTTTCTACAGGGTGACTCCTGTGATGCTGTGTATAAGAAAGGTGACCATTTATATCACTGCTGTTACCACTGTTACACAATTTCAATAAATCTTTAAAAAAGTATGTCATATAACTTTTTTCTATCAATACCTTACAAATTGCTAAGTCTGATTATCTTGTTTGTATCTGAAATTATGAATATTGGCTATGTATCTGTATCTCAAACATGTGTTGTATGCCTGGGTGACATTCTCCAGATAGATTACATCTAGGCTAGCAGCTATGTGTTGACCCATTAAGAACATTCCACTCTCAGAATGGGCCATTGAAGAAACTCATCCCACCCAGAAGGCCTTTTCTGTGGATGCCTCAGACAGCAAGGAGCCAATGGCCGTCCTTGTGATTCAGCATACCATGTAAGGACATGTGACCTAAGACTCCATCTTTTACCAATAACTTTCCATGTTCATGTGACCCTGGACTCCATATTGGGCCAGTAACTTTCCATGTACCTGGGCTGGACTATAAGTTGCAAGCTGTGACATTGCTGCTTGGCCTCTTCCTGCTGCAATTCTCTGAACTTTGGATTTACAACTAAATGGAGTATTTTGAATTACGGACTGAGGACCTTCCAATCCTTTGGAAGTTACCAGAGAGACTTTTGCAAGCCAGCAGTCTATTCTATCACCGTTATATAAGGACTGATATAAGGACTTTTCAATCATTTGTATGTATATGATCTATTAACCATTTTAACTCTTCTTTTATTAATAAATCTTTAGATTACTAAGGATTGGCTGATGGTGTGATATTTGGGTAAGATTTGAGATGCATATTGACCTGGAGGTAAGTGTCCAATCCTTTGGGATAAGAAAGAACCTCAATACGGTGAATTACGTTTTCAATAACCTCTCACTCTATTAGACTTGTTTGTCTGTTTGGGAGCTGAGAGGTGGAATGCCTAAAGAGGGCTGTGTTTGGCTTCTGGTTAACCAATGTGGTACTGCAGAAGCTCTTTTGTTACTGGCTTGGTGAATCTAATTATAGAATAAACCACCAGTTTTGGGGAATTGTCTGCCCTGATTCTTGCAGTCTGCCCTGAGTGTGGCATTCACAATGTGGTCCATCCCAGGCACCTGGTCACAACTCCATCATACATTTTAGCAGATGTAAATCCAGTTCTAACATTTATCAATTGAAAGCACTACAGCATTTCAGACTTCCTTTATCAGGCATTGCTACTAGAATCTATCCCTTTGGTCTACTTTATGACTGCCTCTCAGGGAATGATGGATGATGAAAAATGATGTTCCCATTAACTTCAACTGCTACCAATAAACCCTTTACAGATCTCTAATTAATATGAAAGTTTATGAGATCTTGTGCATTGTGGGATCCTGCTTAAGAATCTAGGTAATTTTGCCAATACAAGTATGCAGCCCATTAATCTTCATGGCTCTGCAATTCCCAGTATGTCCCATTATAATGAAAAAGGGGCATCTGATGTAGAAAGTGTAAGTACTGTATATGGAGTTAATAAGTGTTTCATTCTTCACTGGTGAATTAGTTTTATGGCACATAAATAAATCAAAGCTAGGAGAGCTAAAACATGAGGAACAGGTGTATATCATTCATAGGACTATATTTTCCAGAATTAAATTGTTTCCAATAAGTGAGACAAATTTTTCATTGTAAATTTGATTATTTTTTGGTGTTGTCAGAAGCTGACTTCCACCTCATGTTTCGTAGAGATCAAAGGGCTGCTGACTGATGCTGTTACTAAACGTAAGTGCAAATTACTGAAAATCTAGGTTTTGTTGGCCCACAGTTTGAACTAAGAAAAAAGTAGGATGGATCAAAGATAGGTTGGGGGTGTAGGTTGGTGCTCACCAGCTTCACTGGCCAACAATCTGCCTGTTTGGGCTTTTTGGACCACTTAATGTCTACTGTAGGATATTGTTCCTTCTTACTGATCAAAAATAAAAATCTCCACTTCTGCGTAAAGGAGATAGATATGAGAATGTATGTAGGAGGGAATCTGGACTGTCTGATCAGAAGCCAGACACTACAGATGCTTTATTTTTCAATTCACTTTTAAAAAAATTGTTGGCTGCATTAGGTATGGGCTGACTTCACTCAGAAAGCTGGTGGATACTGCACCTTTATCCAATCATGTGATTTCCAGTCATTGGTGCCATTTATCTCTATTTTTGCTCTCATCTGGGATAGATTAGTTAGTTGAGCTATCATGGTGATTCAGGAAGCTATTACAGAGAGTAGCATAAACTATCTAGTGTGACTGGCCTTCGGGGAAGGCAGTTGGAGGCCTAGTGCAGTCTGTGATTTTAGAAAATGTGCATCTGATGTAGAAAAGAAGCAGCAATAGTATCCTTTTGTTAGGGGCAAAAGAGTTCACCATTGGGACTATGGCCAGACCAGTGAGAGAGTTTAAATAATTAAGGCCTCCTTTCCTACTGTCACTCTGAAGCTGTGTATGGCTCAAATGGCAGCATAGTTTGGTAGGGGTAGAGGGGTAGGATGCATATAGCATCTGTATAGGAGGCCAAACTCCCTATACATTGCATAGCTATGCTCCTGATCCACAGCAGCAAGATGGGAGATTTTCAGTGTGGGGTGTGTTGTGATAATTGGTTCTACAAATGTACCCTGTGATCTTACATGTGAAAAGTGAGTAAAAGTTCATAAAATGTCACAGTAACCTGTCACAACAAATGTTTTTTTTTGGCACATTTGCCCATCAACAACAAACCCCCCCCCACCCCAAACAACAAACCACCAGAACAAGTGAAATAGTCCAAACAGAAAGGACTACTAAAATAACTAAAGACTGCTAAAATCATGCCTGGTAAACAAGAACAGTGTAAGACTGAAACTCAATGAACTGCAATTGGTGTATTAAAACTTAGGCCTTTTAGTGAACAACAAAATAATAAAAAATGGGCTATTCTGATCAACACTCCCTCTTGAGAATATTTAAAAAAAAATTGGGGGGGGGGAATTGACAGAAAAAGCAGATACACTGAGGGTTATAATCATGACTTCCACCCTCAGTGTCTTGTGGGATGCTGGACCATCTTCCTCTTAATCCTAAAAGATGTTCTGATCAGACCAGGCCCGAAAAAGGGACCCAAATGTATGCCACCTCCACTAGCTCTGGCTAAATCCCAAACATAGTCATAGAGTTTAAGGCCAGAAGGGACCACCAGATTATGTGCTCTGACCACCTGTATATCACAGGCCTCCAATACCCACACACTAAACCTAACAACCAAAATTAGACTAAGTATTACGGTCCAAGCAGACTAGACTATTATGTGCCACAGGCAGAGAATAGCAGGTGCACCAGTGTCAGAGGGCCCCTGTAGTGGCAGGGAAATGCTCACTTGAGTTATTGCCAGATAATCCTGGCAAGTGAACTTCACCCACACGTGGCAGAGGAAGGCAAAACCTGCCCAAGGTCACTGACAGTCTGACCGGGGGGAAATTCTTTCCTACCCCACATACAGCGATCAGTTAGACTCTGAGCATAAGAGCAAAACTAGCCAGCCAAGCACCTGAGAGAATGAATGCTTGGCACCACCTCAAAGCCTTGCTCCTCTCCATCCACTGTCCCATCTCCAGCTGTTGCAATCCCTGACGCTTCAGAGGAAGAAAATAAAAAAATCCCAACAACCCAGTATACATTGTGGCTGGTGGGGAAATTCCTTCTTGATCCTACAGGTGGCTGCCTGAAGCATGAGCTTTCAGGGACATAAAACAAAAGCCATAAGTGAGCCCCAGGACTGCTGGGCTCTGCCCCCCCATCACCAGCAATCCTATCATGCAGCTGCACTCATAGATTTGTCCTGCCTCTTTTTCAAAGCTAATTGAGTTATATCCCCCGCCAGCCACCAAACTCCTAGTGGGAGGCTGTTCCAGAATCTCACCCTTCTGACGGTGAGAAACTTTCTAATTTCCAGCCTGAATTTGTTCATGGCCAGTCTCACCTAGGATGTGAGATTTCATCTCTGTCTCCTGCCCCAAATGTGTCTTCTTCCTTTTCTACCTTATTTCTTCTCTTTCCTATCCCTCGCCTTTTTCCTTCTGATTAATAAGAATCTGGCTTAGCTGGCCAAGGCTGCATATTTTGCATCATTGCTGCAAACCTGTGATTAATAAGGCAGGTAAACGCAGTGCCCTGAAAAGTCCAATACTGGTACAAGTTTTCCAGGTCTCAAAATGGTTAATAAGACTATGAGCTGTGTCTCTGTTTTTCCAGCAGTGAGGCTGCAAGTGGTAGTCGACACCAGAGGCGGAAGTTGCATTTTTTAATCTTCTCTGTTCTTTTCTTTCCCCTTTTATGTGTGTCTTGTTTTCTAGAAAAAGTGAAAGAACTTTAACATTAACTAACTTCTTCTCTTTTCCCCAAAAGGACAGTTATTACCATATTTAATAGACTATCAGACAAGGTTGTTCTTGTCATTCTAAACATTCTCCAGCTAAAGGGAAAGAAAAAAAAGGGATGCTGTTAAAAATAAAAGCTTTACTTAGTAACTTATATTTCAAATGCTTTAACTGGTATTCCTTCTTTTTCATATCTTTAACAAAAGGATAAAAGAATAAAATAATTTTAATGATGTTTGCACCATGGGACTAAGCAGGCTAAGGTTTCTGTTTACCCAACCTCAGAACTTGTCTGATGCTCTTTAACGTTGGACTGCGACAGGGTCACATTAACACCTTTGACTCTTTATTCCTCTTAAATTAATACAATAGGCAGCCCACTGGATGTGTAGGAGTGTGACTAGTGGATCTGCAACAATGTACATTCTCCACCCACTCTTGTGTTCACTGGAGAATGGTGTTATGCAGCAACTTCTGAGGCCATAGCACTCTAATCTGTAATAGTGGCTACAGGGTAGTTTGTGCACGGAAGGAATATTTGGTCTGGATGGAAGGATTCCACATTACAGAGTTACAGTATCAGACCTAGGAATTAGGATCTTGAAGAATTCTGTGAGTATTTAGAGAAACTGTCCAGTGGCATAGTTCCTACTACTGCTGAGCCTAGTGAGCTCATAGGTGCTATGAAAAGAGGCTTGTCTATGGTGCAAATCCCTAATACACTGCTCCTGGTATAATAGTAAGGTACAAGCACAGTTTCACATTGGTGCCGTGTAATGATGTAATTACATTGGTGTAAATTTCCATAATCTAGACAACCCCTTTGTAATAACGAGGCTCAGGTTTGGATACATCTCGCTAAAAACCCAGAAGTCAGATTTTGCTCTGAACTTCATGGATGTGCGGAATAGGGCTGGATATTTCAGACTCAGACAGAAATTGCACTTGAGTTTGTGGTTTTCAAGATTTCCAGCCCTAGTCTGCACATCTATGAAGTTCAGAGCAACATATTACTTCTGGGTTTTTATCAAGATGGATCCAAACATCATTACACTGCACCAATGTTTCTTTTCACTAAATTGTAAGCATAAGGGAAGGGATAATGCTAACTGGTTTATGCAGAAGACTGAAGTCAAGAAATTTGTGTTCTATATCCAGCCTCACTGCTGACTTGCTATATGATCTTGGGCAAGACTCTATGTCTTATTTTCTTCATCAATAAAACTTCTATGAACAGGTATTCATTATCAGTACAAAAATCTGTGATACTTTACTATTTGGGTTCATTGCGCCCTCTACACTAGCTGCTGCAAGGCAGGTGACAAAGAGGAATATTGCACTGATTGTTTTATTCAGTTTCATTAGTTAATTCAGTAAAAATATCCAATGAACAATATACTTGAAACTGCTGCACAATTCAGCATTAGGATGTCACAGAACCCAGGAGCAATGTTTGCAGAATCCAGGTCCATTTTGCTGCAGGGTACACTAGCCATGATTGTACCCAATGACATAATCCGTCCTTCTGAGGTTAGAAAATTGCAAGTGGTGAAGAGGGATACCATCTTCTGATTTCTAACATGTGATCTCAGCAGGTTTTTTTGTTCCTTTTAAAAAGGATTGTCAGACATACCTTCCACCCCTCTTTGCTAGCTGCCAGAAAGGTAATGACACCTTAGTTAGAAATGCAGTGAGTGACAAGAGCTGAGTAGTCCGATTCAGTATATTGCTCCATACAATACTTGAAAACTGGCAAACATAGTTATATACAAGACATCATGATGAACCCATATGGAATGGGAAAATATTTGGACATAGAATTTTGCTCTTAACTTTTCTGGTCTTCTCTTAGTAAGCAGGCAGGCAACGGCTTCCAAAGTTAAAACCAATGTTATTTTTTGGCCAGCTGGGACAGAGGATTTAATTTCACTGGAGCCAGCTGGCTATCTTCTGCCCTCCTTCCACCTATTAGACTGAAATATATCATCCTTGAGAAGTGACCTGAATCGTGGGTCTCAGAGCTTATTTCTTTGGCTTTTACTATTGGCTGTTGAAGTGCTAGTAAATATTAATTATTAGTGCTGTATGTGCTGTGCTTTATATACATACACACACAGATATTAAACACAAAAACTGTGCTAACGAAACTCCAAGTCTACAGCTTTAAACATGGAAAAATCAGGAAATGAAAAAGCTAAGGTTCTCAGAGTTCATTTTAACATCCTAATCTTGCCTCCCCTATGCTGCACACGTTATACTTGTGAATACTTTTGAGCTGTTAAATTTATACCTAAACATGTACAGTATGTGCAATGAGAGGATATAAATGTTATGAGGCCCATAATATTTTAATTTCCTGAGTTTGGAGCATTTAAGTTATTAATCTTAATATTCCGTGACTGATTTTTTTGTACTTGTTTTCCTTTTTTAATAATGATAAGCAGTAGAAGGAAAGATAAACTGCCTGTTTTTAATAATGTTGGCATTTGAAATGTCCCTTGTAGGCTTTGAAAGTCACAACTAGAACAATGAGTTGAATGGGGCCTGTGAGGGGGTGATTTTGTATCTTTTCTGATGCTGTTGTTTGGCTGAGGTCTGTTTTCTGCACCTGCAGCAGCATATCAGTTTACACGTGAATCTTCCCAACGATCATTTAGAATATGCAGAAAATTACAGATGATAACTGTAGAGAGTTCAATCACTAATTGTGGGTGTAGGTATGTGTGTGAGGGAAGTTGGGGGGAGGTTGGTATTTCAATAAGTCACCTGCATTTCCCTTAATTAAATTGTCCCAGCAGTCAAGATCAACCCTTTTTCCTGCTGAACCCCCAGTCAAGTCAGGCCAGGAGAACGTGCTGTTCACCCAGTACCCTAGTGTCATCCGAGAAAGGTGCAGGTCTTCATTAGGCTGCTAACATCTCAGGAGATGCCATAACTCTGCATGTGCAGAAGGTAACTTTTTCAGTTTTTTTGCAGTTTTCCCCTCAGGCTTAGTCACAGAGAGAATTATTTCTCATAAAGAATAAACCACAAGTAGAATTCTCTCCATGTGTTTCCAGATACTTTCCAATAATGTTACTTGTGGCACCTTAGAGACTAACAAATTTATTTGAGCATAAGCTTTTGTGAGCTACAGCTCACTTCATCGGATGCATGAAGTGAGCTGTAGCTCACGAAAGCTTATGCTCAAATAAATTTGTTAATCTCTAAGGTGCCACAAGTACTCCTTTTGTTTTTGCGAATACAGACTAACACGGCTGCTACTCTGAAACCTTTCCAATAATGTTGATTGCTAAGATAAGTTTTTTTGCTTTGTTTCCTTTTTTTTTCCTTCTGTACAAAGGTGGTAGTGGTATTTTTTATTTTAACTCCCGCTCATAATTAGACTCAGATTCATAGATTTTAGGGCAGATGCAATATGAAACAGTCTTCAATTACTTTCATAGATTAGATTCATGGAGTTTAAAGCCAGAAGGGACCATTAGATCATCTAGTCCAGGGGTTCTCAAACTTCATTGCACTGTGACCCCCTTCTGACACAAAAATTACTACATGACCCCAGGAGGCGGACCAAAGCCTAAGCCCGTCTAAGCCCCACTGCCCCAGGTGGGGATCAAAGCCCGAGCCCCAATACTCCAGGCAGAGGGCGGGCCCAAAGCCAAAGCCCAAGGGCTTCAGCTACAGGCAGGGAGCCTGTAACCTGAGCCTGCCACCCAGGGCTGAAGCCTTTAGGTTTTGGCTTTGGCCCTGGGCGGTGGGGCTCAGGCTTCGGCCCCGGGAGGTGGGGCTTAGACTTTGGCTCCAGGCCCCATCAAGTCTAAGCCAGCCTGGAGACCCCATTAAAACAGGGTTGCAACCCACTTTGTGGTCCTGACCCACAGTTTGAGAACCACTGATCTAGTCTGACTTCAAAAGTCCTTACATTTCACAGTTACCCTTGTATAGTGATGGAACTGGTACATAAGTGGTCAGAGCAGAGGCAGTTAGAGCTAGAATCAGGGACCAGGAATCAGAGCCAAGGGCCAGGAACCAAGCAGTGAAATGGAACAGGAGTAAGGTTGGGAATAAGGCTAGTAGTAGGGTAGGCACAGGAGAGATCACAGCTGTAGCCATGTGCATTGAATAGCTGAAGATCAGTTGTTTCTGTTGAGCTTAAGCTCAGGCTTGCTGACTTCCTTGGCCAAACAAGTAGAGTGGTCAATCAGATGGCCCGGCTGTGGCTCAGCTGTGCTCACAGCTTCCCAGAGACTGGGCAAGTACAGCTGCAAATCCTCATTCCTGACATATGGAGCTTGTGTTTGATTAAAGCATAATTTACGTTTGGATAAAGCACATTTTACAGAAGAGCATCCAGTCTTTATCTGAAGACATCAAGAGATGGAGAATACACTACTTCCTTGGTAATTTCCCCCCAATGTTTAATAATCCTCATTGTTAAAAAATCATGACTTATTTCTAATTTGAATTTGTCTGGTTTCAGCTTCTAGCCATTTGTTCTTGTGATGGCTTTCTCCATCAGATTAAAAACATTTTAGTAGCCAGTGTTTTTTCCCTGTGAAGGTACTGTATTTGAGTCACCTTGCAATCTCCTTTTTGCTAATCTAAACAGATCAAGCTCATTAAGTCTCTCACTGTAAAGCATTTTTGCCAGTCCTCAAGTCGTGTTTGTGGTCCTTTCTGTACCAGCTCCAGTTTTTCAATATGCTTTTTACAATGTGGACACCAGAACTAAATGCAGCAGTCTAGTATTGGTCATGCCATTTCCATACACAGAAGTAAAATCACCTTCCTATTCCTGCTCTTTACTCCTATTTGTACCCCCCAATGACCACATTAGGGTGGTTTTTTTGTTTTTTTGTTTTCTTTATTTTTTTTTGTGATAGCATCACACTGGGGGCTCACATTGCGTTGCTTGTCCATTATGACCCCTACATCCTGTTCAGACTCACCTTGTTCCAGGACACATTCCCCTAGCATGTAGGTATGGCCTGCATTCCTTGTTCCTACATGTATAACTTTGCATTTGGCTGTATTAAAATACATTTTGTTTGAATTGAAGTGGCCCAGATAGCTATCTACAGCTACACTATCTCTCATTCTTATTTACCATTTCTCCAATCTGTGTCATTTTCAAATTTTATAACCAGTGTCTTTATATTTCCTTGCAGATAATTGATTATACTGTTGAACTGGGCATAGCAGAATCCTCCTACGCCCACAAACACCTCAATTTGCTGATGATTCCCTCTCGATGACTACTTTTTGAGATTTGTAGTTAGTCAATTTTTCATCTATTTAGCACGTCTTTTATCAGTATTGTATAGTGCTAAAGTTTGAATCAGAATGTTATGAAATACTAAATCACACAGCTTACAAAAGTTTAAGCATAGTACATCTACTTAGTTATTTTTATCAACCAAACTTGTAATTCATCAGAGAATGAAATCAGGTTTAATATTTTTTTCCATGGCACCCATGGTCTCATAGATTCATAGGTATTAAGGTCAGAAGGGACCATTATGATCATCTAGTCTGACCTCCTGCACAAAACAGCCACAGAATCTCACCCACCCACTCCTGCAAAAAGCCTCTCACCAATGTCTGAGCTATTGAAGTCCTCAATTCATGGTTTAAAGACTTCAAGTAGGAGAGAATCCTCCAGCAAGTGACCTGTGCCCCATGCTACGAAGGAAGGCGAAAAACCTCCAGGCCTCTTCCAATCTGCCCTGGAGGAAAATTCCTTCCCGACCCCAAATGTGGTGATCAGCTAAACCCTGAGCATATGGGCAAGATTCACCAGCCAGATACCCAGGAAAGAATTTTCTGTAGTAACTCAGATCCCACCCCATTAAACATCCCATCACAGGCCATTGGGCCTATTTACCGTGAATATTTAAAGATCAATTAATTGCAAAAATCATGTTATCCCATCATACCATCTCCTCCATAAACTTATTGAGTCTAATCTTAAAGCAAGATAGGTCTTTTGCCCCCACTGCTTCCCTTGGAAGGCTATTCCAAAACTTCACTCCTCTGATGGTTAGAAACCTTCGTCTCATTCAGTTATGGGTGAGAAAATAACTTCCTTTCCAAAATTACTAAAAATGTATACTCTAGAGAAACAAGACATGGCAAATCACAACTTAATAGCCTTAATGTCAATTCATGGGGGAAAACCCCAATATTTTAGTAACCTGGTGTTCTTACGACACATTAGGGAATACCAAAATTAAGGACAAGCAAAAGACCCACAATTATAAATTGACTATTAATAAAAAAAGACAAAAACAAAATAAAATCGCAACAGAAGCAAGCAGTAAACAACAGTTAGTTCAGCTACAGTCTTTTCTGTATATCTCTCCATGGAGAGCTTTCATAGGGTATGTCTACACTGGCAGAGTTACAGTGCCAGCAGTTACAACGCCGCTCAGAGAGCGCTGAAGTGAAACCACTGTTCTGTGTTCACACTGTCAACTGCCTGTGCAATAGCGTGTTCACACTTGCGGCACTTGCAGTGGTATTCAGAGCGGCGCACTCTAGGCAGCTATCCCACAGGGCATCTCTTCCTCTTCTGCTGCTAACAGGGAAGGCGGAGGGAGGCGGAGGCGCGGGGCATCCTGGGTCCTGTTCCAATGCCCCAGCGTAGTTTCGCATCCCAGGAATCTCTATGCTTCTGTCAGGGTTCCTTCTCCACTCTGAACTCTAGGGTACAGATGTGGGGACCCGCATGAAAGAACAGGGAAAGGACCACCTGGAGTTCCTATTTCCCCAAAATATCCCCCCAAGCTTTTACACCCCCTTTCCTGGGGAGGCTGGAGAATAAACAAGATGAGCACAGACCAGCCTTGGATTTTTAACATCCAAAAAACCCAATCAGATTCTTAAAAAACAGAACTTTATTAGAAGAACAAAAAAAGATAAGAGAACAACTCTGTAAGATCAGAATGGAAGATAATCTTGCAAGGTAATCAGATGCAAAACATAGAGAATCCCTCTAGGCAAAACTTTAAGTTACAAAAAGGCAGAAAAACAGGAATACACATTTCCTCCAGCACAGCGAATTTCACAAGACAAAACAAAGAAACCTAACGCATTTTCTAGCTAGATTATTTACTAACTTTACAGGAGTTGGAAGGCTTGCATCCTTGATCTGTTCCCAGCAAAGGTCTCACACAGACAGACAAAAGCCTTCCCTCCCTCCAGATTTGAAAGTATCTTGTCCCCTCATTGGTTATTTTGGGTCAGATGCCAGCCAGGTTACCTGAGCTTCTTAACCCTTTACAGGTAAAAGGACTTTGCCTCTGGCCAGGAGGGATTTTATAGCACTGTATATAGAAAGGTTGTTACCCTTCCCTTTATATTTATGACAGCTTCCATCTGCATTTGGCGTCATCTTTCAATGGTTTATGTACTGCGTACTCTGCCTTTTCGGTCTGCAGGAATGGATCCTGCACTGTGGACCAATATGCTGCTCGCTCTCACTAACATGTCATGAGTGGCAGTGGAGTTATTCCTTAAACTACAAACGCAAGAGGAGCATGACATTGATCTCGCCACACATATTAGCTACAACACGAGATTGCTTGTGGCATTCACAGAGGTGCTGACCATGGTGGAACGCTGCTTCTGAGCTCGGGAAACAAGCACTGAGTGGTGGGATCACATTGTCATGCATGTCTGGGATGATGAGCAGTGGCTGCTGAGCTTTTCGATAAGGAAAGCCACATGCATGGGACTGTGTGATGAGCTTGCCCAGCCCTGCAGCGCAAGGACACAAGAATGAGAGCTGCCCTGTCACTGGAGAAGCACATGGCGATTGAACTGTGGAAGCTGGCTACTCCAGACTGCTATCGATTGGTCGCTAACCAGTTTGGAGTGGGAAAGTCAACTGTTGGATGCGTGTTGACGGAAGTGTGCAGGACCATTAATTGCATCCTGCTCCAAAAGACTGTGACTTTTGGCAACGTGCGTGACATTGTGGATGGCTTTGCACAAATGGCCTTCTCTAACTGCGGAGGGGTGATAGATGGTACGTATATTCCAATTCTGGCACCAGCCCACCTAGCCTCTGAGTACGTTAATTGGAAGGGGTATTTCTCTATCATTCTCCAGGCACTTGTGGATCACTGTGGGCATTTCACAGACATTAATGCAGGCTGGTCCAGAAAGGTGCTGAATTTGAACAGCCAGAGACCAGGGCTATTAGAGGGGCGCAGCACGGGCCCCTTAGAATCACGGACACTTTGAGGCAGCAATTTGAAGCTGAAAGCCAGTAATATTTGTTGCTATGCTTGGGAGTGAAGTGCTTGTAATGCTAGGAGGTGATCGTGATTGGTGCAGACGATGCACTATGAAGGGTTAAGAAAATTTCCTGTTGCTTTGCAGGGCTGTTTGCTTTCAATTAATGGAATAAAGATTGCTTTTAAACCAAAACAATTATTTTATTTAAAAACAACAACTGGAGGAGAGAGACAAAGAACCACATCAGCACTGAGGGGTAGGGGGAAGGGAGGGTCCCAGGAGGAGGTGGGGTCCCAAGACAGTTAAAGATTTGTGTATGTCCAGGTATCATATGCAACCTTGTCCTCTGGAGTACAGTGCAAAGGGTACTGTACTTCATCAGGGCTAAATTGCAGAGGAACGGGTGTTGAATATAGGGGGTACTGGGAGTACACAGGGCTGGACTGTGATGGGGCAGGAGTGGAATGCAGTGGATACAGACTGGAGCCAGGAGGTTAATAAGAGTGTGTTGGCGGTGTCTGGGGGGCACATAGGAAGGAGTTTTGTGACAGCAGCTGCAGGGGAGGGCAGGCATAGAGCTGCTCGGTTTGCAGTGCTAGTAGTGCCTGAAGTGTGTCTGCTTGGTGCTCCATAATGTATAAGAGCCTCTCTGTGGCTTCGTTCTGGTGTGCCATGTTCTCCTTTCAATCCCTCTTCTCGCTGTCCTGCCACTCCTTTACTACTTGTTTTTCTGCCACAGAGTGCATCATGACATTATGCAGAAAGTTGTCTTTAGTTCTTTGTGGCCCCTTTTAATTCTTCACAGCTGTTCAGCCGGCAATAACAAAGAGGGAGGCTGGGCTCCCAAGGTCATCTCTTTGAAGTTTAAATGCTACATTTTACAGAAGCAGCATTGTTTGCAACACAGACAACACTGATTCAGTGATTTAAAACACAGCCTGTACTCACACACCTGTCACTAATTGGCTGACCCTAGGCAAGGACACGAGAGCCACAAGACCTCCAAAATGGTGAGTAGCCACAGGGTAAATCAGTGTTCCTGGACCCTTTTGTACACCGGGCATGTGGCTCTTTGAGAGAGGCAGCACTTGGCACGGGGGCTGATAATCATTCCTGTCCCCACACTTTCCACAGAATGTGATCATTATGGAAGATGTCTCGCTTCTGAGGGAGAGCAGGGAATCAAGGGAGGGTCTTCTCCAAGACTGCGGCTTCCACCCTGGCCCTTATGCGGCTCGCCTGTGTGCAGCAACGGTTCCCCCCACACACACCAGTGATGGCAGAGTGGCCTGGGAAAGTTACCCTTAATGGGTCAAGAAACAAAGCAGCTCTGGCAAAGAACCTGTGGCATCAGTTTGTCCAGTATCTCCTTGAAAGTTTGGTGGAGATCTCTGGGGCAGATTCCCGTGAAGTGAGGGAGTCAATCAATACCCTGTTCTGTTGCTCAGACAGGGCGCTGTAGCCCTGGTGCAGAAAGCTCTACGCCTCGTGTCGGGGTGTTTTTTTTTTTACAGTGCTGCAACTGCGCAGTTTCTGTGCACTAAGTGGCGTGGCCATGTGTGCACCTCGGGAATTACAGCGCAAAAAGCTGCTTTACTGCCCAGAAACTTACCAGAGTAGACAAGGCCATAAAAGTTATGTCTACACAGCTAATGTTAAAACACTGCTCCAGTGGCTCCAGTGCTGGGGGAGAGCTCTCCCAGCGCTGTAGTAAGACCACCTCTGTGAGGGGAATAGTGTTGTCTACACTGCCACTTCACAGTACTGAAACTTGCATCACTTGGGGGGGGGCTGTTTTTCACGCCCCTGAGCGAAGAAACTTTCAGCGCTGTAAGTGGCAGTGTAGACAAGGCCTAAGATTGGTCTGGCTTGGTGGGAATGTTCTTCTGTAGGTAAACTGAGAGCAAAGCATATAATTCCTCAGTAAATAGTGAGTCCTGTCTTAGAGTATCATAAATAAGTAAACAGTTTACAGAAAGACAAGGGAATGTCTTTTAAGAGTTGTTGAGTTCTGTTTTCATTATCATTGATTACCTAAACGCTTTATGAATGGGCAGAGGTAAGACATTTTACCTAAGTCGTCTGAAATTGAAGAAAGTATTTAAATCAGTAATTTAAAAGAAGCCATTCAATAGTTACTCATAAAATGACAATATTTCTTTTTAAACCCACCAGCTCATTTTAAAGAGTGGTTCCGTAATAAGCAAATTAATGAAAACTGAGAATCTGAAATAAAAATTATAGCTTACTATTTCTCTCTGTTTACTAAGGTTACCTTATGTCTTCTTCCCAGGAGTACACAATCTTCTTGTGTTTAACAGAAGAAGGTGTTAATACCTTAATCACAGTAGTGTTTTCATATCCCCTTAAAATAATTTCAAGAACAAATTGAAATCTAATCTTTGGCAGGGCTTTACAAACCCCATCTCCCCAATGATGTTGAAGTCTCGATGACATGTTGCAAAAGCAGTGCTGGGCTGGAAGGTCACTTCTTGATGCTGGGTGGTGGCTTCTTTTGTTTTCTGTTTAGTGGTTGTATTGTTACTGCTAATTGCTTGGCTGAGATGAGAGAAACAGGCAGAGCTGAGAAGAAAGTGCTTAGGATGAGGATGCTTAGGAGAGCATAAGAGAGCAAGTGTCAGTTCAGAGAAATGTATATTCATCTCTTTCCATAATCTCGCAGAAGATGGAAGACACACCTCTTTTAAGGGTTTGGCTGGATTAAAATATTTGCTGTTGTTGCCTTTCGCTGTCTCAGCACTTCGGGGTTGATCTTGGCAGCATCTTCAGCTCACGAATATGCAATTTGCTAACACACAATAGTAAGGCTGTACTTCAGCTTTATGGTTCTACTGCTTTTGTCTTTGTGTAAGGAAATAGTGCATTAAGCAACATGACTGACTAACTGTCACCTATTTGTTCTCTTATACTCTCTCGAAGCGTACAGAGTGGAGTGTTTTGTTTAGGATTTTTTTTTCAATTAGTTTGTAATGTAATTTCAGGAAAGTATTATGGGGATTGACCCCAACCACCACACTTTAAAAAATGATCATGTAAATACTCTTTAGAAGGAGTGTCATTGTACAAAGAAGTTTTGGGCTGAGTTAAAATAAAGCAGTGTTTGGGGGCATAAATCAGTATAGCTGCATTGAAGTCAAAGACGTCCTCTTTGCAGCCTTCCTAGACATGACCCATTTCTCATTCCTCATTAGTATTATTTATTAATAATTTGTCTTACAGTAGCAGCTAGAAGTGCTAGACACTGTAAAAACACATAGGGAGACAGTCCATGCCACAAGTTGCTTAAAAGCTAGACAGAAAGGGGAAAAAAATAGGAGAAAGGTAGGAAAAGAGCTACAGAAAGAGTCGGTGAGTTGCCTAACCTCAGAAAGGGAAACTGGTGGAGCTAGGAACTGAACCCCCATCTCCAGTTCTCCAGCCACTGTCTCAACCCTGATAGCCTTCCTTTCTCAATTTTTTCCACTCCCATCTATTCAATGTCACTTTCAGAGTTGCAGCATCTGCCACTGTGGCACCTCTGCCAACCATGATTCTGTCATTGCCAGCAATCCTAGGATTTTAGAATCTGGAGACCTGATTCCCTGAAGTTTGGCAGGTCTAACTATGACTCAGGCTGAGCTATTTGTTTCTCCTGATTAGCACAGTTGACATTTCTCCCAGTCCCACTTGTGAGAACAGATATCCCAAGTTAATACACTGACTACAAATGGAGAAGGAGGCACCCAGATAACATCTGTCTCTCTAATGCTGTATGTTCAAAGTGAGAAATAGCTCATAGGCTTCTATTTCCCCCCTGCCCCAGCATTTCACCTACCCTAAACTATTTACTGCTTCACAATAACAAGAAACAAGATAGAAAGAATGAAACAGAAGTTTAACAGAAATAAAATCTGAAAGAAAGGAACAAAACAATTAGGAAGAGAAATGATATTGAGGCTGTGATTCAGTGTGATTTTTGGAATGTCCATCCCTTACTTTGTTATATCTACCCCATCTTGTACATGGCTCCTCAGCCCCAGGGCCAAAAGCAGCATATGATAAAACCCTCAGCTTGTTTCTTCCCACTCTGAACACCGTTAACGTTTTTCTTGTTAACAGTGACAAATAACTTACTTCAGAATAGCAATTTTGATTATATTGATCTGTTGGTAATGGGGTCAGTGTTAGATGTTGCTAACAGTATGAGTCATGACCAGACTTAACATTGCAACTTCATGCTGACTTTTTCTGTACCTATTTTTTTTCTTCTGAAAGCTCTTTAGTTTTTACAGAAAGAAGAATACCTAAAGATAAAAGCAAGATACATGAATGGAACTTACATGTAACATGGGACTGGATCCTCACTTATACTACAGCCCCATTCCATTGTTAGAATGGCCTATCTGTGCCTTAGAGTGTTTTGAATGAGAAACGTTTGGACCTCAATTCTCTTTTACATGAAAGGTCTGATCCCACACCTATTGAAATCAATGGTAAAGTTCCAAATGACCTCACTGGCTCTACAATCTGGTCCTAGGTCAAAATTATTCATCCTGGAATTTGTGGAATTTTTGCCAGTTACTCAAAGGGGAACATCACATGCCTGATTCTTTTCTCACACCAGTGTAAGTTGGGAGTAATTGCCCTGTAAACACTGGGCCTGATTTTCCACTGTTGCACCAGTTTTACATTGGTGTAGATTTTGTGGTGGAAAATAGAAGTAACCTGGTGGAGAATCAGGCCTAGTGGAATTATACCCGTGTAAAATGGGTGCAAAATGAGAACAGACTCAGCCTGTAAGATTTTTGTTCTACCATACCCCATCACTATAGTATCTGTTGCCTCACTATGAGAGGTGCTCAGCATCCACAGCTGTCACTGAAGATTATGGGGGTTGCAAACAATCATGATTTCCAAGGTTCAGTTCCATGTGCAAAGGTAGAATCAGAATCATAGAATATCAGTGTTGGAAGGGACCTCAGGAGGTTATGGCTCAAAGCAGGACCAATCCCCATTGCAAAGAGTTTGTTAATATTTTTAAAGGGAAAATCTGTGGCAACAAATCACTCTTCTCCATTGCAGCATCTTTCATACATCTCATTGAGATAGAGAGTATGGTTCTCATGTTGAATCACAAACAGAAAATTCTTCTGAATAGTAGTAACTTTTATGATTTTGTATGTATTCCTTTGTTTAACTCTAGTGAGATATCTTGTTCTATGTGCCTTTTTGGATTAAAATAATATTTAAACAAGATTTTGGCAATGGATGAGGAGCCAATTCCTATTATGGTTTACAATATGTCATAGGCTAGAACTAGATATTTAAATTGGCTTGGCAGTGTCTGGTCGCTGTTTTTTCAAGTGCATAGAGCTTTCGGCTTCCCAAATGTTACTCAATCTATCTTAGGCAGGTGAAAAAGGCTTTCATTTGTAGTTCCTAGTCTTTAAAGTATTCATACAGAATTCACACTTCTTTATCCCTGCTGAAGTAGAGGTAGAGTAGAAATATATTTGTTTTATGATCCAGACCCCAGCTGAAGGATGTTATACAGAGTAAGGACGAGACAAACTCATCAAACCATAAGTGTTTTACTGAACTGGAAATCTGTTCCACGAGGTAGGGATTATGACTTCTTCTGTGTATGGAAAGTACCCCATACATTATGGGCACTGCTGGAAATAAATAATAAAATAGAAGTAATAGTTGAATCTTTTATCTATATATGTATTCGTTTTTACCACTGGTTGAATGTAATCTTATCATTTTGGGCATTTACAGTTAGACCACGCGGGGCAAGTTATCCTCCCTTTTACACATGGAAAGTCAATAGAGTTACTCTGGATTTACACAAGGATAAATCAAAGCACAATTTGTCCCATAGAAAGCAATACATAATATTTAGGATGTTAGATGGGAATGTGTTTAGATATTTGAAGATTCCTAAAAAACTCAAAAAACAAAAAATCCAAACAAAACCCAAATCCCCCAAACAACCCATATATAAATATGCAT
Source organism: Dermochelys coriacea (assembly GCF_009764565.3). Classification (NCBI taxonomy): domain Eukaryota; kingdom Metazoa; phylum Chordata; order Testudines; family Dermochelyidae; genus Dermochelys; species Dermochelys coriacea. Next base: position 201,323,726 of record NC_050069.1, read on the forward strand.
GCATATCCTTTGTCTCCTGGTGTCAGAGAAGTTGACAGGATTTCAGACTATATTCACACTTTTTGAATGATTTTACTTTTTGTGGGAAATGTAATAAAAATATAGTGAGAAAAGATAGCTTAATGAAATTGTTTTTTGTAATTCAGCGAATTTGTTGCTCATGAAAGGTGCCAGATTATCTCCTCCACTGTTTAGCTACAAAAGAATAGACTAACAGCAGAGCAGAATTTCACCAGTGTTCCTCAAGCTTGAACTGATGATAAAAGGTACTTTAGTCTCCATGCCAATTCGATACTTGGTTAAAGTTAAATAAAGTGTGTGTATATGAGAGATGCAAATATTTATTTCAAATTTAAAAGCAAATTTTGATTTTTTTATGTTTCTTCATGGCCCTGATCCAGCAAAACAGTTAAGTATGTGCTAGCTTTAAATATATAACATGCAGTCTAGGGGACTACTTGTGAATAGAGGAATGAAGATAGCTTGGTTGGGTTGCTCATATGCCCTGAGTCCTTGCCTCATCCTTGACAGATCACTCAGACCCTCAGTGGACTCTGGAAAACATCCTTAGGGTCAGATTTACAAAGTCATTTAGAAGTTAGGTGTCAACATATCTCAAATTAATCTGTCAAGTAAACTGCCATGGGAGTCAATGGGAGATAGATGCCTAACCTCCTTAGCCACTTTTGGAAATCCCACTAAGCTCCAGTCTGCATCTTTAGGAGCCTAAATACTTTTGTAAATCTGGCCCTTAGTTTCCAGAACTACCCCTTCACCCCTGGGGTTGGGTGTTATTGGTAACTCAAGAACTACAAGACAGCATAAATCTCTGTCCAAGCTTCTACCTTGTCTCTGGTATTTTCCTCCAGAACCTTCTCTGTCTCTGCTTCTCAACATTCTCCCCCCAGAGATCTGTTCCAACTCCTCCTTCAACCCATGCGGTTACTAGTTGAAACTGCCAAAGTGAGTCAGCAGAGCATCAGCAGCTTTATGCAGGATTCTATGTAATCCCCTAACAGAGTAGGTCAGCCAGAGTGCCCTGCCTACTGGTACAATGACTCTTTCATGTTTGCTATCTATTTGTGTTCACTTGCTTTGAACATTGGAGCACTCCTACTTTACTAGTGTGAATGTTCACAAAAAGTAAATTTTAAAGGTCCGGTGTATCTGAAGAGAACAGAGACAATACCACCTGATTTCTGTAACTAACATGATGTGAATTGCAAATCCTACTGCAATTGCAGGTATATAATTCAACTTGGGCTACACTAGTTAGTTAAGTAAGCCAAGGCATGAAGTATTGTTTCTTTCATGGTAGAGAGCTGATCCAAAAACCATTGAACTCACTGGAGGTCTTTCCAGTGGACTTTGTATCAAACTCTGTATTATCACAATGTGAACTTTGAATTGTATATTTAGTTTTAATATTAACAATTTGCATTTCAATATGCTCATTAATTGCATCTAATCAGGGAACAGAAACAATACACAATGGGTGAAATCCTATTTTCATTGGAGTTTATGTAGATTTTGCCATGATTTCATTATCACCAGCATTTCATCCAAGATTTATGTGACTCACTCAGACAGTGGAAACTCACAATTCACAAATGAGTTGCATGCCAAAAAATATTTTCTAAAGAAATGGGTAAATAATTTTGAGATGAATACACATGAAAATTGCAAGATCTATTTGCAGATGATTTATAAATAGAAAACAAATCAAAATTAATGGAGCAAATAATTTACTCCAAATTATTTCCTTAGTTCTATCCTTCTGCCTGAGATTGGTGAACAAGGTATTGATTATTGCTAATTATATTTGTTTTAAAAAGTTATTCTGAAAAAAAATTGTATTGATTTTGGTAATATAGCCCAGCCCTGAGCTAAAGTCTAAGCTCAAAAATTATTGCAAATTTATAAAACAAGTCAGGAGGATAAGAAATAAAGATATTAAGTTTGCTATTTCTGAAAAGAGGATGTATATCCAGAATGTTATTTTTTATTTAGGAAGTGGACATAAATATATAATGATGCTTTATATGGTAGAAGAGTGTTCCAGATAAATATATCAAGAATATAGACACGTAGAGCTGGAAGGGACCTTGAGAAATCATCAAGTCCAACTTGCTGTGCTGGGGCAAGACCAAGTAAACTTAGACCATCTGTGACAGGTGTTTGTCCAACCTGTTATTAGAAATGTCAAGTGATAGAGATTCCACACCTCCCTTGGAAGCCTACTCCAGAGCTTAACTACCCTCATAGTTAGAAAGTTTTCCCTAACATGTAATCTAAATCTCCCTTGCTGCAGATTAAACCCATTGCTTCTTGTGCTACTTTCTAAGGCCATGTAGAACAATTGATCAACCTCCCCTATCAGGTCTTTTCTCAAGACTAAACATTTCCATTTTTTTTGACCTTTCCTCATAGGTCAGATAGTCTAAATCTGTGTTCATTTTTTCCTTCACCTCTGGATTCTCTCCAATTTGTCCACATATTTCCTATAATGTGGCATCCTATAATGTGAAACCTAGTGCTAGGTAGATTTCTCTGACTTTGCTAAAGTACTCTTTTTTGAAGTCTATTGGCCTTATTCTGCTGCTTGCACTCCTTCCTTTCCATAGAATGATGAAATATGTCATTTCATGATCACTTTCACCCAAAATTGCATTCTACCTTCACATTCACAACTACTTCCTCCCTGTTGGTCAGAATCAAGTCTAAAATAACTGTCCCCTGCTTACTTCCTCCACTTTTGGGAACAAAAATTTGTCCCCTGTAGGTTCCAAGACTATAAAAAGCTGATGTAGTCACAAGGTTTTATTATTTTTAAGGTTTTATTGTTACAAAATCAATAATGGTTGGAAAAGAGCACACCCTATTAACATTCTCTGTTTTTATTATTAAAGAGGAGTCTTTTTCAAGATTTTTTAGTGCATTCTTTAAGAAGGTGCTAGAGTGAAAGCCTGAGAGACCTCACTGAAGAGACTGGCTGTACTACAACACAGACCATGATAGTGTGTGCTTTCCTGCCCCAACCCTGATGTGGAGGTTGGGTCCGGGTGAAACCTGGCCCCATTGAAATCAATGGGAGTTTTACTATTGATTCAGTGTAGTCAGGATTTCACCCTCCATCTCTAAGGGGGAAAAGTGTTGTTCACTTTGCATATCCAATTCAAAAGAGGTATCAGTTCTCATGTTGGCATTCTTATTGGAGATCAAATATTGAGTGGACAAGGGAACCTAAATTACCCTTCATCACTAGAGGTTGTACTTTGTGGTCAGAGTTGAGCCATGTTAGTGCAGAAGTGGAGGAAAGTGCAATGCCAATATTTGTATGTACCCGTTCTGTGGATATTAGGGATTTTAATCATCTGGGGTTTTATTCTTGATTCACAAGATAAGAGTAATCCCTATTCAAACTAATGGAAGTTACTCCTATCCAAGCACACTTTGCCAGCATTAGATTCACACAAATAATTAAAAATCAAAGCTGCCAAATAATTCTCATTGTAATGATGGATCTTGTCATGTGAATGCCTGTGAGGTAGGAATAAGACTGAGACCACTGACTCGTTTCACATAAGCTATCAAACAGATATTTGATAATGGCTTTTAACCACTACTAAGCAGGCCCAAATTCAAACTAATCACATTGTTAGTGTCCCAAGCCTTTATCTAACCACATCTCTGCTTTTTCACAGTATCATTCAACATGCTCTCCAAAAATGGCTAGGAGGGTTTCATCCCAATGATCCTGGGCAATTTGATTCATAATAAAATAAGTCTCTGCAAAGACTGTAGACTTTTTGAAGCTTCTTTTTATATTTTAGTTATATCTGTTTCTTTTATGCTTTGTCTTTAGTGCCCCCACTATGCAGTGCGCTATGACTGAGAGGCCAGAGGAAAGGATGAATAGAAACATTTTGCTTCTCATACATGAGTTATTGTTGGCTAGTGCAATCAGGAACATGAAAAGAAGGGTGCCCATTTTAGTGTTTCTTTTTATTTAAAATCACACTGTATTTAGTGCCACTTCCGCAAAAGTTGCACTCCATGTCACCCCCCTCATCTTTATAGCAGGTTTTACACCATGACTTATCTGTTAAATATTGTATAAAATCATAGTTTGCTTAATATACAAAGATGACCTAAGCATCCCTATTGCTAATTTGAAATGGCTTCCTTGCTTCTCTTCTTTTTAACAAGATAGGATATAATGTTTAAAGCCCAAGAAGATGCATTCTTGGCTCTAGACCAGTTTGCATTTGCCCCCACCCAGACACTGAGCAATGGAAAGGAGGCTCATTTTTCTGCCTTCTGTAACTGTCTTGGTTTTTTTTAGAAGCAGATGTCAAATGGAGAATCAACACACTTTAGTTCCTTTAAAAATAATAAAAAGGGGAGATGATAGAACATAATTGGCTTGTTCTCTCTCAGCACAATAATTACTGATTTTTCAAGATGTAAAAGTGTGAAATGAACATCTCTCTCATTCTGGACCATATTCTGCCACTCCTTGTCACAGGGTGGAACAGGTTTCCTTCCCCTTGTCCCTGCACCCTGTGTTTTGGCTGGCAAAAGAAAGGGTCTCAGATGCCTCTTGCAGGTGCTTCACCCGTGTTCTTTTATTTACAGTAGCTGTACCATCCCAATTCCCCCAACACCGGTCCCTGCTCCGACCCCTCTCTGGGTCCTCTGGCCTTTGAGGCTTGTGTCAGCCAACAGAGACAGAGCCACAACCCTCCTATCCTTCTGCCTGGCTAGCTTCCCCTTACTGAGTTCCTCCCTGGGTTTATATGCCTGCCCAGTCATCAACCCAGCTGGTTCCACCTGACTTAGCAGATCACCCTGAGCTTACCCTCCTTAGGGCCTGCAGCTGGGCTCCCTGCTAAGGGTTTCGGCCATGCCCGCAGCCACCCTACAGTGAAGCAGGGGGAAGCCCTGTGACACTCCTACTTCACTAAATAGAACCTTACTCTGCAAATGGTCCTATCAGTTTCATTGGGGCAACTTGTAATGTAAGATGCTACTCAGTGTGAGTAAGGGTGGTAGAAGCTGGCTTTTTATCTGTCAATCAGTCCTTCTCCCATTGAAGTTATTGGCAAAACACTTGTTGACTTCAGTGGTACACGATACGGACCATGAGCAGCACCATTAATGCTTCTTTATTCACTTTTGTGTTGAAAGCACCATTTTCATGGCTTTGGAAGAGAGAGTTCTAAAAAGTGAGAGATTCTTAAGAAAGGACAGGCCCAAACTAAAGCCCTGGATCTACAGAGCCCTGAACTTCGTGGAAGCATGAGTTTGGATCTAGAGCCAAACTTCACAGCTGACCTCTATCTTTTTTTTTTAATGAGCTAAACCAAAAGACTGGACCTGAACATCCACAAATTTAGAGTAAATTGTCCTCTGAACTATGATCCAAATTCTGTGGTTATGGGCCAATCCTTAGGGAATGTTACTAGCCATCTATCTATCTATCTATCTATCTATCTATCTATCTATCTATCTATCTATCTATCTATCTATCTATCTATCTATCCTTTTTTAATGAAAAAATTGGGACAAGATGGGGATTATGCAAATCATAGTGAATGACATGGTAACCATGCTGAGGAACACGTAGCACAAGTGGAGTCTCACACTATACAACCCTTCAGCACAAGTGGCCAAGAGACCCATCATAGCAGTGCAGCATCGGTTCTTTGGGAACATGATAGCAGTAGGACAGCTGATTGCCCTGCATTGCTCTTCATTTATTTGTCTGGTTGATTCAGGAACTGCATTAATAGGCTTCTGAGGATTCAACTTCTTCTTTGCTGATGGGGCATTGTGGATAATACCAAGTCAAGAATTCTGACCAATGTGCATGGGAGAACTCATGGAGCAGGTGTCTGGAAGTAAAAAAACAAAACAATTGCAGACACAGTAAAGACCCCTTGAAAAGTTTGCTATATATTTATTAAGTAGAGTGGGTGTCATGGATATTGCTAGAGGAGAGCTAACAGCATGTAATTACATTTAGTAGATATTTCTGAACTAAGCCATTTTTTGAGCAGGGGGGATACATTTTTGTTAAAAGTAAAAAGGCTCTGACTTTGCAAACTATCTACTCTCAGAAACGCCTTGTCTAATCATCAGCCCCCAATTTTCCAACAACATTTTCCTGTTGCAGTCAACTTCACATGAGAAGGTTCCAGTGGAATGATTCAATTTTGGGTGGAGGATCCTAATGAATGGAAAGCAGTACATAAAGGTAAGTCACTTTAGAGCATTGATAAAAAGGGAGTGGAATGATAATGGCTGGCAAATTTAAAAACACTTGTGCTAATACCAAATAGCAAAATCCACTCCATTACGAGTAATTTATCTTCCCCATCACTGTCAAGGAAATATGATCTATAATGTAGGTCCTACAAACCATCTAAATGGTCTTCGTTTCTATTTTCCTAGAAGATGTTTCATTCCAGAAAACTCATATATAAGTAATCTCAGTGTCTGAGGCCAATTATAAACAATGAACTATTTCTGGAAGTCCTCTTCTGTACATGCTTTCTCATTCTGTAATCTTGGCCTCTTTCCCTCTTCCTTGATTTGTCACTTGAGAATTCACATAGAAGGAAGAATGCAGCACATTCAAAGGAAAGATCCTGGAGCTGAAATGTTGCAGCTGTTCTGCTTCTGTCATCTCTTAAATCAGAGTCCCAGTTTCTATTGCTTGTACTGCTGAGGAAGTCTTGAAAAGTTGCTGTTGACATTGTGAGGTATAGGGCACCTCCATTCCTGATATAGCAGGGAGGATGATATTGATGGCTGAATTCTAACTATTGGAAAATATATAGTGCTCACACACTAGCTTAAGGCTGTGATGGTGTCTTCTGCTAAAAGAAAAGGAGTACTTGTGGCACCTTAGAGACTAACAAATTTATTTGAGCATAAGCTTTCGTGAACTACAGCTCACTTCATCGGATGCATTTGGTGGAAAATACAGAGGGGAGATTTATATACACACACAGAGAACATGAAACAATGGGTTTTATCATACATACTGTAAGGAGAGTGATCACTTAAGATGAGCCATCACCAGCAGCAGGGCGGGGGAGGGAGGAAAACCTTTCATGGTGACAAGCAAGGTAGGCTATTTCCAGCAGTTAACAAGAACATCTGAGGAACAGTGGGGGGTGGGGGGGAGAGGGAGAAATACCATGGGGAAATAGTTTTACTTTGTGTAATGACTCATCCATTCCCAGTCTCTATTCAAGCCTAAGTTAATTGTATCCAGTTGGCAAATTAATTCCAATTCAGCAGTCTCTCATTGGAGTCTGTTTTTGAAGCTTTTTTGTTGAAGGATAGACACTCTTAGGTCTGTAATCGAGTGACCAGAGAGATTGAAGTGTTCTCCAACTGGTTTTTGAATGTTATAATTCTTGACATCTGATTTGTGTCCATTTATTCTTTTATGTAGAGACTGTCCAGTTTGACCAATGTACATGGCAGAGGGGCATTGCTGGCACATGATGGCATATATCACAGGCATTGGCACCCTGACAGCAGGATTGTCTGGCTATGTAGACTCCCTCCTCAGGCCCTACGTTACCAGCACTCCCAGCTATCTTCGAGACACCACTGACTTCCTGAGGAAACTACAATCCATTGGTGATCTTCCTAAAAACACCATCCTAGCCACTATGGATGTAGAAGCCCTCTACAACAACATTCCACACAAAGATGGACTACAAGCTGTCAGGAACACTATCCCCGATAATGTCACGGCTAACCTGGTGGCTGAACTTTGTGATTTTGTCCTCACCCATAACTATTTCACATTTGGGGACAACGTATACCTTCAAATCAGCGGCACTGCAATGGGTACCCGCATGGCCCCACAGCATGCTAACATTTTTATGGCTGACTTAGAACAACGCTTCCTCAGCTCTCGTCCCCTAATGCCCCTACTCTACTTGCGCTACATTGATGACATCTTCATCATCTGGACCCATGGAAAAGAAGCCCTTGAGGAATTCCACCATGATTTCAACAATTTCCATCCCACCATCAACCTCAGCCTGGACCAGTCCACACAAGAGATCCACTTCCTGGACACTACGGTGCTAATAAGCGATGGTCACATAAACACCACCCTATACCAGAAACCTACTGACCGCTATTCCTACCTACATGCCTCTAGCTTTCATCCAGATCATACCACACGATCCATTGTCTACAGCCAAGCTCTACGATATAACCGCATTTGCTCCAACCCCTCAGACAGAGACAAACACCTACAAGATCTCTATCATGCATTGCTACAACTACAATACCCACCTGCTGAAGTGAAGAAACAGATTGACAGAGCCAGAAGAGTACCCAGAAGTCACCTACTACAGGACAGCCCCAACAAAGAAAATAACAGAACGCCACTAGCCATCACCTTCAGTCCCCAACTAAAACCTCTCCAACGCATCATCAAGGATCTACAACCCATCCTGAAGGACGACCCATCACTCTCACAGATCTTGGAAGACAGGCCAGTCCTTGCTCACAGACAGCCCCCCAATCCGAAGCAAATACTCACCAGCAACCACACAACAGAACCACTAACCCAGGAACCTATCCTTGCAACAAAGCCCGTTGCCATCTCTGTCCACATATCTATTCAGGGGACACCATCATAGGGCCTAATCACATCAGCCACACTATCAGAGGCTCCTTCACCTGCACATCTACCAATGTGATATATGCCATCATGTGCCAGCAATGCCCCTCTGCCATGTACATTGGTCAAACTGGACAGTCTCTACGTAAAAGAATAAATGGACACAAATCAGATGTCAAGAATTATAACATTCAAAAACCAATTGGAGAACACTTCAATCTCTCTGGTCACTTGATTACAGACCTGAGGGTGGCTATCCTTCAACAAAAAAACTTCAAAAACAGACTCCAACGAGAGACTGCTGAATTGGAATTAATTTGCCAACTGGATACAATTAACTTAGGCTTGAATAGAGACTGGGAATGGATGAGTCATTACACAAAGTAAAACTATTTCCCCATGTTATTTCTCTCCCCCCACCCCACCCCCCACTGTTCCTCAGATGTTCTTGTTAACTGCTGGAAATAGCCTACCTTGCTTGTCACCATGAAAGGTTTTCCTCTCTCCCCCCCCGCTGCTGGTGATGGCTCATCTTAAGTGACCACTCTCCTTACAGTGTGTATGATAAAACCCATTGTTTCATGTTCTCTGTGTGTGTATATAAATTTTCCCTCTCTATTTTCCACCAAATGTATCTGATGAAGTGAGCTGTAGCTCACGAAAGCTTATGCTCAAATAAATTTGTTAGTCTCTAAGGTGCCACAAGTACTCCTTTTCTTTTTGCGAATACAGACTAACACGGCTGGTACTCTGAAACCTGTCTTCTGCTAATGACTGCTGCCAGAACAATTAGTCATGAAGTTAAATTTAATAAAGGATTGAAGCCCTTGCAAGACATCGATATCCTTCCCTTCTTTACTGCTAAAAGGCTGCCCAGATACCAAGCCTGTCATTGGTTTGTGCTCCATCAAGTTTCTTTGCCCAGATCGTATTTGACATGCTATAAAGTGTAAATCATTAAGCAATGCTCATGTATACTGATGCCTTGTAATAATTTTACATACTTGAAGTGTTAACATTCAGAAGATTATTTTCCCCTTCACCCATTAGCTGTTGAGATACGGGGAATGATGAGGGTGGAACAAAACATTTTTGGGGGTGAACTTTTATAAGCTCCACAAGTGATGAGCATTGCTACATGATAGCTCTGGCTGCATTAAAGAATGGTGCAATGTTGAAGCATTTCACTCTCACCTTACTACAGCTGAGCAAATAATTGATTTTTCATGTCAATGGCCAAGCCAAAAAAACTGGGGGGAAAATTGGTTAGTATTGAACCAAAACTAAATTTTTCTATTTTTTCTTGCTGAAACCAAAAAATCTGAAAAAAATAATTTGGGTTAATTTGAAACATTTTGACATTTCAGCTAAAACTATTTGCCAGATTTGACCCAGCAAATTTATAATTTGCTATAAAAAATTTGCCCAGCTGTACCACTTATTACAGTATCCGAAGGAACATGGGAGATGAAAATGGAATAATGTACACTGGTCCACATTTATTGTATAATACTGGATAGGGATTGCAGAGATGTAAATGAAGACAGATTTTGGCCCTGTGTATACAGTGACCAGAAGTCAATAGTAAAGAAAGATTGGATCACGTAATCTGCTCCTTTATGCATGAGAGAGAATAGACACATGCAATTTTTATCCAAATGGAACTTTAGCATATTAAGCTAAAATTACTTTGGTGGGACCAATTTAAAACAAACAAACAAACAGATAAGTCCAAGCTGCAGAATTCAGGTCTAGATTTTCAACACCTCAAAGTTAGTGGTGATGGAAATACGATCTTGGTTCAGGGCTGTTTTTAAGTTAAAATATAAATAAATAAAACTCCATCTGCACCATCGTCATCAACCTTCCTGACATGGTTCCCCTCTCCAAATACAGCCTAGCCATATATTTTTCCCCCTCATCAACTCTACACACATAGGCAACAGATTCAAGAGTAGAGCTGTGTGAATAACAGGAGGGGTTTTGTTTTGTTTTTTGTTTTTTATTTTTTGCTAAGATTCAGGAAAAAATGTTTTGGGTTCAACAAAATTTTGTTTGCAAAATAATAATAATAAAATGTTCTGTTTGATTTGAGAATTTTTGAAATAAAATTAAATGTAATTTGAAACAATGAATTTTGAACAAAAAAAATCAATGTTTTATTTAAAAAGTAAAAGCAAAACATTTTAGACAGTTTTTGGAAATTTTGTAGGTTTACTGGAACAATTCAGCTACACTAACATGAATTAATGACACTTTTTGGTATTGCCAACTCCCCTGCCCTCATCCCCCAGCTGCCCCCTCAGCTCCAGAAAAAAATTTAGTATGAGAAACTTTTCCCAGCTCTAACCACAAGTAACCTACACATCTGAGAGGGACTTTTTGTGCTGCTCTTTTTATATAGAGGGGGATAGAAAGAAGCTGATGTGTGTCTTAAGCTCAGCACCCAAAAATCTGAAACATTCAGGGTGGTTAGATGTTTTTAGAAATGTAGGCTTGTAAGTGGTTACTTTTATCTTTAAAGTGTAGAAGATTGTGGGCCTGATTCTTCCATTGTCTTGAACCTTATGGGTGAAAAGGGTGTAAAATGGTGTTCTAATGCAGTAGTATTCACACCCACTTTGCTCTGATATAAATTTCTACACAAGGTGCAAGGCAGTGAAGAATCAGGGTCTGTGTGTCACATTTGAAAAAAAAAAACTTGTCAGTTAGCAACTGAAGTTAGAGACTGAACCCAAGAATGAAGTGGGTGTAGCTTGTACATAAGGATCCACTTACTGTGCTTGATTTTTTTTTCTTGTGTATGTTATTCTTAATCAGTTAATGCCATTTTAGTTAATTAATGGAACATGACTGCCTTATTTGGATTTGGAGACATAACATCTGACATCTCTGTTCACTCATCATTCACATCTATTTCAGAGACATTTCTCTTCAGTAAGGCCATGTCTATACTAGTGAGCTTACAGGGGCACTGATGCAGCGGCACTGCTGTAAGATCACTTGTGTAGCTGCTCTATGCTGGCTGGAGAGAGCTCTCCCTTTGACATAGGGCTGTCCACATGGCGCTTCTGTCGGTCTAATGTATGTCGCTCAAGGGTGTGTTTTCTCACATCCCTCAGTGACGTAAGTTATACCAACAGAAGTGCTAGTGTAGACAGCCTTAGATTCTAGGTGAGAATTAAACTGCAGCTACCAATTGGGGTAGAGCTGCTATGTGACGGAAAGTGAAAGACCAACAAAAAATCTATAGTCTGGAATAATCCAGTGTAACCCAGGGTGGCTAAAGCTATGGAATAATCAGCATGCTGGGTATTAATTCCCCAGTAATGCACCCTGGTTCTCTCCCTTAAGGAGATGGAACTGCCATAGAACTAATAAGGTTTTTATTTGAAGGAAAATAGTCCATGCTTAGGCTCACTCAGATAGCAGAAGGTAAAGTTGTGAAACAATTTTCCAAGACTATTTTTGTTCAGCTAGGGACTCCACACGGGTGCCTGCCTGGAGCCTCTCCTTGCCTTGGCCCCTGATCGGAGCTGGATACTTTAATGCAGAGCATGATGGAGAGACAGCTGGGCCAAATTTCAGTGGCATTGTGAAAGATAGGTACTGGGGCCCACAGAGCTGTGTGGCTCCTGGTCTGGATCAGGCCCACCAACGTGGGGGTGGTGTAAAGGGGGCAACTGCCCGTCAAGGTGACTTAAAAAGTACTGGGGCCCCTGGCCACTCCCGCTGGCAGCACAGCGAGGCTAAGGCAGGCTTCCTGCCCGCCCTAGCTCCGTGCCGCTCCTGGAAGCGGATGGCACATCCCTGCAGCCCCTAGGGAGGAGGTCTCTGCTTGCTGCCCAAGTGCCAACTCTGCAGCTCCCATTGGCCAGAAACTGCTGCCAATGGGAGCTGCAGGAATGGTGCCTGCGTGCAGCGGTGCGTGGAGACCCGCCTGGGTCCCCTGCCTAGAAGCAGCTGCCAGAGGGGTGTGCCAGTCACTTTCAGGAGCCGCTTGAGGTAAACGCAGACCCCCTGACTGCCTCCTGCACCCTGACTCCCTGCCCCAGCCTAGAGCTGACACCCCCTCCTGCACCCAAACTCCCTCCCAGAGTCCACACCTCTCAACCCCTCCTGTACCCAAACTCCATCCCAGATCCCTCACCCCCTTTACACCCCAACTCCCTGCCCCAGCCTAGAGCCCACTCCCCCTCCCACACCCAAACTCCCTGCCAGAGCCCAACCCAAAAAACTAAGAAAATACCAGTCTCTTTACTGAATGATTTATTGTTGCCAGTTTCTATCCTGCTATCTCCTCACTGCATATTGTTACCCTTTCTTAAGCCAGCAAAGTTATGGTTGTCTCTTACTCAGCAGAAATGACAAGGTTTCAGCCTGGATCCAATTCCCAAACATTTGCAAAAAAAACCCAACAAAAAAAACCAACCCCCCCTCCCCATGTCTTGGATACAAATACTAATAAAGCAGAAACTGATAGTTTACAGGGCTCTGCTTTCTTCTAGCCTTTGCTTTTTGTTTCTTCCCCCTCTTTCCTCAGCCAGCAGCCATGTAGGGCCACATCAGAATGGCCAGTTCATTCTCCACTAGTGACAAACTAGTCTCAATGGGAGATTTACAGTCAGGGGACAAATGGAGAGATGTATAAAATGAATATGGAAGCGCCTTGGAAAAGTTGGAATTTACACTTGAAAGGGTTATGCTACTTCTAATATTACTTCATACTTGCATTGAGCATTCATCTTAAGATCACAAAGGGAGAGTAAAGTAAGCAGCAGCGTACTATCTTACCTCACCTTTTATAAGATTGAGAAAACTGAGGAACAGACAAGTTAGATGACTTGCCCTAGACTACACAAAGAATCAATAACAGAATTCTCCCTTACTCTACTCCCAAGCCAAATGCAAGAAGGAGCTGTGCACTTGTAGCAGGTGTGTGCGGGCGCCTGTGGGTTAGGGGGGTGTGGGGGCGGGAAATGAAAGAGGGGGCAGGCTGGTCAACCGGTGTCATAAGTTAGAGAAGCCTCAGGGCTGATTTGACATATGCACTGGTTGCACCGTCACTTGGGGAAGGGCACCCACCAGGTGACAATAGATGTAGCACAGTAGAATCATAGGGTTAGAAGGGACCACAAGCAGTGTTCCCTCTAATTTTTCCCACTCATGTGCAGAATGAATTTTATGTGCACCAATATGGAGGTGATGTGTGACACATCACCTTCACATTGGTGCACATAATAAAATTTATGTGGTGGGGGTGGGGCGAAGGGGTTCGGAGTGTGGAAGGGGGCTCAGGGCTGGGGCAGAGAGTTGGGGTGCAGAGGTGTGAGGGCTCCAGCTGGGAGTATGGGCTCTGGGATGGGGCTAGGGATGAGGGGCTCAGGAGATGCTCCAGGACTACAGTGGGGAGAGAGAGAGGACTGGGGCTGCAGGATAGGTGCCCCCGGCCCCAGCAGGTCCAGGCCAGGGCTGGGTTCAGGCCAGGAGAGGGGCACACCAGCCGTGCCTAGGTCTGGGCTAGGCCAGGCTGCTCTGGCCATGCCTGGGTCCATGCTTCCCCCATCGTATCTGGGTTCAGGCCAGGTCATACCGCCCTCGCTGTGTCTGAGTCCGGTCTGTCCCAGCCATGGCTGGTCTGCTCCGGCCGCGCCTGGGTCCGTGCTGCTCTGGCTGTGGCTGAGTTCGGGCCAGGCTGCCTCAGCCATGGCTGGGCTGGGCCTCAGCAGAGTTGGGGCTGGTGGAGGGGCACCCCAGCCATGGCAGGTTGGGGTTGGGGGAGGGGCATCCCTCCCCCGCCCAGTCCCCAGCTATGGCAGATCCCAGCCCGGGTGGGTTCCCTGAGCTCCTGCGCAGTGCTAAATAGGCTGCTGTGCAGCTTACAGGGAACTTAGACCGCAAGGTCATCTAGTCTAACCCCCAGCCAAGATGCAGGATTTGTTATGTCAAAACATCCAAGACAAATGACTATCCAACCTCCTTCTGAAAACCTCAAATGAAGACACTCTCACTACCTGCCTGGGCAGTCTAGTACATTGTCCTACTGTTTTTACAGTTAGGAAGTTTTTCCTGAGATTTAATCTAAATCTGCTGTGCTGTACTTCAAACTCATTGCCTCTTGTCCTGCCCTCTGTGACAAGAGAGAACAACTTTTCTCTATCTTTTTTTGTGGCAGCCTTTCAAGTATCTGAAGACCACTACCATATCCCCCCTTAATCTCTTCTTTTCCAAACTAAACATACTCAGTTCCTTCAGCCTTTGCTCATATGGCTTGCATTCCGTTCCTTTAGGCATCTTTGTCACTTGCCTCTGTATCCTTTCCAGTTTCTTTATATTCTTTCTATACATTGGTGACCAAAATTGGACACAGTACAGCTGCAGCCTTACTAGCACCGAGTAGAGCAGTACTCTCACCTCTCGTGACTTCCATGCTATGCCTCTGTTAATGCAACCTAAAATTTCATTTGCTTTTTCTGCAACTGCATCACCTTGCTCTTGTTGGGGCTGTGATCCACTACAACTCCCAGTCCTCCTCAGCACTGCTGCTGCCGAGCCAGTTATCCCCCATTCTGTTTTTGTGCATTTGGTTTTCTTTCTTGGTAACTTTATTTTTTGCATGGCAGTGGCAGGAAATAAATCAGTAGGGATATGGCACATCTGGCTGACACATAGTTGATGCATGCAGGCAAACAAGTGCTTTCACTTAAAGCTTCTACTTTATTTAGTCTCCAGCAATTACATATATCTGCACCTGGTAAGTAGAGCACCCCAAATTAATTCCAGATTAATAGTTACCCAGGGTCTTGAGGAGGTCTTGGACATCTACAGAAATCTACCCATTGGCCAGCCTTCCATCTGCAGGGGAACTTGAGAGGTGTTCAAATGTCCACCAAGCTCAGATTTTTTCCTCTTTTTACACCCAATTTGTTAGTATTACATAGATTGGTTATCAAAAAACAAACAACAACAACAACAACAACAAAGTAAAAAACCATCCTGCTCAGTAGGCTTTTAAGTTGTATGGAGTTTTCCAGCCGGTAAGGCAGGGAATTTTCCATCAGCCAACCAGCTGTATTTCACATTGCAATAGTTAACTATTGCAAGACTTTCCATCTTGCTAAACTGTATGCTTCTGCAAAAAGCTCAAGACAGGAGGGCACAGGGTCATGTTTACTCCTCATGGTCACTCACTTTCCCCCTCCCCTTTTCAAAAATGGCTTTTCGAGTTGCTTTCAGCAATGAGCATAACAACTGGTATTCCAACTGCAAGCAGTTGTCTAGGCATGTTACTGAGCTCTGGGCTATCCACATTTCCCCTCTCCTACAAGTATGTTCTCTATATCTATATCCAGGTCATTAATAAAGATGTTAAACAACACTGGACCAGAATAGTTCCCTGTGGAACCCCACTTGAGACATCCTGCCAATCTGACCATCATTCCATTAATAGTTACTCTTAGTTTGCGATTGCTTAACCAATTATTTATCCACTTAATGGTAGTTTGTTGAGTTTGCATTCCTCCAACTTACTTATCAGAATGTCATATAGGATTGTGCCAAAAGCCTTGCTGAAGTCCAGGTATATTATGTCCATTGCATTCCCCCATCCACCAAATCAGTTATCCTGTCAAAGAAAAATCAAGCTGGTCTGGCATGCTTTGTTCTTGGTAAATCCATGCTGGCTGCTAGTGATCACCCCTTCATTTGCCAGGTATTGCAAATTGAATGTTTTATACATTGCTGTAGTAGCTTCCCAGGTATTGAAGTCAGGCTGACAGGTCTGTAGTTTCCTGGCTCCTCCTTATCCCCCTTTTTAAAGATGGGCACTACGTTAGTCCTTCTCCCATCTTCCGGGACCTCTCCTGTCATCCATGAGTTTGTAAATATTATTGCCAGTGGCTCCAAGATTTCTTCAGCTAATTCCTTCAGTACCCTCAGGTGAATATTATCTAGCTCCACTGATTTGAATTCATTCAAATTTGTCAAATAATCTCTGACATGTTCTTTACTTATCCCTTCCCCTTTATTGTCTGTTAACTGTGCTAGCTTCCAGTCACATGTTGTTTTTTGTGAGAAGACAAGCAAAGTAGGCATTGAGCAGCTCTGCCTTCCTATCATTTTCCATTACCAGCTCACCTTCTCCATTGAACAGCAGACCCACACCATCCTGGAGCTTTATTTTTGGTCTGACATATTTGAAGAACCCCTTCCTGTTGTCTCTTGGGCTATTGTAAAGTCATTTTAGTAGCTCTAAGTCAGGTGGAGACCCTCTTGCCCTTTGCACACAGAGGGTGTTCCTCAGGGGCTCTTTTCAGCTCCTTGACACTGCTAGAGAAATGTAAAGAGGTTGCAGCAGAAGAGAATCAGGCCCAAGATCAGACCCTGTAAATAATGAGATTATACTAAAAAAATTGTTTAACCCAATACATTAATCTCTTTGTCACTTTTCATAAGTGTTTTTACTATATATATCACTGACACTTCTTCCTGCACAGCTTGCTAAAAACAGCTCTTGGAATTCTCTTAAAATCTTACCAGTATTTGAAGAAGCACTAGGCAATGAGGAAGTAACCGCTAAAGAGCTGTCACCAATTTCAGTGGCACGGTGTGAGTGATCCTTAAAGCTAGATTCAGATTTACAAATGTTCTTTGCACCGATGGCACATTCCTTACAAAGGAAACATCACACCTGAGGCAAGGAAATAAGTATGCACAAAGATAATATCCTCCGTTAATTATCACTGACCATATTGTATCATTAAGGCATAAGTCTAATTTGGGGGCTCCCTTGAGGGAGCACTAAGAGGCATTATTCCTAGTGTCTCCTGGAGCTCCCTGGTATGCAGAAAGAGAGTGGACTTCTGGAATCATAGAAGACTGAGTTGGAAGAGACCTCAGGAGGTCACCTAGTCCAACCCCCTGCTCAAAGCAGGACCAATCCCAACCAAATCATCCCAGCCAGGTCTTAAAAACCTCGATGGATGGAGATTCCACCACCTCCCTAGGTAACCCATTCCAGTGCTTCACCACCCTCCTAGTGAAAAAGTTTTTCCTAATATCCAACCTAGACCTCCCCCACTGCCATATGGACTCCCCACTATAGGGCTGGCCACCTCTGATAGTTGGGGCATAAGGACTTGGGTTAAAACCATCCTGCTTTGTCCTTCGGGTGGTATGGTAAAATCTTGGTGACAAATGCAGATTTGAAGATAACATTTATTTAATTAGAAAAGCAAAAAAAACAGAGTACTATTGTAATCTAGCCAGTTTGGGCTGTCTGTCTCAATTTGTGCAACTAGTTCCAGACATGGTCAGAGAAAGTTAACAGGAAGTGCAGCATTGTCTTGTATCCTGGCAACATTAAACTTTCTGCTGAAACTTACCTCTTCATAGGAAAAGGTGTACTAACAGGGAACAGTCCCTTGTGCCCTCCCTTCTATTTGTTCACCTACTCAAGTTCCCTTAGTCCATTGTGCGTATTAGTTTATATTAAGATTCTCCACCACCCCAAAAAACACCTCAGCATCTGCTAGCGCAAAAAAAAAAAGTTGTGGTTTCATAGCTAAACAGTTCAAGCTGCAATATGATGCAATGTGTGTTCAATCAATAAAGGCACACAGAATGTTGCCCATAATTGATTTACATTTTGGAAAAAAATAAAAGTTTGGTTAAAATTGTTTTCCTGTTTAATGTTCAAATCCCTCTCTACTTCTTGGCTGCTTCTGGCTGAAAGGAGAGGTACTGAAATATCATGAGGGAGGCTGTATTCTCAGTATTAGAGCTGGCTCAATAATGAACTATTTAGAACAGGCTTTCTTGTAATTTTTTTTAAAATCTCACACCCTGATAAATAACCCTGTTTGGTGTATTAATTAATATTTCCTGTCTGTTTTGTATTTGAGTAGCACCTAGGGGACCACACCCCCATTTCACTAGGTTCTGTGAGACAGTCCCACCCCCAAAGGGGTTTGGTTAAGTATTCAAATGGAAGGGTGCTTGTTTAAATCAGGCTTCTGTATTGTTCACTCATTAGTTCTTGTCTCCCTCAAGATTTTTATAATTTTAGAGTTGAAACATACTCTTTCTGTGTCTCTTTGCTGTCATTGGTATTATCTTTTCCCTGTCTCTATAGAGTCAAACTATAGAAGTTCTTTTGTTGTTAATGTCCTTAATGTTTCTATGTAAATTGGCTTAATACTTCGACTTCCCCCCACAAAACTTTGGTAATTGTAATTGTAACAAATGAGGGGAAGGGGGTTATCTTTTATTGGCTAAATCAAACTTCAAAGACTTATGTTCTAAAGTTCTCTCTTAATCAGCTGATTAACATAATGAAGAATGACAGGTTTCAGAGTAGCAGCCGTGTTAGTCTGTATTGGCAAAAAGAAAAGGAGTACTTGTGGCACCTTAGAGACTAACAAATTTATTTGAGCATAAGCTTTCGTGAGCTACAGCTCACTTCATCGGATGCATTCAGTGGAAAATACAGAGGGGAGATTTATATACACACACAGAGAACATGAAACAATGGGTGTTATCATACACGCTGTAAGGATAGTGATCACTTAAGATGAGCTATTACCAGCAGGAGGTGGGGGGGGAGGAAGAAAACCTTTAGTAGTGATAATCAAGGTGGGCCATTTCCAGCAGTTGACAAGAACGTCTGAGGAACAGTGGGATTCGGGGGGGAATAACATGGGGAAATAGTTTTACTTTGTGCATTGACCCATCCACTCCCAGTCTCTAAGTTAATTGTATCCGGTTTGCAAATTAATTCCAATTCAACAGTCTCTTGTTGGAGTCTGTTTTTGAAGTTTTTTTGTTGAAGAATAGCCTATCTGCTATCTGCTCCCAAGATCCATAAACCTGGAAATCCTGGAAGCCCCATCATCTCAGGCATTGGCACGCTGACAACCGGGTTGTCTGGCTATGTAGACTTCCTCCTCAGGCCCTATGCTACCAGCACTCCCAGCTATCTTCGAGACATCACTGACTTCCTGAGGAAACTACAATCCATCGGTGATCTTCCTGAAAACACCATCTTGGCCACTATGGATGTAGAAGCCCTCTACAACAACATTCCACACAAAGATGGACTACAAGCTGTCAGGAACAGTATCCCTGATAATGTCATGGGTAAACTTGGCTGGTGGCTGAACTTTGTGACTTTGTACTCACCCATAACTATTTCACATTTGGGGACAATGTATACCTTCAAATCAGCGGCACTGTGATGGGTAACCACATGGCCCCACAGTATGCCAACATTTTTATGGCTGACTTAGAACAACGCTTCCTCAGCTCTCGTCCCCTAATGCCCCTATTCTACTTGCGCTACATTGATGACATCTTCATCATCTGGACCCATGGAAAAGAAGCCCTTGAGGAATTCCACCATGATTTCAACAATTTCCATCCCACCATCAACCTCAGCCTGGACCAGTCCACACAAGAGATCCACTTCCTGGACACTACGGTGCTAATAAGCGATGGTCACATAAACACCACCCTATACCGGAAACCTACTGACCGCTATTCCTACCTACATGCCTCCAGCTTTCACCCAGATCACACCACACGATCCATTGTTTACAGCCAAGCTCTACGATATAACCACATTTGCTCCAACCCCTCAGACAGAGACAAACACCTACAAGATCTCTATCAAGAATTATTACAATTACAATACCAACTGCTGAAGTAAAGAAACAGATTGACAGAGCCAGAAGAGTACCCAGAAGTCACCTACTACAGGACAGGCCCAACAAAGAAAATAACCGAACGCCACTAGCCATCACCTTCAGCCCCCAATTAAAACCTCTCCAACGCATCATCAAGGATCTACAACCTATCCTGAAGGACGACCCATCACTCTCACAGATCTTGGGAGACAGGCCAGTCCTTGCTTACAGACAGCCCCCCAACCTGAAGCAAATACTCACCAGAAACCACACAACAGAACCACTAACCCAGGAACCTATCCTTGCAACAAAGCCTGTTACCAACTCTGTCCACATATCTATTCAGGGGACACCATCATAGGGCCTAATCGCATCAGCTACACTATCAGAGGCTCGTTCACCTGCGCATCTACCAATGTGATATATGCCATCATGTGCCAGCAGTGCCACTCTGCCATGTACATTGGTCAAAACTTCAAAAACAGACTCCAACGAGAGACTGCTGATTTGGAATTAATTTGCAAACCGGATACAATTAACTTAGGCTTGAATAGAGACTGGGAGTGGATCATTACACAAAGTAAAACTATTTCCCCATGTTTTCCCCCCCTCTCACTCCCCCACTGTTCTTCAGATGTTCTTGTCAACTGCGGGAAATGGCCCACCTTGATTATTACTACTAAAGGTTTTTCTTCCTCCCCCCGCCCCCGCTGGTAATAGCTCATCTTAAGTGATCACTCTCCTTACAGCATGTATGATAACACCCATTGTTTCATGTTCTCTGTGTGTGTATATAAATCTCCCCACTGTATTTTCCATTGAATGCATCCGATGAAGTGAGCTGTAGCTCACGAAAGCTTATGCTCAAATAAATTTGTTAGTCTCTAAGGTGCCAGAAGTACTCCTTTTCTTTTTATAATGAAGAATGTTGTCATGAAACATTTCTATCCTAGCTACAGCTCATTCTATAGGCTGATTAGTGTTCATATTTCTGAGCAGGAGGTGAAAACATTGGCAAACATCTAAAATAATAATAATGGTTTGCACTTTTAAAGTCTTGAATAATTGTAATGTGCTAAGAGAAAATCTAATAGATTCATCCTAAAAATGCCCCATGTTTCCCCCAGTTTACAGGTGGGAAAACTGAGGTACTCTTACATTTGGCAGCTTATGAAAGGTTACACAGGAATCTGTAACAGAGTTATGACTCCGGGCTCCCAAATGGTAACCACTGTCTACTCTGATTTCCCTATTCCCCTCAACCCTTCTAACTGGTCATTTTATTCCTATTCTATAATAAACATTTGTCCATCTCACAAAACCACCACACACTATAATACAATATAGTACGGTTGCATCTCCCTTCAAGAGAGGCCAAGGAATGGAATGACAGAGGTGTTGCAGGTCAGGGTTGAGACATTAGTGGAACTTTGGGGAAGCTCACACCTCCTGTAGTTGAGCTACTCTTGGCTCAGCATAGTGATTAGACCCTTGCTTTCACTAAATACCCAACTCGGCCACAAAATGTATGTGGGGGAAAATAAATTTTTTATATATACACCCACATCCACAGTCTCAAAGTATATTAAGTGTATATTTTTTTCTAGGTCATTCTGAGTGACAAACTTTCCTATGATGAGCCTTCATTTGATTTTTTTCCCCAAAAATATTTCTGCTACAACCCTCTCCCTTTCATTTCTTCCACTGACTTACTGTTAGTTGTTCCCTTTAATGCTGTGTGAGTTTTTACTAGTATGCCGAGAATGTGCTTTTTGTTCTGCAGTCTGAACATTTCAAAGATAGTTTGGGCTTCCCTAAAGTTTCATGCAATATTATTCTCTTCAGTATTCCACTGCATTTGTAAATTATATTTTATATATCTTTCTCTAAAAGTGCTCTGTGTTGCTTTCCTCACTTCTCTCCCCATCATAAGCCTGGCTTCTTCTGGTTAATTTAATACCTTTGCTACTAGAAATAGCCTTGTAAGTTTCTTACACATTCTGCTGTGTTTTACTGTGCTCATTATCTGTCTCATTGTTTTACACAAATTCGGTACAGTGGTTTCCCAATGTGCTTCCTTGCTATGCCTCATTTCTGTAGATGTTTTTCAGTGTTTACAAAGGGATTATTTTTTAATTTGTTTGGCTGATGGTTCCTTCCCTGCTGTTTTGAATGGCACATTGTAATATAGTCTTCAACAGCTTCTCATTTCTGATTATCTATTTGATTGTCATTTTCTTCCAGAGCTTCAAATGTTTTCTAAAAGTGAGTCTTGAAGTGCCTTCAACTCTTGTATCAGTTTTCTTACATGGATTTATAGAGCTATTCAACGGAGCTTTCCAAGGGAATGATGAATTTTAAGTTTTGTACATACTGTGACAAAGTTCCTCCTCTACCTTGGTGGGTCTTGCACTTTTTGGCAGATTTGCTCACCTTGGAGCTTCACGGCAGCCCTCAGTTTGGCCGTTTTCGTGAACCCACAGTCCAGGTCAACTCCTCCTGTGTCTGACCAGGAGTTGGGAGGGGGAACCTGGGCCCACCCTCTACTCCAGATTCCAGCCCAGGGCCCTGTGGAATGCAGCTGTCTAGAGTGCCTCCTGGAACCGCTGTGCGACAGCTACAACTCCCTGGGCTACTTTCCCATGGCCTTCTCCCAACACCTTTTTTATCCTCAACATAGGAGCTTCCTCCTGGTGTCTGATAATGCTTGTACTCTTCAGTCCTCCAACAGTATGCATTCTCACTCTCAGCTCCTAGCGTCTCTTGCTCCCAGCTCCTTACACATGCACCACAAACTGAAGTGAGCTCCTTTTTTAAACCCAGGTGCCCTGATTAGCCTGCCTTAATTGATTCTAGCAGCTTCTTAATTGGCTGCAGGTGTTCTAATCAGCCTGTCTGTCTTAATTGTCTCCAGAAGGTTCCTGATTGTTCTGGGACCTTCCCTATTACCTTACCCAGGGAAAAGGGACCTGCTTAACCTGGGGCTAATATATTTGCCTTCTATTACTCTCCTGTAGCCATCTGGCCTGACCCTGTCACAATACATATTTATTATTTAATCCTTGTAGCATCTAACACAATCTAATTGGCTGTGACAGGGTCACTTAAAAGTTTGCTGCCCTGCTACTGCAGCTGAGTAATACTTGTATTTGTGAACTACAGTTTGGACTGCTCTGTATTTGGCTGAGATAAGATCAAATTATATTTTTCTGAGTAGCCCACAAAACATAATCCTCTAGGGCGTACTAGTGTCACCCTAACATGAAATGTAGTAACAGTGATAGTATTCACTGCTTGTATTACAGTATTGCCTGGAGGCTGCAGGCAGTTTGGGGCCCCATTGTGCTCAGCCCTGTGCTTTGTAATAAAACCACAATAAAAAGTCCTTATCCACATATTGTACAAATGTAGCACTAAAACAGGATTCTGTATAAATCTAACTGTACCCTAGACCATTTGTGTACCTGTATTTCTCAATGAGCTCTTGAATGGAGCAAGCATCACAAAATGTATAGAGAAAATGTTGCTTGCACAGGATGCTACATTTCTCTTTGAAGCCCATTGCAGAGTCCCTCATGTGTAATGCTTAAACCACCCTCATAATATTTATTTTCATACTGTGCAGACTTTCAGAGCAATAAAGTGTTGTACAACCTCTAAAATAGGAGCCTCTGGATCTGATCACCTAGATTCTATGCCCAGTTTTCTACGAGTGTATTATGGGCCAGATTCTGTTATCCTCATGCACACTGATGAGTACCTTACTGTGCAAATGCTGAGAAAAATGGGACTACTCAGAGTGAGGTAAGAATGGCTGAATCTGATCCTATTTTAAGTTGGGCAAGTCACTAAAGCCCCAGTCACCAAAGGTATTTAGATGCCTAACTCCCATTGGAATAAGGCACTTAAATACTTTTTAAGGATCTGGGCCTACTGTCTGCCCAGCAGAGGAAAATCAGTCTTCTGAGATATGTTAACACAAAGCGATTGTAGGTGAAGGCTGCAATGAGCTGACCTATTATGAGGTTAGCCCTGTGTACTAGGGTCAAAACTTTAGCGAAACAATCCACTGCACAGAGAAGAGCTGAGCAAGTGTTCAGAGAGCTGGGAATTCACAAAGAGAGCTCTGTCATGTGAACAGCCTTATCTCAGTTTGTCCTTCTACCATTCATGTCCCAGGCCTACTTTATTAAATTTCTTTTATTGATAGGTTTTTTTTTTCTATTTGGTGCTCATCATTTTGTCTGAACACCTAACATATGTTAGTTTGTCCTCACAAAACCACAGTGAGGTAATGGAGTATTGTCTCAGATGAGAAACTGAGGCTCAGAGAGGTCACATGACTTTCCCAAGATCCCACAGGAAGTTTGTGGCAGAGCCAGGAACAGAACTCAGGTCTCCAGTGCTTTAGCTTCAATATCTCTTCCTCACTAATACCACCTCCTCTAGCACTCTGGGTTTCTCTTGGAGGTCAACCATTCAAGCAAGGCTTAACCTTATTTAGGCCTTGTCTATACTACAAAGTTTTGTCAGCAAATGCAGCTTTTTGTTCACAAAACAATGGAGGTGTGCATACCACAATGCTTCTCCCACCAACAAAACTCTCCTGCTTTGCCGAGAAAACAAAACCACCTCAACAAGAAGCGTTGCAGCAAAGTTAGATTGACAAAGTGTCAGTGTAGACACTATGTTCATTAGGTCACTGTAACTGGCCCACCGTAACTGCTCTGCTCACCGTTTTGAATTCCACTGCCTGGCATCCAGCTACACAGGCATGCGCCCCACCCCTTTCAAATCCTCAGGAAGTGTTGGGGGTGAAATTGCTCAGCATGGAGAGCCCCTATAGCTACTGCCCAGCTGAGCATGCCGGCTCCTAGCAGCAAATGCACTCCTGGACTACAGGGGAGGAGGTGCATCTCCTTGGTCTGTGGGAAGAGAAGGCTGTGGACAACTCGGAGGGAATCATGGAATCTAGGGTGACCAGATGACAAGAACAAAATATCGGGACACATGGGGGGGGGCAACCACAGGCTTACTCCCCCCCCATCAGGGCCGGCTCTAAGTTTTTTGCCACGCCAAGCAAAAAAAAAAAATAAATAAAAAGCCAGAGTGCCGCCAAAGCAAAATATCGGGACCAATGGCATCCCAGCTGTACATCGGTCGGGACGTCTCGTCACCCAAATGGAATCAAACACCGAAGCGGAATCCTGCTCTCCCTGTCACTAGGACTGCAGCTATAGGCAGGCAGGGCGAGCTGCTGGGGTGGGGGAGCGATTCCTGCTGTACAGAGCCAGGGAGGGAGGTGGGGGCTGATGTCAGGGGTGTTCTCCTCCCCCCACCTGTGTACTGGTTTCCACTGAGCTGAGGTCAGGGGGTGGGGGACACCAGCTGTCTGTGCACCAGCTTCTGCCTCAGGATTGGTTGCTTCTGGCTGCTGTCAGAATAAGTGTTCAGGCTGGTGGGTGCTATATATAAAACAGATACAGCATACTTATGCACTCACTCTCCCCTAACACACACTCTGTCTCTCTCTCCCACTCAAACACTCATGGAGGCGCTGGAACAATTTGCATAGTGGGGGTGCTGGGAGCCATTAAACCAAACCGTAAATCCTGTATATGATGGAAACCATTTCAAGCCAGGGGATGAAGCAGCACCTCTTGTCCCAGCACCTATGCACTGCCCCCATTCCTCCCACTTCTGTGGGCTCCTTGTGTTAGTGTTCAGCAATGTCAGTTTGGTCATATTACTGAGTGCTACTTTAAAAAGTGATTTAAAATATGTTACTTTTCTGGCACACACAGTAATCATTACAAGGTTCATAGCACAGATCAAACAAACAATACCAAGCTCAGCACATTACAGCAATCCATGTTACTGTGGCTCAGTGTTAATATGCTCCTTCAAGGCATCCCCCATCCAAATAGCCCCCCCGTCCCCTGTTGAGGTCTTCTTACAGTCTTGTGTTCATAATACACAATACTGAAGAGCAGTGCAGGATCCATACATTCTGACAGAGATAGCTGGCTCGCAGATTACCAGAGCAGTCGAAAAACAGCTGGCAATCTAGTAGGATGCCCATGCAATGATGGGATTGAGAAATCTTCATCATGTGATGCTGCACCTGACCCCAGGAGGTATTGTAACCCTTCCCAAAGCACCATGGGGCCAGCTGCACAGTGGGATAGCTACCCATGGTGCACTGCTCTGTGTCGATGCAAGAGCTTCTATTGTGGATTTGCTTCACCGACACAAGAAGCATAGCGTGGGCACATAACAGCGGTTTAATTACAGTGGAGGCTGTACGTCAGTGTAACTTAAGTCAATTTAACTGTATAGTGTAGACAAGACCTTAGCTTGAAAGATCTGCCAGATCCTGTTGGCACATTTCATGTTGTGCAGCCCCCTTTAAAGATGCCTTCCAAATAATTAAAAAAATCACTTGTAATTGTTTTAAATTTATTTTTAATTCTTTGTGATATATGACAAAAGCCTCCCACGATTGTGGTGTTTCTTAAAATAGATTTTTTCCTCTGATAATTTTTTACTTGATCAAAAACATCAGGTCTGGTGTTCCCTGGATTTGCTGGAGGACAGGTTGGGGCGAGGGGGATGTACATGAACTCTCTCCCCTTAATGGAAGGAGGAGAGCAAACTTTAACAAAGATGTCCTTCCTCTAGTCAGTCAGGTTAAATGCGTGTTAAAAATGAATGAGATTTTTTAGAACAGTTGGACTAAAATATACCTTCCTCTGTCAGTTTCTTAGCTTTCACTCTCTAGGCTCTAGTGATGTCATCATTTCAATAGTTCTGTAGATAGAGGCCTGAAAAGTATTTTCCCCTGCCCGTTTTTTTTTTTGGTTAAAAGTCCAGACTCTGTTTAAACATAAATAGGCACAAACGAACAATTGCTTTTCCCTCTCAGGGCAACCTTAGAACTTCTATAGCCCAAAACTCTCAGTTTCATTCCCTTTAAAGTAGCCTGCCTGATGGGTTGTCGTCTCCTCCCTAACCTCTCTCAAACTATTTCTCCATGCGTAATAATGCTTCCTATTCTCAGTGTGGTTATGAGACTTATGACTGGAGTTGTCCTGTGGGTGCACAGGATGGAGATTGAGCTATGAGACTTGTACCCTCCCACACAACCTATATAACAGATAGGGACAGGTGCAGCTCCTGTGGTTTGTAGCGCCATAACTGGTTGCTCACAAAAGCAACAGAAGAGAGAATGTAGGGGATAGAGCTAGGACTCACTTGGACAAATTATAAGATTGTGGCGGAGGTCTATGAGATCATTTTCCCCAAAAATGTGGTCAAGGAGGATTGGAGAAAGAGAAAATATTTCAGTATTCAACCTGCATATTTTTAATTAATGTAGTAAAATTAATATATTGACACTAGTAAATCTGCAAATTTGCTCTGTTGACATTTTCAGGGGCTGGAACAGTTTGAAAGTTCCTGGGTGGCAGAGCA
The DNA here is from genome assembly GCF_009764565.3 of Dermochelys coriacea. Taxonomy (NCBI): domain Eukaryota; kingdom Metazoa; phylum Chordata; order Testudines; family Dermochelyidae; genus Dermochelys; species Dermochelys coriacea. The sequence continues at coordinate 201,351,539 of NC_050069.1, forward strand.
TCAAACTCAGTGATAGGCATCAATCTGCTCTTCTTGGAGTGTTTGGTGAGCAAGTTGCTTGAAACTGCCCCATTGAACTGAAAAGAGGCCAACTGCAATGTTTGGAGGATTTTTAGAGAGATTGGGTTCTTGTGCGAGAGTGAGGGTGAAGAGCCTCTACAACATGATATACTTTGTTTTTATATAGTATTCTTTGTGAACAGTAGCACATAGTTATCAGAGAGTCACATGTGAGAGCAGGAGACAAGGAATATTTTTTAGGGAAGATTTAACTAAGGTGCCTCTTGCATCCTATTAAATCAGTGAAGAATTTGGCCAGGGAGAGTATTGACAAAGAAGAAAGGGAAGTCTGATGGATGGCACATCACAAATGATAAAAAAGTGACTTTCAGTTGTGGAGAGTCATGGGAAGGTGACAAAAGCAGCTGTGTGTGATACTCCTGTTCAGTTTGGCTTGGATAAATACCCTAAAGTCCAATTTCACTCAAACCTCTTTGGTCTGAAAAATTGAGCAGGAAATCCCTTTACTGTCTAAAGGTATTTAGGCACTTTTGGCTTCCAATCCTGAGTTGAATCCAGAAGTTTCACAGAGAACAAAGATAAGGACAGTTGAGAGGGAAAATGTTGCTGAACTGTTCAAAACTAAAAGCCGTTTGGCTTCGCTTTTGTATGGAGGTGTTGAGATTTGTACAAGAGGGCAAGGGGTAATTTATCCCTACCAAGACAAGACAATGGGAGTGGAGTCAATGGGCCGATAGCGAGGAAGTAAGGTCTAATGGCTAGGACAAGAAACTGGGGGTCAGGAGACCTGTATTCTGTTTTCAGTTCTGTACCTGAGTTGCTGTGTGACTTTGGGCAAATTTATATTAACATCTCAGCAGCTCAGCTACCTCATCTCTAAAATGTATAATACTTCCATTTGTAAAATACATCAAGGTTCTCTGATGAAAGGCATTATATATCCAAAGTATTATTATGGTGTGAGTGGTGGGTGGAAGACTGCATGAGACAGATTATCTAGGGAGGTGAACTTGTAATCCATGTATTCTTATGGGGGCTATTTATACCATTATTAGTTAATATGAGGCTTACATTGTAAGTAGGGTTATATTTACACTTTTCTGCAACCTTTTCCTTTGTTTATATTTTGTTGTCTAATTCTTAACATAATATCAGTAATATACCAAAATTCCTTCAGTAGCAAATAATTATCATGTAAAAAGAAATGAGAAGCCTACTTTTAAAAAACAAAATCTAGATCTTTTATTCACTATGTACGTTATAGACGTCAGCACTGAGTGTAAAATCTGTTCATATTGCACTGGGATTTCTACCTTTAAAATATTTTGCTTTTGTCCTTGCAATTACACTGAGCCTTAATACATTTTTAATAATGAAATAGCTGTGAAGGTCCAAGGAATAAAATAATAGCTATAGGATAATGACATTGGCTTCAATGTTCTTCATATGGTTCATAGGAATTGCTAAGTTTAATCATAGCCACACATCTCCAAGGACTTATTTGGTTTGAAATTATTTAGTGTTGCAAATTCAGACATGAAATTATTTAGTGTTGCCTGAAAGTCTGGCAACTGAGAGAACAGGAAACAATCTTAATGAATTTAAGTGTATTGAAATATTTTAGAATGCAATAAATATGTTGATAAGCCAGCAGGGCAGATTCAATTAGGTTTTAAAATCCTGTAAGTTTTGATTAGATACTTTGCATTGAATAGGTGCAAAATTGGTGCCTTTTAAGTGTGAACTTTAGCGATTTATTAATTTTGTTCCCATTCAGTAAAAAAGTGACTGAATGTTGTATGCACCTTACATTTAGGCAACAAAATGACGCCTTCTGTGCACCAGAGTTTAAAGTACTTACTAAAAATAATGAACTGATTGTGTCAACCAGGATTTCACACCCCCATTTGCATAGATTTTAGGGATTTATTCTGGTTTAAATGTTTACTCTGCTAATAATAATAATAATAATAATAGTAGTAATAAAATAGAGCTTATCTCAGTAACCTCGAAACATATAGATTTTTCAGTGTGTGCTTATATATATATATATATAGTTATAGTTATAATATAAATATACACACACACAATATCCCTTTTGTGATCAATAAGATTGAGGGAAACTATTCACTTGAGCTTCATACCCCTGTATTAATATAAAGCTCACAATCCAGCTTCCTGTTTTATTAATGGACTCATTCTTTCTCACTAACTGGATGAGCAAATCTGAACAAGGATATGTGGACTTATTCAGGAAGCTCATTGAAATATATGAAAGTGTGGAGAAGCAGAAATGGAGTTGAAGAATTTTCATTCTAGCACCGTCCATATCTGTCAGTCTTCACAATGGAGCATTCCTCATCTCCATGGTAACTGGAGCCAGATCAGATCTTTGATCTACCCCAGATCTGTGCCCCTAGCCTCGTCTTCATATCGCCCCTCAGGAAGAACTCTCCAGAACAATAGTTTCCAAAGCTGAAAAATACTGACTCTATAAAGGTGCTATTCAACTCAAAACACTTGCCGCAGAGTCTTGACATGAATTTTAGTGATTTCCTGAAGGAACTCTATTCCTCTCAAACTACTTAAAAAATGAACGAACAATAGTCAGAAAAAAAAATCCTGGACATAATGCAATCCTTGGAGAGAGGGCCAGATTGTCTGACATGGACAGTCCTAGAATGAAAATTCACAGGTAAGACAAAGTTTTCCCTTTCTGAGTCCACTCCATATCAGTCTTCACAGCAGGGGTGTAGAAAGCAGTGAATGGTACCTAAGGAGAGAGGAGGATTCACTTTGCCCATGTAGAACTGTGAGAAGGAACATAAAGGTTACTGCCATCGGGGCATCCTGTTTCGTAACAGCCTTCAACCAAATGCTGCATTGTCATAAATATAAAGGGAAGGGTAACCAACTTTCTGTATATCAAACTATAAAATCCCTCATGGCCAGAGGCAAAACCCCTTCACCTGTAAAGGGTTAAGAAGCTAAGATTACCTCACTGGCACCTGACCAAAATGACCAATGAGGAGACAAGATACTTTCAAAGCTGGTGTGTGTGTGTGGAGGGGAGGGAACAAAGGTTCTGTCTCTCTGTGTGGTGCTTTTGCCGGGACCAGGTCAGGAATGCTCTTCAGAACTTCTGTTAAGTTAGTAAGTAATCTAGCTAGAAATGCATTAGATTTCCTTTTGTTAAACGGCTGGTAAAATAGGTTGTGCTGAATGGAATGTATATTCCTGGTTTTGTGTCTTTTTGTAACATAAGGTTTTGCCTAGAGGGATTCTCTGTGTTTTGAATCTGATTACCCTGTAAGGTATTTAACATCCTGATTTTAGAGAGGTGATTCTTTTACTTTTTCTTTAATTAAAATTCTTCTTTTAAGATCCTGATTGCTTTTTCATTGTTCTTAAGATCCAAGGGTTTGGGTCAGTATTCACCTATGCAAATTGGTGAGGATTTTTATCAAGCCTTCCCCAGGAAAGGGGATGTAGGGCTTGGGAGGGATATTTTGGTTCGGGGAAGACATCTCCGAATGGGCTCTTTCCTTGTTCTTTGTTTAACACGCTTGGTGGTAGCAGCATAGGGTTCAAGGACAAGGCAAAGTTTGTACCTTGAGGAATTTTTAACCTAAGCTGATAAGAATAAGCTTAGGGGGTCTTTCATGCAGGTCCCTACATCTATACCCTAGAGTTCAGAGTGGGGAAGGAACCTTGACAATTAGGGGTGAGGATGTCTGCAATATAGTGTCTGAGAAAGTGTGGCTGGAAGATCCTGTAGTAGCCTTACAAACCCCCTCATAAGGTATATGATCCATTTCCCCCCAAAAACAAAACTGCTGCTTTTTTCATAGTGCATAGCAATGAGAGGAGTTGTTCTTGGGACTTTGACTGCCTCTGACTGAAGAAGAGCTCTGTGTAAACTTGAAAGTTTCTCATCAACCGAAATTTGTTCAATAAGAGATTTCTTCAACCACCTTGTTTCTCTGCTATATACACCTTTATTCCTCAGCCTCTAATTTATGCATTTCTACTTCCTTAAAATGTTTGGATTGAACCAGAAGGACAATAATTCCATTTTTTTTAATAGGAGGAAGATTGTGGTGAATTTGGGGCAGAGGCCTGTTTAATTCACAGAACTACCATGTTTAATAGAATGTGAAAGTGAAGTCTCATTAAGAATACACCAAACTCTGTAATTCCTTTGGACAAGAAGGTGGCAAGTAGGCAAGATGCTTTTAGTGGGGCAGTGGAGAAGGGACCTACCAGCATCTGTGATGCTGAAAGGTGGTTTTATTAGGGCATATAATCCACAGATCAAGATCATGATAGGAATCTGCATATTGATAATGGATTCCTAAGGACCAGGGCTGGTCTTAAGGAAAATGGTGCCTTGGTGAACTTTCTTTGATGCCCTTTAAGTTCTGCTCCCCAAGCAACTGGCAGACACTCAAAAGGCAGAGCAGCAGCAGAGGAGCCACAGCAGCACTGCGGGTGTCATGCTGCCGGGAGGGTGGAGAGGGGATGCCTGGCTCCCACCCCACAGCCCTCTTTATTGCCTCCCCTTGCCTCCGAGGTGGGCCTGGTCCTCTTGACTATGGTGCCCCACCTGACCATGTCACCCACCCATAAGCTGTCCCTGCTGAGGACCATCACTTTTATGTGACAGTAATGAGAGAGTCTCATGGGTTTTGAACACTTTCTTAGAATGAGTGACTGTGGTTCCTTCTTTTTAGCTTCCCAGGTTTAGGTAGCACTGGATATTAGTTCATGATAGGTCTCGTTGCACTGTTTTGTGTGCGTGTTTTGGGATTTTGAGAGAAGGTTCTAGATATATCCATATTAGACCTCAGAATTAAGACCTGAGTGTTAATGAAAAGGGGATTATAATCCCTGGGGTCTGTGCCTTCGTGATCTTCTTTACCATCTTTTCACTTATTGACTGGGGGAGGAGGGGGGAGGCATAATGAAGGCTTTGTACCCTACTTCTGAGATAATGAGACCACTTTTTTGTGCGTCTTCATCCCATAATACTACTTTTGGTTTTCCAACTGGACTTGAGTCCTAATAGGTACACTTCCAACCTGGCCTGTGATGCACTGAAAGGCTAGCTAAGCTAGACTGCATACCCTTGGTTCTAAGTGTAAGTGCTGAGCCAGTTGACGCTGACTTTCCTTCTTGTTATAGAACCCTAAGGAATAGAGTGAGACTCTTTGCCTAGACCATGCTTCCCTAAGCTGTGCTGAAGGCTTTCTGCCTTTTTAAGTAAATATATACATCTGTGACGGGGTTGGGACTCGCCACCGCAGCATCTCCTGCTGTTCACTCTGGGAATTAGCTCAGTTCATGCGGAGCACCCTCTGCCGGTGGTGTCCCATCCATCTCAAGCCCTCGATTGGCTTCTCGACCCACTTTGCTCCTAGCATCCCCTTCAGGACACTGCCCACCAGCAGTGCCCCCAAGTCCACGCTCGCCCCCTTCCCGGGGAGGATGTAGGGGGTTTAACAGCAGTCTTTTCTCTTCACCCCAGCCACAGTAGCCAACCACATCCCCTTTTATCAGGGGTCAGGTGCAGTCCGCTATGGCCACTCTTAACGACTGGGTGTAGTACAAGGGGGAGACCCAGGCCTGCCCTCTATTCTGGGTTCTGGCCCAGGGACCCTCTGGCGGCAGCCTCCCTGCCCTCCTTCACTCGTTTGCCTCTCCTCCCTGGGCTGCTTCCCTTTCAGCCCGCATGTACCCTGTGGGCCCTTCTATCAGGGCCTGCAGCCTGGCCGGTATTGGGCTGGAGCTCTCCTCAGCTCCCCCAAGCCTGCCCAATACTGTCCTGGGTGCTGGTCTCCTTCACTTGAGAGACATACCTTCTCCCTTGAAGGTCGCAGAGAGACTGCCTGCTCTCTTCCTCGGCAGCCTTTATATAGGGCCTAGCCTAGCCCTGATTGGCTGGCTGTAATACTGGCCCTAATTGGCTCTCTAACAGGCCCTCCCTGATTGTGCAAGGTGGCAGCCAGACACTCTGGCCTGTTGTAGCCCAATCTGGCATGTGGGTGGGGCACTGCCCCACCACAACATCCTATGCTGGAAATTGGGGTGAGGGAGCTAAATTGTCATAGCATGAGACAGGTTATACATATATATATATATATATATATATATATATATATAAATGTTTCCTCCTTGGGCCGCATACCTGCTGAGTCATATAGGAATCCAGAAGATGCTGCTAGGTAGGTAGTTCTTCATTCACAAGTACACACAATGGCCTCCCAGATGAGCCCAGAATTGCACAATAAGAATCTCCAGCCAGTATCCTCAAGGCTGAGGGTGCTGTTTCCAATTTTAGTCTTAATGATTATCTTATTCTCCTGTCTGTGGGTTGGATAGTAGTATTCCCCCCAGTTGTCCTTTACTAAGAAGCTGGCCTAACCTTAGGTCAAGTAATGTGGACCTTTTAGAACCTTAGGTACAGTCTTGATAGGGAATTCCCACTCCACATCAATCTGGTGAAGAAGTATTATACAGCTCTTCCCTCTTCCAAATAACCTTTTTGCAGTCCAAAGTACTTAAAAAGTAATATTCCCCTTTCTGAAGTCCAAATTATTAAGTCCATATAAAAATACATTGTTGTTTGGCCCCCGCAGCCCCAAACACTTTCCCCAGGTTAAAGGATTCCATAGACCTCCTTCACTGTGTTGTGCAATGACCTAAGCCAGCATCCTCAACCCCCCTAGTAGCTGGCTTTTAGACCTGCTTCATGGAGCCTCTCTCCCAGAATCAGCTAGCTGGTGCATTCTTATCCCTTTTAGGAGATAGCTTCCTGATTAATACCTGAACCCCATTTCCCAGCTTGTCTGCTGCTCCCTTAATACCTATTTACTTAAAGGGGTCATGTCATGGAAAGGGTCACTGGTTCTGAGCACTATTTCTCCTTAAAGGGGGCAGAGCAGCCTGTTACAGGATACCTCAGGGAGAAGCAGGAGTGAGCTTTGAAAAACTTATCCTCAGTTTCATGCTACTTATTGAAGCTTGTCCTCAGTGAAAGGATCCTTCATGCAGCCTGCTCAACTGACTCAGCATTGATCTTGCTCACGCATCAGTTGGAAGCCAGGTTTCATGGTGGTATGGCCTTGTGCCCATACTAGCCAGGAGCTGAATTCCTGTGGACTGCTGTATCTTGGGCAGAGAGATACTGTCCTTCAGATCCTCCTCAAAAAAGCTTTTGGCTTTTTGAGGAGGAAATCCTTGAAGCTAATGAAGCAATTGATACAAATTAACCCTTTAAATCCATTAAAAATTTGGGGAAAGGTCTGCTACAAAGGGAGCCCTGGAATCCACTCTATGTGCTGTGTGGAGGCAAATAATACTGGATGGTTCATCTTGAGGGCTGTCCTAAGCTCAGGTTCAGAGCAAAGATCTAATAGTCTGCCTCCAGTTCCCACGGAAACAGGGAATGCCCCACTGTGAAGACTGTGGGACATGGCCATACCACCACCTCTCTCATGGTGGTGGACCAACTGCAGAAGTCTGCCTCCAAAACTGTTGAAACTCATAGGCTTCCAGAACTTCCTGCTGAAAAATACTGACCAGGTGCTGGATCGCAGAGCAGTGATGGCCTAGTAGGTACTACAACTCTTTTTGACAATTTGTGTTAGTCTAAAGGCCTCTCTTCTTATGATAAGAGAACTAGATAAATTCATGGAGGTTATGTCCATTAATGGCTATTAGCCAGGGTAGGTAAGGAATGGTGTCCCTAGCCTCTGTTTGTCAGAGAGTAGAGATGGATGGCAGGAGAGGGATCACTTTATCATTACCTGTTAGGTTCACTCCCTCTGGGGCACCTGGCGTTGGCCACTGTCAGTAGACAGGATACTGGGCTGGATGGACCTTTGGTCTGACCCAGTATGGCCGTTCTTATGTTCTTAACTTATGGCAGATGAAGTGGAAAAGCAGAAGTTTGAAATGATACTGGTGAAGAACTAAATCTTATTTCAGCTGACTGTTGTATACATAATTCCTTTGCTATTGTGATGAGCGATGCTAACAACTCCCTCTCCTCCAGTGACACAATCCCAGACAGTGGAACTGTTCTAGATGGTGACACATCTAACCACTGGCATTACATGAAGACTTGACCTCTGAGGAAACCTTTTTTATTTCCTCTTTTCCAAACATAGTTCCAGGACAATTTTATGAATACTGACTGGGGCTACAAATGGAGATGGGCACAGATACAAATTCTTATACAGTTAGGGATAGTTTTAGTCTCAATCCAATTTACCCAAACTCCACCAAAGATTTGGATTTGGATTTTAAAGATTGGTTTAAAGATTGCAATTGTTTGGATAAATGGTTCCAGTTTTTGTTACAGATAGGCCTAAACCAAAACTGTGACTCCACAACCTTCATCCTGCCACCACCACCCCATAAATTTGAGAGAATTTTTTTACTGAACTTTCTAACTGGTCCCTAACTATATAATGGGATGAATCAAACAATAGATCCAAACATCATAACTCTGGGGAAGTTGGACTTTGCAGTTTGGCCAAAACAAGAGATGGGTGCAATCTCTAGATGAAAATGCATGCTTGTGACAGATATGGCAATTTTATGCACTATTCTGGACAACCCTTATTGAATTAAGTATCTTAGAAGTTCATTGTATTAAAATGCAAATGGTTATGTATTATTGTAGAATTGAATCTAATGTCTCTGAGGAGGAAACCTGACTAAGGCCTTGTCCACACTACAGAGTTTTGTCGATTCAAATTAAGCCAACAACCAAAAACTGGTATATTTACATCGCTTGTGCATGTCCACGCTATGCTCCTTCTGTTGGCAGAGGCCATCCATGCTTGGTCTCTAGCATTGTCACTGAGAGCAGCACACTGTGGGTAGCTATCCCACTGTGCTACTCGCCACCTTCTACAGCTAGGATAGTAGTTCTCAAACTTTTGTATTGGTGACCACTTTCACACAGCAGGCCTCTGAGTGCAACCCCCCTTATAAATTAAAAATACTTTTTAATATATTTAACATCATTATAAATGCTGGAGGCAAAGTGGGGTTTGGGGAGGAGGCTGACAGCTTGTGACCCCCCATGTAATAAGCTTACGACCCCCTGAGGGGTCCTAACCCCCAGTTTGAGAACTCCTAAGCTAGGAGTTGTTGGAAGGCGGATCACGAGTGGATCATGGGTGTGGGCTCAACATCCATGATGCAGTTTTTTCCATCCCAGCATTCCATGGGCTTCTGACTGCATTTTGCAGCACTTTTCAACAGCCCCTGTTTACTGTGAGCCAGCCATCTCTGTCTGAAAGGATGGATCCCACACTGCTCTCTACTGTTGTGGTCACCATTATGCACACATTATGGATGGTCATGCAGTATGTCATGAACACCCAATCTGAACAGGAATCAGAGTTGTTTGACCTGCTGTGTGCTATGGAAAGAAGCAAAATCAGATTACTTTTGGCATTCACAAAGCAGCTGAAAATGGTGGACCATCGCTTTTGGGCTCAGGAAACAAATACTGCATGGTGGGATCACATCGTTATGCATGTCTGGAATGATGAACAGTGATTGCAGTCATCTTCCTGGAACCGTGTGCGTTGCTTGCCCCAGCACTGCAGTGCAAGGACACCAAAAGAAGAGCTGCCCTCTCAGTGGAGAAGCATGTGGCAATCGCTGTGTGGAAGCTCGTGACTTCAGAGTGCTTACGCTTGGTCCTGAATCAGTTTGGAGTTGGGAAATCCACCGATGGGGCTGTGTTAATGCAAGTGTGCAGGGTCATTAATCGCATCGTGCTCCAAACAACTGTGACTCTTGTCAGTGTGCATGAAATAGTGGATGGCTTTGCAACAATGGGATTCCCTAATTGTGGAGGGGTGATAGATGGCACCCATGTTCTAATTTTGGCCCAACCATCTTGTGATGGAGTACATCAATAGAAAAGGGTACTTCTCTATGGTATTGCAGATGCTTGTGGATCACTATGGGTGTTTCACTGACATCAACATGGGGTGGCCTGGGAAGGTGCATGATGCACACATCTTCAGGAACACTTGCCTGTACAGAAAGCTTCAAGAAGGGACTTTCTTTCCAGACCAGAAGATTCCAGTGGAGGATATTGAAATACCCATACTGATCCTGGGAGACCCAGCATACCCTTAACTCCTGTCAAGGTTCCTTCCCCACTCTGAACTCTAGGGTACAGATGTGGAGACCTGCATGAAAACCGCCTAAGCTTACTTTTACCAGCTTAGATTAAAACTTCCCCAAGGTACAACTATTTTACCTTTTGCCATTGGACTTTATCGCTGCCACCGCCAAATGTCTAACTGGTGTTTTACTGGGAAAGAGCCCGTTTGGAAACGTCTTTCCCCCAAAAATCCTCCCTTACCTTTACACCTCCTTTCCTGGGGAAGACTTGATAAAAATCCTTACCAATTTGCATAGGTGAACACAGACCCAAACCCTTGGATCTTAAGAACAATGAAAAAGCATTCAGATTCTTAAAAGAAGAATTTGAATAGAAGAAAAAGTAAAAAGAATCACCTCTCTAAAATCAGGATGTTAAATACCTTACAGGGTAATCAGATTCAAAACATAGAGAATCCCTCTAGGCAAAACCTTAAGTTACAAAAAGACATAAAAACAGAAATCTACATTCCATTCAGCAGAGCTTATTTTCTCAACCATTTAAAGGAATCAGAATCGAATGCATTTCTAGCTAGATTACTTACTAAGTTCTAAGACTCCCTTCCTGTTCTGTCCCCGGCAAAGGCATCACACAGACAGAGAGAGAGGCTTTGTTTTTCCCTCCCCCCAGCTTTTTAAAGTATCTTGTCTCCTCATTGGTCATTTTGTTCAGGTGCCAGTGAGGTTATCCTAGCTTCTTAACTCTTTTCAGGTGAAAGGGTTTTTCCTCTGGCCAGGAGGGATTTTAAAGTGTTTACCCTTCCCTTTATATTTATGACAACTCCCATGAAGTCTTACATAGGAAACCTGGACAGCAGCAAGGAGAGCTTCAACAACAGCCTGAGCAGGTGCAGAATGATCGTGGAACATGCCTTTGGCAGATTAAAAGTGCATTGGTGCTGCCTTTATGGCAGGTTAGACCTAAATGAGGAAAATGTTCCCATGGTTATAGCAGCCTGCTGTGCAGTCCATAATATTTTTGAGGCTAAGGATGAAAAGTTTACCCTAAGGTGGAGTGTGGAGGAGGATCACCTGGTTGCTGAATTTGAGCAGACAGATACCAGGGCTATTAGAGGGACACAACAGGGGGACTTCCTAAATCATGGAGGCTTTGAGGCAACATTTTGATAATGAACACCAGTAATGTCTTTCTGTAGAGTGCTCTGCCATTCTTTATTAATTTGCTGCCTTACATGAAAATTGTGATGATTCCTGACTGGAATTTGTAGTCTGTAAATGATCAAATTTCTACTCTATATTACTGCCAGCAGCCACCAACACATGTAGGAGACAAAGATTGGTTATCTTTCAGAGAGTTGTTTTTATTAAATACTAATTAACAACACACACAAAAAGTGTGGTGGGAAGAGAGAACAGTTCAGGGCACTGTAGGCTCTGATAGCTGTGTGTAAGTCCAGCTATCATTCTGGAAGCTGTTTCAAGGGGTGGAGTGAATGGGGTCCTGAGATGTTCTGGGAAGTTGCAAGGAATGTGTGGGAGGAGTTTGGGGAGAGCATGGAAAGCAGCTCTGTATCGGCTGTGTGGGAGATGGGGAGGTAAGCACACGTGTTCTGCCTGGAGCGTGATTAGGGACTTCAACATCTCTGTTTCCTCCTCCATCACTTGTTCCTGGCCCTTTACAATGCACTCCTCACTCTCCTTTCTGTCCTGCCTATTTATTTTAAATTTTTCCTTCAGGGTCTTGCTCCACTCCCTGTGTTCTCTTTTTTCAGCCTCTGAGGATTGGAGCACCTCTCAGAATGTGTCCTCCTTGCTACACCTTGGTCTCTTCCATATCTGGCAGAGGCACTGCACCAGTGTGTAGGGGTTCCCCTGAAGGCCACATCTGCAGAAGCACAAGAAACAATACACAGAGGCATGATTGCTAGTTCATGCACAGGATTGAATCATTATAGTAAAATACACCTCTTTTAACATATGAATCACTTTCTCACCGTACCTTGGCAAGCACACAGCTCAGCGAATACCCTAACCATGGTGAGTTTGGCCCGGATGGGGGTTGGGCATTCAAGATGGGGAAAAGGGTCTAGGTGTTTTTTAAAGGGGATCAGTGCAAGTGACTAGGGACAATATTGTAAATTCTGCCACCATTTTCCACAGGCAGAGGTCATTGAAGCTGGTATCTCACTTCTTAGGGTAAGCAAGGCTGCAAGGGGGCATCTTCTGCACGTGTGCAGCTTCAGACCCAGTCCCTATGCTGCTTGCCTGCACAAATGATTGCTGAGTGGAACAGGAAAGTTTCCTATATTTGGGAAGGAACAAATCAGCTCTGCCAAGGAACCTTAAGCAAATACCTCTGGGAAAGTTTCCTAGAGACCTTCCTGGAGGAGTCCCATGAAATCTTGGTGTGCATTATTCTGCCACACTGCTTAGCTGCACAGGGGAATGTAGAGTAAACTCAAACACAGCTAGTCTTGTACATTTCTATCCCTTCACCCATTTCCAGAATATATAGAGCAAAGGACAGCTCTAACTCGTATAACTGAGCAGCATCAACTCAAAAAGATCACTTACCAAGGCTCATCTCTCCTGCATCATGTGGGCCAGAGACGGACTGCTGGGTCTGGCTAGATCCCTCCGGAATGGAAAAGAGGTCCTGATTTGCCATACCACCAGACGACCCTGCTGTGTGATTCACATCATCCTCCAACTTTACCTCCTCATCCATGACTTCATCCTTGTGATTATGTCCACTGTCCATCACCTCAAGCCTTGCCAAAGTATTCATGGGGCTCTTGGTGGTATAGATGGGGTCACTGCCAAGGATGATGTCCAGCTCCTTATAGAAGTGTCAGGTCTTCGGTGCAGCACCACGGCAATAGTTTGCCTCCCTTGCCTTCTGGTATGCCTATCTCAGCTCCTTTATCTTTGCACGGCACTGCTGGGGGTCCTGTTCGTAGCCCTTTTCCAATAAGCCATGAGAAATCTGCCCATAGGTATTGAAGTTCCTATGGCTGGAGCTGAGCTGGGACTGGACAGCCTCCTATCCCCGCAGTGCTAACAGATCCAACAACTCGGGTGTGCTCCAAGCAGGAAAGCGTTTGCTGCATGGACCCATCATGGTCAGCTGGGAAGATGTAATGTGAGCTCTCCATGCTGAGCAACCAGGAAGTGGAATTTCAAAAATTCCCAGGCCTTTAAAAGGGGAGGGGCATGTGTCCCTGGGTGCAGGGCAGCAGAGTTTGAATTGCTGACCAGAGCTGTCAGGACGGGCAATGTGGGACACCTCCTGTCCATTTACAGTGGACATAATCAAGGATGGTGTCTACACCGGCACTTTGTCAATATAACTTTGCCATGAAAACCTCTATTCCTCTCATCGAGGTGGTTTTATTTTGTTGGCAAAGCAGGTGGGTTTTGTCAGCAGAAGGAGCATTGCAGTGTATATACCTTGACTGTGTTGTCAATGAAACCTGAGTTTGTAGACAAAACTAGTATATGTAGATGTAGTATAGCTAAGGCCTAACAAACCTTGGAAAGTGTTATGAACTTTAAAGCTCTCTTTGAAACAAGGTGCTAGACAAACAAAGTTAAGTGGGATTCCTAGGAAATTCATGGGAGGAGGGCAAGGCAACTTCTCACCTCCAGACCCATAATTTTAGAGCAGTCCCATCAGGAGGAAAACCTTTGTCTACTGCTGTAACATGAGGACCAGACCATAGGCTCAAACTGGATAACGGAGTGATTCACAGTTTGGTGGGGGTGCTTGTTCTGAGCTAACAACTGTTATGAACTTGTTACCAGAGAAAAAACTCTGGGTAGAGTTGTAAGGACTGCTCATGAGTCAGAGCCCCTGTTGGAGATGGGGTGATTTCTGGTAAGCTTATTAGCATGCATGTTGGTTTTTGATTTTTTTTTAATTGTTTAATGTGTTTTCCCTGTATTGCTTTTATGTTAGGTGTAAATGAGCAGTGTGTTAACTTAAAACAGTGGCAATTACACTCTTTATAGCCTTTGAAGAGGAAGAAAAGCACAGACACTGGCCTGTTTAGGCGGTCTGCCTTGCTGGGGTATAACATTGTTTAGGCAAGAAATTGTTCAGCCAGGAAAGACCCTAGTTAGGAGGAAGAGAGGCGTGTGTCTCCACCCAAGAATGGTGATGGCTGGGGAGAGAAGCCAAAAGCCTAAGAATGGGGGTCCTTGCTGGACCACAGATGGGGAATACAGGTGCAACTGCCCTGAACAGTGACATTGCGTACTGTAATATACCCTCAGAATGTCCTTTTCCCTTCTTTGAGTCATTGCTCTCAAAATTGGGAAGAAAGTAGCAGCTGGTGATGCCTTTAAATGTACACATATTAACCATTGCAACTGGATACTCTTGTTTAATTTATTAGGGTAAGTAGCTTTATTATTGGCTACACAGGCTGACAATATAAACAGCAGCAGAGAAAAGATAACTTGTATGCTGTGGTTACCTTTCTTTGCTCTCATTTATTACTTATGCTTAATTTTTGGCTTTTTCATTACATGTTGATAATATGCTTGAAATTTAGCTTGGTGTGGAAATGGATAAACTCTATTTTATTATCATCATATCATGATTTTATGGTTATACAAGAGCACAGTTGAATTGTCCTTTTAAATCAGCCCATGATCCAATGTAAAGATCTTAATGTACTCTCTAGATGTGCACTGAATAAAACAGTAATTTGGCAGTCTCTTCCGCTAAATGTAGTGAGATAGCTAGTTAGCATGATATGCCCAGGCAAAGATATTGTGTTGCAGTGATAGAGACAATTCCCTGTGGGGATTATACTGTCAGTTGACTTGATTCTTTTGATAAATTGACTCACTGTGTCCTCTATGTTGAAGAAGCACAGATATGTTGAAGAATCTCATAATATAAATGCTAGGAAGTCGGGAGAATATCACCAGCACATGAGTGGACCCTGAAACACACTTTTTATTACATTTTTCTTCATATTCCTTTGAAAATTCGTTCTATTGTGTAATATACCTAATTGGAAATTTTACATACATAATAAACTATTTATGCAACACGTTTGAGTTTTCAAATATAAAACTTACACTTTTTACCTTTTTATTGCCAAGATTTGATTCATATGTACATTTTGATGAAATCCTCCAGGCTAGTAAAGCAGTGTTTTTAAAATCTCTCCTAGATGAAGTGATACATTATTAATGGCCTTAATGTAACTAGAAATATTTAGTCTAAGCTGCCTTTATGGTTTAGTGAAGAAAAATGTCATTTCAGACTGTCAAATGCACTAAGAGTGGAAATGGCTAAGAATTTATTTTTTGTAACTGAATGTTCATTAGACAATGTCAAGTCTTTCTGTAGAAATGGTATTTTAAACAAACAAAACAATTGTTTAGGCCATGCTAGCTTAAAAAAGGTACAAAGAGAGAAAGTATTACTGCTGATTTTATATGTACAGCTGAAAAACACTATCTTTAGTAGGACATTAGCACTTCTCTACCTCCTTGAGTTCCTGCCTCTGTATATCAGAAATAACTCTAGCTAGTAGAGGGTGAAGATGGAATAGGAGGAAAGTGCTTCTTGCAAATATGAGCCAGTGAGATAATAGGATTAAAATAAACTTACCAAATTCTTTTTTTGTTCCTAAGGACAAACAATGTTGTTCTTTACTATTTCGTGTATTTTTCCAATTGACACTTAGAGAAACAGTTATGGGGAGCATATACTCCTTTAGCTCAACTGCTGTTTAAAAATGGATTCAATTCACATTTTAAACTGTTTTAGAATTTGATATTAGTTCATAAAACATAAAAAATGCACCAAAATCCTTACAACAATATTGGAAAACAGGATTATATTTACGGACAGTAAAAAAAAAATCCTCTTATACCAAAAATTTTATAAGACTTATGTCACAGATTTTACCCCAATATAAATCTTTAGTATAATAAAATTCAGAAGGCTCCTTGCACAAAGCAAGATTAATAGTAGACAAACAGTGGTCGTGAAATACTTAAAATAATCACCTTTAGCATTCACACTAAGAACTTGCAGGCAAATAAACAAACACAAAGATATGTTCTGCTTCTCTAATTCCTTTTATCCGGATCTCAAAGCATTCTGTAAATATTAGGCCATGTTTTCAAACCATGGTCTCACTTGTGCATGCACAATATCATATGTGCAGCACTTGTGTAAGTGATTTTTCTGCACTATGAGTTGTGTACACACCTAATAGAATTTAGACATCCTATTCCATTTGCATCTGTAAATGAAAGTTAGGAGGAAAGGGGGAAAAAGCTGTTATCAATAAATGACAAACAGCTAACAGGAAACACAAAAGAAGCAAGCCAGATGCATACACTAGCAAACACCTTTCATTGTCATTTTAAGCCTCTGGCTTTGGATATTAAAGATGATGGTTCATTTCTTGGCCTTCTGTCCTCTTCTAAACTAACTGATGTACCTTCACCCTCTCAGACATCCTCAACCACTTTTATACGGAACTATTCAACTATATCTGTCTTCCACGAAACACCTTTAATGACTGCATCTCGCTACCTTTCTTGAGCAAGTAAACCTGTGGCTTCACGTCAACTGCCTTTAAATAAAGTTTTCATAGTCAGATATACTTCTCTTGGGCAAAGGGAGATGGGTGTTTAAGGATGCTATCTCTTCTGTTTCAGAGTAGCAGCCGTGTTAGTCTGTATTCGCAAAAAGAAAAGGAGTACTTGTGGCACCTTAGAGACTAACAAATTTATTAGAGCATAAGCTTTCGTGAGCTACAGCTCATAAAATGCATCCGATGAAGTGAGCTGTAGCTCACGAAAGCTTATGCTCTAATAAATTTGTTAGTCTCTAAGGTGCCACAAGTACTCCTTTTCTTATCTCTTCTGTCTCACTCAGTGACTGCCATTCCATTGCCTCCATGATCCTGTAAGCATCTCTTTTTATCCAGATTTTTTTCCCTTTTCCTACCACATATTCTGTGGCAGTAGCTGTGCATATCTCCCCTTAGGCAACATTGCCCAGGAGTACTATTGTTTTTCATCTGTGCTAAAATCCTGATCCATGCCTTCATCTCCTGTCAATTTGACTATAGCAACTCTCCTCTTGAAGGACTCTCCAAATCCCAGTCCTTCATATGCCGGCATGTGCAGAAAGCTTAATTTCTCACAAAAAATGTCTGATCGCTCCTCTTTAAACACTTCCACTGACTGCATGCATTTCAGAATCCAGTTCAAAACTGCCTGTCTCTATGTAAAAAGAAAAGGAGTACTTGTGGCACCTTAGAGACTAGCAAATTTATTAGAGCATAAGCTTTCGTGAGCTACAGCTCACTTCATCGGATGCATTTGGTCCGATGAAGTGAGCTGTAGCTCACGAAAGCTTATGCTCTAATAAATTTGTTAGTCTCTAAGGTGCCACAAGTACTCCTTTTCTTTTTGCGAATACAGACTAACACGGCTGCTACTCTGAAACCTGTCTCTATGTAGCTCTTCTTAGTACCTGCCTCTTCTCTGTCCCGCCTTGACGTAGTCGAACCACTGTTTGTGTAGAAGCTTCTCCTTTGCAGCTTCTGCCATCTAAACCAATTTCCCCTTTATCTCAACAACTCTTCACCTATTTTAAAATCTCATCTGAAAATGTAGCATTTCTCCTTTGCCTAAGCCTCTTCATTTCTTTCTCCCTTCTGTTTTTTTTTTAAATTTAATTGTGTAAATGTAAGAACTCTGAAGCACACGTTGCACAAAGGTGCTATATCAAAGTTGTACGATTGTATTATTTGTCCATGTTTCAGAGGCAAAGGAATTAATTTTTACTTTTAAAAAAAATGTGCTTTAAAGATGGATAGTGACACATGTCCTCATATTAGAAATCAGAACTCAGCTCTAACAAATTATTGAAGATGCAACTGAGCTTTATCCTGCCACATAGTTATGTTTGGGGATCACTGGACTGGTGATGTACAGTGCAACAGACTTCTCACTCTCAACTCTAGTGGCTGGATGAGGGATTATTGATAACTTTTTGGTAAAAGCACACTTTATCACAATCCATGAAATATCATCAGCCTTAGTAATTCAATTTTTCACTCTCCAAGGATGTGCTGGGATTCCCTCTGAGACCTCTTTCCACTTGGCTTCCCAAGTACTCAGTTCGATTCCAGCCTTCGTCACTAAAGTATTGTTATTTGGCATATAGCAGTACGAGGCTGAGTTGATCAGATTCAAATATGGGGGGGATGAATGCAGGGTACATCATAGCCACAAAGTTACACAAAGAATTCTCCCTTTATATATATTACACCTCTCATTGCATTTACTATACATTGCATCACACAGTTTTGGATTGGACTGGTTATTTTGCAGGAACTAATGCCTGTGCAGCATGCACTGTCCACACAATGTCCATGGTTAGATTTCCTTTTTACCTCATCTCTATGTCCCTAACTTATTTTGTCCCTTGTTATCTAGTTTATAGAAATAGTTCCCTGTGTTCTTTCCCTCTTACCTTAGTTGGCTCAGACATTCTGTCGTCTTAGCTTATTGACCTATTTATTTTTCTTATTTAGAATAAACATTCTGTTTTCAATCTGATGATTCATTTACATCCCTAATTCTGTCTTCCAGAAAATGAGGCCTCCCTCCATGAATTAATTACTCATGTTGGTCTGGACCTCAGCTACAGGACAGAGAGAAAGTTTAATTGTGGTGATTAGCAGAAGCAACAGTGCCCATAGAATGAAGGGATGTATTTTTCCTATTTCCAGATATCTGTAGAGACTGCTGCCAAGAAAAAAAGAGGGTAGGATTCTCTGGTTTGCTACGACCACTTTGCACTGCTCACAGCACTAAGTGACTTTTCTATGTATTTATTTAGGAAGGTTTAACAACTTCACAAATCCTTGCCATGTAAATAGTAGCTGCTCTGCTCTTGGTAGCCTCTTATTGGAAAAAGAAAAATAGTCCAGCCACAGAGGAATGGTTCAGAAAAATATTGGAGGTTGTGGTTATGGAAAAATTAACACACCAGTTAGAGAGAAGTCACAGATAAATATTTGGTTACCTTTTATTCAATATTCAAAGTACATTCACCTGTAAAAAACAAAGAAATAAAAAACCAACTCCTTCTGTCCAATTTTTTCAATATTAACATTTGATGGATATGTCTGGTGTATTATATGCATATATAGAGATTTCACTCAATTTAATAAGACCACTAGAAATGACATATTAGAGGTGTTGTAATGATGCTCATTGTGCAATATGGTAAAACACTATCTGGAGATTCCAATGGAGAATTCCCCTGTGTATGGGTAATGTCTGGTGGTATAGAGATTTGCTGCCTTCTATACAGCTGCAGCTCCCATCTTGTGTAAGAGGCGGGTATGCTGGGGACAAGCAGATCTTAGCTCTGTTATGCATGCTCCTCAGTTGGCATAAGGGACCTTACACTGGGGCTAGGGCGCTAACTTATATGGGGCCTGTATCAAGCAGCTGCAACTGGTTCCCTGAAGCTGCCCTTCTTCATTACCTCCATACACAGGCCCATAATATTTAATCAGAAACTGCTAAGAAAGCCTGCGTTTCCCATTGCAAATGCAATTTACATATTGAAGCCCTACATTTTGAAAGTTTTTTTTAAATAATTTTGAAAAACCAACTAATCCGTTGACAAGTTGGAAATATGATTTTTAAACTGGCATATGACACAATAGACCGGATTCAGCATGCTTAAGAGGATTGAGTACCTTGCAGAGAATCCGTTTGACATGTTCTCTTCTTCCCAAAATGATATGGTTTCTCACATTTTAAACTCATTATTTTATTTTTTGATGGTATCCAAGGTCTTAAACAAGTTTGTTTCATGTGTTGACCCTTTTTGATAATATTTGAAAATGTGTGTCACCTTTTAACTAATTAATGATGCTCTAAAATGTGTACGTTTTAAAATATGAATACTATATATTTGAATAATGTGGTCACATATTAAACCTTGGAATTTGCATTATAGGCTTTGCATATCATTTTGAATTTTTTCTTTACAACCCTCTTTAATTTGACTTACTTTATATATTTTGCCATTTAATAATTCATACTTTTCCTGATACATTGAACATCAAGAGTTTGTTCTTCAAAATCCATTAGAGAGATTCCAATAGATTTTGCTGATTCCTAACTGTGACGTTCAAGTTGTTTAACAGTAGTCTTTTTTCTCAAAAAGAAAAGGAGTACTTGTGGCACCTTAGTGACTAACAAATTTATTTGAGCATAAGCTTTCGTGAGCTACAGCTGCTGTAGCTCACAAAACCTTATGCTCAAATAAATTTGTTAGTCTCTAAGGTGCCACAAGTACTCCTTTTCTTTTTGCGAATACAGACTAACACGGCTGCTACTCTGAAACCAATCTTTTTTCTGAGTTTGTATTTATGGAAAAGATGAGCAAATGTACAGTAACAGCAAAGGAAAATTACAGAAAAAAGCCTGCCTCTACATAATTTGTCAGCATAAAATAAAATGTACTCTATCTATAATGTGTTGAGCTTACATTCCCAAAACAAAACATATTACTCAAGAGTGGCAAACCTCTGGCTTTTGGGCCAAATTCAGTGCTGAATCAAAAGAATGGCTCCATGCCCGTTGCCAAATTTCATTTGTGCAGAGTTCTCTAAGACTTTCCCTTTTGAATATTCATTGGTTTTGATTTAACTTTAACTAGTATATTTCTGCCTGATATTCCCTGCCCACTCCCTCCTCACACCTCTAGCTTGGTGTGATGGGAGATCATTTCCCTAGACCACATCCCTTAGAGGTCAGAGCACTGGCTAGCCATACCACCTACTGGTACAAGTCCAGGGGTTGGCAGTAGAGGAACCTGAGCCCTCCCACTCCTCTGGGCCCCAACCCAGAGCCCTCGGACAGGCAGTTCAAGTGTGAAACCTGGACCAGATATTTCCCAACCTCCTCCCTCGGATACTTCCAGTGCTTAATTTGTAATGAAAGAGGTGCCGGGGCTCAAGCAATATTTTTTTACTTTCATAATTGATGCAGCAAGCCAGAGGTGCCAGGGATATGAACTACTGAAAACACTGATTACTTCTTACTTTCTCCAGAGGCACAATGAAGGCTCTGAGTTGAGGTCTGCTTCAGGGTGGCATGACGAGCCTAGTGGACTCCTGGAGGAGCTATCAGTTCATGTCTACTCTCTTGCATTGACCACCCTGATTGAGCTGTGCTGCTCCTGCACCCTTTTAAGCTCCACTTCCATTGAAAGCACACCCAGCAGGTGTGCTGGGTGGAACCTCCTATGACCAGAACTGCTCCTTAATCCCCTTGTCACAACTGTAGGGTTTGTACACCCCACCACAGTTGGTGAAAGTTTCTTCTGCAATTCTTCATTTCACAGCCTTACTACACCACATGAACATGTTGCATACAAATGTAGTTCTGTTACATTTTTATCTCCATCTATCTCTTTTAAAAAAATAAAAATCCAGAGCTGAATGTCCATGTATCCTCAGGCCCCTGTCACATAGGAGCCTTGCTGACAGATCCTAAAATATCAGATACATTCTGTGCTGTTGCTGCTAGCAGGCTGGCTTACAGAACAACTGACACAGTTGCTGGTAAAAAAGCACTTTATTTCCCTTCTCACAGCAATATATATACAGCACTTGTTTATTCCTTTTCTGTTGTTTATCACCCAATGTTCTCATCATTCTTATCTTTGGGTTCCATTATCTTGTGGGGGTAAAGACTCTCAGGTGCTGCTTATTTCATTAGTCCTTAGTTCAGCCAAAGTTTAGTCCTCAGTCCAGCCAAAATCTTCTGGCCTTGTCCTTCAATTTGCCACCCGCAGCCCCGCCTCTTGTACTGTTATTTTCCATTACTTGGCACACATTTCTAAAACATCTGATACTCAGCATTTCCCACACTATGCTATTCTAGCAACTCCCTTAAAAGGGCAGATGTAAACAAATTACAGTGTCATCCATATGATTACGTTGTACATATGAACTTCCAAAAGGCATTATACAAATGTGCTTTAACCATATGTCTATTAACAAGAATGTAGTCTTGTGGCTCAACCATAAGTCTGGGAACTGGGAGTTCTGGGTTCCATTCACAGACCTCCTGTTTGTCTATGGACAAGTCATTTGGCCAAAATTTTCAAAAGTGGTTAAAGTACCTCAGCTTTTGGGTGCTCTGCTTGAGCCAGAGGCACCATCCACCTGTGAATATCAACCCCGTATTGACTCAGATAGAACACAACAAAATTGAGGCACACAAATATTGGTCCCATTTCTAAATATTAGCCTTTATCTCACTGTAGCTCAGGGACTTTTATGTCCCCAACCATAAAATGTGGATAGTACTTTTCTACAATAGAGGATGTTGTGAGGCTTAATTCTTTAATTTTTATAAAGTGCACCTCACAACCTTGCCAGTTCTTGAGATTTTTATCACCAGTCATGAAATATATGGTGTCCTTCAGCCCCTGGAATCATGTGACTACGAGAGACTCTTAGCTTTTATCTCTTTATAAATGTGTATGTAGCCCTTATTGTGGAGAAAAAGCATTTAAATGACCACACTGCACCTTTAAGTGTGGGGGAAGTTTGGCTGGCAGGCTGAATGAAGGGAATAGCACTTTATAGCGGTGAGGGGGGGAGTCAAACTGCTGCAAAAGGAGACAAGGGGCAACACTGACTTCTTCTTCCAGTGCTGTCCCTGTTAGTGCTCCACTCCCGGTGATGGTGCGTCCTGGCACTGTGGATCGGAGATCTTCAGTAGCAGTGCCTGGTCGGGACACACGTGCTCAGCTGCTGTCTCGCCGTGTCCTTAGATGACACCATTGCATCCGATGAAGTTAGCTGTAGCTCAGGAAAGCTTATGCTCTACTAAATGTGTTCGGCTCTAAGGTGCCACAAGTCCTCCTTTTCTTTTTGCGGATCCAGACTAACAGGGCTGCTCCTCTGAAACGTGTCCTTAGAGTCTGCCTGAGCGCGTATGTCCCGCACCCCCCCTCAGTTCCTTCTCAACCATCCTCGGCTGAAGACAGGACTCGGGGCAGTGCGCATCTCTTCCCTGCTTACTGTAGGAAACAAATGGAGAAAAATAGAAATAGGTAGCTGGCCCTTTCCCAGTCCCCCCCCTTTCCTTTAGCGAGGTTCGTTAGTTTAAAAAATGTCCCCCCTCAAGTTAGTCCCTTGTTGAGACTTCCCCGGCCGCTCCTGCTTTCATTACGCCGGGGTCACCAGGCTTTAAGAAATGAAGCGAGCTGTAGCTCAGGAAAGCTTATGCTCAAATAAATGCGTTAGTCTCTCAGGGGCCACAAGTCCTCCTGCTCGTCCTGCAAGCAGTGTATGCCGCGATGTGAGGGGCCCGCACTCTGCGTTAGATGCCTTGGCGAGAGACCTGTCCCTGCGAAGCGTCTCCAGTGTAACAATTCAAAAACTAGAGCTCGCCCTGCCCGAGACTTGCAGCTTTCGTGGCCAAAGCTCTGCAGCCGCCTGTGGAGAAGGGCGGTAAAGCCCCTCCCTCGCGCCTCCCTGCCAAGTCAGAACCGACCGGGAGCCCGGCTTCACCCTCTCAGGCGAAGAGGCCGGGAGCCCGAATGTCTCCTCTCAGAGACACTCACAAGGGGAAAGGATCTCCCGCCGCGGCTTTGCCCTGGGTGCTGACAGGACCGAGAGCGGGCAACTCTGACCACACTGACCAGCACCTCGGCAGCAACTCACGCCAGGCACAAAAGCAGGGACCCACCTTCCCGCAGAGGGAAGCTTTCCTCTGCACCGGCCCCGCCGGCACCGACAATGGACCCCGGTGCCGGCAACGCGTTCCACCCCGGCGTCAACAAGAACATCGGCACTCAGCCTGCCCGCCACCCCCGGAGCGGATTCAGACCCCCTGCGGGGCTCTGACAAACATCTTGCGGCTCCTACTAACGCGAAGCAAGCTAAGCGAAGCACTCCACGTCCCCTAGCACACCAGCCTAGGGAGCAGCAACAATTTCTGCACCAGAAGGATATCTCTGTGGCCCCTCAGCCTGACTCTCCGCTCCTAGACATGGAGCACTCACTGGTTGAACAGCAGCTCTCACCACCTGACCTGACTACTTTCACTGACAGCGAGAACGACATACAGCAGCAGGCAGAGCTCTCCCCCCCCGAGTCTCCCCTTCCACCAGAGCCATACATATCCCATACATATACAAGACACGGCACATCATAAGAATCAGCCTCAGTTTCCCTACTTTGTCCCCCAGTGGCTGTGACCCAACTTTTCCTACCCGGTGCCCTGGCCTCAGTGGTACCCATGGTTGGCTCCTTCCACCACTCCTCCTTGCACCCCTTCTACCAGACCGCAGTCCTATGCCTATATCCCCATCTCCATCAACATCTAGAGCTCCTGAACCCCCTCTTGAAGAGGTGAGCTATGAACCCTTCCCAGATTTACCGGCTCTTGCCTTGCCATCAGCCGCAGAGGATGCCCTCATGCCTCCACCTCCACAACACAACTTTAAGCAATTCCGGGAACTTTTCAAGAGAGTGGCACTCAGCCAGGACATCCCTTTGGAGGAAGTCCAGGAGACACACCACAGACTCCTCAAAATCCTCCAACCCTCTGCACCCTCGAAGATCGCACTACCCATAATTGAAGCCCTCCTAGAACCAGCTGATAACTCTGGCAGACACCTGCCTCCATCTCACCAACATGCAAGAAAGCTGAACCTAAATACTACTTGCCCACATTGTTTGAGGACAACGGTACCAACCTTATCAGCGGCCCCATGGACAACAATATAAACGACCACAGTCCAGACCTTACGACAGTGGGAGAAAATGCAGCAGACCTCCTAGGCACAGGCAAAACCAAGCACAAGCAACTACTTCCCACCCACTGGGAAACTAGCAACAATTTTGAAGTGCTGGTCAGGGGTCTGCATGACCACCCCTTGACTCCACCACTTATTTGCCCATTTGGCCACCGCCTCCAGGCTTTCCACCATGTCCAGCAACAGATCATGCAGGGCCGGGTCCTGGAAATAGTTCAGTCAGGTTACTCCATCCCTTTCCTATCTTCCCCGCCCACCCTTTCCCCTTCCCTGTCCCTCTTCAGGGACCCCTCTCACAAGCACCTTCCCCGTGTGGAGGTGGCTCATCTTATCCACCTAGGTGCAGTGGAACATGTACCGATGCAACATCAGGAAAAAGGTTCTACTCCCACTACTTTCTGACCCAAAAGAAAGGCGGTGGATAGAGACATATATTAGACCTACGCCAACTGAACAAGTTCGTACATGTACAAAAATTCAAGATGGTCACATTGGGCACAATAATACCCGTGCTGGAACAAGGGGACTGGTTCACAGACCTCGACCCACAGGACGCCTATTTCCATATATCCATTCATCCAGCACACAGACGCTTCCTGCGATTCACACTTGGACATGACCATTTTCAGTACAGAGTACTTCTATTCGGTCTCTCCAGAGCAATGAGGGTATTCTCCAAGACCCTAGCAGTAGTTGTAGCCCACCTCCGCAAGTACGGGATTATACTTTTCCCCTACTTAGAAGACTGCCTTATCAAAGCCAGCTCCTATGACGAGACGTTAAAAGTGACGAACTTTACCATCTCCCTCTTCCACAGTCTAGGCTTGCAAATAAATTTCCAAAAATCCATCCTGATACCTACACAGCAGATGCACTTCATTGGATCTCACCTGGACTCAATTTGAACCACAGCCTCGCTTCCACACAACAGATTCCTCACTATTACGCATCTCATGCCCCACTACACATGCCCCAGAATACAGACACGGACCTGCCTACAGCTTCTTGGTCATATGGAAGCCACCACCTTCATGGTCAAATATGCCAGGCTGCACATGAGATGCCTGCAGGGTTGGCTCACCTCCAACTACAAACCCAGGAGACACAGTTTCTGCATAACACTGACTCCACCACCGAACATATTGGCCTCCCTACGTTGGTGGACAAAACCAGAGAACCTATTCATGGGTGTTCCCTTCCATCCACACTCCCCAGTACTCATGCTCAACACCGACGCTTCCCTGATAGGTTGGGGAGTACACCTAGGTGATCACAAGGTACAGGGCTGCTGGTCCCTATCAGAGACGCGTCTGCACATCAATCTTTTAGAATTCAGAGCTGTCAGGTACTCTTGCCTTCACTTTCTTCCTGCCATTTAGAACAAGTCCATCCGAGTTCTGACAGACAATACAGCATGTATGTTTTACATCAACAGGCAGGGGGGAGCACGATCACACTCCCTATGCACAGAAGCCATCCGACTATGGAATTGGTGCTTTCAACATCACATAGAAATCAATGCTTCCTACCTGCCTGAGTGTCACAACACTGCTGCCGACACACTCAGCAGACAGTTCTCGAGAAACACAAATGGGAATTACATCCCACGATACTCCGACAGCTCTTCTCCCACTGGGGCACTCCATCAATAGACTCATAGACTTTAAGGTCAGAAGGGACCATTATGATCATCTAGTCTGAACTCCTGCACAACGCAGGCCAAAGAATCTCACTCACCCACTCCTGCAATAAATCTCTCACCTATGTCTGAACTATTGAAGTCCTCAGATTGTGGTTTAAAGACTTCAAGGTGCAGAGAATCCTCCAGCAAGTGATCCATGCTCCATGCTGCAGGGGAAGGCAAAAACCCCCCAGGGCCTCTGTCAATCTGCCCTGAAGGAAAATTCCTTCCCGACCCCAAATATGGCGATCAGCCTAACCCTGAGCATATGGGCAAGATTCACCAGCCAGATACCCAGGAAAGAATTTTCTGTAGTAACTCAGATCCCACTCCATCTAACATCCCATCACAGGCCATTAGGCCTATTTACTATTAATAGTCCAAGATCAATTAGTTGTCAAAATCATGTTATCCCATCATACCATCTCCTCCATGAACTTATCAAGCTTAATCTTGAAGCCAGAAAGATCTTTTGCCCCCACTGCTGCCCTTGGAAGATTGTTCCAGAATTTCACTCCTCTGATGGTTAGAAACCTTCATCTAATTTCAAGTCTAAACTTCCTGATGGCCAGTTTATATCCATTTGTTCTTGTATCCACATTGGTACTGAGCTTAAATAATTCCTTTCCCTCTCCAGTATTTATCCCTCTGATATATTTATAGAGAGCATATCTTCCCTCAACCTTCTTTTAGTTAGGCTAAACAAGCCAAGCTCCTTGAGTCTCTTTTCATAAAACAGGTTTTCTATTCCTCAGATCATCCTAGTAGCCCTTCTCTGTACCTGTTCCAGTTTGAATTCATCCTTCTTAAATATGGGAGACCAGAACTGCACACAGTATTCCAGATGAAGTCTCACCAGTGCCTTGTATAATGGTACTAACACCTCCTTATCTCTACTGGAAATACCTCACTTGATGCATCCCAAGACCACATTAGCTTTTTTCATGGCCATATCACATTGGCGGCTCATAGTTATCCTGTGGTCAACCAATACTCCAAGGTCCTTCTCTTCCTCTGTTACTTCCAATTGATTCGGCCCCAGCTTATAACTAAAATTCTTGTTATTAATCCCTAAATGCATGACCTTACACTTCTCATTGTTAAATTTCATCCTATTACTATTACTCCAGTTTACAAGGTCATCCAGATCTTCCTGTATGATATCTTGGTCTTTCTCTAAATTGGCAATACCTCCCAGCTTTGTGTCTTCCACAGACTTTATTAGCACACTCCCACTTTTTGTGCCAAGGTCAGTAATAAAAAGATTAAATAAGATTGGTCCCAAAACCGATCCCTGAGGAACTCCACTGGTAACCTCTCTCCAGCCTGACAGTTCACCTTTCAGTATGACCCACTATAGTCTCCCCTTTAACCAGTTCCTTATCCACCTTTCAATTTTCATATTGATCCCCATCTTTTCCAATTTAACTAATAATTCCCCATGTGGCACAGTATCAAACACCTTACTGAAATTGAGGTAAATTAGATCCACTGCGTTTCCTTTGTCTAAAAAATCTGTTACTTTCTCAAAGAAGGAAGTCAGGTTGGTTTGGCATGATCTACCTTTTGTAAAACCATGTTGTATTTTGTCCCAATTACCATTGACCTCAATGTCCTTAACTACTTTCTCCTTCAAAATTTTTTCCAAGACCTTGCATACTACAGATGTCAAACTAACTGGCCTGTAGTTACCTGGATCACTTTTTTTCCCTTTCTTAAAAATAGGAACTATGTTAGCAATTCTCCAGTCATATGGTACAACCCCATAGTTTACAGATTCATTTAAAATTCTTGCTAATGGGCTTGCAATTTCGTATGCCAGTTCCTTTAATATTCCTCTATGAAGATTATCTGGGCCCCCAGTTTAGTCCCATTAAGCTGTTGAAGTTTTGCTTCTACCTCAGATATGATAATATCTACCTCCATATCCTCATTCCCATTTGTCATGCTACCATATCCCTAAGCTCCTCATTTAGCCTCATTAAAGACTGAGGCAAAGTATTTGATTAGATATTGGGCCATGCCTAGATTATCCTTAACCTCCACTCCATCCTCAGTGTTTAGTGGTCCCACTTCTTCTTTCCTTTTTTCTTCTTATTTATATGGCTATAGAACCTTTTTACTATTGGTTTTAATTCCCTTTGCAAGGTTCAACTCTACATGACTTTTAGCCTTTCTCACTTATCTCTACATGTTCTGACCTCAATAAGGTAGCTTTTCTTGCTGATCCCTCCCATCTTCCACTCCTTGTATGCTATGCAAGATCACAGAAGACAAGGCCTGTGTCATACTTATTGCCTCAGGTTGGCCCAGATAGAGATGGTATCCTTACCTGCTACGCATGTCCATCCATCCTCAAAGGACTCTCCCCTACAGACCAGATCTCCTCTCCCAGAACTGCGGTTGGCTTCTTCATCCACAGCTCTGGAAACTCCATCTGATGGCATGGTTCCCAAGAATTAGCCTGCTTGGAACAGGTCCAATACGTCGTCCTGCACAGTAGAAGGGACTCCACTCATAAGACTTATCTGCAAAAGTGAAAACGCTTCTCCATCTTGTGCTTCCACAGATGCCTGACACCCCAGACTGCAACTCTCCCTGACATCTTAGACTATCTTTTCAAACTAAAACAGGACGGGCTTTCACTCAGTCCTATCAGAGTACACCTCGTGGCCCTTACCACCTTCCATGACACTCTGGACTGCTATTCACTTTTTGCTCACCCCACCATGAAACGCTTCCTAACGGGCCTGCAAAATCTCTACCTTGAGATTCATTCACCAGTAGCCTCCTGGAATCTCAGCCTAGCTCTCCACAGCCTTATGAAACCTCCTTTCAAGCCCCTGGTTACCTCATCCCTGCTCCACATGTACATGAAATTGGATTTCTTTGGTTGCCATAACGTCAACAAGAAGGGTTGGTGAAATAAGTGCCCTGATGGCCTACCCCCACTACACCATTTTCTCTAAAGACAAGGTTACTATGCAAGCCCAACCCAAATTCATCCCCAAGGTGGTGTCTACCTTCCACCTTAACCAGCCAATACACTTACCTGTATTCCATCCTAAGCCCCACACGACTCCACAAGAAGCGGCGTTACATACCCTTGACATCTGAAGGGTTCTTGCATTCTATCTTGACAGAACTAAACCATTTTGTAAATCCCCTAATTGTAATAGCCTCTAGGCTATTTGTTTCTACTACCGAGAGATCAAAAGGTGATGCTATCTCTAAGCAAAGACTCTCCAAGGGGATCTCGGACTGCATCAGATCCTGCTATCAGACCCAGAATGTTCAACCACCAGAGAGAGTTAGAACTCAGTCTACTAGAGCAATGTCAACATCCGTTGCCTTCCTCCATAATGTAGCTATTACAAACATGTGCAAGGCGGCCATGTGGACATCTGACCACACATTTACCAAACATTATGCTATCACACGGGATACCACGGCAGACACCATAGTCGGCCATATGGTATTGCCCACTGTTGTCCCTCACACAACTCTAAAATTCCACCAACCATAGTGGGTACTGCTTCACATTCACCTGGACAGCACTTGAAGAAGAAGAGAAAGTCACCTTGCAGTAACTGAGGTTCTTTGAGATGTGTGTCCCTGTGGGTGCTCCACTACCCACCCTCCTTCCCTCTACTTTGGAGTACTAATCAGACAACTCTATGGTAGAGAAGGAACTGAGGGGGGTGATGGACATGCGTGCTCAGGCAGACCCTAACACCACCTCGAGACAGCAGCTGAGCAAGTGCGTCCTGACCAGGCAGTGCTACTGAAGATCTCCGATCAACGGCGCCTGGACACACTGTCACCTGGAGTGGAGCACCCACAGGGACACACACCTCGAAGAACCTCAGTTACTGCAAGGTGAGTAACTTTCTCTTATCCCCTGGAATACAGATGGGCGGAAAGGTTTAAAGGGGAAGGCAGTGTGGTGAAACCTCCTTCACACAGAGCAGGCTGGGGCTGGTGAAGCCTGGGGTAGTGTGTTTGATTTCCAAAGGCAGCCCCCGCAGGCTGATGGAAGGGGTGGCTCCAGGTGAAGCAAACACCAATGCAAATGAGCTGGCTGCGTTTGCTGGTGGGACAGTCAGCAGGGATTTGATGCAAGTGGCCAGGGCAATTGTGTCTGAGGCTGTTTCTGGAGTGTACAAAGTGTAAGGGGTCACCCATAGCCAGGATATTCAACTCAGGTGATTGCATGAGATGATGGAAATGTTGAGTGCAGGGATGAGTTGAATTAACAACAGATAAAGGTTCCTGATTGCAGGGGTGCTTGGATCTGCATTGGGTGGAGGCTGCAGGGACAGGTGCTACAGGAGGGCCCTTACCACACGATGTGTGAGGCATGGGGTCTGGGCACTATGGGTTCCTCTGAAGCTTTAGATGGTGAAAATGGGGATGGACCTGATGGGGTGTTGAATGGGTTGGGGAAAGGAAGCTATATTAGACTCATTGGGGGGCACACACCTGTATGTAGGCTCATGGTATTGCACAGTTGCTACAGGCTAAATTGCAGTTCTTGCAACAGCTTGGGATACCCACGGGAAAGACGTCTTGCTGGGGTGGTGTTGGAGGCATAAGGAGAGCACGAGCTGTGAAAGGCAGGAGGGGCAGACTCCTTGCGTGAAGTGGGGAAGCACTGGGAAGCTTTCTGCTTTTCCACTATCAAGGACTGTAACTACATGGGATAGCATTGTTGTTCCGGGGGGGGGGGAGGGGGGAGAGGTGCAACAGAGCAATGAGGATGCCACAACGGTCAGTCCTGTACACAATTATGCCAGGGTGGCTGACCCAATGGGAGTTCACCTTCTTAATACTACTAAGGTAAAATCCTGAGATGACTATGGGCTATATTATCACTATTTCACAGGGAGGTGTTGCTGGATAATAAGCAGGGATTGAATAAACAGAACAGAGAGATGTCCAAGTGGCCGAGGGGAGGCTTTTCCTAGAACGTGGGAAAATTGGGAGGCTGACTTCCTTATCTATGCAGGTGCTATAGCTGAAGCTTACCCAGAGAGAAGCCCAGCCTTGTTTAAATATATGATATAATCAGGTGGGCACACAGTACATTCAAGAGCATGTCTTGGTTTCATTATGATTATCAGTTTAGATTGAGGGCAGCAACACAAATGGGGATTTGGTGGGACATACCATATCACACGCTGTGTTTGGAATGAATGACACTGCAGGGACCTGGTATCCACATGGATAGTGGTCTGTTCATTCCATGGCAAGCCTGGCAGAGGCCTGGGTTCCATGATATATTTACTGGGCATTTAATGATAGCAGTTGTTTTCGCAGCATCTGTAAGTTCAGGCATGCTTGTGAAATGTGTTTTGAGGATCATACAGTACATTCATGCCAGAATGGTAAGGGGAGGACCCAAGGGGGAAACAGGATGGAGGGTATAGAAAATGCTACCCACAGGTTTGGCTCAGCAGCAATAGGGCATAGGGGACAGAATGCAAGTGGGGGCAGGGGGCAAGCGGAAAACAATGGAATAAGCAAGGGCACCATTTCCAGTTAAGCTGGAGGTGTTACGGGCACTCCTGTGGGACTACCCCAGCAAAGGTGATGGGGTGGATTTATGGGTGAGGTTTAAGGGGCAGTTCTGATCCCCTTTATGTTTAAAATAATAATAATTGAAGTCAGAGGTGGGGGTTGGCTATACTGTTAATACAATGATTTCTCAGGGATGAATTGAGGGTAGGGTGGCAGGGCTATTCAAGCAATTGCCTGCAGAGAACTTGTGAGTTTTTCCCCCCCAAGGCTTGTCCCCACAAGAAGACTCCAGGAAAATATAGATTTCTTTATCACCTTTCTGGGGTTGATATTGGCATAGCAGAGGCCTTGTCTCATTTTTAGATGCACAGATTTCTAGCACTGGCACCAGGAGCCAGCAAGGAACCCAAGCAGATGCCGCTAGCTCTGTGGAACCTTAGCGGAGGTTGGTTGTCAGTGTGGTGCAGAGAGCAGTTGCTCTGCACACGTGGCAGAGCTATGAAAGAAGTTTTAATGATTTCCTGCCATTTCCGGATCAGGAAGGCCAGTCAGCAATGCGGCCCATTACAGAAGAGTAGGTGCTGAGGTACATGGTGGTGTTGGCAACCCATCAACTGGCATCCTCAACATCCTCTTGAATCGCCTTTTTGCCATTACGTTCATCAGCAGGCTGAGTGGTTATCCAGATCCTCGCCATGTTTTTTTTTAGTTTTTGGCAAGGTGATCATACCAGTGGCCCAAAGGAGGATTCACATCACCCTATCACAGTTTACATGCTCGGGGATCTCGTGCAGATCCTTGGCACCGCATGGCCTAGTGGACAGGTGACCTTGTTCAGGGCCACATTCTTGATAGTAATTTTTGGTGCTTTCAGGATCAGTGAGCTAGTACCTGAGCATTTAGTAATATTGCTCTTGCAAAGGTCAAAGATGGATCAAATAGGCCAGGGTGCATCTGTTATCCTATGGGAGGCTGGTGAGTCTACAGTCTTCCCCGTGCAGGCTTTCAGGGCTGTCAAGGTTCCTTCCCCACTCTGAACTCTAGGGTACAGATGTGGGGACCTGCATGAAAACCTCCTAAGCTTATTTTTACCAGCTTAGGTTAAAGCTTCCCCTAGGTACAAACTATTTTCCTTTTCCCCTTGGACTTTATTGCTGCCACCACCAAGCATCTAACAGATATATAACTGGGAAAGAGCCCACTTGGAAATGTCTTTCCCCCCCAAAATCCTCCCCGAACCCTACACCCCCTTTCGTGGGGAAGGTTTGATAAAAATCCTCACCAATTTACATAGGTGAACACAGATCCAAACCCTTGGATCTTAAGAACAATGAAAAAAAGCAATCAGGTTCTTAAAGAATAATTTTAATAGAAGAAAAGTAAAAGAATCACCTCTGTAAAATCAGGATGGTAAATACCTTACAGGGTAATCAGATTCAAAACATAGAGAATCGCCCTAGGCAAAACCTTAAGTTACAAAAAAGACACAAAGACAGGAATAGTCATTCTATTCAGCACAGCCTATTTCCTCAGCCATATAAAGAAATCATAATCTAATGCATATCTAGCTAGATTACTTACTAAGTTCTAAGACTCCATTCCTTTCTGTTCCCGGCAAATGCATCACACACACAGACAGAGAGAGAGAGAGACTTTTTTTCTCCCTCCCCCCAGCTTTTGAAAGTATCTTGTCTCCTCATTGGTCATTTTGGTCAGGTGCCAGTGAGGTTATCCTAGCTTCTTAACCCTTTACGGGTGAAAGTGTTTTTCCTCTGGCCAGGAGGGATTTTAAAGGTGTTTACCCTTCCCTTTATATTTATGACACGCCCCCCCAAATCACAGATAGGATGAAATGCTGGCTTGGATTTCTTCCTGAAGCTCTAGGAAAAAAACAGAATAAATAAGACACATGCACCTCTAAATATATTACCAAGTATATAAAGACTAACAATATTTTCCACACCTCAAGGACAATTTTAACCAGCTGATTCTGGGAAACTTCATGGGAGAGTGCATCAGCCACTTTGTTAGAAGCTCCTGAGATGTGTTGGATGTTGAAATCAAAATCTTGGAGAGCTAAACTCCACCGAATAAGTTTTTTTGTTATTTCCCATGGCAGTATGAAGCCACTGTAGCACAGCATGGTCGGTTTGCAGGTGGAAACCGCTGTCCTCAAACATATGAGCGTAGCTTTTCCAGAGAGTAGACAATGGCATAACATTCTTTTCACTGACTGACCAGTTGCTTTCCCTCTCAGACAGCTTCTTGCTGAGAAACACTACAGTGTGGAATTCTTGATCCGGTCCTTCCTGCATTAAAACTGCTCCTGCACCACGCACGGACACATCTGTAGTTACTAGGAACGGTTTGTCAAAGTCTGGGCCCTTAGTACAGGGTCAGACATGAGTGTCGCTTTAAGCTGGTTAAAGGCCTTCTGACACTCTTCGGTCCACTGAACGGCATTTGGCTGTTTCTTTTTGGTTAGGTCTGTCAGTGGCGTGGCGATTTGGCTATACTGCAGTACAAATCGCCTGTAATAACCGGCCAAGCCTAAGAAGGATTGGACCTGTTTCTTTGACTTTGGGACAGCCACTTTTGGATAGCATCCACTTTGGCCTGACGGGGGTTGATAGTTCCTTGACCCACCTGGTGTCCAAGGTAAGTCGCTCTGTTTTGGCCTATTTGACACTTCTTAGCTTTAACAATTAGTCCTGCCTCCCTTATGTGCTCGAAGACTTTTTGTAGATGTTCCAGGTGTTCTGCCCAGGAATCCGAAAATATGGCCACATCGTCAAGGTAGGCAACTGCATATTCTCCTAATCCCGCTAGGAGACCATCTACAAATGTCTTTGGAAGGTGGCAGTTGCATTCCGCAGCCCGAAAGGGAGTACATTAATTCATACAGCCTGACGTGTGTTGAAGGCTGACCTTCCTTGGTGGATTTATCTAGCGGTACCTGCCAGTACCCCTTGGTTAAGTCCAAGGTAGAGATGAACTGGGCCCATCCCACTTTCTCTAATAGTTTATCTGTGTGTGGCATTGGATAGTTGTCTGCGCAAGTTACAGCATTTAGCTTACGGTAGTCCATGCAAAAACGTATCGCCCCATCTGGTTTTGGGAACTAGAACTACTGGAGATGTCCATGCACTGCCAGAGGGGCAGATTACACCCATCTGTAACATATCCTGGATCTCCCCGTTCTATAGCAGTTTTAGCTTGAGGAGACACCCGGTAAGGTTGGGCTCTAATTGGGTGAGCATTACCTGTGTCAATGGAGTGGTATGCCCGTTCAGTCAGTCCTGGGGTGTCTGAGAACATCGCCGTGTAGCTAGTGCACAGCTCCTGGATCTGCTGTCGCTGCATATGCCAGGGTCATGGAGAGGTTCACCTCTTCCACGCCACCAGCACTTTTCCCTTTGTAGTTCTCATAAATATTAAGGGAAGGGTCAACACCTTTAAAATCCCTCTTGGCCAGAGGAAAAACCCTTTCACCTGTAAAGGGTTAAGAAGCTAGGATAACCCGCTGGCACCTGACCACAATAACCAATGAGAACACAAGATACTTTCAAAGCTGGAGGGAGGGAGAAACAAAGGGTCTGTCTATCTGTGTGATGCTTTTGCCGGGGACAGAACAGGAATGGAGGTCTTAGAACTTAGTAAGTATCTAGCTAGATATGCATTAGATTATGATTTCTTTATATGGCTGAGGAAATAGGCTGTGCTGAATAGAATGGACTATTCCTTTCTTTGTGTCTTTTTTGTAACTTAAGGTTTTGCCTAGAGGGATTCTCTATGTTTTGAATCTAATTACCCTGTAAGGTATTTCCATCCTGATTTTACCAGAAGTGATTCTTTTTACCTTTTCTTATATTAAAATATTATAATTCTCTTGTAAGAAATCAAATGTTTTTTTTCATTGTTCTTAAGATCCAAGGTTTGGGTCTGTAGTCACCTATGCAATTGGTGAGGATTTTTATCAAGCCTTCCCCAGGTAGGGAGGTGCAAGGTTTTGGTGAAGATTTTGGGGGGAAAGACATTTCCAAACAACGCTTTCCCAGTAAACCCAGTCAAACGTTTGGCAGTGGCAGTGGAAGTCCAAGGGCAAAGGGTAAATAGTTTGTAGCTGGAGCAGATTACACCCATCTGTAACATATCCTGGATCTCCCGTTCTATAGCAGTTTTAGCTTGAGGAGACACCCGGTAAGGCTGGACTTTATTGGGTGAGCATTACCTGTTTCAATGGAGTGATATGCCATTCAGTCAGTCCTGGAGAGGCTGAGAACGTCGGCGCGTAGCCAGTGCATAGCTCCTGGATCTGCTGTTGCTGCATACGCCCGAGGGTCATGGAAAGGTTCACCTCTTCCACGCCACCAGCACTTTTCCCTTAGTAGTAGACACCTTCAGGCTACTCAGCGTCATCTCCTCCCTGGGCTGTAAACTGACAAACCTTTAATTCTCTGGAATAAAGGGCTTCAGAGAATGAATATGGTATACCTTAGGCTTTCGGTTGGAGGTTGGGAATGCTATGAGATAATTAAGAGCTCCCAGGCGTTCCTGGACCGTGACCCTTCCCATGACACTTCCATTTTATGGGGCTACTTTGAAGAACGCTCTCTGGCATGTTTATCATACAAGGCTTTTGCTCTTTTTTGACAGGTTTCAGAGTAGCAGCCGTGTTAGTCTGTATTCGCAAAAAGAAAACGAGTACCCGTGGCACCTTAGAGACTAACAAATTTATTAGAGCATAAGCTTTCGTGAGCTACAGCTCACTTCATCGGATGCATTTGGTGGAAAAAGCAGAGGAGAGATTTATATACACACACACAGAGAACATGAAACAATGGATTTATCATACACACTGTAAGGAAGGTGATCACTTAAGATAAGCCATCACCAGCAGCAGGGGGGGGGGAAGGAGGAAAACCTTTCATGGTGACAAGCAAGGTAGGCTAATTCCAGCAGTTAACAAGAATATCAGAGGAACAGTGGGGGGGGGGGGGGGGTGGGCGGGAGAAATACCATGGGGAAATAGTTTTACTTTGTGTAATGACTCATCCATTCACAGTCTCTATTCAAGCCTAAGTTAATTGTATCCAGTTTGCAAATTAATTTGCAATTCAGCAGTCTCTCGTTGGAGTCTGTTTTTGAAGCTTTTTTGTTGAAGTATAGCCACTCTTAGGTCTGTGATCGAGTGACCAGAGAGATTGAAGTGTTCTCCAACTGGTTTTTGAATGTTATAATTCTTGACGTCTGATTTGTGTCCATTCATTCTTTTACGTAGAGACTGTCCAGTTTGGCCAATGTACATGGCAGAGGGGCATTGCTGGCACATGATGGCATATATCACATTGGTAGATGCGCAGGTGAACGAGCCTCTGATAGTGTGGCTGATGTGATTAGGCCCTATGATGGTATCCCCTGAATAGATATGTGGACAGAGTTGGCAACGGGCTTTGTTGCAAGGATAGGTTCCTGGGTTAGTGGTTCTGTACCCAGAAGTCACCTACTACAGGACAGGCCCAACAAAGTAAACAACAGAACGCCACTAGCCATCACTTCAGCCCCCAACTAAAACCTCTCCAACGCATCATCAAGGATCTACAACCTATCCTGAAGGACGACCCCATCACTCTCACAGATCTTGGGAGACAGACCAGTCCTTGCTTACAGACAGCCCTCCCAATCTGCAGCAAATACTCACCAGCAACCACACACCACACAACAGAACCACTAACCCAGGAACCCATGAATGGACACAAATCAGACGTCAAGAATTATAACATTCAAAAACCAGTTGGAGAACACTTCAATCTCTCTGGTCACTCGATCACAGACCTAAGAGTGGCTATACTTCAACAAAAAAGCTTCAAAAACAGACTCCACGAGAGACTGCTGAATTGGAATTAATTTGCAAACTGGATACAATAACTTAGGCTTGAATAGAGACTGTGAATGGATGAGTAATTACACAAAGTAAAACTATTTTCCCCATGGTATTTCTCCCTCCCCCCCCCCCCCCCCACTGTTCCTCTGATATTCTTGTTAACTGCTGGAGTTAGCCTACCTTGCTTGTCACCATGAAAGGTTTTCCTCCTCCCCCGCCCTGCGGCTGGTGAGGCTTATCTTAAGTGATCAATCTCCTTACAGTGTGTATGGTAACCCATTGTTTCATGTTCTCTGTGTGTGTGTATATAAATCTCTCCTCTGCCTTTTTCCACCAAATGCATCCGATGAAGTGAGCTGTAGCTCACGAAAGCTTATGCTCTAATAAATTTGTTATCTCTAAGGTGCCACGGGTACTTCCTTTTCTTTTTGCTCTTTTTGAGTATCCTGTAAGTTTTCTTTAAGCAAGGGCTAGAGAGGTTCGGAGGGTGTTTTGTAGGTTGGTTACAAAGTCCAGAATGTTAGTTCCTGGAGAAGGTGTAAATCCCTCCCATTGCTGCTTCACCAACTGTAATGGCCCCTTAACCTCACGGTGATATACAAGTTCAAATGGTGAAAACCCTAAACTGGGATGTGGTACAGCTCTGTAGGCAAAGAGCAACTGCTGCAACACTAGGTCCCAATCATTGGAGTGCTCATTTACGAATTTACGTATCATGGCCCCCCAAAGTTCCATTAAATTTCTCCACCATGCCATTTGTTTGATTGTGGTAAGGAGTGGCAACCAAGTGATTTACCCTATGAGCTTCCCAAAGGCTTTCCATAGTTGCCAGGAAATTAGTTCCTGAATCTGTGAGGATGTTGGAGGGCCAATCTACCCTGGCAAAATGTCTGCTTGTGCCTGGCACACACTTTTAGCCCTGTGCTTAGAGCTACTGCTTCCGGCCATCGGGTGGCAAAATCCATGAAAGTCATTATGTACTGCTTTCCTCCGGGAGTCTTTTTTGGAAAAGGACCCAGAATAACCACAGCTACTCACTGAAATGGAACTTCAATGATGGTGAGTGTCTGGAGAGTGGCTTTAACCTGGTCTTGGGGTTTTCCCACTCTTTGGCATACCTCATAAGACCGGACATAGGTAGAAACATCCTTGCCCCCTTCCCTCCCAGTGGAATGACCTCCCCAAATGGTCTTTGGTCCTGTTCACCCCAGCATGGACACTAGGATGATCATGGGCTAAGCTCAAAGAGCTTGACCGGTACTAGTTGGAACTACCAACTGTCTCTGAGGATGCCAGTCTTCCTGGTGTCCACCAGAAAGAGTTTCCTTGTTTAAAAGTCCTCTTTCTGCAACAAACCTGGATCGATTAGAAGAGCTGAGAGGTGGTGCGTTGCTCTGTGCTGCCGTCCCAAGCTCTCTGGAGGCTTTCATCTGCTTCCTGTTTGGTCTCGAACTGTTCCCTTGATGCTGCAGACAACAGTTTCTCATTGGATTGTGGACCTAGGCTTGGTCCTCTGGAAGTGATATACGGGATGGGGCTGCTTCCATTGACTGTGAACCGCTCTCCACTATATATTGGGATTCAGGCTCCGGCTGAGCCTCTTGTGTAGGGTTATCGGCTTCTACCGGTTCTGCTGGGGCCCTCTGGGGTTGGGGTTGCAAGTACTGGGTTCAGTGCTGGCAATGGGTTTGGTGCTAGTTATTCTGCCTGTTCCATCAGCTTGTAGACCAAGCTGGATGAGCAAGCATCTTAGAGAGGTGATTAAGAAGAAGCAGAAAGCATACAGGGAGTGGAAGATGGGAGGGATCAGCAAGGAAAGCTACCTAATTGAGGTCAGAACATGCAGGGAAAGTGAGACGGGCTAAAAGTCGAGTAGAGTTGGACCTTGCAAAGGGAATTAAAACCAATAGTAAAAGGTTCTATAGCCATAAATAAGAAGAAAACTAAGAAAGAAGAAGTGGGGCCGCTTAACACTGAAGATGGAGTGGAGGTTAAAGATAATCTATGCATGGCCCAATATCTAAACAAATACTTTGCCTCAGTCTTTAATAAGGCTAAACAGGATCTTGGGGATAATGGTAGCATGACAAATGGGAAGGAGGATATAGAGGTAGATATTACTGCATACATATCAGAGGTAGAAGCAAAACTGAAACAGCTAATGGGACTAAATCGGGGGCCCAGATAATCTTCATCCAAGAATATTAAAGGAATTGGCACCTGGAATTGCAAGCCCATTAGCAAGAATTTTTAATGAATCTGTAAACTCAGGAGTAGTACCAAATGATTGGAGAATTGCTAATATAGTTCCTATTTTTAAGAAAGGAAAAAAAGTGATCCGGGTAACTACAGGCCAGTTAGTTTGACATCTGTAGTATGCAAGGTCCTGGAAAAAATTTTGAAGGAGAAATTAGTTAAGGACATTGAAGTCAATGGTAAATGGGACAAAATACAACATGGTTTTACAAAAGGTAGATCGTGCCAAACCAACCTAATCTCCTTTTCTGAAAAAGTAACAGATTTTTTAGATAAAGGAAATGCAGTGGATCTAATTTATCTAGATTTCAGTAAGACATTTGATACCGTGCCACATGGAGAATTATTAGTTAAATTGGAGAAGATGGGGATCAATATGAACATCAAAAGGTGGATAAGGAATTGGTTAAAGGGGAGACTGCAACGGGTCCTACTGAAAGGCGAACTGTCAGGTTGGAGGGAGGTTACCAGTGGAGTTCCTCAGGGATCGGTTTTGGGACCAATCTTATTTAATCTTTTTATTACTGACCTGGGCACAAAAAGTGGGAGTGGGCTAATAAAGTTTGCAGATGATACAAAACTGGGAGGTATTGCCAATTCGGAGAAGGATCGGGTTATTATACAGGAGGATCTGGATTACGTTGTAAACTGGAGTAATAGTAATAGGATGAAATTTAATAGTGAGAAGTGTAAGGTTATGCATTTAGGGATTAATAACAAGAATTTTAGTTATAAGTTGGGGACGCATCAATTAGAAGTAACAGAAGAGGAGAAGGACCTTGGAGTATTGATCATAGGATGACTATGAGCTGCCAATGTGATATGGCTGTGAAAAAAGCTAATGCGGTTTTGGGATGCATCAGAAGAGGCATTTCCAGTAGGGATAAGGAGGTTTTAGTACCGTTATACAAGGCACTGGTGAGACCTCACCTAGAATACTGTGTGCAGTTCTGGTCCCATGTTTAAAAAGGATGAATTCAAACTGGAGCAGGTACAGAGAAGGGCTACTAGGATGATCCGAGGAATGGAAAACTTGTCTTATGAAAGGAGACTTAAGGAGCTTGGCTTGTTTAGCCTAACTAAAAGAAGGTTGAGGGGAGATATGATTGCTCTCTATAAATATATCAGAGGGATAAATACAGGAGAGAGAGAGGAATTATTTAAGCTCAACACCAATGTGGACACAAGAACAAATGGGTATAAACTGGCCACCAGGAAGTTTAGACTTGAAATCAGACGAAGGTTTTTAACCATCAGAGGAGTGAAGTTTTGGAATAACCTTCCAAGGGAAGCAGTGGGGGCAAAAGATCTATCTGGTTTTAAGATTCTACTCGATAAGTTTATGGAGGAGATGGTATGATGGGATAATGGGATTTTGGTAAGTAATTGATCTTTAAATATTCAGGGTAAATAGGCCAAATCCCCTGAGATGGGATATTAGATGGATGGGATCTGAGTTACTATAGAAAATTCTTTCCTGGGTATCTGGCTGGTGAATCTTGCCCATATGCTCAGGGTTTAGCTGATTGCCATATTTGGGGTCGGGAAGGAATTTTCCTCCAGGGCAGATTGGAGAGGCCCTGGAGGTTTTTCGCCTTCCTCTGTAGCATGGGGCATGGTTGACTTGAGGGAGGTTTCTCTGCTCCTTGAAGTCTTTGAACCATGATTTAAGGACTTCAATAGCTCAGACATGGGTGAGGTTTTTCATAGGAGTGGGTGGGTGAGATTCTGTGACTTGCGCTGTGCAGGAGGTCAGACTAGATGATCAGAATGGTCCCTTCTGACCTTAGTATCTATGAATCTATGTTCCAGTTCTGGGACTGGCTCTGTCTGGGTCTCTGGGACTGGATCTACTACTGCTGTTGCAGACATTGGCCTGGGGTCCAGGTCCATCATCTCTGACCGTGTCCTGGTAGAGGTTTCCGGAACAGAGCTAGGCATGACGGCTTGTTTAGCCTGACTGCGGGTGACCATTCCCACCCTCATGGCTAGTTTACACGATTGGCCAAGTCTTCCTCCAACAGTATGGGGATGGGATAATCATCATAGACTGCAAAAGTCCACGT
This sequence comes from Dermochelys coriacea, assembly GCF_009764565.3. Classification (NCBI taxonomy): domain Eukaryota; kingdom Metazoa; phylum Chordata; order Testudines; family Dermochelyidae; genus Dermochelys; species Dermochelys coriacea. The sequence goes on from NC_050069.1 coordinate 201,393,967, forward strand.
TCCTGACCAAACCTTGTACTGGACAGGCAACTTGGCTGTAGGCAAATTTGAAAGAGTTGGACTTGAAGGGTTGAATCGTCACTTGGATCTCTGGGTTGATTAAATTGGGGTCCACTAAGGAAGCATGGATAGCCGACACTTGTGCTCCAGTGTCCCTCCATGCTGTGACCTTCTTCCTGCCCACACTCAGTTTTCCTCTGCTCCAAGGGTATCTGTGAGGTATTTACGCCTCAGGACTTCTGGTGTGATTCTGGTGCAATGTAATGTGTTGGGATTCTTGGGGCAGTTGGCCTTTACATGTCACGGCTCGTTACATTTAAAACATCATCCAGCTGATGGGTCACTGGGGTGAGGTGGGTTGCTTGAGAATGGTGTGGCAGGACTATAAGGTGGCTGGAGGGTTTCTTGGGGGGTAGGTGGGGCCTTGGGCTGTCCCCGGTAGTAGGATGTGGTCTGAGGTTGTCCCTTCTGGTATCCGCTCCAACTGCAACCAGTTTTTTTTCTTTTCTGCCACCTCCACCCATTTGGCTCCAATCTCCCCCGCCTCAATTACAGTTTTGGGCTTTCCATCTAGGATGTATCTTTCTATTTCCTCAGGAACACCCTCAAAGAACTGCTCCATTTGCATTAGGAAGGGCAAATCTTCTGGAGACTTAACACTTGCTCCTGATATCCAGGCATCCCAAAGTTTCATAGCGTGGTAGGCATGTCGGGTAAATGACACGTCTGGTTTCCACCTTAGGGCTCTGAACCACCAATGGGAATGCTTGAGTGTTAGCCCCATTCTGACTCTCGCCTTGGTTTTAAACAGTTCAGCTCTACCATGTATTGGTCTGTAGAGATGCTGTACCCAAGGCAGACCCTTTCAAAGTTTTCTAAGAAGGCCTTGGTATCATCACCTGCCTTGCAGGTGGGGAATTTTCTGGGATGGGAATTGGTACCTGGAGAAGGATTGCTAGGGTTTGTTGGTATATTCTGCTGAGCCTTTGCCTTCTCCAGCTCCAGTGCATGCTTCCTCTCTTTTTCCTTTTCCTCCTCCATATGCTTCCTCTCTTTTTCCTTTTCCTCCAGTTCCATCTGTCTGAGTTCTACCCATCTTTCATGTTCCTTTTGTCTTTCCTCAGCCTGAAATCTGGCTAATTCCAGCTTCTGTTGAACAGTGCAGTCTGTCATCCTAACCTCTCTGTTTTTAACTAACTTTATACCCGAGAGTTAGAAAGAAGAAAAAAAAAAACTTGGCTTGTAAAATTTTGCTGTGCTGTCCGGATATCTATGTTCTCTGATAGTGATTGTCAGCCTAGAGAAAAATCCTTAAAAAAACCCTCTAACACCTTTGTCTCCAGGTAAATAGGCAGAAAACCGCTCTAGTTGCTCTTAGGGAAAAAAAAAACGTCAGATCTGTGAAGACTTGCTAATTTCCCTGCAGGAAGTTAATCACCCTGCCTTTAGGTAGAGAAAATTCCAGCTCACAAAAGACAATCCCCTTTTGTCTGTGGCCCCCAAGCAGAGAAAAAAAAACCTCTAACTGCTTTCAGCTTAAAACCGGCTTTCCAGCAGCCCAAAGGAAAAAAAAATATTTCCTTTTAAAATCTGTGCTTCTGGTTCAAAAAAATCTCAAATTGATCTCAAAATGATTTCAGGTTTATCCCACCGCTCTGCCTTTCCCTTGCACCCCCACCTGGGGAAGACTTGATAAAAATCCTCACCAATTTGCATAGGTGAACACAGACCCAAACCCTTGGATCTTAAGAACAATGAAAAAAGCAATCAGGTTCTTAAAAGAATAATTTTAATAGAAGAAAAAGTAAAAGAATCACCTCCGTAAAATCAGGATGGAAAATACCTTACGGGGTAATTAGATTCAAAACATAGAGACTCCCTCTAGGCAAAACCTTAAGTTACAAAAAGACACAAAAACAGAAATATCCATTCCATTTAGCACAGCTTAGTTTCTCAGCCATTTAAACAAACAGAATCTAATACATATCTAACTAGATTACTTACTAAGTTCTAAGACTCCATTCCCGTTCTGTCCCCGGCAAAAGCATCTCTCTCTCTCTCTCTCTCTCTCCTCCTCTCTCTCTCTCTCTCTCTCTCTCTCACACACACACACACACACACACACACACACACACACACACACCCTTTGTTTCTCCCTCCCCCCAGCTTTTGAAAGCATCTTGTCTCCTCATTGGTCATTTTGGTCAGGTGCCCGGCGAGGTTACCCTAGCTTCTTAACCCTTTACAGGTGAAAGGGTTTTCCTCTGGCGAGGAGGGATTTTAAAGGTGTTGACCCTTCCCTTTATATTTATGACAAGGGCCTACAGGGCGATACATCTGGGTGCAGGGAAGGAGGGAGAAACACCCCTTTTTATGCATGGTGACAGGAGTCCTCTCACAATATATCAATTCGTTATAGTGTTGAGACAGGGACTGACTAGGCTGGGGCTGCCAGCCCCCGAATTTGGTTCCCATTCATTCAGAATGGGGCAGCAGCAGCAGCAGCAGCAGCAGCACAGCTAGGTAGGGGAGCAGAGGCAATTCAGGCAATCGGGCGTTGGCATTCGGAAGTGCACCAAATATATGAGAGACCTGAGGTGGTAAGTCAGCATTAATTTGTTGTACTCTCATTCCAGATGTTGGGCGACTGGCCATGCAGACAGTGGTGTGGATCTGCGGGCATAGCACTGTCTTTTGGGTGCATAAGCATGCGTCCAAGTTGCCTGAGGGTTCGCAGCTGAGGTTTGGTGGTGAAACAATGCTGAGTTGGCATGGAAACGGGCATTTATAGGATCAGCTGATACCACATCTATAGGGTATGGGGGCTGGTCAGAGGCCACCAGACATAATTGTGGTACAACTTGGGGCAAACAATTTGGGAATGTGTAAAGGGGGTCGAATTAATGCTCAGAGGAAGGGATTTGAAGCTGATCCTTGAACTTTTAAAATGGTATGGTCAGACATGTTTCAATGCAGGGTGTGGCGGGGAGTTGTGAGGTCCCCCAGGGCAGACAAGGCAAGGAGGTGACCAACAGGGAGGTGGCCAAATTCCCTGGGACCATAGGGGAGTTATTTTGCATCCTGGCATAGTATATTGGGCACCAGAGTTATTTCGGGAGGATGGGCTTCACCTGTCAGACTTAGGTGTGACATGTTTTTGGTTGATATAAAACAGGGCATTGTGGTGTCTGGGAACCTGATTGGGTGTGGGGGAGGAGGCAGCCAAACTATTTGCTGGTGCCTCCTTGTGGTAGCTGTCCAGTGCAGGTACTCCATAGGGGAAGGTGTACAGAGAGCAGATAAATGGGTTGGTAAAGGGCTTAAAAAGGAGGTTGGTTAAGGGAGCGAAATGGGGGCAGGGAGGGTTCAGGGCTCCTGTGACTGGTTTGGCAGGGAGTCAACTCTCACCTTTCTTATAGCTCATCTTAGCCCTCTTACGAGGAGGGGGTGAATAGGAAGGTCCCAGCAATGGGTTGGCTGGGGGAGCCGGATGGAAAAGGGGGAGGGCCGGCAGAAGCCCCCTGGGAAGTTACTGAATGAACATGGGGTTACAGGCACTGTACACTTTTATCTAACGAGTAGTCCTTGACATCTAATAATAAAGTTTCAGCCTGATTAAAATCACATGTAATGTCTCCTGTCCTTTCAGTATAGCTAGACAACAGCTCAAAAACCAGAAAGCAAGTAGAAGGAACAGAAATGTATTATTTTTAAGCCAATCTCTTGATTTTGGGGGTGCTTGACTGCTGGGGTTGGCATTAATATCTTCAAATGGCAGGCAGCATAAATTGCAAAGTATTATTACTTTTATTAAGCTCAGCGAATAACTTGTAGGAAATAAAGTACATGATGAATTTAACTTCTTTTTACGCATATAGAATGTTTGAACATGGATTGCAATTTCATATAATATATGTTGTTCACCTTTACTGAGATTTTCTTACAAGAGTACTTTATGGTATGCTCGTGAAAAGTCAGCTACACATTGGATAAACATGATTTAACATTTTAACCGTGTCGGATAGTCGTGAGTAGTCACAATATCAATTCTCTATGTCACCATGGCTGTTGCTTCTCCTTGGCTCCAAAGCATGAATTGCCATACCCAGTCAGAGTCAATGAGGTTTATTTTCATAACAGGTTAACAAAGGAACAGAACACAGTCTAAACTAAAACTTTGGCAACAGGCTTCAGGGCCAATCCTCACAGGAGCCTCTGGCTTCCAGCTCCTGTCAGCTTCCTAGCCTCAGCTAGCTTTGCTCCCCTCCTTGCTCCAGGGACCCACCACAGCTACCTACCCTTACTCCCCAGCTACCTACTAGAAGCCCTTTATAGGCCTAGGTGTAGCGCAGCCCTCTTTAATTAGCTGGATTGGCCTCACCTGCTAGTCTATCCACAGAGACAGTTACCCTATGACACCTCTCTCCCCTCTCTCTATATAATCAGCAGAAGACTTTGAAAAAGCTATTTGAGGCTTAGAATATTCCAGGGAGTGGTAGCAGATAAACATGAGATGGGGACTTCCTGAGAATTTGAAAACCTCTTCTGCACTACATAGATATTGGCCAAGGCATTAAGTAAAATTAGGCTACTGTACAATTTATTGACTGGGTGCAGAGTTCAGAGTTTATATTTAATATTCTCTTATCCCATTAATACAAAGTAGTAGTGTGATTGTATAGACCTGATTGTGAAATATGCAGTCAAGTCTTTCCTTCTAACTTCTTAAATTTCTTCAGCTACAGGGCTTTGTTGTGGGGTTTTGGGAATATTATCCTGCTGTGTTAAGCTATGTCCCATGCCACATGAAATAATACTGCATGCATTACATTTATTGGTGTGTATTTCTCTGTCAATGCCACAAATAAGTGTGTGCTGTGTAAGGTTTGAAATGCTTGTGTGATATAACTGCTTTCAGCATGGGATTTTGGAAACATCATTACCTTGCAGAGTTAAGCAGCATCCCATGTAAATCACATTGCATTGTGTACCATATGATTTCTGCATACTTATTGGATCAGCTGTAGTCTGTGATAGAAAAGAACAAGAAACGGGCTTAACAGGTTGTATTGAGTCGGATATGCAGTTTGCTCCTGGAAAACAGGCAGCTGTAAGTTCCTCCCCCACTTGTGATGTTACTGCTAGTAGAGTTCTTTTTAGGATCCTATGTTTGTGTGGGTAATATTGTTCAGCACATACGTAGTAGAATTGCTTAGAATTTTTGAATTTCAAAGTGTTGACAATATTTTTGTCCATTTCAAATTTCAATTGAGAAAAAAGGGATATGTTATTTGATGACATTTTCATAAATTTCACCCCCCTGTTTTTTGACCAGTTCTGCTTTATATTATATGACATTAGCTAAAGTGCCTGTTTGGTGCCTCATTGTTTTCAATGGGGTTCTGCACAGTAGTCTTCCCACACAGATGACCATGTAGGATCTGGAGAGCCTAAAGCAGTTTTTGTGAGTGTGGTGTAAAAAGCCCTATGCTGCATAGGAGTAAAAATGCTGGAGCTGCACACACACATTTGGATTGGTAAGGCTTCTACTTTAGGGGGAAGAGGAAGTTTGGACTTGCTGTATAAGTGATGATGGTGCCGCTGGCAGAATTCTATTCAGGGGGCCTTACTGGTCAGTTATATTGCTGTCACTTGTGTGTGTGTGCAGAGCACACATATTGATCAATTATACTTCGATTTAGTAGTTATGAGAGATGGTAAACTGCATGCTATCTAATGCTTCAGACAAACAATTTTCTCTGAAATCTTGGCTCTGTTGCCAAGTGACCAATTGCATTTTGTACCATTCCATTTGCGGCTGAATTCCATTGGCTGAATTCTACACTATTTCCTTTTTTAAAACAAACTGGTGACCAAAACAAAGATCAGCTCCAAAAAACCCACATATTCATTCATCAACACCTGCCTCCCTAAAAAGGACAAAACCACTACAAAATCCTAACTAGAAGCAATTAATTTTAATTTCAAAATCATGCTGACAAATGACAAATTTTGCTTTTTTTTTTAAAAAAAAGAAGCTTAATAATTTCCAATTTAAAACCAATATCATATCAGAGCTAAAGCTAACAGTATTATTTTAAGTGAAAGAAAAATCTTTTCTTATAAAGGAGAGGGTGTTTTGCTAGAGGAAAGAATAAAAATGCTTTAACCCAACTATTTCATGTTGGCTTCCTCCTACCCTCTCCTACAAAGTAATTTTGTTACACGGCCACATAAGGACTTCTGGCATGATTTAAAAAACACTATCTGTAAATACTGAACTTTTGATCATAAAACTTGGTCTCTGTGAGGGTTCATACAATCAAAAGATAATCACTCAGTTTTTCATGGAAAGCAGACTCAAAAGGGATGCAATTTGCTGAAATGACTTAATCTTCAAGTTCAAGTGAATGCTTGCACAACTTTTTAAATTTTGTTTCTGTAGTCACCCATCTCATTATTTTATAGATATATAATCTAGATACAAAATAACATGTAGATGTCATGGCCCATGACTCTTGAACCCAACTGTGCTCCAACCCTACACCTGGTAGCTTGCTGACAGTTGCTTACCTGGGACCCACGAAGCCCAGTTTCACCTTGAGGGTCCACCCCTGAAGTCCAATTGGTAGAATTTCTGAGTGCCCCCTTCTTTGTCAGCTCTGGGTTCCTGTGACAGGGTGTACCAGGACCTTTGAGGTCCACCACTGGAGACCTTGCAGTCCTCCACACCCCGCCCCAGGAAAAGGAACAGTAAAGCTGGGTCCTCAGGTCTGCCTAGAAAAGCTGCAGTGAAGCAGCCAATTAGAGCACTGCAGGGTCAAATACAAGGAGCTGCAGAGGTGAGCAGATCAGTTGCTGAGTGAGACCAGAAGGTTGAGGGAGGATATGAAAGTCTCCAGGTAAGGAGACCTGGGAAAGATCCTCTCAAGCAGGGAATGACAGAGAACCCAAGGACTGTAACCCTAAAGTAATGGGTGAAGGTGATGGGACAGAGTAGGAAGCAGTTCCAGGAATGCAACAGATATTAAAGAAGGCAGAATGTGGCTGCTATTTGTAGGGTCCCTGGGCTGGAACCCAGAGAAGTAGACATGCCTGGGTCCCCCCACAAGTGAAGTGGCCAAAGCCCTGAGACGTGAACAAGTTTTGTTTTGGAGCCCAAGCAAAGGGCTGGAATTTAAACAGGCCTAGAGATGGGGATGAAGACCCTGGAGAGGGCCAATCATTAGTTAAACTTTGTTATGCTGAAAGGGGACTGAAGTGAAGGAGTGACTTGGCTGTAGAGCTGGGACAACACAGAACTGATAAGTCTCCAGGGAGAAAGTCCTGGGGCACTGCTCTATACCAGGGCAGGCACAGACTTAGGTAGCCCAGAAGTGGTTGAGGACTGAGCCCAGAGACCAGACTAAAAACTTTTTTAATAAAGGCCCAGGGATAGGCCCTGAGGAACTTTTGTTACCCCAGAGGCGTTTCATTTGTGCATATTGACTGTATATGACTAGGTCACTGAAGACCTACCTGATGAGGTTAACAGCTGATAGGGTGCTAGAGCAGAGAGAGAATGACTCTGTGTGTGTGTGTGTGTGTGTGTGTGTGTGTGTGGTGTTTGTGTGTGCGCACACACGTGCACAGGTTCGCACCCAATTGACGAGGTGCTTACAAGAGGTGAGTGTCCCCAGTCACAGTACCACCCACAATGTCACCTAGAAATGCCCACATCCTCCCACAACTCATCTCTCTTGGACCTAGTACTATTCATCCATCTCATCCAAGAGGAGATAAAGGGACACCTCAACAAGGTGAAGGAGGACTATTAAAAGCATGAGGACAAACATAGAGAACTGGGACCTACCTACTCTATGGGATGAAAGGTATGGCTTTCAACAGAACACCTTTCCATGGACGGAAACTAGACTATCAGTTCCTTGGCCTATATCAGATTTGGTGACAAATCAACCTAGTTACCTTTGAGCTCCAGCTTCCTTGATTCCTTACAATCCACCCTTCATTCCATGTCTCATGTAAAAAAAACATACACTGAGAACAGATTTCCCCATAAAGCCCAATTACTGCCCCCACTGGTACATGTGCAAGGTCAGGAGGAATACATTGTTCATGAAGTCCTCTACTCTAAGAGGCAAATTATGGTACCTGATTGATTGGAAGGTTACAGCCCAGAGGAACACATTTGGGAGCCAGGTGAAAATATTCATGCTCCTGCCCTGGACCTTCCATAGAAACTACCCTGAGAAACCTGGTCCCTTGTCACCTGGAAGGCACCCCTCAGGAAAGGAATGATGTCATGATGAGGGGTTTTGAACCCAGATCCTTGGGATTCCTGGGAGCAGTCATTCTTCAACCCTATACCTGGCAGCCTGCTGATGATTGCTTATCTGGGACACAAGAAGCCCAGCCCCTGGTTGAGGTTCCACCCCAGGTCTGATTGGTGGAGTCCCATAGTGGATGATTGGCCCACTGGCCCTACGTAAGCCAGCAGCAGGAACAGGAAGCAGTGTGAACAACTGAGCTCCCCACTGTTCCTGCACCCCCTTCCTCTCCCCTAGTTTGATTTCCTGCCATCCCAACCTAGCATGACTCCTGGCATCTGACTTGTGGTTCTGACCTCCAGTTTGTCTTCTGCTTCTGACCTCTCAACATCTGATCCAGCTCACTCTTGACTCCTTCTCAGTAATGCAGAATCTGGCCCTGATGACTAGGTCTAGCCACCCATGACTCAGCCATGACAGTAAATGGCTTCAGTTATTTGGGTCTTACAGGATGGCTTGAAGAAATCGAGTAATGTATTTGGATGTTCACGCTTTCACAACAGGTGATTTACGATGGTACCCATCACTCCTGAATGTGTTGATTGTGTTTTATGTATCATTAAAAATGGAATTCCTTTGAAATTCTTCTCTTTTAAACTATTGAACAATGAGAACTGTCACAGCAAGGGAAGGAAGAGAATGAATCACTAACAAAATTGTCATTTAATAAACACAATGGCAAATGAGTGTGTGGATACGCTGGGATATTCTCTGCTTATCTGAATGCAGCCTTTTGCTCAGATTGCACACTTCTCCTTTGTGCTGCTGCTGAATGAGAGTGCACTATATTTGGAAATTGCATAATCATTTTTCAGTAGTGGCGTAGTTGCATTGGTGTTGCAATATACTCTACTGTGGACCAGGTAAACACTTTTATCACCATGTATCATCTAACGATAATCAGAGGTTAAAATGTCTGAGCCTGATGTACACTAAAACTACTCTATTGGTAGCACCAGTGCTGAAAAGTCAGTAAGAACATTCCTAATGTTCACGAGGTTGCAGGGCCTGGACCAAATTTAGATACTAGACAACATGGCTTGTCAAAATACAGTGTTTCTCAATGACCGGTCCGTGGACAGGTTCCAGGCCCTGAGATCTCCCTGACACAGTTTAGGAAGGCAGCAAGCTGGTCCCTGGTATCAAAATATTGAGAAACACTGACATAACCTATGAGTTGAGATTGGTCATGGATTTTGGCAGGGAAAATTTTTGAAACAAATTAAATGTAAAGAAGATGGATGAATTGTAGTACACTGAAGTGAATAGTAAAACTGCTATTGACTTCAATAAGGGCAGGATTTCACCAGATATGTGTAGTGAAAAGAGACGGGGGAGGGAGGAAAAAGCAAGTTGTGACACTTGTCATTTTCTTTACTATTTCTTGTAGCAAATGTGCCCTGGGTGCTATAATGTGATCAAAAGAGTAACAGATTTTAGAATTGTGCTGTACTACAGAATCAACTGCACTCTGTTTGCAACAAAGGTTGAAAACAAAGCAGCCTTAAAATAACACTGTAGAAACAGTAAATGCATCAGGGGCTAGGGAACATTTTCAGAGTATAAATGAAAGTATCATAGAATGATAAATATCAGGGTTGGAAGGGACCTCAGGAGGTCATCTAGTCCAACCCCCTGCTCAAAGCAGACCAATCCCCAACTAATCATCAAATAAATAATCAAAGAGTGACTTCCCTTCCATTTCCTCCTTTGGTGTGTATGAAGAGGGAACAATAATTCCATTACTGGAATTAATCTGGTTATTTGCCCTAATTAAAACAAAACTCTGACTTACAAATTGTGGACACAGCACCTACAAAACATTTTCACGTTACAGTTACCCTGTCTCTCTTCACCCGTTTTTTGTTTCACTCTCCTCTTGCATTTTGTCTTAAACAAAATCTTCCTTTTACTATATGTATGCCAAGCATCTAGCACAACAGAGCCCCAAGCTGGTTGGGAACTCTGTGCAACTTTAGTACAATTAATAGTAGATATTACCCTAGCAGAAATTCCTGTCACTTCTGACTTTCTACCCTAGAAGGTTATGGAATGTCATTCATGGCAGGTTGTGCATGCTGCATGTATGCTTAAATGGTACTACTGTTTGAACACTTGTACACTAGAGTGCTTTCTACTCAGAAAACAAAGCTTAAATGATGTGCTTTGAAGAAAAAAATAATTTGAAATTGAAATCTAGTATTAATGCAATATAACCGTGTGTTCTGATTATTGTTGTCTTTGTCTTTCCTCCCCCCTTCTTTCTTGGTTGTGTGCTATACTCATTTCCCATTATGTTTTTAAGCTCCTCTCAGTGAGGACTATCCTGTATTGTATCTTTGACCAGGGCCAAATTATACTGTGTGCTGATCTTGATTGGCAACTCTGATCATTACCATAATACTACTACTAATAATAGATCTCAAAACACTTCACAAAGGCCAGTTTAATTTACATTTATTTTGTGAAGTCTATTCACTTACATTTTGCATCATAGTAAAATTCTTAAGGTGTGTAAACTCTTTACCAGATTTGTGGCTTTCTGGGACAATACTGCAAACACATTTGCTGTACCATATAACTGACAGTACCTTCAATTTCACATTAAGTGGAATTTACATTTCTGTAAGAATAAAAGGATCCAGACTAAATAAACCGTTCAATAATTCAATGTCTAAGACATAGTGGGTGCCTATTTAAAGAAATCTTTCAGACCCAAACTTAGCCACTTATACATGGACACTTGAAATCAATACAAAATCCATCATGTTTTAATTTACTTCAGCCAATTCTTTCTTGAGAAGTTATGGTAAAACTTTGAGTAGTGTAAGTCCATCACAGGTAGTGAGAAATTCACAGCACTGCACATTCTCAGCTTCCATTTGGGTGCTTAAATAAAGGTCAGACTGGTGGTTGCTGAGCATTTTTGACAGCTCTCACTGTGACACTGATAGATTTTAAAAAGAGCTCAACATTCAATATGAAAGTCTGGCCTAAGTCTGAGCAGAGCTTTCCTGATCATGACTATTTAAAGCTCTTGATAAATTGTACAGTCAATTGTTTAACCACACTGTGGTTCATTATGAAATAGACTCAAGATACCAAATAACCAATTGCAATCAGATTTATTGCTAGGAGTATAATACAGTATAGTACAGGAAACAAGGTTCTATACAATACCCATCTCCGTGAAGCCATCTTGTGGCAACAATGTTACCATTTACCTTATGCAGAAGGTGTGCTCCCAAAGTTACACTCCTAAAGCCATTTTTTTTATCCCCTACTTCTTTAGAAGTAAGAGATACTGTGTATATCATCTGAAACTAGATTTAACCAATCCACTTTCCATCTTGTTTTTCTGGTACTGTGGTGTACCCCTTTGTCTTTGTTCTGAACACATGTATTTCAGATATCAAAGGGAATGAAGGCACCTCCTAGGCTGCTACTAGGGTAGAACAGTATATCTTCTCCTCTTCCTTTAGGACATTTCAGTACAGACCTGAGAGAGTAACTCCCTTTCTGTTGTTATGATAAAGCACTCAACTGTCCTGATCTTGACAGCTTACCTATTTGCTCAAGCCAAAATTTACTCCAGTGATTGCAAGGGGTTATGGGATGCTTAGCATAAGTGAGCAGGGTTATATAAAACTCATAGACAAATGTAGGCTATATAACTGCTAGCATGTTTATGTTTAATGCATACTAATATATATATAATTAGTGCAAATAATATATATGCTACTCAGCATATATTAGTCAACAAAGCCAATTGCATTGATGGCAGTCCATATATTACACTTTATATTGTATGATTCATAAAGATTAAAGAAAAGAAAATTGTAAGTTAATAGATTTTGAAATGTTAATCTTTGAGCGAAGAAAACTATGAGGTTGGATTTTCAGACATGCTGGGAATCCACAGCTTTTTGGAAGCATCTAGTGCACAGCAACTCTGAAAATGTGACCCAAAATGTCTAACCAGTAAGGTGATTTTTTTTTCCCATTGAAAAGAGAGAAACTCAATCGTGTCTAGCTAGTGGATATAATTTTATTCTGCATGTTGACAAACCAAATTAGACTTTTTTGTGTTGTAATTAATTACATCTGAAAATTAGGATTGCATTAAAAAGCAAGATGTGTAGGGGATAGATTTCCTGTAAATAATGGATGAAAACTTGGCCCATTAAAGAATTTTGCCACTGATTTCAGTAGGACTTGGATTTCACACATATCTTTATATAGTTAGAATAGTCCATATAAAAATGGAAGTACTTCAGAGGAGGGATTAACTGACTCTCCTACCCAAGTATAGAACAGGTCATTACTTAATTGTCCCATACTTTGGTAACCCAAGAGGTAGTATCAACTCATTCACACTGGCAACAAAAGGAGCTCTCTGAATAATTGTAAAGAGGTTACTACTTCATAAGATACTTCCTTCGCTATTTAAGCAGTTCTGTGTCCATATAGGTTTGTCATAGTGAAGGAGATTGGTATGTACCTATCACATGATTACTTTTTTGTATAATGTTCATACAGAAATATGCAGAATGCTTCATAGTCAGTATATATAATTTTTGCTTATATTAGCTCTGATTTAGCAAGGCACGTAAGCACATGCCTAACTTTAAGCACGTGAGTAATCCCATTGATGTCCCTCCACTCAGGGATAACCATGACCAGCTAACAAGTTTGTAAACATGACCATCACTAGGTGCAAAACTGTATTTCACAATTACATGTTAGTTCACCCATTTTCTAACATGGGGATGTATTTTCCCAGGGAAGCCAAGGCCATTGTCCCTCAGAAAAGAAATTTTGTATCCAGTTTAAAGAGCATTACTGACATTTAAACTTCATTCAGTGCTGTCTCTCATGTGTAGTTAAATGCACCTCATTAAGTACAATGATTGTGGAACATTTCACAGTGCAAAAAGACTAGGGTGAAAGACAGATACAACTATATATCAATAACACCTTATATTAACAACAGTGATGCCAGGGAGACGAAGTGAATCCTTCTGTCATTATATGAGCTGTACTGTCTTAGGCAGTGGAACTGTAGAATTTTTTCACCCTACTCTTCCTCACCTCTTTTGGGTTGGATAGAACTCTCAGGTGTGCTAATGAGGAAAATCTCCGGTGACAGACCTTGACATTAATGCAAAAACAATATTGCAATTAATATTTATTGGTCATTAAACTTGCCTGTGTCTTTACTGACACTTACAATAATTTATCATTACTTTCATACATATGGTGCTAGGAGAAAAGTATCTCATATACATATTTTCTGTTTGTTTAATTATATGAAATATTCAAGCTAACAAGAGAATTCCTAGGAGCTCTATAAACATAAACCCATGTTTATTACCCCAAGGATGTTATAGAAACTCAGGGAAGCTGCATTTGAAACATTACCTTGCTTTAACTTTATACTATGTTCTTTTCTGCTATATTTAAAAGAGAGATTGATTATTGAAATTTGTGCTTTTTACAAAAATGTAATTGAAGTTTAATTGCTATAACAGAGATTGTAACTCTTAGGAGCTTGGGCCAAGAGATAACAAAGCCCTAAGAGTATCTTATCTAGACTAGATATTGCAAAAAGCAACATAGGAATGTGTTATCAGAGCAATGAATCTAGGTTGTAAAGTGGGCCTATACCAATCCCCATTTTTTTCAAAGGAAAACCTCTGCTTGTGTCTTCAGAAAAGCCTCCTAGGAAACCTATGGGTAGTTGGAAATATTTTAAGCCTTTTGTTTATTTCATCAATGTTGAAATGAAACTCCTTTGTGAAATGCATACTTGCAAATATGTTCAATGAATGAAAAGCTCTTAATATAATTTCCTACTATCAGTGCTATGTAAATGGTTAAATGCTTTATGTGCCAACATGAAATCTAATAAATTAGATTATCAAAGTTAAGAAGCCATTTAAGTATGGAATATTGATAGTATAGATTATTTATATTGATGAAGAATTAATTAATTAATTACTAGTAGTGCTCAAGCAAGAATCTCATCCAACTCAGGAAGACAATACCCACTACATCTCTCCAAAAATTGTCACGTAGAATTAAAAACTTGTTTAATAATATTTAAGATAAATACTCTCATTAAGAATTATTTAATACTAAGACTGTTTACAAAACCCCCACAAGTTTTATGTAAATAAAAGGGGTGCTTGGACTTTTGGAAAACAGAATTTTATTTCCCATCATTCTCTCAATTTTATTAGAGTTTAATCTCAGAAAGTGGACTGAATAAAAACTTTTTTAAAGTTAGTTTTAACTCTCTTATCTGATCCTTCCCCACCACAAGAAGAACAAAGGCATAAGTATGTGTGGGACTTAAACTCAGGTCTGTAGCACCTGGGACTGCTGATATTCGTACATTGCTAACAGGAGGCCATGTCGTGCCACCTCCAAACAGCACTGTGGAGATTAAGCACCACAGGAAGTACTGCTCAAAGGGTCCAGAGGAACAGAACCCTCTGGCCTTCTGATTGGCCCATGCTCACTATTTAACACCTAAGAATGTCCCAGGAAGTTGTCTGGGTAACCATGTAGACCTCTGGCTTGCTATGACTCTAGACCTCACCTTGTTTTCTGATCTCCAGTCTGACTCTGAGCTTGACTCATACCTGCTGATTCAGCGTCTAGTAATTACTCTGATCCCTGCTTGCTGACTGCCCCCTTGAGGCTGTCCTCGACTTGCAAACACCAGCCCAGCTGTGACTGCTAGGCCAAGACTGCACATGCTCTTGTCCCTTATAAAATAATGAAAGAAATATTGCATACTTATTAGGCAGATGGTATATTCAGGAGCTGAAGGTGTTATATAAGCCAACCATGGAACCAATGAAAGAATAACAGTAGATAGACTCAGACTGTGCATCTAAAAAGCCTGAAAGAGGCGAAATAGGAAGGAAGAGAGTATTAAAAGCTCTGAAGTGAGCATCTCTCACTCACTCATTCACACACACATACCACACCACACACACACACACCCTCTGCTACCCTGCTTATCTGGCACACACTCATCAACTGAGTCCGTCCATCTCTACAG
This sequence comes from Dermochelys coriacea, assembly GCF_009764565.3. Taxonomy (NCBI): domain Eukaryota; kingdom Metazoa; phylum Chordata; order Testudines; family Dermochelyidae; genus Dermochelys; species Dermochelys coriacea. The sequence continues at coordinate 201,409,366 of NC_050069.1, forward strand.
AAGCTGCCATGACAGTTAAGAAAAACAGAAAAGACTCAAGAAGAAACCAACCCAAGGATATCTCCCCAAGATTGCAACATGGATTGGTGAGTGAAAGTTAACTGTGACAACACCAAGGGATTAGATTTAAAACATTTGTAATGAGTTTACTGGGATATGAAAAAGGTGTAACTTAATATTTTAAGTTTCTCCTGTTTATCACCAAATGGAGATACTATGTATCCCTGAAGAGGAGACAGGGGCTAAACATTGGTGAACAAAGAAATAGCAGGATTTAATTGGATTTAAGATTCTTAATATTTGTGATTGGCCTGTCTTACGTTTCTTAAATGGCTTCTTCTAAGTAACTGATTTAATTTTTTCCCCTTTTATATAATAGGATTTAGTTAATATTACTTTGCCCAATTATAAACTGGTTATTAATAATATCCAACAGATCCATCTGCCCTTAAAGTCTTTTGCTCAACCATTATCCTTCTTAATTATCTAAGGATATTCTAAAACTGGCTTCAGAACTATGGTGAGAAATAATACCTTGGTGTCAATTTATCAAAAATGTAGTGCCCCACCAAATGTGAGCCCGCTCTCCAAGGTGTTATATCTGCTAAAAGCTCACCACAGAGAGGCATACAGAAGACCTTGTAACAGAAGTAACCAATTGATAATGTGTTCTGTCATCTGTCTTGTGGTGTTTAATATTTTCTTTTCCTTTTTAATTAAAAAATAGCCATGGTTGTTAATCAATTATTTTCCTTGGTCTTGATCATGATATCCCCTAAGGTAAATAACCCCTGTGACTAATGCAATGGGAATCTCATCTCCTGAGATTGTCTTATGAATAGTCTGTATTAATTCCATCTTTTGATTTGGTTTCCCTGCTTTGCCAATAAGAGAAACAATTAGTAAGAGCAAGCCTAATATTCCCTTTTTCTCTAAATTAAATATTTGTAGTAAGTTTTAAAATAAAATTGCGTGGTGTCTAACAATTTAAAATTACCCTGTTTCTTACCCCTCACCCCCAACTCCTTATGCTTGGGTAAGGACAAGGACTTGAATGCTGGCCAGTCCTGGTAAGCAGCATAATGATGCAGTGTGGTGGGGCTTGGGCTTTCTCCACCAATGAAAGTGTGGAAGACACTATCTAGGCTTTATTCAATCTGTGTTGGTATTAATGAATACTATTTCTAATATAAAAGTCTCTTTAGGTGTAAAGATAAGATACTCTTAAGACCACTTTTTCAAATGTGATCATCTTTCTTGTTCTTGCATGCACAAAAGGGTAGCTATGCTTTATGTTGGGTGGTTTAATGTAGGAAAATACCTGAGTTGGGTATTCAGTTGCAAGCATAGGTGCTGACTCTGTGGGTGCTCAGCACACCAGCAGCCCCACTGATCAGCTCTCTTCCCTTCCCCCAGCACTTCCCACCCACCGACTGGCCTGCCAATCAGCTCCTCTGCTGCCCGCCTGCCAAGGATCAGCTGTTCAGCAGTGTGCAGGGGGCGGTGTGGGGGAGAGGGGCATGAGGGCAGGGTATGCTTTGGGGATGTGGGGGGGAATGGGGTGGGAAGAGGTGGAGCATGGGGTGGAAAGAGGCAGGGTGTGGGTGGGGCCTTGAGGGAAGTGATGGAGTGGGCACCCCCCCAGCAAATCAGAAAGTCTGCAACTCTGGTTGCAAGCATTTTTCAGCCACAGCGTATGAGCCCTTAAAGGTTCAAAACCTGAAAAATGGCCATTAGTGATATTTGTGTGCTCACCACCTTAGATTTTTTACCACAGAGAGTATAAATACGTAGTGAAGGCAGTGACATTATGGCAAACTAAAGAACTCTGTTTAATCCAAGCAATACTGTGAGTGCTTTACTTTCTTAAAGCCAACGTGGGAAACTTCCCAGGTTACAGTTCATTTCTCTCTATGACACCAAACAGAGAGGCAGTGGGGGGACTTGGTTACCGTGCTGTCATCTTTGTAATAACAATCACAGAATTTTCATCCTCTCTAGCTGCTACAGTTCGCAAGCAAACTTTCACATGCAAAATTAAACACCTGTCTGTTAGATCTAGTGTGTGTCTCCTTGCTGATCCACATATAGTACATAGGGAAGCTGTTGGGTAAGTTGGGAGGGCAAATTCTTATCAACAAAAAATAAAATACCTATTTTCTCTCCCACTGCTCTCCCTTAATCATCCCTCTTAATTTTTCTTCCTCCCCTTCCTACGCCCAACTGGTCCTAAATACTAGTGTCCAAAGACTTGGCTCAACTTGAGCTGTCATCCTGAGCTAACTAGTTTAGATTCCAAATCAGCCTGCTTCCTTATGGGTGAACTGTAGGCTAGGTAACTCTCCAACAGTGGGCTTTATCATTACCTGTCAATGCAATTTGATTCTAATATCCTTCCTTATGACAGGAGTTCACGTAAAGAGATCCAAATTGTTCATACAACCCAGACTTGTTTTGTGAGCTGAAACACTGTTTTCTCAACACCATCTTAAAAAAAAGACAACAGAGAAAAGTAATTAATAGATAAGTGTGATAAGTTTGGGTCATTTTTGTCCAACTATAAGTTCCAATTGCAGAAAGCAGCTGCCAAGTGTAGTGAAAAACCAATTTCATTGGTGCAAGTCACATTTGGTCTTCAAGCAATGACAAGAATAAATACTAAGTAAACTCATATTTGAAATAGTAGCTTTGGGCTTGATTTTCATTTACACTAAGATCTCTTTCAAAGGTTAATGGTACAAAGGGGCTGTCATAAATATAAAGAGAAGGGTACAACCTTTAACTCCCTCCTGGCCAGAGGAAAAACCCTTTCAGCTGTAAAGGATTAAGAAGCTAGGATACCCTCGATGGCACCTGAATAAAATGAACAATGAGCAGACAAGATACTTTCAAAGCTGGAGGAGGGGAGAAACAAAGGTTCTCTCTGTCTGTGTGATGCTTTTGCCGGGAACAGAAAAGGAATGGAGTCTTAGAATTTAGTAAGTACTCTAGCTAGATATGCATTAAATTCTGTTTTGTTTAAATGGCTGATAAAATAAGCTGTGCTGAATGGAATGTATATTCCTGTTTTTGTGTCTTTTTGTAACTTAAGGTTTTGCCTAGAGGGATTTTCTATGTTTTGAATCTGATTACCCTGTAAGGTATTTACCATCCTGATTTTACAGAGGTGATTCTTTTACTTTTTTTCTTCAATTAAAATTCTTCTTTTAAGAACCTGATTGCTTTTTCATTGTTCTTAAGATTCAAGGGTTTGGGTCTGTGTTCACCTATGCAAATTGGTGAGGATTTTTATCAAGCCTTCCCCAGGAAAGGGGGTGTAGGGTTGGGGAGGATTTTGGAGGGAAAGATGTTTCCAAGCAGGCTCTTTTCCGGTTATATATTTGTTAGATGCTTGGTGGTGGCAGCAATAAAGTCCAAGGGCAAAAGGTAAAATAGTTTGTACCTTGGGGAAGTTTTAACCTAAACTGGTAAAAATAAGTTTAGGGGGTTTTCATGCAGGTCCCCACATCTGTACCCTAGAGTTCAGAGTGGGGAAGAAACCTTGACAGGGGCCTTTATAGATGTGCTTTTAATTTCATTTTCCCTTATGTTGAAATTATTTTTTTTGGTCAGTCAGTCTACCCTTTCTCCCTTTTTTCAAATAATAAAGCCCTGAAAATAGGGCAGTTTGATATAAGCCTTAGTTCCATTGTTTTACTCATATGTAGATTTTTCCTGTATGTAACTCATTGTAATGCACAAACCACTTATCACAGAACAAAGAACATTATTTTTCTATCTGGTAAAACTCATGCCAAAGAAAGCAGAGATGAAAAATGTCTAATCTTTTTGTGTAAAAAGACTAAAAATGGAATGCCTGTTTCAGACTCATTAAAATTATATGAACAAGAAATTTTAAGCACTTTAATGAGGCAAAAGAGTGAAGAACTATATAATACTTTTCTGTATCTAGTATGTAAATTGTAACCGTTCCCTTGACCTGTACATATTTCCATAAAAGGAGGGATAAATTTGATGAAACAAGGTGTAAGAGCGAACATGTATATAAAATCAGAATTAGCATATATTCTATGAAACAATGCTCTCTGGAATAACCCTTCTTTGCCCAAGGCACAATACAGTTCAGTAGAATTTGATCTAAAAATTACCATGAACATTTTAACAACTTGTGTAGATTTGGTATGTAAATGAATTAAACAATATGTAAAGTGAGCCTTTTAAATGCTAATGATTTAATCAATAAATCAATCTGTTCTATCTTTTATTATCTGAATTAGTTGCACCAGAGGCTCGATTTTAAGTACTGTAAAGATGTATGATGAAAGTACCTGCTGACTTTAGGTGCTGGCAATCTAAGTCTCTGATCCTACAAAGGCTTACACACATGCTTAACATTAGCACTCCTTGTTGTCCCATTGAAATCAATAGGACTACTCACAATACCTAAAGTCAAGTACATGTGTAAAACTTTGCAACATAAATGATATGATGTAGCAAGTGGATGAAACAAACAAGGCATTGATGAGGCATCGAGCACAAAGTACAAATATGTTTTTCATAGACTAGTTCTATGCACAGTTTGTAGTTAGAGTAATATATTTGTGTGTGTGTGTATTTTGTTCTTAGTAAATGAAAACAAATAAGTTGATCAGTAGCATCAGCTTGCTACCTGCCTGACCATTATGATCTGGCAATGTTTGGAGGGCATACAAATCATTAATAATAATAATCATGGTAGAAGTAAATCTTAAGGGGGAGGTTAAAGAGGCTTTATAGATTTATTTATTGTCAGGGGAAAGCATTCCATTGCAAGGAAGAAAGCATCAAGATTCATGTTGAAGTGGACAAATAGGCTAATGGAGCTTTTATCAGAAGAGCAATAGGGCATTGATGACCTAAGATGATAGGATGAAGTGGTAGGGCAGGGATACATTGTAGAAAGTAAGAACAAGAAGTTTGTAGTTTGTTTTTTTTGTTTTGTTTTATATTCTCTTCTGCTTTCATCAAGTGCTACTTCCCCTCTTGTGTGTCCCACTGAGATGGGAATGGCAGATTGGTCAGGAAGATGATTATCTGAGCAGGATTCTGAATGGCCAATTGCAGCAGTCTAGACTAGAGAAGACAGAGTTGAAATAGTATGAAATAAAGACATGGTAAAGAGTTTTGGAGGTGTGGACTAAGAGGAAGAGAAACATCTTTGGAATGTTACATGGGAAGTAATGAGAAGATTTAGGTATGGGTCTGGATGTGAGAGTCCACAGAAGAGGCTGAGTCAAAAACATTTGGAATTCTCACTGTTTTAATAAAGATAAAGATTTATAGTTATCCCATTACACAGCATGAGCCCAACCTGTGTTCTCTGAGCAGAGAGAAAACAGAAAACTCAGACTGAAGTAAACTAGAGTTTTGGGTGTGCAAGGGGAGTGCCTAAAATGCCATTAGAAATACCCTTACTTTTGATTTTTATTCTCCTTTAATCTCAAAGATAGACATTGAAGTTTTGTTTAATAAAAATCTTTATAAATTATATATGTGAAAATGTAATTGTAGTATCTCTTTAGTCTTGAGTCTTTGGTGTTCTTGTCTGATTTCTGTGTATAGAACTATACAATTGACTACTTCCTGAAAACCTGAGCAAAGACTCTTTTTCAGATGAATTCATTTTTTTTAATTTTGGAAAGGGGTAATTCTACAAATTGTGACATATACATAAATGATCCATTATAGTACCTTGTAAGAAATGTATATTTGTCTGCCAATATGTCTGTACATAAATTATAGCATTACCCCTCTTGACCTGAGAGGCTAGTCAGTTTGGTGCCCTAGGAATGTTCCATTTGAAAGTAGAAATTGGTGATAGGTATTTCTTTCATGCAGTTTTGTTTGTTTACAAGGAATCTACAAAGTCCTCTGAATGTGGAAGAAACCAAGAACAAAAAGATCTGTTTCTAGCTTACAGACCCCAAGCCTATTTAGCCAAAAGCTCTCTCTAGCTGTTTCCAGTGTCACACTGTGCTTACAGGTGCTTCCTGCTTGGCTTCTCTTGCTTCTTTTCCGATGCCTCTGCTCTTGTTTGTCACCTGAGGCTTGGTCTACACTACTTATTCAGTATAACTACATCACCCAGCAGTGTGAAAAATCCACACCCCTGAGCAACATAGTTATACAAACCCTAATCCCCCATGTAGACAATGCTGTATCAGCTGGAGAGCTTCTCCCATCAACATAACTACCATTTCTCACAGAGGAGGAGTTATTAAGCCGATGGAAGAGCTTTCTCCCATTGTCTTGTGTCTTCACCAGATGTGCTGCAGCTGTGCCAATGTAGATTTGTAGTGTAGACCTGCCCTCAGTATCTGTGTGTTCTCTCACATTCTCCCACATACCTACCCAAAACAATACTCAGGATTGTCCCACTTTCTCAAAAGCAAAAGTTCCTGGGAGGATTTGCATACACCTTTTTGTCTTAGATGGGGCTTATGTTTACACTTATGTTAATTGCAGACTGAGTTCACACTATCAACCTCAATGGGGTTTTAACCCAACCCAGAATAAGGTTTCACCCAGGTAATAACAAGTTACCTAAAACTCTCTCACCTTACATATCAATAATACAAGAATTATTGAAGTCAAATGGATAATTTGCAGGAGTTTGGATAAAATAAGAAAATTGCCAAACCTTCACCCAAAACTCAAACTATATCTTAAATAGAATTTTTTAAACTTAACAATGTTTAGATCATTTTTGTCCATTATTTTTCATGGTGAATATATATATAAAACACATGCATGTCTTTGTTTTTCCCCTGATTTTTTTTAACCTAATGGAAGAGTCTGTCGATAATGCAGCAAACAGTGGAGAGGCTAACAGAGGGAGTTTGCCTGGGAGTTTGCCTGGGGAGAGCCCACGGAGGCTTTCATCTTGCAGATTTCTCTAAGTAGTTACTGCAACACCTGAGGAAGCTCTTAGAAGGAAGGTAATATGGATGTTGAGCGTTCAGCTCTTGTTACCTGCACAGGATGTGCCATGTTTGTCATTCTTCCACAGGACAGAAGAGACTTGTCTGTACAAAGTGCAAGCTGGTCTCCATATTGAAAGAGAAGGTTCAAGGTCTGAAGAAACAAGTATTAACCCTGCGTAGCATAAGAGAAACTGAAGATTTCCTGGACAGATGTCAGGATATGCTTCTACGGGCACAACATTCTAAAGATTCAGAGCAGGCTGCGCTGCGGGAACAGAAGGACAGTGAAGAAATTTGGCAGCATGTAACCTCCAGAAGAAGAAAGGAAAGCATCCATGTACCAGCAATGCAGATACAGGTAAGCAACCATTTTCATGTTCTCTCCACAGGTACTAATGTGGAGAGTGGACTAGATGATACATCTGAGGGAAGAGAGCACAAGGAGACTCCGCCGATTGGAAGGCATGAGATGCACTGTCTTAGGGAAGGGAGTTCCACGACCACTGGTCCCAAGAGAAGGAGGTGGGTGGTGGTGGTTGGGGACTCCCTCCTAACGGGGACTGAGTCATCTATCTGCCGCCCTGACCGGGAAAACTGAGAAGTCTGCTGCTTGCCGGGAGCTAGGATTCACAATGTGACAGAGACTGATGAGACTCATCAAGCCCTCGGATCACTACCCTTTCTGCTTCTCCACGTGGGCACCAATGATACTGCCAAGAATGACCTTGAGCAGATCACTGCAGATTACGTGGCTCTGGGAAGAAGGATAAAGGAGTTTGAGGCACAAGTGGTGTTCTCATCAGCCTCCCTGTGGAAGGAAAAGGCCTGGGTAGAGACGGTCAAATCGTGGAAATCAATGAATGGCTACGCAGGTGGTGTCAGAGAGAAGGTTTTGGATTCTTTGACCATGGGATGGTGTTCCAAGAAGGAGTGCTAGGCAGAGATGGACTCCACCTAATGAAGAGAGGGAAGAGCATCTTCGCAAGTAGGCTGGCTAACCTATTGAGGAGGGCTTTAAACTAGGTTCACTGGGGAAGGAGACCAAAGCCCTGAGGTAAGTGAGAAAGTGGGATACCGAGAGGAAGCATGAGCAGGAGAGTGCAAGAGGGGAGGGCTCCTGCCTCATACTGAGAAAGCAGGACAATCAGCGAGTTATCTTAAGTCTCTATACAAATGCAAGAAGCTTGGGAAACTAGCAGGAAGAACTGGAAGTCTTGGCTCAATCAAGGAATTATAATGTGGGAAACAGAGATTTGGTGGGATAACTCACATGACTGGAGTACTGTCATGGTTGGATATAAACTGTTCAGGAAGGACAGGCAGGGCAGAAAAGGTGGGGGAGTGCATTGTATGTAAGAGAGCAGTATGACTGCTAAGAGTGCCAGTATGAAACTGCAGAAAAACCAAGAGTCTCTGGATTAAGTTTAGAAGTGTGAGCAACAAAGGTGATGTTGTGGTGGGAGTCTACTATAGACCACCAGACCAGGGGCATGAGGTGGAGAGGCTTTCTTCTGGTAACTAATGGAAGTTAAAAGAAAAGGAGTACTTGTGGCACCTTAGAGACTAACAAATTTATTAGAGCATAAGCTTTCGTGAGCTACAGCTCACTTCATGCATCTGATGAAGTTAGCTGTAGCTCACGAAAGCTTATGCTCAAATAAATTTGTTAGTCTCTAAGGTGCCACAAGTACTCCTTTTCTTTTGCGAATACAGACTAACACGGCTGCTACTCTGAAACCTAATGGAAGTTACTAGATCACAGGCCCTGGTTCTCATGGGAGACTTCAATCACCCTGATATCTGCTGGGAGAGCAATACAGCGGTGCACAGACAATCCAAGAAGTTTTTGGAAAGAACACGGGACAATTTTCTGGTGCAAGTGCTGGTCACAAACGGGGAAGAATTAGTAGGGGAAGCAAAAGTGGATGGGAAGCTGGGAGGCAGTGACCATGAGATGGTTGAGTTCAGGATCCTGGCACAAGGAAGAAAGGAGAGCGGCAGAATACAGACCCTGGACTTCAGAAAAGAAGACTTTGACTTCCTCAGGGAACTGATGGGCAGGATCCCCTGGGAGAATAACATGAAGGGGAAAGGAGTCCAGGAGAGCTGGCTGTATTTTAAACAATCCTCATTGAGGTTACAGGAACAAACCATCCCAATGTGTAGAAAGAATAGTAAATATGGCAGGTGACCAGCTTGGCTTAATAGTGAAATCCTTGCTGATCTTAAACACAAAAAAGAAGCTTACAAGAAGTGGAAGATTGGACAAATGACCAGGGAGGAGTATAAAAATATTGCTCAGGCATACAGGAGGGAAATCGGAAGGCCAAATCAAACTTGGAGTTGCAGCTAGCAAGAGATGTTAAGAGTAACAAGAAGGGTTTCTTCAGGTATGTTAACAACAAGAAAAAGTCAAGGAAAGTAGGGGCCCCTTACTGAATGAGGGAGGCAACCTAGTGACAGAAGATGTGGAAAAAGTTAATGTGCTCAATGTTTTTTGCCTCTGTCTTCACGAACAAGGTCAGCTCCCAGACTACTGCACTGGGCAGCACAGCATGAGGAGGAGGTGACCAGCTCTCTGTGGAGAAATAAGTGGTTCAGGACTATTTAGAAAATCTGGACGAGCATAAGTCCCTGGGGCCGGATGAGCTGCAAAGGAGTTGGCAGATGTGATTGCATTGGCCATTATTTGAAAACTCATGGTGATTGGGGGTGGTCCCGGATGACTGGAAAAAGGCTAATGTAGTGCCCATCTTTTAAAAAGGGAAGGAGGAGAATCCAGGGAAACTACAGGCCAGTCAGCTTCACTCAGTCCCTGGAAAGAACATGGAGCAGGTCCTCCAGGAATCAGTTCTGAAGCACATAGATGAGAGGAAAGTGATCAGGAACAGTCAGCATGGATTCATCAAGGGAAATGTCATGCCTGACTAATCTAATTGCCTTCTATGATGAGATAACTGGCTCTGTGGATGAGGGGAAAGCAATGGACATGTTATTCCTTGACTTTAGCAAAGGTTTTGGAGCAGTCTCCCACAGTATACTGCCAGCACGTTAAAGACGTATGGGCTGAAGAATGGACGATAAGGTGGATAGAAAGCTGGCTAGATCATCAGGCTCAAAGGTAGTGATCAATGGCTCTGTGTCTAGTTGGCAGCCGATATAAAGTGGAGTGCCCCAAGGGTTTGTCTGGGGCTGGTTTTGTTTAATATCTTCATAATGATCTGGAGGATGGCATGGATTGCACCCTCAGACAGTTTGCAGATAACACTAAATTGGGAGGAGTGGTAGATAGACTGGAGGGTAAGGATAGGATACAGAGGGCCCTAGACAAATTAGAGGATTGGGCCAAAAGAAATCTGAGGTCAACAAGGACAAGTGCGAAGTCCTGCATTTAGGACAGAAGAATCTCATGCACCGCTACAGACTAGGGACTGAGCGGCTAGGCAGCAGTTCTGCAGAAAAGGACCTAGGGGTTACAGTGGACAAGAAGCTGGATATGAGTCAACAGTGTGCCGTTGCTGCCAAGAAGGCTAATGGCACTTTGGGCTGTATAAGTAGGGGCATTGCCAGCAGATCAAGGACGTGATCATTCACCTCTATTCGGCATTGGTGAGGCCTCATATGGAATAATGTGTCCAGTTTTGGGGCCCCACATTACAAGAAGGATGTGGAAAATTGGAAAGTCCAGTGGGGGCAACAAAAATGATTAGGGGGATGGAGCACATGATTTATGAGGAGAAGCTGGGGAACCGGGATTGTTTAGTCTGCAGAAGAGAAGAATGAGAGGGGATTTGATAGCTGCTTTCAACTACCTGTTGAGGGGTTCCAAAGAGGATGGATCTAGACTGTTTTCAGTGGTAGCAGATGACCAAATAAGGGGTAATGGTCTCAAGTTGCAGTGGGAGAGGCTTAGGTTGGATATAGGAAAAAATTTCACTAGGAGGGTGGTAAGCAGGAATGCATTACCTATGGAGTGGTGGAATCTCCTTTCTTAGGGTTTTTAAGGTCAGGCTTGACAAAGCCCTGGCTGGGATGATTTAGTTTGGTGATTGGCCCTGCTTTGAGCAGGGGGTTGGACTAGATGACCTCCTGAGGTCCCTTCCAATCCTGATATTCTATGATTCTATGAATGTGTAAAATGTGATAGTAATGTTTTCTTTAAGCCCTCTCCCTCCGCTCAAGGACAACTATTTAAGTCATAGTGTAAAAATAGCAACCTAGGAACCAGATTCGGTATCAAATACACTGGTGTAAATCCAGAGTAACTCAGCTGACTAATGTACTGCATAATATTATAGCTGAGATCAGATTGTGACCTTACTGATGAAGAAATGTCTATTGGGAGTGGGATACTAATTCCTCCAAATCATAACACTTAGGCATAGATCTCTGCTGACCCTTGTGTGGGCTGGCAAGGGAATGAGAAGGCAAAAGGAATTTCCATTCCACCTTAAAGGAGTAAAGAGAAGGTAGGGTCATGCTTTTTTTGGCACTGGTAAGTCTTGCTGAATCTTCTGAAAGGGCGATACACTGAGCGCACTCATTTTGCATGCCAGAGAACTGTATCTTGATGAACAAGCTTTGTTGGCGCTCCAACCCCGATATTGCAATTCTACCCCACCCTGAAGTAGGCCAGTACCTTAATAACAAAATGTGGCCCTTACTTTTTGTCTTGGATATGTGGGAAGAAAGACAAGATACAAGGGATGTAGTTTAATTAGGCTACAACCATAATAATTTAACTAGATTTGAAGTTACTTGACAATAACTTGTATGGTGCAGGTCATGATTCCTTCCTTAATTCTTTCCAGCTTGTGGAAGACTGTCATTAGCCCCAGTCTCTTTCATACCTGTCCCCAGGCCATTGACCTCCCCTTGTATGAATGTTAAGGGGCTAGGGAAAGGGGGTTGTCTCCTCACTTACTAGACACTGAGAGCCCCAACCCCATTCCCCAGCTTCTTTAAGTCCATTTCCCATTTATCAGGGATCTGGACCCATCATTGAACAAGTATCTGCGCTGGGCATCTTCCACATGCTAAACAGCAAAAACTTGAACTTTACCTCCTGACTTACACCCTGGGTCCTTGAGCTGCTGTAGGGAAGGTGGAAAAATCAACCCACCTTGGCCAATCTGGGATGAAGGGAAAATTCCTTCCCCAGTCCCCCCACAGGACACCTAGTGCAATGCCCACAGCAAACAAAATAAATCCTGCCCTACTCTGATCCAGATGTGGGAGCTGCAATTAGATGGGGTTGGGGCCTCAGGTAGAGAAACAGGGTTTATATAAGCTCCCCAGGGGCAAATGCCTTACTTACTACTCACTGGCCCATCCGTCAGCTCAGATACCACCTCCCCCACTCCACACCATCCCTCAGCCAACTGCTGGGGGGGGGCGGGAAGGGGAAAGCTTAAAGGAGTCACTATCCTTTTTTTGCCACCTAACCAGACAAAGTCTCCCTGCATACCCTATCTTGAGGTTTCAGGGCTTCCATTTTGTTAGCAATGGAAATTTCCCTCCAAGTTCAGTGTGAGTTTAATTATTTCTCAAACTATTTATTATTCAGATGTAAAATTCACGTATCAAATGTTAGTGATAGGTTGCCGCTGGAAAAATGTCAAAAACAGCAACTGCCAAATAGAGGACCTGTGTTCAGTACAGATATCTCTCTGAGGTTTTTTTTTTGGTCAACATTTTGAATAGATCATGTTAGTTTGGATAGTTGGGAAGAGGGTATGGAGACAAAAAACAACACCCCCAAAACCCCCAGATATTTCCTTCCATCTGGTTTGCCAAAATATAATCCATACCCATGTCCTTAATAAATTCAGATTCTTAGATTTTTACATTTAGTTGACTCAAAAGGTAGGAATGCAATTTGTAACTGTTTAAATTAAAGTATTTCAAAAACCTGCATGGCTGCAGATCCTCATTGAGTGTCTCATAGGCGGGTGTACATTATCTTTTTATGTACAGATACATGTACATAAATGTTTTTGAAGCACAAATTGTTATATTATTCTACAGTGAATCATGATGAGCAAGGTCCTCAGCTGGTGTAAATTGATGTAGTTGCACTGACTTCATTAAAGCTAATATACACTAGGTTAGGATCTGGCCCATTATGCAGGTCACCGTCATCTTATACTCTTCTCTCTTATACGTATTACTGGGGAATTCTTCATAAAGTCAATATTACTGGGGAATTCTTCATAAAGTCAGCATCAGAAAGGGCATGGTATCTAGTGCAGTGGTTCTCCACCTTTCCAGACTCCTGTACCCCTTTCAGAAGTTGGATTTGCATACCCCCAAGTTTTACCTCACTTAAAAACTACTTGCTTACAAAATCAGACATAAAAATACAGAAGTGTCACAGCCACACTATTACTGAAAAATTGCTTACCTTTCTCATTTTGTCTGTATGAAATTTTAGTTGTACTGACTTCGCTGGTTGCTTTTAATGTAGCTTATTGTAAAACTAGGAAAATATCTAGAGGAGTTGATGTACCCCTTGGAAGACCTCTGTGTACCCCCAGGGATACACATGCCCTGGTTGAGAACCACTATCTAGTGGGTTCTTTTGTGCAGCTGATGCAATATGTGTAGCCCAACACCTGCATTATTAGTTGGAGTATGTGTTGTTTCAGTGGCAGAATAGACTTTCCTGACATTGATTTGAAGTTTATGATGGGGGCAGGTGAAAGCAATAACATGCTGGAAACCAGACAGGAGAAGCATTCAAGATTTAACTGTAAATAAGAGAAACTCTATTATCCCAGAGGAATATCTGAATGATTTGCATGAGGAAAGGAATGCTGTAGGAAATCACACTTCAGATATACTAATTTTCATCTGACAAAATGAGTCCCTATCTGTTCTCTAGATGGTATCTTTTTTAACTTTATGGAAGTGTGTATGTTTAAAGAATATACCATTGTTTTATTCAAGGCTAGATTATTGTAGTTCTCAATTTGTAGCCTCCTTGAGCATGTTCTCATAGGATGAAATTTACACAAAAATAACACAGCTTGAATTGTCACTTGTATAAAGCTCAGCACATCACTCCTGTATTATCATTTTTACATTGGCTTCTTGTGAAATGTGGTGATTTTTTTAAAACTTCCTTTATTCCCATATAAAGGCCTTTAATTGTAGACCACCTATCTAATCAATCTGTGATCCCAATTAGCTTCCCAGTTATTCTGAATTAAGATTGTCCAATGTATCATTTTTAAATAATCGAGACATCAAATAATGAGAGCTGGAGATTTGGTTGTCCTCTCTATCAGTATTTGATATCAGGAATAGCATGGATATGATCAAATGGAGACTATATCTCTGCCACTCCCAGCATCATAAGTAACATTTTAGAGGCACCAGAAGCAATCTTTCTTATGTGGCTCCCTGACTTGCATCTTCTTAAAATGATTGTCTACATTGTCTCAAGTTTGTTGAAGGAACCAGCTGTTATAATTGATGTACAATCATAATTGTTTTATTATAGGTTGACAGCCACCCATCTTTTCAATAAGTAGAACTAAGTTATTCAAGTATTAAAATACAGGAAGAAATTGTTTATGGGTCTTTGAATGTAGAATGCAGAAAGAAGTCTGTCCTGGAGGTAAAGAATTAATTCAAATAGCTCACGCTAGAAAGATTGTCCCAATCTTTTTTTAATGCTACCATTACTGCAAGTCTCTTTCAAATTTAATTCAGCTTTAATTCACTTCCATTCATTTTATGTTTACTATGTATACAAGGATGTTGCATATTAGCTTAGTTGCAGAGTAGATCCAAATCTTTGATAACTGCATTTGCTGTTACCTCTGTGTTCATTGCCCTGTGTTCTCTGTGCCATCAGCAGTTTTGATTAGTTGATTGCTGGTGATTCTTTTCTCTTGCTCTTCCCTAGGGATCTGAAATAGGCAGAACTCTAAAACTTACTCCTGTTGAGAATGAAATACTATATTTTTTGCTGTATTTTATTAACACATCATTGGCTATGTCTACATTATGAGCTGGGTGTGTGATTCCAGCTCACAAAGACGTACCCATGCTGGTTCTCATCTGGGCTAGCATGCTAAAAAACAATGTAGCTGTGCTACCATGGACAGCAACAGCAGCAACCACTATGCTAGCCACCCCAGTACAAATTTTGCCTGAACCTCATGGGTATGGACGGGTGGTTGCTAGCACATGCCACCAGTGCCACTCCTGTGCTATTGCAGTAACATTACTACTTTTGTGTGCTAACTCAAATGAGAGCTAGAATGGGTATATCACTGGGAATCGCACCCCAAACTCCTAATGTAGACTTAGCTTTATTGGATTATGGTAGCACTCACAATGTGATAAATGTTCTCCACACACTAATAGAGGAAGATCCCAAAAGCTAACAGTCCAGGAAGACAAAATATGCACAAAGGGCTAGGGATAAAACATAAAACCAATTTTAAAAATTGAAAGTCCTCTGTTCCACTGGTTTTCTATCTACACACGATAGCTGACCCTTTTTTGAATGTAGCTGTATTTATTAATAGTTTTCTGCTTTCCAACATTTGACCTGGTCCTGTAGACAATGCCCTATCCTAAGACCAAGTGCAGTATGTTACCTTTTAGATGAAAGGGTTTGTCATATCCTAGTTTTATCAAAGGCTTTCTGAGAACCAAATACCTGGTATCATTTGCTATCACCAGTGTTACCTATGACTTCAGACTGGTCAAGGGTCAGGTTTTTCCCATAAGAGATATTAAGAAAGATAAGTAAGAAAGAGCTCTATTGAATGTGTCCATTAATTAGTTAAAATGTTATACACATGCATAGTGAGGGTGCTTGATTTGAGAATGATGCATCAAATCTGAAAATAAAATTACATTCTTATTTCATGTAAATGTAATTTTAAACACTTTATTTCATATTTTTTCTTGTCATATTCTCTGCCTATCCAAGATATTTTTTTTTTCTAAATCCATGTTGGTTCTCCAATTACATGATGATGAATAGACCTTGTCTTCTAACTTTGTCCATTATATTGTGTGGTACATAGCTGTGTCTCAACAGTTAGTGTCAGGATATTAACACTCTAAAATATTTGGGGGGTTTATATAGTCTTACAAGCTACTGTGAACCAGTACTAAACAGTAATAATAAAACAATTGGCCTTGAAGTCCTGGTAAGAGGATTTTCATCCTGTGAGTATGAAGGGAACAGCAGGACTGAAGTGGAAAATAAGTTCTCTTACTAGAAATGTCCTCTGTCACCAAAACCCAGGAGAAGTTTTAGGGGAAAATATTTTTATGAAGAACATTAATATTTCCTTAGGGGAAACTAAAGGGGAAATATAGACTAAACAAGCAAAGTTGGTATTAGGATCTTTTACAGCTATAGGTAAAATTCTGAGTAAGAGGTACAAGCCAACAAATGGAGAGAGTTCTGGGTCTCACATGTACTGTATGTGAGAAGACCCAGGAATAAATTACATGGTGGGAAAATAGGAATATGTATTCTGCTTGTGACATTTTCTTCCTCTGTGGTTATCTCTTGTTTCCTGGTGAGTATCATCAATGTATTATATTAGTACTATTAGTAGAATGTTGAGTTATGGAAGAGTGTCAGGTTCAAACAGTCTTTTACACCGAGGGTAACAGGAGATTTTAAAGAGTCTCAAACACGTTTTTGGAGAGGCTGGATGGTTCATGGGAATGGTAAGGGGCTTAAACCCTTCACCTCTGTCATCACTTTAAATCCATTCCAGGACAGTAACTAAAAGTTGCATGGCTGTACAATGTTCCCTAGTATCAGTCTAGAGCTGTGAGAAGAGAGGTTTCCATTTCAGCGGATTTCAAACTTTGGTTTTGTTCTGATTCAGAACAAACTCCCAAAATTCTCTATGAAGGGAATGGAGCCATGGACCCTGGAAGCTTTGAAGTCCTTGGCTCCAGAGCAGTCTGCCTGGTGGACTGTCATGGAGTCTGGAAGCCCTTGGGGTGTCCAACTGCGAGGTAGTCTGGCAGATGGGATGCCAAGGACCTGGGCAGATGAGCTGACAGGAAACCAGGTTTCTATTGGAATCGTTGCCTGAGTTCTGGAAGACCTTTGTCAAAAACAAAGTCTCCAAAATGTTCTTATTTTGACAAATCAGCAAATTCTGATTGGAAAAATTCTGGCAACACATCTCTTTTAATCAGCTCTATATGAGTCCAATTTCTAATGGACTGGCATTGACATCAGAAAAATACTGCAATGCTTGTATTAATTGGTACCTTTGCTGGCAGCCTTAGGGTACGCCTACGCAGCAAAAAAAGGCCAACAGTAGCAAATCTCAGAGCCAGGTCAACTGACTTAGGCTTGCAGGGCTCATGCTGCGGGGCTAAAAGTAGTAGTGTAGATGTTTTGGGCTTGGGCTGGAGCCTGGATTCTGGAACCATGGTGAGGAGGGAGAGTCTCAGAGCCAAGGTTTCAGTTTGAGCCTCAGTGTCGACACTACCATTTTTAGTCCTGCAGCATGAGACCAAGTCACTTAACCTGGGCTCTGAGACTCGCTGTTCTGGCTTTTTTATTTTTATTTTTTTAATGTGTAGATGTACCCTCTGCTAACACTAAATGGATGGAAAAACTAAACTACTATATTGCCTGAGGGGGATGTATTAGAAATGTGATTTGTCTTTTGCTAAGCAGTGACCATGTGCTAGGTACAAGCACAAAAAGGAAAGTACCTGTCACATAGCGATCCCATGCTGAAGGGCAGACACAGGTAAGTCAAGACACAGGAGGTCAAGAGGACCTTTACAAAGAGGATGGCGTTACAATGTTTGTTATTGCTTGGAATAAATCAATTCTATGTTGGCAAAGCACGTTCATGGGCCAGGACTGGGAAGCTTGCACTGCCTCTGCAATTAGTGTGCCTTTTCTGTGGATAACGAATACTTTCCTCTCCATTGCTGTCAATAGGATTTTCTCTTGAGCATTCATTTCATTCAGTGATAAAGATTTTACCTTCACAGCATCAGTCTTTTTGTTTTTCTTGTTGGAGAGAATGGTTGAACTATGACAAGGAAATGCTTTATAAGGTGGTTTGTCAACATGATGATTTAGATCTTTGAAAGGGGAGAAAAGATGAAGAAAATCAGATCTAGTGTTGCATTGTGCAAATCCATTATCCCTCTAGCCACGAGGCAGTCCTAGAAATAATCATATTTTAGGAGTTACTACATTTTAAATAATAGAACAAAAGCTTATTAACTTCATGAGCAGACAAGAACTGCTTACGTGAACCATCTCCAGTTGAAAGAGGCCCAGGAGGAGCATGGTCTCCTAAACAAGTTCTCACATGACTAGCTGTTCCATTACATGAGAATGTCCTGTTTTAAATTTAACTGGCATATCTGACGGGTCATCAGAGCCTTTGCTGAAGTGCTAGGCTCTCAGATGAGGTGTAAAACCCGAAGAGTCTTGAATAAATCCATTCACTAAAGATCTCAGAACTTTTGCATGAATAAGACTGTTTAACTCTGGTTTTCTGGCCTAATTCTGGCTTGAGTTCAACCTAACTAAATTTTGCTTTTGAATTTCCATACTACTGGTAGTGGGTGCAGTATTCTTTTTTTCACTGCCTGTCTGAAATTATTATTCAATGTTCCTATATGGAGATAAACAGCTTGCATGATCTGACCTACACATGTCTGCATTTCAGTTGCAGATAATGTTTTCTATACAAATCCTGATCTTAATAATATTGTGGGATCGCAGCACTTCTCAAGATTAGGAGAGTAATTAGCAAAGGGCTTTGGGATGAAAAGTGCACTATGCTGTACATATACTGAAAACCTGATGTGATTGACTGAGTCCTGTCATTTCTCCTAGTCTCTAGTGAGCTGTAGTAGTTGGATCCCATTGGTTTTCAGTAAGACTGCAAGTCTGTCATGGAAGTCACGGATTCCATGACTTTCTGGGACCTCTGTGACTTCTGCAACCTGCTGATGTGCCTGACCCCAGGCCAGCTGCACACCTGCTGCGCCCGAGCACCAGCAGGTGCCCTGGAGCTGCCCCCTCTCCCCGAGCACCCAAGATTTAGTCGGGGTATGTTGTACAAGTCATGGACAGTTCACCAGGCTGTGACGTTTTATTGTCCATGACCTGTGCATGACTTTTACTAGAAATACCCTTGACTAAATCTTAGCCTTAGTTATCAGTTATTCCATGTTGTAAAACAGTGACCTTTTAGCTCATAGTATGTCACTTCCCTCTACAATGGATTGTGCACTTTTTGTGTTTAAAATGGTCTGTAAATAGGTTAATGTACCTTTCTTCTTGCCCCCTGGGAGATGTCTTGTCTTTAGGCATTTCTATCACTAATACTGCTTACATTCATGGTTGTGATTCCTCATATGGTAGGGATAGCTTTATTTTCCTGTAGATGTTCCCTGGAGCCAAAAGAGAATGAAGGGAAAATCTTTGCTGCAAAAGTCTTATTTATGAGGCTCATAGTGACAGGGAGGGGAAAAATCCTTAGACAAATAACACGGGTTTAAAAACAAGCAATATTTATATTTTAAAATGATTTGTGGAACACAGTATTTTAGGTCTATAAAATAAAAATATCTTTGGATGTTGTTAATAAAGCAGGTGGCACATCTTTCAAATCATTTTAGCCAGCCAGTGATTTTCAATTAAACCTGACATGTTCCATTTTTGCCAGACTTAACAGCCCCCAAGGCCTGTTGAAAGTCATCTGAAAAAAGGCCTTTTTAATGGATCAGAGTTGTCTTTGCTAGAAGCTCCCTATATTTATAGAGATTTGGTTTCCTTATGTCTGTATCAGTTGAGCAGCAGGCTAACTGCAGCGATGTAGCCTAACAAAGAAGGCTGGCTATATAACCGTAAGGAATACCAGTTTAAAAAATAGCAATCCTGGAAAACATTACAATTGTACCTTTAAATATTTGCTACTTTATTTTTCTTTTTACTTAAACAATAAGGAATTAGTCCCTGGGAATTTATAACTATATCTGCTGTCATCTGAAAAATTTGGATTAGATGGCAAATCTCCAAGAAGACACAATGTGTAAAGCTGGTTAGGAATTTTTTGGTGGACTGTTTTCCTGTCAAAAATCTTGATTGTTGAAAACCAAAACTGTTCACAGGAAAGAGTCCATTTTGATTAATTGTGGGTCTCTCTTTTTTGAAAATTGAAATGTCCTGTTTGGACTTAACTAAAACTAAAATTTCTGGTTTCCTAGTTCAAATGACTTTTTCAAAAATTGAGCTAATCATGGTATTTTTTTTTAAAATAAAAAATGGTCAACATCTAAACAGACCATTTCAAAATTATTGAAATGAAGTATTTTGTTTGTCCTAAAATGACACTTTTATATGGTGGTTCATGAAAAATTTTGCCTTTTCATCTTTTTTCTCCCCCATCCCTAAATTGGACAGTAAATCTTTCAAAATCTTGAATATTTTCCTAGGATGGGAAAACCATTTCCTGAACATCCCTAATCTCAATCTTCCTGAGATTTACAAAGCAAACAAAGATTGATTACATACAAGGGTAGGGGTGGTGTTCAAATTTTGTCTGTTTGGGATCAAAGTATATAGAAACTGACCCTTAGATGATTCACATTTCTCTATTGCAACCAGTGAAATTGTAAATACAAAAGCATGTGTAATATGAATTGCACAGGCCTGGGACTCCAGGTTCCATTACTCCTCACTTTTCCTAGTTGAGGGACTTTTCTCTCCAACCTGGAATGTTCTGAGAATGGATCAAATGCCACAGGAGTTTGGTGCAGCATCTTGGCTGTCTTAGGTGAGGTGGGGATGGGACCTGGAATCTTGAAATTTGGAAGTAGGAAAAGGCCTGAAAACAATACCATTCAGCAATGGGGGTAACCTGCAGGCCACATGCAGCCCATCAAGGTAATCTGATTGCAGCCAACGAGACATTTTGCTGATGTTGACGGTCGCAGCTTCCAAAGGCCATGGTTTGCCGTTCCTGGCCAATGGAAGCTATGGGACGCAGCAGCAGTATGCCCCTGTAGCTTCCTGCAGCTCCCATTGGCCAGGAACAGCAAACCACGGTCACTGAGAGCTGCGGAGGGCCGTGCCTGTGGACAGTCAACATCAGCAAAATGTCTCATGGCCCACAATCAGATTACCCTGATGGGCTGCATGCGGGCTGCCCACTACTGCCATACAGGAATAGTGAGGCTTTGAAGATGTCATTGTCTGGATGCTTGTTATCTGCCTGGATTCATAAACTCACCCACATTATTCCCACAAGATAGTGCCTGACCCTCTTTTCAGTCAGGATCTCTTCAGAGGCCCAAAGGTGCTGTTGTCTTGGTCTTCATAGATGAAAGAGAGAACTTGTGGTTTCTGCCCCTTTCTTTATAATCCAGTAACTTGGATTCTTTAAGGTCAGTCTTCAAAATTAAAGTTTATCCAAGAAGTGAGGAAGTCAACATGGAGTCCAGTGGTGAAGGAGGATCCATGCACTTTCTTCCCCAATTAGCGTTAGCTAAAAATGCAAATTGTTCTGTTGCTTGCTGTCTCCTCCCCCTACAGTCTTGAGAACCCTGTTTACTACTTATTAATAAATTGAGATAAACCCATATTCCTTTGTTTGGGATAGATCTATTTAACAACTTTTGCCCAGTCAAGACTGTGCGCTTTTGAATACAGGCTAATATCAGATGGGGGGATTCCTAACTTTTTATATAATGTTGATACTGGTCAATATTATCATGGTGAAATGTGAGTTATTAGTTTTCAAATGATACCACACAAGGCATATTTTGTACAAAGATTACTACAATATCATGTAGAGTATTGTGATAGACCCAGGCCAGTTGGGTACAGCAGAGTAGCAGAAGGCAGATATGCTGGCCACTGCATAAGCAGTTTTCTGTTCCCTGACTAACCAGAGGAAAAGCTGCTCCAGGCTAGGGTGGACACATGATTCCAATTAGCCTGCAAAAGTGAGTTGAAGCAGTTAGGCTAATGAAAACACCTGACTCCAATTAACCTGCAAAGAGTCAGGTGAGGCCATTAAGTTGATGTAAATATCTGACTCTCTGACACTATAAAAGGCCTCAGGCTGAGGAGAGGAAGTGCAGCTGAAGGCCTGGGTAATGAAGACACCCTCAAGTCACTGGAAAGGGAGCTCCTAAGGTAAGGGTGAAGAAGAGAAGTGGGATAGCTGCGTGGAAGTGGCCCAGGAAAATGTAGCAACTCTGGCAGTGGAAGTTCGGCTGCCAACAGCTGCTGCCATTAGGGTCCCTGGGCCGGAACCCGGAGTAGAGAGTGGGACTGGGTTGCCCACAACTTGCCACTACAGAAACACCTCCTGGGAGGGAAAGACAGGTCCTTGTCAGGACAGGAGGCTAAACTGTTCTGGAATAAGCCCATAGGGACAACAGAGACTGTGGGAGTTCTCTCATCAACCTCCTTGCTGGCTTATTATTAAAAGAGCTCAGTAGATTGTAACCCTGGCCCTAGAGAGAAGGGCTATGTGGAGGGTTGCAGTGAGCCTCTGAGGCTAGCTGGAAGCGTGGGACTCATGGGGACAAGGTCGGAGCTCTGCCACAGTATGAATATAGGAGTGCTTTTGGTCACAATTGCTACATTTGTGAACTTCTACAGTTCTGCCACTTCCATTGGTTGGTCTGCACAGGAGTATTCACTTTTATCTCCAAGCTACAGTGACTTTGATACAGAATATTTGAAGTGTCCATGAGAAGCCTCTTGTAGAAGATATGCCTTTGAACTTGCATTGTGTGTGAATGATCAACACTGGGCAACTTTCTTTTCTTTACTTTTTTTTTTCCTTTTCCTTACATGTCAATACTTTTGCATTGACAGGCTCTTCCTTTTTTTTTTTTTTTTTCTTCTCTCCATTGATGTGCAGTGCTGGAAATCTTTTATTCCTAATGTTGAATTGGTTAAGGGAGAGAATCTACCCTCCCCTTACCTTGTTTGACATTAAGTATAGCTGTATAATCAACCTCTACCTTTAGGATGCTAGAATTTTGCATTTAATTTAAAGTCAGAGAAATTATTTGGGCCAGACCATGCCCTGGTAGCTTTCTACCACACACCTCAAAGTCAGTAGGTGGTGGTCTGAAAATATCTAAGAATTTCATAAAATACAGCCTGAACATTAAAGAAAAGCAGTACTTGTGGCACCTTAGAGACTAACAAATTTATTTGAGCATAAGCTTTCAGCTACAGCTCACTGAAAGCTTATGCTCAAATAAATTTGTTAGTCTCTAAGGTGCCACAAGCACTGCTTTTCTTTTTTGCGAATACAGACTAACACGGCTGCTAGTCTGAAACCTGTTATTATGCAAAGCCCGAACATTCTAGAGCTGTGTAAAATTCTGTGGTTCCAATTTTCAGGCAGCTTATGCAAATATTTATTTGTTTCCTGTGTATTGCTTTGAACACCAGGTGAAAAATGAAACTCATTTGAAACTGCCAAGCTTTTCTGGTGTTGGATTGAAATCATGTGAAACCAAAAGGTTTTGGATTTTTATCCAAAACTGTAATTGGGTCCAAGTTTGTATTAAACTCAGTCCACCTATAACAGGAGCATGTGAACCTTCACTGAACATGGCACAAGTTTTGCATATCTCTAAATATACCTCTTCCATTTCACATCTGGACTCCAGGAACCATGCTCAGTGAAGTGTTTGATCTTACAAGTTGCAGACTGAAGAGCTCCCTTGTGACTGGGAGGCTTCATAAGGTAATTACTGAGTAGAGGGTCTGACATGGAAACCCTAGTCCAATGAGCACTATACTCCTCCTTTGAACCTTCAGATTGCAGAGTTTTGGTTAGCTAGAGCTCAGAAATTAAGTTTGTCTTGCTGTGAAGCAAGGATCTTGCAAGCACCATTGACAAACCCTCAGAACTTTTAAGCAAGTAGCTCCACATTTTCTGTACCCCACCTTTTAAAAACCAGAGAAATTAAATGTTACTCCCATACATTGCCTACTGTTGAATGAAAATAATTGAAATTATTGAAATGTCCTGTTTTGGACTTTTTTAAAACTAAAATTTCTGGTTTTCTAGTTCAAATGACTTTGAAAAGATGAAAAATATTTGTACAAAGAATTACAAGTTTAAATATTTATTGGGGCTATAAAAGACAATGCTACCAAACTTTCATGTACTTATTACTGTTAAATTAAAAATCATCTAAGACAGGCAAAACTTGGTATCATTTATCTGAACACAGAATTGGCTTGGTTTAAAGTGAACCTAGACCTCCAGATCTG
Source organism: Dermochelys coriacea (assembly GCF_009764565.3). Classification (NCBI taxonomy): domain Eukaryota; kingdom Metazoa; phylum Chordata; order Testudines; family Dermochelyidae; genus Dermochelys; species Dermochelys coriacea. The sequence goes on from NC_050069.1 coordinate 201,433,609, forward strand.
AATTATTTCTGATTTGGGTCTTGCAAGACCCAAACCCAACAAACTAGATTTTTGTAAAAGTAAAGTCTCCCTGGTTTTGTTATAGGAATGCTGTATTCTAATTTTCAGAACTCTCAAATTAAGGCTGAGGAAAAATGTTTTGGGCTGCAAGAGTTGTACTTCCTTCTGCTCTGATAGATTTGACATTGGTGTTTTTAACCAGTATATCAGGCAGTTGCTTTGAAATTATTTTGGTTTAATATCTCATTCAGATTTGTAGTGTAGTTGGACATAATATACACTTTTGTTTTCACTAGCCCTTAGCATTCAGGACACATGCTGTCAGACTGACGTGTGCTCTGCAAAACTAAGATTTTAAAATAACCATTTTCCACTTTTGTTTTCTTGATGATAAATCTGGAAGGACATGAAATTCATGAATTTTCTGCTTTTATAAAAGCAGTTCTGAGTATGATGAAGACATGGAATTCTGGTAGGAATGTGTCAAACTAGCTAAGCTGACTTTCTGATTTCTCCCATCCACCATTCAGCCCACTCCAGCACTCACTGCTAGGATTTTCTGTTAATTTTTCAATTTAAATTTTGAGCAAGTGAAAGATCCCAGACTCGTATTTGTAGAAGTCTTATTTACTCACAATGTAATATTCCCTATGCTGGTGATTGTGTATGTCTCGTTCATAGCTGACTGTGTCGGGGCAGGAGTCACCACAGCAGCGCCTCCCACTGGCACATCTGGGAATTAGTTCTGTCCTCTGCAGGGCACCCTCTGCCGGTGGTGTCCCAACAATCATCTGCTCCTCTGTTGGTATTTAGACCTGCACTGCTCCCTGCTCAGCGATGTCCGTTTCTGGTCACTGCCCTCCAGTAGTGCCCCTTAGTTAGTCTTCACCCTCTTCCAGGGTGGGGGGGGCTTTTAATGACGGTCTTTCTGCTCGCTCCCACCGCATTGGCCAACCGCAACCCAAAGTCTAGCACCTCACGTCTGGAGCATGTTGCAGTCTGACTTGGCCACTCTTCGTTAGCCAGGTGCAATGAGAGGGGAAAGGGGGGCAGGACCTAGGCCATCCCACTACTCTGGTTCCCAGCTGAGGGACCCTCTAACTGCAGCCTCCCTGCCCTCCTTCTCTTCTCCTGCTCATCTATCCACCCTAGGCCAATTCCCCTCTGGCCCCTCGTACCCTATAGGCCCGCTGGGGCCGCAGGAGATAGACCTTCTCCCTTGAAGGTCTGGGAGAGACTGCCTGTGCCTTTCCTGGGCAGCCTTTATATAGGGCTGAGCCTGGCCCTGATTGGCTGCCTCCTGCTCATCCCTGATTGGCTCATCCACAGGCCCTCTCTGATTGGCTGCCGGTCCATGCAGCTGCTCTGGCCTGCCCTAGCCCAATCTCTCATGGGATGGGGCTGCTGCCCCACCACACTGACACATCGGTAGGAGTAAAGGATAATTCCACTTTTCTGCTCAGTTATTTATTAGCTTCTCTGAGACTGCTAACAAGGGACCTAATCCTGCAAACACCTGTTCATGTGAGTAGTCCTTATCTATGTGTATAGTCTAATTAAATGAGATTAGTAGTAATTAGGACTACTCATGTGGGTAAGAATTTGCAAAGATGGAGCCCAATGGTACCAGGAGTCATGACACTTCTCTGTATAGTGTGCTGGCTATTTGTATCTTTGTCTAGAGCTTCACTTTACTTTCTGTTTTCAGATTCTCTTTCAGCTGGGTGGTCCAATAGGCATATATTTGTATGCTTCTAAGTATTTTCTAATGACTCAGCTTTGAAATGAAATGAAATCTTATCCTGAATCATAGCTGTGATTGACTTAAGTTTCTTTTTAAGCAAGAAATTATATTCTTCCAGTAACTGTGTCCTTTCTTCCCTCCCTCTGGATCTTATTTCAAGCTTAAGTCCATTATCTATCTTTTTAAAGTTATAGTCTTTTGAGCTATATCTCCACCTTCCAGCCACACTTTTGTCTGAGTTGCTATTCTGCAAAGAATGAACCAGAAGAAAGGCATGAACAAATGCTCAACCAAGACTAGCTCTACCATGAGGACATGAAAAAGGAGATGTGTAGGTTAGCAAAAAGTTCAGTAACTGTTTATGTGAGACACAGCTACCAGGGTAGACATTTGCTTGTATGCCTATGGGGGTAGAACCACTGGAAGTCATCAAGTACCTAATGTTTCTGTTACCAAATGTTTTCCACAGTTAATCAGTTGCTCTGACAAATAAATCCTTTGTAGGAATATTTCCAGATGTAATTGCTTTTGCCTTTTTCCAACAACTGAGAAGCAGTGTTTATTCCCCAAATCCAAAAACAAAGTGACATTTCTTTTTGTTGGACTGTTTCTCAAATGCAATATATTGTTACTTTATAATAAATATACTAAAGCACAGTATGGAACAACCTTGGTTTAAGCAGACACAGCTCCATTGCTTTCAATGGTTATTTCAGGACTGAATTTGGCTATGTATGTCTTTTTTTTTTCTATGAACTGTGCACAGAGGTAAGTATTTTAGCTTTTTACAATAAAAAAAATGAACAGAAGTGAGTAATCAATAGAAGGGACTCCATTGACTTTAGCAGGAGTTGGATAGGACTCTGAGAAAACTGCTTTGTTCTATTCTGCTTATGTTCAGAATTCCTCCAGTCATTATGCCCAGTTTTGTACAGGTTTTGAAACATTCATATGAAGTTAAATGTAAAGTGTTTCAAAAAGTACAAATCACCATACTTGGTATGTGATTTTAATATGTTAGAATCCTCTTATTGCAGCTAACATTTTCCTAAGTCCTATTCCTTACATCCCCACATAAGTCCTGTTGAATTAATGTAAACATTAAATACCTAAAATATATACATAAACTAAACAATCCCACCCCAAAATTAGATGTCTGTCCAAGACTACCTCAAGCTAATGTAAGAGTTAATACAGTGGTAAGTGAGGTTTAGTCATGCCTAATTAGCAGGACAGAGATAAGAAGGAAAAACACAGTAGATTTTCTCAAATAGTTGAGGTAATTATGTGAGGTTTCTATTAAGTTTGAAGAAAAGTGCTACATCAGTGGTTCCCAAACTTGTTCCGCTGCTTGTGTGGGGGAAAGCCCCTGGTAGGCCGGGACAGTTTGTTTACCTGCTGCTGCAGGCCAATGGGAGCCGCTGGAAGCGGTGCGGGCCGAGGGAGGTACTGGCAGCCGCTTCCAGCAGCTCCCATTGGCCTGAAGCAGTGAACCGTGGCCACTGGGAGCTGTGATCGGCTGAACCTGTGGATGCAGCAGGTAAACAAACCAGACCCGGCCCACCAGGGGATTTCCCTGCACAAGCGGCGTTGGAACAAGTTTGGGAACCACTGCACTAGATAATGGCAGAACCAAGGATTGGCGGGGAGGGAGCAGAAAGTTTGGCATATCATACTGACTGTCAGACACATGCAATTGATTTTAACTTTTATGTTATCTAGGAGGGATCATTAGCAGCCTTGCTGTCTGCTTTCTTAGCAATGAAGCAAGTATGACTTTATTACTGGCAGCACCACAACTACCTTTCAAAGGTGCTTTGTTCAGACTCCTTAGTCTTGGGTCCATATTTCATTCTGTCTCACACAGATTGTGCCTTGTCCCACAATCTGTTGCTTTAAATTAATATCAGAGGTACAATAATGAGATAGTTGTGGAATGGCTTACTGTTGAGACACTATTTTCACATCAATTGAAGACTGCTGCCAGTTTCTTTTCTGCTGCACTAATGTAAACCTGGAGGGAATCAAAATTGGACTTGCAAGCAGTTCTCCTTTATAACCTTACATAGAGAGAAACTGCAGCTTCTCTATAATATCCAAGACTGTTAAATTTGATAGTGTTATACAGTCTGTATGATTTGCCTTTTTTATATAATTGACACTTGTTTTTGAAAATTCTTAAAATGCTTATAGGACCACCAGAACCATTATTTCTTTTCCTTCTAAGCATATATTTCTATCTGAAACCATGGAAAATAGAAGAAAATCTGTGCCCCTTTTACTTAGTAGAGAAATTGTTTAATGGGAAACTGCCAATATTTTGTTGACATTCTAATAGTTTGCCATAGCAAACAACTTCAACCATTTGATTAAAGAAGCCATATTACGTGACCACAAGGATTTACAGAATATAAGTCCTATTAATTACATAACCTAAGAGGTTGTTGTAAACATGTAAAATGCAAGACCTATGACCACAAAGAAGGAATCAATAAATTTTAGTCTAAAGGCCAAAATTCTGTCCTCTAATATACTGATGTAAAACCAGAATGGAAATGCTTGAAGCCAGTGCAGTCAATCTTCATTAGAATTTCGTAACAAAACCCATAACTCATTGATCAAATCCACCTGTTCTTCAACATACATATCCTTTGCAGGTACCAAAAATCTAGGTGCTAGCATTGACTGTCTGTTCAAAAAGATATAAGGTGGGTGTTATCTGCATATTGGTGCATGGCATCTCATAACTTTGGGGCCAGTTAGGCTCATTCTCTCCCATAGCTGCCTTCCCAATTAACTTCTTGCCTACTATCTCCCCACCCACTGGCAGCCAGAGCTATTAAGCCAATTTCTTACTCATGGCTGGATCTTCTTCCATCAAGTAATAATAGGTAAGAATAGTATTTTAAGCTTCTGTGTGCTGCTTGTGGAGACTTTCAGCATCTTTTGACCCACTAGAAGAAATAGTCAACTTAGGAGAGAGACAAAGAAAAGAAGCTTAAAATTTAAGAGGAGAGAGGGGAGGGAAGGAGAGAGAAAACAGAGGAACAAATTAGCCTAAACAAAAACTGTAGTGACACTGGAGAAAGTCACCACTCTTACGGATAAGAAATTTGTTGGAGATAATAGTAGTTACCACCACAGTAATAATAAACCTGTTTGGTCCATGAGTAAAAGGAAACACAGCAATTCAATTTGGCTTTATCTTTGCAAACTTAAAATTGTGAAATCCTGATTCTATTAAAATCAAAGGAAAAACTCCCATTTAGCTCATTGGGGCCAGGATTTCAATCAAGGTTTTTCTGATGCAAGTCTAATGTAAATTGGACCAATCTTGTTTTGTAGCAAGTGGTAGTTTTACCACTGACTTCAATGGCAACAGTATGGGGCCATTGATTTGGTCTTATCCTGAAGTTAATGAGAATATTGTCTTAAATTAGGCCATAGTCCATCCTCACTGAGATATAGTTCACTTTCTATTTAATAACTTTCTTTTTTTATGATAACAGGATCAGATCCATTATCTGTTTAGAAGTGAAATAGTTGTCTTTCAATTTGAAAATTAAGGAATGCATAAAGTGATGCACTATACAGTGTGCTCAACCATACTGGGCTAAACCTGGTGTGGTTCTAACTGACTTCTGAGGAGTTACAGTCGAATTGAATTTCTCCCATTGTTTCTAAATCAGAATAGAAAGAGGGTTTTGTAAATCAAAAAGCTTCTGTATGATAACATTTACCAAGTTTGTCTTAGAAGGATTTTAACTAAAGTCAATTAGCAATCTGTAGCCAAAATGTGTCTTAAGAGGGATGAAAATCTTGTCTAAGATGCTGAAACAAAAATGCTATAAGGTTGTGACTGTCTTTTAATATTTATGTAATCCCTCTGAGCATACCAATCTTATTTTGTTAAAACTTCCTAACAGAACCTCTTCTTCAAAGGAAAATGTAGCCTAAAGGGCATATATGAAATACATGAACTTCATTTCAAAAGCCTAGAGAGAACTTCTCATTGAGGTTCTTAAAAATAACTGGGTCTCCTTTCTTGAAGGCTAATTAGCAAAATAGTACTATAAGATTGGAATGTAAGAGTTGCCAGGATCTTAAATTACTACTGTAGTTTTGAAAGAAGAAATAGTTCATACAGAGATGTTGCCATATACTGTGTGTGCTATCCAAGAATATGCATTCCATTTACTGTACAGATATGCATCCATTTGTGGAGTTTGGCAGGCTGAGCATTCTGTACATACAGATCTGGCTTTTTGTTTTTCTACTTGCATTTTGGCATACAATAATATGCTGTATGTTACTGGTATATATTGAAATATATTATCAAATATGTACTTTATTGTATTATTGTGATTTTTAAAAAGAACATTGTAGTCAAAGATGCACATTAAATTGCCTAACAAATCTTTATGAAGTGTTAAGGTTGACATTGGATCTCAATGGAGTCCAGTAAATATCTAAAGTATTTATACACAAATAAATTAGATTGAAGTAACAGCTAACAGATCTAGCCAGTTTCCCACTAGCACTAGTAACCTCTCACTATCTTCCCACTCAACCTTCACTTTGCCCCGATGTTTTGTTTTATATTCAGATTGTTAATTTTGTATATTGTTTGTTTAGAAAGCAGTAAATCCAGGGTAAATTTCAGAATTTTATAGATTATAATAGGAGTTGTCTAATTGGAAAACAACAAACTTCCAGGAAAGTGTAAAATCTCATTTCCTGTTTAAGGGCTCTATGTCCAATATACAATAGTAATAACATTTACTGTAGAAAAATGTTTCATTAGTTCCTGCATAGTACAGCTAATATATTTAAAAATACAGACTTGTAACTGGATGTTGACTTTGCCTAAACCTAACTGCATTGGTCTGTTTGGTAAAATCATTCTAATTATATTCATAAACATTCTCCTCCACCTATATCTAATGCTATGGGCTTGTCTTCACTAAAAATGTTTGAACATGATTACAAAGTCAAATTATCTAACCCAATGCTGATCCAAACTGACTGGTCACTGTAGAGGAGGATAATTTAGGGTGTCTTCTCTGAGTTGACTCAGGACTGGGAACTTGAGTTAGCCAAGCTTGGGTGTCACACATTGGATTCATACCATGTAGCTATGTCCAAACTGGCATTGTAATAGCCCACATTAGGTGTTAGGCCCACAGAAATCCTATCCCATGGTTCTTAGCACTGCAGTAAACTGTGCAGCTCTTTGAATCAATTCATGTGTATTGTGGACGAACTTGTCTGGCCTTCCCAGATGCCTATGCAAAACTTTTTCTTTGCCCATCATTTCAGTAAACAAAGGCACTTCCAGCTCGCATGCTACAGACTGTCCCTGCTTCCATTCCAGCTGGTGCCAAATCATTGATCAAGCTCCGGATGTTGGAATTAAAGCAACTCTTGCTTTGGGAACAGCAAGCAAATGCAGGACATGAGACATGGTGGAAGAAATTTTGGCAGTGTCTTGTCAGCCTGAGAAGATGGTGTTTTTTGATGAGGAGGTAATGGAGGCTCCTGATGCAGGTTGTAATAGCTGAAGCTTTCACAGTATGCTGACCAATGGTTCTGGAGAAGGACCACAAGCACTGGCTATTGGGACTACATTGTCATGCAGACCTGTGAAGAACATCATTGGGCTCAGAATGTTTCCATATGGAGGTCTAACTTCATAGAGCTGTTTGTGCAACTTGTCTCAACCCTTCAGCTCCAAGACATGCAGATGAGTGAGGCTACAGCAGTCCAGAAGCAGGTTGCTATTGCCATCGGAAGGGTGGTGCCCCAGACTGCTAGAGGTCAGTGGCTAATCAGTTTGGCATTTTCAAGAAGACTGACAGTGCTGTTATGATGGAGGCTTGTGAGACGATCATTGTTGTGGTTCACCTGTGTACAGTGAAGATTATTAATGTTCCTGAAATAGTAGCAGGCTTTGAGTGAATGGCATTCCTGAGATGTGGATAGCCCACATCCATGATAATAGAATGATATTGATTCCATCAGCAACATCAAGGAAGTGGAGAGTTGGTAGCACAGTTTTTTGTTGCTCTAATGAAATTGTCAGAACATTGTTACTTTGGACAAACATTAAGTGATGTCCTACGTAACCAGTTAATCTCTAGATTTTGCAATGACCAGGTCCAGAAGAAGTTGCTGACTGTATCCATGCTTACATTCAAAAAGGCTATTGAAGTATCGGTTGCAATAGAAACCTCAGAAAAGGATTTTTTGAAATTTAGTGTGAACCAAGAAGCTAATCTCCTGAATTGGCAAGACATGGGTCCACGGGGATGTAAAAAATTTGTGTGTGGCCATTGTGTGCAAACTACACATGCTGAGAAGGATTACTGGGCACATGAGGCTATTTGCAGAAAGTGTCAGAAGAAAGGACACATTACCTGGCCTGTTGTACAAGTCAACGACCAGCAACACAAAGTAACCATACATCCAAAAAAACACTTATGAAGACTGAACTTAAAAAAGGACAGGAGTTGGAAATTTCTAATGTGGAAAAAGACAAGAGGTCTAATGACACTGACCAAGGCCTAGCCTTATACATTTAATCGGAAGCTTGAGTCCGAGATGGCATTAGGGTCACAACTTGGATAGAAGGAGTTTCCTATGAGAATAGCGCATAATACAGGAGCTACCATTCACTGACTGCTGCATCTACCAATCAGACTTTGTCACAACTGCTTCTGAAAGAAACCTCCACAGTTTTTAAAGATTTGTACTGTGGGGGGGGGGGGAAGCTGGTTCCAAAAGGAATATGCCAGAGAAAGTTCAAGTAGATGGACAATCAGTTTTATCCTTGTATGTAATTTGAAGGGATGTATTCACCATTATTTGGCAGATCTTGGCTTGAGAAGCTCAAAATGAATTGGACTGAGATCAAAGTGATCATAAAAGTATCTTAAAATCTTCAAGAAATACTGGACAGGCATTCAAATATTTTGAAAGAGAACTTGGACAGATGAGAAGTATTGGTGAAGCTCACTGTTAAGTCTGACAGCTAGCCAAAATATTGCAAGCCCAGAGTTATGCCTTATACTCTGAAGCCTCTGGTGGAAACTGATTCAGACCATTTAGTGAACACTGGAGTCCTGTAAATGGTTTTACACAGTGAGTGGGCTACATTCATCATAACAGTAATCCAAAAGGATGGCTCCATCAAAATTTGTGGAAATTTCAAAGTGACACTGAATCCAGTTTTATGTGCAGACCTATTTGAGTTTTGTTTGGGAGGACAGTGTTTCAGTAAACTGGATTTGCTCATACATACCTACTAATGGAGATTGATCTGGCATCTCTCAAAAATCAGTCAACTCTCAAGAAGGCTTATTGTGTTACAACAAGAAAAGGAGTACTTGTGGCACCTTAGAGACTAACAAATTTATTAGAGCATAAGCTTTCGTGAGCTACAGCTCACTTCATTGGATGCATTTGGTGGAAAAAACAAAGGAGATTGATATACACACACAGAGAACATGAAACAATGGGTTTATCATACACACTCTCTCCAACTATACTCTTACCCCAGCAGAAGAATCTGTCCTATCTCGAGGCCTCTCCTTTTGCCCCTCCACCCCCACGAACATGATACAGTTCTGTGGTGACCTAGAATCCTATTTTCGACGTCTCCGACTCAAGGAATATTTCCAACACACCTCTGACCAACATATTAACCCACAGAGACCTTCCAACCAACACTACAAAAAGAAGGATTCTGGGTGGACTCCTCCTGAAGGTTGAAACAGCAGCCTGGACTTCTACATAGAGTGCTTCCGTCAACACGCACAAGCTGAAATTGTGGAAAAGCAGCATCGCTTGCCCTATAATCTCAGCCATGCAGAACACAATGCCATCCACAGCCTCAGAAACAACTCTGACATCAAAATCAAAAAGGCTGACAAAGGAGGTGCTGTCGTCATCATGAATAGGTCGGAGTATGAACAAGAGGCTACTAGGCAGCTCTCCAACACCACTTTCTACAAGCCATTACCCTCTGATCCTACTGAGGGTTACCAAAAGAAACTACAGCATTTGCTCAAGAAACTCCCTGAAAAAGCACAAGAACAAATCCGCACAGACACACCACTGGAACCCCGACCTGGGGTATTCTATCTGCTACCCAAGATCCATAAACCTGGAAATCCTGGACGCCCCATCATCTCGGGCATTGGCACCCTGACGACAGGATTGTCTGGCTATGTAGACTCCCTCCTCAGGCCCTACGCTACCAGCACTCCCAGCTATCTTCGAGACACCACTGACTTCCTGAGGAAACTACAGTCCATTGGTGATCTTCCTAAAAACACCATCCTAGCCACTATGGATGTAGAAGCCCTCTACACCAACATTCCACACAAAGATGGACTACAAGCCGTCAGGAACAGTATCCCCGATACTGTCACGGCTAACCTGGTGGCTGAACTTTGTGACTTTGTCCTGACCCATAACTATTTCACATTTGGTGACAATTCATACCTTCAAATCAGCGGCACTGCGATGGGTACCCGCATGGCCCCACAGTATGCCAACATTTTTATGGCTGACTTAGAACAACGCTTCCTCAGCTCTCGTTCCCTAATGCCCCTACTCTACTTGCGCTACATTGATGACATCTTCATCATCTGGACCCATGGAAAAGAAGCTCTTGAGGAATTCCACCATGATTTCAACAATTTCCATCCCACCATCAACCTCAGCCTGGACCAGTCCACACAAGAGATCCACTTCCTGGACACTACGGTGCTAATAAGCAATGGTCACATAAACACCACCCTATATCGGAAACCTATTGACCGCTATTCCTACCTACATGCCTCTAGCTTTCATCCAGATCATACAACACAATCCATTGTCTACAGCCAAGCTCTACGATATAACTGCATTTACTCCAACCCCTCAGACAGAGACAAACACCTACAAGATCTCTATCATGCATTCCTACAACTACAGTACCCACCTGCTGAAGTGAAGAAACAGATTGACAGAGCCAGAAGAGTACCCAGAAGTCACCTACTACAGGACAGGCCCAACAAAGAAAATAACAGAACGCCACAAGCCATCACCTTCAGCCCCCAACTAAAACCTCTCCAACGCATCATCAAGGATCTACAACCTATCCTGAAGATGACCCATCGCTCTCACAGATCTTGGGAGACAGGCCAGTCCTTGCTTACAGACAGCCCCCCAATCTGAAGCAAATACTCACCAGCAACCACACACCACACAACAGAACCACCAACCCAGGAACCTATCCTTGCAACAAAGCCCGTTGCCAACTCTGCCCACATATCTATTCAGGGGACACCATCATAGGGCCTAATCGCATCAGCCACACTATCAGAGGCTCGTTCACCTGCGCATCTACCAATGTGATATATGCCATCATGTGCCAGCAATGCCCCTCTGCCATGTACATTGGCCAAACTGGACAGTCTCTACGTAAAAGAATGAATGGACACAAATCAGACGTCAAGAATTATAACATTCAAAAACCAGTTGGAGAACACTTCAATCTCTCTGGTCACTCGATCACAGACCTAAGAGTGGCTATACTTCAACAAAAAAGCTTCAAAAACAGACTCCAACGAGAGACTGCGGCATTGGAATTAATTTGCAAACTGGATACAATTAACTTAGGCTTGAATAGAGACTGGGAATGGATGAGTCATTACACAAAGTAAAACTATTTCCCCATGTTATTTCTCCCCCCACCCCCCACTGTTCCTCAGATGTTCTTGTTAACTGCTGGAAATAGCCTACCTTGCTCGTCACCATAAAAGGTTTTCCTCCTCTTCTCCCCCCCCCCCCCCCCCCCCCGCTGCTGGTGATGGCTTGTCTTAAGTGATCACTCTCCTTACAGTGTGTATGATAAACCCATTGTTTCATGTTCTCTGTGTGTGTATATATAAATCTCTCCTCTGTTTTTTCCACCAAATGCATCCGATGAAGTGAGCTGTAGCTCACGAAAGCTTATGCTCAAATAAATTTGTTAGTCTCTAAGGTGCCACAAGTACTCCTTTTCTTTTTGCGAATACAGACTAACATGGCTGCTACTCTGAAACCTGTGTTACAACAGTTTGCCTTTCAGTATCACATTGGCCTGCCCTGTTCCAGAAAGAAATGAATGAGATTCTGATGGAAGTGCCTGGAGTTAAATGTTTGGATGACAGCCTTGTTACAAGAAAGGATAAAAAGGATTATCTTCAAAATTTGGATGCTATCATGCAATGTTTGGAAGACCATGGATTGAAAGTAATTCAAGACTAATATGATTTTTTTTTCAAACTAAGACCGTAATTGATGCCTAGGATTAAGGAAATAACTTCTCTTTCTTTGGTGATTTCAAACATCACCACCACCAGAGAATGTCACAATTATGTTCATTTTTAGGACTGCTTTACTACTATGGCAAATTTCTGGCAAATTTCTGCCTAATCTCGCAACAGTATTGACACCTTTACATGAACTGTTACATGCAAGAAAAAATGGAAGTGGACTAAAGAGTGCAAGTGTGCATTTAAGGAAGCAAAGAAACTGATATCAGCAGATGTGTTTGTGCACTTTGATGCTTCACTGTCATTGCAATTAATCTGTGATGCTTCAACATATGACATGGATGCAGTTCTGTCCACTTTTTTCCTCCTGGCATGGAGGAAGCAATTGCCTTTGATTCATGAACAGTCACTATGTCTGAGAAGAACTATGCACGAACAGTGGTAAGACTCTCAGCATTCTTTTTGGAATTCATAAATTCCATACCTAGCTATATGGTAGACATTTGACCTTGCTGGTGGATCATCACATGTTACTTTCAGTTCTTGGACCACAACATGAAATTCCATTGTTCGCTGCTCCTTGTATGCAACTATGGACATTGCTACTTTCAGGTTCTTCCTATTATTCAGTTCCATGAAGACTCATCACAGCAATGCTGATGGGCTGTCGTGCTTGCCATGTCCAAGCTCTGGTCAATGCACGAACTTTAAACCAAGTGTTCTATATCAATTTTGATACATAGATGACCCTTTACTAGTGCAGACATCAACAAAGAAACTGTTAAGGATGTACTTTCTCTTGTGTAAAGAATAATTATGCAAGGTACAGTGGTGGATTAGAGGAATCCCTAGTTTACACAGTTTGTCATATCAACATGACCTATCTGTAAATCAGTTGCTTTCTATGGGAAATGAGAGTGCTAATTCTGAAATCATTTCAGTTTCAGGTTTTTGAAATGCTTCATGAAGGTCAGTTTGGCATGTTACAGATGAAGGTCATAACCCAGAGTCATGTCTGCTGGCCAGGGATCAACAAAGACAGTGACAGGAAGGCAAATTGCTATACTGAGTGTCAGCAAATTCAGCATGCTCCTGGCCCAATTTGTCTACACCCTTGGTTGTGGCCTTATTTTCCTTGGATGCATATTCATGTGGACTTGCCAGACCTTTTAGAAGGTTATATATTTTTGGTCATAGTTTACACTCATTCTAAATGGCCAGAAATTTTCAGAATGACTTCTACTGCTACCAAGACCACTGAATATCTCTATACCCTGTTTAGTCTATTTGATTTTCTGTTAGTTGGTGAGTGACAATGGACCTCAATTCTGTTCTGAAGAATTTCAGAAATTTCTAGCTTCAGATGGAATTAAGCACATCCACTCTGCGTCATGCTGTTCTGTGTGACAAATCTCAGACCTTGTCTCAGTGGGTCCTGTGCTTCCAGGCAGATTTATGTTAGCCTTAGAGGCTCATTGTGACCCTCCATGCAGCCCTCTCTCTAGAGGCAAGGGTCACAGCCTACAGAACCATTTTCATCAAGCCAGCAAGGGAGGTGGGAAGAAGCAACCCTCCCTTGCGCAGTCTCTGTCTCACAGTTTGATTAATCGTGGAGAGTGGGAGATGGAAGGGGGAAGCCCAGGCCCACTCTCTACGTTGGGATCCAGCCCAGGGACCCTAATAATAGCAGCTATTGGTAGCTGACCTCTTGAAACAGGATGAGTACAATTCCCTGGGCCACTTCCCCACAGCAGCCCCCACTTCCTCAATATCTACTTCACCCTAACCTCAGGGCCTCCTTCCTTGTGCCTGATAGGATTTGTACTGCTCAGTTTCTCCAGCACCACAGCTTCCTCCTACAGCTCCTGACACACACACCTCACTGATTAATTTTGGGAGGCTTTTAACTAGTTCCAGCCAGCCCTGATTGGCTTCAGGTGTCCCAATCAACCTAGCTATCTCCACTGCTTTCTAGAAGGATCTTAATTGGTCCCAAGTATCTTGATTATCCTGGAGCAACTGCCATTTGGTTACCATGGTAGCAGGGATTTGTTTGGGGCTAACATACCTGTTCCTCACTACTTTCCTATAGCCATCTGGCCTTGCCCTGTCACACCTGCTACAAATGGACTAAAGGAAGGTTTTGAACAGACACTAGAGCATTTCTTAAACTAAAGTCTCTTTTGAGTCATCAGCAGAAATTGAACAATTTCTTGCTTGTCTACAGGGACACACCACATGTTACTGCTCAGGAGCTACCTGAAATGCTTGTCTTGAAGCAATCTTTGCATACCTCTTGGAACCTGCTATATCCTGATATTGCCTCATGTGTAGCCAAATCCCAAACTATGCAAATTAAGCAATGATGTGAGACTCATCATGGTTGTTTTCAAGTAGGAGACTTAGTATGGACTCATAGCTACAATTGTGGAGTGAAATGGGTACCTTGAGAACTTGTAAAATGCCTAGGGCGTGTTTAATTTGTGGTGAAACTATTTGACAGTATTATATGGAAATGGCATATAAACTAGTTGTAGCCTTGGCAAGTACTGGAGTTTAGGGTGTTCTAGTCAGATTTTTCTGTTGCTCTGATCTAATCGCCTCCTGTTTCAACTCCTGATTTTTGATAACTTGTTGGGAGAAACTTTGGTACCAGAGCCATTTGATTCCTTACCATTGACTGTTCCTGTTCAGTACACTGCCATACCACCACGATCTTGTCCCAAGAGAGTGCAAAAACCTGTGGTGTGCCTGAACTTATAAGTTACTTAGTGACTTGCCCTATTGCAGGGCAGAATAAACCCTTTCAATTGAGAGTTTGTAGTAGTCCACTTGCAACTTTTAGTTAGGTTTTATAGTGTCTTACATACATTAGCCATGTAAACAATGTCTGTCTCTCTATAATATTTGGGAAGTTTCTGAAAGTAGGAGGAGGAATGTGATGTCCTGTCCCTTTAAGTGTTTGTGCACTCCTCTCTCTTCCCCAGTGCAGAACTTTTGCATTTTCAGTTTTGCAGCCTGAACAATAAAGTGAGCACAGCAGACGTCTGTGTTTCAATCTCCTTCTCTGCTGGGTCAAATATAACAATAATGAATGCTGTATATTAACACTTACCCTGGAAATCAAGTTTGTGGTTCAAACTGTAAATATCAATTAAAGATTCTTTTAAATGAAAAATAACAGCTGAAATAGTCCAGTATAGCAACAACAACTTGTTTTATAATAAAGATTAAAAATGGTCCACTAATACTTGTCAATACAAAAATTCAAAAAATTTTCTTTTATTTTGTGAATCGTTCAGAGACCAGTCCCATCATCTGTTATAAATTTATCTTGTACTCCTAAATATTCACCAAGTAGTTAGAATGAAGCATTTTCAGACTGAGTTTTTCATCTTCACTGTTTATTTATGGTGTGTTTTGGTCACATGATACTCTTTCTGCTCTCCGACTGGATGACTGACTTTCTTTCTAAGGAGACTAAAACAAGCCACATGTTGGATAATGTGCTTCCAGAAAGAGCATTTAAAACTCTCTAAGGATTCATAAACATTTTCAGGCTTACACACTTATCTGTTTTACACATTTCAGCCAGCTCTACTGAAGACTTTATTTTCCAAACTTACAATAGCTTTCTATAAAGTTAATACATATTTTAAGATTAAATCTGCGTTCGAGTATCCCAAATTTCCACTGAAGTTAATAGGAATCTTGTATGCTAAAGGAGTGCATAATGAGGTCCAACATGTTGTATTCATTTCTCCAAATATATATTTCATTTTTCTAAAGCTTACTCCACGTGAATAATGCTAGAATAATAGCCAATACAGGTATAGGAGCCCATTCATCAAAGCACTCAAGCACATGCTTAACTTTCAACACATAGGAAGTCTCAGGGAAATTAATGGGACTATACAAATGCTTAAGCATGTATTTAAGAGCTTTCTTCTGGATTGGGCTCATAATAAGAGGGGGAAATAACTCATAAGTAGTCTTGGGCAAAATTAGATTTTTAAAAAAAAATGTTGAAAAATATTTTAAAGCATTTTTTGTTTTTTTGTTTTTTTTTGTTTTAAATTTCAGTTGTGGGAAGTTATGGGGGGTAGGCAATAGAGTTGGTCAGGCAGTTGCTTAATGACAGTAAACAATGAGATTCAAAAAGTTAAAGCTTTATAACCAGATAAGATGCAAATTAACATTGGATGTCAAAATATACTATATAAAGATCTTTAAATCCAACTAATCACACAAAATAAGAAAATGCTACTTGAGAATCTCTGTAAATTTTTATTATCTATGTTTTTTCTTCAGTTTGTGTGTGTACTATGAATGCAACATTTACCAACCTTTACTATCAAAATCTAATCCTTCTAAGCCTACATTTAAATAAGGATGCAAGCTTCAGTTCAAACTTCCAATAGTGAGGAAAATTATTTAAAAATGACATTGGCACTGTGTCTATATTCAACATAATATCAAAACCACAGTATGGTCTATTAAAATCTTTTTGGCATGTTAAACTTGGAACATAAAAAGCCAAGGGCCTGTTCTGCAAACCTTTGGTTGCATTAATAAATACTTACAGGACTCGGCCCCAAATCCTGAAGTCCTTATTAGGTTCTCACTAAGTCTTTACTCAAGCAAAATTCCCATTTGACTTCAGTAGGACTAAGAACTAAGTAAGGTCTTCAGGATTGGTCCAAACTGAATTTTGCTGTGCTTTTTTCATATTTAGACTTCAGAAATATGTATCTAACAGGAAGCATGGGAATACTACCCCATGTTTAATGTGCCATATGTTTGTCATATTCTTGAAATATATTTTTGTTATGGTGCCTAAAAGGTCAACAAACTGTGATTTAGCAAATCTAATAACTGTATCTCTCATAAATATAAAGGGAAGGGTAAACACCTTTAAATCCTTCCTGGCCAGAGGAAAAACCCTTTCACCTGTAAAGAGTTAAGAAGCTAGGGTAACCTCGCCGGGCACCTGACCAAAATGACCAATGAGGAGACAAGATACTTTCAAAGCTGGAGTGGGGTGGGGAGAGAAACAAAGGGTCGGTCTGTCTGTCTGTGTGATGCTTTTGCGGGGGCAGAACAGGAATGGAGTCTTAGAATTTAGTAAGTAATCTAGCTAGATATGTGTTAGATTATGATTTCTTTAAATGGATGAGAAATTAGACTGTGCTGAATAGAATGAATATTCTTGTCTTTGTGTCTTTCTGTAACTTAAGGTTTTGCCTAGAGGGATTCTCTGTTTTGAATCTAATTGCCCTGGAAGGTATTTACCATCCTGATTTTTACAGAGGTGATTCTTTTTACCTTTTCTTATATTAAAAATTCTTCTTGTAAGAAATCGAATGCTTTTTTCATTGTTCTTAAGATCCAAGGGTTTGGGTCTGTGGTCACCTATGCAGATTGATGAAGATTTTTATCAAGCCTTCCCCAGGCAGGGGTGTGTGAGGTTTTGGTGAGGATTTTGGGGGGGGGGGAAAGACGTTTCCAAACAAAGTTTTCCCAGTAAACCCGGACATTTGGTGGTGGCAGTGGAAGACCAAGGGCAAAGGGTAAAATAGTTTGTACCTTGGGGAAGTTTTAACCTAAGCTGGTAAAAGTAAGCTTAGGAGGTTTTCATGCAAGTCCCCACATCTGTACCCTAGAGTTCAGAGTGGGGAATGAAGCTTGACATGCTGGCAGAGCAGTGAAATCATTTTGAGGTGTGTGGTGTGTTTTGTTTTTTTTTTTTGTTTTGTTTTGTTTTTTTTTAAACCAGAAGCACAGATTTGAAAAGGAAATTTTATTTTTCCCCCCTTGGGGCTGCTGGAAAGCAGGTTAAATTGAAAACAGTTGGAGTTTTGTGGGTTTTTTGTTTTTGGTTTTTGTTTTGTTTTTTTTTTTTTCCCTCTGCTTTGGGGCCAGAGCAGAGACAAAAGGGAATTGTCTTTTGTGAGCTGGAGTTCTCTCTACCTAAAGGCAGGAGAGTTAACCTCCTGCAGGGAAATTCAACAGTCTTCATAGACCTGAAGTTTTTTGTTTGTTTTGTTTGTTTGGTTTTTTTTTCCTAAGAGCAACTAGAGGGGTTTTCTGCCTATTTGCCTGGAGCCAAAGGTGTGTGGGTTTTTTTTTTTTTTTTTGGTTTGCTTTTTTTGGATTTTTCTGTAGGCTGACAATCGTTATCAGAGAATATAGGTATCCTACTACAGCACAGCAAAATTTTACAAGCCAAGTTTTGTTTGTTTTTTATTTTTAAACCTTGGGTATAAGTTAGTTAAAAACAGAGGTAAAGATGAAAGAAACCAAGACACTACATAAATTGGAGTTAGCCAAACTGGAGGCAGTGAAAGAAGCAGAAAAAGCTCGAAGCTGCCCACAAGAGAGAAATGGAGGCAAGGGCCAAAGAACTGGAGGAGAAGGAAAAGAGAGGAAGCATGCACTGAAGATGGAGAAGGCAAAGGCTCAGCAGAATATACCAACAAACCCTAGCAATCCTTCTCCAGGTACCACTTCCCATCCCAGAAAATTCCCCACCTACAAGGCAGGCGATGATGATGAGGCCTTCTTAGAAAACTTCGGAAAGGCCTGCCTTGGGTTCAGCATCTCTACAGACCAATACATGGTAGAGCTGAGGCCGCAGCTCAGTGGACCCTTAGCTGAGGTGGTGGCTGAAATGCCTAAGAAACACATGAACCAAGGAGAAAGTCAGAATGGGGCTAACCCCCAAGCATTCCCCTCGGTGGTTCAGAGCCCTAAGGTGGAAACCAGACATGTCATTTACCTGACATGCCTACCACATTGTGAAACATTGGGATGCCTGGATATCAGGAGCAAGTGTTAAATCTCCAGAAGATTTGCACTTCCTAATGCAAATGGAGCAATTCTTAGAGGATTAGAGTTAGAATTAGAGAACCTTAGAGTTCCTGAGGAAATAGAAAGATACATACTAGATGGGAAGCACAAAATTGTAATTGAGGCGGGGGAGATTGGAGCCAAATGGATGGAGGTGGCAGAAAAGAAAAAAACTGGTTGCAGTTGGAGCGGATACCAGAAAGGACAACCTCGGACCACACCTTACTAACGGGGGCAGCCCAAGGCCCATCTACCCCCCCAAGGAACCCTCCAGCCACCTTATCGTCCCGCCACACCATTCTCCAGCAACCCACCTCGTCCCAGTGACCCATCAGCTGGACAATGTTTTAAAAGTAACAAGCCGGGGCACGTGAAGGCCAACTGCCCCAAGAACCCCAACAGATTACAGTTCGTTGCACCGGAATTGCCCCAGAGGTCCTCAGGCCCAAATACCTCACAGATACCCTTGGAGCAGAGGGAAACTGTGAGGTGTGGGTGGGAAGAAGGCCCACTGCATGGAGGGACACGGGAGCACAGGTGTCAGCTATCCATGCTTCCTTAGTGCACCCCAATTTAATCAACCCAGAGATCCAAGTGACGATTCAACCCTTCAAGTCCAACTCTTTCAATTTGCCTACAGCCAAGTTGCCTGTCCAGTACAAGGGGTGGTCAGGAATGTGGACTTTTGCAGTCTATGATGATTATCCCATCCCCATGCTTTTGGGGGAAGACTTGGCCAATCGTGTGAAGTTAGCCAAGAGGGTGGGAATGGTCCCCTGCATTCGGACTAAACCAGCCGTCACACCTAGTGCTCTTCCGGAAACTTCTACCAGGACCCGGTCAGAGGTGATGGACCCGGCCCCCAGGCCAATATCTGCAACAGCAGTAGTGGATCCAGTCCCAGAGACCCAGACAGAGCCAGGCTCAGGACTGGAACCGGCGGAACAACCCACACCAGATCCATTGCCAGCACTGAATCCAGTACTTGCAACCGCAACCCCAACCCCAGAGGGCCCCAGCAAACATGAACCGGCAGCAGCCAATAATCCTACACAAGAGGCTCAGCTGGAGCCTGAACCCCAACATAGTGCACCAGTGGAGAGCGGTTCACAGTCAACAGAAACACCTCCATCCTCTGCATTGCTTCCAGAGGGACCTAGCGTAGGTCCACAATCCAATGAGGAACTGATGTCTCCAGCATCAAGGGAACAGTTCCAGGCTGAACAGGAAGTAGATGAAAGTCTCCAGAGACCTTGGACAGCGGCATGGAGCAACCCACCGCCTCTCAGCTCTTCTAATCAATCCAGGTTTGTTGTAGAAAGAGGACTCTTGTGCAAGGAAACTTTCTCGTGGACACCAGGAAGACTGGCATCCTCAGAGACAGTTGGTAGTTCCAACTAAGTACCGGGTCAAGCTCTTGAGCTTAGCCCATGATCATCCTAGTGGCTATGCTGGGGTGAACAGGACCAAAGACCGGTTGGGGAGGTCATTCCACTGGGAGGGAATAGGCAAGGATATTTCTACCTATGTCCGGTCTTGTGAGGTATGCCAAAGAGTGGGAAAACCTCAAGACCAGGTCAAAGCCCCTCTCCAGCCACTCCCCATCATTGAAGTTCCCTTTCAGCGAGTAGCTGTGGATATTCTGGGTCCTTTTCCAAAAAAGTCTCCCAGAGGAAAGCAGTACATACTGACTTTCATGGATTTTGCCACCCGATGGCCGGAAGCAGTAGCTCTAAACAACACCAGAGCTAAAAGTGTGTGCCAGGCACTAGCAGACACTTTTGCCAGGGTAGGTTGGCCCTCTGACATCCTCACAGATGCAGGAACTAATTTCCTGGCAGGAACTATGGAAAGCCTTTGGGAAGCTCATGGGGTAAATCACTTAGTTGCCACTCCTTAACACCATCAAACAAATAGCATGGTGGAGAAGTTTAATGGAACTTTGGGGGCCATGATACGTAAATTCGTAAATGAGCACTCCAGTGATTGGGACCTAGTGTTTGCAGCAGTTGCTCTTTGCCTACAGAGCTGTACCACATCTCAGTTTAGGGTTTTCACCATTTGAACTTGTATGTCACCGTGAGGTTAAGGGACCATTACAGTTGGTGAAGCAGCAATGGGAGGGATTTACACCTTCTCCAGGAACTAACATTCTGGACTTTGTAACCAACCTACAAAACACCCTCCGAACCTCTCTAGCCTTTGCTAAAGAAAACCTACAGGATGCTCAAAAAGAGCAAAAAGCCTGGTATGATAAACATGCCAGAGAGCGTTCCTTCAAAGTAAGAGACCTGGTTATGGTCTTAAAGGCGCTCCAGGCCCATAAAATGGAAATGTCATGGGAAGGGCCATTCATGGTTCAGGAGCACCTGGGAGCTGTTAATTACCTCCTAGCATTCTCCACCTCCAACCGAAAGCCTAAGGTGTACCATATTAATTCTCTAAAGCCAGAGAATTAAAGGTTTGTCAGTTTACAGCCCAGGGAGGAGATGACGCTGAGTGGCCTGAAGGTGTCCACTATGAAGGGAAAAGTGCTGGTGGCATGGAAGAGGTGAACCTCTCCATGACCCTCTGGTGTATGCAGCGACAGCAGATCCAGGAGCTGTGCACTAGCTATGCGCCGACATTCTTGGCCACCCCAGGGCTGACTGAATGGGCATACCACTCCACTGACACAGGTAATGCTCACCCAATTAGAGCCCAACCTTACCGGGTGTCTCCTCAAGCTAAAACTGCTATAGAATGGAAGATCCAGAATATGTTACAGATGGGTGTAATCCACCCCTCTGGCAGTGCATGGGCATCTCCAGTAGTTCTAGTTCCCAAACCAGATGGGGAGATATGTTTTTGCGTGGACTACTGTAAGCTAAATGCTGTATCTCGCCCAGACAACTATTAGAGAAACTGGGATGGGCCCAGTTCATCTCTACCTTGGATTTAACCAAGGAGTACTGGCAGGTACCACTAGATGAATCTGCCAAGAAGAGGTCAGCCAAGGAAATGTCATGTCATGCTGTATGAATTTAATGTACTCCCTTTCGGGCTGCAGAATGCACCCGCCACCTTCCAAAGACATTTGTAGATGGTCTCCTGGCGGGATTAGGAGAATATGCATTCGCCTACCTTGACAATGTGGCCATATTTTTGGATTCCTGGGCAGAACACCTGGAACATCTACAAAAAGTCTTCGAGCGCATAAGGAAGGCAGGACTAATTGTTAAGGCTAAGAAGTGTCAAATAGGCCAAAACAGAGTGACTTACCTTGGACACCAGGTGGGTCAAGGCACTATCAACCCCTGTCAGGCCAAAGTGGATGCTAGCCAAAAGTGGCCTGTCCCAAAGTCAAAGAAACAGGCTAAATCCTTCTAAGGCTTGGCCGGTTATTAGACTATTTATTTATACCACAATACAGCCAAATCGCCGCCCCACTGACAGACCTAACCAAAAAGAAACAGCCAAATGCCGTTCAGTGGACCAAAGAGTGTCAGAAGGCCTTTAACCAGCTTAAAGCGACACTCATGTCTGACCCTGTACTAAGGGCCCCAGACTTTGACAAACCGTTCCTAGTAACCACAGATGCGTCAGAGTGTGGTGTGGGAGCAGTTTTAATGCAGGAAGGACCGGATCAAGAATTCCACCCTGTAGTGTTTCTCAGCAAGAAGCTGTCTGAGAGGGAAAGCAACTGGTCAGTCAGTGAAAAAGAATGTTATGCCATTGTCTATGCTCTGGAAAAGCTACGCCCATATGTTTTGTGGACAGCGTTTCCACCTGCAATCCGACCATACTGCGCTACAGTGGCTTCATACTGCCATGGGAAATAACAAAAAAACTTATTTGGTGGAGTTTAGCTCTCCAAGATTTTGATTTCAACATCCAACACATCTCAGGAGCTTCTAACAAAGTGGCTGATGCATTCTCCCATGAAAGTTTCCCAGAATCGGCTGGTTAAAATTGTCCTTGAGATGTGGAAAATATTGTTAGTCTTTATATACTTGGTAGTATATTTAGAGGTGCATGTGTCTTATTAATTCTGTTTTCTCCTAGAGCTCCAGGAAGAAATCTCAGCCAGCATTTCACCCTAGCTGTGATTTGGGGTGTGTCATAAATATAAAGGGAAGGGTAAACACCTTTAAAATCCCTCCTGGCCAGAGGGAAAAATCCTTTCACCTGTAAAGGGTTAAGAAGCTAGGATAACCTCGCTGGCACCTGACCAAAATGACCAATGAGGAGACAAGATATTTTCAAAGCTGGGGGGGGGAAGAGAAACAAAGAGTCTGTCTGTCTGTGTGATGCTTTTGCGGGGGACAGAACAAGAATGGAGTCTTAGAATTTAGTAAGTAATCTAGCTAGATATGTTAGATTATGATTTCTTTAAATGGATGAGAAATTAGACTGTGCTGAATAGAATAAATATTTTTGTCTTTGTCTTTCTGTAACTTAAGGTTTTGCCTAGAGGGATTCTCTGTTTTGAATCTAATTACCCTGTAAGGTATTTACCATCCTGATTTTTACAGAGGTGATTCTTTTTACCTTTTCTTATATTAAAATTCTCCTTGTAAGAAATTTAATGGTTTTTTCATTGTTCTTAAGATCCAAGGGTTTGGGTCTGTGGTCACCTATGCAAATTGGTGAGGATTTTTATAAAGCCTTCTCCAGGCAGGGGGGTGTGAGGTTTTGGTGAGGATTTTGGGGGGGAAAGACGGAAAACATTGTCTGGAAACCAGTAAACCCAGACATTTGGTGGTGGCAGTGGAAGTCCAAGGGTAAAATAGTTTGTGCCTTTGGGAAGTTTTAACCTAAACTGGTAAAAGTAAGCTTAGGAGGTTTTCATGCAGGTCCCCACATCTCTACCCTAGAGTTCAGAGTGGGGAAGGAACCTTGACAATATCTATGGTAGAAGACTTTTACATGGTCAAATATTAATGGTCATCACTCCATTAAATTTCATTTCAAGTTATGTAGGTAGATTCAATAATTTCTTATCAGGATATTTAGCACTTCAAAAGTGCTATGTGTTTAACACATAGCAAGTACTCAGTCCTGTAACTTTCCAACTGACAGGTAGTTTCACTCACATGAGCAGCCTCTGAAATGAATAGAACTATTTGTATGAATAAAAGTTTGCAGGCTTGGGATCATACTTTGTCAGCCAAATATTCAGCCAACTTGGCCTGAAAGTTTACATCCATAAAATTGCTCATGCAGCTGTTTCTGCATATATTGGGCAAAATCCTGGCCCCACTGAAGGCCCTGGCAAAATTTCTGACTTCAGTAGGGGAAGGATTTCACTCAGTCTGCTTGTCTATACAAATAAAGTAATTGCAGATGCAAAAATGAAACCACTTATTGACAATGTCTCCTTTTGCTATTTCACCAGCATAATAGAGCAATCATGGTAGAAGGATTTTCTGTACTTGTACCAGTGCCTTAGAAGATGAAACCTTGTATATTTTAACATTGTAGGCCCCCCTTTTTTTTTTCCTGATCTTGTATAGTAGTGCTATATGAGACTCTTTTGGAAGTGAAGAGGGACAATAGGTGTGTAGGATTGCATACCACTATTTATGCTTTTATTTTGTTTGCACTGCTACATTAGGATTTGTATTGAATTTGAGTTCTAGGAGCATATTTAGACTTGTATTCAGAGATAAAGTTTCTGTGTGTGTTAAAACTTTAGTTTGATAGATTTGTAGCAAAATCATTGTCTCCACTTTATTTCTGTGGAGGAATGGGGGAAAAAAAGTTCTATCATTAAATTGAACACATCACTGGAAACCTGACATTTTTTTGTCCTCCAGGATAAGAGTGATTTGTCTCATTACAAGAAGTTGTGACTCCTGGATCATAGAGCAGGAGCCGTTACAATTATAATTTATTTTTGTATTAGCATGGACCTATGAGTTCCAGAAATGAAGTTGAAATACCAAAGCCATTTCAGAAGCGAAAATTAAAAATCCCCACGGTGTGTATCTGTGTACATAGTACCTCTGAAGCGTTTCAGACTATCAAATACGAACATTTGTTTATCTTGCACCCCAAAAATTCAGAAACGTCATATGTAAATAGAAAATGATTTAGTGGGAGCTACATGTTATGTATATGGCATCTCTGAGTTTTAGAACATCTTGATATTAAAAAAACAATCAGTTAAGTGATTACTCACTGTGCACATCTCTAGTTGAGTTGTCTGTCTTAGAGAATCATATGGTTCTTAGGTAGGTAAGGTCATTTTCATGTACTTCTAGAGTCTTCAGACCATAAAATCTTAGTTTAAAATGTATATTTGGAACCCACAAAGAATTAAGGACTAGGGTCCTTCTACCTCTAGCCCAAAGAAAGGGCCCAGTTCAATTGTGCTACTGCAGGAACAGCAGCGGGAACTCTGCCTGGCCTTCTGAGAACAGAGATCTGCAACTGCCCCTTACCAATAGCATGTTGTTGTCCTCTGTGCCAGCTCAGACGCCCCAAAGGCAAAAGCATCCTCCATCTCTATTCACTTACTTTCCACATATCTGATGAAGTACTAGGCATGCAGCCCCTGTTTTCCCTTCCCCATAATGCTTGCAGAGAAATGCAGGAAAACTATTCAGGGTGTGAAAGGTATTACTTTGATGAAGGCTATGTGATCATATAGGTCAAGCTACAATATGGTCCTAAGAGTTTTGATTGGGGATGCGGCCACCTGCCAGAAAATGCTGACATAAAATCCATTCTAATATTCCAGTCACTAACGTGCAAACAATTCTGGACTCTGCCAGCTGTAAGATGTGCCAATCAGTTAGAACATGACAGACATGCATCATAATTCTGAACATTGCCAACATCTGTCTTTTTACTCCATGCCTAGATAATCTGTGTGTGTGTCTGTATGTGTGTGCGTAACAAAAGAGTTTGCACAGCAATAAATGTACTGCTTAAGGCTCAGATTTCATCACTTTTTTGCCCCCCACTCCTCCTCCATAGACATGAAAGACCATAAAAAGCAGCAGAACTTGCCACATTTTTTGTATGCAGTGTTGTAGCTGTGTTGGTCCAATGATGTTAGAGAAGCAAGTGGTGAAGTAAAATATATTATATAAAATCAATTTCTGTTTGTGAGAGAGACAAGCTTTTGACTTTCCACAGAGCTCTTCTTCAGGCCTCGGTGTGTTCTTGGGGTGGCTATCCCATTCCACCACTCATGCTGCTGTGACCACACTTTTATTTTTAGTGCACTAGCTCGGTCAGCATTTGCGCAGACATTCAAGCTGGAAATTACACCTCCAGCTCCAATGTATACATACTTGGAAGCAGGACTGCAGCTAGTGCCTTAACAAGTATGCAGAGCCATTAGCCAAAACTCCTGTGTGTTTGGTGGTTGGGGGAGGTGAGTTAGAAGTTGGTGGGGGGTGGATGATGGGTATTCTTTATACAGCCAAAGTTGTTGCTATGTACTCATCATGGATGATTCTATTCTCCGTAGAGATCTATTATACATTTACTTGAGGTTTTGCTCAGTCCTTCAGGAATATGCCATACTTGTGATGAGTGGGCTACTAAATGGATGTTTCTTTTTAAAGTCAGCTGTTTTAGCTAACATACCCAGGACCATGTTTCTGTGCTAGCGGGCTCCATTGTAAGATCAGGGCCAAGTCCCTTGCTGAGTGTCTCCTTCAGGGAGCTGACTCCCACTGGAAACAGTATGAAGACTAACAGTATATGTTCAAATAATTGTGGGAAGTCATTTTCCTGTTTTACATGTGTGCAGCTGAAAAAGTGATGCTTTTTCAAAGGATTCAATAATTATGAAATGAGTTGGGGCTACCAGTCTTTCTGGGCAGGAAATATTTTGTGTATATATAGAAGCTATTAGGGATTTTGTACACAGTTAATTTTAATGGGAATTTTCAATGTATTGTAGCTGGCACTTCTGGTTCCATATTCTTCAACATTTCTGAACAGAAGCACCTAGAGATCATTTTTTAACCAATGTAGTCCAAATTGTTTTAACACTTATGTAATGTACTTAAAACCAATATAAAATTTTGGTAAACTCATTTATTAAACAGTAAGGTGAATTATCAGAAGGAGAGAGATTCAAACAGACTAAACTAGACAATTCATGTCCATATGCTTATTTGTAAACAGTAGAGAAGTCTTCAAGGGAAAAATCATAAATCCATCTATCAGAGTCACACATGATGAAATCGTATTACAATATCTTATCACCCCTGGGTTGAGACTGAAACTCTGAAAACATGACTGCTCTTCCTTAAGGGCCACAAATATGCTGAGCAATGTGGTTCTACTGGGAGTTGTGGAGGATGCTCAAACCTGAGTATCTTTATTACATTTTTTTGTGCTAATGTACAGTTCAGTAAGCCTGTTGCTTAGTCACATTCAATGAGCATTTTAGCCAGGACGAACAAGACCCAATCCTGGAGTCCTTACTCAAGCAAAACTCCAATGGTAGGCAGGACTGGATGCTTGATTAACCCTTGGCATAAATCAGAGTTCTGATCCCCTCGTAGCATAAAGTCATCTGGATTTATAAACAATCTGCTGCCACCTGCCTTATGTGAGAGGGACAGGACAGAGTAAAGTTGGAGGATGTGTGGCCAAGAGATTCAATGTTTCAGTGCACACCCTTTGTAGCATCTGGCAGTAGGGCTCTTATGGAGACATGAATGGAAACTAAAATTGCCCCTGACTCACTGAACCTCCAAGAAGATGGCAGGTATAAAATGATCAAAACTTCTCGGGAATATGACTCCTCCCTGGAGTCAATGGGCCTGTTTTAGTTATGTGCAATTTACATATTCATTCTCCTCCTGCAATGAATAACTCGTTGGATCAAACCCAATCTTTAATTCAACTACTGTAACCCCATTGATTTCAATTTCAAATAATTTTGAGGACTAAAATTATCACCAACAATAATCTTTCCATAAAACATGAGACATACATTCCTAAACAGTGACAAGGAAACATCTTCCTTATAGAAATCAAACCAACTGCTAAGGCAAACTGACAAGCAACATAACAACTTAGTCTGTTAGAGTTACAGTTGACACCAAAATATGCATTAGAAGGAATAAAGAAGAAGAGGGAATAAACAGATATGTCTGCTTGCTTGGGAATTCAGAGTTTCAAGGGGAAAAATATATTTAATTAGGAGAAGGAAAATAGGAAGAAATACCCTCCCTTACTTTTTTTCCCCCCTGCATGTTTTTCTTTAAACTCCTTGACAAGAGTATCTATAGGTTGAATTTAGCCCTCGATGCTTTACCTTTCAATTCTTCATACAGAGATCTACACTGATATTTTTTTTGTTTTGTTTTTTCTATATCTTAACCTGTTCCTCAAGGTCATCAAAAGTGACCAGTAGGTATTTAGGAACTGCTTCAATTTGCCTCCATGGGATTTTGTTCCCCAAATGTTCTAAAGATCATCCTTTTTCTGATACAAGAGGTATTTTATCAACTAATATGAGTGCTTAAAAAGCACTTCAGGAATAACCCATACGTCTTGGGAACTTATCTATTTTGTACAGTAGTTGTGGGTTTCAGGTATCTAAAGTTGCCTAACCTGAATGGAAGCTACCCACATAATTTTTGTTTATACATTTTGTGCATTTAATGTGCACCCCTTGTTCTAGTTACTCTCCACCTCTTGTTTGAGAAATGCTGAATAGTTGTGCACATATGTAAATGTACGCATCCTTTCTGTAAATGTTTTGTGAAGCAGTTTAGAAATGTACTTGCATGAAATGTTTCAAATATCTAGCCATAAGAGTTACATTGGCATGTGCTAAAATATCTTGAATCAAGCAGAAATGCTAGGAAAAATGAACCTTGGATTAGAAATGTCCGAGGTATTCATTGTATTGGAAGGAAAGATGAAAATGTGCTGATACCTTTGTTCCATGGTAATATCATTAGATAATGGATTGAGGGGATTGTGATTTAGATTGTGTGTATGTGCAAACAGCAATGAATCCTACCAGTGCATTAGGATTTGCCAATATAGTGTTCTGAGCATTGTCTTCCTAAGGCTGAGATCCTCTCCTCTGCACAAAGCCTGAGTAAATGGGCTTTCTGCAAGCAAGTTCTATAGGAGAAAAAACTGCTCCAGCTCTGGCCTGCAGAGTGGCAATTAAGATGCTCTATGGTCAGTACTACAGCATACGGGCTTTCTGAGCCTCTATATCAACTTTACTTTTTAACATAATGTAGGAATTTGGCTTGTGGGACTCTGAGGGTGGGATTCACTTGTCACCCCGCATGTCCTTTTGTCCACCCCCTACTTCCCAAGTCCCCTCTATGGTATAGTAGATTCCCATGGAACTCAGTTGGGGAGTGCAGATACCATACATGGATCTTCTGCATTCTGTCCTGCATGGTGGCAGTGTACCTCTTCATCAGCTTTTGGGCTATGCATGTTGCACAACAACAAAGTAAGCAGATTTTGAGCTGAACAAAGCACACAGATTGGTAGGGGTATGGAGAGCAAGATTATAGTTTGTACACAAGGTGCTGCTACTGCAGTTTGCAACCTATTTTTGAGCTGGTCTCATTCCTCCTTAGTTTCTGGAGGTAGTAGTGACATGCTGAAAGTTGAAGACTTCTGGAAAGTCCATGAAATATAGGAGTAGGTGATCTGGGAATGAAACTTCGTGGCTATGCAGCTATGACACCATTTCTTCTAATTTATTCAGCTCATTACTAAATTATAGTGATTGTTTCTTTATTCATTTGCTCCAACTCCTCAGACAGAGACAAACATCTACAAGATCTCTATCGAGCATTCTTACAACTACAATACCCACCTGCTGAAGTGAAGAAACAGATTGACAGAGCCAGAAGAGTAGAAGTTACCTACTACAGGACAGGCCCAACAAAGAAAATAATAGAAACCACTAGCCATCACCTTCAGCCACCAACTAAAACCTCTCCAACGCACCATCAAGGATCTACAACCTATCCTGAAGGACAACCCATCACTCTCACAGATCTTGGGAG
This sequence comes from Dermochelys coriacea, assembly GCF_009764565.3. Lineage (NCBI taxonomy): Eukaryota > Metazoa > Chordata > Testudines > Dermochelyidae > Dermochelys > Dermochelys coriacea. The sequence goes on from NC_050069.1 coordinate 201,463,506, forward strand.
ACAGGCCAGTCCTTGCTTACAGACAGCCCCCAACCTGAAGCAAGTACTCTCCAGCAACCACAAAACAGAACCACTAATCCAGGAACCTATCCTTGCAACAAAGCCCATTGCCAACTGTGTCCACATATCTATTCAGGGGAAACCATCATAGGACCTAATCGCATCAGCCACACTATCAGAGGCTCATTCACTTGCACATCTAGCAATGTGATATATGCTATCATGTGCCAGCAATGCCCCTCTGCCATGTATATTGGTCAAACTGGACAGTCTCTATGTAAAAGAATAAATGGACACAAATCAGACGTCAAGAATTATAACATTCAAAAACCAGTAGGAGAACACTTCAATCTCTTTGGTCACTCGATTACAGACCTAAAAGTGGCAATTCTTAAAAACAAAAAACTTCAAAAACAGACTTCAACAAGAGACTGCTGAATTTGAATTAATTTGCAAACTGGATACAATTAACTTTAGGCTTGAATAGAGAGTGGGAATGGATGAGTCATTACACAAAGTAAAACTATTTCCCCATGTTTATTCCCCCCCCCCCCCCACACACACAGTGTTCCTCAGACATTCTTGTCAACTGCTGGAAATGACCTACCTTGATTATCACTACAAAAGGTTTCCCCCTGCCCCCCCACTCTCCTGGTGGTAATAGCTCACCTTACCTGGTCACTCTTGTTACAGTGTGTATGGTAACACCCATTGTTTCATGTTGTCTGTGTATATAAATCTCCCCACTGTATTTTCCACTGAATGCGTCTGGTGAAGTGAGCTGCAGCTCACGAAAGCTTATGCTCAAATAAATTTGTTAGTCTCTAAGGTGCCACAAGTCCTCATTTTCTTTCTTTATTCAAGCTCCTAGATGCAATATTCTGACTCCATCGTGCACATTCTTTTTAGTAGAGCATCTTTCTAATCTTTCAAGAATGTCCCCAACTAGCAGTAGCAGAAGAGGCATGTTTTCAGAATTCTGACTCCTTTGCAGTACGTATCCCTCTGCCAAAGGAAAAGAAACTCTATCCCAAGCACAGAGAAATGGTATCACAAATTCATATACAGTCATACATGCCTAACCTTTTCCCACTTAACCACATTTGCTTTTTTTTTTTTTTTAACATTCTGCATAGATTGGTGTCCTCCTAATAATCAAATTCACTTTAAGCAATGTGAAAACATACTTTTTAAAATTTTTCTTTAAACACCAGCGTGTGCAGGGATACATTTTTTTTTCCTGCTGGTATAATATAACTTTATACCACTTTGCCAGGGAAAATAAATCAAGTGAATGCATGAAAATGTTATGTACATATTGAATTAAAAATTAACGAACAGAAAACGCACACAAAAGCAAATCAAAACACACTTCTAGTTCTACATCAAAAAAGTGAAAGTATGACCGATCAAAGACTCATTTGTACTCTTCTCTACTGTCACAGAGGTGCTCTTCTTCTCCATCACACCTTCTGTTAAGCTATATTTTGATTAAATATGGATAATCATATGGCCCTCTATCTCATATATACCACACTGTACAAAAATATTCTAGAGTGTAGGAGGGCTCCTGCCCTTTTCATTCCCTCAAAAGCAAAATATAATCTTTTTAAAGGGGGTAATCAACTTCCCCCCGCCATGGAAATTTCCACAATATCTTATCTCATTATACAAGACAAATTTAAGTATATGTGGTCTCTGTTTGGTGGTGGTGGTGGTGTGTGTTTGTTTTTTTTTTTCCTGGTCCTGTTTTTCCTTTATCCTTTTTTTTTCTTTCCAAGTATTTCAGTATATTAATTCTATCTAACTTGCTACAATATTTTTCCTTTCTACTCCCTTTCTAAGCTATCTACAACATCCCTTTACAATGACTCAACAGCACTTCTCCAATCTCCTTTTTAAAGTTATTCTTAGGGCTTGTCTTCACTTAGGTCCTGTCTACACTACAGGGGAAATTTGATCTTAGCTACGCAATTTGAGTTACACAAATAGTATCACTCCAAAATAGCTAAAATCTACTTACGGTGTAGTACACACTACATGATGTCGATGGGAGATGCTCTCCCCTTAACTCCTTCTACTTTTCTCAATCTGGTGAAATACAGGAGTCAATGGGAGAGCAATCTGTGGTTGATTTAGTAGATCTTCACTAAATCCACTAAATCGACTGCCGATGCATTGATCACCACTCATCGATCCTGTGGTAAGGGCTTGTCTACACTTACTGGGGGATCGATGAGTGGTAATTGATGCATTAGCAGTCAATTTAGCGGGGTCTAGTGAAGACCCTCTATATCAACCACAGATCACTCTTCCCTCAACTCCTGTTCTCCACCGGATGGAGAAGAGTCGGGGAAGTCGCCATTGTGTAGTGTGGACCCCCCAGTAAGTAGATCTAAGCTACGTTGATTTGAGTTACGCTATTCACGTAACTCACATTGCGTAGTTTAAATTGAATTTCTCCTGTAGTGTAGGCAAGGCTTAAGTGAAGACAAGCCCTAAAAATAATTTTAAAAAGGAGACTGGAGAAGTGCTGTTGAATCATAGTACAGGGATGCCCTCCTTTCTAGTTGGGTTATTGAGTTTATGCTTTTTTAAAAAAAACCTCCTTTTTGATATTCAGTCTTACAAGAATGAGGACATTAAAGATAGGGCAACAAAGTTATGATGATAATGATCCCTTAATATCTTTCTCCATGAAATTGGTGCAGTAATGGACAAACAGACTGAATACAGTGTCACAAAAAAATTGGTGGATCCTTAAAGGAGAGTTCATTTTCTTTAAATATAAAAGTCACTGGGACTTCTACGTGCCCTGTGCCTACAACCCACCATGACTAGTAAGAAAGTTTTCTCAAATGCTTGCTGAGAGGAGTATCTGCTGGTTTCTTGAAGTAGAGCAATTTTTAACACCAGCTGCGGCCCATCTTTTCGGTGCTGCTACAGTAAATATTATAATTTCGCACACAGGTATAAACACACAAGAAGGAATATAAACAAAAATTATACACCATACAAAGAAAAGGAGTACTTGTGGCACCTTAGAGACTAACAAATTTATTAGAGCATAAGCTTTCGTGAGCTACAGCTCACTTCATCGGATGCATTTGGTGGAAAAAACAGAGGAGAGATTTATATATATATATATATACACACACACACACACACACACACACACACAGAGAGAGAACATGAAACAATGGGTTTATCATACACACTGTAAGGAGAGTGATCACTTAAGATAAGCCATCACCAGCAGCAGGGGGGGAAAGGAGGAAAACCTTTCATGGTGACAAGCAAGGTAGGCTAATTCCAGCAGTTAACAAGAATAGCAGAGGAACAGTGGGGGGTGGGGTGGGGTGGGGGGGGGAAGAAAAACCATGGGGAAAGAGTTTTACTTTGTGTAATGACTCATCCATTCCCAGTCTCTATTCAAGCCTAAGTTAATTCTATCCAGTTTGCAAATTAATTCCAATTCAGCAGTCTCTCATTGGAGTCTGTTTTTGAAGCTTTTTTGTTGAAGGATAGCCACTCTTAGGTCTGTAATGGAGTGACCAGAGAGATTGAAGTGTTCTCCAACTGGTTTTTGAATGTTATAATTCTTGACGTCTGATTTGTGTTCATTCATTCTTTTATGTAGAGACTGTCCAGTTTGGCCAAGGTACATGGCAGAGGGGCATTGCTGGCACATGATGGCATATATCACATTGGTAGATGCGCAGGTGAACGAGCCTCTGATAGTGTGGCTGATGTGATTAGGCCCTATGATGGTATCCCCTGAATAGATATGTGGACAGAGTTGGCAACGGGTTTTGTTGCAAGGATAGGTTCCTGGGTTAGTGGTTCTGTTGTGTGGTGTGTGGTTGCTGGTGAGTATTTGCTTCAGATTGGGGGGCTGTCTGTAAGCAAGGACTGGCCTGTCTCCCAAGATCTGTGAGAGTGATGGGTCGTCCTTCAGGATAGGTTGTAGATCCTTGATGATGCGTTGGAGAGGTTTTAGTTGGGGGCTGAAGGTGATGGCTAGTGGCGTTCTATTATTTTCTTTGTTGGGCCTGTCCTGTAGTAGGTGACTTCTGGGTACTCTTCTGGCTCTGTCAATCTGTTTCTTCACTTCAGCAGGTGGGTATTGTAGTTGATGAAATCAATGTAGTGCAAGTAAATCCGCACAGACACACCCCTAGAACCCTGACCTGGGGTATTCTGTGTCTGTGCGGATTTACTTGCGCTACATTGATGACATCTTCATCAGCTGGACCCATGGAAAAGAAGCTCTTGAGGAATTCCACCATGATTTCAACAATTTCCATCCCACCATCAACCTCAGCCTGGACCAGTCCACACAAGAGATCCACTTCCTGGACACTACGGTGCTAATAAGCGATGGTCACATAAACACCACCCTATATCGGAAACCTACTGACCACTATTCCTACCTACATGCCTCTAGCTTTCATCCAGATCATACCACTCGATCCATTGTCTACAGCCAAGCTCTACGATATAACCGCATTTGCTCCAACCCCTCAGACAGAGACAAACACCTACAAGATCTCTATCATGCATTCCTACAACTACAATACCCACCTGCTAAGTGAAGAAACAGATTGACAGAGCCAGAAGAGTACCCAGAAGTCACCTACTACAGGACAGGCCCAACAAAGAAAATAACAGAATACCACTAGCCATCACCTTCAGCCCCCAACTAAAACCTCTCCAACGCATCATCAAGGATCTACAACCTATCCTGAAGGACGACCCATCACTCTCACAGTTCTTGGGAGACAGGCCAGTCCTTGCTTACAGACAGCCCCCCAATCTGAAGCAAATACTCACCAGCAACACTATCAGAGGCTCGTTCACCTGCGCATCTACCACTGTGATATATGCCATCATGTGCCAGCAATGCCCCTCTGCCATGTACCTTGGCCAAACTGGACAGTCTCTACGTAAAAGAATGAATGAACACAAATCAGACATCAAGAATTATAACATTCAAAAACCAGTTGGAGAACACTTCAATCTCTCTGGTCACTCCATTACAGACCTAAGAGTGGCTATCCTTCAACAAAAAAGCTTCAAAAACAGACTCCAACGAGAGACTGCTGAATTGGAATTAATTTGCAAACTGGATAGAATTAACTTAGGCTTGAATAGAGACTGGGAATGGATGAGTCATTACACAAAGTAAAACTCTTTCCCCATAGTTTTTCTCCCCCCCCACCCCCCCCACCCCCCACTGTTCCTCTGCTATTCTTGTTAACTGCTGGAATTAGCCTACCTGCTTGTCACCATGGAAGGTTTTCCTCATTCCCCCCCCTGCTGTTGGTGATGGCTTATCTTAAGTGATCACTCTCCTTACAGTGTGTATGATAAACCCATTGTTTCATGTTCTCTGTGTGTGTGTGTATATAAATCTCTCCTCTGTTTTTTCCACCAAATGCATCCGATGAAGTGAGCTGTAGCTCACGAAAGCTTATGCTCTAATAAATTTGTTAGTCTCTAAGGTGCCACAAGTACTCCTTTTCTTTTTGCGAATACAGACTAACACGGCTGCTACTCTGAAACCTATACACCATACAGTTACCTTACCACTCAGCCTAGTCCTGAGCCGATTTCAGAGCTATTTGTGCCTTTTACTAGTAACCTATCACATTTTTTTAATGTACTTTTTCTTGCATGCAAAATGTGTTTACTTTTTTGTGTCTGTAATTTACTAAACAGCACCTGTTGACTTTAAACAAACACAATTTCCAGAAAACTTTACACTTCCAGAAATCAAAGCAAAAATTAAGAATATTGACCAGCTCTGGGAATCAAATGATTGTTTTGTTAAAAATATTTAAGGCCACAGCCAAAGTAAGCGGAGGCTCATAGGGGGACATTCCAAAATTCCACTAAAGCAGTGAGTGATCTAATGGGGATGATTATCACACAGTCTGTATGAGAGAATTTTTTAACTAACAGGCAGTCATGTTCGGTTGCTTGCCACTGAGGCTTGGGGGAATTATGTAGAACAAATATTGTCAATGGGAAGGGATAGGTAAAAGGTGTTTTTCTTTAAAGGGAGTGTAGGAGCATTTGGGAGCTGAGGGAGAAGGGTTATGAAGTGAGCTGTAGCTCACGAAAGCTTATGCTCAAATAAATTTGTTAGTCTCTAAGGTGCCACAAGTACTCCTTTTCTTTTTGCGAATACAGACTAACACGGCTGCTCCTCTGAAACCTGTTGAGTTACCTGTGGGTGTGGAAGGGTCCTAGCCCTGGAAACCTACTCCAGTTGATTGTGTCCCTCTCTTCCACTCGTATATCTCTTCCTCTAGTTAAAGCTGAATTTATGCCTTAGCTGCCTCTCCGCTGGCAAGCATTGTGGAACCTCCCAATGAAGCTGTTGTGTGCCATGAAGGCAGTCAAGCGTGGGCCCCTTAAAACTCTGCTTTTGGGCTCTCCTGGCTGCACTTGGGGCAGCCAAGTCCCAAATTAAGCTTTCAAGGTAGAGCATCCCTTTACAACCAGGGGCTTCCAAAATTGCCCTCGGGGTAACCTGTGCCTCCTTCAGGGTGAAGGTAAGCTCCAGTTTTGCTCTGTGTTCTTTGCTGGCCTATAACTCCGTGGGTGTTTGTGGGAGCATGCCCTTAAATGAGGATCGGCACTATCTGGTGATCATGGGAGTTGGGGGTCTCCGTGCTGCATGGCTGGCTATTGACGGGGGCGGGGGGGGGGGACCCGGGGAGCTGTGGCTGGGGGCACAGAGGGGGATGCCCACCAGGCTCTCCTTCCTGGAGGAGCTCAGAGGCCAGTGCTGGGGCCGGGGCCTTGCGTGCGGCAGGGGCGTCTGAGACAAGAGGATGGCCGCGGTTATCACCCCAGAGGAGGAAGCTAGCCGCTGAGCCCTGGCACTGCTGTCAAGGCGCCCGCCTCCCTCCCTCCCCCGCGCGAGGGCTAGCGCCGTCCCGGACCCCAGCGAGCCCCTGGCACGTCGGTGGTTTTGTTTAGGCCGGTCTCCGCGGCGCTCGGGGGGAGGCGGGGAGCAAGTTGCAAGGCGCTGAGCCCGGGCCCCGCCGCCCCTGAGAGGGCACCGCGCCGAGTGCCCGGGAGCCGGGCAGCGGCCAGCCCGCCCGCTGCTGATTGACATCCCGGCCGGAGAGGAGGCGGGACCGCCGGGACCACTCTGCACGAGCGGCTGTGAAGCTCCCCCCCCGCCCCCGGCATCTCTCCTCCCGAGGCTGGTGCCTGTCTCCCCTGTGCGCGTCAGTCCCAGGCTGCTCGCCCTCCTCCCTGCGTGGCTGGTTCGGCGGGCAGGAGCGGGCAGCCTCCGGGAGGATGAAGAGCTCAGCTGGGGGCAGAAGGGCAAAGCTGCCAGGAGCTAAATGCCAGCCCAGGAACGGTAAGTGTGGGGGGGCCCCGGCTCCGCCTTTCCCAACGTGGGCTGCCCGCGTCTCTGTGCCTGACGGGGGGGAACGACCCTCCCCATCCTCTCCATTTCCTGGGGGCAGCGAGCCGAGGCGGGTAGAGATTCCAGGTCTCTCCTTAGCGAAGCCGCAGCAGCGGGTGCTGTTTATTTTTTTCCTGTGTGGAAAGGTGCAAAGACAGTTGCCACCCTTCTTCTTTGAGGTGAGTAATAATAAAGTGCTGGTATGTGGCGGGGAGGGGAAGGGTTAAAGTGTTGAGGTCTGTGCGGAGCGTTATTACTTATTTTGTCGCTCAGAGAATCGGGGGTAATGTCTGTATTACAAGCTGTCCTGGGACAGGCCTGTGATCAAACTCCTTTAAGCTGTTCCTCGTGCATTTCATTTACTCCAGCCTAAGGCTGGACGGGAAAAACAGTGTTCCCATGTCTTTTGACATCTTGTTTTGACAGTGGGTTTTTTACTTGATTCAGAAGGATTTTTAAAGGTATTTATGGACCGGCAAACTTCAATAAATCTGGAAGGAGCCCTTCAAACTCTTATTGGCTCACATATTAATGATCTTAATGTCTGGAAAGCATTTTTTTAAAACACTCATCTTGTGTTGTTACTTGAAAGCAGATGCATATTTCAAGGGCTAACAGTTCTTTAGAAAGCAGCTCCACACTTTGGAAATATAGGCAGTGAGCAGTTTTATATGAGCTATCGAAAATAAGAGGTCAGGTTTATAACCGTCATTTACTGAATGGTGAATTCCTTTACCCAAAGACAAATCTGTTAAGTACCATTTCCGATGAAGTGAGCTGTAGCTCACGAAAGCTTATGCTCTAATAAATTTGTTAGTCTCTAAGGTGCCACAAGTACTCCTTTTCTTTTTGAGAATACAGACTAACACGGCTGCTACTCTGAAACATTTCCTTACTGTAACACTTGGCTGTCAAAGTTGTCTGTTTTGATGAACAAAGCCAACGGTTTATTGATACAGGTCAGATTGTTTTGAATTCTGCCTAGAATTCCTTGTAGTGGTTCATTGTCAGTGGGGTTTTAAAACCACTATTTGGCCTAAATTAGATAAGTGTGTTTGTATAAATCCAGTGTATCTAACCACAAAAGCCAAAAATGGACCACTTAAATTATGCAGATGCAGCTTAACATGTCACATTTTACAATAATTTGTGCTGTTTGTTGCCAAATGTCTTTGCCAGAAAGTAACTTTGGTGCTATTCCAATGGAGATCACTAGGCAGCCTTAAGTATTCTGTCACAGATGTATTGTACAGTGCAAGAATAGCTACACTGGTAATGACAGTGTCATAATGAGTGAGAACTTAGTGGTATTAAGTGTGTTTTGTTGAAGACAGTGGTTGTTCTGAAACTTAAATGCATGCTGTCAACCTGAGACCTAGTAGTCATTTAAAAATGAAAATTAAAAGTTGTTTCTGGTATTATACCTGAACCAGAATCCTTCTGCCAATAATCGTGGTTTTACAATCACATATATTTTCTCTCTGCCCTGTTTTTCACAAACTGAAAATATAGCCAGAGTATATACGACTACATCTGAGAAACTCTGGAAAATGTGCATGAAATGCTATCAAGTTTACAAAGTAACCATATAAATACATCAAACATTCTTAATCTCTTTCAATTACAATAATTTAAAATGTTACTTGTCAAGCAGTAGTGGAAAAATTCAAAGTAGTGATGTTTTTTAAGTTGGTAGTATCCCTTTAAGTTGTGAGACCCCAGTATGCATGGATATTATGTAATAACCAACCACACAGGGTGAAATCCTGGCCTTATTGAAGTCAAGAGGAGTTTTGCTAGAACCAGAATGGCTCAAAAGGGAGTGTACTAGCTATGTAATCTGAGCCACACTCAAGCACCGGGAGTTCAAATCCAGTCATAGATAGAACTCTGAAATAAATAATGGGAGTTTTGCCATTGACTTCAGTAGAGCCAGGATTTCACCCACAGATTTTATTATGAGCATCATGAGGCCAAGCTGAGAGCCTTTGGCTAATGTTGTGTGCCATTATGACAAAGTGTATATTTACTAGACTATGTTAGTGTGATTTAAAACAGTTTTTAAATTACTTTACAATAAACTAGATATTTTAAATAAGAATTTTATAACTTCTGATCTGTTTTGGTTCTAATATAAAACACAAAATAGTGTAATGTTTATCAGTCAGTCTGAGAGAACCCTTTCTTAATACATGTGTTATGTAAAATCCATGCACCCCTAAGGTATTGTATAAATAGTAATAGCAATAAATAATGTTTAATATTAAACTACAGTGTAGTGGAGCACATCTGTTTTGTATCTTATTTCATTTTCAATGGTATTTTAAAAAGACAATAATTCTTTCTGCTGCCTTCAGTTGGAAAGGTACATCAGTTTTATTTATGTAAAGCATTTGTTGTATACTAACAGCCCCAAATGATAGCAAAGACAAATGTTAGGATAATTTGTATGATCTAATGCTAATTATGTGGTGCACTGAGTACTAGAAAATGTGTGTTCAAAAATCTTAGAATGTTGTTCTAGGACACTTTTTTAAAATTTTAAATCTTCAGCTTCAAAGAAACACTATTTTCTAAGTGAAGCATTCTCAGATAAATGTTAGCATCTCTTAAGAATACTGATTATTTCTCTGTCAGTATAATGAAACTACTTAAAATGCTTAGGTTACAAAGAATACAGGAATTACAAAGAGGCAAGCAGGATGTGTATGCACACACAGATATATAAAAATGCAATCTTGTAAATTGTTATAAATATATAGATTGTGACATTAGTTTAAACATATATAATGTATGTTTGTTTGTGTGTCTGCATGTATTCAAATAACATTGCAATTTGTACTTGTTCCAATAATTTTATGTATTTATTTATTTTTTTTAGCAGCAAACAGACTTGGACAGTTGGCTCATTGGTGCATGCATAGAATTATCATAATGGTATTTGTAGAGGTCCTGTGGGAAACAAGTACCAGTCACATCTCAGAGTAGGAAAGGGAGCTATTAGGAAGTTGGAAAATCATGCTGTTTCTTCCTGTTCTTTTCTCTTGTTTTGCTGTGAAGCAAAAACCATTGGCCATAAACTCAGTTGGTGTAAATTGTCTTGGCTGTCTTGATCTCAGTGGATCTATTCCACTTTATACCACCCAAGGATGTGGCCCAATATGCCTATGTACCTTTGGATTCAGAGAAATTTGTCTGATTTTTCTTCTGCTAGTTAGAAACTCTTTGCCAAATTTTCATTTGAAGGCTCCAATTTTCCTGTGAGATGCTGAGCACCTTCAATTGTCAATGATCCTACTAGGAACTGAGAAAACTCAGCACCTCATAGAATCAAGCCATAAACACTCAATAACTCAACACTCAAAAAATTCCCCTTCTCTGTATAAGCAAGCACATGCTGTTTTATTATGGAGCAACTCATTACCAAATGTGCATGGGTAAAGCATAGAAATAATAGAAATGTAGGACTGGGAGGGACCTTGATAGATTATCTAATCCAGTCCCCTGCACTGAGACAGGACTAAATATTATCTAGACCATCCCTGACAGGCATTTGTCTAATCTGTTCTTAAAAATCTCCAGTGACACAGATCCCACAACCTCTGTTGGTAATTTGTTCCAGTGCTTAACTACCCATATAGTTAGGAATTTTTTCCTTATGTCTAACTTAAATCTCCCTTCCTGCAAATTAAGCCCATTAGTTCTTGTCTTGTCCTCAGTGGTTAAGGAGAACAGTTTTACTCCTGGAGGAATTCTGTGCCACTGTGTGCATGCAGAATTCATGTCAACTGCAGATTTCTTTGCTTGCCCGCAGAAAAATGACTTCTGACGGGGAAGCAAAGGGAAGCCGCAAGAGTCACCATGCACCCGTCCCCAGAAGTGCAGACACATCATTTCAGGTTTACGGAGAAGCTTGCAGAGAGGCAAGTCACTGTGTGTGTCTGTGGAGCAGGTGCTGGGGACACCCTGGCCTGTGGCTTCTACTCTGCATAGGGTTCAACTGCTAGTCCTGGTTGGGTTGGAGCGAGTGAAGATGGGACTTCCTCTTTCCCTGCAAGGAGTGGCCGGGCCTGGGACCCGGTTAGACCCTTCCCTAGAAACCTCCCCTGGTTGCAGAAAGCTCCAACCCCACCCCACTTGCTTCCTGCCCCCATTGCTCCTCAGCCACAGGGGAGGGGTCACTGTATGGGGAACTGCTCCCCTGTCTACCCAACCCCTATGTCCTCCCCCATACCTAAGCCCTCCCACCAAGCCTCACTCTGCACCCAGAACCCCACCACTGAGCGTTAGTCCCTGCATTTGTAGCCCCCCCAGTAACCATCCCCTGTCAAGCTCCACCCCCCTGCATCTGGACCCCCATTCCTGCACCAAGACCACTCCCTGGTGAGGTCCCCACATTTGAACCCCCACTCAGATGAGCCCCACTCCCTGCACCTGGACTGCCCCAATGAGCCACGCAGACCCCTACTCTACTGAGCCCCAAACAGCTGCGCCTGGACCACAACCTCACCACTCCCCTCCCCCAGAACAAACCCTCTGCTGAGTCCTCCATACCCAGGCCCCCCTACCGAGCTCCATCCCACCACACCCAGATCTCTCCTGATGGGCTCCAACAACCTTCACTTGGACCCCCTTGCTGAGTCCCATTGCCCCTTCACCCAGAACACTCCAATGAGCACCGGTGTATCAGGAGGCTTCCTGCACCCAGACCCCCACTAAGATGCCTGCACACAAAATCCTCTCACCCCACACCAAGCCACTTCCACACTTGGATCCTGCCAGACAGAGCCTGCCTGCCTTCACCTGGCATGGAAAAGCAGGGCTCTGGAGTGTTTCTGGAGTAGGCCTGGCCCTTGCGCAGTGTCAGGGTTGGGTGCAGCCTCACTGTCGAGTCTGTGTCCTGGGGGTGAGGTGCTGCAGGGTGATCTCCACCTCTATGTATCCAGTGGCCTGTGTTCCCCATTGCCATGCTAGAGCCTTCACATTTATTTATTGACAAAATTTGCAGACTTTTAAAATATTATCCGCAGAATTTTATTTTTTGGTACAGAATTCCCTCAGGAGTAAACAATTTATCACCCACCTCTTATAACAATCTTTACGTACTGGAAGACTGTTATGTCCCCCTTCAGTCTTCTCTTCTACAGCCTAACCAAACCCAGTTTTTCAATCTTCCTGGTAGGTCATGTTTTCTAGACTTTTAATAATTTTTTTTTTGCTCTCCTCTGGACTTTCCACCTCTTTCCTGAAGTGTGGTGCCCAGAACTGGACACAATACTCCAGTTGAGGCCTAATCAGTGCTGACTAGAGTGGAAGAATTACTTATTTTGTCTAGCTTACAATGCTCCTGCTAATACATTCTAGAATGATGTTCACTTTTTTTGCAACAGTATTACGTTGTTGACCCATATATAGTTTGTGATCCACTATAATCCCCAGATCCTTTTCTGCAGTACTCCTTCCTTAATTAGGAAGTTGGGAAATCATGCTGTTTCTTCCCGTTCTTTCACTTTGCTGTAAAGCAAAAAGAGTTGACCACAAACTTGGTGTAAATTGTCTTGGCTGCCTTGACCTCAGTGGAACTATAGTAGACCTCAGAGGGCAATCATTTCCCATTTTGTATTTGTGGAATTAATTATTCCTTCCTAAATGTACTACTTTGCATTTGTCCTTATTTAATTTCATCCTATTTATTTCAGACCATTTAATCAGTTTGTCAAGGTCATTTTGAAATCTAATCCTGTCGTCCAAAGTGCTTGCAACCCCTCTCAGCTTGGTGTCCTCTGCAAAGTTTATAAGTGCAATCTCTATGCCATTATCCAAATAATTTATTAAGATATTGTGTTGAACTGGACCCCGGACAGGTCCTTGTGGGACCCCACTCGGTATACTATTTCACCTTGATTGTGAACCATTGATGATTACTCTCTCAGGGAAAGTCTACACTACAGCATTACATCGGTGTGGCTGTACCGATGAAGCTGCGCCACCGTAGCGCGTCTGGTGAAGACGTGCTATGCTGATGGGAGAGCACTTTCCCATCAGCATAATTACTTCACCTCGGCGAGAAGCATAAGCTATGTTGGTGAGCGAATGTCTCCTGCCGACATAGCACCAGTGCAAAACTTGCATCACTCGGGGTTGGGAGGGGGGAGCTTTTTCATAATCCTGATGACATAAATTAGATTGACTTAACCAATAGTGTAGACCTGCCCTCAGTACGGTTTTTTAACCAGTTGTACACCCATCTTATAGTAGGTTTATCTGGGCTATATTTCCCCAGACCGTATCAAAAACCTTACTAAAATCAAGATATATCCCAACTATTGCTTCCCTCCTATTACCTTGGCAAAGAAGGATATTAAAATGGTTTGCCATTTGTTTTTGACCAATCCATGTTGACTGTTACTCATCACCTTATTAACTTCTAGGGGCTTACAAATTGATTGATTGTTTGCTCCATTATCTCTTTGGGTACTGAAGTTAAAATTTAATGGATTGCCCTTATTTCACTTTTATAGATAGATATTGTATTTGTCTTGTTCTGATCCTCTAGGATCTCTCCTGTCCTCTATGAGTTGTCAAAGATAATCAGTAATGGCTCAGAGATTTTGTAAGACCCTGCTGAATTGAAGACATCTAACTTGTCTAAGGCCACGTATAAAGTTTGTAAAGTTTTGCCAACACAAGTTATGTCATCATGATAGCCACTGCAGTTAGTATATCTTTTGTGCATGTACATACTTGGCTTCTTGTATTGGCGCTGTGTATACACACCAGGAGTGCGTGTGTTAATGCAAAGTGAGGTGCATCCTGGGTAGGAATTTCAGTGTGCTACTGCCACCATTCAGTGCACTGTATTTTTGGTTATTTTGGGTAATGCAAGGTGGGGCAGAAATGGTGTGTGCAGGGGTGACTCGGAACAAGGATTCAACTTCCCATAATACAATGTTCTCCACCCCATAATATCTCTGTAGCATGATTTTTGTGCCTATTTTGAATTTCCCATGAACCCACATGGGACTTGTTGCTGTTTGCCATCTCTGACAGAAATATGGAGCCTGCACAGCTCTGCACAATTTTCATGAGCATTGTAAGCACAGGATACGCAATCCTCCAGTATTTGCAGAATTGCAAGAAGAACTGCAAGGAACATGGCAATTTCCTGGTGGCCACATTGTTGTGGAACATAGGAAGAACCAATTCAAGGTTGTTGTTGATGCTCATGGAACAGATGCAATTGATAGAGCACCACTTCGAGACACAAGAAATAAGCACTGATTGGTGGGATTGCATCATAACTCAGGTTTGGAATGATGAGCTGTGGCTTTAGAACTTTTGGATGCGCAAGGCCACATTACTGGATCTGTGTGCTGAGCTCACCCCACCCATCCAACTCCGGGAAACCAAAATGAGAGCTGCACTGACAGCGGAGAACAAGGGGTAAGCACACTGTGGACATGTGCAATGCTGGATTGCTACTGGTCAATGGGAATTCATTCCAAAGTGGAAAAATCCACTGTGGGGGCTGTTGTCATGCAAGTGTGCAGGGCCATTAATTGCCTATGCAAGACAGTGACTCTCGGCAATATGTAGGACATGGCTTTGCAAGCTGCAGTGGAGCAACAGATGGAATGTACATCCCTACATGGGCTCCAGAGCACCTTGGGAAGAGTACTTCAACAGAAAGGGTTGGCTGATTAGGGAAGGTGCATGATCTCACATCTTTAAGAATACAGGGCTGTTCAGAAAGCTACAAACAGGGAACTTTCCCAACTGGCAGATTACCATTGGCAATGCTGAAATGCCAGTAGTGATCCTGGCAGCTCCTGCTTATCCTTTGCTCCCCGGGTCATGAAACCTTACATTGGCTGCCTTGACAGCACTAAGGAATGATTCCACTACAGGCTCAGGAGGTGCAGAATGATAGTTGAGTGTGCTTTTGCTAGTTTGAAAGGCTGCAATATTCGCCCTCCAGGCCTTCTGTTGAAGGTCTGATGCTGCACTGGCTTGCAGGATCTTGCAGATCCTCCCAGGTCCTTTCCCCCCTCCCCCTCCTCCGTATCTGGCTCAGGCATTCCACTAGTGTGGAGGGGGAACCTCTCAAGGCTACATAGCTGCAGCTTCAAATAAAACACAGAGGTAATGTTGTCACTGTAATAGGAATGGGAAGAGAAACTTAAGATTCAGAACTCCATCCTTCTCTTGCTCGCCTAAAGTGTTAAGCAAGAGCTGCTCATTTACACTTCTGCTCTGGAGTGCTTTTACCCAGTGCCACACAGCTCAAGCCGTGGTGTGTATGACACGCCAGGGGTAAGGGAAATGAGGAGGGAATTGCTTGGTTCCATGAAACTATGTGTCTAGGGCACTGGCACTGAATTTTGCACAGGTGGTGGTGGTTTTAACTGATATTTCACTCCTGAGGGTAACAAAGGCAGAGAAAGCACAGCAGCTGCTGGCGTCCTGAACTTGCCTGGGCCTTTATGCTGCTAACCTGTTTATTGCACTGGTGCCTGCTGAAGTCATTGCAGACTGGTGTGGGGAAGTATCCCTATCATGGAGGAATAATTAAGGCTGCTATCCCTAGAAAACTTTGGGAGAGGATTGGAGCGTACCTCCATGGAAGTTCCATCAAGATCTCTCTGGAGGATTCAAGGAACATCTGTGCATACATAAACAAATTGCTATGCATGTCCGTCCACCACCCATCCCTGCCTAACTCAAGAGGAGGATGAAAAGTAGATAGCAACTCTACCTTTCTTTGTTCTACCACTACCTCTTGTAGTATAACTAAATTAATGAAAAGTCAATAGCTGTCTCCTGCAAAGTTGGGGGCTCCATCATTGTACCGGGAAATTTATTTACATACTTACCTGAGGTTCTGTCCCCTGCATGCTCAACTGCAAGGACTGGCTGGATGGTGGTAGAATCAAAAACAGATCCTGGCTCATGGCACAGCCGGAACCTATGGTCACCGGTTCCCCATCCTCCTCCACCTCACTGTTCATGGCAAAGGTCTCTGACTCAGGCCACGTCTACATCAGCATTTATGTCAGCAAAACTTTTATTGCTCAGGGATGTGAAAAAAATAACACCCCAAGCAATATAAATTTCGCCAGCATAAGTGATAGCGTGCACAGAAAGATGTGACAAGAGAGATAGCTACCGCCACTCACTAGGGATGGTTTAATTATGTCGATAGAGAGTGCTCTCCTGTTGACATAGAGCGGCTACACAAGAGATCTTACACCGGCACAGCTGCATTGGTATCACTGTGCTGCTGTAACCTCTCTAGTGTAGACATAGCCTTAGGCTCCTTGGAGACATTCATGGTGGTGGGGTTTCTGCCAAGAATGGCACTTCGTGCGTCTGCAGTTCAGCACCAAATTGATTGTTGGCGTCCTGGTGTGCCTGTCATAGTTCCTTGGCTTTTGAGCGGCACTGCTGTTGGTCCCTGACTGACCTCTTTTCCTGCATCCCCGAAGCAATCTGCTCATAGTTGTTCACATTTTTACAGCTGGTTTGGAACCATGCCTGCACAACGTCTCATGGGCCAAGGCGATCCAATACCTCCTGTCTTCTACAGACAGGAGTGCATCTGAAGTGTGTAGTCAGCTGGGCAGTTGTGCACAAGAGAGAGCAGACAGAGGTGTGCTCACGAAGTTGGACAACCAGAAAAGGGCATTTCAAAAATTCAAAAGTGTTTGAAAGCGGGGGAGGGGGATGACAGGAGTTGGGGGAGAAGGCAGCTTCTGCTATGTATGATCTCTGGGTAGTGAAGTTAACAAGTGTGAACAGAGTGGAACAGCTGCTGGAGGACTGTTAGGATTGACATAGGTAAAGTAGTGTTTCCACTCGTGCTTCATCGACATCCATACATCGACTATGGCTCAACACCATTGGGGGAGCTGGTGTTACTATGTTGATGTAATGGGGCACTCACATCAGTGGGAGACAAAGTGTAGACATGTGCACAACTAGGTTGATGTAAGGTAGCTTATGTCAGCCTAACTTTGTTGTTTAGGCCAGGCCTAATTGTTAATTTGCTTTTTTTCCCCTATTTTAGCCTCAGATTTTACCTTATTTATACTGATGTTCACTACGTTAGTTGTCCAATCACTCCTAACCTTTTTGTTCAAAACTGAAACAAAAAAGGCATTTAACACTTCAGCCATTGCTGCATTTTCTGTTATTGTTTTTTCCTCTCCTCTTTGAGTAATAGATCTACCTGTTGTGATAAAGTTCCTCCTCTATCTTGGTGGGTCTTGCGCTTATTGGCAGATTTGCTCGCCTTGGAGCTTCATAGCAGCCCTCAGCTTGGCCGTTTTTCTGAATCCACAGTCCAGGTCGACTCCTCCTGTGTCTGACCAGGAGTTGGGAGGATTTGGGGGGAACCCGGGCCCGCCCTCTACTCCGGGTTCCAGCCCAGGGCCCTGTGGAAAGCAGCTGTGTAGCATGCCTCCTGGAACAGCTGTGCGACAGCTACAACTCCCTGGACTACTTCTCCATGGCCTCCTCCCAACATTTTCTTTACCCTCACCATAGGACCTTCCTCCTGGTGTCTGATAATGCTTGTACACCTCAGTCCTCTAACAGTCAGCGTTCTCACTCTCAGCTCCTAGTGCCTCTTGCTCCCAGCTCCTCACACGCACGCCACAAACTGAATGAGCTCCTTTTTAAAACCCAAGTGCCCTGATTAGCCTGCCTTAATTGATTCTAGCAGCTTCTTGATTGGCTGCAGGTGTTCTAATCAGCCTGTCTTAATTGTCTCCAGAAGGTTCCCGATTGTTCTGGAACCTTCCCTGTTCCCTTACCCAGGGAAAAGGGACCTACTTAGCCTGGGGCTAATATATCTGCCTTCTGTTACTCTCCTGTAGCCATCTGGCCCGACCCTGTCACACTTCTTTGATCTTCCTCTTGCTTGTAATGTGTTTGTAAAATGTTTTCTTGTTACCCTTTATGTCCCTAGCTTATTTTGTCCTTTCTAATTTTGTCCCTACATGCTTGTGTTGTCTTTTTATTATTATAATTTTTTTTTAAACACACACACACACACACACACACACACTTATTACGGGCACAAAAGCAAAACTATCCCAATGCATAGGAAACATGTTGAGAGACTACCCTAGCTTACCCATCTCTTCAGTGACCAGAACCTCAAAAAAAAAAAGTCATATAAAAAGCTGAAACTAGGTCAAATTACAAAGGATGAAAATATGTATATACACATACAATGATTGGAGGGTGTGTGTGTATACATATTTTCATCCTTTGTAATTTGACCTAGTTTCAGCTTTTTGTATGACTTTTTTTTTTTGAGGTTCTGGTCACTGAAGAGATGGATAAGCTAGGGTAGTCTCTCAACATATTTCCTATGCATTGGGATAGTTTGCTTTTGTGCCCATAATAATGTGTCTTTCAAAAACTGTCAGCTGTCGTGAACTCTTTTTCCCTTTGCTTCCCACAGGATCTTACCTTCCCATTCTCTGAATTTGCTAAAGTTTGCCTTCTTGAAGTCCATTGTCTTAATTCTGCTGTTTCCCCCCCTGCCATTCCTTAGAATCATGATCTTTATAGTTTTGTCTCTCATCCAAGCTGCCTTCTACTTCAAATTCTCAACCAGTTCCTTCCTATTTGTCAGAATTAAATCTAGAACAGACTTTCCCTTTGGCACTTTTTCCACTTTTTGCAATAAAAAGTTGTCTCCAGTGCATTCCATGAAGTTGTTGGATAATCTATGCCCTGTTGTATTATTTTCCCAACAGCTGTGTAGGTAGTTGAAGTCCCCCATCACCACCAAGTGCTGTGCTTTGCATGATTTTGTTAATTGTTTAAAAAAACCTCATCTACCTTGTCTTCCTGGTTAGGTGGTCTATAGTAACCCCATACTATTATCTTAGAGACTCACAAATGTATTTGAGCATAAGCTTTCATGAGCTACAGCTCACGGCTGCTACTCTGAAACCATACTATTATATCCATTTTTATTTTATTTATTTATTTTATCCATTATTATATACCATTTTTTTTACCCCTTTTATCCTTACCCACAGCCTTTCAACAGGCTGCCTTCAACTTCTATCTCAGCCCCAGTGCAAATGTATAGATCTTTGATCTACAGGGAAACACCTCTTTTTTCCCTGCCTGTCCTTCCTGTACAAGTAGTACCATTCTGTACTAATATCCCAGTCAGGTGAATTATTCCACCAAGTCTCTGTGATGCCAATTTTCTCATAATTGTGAATATTCCCTAGTATTTCTAATTCTTCCTGTTTTATTCCTCATACTTCTTTCATTAGCATACAGACATCTAAGATGTTCATTAAATTCCCCCTCTATATTCCTTCTGTTTCTCCTTTGTCCCTGCTTTGTCCCCTGGGAATTGCCATGTTCCCCCCACATTCTGACCCTTCATCCAAGTCTCTCTGTTCTGGACTTACAGTGGGCTTTTGTCTCCTGCTCCTGCACTAGATTAGCCAGTCTGCAGCCAAAAAAGAATATGTATCTTCAATCTATATCCAAAGTATCCTAAGACACTGTAATACTGACATGAGCTAATGTAGCAAGTCAAGCACTCACCGGCACGGTGCCTCCTGCTGGTCACCTGGGAATTAACTCAATTCGATCCTTGGAGTGCCTCCTGCTGGCCGGTGTCTCCCCTGCCTCAGGCCCCGTGTCCCTCCCAGACCCCAGTGCCCCTTTCCCTTGAAGTTCTGCCCACCACAGTACCCCCACACTCTGGGTCTCCCCTCCCAGGGGAACCCCCAACCCCCTAAGCCCACCTTCCATCAGTGGCTACTGCCAATCATCATCTAGCCTCCTTTCTCTGGTGCAAACTGCAGTCTGTAATGGCCACTCATCATTGGCAAGGAGGTTGCACCAGCTACCTCTGCAAATCCCCAGGCTGCACCTCTGCAGCCCCAGTACCTCCTTGGGCCTTTAACAAGGCTGTAGCCTTAGGAGTTTCCAGGCTGGAGCTCCCCAGCTCAGACTTTTAACAAGGCCTCAGCCTGGGGAGTTGCCAGGCTGGAGCTCCTCTTGCCTTTCCCCAGCACTGCTCTGTTTCAGGTACCCTACGCTCCCAGGCAGCTAGGCCCCTCTCACTCCAAGGCTGGAGTGAGTCTGTGTCTACCTTCTGGCCAGTGCAGCTCTTTTATAGGACCTAGCCTGGCCCTGATTGGCTGCCTCCAAGCCTTTCCTATTGGCTCTCAGCCCCAGCCCTCTCCCCAGGGCTGGCCTTTAACCCTTTCTGGGCCGGAACAGGGTGACCATCCCGCTACAGTTAATCTTTACCATTTTAATGACAAAATGGCTTTCTTAAGTAAACATAACTAATAATAAAACAAGCACTTTACCAACATCAAACTTACATAATACTAACAGGTTTGTGAGGACAATGTTTTCTACACTAGTCAAAATATTTAAAAAGATAAGTACAAACATTTTAAATCTGTCCTCTGATGCCACACACAGAAAGTCTTGTCTTGCCTTGCATATTTTAAAAAAAATCACCTTGGAAACTCAGATTTGGAGCAATATAAAATAGGATTAACATTTCCACTAGATGTGGTCTAGACAGCAAGTTAGGACAGAGAGTTCCTTAAAAAAGTGTCAGATCTTGCTAAGATTATAAGTATCAAAGAACTCGTAAAAAGCCTGGTTTTAAGGGATTTAGGATTAGATGAGCATTGGCAATTTAAATTTAAAATAACTCAAGAACTGGAAAATTTAGATGAATGGTTACAGGCAGAGAATTCTATTACAAGTACTCTCAAAGTAAGTGTTAAGAAGTACTCTAATGAAAACCCTGGTGTAATTCAAGCAAATAGTTTTAGATTGCTACTTAAGAAAAGTTTGAATTATCCGTATACATTGGCAAAAAAAATTATTGTAGCTTACCTTTTCTGAAGAACAGGTGTGGAATGTTTATGACTAGAAGTAGTAAAAAGGAATAGTATTTAAATTATTTGTCAACAACAAAAATAACTTTAAAATGAGCACATTTTGATTTTCTTCAAAAATATTGTGTTACAGTCAAGTTATACTCTTATAAGGCAAATATTTCTGCCTCTTATAAAATTTTCTGGATTTTTGAATACTTAGGATACAGAACTGAACAGTGTGTGATATCCTACATGCATATATGTTGATGTTTTAACATATGGAAATATATATATTAATTGACTGAATTTATTGTTCATGAAAGATGTCATTTCTTTGCCTAATCATATGTACACAAACTACTCTCAGCATCATGTGACCATTCAGCTCACCAACAAATGCTTCACAGACAATTAACCGTGCATGGAGCAGTTTGTGAAACTTTGAATTAAAGCATGATAGCCAATTTTTTAAAACTAACAGCCTAACTTCTTTTTATTTTTGTACTTTATGTTCTTTGTTGATGCAGAGCAATACATCTTCATGAAGTGTATAGGCTTGTTTTCTATATTTCTGAAGGTAGTTTTATACTCTTTTGTATTGCCAAGAGGCCCCAACAGAGATTAGGGTCCAGTTGTGCTAGGAATGGTGAATATATATCATAAGAAACATGAAGAGTTTACTTTCTAAACAAACAAGGTAGACAAAGGTTTTGACAAGACTAGGAAAAATTGCTAGGTTTGTTAACATATTTTATCTAACCTTGACCTTTTCCTTAGTGTAGACTCAGGTTGACACTTTTTACCTGGATTTAGCTGGTCAAGGCACTGATAAAACACTAGGGTAACAATTTCCATAATTGGAAATAGATATTTAATAAGAGGTGCACTGTGGATTGAAGTCTGAATTTGTAATAAAGGAACAAACAAATTTTCTAGAACTTAGATGCTCAATGTTTGTGAATAAACTAACACGGCTGCTACTCTGAAACCAATGTTTGTGAATGAAACAAATGGTATTCTTTTGAAGCTTATATGCAAGAAGATTCCCCTCTGATTCTTATTCAGTTTCACTTTTGCCCTGATGAGTTGTCTGGGCTATACAGAATTCTTTATAAAGATGATGTGGAGATTTTTAATCACGCAGTGACCACAAACGGCTCTACTGGGACATGAAAGGTGCTTTTAAAAGGTAGGGATAATTCTCTTCATTGATCATGTGGCTGTTTAAGTTTTGTATATTTGTGAAATGATTGCTCTGACAGAGCTATAGAAACTAACATATTTTACTACAGTTTGAGGCAGTATTTTATGTTTTGAGTAACACTGACTCAGTGGCATTTTATACTCACATCTGGAAGTTTCCAGTCTTAGTATTCAGTTTGCTTTCTCTCTTCCTCTTTCCATTTAGCCTTGCCATGTTATAACAAAGAATCATCTTGTCCATTAAATAAACTTGGAATGTCTGCTCATACACTGAATTTGTTTCATCATGTTGCCATAATAATTTATTGGAACACTGGCAACTCCAACTGCTTTCCCATATGTATTTGGGCTGGACTTTACTCAGCGTTGTTTAATCCTTCCGTTGCTCAGAACATCACAAAAACTGGAATTTGTCTTCTTTCTCTCATGCAGGTATAAAGTAGCATTTTTGCTTTTTGTCTTTATGCATAATTGATCTGAAAATTATTAGACTGTGTAATATTTGGTAATTAAATAAAATGACAGCAGAATTATCTTAATTTACATAACAATGTTAACTGAACAAGTAATCAATCATTGTGATTACCACAGGCTCACATGGATATATTGTGATATTTATTTCTATGTCATTAACAGATTTAAAATAAGCAGTGTTCAAACTATTAACTACATTTAAAAAACAAAACCACAAAACTATAGTCAAATAAGTTAAAAGATAACTAGCATGAACTGAACATACTACAGGAAAATATGTGCCAGCAAACATCAGTTCACACCTGTCAGCCCGTGAACAAGAGTGCTGGAAAAAATAGTGGGGGTGCTGAGAGCCATTGAACCAAACTGTAAACCCTGCATATTATGGAAATCACTTATAGCCGAGGGTGCGGCAGCACCCCTAGTTCCAGCACCTATGCCTGTGAATAGCTTTACAGACAGCAATAGAGCTGTCATTTAAATAGACATTTTGTAATGAGGGGTCCTATTATTAAGTCATGGAATGGCACTACACTGGCTGTTCCTTGGCAGTTTACAATATTGCCAACATGAGATTGGCTTTAAAATAATGAGATTATGAAAAATTAATAGATTTGGTGTTCTTTTTTTTTGCCTTCTGCTTTTTGAGCCTTTAGGGTGCAGTGGGGTCACATTTTGAAGCTTTATTCACAACCACAAGGGCTAGAAATTTACTTTTTATTTAAGAATGAAGGCTGATATCACATATCCACTTGACTCCAGGATCTGGGGCTTTAAGGAAAACAATAATTATCATGAGACTCATGACAAAATCATGAGAGTTGATTATCAACATGTTGATTAAGTGGTTTCTACTCCAATTACAAGTACTGCCCATTGTGTGATATAAATTATTTCCATTATTTCTTTAGTGGTTTTTGTTTCTTTTTAAGAAGTAGATGGTTCCTCATAGTATCAAAACATTGGAGAAGCTGCTCTCAATAAGTGGAACTAAAACATTTGTATGAAATATGTACAGTGACTCAGCAAATATCAAAGTGTTCTTCTGCATAAATGCTATCAAGAGTAGCAATAACATGAGGGGGAAAGGAGAGCTGGCTGTATTTTAAAGAATCCTTATTGAGGTTGCAGGAACAAACCATCCTGATGTGTAGAAAGAATAGAAAATATGGCAGGCGACCAGCTTGGCTTAACAGTGAAATCCTTGCTGATCTTAAACACAAAAAAGAAGCTCACAAGAAGTGGAAGATTGGACAAATGACCAGGGAGCAGTATAAAAATATTGCTCAGGCATGCAGGAGTGAAATCGGGAAGACCAAATCAAACTTGGAGTTGCAGCTAGCAAGGGATGTTAAGAGTAACAAGAAGGGTTTGTACTGGTATGTTAGCAACAAGAAGAAAGTCAAGGAAAGTGTGGGCCCCTTACTGAATGCGGGAGGCAACCTAGTGACAGAGGATGAGGAAAAAGCTAATGTACTCAATGCTTTTTTTGCATCTGTCTTCACGAACAAGGTCAGCTCCTAGACTACTGCACTGGGCAGCACAGCATGGGAGGAGGTGACCAGCTCTCTGTGGAGAAATAAGTGGTTCAGGACTATTTAGAAAATCTGGACGAGCATAAGTCCCTGGGGCCGGATGAGCTGCAAAGGAGTTGGCAGATGTGATTGCAGAGCCATTAGCCATTATCTTTGAAGACTCATGGCGATTGGGGGTGGTCCCGGATGACAGGAAAAAGGCTAATGTAATGCCCATCTTTAAAAAAGGGAAGGAGGAGGATCCGGGGAACTACAGGCCAGTCAGCCTCACCTCAGTCCTTGGAAAAATCATGGAGCAGGTCGTCAAGGAATCAATTCTGAAGCACTTAGAGGAGAGGAAAGTGATCAGGACCAGTCAGCATGGATTCACCAAGGGCATGTCATGCCTGACTAATCTAATTGCCTTCTATGATGAGATAACTGGATCTGTGGATGAGGGGAAAGCAGTGGACGTGTTACTCCTTGGCTTTAGCAAAGCTTTTGATATGGTTTCCCACAGTATTCTTGCCAGTAATTTAAAGAAGTATGGGCTGGATGAATGGACTATAAGGTGGATAGAAAGCTGGCTAGATCATCAGGCTCAG
Organism: Dermochelys coriacea; assembly: GCF_009764565.3. NCBI lineage: Eukaryota > Metazoa > Chordata > Testudines > Dermochelyidae > Dermochelys > Dermochelys coriacea. The sequence continues at coordinate 201,488,617 of NC_050069.1, forward strand.
TGGGTAGTGATCAATGATTTTGTGTCTAGTTGGCAGCTGGTATCAAGCGGAGTGCCCCAGGGATCAGACCAGGAGCCAGTTTTGTTCAATATCTTCATTAATCATCTGGAGGATGGCGTGAATTGCACCCTCAGCAAGTTTGCAGATGACACTAAATTGGGAGGAGTGGTAGATATGCTGGAGGGTAGGGATAGGATACAGAGGGCCCTAGACAAATTAGAGGATTGGGCCAAAAGAAATCTGATGAGGTTCAACAAAGACAAATACGAAGTCCTGCACTTAGGACGGAAGAATCTCATGCACTGCTACAGACTAGGGACTGAGCGGCTAGGCAGCAGTTCTGCAGAAAAGGACCTAGGGGTTACAGTGGATGAGAAGCTGGATATGAGTCAACAATGTGCCCTTGTTACCAAGAAGGCTATGGTAACCAAGAAGGTTACCAAGAATGGCATTTTGGGCTATATAAGTAGGGGCATTGCCAGCAGATTGAGCGACGTGATCGTTCCCCCCTATTCGACATTGGTGAGGCCTCATCTGGAGTAATGTGTCCAGTTTTGGGCCCCACAGTACAAGAAGGATGTGGAAAAATTGGAAAGAGTCCAGTGGAGGGCAACAAAAATGATTAGGGGGATGGAGCACATGATTTATGAGGAGAGGCTGAGGGAACCAGGATTGTTTACTCTGCAGAAGAGAAGAATGAGGGGGGATTTGATAGCTGCTTTCAACTACCTGAAAAGGGGTTCCAAAGAGGATGGATCTAGACTGTTTTCAGTGGTAGCAGATGACAGAACAAGGAATAATGGTCTCAAGTTGCAGTGGGGGAGGTTTAGGTTGGATGTTAGGACAAACTTTTTCCACTAGAAGGGTGGTGAAGCACTGGAATGGGTTACCTAGAGAGGTGGTGGAATCTCCTTCCTTAGAGGTTTTCAAACAAAGCCCTGGCTGGGATGATTTAGTTGGGGATTTGTTCTGCTTTGAGCAGGCGGTTGTACTAGATGACCTCCTGAGGTCCCTTCCAATCCTGATATTCTATGATTTGATTGGTTAAGAAGTTTGAGAAATTTTGATTTATTTTTTCCGGAAAGTGTTGAAAAACTGAAAGGTGGAGTAGGGAATAGGATAGTGGTGGGCAACCTGTGGCCCATCAGGGTAATCTGATTATGGGCCATGAGACATTTTGCTGATGTTGACCATCTGCAGGTACTGGCCCCCACAGCTCCCAGTGGCTGTGGTTCACCATTCCCAGCCAATGGGAGCTGTGGGAAGCAGTGGGCCAACATGCTGGAGAACCCTGGGAGTCAGCACCTATGGCTTAACATGTTAATGAAAGTCTCATTGAATTGAGATGAGTTCCAGTCTGAGTTGGTGCTTTGTGCTGTGTCATCTCAGGCTTTATCTCTTCACCAGCGTCTTTGGGACGAGGAACACCAGTCATCCATAAAGAAACAGGAATGTGTTCCTGATGCCCCCCTATGGTGATATGTCTCTTGACATGGCTAACTCGTGGTCAGTCAAGAGACTGATGATTTACAAAACCATCAGTGGAAATCATCTGACTTGACCACCTATGTCCTTGATTTTGCCATGAAGGGCCACATATTAGTCCTAATTTTAGTGATAAGACTGTCATAAAAGGAACATGTGTTATCTGATCTTGGTGATTATTTGGTAACAGTGTAACTAGTAATTTATTTTCCTTCCACGTAAAAGCTTTATTATGTCAATTCCCAAGCAGATACTGTATAATTTTTAGTATGAACACCCATTCTTTTCCATTCCTTGATTTTTTTTCTATTAGTGAATATAATTAATATGTTAAAAGTAATTATATAGAGTCATATACAGAACAATTGTGCAGAATGTACCCATCAACTTATATTTTGTTTTCTCAAGCCATTCAGATGAAATGTTGTCTGGAGGAAAATTCAGTTCTTTGGGGAAACTGTAAATGTGTTCTCCTTCATCTCCAGTCTAACAGTAATTTAGCTTGTCTTGTATTCCACCTATATTTGGTGTTCTCTAAAGTCTGCTTTTATTCTTTGAAATCGCTGGACTTGCAAATGTTTCTGTACTTTGTGTCTAAAATTAATATAATCCTCTATTTCTAAAATTTCTCCTCTCTATTTGTATTGTCTCTCATCTCCCCACATCTGTTTGAGTCTTTATTCCTTTTGTTTTGTTCTAATTTTCAAATCCCATTTCCCCCCCCAATGTTTTTACAGATTTTTGTCTACAAATAGATTAATAGTTTTAAGGCTACGTGAGACCATTATGATTGTGACGGTATGGCAATTTCCTGCAATATCCTAGTTAAAACTTATTGAATTAAGTTCAAGTATTTTAGGTATAGCTAAGGTAAACACTGGAACCTGTTATAAGCTTCAAGAGAGTCTTTGAAACACTGTTTCAAATAGACAAATAGAGTAGAGGTATCAGGGCTGTCCCTAGCTATTCTGGGGCCCTACGCAGCCCACCGTGCCTCTGCAGGGGGTGGCGGGGCTGGCTTGGGGGGCAGAGGGGAACCACCCCCCCCAGCACTCACTGGCAGCATGGCTGAGGCTGGGTCGCTACACTTCCCACTGCCAGTGAGTGCTGGCCCGGCCCTGAGGACTGCAGCAGGGCCGGGCCAGCACGCACTGGCAGTGGGGGCGTGGCTGGGGCAGAGCAGGGATGGGAAGGGGTGGGGCAGGGGCAGAGCAGGGGCAGGGGCTTTGGGGAAGGGGTGGAGACAGATCAGGGGTGGGAAGAGGCAGAGCTGGAGCTGGAGCAGCATGCAGCTGCTCAGGGCACGAGGAAATTTGGTGCCACAAATTTCCTGGTGCCCTATGCAGCTGCGTACTTTGCGTATGGGTAGGGATGACCAGTAATGATTAATGACTTTATCAGCAATGATTTTTATTTTTTTCCAGAAAATTTGTAAAGGTATTGAATAGCATTTTTTCATGAAAAGGTCCCTGCATATGTGCACTAGATATGCCCCCACAGTACGATGATTCCAAATCTACAAATACTTTTTTGAGATCTATCAGTTAACCATTATAAATTTGTTTAATATGGTTGTAAGCGGGGGAATAGTCCCGCAATTTCCTGGCTTCTGCACTACCCTGGTGAAGTGGGCTAGTGAAAGGATCCGAGTCCTCGCTCCCACTTCCTTTACCCAGTGGCCTCCCTGCCCTTCAGGAATCCCCTTCCACTCTCCTGTCTGGCAGAGTCCTTGTAACCCCAACAAGGCTGGGCCCAGGATTCCTGGGGGGCTTGACCCCCAACCCTACTGCAGTCACGTAGGACAGGGGCTAGGGTGCCCCCACTCCGGGGTACTCTCTCTGCACTGGGCACTTCTCTGACCCACTGACCATTACATACAACTTAAAGCAAATACAAGTTATTTAATCAACAATTAATTTTAAAAAGAATAAGGAAAAATGGGAAAGGTTAAAGGAAACACATCAGCCCACTCTGTGGCAGGGAACATCACAAACAGTGTCTCTGGAATGTCAGGGCAGTTCACAGTCTGTTCCTTGTAAGTCCCAGGCCTTCTTCTCAGGCACTGGCTGTGCTGCAGGGATGCTGTGGGTTGGACACTTGCTCTGGTGGTGGCCTCATGCTCTAAGGCTTTAAGTGGTAGGACCCTTCTTCCCAGCGTCACCGCTGCCCTGTCGGGGTTACAATCCAAGCCTGACCTGCAGAGCCTCTTGGCTGAGGCGTCTCCCTGTGCTGGGCCCACTGCCCAGGGTCCCCCTCCCTCTCCCCAGCTGCTCACCGCACCCAGCTCCAGACTGTTCCAGCCCCAGCTCCAACACTCTCTCTCAGCACTGCTGCTGCTGCTCTGCCTCCAGCTCCCTGGGCTGCTTCTTTGGCCCCTCTGCCTCTGGTTGCTGCAGCTCTGCTCCCAGGACAGGTCTGCTCTGCAGGCTGCTTCTGTGACTCTGCTCCCAGCACTGACCTGCTTCCTGGGCTGCTTTTCTGGCCCCTCTGGCTCTGGTTGCTGTAGCTCTGCTCCCAGGACAGGGTCTGCTCTCTCTGGGTCTGGCCCAGGTCTGCTCCCCAGCTCTGCTTGGGCCCCTGCTTTCTCCTTAGCTCAGCCCCACTCTGTCTGACCCAGGCAAATCCAGCTCACATGGAGGACGGGATCTCCCTGGCCTCCTGGGTCCCTGATTAGCCTGCTCGCCCTGTCATTCAGGCTGACCTGGATGGAGCATTGTTCCTGGGGGCTGTCAGTCTCAGGGTCCTGATTCCCCATTGACCCTTGCCCCTTTTAGTACTGGGAACTAGCAACTAAAACACCCCCACTGAATGTTAGTAAGGAGGCAACAGTCCCCTTACATGGTCTACATTGATTTTGTATAATGATAACCTTTTTATATCAGAATCTCATGTAGGACTAAGACAAATGCCTTACTGAATTCTGTTATCTCACAACAGTTACCTTTATCAACCAAACTTACGATCACAGGAAAAACAAAACAACAACAACAAAAAAAACCAGTTTGTTTCACAAGACTATTTTCCATAAAATCATGTTGACTGGCATTAATTATGCTACCATCCTTTAATTATTTACTGAATGCATTTCATAACAACCTTTCCATGATTTAGTCTGGCACTGATATCAGGTTAAAAGGCCTATAGTTACACAGGTTGTCCCATTTATTCTTTTAAAATACTGGCATATTAGCTTTTTTCCCAGTCCTGAAATTTCTTTACTGTTCCAATATTTGTTAAAAAATAAACATTAGCAGTTCAGAGACCTCTTCAGCCAATTGTTTTAATACTTTTGGGTGCAAGTTATTTGGTCTTCTAGTTTTGAATAGCAATTTTACCATGTGTTACCCTTCTATAGCCCTATAGATAAAGCCCAGGAGGCTAAATCATACATCACCAACTCATGGAGTTGCTATCAAATTGTCTTCCTAAGGGGGAGTGGATTTGCTCACCACAGAGGGAGAAGGCAACACAGTCAAGAAAACCAGGAGATCCTCTGGATTCACTGGAGACTCCATGTTGAAATTGATTATGCCCTCATGTCCTAATCCCTTGTTAGGGGCTAGAAAGGATGGAAGCCTGTCCCAGCTGGTTCAAGCAGCAGTAATTCCCATGCACAATTCCATTCTGATATGTCCACATATTATTGCCCAGACAATGAGGCTAGGATGCCAAATATAGCAGCTGCTCTCTTCTCAGTACCTGGAAAGTCTTTCTCCTTTCTAAACAGCAGAAATCGAGAGGAGCTTCTGCAGTGTCTGGTGGCAGGCAGAAGCACATATCAGAGTGGAGCTCCTTCCCGTCTGCAAATTGCAGAGCTTTTTTGCCCCATTCTGCTCCATATTGCATCAAAGAGGGGAACATATAACAAAACATTAGAAACCTCAGTATTTCAGTGATTAAAATGCCCCTGTTATCATATGTCTGTTAATTCCAAAATTGTTGTCCAAGTCACTCTGTACTTCCCCATTCTTTTTTAGACCTTCTCTTAAACCTTGAAGATTTTGGGACAAAATTATTGTGTTTGGGCAACCTGTGCTTAGCAAAAAAACCCTAATAATTAAGGAGTAAGTGGCAATGCTCTAACCTTTGCTGGGCTACCAACAGCCCCACAGAACTTTTCTGCTGTCAGTGGTGATTGGGGCTTAGTGATGCCCAGGCCAAGTACCTTCCCCCAGTAACGCTTCATGTGCCACAGGTTAGAAAGGGGAGAGGTGTAGAAGCCAGATGTTTCCCAATACAGGGGAAATCCTCAGAGGACTGGATCTGCTGGTTTTGTGGTTGCCTTGCACTAAAGAGTGGCTGGCACAAAGTAGCTGGAGTGGAGTCCAGAATCTGATCCTTGTAATTCAGTAGTGAGACAAAATTCCTTTCTTACCACAAACTTAAAACTTCAGTGGAATTTAACTGCTGCACTTGTTAATTTATAGAAGGAAGGAAAGATTGAGGTGGGTGTTCAGTAATCACTCAGAGCCTAGGAGCCTGGCAGAGGTCAGTCTCTGAGTTCTAACTGATTAGCAAACATTATGTAACAGGAGCCTGCATAACATAACTAGTTCCAACTAGCTTTTGCCAGAGCCTCTTAATGACACCCGTTCCTACATAAGGATGCATGAGTAAACCAATTCTGGTATCTGAAGGCCTTAAAATGAACTAATACATCCCTTCACATGTACTGTGTTAGCTGGTCATAACTTCAGGTTTCAGAGTAGCAGCCGTGTTAGTCTGTATTCGCAAAAAGAAAAGGAGTACTTGTGGCACCTTAGAGACTAACAAATTTATTTGAGCATAAGCTTTCGTGAGCTACAGCTCACTTCATCAGATGCATTTGGTGGAAAATACAGAGCAGAGATTTATATACACACACAGAGAACATGAAACAATGGGTTTTATCATACACACTGTAAGGAGAGTGATCACTTAAGATGAGCCATCACCAGCAGCAGGGGCGGGAGGGAGGAAAACCTTTCATGGTGACAAGCAAGGTAGGCTATTTCCAGCAGTTAACAAGAACATCTGAGGAACAGAGGGGGATGGGGTGGGGGGGAGAAATAACATGGGGAAATAGTTTTACTTTGTGTAATGAAACAAACACCTACAAGATCTCTATCATGCATTCCTACAACTACAATACCCACCTGCTGAAGTGAAACATCATTACACAAAGTAAAACTATTTCCCCATGTTATTTCTCCCCCCCACCCCATCCCCCTCTGTTCCTCAGATGTTCTTGTTAACTGCTGGAAATAGCCTACCTTGCTTGTCACCATGAAAGGTTTTCCTCCCTCCCGCCCCTGCTGCTGGTGATGGCTCATCTTAAGTAATCACTCTCCTTACAGTGTGTATGATAAAACTCATTGTTTCATGTTCTCTGTGTGTGTATATAAATCTCCGCTCTGTATTTTCCACCAAATGCATCCGATGAAGTGAGCTGTAGCTCACGAAAGCTTATGCTCAAATAAATTTGTTAGTCTCTAAGGTGCCACAAGTACTCCTTTTCTTTTTCTGGTCATAACTTATAAGTCTTTAAGTCTGGTGTGGAAAAATGTGTCCCATACAGGATGACAAACAGTACTTTCAATCTGAAAGAGCACTACAGACCGCATATCTGTGTTACCCTATTAAGTAACTTGTGTGCTTTTTGCTACAGATGTATGCTATTGGTGTAGATAACAGTCTCAGCAAGCATTACGAGTATGACTTAGGACTCTACTGCCATCTATGCTAGCATTGTCTGCTGATGTTGTATGTCAGTTTTCATATGTATATGCATAATTTAGCATTTAGTCACTACTATCATTATACTAGTATATTTGAAAACAGTTATGCGGTGTAGAAAACATTCAATTTAAAAATAGCTTTGCTTGCCTCCAGTATATAGCCTATATTTTTTGTTCTTTTACAACAATAGAGGTTTTGTACGGAAACAGGAACTCTTTTTCTTACAAAAGACATGGGAACTATTTTATATAATCATATTTTTTTCAAAGTTTTTCAAGAGCAGTGGGGTTTTTAATTCTTCATGGGATTTCTTCCTCCCCTCCTCTCCACACATCTAAAAATTCCTTATATTCTGTGTCCTTGGCCAGCAGAAAATTCTCTCTAACCTCTCAGAGGTTCTCTGTGCCCTCAAGTGACCAACAAAAGGGCAATCTTGTCCTAGTAACATTAATTCCTCACGGAGCTGAGTAGACAAACCAGCTGCTTGTTGGGTTTTCCAGGGCTGTCTTTTTTTCCCATGGGAGCTTCCCTGTATAATCACCCTTCCTCTTCAAAATAACACAGCCTTTCCCCTTGCAGGGATTTCCTTCTCTAGGACATATCCTTCTAGGACATATCTCCTTATGTGCTTTAGAATGGGCTGCCCTTAGCTGTCTGCAAAACATTGGCAGCTGACAACTGGGACAGCTTCTTCAGTAATAGGGGATAATTCCTCCCACCCCCCACAACCCCCAGGGCATGCTGCTTTCCTCTACCATACATGACCTGGCCTCAGCCCCTCCCACACCTGGAAACACTTTTTTCTTCCTCTCCCCCCCTTAGTAGTTTCTGGGTCTTTACTTTTTTTCTCTGGGACCCCAGCACAATATTTCTTTTTAATCACAAGTTACAACATTAACAGCCGTAGTCATATGCAAAATATCATTCCCCACCAGCATTTCCATGAGGCTACTAGTTGGCATCCCCACTGCCAAGTCACCTTCTAAACCTTCCCATTCCAAAATGAACCTTAGCCAAAGGCAAAAGATTTTTATGTTTCCCCAGTGCCAGAAACTCTGCCTCCTGGTCAGGCAGCATGTCAGTCTTTTGAACCATGCTTCCACTGACCAGAGACATCTGGGAACCAGGGACTCTCCACTCAGTGCATTCTTTGCCATTCACCTTGGCAACTTTAATATATGTTCAGATCTACCCACACCTTATAATCAGACCTTATAAAATTCATCAGAGGACCTGCAGGTTCCTCTTGGGATTTCATGTTAAGTACAACTGCATTAACCTGGGGTGTATGGGGTGTGGATTTATTTTCTCTTAGTTTAGGGCAATGATTTCTCACATGGTTGGTGAAGTTATACTGGACACACCTTTTTGGATAATTTTTCTACACAGGGAGTCTGTGATGCGGATTTCTGTGAGAGGACTGATTCTGAGGAGGTGAGTGCCTCGGCTCCCAACCACCCTCCTTCCTAGGGCTAAAACTGAGTCCCCTCTTTACACCAGACTTCTGCTCCTGCCTCTGTGGCTTGTGCTTATTAGACATTTGGGCTTGCACAAAGAAATCAGTATGGATGGAACTTCCTGAGCAGAATTTAAAGATTTGTCCCATATTGTGTCTCTGAGTGCCTCAGAACATATGCTTAGGAAATGTTCTTGAGCAAAAAGATCAGACAATTGGTTATAGTTCTCAACCCCCTTTCCCTTTGTCCATTTTCTCAATAGGTCAAATAACTTATTGGCATATTTACTATGACTCATGACAGCACTTTTCCTGAGATTTCTAAATTTCAATCTATACATCTCAGGGGTAATTTGAAACATTTGCAAGACAGCTTTTTTGAAAAAAATCAGGATATTTCAAAGCCTCACCAGTTGGTATTTCATTCCATATATTTAAATCTTTACCAGAGAATTGTGCAATCAGTATGGGGATTTTCTTGTCCTCTGGAACTTTTTGAACTTCACACAGGCTATCAAAAGTGTTAAGGTATTCTCCAATACAGTCTGCTTCTTTATATGCAGGGCACAACTTGTCCCAGCTGAGTGTTCCTTGGATGGAGGGAGTGACTGGGGATTCTTGCCATCATGTCCAGATTATACTGTGTCTCCTTATCATTTTTTAGGGCTTCTTTGTCTTTCAGCTCCATGGCTCACTAGCGTAATTCTTACTGCTGCTGCCTTTCTGCCTTCCTCTCTTTGGCTCTATCTCTGCTGGTGTTCACTTTTGGTGTTCACACTATTTGTCTTTCTGTTGTTTCTCCAACCTGGCCAGCTCTGGCTTTTTAGTTGCTTCACTGGCACTCATAGTTATGATTTACTATTGTTTTATTTCCCTTACCCAAAATAAACAAACAGAAAATAATAAAGCTATAACCTTTCTTGTGACTGTTCCCAGCCACCACACTCGAGACTCACTTAAAATTATTACACCAGTGCTTAAAGTGTAAATCTCAGTTAAAATAACAAGCTGTGTATAAATCCTGTTTCAGCTACACCACTGTGACATTCTGGGATACAATCTAGACCAATGAGGGCTTGTGTAGCCATCTGCCCTGCAACCTTGGGTGTCTCACAATGCTTTGCTGTTCTAGTTCCCAACCTGGGCTGTTCACAAACAGCCTAACAGCATGCAGGTCACACTCTGAGTGGTCTATGGATAGCTGTAGCCCTGGTTCAGCAGGTCTGACTCCAGAAATCTGTCAGCAACATACCATTCACACTTTGGCTTCAGCCAGGATGGTTACCATTTGTAGGGTGACCCCACCACACTTCTGGTCCTGAATTTTCCTAAAAATGAATTCTGCACTGTCCACTGTCTTTTCTGGCCAGTCCATTGCCCCTGTAAAGAGTCAATATTCAACAGTTTGCTATTTTAGCTGGAGTTACCAAACAATTCAGTTTAAACACAACACTGGATTAGTTTAGATTAAAAATAACATAAGTTTATTTAACTACAAAGAGAGAGGTTTTAAGTGAGTATAAGTATAAGGTATTAAAGTCAGAAATGGTTACAAGAGAAATAAAGATAAGTTTTAGCTACTAGAAAGTGTTTTAACAAGTTAGATTTGGTTCAAGGTAAAATCCTTACCACGTGTTCCCAGCAACAAGGCTGGACAAATGCTCAGGTCAGGATCTCCACCTAAAGTCAAAGTGCTGTTTCTTTTGTCTTCTGAGGTGAGAGAGAGAGAGAGAGAAAGCTTGGGGTTTTGTGCCCCTTTATAATCAAGTCAACCTTTGAAGTGGATTTTTCTGACCGCCAAAGCAAAGTTTATTAAAACAGTAAAGAAGGTGGTGGAGTCTGATGGTGAAGGAGGCTCCATATTCTTTCTTCTCACTAGTGTTTGGTGAAATGCAAATTCATGATCTCTCCTGCCATTTCTTCTCCATGCTGTCTTGAGGACCCTGTTTACTACTTATATGTACATTGAGGTAACCATATTTAGGATGGACCTGTTTAACTTTTGTCTAGGCTTGACTGTCTGGTTTTGAACATGGGCTAAGAACACCACACAGGGGGAATTCATAACTTTACATATAATGTTTCTAAATACATTTCACCATGATATTATTGGCCAGTGAGTTATTAGAAAATTCAGAAAATTCTGCTATAATGTCACCAGTATTTAATCATGAATAAATAAACTTTCCTTATTTACTTTTTCCACCCCGGAACACTGAAGAACAGGACAATATAAACCTACAAGACTTTAACACTTTTATAAACTGCAGTTATTTTGTGTAGTTAGGATCTAGCTCTGCAACCCTGATAGGTCACACATCTGATGGAGACTATGTCTGTGCACTAGTCCTTGTGCAGCAAATTTTTCCCCTAAGGATTTCTCAAACCATTTCAGTGTGTGGGCACCTCTCCTCCTATTGACAAAGGCTCACCTTCCCTGTGGCAAAGATAAATATTCAGATGCCCTTGCTGTTCATACAGTGTCTTAAATAAATATACATGTGTAATATATTATATAGCATATTTCAAACATAGTGTTAACTCTTCTCTCCTCTCCTATAGAGTAGAAATGTAATATATTATGAGCCAGATCCCCTAATAAGAAAAACAGAGGATCAACAGGGATCTCTGATTAATATAAGCTGACCCTAGACCTGACCCTATAATGTTCCACAGAACTTGTTAACATGAGGATACCCCCACAATATATAAAAAAGGTAGCATTTGCTGTTCCACAAAACAAACAATTTTCATTTACATTTCAAAGAGAGTGAACAAGCTCATATCTCTGATTCCCATATGCAGTAAAGCTAGATGATCATTTATACATCCATTCTGTATGACCAGTTTTCATCAGTTTCATTTGTTTGGTCTTTTCAGTTGCCTCTTTAATTGTCTGTTTTCTGTTTCATTGGCTTATGATCAGATTTGACAGTGACAGGATGACCATAAATATATTGATGGTACTGGCTGCAACCAGATAGAATTGCAATTTCTTTTTTCCTTTGATATAATTCTATTTAGTCAGCATGAGTGACTTTGAAGCTTACATATGTATGTCCAATATCAGTAATTCACCAGGCCATTCTAAAGTACATCAGTTTACAAGGTTAGCTGTTTACTTTGATCAAAGAAGGCAAGCCCAGTATCTGTTTTCTGTGTAACAAGGTGCTCTTCATGTTCTGGAAAGTTATGTTGCTTATTCCAAATGGATTAATTGTTCTGCTTTTGCAGCTCTTGATGGTATGTTGATTTCAGTTAAGAAATAGACACATGTGCATAATCATTCTTATTCTTGAACACTGACATTAACAACGTCAATACAATCTCATTGTTTGCCATTTGTTGATTATCATCAGTATATATAACTTTGGGCCAGATCTAAGTACATTTGCCAGTGTTTCCTTCATTTTTATTTGGCATGCAACAACAGCCTTTTCAAATATTTTCAGCATGGTTTGTGTCTCTGGATGTTTCACACACAGTTTCAGCATTCTTAGGGCTTTGCATCTTCATAAAGCCCAACTGAAGTCAAGGACTCTCCAAGCCCTGCCCCCTGAAATTTAAGGCCCATATTTTTCCAAAACTTAAGCACAGGCGTAACTTTATAAACTGAGAATAGTCCTATAAAATTAAACATGTTTAAGTCATTGAAGATTCTAGGCGAAAATTTAGGACTACAAGAGTTGTGTACTGTATTTAATTGTAAGATGTTGTCAATCCACTTCCTATGTAATCTTTATTTATTTTTTATTTACTGTGTCTATCTTGCTTTAGCCTAAACATTTTTCTCTTCCTCGATTTGTCCCACTATTTCTTTCCATAAAATCTGTGGCTTTCTTTTTTTTTTTAACTTATCTTTTTCGACCACTCCCACACCCAGGCTTCTCACCCATGTCCCCAATTTTACAAAAAGAGAAGAACTTCTCTGGCTCCACTTTGTGGAAGAGCAGAGACATGGTGACCACTCAGCTCCTGACCTCTCTAACCACTTCCCTCAAGGACTTGGAACTCATCTTTCTTTCCCATCTAAATTCCTCTTCAGCATGGGGTCAAGAAATACTAGAAACTAGTGCCTCTTCTGTTGGGGTGAAGAAAAATTAAGTACTATTAAAATACAGTCAGTCAGTTTAAAAAAATCTTAGAGAAATTTCTGTTGTTTTTCTGAAGTTTTTTTTTTTTAGTTTGTTTGGAAGCTTAAGCCTTATAAAACCAAAACTGTGAGTTTGAAAGAGCTCTACTCTGACTCTATTTAAATACTTGAGTTTGGTTAGCCTTTGAAGCTGGTGGCATTATCCAATCTCATAGCCCTTGTTATGGAATTTTATCCAAGAGCACTCTTATTTTTGTTATCTTTGTGGTTATGACTCAAGAAAGACCAACTTTTCACACCTTGAAGTTACAGTGTTACATAGGGCAAATGATTCTTGGTTGAAAACCTGACCTGTATGATCTGGAGGCCAATACTGCTAATGAATATTCTCTTTTGAGGATGCTGTTGTCACAAACAATTTGGAAGATAAGATCTACTGTATTAATAATGTTTTGTAAATAAATCTAACCATCAATAACATACGAAAATTATAGCAGGCAAGAGTCTTATCTGCATGTTGAAAACATGCTGGAGGATGGTGCCAAGGGGTGCTTTGCAGCAGGAGACTCTATGAATTCTAGCTACAGCATCTGGAACTCTTCTTGGGAGCTACCAGAGTAGCATCTCTGATATCCTTGGAATGTGCAAATTACTCTCTGGTCAGTGCCTGGCTAGTTTTGCTGACCACAATGGAGGTGGTATGGCCATGGTCCAGCATTCACCCTACCCTTTTTTGGGTTTGTTCACCTATGGAGACTCTAACTGGGATCAGGGACCATGATTCCCAAGGTGATTTTTGGCCAGAACCTTCAGACACCCCTGCAACAACTGAGCAGAATCTAGCACGTAGAATACACTATGCAAATCTTTAAATTAAGCACGAGTTGTCCCATTGACTTCAATGGAACAACTCATGCTTAAATTTATGTGCTAGAAAGCCTTACTGGATCAGGTCCTATGAGTGGTTTCTGGTATAAATTGGTATGGTGCCTCTTTTCTGGCCTGATTCAAATCTCAGTGAAGTCATGTCAATGCTTTCATTGATTTGGATGACAGCTGGACGGGTCCCTTTGTGAGGTGGTTATTTTACAGCAGAACTTTGAAAAGAGTAATAAAAAGTTCCATGCAGTAAATCAGCATTTACCTTTTCTTATTAATGTTACTTTTCCCTTCGGCAAGCTCTTTAACTGTAACCAGTATATTTCTTTCTTTGCTGCTGTTGGTTTTTTAAAATTAATTTTAAATGTGTTAGCGGCTATGTTATGTGAGGCAGCATTAAAAGAGTACAGATGGTACTCACCACAGGTGAACATTTGGATTGTGAAGAATCCTGCTAGCATATTACAGTGTTTGACTGACCTTGAACCAGAACAGAACATTATGGTAGACAAAATTGCACTTTAACTGATAAACACAAGTTAAATGGATTTTAAAAGAGGAAACAGATTGCTGGTCTAGTAGTTTGAAATTAAAGCAAAAGTGCAAACCACTATTGTTTGTGCTTGTGTGTGGTTTGGCCCCGTAAATAGACCTGTGATTGTAGAAGGTATAATTTGAGGTGAAAGACTGGGAAGATTAATTAACTAAAACTGCACTACATGTGCTCTTTGAGAGTCATTATTAAAACAGTAAAATTTCCTAGTCTTAAATATTAAAATAAAAATATAAAGTGCCAATGTCTGTCACATTTGATGGGTTTTCAGCGGACTGTGCAAAGAAATATCCAAACTTCTTACAAAAGGGCAAAACTGGCCATGAATCTGGGGCAGGATTTGGTGGTGGGGACATTTAAGGGTGTGTGCATCCTCTCTGCAGCACAGAGCTATGTGTATATGGTAAGTTAGACAAGTGGCCAGAGAACATACTATGGCCTGAATTCTTCAGTCTTCTACCCCTTGACAGGAGTGCATGGAGAGCTGCTTCCGCCACTGAGTTGAAGCAACCTCCACAAAACATCTTGGCAGCTCCTTGTAGCTCATGGGATAAAGATTCTTCCCCTTCTATTTCCCTATACATTTATCCAAAAGCTATCTTATCCAGCTGTTCACTGCAAAGAGGATTTGGCCCAAAGTTTCTACATGCTCTGTGCAAAACTCTCTCTCTCTCTGTATATATATATAAAACACACAAAAGATGACATTAAAAGAACTTTATTAAGGATGTAAAGTCAAGCACTCAAATCTGGCATTTCCTGACTTTTAAGGCTGCCTGTGCAACCTTAATTTGACTGCCTTGTCCATAGGCATTATGATACAGTCTTTAATTTCATGGTCATGTACTATTTTTTTCCATCTGACCTCTGCTTCTTTCAGTGCACAGGATGGATGGTGCTCAGTTAACAAGCAGCTATTCATTATTTTGTTTGATCCCCATTCAATATGTGGCCCTATCCCTTCTTTACTGTACACTATTCAAACCCTACTCTGAAGACAGAATTTCCTCATAGACTTTTCTATGACACTAATCACCATAGCATCTGAATGCGTCACAAAAAATGAATTTATCATCACATTACCCCTGTGAGGTGAAGGGGGTTATTATCCCCAATTTAGAGATGGGGAGATTTGGTACTGACAGACCAAGGTAAAAGTATCCACTAATTTTGGGTGCACAGTTTGAGATGCCTAGGACCTGATTTTTTTCAGAGTACTTATCATTATATAGCATTTTATATGTTCAAAGCACAACTCCCATTGATTTCAGCTGTAGCTGTGAGTGCTCAACACCACTCCAAATCCGACACCAGGACCTTAGATTGGGCACAGAAAAATGAGGAACACATAGTTGCTGACCACCTGTGAAAAGTTTGCTTTAAGTAACTTGCCCAACATCATATAGGAACTCTATGGTGGAGGTAGGGATAGAATCTACTTATTCAGGGCATTGTTTAGCCTGTAAATTACATGGGCTTAGTCTTACTAAGGCATTGGCTACAAAGAAGAGATTTCTCTGAATAACTAGATATTTTGGGATAAACTTCCTTGAGTCCACATACACAAGTTTTTTCCCCAAATTATCTGGCATCTTATCCATAATAATTGATCCAGTTTGGAAGTGAAATAACTCTATTCTGGAAAGAGTTGTTTTGGAATAAGTTTCATGCGTACATATCCATATTTTAACTTAACTATTCCTTTTCTGGCAGTCCACTCTCTGCTATTCTACACTGCTTAGCTTTACACTTGGATTGGCTTTTCTGTTTAGCTGTGTGCGTTCTATTGCTTTGGGGTCATCTTGATTAGATGTCTTCTCCCCATATGATTGCTGTTGTGCAGCCAGCTTGTGGTGGGTTCACACACCCGGAGGCATGTACACATTATAGCAGCCATGCCCTATGTTTCCACATGGACCTCTCTGGAGGTCCTGGACTTCCTTTTCCTATTCCTATTCCTTATCTGGGCCATCTGAACAGCAGTCACTAGACTTTCTACAAACTGCTATTGTTGTTTGCAGTGTTGTTATAGATATGTTGGATATTAGAGATACAAGGGGGATGAGGTAATATTTTTTAGTGGATTTTTATCATTTTTCTGTGTGATTCATTCAAAAGCATAATGACAGGTTTCAGAGTAGCAGCCGTGTTAGTCTGTATTCGCAAAAAGAAAAGGAGTACTTGTGGCATCTTAGAGACTAACAAATTTATTAGAGCATAAGCTTTCGTGAAGTGAGCTGTAGCTCACGAAAGCTTATGCTCTAATAAATTTGTTAGTCTCTAAGGTGCCACAAGTACTCCTTTTCTTTATTCAAGAGCATAGTGATTGTCTGTCTGGTTTCCCCTCATCCAGCGCATTACATTCACCAATAACAGCTATGTGGGTGAAACAAGACAATCACTATGCTCTTGAATGTCCTCAACAGAAAAATGATAAAACAAAAATACCACATCACCTCTGGGTGAACACTTTTCATAAAACGATCACTCCATATCAGTCCTTGACTTCAAAGGAAACCTGTACAACCTTCAAAAGATGAGCCTGGGAGCTTAAATTCATAACTCTGCTACACATTAAAATCATGGTTTTTAGTAAAGACACAGGATTTATGGCTTATTACACAATCTGTAACCCACTAACCTGGATTTTGTCATATAACTGGAGAGGTGTTAACCGGACACTTCACCTTAAATGGTCTCTTACAATATGTGTTAACTACTTCTGCTAAACAATCTGTTCCACCTTGTGTTTAGCTATGACATTCTGAATACCTTTCCTAGAACTGAAAAAGAGCTCTGTGCAGCTTGAAAGTTTGTCTCTCTTTCACCAACAGAACTTGTTTCAATAAAAGACTTTACCTCACCCATGTTGCTAAAGTCTACAAAATTGCTGACTGAGCAAATACAAAGGAAGGGATACTCCTGGAACAAGGACCAGTGCCATTTCAAAGCAAAGAAGCTCTGATAGAGCTTCAAGAACATAAGGGACAAGAACAGGATCTCTGGAGATGATCCCACTACCCGTCCATACAATGAGGAGCTGTACAAGAGTTTTGTAAGAGAGGCCACACTAAACCCTAGCATGTGGTCTGGACAATTTGGGACAAGAAGGCCTTGGAACATTACCAAGCAACCAGTGAAGGTGCCCAAAACAATCCTGATCAGGAGGTGATACCCCCAGGTAGCCAAGAGCTATTTGGCATGCCCAAGCCAGAGACCCAGGTGCTGGAGATGACCTCTAAAATCTAGGAGGAGAGTCAGCCTGAAACTGTTGCAGTGGGCAGCTCTATTACTCAGTATTATGTGCTGTGTTATAATACAACTATATAGGTGGATTCAATAACTTTGTTCTGTTTACTGGTTGAGAGATGTGAGCTGTGTGCCTCTCTGTCTTATCCGCTTTCCCCACCACCACTTAGCAGGTACAAAATGGCATCTGCTTGGATAGTTAAACACTAAAGGGTTTATTTCCCTGAAGTATCAAATTCTGCAACCATAAGCTAAACAGGTTGCCCTTCTCTACCCACTTCCTATGCCACTGGATTCTTGCAGTCAACTGCTGCTCCACTTCTCCTTCCTCCTACTCAAAAAGGCCACACCACAGGAGTTAAAAACTAAACTGTGCAATGCAGACATGTTTACTGTAGAGACAGATACAGAAAGAGGAAAAAGTTCATGGTTTGATCAGCATCCTTAACTTTTAGCTATATTTACATTTTATGAGGTATTTATTTTTAAATGATTGCATGTGGAGTGTGTCCCACCTGAATTTTGCAAATCACAAATCTGAAGCAAATACCGGACAATTTTAACAGAAAATTAATTTTGAATTTGTAAACTTAAGTATTGCTAAGGTCTTGCCTACACTTAAAATGCTGCAGCAGCATAGTCATAGCGTTGCAGCTACACTGCTGTAGTGCTTTAGTGACAACCCTACCTATGCCAACAGGCCAGGTTCTCCCCCTGGTGTAAGTAATCCATCTCCCTGAGAGTCAGTAGCTAGGTTGACGGGAGAATTCTCCCATTGACCTAGCACTGTCTGCACTGGGGGTTAAAGTGTGTCACTCAGGTATGGCTTTTTCAGACCCCTATGTGACGTATTTATACCAACCTAATTTCCTATTGTACACCAGGCTACAATCATCCAGTCAGGGAACTTCTTTGAATGTAACCAATTAAGACTGATCAATGCAGTTGAATTTTTAATGTAAAAAAAAAATCAATGATTTGCCCGCAAAAGTTTGTAGAGCAAGAATAATTTGTAGAAATTATTTGGAAAATAACTTAAAATAACAAACAAATTGAAGAAAAGAGTGATCTGATTGTGGACAATTTGAAAACGGAGAAAAGCAATATTCATTCAATACATTGTTACAGGTTTTTTTACCGTGTTTTGGGGAATGGAAAATGAATGACCTTTTGGGTAATTTCTTTAATAGTAGGCCTCTAACAAGGGTGCCAGTTACTACCAGTTGGTATGGATCCCTATCTATGAACTAGACTTTGCCACTCTTTAGGCAACAAAAAAATAACAGATTCAGTTTGTTACCAATCCAGGCCTGATTTGAATTTAGCAGTGAAAGTTTCCATTACCAATCACATTAACCAACCAGTCTCATGAGGATTTTTAAAAAACTTTTATCTTGTGTAAGATGCATGTCTTCAATCCTGCACAGAGAAGAAGCATAGTTAAATATCTGAGACCATCTGATATGAAATCCATGACTGATGTGAATGGTGCCAGATGGGTACCAGAAATAATTAGAACATTTGTGCTTTCTATTTAGGGTATTACTAAGGACCAGATTCTGGTCAGTGTGTAGAAATTTACTTTCAACCGCACCTAACTGAAACATATTAAAGGATTAACCTAAGTGTATATTACTGCAATCTGTTTATATTTCTTGGAGCAATCAAATACCCTACTAGCATAATTATGCCAGTGATGTTCTTTATAAGTTACAGAGGCAAAAGCAATAGTTAAAACATTTTTTAAATCATTCTGCCTCTTAGTGAAAATAACTGCTTATATCTGGAAAAGAAATATCCAGGTCACGGTATTGTTTTTATAATTCAGAATTGCATTCTTATTATAGGTTTCAGAGTAGCAGCCGTGTTAGTCTGTATTTGCAAAAAGAAAAGGAGTACTTATGGCTCATGAAAGCTTATGCTCAAATAAATTTGTTAGTCTCTAAGGTGCCACAAGTACTTCTTTTCTTTATTCTTATTATAAAATTTGACTCTGTCAAGTCAGTGCACAGAGGCAGGCTTGAAATTGAAACTACAGTGTTTAGTTTTTCAGGTAGTGATTTTTGGAGGGAACAATTTCAAAAAAGTGTTGCTTGATGTATAGTATATAGAGACACATGACTCCATTTAGATTGAATACAATGAAACTTGTGACTGAGGTAATAAGGAATCAGATTTAACATCTTTTAATCAGACATTTTAGTAATCTCAAAAGAATTTCCATCCTGTGGTATCAACTATGCTTGGTTGGAGGCAGAATGATCTCTTTGTCTTAATGCAAAGAAGTGTATTTCCAGATTGATTGCTTCAAGGCTCCATTTCTTAGGTAAGCAGCATACGAATTTGACTTAAGCTAGAGCACATTTATTGCCTTTATTCTTCACTTGGTTGTCTTTAAGATGATATTTGCTGTAGTAATGAAATAATCATTTAGAAAAAATACTCATTCCGGAACTAGATGCAATGTAAAATCAGTTTTCAAGGAACAAAGGCAATGGAAAGCCTAAGTGACTGGAACATATGTGTTACACTTCTGCTTAAATTTCTGGTAGTTGACATTAATCCTGCAGCCTCTTTAATCTGGAGTTTTAGCATTGATATGTACCAAAAACAACCAGACACATCTCATATTTATTCTTTATGTGAATATTTATAATCATTCTATCCCGGGGCATCATCTGCTAAAAAGTTCACTGGATTTCTACATAGAGTGCTTCCGCCGACGTGCACAGGCTGAAATTGTGGAAAGCAGCATCACTTGCCCCATAACCTCAGCTGTGCAGAACACAATGTCATCCACAGCGTCAGAAACAACTCTGACATCATAATCAAAAAGGCTGACACAGGAGGTGCTTTCGTCATCATGAATAGGTCGAAATATGAACAAGAGGCTACTAGGCAGCTCTCCAACACCACTTTCTACAAGCCATTACCCTCTGATCCCACTGAGGGTTACCAAAAGAAACTACAGCATTTGCTCAAGAAACTCTCTGAAAAAGCACAAGAACAAATCCGCACAGACACACCCCTGGAACCCCGACCTGGGGTATTCTATCTGCTACCCAAGATCCATAAACCTGGAAATCCTGGACCCCTCATCCTCCCCATCATCTCAGGCATTGGCACCCTGACAGCAGGATTGTCTGGCTACGTAGACTCCCTCCTCAGGCCCTACGCTACCAGCACTCCCAGCTATCTTCGAGACACCACTGACTTCCTGAGGAAATTACAATCCATTGGTGATCTTCCTGAAAACACCATCCTGGCCACTATGGATGTAGAAGCCCTCTACACCAACATTCCACACAAAGATGGACTACAAGCCATCAGGAACAGTATCCCCGATAATGTCACAGCTAACCTGGTGGCTGAACTTTGTGACTTTGTCCTCACCCATAACTATTTCACATTTGGGGATAATGTATACCTTCAAATCAGCGGCACTGCGATGGATACCTGCATGGCCCCACAGTATGCCAACATTTTTATGGCTGACTTAGAACAACGCTTCCTCAGCTCTCGTTCCCTAATGCCCCTACTCTACTTGTGCTACATTGATGATTGATTACATCTTCATCATCTGGACCCATGGAAAAGAAGCCCTTGAGGAATTACACCATGATTTCAACAATTTCCATCCCACCATCAACCTCAGCCTGGACCAGTCCACACAAGAGATCCACTTCCTGGACACTACGGTGCTAATAAGCAATGGTCACATAAACACCACCCTATACCAGAAACCTACTGACCGCTATTCCTACCTACATGCCTCCAGCTTTCACCCAGATCACAGCACATGATCTATTGTCTACAGCCAAGCTCTACGATACACCCGCATTTGCTCCAACCCCTCAGACAGATACAGAGACAAACACCTACAAGATCTCTATCAAGCATTCTTATAACTACAGTACCCACCTGCTGAAGTGAAGAAACAGATTGACAGAGCCAGAAGAGTACCCAGAAGTTACCTACTACAGGACAGGCCCAACAAAGAAAATAACAGAAACCATTAGCCATCACCTTCAGCCCCCAACTAAAACCTCTCCAACGCATCATCAAGGATCTACAACCTATCCTGAAGGATGACCCATCACTCTCACAGATCTTGGGAGACAGGCCAGTCCTTGCTTACAGACAGCCCCCCAACCTGAAGCAAATACTCACCAGCAATACACACCACACAACAGAACCACTAACCCAGGAACCTATCCTTGCAACAAAGCCCGTTGTCAGCTGTGTCCACATATCTATTCAGGGCCGGTTTCAGAGTATCATAGGGCCTAATCACATTAGTCACACTATCAGAGGCTCGTTCACCTGCGCATCTACCAATGTGATATATGCCATCATGTGCCAGCAATGCCCCTCTGCCATGTACATTGGTCAAACTGGACAGTCTCTACATAAAAGAATAAATGGATACAAGTCAGACGTCAAGAATTATAACATTCAAAAACTTCAATCTCTCTGGTCACTCGATTACAGACCTAAGAGTGGCTATACTTCAACAAAAAAGCTTCAAAAACAGACTCCAAGGAGAGACTGCTGAATTGGAATTAATTTGCAAACTGGATACAATTAGCTTAGGCTTGAATAGAGAGTGGATGGGTCATTACAAAAAGTAAAACTATTTCCCCATGTTAGTTCCACCCCCCAACACCCCACCGTTCCTCAGACATTCTTGTCAAGTGCTGGGAAATGGCCCACCTTGATTATCACTACAAAAGGTTTTCTTCCTCTCCCCCCCCCCGCTCTCCTGCTGGTAATAGCTCATCTTAAGTGATCACTCTCCTTACAGTGTGTATGGTAACACCCATTGTTTCATATTCTCTGTGTATATAAATCTCCCCACTATATTTTCCACTGAATGCATCCAATGAAGTGAGCTGTAGCTCAAGAAAGCTTATGCTCAAATAAATTTGTTAGTCTCTAAGGTGCCACAAGTACTCCTTTTCTTTTTGCGAATACAGACTAACACGGCTGCTACTCTGAAACCAGCAATTAAATAGTTGATGCTGATATTTAAAATATTATCATTAGGCTCTTAACTCTGAAATGAGGTTTCAATGGCTCTCTGCAGATTCAAGAACAGAACACTGTATTGGCTTATATTTGGTTCACCCTTTAAAAGGTCAGAGTTTTTTTGCATTCGGATGCACTCGAAAATTATTTTAATTAAAAAGATGAAGGCTCAGATTCTGACGTATTTAAATGTGCCACATGAGCCCAATATGTCAAATGGGCTGGATCCAACCTGCAAGCCTGGATTTGACACCTCTGTCTTCTTAATATGAACAAAGAATTCTGTTATATAAGAATACCCTGACCAAGGTATATTTTCTAAGCATATGTGAGAGTACCAGGCTGTCTTTCTATCTTTACATATATTGGAGAAAGTGTCTTATTGCTTATTAAAGATCAGCTGTCCAACTACGGTAAAGGGCATGTGGTATTTATTTGAAAAAATTGTTTTAAAAACAACAATTTGTTCCCAGAAATTCTAATGAAACATTTCCACTTGGAAAATGGAATTTCATCAAAGTCTGAGACCTCCTGGGAATCCCTGCAGTGATTCAATCACAGGGAGAGACCACCATGCATTAGGGCCCATAAGGGAGAATGTGGGAAATGCAGCACTCAGAACTAAGACTCCCATGAGGCACCATGGTAGCTCAGGCAGGTACAGAGATTAATGTTGAATCAACCCATGTCAGAATGTTTCATTTGGATTGAAAATACTGCAATTAAATGTTATATTTCTGAATTGAAATTTTTCTGAACTTTTCGTTCTGTGGAAAGTTTTAATATTTTGATTTTTCTGCTCTGTGGCCTACCTCTGAATGTGGTTGTTTGGAGAATTCCCTTCACTATTTTACTCAAAAATCCTGGATGCTCAAAAAAATCTAAAAATCAACTAAAATTCATAGTGTCGTGAAGGCAGTGTCAGAGTGTGAACAGTTTAATTTTAATTTCAACCTCATAAGTTTCTCAACAGTGCCATGGTCCTCACCAAAATAACCAACAATGAGTTTTAAAACTTCTACTATGCTTTTATAAATATAGGTGCTTATACACCAACGTGATAGATATTTGTAAGGAACCTAAGGTAGATTAAAAAACCACCAACCCTTAAATCTGTCCCAACAATTTCTACTTTCAAATGCATACAAAGAACTTTTATAATTCATTAATGATGAAAAAAGCTATCTGGTATGCATATAATGCTTTTTTAAAAGATAATTTTTGTAGATGCTTTTCTACTTTTTTTAAATCTCTAGATGTTGAATGCTTACTGGTATTATTAACACAAGCTTGAAGCCGTGGTGGGGTTTCTGTTAATATTTCCCCTTCTCAGTCGCCAAGCTCCAGAGTTCGGTAAATCACATTGCTCTGCAATCTGGTGTGGAACTTGGTATCCCTATATTATAAGAGTAAAAAATGCAGTCTAAATATGTTTGTTTTCCTGCTATTAGTGTCTTATATTTGACATCCATCTTTTTTGATGTGCATATTAGATGGCAGTTGTCACTGTAAATGTCATTTTACACATGTATAATCTCCCCACAGTTCAGTGAATTGTTTTCGGGGTTTTGGGTACTAACCATGTTTAATGACTTACTTAATGACATGTCAAATAATCTTATAAGACTAAACCTGTGACTACTGGCAAGGAGTATAGCTAATCTCACTATACAGCTAGAAAAGTTTTCCAGTTTCCTCCTTTTTTTTTTTTTGACTAAGTATAAAAAAGTCTTGTTTTCCTTCAACTAGAAACCTTTGGCTGGGACATCTTAGTATTTGTCTTCCAGGGGTTCATTTGATGTCCATCGTCCCCTCCTAATTAGTTTGGAACTGATTGTTGGAGTAAATATTCACTTCATCCTTTATGTAGGAGAGGTAGAGGATTGCAAGGTTCATTTAGAGAAGTAGCTAAGAGTTCAAGGCTATCCCATGGCATGATTTCTGCTTGTCAGTGGAGAATGTTACTTTTTGCATATAAAGCTACATGGAGTATATACTTGCTGCTGCTATCTCACTCCTGCAGCCCAATCAATATTTTTTAACAAAAATTAGTTGTCTACAAAAGGCTTTAAAGTGAGGTATTTACTTTAAAAATGATTGTGTAAAAATAATACCTTCCAAATCAATAGATCTCTTCCCTGTGTGTGTACTCAGAGCCCTCTGAGACTAGGTCCAGTTTGCAGGGCTAGCTGGTGTTAGTAAAATATCATTTTACTTGTAAACTGAGCACATCATAAGAGAGGGAAATCACTGAGAGACAATATCATGAGGATGCATATTTGGCATTTTTCCAAAGTCACTTGGCAGGGTAGAACAACTCTTTAACTCCTTCAACAGACAACATCAAAGGTAGGGAGGCAGGAAAGAAAGACATAACTTTAAATATGTTCATCATCCACTTGATTCCCCATTAATAACTGACTGTCTGTAGACCCTGTGTTCTTGCAGAGTCCGTATGTTGTCAGTTTAGGATTGGGGCCTAATTGCTTAACTTTAAGCATGTAAGTAACCCATTCACTTCAATGGCACTATTCATGTGATTAATTTAAGAATGTGAAGAAGCAATCAAGCACTAATAGCATTTTGAGACCTATTCATAGAGGACCCCATGTACTACAATATTTGTGCACAACAAATCTCAGTTAAAGATGGCAATTTCAATGTCTACATTAATTGTGTTTTTAACCTGGCATTTTAAGTTTAATTTTCTATGAAAATCAATTTTCCATACCAGTATCATTTGCATTATGCAACTGACTACTAACTTTTTTGGGGGAAAGTTGATGTTTATTTCATATTAGTAATCTTTTTTGGAGACTCTCATATGCCTTCCAAAATTAAGCTGTTGAAATCCACGTAATGCAGCATTTTAACCCTCCTTGGTTTTACATTTAAACATGACAATTATTTCTCTTTTTCTCTCTTTCTCTCTTTAAAAAAAACTTGTTATATTACTATAAAAAGGGAAGTTGAAGGAATTTGCATGTCATGTGGCTCATATTTCATAATTATTGTGATAGATAACTTTTTCCAATGTAATGTGATCCACTGAGAATGGCATAGAAGCAGCCAGCTTAGCCCTTGTGGGAAAGTGAGTGTCTCTCATTACTCAATTCTGGTTTCTGTATCACATTAAAGATTGGTTTTGATGGGCTCCAAAAGGATCCCATTCAGTCTCCTTTACTAGAGGATGCTGTTTAAGATGGGAGTCTTTAGAGGGTATGTGGAGGGATTAAGTGGTTGGGAAATGGATTTTCTATTGGGGGAAATAAACCATTAAAATATGTAGTGCCCCAATGTGAGTTTCAGTGGGAAAGTTATTTAAAGAAAAACTGTCAACCTTCATTTACATCTGTAAAATGTGCATACCTATGATTATTACAATGAACACCCAGGCTCAGGCTTGTAAAGGTATTTAGGTGTTGAAGCATTCAGCATTGCAATGCCTAATTGATTTAAGAGCCTAAATCTCATTTCCAAAAGGAAATCCAAAATCCTATTGACAGCTGATAGTATTTAGACTCCTCAGTGCCTATATCACATTTAAAATGAGACATAGGTTCCTACATCAGTTAGGCATTACAAAGTACAGCAATCTCTATATATCTTCAAAAATCTGGGCCCTAGCCTTACCATGGAAAGACTTAAGAGAGTACTTACCTTCACTACTGTGACTAGTCCCATTGCAATCAAAGCTAAGCATATGCATGAGTGTTAGGACTGGGTCCTAAAATAGTATGTAACGTCGTGCTCTGGGTGTCCATAGCCTCTGACTGCTAGAAGCTGGGAATGGACAACAGATGATGAATCACTTGATTGCCTGTTCTGTTAATTCCTTCTGAAGGACCCAGCATTGGCCACTGTTGGAAGACAGGCTACTGAGCTAGATGGACCATTGGTTTGACCCAGTATGATTGTTCTTATGTTCTTAGTGACTGAAAGAGATCTGAGGAAAAATACTTTTTCTGTGTGTTTTCATTTCACTTACTTTGTACATTTAATAGCATTTTGTGTGTAGTCATATGTTAGCTGATGACCTGTTGTACTTACTGTGTGGGGAAAGTTCATATGTAAAAATTTTCCCAGGCTTTGTATGAAGTATGTTCTTAAAACAACTTCTAGAGATTTCAGAGTAGCAGCCGTGTTAGTCTGTATTCGCAAAAAGAAAAGGAGTACTTGTGGCACCTTAGAGACTAACAAATTTATTAGAGCATAAGCTTTCGTGAGCTACAGCTCACTTCATCGGATGCATTTGCATCCGATGAAGTGAGCTGTAGCTCACGAAAGCTTATGCTCTAATAAATTTGTTAGTCTCTAAGGTGCCACAAGTACTCCTTTTCTTTCAACTTCTAGAGAGTTTTTGCTCTAGAACCAACAAATTCAGGATGATCTAGGAGACACATTAGCACAGTCCATGTGTTATTTACATGACAGCCAGTGAAGTACAAGCTCATCCACCGATGTGTCACAACAGGGGTAGTTAAAGGGCAGTTGGTTATGGACTTGTCTCGCACTGTGTAAAACAAAGCCTTCAACTTGTTTGCATGTTCCATAATCCAATGATAAAAGACATGAAATCTTTCATTTCTTCTATAGCAGTAGCTGCTGACTGCACAACGTTAATCAGATGAACAGGACAGGTAATATATAACAGCTCTGGGTTTCTGATTGAGTGTAATCTCCCATGTAGGAAGCAGAATCTGTGTTAGTTGTGGCCACATTTTCCCAAGTTAGTTGGTACATCTCAAACATTAGTTATCACTGTGTCAGCAGAAGGGATAAATGCCACATCAGCACAAAACAGTGTGGGTTTATGTGCTTTGAAATCAAGAAATGAAAACAAAAGGCCAAGAATCAGATGTCCCAAAGCATCAGGAGACTTGTCAAAAATCAGACTAAACATCACATTTCCACCAATTTGTTCCATTAGTTTAGATACTAAAGCATCATCATTCTCTTTCAGATACTTACAAGTGAGGTTGCCTGCATTAGGAAAGGTTTTTGCTGCTGGACATTATTGTTTCACAAAGTCACCAATAGGCCCCTCTGCAGTTAACAGTGGTTGTCCAGCAAAACAAAGAGCATGCAGAAATTCATTGACACAATCGTGTTGTGGCTTCTTTCACTAAAGCCCTGGTTAAAGCTCCTGATATTGACTGTTTATCCTGAAGCTCACTTTCTTCTTTAAGCTTCTTGTGTTGCTTGCTTTTGATATGCCTCCTTATTTTGTCAGCATGAGCACTGACCTCACTGCTGCAGTACTTGCAGCACAATGTGTCCTCTTCACTCCCATCTTTACTTTTCTTGACACTTTCTAAGCACTGATTTTTCTTGTTGCTATTCAGGCATAGATTTTCACTTTTGCCCCATGTTTACTGTTTACCTTTTCATTTGTGGAGGATTGATTGCTTTAAAAAACCCTGGTAATTTATCAGTGAAAAACATTAAAAAGTGAAAATGCAAACTCTACATATAAACTAATAAAAATTATTAACACATGCCCTTATATAAAGTAGGATAATCTCTGTCCTGGTAACATCTCTCACAATCTTACGGGAAGCTTTGTGAAAATGGAATGCCATCTCTAGGATCATGTCCAGGTAATATGGAAAGTTATAAATTTCAGATTATACTCGGCAGTTGCAAATCCTGAAGCTGGGTGAAAGTATGTATGTGTCCTACATAGTACTGCAAAGGAAGTGTGTCCTGTAGCATGTTTTCAAACTGCCAGCCTTTGATAGTTACAGATTGGCCAGCTGCTACTACTACCCAATTCACAAGGGAGAGAGAAGGGGAAATTGTCATCAGTCACCAAGACAGAAGTGTTATCATAAAATCATAGGACTGGAAGGGACCTCAAGATGTCATCGAGTCCAGTTCCCTGCACTCATAGCATGACTAAATTCTATCTAGACCATCCCTGACAGGTGTTTGTCTAACCTGCCCTTAAAAAATCTCCAGTGATGGAGATTCTACAACCTCCCTAGGCAATTTATTCCAGTGCTTATGCACCCTGACAGTTAGGAACTTTTTCCTAATGTCCAACCTAAACAGCCCTTGCTGCAATTTAAGCCTGTTGCTCCTTGAACTATCCTCAGAGGTTAAGAAGAACAGTTTTTTTCCCTCCTTGTAACAACCATTTATGTCATTGAAAACTGTTATGTCCCCTCTGTTTTCTGTTCTCCAGACTAAACAAACCCATTTTTTTCAATCTTCCCTCATAGGTCATGTTTTCTAGACCTTTAATCATTTCTGTTGTTCTTCTCTGGACTTTCTCCAATTTGTCCATCTTTCCTGAAATTTGGCACCCAGAACTGGACACAATACTCCAGTTGAGGCCTAATCAGCATGGAGTAGTGAGAGAGAATTACTTCTCGTGTTTGTCTTACTACACTCCTGCTAATACAACTCAGAAGGATGTTTGCATGTTTTTTTTACAAGAGTGTTACACTGTTGATTCATATTTAGCTTGTGGTCCACTATGTCCCCTAGATCCCTTTCCGCAGTACTCCTTCCTAGGTAGCCATTTCCCATTTTGTATGTGTGCAACTGATTGTTCCTCCCTAAATGGAGTACTTTGCATTTGTTCTTATTGAATTTCATCCTATTTACTTCAGAGCATTTCTCCAATTTGTCCAGATCATTTTGAATTTTAATCCTATCCTCCAAACCACTTGCAACCCCTCCCAGCTTGGTATCGTTCAGACTTTATAAGTGTACTCTCTATGCCATTATCTAAATCATTGATGAAGATATTGAACAGAACGGGACCCAGAACTGATCCCTGTGGGACTCCACTCGTTAGGTCCTTCCAGCATGACTGTGAACCGCTGATAACTACTCTCTGGAAATGGTTTTCCAACCAATTTTTCACCCACCTTTTAGTAGCACCATCTAGGTTGCATTTCCTTAGTTTATGATGCGATCATGTAAAACATGATCAAAAGCTCAAGTCAAGATATACCACATCTACCGCTTGTGGGTGATTCTTTCACAGATATAAACTCCTCCTGCATGATCCTTTGCTGTCATCCGGACAACAGGCAACAGTGGACTTTGCTCCTATTAGTTCATCTGCCACCTCTGTCCTTGTCTCTGCCTATTTAATTTGCCTTAAGACTCTTTTAAAAACCAGGGAACTTAAATAGAGATGAGATTCCACTAATCTGACTTAGGGACTTCTCTGGCCCCCCCATTTACCATCGTATCAGAGCATCTCATAATGTCCTTCTTTAATGTATTTATCCTGTCAACACTCCTGTGAGGTAAAGTAGTACTATCCTCATTTTACAGAGGGGGAATTGAGGCACAGAGAGATCAAATGGCTTGTCCAAGGCTGGACAGGAAATTGGTGGCAGAGAAGGGAATTTAATACAGGTCTGTCAAGTTCCAGGCCAGCGCCCCAGCCTCTGGACATTGCTAATTCTGATTTCCCAAATAGCAGGAAAAGCTATCAGTGAGACTAGTCCAAACTTTTCTTATGCTTGTTTATATCAAAAATCAATGCCACAGAATATGTGCATTTAGTAACAAAAGCAATACAAAACAAACCCCACAAGGATAAATATAAAAAGCCTGGTATTGTAAACAATGCAATGGTTTAGAGTAGCAATGTTGTTTAATATATGTAAGTGTGATTACAATTATCATGATGTAAAACTAACCATGTTCATTGTGCTACAGCTATTTTGATTAGTCCATACTAGAAAGATTTGGGTGAATTCTGGGGGGAAAAAACTCTGTGCATATTTAATTGTACTTCTTTGAATCGGTTAGCTCCTGTTATGTGCATAAATGGATTTACTGGCAGGAATGTTTGCTGAAATTGTGTAAATACATTGGAGAATACTCACAGAAAGCAAATTTCTAATTGTTTGTATTTGCACCAGACAATGTTTTGTGAAATAAAAAAAAATGAATGAAGAAGAAAATTCTGTCTCTTCTTCCCCCCCCCCCCCCTTCAAATGGTCACACACAGTTTTTAGTTTCTTCTTGTTTAGAAATTTTGAACCAACTGAGGATAATGAATTCACATGTGGAGTACATATAGTATTACCAACCCTCAACATTGAAAAATCATGAATCAGGGTCCCCCCATCCCAAAAATCATGATTGGCTTAAATATAATGGGTGAAATCACGGCCCTGTTGAACTCAATGACAAAAATACCACTGACTTCAGTAAGGTCAGGCTTTCATCCCATGAGATTTTAAAACCTAATACATTTTGAGATCTTTTCGTTTGCCCTCTAGTGTTTGAGCTTTTAGGATTTAATTTTTTGAAAAATTAAAAGTTGAGATTCCATGCAAACACATGAATCCAGAGACTTTTTTTCTAAAAGATATGGTGTTCAAACAGGAATTAATTTAGGGATATCCTATGGCCTTAGTTATACTGGAGGTCAGATTAGACAATTTACAGTGGTCCCTTCTGGCATTATAATTTATAAATCATTGATCTTAAAACCTCATATGCTTCAAACTGAAGATCTTTCAAGTAGACACCAGGAAGTGGTAGGGACAGCTGGTAGGTTTGCTATGCAGGAATAAGAAGGATACAGTATGCTGTGAGGATGGGAGAATATCACTTCAGCTAGGCCTGACAGGTATGCATGTGTATCTTGAGATCCAGATATTTAAGAGAATGAAAGCACACTAGTCAATTATGTGTGGAGGCAGCTGTCAGCCCCCATAAACATATAAATAAAACCACATTTCTGTATTTCATAGTTCAGGTCTGATGATAACATATGGCCCACAAGCTTAGAATTCTTTTCTGAAAAACATTTATGCATCATTAATACTCAGTCCTTCTGGTAGTGAATAAATCAGTATTTTGGAGCATTCCCTGAACCATTGCCTTTGCGCTCTCTCTCTCTCTCTCTGCATGCAGACTTTGTCAACGAAAGTGGCATGAAAAGTAATCCAACTATTTAAAAGATTCATTTTAAATACTGTGCTTCCACCCTAGTATGCATTTTTCCTGTTACAAAATGTCATTTGCAATCAAAGGATTTTATTTCAGTGATATGCAGAAAGTGTATGTGAGTCACTACCATTCATGCTAGCAACTACCTCAGTAAATAATCTGTACATCTACCAACACGTATATATTGATGTAGCAGTGTGATTTATTGACACCAAATAGGCATTAGAGTCCATGTTTTCAAAACTCGGACACCTAAATTGCCTTGCACATAGACTCATGCATCAGTACACAGAGAACAGGTAATTGTGTATTGTAGGTCAAGTAGGCAAAATATAAATATATGCATGATGAAATTACATATTTTGTATGTACATATACATAATTGTTTTAACAGAAATCTTGTCCTTCAGAAGCCCTTTACTTGCAAAGACAGTTATTAATGTCTATATTTTTTGTTTAAATCAATACAAATTTATTCTCTTTGGCCATAGAAACAGCTGAAGAATTTATATTTGTTCCTGGAAATTGTCTTTTATAAAACTGCTTTTTAACTTGCTTCCTAATATTGCTGGTTGCATTTCTACTAGGGTCATCTTCATCCTGCAACTGTGACTGAATGTCCATTCTGTATCTGTATCAGCTCACTTGGATTGATGCTCCCAGGTTTCTGCAGGTGGCAACAACAAATCTTTCCTTTTCCAACTTCTCTGTGCAATTCTGCCAGTTTGCCAACTTTTCATAAAGGGCACAGCTGGGGTACAGTTCACACAGCTGGTGGAAGAAGGAAAACTCTCTGCATCACTGTGTGCTGTCTGGAGGACAAGTTTACAAATGTCAAACAAATGTATTCCTTTTGGTCAAATATTTGGTGGCTCAGTTCTCTTGTTGCAGCCACTAGTTCATGTATCTTAGCCAAGACCCCTTATACTCTGTACCTAACTTCTGTGGCAAGATTCCTGGATACCACAACACTTTGTTGCAACACACTGGAAATTCATCTGCAGCTTCATTTAAAATTTAAAAATGATGATTTGAAATTAAACATGTGGATGAAGAGTATAATCAGTAGACTAGCCTTTGTGATTTATATTGATATTGAACTCTATTTTATGTTTGTATGGACAGTATCTCACTGCATCATAGAAGCTGTCAGGAGTGAAGCTGGAGGTTCTGGCTGCTGGGAAGGAAACA
Source organism: Dermochelys coriacea (assembly GCF_009764565.3). Lineage (NCBI taxonomy): Eukaryota > Metazoa > Chordata > Testudines > Dermochelyidae > Dermochelys > Dermochelys coriacea. The sequence goes on from NC_050069.1 coordinate 201,521,197, forward strand.
GCTGGGGCTTTTGGCACTGGGGGAGGCATTGGAGGCAGTTTAGGATTGTGGAATAAACCCATTAGCAGGATGTTTCTGCAGGAAATGATCAGCAGTGAAAGTTAACAATGTTGACATTTAAATTGCCATCTATAGGTTTTGGCTTTCATAAGACACTGAGATGATTGGGACAATTTATACCTTGTTTCTGACTGTCTGAACTCTCAAGAAGATGACAAATTATACTGGTTTACGCTTGCATTTTGTTTCATGGTTTTGTTTGCAATTGTGAGAGCTAGATTTAATGTCCTTTTTTAAAAAAGTTTTGGATTGTAGCAGAATTCTATAGAATCAGGTCAGCAAGGTGCATTCTGCAGCAAATTCCATGTGCACGGAAACGCTGCATACACTTAGCCCAGCAACAACTCCCATGGTACATATGTGACTTCAGCCTTGTAAACTTTGCCAGTGATTTTTAAATGGTACCTGCACCATTTTTAAGGTGCACAACTTTGGCTCAGTTAGTCCAAGATGCACACAAACTATACAGGTTTCAGAGTAGCAGCCGTGTTAGTCTGTATTCGCAAAAAGAAAAGGAGTACTTGTGGCACCTTAGAGACTAACAAATTTATTAGAGCATAAGCTTTCGTGAGCTACAGCTCACTTCATCCGATGAAGTGAGCTGTAGCTCACGAAAGCTTATGCGCTAATAAATTTGTTAGTCTCTAAGGTGCCACAAGTACTCCTTTTCTTTTTACAAACTATACAGTTTTACTGGGAGATGCTGCAGTCTAGCACAGACTCAGTTTAACCTGACAGCTACTGTGTGTGTGTGTGTGTGTGTGTGTGTATATAATAAAAAATATTTGAAGGCAGGTCCAATGGTTTGGTGAAAAATGTGTCATGTTGTGTGAAATCAGCATTTAAGGATAACCTCACATCGTATCAATGCTGTACATGATGTACAGAATTGTTATTTCATCTGTCAGTCTCTGGGAAGAAAGGGAGAGAGAGAATTCATCATGTGCCCATGGGTGGCTGAATACAAAATAGTATTGCAGCTTGAAAGGAAATAATTGGCCTCCTTATCTGGAGAGTTAGATGCCATGCTCTCCTTGCACTGGTAGAGAAGAACAGAGGTCAGAAGTATCGAGAAGGGGGTCACAAAGGCAGATAACACTGTCCCCCTTCCTCAGACGTGGAAAAGCCTTTAAAAAGGGATGTATCAGGGAAGACAGATCAGTGGTACACACAACTATTCCTCTCTGAACCAATGGATTTACAACTGGAGAACACACAAGGAGTTAATGATGCTCTATGCCACTTTTAACTTTCCATCCACACCACCTCCCCCACTTGGAATAATTATGCTTCCTGAGGTATGTGGGATACGATGGAGGGTTTGGCTCCCTATGATTCTATCCTGGTATCTCTGAGTAGGCAGCTCATGTCTCCATGAGGTCTCAGGTTAGACCCTTCCTATCATTGGAAGTTTAGCAACTCTCCCCTGTTAAGGAATTTCCACGAGGTGGGCTTTTTCTCCTCTTAGAGGTTTTTCACCAGGGGAAACATTTGGGCCCATAATGTGGAAAATAAGGCATCCAGTAATAATAAATAAGTGGAAATCTCACAACTGCTGTCATTCAGGGTCCTATCTGGAGGTGTGAGCATCCATTTGCTATTTTTTTTTAAGTCCTGCTCATGGTGCAACTTAAAATTAGAGACCTAGATCTAGGGAAAGATTATTAAAATAAGTAATAATAATTGGCTCTAACTTAACTGCAGACTTAATGAGTGAAAAACCTTCAACTCTGATTTGCAAAGCATTCATAGTAGTACTGGGCACCACAAATATATCTAGACCTTTCAGTTTATTCCCAGAGTTCAGACACCAGAATTGGCTTGTAAAATAGTTTGAGGTTTGTTTATTTAAGCTTTTCTCACTGGGATAGCCTCCGGAGATGGAAAATTCATTTTTGTGTCCTGGGGGGACAGCCGTCATGCGGTGGTGTTTGAACATACTTCAGCTGAGTATAATGCAAATACTGTAATGCATATAGTGCAAACAATGTAATGCAGAGCACTCGGTTTAAAATAGCACAGAACCACAATTGAGCTGGGAGTACATTTTGAGTATTTAGCATGGTAATGCTAGATTGGGCTTTAAAGCTTTCTCAGTGTTGGAGGTGAGGAGGTTTACTGACCCAGTAGGATCTCTTGCAGACACAGTTCCTGAGGGGCTCTGGGGGAACCTAAGCCAGAGTGGATCATGGTATATACCCTTTTACTGGGTATCTCACGTACTCTGTCCTGAACAGGGCTACATCTACTGGCTCATATGGAGGGCAGTGCCATGGCTGCATCCTAACCCTGTTGTCTTTGGGTATGCTGCTGTCAGCACTAGATGGAGCGCTCTTTGCAAGGATTATAATTCTGTCTGGCTGTTGTGCAGTAATACAAGATCCCTCGTACTCTCTGCTTCCCCACATACTTCTGTACAAGACCAGTCAAAATTTGAGCTTAATGAGCACGGCAGGCTTTCCAGTTTTCTTCAGAATTTCATGTCCTGTGCTTCCACCACACTTTGCTTTAGGAGTGAGTCTAAGCTAGACAACCTTCAGAATGCAGGTGTGAACCATTAGGGCTTATCAGCACAGTATAACAACAAGGTAATATAGATATAATTTATATATATATTAATCATTTCATATAGAGATATAATTTTAAACATATTAATTGCTTTGTCACTAGATGCGCTGACTTCCATAAATGTCTACATGTGTAGATAGTATCATCCTCGTTCTATGTGTAATAAACTGGCTGTGCTCATGGGATCCTGTCTTTCCATCGGTGTGTTGACCCCGGTTATAAGTTACTTATTCAGTTAATGTGGTTGCGGCTTGTGCTTATGATACTCAAGGGCTTGGCTTCTACTCCTTTGGCAACTGTGAAGGTTGTATATAGATGACTAAAGATTTGTGATATCTGTATGTCCTATATTACATTTAAAAAAAAATAAAAGACCAGATGATGACTTAATACCACATCCTTCTGTTGCTAAGCAATTCAAGTTTCCTCCTTTTTTCTCCTTCAGAATCAAAATGTAATGACTATCAATAGATCTGGAATGTCTGAAGAAGCATTCAAATACTGTATTGAGGTTTACTTAATGAAAATTTAACAATTTACTTGACTGAAGAATATTAATTTTGTTTATATTTTAATGCATAAAATTATGCTTTTTATGCATTCTTGGGGATTATGTTTATATTCCTCATGTAAGCAGTCAGGATGAGTTCTAACCTGACATCTGGTGGCGAGTCATGGTGGGTTGTGGGAAAAAAACTTCAGGGGCTGATCTCATTTGCATAGGCACACCCACCCTGCCTAGATGGTCACTTTGGCTGCTGTAGGAGCCCCAGTTTCTCTGTTATTGGGGCAGGAATAAACTGTTGTTATCCTGATTATGTGAATCAAGGACAGTGGAATGATACTCGGCCTTTTGTTATGATGGAGGGACTCGCCATCAACTCAGGCGTACTTGCTAGGCAAGGGTCATGGGTTCCAAAACCCAGTGAGGGGAGAGAGGCTGGGGACAGGTATAAATACTTGGTGGCATAGGCCCCCTGGTGAGGGCCTTGCATGCTAATTGCACTTCCTGCTCTCTCCACTGTGGAATATTGATTCCATTAGGAGTCTAGTTACAGGCTACTGAGCTGAATTCACTTTGGAGTGGAGCAGTTTGTCAGATGCCTGGAGCAGCTCATGGGGGCAGCTGGCAGAGCGGAGCCCCATGGAGAGGTGGGGCAATCAGCTTTGGACCACGTAAGGTGCCCCTTCACCCCTTCCCCCTCCCTATCTCCACCCAGGTTGGGAGGTAAAACTCTGCAGATAATCTTTCGAACTCTGCGACTGCCCTGACCAGGGACAGAGACTTTTGGGACTTTGGGTGATTTTGGGTTGCTGGAATCAAGAACCAAAGGGAAACGACACGCCCCAATTTGCTTGGGGTGGGGTTTTTTTTTTTTGCTCATGGGTTGTTATGAATCCTGTTGGTGGTGTTTTCATAATGCCATATTGTTTCTCTCTGTTATTAAAAGGCTTTTGCTACACTCAGACTCTGTGCTTGCAAGAGGGGAAGTATTGCCTCTTGGAGGCACCCAGCAGGAATGGTATATATTTGTCCTAGGTCACTGGGTGGGGGTTTGAGCCAGTTTTGCATTGTGTTATTGGAATCGAACCCCTAGATACTGAACCCGGCCCTTGTTGCTGCCAACTCTGACGGGCAGAAGGGTTACACTCATAAGACAAAAGGTCTATTAGAATTCAATTATGGAAATGAAAATTGTAACAAATGAATGCATGTACAGTAACCTTATAGTGTTTGGTTCATCACACTTAAGAAAAAGTTGAGCCATTCCTGGTGAATCCTCCTTTTCTGTAATATCAAATGGAAAAGGGTCTGTTATCCATTTTAAAGTCCCTAGTCCTCATGTTTTACAAATAGTCTCATAAAATCTCTGAGACTTTTACAAATAAATCCCCCATACAAAGGTGGGAGAATGGACTGTTAACCCCTCCACAGTGGGTTTGGAAGCTACAGCCAACGTACCAATGTTTTCTGGGAGAATGATTTTCCCTGAGCTGTTGGGAAGTGTGGAAGAACATGGGACATTCCCTAGTATTGGGGGTGACTGACAGAGTAGTGGAATGTACCTCAGGGCAGTCAGGTGTTCTTGCCAGGCAGATTCACTCCTTTGAGGAGGGAGCTGAACAGAACAATTTGGTTCCCATCAGTAGGATAGATGAATAGGCAGGTAGTAGAACAGTGGGTTGATGTAGGTTTGCTCATGACCAGCTGTATCCAACACAATAGCCAATGCACATGGTGATGTAATTGGCTGAAGCACACTTGACAACCATAAAAAGAAAAGGAGTACTTGTGGCACCTTAGAGACTAACAAATTTATTTGAGCATAAGCTTTCGTGAACTACAACTCACTTCATTGGATGCTGTAGCTCACGAAAGCTTATGCTCAAATAAATTTGTTAGTCTCTAAGGTGCCACAAGTCCCCCTTTTCTTTTTGCGAATAGAGACTAACACGGCTGCTACTCTGAAACTTGACAACCATAGATATAGAAGGGTGAGAATTAATATCTCAAATTATAATGCAGTTAAACTTGGCTGTAATTTTCTTTGAAAACTAATATGACAAACAGGGAGCCATTAGAGCATGTTTCCTTGGGAGCATTAAAAAGTGAAAGTGGAAACTACTACATTATAGTTTTCAGAATGGTAATAGAATAAATGAATTGCAGAAAGATAAAGATTTAAAGGCTCGTCAACTTTAAATTCAAAGAAATTAGAGGTGTACAACATAGAACTGTACTGGGACTATTCTGACTGAAATATTTTTAAAATTTTTATGGATGACTAACTCCTGAAGCAGTTTAAAGTAATTCCCATTGACTGTGATGATTCTTTAATTATGAGGGCAGAGCTAATCAGCTGAAAGCTGCCCTCTTGCTGAGTTCCGCCAAGAAACTGTCTTGACAGGAGATTTTTTGGTCTTTTTTTCTTTTCTTTCCTATATTTTTTCAAGTCAATGAGAACCTTATTTTCTTCCTCGTCTCAAGAGCAAATTCAAACATTGTTAAGAAAGGGCAAGTGACTTGTTTGATGCCAAGATCACTAACCAGCTGATAGTTGTTGGAATGGAACCAAATTCTATAGTAGTGCATCTTACAGAGTTAGATATTAGTCAGGTACAGAACTAGTTAGGATGCAGTCTTTATTTAGTACAAATGTATCAGACTTGCTCTGTTAAATGCATTATAAGCCTTATAAGAGTTATTGTATCTAATAATTACCTTGATTAGAAAAACAGTGCCTGGAACTAATCAAAGCACTCTAACTCATTGCTTTTAATCATTATTATTTTTTCCCCTTACAAAATGCAGGTGCTTGGTTTGAGTGTGAGAATAGCTATGTTTATCTTCAAATTTTGATTAATAACTAATTCTTTTGCATCATGGAAAAGAGCTAATCAGATATTAAATTTGCTAATCAGTTTCTCATTTTGATTAGTGACATACTAATCACTTAAGAAAATCAACATTACATATATTTAAGATTGTGACTTTAAGCCACAGCCTACTTTGGAGGTGGAGGATGCGTATGTGGACGGTCTGCTGCCTGATAACGGGTCATGGAGGCCTTGTGCCTGAGGCGGGTGAAATGCCTCCAAGAGTACCTGGGAAAGTACACACTGCAGAAGCAGCTGCCGCATATTCTTTTACAAGGTGAAGTTGAGCATGTGTTTCCATGCCTGCTTAATTCCACTGGCTGGTCCACAGTGAGGAGGTGAGACTGTTCCTACTCCTCACTTTTTCCCAAGAAGGAAGCAGGGAGGGGAGGACTTAGTGGGACTCCCCTCCAATAGGTGTTTTGCCTACACGGACTATCTAGAGACTTATTTTCAGAAGTGTGGGGTACCTACAAACACCCCTTGAAATCAATGGGAGTTGTGGCTAATTGGCAGCTCTAAAAATGAGGCCCATAGTAATAAATTTTCTTCAGTCTTGCATCCATCTTACATCATGATATTCATGAATGTAATTTTTAAGTGCATGTCTGATTGTGACCATGTGTGAACCATCAAAGTTCATGGCAAAATTCCTACTGATGTCAATAGGGCCAGGATTTTGCCCAATGTACATGGCAGGCAATGGTACAGTGAGCAGTAGAACTTTCTCATGCTGTCCTAGGCAAGAGCCTTTGTTGGCTCTTTCTCTGTCTGACTCTTTGCCATAGCATCTCCATGGTCTATTATAGAATCATAAACTGGAATGGACCTCGAGAGGTCATCTAGTCAAGTCCTCTGCACTCAAGGCAGGCCTAAGTATTATCTAGACCATCCCTGACAGATGTTTGTCCAACCTGCTCTTATAAATCCCCAGTGATGAAGATTCCACAACCTCCCTAGGCTATTTATTCCAGTGCTTATGGACCCTGACAGTTGAACATTAGGAAAAACTTCCTACTGTCCAACCTAAATCACCGTTGTTGCAATTTAAACTCATTGCTTCTTGAACTATCCTCAGAGGTTAAGAAGAACAATTTTTTCCCCTCCTCCTTGTAACGACCTTTTATGTACTTCAAAACTGTTGTCATGTCTTCTCTTCTTCAGACTAAACAAACCCAATTTTTTCAGTCTTCCCTCGTAGGTCATGTTTTCTAGACCTTCAATCATTTTTGTCGCTCTTCGCTGGACTTTCTCCAATTTGTCCACATCTTTCCTGAAATGTGGTGACCAGAACTGGACACAATACTCCAGTTGAGGCCTAATCAGTGTGGAGTAGAACGGAAGAATTATTTCTCATGTCTTGCTTACAATACTCCTGCTAATACATCCCAGAATGATGTGTGCTTTTTTTGCAACAGCGTTATACTGGTGACTCATATTTAGCTTGTGATCCACTAGGACCCCCAGATCCCTTTCCACAGTACTCCTTCCTAAGCAGTCATTTCCCATTTTTTATGTGTACAACTGATTGTTCCTTCCTAAAGGGAGCACTTTGCATTTGTCCTTATTGAATTTCATCCTATTTACTTCAGACCATTTCTCCAGTTTGTCCAGATCATTTTGAATTTTAATCCTATCCTCCAAACCACTTGCAACCCCTCCCAGCTTGGTATCGTTCACAGACTTTATAAGTGTACTCTCTATGCCATTATCTAAATCATTGATGAAGATATTGAACAGAACAAGACCCAGAACTGATCCCTGTGGGACCCCATTCATTATGTCCTTCCATCATGACTGTGAACCACTAATAACTACTCTCTGGGAACAATTTTCCAACCAGTTTTGCACCTATCTTATTGGAGCTCCATCTAGGTTGTATTTCCCTAGTTTATGAGAAGGTCATGTGAGACAGTATCAAAAGCCTTACTAAAGTCAAGATATACCACACCTAGAAGATAATAAGGTTATAAATAACAATCAGCATGGATTTGTCAAGAACAAATTGTGTTAAACCAAAGCTTCCTCCCATCCACAAGTCTTGTTATCCTGTCAAAGAAAGATATCCGTTTGGTTTGACACCATTTGTTCTTGACAAATCCATGCTGATTGTTGTTTATCACCTTATTATCTTCTAGGTGTTTGCAGATTGATTGCTTAATTATTTGCTCCATTATCTTTCTGGGTACAGAAGTTAAACTGACTGGTCTATAATTGCCTGGGTAGTCCTTATTTCCCTTTTTATAGATGGGCCTTTTCCAGTCTTCTGGAATGTCTCCTGTTTTCCATGACTTTTCAAAGATAATTGCTTTCCCCCCTCATTGAGTAATGGGCCTACTCTGTCCTTGGTCTTCCTCTTGCTTCTAATGTATTTGTAGAATATTTTCTTGTTTCCTTTTATGTCCCTAGCTAGTTTGATCTCATTTTGTGCCTTGGCTTTTCTAATTTTGAATTTGTTTATATTCATCCTTTGTAATTTGACAGTTTTTCTTTTGTAGAACTCCTTTTTGAGTTTTAGATCATTGAAGATCTCCTGGGTAAGCCATACTTCCTATCTTTCCTATGCAGTGGGATAGTAGGATATTATTCCTACTGTTCTTCTTAATGAAACAATGAAACCTTATTTCCTGAGCCTCCTAGTCTCCTCCATGGTCGATCTTTTCCCCTGAAATTTTAATTTCTGAATATCACATCACCCAAGGACTTTTACTATGCCATGTCCTTATGAAGAATCACAAGGAGAAGAGAGGCTTCCCACTTCTTGAGCTAGGGACAGTTTGGTCATTAATTGAAAGGATGTCCAACCTACAATGCAGCTTTGTTAATTACTAATATTCAGTGGGGGTGTTTTGGTTGGCTAGCTCCCAGTACTAAAATGGGGAAGGGTCTATGGGAAATCAGGACCCTGAGACTCATAGTTCCCAGGAACAATGGGGAGCGGCCAATGCTGCAGGTCAGCCTGAATGACAGGGTGGACAGGCTAATTGGGGAGTCAGGAGGCCAGGGAGGTCCTGTCCTCTGTATGAGCTGGATTTGCCTGGGTCAGACAGAGTGGGGCTGAGCTAAGGAGAAAGCAGGGGCCCAAGCTAAGCTGGGGAGCAGAGCTGTGCCAGATCCAGAGGGACCAGAAAAGCAGCCCAGAGAGAGAGCAGAGCCTGTCCTGGGAGCAGAGCTGCAGCAACCAGAGCCAGAGGGGCCAGAAAAGCAGCCCAGGAAGCAGGTCAGTGCTGGGAGCAGAGTCACAGAAGCAGCCTGCAGAGCAGACCTGTCCTGGGAGCAGAGCTATAGTAACCAGAGGCAGAGGGGCCAAAGAAGCAGCCCAGGGAGCTGGAAGCAGAGCAGCAGCAGTGCTGAGACAGAGTGTTGGAGCTGGGGCTGGAGCAGTCCGGAGCTGGGTGCGGTGAGCAGCTGGGGAGAGGGAGGGGGACCCTGGGCAGAGGGTCCAGCACAGGGAGACGCCTCAGCCAAGAGGCTCTGCAGGCCAGGCTTGCGGGGGTGACACTGGGAAGAAGGGTTCTACCACTTAGAGCCTGAGAGCAACCACCAGAGCAAGTGTCCAACCCACAGCATCCCTACAGGACAGCCAGGGCCTGAGAAGAAGGCCTGGGACTTACAAGGAACAGACTGTGAACTGCCCTGACATTCCAGAGACACTGTTTGTGATGTTCCCTGCCACAGAGTGGGCTGATGTGTTTCCTTTAACCTTTCCCATTTTTCCTTATTCTTTTTAAAATTAATTGTTGATTAAATAATTTGCATTTGCTTTAACTTGTATGTAATGGTCAGTGGGTCAGAGAAGTGCTCAGTGCAGAAAGAGTACCCCGGAGTGGGGACACCCTAGCCCATGTCCTAGGTGACCACAGCAGGGTTGGGGGTCGAGCCCCCCAGGAATCCTGGGCCCAGCCTTGTTGGGGTTACGAGGACTCTGCCAGACAGGAGAGTGGAAGGGGAGTCCTCAAGGGCAGGGAGGCCACTGGGTAAAGGAAGTGGGAGTGAGGACTCGGATCCTTTCACTAACCCACTTTACCGGGGTAGTGCAGAAGCCAGGAAAGTTTCCCACAATAGCGGGACTACTCCCCCACTTACATCATCATCACTGCTAGCCATGTATTATGGATCTGTTAGTAGTGAGACTGTAGGTATTTCCAATTTGTATCCTTGTAAGTGGATACTGTCATACCCCTAACTGCCATATTACCCCTGGCATTACTGGGGTCTTCATCTCTAGCATCCCATGTTGACAATTTCCCTGTTGACCATTTATTTGGCCCTATGTTGGCCTGTTTCTCTGTCTTTTGTGGCCCAGCCCTCCAGCCAGGACATCATTAAGTTCTTTTCCTTTCCAGGATAACACAGTCAAACTAAAGAATTTACACAACAAGCTCCTCTTAGGCTGCATTGCATTTTCCTGCTCTTCATACCTACTCCAGGGGACTGCAGAGTTCCTACCTTGCTCCTTTGACTGAGCACTGTCTCTTAGGGCTTTTTCCCAGGAGGCCCTTCTTCCTATCAGGTTTCCCACTGCCTCTCCTCCCTGGGGACTCTGGCAGCTTCTCTGAGGGTCCTCCTTGTTTCTTAGGGTATATCTACATGGCAGCAAAAAAATAAAAAAAGACCCCCAACAACTCTGCAACAGCGAGTCTCAGAGCATGGGTATACAGGTTCAGGCTCACGCTGCAGTGCTAAAACTAGCTGTGTAGACATCCAGGATCAGGCTGGAGTTTGGACCCTGACATTCACCCCCCTCCTCAGGCTTAAGAGCCCAAGCTCCAGCCTGAGCCCAAAGATCTATGGTGCTGTTTTTAACACCATATCATGAGCCAGAGTCTGTAGACTCAGGCTCTAAGACTCACTGTCGCAGGGCTTTTTTTTGGCCATGTGGACATACCCTTATAGGCTCTGTCTCCAGACCTCCCACACGAACATAACCTGGTCCCAGTGGTTCTCTCTATCCTGCCTTCACCAAGCCCTTCCCAGAGAAAGAAAACTCCCCTGACTCCTGCGTCCTGGGTCTTCTCCTCTTATTGAGTGCTCTTCTCTTTTACTCCTTTCTGATCCTTTTGTACTTGGGATCACTAGCTGTAATTAAGTCATCAGATCAGCTAGGTGTTCATTGCTATTACACAAGTGAGGCTGAGCCTGGATCCCCTTAAAGGACCAGCCAGCCTCTGATAGTCCTCAAATGAGTGTAGTTGGCTTGGTATGCAATACTTTCATGGATTCCAATGCCAAGATTCCATTGTGATCATCTAGTCTGACCTCCTGTATAGCACAGGCCATAGAACTCCCCCAAAATAATTTTAGAGCAGATCTTTTAGAAAATGGACAGTGATGGAAAATCCACCAAAACTTTGGTCAGTTGTTCTAATGGTTAATTACTTTCACTGTTAAAAATTTGCACCTAATTTCCAGTCTGAATTTTTCTAGCTTCAACTTCCAGCCATTGAATTATATTATATTTTCTTCTGCTAGACTGAAGAGCCCATTATCAAAAATTGTTCCCCAGGTAGGTATTTATAGACTACAATCAAGTCACCTCTCAACTTTCTCTTTCTTGAGCTAAATAGATTGAGCTCCTGGAATCGATTATTCTTGGGGCATGTTTTCTAATCCTTTAATCATTCTTGTGGCTCTTCCCTGAGCCCTCTCCAATTTATCAACATCCTTCTTAAATTGTAGACATCAGAACTGGACACAGTGGTCTAGCAGCAGTCACACCCATGCCAAATACAGAGGTAAAATATCCTCTGTATTCCTACTTGAGATTCCCATTTAGACATCCAAGGATCACATTAGTCTTTTTGACCACAGTATTGCACTGCGAACTCTAGTTCAGCTGATTATCCATCATGAGCCCCAAACTTTTTCAAAATCACTGTTTCTCAGCAAAGTCCCCCATCATGTAATTAAATTTTTTGTTCCTTGATGTATACATTTATATTTAGTCATATTAAAACACACATTGTTTGCTTGTACATAGCTTACTAAACTATGTAGATCATTCTGTGTCAGGGACCTGTCCTCTTCATTATCTACCAGTCCCCCAATTTTTATTTTATCTACAAACTTTATCAATGATGATTTTATGTTTTCTTCCTGGACACTGATTAAATGTTAAATAGTATAGGGCCAAGAATCGATTCCTCTGGGATCCCACTAGAAACGTACCTGTTTGATGATCATTCCCCCTTTACAATTACATTAGCGACCTATTACTTAGCCAGCTTTTAATCCGTTTAATGTGTTCCATGTTATATTATTTTAGTTTTTTTAATCAAAATGTCATGTGGTACCAAGTCAAACGCCTTACAGAAGTCTAAGTATATTACATCAACACCATTACCTTTGTCAACAAACTTTATAATTTCAGCAAAAAAAAAATCAAGTTAGACAATTTATTTTCCATAAACTCATGTTGATTTGCATTAATTATATTATCTCCTTTAATTTTTTATTAATTGAAGCCTGTGGCATCTGCTCCATTATCTTGCCTGGGATTTTTGTCAAATTGACAGGCTTATAATTAATCAGCCCATTTCTAAAAATATTGGCATGCCATTAGCTTTCTTCCAGTCTTTTGGAACTTTCCCAAGATTTACTGAAAATCAACATTAATAGCCCATCCAGTTATTTTAAAACTCTTGGATGCAAAGTATCTGGGTCTGCTGATTTAAAAATATATAACTTTAGTAGCTGCTGTTTAACATCCTCCTGAGATACTAGTGGAATGGAAAGAGTATTGTTGTAGGATATGCCTATATCATGTATGTTCCCCAAATACAGAACAGAAATATTTATTGAACACTTCTGCATAATTATTGATGATTCTACCATTTCCATCTAAAGGACCAATATAATTGTTAGGATTATTTTAGTTCTTAACATACTTTAAAAAAACCTCCTTATTGTTCTTAACTCTGCTGGCCATGGATTTCTCCCTGTTGTGTCCCTTTGCTTCTCTTTTCAATTCTCCACAATTCCTAGCTTCTGATTTATATTCTTTACTATCAACTTCCCCTTTCTCCCATAAATATTTAGCTACCTTCAATTGCCTCTAAAGCAGGTCATTTTAAAAAACCAATATATCCTTCTTCCTTGATTGTGGGATTGCGGCTTTTGGGGGCTTTTAGTAAAGTGTTCCTAAACAATTCCAATAATCATTCACATTTTTCTGATTAAATTCTTCCTCCCAGATGATTTGTCTCTTAATGGAGGGGAAGGCAGTATATGAGATAGTTGTATCTAAATCATGGAGGGTCTTGAAGATTAGTGGTAAAACGTTGGTATGGATCTCTAAGTGAATTGAGATTGAGCCACATTGCTGTATCTTTTTACTGAAATTAAAGGTATATGGAACATCCACTGTAGATATAAGCATCCAAATTCTGATCAGAGGTTTATTAAAATTAGACCATGAATTAGTGTTAATTAGATTGTGTTCTGTTCAGTCTGATAATGGAAAGAATGTTTCTAAGATTTTTTCTTTTAAATCAGCTTTGTTTCTTTTGCTTGCCCACTGGCTGGTCAAGACTGGGTCATGGAGGAATCCTATTTGGCTGAAGTTCAGTCAAAATAAGACAAATTATTTCTAAGTTGTGAGCTAGGGTAAGCAAGCAGAAGGAATGTTAATGATAACTGACACTGTTTAGGAGACAAAAAAGAGTACTTGTGGCACCTTAGAGACTAACAAATTTATTTGAGTATAAGGTTTTGTGAGCTACAGCTCACTTCATCAGGTGCATGAGGAAATAGTTTTACTTTGTGTAATGACCCGTCCACTCCCAGTCTCTATTCAAGCCTAAGTTAATTGTATCCAGTTTGCAAATTAATTCCAATTCAGCAGTCTCTCGTTGGAGTCTGTTTTTGAAGTTTTTTTTGTTGAAGAATAGCCACTCTTAGGTCTGTAATTGAGTGACCAGAGAGATTGAAGTGTCTATATGTGTCTGTCTTTATTTACTACTTTTAATAATTCGGAGGTCCCATTGATTCCTGAGCAACTTCTACTAAACCAGGTTGTTTTTTAAAACAAATATGGCTTTCTTCCTTGATTTTGGGATTGTGGCTTTTTGGGACATCTAGTAAAGAGTACTTAAGCAATTCCCACTTATCATTCACATTTCTGATTAAATTCTTTCTCCCAGCTGATTTGGCTCATAATAAAGGGAAAAGTAGTGTCTGGAATCTGGTGGCTTAGGCGCCTAAGTTGTGTATCGAGGAGCTAGATGCCTGCCTTGCTTCACACAAAATGATTGGAGGAAGAAGAGGTGATACCCACCTTATCACTTTTAGCCCAGGGATTACAGCACTTGCCTGGGATATGGTTTTGTCTTCATGCCATTCCATCCTGTTTGTAGTGCTAACAAGGTTTATGGTACTACAACTTCTCTAATACCTGTGTTCAAGGAGCACAAACACTAGGATTCTGACTGCCTCCTGCTCATGTGAGCAGAAGACAGGAAAAGCTCCCCACCTGCCCATCTTTGAGTACCCACACAAGAACCACCAGAATCGGATCTTTAATGTGATGAAATTCTGTCATGTAGATCTATTGATATATTTTCCATTTAATGCAACAGGCACTTTTCTCACAGGAAACAAATATATTTGCCAAATGCAGTCAAAATGATGCATAACCCAAGTAAACTTCAGTAGTGAGTATTCATGCACATAAGGGAGTTTCTTATCAACCTTCTTAATAAGCAGATATTTTCTAATAAACCTAACATACTCCGGGTAATTATTAATGTGGTAAAAAGACATAGAAAAGGTAATTTTTTTGCAATGGTGTCATGCTCAAAATAGCCTGAAATTTCATCACATTATAAATAATTCTGCATCTTTCTTCTAAAGAACAAAGGAGAGTTATAAAATTACTGAAGAGACCATGATAATGGTATTCAGAGTGATGCTGACATCAGCCTGGTGGTTCTTGCCATCACTGAAATAGCAACAGTTACCATTTAAATTGTAATGCAGTAAGATAGCAAGATGGGGCTAAATAATACATTTTTGTTAGCAATTATTTAGCACATTTCCAAACTGCAAAATACATTTACATAATAATTTGTCTCATGTAGAGCATACTTACAGGGAGTGCAACTGGAAGTAGAGGAAAGAAAATGGTTCCAAAAGGATGGAATGTTTGCATTACTTCAACTATTTAATATACCAAAAGCCTTTAAATAAAAATAAAATTATAAACAAGTTGCCAATTTTAAACAGTTAAGTAGGCATGCATACAATATTTAACAATATTTCATCAGAGCCATTACATTTTTATGTAATAGGAAATGTATGAATAGGAACACGTTTTCCTCAATCCTTCAGTATGCAAGGTTTGATTTATTTTAAATAATTGAAGTCTGTGGAAGAATTTGACAGTGTACACTTTGGGCCAAGCCATCCCTGGTGAAACCCCATTGACGTCAATTTGAACAGATCCTATGATTAAACAGAGGATACATCTATACTGCACACTTCTTTTGACAGTTTTTAGAGTATGTACTGAGGTAACTCCCAGCACAAGTTTAATTTCCAGTATAAATGGTGAGGTACAGCATAAGTGATAGAATATGGACATACCTGAAGGGGATGTACCGGAGTACCTACTATAATGGGTCTCTACTCAACTTTCCATGCTGCAAGAAAGACTCTGGCAAGAGGGAAAGGCTCTGACAGCTCCTCACTGCTAGAGCCTTTCCTCACCAGAGGGAAAGAGTCTGGTATCTCCCTGCTGCAGGTAAGGACTCTGGCAGAGGGAAAGGCTCCAGCAGCTCCCTGCTACTGGAGCCTTACCCTGCCACGGGGAAAGGCTCCGGCAGTAGGGAAAGGCTTTAGGGGGAGGAGGGGAAGGTACAACCTTTCACTGCTGCCTCCCTTGGCCGGAACCTTTCACTGATGTATATAGCTACACCCTGCAGTGTGGATGCAGCTTGTTTTTCATTGTGCATGTAGCTACACACACCTACATGCCGGAGAGACACCAGGGAGGAATATGGATTCTTCTCTGTCAGGAAGAACATGCAGCAAATCAATTAATTACTTACAAAATTATAAATCAATGTTACATAACTTAAAAACATACCAGTAGAAATCAAACTGGAAGTAAAACATACAGTATATTCATACTGAGTTATGTTCTATAAACTGGGTTTTTGAATGAGATGAAGAGGACCAATTAGTGTTCCCTAGGAGTAGAAATTGGGTTTCATTAGGTCACCTGTGCCTCATCCTGCACTCATTTGCTTGGCCAGTGATAGTACGCTAGCCACTCTACCAAATAATGTGAAAAGCTGAATGCAGCACAGGCTGCAACAAATCGAGAAAATGACTATATGGTGACAAGCCAAGAATAGCATTTGTTCAAACTGTTGAAGCTCTCTACCTTCAATCCAAAATAGGATTTATTACATGTCATGTATATACAGGGCACCACACAGGGCAAACCATATTGTACTTCACCAGTATAACTATCTTGAACTGAATTTTTAAATAGAAATGTTCCTGACTTGCCTTACTGCTGCTTTTATTTTTTTTTCCCCCACATACCATTTCCTACTTCATTGTGGTTTGGCTCCTCTGAACTAGCATATGTGACAACACTTACTGGTAACATCAAAAAATTGCATTGCTACTTCTATTGTCCCTGTATTACAATCCTGTTGTGTGTATTAGACAGACGGTCATATTTTTTTGTTTTGCCGTTGTTGTTGGACAAGCAACTCCTCAATCTGCCACATTAAGGCTGTTGCTTTATAGTCATTTCTTGTTCATATTTCATTTTCAGGCCAAAAAACCCCCCCACTTTTAAACAGAGTAAGTTTCAGACACACAAAAATAGATGCTGTTAACAAAACAAAACGCTAAATACTTGAAAATACTGGAATTTGAAATTAAATCTTCATTGCCAGCCTTACCTCTGCCCAAAATATCCTTTCCCACCCTCTTTATCTACACTAGGGATTTTCCTTACTTGTTGTTTGAAATGCAGTTCTGCTCTGGTAAAATACATGAACTACAGCACTGTGGTGGGTCATGAGTGCCATACTGAGAAAACCAATCTCTCTCTCTCTTTTTTTTAAATGTTTTTCCAATCTTTGTAATGTCCATCTACTTAGGTTTAAACTAGCACTAGGCTTCTACTTGTTCTATGTCTAAGGTAGTCAGGGCACAGAGAGATGGGTAGCCTGTATGTGGGGGGGTATGTATTTTTCAATTTGTATTGCGACATAAAAAGAACATAGTATGGCATCCTCCCTATTTCAGGAGGGTGCAGAGGGTTTAGTGGTTGTTTTGATCTGTAATTGGATGGTGGATGAGGCAGAGGTATAATCTGTGGTTTGTATGAAAGTAAGATGCCTTGGGACTATAATGGAGGGATAATCTTGTGAGTATAGAGTTCCAGTCCTATATAGACATGTTCTTTAGTACTTTGTAAGGTAGCATAAAGTATTTTGTTGGAGTGGGTGGTTATCTGTGATCTGTGCTACGTTTTGTGCTACTGGAAATCTTTATATAGAGAGAGGGTTGGTTAGGATAGAGCTTTAATAAGGTTTATTTTTAAAAAATTACAGAAGACCATTAATGTTGTTATCATCAAATTTACTCTTATCTTAATGACATATTTTACCTGCCCATCACCTGAAGTGAGATACAGAGATCTATTTGTGGAGAGGATCCTTCCAATGGGAATCTTGTATGTACGATTTGCCCTATGACATGAACCGGTAGTATCCTAATGGAACAGTTTCCTGTGACAACATCCACCTCTGGGCTGTTGAGAGTTCAGTCATTTTTAAACAAATTTTGTCACAATGCCTTCGACTCTACTGGGCTTCTTGCTGAGACTTGGTGGTAATTTCATTAAATTGATCCTCTTAGTAATCTCCAAATTTCATTGTTATTGACTTTGTTAAATGGGTTGACTTTTCTTGGTGTTTGAAAAATAAGAAAGCCACTTTGGCCTTTCATAAATGTTATGGTTTTCTAAAATTGCAATTGAGTTTTATGGAAGGACTTCTGCAGTTATTTTTCAGCTAGTTGACTGCATGTGTGTCTATAACTACCACTGAGACTTTTACCCCTAGTTTTATTTTTTTCATTTTCATGGCAATCATTTAAGTGGTTTGTATTTATGTGATTCAAATGGAATGATTTTAAAAGATGTTTTAGTTCACTTGATACTTCAGAAATGTATTGATTTTAAAGAATGTGTAATAAATGAAGGAGGGTGTAGTCCCCATTTTATGAACAGCCAGCCAGCCAGTTAGCTGTATAATCCCTCTTCGTAGCTGTTGTTTACTTGCTTTACCTGTAAAGGGTTAAAAAGTCCCCCAGGTAAAGAGGGGGAAAAAAAAGTAGGCACTTGACCAAAAAAGCCAATGGGAAGACTAGAACTTTTTAAAATGGGGAAAAACTTTTCCTTTGTCTGTTGTCCTCTGGACTGGAGGGACAGAGCAGCCATGCTATAAGCAGCTTTAAGCCAGGTATGATCATAAATCATCAGATCATACCTAGAACTACTTATCTGAACTCCAAATGTGTAAGTAGATCAGAATGTTTAACTAGACGTGATCAGGTTTATTTCTGTTTGTTTTTTAAGGCTTGTGGGTCTCCTCTGTGCTAACCCCGGATACTTTTGTTTGCTTGTAACCTTTAAGCTGAACCCCCAAGAAACCTGTTTTGGGATGCTTAATTTTTGTAATTGTTTCTTTTAAGATCTATACATTGAGTTCCAAATGTATTTTTTCCCTTTTTGTTTTTAATAAAATTTACCTTTTTCTTAAAAAAAGGATTGGGTTTTTGGTGTCCTAAAAGGTTTGTGCCTGTTTGATTAGCTGATAGCCACAGCTAATTTCCTTTTGTTTTTTCTTTCTCAGCTCTTCCTGGGGGAGGGAGATGAAAGGGCTTGAGGGTACTCCACGAGGTAGAAATTACCAAGTGCTCCTTCCTGGGTTCTAAAGGTTTTTTTTTTGCATTTTGGTGGTTGCAGCATTTACCAAGCCAAGGTCAGAGAAAAGCTGTAATCTTGGGAGTTCAATACAAGCCTGGAGTGGCCAGTATTAATTTTTAGAATCCGTGCAGGTCCCTACCTTCTGCACTCAAGGTGACGGAGTGGAGATTCAGCCTTGACAATATGTATAGCTGAAAGGAAAAATTAATAGCTATACTGTCTGAGAGTCAGCGTGCCAGTCATAGAAATATTTTTTTCTGTCACTCACTGCAGATAAATGTGATCTTTTGTTCTGTTTCTGTGCTGAACAAACAGTTGTAAAACATAAGCATCAACAAAATGAAAGAAAGGGAAAATTAGTTTGAGTAAGACACCCCAGTGCTTCAAAACAGTCCTGTCATACTGAATTAGTTTAAAGAAAAGTTCATTTCAAACCGGAAGTTTTTAATCAATTAGTTCTTTGGGACAGAGACTGTCTTTTGGTTATGTACAATGCTTAACCCAGTGGGACCTGGATTCCTTATTAGGGTTCCTAGGCAGTATGGTCATAAAAATAAAGATTTATAATAGTTTAATATCTTAACAGTTTTAACAAAGCGCAAGAATTATATAATTGCCTGGCAACCTTAAATATTATTTGAGTCATTGCACATTTTATTTCATGAGTTGTAGTAGTGGACTGGAGAAGCCCTTATTAATTAGCAATTTGTAATAGTTAATAGGACTCCAGGTAAGCTGATGATTTAACTTTTCAGGGGTTATCTTCTGAGTGGAACTTTTTATATTTCTCTGCAAAATACTGATTTTGTTTGAAACTTGGGTCATAGTTTGGAGTTATTTTGAAACCCCAAATCAGGCAAAAATAAACTGCTTTTGAGTTTAATTACAACAGTTTCACATCAACTCTCCAAAAAAAAAAAAAAGAATTAAGGCAAAGTGATCTTTAAAATGAAAAGTTTCAGAGTAGCAGCCGTGTTAGTCTGTATTCGCAAAAAGAAAAGGAGTACTTGTGGCACCTTAGAGACTAACAAATTTATTAGAGCATAAGCTTTCGTGAGCTACAGTTCACTTCATCGGATAAGTGAGCTGTAGCTCACGAAAGCTTATGCTCTAATAAATTTGTTAGTCTCTAAGGTGCCACAAGTACTCCTTTTCTTTTTTTAAAATGAAAAGGAGCTACAAAAGATAGAGAGTAAAGAAAGCAGACCTTGGTGGTGAAGTGATACAGGTGGTGGAAGAGTGTGTATGAGGAAATTGAAGGATATGAGAAGGAAGAGTGCATTATGCTTATATTTAGTCAAGGTTTCAGGATAGTTCTAAGAGCTGGTTCTTGATGACTTCAGAGAAGATAAGACCCATCTGGTAGGGTTGAGTGGTAAAGTCTGAAATGGTCAGTTGTGTAGAAGATCACATCTAATTTAATAAATCATGACAGAATGAGAAGAGATTCTTTTGTGTTTTTGTTTTTGCTTTTTATGAACTAAGTTTGGAGCAATTCTAGCAGTATGATATATAAAGAAATGCTGGCAAAAATGTAAGTGCTTAGTTTTTTTTTTAACTTGCTAAAACTTCATCTTGGACTTTGCAATGAGAGACAGAAATATAACAAATTTTCTCCTTTGTGATAGAATGTTTGTTTTTGTACACATGTACATCAGGTGCCAAAGGCTCATTAAGCGAAAAATACTGTCCCCAGTGCATAGTCAGAATAAAAGGACTGTATGCTGAGAGATCTGGTGGGGGGCGGGTGGGAAGGGAGGGATTTAAATGTGAAAAAATATCTTCTATCAGCCAATGGAACTGCAGCTTTATGGCCTTTACTACAATCCAGAAGCAGTGGTAGCCTCTATGAGTACCATGTGCATTACTTTGCATTTATCAACATTGAATTTCAGCTGCCATTTTGTTGCCCAGTCACCCAGTTTTGAGAGCCTTTTGTAGCTCTTTGCAGTCTGCCTGGGGCTTAACTATCTTGAGTAGTTTTGTATTGTCTGTAAATTTTACCACGTCTCTGTTTACCCCTTTTTTCCAGATCATTTATGAATATGTTGAATAGGACTGATCCCAGTACAGACTCCTGGGGGACACCACTATTTACCTCTCTTCATTCTGAAAACTGACCATTTATTCCTACCCTTTGTTTCCTATCTTTTAACCAGATACCAATCCATGAGAGGACTTTCCCTCTTACCCCATGACAGCTTACTTTGCTTAAGAGCCTTTGGTGAGGGACCTTGTCAAAGGCTTTCTGAAATCCAAGTACACTATATCTACTGGATCCCCCTTGTCCTCATGCTTGTTCACCCCCTCAAATAATTCCAGTAGATTGGTGAGCATGATTTCCCTTCACAAAAACCATGGTGACTCCTCCCCCAACAAATTATATTCATCTATGTGTCTGACAATTTTGTTCTTTACAATAGTTTCAACCAGTTTGCCTGGTACTGAAGTCAGGCTTACCGGCCTGTAATTGCCGGGATCACCTCTGTGAGCCCTTTTTAAAACTTGGTGTCACATTAGCTATCCTCCAGTCATTTGGTACAGAAACAGATTTAAATGACAGATTACAGACTAGTTAGTAGTTCTGCTATTTCACATTTGAGTTCCTTCAGAACTCTTGGATGAATACCATCTGGTTCTGGTGACTTATTACCAAGACTACTCACATAAGGCAGGGAAGGAGGGATTTAGCTTTTCACTTGATGCTACAAAATCAGATTGCATGCAGTGGTAAATTACTAAATTCTAGTATATTCACCAGTTCAGAGAATGCTGCCTAAAGTGACTATGATGTGACTTCTGGACCCGCGGTTTAGGAAAAACTGATTTTTCAGGTATATTATTATAACTCTGTGGTTGTGATTTTTAAGTCTATCTTATCTATCTTATTTGGAATCTTAAACAGTGTGTTTTTAATTTTTTCCTTGCAATTTACCTTTAAGGTATTACATTAAGATAGAAAAGCTATGGGCCAAATTCAGTCCTTGTAGAAGTTGAGTGCTTAAATTAGGGCTGATTTTTTTTTTTTTGGTCAAAGTTATAAATCTGAGAATACATAAGACATGTATTTTTAAGCATATAAGGTCCCTAGAGCAGGAACTGTGCCTTCTGTACTTGTATAGCACCCAGCATATTGTGGGAAATACATAATAGTGATGACAGGTTTCAGAGTAGCAGCCGCGTGCATCCGATGAAGTGAGCTGTAGCTCACGAAAGCTTATGTTCTAATAAATTTGTTAGTCTCTAAGGTGCCACAAGTACTCCTTTTCTTTTTGATAATAGTGATGATTGACTTTCAGTATTATAATGTGTTTCTCACTGAGAGGCTTTGCTCTGTCCATGAGCTTTTCGTGCTATATTATTTCTGGGCAAAATAACAACATCATTGCTTTTGATTATTTCTCGCCATACTCTTAAAATAAAAGAGATACTTCAAGTAAATGGAAAGGCAGCCCTAAAGATCCTTATTGGTGTTTTCCTAAGGTGAACAGTTTATATGCTTTTGTATTTTATGGTTACTAGGACATCATTCTGGTTCTGATGCAAAGGTGGGGTACTGAAAATATACAGCCGCAATACTGTAAACACCCTAGTTGAATTTCAGTTCTATGCAGAGGGTCAGTGCAAGGCCCATGCTCAGTTTAAATAGCATTTGCCAAATCTTCCAAGACTCTAAACACCCTCAACTTCCAGTGACAACTAAGGGAGATGAACATACTCAGTACTTTTCATGATGAGCTCAGGATCCTGCAGGATCTGGGCCAGAGAGTTCAACTACATGGCTTAAAATCAGCATCTGGAATTTAATTAAAAACAATATTTCTACATACATATTTTTAAAAAGGAACAATAAATAGTTGCTGTTCTTATCTTTGTTATTTATAGATTTAACTGCAGCGTCTCAGTCTATTTGCATAAAAATTGCCATTGCTATAAATCGGGTCAGCTGAAAGAGAAGTACACTAGAAAGAGTGGTGCATAATACAAAGCAAAAAGTGTTTTACTCATGTTGCACATCTGTGATACTGCATTACTTAAATCTCTCCTGCTACTTGACATTTACTTCAGAGTGCACCTTGGAGAATGTTTTGTCATTGTGGCAACTTTTGTTTATAAACATGAGTATATTAAAGTCAAAGAACGACATCAATAGGTTGTTATGACTGAGATTTACACACACACAAAAGTCACGAAACTTCAGAAGAATGGTTTCCACAATAACCATAACTTATCCTGTTGCTCATACTGAGTATAGTGTTTTTTGTATTGTACCCTGCCTAGCGATTTGTGGGTTAAGGACTCTTAAATTCTCTGGTAGAATAATCTTTTTGCTGTTTCACATGCAGCATCAAATTTTGCTGAAATTTTAATGGAATTTTAATTTTCCTGGCCATATAAGATTGCAAAATCAGTTAACATCAGTGAAATAAATATGATGATAAACTGAGGGATAGGGTTTTTTTTTCCTCTCTCCCTCTCCTTGCTAATACACACTGATCATCTCTGCCTGATTGGGGAGTGCTGCTGTTTATAACACTGTGCAGGACCCCATGCAGAGCTAGTGGATCACTGATCACCATACTTCTTCCTATGAAGGTCCAGCAGCACGAGACAAGCAATTGTCTTTTCCCATACCACTTTAAAGTATTGGCAAAGGCACAGATTTTTTCACAGAACTGTATAGATTCTGTGGAAAATACAATGCAATCAATGCAATGTGGATGAGTTACTCTGGCTGTGGGAATGACAACTTGCAATTTCTTGACTACTTTATATGTAATATTGCACTAATTTTTTTTTGGATTTGATATACTTGATTTTTATTTTAAAAGAGAATAAAAAAGTTGTGGGTGCATCAGATGTGTTATATTAATAAATTTAGATTTATTAAATGCATGCGTTTTACCTGACAAAGGCAACATGCACATAATATAATCAAAACACACTCACATCTGTCTTTTAAAAGCAGAGAAGGCAAAAAAAGAAAACCTCCCTTTAAAAAAAACAAAACAAAAAATCTTGACAGGACTCGTATCCCCAAGTCCTCTAGCAAATACCTGAGAGAAACATGCACACATTCAATAGAGATACACACAGATATACACATATTCAATCTCTCTCTCTCTCTCTCTCTCTCTAATTTCCTGAATTCTGGTGTTTTGCATCCTAGGGTTCATTGTATCTTACCTGTACTTCTCCCTTAAGATGATTCAGGTATCTGGCAAAGAGTGATTTTTTTTTCTTATTTTTAAATTAGGAATTCTTATTTTTTTTCTATTTTTTTACAGTGATTTTTGTTTGCATGGATTCTGCACATATATGCTTTTGTACAACTGAAGGTTGAGCTTCACTGCAACAAATGTTATTTAGAAAAACTTCCGTGGCATTTGGTCTCATTGGTGGCTAGACTACACCCATGCCAAGTTTAAAGTTTTATAAAATATATTTTGAGTTATCAGCATGCAAAAGGGTCTGAAAAAATATGAAGTGATGAAAAATATCCTTTAATCGAGGCTCAGGTAACTGAAAAATCAATACATGTAATGTTAACAAGCCTCCTCCATGAAAATCATCTTGAGGCTAAACACATGCGGGAGAGATTTCAGCCCTCCGGGAAATATCTTTCAGTGAATCACTTTTGTAACTTCCTAAAAGTTCCTTCTCATCAGCCATAACTAGTTTTGCGAGCACAATGCTATAATGTAGTCTGCATTCTGTGTCTAAAAACTATTGTGTTGAATAGCTGCCAGGTGCATTAGCTTTGTCAATTTAACAGGGATTTATTGTAAGTGAAGCTGCCTGCTACATAAGAAATTCAGATCGAGCCTTGACACTTAATCTAAGTACTGTAGCTACAGGGATTTTCCTGGAGGTAATTTAGAGTGATGATTAGTTGATTAAAGTGGTTCTTTGTGTCAGATTCAATCATGAATTGGCCTTATATGATATTGGTGTTCAACTGAATATTTTCCACATAAATTGGAAAGGGTAGCTTGGTAACCTTCCGTCACAATTTTTAACAAAATCCTTCACAGTAGCTGTGTGTTCATCTCCTACACAGAGCACATAAATATTAAATTTAAAATAGTATCCCCTCATCTTTTTTTTTAAAAAAATGGAATTCTGTGTGCAGAAAATTGGCAGTATGCTGAGTAATTTCATGAAATATAAATCGGTATTCTCCAAAATGTGTTTGACTCATCTAAATTTCCAGTAATACAACCGAGTTAGATAACATATTAACTATAAAAAGTAGAGTTGATTGTAGAGCTCACTGTGTTGTTTTGAATTTGCTGTACTGAAACCAGCAATGTGTTTTACTTTTAAAGACTATAATCACAGCAGTAATGAACAGGACAGACTTCTGGGCCATGCAGTAAATTAAATAAATAAATGTTGTGCTTGGAACTGTAGCAAAAGACAGGCCTGAGTATAGCATTTCACCAGTGTCTTCCTTTTTTTCCTGTTATCACTGAGAACTTCTCTATATCCTTTGTCCTGAATATTAAAGATGATCTGCAAATTAAAAACATGATTCAGGCCTTTTATATTTAGTATATGTTTAAATTTAAGCATATCCTAAGTGCTTTCCTGAATAGGGACATTTTCCTGATTTGGCGCTAAAATGGGTACATTTAATATACACTGAGAAATATGTAACAGCAGGGTTAACAAGGCTAATAGAAACATTCAGTTCATACACAACTAAAAACTGACTTTTCATCCTCATTGTATTCCTCTAAAATTAGCTATTCTCTGATGTTACCAATACAAAACAATGCTAGTTGAACAGTGAAAAATCTGATTTTGTTAATTTGTTCATGAGCCCCAAGATCAATTATTTCCTGTTTATGGGATGTAATTAGTTATTTATGAGTATTCGGGCAACACCAGGCATTCATGAAAATGTTTGCAGATTCCAGAATTGTCATGAATTTTTACACAAATCATTATTTGTATGAAAATTTATATCAGAAATTTAGTGTTCATTATTTATTATGCTCATATTAAAATGTTTTTTAGCAGGAACAATACTAATATGATTTAGATGACCAACTACACAACATATAAATAATAATGAATAGTGTAAAGTCAAAGGAAAAATATTGAAAATAGTTCATGTGCTCATAGTCTGAAATTTTATACATCTAAACTATTTGCATACCTAGGAATATATAAAAATATAACCCAGGCTACAGGCCCCCCAATGTTGGAAGGTCTGATAGGGAGGTGGAAAGGGGAAAAGTGCAATGGTTCAAATTACAAATTCCATATAATGTGTGATCTGGAGCAGGCTGACACTTCCCAGAATGTATGCAAGGCTGGGCATAGAGGCGGCAGGGCTAAGGAAGTACGCTGATTTAGTGTTGGGGAATCTGTGGAACCCTAGACTCTCACTGAAGAACCCCTTGGGAAGTACAGTGGTAGTATTGCTTTGTGTGTGTGATTGTGTCCACTTTTGCAGCTCTCAATCTGTAGCACTTTATTGTGCCTGAATGGTATAGCAAGGCAATATATACAAAACAAAACTACAGCAGCTGTAAACTGCACAGGTTTAATACTATTTATAAAGTGCTTCACAGACATAATGTCTACAGATGACCAAAACATTTATAATGGGCATGGGTGTTTTGGGGGTGTGAATTTTGTGCGATAGGTCAAAAATTGTTTGTTTGGGTTTTAGATTGATGTGTGAAGGAAAATTCATGGGCTTATATAAGTGGAGCTTGTGTGGCGGTGATGTATGACTGCAAGTAATAACATAGATGAGTGTATATATGTGTAGTTTGGAGTTAGGCTTGCCAGTTTTGGTTGGACATATTCTTCTATTAAGACATAATCTTAATTAAAGATTAATCTTTAATTCCGGGAGACTCCAGGACAATCCTGGAAGTTTGGCAACTCTATCTGGAGTGGTAAGTGGAAGTACTATGTTTACTGTACAGTTTGCGTTTCCATTGATTTCAATGGGCACTAGATAAGGCTCATAATGTAAAGATTCCCATTGACTTCAGTGGGCTTTAATGATCAGGGCAGTATAAGCTCCTGGCTTTAGGGCATCCTGCCAGCTTCCTGGCTTCCCTCCTGCTGGGACTCTGGGCAACTGGCAACAGCCTCAGAAAAATTTAGAAAAGGTGTAAAGGAAATATAGCTTTTACTTTTTCTAAACAAAATTTTGGAATTCTCATTCCATGGGAAATTTCATTTTTCATTCCATTTCAAATTGGAATGTTTGTTTCTTTTTAGAATTCCAGTTTCTGGTCAACTCTACCAATGTCTCTTTCCTGGGCAGTTTCAATGAATTTAGAATCCAGAAAGGTGTCCAAATCAAATTATTCCTATGTGCATTAACTTTCTTTATCAACTTGGAATTTCATCTGCCAGTATGTTGCCCATTTACATAGCTTGGCTAGATTCTTCTGAAGTTCCTCACAGTCAAATCTGGTCTTGGCTAACCTGCAAATGTTACCTCACTACTTGCCAACTTGTCAAGCTAACAGTGTATTAAACAACACTGGCTCTAGAACATAATCTTTTGCTGTGACAAAAATGTATAATGTGTTTTGTCTGGTCAGTTTCTGACCATGACAAAAATTTAATTCTTATCCCCTGAGTGAAGTCTCAATGTTGATCCCTATAGTCCTCTATCAGTAAGGGATGTAGCCTTTCTATATCCAATGCTTTGTTTTTATTTTCTCCAGATACTTGTTTGTCATTGTTCCTGTTTCTTTCATGCAACTGCTTCCAGACCATAGAGTAATATTGTTAGTACACTGGTTTGATAAATTTTTACTTTGGTACCTAACATAATAATTTTTGTCAGTAATTTTGTCAATTTCTGTGGAACACTTATTGCTGAGGTACGTGTCTTTTAACCTCATCCTTGATGGAATTGTTGACACTGATCGAACTTCCTAGGTACACATAAGATTTTGCTTGTCCTATGACTTCACAGTTGCATTTCAACACTTTTTATGTATTGTCCCTTTTCCAACATGTAACCACTTCATCTTTTCTGGCATTTATTGTAAGTCCAAGTATACTACACCAATTTAAAAGGTAGTGAAGAGAATCATCATTAATTCAGATGACATCAGAAGGCTGGAGGCAGTAGAGATGAAAGTTATTTGAAAGATGACAGGTGTAAAGTGGAATGATTTTAAGACAAATGAAGATGTTAGGAGAGTAGAATCAAAAACATGACTGTTGGGGACACTGTAGAAGACAAACAGACGAGAGGATGCCAAAGAAAATAATGCACACACAATCAAGGTCAGTCTGACCTAAAGGTTGACTACTGATTAGATGGCGGGACATTGTACACCGAGACATGACCAGTCTGGGCTCAGTGGAGGAACAAATCATGGAAAGAAATGAATGGCAATGATGTATTGCTGCCCAAGTCTGCAAAGATGCTCTGGTATGAAAAAAAATTTATGTAAACTCAGTCTTTTTCAATTTGTCCTCATTGATACTCAGACACGTCCTGTACAGATGCATTATTAATGTTCTTCTAATCAAATACAGATGCAAATAAAACATTTTCTACTTCAACCATTTCTCATTTATCTTGTGTGAAGTTCTTTATTTTTATGCCCTATTAACAGCCTCACTGGTTCTCTAACTTATTTTTAATTTTTTAAAATTTTATTGCATCACTTTTCAATGTACATTTTGTTTTTTGTGTGTAGTTTTCTAGGTTTGTAATTCATGATTTATTTATCTTGAAGTTTCTTTGAAAAATGAGTGGCAAGTAGATCTGGGTTTTTGCACCAGTGTCGGGTGAATATTGGATATTTAATAATTCTCCCCCCCCCCCAATTTCCATATTTTCTATTTTTTATATTCACATGTGAGTAATCATTGCCAATTTTGATGAAGGGAGAGGAAGGAAATCTCTTCTGCTAAAAGTCTCTAAAGCACATAACTGTTTATAGATTCTGATCTCTTCACAAGTTTATGAGCTATCAAGGGAAAATAGAGTGGGACTGGGTCCTGTGAAGTTGAAGAAAAAGAAAACAATTTATTAAAAATGGAAGCATATAACGACTTCTCAGACATTTTCTGATAAGTTTTACACATTTTTGATAGAGAGAGGCATGATAATTTTAGCTATGTCTTGATAAACCTGAACGTATAATATTGTGGGATACATATAAGGTGTGTTTTGTGGAACAATGATATCCTGAATCAGGAAAAATCTGTCAATTGAAATTTCTCTCCTTTTCATATATTAGATTTGGAACTCTGCACTGATAAAAGATTGATTATATTGCATTTGTTGCCATACTACCCAGAATGAAAATAGATCACAGTTCGGCCAAGTTTTTTTGAAAAATGACTAGTGATTTTGGGTGCATCAAGTTTTGGGTGCTCTGCCTGAGGCGCTTTAAAAGGAGTTGATTTTCAGAATGAGTGTTCTCAGTATTTTCTGAAAATAAGGTGTCTCAAACAGGACACTCAAATTTCTATAAAATATTGTCCTTTGTATATAATTGGTACCATATGATTCAGACAAAGAAAATGTGAAAAGAAAAGGAGTACTTGTGGCACCTTAAAGACTAACTAATTTATTTGAGCATAAGCTTTTGTGAGCTACAGCTCATTTCATCGGATGTGAGCTGTAGCTCACAAGCTTATGCTCAAATAAATTTTAGTCTCGAAGGTGCCACAAGTACTCCTTTTTCTTTTTGCGAATACAGACTAACACAGCTGCTACTCTGAAAGAAAATGTGGACATAGCTTATTTTGCTGTGGAGACTTCTTATGGCTAATTCCCTTCTCAGTCTCATTCCACTCACAGAATTCCAGGCTCTCACAGGAGGCTGCTTCACTCCACTCTTTTTTTTCCCCCCTCACTTTCCCCGCCCTTTCCTCTAAGGAATCCTTAGGAGGGGCTGCTGAAAAGGCATCACTCTGCAGTAATGCTGGCTCAGAATTTTTCAATTCAATGTTTTTGTTTTTTCCTGTTGGAAAATACCAATTAATGAAAACTGAAAGTTTAATGAGAAAGGGTTGGTTTTGACAAAGCTCTTTTCGGGAGGCTTCTCAGGTCCAGTGTGGAATATCTAGTGTGAGCCACAAATAGCCTAGTGGTTAGGGCTAGGGTGACCAGAGAGCAAGTGTGAAAAATTGGGACAGAGGGTAGGGGGTAACAGGTGCCTATATAAGAAAAAGCCCCCAAAATCAGGACTCTCCCGATAAAATTGGGACATCTGGTCACCCTAGTTAGGGCAGACCAGGGACTCACACCTGGGTCTCTCACATTGCAGTTGAGTGCTCTGGATGCCCTGAGGAAAGGGCTTGCTCTTTTTTTGTGAAGAGTCCCAGTTTTGCCCTTATAGGGAACTGGAAAGTTTTTGAAATCTTGAAAACTTTTGCAGGATGGGAAATTTTTCCCACCTAGCTCTATTCTGGAGCAGCATTATCTTTTCATGAATCTTATTGATATATCAAGTGGACTTCAGTTGTATATCACTCTTGCAAATATTGGACCATGATATTGGCACAAGGAGGTAGAAATTACATAAATGTGTCCCAGGAAAGATTCACTTAATGAAAGAGCTTTGCATTTCTCTTGGGGGGAGGAGGAGGTTTTATTTTACAGTTAGGGCTATAGTGAAATAGCTGATCCCCTTTGTTTTGGTCACTTTTTTGGTCAGTGACCAAAAAGCAAAGCAAAACAAAACAAAAAATGGAAGCAATTCTGCTGACCTGAAAGCAGGATGACACCTGAGATATTGGGATAGGGCCAGCCAGATTGAAAAGAGGTGAGAGTCGTATAGAAAAATGGCTAAATTCCTGTAATTCAGGTTTAGTCTAAGGAAAAGGTGACAAAAATAGTATCAAGGGGCTGTCTAAGCATTGGAGTATATCCATTTTGTATATCCATTTCCTTTCTTCTCCTTTACTTTTTCTATTATTCTGACTTGTCATCAGAACCATGATTTAGTTGACATTGAGTGACCAGACTTGTAAGTTATTTTCTAAAGTCAAGAAAATGCATGATGATTTTTTTCTGCTCTAGATGTAAAGATTATTTTTAAAATGCATTGAAAAGTCTATCGGCTGAATAAGTGATTTTCTTCTTTAGAGAGATATAAGCAAACCCTCCCAACAAGTGAATTGGCTGCTTTTTGTTTTTAATTCCTTTTTCTTTGGTTTTGTTAGAACAGTTTATTTTTAACTGATTTTTTTTCCATTGCTTGTATATAAGCTAATTATTCATGGAGTGAGATGACTCAAAAATTGAGTCCATCTCTGGTTAAAAAGAATTAGCTCCAAGTCAGACTGAAGCAATTATAATTGTGAGATAATTCAGTTGTCGTCTTCTGTGATATTCAACTCTGAGCCAGCACAAAACCTACACATCAGTTCAGTCCAACTCAAGAACCACTTAAGCCCTACTTTAAGTGGTGTATAGTTCATACCCTGTTTCTTTTCACTGGAATTAATTTCATGTGAATGCAGTTAGAATTTTTTTACAAGAAAATAAAAAAGCTGCTGGGAAAGGGAATTCATTTTTCCTCCTCTTGTGTAATTCTCTTTAGCATTGTTAGCTCAGTTGCCAGTATTTTCTAATTCTGGAGTTAGATTTTTGCAATAGAATGTATCTGCCATAGAGATACTCAACTCTATGGTGCCTCTTTAGGAAGCACCAGAGAAGTGCTTTCAATATTTTTTAACCTTTTTATTTTATGGAGAAGTACTGAATGTCATGCTTCCCCCCCCCAGTATTCCCTAGCATACAAAGGGGTGTTGATTTGCTTTACAACAGTAATATTTATGTGTTCCCATAGATTGCATACCAAAATTGTAGCAATTTATTACAAAATCTGCCTCCAAATTCTACACACATCTAAACCTCCTACTTATTATTCTGCCACAACAAGTCTCACAAATGTTCCTACACAGAAGATCAGCAAAATATCGGCACATTCAATAATAAAAGGTAGTAGGGGATGTGGTCTGATGGGAAAATTAAGACTCAGGGTAAGGACAGGTTTCAGAGTAGCAGCCGTGTTAGTCTGTATTCGCAAAAAGAAAAGGAGTACTTGTGGCACCTTAGAGACTAACAAATTTATTTGAGCATAAGCTTTCGGGAGCTACAGCTCACTTCATCGGATTCATTTGGTGGAAAATACAGAGGAGAGATTGATATACACAGAGAACATGAAACAATGGGTTTTATCATACACACTGTAAGGAGAGTGATCACTTAAGATAAGCCATCACCAGCAGCAGGGGGGAGGGAGGAAAACCTTTCATGGTGACAAGCAAGGTAGGCTATTTCCAGCAGTTAACAAGAACATCTGAGGAACAGTGGGGGGTGGGGTGGGGGGGGGGAGAAATAATATGGGGAAATAGTTTTACTTTGTGTAATGACTCATCCATTCCCAGTCTCTATTCAAGCCTAAGTTAATTGTATCCAGTTGGCAAATTAATTCCAATTCAGCAGTCTCTCGTTGGAGTCTGTTTTTGAAATTTTTTTTGTTGAAGAATAGCCACCCTCAGGTCTGTAATTGAGTGACCAGAGAGATTGAAGTGTTCTCCAATTGGTTTTTGAATGTTCACAGGTTTCAGAGTAGCAGCCGTGTTAGTCTGTATTCGCAAAAAGAAAAGGAGTACTTGTGGCACCTTAGAGACTAACAAATTTATTAGAGCATAAGCTTTCGTGAGCTACAGCTCACTTCATCGGAATGCATCCGATGAAGTGAGCTGTAGCTCACGAAAGCTTATGCTCTAATAAATTTGTTAGTCTCTAAGGTGCCACAAGTACTCCTTTTCTTTTTTTGAATGTTATAATTCTTGACGTCTGATTTGTGTCCATTCATTCTTTTACGTAGAGACTGTCCAGTTTGACCAATGTACATGGCAGAGGGGCATTGCTGGCACATGATGGCATATATCACAAATCAGACGTCAAGAATTAATTGACAAACTGGATACAATTAACTTAGGCTTGAATAGAGACTGGGAATGGATGAGTCATTACACAAAGTAAAACTATTTCCCCATATTATTTCTCCCCCCCACCTCACCCCCCACTGTTCCTCAGATATTCTTGTTAACTGCTGGAAATAGCCTACCTTGCTTGTCACCATGAAAGGTTTTCCTCCCTCCCCCCCTGCTGCTGGTGATGGCTCATCTTAATCACTCTCCTTACAGTGTGTATGATAAAACCCATTGTTTCATGTTCTCTGTGTGTATATCAATCTCCCCTCTGTATTTTCCACCAAATGCATCCGATGAAGTGAGCTGTAGCTCACGAAAGCTTATGCTCAAATAAATTTGTTAGTTTCTAAGGTGCCACAAGTACTCCTTTTCTTTTTAGGGTAAGGACAAAGTACTATGTTACCCTGATAACTCGAAGTTTTACAGAGAAAAATAATAGCAAAGGATTCTCTTTTCTTCCTTATGTAGCAATAGTTCCTGTAGACAGAAGGTCCCTAAAATTGTGGATTTTGTGCATCTTGGAAATCTGGGCATAAGTGGATCCCATATCTGTAAATGAAGATGCATAGTGTGGGATTGTACCATGGAGAACAGATGCCTTCCCCAAAAGCTGTGAAGACAATTAATTATTTATTATTCTATTCAGGCTTTTATACTGCATTGTAATATCTGAACACCTTCTCGTAATGCATTAAGCAATTAAACTTTTGTCTGTCACATTTGGTTTGTTCTATTTTTTTTAATCCTCTCCCTAGATGGAAAGTTGTGAGCAATGTGGGTTCTTTTAATAAATTATATGTGCGCTGTGCTATGTGTTTATAGTAGCAAAAGCACTCTGAATGAAAAGTTGTTAGGGTTTTGATGCTTAGTTCCTGTGGAGGTTGATTCTACATGCCCAGTTTAGCCTCAGAGAAATCTGTTTCCTGCATAAAAGAGCTTTATTCTAGTAGTAGACAGCTCCATTGCGCCTGAGGAGTGGTATTGTCAACCATGTTCATCATCCCAGGGCTTTAGGCCATCTTTTAGGCATCAGAAGCCCAGGCCATAGATGGCCTGTATGACCTGGGGAGGCATGTTACTGCATTCTCTACTAGCTGCAGTTCTCTGAGGCCTGATGGCTTTTTGTCAAGGTAGACTGCATTCCTGTAGTTCAGCCCACAGTGAAGGCAGCTTGAATTACTGAGGTCCTGTCATTGTCCACCAGGATAGCATGGCATCCCCTTGCTAACTGCAAATGGTAGAACGAATTATTTGTGGACTCATTTGTATGAGAGCAAGGAATTGGCAATAGGTCCAATTAGCAATACTAAACTCCAGAAAGAAAAGGAGTACCTGTGGCACCTTAGAGACTAACAAATTTATTTGAGCATAAGCTTTCGTGAGCTACAGCTCATTTGCATCAGATGCAAATGAGCTGTAGCTCACAAAAGCTTATGCTCAAATAAATGTGTTAGTCTCTAAGATGCCACAAGTACTTTTCTTTTTGCGAATACAGACTAACACGGCTGCTACTCTGAAACTAAACTACAGACTGACTTGGCCATTGTGGATGCGCCTCTGCTGAAGTTACTGCTTTAGCTCAAGTGGTAGAGGCATGTGCTATTAAGGCTGAAGGTCCAAGGTTCAATTCACATTAACCAATGGCATGGGGTATTCATTCTTTTTAGTTATAGTACTGCCTACTATGTGCTGGGGTTCCAATACTCAAAGGTATTTAGACTAGGGCTGTCTATTATTCACAGTTAACTCACAATTAACTAAAAAATTAATCGTGATTAATTGCAGTTTTTATCACACCATTAAACAATAGAATACTAATAGAAATTAAATATTTTGGATGGCTTTCTACATTTTCAAATATATTGATTTCAATTACAACAAAGTTTACAGTGCTCAGTTTATTACTTTTGACTGCAAATATTTGCATTCTAAAAACAACAAATAGTATTTTTCAATTCACCTCACACAAGTGTAGTACAATCTCTTTATTGTGAAAATGCAACTGTTTTGTTACATAACTGTATTCAATAGCAAAACAATGTAAAACTTTAGAGCCTATGCATCCACTCAGTCCCACTACTTGTTCAGCCAATCTCCAAGAGAAGCAAGTTTGTTTACATTTACGGGAGATGATACTGCCCACTTCTTATTTACATTGTCACCTGAAAGTGATAAAAGGCATTTGCAATGCCAGCTACAAAAGTGCCATGCAAGATATTTACATGCCAGATATGCGAAACATTCATATGCCTCTTCATGCTTCGACCACCAATCCAGAGAACATGCTTCCATGCTGATAATGCTAGTTTAAAAACTGTGTTTGTTAAATTTGTGACTGAACTCCTTGGAGGAGAATTGTATGTCTCCTGCTCCATGGTTTTACCCGCATTCTGCCATATATTTTATGTTATGGCAGTCTAGGACGACAACCCAGCCTATGTTTAATTTAAGAACACTTTCACTGCAGATTTGACAAAACACAAAAGATTCCAATATCTGATTGCTAAAGATAGCTACAGCACTCAACTCAAGCTTTAAGTATCCGAAGTGCCTTCCAAAATCTGAGAGGGATGAGCAGTGGAGCCTACTTTTAGAAAGGGTCTGAAGTAAGGATGAAATTCAATAGGAACAAATGCAAAGTGCTCCCTTTAGGAAGGAACAATCAGTTGCACACATACAAAATTGGAAATGACTGCCTAGGAAGGAGTAATGTGGAAAGGGATCTGGGGGTCATAGTGGATCACAAACTAAATGAGTCAACAATGTAATGCTGTTGCAAAAAAAGCACACACCATTCTGGGATGTATTAGCAGGAGTATTGTAAGCAAGACATGAGAAGTAATTCTTCCGTTCTACTCCACACTGATTAGGCCTCAACTGGAGTATTGTGTCCAGTTCTGGTCACCACATTTCAGGAAAGATGTGGACAAATTGGAGAAAGTCCAGAGAAGAGCGACAAAAATGATTGAAGGTCTAGAAAACATGACCTACGAGGGAAGACTGAAAAAATTGGGATTGTTTAGTCTGAAAAAGAGAAGACATGACAACAGTTTTGAAGTACATAAAAGGTTGTTACAAGGAGGAGGGGAAAAAATTGTTGTTCTTAACCTCTGAGGATAGTTCAAGAAGCAATGAGTTTAAATTGCAGCAATGGTGATTTAGGTTGGATAGTAGGAAGTTTTTTCTAATGGACCCTGACAGTTGGACATAAGCACTGAAATAAATTGCCTAGGGAGGTTGTGGAATTTCCATCACTGGGGATTTATAAGAGCAGATTGGACAAACATCTGTCAGGGATGGTCTAGATAGTACTTAAGCCTGCCTTGAATGCAGGGGACTTGATTAGATGACCTCTTGAGGTCCCTTCCAGTTCTATGATTCTATGAAATCTTAAAAGAGCAACACTCTGCAGAAACTACAGAACCTGAACCACCAAAAAAGAAAATCAACCTTCTACTGGTGGCATCTGACTCAGATGATGATAATGAACATGCATTGCTCCGCACTGCTTTGAATCATCATCAAGCAGAACTTGTCATCAGCATGGATGCATGTCCTCTGGAATGGTGGTTGAAGCATGAAGGGACATAAGATTTTTTAGCATATCTGGCATGTAAATATCTTGCAATGCCAGCTACAAGAGCCATGTGAATGCCTGTTCTCCCTTTCAGGTGATATTGTAAACAAGCGGGCAGCGTTATCTCCTGCAAATGTAAAATAATGTGTTTTGAGCAATTGGCTGAACAAGAAGTAGGACTGAGTGGACTTTTTTATTTTTGAATGCAGTTATTTTGCGTACATAATTCTACTTTTGTAAGTTCAACTTTTGTGATAAAGAGATTGCACTAGAATACTTGTATTTTTCAATACTATTTCTTTTTTTACAGTGCAAATATTTGTAATAAAAATAAATATAAAGTGAGTACTGTGCACTTTGCATTCTGTGATGTAATTGAAATCAATATATATATGAATATAGAAAACATCCAAAATATTTAAATAAATTGTATTCTATTGTTAATCGCACGATTAATCGTGCTGTTAAACTGTGATTAATTTTTTAATTGCTTGACAGCCCTAATTTAGACACCTAAGGCCTATAGAAATCACTGGGAGTTAGGTGTCTAAATACCTTTGAAGGTCTGGACAGAGGTGTTTTCCAAAAACTCACAAAGGACTGTCCTTGTAATGAGACAATCTCAGTCTAAGGACAGACAAGTAGACAGAGGTTAGGGGAAAGGGAAGAGAAATAAGAACAGGGAAATCCACATAAGGTGGAGCTCATATGGAGGGGCACTTGTAGGGGTTAGGTAAGGGAACATGAGAGGGAGAGATGGTTTAGCAAAGACAGCATTCCCATCCCCTGCGCAGAAAGGGAAGATATTCAACACTGCAACTACGTTAGCTTTCCAGTAGATTCCATACTCTGGGGGGAATCCAGAGAATGATGGTGTTGAGGCCCTTGAGAAGGTGAAGGAAATTCAGCAAGAGGCACTTCACTGATTTTTCTCCTCTTCCCCAGACCTTTTCTATGTTTTCCTGAGGAAGGCATGATCTAGGCATCAGGAGCACATTTTGCATAGTTTCTAACCTCCTGACCACCATCCACTGTAAAAAACTTACTGAATTCTCCCTGAGGAAATCTCATTGCAATGAGATTCTGATTAGGGTTAGCAAATTTGCAACCCCAGTATCAAACTTCAGTGTCTAAGCTTTATATTTTCCCTACCTGTGCTTGTTGATTTCTCAACAGTTTTTACAAATAAGAGTGAAAGTTTATATTTTCCTTCCATTTCCATAGAGTTTACTGTCCTGGTTCTGTTTTCACTTACATTCATATTTTAGTAGTACTGCAGTGTAAAAAATGGTGTGAGATCAGAATCTCTATAAGCTCAGATCAGATTCTGATTTCAGTTACACTGGTTTGACATCAGAAGAGTTACTCCTGGTTTATACTGTGGTGTAAATAATTACTGAATCATAGAGTTTAAGGTCAGAAGGGACCATTATGATTGTCTAGTCTGACCTCCTGCACAATGCAGGCCACAGAATCTCACCCATCCACCCTGTAACAAACCTTTAAACTATATCTGAGCTATTGAATTCCTCAAATCATGGTTTAAAGACTTCCAGGTGCAGAGAATCTTCCAGCAAGTGGCCCGTACCCCATGCTGCAGAGGAAGGAAGAAAAACCACCAGTGCCTCTGCCAATCTGCCCTGGAGGAAAATTCCTTTCCAACCCCAAATATGGCAATCAGCTAAACCCTGAGCATGTGGGCAAGACTCACCAACCAGACACCCAGGAAAGAATTCTCTGTAGTAACTCAGATCCCACAACATCTGACATCCCATCACAGGCCATTGGGCATATCTACCACTAATAGTTGAAGATCAATTAATTGCCAAAATTAGGCTATACCGTCATATCATTCCTTTCAAAAAACTTATCAAGCTTAGTCTTGAAGCCTGAAATCAGTCCCAATATATCTGTAAACTGACATACACATCTGTGGTGCCCTATGAATGCAACTTATTATTTAACTTGGTTCCTTTGATCTTGATTCCCAGAATTCCTTATAATTCTGATTCAACTTAATTAAATTCTTGCATAACTTTACCACTCAGGTTACTAATGAGCCCCCAAAGTTGTTGCAGAATCTTCCTGAGATATGACATATCTGAACTGTAATCAATATAAAAACCTAAATGACAAATACATTTGCAGTCAAGAAATATGAGGATACTGATAGTCATCCTTATGCATTTTAAATCAGTGCTCACTGTCAAAGCAGTTACAAGTGCAAAGGAACTTTTTAGGAAAATTTTCTTTGGAATGCATCATGTAGATATAAAATGGTTGTCAGAATTGCATGCTAACAACAAGAGATCAGACTCCTTTATCAGTAGATGCAGGAACAGTGACAGTATATGGGTCAGACTCAAAATGCGGAAATTGTTTTCACAGATACCAATGCCGCCTCTAGGAGTGAGTGCACCAGCTGTTGCACTGAATTCAAAGGAATGGCCAACTGTCCGAGACTCCGTTTTATCCCTATCAATCAATTCAAACATTTTAATAATGTATTAACGGTTTCTTTCAGACCTGTATGATTGTAGCTAGATGTTCTTGCAAAGGGCTGTTTGCAAATTTGCTGATTCAAATGAACATGTCAGTCCACTCTCTGCTTTGCATCATTATTGAGCAGAAGCTGTCATCAGCATGGATGCATGTCCTCTGAAATGGTGGTTGAAGCATGGAGGGACATATGAATCATTAGCGCATCTGGCACTTAAATATCTTGAGATGTCAAGAGTGCCATGTGAATGCCTGTTCTCACTTTCAGGTAACATTGTAAACAAGAAGCAGGCAGCATTATCTTCTGCAAATTGTAACCAAACTTGTTTGTCTGAGTGGCTGAACAAGAAGTAGGACTGAGTGGACTTGTAGGCTCTAAAGTTTTACATTGTTTTATCTTTGAATGCAGTTCTGGGCACATAATTCTACATTTGTAAGTTCAACTTTTGTGATAAAGAGATTGCACTAGAGTACTTGTATTAGGTGAATTGAAATACTATTTTGTTTTTTACAGTGCAAATATTTGTAATAAATACAAAGTGAGCACTTTACACTTTGTATTCTATGTTGTAATTGAAATCAATAGATTTGAAAATGTAGAAAACATCCAAATATATTTAAATAAATGGTATTCTATTGTTTAACACTGCGATTAATCGGTTAATTTTTTTCATCGCGCAATTTTTTAATTGCTAAATAGCCCTAGTTTTTATGAATAACCACTCCTTGCAACATTAAAGAGTTTAAAGATCCATTCTGCTGATAAACATAATACTGAAACAAAGGACTATGAAAGAAAACTTGACAGAAAATACAAGAATTGTACACTTTAAAATCTAATAAAATCGGTGCTATTTAAATTGTTAGTGTATACAGATATTCATATATTCACATCCTTTCCCAAAAGAGAGTTCAAAAGCGCTACCTCTCACATATATAAAATGGTAGAACTTTTGAGGTCCCTAGTGATCACTCCTTAAGAACATGCAGAGCAACACACTTGAATGGCAAAAAAAAAAATAAAAGGGGATTCTCTGATATTGATATGTATGTATCTGACACGGTTCAAGGGCCTCTCTCCTATTCAGTGCTGATTTTTTTTAATCTCTCTTTTCCCTATTCTGTTTTTCATCCCAACCTCTTGTTGGACTTGTGTCATGCTGAGGCCTCATGCTTTCCAATGTCTTTATCACTGCTAAATGCCTGTTTATAATTTGTGTACCCAGCTGCGGTGAAAGCATATGCTAGTAAAAGACTGGGGAAGGTGAGGCTTCCTTGCTGGAGCAAACTACTTGGGAAAAAAACAACAACAACCCAGAGCAATATACAAAAATAAATGTATTTGGCCTGTATTTTCCTGCAATTATAAACAATGTGCTTAATAGGTGCTTTCTCCTTCACAATCTAGCATTTTTCCTGCTTGATCCTGCAGTAAAGTCAGTTAGAACTGGGTGAAATTTTTCTGCCAAAACTTTTTTTTCCTATGGAAAATACAGATTAGATGACACTATACAAGGTTTTGCAAATTAATGTATGTTTCATCAATGTTTAGTGTGTGTGTAATATAAAAAGTTGAAACATTTCATTGACATTTTTGAAACAATTTTTTTGTTTAGAAATTTCCTTCAAATTTAGTTTTTTGTAAACTATAGACATTGCTTTTGATCAACTTGAAACACTTCCCCTCCCCCAGTTTTTCAGAATTGTCAGGAAACTGAACAATCCATTATTCACAGAGCACTAGCCATAATCTTATGCTTACTGCATGAATCCCTGCAACATTTTAACTTTTTTCCCCTCTGCCTTGTGTTCTAGAGTTTTGCCTTTTGCTACAAGCCTTCCCAAATATGTGTGTGCACGGATACACACAGTCACCAGATTTCTAGGCATAATGGCTGAACCTAGTGATGGCAAACACTAGTCTATTGTGTGATTCTGATGAATTCAGTACATAAATACTACTAGGGGCATATAATAGATTCAAAACATATTTTTTTTCAACACCATTTACTAAAGAGATGTATGCCAACTACTTGCATAAATTCTTCCAAATTTGAGACATCCCAAGAATGGGAGATGGTACCTAGAGCCACCAATTCAACAATCTTGCATTTGTACTTGCCAGGTATGTGGGTGCAGGAGATTTGCTTGTTACCAAGGAATTACACCTGTAGTTCTATTTCCATAGAACTATCACAAAATTAAGTTCTAAGGCCAAAAAAATGAGCAGAAAATACAGTGCTCTCTGAACCTTCACAAATTAAACCTGTGGCAATAGTTTTGCCCTCTTTCCCTTTTTGGGTGGGGGTGGCAGGAAGCTAGATCCAAAAGGGAACTTAAGTGCCATTCACAAAACCAGAGGAGGAGGAGATGGCACTGGTGCACCCCTTATATTCCATAGTCCTGTGGCTTTATCAGTCACCTGGGATGTTTGAGCCACTCTACATGATTCAGAGCAAGAATTTGAATGCGAGTCTCCTACATTGCAGGTCAGTGCTTTAACTACTGGTATTCTGAGGTTGGTCTCTTTCAGCCTTTGTTGAAGCTGTTCCACTTTGTATAAAATACTTAAATAGTCACTGGAGCAGGGACTGTTTCCCAGGTGAGTGCCCTAACCACCAGACTACATAGTCATTCATATTCTCTTTCTCTGGCCCAGTGAAATGGCCCAAGTCCCAGGTGAGTGCCTTTTACGCTCGGGGCTAGCTAACCAAAATATTGATTATTCACACGTCTGTGTTCAGAACGCCACTATTCTTGATTCTGACATCAAGCTACTTTGAAGAAGCTAAGAATGAAGTCAGGGAGTGGTATGATTTTCTTCCATGAAGTCAGGGAGTGGTATGATTTTCTTCCATCTTCCCTCTTTCCTCTTCTTCAGTCCTAAATGCACTCAGAAGACTGAAACTAATACATCAATTCTCTCTCTCTACCTCCAGCTGTGAGCATTGCTGGAAAACTGCTAATGCATGTGCAAATGTATTAGAAACAAGCATGGTGGGAGGAATTTGTGGGGTAGTTTTGTTTTGGTGAGGGGCAAGATGCCGACAGAATGAGGAGTGGGATTCCTGTGATCCTATTCTGGATTTACTCTCAGTTGAAGCTGGTAGAGTTACACTGCTGTTACAGCAGTGTAAGTGAGAAAAGAATCAGTCCATCTAAATTCACTCTAGGATCAAACATGAGGAGAAACTAGGCTTAGAGCCCTTAAACACAAAGGGTGAAATCCTAGTGAAGTCAATGATAGTTTTGACACTGACTTTTGTGGAACCAGGATAGCACCCAAAATAATTAGATAACTTGAAAACCTTTTGAAAAGAATAGAGGGGATTTTGGAAAGTTGGCTCCAGTGCTGCCTGATATTACCTCTCTTACCTCCATAATCACACCAGCCAACCAAGTAAACAAACCCAGGAAGTTTGAATTTTGAACACCATATTCTCAGCAGGAAGAATCTCTGCAAAGACACCAATGATAAGCTTTTTATCTCAGTTTATTTACACCATTCCTAAGCTTCACTACCCTCTCACTCACAAGTAGACAGTACTCTGCTGATATTGCTCCTTGGTGACAGAAGACATTAATTGTATCTAGAGTAAGTTAGGCTTTTACATCCACCATGAATAGGGAACAATACCACAGCATTTAAAAGTCATTTAATTTCTTTTGCACAGTGAAGAACAGTTATTTGCAAGGGTATGGATGGTGTAGAATATATTTGTACAAATTGGTCCTCTGAAAGTTCTTCTCTAATCATTTGGCATTGCTTTTGGCAAAATGAATGCTTTTTGTTGTATTCCTAGTTACTGGGGATTTTAAAATCAAAATACAGATATTAGTGCACTGGTTCCCCAACTTTTTACTAAGGAGACCCACCAACTGCATTTTGTCTTTTTTTTGGGGTGACCCATCCATGTCCAAATTTGTCCAAGGATCGGGGGAGGTCAAAATCATGCACCATCATCCTTCTCCTCCTCTGGTATCTCCTACTCTTCAGTCCACCAACCACCCATAGCAGTACCCTCCATCCCAATACCACAATCCTAGTCCTGGCCCAATGCAAAGGGGAGGCCCTAGGGATGGGGATTGGAGAGCAAGCCCACCCCACACTTGCTCCACAATGATGGCTCCTGCTCCGTGGGCTGGGCCTGGCTCCCCACTCCAGGCATTGTGATCAGGCACACAGGGTTGCAATGCCTCTCATGTCTGGCCTGGTTTCCCCTCTGTCATGATAGAGGGGTGGCTGAGCCAAACCTGGGTGGCACTGCAACCCTGGGCAACGGGTCTCAACATCACTCACTCAACCTTGGCCCAGCTGCCCCTTCATTATGATGGAGGGGTGGTCAGGCCAAACTTGATCTGTTTGCTAAGTCACAATGCCTGGAGTGGGGAGCCAGGCCCAGCCACACAGGACAGGACTCTGTTGGATGAGTTAAAGGTAGGTTCATTCTCTAACCCCCTCCCCTCCAGTTCTCCCTGCAGCAGTGGGCCTGCTACCCATTTGGAAACTTCCTGCAACCTGACTCACTGTTTAGGAAACGCTGAGATAATGAGTTATATAATGGAGTGCAGCTGATCATAGGCATACCCAGACAGTAAGACTATGCTTCAGGCAGCAGCATGCTTCTCAGCTCAAGTAAAGAGAGACATGTACTAGCTGTGCTCAAGCTAGCACACTAAATATAGCAGTGTAGGTGGGGGTAGCATGGGTGGTGACTTGAGGTAGCCATCTGAGACTGTACTCAGGGGGTCTGGGTGAGTGTGTAGTGTACTCGGGCAGCTGACCCAAGCTGCCACCTGTGCTACCTCTGGTTACACTGCTGTTTTTAGCACAGTAGCTCAAGCAGCTAGCATGTGTCTGTGGAGCTGAGCTGGGAAGCAAGCTCTCAGCTGCAGTGTTGATGTACCATAAGAGTATTCCTGCTGTTCAGACTATGGGCCAAATCCTCAGGGGTGGTTGCAGCCCCTTATGCCTTTCAAGTGACAGAAAGGGTCTATAATACAGATGCATGTCATCTGAGAAATCTCCTCGTTAGAGGCACTTCCTACTGATGCATCTGTTCCACAGCCACGCATTGCACCTCTATGCCCCCAATTCCTGGTGCCGTGGTTGTGTTGAAGATATAACATTGCAGGGGAAAGGCATTAGATCCATTAATACTCTAAGCCAGTGGTGGAAGTTAGAGCTGCTGAGGATCAGCTTTAAGTGTCACTGGGGCCAGGGCTGGGCCCCTGGTCCTCAGAATCGGGGAACTGGAACTGGTTTTCTGACATCACAGTTCCCTCAGAGCAGAGAGTTTAGCACAGAAAACAATCTGCACCTATACTCCCAAACATAGGCAATGACTTGTTTTTCCCTGGGGGTGCTCCACCCCTTCTCCATTCCAAGGCCTCAGCCCCACTCCAACCCTTCCCTGGAGTCCCTACCCTCGGTCCACCTCTCCCCCCTATGCCAGGCCCCCTTCCCACCTGCCTCTCGCAGCTCTCTACCCTCCCCCAAGCCCCTCCCCTAGCCACCAAATAGCTGATCAATGCCACTGCTGAACAGCTGTGGCTGGTGGGTGCTGAGCATTGTTTCTGTGCATGTTTCAGCCCTGGAGCACCCACGCAGTTGGCACCTATGATCCCAAAGTCCTGTCACAGAATGCACTCTAAAATCTGGAAAGGATTATTTTAGGTCACACAGTTATTGTTGTTCCAAAGTCCTGGTAAGAATATGGAAGTCCTGTTCCAAGACATCACTTTCTGAATGAGAAACAGGATTGGTACAGACTTTCTGCTGCCTGCCTGGGTACCAGATTGTTTTTCTCAGTCACTCAAAGCAATCTCAGTTGCTAATCTTTGCATGTGGTAAGATTCATAATTAAAACAAATGAACGGTTTCATGCATTCCGATGAAGTGAAC
Source organism: Dermochelys coriacea (assembly GCF_009764565.3). Taxonomy (NCBI): domain Eukaryota; kingdom Metazoa; phylum Chordata; order Testudines; family Dermochelyidae; genus Dermochelys; species Dermochelys coriacea. The sequence continues at coordinate 201,566,092 of NC_050069.1, forward strand.
TGTAGCTCACGAAAGCTTATGCTCAAATAAATTTGTTAGTCTCCAAGGTACCACGAGCACTCCTTTTCTTTTGTGCAAAACTGCCAAGTTTCACATGGCTTCATTCAGTTCTTCAATAGATTGTTAGTCATTTTTTTTTTTGTATTTTCAATTGACTTGGAGACTTTCACATCCACAGAATTTGAATGTTAAATTCAAGGTGAAGATCTAAGAAGAATTTTATAATAAACCAGTTAAAGTCATCAGAAAAAGTACTTCAAGCATAAGTTCCATGGTGGAAACATAGAGAAGAGTTTCAGAGTAGCAGCCGTGTTAGTCTGTATTCGCAAAAAGAAAAGGAGTACTTGTGGCACCTTAGAGACTAACAAATTTATTAGAGCATAAGCTTTCGTGAGCTACAGCTCACTTGAAGTGAGCTGTAGCTCACGAAAGCTTATGCTCTAATAAATTTGTTAGTCTCTAAGGTGCCACAAGTACTCCTTTTCTTATAGAGAAGAGTATGAGGCTGGGGGTGAATCTGTCAGACTTCATAGCAGTCTTCCTTCCTCCTGCATGGATGTACAGAAATGTGTTTATCAGCAGTGATGAAATCACCCACAAAAGAGTTGGGTTGGAAGATGGTGCTGGGAAATCAGCCTGTTTTATCTTCTCTCAAACAAACATTGAGACATTTGGAGCAACCTCTCTAGAAGCAAATAGTGCTGTTTTTTCCTGCAGAAAGTTGTGGTTATGACACTGGTAGTATGGATTATGGAGAATTCATACAATGCATACTGGAAATACTGCATATTATACAATTAAGATAAGCCTGATTCATATATTGTGGTACAGTAGAAACAACAAACACACACAGATGACTAGTTTGAAACACTAATCTCTTTCCCTTTGGGTACTTAAAACCAGCTCCAGAGCGTCAGTGCTAAAAGATGGACAGGATAATGCTAAGTTATTTTGGGAACGCTCCTGCTCCCATTTTGTTCTTTTGACAGATGATATTGATGACATTGTAAACAGAGTTTAGATTACAATGGAAATGACAGACTAGGTCAGAGAATGATTCATCTGTCACATACCCATCAGCTCTCAGTTGCCTGCCCTTAAGCAGTTGTGGTGTATGGTGGGGAAAGGATTGTGCACAAAGGATTGCTGATGTTTTTTGTTGAGCTGGTCACCTACTTTGATCCAATGGCCATTTTAGTTCCAGTTACTGGCAGGTGCCCATTTGTTTTTCAATGTGATAGTTGTTGGGTTTTTTCCACCTCTTACTGGGGTTTACCCAGGAACTCCTAAGTTTTAATCTTGTCTTTGGCATTAACTTACTCTGTGACCTTGCAAAAGCCACTTAGCAGTTCTGCCTCAGTATCTATACCTGTAGGAGAGGGACATTAATGTTTTCTCAGCTTCCCCACAGGGAAGTTGGAAGGATTCACATACTATCCTACAATGGAGTTGATTTGGAACTGCCCTTAAGGGAAGCTCTAAGAGGGAATTTACAACGTGTATGTAGGGATGGGAAAACTTCCTTCACATATTGTTAATGTGGTATATCATTCTAATAACCATAACAGGAGGCTGAGGAGAATCACTCATAACAGAAGCTACAACATTCCAATACAGTGATATTCAGACAGACTCCAGAGCTGGAAGTGGCTCTTTAATATGTCTCCTACAACACTTCGTAGCACATGATTTTAAAACACTGATTTAATTATTAACCAATCTAAGTTATTAACCAGTAAGGATGCTTTTACTATGTTATTAAGCAATTGTAGAATACTTGGTCAGTCATTTTGCTGTAAGAATATTTTTTTATATATATAAATAAAATGAAACAATGAATTCACATTATTGTGGCTCTTTTGCATAAAGCTGATGACTATTTTGGCTCCTGAACCACTGAGGTCTGAGTAACACTGTTCTAATAAATTAACCTCTTTAATCAGAAAAAACAGATGAAAATGGTATAGAAGAGAAAACATGAGACATATGAATAAATGAAGGAAAAATGTAAACATAGTATTTTTCCAGTTTTCGGGAGCAGAATTGTCTGTTAAATATGTATACACTCTATATGTCATCCAGCTGTCACCATTGTCTCAATTTCTTGAGCTAATTAAATACATTTTCTTAAAATTTCCTCAAAAGCAGCATAACTAAAAATCTGCCCTGAAATTGATTATAACAACGATAGTTGGCACTAGTAAAAACTTCACATTTTCAAGGCACTACACAAACATTAACTAATTAATCAATTAACTTGAAGTAAATAAAGTATCTTTCCACTTTTGAAGCATAATGTGCTTAGCACACATTATGACAACAATAAATGGATTCTAAATCTGTTTCAGCAGATTCAGAAGATGCACTGTACTGTCGTGTCTGGTGAATACATTTGGAAGAACATCTTAATCCAGTATAATCAGGCAATGGCCAAATGTAACTAACTGAGTAACAAACTGTTCATGTAAATAATTTGATGCATTTGCATGCCTCTAGCAAAATTTTTTTTAAATAAATCTATCTGTAAACATATTTCTGTATTCTCAAGTAGAAAACAAGGGGAAACTCTGAAGTGAATCATAGAACTCAAATTCAACTTATTTTTACCTTCTAGACACCTTGACCTATGTTTCAAAAGCGCAGGTGCTTAGACTTCAAAGTATGCAGTTAGGCACACAAAATCACTAGTTACTTTTGGAAAATCTTGTCCCTTAAATGAAGACATTGCAGAGGTTGCACAAGGTCACCACTTGCAGGGCTCGGAGTATTATTGCATTTTCCAGAAGCATCACTACTAATAAAAAAAATTCAGTACTGTTTGGATCCATCTCCCCTAGACCTTCTGACAATACTTCACAATAATACAATATTATACCAATACTAATACTTCACAATATTACAATACTTGATATTATTTTCCAGCATCTCAGGCTTATGGTTTAATAATGCATTTAAAGAGTTTCCTTCAACTCTATTTCTGAGTTCAGATTTTTTTCCCCTCCCAGATTTCTTTGGAGACTCTCTCCATCAAGACTGTTTTCTTTCTAACCAAATGTACGTATGTCACAATATTCTGTGAGTAAACCATACAATTTACAACAACTGCAGGAAAAGGTCTCCAGTCTTCATTGCAAAGTAATTTTAGATTGAAAGGTCTTCCTATGTGGCTAAACAGAACCAAGAACTCTGAGCTGCTGCAAGATAAAGAAATAATGAAAGTAACAACAATACGTGTAGGTGTAAGCAAAGCAAATGCTTTCTTTTTCTGTTAAGACAGAAGCTTGATTGTTTCCTCTGTCCCATGTACTCCACATAATGTTCACATGTAGGAACTCTCTTTGCTGCAGGGGTACGTTTATGTACATTTGTGTGGGTGCTAGATTGCTCTGGAGCTACTGTGTAAAAAAAGGGTAGCAGTCAGAGGCAGTCTTTCACTAAAAGGATGGAAGAGCTGTCAAAGTGAATCTGAAAACAGACAGGAGGAAAACATCCATGAGCTTTGCTGCATTTCTCAGACAAACAAGCTGTATTACCTAACCAAACAATCTATATTAGTTAAACATAAGGAATGAACGTTTTGGCAAGTATAATGTGAAAATCACTCATAAGAATGCAATCATGGAGCCAATACATGCCTCCTTGGGAAAAATCTGGGAGTGTGAAAATATTTGGGTTTCATCTTGAGGAGTTTCCTAAAAATTATCCACTCTGGAGCTGGGTTTTCCCTTAGTCACCTGTATAGTGAATAGCCTGCTTAACCCAGGGATGTCCTCAAATCCACAGAGAGATCCCACAGAGGCTGTGATACTAGGGCAGAAGTCCAGTGTCTCCATACTTCCTCAGCTACTGTCACCCAGAGCAATATGGATCGCTTGAATGGAGCTGTGCTGAGATTGGTTCCTTGCCTTTATCTGTGCAATTACCTTCCCCAGGTTTGATAGCAGAGATTTGGATTCCATATAATAGAAGAATAAATTCATCATTCTTATGCAGGGAAAGGCCAGTGTGTTTGGAAATCGTTACCACTGCAGGGTGGCTCTCTCCAGGATCTTCTACCTCTTACCATGTTCCCACAAAACGGTGGAGCCCCAAACAGAAGATGATCAGACAGTGACTTCTGCAAAGCTGGGGTGGGTGGGCAGATAAGACGATTATGTTTTGGCATAACCTCCTCCCCATGGCCAAATGCACAATATTTAATAATAATATATTTAATCAGGGTCTCTGCTGTTTTCACCCACTTTGGGGGTGAGGTTTGTGGGAAGAGAGAAGAGGATCTGAGTTGTAATTTAACATTGTTAATTCCCTTTTCTTTCTTGACCAAGTGCTCTGATGTGTGAGACAGCATTCTATAATATAAGAACAGATATGGCATAATAAGTTATTGCTCCAGTACTCCAGCACATGCTTTTCCTCACAGGAGAGTGACTTTTGCCACTCAAACTGTGTGCTTTGTTTGCTTTTGACTCAGTTCACATTCTGTTAAGGTCATACTTTTGATGAGGGCTGTGTTGACAGTGGGGCTAATCCTTAAAATATCCTTTATAAAGATTATAAATGAGTGGAAAAAATCGTTGTGTGAGACTGAAATTTAGAATGGAAGCTGCTTGTTGTCTCCAAACTTTGTAACTTGGCTAAAACAAATAGCAATAGCACAACTGATTTACTAACTGTTCTTACATGTGTAACTTAAACAGCTAGAAAGCTCTAGTGCCTTTGCTAATTATGTGCTCACTATCCTAACAAAACCAATTAGTTGTAATACAAATCAAACTGTTCAATGTACAGCAAATGGTAATGGGACATGAAAATGTTCACTTCTCCTTTGCCACTGCAAACTCAGCCCAGGTTGAGCTATGTGAAAAAAGTTGATCCTTTCTATCTAGTTTTTAGTGGGCAACTACTCATTGTCTTCATACAAAACTATCACTACTTTCGTCACGAATTGACACCATTACTGGCAATCACAGCAGAAAGGCCAAGGACCGAATAGTGTAGAAAATGGAGCTACTCCTATCATCTCTAAAAGGTATTTCCTCCAGTTCAGGATACTACAAGCATACTGATGGGACAAAGTGGAGGAGTTTTCACTGCAGCCCCTGTTGCTGATGGAGGCCTACCTGGAGGATGATTTGGGTTTTAAAAAAAAGTTATCTAGATATGCATTTATAAATGTTAGACTTTTTGATTCTTTTGTATCTAGGAATAAATTTAAATTTCATTTATTTAAATAAATTGTTGTATATTTAAAAATGTGTGTAATATAAATCAATCTACACTGTTGGGGTGGATGAGGCAAGATATTTTGGGTCTACGTTTTCCTCCACGGTTTACTTTTATAGGTAGAAATGTTTGAAAGTGTAATTTTTTTTCCCCTTTTTTCCCCTTTTTGGAAGAAAATTGCAGATCAGTGTAAAAAAATCTTGAAATGGTAAAAGGGATCACTACCCTAGCTCGTTTGTGAAATCTTACTGCAGGAGAAATACCAGAAACTTGCTGAAGCAGCAGGAGAGCAAATGATGTGAAATGAGGTTCAGTCAATGAAGACCGATAAGTGTAGTGATCAATAATCAAGTGATTTGTGAAAAGTGGTTGATGACATTGAGTCTATGTTGGTTCCAGATATGTACTGTAGGGGCAGGACTCATTGTAGTTGATAGCATTGCTATGTTGCAAGGCAAGTCATTCAAGTTGCCTTCCTGAGTGAGTGTCAATTGCAAATTCCATTATTAGGACTGTTTTCAGTAGTTTTAAGTATTTAAATCAGGAAGTGGCAGCTAGTGATGGAACAATCTCGCATCTGTAAAGGCTTGGGGGAAGGTCAGTTGTTCAATTGTTTACTTTTAGGCTGAATGTGTTTTTGATGGCTTTGCCTGCCTGCCTGCCGTGTTTATTCTTTGTATGCCTCTGTAATAAAACACACAGGGAAAGTGTGAAAAAGATAAGAACCCTGCCATTAAAATAAGACAAATATGTATGTAGTTGTCTGGAATTTAATATAGGGTTTTTGGGGTTTTTTTGGTTGTTGTTTTTTTGGTGCCTGTACTTTATTCTAACAATTTTTTTAGATTAGAACATAGTTTTTCTTTTAAAAGAAACAAACCCACTGACAATGTAAATGTTGAGCATGAAAACATTAAATTCAACATAATTTATAAGTCTTCCCAGAGAACTAAAAATAGCTAATTTGCTCAGGATTAAGTTAATGGCAAACTGTTACTGGCTTGTACTGCAGAGTAATTAGCTCTTATTACTCAGCTATTGGAACATTTGTACAGTTTTATAATTTACTGTTTTATCAATTCCATTTAAAATGCAATCCTCCAAACCTTTTCACTTGAGAAGTCCTAACTCATGAAAGCAATCCCACTAAGTCAATGGAATTCTAAAGTGGAGGTATTTCAAACATGGTAAGTGAAATAAGTTTTCTTTAAGCCAAGCAATAGGAGACAAAATAGATTTAAAAAGTGAGTTTTCATAAGCCATAGCAAAGAACTGAAGAAAGTCTGGTGACTATGTAGGTGTAGAACTACTGTAGAGATTTTTAGATTTAACTTGAAAATGCAAGGCCTGATTTTGCTCTCATTTATATCATTTTTATGCCAGTGAAACACATTGACTTCAGCAGTCATACTCCTGTTTCCTCATTTGAATAAGTGACAGTAGAAATTGGTTTGCAATCTTAAGGGATAAGTTGTGTTTAGACATCTATTATGTAGTGTGGCATTTTCCCAATTGTGGAGTTACAACATAAGTTAGTATTTAAGACTGTAAACCTTTTTCTGTTATAAATCAAATTTTTATACCCAACTTTTTCCAAAAAAACTTTTCAGATTGAAGTTTTGTACTAAGAAAAGGAGTATTTGTGGCACCTTAGAGACTAACAAATTTATTAGAGCATAAGCTTTCGTGAGCTACAGCTCACTTCATCGGATGCATTCAGTGGAAAATACAGTGGGGAGATGGATATACACACACAGAGAACATGAAACAATGGGTTTATCATACACACTATAAGGAGAGTAATCACTTAAAATAAGCCATCACCAGCAGCGGGGGGGGGGGGGGGGGAAAGGAGGAAAACCTTTCATGGTGACAAGCAAGGTAGGCTATTTCCAGCAGTTAACAAGAATATCTGAGGAACAGTGGGGGGTGAGGGGGAGAAATAACATGGGGAAATAGTTTTACTTTGTGTAATGACTCATCCATTCCCAGTCTCTATTCAAGCCTAAATTAATTGTATCCAGTTTGCAAATTAATTCCAATTCAGCAGTCTCTCGTTGGAGTCTGTTTTTGAAGCTTTTTTGTTGAAGGATAGCCACTCTTAGTTTTGTACTGCCGTACTTTCTAGTTAAAGCCCTTTTTTATGATTAGTTTAACCAGACAAGGTATTTCTGAGGTATGGGGCTTTAAAAAGATGAGATGGATTACATTTTCTGAAAAGTGTTCTAACCTTTATTTATATAACCATGTCTCAAAACCTGCTTGTTCTAGAAATTTCAGTTTCATTTTATTCAATAGTCTTAAATACCCTTTACTGCAGAGGAATATTTTTAATGCTAATTTTAGGGGGTAATTTGCTATGGATTTGGAACAATCAAATTGTCTGACAGGTCTCAGGGGATCTTATAAACTTCTTCTAATGTCTAAACAGAGTTTATAAGCTTGTCCAGCTGAATCAGCTTTGATGAAGGAATTTAGAAACTTCTCCATAGGTCTCTGCATGCATCAGTCCTTCTCAGCAATTTTCAGAGTGCCAGCCTAGCTAAGGGTTTGGAGTTTGCAGTTTGCCAGCTGAGCCAGAGGAACTTGAAGTAGTTTGCAGATTCAACAGCTGTAACAGAGCTGCTCCAGAGGATGAGCATAATGCACATACTTCATTATAGCAGTAGCTTCATGCATCTAGTCTGAACAACCACAACAAACAGCAAGTGGGTGGAAAACCACAAGTCTGCTGCTGCTGGGGTCTCCCAGGTAGTGGAGGAAAACATAACTTCTGCTTCAATGTGTATAGAAAAGTAATATTCTTTCCTGTGATTTTTATAAAATTCTTTTCAGAATAAAAAAATATTTTAAAACTAGTGTTAGGATAAATTAGAAATAATAATTTTAATTTTCTTTGTAAAAAGACAGTGGGGTTTGGGGACTGGAAAGACAGATGGGAAGGAAGAAGGGGTAATGTGCTCCATATGGCTTTACCATATAAATAAATGGAGAATTTATCAATTTGAAGGTGGCAGCCATGACAGAGAAGGAATTTTAAGTAGAAAAAGGGAGTAACAGGTAGGAATCATGAGGACAATATATGGACCGTGATAGCTCCACCTGGATGGAAAATGGAACCATTTTTTTAAAAATCTTGAATAAAACCCAAAATATCCCCCCCTCCCCATTGCTAAAACTTATTTTCTCTTTTCTAGCAATAATATTGCAGTATTTTTTAGCATGAAGTTTAGCAGACTCTCAGCAAGTTCCATTAGCTTCCCAGATGTGGGCAGACATTGCTGAATAGCTTGTAAAATCATTTACTGTACTTGGAGTTTTATACAGCGACTGATTTTTACAAAGCAAACAGAAATGCAAACCCATGTATTAGAGGGCAGTATTGGCTCGAGGTCTGTGATGTGTACCAATGCATTTCTTTTGTTGTTGATTTTTATACATTCAAACCAACATGTGTTCAGTTTCTGAGTGTACACAGAGAAGGCCCAATCCTGTTGCCTCTAAGAAGGCAAAGCTTGTAGATTGATAAAGTATTGTTTCCTAAGGTCAGCCAGATTTGACCTGAATTTTTCCATAAAGTTTTGGTGGACCCGAGCTCAACTACATTGGAGTTAGTGAGAGAATCCTAACCAAACTAGGCTTCCAATCATGTTATGTTAGACAACGCTAGTAGGGACTGTGAAAGTGGCAGAGTGTCCTGTTGCACCTTATAGACTAATAGACATATTGGAGCATAAACTTTTGTGGGGGAAATACCCACTTCTTCAGATGCATGCCAGTAGGGACTGGATCTTATTGCAATAGAACTCAGCAAATATTAATGTAATCAATTTAAACTTCCTCTTGTGGAAACATTGATATGGCCTGGTCTCTGCAAAGTTATTCTGATGCATTACTAGTGTTTAGCTATGATCAAAACCTGTAGTTTTACATAAGAAAATGAATGCATCAGGCTCTTCAGAGAGCTATATTAGAATATGACATGCTAGCACACAAATTCAAAAGTGCTCTGTCAAATCAAAGTATAAATCTTTGGGGAAATGCATTGGAACTAATAGAGAAATATTAAGGACTCCAGGCTTCATACACAGTGTCGTCAGATGTTTGGCTGTGCGTGTTCCCTCTTTATGCCATTCCAGCTCTGCACAGGTAATTGACACAGCAGACCTCAAGCGAATCACCCAATGACCACAAGATCCATTAAGGTATGAAGGCACCCAGCCAGGCTTATTGTTGATGAAGCACAGTCCTAGTTCCCTGGATAAATGTCTACAGTTACACTAGCACATGTATGCCCGTGACAATAGATGCAGCTCATTGAAGGGTGGGACTTTCCATTCCCCCCTCGGCTGGCCAAAGACACTTCCTCCGAGACTGCATTTTATACACCAATACAAACAAGTTACATATTGCCCCTGAGACATAGTTAGTTACTGCCCACCGATGTGGGTTGTTACCACCCATTACCTTGTACATGCTGGTTCAATCAAAACAGCTCTAGCCATTATATTGTCATCCTGACTTTATTTTTAAGAGAAGTCAGAGTATTCCTGTTATATTAGTGTGGGGGGGGAGGGGTGCGTTTGAACCATACTTGGCATCGGGGCGTTCTGGTACCATCCTTCTGGAATGCGTTTGCGTGAGCCTCCTGTGCCTAGCCTTTCTGAGGAATGTGTATGCTTTTGCAATACCAGCCCTGTTCTTGCCAAGCTCTGACTCCTGCTTACAGCCTGTCTCTTGCTGACTTTGCTTTATATTAGCAAAGATTTGACCACTACTTTAGCCCAGGCCTCTGATACAAGGGCTTATGTCTCAGGCTCTCTTGCTACTACACACAGTTTTATTGGATTCACTTCTTATTATAGGTATATAAAGGTGAGTTTTCAGGGTCTGATTCAAATGTATGTAACTGTGGAATCTGTTCTGCAACTATATTGGTAAACTCAGGTTTGCCTATAGAATTATATTAAACTATGCCTATTAATCTATGTTCCATAGGATGCAATATAGTTTCTCAGTACTTAGTGACATATATTTCTGTTGGATATGATTTCTAGAAACACGTGACATCTAACTGTGGTGATATGCATACTAGAAATGTCATACTAACAGAAAAGTATTTTGTCAGATTTCTCCCTCTGTTATACATGTGTAACCCTATTGATTTCATGGCCCACTGTGATTGCAGTAAAATACATGATGCTGCCTCTGTAGTGAACTCTACCTAAATCAGCATGGATTAAGGATTAAAACTAGGAGGACCATGAAGATGACTATGGCCCAAAATTTGTTGTTGGGCTCTTTCCTGACTGTTGTCAAGAATTGACCTGTTTATGCCATACATCCCTAATATTGCTGGAAAGATAGGGGCAAATGATTTATGTAAATAAAGTAGCTAACATCAAGAATAGATCTATTGTATCAGCCAGGAAACTCGTGAAAAGGAGACATGAATTTTCAAGATGCATAAGGAAGAATATATAAACTTTAAAAATATGCATTGTGTAATAGATTCCAAATAACTCCTAGTGTGTTACCTAGCAGGAGTTATGTACCAATTTCCACTGGCACTGTGGTAAAAATGTACCCTGTGCTGAATTTCTCCAAAGTCACTGTAGTAACTTTGGAGCTCCAGGTTTTATTTTCTGCAGTATGGCTGAAAATGTACCAGCCTACAGTGAACCTATCCCAGCTTTTGGGATTTAGTAGAAATCTATTTTTCTAGGAATTAGTTTATAAAGAGGCCACTCTGGGGTGAATTCTCAAGATGTGAACTTTAAAATGAAGGGAAAGAATAAAATAAAACTTTAAGGAAACCTGCACCTTTGCTACTAGTAATTGGTGAAGTTTTTGCCCAAGAGATTCTTCTTCTCTTAAAAATAGCAAACATCTGAATTCCTTACTATATTTTGGTTATTCACATGGATGGTTGAGGTGGTACAACACAACAGGGCTAATCGCAGTGCTCAGACTGGAAGGAGGAAAAGTTAATGATAGGAAAAAATGAACAGAAAAATAAGGTAGCTATTTGCTCCCCAATCCACCCCTCTACTTTGTGGTGGGTGGGGGTGGGATAATCTTTTCTAATAGTCACAGAGAACATGATGATAGGCACTTCAGAAACACCAGTAGAATAGATATGGAAAACAGCAGTGAGAAGTACCAGTCTCTGCCCCAGTTTCAGCATTGACTAATAACTACCAGGCCAACTTTTGGGAGTATGACCTGAAGAGCCTGCTAACATTGTCCAGTTATGTAAAGTGTTTGTTTATTTCAGTTTCTCACATTGCATACCATATACTAGTTGTACTGACATCAATTTAAAAGACAACCGTTAACACACACAACAAAACAGATCTTGAAGAAAAAAAAAAAAAGAGACAACCTTAAAACAAAAACAAATCTTTCTGAGCTCATAAAGAGTCCTACCACCTACCACTCCCTCCAATAAATCCACACTCATCCAATTTGGGGAAAATAAGCGAGTCTTTCAGCATTTCCTAAAGCTTCCTCAGATCATCTGGGAGGGAAGTTTGTTCCAGACCCAAGGGCCTCTCAATCAGAAGGTCCTACCACTAACTCTCAATTGTTTAGTCCTCACAGTAGATGTGTGACACTGCCACAGTATTGCATAGGACAGAGTAGCCAGAGCACAAATCACCCAGGGCTTAAAGCTGTTGTCTCAAAATTTCATTTTCAATCATGAAGAGCTGGTTGGGAATTTTCTGCCAGAATGACATTTCCCTATGGTGCCTCAAGTTAGCTGTAGTTCAGACATCTCATGCTCCCATTCTCTCTTATGGGCTCAGCTCCCTGATTGGACTGTGTCTCTCATGAGAGAACATGGGGTCACCTCTGACTGAACAACATGGTGCATCATGGGAGTCATATCACCACAGGAGATATAATCAGGTCAGGGTGCCTGGCCAATTGGAGAGAAAGGGGGCATGAGTTGCCTGAACTGCAACTCATATGAGGCAATGCAGCACTGTAGAGAAATGCAGTTTGATGTTGAATTGACTCGTACTCAAAATGAAACATTTTGCCATTTCTGAATCACAAGTTTTCAGAACTTATGTGGAAAACTTTGGTATTTCAACTTTTTGTCCTGAATCTGCACAAAACCAAGCTGGAATATTAGAATTTCCAGTGGGACAGAAATTTAAGTTTTCACTCCGCTGTAACCTGGAACCAGTGCATATTGGAAAGCACAGGTGTAATGTCCTGTCTGCCTGGAATACTGCCTTGCAAATGGGCACCTCTTCTTTGTGCTCACTGCAATAGCTGCATAGTTTGAATGTATAGCCCTATGATAATGCCATAATCCCTACCTAGAGGTGACCAAGGCATGGATAACTGTTGTACCTTGTGTATATGACATATCTGGGGACATATATGGGGATCAAACAAGATACCCAAGTTGCATACTTTAGAAACAAACAGGGGGCAAACCATATTAGTCAGGTTTGCCAATATAATTGCTATTGCTTCCTAGAACATGAGCATCATCTCAGTCTTGTCTGCATTGAGTCTCTTCTATTCTCAGTTCCTGTAGACACTAGACAAATTGTTTCACTATATTAGCAGAGTCTGAAGATATGGAAATATAGAGATGGGTGACATAAGCATAAATACCCATAACTCATACACTATCATGAACCCACCCAAATATACTCGCTATGTGATGAATGAGTGTGACAGAACAAACTCTGTAATAGCCTCCATGTCTGTAGGATAGATGAAAAATTGACCAACACTAACCTCTGCGACCTCTCAGAAAGAACAAAACAGAACCACTCATGCTACTCCAGCTACCCTGTAGGGTCAATAACTGGGTCAGCCACAATCTAAAAAAAAAAAATCAATAAGGACACATCGAGAATGAAGCAGCTATGTGTATTTTTTTTAAATAAATATCATATGTACTTCAGTGTACTTGTTTGATATTATCCTACCCAATTGTATAGAATTAAATCAAAGGAGGCTGGTAGAGGGAAGCAAACAGCAAATGAAACAATATCAGAGATAAGGCCCTTTAAGGGAACAATATGGGGAGCTGTTCAATTGGGAATGCCCCTGGCGGGCTCCGTCCAGTCTAGCATGGTTTACCCATCACAGATCTGAGCCTAGGATCAAAGAGGATAATAAAAATCTTAAAAGTCTTGCCCTAAGGTCCTAGGGTACCAGGGGGATTGAGAGGGCTATCAGCAGTTGCCTGGGGGAGATGCTGATGCTAACGCTAACAGAGACACAGAGACACACACACACACACACACACACACACACACACACACAGGAAGAGGGGCATCTGTTTCTCCCAGCCCAGAGATAGAAGTAGTTGGGTTGAATAGAATTTACCAAAAAGTTTACAAGTTTAAAGATTAAAGATAAGATAAGGAGAAATATGCATATAGGTCTTTATTGTTATAACATGTGTCATTGATTGCCATGTGCCTTTGGGTGAACAAATAAATAATGTTTTATATTGAATCTGTTTTTGAGTCACTTTAATCAACCACTGTCAAAAGGTCCCCAGAATAAAAGGGTTTACAGTTAAAAACATAAGAACGGCCATACTGGATCAGACCAAAGGTCCATCCAGCCCAGTATCCTGTCTACCGACAGTGGCCAATGCCAGGTGCCCCAGAGGGAGTGAACCTAACAGGTAATGATTTAGTGATCTCTCTCCTGCCATCCATCTCCACCCTCTGACAAACAGAGGCTAGGAACACCATTCCTTACCCATCCTGGCTAATAGTCATTAATGGACTTAACCTCCATGAATTTATCCATTTGTCTTTTAAACCCTGTTATAGTCCTACCTTCACAACCTCCTCAGGCAAGGAGTACCACCGGTTGACTGTGCGCTGAGTGAAGAAAAACTTCCTTTTAGTCTCCTCTTTTCCAAGATGAAAAGTCCTAGCTTTTTTAATCTCCTCCTCCTATGGGACCTGTTCCAAACCCCTAATCATTTTAGTTGCCCTTTTCTGAACCTTTTCTAATGCCAGTATCTCTCTTTTGAGATGAGGGGCCCACATCAGTATGCAGTATTCAAGATGTGGGTGTACCATGGATTTATATAAGGGCAGTAAGATATTCTCCATCTTATTCTTTATCCCCTTTTTTAAATGATTCATCCCCTAACATCCCCTTTGCTTTTTTGACTGCTGCTGCACACTGCATGGACATCTTCAGAGAACTATCCACGATGACCCCAATATCTTTCTCCTGATTAGTTCTGGCTAAATTAGTCCCCATCATATTGTACGTATAGTTGGGTTATTTTTTCCAATGTGCATTACTTTACATTTATCCACATGAAATTTCATTTGCCATTTTGTTGCCCAATCACTTAATTTTGTGAGATCTTTTTGAAGTTCTTCACTGTCTGCTTTGGTCTTAACTATCTTGAGCAGTTTAGTATCATCTGCAAACTTTGCCACCTCAATGTTTACTCCTTTCTCCAGATCATTTATGAATGGGTTGAATAGGATTGGTCCTAGGATTGACCCTTGGGGACCACCACTAGTTACCCCTCTCCATTCTGAAAATTTACCATTTATTCCTATCCTCTGTTCTCTGTCTTTTAACCAGTTCTCAATCCATGAAAGGATCTTCCCTCTTATCCGTTGCCAGCATGGGTGTGCTTGTCAGGTTAACACAGTTGGTAAATGGGGCTGCAGGAGAGATCAAGTCTGGGAATAGTAGATGGTTCCAGCTATGGCAGGTGGTGAAGGTAGAGATTGAAGGGGTAGACTCAAGAGGGACTAAAGAGGTCTAAAGCACAGGTTGCCCTGTAACCATGACAACATATTCATTAGTTGTAAAAGGGAGATCATCAATCAATGCCACCAATGCAGCTGCCAAGTCTAAAATCATATTGACTGAGTTTGAAGAGACTTGAAAAGTCCAGGTATTACTGGGGAAGTTTTGCTACAAATTTCTTGATAACCTTCCCCCTATGTAGGAAACCAGAGACAGGGTGATAATTGGATAGATAGTCTATGTCAAGAGATGGGTTTTGAAGCAAAGTTCTAACAACTGCTTATTTGAAAGAAGCCGACTCCTTTTGCTCCCTTTTGACATTCCTCGCCAAAAAAGATGCCAATCTCTCTCAAAAGGCTTTCACAGCCAGGAGGACACAGGGTTAATTCACAGGTCATGACTTAGGCAAACTCCAGTGCCTACAGAATTTCAACAAGTGTCACTAACTGAAACTCAAGCAGAGGCAGTTTGGTGGGCTAGGCTATGCTACTAAGAACTCGTGCTGTAACTGCAGAGGCAGACGGCTTACTTCCGATCCAAGCAATCTTATCTGCATGCTAGTTTGAAAACTGTTTCGCAATGAGAAACACTTGACTCTGTCACCAGATGTAAACTAGCTGGATTAACAAGAGTATTAATTGCCCAGAGCTGTTCTGCCACTCTGAGTTTCAAGGATGCTATGGTGGAAGTGAATAATTTTTTCTTTGCCTCCTCTACATAGGGTTACCAGATAGCAACTGTGAAAAAACCAGACCGGGGGACAGGGGAGCGGTAATAGGCGCCTATATGAGGAAAAAGTCTCCAAAAATGGGACTGTCCCTTTAAAAACAGGACAGCTGGTCATCCTACCTCTACAGCCATTGCCAAGGCCCTCAAATCTCTTTATGCTGCAATTAGTGGACTTTGCCACTGATTATCTAGCTTTATTCTCTGTTTCATCTATTGCAGGATATTTGTTTGTCATGGTAACTGGAGAGGACAAAGCCAAGGAAAAGAGGCTTTAAGAGACACTGGTATTTGGTTGTCTGGTTGTTGAGTATCACCAACCCACCAGTACAGTGGTGGATTGGTAACACTTTATTCTTCCTGTGAAGCCTGTTGCATTCCAGTAGCCTCTTTAATGGACTTAATGTGCGTGGCTATGCAAAATAGAATAAGAGAGTAGTACTGACTTTGATAATTTTATACTTGGAAGACACGCAGCTAACAACATTATTAGCTGCTCTTTGAGAGAAAAAAGTTCTCTCCTTTTCCCTGTATGGAAAGTGCACTTTTGGCTCAAATCAGGGGACGTAATTGTTGGTTCATGACAGAGATACAATTTCTACCCCCTCCCACTTCCAATGCCATCTCAAAATCCCCAGAGCGTAGTTGAGCCAGCAAACACCACAAATTGTAGCTCTGTTGGTTTTCCACATGGGACAGTTTTCTACTTTGCTCAAAGCTATCCCTTCATGCAAAGTTCATTTTACTGGTAAGCATGATTGAACCAGAACTGAGTTCAGAGCTCCAGGGAAAATAGGCCTGAGCATTTATCCACAATGCCATTTAAGATGGCTGAAATCTTTTAATTCTAAGTTTGCTAATTCAGTGGTAGTGCACTACTGCTCTTCTGAACATCTGTGAACTTGTGCCTCATAGTCACTGACCCAGAACAAAAACTGTTCACACAGGTAATAACTACCCACATATGTCAATTAATCTAATATAGTGAAGATAGTTCTATGCTCCAATGGAAAGGAAACAACTTTCATTTAATAATACTTTGTAGGATAGATAACATAAGTTAGTTAAGTAATTCATATCAATTGAAAGTGTAACTTTTAAAAATGGAAAAGGAGTACTTGTGGCACCTTAGAGACTAACAAATTTATTAGAGCATAAGCTTTTGTGAGCTACAGCTCACTTCATCGGATGCATTTGGTGGAAAAAACAGAGGAGAGATTTATATACACACACAGAGAATATGAAACAATGGGTTTATCATACACACTGTAAGGAGAGTGATCACTTAAGATAAGCCATCACCAGCAGCGGGGGGGGGAAAGGAGGAAAAGCTTTCATGGTGACAAGCAAGGTAGGCTAATTCCAGCAGTTAACAAGAATATCAGAGGAACAGTGGGGGGTGGGGTGGGCTGGGGGGGAGAAATACCATGGGGAAATAGTTTTACTTTGTGTAATGACTCATCCATTCCCAGTCTCTATTCAAGCCTAAGTTAATTGTATCCAGTTTGCAAATTAATTCCAATTCAGCAGTCTCTCGTTGGAGTCTGTTTTTGAAGCTTTTTTGTTGAAGGATAGCCACTCTTAGGTCTGTAATGGAGTGACCAGAGAGATTGAAGTGTTCTCCAACTGGTTTTTGAATGTTATAATTCTTGACGTCTGATTTGTGTCCATTCATTCTTTTACGTAGAGACTGTCCAGTTTGGCCAAGGTACATGGCAGAGGGGCATTGCTGGCACATGATGGCATATATCACATTGGTAGATGCACAGGTGAACGAGCCTCTGATAGTGTGGCTGATGTGATTAGGCCCTATGATGGTATCCCCTGAATAGATATGTGGACAGAGTTGGCAACGGGCTTTGTTGCAAGGATAGGTTCCTGGGTTAGTGGTTCTGTTGTGTGGTGTGTGGTTGCTGGTGAGTATTTGCTTCAAATTGGGGGGCTGTCTGTAAGCAAGGACTGGCCTGTCTCCCAAGATCTGTGAGAGTGATGGGTCATCCTTCAGGATAGGTTGTAGATCCTTGATGATGCGTTGGAGAGGTTTTAGTTGGGGGCTGAAGGTGATGGCTAGTGGCGTTCTGTTGTTTTCTTTGTTGGGCCTGTCCTGTAGTAGGTGACTTCTGGGTACTCTTCTGGCTCTGTCAATCTGTTTCTTCACTTCAGCAGGTGGGTATTGTAGTTGTAGGAATGCATGATAGAGATCTTGTAGGTGTTTGTCTCTGTCTGAGGGGTTGGAGCAAATGCGGTTATATCGTAGAGCTTGGCTGTAGACAATGGATCGTGTTGTATGATCTGGATGAAAGCTAGAGGCATGTAGGTCGGAATAGCGGTCAGTAGGTTTCCGATATAGGGTGGTGTTTATGTGACCATCGCTTATTAGCACCGTAGTGTCCAGGAAGTGGATCTCTTGTGTGGACTGGTCCAGGCTGAGGTTGATGGTGGGATGGAAATCGTTGAAATCATGGTGGAATTCCTCAAGGGCTTTATTTCCATGGGTCCAGATGATGAAGATGTCAGATTGCGAATACAGACTAACACAGCTGCTACTCTGAAACCTTTTAAAAATGGGACGGTATGTTGCTTTTAAACATTTTGAACAGGATTATCAACTAGTATTAAATGAGACACATTTCCTGCACCCACAAACTGAACTTGCTTGTGCAAACAATCAGAATTGCACTTGAATATCAATTTGTGTGTTAACCAAAAATAGAAGAAGTGTGTAACTGTGGGTATACACTTTTAGAGGCCACTTTTGAAGTGTGGCCTTCCAAGACTTCCTGGCTCATTATTTCCCCCCCTCTATACTATATAATGAGTATTAGAATGCTAGCGCACCTGCAGTCCTCATGAGTCAACCTACTACAGTTGTACTGCTGGAGGCTTGACTTAATGGGTTTTTGTTTACATTCCTCTAAAATATTGGATTGACTAGTAAACCAAATTTTTAAAATATCTCCTTTATCCCCTAGCCTGCTTCCCCCCCCACACCCCAACTTCAAAAATAATAGAGAATGGTCTGGAACCATAAAGTCTGGATCCAGAACAGTATCTGAACTTCTCAAAAAAATTGTCAGTTTTCACGTTTGGGTTTTTGTTCAGACCATTTCTGTCCATAACTACATACAAAATAAAATTCCCAAACACTCTCATGGAGGTGCACAGGAGCGTTCCTAGTGCAAGAAGAGAAGTGGCTTGTACAGCCTGAGGCTTATAGTATGTTAGCCAATACCCCCAGTAATGCTGTTCATACTCTGAATTCACGGTCCCTGTGTGAAGACCGTGTCAGCACGACATAACATGTTTCCTGTGCCTAACTCTGTCATCCTGCTCTGTTGCTGCAAATGCTACCCTTGTTGCACCAGATTTCGGAAAGAGATGGCAATAGTCAGTGTTTTATGACTGTAATGCCATTACAGGTGTCTAATGCAAGCACTAATCAAATGATTGCCGCTTAAGTTATTTATTTCCAACACAGCATTTTGTTGCATTATTTCTTGTGCATTTTATCTTTTTCTAGAATATTTCAATTGTTGTCTTACACTCCATACTCCAGAATAAATCATACAAAGTTGTCATATTTATCCTAATATTAGTGATGTCCTAATACACTGTTAGGACTTATGTTGTCTGCTTATTTCTGTGAAAGTTAAGAAAAAGTATTATGCACGTATGAGTACACATGCTCACGTAGGTATGTGTAATGGACTATATAATATTTACTTATAAAGCTGAATGTATTGGCCAGAAGACATACACATTACTTGTGGCACCTTAGAGACTAACAAATTTATTAGAGCATAAGCTTTCGTGAGCTACAGCTCACTTCATCGGATGTCCAAATGCATCCGATGAAGTGAGCTGTAGCTCACGAAAGCTTATGCTCTAATAAATTTGTTAGTCTCTAAGGTGCCACAAGTACTCCTTTTCTTTATACACATTACAGTAACTCCATGCCCATTACATTATAAGTTTAGACAGATACAGTACTGCGTTTGTAATCTTAAAATCATACTGCACTCTAGTGGGGAATGCTTTCAATGCAAAAGATGTTAGGTATTGTACAACATATACAAACTGGAGTTTCTGACTAGTTAACTAATTAACTTCTAATAATAGTAGGAAATTAATAGTATGTTATTATTTAGATCTTCTGTTTGACATTTGATTAAATGCTGAATTTCTTCATTTAAAATTGTGTTAGATTCACAAAATACAACTCCCTGATGATGGATTGGTACCTCCAGCAGATTCCAGAGGAGTTAGACTTTGGGGGTTCCCTTTTTCTTCCCTAGGAGATATTCTTTCTTCCACAAAGAAGTATTTGGAGGAAACTCCACAAGAAGAATATGAATTTTCTTACTACCTCTCACAGGTTTCCTATAAGGGAATGTAATCTGGCCCATAAAAGACACCCCATCATCACTGTTGGTATAATACATTTATTTAATGATAATTATTCACTTCAGTGTTGGGATTTTTTTTTTCCATTTGGTGTTTGTCCTGGATCCAATGGTTTAATCTTCTTTTAGATTTCTGAAATACTATACAATAGAGAGTTAACTGTATTTGTAAGCAGAAAATAAGCCAATAAAACTGGCTCAGCTGATCCTGAGAGATGCTGACTTTACTGAGTAAAGTAGCAAATGCTGAGCCGCCTCTCAGGTTCGGGTGCTTGGTCTTTGCATAAATTGTAGCAAACTGTTTTGAGTAAATATTTTTCAGTTTACATAAATGAACCCAATATTAATTGGGTATGAAGCAAATCTGGAAACTCCAATTGAAACTCTCAAATTTCAGGACTGGAATGTACATCTCTCAATTTGCCCCTTACGCTTGTTTACAATTCAGTGAATGCTTTCTGGTTCTGATCTAGCCAAAGTCTTAAGATCAGTGGAAGGCAACCTGTGCCCCGCAGGCCATACATGGCCCATAAGGGTAATCCACTGGCGGACCACCAGACCATTCGTTTACATTTGCATAGCTGCCCGCAGCTCCAAGTGGATTACCCTGACGGGCCGTGTGGGCCTCTGGCCGCAGGTTGCCCACCACTGCTTGAGATGGTAGCTGAGCACGTGAAAGGTCTACCATTTGGTTAGAACAGCTTTCGGTATTTTGTTGTGGTCTGGTGTTTCTCAAATGTATTTGATTGTGCTCCCACTTCTTTGTGTCTGTACTATATGCGCTGTCTCCTCCTTTCATTACACAAGTACATATACCAATAAAAAATATACAACTCTCACTAAATATTAAAAACAGTCAGGTATTGATTCAAACACAGTCAACAATCCATTGTAATAAGAGCAAAAGCAAAACTGAGATTGTGGTCGATGCTTACAATTAAATGTGCACACCGGGTTAATGTACAGATGGCAAGGACTTTGTATACTGCTATGCAAGCTCAAAAGAAATCTGTCAAAATGCACAGTGTCATCTGATGTTTCAGAGTAGCAGCCGTGTTAGTCTGAGAATCTGATATGTCTGGAGGAATCAGCTTTGCTAGTTATTCATTGCTGTGGGTAAAATGTGAGCAGTAATTCCTCCCCCCCCTAAATTTGATTGTAGTCAAATTAAAATCTGAAGCCTAGTCTTGATTTACTTTTGGACTCACTGTGGCATAAACCTAGTCTGGATCTGAAAAGAAAGATGGCCTTTGCTAACCCTCATGTACAGAAGCAGCGGTCTTTCACTTTCCTCAGTATGACTGACTTGACTGTATTATGGAGGCATCAAAAGGGGTACCATATTAGGAAAAACTGAATGCAACTTCACTTAAACCATGAAGTGCCTTGATTAAGTCTACAAGTATCCACTAAGTTTGCAGAACTGGTATTTTGCCTAATAAACTCTCACTGGGTACTGCATTCATATACTATATTCTTTCAATAATGAATTAAATCTTGTTGTATGTGCATGACTCAAACGTTTGTCTGATTTATCTGACTCCTACCCACCCAATTTTAGCTGCTTTAATTTTAAAAGTTCATATTTGCATTTATTTCACTTTAGCTTCCAGGAGGCAGATTTTCCTTTCCCTTCTTCTCTGCTGAGTTCACAGGAATTACTTTTGGTTCACCATGATGTGAGAGGAGAATCGGGGTCTAGCTTTATAGAGTAACCTTACCTTAAATTATGGTTGACTAAATAAGAGACTAAAATAAGAGACCAGTAATGCTTGTTTGTTGTTTCTCTTTAGAGTATTTTGGAGCAGTGCAGGAGAAAATGGGTAGAATCTAAACAAAAACAGAATCATCTTTGATATTTTTTTGATATCTTGGTTTTATGATTAATTTAGATTTTGACTTGAAAGCAGTCCAGACAAGTGCAGAGAGAAAGAGAGTGTAGGAGTTGTACAATAATTAAAGTGATCAATACAAGAGTGATCTGTCTGCAACTTGCAGGGTCAGGATTTTTTATGATTCTGGTATCTTCAGCATACTGAATCACAAAGATTGGAAATAAGCTTCAGCTTTCCCATGGGTTTTGATGGAAATCTTTCAACAAGGCCTCTAGGATATGCCTTACAGCTCTCCCACCGATAAAGCAACTTATTACCTGTCCCCTGTAGCAAGACACAAAATTTGTATAAATACTGGAATATAACTATATGTTATCCTCCACACAGAACTTAACACTGGCCTATTTATAGTACTAGTTGATATGTAAAACTGATAACATGTTACTTACTTACAGTTTTCTTTATGATTATGTTCCAAGGGGGTTCAGCCATCTCACTTGCTCTTGGGGCCCTTAGAAGTACACTTATTTTTTAAGAACTTTCTTTCTTAGCTTTTCCATTAGCTCCCACTATTGTCAAATGTGGTATTCTACCCAAGCTTTGTAGCAGGACCCTGGGGATTTTTAGCTTGTAGAGACTAGGAGGCTGGAAGCCTGCTTAGACTGGCAGGGTTCCCCCAATCCTCACAGATTTTCAAGTCCTGCTCTTTAGGCAGCTTTCTGCCAGTTTGCTGCTTATGCAGGATTGTCATCATCCTCTCTGACAACCACCCTGATCTGCCTGGGTTGAAGCTTGTTATCCCAACTATTACTGGTCAACCAATTAGCCACATCTAAGGAGGTAGCAACTCTGTCCCTTAACTCCTTCATGGCTGGGGCAAAGTGGGGTTATACATTCCATCTCATATGTAAATGTATTTCTGTTATAGTAAATAATTGTGCTTTCTCAGGGAAGATTACTGTTAGGCTGCTGTAGATCCCATCCAGAGCTTGCTAAGGAAAAGGTTAACTTCTCTTCTGGCAAGAAGAAGGAATATAATCACCTGTCCTAAATATGGAATCCTAGGGCTGGACCAGCTGTAGAAAATTGAGTCCTCATAGCACACTAAGAGGGAAGTGAGTTGGTGGTTGGGGATCTAATCTAGTAGTTAGGAAGAAGAATCTCTAAGAACTGGGGTGGGGCTGAGCAGTAACCCAAGGGGGTTTCTCTTTCTCCACCCCCTTCTTCCTTGTTGAAGGAGCTTGGTGAAATGAGCCATGTTTCAAAATTTTGGTTTGGGCTTGGCTGAGGTAAGCAATGCCTTGTACCTTTGCTTTGTCTGAGAGAAGCACTATTGTATCAGGGTGTGTGGCTCACAAATAAACATACCTCTGGTGTATTAAACTCCAGTTGTTATAATTGTATTTGGCATTATTTAATCCTCATCTATGGAACTTTCAAAGTGCTTTATTAAGTCAGGTAGGCATCATTCTCTCTCTCTCTCTCTCTCTCTCTCTCTTCTTCCTGCCCCCCAACCCCATTTTGCACTGGAGGAAACTGAGGTATAGAAAGAGGAAGTACTGTTACTTGCCCAAAACACAGTGTGTTAATAACGGAGCTGGGAACAGAATAAAGGTTTCCTAGTTTCTAATTCTGTGACTCTAATCATTAGAGTAATGTTTCTTTCACATAATGGTTCATTCTGCCCTTTTTGTGTAGCTAATGAACAAATACAGCAAACTAACACGAAAGTCAGAATAGAATTTAATTAGAAAAAGATTTTGCAGGGACAGTTTAACTCCAGGGACAGACTTACAGGTCCTGTTAAAATGTGTAAATACTTGCATTCGCTTAACTTTGGGGTTTAACGAAGACTCACTAAGAAAAAGCAAAATGTGTGAAATGGAACTGTATACTTTAAGAACTAAAATAAAAAATGAAGACTAACCAATAGTGCTGCTCTCTACTTTGCAGATGTTGAGATACCATGCATCATTCATGATTTTTATTTATTTTTTTTTATTTAGAAAATATGAAGAAGCCCTGGAGCCCTGATGTACCCCATGGTAATCATTCTTACACCCCAGGTTTCCCAAGTGTACCAGACAGGGAAAGTGAGACAGAATTAGCACCTGATGACAGTGAGGAAAAGGAAGAGAAGGAGAAAAAACACACCAATTTCACTTTGTGCAATGTTTGTAACATTCAATTGAACTCTGCTGCTCAGGCACAAATCCACTATAATGGCAAATCACATCAGAAGAGATTAAAACAACTCAGCAATGGAAATCTTAAAAATGATAATAATGGTAAGCTTTAAACCTATATATCTTCTTCTTGTGTGAGGTGTATGTGCTTGTCTGCTTAGTTCATGCAGGCCTATTTAAACTGTCGGTTCTTTGCAATATTGACATAATTGACTTTGGCAAATACGTCATGTGAAAAATGTTCATTATATCGGTATTTTTCGGCATTTTTTTTGTAGTACTCTTGGTTTATACACACACCTACTTCAGTTTCTGTGCCAATAAGAAATAGAAGCAGCAAAGTTGATATCCTATGCCTATAACGCTGAGGAATAGCATTAGGTTTAAGATTTTTAAATGACTTAAATATGCCTCCTAGTAAATCTTCATGTCAGAACTCACTTTTTGGTAAATATCGGAGTAAAACAAATGGAACTAAACTTATGTCAAAATGTTCTCTGTGCAAGCCAAGTAAACTTGTACTACAGTTTAGCCCACTATGTACTGTATGGTAGATAAAGAGTATTATTGATATGGATCTGAGAAAAGCAACATTAAATATGATTTAAAGATGATATAGGCCTGATCCAAAGCACATTGCAGTTAATGGAAAGAATCCTGTTGACTTCAGTGGATTTTGAATGAGACCCAACCTGAGTGTTTGTCTGTTGCTAATAGTTTTTTGCCTGTATTGTTTCAAAGTTATTGGTTTAAACTTTGGTGCACACGGTGTTGTTGGTCCAGGTTCTTCTTATACTCCACTTGCATTTTACATAGTTTAAACCTATTCAGTGGCTTTTTTTGTTTTCAGACTTTTATTGAGCTGTAAAGCTTGTTAATAAAGTGTTTACTTTTCATATTCTTAAGGCAGTAGCAACGCTTGTTGAAACTAATTGACTATTTGCATAACTGATTCTAATTGTTGTTGTTTTGCATATAGGGATAATACACTAATACTGTGTATAAAGATATTTTTGTTGCTGGTGTATTTTTACAGTATATGGTAAGAAAATTATTCCAAGCCTGATCCTGTTTGATTTGCTCATTCACATCTTAATCCATGTCCCACTGAAGTTTATCAAAAGACTCTAATTGACTTCAGTGGGGGATGGATCAAAGATTCTGTTATGTTAACAAGACCAACTGACATCTGTGAGAGTTTTGCAGAGTAGTTTTGGTCACTTGATGCAGTGTTTTTCCTATATGTAATCAAGGTGAATGAGATGCTTGTAATATAAACATGGTTAGAATTTTATGTACAGAAGCAGGACGAACCTATTTGAGATAATATCTTTCATCATCATTTTGATTTTTTTTCATATAAAAGGGAGGAAAAATACAGGTTTCATCTAGGATCAGTGTAATTATTTATTATTTGTATTAAAATAACACATGGATGCGCCAGTCATAGTTAAGGGCTCCATTGTTCTAGATACTGTAGAAACACTGAGCAAAAAATGTGGTATCTGCCCCCCAAAAATGTATTACATAAATTAATATTAAACTATCTTAAATTCTTAGGCCCTGCTCCTACAATGTGTAGTGCACAGCTGGGCTGCTATGTCCATGCAGAGCTACATTGAAGTCAGTGGAGCTCTATGTGGTTATAGCCAGTCTGTTTGCATGCTACAGGTTACAGGACTGAGGCCTTATATGATGTGTCTATATAATTGTATTTGGTTTTTTTTTTCTTCAAACTAAATGCATACCTTTAAAATGTTCTGTACTAAAATCCATTTCTGGGATGAAATTCAACCTGTGCATAGGGTTGCCAAGTTTCTAATCACAGAAAACAGAAACCCTTGCCCTGCCCCTTCTCCGAGGCCTGGCCCCTGTTCACTCCATCCCCCCTCCCTCTGTCACTCACTCTCCCCAATCCTCCCTCACTCATTTTCACTGGGACGGGGGCAGGCTCTGGCTAGGGGTGCGGGCTCTGGGGGTGGGGTGGGGGATGAGGGGTTTGAGGTGCTGGAGGGGGTTCCTGGCTGGGGTAGGGGGTTGGGTTCAGGGGGGTGCAGGTTCTGGGGTGGGGCCAGGGATGAGGGGCTTGGAGTACAGAAAGGGGCTCTGGGCTAGGGCAGGGGATTGGGGTGTGTGGAATGGGGTGAGGGCTCTGGTTGGGGGTGTGAGATCTGGGTTGGGACCGGGGATGAGGGGTATGGGGTGCAGAAGGGGGCTATGGGCTGGGGCTGCAGAATTCAGAGTGTGGGAAGGGACTCAGGGCTGGGGCAGGGGGTTGGAGTGTGGGAGAGGGTGTGGGGTTCGGGCTCTAGGAAGGAGTTTGGGTGCAGGAGAGGGCTCAGGGCTAGGGCAGGGGGTTGGGATGGGGAAGCCAGTGTGAGGTGTGGATTCCAGGCAGCACTTAACTCAGGCGGCTCCCGGAAGTGGCCAGCGTATCTCATAAATGATCTGGAGGATGGTGTGGATTGCACTCTCAGCAAATTTGCGGATGATACCAAACTGGGAGGAGTGGTAGATACGCTGGAGGGGAGGGATAGGATACAGAAGGACCTAGACAAATTGGAGGATTGGGCCAAAAGAAATCTAATGAGGTTCAATAAGGATAAATGCAGGGTCCTGCACTTAGGATGGAAGAATCCAATGCACCGCTACAGACTAGGGACCGAATGGCTCGGCAGCAGTTCTGCGGAAAAGGACCTAGGGGTGACAGTGGACGAGAAGCTGGATATGAGTCAGCAGTGTGCCCTTGTTGCCAAGAAGGCCAATGGCATTTTGGGTTGTATAAGTAGGGGCATAGCGAGCAGATCGAGGGACGTGATCGTTCCCCTCTATTCGACACTGGTGAGGCCTCATCTGGAGTACTGTGTCCAGTTTTGGGCCCCACACTACAGGAAGGATGTGGATAAATTGGAAAGAGTACAACGAAGGGCAACGAAAATGATTAGGGGTCTAGAGCACATGACTTATGAGGAGAGGCTGAGGGAGCTGGGATTGTTTAGTCTGCAGAAGAGAAGAATGAGGGGGGATTTGATAGCTGCTTTCAACTACCTGAAAGGGGGTTTCAAAGAGGATGGCTCTAGACTGTTCTCAATGGTAGCAGATGACAGAACGAGGAGTAATGGTCTCAAGTTGCAATGGGGGAGGTTTAGATTGGATATTAGGAAAAACTTTTTCACTAAGAGGGTGGTGAAACACTGGAATGCGTTACCTAGGGAGGTGGTAGAATCTCCTTCCTTAGAGGTTTTTAAGGTCAGGCTTGACAAAGCCCTAGCTGGGATGATTTAACTGGGACTTGGTCCTGCTTTGAGCAGGGGGTTGGACTAGATGACCTTCTGGGGTCCCTTCCAACCCTGATATTCTATGATTCTATGATTCTATGATCCCCCTAGCTCTGTGGCCAGGGGGCTCTGTGCGCGCTGCAGTTCCTGGCTAATGGGAGCTGGGAACACAGCGCTTGGGGTGGGGACAGCGCGTGGAGCCCCAGTGACTGCCCCTATGCATAGGAGGTGGACATGCCAGCCGCTTCCTGGGAGCAATGCGGAGTTGGGTATGGAGCCTGTCAGCCCCATTGCACCGGCAACTGGACTTTTAATGACTTGATCAGAGGTGCTGGCCAGAGCCACCAGAGTCCCTTTTCGACTGGGTGTTCTGGTCGAAAACTAGACACCAAGTAACCCTACCTGTGCAAAGTAATAGTACGTGGCCTATGCACAAAACATATCCTGAAAACAGGATTTAAGTGGTGTGTAGTCTTTATGCTGCCTCTGTGCACATGGCAGTAGTTCACCATTTGAGAACTATTGGAAACAATGTGATGATGTTGCGGAAATATAATGGGAATGACTATTTCACCATGTGTAGGTGAATGTGTGTCTTTTTTCCTTTAAAACAACCCAAATGCTCTCTGTTAGAATTGTAGGACTGTTAAAGAGTAGTTTTATGGAACTGTTCATAGTTCAAGTGTAGGCATAATCCCTATTAATTTCAATGGGAGTTGTGCACAACTGATTCATGTGCACATGATTTAAACACCAACAATGCGGATCATCAAAAGCACTGAAGTTATTTTAAAAAAATAGTCATAGTTTATTCAATGTCTTCAGTGAAGTTCAGATTGGATTATTGTAGTGAAATATGCACTAATTTATGTGATTTATAAAAAGTGTTCCTTGTAAGAAAAACAAATTTATTTTTGTACTTTATGCCATGGCAGCAACAGAACTTGTTACGAAGCATCACTTCAATGAGTAATGTGTAAGATACACAGGACTTGAATAATACTGAAGTATTTATATTTCAGAGTTATCTGAAATAGAGTATTTAGTCTTGTCTCCTCTAAAATGTCCCCACATTATTTATGGCTGCATACATCAGAGAGGAGGTAATTGCACATCTAGCTCCTTGTTTGTGAGTGCAGTTTTTCAGTTTGCTTGAACAAATGCAAAGTTTTTCACCCATACCAGTCTGTTTAGAAAACAGCTGAAAATGTGGGCCTGGTTAACTTCATACCATGTCTAGAGAGCATAGGAAATCCTCAAAAACCAGGAAGTCTTCACAGAATGTATGGTGAGTGAATCTTTTGTGTATTGTCCTCTTTGCCTGCCTATTTTTATATCTCTCTTTTGTATCCTTGAATTAGGAATTTGCATGTCAAAATCTCAGCACTGCTGCAGGTTTTATTTGTGTTTCATTGTTTTCATTCCATTCAGTTCTGCCATAGAAAATGGGTTAGACATTAAGCTTTATTAATATGCATTTTCCCAGCAGACATAGATGCCGGAACTAGGAGTGCCCTGGCTTGAACTGGTTTCCATCATATTCAGGGTTTACAGTTTGGTTCAATGGCTTTTAGGACCCGCCTTATAAAAATTGTTTCAGTACCCTGGCAGAATCTCAAAGCCAATACAATAGTACATTTTAATTAATCCCTGAGAGCAGACAGTATGTAGTCTAGTGGTATGTGCTCTCATCTTCATACACAGGGATTTACAAACACCATTTCCATTAGCAGGAGTTACACATGTAAATTCCTGGATATTGAGATGAAAATGAGACTCTACCTTGAAACAGCTAATTTGATAAAGATAATAGTTATAATTTTGTTCCATTTCATTTGGGATATATATTAAAATATTAGGTGCTATTTATGTATCAAATTCAATACAAACCAAATATATTTGAGTATTAAATCTTCAAATATAGATATTGTTTAAACAAACAGGGTCAAAGCATACAACCGTGTAGCCTAGGAGTTAAAGTACTGCTTATGAAGTGTCAGTGTGGAAATGCAGGGATGGCTCTGACATCACGTGGATCTCTGTGGAATCTGCTAGGTTTTGGGGTAGGTCACACATGCTTTTCCACCCACTGATGGGATAGTGTGAGCAGGGGGAGGCTCTGAGGGAGGAGGTAACCTAAACCCATTGAATATTAGGCAGGATTTCACTGTAGACTTGTTTGCTTAAAAATTGAGAGTATAATATGGCCCTGAGTGAGATCTGGCCCATTTGTTTTATCACATGCACATGGATGTGTACTTTCAGCACTCTTTCTGCAATAACTGTTGCTTAAATAATACCGTGAACTTCTTTTAAAATAGGCCATTGAGCTGCTTTCTTAATAAAATGTCATTATATATACTTGTGTATATAAAATCTGATTGTAAAAGCAGGCACTTGTTAAGTCCAATGTCCAGGTCCAATCATTCTTAATAGATTAAATTCTGCTGTAAATTAAACAATGAAAACAAACTGAAGCCTTTGTTTCATGAAAAAAGTTTTCTAAAGCCTACACATCAGCAGTTACTGGGCTATCTCCTGTGCTGTCTGGCACAGTGAAGTGCTTTGCCATCTGCAGTAGAAAATCTGGTTTTCAAGGTCAGCGATTCACTGATTGCAAAGCCATCCAAGCTCAGTGCAATGCAGAGGAGTATGCTTTTTTTTTGGATGCTCATACACAATTGCAAGGGTTGGTGAAAATATTGGAGTGCAATTGCTCCTTGTTTTGTGTCCTCTGTGAGTTTATTCCCACAAAGCAAGAAGTGTTTGAGTGTTTTATACTGCGAGGGGAGTAATACAAATTGAGAACAGATTTATGTGAAGTAACAGCCCCTCTTGCTTCCAAACAAATTTGCAATGGACCGCTGAATAGAAGTAGGATTCAGCTGTATTATGTTTGACTGTGTAATTAAACCTTCTCACTACAGTCTTTATCTTCAAAATATAAACCAGATAGACTAGATAGCCAAAAAAAAGTTACTGTACTTTAGTATCCCTACATTATTTAATTTATAAATTACATTATCTTAAATATAAAGCCTGTTATTCAGAAAAAATACAGCATATAAACAGCAGCATTACCGTGATAAAAACTGCATCTCCTTGAAGGTATATCCATGTCTGTATTGAATTTTTGAAACTGAGAAGGAAAAACACTTTAGTGCTTTCTTTAAAGTAATTGCTGAATGCAATGTGAACGAATGAAGTGCTGCTGCAACTAAAACTGCTTCCCTGTGCAATAGTTTTTGTCAATATTTTAAATAAGGTAGAAAATACTGGCATATAGAAGATGAGTGTACAAAATGTATATGCCGCTACTTCCCATGACTTAAATAATGCCCTAGATTGCAATGTTTTTGTTATTTTGAACATAGGAGCCATTTACTTTAGTGAGGCAGTTTATTCATAGATACTAAGGTCAGAAGGGACCATTTTGATCATCTAGTCTGACCTCCTGCACAACACAGGCCACAGAATCTCACCCACCCACTCCTGCATTTGGCAGTAGATCTTTTACCAAGCTGTGTGATTATTCAATTCCTGAATTCACAACCCGACCAAGAATTATTCAATATAGTGAGTCCTATTTACAGTCTTATAAACTGAAATCTAAGTCTTTTCAGGAACATAAAAATTCCATTCTTATAAACTGGAACTTAAATTTATTTGTAATGTAAGCCAGTCTTTGTGTGTGTGTGTGTGTGTGTGTGTGTGTGTGTTCTTAGAAACTTATATTTTAAAAAGGTGACATATATTACTATTAAATGTTTAGTTTGTACATGCTGCTAATTGTAGAGACTTGTTCCTCTCATAATTTAGCACTAAATATTGAGCATCAGTAGTCAATCCATAGTTATGTTTACATTGAGATTTGTGTTTAAAGTAGAATTTAAAATCCATCTCTTTTACACTTTAATGATTGAATTTAGTTTCCAAATACAGTAATTCCTCACTTAATGTTGTAGTTATGTTCCTGAAAAATGTGACTTTAAGCGAAACGATGTTAAGTGAATCCAATTTCCCCAGAAGAATTAATATAAATAGAGGGGGTTAGGTTCCAGGGAATTTTTTTTTGCCAGACACACTGTGTGTGTGTGTGTGTGAGAGAGAGAGAGAGAGAGATGTGCATTTCCCCTTTAAGTACACTGCCTTGTTAAGTTAATCAGCAAGCGGAGACCAGAAAGATAGATTTTAAGTGATGACCAGTAATGAGGCAAAATTTGTTACAAGAGAAAAAAAGTAAAATGCAACTCATGCCTAATTTAACAAGCTAAAATAAATTCAAAGTAAAGGTCTATTTCCCCATGTATTTCATAAGTCTCATTGGCTGAATTTCTTTCTGTCAGGATCCCTTCCCCAGTCCAATGCTGCTTCCTCAAGAAGGAACCTCAAGAAGTCGTCAAGTCCAGCCCCCTGCACTGAGACAAGTCCTAGTAAATCTAGACCATCCCTGACTAGTGTTTGTCCAACCTGTTCTTAAAAAACACCAGTGATGGGGATCTCACAGCCTCCTGTGGAAGCCTATGCCAGAGCTTAACTACCCTTATAGTTGGAAAGATTTCCTACTGTCTAACATAAATCTCCCAATAATTTGTTTTCCTACCTTCACTCAACATGGAGAACCAATTCATCACCATCCTCTTTATAACAGCTCTTAACATATTTGAAGATTATCAGATCCTCCCTCAGCTGTCTTTTCTCAAGAGTAAACATGGTTAACATGGGAGCTCTCATAGGAGTTCTCTAGCAAACTCATGATAGCTGCTAGGGAACTTGAGTGAGCACTCAGCTACTCTATTAAGCCTGAGATAAGTTGGATTGCTAATACATGCCTTCAACTGAGCATAAAGATTGCCATTATACTTAAGATAAGAAGTGACAGATCTGAAGTTTTTTCTCCCTTCCTTGTGCACCCTCACCCTACATTGAACACTATCTCTCTGCTTTCATCTTTTCAACTCCTCTTTCTCATTCTGTTGCTTCTCCCAAACTTCCTTCTCCCACTATTCCCTTCATTGCTTTCTGACCCTTGTGTTGTCGTCCTCCTTTCTGACAAACGACTACACTCTCTGCACCTGAATCTGTGTTTCAAACATGCTTCTTCCATAAAGGTGTCGACAACAGTGTCACCCGCAAAATCTATTTTAAATAATATAGTTTCCTGCATCACTTTGGGACAGATACTGCCATTTGATGCATTATTTAGCTGAACTGAATTGTCTGTCCAATTTTAAATGAATGCTCACTGAGGTAGGGATTGTTTTAATCTGTTTTTGGATGCATTAACCACACTTGAAACCCAAACACTAACATAGTTGTATTCGTTTCAGCTACTCTAAGAATAGTCCCATGTCCCATTTGTATAATTTTAAAGATGTATGGAAATTCTTAATCTGCCATTCTTCACTTCTTCCTGAGTGTGGCATCAGTATCATTTCTGAGAGAACTAGCATTTGAGCTGTACTTGTTTAAATTCCCTGACTGTTGAAGCCTGGTTTGTATGGCCTCCCCTCTCATTCTGTTTATATCATTGGTTTCAATGTAGACTATGATGATTGTGAATTCTTTCCAAACCCTGTCAGTCACTTGTCTTCCTTTTTAATATGATGTCTTTTTCTGCTTTGGCATTTGGCAGACAACAAATCATATGAGTCATGACCACACACTATACTTATTAATAACATCTCAAGGTATTAATTTCTCCCCAAACTGTCCAGTTTTTCTCTCACTCTGTGTAGAGGCTTATGTACAACACTTATGTCTTAACCCTACATTTCCTTGTCCCACCATCTGTGCATGCATTGTAATTCTTAGGATTTCACAGAATTTAAAATTCTGTTTGGTAATCTATCTTGTGAGATTTACATAGGCCATTACAATTTCCTTTCTCTTCTGTCCACCGTAATCCAGGTAGCACTTTCTTCTGTTCTTGGTCTTCTATTCTTTTCACTCAAAATCTGCCTTGTTCTTGGTAGTTGCCTTTCTGAATTTTTCATCAGCTAATGTTTCATTCTGTGACAGGGCAAAGCCAGATGGCTATAGAAAAGTATTGGGAGATAGATATATTAGCTCCAGGTTAAACAAATCCCTGGTACCAGGATAAGTGAAATGGCAGCTGCTCCAGGTCAATTAAGACACCTGGGGCCAATTAAGAACTTTCCAGAAGGCAGGGAGAATGCTAGATTGATTGGGACACCTGAAGCCATTCAGGTTGGCTGAAACTAGTTAAAAGCCTTCCAGTTAGGGAGGTGCATGTCAGGAGCTGTGGGAGGAAGTTGTGCTGTTGGAGAGACTGAGTAGTACACACCATATCAGGTACAAGGAAGGAGGCCCTGAGATAAGGGTGAAGTGGAGATTGAGGAAGTGAGGGCTGCTGTGAGGGAAGTAGCCTAGGGAATTGTACATGTCATGTTTCTAAAAGGTCAGCTACCATAGCTGATACTATTAGGGTCTGGGCTGGAGCCCAGAGTAGAGGGTGGGCCTGGGCTCCTCCCCCCTCCACTTTGCCCCCTGATTAATCACTGAGACTGGGAGACAACAGAGACTGGGCAAGGAAGGATAACTTCTCCTCACCTCCCTCGCTGGCTTATGATGAAAATGGCTTAGTAGACTGTGACCCTTGTCTCTAGAGAGAGAAGGGTTATGTGGAGGGTCACAGTGAGCCTCTGAGGCTAGTGAAATCCGTCAGGAAACGTGGGACCCACGGAGGCAAGGATAGAGCTTTGTCACAATTCATTAAATATTACACAGTGGAGGAAATTGGACCTCAAGATCGGGGTAAAATCCTAGCTCCATTTAAGTCCATGTCAAAATTGCCACTGATTTAATTAGAGCAAGTATTTCAACCCAGCTGTCTTTTTGTTTAGGCATTTCAAGTTGACACTACATGTACTTTCAGTGCTCCAGGTCATTTTGGCCAGGAAGCACTACATTTTAAGTTGCTTACAAATAGTACAGCTGCCTTTTATGCTCTTAGTTTCTCATATTCACATTAATCTCTGCTGTATTATTATAATTTTAATTTAATTTATCATGGTAATACCTAGAGGAAAACCAGATCAGAAGCCCTTTGTACTAGGTCCTGTATGTACACTGAAGACAATAGGTTCACTGCAGGGATGGATTTGGTCCAATGTCTTTTGCAAATGCCACAAAAAAAGCTGAAGGAGGAGATGTGCCAGTTATGAGCAATTGAAAAGACAGCAAATCATAAGAACATAAAAATGGCCATATAGGGTCAGACCAATGGTCTATGTAGCCCAGTATCCTGTCTGCTGACAATGGCTGTTGCCAGATACTGCAGAGGGAATGAACAGAACAAGGCACTTACAAAGTGATCAATCACCTGTCATCCAGTCCCAGCTTTTGCAGACTGAAGTTTAGGGACATCCAAAGCAAGGGGTTGTGTCCTTGACCATCTTAGCTAATAGCCATTGATGGACCTATGCTCCATGAATTCATCTAATACTTTTGACTTTCATAACATCCCCTGACAAGGAGTTCCACAAGTGTGTTGTGTGAAGAAATACTTCCTTTTGTTTGTTTTAAACCTGCTGCCTATTAGTTTTGTTTGGGTGACCCTGGTTCTTGTATTATGTGAAGGAGTAAATAAAACTTCCCCATTTGCTTTCTCCACACCATTCATGATGTTACAGATTTCTCTCGCGTGCCTCTCTTATCTCTTTTCTAAACTGAACAGTCCCAATATTTTTACTCTCTCCTTATATGGAAGCTGTTCCATACCCCTCATCATTTTTGTTGCTCTTCTCTGTATCGTTTCCAATTCTAATATATCTTTTTTGAGATGAGGTGAGCAGAACTGCATGCTGTATTCAAGTTGTGGGTGTACCATGGATTTATATAGTGGCATTACGATGTTTTTTGTTTTATCTATTTTTCCCTAATTCTTTTAGCTCTTTTGACTGCTGCTGCACAGTGAGCAGATATTTTCAGAGAACTATCCATGACAACTTCAGGATCTCTTTGTTGAGTGGTAACAGCTAATTTAGATCCCATAAGTGTGTGTGTGTGTATAATATATAGATAGATGTAAGCAGAGTCAGGATGAGCTCCACCCTGACAAGTGGTGGTGAGTTGAAGCAAGTTGTGGAAAAGAACTTCAGGGGCTGATTTCATTTGCATAGGCACATCCACCCGGCCTAGCATGAGCCCATAGCTGCTCAAATGGTCACTTTGCCTGCTGTGGGGTCCCCAGTTTCTCTGTTGTTGGGGCAGGAAGAATAAATTATTGTTATCCTAATTATGTGAATCAAGAACAGTGGAATTGTACTTGTCCTTTTATTATGGTGGAGGGACTCACCATCAACTAAGTAGCACCCTCTAGGCAAGGGACATGGGTTCCAAAACTCAGTGAAGAGAGAGCGTCTGGGGATAGGTATTAACACCTGGTGGTATGGGCCCCCTGGTAAGGGCCTTATATGCTAATTGCACTTCCTCCTCTCTCTACTATGGAATATCAGAGCTAATTTTGATTCCATTAGCACTCTATATTTACAGGCTGCTGAGCTGAATTCACTTTGGGCCAAGGGGTGCACCAGCACTGAGGCTCCCTTACTACAAGCTGAAATCACAAAAGATCTAAATTTAATAAGAGCTGAAATCACTGAGTGTTATGTTAAGTAGTGGTGGAGCCTGAAGATATATTGCGGAGCAGTTTGCGGGATGGCTGGGGCGGCTCGTGGGACGGCTGGCAGAGCAGAGCAGCTGGTGGAGCTTAGCAGTTCGCGGGGACAGCTGAAGCGGCTCATGGGGAGTGACTTGTTGGATGGCTGGTGGAGCAGAGTGGAGCCCCATGGAGAGATAGGGCAATCGGCTTTGGACCACATATGGTGCCCCTTAAACCCCTTCCCCGCATCTCCACCCAAGTTGGGAGGTAAAACTCTTCAGATAAACTTTCGAACTCTGGGGTTGGCCTGACCAGGGACAGAAACTTTGGGTGATTTTGGGTTGCTGGACTCAAGAACCAAAGGGAAAGGACATGCCCCAATTTGCTTTGGGTGGGTTTTTTGCTCATGGGTTGTGTTATGAATCCTGTTGGTGTTTCCCCAACATAATGACACATTGTTTCTCTCTGTTATTAAAAGGCTTTTTGCTACACTAGGACTCTGTGCTTGCGAGAGGGGAAGTATTGCCTCTTGGAGGCGCCCAGCGGGGGTGGTATATATTTGTCTCAGGTCACTGGGTGGGGGCTCGAGCCAGTTTTGCATTGTGTTATTGGAATGGAACCCCTACATACTGAACCCAGCCCTTGTTGCTGCCAACTCTGATGGGCAGAAGGGTTACATAGAGTTGGGGTTATGTTTTCCAGTGTACATTACTTCGCATTTATCAATATTGAATTGTATCTGTCCTTGTGTTACCCAGTCACCCACTTCAATGAGATCCCTTTGAAACTCTTCACTGCTTTTCTCTTTACAGAGAATCACTTGATATATTCCCTGCTTGTGTAATCATCACCTACTGTAGCCTTATTAAACCAAACTGTTCATTTTCTTACATATTTTACTCCAAGAAATCCACCATCTTATAAATTAAGATTTTAACGAAGTGGTATAACTTTTCTTTTGGACTTTCAAAAATATTTTTAGTCTGTCTTCTTACAAGCTTCAGAAATATAGTAAATGAAAAGGGACACAGAGGCAAAACACAACAAAAAACACCTTCCCTTTGGGCCCAATCATGCAGGGCACTCAGTGTCTTCAACTGCCACATCCTTCTCACAATTGAGATCCATTCAGGATCAGGTTTTTGGTTGGTAAATCATTTGGGTAACTCCCAAAATGAGGATTTTTGGAAATCTGGAGGTTTTGTATGCAACTGGCTCTCCTCACCTTACTTCTGGCTGTTTTCAGTGCTGCTGCCTTTGTTTTACTTTTGACATTTTAGCTATTATTGGATTTAAAAGTGGCTATTCTAGAAAAGATAGCAATGCTTGACTGATGAAGTGATAGCATTCCTTCAAGTATTCTGAACCAGACTTATTATAAAGGTAATACTGACCAGGCCTATGGACTAATAGAATTGAGGATTAATTGAGATATTTCAAGAAATGTCCCACCAGCTAAACAGTGCCACTGGACCCTGTGATGTATCTTTGTTGTGCAATATTTCCAAAAAAGGTTAGAACTCTTTAGAAATGGGAGCAAATTCCAGCAATGGCCACATTCAGAAAGAGGTTCTGACTTTACACTGTCAGGATCTAAAAGAGAGGCAATATAAAATGAACAATAAAAATGTGGGGAGAATCCTCAGGGATTAAAGAAAATTTGAGTGGACACTCTAATTTAGCTAATATCAGGGACTGGGTGCATGGTCAAGGGATATGGTGGTGGTCGTGGTTTTTTTGTTTTTTTTTTCTCACATAATTCAACATAAGTTTGACAATTTACCCAAATAAATCTGTTCTCAAAAAGCCTTTAAAATGTAAGACTAAAACAAACTTTACTTTAAAGCCTCTTTAAATATTTTTATAGCTCTTTAAATTGGCTACATTGTGTTCTTGTGTGTACCAGTTACATACACCAGCTCTCTTACTCCAAGGCAAACTACCTATTTTAAGGTTTCAGAGTAGCAGCCGTGTTAGTCTGTATTCGCAAAAAGAAAAGGAGTACTTGTGGCACCTTAGAGACTTAGAAATTTATTAGAGCATAAGCTTTCATGAGCTACAGCTCACTTCATCGGATGCATTTGGTGGAAAAAACAGAGGAGAGATTTATATACACACACACACAGAGAACATGAAACAATGGGTTTATCATACACACTGTAAGGAGAGTGATCACTTAAGATAAGCCATCACCAACAGCAGGGGGGGGAAGGAGGAAAACCTTTCATGGTGACAATCAGGTAGGCTAATTCCAGCAGTTAACAAGAATATCAGAGGAACAGTGGGGGGGGGGGTGGGAGGGAGAAATACCATGGGGAAATAGTTTTACTTTGTGTAATGACTCATCCGTTCCCAGTCTCTATTCAAGCCTAAGTTAATTGTATCCAGTTTGCAAATTAATTCCAATTCAGCAGTCTCTCGTTGGAGTCTGTTTTTGAAGCTTTTTTGTTGAAGTATAGCCACTCTTAGGTCTGTGATCGAGTGACCAGAGAGATTGAAGTGTTCTCCAACTGGTTTTTGAATGTTATAATTCTTGACGTCTGATTTGTGTCCATTCATTCTTTTACGTAGAGACTGTCCAGTTTGGCCAATGTACATGGCAGAGGGGCATTGCTGGCACATGATGGCATATATCACATTGGTAGATGCGCAGGTGAACGAGCCTCTGATAGTGTGGCTGATGTGATTAGGCCCTATGATGGTATCCCCTGAATAGATATGTGGACAGAGTTGGCAACGGGCTTTGTTGCAAGGATAGGTTCCTGGGTTAGTGGTTCTGTTGTGTGGTGTGTGGTTGCTGGTGAGTATTTGCTTCAGATTGGGGGGCTGT
The DNA here is from genome assembly GCF_009764565.3 of Dermochelys coriacea. Taxonomy (NCBI): domain Eukaryota; kingdom Metazoa; phylum Chordata; order Testudines; family Dermochelyidae; genus Dermochelys; species Dermochelys coriacea. The sequence goes on from NC_050069.1 coordinate 201,604,964, forward strand.
CTGTAAGCAAGGACTGGCCTGTCTCCCAAGATCTGAGAGAGCGATGGCTCGTCCTTCAGGATAGGTTGTAGATCCTTGATGATGCGTTGGAGAGGTTTTAGTTGGGGGCTGAAGGTGATGGCTAGTGGCGTTCTGTTGTTTTCTTTGTTGGGCCTGTCCTGTAGTAGGTGACTTCTGGGTACTCTTCTGGCTATGTCAATTTAAATAGATAAGATCCTTGCCTCAAAAAATTAAATTAGGGAACAAAATTACTATAGTTTAGAACTCAGTCATCTCCAAATTTCCGCTAGTAGCAGTGACAGAGGGAAAAACAGATAATGCAGGGGTTTCATCATGTTCTCCGTTAATCAAAGATATATGAAAACAAATATGTCTGTTCCTGATGATGTACAAGAGTACAAATATTAATTGCATTTCAATATAATTCCAATAAAATAATTAACTTTTAAAGCAAATTTATTGAAGCTATTAAGAGCAGAACCATTGACATATTTTATAATATAGACCAAATGGCTCAGTTTAACCACAGGCATATTAATTAAAAATAAGTTTGAATGTTTGGCATGAAAATATATGGTGGTTGGTTAATATCTAATGTTTTGTTTTGAACAAAACATGTAGAACATACAGTTAAAAATGTGGTATTTGAAACCCAGTCTCGGAAGTACTGTACATCAGCACCAGTGTGCTCTTAGTGTTTGAATTTAAAATCTCTCACTTCTAGAGAATAAAAAATGGTCATAATTCATTATGTTCTCTTTGACTTTTATCTGCAACTCTTTTGACGTCAACGGCTCTTGTTACATACAGTCATGAGAAAGCCGAAGAAAAAATCGTGGAAGTACCAGGCTTGTACAATAATGTATTATCCTGACTTGCAAAGTTGGCATTTAAAGACTTATTACTCAGAAATTAAATTTCTGGAGAACAGTTGTAAACTTCTGAAATTTTATGAATATCACAATTTTAAATTGTGTAACTTCAAAAGAAAACAAGCAGTATTTCTGTAGCTAAATAAGAGAGGCTGACTGAATGCATCCGATGAAGTGAGCTGTAGCTCACGAAAGCTTATTGTCAAATCAATGTTAGTCTCTAAGGTGCCACAAGTCCTCCTTTTCTTTTTGACTCAACATACAGGACCTGAATACTAGTCAGAAATGAAATATTCCAACTTTGCCATCACATCTGGGATATTTTGCCCCCGTAATCTATCTGTCTCTCTCTCTCTCTCCCTCCTTTATTAAAAAGACTTGTTTGTAAGTACCGGGGTAGTTATAAATTGGCCATAACATTTTGCTGTGCAGGCTGAAAATGCATCTAGGCTGCAAAGATTCAGTCTAGTAACTTGCATTTCTCTGGTCTTCCATCAAGACCCGCATCAGCAAATCTGCAGTGGGGCCTGGGCAGAAATTGTTTGCCCCCTGTTTTGACTTCTCTGAACTGAGACATACTGACTGTTGGATGGCCCTCCGTGAAAGATTTTACAAAAAGGGCATTATGGAGCAGGGACTGGGTCTAGGTTTATGCACATACACTTCTTGACATGACAGGGGTTTCTAGCCACAGTCCCCATCAGCTTATTCTTATTCTAAGTAGAAATACCTAGATCTTGGGGCTGTCTTGAGTGAAAATGGTAGTGCAGTTCTTTTTGCAGGGTTACCTGTTCAGATATTCACCATGCCTGTTTACAGGTGCTATCAGAATTTTGTTGAATTGATTTTTATCAAAGATCTATAATTAATTAATTTGGCTCATCAATTAACCTTTCAAACAGCATGTAATTGTGGCTTTAATTTGCTAGGCAAATAATATGGATAAGATTTTCAAATTCACATCAATAGGAATTGGGCATACAAATCCCGTAATTGGCTTTGAAAATCTTAGCCTACATATTTTACTAATTGACTCTACTTGTTGATAATGTAGACTGACAAGTCCAATGAGTCAAACCACATAAAAATTATTCTGATATATTATTGTCTTTAGTTTTTAAAATTTTTCTCCAATATGTTTCCAAAAAATTAATTGCCAAAAAATCTTCTATGTATTCCAATAATAACTGATAAATACTGATTTATGCCCATGCAAGGCAAAATAATTGAGACTAAAGACTAAACATTTCTAGAATGTTGTTTGTTTTTATTAGTGTGCTTTGTGTTGTCTTACAACTTTAGACAGATCTGTGTGACTCCTGAGGAAATGAGTTGTTGATAGTATCACTAATGCTAGTCGTACCTTTATGCAACAATGATTTTTCTCAATAGTAATATCAGGTGGTGTAATTGCAATTCAATGCAGTTAACATATCTCTGGGATTTTAGTGAGAACAAATGTATAGCTTCTTATCACTAAATTTTAGAGTAACTTCCGTGCAATTATTCTTTTCTTGTTTTAGGCCTTATCAATAATAAACTATGCTTACTGTACTACATACAATAATGGAGAAAGCTCAAGAAATTTGACTAAACTGATCCCCAGTTACTCGTGTGTAAATCTGTCGCCATACTTTGTTTCTGGATACAGTATGCATTTCCATTTAATCTGTTCTGACAGGACTGTTCCCGCTTTACAGTCACTCTGCTATAGATAAGATGCCATTAAATTTCAGTGGTTGAGGCAGTGCGTGCAAATGCAAAATGGCAGAAGTGATGAGCTTATAATGCATTTTCTGAAGAACAAAAACATCCAATCAAATAACATGTCTGCTTTACCTTTGACAACCCTTTCATATATTGGTAACTTTTGAAAGATTGCATTCATAATGAAGTATTTCACGGTGTTTTTGAGCATTCGCTAAAGTAGACAAGCAAAATTAGACATGCTAGTAAGAAATATGAAAGGCACAATGTGGATTCTGAAATAGGCTTGTTTCAGTTGCTTCATGCACAAATCAGTTGCCTAAGGTTTCTACTGCCTTCCAGACTGTCCCTATGTAGGGCTGGAAATCACCGACTGCACCCCAATGAGGCCTATAAAAGGCCCTGGGGAAGAGGCTCTGATGCCAGGAGTTAGGGACAGCAATGGAATAGTAGCAACTTTCCTACCCCATCCCTCCACTATGAGAATATGTAGTGCTAGAATCCCATTGGCCATTTCCTGAGGACACTCTAGGCCCCCCAGGAGGAAAAACATGTAACATGTTTTCAGTAACATGCCTTCACAGCCCTTTGAAACTAGTAGAACCGAACCTCTGAGAACAGGATTATTTTTTATTTTTTTTTTCAGGAGGCAAGGGAAACCATATTGAGAGAAAAGACAGTGTTGACTATGATGAGAGAGTTGGAGAGGAGAAAGCACACACAAATTCAAAGCCACTGTGTGAAAGGGCAGGGAGGGAAAACTTGGTGTGACAGAGATAATTTTATAGGAAAGTGAAACAATAAGGTTAAACTGAAAAGATAAACTTTAATGTAGAAAAGGATAAGATAATGAGTAAGTAAGGGTGATACGAGACTTTTTTTTAAAAAAGATGCAAAAATAATTGAAAACTTGAGAGAATATCAAATAGTGAGTGAAGTGCTGACCCCTTTTAAGTCAATGGGAAAACTCCCATTGACTTCAGTAGGGTCCAGATTTTACCCTTTATGTTCACTTCTTTTCCCAGGCTTTGTCACATGAATTACCTACTTAGATTGTAGGCTCTTTCAGGCAGGCACCGGTATATTGTATGAGAATAGTTATGGGTGCTAGATAGATAGGTTCCAAAGTGTAGTGCATTAATATAGGGTTGCCAACTTTCTACTTGTACAAAACCGAAAACCCTTGCCCTGCCATTCCTCCGAGGCCTCACCCATGTGCTGCCCCTTCTCTGAGACCCTGTCCCTGCTCACTCCATCCCCCCTCCCTTTGTCGCTCGCTCTCCCTACCCTCACCCGCTCATTTTCACTGGGCTGGCTGAGGGCTGGGGTGTTGGAGGGAATGAGGGCTCCAGCTGGGAGTGCAGGCTCTGGGCAGGGCCAGAAATGAGGAGTTCAGAGTGTGGGAGGGGGAATCCAGGCTGGGGAAGTGGGTTGGGATGCGAGAGAGGGTGATGGCTCTGGTTCGGGGTGGGGGGGAGGGATGAGGGGAATGGGGTGCAGGAGGGGGCTCTGGGCTGGGGGGTGGAGATGAGGGGTTCAGAGTACAGGAGGGGCTCTGGCAGGGGGTTGGGGTGTGTGGGGGGGTGAGGGCTCTGGCTGGGGGTGCAGGCTCAGAGGTGGAGATGAGGGTTTTGGGGTGCAGGAGGGTGCTTCAGGCTGGGGATGAGGGGTTTAGAGGGTGGCAGGAGGGATCAGGTTTGGGGCAGGAGGTTGGGGCCACAGGAGCAGGTGAAGGTGCAGGCTTCAGGATGCATTTACCTCAAGCAGCTCCCGGAAGCAGTGGCATGTTCCCCCTCCAGCTTTTCCACAAAGGTGCAGCCAGGTGAGTCTTTGCGCAGCGCTGCCCCTGCAGCTCCCATTGGCTGCAGTTCCTGGCCAATGGGAGCTGTGGGGGTGGCACTTGGGGCAGGGTCCGTGTGCAGAGCCCCCTGGCTGCCACTACACATATGAGCCAGTAGGGGGACATGCCAACTGCTTCCTGCGAGCCGTGCGGTATGGAGGCTAGCAGGGAGCCGGCCAGCCCCACTCTGCAGCACAAACTGGACAGTCAACGGCCCAGTCATTGGTGATGATCAGAGTTCCTAGGATCCATTTTCAACTGTGTGTTCCAGTTGAAAACTGGACACCGGTTCACACTACATTAATATTGTATCTGATAACAGTCTGTGTGCAGTAACTAATACTGGTACCCCCCCATGAGGTTGAGGTATTGCAATCAGGCAGAGAAAAACTAGCTTCCCACTCTAGCTCCTGCTGCATATCTTCAGCCTCATTAGAGGGGCTTCAATAGGATCAGGGACAGGAAGGAAATAATCCTTACAGGTAGCACTTCTCTCCCATTTAATTTCAATGCAGATCTCCAGAGTAGGATTTGGGTCTCATTGTCTTTTATGAGAGTTTTACCCGAGTAAATACTTGAGAGGAAAAAACTGATGGCATTCCATGCACACCTTTCCTGGGCGCAACTTCTATTGACTTCAGTGAGAATCTTGTCTGACAAGAGGGATTGCTTGATTCAGATTTGAATAAGGACTTCAGGATTTCCCTGTCTCTTACCCCTCTCCCCCCACCAGTGTGCATGTACAGATGCCCCAGCCTTTATATGTTTTTTTTTAATTCAGATCCCATAATCAGAGGCTTCACAATGCACTAAAGCTAGAAAAACAAAACCACTCTGATCCAAGCCCCAAGATAATCAAAACTGAAAAAAAATCCACTTTACTTGTATATCTTGTTCTTTGTTTTACCACGCAGCTAAACAAATGTAAAGATTAACTAACAAACAACGCAATCTTCAAACAATCTGTAACTTGTTTTGGCAGAAGAGGAATCGGTCTCATTTTGGAGGTTAGATGATTTGACCATTAAATTACTGAGAAGCGCAACATATAATTCCTCATGTTAAAAGTTTGGTGATATTCGAAAGAAGTTTTGCATGGAAATATGACATCAGATGTTACCCCCGCTCTGCTGGGGGGAAAACAACATTGAAATATGAAGCAGTCTATAGTATCTACAGCAAATTGCTAGCATTAATTTTACTTCCATCAGTTTTTTTAATTGTATAATCCCACAGATATAATGATCTCAAGGCATATTAGATCTAATATGTTGACATCGTGTGTGTCACATGGGGATCTTGTTATCTTGATTTCCATTTAGGAATGAAAGTCTGATGGCTTCTGAGTAATGCTATACATAGCATGAAATTTTGGCAGTAACTGGGAATTTTAAAAATGAAGCTGAGAAGGGGCTTCTGAGGAGTTGGAAACATAAGAGGAAAAGACCTGAGAAAAGTTCTTTCTCAGATTCATTTCAGAATAATTGGTTTAATGGTTGTTTAAAATGACATTTCCCCAGCCTGCCCTTCTCTTGCCATTTTTATATATCATTCCATGTGCAGTTTGGTTCCTGTCTATTGCCCCAGAGGTATCTATATTTTAGTGATTATCTTGAATATGCAACTCCAGTTATGCAGTTCCCTAATAATTCCTTATTTAGGCAAAACTCATTGATTTTAATATCAATAAAGATTTGACAGGCCCTTTGTTTATATGGGTCTCTTAAAAAACCACCAAGCTAATGGAGTAAATTGGCATTTGAATCCAGGGTTCCAAGAAGTCTAGTAATTTCAACCCAAGCATTAAGCAAGTGCTCTGGAATGAACCTAAGCGAGAACTTGTCTCCTGCTCTTTCCTTTTTTGCTTGCACTCAACTCACACCACAAGCAAAAGTAGATAAGTTCTTTAAATTCCAACTATGTCCTTCCATAAACAAAGCGTACTTCTGGTAACTTCGGTATGGACCATTACGGTATCAAGAGATATGAAATGCTTACTGTGTGCAATGGGTGGAAACTTTTTTCTCCTCCCCTTTCCACTGAATAAAGTCAATTATTAGTGATATCTTTTCTGGAGACATTATTTCTAACAAACCCTTCAGAAGCCCTCTCAGCTTCATTTTGGAACTTCCCACTTAATACTGAATGGCCTAGCAACCAAACTTTCATGATATCTGTAGAATTTCTCAGAAGTTGTTAGTCTTTCTACCCTATGTGGAGATCAAGATAACAAGTTTTTTTCTCTCTCACAGATTGTCAGCATATCAGGCCTAACATTGCCATATGCTCATTAGATCATTGTGTCTATGGGATTATTCAGTTAGAAAAACAGCTGGAAGTACAGTATAACTGATGGGTTTCAGAGTAGCAGCCGTGTTAGTCTGTATTCGCAAAAAGAAAAGGAGTACTTGTGGCATCTTAGAGACTAACAAATTTATTTGAACATAAGCTTTCGTGAGCTACAGCTCACTTCATCGGATGCATTCGGTGGAAAATACAGTGGGGCTAGTATAACTGATGCATTGCCTCCTTGACTTATGGGGCTGCTATTCAAGTTAATGGCAGTTTGTTCTGAGTAAAGATTTCAGACCTGGTCCTTTATTTTTCAAGGTGCTTTTGGAAAGGGGAAAGGAGCTATATAAAAATCTTATTTATTTTTACATGATTCCAAATAGCCTTTTGGGGAGTTTTCTGAAGATTCACATGGCCATGTTACCCTTCACTGCACAGTATGAAAAGTGACAAAGTATAGTAGGAAAAACCCTCAAACTTGGGGAGAAGAGGAAGAAATGACTCTCCAGAAGAAGGAAAAGATGGGAAATTCCAGAAGTCATTGGGGGCTCCTTCCTTCCAAATGCATGCAGTATAGGTGCCTCAGCAACTTTTATGGAGGAAAGTGCGTGGGGGGAATTGTTTGTAAAAATTCAGTTCTCTGTGGACCTAGACAGATTTCCATTTGAACATTTGCTTGTAAATTACTGTTCTTGGTCATCTGTAATTAGCCCTGCACATATGTTAGCTGTCTTGGAGAGGGTAAAATGAAGGCAGGGAAATTAATCAGTGCTGCCATGGCTCTTAGTAGTGATGCTATTGTTTTGTGTGTGCTGAGGGTAGCATGGTGAGAATGGCTTTTTTTAGATCTGTGGGTCTGACTTGTTTTCTCCTGGATCTTTGGTGTAAGAGAGAAATTTGCAGTTTTCCCTCCTCCACTCTTATTCTGCTCCCTTTGCCCCATCTTCTTGTGCTTCCAAGCCTCTCACCCTTGAGAGGAGAATCGTACAGGAACTCACAAGTATAAATTAGCAGGTTTCCTCCCTCCCCCCGGGTTTTCTTGTTTGGGCCATAAATTGATGAGAAAATAGTATGTAGAAAAGGCAGGAGAATTTCAACACAATTCCACTTGCAGTCTCCCTTCCGCTGAAGATATATTATGTAGATGGAAAATAATTGTTGTTTTTTACCTACGTTTTCAATGAACAGTCTTGAGCAATAAATTCAGGTAACTAACCAGTTCTGAACTATGTTGACTTGTTATGGAAGTACTGCATGTGGATATACGAGAAGAGGATCAGATATTCATGGTTATATTCATTTTGCTGAATGGAAAAAATGGCTACATAAATTATTAAATAAATGTACATATGCTGCTTAGCATTGAGGGGGTTTTGGTTAGTTACTAGACTAACATATAAATCTCTGATCCTTTAAATTCAGCGATTAGAAAAATGAGGAACCCTGCCATATCAAGGTACAGAGTGGTTATAATAAATCTCTTACTCTCCCTGAGCTTCTATTCTCCTCTAGATTGTTCACAGGCATTTATCCACATGGCATTCATGTCCAATCTGTATTTAAATCCAGGCATGAATGTCTGAGATTTGAGCTATCCGTTTTCATGCACTCCTAGTGGGGGCTCCACCATAACTCTGGATGAAAAGAAAAAAAAAATCTAAACTCTGCCACATTTGGCTTCCATTTCAGCTTTAGTAGAGTACAATTCAACCTCTGCTTGTCCTTGCTTTCTTTAATGCTGTAATCACCAATTATGTGGAAAAAAGCAGACAGTGCCCACAAAGTTTACATAGAGCAGATGGACATACATTAGGCTACAAAACTTTGAATTTAATGTGTTGCATAGTGTGATGGGTCTGATTTGGGCCTGATAGCCATTTGAAACTGCTGTATAAGACTTCAGCACTTTTTTATATTCTGTACCAAAACTGTGGTACTTATCCTCAGTTGCTATACAGGGGCATAACTCAGTCTGTTCCTTTTATGGAAGCAGTATCTCACTGAAGGGTGTATGCTCACCAGACAGTATGTGCACATTAGGATGACGTGCTTAACTTGTGCCACCTATTTTTGTAATACAATTTTTAAGTCTGTACCCTTTGATTATATTGTAATTACAAAGAGAAACATAAAGCCTGGGAGTCCAATTGCACAGTTTGGAGGCAACTATCTCTTGAATATCCAATATTTCCTATTCTGTTATAAGAAAGTATTTAAATTTTGGCAACACCATTGCCATAAAAAATAAATTAAGGAACATGTATGTAACAGCTGTAAGGAGAGTTCTCAGTTGTTTACCATACATATATAATGTTCTTTGACTGACTGTAAACTGGCCCTCTCTCTCTATAATTTGTATATAACGGACACTATTAATGAACTGATTTGCTTCTGAATAATTGATTAGTTGTGTTGATATTCAGTCAAATCCTCTTTGCTAAACTCTGGACCTCAGTTTCTAACCAAATATTCTCTTCATTCTCCTCCGCCCCCCACCAGTCCCAAACTACAAATTCTTCTCACCTTCACTGCAGCTGCAGGAAGTTCTCTGTTAATTCATATATACCTATATTAATTAAATCTACTTTGCCTAGATAACTTCAAATACAATGGTGACCCTCAAAACCAATTTATTGCCAGTATACTTAAGATAAACAAACAGCCCTCAGTACCTGCGGTATTCTTTCCTCTTTCCCTACTCTTAGGCCTTGTCTACACTACAGTTTTGTCAACAAAATTCAGCTTTCGGCAAAAGAGTGGAAATGCACCTACCACCAATGTAACTCTCCTGTTATGCCAACAAATTCAAACACTGGCTATAGGCAGGAACATTTGCTCATTACAATTAAAGCACAAGTAGTAAGCATTACAGGAGTAATTCAAGGTGGCAGGTAGACATTGCCTTGTTGAACGCATCACATAAAGATGCATTACTGGGGCTCATTGTCAAAATGCTCCTTCAGAGCCTCTCTGATTCAAATAGACTCTGATGAGCCTCTCTAATTGCCCTGGTATCTGGCTGCTCAAAATCAGCAGCCAGTCGGTCCACCTCAGTGCTCCACCCTTGGGGAAAATGTTCCCTCTTTGCTTTGCAAATATTATGCAGAGCACAGCAGGCTGCTATGACCATTGGCATATTTTCCTCATTGAGGTCTAACCTGACAAATAGACAGTGTCAGCAACCTTTTAATCTGCCAAAGATACATTCAACGGTCATTCAGCACTTGCTGAGCCTCTTGTTGAAGCACTCCTTGCTGCTGTTTAGGTTCCTGATGTAAGGCTTCATGAGCCCCCAGAGAAAGGGGTAGGCGGGGTCTCTCAGGATCACTATGGCATTTGCACATTCCTCTTTGGAATCTTCTAGTCAGGAAAGAATGTCCCAGCCCGCAGCTTTCTATACAATTCAGTGTTCCTAAATATCTGTGCATCATGAACTTTCCCTGACCAACTTGCATTGATATCCATGAAATGGTCCCAATGATCAAAAAGACCATGGAGAAGTAGACCTTTCGGTTGATGTATTTGGTCACAAGATGGTCTTGGGGCAAAATTCGGATATGCATTCCATCTATCGCCCCACCGAAGTTAGGGAATCCCATTGCCTCAAAGCCATAAAGTATTTCCTGCACGTTACCCAGAGCCACAGTCCTTCATAGCAGGAGGTGATTAATGGCCCTGCACACTTGCATCATCGCAGCCCCAGGGTGGACTTTTGAACTCCAAACTGATTCATGACTGACCAGTAGCAGTCTGGATGTGTCAGCATCCGCACAGCAATTACCACTTATTTTTCCACTGTGAGGGCAGCTCTCATACTGATGTCTTTTCACTCCAAGGCAGGGGGAACCTCTTCAGACTGTTCCAGGAATGTAGCTCTGTACATCTGAAAGTTCTGCAGCCAATGCTCATCATCCTCTACATTCAATATGATGCGATCTCTTCACTAAGTGCTTATTTCCCAAGCCCGGTACTGATGGTCCACTGTGTGCAGCTGTTCCATGAATGCCAGCAGCAATCTTGAATTGTTTCTTTTCATTGCACACAGCAAGGCAAATACCACAGATGCATTTTCTGTTTTGCAGCTCATGAAATATTGCAGGACTAGTTGTGTTGTTTCATAATACTTCTCACCAGACTGGTCAGTAGTGCAGGATCTATGCTTTCAGGCAGAGATGGTGGGCACACAGTTTACAGGGCATGTGCAAAAGGAAGTCGGAAGCCCATGGAATGATGGGATGGAAAGAACTGCATCATGGGTTGTTGAGCATGCCTCCATGATGCACTGCGATCCATTCCCAGATCTCCCAGTGGCAGAGTGTGGCAAATTGCACAGCGGAATAGTGCGCTTCCATGATGCAACACTCTCTGTCAATGTAAGAGCACCAACTATGGATGCACTACAGCGACACAAGGAGCATTGTGTGGATGTGCACAACCGTTGTAATTAAAACAGCTTATGATCATTGACGTAACTTAAATTGACTTAACTCTGTAGTGTAGACATGGCCTTAGGATATGTTTACGCTACAGCTTAGGTCGACATAACTTATGTCGCTTGGGGGTGTGTGTGAATAAATTACCCCCTTGAGCAATGTAAGTTACAATGATCTAAGTGCCAGTCTGAAGTTTCTCCCACCGACTTAGCTACAGCTGCTTACAGGGGCTGGAGTAGTTAAGCTGATGGGAGAGCTCTCTCCTGTCAGCTTAGAGTGGGTACATTAACAAGCTTACAGCATACTCATGTTATCTAACTTCAAATACTTATTTCGCTACCTCAGGTAACTGGTAAGATTTTTAAGGGTTTCTTCTGTAAATGTATTTAATCTGAAATATTACATTTGAAAATATTCCTACTAGTGTGTAAAGGATATTGGTGAGCTGTACAACAAAGACCTTGTTACCAATGGGTACTTTAAAAAAAAAATTACAGGGCTTTGTCTTATGCATAACTCTTAGTAGAAATCAAATTGTTCATAAAAAATGCGATGCTTTTGTAAATATTGACATTTCCTGCCAGGAGCCTCCTCTTTTAATGCTGAAAAAGTCTGGCTCGGATCATAATAGTATGATTAATCTTTTAGGGAGTTTATATACTGATGGACATAAGGAAGAAAATTGAATAAAGGCCCAGTTCTGCAAGATGCTGCTCAGCTTTCATTAGCATTAGTGGGGGCAGGCCAGATGATGGGGGGAGGGAAGAGGCATGGCAGGAGGCAGCCCCATACCCTAACGTTCCCTACTGCCATAAACCCTCCAGGGGCTAAGATTACAAAACTTGCTTAAAGCCTTCTTCTAGTCTTTGTCAGATGCAAAACTAACTGGTGAACAGGAATAAGCTTGCAAACTTGTTCTCACTAGGATGCAAAGCTCTGTCCAATAGCTAATTGTGGTTCTGAATCATAAATGTGAAAGAGCATGGCTTACCTTGTCTCCAGTTTGAGCAAATATTTATACAGGAGTGGACTGCATTTATATAGCTAGGAAAGTATTACTTAAGATCACAGTTTTTATGCGATATTTATATATTGCCTTGTGTGCAACATCATATACCTGTACAACAGCTTTTAAGTGAATTTCCTAATGTTCAAAGGTAAAATGAAGATCTAGTTCTGGAAAATTATTCATACATTAAATTTATCTGAATTAGGACTCTCTTCCAAACTTCACAATCTAAATATTTTCCTTAATAAATTAACATTCTATGTTTCTTTTATCCAAAAGCAATGAGATTGTTTGTTTGTGTTTTTTTTTTTGTTTTTTTTTTTTTGTTTTTTGGGGTCACACATAGTTATATTTACTGCAAATTGCCCTGCAGAGTGAAAATATTTCTTAACAGTTATATTCCATTTATTAGCCATAAAAATACCAAAATATGTCTTGGACGTACATCTGTTTGAAAATGCATTTAATTGGTAATTCAGAATATTTTATCTGAAGGAAGAGTGTTAACATTCCTTGGGATGGCATTTATTTTACGTTCATGACTAATGGCTGTGGGCAGTTGTTATCCTCATGATGTCTGAGGGAGCTGCAATCCAGATCTTCCCTCATCCTGTGTGTACTGTTGCCACCATAGTCTCTCTTTTTGCAGAGTAATGGGAACCAAAAAATGTTATAGACTCTGACGTTCCCGTGGTGTTACCTGGACCAGTGATCTGCTAAGTCACCCTAATCCTTGACTCTGGGAGCCAGCCTTACCCTGCTTTACTGTGAGAACTCCCACTCCTGGACTGTTCACGCTCAACCTCTGGCATGTAAGCTGTTCCTTAGATTGTGCAACCCAATGACATTAGCCAATATCTCTACTCCCAGACACAACCCCAGGAACAACCTCCTTGCAGTGTCCAGTTATGCCCGCTGGAGTTCATCAATGTAACAAAGAAATTAATATGCACCAGGCTTGTTATCTCAAGGGGAGTGTCTGACACTCTTCAAACCAAACACACTGCTTCAGGTAGAATAAACAAAGATAGATTTTAAGTGATATCAAGTGATAGGCATTAATGATACACATATATGGATAGAGAAATGACTTTCAGTAGATTATAAACCTTCCCCGATACCTTACAAGGCATGCTTTATATGTAAGATCATGATTATATGAAAATGAGGAATATGGGGGTTACAGTACATTCCCCCAAGGTATAGAATGTCACAAACCCATCTACTTAAGAAGTGAAAACTGTTTGAGAAGCTCACTTCTGACTCTTAAGGAAAGTTAGGGGCAGAAAGAACTCAAGTTTCTGTTTGTCATTTAGGGCTTTAAATTGTCATTATTCGGTGTACTAGCTTCCTTTGTTATTCCAGCATCTAATGCCTATATCTAAGTGATGATCTGTCCTGGTTATATCTATTGGCTCCTCGCATTTCAATAGTCCACCTGGATGAAATTTGTCACATGAATAGTTTATATATGTTTCAACTAACCTCAAACTATTTGTGAATTTGATATAAATTCACTGAATACTTTCAGTGATTTTTTTTTTGGGAGGGGGAGGGATTCACAAGGGGACTTTGCACATTCACAAAATGGCTGGTGGTGATGGCTGTGCCAGTGCCCACTTTAAAACTTTTAGCTCTCTGGTTAGAGCACTCTCCTAGAATGTGGGACACCTGGATTCAATTCTCCCCCTCCAGCTGATATGGAACAGAGATTTGAACTTTGGTCCCTATTCCCTTCCTAACCACTGGACTATGGGGTATTCTCGGGCAGGTCTTTCTCAATCTTTCCTGTTGAAGCTGTTCTGCTTTGTATAAATAATGTAACGCAGGGCCAGTAAGAAGGACTCAAGTTCCTGCTCCACTAATATAATTATACAAAATGGAATAGCTTCAGCAAGAGAGATTGAGACCTGTCCCAGCATATTCCGTAGCCCATTGATTAGGGCATTCTCTTGGGAGGTGGGAGAACCAAGTTACAAATCCCTATGTCATATCAGGCAGCAGAGAGAACTGAACCCAGGTCACCCCCATTCTGGGTGACTGCCCTGACCATTGGACTAAAATTTATAAAGGCGGCACTGCCTTCCTCTGTCTTCTTGTGTGTAACTAGCTCTTCAAAAGTGCCTGGTGCGGGGGGGAAAAATGTTTCAGGTTGAATTAAATGTTTTGTTCAACCTTAAATGGATTTTTTTTATTTGCCAAAAACTCTGGAAAAAATCAGATTTGGTTCAACAACCCAAACTGAACTTTTTTCCTCCTCTTTTTTGGAACTGCCAGTGAACTGAAATATCGTTATTCACCCAGTTCTATTCAATAGTGCCTGTCTGGCTTTCTTGGTATTTCTACTGTAGTCATCCCTAGAATTTTTGCACCTATTAAGTTGATATATCGTAAAGGCATTTGATTATGAATGTTGGAAAAAATGTAGCTTATTGATGGGAAAGGGCCATACTTGTTGGTACACTGTCACATGGACTACTTTACATCAGTTTTCTAAGCTGGACAATTCTCTGATAGGCTTGCATGACTTTTAGTGGTGATAATTATAGTGCTTACATGATTTTCATCCATAAGTGGGCAAGTATTAATATACTTGTTTGACAGATAGGGGCATAGAAAATGAAGCATAAAGAAATTAAATGTCTTGCCCAAGGTCATACAATGAGTTAGTGGCAGCCAGGACTAGATTGCCAATCTCCTGATCGCCATTGCAATGCCCATCACTGCTTGCCTCCCTTTTTGACAGATGTAGTCTAGATCCAACAGGTTTCCCCTGTATCCATCTCTTTATCTCCCTCTTCACAGCTTACTTTCTTAACCACTGCCAGAATACCACTAGAAAGATAACTATTACTAGTTATTGTCGTTTGTTTATTTTATTTATACACCAATACAGGGAGCATGATTTGGATGTATTTTCATTTCATCATTAATATTACCAGGATTAATCTAACACATGCTATTTGTACTCCTTTCACTGTTTTAACTAACCTGGTGAGTATCCAAAGCCGTACCTTCCTTGTTTCAGTTCTGTGTACGTATATCTGTATCTATATCCAAGAGCTGTATTTATATATCTGAATACTTTGAAAGCTTGGTGCAAAAAATTACATATAGTTTGAAGGACTGTTTTTCTCCATCTCTCAAAGTATTTGAGTATGTCTGATTGCCTATCAAGGAGCAATTGGTAGGGCTGGGTATTGCACACTGGTGCAGTGACCGTTTTAGGGACAGCCTGTGCAGGTTGTTGAGCAAAAGGATGCTGAATACTTTGCAGGGTCAGGCCCATAGGTATACTTTGGAGCTTTATTCAACCCCACCACAGTCAGCAATTGCAATCCTGTTGGACAGCCATGCTGTATCTTTCATTCTATCTACAGATTCTTGATTAGGAGTCAAACGTGAAATATTTAATCTTATTAAAAATCAGACCTCAACCATTCAGGCTGTAGGTTTTTCACGTATTATTAAAATTTCCTCCATCAAGAAAAGGGAGTGTTGGTTCATTATATATTGCTTTAAACCTCGTGAACTCTTAATATAGCTACTATCAGGCAACTGGGCTTACTGTCCTGTCCCAAATAGAGCTATATTTATAGTGGCATATTAATAACATATTAAATACAGTTATTACTTCTAGTGTGGTAGGAACAAACAAGTTTTCTGCACTGTCTAAACAGAGTAAGATATAGTCCCTGCTCTGAAGAATTTATAGTACCTGCAAACAATTATGCACATGCTTAACTTTAAGCTTGTGAATAGTCCTTTTAAAGTAACTGAAGATAATGGAAAAGGAGTACTTGTGGCACCTTAGAGACTAACAAATTTATTAGAGCATAAGCTTTCGTGAGCTACAGCTCACTTCATCGGATGCATTTGGTGGAAAAAACAGAGTAGAGATTTATATACACACACACAGAGAACATGAAACAATGGGTTTATCATACACACTGTAAGGAGAGTGATCACTTAAGATAAGCCATCACCAACAGCAGGGGGGGGAAGGAGGAAAACCTTTCATGGTGACAAGCAGGTAGGCTAATTCCAGCAGTTAACAAGAATATCAGAGGAACAGTGGGGGGTGGGGTGGGAGGGAGAAATACCATGGGGAAATAGTTTTACTTTGTGTAATGACTCATCCATTCCCAGTCTCTATTCAAGCCTAAGTTAATTGTATCCAGTTTGCAAATTAATTCCAATTCAGCAGTCTCTCGTTGGAGTCTGTTTTTGAAGCTTTTTTGTTGAAGTATAGCCACTCTTAGGTCTGTGATCGAGTGACCAGAGAGATTGAAGTGTTCTCCAACTGGTTTTTGAATGTTATAATTCTTGACGTCTGATTTGTGTCCATTCATTCTTTTACGTAGAGACTGTCCAGTTTGGCCAATGTACATGGCAGAGGGGCATTGCTGGCACATGATGGCATATATCACATTGGTAGATGCGCAGGTGAAGGAGCCTCTGATAGTGTGGCTGATGTGATTAGGCCCTATGATGGTATCCCCTGAATAGATATGTGGACAGAGTTGGCAACGGGCTTTGTTGCAAGGATAGGTTCCTGGGTTAGTGGTTCTGTTGTGTGGTGTGTGGTTGCTGGTGAGTATTTGCTTCAGATTGGGGGGCTGTCTGTAAGCAAGGACTGGTCTGTCTCCCAAGATCTGAGAGAGCGATGGCTCGTCCTTCAGGATAGGTTGTAGATCCTTGATGATGCGTTGGAGGGGTTTTAGTTGGGGGCTGAAGGTGATGGCTAGTGGCGTTCTGTTGTTTTCTTTGTTGGGCCTGTCCTGTAGTAGGTGACTTCTGGGTACTCTTCTGGCTCTGTCAATCTGTTTCTTCACTTCAGCAGGTGGGTACTGTAGTTGTAGGAATGCATGATAGAGATCTTGTAGGTGTTTGTCTCTGTCTGAGGGGTTGGAGCAAATGCGGTTATATCATAGCGCTTGGCTGTAGACAATGGATCGAGTGGTATGATCTGGATGAAAGCTAGAGGCATGTAGGTAGGAATAGCGGTCAGTAGGTTTCCGATATAGGGTGGTGTTTATGTGACCATCGCTTATTAGCACCGTAGTGTCCAGGAAGTGGATCTCTTGTGTGGACTGGTCCAGGCTGAGGTTGATGGTGGGATGGAAATTGTTGAAATCATGGTGGAATTCCTCAAGAGTTTCTTTTCCATGGGTCCAGATGATGAAGATGTCATCAATGTAGCGCAAGTAAAGTAGGGGCATTAGGGAACGAGAGCTGAGGAAGCGTTGTTCTAAGTCAGCCATAAAAATGTTGGCATACTGTGGGGCCATGCGGGTACCCATCGCAGTGCCGCTGATTTGAAGGTATACATTGTCACCAAATGTGAAATAGTTATGGGTCAGGACAAAGTCACAAAGTTCTGCCACCAGGTTAGCCGTGACAGTATCGGGGATACTGTTCCTGACGGCTTGTAGTCCATCTTTGTGTGGAATATTGGTGTAGAGGGCTTCTACATCCATAGTGGCTAGGATGGTGTTTTTAGGAAGATCACCAATGGACTGTAGTTTCCTCAGGAAATCGGTGGTGTCTCGAAGATAGCTGGGAGTGCTGGTAACGAAGGGCCTGAGGAGGGAGTCTACATAGCCAGACAATCCTGCTGTCAGGGTGCCAATGCCTGAGATGATGGGGCGTCCAGGATTTCCAGGTTTATGGATCTTGGGTAGCAGATAGAATACCCCAGGTCCTGGCTCCAGGGGTGTGTCTGTGCGGATTTGTTCTTGTGCTTTTTCAGGGAGTTTCTTGAGCAAATGCTGTAGTTTCTTTTGGTAACTCTCAGTGGGATCAGAGGGTAATGGCTTGTAGAAAGTGGTGTTGGAGAGCTGCCTAGTAGCCTCTTGTTCATACTCTGACCTATTCATGATGACGACAGCACCTCCTTTGTCAGCCTTTTTGATTATGATGTCAGAGTTGTTTTTGAGGCTGTGGATGGCACTGTGTTCTGCATGGCTGAGGTTATGGGGTAAGCGATGCTGCTTTTCCACAATTTCAGCTCGTGCACGTCGGCGGAAGCAGTCTATGTAGAAATCCAGGCTGCTGTTTCGACCTTCAGGAGGAGTCCACCTAGAATCCTTCTTTTTGTAGTGTTGGCAGGAAGGTCTCTGTGGGTTAATATGTTGGTCAGAGGTGTGTTGGAAATATTCCTTGAGTCTGAGACGTCGAAAATAGGATTCTAGGTCACCACAGAACTGTATCATGTTCGTGGGGGTGGAGGGGCAAAAGGAGAGGCCCCGAGATAGGACAGATTCTTCCGCTGGGCTAAGAGTATAGTTGGATAGATTAACAATATTGCTGGGTGGGTTACGGGAACCATTGTTGTGGCCCCTTGTGGCATATAGTAGTTTAGATAGCTTAGTGTCCTTTTTCTTTTGTAGAGAATCAAAGTGTGTTTTGTAAATGGCTTGTCTAGTTTTTGTAAAGTCCAGCCACGAGGAAGTTTGTGTGGAAGGTTGGTTCTTTATGAGAGTATCCAGTTTTGAGAGCTCATTCTTAATCTTTCCCTGTTTGCTGTAGAGGATGTTGATCAGGTGGTTCCGCAGTTTCCTTGAGAGTGTGTGGCACAAGCTGTCAGCATAGTCTGTGTGGTATGTAGATTGTAATGGATTTTTTACCTTCAGTCCTTTCGGTATGATGTCCATCTGTTTGCATTTGGAGAGGAAGATGATGTCTGTCTGTATCTGTGCGAGTTTTTTCATGAAGTTGACAGATTTCCACTCTATACGGCTAAATTCAGTGCCTTGCATAATCACAGGTTTCAGAGTAGCAGCCGTGTTAGTCTGTATTCTCAAAAAGAAAAGGAGTACTTGTGGCACCTTAGAGACTAACAAATTTATTAGAGCATAAGCTTTCGTGAGCTACAGCTCACTTCATCGGATGCATTTGGTGGAAAAAACAGAGTAGAGATTTATATACACACACACACAGAGAACATGAAACAATGGGTTTATCATACACACTGTAAGGAGAGTGATCACTTAAGATAAGCCATCACCAACAGCAGGGGGGGGAAGGAGGAAAACCTTTCATGGTGACAAGCAGGTAGGCTAATTCCAGCAGTTAACAAGAATATCAGAGGAACAGTGGGGGGTGGGGTGGGAGGGAGAAATACCATGGGGAAATAGTTTTACTTTGTGTAATGACTCATCCATTCCCAGTCTCTATTCAAGCCTAAGTTAATTGTATCCAGTTTGCAAATTAATTCCAATTCAGCAGTCTCTCGTTGGAGTCTGTTTTTGAAGCTTTTTTGTTGAAGTATAGCCACTCTTAGGTCTGTGATCGAGTGACCAGAGAGATTGAAGTGGGATTGCTCACATGTTTAAAGTCAAGCTTGTGAGTGTTAACAGGTCTGGAACCTTAAAAACTCAGAAGAGGAGTATGAAAAATGTATATTCATACTAGTGATAGTTGTGAAGGTATATTTATGCAGAAGATGACAGAAGTACACTTTCTATATACACATTGCCACGACAGGCCCAGAATTTTCATATATATATATTTTTACTTTTTAAAGTTATTTCTTAGAGTTGAAGAATAAGATTTGACGTAAAAATATATTTGCTCTATCAAGAATCTGGTTGTGGGGTTAATTAAAATTACAACTTTAAAATCCATTCTGGTGAACTGGAGGACTTGAATCTTACATGCCTGCATAAGCATCTATAAGATGTGTTATCTGTTTTTCCCCTTCCTGCATCAAAACATTTAGGGTTTTTATAACTTTATTTTTCAAACAATTTTATCCCCTAACTTTGCCATTTAATAAGTGTCACAGAAAATTATGGCAAAGTAAGAGGTTTTTGTTTTGTTATACGTGTGCAGAAAATATGGTGGGTTTTTATATGGGAAAAATACATCATTTTCATCCTCGGAGAACACCAACCCCCTCCCAATTTCTACCCCCCACCTCCAAAAAAAATCACAAAACAAAAAAAAAAAACTTCTGGGCTGCCTCTCTAACTTTTTTTTATATAATTTCATAGAACTGGAATGGAAACTTCAGCTAAAACAGTAATTTTTAAATTACTAGCAGGTGAAAATGGAGGCTGTTAGTTGAAACTGTCGTTCAGCTTTTATCACGCAAATGCTATAATTAATTGAAGTATATTCACATATTTATACAAACATACATATTTTTTTTAAAAAGTATGGTCAAGTATTCAGCTGTTGTAAATTGCTGAAGCTCCACTAACTTTTTGTAATGGAGCTACACTGACCTATATACTAGCCAAGAATATGTCCCTGTAAATATAATGTGTGAAATGTGACTGCTATGGTGGTTTTGTACTTGTTTACATCTTTGTGGTTGCCTCTCCCGCCTAATCATGATGGATTTACTAAAACATCTATAGTTACTATTAATATCAATACTTCAGTGTACTTATTTCTATTTTTGAAAACAGTTTGGAACAAAGCTCATTCTTGTACGCTTCCTTTTGTGTTTAATTTCACAGCACCATTTTGTTTGTTATTGTATGTAATAAATCCAAACATTTTTGGAAAGGTTTATATTTTCTTCATGGTTGCCCTGAAATTTATAAGGAATTCTACAAAGAAACCAAATACTAAATCTATACTCTCCTGAATGTATTTCTTCTATATATGTGTCCATAAAACCTATGAAGGTGTGCCTGAAAATATTTTTGGCAACAGCTTTTCAAACTTTTTTTTAAAGTTAGTTTATGTATTCTTAAAACCTTTCAGATCTCTTCCACTTCCATTTAAGTTGTATTTAAACTGGATTTTAGCTTTGAAAAGTAAGAAACATTTACGTACCTTGAAAATTCAACTCTTTGTATATTTATACATAGGTTAGAAATATGAATGTATTTTATTTGCTCTTGCCCTGAAAAATCATGCAACATGCCCAGTTCTAGAGAAGAGGCTTCTTTCTGGCAGGAATTTTTGTTAGTTGATTAGGAATAGTATTTCAGATATTTTGTGACCTGTGTATGTGTGTGTTGTCAGGGATTACTGGTGTTGGGCAAGTTCTATCTGTGCAGATGGAAAAGGGAAATTTCTGGTAGACTTCAGGTTCATGTCCTATCAGGCAAGAACAGTCCTCAATTGATAGTTGGAAAAGACAGAAAAATCAACCTCTGTAGTTCACTGAAAATTTGTGATGTTGCTGTTCCTAAATTATTGTGTTTGGAACAACAGTGTTAGGAGTTAGAACACTTGACCTTTTTAAATAGCGGACTAAGGCCTACATTTCTTTTTCTTTTATCTGCTGGGATGGCCAGGCATTTATCATATAGTGGTGCCAGTGAGTCTTTTTTTTTTCTGAAGGCAGTATCCACAAAAAGAAATGTTGTAAATAGAGTTTCATAGCATCAATGAAAACTCAAAGGGACAAAAAGGAGCAAAGGAAAAAGATACTGTAGGAGCTGGTTTATCATTTCAAAATACAAACGCTCTTTTTGTGTGTCTGTTTCCTTCTCTAAGGAGAGTCCTCTTTCAACAGCCTCTCTGAATCCATAACCAGAGAAACTGACTTTCATTTTGTTTTTATTTAGACAAAATTCACATAATGCTTTTCTAGAAAACCTGAAAGGCTGTCTGTTGGCATTGCAAGATGTTACCCAATGTTTTCCATTCTCATTTACTAGGTTACTTTAATCAATACCTTTTCCATTTAAATTGTATTAAGAGGCAATTTAAAAGTTTAGTCAAAGTCTGCAGCAATTGTTAATATGCTGAATTAGATCTTGGTGCATCAAAGTCTGAATTGATTCATGAGTGAGGCACAAAGCGATAGGAAATGAAGTGAATCAAGTCTTTTCTCAGCTCAGTAAGGAGGTTTGCAAGTGAGGTATTGATCTGTTTGCCTTTGTGCTTCACTGCTTGGCCAGTCAATTATTTACAGATCACTGAGACAGTGAACTTCCTTGATCAGTTGAATGGGGAAAGTTGAATCTGATGTACTTGGTATTTTGCTTCGGGCATTAAGGAACTAATAAGTAGTTCACTGCTTTGAAAAATCATGCTATGAAAATGTAAAAGGATGTAACAAGTCCATTTTCTAAATAAGAGCTTTGAAAGGTTGTCTTGAGCACACACACACACACCTGTAGACTTTTTGCATGTTGATCTACAGCAAGCAACATACACACTTAGAGGTATAATGTAATGCTTAAAGCGTATTTATGCTCTGAAAAGTGTATGTCTAATGGCATCGCAGGTTTCTATTTTCCATTATGGGGTTCTGTATTACACTAACAGCTGGATTTTCACTCAATCATTTTCAACTGCCTTAACCATTCTCATTGGATAGGACCAACTATGGAACAGACAATGTAACTGTGGATGTAAAAACAAGGAGAAAGCAAATATATAGGCAGGAAATTCTGTTCATTCAGTGACTTACAAATTAAAATCACCATTTTAGAAGATGAAAGGTTATTTGTTTAAATGTCAGCACTGCAGAATGAATTGGAGACCTGAAAATGAAGCTGTTTAATTATTATCATGAATCATTTACATCATGATGGTCCAAAGGTCTAAGTCAGGATTGGGGTCCTATTGTACCACATGCTGTACAAACGCAGATGAAGAGACTACCTCTCCACCAGTAATAAAAGTTCTACACTTAGAACTTAGTTAATTATTTTGTTGATTAACAATAAAGGCAGAATAGAATGCAGCTCACTCTTCTATTGCTATATTAGCTATGTCAACAGCAGGAAAGCTTGTTTTCTCAGTAAACCAACACAAATGGGGAACAGATATGTTGAGCAAGAAAGAACTAACAGATGTAATCACTTTTCTAGCCATAGCCACCACTTTAAAGTTAGCAAACAGCAACCAGAAGACGCATTTTTAAAAGATGACTATGTAGAGTTTTGTATTAAATGTTAACTTGCTGTCATGCATTCCTAGCCTGAGTTGAATTTCTGGGAGATTCACAGATGCATTGTATTAAGTTACCAGCCATGCTACATTGAAATGAGAGTCAAGTCTAGCTGCTAGTTGACAGGTGAAGTGCTTAGCATTTCTGTTTTATAGTCCTATCATTTAGTAGGATCAAAACAAGTTTGACAGCCTGAAACTTTGTTTTTATCCTCAAGACAAAGTACTATCTATTTTCAGTTCTCATAAAACGATCTAATCCATGACTAAAAGGAAAGATGTCAGGAATTTGTGCAGGGTATAGAGGGCAGAAGTGAATAAAAACATAGAAACTATATCATTGAACTTAAATGTGCTTAAGTATTTGACTAGTACTTAACAATTTAAATCAAAATCAGAATAAGACTGACTGACTGACCTTTGCTCTGATGCTTATAGCAATCTTACTAGAGAAGGGTAGATACATTTCTGTAGTAAAGGGGAACTATGTGACCGGGCTCTCTGGGCTCCATTTTAACTTTACATAGACGAAACTATAAGGCTCCCAGAAAGGGAGTCTTGGATGCCCAATGTATTAATGCTTTCTGGATAGCATTGCCGTCAACTACAAAAGGATCTGAGGACTGCAGTCTTTGCCAGAGGAGAGGTTCTTCTTTCACCAAAGATCTCTCATCAGCCATGCTCTATCTTGGCTGGGCCAAATAAACCTACATACCCTGCACCCTTCCATAAAGGTCTGCTTTGGTTTATCTTATTAGGAGGTGGGGAACGCTTTTTTGAGAGTATGATGATGATGCCTGTCTACCAGAAACTGAAAAGGAGGCTGACAAAGTAATGAATATTTGGATTATAATAATAATACAGCAAAGTACCATATGTCATGTTAAACATGGCAATGATTTATCATAGAACAGCTGCTGCAAGGTTTGTGGGGCTTGAAGCATGATCCAATAGGATAACCTCTTTTTCTATAGTCGTATTTTAAGTAGGAATGAGACCTGTAAGGAGATTAGTTTGTGTCTCTCACACCTGTGCCCCCTTTTAGGACAGTTCTGTATGCTCATACTGTACACTGTACTTTCAAGATAGTTTAGAAAAAAAGCAGCAATCTCCCTCTCATTTGCAATACTACCAGATATTCATTCCTAGATGCCTTTTTAATTCAGTATGCATAAAAAAACCCCAAACAAGAACACCCTGCTTAAAAAAGTAGAGTGTATGATTGTACTAAGCTACAACGATGTCTTTGCTATGCTGCCATATGCATATTAATACACTTGGGTTCTATGTTCTCAAAACATATGTATTGGAGAGCTTTATTTTTGTGTATTTAACAGAATTGTAAATATCAACGTTCCCAGAGCAACACTTGCTTAAAAGAGAAACACATAGAAATTCCTTTTTTGAGTTAACTTTTTCTTAATTTTAAGTTATCTTCAGACATTTCCAGATTATTTCTTAACCTGTTAGAGCAACAGCTCATAGTAATCTATGTATGCTATATTGCAGAGCAAGAAGTAGATTGAATAATTGAGCTTCAGCATCTGATTTTTGGTTGGTAAGAGCATGTTTCCTGATGAACTGGCTTGCCTGGTTTGTTTTTTATAATAAGATTTCAATGATGAACTCCACATGAGGGTCAAGTCTTGATGATACAGTGGCATACAAGAAATCACCCAATATTTTTTCGACATGGAATGTTGCACAAGTTTGCTAGGATATCACTGCTCAATGTGTTTTAAATTTTCTATATTGTTCTTTTCATTGCTGAACCATACAGAATAAGACATAGATATGTCTTGAAAGCTGCCAAAAAGATAAGAAATTCTTATGTTGCATGAAAACAAATACTAATTTTTATGTGCAATTCATTGTTGAGGTGAAGAGCACCAAGAAGTTGTTAAATAAATCAATATGAAATCTTAAGAGTTGTACAGGGTGTTTGCAGTCTCCTTTTAACTTTACTACATATAATGCTGTTTGCATACTGGAAAGTCACAAACATCCACTTGGATTTTCTTAACTAAAGTTCTTTCTTACTAAACATAGATTTACACAGGCTTGAAATCTATATTACCAACCTCTATTTTTAGCTTCATCTCCAGTTTTAATGAAATATAAGTGCAAGACTTAGCAATTGATACCATACTGTAACATATTTTTGTTTACAACGCACATTAAACCTCTTACATGGTTTCCTATCTCTTTGTGGGGGAAATTTTTTTTGTTGGAAAGTTAATGTCTATTACAACACTTGTGGCACCTTAGAGACTAACAAATTTATTTGAGCATAAGCTTTCGTGAGCTACAGCTCACTTCATTGGATGCATTCCACCAAATGCATCTGATGAAGTGAGCTGTAGCTCATGAAACCTTATGCTCAAATAAATCTGTTAGTCTCTAAGGTGCCACAAGTACTCCTTTTCTAATCTACTATTGCTCAGCCTACAAGTCTTTTGTTTTAATAATTGGTCGGCAGGATCTGATAATACTTTAGTTTTACATATAAAATTGCTTTACCTCACTGTCATTTGGGCCAGATTGCATGTGGTCCTTGAGTGGTCATGCAAGTAAAATTAAGGAAGTATAAGAAATCTTTCTCCTCCCCACCACCACCACCTTTTCTTCCCTGCATAGGGGCCATAATGAGCAGAATAAGCAGTTCGCTCGTCTGGGACTATTGAAGTGGAATGTATCTATAATCTCAGGATATTTCACTGGATGAAAAGACTTTTTTGATATCTTTTTCTCTCTCGCATGTAGTCTCTTAACATCTGTCATTCAGATGAGAATACAAGATTGTTATTTACTATTTCTCTCTCTTGGTTTTTTCCCCCCTGCAATTGTTTTGTCATTTGTATTCTTTGTAAAAGGAGACTCTGGTTCTCTAGATATAATTTCCAAGACAGCTCAGTAGGACTTCTGTGCGTTGTTTGAGAAGTGGCATGTTATTTAAAGCAGGTAAGATTAGAAAAACCCACAAAGAAATGATAAAATTTAGCCAGCCACACACTGACTCACTAACACAGATTAATGGTTACCTTTCTCTCACTCTAATGTTTTTTTAATAAAGGATACTGCTAAAAATTTGAAGCTGGGTAGGTTAAATAGCTTAACCTACTATGTTTTACACCATTACCCTTTAACTACATGTAAAATTCCTGATACACACATTTTATTTATCATTATCTAATGTGATTTCTTTTGAAAGTCTGTGTACAGCATATAATTGTTCCTAAATTACTACTTTTTTTTGGAGACAGTAGTATTTTATTTTATTAACTCTGGCCACCCTGAATATGCATTGACTATTCTAAAGAATGTTCATTTTTCCTATGCAAATTTCTGCTGTGGGTTTTGAATCCATTTTGAAGGATGTCATGTCAAAGCAACAAGTGAGACGCATGAGATTGTGTATTTACCAACTCTTTTTTTCCTAATCCAAGATATATTTGGCTAAAAAACACTGCTTCATCTGAAAGTCTTCTTTTTAACTATTCCTTAATAGTGAACTGTGTTTAGTGAAGTGTGGCTTTCTCACAATTCAACTAATAATCTGCCTTGCAAAAACTTGATACCAGTACATGGAAGGACCAAAACATATAGTTGGTCTGGGCTGTTTAATTCATCTTTTTGCATTGTGTATGTCTTAAATAGAATTGTAGGACTTGCACAAACTCCTAATATAGGCAATTGAGTCTTTTGTAAGACAGTCATTTTCACTCTCTCTGTTTGTTCTAGCAAATGCTTCCAAAAAGAAGCCTTTGAAAATGGGATTCAGTTGTTGTGGATATTTTGTCTCCAGTGACATTATCCAAGAAAATGCATAAAATTTTCCTTATTTTTAGATTGCTTTTACTTAATGTCATGGTAGTAAGACCCAGCTCTGTAATTTAGCAACATCTAAACTAAGTATACTGTACCTTTTTTGCTCCTCTTTTAACAAGATGCTTGTTCCGTAATAATCAATGCAATCTTTCTCCCCGACAGAAATTCATGGAATTTCTTGAATGCAAATATAGTACTTGGAGCCTCTTTTTTTCTGTTTAGAGCATAGGCTTCTATTTTTTTCTGCTTTTAGCTCATTCTGGAAGTGGAGACAATTGACCTTTTAATTCCACCTGTCATTTTAAGTGGTACAGTAGGCTAACTTAAACTGTTTTTATCCTTCATTGTGACAATTCTTACTAGTTCCACAAGCATCCCTCATATGTACTACTTCAACTGCAGAACCTGTCAAAATGGAAAATTAAGTTTTCTGACTGAATTACAGCACCTATAGGTACAGATGTTACATGCTAACATTTAGTTCCGAACTGGGATCAAAATGTACTTTGCAGATGTCAATCATTTCTTTAGTCTACTCAAATGCCATAAAAATTCAGTCCAAGCCCAAATCGTGTCTTTTTAAAAGTAATTGGGTCTATCTCTGTACTCCAGTTTGAAACTTTCCATAATAATTAAACGGGGCTTTTAAAGATTCTCATTTCTGCCACTTTAGTTGGGTGAGGTTTAGTCTTCTGGATTGACCATATGAGACAAATAACTTGTTCCTGTAAAGAAAAGAACTCCTTGTTTTTTCCACCTGCAGTCCCAACCTTTTATTCAACTATTTCAGCACATAATGTGCATTTCTGAAAAATGCTGCATCATTTGCACCTGTAAAGAATATATCACCCAGATGATATAGTATGCCGATCAAAATCTGTAAACAGTTGACCCATTTTCCAGAGCTTTCCTTGGCAGAAGTTTTGAGAGCACTGTGTTGGTTAGAAGGTCACATTCTGAGCAATAGCTCCCTTGTTTTTTAAACTTTTTTTTATTTTTTTAACTGAATATAGTTTTAAAATCACCTACTTCTAAAGTGTTGTGCAATCTGTTTTGTCTCTTTAAAAAGTCAGCCAAAGCTATTGTCATCTGTTTGTGATAGTGACAGTAGTGCAGTGTTTTGCATGCCATGTACCTGTCATAAACTGCTTCATCTAAAAATGGCCCAAACTGACATTTTTCTGCTACTTTCTTTAAATTTCCCAGGTAGTTGGGAAAATGTATCTCCTTCTAGCTGCTTCCACAAGAGTAGCTTGTAACAGTCTGTAATACAGCTTTTGTTTTGTAAGTGTCCTGATTTCCCTCTTATGGGTTGTATCCACTATGATACTTTAAGAAGCCAGGTGCAATTTTTTTATACTTTCCCAAATGGATTCAAACCAGATCCTAGATTTGCTTCTGGACAAGACACTTGTGTGGCTACCATCTGGAAACGTACCTGGGAATGCTATGCTGCCATTGGATAAGAAATGCAGGAAAGAGTAAAGCATGGAGTAGGCATTGATTGATTTTTTTTTAGGGTATGCATGGCCAAGGGTGGATTGTTTTGAGAAGTTTGTGGTGATAAGTTTATTGAAAGATTTTGTGGTGATCTGGAGATCTCCCAATGCAGAGAAGCAACTGACACCCTTCAGTAGGGTAGTTTTCAAACATTTTCTGAAAATCTGTAGGATCAGTGGTAGTATAAACACAATCTTGAACATTTGTTGCAACAATACTTGTAGTTAGTAGTCACTTGTTAGAATTAATCTAAGTGCAATAGATTCCAAGTTAATCCATTAGATGCTGGATTATAATATTGTGAGTGGATGAGCTCTGACAGTGCGTCCCTCTTCATCAAGTTGTCAGGTGTATTTATTTCTCCTTTTAATGGTATGGTATCCATGAGGGGGCCCTGCAGCACATGATTCAGATGTTGAGCAACTGTACATGAGAATCTACAGTAAAGAATTCATCCAGATGGAGACAGAACTTTAGTTTTGTTATTTATATTATTATTTTTAAAGCACTTACCATTGTGATATTACACTGTACTATTTCATTCAAAAACCAAAGCTATTTGCTGTGTCTTAGCAAAGGTGAACAACTCTAAATAGGGAAAGACTTCATAGGCATTTAATTCTAATATACAAAAAAAATGAAAAATGTGGTGGTTTCTTGGGTACTGAACTCAATTTTTAAATAAAAGTGGCCCGACTTTTCAGAAGTGCTGAGCACATCCACGCTCCCCACTGAAGGCACCTAAATTGGAAAACGGGCCACTTTTATTAAAACACTTCACAGATTTAATAAAATGGTATGAAAACACAAGAATCACTTCACCTGTTATATAACACGCTCACCTTAGGGATGAAACAGGGTAGCTCTGTTAACAGTGTACAGCAATGTTACATACAGTTCGGAGAGTCAGTATGAGTCAACAGGTAGGCACTGACCTGGTCTGGCTAGTCTTCTCATGTCTGCCACTGACCTGTTTGGGATCTTGGGCAGTACACCTTACCTCTCTGAGCCTCTGTTTCTTTTCCCACCCCTTGTCTCTCGTCTGTTTCTTATAAACTCTTCAGAGGCTGTGCTGTCTCTTTATGTATGTACAGTGATCAGCACGATAAGGCCTTGTGACTAACTCCTCTTTAGGTTTTTTAGGAGCTAAATTTCTAAATGCATCTGTGCCCAAGCTACCTAATCTCAACAAATGAGAGGAGGGTTGAGTGTTTCTGTGGTGTTAATTAAGCATGGCGAAAAAGTAATTAACTTATAATCAGAGCACCATCTTGCTCTAAATTGTTAATTCTGATCTTTGTTTCACCTCACTTAGTATTTGGTATCAGTTAGTGAGAGTATTTGAAATAGCCTTCCAGTTGGTTTTCCCTTTTCCTAATCTTAATTGTTACTTAGGGAATATAGAGGAACAGTGACCATGAGTATCTATAAGGATCATATTTTTATGTGGCCTGCCATATATCTTTATTGAAGGAGTGCCCAAAACGCATTTCATTAGTGGAACTGCACGATTTTTAAATTATAGCTGACTGTAATCTGGATTGCTGATGAATTTCACTGAAAGCTTCTGCAAATCAGACTGTTGGGACATTTAAACTGTGGCTTTTAATTTGATATCTTATTCTAGTTGAGTTTTGGGTGCATAAAGGAAATCTTTGAAAGAAAAGTTAGCATGACTGCAGTCCCACAATTTGCAACTTCTAGATTTGTGTCCCTTATAGTGTATTTGTATATAAGATTAAGATTTTTTTGGCTTAAAAGGATATGGATCTCAAGATGCCGGCAATTTAGAATAATTTGATGGAGGGAAATATGGATGAATTGCTTAATATGTTTGTAATGCTCTTGGTGATCATTTTTGCCTGGTTGCCTTCCGGAAGAAAAAAATACAGCCTGCTCATAATAGCTAATGTGAGGAATCAGATGGCTTTGTCGTATTTGCCAGACAGAAATGAAAGGTGTCTTTATTATTATTTTTAAACATCAAGGAATCAATGTCCTAACCACCTTATTCTAGCTAAAAGCAATTGGAGTGAGTATCCAAGTTTACTGTAAATTGCACCATTTCAACTGACCTTCAGGTTGATAGGTACAAATTAGTAATCAAATTATTTTTCTGGATTCAGCATAACACTCCACTCAGTTCAGTTATGTAAAAATAATGTAACATCACCATTCACCCCCAGTCAAATAACTTAGACTTAGGTCAAAGTGTAGGGAAGTTGAGGTGAGATCTTGTCTCCAATGAGTAGGATTTCATCTTAATTAGTTATACAAATTTAGGCACATAAACCCATATTTAGGAAAAATAAACGTATTATTTTTAAAGATGCCAAGCTCCTTCAGCTCCCTTGACGTTTCAAGGGATTTATGGGTGCTTTATGCATCTAGAAATTAGGCTATTTTTATTTAAGAGTCTAAACTTATGCACTGAAGTTTGACAATTTTGGAACCTATTTTTTAATAATAATTAAAACCCCTTCATTCTTTACCACACCCAAATTCACCCATATTCTTTGGGATGAAATGATCATGGAATGATAGATTTCATGGTTCTAAGGAAAGGAAGGAGTGAGAGCAGAAGAGTAAGGACAATGGAGTTCCAAAAAGCAGCTTAAAGAATATTAGATAAGTTAGATGTAATCAAGTCAGCAGGGCCTGACAAAATTAATCCTGGGGTTATTAAGGAACTAGCTGAAGTGAGCTTGGAATGCCTACCAAATATCTATGAGAGCTTGTGGAGGATGGGTGAGGTCCCAAAGGACTGGGGAAAGGCAAACATAGTACCTTTTAAAATGGGGAACAAATAGGACCTAGGGAATTGGAGACCAGTCAGCCTAACTTCGATACCTGGAAAGATAATGAAATCATCATATAGTCAGTCTGTAAGCAACTAGAGGATAATATGGTTTTAAGTAATAGCCAGCATGGATTTGTCAAGAAGAAATCATACCAGAACAATGTAATGTCCTTCTTTGACAAGGCCTAATGGATGGGGGCGGGGATGGAGGGGAAGCAGTGGACATGATATATTGTGGTTTTAGTAAGGCTTTTGACATGGTCACACATGACGTTCTCATAAATAAACTACCGAAATGTGGTATTGGTGAAATTACTATAAAGATGAGTGCACAACTGGTTGAAGAACTGTACTCAGAGCAGTTATCAATCTTTCATTGTCAAACTGGGATTATGTATCTAGTGGGATTCCACTGGTGTCTGCTCTGGATCCAGTACGAACCAACATTTTCATTAATGAAGTGGAGAATAAGCTTATAAAATTTGCAGACCACACCAAGGTGGGAAGGGTTGTAAGCACTTCGGAAGACAGGATTAAAATTCAAAATGACCTTGATAAATTGGAGAATTGTCTGAAATCAACAAGATAAAACTCAATAAAAACAACTGCAAAATTCTGCACTTAGAAAGGAAAAATTAAATGTATTACTACAAAATGGGGAATAAGTGGCTGGGCAGTAGTACTGCACAAAAGGATCTGGAGGTTATAGTAGATCAGAAACTGAACATGAGCCAACAATGATAGTACCCTTTTTTGCAATTGCAATCTGTGATGTATTAAAGGAGTGCTGTATGTAAGACATGGGTGGTAATTGTTACACTCAAGTTGGCACTGGTGAGATCTCAGCTGGAGTATTGTGTCCAGTTTTGGACACCACACTTTAAGACAGATATGGATAATTGACAGAGCTGCAAAGGAGAGCAACAAAAACGATAAAAGGTTTAGAAAATCTGACCTATAAGGTAAGGGTAAAAAATTCAGGGCTTGAGAAAAGAAGACTGAGGGAGGAACCTGATAAGTCTTCAAATATGTTAAGGGCTGTTATTAAGAGGATTGTTTGTTTTTTCCATTTTGACTGAAGGTAGGACAAGATGTAATGGGCTTAGTCTGCAGCAAGGGAGATTTAGGGTGGATATTCAGAAAACATTTCTAACTGTAAGTATGGTTGAGTACTGGAAAACGTTACCAAGGGATGTTGTGGAATCCCTATCACTGGAGGTTAAGAACAGGCTAAACAAACACCTGTCAGGATGGACTACATAACCTCCTGAGTTCCCATCCAGCACTACATTTGTTTGATTTATTTTTAGAAGCTTTTATTCTTGTATGTTGACACCTGAAAAAAAAGCTCTGCACAAAGGAAAAGCTCAGGCTTCCTACTATTTTTTACCAAAACAATGAAGAGACAGCTGTCACCATTTTTAAAAGTAGAGTATTACTTGTGGCTAATACAGTTACAGTAATAACTCAGATACCTCTCTTATAGCTTGCATTTTATCTTGTGTATAGGGAAATATTGGGGAATCTTGTAATGTGGGGAAATGATTCACTTTGTCTGTTTATGGTGGCTACTGCAGACAGCCAAGCTTTGAGCCAATGATAAGATTTCTGCCCCTTCTACCACAGTGCAGCTCTTGTCAGGAGAGAGTTGGAGTGGGGTGGGGACAGCAATTAAAGTTCCAGTTCCTTGTTACTCAGAGTTAGTTCCAAACATGACACAAGTTAGAACTGCTGCCAGCTCAAAATTACACCAATGATCTATGGTCTTCAGTGGGCCCTATACCACTGACTGATAAGTGTAACATAGTAGAGTTGTGTCGCACACATTCCTCATGCTCTTCTGCCTTGACATGCTCCCTACAATAGACAAGGGAAGGGGAATATGCTGAGATACAGTCGAAGACCAATCTAGTACACCAATCCCCAGCCAAGTTCCAATGTGGTAGGGATGTTCTCTGTCATATACCTGCAGCCAGTTGCATAAAGAGACCATAAACTCACAAGGGATTCTTACCCAATCTCTCATGATTTAGGCTCCCCCCACTCCCCCCCATTTAGGCTCCCCCCATGCTAATTATGTAATGGTTAGACTTTTTGATTCAAAATGACTTTTCATTTCAGGTTTCACTTTAAAGTTTGTTTGTTTATTTTTAAGAAAAATAAAAAATGCTCAGAAATTTGGTCAAACAACTTGGTTTGACTGGAAGCAATTTTTTTGACTTTCAGTTTGGCCACTGAAACAAAACATTGTTTATTCACACAACTGTAGTGCCAGCATATCTGCCACCTCCTGTTTGATATGTTCATCATTTGTCTGATACCATCATAACCTTTTGCTCCAATATCCTGTTACTCAGGCTTCAGCTCTATTTCTTTGTTATGCAACCTTGTTTCATTCCAGTCTTTTCATAGAATCATAGAAGAGTAGGGGTTGGAAGAGACCACAAGAGGTTAGATAGTCAACCCCCTGCTCAAAGCAGGACAAACCCCAACTAAATCATGCCTGCCAGGGCTTTGTCAAGTGGGGCCTTAAAAACCTCTAAGGGTATGTCTACACTATGAAATTAGGTCAAATTTATAGAAGTCAGTTTTGTAGAAAGCGTTTTTATACAGTTGAGTGTGTGTCCCCACATAAATGCTCTAAGTGCATGTATTCGGCGGACTGTGTCCACAGTACCAAGGCAACCGTCGACTTCCGGAGCTTTGCACCGTGGGTAGCTATCCCACAGTTCCCGCAATCTCCACCGCCCATTTGAATTCTGGGTAGAAATCCCAGTGCTGATGGGGCTAAAACATTGTCGCGGGTGGTTCTGGGTACATATCGTCAGGCCCCCGTTCCCTCCCTCCGTAAAAGCAAGGGCAGACGATCGTTTTGCACCGTTTTTCTTGAATTACCTATGCAGATGCCATACCACTCAGCCCGC
Source organism: Dermochelys coriacea (assembly GCF_009764565.3). Classification (NCBI taxonomy): domain Eukaryota; kingdom Metazoa; phylum Chordata; order Testudines; family Dermochelyidae; genus Dermochelys; species Dermochelys coriacea. The sequence goes on from NC_050069.1 coordinate 201,639,032, forward strand.
TCAGCTAACCATCACCATCCTGGGTGCTGGCGGACATAGTGCTGCATTGCTACACAGCAGCAGTTTATTGCCTTTTGGCAGCAGACAGTGCAGTATGACTGGTAGCCGTCGTCGACGTAGTCCTGGGTGCTCTTTTAACCGGGCGCCTGGGCAAACATGGGAGTGACTCAGCCAGGTCATTTCCCTTGTTTCGTCTCATGGCGATTGAGTCCTACCGGCAGTGCGCTGTCGTTTAATCTGAAGCTAGCAGAAGACAATGGCCAGTAGTCATACTGCACCATCTTCTGCCGAGCACCCAGGAGGTGACGATGGCTAGCGGTCGTACTGCACAGTCTGCTGCCCCCAAGATGTATAAAGATAGATGAAGTGGCTCAAAACAAGAAATAGGCCAGATTTGTTTTGTATTCATTTTCTCCTTTCTCCCTCCCTCTGTGAAATCAACAGCCTGCTAAACCCAGTTTTGAGTTCTATCCTTGAGGCAGCCATTCGCCACCCCCTTTGTTGATCTTAATTCCCTGTAAGGAATGTCGTCAGTCACCCCTACCTCCGTCAGGGCAACAGCAGACAATCATTCCACGCCTTTTTTCTGTGCAGATGCCATACCACCGCAAGCATGGAGCCTGCTTAGATCACTTTGGCAATTAGGAGCACATTAAACACCACACGCATTATCCAGCAGTATATGCAGCACCAGAACCTGGCAAAGTGAAAACGGGCGAGTAGGCGACATCAGAGCAGTTACGAGAGTGATGAGGACATGGACACAGACTTCTCTCAAAGCACGGGCCCTGCCAATGTGGGCATCATGGTGCTAATGGGGCAGGATCATGAGGTAGAACGCCGATTCTGGGCTCGGGAAACAAGCACAGACTAGTGGGACTGCATAGTGTTGCAGGTCTGGGACGATTCCCAGTGGCTGCGAAACTTTTGCATGCGTAAGAGCACTTTCATGGAACTTTGTGACTTGCTTTCCCCTGCCCTGAGGCGCAAGAATACCAAGATGAGAGCAGCCCTCACAGTTGAGAAGCGAGTGGCAATAGCCCTGTGGAAGCTTGCAATGCCAGACAGCTACCGGTCAGTCGGGAATCAATTTGGAGTGGGCCAATCTACTGTGGGGGCTGCTGTGATGCAAGTAGCCAACGCAATCAAAGATCTGCTGATATCAAGGGTAGTGATCCTGGGAAATGTGCAGGTCATAGTGGATGGCTTTGCTGTAATGGGATTCCCTAAATGTGGTGGGGCCATAGACGGAACCCATATCCTTATCTTGGCACCTGAGAACCAAGCCAGCGAGTACATAAACCGCAAGGGGTACTTTTCAATAGTGCTGCAAGCACTGGTGGATCACAAGGGATGTTTCACCAACATCAACATGGGATGGCCAGGAAAGGTACATGACGCTCGCATCTTCAGGAACTCTGGTCTGTTTCAAAAGCTGCAGAAAGGGACTTTCTTCCCAGACCAGAAAATAACCGTTGGGGATGTTGAAATGCCTATAGTTATCCTTGGGAACCCAGCCTACCCCTTAATGCCATGGCTCATGAAGCCATACATAGGCAGCCTGGAGAGTAGTCGGGAGCTGTTCAGCTACAGAAGGGTGGTAGAATGTGCATTTGGACATTTAAAAGCGCACTGGCACAGTTTATTGACTCGGTTAGACCTCAGCAAAACCAATATTTCCACTGTTATTACTGCTTGCTGTGTGCTCCGCAATATCTGTGAGAGTAAGGGGTGGGAGGTTGAGGCAAATCGCCTGGCTGCTGGTTACGCACAGCCAGACACCAGGGCAGTTAGAAGAGCACAGGAGTGTGCGGGGCACATCAAAGAAGCTTTGAAAACCAGTTTTCATAACTGGCCAGGCTACGGTGTGAAAGTTCTCTTTGTTTCTCCTTGATGAAACCCCCCGCTCCTTGGTTCACTCTACCTCCCTGTAAGGTAACCACCCTCCCCACCTCCCTTCGATCACCGCTTGCAGAGGCAATAAAGTCATTGTTGCTTCACGTTCATGCATTCTTTATTAATTCATCACACAAATAGGGGGATAATTACCAAGGTAGCCGAGAAGGAAAGAACAAGGCCACACAGCACTTTAAAAGTTTAAAACTTTTTGAATGCCAGCCTTCTGTTACTTGGGCAATCCTTTGGGGTGGAGTGACTGGGTGGCCGGAGGCCCCCGCACCGCATTCTTGGGCGTCTGGGTGAGGAGGCTATGGAACTTGGGGAGGAGGGCGGTTGGTTACACAGGGGCTGTAGCGGCGGTCTGTGCTCCTGCTGCCTTTCCTGCAGCTCAACCATATGCTGGAGCATATTAGTTTGATCCTCCAGCAGTCTCAGCATTGAATCCTGTCTCCTCTCATCACGCTGCCACCACCTTTCAGTTTCAGCCCTCTCTTCAGTCCTCCCGGTCATTTTTTGCTTTCCTGCACTCTGACATTGTCTGCCTCCATGCATTCGTCTGTGCTCTGTCAGTGTGGGAGGACAGCATGAGCTCAGAGAACATTTCATCGCAAGTGATTTTTTTCGCCTACTAATCTTCACTAGCCTCTGGGAAGGAGAAGATCCTGTGATCCTTGAAACACATGCAGCTGGTGGAGGAAAAAAAAAAGGGACAGTGGTATTTGAAAAGACACCTTTTATAGAACAATAGGTACACTCTTCCACGGTAAACCTTGCTGTTAACATTGCATATCTAGCACATGTGGTTTCGTTACAAGGTCGCATTTTGCCTCCCCCCACCACGTGGCTAACAGCGGGGAACATTTCTGTTCAGCCATAGGCGAACAGCCCAGCAGGAACGGGCACCTCTGAATATCCCCTTAAGAAAAGCACCCTATTTCAACCAGGTGACCATGAATGATATCACTCTCCTGAGGATAATACAGAGAGATAAAGAACGGATGTTGTTTGAACGCCAGGAAACATACACTGCAATGCTTTGTTCTGCAATGATTCCCAAGTATGTGCTACTGGCCTGGAGTGGTAAAGTGTCCTCCCATGGTGGATGGAATAAGGCTGCCCTCCCCAGAAACCTTTTGCAAAGGCTTTGGAGATATTCAGGAGAGCCGCGAATGCCAGGGCAAATTAATCATTAAACATGCTTACTTTTAAACCATGTATACTATTTTAAAAGGTACACTCACCAGAGGTCCCTTCTCCACCTGGTGGGTCCAGGAGGCAGCCTTGGGTGGGTTTGGGGGGTACTGGTTCCAGGTCCAGGGTGAGAAACAGTTCCTGGCTGTCGGGAAAACCGGTTTCTCCACTTGTTTGCTGTGAGCGATCTACAACCTCCTCCTCCTCATCTTTCTCATCCCCAAATCCTGCTTCTGTGTTGTCTCCATCTCCATTGAAGGAGTCAAACAACACAGCTGGGGTAGTGGTGGCTGAACCCCCTAAAATGGCATGCAGCTCATCATAGAGGCGGCATGTTTTGGGCTCTGACCCAGAGCGGCCGTTCGCCTCTCTGGTTTTCTGGTAGGCTTGCGTCAGCTCCTTAAGTTTCATGCGGCACTGCTTTGGGTCCCTGTTATGGCCTCTGTCCTTCATGCCCTGGGAGATTTTTCACAAATGTTTTGGCATTTCGAAAACTGGAACGTAGTTCTGATAGCACGGATTTGTCTCCCCATACAGCGATCAGATCCCATACCTCCCATTCGGTCCACGCTGGAGCTCTTTTGCGATTCTGGGACTCCATCATGGTCACCTCTGCTGATGAGCTCTGCATGGTCACCTGCAGCTTGCCACACTGGCCAAACAGGAAATTGAAATTCAAAAGTTCGCGGGCCTTTTCCTGTCTACCTGATCAGTGCATCTGAGTTGAGAGTGCTGTCCAGAGCAGTCATAATGGAGCACTCCGGGATAGCTCCCGGAGGCCAATACCATCTAATTGCGTGCACAGTACCCCAAATTCGACCCAGCAAAACCGATTTCAGCTCTAATCCCCTTGTCGGGGGTGGAGTAAGGAAATAGATTTTAAGAGCCCTTTAAGTTTTTTTTAAAAAAAAAAAGAGGGGGGGCTTCGTCATGTGGACGGCTGCAGGGTTACATCGATTTAACGCTGCTAAATTCAACCTCAACGCCTAGTGTAGACCAGGGCTAAGGAAGGAGATTCCACCACTTCCCTAGGTAACCCATTCCAGTGTTTCACCACCCTCCTAGTGAAATGAAGAAGGAAAAAAAAAAAAGGCCAATCACCTCGCTGCTAGGGGACAACAGGCCCAGCCAGAAACTGCTGCTCAGGACCAGCAAGGTTTTTTGAACTGATAACCCCTGGTTTATAAGGCCAATGCTCTAACCTCTGTGCTACAGAGCCAGTCCACACATATGCTGCAATGATTTTCCTCCACTGTCCCACACATGCTGCAATACTTGCTTTTGTAACATGCATCTGCAATGGACAAAGTGTTGGGCTTGGGGTACATATTTAGCACTGAAGTACCTAACCGCTCTTACAACCTCCAATTTTTTTTTTAAAACTCCTGAACCAAGGAAACTGCTTTTAGTTTTATTGAAAATTCCTATAGCTGTCAACAATCTTTGAGGGGCACCTTTTTTAGAAAAGTCATCATAAGTTCTGCATATGTGCAGCCAACAGACACACAGTATCCTGGGAGTTAGTAATAACCGGTTGGCAATTTTGGCAAAGGTTAAACAATAACAATGACATCATCTAATGATGATTCCAACAGCCAAAATAATATAGAGTTAGAGTACTCCTCTTGTTAAGACGGGCCAGTTAAATTGGCTTCGACACATTCGCATGCAGTGAATTGTTAAGAAACAGTGTAGAGACCAAAAGTCCATGGTGAAAACAGTCTTGGAAGAGGGGAAAACCATGTTTCAATTAACTAGCATTTGAAGGGAGAATCATAGCAAAATGTCCTGTGAAAAGGTTCAAAGCTATAATCATTGATATATCTGTCTTTTATTCTTGGCTCATCTGATTTGTTCGAATATGTTGCATGGTCATTACATTACATTCCTCATGAAATATAACTAGAAAAGGCTGACATAGCCAAACACCTCGCTGCCAGTATAAATAAGCACATGGAGATAGACAACACCTTTATTATTGTGATGTCTTGGATGGGAAGGCTTTCCTAGTCAACAAAGAGAAAATTCCTTGTTTGCTGCTCTTATTGCTTTACGAAAAGCCACCGAATTTGAGAGCTGTAATATGAAGTTAAAATAAAATATTGCTGGTCATCTACTCCAGGATTATCATTTACAAAATAAATATGGAGACATGCATCTGTGTCCTGGATTATCTTATTTTAGAAAAGGTATAGTTCCATCTGTTTTAAATTGCTCTGTGATTTTTACATGTTTATCCTAGGCATTGTGGTTTTGCCATCTGATTATTTATTATATCCATCAGTAGAAAACTAAAACAATTTATGGTCGGTGACATAAATTACATTCTTCATGAATATTTTGTCTGTTTTCAGAACAGTATGTTCAGTGTACCAATCTAGTATTTTAAACTTTTTTTTTTAAAGACTATATGAGACAGACTATATCTCGGAAGAAAGAGATTTGTATGTATTTTTTCCTTTTTGTTTAATAGCCATAAATAAGATGGTTAGTTTAGAGTCTTTATTATTCCTGGTTTTATTGCTTTATAAAATATACCAGGCCATAACCTGATTGTTGTTTCTGGTATTATAGTTAAGTCTGACCTCAGACATTCTTTAAAAACTTATTTTACATCTAACTGTAGAACTGCATTAATAGCTGATGCTGTGCCTGTCAATGAACACTAAGCCAAGATTATGGATGATGTAAAAATACAGGGAACCAGAGTCTAAAATTATTTTTGATTTTATTTAAGTTTTTGTATAAATGCTCAGGAGTAGCAATAAAGCAATGAAACAGGGTTGAAAGCCAAGTGACTTAACAATTGTTGCTTACTTTCATGAGTAATTGAGAGCATTGGTGTTAAAAAGCTACATAAAACCAGGAAAAAGGCAGAAAGAGATTAACTGTTCTTCTACTTTGACATATAGATATCTGATTACATAATAAATCAACAAGAGGATGCATTTAGACATATTCACTGATTCATGCTGATTTAGAGAAGCATAAATGGGGGCAGAAACTTGGGCTATGCAGCAGTTGCAGTGGCTTTGTGCCACCACATCTCAAGGGTTGGTGTCCAAAAATAGGCAGCTGGACCAAAAGGTAGGGCATGGTGACCTCACTGTAGCAGCTCTCTTTATTGGCCTACATATCAGCACCACAATGGAAAACCTGGCAAGATTTAAAACTGGGTCCAGTTTTTTTTTTAATTTGGCTTATTTTAAATGTTGTTAATACATGCCTAAAAAATTCCTTAAACACATAGGTTGCAAGGTCATGCAGTGAAAAGTTTGGAAATGGCTGGCAACCTTCAGTCTTGATTGTGTGCCTCCCCCGCCACCCGTACATTTGCATTATGATACAATCTCTAACTACATGATCACAGGTTTCAGAGTAGCAGCCGTGTTAGTCTGTATTCGCAAAAAGAAAAGGAGTACTTGTGGCACCTTAGAGACTAACAAATTTATTAGAGCATAAGCTTTCGTGAGCTACAGCTTATGCTCTAATAAATTTGTTAGTCTCTAAGGTGCCACAAGTACTCCTTTTCTTTTTACATGATCACAGTGCTATTTTTTCCACAGGACCCCTGCCTCATTTACAGAATGGACTGTGCTCTGATTAAGTTATGATTTAATTACAGGATGATTGTCCAAAAATTGCAGCTGAGTTACAGACAAACCACAGAAAATCACGGAAAAGTAATAATAGACCTTATTATTTGTGGTAATAAGGTCCATTATTTTGTGTGTGTGTGTGATTTTTCTGCAGTTGGCCGCCCAGAGCTGAGAGTGAGGGTCCCTGCTGTCAAAATTGTGATGGAAGTCTAATGCTTTGGGATCTGCAATTGCCACAATATCGCAAATTAAGTAGAGCCTTAGTTATTATCAGTTTGCCTTTTTACATTACAGGACTTCCAAAGAAACACAAATATTAAATTTAAAGAATAAAATGAGATTTAAAGTTCCAGATATAATCATATCAAGAGAATGAGGTACAGTTACCACTCTTACCTTTAACTCCCAGCATACATCTCAAGATGTTTTATTGCATGGGGAGGAATCCAAAAGACACTTGAGTGTGAATCATGGATACATTTCATTATCTTCAGATTAGCTTCTGAAGAGCTATTCTGTTTCACTGTATCAATTTGCAGCATAGAAATATTAAGTGGATCTTTGATGCAGTGACTTTACAGTGATTATGATGTATTATGTCACCAGAGCTATTTTGCTGTTAATATGGATATAATCCATACTTTATATTTTGAAGAATGAGACAGACAAGGTGAGTGAGGTAATATTTTTTTTTATTGGACCAACTTTTGATGGTGAGAGAGACCAGCTTTTGAACTTGCACAGGTTTGGGAAACATACTCAGTGTGTCGCAGCTGACTATAAGATGGAGCAGATTGTTTAGCAGAAGTAGTTGACACATTTTAAGGGACCATTCAAGGTGAAAGGAGGAATTGGCAGCTGGGCGGGCTGTTAGTGAGTTATAGATTGTTGTAATAAACAATAAATCCAGTGTGTAGATTCAGTCCATAATTTTGAGTGTCTAGCAGAGTTATGAATTTAAGCTCCCAGGCTCATCTTTTGAAAGTGTTTTGCAAGTTTCCGTTGAGAATGAGGACTGATAGGTCAGATATAGAGTGATAGCTTTGTCAAAAGAGTTCAGCCAGTGGTATTTTTGTCTTTTATCATTTTCCTGGGTGAGTTCACTCAAGAGCATAGTGATTGTCTGGTTTCACCCACATAGTTGTTGTTAAGGCATTTAGTGCACTGGATGAGATACACCACATGTTGTGATAGGCATTGGTAGGACCCAACAGAAGTTGGCCTAGAAAAAGATATTACCTCACCCACTTTGTTTCTCTAATATCTTGCCACTGACATGGTTACAACAATACTGCATATTTTAAAGAATGTCCTATAGAAAGCAAAATGGGCTTAATTCAACTCCCACTGAAGTCAACAGTAATGTTTCCATTGACAACAGTGGGGATTGAATCAAGTCCATTATGTGCTTGCAATACCTAGTTTTCAGCATTTGAAGAAAAAAAGTGTTGAGAAGCAGATGGAAGGGAAGGGAACTATTGCTGGCAAGGTCTCCAGATAGCTGCCCCATAATGCAGAGTGGGCTGAACAGGCAGTACTTCCCTTAGCTGCTGTGTTGGGTTTAACCAAATAGGTGATGCTGGTATTCTAGGAAAACTGGGGTCTTCGATTTTTACGGAGAAGGGCCTATGGAGGAAGCAGCCAGAGTGGATTGCTCTTGGGACACAGTCTCCTTGGACAGGAGGGGAGGGTTGAGCATACAGTATTTACATTCATTGTTGCCTTACTGCTGCTGTTTCTTCAGTTGGCTTTGAGCACTGGCCCTTACTTGGTCACTCCTGTCCTATTGATGAACTTGGACCCAGAAGCCATAAATATGTGTTAAGTTATTAAAGAGCAACAACATTAAAAAAGAACTCCATCTTGTAACTTTTGCAGTTGCAAATCTCATCCTCTAACCTCCCTGCCATCTCTTTGTCTTATGTTTGGGCAGACACTATTCTTTTGAATTTTTTCTTAAACACCAACCATGCTTATGGTGCTTCAGAAATAACAGACAGACCATGTCAAATAAATAAATAAATATATATAATATATTAAAATGTGTTACTTTTTTGGAATTGCAGGGTTTTGTGGAGACTAATATTGCTAATGTTCTATGTTATATTTTTTTCTTGGTACTAAACATTTTAAAAATTAAGTTCATTCATAGATTCATAGATACTAAGGTCAGAAGGGACCCTTCTGATCATCTAGTCCAACCTCCTGCACAACACAGGCCACAGAATCTCACCCACCCACTCCTAAGAAAAACCTCACCTATGTCTGAGCTATTGAAGTCCTCAAATCGTGGTTTAAAGACTTCAAGGAGCAGAGAAGCCTCCCTCAAGTGACCCGGGCCCCATGCTACAGAGGAAAGTGAAAAACCTCCAGGGCCTCTTCCAATCTGCCCTGGAGGAAAATTCCTTCCCGACCCCAAACATGGCGATCAGCTAAACCCTGAGCATATGGGCAAGATTCACCAGCCAGATACTACAGAAAATTCTTTCCTGGGTAACTCAGATCCCATCCATCTAATGTCCCATCTCAGGGGATTAGGCCTATTTACCCTGAATATTTAAAGATCAATTAATTACCAAAAACTACATTATCCCATAATACCCTTTCCTCCATAAACTTATCAAGTAGAATCTTAAAACCAGATAGATCTTTTGCCCCCACTGCTTCCCTTGGAAGGCTATTCCAAAACTTCACTCCTCTGATGGTTAGAAACCTTCGTCTAATTTCAAGTCTAAACTTCCTGGTGGCCAGTTTATACCCATTTGTTCTCGTGTCCACATTGGTGCTGAGCTTAAATAATTCCTCTCCATCTCCTGTATTTATCCCTCGGATATATTTATACAGAGCAATCATATCTCCCCTCTGCCTTCTTTTAGTTAGGCTAAACAAGCCAAGCTCCTTAAGTCTCCTTTCATAAGACAAGTTTTCCATTCCTCGGATCATCCTAGTAGCCCTTCTCTGTACCTGCTCCAGTTTGAATTCATCCTTTTTAAACATGGGAGACCAGAACTGCACACAATATTCCAGGTGAGGTCTCACCAATGCCTTGTATAATGGTACTAAAACCTCCTTATCACTACTGGAAATGCATTACAAAACTCCTCCTGATGCATTACAAAACCGCATTAGCTTTTTTCACATCCATATCACATTGGCAGCTCATAGTCATCCTATGATCAAACAATACTCCAAGGTCCTTTTCCTCTTCTGTTACTTCTAATTGATGCGTCCTCAACTTATAACTAAAATTCTTGTTATTGATCTCTAAATGCATAACCTTGCACTTCTCACTATTAAATTTCATCCTATTACTATTACTCCATTTTACAAGGTCATCCAGATCCTCCTGTATAATATCCCGATCCTTCTCTGAATTGGCAATACCTCCCAGCTTTGTATCATCTGCAAACTTTATTAGCACACTCCCACTTTTTGTGCCCAGGTCAGTAATAAAAAGATTAAATAAGATTGGTCCCAAAACCGATCCCTGAGGAACTCCACTAGTAACCTCCTTCCAGCCTGACAGTTCGCCTTTCAGTAGGACCCGTTGTAGTCTCCTGCAGCTTTCATTTAAAGTAATCTCAGGCCTCCTCTACCTTTAGATCCATAAATTCTGCAGTTCAATCCACTTCCCTAACCAATTTCCTTACTTTGTAAAAGTCAGTCGTTTTGAAATCAAAAACTCTAGTTGCAGATTTATTTTCGTTAATCCTTCCATTCAGTTTGAATTGAATTAGCTCATGATCACTTGAACCAAGATTATCCCCTACAACCATTTCTTCTATGACGTCCTCGCTACTCACCAAAATTAAATCTAAAATGGCATCCCCTCTAGTCGGTTCAGCAACTGCTTGATGAAGGAATCCATCAGCTATCGCATCTAGGAAAATCTTAGCCCTATTATTATTACTAGCACTGGTCCTACAGTCTATGTCTGGGTAGTTTAAAGACCAATAGTGAAAGGTTCTATAGCCATATAAAAAAAATTCATAGGAAGGAGTTGTAGACCAAGATGGATGAGCAAGCATCTTAGAGAGGTGATTAAGAAGAAGCAGAAAGCATACAGGGAGTGGAAGATGGGAGGGATCAGCAAGGAAAGCTACCTTATTGAGGTCAGAACACGTAGGGATAAAGTGAGACGGGCTAAAAGTCGAGTAGAGTTGGGCCTTGCAAAGGGAATAAAAACCAATAGTGAAAGGTTCTATAGCCATATAAATAAGAAGAAAACTAAAAGAAGAAGTGGGGCCGCTTAACACTGAGGATGGAGTGGAGGTTAAAGATAATCTAGGAATGGCCCAATATCTAAACAAATACTTTGCCTCAGTCTTTAATAAGGCTAAAGAGGATCTTAGGGATAACGGTAGCATGACAAATGGGAATGAGGATATGGAGGCAGATATTACCATATCTGAGGTAGAAGCGAAACTGAAACAGCTTAATGGGACTAAATCGGGGGGCCCAGATAATCTTCATCCAAGAACATTAAAGGAATTGGCACCTGAAATTGCAAGCCCATTAGCAAGAATTTTTAATGAATCTGTAAACTCAGGAGTAGTACCAAATGATTGGAGAATTGCTAATATAGTTCCTATTTTTAAGAGAGGAAAAAAAGTGACCCGGGTAACTACAGGCCAGTTAGTTTGACGTCTGTAGTATGCAAGGTCCTGGAAAAAATTTTGAAGGAGAAATTAGTTAAGGACATTGAAGTCAATGGTAAATGGGACAAAATACAACATGGTTTTACAAAAGGTAGATTGTGCCAAACCAACCTAATCTCCTTTTTTGAAAAAGTAACCAATTTTTTAGATAAAGGAAATGCGGTGGATCTAATTTACCTAGATTTCAATAAGGCATTTGATACCGTGCCACATGGGGAATTATTAGTTAAATTGGAGAAGATGGGGATCAATATGAACATCAAAAGTTGGATAAGGAATTGGTTAAAGGGGAGACTGCAACGGGTCCGACTGAAAGGCGAACTGTCAGGTTGGAGGGAGGTTACCAGTGGAGTTCCTCAGGGATCGGTTTTGGGACCAATCTTATTTAATCTTTTTATTACTGACCTGGGCACAAAAAGTGGGAGTGTGCTAATAAAGTTTGCAGATGATACAAAGCTGGGAGGTATTGCCAATTCAGAGAAGGATCGGGATATTATACAGGAGGATCTGGATGACCTTGTAAAATGGAGTAATAGTAATAGGATGAAATTTAATAGTGAGAAGTGTAAGGTTATGCATTAGGGATTAATGACAAGAATTTTAGTTATAAGTTGGGGACGCATCAATTAGAAGCAACGGAAGAGGAGAAGGACCTTGGAGTATTGGTTGATCATAGGATGACTATGAGCTGCCAATGTGATATGGCTGTGAAAAAAGCTAATGCGGTTTTGTAATGCATCAGGAGAGGCATTTCCAGTAGGGATAAGGAGGTTTTAGTACCGTTATACAAGGCACTGGTGATACCTCACCTAGAATACTGTGTGCAGTTCTGGTCTCCCATGTTTAAAAAGGATGAATTCAAACTGGAGCAGGTACAGAAAAGGGCTACTGGGATGATCTGAGGAATGGAAAACTTGTCTTATGAAAGGAGACTTAAGGAGCTTGGCTTGTTTAGCCTAACTAAAAGAAGGTTGAGTGGAGATATGATTGCTCTCTATAAATACAGGAGAGGGAGAGGAATTATTTAAGCTCAGCACCAATGTGGACACGAGAATAAATGGGTATAAACTGGCCACCAGGAAGTTTAGACTTGAAATTAGATGAAGATTTCTAATCATCAGAGGAGTGAAGTTTTGGAATAGCCTTCCAAGGGAAGCAGTGGGGGCAAAAGATCTATCTGGTTTTAAGATTCTACTCGATAAGTTTATGGAGGAGATGGTATGATGGGATAATGTGATTTTTGTAATTAATTGATCTTTAAATATTCAGGGTAAATAGGACTAATCCCCTGAGATGGGATATTAGATGGATGGGATCTGAGTTACCCAGGAAAGAATTTTCTGTAGTATCTGGCTGGTGAATCTTGCCCATATGCTCAGGGTTTAGCTGATCGCCATGTTTGGGGTCGGGAAGGAATTTTTCTCCAGGGCAGATTGGAGAGGTCCTGGAGGTTTTTTGCCTTCCTCTGTAGCATGGGGCACGGGTCACTTGAGGGAGGCTTCTCTGCTCCTTGAAGTCTTTAAACCACGATTTGAGGACTTCAATAGCTCAGACATAGGTGAGGTTTTTCTTAGGAGTGGGTGGATGAGATTTTGTGGCCTGCGCTTTGCAGGAGGTTGGACTAGATGATCAGAATGGTCCCTTCTGACCTTAGTATCTATGAAAAGCACAGCTGTCTTTGGGTGTCTTGGATGTCTTCAACTGTTCCTGGTCCACTGATGGCTTTGTAGATTAAGAACAATGCTTTGAATTGGCACTGGAAGTAAATTTGAGATTAATGAGGTGTGTAGAGAATCAGTGTGCTGTACTCTGTGGCTTGCCTTCATGAAGAGGTATGCTGCTCATTTTGCACAAACAGGTGGTGACAAATGTTTGGATAACTCTGAGTAGATCCTTAATCAATAGGAAATCAGACAATCTTGTAGAAAGCTAAAGGAGGAAGACTGCATTTCTGCCACTGTTGCTATTTGGGCATCCAGGGTTAGTGAGGAGTTCACCAGAACCCCCAAAGGTTTATATTTTTTTACTGATAATGAGTTGTCAAGGTTCCTTCCCCACTCTGAACTCTAGGGTACAGATGTGGGGACCTGCATGAAAAACCCCCTAAGCTAATTTTTTTCCAGCTTAGGTTTAACCTTTTGCCCTTGGACTTTATTGCTGCCACCACCAAGTGTCTAACAAATATATAACAGGGAAAGAGCCCGCTTGGCAACTTCTTTCCCCCTCCCCCCAAATCTTCCCCAATGCCCCCTTTCCTGGGGAAGGCTTGATAAATATCCTCACCGATTTGCATAGGTGAACACAGATCCAAACCCTTGCATCTTAAGAACAATGAAAAAGCAATTGGGTTCTTAAAAGAAGAATTTTAATTAAAGAAAAAGTAAAAATCACCTCTGTAAAATCAGGATGGTAAATACCTTACAGGGTAATTGAATTCAAAACATAGAGAATGCCTCTAGGCAAAACCTTAAGTTACAAAAAGACACAAAAACAGGAATAATACATTCCATTCAGCACAGCTTATTTTATCAGCCATTTAAACAAAACAGAAACTAACACATATCTAGCTAGATTACTTACTAAGTTCTAAGACTCCATTCCTTTTCTGTTCCTGGCAAAACAACACACAGACAGAAAGAACCTTTGTTTCTCCTCCCCCCCCCAGCTTTGAAAGTATCTTGTCTCCTCATTGGTCATTTTGGTCAGGTGCCAGCAAGGTTATCCTAGCTTCTTAACGCTTTACAGCTGAAAGGGTTTTTCCTCTGGCCAGGAGGGATTTAAAGTGTTTATTCTTCCCTTTTATATTTATGACATGAGTGAAGTGTGCAGATAATATGGATTTGCTTAGATTGACACCAGAAGGTAATCTAAGAATTATGGAGCCAAATGAGGTAAAGGGTAATATAGGGTAAATATGTGGAAAACCTTCTTATTGAGACTCAATCTCCCCTCAATACAAGTGCATTTAAATCTGTTAGACTGTGTAAGAATCCCGAAGGAAAGTGATGGAAGCAATGTTACCTGAAACAAGATTGGACAAAACTCAAGAAAATATATTGTGACATCAATCCTGAAACAGCAAGAAGCAGAACTAGATGGCTAACAAGTCTTTTTCCATTTCTGACTGGTTATTATAAATACTTAGGTGAAAACACAATATGCAAGGAAAGGTTTTAATTAAATCTTCAAAATGCACTTAATTTTCAAAAAAATGTTAGTTACCATTAACTTTAGAGACTTGTGATCCTAAGGCACTTCTCAACATACTTATAATTTCAGCTTTATCTATATTCAATGAGTTGTGGCTTCAATGGTGAAAGAGCACAAGGTGTCTTTAGTCAAAACTTGATATTGAGGGGGATAGAGAAGAACATATGCTTTAAAATCAGAAATTAGTTTTATATCTTGGCTCCAACCAAGGGCAGCGGGTGGGGGACCTCTACCCTGAATTGAAATACTGGCTTTTCTGTAAAGATTTGCTGCTTTTCCCTGAGCTGCAGCAACTTCAAAGGGTCTGTTGGCATTAGCACAGCTTGGGTGGAAGCAGCCAACAGTTTGTTGAATATTTGTACAGGCTTTCTAATCCCACGAGGGCCCTTTGCTGTTTTATATGCAAATATAATGAATGATTAAATGAACAGAAAAAACATGAAACATATTCTAAATATATTGTTCCGCAAATAGATTATTTCAGATCGTTGTCAGTCCCAATTGAATACCAGTGTGGTGATTATTAGTTAATTTCCGGTTTGAGAGATTATAATCACATAGTTGGAATCCAATCAGGTTGCATGGTACATCTTCTTTTTTTTTTTTTTTTACAATGGAATCTATTTAAGTGCATTTAAGTGTAATATATATGTTTATTATAGAGGGGCACTGATTACAAACACATTGTGTTATGTATGACAAGTTTTCTTTCTAATACCCTATTTTCTTAACTTCAGATTTGGTATTTCTCTTTCTTGGTTTCTGCTTAAAGAAGAATTTTGGGGAAAAGTTTGAGGGGAAAAAATTAATCTGTTTCGGAGTACAAAGAGAGTGGGGATAAAATACTTACTGAGACTTTAATGTCTCCATTGTGGAAGCAGCTGGGGGTAAAGTTGGAATTTGGCAGAGAAAGATCCCCATTGAGGATAACTGATTTGGAGTCTTCCAATGAAAATTCTTTTTTCCACATCCCAGAGTTAAAGTGGTACACCTCCTTCCAGCACAGCTCTGCCTCAGATATGCCTGGAGCATACTGCAAATATTTTATTAACTATTGGGGCAATTTTTATTTTGCACATACTTACAGGACGGATCACCCTAAACATCAAACATAAGCTTTGGAAAGCAAAGAAATGCCAATAGGTGGAGCCATAGCTTTTATGCTATTGCAGCAGGTGTTTATCTACTTGTTTCAGTGCATTCCAAGGGAAACTTGCAGTTCTGATAAATGAAGCATTAAACATCTCTAGGTTGCAGACATGTTAAATATGTGTTAGAGTAGTCCAAACATTATAATTTTATGTAAGTCTTTCTGCAAAGAAAGCAATAACAAGAACAGATAACCTGGATTCCAGAAATCTAGCAACAGAACTCCATATTTCTCCTCACCCTTTAGAAATAGGGGAAGATACTTTAGTGCACATCAAATAAGAGACAGATAAAGTCATAGATAGATAGAAGATCAGGGTTGGAAGGGACCTCAGGAGGTCATCTAGTCCAACCCCCTGCTCAAAGCAGGACCAATCCCCAATTTTTGCCCCGACCCCTAAATGGCCCCCTCAAGGATTGAACTCACAACCCTGGGTTTAGCAAGCCAATGCTCAAACCACTGAGCTATCAAGTCCAAAGCCCATTTTAGTCAATGGAAGTCTCCCCAGTTACTTAGTGGGCTTTGGTTCAGCCCTTGAGAGAGCGAGTAGCATAGGCAAGTGACCGTATGTTATCCTATTGAGTTCTGCTAATGCTCATTAATGAATATCATCTCTATATTGAATTGTGTATGTGTGTGGATGCATTGGTTGAGATTTTCAAAATAGTGCAGGGATACAGTTACATTACATTCATTAATGTAAGATGTCTGTCTACATCCTTACACAGCTTTGAAAATCTCGGTCATTTTCATTCAGGATTAAATTGAGGCTAAAACTCATTTAATTTAGAGCTCGTGCTGTGAACCTTTTCCTAATGCCATTTAGTAGTGGCATGTTTCTATGGGAAATAATTTCTGTATTTTTGGGCCCTGTGAGTGCCGAGTAAATTTAGCCCCTTGGCTTGAATGGTGGAGGACTGATGGGAATATACTACCTATCAATCATAAGGAACTTCTGTGTCCCCCATTACTGTAATAACTGAGTTATCATGATTTTTAATGTTTGTCCTCACAACAACACTTCGATGTTGGAAAGTGCTATTATTCCCATTTTACAGGTGGGGAACTGAGGCACAAAGACACTAATGACTTGCTTGCAGTCGCACAAGAAGTCTGTGGCAGGACAGATAGAATCTGACTTTTCCAACTGCTAGGCTAGCACCCAAATCACAGAACCATTCTTCCTTTCTAAGGATCATCTTTTTCATGTCTCATCATGATGTGAAGGAGATTGTTCTAGGACTGGCTCTAGCAGAATGATTTCTTGTGAGGGGAAAAAAGAGGATTTTTCATTTTCTTTTTATGCCTTTTGAGTTGCATTTTTTTAATGTTGGCACAGCTCACCAGAGCAGTGGATGAGCATCCTGTAAGTGTGACTGCATTGCTGAGAATTCATTTGACTTTCATATCACTGCAATGTAATTCACAATGATTAATACATTTAGCATTTGTTGACTATGAGATAACCCTCTATAGATGTGCTCCTGCAGCTGTACATAAGTATCTGCAGGAGAAGAGGGTCGATAAAGATTTATTTGCAAGGGTCCTTTTACCACTTTTTTAACAAGCAGCTTTTGGTGGCTGTTTATGACTTTGGCAGAGCTGTGGGCTCTCTCCTAGGACTACTCACATTTTAGCGAACAGGTGTCTTGCACATTGCTTTATTTGTAAATTAAGAGTAAACTTCACAGTCTGTCCACTGTGTATTTTGAATCACTCCAGCTGAGTGTTGCTAGCAATAGCCAGTTGCTTTGAGAAAAGAGGACACTTTTTTAAAATATTTTCTTACTTGAAAGTCCTTGGGAGTAGTAATCTTGGTATGTTTAGTACTTGGTTTTTACAAACAGGTCTCCTTTCCTGCTGCCTCTCTTACTTTATTTCATGTAGTGCTCTATGGGAAACTGACTTTCCTGTATTCAGTTGAAATAATTATCCTTCTAATTATTGCCTGTTTTTAAGCAGAATGCCCAAAGGTTGCTAAAGCAGCTAGATGTACAGGAACAAGGGAAAGCAGAAAGCAATAATAACCCTCAAAATAATCTTAAATTCCTTTCTCTTAGTTGATTGAAAAGGAGAATCAGTTATGAGCTGATTAAAACAAAAAATATAAAAATGTAAAAAACATAAGTTGAAAACTTTGAAAACCTAGTTGAGTAGAGTGCATTTGGAGAGCAAGACATCCCAGTAAAGAGAAAATTGGAAATTCTAAGCTTTTGAGCTACAAAATTATGACCAAAAAATTATTAGAACACTATAAGTGTTTTTTTTTTAAATATTGCCTCAAGTTGTAAGTTTGAGGCATCTTTTTATTTCTACAATTGGATAAATCAAACAAAGATAGATTTTACTAAATAATAAAGGGTTCTGTATCATCTGAACAGTGCTAGGAACTGGGAACAAATCAGAAAAGCAAAACAAAAAAATCCCTCAGTGCTAGTGTGAAACAGTAAAATGCAATTTGTATAATCATCTGGGAGTTCAGGTGCTCATTGAAAGCTTTTCTGAGTTGTTAAAGGCTCCTCTGAGACCTCCTTTCCCTCTGCCTCTCCCTCTTTGATTTTCTAATAGTACCCTGGCTTTTTTTCCTTCAAAACAGGGCTGGCTCCCTTCCATCCTGCACTCTCATGGAACAATATATTTGGTCTTATGGGTTGCACACACACTCTAAGTGGCAGGAGCTTGAGGAAAAAGGCCTCTAATGTGAATGGAAGGCCAGGTTCTGGTGGAACTTCTAGTGTCTTCTCCCTCTTTCCATGCACCAAGAATCTCTAAGGGGTAGGCCATAATGGAGGCATACTTTCTCACTTTTCTTTACCCTTTTTTGTAGGCAGTAGCAGCAAAAGCCAGAGTGGTCTGGTGGGGTCCAGCAGGTCTGACAAAATCTCTGCTGGATCATATGTTAATTCATTGCTTCCCTACAAGTGCCTGTATCAGTGAGTTTTCAGTCAAGCATAAAGCACATTTTAAAGTTGTTCTCTTCTGATGAAATCTGGTGGAAGGCAGGCAGTAGCAAGGGTGTCCCTCTGTGATATAGATATATATGATGGTGTCCCCTGAATAGATATGTGGACAGAGTTGGCAATGGGCTTTGGTGCAAGGATAGTGTTAGTGGTTTAGTTGTGTGGTGTGTGGTTGCTGGTGAGTATTTGTTTCAAGTTGGGGGGCTGTCTGTAAGCAAGGACTGGCCTGTCTCCCAAGATCTGTGAGAGTGATGGGTCATCCTTCAGGATAGGTTGTAGATCCTTTATGATGCGTTGGAGAGGTTTTAGTTGGGGGCTAAAGGTGATGGCTAGTGGCGTTCTGTTGTTTTCTTTGTTGGGCCTGTCCTTTAGTAGGTGACTTCTGGGTACTCTTCTGGCTCTGTCAATCTGTTTCTTCGCTTTAGCAGGTGGGTACTGTATTTGTAAATATGCTTGATAGAGATCTTGTAGGTGTTTGTCTCTGTCTGAGGGATTGGAGCAAATGCGGTTGTATCGTAGAGCTTGGCTGTAGACAATGGATCGTGCGGTGAGATCTGGGTGAAAGCTGGAGGCATGTAGGTAGGAATAGCGGTCAGTAGGTTTCCGATATAGGGTGGTGTTTATGTGACCATCGCTTACTAGCACCGTAGTGTCCAGGAAGTGGATCTCTTGTGTGGACTGGTCCAAGCTGAGGTTCATGGTGGGATGAAAATTGTTGAAATCATGGTGGAATTCCTCCAGGGCTTTTTTTCCATGGGTCCAGATGATGAAGATGTCATCAATGTAGCGCAAGTAGAGTAGGGGCATTAGGGGACGAGAGCTGAGGAAGCGTTGTTCTAAGTCAGCCATAAAAATGTTGGCATACTGTGGGGCCATGTGGGTACCCATCCCAGTGCCGCTGATTTGAAAGTATACATTGTCCCCAAATGTGAAATAGTTATGGGTGAGGACAAAGTCACAAAGTTCAGCCACTAGGTTAGCTGTGACATTATCGGGGATACTGTTCCTGATGGCTTGTAGTCCATCTTTGTGTGGAATGTTGGTGTAGAGGGCTTCTACATCCATAGTGGCCAGGTTGGTGTTTTTATGAAGATCACCGATGGACTGTAGTTTCCTCAGGAAGTTAGTGGTGTCTCGAAGGTAGCTGGGAGCGCTGGGAGCGTAGGGCCTGAGGAGGGAATCTACATAGCCAGACAATCCTGCTGTCAGGGTGTCAATGCCTGAGATGATGGGGCGTCCAGGATTTCCAGGTTTATGGATCTTGGGTAGCAGATAGAATACCCCAGGTCAGGGTTCCAGGGGTGTGTCTGTACAGATTTGTTCTTGTGCTTTATCAGGGAGTTTCTTGAGCAAATGCCGTAGTTTCTTTTGGTAACCCTCAGTGGGATCAGAGGGTAATGGCTTGTAGAAAGTGGTGTTGGAGAGCTGCCTAGTAGCGTCTTGTTCATATTCCGACCTATTCATGATGACGACAGCACCTCTTTTGTCAGCCTTTTTGAGTATAATGTCAGAGTTGTTTTGAGGCTGTGGATGGCATTGTGTTCTGCACGGCTTAGCTTATGGGGCAAGTGATGCTGCTTTTCCACAATTTCAGCCCGTGCAAGGTTGTTAATGTCATGTACCTACAGGCATGAATCCATCCCTAAAACAGAAACACACACTACACATTGTCTCTCACCTCTGTGTATACTGGTACCAGATGAGCTATGTCCTTGGGTTGTGTTTTGTGGTGACTTCCCAAGTTTGTGTTGCATTTGGAGTGTGTTTTTTTTTTTCATTTGCTGTTTCAGTAACATAGAATACCTCATCCTGTGAACATAAATAACTGTTGCATATTGGTTAATACTGTATCTGTGGTACCAAAATGCCTGTTGGGGGGAAAAAGTTAGTGCCATTATAGTTATGGATGGTCATAAGAGGTAATGCTAATGCCTTTGGGTATTTGGGGAGGAGGGGAAAACAAAATAGAGTTGCTTTGTCAAGAAAATTGCACTCAGTGCACTAAAAATGGCATCCGTATTTCCGACATGCATTCTCAGAGCATGTGCAATGGCCACATTTGATGAGTCTGTGAATAATATACGGAGTAAAGAGTCCTGCAATAGTTGTTGACACTATATATCATAATGGCTTCAGAGACTTTATAGTCTGTGTCAATAATGCACAAATTTATGTGATAAAGTAGAATGGCTCACAGGAGTCATTAGAAGTAGACATGTGAATAATCCAAGTTTAAAAAGGTGTCCAAATGGTGCTTACAAGGTAAACAGCTATGGCAAAAAATAAAATGTAAAACAAAGAAATAAAATTAACACGTCGCCAGACATAGTATCAATCCATGCAATAGATAAGCCATTACAGTCCAATCAGCCAGTAATATACACTGACTCCTCTCTCCACCTCCAGTGTTAGTGGCCAAATCCAAGCATCACTGAAGTCAGTGAGAATTTGCTCATGACATCAGGGGGACTACGATTTGGCCCCCAGATAACCACATGTGCCTATTAGATTTGCCATGGAGCTCAACAAAAAAGTTAATTACACGTTATACGTGCTGCTGACGCTGCCAGCCTTGATACTCCTTTTGTCTCCTCCTTTCACAAATACATACCTGCCTCCTTTCCATGCCATGCTTTAAGCTTGGAATGTGCTTCCAAAGTCAGGACTCCCCCCTTGACTTTTAATGCTTCCTTGGCCACCATGACCACACAGAATGACATGGTATGCTTTTTAATTAAATGATAAACAAAAGTTTGACCCATTTAGATGCATGTCTCCCTAAACTAAGGGTCCCCATAATCCTATATCTTCTCTTCTTCCTGCTGTATGTTATATCCTCACCTATCTGTCAGGTCCATCATGTAAACTATAAGGGCTAGATGTACATAGGTGCCTAAGTCCAATACATAACACTCAGCTGCCACATAACCCTGAAGGCTCCTAAACACCTACAGGTGTCAATGTTTCAACCAATATGAATGCAACAAGCTGCCTGAGTTCTGATGCTGACAAGCTGCTTAGAGTTTAGGCATGCTCCGAGCATGCCTACCAGATTGGGCCTTTTAGAAAAGAGAGCTGGGGCAAGCAGGTTGGGTCTAGATTGGGGAAAGATGACAAGTCTGACTCTCCCAAGGTCCAGATGAGTGCCCTCATCACTGAGTTGCAAAGTCTTTTTCCTCTGGCCCAGTGAATATTTAATTCTTCATACAAGGTGGAACATCTCCAGCAGGAGAGATTGAGAGTCCTGCCCCAGAATAACCAATAGTCTGGTGTTCAGGGCACTCTCCTGGCGTGTGGGAGACCTGGGTTCAAGGTCCCTGAATCAGGCAGAACAGGAATTTGAATCTGGATGTTTCACAGCCTGGTGGTTAACTACAATGGGGTGGGTGTTTCTCTAGTTTTTCATCATTCCTAAGCACACCATACCTTCCCTCTGCATTTCACTTCTGCTTAGCTTAGGTGGCTTTTGCTTAGCTTGCTGGCTTCTGAAGATCCTTGTCTTTGGCTCCTAACTGTCCCCTGCATTGTATGAGGAACCTGGTTGATTAACTCAGGGCTGAGGATATGCCTAGCACAATTGCTCTTTATTAGTGTTTTCGCCTAGGGACAATTGTCACCTGTGAAAAATTGTGCAGATAAATCCTTCAAATCCCCCCTTTGATTTGGTGGTAGAATTTTAACAAGATGGCATGCAAACCTCCCTTCCAGCTCATCACGGAGTAACTTTGTTTTTAACATAGCTATAAATAGACACCAATCGTTATGATTAATCTTCAGTCCTAACCTCAGAT
Source organism: Dermochelys coriacea (assembly GCF_009764565.3). Classification (NCBI taxonomy): domain Eukaryota; kingdom Metazoa; phylum Chordata; order Testudines; family Dermochelyidae; genus Dermochelys; species Dermochelys coriacea. The sequence continues at coordinate 201,661,490 of NC_050069.1, forward strand.
AAAACATGTCTATCGGACCAAAGCCAGACTTCAACCAGATTTTCTAAATGGTCTGAAATTTTAGTAGTTTGCAGCACATATAGGCCTTTTTTAACCTGAACTGAAATGATATGAACATTTATTTTTAATTTTTTTTATGGAGATCTTAATGCAGCCAACAACTGAGAGAGAGATTTAACAGGAGTCTAAATGTTTCTTGACTTACTCAATAGACTTCAAATCCTATAAAAGTGAATTGTCCCACTGTACCTACTAGGGTCAGCCTGCCCTGGACTGAAATGAACAAGATTCTATCAGTTAGCAGCTTTCAAGTTCAATGCATTTCCAAGGCTTAAGTGTTGCAAGGCTGAATTCTTGAATAGAATGAAAACATTCTGAAACTGTTCAGGAGGTAAATCCTGACACTGCCACTTTTCCATTACTGCTTAGTTCAACACATTGTTTAACTCTTCCTCCAAATGTTCTCTGGATCCTGAAATCAGCATCAAACGGAAAAGCAGCATGGTGAGGACGGCATTCTACATCTCTCACAGCTGCAGAACACTTTTTTTTTTTTCCAACTTACCCTCCAAACAGTTGAGTCTCTAAATTGGTATCACAGTAGGTGACATGGCTTAGGAGAGTACATCTCTCATAGTATTAAATTGCCTATTTCCCTAAACACAAGATTAAAATACAAATGTTTTCTGGCATTTAGTGGAGCCTATGGAGCAGAAGTGTGAAAATAAGTCCTTGTACAATCATTATCAACCTGGGCTCTTACTTTACTTACCACTGACACTTCTGGAAGTGGTAGTTTCTTGAAATGCTGTGTGTACTTTATGGAAACAAAAGGATAGAATCAGTCTCTCTGATAATGGTTTGATTCAAGACTGATGAACAATGCCCTAGGATACAGGTTCAGAAGAGGTGAGGATAATTTCTGGGACTCTGCTCATTACTGTAATTAGTCATGCTGGACTTGGATGATCTTGATCTTCCTTCAGACTAATAAAAAGCTAAAGATGGTTTCTTGGTCTGTATTTCAGGGAGCCTACATCAGTAGCTATTATGACGGTCTCTGATATCATAGTGAGGATCTGGGTGCCACTTCAGTTTAATCTCAAATCCATTTGTTACTTCCATTTCACTAGCTCATATCAGGAGAAAAAATAAATGGGCCCTACACTAAAGCTTCCAACACTGTTAGCTTCTTGTAGGAGAAATACATTTGCAATTGGTCCCTCGTGATACAGGTATGGAAGGAATCATCTGGTACTTAAGGAATGGGATTCAAAAGATGACCCTCTTTGTTAAAGGGCTTTGTAAACACAGTAGTATTGGAAGCAGAATAGGCCCACTAAGTAGAGGGATGAAACTGAGACTCAAATCACTTGAAATACCGAACTCTCTTTAAAGGCTGTTCTTTAAGAAGAAAAATAAGCAAAAAGAAATTTGGACAATTTGGAAATAATGATTTTGTATTGCTAAAAAAGTAGGTAAGGGCATACTTGAAGGGACTTGAGCATATACAGGGCTAATTGGTGTGTTTGAATGATATGCATTCTACAGTCTTAAGGAAATTAGCTATCTCTGACCATTATTTCTGAAGTCACAGTAAATTAGGCAGGAATTGGGGGGGAAACGCTTATAGTCTCAAATAGAAAAAGTGGTGTTATGCTGTGTATAAGAAAAATGACCATTTATATCATTGTTGCCACCACTGTTATACAATTGCAACAAAGCTTGCATTGCAGAAAGTATCTTGCATATAAGGTATCAATGGAAAAGTTATGATTATCTCGTGTATATGCCTGTATCATCCTTGTATCTGAAATTATGAATATTGGCTATGTTCTTGTATCTTAAATATGTGTTGTGTTCCTGGATGATATTATCCAGATAGATTTACATCAGGGCTAAACAACTATGTGTTGATGTTCCATTAAGGACATTCAGCTCACAATGGGCCATTGAAGAAATTCATCCTGCCCAGTAAACCTTTCTTGCAGATGCCTCAGAAACAGTATGTGTAATAGCTGCCCTGTGAGTCAGCAAAGCATGTAAGGACATGCGAGAAGGACATGTGATCCTGGACACAATCTTGAGCCAGTAACTTTCCATGTACCTGGGCTGTGGGCTTTGTTTGGGACAGTAAATTTCCATGCACATATATAAGACACCTGACATGCCTCCATTTTGCCTTTTTCCTGCTCTGATTCTCTGGACTGTGGATTTACAACTAAAAGGACTATTTTGAACTATGGAATGAGGACCTTTCAGTCTTTCGGAAGTTACCAGAGAGACTTTTGTAGACAGCAGCCTATTCCATCACTGCAACAAGCCTGATATAAGGACTTTCCCATTATTTGTATGTATATGATCTATTAACCATTCATAACTCTTTTATTTTCTTTTATTAATACATCTTTAATTAGTTTATTAAGATTGGCTGACAGTGTGGTGGTTGGGTAAGATCTGAGATATATATTGACCTGGGGGTAAGTGTTTGATCCTTTGGGATTAATAAGAACCTTACATATAGCAAAATGGGTTTTCAGTAACCCCTCACTATATGAGACCAGTTTATCTGGATGGAAGCCAAGGACTGGAATGCCTAAAGGGGACTGTGTTTGGCTTCTGGTTAACCAGTGTGGTACTTCAGAAGCTCTTTTGTTACTGGCTTGGTGAATCTTATTGGTGAATAAACCACCAGGAGGTGGATTTGGTGGATTGTCTGCCCTGGCCCTTGCAGTCTGCCCTGTGTGTGGCATTCTCAGTGTGGTCCATCCAAGGCAAAGTGTGAGTTAGGCAGCTGGCATCCTATAAAATGACTTTCCTTGTAAAATAATCGAACAAATATTATTTTTAAAATGTTTCTGAGCATCTAGAGAAGAACAGAACCCTGTGCAGTAAGAATCATGGATTTCTAAAGAACAAGCAATCCTAGACAAACTTGATTATTTTTTAAAGTTTTTTCACAATCACAAAGCACCAGATTGTGCTACCCTTACTCATTTGGAGTAGCACACTACCACGTAAATAGTCCCATTGATTCCAGTGGGACTATTTGAAAATTTAAGGTACTACTATGCATGATATTACAATCTGTCAGAGTGCAGAATATTCTCCTAAGGGAAGGGGCAAAGGCCTATTACTTGAGACTTGGGAATGTACTATACAGAAAAAAACTCTGCACTTTCTTCTGTCTCTAGTTTATTTCTATGGCTCTCTGGTGAGCTCAGGGGAGGAGCATGGAAAAGGATTAATTAGGAGTAATATAGTATATCTCAGTAATTAGGAATATTAAAATTGAAGTACTGAAGTAGACCAATTGCATTCTAATATGCTGACACTCATAGTGGTCTCTGTTGGATACTTCAAAGACCATGTCTGTAATGCATCTGTCCATTTCTTCAGTATGGTATCCCATGCTTGACCAGAGAGTAAGCCTCTGTAACTATTCTCATTTGTTTGACTGCAGATTCTGTTCATGGGGCAAATACTGAAATCACTATTCAGTTTTTACTCTGACAAAGCTCTCATTGACATCAAATGATGATTTACTTGACTATGGACTGAATAAGGACCTGGGGACTATGTTCACAAAGATTATTTAGATACAGCTAGAGGTGCCTGGTGGGATTTTCAAAAGCACCTAAGCAGTAGAGCTGAGCAAATAACTGATTCCTCCATTAGGTAGCTGAACCAAAACATAAAAAATATTAAATGGCTTGATTCAAATTGAAAACTTTTTTCCCTGGCTTTCTTTCCAAAAAGAAGAAAACAGAAAAAAAAAATTGTGTAGGTTGATTTGACTCAACATTGCTGAAACAAAATGTCAATTCGAAATGACATTTTTAAACCTCTTTTTGAAAATGTTGAAAGGAAAATAAATGGAAACTGTCAAAAAAAAAATTCATCATATTTTTATTCGGCCAAAACTATTTGCCAGATTTGACATGACTTTGCAAATAGTTTTGATGGCCACGAAACTGCACTTTCTTTGTGAATTTAATATTTGCCAACAGATTGTTTTCTAGCTGTATGAAGCAGGTTAGGCACTTAGCTGTCTAGTGGGATTTGAAAAAAACAACAACAAAAGTTGTTTTTGTTTTTGTTTTGTTTTGTTTTGTTCTTTTTATCTGCCTCTTCAGGTGCCCAAATACATTTGAAAATCTGGCCCTTTAGGATTTGGTCTACTTACTCTTCATCTAATCCTTTTTTACTATAAAGGATATAAAAATGATGTATATGTTGTCATCTTAGTATTTTCTGTATTTTATGTCACCTTCCAAATATAACTTTTATACCTTACTCAGCACTATAGAGAATATGCTACAAGCCCATCTGTTGTGCTAGCCCCTTTGCCTCCTTCAGTTATATACACATTTTTAACAACAGTAAAACCTCATTAATTCTCACTTTGCTATTTTACAAACATGATGATTTTCACAAAATTCAGTAGTCTTGCCACATTTCTTTGGAAAATAAAATGATATAAGAGAGATCTGCAGTGAGGTCTCATAATTGCTAAGACCTCAGAGAAATTCTGTGGTCTGTTATGCAAGAGGTCACACTAAATGGCCACATTCAGGCCTTAAAACCTTAGAATCTACAACTTTTACAAAATTTACTGTTTGCTTGCACATTAGTGTTTGAAATGTAATTAAACCAAACTACAGTTGTCAAAAATGATCAAAATATACTTTCAATACAATATCCTTGATTTGGTTTTCTACCAGGTTAGCTTGCTTATTTGCAAAATTCTGCAATTTACAATGGGTATTTTAGTCACTAGTTTTAGTTAGGAAGATTCCACAGTATCTTCAACACACCCCCTGCTACTTTCAGATAGTTTGCCTATTTTTATTTATTCACGATGCTTTTATTTTTATTTTGTAAGACACAACAGAGGTGCTCTGTGTGCGAACAGCTGTTTGTATTTTTGCCAATACAATTGTAACGTTTTCACACTGGCATTTCCTGCTGTGTCCATTGCTGTCAATGATTTTCATAGTGAGATAAGTCAACTGCCATTGCAAAGTGGTGTTATTTATAAATTAGGATAAAATTAGTGTGTGGATTGACCACAAGACATGTATGGAAGCTGCTATGAGAGTGGTTTAATCAAAATAATAAAGAGTCTTGACACATTTATAAACTAACATTATAGAAATAGGAAATTTAAATTTTAGAATGCTAGTTCCACTGAGAGAAGAATGTTCCCAACACATGTTGTGTAGCTAACACAACCTGTTAGGCACTCCTAACACGTTTTCATCCTCGATGAAACTTTGTCTGATTCTCCTGTGATGCTTTCTGGGGGATCCCTGGGGCCTTGAGGCACATCTGTCCTCAAATCGATCTTCAAATCAATGGGCGTTAGACAGATAGGCACCAGATGGGATTTTCAAAGGCATCTATCTGTCTTTTGGTGCCTAAATAACTTTAAAAATCTGACTCTAAATGACTTCCCCAAAGTTACTCTGAGTAGAACTGGTCCCCTAAATTGATGTCTCCTGTGAGGTTTTGAGAGACAAAGAACTATTTTTCCCCCCAAGGTGTAACTCTACTGAAATCAATGGAGTTAAACCAGGAATTAATAGGGTCCAAAATATTTAAACCAAAAAGAACTTGTCACACTTCAGCTACCAATATGAGATTGTCACAGGGTAGCTGATCCCTGTGTCTAGACTAGGTCCAGTGCCCCTTCGTGGGCCCAATTGATCCAATTAGGGGGCAGGGCTACAGCTGGGGCTATAGAGGACTTTCAGAGGGAAGGAAGGGGAGGAGTTACTAGGACACGCAGTGTCTGAGGAGAGGAACCACAGAGGGATGGAGCTAATTCTCATTGTGGATCCCTGGAACAAGGGACCCAGGTGCTCAGGGTGGTAGCCCTTGAGGCCAGTGACAGGGATCCACTTACTGTATATTTTGGGTGTTAATCTTAAGAAAGTTGTGACTTTTTTTTAGAGATAAAAGTTGTAAGCATTGGTTCTTTTCCGTATCTATTTTGAATATCTGTCCAGTTCTTAAATAGTGATTTGTCACATTTTATGGTTTAAATGAAAAACAGAAAACCTAATTTTCTGTATTAAAGTGAGGCTAACGATACCCATTTCCTGAAGAAATGAATGCTAATTTATGATCTATATTCTTTTGAATTGAATTGTATTCTATCTATAGGTTAGAGTTAGTGGAAGATACTAAAGGGCCTTCCCATTTTTCAAAACTCTTTTAGGTATATAGATGGCTGTCACATTTCTAAGATAACTTAAAACTGTTATTCACTATTAGATTATTATGGCACTAATTTCATTTCCTATTGGGATTTAGGCTCCTAGGTCCCTTAGGCGCTTTTGAAAATGTTACCTGATATAAATAACTAGATAGTCAGACCATTTATCTTCTCTCGTAAGCAGACATCGGAGCTCAATAGCCAGGTTCCATTAAGTATATCCACTGTATCTAGGAAGGCTAGTGTTGTAAACTGCTCTCTAGATGACTAATTGAGGCCCTCTTCCACCATGAGCTGATATTGTGTCAATAATAAGTGTTTACTGAAGCAAGATGTGTGTTTCATGTTCTGCGACCAATTGGAGGAGGAGATACTTTTTGGCTGCTGAGATTTCCTTGATATTGAGGTGCAGCACCATGAGTGCTGACCCCAGTTCTGGGATTTGTGATGCTGACCCTGAAAGGGACCCCATTGTTGGACTCCTTCAGGCAATACTTATCTTTCCCTTTTTATGATGAGAACTTGAACTTGAACTGTGCTCCAATTTTTTGCATTTTTTTTCTAATTTCGCTCCTCTTTTTGCTACGAATGGGATGGGTTGGGAGAGTGACACATGAAGGCAGTAGACTTTCTCCCCTCACTGACTGGAAAAGAGACACTTAATGGGTACTGGCTGAGAGCCATTCATTTTTGGGCTTTGTCTTTAATTTTCAACTAGTTTCAACATCTCTTGGTTTCAGGCAAGACCCAGGGACTTAAAGCTGAGTTAACTGTTCCTAGGGCAAACATTTAAAATGGCCCTTATCACATACAGTTTCAAAGTCCCCCTCTTTCCCCATCTCCTCCAAAAAGTCCATTGTAAACCTAACAACCTTCACCCTTTTATCCCTTAATAGCTCCTCACGACTACTTTGTAAGGTTGTCTGGTAGGCTCAGGCAGTCTGTGTAATATCTTTTGGGAAGCCCTTTATACTCTTCTAAACTGTTTTGCAAGATACTTTATGTATCCTTGATACCCAGCCCATCATGTGGACATCTACTTTCAGGTGGGTGCATACCAGCACTGTTTTTAGTTATGCAGAGATACCTCTTCTGGCATAGATACTAATTTTATTATTTCACCCTTTTGTTGTAACATCTTCCAGTTATGGATAATATACAATTCAGAGAGGTAAATTAGATAGTTTTAAACCCCTGCTTTGTTCACTTCCTTCTATGTAACACTGACATGTAGTGCTTTGCTGGCAGCATGTTAAATATTATTCCACATATGTATTGTGACACATTTTTAATTGAAAACCCGTGTGCACCTCTAAGGCCTGTTTAAGCATGCTGATATATTAGCATGGGAAAAATGAAAAGACAATTATGTACTGTGAGGTCTCTAAGGAAGATATGAAAAGGAGGAGCTTTGAAGCAGTTACCAGTTCTGAAGCCATGAATGGAAAGTAGTGAACAGCATTAACTGTCCCATGCTATTGCTCAGCTGAGCTAAAATTAAACTGTCATATTATGTGACCTATAAAGTGGCATTAGGCATTTTATTACTAGCTTACTGTCAACTTAAGTTCTAAACAGTTATTAAAGATTATTTAGAGAAGTTATAGAATGCTGCTCGTTTTATTTTACAGCACAGATGGGATGGCCTTAATGTCCACAGACATAAAAGAAAGAAATGAGAATTTTTAAAATGATGATCTAAGTGTAACAAAGTATAATAAATATAAAACAAACTTGTGCACTCTTCCTTGCCAACAGCCTTTTTATATTCTAACACCTCTGCCATTATTTTTACAGCTCCTTACCAGAATAAATTAGAAAGCAGAAACATTAAAAGAGTAATTTCACTATGCAAAAATGTCTTTAGAGTCACATTAGGTGCAGTATCTGAGTATGATCTTTGCTTTCATAATCCATTTAGTAGTTTGATGAATGTTTAGGTTGTCAAGATGCTAAACAGGGATGAAACACTTTTGATTATGGGCATCATTGATCTTGATGAAATGCTGGAGGTGCAACTTGTTTTTAGCAATGCAGCTCATGTTTTCCGTAGAACTTGCTTTAGATTTCCTTGTATTGATGACTACTTTGTTTTCTGTGTCCTTGGTCTGATCTACACTCTGCAGTTAATATCTCTGTGGTATCTGGGTTTTTTTTTTTTTTTTTTTCCCCTCCAAACCATTTTATTTATAAATTTGAAAAAATATATATAAGAGAAACAGATTTAGTGCCTATGAGAGGTCAGTAGCACTTGATGTCTGTTTAATCTTCACTCTCACTGACTAATGCAGCCTGAAAGGAATACATGAGTATGTGGGATGCATAATATTTGGAACAAGTGGTCTTTATTTTAATCGTCACTTCATTTAAAATTTCTCAGTAATAACCACACCACAGGACCAAGGAAAGCAAATATCCCACTGGCTGTCCATTTATGATCTGCATGAACTTGAGATCACCAATTTAACAATGTTTAGCTTCAGGTTATGCAAAAGATTATTAACTTATAAGCCTGTGTTCACTGTAGTGTAATAATAAATATTAATTTTAAGAGGCTACTTTGGACTAACAGAACAGTGAGGACATGCAAAGAATTTGGTTCAAGGTTTCTTTGGCCCTCTCTTCTCTTAAAATGACCCATCTATAAATTAGCTGGAATTAATAGAGCAGTTGATTCCATAATATATGTCCCATCCAATAGACTATAATTTTTATTAGGTTTCACAGGGATACTTTTTTGACCAATCAAATTTGGAATTCTAAGATTAGTTTTTGTTTTTGTTTTGGTTTTCAGTGGCTTATAGTACATATATTCCTTTGTAATTTAATTTACAAGTATGTTAATATTTCCCCTCAAACAATGGTGAATTAAAACCCTTTTATGTAACTCAACATAGACTCTTCTAGTCAGCCTGTTGTACAGCTGCTGTGAAAACAGTTGCTTAACCAAACGACTTAATGCCCTGGAGTACAATGTGTCATGAATTGTGTTTCATTACCAGTATAAACAATTCCTGCTGCTGGAACATCTGCTTCTTACTTTGAAAGGTGTAGAAAACCTCACTGTATAGTAATTGGATAATAAAGCTATTGAACTTGAGATAATTGTTTGAGGTAAAAGCTAGGATTTTTTATTTTTATTTTTTTTATTTTATTTATTTATTTAGCTAAAGGCCAAATCCTTGTCTCAGATCCCTGACCCAGGTTACGGTTAAATTAAATCAATTAGTTGTTTACCAACTGTATTCAGGCTTTCATTAATTGTTGCTGATTTGATAGCTGTCAGTTTCTGTAGGTGACAAAATTATTATTGTTTGCTACTGAAGAGAAAAGCTAATCAAAATACTATTCATTATACATAAGGGCCCAACCCTGCAGACTTCCACCTTTACAAAGTGAGCAGTTCCATTTAAGTCCATATTTATAATGCCTTTGGCTGTGGTGACTCTTGCACAAACTGTTCATGATTTTTTTTAAATTGTATTTATTATTCGCAGGAATTCACAAAATACTCTCATTGAATGTTGTCAGAACAAGGATGTGTCTGAGAACTGTTTGTTTTCATGGTGTCCTGCTAGTCACCTAGGCCAGAAGATATTGTTTAATCTCCTTCTTTGGGTGACTGACACATTTTGAACAGGAGAGTAATGAATAAACAATGTCTGGTATCAAGTATTTGTGCTTAAAATTATTTAACTCTTGGGATTCATCAATGCTTTCACTCAGTAATACTGAGTGATTTTCCAAATACTTATGACTAAAGAGTTACATGACTCCTATAACCATAATAACCCAAACTCAACACCTTGGTTTAACTATTTGACCAGCTCTCCCCAAAAGTACTGTTTTTAATAGAGTGTATTAAACAAATTTAAGCCCTGCTCCAGCATACAGACTTTTGTGGATGCCTTTGGGTTGGTGCTTGAAGGGCTCCCAGGAAGAGAACATATAACAGACAGGAGACTGAGGTTGTGGAGGGGGAAGAATTCTTTTGTAAAAAGAAGTGAGCTCTGCTAGAAAAGGACTTTTCTTTTTAACCTACAAATTTAACCTACCTAAAAATTTCTCTTGCCTTATTTAACTGGAACACTGAATATTTGTTCATATTTTCTTCTCAATATTCTTCTATTGGTATCTAATGACAGATTTCAGAGTAGCAGCCGTGTTAGTCTGTATTCGCAAAAAGAAAAGGAGTACTTGTGGCACCTTAGAGACTAACAAATTTATTTGAGCATAAGCTTTCGTAAGCATCCGATGAAGTGAGCTGTAGCTCATGAGAGCTTATTCTCAGATAAATTTGTTAGTCTCTAAGGTGCCACAAGTACTCCTTTTCTTATTGGTATCTAATTGGCTCTTCTGCTTTGGTCAGCTTCTCCCTCCCTGCCCTCTGTAACACCTTCTCTTGGTGATGGTGATTCATTGACACAGCCACAGATTATTCTCCATTGTATCTACCAAGGTTGACAATTATATGAGTAATAAGTGCTAGTTCAGTAATGTTTCGTCACTCACCCCCTCCCTCACGATTTTTCTTCATGGGGACAACAGTTTTGGAAAGCGCCTCTGTCCTCACCTGGGGTTTTGAGATATGAAAATTCATTTAGATCACAGTTACCATTCCTCACCCAGATTAATATGGTGTACTGAACCGAAGTTCTCAGCAGCAGCTGGCATAAATTGCTTGCCCACTCAGTCTGCTCTGCTCGATTGACTGTTCTTGAATCCAGTTTATCTTGGTTCCATGAGAGCAAGCAGACTAATATAACAGGGTTACAATTACATTTAAATTTCAATGTCAGCGTTCAAATAGTGTTTGTAAATTAATCATTTACTGCAATTTTAAATAACATGCAATTGGAATTATTTATTTTTTATATTACTTCTCAACTCCCGGAGTCAGAGGGTTCCAAGGATCTTCCCAATTCTTGTTTTAAACTTTAACTCTCTCTGCTCTCAAAAATTTCATATCTTGGTGACCTGGGTTGTTGTGGAGGAAGGCTGAACATAACTTCCCAGAAACTATGGAAGGTAATCCTTCTGTTAGCCAGAGGGTCACTAGGGAACAATGTGACACATTCCTTCCTTTCAAGAACTAGGTATACCCCTGACCAGGAGCTCAGGACCTAACCAGGAGCCTGAGCTCTGTTTTCCATGTGGCAGTGTTGTAGTGCATTTTATCTTGCACCTACTGAAAGTGAAATAAACCATATGCCCCAGCCAGCCTAGCTGTACTGCATTACTGTGTCTTAAACATTATCTACATTTGTTTTCCACATACACATACACTGTCCACTCATACTACTTTGTCTCTGTCTCTCTCTTGTGTACAGGCACATTGATAAACACTTATTACTCCATAAAACTGTTCCTCTTAATAAAGGCTATTTTTGTTGCCAATTGATGGAAGAAAATACATTCTTACTAAACAGAAATGGATCAGAAGTCAATTTAAGTGACAGTTCTTACTTGTTGAAGTGCCAAGTATAAATTCAATAGATATTTAGGCCTATTAAAAAATGAAGATCCAACAGTGAAAAATGAGCTATTATCAGTTGGGTGGGTAAAGGGAATGAACTCACAAATCAGACTTGTTCACCTGGCTCTAATAGTCGCCACAATCCTGTCCTGAACAGGTTAGTGTCTTTTAAGGGGTAAGAAATTTTTTTGTCATGCTAAGTGCTTACCTCATATGCATTAGAAATGTGCAAGTTACTCAAATTTCTGTGTGACATGAGCCAGTGCTTGTTGAACTCTAACTTAGAGACACACTCATTTCATGTAGACCTATGTTTGAGCTTGACATGAGATTTCAGAAAGAAAAGTGCTTCAGCTGCCAACTTACAGTAGCCAAATGCTAAGGCAGAGAGATAATGAAAAATGAAAAAAGACCTGTTTCCCTCTGGCTCAGAATCTGAGCAAGAGGGTGTAAACATTGCTCAGAAAACGGAATTATTTATTTTATGGTTTTTTGCTGGTCTTTTTTTTCTTAAGTGCAATAATAAACCCATAGGCAGCAATGTCTTATAGCAGGTATCTGTAGCAGTAAAGACATTCAGCATTGAACTGAATAGTTGTCAGGATTTTTTGATTTGTTGGCTGAATGATGTGCTAGATGTCAAGTCATAGGTTGTTTTATTGACTTTCCCAGCTGGGGAATAAATCAGCTGGGTTTTTATAGCATTGTCAATTATTGAACTTGAGTGGCTTTCAGCTGTAGAAAATAGTGAGCAGATTGTAGAAGGATTAAATGGACCTAAAACACTTTGATTTGACTGTTTGTAATACAGTACCCTGGGGATCACACCAGTCCATTTTACAATACACATAATACTTTTATTTGGAAACGGTTGTGTTGGAGTATGGTAATTAGACCACACATATATTATTCAGCTAAAAAGGTCTATTAATAGATCTGCAACTTCTATACATAGACATTTGTATGTGTGTATTTAAAATACTATTCCATTGTAAATTTTGTGTAAGATTAAGTAACCACCTTACTTTAAATGCAGATATTGAAAACACATTGATAGAATTTTAGATCTGCCAGGAAATGAACTATTCCAAAATACTTGTCTCTTATGATATGTTCAGAGTTTTTTGCATTGTGATAGAAGTTGGTTGGTTTTAGCGAGTGCCAGAAATGTTTGTATATTTGAAAAGATTAATCAAGCCAGCAATATGAATACATATATTTTCATTTTGCCAGCTCTATGGAAATATGGCTGCTATGCAACATTGATTTTATTTCAGTGCTTCTCAATTTTTTAGTATTGCATGCAGTCCCCTGGAAGTGTGCTCTATGGTCTGCTTTTGATAGCAAGAGCTTGTGTCATCTTCGGTATGCAATTTATCAGTGGCTTTATAGAAAATTGAGTAAAAAATGAAGTCGCACACGTTTCAATTGCCAATATTCATTATCTTTTAAACAGAACTTTATTTTTTGTAAAATTATAAACAAAGTGCGGAAAAACTAATTACTAAGGTAATTTTCACTCCTTTTCAAGTCAGTAGCCAATGCAGCTGTTGTGGAAGGGTATGTGTTCTGCATTCTTCAAAGAATCTGAAAGAGACAAGTTTTGCTTGGCTTTGTTGCCTTTTAAGAAGTTAAAAGTTTCCAGAAAACTAAGTAATTGCGTATTTGTTCGGGAACTACTTGTGACCATTTTAAAGTTCATGGCCTATGCTGAAGTGCAGTAATGATTTATTTCAGTAGAGGCGTCACACAGGGTGGTTAATATTATATAACTAATATGTACAAATAGATATTACAGTTTGCCCCATATATTTAGAATAAGAAATATTTGACCTGTGCCACTTACCAAATGATGACCATTCAATGACAGCTATAGTATTTACAGCTTTGGCCTTCTCTTACTCTGATAGGTGCTTGAGGAAGTATTCTCTCTCTGCACTGGTCACAAAAAAAAATCTATCGCTCATTTCCACCCGAGCTTTCCTTTTGGCCCACTAATCCCCCTTCATGTAGTTAAGTATCTCCTCCCTCTCGATCTATTTCCTTTTCCTGCCTCCTTTTTCAGCTTGCTGAACCACTCCGTCTATCTGAACCTATGCCTCTTAATTTTTCTCTCCTGTTTTTGTCTTGTGATTGATTTAACCCTTTGGACACCACAGTTTTCTGTAGTCAGACTAAGAGGGAGAACCAAAGAAGCAGAGAGAGATCTATCCCAATCTGTCCAGCTACAGGGATTCAAAATCTGAGATTTAGGTGTAATGTCATAAGATATGAAAAAAACTTTAATAAAAAGGTTTAATTACATTTTAATTCATTTTTTCTAAATCAAACAGCTTAAAAAAAACCCAAAAAACCCAAGTCAAATTGTACCTTCATCGTTTCTGAAACACAGTTACTAATGTGTTCTAAAGCATTTCTGAACTTAAGATCTTTCAAGGTCCTCCCTGCAAAAATCCTACAAATAGGATCTTTGGGTCTAGCAAAGTTGACCTCTTTTGAGGAACTGAGGTGGGGGAACAGCAGTGTTTGCGAGCCACACCGGCCTCCCACCCTCAATACACACACATTTTAGAACATGCTTCAGGGTTGCCCTAGCCTGTTCTGGCAGGTAATGGCTCCCAAAGGATTATAACAGCCAAACACTCCGCAGTTACTGGCAAGCACTCTATTCTGGGCGGTTTGGAAGAGCTGACATAGCTGCAAATCTCTGTTGGCACAGTTAAAGTAGCTCTTTTGAACTTCTCCATAGTGCAAAGGGGCTGAATAGTGGGGGCAAAGATCAGACCCTCTGTGGGCGTGTGTGTTTCATTATCATAAAGTTGTCCTATGTAGTGATTTGAAAAAGGCAATGTGTGATCAAACTCAAAATAAAAATTTAGAGTAGAATATATAATATCTGGGGGGAAAGATATTTGTAGTGTCTGAATATGTCTTTCCTCTTCATCATTGTGATGGATCTGATGGTATAATGCTGGATGAAAATAAAGAATTCATACAAATATGATAACTGAAAATATTAATTGCAGCTAATCATGTAGCTCACTTTTGAGGATACTTCTTTAGGTGTCAACGTTTTATTTATTCTTGATGTTAAAAGTATTCTTGACAGTGTACTTTGTAATACAAGAACAAATGTCAGGAAGAAACTATGTTTCAGTCGCCATTTAACTGTTTGTTTGCTTGGGGTGGGTTCTGTAGCATGACCAATCAGACATTTTTTGTCCGTCAGTCACACCTGTCAATTTATGTCAAGCTGATCTGTTTAAATATTTAAAACCTATTCCTATCTTTTTTAGTTTTTGTCCTTTATGACTGAAATCGTGTAAATGATTTTTCACTGTAGAGCGTGTGTGTGTGTGTGTGTGTGTATCTATAGGTATAGATATAATTTTGCTGCAGTGTAGAAATGTTTCAATGGAGGGGGTCTGGGGGAAGTAATATTAAATTGAAGCTATGTCATACTCATGTTATTGCCAACACAAAGATAATGTAATGATTTGGTTCTCAGTACTGAACTCTGTACTCTTTTATATGGGGTATGGCAGTATTTTTATGGTTGTGCATGGCATGGTCTCATCAAGGCTGCTGTTAGTTAATTCCTATTTAACAAATGCTTGTTTTCCACACTGAATAGCCAGGTGAATTTTAATCTCAAGAATCCTTTTTGAGATTTTTGTGTAGTAAAGATTAGGAAAGAGGCAAGAACTTGGCTTTGTTCTCAGGTACATTGCTGATGCCATTACTGTATATCATGTTTGAAATGCCCCCCCGTCCTGCATCTTCATTGATGGGGGGGCTTTGTTTGGGTCAGCAGGGGAAAGAAAACTTAAAAATTTGCTGAGTGATATTTTTTGCAATCCATCTCTCCTCCTCCTGGGCTTGAGGAGGGGGGTTCTGTGGCTGATTGGTTGGACAGAAGGGTGCAGCATAAGTCTACTGGTTTTTGTGCACTCAAAGAGTGGGCTTATAAAGTCCTTTCTCTGCCATTGGGGACATTCTGGGTCAGGAAGAAAAGTCTCTTCCTTCCAGGAATAGATTAGGGCCAGGTCTTTGCTGTGGACTTCGTGCTACATGACTCTGGGGGCTGGAATTTCCCCTAATTTCTAGGTTGGCCTGGAAAATTGGGTTTTTTAACCTCCCTCCCAGCAGTCCAGAGACTTGGTGGGTAGATTAAGTTTAACGTTAGTTTGATCATAGCTGGCAGGTGCCCAGAGTAGGAAATTGATCAATAGGTAATCCAGTTCTCTAGCAAATTAGGACTTGAAATCAGGATTAGGAGAAGGAATCTCCTAAAGAAGGTGGCGAATGGTAGTTGGGGCTCCTGATGGCATGTATAGCGCCATTAGGAGCTATAACCCTCTTTTCTCCACTCCCTTAACCCATAGAAGAGGGAGAGCAGTGGAGTCTCAGGAGTGGTGTTGGGACCAGGCTAATGGGACAGTGGGCTAATGATAGCCTTCCTGCAGATGAGTTATTGTTGGATAGTTTCCAGATGTGTTCCTTGAAAATTTTTTGGCAAGCTCTAGTTTTATCATCTGAATGATTTGCTGATTAAAATTACCTTTTTCACAAATTCAGTTTTGGCAAAAAAAAAAAATTCTGTGTGGCTCTTGACAAGGAAGGTGAGCTAATATCTTTTATTGGGTCAACTTCTGCTGGTGAAAGGTGCAAGCTTTCGAGCTTACATACGGCTTTTCTTCAGCTCTAGGGAAGGAAGTAGGACATCTGAGCTAAATACAAATTGGGACAGGTTGTTAAGCAGAAGGGATAGTGCGTGTTGGAAGTGATCACATGAAACGAAGTGGGCAATGGGGGGTTAGATTATTATGCATACAGTGTTTGAACTGGATGGCTCTTGTCAATTTCATTTTCTGCTAGTGAAATTGACAAGCTTTCAGGGAAGGTTGCAGGTCCTTTCTGCCTCCCAATCTCCTCCTCCACCTCTGTGCCTCTCTAGTGCTCAGAGTCAGGGTGCTCAGCCTCTCCCGCCTCAGGACTGGAGTGAGGCAGGGAAGCTGAGTGCCCTGGCTATTTGCCTCTCCAGTAGCTGAGCTGAAGGACTCTTGTCAATTTCACTTTCTGCTGGCAGGTAGAAAGGGAAATTGACAAAAGCTTTCCACCAGGGTTGCTGAAGCTGAGCTGGTGTGGGGGAATGTGAGTAGGCTGAGTACATTGGCTCTCTGGGAGCTGGAAGGGATGCTGGATGTCCCAGGTCTCCTCTTCTTCAGAAGCTGGACTGGAAAGCCCTTGTCAAATTTACAAAGCCAATCACTGATTTTTTTTCAAGACATATGAAAGCTTGCATAGGGAACCAGATTGAGGCCTACTCTGTAAATAAGGTAGTAGAATGCAAATAATTTATCCATATAGTAGCTGTATAGATATTTTTTTTTCTCAGTTGAAGTTTTGATTTTCTGCCAACCTTATCTATCTTAACTCTTTCTTCTCTCCCTGTCCCTTTATTTTCCTTTCAAAAAGCCTTTTAGGAGGTGGAGCTTTGGGATCACTTGAGTTTTCTCCATTTAATTGCTCTATCAAAGGCCAAGATGGTCAAACTAGATTTTAGCTGAGGAGTTCAAAGTGTATACCTTTTGACCTTGAGTATGTACCACCTCCACCAGCCTGAGTACTGAGCGGCTGAGCTCAACACTTGTGTGTGCCCCCTAAGAATCAATGTGTTCCACTGCCATTGCATTTCCAAGCCAGCCCACAAAATGCCTTTTCTGAGGTTTTCTTCAGCAAGTGCTTTTACATATGTGCATATTATGATTGTGCATATTTTTAGTTAGGGATATCACCCCAAGTGAGAATGCAGTTATGTAGGGGTGCACTAGGTTTCATACAGAAGACCAGGCCAATTCAGTTGAAAATGTGCAAGAGTGTTTTAGGGGAAATGCTTCATGGAAAGTGGATGGATAATGTAATATGTGAATTTGCCATCTGTTTAGATGCTTGCAATATTTTTGTAGTAATTCAGTGAGTAAACTGATAAAATGCAGGTATAAGAAGAACCAGATTTCCTCCTCTTTAAAGCTTGAAGTCTGTGTTTTACCTTAATACTCTTGCATTTGATGAGAAAATGACACAACTTTAGCATCTCATGTAGACCACGTTTTAGGCAGAAGCAAAGAAATGCTACTGTTAGGTTTTTTTTTTAAATATTACAAACAGGCAGCCAGATAAATGAAGGACAAATTAAATCTACACTAAAAAAATTTTAATTAGGCAAATTGAAATGACAAAACTACTGGAAGCCTGGACAAAAACAAATAACAAATGTCTGATCAATGTTGAGAAATCTCAGCTGTATAAAACCATTTCTCTTCTGAATGGTTTTGTGAATGAAAAACTTAAAGTACCTGCGAAGTACAGAGCTGAGAGAGCCTGACAAGTAGTCTCTTCTTTTAAATCTAGGGAGAGCTTCAATACAGTAACTTGCTCTTCCTTTAAAATATGATGATCTGACATTAATGCTTTTTCAAAAGATTCAGTGCCATGTCAATGTGAGAGCAGGCAGATTTTGAAGCAACAGGTCATAAAAGTACTGTAATCCTGCTGTTGTGTCCTTCCCCCGCCCCCCCGCCATTGCCAATTCCCACCCTTTCTTTCCTTTGAAATTCAATAAGCACATATACAGTGTTTAAAATAAAACCTAATATATCTCCCTTTCATATTTTAGTTCTGTTAATTGTAGATTTCCACTACCAGTAACACTGTTCACCATCTTCACCTATGATTTAATAATAATAAATATCTACATCTTATATAGTACATTGCATCCATGAATCTCAATATTTATTAAGGTGAAAATCATTTGCTTTAAAGCATTTCCTATCTGAAGATTCCCACCCATTGTAAGACCCCTACTTTAAACTAGAATATTCTGTGGGTAAAATTAATCCCTGGTATAACTCCAGTTAATTGACTGAAATTATACCAGGGATTCATTTGGCCCGGTATAATGTATATAAACCATCATTCTGTCCTTTTTCCCTTCTGTTTTTAGCAGCTCATTTCTCCTACTATCCCTATCTATGCATAAATCTAGGCATTATCACTTTCCTTTATGCCACGTTATCAACTGCAGCAAAATGGGACTGATGCAGAACACCTCATAACATCAGTAGTGCCTCTCCCTACCTCAGGATAAATCAGTTGGATATGACCACAGGGCCACAGAAGCAAGGTGAGGTGGATATGATCCTGCTGTGAAAATGGCAGAAGTGAGCCAGACCTTTTTCATACAAATTTTGAGGTGCTTGTTTGCCAGAGTTTGAGACCCAGATTGTTATCTGGTACAACGGGTGTAGCTGATGTTAGAAAAAAAAGATAAAAAGTTGGATGGCACATGAAATACATTAGCCATCCCTGTTTTGTGCCCAAGTTTCGTTTCAGAAGAATCTCATGCTTCAAATTTGTAGCCAACTGTAAAATAACTGTCTTTTCCAAATTGTTTTTATATTGAAAATCTCCATCTTGTGCGATATTTTCTGCTTATGTGTGCTTGTTTTATAAGCATGGAAAGACAAAATGGAATCCCTCATAAATTATTGCAGTTACATTTGAAAGTAAATCAAGTCTTGAAAAATAATTCATTATGCTTCTGGGAACAATTTAGATATGATTCATTTCTAAAACTTGTGGAAAGCAGTGTATCATGTCTGAGGCGGTTGCAGGAGTGAAGTCTTTTGATTATAAATTGAGAACAGAAAATTCCACATGTTGTTTCCATGATTTTTTTTTTACCTTCTACAGAGCTGTTTCATTGATTTTAAAAAAAAATCTGATTAACTAGAAATAGCTGTTGTATGGGCAGAGACAAATTACTCATTTATTCTTTTCCAGACGTCCGTCTCTCTCTGGGTTGTATTCTAGCCAAGCAAAACATTTTTGTCTCAATTTTGTATTCCTATGTGTGGGTGTGACTCCCATTGAGATGAGAAAATGCAGTGGCTTAATGTAGCCCTTCACCTCTGGAGACAAAAGACCAGCTCCTCAGCTGGTGGAAATCTGCCTACATCAGTTGATGTCAATGGAACTATGTCATCTTGCATCTACTGAGAATCTTGACATATAGGTTCTTAGTGTGTGTGTGTGTGTGTGTGTGTGTGTGTGTGTGTGTACATTATGATATGGTTTTTAATTACATGATCACATACAATTTTGTCCACAGGACCCCACCTCTTAAGGTAAGAGAGTAACTGACAATCGTTGGTTGCCTTGCCATCCTCTGTGTGGACCAGTACAAGAGGGGGATGAAAAACATTTGGCCCAAGGGTTTCACAGATATTTGCTGACTGCAGAGGCGTGGTGAGTCTCAGGAATCATGGCTTCCATTCCAGGCTCTGGAGGGCAGTGTACTCCTATGGTACAGGCTCTTCTGCCTGTTCACTCCAGGCTTGACCCACACCCACTCTTTGTGCCGAGGTCAGTAATAAAAAGATTGGTCCCAAAACTGATCCCTGAGGAACTCCACTAGTAACCTCCCTCTAGCCTGACAGTTCGCCTTTCAGTAGGACCCATTGTAGTCTCCCCTTTAACCAATTCCTTATCCACCTTTTGATGTTCATATTGATCCCCATCTTTTCCAATTTAACTAATAATTCCCCATGTGGCACGGTATCAAATACCTTACTGAAATCTAGGTAAATTAGATCCACTGCAGGGACAGAACAGGAATGGAGTCTTAGAATTTAGTAAGTAATCTAGCTAGATATGCATTAGATTATGATTTCTTTAAATGGCTGAGAAATTAGACTGTGCTGAATAGAATGAATATTCTTGTCTTTGTGTCTTTCTTGTAATTTAAGGTTTTGCCTAGAGGGATTCTCTCTGTTTTGAATCTAATTACCCTGTAAGGTATTTACCATCCTGATTTTACAGAGGGGATTCTTTTTACCTTTTCTTATATTAAAATTCTTCTTGTAAGAAATTGAATGCTTTTTTCATTGTTCTTAAAATCAAAGGGTTTGGGTCTGTGGTCACCTGTGCAGATTGGTGAGGATTTTTATCAAGCCTTCCCCAGGCAGGGGAGTGCAAGGTTTTGGTGAGGATTTTTGGGGGGAAAGACGTTTCCAAACAACTTTCTCAAAAAATAAACTCGGATGTTTGGTGGTGGCAGTAGAAGTCCAAGGGCAAAGGGTAAAATAGTTTGTACCTTGGGGAAGTTTTAACCTAAGCTGGTAAAAGTAAGCTTAGGAGGTTTTCATGCAGGTCCCCACATCTATACCCTAGAGTTCAGAGTGGGGAAGGAACCTTAACATGGTGGCAGAGCGGTGGATCAACTTAAAATCATTTTGAGATTTTTTTTTTTTTGAACGAGAAGCACAGATTTGAAAAGGAATTTTTTTTTCTTTTGAGCTGCTGGAAAGCAGGTTAAACTGAAAACAGTTAGGTTTTTTTTTCCTCTCTGCTTTGGGGCCAAAGCAGAGACAAAAGGGAATTGTCTTCTGTGAGGTGGAGTTTTCTCTACCTAAAGGCAGGGTAGTTAACCTCCTGTAGGGAAATTCACAAGTCTTCAGACGTGAAGTGTGGTGTTTTTTTTTTTTTTTTTTTTTTTTCCAACCTAAGAGCAACTAGAGGGATTTTCTGCCTATTTCCCTGGAGACAAAGGTGTTAGTTTTTTTTTGTTTGTTTGTTTTTTTGGATTTCTCTGTAGGTTGAAAATCACTATCGGAGAATATCGGTATCATATTCAGCACAGCAAAATTTTACAAGCCAAGTTTTTTTTTTTTGTTTTGGTTTTCTGTCTAACTCTCGGGTGTAAAGTTAGTTAAAAACAGAGAGGTTAGGATGACAGACTCCACGGTTCAACAAAAGCTGGAATTACCCAGATTTGAGGCTGAGGGAAAAACAAAAGGAACATGAAAGACAGATAGAATTCATGTGGATGGGAATGGAGGCAAAGGCCAAAGAACTGGAGGAGAAGGAAAAGAGAGGAAGCGTGAACTGGAGATGGAGAAGGCAAAGGCTCAGCAGAATATACCAACAAACCCTAGCAATCCTTCTCCAGGTTCCACTTCCCATCCCAGAAAGTTCCCCACCTGCAAGGCAGGCGATGATACTGAGGTCTTCTTAGAAAACTTCGAAAGGGCCAGCCTTGGGTACAGCATCTCTACAGACCAATACATGGTAGAGCTGAGGCCGCAGCTCAATGGACCCTTAGCTGAGGTGGAGGCTGAAATGCCTAAGAAACACATGAACAAGTATGAACGGTTTAAAACCAAGGCGAGAGTCAGAATGGAGCTAACCCCTAGCATTCCCGTTGGCGGTTCAGAGCCCTAAGGTGGAAACCACACGTGTAATTTACCCAACACGCTTACCACATTGTGAAACATTGGAATGCCTGGATATCAGGAGCAAGTGTTAAATCTCCAGAAGATTTGCACTTCGTAATGCAAATAGAACAATTCTTAGAGGGTGTTCCTGAGGAAATAGAAAGATGCATCCTAGATGGGAAGCCCAAAACTGTAATTGAGGTGGGGGAGATTGGAGCCAAATGGGTGGAGGTAGCAGAGAGGGAAAAAAACTGGTCGCAGTTGGAGTGGATACCAGAAGGGACAAACTCAAACCACACCCTACTATCGGGGGCAGCCCAAGGCCCCATCTTCCCCCCAAGGAACCCTCCAGCCACCTTATTGTCCCACCACACCATTCTCCAGCAACCCACCTCGCCCCAGTGACCCGTCAGCTGGACGATGTTTTAAATGTAACGAGCTGGGACATGTGAAGGCCAACTGTCCCAAGAACCCCAACAGATTACAGTTCATTGCACCGGAATCACCCAGAGGTCCTCAGCCCAGATACCTCCCAGATACTCTTGGAGCGGAGGGAAACTGAGTGTGGGTGGAAAGAAGGTCACCGCGTGGAGGGACACGGGAGCACAAGTGTCAGCTATTCATGCTTCCTTAGTGGACCCCAGTTTAATCAACCGAGAGATCCAAGTGACGATTCAACCCTTCAAGTCCAACTCTTTCAATTTGCCTACAGCCAAGTTGCCTGTTCAGTACAAGGGCTGGTCAGGAACGTGGAGTTTTGCAGTCTGATGATTATCCCATCCCCATGCTGTAGGGGGAAGACTTGGCCAATCATGTGAAGTCAGCCAAGAGGGTGGGAATGGTCACCCACAGCCAGACTAAACCAGCTGTCACGCCCAGCGCTGTTCTGGAAACTTCTACCAGGACCCGGTCAGAGGTGATGGACCCAGCCCCCAGGACAATGTTTGCAACAGCACTCTGAACCGGCGGAAGAACCAGCACCAGACCCATTGCCAGCACTGAATCCAGTACTTGCAACCCCAACCCCAGAGGGCCCCACCGAACCTGAACCGGCAGCAGCCAATAACCCTACACAAGACGCTCAGCTGGAACATGAATCCCAACATAGTGCACCAGCGGAGAGCGGTTCATAGTCAACGGAAACAGCCCCATCTCCTACATCGCTTCCAAAGGGACCAAGCATAGATCCACAATCCAATGAGGAACTGATGTCTCCAGCATGAAGGGAACAGTTCCAGGCTGAACAGGAAGTAGATGAAAGCCTCCAGAGAGTTTGGATGGTGGCACGGAGCAACCCACCACCTCTCAGCTCTTCTAATCAATCCAGAGAATTAAAAGTTTCAGTTTACATCCCAGGGAGGAGATGATGCTGAGTGGCCTGAAGGTGTCTACTATGAATGGAAAGGTGCTGGTGGCGTGGAAGAGGTTAACCTCTCCAAGACCCTCGGGCGTATGCAGCGACAGCAGATCCAGGAGCTGTGCACTAGCTATGCGCTGACATTCTCAGCCACCCCAGGGTATACCACTCCATTGACACAGGTAATGCTCACCCAATTAAAGTCCAACCTTACCGGCTGTCTCCTCAAGCTAAAACTTCTGTAGAATGGGAGATCCAGAATATGTTACAGATGGGTGTAATCCACTCCTCTGGTAGAGCATGGGCATCTCCAGTGGTTCTAGTTCCCAAACCAGATTGGGAGATACGTTTTTGCGTGGACTACCGTAAGCCCAATGCTGTAACTCGCCCAGACAACTATCTAATGCCACGCACAGATGAGCTATTAGAGAAACTGAGAGAGGCCCAGTTCATCTCTACCTTGGACTTAACCAAGGGATACTGGCAGGTACCGCTAGATGAATCCACCAAGGAAAAGTCAGCCTTCACCACACATGTTGGGCTGTATGAATTTAATGTACTCCCTTTCGGGCTGCGGAATGCACCCGCCACCTTCCAAAGACTTGTAGATGGTCTCCTAGCAGGATTAGGAGAATATGCAGTCGCCTACCTTGACAATGTGGCCATATTTTTGGATTCCTGGGCAGAACACCTGGAACATCTACAAAAAGTCTTCGAGCACATAAATGAGGCAGGACTAACTGTTAAGGCTAAGAAGTGTCAAATAGGTCTAAACAGAGTGACTTACCTTGGACACCAGGTGGGTCAAGGAACTATCAACCCCCTACAGGCCAAAGTGGATGCTATTTAAAAGTGGCCTGTCCCAAAGTCAAAGAAACAGGTCCAATCTTCTTGGGCTTGGCCGGTTATTACAGACGATTTATACCGCAATACAGCCAAATCGCTGCCCCACTGACGGACCTAACCAAAAAGAAACAGCCAAATGCCATTCAGTGGACCGAAGAGCATCAGAAGGCCTTTAACCAGCTTAAAGCGACACTCATGTCTGACCCTGTACTAAGGGCCCCAGACTTTGACAAACTGTTCCTAGTAACCACAGATGCGTCCGAGCGTGGTGTGGGAGCAGTTTTAATGCAGGAAGGACCGGATCAAGAATTCCACTCTGTAGTGTATCTCAGCAAAAAACTGTTTGAGAGGGAAAACAACTGGTCAGTCAGTGAAAAAGAATGTTATGCCATTGTCTACGCTCTGGAAAAGCTACACCCATATGTTTTGGGGACAGCGTTTCCACCTGCAAACCGACCATGCTGCACTACAGTGGCTTCATACTGCCATGGGAAATAACAAAAAACTTATTTGGTGGAGTTTAGCTCTCCAAGATTTTGATTTCAACATCCAACACATCTCAGGAGCTTCTAACAAAGTGGCTGATGCACTCTCCCATGAAAGTTTCCCAGAATCAACTGGTTAAAATCGTCCTTGAGATGTGGAAAATATTGTTAGTCCTTTATATACTTGGTAATATATTTAGAGGTGCATGTGTCTTATTAACTCTGTTTTTTCCTAGAGCTCCAGGAAGAAATCCCTGCCAGTGTTTCACCCTAGCTGTGATTTGGGGGGAGTGTCATAAATATAAAGGGAAGGGTAAACACCTTTAAAATCCCTGCAGGCCAGAGGAAAAATCCTTTCACCTGTAAAGGGTTAAGAAGCTAGGATAACCTCGCTGGCACTTGACTACAGTCACCAATGAGGAGACAAGATACTTTCAAAGCTGGAGGGAGGGAGAAACAAAGGGTCTGTCTGTGTGATGCTTCTGCCAGGACAGAACAGAAATGGAGTTTTAGTAAGTAATCTAGCTAGATATGCGTTAGATTATGATTTCTTTAAATGGTTGAGAAATTAGACTGTGCTGAATAGAATGAATATTCTTGTCTTTGTCTTTCTTGTAACTTAAGGTTTTGCCTAGAGGGATTCTCTCTGTTTTGAATCTAATTACCCTGTAAGGTATTTACCATCCTGATTTTACAGAGGGGATTCTTTTTACCTTTTCTTATATTAAAATTCTTCTTGTAAGAAATTGAATGGTTTTTTCATTGTTCTTAAGATCCAAGGGTTTGGGTCTGTGGTCACCTGTGCAGATTGGTGAGGATTTTTATCAAGCCTTCCCCAGGCAGAGGGGTGCAAGGTTTTGGTGAGGATTTTGAGGGGAAAGACGTTTCCAAACAACTCTTTCTCAAAAAATAAACCCGGACGTTTGGTGGTGGCAGTAGAAGTCCAAGGGCAAAGGGTAAAATAGTTTGCACCTTGGGGAAGTTTTAACCTGGTAAAAGTAAGCTTAGGAGGTTTTCATGCAGGTCCCCACATCTGTACCCTAGAGTTCAGAGTGGGGAAGGAACCTTTACACAAGGCCTAGCCAAATTACAAGTCCCTGAAACAAAGCATAGAAATTTCCAAGGAAGTGGTCACCAGAATTCAATGTGGGGAAAACAATATACTTTTCCCTAGCCTTGTTCTCAGAAATGGCTAAACCATTTCAGCTGTAATCTTCCAATACATTTCAGCCTATGGCAGTCATCCAACATGAAACATTTCAGACCAAAAGGTTGAAGTTTCACAAAATTAGAAACTATTGAAGGCAGGGTTTTATAGTTGGAAGTGTTGAGCAAACAATGATAGGAAGCACTATCGGCCCCATCTATAATAAGCACAAATGAGGGAATGTATGTAGCTATGACAGCAGGAGGGGCTAGCTGCCTCGAGTGCGTAATCATCTGAGACACTAGGCATGTACTCAGGATCGCTAGCTCCTCCTTTCACTCATGCGGCCATGGATACACGCTATATTTAGCACTCAAGCTCAACCTGAGTGTGTCTTCTTGAGCTGAAATTTACCCCTCGAGCTCAAAGTGTAGCCATACCCTTAGCCATACTCTCAACTGGAACAGATCTTCAGTATCTAACATACACAACTCCAGATCTCTCTAATAAGCAAACAAGTCTGCAAATGACAAATCCAGATTTTAATCATCCCTTTGCATCTGAGACATACAGGCTTGCATCAAGTGTTATGTCTATCTCAAAGTGAGATATACCATCTCTGCATTCTAAAGGTGGGAAGTCCAGATCTGCTAAGTCACTTAAGGATCATATGAGTGGTCAATTCCAGCTCAAGGAGACATAGTCAGGCTCATTCTAGTTGAGCTAATTGCTAAAAATAGAGTGTATCCATGGTCACATGAGTGAAAGGAGGAGCTAGCGGTCCTGAGTACATGCCCCTGCAGTGCTGGCACAGGGTAGACTCTCTGCCACTCAGCTAACCTTTGGAGTGGGGGTGGGGAGGGGAGTGATTTCCAGCCTGTTCACGCCCTGACCCTGCAGGCTCCAAAGCAGGCCCCTGGGCAGGGGCTTAGCACCCTTTTAACTTGCCCCCTCCCACCCTGGGTCCTGCGCTCAGGGAGCGCAGGGCTGCTCTGTCCCTCTGCTGCTAAGCCACTTCTCTGGCTGGATTCGCTGAAGCCCCTGCAGTCAGGTTCCCTGGGCCCTGGTGCGCAGTGCACCCTTAGGGCTTAACCCCTTCCTGCCCATGCTGTAGCAGGTTGCAGGGGGAGACAGGAGGTGGCCGGGTTATGTTAGTGGCCAGTGGCAACCAGGAGGAGGTGTTAGCTGCCTCTCCACACTCTGCAGGCAGGAAGAGACAAGCTGCTTCCAGCCAAAAGGTGGGGGAAGAGATGAGCTCTGCAAATACACTGGGCAGATCATCCCTTCCCCTCCCTCTCCTCTCCTGCAGCTGGAAGCAGCTCCCATCCTTTCCCTCCCAAAAGATTGCTGCTGGCTACGTTCTGGTATGAACCCTGGCAGAAATTGGTGGGGGGGGGAGGGAATGTGACCCTGCCTGTTCCCCTACGTGTTGCCTTGGGAAGATGCAGAGCCAAGTACCAGGAGAAATGGGCCCATCCCAGTGGCTCAGCCAGGCATGGAGTGCAGAGTGCGCTGGGCACGGAGGGGAGGGTCAATCAGACAAACCCACCTGCCCATGTGAGAGATGCACAGGAGTGTGTGTGTGTGTGTGTGTGTGTGAGAGAGAGAGAGAGAGAGAGACACCTCTCCCCTGTGAAACCTAAAACCTTAAAGATAAGGTAAGTAAAAAGAATCCAACTACACAGTGTTTCTTTTTACCAGGGGCTCAGACAACCTGATGTTAGTTTGAATATTTGTACTGCATCATTCTGATTGATTGCAGTTGAATTTCTTGAATACGACTAATTTTACCAGGTGTCCCATATTCAGCATAGGGAAATATGGTCACCCTATGCAAAATACAATCTGTATAGGATTTTGTTGTTTTTGTTGTATTTTGGGGTGGTTTTTTGAGTTCTTCTGCTATGTATGCTTTAAGTATAGTCATTCTAGTCAATGTATGTAGATTTCTTAAGATGTAAATATCAGATATAATGGTCCACAATATATGCTGTATAAATGTCTGTAAATCATTCACTTTTAAATGCATACAATGTGACTATTTCTACATCCACATGTTCTGACTGATACAAAAAATATTACAAAAGGGCAGAACATTGTACAAACAAAATGAAATTGTGGTATATATCACATATATTTTAGTGAAAATGTATTAAATTAAACATGCTTATTTGAATTAAAAATGCATTTCAAAATTATCTATATTTAATATGACAAGGAGGAAGGGAATATGTAATGATGTGGTATGAAGGCTTTCTGGCAAGATGTTGGGAACGCTGCATTAGTCGTGAAAAGTAAAGCCATGAGTAAGCTACATGATCACTCCAAAAGAATGCTTATGAAAACCTTTATACCACATATCATCATAATCTGTATATGTCACCCATTCTATATGAAAATGAAAAACTATTTTAGATCTAAAAATTGCATTGATACTATGTCATATCCTTCCATCTGTGTTTGATATTCTTCTAACGCAGGGATCCTCAAACTTCATTGCACTACGACCCCCTTCTGATAACAAAAATTATTACACCTTAGAGACTAACAAATTTATTTGAGCAAAAGCTTTCGTGAGCTACAGCTCACTTCATCGGATGCATTTATTTGAGCATAAGCTCACGAAAGCTTATGCTCAAATAAATTTGTTAGTCTCTAAGGTGCCACAAGTCCTCATTTTCTTTTTGCGAATACAGACTAACACAGCTGCTACTCTGAAAAATTATTACATGACCCCAGGATGGGAGACTGAAGCCTGAGTCCAGGTGGCAGGGCAAAAAACCCAAACCCCACCATCCCGGGTGGGGGGCCTTTAATCTGAGCCCCGTGACCCCTAGGGCTTTGGCTTAGGTCCCAGACAGTGGGAGTCAGGCTTTGGCTTTGGCCCCAGCCTCAGGCCCCAACAAGTCTGAGTCAGCCCTGGCGACCCCAATAAAATGGGGTTGTGACCCACTTTGGAGTCCCGACCCACAGTTTGAGAAAAGCTGTAACCCTTACTTCCCTTGAGCCCAACTGTACAGAGCTTGGAGGGAGCAGAAAATTATAATAAAGTTTAGAAACTACCAGCTAGCCCTGAACTGTTGCAAAGTATTGGATCTGAAAGCCAGTACTAGGCCAGATCTAAATAATACCCCGAGTCCTGAACCTCAGACCAATGCAATTTTGGGGTCAGCTGACACATATGGAGACTGCTTTAAGCTGTTCAGAAGTTTGAAATGTTAGAAGTACTTCTGGTGAGAGAGCAGTAGTGAAGGGCAATGAAGCAGTCAAAGATTCAGGATCACTTATGTTATTCAGAATCACTTGGCTCTCGTATATCACCACAACATTTGTGGGATCTAGGGATTTACACTGCAGCTGTCATCTTGAGACATGTATATGAATTGCTGTAATATATACCATATGTGTGTATCTACTGCATTGCAGTTATATAAACTCTTGTATTCGTAACATTTATTTTTCAAACAATAACTAGTGACCAGATAATGAACTATAACATGCAATGTTTCATCATCTGCTACATTTATATAGTAAACGCAATTTGTTTCTAACTGGTTGTGAATGTTATGGCCATTTTTTTCAGTTTATATCACACCACATTTTAATAGCTTCTTTACTTGTTGATTGACACATCGAATAGTGGGTAGTTTTAAGGTTCTTTCTAGATGTTTTTCCGATTTCTCAACCCATTTCTTGTCTGGTAGGGTGCAGTGAAAGCTGCTATTGTTATTTAATTAGCAAACAAAAACTATATTTAGTGGCAGTTGTGGGTGATTCAGGGCACACCCAATTCACCCCAAACCTTAACAGTATGGAGATAAAAAGTTTTTGGGAAAAACTTATCCATCTTCATATTGCCTAAAACGTTGCTGATAGCATAATTAAGGCTAAGATTTAGTCACAGGTATTTTTGGTAAGTCATGGACCAGTCATGGACAATAAATAAAAATTCACAGCCCGTGACCTGTCCATGACTTTCACCAAAATACCCATGACTAAATCTCTACTCTGGGGAGCTCCTGCTGGAGGGGCCCTGCTCCTGTGCTGGGGGTTGACTTCTCCCCAGCTGCTGCTCCCAGGGACTGTTCTCCAACAGCTCTCCAGCTGCCATGGGACCGCTGCTGCTTGGCTGGTCCCCTGGGCACCCCCAGGACTGCTGCTTGGGCACTCTCCAGAGCCAGCCAGAGCGGCCATTGCTTGGGCAGTCCCCATGCCAGGTGCCCAGAGCCTCCCGAGCAGTGGCTGGTGCAGCTGGCACCGGGGAGCGCAGGAGCAGTTGGCCCCAGATCGCTGCAGCAGATGCAGCAGGCCCCAGCCAACTGCTCCGACATCCCTGAAGCCATCTGCTGTGGAATTCATGGAGTTCGTGGGAAGTCATGGAATCCATGAGTTCTGCGACCTCCGTGAAAGAATCGCAGCCTTAAGCATAATCCAGTACTCCAAAATGCATTTACTTCCATCTACAACAGATATTCAAAGAAATCCCAACTTAATCTGTCTTGCACTTTAATATTTAATACAAAACCTGTTAAGGTTTTGTATTAAAGAGCAGCACATCTGTCATACAGTCATTGTATTTAGGAAGTTATTTTGCTGCATCACTGCTGAGGTCACTGTTAAGTTTTTGTTTTAATGTGTATTCCATGCATAAAAGTAGTACGGAGGAAGATCTGAAGACATTTGTGGAAGACCACAATGAGCTGGCTTTTGAGGCTGCCACCAGTGGATGTGCAGAGAGAAGTGGGACAGTGGTCTGATCGGAGGATGAGTGGATAAGTAGGGAGAGGCAGTGTTCTGATAAGATTTAAAAATGAATTTGATATGGTAGAAGATGGGGACTAGTGGAGGACTCAAAGGATGGGTGTGGGAGTGTTATAGTGAGAGTGACAGGAAAGGAAGATAATCTCAGCCGTTGTTTGCCTGAATCAGAATGGGGCTGCCTTGTTTACATATTTAGTATTCTCATAGTAGCACACTTGTGATTACTAAGCTGTCTGAACCACCAAAACTGCATCCAGGTGCCACACCAGAGCAAAATTGTTGCTCAGTGTTTGTGAAGGATTCTTAATATTTTCTCTGAACATCTCAGGAATTTTGTTTACTGAAGAAGTTCTAATTGACATTCCTGAGTAACGTTTTTTCTTTTTGTCTTCCATTTACATTTCTATACAGTATTGTAATAAGATTACTGTTGTAAATCACATAAACTGAGGGACATTTTCTTATTCAAATATCACACAATTAGCATCATTAGGTTGTGAGTAAAAAGTTTTATATTCCGGACACCATAAAAGAGAAGAGAAGGAGAGAAATCCAGTAGGGAATTGTGATGTGAATACATTTGTCTTTTTTTAAACACTGTGTAAAAGAAGAGTTCCTAATTTGTCATTTCAGTGGTATCAAAATTATACCTTGAAAAGACTTTAGATGCCTTTAAACTATCTTGCCATTTTGTGGAAGTAGGAAGAAGGTTCTACACTGTTCTTCTGAATCTGTTCATTCAAGAGGTTGTGGTCTAATCAGATTATAATTTGTCCATGCTTTGATTAAGAAATGGAAAAATTATATACATTAGGAAAATAGGGCAATCAGAAAAAAAAATTGAGCTGAAATGATCCATAAAAACATGACAGGTTTTTAATTGTGGTAGGGGGTTACAGATCATAGAAAGATGTGGCTGTAATCAATTTTGTTTAGCTTTTAAAAGATGTTAACCTATTAATGCCAAAGAAGTAAATAAAAAAGCCTAGTTGATAGTGATCTCAACCTTAATATCACAGTAACATATTTTCCATGTTTTTTTTAAATATTAAAGGTGGAAAAAAACCAGAAATATTAGGTAGGTTGGGGTCAAGGAGGTCTTCAACCAGAACAGCAAGAAGTTAGTGTCAGAAATGAAATAATGTACCAAAGATTCAAGAATTTGAGATATTCTATCTTGGGTCAACTCTGGTTTGCTTATGAGATTGGACAAGACACCAGCTATGGCAATACAATATTATGGATACTGTATTGTCAGTATCATAGTTAAGGCAGCATTGAGCTTTTCATTTCATTAAAGATGAAAACAAATATTTATCATAACCAGGATGACACCACTTCCTCTTAGGGGACAGATTTAATTATCTAGAAAGTGAGAAGTAAATGTATTCAGTAGCGTAGGCATTCAAAAGTTAAAACGATTCTTTTCTAATGCTTTTGAATGCCTACACTACTGAATACATTTACTTCTCACTTTCTAGATAATTAAATCTGTCCCCTAAGAAGAAGTAGTATCATTCTTGTTATATTATCCATTAAAAAATTTAGGACTGATATCTATTGTTTCTTTCTAATTTACAAACAGCTGTGTTCTAACACAGACATTTCATGAAATTTCAAGTAAAAAAACCTAGTGCAAAGAGTAGTTGAAGGCAAAGAGAGTTCCTTTCTATTATGATAAAAATAAACATTCTTCATCCCAAAGAAAAAAACAAATACAGAATACCTGATCTGAACATCGAAGAACCCTTTACTCAGACAGGCCATATAGTATCTATCGCTAGAAAGGAAAGAGGGGCAATTTTTGCCAAATAAACTGCAGGCTCTGATGTGGACAATGAAATGTAATGATACAGTTCCAAGTCTCCTAGCAAAGCTAAACTTCTCTATCTGCCATCTTTGACTCCGTTGATGTTTCCTTCCTGGATTTCATCTCCTGCCTCTTGTGCTACCTCACTGAAGGCAACTCCTGCATCACCTTTGTTATCACAGCATCCTTCCTTGTTTGAAAGTAATGAAAACAAACTTAAAAGACAAGTACGCAATATGATTCCCACAGTCAAGCCCTTAGCTAGCTTCCAGCCTTCTGCTGGAGGAAGGATTTTTTTATTTTCAGTGTAGACTTTATCATAAAAAGAGTTGATTGAATAATTTTCAATAGAGCAGTTTTCTGTTGGAAAATAGTTTTGTTGAAATCAAAATGTTTCATGGGAATGTGTTGATTTTTGGCAGTTTTCTTCAGGAAAAAGTTGAAATGAAATGAATTTTTAACTCTTGTTTTGATAATGTTGAATTTTAATGTATTTCAATATTGTATTTGATATTTTATATTGGAAGCTTCTGAGAATGAAACAATTTGACATTATCTAAATGAAACATTGCAGTAGATTAAAATCAACTTCTTTTTCAGAATTTTCATTTCAAAATTTCAACTTTTCATTCCAGTGGAAAACAAAAACAGAATTATCTGTGGAACAGAAATTCCATTTTCCAATCAGCTCTAATCATGAACTAGTCTAATCTAATCATGAATCAGAATCATTATTCTGAGAGCTGAAAAAAACCTCTTCCCCTTGACTAATCTTGTACATCTTCCCTGACCAGCATGTGCAGGAAAGGAGGAACCATGACAAAATCCCATTCTGATGGGGAAAGGGTGCATGATATGTCCCAATGACCTGTCTAAAGGACAGTTACTACCAGTTAAGAATCCATTTTAACCCCTCCCCCCAAAACTGCTCCATCCCATTTAAAAATAATAGGATAACAGTTATACTCACAGGTGCAAGTGAGGGCAGCTTTGTGAAAAACACTCTCAATACTACTGACTTTTAAAAATGGTGTTTTGAAAGTCTCAAGAGGAAAGAAAGAGACCAGCAGAAATCCTTTAAAATTCTTTGCAGAAAGGCTGTTTGTTCAGGCTTTGTGCAGGAGGCAACAGCACTGAACCCTTTGCACTGTATCATCATCATCATCTATCTTCTTAAATAACGGTAAATTAGAAAAGCTTCAAGCTTCTCATCTGATAGAGTACATTGCTACCAGGGTGTACATGACTGGCTTGTGTTTTTGGTAAAGTTGGTAGTGCAGTTTGTAATAGCCATGGCTTTCAATGTACTTTGAATTTTTTTTTTTTTTTTTTTGCAACAGTGTTACTTATAGGTTGTGCCAGTACATACTGCAATATTTTATTTTGTTTACTTACAGAGGACCATCTCTATGACAGACACAAACAAGAGTCTAAAGCACTGAAGAAGAAAGTATCTTTCCATAATTGTTTTTAGCACAGGATTCACTTAATTTTTCATAATTATTCGTTTGTTTTATATGGAATTTTACAGTTGAAATGAAAAATGATAGTCAGAGGCCATGGTAAATTAGCTATTTTGCCCTAACATTGCAGTTCTTGGGTACTGTGGGATGTAGACACATTCATCTGAGCGCACATCACCCTGAATTGGGTATTTAGTACAGCAGATTCACAGCATCAGTCTGCTAAACTGGAACAATTTGCCGGCTGATTTGCTGTTCTTACATATAATATGCTATGTACAGAGTGAAATTGAGAGAGCATCTCTCTCATTTCTTTAGAATTCCCTGATGAGGGTCACTAATCTGCAACCTGGTTCCTTATCTTTTGGGGACAAATAGTTGTAAGGATGAAAAGAGAATGCAATGAAAGTAAGTTTAAAAGAAGGGTGAATTTTGTAAGAGATAGCAACCTAATACAGTAGAGCGGATAAAGCACTGGAAAGTATTAATAAGGAAAAATCCTACAGTGACGGGGATAGATTGCATTATTTCATAGATTCCAAGTTCCTCTTCCATATAAAAACCTGTGGAAAGGGAAAAGTTGCAAAAATCAGTTGAAATTCATCTGCAGACCCTCACCATCTTATGACTTAGTTATTGCAACCTCTCTGATCTTGCTGAATTCCCCATCCCACCCCTAATCCACACAAATCAGTTACTGACAATCTCCCCCCATATTGGAATCCTTTAATTGGCTCCCTGGTTTCCTTCATATCAAATTCAAGATTATTTTTCTCAGCCTGAAGGTCCTTCAAAACTCTGTGAGTTCCCTGCTTGTCTGGTCTTGTTTTTACTGCATCGCTTTCTTCCCATTCCACTTTTCAATGACACCAGCCTTGAATAGTCATTTGTCTGCTTCTCCCACAGATGTCTGTGCATATTCTTGTACATTGCTTCTTCATGAACACCACCGGTGAAGTACTCCATAAAGCTACTCTACGCTATCATCCTTCATATCTTTCCTTAAGACCTCTTCTGTTTTAGAACCTACAAGAAATCACCCAGGTAAAGATGGTTAGGCTGAGCAGCTGTCAGGGATAGGATGCATAGTTTAGTAAAGAAACAAACAAAAAAACCCCAACCCCAAAACAAACAAACAAAAGCTTTCAAAGATTCCAAGTCATCAGTTCACATAGTTATATGCTATGTGAATATATTATTTTATTTTTGTTACCCTCGTCCTCCCCTACCCCCACTCTCACTGGTTTGTTTTTCCTCGCTTGTTGCAGTCTTCTTTCAAATTAAACTGTAAGCTCTTTAGGGCAGAGATGATGGATTCCTATGTACAACAGAGCCCCAATTCTGCTTGGGCAGCACAGCAATAATGTCATTGGCAGAGAGGGCAGCAGTCAGCTACATGGAGAAAGAGTTACTGCACAGCCATCCCTTTTGTGACCTTTCCCCATACCACATTTTGGGCTCTTCTGGCAAGGGGATGAAGTATTTTCTGAAGTCAATGGGACCGCTCACATGCTTAAAGCTAAGCACATGCTCAAGTATTTTGCTGTATCAGGCCAAGAGCATTCAGCACTGTGCCAGCCTGAGCCCTATGGCCCTTCTGCTGCTATCCAACAACACAAGGGCACAGAAGAGTCTGTTGTTCTTCCTCTCATCTAATAAATTTGCAAGTGCTGCAGATCATCTTAGTAATGGAATAACAGCTTGTGAATTGAGTGATTTTTACATAAGAGAGCCAATATGAATCCTCGTGGTGGTAGGGAATAATGACTGTTTCAAATGAAAAATATCCTCCGGAATGTTCCAGGAGGGTAATTTTTACATGGTGCATGCACACACAAAAATTACAGCACATAGTAGAGAAGTGGGTTATAGTGCACTGCATTGATTCTCCAAATCTCATCCTCTGGGATTCATTTTGAATTAAAACTGAAAATGAAAAGATGAAAAAAAAACTTGAAAAATTTTTACTGAGCTGCCGTAAAGGTCATATATAATGTGTTGCATTAAATCACCAGAACACATATATAGCAATCAGTGGCAGCAAAAGTAAAAATATTGTCTTGCTTAATAGTTTGACAGATTTCATCACAAGAAATGGCATGAGCTAAGCCAGAAAAGGGAGAAGCACTAATTTTATTGTACCGGGAGTAGCCAAGGCAATCTGACATGGATGAAGGAAGAAAAGCATTTTATTATAATTTAGACATTGACCTTGCATTATGAGTTTTTCTACCCCAGTGGCAAACAAGCTGTTTTTTGGGGGGGATCCCCAACGCTATTTTATGTTGTTGTTGCCTCTCAAATTTCCTTGATGGTGAAATAGTTTTATATATATTACTTAAGTAATGTAAAGTGTGCGTGTGTGTGTGTGTGTGTGTGTACACATATACCCTTTAAATTACTGAAGTTCAGTTGAAGGATGAAAGACACAAAATTACAAGCATTATACATATATCTAAAGAAGTAGTATGAAAACACAAGATGGTTTAATTTTTCAATTTGTTGTGTACGTGTTGGAGAGTTGAGAATTCCCAGTTTCTTGTATGTGCAGTAGCCAAAGTTTGCTGCAGAATAGCTTTACTTCACTTCACTGATGTTACAAACTCAAGTATAGACATTCAAGATTTGTTAATTTCTGCCTTTAGCCATGTTTAAAGGAGGTAGATAGTCTCACTTTAACTTCAGTAAGTTATATGGGGTTTCTTATAGGACTCTTAGGATCAGTCATAGAAATTAGAGATGTTAATAGCCTACTTTATAATCCAATCAATTCCCAGTGCCAGGATTGGATAGTTTCTTATGATATATCTTGCATTTTTCCCCCAGCCTATTTTAAAAGGCACAAAAAGATTAAGGCTTCAACCATTATTCCACAGCCTAAGGTAAATCTCCCATCGGGAACGGTTTTCCATTTGGCCTAATTTTTTCTTCACTATCATTCCATTAACTTCTGTTTATTCTCTCGTGTACTGGAGCCTCTCCCCTCTCGTGACTGAGCAGCAATGTTGCCCTTACTAATGCTTAAAAGCAGAGGTATGAATACCACCTACCATGCTGGTTGACATTTCAAATCCCAGAGGAGATATGGTCTCTACCAACCCAGTCAGATGACACTTGAGGTCCCTTCTAATCCCGTGGTTCTATAATTCAGCTAGCACAATGTTGTGTCATCAGCAGCATATTCAAGCCAGGGTCTCAAAATGCTTTTGAGAAGTAGAAAATACACCTAATAGTTAATAGCCAAATTATCTAGCCTTCTCTGCTCATGTAGTATGATTCATATGCTGGCCTCATAGCTGGCACTGCTTTATGTGGCTACCTCACATAGTAGCAAGATACTGCCTTAAAAGGGTTTAAAGCTATTTTTGGTCGGATGTATTTCCCATAACAACAAAGAGACAAATAAAAGTTTTCTTCCCAAACAGAGTTCACATCTTGTCTTATGTGAGGATTAACTGCTCACACCTGGGTCTCTGCAGCACTCACATAGATATCATTTTTTCTGGGAATTTTATAAGGATATTTAATAAGAAGACCAAATGTTCTAACTCAGGTCTTACTCAGCCTCTGACCACACATACCATATGCCTTCTGCTTTACTCTAACCAACCATATAAATCTTTGTCCTTCATAAGCAGTAAAATTCATTAACTTTTACAGTCAAAATTGTTGTTAAAAATTAGTTTGTATAGCATGGTTTTTGCAACAAATACAGTGACACCTGGCTTGAGTGACCACACAAAAAGATCATCCAAGTTCTATTGACTTTTTTGATTTTTACCCTAAAGTCTCAAAAACCAAAAGACAAAAAAAGGACCCCAAAATCATTATTTTTTTTAAAAAATCTCATGATTTTGAAGTCTAGTGCATGATTTTTTGAGGCCTGACTCATAATTCTGAACACTGAAATGATTGTAACAGCTGCAATATCATTTGAACAAGCCAAAAAAAAATAAAAACTAAGCAAAAGTACCAAAGGAAATAACAGCTCATCTTCAAAAGTCTAATTCATAAATATGGAAGGAAAAGGAAAATTCCAACTTGAACCAATGGACGTAATCTCTCTGTTTTGCTTCATTTAGTGGTGGTTGAATTTACAGTTGAGGATTTTTACCTTTGGCTAATTGTTATAGTAGTAAAACAATAATACATGTATTTAATTCAATTTAAAAAAAGACCCTGGAATTTAACAACTGCTATCAAACTTGCAGAATTGCACATGTCTTTTCTGCCAGTCACTACAATTACGTATGGGCACAATACACAGAATGTGGAATTCTACTAAGTTATCACCTTCTGCTTCATCTAGTTGTAGAGAAGATAATGCTTTGACTGCAGCTCTCAGATAACACAATGCAAGACTGCTGAAGTTGGCAAAGATCTTTTAGGCTTTGGAGAGGATACCACTCACTTTTACTGTTAAAGAATATTGTCACACACAGATTCAGGAACTAGCATGACTATCGCATGCAGTCTGCTTCCTACTTTGTTCCTTCTGTGAGGCCATGAACCCGAGTGAGAGCATTGGTATGCCTTTCTTCCATAACAGCATGCAACTTTTCCAATATGTTGTGTTTTTCTTCTCATCCACATATGCAGCGTTATCTGCCAAATGATGATGTTGCTGCTGCTACAGAAATTGGCTCAGTGTGCACTAGCAGACACTTAATCAGTGGCCTTGGAACTCTCTGAAGGTTTTTCAGCTTGGCAAGTTTATGGTATAGGCTTTTTGAGGGGGGCTGGGAGGGGGGGTCAGGAAATTGGTGACATCTGCCTCTAGGGAATAGCAAGAGCCATTATTTTCCAGAAGCCCTGACCTTACGCTTGTGAGAAAGGGAAAAGGTCAAGCGCCAGCTTCTTGGCACACACAGAATTCAGTAATGGGGTATTGGGTTTGTGTTTGGTGGTACTTTTGGGCCTTCAAAATGCATTCTGAATGGGCTTTCTGAGTTGTAATGACACTGTATCTCCAGGCTGTGCTCTACCTGAGTTATACTCTTGGTTATACTCTTGAGTTTCCACCTTACCACCATGTATACTTATGACTATATTTTGTGTATATGCAATACCCATTTGTAAAGGTTCTGCTCCATGGCTAATCACCATCTGATATATTTCACATGTCGGCCAACAAATATCCCCCCCCCTGCAAAGAATATATTTAGTATATTTCTCCATTATTTCATGTCCTTCTCAATGATGGACCTCTCCCCTTCCAACCCATTCTGTTGTTTCTTGTGCAAAGTGATTTTATTTAAAAATAGCAATACAATTCTATAAAATTCTATGACAAGAAAATGACTAAATTCCTGGAAAGTATTAGAGGAACTGGAATTTGGGTTTCCAGGAAATTCTGAAATTAAAAAAAAAATTTGGAGCAAAAAGGTAAAAATTTTGACATCTCCCCTGAAATTATTTTTTTTAAAAAGTTCATTGCTAGTCAATCAAAACACTTTCTTTGATTTTAATGAGTTTTTTAAAAAAAATACTTTTTTGTAATTTATAATATAAAA
This sequence comes from Dermochelys coriacea, assembly GCF_009764565.3. Taxonomy (NCBI): domain Eukaryota; kingdom Metazoa; phylum Chordata; order Testudines; family Dermochelyidae; genus Dermochelys; species Dermochelys coriacea. The sequence continues at coordinate 201,700,845 of NC_050069.1, forward strand.
TAAAATTTTGAAACAGTCGTTTTGAAACAAAAAGTATTTCATTCCAAAAGGCTGAAACAGCATGTTTTGACCTTATCAAAATGCTTATTTTTAAATTTTTTTCCTAAATGAAATTTTGTCTGACTCTCACGTTTGGATACTATGGTATGTATCAATTTTGATGAAAAAAATTGTCCATAATTTTTTTGACCAACTCTACTAATTATAACAAAGAGATTATTGAATCTTAGATTTTTAGTCACAGTAAGACTAGAACTACTATTTTCATCTTGTATCTCTTGTGGATTTTCTGATCTAAACAACTGCGGACAAGATTTCCTGTTAATATTTTTTGTCCATTGTGTTTCTGGTATCTTCATAAACAGAAAAAAGCAAGTTCTTTTATCTTCACCCAAATTATTTTAATTTGAGGCAGAAGGTATTTTTACACATTACATTGATTGTGCAAACAAATATTGAATGTCTGGCTGTGCAAAAGTGTACAATGCTGTGTCCCGGGAACTCTGTAAAAGTGACTTTTTCAGTATAAATAGGGAACATGGTACTTTTTGGCAACCAGTATACACAGAGAAGATTTAGACTTGAAAAATAACTGCAGCTGGAGTAACAGAGAAGCTGCTAAATGGATTTCTTGGAGACAGAACAAGTGAGTCATTGTAGATGTAACTTTTTTGCATTTTGACTCTTAATTTGGTATACTTATGAGCATCTAATGAGTTACAATTTAAAGCTGGCCGGGAAATAGAATTTCTATCCCATTTAAAATGAGTTTGCAAGATGAGTTTTTGGTGGGGCAGCGAAGGGGGGGAGAGAAATACAAAATATTTTGTTTGGGCAGTAGGAACATTTTGATGTTTCCAAAATGAAATATGCTCCTGAGACTGCCAGGGAGCAGGGCATCCCATCTGCTGGATTACCTGGCTCTGAGGCTGCCTGAAGTGTTTGCCTCCCCTCTGCCCACCTGGCAGGCTGCCTGACTCCTAACTTTTCCTTGGAAACCTGTCTGGTTTCCTGCCAGCTTGCCCATTTGGCTCTTGGGCAGCCCGACTGGCTTGCAGCTCTCAGGCTTACAGCTCCTTCATAGCTCAGGTCCCAGGATTCCAGGTTCATCTGCTCCAGGCAGCCCACCAGGTAGACTATCCTGAAGCTGGTGCTCCCAGTAGAGCTGGGTGGAGAACAATAAGTCTGTTTTGCAGAGAATTTCAAAATGTTGGATTTTGTTCTAATCTGAGCAAAACTAAATTTGAAATATCTATGTGAATCCTCCATGAAATGTAATTACTGTTTTCTAGTCATGACTAGAGCTGGGTGAGATAATTGATTTTTTTTTTTGGTTTGCTGGAAATTCAATACATTTTTATATATATTTTCTATCAAAATTATGAAAAAAATTGGCAAATTGAAAAAATTCCATTTAAATTCAAACAAATCAATCTGAAGTGGAATTTTCCTAGCAGAGACAGTGGCCTCCCTTTATAGCCTATAGCCCAGTGCTTAGAGCACTTACCTGGGATGTGGGAGACCCAGGTTGAATTCCCTACTGCTGGTCTCTCTCAATCTCTCTTGTTCAAGCTGTTCCACTTTGTTTAAATAATTAGTCATTGGAGCAGGGATTGGAACTTGTGGCTACCCCATCCTACATCAGTAGTGTAACCACTAAGCTCTTACTCTTTGCTAGGTCCAATGACTATTCTTTGCTATTATGCATGAGTATGACTTGCTATCCTGAATGACAATGAATAGTAATTGGACCAGTGAGCCACTGGGATAAAGTTCGTAAATATATCCCTATCCTTCACCAATAGCATCACAGCCCTTCTCTTCCCCCCCCCCCATAATTTTTTTTAGCTGAAACTATTAAGTGAATTCATGTGGAATTCATAAATATTTTCAGGTCCACTGAAACAGCATTTTTGTCTGAAGTATTTTGTCCAGCTCTGGTCATAAAAACTCTAGAAATTGGTTTTGAAGATGAGTGCCACCAGTCTATCCTGACTTGTATCACCATGACTACATCTTGACACACTCTTTAGTTTTCTTCGGAGGTTTGCAGTCTACGCATTTTCCAGGACCATCTCTCTTTAGCTTGTGAAATCTGAGAGGATCACAGCGAAATGTTGGAATAACTGAAAATTCCATTAGTAATTTCTCAGTCTTGATGATGCTTTTATAATGTAGAGAAGAAAGCACTTACAAAGGGTTGTTTTGGAGTTAAATGCATACTATCCCTTTATCTCACACATGCACTGCTATGATCATCTCAAATTTTCCACTCTGACAACAATACACATTTAGAATAAGACCCTATACAGTGGCCTGGTTCTGAATATTACTTTCAATTCCAATGCCTTCTTTGGTTCCTAACCTTGGAGAAGTTTGTTTTCCTATTAAAATTGTGGTTTAGGCTTACCCTTCAGTATGCGCCTAAGTGGGCATATTTTTATCTTTCAGGATGTGTCCATGCCTTCTGACCATAAGCTAACAAGTCTTGGCAAGTTCTGTCTATCAGACTTCACAACTCTGGAGAATAATGGATTGCAATTGTTCATGGTGGTTCTAAAGCAAAATATTTCCTGCGACTGGAAAGCCAGTTAGTGGTCTATATTCATTGTTCCTGTTTTTAAAATACCACCCTACATATAACACTTATTTGCAAAACTCCATAAATAATTCCTCACATAATCCCAATGGTCTAAGTACAATGTTTCTTATACCTTTCCCAGTAGTTACCAACTGGTATGTGAGATTACCACAATTTTTTCCATGTACAGTTCTTAGGATAGGATATAGGACCTGTAGAAGTTGTGTGACAGTGCTTGGAAAATGCTGCCTTTCCAAAATTTTCTACTGTAAATATTAATTTTCCCATTTTGATATTTGGGCTTAATCCTGTACTCCTTTCACAGGTCAAAATCCCAATGATCCAGAGATGACATTTTAGCTGCCTGAAGTACTTGCTCTCTGGCTCCGGGCATCAGAGCTACAATTCATATTCATGAATTCCCAACCAATTCTCCCATCATGAGCTCAAATCATATATCTAGGTTTTTTTAACACGTTTTAGGTAATACGAAAAGAAACCACTATGTACATATGTGATGAAGTTTATATCTTGGCAAATTATTTGAGACTTGGAATAGTACTGTAAGTTGCTATTTTGTAAAATTCATCCAGTATGTCTATTGTTACTTCCAATTTATAACCTTGTGTTTCATTATTTATTTGCACACATGGAATGTAATTGGCTGGGAAGCATTTTGTGGTACAATTTATTTTGTGTATCTGTCTAAGAAAAAGTATTGTGCATAGTATAAAGTCTTCCAAAATAAACAAACATAGTAAATCAAAACAACATGACAATTAGACTATGAACAAGTTTAGAGTTGATTTTATAGAATATCAGGGTTGGAAGGGACCTCAGGAGGTCATCTAGTCCAACCCCCTGCTCAAAGCAGGACCAATCCCCAACTAAATCATCCCAGCCAGGGCTTTGTCAAGCCTGACCTTAAAAACTTCTAAGGAAGGAGAATCCACTATCTCCCTAGGTAACCCATTCCAGTGCTTCACCACCCTCCTAGTGAAAAAGTTTTTCCTAATATCCAACCTAGACCTTCCCCACTGCAACTTGAGACCATTACTCCTCGTTCTGTCATCTGCTACCACTGAGAACAGTCTAGATCCATCCTCTTTGGAACCCCCTTTCAGGTAGTTGAAAGCAGCTATCAAATCCCACCTCATTCTTCTCTTCCGCAGACTAAACAATCCCAGTTCCCTCAGCCTCTCCTCATAAATCATGTGTTTGTAGGGAGTGCTAGGAATCCAAGAAAGACACAATCCTGTTCCCATGAAGATCACTTGGGAAAAAAGGCTGAGTGAAATGGTTCTTAAAATGTGTATCTACTCTGTGGAGTGACTTTAAAATGACAACTTCTTATTCAACAGCTCTGCCCCCTATGAATATTTGGGGTTGTATCTACTGATAGTGACAAAATAAGATTTTACTATTCTACTTCTGTTAGGCTTGTGTAGCCAACATAGTTCAGATGGAATGAGCTGGATTCTATCTCTTCTTGTACATCAGGATCAGAATTGTTTAGTAAACTCCATTCAGTTCACATGCTTTAGAACTTTTGCTCTGTCATGTACATTTTGGATTTTTTTAAAATATATATTACGTCTGCTAGAGGAATGAGAACATCAGTTGGCAGCTTTCTTGCTAGAACACAACTCGAAAATTCTGAATAAAGGATGAAATCAGAGCAGTGGGACTATATTAGTGAAATTTGCATAGTAAAGAAAATTGCATATTCACAAAGCAGTTGTTGAAAAATAACTTCAGAATGGTTATGCAAATTCCTGAACTTTGGTTGGTTAATAATGACTTTCAGGCAATCAGAGTACAGGGACTGGTATACTATGTGGTTATTTTAAAAATAACTTGATGGTGAAAATCAGACACCTTCACTCAATCAGATTGCAGGGAACTGGTTAACTTAGAAAAAAAATCGTATGGTAATGCTTTAATAATTTAAAAATCCCTGTGCTCAAAAATGACTGGAGCATGGTTGCTGATACTTAAGCCATCCTGAGGCAGAGAGCAAGCATGGAGAATTTCAGTCTAAATCTTTCGCAAAATGATCAGAAAGAGAAAGCATGGGCTTATAGTGGAAAGTGGCAAGTAACCTCAACTATAGACATCACTACCTGGTTCACCTCTATTACTATTCAAACTGTGGTACAGTTTTTGGCTTTGTCATTAATTAAATTCACAAAATACTCATCTACAGGTTTGGAAATAATTTCTGTGTAGGATGGATTCTTGCTTAGAATAAACAATTTCCTATTGGTTCCCCATTTCCTTACTTAGACTAATCCTGAAACAATTTACCCTGGCATTAGGGCTCAGGCAACTCTTCCAGTTGACATCCGAGGAGGGATGTAAAAGTGGTTTAAGGACAGATTTAGTACAGATATTTTCATTCACTGGTGGTGTATTGATAGAACCCAGGAAATTGTTCCCTTTTGTGCCTATACAGCTGTTCAAGCTCAGGATAATTTTAGGTTGCCATAGAACAGAAGGACCTAGTTATCTAGACTGATTGGAAGGCAAGCCATGATTATTGGGAATCTCATGAAAAAGAGAGGTTGTGGGGCATGTGGATTCCAGGATTCATGGGGAAAACTCATGTAGCTTGACAGGTTAATGCTGATATATAGAGGCCTAATAGAAAGATGCAGCCACTAAACTTTCACTTGTTGCTCATGCAACCATGGAAGAGTGTATAGATGTAGGGGATTTAGAATTTAGATTTAGGGGATTTAGAATTGCAGGTGCCATTGTCAGTTATTTACTTGTATAAAATATCCTAGGAATGTTTGTTTTTCATTTTGAAAATTGCTGTCATCATCTTTGTTTAGAATGGATTGGAAAATGGTAACTACATTCTGTCATCCGTTTTGAAAAAAAAAATGGAAAAAAAAATAAAAAAAACTTGGACTATAAACAGAAAAACAGTTTGGGTTTTGCTATATAGTGAAATTTTAGATTTTCAAAACCTACAATTTGGGCAGAGGGTTGATTTTTCATTAAAATGGAACATTTTGGAGGAAAATGTTTGTTTTGGGGGAGGAGAAGACGCCATTTTGAACTGGACACAAGTTTAGATGGAAAATTTTGTCAAGCTCTATTTATATCATTGTACTGTCCCACCGTAATTTTGTTGTGTTAAATCTAAATCCATAACTCCCTAATATTCAAATTCTTCACCTGCATATTTATAGAAACCTAGAGTTGAAACCGTTTTGATCTTTTTTCATATTTTCCTTTATTTCTGTACTATGAATATTAAAGTAAAATTCTGATTATTCTATGTACACAAAAGGTGTACAGAAAAGGTACACAACTGTACTAAAGGCTCCATAGCACACTGTATTCCAAAGCTGCTCTTCCACAATGGCATGCTGAGAATTTTTGTTTTTTAAAAAGCAGAGGGCTTGTAGAGTTAACTTACTTTTAAAGAGAACTGCTTGGTGCAGAGGGCTCTGTTTTAGGATAAATGGCTCAAGGAACAGAAACCTCACAGATTCAATGGAGCAATACCCATTTACACCAGGTAGGTATCTGGCCCACCTTGACTAACAATTTGGTGACTCTTGGCTGTTTAACTCTACATGTGTCTGAGTAAATTGATCTAATGGGAAATTCAGTTAAAATGAATAAATGTGTAATAATAAATGTGTATGTAATGGTGTCCTAATACTATGTAGAAAAAAGCCAATGTAACTGAGTGCTAATCAACTGCATTATCCCAGATGTTTCAAGAACTGTGGCATATGTTGCTGCTGGAATAAAACCTTCATGATGACCTGCATCTCAAAAGTATTTTGCGTTGATCATAGCAATTATAGCCATGGCCAGAAAAGACAGAAACAAACAAGTGAAAAGACTCTTCAGCAAAGCTAGTAACCCAAAAGCTAGTATGGGGATTTTATGTTTAGCAATAGGTTCAGTTCTGTCACCTGATGGGGTTTAATTTCATTTCGGTCTATTTATTTAACTTTTGTCAGTGATGCTTAAAGCCCCCTTTTGTTGTGGTAGAAACCCAAACAAAAATAATAAATTAAATATTTGGATGCAGCCAGTGAGGGCCGCCTGACAAGAATAGGTTTCAGAGTAGCAGCCGTGTTAGTCTGTATTCGCAAAAAGAAAAGGAGTACTTGTGGCACCTTAGAGACTAACAAATTTATTAGAGCATAAGCTTTCGTGAGCTACAGCTCACTTCATCGGATGCATTTGGTGGAAAAAAAAAACCACCGTTTTTTTTCCACCAAATGCATCCGATGAAGTGAGCTGTAGCTCACGAAAGCTTATGCTCTAATAAATTTGTTAGTCTCTAAGGTGCCACAAGTACTCCTTTTCTTTCTGACAAGGATAATTTCCTTGATATTTTCACTGTGCAGTACACTGCCAGTTAACCAGGCATCAACAGTCAATTTTAGCTCCTAACCCCAAATCCACTGAAATCAATGGAAAGACTCCCCATTAACTTCACTATTTTTTGGATCAGGCCTTTCATCTGTAAATGTGATATAATATAATACAAAGACAATTGAGGAGGAAGATGAATGTTTCTCTCTCCATGATCTGGTATCCTGTACATGCTATTTTTGTAAAAGTGCATAACACCTTTCTAAACCACAAGTTAAGATAACGTACAGGAAAGAGTTATAAAAGAAGTAGAGAAATGGAAATTGTGAATGCAAAACCCTACAGACAATTGCATGCAAACTGACACAAAGGGGTGCAGTGTTACAGGAATGGCTTAGAGCCCTGCTCAGCAGGGCAAGAGAGCATTAGTACTGAGCCATGAAGGAGCCCATGCTATCTTAACACACTAGCCCATAGCCCAGTCGGTCCCTAGGGTCACAGTGGGTAATCTTTCAATATATTCCATGGTAAAATGAAAAAAAATGACTTGGACCATCATTGTTCCCATCCTGTTTGGCTCGGACCCATCTCATATTAACCAACGTGCTAAATCTATGCTGCTGCCTCTATATTCTGCAGTCTCAGAACAATTTGAAACTTGAAAGCTGGAAATTTATCATCTCTAATGGATGCTCTCAGAAGCTGGAGAATGGCCAAAAGGAAAGACTGGGGGATGGGGAGCTCATTACCATCAAGTGGAATTTTCTTTCATTTTCATAGATGTTAGTACTTACCATATTTATCATTACTCAAAGCCCAGATTTCCATGTGTTGTACAGGGATTCCTGTTTTTATTAAAGGAAACATAGCCAATATTTCAAATAAATCTGTTTTAAAGTTTGTGTTGAGTTAAACTTCAAATCACGTAAGAATATAAAAGCTCAGTGTGTATGTTGAGTAAAATGGTAAAGAAAACTATTCATTCCAAATTTTGGTTTTCCAGTCAGGTAATATAATTTAAAGAGACTCAAATTTATGTAAGAAAAGTTTAAATGAAAATTCAAGTTTAAAAACCATTCTATTTTATTTCCCAACAATACCTATTACAATAAATGTTCTTCTTTAGCTATTTCATTGGCAGGCTCCAACATACTGTATATGGTATCTTTAAAAGAGAATTGTCCACATTTTAGCATTTTAGAAATAATTTCCTTTAGATGAAAGTACATGTACAGTATATAGAGAGTAATTTTAAATCATACTATTTAAAGTCCAATGTTAAATGCTTAGCTGCAGCTCTTAACATACCATGAGAAAAATACATTTTTCAACATGCTTTTCGAAGAGCAAAGCATGCATTTTAATGTGAAATGGGAGAGCAGAGAGCTCCCATGTTCTTAAGCTACGCTACAAACCCAGAGGCTCCACCACACTGCAGCTGAACTGCTCTTAAAATGCATCAAGAAAAGCTGCAGATTAACAGTATTTAGATGCATTGGTTTGATGTAATTTCAGGCTGCCTGAATTAATGTTCTGTGGCAAGCCCTCCCTTGCAAACCTTTAGAAGCAAACTGTTTCTTTGTCTATAGTTTTAAGCTTGGCTACCGTCTCTCATAGATTCTGCATTGTTTCTCACATATTGGTTTTTGGACAAAGTCGAATCATCATCTATGAAGGACTAACTGCCCAAAGGGTATACACCCAATTGCTAGTGGTTTATTCAGCTTTGACACTTCTCAGTGTGATCCTAACTGCCTTTTGTAAAACAAGCAGGCAAGGGAAAGGCTCAAGAGACTTTCTTCTATTCATTTCTGAAATAGTTTTCTTGCCACGGGAGACTTAAGAAGATTTGTACTGCCTGCTTTCTTTTCATTAGCAGTGAGTGCAATGCTGTTGGGTAAGTTAATGTGCTAGACTATAAAAAGAAAAGCACAGGAATTTGAAAAATATATAGTTTCTCATTAATCCATTTTAATGTTGTTTTTCTTAACTTATTCAGTGTAGGATGCAGACAAAAATAAAGCAAAGTGTAACAGTTAAGATATTTTCTGTTTGTTCTGAGCCAGAGAATTAGAATTCGCTTTAGTCTGTTTGTTGAATGCAATACTATGCTTCACTGATTTTTGGCAGGAGCATGTTAAAATTCTCATTATTAGACTGACAAGGAAACCTGATTGAATTTTCAACACAATCATAGTCTCCGTCATGGAATGTAACACTATTTAATAATTTTTGTTTTTCTATATGCAACAAAATACACCAGTCTTCCAGCGCTTACTATGACCACCATGTTGAATTAACCTGCCATGCTTAAATTACCATTAGATGTGTTTACTTTTTCTTATTCTGACTGTCTACTTGAATCTGGGAAGGAAGATTGGGCAGATTTGTTAGTAAAAAAATACATTTGTAGTATACAAATTCTTATTGTGTACAGTACAATAGCTATTTGGATCATAATTACTTCAAAGGTTAAATTTGGCTGAGAAATAGAGGTACTTCAGCACTGAGTTTTATACGTTAGTATAGTTAATACATAAAATTTATATTGTGTATATATAATGCCACATACTATGGCATTCTATTTGTATTTGTACTGTATTATCACCAATATCATCACTTTCCCAAAATTTCAGGACACCTAAAATTTCCCAGGAACATTATTGAAAGCCAGTGAACATAAATTAGTTTTACGGAATAATGCTTTCAGAAGGTGAATGAAACATGTTAAAATGTACATTTGATAAATTAATACAGGACACTCATCCAGTACATATATATATTCAGAAGAATGAATCTAATGATAAATGGTAATAGTCACTAAAAGAAGATTGCATGCTACATCACTGAATTTATTAATCATACTGCTCAGCAGCAGCAAATTGAATCTTTTCTTTGATATTTTTTTCTCTTGGTGTGCTATGCATATTTGTTGTGTTTGCATTCCACAGATATGCCCAGAATATAAGTCAACCACTCTACCAGGAAATAGAGACAAAAATAATTACCTAGAAAAATATTGAGAACTCCAAGGAAACATTTTTGCGAGAGTGATGCTTTTAAGAGAGTGAGCAAAACGAGTGTGACCTGAATTGTAGACCAGAAGTTCAAGATTTATAAAGCAATTTCTTAGTAAAATATATATACCAATAAACAGAAATTTTTAGAGCAAAGTTTTATTATTTTTCCCAGTGTGTTTTTGGTTGTGTCTTTGACATTTTGAAATATTAAAATAGAGATAACCTTTGATAGATTTGACTTACCACTATCCTTTATTAAAGAAATCATGTTACCACAGACCACACTGCTGTCAGCAACTCTGCATACCTGATGTCCTAGTTGCCCATATATGCATTGTATGTTGAACTGCCAGCAAATTATATAAATCGAGAAACAAATTATATTGCTTATGTTGTCTTTGAATTTGCATGCATCCACATGGTTACAAATAATCACTCTGTAATTAAGTTCTTAAACAACTATAGTGGCTTGTAGATTTCCCTGAATTCTATTTGTATCATTTTATAGGACAGAAGGTTGACTCACTGGAAACTGTAATGTAGATCAGAGCCTAAAAGAGACTGTTACTCATGCATAGTTGTATAGAAAAGGAAACAAAGGGAAGTGTCATGCTCACCTCAGATTTCCCCCTCCAGTAAAATAGAAATAATATCATTCATTTCTTAGAAAAGCTGTTTAAGTCTCAAGTGGATAGAATTACTTCTTTTTAAAGATATGACACTTTATTGGCTTTCTAGACAACATGCCACTTTCCAAAGTTGTTGTTCTACCGTGGTCTACTTCTGCCAGCTACTGTAACTCAGCAAGAATTTGAAAAACCAGGCTACTCACCTGGAAAAACCTGGAGTGAAATCCTGGTCCCATTTCAGTCAGTGGTAAGCTCCTCCCACTTCAGTGGAACCAGGATTATTATTTACTCTCTAAACTAAAATGTGGAGGGGGGAAAATAAGCAAGACTTACTAAAATGAGATAAGATTATAGTTTTTAAAGCCATGCAAGGCTATGTGTACGTTTGTTTAAAAGGAATTCAGCAAGTAGTAATTTCCCTATTCCTTTCAAATGTTTTTGGCATGCTTTGTATTTTAAAAGTCCATATACAAAACAGTATATCAAGAATACTATTGGTAAACCAATAATCATGATAGATGTACCTCTATCACTACATGCATTTCCTGAAGGCTTCTTTCCTTTGAAAGGTTTAAGCTTTGTTTGTTGATTTCTCCTCATAATAATGCCATAATAGTGCCTTGCAGCAAACATAACCTGTAATTTCTTGTACACAGTATTTTTAACAGTCTCAAAGGGCCCTGTTCAGCATTCTTTAGTCACTCAAACTCCCATTGAGTTCAGTGGGCATTTTCAGGATTAACAAGTGAGTAAGGAATACTAAATAGTGCTCTACGATAAGAGCTTATTCAAATATGAACAAGCCTTTAGGGCTACATTTTCAAACTAAATTATCTGATTCTTATGTACAAATGAAGTTTGTGCTCACGTTAGAATGTTTGTGGGCCAAAAAATTGGCAATAGAAGCTCCTACCATCTCAGAAACTAGTCATTATTTTGACAACGTGGGCATAGATTGTTTGTTTGTTTTTTGTTTTCTTCAGATAAACACCTTCTCATTTTACATAGCAGTCCATAAAATATTGCCACTTCATTTTATTCCTTTAAATGACTCCGTTCGAGAGGGACACATTTGAACTATACTTAATTTGAAAAACTAAGTTTAAAGTAGTTTCTAATAATATACCTGCCAGTGGATCCCACTGTCAGTTTGACATTGTTCATGTTTTTCTTTTTCTTTAAGATTTTTCTTCTTGTACCAGGGTGATTTTGTTCTCATTAAAGGCCAGGGGGGCTTGGCCAACCCCTGTTCCATGGCATGGTCATTTTAAGAAAACGGATGTTCAAGGTTTCAGAGTAGCAGCTGTGTTAGTCTGTATTCGCAAAAAGAAAAGGAGTACTTGTGGCACCTTAGAGACTAACAAATTTATTTGAGCATAAGCTTTCGTGAGCTACAGCTCACTTCATCGGATGCATTCAGTAGACAAATTGGGAATGGGGGCCAGGTGTTAATCAAGTGCCTACTTCCTGAATGACAGGATAAAACCAAGCTGTGAGGTGACTGGAGAGGAGGGTGTGTGTGACAGAGTGTGCATTGGAGCATAGAATCAGGAAAGTGGGTCCCTGGAATGGGGACCTGAACTGCTGGGCTAGGGAAGTCTGCTTGAATCACAGTACAGCCCCAGGGAGGAGGGTAGTGAGTTTCCTGAACGCAAAGGGGAAAATGTGTGTGAGTCCAGGGACCAGAGCCGAAGGACACTATGTGAAAGACTCTCCAGGGAGGTCAGGAGCTTCAGTGGGACTGGCAGAACTCCACAGCTCAGAAGGAACTGGTGGGAGTGAGGGGACTGGGGACCTGAAGTCCTGGAGCAAAGTGAATTGGAGACCCTCAAAAGGAAGGTTTGGGCCTGCAGGCTCAAAAGATACCATAATAAAAAAATACCTTGATAAATTAGACCCCAAAGGAAGGGGGATGTTATTTGCCCTATTCTGGGCTGTGGAAAAGTTATTGGGAGAGCCAGAAGGGAACTAAAATGTCTGTAGTTCCATGCCATGCCACAAGGCAGTGTGCTCTGGGACGGCAATCTGCAACTCTCCCCTAAGGCACACTGATATAACAGAGACAACCGACTGACTATGCGGGGGAAAGTGAAACAGACTATATTCAAAGTCCTGTCAAATTAGCAAAGAAAGCAACTTGAAAAAATAGAGAAGCTCTTTTTGTCTCTAACCTCTTTCTGTTCATGGTTTCTGGTGTTATTTGTAATTACAGTAGGTAAGACACTTTCAGACCAAGTGTGATTCCTAAAATGATGCTGTCTTTAATTCTGCCTACTATAGGCCAAATCCTAAAATCATCATCAACATATCATTGATGTCAATGTAAGGATAGGTTTCAGAGTAGCAGCCATGTTAGTCTGTATCCACAAAAAGAACAAGAGTACTTGTGGCACCTTAGAGACTAACAAATTTATTAGAGCATAAGCTTTCATGGGCTACAGCCCACTTCATTGGATGCATAGGATGTAAGGATAGGGTCAACATTGAATAAGGATTTGGCCATAACCTACTGAGCAAGGTCTCAGTCCCATCTACAACAAGACCACTAGAATGGAGGTAACCTTTAAAAAGAACCCATTATCTAGCTCATTAAACACTCCTGGGCCACAGACCATTCTGTTCTTTTTAAGCAAGTAAAATTGGGGAATCTATTTGACATAAAAATTTCATTTTATTCGTCTGCAGGCAAAAGCAGCCATTCTTGACGTTCTTAACTCCATTAGGAAATTGTTGCCTGTTAAAAACGTAGACCAAAAGATAGTGAAGATCTGAGTGGTGCTTAAAATATTAATCTATTGATTATCGATTATGATGTGGATTACTACCAGGTGGATGGGGTAGTGAGAGGGGATATTGATTAAGTGTAAAATTGGCTTGATTGGTTCAGAGGACGCTTGAAAAGAAGAGTTTAATAGTTTTGTGAAGATGAAAGGGATGGTTCTCTTTCTTTTCTTTTTTCTTTGAAGATGTGAGATCTACAGAGGAGATTTGATGTTTGCATTTTGTGGAGCAGTGTTTTGCAAGCAAGGAGATTAATTCTCACTATGCCAGGGAGGTCAGAGATCCATGTTTGGGGACGTTCTTCTGTGGTGGTGGTGGAGTTGTACAGTACTACTCTGAGAAGGTGGGAGTTGCACAGGGAGTAGAGATTCATTTATTTTTGGGAAATGAGAACTCTGCAGGGGACATTCTGAGTCCCTCTAAATTAGTAATTTGGGGATATACCTCTGTTTTAGGAGGTAAGGAAGTCATTGTGCAGCCCCTCCTTGATAAATCCAACACAGCACACTAATGATATGGCCAACTCCTGGCCTGCATTGAATCTCCTGTTTTGGGGAAAGCTTTTTGAGAAAGCTGTTGCAGATCAACTCTGCTGATTTCTAGAATCTTCAGATTTCCTGTATCCCGGTCATCCAGGTTTTAGGTCTGTGTTAGGGGATAGAAAGAGCACTGAGTGATTTTTCTCTTGGCAATAGACAAGGGCAAGGTTTCCATGAAGAAGTTGCTGGAATTGCTGAAGTGTTCCAGACCTTTATTCTTTAAAACCCAGCTAGGGAACAGCTGTTCCCAGACAGGTTCTGCTGTTCCTCTCCCTCTCTTGAACCCTTTCATTTCTCTACTCCTTAGTCTCCAACTCCCCTTTCACAGGAGCTTTCTCCCTGCACCTCTGGAGCTATTACAGACTGCAGGAAACATAAAAATGCTGTTACTGCACTTTATCCTCCCACATTGTTGGGGTGCTGTGGACAGGACAGTTTATAGATGTCTGCCATGTCAGGTGTCTGACTCTTTTCCTTCCTTTCTCCACCATAGTAGGAGAAATAGAGAGAGTATGCAGGCTGCGTGCTAGGAAGTAGGGTGGTGCAAAGGGATCTGTGTGGCATCCAGAAGGAGGAATGGTAGAGACATAGCTGAAGTGAAACTTGTAAAACATGCATTATATACTTTAGTTATTTACATGTTTTTTTTATAACTTGGGTACCTACTTCACAAGAAGCAGTTTAACCTAGAATAAGTCATTCATCACAAGGGTAAAAGAAAGTATGTCTACAAAAGTCTTTGCCAAGTCAAACTAAGTCATGAATAAACACTAAAGCCAGATTTCATGGTTCTGAATGGCTGGTTGCTCATGAAAGATAGGAACTTCAGTTCAAAGTGATATTACCACAAAGTGGTATTACATGTGCCAATCATGTTCCAATATCATCACAGACTTCTCACAGGGGCTTAATAGAAAGGGTTAGCTAGATGTTTTATTCATAATATGTCTCTATTGCTATAGAATGAGGGGTTGTTGGTGAACACCAAAGAGGTCCAGGCTGATGACAAGTTATTTGTTGAAGGTGGTAGCTTTATTTTGTTCAGTTTTGATGGTGATTCATTGACCAGTTTCCTTTTCATAAGGCTCATGTAGACCAGTAAGAATACAGTGGAACAGAAGAATTTTCAGTATTTGTGATTCGCTCTAAGGTATATGGCTTTTGCAAAGCTTCCCGGGGGCTTCCCTGCCTGGTGGTGTAGGCTCGTTGGCTAGCTTAGCATGCTGCGTATTCCTTTAACATAATGTTATGTCCCCACTTTGCTAAGTCAATTTTTGAAGTTTTCTGGTTTGTAAATAGAGTACCACTCCACTTTTTGGTTTTTATAAATGTTTTTAATCAGTTCTTTATATGAAAACTTGAAGTCACCTAAGTAGAACCGGCTGTGAATTTTACATTGGAAATGAATTGGAAAATGCTAATTTTTCAAAACCAAAATGTTGGGGAAATTTTTGTTTGATGAAACATAAATATGACAAAACATGGACCTCTCTGGAGTCAAACAATGCACACAAAAACATTCATGATGATAGCTCTGTGAAGAATTCTCCATTGGAAATCACCCATCCTCTTCGTATTTGGAGGCTTGCATGCAGCTTTACAGACTGGTTGGCTGGAGTCCGTGCCCAGAAGCTCTCTTCTCCTTATCATATTGGGATAATCAACAAGTGTTCAAAAATGATGAATCCTTTCCACAAGCATATACCATAACTTATGGCCTTTGCTAATAAAAGTTAATTCAGAAGACCCACTGAAGGCATGTAAACTGCCTGGCTTGTCAACTTCCCAATCCACAGGAACAGACAGATTCTGGAAAGGGGGACCTCAAAATACCATTCACCTTAAGTAGTGTGTCTCCGTGTGTGTGTGTGTGTGTGTGTGTGTGTGTGTGTATATATATATATATATATATATATATATATATATATATATATATATATAAATTATACAGTAACTGCAGGATACAAACCTGCCCAAAATCGAAAGCACAAAGGGTGAGAAACAAATATACATTATATAAACAATCAAAAGCCTTCTCTTGATTGAGGGAAATCAACCCAACATGCAAATCAAGCATTTTTTTAAACAGCAAATTAAGTTGTTGACAATTATTTGTGACAAGTTTGGTTTGGGGCAGGGAGTGGGCTAGTTTTCACCATAGAAACAAAAAATGTTGACTGGCTTTCCTATAGCCCTATTACTGCTAAATAGAGCCCTCCAACAACTGTAATATGCTCCTCTCCTTACTAGTGTATAGAGTGACCATATGTTGTACTAAGATTCTCTTGCTTTTTTCCCAGTGAGTCTGTTTAGCTTTTGCTAGCCCAGAGGTTGGGCAGCCAATGTTTTGAGAATACTTGGTGAAGATCTTGTTGGTGTTGGTCTACAACCGCATTTGCTCCAACCGCTCAGACAGAGACCAACACCTACAAGATCTTCACCAAGCATTCTCAAAACTATGATATCTGCACAAGGAAATAAGTAAACAGATCAACAGAGCCAGACGTGTACCCAGAAACCTCTCCAATGCATCATTAGTGATCTACAACCCATCCTGGACAATGATCCCTCACTTTCACAAGGCTTGGGAGGCAGGCCAGTCCTCGCCCACAGACAACCCGCCAACCTGAAGCATCTTCTCACCAGCAACTACACACCACACCATAGTAACTTTAACTCAGGAACAAATCTATGCAACAAACCTTGATGCCAACTCTGCCCACATATCTACACCAGTGACACCATCACAGACATAACCAGATCTGCCACACCATCACCAGTTCATTCACCTGCACGTCCACCAATGTAATATACTCCATGTGCCAGCAATGCCCCTCTGCTTTGTACATCGCCCAAACTGGGCATCCCTACGTAAAAGGATAAATGGACACTAATCTGATATTAGGAATGGCAATATACAAAAACCTGTAGGAGAACACTTCAACCTCCCTGGACACACAATAGCAGATTTAAAGGTAGCCATCCTGCAGCAAAAAAACTCAGGACCAGACTTCAAAGAGAAACTGCTGAGCTTCAGTTCATTTGCAAATTTGACACCATCAGCTCAGGATTAAACAAAGACTGTGAATGGCTAGCCAACTACAAAAGCAGTTTCTCGTCCCTTGATGTTCACACCTCAACTGCTAGAAGAGGGCCTCATCGTCCCTACTTTAACTAACCTCGTTATCCCTAGCCTGATTCTTGCTTGCATATTTATACCTGCCTCTCGAAATTTCCACTACATGCATCCGACGAATTCACCCATGAAAGCTCATGCTCCAATCTGTCTGTTAGTCTATAAGGTGCCACAGGACACTCTGCCACTTTTACAGATCCAGAATAACATGGCTACCCCTCTGAATTTTAAGATAGCAAGCATGAGTATTAATGATTTGGAAAAATTTTAGTCACACATTACCGCAACATGAAAAGGCACAACACCAAAAGTATGCACAAATGGTGTGAGCTGAGTATAAGGTTAAAAAATCAGACAACTCTTGATGCCCAAAATCAAAGATTGCTGGAGTCAGAGAAGCAGCATTAGCGTCTATTATCTATTGTTGAATATCCATCAACAAACAGTCTTGCTTTTAGAGGAAGCGTTGAGAAATTATTCCAGCCCCAAAATGGCCATTTTTTGGACCTTGTACAACTGCTGGGAAAATTTAACACAGCGATGAGTGAATATCTCCAAAGAGTAACTGAAAATGAAATACATGACCACTATTTGGGACCAAGAATTCAAAATGAACTGATCGTGCTAATGAGTGAAAAAGTGAGACACAAAATTGTTTCATTGGTTACTTTGGCAAAATATTTTGCTGGAATTCTAGATTGGACTCCGGACATAAGTCATAAGAACAGGAAAAGTATAAAAAAATGCAGCTGTTGGGGATGCAATAGATCTAATCAGGGTGCATGACCAAATCCATCTCCATTTTCAGTCTGTTTGCCAAGGTCTTTGAAAAAAGTTTATAGTTGGAGCAAAGGAGGGACACTTCACCTCCTCAAGGTCTGCTTTCTTGGGGAACAGGGTAGGAACCACTTTGAAAATAACTGAGTGGCAATACCTTCTCTCTGTCTCCTAAAAAACTTGGAGCAAGTTAGGCTTAAGAAGGATCCAAAGGGCCTCACAAAACTCAGTGAGCAAAGTCATTTAGAGCAGAAGTGTACTCTGAGAATTTCAGGTCCTGTTCAACTCTGTCAATATTCAAAGTTGAGTTCCTAGGAAGATCCAAAAAGTAGCCATCAAGTCTCAGATGGATATACAGGAATAATGGATACATAGGCTCTGTTGCTGGGGAAAAAAGAAAAACAAAAAAATCCACAGCAAAGTTGCTAATCCATACAGGATCTGAAAGTGCTCAGTCTGACAACATCTTGAAATGGACACTCATCTTCCACTCTTCATTTTTCTTTTCCAGGCCTAAGAAAAACTGAGTAGTTGCATCCATTTAAGAAAGTCTCTGAAATTGGGCTCTAACCAGTGCACCCTGAACTTTGCTATCCAACAGGTCCTGCAAGAGCTGGGTTTTTTAAATATTTGAAGCTCCTATGCAACGCAACTTAATTACACCATGAAAGCCTTTTTCAAGTTCCACTATCCTCAACTCAAACTTCTCCATACTCCAGCAAAGGCTACAGGATTGTCTGCTGTGTTTGTTGCTGCCAAAAACATTTCATATCAACTTTACACACCACTCACCATTGCCTCAAGGAGGTAAAAAAGTCCTTTGAGGCAACTCAGGCGCCCCAAAAATAGACTCTGGAAAAGGGCAACTATTAAAATGCCAATATGGATTATGGGCTTGAATAAAAGGAAGAGACAACACAAGTAAGACCTGATCTGAAATCCCAGTAGGGACAGTACTACTGGAAAGTAAACAAAAATGGTGCCTAAAAACATAACTGTCCAAATGGTCCACAGAGAAAGAGCTGGCACTGGCACTCAACCAGTGCTGCACGTCAGTCAGGTTAGAAGCCTGTAAAAAAGCTGCAAGTTGCTGAGCAGACAGTGGATGCAGTTCCAATTATTCCTATGCAACCTCACATTAAGAATACAAGTAAAATCAACCCCCTCCCCTCAATTAAAATATTACTTGTCAAACAATTTGTCAAAAGAACACCCCAGGTCAGAAAAAACTCAGCCTGACTTTCCCTGCAGTAGGAGCATAGACATTAATTAAAAATAAATTATATATTTTGATCAAAAAGTAGATTGAACTGTCAGTAAACATCCTGGAACAACTTCTTGTACAACCACCGAATCAGACTTCACCCTGTAGGGAAAGAGAATGGCAACCCTGTGTAGCCATGACTCAGAAGAACCTCCCTTTCCCAATCAGCAGCCAGTCAGTTTGGTTGCCTGCATCTGTGTGCATCCCTTGCAAAAATGAAATGTGCACCCTTTTCTGGGACAGAGACTCAAAGAGAGTCATAAGTTTTTTAATGTCCCTGCACCCATTCACATTCAGAGAGCCACATACAAAATTATCCACTGGACTAATACTAATCAGAAAAAATAAGAAAAAGACAGACATAGAACTCCTCTCCCCCGCAAGAACATAAGAACGGCCATACTGGGTCAGACCAAAGGTCCATCTAGCCCAGTATCCTGTCTTCCAACAGGGCCAATGCCAGGTACCCCAGAGCGAATATACAGAACAGGTAATCATCACATGATCCATCCCCTGTCACCCATTCCCAAGTTCTGAGCAACCCCTCAAATAAAACCACCAAATTCTCCTAGATCCATGAATCCCCAATATTTCCACTGGTCAAAGAGACACACTTTAGTCATCAGAGTATTTTTTTAAAATCTGTAATGCTTCTGTTTGTCAACCACAAAGACATATGTCTCATAGTATACTGAGCAGACAACAAAAACAAATTAAAGTTAGGAAACCAATCTGCCAGTTCTGCTCCACGTTTCCCTTTTGTCTTATCCAGAAGCCGACCAAATAGTGTCCAGAATATATCCCCTTGATCGAGTTCAGGACCCAAAGAATCAGTGAGTTTGTCATCCCTTATACCCTTAGACTCAGAGTTGCTACTGACCTCAAAGGGGGCAAACCTCAGAGAGACTGGAGAACAGTGTTCTTCCCAACTGCACTGACCAAACTAGCCCATTTCACAGCCCCCTCAGAAACTGTAGTTTTGGTTGCCTGCATCTGTGTGCATCGCTTATATGCCATTTTTTGCTTTGCGGCTTTGCTAGAATCCTCAGCCACAGCTACGAGTTCCATAGCAACTGGTTCAGCTTCCATTTTGCAGTCAGGCTCAGGCTGAGAGGCCACTGAGTCAGGAACCACAGAACCAGTAATGCCATCTTCCCCACAAACCTCTCAGATATATCTCCATAGACATCTGGAGACTCTTAGGACCCAGTCTCTGCCACAGCCCACCTTGTGCTTTACTCTAAGAAACCTCCATGTTCCCAGGCACAGGGTCACTCTTATCAGGGGCAGTTTGTCTCCTCTTAGGGCACTAATTAACCAAATGTGTCAGAATCTCACAATGAACACAGACCATGTCCTCAGTGGCAAAAAATACAATGTGTCACACTCCCCAATCCTATACCTCAGGATTTAAAACTTTGGAAGCATTTTTTTTAATATCCTACAAACTTGCCTATGAAAGGACAAGACATGCCAAATCTCTGGGGCTTTACAGCCCAAAGGAATCCTCCTAATAGGGCTAGTCATCTTACCATAACTCGCCAGGGTGCTAGCCAGCTGCTCATTTCCTAAAAAGGGAGGAACATTAGTACTAGTGACTTGAACAGCCAGTGTTGAGAAGAGCACTACAGGGACAAAAACATACCCCACAATAATCCCCTCCACAACCACCTGCTCAACAAGGCTAAGCATGGCAACAAACACAACAGTCTTGCTCATGTGGGAGGCATACCTCACATTTTTAAACCCAGTTGCCTTCTGCACAGCTAGAACACACTCCTCTGCAGATGCAGAGTCTGGAGACAAAATCCACAACCCATGGCCATAGGTTAAACCTTTAGAATCCACAACAAACTGACGTCTCTGACCCCTGGACTGCCTATGCAGACACAAAGCCTGCTAAAATGAAAGAAATCCTGAAGGTAAACCCACAACAACCACAAAACAAAAAAAACACATACAAAAAATAAAACCCCATTACCCCAACAGAAACAGAGATCAGCAAAGCACATCCACTCCCAGCCTAACTTGCACAATCCTTAGCGAGAGAGACTAACTCTATAGAATGGGTGTTAGTAGAACTGTGAGGGAAAATATCTGAGACACCAAAATTTTCCCCATTTTGAATCAGAATGAAAAGTCATAGTCTCAAAAATCACAAACTGAAAACCCTTCTCCACCCTATGGTACGGTCAATTTAGATTTTTTTTTTCATTCTAAGTAGCTTAAATTAAAAAAAAAAGTTGTTTTGAACCAAAAACCCAGATTTTTGTTTAGAGAATGTCAAAATGAAATGTTTTGACAATTTAAAATTTTTTTTCCTTAACTTTTTTTTTAGAGTCAGGAAATGTCTGTTTCATGATCTGTTTTAGTTTCAATGAAATGTCATTTTTGATTAAAAACTATTGAAAAAGTCCTAACTAGCTCTAGTAGTAAGCTTACTCTTCTACAATGTGGTAGAGTCAGGTTTGAGACCCTTCTCTGATTGAACCTCTCTCTCCCATACCCCAACTGATTGCACTAACCACTAGGTGATTGGATATTCTCGGGTTGTGTCTTCTTTCATGGTTTTTTTTTTCTTTCACACAGAAAAAATTGAGGAGTCTCATTTTTGTTCCAATGTAGAATGGAAATAAATGTCAAAACATTTCATAAAACAGAAATATTGTTTTCTGACCAGCCCTACACTTAGATCATCTGTCCTTGAGAAGACTAAACTTGGTTCAGCACCACAGGATGAAACAGCTGTATAAATCTCTAACCTCTATAACAATACCAATTTAATCTATCATTTATTTTTATTAACTTATGTGCACTTCTAATCAAGAACTTAACAAGTGTCTGTGCCCATTCAGATTCTTAAAACACATTTTGGTTAGATTTATCTTAAAGACTTTCACTTTGCATTGGCTTTTTTGTAACATATAAAATACATGTTTCATCTAGTCTTTGAAGCATAGATTACTTGAATATATTATCTGTTGGGTGTATTAACATTCAATCATTTACTATTTCTTAAACAACCCATATACGTTTACCTTTATTACATACGCTATCTTGTTGTTATAGTCACCTAGAAACAATGTCTCTTAAATTGACAATTGTAATTTCAAGGGATCTGTGTCCAAATTACTTTGAATAGTCTTAATTCTCCATACAGCTTCTGTAATTTAATTAATCCCCTTTTTTGTCAATTTGATTTAATAACAAAAGCGTTTATTTCCTGAATCATCCAAAATATGAACATTTTAGATCTCTATGGAATGAATACTTTGGTTTATTTAAACCTTATCACGAATGCACAGGAATTTGTTGTTGTTGAACAGGATTCTTGAGTTAAAATTTGTGGAAATGTTTTTTAGTAGTCTTATAGATTCATAGATACTAAGGTCAGAAGGGACCATTCTGATCATCTAGTCTGACCTCCTGCACAACGCAGGCCACAGAAATCACCCACCCATTCCTGTGAAAAACCTCACCTATGTCTGAGCTATTGAAGTCCTCAAATCGTGGTTTAAAGACTTCAAGGAGCAGAGAATCCTCCAGCAAGTGACCCGTGCCCCATGCTACAGAGGAAGGCGAAAAACCTCCAGGGTCTCTTCCAATCTGCCCTGGAGGAAAATTCCTTCCCGACCCCAAATATGGCGATCGGCTAAACCCTGAGCATATGGGCAAGATTCACCAGCCAGATACTACAGAAAATTCTTCCCTGGGTAACTCTGATCCCACCCATCTAATATCCCATCACAGACCATTAGGCCTATTTACCATGTATATTTAAAGATGAATTAATTACCAAAATCACATTATCGCATCATACCATCTCCTCCATAAACTTATTGAGTTTAATCTTGAAGCCAGATAGATCTTTTGCCCCACTGCTTCCCTTGGAAGGCTATTCCAAAAGTTCACTCCTCTGATGGTTAGAAACCTTCATCTAATTTCAAGTCTAAACTTCCTGGTGGCCAGTTTATACCCATTTGTTCTCATGTCCGCATTGGTGCTGAGCTTAAACAATTCCTCTCCCTCTCCTGTATTTATCCCTCTGATATATTTATAGAGAGCAATCATATCTCCCCTCAACCTTCTTTTAGTTAGGCTAAACAAGCCAAGCTCCTTGAGTTTCCTTTCATAAGACAAGTTTTCCATTCCTCGGATCATCCTAGTAGCCCTTCTCTCTACCTGTTCCAGTTTGAATTCATCCTTCTTAAACATGGGAGACCAGAACTGCACACAGTATTCCAGGTGAGGTCTCACCAGTGCCTAGTATAATGGTACTAAAACCTCCTTATCCCTACTGGAGATACCTCTCCTGATGCATCCCAAGACTGCATTAGCTTTTTTCAGAGCCATATCACATTGGCAGCTCATAGTCATCCTATGATCAATACTCCAAGGTCCTTCTCCTCTTCTGTTACTTCTAATTGATGCGTCCCCAGCTTATAACTAAAATTCTTGTTATTAATCCCCAGGGCCTCACTAACTCACCAATATTCTGTATTTTATGAGTATCATCTCATAGCCTGAGGGGACAGGGTGGAAAAACAAGGTTGAAATGGCTATATAGAACTACTTCCTGTCTTCTGTTTGCTGGTAAGGAGAACTCTGTTTGCTCCAGATATGCTGATATGGAGGGGAGCACTGAAGAGCAGCCACTGAGTCCATATCTGTGAGCAACATGGAGTAGCAACTATTACTATTCCAACTCATAAACTAGAATAGCAAATGTGGAGGGTAGTCTCAAGACTTGTCCCTGGATAGAGTGGATTTTGTCCCACCATCTTTCACAAGGCACTCTCATGAAGCATTTTTACTTGTGAACATGATCAACAAAACAATTAAATAGCTAAGTTGATACTGTAGGAAGTTTTTTTTTTTGTCTAACAATTAATGTTCGTTAAGCAGTTCTATGTCATTGATACTTTAGTTCTATATGATCTGTGCGGTGTTTATTGTTTTTAATGGTTTATTTGTGCATCCCGGGGGGAACATGCACTTGTAAATTGCAATCACAGAAATAAACATATTAATTAAGAACATGAGTACCCGGTTCAGCATTTTATATGCACATATATAAATATTTGCTGCAATATTATTTAATACTGAGAGGCTCAGAGGTCCACAAATTAGGCTCCATTTTTTTATACGTGTTGGTTACCTGAGTGTTTGATGCAGAATAGGTATATTCAGCGAAGTATGCAGTATGTATTAAAGTGATATTGACATTGATATTGTGGTATGTATGGCACTATCCTATTGACAAACCTATTGAATTAAGTTAAACCTTACTGAATTCAGTTTAAGTATTTTAGGAATGCATTTAATTTTAAATACTTATGTTTATGTACTATTGAGGGATGGTATGCATTTCCCTGGGGAAAACTGACCACAGCCTTCCAGGAACTAAGAATGGTGGGCGGTTGTTAGGCAAATTTACTTGGGTTGTAATGACTCCAGAGAGCTACAACCACCTGGAGAGAGGTTCACATACACTGGTTGAAACTGGGTTCTTCAGGGACCAACAGACAAGGGATTTTTTATTAAATAGCCAGAGTTAAAATTGTCTCAGGGTCTTCTGTCTAATCCAGCAAATGGTCAATACCATCTGTCCAAGTGGCGGGGGAGGGGTGGCATTGACTTGGTCTAGTCTGTGTGGTAGTTTTGAGTGAAAACTATTAAGAACTTGTGACAACAGGCAAAACCCTTGTGTGGGATTTGAAGGACTAATCACCAACCAAAGTCCTTGTTGGAGTTAGAGGGTGATCTCTGATAAGCTTCTTAGCATGTTTGTAGGTTCCTTTATTGTTTTTGTAATATTTTCTCTATAATGCTTTTACCTTAAGAATCAATATGCTTGCTTAGAAAGTACTGTGCAGTAATTTATAATTGTTGGCAATTATACTGTTAGTCAGAAGAGAAAGCAAAATGCAGATGCTAGCCATTTAGGCAGTCTCTCTTGCTGAGGAATATCGCAGTGTAAGCCAGGGGCTGTGCAGTCTGTAAATGCTCTGGTGAGGAAGGAGAGAGATACAGGTCTCTACCCAAGTGTAACAGGGCCTCCTTGGTCCTGCTTCCGTCTCAGTCAACAAACCACACAGAGACCCTTATGCTGATTCAACACCCTGTGCAGTTTATTTATAATTGAGTCACACCACCTCCACAGCATACCTAGCACCTTTACAAGCAGGGGGAGAGCAATCTCTCTCTCCCTCTCACTGCGTGCTTTCCCCCTCTTCACTTTCTGTGCCTATTTGTGGGCTCTGCCTAATAGCTTCATTAGCTTTGTGGGTGGGATAGAGCAGAAATTAGGCACAGGTCTGCCTTGTCAGCTCCAATCTGCTTTGAACAGAGTGCTGACTCAGTTTCCTACCTAACAGTCTGTCACACCAAGTGATGTGACAGCTGAAGATTTGGGAGCCTACAGTGGGTCCACTGCTGGATAATAGAGGAGGAATTCAGGTGCAGCTGTTGTTAACTGTGACTGCTATCGTTCTAGACATAATATAGGGTAGTTTTAGGTTCAGCTGGTTTTTGTCCTTGTTTCTTGCACATAACATACCACTCATTGACTGAAGCCCTGGGCATCAGTCAACCAGCTTGGAACTGCCTAATGCAAGTTGTGATCTGTCCTTATCAGTTTACTCTATTTTAAGATGCATTTTAACTATTGGGTCAATCAGCTGTGAATCATAGTTTGGGACTACATTTCTTAGCTGCTATTATGATTTTGAATAAACATATTTTGGTTTTTTTGTAGGTTTTGGATGATTTTTTTAATCCAAAAATGTCATTTTTATTAGCTTTTATGTATGTGGGAGTAGAGTGTGTATGGTGCTCTGCTTGATAGATCTAGCAGATGTTGGAATTGATTGAGTTCATTTTGTTTGTAATAATAAAAGTGTAATTACTTAGCACTGGAATTTTCTCCATGAAGGCAAGAAAATGGTAGTTTTGGCAAATATCCATCTCAAAATGAAATTTTATAATAGTCTGAAATTCTTCTTTCCCTTTTCCTTGTATGTGCTGTGACTTCTCTATTTCAGTGCTATTCAGAGCTGCACAGAGAATGGCAATCCATCATTTTAAATCTGTCTGCTTTTCTGATTCTTTGTAATCATGATTAGATTTTGGCAAGGGTTGCTATATGTTGCCCTTTCCATTTTTGTGTTGAAGCTGAAAATATTTCTAGAAAGATTGCTCTTCTATGTTTGTATTATTGGGAACAATGTTCAGAAGATTTCAAACCTGAAATGTGGAAAGACTGATTTAGCTTAGTCAGTTTTACAATAGCTATAATCTTAGACTGTAAGCTTTTTCTTCTGTTTGTACAGCACCTAACACAATGGGGTCTTGGTTTATGGCTGCAGCTGCTCGGCTTTATACCACAATGCTGAGACTAGATATCTTCCTAAAAGGTTTGCTTTAATCCAACTTCTGGGAGAAATTCTAATCAGTGGTTCTCAAACTTTTGTACTGGTGATCCCTTTCACACAGCAAGCCTTGTGTGACTGAAAACTTTGAAGGAACTGTCCCATAGTATCTCCTCAAAGAGAAATAATAAATGTGTCTCAAGAGATAACTCTCACACCTCACATCATGGAGATGTGTTAATGATGACATTAATGATAACAGTAGGACTGAATGTTACAACATTCTTGGAAACAATGAAATAAAGCTGCCCACCATACAAACTCATGAGATTACGTAGTGCATGTGTAACAATGACAGACCCCGGTCAGTGGTGGGCAGGATAGAACCAGGGATCTTGAGAGCTTAGGGCATGAGCCTCTACTGCATGAGCTAACAGCCAGTTGGCTGTTAACTAAGGCTGACGAGCAGACTCAATCTCTCTCTCTTTAAGTGGTCTTGGTGCCACTAGATGGGACAGAACACCACACACAAAAGGTGTGTGGGTTACGCATGCATGTCATCATTGTATTACTGAATCTTCTTCATCACATAATCCTCCTCCTTCTCCTTCTCCTCCTCCTCCCTTCCTTTTTTCATACAAGCAAAGAATCATCTGAAAACAAAGTACACAGCTTCAGTTCAACTTCGTTGCAAGAGGCCAATACTGCGTTTTGTGTTGCATGCTCTTTTCCCCTATTTATCCTGTAAAACAATTTTCAGTTCATAGTTGAATTTAGTGAAAAACTATCTATTGAAATAAAAATGCTTTCAATTTTTTCCAAAACACTTACAATTCATGTAATAGTTTTGTTGAAGTTTTGGACAAATTGACCTTTGGTGGAGCTCAGCAGTGTCAATATAGTTTAATTACAGTTTAAATACAGCAATCTAGCTACTAGACCTAATTCTCATTAACATAATTAGGAAGCCTTTGTGACATTATCAATCTGAGGCTGATTTTTTTAAATCATCAATATTTCAATGAGTCCCATGATTTTAACAACTGAATATTTGTAGACACCTCGGGTATAAAGTGTATAATTTATACACAATTTATATATATTAGATACTAATTAACTCTCTAAATTCTAGAACATAATTTAAATTATCACTGATCTTCATGATTACAAGGGGCCAAATCCTAACATAGAATGGAGTGATTTAAATTAAGGCAATTTCAGTCACTGTTTGAAATCATTATCTAAATCACATTTAAAAAAATAATTAATTTTATATTAAGGTGAGACTTTGTAAGACTTATTTGTGCTATTGCAACTTTATAACAAATTAATTTGTGAAGTCACTATTTACTTGAATTTTAGAAAAATTTTGCAAAGCCCCAAACTATTAAAATTAAGATCCTGATCCTGCAAACACTTAAGCAGGTACCTCACTTTTCGCACATTAATAGTTCTATTGACTTTGATAGGGCTACCCATGTGCTTAAAGTTAAGCATGTACATTGGTGTTTGCTATTGGAGATTAATATTGTTTTTTAATTAAAACTTCTTTGTACCGAGGTTTACTATTATCAAAAATAATTTACTACTAAAAGGGGAAGAAAGAACTAGCAACATGAAAATAAAAATGTGACAAATTAAAATGTAATGAATGCTAGAGCATGTGGCGTGCCATTGTTTAAATAACAGGCTATGGACAATAAGCCACATAATAAGTCTGTGGACGACATTCTGTGCAGATACAGTATTAAATTGTGGAACCCAGGTATATAGTTTAGTCATTCAGGATATGGTTTCATCATATGCTATTAAGAAGCAGGAATAGCCTGGATATCCTCTTTCATAGTACTTTAACTGATTATCAACCTGTCATAACACTGAGGCTGATCTGAAAAATGAAACTTTCACTGCATTGTAGATAAGGCATATAGAATATTTTAAAATTGAAAAACCCTATGTTAAAAATGCTGCAAGAAAACCACGGTTTGAAACCAGAATAATTTTCTCATTCTGGAACTGAATCACTGAGTCTTGTATCACTGTTTCAGTTGCTCTGCTTATATTGGCCTTTTTGTTAAGATCATGCCTTTCAGCTTGTAGAGATTATCCTAGTATTCCATTCAAGAAAAAAGGGTAATATGCTGTAAAGCTTAAAAGTAGCAAGGACTAGTTACAATTAGAACTGGGAAAGCTTAGGAAAATCCTCCTTGGAAACACATTTTTTTTCTTCTATCAAAAGCTCTTTAAATTCTGTAGTTTCTTAGCTTCATTAAGAGCTCCAATCCTATGGTAACTGAGTATGGAGAATGACAAGCACAGAAATACTTTTAATTTTTTGCTGTGCACTTCTGCACTTAAGTAAGCCTTAGGCTCCAAACTTTATGTAAGGGGCTATTTGTATGACATTGCCTAGACAATTTTTTTTAGCCCCAAGAGGTTTTTTTTGGGAAAGCTTTAAATAATCATTGAACTTGCATGCTTCACTGAATCACAGCTCAAAACCATTTTTTTTGAGATTCACTTGATTTATGCTTTGAATAGTCTTCCAAAATCTATTTATCCAATGACATTCCTAAATCTCATTTCTGCAGCCCATCTTTCCAAAAATGGGTGTTGAAATTAAAAGCACAGGTATCTGAGGCACATAGCATGCACGTGTCTAAACCTGTCCTTTAATTTATGTCTGTGTATTACATCCTCACTTCCCTCTCCCATTTTCATCATTTAGGCCCATCCTGCAAACACGTCTCTGCGTGTATTACTATGGGGTTATTCATGTGTGCAAAGTTATTCATATGCCTAAGCACTGGTGGAATTGGGGCCTTTGATAGTAAATGCTTTGCACAGGTACTTGTTTCCTGTGTAGTCCCTTGCACATTTGTAGGCACAATAAGATGACTTCTAATGACAACTGACTGTTAATATTAACAACTGTGAACGTAAGCCTTTATTAGATCTTGTTGCATAACAAATTTTCTGTTGACAGAGACAAGTAGGCGAGGGTTTTTTTTGTTTTTTTTTAAATTGGACCAACTTCTGCTGATGGAAGGTATGAGCTTTCAAACTTTGGGTAGCTCAAAAGCTCATACTATCCACCCACAGAAGTTGGTCCACTAAAATATATTATCTCACCTACTTGTCTCTCTCATATCCGGGGACCAACACAGCTACCACAACATTGCAAATGAATTTCTATTGGTTATCAACACTTTCTTGACAAAAATATGGTTTTACTAAGCTATCATATATTGTATGTTATCAACAGATTCAGTTAAGGCTAAAGTATTTGAGTCATACTATAGCGTCAAAGGTGTTGCATAAGGAGATTTTTTTTCCCCAGCAAGGTTTCTCTCTCTCCTTCAACTATGAGGACAGATGTGTCGTCATATATCATTATTTCTACTAAAAGTGACACTAAAAAATCTTCAGTGGTATACTTACTGTGCATGTATAACTAAGATGACCATGGTTCTCTACAAAAATGCTGTCTTCAAAGCTTAGAAATACTACTTTCCCCTTTTCATATTCTTTAAACCTAATTAGTATTGGGCCTTTTAAAAAATTCATGTCCACTCCTTGATATGAGTGGAATGTGTAGCTGTAGCCTACCAACAAGATGACAAAAATGAAAATATCCTTTTTCATAAATGGTTTATCTGTAAGCAAAATGGTGCATTAAACTAGTGTGACAAAGTTTCTGCTCTACCTTTGTGGGTCTTGCGCTTATTGACGGATTTGTTCGTCTTAGAGCTTCTCGGCAGCCCTCAGCTTGGCCGTTTTTCTGAGTCCTAGTCGACTCCTCCTGTGTCTGACCAGGAGTTGGGAGGGGGAACCTGGGCCCGCCCTCTACTCCAGATTCCAGCCCAGGGCCCTGTGGAAAGCAGCTGTCTAGAGTGCCTCCTGGAACAGCTGTGCAACAGCTACAACTCCCCGGGCTATTTCCCCATGGCCTCCTCCAAACACCTTCTTTATCCTCACCACAGGACCTTTCTCCTGGTGTCTGATAATGCTTGTACACCTCCAACAGTCAGCGTTCTCATTCTCAGCTCCTAGTGCCTCTTGCTCCCAGCTCCTCACACGCACACCACAAACTGAAGTGAGCTCCTTTTTAAACCCAGGTACCCTGATTAGCCTGCCTTAATTGATTCTAGCAGCTTCTTGATTAGAACACCTGCAGCCAATCAGCCTGTCTCTTAATTGTCTCCAGAAGGTTCCTGATTGTTCTGGAACCTTCCCTGTTACCTTACCCAGGGAAAGGAATCTGCTTAGCCTGGGGCTAATATATCTGCCTTCTATTACTCTCCTATAGCCATCTTGCCTGATCATGTCACACTAGCAATGAATTAAAAATACATTCAGAGAATTGAACAGTCTCAAATTAGGGCAGTTTCACAGCTGTGAAGCAGGAATTACATGTTGTAGTTAAAAGATTAGGGGTAAAGTTTTCAAGAGACTTAGCTCTGGTCTACACTGGGACGGGGGTGGGGGGAAGTGATCTAAGTTACGCAACTTCAGCTACGTGAATAACATAGCTGAAGTCAACATACTTAGATCAACTTACCGTGGTGTCTCCACCGTGGTGAGTCAACTGCTGCTGCTCCTTCAACTCTGCCTGTGCCTCTCGTGGCACTCGAGTACAGGAGAGCACTCGGGGGTCAATTTACAGCATCTAGACTAGACGCTGCCCGCTGATCTGGCGGGTAATGAAGACATACCCTCAGTCTCTTTTGAAAATAGGTCTTAGACACTTTGGGCCAGATTTTCACACATATTTTGGCACCCTAAGATGTGAATAGATGCTCTGAAAATCCAAGTAGACGCATATGAAAGTTAAGCGCCTAACTCCCATTGAAGCCAGGCATGTACCTGTTGCACAAATGGCAAGTTTTCATGGATTTGTACTAAAGTGCATGTGCAAATAATGTTGAAAGAGAAGGGTGAACAGGACCTTTTCAGTCAAATTATTTGACAACGTAAGATATGCAAAGACAAGATACAAAATAGAACTTTAAATAAAACAAATAGGCATTGGAGCATCTATCTGAAAAGTGGAAGCAGTTAATAAGATGTTCAATAGAGATCTGCAACCTTATTTTGTTATCTACATGCAATTTATCATGCACACAAAATGTGTCATAGGGATATTCATAAATAGCCATTATGAATAGGAATTACTCCAAATGTTCTGTTTTTAATTCGGCTCTAAGGAAAGAAGTGTAAAATTTCAGTTACAATCTGACGGATAAAGAAAAGGAGTACTTGTGGCACCTTAGAGACAAATTTATTTGAGCATACGCTTTCGTGAGCTACAGCTCACTTCATTGGATGCTCAAATAAATTTGTTAGTCTCTAAGGTGCCACAAGTACTCCTTTTCTTCTTGTGAATACAAACTAACACGACTGCTACTCTGAAATCTGAGGGATATATGCTGAAATTGGAGTACAGTAACTTTTCTATTAAGGAATGTATTATAAGTGCCACATAAAACTCTGAACATGCATAACTAATTTATTACAACATTAAACCAGTACCACTACAGTTAAATGCCAGCTTCTAGTATAAGTTCTAAATATGGGGAACTCAATATCTCAGCTACTCAGATTCCATTTCATTTGAAAGTTGGTCTTCTATACACTTTTATGATATAAATGAAAAGAGGATTTTTTTATCCTTGCATAAATGTATTTATTCTACAAAGTAGTTTGAGCAATGAAGCTATTTATATTAAATTATTTTCATGAAACCCCAAACAAAAACCAGCTAACTTCACTGATGATGGTAGTGATCCTAAGTGTGAACTTTCTATGTAGTTATTTTGAAGGATATAGTATTAAAAGTTAGAGATATTAAAACTTGCAGCTGAACATCTGTCCAGTGTGTTTACTAAGAACTTTAAAGATGTTGCATTGTTTATGACATTCATCTTGTTACAACTTACTGAAAACTTAATCAAAAGAATAAGAAATTGGAACATAAAACCAAGAATCTAGCAGTAAGACACAGGCTGATCACTTTAAGGTTATGATGTCCTTATGCCCATTTTTGTGCGTTGCTAAACACAGCATAGTTACACTATTGCAACCTTATTCAGCTTATCTCAAAACAGTGAGTGATGTTACATACCAGTTGTGTACTGCAAATACCTATTCACAATGGAATGAACTAAGGATGTCATGGTAACCCTAATTTGCTTTTTCTTCTGTTTTCTTGCTTTTGAGAGTTATTCCCCTGACCCTCAATGTTACTTTAACAGAGTCACTTTGTATTTAATTGAATTATAGTGTTTAGAGATGAAAGTGTAGAGTATACAAGCCATAAAAGGAATTCTGGACAGATGGATGAACAGAGAACTCCACTGAGTTGCATTCTTTGAATACCATCTGGTTTAACAAATACTACAGAATAGAGTGAATATATGTTGCTTAGATGGCCCTATGTCTCGCCAGGAAACACATTACAGACATGCACGAGACAATGGTCTGGGAAGATATGATTCCAGCTTCCCAGTGAAGGCTTTAGATGCATGGATAGCTGCCATTATTAGAAATAAGCAGGGGGAATGGGGATGAGTAGTTACCTCTGTTTTTAGGTGAGTATGCAATAGGTCAAACTGAGTGCCTCTTCATGGTAAGAGGAGGAGGAGAGGAAAAAAAACACCTGTGGCAGCGAATCTCAGAGCCCGGGTCTACAGACTTGGTCTTGCACTATGGTGCTAAAAATAGCTGTGTAGATGTTCAGGCTCAGGTTCTGAAGCCTGAGAGGGGGATGAATTTCAGAGCCTGAGGCCAAATTTCTACATGGCTATTTTTAGCACCATAGCCCAAGCCCCGTGAGCCAGAGTCTGTAGACCTAGCCTATGAGACTCACTGCTGCAGGTTTTTGGTGTTTTTGTGTTTTGGCTGTGTAGACATAACCCTCTGAGGCTGATGCATAAGAAATGCATTTTAATCTGTATTCTTTACTCATTTTCTCATGGCTATATTTAGTCCAGTTCTGCTCTTTCTGAACTCAATGCCTTTCCCCTTCTCATATGTGTGGAGCCTTAGAGATGGGGAGGCTTTGTAAAGGACAGCAGGGAAAAGAAAACCCTTGACCCCTTAAAGAATTGCACATACAGCCTTCCTCTCCTCAGGGGCATGAGGAGGGGGGTTTGTGGCTGGTTGGTTGGATAGAAGAGATGCAGCATAAACTCATTGGTTCCTGCACACCAAAGGGGAGGTGCTTATAAGCCCTTTCCCCTGGCTAGCGACATCATCTACCCTGGGAAGAAACACTCCTTTCTTCTCTACCCTTGGCATTAAAGTAGGACTGATTTTTTTTGGTCTTGCTGTGGGCATTATGACAGTTGCCTTTTTGATTCTGGGAAAGGATTTTTCCCTCGCTGCCAGTTTGCCCTGATCAATGTGGGATTTTTAACCTTTCCCTCAGAAGCCCAGGGACCTGGCAGATAGGTTAGGTTGTAAAATTCATTTTGCCACAACTTGGCAGGTGCCCAGTGCAGGTAATTGATCAATAGAAGGCCAGGTACACTGGAGTTGGAAGCAGATAAAGAGAAGGCATCTCCTAAAAAGCTGAGAAATAGGGTCTGTTCTCCTAATATGTGGTACAACAAGGAGACAAACCTCTCTTCCCCAGCTATTTAATGCTCAAAGAAGGGATGGGGTCTGTAAACAAGCTCACTCACCACTATGCACCCCCTCGAAGTTAGGTGTGATATAGCAACTCGCTTGTTGGGCTAGCACCTGCCAACATTCGTTCTAGCACTCCTTTTCCAGTAATTCAGCCCTCTGGTCCGGTCATCCTCTTAAATCCACCGCTTCTGGGGTTAAAGTTGTCTAAACTGAAATTCCCCAATGTCTTCAATATAGACAAAAATCCTTCCCCCTCTCTGGGGATCTTCCTCAGCCTGTCTTTGTCTCAGCCTCTAGACTCCTTCCTGGGCTCAATAACTCTTGTGATGGGCTTGCACACCCCCTGCCTTGGGGTCATAAGGGAAACCCAGTCCCACCTTGTGTTTCAGCCCAGGGCCCTGTACTGAACAGCTAGGTCTGCTCTTTTCCCTGTGTTGCAGTTTTCTGGCCAGCCTCTTAAGTTCTCCTGTCTCTTCCCTGGCCTCCCTACCCAGAGAGTTTTTCCTATTCTCCTCCCTGTTTTGTGTTTTTGTGCATCCATGCCTGGAGAGCTTTTTCCAGACTCTATGAGTTTTCATAGCTAGGGTTGTCAATCCTCCCAGTTTTTTGCTGGGAGTCTTACGGAATCAGGATCTATCTCCTGGACGCTACTGAAGCCAAAGTGGAAGTCAGGTGGCACAGTGGTGCTAAGGCAGGCTCCCTGCCTGCCCTGATCCTGTGCTGCTCCCAGAAGTGGCCAGCATGTCCCTGTGGCACTGCCCATGCCCCGAGTGCCAACTCCGCAGCTACCATTGGCTGGGAACTGCGGCCAATGGGAGCTGAGGGGTTGGCACCTGCAGGCTGGGGCATTGCCTGGAGCTCCCTGTGGGCCCCCCTTCCCTTCAGGGGCCATAGGGCATACTGGCCGCTTCCAGGAGCGGCACACAGCAGGGGCAATATGCGGAGCCCCGCAGCCCCACTCACCTTGGGCAGCGGCATAGCAGGACTAAGGCAGGCTCCGCCCCCTCACACCCCACCACCCCTGCCCCAACCCTGAATCCCCTCCCAGAGCTTATACTCAGCATCCCCTCCTGCACACCAACCCTCTGCTCCAGGCTCAGCTCAGAGCCCTCTCCCAAACTCTGAAACCCTCGGCCCCAACCCCCTGCCCTATTCTGGTGAAAGTTAGTGAGTGGGGGGGAGAGGGAGTGAGTGGGGCAGAGCCTCAGGGCAGGGGCAGGGCAAGGGTGTTTGAGTTTGTGTGATTAGACAGTTGGCAACCCTATATCCAGCCAGACTTTATCACTCCTTAAACCTGGTTTTCATTCAAATTAAAGAGCAGAAGGTGGCTGCAGTATGGATAATTTGCCTGATTCCCCTAGTTCAGGCTCATTCTCTAATCAGGTTGACTTAGTCCCAGGATCTCCAGCCCACAGGGAAAGCCAGCCTGCTACACTATTATTGGGACCAGGTTAATGGGGTTGGGGACTGGTGTCAGTCCTCCACCAGGTGTAAGGATTACAAAGGAATGTTGACGTGCACTGGATGAGTTATTATCATATAGTTCCCAAATGTATTACTTAGGGTATGTCTACACTACGAAATTAGGTCGAATTTATAGAAGTCGGTTTTGTAGAAAGCGTTTTTATACAGTCGAGTGTGTGTCCCCACATAAATGCTCTAAGTGCATGTAGTCGGCAGACTGTGTCCACAGTACCGAGGCAACCGTCAACTTCCGGAGCTTTGCACTGTGGGTAGCTATCCCGCAGTCTCCACCACCCATTTGAATTCTGGGTAAAAATCCCAGTGCCTGATGGGGCTAAAACATTGTCACGGGTGGTTCTGGGTACATATCGTCAGGCCCCCGTTCCCTCCCTCCCTCCGTAAAAGCAAGGACAGACAATCGTTTTGCACCTTTTTTCTTGAGTTACCTATGCAGATGCCATACCACTCAGCCCGCTCAGCTAACCATCACCATATGTCTCCTGGGTGCTGGCGGATGTGGTACCACATTGCTACACAGCAGCAGTTTATTGCCTTTTGCAGACAGTGCAGTATGACTGGTAGCCGTCGTTGACGTAGTCCTGGGTGCTTTTTTAACCGGGCGCCTGGGCAAACATGGGAGTGACTCAGCCAGGTCATTTCCCTTGTTTCGTCTCATGGCGATTGAGTCCTACCGGCAGTGCGCTGTCGTTTAATCTGCAGCTAGCAGAAGACAATGGGCAGTAGTCATACTGCACCATCTTCTGCCGAGCACCCAGAAGGTGATGATGGCTAGCGGTCGTACTGCACAGTCTGCTGCCCCCAAGATGTATAAAGATAGATGAAGTGGCTCAAAACAAGAAATAGATCAGATTTGTTTTGTATTCATTTTCTCCTCCCTCCCTCCCTCCCTCCCTCTGTGAAATCAACAGCCTGCTAAACCCAGGTTTGAGTTCTCGCAAAGAAACTGAATGGCCGCCTCAAGGATAGAACTCAATTTTAATTCCCTGTAAGCCAACCCTGTAAGCCATGTTGTCAGTTGCCCCATCCTCTGTCAGGCAACAGCAGACAATTGTTCTTTTTTCTGTGCAGATGCCATACTACGGCAAGCATGGAGCCCACTTAGATCACTTTGGCAATTAGGAGCACATTAAACACCACACACATTATCCAGCAGTATATGCAGTACCAGAACCTGGCAAAGCGAACTGGGCGAGTAGGCGAGGTCAGCGTGGTGAGGAGAGTGATGAGGACATGGACACAGACTTTTCTCAAAGTACGGGCCCTGCCAATGTGGGCATCATGGTGCTAATAGGGCAGGTTCATGCGGTGGAACACCGATTCTGGGCTCGGGAAACAAGCACAGACTGGTGGGACCGCATAGTGTTGCAGGTCTGGGACGATTCCCAGTGGCTGTGAAACTTTCGCATGCGTAAGGGCACTTTCATGGAACTTTGTGACTTGCTTTCCCCTGCCCTGAGGCGCAAGAATACCAAGATGAGAGCAGCCCTCACAGTTGAGAAGCGAGGGACAATAGCGCTGTGGAAGCTTGCAATGCCAGACAGCTACCGGTCAGTCGGGAATCAATTTGGAGTGGGCCAATCTACTGTGGGGGCTGCTGTGATGCAAGTAGCCAACGCAATCAAAGATCTGCTGATATGAAGGGTAGTGACCCTGGGAAATGTGCAGGTCATAGTGGATGGCTTTGCTGCAATGGGATTCCCTAACTGTGTGGTGGGGCCATAGATGGGGGGCATATCCCTATCTTGGCACTGGAGCACCAAGGCAGCGAGTACATAAATCACAAGGGGTACTTTTCAATAGTGCTGCAAGCACTGGTGGATCACAAGGGACGTTTCACCAACATAAACGTGGGATGGCTGGGAAAGGTACATGATGTTCGCATCTTCAGCAACTCTGGTCTGTTTCAAAAGCTGCAGGAAGGGACTTTATTCCCAGACCAGAAAATAACCGCTGGGGATGTTGAAATGCCTATAGTTATCCTTGGGGACTCAGCCTATCCCTTAATGCCATGGCTCATGAATCCATACATAGGCAGCCTGGAGAGTAGTCAGGAGCTGTCAACTACAGGCTGAGCAAGTGCAGAATGGTGGTAAAATGTGCATTTGGATGTTTAAATGCGTGCTGCACAGTTTACTGACTCGGTTAGACCTCAGCGAAACCAATATTCCCACTGTTATTACTGCTTGCTGTGCGCTCCACAATATCTGTGAGAGTAAGGGGGAGACGTTTATGGCGAGGTGGGAGGTTGAGGCAAATCACCTGGCTGCTAGTTTCGGAAAGCCAGACACCAGGGCGCTTAGAAGAGCACAGGAGGGCATGGTGCGCATCAGAGGAGCTTTGAAAACCAGCTTCATGACTGGCCAGGTTACAGTGTGAAAGTTCTGTTTGTTTCTCCTTGATGAAACCCCCTCCACCCTTGGTTCACTCTACTTCCCTGTAAGCTAACCACCCTCCCCACCTCCCTTCGATCACCGCTTGCAGAGGCAATAAATTCATTGTTGCTTCACGTTCATGCATTCTTTATTAATTCATCACACAAATTGGGGGATAATTACCAAGGTAGCCCAGGAGGGGTAGTGGAGGAGGGAAGGACAAGGCCACACAGCACTTTAAAAGTTAAAACTTATTGAATGCCAGCCTTCTGTTACTTGGGCAATCCTATGGGGTGGAGTGGCTGGGTGGCCAGAGGCCCCCGCACCGCGTTCTTGGGCGTCTGGGTAAGGAGGCTATGGAACTTGGGGAGGAGGGCGGTTGGTTACACAGGGGCTGTAGCGGCGGTCTGTGCTCCTGCTGCCTTTCCTGCAGCTCAACCATACGCTGGAGCATATTAGTTTGATCCTCCAGCAGCCTCAGCATTGAATCCTGCCTCCTCTCATCACACTGCCGCCACCTTTCAGTTTCAGCCCTCTCTCCAGCCCACCACTTACTCTCTTCAGTCCACCACCTCTCCTCCCGGTCATTTTGTGCTTTCCTGCACTCTGACATTGTCTGCCTCCATGCATTCGTCTGTGCTCTGTCACTGTGGGAGGACAGCATGAGCTCAGAGAACATTTCATCGCGAGTGCGGTTTTTTCGCCTTCTAATCTTCGCTAGCCTCTGGGAAGGAGAAGATCCTGTGATCCTTGAAACACATGCAACTGGTGGAGAAAAAAAAAGGGATAGTGGTATTTGAAAAGACACATTTTATATAACAATGGGCACACTCTTTCACGGTAAACCTTGCTGTTAACACTACATACATAGCACATGTGGTTTCGTTACAAGGTCGCATTTTGCCTCCCCCCACCGCGTGGCTAACAGCGGGGAACATTTCTGTTCAGCCATAGGCAAACAGCCCAGCAGGAACGGGCACCTCTGAATGTCCCCTTAAGAAAAGCACCCTATTTCAACCAGGTGACCATGAATGATATCACTCTCCGGAGGAAGAAAAGGAGTACTTGTGGCACCTTAGAGACTAACAAATTTATTAGAGCATAAGCTTCCGTGAGCTACAGCTCACTTCATAGGATGCATTTGGTGGAAAAAACAGAGGAGAGATTTATATACACACACACACAGAGAACATGAAACAATGGGTTTATCATACACACTGTAAGGAGAGTGATCACTTAAGATAAGCCATCACCAGCAGCAGGAGGAAAACCTTTCATGGTGACAAGCAAGGTAGGCTAATTCCAGCAGTTAACAAGATATCAGAGGAACAGTGGGGGGTGGGGTGGGAGGGAGAAATACCATGGGGTATTAATTAATTAGCCTACCTTGCTTGTCACCATGAAAGGTTTTCCTCCTTTCCCCCCCCTGCTGCTGGTGATGGCTTATCTTAAGTGATCACTCTCCTTACAGTGTGTATGATAAACCCATTGTTTCATGTTCTCTGTGTGTGTGTATATAAATCTCTCCTCTGTTTTTTCCACCAAATGCATCCGATGAAGTGAGCTGTAGCTCACGAAAGCTTATGCTCAAATAAATTTGTTAGTCTCTAAGGTGCCACAAGTACTCCTTTTCTTTTTGCAAATACAGACTAACACGGCTGCTACTCTGAAACTCTCCGGAGGATAACACAGAGAGATAAAGAACGGATGTTGTTTGAACGCCAGCAAACATACACTGAAATGCTTTGTTCTGCAATGATTCCCGAGTATGTGCTACTGGCCTGGAGTGGTAAAGTGTCCTCCCATGGTGGATGGAATAAGGCTGCCGTCCCCAGAAACCTTTTACAAAGGCTTTGGGAGTATATCCAGGAGAGCCGCGAATGCCAGGGCAAATTAATCATTAAACATGCTGGCTTTTAAACCTTTTATACTATTTTAAGGTCTCTTCGCCACCTGATGGGTCCTGGAGGCAGCCTTGGGTGGGTTCGGGGGGTACTGGCTCCAGGTCCAGGCTGAGAAACAGTTCCTGGCTGTCGGGAAAAACTGGTTTCTCCGCTTGTTTGCTGTGAGCAATCTACAGCCTCCTCATCGTCGTCTTCCTCGTCCCCAAAACCTGCTTCCGTTTTACCTCCATCTCCATTGAAGGAATTAAACAACACAGCTGGGGTAGTGGTGGCTGAACCCCCTAAAATGGCATGCAGCTCATCATAGAAGCAGCATGTTTGGGGCTCTGACCTTGAGCGGCCGTTCGCCTCTCTGGTTTTCTGGTAGGCTTGCCTCAGCTCCTTAAGTTTCATGCGGCACTGCTTTGGGTCCCTGTTATGGCCTCTGTCCTTTATGCCCTGGGAGATTTTCACAAATGTTTTGGCATTTCAAAAACTGGAAAGTAGTTCTGATAGCATGGATTTCTCTCCCCATACAGCGATCAGATCCCGTACATCCCGTTCGGTCCATGCTGGAGCTCTTTTGCGATTCTGGGACTCCATCATGGTCACCTCTGCTGATGAGCTCTGCATGGTCACCTGCAGCTTGCCACACTGGCCAAACAGGAAATTGAAATTCAAAAGTTTGCAGGCCTTTTCCTGTCTACCTGGTCAGTGCATCTGAGTTGAGAGTGCTGTCCAGAGCGGTCACAATGGAGCACTCTGGGATAGCTCCCGGAGGCCAATACCATCTAATTGCGTCCACAGTACCCCAAATTCAACCCAGCAAAACCGATTTCAGTGCTAATCCCCTTGTCGGGGGTTATCGAAGTAAGGAAATCGATTTTAAGAGCCCTTTAAGTCGAAAAAAAGGGCTTTGTCATGTGGACAGGTGCAGAGTTACATCGATTTAACGCTGCTAAATTCGACTTCAATGCCTAGTGTAGACCAGGGCTTAGTAGTGTTGAGGTCTCGTTAAACCACATTCCTGGTGTCTGTCTTCCTGCAGTCCAGGACAATGGGAGGTTTCCCATTAATTTCAATGGATGCAATATCTGCTCTATAATCGTCATCTTTTGCCACTTATGTCTCAATTATCATTCTCACTTTTTGTTGAGGACCAGAGATGCAAAATTCCTGTTGATTATAATATTTCTCAAACTTTATCTAGGTCTCTTGGCAAGAGGAGAGACTAATGGAAGCTTGCGTATTAGTTTTTCAAGCTGTCATGCCATTTATAAATATAAATTTCATTGTGAAAAAAGTGTATTAAAATGTTAAATCCAAATGTAACACTTTCTGTATGGAAAAAAATTTGCTTTCAAGATGGTTTGTATTCAGTAGATTAAACTGTTTCATTTTTGTCAAGCTTTTTCTTTACTATCTCTTTAACAGCAAGATAAAATATCTATTTCTGTTGAAAGTACTAATGGCAATGAAATGGCACAATATAAATAGATTACTTTCATCATAATGAACTGTTTTTAGAAATGTTCAGAATTTTAAACAATTTATGTTCCTTGACTTCTTGCCAATTAAGTTTAGTCATCTAGGGACTGTGAATTTTAATGAGAAAGCTGAATGGCCTTTTACAGATATGATCTGTTGGCTGGGACACAATCAAACGAAAAAAGGTTTAATCTCATTTTTTTTATTTCTTTAAAGGATTGTGAAAGAGATAAGAGTAAACATTTCAGTGACTGAAGAGACCAATGCTGCACAGAAAATATACTGAAGGTTTATGTAGACTGAATAAATTTAAAAAAAAAAAACCCTTTGCTTACTAACCCTTCAAGTCACCATGACCTTTCAACAGAAGTTCAAATATCTTCAAAAGAAGATATTTTATCTTGCTGTTTCAAAGATATAAGATATGT
This sequence comes from Dermochelys coriacea, assembly GCF_009764565.3. NCBI lineage: Eukaryota > Metazoa > Chordata > Testudines > Dermochelyidae > Dermochelys > Dermochelys coriacea. The sequence continues at coordinate 201,742,577 of NC_050069.1, forward strand.
TAAACACACTCGAGAGAAAATTTAAAATTAGAACAAAACTGTAGCCAATAGCTATCACATCCTGATTAGTCAGACAGTTCTATTGAACCTCTGCAAGGAAATTCTGGAACCCAAATCATTAAAAAATGTATCTTAAGTTATTTCTTATGGTAAGCTGTGGTGCATGCATCTAACTTTGAATGGACAAACCAGAAACCTCTTGTGGATTAGAATTATATTAGCTAAATGCCTAACAGCTGTCTCACAAGCATGAGACTAGATAAAGCAACCAAGCTGTAAATCTGTGCAAACTGCATGAAAGGCTACATAATGCAAACTGATTACTTTAGGACTTGCATTAACGTGTCTGTGAATAAAAATAACCCACCAACAAATCCTCTCCTAATTTTAACTACTGAAGAGAAAATCTTAACAGATGGATCATTATGAGGTAAAAATCTACAGTGAATTAATATTGCGATCAAAGAAAAACTCAGAATTACTAATCCCCATGAAGTAAGAGTTCTAATCTCTGTGCAGAAAGCCAAACAGTCGAGGCTTTATCATGACTCGATAGGAGCACTACGGAATACAAATGTCCTTTGTGGCAAGTTTATGGCTTTTTTTGTTTGCTTTGGTTTGGTTTGTTTTTTTTTTAATGAAGAAATATAAACATTTTAGGATTTATATTTAAATAAGAGGGAAGGTTCATGATGCAGTTACTACAACACTGGGTACAATGTAGGCTATCAAAATGTGCTTCTTTAACCTCCGACGTCTATTAAGAAGGATTAGTTCTCTGCAATTTTGATGTTAAATGACTTCAAATTAAGGATAAGAGCAGTGATTTAATTCATGGAGTCACTTAGGCCCTCACAGCCTAATTTTCAATTCAGTTCCATAAATATTTCTAATGATACTTGTCTCTATAAAATCATGCCATCTAGTCAGCAGAGCCACACCTTAAAAATGTTTCATTTAGCGAGTACTTGTTTACAGTAAATTTACAGACTGTGAAACTTTATGTGCTAAATAGCAATGAAATGATAAAAACACAATAAGACCACCTAGGTATATTCCCTCCTGCCGTCCCAATTTTATTTACATTTTGGATGTTGAACTGCCTCATGCTGATGATTACTCTCCTGTTACTCTGTACTCCAAGCTACTACCAGAGGGCTTTATTTCTCCTTTGGGTTATCATGCTCCAGTGTGTAATCAGAATGGCCTGATGCTATGAAGTGCTGAGTGCCCTCAACTCTCTTGACTTCCATGGGAATTAAGGGGGCTCAACAATTTTGCTTGCTCCAAGAAAGCAGACACTTAGCACCTACCAAACATCTTCTAAGCAATGTCAGCCATATTCATACCTGGAGCAAGTCCACTAACTTCTGTAGATTTACACCAGGGATGAATTTAACCCTGTCTGTGTTAGCTTTGGGGACACAACAGTTTACCGTACCTTTGCTGCTCAACTGCTGATGAAATTTCATGATGATGGTAAATTCAAGAAATGACAGCAAAATTTGCCAAATCTAACCCCAAAATTTGTGCAATTTGGATAGTTTCACAAAAATAGTTGTCCTGTGATAGTTTTGCAGAGCTTTACCATAAACATAGTTTACTGATTATAAACCACTAAAATTATAATACTCAAAGTACTATTGAATCTCTTGGACTTCACATATTATCATAATAATGGACTGTTCATGTATATTACATAATAAAGAAAAGATAGGAAATGTGATTATTGTTCCTGTATAATTACCCCATCTGTAACATTATATCTCAACTTTCTCTATTATGGTTTATGCAAAAGACAAAACTAACTTTAAAATTCCCTGTTTTTAATATAAAGTACCAAACACAGTATCTAAAACTGAACAAAATACTCAACTTTTAATAAAAAAAAAAAAACCCACAAGCTCTGATTAAATTAAAAACAGTGCTACTGGTCCATTAATGAATATTGTGAGTTTTAGCCCCAGGTATGTTTTGTGACACAGCTTTCCATTCCTGGTTAAAATAAAGAGATTCATCATGGAAATGCTAACAATCTTAATAATCATATCATTATAATGTTTCCTGCCTTGTAGCAAAATAGTGACTCCTATTTATGAATCACCAGCCATAATTCCTCAAGTACTATGACTTTTTTTTTTTAAAGGAAACAAGAATATCATGAGCAAAGTCACAATATAAGCAAATCATGAATGATGTTCAATCTCAGTTCAGTAACAAGAAGATGTCCACACAGTTGATTTTCTTTCCACATTGAGCACATAAGCATAGTTTATGCAATCAAAACAGACTACATAATGCTGATAAACAGAAGCCTGACATGTATCACTAGCTTTGGTGACGTAGTCAATCTAAGCAATTTTGTATTAAAAGTACTCCATGTTAAGGAGTTTGGGACACAGTATATTTGCACTAAAGCGGTAGTTCATTAGTTGTTCACCCTTGGTGAACAACTCCTATTTGATTTCCGTTAAGCTCGTGTATTTGTATTTATCTCATTTGTCAGCGATTTCCCCCCAGGGTTTGTCGTCCTAAAGCTGTACTTCAGGTTGTTTTATGGTGACTGTGTTCCATTAACATGAGTCACGACTGCCACTGTCTATGGAGAACTAAAATACAGCGCAGCCACCTGCTGAGCACAGAACAGAGTCTGTGGTAATATTGTTAGCATTAGAGTTTGATTATTTTTTTTTAAAAGTCAGTCCGACACACAGCTGCAAATATAATGTCTCTGCCAAATTCTCATCTGTCAGAGTAATGTTATCTTAATAGGGTGAACTCCTGCTGCATGACACCGAGAATGGCAATTTACACCATAAATGAACTTTCTCAGGTGATTCCAAAAAGGGAAGGTGATCGTTACCCTGTGTGGTCCACGTTGCACGTAGATGATGTGCCTCCCTATAACATGACATGGCTATTTTGTATTTCATAAGAGCATAAATTGTTAATCAATTTAACGTGTATTTTTTAGTGATGATATTGATTAGACATGAAGCTTGCTTTTATTGACAGTGAAGCCTTCTAGAACTCCAAACTTTAGTCCTGATACTCGAATATGCCACGAGTAGCTTTGATTGTGAGTAGTCTCCCTGAATTCAGTTTAGTAGTATGTGCTGCTGTCCAAGACTGGCCTTATCATTCAATGGGACTGTGTATATGAATAGTTGTGAATGTGCATAAGTGTTTGTGTGGTTGGGCCCTATTTCAATATTTTTCTTGATGCTGGAAATTTAGAATGTAAGGATTCAGAAGTTAGAACTTTATTAATTTTTATAAATCCAGAAAAGCAGAGCCCTACTGACCAATACCTGATGCTTTAGAGGAAGGCGAAATGCCTATATATTGCAATAAACTAGTTGTACAGGATTTTGTATGAAAGGGAAGGTGGGAAGAAAAATAATTAGTTTTATGAGTTAGGTTGACTTTTTGAAAAACTTTCATCACCATGCACTTCACTTCCACCTGGAAATGGAAGTAGAAGACCCGCAACAGCTTGTGTGTTTTCTTTGTTTTAGTAGTTCCTGACATAAAAAGTAACAGTGGGCCTGTCCCATAAGATTTCCAGCCCTGATATGCATATCTGAGAAGATTGGATAAGCATCTAAAATTCTGATTGCTTATCTGAATTGAATAGACACTACACCATCAACAAAACAGTCTGCATGCAGTTTGGAATTCCACATAAAGACCACTTTGAGATCCTGAAATGTAGGGTCATACTGCACTGTGGCTGAGATTCTTGGCTCTGCTACAGAATCATGGGAGACAAAGATGGCTTCACATCATCTTTATGCCTCCCACTGAGGCTGCTGGAGGCAAGTTTAGCCCCCACCACAAGCTTGAACATTTTCTAGGCTGCTCTAATGTACACCTATAATGCCTTGCTCCTTTCTTTGGGCCCAATCCTATTCCCATTTAAAGTCTTGGAGAGTTTTAGTGCCACTGACTTTAATGGGAGCTGGCTTGAGTCGTTGGAGAGGCATGACTACCTCTATTGAGGGTAGTCTAGTGAAAGGCTGGAGGACAGAAGGGATTTCTGCAGGCTACTCAGTACACTCATACAGTATACACGAGTGGATTAACACAGCTGCTTATGTGCCTCAAAATCAAACTCCTTTAAATGGTTGTTAGCAGATTGATGACACTCCAAAGCCATACACATCACTTTAGGGGAACTGGAATGTTGGTCAGGCTGCCTCTGAGAGTCCTTCCATCTGTACATGTTTTATTTTTTTTTCTGTCAGCATGAACATTTGAAAGAGCATGAGGTCATCATCCCTGCGAGTCACCTTCCATATCTGAGTGTTAAGGAAGAATAACTTCTTGTTCGATAGTGATGGGGAAATGTTTACGAGCTCAGAGAGGTAGTTAATGGGCAGTCTGATATATGAATGAACAGGAGGTACTCTTACGTGATCAAAAACATTTGACATGTATTGAAACAGCAAAGTACCCAAACCCATCAGGGAATCTGACATACGAACATAATTGATATATGATAACAGTCAGATTTTCTGAGTTCTCTGTATAGCCTTCTGCATACATATTTTCCAAACAAGACAATTGCACAAACACAGATGCATATGATGACCATAAGTGTTTGTGCTTTGAGGCTTACAAATGTCTGCTTATCTATCTAATCTACCTGTTCACTGCCTTGTTAGAAAAGTGTTTAACCATTTTAAATAGCCTAATAAAGCAAGACACCATGAGAGCTATGTTATTGCCTACATGAACTCCTGTGCATACTTTTGAGTCCTGGGACCATGGCTCGATGAGCCCTAATTGTGTCTTGCTTAACTTCCCTATTTAAATGACTTATTCTTTTCTCACTGTCTTCTTGCTATAAATATACCAGCTGATGCTTTTCATTTTAAAACAAGGCGTGTTTTTGGAAATGCCATATGTTTTGGGTGGGATAATGCTTTGCTTTGTTTAGAAAACTATACGATGAGACTTCAGTATTTCCTTCTACAGAACAATTTTTAATGTTTTTATCTACAATTTTAAGTCTAAAATCAACAACATAAATGTCACTTTAAATAGTAAACATGATATATGGCATCATATAAAATAATTTGTTGTGTTTTAGTGTGATGGGATATACCAACCCCCACTAGGCCTCTGGGGGTTGAGGACAGGCTGTGGGTCCAATCACCTCACCCAGCACACCAGCAGCAGTTGTCAGGTCTGGATGGAGGAGTGAAAAGGACTGTAACTGGCTCAATTGAGGCCTGACCAGGAAAGAAAGCAGATCTCACTCAGGGAGAGAAGCCTGGCTGAAATAAGGCTGATGAGGTGGACTGCAGGGAGATAAAGCCTCCCTGAAGAAAGGCAGGCCTGCAACAGAGGTCCCAAGGCAGCTGGGAAGAAGGGTCAGAAAGTCAGTCTGTCCAGGACTCTGTGTTTGTGGAAGGCCTGCGGGAAAACTCCATTTGAGTCAGGGACTGCCCTGCCAGGGGAGTTGAGAAAACTCTCCCATGACAGAACCATCTGGTTAGCAGAAAAGGCTAAATAGCTCTGCAATGAGGTAGTGGGAAAGGCTTAGTGGGAGTGGAGTTCATACAATGGGAGCCTAGGGAAGAGGCTGGGGCAAAGGCCCAAGACTGGGCAAGGTTGGCTGTAGTCCCGGTGTCTATGGAGTCACACCGTGACTGCCTGGTCAAGGTCCCTGGAATGAAACCTTGTAGAGAAGGACGGCATTGGTTCCCCTACCCAGCCCACTGAGGAAGGTAGAGTGGAAGCCACTAACAAGCTGTAAGGCCTACCAAAACTGCCTATACTGGGGTATGGATTTGTAAGGACTTGAACTGAAGGGCCAATGTGAAATTGAAAGAGTATTAGTTACTGAACTGTTGGCTTCCATGGGAAGGGATGGAATGCTGTGTGACCTGATCACAGGGTTGACTAGTCACAAGAAGAAGCAGGCCACTGCAGGGCTGGAACATTGGTCAGCAGGTGTCCTAAAGGAGGACAGCCTTGCCCTGCTACCAACCAACGTGCCAGACCCAGTGAGTCTCACCTGCTTACAATCCAAGTCTCCTGTTAACTTGTGGCCGTACACAGTAAATGAGGATCTCTGTGGGGTTTGTGAAAAACTAAATCTTTTTCGTCAGAATACCAGTGTAACCACCACTCCACAGTCACTGCTACAGTACATGACTGATAGTAATGTCTGTTCCTCTTGTGTGGGGTTTGCAAATGAATCCCCATAATCATGGACCCCACTGGCCATGCACCCCAATCTCAGCTTCTGCTTTCCTCATATTGCTGCAGATGTGCTACAGCAGAGTGCTAAGGCTCAGCAAAACACTTAGTAAAAGCTTAACTTTAAGCTATAAGTAGCTCCACTGAATTCATTGGGACTATGTGTGCTTGCAGTATAACATAGAAGTACTTATCTGGATTGGAACGTAACTACTTTGTGGTACCCGGGGCAAAGTCCCCCCTGGTGCCTTCTTTCATTCTGCTTCTCTTATCAAATCTGCTTAGTTGAAAGTGGGGATGGGAAATGGACAAGGAAAAAAAAAAAGGAAAAATCAACATGAACAAATTTTTTTAAAAAATCGACCATAGACACACTGCTGTGAACGTACTAAATAAGCTTTCTTCACAGTGAGCAAATCAGGAGGATTGAGAGGAAGGCAAATAGATTTTTTTTTTTTTCACAATGCAAACAGAATCCTAACAGCATTTGAAGCCATTCATAGCAAAGTTAGCAGTCTTCCACTAAGCTATAGCATGTCTGTAGTTAGACAAAGTCAGGAATGTTCATATAAATTAGTCACCATGGTGAGTCCTCAAAGCCCTGTAAGTGTAACAGAAACAGTCACGCTGGCCAAAACAAAAACAAACAAAGGAAAAATCCTGCCTTCCTTCTGCCAGATAAAACAAGTAAGTCTGTCAATTGCACACCTGCCTGTGCTGCCAAACATATTTGGTGTGTCCTGACATTCCACTGCTTGGAGTGTCAGGTGGTGGGGGTTTTTTTCGGGGGGGGAGGGGGGTTAATGCAGCCAAAGAAGCACAAGGTGGGGTGGGAATAAGAGGAATATTTTTGATATAGGTTTAAAGAAAAGTACATTCCTTGCTTCTTTCTTGTTCTAGCTGTGAGTCAAACATAATTAGCTGTTTTGTTTTAGAACTTTAAGTGGTTGAAGTTTTTCATTCAGACACAAGAAGTTTTTGTATGATAAATACACTTAAGAGGTTAAAGACATTAGCTATGCAGGTCATACTAAGAAAACAGCTTTGTAGAGTTTTAAATAAAAATTGCACCCCTTAAGGGGTTTTGAACTTGCAACCTTCTAGGTATATGACTGACGCTCTATTGATTAGGGTACAGAGTTTTAAATTAACAGCTGTTCAAATTTGTGGATGTTTATTTAACCACTGGGGGGAGCCCAGATTCCATGAATGTTTGAGACCTACTGATGATTACAAAGAAAAAATTAATGTGAAATATTGTGCAGCTTTAGATGACAATGTCTCTTTGTAACAGAATCTACATCTACATTTCTGAAAATCGGATTGTTTTTGCTTCTTAACGTATGAAAATAGAAAGAGAGACAATGAGGAGGCTAGAAAAGCAAGGAGTTGCCTGCTTTTGGGATACAACTTTGTCTCTTTTAAGATGACTTTTAGTATGTAATACTCGAGTAGATCAATACAACCAAAATGAATATAGTTCCCATGCATTGTATATTCATGGTAATAACCTGTACTTGTATTTTTTAATATCCTAGATTTCCCATCGAGTTTCATAGATAATAATGATAGTGCTCTTTTTCTAATTTGGCTGTAGTTGCTACTGTGACTCTTTTGTTATAGCTGTGTTATGACTTTTTTGATATGATCCAAGTTAATCAGCTACAAAACAAGGTTCAGATGCCTAGAAAAGTTACTGGTGAAATACAGTTTGTCATCATCTTATAATAACCAGTTGATAGGCAAGAAGTTATTAAACCTGTTTTCTCCCTTGTGGATTATTTGATTTGTCATTCACTATTTCTGCAGCCTGTGTACTCAAACCAATTTGTGATAACATGACCAGAAAGCTAAATTCAGTACAGAGTTCATGCTGACATTGTTATTCCACACGAGAGGCCCCAGTGGGGACAGATAATACTATAATTCAGATAACATGATGAAATGAGATCTTGTATCACAAAGACTTTGGTGGATGAAGAATTGTAAACATCTTCTTCTTTAATATAAATTAGAAGGAGATATGCAGTCATATTGAAACAGCATCTGTGCTTTTCAGACAATTCTTGAGACTTAGTAAGCTAGTTTGAATTTGGAAATGGTGTTCATTTTGTAGAGTTATATGCACACTTTTAAAGATACTGATTGACTTTGGCAGGTATCTTTGATTTCAGATGTTTGGATTAGGTCAGAAGAAAAACGTGCTATATTTATCGTTGTGTATATTTTAAAACAAAATTTCATAAGCCTGAAAAGTTTTCAGTTTGCATAATTAAGCTATAATTATTTATCATATAACCCTTAAGGATTATTTTTGGAGGTTTGGGGACATCTTAAACTATCCCCTGTTGTTCTCAGCAAAGATTCCATAGAGAGAGTGAAATATTTTCTACTTGAAATGTGTGATTTGGAGGTTCATTGTGTACTGAAGGTTTCAGCCAGCTAGTCTTAGCTCACATATTTTTACTCCCCTCATTAATCACTTTCTAGCGGTTCCTCACATTAATAATTGAAATGTAATGTTCCATATCAGTTTAGACTACAGGGTTTATTCTCACCTCTGTGCATAACCATCCCTTTAATAGTAGGGGATTTCTTTATTTGTATAAGTGCCCTTCACATTGAGAGTGGAATTTAAACCTCTTCTTTAGATTTCACATAAAGATGTTGCAAGACAATCTATGTTTATAATAACTATAGTTTTGTATATTAAAATAAAAATGAGGATAGTATTTGAGGACAGTATTTAATGAGGAGAGTAAATAGGGATGTCTGTCTTGTAAAGCAGTATTGAATTAAGGGCAGAAAAGTACATTTCACAAATGATCATTCCAGACTTTAAAATCCCTGGAGATTTTATTCTTAGAGAATTTATTCTGACAAGCCTGAGGCAAATCTTTGACTCCAGTCTTTTTAGGATTCTCCAGTAACATACTAGAGTGATCTATAGAGAATTTTACACTAAGGATTTCAGGAGAGGAGGGTGGCAAAAACAGAGATGTGATAAGTGCATGTAAACAGCTCTGTAAACATCTGTCTTTTAAAAAGGCAAATTAGCAGAAATATTCATACTGAAAGGTTTCTGAAAGGTATGTTGCTTTCCAGGTAAACAGATATGATGTTTTAGGTGTGCAAATTGTAAACTCTACTGCACAGAGCATGATATTTCAACATAAAGTGTCACACTTTCAAAGATTTCAGAGTAGCAGCCATGTTAGTCTGTATTCGCAAAAAGAAAAGGAGTACTTGTGGCACCTTAGAGACTAACAAATTTATTTGAGCATAAGCTTTCGTGAGCTACAGCTCACTTCATCAGATGCATTCTGATGAAGTGAGCTGTAGCTCACGAAAGCTTATGCTCAAATAAATTTGTTAGTTTCGAAGGTGCCACAAGTACTCCTTTTCTTGTTACACTTTCAAAGGTGGGCTTCCATCTGCTTTCATATTAAGGTTCATTGATCCTCACAAAGGCTTTTCAGTCTCTGTAGAGCTTTGGGATGAGATAATAATACTTATATATTCTATCATTCTTTTCATCCGTGGATCTCAAACTATTTTACAAAGGAAGTCATAATAATGATCTCCATTTTACTAATAGGGAAACTGAGTCACAAAGCGGGGACAGTTACTTACTGAAAGTCATCCAGCAGACCGGTGCCAATGCCAAGTGTCAGATTTCCAGAGTCCCAGTCCAGTGTTCTGTCCACTAGATCACATATGCAGATCACTGGATATAGATAATCCCCACCTGTTGGAAAAAATCCCAAGTAAAAGGAGCAGATCCTTAGCACCTCTAAAAATCAAAGCAGCAACTGGGTTGCCTAGACCTTCATCCGCTGGTTGTTTATCCAACTTCTTCTTAGACACAGTCAATACTGCTAAAGTCTACAATACTCATAATTTGGCTTCAGAATTGGTTGTCATAAATTCAGTAAACCGAGTTGATGGGCAAGGTCTGAAAGACCAAATAGGGGGCCCAGGAAATGCCCATCATGTAGTTTCAGGCACCCTCATGAAGAAGGCGCCTCTGTTTTATCTGCAGCTAAGTGTGAGGGAGCTCCAGGGAACACAAAGTTATAATTAATACAATAATTGTGTAGCACTCTTCAGCAGCAGCTCTGAAAGCATTTTGCAAAGGAGATCAGTATCATTATCCCCATTTTACTGATGTGGAAACTGATGCACAGAGAGGTGTTGTGACTTGCACCAGCTAGAGAACAGAAACCAGCTTTTTTTGAGTCCCAATCCAGTGCTCTATCCACTAGGCCACACAAGTTCTGGCCTGGTACTTAGAGAAAGACAAAGTCTCCATGTTGGATCTGCTTATAAATAGGCTGACCAGACAGCAAGTATGAAAAATCGGAATGGGGGTGGGGGGTAATAGGAGCTCCAAATATCAGGACTGTTCCTATAAAATCGGGAAATCTGGTCACCCTACTTATAAAACTCCCAGCTTTGGCAAGTACACAGGTAAGACGCTCATTGATCAAAGAATGTAAATTACAAACAAGCTGTTGTCTCCTTTGTTCCACCACAGAATAAGGGGTAAGTCAGCCTCTTGTTTCTACAGTCTTTTCTTCCTCTTCAAGCTCCCCTCTCCAGCCAGCAGTAATGGTAGTTTCAAGTAAAATGTAGCTTCCTAGAATGCTTCTGCCTAATAGCACTATTTCCAGATTCACCACTGGCTCTCTGTCCTACTGCTTCCTGGGCTCAGTTCCTTCCTTAATTCTGAATATAAGTAGGAAAATCATCCTACTTCTGAAATTCTACCTAGCCTACATCTAAGATTCCTGCTGCTGTATTAGCTCTCAGAGAATAGTGTTCTTGATTCATGAAAGGACATGTAAAACCAGTGACAGATCAAAACTCTCCTAAACCAGAGGACAAATTTCATTCTTGATGCAACAAAGATAGAGAGAGAGAGCTTATCTCCAGTCTGGAGTTTCAACACTCTTTTCTTACCTGAGTTAGGTTAATACCTCTGTAAAAGTTTGCAAACTCTAAAGCTCTTATAGTCATAAATTTAAAATAAAAGTTACAAAGTGTACCCAAATGTCCTCAATTTCCTAGGACAAACCAGCAGATAGACAAGTGGAGAAAAACTCTCATTAAAAGAATGTGAAGAAAATCACAATTCATCAAGAATCTGTCTATTTCAAAGGAACCTACTGCCTTGGTATCCAAAAAGCGAAAACTCTCCTTTTTGATTAACTTAGTCACAAAAACAACTATCATTGCAGATTCGGCAACAGCAAAACATTTCACAAGTACATGTAGGTTTTGTTTTCAATTGCTTGTACGTTTTAAAAAAAAATCCAAACATTTCATTTTGACATTGTTGAAATTAAACTTTTTGAATTTCTAATTCAAAATGCCTGTTTTAAAAATTCCATAACTTTTATTTTAAAAAGTTAAAAGCTTGGAATGAAAACAAAACATTTAATTTCAAATGATAAATACCAGGGAGGGAGAAGAGTTACTTAAGTGCCAATGTGGACACACGAACAAATTGATATAAACTGGCATCAATAAGTTTAGTCTTAAAATTATGCAAAGGTTTCTAACTATCACAGGAATGAAGTTTTGGAACAGCCTTCCAAAGGGAGCAGTGGGGGCAAACCACCTAACTGGCTTGATAACTGAATTACAGACTAACACGGCTGCTACTCTGAAACCAGAGTTTGATAAGTTTATGGAGAGCATGGTATGATGAGACTACCTACAGTGGCATGTGGTGCATCTGCAACAGCTAGCAGCAAATATCTCCAATGGCCGGTAACGGGACATTAGATGGAGAGGGCTCTGAATTACTACAGAGAATTCTTTCCCAGGTGTCTGGATGGTGGGTCTTGAGGTGCAGGCTGCCCTGGAGCTACATTGGGAAGAGAGAACTCCCTCAAGCTCTCTCTCGCCGCAGCAGCCTGGGGCTGGGGGAGAGGCTAGTGATGGGTTGTTAGATGGGAAGTGCTCTGAATTACTACAGAGAATTCTTTCCCAGGTGTCTGGCTGGTGGGTCTTGGGGTGCAGGCTGCCCTGGAGCTACGGCGGGCAGAGAAGACTTCCTCAAGCCCTTTCTCGCTGCAGCAGCCTGGGGCCGGGAGAGAGGTGCAGCTTAGAGGGAATGTAGCTTCCAGCCAACAACTTGTGTTGACATCAAAATACCCCAGAGGCAAATTGGTTAGAGACTCATTTGACAAAGGTATGGCCAAAATTTATGTCCAAGCAAACAGACAAGACAAATGGCCAGATTTTCAATGTGCATTACTAAAAAAAACTGGGAGCTGCTGGGTGCTGAATGTTTCTGAAAATCACATCAATAGTGGGTATTTGTGTACTGAGATGTATGCATCCCCTGAAGAGACCTAATTGCAATTGAGGAAGACAAGTGATGGGACAGTTAAGCACAGAAATAACCTATTTGATGTTAACAGATGCTGCCAAACAGAGTGTGCATGATTCACTGTTTCTCACAGTCTGGGAACTTAGATTAGTGAGGATGAAGGCTTTTCTGCTTTGTGGCCAATGGTCACAAACTCACTCAGTCAATGGAGGTAAAAACTTTGAATATTTACTGATTTACCAAAAGATGATCAAGTCCCTCTTGAAAGTCCAAAACTACCAAGGGGAAAAAATGAGATGACAGACATAATATATCATTTTATACACATCGCTACTTTGCATTGAGCAGATGTTTGCATTGAGCTGTCCTAGATATGTAGGTCTTTTCAATGAATGATCACAGGCTGAGAGCATTTGTCAGAAGCGTACAAAATCAAAAGCATGTTCCCTCCTTCATTTCTTATGGCATGCATGCTCAAGTAATAACAAAATGTGTGTCGAGTGTGTGTCAGGAGAAACATAATATTTAAAGTTTTTAGTATTGTATGTACTAACGTATGTATTACAATTGGGTAATTATCTCTGGTAGTTAGGCAAAACTTAGTCTGTGACTCTCAGATCTGGTTCTGCCATGTCAAGCTCCCATTAGGATTCGTTTCACTTAAATTAGATAGAATCTTTTTCAGGTAAGAATATATAATATACCCAAATGGCCCAAAATTATTTACTCTGTTAATCATTTGCAGTTGAGAGGAAGTTTGTCTAGTAGTTAAATACCCGTTAAAGCATCAGAGGATTCTTGGGTTTTATTCCTGGTGTTGCGGGGTGTGGGGCTTAAAAGCCAGCCCTGGGAGAGAGCCAGCGCTGAGGGCAGGAAAAGCTAGGCTGTTTGGGGAAATGGCTGCAGCTGGGCCATGCCCAATCAGGCCACAGCGGGGCCTATAAATGGGCTGCTAGACTGAAACTTAGCCAATCTCTCTCTGTGTTCAGAGAGGGAAGGGCCTGGCTGTAGGGATATGAGGGAAATACCTAGATTGGAGCAGGGGAGGGGGAAAGGCCTTGGGAGCAGGGGAGCTCCGGCCTGGAAACCCCCAGGCTGTGAGGCCTAGATTAGAGCCTACTGGGGTTGCGAGGGGGCAGCCCATGGGTAGACGGAGGCAGCAGGTCCAAACTCCTTCGCCTGTGATGAGTGGCTGATACACTGCGGTATGCCCAGGGGAGCGGGGCTAAGTGAGGACTGGCAGTAGCCAAGACTGAGGTGAAGTCGGGATAGTGGGTGGGGGGGTTCCCCTGACTGGGGCGACCCTGAGACTGAGGGGTTGCTGCCAGTGGGGCAGCACCCCAGACAAGAGGGCACCGGGTCTGGGAGGGACACGGGCCAGTGACAGGCAGATCACCAAATGGCAGAGGGCACTCCAGAGGCTGATGAGCTAATTCCCAAGGATGACCAGCAGGAGCAGCTGCCGGGTGAGTCCGGCTCTATTACACCTGGCTATACCACTGACTCATCTTTGGCTATGGGCAAATATTTCACAGCTTCTGTGTAGCTCAATTTTCACATCTGTAAAATGGGCATTGTATTACTTATCTAACTCACTAGATTGGGCTAAACTAGTGTTTGTAAAGCACATTGAAACCCTTTGATTAAAGACATGAAAAATATAAAGTAATATTGACATGTGGATGTAGTCATTCAAAGGAACAGTTGATTTGTTATGAATTGCAATAGGATTAGGCAAGAAAAAGAAAATAAATAAATTAAGATTATGCAACAGGGAAACGAAATGGAAACGCAGATTATGCAGCCATCTGCAGAGTATATTTTAATGACTAATACTGAACCATTTTTAAAGATTTCAAATTCTCTACAATGCCAACCTGTTGTTTACAAGGTGGCCTTGTTAAATGGCAAGGAACTACTATGGTTTTGGTATGCAGATGATTACACAAAACAAAACAAACAAAAAAAGGTTGATTAGTGATTTAGGAAGGGATTTTAATTGCTCTGTGTGACACTGAAGTAAGCATTTATATAAAAGAAATAAATACTGTCTTTGATTTTAAGTAAAGGAAGGAAGCAAATAGGGAAAGAGAAAATTAAGGCAATTTGTACTTTAAATTAACAGAAATAAACTTTTTTCAGAGTAGCAGCCATGTTAGTCTGTATTCGCAAAAAAGAAAAGGAGTACTTGTGGCACCTTAGAGACTAACAAAGCTGTAGCTCACGGAAGCTTATGCTCAAATAAATTTGTTAGTCTCTAAGGTGCCACAAGTACTCCTTTTCTTTTTTGAGAAATAAACCTGTTTCAAAATAGTGCCAAAATACAAACCAACAAAAGCAAAAAGGACTGAAATTGTTGTTAATTCTTTGTTGCTCAGTTTTAATGCTTGTCATCATCAGGAGTTGCGTGATTTTAAGATTGGCCAATTGGATTCCAAGAAGAGTTCTTCCCTGTGCCAGTGTTAGGGTTGGCACAGGGACAAAAGAAGAGGTGGATTGCACCTCTCTTATTCGGTGATGATTGGGAGCCATTTCGTGCTTCAGTTAGGTCAGTGGAACCCTGAGGACTTCCCTGATTTGGACCCCTATGGATTGCTGCCACACGGAAGAATTGCTAAGAATAACCCATCAACTCTCCCTTCTGCCCACAGCTTGCCTGAGAATGCACCCTGATAGCTCTGCAGCTTCCAGGGGTATTTTCTTGGGAGCAAGTCTGCCTGTCTTGTGGCCTATCTAGGAGGCCATAGGGCAACCATGAATCAGGTCCCATACCTGGGGCTGGGGTTTTGTTGCTAAGTTACAACTCCCTAACAGCAGTTTGGAAATACTGATTCAGTTTTAAAGGGAGTGACTTAAATTAAACATGTGGCTACTGATTTTGTGTGTGTGTGTGTCTCATTCTCGAGTGGTATTTCTCTGAATTCAGTGGGTTTTTTTAAATGCATAAAAATAAAAGGGAAATGGGTTTTAGACATTAGAAATGGCTATTCAAAAATAATGATTTTTTAAAAAAAATATGGGGAAAATTCACATTTCCCACTGCGCCAATTTTTGACTCAAAAATTTTGCTTTTGTGAAACTTTTGGGAAGTGGTAGAATGGTTTTGAAACATTATTTATATTAGGGGCAACTGCTGGGGGCACCCCCAAAAGATCAGGGGCCCTTGTGCTAGGTACTGTATAACCACATAGTAAGAGACAGTTCCAGGCCAAAGGAACTTGGAATCTAACCAGAGAAGACAAAGTAAAAATGGGAGCAGAAGCAGAGGCATATGAAATCATGTGAAAATGAAAATTTCAGCATTTGTTCAAGACTAGAGTAATTTAAGTGAAAACTGGGAGATTGTTCTTGAAATAATAGGCCCATTCTCAAGTAGAAAACCCCCACAAAAACTAACGGATTTTCACAAAAAGTGAAAATTTCACTAAAATCAAAACATGAAACCCTACCATTTTGAAATATTCACAGTGGAAATGCTCAAACAGCTCTGCTTTTAAGGATCACATGGATTTGTTCTTCTCTGTGGAACAAATTGACATTCAATAGTTTCTTTACATCTTCAAAGAGCACCAACCATTCAAACTTGCATGGCCTTATTGATGCTAGTTCTTTCCTGAAACTTCCCACCATGGCTACCATAAATTCATCTCCACTGGTGGGAGAAACAATGGAGGCATAAGTGTAGTCAAAGTGTCAGCAGCTGCCAGTATTTTTAATCACCACGTTAGCCAAACCTGCTCTGAGCTAGATTAGAGGGCATAATTTTTAAAATCCTATGGCAATGGGAGCCCTGGTTTTCTTACCACTAGGGCAAGTTAACTGGCTGTAGCAACTGCAAGAAACCTTGGAAGAAAATTCCTATTGGAGAGACAGCCAGTAAATCTTGTAAAATGCCATCAGATCGCAGACATAGTGAACGTCAATGCAGTAAACAGAAGAAACATGGCAAATGAAATTTGTGGGGAGGGAGAAAAAGATCACAATGCATCTAATTTTTAAAAATGCAAAACTGAATGCACATTAATAACATAAAGGGCTTTAAAAGCAATTTAACATTTCTTCCATGGACTAATCTTTGTAGCGTCAAATCATTAAACAATAAATAATGGAGTTTTTGCAAGGATGACATCTCATGCTATCAAATCAGTGACATAAATCTGCCCATATGGATTAGAAAGTCATCCTTATCTACTTACAGTCTAATCTACTGATGATACATAGTGTGTTCTGTTGTCATTTCTCTAATATGGTTGGAGCTGAAGAACCCATCAATCATTTCCAGATAGCCATCAATAAGGATTTTAGAATGATCTTTTAATGAGGATAATTTTTAATAGTGAAGTCTGTCCAACTGCCTGACATGACTAAGATTCAACAAAGAAAAAAGTAAATGAACTATTGTAATAAGATCCTACTTGTTGTCTATTATCTTAATCGTATTCCTCCCATCAGAAAAAATGCATGCTCAGAATGTCTGGGCATAGTGTGAGTGACAGAAGTGTTGTTCTCCTGTATACATTAAGATATCATAATAATTGGCTAAAAGTTTAAAAACATCCAAAGTGTCATTTAAAAATGCTTTATGAATAGAAGAGTACTTAAATGGCTTGCATATCAGCCATGTTGGAAATAGAAAGATTACGATTCTTGCTGTACAGATGATTCTTTATTTTATAACATTTCCCCCTCTTTCATAGGCTTTAAAGCAGCACCAACTGGTGTGGGAGGTTTTAATGCCACTTGATGTGCTTTCTGCAACCTGTTTTGCATGATGATTTGCATATGTATGGCTTTGACTTTGTCATTTTTCCTGTTAGCTGTATGGTTTCCACACAGCAGAACCCTAGCACTGCCAACTTCTTATTCAGATATAGGGATACCTGGAATGATTTCCTTCATAACTCTTCCTTTTTTTAGGAAGGCAAACATGTAAGTGGTCAGGAGAGAAGGTGATGGTTGGATTGTTATCCTTCCCTTAATCCTCATTCTTCATCATCTGAGGCAGGGAGTGCAGAGGTTATAAAACAAATCAGAAATATGCTAGCTGCATCCTGCAGTGGTGTTTGTAATTCTGTTGCTGAAGTTAAAAGGTGATAATTTTGAAGAATGGAATATGTTCCTGGGTAACCTACAGTGTCTGGCATGTTGTGCCACAAAACGAGGTATTGTTTATTAGTTGTTAGGCTTTATTTTCCCCCTAGGTGGCACTGTTTTCTTTAATTGAAATAGTGTTTCATGACAGGAACAGCTGTTGAAGAACTCTTCTACTTATAAAATAAATCTGCGAGTTATTTTAGAACAGATAAATCCAGATCATATACTGACTTTATAATATTAGCTCATTTATTATGGCAGCATCAGTGACATGGTACACAATATATTTTAGTATTGAATAGGATGAAAATTTGTTTCTTTTCCTCCTTGGTATGCTGCATTAATATACTGTTTTCAGAACAAAACAGCTATATTAAAACAAAGACAGCAGCAGCTGCAAAGGTAGCAGAGAGCCAACCATATGATCACAAGGACAGCAATAAATTGATCCCTTGCGTCTTCTCTGTCACTTGGATGACGCTACAGTTGAGCAGAAATAATTTAGGAAAATACATTTTATATTAAGAGGACTCCATTCTTTGAACTGATAGGGCATGGCAGGCAGCAAAATGTGATTTTTTTTTCTAGCCATGATTTTTTTAATCCAGTGAGAGGCAAATTATCTCATCAACTGACTATCTTGTTAGTGTTACTTTCTGATGAGCAAAACATGAAGGTTTTGACACATTTTACAACTTGGAGATATTTGTATGTTAAACCCCTCCACAAAGGTATATATTTCAGTTGGAATAAAAAATAGGCACCCCAGTTTTCAATGTTACCATAGCAGAATATCTTGGTGGCATATGTAAATACAATTGGGAATGATATTATAAATAATTACACAGATGAAGAAGGGAAAACATTTATGTTAATTACAATCCCAAGAACAGCTGACATGTTGACAAGCGAGGCTTCATTTTGTGTTTTCATTTGAAGGAAAACCTGCATAATCATTGCCAAATTTGTAAAACTGCTCCTTAATTCTAGAAGAGCATGAAAAAGAGTGTGTCATTTTATAACACAAAATTTCAAGAAAATGTGAAAATAGGGGTGAACAAGAGGGGGGACCCCGCAATTGCACATGAAGAGCTTGTCTAGTCTGATTTAATGATATATCATAGGCTACCTTCTAAAAAGTGACAACATGTTTGGAGTTAATTCTCCAAACAGTAGATGTTCATGTGTGTTTTTATTCCATTTTAATTTATCATATTTGTCTTTATTTTAAAATATGGGATGCAAGCTCAATAGCCAATGCCTCTAATAAAATAATCTTTTACAAGTGAATTAAAAACACTCCTTAACCTGTTGTGCATCAGGTTATTTAATTTTTCTTTCCTTTAAACTAACTTCAAGGAGTTACTAAGTTCTCTTGTATGATTTTTATATCCAATCATCAGGTAAATGAACTGCATAAGCCTAAAAGCCTCTTTGCTCTCAAGTTTCTTATTAAGTATATTTGAGAAAATATTTGTATTCCAGAAAACATGAGAATGGAGACCCTGACTCCATACCTGTCCTCCGGTCACCTAATTCTCCTTCCAACTGGCTATTACATTTTTGGAGGTCAAATTCAGCCCTAGTGTAAAGGGAAAAATTCTGTTTAAGCCAAATTGTAACTGTTAATACCAGGGCTGTGTTTAGAACTCCATGTGTAAGATCCACATGCAAGATTGCAGTAATTCCCAGAAACACATAACTACATTTATCCTTGTAATGATTTTGCTGTCCAATAGATTTAAAATATCTGTTAAAAATGTGTGTGCTTTGATGACATGTTTGTTCTAGCATGGTGTATGCCAAACACACACTCAGTCCCTCTGGCTGAAAGCATTCAGACCTACATACTATTGAAGAGTTTCTTCTACTTTTCTGGACTATATAAAAAGAGGTAGCAATTAACAATATATACTAACAAAATAATGTAAGGACTAAATACTAGGTTGGGATGGGAATGATTTTCTGTTGGAAAATCCAGTTACTATAAAATTGAAATGTTTTTTCTGGGAAAATTTTCATTTTGCTGAATACTTTTGATTTTTTTCATCAGGAAAATGAGAATAAAATATTTCATTTCATATCCATTTGACCCAAAAGTGGAATATTTCCTTTTTTGAACTGAACCCAAATATTTTGTATTGAGTCAGCACAACAAAACATTAACTGCATTTCTCTATGATGCCTTATAGTAATTGTAGTTCCAGCCCCCATTCTCTTCTTTGGGCTGGGTTCCCTGGGGGTCTACTTATGCAAGGCAATATACTTATTTCCCTCTGACTGAGCACTATGATGCATCACGGGAATCACATGACTAGGTACATTATGTGGTATGGAGTCTGGCCAGGGAACCTGGCCCATAGGGAAGAGTGGGGGTATCCGGATTCCAAATTAGAACTCCCAAAAGCCAATGGGAAAATTCACTTTATTGTTGAAATGTCTCAAAACAAAGCATTTTATGTCATTTCAACAGAAATAATGAAATGTTTACCTTTTTGGAGATGTCCAAAACTTTTGTTTCAATTAAAAATGCCTAACTATGAAGATATTGGCCACTTTAGAATGTGTCTCATACCCCAGAATACTTTACAAGCTGCTCGTTAGGCCACTACCCTGGGAGGGGGAAGATCTGGATACAAGTCCATGTTCTAGAGTGGAGATTCAAACTTAGGTCTCTTACATTCCAGCTGAGTGCCCTAATCACTGGATTGTTGGGCATTGTCACTACCACCTCCCTCTGTCACCCTTTGTTTCCTAAATTCTTTTGCTTTTATTTGAAGAAAATTAAAAATGACCGGAAATGAAATGAAACATTTTATGGTTGGGTTGAACTAAGCTTTTCATTCAACAGTTTTCCCCCCAACTTTTCAATTTACTGAAAATTCCACACACAAAAAACAGTTTTATATTGACCTCAAACAATTTTTTTTCAGAACTGCCAGCTAAATTAAAAAGTATTTGCCCAGCTCTAGAGTGCAATCAGTTTGGACTATTAGTAGAGTGTCTTGCACTGTCTCAGGAGTTGCTTTGCAGTCCTTGCTTCCGGACAGCATCCCCCTCTCAGATGAATGTTTTACTTCAGCAGTCTCAATGCTCCTAAGGCATACTAATGTCCTGAAACTTGCTTTTCTCATTATCTTTATAGTATATTTGATATGAACTCTATTAATTATCAATTATGCACTCAGAACAACCAGCTAGAATACAGATTCACATATATTCCCTTTCATGCTCATGAAGGAGCATGAAACTTATCTTCTGAAAAGCTTAGGTAGACAATAAACACAATGACGATCTCATCTCTTCAGCCAGAGGAAACACATGGCTAAGATGCCAAAGGCCATTAGGTTGAGATGCAAGAAAGTGGTTGATATTCATAAACTAATGTGGGTGAAATTCCTAAGTAGTGTTCTCTTGTCAAATACTGGTCCCATTGAGGTCAAAGGCATTTTCCATTGACTTTGGTGGGGTGGAATTTCATAATACCTTTTGTTGCTTATGCCACTGTTAGACAGTGCTTGAAGGGAACAGCAGACTCAACGTTACTTTGTAGTCCCGGGACAGCATCCAGAAGGGAACAAAGAACTAACACAAATAGGAGTGGAATTTTTCTTGCATCGTTCATCAGGAATAGCTTTGATTAAGAAAAAGAAGTTCAGTAAAAATCTATATTGAAATAAGTAGGTTTTTTAGTTTTGGCTGAGAAATTGTACACTTTCTGTAAATAGTGCTGACTAATTCTGAGAGGGTCAATGAGATCTGGCATATCTGCAACACATTGCATGGAAATACTGGATCTGGCCTCTTGGCTTTATTTTGGCTTTTAATATTCCCTCCCAACACATACTGATTTTGTAAATGTGGGCAAAAACCACATTTCACCTCTTTCCCTTTAAATTACAGGAAGATCATATCAGCTGTTCCTTCTCTGACCCTGTGCCAGATTCTTCTCTTAATTGCAGGCCACCAGCTCCCCACCCCACCAGCTGCTTCTAAAGCTGTATTGAACTCAGCAAAGGTGTGAAGCTGTGAACTTGCATCTGAGAGAGGCAACCAGCAGGGTCCTGGGAGGGGTGGTTTTGTAGATGCCTTGCACATAGTTCTGGAACACTGGGCAAGAATACACTTTTCCAGTCATGGCTTTTAAACGTGTGACTACCCTGGCCAAACCAGGACCTTTGGCAGTTACAGATTTGGGTTTGGTCTCCTTATCTCGTTACAAAGACAGAAGCAAGATTAGGGATTGGGAAAGTGGGACTGTTATCAATACTAGAAAACACTTTCACAGCGAACACAGTTTGAACATGAAAAAACTTCCATTGTCCTAACTAAAAAGGAATATTAGCAACAGGCTGTAATTGGCCAGATTGTCAGTGTCAAGTGATGACTTCTTTTAACAAAGGCCAGACACATGATTCCTTGACTGCTTGGCCCTTTGCCCTCCTCAAAGGAGGTGATGACAAACTCCACTGACACAGGATCTAATACGTCTAGCAAGAAGCGTACCAATCCAAAGCAAAGGCAGTGGCGTGAAGTTTTGTCAGCAAATCCAAACACAAGATGGTTGGGGAGGCTATTGTTCAGGTTACTCAATGGGTGTGATTGTGAAGAAATGGATGTGCACGTTGTGGATGGTTACATACTGGAACTCTACAGGTGTTTTGCTGGGAAGCAGCGTTCTCTGCTAGTATATGTGAGTGCTATGATGCCTGGGTAGTAAGATGAGAGATGGGGTGGGTGAAGATCATGCTACCTGAACTAGTATCATCCTTCATTGCATTGTTAAGAAGTAAACTCGACCAATCTTAACTCTAAGTAAATTAATTTTTTGAGTGGGGAATTTCATGGGTTTTGTATGATAAATATTATAGTGTCCCCCGCTCTCCCAATTTCTATGAACCTCTTCATCAGCTGCACTCTACCTGTATGCTTCCTAGATTCCTGCATCACTCCTGAATGCCTCCCTCCTGTGATTCCTCCAAACTTCCCTTTCAGGCCCCCAATCCCCTGAAATATCATTGCCTCAGTGATCCATTGTACGCTTGTTACCTGCATTCCCCCTCCCTTAACCCCCTCACTGCCTCCCTTTTATGGTCCCTTATTCCTCATTTTTAATGTTGAGATGTTAATATTTAATAATGGAACAGTATAGGGGGCTGGGGAGAAGCGCATATCAGGGGGAACTGACTTGGGGGGAGCCATTGTGCACTATACAGTTGATGAAGCAGGTTGGTAAATATGCCTGGGCAGTGGGCCTGTCTGCTGACTCCTGGGATGTGCTGCTTGCCTCATCCAATTCCCTGGCCCCCCTGCCAGTCTAGCTCCCTGGTTTCATGATCCTTTCCCTCTATTTGCTATTTCAAGATGACAGATTGTTCATGTTTGGGAGGTATTTTTTTAATGAAAAAAAATATGTCCAAATAAATAACTGTAGGAAGTAGGAGATGTGGAATTAGGAAACCAAACTTTACTAGGCAGCGAGGTTGAAGAAGGGTGAATAGCAGGGTGTGGGAATCCGTGGGGAGCTTTATATCCAGTTCTGCTCCTCCACACTCTCCAAATAAACATTAGCATGCTCCTTGGCTGGTCTGTTCAGGGGACTTCTGTGGTGATTTAAGTCCTTTAGGGAGGTGTGGACAAGCAGAGGGGCAGTGAAGCATCTGGTGTCCAAAACTGCTTAGGGAAAGAAATGGGATAGGAACATTCAGGAGGAAGCATCAGAGGATGGAGGCAGTTAGAGAATCTGGGCCATTTCTTCAGTCACTGTTTGCACACCTAAATTAAGCTACACTAGTACAATGAACATTTGAAAGAGCCCCATGCCTGAGAATATTTGTCTGGCAATGAGGAATTTGTAATGACTGTGGTTTAATAGTTACTGGGACCTGAAAGAACATTAAAGTGACAACAGGAAAAATCTTAAAAAGGGATAATTGTTTTAAAGTTTCTCTGCCACTGTTAGTAAATACTTTAATAAACAAATATTATGGAAAATTTAGCTGCGCTCTGAAGCGGCTGTGTTTAAAAGTAAAGACAAAATTCAATCATCAAAGTATGGAAAAGGGATTTTAAGCCACATCATAATCTTAACTATGGAGTTGCTACCTATAACTTCATACTATACTGTCCAAAGCTTTGAACCTGCAAGACAGTACCGGTGACTTCAAAAAATAGGTACACTTCAAAATTGAAAGATACTTGTTAAGATGGAAGATCTGAGTCCAGGGTTTTGTGTTTCTCTAGTAAGCTAAAGCCTGAACTGGTTTAGATAATGATGTACTGCATTCTTGTCCCTACTTTACATGCTTGTGATAGCATCAGCTCCTTGTAAGTACTTCATAGTTTTAAGCATTTAAGTGTTTTGTTAGGACTAGCTTCCAGAATGACAAACACTTACACACATGACTTACTTATTTATTTCAACTGGACATTGCCATGTGGTGAGCTGTGTCTTTAAGGGGTGCTGACCTGTGCCTGGTTCCCCTTCACATCAGCTGTGTGATGGAGAGGGGAGGGGCCTGAGCAGCTGTGTTGCCAGGAGACACTTTAGAGACCTGTGTGGCTCAGTCTAGAGAGAGACCAGAGAGAACAGATTGTACCTGAGTGTGCTGGAAGGAGGCTTAGAGAGCAAGCCTGTTAAAAATCCACCCTCCCCTAAAACAGTATTTTGCATCTTCCATTGAGTGCCTGATCTGACTCCTACTGTAGTTAATAGAGAGACTCTCATAGAGGTTGCTGTGATTGGATCATACCTGTAAAAAGCATTTCATTTCTGCTGTTACACCGGGTTGTAAAAGAGGTGAGAGTGAACCTGAGGCAGTGACATGTTGAAGGTAGCAGTAGGGTGACTACCCATCCAGAATGGGGCAGGACAGTCCCAAAATGCCGAGTTCAAGTCTTAGTCCTGGGCTGAATGACTGCGGGACAGCATTTGTCCTGGATTCACTGCAGCAGTGCTCCATGCCTGCTGCAAGGTGGGAGGTGGGGGGGCTGAGGTGGGCCTTAGTCCCCCACAAGGCCCTGCCTCCTGCTCCTCCTATCCCCCGAGGCCCACTCCCTGGCCAGAAGCCAGAGCCGGGCAGTGGAAAGAGCTGCCTGGGGAGCTCGGGACTCTCCACCTTCCCTCAGGGGCCGGGACATGGGACGGGGGCTGCTCTTAGGAATCCCAACACCCTGCCTAGAGCAAATGGAGGGCCTGGGGCTCCCCTCAGCAGCCTGGGCTCCCTGGGCGTCTCTTACCACAGTTCAGCTCTGGCTTCCGACCTGGCCAGGGGGTGGAGTCTCAGGGGGGAGACGAGGGACAGGGGACAGGGTCACATAGTGGGCAGAGCTCCTGCATGTGTCCTGCTTTTGCCTTTTAAAAAAATAGTCACCCTAGGTAGCAGTGCTTTACCTATCACACATGGGGGTGGGTCCTGGTATGCATAATGACCCGTCCTATGCTTAAATTGTTGTTACGTTTAGTTGAATTCAAGCTCTCACATTTTCTGTAGCACTAGTTTGTGTAAGGAACCTAATATTTGTCTGATTCTTAAAGGTATTGAGCACCTATAGCTCCTGTTACTTTCAGCGGCAGCTGGGGTTAATCAGCACTTTCGAAAATGACTCCTATTTAAAAACCCACGACACCATATGTTGTGAAAAATTTACATTTACTTAACATTCCAGGTAGGGGAGGAGGTCCATCTCTATATTCAACTTAAACCTTACTGTCACTAATAAATTTGTTATGCACATTAACATTTTTCCCTTTGTTTTGACACTGCCTAAGGTGCATTCTATAATAACCTGCATGGCTGTTACAGCACATTTAAAATGCATAAATCTTCTTGTTTTCAAATAGCACCACATTTGCCTTAACAACAATTTACTATTGATTAGTAATTGTTTAGTGATCCTTATTCAAGACAAAGGATGTCTTCTATCAATGTGCTATGCAAAACAAGTAATGGAAATGATTTGAGTTCAGTTGAATTCTCAGTGCATAAAGTTAAGCACATGCTTAAATCGTTGCAGGAGTTGAGCCTAACCAGACTAGAGAGAGAGAGGGTGGCAGAAAGGAAAATTTGTATTTTGCAGATAGGGAACAGAGAGAGATGATGCCAGAAAGCTGACGTATACCAAACACACATGTACAGAAGGCAATGATTGCAAATGAGGTAGGACAGGTAACAAAGGTTGCTTTGGGTTTGTTATAAACACACCTTGATTGCTAACTATGGTTAATTATAAATATAAGTTAAATTGCATTTTATAAAGAAAAGTTGGTAAGGTGTCTTCACTGGACACTCTATACTGTAGGTGACCTATTAATTAATGCATATTAAAATGATCAGGATTTTATGATGCATGATAGTATTTGTAGGACACTGCAACTAATAAGTCATCCATGAAATTTAAAAACCTATGTTGTTGATATGTTTGGAAATACTGGTACTTACTATAGCTACAGAACATGACTGGTGAAGAATCGTTGACGTTCTTTGCTAATATTGTGCTCTCTGACACTGCACCTCATCCCTGTAGAAATATACTAACCCATTAGCACTGGTAAGGTAGTCTTTAAATTAAATGATGGGATAATCTCTTTCTGTTGCCTTAATCTTTGTACTAATTAGTTTGTATAATGCTGCTTACTGCATAGTTATGCAGCACGCAAGTGTACTAAAAATAACTGGTTGGTTTTTTTTTTCAGTGAATACTGAAACAAAAGATAAAATATATCTTTCCCTTGATGTATCTCCTTCTGACTGATATTCCTGTTTTTAAATGTTCTATTTTTCAAGATTCCCAGAGAATGTGATGGGGCCCCAAATCCCATCACCACAAATAGGTTCTATTCCTGCAAGTTATCATTTGCCTTCAGTGCCTATCTAACAGATGGATCACATTTTCCTGCTACAGTAAAAAGCTGTTAAACTAGTTAGGAGAGCCACAGCAACAGCATTTTCATTTCACTGTATTTTCAATTAATTTTACTTACCATTTTCCTGGAATTTGTATGAAGTCTTGAGAAATGGATGATTTGCTTTCCATGTGATATCCATCAAAATGTTCAAGGCAACCTTAACTCCCAGCCATGCCTGGAAATAACAGCTTGAGTGAGGTTACCTACCTCTTAGGTGATGGGGTGAGGCAAAATTTAGGTTCTGCTGTTAACCAAAATGTTATCCAGCAAAATCGGGAGATTTTGAATAAATATAAGGGTGATACTGTGGTTGCACATGGTAGGGGGAGCTCTTCTCTCTTTACCCACAACTTCCCCACTGCACCTCTTGTGGATAGGTTCTCCACAATTACAGTTGCTGCACTTTGACGATCACTAGGACTCTTTTTTTTTTTTTTTTTTATCCAAATACTCATCTGGATGCCAGGCATCTGAAGTGGTCATGTCCTCTCCTCCCCACCATCCAGCAGAGCTGTAAAGAGACACAGGTGGAGATATCTTGCACAATCTTAAGGGATGGTGCAGGGAGTACCTTCAGAGGGATTGGGGATGGAGGGGAGAAAGGAGATTGACTTGTGTCCCAATATGTAGAAGTGGAGAAAAAACTAATTGACTTCACATGAACAGTACTATAAATTAAGAAAGAGAGTTTTTTCCTCATCACTTCTCTCATGGCTTTATTTTCTTGCTGCATTTTTTTTATAGTATTAGCACCAAAAATCAGGATAGGCTTAGTGTTTGATAAACAAATGCCTCTAAGGTTTTGACCATGATTACTGCCTTTGATTGATGGTGAATTTATAACATAGATTCCCCTTAGCTGCTTGGGTTATTTTGTAGAGATGTTAACTGTTAAAATTGGCAGCATGGGGCCTCTACATATCAATTACTATTTCTACAACTATAACCATTGTATTATTGAAATTCTTATTAATTAAAATGAAAATATATCATAGTCAACAATTTAGCTTATCTGGATATTGCAAGCAAACATTTAATGCATGCAGTAGTTGTACCAGGATAGAGAAATTGACTTCTAAACAGGTAACTGGAGGTGTCTGGTTTATCTTCTCTCTTCTTAAGAAACAGGGCCTGATTCTGGTCTCATTTACACCAGTTTTACACTGGTGTAACTCCATTGACTTCAGTGAGATCAATTCAAGTCTCTCATTTTATATACACACACACACACACACACACACACACACACACACACACACACACACACACACACACACTCTTTATATATAGTTTTGCAATATACTCACTCAGGATGAGAAGAAACTAATGGTTCGGAATCAAGTGATTAATGCTGAGCTACAATAGATCAAATACTGGAACATAATGAGAGGAGAGAGAAAGAGATAAGTACTGGAACTCAGTTGTTCAACAAAAGGAATGTGTGGAAGGACACCAACAGAGAGAGATCACATAGTGGATTATGTCTTTCCTGGGTGGGTGTTGTACTAATGGAGAAAGATGCACAACTGGAACATAGCCATTCTGGAGAGAGACACTAATGAAAAGAGATGAAGTACTGGAGCACAGCCAGCCAAGAGAGACACCCTACTGAGCGTGGTGGATCAAGGCCTTAACACCTAATTTTTCCAACTAAAATAAAAGCCTGATTTTCTTTTCATCTTCATTGGTTTTATATTGCTGTAACTCAATTGGCTTCAGAGGAGTTACTCCTTATTTATGACAGGGTAGATAGGAAAAGAGTCAGGCGTGGTGTCTTCTGCTTCCTATGAAAAAAGAGCAATGACCAAACTGTATTGCACTGTCCTCCATTAAACATTATTTAATGCCTACAAAAATGTTTACACTTCCATTTGGTTTTAGGTATGGCACTTTAAGTTTTACATGGCTTCAGGCTTAGCATGTGGTTAGATTTATTACCATAGTATCTTAAGCTTATACAAAGAATAAATGAAGAGCTGAAATACTCGGGTACCAGCTAACTCAGGGGTGGGCAAACTTTTTGGACCCAGGGCCAAATCTGGGTATGGAAATTGTATGGTGGGCCATGAATTCTCACAGAATTGGGGGTTGGGGTGCAGGAGGGGGTAAGGGCTCTGGCTGTGGGTGCAGGCTCTGGGGTGGGGCCAGAAATGAGGAGTTCAGGGTGCAGGAGGGGGCTCTGGCCTGGGGCAGGGTGTGTGGGGGGAGGGGAAGAAAGAGGTGATGGCTCCGGCTGGGGGTGCAGGATCTGGGGTGGGGCTGAGGAAGAGGCGTTGGGGGTGCAGGAGGTTGCTCCAGGCTGGCATGGAGGGGATTGGAAGGGGATCAGGGATAGGGCAGGGGGTTAGGGCGCGGGAGGGGTCCAGGGGTCCAGGCTCTGGATGGCACTTACCTCAAGCAGCTCCCAGAAGCAGTGGCATCTTCCCCCTCCAGTTCCTACGTGGAGGCACATCCAGGCAGCTTTGCCCATTGCCCTGTACACAGACGCTAGCCCTGCAGCTCCCATTGGCCGCGGTTTCTGGCTAATGGGAGCAGTGGGGGCAGCATGTGGAGCCCCCTGCCTTCCCCTATATGTAGGAGCCAGAATGGGGACATGCTGCTGCTTCTGGGAGCCATGCGGAGTGGGGCAAATCCCCGATCCGGCTCCCCGGCTGGAGCAGGGCAAGCCCTGGACCCTACTGCCCGGCGGCAGCACATGGGCTGGGTTAAAATGTCTGGAGGGCCAGATGCGGCCCCCGGGCTATAGTTTGCCCACCCCTGACCTAACTCAACTTCAGGATCAATATGGCCCAGTTGGGTCCTACCTGCCATTCCTTTCAGTGAATACCTACAATCCCTTTTTGTTACTGAGCATCCTTCCAACTTTGACACTGAGACAAATTAGAAACAATACTTGTAACTTAAAAGTCAGAAATAAATAAAAGATAAATCATAACCTTCATGTCCTGGTGGCCCTAGCTGTTTCATCCAGTGCTCCCTTACTTCTGTGAAAACCTGTAGCCTGTATTATTCTTTGTTTATAGTACTATAGTTATACCTGGAGATATCTTATGTATGTATAAAACAAATACATCTGGGGAAAAATCTCATTACCCTCCACTTCCACTGCGTAGTCCCACTGGGGTATATATTCTATCAGCAAAAGAAAAGACGAAAGCAGCACTACTGAACTTTTTCTACTTGCAAAATAATAGTTTCAGAACAACTTTTTTTTTGACAATGCACTCTAAAGTGCATCTGCAACAGAGCTATTGTGGAATTTGCTACTATTCACAAAGAAATCTCAGGGCTTGGCTACACTTGCGAGTTACAGCGAGTTAAAGGAGCCCCGGGTGCACTAGCTCACTACCCATCCACACTAGCAAGGCACGTAGAGCACTCTGACTCCACAGCTAGAGAGCTCCTGGTACTCCTCCTCGGCGAGTGGAATAATATTTAGTGCGCCTCCCCGCTGGAGCGCCGCAGTGCCAGTATGGTCGCCCTGGTCTGTTAGTGATCTCTGATCCGCCTCCAGAAGTGTCCCACAATGCCTGTTCTAGCCACTCTGGTCATCACTTTGAACTCTACTGCCTTCAGGTGACCAACTGTCAGACCTGCATTTTAAATTCTTTGGGAATTTTGAAAATCCCCTTCCTGTTTGCTTAGCCTGGCGTGGAGTGCTCTCAGTGCATCTTTCCAGGTGACCATGCCTCCATGTGCCAGGTGATCCCCCGTATGGAGCAATGGCGAGGTGCTGGACCTCATCAGTGTTTGGGGGGAGGAAGCTGTCCAGTCCCAGCTGCGCGCCAGCCGTAGGAATTACGATACCTTCGGGCAGATATCAAGGGACATGATGGAAAAGGGCCATGACCAGGATGCACTGCAGTGCAGGATTAAAGTGAAGGAGCTGTGGAATGCCTACCGCAAAGCCCACAAGGCAAACAGCCACTCCGGTGCTGCCCCTGTGACCTGCCATTTCTACAAAGAACTGGACGTGATACTTGGGGGGACCCCAGCTCCACTTTGAGTAACACCACGGACACTTTAGAGCCCAGTTCAACAAGGCAGGAGGAGGAGCAGCAAAGTGGGAATGTGGGTGCTGAGGCAGAGGAAGACATCCCGGAATCCCTAAATGCATGCAGCCAGGAGCTGTTCTCAAGCCAGGAGGAAGGTAGCCAGTCACAGCGGGCAATGCTTGGGGAAAGACAAACACCAGAGGAGGTTCCAAGTAAGCGGCTTTTATTTTGGGAAGGAAGTTATTCATTAAAGGCTCTTGGGGTGAGGGGGGTTAGGGCTGCATGCATGCCTAGATGTGGAATAGGGCATTGATGTGCTCTCACATCGCAGTAATCAGCCTCATCCAGAACTTGGGCAATGCTCTTGTGCAGGTTTCTCAGGAGAGCTACTGTGTTCCTTGTCCCAGTAAGGCTAACTTGTCCATGCCACTGTGTGGTGAGGGGCAGGAAGACCACTGCTGCATGCAGGCAAGCTGCATATGGGCCAGGGCGGAATCCACATTGCAGTAGAAGACCCTCCCTTGCTTCCCAGGTCACCCTCAGCAGTGAGATATCTTCCAGGACGAACTCCTGTGGAAAATGTGGGGACAGTGTTCAGTATAGGGGGCCCCCTGCCTCTGTTGGCTCTCCCCAAGGCACAGAAACCCAGAGGACAGTACAGCTGTGAAACAGTCACGCTTGAACCTGTGCTTACTCACCATTTTGGGGCTCCCGTGGGTTATGTGCGCTCACTTTGGGACGGGCAAATTTTGCTATTGTGTCAACTGTGCTTGCCCTTAAGTACGGGGCAATCGTTGCTCTGTATGGTGTGAGCAATGCTGACTCTGCTAGGTGTTGCATTTTGCCTTTACAGATGCGACCGTGAGATCTCAGCCATCCGTGTTATCACCGGCCGAAAGACTCCAAAGAATCAAAAAGAGGCCACATAGGCGAGGAAGACATGTTGCATGAAGTAATGGAGCATTCAAGTAATGAAAATCAAAAAGTGCAGGAGTGGCAGGACAGTGAAAGAAGGATCCACCAGCAGAATGAGGAGTGCCGCCACAAAAGCGCAGTGCTCCAGCAGCAAAGCACAGATTGGCTGATGAGCATAATGGAGTGCCAAGCAGACTCTATCCAGGCGCTCGTAGCCATGCAGGCAGAGTACTACCGAGTCTGCCCCACCCCCCCAGCCCATGTCACCTCCAACCCACTTTCCACAACATCCCGGTTCTTATCTCCACCAGCTGCCTCCAACACCTGTAGATTCACCACACAGCCCTGAAAACGACAACCCTTACCCACTGCACTTAACCCCCTTATACCTTGCAGTATAACCTTATACCATGCAGTATAGCTATCCTGAAGTGCAGCACTCATTGCACAGCACTGCAGACAGGAAGGCTGAGTATGATAACAGGACATACACAAATCTGTGATTGTACAGTTCCCCACCCCACCCCTTTGCCCTTTCTGTTTCCCAAGCAGTTGTTTTTCTTTTCAATAAATGGATTTTTGGCTTTGAAAACATTCTTTATTATTGCATAAAGTAAAAGATACCTTAGCCCAGGAAAGAAACAGGCACTGCAAGTCAGCGTAGTAAATACAGATTCCTACTAATATTGGAACCACTGTACTTCACTCCCGTGTAGGGCACCAGACATTACTGGTGACTTTCAGCCTCAAATTGCTCCCTCAAGGCATCCCTAATCCTTGCAGCCCCACGCTGGGCCCCTCTAATAACCCTGCTCTCTGGTTGTTCAAATTCAGCCTCCAGGTGTTTGAACCTCCGAGTTCCATGCCTGAGTGAATCATTCACCCTTTCCTTCACAAATGGAGGGTACAGCACACGGATATAACCACGGGGATGCTGTCATCTGCCCAGTCCAGCTTCCCATACAGAGAGTGCCAGCGACCCTTTAAACAGCCAAAAGCACACTCCACAGTCACTCTGCACCGGCTCAGCCTGTTGTTCAACCACTCCAAGACTCCCCGTGTAGGGTTTCATGAGCCACGGCATTAAAGGATAAGCGGGGTCTCCAAGGATCACAGTGGGCATTTTGACTTCCCCTACTGTGATCTTCTGGTCTGGGGAAAAAAGTCCCAGCTTGCAGCTTCCTGAATGGGCCAAAGTTCTGACAGACGTATGCATCATGCACCTTTCCGGGCCAGCCTGCGTTAAGGTCAATGAAACGCCCACGGTGATCCACAAGCACCTGGAGAACAATAGAGTAATACCCCTTCTGATTAACGTACTCGGAGGCTAGGTGGGCTGGTGCCAGAATTGGAATATGTGTGCCATCTCTCACCCCTCTGCAGTTAGGGAAACCCATTTGTGCAAAGCTATCCACAATGTCATGCACGATACACGGAATCATGGTTCTTCTGAGCAGGATGCGATTAATGGCCCTGCAAACTTGCATCAACCCTATTCCAACAGTCGACTTTCCCACTCCAAACTGGTGAGCAGCTGATAGGTAGCTGTCTGGAGTTGCCAGATTGCTTCCAGATCGCAATAGCCACCCACTTCTCCAGTGCCAGGGCAGCTCTCAATCTCGTGTCCTTGCGCCATGGGATGGGGGCGAGCTCCTCACACAGTCCCATGAAAGTGGCTTTTTTCATCCGAAAGTTCTGCAACCATTGCTCATCATCCCGGACTTGCATGATGATGTGATCCCACCACTCTGCTTGTTTCCCAAGCCCCAAAGTGCCATTCCACGGTGGTGAGCATGTCTGTGAATGCCACAAACAAACTCGTGTCGTATGCGTTATTTGAGTTTATATCATTTTCGGAGCCCTTGCTGTCACTTTGGATCATAAGGAATAACTCGCCTTCCAAACATGACGACTGGCGAGACTCGTCAGCATGCTCTTCAGCTGTTCAGGCTCCATTCTCGCAGACTGAAAGGGAAGACAGCGCGCGCAGTACAAAAAATGTTGAAAGATGGCACCAAATGTGCCACAGGGATTGATGGGATGTGAACCAATGCATCACGGAGCGCTGGGACAGGACTTAGAATGCCGCCACAAGCCACAGCGCCAGAATGGGAAGAGGTGCTCTGTGGGATAGCTGCCCATAATGCACAGCTCCCAATCCTGCTGCAAGTGCCGCAAATGTGGCCCTGCCAGTGTGCTTGTTCCTGTCAGTGTGGACAGACTGCAGCTCTTTCCCTACTGCGCCCTCCGAAGGAGGGTTTAACTCAAAGCGCTCTACATCTGCAAGCATAGCCATGCCCTTAGGTTACGAATGGCACAGTTGATTCTTGAAGGTATGTATGCTTTGGTAGTGGGCACATTTCCTTCCCTTTCTGCTGTATCAATTACATATATGTACAGTTGGTCTGACACACACATAGTGTAGATAAAAATACAGTCTACATATTCCTTAGTATCAAAAGTAAGAAGGAATTCAGGGGAACAAGACAGTGCAAATAGCATATCAGTGATCTAGCTAGATGGCAAGATACAAACCCATCAGTGCAACAACATATGGAGTTTTGCACCATATGCTGAGATTGCAGCTGGAACAACATACTCATCAGCTTTGAATCAGGAAGCTTTGTCTTTTCTCTATGTAGCTGTAGATGCTGACCCCACTGCTGGAAGGAGTAGATAAGGAAAATGTTTTAATCTGTATGTTAATTATTTAAATTATTACTATAAACAGATATTTTCAGAAACATTAAGTTCTAAATAGATTCTCTCTCCCCATCCCCCACTGAAGTGCACTGTGTAATTGTGTATTAGTTCTAAGGCAAGGGATCTTTCAAAAGATTCATATATTATGTATGCCTTACTACACTGGGACACAATATGTCATGCTCCATGTACTAGTGAAACAAGGGAATTATTCCATACACAGTTGGAGAACAGAAAAGAGAACTTTTTTTTTCTGGAACGAGACGTTTGTAGATGTTAGTTAATGCATGAGTCTGAGGTTTTTTACTCTTTTTGTTTTCACCCTGCCCCCACTAAAGTTTTTAACCGTAAAAATGTGAAACACTGATATAGTGGAAAGGAGAAATAGTGGCTAAATGCACAACACAGGCACCAGTTCTGTCCAGCATAGTTCAAGCACTCTACAAAGAGACATTTTCATGTTTCCTCAAATGTATAATGCTTACTTAGAACTCCAACAGTATTCATTTGGGGGATATACTGTATAGCTATCTTATGCTAGCTTAGAGCCAGGAGAATGCACACAAAGAAAAGTGGAACTTACTCAAACATGGTGGGTCCCAATACTCTCCTAGTTTAACTTCATTGTCTTCATTGGAGTTACGGCAGGGATGAACTTGACCCAGTAAGTTAAAGATTGTCTTATGAAGTTATCAGAAGCAGGACCTATATACTCTGGCTACGTGCTAGCAAAATGTGCAAATGTAAGACAGCACTGAAGTGCCCTCCCCTCATATCAGTTGGGATATATTCTGTCACCATTACACCCATTTTCTTGATTTTTATTTTTTTTTAACCCTGGATTTTGAAAGTTTAGCAATATATCCCAGCTTTCCTTTTTCCTAGTGGAATAATAGAGGCGAGAATTGTTGGTCCACCCAATTACACTTTGTTATCATGAAGGGCAAAATCCAGGCCCCACCGAAGTCAATGGTAAAATTCTTCTAACAGACATCTCCTAAAGCTTTGGATAAATTTGAATGGATAAGTAAATACCTGTAAACTTGCATAACTTTTAGGGATCAATCTTTTCTTTACATTGGTCATAGAGATTTCAACTACAGACACTGGCAAAAGAGAGAGAGATGACTGATGTCTTGGATTAGCTATTAGTAGACTCTCCGCTGAAATTTGCTTCTATAACTGATGAGTTAAATGGCAAAAATTTATAAAGTCATTGATATGCAGAGTGATATTTTAGTGGCAGATAGGAAAATGAAATGATGTTAGAAAAATGCAAGAGGAAAATTATCCTAAAGACTTACTCACTGAGAGTGGAAACCTGGAAAGCAATCATATTGAAAGAGATCTAGAGATGATATTAGAGAACACATTAGACTTCATCTTGCAATGCAATATGGCAGTAAAAAAGCCACAGGCTACCTATCCCAGACGTTTCACATACCAGAGCATGGAAGCAATACCTTCTCTGTGGCCCTCCTGTGACTGTATCTCCAGTATTGAGTTCTCCTAACTCTTAGCCCCCTTTGAAAACCCCAGATTATATTAATCAAATAAATTAATTAAAATAATAATTAGGAGAAAGTGACATATACGTTATGGGGCTGAAGGGGTGCTAATTTATTATAAGGACAGTTTTTAAAAGAGCTAAATATATATAGTTTGGCCAAGCAGAACTAGGCAGAAATATGATAAAACCACAAGTATTTGAATAAATTAACATCTATTTGTCCTCTCTCAAGAGGGATAGGAATGATTAGGATCTGGTCCCGCATGTGAGTGAATATATTAATCTGAATTCATGGAGACTACTTAATTGTGTAAGGGATTGCAGGATCAAGCTTTAGGAATAATAGCCTAAGGGAAGTAGAAGGAAAAAATCAATGGATACAGTTAAAAAATAGACTAGACAAGACACTAAAATGCTGGGGAGTTAAACCAGTGGAGCTATAGTGATTTACATCAACTGAGGCTTTGGCCTGTAATATTCTTCACTGGCAAAGATATGGTTATATTCTATATGACTAGATCTTTTTCATCTCTGATATCTTAAAAAGCTATGAGTAGACATGGTTGGACATTTTTCAACAAAATTTTTTTGCTGGAAAATGCCAATTTGTCGAAACCAAAGCTCTCTTGCAGAATGCATCAATTTCAATGGGAAAGTATTCTCAGGTCCAGGATAAAATTCCTGGTCAAAACTAGAGAGAAACCCTAGTGAAAAGCCCAGATTTAGAGCAAGGACTTGAACCTGTATCTTCTACCTCCCACGTGAGTGCCTTAACCCTCAGGCTATTGGCTATTCTGAGTTGGGTGTCTTTCTGTTTTGTTTTGTTTTGTTTTTTTTCATGAAAAAATTCAAAAGGTCTCAGTTTTATCATGATACAGAACAAAGCCAACTGCTTGAAACTTCTACATTTTTTGCAAAATGTAATTCTTGTTTTCTGGTCAACCTTAGTTACAAATAAACAAAGAAACAAATATTCTTTTCTTGACATTGCTTTCTCCTCCTGACTCATAGCTTTGCATCTATTAGAGGACCATATGGTGGTAGTCCACAAACAAGCACTACACAGTTAGTCAAGGAAGACACTCGCCATATTAAAAACCATGACCATAACCATTTTCTAATTATATTTTAATTATTTCATTCCATAGCTTCTTGTGATGAATTTTGTATTATACAGCATTTATTTTCTTACTCTGCAACAGAAGCTTCAGATGTCAAATGTCTTATCTTCATGTTTGATCTTTTGAACAGTGTGAGATACATATATATATATAAAAGGAAATGTGAAGATATAAAAGTTGAAGACTTCTTTGGAGTAGTTTTTTTTTAAATATTTTGTGTTTTTAGCTATGTATCTTAATTTCTCCACAAAATTTTAATTTTATATTTTTGAATAGTACTACAGACAGTTCTCTCACTGAAAAAAAATGTAGTTTATCATGTTTATGATAGCATCCTATTTTTGGAAAAGCAGGACATTCGGGCAATATATATGAAAAAATATAATCTGAAAATTTATCCATTGGTTGGAGGATGCTTGGAAATATAATAATGCAGAAAGACATCTAGATATTATGATAGACACAAATTAGATATAAGCTTTTAATGAAATATGTTTGTCTTAAAAAAGTGATTTAATTTTGGATATTTTTACAGAGACATCTTTTTCATGGCCTCGGGGCTGCAGTCAGATCTTAGGCCAATATATAAAATTATTCTGGTTTCTCAACAACTATCTAAACCCCCTTGTAGGTTGAGGAAGAGGAGGATGAGTGCATATCAGAAATGCCTTTATTGGTGACTGATCCTTCAGCATCTCTCCTTTCATCCTAACTTGATATAATGACTGTCGTCTTGGTCAGTACTAGGAACTAAACGAGAACATCAGAGTTATAAGCACTGTGCTAAACTCTCAAGTTGAGAACTGTAACAGAACTGTATTCTCTGTAGATCAGGCGCACAGAAGGATGCATAACCAGTGCTTTACGCTAGCAGCTGTTCCCCACCCTTTGCCCTGGTCCACAGTAGTGGAAACAGGAACATTTTACTAATCATTTTTACCTCATAAAATATCTATCTTGGATTATATATATACATATAAATTATGTTAAGTGTTTCCACAGTACCATGTTTTGATAGTGGGGATTCTGACCTGCATAAAAAATATTTATCAAAAAAGTTAATTCTAAGCAGCTGTGAACTGTTACTGGCAGTTCTGGCTCACTTCAGAAAACAGTACAGTCCTTGATATATCTAAGCAATAGATTTCTCAAAAACATCTAACAAAACTACTTCTAATTTAGTAATAGTAATTGGGGGATTGTTTTGATCTTTTACTTTGGTGATGTCTTTTTTTTCCCATGAGGAAAGCTATTATGTATTTCAAGCAGGTACAGAATGAGGTGATAGTGTATGGGAGAGTGTATGGATCCAGATCTCATTTAGGCCAATGTTGGGTAACGTTGGTATCAAAACTCATAAGCCATTTTCATGACACTTCAATCAAAAATGGTGGCAAACTTGTGCAGTCAGCAGAGCTGTTGAAATTTTCACCACCTTGAGACAGAAATATTTTGGTTATGTCCAGAATGAGAAAATTCAACCCCTTTTAGTTTTGGATCTGACATTGTGGATGTAGGGTTGGGTTTCAAATGCAAATTACCCCTCCCAAAATTCAAGTGCATTAGTATTCCAGGTTTCATTTTTGAATCATCTCTAATTTCAAGGGGCTTTTTGTTCTATTTTTTGCTTTTGAGAGGGGACAGGATTTTAATGATTATCTTCTTCAGAGTCAAGTATTCTATTTTGTACTTACGATGGTGAAGAATGTGAAGTCATACTGGCCATGATACATGGAAATGTTAAATTACTCACATTGTTTCCTTTTTTCTAAATATAAATACAGTGGGGGTGTGCTCACATTATTCCTCTGAATAAAGTAGATTGATTTGTGTTGTAATTTTATATTGTTGCACCAGTAGTATATGCAACATATTGTTTTATTTAAAAAATAAATGTTGCTGTCATTCATTTTTTTTTTTTGGAAAAAGGAAACCTGCCAACCCACAAAAGATTAATGTGATTAGGTAAACAGCTTTTCATCATCAGAGTATTTAACATGACTTGTTTAGCCCCACAATACTGCTGTGAGGCAGATAAGTAAATTTTATATAACCATTGTATAAATGATAAACTGAGGCACAAATATGCTAAATCTGTGCTTGAGCCAGAAATAGAGCCCAAGAGGCCTTACTCCCAGTTCTCTGTCTTAACAACTAGACACACTTCCAGGGCTGGAGTGTAGAGATTTAGAAAAGGGTTAACTTCTCAGAGAATAAAATCCTTGTTAACTGTTGCATTATAATATCTTTTCCCAATTCTTTCTCCTGGGCACTAGAGTGATGGGAGGCATAAAAGAACCTAATTAGATCTATACATTTGAAATCTTCTTACTCATTTCCATTCAGCACCTTGATATGCAGCATAGCGTATTCTGTGGCTTTGGTCATTCAACTAGCTTTTCATTCGGTGTATGTATATCCATTCTCAAGCATTCAAAAACAGAAGAAAAATCTCCTATGGACTGAAAGTGATGGTTGCTTTCTTTGCTGAATGTCAGTACGTATAGCTTTTGTTCATTTCATTTTATTAAAAATTAATGCAATGTACACTTACATTTGCTTAGTAAGGCCTCTATCCATCTAGTTTAATGGCTTTCATAGTCGAAAAGACATTTTTTTTTAAAAAATGGAATATAATAGCACTGGTATTAGATACCTCATATTTGGGGATTTTATGAGTTCATGGCATATCAAAACAATTAAGCTTATTATATTCCATTAGGCAAGAAGTCAGATCATTGTGCTGAGAACACTTCTGTCAGACACAATTTAAATCTCTGCACACTTACTTCTCATCACAGATAGCTAATTCCTATTTTAAATAGCAACTTTGCTAGCCACAGAAGCAATACACAGAATTTAGCATTCCTAAAAGTTGACCAATTTAGTTAAGTAATAATATACCTCTACTTTATTGTTAAGATCAGCATACAGCTCAGACATGATATAATCTTACATAGTTTGGAGGTTAATAAAGTCTACCTATTTAACCCTCTTGTCTTTCTTTATGCTTCTCAGTGATGGAATAGTGTGTAGTTAAGGAACACAATGTTTATTTCATAATTAGTATCTTTATGAAGTAGTCATTAGAAGCTGTAACTTGGAATAATCAACTTTACAATTGTCAGTTGTTTCAGGATGAATAAGTAATCTGGTATTTTTTTTAATGTGAGGTTCTGCTGCAAAAAGTGAATGTATAAATGGAATATTTGGGGCTATATCTCCCAATGTATGTCTGTCTCCATATAAAATTCGCTCAGCATACAGCAATCCAAACTCAGCCAAAGATCTGAAAGTTAAACTATATTTTTCTGGTTCACACACAATTAAGAGGAATGAAGATTCTCCAGATGAAACTGAACAGACAATTCTCTTAAGATTGTAAGTTCTTTGGGTTGGAAGAGGGGCCATCTTTTTGTTCTGTGTTTCTAGAGGGCTTAGGATAATGAGGTCCTGGTCCATGATTAGGGCTCCTAATGGTAATTGTATTATGGTAATACAAATCGGTATGAAAGACAATATGCCTCTTAGTTGTTTTGACTCTTTAGCACTATAAGGCATAAACAGCAGGGGGCAGTGTTATTAAAGTAAGGAGTTATGACTTGAAATACACAAGGAGTGGACTTTTTGAATAAGAAGCTTTTTATGTAGCCAATTTTCTGTCCAGGACCACACTTTAATTTAGAGAAAGCTTTTACAGATTGGCAGACTGGATATTGAAGTCCACTATCTCTTCACACAACAGGTATGATAAGGTTTGGACATCAGCATATTTACATGGCAATGTGATTTAGCCCTGACTAGATAGATCATCTCCAGAGGGTAGGAAGGTAATTCGACTTTCATGGCATATGCACTCCTTGCTCTCTCTCCTGAAACTACCAACAAGGATGACAATTTTGGTGATAATTTTTGTGAAGTAGACATGTTCCCACTACTACAATAACTATCTCTGGATAATTGGACTAGGACAATACCATCTAACAGATATCACTTAATCCCTCCCTATTCCGTAATGTTAGTCTGCATTTAAAATGTATGCTGTTTTTATAAATTGTGGGAATCTACATCTTGACAAAAACAAAATATAGTTAATTGCACATCTAACAAATTTCAAATCATTATTAAAACATTATTTATTTATTTATTGAGTTTGTAGGGAACCTTATCTTACTGCTGTCACTAGCTTGTTTGTCTTTCGGGGGAGTATGCCCACTGCCTTTTGTATGCAGCTTGGAGTCTATATCTTCAATAATCTGTAATGTCCCTTCCTACAACATCTGCAGCATAATAATAATGGTAGTAACATCAGAACTCTTTTATTTGTTGTGGTGGTGGTGGTGGTGGTGGTTCTTTCATCATGTTAAGTTCCACACTTGCTGACAACTCAAAGACTTGCTGATACCTCATGGAAACAATTTGAAGCCACGCTATTGAGAGAGAGACAGCCCACAGCATATATACATTTAATGCTTTCATTACTTGGGATTCTTGCATGAAAACAGAATTATTTTTGGAAATCTCAGCTCCATTGATGTAAATAATGAAACTGCCGTTGACTTCACTGGAGCCAAGATTTCACCCTTTGTAGCTTGGTAATTCATGTATGTCTCTTCTGTTTTCTTACTCCTCTCCTATAAACAAAATTTTGAAAATCCCGACTAAAACTGAAAGTCAAACCACAGTTTAAAATAGGTGTCCCGGCTCCCGTAAACTGAAAACTACATCTTATTGTGGTTGTCAGTGTAATTTGTCCTGGTAGCCCAGATCAGTAGCAAGGGTCTGACAAGGAAAGAAAGACATTTTACTGATAGTATGCTAACAAAAGCTACAGGAATTTTGGTATTACAGCATCGAAACACTTAAACATTGAACCAGATCTTCAGTTGGTGTAAATTGTCATATCTCCACCAGGTGAATACGTGGCCTGATGCCTATAAGTGGCACTTCATTTTGGTTAGGAATGAGAGGAATGCTTTAAAAAAAAAAGTGAGTACTAATCCATGTTACATTTTGACCTGAAAAGTAATCGCATTATTTCTTGCAATTACATTTTAGGGCCATAGTCTACCCTCAGACATCATCATGTAGAATTGATATTCCTTGCATGGAATGAGGATAGAAAAATGTAATCTGTTATTGTAATCCAGTTACTTAAAACAGTATTTACATGAAAATCAGTAGAAAATGTAACCTTTTGTCCTAAAACAATGTCTAATAAGGAAAACAGGAAAGAGTACAAACACTGGTGGGTTAAGTGTAAAAGTATAATAAGGCAGGGCAAGAAAAAAAATTGACAAATAATATTCTAAAGATGCAAAAACGAACAGTATTTTTTTAAAAAATACATCAGAAATAGGAAGTCTGACAAACAGGTGGTGGGTCATTAGATGACAAAGGTCTTAAAGGAGCACTCAACAAAGACCCGGCCATTGCAGAGAAGCTACATGAATTCTTTGCATTGGTCTTCACTGCAGAGAATGTTGGGGGAGATCCCCACATCAGAACTGTTCTTGTTGGGCGATCTGAAATATTGTCCCAAACTGAGATGTCATTAGAAGAGATTTTGAAACAATTTGCTAAATTAAACAGTAATAAGTCACCAGGACCAGGTAGTATTCACCCAAGAGTTCTGAAGGAACTCAAATATGAAATTGCAGAACTATTAACTGTGCTATATAACAGTGACTGAAAGATAGCTAACGTTATGCCAATTTTTAAAAAGGGCTCCAGAGGTGATCCTAGCAATTACAGGCCAGTGAGCCTAACTTCAGTGTCAGTCAAATTGGTGGAAACTATAGTAAAAAACAGAAATATCAGACACAAAGATAAACAAGATTTGTTGGGGGAAGAATCAGCACTGCTTTTGAAATGAGAAGTCATGCCTCCCTGGTCTCTTAGCAACAAGCACGTGGTTAAGAGTGATCCAGTTGATATAATGTACTTGGATTTTCAGAAAGCCGATAATAAAGGTCCCTTACCAAAAGTTCTTGAGGAAACTAAGTAGCCCGATGGGCTAAGAGGGAAGGTCCTCTAATGGATCAGTAACTGGCTGAAAGATGAGAAACAAAAGGTAGAAATAAATTGTCCGTTTTCACAATGGAGAGAGGTGAACAGCGGGGTTCCCCAAGGATCTGTATTTGGACTTGTGCTGTTCATTGTTCACCACCTTTTCCAGATCATTAATGAATATATTGAAGTGACAAAGTTTGCAGACAATACAAAATTACTAAAGCTAGTTAAGTCCAAAGCAGATTGTGAGGAGTTACAAAGGGATCTCTCAAAACTGGGTGACTGGGCAACAAAATGGCACATGAAATTAAAAGTTGATAAGTGCAAAGTAAAGTAATCTCCCTGAGCATCACTTATCCATCTCTAAAATAGGAATAATAGTTCTTTCTTTCTTCCACCCACCCTCCATTTTGTCTGTATAGAGTATTTAGGTGGTGTTCCTGCAAACACTAGCCCTAGTTGCTTAACTTTAAGCACGTGTTGTCCTATTGACTTCAATAGGACTACTTACATGCTTAATGTTACACATCTGGGTAATGTTTGCAGAATCAAGGTCTTAGTCTCTGTCCCATGTAACTTACAGTTTATCTCTGTATTTGTACAGTGCTGGGCACAATGGGCCCCTGACCTTGCTTGAAGACTCCAGGGGCTACTGAAATACAAACAATGAATAATACAGATAACAGAAACTTTTTTATTATTTATAACCTCGCGATGTCAGGTTAAATCAACTTTGTGTTAACTGCTGTTTAAGTATCTTTTGTTCAGAGATTGTGCAGTATTTAAAACTGCTCCTGCTCCTGGAGATCTTGAATGATCATTATTGGTGCTGAGCATTAGTATCTTCTAGGAGACTCAGGTTCTATAAAATCATGGATTTGACTGAAATAATACACTTTATAAGTAGCCATGATTCAATTAGTTACCTTTTTATTATTGCCTTTCACTTTATGGTTTGCGCAGATGGCCGTCCTGCACTAGCATGAGAAGACAGAAACACATCCATTTTAAGATAATGGGATGCAGTACCTACAGTAAAAGCTTGGCTAGAATTGCATTTTTTCCTCCATGCATCATAAAGTAGTTTAACAATCTAATGATTTCTCAATAAAATGACAAGTTCCCCCCCAAGTCTGATATACAGTTCTGTACAATCCATTAACATAAATTGACTTTCAATAAACCTAAGCAGTTGAGTCCCAGTGGGGACTAGAGAAGCAGAATGTTTTCGGTTGCAACTTTGTGCCATGCAGTCGGATAATCTGCTTTGATGGTATGTAAGTATTACTTGTTCTGTTTGCATTTTAGTGGTATGTTATTTGGAAATAAAGCTTTTTGTGGTTATGGAGTTTTCTGTTCTGATATTGTTATTGATTTTTTGTTGCACTAGTTGAGTTTTTTGGTTACATTCTGGCATATTTCTATTGACTGTGCAGAATTAGTTGCCTGGGCCAGAAAATTCATCAGTACACAGCAATACTCGACATGAATCATAGAATCATAGAATCATAGAATATCAGGGTTGGAAGGGACCCCAGAAGGTCATCTAGTCCAACCCCCTGCTCAAAGCAGGACCAAGTCCCAG
Source organism: Dermochelys coriacea (assembly GCF_009764565.3). Classification (NCBI taxonomy): domain Eukaryota; kingdom Metazoa; phylum Chordata; order Testudines; family Dermochelyidae; genus Dermochelys; species Dermochelys coriacea. Next base: position 201,786,970 of record NC_050069.1, read on the forward strand.
TTAAATCATCCCAGCCAGGGCTTTGTCAAGCCTGACCTTAAAAACCTCTAAGGAAGGAGATTCTACCACCTCCCTAGGTAACGCATTCCAGTGTTTCACCACCCTCTTAGTGAAAAAGTTTTTCCTAATATCCAATCTAAACCTCCCCCATTGCAACTTGAGACCATTACTCCTCGTTCTGTCATCTGCTACCATTGAGAACAGTCTAGAGCCATCCTCTTTGAAACCCCCTTTCAGGTAGTTGAAAGCAGCTATCAAATCCCCCCTCATTCTTCTCTTCTGCAGACTAAACAATCCCAGCTCCCTCAGCCTCTCCTCATAAGTCATGTGCTCTAGACCCCTAATCATTTTCGTTGCCCTTCGTTGTACTCTTTCCAATTTATCCACATCCTTCCTGTAGTGTGGGGAATCCCCAGAGAGAGCCTTTAATACCTGATGAGAAAGGAAATGAAGTAAAGCAAATTGCTTATATGTATTCTATATATACTATAATAGGAATGAGATGGATTTATAACAATGTGTCTATTTATTTCTCTTGTTGGTACTTATTAATAAAGGCTAACATTAATTCAGAATTCAATCTCCATGGATTCCGTTAGGATAATTTTTGTATTTATCCTTAAGGGAAAGTACTTATGGCAGGGGTGATGCAGTAATTGGTGCTCAGATACCACGGTGATGTTCTAGGGTTTTACACTGTGCACGACTGTTGGACAGAAATAATTCTTTTATGTGAAGTACAAAATATGTTCTGAGACACTCATGTGACATGGAAACATGTTCCCGGGGGTAATGTTTACCTGAATGAAATTCAAATTAAAAGGAGGACTTTTTTAAAAAAAAAAAAAAAAGAATGTTTATTAAAGTGGGCTAAGGAAAGGCTCAGTTCCATCAAAAGTAATCAATTGAAATGGAGCACAAAGCACTTCAAGGTGATATGACTTTATCTGATCCACTCCTTCTTTCTGATAACTCTGAGTGTATTCATTTACTGGTTCAAAGAATATGTTCACACATATGTTCTGAAGGTCTGCATAAATTAGCAAAATCATTGCCATTCTGTTCTTGCAAAAATCATATTTGGAAACAATAAGTTGCAATAATAATAATTGTTAATATGTATAATAATTCCAACTTTGATGTAATCTTTGAGTACCTAACTGTGGAAGAATTTGCTAAATAGTGACCCAAGTGGGTGCATAAAAAGAGAGATGCTTTATAATTTTGCAGCATGAAATAACTTTTGCTTACTTTTTACATCTAGAGAAAACAATGCTGAAATGAAGCCACTTGGAGAAGTAAGTGTCCTTGAGACCAGCATTTAATTTGTCCATAGCATAAGGCTCATAAACAAACACCCACATATTTCATTAAAACAGTTAAGTGATGGATATCACACAATTTACATCTGCTGTTAGTCTCAGGGAGAAATTCTTTCCTAGAGTTGGTTGAACAATGGAAAAATTATTTGTGATTACTTTGAAAAACACTCCAAATCAAAAAGAATAGTGACCCAGTTTCTCAGCCATGCCAAATATTTGTTGTGTACAGCTGGTGGGGAACTGGTTTATGCTACCTTGGTGGCATAGAGTACTTTAGATCACACTTAGTGTTTCTCTAAAATATGATGTCTGGCTATGGACCTTAAAACCTGGATTAACCCAGGGATCAGTGAGCTGCAGCAGCATTTCAACTAGATCTCCCATGCCGGTGGCTATGAGTAGCAGGGTGGTAGAGAAAGCAGCAATGCCAGATCTATGCCAGCTAGAGAAGGGAATTCTGACCTGCGCAGAGCTGCTGGCCACAGTCTATTGCAAAGTAGCCAATGAGGCTAGGTCTGGTATCATATTCACAACAAACTATTCCACGAATTACATTCTTCACAAATTTGTGCAAACCAGGTGAAGATGGCAAAGGGATGTAAGAAAATGGATTGTTATCTCAGTCACAGGAATTAGCAGCTGAGCAATAGAAATTACTTTCTGTTCAAATCTAGCCTTCTTTATCAATTTTAGTGTGACTTTTTTATACGAATGTACTGTAGATCTCTTATCAGCTTGATGCAGCTTCGGCACTTTATGATGTTCTTGACATCATTCTTAGTAGCGTTAAGTTAAAGCTGAACACTTTCCTTGACCTAAACAAAAATGTGACCGTCCTGGAGCTGAATTTAAGACCTAGTCGCACATCTTCAAAAGTATTTTGGAACTTTTCTTTTAACAAGTGACTACGCTGAGCCCATCTCCAATGGTTACTATTGATAATATGGAAGTAAATATTCACCAGAGAGATTGGTACTTTCTAACAGAAATAAAAATCATTTAGAAGCTGATTGAACATGTCAAAAGAACAGATGCATTGATTTTGGTCAGAGGAATGTAAAGTACCTCTTCTTGTGGCCATTAAGCTCACTGAACCATTCAAAGCCAGCAGGTGGTAGTGTCCATGTGGGAGGCTTTCCATCTTCCCCTAATGCATCCTGTATGAGTTGTTATTGGAGAGAGTGTACTGGACTTGATGGACCACGGGTAATATGGTATTGCCACTTCTTTCCCTTGACAATTCTGCTGATGAAAGGGGTTGGTTGAGTATATGACTGGGGGTTCATCTGTTTTCTCCGCAGAGGTTGCTGAAGGTATGTGCTGAATTAGCACATCTCTTGGTTGCCCTGGCCATGCCCACTTTTTCGTTGGGTAAGCTTCTGACTGTTGTTCTGGTGGAGGGGACAGTCTGACCACTTTCCACCACTGCAATGTGCTCCCGTCTAAGACGTTCCACCTTTGGAGCCCTCCTCCAGGGTATGCACAATTTCCTTCCCTGGCTACTTTACCCCTCTTTAGGGACAGTCCGCAGCCTTCTAGCATCTCCCACTGGCAGCATCTCTTTGGATGGACACAGTGCCTCACAGCCATTGTTGATAGCAGCTGGAAAGGAGGTTAGTCAAGGTGCACTTTATCCCTCATGAACTCTTACATTCCACAAAAATGCATCAGCTACAGTATGTGCATCTTAAAGTGATGGGGCTGAGTGCACAGCAAGGAGACAGGAGCCGGACTCCACAACAGACCTGACCTGGTAAAAGCCAGCTGCATGTTTTGGGTGGTAATTCAAAGGAGGCAGAGTGGGTAGGTGGGGTGTGTTTGGGGGAAAGGTGGGGCACATGGGAGTCAACAACATGTTGGATTCTTGGTGGGGAAAAGAGCAAAGTGCCAGAGAAAGACCAGTCAGAAATGTCTCCAAGGAATTGTTTCTAGAGGGAGATAGCAATGCCTTTTAGGCTTGTGATTGGGGGAGGGAAGGAACAGAAAATCATCTTGCTGTGTCCTCTTTTTTAATAGAACTTTTCCACCTTAACTGATTGGCCTTAGCTGCAGAGTAACTAGGTAGCTGCTACTGCAATCCTCAGGCTGTAGTATTCCTTCTGCTTCTTCCCCTTGCTTCATGTGAACTGATGGATGCTTGTCAACATGACAGCAGAGATCTGCCAGAGCTCTGTTTTACAGTCAAAAAGCCACATCCATGCCCCCAAAGAGCTTGATGAACACTGTTCATTGAATAATTTTCAATATTTGCATTTTGGTTTGACATTAGGTTACTGGCAAGCACAAAGAGGCAAAAGGAATTAAATACTTGAACAATTAGAAAGTATTATAGTTCACTTGTAATGATCTGATGAATCTTGGTTGTGCCTTGGTTAAGTATTTATTTTTTTCTGAAAAAAAATGCAGTAATGATAATTTAAGTATTTGCTCTTTAATTTTCACAATATGATCACATCTTACTATAAAATATGAGTAATACAAAGAAATCCCATCTACCCTACTACAAAACCATAATTTCTATGAAAGTGCACGAGGCATCATGTGCAAACTAAACAAATTGGTCACATGTTAAAAAAAACAATAAACATGGGACTTAACATACCAGTATAAATTGTGGCACATGAAATAAACAGTTTCTATTGTACATGTGATAAATGTGTCTCTAAATGGTATTATATGTTACAATTTATAGGGCTGTAGGTGTCCTTTTATTTAAATTCAGGATCACTTCTGTTTGTGTGTGTGTACGTGTTCATATGACCTGAATTGGTTGCCTATTTTTTAGAAACTGAAATAATAACAAAAATTCCTTCCTTCCCAGTCTGAAGGAGAAATAGCTTAGTGGTTTACAGGTTTTTGCTTGTTTCATTGTATCTGTTTGTTCTTTTGTTTATGTTTGTGTGTGGATATCTTGGGTGTGTCAAAATGTAGAGTGACTGTTGTGTCAAATAAATGAATATTGCATTTAGTTCTGGTGAATTCTGTGGTCATTATTTTGTCATGCAGGAATGAATTCTATACTCTAGGTCCAGCTCTTGACTTTATTGCTAAGAAAGGTATACTTTTTTACCTCATTTACTAATGTGTGTGAGCTATCCTGAGGTAAAAAAAACCCAGTGAAGACAGGGCAGTTTAGTTTTACTTGGAGGTAAACGTAGGTCAACCCAAGGGAGGCGTACAGTACTGACCTCACCTAGGTTTACCTCCAGGAAAAACTTAAGTGCCGTGTCTTCACTGGGTTTTTTTCCCCGCAGGTTAGCTCATGCCCAAGGAAAAGACACTTTTTTTTAACAATGAAGAAAATGCCGTAGGAAAAGGAAGTTAGATAGTGGGTGGCAGTTCATGAGGTCTCTAATGTCAAGTGATGATGATTTATTTAGTGGCAATCAGATACTTGCATGTTCTAAGGTGAGTGGTAGTTGCCCTCTTCTGAAGAGGTGTTGGCAATCTTTGTCCGGTGTTTCAAGATGTCTGCAATCTTTTTTAACATCCCTATAAACAAAGTGATAATGGGCCTTCTAATTTGTTAAGTTCAGCCACTTAGAGACTGCAGAAGGACTGGCATTGTACATGACAGCCAGAGGGCACACTGCAAACATACAAGAATCAGCTTTGATGGTTTGTATAAGAAAAAAATAATCCCACTCACTTTACTTTTGATATACTTCAGCTTGCTATGGAAACTTCATCTGTACTTTGAATTTACCAATGATGCTAAGTCATTTTTTCTTAGTTAATTTTGTACTTGATTGATTTCTCTGAATCATTACCCTTCGCTGATAGCTACCATTGCCACATTTCTGTTCATTTTAATTATAGCTTACATCAAGAGATTTAATTCTGTCTCAATTCCTGCTGACTGTCACATTTCACCATGTAAATAAAACAATTAAAATTCACAGAGAGGCGTAGCTGTGAATAATGTACATGTAGGAATGGCTTACATAAGTAAGAATGCTCTGCTGCTTAGGACATAAATGTCTTCCATCTTGCTTCTAAAATAGTCTTGTAGGTTAAGTATATAATGTAGCATTATTTATCTATTTTTGCTATGTGATTCTGCTAATCTCTCACTGTATCATAGCTACGATGCTTTCATAAAAGTCTTAATTTTGCTCTTGGGTGAGTTGATATGAAATCCCCTTCATATTTCAGCTGCCATAAAATTACCTGACTATTAAACTAAGCTCCATCAAGGACCAGAACAGATTTCATCTGGAGATGAGGAATACAAAATGACTATGATAAGCGCAGTTTAGGGGACATTGCTCTCATTGGATCCACACTTTCCTACAGTTAAATGATCTCCAAAGGATATTTAGAGATTGTTCAAAATTGAACTGTTGTACCTCTTAGATTGTCTTTGTAACCAGCAAATGTTATCCTGGGTCTGTAAGGAGTTGGTTTGTAATTAGAACTGGTTGGAAAATTCTGAAAATTTCAAAATTCATATGAATACTGGAAAGAAACACTCAAATGGTTTCATTTTTTTTGAACCAAGCATATTCATAACTGTTGACCAGATCAAAATACATATACATACTTTACATATATTTTTCAGTACAGTCAGGTTTCTGATTTTTTTTTAAAGAACTTGAATAACTTTGCTTTATTTTTATTGTTTGTTTGGTGATAGTGCCAGGGCCCTCTTGTGCTGGGTGCCACATACAGAAACAGACATAGTAAAATAGGTTTTCTGTCACAGAATAAAGAAAAAGACTACTTGTGGCAACTTAGAGACTAACAAATTTACTTAAGCATAAGCTTTCATCGGATGCTGTAGCACATGAAAGCTTATGCTCAAATAAATTTGTTAGTCTCTAAGATGCCACAAGTACTCCTTTTCTTTTTGCAAATACAGACTAACACGGCTGCTACTCTGAAACCTGTCACAGAATACTTACAATTTAAAGATGAGACATGACTAAGGCTCAGATTTTGTCACGGTTACGTTTAGTAAAAGTTATGGGCAATAAACAAAAATTCACTGAGCCTATGACTTGTCCCTGACTTTTACTAAAAATAACCATACAAGCTGCGGGGCAGGGGCACATGGTCCCGGCTGCAGTGGCATGCGGCCCCAGCAGAAGCCCCCAGCGGAAGCCATGGGGCAGAGGTGTGTAGCCCCAGCTGCAGCCCCCGCCACAGGGCAGCGCAGCATAGCCACGGCTCCAGCCCTGGCTTCAGCTGCTGACAGCTGAAGTTGAAGAAGTCACGGAGGTGCGGTAAAGTCATGGAATCCATGACTGCCATGACCTCCATGATTAAATCGTAGCCTTAGACATGACAATATAACGTAACAAACAATATGCACACATGAGACCGAAGTAGGGTAATAACAATAAGTTGTGGTTACAGAGGCTAGTTCTGCATACAACTTAATGCTTCTGATTAATATAAAATGAAATAAGGAAATGGATGATTATTTAACTTCCAAAAGGAGATGACTTTAGTCATGTTCAGTTTGTGTTTTTAATATAAATAAAATGAAAAGGGATGATTTTCATACCAACTCGGATTCAGAAAAAGAAATCCATTTTAAAAGGAACACGGCTTTATTTAGCCCATGTCAGCAAACCATGTAAGCAGAGATTTAAAGTTAAGCATGTGATCAAGTGCTTTGCTGAATAAGGATGGGACATTGACATCTATGTTCTATTTCAGTGTATAGGACTTAAGTACATTAAGCACATGCTTCAATGTTTTCCTGAATTCAAATCCAATATGAGTGAATATAATATATTTTAGTGCTTATGAATTCTAAGTTAAGGACAGCATGGGCTAGTGTCAGGTACAGTAGTAGCAAGTTGTGTTCATTCTCCCTTACATGCCAGTGCACCTTGCTCCTGACCAACTTAAACATCTCTATGACAATGACAGAGAGAGACTATTCTGAGGACAAATTAACAGTTGTACCAAAATTGTGCCTAACTTTGACCATAAGTAGAAACTAGTTTGTGTCTAGGGCCATGTTTCATTCATATACCTCTAGTCCTGGACTCCCTTCCCACCACTTTTCTAGGGAAGTAATTACTCATACCAAATATTAGATCAATATATGGATGTACATGAGCAGGGTAGGAAGGCTACATGCGGGCACAGACCTATGGGCCTTTAGGTTTTGTAAGTGTCTCCCCCCACCTAAATATACACATACATACAATCCCAATCATTCTTTGGTGAGAGTCCCACTCCTGTACTTGCAGTCTCCCTGAATGAAGTTCCAAACATATGGCCCTACTTGAATAAGATAATCCCAAGAGGATGTTGAATATTTTCCTCAGGCAGACACTGGGGCAAGCTGCATCTTCAAAGAGATCTACTTGTGTTGAGAAGAGAATCTCCCCTTAATGCTATTTTATTTAAGAGGAAGAACCCTGGTTTGTGAAACCTGCAGGGACAGTTTTGGGCTGCACATGGTTGGAAAGGTAGAGACAAAAACTTGCCGTTAAGAAAATGGGTTGTTATTAATATTCATGTCAGAATTATGGATCAAGAAATCCAAATCTGTTTTTTTCCATGCACAACTTTTGTTGATTCAACCAAATTTATGTACTATTTAGGGAAAATTGGAACTGATGCCTCCAAGGCAATTAGCATAGTGTTAGGTCAACTTTTTCTGCAAATACATTTTTGATATTGAGTAATTTGCATGCTACTTTCAGTTCCACTCTGTGACACGCTATTGTTGCTCTACTAGATAATGGTTACTTTTCGTTTAATTTTTCCTTCCTCATTTCAAGTATGTATGTTAAAGAAGGCCAAACCACATTGGATGGAATACAATACTAGTTAAGCTGATAAGCCAAAACTTTGTGGTTCAGATAATAATTTTTCCATCACTTTTAAATGATAGTTTGGGTAATTGTCCATTTTTAGATGATTATCTACACTGAAACAACCTACAATCCTTCCGCAGTTGCACATCTGTGCATGTACAGTATTTGTTGTGTTGGGAACAATAGTTTTTAAGCTTGGAGGCAATTTAGAAAATCGACACCCGAGTTTAATAAGAATGCATGAGCAGGAAGAAAAAGTTCTGAGCTTCCACATAACCTGACTGTCCAGTTGGATATCAAGTGACAAATTCAGCATGTGAAACATTAAGCAAGCCACATTATGTGTTTCCTCTGAACAAGTTCCCAGTGGCTGTTCATATCCTTAATTTACTCAAAATTTTGTTGTTCTCAAATGTTCATTTATCTCTTAAGCTGGTGCAATACTCGTAAACTACAACAAGAATGATATTTTAAAGGGAATGTTTGTAATGTGTTTTGGTACAATTCAGAGACATGTTGTGATTGCCTTAGAGAGGTAGAAAATCTAAGGAGGAAGCAGTTTAATGCTTCATTGGTATATATAGTTCGATAACTTGATTTCTACCCACCCACCTCCATACATAAAGGATATGTATTATAGTAGGAGGTGACTACTAAAGGGATAAATACATCTATGTGTATTTCTTTCACAGTGTTTCCATAACAGGTATTTTCATGAGGGTATGACTGTAATTTCTTATATGCTTTACATATCTGTGTGGTATAGTAAACCTTATGCGCTCTCTGAATCAAACCAGACATGCAACGTAAACAGTACATCTTCTCTGCAAACCATGCTGATAGCTTCAAGTGCTTTGCATTATTTATTTGAAAATGTCTGTTGCTTAAACACTGATTTTGACTCTGTGTTTTTGAAGTGGCAGAAAGTCTTTCAGTTCAGATCCATTTAGAGAAAAGGGAAAACTACTTACTATAAATTTAAAGCACTACAGTAGGAAATGGTGTCAGCAGGGATGAGAGTGAATCAAGTTCTTTATAGAAAAGGTAATTGAATCTTCCAAACAAATGGTCGTATTGCTATCTGAGCTTCAAGTTTCCTCTCTCTCCCCTCTGCCAATCATATACTGAACATGTAATTTGATTATGCCATCCTGAGTAGCGTTGGCTATCCAAAAGTGAATATTTATTATTTCAAGTTGCTGGTTCTCTACTCCCAACAAAAAGATTTTGAACTTTACCTTTACCTTTAACTTGAATATATTTGTAGAATAATTGTTTATTTCTTGTGTGCAACCGTTGGTGACTCTGTGAGTGCATGCATGATGTGGGAAAAATTCCTTATGAACCTCCGTCAAATGATCCAGGACTTTGCACAGCTGACTCCCATGTTTTTCTAAAGGGATCCTGAATGCTACGATGTCATCCAGGAATTTCTGTCATCCAGAAACTCCAAACAGGAGCATGTCCCCTGCTTCTTGCTCCATGAGTCGCTGAAACGTGGCTGGAGCCCCAGACAGGGGGGCATGTGTTTAAATTGGTAAAACCCCAAGGGGCAGATAGCATTTATCTTCTCACGGTCCTCTGGTGGTATGGATACTTCACAGTATCCACTGTAGAGATTGAGGACAGAGAGTTAGCAACTGCCGTTCAGGCTATCCAAGGCATCATCCACCTGGAGCATTGTGTATTAATTGGGGATTGTCTGCCGGTTGAGGGTGTGATAGTTGACACATATCCACACCTTTCCACTTTTCTTTCATACTACTATGATTGAGGACACGAAGGGGCTCCTGGACTACTCAATGATACCTGCTTGAGCCAGTTCCTGTAGGCGATGCCTCACATCTTTGATGTCAGTGGGGGCTAATTATCTTGCCCTTACTCAAAAAGGCCAATCATGCTGCATTCAGATATAGTGCTCCACATCATGAGCACACCCAACATCCTACTATTGTGTATCTTCTTCAGCTGAATCACTGCATCCACCTGCAACAATTGCTCCTTCTCTTCACGTATCTCTCGAATGAGATCGTGGAAAGGGGGTGGGTTTTTTTATCCGATGCATCCGATGAAGTGAGCTGTAGCTCACGAAAGCTTATGCTCTAATAAATTTGTTAGTCTCTAAGGTGCCACAAGTACTCCTTTTCTTTTTGCGAATACAGACTAACACGGCTGCTACTCTGAAACCTGTCACCTTTGTATATACAGTGCTATAAAATCTCTCCTGGCCAGAGGTAAAATCCTTTTACCTGTAAAGGGTTAAGAAGCTTAAGTAACCTGGCTGGCACCTGACCAAAATGACCAATAAGGGGACAAGATACTTTCAAATCTGTTGGGGGGGGGGGCGAGGCTTTATTTGTCTGTCTGTGTGATACCTCTGCCTGGGGACAGATCAAGAAAGCAAGCAATGCAACTCCTATAGAGTTAGTAAGTAATCCAGCTAGAAAATTCGTTAGATTTTCTTTTGTTTTTGGCTTGTGAAATTCACTGTGCTGGAGGGAATGTGTATTCCTGTTTTTGTGTCATTTTGTAACTTAGAGAATTCCTCTAGGCAAAACCTTATGTTTTAAATCTGACTGCATGTGAGATTATCTTCCATTCTAATTTCACAGAGGTGGTGCTCTTCCCTTTTTTCTTTCTAATAAAGTTCTGTTTCTTTTAAGAGCCTGACTGATTTCTCTGTGATCCTAAGACCCAGGGGTTTGGGTCTGTGATCACTTTGTAACCAATTAGTTAGGATATTATTCTCAAGCCTCCCCAGGAAAGGGGGTGTAAGGCTTGGGGGAATATTTTGGAGGAATAGGAACTCCAAGTGGTCCTTTCCCTGATGCTTAGTTAAATCACTTTGTGGAAGCAGCGTACCCCCCAAGGGCAAAAAGTTTGTGCCTTGTGGAAGTTTTACCCTAAGCTGGTGAAAATAAGCTTAGGGGGTCTTTCATGCATGTCCCTACATCTGTGCCCTAGGGTTCAGAGAGGAAAAGGAACCCCTGACAGCGGTGTTTGGCCAAAATAAAATTAAATAATAATGCAGATTCGGTGACGCATAAACACTTTGCAACGTCAATATGGCCGAATTGTGTTGGTCGATGCCCCTCCACTCCCAAAAAATCTTAAAAAAATCAAAATATTTCTTTTTGAAAATATTGAAATTAAACATTTTGATTTTTCAATTTGAAATGACTTTTTTTGCTTTGAAATTTCCTTTAATTTAACTAAAGTTTATGTAAAATGTTAAAACTGCTCACATAATCTTTTTAATTTATTTTTTCGCTTTTCAGAATGGTCATCAAACCAAACAATCCATTATTCACATAGGTCTACAAGAAACAGTCTGTTCAGCTGTGGAAAAAACTGAGAATCCCTGTTTTTATTGGACTCAAGTCTGTTCAACCTCTCAAACCTGCTGTGCTTAAAATTTAGTCTGATTATAAAATAATGAGAGGTGTGAGGTATTGCAGAAGGTGGAGTTTACTTTGGGGGTAGCAGTTTTATTGAATTATTTAATTAGATTTATGATTGCAAATCCCTTTGGATTAATTTGTGAATTATAGTTTTGTTTTTTAATTAGTTTTATGCACATGTACTTAGAGATGATCAGTGGGATCATTTTATAAACTTGAAAAAATACAACTCTCTCCCCCCCACACACACACTTCATCACAGAAATGCTGATCTGTGAATTGCTTATGTTTTAAAGCAATTTTAAAACTTTATAATTAAGTAATATGAATTTATAAACTTAATATCTGCACACATGGCCCTGTTTCCAGTGAGATGAGTTGGAGTTTTCCCACTGCTTCCCAGTAAAAGCAAGTACAGGGGACATATTATGAATTTGTGTATCTTTAAGTATTTATTTTATTTTAAAACTTGTGTTCAGTGTTCCTTAGAAATAAAAGTTGTTCTCTTTGAAGGTACATTGCTACAAGATAACTGTTGCTCTTAATAGTTGATCGATTAATTTACAAAAGTAAGAATACCATGTTTTTCTTATGCTTTGGATCTGACATGCCTCATATACTCAGACTTTGGTTCTATTCTTAACATGCTGGTGGTAGGTCAAGAGGAGAAAAGGGATGAAGTGGAGTAGAAATTCTATACAAGGTCGTCGTCTTCTCTTCACAAGTCGTACAAATTATCCTTCAAAATGCAATTAAGTATCACAGTCATGGACCACACTGTAGGTCACTAAATGATCTAGGTAAACACATTAGCTTCCATCTAAATGGTTAATATAAGAAATTGTTTACTGGAGTGTTATGCAAAGTTCTGGAGCCCTCCCCCCCTTAAAAATCATCTGATCTCCAGACATTATTTTATTTATCTGCTGGAGAAATATCATTTAAAATGGCACAATAGCATATTTAATCCAGTCTTTATGACAATGGGCTTAATGTGTAAAACACACAAGACTCTAAACCATGGAAACCTTTTACAAATATAAATGTTTGGATCCAAAAATAATGTGTAGTGACATTTTTAAATGTGCACTGAACTTTGAGCATGATCACAATGGTGGGAAAAAAATCTAACACATTGACTATTAAACCAGCACCTGTAGTTCCCAGTGCCAATGCCTGGAAACCAGCACATTCTTCTCTATAAAGAACAGCAGCATGCCTGGCCATAACAAAATCTCAGAGGAGAATAAGAGGGTGGAGAAAGGTCCCCTTAACCATTTCCTACTCCACTATAGATTGACCCAAGGAGCCGAAAGGTTTGTGGATTGGGTCCAGTCTCCTTCAATGTGCCAGTGAGCAGAGCTGAGATGGCACATGAGGGGGACAGTATGTCATACTTGGGAAAGGTCTGTAGCACATTACTCACCCCCTCCTTCCACGACTTAGTAAAGTATTACTCAGTGTGGGTAAAGTGGCAAAATCTAATTCAAAATGGCTTAATATTTTTTTCAGTGACTATTTTCAGACTTTCAATGCACCTGAAAGTCCATACATGGAGATAATATATCCTGAATGGTTGAGATGTAGTGGTTTGAACCACAATTCCCATATATCCACAATAACTATTATCATATGCATATTTAGTCTGGGAGTTCAGAATACCCAAATGTATACCGTATATACTTCTTCATTAGCCCGTTCGTTTATGAGATGACTCCCCAAGATGGATAGATAAAAATGGCAAAAACTATATAATAAGCCAACCCTAGATTTCAGGGGCTGGCAAACTTTGACTCCCGGCCTATCAGGGTAAGCGACTGGTGGGCCGGCATGTTTTGTTTACCTGGAGTGTCCACAGGCACAAAGCCCCTCAGCTCCCAGTGGCCTCAGTTTGCCATTCCCAGCCAATGGGAGCTGTGGGAAGCGGCATGGACCATGGGACATGCTGGCTGCCACTTTCTGCATCTCCTGTTGGCTGGGAACGGTGAACTGTGGCCAGTGGGAGCTGCGGGGCTCCATGCCTGTGAATGCTCCAGGTAAACAAAACACCCCAGCCCACTACCATCTTACCCTGACAGGCCAGAAGCCAAAGTTTGCCGACCCCGATCTACAATGACAATGTATTAGATATTCAATTCAATAGCGCTTAAAATCATCAACTTTTGGTGTAGAGCTGTTGATAAGCTGACCCCCCCGCTTTTTGATGCTTCACTTTTTTACCAAAAAAATTTGGCTTTTGAATGAGTATATACAGTACTCTCTTTCTTACCTGTCTAAAATTTAAAGTGGTTAAAATGGGATTCAGCACCCCTGGGTTTGGCCTCTGCACCCCTCCATAGATTGAGACAGAGGGGTGGATGGGCCAAGTGTGATTGGCGCTACAACCCTGTGGGCTAGGTTACAGTACCACTGAAATTTGGCTCATCCACCTCTCCATAGAGTGGTGACCAGGTCAAACTTAAGTGGCGCTGTAGTGCTGTGTGCCAAGTTGCAATGCCACTCAGTTTGAGGGCCATGTTAAACAGGGGGCCCAGGTCAAACTGCTCTTCAATCAGGTTGGGGGATGTTGGGCATAAAAAGTAGGACAGCCCCGCAAAACCTGAGGCTGTTGGATGGTATGCTCTTTGATTCTGATGGCATACATTCCAGTTTCCTTTTGCATTCACCACATATGTTTCAAAGTTGGAGAGTGACATGTGCTCCAAACTGGAATATCTGCTTTTAAAGATGACTCAGCAAGATACTTGAGCAGCAGCATCAATAAAATTACTGCTCTCAGACTTAAAGTTACACTGTAGGATCTCAATCTCTCAGTACTTCAATTCTTTCTTTGTAAAATAAAGTTAATAATTCTTTTCTACCTCACAAAGTTGCTGTGCAGATAAATTCCTTAAGGTTTTTAAGGCACTCAGATGCTATGTTGGTGGGCCCATATCAGTTCATATAAGCTAGCTCTAGATAGTAGCAGGTAAAACATGTCGTCTCTATCCTGGAGATCAGAATAGAGACATGAGTATTTGTTATTAATTAAATGCTGATTTGGACCTGTGCTGTGAATGTGTGTTAAGAACAACCACAAAAAATAAACTCAAAACCAAGCTAACAGCTTTGCGTATTGTAGATCCTTGTCTAATGGTACATTGAGTTTAATTTACATTTGACTGTTGTTCTTAGCACTTGTTTTTAAAATATAACCAAGTAAACAAACCTCACTAAAGAAAGAAAAATAAGACTATTTTCTGAAAATCAGCAACACATAGCCTGATTCCTTGCGATAGAAATATATTTTCAGTAATGTGCTTAAAAAGCAACTATTAGTTTTTAATGAATGTAAGAGATTTATTTTTTTAGCAGAGCTACTAAAAATAATAATCAGACATAAAGGAGTACTTCATACAAGCTCAGGAAATTATATTCAGAGATTTAGCTGGGGAATTTGGTTCTGGTTTGAAAGATAATGTTCATTTATACTTACAAAAAATGTTTAGTTCATTAGCATATTTCTATTTTGTAGACATTGAAAAGCTTTAATGCCCGAAAAATTACTTGGATGTAACGTGGTTTTATGAATTACCAAGCACTAACGATATAAATGGTCTTATTATTCTGTCACATCTAGTGCTGTACTGTTCCAGAATGTAGCTGTCGCACAATAGGAGGCATTCTAAAGTTGTTCTTTATCACAAAAGTACCAGCGTAGCTTGATTCTGAGATAATGTACTCACTACAACTGAGGATAAGATTTTAAGATGTTTGTCAAAAGTGCAAACCTTCAGAGGAAAGCCTTTTGAATGTTTCAAACTTGTAGATATTATATTTCATGAACTGAGGCTTTTATGTGTTTAATAATAAAAATAACAGCTAACAAAATCAGAATAATCCAGTCATTTTGAATGATTGAGAAATAGTGGACGGGCCAAAAAGTGCTAACTTACTGCTAAAATCACTCTGGGTCTGATTCTTCAATCACTTATGTCAGTGTAAATAAGGAGAAATTCCACTGAAACCCATGGAGTTAAAGTGTTATAGAATTGGCATAAATGAGAGGATAATTTGGTCCATTATCATTTACCTTTTCAAAGCAGTGGGTAAGGACCTAGCTGGGTAACTCCAACAAATATCAATTGGAGTCATGTGGCTAAAAGATGTGTAGCACTTTGATACTTTCCCCTAAGAGTTGATATTTCTCTCTGCTCTCTGAAACACCTCATGATATACTGGTTAGAAATTGGTATTCTCTTTTGTGTCTGTAATGAATATTATCATCAGCATTGATTATTTCTGAGTCTTTAATTCAGTTCAGATTATGCACTAACAAATCTGCTATCAATTTGTGTTTTGGCTTTGGGTTTTCTTGCTGCTCAAGGCTTTCTCTTAATCATTGTCGGTACATCAGATATAACACATTTGGGATACACAGTTTTGAAAGCAATTTCCATTGTCTGGAAAATAGGCCTGAGAGTTGTTGATGGCCTCTTTGTAATGGGGAAGTTTGCCCTTCTTTATTCACTGATTTTTGTAAGCATTTATTTTTAACTTTTAATACTGGAAAAAATTACTCTGAAGAAATGTTCACTGTTAATACCCATACTGTGCTAAATGATAAAGCTCTTATACCAGCATGATAAGCACCTGTGTGAAAGAAACTGATTGCCAACTGAATTAGTCTGGTAATGCTGATAACTCCATAGCAAGGTCTATAATGTCTGCAATGAAAAAAAAAAAGTGTATGCCATGAGATTTGCTTACAACCTATATATTTAGTCTTTCCATACCATGTCCATGTCAATCAAGTTATTGTGGAAATGGGTTAGCTTCCCAAAGATAGAGCATATGGCCTTGAATGTTTTCTTCAAATAAATGTCCCCCAAATCTTCCATTCAGCGAGGGGTGGGGAAATAATGCTTCTTGCACTAAGTCTTTAAAGATGGGATTTTCAAACTGGCCTGAGTTAGGAGCCCAAATCCCAGTTGTCACCAAGCCTGTTTTAAAAATCTCAGCCTAAAGAAATAAAGCATATTTATAACTAATGGTTGTGTATATGAGTGGTGATATTAGGAAAGGGTCTATGGATCAAAACTGTGCGGAACTTTCCTGGCTTCTGCACTACCCCGGTGAAGTGGGCTAGCGAAAGGATCCGAGTCCTCGCTCCCACTTCCTTTACCCAGTGGCCTCCCTGCCCTTGAGGACTCCCCTTCCACTCTCCTGTCTGGCAGAGTCCTCGTAACCCTAACAAGGCTGGGCCCAGGATTCCTGGGGGGCTCGACCCCCAATCTTGCTGCTGTCACCTAGGACAGGGGCTAGGGTGTCTCCACTCCGGGGTACTCTCTCTGCACTGGGCACTTCTTTGACCCACTGATCATTACATACAAGTTAAAGCAAATGCAAGTTATTTAATCAACAATTTAATTTTAAAAAGAATAAGGAAAAATGGGAAAGGTTAAAGGAAACACATCAGCCCACTCTGTGGCAGGGAACATCACAAACAGTGTCTCTGGAATGTCAGGGCAGTTCACAGTCTGTTCCTTGTAAGTCCCAGGCCTTCTCAGGCCCTGGCTCTGCCGCAGGAATGCTGTGGGTTGGATACTTGCTCTGGTGGTGGCCACACGCTCTCAGACTCTACGTGGTAGGACCCTTCTTCCCAGTGTCATCCCCGCCCTGTTGGGGTTACAATCCAAGCCTGGCCTGCAGAGGCTCTTGGCTGAGGCATCTCTCTGTGCTGGGCCCACTGCCCAGGGTCCCCCTTGCTCTCCCCAGCTGCTCACCGTACCCTGCTCTGGACTGCTCCAGCCCCAGCTGCACGACTCTGTCTCAGCACTGCTGCTGCTGCTCTGCCTCCAGCTCCTTGGGCTGCTTCTTTGGCCCCTCTGCCTCTGGTTGCTGCAGCTCTGCTCCCAGGGCAAGTCTGCTCCCTCTGGGCTGTGCCTCTAGCTTTGGGGCTACCACTCTGCTCCCAGGACGGATTCTATTCTCTCTCTGGGCTGCTTTTCTGGTCCCTCTGGATCTGGCACAGCTCTGCTCCGCAGCTTAGCTTGGATCCCTGCTTTCTCCTTCGCTCGGCCCCCCTCTGTCTGACCGAGGCAAATCCAGCTCACACTGAGGACAGGACCTCCCTGGCCTCCTGACTCTCTGATTAGCCTGCCCGCCCTGTCATTCAGGCTGACCTGGATCATTAACCTCTCCCCATTGTTCTTGGGGACCATCAGTCTCAGGGTCCTGGTTTCCCATAGACCCTTCCCCTTTTAGTACTGGGAGCTAGCTAACCAAAACACCCCCACTGAATGTTTGTAAGGGGGCAACTCTCCCCTTACACTATTCCACAGCATCATCTGGTCCTAAAGTCAGTTTTACCAGTCTTGCATGCATCACCCCAATATGTGTGATCCTCGGTATAAAGCCAGTATAGCTGCTCTAATATGGCAAGAGGGACCAGCCCACAGAGCCAGCAGTAGCATTAGGGGAGTTCAAAGTTAACTTTTAAATCCTAACTTGTGCTCTGTTCAGATCACTCCAGGGTCTGGCGCTGTACACTATGAAAGTAAGGGAGCTCAACTAATTGGATTAGAATTAGATGGGTTAAAATGGTTTAGAAGAGGGCATTTAATAAATTGTACTTGTATGGATTTGATATATGGCTTTGTAGATGTGAGTCAGCATGTATATTCTATATAAGATTCATAAACCAATAATGTACAGGGGCATAAAAGCATGTGGATAAAATATAAGTGATTACACAGCTATATGAAAAATTCAAACTTGGGGGAAATGTGTTCCTTTTTATGGCCACATCTGTTATTTTCACTAGCCTATTTTGTCTGCAGAATTTACATTGAACCTTGTTTAAGAATGTATGAGGTAGCTGATGGGCATCAAATGAGTCTGTCAAAGAGCTGACTGTTGATAAGGTATTGTAACTAGTGGCATGGCAAATCTCTGTACACAAATTCCTTGCAATCAATATTGTATTAATCGTTTAGTCTCTGCTAGTTTAAAATGAACATCCTTCCAGGGACAGCACTCGGCCCAGTGGCATCCAGTGAAGTAGCAAACACTGCTGTATATTTGGAGAAGGAAGTTAAATTAAATGTGTGAAGCTCTAAATTGAATTAGTAGATTGAACGCAGCATTATGTACTGGAGTGACAGTAATGCATGGTGATAGAGCATGGGAATGTGTATGTGATCCCATCTTTCTGATGGGCCTCTCACTAGAGGCAGAGGGACAGGCCAGAGAAGATAAGCACCAACAACAGTAAGTCCTAGTCCTAGCTTCTGGATCCTACCCAACAACCTCTAAGGTGGAGGGAAATAAAGCAAAAAGAATGAATGGAAACCCCTTCTCTGTTGGATATAATCATTGTTCCAGAGGTAAAGGTCATGCAGTTGGCCCCAGGCGTTCAGGCTTTGCATTTGTTTTTTAGATTGACATATAACAAAAATGCATCCAAACGCAGCACTTGTAGGAAGAAATGCTTATTGACCTTACGTGAAAAGAAGGAATCCACCTTTCCAGAGTAACTCACGTTATTAGAGCATAGTTTGAGGACAGAAGTCTATTGCTTTGCAATGTGTCATTTTATTATCAAAAAGAAAAGGAGTACTTGTGGCACCTTAGAGACTATCAAATTTATTTGAGCATATGCTTTCGTGAGCTACAGCATCCGATGCATCCGATGAAGTGAGCTGTAGCTCACGAAAGCTTATGCTTAAATAAATTTGTTAGTCTCTAAGGTGCCACAAGTACTCCTTTTCTTTTTGTGAATACAGACTAACACGGCTGCTACTCTGAAACCTTTATTATCAAAGGAATAGAGCAGAAATTTTATGATTTTTTTTAATTCATCATCTTGTTACCCCTTCATCACAAATGGATCTGTGGATTGATTACTCCACTGTCTGTGTAGAGTTCTGTATAAGAGTAGGACAGAGAGATAGCAATCCAAATCTTTCTCATCCTGACACACACGGGGTGTTCAATAAGCAAATAAAATTACTACTCTTCTTTGAAAAGAAGCAACACACATCATATAGAACCCAAACATATCCCTTTCCTGGAGTTTGGTCCTATTGATAACTCAGATACCAAAAAATAGACTTCACCCTAAGCTTTCTCTCCAAGTTCAGTCTTTCCTAGTGTAGCCCCTCCCCTGAAGTGTGGCTTAAGCCTCTTTCCTAGTACTTGCTAATCAGAGTGTCTTCTCCCTCATCCTTGCATGGTTTGGGTTCTAGGTTCCTTGTTGAGGAGTGCTGTCCCTTGGGAAAATAACTTAAAATTACTACTTTTAACAAGAAGTATGACCCAAAAATAAGAAACAAAATACAGTCCTACAAATCCCAATAAATGAAATACTAAACGTGGCAGTGAAAGGCTCCTGCAGTGGAGAAAGGCTCCAGCAGTGCCATGGTGCCAGAGACTATCACTGTGAAGAGGAAAGGCTCTGGTAGACTGGAGGCAGCTGGACGCTGCACGCCTAAAAACAGAAATTTAGATGCGGGCGGCGTAGCTTGGGTGTATAGAGTAGAGTATACATCCTGGAGGATTCAGGCATGTAGGCACTGTACTCAGCTAAGCTGTGCCTCATCATCTGTGCTGCTATTTATACTGTACTATATGGGCATGCAGTGTCTATACACACTGCCATAAGTGGCTTGAGGGACTGAGAAGTCCTGGCTCCTTGCTGGTCCTGCAAACTGTCTTGTATTAAACCCCTTCAGAAGCCTCTCTATGATTTGTGCAGGAGTTTCCAGTCTATTCTGTCCGCACCCCAGACTCTAAACATCCTGGTAATTGGTGTTTGGAGGCTCTAGAGCCAGTGTTGTAGCCGATAGAGTAAGTGCCATACAGGCTCAGTCCTGCATCCCAGGACTCTCAAAACTCCAAAAGAGATTACACTTGTGTTTTCCTGAAGGACTGCCTCTTGCCCCAGATAAACACTCCAAAGTTAACCACAATTTTTATAGTGGGGTTGCTGAGAGCCATTGAACCAAACTGTAAATCCTGTATATGATGGAAACCACTTCAGCCTCAGATCCTTAGTTCCAGCACTTGTGCCTTATATCCTTGCTATAGCTAACACGATCCACCTGTCAGCAGCAGTGACCCTGCAGGAGTGTAGCACTTTAGTTTAGGGTGACCCACGAGAGGAGGCTTATATTCTATTGAGGTCCCCAGAACCAGCCACCTTGTTGCAGAGATATTCACAGATTTGCCCTGTTCAACTACCTGGCTAGCAACAAAAATGAGTTATGTATTGTCTATTCAAAGTTTCTTGACTGTAATTATTCTCCAATCCAAATGTACATAGACTATTATGTTAATATTATCTGAAACACATTTACAGAATGATTTTGTATTGGTAAACTAGGGACACATCAGATAATCTATATGAATATTCCATGATAGATCACCATATACATTATTTTCAAAATTTCTAATCTGTTCCACAATATTTAAAGGTTATGTCAATTATTTACTGGCTGCTGTGTCATGATATGCCATGTTCACTGTCCCAAAGGCTCTCTTTATACAACCAAATGTGGGAGCCCAGGTTGCCACACAACTAGCTCAAGCAATCTGAAAAATGTTTGCACAGTTTAAGATGGGTGTAGGAGGGCATCAATTGAGTTAAGCTAACACAAATGAAAAGGTACCTTTTTTTCTCATGTAAACAGGGATCAAAAGTCTAGATTCTAGAAGCAAATAATAGGAACTGCAATATTTTATTCCCTTTATATGCATTTACATTATATGGTCATTGAGTCATCAATGTATAAGCTTCTCATTCCTGTTATATGCCTGCACACTTTCTTTTCGGTATTACCAAGTCTCATAGGCAAAACCAAAAAAGCAGGGAGATGACATATTTCTCTTTTCTATGAATGCACACAAGCCACAGAATTCTACCATCTTTTTCACATATTGGTTGAACACTTTCCTATTCTATTATGTGTCTCCTACTACAGAAACAAACACATATGACACACAGAGGAGCAGAGATACTTCTTACCTTTTTAACTTTAAAGGAACTTGTCTGAGCTACCATTTTGCTTTAAATTGGTTGAAAGCTTTGAGGGTAGGATTATACCTCTCCTAAATTACCAAATGCTTTGTGAAGGAATTAAAATCCCAAATGAACACAAAGTTCTTAAGTGTCAATATTGGCAATGGTATCTGTACACAATCATAACGTATGTGTTCATTCATCTGTATAATAGCTCCACATCTGACGACACAGCTGCATACCACCTAAGAGCTGGAATAACTTTTGTTTCTACCCTGTATTCCAACCACTGGAAATATAGTAGAATCCAAAATTGTGCTAAAAATTATCTTTGTGCCAAGCCAATATCTCCTTTTGGAGATCTGTTTGTGCCAGAGCAGATGCAGTGTGCAACTAAACACTATTTCCAGCCTGGGATTCCCTGTTGTAAAGCTCAAATAACCCTTCATTTCTTGCGTTTATTTGAGATTCACCCTGCTCGAAGATCTGATTGGGAGAATTTTGTCTTGGGTATTGAGGTAAAATAGGTTTATTATCTTAAACCAACAAAAGCAAAAAAAAAAAAAGTAGCTAAGATATTAGTAGGAAACTGTTACATAAAGATTATTAATGCATTTTTATGACAGAATAGAGAGAGAGAGAGTACTCTTTTCATGGCAATATTTTTAGAAGATTCACTGTATATTTATGAAACAGTTGGCTACTACATGCCAGAGCAGCAGACTTATTCATTTTGCTAATATCAAGCTGTGATATGAGACTTTTCACATACTGTCCCAGCTTCCTAGAGTTTAGGAGTTAGAAAGGATTTGAAAATCCGCATGCCTCTTTGAAATGTATGTATATTTTCACATATAGTATTTCCTCCCAGATTCCCTAATCAGAATTGTTCTCCAGTGCATTTCAAGAGCTGCACTCAACTGCAGGTGGAGGCAAGCCTTGCTTGATTGACTGTAAAATGCCTCCACGTTTACATAAATGAGAGAGAAATATGAAGATAAATATGTGAGTTAAATATGAAATAAGTCCTTTCTTTGTCTCTGAACCTGAATGCAGCTACCTCCATTATGAGACTGTGAGTTGAGGAGGAGGTAAGGAGGAATGGAGAGATGGAAAAGGAAGGAATCATAGAATATCAGGGTCGGAACGGACCTCAGGAGGTCATTAGTCCAACCCCCTGCTCAAAGCAGGACCAATCCCCAACTAAATCATCCCAGCCAGGGCTTTGTCAAACCTGACCTTAAAAACTTCTAAGGAAGGAGATTTCACCACCTAGGTAACGCATTCCAGTGTTTCACCACCCTCCTAGTGAAAAAGTTTTTCCTCATATCCAACCCAAATCTCCCCCACTGTAACTTGAGACCATTACTTCTTGTTCTGTCGTCTGCTACCACTGAGAACAGTCTAGATCCAATCTCTTTGAAACTCCCTTTCAGGTAGTTGAAAGCAGCTATCAAGTCCCCCCTCATTCTTCTCTTCCGCAGACTAAACAATCCCAGTTCCCTCAGCCTCTCCTCATAAGTCATGTGTTCCAGTCCCCTAATCATTTTTGTTGCCCTCCGCTGGAGGTTTTCCAATTTTTCCACATCCTTCTTGTAGTGTGGGGCCCAAAACTGGACACACTACTCCAGGTGAGGCTTCACCAATGTCGAATTGAGAGAAACGATCATGTCCCTCGATTTGCTGGCAATGCCCCTATTTATACATCCCAAAATGCCATTGGCCTTCTTGGCAACAAGGGCACACTGTTGACTCATATGCAGCTTCTCATCCACTGTAACCCCTAGGTCCTTTTCTGCAGAACTGCTGCCTAGCCATTCGGTCCCTAGTCTGTAGCGGTGCGTGGGATTCTTTCGTCCTAAGTGCAGGATTCTGCACTTGTCCTTGTTGAACCTGATCAGATTTCTTTTGGCCCAATCCTCTAATTTGTCTAGGTCCCTCTGTATCCTATCCCTACGCTCCAGCGTATCTAGCTCTCCTCCCAGTTTAGTGTCATCTGCAAACTTGCTGAGGGTGCAATTCACACCATCCTTCAGATCATTTATGAAGATATTGAACAAAACCGGCCTGAGGACCTACCCTTGGGGCACTCCGCTTGATACCGGATGCCAACTAGACATGGAGCCATTGATCACTACCCGTTGAGCCCGACAATCTAGCCAACTTTCTGACCACCTTATAGTCCATTCATCCAGCCCGTACTACTTTAACTTGCTAGCAAGAATACTGTGGGAGACCCTGTCAAAAGCTTTGCTAAAGTCAAGGAACAACACGTCCACTGCTTTCCTCTCATCCAGAGAGCCAGTTATCTCGTCATAGAAGGCAATTAGATTAGTCAGGCATGACTTGCCCTTGGTGAATCCATGCTGACTGTTCCTGATCACTTTCCTCTCCACTAAGTGCTTCAGAATTGATTCCTTGAGGACCTGCTCCATGATTTTTCCAGGGACTGAGGTGAGGCTGACTGGCCTGTAGTTCCCAGGAACCTCCTTCTTCCCTTTTTTAAAGATGGGCACTACATTAGCCTTTTTCCAGTTGTCCGGGACTTCCCCCGATCACCATGAGTTTTCAAAGATAATGGCCAATGGCTCTGCAATCACATCCGCCAACTCCTTTAGCACTCTCGGATGCAGCGCATCTGGCCCCATGGACTTGTGCTCGTCCTGCTTTTCTAAATAGTCCCGAACCACTTCTTTCTCCACAGAGGGCTGGTCACCTCCTCCCCATGCTGTGCTGCCCAGTGCAGCAGTCTGGGAGCTGACCTTGTTCGTGAAGACAGAGGCAAAAAAAGCATTGAGTACATTAGCTTTTTCCACATCCTCTGTCGCTAGGTTGCCTCCCTCATACAGTAAGGGGCCCACACTTTCCTTGACTTTCTTCTTGTTGCTAACATACCTGAAGAAACCCTTCTTGTTACTCTTAACATCTCTTGCTAGCTGCAACTCCAGGTGTGATTTGGCCTTCCTGATTTCACTCCTGCATGCCCAAGTAATATTTTCATACTCTTCCCCGGTCATTTGTCCAATCTTCCACTTCTTGTAAGCTTCTTTTTTGTGTTTAAGATCAGAAAGGATTTCACTGTTAAGTCAAGCTGGTCGCCTGCCATATTTACTATTCTTTCTACACATCGGGATGGTTTGTCCCTGTAACCTCAATAAGGATTCTTTAAAATACTGCCAGCTCTCCAGGACTCCTTTCCCCTTCATGTTATTCTTCCAGGGGATCCTGCCCATCAGTTCCCTGAGGGAGTCAAAGTCTGCTTTTCTGAAGTCTAAGGTCCGTATTCTGCTGCTCTCCTTTCTTCCCTGTGTCAGGATCCTGAACTCTACCATCTCATGGTCACTAACTCCCAGGTTCTCATCCACTTTTGCTTCCCCTCCTAATTCTTCCCAGTTTGTGAGAAGCAGGTCAAGAAGAGCTCTGCCCCTAGTTGGTTCCTCCAGCAATTGCACCAGGAAATTGTCCCCTACACTTTCCAAAAACTTCCTGGATTGTCTGTGCACCACTGTACTGCTCTCCCAGCAGATATCAGGGTGATTGAAGTCTCCCATCAGAACCAGGGCCTGCGATCTAGTAACTTCCGTGAGTTGCTGGAAGAAAGCCTCGTCGTCCTCGTCCACCTCATCCCCCTGGTCCGTTGGTCTATAGCAGACTCCCACCACAACATCACCCTTGTTGCTCATGCTTCTAAACTTAATCCAGAGACTCTCAGGTTTTTCTGCAGTTTCATACCGGAGCTCTGAGCAGTCATACTGCTCCCTTACATACAATGCAACTCCCCCACTTTTTCTGCCCTGCCTGTCCTTCCTGAACAGTTTATATCTATCCATGACAGGAAGGGGGAAAGGAGTGTTCCATAAACATGCTACCTTAAAAACAAATATTCAATGAATAACAAAAAGAAAAAAAAACTTTCTGTAAGATTGAGTAATGTGCATTTGACATAGATGCAGAAGGTAAAAAATAAATTCTAAATGCAACTGAGATGCTACTTAATTTTATTTTTGTCATGAGATCTTTCAGTGGAAATGTGGTTGCATTATTGCAAGGGATCTACTAAACCACTATGGCCAGAGCAAACATATGTAAGTGGGGGAATAGTCCCGCTATTGTAGGGAACTTTCCTGGCTTCTGCACTACCCCGGTGAAATGGGCTAGTGAAAGGATCCGAGTCCTTACTCCTACTTCCTCTACCCAGTGGCCTCCCTGCCCTTGAGGACTCCCCTTCCACTCTCCTGTCTGGCAGGGCTGGGCCCAGGATTCCTGAGGGACTCGACCCCCAACCCTGCTGTGGTCACCTAGGACAGGGGCTAGGGTGACCCCACTCCGGGGTACTCTCTCTGCACTGGGCACTTCTCTGACCCACTGACCATTACATACAAGTTAAAGCAAGTTATTTAATCAACAATTAATTTTAAAAAAGAATAAGGAAAAATGGGAAGGTTAAAGGAAACACATCAACCTGCTCTGTGGCAGGGAACATCACAAACAGTGTCTCTGGAATGTCAGGGCAGTTCACAGTCTGTTCCTTGTAAGTCCCAGGCCTTCTTCTCAGGCCCTGGCTCTGCCGCAGGGATGCTGTGGGTTGGATACTTGCTCTGGTGGTGGCCACACGCTCTCAGGCTCTACATGGTAGGACCCTTCTTCCCAGTGTCGCCCTCGCCCTGTCGGGGTTACGATCCAAGCCTGGCCTGCAGAGCCTCTTGGCTGAGGCGTCTCCCTGTGCTGGGCCCACTGCCCAGGGTCCCCCTCGCTCTCCGCAGCTGCTCACTGCACCCAGTTCCGGACTGCTCCAGCCCCAGCTGCAACACTCTGTCTCTGCACTGCTGCTCTGCCTCCAGCTCCCTGGGCTGCTTCTTTGGCCCCTCTGCCTCTGGTTGCTGCAGCTCTGCTCCCAGGACAGGTCTGCTCTGCAGGCTGCTTCTGTGACTCTGCTCCCAGCACTGACCTGCTTCCTGGGCTGCTTTTCTGGTCCCTCTGGATCTGGCACAGCTCTGCTCCCCAACTTAGCTTGGGCCCCTGCTTTCTCCTTAGCTCAGACCCACTCTGTCTGACCCAGGCAAATCCAGCTCACATGGAGGACGGGACCTCCCTGGCCTCCTGACTCCCTGATTAGCCTGCCCACCCTGTCATTCAGACTGACCTGGAGCATTGGCCTCTCCCCATTGTTCCTGGGGACTATCAGTCTCAGGATCCTAATTTCCCATAGACCCTTCCCCTTTTAGTACTGGGAGCTTGCCAACCAAAACACCCCCACTGAATGTTAGTAAGAGGGCAACAGTCCCCTTACACATAGAGTCTTGCCATTGAACCATCACACTATCTACCAAATTGGCATGAAACAAAGTAGTGATGCCACTGTAAATCTTTTATTCTCTGACATATTATCCTGCTTCCTTTGAAAAGCACTTTTTCATTATTTTTTTTTACCTTAAACAGTGTGTAAGAATGTGCTGCAATTCAGTGTTTATGGAAAATAAATGCACTTCAGTAAATGGCAAATGGGTTCCCCAACAAAGATCAATAAATGCTGCATACAGCAGAGTGAAGTTATCAAAATGCAAATATTTTAAACAAAATAAAATTTAAAATTGCCAAGATAAACTATTCCCTTAAAGCATACTGGTGGAGACATTTTCTAGTTTACATAATGTAATTAAATTCAAGCTTGAAAAATTCAAATTCGTCCCAAAGACGTTACAACATGATTTAATGTGGTGATAAGGATGAAAATGTAGCATGTTTGAAGGCCACAAGAGTATTATAAAATTGTGTTTGAAAGCTGACAACAATTCTTTGCAAGCATTCTTAAGAAAGGCTGCTCACTCATGACATTATGAAAATAAAACCTATTTTGTTATTAGTCACCTCATGGAGAGAATTTGGGTCAAATTCATCCCTGATGTGACTTCACTGGGCTCACTCGATTACACTAGGGATAAATCTGGCCTGTTTTGTCATGCAGGAAACCAACAAATGCAAATGTAGTGGATAGAAAAGAAATATGAATCAAAGTCTTCTTAAAACATTGTAAGGCATTTTGCTTATTGTCTTGCTGTAATGTATAAGCGTGGTACAGGTGTTACACAATCTGCTTTGTTACACTGTTTGTTCTCATTCTTTATTTAATAGGAATCAGAATGAATGCAGGGCTCGTAGTCCAGGCTCAGAAGTTCTAATCCTGGCTCTTCCACTGATTTGATGTAACCTTGTTCAAACTATTTTACAGATGAGAATGCAGGGGGTTCAATGAAGATAATACTGCCCAACAGCCAGGGCCAGGGAAATAGGATTAATTCATTTACATGCTTACAACACCCTTTAGAAAAGGTACAGTACCAGCTCTGCTATGATTAAGGTTTAGATTAGTTTCTGTTTAAAGCTTGAATTTTCTAAATGCTCTAGAATCCTCATAGTTACTCAAATTCAGGGAAAAGAAAAGGAGTACTTGTGGCACCTTAGAGACTAACAAATTTATTAGAGCATAAGCTTTCGTGAGCTACAGCTCACTTCATCGGATGCATTTGGTGGAAAAAACAGAGGGGAGATTGATATAGACACACAGAGAACATGAAACAATGGGTTTATCATACACACTGTAGCCCATTGTTTCATGTTCTCTGTGTGTGTGTGTGTGTGTGTGTGTGTGTGTGTGTGTGTGTGTATGTATGTATAAATCTCCCCTCTGTTTTTTCCACCAAATGCATCCGATGAAGTGAGCTGTAGCTCACGAAAGCTTATGCTCAAATAAATTTGTTAGTCTCTAAGGTGCCACAAGTACTCCTTTTCTTTTTGCGAATACAGACTAACACGGCTGCTACTCTGAAACCTGTCAAATTCAGAGATGACCCATAACCCTTGATCATGAGGAGAGGGCACAATTTAAAGGGTTAAACTGTGACTATAGGCAAGGAAGAGGCGGGACTCAGAGGGCTTCCCCACGCTCCCTCTGGTGGAGTTGTGTTGCCAACCTGGTCTTGCTTCCCTGTTCTGGGTACCACCTAGTGGGGCTCAATGCGAGCACTAGGTGCCGTTGCCTTTTCCAGGCACATCCCCCTCAGCCTGACTCCCACCCTGGCAGAAATCGGGGGGAGAGGGAGCATGTGACCCACTACTGGCAGAAGCTAGACAAAACAGCATAGAAATGGGGCATTCTGGTCTCTCAAGATACATACATATATCACCTCTTTCCTTTGATCACACAGACCTGGATCAGAGAGAGGGGCTCACATGCAAAATCAGAGGGGCATGGTCCCCCTAGATCACTTCATATCACAATCCACAGTTCTTTCAAGCTGCTCCAACTAATTCATCCACCACTCAGAACAAGTACATCTACTGAAATGAATGCAACGGGAATACATTCAGATAATTTCCAGTAGCTATTCCCTGCTCCATCCGGACTGAGTTAGGGATGCATGGGTGTTTAACCTTAATTCTGTATTTCTTGATTTTCACAAGTTTATTTTGCTGAACCTGACATTCTGGAAGGGTGCAAGATACCACTCGGCTACCTTAACTATGCATCAGTGGAGGGTGGTTGTTTTTTTGCCATTTAATACCATAAGTATTAAATATTCTCTAGGCTTCTGATTGTCATTTGATCATGTAGGATTATGGGAGTCCCCAACTCTCAAGTCGTTTGGGAGTTGAATCAGGGAGACTAGATTCCTCAGCAACTTGCAGGAGGTTCTTTGCGCCTTCTGGCTTCTCATTATATACACTTTCAATATTTTTGTTGTTTATGAACCTTTTGCTTGCTTGTTGGCAAGTGTTTATAATCATAACTAGAATCAATCAAAGGGAGGAACAATTTGGATCTCCTTGTAGTGTTTCCTATTGGAGCTACTTTAAAACATAACATTTGTCCCTTTTGAATTAATTCACCCATTTCATAAAATCTTGATGGCATAATCATCTGGTGACAGCCATACTGTATTTCTATTTGATATTATTTGACCAGTCTTTGCTTGTTTGTCTTTCAGCAAGATTTCTTTTTGAACTGGTTATACCTTCTCAGAATTGTTGTCTTCATGATTCAGGCAGGGTGTACCCATTAACTCTCAATTAAATATTAATAATATTTAATATTTGTACATTTCCTTTTTTTCCAACACACATTATTTCTTGTTGCACATTTGCCTTTCTTAAAATTCCCTGAATACATATTTTAAAAATTGTCCCTTCAATCATTTTTGAGGGAAGGATTGTTCTATGTCTTGCCCTCCAACCCTTTTCCCTTCAAAGTAATAGGCCAATTTGGCACATTAGTCTTTACCTTTTGTGTATACTTCTATTTTTGCCATTTAACAAAAAAATCTCTTTAGCAGGTTTGAATGCCTTTGAGTCACGGAACTGAGATCAAAGACTAATCCATTAGTTGCCTCTCAGAATTGCCCTTGCCTGAGAGAGACTCACATAAAGTTGAAAACTAACCTTGGCAAAATGTGTTGACTTCAGAGAGACTAATTTGGAAAGTATGTCATATGCCCAGAAGTTCTTCATTTGTTTTTTACTTAGCCAATCTTGCTAAATAATCACATAAATTATATAAACAATTGTGTATCTTTAATCTTGTTTGTTTTGTGTATTGCCTTACAGTTCTTGGAGTAATTTTTCCCTTGAAAAACTGAAAGTCACTTCTATTGATGATCGGAGATCATTAGTGGACTTTTAGCTTAGCTGCTGATTTTTAAAAATGCTTGAAACCCATTGATTTTCTGTTTTAAAATTTAAAATACTAAACCAATTCCTCACCATGCAGTGCATGCTTGGGGCCAATTCCCAAGCAGCCCACTGGGTTACAAGTATCTCAGACAGGACCTTTCTAACTGACAAATCTCATTGGGACCCATTTCATGATTTGTTCCAATGCAGATCTCAACTAGCTCCAGTGGCCTGGGAGGGTATGAAGACCGTGCCGCCTCTCTATTCTCAGGCCTGCGCAGGAATCCTGACAAAAGCCAAAGCCTGAAAGTTCTCCCTTTCTCCATCCTGGAGATAGCAGAGACATCTCTGGGAAGTTCATAGGGGCCCCCTTTGGATTTAACCCACTGCTCCAGTGCCCTGGAAACTTCCTCCAATAAACCTTTTCAGTTCCATTGCTAAACTGCTGGGTTGCGATTCTTGACAGTACAGAGCTTGCCCACGTGCTCAGGGTTTAGCTAATCGCCATATTTGGGGTTGGGAAGGAATTTTGGCAGAGGCCCTGGGGGTTTTTCGCCTTCCTCTGCAGTGTGGGGCACGGGTCACTTGCTGGAGGATTCTCTGCACCTTGAAGTCTTTAAACCATGATTTGGGGACTTCAGTAGCTCAGACATAAGTTAGGGCTTTGTTACAGGAGTTGGTGGGTGAGATTCTGTGGCCTGCGTTGTGCAGGAGGTCAGACTAGATGATCATAATGGTCCCTTCTGACCTTAAAGTCTATGAGTCTATGAGTCTGAGATGAGCCAAGCCACAAGCTGCATGAGACACAGAGGTGCACCTCCTCAGTATGGGTTGCTGTGCCTAGGACCACTGCCCAAACAGCGCACTAGATTACAGAGGCCTCATTTGCATACACTTGCTAACCCACCAACTGCACTACAACTTGCTAGTGTTGCAACAGTTGTAATTTAAACCCGCAAGACCAGACCTGTAGGATGAAAAATGGAAGGTGAAAACCTGTATGAGAGTTTGCCAGTTTTGCCATATTGCAAACATCCCTTCCAAACTCCAGGACTGTAATGCAGCCTAGGCACTGGTATTGAAGGAAATTAAGAATACTAGTTCAAGAAGAGGAGGAGTGGGATCTTCAAAGGATTACATGCCTTACAGCAAACTGTAGCAACCTCCAGCTCCTCCAGGGAAGACCCTATCACCCGACCCCATTACCACCCTTACCATCCAATGGCTGTAGAGGTGGGCAGGAAAGGGATTGGAAGGGAAAAAACAAAGAAGCAGCTCTCTCCTCAACACATGCTGAAACAAATGAGAGGGGGAAGGGGAAGCAGAGGAGCACATGAAGCATTGCCCTAGCTGATCCTAGTTGTGATCTTTTCCACTCTACCCATCTGAGGGTGAGTCCACTACACCTGGCCTCATCAAAACTGCACTCTAGCTAGTGAGCTAAGTAATTGATCAAATTTGCTCATATGTACCAAATATAATATTTACCTATATGGGAGTCAATCCAAACAAGATTTTTTCTCTCTCATGCATGCACACACATGTGTGCGCCCACATACACAAAACAAAATTGACTCCCATGGAATATTTCATCACAAAAGACAGGGAGTTGGCTGAAAAAAATTATGTACCATGGGAGAGTTACAACTGAAACTACATCTCAGTCTTGGCTACAGAATTTGCTATTGGCAAACATAATAGGTAAGGTTCATTTGAGGCATTACAGTTTATCCAATGCTTTTCTTGTGAAATGGTTGTAGTGAAACTGTTACTGCAGATTTATAGTATGGCATGGGTACTTAACCAAAGAAAAGTAATGATCATATCCATTTTGACTCTTATTTGTCAGTGAGCATTTCTTGATAGGACCAAGTTGTTGTGGCTCAATATTCCTTAAATTTGATATATTGTCCTTGGATTTATGGAAAGTTTTTATAGCTCTATTTATACTTCAGATTTATTCACATCTTCACGGATATCATTACTAGGCAGCTATGGTGAAACTAGCCTCATTGTTGAGAAAAATAACCTATTTGGTTTCTTCATGGTGCATGTTAATAAATGGAGAACATTTATATTTCATCATAGATGGACCTAATTCTGATCTCTGTTGACACGTAAATCCAAAGTAACTTGATTGAGTTTGATAACTGAGATCAGAGTTTCATGCGGTCTTGTATGATATGCATTTCTTGAGCAGACTGATTACTAATCATGTAAAAAAAACTAATTTGTTCAGAAATTGGTGAATTTTAGGTGTACTTTTCTATCAGCTATTTTTTTCTGCAAAAGACCTTTTAGACATAATTAAAATTTAACTTCTTGTATTGTGTTGTAACCAACATCTCATTATTTTCACATATTATACGACCTACTGTTGATGTCTGAAGAGTGGGCCAAACTTGTCCTTAAAGTCAATGGCATTGTAGGAAAATGAACATAAAACATGGCTCAGTTAATTTTAATGTGTAGGCAACTACATTTAGTAAAAATAGTTACTGGATTAAATGCTCTGGGGGTCAGTGTTCAAGGAAGGACGTGACAGATAAGTAACTTAAGAGAGTTCTAATACAAAAAGGAGCAACAATTTAAAAACAAGATTATCTTTCATGGCATGCTATAGGTTTTTGGATAAAATGGTTAGACTGGTTTTCCTACACCATTTTCTCTGTGTGGGCTTTCCATTTAGTGATCCCATTTTCTATTATTCAGAACTAAATTGCCAAATTGCTGCAACACAAGTATGAGCTAGAAGTCACTTTTATACTGAAGCCAACTCTCCAGGAGGAGTTGGAAAAGAAATTCACCTAAACAAAACTCACTTCCCTCACAAAAAATGAGAAATCAGGCTTTATGCATATGAAATTCAAAGAAGGTGGGAAGGTGACAAGGCAGAGGGTTGCAGTATACTGCCACTCACTCCCCAACACAAGTTTGCTATTCCATGTCATTGGTTAGAATGGTGGCTGCATTCAACCGTTCCCCTCAACTTTAGTAGGTGTTAAGGTCACAACCTCCATGTAATCGAAGACCCTTTTTCCTTGCTGGACTGCCACCTTCAACATCGCTTTTGATTCTAGTTTGTGCAGAACACACAGAGACACACATCCCTCCTCTATCCCCCTCTCATGCTGATACACCAGCAGGCCCTTCTTCCCTTTAGCTCCACTGCAGAGATAAAGTGATACACAGAGCTTAGTACAGATCCTCTTCACTGAGGTGAATGTCCCTCTGACAGTTGGGCAAAATTTTTCAAACAAATAGTTTATTCGCCCCAAAATTCAGACTCTGGTCAATCAAACTATTTGCAAATTTGAGACAAATGTGGTGGGGAATAGTTTTGGACAAAACAAACACCTGCCCCTCAAAAAACGGGTGGGGGGGAATAGATTCACAAGGAGCTGAGGTGCCATTCACAAAACAGTCCCCTTCTTTCACCCAATAGCACAGTGATTAGGGCATTTGTCAGGGAGAAAGAAGACCCAGGTTCAATTCCCTGCTTTAATTATTATGTATTTATACAAAGTGCAACAGCATCAACAGGAGAGATTGAGAGCCTCCCCCTGCAAATAGCCAACATGCTGGTAGCTAGGGCACTCACTTGGGAGAAGGGAGACCTGGATTCAAGTCCCTGCTCCAGGGTGGGGATTTGAACCTTGGGCTCCCACATCATAGCTAAGTTCCCTAATCATTGTCCTATCAGGTATAAAGGTGGTGTGGGTGTGGGCGCATGCACTGTTGTCACTGGTGGTTGTTTTTTGGGAGGGTAAATCCAGCCCTTTGTTTCCTTTGCTTTTATTTAAAAAAATGTTTTAAATGCTTGGAAATGAAACAAATTTTTTGTTCACTTTTTCGAGTGGCCAAAAATTTAAAATATTTTGGTTTGATTCAAACTGATTTTTTTCCCCATTTTTCAGAACTGACAGTGAAGCAAAAAAAATCAGTTATTTTCACAGTTATACTTTGCCTCATAGATAGACAGTCCATTAATGAGTAATAATCACTTTGAATGCAGGTTTCTTGGAGGTAATTCACTTACTAGATGAGTAGAAAAGGATAGGCAAGCAACTGCAAAATTTGTGGATGGCGGAACCTCTATGAAATTCTTTCAGTATCTAATTATACTTTAAGGGATAGAGTAAACTGTAATTAAGCCCTTTTACAATTCTGATTTATCACAGAGTTCAGAGGTGTGCACATAGGAAGAATCTCTGTGTGCTAAGAACCTAGACCAATATTTTCAAATGTGTGTACCTGAACTTTGACACCATCCACTCTAAATCGATATTTAGGCACTAAAAGTGGTCTGATGTTTAGAGATACTGAGTTTGCAAACCATCGAAGAAAGCAAGCCACTTAAGCATCCAACGGCCTAAATTTAAATGCCTGTGTTTGAAAATTATGTATTTTGTTCCTAATATATTTGAGAATGTTGTATTTAACCTTTATTTGTAGTATCTGAGAGAGAGCTTGACTCTGAGGTCTAGCCCTGGTCTACGCTACAAACTTATGTTGTTATAACTAAGTCACTCGGGTTTGGAAAATCCACACCCCTGTGCGACACAGTTACACTGACACAGTGTAGATGATGGGGGGACTTCTACTGTTGACATAGCTACCACCTTTCAGGGAGGTGGACTACCTACAAGAAGCTCTTTTGTTGGTGTTGATAATGTCTTCACTAAGCACTACAGCAGTGTGACTGCATTGCAGCACCTCTGTAAGTGTAGACAAGCCCACAATCTTTTCACTGGGACATGGGAAACAGAGAGAATTACTTTACGGGCAGATATAGATATATATAGATATAGATATAGATACGGGCAGGGTGTTTTCAGACTTCATAATTAAATTCAGAGATGCAGCAGATCAAAAGGGAGCGGTACAAAAAGATGTAACAAGAAAATCAGGTACTGATACAAACTAGAGTTTCTCTGTGTAAATGTCTTTCTGAATTAGAATGAGAAGAAGCTCTGTTAATAAGATCAAAAGGTGAGAACAGAGATGAAACCCTCCTTTTAAAGCTAACTATTATAAACCAGATACGAAAGTATTTGAATGTTGTTAGCAGTGTGTTAGAAAAGCAGTGTCTTTGTTCTTCTTCTATAAGAAAAGTACTGGAGCATTCAGAGTTTAAAAGAAATCAATTGTTCCTGGGTGATTTTACAATATTTTTTTCTATTAAACAGTAAATGGCAGCAAGCATTTTGTGTTTTGATCCCATTTTGTCTTTAAAGATAAACACGGATGGCCTCTGTCAGTCCTCAGAGAACTCAGTGGAACACAGTTACTGTAGGCTGCTATATTGGCTGTTGTATAGGATCCCAAGGGGGATCCCAAGTTCTGAAACCTCCTGACGTGCAGTGTATAAATGTAAGTCACTGGCATTTTCACTATATGCCAACACATTTTTTTCCACACTATGTAGCACGTGGGTATAGAATTGCAAGGTGTAAATTTAAGGGTCAAATTCAGAGCTGATGAGAAAGTCAGTGTAAGTTGGTTTAAAATATCTGTTGAAAGAGCAGAACCTGTACTTTATTTTACCCCATTCACCCACTCTGTACATAAGTTACTGGTGTGTTACAGCTTACTGCTGTGTAACTTGCCCCATCTTTTATGTCACCAGAATTTTGCCCAGAATGTTTGTTTTTCCTTTAAGGACTATACTTGAGCCGTGTTGAATTTGTACATGTTTTCCATGGAATTAATTAACACGGCTTGTAGCCTTCTCTTCTTCACTGAAATTTTATCGTCTATTTAGGGTCTAATCCAATTCCCATTATAATCAACAAAAACCTCCTATTGATTTCATTGGGCATGGGTTCAGGCTCCTTCTTTGCAACAATTTCCAATTTGGAATTACAATGTAGAAGATATCATAGATTGTATGTTGGGAAAGAGAGATCTTAGTTCATTATCAGCCTTCAATTTTGGACCTTGCTGTGATGAATGAATATGAATTAATCACTAGCCTGGTTACCAAGGGACCAGTAATCATGATCTAATTACATTCAATATGGCAAAACAGAGGACAGTTCCTAGCAGTATATACTTGTGCTTCAAAGTGCCTAACTTCTCAAACTGAGGAGAATTATTAATGAAGTTATTAGGGAAAAAAATTCAGACAGAAAAATAAGAATGACCTCTATTAGGAGTTATTTAACAAAGTGTTTACTAGATAGCCAAAAAGGCATGATTCAACAATCAACAAAGAGAGTAACTTTAGCCTAAAGTCC
Organism: Dermochelys coriacea; assembly: GCF_009764565.3. Lineage (NCBI taxonomy): Eukaryota > Metazoa > Chordata > Testudines > Dermochelyidae > Dermochelys > Dermochelys coriacea. The sequence continues at coordinate 201,823,378 of NC_050069.1, forward strand.
ATCTTGGTTCAGTGGCAAAATGAAGGCTGCAATTAAAAATAAGGAGGCAACATATAACAAATGTAAACCAGGGGAAACAGATAGCAATCAATATAAATTAGCAATCAATATAAATGAAAAGTTATAAAGTGTAGAAAAGGGAAGCCGAAGACATTGTGGGAGACTCCATGGATGACTATGCTATGGACAATAAATAGTTTTTTTAAAGTATATTAAGAATAAAAGAAATCCTGGCAATGTTATAAGCCCATTACTAGATGGAGATGATAAAACTGTCAATAGTGATGCTGAAAAGGCAAAAGTGTTCAATAAATATTACTGTAGTATACTTGAAAAGAAGCAGGATGATGTACTATGCCTATCACTTGAAGTATTTCCCAGTCCATTAGTAATCAAGGAGAATATTAAAAGCTACTCTGGAAATCCATTTTTACATCAGAAGGCCCAGATAACTTGCCCCCAAGAGTCCTAAAAGAGTTGACTGAGGGTTCTCTGGCCCCCAATGTCCATTTTTAATACATTTTGGAATAACAGGGACATTTCAGAGGACTGGAAGAATGCTAATGTACCAATAAACAAATGGGCATGCTGAATGACGCAGGTAACTATAGGCCAGTTAGCCTGACATCAATCCTGGGAAAAATAATAGAAAAGCTGATATGGGATTCCATTGATAAAGAATTAAAGCATAAAATGAATAGATTTCAAAGCCATAAGGGACCTTTGTGATCATCTAGGCTGACATCCTGTATATCGCAGGAGGCCAGACTAGAACACAATTAATGCAATCATCATTATTTTATAGTAAATATGTCTTGACAAACCTGATTCCATTTTTTGAGATTGCAAGTTTGGTTGATAAAGGAAATAGTGTTAATATAATGTAATTGGACTTCTGTAAGGCATTTTGATTAAGAAACTAGAAAGATACAAAATCAACATGTCGCATATTAAACGGATTATAAATGGGATAACTGATAGATCTCAAAATGTTGTTAACATTATGAATCATAATAGAGAGAGGGTATGTTTCTAGTGGGGTGCCACAAGGATAACTTTTGGCCCAGTACCATTTCATATATCTATCAAAGACCTGAAAGAAAACATAAAATCATTACAGATAGTTTGAAGATGACACAAACAATGGAGGAGGAGTAAATAATGAAGAGGATGGGACACTGATATGGAGCAATTTGGATCATTTGGTAAGCTGGGTGCAAGTAAACAATATATGTTTCATTATGGCCAAATGTAAATTTATGCATCTAGGAACAAAGAATGTAGGCAATACTTCTAAGATGGGGGGACGGGATTCTACCTTGGGAAGTAATGACCCTAAAAATTATATCGGGGGCATAGTGGATGAATAACTCAACTATGTTGTGGCCAAAAGGTTCAATATTATCCTTGGGTGTATAAACAGAAGAGTAGTGAGTAGGAGTAGGGAGGTGATTTGACTTCTGGGTACAGCATTGGTGAGGCCACTAGTGGAATATTACTTGCAATTCTAGTGTCCACATTTTAAAAAGGATATTGAACTGGAGATGGTGCAGAAAAGAGACACAAAAATGATTTAAGGAATGAAGAAAATGCCTTATTGTCAGAGACATAGAGTTCAATCTGTTTAGTTTATCCAAAAAGAGATTGAAAGATGACTTAATGACAGTGTACAAGTATCTTCCACAGGGAGAAAATACTGGGTAGAAAAAGCTTTTTAATCCAGTAGAGTAAAGCACAATAAGAACCAATGATTGAAAGCTGAAGCCAGAGAAATTTAAATTAGAAATCAGTGAAGGTGATTAGCCATTGGAAGTGGTGGATTCTCCATCTCTTGCTGTCTCCAAATCAAGACTAGATGCCATTCTGGAAGATATTATCCAACACAAATTATTGGGCTCAATACAGGGGTAACTGGTGAAATATAGGATATATAATATCTGATATATAGGAGGTCAGACAGATGATCTAATAGTCCCTTCTGGCCTTAAACCTTATGAATCTATGCATAAGGGGGCCCCTATAAATCTGAATCCTTTGTCCTCCAGGATGGACCACAACCTGCCTGAACAGGGACTAGTGGTCTGAGAAGCAAGTAAAGGCCCAGTCTGATGAAACAGAAGTGGAGGTGAATTTCTCATTAGTCCAACTAATATTCTTATGTGGATGGCCCCTGTCACTGCCACCCGAAGGAATGGACAACGTTACAGTCTAGGAGCAATGGCACTTGGATAGGGCCAGTGGGTTTGTCTAGGGCCATAAATTGCCTTAACCCAGTTCTTGTCTGAAATGGTTATGGATCTTTTTAAAAACATTTTTTCTATAACATGAACCCTGAATAAGACTTATCACTTCCCGCCATGACTTATTGCTTATATTATTATAATATCTCTAACAAATTGTGATCAATAGACATGATCAAAGAAGCTTCTGCATTAGTCATATTATTCATTCTGATTTATCATCTTAAACCCAATCAAATACCTGAATGGGTCCCTTAGTGGAATAACAAGCAGAGCCAGTGCCTGAAATGTTGAATTAAGTTTTTTTTTAAAGGCACTGTAATAAACATCACTATTCATGAAGAAAAATGTGACCTTTCATTTGAAATATATCTATGTCCAGACTGTAAACTAGTATCAGTATAAAATTTAAGCCACTTGGTTTCTACACATAAATGCATATTGGTTCTATTCATAGTTCTTAAACCTCATATTTGGAAAATCCTAGCTACTTACACATAAGGTTTGCTGCAAGTACTGTTATTGAACTGATAAAGTCTGCATGGCTAAGCTTCGTAAAGGCTCTCCACATCAAAAGGAGAGTCTTTGTTTATCTCTAGAAAATGCTTTTATAAGAGGTTCTGGATAGTCATTTCCAATAGAGAATGGACTAGTTGATCAGATAGCAGCTAAACTAATGAAAAGCATCATGGAAGTGACAGGAAGATTAATTAAGTTCCTCCAGTTGTATTCATGTGTGGCAGTACAGAGTTCCTTTGGGTACTGTGCAGTTAAATGGTATTCATGGTGACAAATACTGCAGATTTCTAGAAGTGACACTTCTGAGTCAAGGGTAAAAAGCACATTTGGTAGTTTTATCCAGTGGAAAAAGATCAGAACAGAGATGAGCTACTATGATAGTTAAACACACACACACAAACACAGCACTCCCCTTTAATTGAACCTCAGGGGTTTAGTTAGGAATTACAAAATCTATGTTATTTTGTAGTAAAAATGCCATATGTCTTAAACTATTCCAGATGGCTTCAAAGTAAAAACAAACCAAACTTCTAGCCAATGTATTAAGTGTATTTGACTTCAGGCACACATTTATGCACACTTGGAAACACTTCCAATTACTTTTGGATTCTTGAAAAATTGTGGCTTAATTATTCTTCTTTCTGCACTGTTGTTGTTATAGCATAAATAATAATAAAATGTCCATTATCCCCATCCACAATTTGCTTAAATTCTACTCAGTTTACCTTGTAGAGGTTTTTTTTTTCATTTTTCAAAGGGAGACAGAGATTCCGTGTGATTTGGGCTGCTGCTTCCATTTTGTTTTCAGATTCAACACAGTACATTTCTGTTGCTCATGGTTGTCTGTGCACAATAGATGAAATCTATTTTGAGAAAAATTGGAACCCTCTCAGGTGCATGAGAACTTTTAACCTTCTATATGAGACACACAAACTGATAATGTTGTGTCACTGGTGTCTTTTGTTGCACGTTATTACATTTCTGCCAAAAAAGAGTCCCTGGATGTGCTTAGGCACTCACCTTAAAAAAAAATAAGTGTGGTAAATCTATCAGATTGAAATTCCTCAAAGCTAACCAGTAAGAATCTTGATATAAATCTATTATTGGTTGCTTCCTGGGATAATTCAAAACCAGAAGTGTGGTTTCCAGGAATCAGTAGGCACATTAATTTTATTAAATATTAATCAATGTTTGCAGTAGACATGTCTGCAAGTAGTTTTAGTTCCCAACATGGAGGCAGAATGTAAAGTAGTACTAAAATGTGTGTGAAAAGAGTGGGATCAAAGTTAAAAAACAGGATGGTAGAGCATATACCTTACCAAGGGCTGCACTGTGGCTTTGGTCCTGAGCATAGGGGTGGGCCACCCCAGGAGAAACACAGGGCACAAATTATGTCTTTGGGAAGTACAATTCCCACCCTACTTCTCCCTTATTCTAGGCAGGTTGTAATATGCTGCTGACCCATACCTGCAGGAAATTTTAACACCTCTGTGCCAGCTCAGCTCTGCTGGTCTACGTATCAGAAGGGAAGAACCCAGGGTTTTCTCTACCTGCCCACTAGCTTATTCCTGCATGCCCAGACACCTGGTCCGAGTAGTGCACTCACAGGCATAAGGAAGGTTCTTACTTTATCACCCTGCAAAGCTCTGTGCAATAGAGTCCTAAATGCTTGTCCTAAAACACCAATCACTGAATGTTAAAATTACCACACCAAATCCTGTTTTCTTTTGCAGCTGTGCAATTCCATTTTGGGATCAGAATTTGGCCTATGTTTATTGGAGCTCTGATGCTTTCTGCGATTTTTTGGGAATTACACATGTGATGAAAGCATGATTTGGCCTGAAGTATGTGAATTTGGGCTATGGAAGCTTGCCAGAAAGAAATATTGCATTTCTTTCACTCTTCCCTTGCATCTGCTCTATAAGGGAAATTCAAAGTTACTTAAATAAAATATCCAGTTCTCTTATGGCTCTTTTTGATTATAGATTTTCTTTGTTTATACAACATACAATAACTGGAATGACAGTTTTAACACATTAGAATATAAAAGTGAAAATAATCATCCAAACTGTGTCTGTACTGAAGATGAGCTTTAAAAGGGACAAGATCCTCTGGTGGTGTAAATCAGCAAGGTTCCAGTCACTTAAACAGAGCTACAGTGTTTTATGCCAGCTGAGGATCTGGCCCAAGATACATGACAATTTACGATGACACAGGTAGCATTGCACATTCAGCAGCTGTTTAGAATGAAGAGGAGATGGCTTCTGTGACGGCAACTAAGATGCAAATGCTACTGCGTTGATCTGGCCCTTTAACTATTTGGGCAGTCTGTACTTACCAGATGCAGTGCCTCACTTTTGTTTGTCCCTGTTCGTTGCCAGAAAAATAAAGCTACCGCAGCAAATAGCTGTGTTACTATCAGCTTCCCCTACATCTATAACCTTTGCTGTTAGGTCTAAATTTAGCAGCTACCTCTACCTTCCTTGGTGTAGAGGGTCCTCCTCAGCATGCTCAGTGTAGTTTTGCTGTGCAAGATGGAGGCTGGATTTGCAAACTCCTGTAACCTAGAGCTCTGCAGAGATGTTTGGGGAGAGGCAAGGCTAGGCCAAGAGTAGAGTTGAAGGTTTTGCCATTGGATAGATCCTCTGGTCTTTTTTATCCCCACTAAAGTGAGGTATGTGAGGGCTGCAGAGACTGCCCTTGAGTAAGTCTGCTGATGATCTGTGAGGATTATTTGCCCCTCCTCCAAAGATGTCACCACTTCTTATCTGAAATACTTGGACTGGACATCAGGAACCACATTTTCTGCTAGAGGTACAGAAGAGGTATTCCCTTGTACAAAGAGGCAGCAAATGAGTGAGTGAGAATGACTGTATAGCCTGGTGATTAGGTCACTCCCTGTAGGAGGTGGGAGACTGAAGATCAAGTCCCCGATCTGGTGAATATTTAATTATTTATACATAGTGGGAAAGCTTCAACAGAAGAGGCTGAAAGAAGCCTATGCCAGAATATCCCATACCTCACTGATCAGGATCCTTGCTTACAAAATAGTAGACTCAAGTTCAAATCCCTGTTCCGCAGAGGAGGGGAAATTGAATCTTGGTTGCCCACATTCCAGGTGGGTGCTTTATCCACTCGGTAAAGGTTGTAAAGGAGGCTCCCATTACCTCCTTCTTACCTTTTGTGAACCTAGCCCTTTGTTTCTTTTGCTTTTGTATCAAAAAGTGCCTGGAAACACAATGAAATGGTTCATTTTGAATCAACCAAAACATTTTGTTTGACCCAAAATAGTTTTTTGTTGACTTTTCAATTTGCCCAATTTTTTGAAACACTTGGGTTTTGCTTAAGTCAAACGGAATCTTTTTTTCTTGATTTTTTTTTCAGCTCCGCCAGAGGAAAAAATAGTTATTCACCCAAGTTTAGCCATGACCCTTATACACCTCTTTTGCCAGGACCTTCTTGTCATGAAATTCATATCATGGCCCTTCCCTTCCTTCAGTCTGCACTCAATTCTTTTGACCTTTGTGGCGGTAGCATGAAACCCAGTCAAGTCTTGTACGGGGTGTAGAGTTCCCTTGCATGCCTAGTATATAGCCACCATCTACAACAGAACTTTGTTTGGCTCCTTTGATGCTAGAATAATTTCACCCTAAGTGATTGGACCTCATAAAAACTAAACTTAGTGTGGAGGTTTTAAGGATAAGAAGTGGAGATTTAAGTAAATTATACCATTAATGATCTGGATGATGGGATTAATTGCACCATCAGCAAGTTCATTGATGACACTAAGCTGGAAGGAGAGGTAGATACACTGAAGGGTAGGGATAGGGTCCCGTGACATAGACAAATTGGAGGATTGGGCCAAAAGAAATCTGATGTGGTTCAACAAGGACAAGTGCAGAGTCCTGTACTTAGGACAGAAGAATCCCATACATTGCTATAGGCTGGGGACCAACTGGTTAAGCGGCAGTTCTGCAGAAAAGGACCTGGGGTTTACAGTGGACAAGAAGCTGAATGAGAATCAGTGTGTACTTGTTGCCAAGAACACTAACAGCATCTTGGGCAACATTAGTAGGAGCATTGCCAGCAGATTGAGGGAAGTGATTATTTCCCTCTATTTGGCACTGGTGAGGATATATCTGGAGTATTTTGTCCAGTTTTGGTCCCCCCACTAGAGAAAAGATGTGGGCAAATTGGAAAGAGTCCAGCAGAGGGCAGCGGAAATGATTAGGGGGCTGGGCACATGACTTATGAGGAGAGGCTGAGGGAACTGGGCTTATTTAGTCTGCAGAAGAGAAGAGTGAGGGGCATTTGATAGCAGCCTTCAACTATCTCAAGGAGAGTTTCAAAGAGGATGGAACTAGGCTGTTCTCAGTGATGGCAGATGACAGAAGAAGGAGCAATGGTCTCAAGTTGCAGTGGAGGAGATCTAGGTTGGATATTAGGAAACACTATTTCACTAGGAGGGTGGTGAAGGTCTGGAATGGGTTACCTAGGGAAGTAGTGGAATTTCCATCCTTAGAGCTTTTTAAGGCCTGGATTGACAAAGCCCTGGCTGGGATGATTTAGTTGGGGTTGGTCCTGGTTTGAATAGGGGATTGGACTAGATGACCTCCTGAGGTCTCTTCCAACCCTAATCATCTATGATTCTATGATATCTGTCATCCTCTTTCCTGTGGAATGAAAGCATTTATCCCATTTGATCCCACTATAATGAGATAAACACATCAGTGTATTTTCCTTTGTTATTTTTAGTTTATTTTTATTTATTTATCTTAAATGTATTACTAGTGAAAGATGCCATACTGGCAATACACAAAACTAATATCCTTTACTGATCCACAGAACAGACTTGGTACGTACAGAGGTACGGACAGTGCAGCCTCCCAATGCTGCTAATATGCATCAAATCTAATCTGAGGCATGACCTCTAGGGCAACGGGGTATTTCATTATCTATGTCTTCTGTCTTTCTTTTGGAGACTGCCAACAAAGATGCCAGTTGTCATAGCAGCTATGATCATGTGGGGATCTGTCTATTAGGACCTGGCTTGGGATCACCACATTTGTCATAGAGACAACAAACTAGCCATCAGCTGCTAATGACTTACCAACCTGGACAAGATATTGAGAGCTAGAGGTGAAAGGTTCTTAACCTTATTATAAATCTTTTCTGCCATCAAATTTGTCTCACATTGTTATTTATGGGCAGAAATCATAGTTTTAACTCATTTGAGCACAACTGTATTTCTATTTATGATTTCTGGGTTTTTAAAAATGCATTTAGAGGGAAACTAAGCTTCATACAAGACTTGGATGGAAACATCTATTTAACCTCATCCTACAAAGTGCCAGCCACCTTCATATCCCATTGAGGTCCATGGAAATTGAAGGCATTCAGCACCCTTCTGGATTGTGCTCTGTGAGGAAAATATGTTAACAATATATGTGCTGTCTTTCCCCACCTATTATATAATAGACCATATTATGTCTCCGAGTGCATTTATTACACACACACACCGCCAAAAAGTATAAGATTTAAGACTTTTTTTTTTGCAAGCTCAGATTAGTTGAACCAGGATATTAGAACACCCCAATGGGAGCTAGTTCAAGAAAAAAATCTGTTTGTAGTACTCTTAGTACTGATGTCACAGGCACAGCAAGGACATGACAAGGAGGAGTCAGATTACAGTAAGAATGGGCAGTGCAGCATGCAGCCAGAGTAAAAGCTAAATCAGACCGGGATTGTATCAGGGATAAGACTGCCTGCAAAGCACTCCTCCTGAGGAGGCACACTACTCACTCACTCACTGTTCCTATGCTGGGAAATTTCCACGCAATGTAGAATGGAAGAGCTCCTTTTTACATGTCAGCCCTGTGAAGGAGCTAATGCTGAATACACAGTGGTGGGGTTCTGACTGCATGATTAATGAGAAACATCATGTATTTTGGTAAGTGTTAACTATGACGATGTAATTCTGCTTCTGCTCACATCTTAGCAATAGGAATAATTATTTAAAATTTTAGATACAAGAACATTTCATACTGGCACGCACCTAAAACTGACAACTAGAAAATCACATTGGTTGTGCAGTTTAAAAAGGAACCTATTGTCTTAGAAAGGATTCTGTTTGAATGGGTTATGGCTTAGTGTTAGCTGCTGAAAAAAATGAACTTGCCCTACAGTTTGTCTTAAATGAACTTACGTTTCGTATGCTCAGGGGGGATGAAGAATTGTTATGAAGCATGGGAAGTTACAGACAAACTTAATGAAATATATAAGCTATTATTGCATGGTTTATGATTTGAAGTCTCAGTAAGTATTAGGTTTTCATTCAGCATTTAGCTCTAAGAATTCTAAGACTGAAAGGAGAAACAGTGCTTTATTTGCAATGGTATGTTTACCAAGTACTCTGCACTTTGCAGATCACAGCAATGGGGCTGGCTGCTAGCATATCATGAAATACATGTTATTTTAAGCCTTTAGAGGTCTCAGAGCTGTTAAATATTTGTGCAGAGTTTAGTTTCGTGGCTTGATGGAAATCTTCCTTAGGTTTGCAGCTGAACTGGCTGCATACCCTAAAAACATGCTGGATCTTGGATGTGTGTTACTAATGTAGTGCTGCAATACAGTGTGGGGATGTACAATCACACTGTAATACTGCAACTTAATGGTGGAAAATATTTTTTTAAATGTGATGAAAGGGAGGAAAATCCTATTCTTTTATATTTGAAGTCTTATGCAACATTGGTATTAATGTATTGCTGCACAATATCTATTAATGAACAGAACTGGAGGATTTCTGGGACATTCAGCAGCTTTCTCTGTTTCCATAAATATTAAATCAACAGTTCACGTTAAGCTTAAAGAAGTATTTCTTTGATTGACTGTGAGAACTATACTGTACACAGTAGTGTGTTTTTAGTGTAGCCATTATTTCCTAATTTTCTTTACCGTCCTTAAAAATATACGGGGAAGGGCCCCCAACTTATTTACTAAAGTTGAAATCCATCAGTTGCCTTGAAGGCAACTGTGATTTTGCTGTAAATTGTCATATTAGAAAAGATATTTTAAATTACTGGCAGAAATAGCCCCTTCAAAGATTAATTTTCTCTAATATGTCCTCAGAAGAGTGAGAAGAGATCACTCATGTACATTGGCTGAACTATTGTTTATGTCATAAACATTTTAGGTTTGAGTGAATTGGATAATTTTGGTTGTCTCTTTATGATTAAAAATAACTTGGCATTAGGATTTGCTTTATTTTTTTATTTGGCTTGTTTTTATATCACTGCAAGTGTTCGATGTTTTCTTTGCAGTAAGCTTTGCAACGATTGCCTGCTTAGTTGTGGTAAGACTTTCTGGTTGACTATAGCTGTAAGAGTTAGAAGTATTGGGTAGAGGTCCGCTGTACTATCTTAAATTAAACTGTATCTGCTGTTTTAATGACATTTTCATATCTATGTAACATGGGTCAGTTATTGTTTGCTAATGTTTTGCCATTCCAAACTGGGTGTACTGCTCAGTGATTCACATGGTAATTTGTTTAATTGTGTAATTCAGGTTTTTAATGGGGAAAACTGAAATGTGACCTGTTTCATTCTGAGGGTTCAACTAAAGTTTCTATTATGCAAGTTTTCAGTATGCTTTGTTTGGCCTGAAACTTCAAGTAGCATTAGTATAAAATTGGCTTCCTATTTTCCTTCTTTTGGGTAACAACCCATGCTCTAGGCGGAAATGACACATTCATCTGCAGCTATGCTAGGCTCTTACTCCAACTGTCAGAAACCTAAAAGTTCATAATCTCACCAGCCCTAGTAGAATATTGTACTGGTACTAAGCAGTACTGCACAAATACAAGTGAAGGCAGAGCAGTGTGCATCACACACACACACTATGACCTAAAATTGAACCTTGTGCTCTATCCACCATTTATACAAAATATACATTTTATAGTTTATGCATAATTTACTGTAGTATTTTTTTAAATTTTGCTTCCAACTTTTTTTTTAAATCTTTCTTGCGGCTGTTTCGTTTTGAATATCTGTTAGTGTGATGTTAATCTACTTTCAGACTAAAATAAGGGAAATAACCCTTCCCGGATTGCAGGTGTGTATGTACATGTTTTACTTGCTTCATTAGGCCTAATTGGTGCTGAAGTAAGGTAGCATGATGGTAGAGCATGCCCTATGTTGGGTGCCAAGTAAATATTAAAATAATTACCATGGAAAAAAAAATCTAAATCCTTTCCCTCTGGAAATACGATTTTTACATAGTAAATATCCAATGATTGAAATAAGCCTATATGAAGCACTCTCTCTAAAGTTCTCTTCAGTCAAAGCCAGGTTACTAAATGCAGAAGAAATTAATAACTGTGCACTTTGCTATATTTAAACCTGCAACCCAAGAAAATTTTGTGTAGATATTGTGTATATAGAGCCACTACACAGCGTAAAACTTAGCTTTCAAATGATCGAACTAATGGACGCTGTTAATGACATAAGCTTCACTCTTTCCTTCTATTGGAATTTCAATACAGTGATTTCAGGAACTGTTATTTTTCACTCGCTGTGCTGTGATATAGAGTTCACTGTTCAGTCCCTGTGGATACTTTTGTTACCTATTCTACTGACTGTGCATTCAACATTTTGAGTTGAATATGAATTGTGGAATTAAAATAAAAAAACCTGACAGTGTATTTGGAGTTTGTGGAAACCAAATGAAAAGAATAAATACCCGTGAAGTATTTTGTAACTAAATATTTTACACTGTTTAAAAAAAACTTTTGCCAAAGATGATTATCCTATTAATAATTTAGCAACCGATAAAAGTCTCTGCTGTGAACCTTCTGCACAGATTAGAGAAGAGAGACTGTGGGTGGTTGTCAGTGTCACAGAGCTGATGTTGCAAAGTGGTAACAGAGGATCTGCTCCAGTTCTGTGCCGTAATTTCTGGTTAAGGCAGAAGCATTGTTATGACTGACAGATTATTTGCTCCTGTATGCCAAGTCTGTTTTAAAAAAAAAGTCCCAGTTTAGGATTGCTACCACAGTTCAGCTCCCTCTTTTAGCACCATGCATTTATATCACCCCAGCATGATGATATGGGCCAGTGAGTAGAGCCTGCTTATTTTTCAGCACCATTGTAATGGTCATTGTTGCTGCTGGTTGGGTCAAAATATATATTTGGAGCAAGACTATTGGGTCGAGATGTGATGTGAAGTTCATTCTTTGCAGGCAGGAGATGAAGCTGGCAGGAGGGCATTTTAAGAGGGTTATACATGGTTGTGAGCTAGCAGCACATTACATGATTGTCAACCTATGAATACGCTGCAGTGGTATTGCAGTTCAGGGACCGTGAACACTGTTTCTGAGAATCCAGTAAACCTGCAAAGGAACGGAGGGAAAGATTTTTAAAACAGATTAACAAAAACTTTAATTAAAAATAAAAAATTGGAACATTTTGCAGTGATGTGTGCCTGATTGAGGGTGGAGGTAATATTCTATAGGGGTAAAATTAATAAATAAAAAGAACAAATAGAAAAAAATCCCTAATTCTAGGCAACCTGAAATTCCATCACATATCTGTTTGCGCATTGGCTGTTTCCAGGTGCAGTTTTATTTTCCAGCTAACATAGTAGTATTTTGTCTGCATTGACGATACAACTCTGAGTATCACTTTTTACACCTGGAACAATTTCTTGAAAGAGAAATTCATATTGGATGAGTCATGAAGGAAAAAATGCTCCCTAAATCTCTCAGGCTCTTTAAAGAAAATACATATTGTAAAAATGAAATAAATCTTTCACAGCAGTTTTAGTGAAAACATTTTAACAGTTGCCAATTTGTTTTTAGAAGGTTGTGATGTATATGCTAGATTACATATAGCAGAGTCCTCCTTCACTAGTTCTGTTTATCTTTATGTAAGGAAGGATGAATCAGTGAGCATCTTTAAGATCACACTTCTAAAAAATGTTGTGAAAAACCATCGATACTGGGTTATGCACTGCACTGTAGTTTATTACCAGCCATATCCAATAAAAAGTGTAGTTAATATATAAAGAATGGTGAAAATGAAAGAAGAATGTAGTTAAGAGCTGAAGTATAGTCTCCTGAAATCTAAAGAAGCCTTATATTTATACTGAGAACTTTACAGTGTATATGCCTTTACAGTGTACTTGTCTTCTGGAAAGTGAAGTTAATATCTTGAAACTTGAAGAATTAATTAACAAACAAATACATAAAATAATAATAATTATATATCCTGCTAGATACTTACCTAGTGCTGTGGTGTGTTGTATGTCTCCATTCAGATACCATGAAAGCTGGTCGTTAAGTTTCTTTAACTGGTTGCAGTATACTTATGGAAATGTGATGTGTGTGCTATTTGAGAGAGAAGTTCCAAATTCATGAGAAATTGTGGCTCCCAAGGTTATCCCTTTGTGGGTGGCATAATTGTTCCAAGAACAAATGCAAAATTTAAATGAGTGCTTTCTTGCTTCATGAGAGAACATTTGGTCACAGTTGCTTTTGACTGCACCTCCCTTAACAGCAAATGTGTTTGTGTATATTTGCTTTAACTGTGATGAATGGAGTTTTCCTTATTTTGGGCCCAATCATGTATCCTGCTCAGGAGAATCTTTCACTGCTGTTACACAATGCAGGGTCAGACCCATAGCACCCAGCTACCCATCGCTCACTTTTCTTAGTCCTAGCTCTATGTAGGATTCCTAATTTTTTTTCTTCCAAATGATATTTAATGCAAATTCTTTATCATATAATACTTTAAAATAGGAATGGAGCATTTGACTCCAAAATTCTGTTTGAGTCATATGGTTTCTACTTCTATGTATCTGTGTTCAAATAAAAATATATGAAATTTTTATTATATGTCGTAGCCTGTTCACAATTATAGAAATTCTTGCAGTTGCAAAAATGTTGTCAGGTTACAAGAATCCTTTCAAAGCCTCTGGCTCTCATTATGGCAGAGAGAACAGTGATAAAAAGGCAGAAATGTACTTGGACTTTGATCTTGAGAAAGGGAATGTTTCAGTTTGGTATTAGACCATGAAAAGTTCTTAAAATACAGCAAAGGTCATAGAGTCTTTATTTTTAAAAAGGAGTTATTACATATCATTTACTGCAAAGATTAGTTTTGCAACTGAATTTCACAGTTGGTTGGTAGCATTAAGAGAAAATGCAGCATAAGAGGTTGGCTAAAAATATCAAAACCTAAATTGCTGGAGATCCTAGTTGAGTCAAATTGCTAGGGTTGAAAATGGGAAGAAGCTTTGCTCTCTTGCAGCATTAAGTCGTCATATAGCAGAGCCACATACCGTAGGTCAGCCTGTAGTGAACTCAAACAGTGGGTTTGCTGAGATTTTATAGGATATTTCTACAAAATCTATATGGAGCTACAAAATCTAATATATAAAATATTCTAGCTCCATTTAGCACCCATGTCTCTTCATCCCTTTATTGTTCTCTTATCTCTCATTTTGCTTTATCTAAGGCTACCATGATCATAAACATGGCAGGGCAAGATGCTAATCAAGAGAGTTTAGACTCAAGTTCTTGTCAGTGTCAAAGGAAAAACAAACATAATTGCAGTTTGAAATTTGGATTATTAGGGTTATTACTGTATCCTGATAGCATCATGAATACAACTGCCCTGTGTCTGCTTTTTTGCTTAGAAGCTATGATGTTAGTAGCTTCTTTCAAAATTATAGAAATTAAGACTTCTGTAGTAGATGTTTATGGCTTTTAAATAGAGGTGTTTGTTAATTTTTCACTTTCCAGTTTAGTAAGGCAAACAACTGCTTAAAAATATAAGCATTATTGTTATAACATTCTATTCAATCTATTTATTTTTTAAACAACTGGATGGAATGGTCAAATCAGTGGTTTGGAAATTAAGGGAAAACAATTGTCATTGTGGGGTCAGATTCGGATAGTCTTCCTCAAGTTGAGTAACATCACACTCCATGTCCGGTCATATTGATTTCAAAGTCTAGAATCAGAATCCAAGTGTCTTCAAACACAGCTAGAAAAGCTCCTTGGTATTTTATATCTTATGGTACCTTGATCTTGGAGGCAGAGTTATAAGAGACACAATAATGAGATCACCTTGCAGTGTCTCCTTACTCTGTGTATGACCAGTTGATATTTTAGTAGGATGCATCAGAATCCAGAGGCTTTGGCTTATATTGAGAATTTGTATTTCATATAATGAATGTATTCTACTTATAATAAAAGGAAATTGTAAAACATATCATTCTTGTTTTTGTTCATAACACAATGTAGATCACAAAGGGCTACTTTGGGAGGAGAAGTCCTTCCTAGTATTATAAAAATGTGCTTTACCAAGATGTGAACAAACAAAGCAATGGTTGAGTTTAATTTAATGTTTGATTTCTACTCTATCAGTGTTTGCATTTTTTTTCTCTTGTCCTGAAAACTACAGAAGCAGATTCCAGATTGTTCAAATGTTACAAGCCATGGAATTATTGCTCAGTTTCTTTTGTTCTTGTTGACCTTGTTTAGTCACAGTTTGTTTACTGTGGAGTGCAGTAACTTATGAGGACAGAAGGAAATAATGGCTGTTTTTTCCAGTACTGTTACCCATCATTGTGTTAGGGATCAATATTTAAAAAAGCAGAACCTTGACAAAATCTGCAGTTGTAAATGCACAAGGGAGAAGAAAAATAAGACTAGCCTTGGCACCACAGTTGAGATCAGTGCTCTTCTTCCTAAGGCAAGACATTTTTCACTAAAGACTGTATTGTCTGTATAGTCCAATGTTTAGCAAATGAGTTTTTGTTTGCCAGTATTTACCTGTGAAAGTCAATCCGCAAACCTTCTCTCAGGACCAGCCACTTATCAGAAGCATTTAGTCTGTCCGATATGTGACTATCCTATAGCAAGCACAGTGCACCTTTGTTTTCATATTATTAGTGATAAGTGGTGCTGCTAGAAGCAGCCAGTTCTTCAACAGTATGGGTTATGTGAACTTGTCTGCAGCTAACAAGCATTAAAAACAGCAACAACCCCTCCTCAGTACAGCATGTGTTGTTTTTGGTAGCCATAGTTTCAGCTATAAAGAATAATACTACTTCTACTACTACTACTACTACTACTAATACTACTACTAAAAAATAATTAAAAAACACACCTAAAAGTTCTCAGAAACGCACAGCTTACTCTTGCAGTTTACAGGTCCAGTAAAGATAAATTCTTCCAAGCCAAACAGGCTGTAGAATATGGAGTGTGTTTGTGTATGTGTGTGCCACAAAGTATTTTCATACTGTTTTCTCTGTCTGTCTGAAGGAATGCCAGGCAGGCAAGTATCGGTGCCCTAGGGATATTTTTATGGAATATTTTCAATACCCTGTTACACATTTAGCACCAAGACATGAAGTAATAATTTGACAAACATTGTTATACTAAACCTGACCACAAACTCTATACCCTGCAATACTGAATGTTTAATCTATCATGCCACATGTGGTAGTGTGTCTTTACACTAACCACATAATAATATTTCATTTATATTGGACCAAATCCTGACAGGAGCCGAGTACTTGCAATTCCTATTGGCCATTACAATATGGTATATATACTCTCCCTTTCTTTTTCTGAGAGACCATGAACTAACTCCTTTTTTTAAATGAGATTTTTAAACCTCTTTTTATTTCAGATGACTACTGATTTTAATTTATAATTTTTATAGTGATTTTAACTGCTGCTTTGATCTTGTATGTTTTTAGTCTTGGACTGAATAGTTGTTTTGTTCTAGACCACCAACGATATTTTTGTACATTGATGCAACTAGACAGACACTGAGGGGTGACAAGCAGCTACCCAGCACTTGGGATTCCCATTGAATGGGTGCTTTTAGAATCAACAAGATGCTCAGCATCCCTCAGGATTTGTTTCTCAGTGCAGCGTGTTGTGGAAGTAAGTCTAGTCAGACCTATAGAAGTGGGATTAGTGTTCTAGTGCCGACTGGTGGAGCTCTGCTAATAACTCTCACTAGGCACATCACTAGATTCCAGTAGTGCTGGGGTTCACATTTTATAATGCAGTGGCTGTACAGGGACACCTTGTGGTACTTACATAGCAGATATAAAAAGTACTTTACAATAAAACAAACATAAATTAAAAAACTGAGAACACATATAGCAATTAAAGTCACTATAAAACCCATTAATGCAATCAAAATGCAGTTCCAGAAGGCCACGTGAAATAAGAGAAAAAAATCTACCTTAAAGTGGGTTTGAAGTGTCCTGTCCTTTGTAGAGCAAAGCAGAAGGTAAACCCTACTACAGCTCCGGGTCTACAGAGGCAAAAGGATAGACTGATAACCCACCTGCCCCTGTAAGACTCAGGTCACCACAAAAAAATTGATTCATTTTTCCATTAATGGCTAATTGGGCACATCACTATCGTCAGATGCAAAGATCAGCATTTAGAGAAGAAAATTAATTTAAATGGTCTAGCATTGCATGAAGGCAATGTACAGTGACATTGTACATCACTGTTGACACCTAGACAACATAATAGTATTAAAGAGGATAATACATAAGTCATTAACGTCTTTACATTGTTTGCTTTTACCACCTACATTTTATTCTAAAATAGAAATTTGAACAAACTGAAGTGAATCGAGTTGGTGAGAGGAAATTATATTTAACATAGAGCTATCACCGTTAACCGTATATGCCAATGAGTATCTCTGGAACTGGGTGGACATTTCCCATTAATATTCCAGAAAATATTTAACTGAGTTTGCTATGACTGTGTTCTTGCGACTTTTGTGATTGTTTTCTGTGAATTTCTAGCCAGATAAGTTTACTAACAGGAACATTTCACAAAACCAGCAAATTGTAATGAAATATTGTGTAACATCTGCAGAAAACTAATTTTAATTTTATAATAAAATCAACAAAATGATTTTTAGATTCGGGCTTGAAACACGTTATGCCATATGACCTTGATGTCCAGTAAACAAAGCTTGAATGCTGAGTATTAGATACATTGCAACAAATGGGATTTCAAAAACAAGCAGCAAGTTGAGACTTATTTGGTGTATATTCTGGCATTTCAAATAACTTGAAGAAAAATAACATACAAGAATAAATCATGCACATCAGATGTTATTAGCCCAGTTCTAGCAAGTTAAAAGTGAGATGAGTATCACAATATTCCACAATATGTAGAATAGTAGATACAGTAATCACTGTTAAAACTTTCCAGGTTGTCTTAAATAAATACAGTTGCTTCAATGTGTACAGTAATCTTCAATTAGACCACAATAAGTACCATATTTGGAACTTTAGATAATACTGCAAATATTTACATAGCCTCATCAGTTCATCTCAAACAAAACTGGTTTTTAAGGTTGACCACGGGGCATGTGGTAACAGTTGGCAGATACCTTTCTGTTACAAAAGAATCTATTAAGTCTTGGAGTCCTTAGGTAAAAGGGCAGCTTTCTATGTTGGATTTGATTTCTAATGAAAGAGTCCTTCTCTTCAGCAAAAGGGGAAGTATTGGGAGGAGGAAATAATCATTATTTGTGATGAACTGTAGACTGTGTTGGAAAGAGATGGCTTCAAATCAATTCTGCACACTATACCTAATCCTGCAATCCCTGAGCAGCCAAAACTCCCATTGGCTCTAGTTGAATGGGAAATTTGCTTTTGTTGGGAACGATGGATCAGGGCTACTCTAATTAAAGTGATTGTAAAATAATTGGTAACAATTGTTAAGCATTGTAGCTTCAGTACAAATGTTTAAAATGTTAATTGAATGCTCTCTAAAGATCCTGAATCGATGACCTGGAGACTGAAGCCCCTCATTTCTGTAAAGATAAAGTTGGCTATAATAAAAGCTTTTCTCCCTATAGCCTCCTGCCTGAGTACCTTAAGATTTTATTGAGGGGGAGGGGTCTATATTTAACAGGAAGACAGTAGTTCAGTTTCCATGCCTGTTAAAGCTTTCAGCCTCTGTGCTGAGATTGCCAATGCATTACGAATAGTGCCAATGGGGCTGGTTTTTGTCTTTGAGGAAGTGACTTCAGACAACAAATCATTTTCTCAAAGTCCACAAGCAGCTTTGAAATGACAATAAGTTTCAATTATTATTACTATTCATGATTTTATCTGTTCCAAGCGACAGTTCAACCCAAGTCACATTTGACCTAGTGGCAACAATCTGAAAGGCTCCATGTAACTTTTTAAGAATCATTCACTTCTCCACATAAATATATATTTCTGTATCATTGCTTTCCATTCTCTTAAAATCCTAAAACTAACGTTGTTGCCCTTTTAAAAATATTATGCTTAGTAAAGAGTGATCTTTTTTCCTTTTGCTGCTTATGAGCAGGGTCCCGTTCAGCTGCCCTTACTCACAAGAGTAGTCCTGATTGAAATCAGTTAATTTCAATGTGAAAACTTACCAGGTTATGACTTCACATGTGTAAGGAGTTGTCAGATTGGGTCACGCTGGCTTTTTCTTACTTGTTTGTTAACATTATTGGTGATATCATTAAATATATTAGTTCACATCAGAGAACAGACTTTGTTGATTATTTGGTGCTTCTTTGCTAGCTCACAGACAATAGGTGTAAAGAAAAGCTATTGGTTTATATTTTTAATTTTTTCTTGTAAGCAGAATGGTCTTAACATTTCTGTAATAATGTCACCTGCTTAAGATTACACTTGCAAATCATATAAACACTCATTTTCAGGAGTTTGTAACTCAGCCAGAAAATGTTGCACTTGGATGAAACTTCATTTTAGTCTCCAAACCAAAATTTTAACATTTCCAGTTGAGTATTTGAAGTGTATTAAAAACATCAACAAAAAAAGGGCTTTTTAGTGAGAAAATTGTTTTTACTCATAACCAGAAAGTGGCTTTGACTTTTAAAGGAGTCATATTTGAGAGGATAAGCCATATTACAGTGCTTTAAAATTTTGTGGGGAGGAAAAAAACATCTTGGAAAGAGTGTATAACAAGAGGTCTAGGCATGTGCAAAATGAATAAAAGTTGAAAAATAAAATTAAAAAACAAAAAATTCCCATATGATACATACACACACACACACACACACACACACACACACACACACACACACACAATATGTGCACAGATGTGTATATTACCTTATATTACAGGGATAATTGTCCCTTTTAGGGGGTGGGGCTCAGCTGTATCTTATGCCAGGCTCAGCCTGCCTTCCCATGTGAAGAGAATGAACCTGGGGTCGTGGATTAGAAGTTTGTGACTGGGAACCAAGGCAGCTTGAGTTAAGGGAGGGATAGGAAGGAGCAGAGAGAGAGATGATCCTTAGTTCCCAGTAGAAGTCCTGGGCTAGGCAAAAGGATTTGCTTTATATGATGAGTTTAGGGCTGGATTTAGGGGCAGGTGGTGCCAGGCTTGGGGGGGGTACTGGGCTCGGGGTGCTGTTTTTGTTGTTGGTGACAAACGGGAAAATAGAATGTGAAAAGTAAAGTGTTTCAGGTCTTCTGTATGTGGATTCATTTTTCACTAACCTCCTAGAATGTTCTGGACCTTTGTAGAATCTCATGGAACCTTCCAAACTTTCAGAGAACTACATTTTCCTTGAACTTCCTAGAATATTGTCAGCCATGCCCATGTGGATATATAAGGGACGGGACAGACAAATTGTGCATGAAAGTTGTGAAAGTTGTGAAATGGGCTATAAATGCAATAGAAAATAAGTTATTCAAAAGTTTAACAAATGGGCAGTTGGTCTAGGGCTGGTCCTGGTTGATTTTATGTTATACTATTTTAATTTGGAGAAATAAAATTCAACTCTGGAGAGAATGGACTGAAATGCTACTGATACTGGTGGGACTGATTTTTGATGCACTTGCTGGTGAGTTGACCCACCATCTTACGTATGTTTTCAATACTACTACCAGAAAATGTGTTCTAATTGACTAGTATGTGTACTCATGATGAACAATTATATCTTCTGATAACCTGTGTAAAAAAAAAAACAAAAACCAAACTCATTTACTATTTATGCCAACTGTTAATGTGTGTCTTTCCAATAGTGCAGGTGGATTCTTGCATCACTGCAGAGCAAGATTCTTCCAGCATGGATTCAGTCAAAGTTTGGGGCCTATGTCATGTCTGTCTTGGAAATATAGTTGTTTTTTCCCTCTTTTTCTTTTTCTTAACTCTGGTCTTGATCCTGAGTCTCAGTTTATTAGGGGTAATCATGTATTTGTTCTCCCTTCTGTTCCGATTCCTCTCTGTGTTTTTGGAGACAACCTAATTAAAAATGTTTAATAATTTTCTCCTTTTTTAAATGTTCTTTTTAGGTTGCTGCTTTTAGTGTATTTTAATTACATTGATACTATCATACAAAATATTATATGGAGATTTTCTGTCATGATCAAATATAGAGTCTGATCCTGCTCCCATTGAGGCCAATGGAAAATTAGCCACTGACTTCAATCAGACCAGAACTGAGCCTATTATGTTGCTGTGCCACATGCAGCATCATACATAATGGGATGGCATGTCAGAAACGTAAAGAATTCTCCAATATCAAGATTTTGAGTGTGAAATAGTAGTGCAAATGTCATGTGAATCGAGAAAATCTGGAGCCCTCTGCGTGTCATTAATCAGGTCTCTGCTACGTGCAATAACTAAGCATCAGGATGGGGTTGAAAGCCTTGACCCTAATGCTGGATTTTCAAAAGTAACTCACTGAACTCTCTCTCTCTCTGTATCTCTGTGTGTGTGTGTGTGTCTGTCTGCCTCTCTCTCTCTCTCTCTCTCTCTATATATATATACACACACACACACACACAGAGGCCTTAATATGAAGGCCTTAATATTAAAGATGTATGGCTTTTAAGGAGGAAATGTTGCCCTGTATTTGAAGGGTGTATATACCCCATCATCCCATCCTACTCCTTATCTGCTGGAATTGGCAAGGTGTTTGGGGTGAGAGGAGCCAGTCCTGTAGTATGAGGATGGAAAAAAGAGAATGTGTCCAGAATTAATGTATGTTTATGGAGGAAGTTATAGAAATAGTTGATGGAAGGCTCTATTTAAACAAGGAAAGGGGGAGACATTCCCAGGGCATCAAGTTATCACCACATAGCAGTAAGTCGTACTTCTCAGCAGTAAGCAACTTGTGTACTTCAGTTCAGACCATGTGATGCTGGAGCATGACTGCTGATGACTGTCATTTCAATCTCTTGCCTGTGAGCTGCAGTCTCCAGCATATAGGGATACCCTGAGGCTGAAGATTTGGCAGTATTGTCTGGACTGGCGTTGGCAACCGTTGGACAGAAATCACCCGCTGAGTCAAACTCCTATGCATAACGGGGTAGTTTACTGATGGAATTTGAGCCTGAACTCTGCTATGCCTTGCTTTTGTTGAATTTTCACCACCGCAGTGTTATTTTGCATGTAGCTTTCAGCTTGTGAATTCTTCAGAGCTCTGTTAGCACAGCTGATGCTTGGCCTAGGACATGAAGATTTGCTTTGCTTTTGCCATTTTTGGAAATGCATATGCTAATATAATTAAACACCACAGCCATTTGAATGCTTCTGTGAACTTAAATAGCACACTAAGTAAGAATTCTCCGGGAAACAAAATGCTGATTTTTTTTCTACATGCGGTAGCAACAGAATTTGCATAGCAACACTCAACAGCTGTGTGCTGTAGGTCTTCTTAAAATGGGTTAAGTATAATTTAGCTGACTGAAGAGTATAATAAAGAAATCGTGACACTCCGCATTTATATTCTATCTTTATCTGAGCACGAGTTCTAACAGATTTTGTTCAAGTACACAACGAAATGGAATAGCCGGCAACACACACACACAAACACACACACACTCAGTCCCCCTTAAATATTGAATCAAATTCAGCCCTGGTGTAAAATAGCAGCAACTCCATTAAAGGCAGTATAGTTGCACTGACTTATACCAGGTCTAAATTAGGTCCCGAGAATGTGGAAACACCAGTCTTTGATTCAGACACAGTTTTGACACTAGAGCTAAGCAAACTTTGGTTGTTTCAATTTGAAGAGGTTTGGGCAAACCTTGTTTTAAGATTTGGCTTGGGTTGGCCCACACCAGATGAGTTTTTATTATAGTTTCATGTTAAAACAGACCAAAGCATTCACTCAACTATGTTATTCCCTCAAAACATAAATCAGACCAAGTTTGCTTTCAGCTCCAGATTTGTATACCTGATTTGAGTTTAGGATTTGGAATGAAACCTTGAAACAGACAAATTATGCTTAGTTCTGGTATCTTAAAGGTTTCAGTATGAAATTTCCACATTGTTCAAATTGACATCTCTAGTAAATAGATTCAGTGAATCACAGTAATTGACCTTTAATTTTATGGGTCAAACTAATCAATTTCATTAATAATATCCATCTACTAGGAATGCAGTTGGCCTCATGTCCCCAAGACCTTCTCTTTGCTGTGAGTGTGCTGTTTTTATACCTTTCCTAGATCCAAGAAACATGTTTTCATCTCTGGAATATTTCTGTTTCTTTTTAAGGATGTCATGTTGGAAATAAAAGACGGAAATCTTAATGTAACTCTAAAAGGACACCATTGTGTTGAGACTAAGGATTGACCTAATCTCACATTTCAGGTTTCATCATATGGATTTCCCCAATACATTTTAATCCATTTTTAATACTGTGCAACTTGTTAAAGAAGCCAAAATGTCTGATACAGTTTTCTTCTTGTATACTACAATGTAGGTCAATTATTTGGGTTTTTGGTTCACACTTTACATTCACTGTCTCTTATAAGGATTTAATTTATAGCCAATAGGGCAGTAATTTATGCTGTTTAAGAACTGATTGTTATGAAACTTTTTGAAGTGCAATAATCTGAAAACAAAATTGGTGCCACTAATATGATGCAAACAAAGTTTAGACCCTGGTTCTGCAAACACTTACTTATGGGCTTAATTTTGTTACTGTGAGTAGTCATTAGAGCTGGACAAATAACTGATTTTTTTGGCTTGCTAGAGAGACAAGGTGAGTAAGGTAATACCTTTTATTGGACCAACTTCTGTTGGTGAGAGACAAGCTTTCAAACCACACTAAACTCTTATTCAGGTCTGGGAAAGGAGTTGGTCCAATAAAAGATATTACCTCACCTACCTTATCTCACTAATATCCTGGGAGTGACATAGATACAAGAATACTGCATATTTGGCTTGCTGGCAATTCTAGGGGAAAATATTGGTTCCACTCAAAGTGAAGTATTTAAATTTTTTGGTGAATCAAATAAGTTGACAAAACTTCATTTTGTTTCTGGTTATTTTAAAGCTGCTTTTTAAAAAAATAAAAGCAAAGGAAATGAAGGGCTAGAGTCACAAAACTAGCAGATGAGGAGCCCCCCTCATTCTGTTATATTCAACAGCCCAGTGGGTAGTGCACTTACATGGGCTGTAGGAAACCCAGGTTTGAATCCTCACTCTAGAGGAGGTACCCAGGTCATTGACTTTCCAGGTGAGTGCTCTAACCACCAGGTTACTGGCTAGTCAGGGACAGATTTCTCTCAATTTCTTCTGTTAAAGTTGTTCCACTTTGTGTAAATAAATACTCATTAGGTGTGAAAGAGAGAGAATGATTTTATAGCCTGGTGGTTAAGGCACTAACCTGGGTTCAAGTCTCTGCTCCAGAGTGGAAATTCCAGCCTGGATCTCCTACATCTCAGGTGAGTGCCCCGACTATGGAGTGTAAGGAGAATGGTGGTAGCACCTTCTCCTTCTGTTGTTTTGTGAATAGGGAGGACTGAGCTCCAACATTCAGATTAGGATTCTGATCGGACCTTCTTCAAAGTTCAGGGGGGTGTTAAAATTGGGGGAGGGGGAGGATTCTACAGGCTCATCACTAATGAAAACACAAATTGATTATTTAATGTACAAAATGCAAATGTGTCTTTTGCTTAGTTTAAGTGATACTTTTAGTTTGAAGAAGAGTAAGAGGAGATATGATAGCAGTATATAAAATAAAGGATGACATTAAAGGCCAAGTGGTGGCTCCTATTTATTCATTCCTACTACACAAGAAAAAAATAACATAATAACAGAAATTAAAAGGTAACCTGTTTTAAATGGATAATAGGAAATACTTGTTTGTGCAACATTTAACAACATCTGCAGTTAGACTAGGTAGTGTATAAACATTATAAAGATTAACAATTCTCATGTTTCAGGGCATAAACTGGTATCAGTAAGGATCAGGTACAAATTCTCCTCTCTCCTCCATCATGGTACTCCACAGTATTGCACTATAAGGAGAATTAGGAGGTTTTTCTCCTTCTAATAAGCATCTGGCATTGGCCCATGTCAGATAACAATGGACCAGTGTTGGCAGTTCTGTTCTAATACCTATTTAGGTCCTGAAGCAGAAAGTGGTTTAATAAAATACATGGTTGAAATATTTCAACCAAAACTCTTGCTTTGAGCTGTGGGACAATTGTCAAGGACCAGTAAGTGAGTTTTTGATGGTTTTACTGTGTTATACCCCAGGGTCTATATTTTTAGCAGGGATACACACAAGGTTATTTAATATTCACTTTTGGAAATGTTCGTGTCTCTGGATTGGTTCAGACCTATTTCTAGATATGTTGTTTTTGGTCAATTCAGAAGTTCTGTATTTTAGTCCATGCACAACAGTTGAAAGAAAAGAGTGTTATGTTACTTGCTGTATTTCTTATAACACTCACAATTTAGACCCTTTAAAATTATTTTAGAGAATCAATAAATGCTCTTAATTTTGCATACAATATCACTAGAATTGTTTGATTAAGGAGCAAGATTCTTAGAAATCTTCCATCTCATGACCGCAATCAGCTCTTGAATTACAGCTAGACTGTAACATTATAATGTGCTCTGAGTAAGGGGAAGTGCATAACTCTGCTGGCTCAGGAGCAGCTCAACAAGGGAATTGTAACACTCAGTCACAATTCCCTCCATGGTAACCGTCTTGCTCCAGAAGGGGAAGAAAGCGTCTGCTGGCCTGCATATTGATTACGCTTCTCCCCCTTCTTCCCCGTGCCAGATCAGCTCTGTGGGTTGGCATTTGGGATGATGGTGGGAGGGCAAGGCTCAATCTATTCCTTCATCCTTTCCCTAAGCAAGTGGGCAGCTAGGTTGCTATCCCTTTCATCCACATGCTGTGACCTGAAATGTGGGTAACCCAAGCAAGTTAGTAAGATGTGCCTTGCATGGGCTACATTACTCCCCTGAATGGTAACATACGGGTAGATAACAATTTTGCTGTAAATAAGAATGCCTGATATCTCCTTAGGGGATCTATTGGTGCCCTGTTCATACCGGTTATATTTCCGTATACCATCTATAAATGTCCTGTATTTGGTCAGTTAAGAAAACATGACAAAACCTTTTCAGAATATACAGCTAAAAAGCTAAAAATGTTCATTGGTAAATGTTCTCTTCAATGAAAAAATGTTTTGAATGAGTTTAATAGTAGCATGGCAAAAGACAACAGAGCATGTAGTTATGCTGTAATAATAACACACTGTCAGAAGAATATCCTGAGATTTCCATTTCATGTTAGCAATGAAATAGCCAGCACATCACAGGTAGCTCGTGCAGGTTGCAAAAATGTGATCCAGCTGATTTTGCTGGTAGTAGCTGTAGGCTTTGAAAAGTTTCAATAGTTCAAGCTGCTTTACTAAAAGTTGTTACTTGTATGTGTCTTTTAACACAGTTTGTATTGGTCAAGGACAGGTAGTCCTTGTAATCTAATTGTGTGGAGGATGTGTCTTTATCCACTTCACTGTACTATTCATCAAGGGCCTCAAGGTCCCAACCCTGGGCATCAGTCTGGAGCAGCCAAGAGGCACCAAGCTGATCACTTGGGCATGCTGCTGAAATGCTAGGAATCAGGGTCTTAGCACATACAGATTTTCATCAGGCCCTATTTTCCTGTCTGCAGAAGGAAAGAATCGCTTCCTGCCTCCTTGTTATACCAGACCTATGAGGCCAATTTGTTTGACCCTCCTGTGAGGACATACCACCGGGGCAAGTCGGCATAAAGAGGCCATATAAACTTGTGAAGCAGATAACAATCAGTGAACTCCAACCCCTGAATTCCGCATAGTCCCTACCACTGAGCTTTCACAAAAGATATTAAGCTTTAAAGAATCAGTACATCACAGCTTATTAATTTAACTGGTGGTAAATATATCCTTTCCTTCACATTCAGTACTTAAATAGTTTATAGTGAAAATAAAATAAGTTTATTAACAAAAGAGCATGGATTAAATGATACCAAGTAAAAGAGATAAAGGTAGAAATGGTTACAAGAAATAAAACTGAAAACAAGCATCTAAAAGTCTAAAACTTAATCTTTTACCCCCCAAGTCTATTTTTCTAGCATTTTACTGGCCAACATGGCCAGGACCCATCACAGAGATCAAATCATTTGGTTTCTTTGTCTCCTGGGGTGAAGGATAAAGATGGAGTCTCTCTCTCTTTTCCTTACAGCAGCAAAGAGATTTTTTTTGACTTACAAGTCAGGAACGCCTCCTGGGGATTCAGTCAGTCATTTCTCTCTGGGGTGCAGGAGCCATGTTAATTCTCTGTCTCTAGAGTTCAGGAACAGGATAACCCCTGCAGGTTTTGCTTGATGGCTTTGTTTTCAGCTTAATATATAAATCGAGGTAAATTCACATTCCTTTGTAGGAGAGACCTGTTTATTACCTAGGCTAGGTTGTCTGATCTTAAACATGTTACTAGATGTTACTAGAACAAGGAAATTCATTGCTTCACATATAATGTTGACACATGCATTTGACAATGATGATAATAGCCAGTGTGGTGTTAGCTTTCATATGATACCACACAAGGCATATTCTGTACAAATATTATTGCAGTAATGTGTAGGTTATGAATACAGGGATGCCTAGGGTCACATGGAAATTATGAACAAAACGGAAATATGGTACACTTTTGCAACACAGAAGCAAATTAAATAACACAAGGTCCTGCCTCCCTCTCACAGACAATGATACATAAATACCTTATAGCAAAATACCATTCATAATGATGGGGACAGAGAGAATGGTTGTGAATCTGAATGCAGGACTCCGTCACTATGGGCTAGATGGTAGGAGAAGTAAAGTCCAGCTCAAGATAGGAACAGGAGTGTGGATCCCCACCCCTCTAGTACATATCCCTACTAAGGATGTGTGCTGAAAATGGACAGGCTGGTTGAGGGCCACATCCCTGGCAATCCTACCAATCAGCAGCAAGCAAGTCTATAGTTTAGTCCTGAAATGTGGTAATTAATCCCTCATGTCCTTTTTTAAATGAATCTTTCCTAGCATCCTTTTCTGGTAGCTGGCCTTTTAAATTTAGCAGAGACAGCAGCTGCAAATCATAAATTTGTTGTTTGGCTGTTGGATGATAGATCTCCCTTCTTTCCAGCTGGTAAGGAGTCCTCTGTTTCCCCTCTTATCAGTAAAGAGGTAACAGATCCTGACAGGCAGTTTTTAGCTGTATAGTGAAGGAGAGCTTTTAGCTGAATTCGACTTCAATATGACCACTTGAGCTAGCTGTAAATGGAAATCTCTTTCCATGAAAAATTTCACATTTTTGGGGGGGTGGGAGGGAATTCATCCCTAATATGGATGAAAAGTGAAAAATGTTGTTTGTTTTGTTTTTTTTTAGGAAGGGATTTCCAGAAAACCCCTATTTTGGGAAAACCACAATGGAATTTGGGGGCTTGCTGGCTGCCCATCTGGAAGGCTCTTGTCAATTTCACTTGTTGCTTGCAGGTAGATACTGAAACTGACAAGAGTCTTCCAGGTGGGCTGCTGGAGGCTGAATACTCAGCTCTCTGCTTCCCTGGCATTCCCTCAGTCTGGCTCTTGGGAAGGCAGAGAGCCAGGACACTCAGACTCTGTCAGCCCTCCTGAAAAGGCTCTTGTTTGTATCAGTACTAATGAATATTGACAGACAAAGTGGGTTGAAAAAACCTATACAACCAACACAAAATGAAATATTTTATTTTGTGCAGAATTTTCTAATTTTTCTATTAAAAAACAAAAGAAACAAAATGTGTTTTAATCCCCCCTGCTCCTCCTCCCCACCCCCCGCTTTCCTTACTTTCCTCCCGCTCAATTTTTTTCCCCCATGGAGCAAAAAATGAAAAAAGGGGAGAGAAGAGGAGTTGGGGACAAACAATGACTTTTTTTTGGTTCTTTATTAAGAAACTGGAAAACTTAAACCAAAATTAAAACTTTCATGGAAGTTTTTCATTAAAAAAAAAAGGAAAGAAAATTTTTGATGGAAAAAATATGGAGCAGCTCTGCTGGAGAGGTGAGAACATAGGGAGCAGTGCAGCGTGGTCAGCATGCTAGGGTTCCAGTGAAGCACCCGTGAGCCTGGGAATAACAACATCCCATGCTGATTGTCAGGGCTCTGAAGGGTTTGTCGTCTTTCCCCGCTGTATGGTTGCAAACCCCTCTTCCTGAGGAGACAACTGGGTGAGCCTGACCTTGCGATGGTTAGAAGTGTGTTTTCCCACAGGAGGCAATGGATTGACCCAGATTAATGTTATTTTAACGGGAATGAAGATAACCATTGCACAGATAAGACATCTATTGTGTGCATAGGTATTAGGTTAAGTGGGTCAAAAATTTCCATCCCATGAGAAATTCTGGCATTTCATCATCTGTTTTCATCCCAAATTGGGATGAAAAGTTAAAATAATGATTTTTTTTCCCCAAAAATGTTCAATTTGGAAATGTTGAAGCATTTTACTTTGGGCCGATTTGATATTGAACTGCATCTGCTTAATCTGCTTTGGTCCCTGTGGAAGTCTAGTTCTGGTACCTCATGTCTCCATTTTCTTATAAGGGTTTGGCTATCATCCCCAAGCTGGATTTCATTTTCCATGATGCATCACAGTCATGGGACATCCATGATGCACTCCAGTACTTCAACCAAAAAGGAGATCATTGTGCATACATCATGGGAGATGTAGTTCAGCCAGGGTGGCCTACCCAAAATGAAGAGAGGGGTCATGCATGAGGCACTGCAGCAGCTCAGTTTTCTCAATGGAAAACCAAAAATTGGGGGGTAGAATTGAATTTTTCCCAGGGAAAATTTCAGATTTGCAAAAATCACTTTTTTCATTTAAATAAAAAAAGTTGATGGAAAATTCCAAATTAACTCTAATGTTAGGCTGACAGTCATTAGATACTTCTAGTCCTCAAACCCTGAGCTGTTTGGACATTCTTACACTATGTGAGGATGGTTGATAAAATATTTTTAAAAACCCAGCAAATTCAATGCTGAATCATTTGAATGAAAGGTAATTTGTTTTTCATTTCAGTGGCGTGACAGAAGTTATGAAAAATATCAGTGTATCTGACTGATTTTTTTTTTGCTTGGAAATAGGAGATAGGTTTTGGCATTGGTTGGTTTTAGTAAATAGGGTTACAGAGATGGACATTTTCTGTATAGTCATCTCAGTTAAACAGTGCTCTATATAGTCATGACATTTTAATGAACTTGCTGGCTCATTACTAGATACCTTCTCCATTCAACAGAATGAACTGCAGAGGAAGTGTCTAGACTGCACTGTTACACAGCTCTACATCTAGTTAGTAGAGGGCTACATAATTCCCAGAGCCCAGTAAAGAAAAATAATATCCTGAAGTGAGATGGAACCAGGCCCGGGACACAGGAGAGAGAAGCTTTGTGAGAGCAGAAGGCTGGAGGCAGCAGCCAAGGAGCTGGCTGTGAAGGGAAGGCCAGGAAGCAGGCAGTCTGACAGCTGGGACTGGAAGGCTCTCTATAAATACATTGGGAGGAATGGAGTAAATACGAGGGAGGGAGAAGAACTGTTTACGCTAAAGGAAAGTACTGGCATAAGAACAAATGGACATCAACTGGCTATGGACAAATTCAGGCTGGAAGTTAGAATAAGGTTTCTAAACATCAAAGGAGTGGGGTTCTGGAACAGCCTCTCACTAGGAAACATGGGAGCTGGAAAAATGTATGTATGACAGGGTTGCTTGTGATGGTGCGGAGTCAGGCTCAGCAGCCCTGGTGGGGTCTCTTCCTGTTTATGTTTTACGTTCCTAACATCTCATGCATCAGGGCTTTAGTTGGTCATCTGCAGCAGTAAGGAAGGGTTTATCCTTAATTGTATGCTATTTTTTGGTCTCCATGCTCTGAAGCATAAGAAATGGCCACGGCTGGAGATGGGACACTGAACAAGGTGGGCCAGTGCTGAGGTGGCCCAAAGTATTTGCGCTCTCAGGTGCTTGACTGGTTGGTTCTTCCTCACATGCTCAGGGTCTAACTAATTGTCATATGTGGGGCTGGGAAGGAATTTTTCTCTAGGTGAGATTGGCAGTGACCTTGGGGTTTTTCACCTTCCTCTGAAGCATTGGATGTGGGTCACTTCTTCGAATCATCTTGGTATTCTCACTTAATCAATTCCCTGACATGGCATCTTTGTTTTACATCTGAAAGACCAGTGCTTTGCCCACTTACCCACCCAACCTCTCGTACAACAGAAAACTTTCCTGCATATTAATATTTGCTCAGTGGTATCCCAATGTTTCCTTTTTCTGTTTACTCCCATCGAAAGCGTAAGTACTTACTGCTTTATAGGGTGGGAGTTTCTTGGTAATAACCCAGTCTTTGGCGGTAGAAACCCACACAGTTTTTGCAAGGAGATGTAAACATTTATTCATCCAGAGGCTTTAATAGATGGATTCCACAGTACTGTATGTCACATTTATGTTTGTATTAAAAAAATACCTGCAGCCATATAAAAATTCAAAATACACAGAGCACCTTGTTATTTCAGTGAAGTATTTTAGCAATTGACTTAGTATTTTAAAATGCATTAGTTATCTTAAAATGTCACAAGGCAGAAAAAAATAGTAGAATAGGGTTTGAGGGGTTATGATGAACAATATTTTAAGATTCAACTAATAATTTATTTTAAGTATGTTTTATGTGCCCTAATTAAACTTTATTAAAAGTGACTGGATATAAAATTTCCATAAACCATCCTTGTAATTTATTCCAGCCAAGGTTAAAATCTGTTCAGTCATTCCCTGCTTTATTTCTTTCTCTTTTTCTTCTTTCCCTCCTGCCTCCCAAATTTGATTTGACCCATCAGTTCTAAATTTGGGACATTTATGCCCGAGTGTGCACTTGTCCTTCTTTCATGCTTGACACCCTTTCTGAACCCAAACAGTGTGTGCTGCAGTCCAGGAGTAGCTAATCATTTGCATCCCTGTCCCCTGTCAGCCAAATTCAGAATGGCAGATGTGTTGATCAGTAAACAGCAAGCAAAGGTTTTATGATATTCAGTGACAATTGGCAATTTGTGGTGTTTAAATTACTGATTTCTTAATCCTAAAAGGCTGGTGTCTTATCATTTTGCATGTGTTTACTTTGAGTCATCTTTGATTTGTTACATAGCAATGGTGGTGGTTAACCTTCAATCATGTGGTATAGGACTGTCGTAGATAATGTCTGATTTCATGTTGTCCAACCAAGTTTGTATGATTCAGCTTGGCCTGGATGAATTTCATAACAGTGAAGTATGATGTAAAAGATGTGAACAGTCCCTGGTCTTGTAAAGTTTATTGTTGAAGCTTTGCATATCTAAGTTTTAAATGCCTGTAGACAGAGCAAGCTGTGGTTCTTTAATGTAAACAGCTTATATTTAGTGTTTTAACACAGGAACATACCAGTTCAGAGTAGTGGCCCATCTAGTTATATATCATGTTCTCTGAAAGTGACCAGTACTTCATTGTGGAAAATTATAAAATAATCTGCCCATTGGAGCAAGTTTCTTCCAAACTACTATCTGTTTTAGTGGTTGCTTTATGCCCAGAAGTATGAGGCTTTATATTCCTTATATATCATATTCCTATCTAATGTGACTGTGGATGTTCTCATCCATATAAATATCATTTTGTGAATTCTGTGCTTTTGGCTTCACTCTATTTTCTCGCCCACTAATATTTAGCTAGAAACAATTTATCTTACCCCCTGTCTACTTCTTAAGGGACATAAACCTACCAGAACTCAGATTTAAACATTTATTCATCCAATATTTACTGTGAATCAAAACCTAGAGTCTGTAATAGAGGAATTCTATAGTACAGTATATCACATTTGTCTTTTATTCCCAAAAAATAACCAGACTTCTTAAAAGCTGAATTTTGCAGAGCACCATGCTTGATTTCAGTGAATTGTTTTGGGTATCTTTTAAAATACAGTAGAATTACTACCAATGCAGTGTTTTAAAGCAAGAAAACTATATTGGGGTTGAGGCACGGAAGAATTATACTGCACAGCTGCATATGACTAGTATAGAGCCACAGTGCTGCAGTACATCTTCCTTGTTTTGAATTTTCCATGCCCCAGTAAAAGCGATGGATCCACTTAGCCATGTACCGATTGGCCTTGTCCTGATTCCCTTCTGCATCAGAGCAGAAGTTGTTCTCTGGAGCTGTCCTTGACTAGTTAGAGCTTGGTCTTCCTTTATAGACTTCTGTCATCCTTCCCTCAACTAATCCTTAACTCCCTGTATACTCCACCTTTCCAGCCATACACTGGTTTTGCTGCTGGCATGACCCTCCATGGATAGAGGCAGGCAGGATTTGCTCCTAAAAATATACATAGCAGCATAGCTGTTAAGATCAGGTCCCCTCTGCTCCTCAGTGACCAAGGCTAAAAAAGTGTGTAATGCCAATATCCATGGGATTAATAATAGACGTTTTTCGTTCTCAAACTTCCCATTGCTGATTGAAAATGGCATTGCTGTACGCTACTAGCTTCATTGCCAAACTTTTATTAAATGTCAGTGGAGTCTGTTGAAATAACAGAATCTCTCTTATATTTGTCATATTTTTTCTGAGTTGTGTATCTATTTTGTTTAAAATAAGGATATCATAACAGCAGAGTTAATTAATTTTATTTTTTCCCAAGCATGCTCTTGAAAAATGGGGCTTTTTAAATAGCTAAGATGTTCAGCATAAAAATGAAAAATTATTTGAAAATCTGTTTGCGATATAGTGTTTCTCTGATTAATAACCCTTGCATATGTGTGTTCATTATACCATAAACATGACCTTTATAAGGACATTAGAAAAATCCAACTGCTGAATATGCCAGGTCAAAGATTTTTAAATGTCAGCAAGTATAATGCTTTTAAATTAATGTGGGTTTACAGTACTCAACTGTTAGTACTATTTTTGAATTTTTTAAGGCTTCATGGTTAAGGTATATTAATGGAACCTGACGCTAGAGAAGGGTACATTGGATTGACTCTAATGTTGTTTAACAGGCTCCCACATGCAATTCCATTGTGAGGTCCATGAGGTTTATAACAATCTTTTTGTTGAGCCCTGCGTCAGTTACTCCATGGCACAATCTAGGAGGTCTTTGATCACAATATATTATAAGCTTCTTGGAGGGTGAGGGAATCAGGAATGCTCCAGCTAATAATGGAGCAGTCAATCTGGTTCCCAGGAAAGATATTGCCACAACTGCTGAACCCCACAAAAGAAAGGGGTTGTGCTGGGTGAATGGTTTTGGCCAAAAATCCAAGCTGGCTGAAGAGATCCTGAACGCTGCAGGTTTTTCTTGTCTGATGAATGCATTTATACAATTGCTTATGCTGTGAGTTCATCACATTGCAATGCCAGCCAAAAAGTGCCCATGCTCCTCACGAGAACCGGATCTAGTTGCCATGGTATTTAATTTGTTAAATATCCATAGACTTCAAATGAAACAGGTCTGAGCATAGACACTGGGTGAAAGTTGCACATGGAAGTGGCTGGCCAAGATGAGTCCTTTTGGTTCTTTATGTGAGTCTACATGGTCAAAAGAAAAGGGACAACTGCTTTCCTCTGTAGCTGCCCTCTTCTGTCACCTGCACTCCGGACAAGATCCTCTGGGCTGGCATTCTGATGTCATGATGAAAATGTTAGCATAATGTTATGCATTATGGGCTTGGTTTCAGCAAGCTAGTCTTTGCAGCTATAACCCAGGCTTCCCCATGATCATCCTGCTCTAGTAAAGAAGTTGGTAGTGTTCCCTACCAAGTGGTTCAGTTCCCCATCTATAAAATGGGGATAATA
The DNA here is from genome assembly GCF_009764565.3 of Dermochelys coriacea. NCBI lineage: Eukaryota > Metazoa > Chordata > Testudines > Dermochelyidae > Dermochelys > Dermochelys coriacea. Next base: position 201,858,309 of record NC_050069.1, read on the forward strand.
GTGTTTCCCCATCCCACATAGGTGTTATGAGGATAAATAGTAGACCTGTGCATAGGGTGACCCGCTGTCCCAATTTTTATAGGGACAGTCCCAATTTTTGAGTCTTTTTCTTATATAGGCTCCTATTACCCCCGACCCCCTGTCCCAATTTTTCACATTTGCTGTCTGGTCACCCTACCTGTTCAGATAATGTTAATTCTGTTTTATGGGGGATCTGATCATTCAAAACCTCATTTCATTCCAGTTTGGAATGGAAACCAAACATTTCTAAATTCTCTGCGAGAGCTGCACTGGAGCTGCTGGCCCTAGAAGCCTTGAGGTCCCTAACTCTGGAGCCATCTACACGGTAGATTGCGGAGGAGCCAGACTGGTGTGTTGGCAGGAAACCTGCCTGTGTTCCTTTTGAAACTTGGTTGAAATTATACTGTCTCCACAGAACATTTCAATTTTGATGAATGGGCAAACTCCAATGAAAATTTTGTAGGAATTTTTTCTGACCAGCTCTAATAAATACATTAAACATTGTGACATGCTTGGGTATCATTTATTCCTTGGAAAGCTATGATTATAAGTGAGATCTGGGGTACAATGGGTTAATATGCTTCATGGCTAGAATGTGTGAAGTACTGGGTTGTGGGTTCAGATCCCGTTTTTAGTAAATTTTAGATAAATTTGATTTTTTTTTAAATTCTTGTTTATGGGGGCAAGAATGTTCCCCATATGCACTGTGAATCAGGAGTACAGGGGATTTGAACGGTTTGTCTTGTACTAAAAACAGGAGGAGGTGGAAGGTCATGTTGTCAGTTTCATGTGACTACCATAGGAGTTACATACAAGCAGCAGAGAAATGTGCTTCCATATATGCACGACTATAGAGACAGATCCATTATGCTATTTAAATATATCTGTCTTAAAATACATTTTTTATATCTCCCAACATGCTGCACCCATACTGTAAATGCAAAGAAATAATGTAAAACTGAGGGTGCATCGGAATACATAGTCCCAGGTTGCTATAAATAAATTAGTTTATTTTCCCAAAACAAGTTACGAACTTTGCAGGAATCACAGTTACCTCTAGACAAAAATAATTCTCTAGATATCAACAACTGAGTCACTGTCAAATTCATCCTCTGCAAAGTTATCAACTGTTAATGAGACCTGCTGCAAAGCCTATGAAAGAAAAGCATGGATTGCCATATGTTGTACAGGTTTCTAGGCTTCCAACTTCCCTACTCATGGAAGTCAGAGGGAGTTTTGCACAAATAAGGACTACAGACTGGACCCTCATTTCTAAGGTTTATTCTCTGTTGCTAGGTTTCATGTCATCTTTTCTGAAATTAAAAATGATTATATCACACATTTGTATTTGAATCTGAATATTTTCATTTTCAAAAGCATCTTGAAGATTTTTGCAGTATGAGAGAACAGCACTAAAACTTGTAATACCAAATGAGAAATCAAGTGCATATGCTTCTTAAAAAATTTTCAAAGAATTGAGACCTAACGTTATTAATGTTCATCATCATCATCTTCATCAGACTTCCAAACAATACGTTGCTATTGCAGCATTGGACAAAGTAACTCAACTCTAATGTAGATTCATTAAGATCAACAGGGATGAGTACCTGAGATGAATTTAGTCTGCCAAATTTTAATATTTAAAATAGATCTATTTACATATAAATAATATATAGCATAAAAATCAAATTAATATTCTGTATGCTGAGTGTGTGCATGCTCTAAATACTAAAATAGTATAGTATAAAGGCCATTTGGCCTTTAAATGAAGAATATTTTACCAATGGAGGTTAAAATAATTCATCAGTGGATACTGTTTGTTCTGGAACAGAAGTAATCTTGAAAGTGCCAGTATAGCACTTTCTAAGAAAAGCATCTGTTGCAAAAATTAAGACCATTGATCCAAAGATGGGGAGCTTGTTCAGAGCCAAATGAACAATTTAGCAGTAAGAACATTAGTAAGGGAATGTGACCTACTGATTGTAAGATCACATTAGCCTGAAATATTCCTGAAAGGCAGATCTACATTTCATATCCCATGGACAAACCAATTATTTTCAAGCTTCCTGTAGTTCTCCACTGATCTAAGAGCCTTTTTTCGTCTGTTTTGTTACAATTCTTTAAAAATCTCTTTCCAATTTCTCTGCAGATCTGAGTGTAGTCAGTGTTTGTTCAAAAATTATGAAAATTTAGTATCCATCATAGCCAGCCCATCATTCTTAATGCTTATATCTTTTCTTAATTTGTGAACAAGATCTGTTCAGACATGTCAAGAACACTTACTTGTCCTCACCGGTGACTAAGAGCTGGGTCCACAAAAGGACTTCGGTGTATAACTACTCCTTTAGGTACCTCAAAACCACTGCTCAGCCACTATCTAACTCTTTAGGCACCCAGGGAACTTTAACAATAGAAAATTAGGTGCCTAAGTTTCTGCCAGTGAGCATGAGTACAGCTACCTCAACCTAGGTGCCTATGCCATGCCTAAGTCCCAGCAGGAACCTCAAACTAGGTGTTCCCCGGTGGGTCCAAATTCGGTAAAAAGGCTTTGAGCATGCCTAAACATACTAACAACTGGCGGAGGAGGAGATGGTCTCCTTATCCACTTTTAGCTTGTGATGAGAGCAGTCACCCAGCCTGTGGGAAACCCAGGTTCAATTCCCCTCTCTACCTGCTTTGGAGAAGAGATTTGAACTTGTGTGCCCTAACCACTGGGTTGTGAGGTATTCTGGGGTGAATTTTTCTCTGTCTCTCCTGTTGAAGCCATTCCACTGTATATAAATAATTAGTCATTGGAACAGGTGGACTAGAACCTGGGTCTTGCCCTAACTGGGCTATAGTCATTCTCATTTTCTTTGGCTTGATTAATATTTAATTATCCCACTGGGTGGCAAGGCAGCTATAAGTTAGGGCATTGCAATGCCTAAATTGCTTTGTGGATCTAGCCCTAAATCTCTAAATCAAGTTTAAAATTTAAGCTGTTTTGAGTTTCAAAGCACAAAAAACCTTAATTAAAATAAAATAAAACAAAACAACATATGCATCCCCTTACACCAAACAGACTTGTATACTGTAAAAAAATGTCTCATCTAATGTTGAACATTTTCTGGGGAAAAAAATCACCTTTGGGCTCAGACTCTGCATAATAAATTTTAGCCTTTAACACTGATTGGCTAGCTGACTTTAAGGTCCTGTAGAATGATGGATCTCAACCTAGGGGGCCGCCAGCAGGTTTCAGGGGAGGCTGCCAAGCATGGCCAGCGTTAGACTCTTTAGGGCTCAGGGCAAAAAGCCAAAGCCCTGCTTCAAAGGACTGAAGCCCAGGTCTCTGAGCCCCACCGCCCAGGGCTGAAGCCGTAGCCTGAGCAACTTATCTTTGCAGTGCCCTTTGTAGTATGGGGCCCCAGCAATTGCCCTGCCCTTAACGCCGGCCCTGGCTTTTATATGCAGAAAAACAGTTGCTGTGGCACAGCTGGGCCAATAAATTTTTATTGCGGGGGGGAAGGGGGTCAGAAAAAAAAGGGTTGAAAACCCCTGCTGTAGAAGAATGGGGGGCTTTCTCTTGTCACCTTTGGCTCAGGTAGTAAAAACCCTCCATTAAGATGCAGGATTTTTATTTCTGAGTCCCATTAGCTCCAACCCAGGCTATAAAGGAAATATGAGTGTTGCTGTGAGCCAGAATGAACTAGGGTAAGAATGAAGGTTCTGGAGACGATTCCAAGGAATAGCCATTTGGGGAGAAAGCGAATGCTAAGACTTACATTTTGCTATTGGTTTTGGTTTACTGAAAAGCAGACTCCAGGATGGGAGTGAATTTAGACACTAGTTTAGGGTCTCGGGTGATCTGCTGAGAATGGAATTGTGGATTCAGACAGCCTAAAAGGAAAAGTGTTTGCCGAGTAGAATGAAAATAGAATTCAGAATTGAATTGTTCTTTCATTTTATCTTTGTGGTGGTGGCAGTGAGTGATGGAATAAATTTGAAAGGATTAGATTAATAGATTACATGAGTTTAGAGTTTGTGCTCAAATGCATAGCACCTAAAGGTTCCAAATACTTTTTTAAATTATCTAAACTGTTTGAGTCTTCAAAATTGAAATCTCATTTCTGAGATATCTGGCTCTTCTTCTTCTGGAATTTAAATGTGAAGTTGAGGGAAAGGACTAGGGATGTGCATATGCATGTGCACAAGGAGAGGACAGGTAAGATCACAAGTAGAAAATCTTTCTCCAGGTCCAGGTCACAAGAGTTGTGGTTGCCCAAGATGTTCGGAGCAGAATGTCAGCGGGATTGAGGGATAAGGGCGTTGCCCCATCACTCCGGCAACCAACAAAAATAGTATTTCTGTACTCTGAGTAGCAAACAATCCATTGTTAGGCCCTTCAGTACTCCCAGCTATTTTCTGCTGTCATCAGTGTTGCATAGTTGATAAAGGGTAGCCGTATTGCAATATATATATACACACACACTCTGTGTGTGTGTGTGTGTGTGTGTGTGTGTATACATACACACTCCTCCTCACCTAACAGTGACTTACACAGTAGGTTTTCATTTTGAAACAACTTTCTGTTATGAAATTTATTTTAAATTATTATATCATACAATATAATATAATCAAAAACAAAAAGCAGAATGTTTTTATTTGACCTGAAATGATTTATTTTTTATTTTATTTCATGGACATTTTCAAAATGCTTTAGTAAACCACACTCCCTTTCCCCACATTATGCATTACAAAGTATAAAATTGCATGCTAAAGGGAATGAGTAGGAAAGGTGTTTCATGCACAAATCACTGCTGGCTTTGGAGTAACATCTGCTCATGTGAAATATCCCATCTAGACTGTGAATCTTACATGGCAGAAAAGTGCTGCACCAAGTATAGTGTATGTTCACAGACACAAATGCACTATTGACTGCTGTACTTGACTTAAAATACTGAAAAAATAGCCTTTTTAGTGGCAACATAGTCTAATGTTGAGTTGGGAGTGAGTGGAATTAGTTGAACTTTTCAGAATTTCAACAAAAAAAATTGTTTCTTTTGGTTATAGGAAAGGGCAAAGGTTCAGGTGGGTGAGTTTTTTTTCCCCAAGACCAGTTCACTCATATTTACCCAGTGCTTAATTTGTAATGAAGAGGTGCTGGGGCTCAAGCAGTTTTTTTTACATTCATAACAGATGCAGCAAGCCAGAAGTTATGAACTGCCAAGCCTAGAGGTGCCGAGATTCAGCCCTGGCACAAATTAAGCACTGTATTTACCGTGGATGTGTTGTCAGTGACTCTGCCAGAGGAACTATGGTGTCTGTATTTTAGATTCTTTGGAATCTCAGCCTCAAACTTAGTTAAAATACTAAGGTTACCGTGTTTCTAAACAGCAATATATTTTTCTCCTTTATGAAGAAAAAGCTGGGCTCACACCCCAGACATGAACACTCCTGAATTTTAGGGAAGTTTAAATCCAGATTAGGATTTGAACTTTTTGTTGGGATTCTGGCAGAACCACAATATCACAAGTCTGCAAATACTAAAGTATTAATAGATGTCTTGCCACTTGAAAAAGCAGTAGTGTAGTGAAGATCAAGAATAGCTTTATCTCAGGATAATTTTTGAGGGAATGTTCAGGGCCTCAAGCAGTGCCCAGTTCATAGCAAGACTCTGTTCTATCTCTGCTGATGACCTCTGAGAGGGGCCCTATGTCTGCCTCAGGCACTAAGCGCAGGGTGTCAAAGGCATGCTGTGAGGAGGACAATATTCCATTTTTAGTTGTGGTCTATAGGATGGTGTGTGAATATACACTTGCACATCTCCCTCTATCCACAGTGAAACTCCTACTGCAGTCAACGAGAGATTTGCAAAAGGAGCCCGAGTAAGTATGTCCTTCATGTAATAACTAAAACCGTGTAGGTATTGTTGTTACTTGCTAAATGCATTGTTGTCACATTCAGCATTGCTCAGTGGGAAAAAGTACTTACTTCTATGACTACCATATTTTATTTCTTTTCCTTCCCTGTTCTCCTTCCTCTTTTTGTCTCTCTCTTCCCTGTCTATCCTCATTTTCCTTCCCTCTGCTAGTAATGAAATTAGATTCAATGAAATTAGACCTGTTTAAATAGCCACTGGTCCTGGTATACAACTGCAAACTGTATCCAAATGTACTGAACAGGGTTGGCTCTTAGCAGGGAACCCACATCCAGAGTGATGTCAATGCTATGACAGCAGAACTCTCCAAAGCTCCAGGTTCTGATTTCCTACAGCAATGGCATTGTAGTCCCCAGCTTCTTACAGGATGACATACCATAAAGGATAAAGTGACTCCTTCTATGATCCTTTATCACTGTCACATGACAAAGGCCTCAGCTACCTACTGTTGCTACCCATCTCTGCACAGTGCCATCTAGTGAGAGGAACACAGTTAAAAACATAAACTTAAGCCCCTCTACAGGCCATTGGTTGGGACTAGGAGCCTCCAGAACTGAGTTTAAAAACCCAGGACAATCTGGGCTAAACAGAGGACAAGTATATTAAGCAGCACAGCTGCTCCATGCTATTGCAGTAGTGTCAAACACTCACCCCACTTGATGTAATTATGTATGCTTTAAGACAGTCAAGTTCTCCAAAATTTGATCTTTTATTTTTTTAAAAATTAAGTTTCTCATTTTATGGGTGCAAACATTGCATTTGGTTTACACTTGGAAGGTAAACAAGGGCAGCGCTGTACTCCTGCGTCTACAACCATACAGCCTAGAGCAATGGCCATGCTCTCACATGCACCCTTCATCTCACTAGGGTGTTTACTCAAAAGCCTTATGATGATATTTCAGAATGTCAGCATTGAAATAGTTAATGCTGATCGTTTAGCAGATGGGATGCGGAATGGGTGGTAGTAAAGTCCATGAGGGGGAGTCCTAATAAGGTGGTAGTCACTAGTAGGAGGTTCCCAATTTCTGATCATCTATAAATTGAAATCCCAACAAACAGATGAGGAATATCTGGCATCTAATAGGCACCTTGGCTAGGACTTTACTTTTTTGCAATAGTTTGGGTGGTTTGTGGTTGTCACCACTTTGAAATAATTCTTTGCAAACATCCTGGGGCCCTCTTGCCTACCCATATACTTACCAAGTTTTCTTTCTCTGTTTGGCTGGATTTATCTTGAGTAGCACTACAGTGAGGCCTGTTAGAGTTATTTTTTACATAGTCCATGTAATAATTCCATAATAACATTCCAGAGGTTCATCTAGTCCAGTATCCTATCTCCAGCAGTAGCCTCTTTACTAATTTCTGCTATTATCAAGCAGATGATAAATAACTTTCTAATGGACTGTGGTGAATGCAGACTTCTTGTCGTATTTTGATGTTGTCTCTGTGTGCTTGACTGCCTTACTCGTACAGTCCTGATTCTGTGCACTCTTACACAAACGTAAATTAACAGTAACTCCAACAGAGTCAGTGCAGTTACCCTAGTGTGAAACCAGTGTGAGAGTATGATGAGCCTTAAGTTAATTCCTTTGGTGTACTAGTGATTAATGCATCCTTTTCAATAATACTGTGTCAAGTGTTTCATAGAGGAACTGAAAAGATGTTAAAAAATATTGCCTTTGATCATTTGCCTCCTGCTGAATTTATACTGAGAAGGCGAAATGCTGATGTCCCTGCTACAACTAGTTAATTAAATCTTATGCTGTTAGCCCTCAATTAGAAGCATTGAGTCACAACTCTGATTAGCAGATTTGCTGGCCAAATGTGGACAGATTTAGTGGGTCATTCTGACTGCTGTATATATGAACTCTAATGAGGAAAAATATACTACTTGTCTATGAAGCAAGTGTGTGTGTGTGTGTGTGTGTGTGTGTGAGAAAGAGAGAGAGATTTTTGATCTGTCTGTCTCTCTGTGTTCAGTGATGGGGGTAAAACTCTCTTTCCATTTTGGCCTCCTACCAGCCTCTCAGATTAGAAGAACACTGGCAGATTTCAACAGTTTCCTAGGATTCAAACAGTCTTTAATTAACAGTGAATTGATGTTTTGGAATGTAACCAGAATATGGGAGACACTGGAAGACGAGACTGGGCTTGAATATTTCCAGCTCTCAATTATCTGGACTATGTTGTGATCTGTGGCAAGGGGCAAACAAATCTGTAAAATCGTGGTTCATTACAAACAGGTGGCTGCTTATTGGTATGCACGGGGATTTATTCATTTACATAATGTTCCCACAGAACTGTTCATTGGTAGCTTTAGCAAGGAGGAGCCTTTCTGCCTTACAGAGTTCTGAACCAAGCCCATCTACCGCAACAGCAAAAAGTGTCTGTCAGTAGCTTTAGAACTGCAGTCGCATTCAGAACTTTGACAAACACCCGTAATGTGGTATTTGGTTTATAAGTGTGCATTCACAATAGACTTTTACTGATCAACGCTTGAGGCAGCAAGGTATGATTTGCTACTTAGGTTTAAGTTTGTGCTGAAGTTGTTGGGCTAGAGAAATAAATGAGCTTTAAGAAAATAAAATTTAAAACAAACAAGTGAATGGAAGAGTCTTGCACAGTCACCAGCTGAAATCATTTTTACTTCATGGAAGAGTAAAAAAAAAACACAAAAAACGCTTTTGGAGCTAAATTGACATGGAGTGTTTGAGTAAAGGATTGTGGTTTCAGCTTTGATTTTATAATAGAATCAGGTTAGCTGAACATCTAAAGGAAAGTTTGACTCGAACTATACTAATGTTTCAAGATAATCCAGGGGAGAGAAATGGAGGTTTGTTAGCTAATTTTAGAGAACTGAAAGACTGATATCTTAGTCAATTATCAGCAAAGAATCATAAACATTAGTTAAGCCTGTTGCACAATTAACAAGATAGTAATTTGATGGTAAATACAAATGTGTTTGTTTAACCTGACACTGGCATAAAACTCTTTCTATGTTTTTTTTCATACCAAGAATCACTTGCTTACTATCTTCTTTCATATTTTTCCTTGAAGGTGGTACATGCCAGAGCCCTGCTCTTCCAGCCCTGGTGCGTACTCCAGGCCCACCATTACAACCATCGCTGGATATTAAACCATTTCTTCCATTTCCCCTGGATACAGCAGCAGCAGTCAATCTCTTCCCCAACTTCAATGCAGTAAGTACCGCACTGGTGGATTAATGTCTATTCCGCTGATTTACAATTCTCTGGAGATACAAGTGGGCTCCAAATGGAACTTTATCTTCACTTAGGATATGAGGACATTTTACCAGACTAGGTTTTGGTACATGTGTTACAGGGTGGATCCAAGATGAATAGCTCTCATGATGATGGAATTCAATTGTCAGTCACCAACATGCTTCACTAAAAATCCTAAATAGCAATATATGTGGGTGAATATTGACAGCAAAACTTCAGGGACAAACTGAAGCAACAATGAAAATAGAACTAATATACAGTATACTTGGAGATTTGAATATCAGAAAACGAAACAATGTATTTTTCTCTTTCATCAGAGGATATTTTTTCTTCGCCCTTACAACTACCATAGATTTTAGCCTCATCTTTAATAATTACATATGATCCATTACGCTTTGAGAAAAATGTTACTATTTGAATGTTTCCATCCATTTTTTCTAGCAAAAGTCTATTTCGTAATTCTTCAATTTTTCCTATATCTGCTGACATAATTAATTCTGTAAACAAAATTGTAACTTGGTTTTAAGTTGATATCACATTTGCTGCATTTTACTACTTTTTGCCTGACTAAAAGCAAGCAAGCACCAACTGCAGAACTAAAAGCAAGCACCAATCATAGCCCCTTTTGCAAGATGCACAAAGCCCCATGCCTTATATACAAATACTAGACAGTGAAAAGATACTAGATTAAGAAAAGATATAAGCTGAAACTTCCAAATCAAAAGAGAATAATTCTAATTCATATATGTATAATTATTTATATATAATACAATTATATATATTATATATAAATAATTGAAATAATTAGGAGTAGTAAAAGAACATGTCAGTTCTCTAAGTAATAAGTAATTTATAACAAATATCAGTAATTAAATATTAATCTACTTGTTTATGATGTTTATGGGTATTCTATTTACTATAAAGTTATTAAAATGTACTAATTGCTAAAAATATTTGCTAGTCTTAAATACAAGCAATTAACAAGAACACATATTAATGAAGACCCCAGAAGCAGTAAGTTGCAAGCTGATTATTTTGAAATCCTCAGAAGCATAGCATCAATTCTAAACTATTCCCTAAAAAAAGAATCCCTCTTTGAAAGACACCCTGTTGAGATAAAAATCATATCCAGAAATGTAGTAAGATTAAACCCCACTGTTTTTTCTTACCTGTGTTACTGATAACATGTTTTGAAACTCGGGGCTGCAAAGTGCCATTTCAATTGTGGGGGGGAGGTAGGGACATAGATTTGCTCCCCTTCTGACAATCCTCTTCCACACCAGCAGCCTGACCCCTCTGGCCCATGAGCCCCGCTGCCCACCCCCTCCAAATCTGAGTGAATGGCGTTGTGACCTAGCACAACCCTGAGTGGCATTGTGACCCATGCACCAGGCTGCAATGCCACCTCCTCAAATTATGACAGAGGGATAGCTGAGCCATATCTGAGGGAATGGCATTTCGACTTGGGTCATGGGGTTGCAGCACCACTCACATTTGGCTTCACCAAAAAGTGGTCAGGCCATAGCCTGAGTTTTTTCTCCCTGGCTCCGTGGCCTATTATGAAATTAAAAACGAAATTAAAAATCTTATTTCTCTTTATGATTTTTGCTGCTTTTTACTTTCTGCATCTAATCCAGTGTATAAAACTGGCCAATTACACTATTATTGTCTGTTGTTGTCAGTTTCACTTGCCAGTTTTCATTCACTAGCAGAATTGCAGTGTTGACTGAATCCTAAAACTTCTTCAAGTATAACTTAAATTATGAAGCCACATCTTTTCTGTTTGTTTCTTTTTAAACAAAATCCCCATTTAGGGCTATTATGTCATGTACCATTAAGTGGCACTTGCAAAAGCATACAAGTGCTGCAGTGACTGATAAGCAGGCACTAAAAGGCCATTCCAGGAAGTGCCCTTTCTCAGAATCGATGCTTTGGGAAATGGCCTCAAAGGTAGGGGTGTGTGTGTGTGTGTGTGTGTGTGTGTGTGTGTGTCGCTGTGTGCTGGGAACTGCCTTTCTCCCCACGTTTGCAAAAGTGACAGGTATTTCTTGGGTGTCCCAACTCAAATTAAGTATTTATGAATTAAACATATATGTTCCTACTACGGTACATTTTGAAAGAAAAAAGATGCAATACAATTATTCAGGAAATGAGAAAGTAAAAATGGTTTCCTACCAGTGCCCCTTTTGTTGCTCATCACCAAACATTTTTCTACTAGCAATCCTTTCTTTGCTTACCCCACCACCATACTTTAGACTCTCTCTCTGACTCTCTCCCCATCTTTCTGGCAAGCTGGGACTAATGTATCAAGACCCCTAGTCCCTTGCCTGAAGTTCAGTCTCATGCAGTGTTATTGTTGCTGTCTCTAAAGTCTGGTCTACAGTAGAACATTATGTTGGCATAACTATATTGCTCAGGGGTGTGAAAAATCCGCACCGCTGAGCAGCACGGTTAAGTTGACTTAGTCCCCCATGTAAACAGTGTTAGGTCAATGGAAGAATTCTTCTATAGATTTACCTGCTGCCGCTCAGGGAGGTGGATTACCTATGCTGATGGGAGAACCCCTCCCATTGGCAGAGATAGCATCTACCCTGAAGCCCTACAGCGGCACACCTGCAGCAGTGCAGTTGCACCGCATTTACCATCTGCTGAATTCACCTTTGCTGAACGTGACATTCCTGAGCAGGAGGATCCAGTCACCTCAGCTGTTGCCATCAGCACCCTCTCATACTTCATAGCTGCAATATGACCCCTGCATTCTGATCTGCGGTATCACACTTTGAGTTCCACTTTTCCATCTGAAACATACAATATTGAGCATTGCTACCTTTAGTTTGCAAGCCTGAATTGGGTAAAGACATTCTGTAAACATGTCGGTTGGCTGAGAAATCCTACATCTTTCTAGAAATTCTTTCTAGTCTGAAAAAAAATCTGTGAGGACGTGTGAGCTGCAGTGGCACATAATCAGCGTAAGGAGAAGGTAGCCTCCAAGCCAGTTTTGGCTTTCAACAGGACATTCCGACAAGGACATACATTTAGCATGAGAGAAAGAGAACAAATGTAAGGTTTGAGCAAGATGTCTTTCCTAAATAGATTTGTTCATGTATGATGATTTTGTAAATGTGCTTTATACCCAGTGATCTCAAATTCCTTTACAAACCTGTATTAACTGAGTTTCACAATATCCTGTGAAATAAATAAGACATTGTGTTACGAGATTAAAGTAAAGTCAAGCAGCAAGTCAGTAGTAGAATTGGGACTAATAATCAGAACTCTGGCTTTCTAACCCTGTGCTTTAAATGCTATATTATACTCCATTTCACTACTAGTGGAGGTACTCATTCCCGTAGCAGATATATTAGCATTGGCCTAATCACTGAGACCGAGAAGTCACAAATCATATCTGAGGCAACAGACCCTCAAAAGACCCCTCTGTCTCTCCCAAAGTCCTAGCAAACAGATGGGTTTTGCAGTACATGCATAAGGTCAGCTCATTTGGGCTATTTCAGAGCTAATTGGAGGTAAGTTCCAGAGTCCTGGGCCCCATGCTGCCAATTTTCCAGAAGCTCTCTTTCTTTTAAACCAAGAGGTGGGGGTAGGAAGAATCTAGCTTAAATGCTTCTGCTTGACTGCAGCTGCAGCAGTGTCACAGGGGAGAGAAGACATCTCTCAGGTTGGCAGGTCCCAAGCCATTTAGGGCTTTATCAACTCTCCCTAGAAACATGCAGCCAGTGCAAAATCATAGTGCAATTAAGTAATGGATGTGCTTCTAGAGAAACACTCTGCTTAAAAGCAAGCTACATTAGTTTTTTAAATAGATCTAAGGGGTGAAGCTAGATAACTTTCTGAATCTAGTTGAGCTAGATATAAAAGCAATGTAGACTTATGTGTACACAAGCAATCCAATTTACTTAGATTGTAAATCTCTGGGGTGGGGTGGGGTGGGGGTGGGTGGGGGGGGAGAGAGAGAGAGAGAAAGAGTGTGTGTGTGTGTGTGTGTGTGTGTGTGTACATACACATTGCATAGCACAATGATGTCCTGATACTGATTGGGGCTCTAGGAGCTACTGCAATAGAACTAAATAATAATAATAACTATTATCTTTTATGTTATGATTTTATCCACATTTCAGTAAAATTCCCAATACAATATTATTTTGTTTAAAATCTCTCAATTTGGGTCTCAGAAGGGTTAGCTGAAGCAATTACTAATGGATGCCACCGAGAAAGAAACTGACCTCTGGCCTGTGTGAAGGTAGGGCAAGCAGTATCGAGCATCTGGGGTAGAAGATGTTGGGGATGGAGGACACTATGATTTTCCTTTCCAAACACTTCATGGGGAGACTGGTGAAAGGGGTGAAAGGGGACAGAGAAAGCCAAATAGCTTCACTGTGTTTTTCAGAAAAAAAACAAGGAGTCCGGTGGTACCTTAAAGACTAACAGATTTATTTGGACATAAGCTTTCGTGGGTAAAAAACCCACTTCTTCAGATGCATGGAGTGAAAATTACAGATATAGGCATAAATATAGTGACACATGAAGAGAAGGGAGTTACCATACAAGTGGAGAACCACTGTTTACAAGGCCAATTCAGTCAGGGTTGATGTGGTCCGCTCCCAATAATTGATGAGGACGTGTCAATACCAAGAGAGGAAAAAATGCTTTTGTAGTGAGCCAGCCACTCCCAGTCCCTATTCCAGCCCAAATTAATGGTGTTAAATTTGCAAATGAATTGTAGCTCTGCAGTTTCTCTTTGAAGTCTGTTTTTGAAGTTTTTTTGTTGAAGGATGGCTACTTTTAAATCTGTTATAGAATGTCCAGGAAGATTGAAGTGTTCCCCTACTGGCTTTTGTATGTTACCATTCCTGATGTCTGATTTGTGTCCATTTATTCTTTTACATAGAGACTGTCCGGTTTGGCCAAAGTACATGGCAGAGCGGCATTGCTGGCACATGATAGCATATATTACATAAGTACATGTGCAGGTGAATGAGCCCCTGATGGTGTGACTCACGTGGTTGGGTCCTCTGATGGTGTCGCTAGAGTAGATATGGGGACAGAGTAGGCAACAGGGTTTGTTACAGGGATTGGTTCCTGGATTAGTGTTTCTGTGGTGTGGTGTGTAGTTGCTCCTGTGTATTTGCTTCAGGTTGGGGGGCTGTCTGTAAGCGAGGACTGGCCTGCCTCCCAAGGTCTGTGAGAGTGAGAGATTGTTTTCCAGGATAGGTTGTAGATCGTTGATGATGTGCTGGAGAGGTTTTAGCTGGGTGCTGTACAAGATGGCCAGTGGTGTTCTGCTATTTTCCTTGTTGGGTCTGTCCTGTTGTAGGTGACTTCTGGGTACCTGTCCTGCTCTGTCAGTTTGTTTCCTCACTTCCCCAGTTAGGTATTGTAATTTTAAGAATGCTTGATAAAGATCTTATAGGTGTTTGTCTCTGTCTGAGAGATTGGAGCAAATGTATCTGGTTGTATCTTAGGGCTTGAATGTAGACGACAATGGATTGTGTGATGTGTCTTGGATGGAAGTTGGAGGCGTGTAGGTAATTATAGCAGTCAGTAGGTTTCCGGTATAGGGTGGTGTTTATGTGACCATCGCTTATTAGCACAGTAGTGTCCAGGAAATGGACCGCTTGTGTGGATTGGTCCAGGCTGAGGTTGATGGTGGGAATGGAAATTGTTGAAATCATGGTGGAATTCCTCAAGGGCTTCTTTTCCATGGGTCCAGATGATGAAGATGTCATCAATGTAGTGCAAGTAGAGTAGGGGAATTAGGGGACGAGAGCTAAGGAAGCATTGTTCTAAGTCAGCCATAAAAATGTTGGCATACTGTGGGGCCATGCGGATACCCATAGCAGTGCCACTGACTTGAATGTGTAAGTTGTCCCCAAATCTGAAATGGTTGTGGGTGAGAACAAAGTCACAAAGCTCAGCCACCAGGTGTGCCGTGGCCCCATCGAGGTGCAGTTTCTGACAGCTTGTAATCCATCCTCATGTGGAATATTGGTGTAAAGAGCGTCTACATCCATGGTGGCCAGGATGGTGTTTTCAGGGAGATCACTGATGCATTGTAGTTTCCTCAGGAAGTCGGTGGTGTCTTGAAGATATCTAGGAGTGCTGGTAGCGTAGGGTCTGAGGAGAGAGTCTATATAGCCAGATAACCCAGCTGTAAGAGTGCCACTGCCTGAGATGATGGGGCGTCCAAGATTTCCAGGTTTATGGGTCTTGGATAGCAGATAGAATACCCATGGTCGGGGGTCTAAAGGTGTGTCTGTGTAAATTTGTTCCTGTGCTATAGCAGGGAGTTTCTTGAACAGATGGTGTAGTTTCTTTTGGTAACCCTCAGTGGGATCAGAGGATAGTGGCCTGTATAATGTGGTGTTGGAGAGTTGCCTGGCAGCCTCCTGTTCATGTGTTTTTCAGGTTATCTTTGAATGTTCATTCTATGTCATGAATTTGACATTTTCTATTTTTAAAACAAAGCATGAAAGCAGCATGCTAATTAGTCTGGTAAGCTAAACGTTTGTAGGTGCTGATACTTAACTGTAGAGCAAATGCGAACCCCAGAGTCGTACGTAAAAAGGAATTTTAACAACTTGGCCATTTAAATTGAAGACAGCATACTGCTGTGCAAGCCCTGAAGAATCTCTTTCTCTCTCTTAAACTCATCAGTTCAATGTGAGTTTATTTGGTAAAGAAACTGAACAGAGTTTTTACTGCATCTGGACATATGAGATTCTGGATAGAAACAGGATGGAATACTTTGCTAATTTTTAAAAAAAAGGTATCATAACTTTGATTACAGTGAAGAAGAATATATGTGCTGTAGGAAAATAATTATGAGGAATATAAATATAAATAAACATCTCAAATGTGTTGATCACACATTTGGTATTCTCAGCAGGCCACACCTTTTCTGCTACAAAATAAGAAACTTTTAAAAAATATCTGAGCACTGGAGTCTTAGAAATATGAACTTACGGCACTGTTAATTACTGCATTAAAAACTAAACAGTGGATTTCTCCAAGCTATGTTTTTTCCTGTTCACTCGCTACTCTGCAAAAGATTCTATAAATATTACCTCACATTTTGTCGACTTAGTCTGCTAAAGAATATGCCTAGCTTATGTAATGTGAAAGCTAGAAAAAGCAAATTTTCATAACTTCCCTGACCCCAAACAACTATTCGTAGGCCAGAAGCTTGACATGTTGGTTGTGAAATTGCACATTCTAGCCTCATTCCACATGCTGAATTCCAAATGTGGTCAATGAAAAGTCTGCACCAAGATTGTGGATAAGACATGTCCAGGGGTGTGCGCAAGGGGAGACAAGCAGAGGCATGCCAGGCTCCCCACCCAGTTAGTGCAGGCTCAGAACTGCTCCAAGGCTGGGGCGGGGAGAGCAAGCTCCTCTGGCCCTGGGCCAGGGCGGGAGATGACAGCTCCTCCAGCCTTGGGCCTGTGGCCTTGGGCCAGCTCTACTGGCTCTGGGGCCACAGGGGGAAAGGCAGAGAGCCAGCTCCACCAGCCCCTGGGCTGCAACAGGGAGAACCAGGTTCTCTGGCTGTGGGGTGGAGGGGGAGAGCCAGCTTCTCCGGCTGTGGGGGAGGGAGAGCCAGCTCTTCTGGCTGCAGTGGGGGTGGAGGGAGAGCCAGTTCCTTCATCTGCGTGGGCAGGCAGGAGAGGGAGACGGAGAGCCAGCTCCTCTGGCTGTGGGAGGCACAGAAAGTGCCCTTCCAAAAGCAGCCAAATTTTTATTCCTCTGTACACCCTGGACATGTCCTTTGCCAAGCAATAAACCTATGGTTACTCTTTTGAGTCCCAGGTTTTAAAGAAGTGCAGCTATGTGCCAGAAATACAGCACACATGGATTTTTAAATGATGAAATGTTCTATAGAGGGCTCTTGTTCAATGTATAGTTCGCCTTCAGTGCCTTGACTTTTCTTCCAGCCATTTACACAATGCGGCAGTATTTAAGGGCCCCACATCTCCCTTTTGCCTATGGAAGAGGGTAGGCATTAAGCGAATGGAGTTTGGAGACAAGACTTCAGTGTCTCCTGGAAAATGGATGAACATGCTTGCCAGGGCTATTAGTTTCCATCTGTAAGTCAGATTTTGCAGCACACCCTCCCTGACTAGCTGGTGCACAGGTAACTGAGGCCTCCCCACCCCATTTCTACAGGTGTTAGCAAGGAACAATTGTGACTGGCCTTTTTGCTGGCAATTGCCTTTCTCCTCCTGCAGCCTTATACACCTGCATGGGGCAAGCCACTGTTTATTAACAATTCAACTACTTAGCACAGAAAGTAGCCCTATTGTTGCTTGGGAGATGTAAATGACCTGAGCAAGCAACTGGTAGGAATAGACAGTACACAAAGACTTGTTGCTGACCCAGGAATTTCCTGGGGGTTTAGGGCCAGGACATGTGGAGAATAGAAGCTCACAAAAGGCTCTCCTGAAGATAATTTTTGAAAATTTTCTCTTTAGGCTCAGGGTCTCAGGTAGCTTTTCAGGAAAGAGACAGTTTGCTGTTTATCATGGATGAAATGTAGCTTTGGGGGCTAGGGCAATCAGAAATACTTGTGAGTTTTACAAACCGACTCTGCTGGCAGTAAGAAATTTACAAAATGAAAACTGGTTATTTTGCATTGCTCTGCGAAATGGCCACACTGTCTGGGTTAACTGAATGCGACTATTTTTTTTCTGAAGGATAGCGTGTCCTTTAAAATGCAGCAGTCACAATGCTCTGGTTCAATAAAGGGATAGTCATGGCAAAACACGGCTTCAATTTAGTATGAAACTAAACAACATTTTTATACAAGGACTTGGTAATAAGAACGAACTCTTACGTTGTCACTGATTTTTAACTTGGCTTAAAAGTGAAGGCACTCTATCAGGTGAGGAACTATAATGCACCAAACCCTTTTAAATGTAATGGGGAAACAGAGTAGGAGGGATGTTATTGCTTCTGGTAAAAAAAAAAAAAAAGAGAGAGAGCCTCAAGATTCCACTGCTTGTCTGGTCATTTACAGGTTTTTGTCAGCAGGATTTTTGTCTCTGGCTAATAGCAAAAGTCATTTGGGAGCTATCTTCACTCTGGTGTCTGATTCCTTAGAGCCCACATCTCTAGCACTGTTCAACTGGAATATTTGCCAAAATGTTAGAAAAAGCTGTAATCAGACTTTAATAGAGCAGGGTAAATTTAGGAATAATGGCCTAGTTCACAAACAGAAGAAAAAGGGGGTAGGGGGTAGCCAAAAAAGCAAAGAAAACAAAATCCAGGCAATTCAGACATCTTGTTTTGGTACTCACAAAACATGAATGAATCAACACTAGTATGAAACATTGAATTATTTGCAGAGGCCAGGTTTGTTTGCTGAATCCTTTAACTGTTAATCTATGCTCTACGCCCTTCCTGAAATATGCCCTGACTCAGATCCTCTTCTGTTGCTGAAGGGCACACAGCTCAAGAAGCACAGGGCAAAGGTGGTCTTTGTGCTTACCCAGTCATGGGTTGGTTGTGTGCCAGCTCAGTCCACTGGAGCAATTTAGACCAATTACTGCCAACCCCAAAGAAGCTCCAACCATACTTCTGTCTTTCATCTCTGGCTTACATCAACAATTAGACATGGCAGGTATGCTAGGAGTTGCTATTCTGGCTCTGTACTACTGGTTGATTCTCCTATATTGGGGTGAGCATGATTGACTGTGGTTGCTTTAGGACTGCTTTCCTCTGCTGTCTTTCTTGTATAGCTTTCAGCCTCTTTTAGCAACCAACCAGTTAGGTCTCCAGCATGTTTCAGTCCAGACCTCAACAATGGTGTCCTTGTAATCGCATTCTAAATGTTACCTTCTGTTTCAACAGCTCTGTTGGCTCTGCTCTTGGAGCTGTTTGAATTTCCTGCCAGTTGGTTGGAGCAATGTTCTGCAATTTTCTTTTCAGATTATGCTCCAGTAAGAGAATTTAAAGCTGTTCTGTGCTCATGATGAGCAGCAGGCACATGTTGCCAGATGGATGGCAGTAGTCTTGCAAGGTTAGAAGGGTATATTCCTGGGCAGAACTGGATGAATGTTGCCAAAAACAAATCCATGAAAAGTTTTCATTTGAATTTTTAAATTATAGTTGCAATAGCTGTGTTCATACTCATTCTGTTTGCTTTCTACAGACAGTCAAGTGATCACATTTCTTCCAACAATGGGAAGCAAACTTTAAGATCACATTAAAATACCCTAGGTTGTTCTCTACTTTGAACAACATAGTGTCCATGGTAAATTTGAGTCTAGGGTCTCCATAAATAGCCAGGATATAATTCCCTTGTTCACCTCCTCTATTTTCTGTTGTCTACCAATTGTTTGGAGTGTGCTATGTGTCAGTGGCAGATCTGTCTTTTCAGCTTTTGATGGACCATAAGTATGATTTTTTTCCCCCAGTAGGTAGAATAGTGGTGTTGGCCAAACAGCACCTTCTTCAATGACCAGGTTCATGGCTTTGTTGAATGTCCCCACTGATGTCTCCTTATGGGTGGTCTTTGTGGGCAGGCACTACAGCCTGTATTCCTTTTGGATCTGAGTATATCAATGCAGAGAGAAATGTTTGTTCATGGAATCAGTTGAGCCTGTGGTGCGTGGAATTCCAACTTTTGTGTGATAGCACACAGCCTCTTCAATATATTCCTGGCAGTGTATTCTTTCTTCAGTCACTCATCGTGGCTTACTGGTGCTTGTTCTTGGTTCTGCTACCCCTAAGGCTGCCCCACTGATGGTCAGATTTATAACCTGCACCCACTGGTTCATGTGCGTGTAAATAGCCAAAAGTGTCCCTTCCCACTAAGTCTTAGTAGTTGTCAACCAAATGACTGGATTTGATCTGTGACCTGGAGATGAAAACCTATGTGTGTCATTATCAGCTCCTGAGCTGAAGTTGAGTCAGGGTAAATTTTCCTTTAAAAATCCCAAATATGTCTTCCAATTTTCTGCTGTAATTTATTTTAAAAAATGAATAGCATCTAAAGATCTTGTATATGTTAAATTGATGATTAGTAATACAGAAGGAATAAAGCTTTCCTACTTAACTGTTTCTGCATTGCATATGTGCTAGCAGGCACTGCAGAGTGGGATGACAGGTAAGAAGCTATCTGAATGTCATAGAATATTACTCTGCTACAGAGCAGTCTTTTTTGGAGACTGAGGATTCTTCAGAATCTCTGTTTTGCATGCAAAACATCCTCATAAAAGAAATTAAATGAAGTGCTCTTCAGATTTGTCAAGTCTTAATGAGTAGAACTGCTTAAAAATAAATTTTAATAAAGCATTAAAAGCAATGTTTTAATCAGTTGATGTTTACACCCTTTGTCTTAATAGCACTCAGATGAAAAAGATCAATGATTATTTTATTCTGCAAAGATAATAAAACCTTTAATGGCTGGCATAATCATAAAATCTACAGTTTAAATATGGATGGCTGGTATTAACCTGTTTTTAAAAGCTGCAATTGAAGTGAAACGGAATCACTTAAAGAAATTATTTGATTACTGTGGTCTGAGGAGGAAAAGAGTGAAAAACATTCTAAATTCATTAATATTTCTGTTGATGAGACAAACATATTCACAGGGACTTGTTTGCATTGCTAATCTAGATGAATAACTAGTTTACTGAATTTATCCACAATCTATGCTTTGTTCTTTTATGGACAAATTTCCAAGAACAGGCATGGAAATAAGCATGCACGTTCACCAAGGAAATTTTACACTCTGACCAAAAGCACCCCTTTGGCACCCTACACGCTATTGTGATAATCTTTGTACAAAATATGCCTTGAGAGGTATCATTTGAAAACTAATAACTCACTAGTCAATAATATCATGGTAAAATATTTGTAGCAACATTATAACTTATAAAATCCCACTCTGTGGTGTTATTAGCACTTGTTGGAAACACACAGCCAGGCAAAAGTTGTTCAACAGGTCGGTCCTAAACAGAGGAATGAGTTTTTACATCAATTTACATAGAAGTAGTAAACAGGATTCTCGAGACAGCGGGGAGAGGAAATGGCAGGAGACACAGCAAACTTGTAATTCCTCAAGTGAGAGGAAAGAGATGGAGCCCCCTACACCACAAGTCGTCATCTTCACTGTTTGAATCAACTTTGCTTTGAGGGGTAATCCTCAGAAGAATCCATGTCAGAGTTTCACTGGACTATGAGAGAGGAGCAGAGAACCCCAAGTTCTCTCTCTTTCACCTAAGAAGACAAACGCACCAGCACTTTTGGGCCACTGGGAGAGATGTTGATCAAGGAAAGGGTCAGTCATCATCTTGCTGGAAGACTGTAGGTGAGGCAGGACATCTTAAACACAGCCTGGAACCAACACTTGCTAGATGCATGTTTTAATTTTTATTTTCTTGTAACCATTTCCAACTTTATCTCCTGTATTTGAATTCATTTAAAATCCTATATTCCTTTGTTAATGAACTTGTTTTATTTTTTTTTTCAGCTTGGAAAAGAGGAGACTAAGGGGGGATATGATAGAGATGTATAAAATCATGAGTGGTGTGGAGAAAGTGAATAAGCAAATTTATTTATTTGTTCCCATAATATAAGAACTAGGGGCCACCAAATGAAATTAATCAGCAGCAGGGTTTAAAACAAATAAAAGGAAGTTATTCTTCATGCAGCACACAGTCAACCTGTGGAACTCCTTGCCTGAGGAGGTTGTGAAGACTAGGAATATAACAGGGTTTAAAAGAGAATTGGATAAATTCATGGAGGTTAAGTCCATTAATGGCTATTAGCCAGGATGGGTAAGTAATGGTGACCCTAGCCTCTGTTTGTCAGAGGGTAGAGATGGACGGCAGAAGAGAGATCACTTGATCATTACCTATTAGGTTCACTCCCTCTGGGGCACCTGGCAATGGCCACTGTCGGTAGACAGGATACTGGGCTGGATGGACCTTTGGTCTGACACTATGGCCGTTCTTATGTTCTTAAACCAATCCAGTGCTGTGTTTAAACTGAACTGTTTTGTAACTCCAGTTAAAGTTGCAAACTGTTGAATGTTGACTCCTTTCAGGAATCATAAACTGTCCAGGAGAGGGCTGGACAGTGCAGAACACACAGTTTGTGGAAAATCTGGGACTTGGAGGGTGTTGGGGCAGCCTGCAAATGGTAACAAAGGCTGGTGGAAGCCAGAATGTGAATGGTATGTTATTAATAGGCTGCTGGGGTCAGAGATGCTATACCAGGGCTAAAGCTATATAGAAACACTCAAGATGTGACCTACATGCTGGTAGGCTGTTTGTGAGGGGCCCAGGTTGGGAGCTACAACAGCAAAGCATTGTGAGGCACCCAAGATTATGGGGCAGGTGGTGAGACAACCCCTCAGTGGTTTGGATTGCACCCCAGAATGTGATATGCACATAAAAATAATTTTTGAGTACAATTACCTCTTTGAGTGTGTGTATATATTTAGCAATAGTGTTGGTGCCTTTGTTTAAGAATTTGGCCTAGACTACGCACATTTTAATTCATGATGATAAATAAATACAAGATTTGAGATTCTTTCTTCCCTTCCCACAATTTTAAACCACAGTGATTTTGACTGGTAAATGACACATGGTTAGAAAGACATTCATCTCGTGTCATGGAATGACTCATAAAATGGAATATTTTATAGTGTCCATATTGTCTGATTTACTTTATCATCCCATCAATTTTTTAACAAGGAAAGACAGTCCCCAAAGGTTATATATTGGACATGTACAGTCATATTGAGATTTTAAATTCAAGATTCTCATGCAACTGCTGTTTTCCTTTTCTTTGGCTCTAAATGTTTGAAGTAATACTGCATAAAAAGAACTAGACAAATGAAACTAACAAAATAATTCATAATTAATTGTGCAAAAGATTACGGTATATTTTATAATAAAAATATATTTTAAAAACAACAGAAGTGTTAATCACATTTTTACTACATATCAAAAAGCAACATATTAATGGAGTGTCATCCCATAATTCAGGGAATCACAAAGGTGGCTTAAAGCTGCCTTTGACTCACTTGCAGAAGTGTCAAAGATGCTTTAATGGCCACAGCTGGTGAGAAGCTCAGTTTTTGTGTCTCATTCAAAAGATGGAGCCCCCACAGCAGAGTGTCCCTAAGCAAGTGCTGGGGCATGTCATTGCTTACTTAGAGAAAACAGTGGTACCTACCAAATCACCCAAACAACTTCCTCGAGAACCCTATATTTTCCTTTGGTGCTTTCCCTCCAAGTACTGATCCGACCTGATCTTATCTACCTAGTGAGATGTGATTAGGCCACAGACTGAGCTAGTATGATCATGGAAGCTGTAAGTTTGCTTATGGCAAGTAGAGCTTGATTTTCCTGACTGTTTCCCCATCCCAGTCTCTAGATGGCGTCTGAGTGTATCAGGCAAGGGAGACTCCTAGAAAGATTTCCCTTGGGTGACCTGCCTCTACTTAGAGGGGCTCTGGCAAGGAGGGATGGGATGAAGTCACTCTCTGGCATCCATTTTAAGAGAAGCTTGTGGTGTAGAGGACACTGAGATGCTGCTGAGGGGAGCTGGATAGATGAACTGCGCTTTGCCTGCGTAAGCCCCACTTACCCCATCTCACTGACTCCGCCACCATGCTGCAGCATTAAGAGGGAGTCATGCACGAGGATCCTGCTGATTCCTTTATAGTTTGTTGTTTTGAGACATTAGCTATATAATATTTGTTGTACGTATGGTTTAATGTTGTGATCCTAACTGCAAGCTCTTTTTTGTCCTGCAGTGCCCACCCTTTGCTGCTAAATGTGCCACCTCATTTCAGAAACTTTCTACCTTCTGAGCTTTACTGGTTCTGTACCTCCTTTAGAAATTGTATATTCTCCCAGAGATTTTCAGGTGGAGGCACCAGACACGAGTCTGTCACCAAAGCTGCAGTGTTAGCCCTTGTCACGTCCTGCCAACGCATTTGAAAAATAACCATTGTGGTGACATTTAGAGCAAAGCCAGTGGAGTACATCTTCCAAAGAAACTGCTCAGGTGCCATTTTATGAGAAGTTGTTCCTTGTCACAACCATGGAGTAATAAATAAATAAATTCAGGTATAAACAAGTTTGGACTTATGAATTGCAATTCAATTGTGGGGTTGTGGTGACTGTGCAGACAGCTAAGCCTTTATTCCAATGCTATATTACAACAGCTGATCACTTCACATCAATGGAACAATAGCCCTGTAATTCAGTTACCTATAGAAATTGGTACACTCTGCTGCTTCTAAGGAAAGACAGTTGCAAGCAACTTTGAAAAGTCTGCTTGAGGAGAGACTAGAGGCAGAGAGCGGGGTGGGCTTGTGATGCCCTAGGCAAATAGAGGGAGATCACCACTCATAACACACAGGCTTTGAACTGTGACTTGCTATAGCAAATAAGTCTAAGCATTGTTCTTAATAATGGGCACATGCAGGGTGCCGTGACAGTAGTGAATAGGTAAAGGAATGTCCTATATTCACTTTCTGGCTTGCATTTGTTTTTGAAATTTACTGATTTGCTAGTGGAACCAAACTATTACATTATTGGTGTTCCTAGGACTCTGGGATAACAAGGAAAAAACCCCCAAAGGAGTACTGTCAAATCTAATCATTGCAGTGCCCTCCAGGACTGCAGCATCAGCACCAGGACATAGCATTAGCTATTGTTGGTGTTCGGAAGTAACACGAGAGGTATCTAGAAGAAGAGTGGTGATACTGAGAATGGCAGTGAAGAACTTGGAAAAGGCTATGGGATAGAGGGCATGGAGAGAGCCTGGGAGAGAGAGGACAGAAGATAAGACCTTGATTTGAAATATTTCTAGGTCTTTGTACTCAGAGGTTGCTGACATGGACATTTTTAAATTGCTGTCTTTGTTGGAGGCACTTAGTAAAACAGTTGGAGGGGAAGACATACGTAGGATCTTTTAAACTTGCTTCACTATTATAAAGCTCTTACACTTTCAGAAAATTGTTTAAAATAAAAAAAATGCTTAGTATCTTTTCAGACAGGCAGAGTTCTTAGGAATATAAAGGCAATAGTGTTAAAAAATGGCCATTTCAAATGATGGTTACACCAAACCAAAGCTGTGAATCTGAGATGTTATTTTATTGTTTCTACCCTAAAGTGCAGTTTAGTTAGAAAATGTTGTTGTTGCTTTCAGAAATACTCCCCATAGCTGATACTTTGCAATGTAGAAGCCATCTACACCAACATTCCACACAAAGATGGGCTACAAGCCGTCAGGAACAGTATCCCTGATAATGTCACGGCTAACCTGGTGGCTGAACTTTGTGACTTTGTCCTCACCTGTAACTATTTCACATTTGGGGACAATGTATACCTTCAAATCAGCGGCACTGCGATGGGTATCCGCATGGCCCCACAGTATGCCAACATTTTTATGGCTGACTTAGAACAAAGCTTCCTCAGCTCTCGTCTCCTAATGCCCCTACTCTACTTGCGCTACATTGATGACATCTTCATCATCTGGACCCATGGAAAAGAAGCCCTTGAGGAATTCCACCATGATTTCAACAATTTCCATCCCACCATCAACCTCAGCCTGGACCAGTCCACACAAGAGATCCACTTCCTGGACACTACGGTGCTAATAAGCGATGGTCACATAAACACCACCCTATATCGGAAACCTACTGACCGCTATTCCTACCTACATGCCTCTAGCTTTCATCCAGATCATACCACGCGATCCATTGTCTACAGCCAAGCTCTACGATATAACCGCATTTGCTCCAACCCCTCAGACAGAGACAAACACCTACAAGATCTCTATCATGCATTCCTACAACTACAATACCCACCTGCTGAAGTGAGGAAACAGATTGACAGAGCCAGAAGAGTACCCAGAAGTCACCTACTACAGGACAGGCCCAACAAAGAAAATAACAGAACGCCACTAGCCATCACCTTCAGCCCCCATCTAAAACCTCTCCAACGCATCATCAAGGATCTACAACCTATCCTGAAGACGACCCATCACTCTCACAGATCTTGGGAGACAGGCCAGTCCTTGCTTACAGACAGCCCCCCAATCTGAAGCAAATACTCACCAGCAACCACACACCATACAACAGAACCACCAACCCAGGAACCTATCCTTGCAACAAAGCCCGTTGCCAACTCTGTCCACATATCTATTCAGGGGACACCATCATAGGGCCTAATCACATCAGCCACACTATCAGAGGCTCGTTCACCTGCGCATCTACCAATGTGATATATGCCATCATGTGCCAGCAATGCCCCTCTGCCATATACATTGGTCAAACTGGACAGTCTCTACGTAAAAGAATGAATGGACACAAATCAGACGTCAAGAATTATAACGTTCAAAAACCAGTTGGAGAACACTTCAATCTCTCTGGTCACTCGATTACAGACCTAAGAGTGGCTATCCTTCAACAAAAAAGCTTCAAAAACAGACTCCAACGAGAGACTGCTGAATTGGAATTAATTTGCAAACTGGATACAATTAACTTAGGCTTGAATAGAGACTGGGAATGGATGAGTCATTACACGAAGTAAAACTATTTCCCCATGTTATTTCTCCCCCCCACCCCACCCCCCACTGTTCCTCAGGTATTCTTGTTAACTGCTGGAAATAGCCTACCTTGCTTGTCACCATGAAAGGTTTTCCTCCACCCCGCTGCTGGTGATGGCTTATCTTAAGTGATCACTCTCCTTACAGTGTGTATGATAAACCCATTGTTTCATGTTCTCTGTGTGTGTATATCAATCTCCCCTCTGTTTTTTCCACCAAATGCATCCGATGAAGTGAGCTGTAGCTCACGAAAGCTTATGCTCTAATAAATTTGTTCGTTTCTAAGGTGCCACAAGTACTCCTTTTCTTTTTGCGAATACAGACTAACACGGCTGCTACTCTGAAACCTTTGCAAAACATTGGAACTTTTTGAAAAGCCTTAACACACTCAATTTCCTTTTAAGGGGCTGCTGTGATAGGGAAGAGGTTTGCCACATAAATTGATGGTGACCCTGAGAGTGGAGAGTTCTGTATATGTAATGCTAAATTTAGTGTCCTTTGAGCAGTTCAGGTAAAAGTATTAAAAAGCAAAGCTGTGTGGTTAATACATATCTTTAGTTACACATTATAAATTTATTAGCATTGCACTTAAAATATAATGAAAGAAGATCAAATTAATTTTGATCAAATACATGTTTTCTTCTTTCTCAGTTAAACATGAAAATGGTATAGGCTCACCAATTGGTAGCTCAAAAGCACATACAAAGTTTAAGGGTTCTGAATGTTTAGTCAATTAAGTGATCTGATTACCTTAGATTAAAAATCGCACTGTTGTATTATATACTTGACTTCATATTTCTTGTCTTATCCCACAAAAGATGCTATATTGTGGTTTTGCCTGTTACTTAAACCTACCTATATGTGAAGCAGTATACACCAGAAAACAGGGGTTGTAGAGAAGAACCTCAAGGTTAGTAATTAAAGGTGTACTTAAAATATATTTAAGCTTTCTATAAATTACAGTGATTAGTTAGTAATGCAAAACACTCCTTGATGTTAGTTACAAGTATGTATTGGTGTAAAGCTTCTTTTAACATTCATTTTTATTTTTAAAAAAGAGTAGTAATCATCATCTGTTTTAGACTTTGTCTATCATTTAATAGTATTTGAGTCTTGAACCAAATCAGGGGTTTAACATTAGATTTTTTTCAAGCAGATTGATCATCTGTAAAATAGATTTTAGATGACTGCTACTAGTGATAAACATGCCTTTTTCAGGATTTGTGTGATTTTAAAGAATGTACTTTATACTATAAATAAAAAGGCAGAAGGCAGCTTTCAGTATACTTGAATACATCAGATGCTAGTCACTATTAAAGAAGGAGGTTTAATATAAATCAGTTTGCTTTTAAGTGGTCAGTGTTTTAGGAATTATTCCAAGTGATTTTTTTTTCTCCCTTGCCTGACAAGATTTCAAAGCTATTTCATGCAACCTTCCCAGCCATAATTCTGTATTTCAAATGTCCACAGAAAAAATAGTCAGGATCAGCCCAAATATACATTTCTGAGTTCAGGGACCTGTTTCTCCTCTTCCTTACCCATTTTATTACAGTGTTATAATATAATTTATTTCAGTTTAAATTCTCCAGACTCTTACTGGCGTGGGATGAGACTCAGACCCTGTATATTTAACAAAATTAAAAATTATGTAGAGCAAGGAAGGATACTCTTATTCGTGACTGATCCTCAAAGGACTTGGTGCTTCCATTTGGACAAACAGTTTCCAATCCTGCAATAAGCTCCATGCAGGCAGACACTGAAGTCAATGGTACTCCATCCAGGTACAGGAGGACTATCTTTACAGAGCTCATTGCAGGACTGGGGACGTAGTTTAGATGCTGTCTAAAGCTGACCCAGATCTTTAGGTAATAAATTGAGCTGTGGATTTAGTATGCATGTGGTTTCTTGTGAGATTTCCAGTAGGTCTTTTCTGGCTTTGTATGGATCAGGTATACTACAAGAATAGCCTTTTGTACATTATTTTTCCTCTGGGCCAGGAAGTGCTGAGGTATGTAGAACCAAAGAAAATCTTTGTAGTTACCTCACAAGTTCAGTAAATTTGAAGTTTTAGGCTAAAATTCATGTTGCACCTTATTTTATCTGAACTAGTTCACCCATCGTTAATTGTTTGTGAGGCACAGAATAACTTTTAAAATGTACTGCTGATCTACTTTGCTTATGTCCTCATAGTTTTTCCATTTTGGCACAGCATAATCAGCATAAAACAAGCCCTTGTTATATTTTTCTGTCCTCAAGTGATTGTTACATGAATCTCCTTTTTTTAATAAATTATAAAGAATGCTAAATACTTTTAGTAGAAAATTCTTAAGAGACAATTTTCTGATAGGCAGCACCATGACCTATTGTGTTGATCTCAAGCCTGGGATCCAGGAACTCAGGAGAGCTGGATGACATTTTTTGGAGTAATAGTTTATTCACTGAAAAACGTAGTTTTATGTTGACCAAAACTATTCCCAGATTTGACACAAATTTGTGTAATAGTTTCAGACCAAAAAAAGTGTCTGGGTCTAGATCCACCAAAGGACTCAGGTACCATTCACAAAACTGGAGGAGGAGGCAGTGCTACCATCACCCTTATGCCCAGGGCACTTACCTGGGATGTGGGAGACATGGATTCAAATTCTCCTCCAGATGAGTGGCCTAACCACCAGCATGTTGGCTATTTGGGGGGAGGGGCTCTCTCTAACTCTCCTATTGGAGCTGTTCCATTTTGTATAAATATTTATGGAGCAGGGACTCAGACTTGGAATTCCCACATACCAGGTGAGTGCCCTAGCCACCAACCTAGACTCTCTCCTTCTCTGTGGTCCAATGACTATTCAAATATGTTATACAAAGTGGAGCAGCTCCAACAGGAGAGAGAGAGAGAGAGGGGCCCATTCCAGAATAGTCAATATGTTGGTGGTTAGGGTACTCTCACCTGGGAGTGGGGCCCTGCTCAAGAGGAGGGATTTGAACATGAGTCTCCCACATCCTAATAAGTGTCCTAGCCACCATGCTGTTGAGTGTCAGGGATCGGGGGGGGATACTACCTACCCACAAGCTCTTCTGGTTTTATGAATCTAATCCTTCATTTCCTTTGTGAATTGGTTGGTTTGTTTGCTTTTAGTTAAAAATGCCCTGAAATTGAACAAAACCTTTTGTTTTGGGTCAAACTAAATTTCTTAACTTTTTCATATGCCAAAAATTCTGAATAAATTCATGTTTGCTTTGAACCATTTGTTTTTGAACTGCCAGCAAACCGAAAAAATAGTTATTCACCCAGCTCTTTTCCTAAGTATGTGGCCTTTAGCAATTCACTAAGACATAAATCCTGCCCCCTTCTCTGCAGGGCCCTACATTGAGAGGTGCCTGTAAAATAGGCAGCCAGAGGGTGGAGCTAGCAAATCTTTTGCTATACAGCAGCTGTAAACCCCTGCATAATGGGGCACGAGACCAAGAGCTGCAGAAGCTATTCCAGCTCCGCAGATTCCTGCGGATAATGCTTCCCCGTTAATCTTTGGAGGTCTTTAGGGCTCAGCCTATCTACTTAGTCTGACTTTTGAAACAGGATTTTTTTCCCTTTAAGCTCTCTTCTTCAGTTTCCTCATTTATAAAGGTGGATATGAATCATTATGTGCCTTGAGGGATATTCTAAAAAGTTTTGAAAATGTAAAGTGTTATGAGAGTCAGGAGGGTTACAAAGAATTACAAATGTGCATTGTGAAACTATCATACTCCTCTCTAATATAGAGCTTTAAGTTAGAAAAAACAGTCCATAAAACTGAAATAATTGATAAATGATGTCTAAGTTATACCATCACTTGACTTCTACAGTTTGGCATGAAGATCTATCACAATTAAAATATGCAAAGAAGGGTTTCCAAGCTGCTACCCGTATAATACTTATTTTTAAAATTGATATACCCAGTTAAAATTTTGGGACGAGACATGATCCAGAACCCTACATTCTTGCTTAAATTGAATCCAAAGCAGAACATCACCTCATTGGTCCATCTCTAGTTCAGTCCTTCAGAAATATTTGGATAAATGTCAAAAGTTTTGTCGTTAGCTGAACTTTATCCAGGCTGATTCAGTCCAACTGTTTACAGTATCTGCCCTTCCCAGCAAGTTTAAAACAGTTCTCCCCATAAACCTATCCTTGTCTCTTGTGCTGAGATACTTCCGCAGAAGGATGTGTCTCTGATAACTGAGGTTTTCCTAAGTCTGGTCACTGCTTAAGTCTGGCTTTGTCACCATCACCTGTAGCCAAGCTCCTGGCTTCCTCTGATGCAGGTGAGAAGCTTTAATAGCCAGTTTGGATATCTTCTGAATGGGATCTGCAATCCCTTATTAGAAAATAATTCAATGTGTCTTAGTGATAAGTCAAAACATGAAAGCAAACAGTAAATGAAATCAGTAAACACAAAGGGCCTGATCCAAAGCCTAGTGAGGTCAAGTTGACTCCAGTACCCTTTGGATTAGGCCCCATATTCATATCTATGCAATACTAATAAAAAATTTAACATGATGGCTTAAAGTTTGTAATAAATATACATTGTGCCAAACCAGTTCTTAATTGTAGGGAAGAATACATGGTTATGATGCAGTAGCCCCATTTTTCCCTGCTGCTAGTTGAAAAATATAGCAGTTTTAAAATCTTGAGAAAAGTTACTAAGATTTCAAATGTCTCTGTCTAAATTTAGGTATCTGTAGTAACTAAGTGACCTTGTTTTCTTCAGGGGGACCTGTTAGTGAAAATCAGTGTTCAAAATCAGGACAGTTATTTAGGTATCTAAATATGGACCTAGTTGCCTAATTTAAGGCCATCTAAGTTTGAAAAAACCCCAGGACTTTGTGCTTTTTTTATCCCCAAATCAACCATGGATCAAATTAAAGTCGTGTCAGACTAGAATATGTCTGAGTCAAACTATCAGCTCCATCTTGGTGCGTGTGTATATGGAAAGGGAGGATACTGTGACTGCCTTCAGGAAAGTGCAGCCTACTGTGTTGGATTCCAGACAGCTGCCTTACTCGAGAAAGGTGTTTGACACCTTGGTGAAGGAGTATTTCAGAGAGGCAATCAAGACACCAGTCTAAGGCCACTGACTTTGATTCTGCCTCAACTACTGGCTAACCCCAGTGGAACATTTCTTTTTAGACTGGGGCCCACAAGTCAGGCAAAGAAACAAAAGGGAGAGGCTGGAGCGTCTCAGCTGAGCACATAGCACAATTCATACTGTACCTAATATCAGGGTTCTGCTCTGCTCAGGGGGCTGACCATCACCACATGTAAGAAGGACTTACAGGAGGGACTGCGCTCAGCCTGAAACACTCACGAATTTCACACTCACAGGAAGGACAAGTTCCGACTAGGGAGGATCTATCTGAGGACTCTTGTTGTTTTCAAAGGTCTGTGGTTAAGAAATTCCTTTGCTCAGCCTATGCTCCTTGCTTTCTGCCACATTTTTCCTAAAAGAGTTCAACTAGAAGTCCAGACTGTCCACAGTCCCAGTACAGCTCTGGGACAGTATGTGTACATGACTGGGGGGGAGGGGAAGGGCAGTTAGGGAGGTTTCAGATATTGATTTAAGGGTCTAGAGCAGCTAGCTGGTGGCACACAAGGATGGGTGTCAGACGAGAGGGTTGACAAAGGGTGTCCTATATCACAGGGATAGAAACAGCGAGTAGACTCCACCCTGATTCAGTTGGCTTAGAAGCACCTGGGTCCACTAGTAATAGACTGATATTGTACATGGTGCTGGGCCAACTTGTAAAAATAACAATATAAGTAGCTTTTGTGGGAATTGCTGATTTTAATTAAATCTTGACATCATTCTCTGTTGGGTATTTACAAATTGTCTTCCCATCCAAAAGCAGCAGCACTTTTCAATAAATTGAAGTTTTATGTCAGCTTCAAATTAAGGAGTAATCACTTCCAGGAGTGTTGTGCCTTGAAGGCAAACAACACCGAATACTATTTATACACAGTACTTCAAACTTCACAGTTACTTGAGTAGAACATATGCTTATTGCGTGATTCAATTAGATAGCGGGAAATTCAGTATTGGGAAGTTCACGCTGATGAAGGAGAAGGTCACAGTTAGAGCTTGGAGACAGCTTCAAGTTCTACTTACTGAAACTACTGCTGCTGCTGCAAGATGGGGCTTCTTGGAAAGGTTCAGCCCCCTTGAGCTATTTCCTCTATAATTTGATGTAATTTGTAATTAAATTGAGTAAATCTGGCTTTTTTTTTCAGTAGAAAAATACAACAAACCAAAAAAAAAATCAAAAAAGAAAATGTCACCCAGCAAAACAAAAGCTACCACCTGTATGTATGTGTATTTGATAGGGCCTAATATGATTTTATCATAGGCAGTCCAGCACAGTGTTCTTCTTTTACAAAGTCCGCATTTTCCAAAAGTCAGCGCACAGTGGTATGTGGGATAGCATGATTTTCCTGTGTACATAACTCTGGACTTTCAGCCATCACTCTGTGGCAACTGTTTATAAATGTTGAATTTTTTATGGTGACCACTTGTATCTATGGTATGTACTTCATAGGAGCTTATAATGCAAAAATTAGACTAAAATTAACAGAGAGAGAACCTCACTGATTACATTATTTTTTACTATTGTATTTTACAATTCAGGACTACCTGCATTCAAATACACTGTCAGTTGTAATATTTTCCAAAAATTTGATATAGCAATGGCAGGAAGCTAGTAAACTATACTTCAGTTATGTGAGTTAAAGGTACACTAACAGTATGTATACTCAGAGAGACAAGGTGGGTGAGATAATATCTTTTATTTGCCCAACTTCTGTTGGTGAGAGAGACAAGCTTTTGAGCTTTGACCAATGGCCTGTGATGGGATGTTAGAAGGGGTGGGATCGGAGTTACTACAGAAAATTCTTTCCTGGGTATCTGGCTGGTGAATCTTGCCCATATGCTCAGGGTTTAGCTGATTGCCATATTTGGGGTCAGGAAGGAATTTTCCTCCAGGGCAGATTGGAAGAGGCCCTGGAGGTTTTTCGCCTTCCTCTGTAGCATGGGGCACGGGTCACTTGCTGGAGGATTCTCTGCTCCTTGAAGTCTTTAAACCACGATTTGAGGACTTCAGTAGCTCAGACATAGGTGAGAGGTTTATCGCAGGAGTGGGTGGGTGAAATTCTGTGGCCTGCGTTGTGCAGGAGGTCGGACTAGATGATCATAATGGTCCCTTCTGACCTTAGTATCTATGAATCTAAGAAAAAAGAAAAGGAGTACTTGTGGCACCTTAGAAACTAACGAATTTAATTGAGCATAAGCTTTCGTGAGCTACAGCTCACTTCATTGGATGCTACATGGGGACTATTTCCCCATGTTATTTCTCCACCCCACCCCGCCCCCCACTGTTCCTCAGATATTCTTGTTAACTGCTGGAAATAGCCTACCTTGCTTGTCACCATGAAAGGTTTTCCTCCTTCCCCCCCCCACCCCCGCTGCTGGTGATGGCTTATCTTAAGTGATCACTCTCCTTACAGTGTGTATGATAAACCCATTGTTTCATGTTCTCTATGTGTGTATATCAATCTCCCCTCTTTATTTTCCACCAAATGCATCCGATGAAGTGAGCTGTAGCTCACGAAAGCTTATGCTCAAATAAATTTGTTAGTCTCTAAGGTGCCACAAGTCCTCCTTTTCTTTTTGCGAATACAGACTAACACGGCTGCTACTCTGAAACCTATGAATCTAAGAGCTCTGTGTATGCTCAAAAGCTTGTCTCTCTCACCTACAGAAGTTGGGCCAATGAAAGACATTACCTCACCCATCTTCTCGCTAATGTCCTGGGACCAACACTGCATATAATATGTATATGTAACACTTCAGAAATATTAACATCAGCACTTATCCTAAAAGGGCAAAGGATGTGACTTTGACCTCACAGAAAGTGAGGATTCACAGAGAATTCCAGCCCAGTGCCATTAAATACTCATTGTGGAAAAGTTGCCCATTTACATGCTGTGCTGCCCTGCCCTGCCCTCTCATTCCCCAACATTGGCTGGCTGACTTCTCCATTGTAGCTATACACTAATATCCCCTTTAAGGGGGTAGGATCTAGAAGACATTGAGGTAGAGATAATGCTACAGCTACTTGAATAAATTTAAAGGCAGCTGTTCTGGGGATTTACGACTCCCTTTCTGCCATCCAATCACATTAAAAGTTCACAACGTTTAAGCTACTGACCCAGTTCTCTGACTCTTCAGAGTCACTAATCCTGCAAGTTAGAATTGCTCTATTTCTATTTTCAGGACATGTTTTTAAGGAAACCTATGATAAGAATGTGTTTGAGTGGGTTTTTTTTAAGGACATATTTTAACATGGCAGCTCTTTGAAGCTGCTCAGGTGTTTGAAATGTCAGAATGAGTCCTAGAGAGATGGATGTGTGTGTAGAGTCCAAGTGGTCAAGGATCCATAATAAACACAGTTGATCACATGGGTCTGAAGTTTATCACATAGTTACACAGCACAAATGGGTAGATGATATCTTTCTGTCTAACTTGAGGTAAACCAAAGACCTAAATATGACTGACCCTGACTCCATGGTGCTCCAAAAAAAAAATAGTGGGTGCTCAGCGGATCCTCCTGGCTGCCCCTATGCATAGGAGCCAGAGCGGGGACATGCCACTGCTTCCGGGAGCCACACGGAGCAAGCCCCTGACTCCGCTCCCCGGCAGGAGCTCGAGGTGTGGATTAAAACGTCTGAAGGGCCAGATGCGGCCCCTGGGCCATAGTTTGCCCACCCTGTACTAGAAGGTCTCATTCATTCAGCATAGGGGAGTATTTTGCAGGCATGCAAATTCAGAGGTCATGTTGTGTCCTGCCCCTTGGCTCTGTGGTTTGCAAAGGAGAGAGTGAAGCAAGGAGCTTCCCTCACCTGCTTCTTTTCCTACCTGCCACACAAGTGCCACCAAATGGAAGCAAGCAGGGACTCCAGAAAACTAGTGCTGCTGCCATAGTCAGATTCTCCAGAGGGTTGGGGATCCATTCACTATCATGGTCCGACTCTCCATACAGGCCTACAGAATTGGCTGCACCCTCTCTATCTAAGGCACCTATAGTATCTGAGTGCCTTACATTCTGTAGCAGATTTAGCTTCCCAACTCCCTTGAGAGGAAGGGAAGCATTATTGTCCACATTTTCTTTACAGATGTGAACTAAGGCACAAAGGACTTTCCCAAGGTCACACAGGAAGGGGGAAGTAGGGAATTGAACCAGGGTCTCCTGATTCCCAGACTAACACTAACTACCAGATCAGAAAGTTGCAGCTGCAGTCCCTGGTGAGCCCTATGTCTCTGAGATTAAGTGAAGCTGTTACTAGAAGCCATAATCCTTTCCACAGATTAGTTATCCTCCACTACCTGTGCCAGTTTTGTCAAGGTACCTCCAGCATTCAGAGATGGCAAACTTTTCTTATTCAGTTCAGACAATGATTACTTAATGACTTAGATAGCTGAGCTATGTCTTTCTGACTCATTTCCAACCAGCAATATTGGATATGTCTGTTTAATTGGATTTCTGTGGGATATATTTTTAGTTTAAAATGATTAGTGGAATCCCTCCACAAACAGTATGCTTGCAAGTGTAAAGTATATTTACATTTATGGCAGGATATAGTCTATTTCACACCAGTCATTTGCATGAAGTCAGAATTGTTGTATTTTGGAAATGGCTATCGCATTACTTCCCAAATGTCACTATGTTAATATTTTTATTGCTGTGAGACACCCCCAACTAGCAAAGACTTATGACCGCTCATAAAACAATGCTTTCCTAATATCATTAATGGTTACATAGAGAGAGGTCTGATTTAATGGAAACAATAAAGTCCTTATCAAACATTTTTCTCCTACAGACAGGCAGTAAATTCTATAAAAAGTAATGCATCTTCCCCACTTCAATATATATTTGGGGATATGCTGTCTAGGTTTATTGTGTTGTCAGCATGGCTAGCTGTGCTCACTGGATCTTGGAATAAGCTATATTTAGGTAAAACACATTTATTCCAGGAATCCTTTCAGTATTAATCCAGCAAAGCAATTATATATAAAAATCTGCACTTTCCTGAAATTGGACCTTCCTTTGCCAACTGATATATTAATGTCTGAATTGTTTCATGTATCTGGTTTAGAATGCGAGCCCTTGAGGCAAGGACCAAGTCTTTCTATATGTATTATGCAAGACTGAGCACATCTACTGTGCTCGGAGAGCACAGGTTGCGATGTAAACTTACCAGAGCTGAAACATTTGATAATGGTGCCCTTAACTCAGGGGTATCCCTCCAGGTCCAGCAGCACATGTGGAATCAACTCTCATCTGAGATACATGCAAAAGAAGTATTAGGAATAAGATTGATTTAACCTTAATCTCATTTTCCTCTTCTTCTAAACGTACTCTCAGTTCCCTACTTCTTCAGAAACAAATATAGGCATCTGGGTGACCAGAAGTGACAAGTATGGCTGTCGATTAATCACAATTTTAATTGCACTGTTAAACAATAGAATACCCATTGAAATGTATTAAATATTTTGGATGTTTTTCTACATTTTCAAATATATTGATTTCAGTTACAACACAGAATACAGTGTACACTGCTCATTTTATATTATTATTTTTCTTACAAATATTTGCACTGTAAAAATGATAAACAAAAGAAATAGTATTTTTCAGTTCACCTCATACAATACTGTACTGCAATCTCTTGATCGTGAAAGTGCAATTTACAAATGTAGATTATTTTTTTTGTTACGTAACTGCACTCAAAAACAAAACAATATAAAACTTTAGAGCCTACAAGTCCACTTAGTCCTACTTCTTGTTCACCCAATCACAGACAAAGAAGTTTGTTTACATTTACAGGAGATAATGCTGACAACTTCTTATTTACAATGTCACCTAAAAGTGAGAACAGGTGTTCACATGGCACTTTTGTAGACTGCATTGCAAGGTATTTACGTGCCAGATATGCTAAACATTCATATGGCCCTTCATGCTTTGGCCACCATTCCACAGGACATGCTTGTATGCTGATGATGCTCATTAATAAAATAATGTGTTAATTAGATTTGTGACTGAAATCCTTGGAGGAGAATTGTATGTCCCCTGCTTCTTGATTTTACCTGCATTCTGCCATGTATTTCATGTTATAGCAGACTTGGATGATGACCCAGCACATGTTCATTTTAAGAATACTTTCACTGCAGATTTGACAAAACACAAAGAAGGTACCAAAATTTTCTAAAAAATAGCTAGAGCACTCGACCCAAGGTTTAAGAATCTGAAGTGCCTTCCAAAATCGGAGACGGATGAGATGTGGAGCATGCTTCCAGAAGTGTTAAAAGAGCAACACTCTGATGTGGAAACTACAGAATCCGAACCACCAAAAAAGAAAATCAACCTTCTGCTGGTGGCATCTGACTCAGATGATAAAAATGAATATGCATTGGTCCACACTGCTTTGGATTTTTATCGAGCAGAACCTGTTATCAGCATGGACACATGTTCTCTGGAATGGTGGTTGAAGGCATGAAGGGAAATATGAATCTTTAACACATCTGGCCCATAAATATCTTGTGACGCCAACTACAACAGTGCCATGTGAACATCTGTTTTCACTTTCAGGTTGCATTGTAAACAAGAAGCAGGCAGCGTTATTTTGTGTAAATGTAAACAAACTTGTTTACCTGAGTGACTGACTGAACAAGAAGTAGGACTGAGTAGACTTGTAAGCTCTAAAGTTTTATATTGTTTTATTTTTGAGTGCAGTTATTTTTTGTACACAATCCTACATTTGTAAATTCAACTTTCATGATAAAGAGATTATATTACAGTACTTGTATGAGGTTTGAATTGAAAAATACTATTTCTTTTGTTTTTTACAATGCAAATATTTGTAATGAAAAATAAATATAAATTGAGCACGTACACTTTGTTCTGTGTTGTAATTGAAATCAATATATCTGAAAATGTAGAAAACATCTAAAATATTTACATAAATGGTATTCTATTATTCTTTAATAGTACGATTAATCGCTTTAATAGCTTGACAGCCCTAGTGATAAGCAAACATTGTCGATAGAGAGGCATCTCCTTTCTAATTAGGGCTCCTCAGTTGTGGAGCTGAGAGAGGGAGCAGTAATATTTTTTTTTCATTAGGAAGAAAATGGAAAATGTGAGATTCGTGGTGGCTTAATGAGGAGGGGGATGAACCACAGGACATCCTGGGGTTGGGTGGGAGAATGAAGAAACTGGCAATCTCATGCTCACTAAAAATCCCACTTTCTCTAAAAATATGTAAAACCAACAGTATTGTGAGTGTTTTCTTTTTGCATGAGATGCTGTAGCTGTGCCAGTTGTTCCCTATTTATTCCAATAGCAGTTTCATGTCTAGATTATGTCTAGGATTGGCAGAATTTGATTTTGATCTTTTATATAATTTTGAGTCATCATACTGATTATTTTAAGCATTTCTTAATTTTTAATATATTTACATTTTCACAGTTGTACAAAATTATGGGAGGCTGTGTCAACGTCACTTGTCAAAATATCAGGGTCTTTGACACAGAGTGAGGTCCCCTGCTGTCTTCTGCTCTGTCTACACTGATGGTTCAAGCTTGGGCTGGAGCCTGGGCTCTCAGACTCTGTGAACGGGGAGGGTCCCAGAGCCTTGGCTTCAGCCTGAGTCCGAACATCTACTTCACAATTAAACAGTTCCATAGCCCAAGCCCAAGTCAGCTGACATGGGCCAGACCCGGTTCTTCAATTGCAGTGTAAACATACCCTGTGGGGAAAGTTACCCTGTTACAGTTCCTTAATTTTTGATGCTCATACCAGAATATATAATTATCTCTAGCAACTTTACCAATATGTTTAATATTTTCAAAAATTCCTCTATGGAGTCTCCTTATTACCATTGAGAAGAATACTTTCTCCAACTTAATTTATAATTTAAGTCCTTCAATCTTGGGGCCCAATTTTGCAAGGTCCTGAGCACACTCACTCCAAGATACCATTGATTGGTATCTTGTAGTGGATGAACAGTATAAACAAAGAAGAAACTCAGGACCAAGTCTGACAAGGTGGTGAGAGGTACTCACCATCTCTCAGGACTGAGTCCTAGATGGCATCTTTGTTACCTTCTTTTCACCCTCTCCAATAATAGCTTTCCAGTTGTGCTACTTTTTTCAGGATACCAGTAACTCGCACCTATTTTAATGGGAGTTACTTGGCATCCTGTGGTGAGAGAATTGGGCCACAGTGCTGCAGATAGTTGTCAGGATGGGTTTTAACTAGAGCCACATAGTGTAAATGTAAAACACACCCAGATTAGGGCAAGTGGTATTTACCTGACTTAATCTTTTTTTAAAAAAAGCTTTTAAACACAGTAGGTTATATTCTGCTGCCATTTCTTCCAGTGCAACTCCCATTGATGATGATGTGTAACTGTGAGCAGAATTTGTCCTATTGTCACTTAAATAAGACAGTTTGAGTACTTTTCCCTGGTTATTTAATTGGCAATGTTGCACAAGAGAAAAACCTACATAAAAATGAACAATAGACACTATCAGAGACCAATAATGAATTCTTTGGTACAGTTATATGTATTTATGACCATGGAGAAGGAAGGAGATATCTGTATTATTTTGTATTAATACTACACCTCAGTTTACCTGCTTGATATTATTCTGGCTGACTGCACAAAGTTAAATCAGAGACGCCTGTAAGGGGGGAACAAGAAAGAAATAACAAGGAGAATATCAAGTGTCCTTAGGATAGCAATGGGTGAGCTGGTCATTGGGAAATACCACCCTGGCTGCTGACAGGCAGGCAGTTAGGTAATAGGCTTTTTTCCCCCCAAGGCCAGAGCCTAAGATCAAAAGAACACTAAGCTGTTAGAAATCCCTGCTTAGAGGGAAAAAGGGGGATGAGCTGGCAGCCACTGTTCAGAGACGGTGCAGGAAAGATGCACAGAGAGAGGAAAACTGCAAGAGGAGAGTCTCTCTCTCCCTGACCAGAGATAGGCATAGCCTGCCATATGGCTGTGGAATTCAGGCAGGGACTCTGTGGGATGTGTCTGAAGCAGCTGGGCAGAGGTGATGAACTATAAGCAAGACTCAGGTTTGTGGACCTTGAGTAAATTTAACCCTTCACTTTGTTTACTGTGTACCATCAAGTGAATGGATAATATGGGATAAGGAAGTGTTATTTACTGCTTCACATAACACAAGAACCAGGGGTCGCCCAATGAAATAATAGGCAACAGGTTTAAAACAAACAAAAAGAAGTACTTCTCATAATACACAGTTAACCTGTGGAACTCATTGCCAGAGGATGTTGTGAAGGCCAAAACTGTAACAGGGTTCAAAAAAGAACTAGCTAAGTTCATGGAGGATAAGTCCCCCAATGGCGATTAGCCAAGATGGGCAGGGATGCAACACCATGCTCTCAGTGTCCCTAGCCTCTGATAGTTAGAAGTTGGGACTGGATGATAGGGGATGGATCATTCAATGAGTGCCTGTTCTGTTCATTCCCTCTGAAGCATCTGGCAGTGACCACTGTCAGAAGACAGGATACTGGGCTAGATGGACCATTGGTCTGACCCAGTATGGCCATTCTTATGTAATACATCTGTTTGGAAGGAACTGTTTTGAGTCATTTTAATCAGCTACTGATCACAGGCACCTGTAGAGCAGTGTCTCGAAGGTCTCAACTGTACTGCCTGTCACATCAACATAGTTTGTGAACAGGGCCTGCCACCTCCGGATCCAATTTGCATAGTAAAACTATGGGATTCCACCTGGAAAGAGGTGAAGGTGGCAAAACCTGTCACCTGAAGGGTGCACTCATGAGGGACCCCAAGGGGACATAAGACACTGCTTGCCCTGTAACCATGGCAGGTTGCTGGGAGTGGCGGGGGCGTTGTAGCCTGATGAGCCAATCACAAGTGGGGTAAACTGAGGAGTTCCACTCTGGGAAGTGTACAGATAGAGGCCTGTCACTTGGAAGGAGTGCCCACAGTGAAACTTGGGGCGGAGATCACAGGTGTCGCTTGCCCTTGAGCCGGCACAATGCCCATTAAAATGTACATTATGTGAATATTTTCTCTTTATGGGAATTTAAAAATAAATATTAATGATTACAGCTACTACTAGCACTTTATATAGATTAAATTCTCACAGTGCTCCTGTGACACAGCTATTATCTCCATTTTACAGGTGAGGCAACAGAGACAAAGGGAGGCTATGTGTCATAACAAGAATGTGCAGTAAATCAGTAGCAGACTCAGGGGTTAGACCTCTTGTGTCCCTTCGGAGACCCTTGTTTCCTTTCTCTCTATGGTGCTGGTGACCATTGGGAGAAGATAAGTAAATGACAAAGGGTCTCCTTTCTTGCCCACATCCCTGCTACCCCCTGCAGCCATAGCAGGGGTGATTTGGTGTGAAATACACAATCAGTGCATGAGGAGAGTGAGAGAGAGACAAAATATTGTAATGTACATAAGTACAGGAATGTGTCTTGAAACTAACATTTTGTAGTTAGGAAAACCTTGCTGTTTTCTTTCACTGAAAAGGCAAAATGGAACATTTCAAGTGTCCTCACAGAAGTTTTCAGTACATAGGATACCATACAAAATAGTCAGTTTAATTTTTAGGAATATGAAGTCTCTAGGCTCTTAAATGTTTGTTGAGAAGTTAGATGAGACCAGAGGTGTTTTTTAGAATTAACAGGCAGGCAGATTACTAACGGGAGAATGAGCAAGCTTTTATTGTGAGTGTATCCCTCGTAGGCATCTGGGCCCTTTGTTGTCCATAGGGACCTGTTAAAGTCCATAAGTAGCAGCTGTAACTGTGAGCCAATTGGCCAAGTCCATAGGTGTTGGGCTAAATATGTAGGATCAAATTCTGACACAACCCCCTTTGAATTCAGTAGGATTCCCAGGGTCATAACGCAGTGCAGACTCTGGACCATATTCATCTGGAACTCCTTCTTTGCATCTTGTACATATGAGTTTACTTTTTGGCCCCATCACCTAAATAGTTTAAAAAAAACACACCGTAAATTACCCTCAGTAATGTGTATTTTAATTGTGTATGTAACCCTGTAGAGGGGGTGCTCCTGAAACACCACACTGATACTCTAAGTCCGGAGACCTGCCCCTGGATTACAGAAGAGATGGCTACAGAGGTTCAGGACTCGGTTTCCCAGATTGCCTAGGTTCCAGGGCAGAGAGAGAACCGGCTAGCAACATTACCAGAACTAGTCAGAAGCCAGAACTCAGAGACAAAGGGCTTGATTTACTTTGGACTGCGTTTGGAGTGTAGCAGGCAAAGAAGCATCTCAGCCAGGGAGAATTTTTTTTTCCCTGTACATTGCTACCAAGGGAAGACTTCGAGCCCTTTCGGGATTTCTTGGACACTGGTCAGTGCTATCTCAGCAGAGACCAGAAACCTTGGAGGCTGAGGTGAGAGTCATGGTCAGGCTACTAAGAGCCAGCCTAATTGCACATTGGAATCTAGGCCAGAGAGTCACAAGGATTATTTGACCACCCTTGGTAGGAAATCTTTGTAAGAGCACCCCTGTTTATTTTTGTTGATATTGTGTTTTAAGCCAATTACCAATTTCAGCACTGCACCATTCATCAAAGACTGAGCCCAAACTCACTATTTGCCTTGGCAGGTGCTGGGAGGGAGCACAGGGTGGTTTGTACTGGCTGGGAGCGGTGGAGATGATGTACTGATTTTTGTTATCCTGGTCCCATTTTCTCCATTGTCCCTTATCCTGAGTTCCCCGTACCTAATAAGCCACAGTTACTGTTTTATTATTCTTTGAATTATAATAGCTATTTTATTTTTGTGTGTCCTAACTGACACCACTCTGTTTTAAACTGGGTATTGAATTTTTTCCCATTGGAAGACTCTCTGTTTTCTTGGCATTAAGAAGGGATTTGTTAGGTGGAGGCACCAGGCACCCTTACAGGCAAACCCAGGATCCATACTCCTGAGGAGAAAAGCTTCCTGACCATTGTGGTTTCAGTTTATTCCTGATGAATAGTTGTCCATATTACAAAATCACTACAACAGTAACAGCATCCATTTGTGTTGAAAGTCTTAGCAGAGGCCAAGCATCAAAGGTACATAAAGACTCACCTACAGAGCAGAACTTGATTGGCACATTGGGTGAAGCTTGGCCACTGCTTGTATTTACACCTTGTTTGGCTAAATACAGAACTTCACTTTGCAGGTCTGTAAATCCAACACCTGTCACCAGGATAACATTCATTCATTAAAAACAAATAACTAACAGTGATTAGACCGCACTTTGAATTAATTACCATACTTGCTTTTTTTTTCTCCCTTTGCATTACAGA
The DNA here is from genome assembly GCF_009764565.3 of Dermochelys coriacea. Taxonomy (NCBI): domain Eukaryota; kingdom Metazoa; phylum Chordata; order Testudines; family Dermochelyidae; genus Dermochelys; species Dermochelys coriacea. The sequence continues at coordinate 201,902,488 of NC_050069.1, forward strand.
AGCATTGAGATGTCTTTAAACTGATGAATATCTATCTTTTTAATGACACTTCTATTTGATGTTTTTAACAAATAAATTTCCTTCCTGATGAAGACCTTACTTTCCTTTTTGCCAAAGTTCAGAGCAAATTCCTGAACAGAGGGTTAGCAAGGAGAGAACCTTCAATATAGCAGCACTACTAGGCCCTGCAATAATATATCTTGTAAACCAGAAGGGGAAGCTGCAGTGAAAGACTGAATAATCATTTTAAAAACAATATTTTGTTTTCAGCAGTACATTTTATAAACAGAAGCATTTTTTGAAAAAATAGCATTGATTTGAATACAAATCATACATTACAGTGCAAATGTACCATACAGTACAATGAAGAAATTGGATACCCATTTTAGTATTTACTGCGTTGCAGTCAGATCCATCCTGACAAGGTTTATCTGTTATCTCATGCAGTTTCCTCAGAAAAATGAAATTATGAATTTCCCTATATGCTCTCAAAGCAGCTGAATACACTGGGTCTGTATGCTTAGTATAAGGCTTACAGTCATTTGCCTTCCTTTTACTGAAAGTTTATTGGCATTTGTAATTCTGTATGTATTTACATCAAACTTCTTCGGCCATACTGCTAAAGACTGAATTTTACAGTCCATAAGGTAATGCTGACTGAGTTTGCGGGGGGATGAGATTTACAGTACAGCAATATTAGGGTGTTTGCTTGTATCTTAAGCACCAGAATTCAACACTTAATGATAGACAATTTTTGTGGCAGTATAATTAATTTTTTCACAGGGTCGTGGATTCTTTTTTTCCTAAGTGGAAAATTATGCTAAGTCTTTCTGAGTTAATTAAAAATCTTATCTGTTAATTATCTACAGTGTATATACAAAATAGCTATTCACATAAGTTCTGAAGTTAGGAGGTTTTATCACGGGCGTCTAACACACTAAGTTAGAAAAAATATTAATATACTAAACTTTTGCTTTTATCATTTTAATTAGAAGGTATTTGAAATAGTGGTTACAGTCAATCACCACATCTAAGTTGTAAAACTAATTGTAATAAAATGACACAGGGAGTAAGTTTGAAAATTAATGTCATTCCTTTTGTGTCTAATGAATCTAGGTTACATAAATATCCTATCTGCCACCAGTTTGGGCTGGGAGAGATAGGATTAAAAATGTCCCAACTCTGTGGTGATTTGCTGTCATTAATGATCTGGAATGTTCTCCTGTAAGAGGACTTAGTTTATTGTAAGTTCAGAACAGTTACGATTTTCCTCACAAAACGTTCAATAAACTTGGACTTGTAAGTGCTGATTTAAAACTGCTAAGTAATTTTCACTTGGACCAAAAAAACCTGCTGTCATTCAGAAGCAATAGGTACAGAGTTTGATTTCATTTAATGGCGGTATTAATTTGAGTGTGATTTTTCTTTAAATGAGTCAAGACACACAATATCTACAGTAAAGGAATTTCTGCTACTTATTATTAGATTTTGTCTCTGTTTTAAATTCCTGGCATGTGAAGTGACAGAGCATATATTTACACGTAATAAAGACAAAAAAAAAGTGTCAAATGAGCATAGTGATCAGGGTTTGGCAGGAACACTTAAAATTAATACAAGTACTGAAAGAAGAAAATTAGTAATCAAGTTGGGAGTCGTATGTTGGAAGTGACAAATGTGCTATATTATCTACAAAGATAACACACTGCATTCATTTTTCTTTGGTAGCTAATTTAACTACCACGTTTTTATTGCTTCTCTTGCTCAGTCCTTCCATTATTAGCTGAAGTTGACATTTCCCACAAAAGTTCATCTTTGGTAGTGGTAATTTGCTGCTGTATAAAATAAATGACTTTACATAAAATATATTACTGATTGCAGTGCCACTTGGCAGTATCTTGACTGTCCTTTAACAGCAATGTATATTGCAAGTGGTAGCATTGTTCCTTCTGTATATTTTTTTCATGAATTGTTCTTTATAGAAGAATGTTAATTAGTAACTGATAGATATGAAGATTGGCAGGGACAGCCCATTAATTCCATTTAACTTAATAGCACTTAGATCTTAGCTTGCAGTACAGCTGTATTCAGACTGGATTATAAATGTAATTTTTTGGATCATTAACTTGCTTGATTAATCTTAGACAGCATAAGCATAATTATAGAAACACAGGACTTGTAGTGTGCTAGTTTAAGATTGTACCTTTGCTTCTTTATATTTGTATCATTGTAAGTAGCATAAGTTTTGAGAGGGAAAGCTAAGAAATTAGTTCTTTTCTTTTCTCAACAATTAACCCATGCTAGGTAGTAGTCACTTCTGTTTTTTTTAAATGCCCAGCATACCATGCTTTGCTTTTGAGGAGTACAGTTATAGATTCATAGATACTAAGGTCAGAAGGGACCATTCTGATCATCTAGTCCGACCTCCTGCACAGCGCAGGCCACAGAATCTCACCCACCCACTCCTATGAAAAACCTCACCTATGTCTGAGCTATTGAAGTCCTTAAATCATGGTTTAAAGACTTCAAGGAGCAGAGAAGCCTCCCTCAAGTCAACCATGCCCCATGCTACAGAGAAAGGCGAAAAACCTCCAGGGCCTCTCCAATCTGCCCTGGAGGAAAATTCCTTCCCGACCCCAAATATGGCAATCAGCTAGACCCTGAGCATATGGGCAAGATTCACCAGCCAGATACTACAGAAAATTCTTTCCTGGGTAACTCAGATCCCATCCATCTAATATCCCATCTCAGGGGATTAGTCCTATTTACCCTGAATATTTAAAGATCATGGGGGATTTGCATAGTAACTGACCATCATTAGCAGTGTGTTCATGCTGTTCAAGAAGTATTAATGCACGTGTAGTGTATCTTTGGTGCCTTTCATAGAATATCATGATTTCTGTGCAGGTTCCACACAGGGGACACTTACTGCCAGAAGATGTCATTGTGATTTTCATGTCACAGTCATTGTGGATGCCCCAGTTGGAGAGCTGATAAGCAGTTCCCCATATTGGACAAAACAAGAGCCCAAATTCAAATATCAACTTCAGATTTAGAATGGATTTGATGAAGTGCTGGACTTTATTAGTAACAGGCCTGGGAAGGAAATGCTGTACATGACCTCACGTTATCTGTTAATAAAAATCAGGAAACACGACCTGTCTGGTATCCAAAAAGTGTTTGTCAAGTTTTTTGTCAGTAGAATTAATTATACCCCCAAAATGAGTATTTGGCTTTGTTCCAAGGATTGTATCACCAGTATTAAATAGCACACAAAATATCCCCTACTGCATGCAAATGCACACTTTCATAAAAATACTAAATATGGGTTTAACGATCAAAGTTCAGACCCAGAGCCAGATCTAGTTCTGAACCTTCCAAAGCTCCAGAGGGGATGGATTCAGTTCTCTCTGGTCACTCTCTGCTACAATTTCTATACTCAAATAAAAAGAGACGGAGGAGTTAAAACGAACATAAATGTGGTGGTGTTATTTTTACAGTCTCACACAAACTTAAGTGGTGTCTAGGGTCACAGAGAGGTCATCGGAGAAAGGGTGTGACTGGAGTGCTCTGTGTCTGTAGATATGTAGGGGGTTAATAGATAAGGTGCTGGTTGGTGGCTCTCAAGAATATGTAGCATAGTTCCTGGGTTTGGTAGGAACCATCACTTTTGTTTGCACTGTAAATGGCTTTCTCTTTGCAGCTCTTTTCTAGAGTTTGAACAGAGGAAGCATTTTCTGAGAGAAAAAGGAAGCATTTAGCTAATTTTGGTTTTCCCAAGGGGAATTCAGATTAATAGCCTTAAAGGGTGGCTGCATGCTTTTTTTTTTTTTTACTAGTGCTCATTTTTAATGAAAGTAAGGCTCAGAGAGAGTGCACAGCCATCCTTAGAATTAAGAAAATAAGTATTTTATTATTTATTTCTGTTTCTATAGTTGAGGCTCCTAACCCTCTTTTTTCCTTCCTGTTTGCAGGCAGGATCCCTGTTCAGGTGGACTTCTGCACCATTGCAGGGGGTAGAACAGATAGGGCAGCAGCAACTGCTGAAAGAGCTTGCAGCACTCCTAAGAAGACCAGGGAGGGGAGCAGGGAAGAGGTTGGAGCACTGCAGGGGGCTGGATAGTAACCCTGACTCTGAGTGTTGAAATGCTTGTATCTCCTACTGTTGCTACAGAACAGCCAGTGGCTCCAGTGCATTCTCCCCCCGCCCCGTAGTTCTTTGATTTGCTGCTGAGAGAGGGAAAGGGGAGTTGCTCACATCTGGAGCCCCACCTTGGGGAGTGGGCGATGCACACATACCATCCTGGAGTGAAGAGGGACCTGGGTTATCAGGGTGCTGGCAGCTCTGCAGGGCGCTTCGGTTCGGTGGGGTTTGTAACCCCCTGGGCTCTCCTGCAGAATTCCAAACACACATATCTCTCTCTCTATCTCTGCCCCCCATCCATTTTAAAAGGCGGATTGTTTTTCCCTGCTCCCAGGAGTGCCCCAGCCTCTTGGAGCTCTTGGGAGATGTCACAAGTGCTCCTTTCCAGTCATTCTCCATCACCATCTTTACCACCCCCAAAATGGTGTAGTAGGTTAATGTGACAAGCAGGAGTGCTGGAACTAGGGGTATTGGGGGTGTAGCAGCACCCCATGGCTTGAAGTGGTTTCTATCCTGTACAGGGTTTACAGTTTTGTTCAATGACTTTCAGCACTCCTGCTATAAACATTGTTCCCACGCCACTGGTGGCGAGGTAGTGTTGCCCAAACCTCTTGCTGACTCTCTTCTGTGGTGGGTGGAAATATTTCTCCCCTGACCTGTTAGGAAGCACTGGACTGGGACTCAATTCCGCTTTAAGACAAAGTCTTCCTACGTGAACTCAAGCCAATCACTTTAAGTTACCCTGGGCCTCAGTTCCCATATGTAAAATGATGATAGTATTTCCCTTCCTCACAAGGCTGTCGGGAGGATTCAGAACCATGAATGATTTTGAGGTGCCCAGATGCTACGGTGATGAGAGCCATAGAAGCACCTTGACAAATACATAGTATAAATTCATTTTGGTGGGTATCGGTGCACCTGTCTCCTGGTCATCCTCAGATCCTTCAAGCAGCTGCTACTTTACCTGGTGCCTCCCACCCTTTCTAAGACGTTGGAGTCTATCTGGGCAGAGCTTCTACCTGAAAACATGAGGAAAAGGCAGAGGGTGAGTCAGAGACACCTATATGTCAAAAATTAATATTAAAAAGATAGGACACAACTAATCTGATGATAAATTGTGTAGTCAATTCCTTGACCATGCTTCGGTTCATTATTAATATTCAAGAGACCAAATGACCAATATCAGTCTCATTTAAGTCCAGAAAAGACCATTTTGATCATCTAGTCTGACCTTCTGCACATTACAGGCCACAGAACCTCACCCACCCACTCCTGTTGCAGGCCTGTTACTTCTGGCTGAGTTACTGAAGTTCTCCAATCTTGATTTAAAGACTTCAAGTTACTCTACCATTCTCTACAACTCTACTCTACCACTCTCAAGTACATCCACCATTTACTCAAACCAGCAAGTTTCCTGTATCCCACACTACAGAGGAAGGTGAAAAAACCCAGGGTCTCTGCCAATTTAGCCTGGGGGGAAAATTGCTTCCTGATCCCAAATATAGCAATCAATTAAATCCTTTGTATGTGAGCAAGGCCCATCAACCAGACACCAGGGAAAGAATTCACTGTAGTAACTCAGAGCGCTTCCCATCTCATCTCCATCCATTGGAGATATTTGCAAATATCACTTGCAGATGGGCCATATGCCATTGTAGGCAACCTTATCAAGCTCTAGCTCGAAGCAAGTTAGGTTTTTTGCCCCCACTGTTCCCTTTGGAAGGCTGTTTCAGAACTTCATTCCTCTGATAGATAGAAACCTTCATCTAATTTCAAGCCTAAACATATTGGTGGCCAGTTTATATCCATTTGTTCTTATGCCAACATTGGGCCTTAACTTAAATAATTCCTCTCCCTCCCTGGTATTTATCCCTCTGATGTATTTACAGAGGGCAATCAGATCTCCCATCATCCTTCATTTTGTTAGGCTAGACAAGCCAAGTTTTATGGCTAACGCCAATAATAATATAATATAGGAAAAAGGTCTGATACAATACCAGTCTCTGGGAAGTCGTCTCATGCAGCATTGTTACTTTCACCTTGCACAGAAGATGTGCTCCTAAAGTTACATCCTAAAAGCCATCTTTTTATACCCTTCCTGTTAACAAGTAAAGGGTATTGTTTACATCATTTGAAACTAGATTTAACTAATTGGATTTCTGTCTTGTTTTTCCAGTACCATTGTATACTCCTTATCTCTATGTTCTGAACACATGCATTCCAAGTACTAAGCAGGGTGAAGACACTTCCTGTTTGTACTATGGTAGAATGTTCGTATATCTTGTCCTTTTCCTTCGGGACACTACAGTAATAACCTGCAAGAGTAACTCCTTACCTGTTGCTATGTTAAAACACTCATATGAAACCTGTCAGGATAAGGACATATCTACTTAAGTGAAAGTTTACTTCAGTTAATGCAAGGTGTTTTGGGGTGCTAGACATTGGTGGGGAAAGTATAATGCATTCAGTTAACATAACTTCTGAACGCTTACATTAATACGATGCCTAACATATATGTATTGGCTAACATGTCATTCACAAAAAGAAAATGAGTACTTGTGGCCCCTTCGAGACTAACAAATTTAGTCTCTAAGGTGCCACAAGTACTCCTTTTCTTTTTGCGAATACAGACTAATGTGGCTGCTACTCTGAAACATGTCATTCACTCATCTTGACACTCCCTTTTTGAATAGTGATGTCAATAATGCATCTTAACAGAATTTTAAATATGTCACCATCAGGCAACAAATGGGTAGTTCAAAGATGGTAAAATTATCTCCCTTCTCACAGATAGATACCTTCAATTCAGATGTTCCTGAATCAGTTCAGACAACATTGTCTAGTGCTGAGAGCAGGAGATTAGAAATCAGTTGAAGTGACTTGCCCAATGTCCTATTTTAATTTAGCCATGATATTCATCTGCTTGACAGATTTTCGTAAAGCACTTTGAGATCTTCAGATGAAGACACTAATGTATATAATTTCATAGTCTGTTACTTGTAATTCTTTTCATTCAGTTCTTTTTGTAATAGTTAAGGCTTAGCTCCAGACCCCAATGCCTGGCTCAAGTGGCCTGGCTGGGTGGTAGGGAAAAAAAACAGGGTAAGAGGAAAGAGTCCTCTCCTTCAGGCATTGGACTGGCAGTGAAATTAGCCTACAGAGGCTACTTGCACCCATTGACTAGAGTACCCCTATGTGTTTCATAGAGTTGCAGGGAGTTTAGGGCCAGAGAGGACCATTATATCATCTAGTTAGACCTCTTGTATATTACAGGCCATTAAATTTCATACAAATCCCCATTTATTTAACTCAAAGGCTTTAGAGTAGCAGCCGTGTTAGTCTGTATTCGCAAAAAGAAAAGCAGTACTTGTGGCACCTTAGAGACTAACAAATTTATTAGAGCATAAGCTTTCGTGAGCTACAGCTCACTTCACTGTAGCTCACGAAAGCTTATGCTCTAATAAATTTGTTAGTCTCTAAGGTGCCACAAGTACTGCTTTTCTTTTTTCAAAGGCTTTAGTGAGACTAAAGCATTTCAGTCCTGAGAAGACTAGACTGTTGTATGGCACAGGGAAAGAACAGGAGAGTCCAAGGTGCCACCAATGCTCAATGCCCCTGCAATGACAGGGAACTGATTAGCTGAGATATGCCCAAAGATCCATACTCTAGGATTCAGAGGAAGATGAAAAACACTCAGTGTCCAAGACAGTCTTACGTAGGGGTAGATTCCTTCCTGACACCAATTAGGGCAATCAGTATGACTCTGAGCATGTGAGGAAGACACACCAGCCACGTATCTAAAAAGAGGCTTCTCTGTACCACTGGTCCATCATATCAGTTGTAGCCAATCTCAAGATGCTTCAGAGGGAAGTGAAATAAATCACCATAATACATCTAAACAGTTGTACATGGGGAAAAAAATGCTTCCTGACTTCTGCAGATGACCTTTCGAAGTCCTGAAGCATGAGATCAATTATATTTGTTAGCTTAATGCAGAAATACATGGTTATGAGCGTGTAGATGCAGGCAATCCCATTCTCCCCATATCCTCCCCTCATATGCAGCTCTCTTATGATTAGGAGAAAATGAGTGGATTTGCCACTAAGGCCATGTCTACATTTGCACTTATGTTGGCAAAACTTTTGTCACTCAGCGATGTGAAAAACATCCCCCTGAGCGACATAAGTTTTGCCAGCATAGGTGCTAGTAATGCACAGTGCTATATTGGCAGGAGAGCTTCTCCTGCCGACATAGCTACCACTACTCATTGTGGCTGATTTAATTCTGTCAATGGGAGAGCTCTCTCCCATCAACATAGAGCGGATACGTGAGAGCTCTTACAGTGACACAGCTTCATCGGTAAAGCTGTGCCACTGTAAGCTCTCTAATGTAGACATAGCCCTAGTGAAGTAAAGTATTTTATTGTCTTTACCAGTAACCTAAATAGTTCTAGAAGCCAAAGGCTCCTGTTGATTCCACATGTATAGTAGTAATAATAATTATTGATGAAGTAGGCCATCAGAACAAAGTGGAGGATGCCACTCTAAGTCTGTCTAAAATGTGCTGAATCTTCAGTCTCGTACTTTAGATTGCACTGCAGAAGAAAAATCCATATTCTTTCCATGAAACTCAATATTGTGCCCCTTTTAGTAGTTGTGGTCTAGTTTAATAGGTCAGAGACCGAAGTGGGAGTGGAATGGAATTGTCTTGAAAATAGAAAGTTGTATTTTGATTAAAGCTTTGATTTTAGAGTCAAACAAGCCTAGTTTGTTCTTAGAAAAAAAATTGCCTCATTCTACGCTACCGTGCACACTGCTAATTTCCGTATCTTTTCCAAATATTGTAAAACATGATGAGAATTATTTAATACATCACATTTTGAAGCTGGGTAGGAGAGGATAGAAAGTATTCTTCTTGGTAATGAATAAGCTGTAAATATATTTGCCACAGCTGTTCACTGTGCTCAGGATCACTCTAATGGATCTGCTCACTAAGTCTGACAGGAGATATGGAATGAACCTCATTGCAATCAGTAGAAAATTAGACTTTTTAAGTGGAGTCACAGTTGTGGGGACACACTGCAGGTGTGAGTCTGCTCTGTTCACCAGAAGTCACAGTGTGAATAAAATCTGTGTTTCTGTATTAGTATTTATTTAACATAGTAATAGAAGCCCCCTCATCAACCTTCTTTTAAAACTTGTTTGCAAGAAAACTGAGTTTCTGAAGAAAGAGGAATCTTTGACCAATTTAGCATCATCAGTGAGTGACAAGATTTACATCTAACTCTATAGTCAACAGACGAATTAAATAAGTCTGTGTCATGCTCTTGATTTCCTGTGTTTGGAGGACAATACAATTCATCTCAGAAAATCTGGGACAACATTTTTATAACAACATCAATGTGTGGTAAATCTATTTTCCTTCTGCTTTTCCCCTGCTTTTTTAATCCTAAAAGAACTGAACCAGAAATCAGAGTGATAATGTTTTTATTCCTACTTTGCACTGGTGTAAACGACTACAGAAAGTGCAGGCCAACAAAGAATCAGACCCTCTGGTTGTCTCTGTCTCTCTCTTATATCTTCATAGTGGTGGGGTGCTCACCTAATTTAGCACCAAGGAAATCCTGATATTGTTCAGGCATACCTGAGCAAAGGTCTATTTTCATTTCTCTGCTTCAGAAGCTACCATAGTGTACCTATGAGGGCCTTATTATGATTTTCACACATCTTCCTCTTCTCTTGTGTCATCGTAGGGTATTTGAGAGACAAGATGGGGAAGGTAGTATCTTGTATTCGACCAACTTCTGTTGGTGAAAAAGACAAGCTTTCAAGCTTAGGCTATGTCTACACTACAGAATTTAGTCAACGCAAGTTACATTGATGATCATAAATTGCTATAATTACATTGCTTATGAAAATGTAAGGGCCCCTCCGCTGCTGTTCCCCCTCCCCCTCAGCCTCAGCTCACTGTGCCGCCGGCGCAATGCTCTGGGCGGCGGGGCTGCAAGCTCCTGGGGCAGTGCAGCTGCAGAGCCATGGCCTGACACAGTGCTCTGTGCTGCGCGGCACAGCTGCCTGTCCTGGCGCTCTAGGCAGCGCAGCACGGCTGCCAGTCACTGGTGCTCCAGGCAGTGCAGTAAGGGGGGTTGGATAGAGGGCAGGGAAGTTCGGGGGGGGTGGTCAGAAGCTGCGGGTGTGGATAGGGGTCAGGGTGGTCAGAGGGCAGGGAACAGGGGGGTTGAATGGGAGCGGGGGGCAGTCAGGAATGGGCGGGGGTTGGATGGGGCGGTGGGGGGGCAGTCATGGGAGCGGATTCTGGGGGAGGTCAGGGGACAGGGAGCAGGGGGGATGGATGGGGGGCAGGGGAAGGGCCATGCCTGGCTGTTTGGGGAGGCACAGCCTCCCCTAACTGGCCGTCCATACAATTTCAGAAACCCAGTGCGGCCCTCAGGCCAAATAGTTTGCCCGCTCCTGCTTTAGAGCCTACAAGTCCACTCAGTCCTACTTCTCATTTGGTTAGTCGCTAAGACAAACAAGTTTGTTTACATTTACAGGAGATAATGCTACCCACTTCTTATTTACAATGTCACCAGAAAGTGAGAAAAAGGCTTTCACATGGCAATTTTGTAGCCAGCATTGCAAGGTATTTACATGCCCGATATACTAAACATTCGTGTGCTGCTTCAGACTTTGGCCACCATTCCAGAGGACATGCTTCCATGCTGATGACACTTGTTAAAAAAAAATACGATAATTAAATTGTGATAAATTAAATTGGAGGAGAATTGTATGTCTCCTGCTCCATGGTTTTACCCACATTCTACCATATATTTCATGTTATAGCAGTCTCGGATGATGACCCAGCACATGTTGTTCATTTTAAGAACACTTTCACTGCAGATTTGACAAAGTACAAAGAAGGTACCAGTGTGAGATTTCTAAAGATAGATACAGCACTCGACCCAAGGTTCAAGAATCTGAAGTACCTTCCAAAATCTGAGAGGGATGAGATGTGGAGCATGCCTTCAGAAGTCATAAAAGAGCAACACTCTGATGCGGAAACTACAGAACCCAAACCACCAAAAAAGAAAATCAACCTTCTGCTGGTGGCATCTGACTCAGATAATGAAAATGAATGTGTGTTGTTCTGCACTGCTTTGGATTGTTATCGAGCAGAACCCATCATCAACATGGACACGCCCTCTGGAATGGTGATTGAAGCACAAAGGGACATAAGAATCTTTCACGCACCTGGCATGTAAATATCTTTTGACGCTGGCTCTAACAGTGCCATGAGAATGCCTGTTCTCACTTTCAGGTGACGTTATAAATAAGACGTGGGCAGCATTATCTCCAGCAAATGTAAACAAACTTGTTTGTCTGAGCAATTGGCTGAACAAGAAGTAGGACTGAGTGGACTTGCAGGATCTAAAATTGTACATTGTTTTATTTTTGAATGCAGGTTTTTTATATAATTCTACATTTGTAAGTTCAACTTTCAAGATAAAAAGATTTCACTATAGTACTTCTATTAGGCGAATTGAAAAATATTTCTTTTGTTTTTTTTTTTACAGAGCAAATAATTGTAATAAAAAATAAGGTGAACATTGTACACTTTGTATTCTGTGTTGTAATTGAAATCAATATATTTGAAAATGTAGAAAACATCCAAATATATTTAAATAAATTGCATTCTATTATTAACAGTGCAATTAATCATGATTAATTTTTTTAATCGTGTGATTAATTGCAATTAATTTTTTGTGCAAGGACACCAAAATGAAGAGAAGCACGTAGTGGTTGCTGTGTGAAGACTGTCAATACCAGACTGCTACTGGTTGGTCATGAATCAGTTTGCAGTTAGAAAGTCCACCGTATGGGTTGTGTTCACGCAAGTTGGCAGAGCCATTAATCTCATCCTGCTATGAAGGACTGTTACTCTGGGAAATGTATGTGAAATAGTGGCTGGCTTTGCAGCAATGGTATTCCCTAACTGCAAGTATCCCAATTTTGGCCTTGTACCATCATGCGACGGAGTATATCAATTGAAAGGGCTACTTCTCTGTAGTATTGCAGGTGCTTGTGGATCACTGGGGTCATTTCAATGATATCAAGGCAGGGTGGTCACGAAGGTGCAAGTAGGGACTTTCTTTCCAGAAAGATTCCAATGGGGAATGTTGAAACGCCCATAGTGATCCTGGGAGAGCCAGCCTACCCTTTATTGCCATGGCGCATGAAGCCTTATACCAAAAACCTTGATAGCAGCAAGGCATGCTTCAACAACAGGCTGACCAGTTGCAGAATGACTGTTGAATGTGCATTTGGCAGATTAAAGGCTCACTGGCACTGGCTATTGGCAGGTTAGACCTCAATGTGGAAAAAAGTTCCATGGTCATAGCAGCCTGCTGTACTTTGCATAATATTTGTGAAGTTGAGGCAGATCGTCTGGCAGCTGATTTTGAGCAGCCACATATCAGAACTATTAGAGGAGCACAACAGGAGGATATTTGAATCAGAGAGGCTTTGAAGCAGCATTTTGACAATGAGCCTCAGTAATGTGTCTTTCTGTAATGCCTTCAGCCAGGCTTTGTTTACTTGCCGCTTGGAATGCCCCTTGTGATAACTGCTTCCAGAGCATGATTTGTAGTCTGCAAATGTGCCAATTGCCGCAGTGTATGAATTCCAGCACCAACCACTGTGTGTAGGAGAAAAATAAAGATTCCTTTTCTTTCTATGAGAACATTTTTCCTAAACAGCAATAACTGAAACACAGAATTTGATGTCTTGCAAGGGACAAAACACTGAGGAGCACTCTCTTAATGGAGGCTCTCATAGCTGTGTGTAAGTCCAGTTGTCATTAGGGAACCTGTGCAAAGGCATAGAGTGAAAGGGGGACTGCAACAGGCTGGGGACATGCAAGGAATGTGTGCATGGGGAGTATAGGGAGGGCATGGCAAGCAGTTCTTTATGGGCTCCAGGGGGAGGCGAGCACGTATGTGTTCTGCCTGAAGCGCAGTCAGGCACTTCAGCATCTCTGTTTGGTCCTCCATCACTTTTATCATCCTCTCCTGGCCTTCTAAAATATGCTCCTTGCCCTGCTTCCTCTCCTGGCTATCTATTGTTAATTATTTATTAATTGTCTCTTGCCATGCCCTGTGATCATGGTCTGTGGTGTCAGATTATTGGAGCACCTCCCTAAAAATGTCCTCCTTACTTGTCCTTAGTCACCACCTTATCTGACGGAGGCACTTTGCCAGTATGTAGGGGATTCCCTTCAAGACCACAACTGCAGAAACACAAGAAACCATATAAAGAGGAAGTATTGTGAGTGTACTTACATCATTGAATCATAACAGTTAAATACAGTTCTTTCTCACTCTCCCTTGGCAAGCACACAACTTCTGGAGTGCCCTAAACATGGTGAGTTTGGCCTGGCTGGGAAGAGGTGGCAGAAGGTCCAAGATGAGGCAAAGTATCTTGGTGTTTTTTTAAGGGAATTACTGCAAGGGACTAGGGCAGGGGTGGGTAAACTACAGCCCAGTGGCCGCAGCCGGCCCTCCAGATGTTTTAACCTGGCCCTCGAGCTCCCGTCAGGAAGCAGGGTCCATGGCTTGCCAGGCTCCATCTGGGGAGCAGGATGGGGGCTTGCCCCGCTCAGCTCCCAGAGGCTGCAGCATATCCCTCCTCCAGCTCTATAAGTAGGGGCAGCCAGGGGGCTCTGCATGCAGCTCCCGCCCCAAGCACTGCCCCCGCAGCTCCCATTGGCCAGGAACTGCGGCCAGTGGGAACTGCAGGGGCGGCACCTGCGGACAGGCAGCATGCAGAGCCGCCTGGCCATGCCTCCAGAAAGGAGCCAGAGTGGGGGATATGCCACTGCTTCTGGGAGCTGCTTTGGGTAAGCGCCCCTGCCCCAACCCTGATCCCCCTCTGAACCCTTCCGTCCCAGCCTGGAGCAACCTCCTGCACCCCCAACCCTTCATCCCCAGACCCACCCCACTGCCCACACCCCCAGCTGGAGCCCTCCCCTTGAACCCCTACCCCAGCCTGTAGCTCTCTCCTGTACCTTGAACTCATTTCTGGCCCCACCCCAGAGTCCATACCCCCAGCCAGAGCCCTCACCCCCTCCCATACTCTAACCTCCATTTTCATGAGCATTCATGGCCCACCATACAATTTCCATACCCAGATGTGGCTCTTGGGCCAAAAAGTCTTCCTACCCCTGGACTGGGGGGCGCTGTTGTAAATTCTGACACCATTTTCCACAGACGGGGGTCATTTAAGCCGATATCTCCTACATGCATGAGGCTTCAGATCAGGTCCCTATGCTGCTTGCCTGCTGTGTGGAGTTTTGGTCCCTGCACAAGTGATTGCCAGTTGGCATGGGAAAGTGTCCTACAGTGAAGGAAGAAACAAAGCAGCTCAACCAAGGAACCTTTGGTAGAGGATTAGCGAGTACCTCCAGGAAAGTTTTCTAGAGATCTCTCTGGAGGATTTCCATGAAATCTCTGTGCATTAACACACTTTTCCTCAGGGTCTCCACTGTGAAGCTGCATAGGGGAACTGGAAGCAGATGCAAACATTGCTAGTCTTGTTCATTTCTATCCCTTAATCAGCTTCTACATAAAACAAAACAAAGGACAGCTCTAGCTCATATACCTGAACAGTATCAAATCAAAATGAACACTTACCAGAGCGCCTGTCTCCTGCATCATGTGCACCAGAACTGGAATGCTGGGACTGGCTTGAACCCTCTGGGGTCAAGAAGAGGTCCTTGCTAGCCACAGTATCGGATGACCCTGTTGCCTGTCGCACCTTATCTTTCAACTCCACTTTCTTGTCATCACTTTGTCCTCGGGGTTGAGTCTGCTGTCTCCAGACCCTACAAAATATCCATGGGGCTCTTGGCAGTGGAGGTGGGGTTGCTGCTGAGGATGGTGTCTAGCTCCTTGTAGAAGTGGCAGAGAGCATTTACTGCATGGAGCTGCCATGGTCAACGGGGATGTAAGCTTTCCATGCTGAGCAAACAGGAAGTAGAATTTAAAAAATACCTGGTCCTTTAAAGGGAGAGGGGCGGATGCCTGTGTACCTGGGTATAGGTCAGTGGAGTTTGAACTGCTGACTAGAGCAGTCAGATTGGGCATTGTGGGACACCTCCTGGACCATTTATGGCAACATAAGCAAGTGCAGTGTCTACACTGACACTGCATTGATCTAACTTTGCCGCAAAAAGCTCTGTGCCTCATCGGGGTGGTTTTATTTTGTTGGCATAATAGGCAGGAGCATTTCAGTGTGTACACCTCCAGTGTTTTGTTGACAAAACTGTGTAGTGTAGACAAGGCCTTACACAGAGCTCTTCTTCAGGTTTGGGAAACTTGATTGTTTAGCAGAAGTAGTTAGCACATATTTCAAGGTCTGTTAATACCCTTGGAGTCATAGAGAAGATAGGAAGGGGGCGGGGAGTACTGGGGATGGCTGTTAGTGAATTACAGATTGTTGTAATAGGCCATAAATCCAGTGTCCCTGTTCAGTCCATGATTTTTAGTGTCTTCCAGAGTTATGAATTTACGCTCCCAGGCTCATCTTTTGAAAGTGTTCTGCAGGTTTCCTTTGAGGATGAGGCCTGATCGGCCTGACAGGGGTGAAAGTAAGTCGAGTGACTTACCGGTACTCTGGGGCCAGCTCTGGCCCCCGGAAGGGGTGGGGCCTAGGGCGGAAGGGGTGTGGTTGAGGGGATCAGAGCCAGCCCCAGCCCACCCCACCCTGTAAGGTAAGTGCCCCCCCCACCGGGGTAGCAGCAGCAGCTCGGGTTCCGGGGGCTATTTAAAGGGCCCGCGGCTCCCCAACTTCTACTGCTCTGGCCCTTTAAATAACCGCTGGAGCCCTGAGGAAGCGGCGGGGCTCCAGCAGCTATTTAAAGGACCAGGGCGGCGGAGGCAGCTGGAGCCCCGACCCTTTTAATAGCCCCTGGAGCCCCTGCTACCCCAGGCCTCCAGGGGCTATTTAAATGGCCCACGGCTCCCCTGCATCTACCTCCCCGGTCCTTTAAATAGCCGCCGGAGCCCTGGAGTAGCAGCAGCTATTTAAAGGGCCCTGGGCGGTAGAAGCAGGGGAGCCCCAGGCCCTTTAAATAGCCCCCAGAGCCCTGTAGCTGCTACCCCAGGGCTCCAGCAGCGGGGCTCTGGAGGCAATTTAAAGGGCCTTGGGCTCCAGCCACGGCTGGGAACCCCAGGACCTTTAAATTGCTCCCTGGGGAAGCCGGGCTGCCCCAGTACGGTGCACTGGCTCTTACCGGTACGCCGTACTGGGGCGTACTGGCTTACTTTCACCTCTGCTGACAGGTTGGATATAGAGTGATCGCTTTATGAAAAGTGTTCACCCACAGGTGATGTGGTGTTTTTGTCTTTTTATCATTTTCCTGGGTTAGTTCATTGTGAGTGAAGTTGGTCCAATAAAACATATTACTTCACCCATCTTGTCTCTCAAATATCCTGGGACCAACACGGCTACAATTTACTGTATGTCTACCCTGCAGCTGGGAATGTGCTTTCCAGTGTGGGTAGACAGACCCACACAGACCCCACGTTAGCTTGTCTTCAAGCTAACGTGCTAAAAATAGCCATGTAGCTAGTGGAGCATGGGAGCTGCTTGGGCTATCCACCTCAGTACAAACCCACACGAACCTCCTGGTGGATACTCAGGCAGATAGCTTGAGTTGCTGCCCATTTTACTCTGGCTACATTGTTTTTTTTTTTTTTTTTTTTTTTTAGCATTCTAGCTGAAGTGGAGCTAGTGTGTGTCTGTCTACCTCCGCCGGGAAGTGTGCTCCAGGCTGCAATATAGACATTACCCTAAGTGAAAGCTCATCTCCCAAGCTATTTCCCATGGCTTACTCTTCTTGATCAGCAATTCAGGCAGGACTCTCCTCTCATTTCAGGGCTTATCGTGCCTATGGCTATGTCCACATGTGTGAGTGTAAACAGTTACATGTGCATGTGCTTCTACAGTGTATACCATGTTGAGAGTCCACCTATGCTGTGTTGGGCATGCGTACACACTGTACACAGGCACATACCTGTGTCCACACTGCCCCTTTTCGGTATGTGATGTTAACACTAAAATTTCAGGAGCAGCATTCCAAAGTCCTGTGTGCCACAGCAGATGCTGTAGGAAACGCTTTGCTGCATGTTGCTGCCTCAGGCATTTGATGATAGCTGCTCCTGCTCATCTCTCCCTTCTGCCGAACAGTGTTGGGGAAATGGAGCAAGTCCAGGATGATGCGTTCCTGCTTCTTCTCCTGCTTTTGGGACAAATGTTCATGCACTGCAGTATCACATACTGGACAGAATTGGTTCGGAAAGCTATCAGAGGGTGAAGACTGCTGACCCAAAGGAGGAATGACCATCCAATCAGGTCCCGTGCAACAGATGTTTTGAATGCCAGAATTGCCATGGTACACACATGGATGGACCACTAATTCTGGTCACAGAGAACCAGCATGGTATGGTGGGACCACATCATATTGGACACCTGGGATGATGATGAGGTCTGTAGAACTTCAGAATGAGGAAGCAGACCTTCACTGAGTTGTGCAAGGAGCTTGCACTAACCCTTCAGCACCAGATGACTTGATTTTGGAAACCTATATCAATGCAGGAGCAGATGCCTTTTGCCCTTTGGAATCTAGCAACATCTGACATCTAGTGGTCTGTTGCCAACCAGTCTGAAGTTGGGAAGTCAGCTGTTAGAGTGGTGGTTGTACAGGTTTGCCAAGTTCTTGATACTGTGATCTGCCCGCTGGTGGTTGCCATAAACCAAGGCCCTGAAATTATAGCGGGATTTCAGATAGGTTTTTCTGAACAGTGTGGGGGCCATTGACGAAACACACATCCCTGTATTTTGCCCACTAAAAGGGGCCAATGACTACGTGAACCACAAAGATTACTATTCACTGGTTCCACAAGGCTTAGTGAACCACAGGGGTTGGATCATGAACACGAGCAATGGACAGCATGAAAAGTCCATGACGCCAGAGTGCTCAGGAGATCAGGGTTGTACCATAGGGGGAAAGAAGGGACTTTCCACGTATATAGGTAAATAAAAGCTACTGTTCACTTCACTTGTGTGTGATCAATGCATTAATCCCCAAAGGTTTGGGATGAGGTATCAATATTCACAGCACAAGACTGTGATTTCTGTGAAAATCTGGTTCCATGGATGTGCTAACAATTCCATACCTTGCACAACCTCTTCCCCTCACCCCCAGCCTTGAATTGGCTAAGGTTTAAAAGAAAAAGGAAGTGGGCGGGGGCTTGTAACAATGATGTATGCTGTGAAATAACTGTTGCTTGTCCAAAGCACCGCAATGAAAACATGAAGACAAGTTCACTGAAACATCTTTAGGTCTCTGTTGATAATCAAGTGAGAATACAAAGGGGAAAAAAGTAACAGTGAAGGTACCTAACAGCCAAGTGCTTTAATGAATCCCTACCCCACCAAACAGTTCCCATTTGCAGTCATGTGAGTTGTCATGCCCAAGGAGCAATCCACCTGATAAGAGCTCTGAGCTACAGAGGCAGACGAAGAAGTGTAAGGAAGAAATGTGTTAATTCCCCCACCAAAACCTTTCAGAACTTTTTTGAAAGTACTGTAACAATGCTTAAGGGCTCCCTATAAAGCAACCTGAAACACAGCAGTTAACATGAAACAAAACTATTGCTGAAGGATGACATTAAAGCATGTTAAAAGTCCCCATAGCACAAAACCACAGCCAAAGCTGTTAAGCTTCAGGGTCCTCCCCAACTGTCTGATTTCAGTTAGTACATCAGCTGCAGGGAATCAAAACCCACCAAGGTATTTCACAGCAGAAGACAATGCTTTACTGACATTGTCAAGTAGCACCATGATGTCACAATAACATACCTTGGCACAGTCTCAGGTAAGCTTCTGGCTCCCTACCGATCCATTATGTGCGAGCTCAGAACATCACAAATTTCTCTGGTTTCCTGGGAACCAGAAGCAGTGTGCATACGGGTGAGATCCGGTTGCCTGTACTGATTTTGGAAAGCAATTGTGTCCTGTGCCCAGTCCTCATGGAAGTATTCCCCTTTAGCCTCACATATGTTCCACAAAGCACAGCAGGCCACAATAATCCAAACAGTACTGGACATATTCCCATCCCCATGGGTCCAGAGGCATCACCAATGGTCGTTTGTTCTGCAGCAACTCGGTCTGTAGTACAAATCCCTTGTTCTTGGGTCGGCGATGACAGGGTATGGCTTCACGAGCCATGGTAGGACCAGGTATTTGGGGTCCCCCAAAACAAATGTCAGCACAAAAACACCATACATAGTCATACCTTTTCAAGGGAATAACATAGAGCTAAAATGGTTTGTAATAGGAACAAATGAACCCCCCCCCCCCCCAGAAAAGCTATATTCTCACAGAAGTGGGCAGTGAATTCTGTCGAGGTGTCTCCACGCCCTTCCCCTCACCCTGAGAATCGAGGAACATCCACAGAACATCATTGGTAGTGACAAATATGGACATCTCCTGCGTGGGGTTTGGGGACTAAGCCACAGTGACAGAATGGGGCTTGTCATTCCCCTCCTCCATGCTTTAGTGGTTCCCATGTGAGGGATTTTGGGTGATAGCAGAGTATGTTGTGCTGGGCATCCAGCATTTTGTTCCCTGATGAAGGGTGGCGGGGGAGATGCTGCCTAAGCAGCAGCCTGGGTACCAGCTGGAGGATGAGAAGAAGGGGGAGCAGGAGGAGCAGCCTATTCTGCGAAAGGAGCAGTGGCAAGGGTGGTGGGCGGGCCCTGAAAACATTCTGCCACCAATTGGATTAGGGACTACATGAGAGCATAGTCACGTTCCCTCTTTGCACACTCTCATTTCCTGTGCTGTCTTGTCATTCATCAAATGCCTCGTCTTGCCTAAGAGCCCCATTCTCCCTTGCCCTAAGAAAGTCCAACTGCTCCTGACTCCTCCTGTCTCTGCCAACAAGTAGATCCTCAAGAGTTCTTCAGCAGCTTCCTCTCCTCTCCCTGCGGAGCTGCTCCTGCCCTCCTGGCAGAATAGGTTCCCTCTTGGCATTTGAATGTCCTGCCAAGTCAAACAAAATATCCTTAATTCCCACGTGTAACACAACTCTGTTGCCAAAAGCCACAACAGTGATGCTTTTTAGAATCCCATGAATGCGGCTGCTACAGCCTCCATCCTTCAGACAACTTTTGCAGCACATGAGAAAGGAGCTGAGGTTAAAAATGGTAAGATATCTGCAGGACTTTTATTAATATGTTGTAATGTTTACAGTGCATGGATGGACTGCTTGGGGTGGGGTTTGGGGCAATGCTACCAAGTCACCTTTGTGTTCTTTAAAGGCTGACTGTGACCTGGAGAACATAGTTATTTGAAGGTACTGAAATGGAAAAGGGAGGTGGCTTTCCAATACTGTGGAAGACACTCAGCCACCTATGCTAGAGAGACATTTCTGATAATGGTGACCCCTCTATATATTGCTGAGTGGAGGGGTTTGGTGAGCTACGAAGTTGAGCCCAGCACATTTGCCCTGCTTTTAAACCTCAGGAAATCAGCTTAAATTTCTGCTATGCCAAAAATTTGCATAATTATGCTTACAGGACCGGGTGCCAATTTAAGAGGAAATTGACTGTATTCTATGCTAGCAGGCACAATTGCCATAGAAGAGGAACGGATAACCACAGAAAACATCCACCTACCTCCTAATCCCAGTGCATTGGCAGAAGGTCCAGCCCATGTCCCGTGAACAGTATTGAAAGGGACATGGAAACAGATGTATTTTCCTCACTGAAGTTTTGGTTAACACTGCAAGCCAATCACCTCTCCACTGATAAAGGACATGGAGTTGTGTTTGTGCAATCCCTGAAGTGGATGCTTCACCCATACCTACTTCTCCTGGCTTCTGCAGAGCAGCTCAGGGAGAGGACAAACACCAGGGACTGGGAATGATACAAAACATCTGAAATGGTCACAGGGTTAACAGACTTCTCTGACTTTCCTTGAATAAATAAATTGTTTCCTTTCCCTTTCGAGACAGACACCTGAGCCACCAGCCTCTCCCTCCCACTCCCCCAGCTCCCGTTCACAAGGGGGAGGAAATAGGAGGGGAGGAGAGCAGTGGTTGTGGGTCTTTGAGCAGCCATAAGTATCATAAAACTGTTCTTTCCCCACCTGGACCCTTTCAGAACCCACATTGTCCCTCATCACTTCCACTGCAGCAGGCTCTGCCTCGGGACTATCACTGTTCAGAGTGCTGGCTGACAAATTCACAAACAACCTCCCGGAGCACAGGGACTGCTTGTTAATAGTCCTGCTTGTTGTTTGCTACAGTTGATAAATGTTTTACAGTGGTTCTTGAGATTTCAATAAAACCTTTTATTTGCAACTATGTCTTGCTCAGGGTCCATGTCAGGATGGACTAAAATAGGGGGTGGTGCGGTAGGGTGGCCAGCTTCAGGCATGTATTACTAGAGCAAGAGGGGATATTTCCAGGATGTGTGGGGTGTACTGTGATTTTCCAGCCTCAGATTCCAGTTCCTGTCACAGCTCAGGGACCTCCTCAGGTTCCTCAAGGAGGTCTTCTGGGCTATAGGTGCAGAATCACATTCTCCTTGTAGGGCTTTCTCAGAGGTCCCCGTTGCCTCCTCGCCTTGCCCCTCATTGGCATCCCATTGTATGATGAGACAGGTGTGGGGTTGAGGAGGGGGTTGTGAGTGACCTTGGGCTCTGTATTCAGAGTCCTGGAAAGCACCCAGTCCAACTCATTGTAGCTGGGACATGAGCTAGGTCCCCCCCCCCCCTCCACCCCTCTCGGAGCAACTGTTTAAGTCCTTCAGGAGCCTCAGGTGTTTCATGTGCTCCCAGGGCTGGGACAGAGTCTGGTGAATGGCAGCCTCCTCCAGCTGCCATGAAATCTCCTGGTACAGGTGAATGTTCCAGCCAACATGGGCGAAGTTGCGGAAGAAATAGTACTCTGACCAAACACTGATCAGTACCCAGGTGTGCTCCAGAGACCAGGCGTCTGCGCTTGGAACATGATCCATGATCACCTGTACTGATCAATAGATTTCAGCAGAAAACAGTTCTGAAGTACTTAGCACAGGTCATTAGTACTGCTGGCTAAAGGGACTTCAATATGTTTGGATAAGGGTCGATGCATTGTGGAAATGGTCCTGGAGGACTATCAATACTGGAGACCTGGTATGCCCCTTTGCCCTCCTCCATACTGCACTGTAGAATGGGTATGGGGCCATGCCACAGCAAAGACATGTACATACTCACACTGTCCTTCAGGAATGTGCTTCAGGGCTTCAGATGTGGATAGTAAGGGGGGTTATGGCCTGGCACAAAACCACACTTATAGCTGTGTACACTTGCAAGTGTAGATGTTCCTATGTCCCTATCTGGGCCTCCTTGAAACTACTTTTTAAAATTAACTGGATAACTCCAGTTAACACTGTCCCTTCAAGACATTAAGCTTTGCAAGATGCTTACCACTTACATACAGTAACTTCACAATGGTTTACGTTTACCTTACTTTACTTTCTATAAAGTGTTTAAATACTGAATAGGCTTAGCCACTATAGACTATATTATAATGTTGTTTGAAAGGTCTATAGAGCTCTCTCAGGTAAGTATTCTACATTTTAAAAATATTCTAATCACATATAGCATGCTGGATTATAATGGCTTTTTTGGAATCATTATACTCGATTGCATAAATAAGATGTTTTTAAAAATTGTCTAACTGGGCATATGCAGCCCTCATGATTAACAATGAGAATTATTCTTCAGTCCCTAAACATGCCTTTCCATTAACAATTTTTTGAAATATGTGTGAATGTAATAGACTGTAATGGCCTTTTTGGACTCATGCACTCTGAGGAAATGTTCCCTTCAGGACCCAATTCTGTAGAAATTAATAAAATTTGTCTGGCAAACATCCTGCTTTTGTTTACTAGGAGTTATTAAAAAGATCCACTGTCACTAAAAACAATTATAACATTTGGTCCAGTTTTTCAAAGTTCATTCACATATGAACAAGCCTTTGGGAATGCTTCATTTCGCTTGCTAACCTTTTGTTCCGGACTCTATCTTAAAGAGTAAACTTGAAAATGCTCTTAGCTTTTTATTATTATGTTGTTTTCTCCAGAGTTTATATGTGCTCCATTCTTGGTTGATCTTGTGAAACAATGAGACTTTGAAAAAGTTAGGATTTTAACTTTATTGGTATCTTTACAGAAAGCTTAACATTTCTCCCTTTCTTTGTTTTAGGAAGTTGTTATATGTTTAATAATATTATTACCCCTGTTTCTTCTCCTTCTCCTGAAATACCACTTTTTCCACAGTGCCTACAAAAAAAAAAGTCAATTATTTTCAGTACTTGAAGCTTGAGCTCTTTTATTTTTATATAGTTAGAAAACCACCATGATGTTTGTGTGTGAACCTTAAATTAAACTACCACATTCTATTCTAATCTCTGTATATATGTATACTGCCTTCACCACTGTAGCATCTGAGCACCTTTCAGTAGTGCATTCAATGACATGACAAACATCTATCATGGGTGCTTCATTCTCTCTCGCATCTGCTCCCCAGAGGGACAGTTGTGTGTGAGGTTTGTTTTGATAACGTTTGAGAGGTTTTTTGGATCTACTCTGGGGATGAATCAGGATTGACTAGTGAAGGAGGCTGTTGTCTGTAGGACCTCTGCATCATTAGTTGCAGAAATTGAAAGAGGCAGGGAGTTGCAGGAAGAGACAGGAGGATCCCACAGTTCAGGCAGTTGAATATTGCCCTCAAGAACTGGACTCTATCACTGTCTGTGCCACAGAGTTCCTGTGTGATGTTAATCAAGTCACTTAAACCAATTTTGTCACAGGTGGTCACAAATTGTGTCTTCCTCGCTTTCAGGATGCCCAATCTGATGTCCTACTGTCTGATTTGCAGAAGTGCTGAGTACTCTCAGCTGTAACTGAACTCAATAGGAGCTATGCTTTAAACATATTAATTGCTACATAACACTGAATACTCTGAAAAAATCAGGTCCTTGACATCTCAAATTGGGCATCCAAAATGAATGGATACTTTTGACCTTAATCTCTCTGTTCTTCAGCTCTCTATCTGTAAATTAGGGATAATATTCTCTCATCTCAGAGGGGTGTTGTGCATTAATTTAATATTTGTGAAGCATTCCCTTACTATAGTGATTAGTGCCATAGAAAAGCCCAGGAGGAAATTAATAATTCTGTTTTCAGAGTAGGGTTTGGATAGTGTGCAGTAAATAAGGCCCAGGGCTACACTTTTAGTAACAAAAAAACATAGTATCGAAGAGCTGTTCCTTAAGTGAGCACTGTCCATTCTGTGCACCGAATAAGGCAGGGGTCCTGAGGAAAAAGCATCTGATGTAATTAAAGACTGTAACATAATACAAACACATAAGTTGGGTAAATTAGGGTTGCACAGGCAACCTTAATTCTAGCATTTCCTAACTTTTGAATGCTTGATTTTGTAACCATAATGTTCTTTTAATGTCGTTTTTGTGTATGTAAAATATAGATACACAAAAACGTGCACAGGTTTATTCTAGTTTTACAATTCATAGAATCATGGAAGATTAGGGTTGGAAGAGACCTCTGGAGGTCATCTAGTCCAACCCCCTGCTCAAAGACCAACCCCAACTAAATCATTCCAGGCAGGGCTTTGTCAGGCAAGGCCTTAAAAACCTCTAAGGATGGAGATTCAACCATTTCCCTAGGTAACCTGTTCCAGTGCTTCACCACCCTCCTAGTGAAATAGTGTTTCCTAATATCCAACCTAGACCTTCCCCACTGCAACTTGAGATCACTGTTCCTTGTTCTCTCATCTGCTACCACTGAGAACAGTCTAGATCGATCCTCTTTGGAACTCCCCTTCAGGTAGTTGAAGGCTGCTATCAAATCCCCCCTCATTCTTCTCTTCTGCAGACTAAATAAGCCCAGTTCCCTCAGCCTCTCCTCCTAAGTCACGTGCCGCAGCCCTAATCATTTTCGTTGCCTTCCGCTGGACTCTCCAATTTGTCCACATCCCGTCTGTAGTGGGGGGACCAAAACTGGATGCAATACTCCAGGTGTGGCTTCACCAGTGCCGAATAGAGGGGAAGAATCACGTCCCTCGATCTGCTGGCAATGCCCCTACTAATACAGCCCAATATGCCATTGGCCTTCTTGGCTACAAGGGCACATTGTTGACTCATATCCAGCTTCTCGTCCATTGTAATCCCCAGGTCCTTTTCTGCAGAACTGCAGCTTAGCCAGTCAGTCGCCAGCCTGTGGCAGTACATGGGATTCTTCCTTCCTAAGTGCAGGACTCTGCACTTGTCCTTGTTGAACCTCATAAGATTTCTTGCATTTTGTTCTAATGTGCCTAATTAGCACAATGATTGTGTTTTCAGACATTCATTTTTAGAGTTTTGCCCAGTTTTAAATAATTACTTTCTAAAAAATAGTCCTTGTGCAAATACTGCAGATGGTGGTTATAATTACTAGAGATATTTTTCTCCTGAATCATTTTGTTTAAGTGAGGTAAGTAGTGTTTCTATGTGAGATGTATGAAAAGCAGTACATTACAATATGACACTGTTTCATTGATAAGATCAGAAGTGGTATATCACTAAGAAAGGTTGCACTTGTAATGTTGAATTTCAATTCACTAGGTAATTTTTCAGGATAATTACTGAGGCAACACTGAATAAATTAGCAATAAGAGGATAAGCCATGCATGATAGTGCATCTAGAACATGCATTTTCTACATCTGATATCATATTTTTCCATTTGCACATAAAAGCAAATTATTTGAGCATCTTTCTTGTTTATTTATTTATTTTGCTAAGTTCTCTGAGAGGGCACAATAATTTACTTTGAATTTTATACATATTTTATACATGTATTTATGTCCTTCCCCCATCCCCCAGGCGAAGATAACGCTCAGGAAATTAACCAGATTGATAGTGTACATCCACAGATAAGTAATGAATGTCAAATGCATTTAGGGCCAGATCCCTGAGCTATGCTGATTTACACCAGTTGAGATTCTGCCTCAGTTGTAGTAACTGCATCCCCACCCTTTCAATGTGTCTCAGAAACAACATGGAGAGTTGTCCCATGTTCTGAACTGTGCAGTGTACATCAGCCATGCAGTTTTCAAAGTACATGAAGTCCACCAAATTATTGGTTTTGAGGGAAAATAGCTTTGTGTAGCAATATTATGTTCTCTGTTATATAGTATAATGCTTGGGTGTGGAATTTGTGTCTAGATTTGCAACATTCTTATAGTGTCACAGTTTGGATGTATGGGAATTAGGGCTGTAAAGCAATTAAAAAACTAAGCGTGATTAATCGCGTGGTTAAAAAATTAATCGCGTGATTAATTCCACTGTTAAAGAATAATAGAATACCATTTATTTAAATATTTGTGGATGTTTTTTATATTTTCAAATGTATTTGATTTCAGTTACCACACACAATACCAAGTGTGCAGTGCTCACTTTATATTATTTAGGATTACAAATATTTGCACAGTAAAAAACAAAAGAAATAGTATTTTTCAATTCACCTCATACAAGTACTGTAATACAATCTCTTTATCATGAAAGTTGAACTTACAAATGTAGAATTATGTACAAAAAATAACTACACTCAAAAATAAAACAATGTAAAACTTTAGCGCCTACAAGTCCACTCAGTCCTATTTCTTGTTCAGGCAATCGTTCAGACAAACAAGTTTATTTACTTTTGCAGGAGATAATGCTGCACGCTTCTTGTCACAATAACACCTGCAAGTGACAACAGTTGTTTGCATGGCACTATTGTAGCCAGTGTCGCAAGATATTTGCATGCCAGGTGTGCTAAAGATTCTTATGT
Source organism: Dermochelys coriacea (assembly GCF_009764565.3). Classification (NCBI taxonomy): domain Eukaryota; kingdom Metazoa; phylum Chordata; order Testudines; family Dermochelyidae; genus Dermochelys; species Dermochelys coriacea. Next base: position 201,929,569 of record NC_050069.1, read on the forward strand.
CCCTTCATGTTTCAACCACCCTTCCAGAGGACATGTGTCCATGCCGATGACAGATTCTGCTCCATAACAATCCAAAGCAGTGTGGACCAATGCACGTTCATTTTTATCATCTGAGTCAGATGCCACCAGCAGAAGGTTGATTTTTTTGGGGGTGGTTCAGTTCTGTAGTTTCCACATCGGAGTGTTGCTCTTTTAAAGCATGGTCCACACCTCATTCCTTTCAGATATTGAAAGAAACTTCAGATTCTTAAACCTTGGATCAAGTGCTACAGCTATCTTTAGAAATCTCACATTGGTACCTTTGGGTTTTGTTAAATTTGAATGAAAGTGTTCTTAAAATGAACAATATGTGCTGGGTCATTGCTATAACATGAGATTGCTATAACATGAAATATATGGCAGAATGTGGGTAAAACAGAGCAGGAGACATACAATTCTCCCCCAAGGAGTTCAGTCACAAATTTAATTACTGCATTATTTTTTAATGAGTGTCATCAGCATGGAAGCATGTCCTCTGGAATGGTGGCTGAAGCGTGAAGGGGCATACGAATGTTTATCATGTCTAGCATGTAAATATCTTGCAGTGCTGGCTACAAAAGTGCCATGCAAATGCCTGTTCTCACTTTCAGGTGACACTGTAAATAAGAAGCGGGCAGCATTATGTCCCATAAACATAAACAAACTTGTTTGTCTGAGCGATTTGCTGAACATGAAGTAGGACTGAGTGGACTTGTAGTTTCTAAAGTTTTACATTGCTTTTTTTTTGAGTGCAATTATGTAATCAAAAAAATCTACATTTGTAAGTTGCACTTTCACAATTAAGAAATTGTACTTCAGTACTTGTATGAGATGAACTGAAAAATATTATTTATCATTTTTACAGTGCAAATATTTATAATAAAAATAATATAAAGTGAGCACTGTACACTTAGTATTCTGTAAAAAAAAAACCCGCAAACAAACAAGGAGGACTTGTGGCACCTTAGAGATTAACACATTTATTTGGGCATAAGCTTTTGTGGCCTAAAACCCACTTTAGTCCATAAAAGTTTATGCCCAAATAAATTTGTTAGTCTCTAAGATGCCACAAGTACTCCTCGTTTTTTTGCTGATACAGACTAAAACGGCTACCACTCTGTAATTTGTATTTTGTGTTGTAATTGAAATCAATATATTTGAAAATATAGAAAAACATCAAAATATTACATTTCAATTGGCAGTCTATTGTTTAACCGTGCGATTCAAAGTGCTATTAATCACGATTAATTTTTTTAGTCATGATTAATTTTTTGAGTTAATCTCATGAGTTAACTGTGATTAATCGACAGCCCTAATAGAATTGAATTCTTAAGGGGGCCCCCTTAACTGAGTTTTCAATTTTTGCTATGGAGTTTTGTACCTGGAATTAAACTTTGGCCATAATTCATTTGTGGGCATAAATTTTTCATTTAGAGGTATAAAAAAGTAATTTACAATCACAATAATGTATTAATGACATGTTTCAGAGTAGCAGCCATGTTAGCCTGTATCCGCAAAAAGAAAAGGAGGACTTGTGGCACCTTAGAGACTAACAAATTTATTTGAGCATAAGCTTTCATAATTAAGAGATTACAGTGGGGCAAGGGGGCATTTGTCCCTGCATTTTTTCACTTCCCATTAATTGATGGTGGAAAATTGCACACAAAATTGGAGGCCTTTAAAAAAAAAATCAATCCCTTCAGGTTATTTACACTATAATTATCATAAATTCTAACAGCAACTTGGTTGTGAGAAGTCACAGGAGATTATATGAAGCCGTGGCATTGACTTCACTTTCAGATTCCAGTAATTCTAGCTCTAGTAAAAAGAAAAGGAGTACTTGTGGCACCTTAGAGACTAACAAATTTATTTGAGCATAAGCTTTCGTGAGCTACAGCTCACTTCATCAGATGCATTCAGTGGAAAATACAGTGGGGAGTGTTATGGATGGTAATTTGTTTTAGTATGGCATTGTGTTTACCACTAAAGGAACCTGATCTATAGCGAGTTTTTCTTGAAATTTTGTTTCTCCAGATATTTAGTGTTAGACTGTAGTTACTGGACACAACTACTACTTTTCTGGTTTGCCAGTTTTCTCTTCTACCAACTCTTCTCAGAAATTGAACATTTCTGCAGTATTAAAATTTCTGAACAATTCAAGCTTCATGTGAAATCACGAATAATGGGAAGGAATTATATGAAACATAACATATGTAAACTCAAGTGAGAAAGAGAGAGTTTCATTCATTCTGTTGCAGAAAGAAAAAAAATTACAGCAGTTGGGAAGGGTGGTAGCAACTATTTTCAGGTGTGCTTCTAAAACTGGCACTGAGATAGCATAATGGGGGACAATGGATAGGTTCTGTCTTGCAGTAGCCAGTTTTAGAACACAATTAGCTCTGCAGCTAATTTGTTTGGCTTTGAAATAAAATATGCTTTTACTTAACTTTTATCTGGTGGTTTGGAGCCTTATTTTAAGTAAATATAATTATTTTTAACAATCTTTGAGCATGTGCATTATCTTCATCTTCTGAGCTAGATCTGTGTATTCTTATTTTAGAGTGCAATGCATACAATATTGCCAAATTCAAGCATTCAGAACTTGGGTGTCAGGCCCACTGACTTGAGAATCACAATATTTAAGAAATAATGGTTGCTTCTTTTTATTGCTCTTTATTGCCCAGCCTTTACAAATAACTTTTTCAAACCTTTCTCCGCCACTGTGAGATCTAGAATCCTGTTTTAAATGAAAGCTGAGATTTGCACATACTGGCATGGCTCCAGGAAATGAAGCTATAAGAAGGTCACCAACTATCGTGACACTAGTGATAAAATCATGAGTTTGCAGTACTGTAAGGCAGGCAGAAGTGAGTCACACTATAACGTACTGTTACACGGAGAGGCACTGGTGACAGCATCGATCATAAGCCCTTTTTACATTGGGTGTGAACACACTCGTCCATTAACACAACTGGCGGGATATGTTAATCAGAAGCCCACCAGCTAAGACAAAAGAGGTTGTGAACCCACACAGGAGCTTCAGACTGAGTGGGCAGAGGGTTTTTTCTGAGTACCATTTGGGTAAGGATGGAGGTGGGTATAGGAAGGCAGAACACACAGAATGAGAGAAACTTAGGACCAGAGCATGAAAGCCAAACAGAAGTCTGTGAGCATGGTGAGACTCTAGAAAGATATCTTGGTCAAGGGTGATGGCTGAACCAAGCGTGGGCCTATAAGCTAAGAAACTGCTGCTTTGATTTGGGTCCCTCCTGCTTTTGGAGAAGCAGGACTTTGTACTTGCCTTGTAATAAACAAGATTCCATCAAAGAAAACACCAGACTCCATGGTTAATTTCTGCTCCCACTGACAATACTGTGAACTCTGACTGGCTGCTTGGATCAAAAGGGATGCCAATACAATAGGCATGGGTGAATAGGTTGATATTTAGATTTGCTTGATATTAATATTCATGAGCCTTAGCATTTGGGAAATCCCTGAATATGAATATTCATCTACTTATCCCCTTTCTGTGCCTTTCTTTTACTCTGGAGTGCTGCTGATGAGATCTTCTTTCATCTGGATTTCTTGGACAGGGTGTTAAGCCCCTCCTCTGGAGGCTATTGAGAAGGAATCATGTGGTGGGGAATCATGTGGGCTGGGGAAGATTTTTATTTCTTTCACTTTTCTATAGGAAGGGGAGTATAGATGTCAGACCTTTAATGTTGGCAGCAGTAAGAGAGCCAAACAAATGACTATCCAGAAACCAATATAAACCTGTTGAAATTTAGTAGCATTTTGCTGGCTGAATTTGGCAAATATTCTTGCAATTCAACAAATTGCTTTTCACCCAATCCTATTGTACAGAGCCACCGACGCCTGGAAAATTGCACGTATGTTATTGTAAATGGCACTGGGGACAGTGATGGAAATGGCAGTGGGAATGGTGATGGACATCTGTAATTTTGGGCCAACTGGCTGCAACTTTATTATTCCATAAACAAGATAGTTTTTTTGAGGCAACCTGCACTGCTCTGGCTACAGCTGATCAGTCTGTCACAAGCCTTACCTCTCTCCTGTCCCTGTGTCTCATCTGCATTGATTTACCTGGTATGGATGTTGGAGAAAGTTGTTTTCTGTTTATGGCTAAACTCTTGAAACTGAGGGGGAAAACAAAACATAATTTTTTTTAAAAAAAACTACTTTTTTCTGCCTCCCATTTGAAACAGTGAAAATTGAAAAAGAACAAAATTCTTTGTAGGCGTAAACTTTTTTTCCCACACAGCTCGCACGAGTCACCAGATAATTAGGACATTATTTCTGTGTTTGTGATTAAATAGATATGTCTGGCAGATTTGTTAGTTAATGGCTTCAGTAAGAAGGATCATCAACAAAAGGAAGAGCAATTAATAACTATTTTACAGAAATTATCCTTATGGCTATTAAATTTTGTATCAACAGTTGCTATGTAGAAACTCCCCACCCCAGATTTCATCCTTGTCATTGACAAGACCCCACACAGAGAGTTGGCTAGAGAGGCCCCATCGGGACAACAGCTATGGTAGTCTAGAATAGTTGCTTAAAATCATTGAGAGGGACATTGTCAAGTGGTTAGATTCAAAATGTGGACTTTGCTCAACAATAAATGAATGGGAAAGGGAGAGTTTGGGTTAACAAAACTAAATAAGGAGCCAACGTCTGCCATCTATACTGAACATTAACTCAGGCAGTTACCAAAGCTACCAATAGCACCTTAAAGACTAACAACTTTATTTGAGCATAAGCTTTTGTGAGCTACAGTCTTTAAGGTGCCACAAGTACTCCTTTTCTTTTTGCGAATACAGACTAACACAGCTGCTACTCTGAAACAAAGCTACCAATGTAAGTTTAACATGACTGAGTCTTGAAGAAGGAATACAGTATTTGACCAAAGAATAGAAATATATTGTAATTTAAAAACAATGAAAAAAACCCACAAGCTTTTATCTGACTAATTAAAAAAACAAACAAACAAAATTGTACTAGTACTTGGGTATCAAAAAGGAAAAGTAACTAGGATTGGAACGTGAAATTTTCCTGCCTAGTAGCCAGAGCTAAGAGTTCCATCATGGCTTTGCCACCAGCCCTGAGCAATACACTGTCCCAGGAGCAGACCAGATGTCATATTGTGACTCTGAAAGTCACAAGCAGCCTTCCAGGTTCCTCCATGCTTCTAGGGGGAAATAACTGGTACCAGATCTAGATCTAGTGCAGAGTACTTCCCCAACCCCAGCATGCCCGCATACCTCTGATAGCATGTTTGTATTGGTGAAGGAGGAGAGACAAAGCTCCACCCATTCTCCATCCCAGCCAGCAATGTAGGGGTTGGGACATATTCTACATATCGAGGCTGCTTTCCTCCCCATGCTGCAACCCACAATCCAGGAAGCCAGCGCAAGGGAGAGTAAAGTCAGTCCCCAGTTCCCATCAAGCTGCACTCAAAAATGTATATGATTCTCTCTGCCTTCCTACAACAAACTTTTGGATGCTTCTCTGATGCTTTTGAATGTTTGTTTGTTTGTTTTTAAATTTGTGCATTGGCAGCAATTCCCAAATGAATTTGGAATCTAGGAAAAAATAATAATGCCAAATATCACTCCGTCATTCTCACTCTCGCTTATGCTTGTCTGCTCTGACTTTATTAGGAGCCGGGTTTATGGGGTCATATTGGGAAAAGTAATTCTGACTTGCTGTGTCAAAGAGCAATTGGCAGAGAAAGGATTCCTGTATTTGAACCAGCTTGGAGGTTATCCAGAGAGCTTTGCTTATAGCACTACAAGCACAAATCATAAGGCCATAGTTCTGTAGTGAGCAGGCGAAGTACAAATCTATACAAAAAGGAAGGGAAATATGCAGGCATATATTTCTTTATCAGCAGAAAAAGAAGAGTAAATCTGCAGAGAATATTTGATCCTCTATCCACACCCTTTCCCCCAAAAAAATAAATAGCCACCCAACCAAAAACCTACTGCTTGCAAAAATTATGTGCTGAAAACTTGTTAAACCTAATGGGCAGACATTAGTTCCACCAGAAATCCAAGCCCCTTTCGAGTCAGCATCCTTACCACAGAGGTGGATAAACCCAAATACTTGAGAAATTAGTTGTTCTAGTCTAGTGGCCATTGAAGCAGCTTTTGTACTGTACTTTAAGTGCTTATTTCCTGGATCGTTGGCTCCCTGATATCATATGAAAACTGTAGTGCTTCTGTGCCTAGTTTACAGCCTGGGTATGTTAATGCTGAGAGTCTAGGCCATCATCTGTGAAACGAGCACAAGTACTATAGCAGCTGAACCAAGTTCTGGTATCATCACCTAGCTATGTAGAGAATCAGAGGGCCAGTGCATAATGTGGGAGAAGGTGGGGGTGAGGGGGAGGGAATGATTGGGGAGACAGGGACAAAGGAGGAGGAAGAAGAGAGAGAGAAGAAACTGAGGCAAAGGACAGGTAGAGAGAACAGATCAAGGTTCATCACTACAAAACATTTAATATCGAAGAAACTAACTGGAAGATCAGTAATTCCCAGATGATGTCACAGAACTTGTGGCCATATATGAGGCATCTAAAGCTGCAGACAAACCATCTAATCCACTTGAGAATTTGAGAGTCTCAATTCAGTTTGCTTGTTAAACCACTGATTGTGATCTGTTCCTGTTGGCAGATGAAACTAATTTCTTTAATGTGCCTGTGGATTATGTGTTACAAAAATTGATACTAATGTTTATTTTGGTATTCCAGGTCCAACTTTATTTAAAATGTTACTGATTAAAGGATAGAAGTTATGGAACTCGAAAAGACAAGAGATTTCAGGGAATAGTTATTTTTATTGCGGTAAGACCCAGAGCCACCTATGATGGTCAGACTATATTACGCTAGGAACAGAATAAACAAATAGGTAGAAACAATCATTACTGATGAGAGATCACAATTTAATTTTAATCAGACTAGTACAAAAAATAGGATAGACCTGGAATGGAGTGATCACATAAATCATCAAAGTCTTTTTGTTTTTTAATAGGTAAGTTATCCCCCAAATGCTGTTTAGCCTAGTCATCGTTAGCTGGTTGGTTTCCTGAAGGTGTCTCAACAAAAGTGAGTCTTGAGGAGGGATCTGAATTAAAGATTAGGTCAGGAAGGGCAATCCAGACATAAGAGGCAGTGTGGAAGAAAGCATGGAGATATTTGTGGGAGAACAGACAGGTACTCAAGTCTGATTTCACTGGCAGAGTCAAGGATGTGATGGGATAAGAGACATAAAGGACTATCTTTTAGAGGTTAGGACCAGGTGGAAGGAAATATGTTTCTAATTCTCAGGAAATATTCAGGCAGTGCAAATTTTTCTTGTTTGTATACTTGAAGTACTAAGGTACTGGGTTAAAAATCTCAGCCTTTCGGGGGAAAGGGTATATTGGAAGAGAGAAAAGAGTGTATCGATTCAGTTCTTGTAATCTGACCTGAGGTGATAGGGTGAGTGTGAAGAGGTTCCCATGTCTAGCTTGGGGCTAAGGTTATGTCTGCATTTGAGCTGGGAGGGGTGATTCCCAGCTTGCATAGACATATCTACGCCACATTTCCCAAAGCCTCAACACCAATGAAATGTGGTAAAATCAGCCAAAGCAGACCCTGGGCTCTAGTGATGGCAGTCAGGTGGCACAAGCAGATCACTCTTCTTTTTTCCTCTCTGTACCACCCAGGAATGGACTCCTAAATTGCCAGGCTATTTCCTTTCCCCATATAGCTGCCCCTCTCCTGCTCTGTGTTCTGTACTACATTCTGGGGCATGGACTTTTCAAACATGATGTTACAGCATGAAAAGATTGCAGTGCACACATTAGATCAAACTGTGACATCATCACATTGTGCCACAACATGTTATCATTACAGTCCTTGATATAATCAAACTAATCCTTGTTGTTGTACTTTATTTGTATTACAGTGGAAAACAGATCAGAGCTCCGTTGTGCTAGGCATGGTACGATTACATGTGATGTTTGGGTTTTGTTCAGCAAAATCTAAGAGGGCTAGCACAAGCTGATAGTTTCCACGTAAGCTGTTTGCAGAACTGTCACAGGGTTGGTCCCCCAGGGCACATGAAGGGTTTCTGAACTTACCCAGCCTTTGATCTCCAATCTCCAGGCTGCCAGCAGAATGGGTCTGGTTGTGGGATACTAAGCCCTCCAACTGAGTTCATAGGAACTCAGTTTTTTGTTTCTTTTCTTCCGCCAGTTTACGTTTCTGTGCTCCACTCAGTTGGTTACGTTTCATCCTGTGCCTTATCTCAGTTATCTGAACTTAAAAAAAAAATTACACAACGTACACTATTTTTATGTGTATATATATAATATATTTTCCGTGGAAGGATTCTCTTCTTTCAGAGACCTCCAGTAGGCCATGGCTTAGTTCAGTGCCCAAAGGCGAGTGTCTATAGCAATATTTTAAGTAATAATCTGTTGCTGGGGGGCCTGCGTTTTCTCAACGTGGGCCTCAACAGTCAGTGATCTCCTGACCAGCTCTTGCCTTCAGCCAGGCTCTCTGTAGGAGCCGAGGGCTGAAGGTCTGTTCTCCACTCCTCAAAGTCTGCTGCCAGCTGAGCTTTGCTTCTCCCTTTACTTCTCCCGCTCCCCACCCCTGACATGCCAGACAGTTGTGGAAAGGTAGGGTTGCTTGAGTCCAGAGCAGTTGATTAACTCTCACTTGGCCAGTGTGGGGTTTATACACCCTGTCATGGAGCTTTACCACCTTGTGGTGGTGTTTTTATGTTCTGAACCCTTTTCCACCAGGGACTGACCTAAGATCACAAGCCATTTAACATCAACTATTGAATAGCCATCACGTGACACAATGTTTCAGTGCTGAGCTGCTCCAGATTCATACTAGAAGAGATGAAAAGCTCCATCTCCCTACTATAACAATTCCCCTGAATCATGAATTACCCACAGACAAAGCATCAATCCTGCATTTATCAAATACCTCATATGTTATCTTATGAGAAGTGAACCATAGGGGCATTAGTTCAGAACAAATTTAATTTCTTTAAGATAAATATAAAAATTACACAATCTGAGTATTGGATGCATCATGGTTAGGGGTTGGATGACTCAGATGATGACTTTGTACAGCCCTGTGACAGCGTGCCTCAAGATAAAGATTCCCAGTTGCTTAAATGAGTGGCTCATGAATTATTATAAAGCTATTTTAAAATTTTAAAACATATAATTATCAAATGGTTATTGTCAAAAGAGGAAGAGTCATGACAACTTTAACCTGGAGGTTTGTGGAAGTTTCCTTTAGCATTGGTGCTGAAATTTCACGAACAGTTTTTGTGAGATTTTGGGCCTAAATCATGGAATCAGAGAAAGGTATGACTGGAAGGAAGTTCAATAGGTCATCTAGGTCTGTCCCGTGCGGCAGGATTAAATATTCTTTAGACCATCCCTGATAAGTGTTTGTCTTACATGTTCTTAAAAACCTCCAAGGACAGAGATTCCACAACTTCCCTAGGTAATCTGTTGCAGTGCTTTCTACTACCCTTACAAGTAGGTAGATTTTCTGAATGTCTAACATAAATCTCTCTTGGTGCAATTTAAATGATAGATTTCTTACAGGACCAGCCAATCTTGCTAGGTTTTCTGCAACCTTTCCCCCGGAATGATGATTTTCATGAAAGTTTGGCCATTGCTGAAATAGAACCATAAAATAGGCTACTTATTGGATCTAACCATGGCACCAAAACATGATCCAACTATGTTCCCCAGATCAACATGCATAGAGATTACTTTGCTCAAAGTTCTCACCACTTACATGGGAAAGAGGCACTCACCTGCCTTTACATTAGCAGCCTCTGCCCTTTTCCTGGATTATGGAGAGGGTTTGATTTACGCTTTGAGGGAGAAGATGGACTGCAGGCAGCAGAACCGGATTTACACCTTATGTGCCCCCAGGCACAGCATCTTCAGTCCCCCATGCCAACTACAGCTGACCTTCATGTTTTCCATGAAAAATGAAACTTTTAACCCACTTTTAACTGTTAAGTGCCCCTAGAATGCCAGCGCCCCTAGGCATGCATCTACTGTACCTAATTAGAAATCCAGCCCAGGTAGGCAACCCACAATGGGTGGGTATGAACCTGAGGGAGTGTGTAACACCTACAGACCCTTGTCGTCAGTGGGCGGGATCGAACCTGGGACCTCTGGAGCTAAATGAATGAGTCGCTACTGCATGAGCTAAAAGCCATATGGCCTTATGGTAAGCCATATGGTAGATCGGACTCATTAATCTTTCAGGTTTCAGAGTAGCAGCCGTGTTAGTCTGTATTCGCAAAAAGAAAAGGAGTACTTGTGGCACCTTAGAGACTAACAAATTTATTAGAGCATAAGCTTTCGTGAGCTACAGCTCACTTCATCGGATGCATCCGATGAAGTGAGCTGTAGCTCACGAAAGCTTATGCTCTAATAAATTTGTTAGTCTCTAAGGTGCCACAAGTACTCCTTTTCTTTTTATTAATCTTTCAGTGGTCTCAGTGCCATTAGATGGGACAGAGCACCATACCCAGGAGGTGTGTGGGTTACAGGTACACATTATCCCATTCTGGCCTCATGAAGATTGTCCAAGAAAGGTAATAAAGCCTATTTTGCCTTTCTGGCAAAGCACCCTCCACAATGGTGATTCTTCCTTTGGGAGGGCTCAAAGAACAGCAGTGACCAGAGAGGTTCCCAGATAGTATGACTGCATTAGACCCATGCTTCCATGGTGAGTGTGTAAGGAGGATTGTGAGGGGTTTTGGAGAGACAGTTGGTGGAAGGGGAAAAGCTAAAGTACAGCTAGTGGGGATAAGAATCGACTGGCACGGTAGGAGTGTAAGTATGGTAGCTGCTCATACAGCCATGTATTTAATGCTACACTGCACTCCACAGCCTGGAGGGGGCAGGTAGATATCATTCCACTCTGACCCCTGTTGAAATTCTGTGTGTAAAGCCCATTTACTCAGACTTTGTGCTGGGGAGCAGGATTTGACCTAGAGAAATGTTCTCTAAAGGAGGGATAAAATGGTTGAAAATAGGTTTATTTAAATGGCTGAGAAATAATCTTCAGACACTTGAAAGATGATTTGGAATTTACCCTGACTCTGACAAAAATTGCCTCGTCTAAAAGACTAATTTCTGGAACTAGGACAAGGTTGAAGATTTTCATAATACTTGGGAATCCTGCCATGATGCAAAGCCAGCTAAGCACCATACTGTATGGAGTTGTTTATACAGCATCATTCACATTTCACTTTATACTCCCTTTCTTTTTTTCTTTTCCCCAGGTTCATATTTTATTTTTTTACAGTCGTATTATTTTTATGCTGCTGTTTTCTTAAAGTAAAAATAGAAATTAGCATGTTGCTAGGTAAATATGTTCAGTATTAACTGAGTCAGCTTTCTTCATTGCAGTGAGATAGAAATGAATAGTAGCCAAAAAATGCTTTTCAAGGTTACGAATTACATGTTTTCTTTCCCCCTTTTTATTCTCAGTAAAAAGCAGAAATAATAATAGAAAAAGAAAGAGAGAAATGTACTGTCACCAAATGAATAATATTTGCCATGGATTGGCACTGGACAGATTCCATTTAATACCATAAGTGGCATAGGCAACCTTCCAATGGAACAGAAAAGCTTTTATTATTCTCTTTCTCTCATTACAGATGGACCCAATTCAGAAAGCTGTAATAAATCATACATTTGGGGTTCCTCTTCCTCATAGAAGAAAGCAAATCATATCATGCAACATTTGCCAGCTGAGATTTAATTCTGATGTAAGTTGACTATTTTGTATTAGTCTAAAAATATGTATTAGTCTATGCTGGATGTGCAATGAGAGAGTCTCTTCTGTGTGTGTATTAATTTATGCGTAAATGAAACAATGATTTTAGACTGTGGATCCATTGTAGATGAGGATGTAGGGTACTGTACACAGATGCAATTACTTGGTACTTTATACATGGTGGGTTAGATTCTCCCCTCAGTTCCATTCCTGCAGTTTACTAATTTCAGTGGTGCTGCACAGGGTATAAGTGAGGGTAGGACTGATCCACCATCTTTAATGGGTGCAATAGAATTTCTAGATACTATTGCCTCTACCAGTACTAGATAATTTGGCTGCACTATTTTTCCTTTAAATATCAGAGGCACGTCAGAATTGTCCATATGGCTTGGCAGTACCTCTTCTGCTCATGCTCCAAAATCTGTACTTCTAGTAGCGTAAACAGTTGTGGCAGTTCAGTGTTGCTGTCTTATCCATTGCAATCCTAGCTTTTAAAAACAAAGGTTATTTTCACTATTTATCCCCCACCTCATCCCCAACTAAATGATCCAAGGTAAAGGGGACTGCCCTCAGCCTGAAAACTCTCACTCTGTAAGGGGAAGAGGCTCAGAGTCTGGATGGTTTGTTGGACCTTCCACATCCTCACATTCCCCTGATTCAGTCCACCTTCAAAAGAAAAAAAGTTCTAGGTGCCCATTCCACATTCATAAGTGGGTAATAATTGGACAAGGAATCTGCCATCCTTTCAGACTCTTCTTCTTCCCAAGAGGAAGTTCTGGGCTCTTTCTGTAGGAGTGCCCCTGTGCTTCCTCTCTATTTATATGTTAGCCAGTTAACAGCACAGAGGCTCAAGATCCTCACATACAGGCTAAGACACAAAAGATCTCCCAATAAGAAAAGAAAGGTGCCCCAACAGGGAATAAACCACCCAATGCCACCAAAAAGTTCCAAATGTTTCCAGATCCCCATTATCTACCATAAGATCCAGTTCTCCTCCCAAAGAAGCAGAACTCTTATCCCCAGATCATAACCCCGAGCCAGAGAGAACAGGCAAGGTTCTGTACACAGACATATTTAAATGTAAGGAGGTGATAGACTCTGTTGAGTAAAGCAGAGGGAAGAGTATGAGCAGATTCAAGTCAAGTGCAAATATCTCCAATCCAAACCCCTTCTTTTCTCCTTTGAAGATGCAAGTAGAAAGAATTGGGAAGTGCCTGACAAAGGAAAGAGGTTTAGCTGCCAAGCCCTGGAATTCTACAGGGTCATGGAAACAAAATATTCTCTTCCACAGGCACTGCATCTCTCTTGGAAGCTTTCTCACATGACTGGATTTAGCAGAAACTTATCTGCCTGTTCCAAACAGGCCTTGTGATTGATAGTTTCAATTGTTCGCCTACTGAAATAACCACTACCACTACAATAGGTTAACTTTTGATCTGCAGTTCAATCCCAAGGTGATCACAACAGTATTGGTAGAGATAATAGGTTGAAAAATATAGGAGCTCATCCAGGCCTATTCTTAGACAGCATACTTATCAAAGCATTATTCTCAAGGACCTCCTCATGAGAAGTAATTCAGAGGACCACTTGTTGCTTCAGCAATTCAGGTTTCTCATAAACTTTAAGGGGGGGATCAGGAATCTCTTCTGTAAGTGCTGCCCACCTCAGGAGTAGGATACATTCAAATAAGCCTAGTGTCTTTCTGATGACAAAATCCAGACACTGATCTCCACAGTCAACCCAGTGTCATGCATTCATCTTTACTTGCAGTCCTGGATCTTCTGGTTTCATGTATAGAAATTATTCCCTGAACACAACAAGAGCTTCTTCTCACAGCCCTGGAACTATTCCCAACAAGGGATACAAAGATGGGTAAAGATACCATTCAGAGTTATCTGGCCTCTCAGTGAGTGAAAATAGGATACCCAGATGAAGGTAGGATCCTATCTTTGTAATCCAAACTTCAGAATCCTACTATGTATACCAAGACTTTCAGGATTGGGAGCTCACCTCGGAGCATAGCAACACAAGGGAACATTGGCAAAGTCAGTGAGGCTTCAGAGAATCGTTAACTCTAATGATCACAGCAGCCACTCTGGCCCTTCAGGATCTGAGTGGGGAGCCATGTCCCGGTTCAATCAGTCAACATGATGTGGCATATGTAAATCTGCAAGCAGGAACAAAATCCTCAAGTCTCAACACTGTAGTGATGATACACATCCTTTCCTGGGAAGAGTGCCACCTACTCTGCATCCAGATGGCCCACATAAAAGGGACACAGAACACACAATTGAACTGGTAAAGTCATTGGCAGACACTCAACTCAGAGTGGTCCCTGAACCGAGAAATATTCCAGCTAATTGGAGGTAGGCTTTCCTCAGATGAAACTATTCACAACCATTTGAAATCTGAAATAAAAAATCTTCTTCATGAGGGAAGCAAACAATATGTCACTGGGCGCCGACACTGGCTCACAGATGTCTGAATCTGCGTTTATAGTCTTTCTCCTCTTTTGCTGCTAGGAAGAATAATTCAAAAGATAAAAATAGATGACACAATGGTCATTCTCAGAGGCACGTGCAGCTGCAAATAAACCAGTCCCAGAAGGAATCAGTTCATTCAGTACATTTGACAGCAGCTTTTTGGAAAGAAATCTGTAAAGCAGATGCCTGGTCACGTCATAATATCTTAAAATGCTACAGGCTTGAATTCCAGTTCTCTGGAGCAGCATCCTTCCACAGGATGAAACTTTGTGTGATCCTAAACTAGTTAATGCCACTAATTTTAGGGAAGGGAAGGTCTGTCTACTTCTCTTCCTTCTCTTTAATATTTCCCTATTTTTCATTGCATCTCAAGTGTCTCTGACTGAGGTAGAGGTCAGAGTCCTTAATGGAAAATTTGTTACCTAATGATTTCCTCTCTGGGATCAAATCTCTTCCTTCTGCTCCACCCAAAGTCAGGTCTCTTGGTATCTCTATAATGCTCTTTTTTTCAGATCCCAGAAGCTGGGACTGGATGACAGGGGTGGCTCAGTCAATGATTGTCCTGTCCTGTACATTCCTTCTGAAGCATCTGGCACCCAGCACTCTGGGAAGACGGGATACTGGACTAGATGGACCATTGGTCTGACACAATAAGGTCATTCTTATAGTCTTATCAGTTACAGAAATTGCTATACAGAGGCTTTAAAAACACTAACAAGTATTCAGTATTTCTATATGGTATTGCAAATATTTATCTGGCTTATGGTTGCAATGAGCCTCATGGGTAAGTTTGAACTCCTTTCAATATTTGGAGTAAGAGAGGTGCAGCAGACTAAGGTTATTTTTAAATTGCATCTGGATTGAGATTCCCAGCCTAAATTCCCAGCCTCATGCACGTGGGTTAAAAACAGCTGCGTTAACATTGCTTTGATGTTGTGGCTTGGGCTGAAACTCAGGCTCTCAAGCACCTACTGCCATTCCACAGTCCCCTGCACTACTCCCAGGGTTGAGAACCTGAGCTCCAGCCCAAGCCACAAACATCAAAGCATCATCAACACAGCTGTTTTTAGCCCTCTAGGTTGAATCCCATTGGTACAAGTCTGCAGACCCAAGCTGGGAGGCTTGCTTCCCGATGCAGTGTAGACATAAATGTCACAGGTTAGGGGAAAGGTCACTTTCAGAAAGGAAGCCATCAGGTAACAAGTTGTGATTAGTGGTACTGTAATATGGCAGATCTACACATATTGCAAGTTTTTCTTCTCTTTTGAAAATGTCTTACTGAACTTTCCTACCCTTAATTTCTACCATGTTTTGTTGAATGTAATTTAAAGCCATAAGAACCAGACCTTACTGGAAGTTCTACTGATGAAACTTTATTTTTAGATCCCAGAGATAAGATTTATCAGCCAGTAATGAATAGAAACTCCATTTACTTACTGTATGAGAGTTTTATGAAAATGTTAATAGTAAAACTGCTCTTTTGGATTTTTTCATTTTTGTTCAAGATACAGAATTGTCTCCCCTTTTCTACAGATTTCTTTCAGCACAGAAGAGCTTTTTTCTCGTTGCATGGTCACAAAATTAAGTTTAAAGGAAAAATAAAAAAGTAGTACAATAGTCTAAAACTGTCTATTTTTTCTGAAGAAGTTATCTATAAATTTTTATGTCAGGGGTATGTAAGTGGTATTTCTTTTTAAAATAAATCTCTTCATACAAGAGAAGGGAGGAATGAGCAAATAACTTGTGAGATGCGAAAGAACATTGAAACAGCAAAGGTGGGCTCTGCTCTATCTGTTTCTAGCAGTGAGCCTCAAAGATCTCCATTCAATATCTGCATTCTCAACATGGTACCATTCCAGTGAAGCATTTAAGCACATGCTGAACAATAAGCACTTGAGTGGTCCAAGAGCTCAGTTGTGCCAGCTGCCAGAGTAGTCTAGTGCCAATCCAAGAAAACTGTTGAATACATGCTTAACTTTAAGCATGGGATTACTCCCATTAAGTCTGTGACACTAAGAATATGCTTAAACATCTTGCTGGATTGTCATCATAGTGCTAAGCAGCATCCAGGATCAAGCCCCAATTGACTTTAGTGAGACAACTTATGTGCTTACTGACACACATGCTTAAGTGCTTGCTGGTTTAGGAACTAACTGCAAAAAAACCCAGCAAGGAATGATTACTTAAAAATATTACTTATGTCAAGTTTTTCTATTTTTTCCCACCATTTTGGTTTCTGCCTTGAGTAGGACCAGTCTTATTTTGCCAAGGTCACCAAGTCAGCAGTGATGGCCTGTTAACTAGGTCAACTGTTACAGCACAAACTCCTCTCCTTTTACTCTTGGGTAATGGAGATCTCTGAGTGATCATCCAGTTGGCCTTGTGTTGGAAAGTTGGACAGGAAATTTGGTGTGTGCATAGCACTAGATTGCCATTGTGATCAAATATAAAAGTATTTCCTACTGTGCTTGCCAGAAATAATTGTTTAACCTAAATAGCAACAGTAGCAAAACTCTCTTGAGCTGAGCATTTGTCAGAGAGACCTTATCAATCATTCTTTTGCCTTGTTTCCCCCCCTCACTTTAATATCGCCCCAATCCTGCAAACACAGACCCCGGAGCCCATATGGAGGCCAGTTCAAGTCAATGGAATTCTAAACTGACACAGAAGTCTGTGCTAGCAAATACCACTGCAGAATGCCTGCAGAATAAGGATGAATCATATTTTATCTGTGTTATTCCTTTCTTGTTTATAGCCTTTGGAATAATACTGATTAGTAAGAGTAAATTAGAAAAAATGGAAGATACATACTAAATAAAATTTTATTCTGGGGATGTTTTATTAGAAAATGTTGAAATGTAAAACTACTGAAATATTAGAGAGACAAGGTGGATGAGGCAATATCTTTTATTGGTCCAACTTCTCACCAATAGGAGTTGGTCCAATAAAAAATATTAAGCTTGTCTCTCTCACTAACAGAACTGGTCCAATAAAAGATATTACCTCATCCACCTTGTCTTTCTAATGTCCTGGGACCAATATGGCTACAACTACACTGCATGCTGAAATATTAGACATTTGGGCAGAGATTTCCAAAGCCCCAATCAATGGGCAGAATCTGTGCATATCCACTGTTTACATTTAGAGCTATAATTGCATGGATAGTTGAGAATTTACTTACATGATGGGTGACGTGGCAAGGGTCACCTTTTGTGCAGGCCTTTCAAAAATCATCCCATTAGGAACAGAAAAAGGTCAATCAGGGTAATACCCCATTCTCTCCTCGTTATTGAGAATTCCACCTTCCTGCTTTCACACCTGTTATCCCTCAATACACTTTCTCTTCAGCTATAAATTTAGGTAGTGTTTGAATTCGTTTACGCTATTTGCTTCAGTCATCTTCTGGGGTATCTACCTCCATGTTTATCACCCTTTCCGTGAATTAGTTGTATCCTACTTGCTCCTACTATCCTGATATTTTTTAGATTGTATCCTTTACATTTAGAATCCATTCTCAGTACAAAAACATCAGCCTCTATTGCCATTCTAATAAATACTAAAAAATTGCCATTCTAATAAAAACTCAGTCATGATTATATACAGGCATGTACCATGTACTGCAAGCCATAGAGCACAATTTTAAATGTTCTTAGGACAACATTTCTTTGGTGACTGGCATATTTTTCTTCTTCTTTTGTCCTTTATTAGCATATCAGCAAAGTGAATTCACTGTTAGACCCTGATCCTTGTGGGGAATTCAGATCCTTATGCCTGCCCACCATCTCAGTGAGGTCAGTGGACTCCAGTGTTTGCAAGAATTTGTAAAAGTTGCTCTCTAATTAGGATCATGGCCAATTGTGATCAGACTCTACCATGGAAGAGTGTAGATGCTCTGCAGGTGGTGGACAATGGATATCCCCTGTATAAACACATGTAATATTGAATGAAACATTTGTGTGTATCTTAGAGTGTATTTTCCAATGAGAAATAAGCCCAGTTTCTCCTAACTTAATTTCTTCATACATTATTTTAGTCCTATGCTACATCTGTTCAGTGAAGCACCATCTTTCATTTAGTATGGAGATCAACATTCAGGAGCAATTTCAGATTTCAAATATGGAATTGCACATGCTATTCATTGGAGATCAGAACGTGACTCAAAATGGAAATATGCTTTTATGTCTACCCTTTCCAGAGATGCTGGTTTAAATCATTGACTGGAAAAAAGTAATAAACAGTAATAGAAAGTGACTAGATGTCCAGATGTCCAGGGAATCTCTAGCATCTATATCAGTGCATTGTAGAAACCCTAAAGAATTTCTGAAGAATTACTTGAGTTATAAGATTTTTGGCATTATTAAAGCCCAGTAAAATAACCCAGAATACTTTGCACTTATATAGCATAAATAAAAAATTTGAGAACAACCCGATACATTTTGTTTTGGATATGAGATGGTTTCTGTTTTTACAGGCATATGAAGGACATTTTAACAAGTATTACCTCCTCTTTCCTATGTCACAAAGTTTAAAGGCTGGAACAAAAAATTTCAGTCAGAACCTGTGCAATTCTCCTGCCATACTGTAAAACTGGAACTGTTATTTTGAACTGCATTCTATATTTTGAAAGAACACATTTTTTTACTTCATTTCTCTCTTCTTTTTGCCATTAATTTGTTTTTGTGGTTATATAAGAGCCAATATTTTTTTTAAATCTAGATTGATAGCTTCTAAATTATTTAAACATGCCAGAAATCTAGAAAAGCAATATCCAGCTGACATGCACATCTCCTGAATTGCCTCAGAGCATTTCTAAAATGGTTACCAGAAAGCAGAAATTAAATGATTGCTAATCAGGATAAAAATAATGTTATACAACAGGTGTATACAGTGTATTTTAAAAGTAGAGTTTTTAATACAATATATAATATACCTACTTTTATAACATACATGCAGTGGCTACATGGTTTTGACATATTTGAAAACCATAGGACCTCACCACACCTCATGTTCTATCTTCTTCTTCTTCAGCTCCTGAGTATTTATTGGGGCTATTTGAGCTGCCTTCCCTGGATGAAATCCTGCGGGGTATGGGAAGCTCCTTTCTCTTGCCTGATAAAGTCCAGCACAGTATGGAGCACAAAGATGCTCAATTGCTCTATGGCTAGCTCTTGCAGAGGACCCATAAGGCAGGAAGCTCATATAAATGACCTTCTCCCTCCATCAGCTCTCCATGGATCCCAGTGCCTCTCTCTTCTCTTGCAGAGAATGTGGAATCTACTGTTGTTCACAGGCTACTTTAATGCCTGCAGAGCTACCTCCCATCCACACAAAAGTACTGCTTGTCAGGAGGGATGGTAGGGATGTTGTGAGGGGTTTAGTTGCACTGCCACTCAGACCTTCCTTTTCCCTAGGGTTGGAGAGAGATTTTCAAGCTAGTAGCATGTCAGCTGGCAGCTCACTCTAGTGCTGAGATGGGGAGAGATGGGGAAAGAAGTTGTTGGTCTACTCACTGACTGTGTCATTGTCACTCAGCCAAGGAGCCATCATCACCATCAGCCCTCCACCATACAGAGTTATCTCTGCCTCCCGAAACGTCACTCTCCAGTGAACTGTGGCCACATATGGAGTCAGACTCTACCTGTAGGTAGGAAATGTATTTGAATGCCCATGCTACCGTGGCTGGTGCAGAGGTGAGCCTGCCTGATCAGAGACCTGTATGAGCACAGAGCCTGGTCAGGCTGGAGCTGCAGTCAAAATTTGGCCACGTGTGAATTGTACAGAGACTCTCTCTAACAATTGCTGGGGAGCAAGGAAGGTAAAGGGCAACTGCCCTTATATAGATTTTTCAGGCAACATTGAGCATTGGGCCAACCTTTGTGGATGATTTCTCCTGCTCCACATTCTGCCTGTCCTCCTGGTGCCTTTCAAAGAGCTGATCCTTTGATGTAGCAACTGTACTCTGCAAAAAGTGTGAGAGCTTTCAAAAATGGTACCGTTTTGCTGCACAAGATCTCTGAGTGTGCAGAGCCCTCCTCTTTTTAATAGTCTAGTTATACAGAATTGGCAAAGCTTTAAACACACGTGAGCTGTCTTTTCTAATGACCATTCTTCTAACTGAGGAGTATGGAGATGAATTGTTTTCAAAGGTTTCTGCTCTAACACAGAACTCAGAGGCTGCAGCATTTGCCCTTTGAAGAAGAAATTGTTGATAGGCCAGACTCTCAGCTCATGCCTGGGCTCAAACTGTCTTATAATTGCTAGGAGCAACAGAGGAAAGAGGGAAAGGCCAAGGTGAGAGCAGTTGGAGGAGTTAATTTAAAAGGGAGAAGGTCTGAGATGAGAGCAGGCTCTCCCCCCACCATTTAAACACATCCAGACAATTAATATTAAAACCTTCTCTTCTCCCCCCAAAGTGATGAAATTAAGGTACCACTTAAGATACTAGCTGCTGCCTCAAAAGGGGGTTGAATTGCATAATGTTTGGCTTTAGCTGTTGTTTAGTGTGCCATGTTTACTTTGCATTATTTCATTATCTGTGTAGCTTTTTCTCAATATATTTTGTAAAAAAAGACAGAAAATCAAATAGGAGGGAAATTGAAGCATTGGGCTAGTAAACATGGATACAGTCCACACATTTCACATCTTGACAACAAAATGGTATCTGCTTGAGTCCCCGTTAATCAATGGTCCTGCTTTTTGCCTCCTAATGTATTTCTGTACTTAGGTCACCACCCTTCACCTTTTAAGGGGGCTCACTGAGAAAGATGTGAGAGAGGAGAGTTATATATTGTATTGTGACCCAGAGGACGAGCACAGATCTTAATAGAAAATGTTTAGGTGTCTCATGTGGTGTAGAATTGTTTCCTTCAAAATCAGTTAGCAACTGTAACCCACAATGATGTTTTTTTTCCCAAGTAGTATATGCTCTGTACTAGTTGGTCCTATGGTTGACATTGGTTGATTATACCCCTATATTAAGCACAGTGACACCTGTTCTAATGGTTTTCTGCTAACTGTGGACACTTCTCTTGATAACCAGTAAAATCTCATTCCCGTAAGACAGGTTTCAGAGTAGCAGCCGTTTTAGTCTGTATTCGCAAAAAGAAAAGGAGGACTTGTGGCACCTTAGAGACTACCAAATTTATTTGAGCATACGCTTTCGTTAGCTACAGCTCACTTCATCGGATGCTTATGCTCAAATAAATTTGTTAGTCTCTAAGGTGCCACAAGTACTCCTTTTCTATTCCCGTAAGAGTTCTGGAAATATTAATCACAGTGCACTGTGCAGCCTCCTAATGTAACTAACAGAAGAATAGTTCCTTTGGTGACAATTACTAACAGGCTTTACTGTACTCAGTAAACTAAATTCTACCTAAGAACCTATAGGACTCACCCTATGTTATCTCCTGCATTCTTAACACTTGAAAAGTTTGTTACATTCTTAGGACAAATTGTGAGATATTGCAGTCACGTGTGCCTATCTGCATTCCAGTCGCAACTGGAATTTGATTCTCTGTAGGAATGGGACACAGTACCGAGGTTTTAAAAGCTTTCTATTCAAATAAAAAAATGCATGTTTGAACCATGCTTGTGAGGGTGAGTTGCCTCTGATCATGTGTAAGTTTTGATCTGAACTGAAAATGAAGTTTCTAAAGGTTTAAAATGGCTATAGGGGACTCGCTCCTTATCAGGACTTAATCCAATATGGCAGTTTCAAGTAACCCTCCCACACCCTTTGAAAGCTTGGTCTTCAGAACATATATTGAAAACCTAGGCCAAACTGATATACAAATATACTGGAGCATTCATATATAATTGACCTACACTGATGAAGAGCCGAATGATCTTCATATTATGATTTAGAAATGTAAGATTTATTCTTTGTTGGGTTCATATATGTTTCAGTGTACAGTGGTGGAACAACTGCAGGTACAGATGCATAGTAAATTTACTCTTGGTTCATTTGTATTAGATCTATCTGAATGAGCATAAATGTTTCCTCATATTCTTTATAAAGGAGGTTTCAGAAGGTAGACTCTGAACAGGTTTTATCCTATTCTTTATTTTCTCTGCATCAGTGGACTTGTCATGATAATCAACTTTTTTGTCCCAACCATCAATCACTGTTGATTACAGCTGGGTAGAAGTTCTGTTCTGTTGATCAGCTCATCAGTGCACATAATATTACACCTGGAGACTCGTGAAAATCATCCCGTGATGGGAGAATCACTTGCCTTCAAGGCTTTTGTCAAAAGTCCTTTCATTTACATTTGGGTCTCCTTGCAGTTGTCAGTTCTAGCTTTGATTGTACTATTTCTTTTATGAAGATAATCCTTGTAAATTCAGTTGATCCTTGCCTAGATAATTAAAAAAACAACATTGTAGTTTTGAAATAACATCTTATGTTGCACCTTTCTTTCACTTGACTGTACAAATATTGCATTAATTAAAATTCCATGAATTTTACAAATTACAAATTAAATAGCTACATGGTACGTTGCTGGGAAGTAATTTGGCATAACTTTGCCCGGAATTTTTGCAAGGGCCATTCTGTCAATTTTTCATAGGTTCCCTAGGAATTTTCTTTGATTTATCTGGGATAATGTTTATCTTTAATATTTGGTTTATTTTAAGTGGTTGGGTAGTTAACTTCATAGTAATGAGAGCTTTAAAAATTAAACATACCTTTCATTTCTTGAAAGGAAATATGATTTATATTGCTGTGATCTTTGTTGCATGCCACGTTTAGATAAATAAATTAATTTCTTTTGTGTTTCTAAAGCCAAATATTTTCTTGCTTGTAATAGGAGTATTAAGCAGTTGTTATCAATATGATGTAACTTGGCCTGATTAAGTACTTTATACTTCACTAATAACTTAAAAAATACTTTTAATTAGCTATCTGGCTAACCAGATTTAAATGAATGTTGCCACACTATTTCCACTCACAGTCATTCTTCTTATTGTAGAGATACTTTTTGTTCATTATTACCATAAGTTTAATCTTCTACAGTATCAAAAAGAACAATTTAAAGGAAGCCTATAAAGATGACACTAAAAGGTTCAGGACCAAGTGTAAATGAAAAACAAAGTATAGAATATGAGAGTATGGCGTAAGGAAGATTTGATTAGCAGCCATGTTTTTATATAAAAGGTTTAATTAGCAGAAGCTCATTTTCTTATTCCTGTTAGCATTTCAGGACAGTGATATATTGCTTTATTGCACGGAGTCATGCCAACAAATAGAAAGTGTTATGTTTTCATTAGATGCAGACACTTCAATATTATTATCTCTAACCTTAATCTATACAATAGTACAAAACATAGTAAAATGTCATCGTTTAATAGGCCAGTGATATATACAGTAATTTTAAAACTATGAAGTGTTCACTCAGAAGCTTTATTTTATTTCTTTTAAAATTGATGATAAAAGCACTAAGTTACAAATTGAATAATCACTCAAACAGGCTCGTTTCTTATGATCTGTCTTCTTGAACACCTCTTCTGCCAGTATAGGATTTGATCATTTGTTCAGAAATTTTTCATCCAGAGTGACGCAACTGTTTATTTTTATGGTTTAATAATTAATATTAGTGCACTGCAGCATTATTATTTTACAGGATCCATCAATCTGTATTACCCTTCCATAGACCCATCACTCTTTATTATAATTTAAATAACAGAAAATTTTCTGTTGCTGCTGAATCTAAGTATTTGGTGTCTACTGATTAAAATAATTCTAGTCAAACAGTCTACCACAAGATACCTTTCATTGCTTGTCAATTTATCCTGTAATGTGATTTTTACATCAAAGTTGTATGTGGTGATAAACAGTTACAATAAAGTCAATTCTAATGGTAAATAGCTGTGGAGAAGCAACAATATGTAAGTAGTAGCGTTTGGAGATACAGGAAAACCTGGAATATATTGAAATTTTTATCTCCATTACTATTGAAGGAATATTGAATGTTACTCAAATTGACAGGATTTTGCTGTATATTATCTAAGCCCCTGGGAAATCTTTTCCAAATACGGCTGCATATGACAAACTGTCTCTTTAGTTCCTGCAAAGTCTGAAAGGGTAAAATTCAGCCTTTCCCTTAGAAAAGCTGAGTAACTGTTCCAGAGGTGTGGAGCTACATGTGGGATGAAATTTGAACACACTACAATGTAGGAAGGTGCTCTAGGTGACAGCACAATGCCTCTGTGGCTGTTGTTTTACCCTTTAGACTACCATAGTGGTTAGTGTCCCTCCATAACCACGTGGGAAACCCTTGTCACTATTTTGGGCCACAGATCCAGTAGCCCTGCAATGACAAACCATAGCCAGTGTCCCCGTACATCTGAGCCTATTTGAGGGGTTAGTGCAGAGACCATCTCCCTCATGCATAAAGGATGAGAATGCCTTCCTTGAATATTCTCTCCACTGACAGAAGGTTAAAGGAGGGCTAATGTGGTGAGTGGGGTGTAGATGTCACACTTAACAAGAGTGTTACGGGTTTTGTCAAAGCTAAGAGGGTAAGAAGAAGGATTTCTTAGATGATCATGATGTAAGTTTAGGCAATGATTTTTGCAGTTTGTGTTGTACTTTTTTTTTTTAGACTGAAGGAAGAGCATGTTTTTTGCACTGTCGGTAGCTGTACTTTGTGTAGATTTTACCGCTCCTGTACAGCTACAGAGTTGCCAGTAGCAGTAACCCAATTCTCAAAATTAAAATTAGCTGATGTTGGGAATGATCCTGGGCCTTGGTGGTAGGCAAAAGAATCGGGGTCTTATCTCTTACAGTCCAATAGCAGAGTGAATGGAATTATCAAGGGTGGGTGGACCACATTAGCACCAAAAGGGAAAACTTGTTTGCTCCCAGGACTCTTATAGACTGAGTTTCTAATGAGAATCAATCAGTTTGAAACTGGTTTTCCAGCTGTGGCTCCATTGGTTATTATTTTCTTTATTTTGCTGACATCAGCCAGTAGTGCTTTATTTCCCAAGTAAAAATGAGGTCAGTGTTCACATTTTATTTCTTGCTGAAGTTTATCTACATCAGCAAACAATAATCACACAACACAAGACATAGTTGGCAATCATTTCTCAAGGAAACCTGTATTAATAAGATCTACATTATTGTCCTAAACATTGGGTTAGCGCTATTGTAAATGGTAATACTTGGGACCATTACTGGAGAATACTATAGTCCTTTTATACAAGGAGAGTTCAAGAACTAAAATAATTACAAAAATCATTTATATAACACTGTAAATATACACAGTGCTTACTTTACAGACTGGGAGGGCATGATCTTTGCCCTAAAGCATTTACATTCTAAGATACAAGACAAGAAACAACAATTTAGGCATGGGAGCACAGGGAGAGATTATTAATAAAGTGATGGAGGAAGGAAAGCTTCCTGAAAGCAGTAGGTTTTAAACAACCCTTTAAAGGACAGGAGATTTGACAGGCAGGAAGTGGGAGAATAATTTAAGTACAGGGGGCAGCATGATAAAATATTCTAAGCCAAGATTATAGAAGAGTCTGTGGGCACATAAAAGCAAAAGGACTGGATGATGGCACTTAGGGGGTTGAGGCAATTAGGGGGCAAAATGAGATGTAGATTTTTTATAGGGCACTTATTGAAGGTGAGAACAAGGAGCTTAAATGTCATATAGTAAGAGAGAAGAAACCAGTAGTGAATTCCATGTATGATTGTGCAGGTGGGGTCATATGGAGAGCATGACAGGAGAGGGAAATGACTGTAGGCTGTTTTGGATAAACTGGAATGGGGAAAGGTAAGAAAAAAAAGTTCAGAAAGTACAAAATTATGGTGGGCAATGAGAGAGATGAGCCAGACTTGGGCAGGTGTTTTAGCAGAGGCTGTACATAACAAATGATATGACTTAATGATATTCAAAGAGCTAAAAGGGATAGGAGGGGAAATGGAGAAAGATAGTCATAGATGACACCAAAGTTACAAACCAGGGAGAATGGAAGGATAGCAGAATTATCAAAGCAGGTGGAGAAGAAAGGCAGAAGAGAAGAATCAGGAGGAAAAAGAAGTACATTTTTAAAAACAGCGAGTTTCTGATGGCAGTGGGACATCCAAGAGATGTTTCAGAGTGGACAGAGGGAGCAAAGTCAGGAATAGACAGCAAGATCTGGGGTTCAATCATGATGAAGTGCTTGTTGAAACAATGGGAGTAGCTGACATTGCAGAGGGACTGTGTGCATGTATATACAGAAGAGAGGAGAGGCTCAAGGTCAGAACACTAGTCTAGCCAGCCCCGAGCCACTTTAGCCATTGATGAGAGGCAGCTAGTTATGATCTGTTCTGCCATCTACTGCTCTGTTTCTAGCTAGTGCACCTGGACCTCCTGCAACACTAGGTTCTGAACTCCAAGGATTTAAAGATCTTCCTTTAATTAATCTTTGATGGGACATTTTCTGGGGAGTGTGAATCACTCTTTTTCCCCGCTGATATTAAAGGCTTTTATAAAGGTGAATGTTGATGCAGATACAGCCTTTCAATTCACTATTTTCCAATTTGCTAGAGGGGACAGCACACGAAGGCACATCCAGCATGATTAAATCATTCACTGCATTAAAATAGGGTTTTTAAATGAAAGTCACGTGTATGTCCATCCTTCTTTATGTGCTCCCTAGCCTCAGGTTTGTTGTTCAGAGAGAGACACAAATTGCAATATTCCCTGGAACAGAATGTGAAATAGGTTTGTGGTGTTTTTAATGTTAAAAAAATGAAGCCATGAAATCTGTTTGAAAGTCAGTGTCTGCAAAGGTTATTAAGAAACATGTAGGTGTGCCAGACTTGGAGCAAGGTAACAGAGTAACAGAAGATCTAACAAATTTATTTGAGCATAAGCTTTCATGAGCTACAGCTCACTTCATCGGATGCATTCAGTGATCACGAGAGTGATCAAAAACCAGTCGGAGAACACTTCAATCTCTTTGGTGACTCGATTACAGACCTAAAAGTGGCAATTCTTCAACAAAAAAAACTTCAAAAACAGACTCCAACAAGAGACTGCTGAATTGGAATTAATTTGCAAACTGGATACAATTAACTTAGGCTTGAATAAAGACTGGGAGTGGATGGGTCATTACACAAAGTAAAACTATTTCCCCATGTTTATTTCCCCTCCCCCGCTGTTCCTCAGACGTTCTTGTCAACTGCTGGAAATGGCCCACCTTGATTATCGCTACAAAAGGTTCCCCCCCCGCCCCCGCTCTCCTGGTAATAGCACACCTTACCTGATCACTCTCATTACAGCATGTATGATAACACCCATTGTTTCATGTTCTCTGTATATATAAATCTCCCCACTGTATTTTCCACTGAATGTACACGATGAAGTGAGCTGTAGCTCACAAAAACTTATGCTCAAATAAATTTGTTAGTCTCTACAGTACCACAAGTCCTCCTTTTCTTTTTGCAGATACAGACTAACACGGCTGCTACTCTGAAAGAAGATCCAAGTGAACCACACAAGGGAGTTACAGCCATGTGCCGTTATTGGCTATGATCTTTGATTTCAATCTGTATATTCTTAATGTTCTGAGAGAGTGTTCTGCAGGCATGTCCTCTCTTTCTCAGAAAATGAGGTCCCACCAAGTACTGTATATGAATTATGAAATGAGCACCTTTACTTTAAACAAGAAAGACTGGTTATAACTGTAGCTAACATGCCAGAATTTTGTTGAACTACTGGGCTAATAGAGAGTGACTACCTTTCAATGTACTGTTCATTGAAACATGAATTGCCTGCAGGAGATGGGTGTCCTTTATTTTCACCACAGCGTGTTCAGCATGTACAAAAGATTCATTTTCCACTGAGGAGTGATGGGTTGGCACTTGAGGCCCTTTGGCTGGGGATAGAGGCAGAATACTTGCTTATAATTCTCTTGAATCAGCAGCACACATGACAGAGAAACATTCTGGTGATTCTTTTATTCATGTCAGCTCTTGATCCATTTTATCTTGATCCCAGCATTGCAAATATAAATATTTCAGGTAGACCTATTCTGTAAAGATTCAGCTAATTCGGATGAGGGATCCAGCCCTTCGGCCAATTTGGAGTCAGTTAAGTTGTTACACAACAAGGCTACCCTTCCCACCTGTGTGTTTAATGTTTACTCTAGGGTCACCCCTTTTATGCATGTTTTAAAAGGTGGGGGATGCACCCTTGTAATTACTTCAGAGTCTAGATTCCCAGCTAATTTAGCCTGTAGTCCGTAGCTCTAACATTTTTTTATTAAGGTGTGCAACCAGTTGTAACAGAGATTCCTATAGATATATGCTGCTGCAGGCTTTTGCAGTAATAAACAATGAACTCAAAAGACTTCTGGGACCAGTGCTGTGATCTGCTTAGTGAGGGTGGTTTTAAGGCGCTGGCTCCTGAAGCCTGCATAAGTTATAAACCTACATGAGAGGGACTGAAAGGAATGTTCCATCAATTGAATAAACTGTTCAGCTATAGATTAAACTCATCCCCAGTCGAGAGCTGCTTGCCCTACTAGCAAATTCAGACCAACTGGCTCCTTGGCTTAGCATGCAAGCTTTAAGCCATTCCCCTGGCTAGTTGTCTGCCTGAAGGAACCCATTAGATTTTCCATGTATAAGAAGCCCGAAGGTGCTAATACATCTTAAACCTCTGAGCCAGAAGGCAATATCTGGTTTATATTGGGAGTGGATACAGTTTTATTTTGGGGGGAAAGGATAGGGAAGTAACACTGAAGCTAAAATTGTCACTTTGAGAAGAAATTGAAGAAAGATTGAGTTAAAGACCAAAAGCTCAATCCTCCATTTATGAGTGGGGAAAAAAACAAAACAAAACATAACAATGTAGCAATAAGTGCTGTGCTGGAAAGACACAGGAGTAGTTAAGCCACATCTGACATTCTAATGTATATTTGTGAGGCTTGGCAGAACCAGTGTATAAAAGCAAGTGGAGCTGAGGTCTGCCCAGTGGCCCTCCCTTATGCAAATGGTTTTGCAACACACCTGCAGACCTGCCAAATGTCACACATCTCACATGACACTGATGCATTAGGCAATCTTATCATGCCTGCCTGCAACTCAGGTAAAATCTCAGAGAGAGAGAGATCCCACAGAATACCCTGTAGTGTAAAAGGAGATGCCCTGTGTCAAGAGCAAGGAGAATATCTTTTCTGGTCTCATCTCTTCTACTGAACACTCTTCATATTGTTATGCAGTTGACAGTTTTCATTCCTTGCCAAGGCCTCCTATCACTAGGTAACTGTCATAGCAGAAACCAGGGTTCTATTCCCAGTTCTGTCTGAAGTGTCCTTGTGCATCCCTCTCCATTGTCTTATTTGTAAAATAGAGAAAAAAACAAAGTCAAATCTAATCAGTCACGCTGCCTTTCAAAATGAATGTGTTAAATCTATATATGTGGCTATACTGTCTGTTACCATCACTGCTAGACAACACTGTATGTTCAGAGCCAGGAGGAGAACCAGAAATCTGGATACCCAGATGTTCCACTGTTGTCCCACAAATAGTTGTGTAATATACTGACAGAGTTTGTCACGTCCCCATCTAGGGGTTGGTCCACATAGAATATAACAACCTACTTCTGAAACCAGTTTCTTTTTTAGCTCAAGTGCAAGTGTCTTGTGCTGTTGATCAAAAAATCCTGGACTGAATACCCATTTCCAAACTTTGAGTGCTTGAATTTGTAGTCAAAATACCTTTTAAAATAGGTTATTTCCCTTTGTTCTATCTAATCTCTGACCCACCCTTAAATTAATGTGAGAACCCTAAAATAATTGTAATTTTTGAAATAATCTTATGTTGCAACACGGTCTATTTGGAAGTAAAATTGCGTGTTATATTAGTATTTGTTGTACTGTTAGTTCCAATTAACCAGAATATAAATAATAAAAATATGTCTTTCTAAGATGGTGTAGCTCTTGGACTAGATAGCGTGATAGGTGACTGAAAGCAACATATGTGAGATTTTACATGTCTGTCTAGAGAGTGGAAGACTGGCTGTACAATCTCCATGCTCACTAAGATCTGTGAGAGACCTATCCAAAGTCTGGCAGTTACGGTCCTGTTGTAGCAGCACAGAAGTAGATTAGAAGTAGATTACTGCATAGGAAACGTACAATAGTAAAAATTAACTAGCTTGAACAAACAAGTTGACTGTGTACTGGGGGCATTAGCTAAAAGGTAGTCCACTTTTCCCCAGGCAGGACAAAACCATTGGATAAAGTGTTACATACACTCAAATGGGGTAGCTAGGTAGAACAACAGGTTCCAAAGAGCAGCAACCGGCTTCAGGTATACATAAAAACTCCAGTCTGCACAGAAGTTCAGAAAGGTAATAGCTTCAGGACAAAGATGGCTCCTGAGTGAGAATAGAAAATACAGGACTAAGGTACCATGATAATAGCAAAGGACCAACACAGACTGCAGAGGGCCAAGTGTATGCCCCTTCTGATCCATTTTTGTTCCCTATGTGGTGCTTCCAGTGAGCATTGTGGCTTTGCACCTGGTCAAAAATTGCTGTATAAATAATTTGCAGCCCAATAAAGAAGGACAGAGGATTATCTATGTGAAAGGCAGGTGGAGTTCTTGCTCAGCTTTATGGATGGATGCCTGCTTTATATTACAACAAATACAGGCAATACTGGATGCTTATCTTCTATGACATCTGTTCTGATGAAGCTGCAATGGTAGACACCAAGTTGCAGTAGCTCATGTTCTGTGTGTATATTAAAACGTTAGACATTTGTCTATCACTGACAAGCCACAGTTTGGCTTCCAGGATACACTGGACCATGGAAATATTCTGGCACGAAACACTTCTACTGGCTTGGGGTGTCAATGGCCCTAAACAGTGAACATAAGAACGGTCATATGGGTTCAGACGAATGGTCCATCTAGCCCAATATCCTGTCTTCTGACAGGTTTCAGAGAAGCAGCCGTGTTAGTCTGTATTTGCAAAAAGAAAAGGAGTACTTGTGGCACCTTAGAGACTACCAAATTTATTTGAGCATAAGCTTTCATGAGCTACAGCTCACTTCATCGGACGCATTTGGTGGAAAAAACAGAGGAGAGATTGATATACACACACAGAGAACATGAAACAATGGGTTTATCATACACACTGTAAGGAGAGTGATCAATTAAGATAAGCCATCACCAGCAGCGGGGGGGGGGGGGGGGGAGGAGGAAAACCTTTCATGGTGACAAGCAAGGTAGGCTATTTCCAGCAGTTAACAAGAATATCTGAGGAACAGTGGGGGGTGGGGTGGGGGGGAGAAATAACATGGGGAAATAGTTTTACTTTGTGTAATGACTCATCCATTCCCAGTCTCTATTCAAGCCTAAGTTAATTGTATCCAGTTTGCAAATTAATTCCAATTCAGCAGTCTCTCATTGGAATCTGTTTTTGAAGCTTTTTTGTT
Organism: Dermochelys coriacea; assembly: GCF_009764565.3. Taxonomy (NCBI): domain Eukaryota; kingdom Metazoa; phylum Chordata; order Testudines; family Dermochelyidae; genus Dermochelys; species Dermochelys coriacea. Next base: position 201,961,354 of record NC_050069.1, read on the forward strand.
GAAGGATAGCCACTCTTAGGTCTGTAATCGAGTGACCAGAGAGACTGAAGTGTTCTCCAACTGGTTTTTGAATGTTATAATTCTTGACGTCTGATTTGTGTCCATTCATTCTTTTACATAGAGACTGTCCAGTTTGACCAATGTACATGGCAGAGGGGCATTGCTGGCACATGATGGCATATATCACATTGATAGATGCGCAGGTAATAGCTGGAAATAGCCTACCTTGCTTGTCACCATGAAAGGTTTTCCTCCTTCCCCCCCCCCCCGCTGCTGGTGATGGCTTATCTTAAGTGATCACTCTCCTTACAGTGTGTATGATAAACCCATTGTTTCATGTTCTCTGTGTGTGTATATCAATCTCCCCTCTGTTTTTTCCACCAAATGCATCCGATGAAGTGAGCTGTAGCTCACGAAAGCTTATGCTCTAATAAATTTGTTAGTCTCTAAGGTGCCACAAGTACTCCTTTTCTTTTTGTCTTCTGACAGTGGCCAATGCCAGGTGCCCCAGAGGGAATGAACAGAACAGGCTGTCATCAAGTGAGTTATCCATCCACTGTCGTCCTCTCCCAGTTTCTGGCAAACAGAGGCTAGGGACACTCAAAGCATGTGGTTATATCCCTGCCCAAGAGTGCCTACTCTTTAAAAGATTCCAAACATTTTCTTTGATATGTTTATGGAATAGAAATGGAGAAGAAGAGAATGGAAACAAAGCAAATAGAAAACACAAAGAGAAGTCAGTCTGCTTTCAGTCAAAAGCTGGTTCATAGACATTTGCCTATACCACGGTGGATTTTGTGATGGTTTTATTCATTGCAGAGCAATGTTATCAAATAAAAGTTCTAAGTGGGAGCAAAGGGCATGTCAAATATATACTGGGCTTGGAATCTATGGATCTGTGTGCCACAACCAAACCAAACCATTAGCAAAGCCCATCTCAGGCCATGTGCTTTGTGTAGGGTGAGGAGAGAGGCATTGTAGATACAGTAAAAGATTGGATTTTTTTTTGAAAAGGTGTACTCTAGGAATTGTTTTGGGGAAGTTCTATTACCTGTGTTATACAGGAGGTTGGATTAGATGATCACAGTAGTTCCTTCTGGCCTTGGAATCTATGAATCTATAAAAGGGAGCTCTGCACCACAATTAAACAATCACTTTACTTTTTTTCTTCTTACTGCTTTCTGTTCATTTCCTCTCCTTTTCCACCCAGAAGAAGCCATTATATACACTGATATGCTTTAATGCTATTAATTTGTCATACTAGTTAGAAAAGACCTAAGTAGCCACTAATTTAGTCCACTCTCTCTCCCTTTAAATTCAGATTATTTTGGCATTCCTGTCAGTAGCGGTAAGCATTTTAGGGTGAAATCCTGGCTCAGCTGAATTCATGGCAAAACTCTTACTGATTTCAATGGAGCCAGGATATCACCCCAAGCAATCAAGGATTGATATACTCAGTATCTATATTTTGCTCCCCTGAGGCAGGACTACTATCTTTATTACAACCTTAAAGTATCCACATGTCAATGGAAACAAGATGGTTGAGCGTTTGTAGATTTTGGCAGATTGTGTAATGGATTTGTAGGGAGGGATTTATAAGTGATTTAAGGACTCATGTCAAGATTTGCCAAAATTTCTTTTCTTTGTGGAAAAGATAATAAGGTTTTAGATAAATTCAGAAAATATGTATATGAGAAGTTGGTCAAATAGTATACAGAGGAAGGGACTAATAGAATATACTGTAGTATCTGAATAAGCAAGCTAAAGAAAGCAATAGGGCTTCTAGAGAAATTTGCTAACTTTATCGTTGGTTGATTTCACTATAGATTTCAATGGAGCTTGAACTATTCAAGCAAATAGCTTATTCTTGAAGTTCTTTTGTTGTTTTTTAATGCATTAAATTAGCTCATTACTGCTGAATATGTAGTGGAAAATAGCATCTGTTTACATTATAATAATATAAAAATTACTTACCAGTAACAGAATAAAGAGCAATTTGCAAAAGCTAATCATATTTGTGTACTTGTCTGCAAAAAGTAAATTGTTAATATGTACCCAAGGGGAACACCACTTGCTGATTTAAGCTATTTAGTGGTAGCATTAAGTATAATATATTAGAAACAAAACTATTTAGGAATGGGTTAAAGTCCCAAGTATACAAAAATACAAAATGTAACTGTCCCATTACTACGTCACCTTTAGTTAGCAATGGATGACCTCCAGAAAGTATCAGAAAGCTCAGTTGCTTATCCAAATGCTGTGGAAACCATCAAAACATCTTGAATGTGCAAAAATTGGTTTGAAATCTAATAACTAAACTCTTCAGAGAGAATTCTGGTGATTTCTGCTTCCATTCAGACTAGAAGTTACCATAAGAACAACCTTTCTCATTGTCATTTCTGGACAGAATCACCAGTTGTGTTGAAATGAGGCGGCAGGTAGAGAGAATTAAAAACCCAACCAAACTTTTTTCCAAACCCAAAAGTTCAGTTCAGGTTTTGAATGAAGGTTGACGACAGTTATTATTGATCCAAACTGGTTTCTCCATGTCAGAAAAAGGAATCCCTGACTCCTGATCTTGCTGCAACTATTTCCAGATATGAATTTCCACAAGACTAACTTGGGGTGAGGGCTGTGAATGGAGGTTCTGTGTCAGCCTCTTTGCAGTCTTGTCCAGTCTAGCCTAGCCATAATGCCAAGTTTTGTATGCATTGTTATACAGAGATCCCGACTGAGGCTGGGTTTCACACCACACAGGCTGTGTGAAAAGATGTGTGTCCCCCAAGTCTGACAACTTCACACCACAGAGGAAATCTCCAAAAGTTGTGCTTAAGTGGTGCTTTGCTTTAGAGCCTTGTGCATTAGTGTGAAATTCACTCTTTGAGAGGCTTTAACTGAGTTCTTGAATTAGCAAACTTGTATATGCCTATCAGTGGATGCCACAACTGTTAAATGGTAAAATGCATACTAGAATTTTAAAAATCCCCACTTATTCATTAAAGTGTTGTAGTGCCTCATTAATTCTGATGGTATAATCTAGTCTTTGATTAGTCAGGTTGTCAAGTGTCCATGACTAAACTCTGATAAAATTGGAGAAAAATGCCATTCATACCACAGTGGTGCCACATGAAAAAGTCAGCATTTCTTCTGGTTATAAGGCCATATCTGCAAGGTTAAATTAACCTTGTCTTGGCAACTTGCAGTGCTTTGTTAGCACTTCCCAAGCATTCTACTCCTATATCTTAGTGCAAATTGCCAAAAGACAGTTACATGAATAAAATACAGTGTCACCAACATTTGTCTAAACTTTTTCGCTGTGATGCATACCTTTGGGGTGTGGGAAATTTGTATTTTCTTCTCTTTTACATTGAGAATAGTTGATGGAAATCAACATTGAGAATTTATAAAGGGAAGAACAGCCTGAGGATAACACTGTGCAATAAATGAATGCATATTCATAAATAAATAAGAGACTGGGCTTTTTTACAGACTTCTATGAAGACAAGCTCCTTGGCCCCAAAGAGTTTGCAAGCTTGTACTTGAATGTCAATGGGTGTGGGTGCCTAACTCCCCTAAGCTACTTTAAAAACCCAGACTAAGTAAAAATAAACATAAAAACACCAGGGGGAAGAGGGAATTCATAGAGTAAGGCCAAAAGTGACCATTTAGTCTGGTAATTCTGTGGAGAAGTTATTGATAGAAAGGTAAGGGAAGTGTCATTTGATTAGTAAAAATCTACAGAATTATCATTTCAAAGGTGTCACCCTATGCGGTGTGGCAGGGGGTCACCCTATGCGGTGTCCCAGCTCCAGGTCCTCTGATTGGTGAAAATTGTGATAATACAGTGTTGTCCGACATGGATCAAGTTTGTTATAATTCAAAATTCCTTTCTCCCATGAACACAGTGATACCAAAAAGACAAACCTAGAACAATTATGTAAATATATATTCAAGAAAATATTTAAAAATCAACTTTTTAAAATTATATTTTAGCACAGGGGTGTCAAACATGCAGCCCTCCCAAACTAAATTGTGGCCCTTGACTGATGATAATGTTATCAGTTAATGCTCAGAACATGATACCTGATTATTTTTTTTAATGTTACAGATTACCAAACATGGAAGGAGTGCTTCAAGTTGATTTGCTCTCATTGGCAAAAAAAAAAAAATAGTAGTTCAGTGGTATTGATTATCAGCTTTATTTATTATGCCAACAGAGTTGTAATGAAGCACCGGTCAAGATGTGAGCGTTCAGCCAGAAATTACTGCTATCCATCCATGAATAGTATGAACATAGTTACCTAACATGCATTATGTATCATAATTAATTACAATCACGAAGTAATTTATTACAAAATCTTTGGTTTTACTTTGTCTGTACTCTCTGTTGGCCTACTGATGCCTAAAAATGATCAAGACCAATCTTTAGAGAATACCAGTGCTGAGGACCTGGCTAATCACAACACTTACTGGCATCTTACATGCTATAAGAAGTGCACCCATAAACTGAATTCAACAAGCTTGGAGAGGAAGTATATTGAGCATCAGGAAAAAGTTGAAAAAGCTGGGACAAGTGCTAGCTGTGGGCAAGACTTGCCTTATACTAGGTCCCATAGCATGTATTCTGAGAAAAACATCTGCTGTTTTTGTGGTAAGACAAAAAGCCAAAGGCATCCATTAAGCACAGTTCCAACATGTGAGACAGGTGTATGAAGTAGTGAGAACGTTGCATGGAAAGTAAAGTGGGTGCATTGACCCAAAAGATGCCCGCACATATGGCAGTGAGTGTCACATTGAGTGCTACACAAAGAATGTACATACTATGGTGTATCAAAAAGTGAAAGCAACAGAAACAAATACTGATCTTACTACTGCAAACTGTGTGACTCAGCTGGAATTCATAAATTGCCTCGCAGAGACTCTAACAGATGGGAAGATGGTGGTGATGGCTGATGCAGGGGCTAAATTCGGAGAAATATGTGCTTTGAACATGATCGAAGAGGAACAAAGGCTTAGCAGAAAGGCTCTTAAAGCACTTATTGAAGATGAACTAGTGTAGGATATAGACATAGATTTTAGCAAACCTGTCTACAGAAATGAATCACAGCACATATCCTTAAAAGCTGCAAAAGACCTGGTGCTATCAAAAGTAGAAGAAAGTGCTGATATCAACAGTAATATGAAGACACTGTTTGCAGCTGCTACATTTTTACAGAAAATAATTTTGTCCTGTAGTACATGGGCATTTCAGACTTCCATATGTCACCCCCTCTTTCCTCCCTGGGTTACGTGGGAGCAGGGCAACACTTACCTGTGTGCTTGGGCGCCTAATGTTGTTGACATTAAAGGAGATCCTGAGTATCCCAGTAGTGATATTGGATAGGTGAGTATCCTCTATCCATCCCTGTGATGCAGTCCCTTTACTCCTAAAGGAATTTAAAATTGGCCGTGCCTCCACCTGGCTGGCCCCCATACAAACTCAATTGTGTACCTTGGGAACCTCCAGGAATAAACCCACTCTAATAATAATAATCTGTGGCATAAATCTAACTCAAAAATACCAGTTATAAATCATATACATCCAATATATTTAAATTAAACACACCTTTACTTAACAATTTAAAGAAACAGGGTATAACAGACTAAAGATTAAATGTCACTAGTAATTTAAATCCATGGGGAGCAGTTAAATAAAATCAATTGATAAATATAGGATACAATGATAAATGAAATGTATCTAACTAGCATTTACATTGCCACCACTTACCCCACCCCGCAGTGAATACGCCTCAGGATTTCAGAGTCCTAGACGCTTGCGTGGGCACGCTTGAAGATCTGCAGTTGGAGATAGGACTCTGTTGGTTCTGTGTATCAGTCCTGCCAAGGAAACAAGCTGCACACCTTCTCTGACAACTGGAGCTGGCCCCACCAAATGTCAGCAGCTGTGGGTCCTGGTTCGATGGTAAGATTGCTCTGCCTCTCCACAGACTCAGTCTCTCTGCTGTGCCCCCTCCCTTGCAAGTACTTTCCCAAACAAGAGTGCGTATTACTCACAGTCCTTCATTGCAAGCCCACCTCAGTCAGCTCTAGGCACAGCATCAGTCCCTACTCCGACTGCAGTGAAGCCACCAACAATCTCTGAGGCTCCCTGCCCCATCAAAGCCCCTACAGGCTCCCAGCAGTAGCTTTTGGCTTCCGAGCAGAAGCTCCTGGTATGGACAGAGCTCCACAGCAGCCATCTCACTCCTCTCCCAAAATGGAGCCCACTGCCTCTCTCCATGCACTGCCTGGAAGAGGAAGTCTCTCACTCTTTCCTCAAGGCATCATGGGAGTTGTAATCTCTAAGGCTAGATTTCAGTGCACAGGATCTTCCCAACTGGAACACTCCCAGTAAAGTTTAGAGGCCCCTCTAGTAAAGGGGGCCTACACAGAGCTGACGCCAAACCTGAAAAAATAATACCGAGTGACCTCTGCTACTACTTCAAGCGGTGCATCGGTGGGTTGCAGTGACTTCAGCAGCAGCAAGTGGACACAAGCCATTTTGTTACAAAGCCTCATGTATGAGTACTTGAGCAAAAGGCAGGTTTCCGATGCAGACACAGTAGCTATGTTATCTATTACCACAAGTGGCTGTTGATTTAACAATGCATTCCAAGACCCATAGCAAACTCCTCGTGCAACTTTTTTGCTTGTTGCTGCACATTGACCACATGTTTTCAGAGAACTATCCATATGACTCCAAGATCTCTTTCTTGAGTGGTAACAGCTGATTTAGACCCCAGCATTTTGTGTGTATCATTGGAATTATGTTTTCCAATGTGCATTACTTTTGCACTATCAATATTGAATTTCATCTGCCATTTTTTTGCTCAGTCTCCTGTTTTTTGTGAGATTCCTTTTGTGACTCTTCACAGTCAGCTTTGGACACAACTATCGTGAGTAATTCTGTATCTTGCACAAATTTTGCCACTGCACTGTTCACCCTTCTTTTCCAGATCATTTATGAATATGCTAAACAGCTCTGGTCCCAGCATAGGTCCTTGGGGGACCCTGCTCTTTACCTCTCTCCATTGTGTTAAAAGGTTACCAGTTCACTTGGTTCAGATGAAGACCTAGAACATGAAAACAGAGCAATGAAAATTGTTGGAGGGCGGAGGGGTTAGTGGACATAACACAGTATCCAAATTTTCTTTCCTGGTTTTTCCTGACAAACCCAGAACTCCATCAAATTACAAATGAAACATCCCAGTATGGGTGGGACCCCATAGAAGCAACCAAGCACCATCTTGACTCATTAAGTGCTGTTAAATGCCAAGAAGGCATAGGTGCCAACTCCATGGGTGCTTTGGGGCTAGAGGACCCACAGGAAAAAAATCATGCCCTGGCAGCCCCACTGATCAGCTCCTCCCCCTCTTCTCCAGCATCTCCTGCACGCCAGCAGGCTCAGTTGATCAGCATCTCCTGCTCCCTCCCAGCGCCTCCTGCTTGCTGTGATCAGCTGTTTAGCAGTGTGCAGGAGGCGCTGGGAGGGAGGGGGCAAAATGGGGGTCGGAAGAGATGGTGTGGGGCTTTGGGGGAAGGGATGGAGTGGGGGCAGACCCTGGGGCAGAGTGCGGGTTGAGCACCCCAGGGAAAGTGATAAGTTGGCACCTCTGCAAGAAGGGGAAATTTTAAAGCTACAGGATGGATCGGGCAGGATAGAGCAGTGGTTTGTGCATTGGCCTGCTAAACCCAGGGTTGTGAGTTCAATCCCTGAGGGACCATTTGGGATCTGGGGCAAAAATTGGAGATTGATCCTGCTTTGAGCAGGGTGTTGGACTAGATGACCTCCTGAGGTCCCTTCCAACCCTGGTATTCTATGATTCTATGACTGATCTCACCAGTTATGTGTGAAATATCATGTACCCCTAAATCAATTCTTCAGCTAATCGAATGCTCATATTCAAAGATCAAAAGCTCACCACCCTGCAAATGTTTAGCCAACAGTCTGCCCTATATGGAGATTCCAAAAGCAGTATGGATGAGGATCAGTGTTATGTGTTTAGGAGTGATGTCCTAGACAGAGACAACACTGATAATGACTTTGATGAATAAATGTTTTCAGCCTGCATGTCAAGGCTAACTTCCTTAGGACTAGCAAAGATCAACATCTCTTTTGACACATAAGCAATGCATCCCTGTATTAAAGTATAATTTTAAAAAGTTGATTTATAAATATTTTTCTCAAATACATATGTACATAACTGTTCTACGTTTCTCATGTTTGGTACCATTGTGTTTGTGGGAGAAAGGGCTTTTGAATGATACCCAATTCAACCCATTTTCAATGAAATTGTGTTATCAACATTTTCACCAACCGGATGAACTGGAGCTCGGATGCAAGGGCAGCTGTCTCCCCGCCATGCCACCGAGGGTGACACCATTGAAATTATGATTCTATAGAGTTTTACAAATCCTTGACCTTGCTATTACTAACTCACCCATAGAATAAGATTTTATTACATTATGCTTCCAGACTAGTTAGCTCATCTAGTCTGATCTCTGTGTCACACAGGCCATAGAATTGCATGCAGTTAATAGATAGATAATACAATTGAATTTGACAAAAGGAGATAAGAAACAGCAAAAACAATGTGACTGAGCTCAGCAAATTTAGCACATCTCTTACGCCCTGATCCTTCCAACATGTAAGCACATGAGCAAGCCCATTGATTTCAGCGGGACTATGCTTTTGTTTAAAGTGAAACCTATGCCCTGTAGCTTCATGATGTTTGTTTGGATTTATGTGTTTAACACTTTTGAACAAATTAATATTTTGAGATTCTAGTGCAATAACACTAGGCAGAGGGAATAAAGTTAATGTAGGGTAGGAAATGTAATGTAACTATATTGTTAAGAGTAATGCCATATAATATTATTAAAGTCTGTATCCTGCATTAGGAACTGCAAGCGTGGTCTCCCTATACAGAGTCCAACTGATAGGCAAGAGAACGAGGTGTGCTGTATTGATGAATATTTTTGTCTCCTCTGTACTGATAATAATATACAAATTTGTATTTGATTGCAAATACATTTTTCTCTGGCTGCACAGATTTCAGAGCTTTTAAAAGGTAGGACTTTAAATAAGAGCTTTATCGGACTACACCTATGTATTACTGTAAAATGAAAATAAATTGTGTAGATAATTTTGTGTTCTATGTGATGGACACCTGTGTGTGATAATTGTATAAATGGTGGTTACTCTCAAAGGCCCTGATCATGCAATGTATTAAGTACTTACAGCTCCTTGGGTTCATAAATGGCACCCCATTGACTTCAGTGGGGGGGGTCTGCATAGGTGCAGGAGTCTACCCATGTGCAGTTTATTTCAAGACTGGGACATAAACAATTTCCAGGTTGTTGAGGACTATTCTTGTGCCCGCACTGTTTATTTCTCCTCTGTATTTTGACTGCTTTCCTCAAGATGTCTGTATCTTTTTTGACAACATGTAGATAGGCATTAAGGAAAAAATAGTTACAGAAAACCATTTCCTTATTGAATAATAATAGTGCATATCATTTAGGTATTTATTTTCATAAATATATACAATTAAAATTATTACTAGAATTAATTATTAATTATTACTAGAAATATTATTTATTTTCACATTACATGTTTTCACAATTAGAAATGACATTTATTCATTAATGTTCAAAAAAAAATCTCCTAATTATACCTCTGAATCTGTCCCATGGAGAAATGTTGTAGACAACACGGTTTGCTACCAATAGGTTTTGTCACAGCAAAAAAAACAAAAAACCAAAACCAAAAACAATAGCATGTGTATCTTCCAAATGTAATGCTAGCTGTGATTTACATCAAAATTCTTTGAAGTACAAAGCAAAGAGGAGCACATCCAGAGCCCAGTGACTCTTGGGAGGCATTATGGGATATAAAACTTCATGCTTTAGGGCATAGGCCCTTCTGAACTGGGGGCCAGGAGGAAACTTTTTCTATGGGCAGGTTATTCCATACCCTACTTCTGGAAGCTTCCTGTGAAGCAACTGGTAGTGGCCACTTTTGAAGACAGTCTTTTGGACCAGAGGGTTTGACCTGGTATGGCAATTCTTTTGTTCCTAGAAACTGTGCAGCTATTATGTGGAGGCTGCTACAGCCCCAAAGACTTGGTTTCCTTTTGGCCTCTGGGAAGGATGGAAAGATTCATACAGAATCAGGCCCTTCAGGCCTGTGCCTAGCCCTCTCATGTCTTACTCTCTCCCTCTCTGTGTGCTCCTGTGGAGAAAGTTCACATGGAACAGAACTATGAAACACCCCGTGCCCTTCAGGTCAACGAGGAAAGAGGTTGGATTTAACCCAGTGGAACGTTTGATCCTACAGATGGACTGGACATAGAGATCACTATTCAATGAGATAGCATTCACAAATCTTGTCGGTGGCATAGAATATCAGGGTTGGAAGGGACCTCAGGAAGTCATCTAGTCATCAAAGCAGGACCAATCCCCAACTAAATCATCCCAGGCAGGGCTTTGTCAAGCCTGACCTTAAAAACTTCTAAGGAAGGAGATTCCACCACTTCCCTAGGTGACTCATTCCAGTGTTTCACCACCCTCCTAGTGAAAAAGTTTTTCTTAATATCCAACCTAGACCTCCTCCACTGCAACTTGAGACCATTACTCCTCGTTCTGTCATCTGCTACCACTGAGAATAGTCTAGATCCATCCTCTTTGAAACCCCCTTTCAGGTAGTTGAAAGCAGCTATCAAATCCCCCCTTATTCTTTTCCGTAGACTAAACAATCCCAGTTCCCTCAGCCTCTCCTCATAAGTCATGTGTTCCAGTCCCCTAATCGTTTTTGTTGCCCTCCGGTGGACATTTTCCAATTTTTCCACATCCTTCTTGTAATGTGGGGCCCAAAATTGGACACAGTACTCCAGATGAGGCCTCACCAATGTCGAATAGAGGGGAATGATCACATCCCTCGATCTGCAGGCAATGCCCCTACTTATACATCTCAAAATGCCATTGGCCTTCTTGGCAACAAGGGCACACTGTTGACTCATATCCAGCTTCTCGTCCATTGTAACTCCTAAGTCCTTTTCTGCAGAACTGCTGCCTAGCCATTCGGTATCTAGTCTGTAGCGGTGCATGGGATTCTTCAGTCATAGATTCATAGATACTAAGGTCAGAAGGGACCATTCTGATCATCTAGTCCGACCTCCTGCACAGCGCAGGCCACAGAATGTCACCCACCCACTCCTATGAAAAACCTCACCCATGTCTGAGCTATTGAAGTCCTTAAATCATGGTTCAAAACTTCAAGGAGCAGAGAAGCCTCCCTCCAGTCAACCATGCCCCATGCTACAGAGGAAGGCAAAAAAACCTCCAGGGCCTCTCCAATCTGCCCTGGAGGAAAATTCCTTCCCGACCCCAAATATGGCAATCAGTTAAACCCTGAGCACATGGGCAAGATTCACCGGCCAGATACCCAGGAAAGAATTTTCTATAGTAAATCAGATTCCATCCATCTAATATCCCATCTCAGGGGATTTGGCCTATTTACCCTGAATATTTAAAGATCTATTACTTACCAAAATCCCATTATCCCATCATACCTTCTCCTCCATAAACTTATCGTCCTAAGTGCAGGACTCTGCACTTGTCCTGACTGAACCTCATCAGATTTCTTTTGGCCCAATCCTCTAATTTGTCTAAGTCCCTCTGTATCCTATCCCTACCCTCCAGCATATCTACCTCTCCTCCCAGTTTAGTGTCATCTGCAAACTTGCTGAGGGTGCAATCCATGCCATCCTCCAGAGCATTAATGAAGGTATTGAACAAAACTAGCCTGAGGAGCGTCCCTTGGGGCACTCTACTTGATACCGGCTGCCAACTAGACATGGAGCCATTGATGACTATCCATTGAGCCCGACAATTAGCCAGCTTTCTATCCACCTTATAGTCCATTCATCCATCCCATACTTCTTTAAATTACTGGCAAGAATACTGTGGGATACCGTATCAAAAGTTTTGCTAAAGTCAAGGAACAACACATCTACTGCTTTCCCCTCATCCACAGAGCCAGTTATTTCGTCATAGAAGGCAATTAGATTAGTCAGGCATGACTTGCCCTTGGTGAATTCATGTTGACTGTTCCTGATCACTTTCCTCTCCTCTAAGTGCTTCAGAATTGATTCCTTGAGGACCTGCTCGTTGATTTTTTCAGGGACTGAGGTGAGACTGACTGGCCTGTAGTTCCCCAGATCCTCCTCCTTCCCTTTTTTAAAGATGGGCACTACATTAGCCTTTTTCCAGTCGTCCTGGACCTCCCCCGATCGCCATGAGTTTTCAAAGATAATGGCCAATGGCTCTGCAATCACATCCGCCAAGTCCTTTAGCACTCTCTGATTCAGCGCATCCGGCCCCATGGACTTGTGCTCATCCAGCTTTTCTAAATAGTCCCGAATCACTTCTTTCTTCACAGAAGGCTGGTCATCTCCTCCCCATGCTGTGCTGCCCAGTGCAGCAGTCTGGGAGCTGACCTTGTTTGTGAAGACAGAGGCAAAAAAAGCATTTAGTACATTAGCTTTTTCCACATCCTCTGTCACTAGGTTGCCTCACTCATTCAGTAAGGGGCCCGCTCTTTCCTTGACTTTCTTCTTGTTGCTAACATACCTGAAGAAACCCTTCTTGTTACTCTTAACATCTCTTGCTAGCTGCAACTCCAGGTGTGATTTGGCCTTCCTGATTTCACTCCTGCATGCCCGAGCAATATTTTCATACTCTTCCCTGGTCATTTGTCCAATCTTCCACTTCTTGTAAGCTTCTTTTTTATGTTTAAGATCAGCAAGGATTTCACTGTTAAGCCAAGCTGGTCGCCTGCCATATTTACTATTCTTTCTACACACCGGGATGGTTTGTCCCTGTAACCTCAATAAGGATTCTTTAAAATACTGCCAGCTCTCCTGGACTCCTTTCCCCCTCATGTTATTATCCCAGGGGATCCTGACCATCAGTTCCCTGAGGTTGTCAAAGTCTGCTTTTCTGAAGTCCAGGGTCCGTATTCTGCTGCTCTCCTTTCTTCCCTGTGTCAGGATCCTGAACTTGACCATCTCATGGTTGACTATCCACTTTTGCTTCCGCTACTAATTCTTCCCTGTTTGTGAGCAGCAAGTCAAGAAGAGCTCTGCCCCTAGTTGGTTCCTCCAGCACTTGCACCAGGAAATTGTCCCCTACACGTTCCAAAAACTTCCTGGATTGTCTGTGCACCACTGTATTGCTTTCCCAGCAGATTTCCCGGTGATTGAAGTCTTCCATAAGAACCAGGGCCTGTGATCTAGTAACTTCTGGAAGAAAGCCTCGTCCACCTCATCTCCCGGTCCGGTGATCTATAGCAGACTCCCACCACGACATCACCCTTGTTGCTCACGCTTCTAAACTTAATCCAGAGACACTCAGGTTTTTCTGCAGTTTCATACCGGAGCTCTGAGCAGTCATACTGCTCTCTTACATACAATGCAACTCCCCCACCTCTTCTGCCCTTTTGAATTTCTACTCACTAAGGGTATGTCTATAGTGCAATACAAACCCCATGACTGACAAGTCTCAGAGCCCTGGTCAGCTACAGCTTGGGCTGTAGGACTAAAAATAGCACTGTAGCTGTTCGGGCTCAGATGGAGAGTGGGGTGTTAGATTTGCCTCATAGGTCTTTTATTACGGTGTAGACACAATCTAAGTAGAGCTGAACAACTCCCCATTCCTACTGTTTGAATATACATTTTCCAGGGGATCCCCACCCCTCATCGAGTTAGTGAAGGTTTCATTATAAACTCAATCAGAATTCTTCAATCAGCTCTCTAACAGGCAGAAAAAAACAGAAAACTTTAATAGAAAACTTTTAGGATTTTTCCCCCAATCAAATTAAAATTTAGGGGGAAAAAAGTAGTTGAAATTTTTAAACTTGGAAAATGTCTTCAACGCTAATACTCCATAATATAAAAATAAAATGTCTGTGTCTTTCCTGTTCATGTGTGCATATCCCTAAGGCACAGTGGAAGAAATATCTTCAGTTATCATACTCTACCTCTGGAGAGGAACTAACTTGCCCTTAATTCCAAATGACTTCTTCAAATACAAAATAAAGCACAATTTAAAATATACACTTTTTGGCCTTTCCTGTCTTTTATGTTAAGTTTCTCATGCTATTTTTAGATCCCACTCACCACTTTTTCGTCTGATGCCCTAACTGAATCAGGAATCTAAGATCTGGAATTCAGCGAGACCATTGTTTTGAACTTAGACAAAATAAGTGGTTTCCCTAACAACAGAAACCAGGTGAAAACATTCAAATTAGCTACACTAAAGTCACCCACTCAAGTTTCCTTTAGTTTCAGTTCACAAGAGGAATTCAGGGAAAATCAAATGTCTAGTACACAGTTAATGTGAAGTTTTCAAGTGATCTGAGGGGCTCAGGAGAGGTAAGTCCTTTACATTGTTTGCTGCAACTGCAGTTGTGAACTGCTGAGGCAAAGATCTCCATTGACATTCAAAAAAGCACAAGCTTTATTTCAGTGACTTGATTCTCTTTGCCTCTGAGATCAGGAATTATACTCTGATCCTTTCAGTACTATTTAGAAAATTACTTTTTATCCTAGAGCAATTGCTATTGTGGATATATCTTAAGATCAGCAACACTTATCATATATTTAAATAAACATGATATGGAAACAAACAATCTAAAAGCTGAATTACTTTGAGGTTATTAAGCAAACCACCAACTTGTTTATGTCACAACAATGTGAAAGTTTCTATTTTTCTTCTGTTTTGTAGTTTAATTGTATGTCAGCTGCCCCAACTGAAATCTACCAAGGCTGCCATTAGTAGCACATCGTTCAACTGATATTTATTAACATAATGAACAAAACATGTGTGGGTATCTTTACAATTACAGAAGAGAATGCTGTTATATGTATTCTCTTCTGTATATATATATATATACAGAACAATGTTCTCTTCTGTGTGTGTGTATGTGTATATATATATATATACATATATATAAAAAATGGCATATATCCTGTTGCTCAAATTCTCAGTTCCAAATATGCCTATTATTTCAAAGCAATATACATATTTTACCTAACTGTAGGAATTAAATGTGGCTTAGCAGCAAAGAGTCCTGTGACACCTTATAGACTAACAGATGTATTGGAGAATAAGCTTCTGTGGGTGAATACCCACTTTGTCAGATGCATGCAGTGGAAATTTCCAGACACAGGTATAAATTTGCAAGCAAGAATCAGGCTAGGGATAACGAGGTTAGTTCAAGCAGGGAGGATGAGGCCCTCTTCTAGCAGTTGAGGTGTGAACACCAAGGAAGGAGAAACTGCTTTTGTAGTTGGCTAGCCATTCACAGTCTTTGTTTAATCCTGAGCTGATGGTGTCAAATTGCAAATGAACTGAAGCTCAGCAGTTTCTCTTTGAAGTCTGGTCCTGAAGTTTTTTTGCTGCAGGATGGCTACCTTTAAATCTGCTATTGTGTGTCCAGGGAGGTTGAAGTGTTCTCCTACAGGTTTTTGTATATTGCCATTTCTAATATCAGATTTGTGTCCATTTATCCTTTTACGTAGGGACTGTCCAGTTTGGCCGAAGTACATAGCAGAGGGGCATTGCTGGCACATGATGGCATATATTACATTGGTGGACATGCAGGTGAATGAACTGGTGATGGTGTGGCCAATCTGGTTAGGTCCTCTGATGGTGTCGCTGGTGTAGATATATGGGTAGAGTTGGCATCAAGGTTTGTTGCATGGATTGGTTCCTGAGTTAGAGTTACTATGGTGCAGTGTGTAGTTGCTGGTGAGAAGATGCTTCAGGTTGGCGCGTTGTCTGTGGGTGAGGACTGACCTGCCTCCCAAGGTCTGTGAAAGTGAGGGATCGTTGTCCAGGATGGTTTATAGATAACTGATGATGCGTTGGAGAGGTTTTATCTGAGGACTGTATGTAATGGCCAGTGGAGTTCTGTTGGTTTCTTTCTTGGGCTTGTCTTGCAGCAGGAGGCTTCTGGGTACACGTCTGGCTCTGTTGATCTGTTTCCTTATTTTCTCATGTGCGTATCATAGTTTTGAGAATGCTTGGTAAAGATCTTGTAGGTGTTGGTCTCTGTCTGAGGGGTTGGAGCAAATGCGGTTGTACCTCAGCACTTGGCTGTAGACAATGGATCATGTGGTGTGTCTGGGATGGAAGCTGGAGTCATGAAGGTAGGCATAGCAGTCGGTGGGTTTTTGGTATAGGGTGGTGTTAATGTGACCATCACTTATTTGCACCGTGGTGTCTAGGAAGTGGACCTCCCATGTAGATTGGTCCAGGCTGAGGTTGATGGTGGGGTGGAAGCTATTGAAATCATGGTGAAATTCTTCCAGGGTTTCCTTCCCATGGGTCCAGATGATGAAGACGTCATCAGTGTAGCGTAGGTAGAGAAGGGGTGTGAGTGGACAAGAGCTGAGGAAATGTTGTTCCAGATCAGCCATAAAAATGTTGGCATATAGTGGGGCCATTCAGGTGCCCATAGCGGTGCCACTGGTCTGGAGGTATATATTGTTACGAAATTTGAAATAATTTTGCATGAGGATAAAGTCACAGAGCTCAGCAACCAGTTGTGCTGTGGGATCATCAGGGATATTATTCTAGACAGCTTGTATTCCATCTGTGTGTGGGATGTTTGTGTAGAGAGCCTCTACATCCATGGTGGCTAGGATGGTGTTTTCTGGAAGATCACCAATGTGTTTTCTCAGGAAATCAGTGGTTTCATGGAGATAGCTGGGAGTGCTGTTGGCGTAAGGTCTGAGTAGAGAGTCCACATAACCACAGTCTTTCAGTGAGATGGGGTGTCCAGGATTTCCAGGTTTGTGGATCTTGGGTAGAAGATACCCTTAGAACCCCGACCGGGTTTATTCTATGTTGATTTGTTCCTGTGTTAGTATAGGGAGTGTCTTGAGTAGATGGTGCAGTTTCTTAGTGTATTCCTCAGTGGGATCTGAGGAAAGTGGCCTGTAGAATTTGGTATTGGAGAGCTGTCTGGCAGCCTCCTTTTGGTAGTCAGACCTATTCATGATGACAACAGCACCTCCTTTATCATCCTCTTTGATTATAATGTCAGAGTTGTTTCTGAGGCTGTGGATGGCATTGCGTTCTGCACGACTTAGGTAATGAGGCAAGCAATATTGTTTTTCCACGTGTTTTTCCACATGTTGTTTTTCCAAATGTGGTTTAATTTATCATGTGAGTTGCACAAATGAAATACTCTTCTTGAGAAGCCATCTACCCTACTCAGAGACTACTGGCTTGGTTCATTTGAGTGGAAACATCAAGTGAATTTCATTTGCTCTTAAAGCTTTGACTCTAACAAAAATTTAATGTGGACAGTAAAATAGACAATGCTTGTCTGTCTGCCAATTAGTCAACGTATTACTGGTTAAATTATATACTTTTATGTGCTAATGTTAATCTCCATCTAATATGCTGGTTGGGGGAGAGTAATACCCATCCTCACCCAAACAGAAAAAAAACACATTTTGCTAATATCCTAAGTGTTATGATTAATGATATCATGTTATAGATTTACACAAATATAGTTTCTGCTATCTTGAATGTCAGTACATGAAGACCTCCCTGGGACTTGGGACACTTACAAACATGCTTAAACTTGACCTATCTTTATACATCAATAAGGAGAATAATAGATGGTTAACTGTGACATACCAAGGTCCTATACATATAATTACAGGGGAAAAAAAAGAACTGGGTTAAAAGGAAGTTATGTAGGAGGCAAAGCCAAGCATTAAAAAGTTAGAAACTGCCACGTAAGGTTTCCAGTACAACTGGAACTATAGTCCCTTGTGCACATGCATTCTGAGATAGTCGAAAGCAAACTGCTATGTGAAAAACAGATGGGCAATGGTGATATTTGACCTTTTGTAATTTGGCCAAATCAGATGTATTTTCAAGGAGACAGCAAAAAGCAATCTTCTCATCTTCGTTGCCAAATGTCAAGGTTCAGCTCCAAACCACTGAGGCAGTAGCGTTGTTTAAAAAAGGTTGCACCATGGTGACCAGTCTGATCTAGTGCTCAGAAGGACAGAAGAGTTCCATAGTTGGGACCAATGGAGCTACATAGTGAGCGGAGGAGCTCATACAAATGACTTCTCTGGCCTTGGAACAGTCTTTTCTCCCAAGTGCTTGAGTCAGAGTTCCTGCAGGATGAATGGGAGGGGAGGAAGAGGAAAATTTGTTACTCCAAAGAAAGAGACACAAATTTACCTTGGAATGACTTTCTGTGGGCATTTCTTCTTTTCTCCCACCATTTGCCAGGGCAAATGGGGGAAGATTTATTTTCTCCGACTGAAAGTTCAGTTTTGGTGCTTGGTCTGCTGTCACAGAGTTGGCAATTTGGAAAAAGTGCAATTTGATTGCTCACCGCTGAGGGGACACATTCGTCAGTCCACTTACACATCCCTGGCCAAGGAGCCGTGCTGTGTCATAAATGTCTTTGGGGGTCTGTGTTACAGATGCAACTTGAACCATGCAGTAATTAAAAGTTGTGGTTCTGAATTACCAGCAAACTGATGTTGAGGCCTATACTGCACAAGAAGTTGAGATGTGACAGAGATTTAGAAGAAGAAAAACTGGCTAAACAGAATGAATAAATGACAGAACAATTTAAAAACAAATTCAGATTGCTCTACAATAATGTCTGTGGCTTGGGCTTTGTGCATATTTTTAAGCACAGCTACAAACAAATATCCTGAGTAAAAACACTCCTATGCTATTGTAAGCTGGTAAAATTGAGTACTCTTCTAGTTGAACATAAAAATATTTTACAATGCATGCATCACATTTTTAAAAAAATGATACCAAATTAAATATAAAGATTTAGGCTCAAATCCTGCAAAGACTTACATGCATGCTTGACTGTATGCACCGTTGGGCCAGGTCCTCAGCCCGTGTAAATCTGCAAGACTCCATTGTAGTCAGTGGAGTTTTACTGATTTACACCAGCAGAGGATCTACTCCTGTAAATAATCCAACTGAAGTCAATACATGCACTAGAAACAAACAAATTAAAAACCAACCAACCCACAACATTTTTGGAATATTAAGTGACAGATTAGCCTTGTAATGCAATATTAAAATAGCATTCTGTGAAAGGAGTTCACTCACCACAGGTGCCCCATTGTGGCTGAGTGTGGGTGTGGCAAGCTCTCTTCTTTCCTGTTGTCCCGTGTTGACAGTCGCTCTGACTCTGTGGCAGTCTGCCTCTCTTCTGACTCAGCCCTCCAACCAGGCCACATGTATATGTCCACCTCTTTAGGGGTATATAAAGAGTCCAGCAACTGGTTTCCCTATGGTTGGGTGAGGGGCTCCAGGCCTTCCCTAGGTTGAGGTCTCACAATCTTGACCCTTCTGTCCTTAGGGCCTTCTCTCATCTAGATTCCCAATATCAGGGAAAGATGTGTGTGTGGGTAGGGGAGCCCAGGCCCACCCCGGCCACCAAGTTTCAATCCAGGGCCGGGTGGTAAGGCGTGCACCCATAACTGCTATATTGCTGCCTCCCTGCATCACTTTCTACCTGTTCCTTTCCCAGCAAATAAAATAAAGACATTAAATAACTGAATTCAAAGGTAAAGTCTCTGACCTTCTGAGTGCCATGAATCTCTTCTTCATTGGTTTGATAAAGTTGCTACAGCAAGGCCCCAGGAGTACAGACCCAAAGTAGCTCTTTAAACCCCTTCCTTTCTGGTGCAGGGTTTTTATACCCCATGAAAGCCCTACATACTGTTCATTGGGGAAAATACACTCCAATGCAAGAAGGTTCATGCCAGAGATTATTTATCCATCATCTTTTTCTCTTAGCTATGGCTGCATTAGGAGCCCTATCTGACCTTTATTAAGTCAATGGCTAAGCTTGTTTGGATTTTAATGGGAGCAGGATCCAGCAGTAGTAAGGTATTTGGTTCTGCAGTCACATGCTTGGTTGGACATGTGCAAAGCCCTCCTTGACTTCAATGTCTATTGCCTATCTGCATATCAGATCCCATTGCATGATGCGGGGCCTCTAGGAGGCTTAGGGTCTTGTGTGGCTTCTCTGCTCTGGGGCTGATTTCAGCCATTCCCCAGTTATCAGTGGAGGTATGCAATGTTTAAAGAATTTTTTCATATCTGTTTTTTCCCCTTCACCTTGACTTCACTGAGCACTAAGGTCCCTGCACCCGCACAGAGCTCATGGTAGTAATGAGGCCTAAAGAGCCAAATTATCTGTTGTTCTAAACCATTTAAAAAAAAACTCTCATCTAAATATAGGTTTCAGAGTAGCAGCCGTGTTAGTCTATATCTGCAAAAAGAAAAGGAGTACTTGTGGCACCTTAGTCTCTAAGGTGCCACAAGTACTCCTTTTCTTTCATCTAAATATGATTCAACTTTTTCCACAAGGGGTGTCTGATTTTGATCAGAGTTTCTTGTGCACGTTCAGAAATACAGCTTTCCTACATTTAGAGTGCAGTTGACTCCAATGGGGCAGATTAAGGCAATCTGCAGCCCTCAGCACACCACAACACGAGTCCCCTACCACCCCACCTTGCAAGCCCCCCTCTTTGTGTCACAGACTGGTGAGTGTGTTGCTGGTTCTCCTCTGTCAAATATGTGGATCTTAGTTTGTTACGGCCCCAGCTATAGAGCTTTACCTCAAGCTCCAACAACTTGTGCTTTTTAGCTTTGAAGGGTCCCAATTCAAGTCCGGGTGTGTTTGCCAAGATGTCTGCCATCACACTTGTAACTTGAGAGTAACTGGGGCCGCTGGCCCTCTTCCTTTCTAAAAAGGCAGGGAAAGGGGTCTGTTCTCCCCACCAGGAGTGGCAGAAGCAACCTTTTTTTCCCTCTCCAAAACCTAGAAATGCAGGGGTGGCAGCCAAGTGAGGAGCCAGTATCTACCCCAGCAACTGTTATGTAACTGTTTGGTTGATAGGCCAGGACTTCTGCACTCTTCTCCTGGCACAGAGAGAGCCCTCCGTTAGGATGGTATCCCTGAAGTCCCCTAAAGCAGTGCATCATGGAGTCATCACCTCAGAGCGACGAACAGGGCTTCAGTTTTCACCTCTCACAGAGGTATTGTTTTAGGCTTTCTGCAGATTCAGGCAGACAACTCTTCTTTTTGTTTATTGTATGTATTATCAGAGCACCCAAGGGCTCACTACGAATGGGCCCCATTATGCTAGGCACTATACAGAGTCCTTGCCCCCTAAAGACCTTTCATTCTCAATAGAGAAGACCAATACAGGGTAGGGGAAAAGGCTAGAATTTACAAACAGGGCAATCAGTGTGATGGTAGCAAATGGCATGTTAGTTCCATGATTTTTTAAAAAATCTTTCTGCTTTGGGTGGAGTTTTGTTAAAAAGGGTTTAGCTAGAAGGAAAAACAAAGTAAGGTGTAGCTGGGAAGGGGGATAAGGCAGAGAACAAGAGGGAGGAGAGCATCAAAAGCAAGATGCAGAGTGAAAAGACAGTGAGAGCAGCAAGGGAGTTCTTTTATTTCCTTATTTTTAATTAAAGCTAAGATTTTGATATAATCATGACCCCAGGAGTAGAGCTGTAGGCCTGGGTGCTATAGTGCCTATGTATGACTTAATCTGGGGCTGCTCACAGGGCATAAAGTTAAACACACGCTAAGGTCTTTGTTGGATCAAAGCCTAAAGAACTTAACTGAGATGATATATGATTTACTCACGTACACAGCTTCTCAGGTTCACAGGGTTCTCTTGAAGACTGCAATGTAGACATGAGGAATGTAATTCTAGGAAAATACTGATGTCTGGATTGTTTAAAATATTTCATCTGTTTCCCGTTGCTCACTCAGTGCCATTTGCTTGGTAATGTGATACTCTTATGGTAATTGTAATGCAATGCAATAACGATATAACCAAATATTTAATTGTTCATATAGAAATGTGAAAAGTCATTTTATATGAGTAAATGCTGAAGTTTTATTAATTCATGTTTAAATTCTACAAATTCAACATAAGCAGGTCTGGCACTTTACTATTAATGATTAGAATAAAAATACATAAATAAAACCAGGGCAACTTATCTGTTTTGCAAAGGAGGGTTTTTAAGATGATCTACACTACTGAGATTACTAGGAGCTCTTTATAAACAACTAGAGAAAAATTATTTGGCATTTTATGGCTTATCTGGCCTTGAAGTGGAGACAAATTCTCCTAGACTTGATCCTGCCCACACTTAGTTATGCACAGGATCAGAGCCTTCAAAGTTTAATTTAACCCATAGATATCTAGTTTGGTATAACCTAAAAATCTCCCATTTGTAGTGTTTCAGCTTGCTGCTGTATAATGCATACTCTCTTACAGCGAAGTTTAAGTTTGCATTAGTAATATTTGATATCCATCACTGGTTTGGTTTCACATCATGTGACAGTGGCTCAGCTTTACAATGCCAAGAGTGGTGGTATTTATCAAATTATGAAGTCATGAGAAAAGAAGGAAGTATTAAACTATATTTACATAGTTTATAGAGGCTGTACTGATGGTGAGAAACAGGCTTTAATTTTAAGCAAAAGGTCATTGTTTTTTGGCGGGGAAAGCAGGGGAGGAAATCACAAAATATACTGTAGTAAGGAGGAGCTTCTTCCCATACTATTACCCTGAATCAATTTAATCTGATAGAACTACTGGTTTAGGTACAATTACAATACAATGGGCCTCCCCAGTAACTGGCAATTAAAACAGGCAATAGTCCTTTTAAAAAACACTGTTGGTGCAAGCCTACTTCCACTGAAGTCAATGGCAGAATTTCCACTGAAATTTCCACATATTTTCAATATGTCCAGGATTTCACCCAGTGCATCTCGTAACAACTTGCACTCCTCTAGCTAGGTTACAAAGAGAGATTTTTTAAAAAAATCTCTTTTCCAGTTCACTTTTGTTTTCTGCCATTTTTTTCGTAAAGAGTGTCACAGCAGGATTCACCTGCCCCATAGAATGGTGTAGTCATTCTTTTCTCATAGTTCTGCATCATGGTTTCCACAAAAATCTTACTTATGCCTTCCCCTCCTCCCCTCTTTTTTTTTTAACCATTCTGCATGACATTCTGGAATAATTGTATCCTACAATCTGTCTGATTTTTTGATTTAAGTTTTAAGTAGTAATGGCATTCTAGTAATGACACTTATTTAGTTCTCTAAGAAATGATTCAGTCAGATGCTTCTATCATATTTTGTATTCTGACAGGTTTCAGAGTAGCAGCCGTGTTAGTCTGTATTCGCAAAATGAAAAGGAGTACCCGTGGCACCTTAGAGACTAACATGCATCCGATGAAGTGAGCTGTAGCTCACGAAAGCTTATGCTCTAATAAATTTGTTAGTCTCTAAGGTGCCACGGGTACTCCTTTTCATTTTGTATTCTAACACTGGATAGAATATTTATGAATCATTTTCCATTTTTTCTCCTGCTGGCTTCCTCCTGCTGGGGAAGACAATAACAGATTTTTGTAGGGTTCCAGTTCAGAGTTTAAGCTCATTTGGGGCTGGTTAAATGCGTATGGAGCAAACTATCCCATCCCACATAGAACTACCATTAACCTGCCAGCTATGATGATCTTGAAAGAACCTGAGATGCCTTTGTATCCCCACAAAGAATGGAAATTTACATTCTGAAATTAAAAAAAAAAGCATACAAATCTTCTGTAAGTAGAGTATGGTAAACTGGCAGCCCTTTGTGGGAAGTGAGTAATGGACATTACTCAAGAGCAGCCATTTTTTACTTGTAAATTGAAACAATGTGTTCCTACTTGGAGCAATTCTGTTTCTATATTTCAGAACTCTGTAAAGATCACAGATTCCCATGCAGGGCCTCATTGTGCATCACTTGTACACTCAAAACTCTCCTTGAAGGCAAGTTTGTGGAGCTGTACCAAGGAATGTAGAAGTCAAGGGGAAGGATGGGTGCACAAGAAATACAAATTTGGTTCTCTGAAGAAGCTTAAGAGAGTGTATCAAATTAATACCATATTAATAATCAAATGTGTATGGCCAAATTCTGATAAATTTACTCATATTTGAGAAGTAAGGTACTAGTCAATGTAAATATATGTCAGTGTCAGGGCCTGATTGACCAAAATAAAATAAAATTCATTTAAAAAAATTTTTTTGGAGTATATCATCATACTTAGCTATAAACTATAGACATAGATGTGATGCAGTAGTAGTATAAGGATGTACAAACAGTATTGTGCCATTTTAATGTAGTCATCCTAACCTGACATTGGTTCTTCAAATTAACAGTAATTAACATCACTTAATTGTTCATATTTGGCTTACAGTACATCTCAATGTTATGTGTTGGGAACTGTAAAAGATGCATGATTGTGCTATTTCTGTTCAAGTTGTTTCTAATTAATAACTTCACTGTCCAGTGTTCTTTCAATAAGGGTACCTCCTATAGCACTTTAATAATTTAAGGGATAGAGAAGTCAATGTTTCAAGCAAACCGAATGATGCATGTAAAAATAGAGCTAATAATTTTTTGCTGGAGTAAATGAAATCTCTCTCTCTCCTACACTTCCTCCACACCCCACATCTCAGGCATCCAGGCAGGAATCACGAGTTTTCATCAGGGCTGAGAACTATAAATAAACCTCAGTATAATATAAATATTAGCTTAGCATTTCCTGGCATCACCCCAGAAAATCTGCCATAAGATAATGTTCAAATTAAACTCTCAGAGATCCTAGATAACACAGGAACCTCCCACCTCTGCAGTATTGGTTTACATTGAATGACTAAGTCCTGGTATGGCTTTGATCCTTTCAGTTCCATATGTAATGAATTCCCACTGTTTTCACTGCAAGTTGCAATTCTACAATAGAACATGCTTAGCTCTTGACTAGAAAATAACTAAAGTTTGAGGTCTTTCCTGAACAATTAGTGGTCTTGTTCATTAGCAAAAAGCGAATTGTTACCAATTAGAGTTGAAATTCAGTAGCAGAAAGCTTGAGGCATGTAACATCCCATTTATTTATGAACTGCAGGATTGGTTCCTGTTTTGCAGAAGAGCTGCAAATAACCAGAGAAACTATTCAGGGAGAATATCCACACAGCTCCACCATGTTTTTAATAAGATACATTTTATACTTAAATACCCCCCAAAATCTGTAGGATAAATGAAGAGAAGAGTTATCACAATTAACTCTTAAAATAATAGGGAGTCAAAGTTCTTTAGAGTAATGTGAAAATCTCTGTAGTACATCTACAAATTTGGCTGTGATCTACTACATCAAGTAGCCAAAACACACCTGGCAACACGCTAGGCTTGGTCGGAGGGTCATACACTGAAAAGTTCCTCTCACCTTGAATTTCACAGGCTACTTTTGCAGCAGGTAGACTGAAATGACTTATTGTTTTTAAAAATCCCGACATTCGCATGTCTGAGTTGTATTCAATTAGTTCTTAGGTGATGGGGTGCTCTGGACACTGAGTCCTTGCTTTCCATTTGAAAAGTTCTTGCTTCCAAAGTTAGATGTAAACCATTTCCTATACAAACCTGTGGCAAAGTTTGTAATAGAAAGTGTATAAACCTAGACCTATCAAAAGAAAAACATGTCTTCCTCCCTGCTCCCTGAGACTTTGAATCTTTATGTGATAGAGAAAAGCTCTTGATAGCAAAACTGATAAAAAGGAAACATTTTACATGTGGTAGAGTAAAGCTCTATTATACTGATCTGAAAGTAATATAGTATTACATATTTATCATATTGGGGTTGTTTGAATATGATTTTCATTGTTTCCTAAGCATCATTCTACACAGAATTTGGTCACTGCTTACGTTTTGTGAATGGTACCCATTATTGAAAGGTAATCTGTATTTGTATTAATACAGAGAATGCCAGTTTAGAAATGAGCCTGATTGCATGGTTCATTTTGTTCTCCTTTGTAGAGCCAGGCTGCGGCCCACTACAAAGGCACTAAACATGCCAAGAAGCTCAAAGCACTGGAAGCCATGAAAAATAAGCAGAAATCTGTTACTACCAAGGACAGCGCAAAGACTACCTTCACTTCCATCACTACCAATACCATCAATGCCAGCTCTGACAAAACAGGTTAAGCGATAATCTTTGTTGTTTTTTTAATTTTTCTTGTTTAACTCCATGTCTGTTTGGTTATGTGCTTGCCACATTGATTCATGCTTGATCCATCTTTCTGTGCAATATTGATTTTGTTCTTCTTTTCAACACACTTGTGAGAGTAAAATAGTCATGTAACTGACTTCTCTTTTGTGAAAAGAGGCTTGACATTCTTTTAGGTTAGAATGCATACACATGACTCAAGTAATATTTATGGCAAATGAACTATTAAATACGAACTGCTCTAAATCTTGTAGTTTGTATGCAGTGTCTCTCTCTACATAATAACCTATGGCACATTTGTTTTAACTACAAACAATGCAGCAAATTACACTAATTGTGTCTAGAAGCCTCTGATAAAAGCATTGTTGGTAAAAGACATACTGTCATAAATTTCAAGCATTGCATTATTATTTAAAGTGCATGATTTTGAGCTGGGTAATAGCTGTATAACCTCCACTCCACATAAACAGGTAAGTGTTATTGATGCCAATTATTATGCTAAACTGAGTCTTCATGCTGAAATAATATTCTTTAAATTATTGCTTGGGGGCTAGGTTTTTTCCTTGCAAACAAAACCCATGCAAGTATCAGGTGAAGTCAATGGGATTCAATTAACCTGGCATTTTAAATATAGGCTACTATATTGGAAATTTCAAAGGAAGGATGTAAGTTTATAGAAGATAGTTGTAGTTGTTCACAATAAATAATTGCTCTTACATTTCTCTGCAATGTACATACTGTATGCAACTCATGAGATGCATACACAAAGTCTTACAGAAAAAAAATAATGCATGATGAGCAAATAATGTATAATATTCTGGTGTTGCTGCTGAGAGCTGCTCATCTGGAACAAATTCTCTTGTGTCAGTGGCTTTGGTGCTGTAAATAGAAATGTATGAACAATTGAAAGAGTTACAAGAAGTATCATATATACATGCATTTAATTCTTTTTGTAAGGTCTTTGCTAGATGACATATGGTAAAGGCACTATGTGTGTTATGTGGAAATTCATGTTATAATTGTGGTTCAAAAATCAAGGTGGTTTTTTTCAGACTTGTCATATGCCTGAACTTGGCACAAGGGGCGCCTATAAAGGGCTTCCTGTTGCACCATGAGATTTTTCTAATACTGAATGTAGCCAATTTTTCAGTGTCATTAAAAGCATTAATAATTGTGGAACAGTGGGGGGAAGGAAGGGGAGTACTGAAACAGTTACAAAAATACAAAACTAAACTAAAACTTAAACATAATTTTAAATGTTGGGCTTTTCTTACTTGTTAGTGAAATGAATATTCTGTTGGTATGTCGAGAGTGCATTTTGTGCAAAGGACTGACTTATTGCTTTATAAATGATCATGGCAGATTTCTTATAGACAAGGGAGGAAAACAAAAGTGAAATATTTACTTTTAATTGTTAAAAAGGTTTGCTTGCATTGTTTTGTTTTGTTTTATTTGTCTGAGGCAGACATTTGTTTGGAGGATGATCCAAAGCACATCAAAATCAGTGTGAGTCTTACCATTGACTTTATGGGGCTTTCTGTCAGGCCCCTGAAAGGTTTTATGATCTGCTATATATCTGAACTCAGTATTTTGAGGCTGTGATTATATCAGCATACAAGAAAGAAAACTGCACAGTAATGGTTGCAAAGGGAAGCACTGGTCTGGGGAGAAGTTCCTTTCACTTTCAGATCTCATTTATAACTTGCTGGAGACAGTCCATAAATTAGGTATATATCTATGTGAACAATATGCCTTTGGTGATTGTTTGAGCATTCTGTACTATCTTTGCCACTGGGGCCATTCCAGTGATTTAATTCTAATTACATTACATTGATATGCCAAAGTCCCATCCATGGCCCCAAACTCACAAACCCCTAAGTATTTGTGTAAGTTTACTCATGTGACAAGTACCATTGAGTTCAGCCATGCTACTCACAGAGCTGAAGTTATGTGTGTATAACTGTTTGCAATAATGAGGACCATGTTGCTATGATAATATCAGATTAGTGTGAAAATAGGGATTGGTCATAGAGTCTTGGAAAGGAGAAGAAGAAAAAGAGAAAATGCTGATTGAAAGATCTGATGTAAAAGATCTGCTGAGGAAGAATCTGTTTCAAGGGATGCTGGCATGATGCCAACAAACCAAAAGCCAAGGCAGCAGGAAATACATTAAGATCAACTGGAAAAAAACCAAATATAATGATAGAATTATTTTCACGAAATATTACAAACCCTAGCCAACTGTTGACATTTAAAATTATGATGCAAACAAAAACTCACCAAGCTTGCTCTTCTGTCACCCCTAAAATTTATCAGCCAAAAGAAGGATCACCTGCGGACTTTTGGAGCCCAGTTCTGCACTCTGGATTTCTACTGGCGTAACTGAGAGCAGAACTGAACCTTCTTATTTAAACACAATTTATATAGAAAACATCATTTGCAGTAGCAAAAGAAAAACAATACAAAGATTTTGGGTAGCCAAGTGGCTGACATTTCCTGGCAAAAGCAGGACTATTTGGACTCATTATCTGCAGGGTTATTTTAATTTTCTTTTCAGTTGCCCTCCATTCCATGCGGTTTCATAGAACTCTTCCGAATACAAATATTTTAGGAAAGGCAAAGAGAGACTTGTGGACTACATATATGTATTCTGAGAATGTTGGCCATAAAAAGCATGTACACTGAGATTCACATCACTGATCTGAGAGAATGTGTTGCTATTCCATATGGTTTCATTAATTATTATACAGTCCATGATTTTGAGTAACCTCTGTTACTAGTCCCTCCTCACATGGTCATTTGGAAATAGTTTTTTTCTATAACTTTATGAAGCGGTACACGGAAGATTAATGCATGATCTCAAGTAAGCCTAGAAGGGGTCATGTTCACATCACCACTAATGCATCATGTACAACAGTGGCTAAATGGTGGATTACATGTCAGTCATAGCACATTGCTCAAGATTTCAGTTCACTGGTTCTACTTACCCTGTGCAACACCTACATCAGGAAAGCTGCAGTGCCATGCAATAAAGATTATGAAAAAGTGCACATAATATATAACCTGATGCAGGAGCCGAAGCAGCAATTTGTTATGTTGCTTCTCCCTAAAGTATTTTGTCAGGCAGTGGTATCAACATGTCTTAGTGCAATAAATAATGGAGACTATGCATCTTACCATACAATCATACGGTACAACCCCATAGTTTACAGATTCATTACAAATTCTTGCTAATGGGCTTGCAGTTTCATGGGTTTATTGAGAATCGCGTCTGCACTGGTTTTCAATTAAGAAAAGAAGCCTTGGAACGTACAATATTGCCATCACACAGACATGTGATTCATATTGCATTACAGTAAGAAACATTACTGATGAGACTCTGATTGATCAAACTGCTAAGTGTCTTTTGCCTGCACTTTCAAATTGCTTCTTTGCATCTTTTTGCTGAAATACAAGGAAAACGTGAAACTGTGGATTCTGGCCTTACCTGGTTTTCTCTTTGTGCCATATTTAGGCTCCATTGTCTTTGAATAGCTTGATCTTTTCTAATAATTTCACTGTGGGTCAGACCTATCCAGGCAATCTGCACACCTAGCTTGGAAGATATTTTCCATGCTGAAAGGTCTTAGAAATTAGAAACTGAACTCAGATCTGATGTAAGCAGGTGTAGCTCCACTGACTTCATTGTAATTTCATCCACTTACACTAGGGCTGAATTTGGTGTAGGGGGTTGAGAAACTCAGTTCTCAACATCCAGTATGTCCAGTGGCGCTGTTGCAATGGGTAACCTTGCATCCAGTGCAACAAATAATTTTTCTAGAATTGAAACTAGTTAACTTCTCAAATTACCCAGTTGTCCCTCTCATTTATATAGTATGTGAAGGAGAGAGTGACAATGATTAACTAACAATTCAAGCTGAACAAACCATTCTTAATTTATTTGCTGAGTTTAGCTACTTTTTCTGCTCACAAAATGTCTGTGACCAAACTGCAGTTTCCTCAGATTTGTTATTCAAATTTCCTTGACAAATTTGAGTATTTTTACTCATCCGTGGACTGTCTTTCAGTATTTGATGCTGGAATATCAAAATTTGAGCTATGTTGGTTAGCTATGATTGGTCATAAATCTGCTGGTACTGTTTCTTATTGGATAAATATAACTCTTTTAATAAGAATGAATGGCCTATGAATTTCTCAGGGAGAGGAAACAGTTTAGGAGAAGTTGGCAAGAGATGCACAGGATTAAGGAATTGCTGAAAAATTTTAAATCCTCTTCATTTTAAGAAATATACACATTGGCCAAAACATCATTCCTAGTAAAATTAGGCTATTGAAGAATATATTGATTAGTTGCAGACTATAAATTTCAACTGTTTCTCATCACATTCACACAAAGTAATTAGCAGTGTAGAGTTCTACTATAAAGTCTACAGCCAAGTCTTTGTCTGTGTGAATTCCAGAATCCTCTTTCTAGTTTGAATTGCAAGCTTGCAAAGTATGCAAGCTTAAAACTCACCATCCATAACTGTTTGTGTGACAGAAACTTAATCAGACGAATGTTCATGGACAGCAAATATAATAGGTGTATAACTCTAAGGCCCCTCAATACCAGCTGGCAAAAGGGTTTATTGACGTGAAACGTCAACTCTGATCAGGCCTGATGTACTTACTACACTTAACACATTTTGTCATAGTATTCATTGGTGAAGAATGTTGTATAAAGTATCAAATGAGAACTTGTATTATACTGGTCACTGTAAGCATTGTGAGATGCATGTACAAGTGTTCTTTTCCTAAGGCAGAGGGGTAATCAAATCACCCATAGTTTTGGGAGCTCCGAGAATGCGTCACAAGGTGTGCAAACACTATCACAGTGAGTTCATTCGAAAATTTGAGAAAATGAAATATTTACATTGTGTTATTTGACCTTGTATGTTTATAATGCTGATTGACTACTCCTTTCTCCAATTCCCTGAGTGAGCTCTCCTAGCCTAACACATTTCTATTATGGCTGAAAATAGTCAAATCCATGTGTATTCCAGATATATGCAGAGCTGCATTTGTGATTCATCTCCAGGAACAGGCCTGGAAAAGGGCTCCCATTAGGAAAGGAAAGCCAGTTTCTTCTTGTTGCTGCTTTCATTTTATCTCCCTCTCATTTTTCTGTGACTTCATTTTTACTACAAGCATCTGTTTCCCACTTATATCAATAGTGGATAGGATTGATAGTTTATGAGAGTCCTCAAATTTGGAATCATTGGATTTTTTCTGTTCTCAGTGACAGTTGGTATAATTAACATTGGACTCTTCAGTAACCATTCATTTGTTTACATTATATAATCTATTGTTCAAATATCAACCATACTAAATTTTCCTCTCATAAGAAACACTGAAGAAAGCATGTTAATTTTTTCATGATGTCTTACAAGTAGTTATAGACAACTCCTCTATTTTTTAACATTTTTGCAGCATAGTAGCTTTTTAGGTAATCTTTCTTTTAACTAAAGAACATACATTGAATTTATAGCAGTCCTAACACTTGTAATAATGTTGTAATAATACCAATCTTTAATATATCTTAAATTCATAATAATATTTTATACTAACTGAAATCTACTATTGGATTCAGAGCAGTTTCTTGTATAATTCAAGTATAAAATTTGCCAAACTATTATAGACTGTGAATACACCTACAAATAGATAAAACTCTTTAACATTCTAATTCCCAAAAGACAGTACAGTGCAGTACATGTTTATATAAATTAGCAATACTTTGTTTCATCATACTTTGTTGTATCATGAGGCGTGCTGTGATTTTAACACATAATGTCTAAGTACTATTTCACTCATTTAAGGCAGATCAGCATTAATGGGCTGCATGCTGTGTCCAGGCTTGTAGAGATCACTGCTACACATTTCTCTTCCTTCACAAGTCCATATGTTGATACAGATCATTATACAGCTGATGATTTTGAAGTCTGAATCTTTTAGGCATTTCTGGTTCATATGACCTCATTGGTTCACATATTTTGGATAGAGGAAACCAGAGCTGTATGCTTGGAATAAGATGTGAGTCTTTATGTATAATTGCTTGGTAATTTATACATTAAGGGTGAGAAATTTAGATCAAGCTACTGGACCTGGATGTCCAATTCCCATTAATTTTAATGGGATTGGGCATCTCAATCCCCTAGGCAGTTTTGAAAATCTCACATTAGGTGTCTGCTTTTTTAAATGTTATTTTTAAAGTAAAAGCTTTAGATATAGCCTTGCAACGACAGAGCAAATGGCATATTGTTTCATAGATGCTATCATTAGTTGCCTGAGAATTACGGATTATGGATGAACAATTATCTAGCTTCTTGATTACATTCTTCGAAAATTCAGTATAATGACCCAAACTAGCCACATTTGATCAAACCCCAACATCCTTGACTTTAAATCACCTATGCTTTGACTTTTCCATACTTTAGACCATCCATAATTAATTGCAGCACAAAATGTTATCAGCTCTCTGCAGACGGTGGTACCATATTTGCATTTGAGCATAATGGTAATTTGAGAAACAATAGATTCTCTTTTGAATTGTGCGTAGAAGTACTTTTCTCTCTTTTTCAGTGTAGTCAAATGGTAACATAAAATTACAATAATTTATATGCACATCAATTGATCATTAATGTGCAATAAAATCCTTTTTTTTTAATTGCATCAATATATGTTGCAACTAAGAGCTTCATCATATGAACACCAGGTGCTTTCTGGGGACCCAGCTGTTTATGATTGGGATTGCGTGGACAACAATTTTATGCTTGAATACTCCTGCAGATACAAACTTCTGTCAG
Source organism: Dermochelys coriacea (assembly GCF_009764565.3). Lineage (NCBI taxonomy): Eukaryota > Metazoa > Chordata > Testudines > Dermochelyidae > Dermochelys > Dermochelys coriacea. Next base: position 201,994,380 of record NC_050069.1, read on the forward strand.
TCAGAAAGTCTGGATCATCCGACCCAGATAGAAAGAAAGAAAAATGCTTTTGTTAGTATTGAACATATAAATGGAAAATCATTTTATTCGAAAGCATTTAATAGAGTCTTTCATAGCATTTCAATTGTCAGCTTGTTTATTGCTAGCACTCTTGGAATAATTTCTAGTTTGTCAGGCAATATCTTTACACTCATCAGCTTTGCTATATAAACTGAATATTGGAGACATGACACAATACACTGTGTCTGCCAGCGGCTCCTTTCAGATTGTGTATTGCTTTGTTGTTGTTTGAGCAGTCCAGAAGCTAGTTATGGAGGCAGGGGTCAAAGGTGCTGTAGCCATTGGGCTCTTACAAGAGATTGTAGCATTGCAATACTTCCCCCATACTTTGACACCTTTTTATTATTATTTTTTAGGATTAGAGATTTATTATATTAATCTGCTTGTCTATTTTCTCAGTTTATGGACTAATTTGCTATGAAATTGGAACCAATCCCATCACCCCATACTTGCAAATAGTTAATTTTTTGAGTGTCTGGAAAAGTATATCAGTACTCTCCATACAAGTACAACTGAGGAAACAGATCTTCCTTGAAGCACTTCCGTATCTTCAAGTTTGCAAGTGAGACGGTTGGTAATGCAGAAAAATAACAGTGATTGTTTGTTTGTGCTTCTTGGGAGTGTTTTGTGTTTTTTACTTTGTATCACATATGGGGGGGAGAAGGGTACCCCTAGTAATGCAAAGAGTCCATATCTCCACAGCAGGTTTAGAACTGGTATAGACAACTCTTATGCCACACTCCTGTAGCCCCTAGTTTAGAGAGTGAAGAGGCATGTGTTGGAGGCATGCTATTCTCAACTGGCAAACAAACCAGTGGAAGTCAATAGTAGGTGATGGACTCTATAGCAGCCTCCAAACAAACAGGCTCCTCCTTCCCCACATCCCTCCAGCCATTGTTGGGGTATACCGCAAGAAGGACAGGAGACACACATTATGGATTTTAAGCAGGCCGCAACTTTATTATATAGATGTCTGGGACTACCTAGCAGATAAAGTGTACAGTGCAGGCAAATCCATGTTTATTCAAATCAATTCTCCGGGACTTCCACCAGCCTCACTTTGTTTCCATCCTGGTCCCCCATCCAACCCATGGCTTGGACCTTAACTCTCTTACAAGAGTGGTGGATGCTAAGGTGGGCTATGAGAACGGGGTGAGCAGGGGGTTGGATCCCTGCCGTACCAATCAGAGGAGTCCCCAACCCCCTTCCCCTTTCTGTTCCTTTATCCAGTACCTCCTTTTAAGTCCTTTACCAGGCCATTTATCTGGTCACTGGCTGCCTTCCCTATGGAGTACCTGCACTGGACATCTGCCACAAGGAGGAGCCAGCAATTTGCTTGGCTGCCTCCCCCACAACCCAGCTGGGTTCCCAGATATCTCCAAATGGCCTCTTGCCTAGCAGCCCTACGGGGGAGAAAGAACCCATTGTCCCATGTGTGGTCATCAAGGGCCACCAGCATCTGCATTGTCCTTGACCCAGTACTGCAATAACCGCCCTCCACGGAGGGGGTATAGGCCACCCATTCTCTGGATCCTTGAATTGACAAGACTCCTTAAGAGAAAACAAAATAAGCAACTTGTAAGCTTGGAGCCAAAAATCTCAATTCCGCCGACCACATCATATTCCGAGGTTCCAGAGAGCCAGCGGCATCTGCTCAGGTTCACTGCTAGCCCCTGGTGCAAGCTCAGAAAATCTGTCAAACTGGAAATGAGACAAGGCATCTGCTATGCCATTATCATGCCCGTCACATGCTTGGAAGAAAAACAAATGTTGAAGGTTAAACATTGTAGAACAAACGCCCTTACCAACTTCATAACCATGTGCAATCTGGAAGTTTGGCGATTGATAACCTGTACCACTGCCATGTTGTCGAACCGGAATCACACCCTTTTATTAGCCAGCTCTGATCACCAAATCACCACCACAACTAAAACAGGGAAACATTCCAAGAAGGTCATGTTACACACAGCCCTATGTCCAGGTGGTTGTCCAAAACTGGCAAAAAAAAAAAACAAAACAATGGAAGTCAATAGCAGGTGATGAACTCTATAGCAGCCTCCAAACAAACAGTCTCCTTCACCTCCCACATCTCTCCAGCCATTCTGCTGCACCCAGTAGAAACTGGAACAGCAGAAGCTCTAGTCCTACATGTGTCCAGTATCCTATGGGTGACATTTTCAAAAGAACTTAGCATTAGCCTAACTCTGCTCCCATTGAAGTCAATGGGAGCAGAGTTAGGCCAATGCTGAGTGCTTTTCAAAATCACACCACTCTCAAAGCAGATTTTATTTCCATTATATAATATCTACAATAGCATTATTTCACTGAATACCTTACTAAATATTAACAGATCATTTCTCTATCTGATGTACTACCAGATGTAACTCTGGTGTCTGTCATCACCAAAAAAATGAAAAAGCTCTTAGTTATGTTCTAAATATTTGATACATAGTCCACTGGAAAATAAATCTTCAGCTAAATGTTTTAGTTTCCTCTCCCTCTGAAATCAAATTATACTCAAACATCCTATGAGACTTTAACTTTGTATCTCTCATTGTCGTGTCTCCTTTCATGCTTCCCCTGTCTAACCCCTTGCTATCCTGATGCATCAAATGACCACTCTCTCATAATTAAAAACCCTCTTCTAAAAACACTTATTTAGTAAAACATATTAGTACTACAGGACGTTGATAGCAATTAAAGTGAGCTAATGACTAGAAACTGTTGAAAATTGATAAAGGAAGTAAGAGTTCAGAAGAAGAGATGTGTTGGTGGCAGAGTTAAGGATAGTAAGAAGGAGTTTTTAAGACTTATAATGGTGTTCCACTACTATCTGGAAAAGGCAGAATTGTCAATAATAATTCAGAAAAGACAAGAGTTCAATGTATGTATTCATATCAGATGATGATGATGATGATGAAATATTTCCAGTCTAGCAGTAACTAAGGAGGACTACAAAAGTTAGATATTTTTCCATCAGCGGGTCTGGATAAGTAGAATCCAAGAGTTTTAAAAGAGCTGTACAAGGAGCTCTCTTGGCTGTTAAGGTTGCTTTTTAATAAATGTTGGGACACTGGGGAAGTTCTAGAGGACTGGAAGAAAGTAAATATAGTGCCAGTATTTAAAAAATAAACAAAAGTAATTACAGGACTGTCAGCATGACAATTGATCTCAAGCAAAATTATGGAATAGCTGATAAGAGGTTTGATTAGTAAAGAATAAAAGGAGAGTAGTATAATTAATGCCAATCAACATGTGTTTGCAGAAAATAGAGCTTGTCAAACTAATTTTATATTTTTCTGAGATTGGTTTATAAAGGTAACAGTGTTGATATATTATACTTAGACTTCTGTAAGACATTTGAGTTGGTACTACATGGCATTTTGATTAAAAAAACTAGAATATCTAAATCACCATAGGGTGCATTTCTAGCAGGAAGTGGTTCTTGGTCCTATGCTATTTAACATTTTATTCAATATGACATGGAGGAAAACAAAAAATCATTACTGCAAAGTTTGCCGCTGATACAAGAATTGGGGCAGTGGTAAATAATGAAAATGTCAGGTCACTGATATAGAATAATATGGGTCACTTCGTAATCTGGGCACAAGCAAACAATATGTATATCAGCCTGGCCAAAAGTAAAGTTGCATTTAGGAACAAAGAATACAGGATGTCAGGAATCTATCCTGGGACGTGCTGACTCTGACTTGGGCATTGTGGTGGATAATCAGCTGAATGTGAGTTCCCAGTGCGGCACTGCAGCCAAAAGGGCTAAGTGATCCTTGGATATAAAAACAGGGGAATATTGAGTAGGAGTAGAGAACTTATATTACCTCTAGAGGATGCTGATCAGGTGGTTCCACAGTTTCTTTGAGAGTGTGTGGCACAAGCTGTCAGCATAGTCTGTGTGGTATGTAGATTGTAATGGATTTTTTACCTTCCATCCTTTTGGTATGATGTCCATCTGTTTGCATTTGGAAAGGAAGATGATGTCTGTCTGTATCTGTATGAGTTTTTTCATGAAGTTGATAGATTTCCACTCCATACAGCTAAATTCAGTGCCTTGCATAATGACAGGTTTCAGAGTAGCAGCCATGTTAATCTGTATCCGCAAAAAGAAAAGGAGTACTTGTGGCACCTTAGAGACTAACAAATTTATTAGAGCATAAACTTTTGTAAGATACAGCTGTATTTGACACTGTCCAGTTCTGGTTTCCATATTTCAAGGAGAATGTTGATAAATTGGAGAGGGTTCAGAGAAGAGCCAGAAGAATGATTAAAGAATTGCAACACCCGCTTTATAGTGAATAGACTTAAGAGCTCAGTCTATTTAGTTTAACAAAGAGAAGGTTAAGGGCGACTTGATGACAGACTATAAGAATGTATCTGAGAAACTGAAATTGATAATAGAGGGCCCTTCAATCTAGCAGACAAAGGTATAACAAGATCCAGTGGCTGGAAGATGGCGATAGACAAATTCAGATTGGAAATAAAATTCAAATGTTTAAGTGAGGGTAATCAACCATTAGAACAATTTACCAAGCAAGAACTAATTTAGAGTAGTCCTATGGCCTATGTTATACAGGTGGTCAGAATAGATGATCAGAATAATACCTTTTGGCTTTCAAAATCTATGAATCCATGAATCTATAATCCACTGAATAAATATATGCTCATGGCTCCCCTCTTACCCTTCACCTCTCCCCCCCACCCCCCCCAACCCAAAACATAAAAGGCATCTGCCATGCTTGAAGACTTTACTTTTTCATCTGGTGTATTATGCATTTGAACTGTGCTGTAATTTAGGTCCCATTGTGGTAAAAACTTATGCTTATGCTTAACTTTAAGCAAATAACGGGTCCCATTCACTTCTGTGAAACTACTCACATGCTCAAAGCTAGAGATCGGGCCCTCAGATTGTATCCTGCTTGATCAATAACTATTTATCCCTCTGTGTTTTATACAGCACTGGACATGTGATGAGTGTTCAATAAATAACAAACAAATCAAACACCAACAAGTTTAATTGCTGGTATAGATTTTTTTTCTTGGAAATGTAAGGACTTCAAGCCACAGAGCTGTCTGCATCTTCTATCAAGAAGAATAATCTCTAAATTCTTAACGGTGTCATAAAATCGGGATTGGAGAATTTAAAAAAAAATGACTGGAAGATTAATTTCTTTCTATTCTTATACCAGTTTTAATATTTTCTTTCTGTCTTGGGCAGACTTAGACATAATAATACAATTAAAATGTATGTTCTTATTCCCCAAGGTCTACATTTACAAGCATTCTTATCCACTCACATCTTTCTATCAGAATTTAGTTTGTTTTGTTTCTTCCCTATCCCTTACTTGAACCACTGGAAAATAAGTATTTGAAGGGATTCAGAAGTATCTCCTAATCTGATCCACTGGATCTATGTTAATGGAAGTGTGGATAATAACATCATTTTTAGCTCCCCTCTACTTGTTTCCTCTCGATACCAAAGGGAAAGCAACATTCCTATCAGTTGTACTTTTTGACCACATTTTCCAAGTTTCCATTTCTGCATGCAAAAAGATTTTCTCGTACATGAGAGCCCCCGAAAGAGCTGTTTTAGTTCATCTACCTTATCATGGGAGTCCTGAGACATCTGCTATACAGTTTTAATCCATTTCTTTGCTACATCCAGCTTTTTACTATTTCTGGTCCAAATGTGTCTATTTTCTACTCTACTGGTTTAATGGCTGGAAGTGAAGTTTCTAGCATAGCCTAAGCAGATCCATTTGAAAGTTCCATAAATAGATTACTCACTTCATGCACCGTATCCAGTTCACTAGCAGTGGTTGCCATTAATAAATCAACATTCACCAACGGTTATTTCCTGATTTCAAATACAGGAAAATAACAAATATCTCAGACAGACTGAATGCTAATCAGAGCTGCCCTCAACATTTTATGGCTGATCTTGCAAATTAATTTTTTTTGTCACACATTTCACTCCATCCCACTCATTATAACCCATTACTTATCATACCAACGTACACGAGACTGAGTTGGCAAGATGTTCCTTTGGGAATTGACCAAAACTTACTTAACTGTCTTATTTTACTTAAATAGTGTGTATAGAGAAATGTTAAAGTAACAGCACTCCAGCTTCTTCCTGCAGAAGTGGTGTCAAGTTCAACTCTAGCCATTGGTTTACAAAGGAAAAGGTTCTAAACCAACTTTATTCTTAAAATTAAAACTGAGATTCTCCATTATGTTGCTGGTTTCCCCATTTTAAGGGAGGCCAAAATTGCAGGCTGTATGGCTCCTCAAGGCCGACTGTGGTGTCAGCTGTTAGCAAATATTAAATTTTTAATGGCAAGCACTTTAGGTTACCAAAGGGTCTGCCTAATTCCAAACCAGGGAGAGTTAAAGGTTTCCATCTGCTCCTTCCTCATCTCTCCTAATTGTGAAACATATCCATCCTAATACTGCATGGCTTTATCCCTGTGTCCTTGTCTTTTCCCCAGTTTTCCCTCATCTTATTTTGTGACATTTTATCATATCTTAGTTAATTTTAAATGATGGCAGGAAATTGGTGGAGTTTCTCAGCTTTTAACTAATCTTCTCCCACCATCTTATTAAACGTAAATACTGTAAATACTCATGTTTTACACCAGTATCTTAGTCTGGCACTAACAACAATAATGTCCTCTGGGGATGGAAATCCAATTTTGTGTATGTCCTTCAGGTAATAATTGTTCTAGTTCTTTAAAGAGACTTAACATTTTTAAAAAAATCCAAACTTCACTTCCCTGAGAGCTTGCAGAGGCTTATACCAAACTGAGATATGCATGCTCTGAAAATCCCACAAACAGTACCAAAAAAAACCCCAGGAGTTGTAGGTACTAATTTAATCCATCCTGCAAAAGTCACAACATTTGCTGTCATCTGGCATGGATCTGTGCTAGTCTAAAATTAGTCTTTTTCACTTCCTCATACACCCAGAATGTAATGCAAGATGTCTGTCATTATAGAATCAGGGATATATATTGCTCACATTTTCAGCCCTACATATTTGGGAGTGTATTTTTCTTCTTTTGGCAGAATGTCATGATCTGAGCAATGGACACTATGTACCTGCATACTTTGGAATTGACAGAGAATGCTTCCCAATGGCTGAGCTAGCCCTTTTTACTGTTTCCTTTTAATACAAGTCTCAAGAACACGTATTTATCTTTGAAGTCATTATCTATACTTTTGGCGAGTCACTCAGGGCAGATATAAAATTTGATATTTTATCAAAGTAAAGAGACTATATGATACAAATAGAGTACTTTTGGAATTAGTTTCTATTTCCGTTAATATCAACTGCACAAAGAAAAGAATATAAACTTATTGTCTATTGTCCTCATGTGTGGTTAACTTAGTATACTACTATTAGTTCAAGCTCTGCTTTATTTCTATTTTATAACTCTAAACATCTGTCTTATCATCTCACTTCTATATATGTAGTGCTATGGTAGGATTCTGGCCAGACAGGTGGACTTGTAAACTTTCATTTAAATGACAAAAACCCGAGGGTGACTAAAATGTATACTTTTTGCACGAAAAGTGTAATACAGAGGGGGCACAAGTTAATTTAATTTCACTATAAGTTTGATGTTTACCTCTGAGGGCCATGATTTAGAATGTCATAATAAGTTGAAAGATTTCAATGAGGGGGAAGGGGTAACACAGTAAGCTATGTCACCAGTGTACTACATTAAAAAATGGAGGATGAGAGGTATTGGAAGAGAGAAATTGATCCCCCATAATACACTTTCACATACATAGATACATGTGCAAGTTCTGTATTTTTGCAGTCTACACTCTTCCTTGATGTTTGGTCTCATTTGGAATGTGTTTTACTCTCTTATTAAATGTAACTGCTACTACCGGGTTATGGACCATGGCAAGAGAGCTACAGTGCAATATGTAGATTCCTCAAATGGGACACCATGAAAATGGTTCAGATAGAGATACCCAGCATTGTATCATCTCTGCAGTTATGTGATTTCTTTTATTGCTTTTTTTTCATTCTCATGACTTCAAGTAATTTGTTTATTTGTCCCATCAACCATGCTGACTGATGCCAGATGCACTTTCCAGGTTCAAAAGAAATGCTAACACTCTTCACTTCATAATGACTTTAAATATAGACAGTTTTCCAGTTTTATAAATATAGACTGTATGTAGGGAGTTCTTTAAAGACTTATTAGTGTGGGCCACAGTAATGTACCTCATTCACATTTAGAGCCATTGAATGGTTAGTATGTATTTAAGTACTTCTAATGATTTGGATTATTATTGACATGATTATGTAAATGAGTGTTTGGGGAGAACTTTAAAGAGGGGATTTTTGCCCAGAACTGTTAGCCCATTGTACAAATCCTTATTTAAGTGTCCCTATACTGTGGTTTTCCATGGTATCGTGAGTTGAATACATATATAGCCTGCTGAGCATTTGCAATAATCATTTGTTTAAAGTGTATTGCAAAACATTAATTTACTTCATGTAAGCACACTGGCCTCGTATGCCCTGGAATTTAAATGCCTGGTTTCCCAGACACATCAAGCTATCATTTTATAAGATAGAGTTAGGTCCAGATTGTCAGACACTTAGTAAAACACTATGATCCTAGATTATTTATCAATAAGGAACAATTGCAAATAGTCGTCTTCTCAAGGACAAAAATCTGTTTGTTAGTAACATAAAATATGGTTTAAGAAATCCAAATTAAAGAAAATGTTAGAAATGTTTTACTTCCAGTTATGATCTCTATACTAGAATTGAAATGAATATGTTAACAAGAATCAACAACAGTTATATTTTTAGAATAACCAGAAAGGGTTCATCTCTCTCTCTCTCATTCTTTAAGAATATTTTTTATTTTTTAAGGAGATTTGTACAAACTGATTTTAGAGATGCTTTTGAGCAGTGTCCACTTTTTCAAAAGTTTATATTTTTGGAGCTGTAATCAAGTAAAAAAAAGTATAGCTGTCAAGCAATAAAAAATTAATTGTGATTAATCGTGTGATTAAAAAATTAATCACGTTTAATTGCATGAGTAAACAATAATTGAATACCATTTATTAAAACATTTTTGGATGTTTTCTACATTTTCAAATATATTGATTTCAATTACAACACAGAATATAAAGTGTATAGTGCTCACTTTATATTTTTGATTACAAATATTTTCACAGTGAAAAATAAAAGAAATAGTATTTTTCAATGTATCTAATACAAGTACTCTAGTGCGATCTCTTTATCTTGAAAGTTGAACTTACAAATGTAGAATTATGTACAAAAAAACTGCATTCAAAAATAAACTATGTAAAAATTTAGAGCCTATAAGTCAACTCAATCCTACTTCAGGCAATTGCTCAGACAAACAAGTTTGGTTACAATTTGCTGGAGATAATGCTGCCCACTTCTTATTTACAATGTCACCTGAAAGTGAGAACAGGTATTTGCATTGCATTGTTGTAGCTGGCATCACAATATATTTACGTTCCAGATGCGCTAAAAATTCATATGTCCCTTCATGCGTCAACCACTATTCCAGAGGACATGTTTTGCTCGATGACGATCCAAAGCAGAGTGGACCGACATATGTTCATTTTCATCATCTGACTCGGATGTCACCAGCAGAAGGCTGATTTTCTTTTTTTTTTTTTTTGGTGATTCAGTTTCTGTAGTGTCCGCATCTGAGTGTTGCTCTTTTAAGACTTCTGAGAGCATGCTCCTCACCCCGTCCTGATCAGATTTTTGGAAGGCATTTCAGATTCTTAAACCTTGGGTTGTATGCTGTAGTTATTCCAGAAATCTCACATTGGTAACTTCTTTGCATTTTGTCAAATTTGCTGTGAAAGTGTCCTTAAAATGAACATATGTTGAGTCATCATCCGAGACTGCAATAACATGGTATAAATGGCAGAATGCGGGTAAAACAGAACAGGAGACATACAATTCTCCCCCAAGGAGTTTAGTCACAAATTTAATTAACACACTATTTTTTTAATAAGCATGATCAGCATGGAAGCATGTTCTCTGGAATGGTGGCCGAAGCATGAAGGGGCATACAAATGTTTAGTATATCTGGCACATAAATACTTTGCAACACCGGCTACAAAAGTGTTTGTTTGTGTTATGTAACACAAAAAAATCTACATTTGTAAGTTATACTTTCACAATAAAGAGATTGCACTACAGTACTTGTATTAGGTGAATTGAAAAATACTATTTCTTTTGTTTATCATTTTTACAGTGCAAATATTTGTAATAAAAATAATAATATAAAGTGAGCACTGTGTTGTAATAAAAATCAATATATTTGAAAATGTAGACAAACATCCAAAATATTTCATAAATTTCCATTGGCATTCTATTGTTTAACAGTGCAATTAATTCTGATTAATTTTTTTGAGTTAATCTCATAGTTAACTGCGACTAATCGATAGCCCTAAAAAAGCTAATCTTGGCGTTTAATTAATAGCAGTTACCATAGGTTCTGCTTATATTAATATTGTCTGACTACGTTATAAAGCATTTGTCACAGCTAATGCATTCCTGTAAAATCAAGCAATATTAGAAGAGGACTTTTATAATGAATATTATTATGAGACAGCAGTAAATGAAGTAAATTATAGAGGCATGTAAATGTAGTATTAGCTGCTACAGCAATGTAGTCTTTCACTGTAAATTAATTTCTTACTATGATAGTAAAAAAATTAGACCACTTGGAAGTCATCTGGGCGCTGATAAACACTGATATGAGTTTTAAAGTACTTTGCTCAGATATTTGGCTCCAAATTAAAAGCCTTATTCACAAAAATTAGTTTACAGTAGGTGCACTCAGGTCATCAACCCTGCAATTTTTTCTGCATAGATCTTAAATTCTTGTTCACACATCAGAACACTTATCTGCTATTCAGCTAGGCACAGGGACATAGACAAGTTAAGGAATACATACAATAATTATCTGATGTATTAAAAATAAATGGTGTGAGTTTTAAATGCATAATCTGTTTATTTGATCCAGATTTCAAAAATCCTAAAATTTGGGTGGGGAGCTCAATCCCATGTTTTTTTAATTGGCCTCTTAAGAGGTAGGAACTATTGGGAAATATGGATCTGGATATGTGTTCAGACTTTTAATATGCCTCCAAGCTTGGCACTCTGGTTTTGGGTTGGGCCAATCTCTGATTTAGTCTAGAAAATAAATTATGAGAAAATCAAGGCAGGACTACAATATGCATGGAATTTTACTCATAAAATTAGGCCATGTAGCCTTGTCAATATTTGTAATGGTCTGCATGAGACTTTACAGATATCAATGTGAATAAGCATTTAAATGAATGCAGTACTATACTAAGATAATTCTGCTGCAGTAAGATTGTGATTACTGAATATGATTTGAATATGTGATTTGAACCCTCTTTGTCCCCCCATGTCATATGCTTCAGGTTAAGATATTAAACAAAGTATGAGTTGATTCAGTATAAAGATGATTTCAAAACAGAAAGGAAGGATGGTCCAGTGAATAGTGCCCTAGCTTAGGACTGGGATTCAGTTCCCTGCTCCACCACAAGCTTTGTCTCTCACCTTGGGAAAGTCACTTAGTTTCTCTGTTCTCCAATTCTCCATCTGTACAATGGAAAAATAGCAGTTTCCTATTTCTGAGGACAAATACAATAAATATAAACAGGGGACTCCAAAATTGTGATGATGGGGGCCATATAAGTACATTAGCTAGAATACTAAATAAGTAGGCTGAAATGTTTTTGCTTATCTGCTATGATTTGTATTGAAAAATTAAGGTATCTCTTTTCTCATTGTATGTGGCGCAGATTATTAACAGATCAATTTCATTTTGTTGTATTTTATGAAAGAACATTGCATGATATAGTTTTGATCAATGTCCAGTTTGTATTTAGGCCTGAGAACTCCTGATGTATCTACCTTAGTAAACACAGTAGAAAAGGGGAAGTAGGTCAAATATTCATTTAAAGTATATTTTATTATTTGGATTTTGATAGTTCCTAGGGCCCCCAACCAGAGATCAGGACCCCAGTGTGCTAGGCACTATACAAACACATTCATATGCTGTTTTCCAAATAAACAAAGATGATTTGACATTCCTATACTCTGTGGTGGTGCAAAGGGGTCAGTGTTCTAGACTTTAACCTAAAAAATCTGAGTTCAGAAAAGTGTAGATCACCATTGAAATGAATTCGGTAGTTTCAGTTTAGCTCCCAGTGGATATTTGTCCATATAATAAAGCCACAGTCAATGTGACACAGTTGGCAAGAGATGCCCAGTACTATAATATCAAGAATCAGATGAGGATTTAAGTGCATTTTTAAATATGATGCACATCCAATGCAATGGCATTGATAGAAGGCATTGTGATGTATCCTGCTGGGTTACAAGCTACCAGCCACTATATTTACTGTTTCAGTTTATCTCTGTTTAATTCCTACAAAATCTTCTGCATCTGTCGCCTTTCAGGCTTAAACTTTTCCATGCTTTATCCCTGAATATTTTTAGGTGAATATTTTTAGACAGTTGAGCAAAATTTGTTGAGCCATTTGTATATGTAAAGTAGAAAAAAATCCTATTGAGTGGCTGTTTGAATCTTGTAATACTTTTATTACAAGCAGGAATAGCTAGGGATATAAAGATATGGAAGAGAAATAGTTTTTCAATGAAGAAAAGTGGCTTTGAAAATCATACATTGGGCACGCTGTAAATTTTACATAATATCTATTTAAAGAAGACTTTGATGCACATGTAAACAACTGCAAATCATGAGGGTTATTTCCAGGAAGAATATATTTCATTTTCTCTGTATTATCTCTGCGGTGAAATCTGGGCCCCATTGAAGTCACTGGCAAAACTCCCATTGACTTAAATTGAGCCAGGACTTTACCCTTGAACTTTAATTCCCAAACAAATTAAGATTTAAGAAATGTGAAGCACACTTGATGGTAAGGTGAAGCTTTGACTTTTCAGGTGCATGGTTCTGAAGCACATTACTTTATTGGCAGTGGTTTTTTAAAGAGTTTTCTAGATCTTTGGAAGAATCACAGGCAAAAAAGGCTAGGGCTATGGAGAGGTTTTAAGATTCAGATATGTGTGTACTGTCTTTCTACTCTGTAAACATCAGATAAACCTTTTAAATCAAAAAAGTAATTCCAAGCTCCTTGCATTTTGATCTCTCACCAATGTTACCTCTGGGTAATTCCACTGATGTCACTGGAGTTGCTCTTGATTTACACTTATAGAGGGGGAATAGTCTTTTTTTGGAATATGAAGTGTTGCCCATGGGTCATGTTTCTTCTTTCCATCAAGTCATTCCAATTAAATTGTTCTCCCCTGGACATGTCAACAAATACCAAGTTAATCCTCAGTCATAACAAATGATAATGGTAGGCCTGGAAATAAATAAACATATAACAAGATGGTAATGTTGTTAATGTGTGATCATCATTTAGAAGCTGATAAAAAGGATTCACTTGATGTACTTAGTAGTTATTGAGAAGCCTCAAGATGATATCTCTGAAAATTGTGTGCAATGGACAGTGTTCAAAAAGACAAAGAATTTTCAATAACAAAAGTAAGAGACAAATGAAGGAAAAGCCAATAACAGACAGGCAAACAAAACAAGGTGACATGTACATAAAACTACATTCTTGTAGTTCTGAAATGTGTATCATCTTCAGCCCTTTTATTTAAAAAAATCATTAACATGACTAGAACGCCCTTTGTTAAACCAGTGTAAATCAAGTGTAATAGCATCATTATTCAGTGGTGTGACTCTAGATTTAGAAAACTGAGGAGTGAATCTGGCCCCATATCTTCGTGATCCTTTCTATCCTATTATTTTTGAGGCATAAAATGAATCGCTTTGTGACATTGAGTTTCTTTCAGTTATCTACACACACTACCTGTCATTAGTAATAAGACTGAGTGCTCAAAATAGAAATGCCACTCAAGGCATCAGGGGCTGGTCTTCATCTGCATTTCAAGCTGCATAGTTGTAACTGGCTGTTTCCAGCTTGTTACAAAAAATATTGCCATGGAACACTATCTAAACATGTTTCATTTATTTTTTCAAGTTTGGGTTAATATTTGTATTGAATGGATCTAAAAACAAGACAATCTTTAAATGGTCTGTTTTTTTGCTAGTGAATAACAAAACAAGTATTACTGTCCATATTTTAATAGCATATTTCATGTCAGCATTTTTAGTGGTTTGCAAAGGCCAATTTAAAATATCTCTTTCCCTCCCAAACTCCGAATACACAAGTGCAACATTTTCATCTATTTCATCAGCTTGGCATAAAAACATAGGGACTTCCCAGCCAAGCCACGTTCAATGGTTTATCTTGCAGATGCTGTAAAACAATAACCAGTCAAGAAGTGCAGGAACTTTTTCATTCTTAATCTCAATCCTGCGGTCTCGCTTTACTATTTGGTTGCTAAGAAGTTAAAGTAAAAAATCAGTAGTTGTTTGTGTCCTTGGTAAAAACTCTAAGGAAGTTTGCTCAGGGCCAAAAAGTTGCTGGTTCTGACTTTATATATTTGTAAGTAAAATAAAGATCCCAACAAGGAATTGGACAAAATGTGTAGGTAGAGTTTATTGTTCTGTTTTCTCTCTAGTTTGTGTGTGTGTGTGAGAGAGAGAGAGAGAGAGAGAGCACAAGGCACTGCTAGTTGCCCCATAACATGCTTTAATTAAAAAATCTAAGTGAGAAGTTGTTTACTAGCCTATTAGTATAGCATTTATAACAGACACTTTAGAACAGGGGTGGGCAAACTTTTTGGCCTGAGGGCCATATCGGAGTTCTGAAACTGTATGTGCCTCCTCAAACAGCCTGGTCTCCGCCCCCTCCCACTTCCTGCCCCCTGACTGCCCCCCGTCAAAACCCCCAACCCATCCAAACACCCCGACTCATTGTTCCCTGACTGCCCCATCCCGGGACCCCCCGCCTCAACCTCCCCCCTGGAACCCCACCCCCATCCAACTCGCCTTGCTCCCTGTACCCTGACTGCCCCCGTGACCCCCCTGCCCCTTTCCACACCCCCGCCTCCTGAAAGTCCCCCACCGGGATTGCCACGCCTATCCAACTGCCCCCTGTCCCCTGACTGCACCCTGGGACTCCCTGCCCCTTTTCCAACCCCCCAGCTCCCTGCCCCCTTACCATGCCACTCAGAGCTCCAGGACTGGCAGCCATGCTGCCTGTCCGGAGCCAGCCATGCAGCTGCGCAGTCTAGAGCACCAGGGCAGGCCGGCGGTTCTCACAGCCGCACCGCCCGGCAGGAGCTCCCAGCCCCACTGCCCAGAGCGCTGGCAGCATGGTGAGCTGAGGCTGTGGGGGAGGGGGCTAGCCTCCCCAGCCAGGAGCTCAAGGACCAGGCAGGACAGTCCCGCGGGTTCGATGTGGTCCATGGGCCATTGTTTGCCCATCTCTGCTTTAAAATATGTACAATATATATATATTTGTAGAGAAAATGATTATTGAGAGCTGCTCTTAGCCTATGCTGTTTACATTTGTTGACCAATTAAAGGAAAAAAAAGAAGTTGTAATACACAATGGTCAACATTAGAGAGTCAGTGTAGACTATTCTATATGTAAATAGTGACCACATTACTACTGCAACTTCTTTTTTCCTGGAATTGATATATTAACAAGTCAACATTCCATACATACATATCAGAGGTATGCCTGTCAAATCATGGTCAGTTAAACGTATTTGTTTCCCGCTTTTTGTGATTTTGACTTTAGATTTGTGTGTGTGTGTGCCTTAGCAGCCATAACAAGTTTTATGAAAGTAATTTAGTATTTGAATTTTCTGAGTTTTTAAAAATATTTCAAATAAAGAGATTGAAATGAAAAGGCAAGCAGTAATCTTAGTTTGAAAATAAATTTGCTTTACCACCATTTAGCTCAGCAAGAAATTATCCAGTTTTCCCAGTGAAGCTAAATCATCAACATGGATGTTAGACTACACCTAGTAAAGATGTCCACTGCTTCCCATTATTCTCAGTGCAAAGGAAGCTACAAAGTGTCTTTGGTTAAAGTGACTACCATTTCCCTACAACCTTACAAGAGGAAACTAGAGTGCATCTAGAAAAGTTGTCTATTTCCCTTTGTTTTCAATGGAACTGAAGCCAGGCTGTCCTCTGTCTGCTCCAGGTTCCATGATTAGGAAACTGGTCAAGAAAATGTGAGGAGCCAGGGGCCTGTGACTATTACAGACATGCTCAGCAACATTATCATTTTGGCTGTATTGCTGCAAACTGGTTTGAAACCACTCAGTTAAGTAATCTTGTTAATTGTTGTTCGTTTTGTTTTTGTGTATTTTCATTATCTTATTAATCAGAGAATAAAAAGTTCTTCATCTGTGTAAATTTTCACTGCTGCGAAATTATTTTGCCAATTTCCACCACAAGAATTCCAAGAAAAGATACCACCTATCTAGAAATTTGAACACTTTAAAGAAACTTTTATAGCATAGGAACCCAAAGTGCTTTAGAAAATAGTCTTCACATTTATTATTTCCATTACTTTTGCCTAAAAATATAGAAGGTCAGAGCAAGTAGGTTACAAAAGTCTCATTGAAAGGAAAACTCAGGCACAATCTTACTACTTGTATGTATTAAGATACACAAGTAGTTTTCAGATGGTCATCTCTGAGATTTCATATTCTTTTTTTATTTTATTTTAAGATTAGGATAATACTGCAATGTCTTGGATAACAGTGTGTGCCAACTCTTGTCAAATGTAGACTTTTTAATGGCCACCACTGTACTTGCTCAAGGATTTATTTCTCCTTAAACTGTTCAACAAGCTCAAGGTGTGCAGGCTAAAAGCAGCTGTAAAACATACATTGTTACAAGGCAAGTGACACTGGCTCTTCTTTCTTCCTTTTGTTATTTCTGCCACATTTCTGTGTCCTCTTTGCCTCTTAATAGAGGGGATGATTTACTTCTGATTTCTTCAGCTGGAAAAAGCTAACCCTGAATGTTTTTTGTGTGATTTTATGTAAAATGAGAAACCAACTTGTATTTTCTTGCTAGAATCTGAGGTTCCCATAGATATTTATATAGTTTATATCAGGGATTCTCAAACTTCATTGCACCATGACCCCCTTCTGACAACAAACATTACTACACAACCCCAGGAGGGGGATGAAGCCTGAGCCTGCCACCCCTGGTGGAGGACCAAAGTCCAAGGGCCTCAGCCCCAGGCAGGGGGCCTGTAACCTGAGCCCTGCCATCCAGGGCTGAAGCCAAAGTCTGAGCCCCACCTCCCGGGGCTGACGCCCTCGGACTTCAACCCCGGGAGGCGGGGCTCAGGCTACAGTCCCAGACCCCAGAACGTCTAAGCCAGCCCTGGCAACCCCATTAAAACTGAGTTGCGACCTACTTTGGGGTTCGAACCCACAGTTTGAGAATCACTGGTTTATATGTAGCTGATGTAAAGGACTACAGGAAATCTAAATACAGAATATGCAAAAGAGCATAATAAGAATACTCAACTTCAGGTATCACCTGCCTGTTTTATTTTGGATGATGTAGCCTGGTGAAGGATGTTGGGTCCTTAATGGGACACTCGTTATGCCTACAGTGCCTTCCCACCAAATAGGGGATAATATTGCAGACCTGGAGCTTGTTTACCATTTTGTTTTTATTTTTTCCCCTTTCCTGCTGAATTTTCCATGTGTAGGGGTAACAGGAATATTATTGTAAAATTGGAACTCCAAGAGGTATTACTGGATGTCATTCTCATCCCTCTTAAATTTTATTCCATATAGTCTCAAACTGTGTATATTTTGTATGTCTGTCATATTTTAATCTCTTAGCTCTTGTTTAAAGAACAAAACATCTCCAAATGACATTAGTAATAGGTAGTTTTGACATTTACTGCAAATTTCCTGGTAGAATGAACCAAAATTACTTAAAGAATTAAATATTGTCTGCCTAAACTTGTGGACTTTTTAAATATAGCATTTAGTATATGGTAGAATAAGTATGCTGCTTTGAGCTTACAGCCAAAGGAAAGGAACATTCCCAGCAAACATTAATTGATTATTCTTCTGTCTCTGATTTTCATGCTAAAAGATTCTCTGACAGGCCTTGTAAATATTGCTAGAAATAAGTCATTTCACTATAATTGCATGAGGACTAAGGAGTCCAAAGGGAAAAATTAGCATGTAGACTTTAGGCCATATCATGAAAGACCCTATTAATTTTAATTAAAGTAGTTGATGTTTTAACTTGGAGAAAAAAACCAGCCTTGTAACTAGTTGTCTGGAGGTCTCAGATCACTAAAAAGATTATGGATTGCAGATTAATTTAATACGTGAAAATATATTTGTTTATATAAAGGTAATTAAATAAAAGTTATATTGACCCATTTATTGTGGGGGGGGACACCCACAACCTAATACATCAGCATAATAGGATGCTCAGAAGACTGGGCGGCCTACTGGCTGGCACAGCTCACATCTGACCCCTTCCTTCCCTGGCAGAGGTACATGAGTCCTTTCGGAGGTGTGATGGGGGACCCGAGCTCTCCCTCTCTACTGGGTGCCATTCCAGGGCCCTGTGTGAAACACAGAGACTCTCCTGGCAGACAGTGTAGTTGTTGATTAGGTCATTTGAACCATGTGATAGTTTTCTGAGCCCTGGCAGGACAATTGTATATTTCAAAATTGGCATTAAACTGTTTTTTTAGAAGACAGCATTGATGATCTTAGCTGACCTCACATGATTGTCTCATAAACAAACTAGAGAAATATAGCCTAGATGGAGCTACTATAAAGTGGGTGCATAACTGGTTGGAAAACCATTCCCAGAGAGTAGTTATCAGTGGTTCACAGTCCAGCTGGAAGAGCACATCCAGTGGGGTCCCACAGGGATCAGTCATGTGTCTGGTTCTGGTCAATATCTTCATCAATTATTTAGATAATGGCATAGAGAGTACATATATAAAGTTTTCAGATGATACCAAGCTGGGAGAGTAGGATTAAAATTCAAAATGATCTGAATAAACTGGAGATATGGTCTGAATAAATAGGATGAAATTCAATAAGAACAAATGCAAAGTATTCCACTTAGGAAGGAACAATCAATTGCACACATACAAAATGGGAAACTACTGCCTAGGTTGGAGTGCTGCAGAAAGTGATCTGGGGGTTATTGTCGATCACAAGCTAAATATGAGTCAACTGTGTAACACTGTTGCAAAAATAACAAACATCATTCTGGGATGTATTAACAGGAGTGTTGCAAGCAAGACACAAGAAATAATTCTTCCAATCTACTCAGTGCTGATAAGGCTTCAACTGGAGTATTGTGTCCAGTTCTGGGTGCCACATTCCAGGAAAGATGTGGACCAACTGGAGAAAGTCCAGAGAAAGCAACAAAAATGTTAAAGATCTAGAAAACATGATCTATGAGGAAAGACTGAAAAAATTGGGTTTGTTTATTCTGGAGAATTGAAAAGTGAGGAGGGACACGATAATGGTTTTCAAGTATATAAAAGGTTGTTAGAAGGAGGAGGGTGAAAAGTTATTCTCCTAAACTTCTGAGACTAGAAGACTAAGAAATGGGCATAAAATTGAAGCAAGGGAGGTTTAGGTTGGACGTTAGGAAAAAATTCCTAAATTCAGGGTAGTTAAGCGCTGGAACAAATTGCCTAAAGAGGTTGTGGAACCTCCATCACTTGAGGATTTTAAGAACAGGTTAGACAAACACCTATCAATAATGGTCTATTGATTACTTAGTCCTGCCTTGAGTACAAGGGACTAGACTAGAGGACCTATTGAGGTCCCTTCCAGTCCTACACTTCTATGATTCTATGACAATCGATCCATTAGCTACCACCTATCAAGAGTGGGATTTACATGTTGATGTACCCTTAATGGGGAGGGCAGAGCTTTCCACTTCAACAAAGAGGAAAGGTTGCCAGAGGAGAGGTGGTGATGGATGGAGCTAGAGTGAACACTTCCAAACCTATTTCTCTCTCCTGCCACTTCAGCTCTACTCCTGCTACTATCCCCACATTAACCCATGTTGCAACTTCTTCACCTCTTTGTCCTCACTGCTTCTGCAGCCTTTACTTTCTATCCATCTTTCTCCACAGCTGCTTTTATCTCCAACTCTTGCTGCCATGAATCTGCCAACCAGAGGCAGAGTTCTGCCTTGCTGATTGTTGGCAGCAGCACTACATTTTAATTTGTATATTAATTAAAAAAAGGCTAAATAGGGAGTTTTTAAATTTCTGGATGAGGTTTATTAAAAATACAACTTACAATATTCAGCAATCACCCATAAATGCACTAGAAATCTGCATCCAGCTGGCAAATTAAAATTAAGTATTTTCATAGATGGTCTGTTATTTTATTTATATTACATATGTTACTGATTTTAGCTGCTTATTGCTTCAGATTAATCTTCAGAGCAAATGACAAAAGAGTGAACTTCTCTATATTTATGCTTATGTTGTAGGATTCAGTTGTGCACGGGCAAGAGGAATGGACTAGATGACGTAATAGATCTTTTCCATAACAAATTTCTGTGGTCGATTGATCTGATAGGTGTTTTTCTATCATATATTTCTCAATCAGATGACAGGCATTATTTGGCATTCTTCATGCTTTCTTCTTTTTCTTCTTTTTAACTACTATCTAAACTAAATAGATCATTAAAATGAAGCTTTGTTTACTGGAATGAAGTTACTCAAAAGAATATTGCTAATACCTTTCACAATAGCTGTTTAAGTACCATCATTCTTCAGATGAAGTAATTAGGCCCGTTTACTTTGCTGAAGTCATTGTCATCAAAGTTAAACCCACCAGTAGTTTTCACATCCGTGGCAACTCTGCATGCTACGTTCTCCATCAGTCCTTGCCTCCCCTTTAAATTTAAATTAAATTATTTGTTAAGTCTTGGGGAAAATATTGTCTTTCTTTGATTGAGTGGTTTAGATCATTGTGGTTGTATGTACCAAGAGCCCAGTTCATAATAACAAAAAAAAACGTATTAGAGAAGTTCAGTTGATTAGTTCCATTCTTCTCCCAAGAAATGACTCACAAGAAGATAACACTATATGATCACCATATATGCAGATAATACAAACTAAATAGTTTTGGACTAGCATATAGGGCCTGATCCAAAGTCCATTGATGTCAATGGGACCTCCACTGATTTAAATATGCTTTGCATCACATCCTTAATGCTGACAACAGAAATTTAATTAGAAAGTGGCATTTGATTACAAAACACCAGTGGACAAATGATATCAATATCTGAACTAAACAAGCGTAAGACAGTGAATCGAGAAGTTTAAAATAGCCAGAATGTATATTAAATAGGCACACTCTGCAAAACACAGTACAGAACAAGTATGTGTGTGTGACAGTGGACAGAACCAGGAAATACACTCACACTATGCATAAATGAAGCTAAAAAGGCAAAAGGAACAGAGCTGTATGAGAAGGTGAATAGAACACAAGTTAGAGGAAATTATTTTAGAGCTCCATGAGGGGCTTATTAGACTATGTTTGGACAGCTGTCTCTGATTTTGAGCATATGTATAATTTTAGGCTGTATGAAGAACACAGAAGAGACTGAAAAGGTTCAAAGGAAGGCAACAAGAATGATTAAAGGGCTCAGAGGGTCAACATATGCAGAAAGCCTGGAAAACTAAAAATGCACTCAGGGAGAAGATGTAAGCAGAGTTATATTTCAGGTTTTTGAGATGCTAAAGATAGAGAGAGTTGATAAACATTATCTCTTAAAGGTACAGTGATGTTAAATGCTGGGACTAGGAAAAGTGGACTAAACAGGAGAAAAGGCAGTTAATGATATTATTTAGGCTAAGCTTCTTCATTCAGAAGATGGTAAACAAAATTGCTTGAGATTGGGATGTTTTTTCCATGAAAATTCATGCATTCCACCAATTACTATTGTGTGATTTATTTTCCTGAATATTTTTATTTTCTGAGAGAAATATTGGGTGATTGAAAATGCTTTGAAGAATGGGAAAATTCAGAAATAATCAGAAACATTTGCATGCACCAAAATACATATTTATGAATTTCTCACAAAGCTGGATAAGGTAATAGTGATTACATTGACAAAAGCCACCTGATTATTTATTATTACAATTGATCCTAGTGGCCCCAACGCAAATTAGGGCCCCATAGTGTTACATGCTGAATATTTACATAGTAAGAGACTTACCTGATACCAAAGAATTTACAATGTAAATCCAAATCCTGCGCTATAATCCATGCAAGTAGAGCCATGCATTGTACAGATGGGAAACTGAGTCACAGAACAATTAAGTGACGCACTCAAGGTCATACAGCAAATCTGTGTTGGGGCTGGGAAATAATCTCTTGTATCATGAGTCCGTTCAGACATTCACTAGAATACCATCCCTTTTGTCAGGCCTAGAAGCCTGGAGCTCATCAATTCTAGAGTTAGAGGAGCTGCACATTCAGTGTAGTGCAATCACCAACAGTTACTTGTTCTGGAAAACATCTGTAAATTGGGATCTGTTGGGATGCACCAGTGAAGGGTAAAGAAAGATGTAAGAGAGAGACATTGTAGATCATTAATAGTCAGGAGGAATTATGAGATAACTGAGGCAGTCTCTTGACAAACAAGGGGAATTTCCTGTTCCAGACATAGAACATGGCTTCCATTCATTCACAGTGCTCTTTCCTGTGTTGTCTGTATTCTTCCCAATTCCCTGTCCCTCTCCAGACATGCCCAAATGATAAGATACTGCCCATTCCTTATTTTTAAGTAGAATGAAATCTTCAAATGTGTAGTAATATTTAAAATCCACATTTTCTGGAGCCTGCCCTCCTGAATATCGTGTTATTGTCTTGCTACTGCTGTCAAATGAGATTACTTGATATATTTTCTGGCTGCATCCCTGGTGAAAATCCAGTGTAAGATATTGTAGAGCAGCTTCTGTCCTGCTTATGACTGTATGTTTTTCTATTTGAAAAGTATGCGTAATATTTCACCTGGATCACCTGGATCGATCAGTCTTCAGCTGTCGTTAAGACTGAGCCAATCACAATATGTCCACCATTCTTTTCTCACCCTTGTCTTTCTTCTCCACGTTCGTCCGAAATGTTTAACAATGTCATCTTCCCATCTTCTTGGAGGTTGACCGGGTGGTCTTTTCTATTCTCGCCGGTACCGCTCAGCAATGATTGCGGTCCACCTATTGTCCGTGAGCCATGCTCTGCGGCCCGCCCATCGCATCTGGTTATGTCTGCTTTCCACGACAATATTTTTCACACCGCTGTGTTCTCTGATCATTTCATTTGGAATGTGATCCAGAAGGGAAATTCCCAACATAGCTCATTCCATTGCCCTTTCAGCTACCGACAGCCGCTGTTCTTCTCTCTTCATCAGTGCCCATGTTTCACTGCCATACGACATGGCTGGCAGCACTGTTGAATTGAAGATATTTGTACATGTGGTATTGTCGATTTTTCCTTTGAGGACGTCTTTGATGGAATTAAATGCACACCATCCTGCCCAAATCCTTCGTGAGAGTTCTCCGTTCAGGTCTTGGTGCATATTAACTTCTTGGCTCAAATATATACATATTGTTCCACTTCTTCGATTTCTTCTCCTGTTACCTTAATGTGGGCTTTTCGTAAGATATCTGATTGCATGTATTTCATTTTGCAGCTGTTCATTTTCATGCAGCCCTAACTGCTTTTCTTGTCGAGTCTTCGTAGCATGCTCTGCAGTAGGTTGGTGCTTTCGGCAATTAGTACAATGTCGTCCATGAATCTGAGATGGGATAATTGTTCTCAGTTTATGTTGACACCACTCCCCCAATTGATCTTGTTCATAACCATTTCAAGGCAGGTGGTGAATCATTTCGGTGAAATCATATCTCCTTGCTTTACGCCTTTCTCGATTGGGATGAGGAGGGGAGTTTTGTGGAGAGTAATGTCTGTTGTACATCCAATATTCGCTTCCTTCAACAAACTCATGTACTGCGTGTTTATGCCCTGCTCTGTGAGCGCCTTTAATATTGCATT
The DNA here is from genome assembly GCF_009764565.3 of Dermochelys coriacea. Lineage (NCBI taxonomy): Eukaryota > Metazoa > Chordata > Testudines > Dermochelyidae > Dermochelys > Dermochelys coriacea. The sequence continues at coordinate 202,018,552 of NC_050069.1, forward strand.
AAACTCGACGCTATCAAAGGCCTTTTCATAGTCGATGAAAGTAATTCACAGCGGGAGTTTGTATTCCCTTGCTCTTTCTAGGAGCTGGCTAAAGGTAAATATATGGTTAATCATGCTGAAATTTCTTCAAAACCCTGCCTGCTCTCTCGGCTGTTGTTCTTCCAGACTCTGCAAGAGTAGGTTCATTATCACCTTTGTAAAGAGCTTGTAGATGTGAGAGAGCAGGCATATAGGGCAGTAGTTCTTAAGATTTTCTCGATCACCCTTCTTGTGCTGCAAGATGGTATTCTACTCCTTCCAGCTTGATGGTATTTTTCCTTCTTCAAGATATCAACTAAATCTTAAAGCGAGGGCCTTCCAAAGTTTTTCGCCTCCTGCAGAAATAATTTCTGATGTTATTCCATCTTTGCCTGGAACGTTTCCCTTCTTCATCTGGTGTAGTGCACTTCGCTGACAATTATTGGGGGGACGCGTTCTTCTGACTCTTGGAGCATTGGGAGAGGGACGTTGATTCTTGATTTGAACAGTTCTGTATAGAAGTCCTTGCAGACCTCCTCCATCCCTGCTCTGTCGATTACTGTATCTCCATCCTTGTTCTTCAATGCTATTATGCTCAATCTATACTGTGTCAATTCCCACTTGTATGTCCTGAGACTCTTGCGTGATTCAGATGTTTTGAGGAACTTTTCTTTCTGGGAGTTCTCAAAGTCGTCCTTCAGTTTTCGACGTATAAGCTTGCACAGAATGGATGGAGTATTCAAGGTTGTTATCCAAGCTCCTTTCCATGTTTCTCTGCTTCTCCAACAAGCTTTTCATTTCATTCAAGATTCTTCCCTTTGCCTTCTTCAGCTTTTCAATTTCAGCTGCTTTTATGCAACGTCTCAGCTTGTCAGCAAAGATACCATAGTCCTCATCATGATGTTTGGCTCCAGTCAAACCCTGAAATCACTTTCTTCAGCTTTGCTTCAGCAAATGTCTTTGGCCGCTGTTTCCTGTTGCCCATCTGTAATGCCTTCTTTTCCACCGCTTTGTTGAAAATCAACTTCACTCTAAGCAGGCGATGGCCACTGCTGGTGTTGAAAGGCTGCCTCACAGAGACGTATTCCACGATGAGCCTTTTACTGACTAAAATATAGTTGATTTCATTCTTGCTCTTCGCGTTTGGCACGATTCAAGTCCACCTTCTTGCAATCTTCTTTTTGTACTAGGTGTTTACCACTTACAGTTCTTTCGTTTCTGCCATCACTACTAGCCTTTCTCCTCTTTCACTCCTTTCGCCGCTGCCATATCCCCCTATGTACTTTTCGCCAGCTTTCCTTCACCGACCTTGGCATTGAAATCTCCCATCATGACAGTGTAAGTGGACTTTTGCGCGAGGGCTGTTTCAAATTCTCAGTAGAATTCTTCCACTTCTTCATCCTCACTTGCACTTGTGGGAGTGTAGGTCTGGATGACCTTGAGGGTAGCTTTTAACTCCATCTGAAGATGCAGCACACCAATACGTGATGATATTAGCTGGTATGATATGACTTTCGAAGACTAATCCTTACTGACGATAAATCCAATTCCTCCAACATTTCTAGTGCCATCTCCCTTTCTGAGCATCACAGCACTTCCATCCTTCCAGTTGACTTCCAACTCCTTCTTTCATCAGGTTTTGCAGACACCGAGGATATTGCATTTTATCCTTTTCTTCTCCTCCATCAGATGGTTTAACATTTCCTCCCTCGCCAGCGACCTACAACTGTAAGTACACACAGCAAGGGTTGTCCTTTTCCATGTTGGTCTAGCACCTGACATTTTTAGCAACCGCTCATAGCTCAATTTCCACTCCGCCACAGTAGAATGGTTCGATGATGCACAGGAACTAAGGCCCATTTACTTGTGTTGTTTTAGCCGTTAACTTCAAGCCTTCCCACTAGCAAGGAGGGCAGGCATGCGTACCTCCTCAAGCTTAGCTAGCCTTCAACCTCTAAGGAGAAGTAAACGCGCTCTTTCCTCTGAGAGAGCAATCCCCCTCCCTGGATTGTATAGTCTGACTCCTTGTGTAGCATTGTTAGACCTACCAGGGCATACGCCGTGCTACCATAGTTGTCAGATGGCCAGGGTCTCCGCTGCACCATTATGAGGCCCTGAGATAGGATTTTGCAGTGGTGTGTAATATTTGTGCAGACAAATTCTTCCATTTTATAGTTGTTCAGAGCTCTGAGGAATAGGGAAAAAAATGTAATGGTATGAAACTTCTAAAAGTGCTTGAAATAATTTGTGTACATGTCTAAAATGTGACAATTTAAAATCTGGTATTAGAGGACTTCCCAGAGCTGAAAGCAAGAACTGAGTTCCATACTGGAAAATTTAGAAAATGCCTTTGGGTATAAGCCAGTTTCCAAGAATTGAGGTATAGGAGGAAACTTTCCTTGGGAGCAGGTTATTCCATAATTGCTCACTGCAAGATTTCTTCTTTAGAAGCATATAGTATTGGCAACTGGTGGAGAGAGGATACTGGATTAAATGGACCACTGGTTCTTTTCTGGTGATATACAGTTCCTGGTTTATCCTCAGTGGATCACAAGACATGGATCTTATACTTGTTACTGGTTATCTATCTGGTATGTAACACAGGGTAATTGTGTGGCAGTATTCTACAATCTACATGTGGGAGAAAGAAAGAAAGAAAACATTCCTTTTGGCTGGTTAACATTTTTATTGTCTTTATGGTTTTGGCAAATGGCAGCTGTTTGAAGATGCTTAGAGATTTGGAATCTTAGACACAAACCTGGGAGAGAGAGATAAGTAAGAAAAGGATCAGATGAAGTGCTCAAGGGTACATGACAAATGCAATATAGTGCATGGCTCTGAAATTTATCACATGGGTACCAATTCTGCAATGAGCTCTGCACTGGCAAGGAACAAATCCAGGACTGTGGCATCCCAGTCTAGTGCTTTAACCACAAGAGTATCCTTCTTCTCTAAACTAAATTGCAGTTCCCATATTCATTTTTTTTCAGAGTTCATTTCCTGTTTCCCTCCCCCCCCCCGCATGTTTAATTTTGGGGGTGGGGAGGAAGTCAGGATGTGAGTGATCCTTTTTACTGAAGATGACTGACTGGTTCAATTGAGGTAGCGGAGAGGACAAGGCCATTTTGAATTCTAGGAAAGGCATTTGGAAGCTCAATTTTGAACTTCAAATGTATTTTAATGATTCTAGTGTTTCTTTGTTTCTGATTAAGAGATGAATGAATTTCTGATAAACCATATGCTTCTGAATATCTCTTTTTGGCCCACCCATGTGCTTAAATTTACATTTTGTACTAATCTGAGTAGATTAAATAAGAAATGGAAGTGTCCAGTCAGTATGGGCCATAACATTTACCACAGCATGTATTCTGTAAGCATTTTCAATGGATGCCTGCTTTGTTCATTTGTGAGACTTGTTTGTTATCCTTTTCAGTGCCTCACACAGTGTTTCTGATGTGCCCAGAAAATGCACTAACATTTTAATTGTTTTTAGTCTGAAAGTACAAACCTGTGATGGAACTAGATGCAAGGAAAGACACAATTATCCAGTAAAAAGTGATCTGAATATAATTTCTAATATCTTCAAAGTGACTTACAGGACTTAAATCACACATTGTGGTTCAGAAGTACACCTGGACAATAAGTTCTTAGTATTACACAGTTAATGAACCAATAACAAAATAATCATTAACTTATATCAGTATTACACTAGTGATACCAATATTATACCAATTCTGTTGGTACAATGCCTCTGCTAACAGTGAAATGCTAATGCTTGGAAAATAACAAGTGCCCTTCTTAAAATTTCTAAGTATTCCAAAAAGGCAAGTCAAGGGGCATTAAACAAATCAGTTTTAGCTTAATATTTGAGAGTTGAGTGACCTTGGGGAAAAAAATTCTCCAGAGAAAAATGAATGAGTATATGAGCATGCTGTTCTCCTCAACAGTGGAGAAACATTTCAAGCCAGAAAATACATAGGGCTAGACCCTTGATTGGTGTAATTGAATGAAATAATGGAGAATGTTACTATACTAACTGAAGAATTGGGACCAGATTCTCAAAGGTATTTAGGTACCTAACTCCCATTGTAATCGGGATATGGCCTTGGCTCTTAAAGTGTAGAGGAGCTAACATTCAATCTAATTCCACTGTCCTCAGATCTACTTTACTGAAAATATCAGCTAACAGAGTTTCAAATCAGATTCCTTCAGCTAATGTATCCTTCACATAATGTATCTTTGCCACACGCATTCAAAGCCACTAATTCTCAGGGGTGGTTGATAACCAAAAATTATTAGAATTAGTCTTCGGATATGAAGGGGGTTAGTTTTGTGAATTGTAAGGAATAGTGTATATTTTGACTTAGTCACATTTTAATTTAATCCTAGAGCAGGCGTTACAGATATTGTGCAATTTAAAGGGTTTTTTCCCCTTAAATTATAAAACAGTTATACAAAACTATACACAATAATAACAAAAAATATGGACAAAACCAAAAACAAGCCAACACTTCACAGAAACATAGCCGTAGATTGCTATACCATTGCAACCCTACACTTTTTTTAATAGTCTCAGATATTTCTCACTGATGTGTATTCCCATTGAGATAGAGAGAAATTCTTCTCTTACCACATGAGGAATCTATGGGTTTTGTAGCAATGTTTGCCATTATCAGTAGGACACAACAACTTTTCTAGCTTCTCAAGCTTTACCTCTTGGCCCTTGATAGCACAACTGCAATTCATTTAAAAAAAAATTGTAGTCCCAGGGAGTGAAGAAAATCCATGTACCATATATAGTTCTGTCTCTGGTAATTTATGATCTCACATTATTTTTGTAACAGAACATTTAAGCAAACATTTCCAATGTTAGAACATTGACATAACGTGTCAAATTAATACCTTGATTCTCACACTATTTGCACATATCTCTGTCCACTAGGCCACATTTAAGCAGCTGTGCAGCAGTCCTATACATTTATGATTTTAAAGTGATCTAACTTGATTTTAGATGCATTAGCAGTTGTTGTTGTTTAGTCTAATATATCTAGCCACTCTTTGTGTCATAAAGCCTTATAGTTAATTTACATCCCCATCTGTCTCTGAGAGACTGAAATACACGTGTTAGGGAAATATAACATCACATACATTTTTGAGATTAGATGAGAGAAGGTTGCATGTTTTAATATTAAAATTGCTATTGGAGATGGCTTAGTTACTCCAGGCAAGCAGGAATACTAATAACTTGAAATTATATGAAATCTTGGTGGTTGATTGCTTTTCAAGTTAAAGCCATTTTGCTAGGAGGTAAAGTCACTGGTAAACCCTCCTAATATAATCTCCAAGAGAAACTATCCCTTCCAATTGCCATTGCTCTTAGTAAAAGAACCTGCCCTCAGTTTTTGTGTTAGCTCTGTTCCTGATTTAAAAACAATGGTAAATTGGTAATTCTGGTAAAACATTGATCAGTTTATGTGCTCTTACCCAAACATTCTTAATACTTAAGGTGGCACTTTTTTTCATTTGGTGTAACTAAGCAGTGTTGGGTTGGGAAAGATGCAATTTCTTGGACTTGGTATTCAAGAATGAAGTGAGGCAGTATGTGAGTGTATGTGTTTTGGTTCTCAGCTGAACCATGAAACCCACACCTTAGGCACAGAAGAGGCAGTGGGGACTATTTTAAGAGTCATGCTTGCAGAGAAAAGTTGACAACTGTTCCCCATCTGGAAGCTGAAAGGTGCAGTTGACAGCTGGGGTTTATTAAGAGGAAGCTGTAAGAGGCTAAAGGTTTCAGTGGGATGAGGGGTGACTCCTAGAAAAAAGGACTGGAATGATTGTCCCAAAATGAGAAAAGGGGGCATCATTTATCCAGATTTGATGCAAAGCAACACATGGATTATTTAAACCATCCTGCTGAAAAAGGAATTGAGTGATTAATTGTCCTACCACAAGAGACAGACTACTCTTCTTTCCTTCCTAGGGAGGGAAAACCAAAAACATGCCTTGGGCTAGAAAAGGACCCGTTATATGTAAGTTTTAACATGTTTTGAGTTTGGTTTTTCACTCTCTTTTAAAAGGATTGGTGACACTTACCCCTGGAGCAAGGCAGAGACACTATTATTTAGTCACACTGATTGTGAAAGATCATTTGCAATATAGTCTAGTTCTATATTTGGAAGCCTTAAACTACCTTTTGCTTTTGGGGTTTCTAATCTCTCCAGAATAACTCTTGGTCTTTTCCCTTCCCATAGGAAGGTCTGAATCATTTGCTAAATTACTGTAAATGGATGGGATTTAAGTGGCACCATACTAAAAAAGTAATTTAGTTTCCAATACTCTCTTCTCAGTGTGATGGTTTGATATTGACCCAATAATTTGCTCTAGTTCGTAAAGTGTTTTTGCAGTGACTGCATTACTGCAGTGATATTATCTCTTACTGTAGGTGATAGTTCTTTGTTTAGCAAAATGCCCAACTACTCCATATACTTCGTTAGCTATTGGAAGTTCCATTTACATAGTAGGTATTGGGCAGAATTCAGAACAGGAGAGAATTCACTTTGTTTGCCCATTTATTTTATACCCAGAACATTTTGCTTGATCAAATGACCTGTGGATTTCTCTTAGTTGGCTAGCAGGAAAGATACCATGCACATAACAAAATGTCTAATGTTCCACTTATATAACTTTTATGCATCTGTTTTTGCAAAATTAGGCTACTATTTTGTTTGTTAAAACCACCCAGGACTTCCATTTGCTTTTGCAGTTGTGGTGGAGAGGAATGTGAAACTTTTTGATGAGAGAGCCCCACACCCCAGAATAGACAATAGCCTGCTGGTTAAGGTACTCGGGATCAGTGATAGCTATGTTCGAGTCCCTGCTCTGCCGGATCAGATTCAAAGCAGGAACTGAACCCACATCTTCCACATACCTGATGAATGCCCTAACCCTCAGGTTGTTGGCTCTTCTGGGATGTGGGTTTCTCTCATGTGTGTTGACAGAAATTCCATCCTGGACTTAAGAAACCTGCCTCAGCAAAAGTTTTCTCAAACCTGTCTTTTCCTGCAGAAAGTATTGGTTTTGATGAATCAGCATTTCCTAAAAAATTCGTGACCAGCTCTGGTTAGTAATCTCATTGGGCTAGATTGTAGCTATACAATCTTCTCAGATAAGGGCTAGTGCATAGCAGAACCACACCAAAAGCAAACCAGACAATGAAATGAGTCTCTGAGTCACATTCGTCCTCCTGGGTTGCTCCTTGGGCAGCACAGTAATGTGTTGCCCCTTAAACTGGGTTTGTGGGAAAGCCACTTAACTGGTAACTAAGCAAAATCTGCAGTCTGGATAGACTGCTTACTGGATTCAGTATAGGAACACGTTTCAGGTGTTGCTACCATCAGACAACTTCAGTTTTGAATAATCCATTAATATGTGATTATGATGCCTACTTTGAACCACCTGAGAAGTATATTTATAGACTATTAACCTACACCCTGAAGATTTTTAATACTGTAGTAAGAGAGAAATTAACTGTTTGTGATGTACTGTAAACATATTATTTCAAAATTAATATGTTTCCTATCCTGAGGGAAATATTTGGGACAATTATTGCTTCAAACATCTGCTACTTTAACATCTAAATTTTGTTTAATAAAAGTCATGCAAATCATCAGCTGAGAGATGACTAAAGAATGTGTGCTCTCTAAAGGATATATGTGATTCAGTGCTAAGTTCTCCAAATAACATGTCGATGGTCTCTGTGATCTTTGCATTTGGAAAGCAAGGTACAATACATGTATGTGTTATACACACTTGCCTTATATTTAGCTTAGGGATCAGTAGACTAGGTTCTAAATAGTTATCTGACTATATGCAAAAAAGAAAAGGAGTACTTGTTGCACCTTAGAGACTAACAAATTTATTTGAGCATAAGCTTTCATGAGCTACAGCTCACTTCATCGGATGCATGAACGAAAGCTTATGCTCAAATAAATTTGTTAGTCTCTAAGGTGCCACAAGTACTCCTTTTCTTTTTTGCGAATACAGACTAACACGGCTGCTACTCTGAAACCTGTTATTTGAATATGTTTCCACTAATAATCGTTCATGGTGGTATAATATATATAAACCCTACATGGGGTTATTGTTCAAATAAGTACTGGAATTTTTCTCTTCAAAATAAATGCTTCTGCTGCTGAAATAAATAATTTTTAGATACAGAATCATGACATCATGTATTCAATATTGAGAGGCAGACTATATGATTGGTGAGAAAGATATTGAGTACATAATTTTCAATGTTCTCCTTATTTGAAACTCATGAGCATAGTAAAAGTTTTGTTTTGTTTTAAATTAAGGCAATATAAACATTTTTCAAATAGAACTCTGTTAGATTATACCCCTGTTCATGTGTGGAATTGTCTAGGTTATTCATGTCTTTGCCCCTCATGAATATCCCTGTCCTTAATACACTTGTGAACAATTTGGATAAACGTATTATTCAGAAGCCGTCTATTGTATAAATAATATACGTTTATGGATGTGATGAAAAGCTGGCCATCAGAAACAAGCAAACCCTTCCTCAGAAAGTCCTCTTATGTGGCTGTTAAATCTCTGCACACTTCTAAGTGATTGCTTTGTCACATTCTATGCTGATTTGACTACTTTTTCACATAATCTCTGGTTTTGGATCTTATCATCACTGTGCTTCACATGTACCAGGTGACTCCCCCACTTTTCATCTTAAAACCCCTCTGTCTCTTAGCCTTCCACCATTTCCCTCTTTGCCACTCCATTTTACCTGCCCTCACTTCTGTGACTAATATTCTGAAGCCCAGATCCTGCAAAGACTTGTTTACAGGCTTAACTTTACACACACACTGTAGTTTTATTGACTTCAGTGAGGTTGCTTCAAGTTAAGCAGATGAGTAAGTCTTGGCAGGCTCAGGGCCTTAATTTTTTTTAAATTAGACTACAAACTCCTTAGGACATGGCCTTTGTCTTTTGCATGACTATAAAGAGCCATGTACAATTATGGTGCAATTTCCCATAAAATATACTTTTTAACCAATATGATTATAGTATGTAAATGAACAAATCAATCTATTGGTTCAAAAGCCTGATTTTATAGGAAATGGTTATATAACCATTGTGCACAGGCCTGCAGAGTCATACAAAAAAGACAAAGGTCCTGCCCTAACTTTCCTAAATTTTACAGTGAAGTCACACCATGTTTTGCAGTATTGTATTCAGGTTTCAGAGTAGCAGCCGTGTTAGTCTGTATTCGCAAAAAGAAAAGGAGTACTTATGGCACCTTAGAGACTAACAAATTTATTTGAGCATAGGATTTTGTGAGCTACAGTTTACTTCATCGGATGCATTCAGAGGAAAACACAGTGGGGAGATTTATATACATAGAGAACATGAAACAATGGGTGTTACCATACACACTGTAACAAGAGTGATCACTTAAGGTGAGCTATTACCAGCAGGAGAGCGGGGGGGAGAGGGGGGGTGGGGGGGAGGTTCGGGGGAGGGAAACCTTTTGTAGTGATAATCAAGGTGGGCCATTTCCAGCAGTTGACAAGAATGTCTGAGGAACAGTGGGTGGTGGGAGGGGGGGAAATAAACATGGAGAAATAGTTTTACTTTGTGTAATGACACATCCACTCCCAGTCTTTATTCAAGCCTAAGTTAATTGTATCCAGTTTGCAAATTAATTCCAATTCAGCAGTCTCTCATTGGAGTCTGTTTTTGATTAAACTGTGATAATAATTTCAGCAATAACTCAACAATCATATTGGTACCTTGAATTCAAAATATTTATTAGTAATGTCCTAAAAAGGTGTCGTCATAAATTTATTTGTAAAGATTTGTAAAATATTCCTTTGAACACTTTTGTTCCAATAATAGATTCCCACACAGCCAATATCTGACAGTGCCAAGGTCTGAAAATTTTGTTTGCTGCAGGACCAACACAATCTCATGTTGATGGCAAAACCTAGGACCCAGATACACCAATGGAACCCAGGCTCTGGGCCTCCCAATGTGGCCCTCTGAATCATAGAATATGAGGGTTGGAAGGGACCTCATGATGTCATCTAGTCCAACCCCCTGCTCAAAGCAGGACCAATCCCCAATTTTTGCCCCAGATCCCTAAATGGCCCCCTCAAGGATTGAACTCACAACCCTGGGTTTAGCAGGTCAATGCTTAAACCACTGAGCTACCCCTCCCCTAAGAAACTCAGAGCTTGGAAAAATTGCCCTAGACATAAGCAGAAGACCCAGAGATATCCACTGCTGATTGGTCTCAGCGAGTAGTCCTTCTGTGGAGTGTCGGAAAGAATTGAAGGCGGCCATTGCTTGGTAGAACTATTGAGAGGAGGTGATGGCAAATAGTACCGGTGGCATCCTTCCCCTGGTATGCATCCCTATCACTAGCTTAGGTGCTCCTCTGGATATCGGGAAAAGGGGTCATGTTGCAAAGTGCACAAAACTCCATCACCACCTTTTATTTAACACTTCGGTTTACAATATCATGGTCTATTTATTAAAGTACAAAATCATGGCATAAAGCATCACTACTAATATTGGGGTAGTTTGACACAATGCCCTAAAAACTTATTATCAAAGTTCAATGATATTTATGTATAGAAGGGTTTAGAAACCATTTTTATCAAACAAATGGACAACATTGCTCAAAGCAACAAAGTGATTTTAAAGAGAAAAATAAAAGCTGATGAGCCATTAGAATAAGAAAAGAAAAAAATCAATAATAAAAACAACAACAAGTGGTGTCTTCTTCATGCAGATAGAGGGAAACAATTTAATATTTCACAGGGTAAGCAATGAGGTGTGTCTGTGACAGACTGAATCACAAATGTTGCAGCTGTATGCTACTTAGCATCATATTTTATTACAGAGGTTTCTGCCTCAACACTTGTACATGATCAAAATATTAAAAATAAAGCTTAGCTATAGCTCAAATTAACCCTCAAAGATATTTGAAAACAACCACCACCCTCTCTCCCAAACAAACTGTATAAGACAGTAAAGCTAGTAAATTGTCCATTTTTTTGTTTAATTTTGTATTTAAAAAGGCACCATAAGTGACAATGCATCTGGAGGGGATATGTTTAAAATGAATAATTACATAATGCTAAACACCTATAAAGCTTTTATTGTAGATAGGGCATTAGAAAAATGAAATTGTGGTAGATGATTTTTTTGTTATATTTTAAAAGTTTTTCATAAGATTTATTTCATGCATCAGTGCTAATAGAACATGTGAACCACATCCAAGATGTTTAATCTTGAACTGCTGAATTTCATAGGATTGGAAGGGTTTGGATTTCAATCCAAAGAAACTCAAACATTTTTACTCTATGAATCTGATCCAAAATTGGAAGAGCCTGGAATAGATGTGGCAGAAAACTTGCAAGTGTGGTTCGTATGAGATTTCATTGATTTCCCTCAAGATTTTGTCCTAAAATCATAGATTCAGAGACTCACAGAAATGTAGGGTTGGAAGGGACCTCAATAGATCATGTAGTCCAGTTCCCTGCACTGAGGCAGGATTAAGTATTCTCTAGACCAGCCTTGAAAGGTGTTTGTCGAACTTGTTCTTAAAAACCTCCAAATGATGGATATTCCACAACCTCCCTGAGTAATTTGTTCATGTGCTTAACTACCCTGACAGGTAGGAAGTTTTTCCTAATGTCTAACCTAAATCTCTCTTGTTGCAATTTTAGCCCTTTATTTCTTGTCCCCTCCTCAGTGGATAAGGAGAACAATTTATCAACCTCCTCTTTATAACAACCTTTTACATACTAGAATACTATCATATTACCCCTCAGTCTTTTCTTCTCTAGACTAAACCTGTTTCTTTTTCAATCTTTCCTCATCGGTCATTTTCACTAAATGGCAAAGATTGTGTGAAATTTGCGTCATTTTTGGCTGAAATCTTACAGTCACAGATCACAAGATTTTGATATCATCTGCTTTGAACCTGTTAACAATATTTTACTTTATGCTCCCTATGTGCAAAGCAGTAAAATTGTTTTTTTAAATTGATGAGTATATCACACACTGACTACATATTTATCTATTTATAATAAATGTGCATAATAAATTGGTGCACTGGCTTTTCAATCAGATATTAATGATGTAAAGCAGTCGGATTTGTGTATGGATCAATGGATCATGCAACCTAGTACATAAAAATTCAACATGCATTTTGCTCTGCTCTGCACTTATAGTGGAGAGACAGTTGGTACTAAAGGATCATCTGTGCAAGAAGCTCAAGCTAGTCCATTGGTCCCAGCAGAATCCTTGCGTAAACAACATCAACAGAAACATGGGTAAAAAAAGTGCAAGCCTAACATTCAGGGTAAATTGAGTTAGAACTTTGCAAATTTGACAGGTGATTTAACAGCAGCTGCTGATACTAGTGATACAAGCCAGTGCAGATCAAGACTTTGGTTATAAAGCGACAACCTGAGAATTACTGAGCTGTTAGAAAGAGGAGCAGGAGCAAAATTTCAAAGAACAAAGTGTTGCCTAAAAGTTCACAAGGGAAAGGAGGGATGCCACGTATTCAAAGACTAGTGCAAGTTTTAGTAGTTTATCCACAGATAAAGTGTGTCTGGGAAATGAATGCTTTAAAATAAGAAGTTAAAATTTATTAAAGGTAGAGTGCATAAGCCTCACAGCTAAATATATATTTTTTGTTTACAAGAACATTACTGAAGTATTTTTCACATTTTTTAAAAATTATTTGATTTAATGTTGCTGATAACAACATAACCTCTTGGAAGCTTGAAACTGAAATCAGGTTTCCTTACCATGTGTCCCCCCCATCATGCATGCAGATTGGTTTGTTATTGTATGGATGCTGGCATTATTTATTTTCTTTTTTTAGAAAAACATCATTGAAGCATTTGTTTTGGAAAAAAAACACATGTAAAGAACTACATGGACTTTGCAAACAGGTATGAGAAATTATTTTTAAAAAAAAGGTGGGTCACAAGTTAGGCCTAGAATTGTTGCCATCTTCCCCTCAGATTAAAATATTAATTCAAACACTCATAAATTGACAAATAGGAAACAGCAGAAAGCATACAAATGCAGAGCCTTCTTGGAAGGTGTCCCCTGTAGATTAAATTTCTAAGGGGCCTCCTCAACATGGCCTCTGAAATTGCACAAGCAGTTTTCCATGCCCCATTTTTCAGAAGCTTGAGTTTTAGATGCAAAAAAACTCTGATTCATTAACTTAAACCTGCATTTGGAAATGCCAGTTGAGTAGCTAGGAATCTAAATACGCTGAAAGCGTGGCCTATGGTCAATAATGTAAGCAGTTTTACTTGATTAATTATACTGGTAGATTATCTCAATGCATAGAATCTTAGAACAGTCACACATATTTTCATTCTATGTTTATAAATAATTAAGCCTTAATTTTGATCTCTGTTACCCAGGTGATAATCAGGAGTGACTCCAATGAAGTCAGGTTTCAGAGGGGTAGCCGTGTTAGTCTGTATCAGTAAAAACAACAAGGAGTCCTTGTGGCACCTTAGAGACTAACACATTTATTTGAGCAAAAGCTTTCGTGGGCTATAACCCACTTCATCAGATGCATTAAGTGAAAAATACAGTAAGCAGTATAAACGCACACCACATGAAAAAAAGGGAGTTGTCTTACCAAATGGGGGGGTCCATGCTAACAAGGTCAATTCAATCAGGGTGGATGTGGCGCATTACCAACAGAGGGAAAATTATATTGTAGTGACCCAGCCACTCCCAGTCTTTATTCAGGCCTAATTTGATGGTGTCAAGTTTGCAAATTAATTCCAGTTCTTCAGTTTCTTGTTGAAGTCTGTTTTTAAAGATTTTTGTTAAATAATGGCCACTTTTAAATCTGTTATTGAGTGTTGAGGAAGATTGAAGTGCTCTCCTACTGGTTTTTGAATTTTACAATTCTTGATGTCTGCTTTATGTCCATTTATTATTTTGCATAGAGACTGTCCGGTTTGGCCAATGTACATGCCAGAGGGGCATTGCTGGCACATATCACATTGGTAGATGTGCAGGTGAATGAGCCCCTGATGATGTGGTTCGGTCCTATGATGGTGTCCCTTGAATAGATATGTGGACAGAATTGGCAACGGAGTTTGTTGCAGGGATTGGTTCCTGGGTTAGTGTTTCTGTTGTGTGGTGTGTAGTTGCTGGTGAGTATTTGCTTCAGGTTTGGGGGCTGTCTGTAAGCGAGGACTGGCCTGTCTCCCAAGGTCTGTGAAAGTGAGGGATCATCCTTCAGGATAGGTTGTAGATCCTTGATGATGCATTGGAGAGGTTTTAGTTGGGGGCTTCAAAAACAGACTTCAACGAGAAACTACATAACTGGAATTAATTTGCAAACTTGAAACCATCAAATGAGGCCTGAATAAAAACTGGGAATGGCTGGGTCACTACAAAAAGTAATTTTTCCTCTGTTGATACTCAGACTTTCTTCTGAGTAGCAGCCGTGTTAGTCTGTATTCGCAAAAAGACTCTAAGGTGCCACAAATACTCCTTTTCTCATACTTTCTTGTCAACTGTTGGGAATGGGTCACATCCACTCTGATTGAATTGACCTCGTTAGCACTACAAAAAGTAATTTTCCCTCTGTTGATATTCATCCCTTCTTGTCAACTGTTGGGAATGGGCCACATCCGCCCTAATAGAATTGGCTTTGTTAGCACTGACCCCCGACTTGGTAAGGCAACTCCCATCTTTTCATGTGCTGTGTATTTGTACCTGCTTACTGTATTTTTCACTCCATGCATCTGATGAAGTGGGTTATAGTCCACAAAAGCTTATGCCCAAATAAATTTTTAGTCTTTAAGGTGCCACAAGGACTCCTCATTGTTTTTCCAATGGAGTCAGTGAAGTTAAACCAGTCTGAGTGTGATCTGTCAGGCTCTTTGTTATTTTAATGATTACTATTGATATGAGTCAGTGAGTGTTTTGAGGTAAGAAATGAATATAATCTTCAGTAGCTGAGCAGAGAAATTCTCATAACCAACTAACACATGATTATCACCGAAACTGATACGATTTTAGTAATACTAAAAGTAAGAGTAAGGAACCTTCAATCTGATTTGCTGATTTATTAGCTATAATTTTAAGTGGTGTGTGATTGATCGGTCTGTTCTGAAAAATCTAACAGCCGTGTTTTCATAGTTATTCTTCACAAACGCTGGTGCCAAACTGATCACTCCCGGACTAATGAATAAAATGTAATGCACTATATTCCAATTACTTCCAACAAAGAAACTGGAACTGTAGATTTTACAGTGTAGATGGAATGTCTGTCATTAAGAACCATGTGTTCAGAGTAGAGCAAAAGGAAGAACTTTAGCCAAATCATCTCATTTGGCACTGCTACAATTGCACAGTTGGACTGATTTAAAAGTAATTTCTAGATAAAAGAATTGATGATAATTCTATCCATCTGCAGAATTCATGACATTTGTTGTGTCTAAGTTATATCTGCAATCCCTGATCTTGTTACCTTTCCTTTTTAATTCCGCTCTATCAGCTCACGTTTGAAACCACTGCCACAGCCTCAGCTCAAAATAGGAAAGACACCAGTCCAGTGCATTCTTTTTTTTTTTTTTTGCAGCTAAAAAGTTAATTCCATGGAGAGATGCATTAATTTGTTGACTAAACTGAAATTAGAACGATTCGGTTACCAGCTTGGAATTTCACGCGCTGCATGATTTAGAGCTATTTCAATGTTTCCATAGCTGTGGCTAAAGGAAAAGTTAAGCTCACAAGCCTTATGGTAATGGTTACTAGGAAGCTGGAAATGCAAAGTGTGTTGCAGGATGTGTGGTAAGAGACAGCTGAATGTTGAAATCAACATACATGATTTTTCCCCAGCAATGCAAGTTGTCTAAGAGTCTGCTTAAGACAACTTATTAAACAATCCTTCCAGCAGTCATAACCCTTCCTAATATGGGGCTGGAACATTAGTGATTATGCACTATGTCTCTAGAGTCCCAAAAGAACAAAGAGGAGAGTGGGTTTTTTTCTTTTTAATCCACACCATCTATCTTGTTTGGCACAGCTAAACCAACTGTCAACTACAGAGTCTGAGAGAAAGAGACAGAGGTTACAGTTTGATGAAGACAATGGTGATTATCATAAATGGAAACTTATAGTAAACTGATTGCAAGAGCCTGAGTGAAGGCTTATTATGTCAGGCTTATTATGTACTTTTCTAATAAACAGAAAAGTAGAGAGTATAAGAACTAAACCATAATACATGCAATGGAATGAATAGGCTGCAAAAATTTCAGCAAAAGTCATTACTTCCTTTTAAAAAAAGGGGAAAGTATATAGGAAAACATTTTGAGCATTTGTCTTTCAGTGGCTTCATTTGACTATTGCCATTGCTAATATGTTTTCAGCAACTCTAAACAAAACCCATGTGTATTTTAAAAACCTCTGTAGAAGTGCTAGTAAACTAAATCTACAATTTTATTGTGGAAGTCTGGTTACATTAACAAACCTCTGGAAGTTTCACTCTCAATTCACAATGTCTCCAAATACCTTGATGGGCTATACAGCCCTATTATGTACAATTGGGAAATACATTATCTTTACACTGTGTTTAGAAATTCTTCCAGTATCGCAAGACATACTATTTTACTGTCTTTGAAAGATGACACTACAACATAAATGCAGTGTTGTTTGGAGAATTGTCAGATCATGCCTACTGTAAGCTGAGGACTGATGAATATAAACAGGAAACAAAAAGAGGAAAGAAAGTTAAAAAAAATTCCAAGAAGTTCTGGGCTCATTTTAATTTTATTTCTTGCAGAGTTTACTTGGGATTTATAGCTTGATGCATTAAAATTATGTTGGAAAGATTGCAGAAAAGAGTTTATAAATAACACAAAATATTGGGGTACAACCTGTAGTCTCCAAGCTGCCTTTTAGTTCCCTGAGATGATAGTAGTCCATTGATGGTCACTCCACTTACGCAGAATTTTAGTTTTCATGTTTAAAAATCACATTGTTAACACGTATGGCTACAAAACAAGCCTTTCAAACGGACTTGGTGCAATGTTGTCTCACTGTGTTTTCATATATATTAGCCAATTGATTGTCATTTGTCACTGCTCCTCATTTTAGCAGAAGAGCTAGTTAAAAGGTAGTTAATGTACTTATCCATTGTGGTTGAATATCATAGAAACTAAATATGGAAAAGCCCTTCTGTACTAGGTTTGTGTTGAATAACACAGAGCCCTTGGCTGACTCTGCCCTTATACAGTATATGTCTCCAAAGAAGAAGTATCAGTGGCAGTAGACACAGGGAAGTGGTCAGATTTCTGTGTTATAGACACTGGCTCTCAACCAGGGAAGTAGGTGTACCCCTGTGGGTACACAGAGGTCTTCCAGAGAGTACGTTAATTCATCTAGATATTTTCCTAATTTTACAACAGGGTACGTAAAAAGCAGTAGTAAAGTCAGTACTAACTAAAATTTCATATAGACAATGACTTGTTCTATGTACCATATCAGTGTTTTTCAATTTGGGGGTGGCGACCCCCAAGGGGGTAACAGGATGAGTTTAAGGGGGTTGCAAGTGCAGGGCTGGCATCGGGGATAGCAAGCACGGGCTCCACGAAGTTGAGATACACGCTGAAGCCAAAGGCTAAGCCCCGCCACCCGATGCTCAAGCCGAAGCCCGAGCCCCACCACCCAGGGCTGAAATCAGACTCCTGAAAGGGGTACAGAAGTCTGGAAAGGTTGAGAACCATTGTTGTAGACAGTGAGTAGATCTGGGAGTTTCAACAGAAGCTGGCTGGAGAAAGTGGTAAAAGATATGTTCTGCAGCTATCACTCACTAATAGTCTGAAGCTGCTTCTTGACTCTCAACAGCTGGTGAAACATTTATTTTCAGATATTTCAACTTATTTAACTGTAGAGGGGAGATGAGGATCTTTGTATGTGTCTTTCAGGGAGGAGAAGGAAGCGTGGGGGCCTTTGTTGGAAGGGGCAAGAGAATTGAAGCCTTTGCTGATGCAGGCCTTCTTTTTTTTCATTTCCGTTTCCTCTTCTGTGTGACCAATCAATTCTCAAGCAATATAAGTGTGCTCTATGCTTAACAGAACAAGAGCCTTCCTGATTCATTTGATCGATGGCTCAGAGATTTTTAGAGGGACGAAATGACATTCAGTTTTGATAGCTGGTCAATTTTCAGTCCCTGCTCCTCTCCAAATAAATAAAGCTGAAGCCAAAGTACACTGAATTTTTCCAGGCAGTCAGTAGCCACGTGCCAAATGACTGATACCCAGAGTTATGTCATAGGACTGCTGTTTGTGTGAGTCTCTTCCAAAGTCCTTATATTTGTGAACAGAGCTTTTTTTAAATCTAAATCTGAACAAATGAAAACACCACAATTGCCCAAGAGTTTCAAAGCTGCATTTCATAATGTGTACAGCCACCTCAGAGACAGTCATACATAAAAATATTTGTTTCAGAGAAGTAGTGTCATCTTCCCATTTTTCTCTAAAGTCTTGAAAGCATATTCTGAATTTCATAAAGTATTGTGTACACTTCAAGTGTTCCAAATAAATACATAGAACTAAAAAAAGAACAGGAGGACTTGTGGCACCTTAGAAACTAACAAATTTATTTGAGCATAAGCTTTCGTGGGCTACAGCCCATTTATCGGATGCATAGAATGGAGCATATAGTAAGAATATATATATATACATACAGAGAACATGAAAAGGTGGAATAAGAGGCTAATTAATTAAGATGAGCTATTATCATCAGGAGAAAAAAAACTTTCATAGTGATAATCAAGATGGCCATTTAGACAATTGACAAGAAGGTGCGAGGATACTTAACATGGGAAAATAGATTCAGTTTGTGTAATGAGCCAGCCACTCCCAGTCTCTATTCAAATCCAAGTTAATGGTATCTAGTTTGCATATTAATTCAAGCTCAGTCTGTTTTTGAAGCTTTTCTGTTGCAAAATTGCCATCTTTAAATCTGTTACTGAGCGGCCAGAGAGGTTGAAGTGTTCTTCTACCAGTTTTTGAATGTTATGATTCCTGATGTCAGATGTGTGTCCATTTATTCTTTTGCGTAGAGACTGTCCAGTTTGGCCAATGTACATGGCAGAGCGGCATTGCTAGCACATGATGGCATATATCACATTGGTAGATGTGCAGGTGAACAAGCCCCTGATGGCGTGGCTAATGTGATTAGATCCTATGGTGATGTCACTTGAATAAATATGTGGACAGAGTTGGCATCGGACTTTGTTGCAAGGATAGGTTCCTGGATTAGTGTTCTTCTTGTGTGGTGTGTGGTTGCTGAAGAGTATTTGCTTCAGGTTGGGAGGCTGTCTGTAAGCGAGGACTGGTCTGTCTCCCAAGATCTGTGAGAGTGGGGGATCATAGAACTGTGTGCATTTATCGCTGATTCAACTCCTTTGCAAATTTATGTGCAAATGAGATGCTATCCTTGAGCTCCGGGCAAGTATCTAATGTGGCATTTAGTGCTGCAGAAATTTTTCAAGGTTATGTAGGTGCCCAGATATCTCTGGGGATGTTGCTGTAGAAGAACCTGAACAGAATATAGAAGTATGTTGTAGCTGCTGCTGTTCCCCCAATGTGTTGTAATACTGTACTGATAGTCTAAGATATTCAAAATTGGTACGTAGAGTTAGGCTCCTAATTCCATATTTAGACACCTAAATTAGTGGTCTGGTTTTCAAAAGTGTCTGAAGATAATATTAAAATGTAATTGAATCATCGTTGAAAATCTTGGCCATTACTTGTGCTAAGGAGGGTAAACTAAATCAGATCAAACAAAAAACAACCCTGATGCCAGCTAAACTTGTTCAAGGTCGAAAAAGTTTGATTCAGTTGTTTCTGCTTTGGCCCTCTTTATGGTCTGCTAGCAGAACTGGAATTGTCAAAATAACAAGAGAACTTGTTCCTGAGGGATTTCCAGCTTACTTTTGTTTAGCTTTTCATTTCCAAACATGAAATAATATTTCATGTTTGTTGTTTATTTGTTTATGATAGCTGACTTTTGGTCCTGGGAAAAACAAGAAATAGATTTAATCATTTGCATTTTCCATTTGTATCATAGTTCTTCATAATAATATTAATATTCCAAAAAATAATGCTTTAGCATATTATGGAAAGAAGTAATTTCTAAGTTTGTACATAGATATTGTTCAGAGCCATTTTAGATCACCTTAGCTTCCTGTCAGGGGCTCCACTTCAGTGCGTTATTTAAGAACATATGTAACTTTGAGCACATGAGTAGCTTAGTAAAAGTAAATGGGTCTAGTCACGTGCTGAAAGTTTTATGCAGATGCATAAGTGGGTTGGGGCCAGATGCAGCAGTATAAGCCCAAAGCACCATCTAAAAAAAATCTAGAATGAAATATATAATAATTAGGTTTCTCAACACAATAAAATTGTTGAGAAAACTATTTTGGGGATTCTGCTATTTAAAATATTCTTCAGAAAAACAATCCTCCAAGTTAGTGAGTGTCTTTACATTAATTTCAGTGGACCCTAGAACAGTAGAATGAGAAGGAAAAAGGGAAAACAGTTCTATTGTTGCGTAGAGCTGATTGTTTGACTGCAATTATGTACATTGCAGTAGTGCCTAGAAACCCCAATTAAGGACTGGGAAATTGTATTAGGTACCACACACACACACACACACACACACACACACACACACACACACACACATAGAGTGAATGTGGTCTCTGCCACAAACAGCTAATAACCTAAGTATATGATGAGAGGCAATGGGATGATACAACAAAGAGGGAGAACATAAAATAATATCCAAAATATGCTTTATGACATTAGCCTGTCATGTAGTAATACTGCCCTCTAGTGAGAGGAATGTCAACCTTTTCCACATGATTATGGCTTACTACATAATGGCTGCGGCCTGCAGAAGGCATAAAACATGCCCTAATACTGCCACATCAGAATGGCAAACAGAATGTGTGTTCACCATCCTGTATAAGCACACTTTGGCTGTCCTGTGGCATGAGGCACATCTAAGTGCCCAGTTACATATGCATATATGTGCACATTGGCCGTGAACACCCGTCACATGGTATGTGATTGCACCTAAAAATGACCTAGTGCTAAAAAGACTTCCCCTTTGTTTTATCCCCTATCCTCATCCCAAAACTAGCTGAAGGAAGGGCATTGGAAATAAACAGGAAGAATTAGAAATATTAGTACCTAAGCTAAATTGTGACTTATTTGGCATCACAGAGACTTGATGAGAGTCCTTCTTTTGACTTTATTGGGGAGTGATCCAGACCCTGTATATTTACTTCTCCTTTAAAGTGCCCCTCCTCCAAAATAAAGTATATGGGGAAGAGGAAGTAGAAAGTTTGTGAGGGGGAAGGAGAAATTTCAAAGCAGAGTGAGAGAAAATGGGTTTGTGGTTGAGACAGAGGATGGGGAGACAGAAGATATAGGTATTTGTTCCATATATAGTGTAGCCTTGGTTAAGACATTTCAACTTTGGCCTAATTTATCAAAAATGACTATTGGTGTTGGGTACCTTAGAATTGCATGTCCAACTTGAAACACATTGGAGGAGCCTGATATTCAGTGGATGCTGAACACCCACCCTGTGAAAACCATTTAAGCACCCAAAACCATTAGCTCCTCTTGTAAATGTGAGCCCATCCATGCCTAAGTTTCCTCATCTTCAAAGTAGGAGGATAATCTATACCTATCTATATCTCACAGGTTGCCCTGAAACTTAACTCATTGATATTTGTATGGCATTTTGAACCCTCTGATGGCAAGCATGGTAGAAATGCAAAATATTACTATTTATTATGAAGAGGAAGAGGGTTTTTAAAAAAAATCACTGGTACTAAGCTGAGTGGAAGGCATGGCTATGGAATGGTGATCTGATTGTTGCAGCCACTTGATATTTTGAACTTGTGTATTCCTTAGGAGATGATTACATGGCTGAAAGCCTCCTCAGGAATGCAGGTTGTCACTATCTTCCAGGACACTGTGTAAACGTGAATGTTTGAAGAGGTACATTTAGTTATTCATAACAATGCTGCATTTTCAGGAGCTGAAAATGAGGACAACTTTTAAAAGGCTGCATTTCTATCTCTACTTTTTTTATTCTGATTCACATACCTTTATTGGTTATGATGTATGTAAGTAAGAACAGAGTGAAAGTGAAGAAACCAACTGCATCGTATGTTAGACTCCCAAAATGCACTTTTAATTCCTCTATTTTTTAAGACCAGAAGCTGAATTATGTCTGAATACCTGTCACTATTCAAAGAGGGGGGAATCCTAACATAGGAAGTTAGCTGTAAACTTTACTGGATGCAATCTGGTTGGCTGAGTAGTTTCTATAACATTGGATGAGGCCAAATTTAGAGAGGCAAGGTATGAAAACCATTTGTATTGTTACTATATTATGTCCATTGGGGAAAGTGTGCAGCAAAAGAACCACTTATAAAGGACAATGTGGTGTAAGTAAAGAATGCCAATTTGAGTCTACCACTGACATTAATACAAAGCAGTAATTACACTCACTAATATCCTCTTCTAGTGAACAAATTGTAAAAAGCCCAAAAGCTATTATAGAACCAACATGAAGAATTTGCAGTTAGTGGCTATATTGTTCCTGTTACCTTATGGTTGTTTTCCTCAAATGTCCATCTGTGCTGTCTCTTATGAGCAAAGACTGCAGTCTTCATTTAGCCCATGCCTAACAGCTAGGCAGCTACACCACTTGCAACACTTCTACGTGCCTTCAGCAAGAGGACAGAACCTTTCTCACGGACATTAATAATCAGTACCGTTCCCCAAAATTAACCATGTCAGTCACCTTGATTTTCCAAATCAAATAGGTGTTTAATGTCAACCAGCTTACAAGGGAAAGCATGCAAGAAAACCAAAACAAGCCAAACATTAAATGCTTCATTCAAGATCCTCAGAAGCACTGCTAAAGCTATTCTGTAAACTTAGCTATATAGGAAAAAGAGAAAAAGCATAAAGTGCTGCTATGAAGATGATTTTCCGTTAGACTCAGCTGCTCTCTTGATCTGTCATAGCCATCTGTGAGCTATCATTTCTTTTTCAAGGTCCAGTCCCCATCTGACCTTTGAGTTGAATGAACTAATTTAATTTTGCTTTTTCTTAATTATAAGGGGAGTTGGCAGCATACTCTATATTTAGGTTCCCTAACATTTACCTGGATAGAAAATTGTTGTGACCTTTTTTTTTGAGATGGTCTAATACTTTCATTGTTTGCAGCAGGCTTTTGTTATAATTGGCACAGAGCTAAGTGCCATATAAAATATATGTGTACACACCATTCTGCTTTTGCTGAGATAGAAACTGTTAAAAATCACTATTTCCCTTTTCTTATGTTAATGCCACAAGAAAATGTTGGCACCTACCAATATAATAATTGACCACATGAACATTCTAAGGGAAGGCTCAAACTACCACCACACCAGTAGCAGCCTCTCTACTGGGAACAGGTGGGAGCTGCCAGAGCAGTTCTGGTCAGGAGTGGGAGACAAGAGCCAGCATGTGGCCCACATCCCTGGGGGCATCACAGGGTCAGGAATTTCTCCAGTTCCAAGGGTCTGGAAAGAGGGAGACAGGTTATGTTGAGGCCAGCCAGCCGTACCACACCTGGACCTAGTAGTCCATTCTTGTAGTTAACCTGGTAACTGAATGGCTAGCGAGGTGTGCAGCAATAGTAAAAGTTCTGAGTTCAAAGCCTGATGATGGTGTACAGTAAAGGGAATTGTTACAGTTGTGTATAATAAAATTTGTTCTGATATTTTGTTTTTTTTAAAAAATGCATAGAAATTGCTTTAAAAAACGGTGAAAGAAATTTATTTAGGTTTTAAGGTCAAACACTTGAAAGTTAGGAAATGCCAGGTTTTGGTTGCCTGCACAATTTTAATTCTCCCACTCACACCCCACGCATATGCATTATGATACAATTATTAATTACATGATCCCATAGTACTTTTCTACAGGACACCTGCGTCATTCAGTGCACAGGATAGATGCACTGTGCTGGATGGTAGGGTAGGAGAAAGAAGTGGGGGATTAAGGTTACATGAGAAACTGTAAAACTGTTATTTCCTAGCTTTTAGATGCTTGACTTTGCACCCTACATTTTTTCTTTTGACATTGTTTTTGTTTATATTTATAAATATTGATTGATCATTCTATCAGTAACATAGTAAATTGTTTTAATATGCATACTCTTGTTTAATAATTGTGTCCATATGAATCATGGTTTTTGAAACCCGGACTTGTAGTAACTGAGGTTAATATTTGCAGAAGTCATTAGAGATTTTGGGTATCTCAAATCCTAAAGCACCTGAAAGGGGTCTAGATTTTCAGTTCCTTAACATTAGCTGAGAACAAGGCCCATTTAAGGCATCTCAAGTTGGGCATCTTAAAATATGACATACCTAAAATCACGTCACTTTTGAAAATCTTGGGCCGGAGCCTGTTTAAGATGTTAGAGCATACAGCAGAGATTTTCATATTAACTGCACAGATATTAATAGCAAAAGCTTTTCTCACAAGCTTTCTGCAAAGTCTCTTTCTTCATCAATCCCACAAGTGAGATGAAAATCAATTTTCAGAACTTTCTAAATGGACCACCAAAATATGTACAACTATTAGGTGGAGACAAGTGTGCCAATGGAAAGGCTCCTTATCAAAGCATCAAACTGTGGAGATAGGTTGACAATCCAACAGGGACTCAGAGTTGTTGAGACGAGAAAGTAGTGACTCATTAAGTATTTATTGTAAAAGATAGGATATTACCTCTTCCTCTCCTGCCCCAACTATTCTCTGCGTAATTTACCTACCAAATATCTGGGAGTCTTCCAAGTATAATTTCAAATACCTATGTGCCAATGGACAATTTTAAGTAGGTCACAAGGACCAATCTGCTATATGTTTTACTTAGAGTGCTCCCCAAGACAGATGTATGAAAGAATGTGCATATTTCTTCTCAATGCTCTCTATCACCCTGTCTTTCTATAAAGAAAATGATACTGTTACAACAGATGCTTATATAGCTTCTGACAGTTCTCATGATAGAAACATTAGTTTGTTGCCAAAACCAGATTTACTAGCCTAATGCTCTCCTGTATAGGAAGTCAGTTTTTGTAGAGGGAATAACTTTAATTATTCCTGGACCAAGTACAGGGGGAATACCATGTGGTATTACACTTAAGAGGGTTGTCAGAAGTTAGTTCTCTGAGATTCTGGGTTCTGCTTGTAGTTAGTTTAATCTATTTTTAAATTCTAAGATTATAAATCTGTTGTAGAACTCAGTGTTCATACACTGGGTGTAGAAGAGGACATTGTGAAACTCTAGACTAGATTAAAAATGGAAAAAAGGCATAAACTCTCTTCTTAAAATATAAAGAGAGCTTTTGCAAATTGAAATTCAATTCACTCATTCTTTCCTCTCTTATTTCACTTTTGATTAATGAAAACAATTTCTTTTCTCTTCTCTGTCACTGATGAATACTTCTCCGGACTTTTGAAGTATTATGGGTTTTTTTTTTCTTTCTCTTGTCCTTGCAAGATTGAAATAGACAATATAGAGGATTCCTCCTCTGGTGCCTTCCCATCACGTCCAGATGTTTTTTTCTCTCTAAATGGATCTACCTCATTGTAGTGCTATCCAATCCCTGCTACCAAGCTCTGAGATTCCCACATTTAAAAATGTCTCTAATGTGGGTTGTGTTTGTTTATTTTATTGAGAATGAATTTTGAAATCACTAATACCTTATGGCCCAGTTTGGGGCCCATTTTTTGTTCCTACACAAGGAGTATAAGGTGTCCCTTTTACATCACTGTGCCATCTTCCCGCTTTGCAGGTGTCGGTATAAGGTGGGGGAAAGTAGCTTCTCCTTGCTTTCCCAGCAGGTGTGGGCAGATCCCTAGCTGTGCCATCATCCCCAGTGAACCAGCCAGTTCAGCTGTGCCAGTGTATGCTGAGGGACAGACATTATGCCAGGTATAGGGCTGCTCTTTATTCACGCCTAAGTTAATTGTATCCAGTTTGCAAATTAATTCCAATTCAGCAGTCTCTCATTGGAGTCTGTTTTTGAAGTTTTTTTTTTTGAAGAATTGCCACTTTTAGGTCTGTAACAGAGTGACCAAAGAGCTGAAGTGTTCTCCAACTGGTTTTTGAATGTTATAATTCTTGACGTCTTATTTGTGTCCATTTATTCTTTTACGTAGAGACTGTCCAGTTTGGCCAATGTACATGGCAGAGGGGCATTGCTGGCACATGATGGCATATATCACATTGGTAGATGTGCAGGTGAATGAGCCTCTGATAGTGTGGCTGATGTGATTAAGCCTTATGATGGTGTCCCCTGAATAGATATGTGGACAGATTTGGCAATGGGCTTTGTTGCAAGGATAGGTTCCTGGGTTAGTGGTTCTGTTGTGTGGTGTGTGGTTGCTGGTGAGTATTTGCTTCAGGTTGGGGGGCTGTCTGTAAGCAAGGACTGGCCTTTCTCCCAAGATCTGTGAGAGTGATGGGTCATCCTTTAGGATAGGTTGTAGATCCTTGATGATGCATTGGAGAGGTTTTAGTTGGGGGCTGAAGGTGATGGCTAGTGGTTTCTGTTATTTTCTTTGTTGGGCCTGTCCTGTAATAGGTAACTTCTGGGTACTCTTCTGGCTCTGTCAATCAAGATAATAACACTTTATCCTTCCTGTCCCAATAACAGAGAAACTGGGGATCCCACAGCAGCCAAAGTGACCATCTAGGCGGAATGGGTGTGTCTATGAAAATGAGATCAGCCCCTGAAGTTCTTTTCCACAACCAACCACAACTCACTACCAGCTGTCAGGGTAGAGCTCATCCTGATTCTGCTTACACTTGGAAGGAGTAGAACTCTGGGTAGGATTTTGCCTCTTGAGTTACAATCCTTTCTTGAGTCTTCCTTGGGATAGTGTGACTCTGCACTGCCCTCAGTATGGGTCTGCATGTAATTCACAGAATCTGGCCTCTGTGTGGAAGTATGAATCTATGGAAACAAATGGCTCTAACAGTCCAGACCCCCTTAATGTTCCCTCTGTCAGTCAATCGTGCAATTTCAATTCATTTATCATGGAAGATAAAAGTACAATGATGATTGTATTTCTTTTGATATAAAAGTATGGAAATGTATCTAGAAAATACATGCAGCTATTAGGCTCATGGCAGTTTGCTGATGTGGCTCTTGGTGTTGTGAAGCTTGGGCATCCTAGATATGTAACATTCACATACGTTTGATGGTTTTGTGCCTTCTCTTCAAAGCTATGTTTTACATGATAAATCTTACTCTGCAGTCTCCAAAGTAACACTGTAGCTACAGAAATTAAACCTTATACTTAACCTTATGCTTAACTTTCAAGC
The DNA here is from genome assembly GCF_009764565.3 of Dermochelys coriacea. Taxonomy (NCBI): domain Eukaryota; kingdom Metazoa; phylum Chordata; order Testudines; family Dermochelyidae; genus Dermochelys; species Dermochelys coriacea. The sequence continues at coordinate 202,046,056 of NC_050069.1, forward strand.
TAGAGTCAGAGTCCAAATGTTATTTTAGCAGGTCAGCCGAAACTACAATCAGCAAAATCCTCTCTACACTTGATTGTAAACACTAACTCTTTGTCCTTTGTCCTGGTTTTAAATTGAATTTTTCACTACACAACTCTTATTAATGAAATGGCAACAGTAGCTTCAGCTGGCAACACTTTTTTTCCCTAAAGCTCCTTGAGCAGAGGACCTTTCATTCATAGTTTCTGAAAGCAGATTTTTTTCTGCCTCACAGATGAGAAATCTGTGTGATAGGCCTGAAAGTCTACTGACAACCAGGAATTACTTAAAATATCTCCCGCATCTCTCTCCTTCTTCCTCTCCTTTTCCTTTTGTCTGTTTTGTAACCAATATTTATCAGAAAGTTCCAAAATTCAGACACTGCCTCACACTTTCCTCTCTTGCTCCTTGTCCTATGCCTTTTTACCCCAAGCTGTTGTGGTTACTGCCAGCTCCAGGCAATAAACCTCAATAGGAATGTAGTCCTTCCTTTTTTTGGTTAATCCTTTTCAAGAGTGGTGACCTATGCATTAAACTGAAGGGATTGATGGTAAAATGTAATATAGATTTTATTCAAACTTATGCCCTGCTAATTGAAGAAACAGGCCATATTAGCACATAACAGAATCCAGCTGAGCTACAGAAGTCCAAAAAGCTCTTGCATGCAGTTTTCTGTTTTCCTTTTCTTTAATCTCTTTCAAAACACTTTTAGTCATCGTATATTCAGTCATCTTTTTCTGCTTGCTTCCCATTGACTCACCAGCAAGACATATCAACAGAGAACTTGGAGCCAAGGCATCAGTGAGAAAAGGGTGAAATGGAATTATTGGTTTCTTCATCCTTTGAAGTGAGCTGTAGCTCATGAAAGCTTATGCTCAAATAAATTTGTTAGTCTCTAAGGTGCCATAAGTACTCCTTTTCTTTTTGCGAATACAGACTAACATGGCTGCTACTCTGAAACAAACACTTGAGTACATTAAATTGATGTGGCTTGTCAGAGAACTGAATAGCAGGAGCTGGTCAAAATAGCGTAGTCAACACTCTTCCAATTAAACACCAAGGATGTCTCTGGTACATAGGTGCTGTGGTGCTGCCACACCCCCTGGCTTGAGGCGGTTTCCATCAAATACAGGGTTTACAGTTTTGTTCAATAGCTCTCAGCACCCACTCTGTTTGGTATCCGGTTTCCACGGCCAGAACTTGAGAGCATTGGAAAGGCAACATGCTGGTCCTGGAGAAGACGAACAGTCCTTAAGTCTCTCAACAGTGTTCCTTCCATCTGTCTAAGGAGTAGTATTCAGGGGTTTCAAGGAAAGCCCCACCTTATCCACCTCAGGCTGAAGGAAGGTAGCCACGATGCAGGCCTCAACAAAGGGAAGAAAAAAGTTTAGGCATAACGGAGTTTTATTAGGGCTTCAGTGAAGTAGGGAGAATGCCCAATGATTAAAAGTGAAGCCAGAAGAGTCACCTCAACAGTGATCTTCAAATGCTGTGCTGGTTTAAATAGAAATAATTCTGTTTTTTGTCCAGAGCACTGACTTCCTACATTATGACACGTTCAGTAGCCTCCATCATGTACTATATCACATTAATGTTTTTAAATATCATATAAGTCAATAGTTGGTGACACTTAACTGAAAGAAGTACTAATTCTGTTACTGTACACTGAAGAATACACACAAAAATCCTTTATTTGATAATTAAGATCTTTTTGGACAAAAATAAGGTCTGACACAGACAGCTGAATTTCTTAAATTATCCATTTTTAAATTAATTTTGACTCATAAACTGACCAGCTACTTATAACTTCTCAGAAAAATTATTCTTTACTTGAAGAGTGAATGCATTTGTCAAGGGGCAGTTAGACTGCATTCTTCATACATAGGAAAGTGAGTGAATCCCTGCTTTAAGTGCAAAACACATCTCAGCCTTAACTGTGAAACAGAAACTAGAGATTCTACAACATTTGTGACGTACCAGGGTACAGACCCGACTAATGAGGAGCTGTGTCACACCTACCCTGTAACCTGGTGCCTTTACAATGCCTTGTTGCTCACAAACAGCCTTCAGCAAATAAGTCATTCCCAGCTATGTTTGTGTGTGAGCTGCAGCTAGCCAGCCACACCTTGGCTCTTACCAGCTATAAAAATTACCACAGGGTGACCCCCAATACACTACCAGTCCCAATCCCCCAGAAATGTATGTCCTGGACAGTATGACTATATTAAGTCCATTATTCCTTTAAAGGAATAATATGCACACAACTTGTTACCCCAAATGGAGTTACCCAGGCACTTCAACTTAAACACACTGGATTAGGTAAAACAAAAAATATATTTATTAACTACAAAGAGAAAGATTTCAAGTGAGTGCAATTAATGAGGCATACAAGTCAGAAAGGGTTACAAAAAAAATAAAGATAAAATGCTTACCGATGCCTAACTTAACAAACTCTATTAGATTCAAAGCAAAGTTTTCTCACCATATTCTGTCAGCAGTCTTACTGACCAAACTCTCCAAACTGACCAAATTCTTCCTCCAGAGTCCGACGACTGCTTCCTTTGTCTCTTCAGGTGTAGTAAAAGCAATAGGCAGGGAGAGAGGTGGGGGGTCCTTTGGGGTGTTTGTCCCTCCATTTTATAGTTTCAGTCCCCAAATTGAAAAACATTTTCAGCCAAAGAGTCTATGTGGAAGGATAATGGCTGCTGGGTTTTTTCATCTCTTTGAACTTCCTTCGTTTTCCTTTCTGATTGACGAGTCTCTTTATTGACTAAATGCAAATTATGCAGAGCACACATTCCTTTTTTATGACAGTCCTGGTATCTGCCTGGACAAGGCTGTGGGGTTGAAACATATTAATAATATCATATAGGGGAATCTTATAACTTTACATACAATGTTACCAATCATGTTTTACCAGGACAATATTGTCCGGCAAATTGTGAGTTTTCAAATGATGCCTTACAAGGCATACTTTGTAGAAAGATTATTACAATAGTGTGTAGGGTGTGAACCAGGGGTGTATTCTGTCACAACACTAGACTACAAGACTGTGTGTGTCTGAGAGAGAGAGAGCATTTGGGGCCAAAATGTTCAAACTTGGGTGCAAAAATTAGGCCTCTAAATCCATTTTTAGTCACATGGACAATTGTCCTGATTTTCAGAGATGGTGATGATCACCCACAGTTCCCAACAAGTTCGAACTGAAAGCAATGGGAGCTTCAAGGGTTAGCACCTTTGAAAACCAGGCTACTTATTGAAGGCCCTGATCCAGTGAAGCACATACTTAACTTTAATCATGTGAGTAGTTTCAATGAAGTCACTCAAGTTTGAAAATATTAGCCTGCATATGTTTGTGAGAAGGCAGTTTTGCTTTTATATACTTTTCTGTTGCATTAATAGATGCAAATAGTATCTCATAAATGAATATAACTACTAGAGAGAACACTAAGAGTGGGATTTTCAAAGCAACCAAGTTAGGTCCCATTGAATTTCACTGGGGTCTGGACAACGAACTCCCTTAGTCTCCTCTTGAAACCCTGGTCTCAAGCACAATAAGCAGTCTGCTACAAGATGAGTTTCAGATAAAATGAAACCAGCAATGGAATCAATAACTTCTGAAGTAGCAGAATGTGAGCACTGTAATACTTCTAGTTATTATGATGCACTAAATTAACTAATAAAGAATTACTTTTACCTTAAAAATACTTGTATGTACAGTATATTTGGCCAAATCCTCAATCCATTGAAATCAATGACAAAATTTCCACTGACTTAAATGGGAGCTTGTTTTGGTTGTTTATGCACATGTTAAATTGGATATTTAACATCCATGCCATCTGAGATGGTGGGAGAAAAACTAAGCCCATTAACCGTTATGATTTGTTTTAAACAAAAAGAACATCTTCCTCAGGGAGGGAGGGTGGAGGGAAGTGAATGTACAGTTTAAGAATGAAGAACTCTTAGGTTTAGTAGTAAGAATTAATGGGTGAGACTCACATTCTCAGAGAGCAGGAGGGGAAATGAACTAACTATAATTTCTGTGTCCTTAATCTAAAGAAAATTCATGAGGTGCTTATTTGTGATATAAAATTAATCCTGCTTACTTAAAAGGATCTTGATAACTCACTTGTGGTTTCTCACTTGAATTATGAAATCTGTGCCTTATGGAATAAATTCATACTCACAGATGCTTTTTATGTATTATCTGGTTTTGTTTTTATTATGAAAATAAATCTGTGATTTTTCGAGTGCTCAGGTCTTGTCTTTTATAGATTTTTTTCTAAGTACTTACACTATTAGTATATTAAGATGAGACCATCAGTCTGTTGTGAAACCTGATGTGTTTCTTTTTATTTGCTGCTGACGTCCCATTCCGCACAATATTAGTAATCCCTTTCTATGCCAAAGCCACAGTGACAGTTGCAATAATGAATATTTGCTGCAGGCATTGGTATGAAAATAGCACAGCGCTGCAAGCCAGCGTCACCAGAAATAATTCTTTCATGTTTGTACTTTGAATGAATTTCAGGCTTGATTTTAGGTTATATATTATTGAAATAGCTCTTAAAGAATTGTCATAATACATTGTTAATAGATGCTGATTCGGTCTTCAAGCAATTGCCAATTAAAATGACTGATTGCTGGCATTTAAAATCCTTTATACATTTAATGCAGCTCCCTGTATTGAGGGCACCAATTTGCATGCAGAGAGCAGAAACTTAACATATTCAAAGATCTGAATATTGGTTCACTTGGAAGAATGGTGGGAAGGGGATTTTAGTTTCCTCTTTTTAAACTGACTTGACAGATTTTAGTACGTTTCTACCTTAATCCTTTACAGAACCTTCTAAAGTCTACATGAGTATAGTTGTCTTTTCGCTTTAGACTTTGCATGACTTTTGACCGTAAACTAAAGTGTTCTTTGAATAGTTTTCCCTTTTATTGGTTTTCACATTATTAATAAAATTGTATAAATGGAATGTATGTTGTTATAAGAGGACAACTTATTAAAAGGTGTATGAGTAAGACGTATGGAGTGCACATTGGTGTTTGCTATATGTCACACAGCATGCTGGTGGCATTTGGCTTGTTTAGTTAAATGCATGTATAGGTTCTTGCTTTGAAGCATATATATTAAAATGAACTCAAATAGAGTAAGAGTTGACAGTATTTCCTTTTTCAGTTCAAGCTAATTACATGGTGAAATGCAAATCAACAAACATATAGGAGGTCAGATATTCAGGCAGAGTTAAAACTGTAGATGTTTCACTAGGAGAGAGCTGAAGCACTGGAATGGGTTACCCAGGGAGGTGGTGGAATCTTCATCCTTAGAGGTTTTTAAGGCCCGGCTTAAAGCCCTGGCGGGGATGATTTAGTTGTGGTTGGTCCTGCTTTGAGCCAGGGGTTGGACTAGATGACCTCCTGACGTCTCTTCCAACCCTAATCTTCCATGATTCTATGATTTAAGCATTTCCGTGCAGAGAATATGCCTTAAGAAATGTTGTTCTATGTAAGTTTTGTTTTTTCTGTTACTATATTATGTATCTGACTTTCTTTAAATCAATAAAAAGCATTGCCTAGTACCACTGTCTCACAGTTTTGGGATGACGACACTGAAGTTTTAAAGTAGTGGGAAACATTGATGAGAATAGTTTTTAATTAGAATAATTTTGCTGCAGTAGTATTCAATAGAAGGAAAGCCAACATCAACACCTGAAGGATGAACAGGCTGGTAAATATTCATCACCTATATCGTCCACAGATACCACCAAAATACAGCACATATTTATAAGTTCTAAGCACTCCTAAGAGTCAGGATGTAATATCATTCTCAAAAGAACTGCATCCTGGAACATGTCTTACCCAGCGAGGTCACCCACATGAGTATCATTATTCAGAGGTGAAATTAAAAGAAAAATATGGCAGCTCTCATATCAACCAAGTGTTATGGCATGTAGCATAATACATTGTCCTGGTCATGGTCTAAGCAGAACATTTTTTCCCTAGATGATATTGGATGTGGGCATCAACTTAATGTGCTTAAGGAGAAGTAAAATCCTGTGTCATAGGATATGACACCAGCTACCTTGCTTAGCGCTAATTTTTTAAAGCAAGTTACCAAGGCTATTTCAAAAGAAAACTATGTATTTTAGACAACCATGAATTTCCCAAGAAAAATTTGAACAAGGTCTTTTTTTGGGTTTGTCCATAAAATTGTGCTCTACTAGGTGCTCTTTTCCCATCTCAGAAAAGCAGTACCAAAGTATGGCACAGGTGTGTAAAGTATCCACTTTACAAACCCAAGAAATTTTGATATTGATTTTCTGGAAATAATAAAGACAGGGCATGTATAGAGGAAATATATCTGTCTATCTATTATGTCCCCATACATTGAGATCTATGAGGCCAGTAGCACCTGTTTTACCTATGCAATAAGTGGCACCAAGAAAAGGTTACGAATGGGGAGAATTGTGACATGAGAAGTTGCATGCTTCATTTTCTCCTTCCTTTCTTCACTCTCATCCTTTTTCTTTTGAACAGCTCATTTCTGAGTTTTCCCATTGTAATATAAGAGGGAAGCCACCTCATCCTTTCTCTCCCTGCTTGTTATCCTTTGGAATTGATGTGCACACTGCAGTGTCCTTGGTTAAAATATGAGTCTGCAGGATGTGGGAATGAGCAGACACACACATATTTTTTCCAAACAATATGATAGTTACATTCATAGCTATAATATTAAGGTTAATATTTTAAATAATTTAGAGTCAGAAAATACAAAATGTAGGGCCTATTCCTTACAACTGTGAAAACTGGGAGTATTGCTTACTGCCAGCCATAGTCCGACTGATGTCAATGCAACTACACTCAAAACAGAAAACCAAAAGCCTTCACTGGATAGTAAGCCTTTGCAGGATCTGTCTAAATTTATATTAACCTTAACATGTTACAATGCACACATAAGACCCAGTTTTGCTTCCTGATATATTTGCTCAGCTCTCATTTAAGTTATTTAGAGCTGTGATTGCATCACTGAGCCCAAAATTACACCCATTGTATAATAAAGTTCACAAGTAACAGGATAATTAGTCCAACGAAATGTGCCATATAAGCAATGTAAATGAAATAAGGTGGCAACTAGAACCTTAACATTTGCATTTCTTGATATTTCAGCTTTTAAAAATGTAACTTTACTGTTACATGAATTGAGGATTGTTTAGTTAATTTATCTTAGGTAAGAAGGAAAGGAATGGGATTGAGAGCCTGATCTTAAGCCTTTTGAAGTGAATGGGAGTCTTTCTGTTGACTTCATTGACATTCATGTATATGTGTACTTCCGTAGTTGCATAATCAGCATTAAAATAGCAATTACTTCTACAGTATGTAGGTAATGTGACAGGGTTGGGCCAGATGGCTACAGGAGAGTGATAGAAGGCAGATATATTAGCCCCAGGTTAAGTAGGTCCCTTTTCCCTGGGTAAGGTAACAGGGAAGGTTCCAGAACAATCAGGAACTTTCTGGAAACAACTAGGGCAGACAGGCTGATTAGAACACCTGCAGCCAATCAAGAAGCTGCTAGAATCAATTAAGGCAGGCTAATCAGGGCACCTGGGTTTAAAAAGGAGCTCACTTCAGTTTGTGGTGTGTGCGAGGAGCTGGGAGCAAGAAGCTGAGAGTGAGAAGGCATGCTGCTGAAGGACTGAGAAGCAGAAGCAGAAGCACTATCAGACATCAGGAGGAAGGTCCTGTGGTGAGAATAAAGAAGGTGTTGGGAGGAGGCCATGGGGAAATAGCCCAGGGAGTTGTAGCTGTTGAACAGCTGTTACAGGAGCCACTGTAAACAGCTGCAATCCATAGGACCCTGGGCTGGAACCCGGAGTAGAGGGCAGGCCCAGGTTCCCCCATCCCTCCATCCCCACAACTCCCTACTTGATACCGGAGGAGTTGAACTGGACTGTGGGTTCCACCAGAGGGGAAGGTCCCTGGCCTGTTCCCCAATCCACTAGGTGGATCAGCAGAAACTGTGGGGATTGTTCTTCTTCGTTTCCCCATGCTGGCTAGTGATGAGGCTAACTGAGTGAACGGCAGATTTGAGCCAAACTGCCAAAAGTGGCCAAACTGAGGGCTACCATGAACCTCTGAGGCGAGAAAATCCGCCAATAAGCTCGGGACCCACCAAGGCAGAGGAGGAACTTTGTCACAGTAAATATGTATTGATAAACATAGTGAAATATGTATTTACCCTGTTCCATAATTCCATAAATAGAGTAACACTAAAACTATTTACAAAATTGCAAAACCCTTTTCTTTTAAAAAAAAAAAAAAAAAAGTACAATCCCTTTTGATTTTTTTAACTTGATCTGAAGACTAGACCTCAATGAAGACTAACTAGCTGAAAAGCTTAAACTTTTATAGTTGAGCCATGTTTTCCAATTAATTTAAATGTGTATAAAAACCTCCAAAACAAAACAAAACTTGCACACGCCACCACCACCACAAACATTTACAGCAGGAAAAGGTAACTTTCATCACCCTTCAATAGCACAAAAATGGGCTAATAGATTTTATTCAAACATTCCAAAAATATTCATCTTTACATTTGAAAACAGAGACTATAATTGAGATCTCAATGTAACCCTATAAAAGCATCCTGTATCCATGTAAAAGCAGAGATACTATGCTGTGAGTAAGACTATTTTAGATTTATTTCTGGCCTGACTGAAACCAGAGCCTGCTTCTGAAGTTTTTTCAGCCTACTGATTAGACCTAAGACATTCAAATAACCTTTGAATACCCAGTTGCAATTCTGTATATGTAACCAAATCTTTGCACCTTTTGGAGCTTACCCATAATTAGACTGAAGGTATACAAAAGAGCCAAACAGCTTGTGTCATTGTTTACAAATATGGTAACAGCTCCTGAAATGGAACTACATGTAATATGTACTATGACATAATATACATAATTTGTATGGGTGTTCCTTCTAAGCCTCCTACACAGGGTAATCTGTATATATGAAACTACTTTCCAGCTTTTGGAATAGCTCATTCCTAGTACACAAATATGATGTCACCCAAGTTACATTTTTCTCTATCCACATGCATTCAACACACTGGTGCTAAATATATCATACTATCCATATATATATATATATATATATATATATATATATATATATATATATATATATATAAAATATTTCTTAATTTACTTAGTAGGGCTGTCAATCCCAGTTAACTCACGTGATTAACTAAAAACATTCATTGTGATTAAAAAAAATCACAATTAATCGCACTGATAACAATAGAATACCAATAGAAATTTATTAAATGTTTTTGGATGTTTTTCTTTATTTTAATATTGATTTCAATTACAACACAGAATACAAAGTGCAGAGTGCTCACTTTATATTATTATTTTTGATTACAAATATTTGCACTGTAAACATGATAAACAAAAGAAATGGTATTTTTCAATTCACCTCATATAAGTACTGAATTACAATCTCTTTACCGTGAAAGTGTAACTTATAAATGCAGAATTTTGTTTGGTTACATAACTGCACTCAAAAACAAAACAATGTAAAACTTTAGAGCCTACAAGTCCACACCGTCCTACTTCTTATTCTGCCAGTCGCTAAGACTAACAAATTTGTTTACATTGATGGGAGATAATGCTGCCTGCTTCTTATTTACAATGTCACCTGAAAGTGAGAATAAGCATTCGCCTGCCACTTTTTTAGCCAGCGTTGAATGGTATTTACATGCCAGATATGCTAAACATTTGTATGCCCCTTCCATGTTTCAGCCACCATTCCAGAGGACATGCTTCCATGCTGATGATGCTCATTAAAAAAATAATGCGACAATTAAATTTGTGACTGTACTCCTTGCGGGAGAATTGTATGTTTCCTGCTCTGGTTTACCTGCATTCTGCATATATTTCATGTTATAGCAGATCTCGGATGATGACCCAGGACATGTTCATTTTAAGAACACTTTCACAGCAGATTTGACAAAACGCAAAGTAGATACTGATGTGGATTTCTAAAAATAGCTACTCGACCCAAGGTTTAAGAATCTGAAGTACCATCCAAAATCTGAGTGCATGCTTTTAGAAGTCTTAAAAGAGCAACACTCTGATGCGGAAACTACAGAACCCAAACCACCCAAAAAGAAAATCAACCTTCTGATGGTGGTATCTGACTCAGATGATGAAAATCAACATGCGTCAGTCCACACTTTTGCTTTGCATTGTTATCAAGCAGATCCCAGCAGCAGCATGGACACATGTCCTCTGGGATGGTGGTTGAAGCATGAAGGGACATATGACTTTTCAGTACATCTAGCATGTAAATATCTTGCAGTGCCAGCCACAACAATGCCATGCGAATGTCTGTTCTCACTTTCAGGTGACATTGTAAACAAGAAGCAGGCAGCATTATCTCCTGCAAATTGTAACAAACTTTGTTTGTCTGAATGATGGGCTGACCAAGAAGTAGGACTGACTGGACTTGTAGGCTCTAAAGTTTTACATTGTTTTATTTTTAATGCAGTTTTTTTGTACATAATTCTACATTTGTAAGTTCAACTTTCATGATAAAGAGATTGCATGACAGTACTTGTATTAGGTGAATTGAAAAATACATTTTTGGTTTTTATAGTGCAAATATTTGTAATAAAAAATAAAGTGAGCATTATACACGTTGTATTCTGGGTTGTAATTGAAATTAATATATTTGAAAATGTAGTAAATATCCAAAAATATTTAAAATAAATGGTATTCTATTGTTGTTTAATAGCACAATTAATTTTTGGTACTTAGCATTTTAAAATCTTATTTCTAATATAAAGTAAAATTTGAAAACATTAAGCCATGTTAGCACAATGAATTAAAGAACTGGAAGAAGGTAAGAAGAAAGGAGACAAGGAGCTTTAAGACAAGAGGAGGCTATTTTCTCTCTCCTTATTTACCACTCTCTGTGCCTTCTCTGGGACTACAAGCGTGACTGCTCTCAATGATTATATCTCCTGCCTCTAAAGGCAAATTTTTGTTTCAACTCTAATGTTGTTAAATTTGATAGTCTCCCTGCATGGACAGGTGACCTACACTTTAATCATGCTGAAACTATTAGAATAAAAATCCAAAAAGGAGAGAGAAAGGAGAGAAGATTAATAAATTCATAGAGATTACAGATGAATAGGACCATCTAGTCCACTACATTGCTAATGCAGGAATGTCCCCTACAATACATCTTTATTCAGTCTAGTTTTAAAAATTCCAAGAAATAATGCCTGTACTCCATCCCTTGCAAAACTAACCCCCTGGCTCAATGTCCTTATTAAGGACATTTTCTTGATGTGTAGTCTGTTTCATTCCATGACACTTTCACCCTGGAGGATGTATTAACATGTAACATAAAAGTCTTACCAGTATGGGGGCCCGCTTCGGGTCCCCAGATGGGGTGGGGCCTCGGGCGGAAGGGGTGGGGCTGATGGTGTTTGGTACTTGTGGGCTCCGGTGGTGATTTAAAGGGCCTGCTGTGGTAGTTGTGGTGGCAGCCGGGAACCCCAGGCCCTTTTAAATCACTGGTACCCGAGGCAGCTGCCCCTTTTGTTCCCCTCTCTCGGTGACCCTCAGTGGGGCAAAAGGGGCAATGACATTAGCACTTTAATGTCGGCTGGGTATGGGCCCGTACCGGCAGCCACTTCTTACCGGTATGCCGTACTGGCCCACTTTCACCTCTGACATCCCCACACCATCCTTAACCATTCCTCCCCTGTTTTTGTGTTTCTGTTGTTAAAATACTCATTAACAGTTATCATTCAATTAGTTTGTGTGTTGCCAAGGTTTTTTTTTTACGTTTTCTCATAAATCATTCTCTTTGCCCCCTTAATCATATATATATATATATATATATATATATATATTGCTCTTCTTTAAATTCACTATAATTTGTTCATGCATTTCAGGTATGTGAAGGACTATAAACTAAAGTATTTTAAGCACTGTTGCTCCATGGATATATCAGGCCAGATTCTGCCGTCCTTACTCATGCGAGGTACTCATTCCAGGAGCAGTCTCAATGAAGTCAAAATGGCTTCTAATGGAGGAAGGTGCTACCCAACATAAGTAAATATAGCTAAGTCTGACTATTGGGCACAAATTCAGCAACCATGCCTGGAAAAGCACTTTCAGGAAAGCACTTAGGCACAAACTTAATTTTAAGCACACATTTGAGTTCTACTGAAGTTAAGCACATGCTGATGTGTTTTTCTGATTCAAGGCCATGGAGAGGAACTAGCCCCACCCTATTCCATGATCTGTTATGCAATCTACAAATGGCATTGCCTTGTTTTGCCACCATATTTTACTTCAATGTCATTTCTTATTTGTGGTCCAGCTTGATCCTTATATATTATAATAACAAGCTTGTTACCAAAGTTATACAGTATTTCATGGCTAGGATGTAATTGGAGGGGTTTTTCATAGTGACAGTAGGATATAATCGGGTTATGTTTTAAATCTGTAAAACCACAGTCACAAAATAACTATTTCAGAATGTAAATAACAAATCCCACCTTTTACATTATTTTAACCCTTAGGACTGCAAATGGACTAAAGTCAACTGTGTTCTGATTGGCTGGGCTATCTCTAATGTCACAATTTTACCATCTCACTGTCTATAATCATTTGTAAATCAAAGTCTAGGTTTTTTAAACATTATCTGCCACCTTTTACTCCAGTAATTGATTCAATAATACTCAGAATCTCATTGTAAAAAATAAATATACAGGAGGTTATATGGACACTTTGTATATGATTTTAATAAATACATTTTTTCTTGTGATATTCTTCAAAAATATATCAGTAAAGGAAAAATATAAAACCACACATTTCTGCATTCTGATGCTATCACAAAATACTATAATTGAGTTTTATTTCATTATTATAATGATGTCTACAGAATATATGTTGATTGTATCTTTAATTTTAGTTTATTATATTTGTAATTGAGGCAAAAGAGTCTCTAGATGAGGATAGGTGCTTCTTTATATGGGAAATTTCTAAATAATTAAAAATATATGTGTCGCATTGTGTACGATAGTTATACACACATTTTTTCTAAAGAAATTGAGTGCGTTTCTACAGCTCTATGAAAAATATAAAACCCTGTAAGTAATTACTGTTATTAATCTATTATCTTTGGCTAAGATCAAGAGTAATATCAGTGTAATATTTTGTCTTTATCTGACTCATTTCAGAACCACACATTTTTTAAAAATAGTAGAGAACATTAAAAGATGATAATAAATAACACATAGCAGTTATGGAACTTTATCAAGCTCAAAGGACTGTGTACAAATATTAACTGACTAATTTACTAATAAATGATATCACCTCTTTTAAGGGATTAGCCTTCATTTGTTGGGGAATGGTATCAATGGTCTAATATGCCTTTTCAGTTTAAGAAAGTTGTACCCAGTAAGTGTTTGTATTATACAGGGGGACATATGTGTGGTGTTTCAATATAGCACTGTATTTTGCAAATGTACTCTAGTAATAAGAAAAAGGTCACATTCAGTTGATTATCATTAGTCAAAGTTTTGTCAAAATATTATGCATCTCTTTGTAGGTGCAACATTAACATTCCCAGTGAAAAAGGTCAGTACGTGTATTATGTTTCCATCTCCTTCTTATTTTGACTGCAGATCTTACCACTGGGACACCAGCAATATCAACAACAACAGTGGAAATTCGGAAAAGCAGTGTTATGACAACTGAGATCACCTCTAAAGTGGAAAAAATCCCCACAACAGCTACTAGCAGCAACACATGCCCTTCTGTGGAGACTGAGGAAGAAAAGGCAAAAAGGCTGCTTTACTGTTCACTATGCAAGGTTGCTGTCAACTCCACCTCGCAGCTGGAGGCGCACAACAGTGGTGAGATATAGCAGTTTCTTTTCTGTCTCAAGAGCTCTGCAATTATCTTCCTCTGAATAGATTAGATCTCTTCCATCAGGGCTGGCAGAAAACTGGCAATTACATGGAATTCATTAACTATTAAAGAATAAAAATGACAAGCAAAGAATCTTTCATACGGGGAAAAAAGAAAATCTAGTGCGTGCAAGTTACCAGTTTTCTTAAATTTCACTTTTCATTGATTCCAAACATGGTGCTAAGTAACAGCTTATACTCTGTTACTCTGACTGCCAGAAGCTAGAACTAGACGACAGGACATGGATCATGGGATAATTGCGCTGTTCTGTTCGTTTCCTCTGAAGCATTTAGCACTTGCCAGTGTCAGAAGACAGGATACTGGGCTAGCTGGACCATTGGTCTGATCCAGTATGGCCGTTCTTACCTTTGGTGGTCAGAATTTGCATACTTTCATTTATGTCAAATAGCAAAGAGTTTGGTATAAAATATAACAAATTATACTGAAATAGAAGGCATCAGCCAATCAAAATGAAAAGATCAGAGATCAAATTTCTTGCGGAGCAATAATTTTTGGTAACCATACAGAATAAAAAAAAATTCCTGCAATAAATTGGCTGATGATGGCTACTGCTTGGCAACTAGTGACTGTCTTTCCCATAGATTTAACACTTTCTTGCCACTGGTGTTAGTAGTGTTGGAGAGCCTTGGTGTAGACAGGCCATCATCTGTTGCTACCATGTTAAACACCATTTTGATTCGACTTGTTGTGAGCAGGGTTAAGGATTCTGGTGTCAGCAGCCAGAATCTTGTCTGTAATAGAGCTCCGAACATTGCTAGCATCAGTGGGACATTTTGAAAGCATTCCCTAATGTAGACAAGGCTGGAAAATCAAGACCTTAGAAGATAGTCAAGAATAGACTTGAAGAAGAGAGAGAAAGCTAAACTTAGGGCCTGAAACATAACATAGCGACAGAGATTACTCAGTGTTGACCTATGAGCTTGTCTAATGTCTCATGAGTGATCTTAAGCTTGCTATAAGTAGAATGACACTATATGGGTATAGCATTGACAGGTGTGTATTTCATACTAATTTGGAAGACACAGATGGACAAGTAGGTAAACATAAGTAAAGGGGTTATTAGGCTAAAGACCTTATTGTATTAGCATGAGACTCTGTGGGATTAGTTAGAGTAAAGACTGGGTTTTAGCTGAAATATTATAGGCCTAAAATGATGTAAGGTCTTAAATTGAAATCCAAAAAAGATAACCTTGGCATGGTGCAATGTTCATTTAAACTGAAAAGAATGTGCTGATTTATTGTTTCTGATGGCGAAAAGAAGTTTGAATAGTTTTAAATATTATGGGTCAGATCTTCAACTAGTTTAGATTGGTATGGCTCCATTGAAGTCAATGTAGTTATATCAATTCAACGTCAGATCAAGATCCAAACTTGTGTGTTTATCGCAATAGAAAGTCAAAAAATCTTCAGAATTTAGGTTACTAGGCTGCTAAAGTATATGTGTGTGTATATTAATTTTGAATAAAGATTGTCACATTATATTCACATTGAATAGTGGCTTAAACCATGAGTGGGCGCATTAAAATCAATTAGGTAAGGTGTTATTTAACATGAGTAAAGATATAACAGTCAGACCCATTATTTTTTATTTTTGTCTATATTTTTTGTTAGTAACAAATGTGAGCAATGTCCATATTTCTCTTATGTTTTGGTTTCTGTCGCAGGCCCTTAAAATCCTTAGATTGCTGCCTGGAACTTGTGCTCTGTCTGAGTTATTTATTTTTTTGGATCTTTCAGGATTTGGGAACTGATTATTTAATTGCAGATTGAAGTTTCTGCGACTTAAAATGTACTGTTTATCATCCTCATCACAGAAGCCTACAAATCACTTGCAACAACATCTTTAATAGCTAAATCACAGTTCATGTCTTATTAGCAGCAGGCGTTAATGAAAGAAGTCACACCTATTTAACTTCACCTCAGGACATCCTGAACATGCCATTATTTATTGGTGGTAGCTGCTTGTTCCTGTTTTGTTGCCTAGATAGGTGCATTTAATAATTAAATTCCAGGTAATGATATATAAAATGTGAAATATCATTACTCTATTATCCTACTGATATAGGCAATATGGACATGTTGCAAAGAAAACACATTGGCCAAAACTGAGATGTTATAGATATAGATATAGATATATAATATATATTTAAAAGTTGAAATAATAAAATGCAATCAACTTACCCAAAATATGTGTTTTCTATTTGGAATCTCTCCAGGGACTAAGCACAAAACTATGTTGGAAGCTCGGAATGGAAGTGGAACTATTAAAGCCTTTCCCCGGGCAGGCGTCAAAGGCAAGGGACCTGTTAATAAAGGAAACACAGGCCTACAAAACAAAACATTTCACTGTGAAATTTGCGATGTGCACGTAAACTCTGAGACACAACTTAAACAGGTACTTAAACAGCTTGGACAACACTGAATCCTTGACTCTGCCTTGTTTTCATAAGGGTGAAGTACCTGCGCATTTAGCATGTGTCAATGTGATGAGAATTCATATCTAAATGGAGCTTGCTGCTTTTGCCCTTTGTACTTGGGCTTGTGTTCTGTGTGTTTGTTTTTGGTATGATTTTCCATCGGATAAAGTACAATTCCTCAAAAACTGCTGATTATATATATATTTTAAAACTGTTATAGAATCTTTCTCTAAACTACAATGTTACAAGTGTCTTTAGACTACCATTATTGTCATGGCTTAATAAACCATGTCATTTTGTGTGCTGTGTGATATTTGTATTCACGAAAATGTAGGTGTATGTGGAGAGAGTCTTTTTATAGAATGCTGAAAAACCTTCTTAGCAATGTGGGCTGTTTTTATCAGTGTTCCTCTGCAGCCAGTAAGCCTCACCTCTAAATTGCAACTACTCTAAGTTAGAGTCAATCATTCTCTCTCAGATGAACAAAGCCATTGTTCTGAAAAACACTTAGTTACTTTATGTGCCTTTTGGAATTGAAACCTTGTTATGAAAAGTATGGAGAGAAATACTCTGATGGACTACATTTGTACCTATCTTACATTTTCAGGAAAAAAAGTTCCTTTCCTTGTTTATCTTACTCGCAATAACTCTTTTCAGAAAAAAAAAAGTTCTAGAAAAAAACAATTCTTATCATCTAATGCTCCATAAAATTTGTACAGAAAATTACAGTACATTCTAATAGATTTTATGTATAGGCTCTGCATTAATATGGTTTTATTTTTAATTGATGATCACTCAGCATTCTGTGTGGCAGTCTTTCAGGTGAAATCTTGAAAGCTCCTGTCTGTCCTACATGGACATTAAAAGTCTCATGGCACTTTGTTTCTTGGTAGGGGATGCCCCTGGGTTCTCCCATATCTGTTGTGCAGCAGTTGGCTGCATTTCACAGATGCTTTAAAGTGTAACTTTTCAAAAATCCCAAACTTTGCTCCCATGAAGTCAGCAGTGCTAAAACTCCCACTTGACTTCAATAGGAGTAGACTAAGACCATGGCTGGGTACTTCTGAAAATGTCACCCAAACACATGAAGCAGTAAAAGCTCCTGCAAGTTGAAATACATCTAAATGGTTATTAATTATTGCTTTGTTTTATTTTAATCAAATTAATACTATTGTGGACAGCAATAGTCTTCAGGATTGGGGTATGCCTGTCGAAAGGCAGGAGTTGAAGTGAACTATTAATAATGTGATAAGAAAAGGAGTACTTGTGGCACCTTAGAGACTAACATTTATTAGAGCATAAGCTTTCGTGAGCTACAGCTCACTTCATCGGATGCAAATGCATCCGATGAAGTGAGCTGTAGCTCACGAAAGCTTATGCTCTAATAAATTTGTTAGTCTCTAAGGTGCCACAAGTATTCCTTTTCTTTTTGCGAATACAGACTAACACGGCTGCTACTCTGAAACCTGTAATAATGTGATACTGATTGAAAGAAGGTAATTTGTAATATCCCTTTTTTAACAGCACATAAGTAGTAGAAGGCACAAAGATCGAGCTGCTGGGAAACCCCCTAAACCTAAATATAGTCCTTACAACAAACTCCAAAAGGGAGCACATCCGCTTGGGGTAAGCAAATAATTTTCTCTTCCATGATGTCCTACTGAGAAGGATTTTCAGAAAACATCACTGGGAACAGTGTGCAAAAGTTGAATGACAGAGTGGAGTCCAGGGTGTGCGCATGCTGCGGGATGTAGCACAGAATCTAGGTTTGAGCATATTCCTAAATCTGTTGCTTACATCCCTTGGGGCAGCTCAAATGCATCCTAGAGGTGAGGAATGTCAGTTCTCAGTAGTAGATGGAGGTGGAAAGTAGGAAGTGATAGTTCACTGTACAACTGAAGACAATTGGAGTCTTTCTATTAACTTCAGTGGGCATTTGATTAAGTTCCATAAGCACCCTTCTTGGAGTGCTGTAGATGATCTCCCAACATGGCTCCATTATAAAGGTCATTAGAAAGAAAGATCCCCAGAATGATAAGGGCTGCAAAGATCCTATCTCCACCTTCTACAGTGAATGCCCAAGAGTTTAATGCTCAGATTGCTGGACAGGATCCACCATAAAACACACGTTTTATTTACATTTATTCTAATTTTGTATTTATTAAAATTACCTAGATAAAATTAAACATAGTCAACAAACTATTGTTTTATCTTGTGAAATTTCAAGCCTGGGCTGGTCACATTCCCCTCCCACGGGAGAAACTATTTGAGGCCCAGATCTTGTTAACTTCAAAGACTTTGGCCAAAGGAAAAGTAATACATATTTGCATTTAATAAAATCTACCTAGTGTCTTGCGTTAGTAATAAAATACTCTAGCTCCCTGGTGGGATAGTGGTGTGTAATATAACATCCATTTATCTATCTGCCTGGGAATTCTTTATAGAGCATTGCGCTGTGTAATGCAATAAAATTTTTCACTGAGATTTATTATTCTAGTATTTGATGCGAGCTCTTAACAAATCCCTGTTGTTATACGTACCAGTCACTTGTTCGTGAGCTGCAGTGTACACTTGCTGCAGTGAGGCAGAACTTGGGGACTTTATCTCCAAAACCACCGTTCACTACCAGTTGAGCCAAAGAGGAGGCTCCTTCAGTGGCCTCTATCGATGAGCCTTTAATCCTCAGCCATTAACCCACCAGAAAATTTCAGGACCCCAATATGTACAAACCTATAGAAAATAGAATATATAACAAGAAAAGTAAGATCTGGATTAGCAAATGATGGAAAGAATTATTGCATTATTATTATTTATTACATTATTTACTGATGTATATTATGGAAGCACCTAGGAATAATCCCAAACAAGGATCAGGGCTCCGTTGTGCTTGGTGCTGTACAGAAGAGTAACAAAGACAATCCCATCCCAAGAGCTCACAGTCTACATGCCAGACAGGACCCAACAGCTGGATGTAAGAGGCAAAGGAAGTGGGATGGGTGGATGAGGTAGTAGTAAACAAGCACAAGTTAGCAGAGATGCAGAAGTCCTAGCTTGCTACTATGACTTACTTACTAGGTTAAAAGAGGGGTTTTTAAGGGATGGTTGGCTGTTTTTGTTTTGTTTTCGTTCCGCAAAATAACGTGGACAATGCTGTTATTTGGAATTCAAATGCAATAAACAAAAAGCCAGAAATTCACTGATCTTCCTTTGAATATAAATGTTTTTGATGAGCTCTAAAGCTGATTAACTTTCTTTTCTCAACATTTTAGTTTTTTGGGTCACTTAGTTGCTCTGCCTCAGTTTATGCACACTAATAATACTTAGCTAATTCACAGGGATACCCTGAATGTTAATTAGTATTTGTAGAGCACTTTGAAAATGTATAGTGCTATATACTGTATGAACTAAGTATTACTGCTATTTCATCTCTTTTGGAAATAGAACCATAAAACCATGAACACTTCAATAAATGAATTGAAAGCCTATATAGTTTCAATAGAATATTAGCTCTTAAACTTTTCAAACAATCAGAGCACCATGCTGCACCTTCTACATCAACAGTATCCTAAGGGGATTTTTTACTCTTTTCCCAGTAGCAGAAATACACCAGAGTCACCAACAGCTTTGCTTCATTCATGGTATCATAGAAGTTAGAGATGGGGAAAGACCTATTACAGTTCTGTAACTCATCTTGTTCAACATTCTACCAATGTAGTACTTGTTCCCTAATATATATTTTTCTAATGCTTGCCCAGTGTAGTTTTAAATGTTTCATACAAAGGGGCTTCACCACTTCCCTTGAGATACTATTACACAATTTAATAGGTCTCACTGTTAGGAAGTTCCAGACTACATTGGGACTCACTCTGTCCCTCTCCAAACTGATCGGTTCAGCACATAAAAAGCTAACCTGACCAAAACCCCAAGTTGTTGTGATTCATTTTCTCACTTTTCAAATCCATTTTATTATATAATAAAAGAGCTCCCATCTCAACATGATTTTTCTGATAAATTTATTCTAAATAAAGATTTTTTTAAAAAAACTATTTAATTAGAAAATAAGGAGAAAAATAAAATCATAGAAAGGGAAGTAAGGAGTTTGCACCATGACCTGCTAAAGGATGTGACATTGGGTATTTCATTGACCAAGAAGAAGACTCTGGGGTAGATTTTCATAGACACAAGAAGGAAGTTAAGTGTCCAACACCCAAAACAAATCAATGGGATTAGGTGCCTAACTTCCTTTTGTGCCTTTGAAAATTTCCCCTAAAATTCTTCAGCAAATTTGAAGCAGGTAGGGCACCAGATCTAAGACCTGTGAGCTGATAGCTGGTAGATAAAAACTGAACTTTTGGATGGTGGATAACATTGATGCACTGCACAGGTGAAATTCACTGTTGATTTATGGGACAATCCTCCTGAGTCCAAGGGGCCAAGCTGGGGCAGTGTGGTGTTATTTGAATGAACACACACACACAGACAGTCTATTGGCTGGGGTGAAATTGGCCCTATCTGTAAATGAGCAATGTCCATATTTATACCGAGATGTATACCACCGATGTACAACTTATTGAGAGAGAGAGTTGCAGCCCAGGGACACAAGGCCTGATCCAAAGTCCACTGAAGTCAACAGGAGTCTTCCACTGGCTTTGGAGGTGGCCCATATTCTCATCTCAGATTGTAGTCTCTCATAGTGGGATAGTTTATGCACATATCAAACATCAGTGCTAATACAATAAAGTGAGATCTACCCCTGAAGGGTATTTTTAATTATACTCAGATGTAGTTAAACATTTTGTACACATTGTGTGTGTTTGAAAGATGTAAATGGAAACTTTTCAAAATTATATTTGCCGTTGCCCAGTGCTGGTGCTTTAAAAACCTGTTAAAGAAAAAGCTGCAGTGTTTAGCTACAATACTACATTACAGCTCACTTAATAGTGATCACATAAAGACGTACATCAAAAAGGAATTTTCAGAACCAAGTTTTTAAGAGATCTGCCACTTTTCATTGTCTCCATAACTGTGAACAGCATCTCTCTGAGAAATGCTATTTTACCGATTCCTCTCAGCAGGAGAGCCAGTCAGATGATGTAGAATAGGGAACAGGGAATGCATCTCTCATTTGTATGCAAGACAGATCAGGAGACTTTCATAGCTATTAGGTAAAATTTGTTTATTTTTTGCAGGTGCTAATAAACAGTGGTTCACTGATTATCTTTTTATTTAAATAGAACTGACCTAGCAACAATAAAATAACTGCTTTGTAATGCATTCAAATGTGATGTGTTTTCACTAAGTTCTAGTCGGCAACATCAGACTGTCCAGATGGCTGCTTCCTCACTGATTGTCAGTTCTTTCTTATTCAATTTTTCCCTTAAATTTTGTGAAAGTTGAGGTTGCTCGGCCCCTGTCAGGAGGCTCACAACACTCACTAAACTGTTGATTTGAAATTATGTATCAAATTATAGGTTTCCATGTTAAGATGTGAAACCAAAACCAAAATAATATTGGGCTTCAGTAGCATCTACCAAAACAACATGGACGTACTCCTTCCTAATTGGAGTGTGTGATATAGCAGCTCTTTTGTTGCACAGATGCAGCTCACTTTTAGTGCCAGAAACTAGTACCACTTCTATCTATATTTTTCATATATAATCTAAGAAGAGTAACCTGTCATGTGGCTAATTTGAACAAATTCTGCTTTCTCTGTTTATTTTTTCTTTTCCTCACAGGTAAAATTAGTATTTTCAAAGGAACCTTCAAAGCCAATGGCTCCACGAATCTTACCAAACCCACTAGCAGCTGCAGCAGCAGCTGCTGCTGTGGCTGTGAATTCCCCTTTCAGTCTTCGAACAGCCCCAGCAGCTACCCTATTCCAGACTACAGCACTTCCTCCAGCACTCCTACGACCAGCTCCTGGGCCTATACGGACCGCCCATACGCCGGTGCTGTTTGCTCCTTACTGAACTCCAAACAGGAATCAATTGTACTGCAATAATTTTTCAAAACAAAAAGAAGCAAATCAAGAACATGGAACTATGCAGTGTTTATTTATAGTTTAAAGTATATATGAAGAGCCAGGACTTTTGATAGAGAATTGATAAAATTCTAAAAGAGGGAAGGGGCAGTATTTTCTCCACATGAGAGCATTCCTCTTGAATATTGACCGTTTTAGAAGTGATCTCCAGCATTGACTCACAGTGATATACAGAACTTGTGAAGCCTTTTTGACTGTGCTTTTTGGCACATATTTCCCCTGAAATGTCTTTCCTGCTTTATGAAACAACTTACAAATTTGTCTAAAGGGCATTAACTGGTTCCAATGTACATAAAATACTTTATTCTGTAGATAAAAAGAAGAAGAAGAAAAAAGATACACTGTGAATAGTAGTACCCTTACTGATCCTCCTGCCAAATCAGCAGTTACTGGGTATTTTTCTGAACAAAAGTAGTTACAATAGATGTCTTGTACAACAATAGTATTGTGTCTCTATCTATGCCACTAGGTTTATAACTGAATTGCAAAAGATAAAATGAACAAATTATCTCACTTTGTTAAATAGGCAAAATGACAATGATAATGTGGTGGTCCTAGTTAGAAAACTTTCTTTTCCTCTCCTAATAGAAAACGTTAAAGTACAGAGACATACAGTAGATCTACAGTTAAGACAAAATAAGAGATAAAGAACATTTAGTGCAAAAAATCCATATGCTGTACACTAAATAGGCAAACTTCTATCTAACTGAAAAATATGTGTACAGTGTATGTATTCAAAAGAGCTAATACTTACAGGATGGAACTAACATTAAAGGCATAAAGGTGGACAGCAAAAGTATTCTGTTTCCATGAATCACAGACCATTAGTGGTAGAACAAAGTGATGTCAAGAGTGGGTTATGCATGGTCATACCTGGCAAATGAAAACCAACTGTGAAAAACTGGCCCCATTGATGACAACAGGAGATTTGCCATTGACTTCAGAGGAGCCAGGATTTCACCCCAAGATTAGGACATATTCTTTTTATATCATACCAGTGGGACTGTCTGTGTTAAGTAGAGATCAAAACTTGTTTGTTATGGGTATGGTAATAGAAATGAATATGTTCTATGATATTATTTTCTACTGATGTTATATATATATATATATATATATATATATATAAATCTAAGCAGCAACACACCATATATGTGTTATGAGATACTTGCACATCATGGGTTTGGAGCAAATACCACCTTTAGGATCCTAATGGACCCTACATTCTGTAGCTGATCTTTGCTTCTTTACAAGGTTTTAAAGCCTTATATATTCACTATGAGGCTTAAAGGGATTGATAGTGTCCCTATAAAATAGGATTCATCAGGGGTATATATAGATATATTGTATATATATATATTAGAGTAAGAAAAATAACTTATAAACAGAAAATCTACTATATAATGTAATTATATAACCATTCCGTCTCATATGTGGGTCATTAAATAGTAACAAACAGCAGAGAAAAACATTTGGCATGTCTTGAATCTCTGATACTTGCTGCCTGCTTTTCCCTATAGGGATCTGAAAAATAGCTATTAAGATTATGGAGTGGGCTGCTGAGTCGGATGAAGCCACTCTGATGTGTAGCTCAGTGAAAAGCCTACCATACTTTTAAGACAAAGAAAAAAAATGAAACCATAATTTAAGTTCAGGTGGGGGGGTGGGGGGGATGGTTTAAAAGATTTTATAACAATGCTGTTAATATAAAATAATGGCCACGTGGGCACTACCTAAAAGTGCTTGGGGTCAACTTTAGCGGTTTGGGAGGCATCCAAACTGGGAATATGCAGCATCCTCAACTTTCAGGTTATTAGTGGGCATTCCATATACATTTTTTGAAGCTTATCTGCATATCATTTTGTTTTTTACAAAAAAAATAAAAGAGAGAAAGAAAAGGGGCTCCATGGATGGCTGCGTCCAAAGAATTCCAAAGACGTGTGTTTGTTTCTCTGTGAGGATTAATTAAAATAAGCACTTTATTAATCAGGTCTATGATTTGATCCAGTTTATCTGCCAAAGTTTTTGCCTTGAAATCAAGTTGGTTAATAGTAATCACCTTCATCAGCTATCGGACACAAATTAGATACTGTGGTGATTTCAGGACTACTTAAGTACCTGAATTGCTTTGGCCCAAGATATTCATAAATAGAAGAGAAGAGTTGAGCTCCTAATATCATATTTAGGCACCTAAATAGGTGGGATGATTTTAAAAAGTGCTCAGCACCCAGCAGCACCCAACAAGGTTACAAATGGGCCCATCTCTAAAGCCTTGGGCCTGCCGCTCCACGTATTTGCAAATCAGTCATCTCGTTTAAGTGTGTAAATATAGTTTTAGGAGCCTAACTTTGATCTCTTCTTTTTAAAATCTTGGCTTGGGTCTTTAGAATATTCAACCTATGTTTTGTATGCAGTAGCTGTGATGTCATTGACATGTGTGCATATCCCTTACTGAAGAGGGCAGTGGTTTTCAATCTATGCTCAATGACACCATTTGTCAGCAGAGTCTTTTCTACTGGTCCACAGATTGAAACATTTGAGAATCAAGGGGAGGACTGGAGTGTTGGGAAGGAAGATGAAACAATATGTAGAATGGAAAAGTAGGAGAACCACTAACCTATTGTATAGTCTTGTGCACGGCCCTATAGGTAAGGGGGCACATACTGTACATCCTGCCACACTATCACAACACCATTAAAATCAACAGACCCATTTTTGTGAACATGTTGTGGCCTGTGGCATGTATGGAGGCACAGTACTAAAGGGAGAATTAATAAAAGATTTGCTAGAAATAAACAGTGTCATTCCAACTATTTCCACCTGCAACTTCACTTTCTGTTTCTTGGACCTTTTTTTGTCACAGTGCTCTATGGAACGATTTTTGGTCACACAAGTCTCTTTTAAATTTCAGCTGTACACAACAATCTCAAACCTTTTCATGTCTCTTACTCACTACCTAATAAAGGATAAAGCCTAAATGTTAGAATGTATAGTGGATTTTATGTGCCTTGCTGTCCCACCACCTGTTGAGCAGCACCTCTTTGTCAGGAATAGATCAGCATCCACTGGGATCCAATCTCCTCTGCTAAATGGCTGTTTGCTTAATATTTTAATAAATAAATGTGAAAACTACTGGCAGAGCAATCTGCTTCG
Organism: Dermochelys coriacea; assembly: GCF_009764565.3. Lineage (NCBI taxonomy): Eukaryota > Metazoa > Chordata > Testudines > Dermochelyidae > Dermochelys > Dermochelys coriacea. Next base: position 202,071,700 of record NC_050069.1, read on the forward strand.
TGAATGGTGATTCCAATCCATGTGCCTGACCACAGCATTTGGAATTGGAACTGTCGTACTTAAGCCACATTACACATACTTGTGTCAATATGTCCATGGCAGCAAGCATAGTAAAGAAAGAAATGTCTTTTCTTATTTCATTTTAACTAAATATAAATAACACTACAGGACTGGACAAAAGCCTAAAGCACATGGAAAAGTGTCGCTTCACCCAAGATATGAATAAGTCATTGGACTGACAGTATGAAATCATGGTTGCTGGGGAAAGGGCTGTGTTTGTATTCAGACAAGCGGATCTGTTCAATTATGGTTTCTCAGATTTCATACAAAGTTTTAAAAAATTATTGTTCTGTTCTGACCAGAAGTCATGGTGTTATATTTATGGGAGGGGTTTTTTTTTTTGTTTTTTTTTTACAAACTATCTTTTCTGATAAAAACCTATAATTTTCCAGGCATTTGTGCCTTCAGCCATTTGGTCTGAAGATTCATCATTGTTCTGAACAGAGAGGTTAGTTACTTTCTTGAGAGCCAGTATAGACTTTAGGCTCTGCAAGGCCAGTAAGCAAATGGTGTATTTACAGCAACTTTACATGAACAATGGCATGGATGTGGCAAGCAGTATTTATTTTTAAAGTATAATCTTAATTATTTCAAAACAGTTGATCTACATTCTATACCTAGAATAATTAAATCTGTCATTTTAGAAGGGGAAAACCACAAAACAGGCTGCATACTTGTAAAGATATACAGTCTTTTCAGATGCTGAAGACACAGAGCCAATGCACAGAAGCCACGTGTGTAATTTTTATTGTCTCTCACTCATTCATATATTTACCTCCAGTATAAAAGGTCATTCTCTACCTTGATGGTTTTGCCTGTCTTTTGCACTTAAGTGATCAGTGGGATTGCAGAACCTTGGCATGCCAGTCCATAAGAGATGAAGCCACCTGTTAATATCTCATTTTTACTCTGCCTTCTGTTCCCCAAACAGTAGACCTCTTCTTGAGGTTCCTTGGGAAATTTCTACCTCGAAAAAATTGGGGTAAAATTTTCAAAAGCACTTAAGTGACTTCAGAGCCTGTGTCATTTTCAAAAGTGATTTAGACACGTAGGACCAGATTTTTAAAGATATTGCCTTTCAATGAGACTTAAGATCTTAAGTGTCTACGTCACTTTTCAAACTGTGACTAAGTCACTTAAGTGCTTTTGAAAATTTTACCCCATGGTACCTAAGTATTTGCTCCTTGTGTCCCAGGCTGTATTTGCTCATCAGCAAGTCCCATCACTTTGTTGACAGTAAATCATGGAAATCTCTGATTTAAGTTTTGGCCCACAGTTGAGGGGAACAGTTCACCAATGATAAATGAATAGGTCTCTGTTAAACTGGTTGCTATCTCTTTAAGAATCTAACTGAGAAGAACAACTCTGCAAAGGAAGCGCCAAACCTCCACTCTAAGAGGTTATTCCTGTACTGGACCTTGCTGTATTTAACCTTCTTCATTCTGTAAACCAAGGAGAAAGATGGTTATCATGCATACAGAGCCAGAGGGTCAGCTGCCAGGGAAATGAAACAAGGCCTAGTAGGCTTTACAGTCCCAGACCCAAAACAAGAATCCTATAGAATGTCTAAAGCCCGTATAGTTTCAGCATGAACTCCTGTTCCTTTTGAAGCCAGTGGAAAAACTTCCTTTGACTTCAATGAGGATAAGATTTCACCTTTAATGTCTGGAGTCTAATAGGCTGATACTAACCTCTTCACAATCATGCACCTTCCCAAGTGTCATTCAACCCTGGGCTCTGAGTCGAGTTCAGATGACAAAACTGGAAAAATAAACTTGGTTGAGTTTCAAGCCTGCATTAATGTCTGTCTAGCATTTGCAACCAACTTTGCGTTGGACTGCTACTCAGTGGCCAGGAAATGCAGGGAAAACAGGAAAAGAATCTGACCCCCCATGGGCCTTTTTCTTTGTTATGTTTCAGTGGAGACAATGAGACATTAACAGCAAGGAAAATTCTGCAGCCGCTGGATGACACATAGGACCAGTGAAGTTACATGAGCTTAGCTTTTTAAAAATAATGAATGTGATGGTGAAGGGAACCTAAGGGAGAGTGGCTGGCTCACATTTGTCACTGACCTTGTGTGAGTGTGACTGGAATCTAATATTTTTACTATGCACAACTGGAACTGAACATTTGCCTGTATAATTAGGAACAAATCTGGATATTAGTGTCTAGTACAATAGCATAACATATTGTGGGTGCATGAGACAGATCCACACTTGATGTAAACCAGTATAGCTCAATTTAAATCAATGGAGGCATGCCAGCTTACATCAGATGAGGAACTGGCCATATGGGTTATATTTCAGACATAGTTTTGTCCCTGTAAAGCAGGGGTTCTCAAACTGGGGGTCACGGGGTTATTACCTGGGGGGGTCACGAGCTGTGCACTTCCACTCCAAACCCTGCTTTGCCTCCAGCATTTATAATGATGTTAAATATATAAAAAGGTGTTTTTAATTTATAAGGGGGGGGTCGCACTCAGAGACTTGCTATGTGAAAGGGGTCACCACTACAAAAGTTTGAGAACCACTGCTGTAAAGGATCTCCATGATTTATAGTTTATATTTTGCTCTAAGAGTATTTGAAATTTTCACTATATTTCAACTGTCCCTTTCAAGCTTTCATTAGCAGTGCTTTGGTATTCATAAATTCTTTTCACATGAGACTTTGAGTGCCAAGTGGAGTTGTAAATGTAGATTGAAGAAGCCTGCATTCAAAAACCTAGCTGATGAGCCATTGGATCAGAGTTAATAAATCACAGGATGAAGTTCAGGCAGCATTGAAATAATAATAATAATAATATATTTTCTATAGAGGGTGTATGTATATTACAGTAGAGTAACTGCCATAGTTAAGGTTTCACAGGGCTTTCCATTCTAACCCCCATTTCAACTGCTCACAACTTTCTGAAACTTTCCTCTTTTGGGCTTTAATATCTTCCAGGCTTCACCTCTGATTAAACGTGAGTTTTATTTTGTATGTGTACTAAATATGGGTCTACATTTTTGAGACCAAGGAAAATGGAAAAGGAATAAAAACCATTAACTTTACATTAATTCTCATAAAATTTTTTAACAGATCTAGCACTGTGTCAGCTGGGGACAGAGAGTTGACAGTAGCCATGGAGAAGTGCCTTTGGATTAAAATTGGTTTTGACTTGATTTGCCAGCAGCTACACTGCAGATGCTTCCCCTGGGAGCAACCAATTGAGAAAGAGCAGGGAGCAGGCAGAGCCGTGGTTCTGATCCCCCGTTGTGCTGTCCAGTAGAGCTGGCTAGCCACATAAGAGGAGTATTCGGAATCCCATAAAAGGGTGTAACAAATTACTGTTCCATCTTTTCCCTAGACAACAGGGGATCCCAAGAAGGATCTGGAGATAATGCTAGTGCTCCCTCAGGAGGGATGTTGGTAGGCACGCTTAGGAAGTTTATAGGAGAGCAACTTGCCTCCTGTAGAATTTCTGAGGTCCAGAGAGACAACCACTAGGAGTGGTTGCTTTCTTGCTTCACTGGTTGAGCAATAAGGCAGATATTTTGAGAGAACGTTTTCACTGCCAGTTTTCCATAGAATGTTTCTGCTAAACTGATCAGCAGTGAAACAGTTAACAATGTTACCAGTATAGCTGTCATCCTTAGGTTTCAGAGTTAAAGACCTCAATGAGATAAATGTGATAATTGACACCTTAGGGTTATTATTTTCTAGCTGGCTGCACACTCCAAAAGACAATACTTAATTGGTTTAAAATCGATATACCATTCCAAAAATTGATATATCTTTTCACAACCAGTAAGGCTATCAAAGAAGTTGGGGAGAGGGTTAATTGAAATCTTACATCTTGGAGCATCCATTTTATGGGAAATTAAAATTCCGAGAAGACTCATTTTAAACACTTATAACTTCCACAGTTATGTTATAATCAGTATGTTCATTTGAAAAGTTTCAGACAATGAGACTGTGTATGCAAAGAGCAAGTGCCAGAAGTTTGGTGAGAATGCACTATATTACTGAAACATAAGAAAGGTGTAATCTGTGCGTGAAGTGCTGATCTCAATTTAACACTATGGAGTCAGTATGGCAGCTACATCTAAAAGTATCTAGATTTCATTTACTCTGCTTCTAAAATTCAATTAACTATAAAATCCTCACAAACTCTATAGTTAGTTACCTAAAAAGATCAGTCTTCCCTGAAACCTCTGCTGGCTGGGAGACCACAATGGGGAAAACCCTCTTGGATGAACTAAAAAGAAAAGGAGTACTCGTGGCACCTTAGAGCCTAACAAATTTATTAGAGCATAAGCTTTCGTGAGCTTTTGCTGTAGCTCACGAAAGCTTATGCTCTAATAAATTTGTTAGGCTCTAAGGTGCCACGAGTACTCCTTTTCTTTTTGCGAATACAGACTAACACGGCTGCTACTCTGAAACCTGTTGGATGAACTAGTATCTGCACACGCTTCTGCCTTGCATATTTGTCTTGATGATCTGTTCTAACCAAGTTTATGGCTCAGCTTCCATGGTGGGTGGTGGAGGGCACCCAGGAACCAGTTATAAGTCCCTGATTTTCTACCCGATTCTGCACTAGCTCCTGCCTCATCATTGTTTAGAGTAGACTGAGGCTCCCCAAGCAACTGTATTCTTACTGGTGATTGAACTACAACTAAGACTCTCCCCCCTCTCCTTCCATCCTCAATACAGCCCTTATGCAAGGGCTGGAATGCCAAATGCTGTGTGAGGAGGCTCTGCACTACCCAAGCACTCCTCCGAGCTAGGTGAATCGTTAGCAGAGGAAGTGAGCTGTAGCTCATGAAAGCTTATGCTCAAATAAATCTGTTAGTCTCTAAGGTGCCACAAGTACTCCTTTTCTGTTAGCAGAGGAATTACTGCTATTCTCATCTCCTTTGCAAAGCAGAGCAAATGGGTGGAGAAAAGAATGTGGCTTGCATGTTTTACTGACTACAGAGTTTATCTGAACATCAACATTCCAGCAAACTAGCAGGATGTTGGTGATGGAAACAACTACCATAGAAACACTTTATCTGTGTTTTTGTAAGAATACACAGCACCCTCTAGTCTGCTGTATCTCTCAGACATGCATGAATCAGGGCCCATTCTGGAGATCTTGAACACTCTCAATTCCAATTGATTTCATGGGAGATGAGTGTGCTCAGGGCCTTGCAGGACTAGGCCCTTCAAGCAACAGATCTGTGTTTTCAATGAGCTTCAAATCACGAAAGCCCTCCAATCCTGTTCCATTTAAAGTCAATGGGAATTTTGCTATTGACTTCAGTCAATATAGGATCAAACCCCTTTTTTCCAACTGCATTGCTAATAATCTTTCAAAACACACTAACACTTTCCTCACTGCAATGTTTTTGCAAGCTAATATTTCCACAGTGCCTTCCACAAGATATCATAGAGCTATCGCTCATGAGTATACCCTGCACCTAATGTGTATTATATGTGAGGAAACAACCTGGTGAGCCTGTTCAATATATATAACCAGTAATTAACATCTGCAGAAGTCTCTATTACGTGCCCACATATATGTTCATACCCTCACATACTGAACACAATCGAAGTGTTTCCACAGTAGATGTTTCCACCACTAGACTGATATTTCACCAGCCCTTGTCTAAACTGCAAGCCAAGTATAAACCAGAGGTGGGCCTGAACCAGAATCTAAGCTTTTAACATCATTAAAAAAACTTTGGGGACAGTTAAGGTTCAGATGCAAATTTCACAATTTGCACTATTAAATAAATTTTTTTGTTACTTGAATGTGCCCTAGCCAAATATTCCATGGCCTTTCCACCTCAAAATTCATAGTGATCTATCAAAAAATCCTTTAATTTTAAGTAATGTGACAGTTTATTATAAATATTTTCCATACTTTTATATGTATTCTTCTCTCTCCACCTCTTTCACTTGATACAGAGCAAAGATTTGTTGAAGAATTTCAGACATGTCATGGGACAATGTATCAGGTTCGGTCACTCCTCATATCATAATGCAATTTAAAATGATTCACCAAGTGCTAACTTCATGCCTCTCCAAAAGATTATTCAAATACTTTTTGTCATGTGCTGAAAGCTTGGAGAGGAGTGTGAGAAATGTGGATATGTATATTTTGTATTTCACAGGAGTGGGTCTTTTGAATACCAACCAGCATCTATTTCGGTTAACACACTAATTCTATTGACTATCATTCTAAAAAGCAAGAAACAGAAACATCATACAAGGGATATAGCAATGCTGATTGAACCATGTGCGTGTCCTAAACCTGGGGGAAGGTTGAGACAGATGGTGTTGGCTATTTGGATATTAGATGTCAACATGAGTAGTTTCTTCCATTCCAGTTAAAATAGAATTCAGTAGTATTTGGCTGGACAATCTACTGTCAAAATACATCGGCCATGCTCAATTGCTTAGCACTAGTTTATGTTTAAAAAAAAAAAAACTCTTCTCTCTCCCTGCTAGTATAAGTTAGGCAGCTAAATCATAGCACAGTATATTGACAATGCCCTTATTCCTTCCAAATATTGAAGTGGAGTCCAGTGCAGACAAAAGAAGAGTTTGGCTGTTGATTTAGATTCACCAGATTGATTGTATCCCGATTCTAAATGAAATATTTGAAGGCTATCAGAGTAGTGTATATAAATGATTATTTTCATTGTTTATTTGTTCAGAAACTAAAGAAGTTTTGACTTTAAAAAACAACAACAAGTTGGGCCAAATGTTGATGTACTTGAAATCAGTGGGAGTTTGGTCTAAGAGCCTGATCCTGTAAGATGCTGAATATGGAGGGGAGATGCTGAGTACTTTGCAGAAGGCTCTTATGCAAGCCAGATTTTCAACACCTAGGTGCCTAACTCTCATTGCTTTCAATACTGGGCACTTTTGAAAATCCCAGTAGGTGCCTGTCTGCATCTTTAGGAGTCTAACCTTTGAAAATCTGTCCCCCTCAATGAGTCACAGGATCAGACCTTTTAAGAAGGACTGGGTAAATGCTTTGGCTCCCTAGTACTGGTTTTCTGCTTCCCATGTAATTCCACAAATCTTTTACTGTTGATAGGAAAAGTTTTGGGACAAAGTTCAACAGGATCTTTCCTACTTTACTGCTTGATTTGGAATAGCATCTTTACAACCAGACTTCCAAACCACTTTGCAGAATTAAAAGCTTTGTGTGACTGTAATATAAAAACATGATTCAAAATGTTTTGGCTAAAACAGGAAGCCTTCTGCTTTCTGTACAGCTGAGGCCAAACAATTTCAGCTCTTGGCTTTTTACTGTCAAAACCAGAGTATATTGCATTTCTCAGCACAGAAAAATTGCCACATTAGTATGTGCACAGTTGTTCTGTTTGTCATATCTGTAATTTGGGCACTCTGAATGTCTGAGCAATTAGACCTGAGAACGTCATACTGAAGCTCATGCCATAGTATGGGAAGCTAAATGTCCTAGATTTGCAGAAAGATTTGATGTGACTTGGTTTCATGAGCCATTAAACATGCATGCTAATAAATATCCACTATTTTGTATGTGTACTGTGGATGGGATTTTATTAATTTGTTTTATTATATATTCATTTGTATTACAATGCTGCCAAAAGACCCCAACTGGGCTCAAAGTCCCACTGTGCTAGGTGCTGTGCAAACATAATAAGAGCCAGTCCCTGCTACAGAGATTACAATATAAATAGACAAGACAAAGGATGGGAGGGGAAACCAGAAGCACCAAGAGGTAAAGTGACTTGTCCAAGGTCACATAGCAGGTCAATGGCAGAGGTTGGAATAAAACTTGGCTGCTGATCCACAGTCCGATAACCTATCCATTGGACCACACTGCCTCTCCAGTTAACCAGAATAAAATCTGAATGTGGAATCTTAGTGCTATGACAGGCCAGAGTAAATGAGTTTTACGCATGGGATAAACACAAAAGCTTAGTGGGAGGTGAGGTAAAGTAGTGACTCCACACACATGCATACTATGTCTGCAGAGTTTGCTGAACCCAGAACATGTCCTGCCCTCTTCCCATAACCCTAGGGAGCATGCCTCACTGCATTCATTAGCCTTTAAAGTTCCTCCCATGCAGTAAAAGCATAGTGCTTTGGTACTTTATCAGCCTTCTGCAGCCCCTAGGATTCCTCACTCAATCAGGAGAAGTCCTGTATTACCTTGTGCTGCACATAGCTATTCCCTGTATGTGCAGAGAGATTACCTTACACAACATCTTTCTTTTATAAAAGCCAAGGAAGGAGAATATAATGACTATATTTTATTTAAAAGTTCAGGTTCAGCTCTCAGCTTGTGCAAACCAGTGTAGCTGCATTTTTAGCAAATCTATGTCAATTGGCAACATTGGAGCATTTGGCCCATAGGTCAGTTTGGTTATTGCTGCCTCATAATTTTTATCCTCAAACTGTATCCAGAGAAATGATCCCTATTACAAACCTGGGCATTCCACAGTACATATCTGTTGGCTTCCAGGGGACTTTGGTGATGTGAAAACGTTACAGCTAGATTGCTGTTTCAATTCTTTATTATTTTTTAAGTGAAGGTAGTAAGCAAATGCAGCTGCACCAAGACATATCAGCATTTTAGGGTCTTGCAAGAAGACTCCTAATCTTTTGTGTAAAAAGAAAAGGAGTACTTGTGGCACCTTAGAGACTAACAAATTTATTAGAGCATAAGCTTTCGTGAGCTACTCTGAAACCTGTGAATCTTTTGTGTGTGTGTGTGAGAGTGAGTGAGTGAGTGAGAGAGAGAGAGAGAGAGAGAGGACATGCCCGCCCACTGGTCTTGAAGAGGCTAACAAGCTCTTCTGGGCCTGTGCTGTGCTAAGGAGACACACCTGCATGGCTTGTAAAGCCTGAAAGAGGAAGGTCTAAAAGGGGGCAGTTTACCATAGGAAGGGAGTGGTGACCAGGAAGAAGGTTACTCTGTGCAAAGGTTGCTAATAATAGAGGCAGATAAGTTGAGGAGGAGACAACCAAGTTCAATTGCTTCTAGAGCTGTCCTGGCTGATAGCCAGGCAACATGCCCCAGGAAGAGGGGTAGGAGGTAGACCCTGTGAAGGGGCAACAAACTTTGACTGAGCCTGCACAGCTCTATCCAGGAGCTGACTGAGAGGTTGACCCCTGTTCCAGTCACATGCTCCTCTTCTGGAAGGGTAAGAGAGGAAGAGGAACTATTTCCCTTCCTGGGTGTGACTTTTTTCCTCCCTGAGAACTCTCCCAAGAGTAGCCTCTGGGGAAGTAGAGAGGGTAAATGGTGGACAGTAGGACCTGGGGAGGGGAAGTCTATGGTGTGGTGGCGGGGGGGGAGGTGTTTGTGTGTTTTGTTTTACAGCTACTTTGAGATCCTGAATTACCAAACCTATACATGGGCATTTATTTTAATTTGGTCCATTTTTGATGTGTTTTAGTCTCAACTTCCTACTCCTAATGCTTTATATTAGTGAATTTATCACATGGCAAATGACTAATTGAAAATATATATATTCACTAAATAGTCTGGTATAGCCATAGGCCAAGCTTTCTTTGGCTTCTGTAGGGGTGTGTTGCTGTTCCTGGAGCATTAGCCCTGTCCCAAAAGAGCAGGGGTGAGTAGGTGGTGTAACCATGCATTCTACCCTCTCTGCCCCCAACAAACTACAGCCAAAAAAAAAAATCTGACTAATGTAAGTAGGGGCATCTAGCATGCTCCTTTTTGAGGGCTCCAGAACATTTGATGATCTGGCTGTAAAGCTAAAGTGGTGGATGAAGAGGTGCAGCTCCTGAAGGGTGCTCCTTTGCTGACTACAGTCAATAAGGCATTGACCAGATGGCTCTAAGGTTACTAGTTAGAGTAATGGGTGCTGTACAGTCACTGGGGGTGGGGGATGGTGGCTCATGCCCAACTAAACTATGGAGCTTGGAGAACTCCCAATGTATCATACTAAGAAACCAAGATGCAGGGTCAGAATCGTGTCCAATTTAGTGAAATAAATTGTCATGAATCTGCTGAGCAGTCATGGGTGAGCAGAGGGGGAAGCCTGATGAATCTGCTAAGGGTGAATTCACTGGTGCTCTTCTCCCAGTAATGAAGAGGGGTGTGGGAAACCAGGAGGGAAAGGTTCTGGTGGTAGGTGGTATTTGGAGAGGAGTGGGTCAAGAGAGTATTCAGGGCCCTGGAAGGTGTGTGGCAGTTAACAGTGCTTCTTGGGACTCTCTGAATGCTAGAGCATAGGGCCTAGCAGATGAAGTATCTAGAGGTTCTCCTGTATAGTGGTACACAGCACATACTCCCAAGGGCTACTTGAGGACAAAGGCTGGTGATCACAACATGCAAGTTGCAGAACTGGCTTCCTAAATTGTTTAGCCCAATCTGTTACAAGTATGGGTGTGTACAATTAATCTGGCAGTCAGGTGGGTTTGTAACCATTTCAGCGTTTATCCAATTTGGCTCACAAATCACTGCAATTCTGCAAAACCATCTAGCAATGTAAAGATTAAAAACGTAGATAAGCAGAGCAGCAAATGACTTACTGCACATCAGTCACACTCAAGATAGAGGAGGCATGTCTGCACAGTTTGGTATGCATTAACTGTTAGAGGGCTTTCCCTTCACCCTCTCCCCAGTTTGTTTCGTGCAGACAGAAAGCAGAAGACTAGAAGTCCAAAGTGCAGGCAATGCAATGTTTGTTGGGCTTAATTTCAAGCAAGCATATCCATAGCTCTATATGCCATAGGAGCCTGTTTTCCAGTGTCTCTGTTCCCAGTTCTGACACTGCAGAGCCTTTACCTGTGTCCCCATTTCAAATTCCTCCTCTTTAGCAGGCCCAGATATACCTGCAATGCATGCCCCATCCCAACCCTTACAACTTATGGTCATGCTCTGTTTTGGAGAGTTGTGAATCTGGGGTTTTTGTCCCACCTCTTTTGTAGCCCAATGCGAGGGGTATGGAGTAAGGTTGTGTTCTGGCCAAGATCAGGCTTATCTTTGACTTTTAGTGTTTCTTAGGTCTGCCCCCAATCCTTGCTGGCTGCTTGACCTTTGCTTGAGAGAAGAGCTAGGAAGCCTTCCAATGTATGCTCATATATTATGCTCCCACCATATGCAGTAACACTTTTAAACCCATCTCTTCTCTCTTTTCACCACAAATGCTTGTGGCCAGATGTAACACACAATCTCTTTGATCTTTGTTTATACATTTTAGTAAGGATATAAGAGCATAAAAAAGTCAAACCAAAAGCTCTCTCCCAGGTTAACAAACAGGCCAATATACTAACATTAACCCTACTGTGTCTCGAGTTATTTAAATTAGAACACTAAAACTCAGCATCTAGGTAAAGAGCTACTGACTTTATTGACCACATCAGACTTACCTGGTGGTATATCTGGACTAATAAACTCAAAAATTGACTTTGCAGTAGTTCTCATACAACAGTTTAAATGGCTTTTATGGACGCCTCCTCCACTTCACTTGTTCCAAAGTCATGGAGTCAAGCTGTCCCTGATGCATCTTCTACCCTCCAGTCACAATTCCATCAGCATTACCATATGCAGGGAAACCCTATGGGGGGGAAGGTACTATGGGAAATTGCTAGTTGTCTACTACTACCTTCCAAGAGGTAGTGTCTGATTGCCACGCCAAAGACCACTGATCTTAAAGGGGCTTCCACCGAGAGGGACAAGACAATCCCTATATATTTATTGTATGTACTTATATGGCCCCATCCAGACAGTATCTGAGTGCCACACAATCTTTGCTGTTTATATCCTCACAACACCTCTGTGAGGTAGGGAAGCACTATTATTTAACAGATGGGGAACCGAGACCCAGATAAACCAAGACCCAGATAAACCAAGACCCAGATCCTCTGAGGCATTTAAGCACATAACTCACATTGATATCAAACTTTTGAGGATCTGGGCCTAAGTCCATAGTACAGAAAGACCTGAACCCAGGTCTCCTAAATCCTAGGCTAGTGTCCTAATCATTGGACCATGCCATCCTTCTTTTCATAGGTGAGGAGGTGACACATTGTTTACTCCCTTGGACCTGACTTAGACATGCTAGCACTTCATGTTCTTTGCTCTGAAAACAAAGCTGAAGTCAAACTTGAAACTGAGCCTCCTTCCAGATGATGTCCTAGTATCTTCTCACATTGAGGACATTAGTAATGGGCAATTCAATTATTAGAAAGATAGTTGCGATGACCAGAAAAACCACATGATAAATTGCTTGCTGGGTGCAAAGTTTCTAGATCTCAGACATCTAGACAGGCTTATGTGCAGTGCTGGGGAGAAGCTGGTGATCATGGTACATGTAGACAACAGTGACAAAGGGAAAGATAGGAGAGATGTCCTGGCCGAATTTAGGCTAGAAGATTAAAGTCTAGGACCTCAACAGTAAAATTCTCTGAAACGTATCCAGTTCCACACACAACACAAGAAAGACAGGCAGAAAGAGCAGGGTATCAATACAGTATGTGGATAAGACCATGGTGTCGGAAGAAGGGGTTTTTAGGAACTGGGGAACCTTTTGAGAAAGGAAGATCCTATACAAGAAGGATGGGCTCCACCTAAGCCAAAATGGAACCAGACTGCTGGCATGTAAAACTTTTTTTTTTAAAAAAATCCTCTAACCTTTTAAAACTAGACCTGGGGAAAAAGCCAACAGGTGTTGAGGAGCACATGCTTTGGGTGGAAACAACCTATACAGATTAATTTATTAAAGAGGGAGCTCTATATCATGGTGAAAAGGATAGGGAAGTTACAGGTAGGAGGTAGTGAGGAACAGTCATATGTAAAAAGAAAAGGAGTACTTGTGGCACCTTAGAGACTAACAAATTTATTAGAGCATAAGCTTTCGTGAGCTACAGCTCACTTCATCGGATGCATCCATATACAATGCATACATATACAATGTTGTATACATTACATAAGCAAGAAGTGACCAGTTGAATCAGAATGATTCATCTAGCTGGGGATGCTTGTGGTGGTATTACTTGGAGGGAGAGCAGTTGTCAATAAATAGCTATATATGATAAATATATATATATATATATATATATATTTATCATATATAGCTATTTATTGACATATATATATATTATAGAAAATGCCTGTGATTCTTGTTCTGGAGTTTATTTTACTTTGTGGGTTAGTCTGGAAAGACCTCCAAGTCCATACAGCACTCTGTACCACAAACACGCTACAAAAGAAAAGCATGTAATGTAGGGCAGTGTGTATCTGAGACTATAGTCAGTCTGCCACTAATGTACCCATTAAGTTTTCATGTTAGATTTATTGTGCTGTCATGACAGCACTTTCTTTTCTGATGTATCAAGCCACTACTCCAGTACATATCTGTTGACATCTCATTTATTTAGGAAGGCAAGTGATTACAAGTTACCAAGGAAACTAATAAGCAGTATGCAAGAAGTGGGCTCCAAAATTCTACTTGGTAGATAACCACAATGACTTACTTTAATTTCAATTAAATTACATCTACTTCTCATGTTGATAACAAACAAACCTTGTGCCATTATAGAAGGAAATCACATAACTATATTCATTTAGCAAATGGAAATGAACATTGTTTTGTGCATTATACAGCTGGAAAATGTATACAGACGCTTTGTTGAAAGACTTGTATATTATAATTTTACATGAAGAGGGCTATATATTATGTGAATTTGTGGGAAGCCTTCTGTTCCATGTTGTAAGTCTCCAGGACTGTGTACCATCTGCAGAAGTTTTAAAACTGAGACACAATTGGTTTACTGACCCTGAAAGGTGTACACCAGCATTATACAATAATTACAATATATAGTTTCTTGAAACATGGGCTTTCCAGTCTTCTTGAGCCCCATATTTTGACATTTGCTTTCATTCTAATTTAGAATAAAAATAAAAATTTGAAATTTCCCCTGGAACAATTTTTGAAGAGGGGGGAGTATTGGGTCAACTGAAACATTTTGTTCCAATGAAATCAAAATATTTTGTTACAAAATAAAGTCAAAATTGGATTATAAATTATAATTTTTGAAATGAAAAATCAAAATATTCTGCTCCAATCAGATCAAAGCACAATTTTTCAACTTGATCAGATGCTTTGTTTCCACTTTTTTCCAAATAAATTTATCAGAATCAACACTTTCAGAAAGTTTCAATTTTGACTAAATTGCATTTTCTGATGGGAAAATGTTCAGTCGGAAAATTTTTGACCAGCTCTTTTACAATACGTTTCATCAAATTTTTAGTTTTGGGTTTTTTGTCATTTTTATATTCTAACCCTAAGCTATATTCCTCAAGTGCATGGAGGCACACCAACAGCAGGCAAATCTTTAAGAGAATAATTTATGTGTGTGTGTGCGCGTAGTGTGAATGTGTGTGCAATGGACTCAGACAGCATAGACGCCGCTTAAGAGGATGCAGGAGAATGAGCCCTGTACTGCCAGGCTCCTCCTTAATGAAATGGAGGAGGAAGTTGAGGGTAGAGCAGGTCAGTGCGATGACAGACTAGAAGATCCTCACTAAAAGAATCCATTGGCCAACTGCCCCTTAACTCCTGCACAGAGAGCACAGGACAGTAGCTGTAACTATAGCCTATGGGCTGTGGAGGAACTGCACAAGTACTTCATGGCCTTATCATCAAGTTGATTGTGGGGTTTTTTGTTGTGTGGTGGTTTGTTTGTTTTTTTTAAGAGAGGAGAACCTCAGTGGGTTCTACCCACTGTTCTTCCCCAATCTGCTTGCTCTCCCAAGCCTTCACAATACCTTCCAGACCTGGAATTTGATATTTTGCTAATTAGTGTCACACCTTCTATCCTGTCCTCTGTTTCTAAGTTCCCACTCTCAGTAAAATCACCAGGGTATCAAAACACCAACTGGAGAACAGAACAAATGCTGCAGACGCCTACACGCTGCTTAAAACTAAACAGCAGTAGGTATAATGTACTTTGAGATGATGCTCATCTCTGTCCCTGTGGAGACAGATGTGAATAAGCACACACCCACAGTGCACTAATGGGGGCAGGGGAGAAGGCCAGGAATACTAAATACAATAATGTTGGCATTGCTTAACGTTGTTGATTAGCTTGGGATTTCATTTTTTTTTTTCTTAGCCCAGCAGAAGAATCTGTCCTATCTCGGGGCCTCTCCTTTTGCCCCTCCACCCCCACGAACATGATACAGTTCTGTGGTGACCTAGAATCCTATTTTTGACATCTCAGATTCAAGGAATATTTCCAACACACCTCTGACCAACATATTAACCCACAGAGACCTTCCTGCCAACACTACAAAAAGAAGGATTCTGGGTGGACTCCTCTTGAAGGTCGAAACAGCAGCCTGGATTTCTACATAGACTGCTTCCGCCGACGTGCACGAGCTGAAATTGTGGAAAAGCAGCATCGCTTACCCCATAACCTCAGCCATGCAGAACACAGTGCCATTCACAGCCTCAGAAACAACTCTGACATCATAATCAAAAAGGCTGACAAAGGAGGTGCTGTCGTCATCATGAATAGGTCGGAGTATGAACAAGAGGCTACTAGGCAGCTCTCCAACACCACTTTCTACAAGCCATTACCCTCTGATCCCACTGAGAGTTACCAAAACAAACTACAGCATTTGCTCAAGAAACTCCCTGAAAAAGCACAAGAACAAATCCGCACAGACACTCCCCTGGAGCCCCGACCTGGGGTATTCTATCTGCTACCCAAGATCCATAAACCTGGAAATCCTGGACGCCCCATCATCTCAGGCATTGGCACCCTGACAGCAGGATTGTCTGGCTATGTAGACTCCCTCCTCAGGCCCTTCGTTACCAGCACTCCCAGCTATCTTCGAGACACCACTGACTTCCTGAGGAAACTACAGTCCATTGGTGATCTTCCTAAAAACACCATCCTAGCCACTATGGATGTAGAAGCCCTCTACACCAACATTCCACACAAAGATGGACTACAAGCCGTCAGGAACAGTATCCCCGATACTGTCACGGCTAACCTGGTGGCTGAACTTTGTGACTTTGTCCTGACCCATAACTATTTCACATTTGGTGACAATGTATACCTTCAAATCAGCGGCACTGCGATGGGTACCCGCATGGCCCCACAGTATGCCAACATTTTTATGGCTGACTTAGAACAACGCTTCCTCAGCTCTCGTCCCCTAATGCCCCTACTCTACTTGCGCTACATTGATGACATCTTCATCATCTGGACCCATGGAAAAGAAGCTCTTGAGGAATTCCACCATGATTTCAACAATTTCCATCCCACCATCAACCTCAGCCTGGACCAGTCCACACAAGAGATCGACTTCCTGGACACTATGGTGCTAATAAGCGATGGTCACATAAACACCACCCTATATCGGAAACCTACTGACCGTTATTCCTACCTACATGCCTCTAGCTTTCATCCAGATCATACCACTCAATCCATTGTCTACAGCCAAGTGCTACGATATAACCGCATTTGCTCCAACCCCTCAGACAGAGACAAACACCTACAAGATCTCTATCATGCATTCCTACAACTACAACACCCACCTGCTGAAGTGAAGAAACAGATTGACAGAGCCAGAAGAGTACCCAGAAGTCACCTACTACAGGACAGGCCCAACAAAGAAAACAACAGAACGCCACTAGCCATCGCCTTCAGCCCCCAACTAAAACCTCTCCAACGCATCATCAAGGATCTACAACCTATCCTGAAGGACGACCCATCACTCTCACAGATCTTGGGAGACAGGCCAGTCCTTGCTTACAGACAGCCCCCCAATCTGAAGCAAATACTCACCAGCAACCACACACCACACAACAGAACCACTAACCCAGGAACCTATCCTTGCAACAAAGCCCGTTGCCAACTCTGTCCACATATCTATTCAGGGGATACCATCATAGGGCCTAATCACATCAGCCACACTATCAGAGGCTCGTTCACCTGCGCATCTACCAATGTGATATATGCCATCATGTGCCAGCAATGCCCCTCTGCCATGTACATTGGCCAAACTGGACAGTCTCTACATAAAAGAATGAATGGACACAAATCAGACGTCAAGAATTATAACATTCAAAAACCAGTTGGAGAACACTTCAATCTCTCTGGTCACTCGATCACAGACCTAAGAGTGGCTATACTTCAACAAAAAAGCTTCAAAAACAGACTCCAAGGAGAGACTGCTGAATTGGAATTAATTTGCAAACTGGATACAATTAACTTAGGCTTGAATAGAGACTGGGAATGGATGAGTCATTACACAAAGTAAAACTATTTCCCCATGGTATTTCTCCCTCCCACCCCACCCCCCAGTGTTCCTCTGATATTCTTGTTAACTGCTGGAATTAGCCTACCTTGCTTGTCACCATGAAAGTTTTTCCTCCTTCCCCCCCCCCTGCTGCTGGTGATGTCTTATCTTAAGTGATCACTCTCCTTACAGTGTGTATGATAAACCCATTGTTTCATGTTCTCTGTGTGTGTGTATATCAATCTCTCCTCTGTTTTTTCCGCCAAATGCATCCAATGAAGTGAGCTGTAGCTCACAAAAGCTTATGCTTTAATAAATTTGTTAGTTTCTAAGGTGCAACAAGTACTCCTTTTCATTTTTTCTTTGTGGTGTTTACAGTGTTTCCATGGTACTCATTGCTGTAAGAATCAGTCCAGTTTGGTACAAAACATGAAAGTGTGTGGTACAGCTTGAACCAAAACATCTCGCATTGCTTACACACACACACACACACACACACAGACACCCCCCCCCCATCATGCACCCATCTAATCTCCCACTAAGGGGCATGATTTGCAGCCCTTATCTCATAATTCATCAGTGGGTCAAAAAGTGTGAGTAAAGCATGAAGAAAGGTTGCCAGATACTGACAACTCTCAACATCCGATGAAGTGAGCTATAGCTCACGAAAGCTTATGCTCAAATTTGTTAGTCTCTAAGGTGCCACAAGTATTCCTTTTCTTTTTTCTCGAGAGAATTAATTGCATCAAATATTATGGCTTCTGTACTACAAGAGGTCAGAGGAGCTGTTCTAATTGTCACTCTGCCCTTAAGATCTATGCAACAATGAAATAGTTTGGGTCAATTGTTTTTAACTTTTGAAAATTTGTCTCAATTAAAAAAAAAAAATCCTTAAATTGCATTTTTCTGCGGGTTTTTTTTTCAACCAACTCTAGAATCAAGTCCAAACAAATGGCTACAGCAAAATCAGAGCTATGACCTATGTCACAATAACTATCAAAGAGATGGAATGTGTAATCATAAAATAGTACAGCTCTGACATCCCTCATAATAACACTATTATTATTTGTCAGGAAAAACTAAACACTATTTTGTTTTGGGTGAGTTTCCCCACAAATCAGGATATTCTATTTGTTGAACCAAAATGTTTCATTTTGAGTTAGTTCATTTTGAGTTAGTTCACCATTAAACTCCATCTGTAATTTTTGCTGTGTTGCCTCATGGGAGTTTTCCTATGGACTAGGATCCCAGGCCAAACTACTTTTTCACATGATTACAAGTGCAACACGGGAGATGCAGTCCAGCTGGGTCCAAGACCATTGGGGAGACTAAGGGAAGAAACATAGAGCCCTGCACAGATATAAATCTGTATCTGAGGATCTGTGGGGCTCTACCAGGAACCACAGCGGTGAAAGCAGCAGCAACCTGGTGGGCCACAGCTCCAGCAGCCAGCGCCCTGTGCTGGCAGCTCCTCCAGTATGGCTGTACCACTCACTAGCACAACCAGGGACAGCGGCTGGTGAGCCTGGTGCCTGCCCCAGTGGGCAGGGCTGGGCGTGGTACAGTCACACCAGAGGAGCTGCCGGCATGGGGCACTGGCTTCTGGGAGTGGCAGCCCAACAGGCTGCTGCTTTCGCCACTGAGGTTCCTGGTAGAGTCTTGCAGCTTTGCAGATACCAATTTATATCCACGGATGCAAATTTTATATCTGTGCAGGGCTCTAAAGAAGCATTTTGATTCAGGAACTTCAGAACTTTTCATTTCATATTTGAACTGTTCATCTTGATTTGGGAAAAACAAATATTGAAATATCAGAATTGCCCATGGGACAGAAATTCCCAGTTTTGCTCTACTCTAGCAGTGAATCCGTTGGGGGATTTCAGGAAGAGAAAGGATAGTCTCATAGTTAAGTTTCAGAGTAGCAACCATGTTAGTCTGTATCGCAAAAAGAACAGGAGGACTTGTGGCACCTTAGACTAACACGTGTATTTGAGCACAAGCTTTCATGGGCTACAGCCCACTTGATTGGATGCACAGAATGGAATATATAGTACACACGCGCACACACACAGAAGGTGGAAGTTGCCTACAAACTGTAAAAGCCTAGGAGTACTTGTGGCACCTTAGAGACTAACAAATTTATTTGAGCATAAGCTTTCGTGAGCTGTATCATGTTAAGTATCCTCACACCTTCTTGTCAACAGTCTAAATGGGCCATCTTGATTATCACTACAAAAGTTTTTTTTTCCTCCTGCTGATAATAGCTCATCTTAACTAATTCGCCTCTTACAGTTTGTATGGCAACTTCCACCTGCATGCACACGTGTGTGTGTGTGTGTGTGTATACATGTTCCATTCTATGCATCTGATGAAGTGGGCTGTAGCCCATGAAAGCTTATGCTCTAATAAATTTGTTAGTCTCTAAGGTGCCAGAAGTACTCCTGTTCTTTTCTCATAGTTAAGGCAGTTGAATGCTGCCCTAACTAGGGAATTGGATTCTATCTCTGCATCTGCCACAGAGTTCCAGTGTAGTGCTGTGAGAGTCACTTAATTAAATCGAAATTTTCTCAGTTAGCCGCTGTGAGTTCCTCATTTCTGGGTGCTCAGTGTGAGATATCTGGGGCTAGGCTTTCAGAAGTGCTGAGGACTCACAACTGCAACTGAAGTAGATGAAATCTGTGCTTTGAACATATAATATGCTATAAAATACTAAAGACTCTGGAATACCAGGTCCTAGAAGTCTCATATTGGGCACCTAAAATTAGTGGATGCTTTTGACAATTCTAGACTTAATCTCTCTGTGTCTCACATTTCCATCTGTAAAAGGGGATAATATCACCCCTCCCTCCCAGGGGTCTTGTGAAGATTAATTTGTTTGAGAAACACTCAGATACTATGTTGGGAGCACCATAGAAATGTACAGGAGGAAATTAATAACTTTCTATTCCATGCAGGGTTTTAATGGTGTGTGGCAAACAAGTCCTGTGGCCACACGTTGAATGTGGAGGATAAAAAGAAATACTGAATAACTACCCCCTTCACAGAACAAGGCAGATCTGATTAGTCTTTTATAATATCTTATAAAATGGTGAACCTTGTTTTGAAATATGAGAGTTCCCTAGGCATTTTTTCTTTAAAAAAACCCAAACAAACCCTATGCCAGATTTTATAATCAAATCTGGCCTATTTGCACAACTCAGGAGATGCAAAATGGCTGAAAATTGACTGCAACAGGGAACTGGACAAATTCCCTATTAGAGAGGAACTTGATGCAGTCATCATATCTATTCAATTACAATGGGATTTTCCTTTAGCATCAAAAAACCCCTACTACCTTGGCTATATTTGCATTTGAAATATATGCAAAGTGTTTTATCAAATTTAAAAATCCTGTTTGTGGATTACAACTACCCCTGCACTTATCAATTTGTTGGTGCAATAAAAATGTGAATAATGGTGTAAAACTAAAAATGCATAGTCACTGTAAAATGATGAGAGAGGTGTCCGAATAGGGGAAATGTTTCATGGATGGAAAAACACTTTGTAATATAGGAGGAACTGTTGGTGTTTGAAATATCTGCGGATCCAGTAGATGTGCCTGAAGCAGAGCTTTCTAACAGAAGTTTTATGATGAAGTTACAGTGGATGAGGCTGTGAAGGAAAAGGCACTCTGCAGCATCTTGTAAAAATTAACCAGGATTAAAATCATCATGGATATTGTATTCAGAAAACAATTATGCAAAGACAAAATGGAAATACATGCTCTTAAAGCATTAATCAAAGACAATAGTTACAGGAGGATTTTATACAATCAATCAAATTTCAGGCAAAGGGGGAGCGTGGTGTTAAGTTTAGATTCCAATTAAAGAATTAAATTATATAGTAACTCAGATAACTCCTTTTTGGATTTGTATAAATAGAAGTCAGTCCATAATTTTCCCCTGTGGAATAAAGATGAGAATTTCAAAGGCTCGCTCCTGGCTAAATGCATTTTACATAAATGCATAATGCAAAAGTATAAGCTGCAGGGAGAACCATTCTGGCTATATACAAAGTCAAAATTATGTGACATTTTAAGTACAACTCAGAATGTGCATACAAGGAACATAGTTTATTTCTTGGATACAAATCAACAACAAAATGCTTTCATGGCTCACTCCGTAGAAGGACCTTGAGGATCCTGGGTTCCATAAAACCAATTGCAACAGAGAGCCACAACTGAGTATGTTCTAGGACTCCCCCTGCTATGGGAGATGAATAGCTCTGAAGCTGTCAAACTCTTAAGGCAGTCTATTAAACAAGGACAATGTAGTGAAAGGGAAAATTGTGATGGGAAGAACCCTTCAATATATAAGGGAAAAGGGGCGATGATGACCATCAATTACATCTAGCCTGACAAGCCTTGGAATTGGAGTGGCATCAGCTTTAGAGTGAGTATCAACACAATAAAGATAGTTACAGGGAACACTGTGCGGAATGAGGGACCTAGCTGTGTGTGTGGCATTTTTTGTTTGTTTTTTTTAATAAAGTGCACCCCCATCTTCTTCTGTGATATTGTCCTTCCTGGCTGCATAGTTAAACCAAAGGCAGGTAAAACCTTTTTTTTTTTTTTTAAGGGAGAAAATCACCACAAAACTGAACAATGGCAAAGATAAAGTACCGTCGTAAAAAATGCCAATGGTCCTTGGTGAAACAATGAGGAAACTATTAATGGGGGGGAGAGAATGTTCCCCAACTTCCTGTCTGCAATTAGGCTAGCAAGCTTTATTCTTCCCAGACCCAAACTTAGGGTCAAAAGAAACACTAAAATCTTATTCATGCTGGCCTAAAGTGGAAGGGTTTTTGAATGGGCAGTCAGCAGCTGCCCAAAGAGAGAGTCTGATAGAGACACACAGAAGAAGGAGAGAATGTAGCAAGGTCCTCTGCTTCTCGCAGCTAGAGTTGGAGGTAACTGGGCTGAATGGAACTTACCTAAGCTTAAAGGAAATATTAAGGTTTAGGTGAGGGGACATACATATAGGCCTTTAATGTTTTAACTTTTGTTTCTGATTGCCATGTATCTTTGCATGAATAAATAATGCATTCTTTTGAAGAAGCTACTTTTGAAATACTTTACTTGGCTGCTGCTCATAGGGGCCCAGAAGCTGGACCTGTTGGGTTAACACAGTTGGCAAATAGGAGGCTGCAACACCAAGGCCCAATCTAGAAATGCTAGGACGATGTGGTTCCACCCAAGTAGGGGTGAAGGTAGTGAAACATGACCCTAAAGGCGTGCGCTAAAAGGGGTCTAAGCACAGCTTGCCTTGTAACCATGACAGAAGCATACAGTGTAACTACAAGTGAATGACATAAGGAGTGCGGAAATAACTGGACTATTTCATAAAACATGAAGATAGGATCAAAATCACCCTTATTACAATGAGAACTGTTCTAATAATCTCTTTTGGTTGGTTGTCCATTCTGAGAAATTGAAGAAAAAATAATCAGTTTAGATTAAAGCTAAGGGTTTTTTTTTGTTTTTGTTTTAAAGTTTTGGTGAATCCAAAAATTTCATTTTTGGTCAAATGAAACTAAATACAAACAAATGAAGTATTACAAGTGGAATCTCTAAGAAAGCTTTACCCTGTATCTTTCATAAAGTTGTCTTTTATCTCCTGAAACATAGGTAGGTAGTGTCTCTGAAACAGAGTCAAATCACACAACCAAATTCAACTTGTGTTCAGATGACAAACTATTTTAAAGCAAAGGACTAGAGATGAATTAACACCTTCATTCAACTGTTGATTTAGTATAACAGAGAGAGAGTCTGATCTGGGACTTGTGTGATATTCGGCACAGTCCCAAGTTAAGTCTGCTTTTAAACCCTCTATAAACAAGTTACTTGGTTTGACTAAGCTCTACTGAGAAGTAGTGCAGCAGAATGAGTAATTTGGAATCTGATACCTGTTCTATCTTTCAGGTTCTGATAAAGGAACAGCAAAGTAGATGGCTACCATTCATCCCTGAAAAAATATTCATTTTAAAAAAATGTGTGTTGAATTTTAGTGCTTGTGAATCCACAGACCAGGGTTTAGAAACTTCCTTTATATCCATACACAAAGTGCAGTGTGAGCACTGCCAGTGCACACATTCTTGCTAATGGTCTCTGAACTGGAGAGTCCACCTTGGGTCCAAGACTGGCATGCTCACACTGGAGGTTCATGGCAGCCATTTCTGAAATGGACTTATTCTACGCTCCTTTGTTCCTCCTGAACAAGTTTGACATCAAGGTGCATGGACTCGGAGCCATTAGATGCTTGAACCAAGTAAAAACATTACATACATCCACAATTTGGTCACAAGGCAAGAAGCCCTATGTTCTGGGACATCAACTTGGGCAGCAACCCCCCACTCCCTTCCAGTTAATCTGCTGGTGGTCTATCTCTAGTTAAATTGGAGTTTTTATCTTGTGTCTAGGAGCTAGGCTTTAGCATGGTCTTTAAGTAAGAAGCTATGGGTTGGTAGTTCTGATCATTTTAACAGATTGTCCTTACTAAAAAGCAGTTCAGCTGCTTGCTCCCCGTCAGTGCTGAACTACACTGAGTTCTCTAAGTGAAATTCCTCCTTTTGTGCAGGAGAGCAGCATGAGGCCTAAGCACCTCGAGGGAGGGGAGAGAGAGCATGAGCTCGCTCAGGTTTGATGCCCGCTCACTGACAAGCAGGATCTGTTGGCGTTATACTAGCACCTGCCTCTCTCAGGTCAAGAAGGAATTCTAGCTAAGTAGCTCTGTATTTGTATCTCAACAGTATAAATGGACCCTGACCCTCCCACCTGCTCAGTTATCAATCATCCGCTCTCACCTATCACTCACTCACTTCAAACGCAAGTATTTTAAGACTTGGCAGTATGTTGAGCTGCATTACTGTTAATGTTGTAAGAGCATGTTAATGGAAGATTACTACCAGAAATAACATCACTCAACATTGTCCAAGAAACAGATAAACAAAAGTGGTGTGGGAACCTGACAATCGGCAACAAAGCATTCAATAAAACAAATTTTTTTTTTAAATCTGACAGTCCTCTTAATTTGTGTACCCTTTAAACATCTGGGCCAGCCACAGACAACTATCTTCTCATAGTTTGGAGATTATACCCCAATCCAAAATGTTAGTCTGATCCTTGTAATAAAGGAGTTCTGCCTCACAGTGGCTGACTTCTACTAAAATGGTGGTACTCGGCAAATGTAACTTCTGTCTTGAAAGACAATCACAAACTTGTCTCCGCTGAAGCTGTGAAACACAAGCAATGCTTCAAAAGCTGAGTCAGAGTTAAAAACAGCAAGTCAGCAGTATGATTGCAAATCCAGAGCAGATTATTGTGGTTGAGCATGGCATGACAAAAAGCAGTGCCTTGATACTCTAGGTGAAAAAGCAACTAAGTAATGGAACGATTGGCTGAGGGAGGAAGCTGTTGCATGGCCCTGAATGGTAGTCAAGAATAGGCTAGATAAATGTGAAGGGGGCAAAAGTAGAGGAGAATCCTGGTTCTTGCCAGGGGGTGAATTGGGTGATTTACTTAAGGTGACCGTATGGCCCACTTTGAAAAGGACAGTCCTGTATTTAAGCTCTTCTGTAGGTGTTCCGACTTTTTCTTAAAAATGGGAAAATTTTTTGTCTCTCCCCCTCCCACCCCATCAGTAATGGCGGGTCCTGCTGCTGACCAGATCCCTTCTTGCCAGCTGCCTACCCACCAGCGGGGGGTGTGTGTGTGTGTGTGTGTGTGTGCGTGCGCGCAAGGATGGGGGAAGGGGAAAGCTGCTATCTGCATGGCTGGCTGCTCCCCCTTCTGGTCCATCAGTGCAGCCCCCCCTCTGCATGTTGGTTCTTGGTCAGCAGGGCCCTATCCCTCATCCCATTTCTGGCTGGCACTGGCTGCATGCTGTGAGCTGCAGTGACTGGTGAGTGCAGGCAGGTGATGGCCAGCTACATGTCGCCTCTGCTGCCCACCCAGTGGCCCTTTACATCCTCCCCCTCTCGCTGTTCTCTCCCTGCTTTTCCCTTTGCTCCTCCAATCTCCCCAGGCAGGGCATGTCCTGCTCCCAGCACGGTGCAGAGAACCAGCCCCTGGTCAGAGTGCTTGGCTCACCAGCAGCCTGGATGGCAGGCTCCTTTCTTCCCCCACTGCCCCTGGCTGGCCTGGTGCCAGGAAAGCCCAAGATCCTCTGGCCCAGGGTGCTGGCCAGGAGGTGCTGAGACCTGCATGTGCCAAAGCCCCATACAACAGTGGCATGGGGAAGCCTCTCTGCCCCTCAGCTAAGCTCTGAAGGGAGGAGGAAAGCTATTTCCAGCCTGTTCATACCCTGACCCTGCAGGCTCCACAGCAGCTCCCAGGCAGGGGCTTAGCACCCTCTTCACTCACCCAATCCACCCTGAGTCCTGCGCCTGGGAGCACAGGGCTTCTCTGTCCCCTTGGCACCCTCTGCTGCTGAGCCACCTCTGGCTGGGTTCACTGAAGCCTCTGCAGTCAGGTTCCCTGGGCCCTGGTGCACAATGCATCTTTACGGCTTAACCCCTTCCTGCCCTGCTGTAGCAGGGGGACAGGAGGCTGCTGGGTTATGTTAGTGGCCAGCAGCAGCCTGGAGGCATTAGCTGCCTTTTGATACTGTGTGGGCAGGAAGGGACAAGCTGCTTCTAGCCACCGGGGGGGGGGGGCGAGGGGAAGAGATGAGATGAGTTCTGCAAAGATATGGGCCTAGTCATCCCTTTCCCCCGTCAGCCCTCCTTTCCTGTGGCTGGAAGCAGCTCCTGTCCCCTTCCCTCCCACACAGTGCTAAAAGGCTGCTGCTGGCCACATTCTGCTGCAAAATCTTGGGAGGGGGAGCATGTGTATCTGCATTTCTCTCTTCTCACCCCCCACGTATTGCCTCGGGAAGATGTGGCACCAGGAGAAGAGGGTCTGTTCCAGGGGCTGAGCCAGACATGAAGGGGGGAGAGCACCAGGCAGGGAGGTTCGGGTCAGTCAGTCACCCCCTCCCCCATGTGAGAGAGGTGTACAGGAGTGCATGTCACTTCTCCCTATGTGTCTGTGGGGTAGGGGTGTTTGTGTCACCTCTTCCCCATGTGGACCCTAAAGCCTTAAAAATAAGAGGGTAAATAAAAAGAATCCAACTACGCAGTATTTCTTTTTAACAGGGGCTCAGTCAACGTGATGATTTGAACATTTGTACTGCACGGTTCTGACTGCCATTGAACTCACATGAATACAAGTAATTTTACCAGGTGTTCCATATTCAGCATAGGAAAATATGGTCACCCTAGAATTATTTGACCAGTTAAATCATCTATGATACAAAAAGGAAACTTTTTTTTTTGTAATCTGTAGGGACAATATTCCAGATTAACTTGGGCCCAGTCCTGTGGGGTGCTGAGGCCCCCCAATTTACACTGAACCAAGGCACCATATAACATTATTATGCAATCCTCCGGAGTTTGCCCAAGAAAGGATGGTGTAAAAACTAAATAAGGACCTAAGGATTTGCCTCAATGAAATTCATAGATCTGAAACTATTCTGTGTTAGTGAACCTGGGGAGCTATCTGAAACAGTCCTTTTTTTTTTTCTTAGGGATTTAGCTGTCTTAAATTGCCATTCAGTTTGGGAAAACTTGTTCAGGGATTCTACATTATAAAGAGAAGGCTTTTTTGCGTAAGATTTTGTGTAAATAATGTAACTATAGAGATAATCTGAGCACCTCTAAAACGCATTTTAGAGCAGCATTTTAGAGTTTGGTAGATTTGCAGACATCGTGGCAATTAAGAGAGTTTGGAGGCTTAGGAAGGTACTCCTGACAAAGGATTTCTAAAATGAGATTGAGATGTAAATCAACCTATTGTACAGCATGTTCTCTGTACACTGATGTAGTGCATACTTTACTTACCACGGGAGAAAGAGGCAGTTTTTACTCTTTCTTATCCCTATTGTGGGAGTGCATCTGTTCTTTCTCAAGCAGCTAGGACATCTCTATATGACCGGTGAGATCTAAGAGCTAAAATACTCTTTCCCATAGTGGCTGAACAGAAGAGATCTATTTCAACTGGTCATATGGAAATACTTGGGCTTGAAAAGAAAAGGGCTTTTTGAACTACAGCTTAGTTTATGAGCCTGCCATAAGTGGTCAAGGATAGATGGTGGTTATCGTGTTTGAAACAAATGAGTTCCTACACTGCTTTACTGAAAGCAGAATCTTGATTGCTAAATAGGGACATCTCAAATCCCTGCTAGCTGGGAAAGGCAAGGTATGAGTGCATGGGAGTGAGGTGCTCCTGAATTCTTATTAATGCTGTGCTGTTATCTTGGTGAATGGCCATAAACAGGTCCTTTAGTCTCTGTTTAATTTTCCATCTGTAAAATTAGGATAATACCACTTTAGGAGTATTGTAAGGGTTAATTAGTTAATGAAACTAAACTGAAGGTGGTCCAGGAAGGTATAAATGGCACCTCCCTTTCAGGTAATTCCCCTATGCTCTAGGAGGCCCACCACAAGGAAGGGGGAGGTTTAGTTGCCACTGTTACCTGCCCTCAGGTTTTCCTCCAATGGGGGAAGCTTTAGGGCTAGTCTACACCAGAAAGCAATACTGGTATAACTATGTGGATAAGGGGTGTGGCTTCTTTTTAATTTGTACAGTTATACCAGTATAAATCCTAGTGTGAACATAGTTATAAAGATCCCACTAACCATGAACACCTGATTTCATTGAGGATCATTAGGTTTAGATAAAATATAATTTAGCTACTAAGCATTTTTACAATAATGGAAGTAACTGAAGCTGTAATAGGAAGAACACAAATAATTGGGTTAGTAGGCTTTGTTATAGTTAGAGACCTGTTTCATTAGTGCAAGTCCTTGTGGAAGAAGTTATGCCAAAGGCTGTGTGGTGTGGTGGGTGTTTTTGTTTGTTTGTTTTCTGGGAAAAGTGCAGGCCTACAACACTAACTCAAGTCATCAATTTTGCACACTCATTCTCACACAAACAAATAAACACAAAGGGCACGGTACGTTGTAGAATTCTGAAAGAAGAGCAACCTAGTTACTAAGAAATAACTAGGCAGTTAGACTGCAATGATGTATAGGAATTAATAACTTATTAATGCAATGTATTAATATTAATGATTAGAGGTATAATTATAAACACGCAGAATGTCTCATGTGGATAATGGGCAGGTATTAATCTGCTATGGTCATGGAAATTGATCAGATGTAGTTCTGTATCTTTGAGTTACATAAAAAGGGGGATAAAAGATTCAGTCTAGTTCTCTATTTTCAATGTCATCTGGTCCCCAGGACAGTGTAAACTGAATCAGGACCTCCGTTTTCATTTCATCTTTGTTTCTAGTGGTCTCCATAAAGTTGTAAGTATGAACAATGCAGGAAACCTCTTCACTGTACTGATCTGATTCTTGTACTTACGAAGATTTTTCTATTTCAATTATATTTGCCTGTATTAACTAAACCTCAAAGTTTCTGTGCTTCACCATATTTTGTCTTCTCTGTTAACTTTAAGTGGCCAACTGAAAAAGAACCTGTCATTTGTGACAAGTGCATATTGCACCCCAATATGTCTTAGAATTGTAATTCATCAGCCTACAGTTCCTTATACTGGTATAGCTTATACCATTTCCTGGACTTGTAAGTGCTATAAACATCAATATAACTGCATTCACACTAGGGGAGTTTCCCACTTTAACTATATGAGTATACTTAAAGTAGCAAAGCCCTCTAGTGCAGACAAGGCCTTAGTTTAAAGGTGAAGCTGTGTAGGAATTGCTCTAACAGAGACGTTACTAAAGCAGTGTACCCCCTGGCTATATGCCATCCAAATGACTTCAGTGTGAACTGCTGGGTGTGCTACACTTTTGAAAATCAGGTCACTCACTTAGGTGCCTATTGACTTAATGAAGCTAAACTTAGGCATACTTTTAAAAAGTTGGCCAATTATAAGAGCAGGGCTTGTACCTTTTCACTCCACATCTTGTTCCTTTTTTCAATTTCCAGGTGTTCTAAAAGGAGCAATAAAATACTGACATTTAATCCCCATGGTGATTTTTAAAAGATATAATGCCAGAAGTTGAAAAGTTACCCCTTTACTTGGGAAAAGACAGTTTGTACTTTCCAAGTAGTTTCCTATTCTGTTGCATAAAAACAGTTGGCCAAAATGCGGGGGCAAAGGGGGGGGTTGTAAAAGAGTGTGGAACATTAAGAACCCTGGGTCAGAATCCTGATAGACTGAACATAATTCAGAGCAGTGCCCGGTTTCCTCTATCCTAGTGGGAAGAATAGCACTCTTCAAGACTGAGGCATCCAGAGGAGAATTTTCTGGATCTTAAAAGCAAACATAATGTCAAATGATAGGAAACCTTTTTCCCTTTGTTTCCACCGAGACTGCAAATTAAACCAGAATCTGTGTGCATTTGTGGAAGGCCTTAAAAGGCGATGGGTGGCTTAGAAAATCTAAAGGGAACCCATTAAAACTGGGAACATGATGCAAGGATGTGAATATCAAAGCTTTCTCCACTAGTCTCCTGTGACTGAGAAATTCTAGAGGGGAAATTTTTAAAACCAAATCCCAGTACAGTCAAAGTTCTCTCAACTGTACACCAGCTAATGGCGATTTTTATCTCTAGTTATGCATCCGTTTCATGGACAAATCCTTTCCTTTCCATTTGTCTGCATGTGTGTTCTGTTCAGATAAATGTATTTCTAATGCATGGGACATGCAAGATGTTGCTATCCTGCTTGGATTCCTTTTCTTTTTCAACAGAAAACAGTAAGCACTATTCATATGGGGGTCATCCAAAAGAAAAATAAGGAATGTCATAATAAACTTTTAAAATCCTTTGAATTTGAACTATGAAGTCTCATAATGAAACTAGAACCAGCGTGGTTAGTGAAGGGAGGGCATCCCATCCATAGATATGGTATACAGACAGTTTTAGAAGCAAAATATAGAATTATGACTGTCAGACATTTCCATGCACTAGAACTTGGTATGGAATGAAGGAACATATTTATTTCAAGGGTTATAGCCATTAAACACAATTTTTCTCTGACTGACAAATCCTGCCTCATCCTTCATTGATCTTGAGGGGACACTTAGAGCAGAACTAGTGTGGTTCTACTGCACAAGGTGGTGAGGTCTACAGAGATCACCAACCTGTTACGTGACCAAAACATATATCTCACAATGACAGTAACTTGGTATCTTTGGGGAGACTTGTCCAATTTTGATATACAATATTTTTTGTGTATTTTCACCTGTTTAGAATAAATTACCATGGAATGATGTTTGAGATTATGTGCAGGGATCTTGTATTTTTGTGGAGATATAACTGTATAATGGTATAGTGGAAGTCCATTAAAAGGTCAACATTTACCAAAAGCTAATACATGGTTTCTACAGATACCTTCGTCTGACACTACAGAATATCTCATTGTGTGGTAAATATTGCGGGAGGGAGGGGGAGTGACTGTTCCTTTCCAGTTGGGAAGCTGGCTAAGATAACGTCCAGGGAAAAAAACTTTGCAGCCCCACTCTACAGAACTTCTCGTGAATACCTGTAGAAAGGAACATAGGATTGAGCCCAAAATGATCCTCATTTATGCATTCCCTCTTTTCAGTTATGAAAAGAGCTGATTAGGCATTCTGAAGCCAGAATAAGATGCACTGGAAGGAAAAAACAAACCCCACCACTTTTATGTCTGAGTTACATACAGAGCTAGCATTTGTTTGAATATTGACCATATATTTTAGGCATGTGACTCTAAACCTCTCACAGATGTGTAAAGAAGGATTCACACTGCTTAAAAGGCAGAATTTACTTTAGTTCCTTTGTACAGGACCAGAACAATCAAATCTTTCTCATTGGCACTATTTTAAAAGTTGGTCTTTAACTATGATTGCAGAACTATGTTTTATTTATTGTTTATATTACCACAGTACTTAACCCTGGTCATGGACCAGGACCTCATTGTGCTAGGCACCATACAATCGCAGAACAAAAAAAGATGGTCCCTGCTCCACAGCACTGACAATCGAAGTATTAGAAAAGAGACAACAAATGGATATGGACAAGTAGGGGTGTACAGGGAACCAATGAGGAAAACCTTTGCCAGTTGTCGATATATACACTACTAGTTTAACCAAGTTTTGTTTTTTGTGGGCTTCATGACAAAGGACAACTTTAAGGAGGATAATGAGGTAGCTTTGTGGATTTTACAGGGATCTCCTCCAGGTGTGAGAGGCAGAATTGGAGAAAGCACAAATATGTATGTTTGAAGCTTTTTAACAAGTGAGCAGTGGAGGCTGGAATCATGGGCTGGTTGGTGGCGTGAGTCAACATTTTGATGCTGAATAAGAGATAACTAGTGGGGATAAACCATAAAGGGCTGTGAAAATAAATATGAGCAGCTTATGTTTGAGGTGACAGACGGGAGCCAGTGGAGGGATGCAAGGAGAGGGCTGATTTTTAGAAAGGTTTTGGCAGTCCCATATGACATTTTCATAAGCAAACTAGGAAAATGTGAGCTAAAGGTGAGTGCACAACTAGTTGGAAGACCGTACTCAAAGACTCTTTGTGAACTGCTCCTGCAAGGAATAGTGTCTTTCCATGCATGTGATGAAATTTGATATGAAGGAACTGGTTTGGGGGGCTCTGTCAGGAAGAGTTCTCTAGATTCATATATCTGACACAGAGTGTAGAGGCTCGTGACTCGCAACTGCAGAGAGCAATGTAGGCTGGCAGCTGAGGGGACTGAAATCTCCTTTGCACAGAGAGCTAGTGAATTTTGTCCATTATAGTGGGAAACAATTCTGTGTTATGCTGAAATGTAAATGTATCTGTGATCACAAAACCCATATAAGTTCTGATTCTTCAATGTACTTAAGCACAGAACTACGATTCAGGAGAGCTGGGGGTCTATTCCTATCTCTCTCACTGACCTGTTGTGAAGTGACTTGCCCAAAATAACACCTCTGCCTTTTCCCCCCTCCCATTTAAAGAAATTATCACTGATAACTATATACCAGAGGGAAAAGCAGGGGGAGAGGTAGGAAGGAGAAAGTAGAACCAGGGGAATGGATTGGGGAACAATGGAAGGAAGTGAGAAAGAGGATCTCAATTAGAAAGAAGGAGAGACCAAGGCCTGGATTCACAAAGGGACCCAAGTGCTTAGAAAATCCCAGGAACAACAATGGGTCCACAAAGCATGAGTTAGGCTCCTAGGCTCACCATACATGAATGGGGAAGATAGGCACCTGAGAATGGGATCCACAAAAGCTAGCATGCTAGGCTGGGAGCTGCCTAAACTAGCCAATGGGAGTTGTGATTAGAGGAATGTATTCTAAGCCACACCTCTAAATCCAGGCAGTAAGGCTGCATCTATCTCTGCTTGTGATCCATAGTGAGGCACCCCTTTCCTGGAGTCAGGCGGCTTAGGTGCCTAAGTTGGGTTTTTTTACTAGAATGATTTAGACACTTGCCTACAAAGAGATGGAGATGTTGGTTGTGCCCACTTTTTTTTATAAATTTTTAGCCCAGTGCTTAGAGCACTCACCTAGGATGTGGGTGACCAGTGTTCAGTTCACTGCCTGAGGGGTGGGGGAGAAACTATTTAAACACGGGTCAGTTCTTAGCATTATTGTGAGACTGCCTTTCTAGCCTAGTGGTTACAGTGTTCACCTAGGTGCTGGGAGACTCGGGGTCCAGTCCTCCTGTTCCAATTACTTTAAGTATTTATCCAAAGTGGAACAGCTTCCACAGGAGAGAATATCCCATAGCTCAGCAGTTAAGGTGCTCTTCTGAGCAGGGCTTAAGTTCTACTGGAATACCATATGGGGAGCTGGAAGGGTGTCTTCGTACTTCCTGTACTTCTGGAACTATTACTCATAAGTGATTGTGCTGGGAGTACATTCCACCTACTCCTATTTTTAGGATTTATACTCTGTTTTTGAGAGGTGGCACACCACTGTTCAAATCCTTTCTCTTCTTCTGCCTGAGGTAGGGTTGCCAACCCTCCAGGATTGTCCTGGAGTCTCCAGGAATTAAAGATTAATCTTTAATTATAGTTTGTCATGTGATGAAACTTCCAAGAGTAGGTCCAACCAAAATTGACAACCCTAGCCTGAGGGGGGAGTTGCAGGTTTGTGCTGTAATCACAGGACTAAAAATTGTAAGGTGGGGACCACCATCATCTCCAGACAGGTGTTGATTGGGACCTAATCCGGTAGGCATGCTCTGAGGCTACCTACTGGATCAGGTCCTGCAGGCATCCTTAGGCATTTGCCCATCTATCTTCCCCTTGTTTGTGACTCGGATAAGAGAGAGGCATCCAGACACCTACAGTGAAGCAGCAGTGCAGATGCTCAAATGCAGCAATGTAGGCATCTAAGGAACTCTTGACTAAGTGCCTAAATTTCTGCTCTGGAGTTTAGGTGCCTACAGGGTCAGGTGGTAGCCAAAAAAGGGTTTTGGGGATCATAGTGGTGCCTAAATCTGGTGTTTAAGTGCCTAAATACCTTTGCAGATGACGGCCAACATGGGGAAACTGACAGAGGTGAAACTGAAGATAGAGAGAGCATTTTGAGAGGCTGAGAAATGAAGGCATCAGAGAGAGTCGGAAATGATTTTTTTTCATTTTTGTTTTCCATGAATATATAAATCATGATTTTGTTTTCCATTTACATATGTATTAGAAGAATGAAGAGGAAAATTTACAAGTGAACTTCAGACACAGGGCTATGAGGGGCCCCATTGTTCATCACAAATGGAAGTAACTCCAACCACATAAGGTTGGAAACTCCAATCATAAAATCGGGATAAATCCTATTGAAAAAAAATGTAAGTGATTTAGGATTAGAGCTGGGAGAATTTTTTTATCTGAAATTTTTGTTTTATTGAAAAATGGAGATTTGAGGTGACTTGAAACATTTAATGAATCATTTGAATTTTTAGTGAGTTGTTTGACCATACAAACCCCTAAAGAGTTTTTTTTGGTTTTTTTTTTCATTT
Organism: Dermochelys coriacea; assembly: GCF_009764565.3. Classification (NCBI taxonomy): domain Eukaryota; kingdom Metazoa; phylum Chordata; order Testudines; family Dermochelyidae; genus Dermochelys; species Dermochelys coriacea. The sequence continues at coordinate 202,106,053 of NC_050069.1, forward strand.
TTTAAATGAAACTTTCACTTGAAATTGTTGGGGACACCGGGCATGGCCATTAGGTAACTCAAGGAGATGGAAGACCACGAGTGTCAATGAAGCCCCCTCGCTCTAGGCCCAGGTGTCCCCCCTCTTCCCTTTTCTGCCCGGAGATGCTCACAGCAGTCATGCTGAGGAGTTTGCAACAGTTTGTTGCAGGCACAAACTGGCTGAAGCAAGATTAGGCCAAACAGGACAGAAATGTTAGATAATGCTGAACCAACAACTCCATATATGGTGAAATAGATAAGAGGAAAAAGGGAAACTAGCCAGAATACCAGATTGGCTATATGGGTACTCAGGGCAGCTTGCTATTGGATAAGCATGCTAAAGAAAGAATGTATAAAAATATGTGTAACTGCTTGCACTGGGGTGCAGGATTTGAGATTGTTGTCTCCTTGTACTGCTTGAAGCTTCAAATAAACTTTTTCTACTTCTCCACCCCGTTGTGGTTATTGGGCAATGCACACAGGGCAACGAATCCAGCTGTTGCTTGCCTCGGGCACTCTGTGCCAGCAACAGTTTTTGGCGCCCAATGTGGGGCTCGAGGCTTCAACACAAGCCTTGCCTGGATCCCTTGTGGGGACCGGTGGGTGAGGACCCCGACCGACACCCAGTGCACACCAGTGTGATTCCCGAGGGTCTCAGAGGGGTGTAGCCCAACTGGCCCCGTAGGGCACAATGGTGCAACGCGCCTGATAAGTGGAGAAGCACCGCGGGCGATGGTGGGGAACCAGTCCTTCGGATAAGGTAGGAACCTTTTGAAATCTGGATTGTTTGCTCTTTTTTGAACCTGGGGACACCCAGAGTTACCCTGTAGGCCTGGGATAGGGACAGAGCTCGGGAGGGAGGGCACAGTGTACACCCCTAGAGTGTATCTTGGCAAATTGGAAGGTATTTGGACCGGATCCGATGACTAAGAATAAATTAAAACAATACTGTATAGTTGACTGGCCTCAATATCAACTAGAGGACCAGGAGCGATGGCCACCAGGAGGGTCAATTAATTACAATATGATCCTCCAGTTACTTTTGTTCTGTCAGCGAACAGGGAAATGGAATGAACATCTGTATGTGCACTTGTTTTTGGCTTTGTGTAATAGAACAGATGTCTTACAGCAATGTAATTTGACTCCGACTGGTTCGGTAGTGGCTAATGTTAGTCCCCAGACCCCCACCCCAACTGTAATGGCAGGTCCGGTGTCCCCTTCAGCCCCTATGCCCCCACCTGATAGAGCCCATACTGTTGGCTTATATCCTTTACTTACCGAAACTAAAATCTCTCGTCCTGCAATGGATGGGCGTCTGGCCATGACTATCCAGGTCTATACCCATGTGCCCTTTAACCCTGTGGATTTGGCTGCTTTCAAAGTACAGGCAGGGGAGTTTTCCACCAACCCGAGTAGGTTTATTTCAGTTTTTGAGGGCTGCCTTAGCAGCCATAAGCCGGATTGGGATGATCGCAACATCCTCTTGCGCACCTTATTGTCTGAGGTTGAAAGACAACAGGTCGTGTCCAAGGCAAGGGAGAAAGCACAGAGACGGTACGACCAGGATCGTAATAATGTCCCTGACCTGGATGAGCAGGTCCGAGTAGACCCCAGGTGGAACCCAAACGATCTTGCGGGTATGACCGGCTTACCACCTATAAGCAGTTGCTTTTGCATGGACTCCGTCACTCAGCTGTCCGACATAATAATTGGGCAAAACCGTATGAGGTAATGCAGGATCTAAAGGAAAGCCCAGGGGCCTTCCTACAGCGTATTCGGGACGTGATTCGACAGAATAGCAATGCAGACCCCGCTCAGGAAACGGAGGCAATCATTAAGGGAATTTTTACGAGCAGAGCAGCCCCTGATATTAAGAGAAAATCACAGAAAAAAGAGGATCTAATGGGCATGACCATGGCACAAATCTTGGAGACCGCAAACCGAGCTTATAGTCTAAGGGAGGTAGAAAAGGAGAAAAAGCAAGTTAGAATGATGGTAGCTGCGGTACAGGCTGGCACTTTGGGAAGTGGCCGGGAAGGAAGGGGCCATGGACGCGGACGTCTGGGCCCGCAGGAGAGACGACTGGGTCGCAACCAGTGTGCCCTGTGTCAACAAGAGGGACATTGGAAGAATGAGTGCCCAGAGAGGAATGGAAAGGGGGGCACCCCTATGATCGCAGTGGAGGAACAGGAATAGGGGTGTCGCGGGATGGACCGCCCTGCCCCCAGAACCCGAGTAAAGATGCGGGTGGGAAGTTCGGAAATAGATTTTTTTTTTTAGTGGATTCTGGAGTGGCACAAACTGCCGTGAATCAACCCCTTCAGTTGCCATAGCAGACTCCCTTACCGTGGTGGGCGCCACAGGCAGAGGCACCAAGTGCCCAGTGTATGCCCCAGTGGAAAGCGCTTTGGGAAATAGACCATCTTGTGAGATATAGTCCTATCTCCCCGAGTGCCTGGCGCCTCTACTGGGACGGGATCTGCTTTGTCGCCTAGGCGCCACCTTGCAGTTTACTCAAGACGAAATAACCCTTACCCTGCCCCCCGAGAATGCATGGATTATGACCCTTACAATTGAGCCCTCAGCTACGCAAGCCCCAGAATAGAGCCTGTGGGAAGACCGGGTGTACCCTCTAGTGTGGGCAGCGGGGGTCGCAGGAAAAGCTACCCATCAAGCCCCTGTTAAGGTTCAGCTCCTGCCAGGAAAAGGCCTGGTGCGAGTTAAACAATATCCAATTGCGAGGGAAGCCAGAGAAGGTTTACAGGACACTATAGATCGGTTCCTAACATATGGAATCTTCTGGTAATGCCAGTCAGTCTGGAACACTCCCATCCTGCCCATATGAAAACCTGACAGCACGTATTGCTTGGTACAGGATCTGAGGGCGATTAATGAACGGGTTAAAACTCTGAACCCCCTGGTTCCGAATCCGTATACCTTACTGGCTTCTGTAGGAGGCAGTATACCATTTTTCAGTCCTCGATTTGAAAGATGCGTTCTTCGCTATTCCCATAGATACCTCGTCCCAAGAAATCTTGTCTTTCGAGTGGGAGGACACACAAAGGGTTAAAAAGCAACTATGCTGGACAGTATTGGCCCAGGGATTTAAAAATTCTCCACCCTTTTTAGGCCAGGCTTTGGCCAGGGATCTGGAAGAGTGGAACAACGAGGAGGGGGCTCTTCTTCAATATTTAGATGATTTGTTAATTGCTACAGTGGGCCTAACCCCATGCCTCAAAGCCACTGTGGGTCTCCTGAATTTTATTGGCCTCCGAGGATATCGGGTATCGAGAAGCAAGGCTTGAATTGCCCTCCCAATGGTACAATTCCTGGGGTTCCACATAAGGCAGGGGGAGCGTCAGCTTTCCAATGAAAGGGAGGAGGCTGTCTGCCAGGTTCCCGTTCCCATTAATCGTAAACGCCTCAGAGCCTTCCTCGGCATGGTGGGGTTCTGTTGGATATGGATCCCGGAATTTGGACTGTGGGCTAAACCCCTGTACGATTGTGTAAAAGGAGCAGATCATGACCCCTTCTATTGGACCCAAGAGGCCGACAGGGCATTTAAAATCTTGAAAAGGAAGTTGATGGAAGCTCCGGCTCTGGGCCTCCCGGATCTCTCTAAACCGTTTCAGTTGTATGTACATGAACGAAAGGGGGTGGCCCTAGGAGTGCTCACACAGTTGTTGGGAGCATGGAAACGTCCCGTGACCTATTTCTCTAAGCAGCTGGACCAAGTGGCAAAGGGATGGCCAGCGTGCCTGTGGGCAGTTGCAGCTACAGCCCTGATGCTGGCTGAAGCTGAGAAACTAACCTTGGGAGGGACAGTACAGATGTATACCCCTCATATGGTCCGAGCCTTATTGGATGCAAAGGGAGGCCTTTGGTTCACACAGGCTCGGATGGCTAAGTACCAGGCTAAACTTCTAGAGAACTTTGAAGTTACCTTACAGTCTTGCCCCTCCCTTAACCCCGCCACCCTCCTACCAGAGACTGAGGAACAGGAACATGATTGTTTAGAGATCATAGATGCCCAATACTCTAGCCGTCTGGACTTAAAAGATATACCCCTCCTAAATGCAGATCATGAGTGGTATACTGATGGTAGCAGCACTGTGATAGATGGGCAAAGGAGGGCGGGCTATGCTGTCGTGACCCTCCATGACACTGTGGAAGCCAAGGGTTTGCCCACTAGGACCTCTTCCCAGCTGGCTGAACTAGTCGCCCTGACCCGTGCGCTCGAACTGTCAAAAGGAAAGCGGGTCAATGTTTTTACCGATTCAAAATATGCCTTTGGAGTGCTACATGCTCATGCTGGCTTATGGAAGCAAAGGGGAATGCTGACGGCTCAAAGTTCCCCAGCCAAGTACGGGCCCCAAATCCTCCAGCTCCTAGAAGCCGTACAACTCCTCTCGGAAGTGGCGGTGGTACTGTAAAGCCCATCTTTGTGTACTGTAAAGCCCATCAAAGGGAAGATCAAGATGTGGCCAGGGGTAATGCCCAGGAAGATAGAGAAGCTAAGCGTGCTGCCACCCTGATATCCCCTCAGACTGAGAATGCCCATATGCATGCCCTTATCCCACCCATGGGGGAGCTTCTGACCCCCCAGTACTCTGTGGAGGAGAGACCGCTAACCGACAAACTCAGTCTCCAGGAAAAGGAGGGATGGCTCAATTCCCCGGAAGGGAAGGTCCTCCTACCGAAGGGCCTAATCCGGCCAGTGTTACAGAAATTACATCAAACCACTCACGCTGGCAGGGAAGCACTTATCCAACTGATGGGAAAATACTTTATAACTTCTGGACTCTGACCCCTGGCTACCCAGGTGCAGGCAGACTGTTTAGTCTGCCAAAAGAATAACCCTCGACCAGGACATCCAGGGCCACCCACTGCTCTGGAACCCACTCCGGGCCCTGGATGGGTGTGGCAAATAGATTTTACTGAGTTTCCCCAGACCCAAGGGCACAAATGTCTTAGTGGATCAATTCAGCTGAAGGCCAGAAGCCTTCCCATGCCGCAATTGCACTGCCAGAACGGTGGCCCTTAAGTTTGTTAAGGAGGTCTTTACTCGCTTCAGACTTCCCCAGTGGATGGAATCTGACAACGGGACAAACTTCACATCACAGATCGTTCAAAGCATCTCGAATGCCTTGCAGATCCCCTGGGAACTCCATATGCCTTGAAGACCGCAAGCCAGTGGCGTAGTAGAGCATATCAATCAGACCCTTAAACGACATCTCTCAAAAGTGTGCCAAGAGGCCTCCTGCAATGGCTTGATGCCTTACCCCTCGTCCTGCTCCGCATCTGCACTCTCCCACAGAGTACATTAGGGCTTAGTTCCTTTGAAATTATGTTTGGGAGGGTATGGCCTATGAATGGCACACCAGTTCTGTCAGGGGAGTGGGAGCTGGGTAATGTTTTTTTTGTCTCCGTATATGTGTTCCCTGTCTGCTGTTCTCCTGTCTCTTCACAGGTATACTAAAGACTCCCAGCCTCTTCCCTTGGACTCTCCCGTCCACTCCTTACAGCCCGGCGACTCTGTGCTTGTTCGCACCTGGAAAGATGAGCCTCTCCAGGAAAAGTGGAAAGGACCCTACATCGTCCTGCTGATCTCCCATATGGCGGCAAAGGTCGAGGGACACAAGAACTGGATCCATCACTCGCAACTGAAGGCAGTACCCACCCTTTCATCAGCAGAGCAGTGGACTGTCCACCCCGTTGACTCCTCATCTAGTGAAGATCGTGGGCTAAAGCTACTGTTTAAGAGACACAAACAGTGGGCACCTTAGTGCCAAAATGGGCCCACTCAAAAACTGGAAACCCTGGACCGGGAGGACCCCGGTAATTAATCGTGTAACCCTGTTATTTTCTATACTGTTATTTCTAAACTGTGCATATCGGGAACATAATTCCTTTGTTTTACTTGCGCACCATATTGCTACTTTAACAAACCAAACTGATTGCTGGGTGTGTGCTCCGACTCCTTTCCCCCAAAACAGGAGTGCCCCTTGTCATGCTGCCCTTAACCCTAGCAGAATTAGCCGCCATTAAAGAGCAGGAAAATAGAAACCGAACGGACTCACCGTTCTGGGATAAGATCTCTTTGCAGCAAGCTACCTACCAGGTCAGGAGTATTCAGTTGCAGTGCTCACTGAGGGAGTATTTTTCTTTTACCCGAAACCAATCTGATCACTATAGGCATCCTGTCGGAAGGAGCTCCTGTGTTATTACACAGTGGGCCGATGGATATTGGATAAAAACCAAGAGGGGAGGTCAGCAGTGTGGATGTAATGGTTCCTCCCCTTTTGGGAAAACTCTTACAAATGATCTTTCCACAAAAGGAGGGTCAGGAAATATAAATTGCCGTTCAGTTAATATTTCCACTATAGCAGGCCAATGGTGGTTTTGCAGCGGTCCTTATGGTGAGTGCAATTTTAACAGCACAATTAGGAATACCCCCCCTTGTACCCACTCAGGAGTATGGGAAGCCCCCCTGGGGGCATATGAATTGTTTGGAAAAGCGGCCTTAAATATCCCAGGAATCCCTCTAAGAAACAGTCCTTACTGGGCCCTACAGGGTCACTATTTTGTATGTGGCCGAAAGGCTTACAAGGTATTACTAGCCAATTGGACAGGTAGCTGTTATTTAGCTCATGGAGTTCCTCATCTTTCAATAACCACCACACTGCCCAAAGAAAAGATTAGGAATGCCCGAGTAACTCTGAGTCATGAGAAGAGACCCTGCGGCGACTTAATGCAGCCTTGGAGGGCAATGCTAAGAATCCCCACACAACTGAAAAGCTTACAAGGTGCTCCATACTGGGAACTGTGCCACTGATTACCGGGCCAGCCATAGCATGCATAGGCCGCTACATTGTAAGGCTTCAAATGGTGCTTGAAAAAGTCGCCTTGGAATTAGAGGACTCGATTCGTGATCTAGGGTCAGCAGTAGTAACATTAAATAAGGAGGTACAGCAGCTCAGAACGTATTCTCTCCAAAACAGGCTGGCCTTTGACTACCTTTTGGCATCCCAAGGGGGTGTTTGTGCCCTTGTCGGGTCCTGAAGTTGTGTATATGTAAATGACAGCAGTTATGAGATTTATGATAAAGTAGTACAGGCTGAGGCCCATGCCCGAGCCGGAGTACAGGCTGCCTACACTGCCCCCGAGAGTGATTGGCTGCAAACCTTGTTTTCAGGGTGGGGTTTGTCATCTTGGCTTGGTGGTTTATTTAGCCTGTTGAAAAGTTTTCTTCCTGTCTTGCTCATACTGATGGTTTTATGTTGTGCAATATCATGTGTCAGAGCCCTTTTAAAAAACATGATAATGCATTCCCTTCAGGGCTACCACAAAGTGCTTATGCAAAGTCCCCTTGTAAAAAGATAAGAGCCCAAGTGAGAACTCAAAACCAAGGCTGTTGAGTATTCTCAAAGGAGGGAATTGTTGGGGATACGGGCATGGCCACTAGGTAACTCAAGGGGATGGAAGATCACGAGTGTCGATGAAGCACCCTCGCTCTAGGCCCAGGTGCCCCCCCCTTTCCTTTTCTGCCTGGAGATGCTCACAGCAGTCATGCTGAGGAGTTTGCAACAGTTTGTTGCAGGCACAAACTGGCTGAAGCAAGATTAGGCCAAACAGGACAGAAATGTTAGATAATGCTGAACCAACAACTCCATATATGGTGAAATAGATAAGAGGAAAAAGGGAAACTAGCCAGTATACCAGATTGGCTATATGGGTACTCAGGGCAGCTTGCTATTGGATAAGCATGCTAAAGAAAGAATGTATAAAAATATGTGTAACTGCTTGCACTGGGGTGCAGGATTTGAGATTGTTGTCTCCTTGTACTGCTTGAAGCTTCAAATAAACTTTTTTCTACTTCTCCAGCCCGTTGTGGTTATTGGGCAATGCACACAGGGCAACGAATCCAGCTGTTGCTTGCCTTGGGCACTCTGTGCCGGCAACAAAATGAAGTAAATTTCAAAACAAACTCAATTTTATTATTTTGAAAATTATCAACATTTTATGAAGCTCAGACAAAACAAAATGCTTTCAGGTCTTTTGAGTTTGTTTTTTGGTTTAGTATTTGGTTTGCCAAAAAAAAAAAAAAAAGCACAGCCAGGAAACTGGAAAATCAGTTATTTGCATAGCTATACTTAAGAGCCTACCGATTTTTTTTTTCAATAAAAATTACCCTCCTACCTCAATTTTAAATGGCACTTAAGCTCCTAACTCACTTAGGCACTCTGAAAATATTATCCTTAATCATCATGAGTAGGAAGATGATAATGATGCTGGGTAAAGCCTCTATCACAGCAGTAACATTTAATAAAGAGGTGTGGAACACATAAGAGGAATTATTCTTTCAAGGAACTTGAAAAAAATCTTGCTTCCTAACATTTTAATAGACAATATGAAGAAAAAAACAAACCCCTGAATTTTGCAATCTTGATGTAAAATAAATAACGTACAAAATGCCTCAAACTTTTTGACTTTGATGGAGAGAGACAAAAGAATGTTGACTCACAGGGTGAAATTAATCCTTGAGTTGAGTTCTGGCCTATGACCCTTTCATTCTCACATATGCCCACCCCCAGGCTTTTGGGGGCTTATGCACAGGGATGAATTTCAGTCTGAACCTTTTCATTTTTAGAATGACTAGATATTAAAATACTAAAGGAAAACCATCCTAGCACACGAGCCACTGCTCTTTAAGAGGGAAGGAGTGATAAAGGAGAAAACAATTGAATGTATTAACTCAATCTTATTTTGCAAAATGATCAAAATATGACTCAGATACACCTTTTTAAAAGGTGGGGGGGGGAAGCTAATCTAAGCAGCACTTTCTATAACCTACATAGAGAAGGGCCACAGACTCCAAGATGTCTACTTAGGTCTTCACTATTGCCAGTCTAATGCGCACATTTCTCAGATACTGCAGTGTCTGTTGGGTGCACAAATACAAGAATAGATACAATGGTCTCTAGGGCCACACTGCATTGTTTGTTTTACTACACTTAAAATAGTAAAAAACATCTCTCATACCATACTCTGTGGTAACTGAACACTTTAATTGCAATCATTGTACTTCTATAGTTTCATCCAGGCTAGAGCTACTTTGAGATGCGCCTTTCTCATTGTCACTTGGGGCTTCTCAAACAAGGCTGGAAGTACACCAAACTTTATTTTAAACTTGCCCAACATTTTCCAAGCCTCTCAAAGTGTGCTGATTTTTATTTGATTTGATCAGAAATGTATTGTACATCAACATAATCAATGGTCACAGCAGCTCTTCAGCCCGCTGTGCTGAAAAAAAGATATGGATTTTTCCAGGAGGACTTAGGCTGAGGTTAGGCACCTGGCCACAAAGTCTGGGGTTGAGGAATGCACCCCACAACTCTCAGTTCACTGTCATGAATCCTTTACTAGAGCTAGGAATCTAAGCCAGGTCAGCCCTTCTTGAAGAAGAGGAGGTGACTTCTCTCTCCATATTTTAATATTTCAATATTCCAGTGGTTAGGGCACTCGGCTGGGATGAGGGAGACTCAAGTTCCTAGTTTACATCAGGCAGAGTGAGGATTTGAACCTGGGTTTCCTGCATACTGTGTGAGTGCCCTAAACACTGGACTATTTGTTAAAAGGAGGCCACTACCACCTCTTCCTCCATCTGTGTGTTTTGTGTGGGACCCAATCCAGTCAACACAACCTCAGGTGGCCTCTGGGCAGGCCTACTGAATTGGGCCCCTATGGATGAGATACATGGGAGAATGCATAGTCTGTGAATCCTCCTGAGATTAGGCAGGAATTAGATTCCAAGCTGCTTGGTGGTGTCAGGTCTGAGGCTGCTGTGCACATGCTCACTAGCAGAATTTTGGATGCCTATGGGATTTTATCAGTTGAATTTTCAGCATCTAGAGAGGATTGACTCTAAAAGTTCCTGGTCCTCCACAGCTACCAGAGAGGACCAGGATGCATTGCAGCAGGGAGTTTAATAAATGTATGGCCTTCCTGGTTAGGGAGTTCTCTAGCTACTGCTTCAGGCATGTCTTTGTGTTTGTCGTCATGCTACATGGTGTTGGCAAGAAGAGACTCCCAAACTGCTAGAGTGGTGATTGAGTGGGGAAAGTGGAAAATCAGGGAGGTGTCCTGTGAAAGCAGCCCGAGGCAGGGGGCAGAGCCCTGTCTCCATGCAGCAAGGGAACTCGTAGAACAAATGGCTGTTAGAAGTTTAATTTTGGCAGCTCAGGCAGCTGGCCTTTCTGGATCTACAGATTTGAGTAATTGCAGATGACTTCTGGTTTACCAGAAAAAGCACAATACCTGGCAAATGCCCTGATACGTGCATGGGGGATGCTGCTGACGACTTCCTGTGTGCCCTAACCCTCACTGATGAGGAAAAAAGAGAATATTCCAAAGGGAAAGAAGCTTTTAGAAACTCATTTAATAGGCAGACAGAATATTACATGTGAAATGGCCAAATGTAATAGGAGGTGCCAGGCACAAAGGGAAACAGCTAAGACTATCAATTGCAGTAATAAAAGTCTCGCTGTACATTGCAAATATGGAATGTTAAGAACAAATAAGGGACGGGATACCAATTTATCAGCACAGCTTCAGTTAGACCCAGACCTCTCACTAGCAAAAACTATAGTAAGAGTGACAATGCAAAAAAAAATAAAGAAACCGCAATGTGACTTACAAGCTAGCAACACAGAGACTGCATTGACAATATTGAGATAGTAAAGAGAAAAGAGACAAATGTCAAAGAAGTCAGACTAATGTACAATATAAGCACAGTGCACCACTACAATTGGAGACCAAAGAAACTTAATAGCAGGAAAGCTTGGAAAAGCTATGGAAAATGTGGAAAGACACCACGTCACAGCTGGCAATGATGTCCAGCAAAAGAGGCAGAATGGAGGAGATGCTATTGCAAAGTATCTCATTTTGTGGCATGTAGGTCACCAAGAGTAGTGGAAACAATCCAAGAGAAAGTGCTATCATCAGATGACAATGAGCCCATGCTTCTGGGGGCTAGATCCTCTATCAAACAGACATCTTGGTACACAAGCATGAATTTAAATGGTCAAAACACTAACTTTAAAATTGATACAGGGACTGCAGTCATTGCAATGGAAAAAAAAATATAATTGGTCCCAGGATGGAGATCTGCAAAGACCAAACAAGATTTTACGTGTAATGCTACATTGGATGGTTATGGCCAGTTCCTTGAGAAACTGGAAAGAGGGTGGAGAGTTCTTCATAAAAAAATATATGCAATAAAGGACTAATAACTTCCCTACTAGGGTTGCTGGTAATATGAAGGCTACTTCTAGTAGAGAAACTGGACTGAATTAATGTAAAAAAGAGAACTCTACAGGACATGTGTCCCATGTCTTCACAGGGCTAGGAAAGCTGTCAAGGGAGTAAAAATAAAACTGGTGCCATCAGCAATTGCCTTTGCTCTCACAGCCCCCCACTGCATCCCTATTCTCTTGCTAGGGAAAGTCAAAGAAGAATTAGAAAACGGAAGACATGGGGGGTCACTTCCCAGATACAAGAAACTGACTGGTGTGCAGGGATTGTTTTAGTACCAAAGCCCAATGGCAAAATCTGGATTTCTCTGAACTTTACACAACTTAGTAAAAGCATGTGCTGTGAATGACACATGCTTCCCGCAGTTGACCAGATATCGGCTCAGTCAAAATTAAATGCTTCAGTGTACTTCTGGCATATCCCCCTTTCTAAAGAATCTATACCATTATCTACATTTCATCACTCCATTTGGAAGGTATTGTTTCAATCTTCTTCCATTCAGCATATCTTCAGCACCACAAAAAAGAATCTCTGAGATCATGTCAGGTTTGCCTGCAGATGTGTTGGTATATGGCGAAGATAAAAATGAACATAAGCAACTACCTGAAATTTGAGATGTTTCTGACAAACTGGCCTCACTCTGAGATATGTGAATTTGGAAAGGAGCAGTTAAAATTTGTAGGCTGGATAACTAACGGGAAATTCTGCTAGATTCAGATAAATTGAAGGCATTACTTGCCTTACCCAAATCAAAAGATGTTTCTGCTGGAAGAAGATTCCTGGGTATGATAAATCATTTTGGAAAATTTTTACAAAATGTAGCTCATCTAACCAACCCTTGAGAGATTCTTAATGGTCACAATATGTGGATATAGAGTAGCACACAATAACATGAATTTTATTAAATAAAAACTGACATCTCCACCTGTTTTGGCACAGTATTTGGTTAAACTATCCAACAGTAGTAGTAGCAGACTCGTCTTCATATGATTTAGGAGCAGTTTTCCCACAAAAGCATCCAGAACGAGACCAGATACCTCTTGTATTCATATCAAAAGCCTCACAGAAATAGAGCAGCAATATGCTCAAGTGGAAAAGGAAGCTCTAGCAGTCCTGTGGGCCTAAGAATAGCTCCGTGCATATCTGTTTGGCTTGAATTTTGAGATAGAAACAGACCACAAACCCTTACTGGCATTATTGGGTTCAAAGCCACTGGATGATCTTCCATCCAGTTTGAGATTTTTGACTACAGATGATGTGCTTTTCTTTCAACAGGGAACAGTGAAAGTACATATAGTGTCTGCTACTAAAGCACTAATTGAGCATCCACCAATGGAAGAAGAAAAGGCTTTAGAGAAATTTTGTCAGTTTACATCGACCCCATGCTGGCAGCTGACTTCAGCAAATTAGAGATGAGCAGCTAAAGAATGAGACTTTCTAGAAACTGACTCTACTCTGCCAAAAGGTTGGAGTCAAGGGGCTCAAGTGCCAACAGCCCTACTACCATATTGGCAGGACCAAAGTGGCAGGACCTTCACATGGCGGATGGCCTACTCCTGAGAAGATAGTTCATTCTTATCCCTATGGTACTTCAGAAAGATGTTCAGAAGACCTTAACAGAGGGTTGTGAGATGCATAACAAGGAAAAATCCAAAACCATTACTCCTTACAAAGCTACCTGACTGGCCCTGGCAGTGGATAACCATAGATCGTTTTTTCTGAAATGACACCAATACATTATTTTAGTCAATTACGTCTCCATATGTACTAACTTGGCTATACTCACACAGACTTTATCTGCACATGACATACAGAAACTAAAGTCAGTATTTGCAAGATAAGGAGTTTCTGAAGTCCTTTTCTCTGGTAAAGGGCTTCAAGTTACCTCCAACCTTTCGCACACATCGTACTAGTAGTCCACACTACCCTCAGAGCCATAAGGAGATGGATAGAGCCGTGCAGACTCTTAAAAGACTCCCCCCAAAATAAGTGGGGCCTGTATAAAACACTGCCGGCATATCGGTCAACACCATTTTGTGTCTGTGCTGTCTTCAGCAGAACTTCTAAAGGGAAGATGATTAAAGATGCCTCTACCTGTGGCACTGGTGCAGCTTAAATCTAACTGGCTCGACTTGAAGGAAGTTTGAAAATGGGGTGCTGAAATAAAAATTGAGCAGCAACTAAACTTCAATGTTTGGCACAGACCGAAAGCACTACCTGAACTAAGACCAGAGAATGAAGTTTGGCTCTAGAATGGCTCTTGAGTTCCTGGTCCCACCACTACCAGAGAGGACCAGGATGTGTTGCAGCGAGGATCTTAAACACAGAAACCTCCTAGTTAGAGATCTCTCTAGCTGTTTTAAGGCATGGCTCTTTGTGTTTGTCCTCACACTACACTTATGAAATCTAGGTACCTACAGGATCAGGTGGCAGCTGATCAAGGGTTTTGGAGCATCTAAATTTTGGATGTAGGCATCTAAAAGAACAGTTAGACACCTATGTCCCCTTGTGAATCTCAGCCTGTGTATCTTTAAAAAAAGAGAGAGAGAGAGAGAAGATATGGATGCTGCCCAGTGAGTTTATAGCAAAGTCAAATGACTCAATCATTTTGATTCACATTTTGTTTATTGTATAGGCTGCAGGCTATTCTTTTTTCAGGGTTCTTTTTCCTCTGTGAAGAGGAGCAATTCATAACTCACAAACAAACCTTATTTTCATGGTTTAAATTAGACTTTTATATGCATAGGCCTTGAGCTGGGTCTCTGCACAACTGTGTACTTCACTCTCATCTGTTACATTTGTTGTTTGTGTCTACAGTAGGCAATACCACCTGGGCCATGGGTTGGGGCAGCATACAGTGCTCAAAAGAGATGGATCAGATAATTTTTCAAGACTGTTTTTGTTGGCACTATCTGTGTGATGTGCTACAGCCCAGCAGGTGGCGTTCCCTAGTGCAACACACACCTTTTAAAAAATAATATTAATAATAAAAAAAATCCTGACCTTTTACTGGTGTGGGAATAAAGACAATATTTTGAGTCTTAGCACGGGCAATACCAAGGGTTAATCCAGAATTGCTGGATATTGCCTGCTGCTTCCCCCTAACATGACTGGGTGCAGAGATACTGTGACAGCTATTCTTTTTATCATGTCGCAGATAATACTGAACCTCACCCTGAGCCAGTCCCACACTCAATGGAGTTTAAAAGTTCTGTCAGTGACTTCGGTGGGAGCAAACGCAGACTCCTTAAAATTCTAGAAGAGTACCAAAAAAGGGCCTAGTAGTTGCTGAGGTATTCATTTTATAAACCCCATTACATTCCTTTGCCTCTTTCTGGTAAGTATAACACATTAACATACAAGCCCCTGTGCAGTTAGCATGTACTACAACAAAGAAAGGAGAGAGAGCCTTTTGAAACCATGCTAAAATTTAGCCTGGTGTATGTGATCACATCTCAGCAGAGATGCTGACAAGCTGAACACCTTGTATTTGGTTCAGCTCATCCATGTTGAAATGAAGTTTATATTCTGATCCATTATGGGAGAAGGATGAAAAAAATATCTTTATTTTTTAGCGAGAGTGATACAGTAGAATCAATTGCACCAAAAGTAATTGATTGAGGCTGTCCATACCATTACTCTCCATACATTCCCTTCACTTGCCCCTCCCTCAACTCCGGGTCTGACTTGAGTGGTTCTCTCACCCTATCTTCTCTTTGACAGACAAGTTTACAAAAATACTTTCCCCCCCAGTTGAGGTGTTTTTGTTTTGGGTGGGGATTTCGGGGGAGAGAGAGTGGAGGGGGAGATGAGTAGCATTTTAAAACCTTATTTTTTAACATGTATAAGGTTAGAGTGAGACAGTTGGTGAGGTTTACTTGGCTCTGCACGGGGAGTTGGGAGACCTAGATTCTCTTCCTGGCTCTGACAATAACCTGTTGTGTGACCTGAGGCAAGTCACTTCATATCTGTGCTTGTTTCCCCTCCTACCCTCTGTTTTGTCTACTTGGTTTATAAGATCTTTAGGGCAGATGCGGTTATATATGGTTATATTATGCCAAGCACAATGAGACCTCCTCCCCCACCCCAATCATTTCAATTGAGGTCTATAGATTTAAAGGCCAGAAGAGACCACTATGACTATCTAGTTTGATTTCCTGTATAACATGGGCCATCCCCGCATAAATAGGTGGTCAATTTGGGGTTGAATTAAAGCATATATTTTAGGAAGTCATCCACTCTTTAGGTGCTACTCTAGACAAATGATATAAAATAATAATGATCAAATCTCAACTGCAATGTCTTAAGTGCAGGGAAGAGGGTGAGGATAAGTTTACCCTCACCTCTTCATTGATACTAAGGCTGGCCTAAACTCCAGCTCTCTGAGCTGTTGTTCCAGTGAGGATCACTGGTCACATTTGCTCCAGACATGGCTCGCACCAGAGGAGATGGAGGGTCTTAGAGGAATCCTGGGTGGAGATGGCTAGGTGTCGAGAGGCAGACAGGAGTGGGTGAATATCAAGGGGATCCCCAGTTGTTGCTCTAGGGAAGTGTCCAGCTTCTCTTTGCTGTCTGACCTGTTCAAGGCAGCCAAAATGAAAGCCAAGTATTTGGTCCACAATTTAAAAACCTATTTTAAAATAATATGTTCAATGTATAGGTGTTCTTAATTCAATTGATTTGACTGTTCTCTTAAAATATTGATCTTAAGATAATTGCTTATTATAAAGGCTGACTATTAATCCAAAGTTATGCATTTGGGAATGGCTTCTAAACATGGTCAGAGAGTCATTCCTTATGACTCAGGCTTAATTAGAAATGTAGAAAGGATGTCACAGGTATACAGTTTTTAATACACTGTCATGGCAGAGACCATTTAAGAACATAAATAAGCAGGATTTAATTATTTTAATGTCCATAAAATAAGAAAATATGTTCTACTGGACAGTTAGAGATTCACTTCCCAAGGGTATATGAGAAGATTCATTCTCTTCCTCTCAATTCTAGTGGTGTATGACTTCCATGTTATGTATTTGAAATCAGTAGTTATTATGTAACCATATGGGAAGGGAGCTAAGCAGTGCACTGGATTAGTGAACTAACTGTTGATTGCTAGATGTTTGGGTTCACAGCTCTGTCATAAATTCTGAGACTTCTTGTAGCCTCTACTTAGTCACTAGCAGACATCTGCCTGATGCACATCAGAAAATACACTGAGTGGTTTGACATAGTTCATCATGATTGGCAGACACAGCCCAGAAAAGGCCTAGGAGGAGAGTGGTAAGGGCATTTCAGGTTAGGAATGATCCATTGGAAGGATGGAGTGGAGAAGCTTGCCCACTATCTCCTCACAGAATGCCTAGCTCCAGCTGTTGCAGCTGCTCGTTTTAATGGGCACTAATTTATCAACAAAAAATAAATTAGTCATATTGCATGTAGTTCCTCAAAAGTATTAATGTACTCATCAGTTATATGCAAATAATAGTACATAGCAGCATGGAGTATGTAAGTCACTGTTTAACTTGTGCAGTATTGGCCAAATCCTGCCCTTCCTCTGCAGCAATAGAGGGCTCTTACCTAGAGGAACTACATAATTCTGCTGCAAAGAGGGTAAAATCTGAGGACCCAGCATATATGGGTTCCATACTGAAGAGTTCTGCTCCCTGAGGGCTTCTTGTGCCCAATGCACTGGGATTTTCAGAAATATTGGGCTGGGACTGGTGAATCTCTGATCAGATGACTGTTTTTAGATGCTCAGAGCTCATTGGCCCCAGGAGCTAGTACAGCCTTGGCTTTCATGCTGACTGTGTAGCACTGCTCACACAGCAGAAAGAAACCAGACAGCTGCTATAGAGGGACCAATCCTCATTTGATGGAAATCCACATAGCTCCATTGAAGTTAATAGTGCTATTTTGCTTTACACCAGCTGCTCAGCTGGTTCATTCAGTCTAGTTACATTAAAAAAACTCTATGCAAGTTCTACAAAACAATTCTAAGCTTAGTAGATTTTAATTTAGCAGTTTTAGTCTACAATCTCATTTCAGCTGGATCTAAATTTCAAGAAAGACCAACAATTGTCAGAGTCTGGACTAAATATGGAATAGGGCAGTCCAACAGCATACCCACTACTAATCCTCTAACATACTAACCTGAGAGACTTTCAGCTATGTACAATGACTGGAAGGCCTTAAAACAAGGATAATCTATATTAATGAAGCTAGCATCAAACCTTTATCTAGCTTGGTTAGTACTAGGTGACTTCAGAATTTTCTGGCTCCTTTGCCATCAATCACCAAAGCAAGTGAAACCACTAGTTTAATGTGGATCTTTCTCGGAACTATCAGTCAGGGGAGCTTTGAGAGTACAGGGGCAGTAATTCTTTAACATAAATAAGGAGAAAGCAAACTTTTATACATCGAGCACAAAGGGAAACTAAGCTTGGTGTGAAGTGTCTTGGGAATGAGATAAAATAAGGTGTCTTTAGCAATCTATACTGACAGAAAGAACCCTGTCTGATATTCTGTCCAGTTTCCACTCATTTTGGTGGAGATGTTAAGATTTTTAAAAATCTTATCTATTAAAACCTCCCTTGCTCACTTAAAATCAGTTGGGGATACCCACTCTCCCCTTCATTTTGACTGAAAAATGGAGACCCCACAGTATCAAATTGATATGTGAGCCGTCATATACGTAGAACATTCAATTACTTCGCCTTCTTCCTCTCTACCCCTTTGTTTTTTCTTTCTTACCCCTCCTTGCATTCTCACTGCCTCCTCATTCTCTTTCCCCTTTCCTCTATCCACTTCCCCAAAATATAGAACCATATATCACACATTTGGTGGTGGTATCCATGTGGTAAATTGCAGAACCAGGGATAAAGATAGAAAGGAAGGGTGGTCCAGCATTAGGGCATCAGGCAAGGGCCTGAGAGAGCTGGGTTCAAGTTCTTCTGCCACAAGCAGCCTGTATGGTGGTGGGCTACTCACTTACGGATATAGCTACACTGGATTTTAGAACCGGCAGCAGCAAGCCTCAGGGAACAGGTTTACAGACTCTGGCTTGCGCTACAGTGCTAAAACCAGCAATGTAGACATTGCAGCTTGAGCTCTGATGCTGCTGTGTCTATGCTGCTGCTCTTAGCACCATAGCACAAGCCTGAGCCTGTAGACCTAGGCTCTGAGACTCCCCAACATGGATTTTAAAGTGGGTGTGGATATAGACTCTCTGTGCCTCAGTTTTGTAAAATGTACATAGTATTTTCTGACCTTGTAGGGATGTTATAAGGATAAATATATTGAAGATTGGACTGGCTCAGATACTTTGAAAGTGGGGTGGTCACATAAGGACCTTAGATAAATTATTAAACATACACCTGTGATGGCTTTCACCTGATTTCTGCCCAGTAATACATCTCCCCATGCCTTATTCTAAACACTGAGCAGCTTTGAATACAAAAGTAAATACAGTAGGGAAATGTTTCCTTTAACTTTTTTGGGGTGGTGGTGGTGGGGGGGGAAGGTATGCATTTAGATTCCATATCTGGGTAAACAAAATATGGAATTTAACTCTCCTAAGAAAGAATTACAGTGATCTAAGGCCCAGCACAGATAATATTTGGGCCTGAACCAGTAATTAAATTTCAAGTTCTTCGAGTGTTTGCATATGTCCATTCCAATGTAAGTGTGTGCTTGCCTCAAGCACAGCTACCGAAAATATTTCAGATCTATCTGGTCAGCACTGGTGCCCCTTGCAGTTGCATGCTCATAGTGCTGATATAAAGTGTCCTGTCAACCCACACCTCCTCAGTTCTTTCTTACCACTGTGATGGATGCTGGAACTACTTTGTCCTTGCAATCAGCAAGGACACGTTTTTGTTTTCTCTCTCTATTGTATATGGTTACCCCTTTTTCATAGTAGTAAAATTTCTGTTAGTAGACAACTAGTTAGATAAGCAAAACTCTATATAGCGGAGATAGTCTCTACTCTGGGGCCAAGGCATGCCTCAGTCTCTGGGCTTCAAGCCTTGTGCTTCATGGCACAAGCCTATGCCTGTGAGCAATCCCCATTCCTGCTGCCTGAAGTGCCTTGGGGAAGCGCATGTTTGGGAGCTCTGTTAAACCCGTAAGGACTTCAGCCCCTACACCAAAAAGACAGGGACACCAGACTGAAGTTTATCCTTATGGAGACTCCCTTGGGACCGGGTCACTCTGACTCAGAACTGAGTACCTTAGCCTCAGGGAGGACCCTTGGCACGACTCCTTATCGCTGGAACCAAGGGTAGATGCTCCTTCCACTTCTCAGGAGCCTTGGCACCATCCCATCTCTGGTTCTGAGGAAAAAAGAGAAGACTGACAGGATGCTCACCCAACCCTGAGGGCAGCGCGGCACGGAGAGACTAGTAGAGTACGATCTGCATCGGGCCTCTATGCAGGTCCAGTAACCTGTTTGGCACCATTGACTCCGGCACTGGAGTGGGTACTGTTGACTCCAGAACCAATGGACTCGCTAACATAGGAGAACCACAGGAGTACTAGTGCTTTGGTGGTACCGTCTATGCCAGAGGCATTCACTGAAGTGAGAGACTTACTCACTGCCAGTATTGGCATCCATGGCTGTTCAGCAGCTGACAGTATCAGCACCAGGTGCCTTCCAAGGGGAAACCTGCCATGATGGCCCAAATGCAATGTCCTTCCCTCTTAGCATTGCTGCTCCCTGGTCTCCAGGCCAAGAGTCTTGGGAGTTGGACTCTGAGGCAGAGTTATGCCTCATGCAGGAGCTGGCACTGTCACTCCAGTTGGCATTATCCTGCCACGGACCCAGGCCTAAGGCATCCCATCCAGAGTGTGGCCAGTACAGAGGCCAGTACCAAATACCGAGAGCCAGCACCTTGAGACCCATCCAGCGCTGAGGATGAAGAAGAGTGCCCTCTACTAGGGCAGTCTTCCTCCTCTTCTCCTTATGAGGCAGTGGCAAGAACAGTTATAATGCCCTCTCAGAATGACTCTGGATAGCATAAGGAGCTCATTAACATGGAGGCTCAAAAGCTGGGGTCCAGTAAAGGGAGAACTCCTCTCATGTCTTGGACGTTCTAACATCAATGGGCCCATCAAGAGTAGAACTGCCCCTTAATTAGGCAATTATGGACCCCAAAAAGGCATTGTGACAGACACCAGTGTCCCTTCAGCTGACAGCAAAGAAGATTGAAATGAAGTACTTGGTCCTGGCCAAGGGATATGAATTATTATATATACACATCACCAGGCTCTTTGATGTGTCAGCAGTCAATGAGCAAGAATGACAGGCTACAAAGGGCAACCCTCAAGGCCAAGGACACCAAAAAAATCAACCTATTTGGCAGAAAAGGCTATTTAACAGGGGGCCTACAGCTCAGGATTGCAAACCAACAAGTGCTCTTGAGCAGATACAATTTTAATTCCTGGGACTCGGGGCTAAAAATTAAGGAGTTGTTAACCTGGGAGCCCAGATGGGAGTTTGCATCTCTCATGGAGGAAAGAGAGTCTGGCAAAGGTGTTCCTACAAGCAGCCTTGGACATGGTGGACTGGGCAGCCCAATCGATGGACTCCGCGATAGTGATGCTTAGACGCTTATGGCTTCAATCTGTGGGCCTGCCGCATGAGGTCCAACAGACTGCAGGACCTTTCTTTTGAGAGCATTTCGCTCTTTTTTTTTCTGAGTAGATGGACTTAAGCGGCTTTTATACATCAGCATCCACAAGGAAGCATTATAAGCCTCAACCAGCCTTTTGATTCTTCCCACCACTTGCCCGACAGGACTCTCACAGGAAGAGGAGCAGGGGCTTTATGAGAATCCCTCCTCCCCAGTCGTCATCTGCAGCCATGCCTACTCTCCACCCCACCCCCAGTGACTCTGATGGGTCCAAGCAGGAATTTTGATGGGACACTCAGGGATGACGTACCAGGAAAGAACCTGAATCCAACCTCCCCAGTATTTTCAGATCATTTATCTAATTTCTGCCTGTATTATAACAGATTGCTGGGTGCTAAGCATGATGGCAGTGGGATATACCCTTCAATTCAGTTCTCCCACCTCCATCCCTCTTCAGGGACCCTTCTCAAGAGCAACTTCTAGCCCAAGAGGTAAGAGTGGGAGTTGTGGAAGAAGTTCAACCACAGTTAAGGAGCCAAGGGCTCTACACCTGATATTTCCTAAAGCCAAAGACCATCTTAGACTGATTCTGGACCTGCAAAAGCTCAACAGATACATGAAGAAGCTAAAGTTCCACATGGTCTCCTTGGCTTCCATCATCCCCTCCCTGTATCCAGAGGACTGGTACACCACCCTTGATTTGAAGGACACTTCCATCTCTTCCCCCCACCCTCCTTCCCGGGGGATACAAGATTCCTTAGGTTCGTCATGAACCATATGCACTCCCAATTTGCAGTTCAGCCTGTCAGTGGTTCCTCAAGGGTTCACAAAATGCATGGTGGTCATCGCAGACTTCCTGAGGATGCAAGGAATTCAGATCTACCCTTACCTCTGCAATTCGCTGGTCAGAGATTGGACGGTCCAGGTGGAGTCAATATAACATTAATCTTGTCAACATTTCAGGACTTATGTCTGTTAATAAACATCCAGAAGTCTACCCTCTCCCCAGTTCAGAGGATAAAGTCCCTGATTCTGTCCAAACCAGGGCCTTCCTCCCAGAAGCATGGTTTCAGGTAATAGTATTGCTTAAAGAGAGCCTCAGATCACCACATCATGACAACATGACTGCTTAAAGTTCTTGGGCCACATGGCCTCCTGCACCTCTGTGGCACAGCATGTGAGACTTCAACCAAGATCTCTCCATGCATCGCTGGTGTCCATATGCTCGCCAAGCTGACACCATTTGGGCACAGTCATCATGATTCCCCTGTTGGTGATCGCCTCCCTCAATTGGTGGCTAGACCCACTGGTGGTGCGCACAGGAGTCCCGGTCTCAAGACCCCAACCATCAGTCTCTCTCTCATTACAGATGTTCAGCGATGGGCTGGCATGCTCAGTCGGGTTTTCTCAGGACTCAGGGTCTCTGGAAAAACACTCTGTGCATCAACATCAAGGAGCACAGGGCAGTTTGCTTGGCTTGTAGCAGGCAAGAACATGTCAGTTCACACAGATAACATGACAGCAATATTTTATATCAACAGGCAGGGAGGAGCATGCTCCTCTCCTGTACCAGGAAGCACTTTGATTGTGGGAGTTTTGCATAGCCCACTCCATTCACCTTGAGGCCTCCTGTCTACTGGGATCACAGAACAAGCTAGCAGATCACCTCAGCAGATCCTTCTCCAACCACCACAAGTGGTCCATTTTGTCCAGATGTCATGAACACTATTTTCCAGAAATGGGAAACTCCTCAGATCTCAGAGTGGTAGCTGTGTTAGTCTGTATCAGCAAAAAGAATGAGGAGTACTTGTGGCACCTTAGACTAACACATTTATTTGAGCATAAGCTTTCATGGGCTAAAACCCACTTAATCGGATGCATGCAGTGGAAAATATAGTAGGAAGATAGATACACAGAGAACATGAAAAAATGGGTGTTGCCATATCCACCATAATGAGAGTGATCAGTTAAGGTCAGCTATTAACAGCAGGAGAAGAAAGGAGGGGCAGGGGAAAAACAACCTTTTGTAGTAATCAGGATGGCCCATTTCCAACAGTTGACAAGAAGGTGTGAGTAACAGTAGGGGGAAAAATAAGCATGGGGAAATAGTTTTACTTTGTGTAATGACCCATCCACTCCCAGTCCTTATTCAAGCCTAATTTAATGGTGTCTAGTTTGCAAATTTAATTCCAATTCAGCAGTTTTTCGTTGGAGTCTGTTTTGTAGTATTGTGACTTTTAGGTCTGTAATCGAGTGACCAGGGAGATTGAAGTGTTCTCCTACTGGTTTTTGAACGTTATAATTCTTGACGTCTGATTAGTGTCCATTTATTCTTTTACGTAGAGACTGTCCGGTTTGGCCAATATATATGGCAGAGGGGCATTACTGGCACATGATGGCATATATCACACTGATAGATGTACAGGTGAACGAGCCTCTGATAGTGTGGCTGATGCGATTAGGCCCTATGATGGTGTCCCCTGAATAGATATGTGGACACAGTTGGCAATGGGCTTTGTTGCAAGGTAGTATCAGGTAGGTTCCTGGGTTAGTGTTTTTGTTGTGTGGTTGCTGGTGAATATTTGCTTCAGGTTCGGGGGCTGTCTGTAGGCAAGGACTGGCCTGTCTCCCAAGATCTGTGAGAGTGAGGGATCGTCCTTCAGGATAGGTTGTAAATCCTTAATGATGCGCTAAAGAGGTTTAAGTTGGGGGTTGAAGGTGATGACAAGTGGTGTTCTGTTATTTTCTTTGTTGAGCCTGTCCTGTAGTAGGTGACTTCTGGGTACTCTTCGGGCTCTGACAATCTGTTTCTTCACTTGAGCAGGTGGGTATTGTAGTTGTAAGAATGCTTGATAGAGATCTTGTAGGTGTTTGTCTCTATCTGAGGGGTTGGAACAAATGTGGTTGTATCTTAGAGGTTGGCTGTAGGCAATGGATCATGTGGTCTAGTCTGGATGAAAGCTGGGTAAGGTAAGTATAGCAGTCAGTAGGTTTCCGGTATAGGGTGGTTTATGTGGCCATCGCTTATTAGCACTGTAGTGTCCAGGAAGTGGATTTCCTGTGTGGACTGGTCCAGGCTGAGGTTGATGGTGGGATGGAAATTGTTGAAATCATGGTGGAATTCCCCAAGGGTTTCTTTTCCATGGGTCCAGATGATGAAGATGTCATCAATGTAGTGCAAGTAGAATAGGGGCGTTATGGGACAAGAGCTGAGGAAGCGTTGTTCTAAGTCAGCCATTAAAATGTTGGCATACTGTGGGGCCATGCAGGTACCCATAGCAGTGCCGCTGATTTGAAGGTATACATTGTCCCCAAATGTGAAATAGTTATGGGTGAGGACAAAGTCACAAAGTTCAGCCACCAGGTTTGCCGTGACATTTTTTTTCTCCTGCTGATAATAGCTCACCTTAACTGATCACTCTCGTTATAGGGGGTATGCCAACACCCATTTTTTCATGTTCTTTGTGTGTATCTTCCTACTGTATTTTGCACTGCATACATCCAATGAAGTGGGTTTTAGTCCACAAAAGCTTAAGCGCAAATAAATTTGTTAGTCTCTAAGGTGCCACAAGTATTCCTCATTCTTTCAGATTGATCTGTTCACTACAGAGCACAAACAGGAAGTGTCTCCAATTCTGCTCCCTCCTGGATCTCTCACTGGCACCTTGCTCCTCCCTTGGATGAGTCATCTCTTCTGCACATTTCCTCCCATTTCTCTCATTACACAAGGTCATGCTAAGGGTCAGAAGGGACAGAGTGTGAGTCATCCTGATAACCCCTGCTCCACCAGCATTGACTCACCACACTCCTAGACCTCTTGGTGGAGACACCAATCGTACCTCTGTATCCTGACCTGATCTCTCCAGACTACTGCCACCTGCATCACCCGAACCTTGAGTCCCTCCATATGAGAGCCTGGAAGCTCCATGGCAGAACGCTGCAGAGTGAGCATGCTCAGAGAAGGTCTGCAGGGTCCTATTAAGGAGCAGGAAGCTGTCCACCAGAACTACTTAGTTGACAAAGTGGTAGAGGCTCTCCTTCTGGTCTGTGCAGATGGATGTCTCACCTATGCAGTCATCAATACCCTTCATTCTGGACTACTTACTACACCTGAAGAAACAAGGTCTAACCATGGCATCTATTAGAGTCCATCTGGCCATGATCTCAGCTTTTCTCCCATGGGTGGATGGTCATTCCATGTTTTCAAACATCTTTAACTGGTTTCTTAAGGACCTTGAGAGATTGTACTCCCAAGTATCACAACCAATCCCTCCCTGGAACCTCAACATGGTAGTATCAAAATTGGCAAGACTGACATTTGAACCTCTGGCAATGTGTTCTCTGCTCCACCTGTCCTGGAAGGTTGACCTTACTAGTGGCCATTACTTCTGCCAGATGGGTCTCAGAGTCATGCCCTGAATCAGAACCACCATACATTGGATCTTGTCTTTGAAGAATACAAAGTCTTCTATCCAAAACCACATTCCAAAAGGGAAGAACAGAAGCTCCACTCACTAGAGGTCAGAAGTGCATTGGCCTCCCACATAGAAAGGACTAAGCCATTTTGGAAAACTACTTAACTACTTGTAGCCATTGCAGATAGGATGAAAGGTCTTCCCATCTCAGCCCAGAGAATCTCATCATGGATCACATCCTGCATTTGCATATGCTATGACCTGGCAAAAGTTCTTGCTCCACCTGCCCTGACAGCACATTCTACAAGGGCCCAAAGATTTTCAGCAGCATTTGTAGCACAAGTTCCTATCCAGGACACTTGTTGATCAGCAACTTGGTTGTTCCCACACTCTGCCCTGACCCAGTGAACGTGAGTGTGGGGAGAGTGAGCCACCGAGGGAGAGGGAATGTAGTGAGCAGGGGACAGGGCCTCAGGGAGGGTGCAGGGCCTCAGGGAAGGGGCGGAGTCTAGGGTGTTCGGTTTTGTGTGATTAGAAAGTTGGTAACACTAAGTTGGAGGCCCAGATCTGTAGGCATTCTGATCAAATGAACCATCCCGCTGTTGGCCCTTTGACAAAATCAGCAGTTGAGCGAGTTGTCTCTTCGTTGAGTCTCCTAATTTGGTTCTGTTTGAAATTTAAGATGGAGTAATCAGACTTCAAGATATCTTTTCAAAACTGACTGCATATTTACCCTTATGAAGATAACTGCAAATATTTTGGACAACTTGAACTTCATCAAGTAAAGATGTTGACTCTTTAAGTGTGACTCTGCTATGAGAAATGACTGTGTAAATGGTACCTCCTATTAAACCGATCTGCTGCCCATATATATTCAAGTCATAGGGGACAAAAACAAATATCTTGCTGTTTGGTCCTGTCATTATTGCAGAGCCAACACTTGAGTTAGCTAGACTGCCTGCCTTGTTTCATCAACTGAAATGTTTACCATGTTCCAGTTAGTTACACCTGTGCAAATCTTTCCAACTCTGAGGGCTGGTAGAAGTATCGCTGAATGCATAAGATGAAAGCAATCAGGTTGCACTAATTTGGCCTGTAGAATATTTATTTCCTGGTGGTGATGAACAAGAAGGAAATAACCTACTTTGAATTGGAGTGTCAAGATAGAATTTTCAAGGTGTGATAGTTGGGAAGGGGAAACCATTGTTTTACTTGGAAACATAGCATATTTTATATGGAAACAATAGAGAGGCAATAAGCATGCAATCAAACAATCCTTTTTTCCCCTCCAAAGTAGAACTGCATACAAGGAATAAAATGGTGATTGAGTGTAGTAGAGTAGGGATGATGAGCTTTACCATTCTCTAGGGGCATCTCCATGCTAATGAGGGTATATGGAGAATGATTTATGTTGACCTATATTGAAACAAAAATGAAATGTGAGTTTTAATCAACAGTGAGAACAAGAGGCATAAATGAGCTTTTTTTTGTCCACTGTTTAAAAACAAGTGACTGTAGGACATTTGTGCTGACTGCTATTTTAGTAGTAATGATGATCAAAGTAAAAATACAAAGCAGAATATTCTTCTGTTGAATGAGATCAGATTGTTTTGCCACTCTCCAGAATGGTTCAATGCAAAAACCATTGAAGCTGCTGTAAAAGGCTGCTGCTCTCTCTTACTTTTTAAGCTCGTAATGGAACCATTGACTGCTCCTCTTTTGCAGGTGTGGTTGCATGACCAAGGGGGACATTTGTTAGGTTTGCATATATTATGCTCACATGCGTTGTGGAGAATCACTGAATCTCACAGATTTCATTCTTTTCTAAGGTTAGCTTCCATTCTCTAATAAAATAGGGAAAGGATAGACTTGGTAAGTAATACTTGGGATATCACAAGACAACAAGGAACTGGTAACTGGTGGAATGTTTAAACTTATTGAGTTTAATCTTGAAGGCAGACAGGTCTTTTGCCCCCACTGCTTCCGTTGGAAGGCTGTTCCAGAACTTCACTCTCTGATGGTTAGAAACCTTCGTCTAATTTCAAGTCTCATTGGTTTGATATGGAGGCACACAGTGCACAGGAAACAAGTCAACACAGATACAAGGAAGATTGAAAACCAAAATTAAAAGTGAAATGCAATGAGGCCAGTAAATCCACAAAATGCTAAGCAAAATAAAATATTTATGAAATTGAACTGCCAACCTTCTCTCACATCTCCAGTTGTGCGCATGTTTGTGGGTATGTATTAGAAGCACTGCTGCTTAAGGAGCCTGATTCTAGTTTTAGAACTGGAAGAAGTTGACACTGACTATTCTGAATTTGAGGGTTCAGACTTAGAATCACATATCTCATCTTAATGCAGATTTAAATTTATCCAGTAAAACATACTTATGAAAATCGCTTTCACCTGCATATGGTTCCTGGATTTGGTCAGGTGTAAGAGGCGCAGAGAAGCTGAAGATTAGTATCAAAACCATTCCTAAAAGTATCTTTACAAACCAACCTCTTGTTTATATAATGAACTGAGTGGAGAGGTGGAGACTATTGAAGACCAAGATTCTTTGGGATTGGGCATAGCACTTTAGCTGCATATGGCAGAAGGAAGAATGTTCGGATGGAATAATCAAGTGGAGCAGGGAGGTTCCAAAACAAAATCAAACCTTTAGGACTAAAATGTCGGAGATATTCATTAATCTTGAAGCCTCTCCTCTGACCTGACTAAAGTCTACAAGATCAGGCCCTGGGGTCCATAAAAGAGAGACCACTGTCAAACTGAACTATAGAACAAACACAGTCCTAATACTTACTTTCCTGCAGGCATACACAGAGGGCAACTGCACATGAGACCCCCCTCCTAGCTTGTCTTCTATAGACTCTTTTTGCTTTTATGAGAGTGAGTTGCATCTCTTTATCCTGGAAGACTTACACAAAAGGGCAATTGCTGTGGGGCGAGAAGGGACCTATAATACTGACTTGCTTGTAGACATGAATGGGATTGGTAGCACAAATATGTCTCTAACATAGAGTTTCAGTAAATGATCACAATATACACTACTGAAAAGTTAAAATAAAAAGTCATTGCAAAAATACAAATTATCCATACCAGCTGAGTAAAGAGGCAGTGCAGTGGTTGCTGATGTTATGCTTTCTGTGATGGTCAAATTTTCTGTTGCAGTTATTGCTACTATGCTGCACTGCGAATCAGCATCTCTTTTTTTTCCTGTGTTTTCCCCTCATTTTCTAACCTTGAATATGCCTGACTCTATTTTCAGACTACTTCAGCAGCACTGTTTCTAATTAACACCCCACAAACACACCCACAACAGGAGAGGAGTGTGTGAAACTTAGCAGTTCAATTCCACAGGAACTCTCATAAATATTTTCTTTTGTTTTGTGTTTTATGAAATCACATGCCTTTCACTTTTAATTTTGGATATCATTTATATAGTGTGTTACTGATGGTTCAGAAGTAGAATTATTATAAGCCATATGGGAAAACTGGGTTCAAATCCCATCCAATGCTCAGTTGAGTTTTCATTTACCAATTTAAATTCTATTTACCAATGGACCTTCCCTTCTGGGGTGGTTCCACAGAAGACACCAGGGGAATTCCAATTAATCTATCATTTGGAAGCCCATGAAAGATGCTATTGATCCTGGGCTCTTTTCAGTACTCTACTCCCTCTTTGATTCTACAGTCAACAGGACAAGACCACATGGAGAAAAAAAGCACTGATGGCCAAAGTCATATTAAGTCATGCTTCAGATTGTTGCCTGTGTATCCTTCCAGCTTCAATCTACTGGGTTTCAATTTGATGCACAATTTTATTTTGACAAAACTATGCCATAGGATGCTTCTGTGTGGCATTCATAAAATTCACTGTTAAAATGGGCAGTGGTCAGGAAATCTAGATTTTGTCAGGTATCTTGCTATCTTAATTACTTTCCTTTTGTTGGGAGACTGGGGTCAGATCTGTTGAGAACATTTCAGACTTTGTCCAGGAGGCTAGGAATTGCATAAGAGGAGAAAACTTGAAGGCTTAATACCTGATTAGTATACTGAGTATTGAATTGGATACTGTGGAAGATGTCTCATCTTCCTTATGAAAAATTTGAAAAACTGCAAAAATTGTTGTCCACCATAATGGTGGCCAAGAAAATGTCTCCTGGTTGCACCTTTAATGCATGGCTGGAAGCATCCAAAATGGGTGTCTCTAGGCCTCACCATTATATTAGCATGACCATGGAGATAAGAGAGGACCTAAATGGTTGGGACTTGTTCTTAGCAGAATATAATGGGTATGTTTTTGTCGTGAAGAGTGTTTTCTATATGCCAACTAGCAGATCCCCTCTGAAAGTCATATGGCCTATATTTGGGTTGGCCTGGATAATTTTAATTGTTCAGTGCCAGATTAAGGTAGTGTGATAGCAATGTTAAAGCAGCTTTATGCCTTTAGGCTAAAGGCTAATGGGTAAGTTTATAAATGTGTACCAGTCTGGGCACAAAAATCACTTCCCTAATTCTTTGCCTAGAAACAGTCATGAGTGCCTAATGTATGTAGGAGTTTGAAAGTTACCTGATGGCTATTAATTATCAAGGACCAAGCATGGGTCTTATGATGTTGGGCTAGGCAGAAGTCTGGGATCAAAAGTGAGCAGTCCATGCTAGAGCATGTCCTGCTTGGAATAGGACATCTGTGCATGGTCACCTTCAGCAAATGTTGCAAAATATCTTCTATCACTAACTGGAATCTTGTAGTAATCTAAGACAAAGTCACCACCCAAAGGATTGGGCCAAGATGAATTACAGGCAATATGCTGGAATCCTTTAATTGGCCTGGTGTAAAGCTGGCCCCTTAGGTTGAGTGAGGGAGGGCACAGACTCCCCCACACTTCTCTTCCACATGGTCTTTGATTTTTTTAAAGGAAGTTTTCTCCATCATAACATTGACATCACCTATGCCCCTCTATTTTGGGACTAGCTGTGCAGTTGAAGAGGTGAAGGATTCTGATAACTGGCTGCACCAAGCCTCAAGTCTACAGCTAAGAGAAGACATCAACACTCCCTGTCCTGGTCCCTGCTGGATGCCTGAATCTACTAGCTCAAGTCACCCGTTCCAGCTGAATAACAATCACGAGTCCAAGATCCCAAGAAACAAGAAGTAAGAACTCTAACTACTGGTTCTTATGTGGCATAAGGAGTCATCCTAAATACCCAATTTTCCGTGTGTGTGTCAGAGAGAGAGAGAGAGAGATGTCTTTACATGGTTGAGAGCTTAAAGTGAAGGAAACTCTCCTGTGAAAGGTCAAAGTAATTCTTTTTGTAACTCTATAATTTGTTTCAATTGGCTGTGGAGTTAATTGAACATACTGATAGACTGAACCACTGATTTACTGATTACATTTCAGTTGCATTAACTTTACTTTTGATTGAGACTTCAAACTGATTACTTTTATTCCATCTTTAATTATAGTAAGTTTTAGTTAGTAATATGTTGGTTTAGTTGTACATTTGCTCACTTATGCTTTTTAAATCCATAAAAGTACCCTGGACTTGTTTATCCCTCAGAACTACACCATGGCTAAGCAACCTAAATGTGTACGGGGCAAATGGCTTGCTCCTGTCTTAAACCCTTATGGCTACAACTCAGACACAGCAGGTGGCTTGGGCTTTAGAGTGTAATTTGAAGAACAGTGGTGTTCTCAAAGGTATCTGGAGAATGAGCACATTCACCAATGAGCACATCACCTTTCTGGTTCCAATGCTAGTGTTGATCACTATGTGAGGGAACAGGTTCTAGAATAAGTGGGTCAGCTTCTGGAGTGACAACATGGTATGGATAGTTAACTCAGCTTGCAAGGTCCTGGAGCATGAGATGGTGGTTTCAAGTATTTGTACTGTAGTGCCCTGCATATGAATATACCTGGCCATGAAGTGTATATTTCTGGGATTTAAAATGGTACTGCCGCTATTTGGAGTGATGGGAAACTATTTTTGTGCCTCGTTGTTTTGAACTTACCCAGCATGTTTTCCAGACACCACAGATTTCAGGGTGTGCCAAGGCTCATCCTATATATGGCCTATCCCAGAATCTCAGCTAGCTCTGTTTTTTGGGAGTCAGTGCACAAAGGCCTGGCACCCTCTACAATTCCAGGCCAATTTGCCAGCATTTCCTTCTGCACAAAGGTGGTGAGATTCCCCAATCCTTGCATGGGGTTTATCGTTCATAAGTTGCTTAAAAATGTTAGTCATATTCAAAAGGTCCCTGTAGATTCTAGAAAATTGGTCACTATTCAGAACTTAAGACGTTTAGGGCTAGATCCATAAAGGGATTTAGGCTCCTAAATTCAACATTTAGGCATCAATGAGCTGCTAAAACCTTTGCACATCAGCCACCTAATCCTGTAGGTGCTTAAGTTTTGTGTATGCCTACCGGCAGAAACTGCATAATTCCTGATGTCACCAAGAAGCTTGGCACACTAGCTCATGCCAAAGCCCTAGAAGGATTTTCAACTTGGCATTCTCTTGCCTATCTAACCTGTAGGGCCCAATCTGGAAGGCTTTCTCATAGCATGCCTAACCTGAAGAAAAGAGAGCTGGGGACAAACAGATCAAAAATTTTTGGAGAGACAGGCACATGTCTGGGTCCCAGAATACCCTATAGTTCAGTGATGCTCATCTGGAATGTTGGAGATCCAAGGTCAAGTCTTGTCTACAAATTGGACAGAAGAACGATTTGAAAACAGGTCTCCCAGGCCTCTAACCACCTGACTACTGGCTATAATGCAATGGGGATCTCCCTTTCTCTCACTTGTTTTTCATGAGAAAGGACTGACCAGGTTCCTAACTCCAGGAAAGGGTTCATGACTGTGAATCCCAATTGGAGATAAGTAGCTCTCTTCAGCCCAGAGGTAGGTGCTAATTAGCTTCTCAGCATTTCCTGTGAGGTATCTTAGACAGTTCCCCACTGAGGTGGTTGGTTTCTCTCTCCCCATACATTGTACAGAGATCCGGGACACTTAATTCACAGCTGAAGATTGCACTGGGTGGCAGGGCACTTAAAAGGTTGAGAGTTGCCACACCTACAAGACTGAACACTTGGGATCCGAAGTCCCTTTTGGGAGCTATCCCTACGTGCTTATAGTCTTCTCCAAGGTTTGTGGTAGCACAGCAAGGCAATGCTGTTCAAGACAAGCTTCCTGGATGGCCTTTTTAAGATGGGGAGCGAGTTTCTGGACAAAGGAACAAAGGCAGGCAGGGCATTAGCCACTGGAGACTTGCAATGGGAGCAAGAAAAGGTCATGTCGCTTTTACATGAATCAAAACCAGATTGATTTGGTCATGGTATAGATATTCTCATGAATGAGAGTGGGGAAGCAGATCTTTGCCCAGTGCAGGCTTTGAAAGCATTCATTGCAATTGGGCCTGTCGGTCCAGGTCCACTCTTTATCCCTTTTTTATAAGCGTGCTGTTGAAGGGAATCAAGTTTCTGTGTTTGAAATCCTCAGAATTCAACTTTCATTCATTTAGAAGAAGGGTGGATACATCTGCTGCAATATTAGGAATGGGATCTGAAGAGAGATAATCTATTAGCATTGGCAGTCAAGGTGTTTTTAGGTCCTACATTCAGCCACCCCATGGGATAATAGGTCAATTTATTACCCGTTCTGTTTAAGAATCAGGTGAAAAGGCCCCATCTATTGAAATGTGGCCATAGCATTGTTCATTGGGTCAGAAAAAAGTGTGTGGCAAACATGGGGGACTCCAGCGGTAAGCAACCCCAATTCAGCCACCTGTGTGAGATGGCAGAGGAAAAGAATCATGCTTCAGGACTAGATGGTACCTTTCGTCCACTGTACAGAAGGCATTTCTCATGCTCTTCAGGTGATCATTATTCACCTGAGAGAGATTGATTTAGGCATAGCAAAAGGGGTTTAATTGATCATGAGGATAATGAGGGATCAGCCAAACTTCAGCCCTTTTCTCCAGTGTTATCTTGGTCTGGTTGGAGATGCTCCCAAGACAGATTTGGTGAGGAATTGACAGATCTGTAAAGATCAACCAGGTGTGAAAGGAATAATAAATCAGGAAATCCATTACCAGGACAGGTAGGTGTGTGTATGTGTGTGTGTGTGTACAGTGATTTCTCATTCAAAAATTAAGTACATTGGGGGTCTCAAACTCAATTTACCTTATGGCCAGTGCCAATCCTCAAATCTTCCCAGTGGGCCAATAATGTCACTGAAGATGGTGTTCAGAAAAGAAAAGGTTTATACTCTGTATTTTATTTAGAATTTCTTAGAAATAATAGAACTGTCATACAACTTTATACAATTCTTTACCTGCCAGAGAGTTTTTACTGTTTGCCTGGCAATGCTTCAGTTCTGTCAGTTTGTTGATGTTTGGCCTCGGTGACTGAGCATTTGAAACCTTCAGGATGGCATCAAGGTGTGCCTCAGATAGTTGTGTTCAGTATTTTGACTTGTTTATATTCATTGTGGGGGAAAAAAGTGAAGCTGCCTCCATGGCTGACTCTGCCCGGTGACTAATGATGGTATTTCTGTCTCTCTCCCTGAGCCAATGGGAGCTGTGGGGGGCAGTGCCTGCACCAGACATGGCTGGCAGCGTGTCTGTCTGCGTCTCTTTTCTGTGGGCCATGGTGGGGAGGTTCTCGGGCCTAGTAGATTAAAGCACTGGAATGGCCCTGCCAGGTAGTTCAGGGAGTGGTTCCTCGTTGGTTTTTAGTTTAATAAAGTTGCAGCCTTCACTTTTAGCCAGATTCATGTCATTTCTATGTTCACATACACATTCTCATCATTTTTTTTATTAGCGATCATCCAGATGAAAACTCTGATACAGACACACTTCTTGACTTTGAGGATTCAAACTCCAGATCTGAATTTGAGAGGTGTTGATAAATGGTATTCCCTGCCTCTGCCAATTTGGTGGGAAAGCTGTTTGCTCAAAACTTAGACCAAGTTCATCAACCTTTTGTCAAACCTGAATCTGCACATCAGGTTTGTAAGAAAACCTGAAACCAGGTGAGTCTTCCATGGTTTCGGGTTTTATTGTAAGCACTTCCCACAGCTCTGCCCATAACACCCAGAGAGCACTATTCCTCACTGTCTCCTCTGAAATACTTAATACGGTACAGAATTAGCCTATTATCAAAAGATTTCAGGTTTACCTCATAAGATTTCTGTGACCTTTTAGTTTTGACTGGGTAGGTGATATGTAGGATTACTATTTTTCATGGAATTTAGGTTATGTCTACACTGCAGTTAGACAACTGGTCCATGCTCGCTGACTCAGACTCATGGGGCTCTGGCTATGGGGCTATTTTTTTGCAATGTAGACAGGGCCGGCTCCAGCGTTTTTGCCCCCCCCAAGCGGTGCAAAAAAAACCCCTTGCCACTGAACATGGAGGCAGAGTAATGGTGCGGCCGCCGAAGAAGAGTTGCGTCCCCACTGCCAAATTGCCGCTGAGCGCAAAACTAAAAACTTGGCAAAACCAAATTGCCGCCGGGCTCTGTGATGGAGCAGCCGCCGAATTCCCGCCGCCACTGAGGGTGGATTGCCACTCCAGAGCCCAACATCCTGCCGCCCCTTTACATTTGCCACCCCAGGCAGCTGCTTGGTTTGCTGGTGCCTGGAGCCGGCCCTGAATGTTGAGGTTCGGGCTTGGGCTGGAGCCCAAGCTCTAGGACCCTGCAAGATGGGAGGGACCCAGAGCTCAGGCTGGACTTAAGTCACCTTATGCCCAAATGTCTACACTGCAGTTAAGAACCCCTTAGCCTGAGCCCTATGAGCTTGAGTCAGCTGGTACAGGCCAGCCATGGGTGTCTAATTGCAGTGTAGACATACCTTTGATGGTTTTTGTTCCAAGCCTGTGTAAAACCATAACCACAATTTTAAATATCCTTTTTGTGAAAGGATGGCTTAATTTTGAGGGCTGAAAGAATGCTCGCAATCACTTTTGCATTTCAGGTAATTCCCCTCAGGCCTGCTGAAGGCCAATTTTTTAAACACTGCCTATTTTAAAATGGCAGGGTATTCTTTATCAAGAGGAGTAGGACTAGGGAGGTGATTTAAGTCCTGTATATAGCATTTCTGAGACACTGGAATACTGCCTACAGTTCTGGGATTCACATTTTTAAAAAAATATTTGAAAAAATGGAGAGTGCAGAAAAGAGCCACAAATTTATTTGAGGGCTGAAGAAAATGCCTTATGGTGAGAGATTTAGAGCTCAGACTGTTTAGCTTTTCACAAAGAAGACTGAGGGAAGACTGAATTACAGTGTGCAAGTACCTTAATTGGGAGAAAATACTAGTACTAAAAGGTACTCTAATTTAGAGGGAAAAGACTTAACCAGAACCAATGGCTGGAAGCTGAAGGAAGACAAATTCCAACTGAAAATAAAGTAGAATTTTTTTAACAAGGGGGTAACAGACTACTAAGGGAAATGATGAATTCTCCATTTCTGGATGTCTTCAAATTGATGGAAGGCCATTCTGGAAAATATGCTTTACCCCAACACACATTACTGGGCTCAATACAGGAGCAATTTAATGGCCTGTGGTTATTCTGGAGGTCAGACTAGATGATCGAATGGTCCCTTCTGACCTTAAAGGCTATGAAAGTCTATCTGTCTTGCTATTTTAAATTAGGACACATATACTTGAACTATGCTTATATTGGTTTTTATATGTAGTACAACATACTCCTTAAGGAATATAGTCTATAGTTATTTAAAAAAATTACAAGGTCAGAGTACTTTGTGGTGTGATAATTAGCAGCAGCCATCCTTGTCATGTTTTTCAGTTCTTAACTCACTGTTCCACAGGTGCGCATGGACCATTCTGAACATTTTTGTTCACCCTGCAACAATTTGTATGAGGCAACTTGAGTCTGAATTCAAATGGTATTAGTCCAAGGAGCCCCATCAGATGACATTGCCAATGTTCTCTTTTAACATTGTTTTTGAAGTCATCTGTCTTTTAATACTGACAGTTAATTATTTGTTGTGTTTCTGACTTTCTTCCATTACGTAATGAGGCCTTGCTGCAGCCCAAGAAAATCTTTTTTGACTGGAAACAGAGCACATGAAACAGAGAGAAAGGACAGCCATTTTTCTCTTTCTTCTGAGCCCTAATTAGAATTAATCTCTGTACCAGGCCAACTTTCTGGTTTAAGGTTTCTTCTTTGATGAAGAAAAAGCTGTGTTTGTGTTCTTCCTAATATAACATTTAGCTCATTCTAACTTATTTTTGTTATTTATAGTATGAAAAAACCAATGCTTGACACCAGACGAATTGCCTTGTACACTAAAGTCTTTGTAAAAATAGGTCCCCATCAAAACAAAACAAAAATTGCCATAGTCCAGTGGCTATGCTAAGTTGGAGAGAACATGGACAAGGAAAAAGATCTTTGGAGAGTAAATTCAATCACCACTCACCATGGTTGGAGAAGAGAACCATGATTTGATTAGGTGCCACACTGTAAACAGTTTGTTCAAAATCTGACTCCTTAGCAAGTCTATAAAATTTTTCCTTAAAAGTCAGACCAATAATCCAGCTAGTTGGGTATTATGCACTGCCTCCAGCAATGACCTACATCTGATGTTCAAGAGAAATGTTAAAATGCATCTGATCCAGGTCAATTTGACAATGTCCTACATAGGAGTCAGTAAGGAATTTTTTCTCTGCAACAATCAGCTGATGTGTTGTTGAAGATGGCTGTTATTACTCCAGGAGTGCCTGGAGCTTCCAGCAAAAATCAGGGCTGCACTGTGCTAGTCAGTCTCTGAAAATAGTGATGAAAATAGAAGTAAACTAGTTTCAGTGGGTCATTTTCTATATGCTAATTTATTACCTTTTTTCCAAAAACAGAAAACTTCAATGAGTTAACAGGGCATGATTTTTTTTTTATTTTTTAGCAAAGCTATGCATATCTAGCTGTACTTCGCTACATTTTGAACTGTAAAATCTTTATTTAAATATTGTGAAGAAAGTAAAATTTCCATTGCTAATGTAGTTTTGGCAGTATAATTAGTTATTTAATTCTGTTGTCTTTTGATGTTTGTGGTGCTGTTATTTAAGAGGAATGAGGGGAGCAGGCTGGAAGGAGGAAGTTTGTGTAGTAGAACACTGGGAATTAGGGGCCTGATTCAAATGCCATTGAAGTCAAGACTCATTGACTTTAGTGGGTTTTGGATCTGGGTCTACGGCAGCTGCTCTTTGTGGGCATGATGAAGCGCTCTGTTTTGTCAGGGCTTGTCTTTTATAGATTAACTGTGTTAAGGCTTTGAGGTGTGCCTGATGAGAAGAGCACTATAACAACCATAATGTCAGTACACTTGTCAGAATGCTCCTTCTTTTACAGTATCTATTTACCACAGACTGTGAGTGGAAGATTCCAAAAGGGTCACTGGAGTGGAATTTACATTCTGACTGCCCGGGCAAACAAGTGTCATGTTTGTGTACTGAAACCTGCCATGAGCAAAAAATGAACCTAGCAACAGCAAAGAGGGATTTTTTTTTTGTTTTTATTTCCCTCCATCCACAAAGCTGGTGAAAAGCCTAATCCTCGCTGGCTTTATTACACATTCATGTACAGAGTGTTTTATACAGCTCTGCATCACAGTTGCCAACTTTCATGTGGTAAATAAACATGCTGACTTTTACAATAAACCAAAAATCAAGCTAATCCCATTTCAAAACAAGGCCAAAACAAGCCAATCCCTAAGAACCCCAACACTCTGTGACTAGATTTCCCCCCAGTGTGCAGTCTGGGACTGTTATGGGCCCACTGTGCACCCCAGACCCTCTCCTGCTCTTGCCCCGGCTTTATGGGAGCAGATTTAAAAAAAAAAAAAAGCTGCAAGCCAAACAAGCAACAAGCTTCAAGCCAAAAACTAGCCAACAAGCAATTCACAAGCCACTTAAGCCAAAAACAAGCCCAATTTCTGAGGGGTTTTTTTTGTGGGTTTGGCATGTCTGTTCTGCATCTAACATTAAAACACTACAAACATCCAGCAGCCTACAAGACTTCAAACATGGCCTTCACATTTTTCCTTTTGGGTCTTTATCCAAAACCACATTATGCCTTAAATTTTTTTTCAGTGAAATCCCATTTCTCTGAAGCAAGAGCCTCTTTATATAACAGCATTAATCCACTTTTCAGTGTTGGTACAGCTACAGAAAATGTAAAATTTCCAAATGCGAATCAAAAAGCAAATAGAATAAAGGTAGTTCATTTTTCTTATCTATATTTACTTTGAGATCTCAGTGCACGTTGCTTGGTCATGTTATGTGGGGATTTGATTAAAATATAAAATGTTAATGTCATGAGTAACAGTTTTACAGATTAATCCTTTTGTACCACTGTTTTGTTTTATAGAAAAGAAGAAGATTTCTGTCCGTGTAATTGTGCATATTAGGACTAAGGGTTCCCCTCTCCCCCTCCCTCGGGCCTTGCCCTATAAATTCTGGTCTTTAGTGGCTGTAAAGAACAAGTACAAGGCCAAGAAAAACAAATGGTCATCTTACAAACATAATCCTTCAATGATTTATGGGTCTTGGACCTGACTTAGAGCTGTTACCACTGAAAGTGTTTGCATTACAAAGAATAGGTATAAACCTTAGGGTCTGATCTAAGACTTCAGAGCTAACATAGTTTTCTGGCTGGATTGACAAAGCTCTGAAGATGAACTTTCATTAGATCTTTCAAGGGGAAAAAGGCAAAGAGACAGGAAAATGATATCGAGTGATGTGTACTGAGTGAACATGGAAATGGTGAACAACAAAGAGAAGAGGGTTTGCTAGGGTTTTTTTTCTTTTCTTGTTTTGCATTTAAATCTCTTACCATAAGTAAATGAATGCTTCAGTTTTGACTTTGTCCAGATACGTCGTTCATCTGACTTTGAGTTATGTGTTATATGGTCATATCATTAGTTGTAAAACCATCTCTAAGAAAAGAGGAAAAAAGAACCTGGAATCATTACCTGAGAAGGCTAGACCTGCTCCCAAGGGGGATGTTGACATTAAATATTAACGTTAATGCAGTTTCTTAAGGTTCCTTCAATATTTGCTTTGGCAAAAAAGATTCCCATTTGAGGCCAGATCCCCACGAGTTGCAAGCCCATGAAGCTTCATTAAAGTAAATAGAGCAACATTGATTTACATCAGCTGAGGAATCTGGGCCATGAAATTATGGAAATGTTTAAGATCCAAATTCTTGAAACAAACATTACTGGAAAATTCCCATTGACATAAATAGAGGCATAGGTCCAATAAGAGTACAATCCAAGAAGGGAATAGGAATAATGGAAGCATAAAGCAACCAGGTTTGCACAGAGGTACCTGGGGCAAAATCCGAAACAGAGGCCCTGGTGCCTGATCTATTGATTGTATATCGATTATATTACTGATTTTAGTTTCCCTAATTAGCACTCTGAAATTTTATACGTTATAGTCCCAGGATCTGTCCCAGTATTATCCGAATTATTGTTCAGTTGGGAGCCCCAATGGTGCATGGTTGCAACGTTCTCACTTAAGGAATCACACTATATTTATAATGGTTTTATTAACACAAATAGCAAATTCACACACACTCTAACCCAGCAAGGCAGGCAAAGATAATACTGAATGAGCTAAGCATCCATATACTTACATTGCCCCTTGTCAAATGCTCTAAAGTGTTAGTTTTCATCTTCCTCCCTCACCGTCATCCTCATCATCCCTAGTGGCTGTCATCATGGCATCTAAGGGCTGCATCTTGCCCACGTTAAAACTCACAGGCTGGGATACAGCTTTTATAACGTGTTACGCTGATGCCACTATGCCTAAAGTGCATTCAGTAGGAGTTTCAGCCCCTTTTCCTTATAGTTCGTCACCCCACTAATGTTGGGGAGCCCTTTTACCGCAAGTTATTAATCCATTTATCTCAACCTTAACAGCATATATGTCAATTAGTTACCAAGGCATTTCTGTGGTCAGACATCAGCTGATGTCCCTAGCTAAAAATATCCCAAGCTTGTATAAACTAGCATCTTGAGATTACCTATGAGTAGTTTAGTCATCACAAGACAGAATGCTGTAATATCTTATGATCTCAGGTTACTCTTGATTGCTACTTATGCTAACAGTTTTGGAGCCTTATGCCTTAATTAGTTAGACTAAAATATTGTCTTACAGGCTTCGAGGCTTTCCAAGTTCATTGCATGACTGCCTTAACTTATACCTATGCCTCATCTATAGGAATAGGTATTTGCTAGGCTACAGCCCCAACCCAACCTACCAAAAAATTACCATTGAGGGAAGTACGTGTGTGTGTGTGTGTGTGTGTGTGTGTAAATCATGCCCCCACCTGTCTCACCCTACAGCAATGACCCAGCTCCTGTCCTGCTGAAATGTGCCTGGCTCCCTGGTCTGGGTGTTGTGACTCAGTGCAAGATGTCTCAGTAGCACTCAAGTTTGGCCACTGGGCCAAATTTTAGTGACTAGCTTTGTGATCCAGTGCATGGGGTCACAGTGCCAGATCACAATGGCACTCAGTTTTGGGGCCCTCTCTAATGTGGGGTGTGATGTGGTATGGAATATGGGTGACCATTTATAATACTATTGATACCAATATGGCAAAATTACAATGAATTTTACAAGATATGTCATGTAAGGTATCGGTGGAAAAGTTACAACTTGCTATCTATGATAGTCTTGTTTATATGTATTATCTTTGTATCATGAGTTATAGATGTGTGATATATCTGCATCTCCAACCTGTGCTTGTGTTTCCAGATAGTGCTGATGCCAATCTAGCCTGTTTGCTCTTGATAGACCATCAATCAGCTGAACAATGAACACACTGAGAGAAGCCTGGGGCTACATCTATAAGTCAGCAAGGCATGTAGGGATATGCTTGTAGACAGGGGCTCCAAGAACGTTTCCAGACCCATGTGCTGTGAGCTTGTGTTTGGGACAAAGGATGTACAAACCCCATGGGAAAGGATATAAAAGGCAGCTGCATCTCCTCTGGAGTAACTTCTTTACAATCTGAAGTTTTGAACAAGGGACTGATAGACCCATCCCAGCTTTGGATGTGTTCCAAAGGGACTTTACAAGCCATCAAACTCACTGATGCTGCTAAGAACCTGATATATGGACTCAGAGGTCATATGTATGTATCTGATTGATTGTTTTTACAACTCTCTTCTCATTCTTTTATTTTATAATAAACCTTTAGTTTTAGATACTAAAGGGTTGACTGGAAACATGGTAGTTTGGGTAAGATCCAAACTAGTATTGATCTGGTAATGTGGCTGGCCCTTTGGGAATCAGAAGAACACTTTGTATAGTCAATAGAGTTTTTTACATAACTTCTCACTTTACTGGATCTATTTGCTGATCGGGAGCTACAGACTGGAATGCAACAAAGGGGTCTGTGTTACGTTTTATTTCAGCTTCTTGATAACTGGGAGGAGGGGTGGGAAGTTGGAATCAGGAGCACAGTTTGTGACCGGTTGGTAAGTCTAACTACAGTATTAACCACCAGTTTTGGAAGAATCTGCTCTCATTTTTGCAGCCTGCCCTGATCCTGGCATTTTCAGTGTGGGCTATGCTAGGCATCTCAGGTCACAGGGGTCTGTGGCAAACTGCCCCTTTGGTGTCCCTCCCTGCCTCAGGGTGGCCCTGGAAGCAACCTTTTTACTGGTCAGGCCTATAAAACAGCCAGAATAACTTCCTGCAGTTCCAGAATACTGGGATGGTGAATGCCATAAGAAGTCAACATTCACCCACCGTTACCACCCAGTAGTATCTGAAATGCTGCAGTTGTTTCCCCCTCTAAGTAAAGAGAGATTCTATGTTAGGTAAATGTTAACTTTATTAATAAAAAATGCTTCTATGTGTACCTACATGCACACATAGATTTTAAGTATAAGCTTCCAGAAATATCATCCAATAGTTAACCTTTTTCAGGAATTGAACAGGGTGAATTTGTTTTGGTGAACAGTAAATTTGCCCAAAAAATGCATTTTGGGGAGACACCAAAAGTGATTCATGAATTCCAGTCAAACTGGGCAAATTAATTTTTCCCCCTGAAAAAATTGTTTTGACATTTTCAAAATTAAATGCTCCAAATCTATCTTTTGGAAACAAAATGCAGACAGTTTCTAAATGAAATTTAATTTTGAAATTTTGGTTTTAATTGACATTTGAAATTATTTTTGTTTGACCCAAATGAAATTTTCAATGTTTGTTTGTTTTTGTTTCACCAAGAAAAAGACAACTGTCAGTTTTGATTAGAAATGAACTCTTTTTTTTTTTTTGGTTCAACCACAAAGTGTTATTCACTCAGGTCTAATTAGGAATAATAAATTGATATGTGTGTTTGAAAAGGTAAGTATGCACATATTTTCTTATGCTACCAAGGTGTGAAATGACAAACAAACATACTACAAAAAACAAACCCTTCATAATCACAATTCCAAGAAAACAATTATACATGAATTGATTAAATTCATATAAGAGAAAAGACAAATAGGAAATAACAAAGAGAAATGGAGGACCAAGATATTGTGCTAAGCTCTAACACAATTGTACTTTAATTGTATTAAATATTTTCTCTTTGTATGATCTGCTATCATAATCTATATCATAGTCCATCTAGAAAATATTGTATATAATCCCAAATTATAAAAGTAATTAAATCTAATAAATATAAATAATATATCATATTATATATAATACGAATGTTCATTAATTGATAATTTAAATGTTTGTTTCTTTCCCTGTATTAACATTTAATCAATGAAGTGTTTGTTTTTATTGTATGTTTGTCCTCGAGGAAGAATGGTCTAGGACTCGGGAGAACGGGGTTAAATTCCCTGCTCTGCCGTAGCCTTTCTGTGTGACCTTGGCTAAATCACTTAGCTTTTCTATGCTTCAGTTTCCCTTTTGTAGAGTGGAGATGATAGGAAAGTATTACCTCACAAGAGTGTTGTGAGAATCAATATGTTAAAAGGCCATAAAGCGCTTTGAGATCACTGATGAAAATTGCTATATCAGAGGTATTTTATTATTTCAAATCTGGGTATGAAAATGTGCATACTTAAAATTTATTTGAAAAATATATCAGAAAAACTTCCATGTATTATTCATTATTCATACTCAATCTGAATTTATCTTGCGCGTGAGATCTTTCTGGATTTTTACCACTTAGGAGGAAGGAACTTGACAAACAAAGGAAGCAAAGGAAATGCATTTGGGATGGTACTTAGGAATATCTTTTCCCCATTATGCTATCAATTTAATTTAAAATGTGTCTAACAAGGTTTTCCTTTGAAAACAACCCATTCTGCATTTTCTAATTGGTTAAATGTGAGTTATGGCAAAGCAGGTTTACCCAGTAGACTCATCATTATGTAGAACAGCTTTATAATGAAGCTTGTGGACCTGTTTTATACATCTAGGCTGGAAGGAACTGTATATGTACTGACCCCAGAGAAAACTCTATATTAAATTGAGAGACAAATGAGTGCTACAGCTAGTCCTCAGTGGCCTCATCTTCACTAGGAAATGTAATAATGTTGAACTCTATTTTTAATAATAGAGTTAATTGTCATGATTCTGACTGGTCAGTGCAGACAAAGACAAATTGTTTTCAGTATCACGTGAGCTAGTCATGAATAAATCTAATTAGGATCACTACTTACTGACAACTAGCTTAAACAAAGCCGAATAAGTTTACACAAAGCTTGTCCTTTTCTACACTACACAGTCAGCTATAGTCACCATCATGTCACTCACCTCAAATGTTAAAAATTGTGTTTTAACACTATTACATTCCCTGTTAAGAACACATTCATTAAGAGGCAGTTCTTTATATAAATACGTGGGCTGGATACATGCAAAGGTTGATACAGAAAGACCTCTGAATTATTCTCCAGAGTCTTGGTTTTTATTTTTGTTTAAACCAGCCATCCTCCGCCAAAGTCTCTGGCAGTTATAATAGTGTGTGTGGGCAGGGGGCTTTAAAAACCTGGAATATAACTGATGAAGAGATGTCTGCCAGCCTTTGCAGAGAGCTTGAAAAGTAGCTCCGAGCCATGAACTGCCCCATTGATTGTAAAGGGGTTAACTCACATAGCGGTGATAATTATTGTTGTGATGGATTTTGGAGCTGCCCGTAATAATCTATGAATACTGTATCTTGACCAGTAGTGGTTCCCGTATGCATACATTGAATAAGTTCACTAGCATGTTTGTAAGAAAATACACCCAGGAAGGTGGGGATGGTTCCTGATATTCACTTTGGAGCAAAGTAACACTGCAGAGGCATCTGCTTTGAAGTGCAGCTCCAACACCTTACTGAGCCACTTGATCTGGTGTAACCAGGCTCAGGAAACACAGGAGAGTATGAATGTCTTGGAATGGAATAAAAAGACAAGGTCCTCAAGT
The DNA here is from genome assembly GCF_009764565.3 of Dermochelys coriacea. NCBI lineage: Eukaryota > Metazoa > Chordata > Testudines > Dermochelyidae > Dermochelys > Dermochelys coriacea. The sequence continues at coordinate 202,150,888 of NC_050069.1, forward strand.
ACCAGTGGAGACAGACTGTTGGAGTAAAACCTGACATCCAGATCCCAAGAGTCTTGAGTAAGCTTGGCCTGCCTTCGCCTTTATGTATGAGAGACTTGCATATAGACTGTTGTTTTAAAACCCTCTTACCTTATGGTTTGCCTTGTTCCTATTGCTAAGTTTAAACAATATTTTCTTTTATGAGGGAGCCATAAGAAACTGGAATGTTTCATTTTGGTGTGGTCTGGTTACATATAGCAAGAAGTTGCTATACCTATTTTCTCATTGCCTTATTATCAATTGCCTCAACCATCAGTTTGATTTCAGTTCTACCAAAAGCTTCTCATGTGCTGAAACAGCCACTCAATGCCTCTTAGACAGGAACTAAACTTTCAAGAGACTCACATTATTTGACACTATTGTCTTGGGGTTAAATTTCCAAAGGATGATGTTTATTATACTAGAAAAATGATCATACCATGTTCTAGAAATCTGACATAGATGCAATATTACTTAGATTTGCTATATATGCCATCAATCTCCTTTGGGCTGCTAAGGGTTGATAAAAGTGTACCTCTCAAGAGATAATTGCTTTCCTATATTGTCTTGTCCTCCTCTAAGAAACAGAAGGATAACAGCAGCAGACTAAAAATGAAAAGACTGAAGTATGAGAAAGTAAGCCAATGCCACTCTATCTTGTTTAACTGTCTTTGTTGGAGGAGCAGTGAGCAGCTTCCAGAAAATTCTAACTGTGAACACATAGTAGAGGAAATTAGCGGAAATTGAGATGAAGAAGTAGTTAATGTTTGTGACCTGCTCTGCCAAATTTCCATGTCCTGGAAAATCTATGCAAACCCAAGCAATGGGTAGAACAGACCAAGGCTGCCTTGGCTCATGCAATGTACAGCCAACACACCAGGGTTTTGTTTTGTTTTGTTTTGTTTTTTTCTTGAAATACATTAATCCATAATACTGAGTTGCTCATACTGAAAAAAATCCCAATCAAAAATAGATTTGGAGGGGAAAGATTTAGTAGGAAAATCCTGCATTGTATGTAACAAAAAAAGACTGTTCCTGCCTGCTTGAATCCCTCATAAGAAACTGGATAGGAAAGGCAAAGTTTACACACTGGATGTGCAGTTATTCTCCCACACAGAAAAAATCTCATATTGGCACAATCAGATAGCTTCTGAAAGAAGCATCCTAACTTAGCTGAACAGAACCAAATCTTTAAAGCTTTTGAGGCTTTCCCACCTCTACCAATAACTTATTTTTCCCTTGTAAAAATGTTCATGTTCATTCTGTTTTATTTTGCCCAGTAAGGATCAAGCCCTGTGAAGTGTCAGGAGCCAGTGGAAATCACTGGAAGATGGAGCACACTTAGCTCTCAGCAGCCCTCAATGAGTGTAGTATGAGACCAATCCCAGAAGAGCTTTTTCAGGGAGCTAATGTGTCTTGCTGTGTTATCTTACTTTCATTAACTGTGATCCTCTCATTGTCTGACACTCATTTGTTGTGTCCTGTTTCAAATTAGAATGCAAGATCTTCAAGACAGGAATGATTGTCTACCAGAATGTACAGCAAAAGGGGCCATTATCCTGGTTAGAAGAAGAGAGAAGAATGCATTATTTTCACTACTTTTTTTCCTGCTGCTTTTCAAATGTCTCCCTAATTGAGCACAGCTGTGCAGTGACGCAAAACTTACCAGGAAATGAACATTGTGATAATTTCACATTTCTAAAGCACCTCTTAAATGTCTTGTGTGAAAATACCAGCCTCAATACCTTTAGAGATTAACAGCATAGGGCAAGATTCATCATATTGAGCTGTCTCCTGCAGGCATTTAGAAAAATCCACTTTCAAGAAGAGTCGGAAAAAGTTCCTTTCACTGCAACAGCCCTGAAAGGATAAACAAATGTGCTCCGAATAGAGACAAACCTTTTCAGTCTGCTCCAAGAAGGGTTTGGTTAGGTTTTTTTCACTAGAAAATGAAAAATTCTCATATTTTTATTTAAAATCTGTCATCTCTATATCAGTTTTCCATTGGGACTGTGGCAAATGGAAACATATACTCTTACGTAGTATTCTTAAGTGTATCATACTGCATTGTGTTTGTGAACATCTGTATGTGATTTCATCTTTGCACTTTAAGAGCTGATGCCTCTTCTACACATTTGGGCCTAATGTTCACCTAAATGGACCTGTCTAAATACACTGATTTAAGTTAGGGATATGGTCCCTTACCTTTTTTCCTCACCCTTTTTAAGAAACATTACTGTAGATTTCAAAATACTTTTTGTTTTGAGTAAGATTCAAAATCAGTATGAGCATATTCATTTCTCATTCATGATGTTTGGCCCTCAATGGTAAAAGCTCCATAAAGTTGGCTGATTTTAAGAGATTTCTATTGTTAGGGTCCAAAATATTCTGAGAACAATTTGTGTGATTTGGGTACTGAGTCCCAAGCCTGAACTCTAATGCAGACTTGCCCTAGAGTCCAAACCTTGAAACCTTATCCAGATCTGAACAGTCTTCTCCCACCATTTGTATTCTCCCTGTCTTAACTTTGCAGTTCAGTGCTGTTTTTCACAGAAGTTCTAATCTTCTCCTGGAGCAATAATTCAGTGGACCCTGGAGGGAAGAAAGGGTGTTTTCCTCACTTAGTCTCTCATCATGTGTCAAACATTTTCTTCTTCAATTCTGCAGCTGCCCTCTCCACTAGTATCCTCAATTACATTCTCATATCACTTTCAAGAAACTTTAGATGCAGTCAGTTTTCTGTAACTAGACACTTCAGTCCAGATATTTATATTATTGTGTCTTTCATTAATCTAACTAAAGGTTTGGCACTGGTATCAGTATGTACTTTAATCCATTTGAATTTCAGCTGTTTTAGTAAAACCTGGCCATTCGGGAATTCTAGATTGGTTTTGAGAGAAATATAGGTATGTCACTCCAAGTTTTTCCTTCTGAAATCCAGCAACACAAACTCAATTCTGGATGTGATAAGAGTAATCTTTTTACAGAGCTTGTGTCCCTTCCACCGTGTGTGCTGGAAGATCACCCCACTCCTTTCTATACGTTTAAATTAACTGCTATGTGTATTATTCCTAAGAAAGGAGAAGAGGGTAATCAATTACAGCTAACTTAGATTAAAGGAAATAATACAGCATTTTTGACACTTACTTCATCTTAGGTCTATACTTGTACAATTGTTGTTGTTTATGTTGTCTTGTGCTGAATGGCCCAAGTGAGGTTTTTTTTTTTTGTTTGACTGATGGAACTGTGGAACCATTATAAATAGTCTTGTTACATGAAAACTAACATTTAGTCAAACTCAGTTGAATCAGTTAATGCTGTCAAAATGGCTTTTAGTTTCTTTATTAAAAAAAAAAATCTAGCTCCACAAGTGAATTTCAAATTTTGATTGTGCCTGACGGATACTCAGTCTACTCTTTGAGACACACATGCAAAGGAATGGGGTTAAAAGCTCAAAAGGAATGCTTGCAATCATTTTTTCCAGATAGCATGCACTTTCATCTCATACCTCATAACACAACCAACACTAACATACCTAGTCTGTCTGTGATAGTTTATTATAAATATAACTTTCTTTTAACCTTTCCTTTCCCCTTAGGCTGGATGTACTTTTTTTTCTGAAATCTGAACAGAATTGACATTTTAAGTCAAAGAAAATCAAAAATTTTGGTTTAGAATTTTTCCCACTCAAAAAATTGCCCAGGTTGACACTTTCTGGAGAAAAATGTTGATTTTTTGATGAAGCCACACTTTCTTATGGGAAAAAGAAAAGGAGTACTTGTGGCACCTTAGAGACTAACAAATTTATTAGAGCATAAGCTTTCGTGAGCTACAGTCACTTCATCGGATGCATTTGGTGGAAAAAACAGAGGAGAGATTTATATACACACACAGAGAACATGAAACAATGGGTTTATCATACACACTGTAAGGAGAGTGATCACTTAAGATAAGCCATCACCAGCAGCAGGGGGGGGAAAGGAGGAAAACCTTTCATGGTGACAAGCAAGGTAGGCTAATTCCAGCAGTTAACAAGAATATCAGAGGAACAGTGGGGGGTGGGGTGGGGGGGAGAAATACCATGGGGAAATAGTTTTACTTTGTGTAATGACTCATCCATTCCCAGTCTCTATTCAAGCCTAAATTAATTGTATCCAGTTTGCAAATTAATTCCAATTCAGCAGTCTCTCGTTGGAGTCTGTTTTTGAAGTTTTTTTCAAACTTTGAAGGTGCCACAAGTACTCCTTTTCTTTTTGCGAATACAGACTAACACGGCTGCTACTCTGAAACCTTTCTTATGGGAGAACTTCAATGCACTAATGGCAAGTAAGAAATCAAAGAAGTTACCATAACTTTCCTTTTGTTAATTGTATGATTCCGCAATGTCACTTTAAGAATTTTATAGTTTATTATAGTAATCACCATGTCAGTATTTTATCCTGTGTCCCACCAAAGTAACCGAAATCATGTAGATTTTCATTACTACCATCCTGAGGTTCAGTCTAGATTAGGTTGGGACAGAGCCTTCCTAGTGTTAGGGCCTTGTCAGTACAATTTACTACCTGAGCACTGTCTTTCAGTCTCCCTGCGAATGTTCTAAGGATTTAAGACATTCCTGTCTTAATTAACAAATTGAATTAATTTGTCAGTTTTAATTTCTTCTGTTTACCTCTAATTTTGTGCACAAATAAGATATCTTGAGACTGTGTTGACTGGAGCTGAGAGAGGATTGCTGGTGAGTTATGGACCCAGTTTAAGAGCATGGGAATGGCAAGTGTTCAGTACTTTCCAAGTCCTAGTCCAAATCCAAATGAATTATTTTTATGGACATTTCACTTTTCTGTAGTGGGAACTTTGTAATTCAGCCAATCAATAATCTCCCTACCTATGCATGCGTGCATAGTGCCTCCTATTAGAAACTGTTACCAGGAGAGCTGGGCAGAAAACTCTTCCTATTCCAACAACTTTTTTTGAGATATCAAAAAATTTCTCTGTCCCCAAAAAGGACAGAGTCAATAGCTCAAATTTTCGTTGACCAAAAAAAACTGAGGAGGGAAAAAAAAATAATGTTATGGGAAAATCAAACATTGCATTTCGATTTTTAACCTTCTTTCTTTAACCTTTTCTTAGTCTAAATTTACTAAAAATTAAAAACTAGAAGATATTTGTTGGACTGACTAAACCACTTTTTTTCATTTAGAAAATGCCAAGAGGGGATATTTTGACAATTTCAGAATATTTTTTCCAGTAAATTTGAGTCAGGATTTTTTAGTTTGTTTTGGACCCATCCCTAGTTCATGAACAGTTTCAATGAATTGGCATTTTTCAGCAAAATGGAAAAAAGGCTAATCAAAAATTCCCAACCAGCTCTAGACCCTACTTTGATTTTGTTGTTGTAGCTATGTGCATGTCTGACTTGATACACCCATATTTAATGTATCTGTCTCCCTGTTCTTAGATTGTAATATGTGGTATGATACTAGTTGTTAAACTGAAAAAAGAATTAGGATAATCAATGAATTTTTGAAAAAAAAATTTTTTGAAGCCTGGATGAAGGAGTTAATGGAGTGCAAACTATTTCTAAAATCAGAAAAAAGTGAGATTGATTTTTAACTTTTAAAGAGTTCATGGTTATAAGACTAGGTAATGGAGTAATTACGGAAGCCAAGGAGGAGTAAAAGATGTATTAATACAGCTTGGCATTAATATAGTGCTTCAAAGCTCTTAATACACATGAATTAATTGAGTTGAGTATGTGACAAACACAAAATAATTTATTCTACATACGTGGTATTTTCTTTATGCTCTCAGACTATCCATCATCCAATTTGTATTTCTTGTTCACTTTTAAAAAGCTATTAAATACTCAACAGCCAAAATTCCAGTGGTATTGGATAGTTGTGGTTGGTCACATAAGTCACATGGTGGTGTTTTCATTCCCTAACTGAAGGAGCATAATTTATAGTCAGAGACATGGTTTGAAGAAGCCACAGGGGTTTTGTGTCTCTCAAGGAGAAGTAGCAGACAAGCAGGATTAGAAAGTATCTTGTGGGTTTCTTTTCTGTGCCCTGCAGGCTCTGATTGGGCCATTGTCCCTAGACTGAAAGATTTATTGGGTGGATGCATTGTTTAACTTTCTCTCATTGCAGCCCTCTAACTCACATTAGTATTACATTGTCTTCAATGTCCTTACTCTTGATTTATACCAGTGTAACTAATAAGAGATTCATGTCAAAATAGCTTCATGCAACACTGCATAGGATGACCCATTGTGGAAGAACATCATGGTAGCAGCTCCTCACCCACTTTTCTTCTGGCCACCAATTTAGAAGCTGAGGCCAGGGAAAAGGGATGTTGCCAAAGTATTCTATGCCAGAGGCTGGACACAAGAAATTACATTCTGCTGAATTGCATAAGCGTTGCTCTGTGTTATGAAGGGAATTGGGATGACACCTGCCAACACTTGGATCAGAGGAACAAAGGTCTCTTAAAGTCACCTTTGCCACTCCTCCTTGAGGCATTAGTCAAGCATAGCTCAGCCACTCCAGGGAAACTGGCTACAGAATGGTTAAGTGATTAGCCCAAGGTCATACAAGGAGTTAGTATCAAAGCCAAGATTGGAACCCAAGAGTTCTTGGCGTTGAGTTCTATGTTCAAAACTCTAACCATCTAAATTAGGGTTCAACCTACTACACCATTTGTTAATGTATTTATTGGCATGTACAATGAATATTTATGGCACTTAGTGTAATTTTTATGGCCTATGAGAGCATAAACAAAATGATGTACACACCTAAGCATTAGTTCATGAAACAGCCTCAGGCTGAGTTCTGGCTGAAACTGGGGAATGTGCAGTAATGGAGGAAGTGGCAGTGCAATGATGTTAGTCCATAAGAATGGATGAACTAATATGGATAACGTAAAAATGGCTTCATGTCTTTGCCATAAAATCAAATGGGGACCTCATGATTTGAGATTAAAAACAAACAAAAATTTAAAAAGCCCCTTCGAATAACTTAAAACATGTTCATGTGTCTGTGGAAATGAAAATTTGGAAAACCAATGAGAAAAGATGTTCTTGTTGAATTTGCAGCCAAACCCACAAAACATGGGAAATGCTTATGAAAGTTTCTCTCATCTATCCTGCTGACTCTGGACCAAAAATGTTCAGGTCAGCTTTGAATTAGCAGTCAGACTTTATGATGTTTAACCAACTCAAAAAAACTCTGAACTTTCTGAAGTCTGTCCTTCTATGCTGGTTCCTCTGCAGTCCATTCTAAGAACTAGTGTGAAAAGATTCTTGTCAAAATATGTATTATAAAGATGGGTGATGGGCAGGTTCCCATTTATATTTCTCTGGCTATGTAAAACAGCTGTAGTTTAAGTGAGAATCAACTGTGGGAGGAGGAGGAAGTGTTCAGATGCAGGTCATAGGATTGCTTTTGGCACTGAAGGATGAATTAGGGTTAGAATTTTCATTCCAGTTCATTGGTGCCAAATCTTGCAAGGTGTTCTTTAGCGATCTTGGCCATGCCAGTAATGGTATCAGAACATGGCCCAGGCCTAATGCTGGGTTCATCCTGGAATCAAAACCACACAATCAGGTTCAGATCTGGGGATTCTATTATGAACCCCAAGAATTTCAAAAGATTTCAGAAGTGGGATTCTCTAGTTTCTAAAAGTATGACCTTAATTAGCTGGACATTTATTGTTAACACTTTCCAAAGGTTTCTGGTTGCTCAAACAACAAATACACTGGAAATCTTTTAATGCAGCCTAACTTTTCATTTAAAATCCCTAGGAAAAATTACTACCTATCCCTGTAGTGATATTTCTTGTTTCTTCCTCTGCGGAAGGAAGGAAGGGAAGAGAAGAAAGGAATTGTGGACTGGAGCACAGAACTAAAACCTTTGCTCCAGAACTTACTCATCTGCTGACTATTGTATTATTAGCAATGTAAGTATGGAGGTGTAAATGTAAGCTCTGAGATTTTTTTTTAAGTCCCTAAATAGGCTCACAGTTGTAGGAGTACAAAAAAGTGTTGAATCAGTATTTTATTTAGTTGCTGCTCACAAGGGGAGGACTACAGACAGTATGTAAAAATCAAGGATTTTCTTTTAACCAGAATTTTCAGCAGGATCAGTTCACACAGTTTCAAGCTGTAATGCACATTCAGGTCCGAATAAAATAATGCCTCTCTCGGATTTGTTGGGAGGGAGAACTCTTCATCTTGTGCTCCCCTCTCTGGCAGCTATTGGCCTCGGCATAAGCACAATTTAAAACAAAAGTGACATACCAGGCTTCCAAAAAGAGCCATAAAATGCCCTTGTAACCATGCCTGTGATCATTTCTCACCCATATGATTTAATCTAGTTATGTTTTTAGTAACCTAAAACCAAATTATAAGTCTGAGAGTAATGAGGATGAATAGCTATCTAATTACCTTTTTTAGAGGCAGATGTGAAGCTCAGTTTAAAATTTAATGTCTAGGTTTTTTACAGCCACAAATGGCCCTGAATGGATTTAAGATAGTGTTACTGTATATGCACTGGGACATTTCCTTCCAGCCAGAGAGCTATATCAAGGGTGCTATACCAGCGATCATTGTGATCTGCTGTATTTAAGAAGATGGAGAACTCTTTTAGTATAAAATGCAGCTTTCAACTAATGAGGGGGCAGGACAGGACCTGGAAAGGCTTTTTTTAAATTGAGCTTGGGCCCTTTTTGGTTGCTTTTTTAAAATGCTTAAATATGGCCTGAAAAGGTGCAAATTGGGGGGAAGGGGTTCTGCTTTGATTTTTACCTTTAGAAATGTCAAGAATGTAAAAATCTGGCTTTCAGTGGTTTTGTTGGCAGAGTTCAGGGCATGCTTACTATGATCTCATGGCACCTCAATTGAGATTCCAAGTTTGATTAATAAAGGTAATAGTGTTGCTGTAATATATTACTCTTCTATAAGACATTTGTCTTGGTACCAAATGATATTTTGATTAAGAAAATAGAATGATACAAAATCAACATGTATGCAGTGTTGTAGTCGTGTTGGTCCTAGGATATTAGCAAGACAAGGTGGGTGAGGTAACAGCTTTTATGGGACCAATTTCTGTTGGTGAGAGAGAGAAAAGCTTTTCAAGCTTACACAGAAAAATCAACATGGCACACATCAAATGGATTAAAAACTGGCTAAACGATACACCTCATAATTGTAGACAGGGAGTCAACATTGATCAGGGATTCTATTGTATCCTGCAGGGATTGATTCTTTCCCCTCTGCTATTCGAAAAACACAAAATTATTACTGCTAATTTCACACAGATTGGGGAGTGGTAATTAATAAAGAGGAAAGGTAATTGATAATGACCTGGGTCACTTGGTAAGCTGGCCACAAGCCAATAATATAGCCAAATGTAAAGTCATATATCCAGGAACAAAGAATGCAGGCCATACTTACAGGTGGGGGACTTGTGGGGGAGGGTGGAAGAGAGGAAGGACACAGGGAGCAGCAGGGGCTTCATCGAGGAGACGGGTGGAGGACAGGAGGAATGCTGTGGCCGGTGGGGGGGCCTCATGGGGGAGGGGAGGAGAGGAGGAACATGGCAAGCAGCGGCAATGGGGGAGTCGAGCATGGACGGTGCTTGGGCGGAGCAGGGGAGCTGCGCAGGGACAGGGCTTGGGGCAGAGTCGGGGGGGGAGTGTGGGCAGGGCTGTGTGCAGAAGAGACTGGACAGGGAGCTAGCTTCCTCCAGGGGAAAATTTCACACACCTCCCATGGTCAAATCTGTATATTTTGCAACACTACTGTAAGCTTCTGACTAGAAAGTGGCAGCTAAATGTACTGCCCCAAACAGCCCACTGCCAGTGCAAGTTTGCCAGATCTTCGAGATCCTGCTAAGATTGTGTGCTGTGTTTCTCCAGCAAGTGAGAGTCAATGTCAGAGACAGAAGCTGCAGTTTCTTTCTCTGCTGTTCTTTTCTCTCCCCCTTTTCTATGTGTTTTTGGTTTGCCTTCTAGGAAATGGGATTGGACTTTAGCTAAAACTACAGCTCCAGCCCATCTTAACTAACTTTCCTTTTTCCCCTAAAACAAGTTATTACCTTTGAAGAGACTATCATACATGAGGTTTTTTCTTTAAACATTATCTCTAGCTAAAGAGAAAGGGAAGAAGGGATGTTGTTAAAATCAAAGCCTTATGTAATACTTTACATTTCAAATGCCTTTCCTTTCCTCCCCCTGCTTCCCCCCCCCCCCGTACCTTTAAACATTAAAAATGTTGTTGATGTGTTTGCCATGATAGTAAGCAGGCTGAGATCTCTATAAACCAAACTCTGAGCCTTGTTTAACACTGCTTAATGTTGGACAGTGACTGAGTTATGTTAACACCTTTGACTCTTTGTTCCCCATATTCCACCTAAAGTGAAACAAAATTTCATAGGGATATTCATCTGAGCATGAGCTCCCAGTTTGATGCTGTGGCCAAAAGGGCTAATATGAACCTTGGATGTACAAACGGGAATGCCAAGTAGAAGTAGAGGGTTATTTTACCTCTATATTTGGCATGAGTGTGACCATTACTGGAATACTGTATACAGTTTTGCTGTCCACAATTTAAGAAGGATGTTGAAAAATTAGTGGGTTTATAGAGGAGCCACAAGAATTATTAAAGCTTTGTAAAACATGCCTTATAGTGATAGACTCAAAGAGCTCAATCTATTTAGCTTAACAAAGAGAAGTTAAGGGGTGATTTGATCATCGTGTAGAAATACCTATACGGGCAACAGAAATTTGATAATAGAGGGCTCTTCAGTCTAGCTGACAAAGGTATAACAAGATACAGTGGCTGGAAGTTGAAGCTGGTTTAGACTAGAAATAAGGTGCACATTTTTAACAGTGGCGGTAATTAACAATTGGATCAACAAACGAGGGGCTGTGGTGGATTCTCCATCACTGGAAATTTTAAAATCAAGATTGGATGTTTTTCTAAAAGATATGCTGTGGTTCAAACAGGAATTAACTCAGGGGAGTCCTAAAACCAGTGTCATACAGGAGGTCAGACTAGATTACCACAGTGGTCTTTTCTGCTCTAAAAATCTAAAAAGTGGACAGAGGGGTGAATCCTCTTAGCGAGCTTCTTTTATCTAAGATGTTAATAAGTCACTGAAATTGAATAGTTAATAAACTAATATTTCCTGTTAATAACTCCATTTACACTCCCTTGTGGTATTTCCCTTTCACTAGTTTTCCTGTCATCACAGGTTTCATAGTAGCAGCCGTGTTAGTCTGTATTCGCAAAAAGAAAAGGAGTACTTCTGGCACCTTAGAGACTAACAAATTTATTAGAGCATAAGCTTTCGTGAGCTACAGCTCACTTCATCGGATGCATCGGATGTCATCCCAGTGTATGTCTACACAGCCCCAGCCAGGAGCCTCCCAGCCTGGGTCAACAGACTTGAGTCAGTGCTAGCCCTCTAAAAATAGCTGCGTAGACGGCACTTTGAAGTTGCAGCTCAGGCTGAAGCTTGGGCTCCGAAGCCCACCCCCCTCCATAGGCTTCAGAGCCCAGCTGCAACTTCAAAGTGCTGTCTACAACTATTTTTAGAGCTCTGTCATGCGCTCTGCGACCCCAAGTCTGTCAGCTCAGAGTGGGAGGCTCGCTGTCATGGGCTTTGTACACATACCCAAAGCATCTTCCAATTTAGAGAGCATACGCATGTCTAATGTGGAAAAACAAGTAGAAAGTGAAAAATAAACAATGAAAAAAATCAATCTTTCAGGCCGCCTTTATCAATCACAGCAAACTAAAAAATGTCACAATCCCAGTTTTCTTTTCTTTTTTCTTTTGCAAGTCACTTTTAAAATAAGCATTTATTAGATAAGACATGGTCTTGATAGCATTTCAGTGGGTATGTTTTTGGGATACGACTGGGAGCCTGGACATAATGGTTCAAATGAAGTAACCCTGTTTTAAGAAACACAGTTACACCAAGGCTCAATTTGTCTCAGTACCTTGAAAAAGAGCTGATCGCCCCTCCCACCCACATCTAAGAGCACATGTTCAAGTCCATGAAACAGAGGAACCCCCTGTAGTTCCTCCATATGCCTAACTATAGTTAAATGGATTCAGTGAGAGTTTTTGTTCCGTAAGTCAGTGAGAAGGGGTCCTCGTATATTGGAGAATGAGTTGCAAACACAGGGCTTTGGAAATATGAGCTGAATTTTAGAAGGTGGAGAAGCATTTGACCATTGCTGAAGAACAGGATATACAGTTTGTCTAAGGAGCACATATGAAAGAAACCTTTTGCTAAGCATGCAAGCTTGAATTGTGTTACTTTCATCATTGTGCAGGACTTGAACAGCTTTAAAGAAACCTAGATTAGGATAATTTTCTCTCCTAAAGGAAGTAACCTACTTTTCAGGTCTGAAGTCTGATCACCGCTCTGAACTGTGACACTATTCTAGTCAATAAATGGCAAATCTCATTTCATTTTACATCAGTGCATTCATTTTTATCAGATGCCATTTACCTTCTGGCTGACAATACTCTCACACAAAGTTTTCTGCCTGACCTCCAATGGGCTGGCTTTGTGAATGGGATAATAGGGAGATAATTTCTGTTTTTATAATAAATTACATTTCTATTCCTTATCTACTTCTGAATGTTAGTGACAGACAAATTTCAAACAGTTCAGAGGTTTGGGACAGATAAGCACCCAAAAGAACTTTGTCAGAACCTCCAGTCCCAACAAGGTCCCGTCTTTGTCATCGAGCCTTCTGCCTGCACCCTACCCATTATCCCTTTTTAAATAGCCTAGTAGCTTCTGCTTTGGGCCCTTGTGCATTATTCAATGTCACCTTGATGGACTATGGTACTTCCTTGTGTGTTGTTCCAGAATGCAGAGTGGTCTCATGACTGGAAGCCCTACAGTATGTGAAATGTCCTGCCCTGTGGATTGCTGTCACACGTGTATGTTGTAGTTTGTGTGTGTTTGTTTTTTGTTTGTTTGGGGTTTTTTTAGGGACTAAGACTATTATCTAAATTCTGTTGTTTGATGTCTGAATACTATACCTGTCTAAGCACAGGAAGTCACTCGATCTATGACAATTTACACCAGCTGAGGAACTGCTCCAGTAGAAGCAGGGAGATGATATTACCATGGCAAAGGGCATTGGTAAGCTCATTTCTGAAATACTCATGTCAAAATTTTAAAAAGACTATTGACAAGTTAGAGAGTGTTCAAAAAAGTGCTACAAGAATTATTAGAAGATTAAGAAAGCCATCAAATACAGAACAAGTAGTAAGAAAGTTCAGCCAGTCCAATTGAAAAATCAATTTATATATGGTTCTTATTCATAGCCAGTACACTGAAGTTGACAACAGTCTGCCCTGAATAAAAATTAAACAAAAATGAGAGGGTCTCAGGATTTAGTCCATAAATACCTGTAACAATTTTTAATCTCAGACTCCTTTCTCTTCTTACCTCTGCCATCTCAGCACCCATATCTCTTCACAAAAAATACTAGATGTTGAGTTCCTCTGCCAAGTTGAACCTCATGGCCACAGCACCTCCTGACTTAGTGACTTATCCTTACCACCTCATAATTTCAATGACATTTCCTCTTCCCACTGTGCTTCCCACCCAAACACTACATTGCCTGACTAAATGGGGGAAGCTGGTTCAAATTCTTTACTTAAAACTTCTTGTGGATTTTTGTATGATTCTTAATATATTGTCTTGACATATTCTGCATTAAACCAGCTGAAGATAACAATATCCTTGATAAACCACCTGATAGCTCATAATTATCAACTTTGTAAAAGTGGCCCTTTTAAAACATCCAATATATATATATATATATTTAGTGGTTGGTACTTTATCCTGTTTGTACATGACAAATGCAATTATACCATGATCCCTTTCACCTAAGCAACCTCTAACTTTTTGTTCTGTGATCAGTTCCTTTCAAAAACTTGTAGTAGAGGGATTTTGTTTGTTTGTTTTTTGAGTTCTAGTTGCACTGAAGTTAATTCCTTCAATGTGTAGAACTTTAATTCCATTCCAGGCTAAATTTTTTGGAAGTTTTCAATAGGAATATGCTGATCACCACACACTGGGGTGATGATGCTCCCTGAGTATATAGCTTTCTCAGTAATTTTATGCAAAAAAAAGAGCTAATGTCTGGACCAAGGTCAAAAAAATCTAAATCTCCACAGGAATAGCTATGTGAAGACAGCTGAGGAAATAATTATATCTGAATTAAAAAAAAAAAAGACTGAGGTCAATACCTATTTCAGTTCTTTAACCTTGAAGAATTATAGCAGTCCCAGATAATTCTGAAAACTCATTAAAAGCCAAGAAGATTTCACTCCCATCTGAATTTCTGTTTGAAAATAACAGCAGTGATGTCATAGCAAATATACTTTAGCATTTACTACTCTGTGGGTGCTAGATCTGTGTATGGTAGCGGTGTGGGAGCCGTGAGACCAAGTTCCTAGATATAGGCCGAAGTTTGCAAGTGAACTGAGAGGGCCTAATCGGCCAGGGAAAAAAAGAAGGTTCCAGGATATTGCATAGTTAAAATGAATGGGCTCCAGGGATATGAAATTATAATGAATCAATTCCATTACTTGTACATGTAGAGCACCTTTTGCCTGAGGATTTTAGAATGATTTACAGCTAATTTTTTTTACCCCCCCCCCCAAAAAAAAGCCTCAGTTCTGCAAGGAGCACTGCATGGTTGTGAGAGTCAGCCTGTTTAGCACTTATTGCCGGTTCAGGGTCCAGGTTTAAAACCACCTCTATGAGGTAACAATGATTAAAAAAGGGTTCTGTGGGCCCTCAGCTCCCATTGGAGAGGAAACTCATGGTGAGTTTTGTTTTGTTTTTTGTTTTTAACCTGAAAACGGGAAGCAGGTTCAAGTAGGAAAGGTGTGGCATGTCTGAGCTCTGCTGTAAGGGTGCACAGCTCCTAGAAGAATTAAGCCCTAAATTAATAGGTATTAGCTGCAGACCTCACATCTCAATACCACTCTATCCTTTCCATCCAGATACATGATCCTATTCACCTTATTGGCATTAGTACTTGTAATGGGTGGAACTTCAAAAGGGGTGTTTCTGTTCACATAAGCTCTCCCCTCCTGTTAAGTTTTGCTTCTACATCACTTTAGTCTGGAAAAGTGGCTGAAAATCTAATGGAGATTTCCAGTAACTTCATGTTTTCTGGTAAAAATGTCACACAGCTTTTTCAAGCAGCACACTTGGTGGTCATTCTGCTCTCCGGGTTGGATGGAACCAGGCAGTGCAGAGGTAGGCAAGATGAAATGAGACCTAGTGTGGGGGAAATGAAATATCCCAACTTTTTCAAACCTAATAAAGGCCCATCTCAAGTTTTGGGTGAGGGTTTGTGTCCAGTCTAGTACTACCTGAGCCCTGGATAACACTGGCTTTGAATGAATTGCCATCCTCCACTCTTGGAAGTAATAATAGCTTGCAATGGCAGCCAGCAAATTTAGTTGATACATTCTTGGACCTGCTACGCCAAGACATCTCACGGTGCTCTCAAAAGTTGCACAGTAGTTTACTAATACAGTCTGCAATGCCAAGTTCATTATTGAAAGCAAAAGGTGGAAAACCAGCCAGCATCTCATACTGACTTAACAAATGGCAGCAGCTTTGGCGTCTCTGGGTAGGGTTTTCCTGAGAGAGTACTAACTTCCTAAAGCATCAGCCTACCAGCATGGCAGATACAAGCCTCATTCCTGCAAACTTCTCCACGTGGGTGAACCTCTCTGCCTGCAAGCACTTTACTGAAGTCAGTGGGGTCCCATATGAACACCTGTGTGGAAATGGAGGCCTTGGCTTATGTTTTCATCATAAACTAGCAGTGAAGGACCTCACAGGTACTTAGGTGAAGGGGAGTGAATGGGAAGGGAGGGTCCCAGAGTTAGTCAGATCTCAGAAATAGATAAATGGCTATGTAAGTCAGGAGGAACACCTTGAACCTAATATGGACTCAGACTAACTACCAGCAGTGTAACCGAGCCAGATCTGGAGTTAAGAGCTTTCTCCATCTTGTGCCAATATCAATCAAGCAGCAGCATTTTGTGTCAGCTTATTTGTGCGCACACAGCAGCTAGTAAGACAAGGGCATTACAGTAGTCTACCTAGAACAAAAGGAAAGCAGAAAGCAAGAACCTTTGCATCAGCAAGGTGAGGATGTATTCTGGCAATGTTCTTAAAACCAGGGCACACAAAGGGGGGGCAACTATAGCTATGATGATAAAAACCTACCCTTTCCCACTCTTTTGCATTCTGTACTTAAAGATTCCTTAGCTGTGTTATGTTTTAATTTAATTTAATTAATTGACTATTTCTGTTACTATTAATGTCAATAGAGGCAATGGTATTGTTTTGTTTTTGTTTTTTTTACAGCAAAAATTATAGTAATACCATGTTAATTTAATTGTCATAGAGCTGCTTGCTCTCTGAGCATGTGTCAGTGGTGGGAAGGGTTTCAAGAAATGTTCTCCCTGCACTGGGTCTGGGCATAATCTGGTTCTTGTACTCATTGAGTTCAGGAACTACGTGCTAGCCCAGCATTGGAGTTTGTTTGCAAAGTAGCCAGGAGGGGTTAGGGTTGGAATCATGGCTCTGCCCCATCCCACAGTCCTGCCCAGCAAGCTGGCCCTTATTCAACAATAGGGTTGGTCTGTTGTAATGGGTGGCGCAGTGGCTGTGTTTCCCCTGCAGATCTCAGGGATTCAGGAGGCATTGTGCTTGAGTGAGTCACAATGCCTCCAGGATGAACTGCTGAGTCTGTTTCAGAGTAGCAGCCGTGTTAGTCTGTATTCGCAAAAAGAAAAGGAGTACTTGTGGCACCTTAGAGACTAACAAATTTATTTGAGCATAAGCTTTCGTGAGCTACAGCTCACTTCATCGGATGCATTTGCTGAGTCTGTGTGCCTCCATATTGTCCTCAACACAGGGGTGTGTTATAAAAGGCAAATTGTAATTTAGAATGATTAACCAATTACTGATATCCTAAATTCAGAATTAGACAATTACACTATAGCCTTAGAAGGTGCCCAATTCCAATCATAGGTGAGCAGATGTATTGCTGAAAATAGAAAAATCTGTGTAAAGTGCAGCTCTGAAGGATCGTGGAGTCCTCCAAAATAAGTATTGGCACAGCTGTATGCGTTTAATGCACTTGTGCTTCAAGCATTCTACAAAGGTATGGTTTGAACAAAAATGGGAAGCCTTAGGCCTATCTTCTATTTATTCATAGTAGGTGTTGCAGGAACAATTTTTATTCTTTTTCAGATACTTATTCAACTCCCCTTGAACTCACCGACATCCTAAGGGAGAATTTGTCTCCTCCACATGTAACTGCTTCTATATGTATGGCAGGATAAATAATGTTCAAAGGCCTCTTAAAACACATAGTACAGTAGGGAAATGTCTAACTACAGTATGTGTGGTTTTACATTTCCTTCAGCTGTCTGAGTCCTCCATTACCTGAAGATGTCCCCAAATATAGAGGCATCCTCAGGTGATGAAGGAGTGGCATAGTACCCTTTATGCAACCTCTCCCTTAGTCCTCAGCAATGGGGAATTTTCCTTCTGGGAATGTAATTGGGACTAAGTCTTATCGCCTGCTTTTCCTCTCAGGGGAACTCTCCTGTGCTGTCTCCAGAGCAAGTGTCATCTTTGTATGTCAAGTCAAATTGGATAAAGCTTTATGGGCGAGACAGTTTATACCTCACAGTGTAAGGAAGAGAGCGAATCATCAAGTATCTGTTAACAGATGGGGGAAATCTGACCAGGATAAAGATTCACATTCAGTTAATCCCCTGTGTCCTAGTGTCATTCTTCCTTCTACGGCTGGTGTCCATCCATCTCCTTTCTCCCAGGGTCATGCCCAGGTTCTTCTCAATACTTCTGGATGATATCTGTTTTCACTTCTGATAATTTGAGGAAACATCTTTCACACACACAGGTCTGTCTACACTTGAAATGCTACAGTGGCAAAGCTGCATTTCTGTAGCACTTCAGTATAGACACTATTTATGCTGATGAGAGGGGTTATCTGGTCCACCTAGGTAATCCACCTCCCCAAGAGGGAGGATTTTTCTACGTTTCAGCAATACATCTGCTCACTTTATTATGATAGCTGACATTTTTATATCTGTTGTCCATGGTGATCCATTACGAATATTTCAGATTAAGTATCAGAGGGGTAGCCATGTTAATCTGGATCTGTAAAAGCGGCAAAGATTCCTATGGCACCTTTATAGACTACCAGACGGATTGGAGCATAAGCTTTCGTGGGTGAAATACCCACTTTGTCAGATGCATGTAGTGGAAATTTCCAGAGGCAGGTATAAATATGCAAGCAAGAATCAGGCTAGGGATAACAAGGTTAGTTCAAGCAGGGAGGATGAGGCCCTCTTCTTGCAGTTGAGGTGTGAACACCAAGGGAGAAGAAACTGCTTTTGTAGTTGGCTAGCCATTCACGGTCTTTGTTTAATCCTGAGCTGATGGTGTCAAATTGCAAATGAACTGAAGCTCAGCAGTTTCTCTTTGAAGTCTGGTCCTCAAAGTTTTTTTGCTGCAGGGTGGTTACCTTTAAATCTGCTATTGTGTGTCCAGGGAGATTGAAGTGTTCTCCTACATGTTTTTGTATATTGCCATTCCTAATATCAGATTTGTGTCCATTTACCCTTTTACGTAGGGACTGTCCAGTTTGGCCAATAAACATAACAGAGGGGCATTGCTGGCACATGATGGCATATATTACATTGCTGGACATGCAGGTGAATGAACCGGTGATGGTATGGCTGATCTGGTTAGGTCCTGTGATGGTATCACTGGTGTAGATATGTGGGCAGAGCTGGCATCGAGGTTTGTTGCATGGATTGGTTCCTGAGTTAGAGTTACTATGGTGCGGTGTGTAGTTGCTGGTGAGAATATGCTTCAGGTTGGCGGGTTGTCTGTGGGCGAGGACTGACCTGCCTCCCAAGGCCTGTGAAAGTGAGGGATCGTTGTCCAGAATGGGTGGTAGATCACTGATGATGTGTTGGAGAGGTTTTAGCCGAGGATTATATGTGATGGCCCGTGGAGTTCTATTGGTTTCTTCCTTGGGCTTGTCTTGCAGCAGGAGGCTTCTGGGTACACGTCTGGCTCTGTTGATCTATTTCCTTATTTCCTCATGTGGGTATCATAGTTTTGAGAATGATTGGTGAAATCTTGTAGGTGTTGGTCTCTGTCTGAGGGGTTGGAGAAAATGTGGTTGTACCTCAGCACTTGGCTGTAGACAATGGATCGTGTGGTGTGTCCAGAATGGAAGCTGGAGGCATGAAGGTAGGCATAGCGGTTGGTGGGTTTTTGGTATAGGGTGGTGTTAAAGTGACCGTCACTTATTTGTACTGTGGTGTCTAGGAAGTGTACCTCCCGTGTAGATTGGTCCATGCTGAGGTTGCTGGTGGGGTGGAAGCTATTGAAATCATGGTGGAATTCTTCCAGGGTTTCCTTCCCATGGGTCCAGATGATGAAGATATCATCAATGTAGCGTAGGTAGAGAAGGGGTGTGAGTGGACAAGAGCTGAGGAAATGTTGTTCCAGATCAGCCATAAAAATGTTGGCATATAGTGGGGCCATTCAGGTGCCCATAGCAGTGCCATTGTTCTGGAGGTATATATTGTCAGCAAATTTGAAATAATTTTGCATGAGGATAAAGTCACAGAGCTCAGCAACCAGTGTGCTGTGGGATCATCAGGGATATTATTCTAGACAGCTTGTATTCCATCTGTGTGTGGGATGTTTGTGTAGAGAGCCTCTACATCCATGGTGGCTAGGATGGTGTTTTCTGGAAGATCACCAATGCATTGTAGTTTTCTCAGGAAATCAGTGGTGTCACTGCCTACTCCCAGAGAAATGTAATTGTGTTTCAGATAATGCTATTTCCAGATGTTGAGATGAAGAACCATAAAAAGGCTGATGGAGGGTGACTGCTGAGACAGCAATTCCATATATTTATGGAAGAAGGAATATTGTAGAGGGAAAATATACATTTTAACTTAATATCATATAGTCAAACAAATAAGCCTAGGCTACAGAATCAGTCCTGCTGTCCTAATAACATACAGAAATAATAAAACACTTTTTAACTTGTGCAGTTATTTCTTCAGAAAGGATGTGGTTAGAGTTGGGTCTAATACTTTCATTCCTTCAAGTTCTATAATTTGTTTAAAATACTATTAATATTAGTTATTATTATTTCCTTATTATCACCTCTAAAATTGCCAACTATATTTTTTTTAAATCTGCCACTGCATTTAGAAGCAGTTCTGACTTTAGCAATGGACAAGACTATGTCATTATAATAAATTTAAGGGATATTGCCTGTGGTTTTAACTTAGCAATAATCACTTTCTTATGCTATTACTTTCTATAAAAACTTTAAAGAAAAATAACTCTACTAAATCACAAATCACATAGTTACCCTGAAAAATTATTACGTCTATTCAGGCTTAGCAGATTTTTTTTTTATTATTAGTTGTCTAATATCGATATTTTAGCTTTTTACTATTAATATTACTATTATTTTATCTATTTCAATTTTCACACTTGTGGGAAATAATGGAGGGGTCAGAAAATAGAGTGTCAGACAATAATGTGAATGGCAATAGACAACTGAGATTCAAAAAGTTTAAGCTTTATAACAACTTAAATGCATATTGTGAGTATCCTATGTCAAAATATACAAGGTAAATATCCTTAAATCAAACTCTAATAAGTTTTTAAGTAGCATTTTTCTCACTTTGCCTATCAGTAAATTTTGATTATTATTGATGGACTTATTTTTTATTGGTTTGTGTGTGTGACAGTGTTACCTAGCAACTCTGTGTTCTTGGAGAACCAGGGCACAATACCCAGTCTGTTTGATTCACAAAAGACCTTCACCACCCCACCTCTGCTTAAACCAAAACTAATCAGAAGAAAGTCTTACAAAAAGCAATGAAAAGGCAGTGGGAGACGGACCTAAACCCTTGTGATAAGGGTGACCGAATTAAGGAAACTCCCCTAGCCATATTTTCATCAAAGATGGGACAGGGAGGCATCTCCATTAGCATACAAAATCTAGAACATAGATTCCAAAGCAAGAACCGCACAGAACTCTGGGACCAGAAAAGCAGGGAAGCACTGCATGATGGGGGATCTCTGCTCCAGATGTTAATGAATCCACACCTGCACACACCCAGCTCAATAGTTGTCAGACCAAGTCTAGTAATAAAGCCTTTTCTGGTATCCAAAATAGTGAAGCTCCCTAATTTCATTGTGAGTTCCCTCCAAGGAACACCGCCCATAGCCAGGAATGATCAGTTCCCATTGTCTAGCCTGAACAAAACAACTTTGGTATTCTCCCTTGCGCCATCAGTTTACACATAAACAAATCTAGTGTTCTCCTTTGAACCATTGTTGTTTCTCTACAAAACCCCCTATCCATGCTCAAGTAAATATTCTGATGCCTGGGTCCAAAATCTGCATCAGTTCCATTGGGACTTCATCTTCCCCTGACTGATCTTGCTGGGGGATCTTGCTGATTCTTGATTGATCTTGCTGTCTCCAGCACTCCAGACCCTCAGCTACCAGCACCACCACCACCACCTGGAATTGATTCAAACTTCATGGAGTGGTGAGAATCCATCTCTCTCTCTCTATCAGTCTCTTGCTCTCTCTCTAGGTATAACCCTGACTTATAATATTAAATCTAACTTAAATTTGATTATAAAACTGTTTTGTTTGTTTGGCTCCCCTATGGTTATTACCTGGCAATAAATAACTTTCATGATTAAGCTGGTTGCTTCTCTCTTACACACACACACACACACACACACACCCGCCCCGCCCCACCCCACCCCACCCCACCCCCGGTGGGTGTTTTTTGGTTTCTTAATTCATTCTGCAGCAACGCTCCTCGTACCTAAGCTAAAAGATCCCTGCAGCATCTAAAAATCCTGTGGGGTTTGCTCATCAAGTGGGTTACTACCAGAACAATTATAATGTGAAAGTGGGGATAGAGACGTGCTGAACCTGGGACATATGAGGGTGGCAGATTGAAAGTGCTGCTCGACCCAGTCTGCTCAGGTATACTCTGTTCTGGTGCAGTGTCCATGGCATATGAAGGTGACAGCTTGGAAAAGAGAGAGAGAGAGAGAGAGAGAGAGAGAGAGAGTGTATATATGTGTGTGTGTGTGCATGCCCCAGAGAACCTAGGTCCTGCAGAATAGTTCCATTTGGGAGGGAACTTGCAGCAGAGAGAAGTAGAGCTCTGTATGAGAACACAAATGACACAAGCAGTACATTGATAGAATTACAAAAACCCTTCCCCCCCCCCACCGAAGAGTAACCCTAATAAATGAGCATACCCCAAAGTAATGAGTAAAGCTGGTAACAACAGTGAAATTGACCTTTAGCAATATTTACTGCTACATATAAAAATTAAAAGAAAGTTATGTTTACAATGTCAAGCACTTAAAATGTAGGAAGTGCCAAATTTAAGGGTGCCCATGTGACTTTATTTTCCTTCTTTTCCTTTGGAGAAAAGATGACTGAGGGGGGACATGATAACAGTTCAAGTACATAAAGGGTGAGGAGGGAGAAAAATTGTTTTTGTTAACCTCTGAGGCTAGGACAAGAAGCAGTGGGCTTAAATTGCAGCAAGGGAGATTTAGGTTGGACATTAGAGAAAACTTCCTAACTGTCAGGGTGGTTAAGCCCTGGAATAAGTTGCCTAGCTAGGTTGTGGAATCTCCATCATTCGATATTTTTAAGAGCAGGTTAGACAAACACCTGACAGGGATGGTCAAGATAATAATTAGGCCTATCTTTGAATAGAAGGGACTGGACCAGATGATTGTTTTCTAGTCCTAGAATTCTATGTTTTTTTTGAGGGTCTTGTTTGCTGTCTCATAGGAACTTTTTGGTAGGGCCAGGAATGGAATCTAGTTCTCTTGGATCCTGGTCCAATGCCTCAAATACAAGTGACAATTCTTTTATCTTTGGGCAACCCTCTGTTTCTTTCAGGAAGTAGGGCCTGTGGCAGAGCCAGTTTGGACAACCTCAGTAATAGCTGCCTGGCTGGCTACACCACCTGATTGTTGGGAAGCCTCAGCAGACCCCTTGTTAAGCCCAGCAGCGGCAGTAGTTTGGTGGCCGCACCAAGCAGTTTTCCATGATTGGGATAGCTCCTTGCTTGTTCCCAGTCTCATCTTATGCCAGGTAACCTGGCTCTGGGTTCCGATTTCTGACTCCAGTTCTGACCTGGGTTCCTGTTCCTGGCTACTGACTCTTGTTCTAACCACTATGACATGATGCCTATTCCCACCTCTATATATGACTGCCCACACCCTGGTCTCTGACAACTTCATTCACTGTCCATCCTGTGAACTTTACAGGAGCATGTAATTAAAGACTATATAACAATGCATATTATAGGGTTCTAATTTAGGTCAGATGGGAAAAATCTTAATTCTTTTCCTATTGCTTGAGTGCTTGACTTTGCAACCTGAAATTTTTAAAATATATTTTTCTATATAGTTTCCTAGCCTTTTTTAAAAAAGCAGACGGAAATTATGGCATCCTACATGGGACCCACACTCCAGTGCTCATCAGCTGTCCCTAGATCAGTGATACTTGGACCTCAGTGCTTCAGAAGCCAAATTAGCAATTAATATTACCCAAAAGAACTACAGTAGTGTGAATTCAATTTCATTTATTATATATTCACATTTAAACAATAAGATAGGAAATAGGTATATATTTAATTTATTAACCAGTCAGGATGCTTTTCCTATGTTATCAACCAACTGTAGTTGATAAAATAATACTTGGTCACTCGTTTTGCTGTGAGAATAATTTTATATATTTTAACCTGATTGGTTAATAATTAAATCACACAGTGTTTTAATATTGTGAGCTGCAAAGAGCCACAGGGGACACTTGCAGCTTGCAAGCCTCAGTCTGAGTATCACTGCCCTAGATCCACAGCACAGACCATGACCATTTGAGCTACAGGAGAAACTGGTAATTTATGGGGAGATACCAGCAAACCAGTAAAGTGTCTGAAACCACTATGCTTGTTGCTAAAAGCAGCCAAGTCAGCAGGAGGTAAATTGACCATTCAGCAGTCTCAGCTTGCCCAAGGCAGGAGGGGATGGAGTTTTGGGTGCCACAGAAAGGGCAGCTTGACCCCGCGTCCTTCCTGATAATAATTGTGTTGAAGTTGCTGGGTCAGGGGGGCGGGAAAAGGGTGTTTGGTTTTGTGCAAGTAGAAAGTGGGCAACCCTAATTGCACAATGCTATTAATCACCTGTGGGGCACAAGCTTTCATTAAATACCTTACTCGATACACTTTTATAGTACAATAATCTTGAATACGATCAGTTGATTTGATTGCTTATTCTCTGGGTTGAGGCCCCCTTTTCTTCCCCTGGGGAGTCTGTGCCCTGATTGTCATACAGGAGTGATTCACTACAGAAATAAAGCATGGTAATATAATTAATGCCAGTCAACATGGCTTTATGGAAAATAGGTCTTGTCAGACAACCTGATTTCATTTTTTGATAAGGTTACAAGTTTGTTTGAAAAAGGGAACTGCATAAATGTGATATATTTTGATATATATAAGGCATGTGCCTTAGTACCATAGACCAGCATGATTAAAAAAAATAAACATTATACAATAGCAATAAAGCCCACATTAGCAACATATAGTCTTCTCTTTTGGACTTAAATTATATCTTCTTTTGATGGCCATAGTGTAGATTTGTGCTGGAAATGGTGCATTATGATAATTTAACCCTAATCTGTGGACTGTTCCCACCAACTTCGTACACTTCTACTAGTTCTTCTTGGGACGCTACCACGAATTTTCATTCTCAGCACCTCACAAACTAATAACTCTTGCTATGAAAGATAAAATATTTTATGTCTTTTGCCAATCAATCATAATTACAGTGTGTGAAGAAAATAGAGCCACTATGAGTGGAATCTGATCTCAGTATGACTCCAAACTGGGAAAAAGCCCCCTGCAGCTGTTCCACAGCATTAGATCCATCAGCTGCATCTCATTAGGAGACACATTCACCTTCTTCAGAGATCCATGCTGCATAACCTTCTGTTCTATTATTGAAAAAGACATGTGATGCATATTGTCACTTAACCCCTTACCTTCCGACCCTCCTCTGCAAATGAATAGAGTAGATAAACAGTCATATAAAGAGCAACATAAAGATCACCCTCTTTGGCTTCCTGGCTTTCCTGGGGCATATATGTTACTGTAGTTTTGTTTTTTTCCTGTGTCTGTCTGTTTGGGTTTAGTTACTTCACAATTCAAAAATAAACCACAATTTGTGGATCTTGTGTGTGTGTGTGTGTGTGTGTATTTTGGGTGCAGAGAAAATATGGCTATAATAGATGTCATTGCAACTCTGCCTGTCTGACAGTTCAGCATCTGGTAAAGCACCATGTGGTATCCTAGCAGATACAGAGCAATCACTCAAGGAGAGACAATATATAGGAAAAGAAAGAACAAACTTAACCATTTAGTCACCAGATTGGAGAAAATTTTACCATTTTCTGTTTTGCAATAGACTTTGAATTTATTCAGGGGTACACATAACTGTTTATGCTGATTTTTAATCTCTCTTTTTTTAAATCAAATTTGTTTTTCCTTATTTTGTAGGGGTTTTTTCCCTCATTTTTCTTTTTCTTTTACCCAAAATGTTGACAGTTGAGTGTGCTGGGCCAGATGACTTTTCTTTTCCTATTTGTAAGTTTCATACATTGTGAACAGAAAATATGACTAAACAGATGGTCTGGATTACTCCCACATTCACTATACATAGTGGATCTGATTTTTAAAAGTTGGCTTACTTTTGGCACCAACAGGCTCAAATAATTGCAGGGGGGAAATTGCATAATTATAATAATTGCACCTACAATTATTTGCAGGTGGAATTAATGTAACTGGATTCTGATTTATATAAAGGACATGAACTGTGGTTGTGAGTACTTGGGGATTACAAAATCCTGAGGTTCATTTAAAACCAAGCTGAAATCATATTGAAAGAGACCTACTAGGGATTAGAAATTTCTTAAGAATAAGAGCCTGGTCATATAACCCTTACATGCTAGAGTTGTCCTTATGAGAGCAGTAGCACTGACTCCACCAGCATTTTGTAAGGACTATGTGTGAGCAAGACTTGGTCCTAAAGATATAGACTCTGGTTCTCCTTTCACTTTACACCAACTTTGCAATAGTATAACTCCCCTGACTTCAGGGTTATGTTATTATGAGACTGTGACTCATCAAAAAACGGTTTCCTTTCTTGGTATTCATCAACATTCTTTAAACATAAAGGTAGCTCCTTCCAGAAAAGACAAAGGACCAGTCTGGGTCTGACCCCTGCAGAGATGAGTGTAGGGGTGGGAGGGATGATGGTTGGGTGGAGGGAAATAATAAACTTCTCCCTGCTCTTCTATCTCTGCACACAGATCAGCTACCATTTGTCTGAGGATCACAAGTGTGCAGCCCCCCCACACCACAGGTCAGCAGCAGTGTTGTGTGTGATTTCCCTCTCCCTGGAGCCCTGATTGTCTGCCTGTTTCCAGGCAGGTGGAACTGGCATCTTCACCTCTGGCTTGCTAGAGAGCTGGTAGGAAATCCCATTGCCACTTCCTGTGTCCAGCTCTCCTCCAGCGGGAGGATGAAGATTTGAGGTCATTAGAGAAGGGGTTGCCACAGGCTGTAGGAGCGGGCACGTTGTGCTGCGGCTGGGACACGGCCAACCCAAGCGGAGCCTGAGCTCAGGGCTGGGAAGTGGGCTCTATGAGCTTGTAGGGCATGTAAGAGTTGTCCACTGCCCAAAGGGAAGGTGGTGCTTTAATCTATCACTGAGGTGGTGAGGCTGGAGGGATAGTTGAGGCTCTTTGTGACTGATGGAGGTAGAGTTCATCCTGAATTTTTCTCCCACCACCCGGTCTTTGCAATGACACTGGGATTCTATCTGTGCTAATAAAGGAGTTGGGATGGGATCTGTTCAGGGTCTTATACTTCACCCATACCCATAAACTTGGCATATGCGCTCCGGCCTAGCGCAACTCAAAGGGAACTAACTTCGCGAAAGCAAGATGAGGTGAGGCCATAAGCCTGCAACCCTTCTGCAATAGTCAGCAGAGCTGACTGAGCTGTGACGGGAGTATTCTGCTCCCGCAACAGAGATGGTGCAGCTGTTGTGCTGGTGCTCTCTGTACATGATCTCTCCCCATCCCCTCCACCCTAGCAGGAATTCTAGCTGCCTAGGTCGGATTTCAGCTTTGGTAACCTGGCTGCACTGTGTCCCTCTGCAGCTCCTTTAATGCATCTAAGGATATCAGGGGCATAGCACAGCCCCAAAGTAGGATTGCTGTTTAGGAGTATTCGACCTCTCAAGGCTGAACTATAAAAGAAAATTAAAACGGTTGTATTCTTTGCATTATACACAGCTTGTAAGAGCATATAGTGCTCATATTCAGTTGAATAGGCAGCCCCAATGAGAAGCAGACACTGATATGAAGAGCAAGAAAGTAAGAGCATTCAGGAAGGTTAATCAAATTGATCATGTGATATCTTTGGTGACTGAGTGGGCCACCAGCAACCATTTCTTCAGCAGAATCTGGTGGCACACATCCCCACATACATATCTTTTCCCCATATTTTTCCACAGTGATGTCTAATGAAGTCCACATGAGCGTGAGAGTCCATATATGTACGTTGGAAAACGTATGCACTTTATGCTACATGGGAGGATTCAGAACAAGGTGACATTTTTGGAAACTGACTTTTAAAGCATGTGGGTGTAACACAGACCATCTGTGTAGTTATTTTTCTATTCAAAAACATGTGAAATTTACAAACAAGAAAAACAGTCATCTGGCCCAGCATGCCCTTTTTTGATTTAACTTAATCTCACTTTCCTCCTTTTTTCATTATAGTGCTCAACCTCCTCTTGCTCCAGATATAAATCTGAATCTCTCCTGAACTCCTGTACGCTCTTGTACGTCAGTCAGTTTCCCTGGGTATTTATTCCGTATGTTTAGAACCCTTTGCCTGAAACAGTTCTGAGTTTCCCCATCTACTACTAGTTTGCTCATTTTAGATTGTTACCCCCCAGTTTTGAATCTCTCACCAGTGAGAACAATTTTACAGTTTCAAAAAGGACTTCCTCTTTGCACACATCAAGCAATTCATAGCTACCAAAGAAAGGACTCTTGTGTTCTTAAAATGGAGGCAATAATACTTAGCTCTTAAAAACGCTCTTTTACTCCATAGATCTCAAAAGAGGTGAGGTCTCACTGTCTGACTTTGGGGAACCTAGGACACAGAGAAATGGAAAGATTTGCCCAAAGTTACACTACTGGTCAGTGGCAGAAAGGAGAGTAGAACTCCATTCTCTTGACTCGCTATCTAGTAACTTATCCACTGGATTATGCACCAAGAAAAGTTGGTTGATACTAAAAAAACCCAAACCCCAGGAGATAAGTGACAACTGAAATTCAAGTAACAGCTGCTGAAGAAGTAATGAGTGGCTGGGTGTAGTGGTATGTGCTGATCTGAAGAAAAGCAGCCTCTGACCCAAGGAAGACGTGTGAGAGGAAGAGTGGCAAAACATTGAGATGATGAGCTGCTGGAGGCTACCAAAGGAATGTGAGAAGGATCCATCTCAGTAAATTTTGGTGCTGGCAGACACATCAAAGGCCGGAGGGTGATATACGGGTTGAAGAGTGGGGCCAGGGCACATTGTTTCTGGGTGGATTCCAATGGCTGTCAGAGAGGGTAGCAAAGGCAAGGGAGGAAACTGATATGCCCTTTCCTTTCTTGCTGCTGCTGGGCTTCCAGGGGAATTGGAGGTTCAAGCTGCACCCTAGAAAGTCCAAGTGCTGTCAGGAATAGTCAAAAGGGTGGCATAAAGAGTAATATCACTACCTGCTGTCCCAGGATGGGTTTCCCGGGCTGCACTGGTTGGGAGGGGGGAGTAGAAGGCGAGGAAGAGTGCAGGTGCACAGTACCCTCAGGTCTACAGCCTGTTTTGTTCCCACAGGCTTCCTATTGTTATCCTGGATAATTGTTCTGTTGTTTACATTAATATCAGCACTCATTTGTTGCTGTACATTAAAAGATCAAAAATTAAAAGACCCAAGCCGTACTTGCATGAGTAGTCACATAGAATTCAATGAGGCTGCCCTCCTGAGTAGTTCCTATGGAGTACATTGGACCTGTACACCCACACCTGGGCATGGGGCACCAGGCACCTGCACCTGCACCATCCTTGAACTGGGGATGAGGGAGGAATTTATTACATTCTTTATTGGGGTACAGCATACTCTAACTCATGCACCTAGCTGGGTCTGCTGCCCCTACACTGGGGCAAAACAGAGCTGTGGCTTCACTTAAACCCATCCATCTCATTCCCCACCACTTGCTCATTGGAGGCGTGTTGAGTACCCAGTCCTGGTTCTCCCCCTGTGCTGAGAACCATGGTCCAAGTAAGTCCCAGGCAGCCATCTGGGTTTGGTGAGTGGGATGCAGCTCCCCCTTCTTCCCTGCATAGCCATTTTGGACCAGGGTACAAAGTAGCCCAGTACAAGTAAGTCATTTGCAGGAATGTCCCAAAGTGTGTACATTGTAAATTATTGAATATATAGGTTTACAGTTTAGTATATTTACCACTAAAAGAAAAAAGTATAAAAGCCTTGGCTTAATTAATCACTGTATATTTGCCAAAATACAGTTTTCTCATGTCCGGAACTATGGCGACCTCTGGATAAGGGGGATCTTGTAACTCACAGGGGGATGCCATTCAGGCAGAGAAAGCAGAGACAGGGAAGACTGTGTACAGCTGTGGAGACCTTCTGTCAGTATTATATTTAATAGTGACAAATTCTGTTTTAGGTTATTGGCCCCGCAGAGCGCATCTAACATAGGTGACCTATTATTAACCTGAGTTTCTCTTTTATTGGACTTTAAAGTTTATTTAAAAATAATTGAAACCGAGCATGCTTTCCTTCCTTACCCGTTTATTTGTTGCATGTCCTACTGCCAAGGCAGTCATGAAGAGGAGGCCAACATTTAATGGATGTTGTCACTGTTTTTTGATAGAGAAAGAAAACTATATGTAATTGATGTGAGTCTCTATTGCAGGCTGTATAAGTAGGGATTATAATCATGTCTTATTTTTTTATATATGCTTTGGCAAATTGTCGCAAGGCATATGTGCTATAGCTAGAAAAGATTCACAGCTTGACAAAAAAAATGCACTTGAGTGTTTTTCAAAAGCAAACAGTTTTCACAGTTAACCCCAATGCTCTGTTTATACATCAAATAAAAATGTGAAGAGTACACACAGTTGTTCTCATTAATTTTTGATAAGCAATAAGTATTACAAAAAAGAATTACTTCAGCGTCTGTGCACTTCCAGGTCTTGGATGCAAAGGGAAACATATGCCGAGACATATTTTCAGCCTTGTGCTATTGAATGAAGAGGTGCTGTGATGGAATTTATTTATTTGGATTTTCTCATTTAAATAGGTGTGCCGGTCCCTTATTCTCAGTGCTCATTGACAGTTCTCCAATACACAACCATAAAACTGCGTTCTTATAACCTGCACGCTACAACTATTAATCAGCATATACACTACAAGCTACAATAACCCAACAGCAAAAACCATACATAAGCTCTTCCACCATTGCCTCATAGCTAAGGAAAAGAAATAGCCCTTGCAAAATGCCTTAAATGTAAACATGGTGTTGTAGGCCAGGGGAGCAGTGAGTAGCAAACTTTAAGGACTTTCATGGTGAGTGCAGTACCTGCTGTCCCTTCTCTCTTATAAACATGAGGCTGCAACTCAGGCATCCCCACTGCCTAACGAGTAACATTGTGGCCTGGTTGGGTCAATAACACACTGGACTTGGACTCAGGAGATCAGGGGTCTATTCCCAGCTCAGACACTGGCTTGCTGGGTGACATTGGGCAAGTCACTTTGCCTCTCTGTGCCTCAGTTTCCCATCTGTAACAGTGGGATAATGACACTGACCTCCTTTGTAAAGTGCTTTGAGATCTACTGATGAAAAGCACTATATAAGAGCCAGGTATTATTATGCCTGACCAAGCTAAACCATAGGCATTTCCTGATTCTTTCCTTGATTTGTTTGGCATGTTTTAGGTTCCAGGAGGAGAAGAAACAAACAACTTGGGCATTCAGAATATTTGAATGGTCAGACTTTGATTATTAGACATTGAAGATTATGCCATATATCATTTAAAAAAAATTCCCCAGAATTGCACTGATATCTTGGCAAGCAGCATTTACAGCCTCCGTTGGGATTTAATCAGCGTGGAGGGCCTGGCACCAAGCTGAATTTCTCTCTTTTAATTCGCATTTTAATTTGTCAGCTCAGCTGCGGCCATCTTGTTTGTAGAAAGATCTTGTTTTTTGTGTAGCAGAGTTCCAGCTGCTAAATGTAGATTATATACAAAAGGAAGATCTCCTTCAACCACAGCAATGTAATTTATTCTATACTACAGTAATTCAATCTGATCTCACTTCAGTTACAGTATCATTGACTACATTTCCATATTTGTCAGAATTCCTGCTAATCTCATCAGCTGATACCTTCCACACTTACTGAAGCTGTTTTTTAAATATGTTTTGAATGACTATACAACAGATTGCAAAGTGCTGGACAAAATTCTGTAACTCTGAACTGTTTATTTTTAATTTACATTGAATTATTGATGGTTTTGTTTTATTTTCTGCTCATTCCTAAAATAGCTGGAGAGCAAAGAAAAGTGTGGAAGTGGTAGAAGAAGTAGGGTTACTTTAAGGGAACTATAAATATCTATTCAGATATGCACTGATCCTGTTTGAGTTTTATTGATCTGTAGGTAAATAGTGAGTTTTTATTTTATGCACATAAATCATGATCTGTGGAATTCACTTATGGTTCAAGCCAGTATTCCTGAAGAAAGGGGCTCAGTGTAACCACTAATCCAATCCATTGGCTTGGTTTTCATATATCGCATGTGACTCAGCATGCCACTAAAACAACATCCATGAGAGCTGTAACATGATGATCTATGCGCTTCACCCGCCATGGAACAAAGGACTCATAACAAAGTTTACAGATTATAAAATAGTGTCTTAAAACATTGATATGGCTCTGTAGATGTGCTGAATTTATTTTCAACTCCACATGTAATTATCTAGTACAAAGAGTATGGTCATCTTGCAGAAGGAAGTATATGCTTTTAGGATGAAGCTATTCAGTGATGACTAGTGATGTGCCTTCAATAATTTTTTGTTGTTGTATCATAATATGTAGAAAACATATGGATAAACTGTGCTTTCTCCAGGGCATCATGATCAGAGAGAGAAAACACTCATAACACAAGTTGTACATATGCTGTATGGCAACTTGTACATGTACTGTTTGTATGAACAAACCCTGAAGGAATTTTATTAATCTTACCCTGGGTGTGGGAGGGGTAAGTGAAGGCAAATCTAGATAATACTTAACAGCTGTTCTACCCTCAGTTCAGAACCACTGACTCAGGAAAAACTGGTAATATTGTGATCTGAGGAGGTTGACTCATACAGTGGTGGGCAACCTGTGGCCCACAGGCTGCATACAGCCTATCAGGGTAATCTGAATGAAGGCCACAAGACATTTTGCTGAAATTGACCATCCGCAGGCACGCTATCCCCTTCCCCGCCCCCGCCCAGTGGTCATGGTTCGCCATTCCCAGCCAATGGGAACTGCGGGAAGCAGCATGCCATGCTCCTTGCGGCCCATGGGCCGCAGGTTGCCTATCACTGAATGGTTAAAAAAACATGAGCTGACAAATTTTTCAGGGTTTGCTAAGTGCTTTTCCAAGGGGTTTTCTGGCCTTCCATTATCTTCTCATAAAGGTTTGCATACCTCATGATCACTGTCCCTTCCTAGTCTCAGATAACACAGACAATTCCCTTGCTTATTGAATAGAGACCTAGTCAGTTTTGTCTGATATATTTTGCCAGTCAGGTCTGGTTTACTTGCTAGCATGTGGGTTTAGCATTTGTACTATTGGTGGTTCTAGTTATTGATATCAGCCCCATCTCTCACACACACTCTCTCTCTCTTGCACGCGTGTGCACACACACACACACAAACAAATCTGCTTTGTCTCAACTGTAAACCTCCAAAATAACACAATGTAATCCAATGAAATGCAAAGGAAATATTTATGTAATTGAGACATCTTATTCTCATAAATTATCAAATTAGAAAGAGCTGCCAACCTGTTGAATTTTCTTAGGGCTGTGCTCTTTTCCTTTATCAACTTTGTATATGATTTATGAAAGCTAAAGTGTCAGACTAAAAAAATAAGAGAACGTGGCATGCATACTAAAAAGGAAACCTTGGCAAAGCCAATGCTTCAAAAGTTTTAAATCGGGTCAATATTCTGCGTTGTGTGTTTTTGGGTGTTTTTTTTTTTCCTTTTTCACCTATAAGATATATACATGAGTTTTTTCTACTCATTGTAAATAAGGTTTTTATTTCAAGCGTCCCAACTTTCCAATGAAAGGTTAACAAACTATTGACAGGCCATTTTTAGAGTTGGTAGCTATAGATGCCAAAGGACCTTGTCTAGCCCAATACACCCCTTGGTTCTGATTGCTCCCAAATTTCTTGGCCAGAAGTTCTGGCTGTAAGTTTTAGTGTAGCCTATAGAGCTTTTTCTTCAAGCCCAGAGCCATGGCTTGTCTTCATCTTCAACTTAAGCAAAATAAATATAAAATGAAGACAGTTAGCATTTGGAACTCATTAAATACAAATTACACTCATACAATATCATGAGAGTGGCAAAGTCCTTTAAATCATGTAATAATTAATATTTTAAGAACTCCCTTGCCACACTTCAGCACTTCTGTTTTCATTATACTATATTATATCCCATGTGGCAATAACACAGCAGTATCTTTTTTTCCTTGTTTGTGAGGCATATGATATTGCTGATAAACAACATTTCATGCATGCAGAAGCGGATTACTGTTTTGTGGGGCCCTGTGTCTGAGCAAGTGTCCCCCTGCACCCGTGCTCCCAAATGGGTTTGGAGCACGGGGGCTTCTCCTGCTCCCCAGCAGGAGCTCTGGGTGGGTGAGCAGAGTGGCTCGAACCTTGGCCCTGCTCTTAGACAGGAGCACCGGGCGGGGTGGAGTGGGGAAGCCCCTGCACCCTGGCCCCGCTCCTCAGCAGGAGCGCTGGGAGGCGAAGTGGGTCGGGTCACGGAGGTGGCCATTTTTCCATGGGCTTCTGGTGGCCCAGTGGCTAATCTGCCACTGCATGTATGTATCATTTACATACACACCCAGGACCAATTTTGACTATTTAAAAATACAGTCTAACTCAAAAGTTTAAGGTCTTTATTTTCAGAAGTAACCTCTAACTTTATGGGTGCAAATTTGAACCAGCAAAAAAAAAAAAAGTGTGAATGGAATTGACGGTCATTTAAATCCTTTTTTGCCCCTGGAGGTGGGTAGTTAGAAGTTCAACTGTCATTCAGTGCATCTTCTTCTTGCCACGGGAGTAATTATACCGCTGTCACAGGGTGGTCCCCCTGAGTATCCTTTCAGGCCTTTCTCACAGATCACAACCACTCCATCTCTCCTGCACTATCATCATGCTTTATTATATTCTTCTTGCATCATGATTCTTTGTCTGATTTAAGAAGGTGCAGGTGACTGTGCACGAAGGCAGGAGAATGCCAGGGGATGGATACAGATCAGGGAGGAAGGTTGATGAGGCAAATATGGGCAGGGGAAGGTGGGAAACTAGGAGGGGAGAGAGTCAAGCGAGTAACAGGAAATGGATAGCAGTTCCATTATCTGAGATATGAGAAGAAGGTACAGTAGAACCTCAGAGTTGCAAACACCTTGGGAAAGGAGGTTGTTCGTAACTCTGAACAAAATGTTATGCGTGTTCTTTAAAAAGTTTACAACTGAACATTGATGGAATACAGCTTTGAAACTTTACTATGAAGAAGAAAAATGCTGCTTTCCCTTTATTTTTTTAGTAGTTTACATTTTGACACAGTACTGTAGTGTTTTTGCTGTGTTCGCTTTTTTTTCTTCTTTTTTTCTGCTGCCTGACTGTGTACTTCTGGTTCCAAATGAGGTGTGTGGTTGACTGGTCAGTTCATAACACTCATGTTTGTAAGTCAGAGGTTCTATTGTAAGTGGAATCTCCATCTGAGCAGCCAGGGGGAGGTGTATTATTTACAATCCACAGCCAGCTTCTCTACTTGCTTCTAGGGACCAAGACCAGCCATCCTAACTCTGCCTTCCTTTAGGATCTGCCTAGATCCAGGGTTTCTTGCCTGTCGCTATATATAATCCCAACTGCTAGGGTTGCTTCCACTACAATTACCATTCCAGCTGTACCTCTGCTCAGTTAATTGACACCCACCTTCCAATTAGGCCCTAATTTATATATACTGATAGGTATTAGAGTGACAGGGCACTGAGTTAGCTCCTGACTCAGCACACCCAGTTACAGCACCCAACAGAAAGGGCCAGTTGAAGGCCAATTGAAAACTGGACACTGTTTTTAAAACTTCACCCCAGATATAGCAGAGACTGGGGCATGGATGAGAATGTGCTGGCTGAAGCACAGTCCAGACAAGACCAACATGGTGATGGAGAGGTGGGGGAAGCTAATGGAGGAGGTAATAACTGCTCTTGAAGTACTGTCTGTTATTGGTCACAAGAGTTCACGACGTGGGAAATCACGTTAAACAATCAGTTGCTGTTGGATGATGATATTACAGCAGTCATCAGATTGTCTATTTACCATGCTAGTCAGGACCTAGTCAGGAGGCTGTATCTGTTTCTTTTGGATGTGGACTTTGTTACTCTAATCCGTGGCTTTGTTACTTCACAGTTAGACTATTGCTATGCACCCCACATGGGGCTAGACCTTAAAACCATTCAGGGTCTGAAGTTGATGAAGCATGTGGCAATTTGTTTATTAAGTAGGGCATCTTATTGGAAGCACAAGTGCTCCGGGATCTACACTGGCTGTCTATAGGTCACTCACTAGGGACTCAATCCAGCAGAAAGGGAAAATTGTAGAGTACTGCCAAACTCAAGAGACCCAAAATCATGAGTTAGACTCCACAAAACCATGAGATTGGCTGCCAAAATCATATATACCCCCTCTACTTCTCTGCCAATGGATGTATGATAATTTCAGGTTGAAAAGTCAGCCTTTAATGCATACAAAGATGCACAGCTCTCCCTGGCTGCTCAGATGGAGATTCCATGTACCTTCTTCTCTCTCCTAAAACAAGGGAATTGCCATCCATTTCCTGTTACTGGTTGACTCTCTCCCCTCCTAGTTTCCCACTTCCCCTGCCCATATTCATCTCCACAATCTTCCTCCCTGACCTGCCCCCATCCCCCTGCAGTCTCCTGCCTTCCTGCACAGTCACCTGCACCTTTCTAAATCGGACAAAGAAATCATGATGTTATTTTAAAATATACTATACCAGGGCTATAAAATTGAGCTGGAAAATGAACAATTAACGTCCATGAATCACGAAACACTCTCTGTGTGTATCAAGTTTTCCAATTATTTTGCAATAACAATTTGTGTGAGAATGTCTTTACCAGGCCAACTAGCTTACTAACAGCCCCTAACCCCAGGGCGCTTTCTATATTTCAGTGCAATCATTTTTATAATCCTTAAATAATACAATTTAAAGAGAATCAATTCAGTCACATTCAAAGTATTTCAAAAATAAATTAAAATCATTTTGCTTTCTTCCAATAACTTTCATAACTACATAAATATATGAATCATCCAGTAATTACAATACTTTTTTTTAATCTCACACTTGTCCAAGTTGAATAGTTAAAATAATTATTTAATTTTGATTTTCCCCTCTTCCCACTGGATTGGCGCTTCTCCTCTGCCCAGGTCTGGCAGCACTTCCCCTCCTCTTCCCCCCCCCCCCGCCTCCCACTACCCTAAGAGTTTTCTGCCTGGGACCAGGAGGAGTCAGATAAATGGTGCTGCCAGATCCAAGCAGAAGGGAAGCCCTGAGGGTAGCAGGAGGCGGCCGGGGGGGAGATTGGGGTTTGAGTTGAAAGTTGTACTGCTGGCCCTGGCCAGAGGAGAAGACCCTGGGCAGCAGCCAGGAGGACACAACTGAGGTCTGGGCCCAGGAACACCTTTTCCCCAATGATCCCTTCCTCTGCCTCCCGCTGTCCTGACCCATTCCAGGCTAAGACTGATACACATATAAAGGTAGGGCTCAATGGCAGAGCAGGTCACTGTCCACAGCCCTTAGGCTCTTACAAGGAGCTGTGCCCCCACCCCCCATATCCAGCCCTGAAAATCAGGGGAACGGAGGAGCTTCTCACGTCATCATGAAACTCCTCTTGCAGGTTCCCAAGTCCCATGACTCACAATCAGTTTGTAAGAGCTGATGATACCAGTTGTCCATCTCCCAGGAAGGGATACCAGCCCTTCACATTGAGTGACAATCCTACCACCCACGTCAGGCCTGTGCAGATACTGGAGGTACGGGGAGAAGGGAAGTTTCTAATTATATTGACTTAATTTGTGGGCTTTTAGTTAGGGGTGGGGCTCACTTACTTAACAGCTTGGATTCCTTTTTCTGTTCCTCTCCTTTTAATGTACTCCCAGGATTTCGGGAAACAAAGTGTTTCTTATTTTTTTGTTGGTCCTTGATTTGCTGGACCTGTGAGTTGGGAGATCTGTGAGGATTGGTTGTAGATGTATGCATCTGGTACTAGGTGAAGGCACTGAGCACCGACGACCCAGGACCCATTAGTTATAAGGGAGGCCACTGAGTCCCTGCAGAGAGAAGAATTAGGGGCTACCCCACCCCAGGGGAGAAGAGGTGCCATGGAAGGGAGGCGACCTATTGTCATCTTCCTATTATGGAAGCTGGCTTGTACTTTGTAAAATATACACAGTACATATAGTGCCTCTGCAATCCCTTTAACAAAACATGTAAAGTAAAATAGCCATGGAAAGTGTTGTATATTTCTCAAATTTGGTAAAGGGACAATAATACTAGCTGTAGGGAAGACTGCCCCTCAGGTGGTCTTAACTACTGTTTTGGGTCCCTGCTCTTCCCCCCTCCTTGATGACCCCACACTGTGGAGAGCAGAGATAAAGGAGTTTCCACTGCCCAGAAGTTGACGGTTGTTTTTTTCACAGGGGAGTGGGGAGTTTGGAGGGAGCAGGCAGGGATGCTATGTTCTTCATGAGAAGAAGTGAGTCTCCCAGCCTCAGTGAAGACCTCCTCCATTTCCTTATAACCTTCCCCTCTGCAAATAATGTCATGGATCAACTTCCTCATCCCCTCCTCACCTGTTAGGGCTTGCCCTCTTTCCCTGGGAGCCTCTCTGCTAGGAGGGGAGGAGCAAAGAGGGAACAATAGTCCAGGAGCTGCCGGGGGACAGTCATCTTCTCTCATCCGCAAGCCCATCAGCCAGGCTGCTTCAGGTTCCTTGGCCCTGTGGGATACTGCCTGACAATGTGGTGCACTGGGATAGGGAGCCTGAAGCAGTGTAGAATATATCACACAATATGGTACCAGATCTAAAGGATCTAGGTGGGAAGAAACAAAGGTGACTTTCTACTGCCTTTCTTCCCCTGATCCTGAAGGTGGCAGGGGTCTAGTTTGAGCTCTCTCTAATTTAGAGTAGCCACAAGGCTGGTCTACCATATGCTGGCTTGTAAATAACCCTTTAGTGGACATGGCTGGAGCACACACTTATGCCCCAAGGACTTCCCTTATGCTGAGGGTGATGTAGAACCACCTATGGTGGCTCTATAAAATGAGACTTTACCACCTGCCAGGGGAATTCTCTGATTCCTGTTTAGGGCAACTTTAAGTCCTAACTGAATCACCGGGGTGGTACAAAGGGGAGTTAGCACGGGGCAGAATAGTCTGCAGCACTAACTGGGAATTATCCATAATGAACTCATTAACAGAAATATTCCAAAATGGTTACTGCTGTTGGAAGCAAGAAATCTTGAAAGGGCACAATCCATTGACCCAACGTGGATTCAGTGGAGCTGAAGAAAGCATTTCTGTGAAGATGTGCACCACATGTACAATGGGCTAATACCTCTATTGTAATGCAGTACTTCTTAGCATATGGCATTCTACACCAAGTGATCTTGGTGCCACTGTACTTTAATTTTCTCATAGAGATGAAATGAGGCTGTAGAACCTGTGCTTAAAATAAATATTTATTTTGTCAACCCTATATCTAAATTTGCATATAAAAATACTTTACTGCACCAAGTGATTGCTAAATGAGCCCATGATGAGATGTAATAAATATATAAGAGATAAAACATCTGCAGAATAATTTTTACTATATTAGCAATAAATGGCTAGTTGTCCTTTTATTAATCCATTATATTTGCATTGTTTAATTTACTTGTAAGGCAGAGTTGGTATAAAATATAATAAGATATTGTACTGTAGCGATACCATGTTGGTTTTTAATTACTATTCTTATAAAATATAAATTAGCACGGTTAGCAATTCACTCAAAATCTAATTAGCTTGCCTTGGCTATCTTGTCAGATGCCTGCAATACCAAACTATTCTTTACAAGGTTAACATATTAATAAGAATGTGATTATGCATTTTGCTTATTTAATTATGACAAAACTTCATTTGTCTCTTAGCTGTGTCTCAAACATAATCAGTAAGTGCCCCTTTAACAAATCATTTGATCACTGACATACAGAATCTGATGTATTAATTCTGTGTTCATTATTAAGTACTTTTAGACTCAGTGTTCAATTTGAATGTTATTGTCACTTTGTGTGAAGACTCTTCAAGATCTTCCACATGTTTTGTATGTATGAGGCCGGGGTTTGGCTCAAGAAGGGAGGACACTTCATTATCCTTCTTTTCTTGGAGTGACAGTTAAGCTAGAAACTTGCTGCCTCATCTCCTGGGCCTCTGACAACTAAGTCTCAAGATACAAGTGAAGTGAGGCAGGCTGTCAGTATAAAGGAAAACCTAGAAGTACCAATCTCCGTTTATCCAAGGAAACCATATGCAATCACAGTCTGCATAGTTCCTGGGAAATTTGTTCCTGTAGACTATGTGAGAACTGCTAAGCCTAATTGGGGTTTACTTACATGGCAGTTGAGATGTTTTGTAGGAATAGTATAGACTCAGGGTCCCTGGCATTAAATACAATGGCAATTAAATGATGAAGGTACACTGAAATCTCAGTATTGAAATCGCAGTAGTTTAATCATCTTAAATCACCTAGTTAAACAAACCACCAAAATAGATCCCCTTTTTGGTAGACAGTTTACCAACTGCACTATGTTATAACAGAGCCACCATAGTTTTCAGGTGACTCTTAAGCAGGCAGACTGTAAATGAAAGAGGAAAGTGTGATTTGTGGTTGTCACCAATTGGTGGTCAAACATTAGTGATCTCCTGACATCTAACCAGTTGTTTTGTAAGTACCATGCATATTATGCATGTACAACAGCTGAAAATCTAGCCAGGAACCTTGTGGTCCATAGTAAGTGTAAGTATAGGTGAGCAAAAAGTGAGCATCCATCCCCCTGGCCAAGTTAACAGGAGGTGTGCTAAGCTTTACTAAGCTCACACAACTCTTTGTGCATCTTAAAACAATAGAATATTTGTACTTTACACTACAACCATCTATTATATTTTAATCCATATCCAAATTCTCTGATTGGCATAGCTCCCCCTGACATCAAAGCAGCTGTTATAAAGTACAACTGCAGATAATTTGGTTAATTATAGATAATTCTATAGCTTTTAGCACGCCATCATTTGCTCTTTATTTGCTCCCTAAGTCACACCTACAAAATTTACATGTTCATCCACTGCACCCACAAGAACAGGTGCTGGCACATACAACATAGATAAATGTGTAGCTATACCTGTTGTACATGTAATGTATTTTTAGCATGCATAGATACTATATTTGTACTCAGAATTCGTGTGATAATTTTGCAGGTTCAATTAAGGTGGACATTTCTGAAAATCTGGCCCATGATGACTATACTTAAAACATTTTTCTAAAATTAAATGCATTTTCCACTGGAGGGGGCATGTTTTCCACCCAATGATGATTCTGGATGTTCAGAGTCAAACCCAAGCAATTGTATATGCTCTCAGAAAAGATTGCAGACATATTGCAAGACCAATTTATTTGCTATACCCATATTTAATGTCTAATGTCAAAGTGCAAGAGTGATTATATTGCACAGTATTTTAAGTAGGTAAAATGGTGTGAGTTGAAGAGATTCGGCAAAATTAAACTCAAACTGCAAAACTTCAAAACAACTGGTGGCCAAACTTGCTGCACTTATTCTAGTTGTGATTATCTTGTCAACCTGATTAGAAAATACTACTTAAACCAATAAGGGACACATTTTAAAATAGCCATGTGC
Source organism: Dermochelys coriacea (assembly GCF_009764565.3). NCBI lineage: Eukaryota > Metazoa > Chordata > Testudines > Dermochelyidae > Dermochelys > Dermochelys coriacea. Next base: position 202,192,483 of record NC_050069.1, read on the forward strand.
AAAGAACTCAGGTAGATGCAATTGCCACAGTTTTGTGTGTGCAAATCATCTCATCTTAGGCACTCTGACATTTGTGTATGTAGTCTCCCAATTTGCATGGGAATTGCGGTAATTACATGCACAAGTATAGGTGCACTATTCCACCAGGATCTTGGGCTGGTCTTTTTTAAAAAAATTGGTCCTAAAACTATGAAATTCTAGTAGAATTCAGAGATGAATTCTCTATGAAAGCAGCCGTGTTTAACATCCAATCCCAATACTCTGAGAGCTCAATGCAGCAATGAGACCTGATCGGCAGGTGGTCCTAAGGATAATATAAGTGAAAGTGAGAGAGAGAGAGAGAAAGAGAGAGAGACCTACCCTAGCCTAACCTTAGGAAGATAAAGATACCATGCACTAAAGGTGCTTTTCTCTCAGCTTGTCAGCAGAGAGTGACCTGAGAGAAGGATAGGCAGGGAGTGGCTAGATTTCACATGACTCCTACTCATCCAGCATGCATCCACATCCTGCTTTTTTCCTAAGGTGAAAGGCTATGGGACAGGAAGCAGAGATGGAAACACCCAAAAGTGAAATGGATGTGAGCTTAAAACAAGCTTAGTTCACTTCTAGGTGTACAATTTATTTTACATAACCTATGGTAATATTCATAAATGTACACCACCTGTATGGAGATTCTTTGATACATCTCAGATCTTGTTAAGCCTGCAAACTTTTGGCCAGACATTCAAAGCGGACTTAGCCATTTAGCAGAATTGACATGGGTAGAACATGCAGACAGCCGCAATGGAACTCAAGCCAAGATCCTTGAGGGCAGCAGACCGCACTTGTACTAGATGAGCCAAAAGTTTCTCTCTATCCAAAACAGCATAACATAATTTTCTTCAGTTTAATTTCAGCTGGTTATGCATATTGTCAGTTCATCTCTGACATTGTGCAGTATGTGAACCAAATTAACATAACGTGTATAATCTTAGCATAGGTTCATTTTTACATTGCATATTCCATAGACTGACAATGCTATTCCAATAGGCTACATCAATTGCCTTAATAAAAGATGTCTCTCAAAGCCAAAAGAAATTAAGGATCAAATTTTAAAACAGCCTCCTCAGTTATGTCTGTCCATTTTGCAGAGGCATAGAATTATAGGACTGGAAGGGACCTTGAGAGGTTATCTAATCCTGTCCCCTGTACTCAAGGCAGGATTAAGTATAATCTAGACCATTCCTGACAGGTGTTTGTCTAACCTGCTCTTAAAATTCTCCAATGAAGGAGATTCCACAAACTCCCTAGGCAATTTATTTCAGTGCTTAAGCACCCTGACAGTTACGAAGTTTTTCCTAATGTCCAACCTAAACCTCCCTTGCTGAAATTTGAGCCCATTGTTTCTTGTCCTATCCTCAGAAGTTAAGGAGAACATTTTTTTTACCCATCTCCTTACAATAACCTTTTATGTACTTGAAAACTGTTATCATGTCCTCCCCCCAGTCTTCTCTTTTCCAGACTAAACAAACCCATTTTTTTCAATCTTACCTCATACCTTTCTAGACCTTTAATCGTTTTTGTTGATCTTCTCTGGACTCTCTCCAATTTGTCCACCTCCTTCCTGAAATGTGGTGCCCAGAACTGGACACTAATACTCCAATTAAGGTCCAATCAGTGCAGACTAGAGCAGAAGAATTACTTCTAGTGTCTTGCTTACAACACTTCTGCTAATACATCCCAGAATGGTGTTCGCTTTTTTTTGCAATCACATTGCACTGATGACTTGTATTTAGCTTGTGGTCCACTATGACCCCCAGATCCCTTTCTGCAGTTCTCCTTCCTAGGCAGTCATTTACCATTTTGTATGTGTGCAACTGATTGCTCCTTCCTAAATAGAGTACTTTGCATTTGCCCTTATTGAATTTCATTCTGTTTACTTCAGACCATTTCTCCAGTTTCTGCAGATCATTTTGAATTTTAATCCTATCCTCCAAAGCAGTTGAAATCCCTCCCATCTTGGTATCGTCCACAAACTTTGTAAGTGTACTCTCTATGCCATTATCTAAATCATTGATGAAGATATTGAACAGAACTGGATCTAGAACTGACCCCTGCGGGATTCCACTCGTTATGTCCTTCCAGCATGATGGTGAACCACTGATAACTACTCTCTAGGAATGGTTTTCTAATCAGTTTTGCACCCACTTTATAGTAGCTCCATCTAGGTTGCATTTCCCTAGTTTGTTTATGAGAGGCCATGCGCGACAGTATCAAAAGCATTACTAATGTCAAGATATAACACGTCTACAGCTTCCCCCCACCCACAAGGATTGTTACCCTGTCAAAGAAAGTTATCAGCTTGGTTTGACATGATTTGTTCTTGACAAATCCATGCTGACTGTTACTTATTACCTTATTATCTTCTAGATATTTGCAAATTGATGGCTTAATTATTTGCTCCATTATCTTTCCAGGTACAGAAGTTAAGCTGACTGGTCTGTAATTCAGTGGGTTGTCTTTATTTCCCTTTTAATAGATGGGCAATTATAGTGCCAATTTCCAGTCTTCTGGAATCTCTCCCATCATGAGGCATGCATTTATACTCACTGAAATCTGGACTTATTTATGCCATACAAGTAATTTCAAATAGAAATCTATTTTTTTCTTGCTTAAGCCATTTGAAAATGTGGCCTTTACCATGTACCAAAAAAAGGGTGTGCACATCTTATGGAATAAATAGTAACTATTTGGACCTTGTGTATGAATTTTCCTAGTAAAGAGAGAGTAACATTATTTTAATAGCTATCTAAAAGATATATATGTATTTTACATCAATAAATGAGATAAGATTTAATTTTTTCATCTGTCTTTACTTTTCATATTTGCCTCAAAAGATATCAATCATATATTTCATACAAAATACCTGTCAGCTCTCTGCTTTTTTTAAATCAGATTATCTTATCTGCTTTATTTTTTACTTGCAGTGGTGTTGTAGCTTTGTTGGTCCCAGCATATTAGAGAGACAAGGTAGGTGAAGTAACATCTTTTATTGGACCAAATTCTGTTGGTGGAAGGGACAAGCTTTCAAGCTTCTCAGAGCTCTTCTTCAGATCTGGGGAAGGTAAGCAGAGTGTCTGAGCTAAATACAAGTAGGGCCAGATTGTTAAGCACAAGGGGTTCACGCAGGCTATAGGACATGCCTTAAAATGAAGTGGGAAGTTAAGGATTAACTGGCAACGAGGACCCCATTACGGGGTGTGCTACAAATTGTCATGAGCCATAATACTATTGTCTCTGTTAAATCCATGGTTTTTAGTTCTAACAGAGTTATGAATTTACCTTCCCGCGCTCATCTTTTGAAGGTGTTGTGTAGGTTTCCTTTGAGGACAGGACTGAGAAGAAGGATATGGAGTGATCACTTTATGAAAAGTGTTTGTCTATGGGTAATGTGGTGTTTTTGTCTTTTATCATTTTTCATTCAAGATTGTCTGGTTTCAGTAACATAGTTGTTGTTTGGACATTTGATGCACTGGATAACGTATACCACATTATCTCACCTACCTTATCTTTTACTGTAGGTTTTCATGTAATTAGAGTACAACCAAATTTTGGACAAGTACTTAAAATTGTTGATAAACAGTTGTGGGAGTTTGTTGCAGGTAGGGAGAATTAAGGGGTAAAAGGAGGAAATAATGAGAAAAAATATGTGGACTTTCTGCCAACTGATTAGAGAAGAGAAACAACAGTCCCTCTTTGAATGTGTAAAGGCTGTGGTATGTGCTGTAGCTCTGCCAAAAAAAACCCCAAAAAGCCCACATCATCCCAGCACTCACGCAAACAGAGTAGTGCTTTACTTCACAAGTAGCACTACTGAATTCAGTGGGACTATTCATCAAGTAACTTTCCACTCAACACATCAGGGTGAGGGCAGTATGTGGCTCTACGAGAACTTTATTCTAGAATAAATTCTCACCAGGAACTAGATTAAGCAACTACCTAATATTTGGTCAGATTGTGAACCCCTTACTTCCACTGAAGAGCAGCACTCATACAAGTAGTCCAGTTAACTTCACTGCTGCAGGTGTAACTGCTCACCAATGGGAATAAAGGGCTCACAATATGGCCCATGATGATTGATGAAACTTGTCATCAAAATTTGAATTTCAACCAAAAAAGCAGAAAATGTATGCATAAATTTTTACCCTTTTTTGGTCATCTCAAAATTCACTGAATTGCTTCTGCACAGAATTCTTAGTCATTAGCTTTTGTCACGAGTAATTGATTGTGAATATTTGATAATTGATAATTATAGGCCAGTCAGTCTGACATCAATCCCAGGCAAGATAAAGGAGTGGCTGATACAAGGGTTGATTCATAAAGAATTAAAGGAGGGTAATATAACTAATGGATTGATAGAAAATAGATCCTGTCAAACTAACTTGATATTTTTTTTGATTAGATTACAAGTTTGGTTGGTAAAAATAATAAGGTTGATGTAATATATTTAGATTTCTGTCAGGCATGTGACTTGGTACCATATGGGATTTTGATTAAAATTACTAGAAAGTTCTAAAATTAACATGGCACACATTAAATGGGTTAAACACTGGCTGTCTCAAAATGTAATTGCAAATGGGGAAGCATCATTGAACGGGTGTGTTTCTAGTGGGTCCTGCAGGGATCAATTCTTGGCTTTGTGCTATTTAACATTTTTATTAATGACCTGGAAGATAACATAAAATTATCACTGATAAGGTTTGCAGAAGACACAAAATTTGTGAGAGGGGTAAATAATGAAGAAGAAATGTCACTGATAAAGTGCATTCTGGATTGCTTTGTAAGCTGAGTGCAAGCAAACAATATGTGTTTTAATATGTCTAAAAGAAAAAGTACATCTGAGAACAAGGAATGTAGACCATACTTACACAGTGAGGAACTTTCTCCTGGAAAGCAGTGACTCAGAAATAGATTTGGTGATTGTGGTAGATGATCAGCAGAATCTGAGCTCTCAGTGCAACATTGTGACCAAAAGGACTCTTGCAATCCTTGGATGCATAAACAAAGGAATCTCAGGTAGAAGTAGAGAAGTTATTTTACCTCTATATTTGGTACTGGTGTAACCACTGCTGGAATATTTGTCTAGTTCTGTTGTCCACAATTCAAGAAGTATGTTGATAAATTAGAGAGGGTTCAGAGAAAAGCCAGGAGAATGATTTAAAGATTAGAACAGATGATAAACTAAATAGACTCAGCTCTGTGAGTCTAACAAAGAGAAGGTTAAGGGGTGACTTGATCATAGCCTATAATTACGTTCGTGGGAGAACAAATATTTAATAATGGGCTGTTCAACCTAGCAGAGTAAGGTGTAACACGGTTTAATGGCTGGAAATTGAAGCTAGAAAAATTCAGACTGGAAATAAGGCAAAAACTTTAACAGTGAGAATAATTCACCATTGGATCAATTTACCAAGGATTATGGTGGATTCTCCATCACAGAAAATTTTTAAATGAAGGTTGAATGTTTTTCTAAAAGATCTGCTCTAGAATTATTTGGGGGAAGTTCTATGACCTGTTTTATACAGGAGATGAGACTAGATGATCACAATTGTCCCCTTCTCTGGCCTTGGAATCCATGATATCTGAAATTTGAAGTGTGTTGGTTTTGCTTGGTCACATAGATCCACCAGTTACTGATCTCTGGTGGATCAGGGACATGGGAGCAGTAGAGTTTCTCCAGCCTCAGGCCTAGAGTAATGACTGACTATTCAACCCATCTACATCCTCTAAGAAGAACATCTTCCTACCTATGAAAGACCTTATGTATTAAGATTAGCTACTCTGATTTGGCAAGGAAAAAGATTGAATGATGTCTGTTGAACGTTACATATGTATTCCTTCCACAGAAAAAAATATCTAAGAGCTAGGAACAGCAAGTACGTATGTTCCATTTCTTGACAAATATTGTTAAAATGTCTGTGTATAACAGAACTTTAAAATGTTTTGTTAGTAAATGCGATTTAATGTTAGCATTCTCAGAACTGTCATCTGTCTATCACATTCTAATGCATGTTTCAGAGTAGCAGCCGTGTTAGTCTGTATTCGCAAAAAGAAAAGGAGTACTTGTGGCACCTTAGAGACTAACAAATTTATTAGAGCATAAGCTTTCGTGAGCTACAGCTCACTTCATCGGATGCATTTGGTGGAAAAAACAGAGGAGAGATTTATATACACACACACAGAGAACATGAAACAATGGGTTTATCATACACACTGTAAGGAGAGTGTAAAGCTTCAAAAACAGACTCCAACGAGAGACTGCTGAATTGGAATTAATTTGCAAACTGGATACAATTAACTTAGGCTTGAATAGAGACTGGGAATGGATGAGTCATTACACAAAGTAAAACTATTTCCCCATGGTATTTCTCCCTCCCACCCCACCCCCCACTGTTCCTCTGATATTCTTGTTAACTGCTGGAATTAGCCTACCTGCTTGTCACCATGAAAGGTTTTCCTCCTTCCCCCCCCTGCTGTTGGTGATGGCTTATCTTAAGTGATCACTCTCCTTACAGTGTGTATGATAAACCCATTGTTTCATGTTCTCTGTGTGTGTGTATATAAATCTCTCCTCTGTTTTTTCCACCAAATGCATCCGATGAAGTGAGCTGTAGCTCACGAAAGCTTATGCTCTAATAAATTTGTTAGTCTCTAAGGTGCCACAAGTACTCCTTTTCTTTATTCTAATGCATGCCTGGTACCCTGGCATTATGTGTACACTTTGAAAAGTGGTAGTCATTGGCAAGGAATTTGCTCTCAAACTCTTCATTGATTTCACTTTTTTCTAAACAAAGTTGGTCTCATTTTCTTTCCTGGGGATCTCTTGACTGGATCTTCTGTATATGTCATGGGAATGTTTGTGAGAAAAAAAGCAAATATTAAAATGCAACTTAAAGTCCAGGCAATGGTGTAGTTTTCTTAAGCCTGTTAGTGTTCTTCAACAACTAAAGATAACTTAACCTTTTTGCAAAAAGAAAAGGAGTACTTGTGGCACCTTAGAGACTAACAAATTTATTTGAGCATAAGCTTTCGTAAGCTACAGCTCACTTCATCGGATGCATTCAGTGGAAAATACAGTGGGGAGATTTATATACACACAAAGAGAACATGAAACAATGGGTTTTATCATACACACTGTAAGGAGAGTGATCACTTAAGATGAGCTATTACCAGCAAGGAAGGGGGGAGGGAGGAAGAAAACCTTTAGTGGTGATAATCAAGGTAGGCCATTTCCAGCAGTTGACAAGAACGTCTGAGGAACAGTGGGAGGTGGGGGAAATAATATGGGGAAATAGTTTTACTTGGTGTAATGACCCATCCACTCCCAGTCTCTATTCAAGCCTAAGTTAATTGTATCCAGTTTGCAAATTAATTCCAATTCAGCAGTCTCTCATTGGAGTCTGTTTTTGAAGTTTTTTTGTTGAAGAATTGCCACTTTTAGGTCTGTAATCGAGTGACCAGAGAGACTGAAGTGTTCACCAACTGATTTTTGAATGTTATAATTCCTGACGTCTGATTTGTGTTCATTTATTCTTTTATGTAGAGACTGTCCAGTTTGACTAATGTACATGGCAGAGGGGCATTGCTAGCACATATCACATTGGTAGATGCGCAGGTGAATGAGCCTCTGATAGTGTGGCTGATGTGATTAGGTCCTATGATGGTGTCCCCTGAATAGATATGTGGACACAGTTGGCAACGGGCTTTGTTGCAAGGGTAGGTTCCTGGGTTAGTGGTTCTGTTGTGTGGTGTGTGGATGCTGGTGAGTATTTGTTTCAGGTTGGGGGGCTGTCTGTAAGAAAGGACTGGCCCGGTCTCCCAAGATCTGTGAGAGTGATGGGTTTTCCTTCAGGATAGGTTGTAGATCCTTGATGATGCGTTGGAGAGGTTTTAGTTGGGGACTGAAGGTGATGGCTAGTGGCGTTCTGTTATTTTCTTTGTTGGGCCTGTCCTGTAGTAGGTGACTTCTAGGTACTCTTTTGGCTTTTTGCTAACTGACATGAAACTAGGTTGGCCACTTTCTTCAGAAAGGGATAAAATAAAAATGAGAAGGAGACATTGTGATTCAGGGTTTGAGGACTTTAGGTAATACCTAACCAAACATATGGAATGAAATTGATGTGCACAGACTGAGTTTAAGCAGATCACATGCCATTAAGCACCAGTTCTTAGCAGAACTTCTTGGGAAAGAAATCTACAAAAAACATTTTAATTGGTTTCCTGCTAAAAGTAAGGTCTTGATTGACATTTCACAAGCTAGTTATTGGAGGCAGAAGTCCCCATCTTATCAAGACCATAGCATTTTAGTGAAACTTTAATAAAGTAAAATATTTAAACAATTTAAAATAGTTCAGAAACCATTTTCTTTAAAGGAAATTGGTTTGGAATGAAGGAAAATGCAGTAAAAGTGAATGAATGAAAACCTTGTTATAATAAGCAAAATGGAATGTTGTTTCCTTAATCTGTTATACATTTTCATGTCTTAAAAAAACTCCCTCTAAGAGCAAGAAAGGGATTTCTGCAGGAAACATCTTGACTATTCCTGAAAAATCAATTTTTTATTCCTCTTCCTACATTATAGGGGGACAAAAATGCATGTTTCATGCATTTGTTGCATAGTGAAAAATCAAATGTATTCAACATACATGTAAAATATATGTGACAGAGTGATTTTGTTTTTAATTTGGCCAGTCTTCATTGTATTTATGTTATATCTTATATCATACAAAGAATTTTCATATACAGAAAACACTAGAGTATAGCGTTGACTCTACATATTATATCACACAAGAGATTTCCATACACAACCACACTGCTTATGAGCATATCCTCTGAGACTGTGCAAGCTGGTCTAATAATAATTAATTTTACATTTGTATAGTGCTTATCCCAAAGCGCTTTACAAACTGATATGTTTACTATACACAGTGATCCCTCACATCCAGCTCTGAAAGGCAACCGCCTCTGATGGAACAGTGCAGCTCTGATAACAGCACAGAATGATGCTAGTACACTACTATTTAGGACAGGAAGTGCAGAAAAGCTTTTCCCATTCCAATTAGAGGTAGACAGAGAGTAATTCTCCAGGTTGGAATTCGCCCAGGACATCAGGATTAATGCAACTTTTACAATGCTGTAAAATCTTTAATGACAACAAGCAATGAAGATTTATCTCTCATGCAAAACCGAACACCTCCAGAAGCATAGTGGCCCTAAGAGCATGATAGAGCATTCATTTGTTAGGCACACAAATGAGTAAGTGCCCCACATACTGCATCACCATCAGTAATTCATACAGCAGCTAGGTGTTTCTTAGAAGTCTCTCATCAAGTATTGACTAGATTCAAACCAGCCTAGTTTTTGAAATCTGATGGAATGAGCTGTTATGCCTCTGAGTGCTCTTGTAAAAGATTATGGTGTATGATACTGTAAAACACACAGGCCTGATTTTAAACCCAGCTTGCTGTTTTGAGGTCCACCACAATTTTGTGGATGCAAGTGATGTAATTAAGACATCTACATATCTTAATTGCTTTCTTCATTCATGGGTACAAACTGGGAACCTCCTTCCAAAAATTAGGATTATAATGCCTAAGTAAAATGACTGCAATCCTTTGAAAATTGTATCCCTTTTAATCTTTTAAATATGTCAGTAAAGTGTGTATATAGACTGCAAATAGACAGAGAATGTACAGTGGCTCATCTCTGCTAGAACATTCATCTTTATGAAACAATTATGTTGTTTTTTCTTATGAGTTATAAGAGTTATAAAAGAACAATCATTATGAATGATCATTAAATCATTTGGCAGGAAGGGACCACCAGTAGGTTATCTAATTAGATTCTTCCTAAATCAAGTTAGGATTCACCACCTTACTCGTAAAACCTTTCAGAATCATGTAATGCCTATATCTTAACCCCCTTGTGGTTATTAAGCATTGCATAGCACCCTTCAAAAGAGCAGTGGCAAAATATTAAACTAGAGCGGAGTGAAACTTGTTAGTATCATTTAATAGGACTTCCTGTGAATATTTTTTGTTCTGTTGAAGTGATTATACCATATCCTAAATAACACAGTATGCTGGCCCTTTAGAGCAAGCAACAGGCCCACCACTGCCTTATTCTAGTTCAGCCTAGAACAGAGGAACTCTGGGAATTGTAGTTCCCAGGGCTGATAGGAGTTAAAAGCAAAACAAGGAATGATAGAAAAGTGTGCCAAGGAATATTAATTCCCTCCCCCCAAGAACTGGGAAGGAGTAAGTTTTTTTGTGAGTCTTTCTACTGATGAAAGAGAAGCAAGAAAGAAGGTAAGAGTTTTCTCTCATTAACCCCAAAACCTAGAAAAGCTTTGAGGGGGCTTTTGAAGAAGGGTCCAGAAGTGGCCTAAAAGATAGCTAAAAGTCTGGGTAGCAAGGAAGAGGTAATGCAGTACTGCCAATCCCAAGTGTTCAAAAATCATGAGATCAGCTTAATCACATGATTTTTTAAAAAAATAGCAATTGGGTTTTATTTGCTTTCTGGTTTCTGAGCTTTTTGGGTGCACTTAATTTGTTTCTAAGTTTTTCACAACCATGAGGACAATAAACTTACTCTCCTTTAAAAAGAAAGCTGAGATTCTCCTGCAATCTCTTGATTCAAAGAGCTGGGGCCTAGAGAAGGGAAACAAACCACAGGTTTTGTGATAAAATCATGAGGGTTGGCAACAGTACATGTTTTTTGTGGCAGAACAAAGATAACATAAGGAACCAATAAAAGAGTTGGTGGTCATACCTGAAACCTGCTTCACTGTTGCTGAGGAGTTAAAGGCTAGGACTTTTGGAAGAGGGTAGGAATGAGATCTCCTCTGATACTCAGGAGTCAGCTGAGTGTGTTCCTGTTGTATCCTGAGAGAGAAGTCTGACACATCCTTAGTGGAGGGCTGTGATCCAGGGAAAAAGACTTGGTGAAGACATGGATTGTTTTTGTTACCTTGGAAGAGACGAGTTTTTCAGTCTAGCGGGAAAGCTAAACTGCCATATCAAGAAAGGGAAACCGAGGCATGGTTGCTGTTGTACAGTGGAAACAAACTGCACACCCTTTCCTGCATAGGGAACCACATGAAAAAATACACTTAGTGATGTTCTTACCCACATCTTGGAACTATTAGGCAGTACAATTTCTTGTATAACATGGGAAAGCAGCTGATGTAGGTTTTGGGGTATTTTTAGCCTTGGTGTTCCACACTGAAAACTAACGCCAAAAATACATTGTTTTTCATTTATCTACTACACTTAAAATGCATGGTTAGAAAAAAAAACCCCAGCCATATATCCAAAGAGCTAATCTAATTTCTGGTGTTACTTCTGGCAATGGGCTTTGTTGCAAGGATATGTTCATCTCAGGCATTGGTACCCTGACAGCAGGATTGTCTGACTATGTAGACTTCCTCCTCAAGCTCTATGCGACCAGCACTCCCAGCTATCTTCGAGACACCACTGACTTCCTGAGGAAACTACAGTCCATCGGTGATCTTCCTGAAAACACCATCCTAGCCACTATGGATGTAGAAGCCCTCTACACCCAAAATTCCACACAAATACGGACTACAAGCCGTCAGGAACAGTATCCCCAACAATGTCACGGCAAACCTGTTGGCTGAACTTTGTGACTTTGTCCTCACCCATAACTATTTCACATTTGGGGACAATGTATACCTTCAAATCAGTGGCACTGCTATGGGTACCCGCATGGCCCCACAGTATGCCAACATTTTTATGGCTGACTTAGAACAACGCTTCCTCAGCTCTTGTCCCCTAATGGCCCTACTCTACTTGCGCTACATTGATGACATCTTCATCATCTGGACCCATGGAAAAGAAACCCTTGAGGAATTCCACTATGATTTCAACAATTTTCATCCCACCATCAACCTCAGCCTGGACCAGTCCACACAAGAGATCTACTTCCTGGACACTAGAGTACTAATAAGCGATAATCACATAAACACCACCCTATACTGGAAACCTACTGACCGCTATACTTACCTACATACCTCCAGCTTTCATCCAGACCACACCACATGATCCATTGTCTACAGCCAAACTCTATGATACAAGCACATTTGCTCCAACCCCTCAGACGGAGACAAACACCTACAAGATCTCTATCAAGCATTCTTACAACTACAATACCCACCTGCTGAAATGAAGAAACAGATTGACAGAGCCAGAAGAGTACCCAGAAGTCACCTACTACAGGACAGGCCCAACAAAGAAAATTACAGAACGCCACTCGCCATCACCTTCAGCCCCCAACTAAAACCTCTCCAGCGAATCATCAAGGATCTACAACCTATCCTGAAGGACGACCCATCACTCTCACAGATCTCGGGAGACAGGCCAGTCCTTGCTTACAGACAACCTGAAGCAAATACTCACCAGGAGCCACACACCACACAACAACAGTAACCCAGGAACCTATCCTTGCAACAAAGCCTGTTGCCAACTGTGTCCACATATCTATTCAGGGGACACCATCATAGGGCCCAATCACAATAGCCACACTGTCAGAGGCTCATTCACCTGCACATTAGGCTTGAATAAAGACTGGGAGTGGACGTGTCATTACACAACTATTTCCCCATGTTTATTTCCCCCCCGCCACTGTTCCTCAGACGTTCTTGTCAACTGCTGGAAATGGCCCACCTTGATTATCACTACTAAAGATTTTTTTTCTCTCCTGCTGGTAATAGTTCACCTTACCTGATCACTCTCGTTACAGTGTGTATGGTAACGCCCATTGTTTCATGTTCTCTGTGTATATAAAATCTGCCCACTGTATTTTCCACTATATGCATCCGATGAAGTGAGCTGTAGGTCATGAAAGCTTATGCTCAAATTAATTTGTTAGTCTCTAAGGTGCCACAAGTACTCCTTTTCTTTTTGCGGATACATAAATAGCCGCTAGAGCCCAGCCGCTACTACTCCAGGGCTCCAGCGGCTATTTAAAGAACCGGGGCAGTAGAAGCAGGGGAGCCCCAGGCCCTTTAAATAGCTGTTGGAGCCCTCGGGTAGCGGGGGCTCCAGGGGTTATTTAAAGGGTCGGGGCTCCAGCTGCCTCTGCCGCCCTGGTCCTTTAAATAGCCGCTGGAGCCCCGCCGCTTCCCCAGGGCTCCGGCAGCTATTTAAAGGGCCAGGGAGGTAGAAGAGGGGAGCCCGGGCCCTTTAAATAGCCCCCGGAGCCCCAGGCTGCTGCTGCTACCCCGGTGGGGGGGCACTTCCTCACAGGGTGGGCAGGGGCTGGCTCTGACCCCCTCAACCCCGCTCCTTCTGCTCTAGGCCCCGCCCCTTCCAGGGGCCAGAGCTGGCCCCAGAGTACCGGTAAGTCACTCAACTTACTTTCACCCCTGGGTAAGGGGCCTTCCCTCCATGCACTTTTAGCTCCTTGTACACATTTTAGTCATTACACTATAATAGCTCCTTTGATTCCTCTGCAATGGGTCTGCTGCAGCATCATACCTCGAGGCTCTTCTCAAGAGAAGCAATTGTCAGTAGGATTATCAGTTTTCATGCAGAAAGGCTGGAGTGTTTTTTCATTTCCCCAGCTGATATGCCCAACCAAGGGACTAATTCTGGTATGTGAGTGGAAAATATAGAAATTCCTTTCAGTGAGGGTTTCATATTGAATATAGCACATGCGTGCACGTGCACACACACACCCACACCCACACACACAGGATATGTGAGAGATGCTTTACTGAGAGTACAGAAGAGGTTCTGAAGATAATGGTTTAATTTGCTTTTGCTATTCATCACCTAGTGTTTGTATATTCTGGCAGAAAGCCCTAAGTGAAAAGGGATTAGGCTGTTAACCTGCTATGATCTGTGATCAGTGATGAATTGTCTGTAATGGACAGCCATTTATGCTTAATGTCATATGTGCAAAGATTCAAAGTTGTAACTGTCTGTGTTAGAGCAGTAGGCTTTCAAAGCACTCCACTACTGCACATGTTATACTGTGAGATGGTGAGAGAGCTAGTTTTAGACACCCTTGAAGTCAATGGATGCTTCAGGGATCCTTCAATAAAAAAGGCCTAATCAATTACACTGAGGGCCAAATTCATTGCTACCATAAGTAGATACAACTCCATTGGTTCAGTAATGTTCCTGTCTACCTATGTCACTGGTGAGTTTGACTCTGCCTTTATCTGAGTAATAAAATCTAGATGCTAAGATGGCATGCCATTGCAGAACTTGGTAGGGTGCCTTTTCTGGTATATTACTGGGCGTCTTGATGTCTTGAGAAAGTACTTTATTGCTGGACATTGTGAGCGTTAGGAGCGAATGGGGTTTGGGTAGCCCTGAAGGCTAACCTTAGTAGTGATCCCTACAATCCTAAAGCTAGTTCTGGTGATTGCTACTAGTTAAAGATAAGTGTATGTTCTTATAGACTGATAGTCAGAGATCACATGGGGGTCCCAAATGTGATCAGTGCAATGACCTTAAACTATACAATCCTAAGTACAAGTAAGTGTTTTGTCAGCCCTGTTGAATACTAGGGGCCAGATTTTCCAACCTATGTGTGTGTATAATTTTGATTCTTTGATTATTAATTTTTGCATATACAGGTGGTTCAAGCACAAATGTTAGGCCCAGGCATGTGTTTGAATCTGTCATATGCACATACAGGGATTAGTGCATGAAAAATGCAGGTGCAGATGTCCACATGGACAAAGTGTTCTGTATGGGTTGGGTCCCTTTCAAAATGTGGCTCTAGTAGCTTTAGCAACAAAACTGTTGAAGGGGAAAAGTACCAAAAATCCCTGTGGAACTTTGAGAACTCAAATATGTTAAACACTGGATAAAGCACATGACTAATGTAGGTAAGAGAATGGGGATACAAGCTTGTGTTCCTGCAGCAGGTGTAGTTCCTAGAAAAGAAAAGGTAGATGTTGATCCATGGTCAAACGGGGTGGTAGCTCTGATAGATCCTTAATTTATAAACACGGGGCTTCATTTTGGTGATATTAATGATAGGCATTGGATTCATGTTATTGGTCTGTTGTTCCAAGGAGCCTTGCAGGATTGCAACTGATCCTGCTCTTTCTGTTCTCATGTGGTTAGAAAGCAAAAATGAAGGTAAGTATTTGAACCTGCACACTGTATCTAGGAGTTGTAGTCTGGATTTCCCTTAGCCCTCCTTCAGATATACCACTGGGAGAATCACTAGCTGAGCACAATGCAACATGAAACAAACAAACAAAGACTTCTGGAGGTCAGAAAAGGGAAGGTTGAGAGATCTGGACAGGTTCTTACATACAATATGTACAGTCTGAAGAGACATACTTATTGGAAGAGTATGTACTCCATGGTCACACTACTTTTAAATATTATCCCATCCCCCTTAGCCCACAATCCTACCAAGCACTGTGTACAGCAAGTAATCCACCATGACAAAAATCCCAAACTGAGATGCCTGGATCAGTGCATTGATTATGCTGCCCTTAACACTCACAGACAGCCACTAAGGTGAGCAACAAAGAGAGAAACACATTATGCACCAGAGTGGTGGGGCACAACTACTGAACTGGGCTGAGGGTACTAGCTTCAGATGGTATCTGATGTGAGAAAATCCTACAGGTAAATAAATTACCCAGCAGATCTAATCTATTGTGTTTCTAATGTACCAATATCTCTGTCCCGAAATAAAATCAGGACATATTGGTAGGTCAGCTTTTACTAATTCATCAAACGGCAAAGTTTACATTAAAGTCTCTGATAACTATGACTAAATCATGCCTAGTTGTTTGTCAGTCACTCACTGAATTGGTCATAAAATGTTTCTTGCCCTCCTCTGCAGCTACAGTAATTGAGGCATAAATCTGGAGTGTGGTCAGATTAGAGTAAAATGTAACAAAATGATGTGTACCTTACTGGATTGTATCTCATCACTGTATTTTCCTCTGTTCTCCTGTGATGGATGCTCTGTGTTCTCAGGCAAGATAAAAAATTGCTAGTAAAATAAAGCCTGGTTTCTAAAAGCTTTTGGTTGTTGCAGTTTTACTAGATTAGCGAGGTTCAAGTAATCTTTTTTTCAAAGATGTGGTTTTAAAAGAGTGGGTACAGTAAGATTGCTGTTGAGAGTGTGTCTAGAAACTTGCAATGCTAATTCAGACTGGGTTTGAGAGGCTTGCTAGCTCATCTAAGAACACTAGCATACTGAAGACTGTGTGAAATAATCCAGATATTAAACACTGAATCCTTTGGCAACATCAAAAATAATTCATATTATCTCTCCTATTGCCTTTATTTTTGTTATAAATGTTGTTTAAATGTAAATAGTCTCTTAGTCTGTAATTAGCATTTACAAGAAACATTGTTAATGTTACAAAAAATTAAGCCTAAAGAGAAACAGTTCAGTAAATGGAGCATGAGACAGGGAGTCAGGAGACCCGAGTTATATTCCAGGCTGTGCCATTGACTCAGCATGTGATGTTGAACTATGCGTTTAACCTCTCTGCTGAGTTTCCCCATGTGTAAAATGGGATTAATGATATTTACTCTGCTTTGCAAACTGCTTTGAGATCCAAGGTTGTAAAGTGATTTGTGAATGTAAAGTGGAGGGTAATATTATTTAAAAAGCGTAGCTAGTAGGAGTGGGTGCAACTCAAAACTGGGGGCAGTAACATAAGGGTCTGTCTCCTCCCCTCCCCAAAATCATTGATATGTACTTTCCCCCAAATGCTAGCAAGTTCCAGCTGCTTCTTAAACTAGCCTGAGCTTCGGTCCTGTCTTCTATTCCAAGCAAGCCTGAACCTTTTCAAAGGTTCAGATAAAAAGTATTTTTTCCTTTCCCCTGCCACCAAATATTCTTATTATTCCTGCCTATTGCACTACTAGTAATTCTGAGACTAATCAGTTTTTGAGCAACTATCTTTTTCACCACCCCAGTGAAAAACAACAACAACTAAGGAAATACAACCTAGATGGAACTACTATAAGGTGGGTGCAGAACTGGTTGGAAAACCATTCCCAGAGAGTAGTTATCAGTGGTTCACAGTCAGTCTGGAAGGGCATATTGAATGGGGTCCTGCAGGGATCAATTCTGGTTCCAGTTGTATTCAATATCTTCATTAATGATTTAGATCATAGCATAGAGAGTACACATATAAAGTTTGTAGACAATGCCAAGCTGGGAGGTGTTGCAAGTGCTTTGGAGGACAGGATTAAAATTAAAATTGATCTGGACAAACTGGAGAAATTATCTGAAATAAATAGGATTAAATTCAACAAGGACAAATGCAAAGTACTCCACTTAGGAAGGAACAGTCAGTTGCACACAGTAAAAATGGGAAAATGAATGCCTAGGAAGGAGTACTGCAGAAAGGGATCTGGGAGTGATAGTAGGTCACAAGTTAAATACGAGTCAACAGTATAAAACTGTTGTGTTAAAAAAAAAAAAGCAAACGTCATACTGGGATGTATTAGCAGAAGTGTTGTAAGCAAGACACAAGACATAATTCTTCCACTCTACTCCATGAAGATTAGGCCTCAACTGGAGAATTGTGTCCAGTTCTGGGCATCACATTTCAGGAAAGATGTGGACAAATTGGGGAAAGTCCAGAGAAGAGCATTGGAGGGAGAAAAATTGATCTCCTCAACCTTTGAGGATAGGACAAGAAGCAAGGGAAGTTTAGATTGGACATTAGGAAAAACTTCCCAACTATCATGGTGGTTAAGCCCTGGAATAAATTGCCTAGGGAGGTTGTGGAATCTCCATCATTGTAGATTTTTAAGAGCAGGTTACAAGTATTAGGGGGCAAGATTTTTAAGAGCAGCTTAGACAATCACCTGTCAGGGATGGTTTAGATAATACTTAGTCCTGCCATGAATACAGGGGACAGGACTAAGTGACTTCTCAAGATCCCTTCCTGTCCTATGCTTCTATGATTCTATTCTCTGGCTTCCCTACCCTAAATCTGAAGAACCCACTTAGTCTGTGCCCATATATTGCTGCTGCCTGAGACCTTTACGCTGGGACTTCACTCTGTTTTGAAGTACCCCTGAGGGGTGGTAGGGTGTTTAAGGGTCACAAGTTTGTACTCTTGTCAAATTTCTTAGCTATCACACACAAGAAGAACTCTAGTACTTGTGGCACCTTAGAGACTTAGAGAAGTGTTCTCCAACTGGTTTTTGAATGTTATAATTCTTGACGTCTGATTTGTGTCCATTCATTCTTTTACGTAGAGACTGTCCAGTTTGGCCAATGTACATGGCAGAGGGGCATTGCTGGCACATGATGGCATATATCACATTGGGGTATTCTATCTGCTACCCAAGATCCATAAACCTGGAAATCCTGGACGCCCCATCATCTCAGGCATTGGCACCCTGACAGCAGGATTGTCTGGCTATGTAGACTCCCTCCTCAGGCCCTTCATTACCAGCACTCCCAGCTATCTTCGAGACACCACTGATTTCCTGAGGAAACTACAGTCCATTGGTGATCTTCCTAAAAACACCATCCTAGCCACTATGGATGTAGAAGCCCTCTACACCAACATTCCACACAAAGATGGACTACAAGCCGTCAGGAACAGTATCCCCGATACTGTCACGGCTAACCTGGTGGCTGAACTTTGTGACTTTGTCCTGACCCATAACTATTTCACATTTGGTGACAATGTATACCTTCAAATCAGCGGCACTGCGATGGGTACCCGCATGGCCCCACAGTATGCCAACATTTTTATGGCTGACTTAGAACAACGCTTCCTCAGCTCTCGTCTCCTAATGCCCCTACTCTACTTGCGCTACATTGATGACATCTTCATCATCTGGACCCATGGAAAAGAAGCCCTTGAGGAATTCCACCATGATTTCAACAATTTTCATCCCACCATCAACCTCAGCCTGGACCACCATCAACCTCAGCCACACAAGAGATCCACTTCCTGGACACTACGGTGCTAATAAGCGATGGTCACATAAACACCACCCTATATCGGAAACCTACTGACCACTATTCCTACCTACATGCCTCTAGCTTTCATCCAGATCATACCACTCGATCCATTGTCTACAGCCAAGCTCTACGATATAACCGCATTTGCTCCAACCCCTCAGACAGAGACAAACACCTACAAGATCTCTATCATGCATTCCTACAAGTACAATACCCACCTGCTGAAGTGAAGAAACAGATTGACAGAGCCAGAAGAGTACCCAGAAGTCACCTACTACAGGACAGGCCCAACAAAGAAAATAACAGAACGCCACTAGCCATCACCTTCAGCCCCCAACTAAAACCTCTCCAATGCATCCTCAAGGATCTACAACCTATCCTGAAGGACGACCCATCACTCTCACAGATCTTGGGAGACAGGCCAGTCCTTGCTTACAGACAGCCCCCCAATTTGAAGCAAATACTCACCAGCAACCACACACCACACAACAGAACCACTAACCCAGGAACCTATCCTTGCAACAAAGCCTGTTGCCAACTCTGTCCACATATCTATTCAGGGGATACCATCATAGGGCCTAATCACATCAGCCACACTATCAGAGGCTCCGATGAAGTGAGCTGTAGCTCACGAAAGCTTATGCTCTAATAAATTTGTTAGTCTCTAAGGTGCCACAAGTACTCCTTTTCTTTTTGCAAATACAGACTAACACGGCTGCTACTCTGAAAGAAGAACTCCGTTTCAAGCCAATTCTTCATCCAGTTCTTGAAAACAGTTAGTATGTTAATGCCTAGCTGGCCACAGGAGATTGCAGAGAGTTCTGTAGGCTGAGGGTTCTGCATCAGGGTAGAACATTCACATAACTGCCCATGGAGACATAAGTTTTTATTTCACCAGTATATGATTGGTTTGCTGTGCTGCAAGTGCTGTGCAAGTGAACTGCTCCTTGGAACATGCAAGAACTATGTTTAACTATCTCTGTGTAGGATCATAGCCAGATGGACTCTGAGGAGGAATATCTCTAAATAACTGGGGTCTTGGGTGGGCTGTGGCATTGTTTCTGAGGGCTAGGTGGCCTGACAGCAGGCCTCACTGCCCACTAAGAGTGTCAGACATGGGGTGTGCACCTGTGCATTCACCCAAGAGACCTAGTGCTAGAACCAGTGATCAGTCACTACCCATGCTCAGGGGGTTAAGCAACATATGGCATTCAGTGGTTGGGTCTCATCATAATAGACTGGTGTCAGTCCAGAGAACAGGACTGGGCCAGGTTGTGATACAAAACATCACAGAATATTATTGGATCACAAATCATGGAAAGTTGTGACAGTGTGCTAAGTTGCTAGACTCAAGGCCAGAGGATTTTTCTCAAAGGTACGGGGCAAAGAAGGGAAGGGTAAGAGAACTGGGGAGGGAGAAACTAAATGAAAATGGAAATAGCAACTCCTCGGTGTAAATGTCTCATGAACTAGTGCCAAGAGTCAGAACAGGGGTGAAGGAGCACTGTTGGGAGCAGTGAGTTGGGGTTATTGTGAAAAAAATTGTGGATATAGTTATAACAGCTAGGAGAAACTTTGGGAATTGGGTCTACAGCAATGTTGAGGATGGAATAGTAGAGGCATCCAAAGGTTCAAATGATGGTACACACATATTGGGGTCTACAAAATCTTTCAGTACCTCTTGAGTTCCATCCATCTAAAGTTATCTGGAAAATCAAAATAAAACCAACTCATTTACTCGCAACTCCCAATAATTCCAAGGAATGCAGTTTTTTTCTAATTGAGTCTTCTGGGACAATGCAACAAAGCTTCAACAGTCCATGTTCCTGTTAGCACTAAAGTTTTTATGACTCAGGAGCTAGGGGCAATGAAGTTTACTGCCAACTTACTCAATTCTACATAATTACAATATTACCTATTTCAGAGGAAGTATAACTGGTGAGATGTGGTTAGAATTAGTCACACATAGTGCTGTAGAACTATCTAAGCCCCAAAACAGCATAGGAAAAATAATTGATTATTTGTAGCTCCAGACAATGAAGTGGATTAAAGGCACCCATACACATTGCTTGTGGACATGCGCTGCTGTAAATTCAAGTAATCAGCAAATCCACATAATTTCTGCTTTTTTGAAAATAGCCTGTGCCCTAAGCTACTAGCCACTGTAACAGTCTTAAACTCCCTTGACAAAAGGCTTCTCTGGAAGTTGAGGGTATTGATCTTAATAAGTAGCGTGTGTTTGTATGGAAGCAGGAGTGGGTTGGGGAAGAGGGCAAAAGGTACACGTTGATAAACCAGCCAGATACAATTGATACAAACCAGAACCCATTCCTGAAGACAGGGTGTAGATAGTCAATATTTTGCGGGGGGAGGGGTTCATGGCTTCATTGATTCTAAGGCCAGAAGGAACCATTGTGATCATCTAGTCCAAGAGTTCTCAACCTTTTTCTTTCTGAGTCCCCCAGGAACACCACACCACAGGGGCCCCCGTAAAGCTAAGTTGCTCAGGCTTTGACTTCAGCCCCAAGTGGCAGGGTTCAGGGCCCCAGGCTTCAGTCCTGCATGGCGGGGCTTTGGCTTTCTGCCCTGGGCCTCAGCAAGTGTTACAATGGCTCTGCTCGATGGACCCCCTGAAACCTGTTCACAGCCCCCTCAGGGGGCCCAAACCCCTGGTTGAGAACCACTGATCTATTTTGACCTCCTGCATGAAACAGGCCATATATCTTCCCCAAAATAATTCCTAGACGAGATCTTGTAGAAAAACATCCAAACTTGAATTTAAAATTGTCAGTAATGGAAAATCCACCACTACCCTTGGTAACTTGTTTCAATGGCTTTCTGTTCATTCCTCAATATGTGATCCCTCACCTTATTTACCGGACACTATTCTGTAGTTAGAACTATTACCTTCCTCCCAGGCTTTTCTATGGTGCTCACCACTATAGTATCTGAGTGTTTCACAAATATTAATTAATTTATTTTTGCATTACTCCTGTGAGACGAGTGGGTATTATTCCTATTTTACTGTTGGCAAACTGAGGCACTCAGCTTAAGGTTAAATGCATCTTCTAAATTTGGGTGCCCAGCTTGAGACAGCAAGGGTCTGACTCTTCAGAGTATTTAGCATAATATAGCATTTACTGTGGTCAAAGCCCAGCTCCTGTTGACTTCAGTTGCAGCTCTGAATACTCAACACTTCTGCAAATCAGACTTTGTGGGCATCAACCTGGGCACCCAGAAAATGAGGAATACAGAGTTAGTGACCACCTGTGAAAAGTTTGATTTAAGTGACTTGCCTAGCACTGCATAGAAACTGTGTGGCAGAGACAGAAATAGAATCCGGTTCTCCATGGTAGCATTCAACTGTCTTAACCATGAAACCACTCTTTCTCTTCCTGCAATCTCCTGCTTCATACACTGTCCACTTTCCAACTTCTGCAATCAATGATGCAAGGTTCCTACAGGAAAAAAAAACAGCTTCCTCCACTAAACAGCTGTGATTCAGTGCATACAAGGGATCTGCTCTGGGGATGAATGATGCTGGAGTCCTGTGGGAAAATGTGATCATGTAATTTAAAAATAGTATTGTAATGCATATGCACAAACAGGCCAAATTAAATTTACACAGGAAACCTTAATGCTGGCATTTCCAAACTTTTGAGTGTGTGACTTCACAACCTTAATATTCTGTTAACGTAGAATTTTGTGTGCAATTTCCTTTTTTAAAAAATTAAAAAAAAAAAAAGCAAACTGGGAAAAAGACAAATTCCATTATATTGACACCATGTGGGTCATCAGCAGAGTTGCAACCTTTTGATCCATTGCACAGATATCTGCCACTTGAGCCAATGCGATAATTTATAGTAATAGTTAATTGTCCCTTACTATATGGACCAAGTCTAGAGGGTGATGGGATCTTTGCCAGTGTATTTCCCAGCTGTTTGCAGACAGCAGAGGAATGGTGAAATTCACAGATCATGGTTTCCATTCCAGGGTCTGGATGGGAGTGTTTCCTAGTGAGCACAGGCACTTCTGCCAATTCGCCACAAGCTTGACCCCTTCTTTCCTTGTCCCCGATAATCTATCCTAATCTTGTCTCTACCCCATCTTTGGCTTCTTGTCCCAATCCCATTCTCCTCAATTACCCAGTCCTCATGTTCTGATGCCAGTCTCTTTGCCCAGCCAGTCCCAGTTTCCTCCTCTACTCCCTAATCTGTTATTTTCTTCCCCCACCCTTGGTCTCCAGTTGCTCCTCTCCCCAGAACATATTCCTTTTCCCCATTGGTCCCAGTCCCAGTGTCTTCCTCCCCTGGCTCCTTATTCAATCTCAGTCCCCCCTCCCCACACACACTTACTTTCCTAACAGCCCCCAGGCCCGGTCTCCACCCTCTGCTCCTTGTTCCTATCTGATCCTCTGGCCCTCCCTGCAATACCCTAGCTTTTGTCCCTTCTGCATTTGAATCAGATGGCTTCTTCCTTTCCAGCTGCCTGGGGGCCAGTAGTGGGAACATTGAGAGCACAGGGAAGACAATCTCCTTGCTAACAGCCAGGAGCAGCCATTACAGGGAAAATACAACTTTATCCCTGTAGCCCTGAGCTGAAGAATGCTCAGTCACTATGTGGTGCATGTGCATTCTGGTCAACACTAAGATTGGTGACGGGATGGAGCATGCTCACTGAAGATGGAATCTTCAGAGATTCAGCCGTTAAACTCTAGAAAGTCTTTATTGAGCATGTGCAAACTGCAATTTTTTCCCAAATGCTTGGCTAAATTTGGGCTGATTTTCAGGGGAATGCTAAATGCACATCCCTGACACACAGCCACAGCACTGCCAGATGTCAGGTCCCTATTCCAAACCATTAGGATGCTAGAGCTTTCCAAAGAAAAGGTCGCCAGGAATTTTTTTAACATTAAGAAACCTATTTTTCCCTAGCCTTGTTTTTGGAAAAGGATGAAGTGATTTGGCTGAAAGTAAACAACAGCAACAACTAGCTTGAGGCAGACACCCAGGATGGATACTTGCAGTCTGAATGGTAAAATTTGGCAAAGTTATATTCAACTGAAAATAGGGTCTTGTAATGGGAAATGTTGGGCAATCCTAAGCATATACAGTGCGAGCATCCCCACTATTAGTGCTAAAGCAAACATATAAATATATTTGTATATTCAATAGATCCTCTGCACCTGGGTAACTGAATTTCTGTTTTGTTGCCAAAACCTTAATAAATGACAGCAGGAGAGAGAACTGTTCTTGTTCAGAAACTCTTCATTTATTGAGACCTTTTTCCACCTTTCTTTTTGGGCTTCTCCCAACTGATCTTTTCCTAGACCCAGGATGCACTGCTCTTTTTCATAATATAGAAAAGGCCAGCTCCTCAGGAAGAATAGGCCAGCATCCTCAGGAAGAATTGATGTGAAGTTACAAGCACCACCTTGACTGAGCAATAGCCTTTAAGAAAATCATGGCTCACAATGTGTTATTTACTCCTATTTACTTTTAGTGTACTTAGTGCTCATGAAAACTGCTGGATTGACAATCCTGGAGCCCAAAATTTCCTCCTTAACCCAAGAACAGTAATAGGATGGTGTGACGTTATTGACTTGAACTGGGACCGTATAGAACATTGTTGCAAACAAGGTTTTGTATTAGCACCAAATCTTGTATAAAGGGGGTCAAATAAGGTGTCTCAGACAAGGTTATGGTTTTCTGGTTATGATTATGCTGTCTATCTGTGTGTATCATTTTTGTAGTTAAAATTATGAATATTGGCTCTATACTGTCTATAGTTCAAATTTGTGCTATGTTTCTGGGTGACACCCCAGACAAGTTGCTTTCAGCACTGCCTAACCTGCTTGATGGCCCATTAAGGACCATCAGCTATACAACTGACCCATTGAGAGAAGGCAGACACGCCTTGCAACTCAGCAAGGTATTCAGGGACATGCCTATGGACAGAACTCTGAGGTTTTTCCAGGCCAGGTGATGGAATGCTTGTCTTTGGAACAAAGAAAGAAAGACCACATGGCAAAAGAATCTAAAAAGCTGCTGCAGCTCCTCCATCTTGTCTTCAATCCAGCTTCTTACCTCTGGAGGAACTTTGCTATACTGAAGCATTGAACAAAGGACTGATGACCCATCCCAGCTGTGGTTGTGCTCCAGAGACTTGATTTGAACCTGCAGTTTATTCCATCACTGCTACAAGCCTGAACCAAGAACTTTGTCATTACTGTATGTAATTGAATCCATTTAACCAATTCTAGTTCTCATCTATATCTTTTTCCTTTTATGAATAAACCTTTAGATTTTGTATTCTAAAGGACTGGCAACACCATGATTTGTGGGTAAGATCTGATTTGTATATTGACCTTGGTCTGGGGCTTGGTCCTTTGGGATCGAGAGAACCTTTTTTCTTTTACTGGGATATTGGTTTTCATAACCATTTGTCCCCATAACGAGTGGCACTGGTGGTGATACTGGGAAACTGGAGTGTCTAAGGGAATTGCTCGTGTGACTTTGGTTTTACCCCACTGGCTATCCACAAGTCTTCTCTGTCTGTCTGGTTTGGTTTGCCTTGCCTTGGTGTGCATAGAAACCCCCGCCTTGGGCTGTAACTGCTCTGCTTGAAGCAATTTGTCCTGATTTGGCACTCTCAGTTGGGTCCCGCCAGAACCTGCATCATTACAGATGGTCAGTAACAATAGTACTCCATCTATATGACTAGTGAGCAGGTTAAAAATTGAGGGGGAAACTGGAATACTGGTGCAGGAAGTCAAACTAGATATTCTAGGGATTGCAGAAATATGGAATAGCTCTCATGACTAGAAAACAGGTATTGAAGAGTAGATTCTGTTTAGGGGAGATGGGAATAAAGGTGAAGGTGTTGTGTCAGGGTAGCATTGTACATCTCTGAAGCAGTAAACTGTAAAGAAATAAAAAGAAATAGCATAGACAAAACAAACTCTGTTTGGATCAAAATAACTTTGGGGAAAGATTGTAAAAGAGGTTCTGTTAGGATAGCGTTAGAGGTCTGCAAAAGAAACTCAGGGTCAGACTTTTATAGAGATCGCTTCAATATTATTAGAGAAATACTTTTGGTAATTGTGTCAATGTGAAAATTTAACTTCCCAGATGTAGATTGAAGAATAATTGCAACTAATACTGATAGGGCCCAGTTATTCCTGGATGTGATAGATGATGGTTTTATTCATCAAATTGTCACCAAAACAACAAGAGGTGTTGCAATTTTAGACTTGGTTTTGGTAAGTAGTGAGGACGTAATAGAAGAGCTCATGGTGGGAAATAACCTTGAATCAAGTAATCACAAGTTTATTCAATTTTAATTAAATGGAAAGATAATCAAAATCAGGACATCAACTATGATTTTTCATTTCAAAAGGGCAGAATTTGGGAAGTTAAGAGAATTAGTTAAAGAAGTCAACTGGACTGAAGCACTCAAGGACTTAAACATAGAGGAGGCTTGGAATTTGTTCAAATAAGCTATGCAAAAACTATCTGAAATTTTCATCCCACGCAAGGTAATCTTGTAGGGCAGTGGTTCCCAAACTTGTTCTGCTGCTTGTGCAGGGAAAGCCCCTGGCAGGCCGGGCCCGGTTTGTTTACCTGCCGCGTCCGCAGGTTTGGCCGATTGTGACTCCCAGTGGCTGCGGTTCACTGCTCCAGGCCAATGGGAGTTGCGGGAAGCGGCGCGGGCCGAGAGACGTACTGGCCGCCATTTCCAGCAGCTCCCATTGGCCTGGTGCAGCGAACCGTGGCCACTGGCAGCCGCGATCGGCCGAACCTGAGGACGCGACAGGTAAACAAACTGGACCCAGCCCACCAGGGGCTTTCCCTGCACAAGCGGCAAAACAAGTTTGGGAACCACTGTTGTAGGGGAAGGTGCCAACCCAGCTGGATGAATAACTGTCTCAAAAAGGTTATTAGAAGTGAGCAGAGAGCCTATGGGGAGTGGAAAAAGGGATTCATGAGCAAAGATAGCTACATTGTCTAGGTGAGAAAATGTAGAAATAAAGTGAGAATTGCTAAAGGTCAATCTGAATTTGCTCTTGCCTAGGAAATTAAAACAAAGAATAAGAGGTTTTTAGTTATGTAAAGAAAAAGAGACTAAGAAGGATGATGGCTGCTATGAAGCATAGCTGAGAAGAAGACTAAAACTAATAGATGGCCCCTGATTTTCTTCTTTGAGACAATAACGGGGTGTTTTTTTTTAGATAAAGTGAAGTAGATTTCATATAGTTGGACTTCAGTAAAGCATTTGACATCATACCACATGGGAAATTATTAATTAAATTAGGGAACGTGAGGCTAGTACAAGAATTGTAGGTAGCTAAGGAACTGACAAAAAGGAAAAAGGCAATGTAGTGTGCCAAAACATGAATTATTGCACTGGAGGGAGGTTACTAATGGAGTTCCTCAAGGATCAGTCTACAGAACAATCTTGTTCCATATTTTTATTAATGACCTTGGCACTAAAAGTAGGAGTGTGCTAGTAAAATGTGATGATAATAAAACATTGGGAGGCATCATCAATACAGAAAAGGATCAGAATATTATACAAGAAGATCTGAATGATCTTGAAGACAGGAGTCACAGAAATGGGATGAAATTCAATAGTACAAAGTGCAAGGCCATGTAATTTGGGGGCTAATAATAAGAACATTTGCTACAAATTTGGGGATCAGCTGGAAGTGACAGAGGAGAAGAGAGAGAGCTGAGTTGTGGGTGAATCATAGGATGACTATGGCACACCAGTGTGATGCAGCTGATGCAGTAGGATGCATAGGCAAGGCATTTCCAGTAGAGACAGAGAAATATTAATGCCATTTTACAAGGCACTGGTGAAATCTCATTTGGAATACTGTGTACAAATCTGGTCACCTATGATCAAGAATGATTAATTTAAACTGGAACAAGTGCAAAGAAGAGCTACGCAGATGATCAGGAGAATGGAGGGCCTATCTTACGAGAGCAGACTGGAAGAGCTTGAATTTTTTAGTTTAGCAAAATAAAGGCTGAGAGATGATAGGATTGCTCTCTATGAATACATTGGGGTAAATACCAGGGAGGGTG
Source organism: Dermochelys coriacea (assembly GCF_009764565.3). Classification (NCBI taxonomy): domain Eukaryota; kingdom Metazoa; phylum Chordata; order Testudines; family Dermochelyidae; genus Dermochelys; species Dermochelys coriacea. The sequence continues at coordinate 202,220,553 of NC_050069.1, forward strand.
AAGAGCTATTAAGGTAGAGGACAATGCTGGCACAAGGACAAATGGATATAAACAGGCCATGAACAAATTTGGGCTGGAAATTAAAAGAGGGCTGCTAACCATTAAAGGGATGAAGTTCTGAAACAGCCTCCCAGTAGCAGTTGTGGGGGGCAAGCAACTTAATTAGTTTTAAGAGAGAAATGGGCAAGTTTATGAGTACAACTATATGACAGGGTTGCTTGTGATGACAGGAGGCAGGGCTCAACAGCCCTGGGGCTCAATTCCAGTTTGTCTTATGTTCCTAAAGTTCATGCTTCTGGGTTTTAGCCAGCCACCTGCAAGGGTCAGGAAGAGATTTTTTTCCCCCTGTGTGGGTATACCTCTATCCTTCCTCTTCTATGCCAGTGACACACAATAATTTAGTCTCCCATGGTTTGTAAACCTTTGGTCTCATTTTGGTTGTTGGGTTTAGTGTATGGGTATGGTGGTGGTGGGATATACAGGAGGTCAGACTAGAAGGTTCTCTTCCGGGATGGTTGCAGCTGGAGCCTGGGAGGGCCAGGTCTCTGAGGTGGCACAGAACATTCTCTTTCCCAGGCAGCCAAGCACCTGATTCTTGTTCACATGCTTAGTGTCTAACTGACAGCCATCAATGGCATCAGGAAGGAATTGTCCCCCAGATCAGACTAGTGGTAAGCTTGCAGGGAACTTCACCTTCCTCTGCAGTGTGTGGATGCAGGTCACTTGACAGGATTATCCGAGTATATCTCACTTAATCATTTCCATGCCATCGTGGGATCCATAGGGCAAAGATGCTCCTCTGTCCCTCCAATTCTTTGCCTGTGGTACGAGATAGTCTGGCCTCCTGTGGGCTGTAATACTTAAGTCTAATTTCAGGTGTTGGGTTTTGTGTGTGTGGGGGTGCTGGGTGGTGTTGGTGGTCTGTGATGTACAGGGGGTCAGACTAGATGATCTGGTGGTCCCTTCTGGCCTTAAACTCTATTACTCTATAACTGCACAAATTTTGTGCCTGACCGAAAGGAATCGTCTCTAGAGATGAAAATGCAATTCAGTGCATGTCCTCTTCCATCTTTGGTCTCCCTACCTAGATAACCAATTTAGCAGCCTTCTCTTGTGTCCAATGAAGTCAAGGGCAAAGCTCCATTTATTAAAGTTAATATGCTTTTTCGTAAGAGGGTGGCTGAGGTGGGGAGGAGTGCGAGTTGTTTGCGCTCATAATTAACCCTACTTTGTTGTTTCAAGAACAGGAATCTGAGCTGAATGATTCCCTGCAGCCACCTAACAAATCATAAGTCACATTGATTATTCTTTACTGTGACTTGGATTTGATTTGATCCTTAGGTTTTCAAACCCAATTCTACACACTGCGGAAAAAAATCCATTTTCCTCTGAAAGCAATTTCTCTTGAACTGTTTTTTTCCTCACAGAAGTCCTCCTGCTGAAGGATTAGATTGTTTCTCTGCCACCCCCACCCTCGAGCCTCTCGACATCTCTCAGGAGGCTGCCTTTTAATTATGTCGTTACTTGTTTTCAGTTTCCTTTTATTATTCCTTTAAATGTTATTGTTTACGCTTTGAATTGATCACCCCTGTACAGGCTGAAGCTGAGCATTTGTGTGGCACTGAGTGAATTTCTCCTGCTGTTGCCCTCAGGATATGCACTGGGAACATGGTTTTTCAATTGATAGAGATCCTCATGATAAAAAGAATTTACAACAAAGGGCAAATTAATATTTTTGTACAGATCAATGGCATTGTCAGCTGCACTTTCCCTTTTTTCTCACTTCAAGCTCCCATTCACTTAGAAAGTAGATTTTAATGTATTTGAACAGACTAATATAGAAAGCTCATTGTCATACAGAGTAGCAAAACTCACCATAACAAATGTGGCTTCATTGCTATTGTTCCTTTGTACATATCTCAGAGCCATAATGGCGTGCTTAAGCCAAATGGTACTATTTTAGTCCCAGAACAATATTTTTTTCCTCCTGCAAAGAAACATCTTTTACTGTTCAGTTAAAAGAAAATTGATACTCTGAGCCCCACTGTATTGTATGTTTATTCCTTTCAACATTTTTTACCACTTTGTGCTCACAGAATTCTCAAAGCAAGATATTTCCTTGCATCCTTTGTCTTTTGTTTGATACTAATTTTAGTTGCTGTTCTTGTTTTTAATCCTGTAGAATTTTAAAAGATATGTAAACATTCTATCCTGAACAGAAGAGAAGATTGGGAGGAATATACATGAACAGAAATTCCTAAGAAGGAATACAGAACTTTACTGCAGTAAGACTGAAACGGTCACTGACAGTAATGTCTCCTGCTGCCTCCTTCACTTCTGGGCATGCCTCTCCTTTCTATACAGAGATCTTCTATAGCTTGATATGCATGGAACCCCCTTTTCTCTTCAGCATAAGCTTTCAGCAGCTGGTGATCTGCTACAGTTTATTCATTACTTTTTAGCTCTGTAAATGACTTTGCATGAAATCCTGGCCCCGCTGAAGTCAATGGCAAAACTCTCATGAACTTCAACAGCACCAGGATTTCACCCTTCATTAGACAGTGTTAAGGTATCTTCTCATGAAACCAGTGATAATTCCGGTTATGCAAAATCATGGTATAGCATACATAGCCATTGGTTTTATGCCACCTAGTATATATCAGCAGCATAGTTGTAACTACTACAGTATTTGCTGAATTAGAGATGTGTGTGTAAGAGAGAGAAAAAAATAGGTCATTTAGTTCATCCCTCTACTAATGCAGTGTTGTGCACTACACTACAGTATATTTCCTTTGTCTAGTCTTATTTTAAATGTCAAGCATCACTACTTCCCTTGGGAGACTATTCCATAGTCTATTAGATCCCCATTGTTAGGAAGTTTTCCCTGATGTTCAGTCCAAATGCTCATTTTGAGTCTCTGCTGATCCCTGTACTCAAGTTCTGCATCTTTTCCTGTTATTTTCTGCACTAAAATACCTTTCAAAGTCAATAAAATACAGGTTCCCCAGTCAGCTTTTTAATGCTGTGATATTTGATATATTTTTAAAGTAAATAAGAAAATATTAAGTTAAAGAGAAAAACTGCCATTCATTCTTAAACTCAGAAGTGAGAAATTATTTTGGAAAAGTCATCCGAGTGATAGAAAAGAAGGCCAGCTAAGGAAGAATGTACATTACAGTTTTAAGGTAAGGTTCTGCTCCTTCTTTAGTCATTACTAAATCTTTTCTTTTTTCTGCAATGGAAAGCCTAAACTTTGAATAAAATAATCTTAGTCTCCATAAATGAGAATATATAAACAAGTGGCCCCAGTTTTGCAGTCCTTATTCAGTTGGAGCACTTATTCCTGTGAGTAAGCCCACTCGACCTGATTCTCCACTCTGTTACACTTTTTTTATGCCAGTGCTACTCCATTGGTGCTGAGTAAAGCATTGATCCCATCAACTTGAATGGGATTGTTTGTGTGAGCACGTGTTCATCCACACAAAAACAGAATACACAACTGGACCCAGTGTAGACAGTTGAGAAACTGATTGTATTGTTAACAAGAAAGTAAAGAATCCATATTATAATCCCAGTCTGACCTAGCAGCACATTGTGTTTGAGTGCTCTGAGGATGTACAATGAAAACAGATGATGACCTTGTAGTATATGGAGACTCAAAACATAGAACTTAGCTTTTATTCTGTTACAGGTTCACATACACAACAAACCAGCTGCATATTGGAAAAACTTCCTCACATAGCCCTTTGCCCACCACTCAGCTGGAGCACGTTCAGTACATCCTTAAGGCTTCTAACAGTAAATAGCTATTCTCACATTAGCCACCAGGTAGCAATAAGGATAACAAATTCCTACAGCATTACAGACCTGCTTCCTCCTCTAACCCCATCCTGCCACCTACACCCACACACAGGGCTAGAAACAACTGTAGTCCTTATTCCCGGGGAAGCACAAAGATTATGGGCCTGGTTATCACCACTGGTAGTATTAGCTATTCTTAAGCAAGGTGGGAGGAGGCAACTCAACAATAGCTAGTCATGCTCAGAGAGATCACAGCCTGCAGCTATCAATGCATGGTACAGCAACTGTAGTCTTTGGGAGTTCCAAAAGGTTCAATACTCCTGGTGCTGCTCTTTGGGCAGCACAACACCATGCAACTTCCAATGAAGGGTCGTGCCTTCAAACCACACTTTATCCCTAGAACATTAGCTGTTAACTCTGCAGTAGCTGAATTCAAACTTTTATCTGGCAGTAGCAGCCTTTATTTAAAATGGACTTGTTATTTTCAAACTGCTTCTTCATGTGCAGTGTAAAGAATGTGTAGTCCCATGGACTTGCCCACCTCTGTCTGTCACATTGCTTTGTCATGGTGCACGCTATAATCACTGTTGCAGTTCTGCTAACACTGAGAAAAGTGAGCAAGACAGCCTCCCTTTCAAATGCCTTGAAGTTATAATAAAAATTGCAATAAAAGGTTTTGATGAAATGTTATAATAATTACATTGTAATTAGTTACAATCACTCATTGGTCCAAATTCTCTGATAAACTGGTGTGCCTTGTTTCAGCTCCCTAATGGGATGTGAGTGTTTTCATGTACTGCAGTATATTTCTTATTGCTTTATCTAGTTTAGTTTTAAATGTGTCAAGTGCCATCACTTCGCCCAGGAGAACTTTCCTCAATCTACTACATATCATTGTTGGGAAGATGCATTGGTGTACCCGAGAGCACCACTAGATCTTTGAAAAGCTGTTAGAATAATCTTTAGTAGCTCTTTTAAAAAATTAATAATAGATGATTATAAGAATAATACCATTATTATAGAACTAAATAATATTCAAGTTTAATCACTCATTCTGAGAATAAATTTTTTCTCTAGTAAATTACCTTTCAACTCCTTTTTAAACTTTCCAAAATCTGTGTCCAATGAATACGATTAGTTAAGTGAGTAGACAGTCATCTGATAAAGTTTGACTGACTTTATCCATGTTCGTGACAAACTCACATTATACTTCACTTCAAGTCCCGTCTTTGCATTTGGCTGGCACTATATTTTTGGATTTATAATAAACACATAGAAGAAATACTGACATTCTCCAACAATGAAATCACTCCCTCCCTATCTGGATTCATGAAGGCAAATGGAAAGGAGTCCAAAGTGGAGCTGGGTTAATTATTATTATTATTATTTATTATTGTGAATACTAAATTTGCCAAAACATTCATTGTGGGAGGCATCCAAACTATTTGCAAATTCGGGTCAAATTCACTATTAGTTTCAGCTGGAAAAAATTGGATTTTTTTAAATACAAATGGTTCATTTTGACATTTCATTTCAAAATTATGTTTTGACTTGGTTTTGAAACAGAGTTTAGTTTTGTAATTTAGCTACTTTTTTTATAAAATAGGGTAACAAACAAAAAAAATTCACCATGGGTCGAACAAAAAGTTCGAACAAAAAGTTTTGTTCAACACAAAGTGAAACTTCTTCAGTTTGTTTTTGTTTGTTTGTTTTTGGCAAGGGGAAAAAAAACCTTTCAATTTCAGTTTGAATCAAACTAAATTTTTGTTAGTTTGATTCCTGGCTCCAAAAATCAATTATTTGCTCTGCTCTAGTCCAAACAACAAATTCTGACACAAAGTTCCCCCTATGCCTCTAGTACCTCAGAGTGTGAAACCAACCAAAACTCAAGCAGAACAGACATGGCATTAGTCCCCATGAGTTACTGACTTGCCCCTCACAGATGCAAGCAGTTTGGCCTAACCCTACGATCATGAGCACCAGTTTTCAGAATGCACGTCAAACATGGCTGTGGTGCTCCAATCCTTTTTGGCTATAATTAGAAGGGAGGCCTTGCTAATGGAGCTAATATGTTGCTTCACAGGTAAGATCTAGGCATGTTTCCAAGGAAGTGTCTACCAATGGCAGGAGAGGGACAGGTGTAATTTTCATATGAATGTCTCTTTGCCTGAGCCTTAAAAATACTCTACGTTATTGCAGGAATTGGTGACAGAGTATAGCAGTTGGTTTCATCCTCTGTGTTCCAACCTATCTTAGGGTCCAGAGTGGCCCCACCTTACTATAACAAAACCTGTAACAACACAAACCATGTGGTAATGAATGTTTGTATAATAAATACCCAGAGCTGGATCTGATCTCTTGAAATGAGGAATAAAACCAGTATTAAGGAGATTCCATGTTGCCTCCAGCTGGGCAATTAGGTTTCCTAAAGTAAAATATGTGACCTTTTTGATTGCTGGCATGTTTCAGACTGCAACTAGAAGGGATTCTTAAGATAACATGTACCGTCTCTAGATCGGCGCTCTCCAAAGAGTTAGCTTAAAGGGAATGAAAAGTAATGATTTAATGTCAACAAAGAGGAAGAATGGTCCATAGTTGGGGCACTAGTCTAAGACTTGGGAAAGAGGGGTTCATTTCTCTGCTCCTTCACATACTTCAATGTGACCTTGAGCATGTCATATAGCCTGTCCAAGTATGTCTATACTGCAGCTGGGAGGGAACCTCCGAGCCAGGTAGATAGACTTGTACTAATGGAGTTTAAGATAGCATGACTCAGGTTCCAGCATAACTTGCACACAGCTATTTTTAGCATGCTCAGAGTCCCACTAGCACAAGTCTGTCTACCCAGGCTGGGAGGCTTGTAGATATATCCTCTGTGCCTCAGTGCCACATCTGTAAAATGGGTCTAAATAGTACTTCCCTACCTCACACAGGTGTTGTGAAAATAAATACATTCAAGATCGTGAGGCACCCAGATAATACAATGATTGGGGAGCCGGCCATATGAGTACCTAAAATAGATATATCCAAAAACCTTTGAAATATGTTTGTACTTAATTCCTTATTTAATTGCATATTGCAAATGAGATGTTTATTGCAATTTATTGAAAAACAATAAGGTATAAATGTAATTGGTAATTGCTGTATGACTTATAGAATATCTTATTTACATAACTAATTTACTTGCATCTTGCATTTTAATTAACCCCCAATCAGTGTTTCAATGAAATTTTAATTTAGTGTACACAGTTGAAAAAGTTGTCAAATGTTGCACTTAGTCATGCAACTAGGAGTTTCATTGTCTATTCACTAAGATTAAGGACTATAGAATTAAGATGAATTTAATCCATGAGTTCACCAAGCAGTGTATAAACCCTTGTCTTTGCCTGCTAAATTGCATTTAAAACAGAAACATAACACCAAAATAAAGGCTAGATTATTATTTTGTGTTAGCACAAAATAATATTTTTCTCTCACAGTATTTTTTTCTAATAGATACAGTTGCAGAACAAAAAATTAGGGGGTAAAAGTTGAAGGAAAATCCATTGTTTTTTTCCCCTCTTTTTTTTTTTTTTTTTAAAAAAGCTCTTCATTCCAAACACTGAAAATGTGGATAGCGGTGGCAAAAATCTAATTCTTGGAATGTTTATTGTGTGAACATCAACCATTTAAATCTTTTGAAATATTGAGGTTAATTCCAGTCTAAAAAGTTATTATTTCAGTCTCAAATACTCTGTTAATTTAAGGCATGGGAATAGTCAAGGGTAGGTTATAGGATTTTGTTTGTTTGTTTTGTTTTCTGTTCAAATTGGAGTAAATCTGATTTAGATTTTCTAAACCTGTAAGAACTACATTACTCTGCAGATAAATCACACATTCCCTTTTCCAGCTCTCTCTGATAATGCAGTGTGTATACAATGGAGCCCAGGCATAGTGTCTAACATTAATCACCATAATTTGGGAAGGAAACTATTTAGCTGCTTTGTCCTATGTTTAAATTAGAATATTGTTCAGATGTAAACTCCATTATTCAACTGAACATACCAGAAAGAATATGCCAATGTTTCCAGTTTTCTATGCATTGACATACTAATGCAGTCACCTCACCTCAGAATGCTCATAAAAATGCAATGGCATTTTGAAAGGTAATCGCATTGGCAGTCCTATCAGCCTATTTATAACCTTTCTGTGCTTGAGAACATGTTAATGTAAACATTAATGTGAAATTAATTAATAGAAAGTGCATGTTTTACTACTACATAAGGCAGCTTTTATTCATTACTTTTGAGCAGAACAAACAGAATAAATACACTCTCTTTTACCTGACTTGAAATGCAATGGCTGAGATTGGGACAAAAGATGCAATTTAGTTATTTCAAGGTACTGGTGTGTCAGTGTTTACACCACAAGAGGTAATGTAATTTGTCTGCTACACTATTTATGCAGCATTCTGTCTGGCACAACATTTCGCCTAGACAGAAGGTGCTGACATATTTAAGATGCAGGCAACAAGCATTTGATCTTCTGTTTATATTGCCTTTCTTTCAAAAACAGGAGAACAAATTCAGCAGCGCTTTGGGTGCCTCTGTGTGAATATAACTCCTGAATTGAGGGAGCGAGCTGGAATTTCTCATCTACACTTTATGAATAAATTTAAATTGAGTGCAATCGCTAAAAAATATTATCTAAAAATGTTTTTCACATTTTCAGTTGATGTTCACATCAGTGATGTTGCTTTATATAACCAAGCATGATGTCTTATAACAAGGCATGTTAGCCTAACACATTTAGTACAGGATTTTTTGTTTAAAGGAATGTAAATAGTTCATTAAAGGTCTCCCCTTCTCATTCTCAAATAATTTGAGTGTCAGGGGATAGTTAGTGGCATACTACTCCACTGGGGGAGTGTATATTAGAATAGTATGGATTAAATGGTAAGAGTAGAGAAGTATTATGTGCAAATGCAGTTTTTCTTCCATTTGCTTAGGTATGCTTTTTACAACATGCTGGAAAATGCCACTAAACTACTGGGAATTTTTTTTTAAATCCTGTATGTTTGGGGAAAGCTGAACTGAAATCTTAATTTATTTTCACAATTATAAAAAGATCAAGCTCATAATGATGAAATGATAAAGCAGTGGGGACCTCAAGAATGGAACAGCAACCATGAAAGATGAAGAAACAGGAGGAAAAGGGTGAATAATTTTTGAAGTACTATTTTTTGCTTTAAACAGCCAAGAGAAGGTTAGAACATGTTTGACACATCTACAGGAATGTGGGTGCTGCCCAAAAGCAGTAGTGAGTGACACACTACATATGGTCATATTATGTTGACAAGAGCTGAAACACTTTAGTAGTCTGCTTCTCCCACAAACAGCTACAACACAGGAAGTAGCAACACAAACTTCCCCATGCTGCTCTTCCAATGTGCTGCCACACTACCCTGGAGGCATCACCAGTAATGGAGAGCAGGTAGTAAATTCTATGTGCCCATTCAACCCTGGCCTCTCTGAGACTCCCAGAAGTTGGATCAAGACCACCATCCATTTCACACAGTCCCCTTCCAGCCTTCAGATGGTAATGCCTTTAGTTGCTAGTGATCTGGGTTGGATATAAATGAGTGAACTAGTTTAGGGAAGCCTCTAATGATCAATCCCCTAACAATGCAGTCCCCCTTAATATAGATATTAAAATTTGGACTTAGAGACCAAAACACCTGAATTGTTTTCAATATTTTTTTATTATAGTGGGCATTTTGACTCTATAATCTACAAAACCTTTACTCCCCATGCTATTTCATAGAATCATTTAGTTGGGGTTGATCCTGCTTTGAGCAGGAAGTTGGACTAGATGACCTCCTGAGGGCTCTTCCAACCCTAATCTTCTATGATTCTATGATCACGCTTCCCATTTTAATGCAACTGCTGTTGTGTTTTTTCTCTTACATATACCTCATCTCTTACTGGGCTAGATCCTCTTATGAAAGCCTGCACATTTCAGTTGTCTGTTGTGGAACTATGCCAATTTATACTACCTGAGCATTTCACCCTGAATGTCTTTTGCATACTGTCATAAATGAAACAAAGACAGCAATATCAAATAATTTACAACTGTATCATGTCTGTGTTCACTTACCTAGAAAACTTGAAAGGGCCAAAATTTGTTAATAACCAAAATAAGGGTAGTGTGTGTGATGTGCATATCAATGAAAGATAAATGAGAGTTTGCAAATGCTTGCTCTATCTGAAAAAAAGCCCTAATGGGGGATGGTTCACAGAAGATAAGTTATGGCTCTCAGACACGTAATCTCCATATGGCCTCTGCCTCTACCAGGCATGAGCAACATGGGCACATAGTGTGGATAGCTCAGTGATCAGAGTATGTTTTCTATTAAGGTTGATATGCTGGGCTGGTGGTGTCAGTAGGATTGGCTGATCCAGTTCAGCTAAATACAGAGCAACCTGAATTTTTGCCCAAAATTGATTGGCAAATATAAAGATTTTTTGTTCTTTTCAGCATAGGATGCATGTATATTATAAAATGGAGCAAGAAAGAAGAGCTGAATCTCTTAAACAGTCATTTTGAGTTTTAAGTAAAGTATTTATCCCTGCTGTTAGTAGGAATAAAATTTACTACCCAAGGAAAGAGTCAAATGTATTTTTGCAAAATCCAGCAGAAGCTGCATATAAATGAGAGCACCCCTTCTTAGTGTCTCCTCCTATTTGTTAAACCAGGTGCTTAGGCCAAGACCACAGTATTCTGAAAAAGTCGCAAAATACTGTAAGAAGTGAAATTGAGAGAAAGCCTAATAATCAAATCATCCACAGCCTTTACTGGGGGAAATAACTCCTTCTGTCTTTGGTACAGAAGGCCTTCTGATAATGCACACCTGATAACAATAGCATGTGGGGATTCCTTAGCTATCTGAAACAAACAAAAGTGTCTTTATTGATGAGAGCAATTAAAACTGATAATGTGCCGTATTATCAATTATAAAAATCTTCCATAAAATCTTTCAGTATTCCTGAACTCTTCTGTAAAATAGAAGCCAGAACATCATCCAAATCCAAGCCCTGTCCACCTGTTGAAAAAGAAAACAATTTGGAATAGCAATATTGGAAATTAAGTCTGGTATATAATTCGCTGATTGATTATCTATGAGAGGCAGTTAATTTTTATAAGAAATACTTAACTTGCTTCAGTAGATTTTTTTTCATTGTTTCCTAATATATGCAGATGAACATGCTGTGGGACGTTCAGTATATAAAACACAATGCTGATGATTGACTATTGAATATAATTTAGCTTTACAAACCTAAGTGACTTGAGTTCTTTTGGCTAGAGACGGTCTTTTGCTATATGTTGGTATTTTTGGCATTACCATTTACTTATGTGCACCTAGCTCAATGGAGTCCCAGGCTGGTTGATCGCTACAATTTCAGTGCTTAATACTATGGCCTGCTGCCTGCAGTTTCTGCCTGCTGCAGAAGATGTGGGTGCTTTGCTGGGCAGGTACCAGTTTTTCTGAACTACTCCCCCAGTGCCAGGGGCTGTCCACCAACCTGGAATTTTACAGAACACAGCATACTGCTGTGGCTTACCCTGATGTGTCCCTTATGCTGGGGGAAGAGAAAGGGTGGCATAGGCTGGCTATAACAGCTTTAAACTACTTGGGGATTCCAACTGCACTGTAGTTTCGGTGTTTTGCAGATTCTGCAGGTCTAACCGATCATCTGTGTTGGGGTCAGGAAGGAATTGTTTCATCCTGTGGGGGCTAAATTGACAAAGCCCTGGTAGATTTTTTTTGCCTTCCTCGCAGTTCAATAGGAATTGGATTTAGTAATTGGTGGTAGTAATTGGTAGGGATGTTATTTTATTGTAACTTGCACCCGGGGTTTCCCGTGCAATTAAAAGGATAAAAAGAATGGTTTGCAGGATTAAAAGACCTGGGATTTTGCTGGTGGGCCTTGGGCTTATAGGATAAGGAGACCTTGTTGGCTGAGGGCTGGCACTTTAATACCCTCTGTCCTCCTCAGGGAGCAGGAGGGGCAGTGAAAGGATTCAAAACAGTGAGCTGAGTCCTAGAGGTAGGCTGAGTGTCTAGCTTGAGTTATGGGTTATATGGTGGGAGCTCTTTAACCCCTGCCCTGGAGCCGCTTAAAATGCCTGAGATGTAAGAATATTGGTGGCAAGGTGGTAGCACCCCCTCCTTGTGTCAGGTTTTATAAAGTTGCATTCTGCTGCTATTCCTGTGTTTGTCCTCCCTGGCCATCCTGTCCTGATCAGCTGCAGACATGTTGAGATGTATACAACCTGCTGAGTCCCCAGACTGTGATCTGTTACATGTACAGTGCTGTTTAGTCATTCGCCTTATAAAAGAACAATAACCCACAATGAATCTATTGTGAAGTGGACCCGATGTGTCATTCATATAAAATCACAAACTGCTTTAAAAGCACAGCTTTAAAAGCACTGCTTTAAAAGCTATACATTTTTAATGTGAGTGATGCTTCTATAGTTGGGCAGGTAGTTATTTCAACAAATAAGTAGGAAACAGCAATCAAGCAAAAGCTGTCGATTACCAAAGCAAACTGGAAACATTTTTTCATATACAATCAAGATTTATTCCAAGTTAAAATGGTACTGCTTACAGCATGCTTGCTGCAGTGATTCACTGATATATTACTATGCATTGCTGAGTATCAATGAAAGAAGAGTACCCAGAAGTCACCTACTACAGGACAGGCCGAGCAAAGAAAACAACAGAACGCCACTAGCCATCACCTTCAGCCCCCAACTAAAACCTCTCCAACGCATCATCAAGGATCTACAACCTATCCTGAAGGACGACCCATCACTCTCACAGATCTTGGGAGACAGGCCAGTCCTTGCTTACAGACAGCCCCCCAACATGAAGCAAATACTCACCAGCAACCACTCACCACACAACAGAACCACTAACCCAGGAACCTATCCTTGCAACAAAGCCCGTTGCCAACTCTGTCCACATATCTATTCAGGGACACCATCATAGGGCCTAATCACATCAGCCACACTATCAGAGGCTCGTTCACCTGCGCATCTACCAATGTGATATATGCCATCATGTGCCAGCAATGCCTCTCTGCCATATACATTAGTCAAACTGGACAGTCTCTACGTAAAAGAATAAATGGACACAAATCAGATGTCAAGAATTATAACATTCAAAAACCAGTCGGAGAACACTTCAATCTCTCTGGTCACTTGATTACAGACCTGAGGGTTGCTATCCTTCAACAAAAAAAACTTCAAAAACAGACTCCAAAGAGACACTGCTGAATTGGAATTAATTTCAAACTGGATACAATTAACTTAGGCTTGAATAGAGACTGGGAATGGATGAGTCATTACACAAAGTAAAACTATTTCCCCATTTTATTTCTCCCCCCCACCCCACCCCCCCCACTGTTCCTCAGATGTTCTTGTTAACTGCTGGAAATGGCCTACCTTGCTTGTCACCATGAAAGGTTTTCCTCCTCCCCTCCCCCCCCCGCTGCTGGTGATGGCTCATCTTAAGTGATCACTCTCCTTACAGTGTGTATGATAAAACCCATTGTTTCATGTTTTCTCTGTGTGTGTGTGTGTGTGTGTGTGTGTGTGTGTGTGTGTATATAAATCTCCCCACTGTATTTTCCACCAAATGCATCCGACGAAGTGAGCTGTAGCTCACGAAAGTTTATGCTCAAATAAATTTGTTAGTCTCTAAGGTGCCACAAGTACTCCTTTTCTTTTTGCGAATACAGACTAACACAGCTGTTACTCTGAAATGAAATCTATATTCTATTACATAAGCTTCTAAAGATTTATTGTCATTTGTCCTCACTTTGAGCATTAGCTTTTCATTTTCTTTCCACTGCAACAGAAGCGCATTTCTTCCCCTCTTCACTCACCCACCAACTCCCCACCCCCGTATGTAACACAAAACTGAGTCATGGCTGACATACAAATAACGTAGAATTAGAGATGGGGGTGGAACAAAAAACCCCAATCCTAAATCCAAATTTCACAGCTGACCATGCTCTTTATAATGGCCAAACCAATAGCCAGGATCCAACATCTTGCGGGGGGTGGGGGGGAGGAGGGCGTGTTTTGAAATCCAGGAGTGAATATTGTATCTTTGACCATCTGTATGTGGAACTTCTGGAACCAGGGCCTGATTGTCCTCTCCCATTGGTGTAAATCTAGACACATGCTATTGAAGTCAGTGGAGTTACACCAGTATGAAACGAGTGACACAAGTGTAGAATCAGGCACACAGACCTAGAACCACAAAGATTTAGACACCTACATTCAAAATGTAGATCCTCAATATCCCCCTTAATCCTATAGTCTCTTAGATGTCTGCGCATACGCACTGACACGTCAGTTCTGATGCCACGGTGGCAAACTCAAGACTAAGCCCTGGCAGGATTCCCAAACTAGGCTTTGCCTCATCAATCTCACCTGTGGAGCCTGATTCAGTAGGCCTATCCAGAGGCTGCCTGCTAGACTGGGCCTTCCACAAAAGCTGGGTGGCAATGCACTTGTAATTTTAGCCCAGGGGTTAGAACATATACCCAAGATGTGGGGGGGGTCATGTGTTCAAATTCTCCTTCTGTCTGTGAAGAAAGGACTGAGTCTATGGCTGGAACTTGGGCACTCACCTCGGATGAAGGAGACCCTAAACATAGGGTCATTTTCATTGTTTCTCTGACTATGTAATTATTCATACAAAGTAAAACAGCTTCAACAGCAGAGCTTGAATACCCCATAGTCCAGTAGTTAGGGCACTTTTCTAGAAGATGGAAGAATCAAGTTCAAATCCATGGTCACATCAGGTAAAGGGGGAATTTGAGCTTAGGTCTCCCACATTAGGGTGAGTGCACTAATCATTGGGCTAAGGGTATAAGTGTGTGTGGGGGGGGAAATCCTCCTCTGTTTTTTTCAGCAAAGGGCTTAGGCACCTAACTCCAGGAGAGGGTTCACAGCTGTGAATCCCAAATGGAGACAGGTGTCTCCTTCCGACACAGGTTGAGGTACCTAAGTCCCTTGAAGAGTGGGACTCAGTATCCACCCCTCTACTCAGAATTTCCTAGTGCCTAGTTTAGGCAGCTCCCTGCTCAGCTTGCTGGCTTCTGTGACCCCATTCTTCGGTGCCTAACTGTCCCCAGGCATTGTATAGCGGAGTTTATGGGCCTAACATGGGGCTGTAGATTCCATTAGGGGAAAGGGGGACTAAACATTAGGCTTTGCAAAGCTGCACTGAAGTCCACAGTGCGGGATCCTGCCTGTGGCTATAAATTCCAGTTTATTGGTAACAATTTGTGTGAAGGAATCATTTAAAAAAACTCTTATGCATGGTATTACGGATATGTAGAGAGCTATGTATACTAGACAAGAAGGTGGTCTGAAGTAATGGCATGATCCGATCACCACAGGAATGCTTCTCTCTGCTCTTCAGGAAACTTAATGGTGGCTTCTGCTCAAGGGAAACATGTAGAAATGGAATTGCCCTCCGCAGCTACGTCATGGGGAACCTCCTGTCCACTGCTGCAGAACTTGCCCTGTTGTTACTGACTTCATGGGAACTTAATAGGTATTTTGAAAAGGTGAGATTTTTCTACTTCGTGATTCTGAGAGAGGCTGCACTGACAGCCTATACCTGAGGTGAGCAAACTACAGCCCGAGAGCCACATCCGGCCCATGGGATTGGCCTGCCTGGCCCCTGAGCTCCTGGCCGGAGAGGTTAGCCCTTGGCCCCTCCCCCGACATTCCCTCTGCCCCACAGCCACGCTGCCACGCAGGCAGTGCTCTAGGCAGCAGGGCTGCGTGCTCCTGCAGGGCAGAGGAGCAGCGTGTCTGACTCTGGCTGGGTGGCGTGGTTGCCAGACATGCTGCTCTGAGCAGCATGGTAAGGGAGCCAGGGCCAGGGCCGGGGGATTGGATAAGGGGCAGGGAGTCCCTGGGGCAGTCAGGGGACAGGCAACAGGGGGTGGTTGGATGGGAAGAGGTTCTGGGGGGTATGAGGGTGGGGTCCCAGGGGGCAGTTAGGGGCTGGGGTCCTGAGAGGGGGCAGAGAGGGGAGAAGGAGCGGGGGGAGGGGGGTTGGATGGGTGGGGAGTTCTGAGGGGGGCAGTTAGGGGGAAGGAAGTGGGAGGGGTCAGATGGGGGCAGGGGCCAGGCTGTTTGGGGACATGTGCACAGCCTTCCCTATCTAGCCCTCCATACATGTGGCCCTCAGGCCAAAAAGTTTGCCCATTCCTGACCTATACCAAGGCCAGCGTGTTCATTTCACCTGCACTGGTTCTTTACTTGGGATCTAACTCACTCAGACACTTCTAAAGATAATTGTTTCATTAGACACTATTGGTGTTTTCTTAAAAGACATGGATTATTCTTCAGGTGTGTCCTCCAGCCATGTCACCTGGTGCTCTGAGTCCATCAGCTCTTACGTGTTAACAAAATTGGGCTGGAGCTGTATTTGGGTGGCACACTTCTAAAGTCTTCTTGGGCACTGCAGGAAGTGGTCCAGTAATTCAGTATGTGTCACTCTGGGGATAGGGTGCTGCTGGAGCTGCAAGGAGCTGATAGAGTGTGGTCAATAGAAGTTTCCAGGAAGTTTGTCTGAGTAGAGATGGTGGTGTTTGACCTAACTAGATTTCATCATAGGTACCACGAGTTGTATTTGGCATCTATAAATTCCTTCTGAATATTTCTTGATAAGCGGGGTTTTTTTTTCCATTTCTACCCTAATCTCTTAAACTGGTGCTGCCTGCTGTTCAAGAAAGGCATGTTTCACTTTGGAGACAGCAACATTTTGGTTGTTAAGAACACCTCCATGTATAGTTTGCCTATCAGCTTAAATACAGATCCTTTAAAAGACTTATATGCATGCTTACCTTTAAGCACATAATTAGTCCCACTGAACTCACATGCATAACATTAGGCCCATGCTTAAGTTTTTGCAGGTTGAAGACTGAAGTATGAACAAAGGGCTTTATAACTTGAAGTCATTATATATAAATTGAAGGCATTAGTGGTATAGCAACATTTGGGGGAGATCAAGGTTGAAGATATGAAAGACTGGTATGGTTTTTTGATGTGCTGTATAACATTTTCTGTTTCTGCCACCATCCACACTGATCATCATAGTTTGCTTACTTTAAAGAAAAAGCAAATAGCCTCTTTTTTTGGCAATCCCTTTAAGAAAGAAATAAAAGTATAAATATTTGGTGTACGTATCTGTGTTTTTAGAATTAGAAATAGAATTATGTAATTCATGTGTAGTGGTCAGCATATTAGTGAAATAGATTGCATCATTTGGTCTCAAATATGGTTGCCTGGGCTCACATTCACCATCATTCTGAAAGCACCAACCTATCAATAATTTCTCCCATTCTTTGCCCAGTGCTGCATTAGGCAGTTTGTTACTCAACATGGCATCTGAGTGGCACTAAGAAAATCAGTGCTCTGTTTATAGCCTTACCATGACTAGCCATGCAAACTTAAGCAATTCTTTTACCTCTGCCTCTGTCTGTTCACCTGTAAACAAGGAAATAAAAATGCTTCCCCACCTTTAAATGCCTTGTGATCTGTTCAGGGAAAAACACTATAAAAATCCTAAGTAGTAGTAATAAAAATAGTAAAAATTCTAGTTGTTAGATGTCTAACTACTGGATTTATGCCAACAGGTTTTCGTTAGATGTTTGGATTCATGAGAGAGCGGGGGATTTCACTCCCACAAACAGCCAGTTATGTTTTTGACTTCCAATATTTTTGCCCACAAGTCATTACAAAGTGCAGATATTTAAATGCATAAATAGGCCCATTTTCTTTAAAATAATATCTTTCTTTCGCTGTGAACTGACAGTTACAGTCAGAATACCATGGGAGGAGAAGGAAAAATTACTAACACCCCCATAGATTTTTCTGTTATCAAAAGAGCAAATAGCAGTATCTACTCTTTCCACACTGTATCCATTCATCTCAAGCTCTGACTGGGAAGGATAGATGAATCTTTCCCCTCTTGAATCAGTGACAGCAATGCAGACTCTCATATGTAGGACCTACACTAAGTGCCACCGTCTCCTGCCCATCCCCTAAATTATTCCTTGCTGCAGCCATCAATTTGAAGGGAAACATGAATAGAATTAGGACGACATGCGCTACTATTATAATGTACAACTTTTAAGGTATGTGAAATTTTGTTCCTAAACAACTTGACACTGTCCTCCTTTTCCACCTCACTGATCTCCTTTTATGCCCTCTGCTCCTTATGTTTCTGCTCCCCCACCCCCTTCAACTTGTGGCAGTGGTACAGAATGCTGAGAAGCAAGCCTCATCTCCAGCCAGTCATTTACAAGTAGTCGTTTCGGTCACCAAACTCTGACTGCATTTTTTAAGGAAATTTGGAAGCTGAGAAAAACCTTAACATTCAGTAGGTTATTCAGAGTGCACGGGTAGCAGGTATGTCCACTCTTCAGCCTCTCTTTATATGTTATGCTGTAGAGGCAAAAGATTTTACAAACAAGGATTTGGTATAGAATGGGCAGTGCAGGTAACAACTATAATTCTTCTTCATCTAGTGCTCCAACCGTAGCAATGGCAGATTGAAACAGAGCAGTGCAGTAGCAATAAAAAAGGGCTTAAAGGTACATATGCCACCTGGATGGATATACATTAATAACAGCAGGTTATCTTATGACTATTTAAAGCTTTTAAATGTGAGTTTTGGAATTACAAGTCTCTGGAACAGATTCTCAGAAAGTGTAAATCAGCATAATTCCACTCAAGTCAATAGAGTGATGCCACTTATGTCAGCCGAAGATATGGCCTACCACCTTCTATTAAAAACAATGACTGTTAGGCCAGGTCTACATTACCACTTTCTTCAGTATAACTTAACTTACATGGCTCAGGGGTGTGAATAAGACACCCCCCCGAGTGGCATAAGTTACACTAACCTAAGCACCGGTGTGGACAGGGCTATGCCAGCTGGAGAGCTTCTCCCACTGACATAGCTACCTCTTGTCCAGAGGTGGATTTATTATGCTGACAGGAGAGCTCGCTCCCATTGGCATAGAGCGTCTTCACCAGACGCGCTACAGCAGTGCAGTGCCATCGGTGCAGCTACACCGATGTAGCGCTTCAAGTGTAGACTAGCCCTCAGTTCATCAGAAAGCATACATGTGGTTAAATTTTCTAAAGAGCTGGGATTTGGCACCATTTTTGCAACTGAAAAAATGACTTAAATGAAGATCAGTGCACTTACACCTCTAACTACCTGCTTTTATTGGCAGATGAGTATTTCAAATTGTTAGCATGTAGATTTATACTTTTAAATCAACTGCAGGTGTAAATTGTGTCAACAAAGGAGAAGCTTCCCTCATGAAAACTTAATCCTGACTGTGAATGTGAATTTTATTGCTTGAGGTGTGGGGGTAGCATTTTATTCTGGTTCATACATAAATAAGAATTTAAGAATCACACTGGTTGCAATTTGAGTATTTTTCAGGTCTCCCCATCCTGAGTTAGCCTATTGTGGCAATGAGAGAACCTTTTAACAATGTTTGTGGGGAAAAGTAAAGACGTAAAGGAATTGTACCTATACCTTTACAGTAACACACATTGTCTCCCATTGCTGGTAATTTCCCACTCTCTAACAACATTTTTTCTTCACTACCACAACATACTTCATATCAATCACTTCACTTTTTCTTTCACAACTCAGAATATCAATACCTTTTACTAATGTGTTAAAATGGAAAGTTGATAGTTAGGAAGAAGGTTGCCAATATGACAAAATGGGCTCTGAGACAAATTTGGCAGAGGTGATCTGTATTTTGCTTTCAGCCTGTTCACTGAACCCACAGTGCACACAATGGGATTGGAATCTCCACAGCTCATGCAGGCTTTCCAGCCCTGGGCTCTTGCTGGGCTGGATGGTTAAGCTATTGTTTCACTAGAGTCAGGGAATTGACATAATTTATTCTTTTACCCATAACAGTGCTTTATTTGCTCTCCCATTTTTCTGTATTGTACAGGATAATTAGTACAAATAGCATGATCAGTGGTACTTCTCCTCTGAACTTGTACTTTCTACTACAGATTATAGCCAAGTGAAAACATCCATAGTAAAGAAAGGATCACTGATAACAAGTATGTTTATGTTAATGGCCACATACTCAGATATATATGTGCAACTTACATTGAAGTCACTGAGAACTGTGCATGTGTATTAGTGAACAGAATTTGGACCCAAGGATGGTCCAATATCAGAACATTGGTTATATGCAAGGCACCAGGTTACAGATGTAATACCCTAACGTAAGTTCTTTCAACTTCATTAGTGTTAGTATTTTTCCTAAGGAGGTTAGGGAAAGGGAAGTAAGGGTGAATTGCTGTGACAGTGAATACTATTCCTGGTTCTCCCAGGTTGACAGCTAGCACTAACACTGTTCTTGACAAGGTGTCTTGATGAATGGTGTTGGTGACAGAAGCAAAACCCCAGATCGAAACAACCCTAAAACTCTGGGGAACTTGGGTGCCACATCTGAACTCAGCAGCTCAGGCCCTCCTGTAAACAATATCTCAATGGTAATGGGCAAGCAGCAGTCAGTGGTGGAGGTTGGAGGACTGTGGCATATCCTCTAAATTAGGTTGGGGTAAGGATCCAGCAGAATTTACAGGATCTGAGTGGGAACCTTTCAGGTTCTGAACTGCAAGCAGTTCTCTCTCTATGTTGATATGCCTTGTTCATTACATTTGTCATTTTGAAGCCAATTTTGTTACAGATTAAGACCTAATTTGGCAGCGAGCTGAGATTTCACTGAGAAAGAGAAAAGACACACAAAAGAAAAATGTGTCAAGGATGTGAAATGGCAAGTTTGTGGTGGTGGCCTGAGTGCTGAAGTGATTGAAGTAGCTTTTTGTGTTTTGGTGCAGCCAAATGAAATACGTGCAAACTGAGACCAAACTTACAAAAAACAAGCCGGTATATATCCTTCACTATGTATTTTGTAATAAGATATTCAGTGCAAATACAACAGCAGCAGCGTGGGATGAGGGCACCAAAAGAGAACATTCCATTAGTGAATATTTAGTTTTAGCAAATTCCTCTATGTAATGTTTCTTTCCATCTTCCTCAAGCTTCCCCTACCACTCCAATCCCTGACCACTTTTTACCTGGAGAATTTGACCTAGGGTCCCCTAACTCAAAATCCTCCTTAATAGCACAAGTTTACATCACACTTTTGATGCTTTTTATTTCAAAAATTTAAACAAGCTTGTAAAGACATTCAGGAAATGGGGGGTGGGGGAAGAAGAGTCCACCTGAGAGAACAGTTGTGTGTGATGTTGCCCATTTCAAATGGAAATGAAATATCTGATTGCAACTGTAGAAAATTTGAGAGTCATATTGTAATAAAAAAAAATCTAGCTGCTGCCGTCGAGGGGCAGTGTTACCAAGTAAGGCTATGTCTACAATACCGCGGTAAGTCGACTTATGCTATGCAATTCCAGCTATATGAACAACATTGCTGGAGTCGACGTACTTTAGGTTGAGTTACCGCGGGGTCTATGCTGTGGGGGCGGTCAATGGGAGAAACTCTCCTGTCAACTTACCTTACTCTTCTTGTTGTGGGTAGAGTACAGGGGTCGACTGGAGAGTGATCTGCTGTCGATTTGGCGGGTCTTCACTAGACCCACTAAATCGACAGCTGGTGGATCAATCTCAGAGCGTCGATCCCAGATCGAGTGTAGACCTGCCCTTAGTCATATAGGGCTAGGTCTAAAATCCTGGTCCTTCAGCCTCTAAAACCACAGACTTCCATTTGTGCTAAGACATTTCATTTACTGTTAGGAGAAGCAGATCCCTCATTCTGCCTTGGACCAGTCTTTTCAGAGCAACATCACTCACACACCAAAATCCAATACTTTGCCATATGATATTCACACATGCCAAGTGACCCTTGTACTCCTCTAGGGTATTGAAGACATGGAGAAACAAGTCATAACTGCATGAATAAGTATTTGCCTATACACATTGATTTTTCCGTGTGTTAAATGGAGGTGCTCGAATTTTGCTGGAGGAAATAAGGAGACCCTTTATCCCCATAATAGACAGCTGTAATCCCTTTGGATTACTGGTTAAGTGAGTTTTCTTGAGTAACAACATTTCTAAAGTGAAAACTTTAGAAGTCCTGGGTGAATATGAACCTTATATTCTGGGCATTTCTGATTTCTCATTCTTTGTAGTGTTTTGGCTACAAATCATTTGTTAGAGAAGAATAAAAGTCCATTAAGGACCTTAATATAAACTGTCATGCTAAGCTTCACATCTCTGCAATTTCCTGTTCATTTTATAGTACAGCAGTTTTCTTTAGTCTCCCTCATTATTACAGTTGGGTGTATGCCTAACCTCTGTGTGCAGTGCTACTTTTATTTTCTCTTCAGTGTTGTCATTCACAGTGAATAGCCTTCCAGGGAAAAGAGCACCTGATCTGAATATTCAGCTGATCAGGTTCAGACTCAACCTGATTCTTCCATGCAGTTTTAAAATTATGAAGAATCTTGAATTGTCATTTATAGGGTAGTAACTTTCCTGGTCTATTAGAAACAGTTGGCAGATACATCAGAGGCTTCAAGAGGATTATTGCTTTGAAGCAGATGTTAGACAGAATGGGCAATAAACAGCTGTTGCCATGAGAGGTTATGTGGGCATAGTTAAATATCTGCATGGCTCTGGCTCAATGTGACAATGATCTAGCCAAAGAATTGTTAGTAACAGATTATTAATTCAAATATTCAGGAAAAACTAGCTTCCCATAACAGGTTCACAAATAAACATCTGCTTTTCTCACACAAATTACTTCCTGTTTCATAATTGTTTAAGCAATAGGGAGTCTTGGAAGAAATATTAATGGGGAGGTAAGATTTTTTGCACCAGACTGAATAAAGGTTCATATGAAAAACATCCCTTAAAAATGGAAGTTAAAAAAAAAAATCTTCAGGTTGCCCTCTGCAAAGCTTGCTTGGGTGGGGCCAGAGGCCACTTGATGACCTAATGACAATGAGGCCATCCAGCTCTAAGGAAAGTGGTAAGTCACTGAACCCTCTTTTCCCCAAAGCCATGTCAGATAAGTAAGACATTCCTGAAAATTATATCGGGAGAGGACTCCTTTTGAGGTCAGGGCTTCACAGCAGACTTGCCTATAAGGGCTCAGCAAAAAGCCTGAGGAAAAAAAATTATTATTTTCACCAAAATCCAAAGTGGACACCCAACTACACAGCTCCCTTCAAATCCATCAGTCCTTCCTGCAATATCCCAATAATTCAGCCATAAATCATCAATACTTCTGTTCCTAGTATGTCAGTGTTCCATAGCTGGAAGAAGAAAGCAGAAGGCAACAACAGTTTGTGGTCTCCATCTCCTCAGCTTCTGCACAACTCCCTCTGTTTCACTTACTGAGAAAGAGCTGAGGGCACAGTATGTTCTGATTTTCCCTTGCTAGAGTGGAAGGAATCTTTGCCACTAGCTTTGCCCACTCAAGCAGCCACCTAATCTGGTGAGATACCAGCAAACAGACATGAAAGTAGCTTCCTCTGGCCAGAAGATTGAGGTTAGACAGGTCTGGTTCAGTTTTGCAGCTCTGTGCCCCCTCTATGAGCTCAGAAACACTTCAATAATATTGGTGGAGATTTGAGTGCATGATCTGATATGAATGCAAAGTTCTACTCAGTTGGGCTTGAGGTCTAATCAGGGGTCAGCAATGTGTCCATTGTAAAAGTTTTGAGGTCTGTGGTAATTTTTCAAAAGACTGAATGACATAACCGACTCCTAATGTCCATCACTAAGTACCGTCATTTTGTCAAGTGTCCATCACGCAACATGGTGGTGCCAACCCCTGGGTCTAATGAGTATTTCACAGCTGTAGTTGGGAGACATGGTTAACCACATAAATGTCTATTAGTCTAGCCAATGCCCTAGAAGGGGTGGATGGGGAGGGAAGGATTAGCACAACTTGAACATACCATGCATACAGAATGTGTCTTGGGCTGCGGGGGCGTGAGGGGGGAAAGAGAACACACAGTTAAACAAATCCACATTGACTGTCAAGGTAAACTGCACATATATTCATCACTGGAGATAAAGCCAGGACTTTGGGTACTAAGCATAGAGGCTTCTCAACTATTTGCTCTCCGTTAGCTGGCATTAGTATAACTGTATCTTATCCTCTCTGTAGATGAGCCACTAAAATGCCACTTCACACATGACCTAGGAGACCCAGGTAGTTCACCCTTAGTGCATGCTTCCTTAATGTTGGAATTGGCAACCCCCCTGTTGCTTGCATTCTGGATTTCCCTGGAGTCAGTACACAAAGGTGTTCCTCCTGACCCCCTCCACCCTTTGCAAATTCACACAAAAGCCACCAGGATCTGGCCAGAAAACACTTCATTTGCGCTCCTATTTCTCTTATGCTGAATCTAACTGAACCATGATGTTCCAGTTACATTGTCAAGTCAGAACCTTGTCAGGCCGTGATGAAATCCATGCAGGATTTTAACAGGGATCAAACAGTTTAAAAAAAGAAACAGTTAAGTTCAATGCAAGTTTAAACCTTGATATATACTGTGATGGGTTCACCCCTTTTCCTCCAAGCGTGTTGTATAGCGGTCAACCTCGAGTGCTGTGCAGATGTTTTTGGGAGCTAAAACAAATGGAGATGAAGCAAATGAATGCTTTGGACTGGAGCACCATCATTTTTTAAAAAAATGTTCTCTCTCAGCAAGTTCACTTCACTGCAAAGCATGGATACTGTACGTTTCTAATCTATTGAGCAGGAATGGCTGGCATTTTATATTTATTTATGGTTGCTCTGGAAGCAGTAGAGAGACAATGGGATGGAGAAGATAAGGAGCTAGAGAGAGAGATAATGAGCCAAATATTTCAACTTTAGTTTTCCTCTTGCCCAGGCTCTCTTGCCTTGGCACACTAGTACTTGTGGCGCTCTATAATTACGATTTTGAGGGAGCTTTTTCACTATCTGACCATGACAGCGAAATAAAAAAAGGCCTATAAATGTATAACTTATATTTTGGGTTGCCCAAAAGCCCGAATGAGGATTGTGGGTCTTATTATGTTTGTAAGGCACCTAACACATATTAAGACAGCCCCTGGAGTGGATTTTAGGGCCAGATCTGACCTTAGTTTCAGCTATGTAATTTCCTTGATGTCAATGGCTGATTAAAAACTCTTACAGAATCTGTCAGGGATATTTTCTTTGCTAAATTTTATTTAGTTGTCATTTCCAAAAGTGACTGTATATTAACTGGTTTAGGTCAAGGGAGGCTTATTTTTAAATTATCCATTTTAAAAATAGACAGCTTTCTTGGTTGAGGTTACCAGTATGCCAGCACCACTGTTCTCTTGTTACAGTTTTATAATGCTCTCATGGAGGTCAATGAATAGACTCAATGGGAGTTGGATTGGGTACATCATGCTCTATTTATTATTGATCAGTCAGGGCAGACATGGATCATCATCAGTGTCTAGCCCCTCAATGGCATCATTCAGATATTTCCTGGGGAAAGGGGGAGATTGTGGTTCCCCTGCCCAGCAGGGACCCTGTTCTGGTCACTGCTTATGCCCTGCCTCTCCCCAAGGATCTCAAGTCTCCTTCAGCCCTTCTCTCTTGCCCACAGAGTGCACAAGTAGTTGCCGATTGGAGTCAGGTTGTTAGAGGATTCCCCTGTGTGCCCTTGCACGGAAACAGATTCCCCATACACCAAGTCACAACCGATTTGGTGCAGGTCAAATTTCAGCAACCATACTGATTTAGTACAGGAACACTGCTTAAAAGTGGTGCGGCCATGGAACTTTGAGCAAGTGCAAAAATTTGTTTGGGGGCGGGTGGCAGGAGCATCCACTAATATGTGCTATTGTAGCCTCTGAATTTAGGCCACCAAACACTGACACACCAGTCACATGGGATCATTTTTGTTATTGTGAGACTATCATTTAGTAATAGGCCTATCCACTACAATTCCACAACTGGCAGACCACACAAACAAAAGCAGAACATGTTCCAACAACCAAAAATTTATATCTGGGAGAATGACTGCCACAGTCCTCTCACCTTCTCCATCTTTGCCACAATAGTGGCAGCAGATTCAAGGAAGGAGCAGATGTTACACTTCCATGTAGCCATCAAAAACCAGCTACAGGGGTTACCATTAAAAAAGGTTCATATTTGTCAGGAGCTTCCACAGAGTGATGCTAAAGAGGACACACTTTGTAGTCACTCCTGGTAAATGGTGACTTCTGAACTATTAGCAGCAGCAGCCGCCGCCTTGTGTCATTAATGCAATATATACTAATCTATCATATTCTAATCACTGAATGAAAGTGTGTTACAACTGATGGGTAATTGACAGTGTTGGACTGTCCTACACAGGGAATGTGTTCTCTGTTGAGCACTGGCTTTGCAAGCAAACATCAGTAGTTCACAGATACTAAGGTCAGAAGGGACCATTATGATTATTTAGTCTGACCCCCTGCACGACGCAGGCCACAGAATCTCACCCACCCACTCCCGTGAAAAAACTCTCACCTATGTCTGAGCTATTGAAGTCCTCAAATTGTGGTTTAAAGACTTCAAGGAGCAGAGAATCCTTCAGCAAGTGACCCGTGCCCCATGCTTCACCTTAGAATGTTGTACATCTTGAATTTAGTAAGGCTTTGATACCATCTCACATGACCTTTGCATAAACAAACTAGGGAAATATAGCCTAGATGAAGCTACTATAAGGTGGATACACAACTAGGTGGAAAACTATTCCCAGAGAGCAGTTATCAGTGCTTCACTGTCAAGCTGGAAAGACATATTGAGTGGGGTCCCACAAGGATCAGTCCTGGCTCCAGTTCTGTTCAATATCTTCATAAATTAGATAATGGCACACTCATATACTTGTAAAGTTTCTGGATGATACTAAGCTGGGAGAGGTGTCAAGTGCTTTGGAGGATACGATTAGAATTCAAAATGATCTGGACAATCTGGAGAAATGGTCTGAAGGAAATAGGATGAAATTCAATAAGTACAAATGCAAAGTATTCCACTTAGGAAAGAACAATCAGTTGCCCCCGGGCTGGGACTGAGGGGTTCAGAGGGCAGGAGGGGGGCTATCGTGGATCATAAGCTAAATATGAGTCAATGGTGCAATACTGTTGCAAAAAAAGTGAACATCA
Organism: Dermochelys coriacea; assembly: GCF_009764565.3. Classification (NCBI taxonomy): domain Eukaryota; kingdom Metazoa; phylum Chordata; order Testudines; family Dermochelyidae; genus Dermochelys; species Dermochelys coriacea. The sequence goes on from NC_050069.1 coordinate 202,247,620, forward strand.
TTCTGGGATGTATTAGCAGGAGTGTTGTGAGCAAGACACAAGAAGTAATTCTTCCGCTGTACTCTGCGCTAAGACAAGACTTCAACTGGAGTATTGTGTCCAGTTCTCGTTGCCATGTTTCAGGAAGGAATATTTATTATTTAAGTTCCTTCCTGTCCTACACTTCTATGATTCTATGTTACCTTACTGTGTTAAATGTATATAAATTGCTACTATTCTACAAACTGGTGCTGCTGCCTACACTAAACTGCCCATTATAGCTCACATATAGCACAAGGAATAGACTACACCAACAAAAATAGGTCATTCCCTTATGAACAGAAAGTTATGTCAGGACTATGCCTGCCAAAGGCCAGTACAGAATAAAAATCTAAATCTAAAAGTCTAAATAGGAGGCCCAGATTCAAATGCCTTCCAATTCTGAATCTCAACCTGGTCATTTGCCACTAGTATCAGGAAGCTTGGACTCACTCTTGAAATAGTTTTCTGTGGGCAATCACCTAAAGAAAAGCAACAACAGGTCCTCACTCTTATACACATAGCCACAACATGGCTAGGAAACTGTATCGCCAAAAGCCTCCTTGCTTTTCTTTATGAACCTGCAAAGAAACAGATTTCCCCCCCCCCCAACGTTCATTGACGTGAATTAGGTGCTCATGTGCCACTTACATCCTTGGAGACTGAAGGCTTCTCTTTATCCCCAGAACAGTTAGAGATCATACAAGTTTTGCAGTCCTGTCAACATCCCTGAATTCCTGGAGGGGAGAGACCCTTTTTTTATGTGATAGGGCAGTTCTGTTTATATAATCTTTTCAACCGTTGCTGAGACTGCACACAAGAATGCCAGTTACTGATACTTGTGATATTAGCACCTATTTCTAGTTGTAAATATGTCCTGAGAATGGATAAATTTTGTTCCTGTATCTATTGTTCTAATTAGAAGTCTCCTCTAAGGATACATTTATTTTGCAGATTTCTTTGCAACCTGTGTCATTAGAATCTGGACTGAAGACAAGGTCACCCCCACATTGCTGCTTCAGCACATTGCCATGTAGTTTCAAATTTATCTGCTGTACAGCAGAAAGTTTGGCAATTCCATTAGTACATTCTCAGAATAAGGAATGTAAATAAATTAGAAAATAACAAAGTATATCTCTTCTAAAGATATGAGTAACATGAACGGGAAATAAGATGCAACTAGCTTTCTTGATGTCATGACACTGTCTACTTCTTGTTAGAGTCAACTGATACAGTGTTTATAAAAATAATATTATCAACTGAGGTAAAGTTAAATCAGAAATACCCTGCTCTTGTTAGTCAGTTGCTCCCAAGGAAGCAGTTAAATACTGAATTTTATTCAGACATTATACAGTTTTTCTACAGTTACTAGCCTTTTTTTTAAATTCCATTCTTATCTTAAACATTGCAAAGTAGACGTTTGCAAAGCCTTTTTGTTATTAAATTTTTGGTGTATTTAATTCCTGATCTTATTTTCAAAAAAACATTGAGGGGCCCATTCTGGCCTCCACTCGAGCCCCTATTCATCACTGCAGCAGCTATAGGCGCAGGCAAGAATTCCCCCCCAGTGTAGGAGCCAGCTAGGATCAAGGTAATCAAGCTTATGTTGCACATTCCTTATAAACTCCTGTAATGACATACGGAAGAACTAAACTGATTTTTAAAGATTTATTAATCTAATCTGGGACCACAAACATGAAAATGATTTAGCCTAGATCCTGCCAAGAATTTTGCATATGCTTAATCTTTATGCTCTGTGAGTAGTCCCATTGAAGGCAACAGGGCTACTCAGAATGTGTAAAATGAAAGCAGGGCCAAAGTTTTCAGTCAGAACTTTTTGGTGAAAAATGCAGATTTGAGACACCAAAAACATTTCAGAAATTCATGTCAATTTTATCAAATTACATCAGTCCAAACAATTTTTTTAAATGGAAACAACATATTTCATGGTGACTTTTTTTTTTAAACAAAATGTTTTGATTTGTTTGAAATGGCATTTCATTTTAAAACATGTGCATAATTCTCTTTTGCACTGGGGCCTTTATCGTAATAAAATGGTTACTACCTGTTGTAACTACACAGGAAAATTACAGTTGTTTGGGTTCCCCTACTGGTATATCTTTAGGCCTTAACATGTTAAGATTTCCTTAGAGTTTCATCTTAACTGTGAAGTTCCTAGGTTGATTTGAAGAATAATTATAATTTATAAAGGTCTCCAAAAAGGATTCATAACAAGAATGGCAACTGACTTGTCTCTGCTCTATAGGGTTGATGCTATGATACAAGGATATCCAGCTTTCAGACCCCAGAGACTACCTGCAGGACATAATCCCATAATGGATGCTGAACATCTACAACTCTGAATCCACTGCCAGGGATAGGTCAGTCAATGGGATTCGATCTAAGAGGGGCTGGTGGTAGAAGGACTATACATGTTGCACGCTTTGCCTTGACAAAAAAACAAAAAAAACAAACAAGAGAAGGAAAAGGCTAATCCCTAAAAGGCTACCTTCTGCAACTAGCAGTACCTCTGTAAGAGAAGGAACCTCAATGAGACAAGTAGCTATTTTTATTTTCTTTTTTCCTGAACTAGAACTGAAAAACATTTCTAAATATGCTCTACAGATCCACCTTCTCAAATCAATAACCTCTCCCCAGATATCATTCTAGTCACCACTTGCCCTTCTCTGTAGCTTGTACCATGTGTTTCTATTTGGAATGACTGGATACAGGATGACTTTAAAACCATCGTCTTACTATACGATTTATATTTGGAGCATGTCTGTCTTTTGGGAGTCTGGACAAATATGGAACAAGTAGGTGTTATGTGCTGGTTTATGAGTTTCATGAAGCATTTTTCTCCTTTATACGACCAGAGGGATTATGGGAATTTAAGTTAATTTTGAAGCCTGAAAAATTGCTAATCTCTGCAATGGCATTGCCCATTGTTCTTGCTGTAAATTAGGATTCTGCCTGAGTTTACAAAAGAATGGATTTACTTTGAGAGGAGCCAGCATCCAGTTCCTATTTCTGAGCAAATAATGCTGCACATTTCAGTTCTCTGTAATGTTTGCCTTGTTATTCAGAAATTAAAGTTTCATTTTTATGTATAATGGGCTTTTCCCCTATCTTTTTATTAGTTCCAAAATAGCCTTCACTATGTGAATCAGAGCACTACAGCTTGTCAGAGTCTCTACGCCTTGTCAGATAAAGGCTAGACATATGAACTTTCACCATTCATTCTCATGGGGAGGAGGGAGCAGGGTGTTAGCAGGGGGTTTGTGACCATTTAAATGTTATTTCTAGACATGTAGCCAAAATAGAATGAGAGTTTATATCCTTAAACTGTAATCTTAGAGGGTCTAGTTTGAGGTTTAGAATTTGAGAACTTATAACAAACAGTGAACAGACAACCCCTTCACTTGAGATGAGATGACTACACCAGCTGAGGACTTGGGTCAAAAGTGAAAACAAGGACACACACTTTTTTGAAAAGGGTTGCTAATCTTTCAACAGTTGTCATCCTCACAAACCAGGGCAGTGGGGTTTAGCAGTTAAGGAACTAGACAGTGTCTGGAGACCTGGGTTCTGTTCCTGGCTCTGTCAGGTGACCTGTAGTGTAACTTAGAGCCAGGCATTTCATCTGTTCCTTTTGTAATTTTTGTCTTCTATACTTATTATAAGCTTGTCAGGGAAGGGACTCTGTACAATGATGCTCTGATATTTGTTGTGGCCTCTAGGCACTACTGTAATACCAATATCTAATCATATAGGTTATATTAGAGATAGTGCAAGTTACTTCCAAAACAGTGCATGAATAGAAGAGCAGCAAATACCATTATGCATTAACAAACTACCCAGTCTCCATGGGAATTGTAATGTGAAAACAAGTTGTAAAATTGGAGATGCCAAATCCAATTTGAAAACAAACTTTTTTTAGGTTTCTAATGCATTACCGATGAGAACTGTTTTAAGTTGACAGTAATTAAGTAACTATCTTAATGGTATACTTCAAGACACCATCTTGGACAACAGAGAAAATGCAGTATCAGATGTTAAAATGTATACTCAAATTTCTGCAAGTATCTGACTGGATATTTTAGTGGTGACCAAAGTAACCTTAGTTACTGACCATTACCACAAAATGACAATAGATTGGAAAATGTTGACTTTTAAATGGTGACCATTCTATCACACAAAAGAATAATGTCTAAGGAGTAAAGAGGGTGAAATCCTGGCACCAGTGATGTCAATGACAAAACTCCTGTTGACTTCAGTGGGGCCAGGATTTCACACAAGGGGTATGGGGTGAAATACTTGTTAGATGGAAAACTAGCTCAAAAGCGGGAAAAAGAATTTAACTCTAGATCAGAATTTCTTCCCACCAAAATACATTGAAGGAATGGTCTGGGTGGAAGGAGGAGAACTGGGAGAGGATGTTGTCATGGAAGCACAGGGTCAATACAATGTTGATGAGGGGGGATAAACAACAATGTCAAAAACAGTAGAGATATCCAGTTGGATATGGATTGAGTAGAAACACTTTATGATTAATAAACCTTCAATTTAGAAGAGCATAACATTTGGTTGCCTCCATTTCTGGAAGTGAACAGGACCAAAAATTACATATAAGAGAGTAGCAGGTTCTGAGTCAAGTTTCTCAAATTCATAACCCTGTCAGGCTCATTATTCCAATTTCAGAATAGCCACTCTGATTGCACAGGAGTGGTAGAGCTGATTCTCAGCTGAATAAAGATAGTGTGGATAGAATGATACAAATCTAAGCAACAGGGATCACAGAGATAAATCCTGAGACATAAATAGCTGCTGGTTTGACTCTTCACCTCCAGGTGGAAGAAAGCTTTTGCATGTACGTCTAACAACATGCATAATCTCAGTTTTATTAAATGCTAGAAGACTAAATTCAAACAAAACCAACAATCTTATTATTCTGAGCTCCACATAGTCTCAAACATGAAAAAAAAACCAAATCTGTTTTTAGGCATTTACTTTTGATGACACTTTCTTGCCTGAAGTTAAACTGGAAATAAATAAATAAATATGTAATATATATCGCAAAAAGAAAAGGAGTACTTGTGGCACCTTAGAGACTAACAAATTTATTAGAGCATAAGCTTTCATGAGCTACAGCTCACTTCATCGGATGCATCTAATAAATTTGTTAGTCTCTAAGGTGCCACAAGTACTCCTTTTCTTTTTTCTTTTTGCGAATACAGACCAACACGGCTGCTACTATGAAACATGTAATATATATGTAATCTTACTCACTTCCATTTGTGTTTAAATAGTGCAATTTAGAATAACTTCAAACGTGAGCAAAAACTGGAACTGTGCTGGGAATTTGCAAAGATTACTATTTTTACATGGGAAGTTGCTATATTGTAAGACTTGCTGATGTTTCTGGATCAATGTTTACAGCATGGCATTATATCTTCGCTGTTTCTAACCTGTGTCACATAAGTCCTTACTTTGGATTCACGTCCTTGTGTGCACTCAACCTGAGTTTTGGTTCCTAATATAAGCTAATGCTGTATTTAAGAGTGTGACCTACAGGCACCATTGAGATAAAGAGCCCAATGTATGATCTAACATAAGGCATGAGCCAAAGCTCAATGGTGTAAATGGAAAGCCTCTCATTGACTTCAGAAACCTCATTGTATTCCTTATGTATCAATCACAATGTATAAATAATGTGAACTGTAACATTATTGGCAGCTTTCCTGTTCAAGTCTCAGTACATGTCCAGTTTTCCTGGCTGATTGAAGCTATTTTGAATTACACCTTTTAAATGGGTACTTGTGGCACCTTAGAGACTAACAAATTTATTTGAGCATAAGCTTTCATGAGCTACAGCTCACTTCATCGGATGCATTCAGTGGACACTGTAGCTCATGAAAAATTATGCTCAAATAAATTTGTTAGTCTCTAAGGTGCCACAAGTACTCCTTTTCTTTTTTGTGAATATAGACTAACACAGCTGCTACTCTGAAACTTTTTGAATGGTGTCACTAAGACAAAAAATACATTTTTTCCAGTGTTTCTGGTTTACCATGAAGAAAGAAAAACACATAGGATAAACTTTTCAAAAGCAAGTGTCAAAATGCTTGTTTGCCATCAGATACTTTTCACACTGAGCTGGTACACAGCAGCACTAGCACCTTTCAGGTGGTCCCATTTGTCTCTGCAAAATTACAGGTTTCTTTAAAAAAATAAAAATTAAGTTTTGAATACTTGTGACTGTAAACATAAGCTTCTAAATGTGAGCCAATGCAGTATTTCTATAAAAAAGCCAATAGAAACAGTAACTCTAAAAAAAGGTGTGAAATGCACCCAGTCAACTACTGTGCTACTCAGAAGCCTAACTGTGAAAATACTAACCATTAGTATTGTTAATATCAGTTTAGGAGAAACACCCATTTATTCAGGGAGTGTAGGTGGAGTTTAAATGGAGTACCACCATTCCTACCCCACCTCACCTGACTGTTGGGGGAAAAAAAAACCCACATTGGAATATAGTAAAATTCCAGTTCTTCCAATGCCCTTTGTGCAAAAACTCTATCCAGCCTCCCCTCCCCCTACACACACGCACACACACAAACACAGCCCTATGTTAGTTAAGCAGTCACTAATAACTTCTCAGTTTGACTCTTAGTACTAATCAATAGTTCTGTATTTGTACAGCAGGGATGAGAGATTATCCACAGATCATTTTGGTAGCAACCACCCCTTGGCAAGACAATGTCTAAAAGAAAGAGCTGTCCTGGATCTAAAGCAGACACTACAGATTATAGGGGACCTAGAAAAAGTTATGAACGTTGCACAGGGATCCAATATCGGTAACACCAACATCTGTGATATCTGGGAGATGAGACAAGTTGCAGAGTCTTGCTGCATCCACAGACACCAATACTGGGGTGGGAAAAAGGAAACCCAAGCACATGTGCCAGGGTGAGGCCCCACATAAAGTGGTGTACATGAAATCTTTAGAAAAGTCACATGAAAGGTGCACCAACAACCAGGCTCATGCTTAAAGAGGAGGCAAAACACTGCCACAAAGAGCTGAATGGCAAAGAGGCATTTTTTTACTGCCAGAGATGGCTGGTCCAAATTAGCACTTCTTTTGATCTGAAAACCTGGTTATCCAAAAGTTTCAGATGTCCCCTAGAGCATTTGGATAAATGGGAGGATACTGCAGTTACTTTATCTGGAACATAAATTCTTGTCTTGGGGATGAGAGGTTTCCCAAAATTGGCTAGATGAGAGGAGGATCCTAAAATTTTCTTATGTTAATGTGGAACCCTGGCATGGAAAAGGCTGAGATCAGCATTTAACCTCAGGTTACAAGCATATACAGTCAAAAGGCAAGTGCTTAAAAGTTGTTTTCATGTAACTGGAATGTAATGGCGTTCCATTAAGTCAAATGGAATTGTAGACACCCAATAACCATATGATGAGAGCCCAACTAATAGCACACTTGAGAGTGGTCTTGGTCAGAGACAGATTAAGGCAGTCTGAGGCCTAAGGCACATCAAGAGACAAGGTGCCCTGTGTCTGTACCCCCTACAGCCCAGTCCCCCACATCCAATTGGAATGGTAGTAGTAGGGAGGCCCAGAGATATTGGGGCAGTACCATGGAGCCCTGGATTAGCAAAAGTGGTCATGGGGAGGGGGGTCCACAATTTTCAGAGGATTAAAAACTACTCAGGATAGTTAAGTCCAAAGCAAACTGTGAAGAGTTACAAAGGGATCTCACAAAACTGGGTATCTGGGAAATAAAATGGCAGCTGAAATTCAATGTTGATAAATGCAAAGTAATGCACATTGGAAAACATAATCCCAGCTATACATATAAAATAATGGGGTCTACATTAGCTGTTACCACTCAAGAAAGATCTTGGAGTCATTGTGGATAGTTCTCTGAAAACATCCACTCAATGTGCAGTGGTAGTCAAAAAAGCTAACAGAATATTGGGACTCATTAGGAAAGGGATAGATAATAAGACAGAAAATATCATATTGCCTCTATATGAATCCATGGTTTGCCCACATCTTGAATACTGCATGCAGATGTGGTTACCCCATCTCAAAAAAAAGATATGACTGGGGGTATGGAAAAGCTTCCATTTGAGGAGCGATTAATAAGACTGGGAAAAGAGACAACGAAGGGAGGATATGATAGAGGTCTATAAAATCATGACTGGTGTGGAGAAAGTGTTACTTTACTTCTGATAACACAAGAACTGGGATCTCCAAATGAAATCAATAGGCAGCAGGTTTAAGACAAACAAAAGAAGGTATTTCTTCATACAATGCACAGTGAACCTGTGGAACTCTTTGCCAGAGGACGTTGTAAAGGCCAAGATTATAAAAGAGTTCAAAAAAGAACTAGATGAGGTCCTGGAGGATAGGTCCATCAATGGCCATTAGCCAGGAAGGGCAGAGATGGTGTCCCTAGCATTTGTTTGCCAGAAGCTGGGAATGGATCACTATTACTTGCTCTGTTCATTCCCTGTGAAGCACCTGACATTGGCTACAATTGAATGACAGGACACTGGGCTAGATGGATCTTTGATCTGACCCAGTATGGCCGTTCTTATGCACAATACTTAATGCAGCAGTTGGGATGCGTCTGCTTGACTACACAGGACAGGCCCAGTGCACTCTTGTACCAAGAACAGTGAGTGGATTTTGCAGCTGACACAGTGAGATGCATGGGCAGTTCTCCCTCTCAGAGGGAGACTTTTGAACTAACAGCAGACTCATGACTGTACTGGTTCATCTTTTCAAGCTTTTCTTCACAACCAAGAGGGCTAAACTCTTATTTTCTACAAAAGAAAGTTGGGAGTCTGATGTAATCACATTGCTCTTGGAGTTAGGGCCTCAGTGCTCTGATGCGGTTGTCAGGTTGTTGAAGTCCTACTTTAGAGCACCCTGCTTGTGCAAACTGTCCAGAACGATAGTCTGGGGCACTGAGCAAGTGTCCTCACAAAGACTATGTGTCTAGAATAGTTCTCATCTTAAATGACAGTTGTGAATAGTACACAGAACTGTTACATTTTATTCTGGTGGGATAGTGCCTAAGATGCCCCAAAGGCAGAGCCACCATGTGTTATTTATGGTCATTTGAGAGGCAATACAATGCACTCAGCATTACAATAGCAATTCAGGACTTGTATTCATTAGTCCAGTGGCATCAGGGGGACCATATTGGCAACTGGCCAAGAGTTACACCAAATTTGTATTAAAACAACAACCACCCTTGTCCTCAGGAAAAAAAAAAAAATCACAGAATATACCATGAAAACCACATGTGCCAGCATACAGTAGCCTATCTCATTCTGGTGCTTTGTATGCTGGGACACAATCTCTATCAGTCACATATCATTTATTAAAAGGTGAGAGTGGCTGCTAGCTGCATTGCAATATAATGATCCTCATATTTTAAACTGATATAGCCCATCATATAAGAGGATATCAAAGCGCTTTATGGACATTAGTTATTCATACCCCTCAACCCACAAAATGAAGTAGCTGAATTATTATTACATTCCTTATGTAGGACTCTGTGTGCCTGATTTGGCCCCTGGAGTCCACATAGACCAACTTAGGCATTAATTTGACAGAGATTTTGCTCCAGGAAGGATGCTGTTTCTCTATATTTGCTTTCAGAGAAAAGCAAACTATATTTATTTTTTATTCTGAATCTCTCCTAAAGGGGGATGAAACATCAAAAAGACAAATGGCATGGGAGCTGGAAACAGCACATATTTTATGTTTAAAATGTAGTTCTCTGTGTGTCTCTTTAGTTCTAAAACATGAGGTCTGAGAAACATAGAACATCAATGTTTATCTTGAATCTCTGCCTTTGTTTTGGATTTAAAAAAAAAAAAAAAACCACCACAAGACCCAGGCCAAAGACAATACTAAACATCTACCTATGAGGTCACTGGTCTGCAATTTGTTGCGATGACAGATCCAATATTGTGCTAGGGGAACAGTCAGGATGGCTGTTAATGCACTATTACAGGCACGGTTGGGAAATTGGCTGAGCACCATGTCACTGCAAGAAGTGGAGCTTATTACACGGGTCCAGGAGAGACATAACTTGTGGGTTGGATGGCTATATGGGGAGAACATTTGAATTGATTTTTATAATAATGTAAGCCAGCTGTAGCATTAAACTTAAAAATGTTGTTATACAATAGTAACAGTTTAACTGGCAAGGTCACAATATAATACTAGAATAACTATCTGTGATGCACCAATCTTTCTATACCCTTTTTTTTTTTTTTTAAACTTGGTGTATCATTTAAAACGCAGACCACACTGACAAGGTGTCAGTCTACAGCAGACACATCTCAGGAAGTGTTCTGGAGAGATACATCATTAGGAATTTTGCATAATGACAGGTTTCAGAGTAGCAGCCGTGTTAGTCTGTATTCGCAAAAAGAAAAGGAGTACTTGTGGCACCTTAGAGACTAACAAATTTATTAGAGCATAAGCTTTCGTGAGCTACAGCTCACTCCGATGAAGTTTATCATTAGGAATTGTATACACTTTGGGCTTGTTCCTGTTCAGAAAACATTATGGCAGGGGTGCCGGAACAATTTATTTAGTGGGGATGCTGAGAGCCATTGAACCAAACTGTAAACTTTGTATATAATGGAAAACCACTTCAAGCCAGGGTGTGCTGCAGCACCCCCTACACCGCTAGTTCCAGCATCTATGCATAGTGGTGGGTATTTTAAATATACATAGGTGGAGGGACGTTCTCCATGTGCAGTACTCCTATTTAGTGGGTAGACTTAGAGACCCACACATGGAAGCCTTGCAGGAGCAGGTCCATTATCTCAAGTGAAAGAAAATCATTTCCTTAAAACAAACATGGTGTCCGTCACTGAAAATACAGTTCTCAAGGGCCACATGGGAGATCTCATCTAGCACCTTATGTTGCACCTATAGAGATTCTGAAGCTTCAATCATTACATTTCTTTCTGGATCATCTACAATTTTTAAAAAGCAAGGTTTTAAAATCATGTTTCTGTTGAGAAAATATTCCTCCAGTATAATTTGCAAAGCCACAAGCTATATCACAGGGACCAGATTCTGAGATTTGTTCTTGTCCAATAGTTGGTAATCATGCAAAGAATTGCCAAAAATTATTTTGGGAAAATAAATACAAAGTGCTAAACAAAACAAAAAACAAAACACCTTGAGAAGGTGAGGAATCATATAGATTTAAGGACAGGGACAGAAATGGAACAGTTGGGGAAGGAGGGAGTGGGAGGAATGTCATGGGGGAAAGAGATGAAAAATGGATTATGAACTAGACTATTAATGGCATCATTACATTAATGTGTGTCAGGGCCATAAATAATTTCAGAGGTAATGGTCACTGAGTAAAAAGCAGACTATTTGGGATACTTGTTATTGGATCAACAAATAAACTGGTTTGAACAGGAACACACTAACCAGTAGGCAGTTACAGGGCTGGTCTTTTAAAATTACTCCTATTTCGAAGTGTGAATTCTTCAGCATATACTGCATTGGAGAAAAAGTATGATTAACTCTATAACCCAGTGCTTAGTATTTCATCTTGGAAGACCCAGACTCCTACCCTGCTCCAATGATTATTTAATTAGTTTATATAAAGTGGAATAGCTGTAACAAGAAAGAGACCCTGTCCTATAGTTTGGCTTCCCTGCTCTTCTGTTGTAGTCATCAGAACCCTGCCAGAGCAGCTGTGGACAGTAGCTAGGCCTTGTCTATTTGTACTTAGTTAATAAACATAGTTATATGGAATCCAGCTGTGCCTGTGTGGGCTTTCCCATAGTCTTAATGTTGAGCAGAGAGTAAGGCCATAACAATCTGAAAGAATATCACCTGGCTGATAGTTTAGCACTTTCCGACAGAGAAGGAAAATGGCACACACTGCTGAGGAGCTACGTAACAACAGAGAGTAAAGGGCTGCATGGGGGACCAGAGCAACACAGAGCTACAGGATTTGGCAGCAGTATAGGGTAAAGGAGATCTAGTAAATCAAATGGTTTAAGACCCTGATATGTTTAGTAGGTTTTACCCACTGTATCAGTAAAACTAGTGTACAACACTGAGTGACCATTGTTTTCCACCATTACTGTAAATTAATCCTGCTCTATGCTGGCAATAAAGTAGTTACAGTTCTAAAAGCTGCCTAAATATTGTCTGCAGGATGGCTTCTAGTACTTTCTCCATTGCAGCTGAACTGATGGTAGCACTGGTGAAGTTTTTGTTTTTTTTAATTTCCACAAGGCCATGTTTGTGTCCACACCTAAATAAAAGCTGCCAGAGGGCAGCCCCTCCTCAAGCAGTCTACAACATGGCATGTGGATCTGCCTCAGTTTCCTTTTCATATAGCCCATCCAAAGGAACACTGTCTTTCACATCAGCAATTTAAACTCTAAAGTGCCAGAGCCCACAGATCCCTCACAGTAAAGATAGCTCCTCTCAAACACCCACAGAAAAACAAGGTTGCAATGCAGGAGCATTTCAGCCCTATTCAAAGGTCACCATTCCCAGGCTGCCCATAGGAGCGTTAACCGTTCAGTTCCAGTTCCTTTAGCCCCATTTGAGGGTCCCACTCTCCAGGCCTTCTACCTGAGGTTTCCAAGACTTGCTTCTCTCCCAGAAGTCATTTTCTGTAGCCTCATGTCAGTGGTCCCATGGGCGGCTCCCCTAAGCCTCCTCACCTGTAAGTCCTACCCCTGCTTTCCCAGGCTCCTCCCACAGCCCTCCACTTGCAGTGTTACATTTCCCAGGCCTCTTTGCGTGCAAGTCCTACCACTGCTTCACAGATCTTCGCTCTAGAGTCAACCCCTTGCTTCTGGTCCCAGCTTATACTGACCATGCTGGTTCATCACCTGTTCTTAGGGGCCACTGCACAAGCCTTCCTGCAATTTAGCAACATTCCCCAGCTCAAGCCAGTCCTTTAACAGTTTTCCTCGGAACTGGTCACTGTATTCCAACTAGTTTCCTGCTCCTCCCTCAAGCAATTCTCAGCTGCTCCTTCTGTCTCACCTCTATTCTCAGACAGCTCTCAGCTGCCCTTCTTGACTCTCCACTCAAGCAGCTCTGCTTGTCACGTGGCCCTTTCCTGTCTTCCTTTTGATATGGCCCAGGTGCCTTCACTTCAACCCAACTGGGAGACAGCTGATGAGTCACAGGTGCACCGGCATCCACTTCTTCTTAAAGGGGCCAGTCACAAATAGATGATGTGTGGGTTTTACATCAATTGATTTCACACTGCTCTGTGCATGCATGCGTGCGTGCGTGCGCGCGCCATGTTCTGAAGTGAGGGCTAAATGAGAGTATGATGCTTTTGAACTCATTGAGCCATTTAAAAACCAGACATCCATCATTGACAGACAAACCTGAGGATTTTTTTTTTCACCCAGAGGCAACTTGAAGCCTTTCGGAAGAAAAAAAACAACCAAAAAAACCCAACAAGACCTGATTACTGAAACTGGCAATGTCAAACACATACACCCTTCAGGCAGCTAACTTGATATCTCTGCAAATCACATGCCAGTGTAAGGCACATGCCACTGCAGAAAGGCTTATCCCTGCCTGTGGAATAGATGTGGCTTCAAAAGCAATGCAGCCTGAAGCAGCTACCAAACGGAGGCAGTGGCTTTGTCAGCTAATATTGTTTCACACAGCATTAGTGACATGACTGAAAGCAACTGTTTTTAAAACTCAGGCAAAGCTGCTATTTAGCCATTCAACTTGATGAGTCAAATGGTGTCTGTGGGGTTGCACAGCAGCAAATCTTTGTGAGGTACGTTTATTGAAGAAACTGTGCCAGGCTGCGCAACAGGAAGATAAGTATTCATGCCATTTCAGGAGGCAGGGAAAGGTTTCCATATTCTGTGGGAGTAGCATATTGCAATCTGCAGAGATGGTGCCCAGACTGTGACAGGTAAGCCCAGTGAAAATTGTGCTTCATGCTTCAGAGCTTTCCTGGGTTTTTTCACTACCAAGCTTTTGTGCATATGAGTAACTTGACATACGCAAGTGATCCCATTACTGACATAAATGAGTGTTTGCAGGATTGGGGCCTAAGACAGTGTGATTGATGGACCCAAGGCCCCATTGCACTCTGGAGAGATGGGCATAAGCGAATCTAATTTGCTAGTGGCATGTTTCCCCTTTGACCTATTGCTACCGTTTTAACTGAAATCATTGCGCCTTAAGTAATACCTCTTTAAATCAACACACCTATCTCTGATGTAGCACTTTTCATCAGTAGATCTCAGAATACTTCATAATCTTTATCCTCAAATGTGTGTGAGGCATGGACCTATTATCCCCATTTTACAGATAGGGAACTGAGGTACAGCAAATCTAAGTAGCTTACCCAAGGTCAGATGAGAAGTATGTGGCAGAGCAGGGAAGCAAATGTGTTCTCCCAGTCCTAGACTAGTGCTGGAACACCTGGACAATAATCCTTCTTTTGGGAAAACCTACTGTTACACACACACTCTGAGAGTGGCATATACTTTCCATCATTTTTTGCGTCTTTAAAAATATCAGCGGTCATTGGTTAATTATCTTTTTAATAATTGTTCATATTATTTTTGTTAATGTTTGAAGAAGAGAGTCCCCAGCGCCCCCCTCCCCCCCAAGTCCATCTTCATCTCCAGGCTCCTGAAGTGAACTCTGAGCACAACATTGCATTTGTGTCATCAAAATCATTTCTGTGGCAAGAAGCTGCTGTGTCCAAGCAGAGAATTATGAATTCTCTGCCACAGGAGAAGGTGGGTAGGTGTGAAGCAGAAAGGTCTTTGAGCACAAATTTTGGAACCAGTGAGGGGAAATAGGTGATGTGATACAGTAACTTTTTATGTGGCAATTCAAAGTCAGGGTTGGTGTCCGAGGACTGGTAAGCACTAGTTGCAGATAGTGGTGTTGTGCTTCCCAATTTCGTATTTTTTTTTATTTTGCCTCTTTTTTCCATTATTTTTGGTGAGTGTTTTTTGCCAATTTTGATTTGCTTCACATGTAATGTCAATTTACTGAGCTGCAGGAAAAAAATACTAAGTTCTACTCTGATATATTAAAGGTACTTATGCTGTGCCCTGATTTGGGTCCAAGTCTGTGATCACCTACCTCTGTTATGCTCACAGATCTTGCTGTCAAGCCTGCACCACTGATGTATTCTGCTCTGATGCTTTCATAACTAGGCGCACATGTTCTGCATCGTCTCACATATATTAGTGCATCCATAATGAAGCCAAAAGGAGGGAGAAGAACAAAGAAAATCAGCATAATTTGCTCTTTATTCTCCTTTCCTGAGTTTGGCCCTATGTAAAAACCCCTTTTGACTATTGTTTAGTTTTCCATGAGTGGTCCCAGGAGCCCAAAGGGGGTCAGGCCCTTGTCTTGGTAAGAAGCTGGACCAGAGCTGTGAGAAAATGTTCAGATACAAAGCAAAGTGGAGAATGTTGGCCTTTTTCCAGGTCCATGTTGAACGTAATGGTTCCAAGGCACTTTGCTACACATTTCTAAATGTCTTTGCAGTAGCAAGAATAGCTTTTGCAGTAAAAAATCTGACAAGTAGCTCTTTCCAAGCTACGGGAAAACTAAATAATGGCAAGCTCATAGAAATGGAATCCTTCTCTTGCAGTGGGAGGCCTTACATCACTACCTTACATCTGTCTTCTTACATCTTGTCTTCACTGCAGACTCAGCTTGAGTTAAACTGTGGGTTTTTTTTCCCTTAACATGCTCTACATCCACACATCTCCCTCTGTGCTACCCAGTGAGTAAGCCACCATGCCCAAGGTATAGAACACATCTTAACATAGCTTATCTCACATATTGCTAACCCGAGATCACTGGAGTGAAAATGTGCACCCCTGGCCAATCCCCAGAATCTTTGCATATGTCTTCCAATCTGGACCCCCCAACATGAGCCGTGGTTTCACCTTGACATTCCTATGTCCTACAACCTGTCCCTAACAATGTCTGGGGGAGTCATGGGTCAATGTTTCAGCTTTGGAACCTCACTCCATCAGCAGTATCAACTGCACTGTACACCTGCTCCAATGCAGGAAAAAGAGAACAAATGAACCAGTGATTTGGAGTTTCCTTTTTATTGCCATGGTTTTATGTTTTTATTTATCTTACATTTGCACACCTTTGAACTCTGTTTAGTCAGATGACATACCCACATTTTTAACATAAATGAATTTCAGTGACGGTGAAGAAGAAGGAATCTTTATTTCTTTAATGCATGGATAAGCACTACATATGTTTTCCAGGCAACAGCCCAATGTGCCATACAACCCCATAAATCAGTTCCAGTGTATTCCCCATGCAGCTCGAGAAGGTGAGCATCAAGGCATCCATTATGGGCTTCACTTTCATAGATCCAGGGCCACTAATAGGTGCATTTGGTGGTTGTCTGTTAGCATACCCCACTCCTGCACCCCAACCCCCAATTTTGTGAGCATTCATGGTCTGCCATACAATTTCCACACCCAGATGTGGCCCTCATGCCAAAAAGTTTGCCCACCCCTGCTCTAAACCAATGGGAGAGAGCTGCCTCTTGGCACAGATAATCTACTTCCCCAAGAGGCGATAGATATGTAGATCGGATAAGCTCTCCCGCCAACCTAGCGCTGTCTAAATGGGAGGTTAGCTTGGTATAACTATGTTACTCAGTGGTATGGTAACTATGTTACTCAGAGGTTTTCACACCCCTGAGCCACATAGTTATACCGACATAGGTCTGTAGTGTAGTCCAGACCATAGTCTGTCAGCTAGTTGTGCAGACACCATATAGTACTTTAATCTAGACCGCATTTCCCTATGACTTATGAGTGACTCAGTGGGTTGTGGAGCTATGACACTCAGGATTTGTACCCAGATACCGGTATTGCTAATCATGGCCAAATACAGTGGCAATGCAGGTGTGGGGTATGACAGCAGTATGCTTATTTAGGCAATGTGTTCACAAAGTAGAGGGTTAGGCTTCCACCCATGACTGCTTAAGCAGTGGTTAGCATGTTATTGATTGCTTCTTGTACTCATCTTGCATGTCCACACTCCATACCTGCTTCTCCCCTCTCTTACCTCAGCGTCAAGCAAGAGTCACCTCTTGCTGGGAATAGAACTACACTGGTATACAAATAAGTGTGAAAGGAGACTCAGGCCCTGTATGGGCATGTAGATACCTCGGACTAAAGTCCTGTATCGACATCTGCTGTGTCCGATGTAAAATGTGAGATGGATTAGTTGGGATAGTCTCATCTTGGGTTGTTCTAAATTCCTGCTCAGCAATATGAAGGGAATCTATCAAAGACTGATGCCATTTTTCCTCTCACTGATCCTGGTTTTATACCAATGTCCCTCTGTTTAAAAGGAGTGTACCAGGGGAGAATCAGGCCCATTAGAGCCAGTTTTTAATTCCAGAAGTGGGTGTGAGCAGGAACACATTTCACTGTAATTTAAGTCAACCACCACTGGGGACCCTGCAACTAACTGAACTTTAATTATTCTACCATTTTGCATGCTCAGACAAGAAGCCTATTCCGTTAAATTTGTCCTTGGGTGTTGTGCTTATTTCAGTATGTGCCTAATATATCAAGAGTGAAGACAAAAGTGAAAAAGAAAAAAAAATCTCCAACAACAATGGTGGTTTCTTGGCTCCTTTACTGTAAGATGCATTGGGTTTTGCTATCAGTGCAGCCTGTGAGGTTCTAGTGCATTGAAAATGAAATCTTGATCTCAGTGTACTTATCTTTCAAAACATCAACAGCAGAAACCACAATACGCTGCTACTTTGAATTCCATGTCTTCCACCTCGTTCATGTATGTATTTTTTAGGTGAATGGTATGTTCTGACTTTGAGGGATCACTGCTCCAGTTTTAGTAAAGTGTGGGCAATAAAACACCCCTGCTTGTTACACCAGGAGAGTACAGACAGTGCACCACAGTCACGTTTCGGGATCCAATGACCTGTTCCCACAAGAAAACCGGTGGCGAAAGAGGAGAAAATGTCTGCAAGGGTCACCTTGTGGCTATTTCTCCCCATAGAACAGGCCACAGGGTCAGCCCACAAATCCTACAAGCAGCCTGGGATTCATGGGGGAGAAAGAGAGAGTGAGAATGACTCTATAGCCTGATGAGTAGGAGTCCAAATTTCCACTCCCCCTGCTTTCATGGCTCAGTGGTTAGCACCCCTTTCTGAGAAGTCAAATCCTTTCTCCACAACTTGTGGGGGGGATTGAACTTGTGTCTCCCATATCATCGATGCCCATGGAGCTAAAAGTTACAAGGTGAGCAGCAGCTGCATCTCCTCGAGCAACCATATTTGAATGAAACCCAATGTGGCGGGCGTGCTCAGAGACTGCCTAACAGATTGGGCCCCAAAGGTAAGATAGGCAGAGAAGTGCTTATCCAGTGCCTGGAGTGAGGCAGCCGTGCACATGTCCAGAGGCAGGAATTTAGGTGCCTAGGGAATGTTTGGCCTGAAAATTTAGGCACTGAGTGAGTTTTGGTGCCCACAGGGTTCAGCAGCAGCCAAAGTTTTGTGACTATCACAAAAGTTTTGAGCCTGAAACTGGGACTTAGGCACCTAAATCCCAGACTTAAGTGTCTAAGTCCCCATGTGGATCTAGGCCTAAGTCTAAGACTATCAAAAATAAAAGCCTAAAATTAGATGCCTGCATATATATTAGGTTCCTAAATAAATGGCCTGATTTTCCAAAGTGCTGTTGTAGTCCACACTAAGGGTATGCTACACTGCAATTAAAAACCTGTTGCTGGCCCGTGCCAGCTGACTCGAGTTCATGGGGCTCAGCTTAAAGGGCTGTTTAGTTGCAGTGCAGATGTTCCCTGCAAGGTGGGAGAATCCAAGAGCTCAGGCTGCAGCCTGAGCCCAAACATCTGCACTGCAATTAAACAGCCCCACAGCCCAAGCCCACATCAGCTGGCCAGCTGCGGGTGTCTAATGTCAGGATAGACATACTCTAATAATGTGGCTTTTTCAATACATACAGTAGTTATGTTGACTTCAGTGGGAGCTCCTGAGCGTGCAACCCTTTGGAAAATCAGGCCACTTGAGTAGGTGCTTAAATATGGATTTAGGAACCTGGCAGAAGACTCCTAGATCTTTGAAGAATTTGGCTTAAAACTGTTCCTTAGTTATGAATAGTGTGTTCGGAAATGGACATGTCAAAATTCATCCAGCCTCAGATTGTTTAGACACATTCAAAATTAAATACCACAGCACACACATGCCTGTTTGCCATTACGTTTCCTGCCCACTCAGCCCCCACTTTCCCAGGCTCTTGTCTTTGGAATGAAATCTACTTCATGCACAGAGTCATCCTAGGGGATAATTACCATTACAAATTAAAGAGCTGTAGGAGAGAGGAAAAAGAGGGAGGAGAGAGAAGACAGTGTGTGTTCTCTCTCTACTAAGAAGGTGGGGAAAGAAAACATGTTGAAGCATCATACACTATATATCCAGCTGCACTGAATAGCTTTCCATGACACATTTTTATATTTAACAAAAAAAGTGTTTATTGCAGGTTGATACGGCCTCAGCCTAGTAGAATAGATAGAAATAGAATAGATAGAAACCGGAGCAAGTAAAGAGTAATGGTGGCAACAGTTAAAATAAACAGATATCCCCAAAAAACCCTTCCTAGCTTTTCTCTTTGACTTAGTACTGCTACAGCATTTTACTCATTTTTCCTGCAGATACATTTTAACTTTCTAGGGCAAAAGAGCTGAATCTGGGGATTTGTTATCTTTCTTCTTTTCGATGGAAAACGCATGCTCTCTTGCTCAGAGAAGAAGTGTCTAAAAACAGTGTTGCCCTAGCCCCTCTGCAGAAGCTTGTCTGGGCTGATGTGAGACTCAGTAATGGCAATTTAATAGCTGATTATTACGCTGGTTACTACTAAATCTATACTGTATGATGTTTTTGCTCTAGGAAAACCTCTAAAACATTCCAGATGCCTTTCATAGAATAAAGCATGTTTACAGTCACATATGAAATTGTGGTGTCAGATAGAAACAAAACTTTGCAGTCCTTTCTAAAGGCTTGAGGCACAATCCTCAACTCATCACTCAGGCAACACTCCCATAAAACTTCCCATGCCTAAGTGAGAGGTTGGATGATTTGGATCTCTACGTAGGACTTCATTGTCCCCCTCCCTAGCCCATATGTGCGTATGGGGGGTAGTTCCCACAGTGGCACCATTTCCTTTGCAGAGGATGCTCTGTAGGTTGAGGCTCCATGCAAGGGAAGTAAGCAGCAACTAGGAGTCACTGGAGGAAGAGTGGGCAAGCTCAGGGGACACACGTGGTCCTCCCTTCAGCCCCACAGAGCTCAGGCAGAAAAGATAACACAACTTCAGGCTGTATTATCTGTTCCGCTGAGCTCCTCCCCACATGAATGAGCAGCTATGGCAACCAGAGACTGGGAGCTACCAGCATCCATACAGAAGGCCCTGGCTTCTCATGGATGCGCTGGGATTTGTGCAGGAGTAACCTGATTGAAGTCAGTAGTTACACTGGTCAAACACAGACAGAGAGAATCATGCTCACTATAGTCATTATTTCTCTTTAAATTACTGGGTTTGGTAATGTTCAGCCACAGGAGACTACTGCCTATCCTGGTGACCAATATTGTATTGCCCTGCATGCCACTGTCTTTACAGGATCACAGATTCCAAGGCCAGAAGGGACCATTGTGATCATCTAGCCTGACCTCTTGCATAACACAGGCCACATATAAATTCCTCAAAATAATTCCCAGAGGAGATCAATTAGGAAAACATCCAGTATTGATTTAAATATTGTCAGTGATAGAGAATCCACACTGATTCTTGGTAAATTGTTCCCATGGTCAATTACTCTCACTGTTAAACATTTACACCTTATTTCTAGTCTGAGTTTGTCTTGCTTCAACATCTACCTACTGGTTCATGTTATACCTTTCTCTGCAGGACTGAAGAGCCCTTATCAAATATTTGTTCCGCACTTACAGACTGTAATTAAGGTCACCCTTAATGTTCTCTTTGTTAAGCTCTGTAGAAAGGAAGTAAGCAGTGACTAGGAGGGACTGAAGGAAGAGTGGGCACTGGAGGAAGGTTGAGCTCCTTGAGTATCACTATAATGCATGTTTTCAATCCTTTAATCACTGTCAGAGCTCTTCTCTGAATCTTCCAATTTATCAATAATTGTATCCTTGTACTCTGTCACTCTGTGTCAGAATGTTTTTTCTTGTCTTATACTTAGATTGAAGATCTTCAGAGCTGAGATTGTCTTTTCATTCTGTATTTGTGCAGCACCTAGCACAATGGGGTCCTGGTCTGTAACTGGATCTCCTAGGCACTATGATAATACCATAATCATAATTAATGGAAGATAAAGAATTAATAGCCACGAAGATTAAAGTCCTCCATTTATCCATACAACAAATACAGGCAACATCTGTAGAAGCTTCTTTTCTCTGCCATGCCAGCAACTTTACCCCTATCTTGGGGAAACCACCTCTAGAGGGCAGAAGGATAATTCAATCCCTATGTCCACTGAGTCTTTAACACTGAGATGGCCAAAAAGGATGTCAGCTAGTACTATTTGGACCTGGGCAACACTCTGCTGAGAAGTAAACCAACACCGCCAACCTCATTTCACATAAACTGCCAACTAGCCATTGAGCAACCACTTTTACTTTCTCATGATGTGGGTTGAATACAAACCAGCAAGCTAGAGGTGAAAAAGCCAGTGATCAGTCCCATGAGCCATGTGTCCAGTTCTTCTCCTTCCAGATTCTAAAATCCCTTTAACTTGTTTATTGCAAGCATTCTCTTGGCAAGAGGAAAGTTTTGTGGGATTTTTTTTTTTTTTTTTACTTATTACAGTATGTTTTTTCTGGTTCTTTATTATATGTATGGAGGCATTTTCCATGTCATTATGCAATGTAGTTCCTAAATCTCAAATACTATGAAACAAAACCCTGTTGTGTGTCTGTGTGTAGGGAATGTAGAGTAGTTCATTGAATTAATTCATCCATAAAACAAAGCGGCTGGGGGGTGGGGAAAACCCATGATTGCGCCTTTAGAAAATCAAGCCCCAATTCTATCTGTTCAGTGATCTCTTACACGGGAGATTAGCCACAAGAACTTCAACTACTTACATAGATAAGCTCCTATATAACATAAGCAAGAGTATGAGAGCCAGACTGTAGTGTTTCAAACCACTCTGATCTCAATAAAGCACTCCAGGGTGTATTTCACAAGTTCTCTCTTTCTTGGATAGTTTAAGCAACCAGCCCTGACCTTCTGACTTAACACCTGAAATATGGCATCATTTCAACACAATGTCTATGCCAGAGTCCCAGAACACTTAATCTAATGAACCGTACTAGCTATACTACCACTGTTGCTGATGGTCTCCTTCCTGTTTCTCCAGCAAGAAAGATCAGATCCTTGACTCATATTGAGGTACTCAAGTGTGTGTTTGTTTGTTTTTATTTGTAACCATAACATAAAATTAACACTGGAAAACACAACACTGCCTTGAGGTATCACTCAATCCAGGTGCATGGCCTTGCCAGAAAACATCTATTCGTCACTCCAAAATATCTCACAGTTTGACGAATTTTCCCCAGATCACAGGCAAGGTCTGACAGGCCTAGTCTACCCTACAAACTTAGGTTGATGGAAGCTGCCTGACATCAACCTAATAATGGGTGTCTACACTACCAGGTCCCTTCTGCCAACCTAACTCTCCTCTTACGTCGACTTAATTACTCCACCGCCGCGAGAGGCATACCACTTAATTCGATGTTGATGGGTCGACAGAGGGGCAGTGTAGACACAGCATTGTTTAGGTCAACTGGATTGGCCTCTAGGAGGTGTCCCACATGCTCTGCTATGACGGTGTTGGTGATTATTTTCAACTCTGCTGCACAGCAGCCAGGTACACAGGAAACAGCCCCTCCCCTGTTAAAGCCCTGGGAACTTTTGAATTCCCATTTCCTGTTTGATCACCATGGAGAGCTCAGTAACCCAGCTGATCATGGTGAATCAATGTCCCAAATGTGCTCTAGTCTGGAGTACACAGGAGGTGATGATTCTTATTAGTCTGCAGGGAAAAGAGTCTATGCAGGCACAGCTGCCTGACCAACTTAATTACTGGACATGGTTATATGTCAACTTAAATTCAGTTGACTTATCTTTGTAGTATAGACAAGCCCTCAGAAACCTGCCTGGTTCCCTGCCGAAGAAACATAGACATCTACGAAAAGATCGTGCAGGGCATGTGGGAGAAAGGCTACACCAGGGACACACAGCAGGTGTACCAGCAGACCAGAAAGGAGGCAAACAATCGTTCGGGTTCTGCACCACAGACATGCTGCTTCTACAATGAGCTGCATGCGATTCTTGGCTGAATCTCCACCACTACCCCCAAATGCAGCATTGATACCTCACAGGAGTCCCGGGCCAACTGAAGTAACAACCAGGAGGAGGAGGACAGCAAGGGATCCATTCTCCCCAATTCTCATGAGCTATTTTTAAGCCCGGAACAGTCCAGCCAGTCACAGGGAAGGCACCCTGGGTGAGTGTGAAATTCCAAGCAAACTGTAGGAGTTACATGCTCTTATGTTTTATGTTTAATACAAAGAAAAAGTGAGGTGCAGTGGGATCTGCTTCCCAGAGTGCGCTCCAGCTATGCAGAGATTGCCTCTCCTCACCCCCCCCCCCCCGGAAAAGACTGTATGTGCATAGGGATGGCCCGGGAATCCTCCCTCGAGATCTCCAGGAAACTTTCATGTAACCCTTGCAGAAGGTTTCAGGGGAGGGATGCCTTATTTCTTCCACCACGGTAGGACACTTTCCCACTTCACTCCAGTATTAATTCTGCAGCCATCATTGCAGTACACAGCATAGCAGCACAAGGACCAGGTCTGTACCCAGAGGCTAGCAGTCTGGGATTGCAAGTTTCCACAGAGTGATCGCCACTTGCTTCCCCATTGGCAAAGCAGGTCTCATTTTAGTGTTGCTGTGCTTCAGGGCTGGGGAAAGCTCTGCACAAAGTTCCTGGAAAGTGGACATTCAAAAGTTCTGCTCCCACTGCTCGTCATCCCATAACTGCATAACAATGCAATTCTGCCAGTCACTGCTTGTTTCCTGGGTCCAGAAACAGTGCTCCATCGTGTTCAGGTGCTGCACGACTCCCAGCAGCAACTGGGAATTGTTTTGTTCTATGGCTTGCAGCAGAGCTGCTTGAAGGACATGGCAATGTTCTGCACAGCTGCTCCTGTCTCAGCTCTGGAAATATTGCAGGATAAGGTGTGAGGTGTTTGTAATTCTCACAACAGTGCACAGCTGAGTGGCCATGCTTCTTGACCTATGGTGTATGCACGGTTAGCCAGGCTTTTGAAAACAGGTGTGAAAAAGTATGGGTTGTTTGCAATGGATATCAAAGTAGGTTGGGAGGGAGGGAGGAAACTGCATCGTGGGAGGTCAAAGCCATGTTCCCATTCTACCCTACGACAATGTTTTGGTTCCATGAGGCATTGCAAGCCCTTCTCAATACCCTCTGCCGCTAGCTGCATGGTGGGTTAGCTATCCATGGTGCACTGCTCTCTGCATTGATGCAAACGCTGCTAGTGAGGATGCACTCCACCAAGACATTGAGTGCGGTGTGGACATGCCTGACCAACTTAATTACTGTGTTTATATGTCAACTTAAATTCAGTTGACTTATCTTTGTAGTATAGACATGCCCTCAGAAACCTGCCTGGTTCCCTGCCAGCACTCCCGGGGAGCTACTGAGAATCCATAGAGCTTCAGAGTCAGGGGCCTGGAAGTCCAGGGATGGGCTTGCAGGGTCCATGGCACCTGAGCAACCCCACCATGCAGGCTGTCCCAGGCTGTGAAACCAGGGCTTCCAGACTCCCTGGGCCAGCCTGGGAGTTGGTCAGCCTGCTATCCTGGGAGTCAGGAAGCATTGGGATGCCCAGCCCTAAGATAAGCCGCATGTCAGGGTTGCTCCAGAGTGGACCCTTGGAGCCCCAGCAGCTGCTCACTAACCAATATTCTTGTCAGTTTCCCCACTGCTAATCACAGCAATTTCAGTCAGCTGCAGCCAGTCCAGGGGGGGAGCATATTTTGTTTTGGAAAAAAAGATGTGTCATTATTTCCAAACCAAACCAAAATATTTTCAGGATTTCTTGTTTGCAAGAAATTTAAAAACTGGGTTTCAGTCCAATTCAGAACAAACCCAAATTCCAAATTCTCAAAATGTCTCATGAACCAGAATTCCCAAGTTTTGGCCAGCTCTAAACCTACAGTAGTGATCAACATGGCTAAGTAGTACATCAGAAGTGAAATTAGCTCAGTATGATGGTTTCCCAGCTCTCTTCCTTCTTCTGCTATGTATAAACAAAAGGTGGGGTAATTGTTGGTCAAGGCCTATAGGCTTGGAGAGCTTTTATGTCTGACATCTATGTTTCTGTTGCCAGCTGTAGCTAACCTTATGACTCATAGGTTGAAGAGTTTCTTTTAAGTCCTTTGAAAAAGGAGCTGCTTGCTGTCCTCTGTTCCTTATGGCAACCCGGTCAAGGTCATTTATACAGCAAACTATTCTTCCTCACAAAACATACAGAGGCTACTAACTGTAGCAAAATGAGTTCTTTCATCATTATTGTAGAAGCAATTACTTCCTTTTACAGTAGAAGTCCAAAGTATTTTTGCAGATGGTTTTGTCACTAGAGTCAAGTTGATCCCTTATTGCCAAATGGTTAAAGCCCACTTGTGAGTTAATGATGCATTTTGGTTTTTAATACTCTGGTGACTGAGGGAACTGTAATGAATCTCACTGAGCTTTATTTCAGGGCATGAACCTGTTAATCAATGGTTTGGAGAAGTCACCTTCAAGGCTGTCAAAGTGCTATAGTATGTTTTATTTCTTTCGGTGAAGTACGCCATCTTTTTTACTTTAACTCGTCAAGATGTAGTTTTATTTCAGGCTACATCACCAAACAGTACAGTAAGCTACCAAGAGTTAAATAACAGCATGTAATTTTTTCATGGCAATTATTAGTTTATTCCACAAGATTCCAATTCAGAATATTAATTTATAAATAACCATGTAGAAGAGAGGACTAAGATATTAAACAATACAGTACCCGCAATGGATTAGGCAATTTCAGTTATTATTGGGGTCACATTTTCTTTAGTTATATTTCAACAGTGGTAAGATTTAGTATGAGCCAAGAAATATACCCCAGTTCTCAGTTTCAGCCTAGCCACTCTCAATTGTGCTTCCAGGGGTTTACAGTCATGCTACAAGTTCAGAAGCAATGTTCCAGTGGCACTGCTTTTTTTTTTCCTTCTTTAAACCGCATAATACAATTTCAGGATGTATTGGCCTAAATGTGTTGTTATTGGTTCCTACAAGCTATAATGTAACCAAGATGTGACTGCAGAAACCTGGAAAGCAATTAGCATCTGTAAGGCAGGCTGTGATGATGAGATCATTGCAGAGAATAAAGATTTAACTTGTACCTTTTACAGAAAGTTGCCATGTTTGGATCAGGCTTTTATTTTAATCCCAGAATGCAGGAGGGGATGGTGAGATATCCGGTTAACATTTGTGCAATTATGTAATGAAATCCTATATAGATCTTAATGTCACCTGATTTAACAGTAGAAGCAGATCCAGCTTGTGTTTTTCACAGCTTCTGTCTGATTTGTATAGCTGGTTAAATATTTTTAGAGCCTCTTAAAGTCTGAGTTAACCCCAAAGCAGTAACAGGCTGCTATACATTTGTAGAGCCAATTTTTTTAAACAGATGGCAAAGTTTAGATAATAAAACAGTAAATATTTGTCTGGTTTGTAGAAGCTGTATCATAGCATACATACCGCAGGGAATATGGATTTATTCCAAAGGCAGTTATTTGAGAAAAACTCATCAAGGTTTAATGGATTCTCAGTGAAATTCTTTATGACCAACAAGTCAACACAAAGTGATGTATTTTCTAAGGTTCTGGAGGGGCAGTTTATGCTGTGGGACATCAACCACCCCAGGAATCTGAACATGAAGTCTAGCCAATTTTTCCTCAGGATATCAATAGCTATAGGAAATTATACAATTTCAATTTGTATGTGGGGGTTGGGTGAGCCTGTTGACATGCATATTATTGAAATCCAGTGGCTTGCACTCCCTGAATTTTATTATTTTGAGTTTGGTGTTCAAACAAAATTCTCAAAGAGAAGTATCACCGAAACGCCTAGTATTTCTTGGTTTGACAGATTCTCTACTTTCACATCTCTATGCATATCCATAAATTGTCCCAGAGTTCACTGAAAACTCAGCAGTTTCTGCAAACTTGACCTCACCTCAGGTTTGTAATGAAACCAGAATTTGTAGTAATGTGGGTACAACATATACCTTGTACCTTGGTCCAGCTGAAGTCAATGGAAGCTTTGCCCAATTCATCCTTGGTGTCAGTGGAGTTACTCTAAGGATTAATTTTGCCCGGAAAAGGTAGTTTTAATTTTAGTACTGAACTTCTTTATACAAGAAATTGCCTGTTTTTTTATTGTGCACAGTAAAAGAGAAAAACCTTTTTTAGAATGAAAAATTAAGGATGCTGTGTTGTTAATAGCAAACCTCTCCAGAAGCAGGAAAGACAGGCAAGCTGTCTTTTGCAAATTGCAGATATGACTACAATTTTTGAAGCTAATGAATGATTGGTAGATAAAAGTCTGTTGAAGAAATTCATAGATTAGTTTGAACAAATAAATTCAAGAATTTCTTAATCTGTGAACAATTCACACACAGGGAAAAAAAGGGAGAAATAAATTGAATACATTATTAGTCATCAATTAAAACCTGGTTTTACTG
Source organism: Dermochelys coriacea (assembly GCF_009764565.3). NCBI lineage: Eukaryota > Metazoa > Chordata > Testudines > Dermochelyidae > Dermochelys > Dermochelys coriacea. The sequence continues at coordinate 202,275,575 of NC_050069.1, forward strand.
GCGAGCATTTCAAAAACAGAGTAAAAGAGAACACATCACGTTTTAACTGTGAATTTCAGAATTCATAAAAGGAATTATGATGACTACAGTTTGCACATAATACAGCTACACAGTTATTAGAAATTCTGTTTTAAGCACAAGAAAGCAAGAAGTGAAGATTATTATTGAAAATTCTTATTTCAGGTATATGTCAGCTCAGTGGTTAATGGATACATTTTCCATCAGAGTTTGGGATTATATCACAGTGGTTTCCTGGTAGAACATAAAGGACAACCACAAAGATAAGAAATAGCAACAGTATATGGTAATATTTTGCTATGGCGAATCTCCAGCCTTACAAGTTCCCTCTCAACTTCTATCATTCAGCAATTATAGGTTGTGCAAAACTGAATCTACTGCTGAAAAATGTTTTATGACTTTTAGACCATACCAAGCTTGCTATTGTACTGACTTTCTATTTAAGAAGGCTGCCTTTTTTATAAGCTCAAAAATCTATGTGAAAGAAATTTTTAAAATAAAATAGCATTGCTATAACATTGCTTTAAAATGATGAAAGTGCTGGGGAGACATGCAAAGTTGCTATCACTGCTTTTCAGAAAAGCTCTTACACATTCAGATTGGGTTTCTATTTTATTTTTTCTTTACTATGTAGAGTAAAAATGTATATTCTGTTGTAAAGCTTATCTTTTCCATGTCAGTTTATACTGTCTGTTACGTTACAATATGCAGTCAGGTTTCAGATTGAAATGGAAGTGGTTTTCAGAAAAACACAGCCAATTTACCTGCCCTTTCAGATTCTCAATAATGTTAGAAATATTCACGCATAAGGGCAAGGTCTTGGAAGAATGATTTTGTCAAAAGACAATTAGAAATATAGCATGGAAATTCAACAGTCAAAGGCCAGAATGCAGTTTTCCTTTGTGGCAGGGGTTGCATTTAATTACAAATTTCATCACAAAGGGCTTGATTTGGTTGCCATTAAAGTCAAGGGCAACGCTTCCATTTACTTCAGTGAGCATAGGATCAGGGCAGAAAAAAGTGGTATGATAATTTATGGACAAGATATTGTATTCGGAACCCCAGGGATAGATTCAGATCTTCGCACAGTATAAGGAGTTAATTTCTGGGTGGCCTTATGAGATCTTTTAGTTAGACATGGGCTTGAACTGCAAAGTTGAGTTTAGAATCCAGATCTTCTCAATAGTTTGTGAATGTTCAAATCCAAGCTGTTCCTTCAAATCCATCATAATTTATAATACACCATGGAGTAATTCTTCTTATGTCTGCCTTTGATGAGGTCCCTAACCCACGCAAGGCCTGAGTAGAAAGAAAGGATCAATTAACCCTGTGACAGGCTACCTCTGGGGGATAGTCAGGGCTGATAAGCTTGTAACTGCTGATGAAGCCCAACTGCTATAAAACCTGGAACCAGCCAGTGAGAAGGGGGTTACAGTACAGAAGACCTGCAATCGCTCTCTGGGTTTAGAGAAGGAAAGAAGGAAACCAGTGGGGAGATGAGTAACCATGGGATCCTGGCCCTGAGGGAAGGGCATATATAAAGGAGGTGGAGGAGGAGCCTCATACAGGTGAAGTAGGAAGCAGCCAGGGAAACAGCAGCAAGGTTTGGGACAGTGCAGACTTTGGCTATTGGTTGTAGGGTCCCTGGGCTAGAACCCAGAGTAGTGGGTGGCCCTGGGTTCCCCTAGCAGCCACTGGGAAAATGGCACAGGCTAGGCAGTGGAACAGAAGAATGACTGAGACAGTCATTCAATGGGACTTTGATACCCTTAGAAGGGGTAACCTGGCTAGAGGAAGTAACCTGACTCGAGAGCGAGTGAGACCATGGGGTGAGTGGCCAAAGGTTGGAGGGGGTTTCAGACTGGTGAGCTAGTCCCCAGATGGGCCACAAGGAGATGCCACAGCCATGAATAGCAAACCCTTTGACATTGCCTATTAATACAATGCTGATCCCTATGCTATCTAGGCATAATTATGATATGCTGACATTTTGTAAACAAGTGTTAACAGTAGCCAGTGGAGTAAGTGAATATTGTCAGGTGGCAGCGGTGTTAATGTTTTATAATCTTCACCCAGGCCAAGTGCTCAGCCAGGAAGCAAAGAGCAAATCTCTGACCAGCACTCCTGTTTGTTTCATCTTTTCACATGGGGATGGCAGGGTTGTAACAGGGCAGCCTGCCCCTTTAAGGGCCAGAGGGACCAAGAAGCAGCCATCCCTGTTCCAGGGAGGAGGTTGGTAGGCAGGTGTTGGGAACTGTCAGACCCAGGTAAGCAGTGTCAGGTGAGAGGGTCTGATGTCTGCCAGCTAGAGAATATAGAGGAGGGCCCAGTCCTATTAGGGAATGCCTAAGACCAGGAGAAAGTGAAAGGTACATCCTCTTGTAACTAAATGCCAAGCTACGGACAGTGTGATGGACAGAATGGGGTGAGGCCCTGCAGAGGTGCTGGGTTGAGGAAAGATCCTGGCTAATTAGCTGCCAGAGGCCACAGAGCCTGCAAGCTCCCTTTGATAGCAGGGCATTTGCTATATGTTATCATTTTTGTTTTGCATTTGGAAGAATAGACAAAATCCTAAGGCAAGGGCAAGGACTCATGTGGGTATGGCTAAGCCTACAAGGGTAAATAAACCCTTCACAGGACAGTGTCAGGAACTAGATGGAGAGAATTACACTTTAGTCCAGATGGAACTACCAGTTTGGCAAAGGCAAGGTCACCCTGATGAGCCAAAACTGACTAGTGAGAAGTAAAATCAGAGTCCACATTAGGCAAGCTTCTACTTGCTGAGTGGACTACAGAAAAGATGGGAAGAGCCAGAAAGAGCTGGAGTTTGGAGGAGAGAACATGGTTGTTACTTATTGCTCACCCTTGCTAAGAGAAGCCTTCTGTTTCCTCACCTGGGACTTGTGTTGAGAAAAGCCTTCTTGTGTTCATTGCATAATATAGCATATATAGCACTTTATCAAAGCACTGTGAAAATATTAACAAAACCCCACAACACTCTGTGAGGTAGGAAAGTACATATTATGCACATTTTACAGGTGGAGAAACTGAGACACACAGATCTTGACTTGTAGGCCATTTTCAACCTGTTTTTTTTTTAACCTGGTGCCATTAATGTAACTGAGATAAATAAATAACTGATTGGGCCTGCAAATGAATACTGAGGCAGTCAAGTTATACTAAGTGTACCCATAAATAAATAAACACAAAGCTGTATCCACAATATTTGTGCCATTTCTTAGATAGTGAAAAAATGAGGCCAGATTTTAAAAAAATCTGGCCGAGATTGGTTACTAACCACAAAACACATCAGTGCTAGGAATAGCTCATTAATTAAACTCGCCAGCTTTTCTGAAGCCTTATCTGCCTGAATTGCATTGTTCTGCTTTCAAATTAGTTCCATAGCTACCCAGAAACAATACATAAGTATGCAAAACATTTTAAAGACCTAAAGTAGTTGTTCTAAAACCTTCAAGGTGGCCTCCCACCTCTTACAGAAAGTGAAAATTTATTTTTTGTCATACACAAAAGGGCTCGAGTTGTTTTTTAAGAGACTGTCAAGTACTGCAGAAAGATTTTTTTCCCCAGTTTCACCAAAAATGTGATTTTTCCCCCAGATACCTAGTTCTAATCATGATAGTTCAAATAAATTCAGAACTGTTGGATAGGTTATTGTGATTTCCTTTGGTAGCTTGAGTTTGTGCCATCATTCTGTGTGTCCTGGTCAGTGAGTTTTATATGTGAGGCAAAAAATGGATGATGTGCAGAATTAATTCTGTCTGGCCCTGAAAGAGATTGTTAATGTTTCATTTGCTCTTATGATTACTAGTTAGGAGAAAGCCATTATTGATTTAATACTCAAGCTCTGTTTCCTAGCTGCGTTCCAAAGAAGCTAAACCAGACTTGCCGTGCTGGAGAAGAGCAGTTTTGTTTTGCAGCACCTCATAGTTGAGTGAAACTAAAACAGTTATGGTTTTTATGCAGATCCCATTTTTTTCTGATCGCCCTCCTCCCACAAAGGCTGAGGAGGCAATGGCTTTGATAAACTGTTCAGGTTTTAGATTAACTTTACTGGGTCACAAGTAACACTGAATCTCTAAAATTTCAAACAGCTGGTGCCATGCTGAAAAGCTCTGAAGAAATAAAGCATTGAACCAATCCAAGACAGACTGACACAAAATTCCAAGTCAAGTACCACGTACAGTCAATGCCACTCACTCAAATTAAAAGTGCATTAACAAGAATATCAACATGTTCTCCTTATGAGACATACAAAGATTATTGTGGGCTCAAAGAAATAAAATCAGATTTAAGAGGTAGGTGAAATAACTGATCTTTTCTTGGCACACATTTTCATACACAAAATTGGATACTTTTGTAAGCACCATGGTCACAGATTTGATCCAGGATGTATTTTCAAACTTTTCCACAAGAAAATATAGCTAAAGTTTCTACAGCTAGGAAAATTCCCATACAGTCTCAGGAATTTGCCCCCAATTTTAAACCTTTTTTTAAAAAGAAAATCTATTGCTATTTTCATAGCAGTACAGTAAAAACTGTTTCTCAAGCCTCTTATGCAAAAATGAAAGGTTTAATTGCTCCATCAGTCAATGAAAATGTGATTTTTTTTCCTCCATGGCAATGAGAATTTGTTCCAAAGGCTCTAAGAACACTTAGTGTACGTGTATCACACATCTTCAAACGGCTGTACAGGCATCAGTGGTCAGATTGTGACTGTCCCTAAGGTGACTGCTCAGATATATGATAGGGAGTTAGGGTTTGCCACATCATGACTCAGGAGAGGATCAGAGACTGCATGCCTGATATTCTCCCCCAGGCAGGTGGGTGGGGATGCACTGACCAGCAGCACAGAGCAGGTGCAAACAGAAGTAAGCTGCACCCTTTTCAGGGCAGAAGTAAATTTCTTTCCTCCAGGAGCAAGGGGAAAGCAGGGAAGGAATTAGTACTCTGAGCCATGATTCCTTCCTCAGAGCCTTTCTGGGGTGAATTAACTATGTGCCATCCCATACACAGGACTTACAGCTTGATCTAAAGTCCATTGGAGTAAATGGCAGACTGTCCATTTACTTCAATGGACTTTAGATCTGGCCCTTACCGCTGAATCTATATCTAGTGCTAACTATTCAATGCCTACCTCTCATAGTGATACAATAATATTTGTACAAATCTCAGGACTGTGAAGAGATTGGGAAGACAAACTGAAATTAATGAAGGCAGTCATGTATCCAAAGTTTGAACATGTGCCAGAAGCTGTGCATTCTGTCACCTTTTCAACCATCTGAAAAATAAGGGGGAAGTTAGGAGCAGGACTGAAGGCAGCTGAGCCATTATTGGAAGACCAAGGCTTTTTTAAAGAATGTGAGTTATACCTCCCAACTCTTTGTCACTGAGAGATGAGGTCCCACATGTAAGTCCCACATAGAAGATATTATACTACAGCAATGTTTGTGCTGTTAATAATTTCTCACACTATTACTCTTTCTGATCTCCCCTCATTTTGAGCCTTTAGCCCAAGTTGTGTCCTCTATATGGTCCTTGGCTTATTAAAAAATATCACTTAAAACCATTTTTTAAAAAGATTGAAATTGACATAAAGTGAGTGAAAAAAGGCAACATTAGAAAAATGGTATCACCGTTTTCGGTACTTTTGTATCCAAAATTTGTTTGTAATGTTAACTTTAGTAGAGAATCAAACAGGGTAATTTTATTTGAATGATGCTCATAGTATTTTAGCCATGAGCTAGTTATTTGTATGCAATCAATCGCACAAAACACTGTAGATAATGTACTAGATGAAATGTGTCAATCAAGGTCTTCCAATATCCTATTTCATTATGGACTTTTTCATGAAGACTAATGTTCAAATGTATAGTATGGGTCCTACATCAAGCTATAGGCCATGCAACTTAGTGATCAGTAGAGGAGTCTGGTCTACAGTTGGAGCACAATCAGAGGACAGAACCAGAGGCACAGACAGGGGAAAAACTAACGGTCAGAGCCAGAACTCAGTAACCAGAATGGAACCAAAGGGTAGAGCTGGAATTGCATTCAGGAGATAAGCCAATGGTTGGAGGAAGATAGGGACTAGGGCTGGAGCAGAAGCAGATATGGAATGGGTTGGAGCAAGGGCTGGTACAGGAACTTGTACAGGGGAAGCTGTGATTGTGGAATGCATTGAACAGCCACTGTGCTGTTGTTGCCACAAGGCTTAGGGTATGTCTATGCTAGAAACTTAAGATTACCTATATTAAGTCGACTTACAGCCACCGCAGTAATTATTGTGATGGTTGATGTCCACACTACCCAATTTGGGTCGGTGGTGTGCGACCTCACCAGAAGCGCTTCCACTGACATAACAGGGGCAGTGTGGGCAGCCTTAGCCCCACAGACACCCGGGCTCCCAGCAGACTTCCCCCCACCCAGCTCCTCGTTCCCTGCTGGGAGTGGGGGAAGTCACTCGGGGGTCTCTCCTCTGGGACTGTGGGGAAAACCACCCAGGGCTTCTTGCCTCCCCATTTCGCACCAGGACTGGGGTCCAGCTGCCCTGGCTTCTGTCCTCCCCTGCCCCCTGCCCCGCCAGAAGCCGGGCATCCTTGTCAATTTCACAGCTGAGCCATTAAATTGACAAGACAGCCAACAGCCCATGTAAGTAAGGCTGTGTCTATATAGACACTGCTTTGCCCTAAGTACACCGACATAAGCCCTCTTGTGGAGGTGGAGTTATGATGTCGGTGTAGTACGGCCCTTGCATCAGCAGGAGCAAGGCTGCTGTGTAGATTCTGACATAATTAGGTAACGTAAACTGCCTTAGGTTGACTTGTGAGGTGTAGACCAGGCCTCAGATGGTGATCCGTTGGCCCTTCTGTACAATCAGGGAACACAGATACTTAGTGAGAGGTTACTGGGCCAACCTTAGCTCATTGGGTTGCTAGGTGACTCTGCCTGGAGCCTGCTGAGTTCCTGAGAGTATGCACTCTGCTCCCAGTCACCAATTCAGCGCTGTGGCAAGGTTATTACTTCAGATACTGATACCCAAGCACTGACAATACAGTAGCTTTAGAAGAGGATGTTGGAATATTGAAAACTGAAAAACCCAGGATTTAAAGTTTTATAGAATTCACAACTTGCAGAAAACCCTATTTGTCTAAAAAGCAATTTCTCAAAAGTACTGTTTTACCTCCAAGTGATAGGCATCCTCATATTACATGAAATGATTAGGAGCAGAAGGTACTTGACACCTCTCAGGAACAGGACCTAGTGATGGGTTAACTCAAATGGTTCAGATACTCAGTTCAGATGTCAATCATCCAAAAGTCTGGTAGCTATCCAAAGCTTGTCTAGACCAAAAAACAAACAATCCAAAAGCAAGATTTTTATTACTTCAGGCTTTCAACTGGGTCATACTCACAAATATTCTGATACAGGTTTTGGGTTAGTTTTTTTTTTTTTTTTCAGTACTTCCACTGCTGTCCCCACATTAAACTTTGAAAAGATATAGGGAGATTTGTTTCCAAATTAAACAAACATTTCAAATCATGAAAAGTGTTTGGTTCCATGCAAGGTTTGAGAGGTGATGGTCTGAATGGCTCTTATTTGAGTCAAACCAATTCACCCATCTCACTGAGTTATTAACTCTTCATGCAGCAGATTGATTTGTAGTAAAAAAAAAGTGAGACAGTATTCAGCAAATTGCTAGCCCCCCAAAATTGCAGCTTTTTCTAGGAGGAGACAAAATGAAGGTCTTCAGAGGAGAACTTTGTATAAGTTCTAAAAATGGAATCTCAGACTCTGATAGCAATTTGTCTGCTTTGGACAATGTGTTAGTGGAAACATTCCAATGGAATCTGCAAGTCATTCATACAGATGACAGAATATCCCTGAACTATGGACATGGAGCTTGCCTGCAGAACAAAGACTTAAGCAATAACACACATTTCCTAAGTCCATTGGATTTCCAAAAAGCCCTACCACATGTTTCCTGCTTGAAACAGTGTGAAAGTATGAAGCATATACCAACAAATCATCCAAGCCTGCCCAGCAATGACTTATTCTGAATTCTGACATGAACCTTTCATCTGCCTTGGCTAATTTATTGGACTGGTTACAAGGTATTTTCGTTCCATGGTCCTTATGTCTGCTGTCAGATAAACTTTAATAAGAGCTTTGTGATTCATCCAGACCAGCTCATGATGGTATTTGCCTGATCTAACTTCTCATGCATGAGCCCTTTAGTCTACAACCCTTCTCTCCCTGCCCTCTGGAGGCTGGAGTATGTTTCATGATTGGTTTAGGGAACGGCCCAAGATAGTACGGTTCAGACCACACTAAAATAAAGAAAAAATGAAGCAATTCAATATTTTTTAAAGCACACTGTCTTGTAATGTAGACCTTACCTTTGGCCTGTCTAAAAATGCTATACTATGATATCTTCCAGAATCCAAACAGATATTTGTTTTTAATATGTCACTTAATTGTGAAAAGCTGAACACAGTTCCCATTATCTTTATAGGGCCAATAAGACACAAAGTCTGACTCACATTCTCTGCAACCTCTTGGAGGGCTACAAGAAGGATTACTCAGGGGATGATTTGGGCCAAGATCTTATAATCCCTCTGCTGTCTTTGCAGCTGCAATTACTATAGCAAATGTATTCCAACTATGCGAAGACCATTGATGAAGACATCAGTGTTGATGCACAAGCAAGTAGTTTTATTTTTAAACCAATTTTGAATTAATTTAGGCACAAAGTTCAGAGAACTACAAAATGAAATCGCCTCTTCTCCATGTGTACTAAGCACTGTAGGTAAGACTAACATTTTGTGATGGTTATTTGGACAGGTCACGGGCAATAAACAAAACTTCACAGAAGCCGTGACCTGTCTGTGATTTTTGCTGCTACAGCTCCATGGTTTCCCCCACCACCCTGGTGGCTGGGAGCTGTGGGGTTCCCCCTCTACCCACAGTGGCTGGGAGCTGCAGAGTGTCTATATTTCCCAAAGAGAAAACGAGACACCCCAGCTGCTTGCCCCAGGCGTCCCCCTTCCCCTCGTACAAGACTGTCGCCTGTCACTGGAACCCTGAGGAGGCCCCTTCAGGAATCTGTCACCTGTCCCTGGAACTTTGCAGGGGGCCCCCTGTCACTTGTCGCTGCTGTTGTCTGTCCCTGGAACCCTGCCAGGGCCCCGCTGGCTGTCAGCTCCAGAACCCTGCAGCCCGTGGGGCTGAAGCAGAGAATGTCCTGGAGATCTCTTGAAGTCACAGATTCCAAGACTTCCATGACCTCCCTGACATAAATGTAGCCATAACTATAGGCAATGGAGTAGCAGCTGATTTTCCTTGGAGGTCTCCCTTTCAAGCACTGGCCTCCACGGAAAATCAGCTGCTTCAGGAATTGTTAGTGCTTTATGGTGCTCTTCCTTCTGAATCCCTCTGTACTAAGGCATCAACACTCGAAAGGCTCCCCTGGGGCTGCTGCCTCGGATCCCTAGTTCACTGTGGGCAGAAGACCCCTGGGGATCCCTTGGTTTACCACTGCCTCTGACAGATCCATGTAACAACTTTGCAAGTTCAAATGCTGCCACCGCACAGGAGAGCCAATGCAGCAGTTGCAGAAGAGCCCATGGTCTCTGCACTAAGGCCTAGGATTTAGAAGCAGGGCTTGTCATTCTGCTGCTGCTTCATTGACCAGGGAGCCAAGGCAGTAACATGAGGGAAACGCTTTAAGTGCCAAAACCTCAGTACAAGAGAAACTGGCTCCTTCTCGCCTCAGACCTCCCTCCACTCCAGACAGTCTTAGTCAAGCCTGTTCCCCTCTCAAGTATCCTTCACATACATTCTAGCACTCCTCCCCAAAGACCCACATGCCTTGTCATGTCCACCTGAGACCCATCTGTTCCCCAGAGACTTTCCCGCATGCCCCTTGCTGCCCATTCTTCCTCCTGCTGTGAAACCTTCACCTACAAATTTACCCTACTTGTGAGCCCAGTTGTGAAAAATGAGTCGAAGTTCATAAAAACATCACAATAACCTACCACACCATGTGCTGAAGGGAAAAGTTGCAAAAGGGAGACAGACTGTCAGGAAACAAAGAGGCCTATGGCTATAATCCAAGGACTGTACTAAGGTCATGCCTGGTAAACAAGAGATGTGTGGGACTGAAAATCAATGGACAAAAACCTGTGTGTTGAAAAGTAGACCTAATTGGCAGACAAAGTGCAGGGGGTGGACTATTCTGCCTATCACTTTTGATGCCAGTAACAAGGCTCTACTGACCAGAAGGTCATCTCATTGTGGCTGGGTCTCAGAACTGGCTCTTGCCCTGTCTGGAGTCCCCATCTGTTGGTTGCTTGCACTCTAACCTCTCTCTCTATGACTCAGGGTCCTCCATCTTTGTGACTCAGCCCTCCAACCAGTTCACTATATAGTCGTCGTCCCCCCCCACACACACACACACCTTCCAGAGTTACAAAGACCTGCACAAGCTGTCCATATGCTGTCTCAGATGGTCTTCTATGCCAAGTCTAGATCTAGTGCCACTTTCCCATTGGCTGGAAAGGAAACCCAGGCCTGCCTGGTAGTCTGGGTTCCAGCCCAGGGACCCTAGGACTGCAAACTAGATCGGTTCAGTGTCTGATCCTGTTGCTGTTTCCCTGGGCTCCTTCCTACCCCATTTTTCTATCTCCTTGCCTATTTCTGGATTTACCATCAGAGATTCCTCTGCTCCCTTTGGCTACTTCACACTTCTTGGCCTCTTGCTGGATTCCCCAGGGCTTACTTTGCTCCTGGTCCCTGGTCAACTCTCTTTCCCTTTAGGGAGTGACTGTAGAACTCCTCCCTCTCAGCCCTTTCCTGCTCTCACTTCTGGGCTTTGTAATGCTAGCCCAGCTCCGTCCCCAGTTGGGCTTCATCTGCCACTAGGCCCTTTCAATCCCTGGCTCCCAGCTGCAGTATCTAAGCTTAATTTTCCTATCTGGCCCACATTAACCTGCTCAGGGATTGTGTGGTGGATACCCCATCACAGGGTCCTTAAAATAAAAGACTTAAGGGGGGGGGGAAATCAAGAACTTGGCTGTCAATAATCACTGACTGAGAGACAGAACAGGAAAGGAGTGAGCTTTACCATTGTGACTGCCAGCCCCACCATCTCTTGGGACTCCGGGATCCACTGTGACACTTTCTTTTACCTGATCCTGAGAGATGTCCTGAGATGACTGGGCTACAGAGAGGGACTCAGCTAATTCTACTGGCTTTGACTAAATCCCAAGGACCACCTGAGATGTGAGACTTCCCTACCTCCTATGTCCTCTTTCTTCTGCGTCTTATTTCTTCTTTCCTGTCCCTCTCCCTTTTTCTTCTAGCTAATAAGACTATATATTTTTCAACATTTCCATAAGCCTGTGACCAGAAAGAGATTTATGAAAGCAATGCCCTAATAGCCTGATGTTGGTACAAGTTTCCCAGGTCTCAGAATGGATGATAAGACCATGTGCCATGCCTGTTTTTCTCCAGCAAGGGGACTGCAAGTGAGAATCAACACCAGTGACTTTGCTGTTCTTTTCTCTGTCTCGTTTTGCCTTCTAGGAAACAGACTTTAACAACAACAACAACAACTCCAGCCCACCTTGATGAACCTTCATGCTTTTGCCCCAAAACATCAGTTATTACCATATTTAATACCACCTAAAAGAGAAAGAAAAGGGATGATAAAATAAGCCTTACTAAATACTTTACATTTCAAATGCTTTAACTGTTTTTCGCCTCCACCCCACTCTCGTATCTTTATTAAAGCATTAAACATTTTTAATTGTGTGTTTGCCATGATACTAAGCAGGCTGAGGTCTCTCGTGTACTAATTCCTCTGAATCTTGTTTAACACTGTTTAATGTTGGACAGTGACAAAGTCATGTGAACACCTTTGGTGCTTTTGGCCCATATATTTGTTGTATCAACCAGGCAAGGTACTAACAAGCTTCAACAGGACTTTATTTTCAAAGTAGAAACCTCTTTACCAAGCTGCTGCTGCACCCTCTGTAGCTTTCTCCCAGCCTCTTAACTCCTCCCCCCTCCTTCCTGTCCTTTCAGACTCCCAACGGCCAGTGCTCCCAATTCTAATAATTACAAGCAACATCTAAATACCACAATATTCCATCAAAATTAATACAACACTCCCCAAGAAGATGGATATTGCGCAGCTAACAAGGCAGGGATAGGGCACCAGAAAACAGAAGTAGCTGTTAGTCTGAGCAGGTCCAGTGGCAAATTCACTGAGATGACCTTGTAAAAGGGAATAACTTTGTGGCTAAAATTTTTTTAAATGGTTTGCTACAAGACTTGGGCTCTGAATATATATTGTTTAGAATTGTAATAATGTTTTCTCTACAGTGAACTCACATCGTGCAGAAGACGGATATAAAATAGCTCCCAGCATTCAGAAGCTGGGACTCAATTTGGTTTTTTTAAGTAGGAATCAGCTCACATCCAACACAGATGGTAAAAATGCTGAGCCCTGCTCATTTTCTACTTCATAATCTTTATTGAACAGCAGTATTGTTCTACATGAACACATTTTTTATTTTCAGGACTACAATACTTCTGCCTAAATTCAGTGTGTACCTGACCTTGTGTACACTTCTGCTACAGCTGTTTATATGAACTAGAAGGCTCAAGGGATTATGAACTGCAAAGGAACATGGAGCATAATGCTAATATTTGGGGTTCTTCTGTGATGCATAGGAAATACTCCTGGGTCTATTTCCTAAATGTCTGCAACTGATCATTTTCTTTAACTGAGCGATACAATGTTATGCAAAATGATTACCTCTTATATGGAACACAGTACAGCACTGAATAGCCAAATCAAGGTAATTGCCACTGATATTTACTATGAAAATTCCCCAAGAATCCCACAAAATCTGGATTATCTAAACTGACCATCCTCAGAACAGTCATACAATTGGGTCTGAAATTCACTACCGTATCGCTCAGAGATACTGAGAACGTCTTAGGAACTTTTGAGTATAACACCTACAGGAGAAGAGATGGCTGCTTTGCAGCAAAGAAAGCTGCAAACTTAGATGCAAGTTACTGCGACTGAGGATCTCTATTAATTTCCAAAAAGTATTCATTTAAGACAGATACGAGTTAACAGTAGCATCAAGTGGCTAAACCCTCAAATAAAAAACAGTTTTATCACAGACTACTAGATTATTTTAGTCCCCGTCTCTTCTTATTCAGGCACTCCCGTTTTGTAATGAAGGAAGCAGAGGCAGAGCTGCTAGAATGAAAAAATATTCAATTATATGTAGTACCTTTACTGTGTCACGTTAGGTCAGCTGAAAATCCTTGAAAAGCAGGATATTTGTAACCTAAAGATGAAAATCTGAATGCAAACTCGGCCATCTTAACTGTGAAGCTCTTTTGGCAAACCAATGAAAAGCATAATTGAATTCAGCCCTCCTGGGAAGGAACCCTAATAAACTGGAAGACAACCTGTCTGTTAGCACTTTAATTCTGCCTTCATAGTTCTCAAGCCTTTATGAGATTACAGTAGAAAGTTTCACTTACATGAGTGATAACTCTTCCCAGTTATAGGTAAGGATCTGTTCTCTACATCTAGCAACCTCCAAAGAAATGGGTGAGGGGAGGATTTATACACAGCTAGCTCTGCATTAAATTTTCAGAAAGGTGGCCATCTTTGTGGGCATATGGAAAATTTATTTTGCATTTTTGTGCCTGCAGTCCAGTTGAGAATGCAAATCTAAGTAGTTGCACCTTCAGCTATATGACTGCAGTTCAGGCACAAACCAGATAAATTGGAGTTGCTGCACTTCTAGTTAACTGTAGGCACCTGTGAAAAGGGAGGTATTATGGACACTGCTATGGGATGTCTCTAAAAGAACATATGGGCCTGATTAATTTCTCACATCAGTATATGTTTGGAATAACTCCACTGAAGTCACTAGAGTTATAGTGATCTAAAACTAGTGCAAGTGAAACTTTGGTACACTGGAGATTTCAGCCACTGGTTGACAGTAGGGTTGCCAACTCTCCAGAATTGTCCTGGAGTCTCCAGGAATTAAAGATTAATATTTCATTAAAGATAATGTCATGTGATGATCCCTCCAGGAATTTGTCCAACCAAAATTGGTAACCCTAATTGACAACCAGTATAGCCACATCACTGTGATCCCAGGTAAAATACTATCAACCATGATTTGAACCAGTGCGGTTTAGCCCTGTTTGGAAACTTTACCAGCACAAATCCCGGGTTAGAGTAGTTTTGCTGGTCTATATTAGGGGTTTGTACCAATGCAGCTGCTCTTGTGTCTAGCCACCAGTGGCTGTAACAAAGGCAAATCCCTAGTGCAGGCAAGACCTGAGAGGAGAATCAGACCTTTTATTTCCAAAACTGTTTACAACTATTTAAGCACCAGCAATTTACATTGCAAGCCAGCCAGCCCCTGGGAACTTGAACAAAAAGTAGTTTCTAGACCACCTGCAAGGCAGGTGATATCACCGATGATGAAGAAGATCATGTTGTAAAGAGTCCCACCTCTTTCTGATGGAGATAGCTTGTACTTCTCTAGACACGTAGGGTAGTCCTGATCAAGGATCCCAATTGTCGCTAGCACAAGACTGTTAAAAAGGTATTATTATACTCAGGTGAAAAGGTCTAAGAATTCTTTGATAAAGACAATGACAAGGCTCATGAACTGACTAATATAGTGTCATGATGACAAAAGCTAACGTCTGTTTAACCTCATGATATAGTATCAGAATGTCATGAGTACTGACCATGTTTGTGAAGTGAAGCTAACTCATTTCATTCACCATTTGAAATAACTAAGGACCAGATGCTCAGGTCAGGCAAAGATGGTCTTGGCACAAGACCCATGGGCAGGGGAGAACCCCAGATAGTTTAAAGCCATCTTTGAGGTCCTCCAGGCAGCAGCAGGCTAATTGTGCCCAGAATAAGTGATTGAGTCTGATTTCTCTTACATGTAAATCAGGAGTAACTCCATTAAATTAATGGAGTTTTACCAGTGTAAAAAAAAAATCAGTGAGATTAGAATAAGGCCCTCTCATGCTCTTCCACTTTCACTCGTTTTTTGTCTTTCCCAACCTATATTAAAATAATTAATGTTCTCTTAAGTAAAGTAACCTTCCTTTTTCTTTGTTGGTATGCAAGTGCCTTCCACATGCTTAGTTTTGTTTCATACAGACTCCTACAAATCTATTCAAAAGTTCATCATCTTCTTTTAAGTCTTTTTCAAGTCATTTTTTGTCTTTCATTTGTCCCAGTTATGATAATGGCATACAAACCTCTATCACTAAAAAAGGATGTTTCTGAAGAATTACAGACAGTCTCAGACATGTGTCCCTGGAGATAGTTTTAGATGCCACAAAATTGGAGTTCACATTTTTCTGCTGTTGTGCAGTGATATGTAAAAATAAAACCTCAGTTGGTTCAGACACCATTCTTGCTGAAGTGAAATGCACTCTGTGCTTGTCTAGCTAATGTCATAGCTAGATCAGAGGATGATTACTATAGGAAACTTCAAAATGACTTTACATGCATTTACTTCACAAAAGACAAAATTGGGTTTGTATTTCTATGCTGCTTACAAACCAGATGAGATCACAACCCTTTGCATGCCACTGATTAGATTCTTACCCAATTCGTTCTCACGCACATCGTCACTTTCATCTGGATTGTTATGGCTACACTATGGTACCAGCCTCTGTGTACGGATCATATTTATGTTGGGAAATCATGCTTTACAGAGCCAAGAATCAGTAACAACAATGCAAAAGGCTTTACTCTTCATATTAGCATATTTTTCAAATCAGAACGTTAAAAGGAGAGATGTCAACTTATGTTGGAGGGGTACACATATTAGCTAGTGCTGCTATGAATCAGACCTTCGGAAACATCCAGTCATTGTTTTATGTGTTTGTTTTTGATGTCACAAACCTCTGTGAACATTGTTCCAATTGATAATGCTATAACTATCATCTGGAAGACATGACACACAGGTTGGGACATCTAAACAACAGCCAATAAACTGCCAAGTACCATCATGGAGAGAATGACAAGACAACAGGAAAATGGGGCTAGCAACAGAAATGCTAGATAAATAATGTTAGGAACTATAATAGGCTGAATAGGAAGGAGCTGGGAATGAACAAGTGAAATGAAAAAGTACAAATCTAAAGGGAAGATTTTTTTCAGCCCTTATACTCCCATTAGATAAACAAAGTTGCCCTCTCAAAATAAAGCAAAACATGAAAGACATTTTGGGTGCACTTAATCTCTTTAAATAGTGTACTTTGTGCTCCAGACACTAATAAATATATTCAAGCACCCATTAATTATGATCTCAAAACAACTGGAGTGAGAAAGCCCAATCTGCAGTTGACATAATCCAGAATAGCTGTAAACCAGTTGAGCTATGGTGAGGTCAATGAAGCTATGCCAGATAACAGCAGCTGAAGATTTGGTTCCTCAATCAACTTGAAACTTCAAAACAACTACAGTTCAGCAAATACCAGAACAAATTCTTTGTTGAATAATTTATTCAGTGAACATTGTTGGTATTTATCAAATACTCAAACCAGTGATTAGTATTCAGTCTTTGCTGCAACCAGCTAAATACCAAAAAGTTAGTTGTTGAACACGTCAGTCAATAAAAATTGGCAATTCACTAAATGTATTTGCTGCATACAGCTCTACAAACAGCGTTCATTTTGTATTACGTAGTCAGTGGCATTAAGAAACTGAACTGAATGAATGAGGGGGGAGTTTAGTCAGTTGACTATATCACTAGTAAGATTCAGAGTTTGCTATTTGTGACTGGCTCAGATAAGCATCCGCAAATTCAGATGCTTATATAAAGCCTATCTGAATTATGATATTGGGTGGAATTCTGTAAAATTCCATTGTTTTGTATGCTTTACATCTGAAATAAGGAAAGACATGGAAGTTTTGTTTAGAGTTTGCTTTGAGTGACAGAGATTGCTCCAATCCAAAACCCACAAAGTTCTATTTCGTAGTATTTATTTGTTTTTATTTAGATTGGATCCATTACAAACTTCAAATGCACTGGACATGTTACCAAGTTAGAAAGCACAACCAATAATCACCTACAAAAACATTATAAAAACAGATATTATTAACACAATCCCACCTTTAATTCAATTTCCCCTTCCCCCTGCAAACCACATATACAAACAACAGCAGCAGCAGCCAGGAAAACAGGTGCCTCACATAAATATCACCAAGTCAGGGCTGCATGGAATCAACTGGAGGGCTGAGGGGGAGCAGGGGGAAGAAATAGTGAGCTCCAAAGCCAAGTATCCCACCAAGGACACCTTAGGTGAAATCCAAATACGAATGGACTGGCTGCATATTTAGACTGCCGTTGTTTAGAAAGGATAATTTAACAACACACAACGTCTGTCAAAAGCAGCCTATTACCAATTCAGTAACACACAGCTTTTCTAAAAATGACTCAAGATCAATGGCCAATACAGATAATCAAAAGGAAGTAAATCTTTCTTTAATGATTTCTATGCAGTTAAATATTCATGACATATAGCCATTTTTTCTTGAGTGTATACTTAATGTAGAACTCTTTACAGTGAAGCATTTGCCAATGGCAATCTCTTTCATACAATATTAGCATAGCCAATTCTTCCCTTGTGACATGTTTCAGCATATAATATTAATTAACCAGTAGGTAATGTACTAGCTTTAGTCATCTCCTGTGATCTCATTAACATCCAGGAACAATCACTGTAATCTTTACTACTTTGTAGAATTATGTTTGTAGAAGATTATAATTTAAAAGATGCTCCCTCATAAAGGACAGTATTATGAACACAGGAATCTGGATGTGCGCCCTGGAGGCGGGGGTTGGGAACTTCACATGGCTGCGTGCAACCAGAAGCTCTCCAGTTTATTTTATTAAAGTTTTATTCCTTTCTTGTTTACTGTCTTGTTATTTAATGAACCTCAAGATGGTTACATAGTGTCAGAAGTGCTGAATGAGAAGGAAATTGCAGTCATTTTGAAGTTAACTTCTGTGTTTGCAACTGAAAGCAGAGACAAAGGGAGGCACAAGAAACCTATGGAGAATCAGTCACAGAGGCTTTTGAATGCATTTGGTGAGCTTGACTATCTTAAGAAGGGGAAATACCAGAAATGGATGTGTTGCGACCTCCATCCAGTCTGCAATTGTCAGACAATGTGACAGAGAACTGGAAAAAACTCAGAGATTTGAATTGTATTTAGCAGCCATAGGGGAAGAGGAGAAATGATAAAGTGAAATCATCAGTCTTTTTTGTTTTTGGGGAGCACTGGATATTTAAAATAACTAAGTCTGATGAAGGCGAAAGCATGAAGTTAAATAAAATATTGACTAAATTTGAGGAACATTGCATGCCATAAAGGAATGAAACCTTTGAGAGACCCAAAATTTTTACATGCATGCAAAAAACTGATGACACTGTAAAGCAATATGTCACAGAATTAAGGAAACTTAGTAAAATCTGTGACTTTGGTGAGCTGACAGAGTCTCTTGTCAGTTATAGAATCATTTGTGGCATTAAAGATGAGGTGTTAAGAGAGAGACTGCTCCGTGAAGGAGATTTAAACTTTAGAAATAGCTCTCCACATATGCAGGGCAGCAGAAAATGTGAAAGCACAAGCCAAAGAGCTGAATTCACCAGAATGGGTTATCCATGTACTAAGAACAAAAGAATATAGACAGATGAGATCAAACCAAAGAGTGGAACCACTTGCTATGAAAACCACAGCTTGGGGGAATCATAGAATCATAGACTGAGTACATAGGGAAGACTGGATACAGATGGTCATGCAGAAGGTGTGTATCTCAGCATGGTTGCCTTTGGGAAACCTTGTCATAAATATGGGAAAAATAATCATTTTGAAAAATGCTGCAGATCCCAAACACAGAAAAGTCAAGCGTATTCAGTTCAAGATAATCTGGTTGAGGAGTTTTTCATAGATGTACTGAGATGTAGCAAGTCTGATGAGAGGGACTGGATACTGGCTATGACAGTGAATGGAAAAACTATTCCACTGAAACTGGACACAGGCACTCAGGTTAATATTCTGTCTGAACAAGATTATGAGAGATTATAAGACCAAAACTGGGACCAAAAAAATAAAAGTAACTGGTCATTCTAGAACAAATACACCAGTGAAGGGGAGGTGCATTGCTAGCATCAACCACAAAAACGCCATGTACAAGCTCCCATTCATTGTGGTGCCAAAAGAGGGGACACCAATTTTAGGCCTGGCTGCATGTGAGAAACTCAGACTGGTAAAATGGGTGTTCTTACTACAAGACCATACTGAACCTGGCTATGAAGTGATCTTTCAGGAATATCATGACCAGTTTCAAGGATTGGGTTGCTTGCAGGGTGAACATGCAATCCGGATAAACAAGCAGGTTCCTCCAGTTATCCATCCATATAGAGAGATGCCATTTGCACTCTGTGATACACTCAAGGTTCAACTTGCAAGGATGGAAGCAATGCAAGTAATATAAAAATTGAAGAGCCAGCAGAATGGGTGAGCTCCCTAGTCATCGTGGAGAAAAGTAATGGCCAACTAACGCGTATGCTTAGATTCCAAAGACCTCAATGAGACTATACAAAGAGAACATTTCAAACCAATCAGAGAAGGGATTATGACTCAATTTGCAAATGCTCAATATTTCAGTAAATTGGATGCATCTTCGGGTTTTTGGCAGCTAAAATTAACTGAAGAATGCTCAAAACTATGCACATTTAATATACCATATGGAAAATACAGATTCTTTCACTTACCCTTTGGCATAGCTTAAGCACCAGAAGTGTACCACAAAACCATACATATGATCTATGAACATATTAATGGTGTTGACACCTCAGTGGACACCATCATCACCTTGGGCTCAACAGAAGAGGAGCATGATCATAGTTTCAGGAAGTTCTAGATGCAACTAGAGCTGCAAATCTCAAACTAAATAGGGAGAAATGTGTTTTAGAGGTTGCAGAACTGACATTTGTTTTGAACATTATTTCCAACAAAGGTGTAAAACCTGATAAGAGGAAAATTTCAGCCATTGAGATGATGCTACGTCCCCAATCAAAGAAAGAGGTCTAATGGTTCCTGGGAATGGTTAGTTATCTTGGAAAATCCATACCTATTCTATCTACCAAAGCAGCAGCTTTGAGAAAACTCCTATAGAATAAAAATGAATGGTATTAAGGTGCAGAACAGGAGCTTCCTGGGAAGGTTTTAAAAAACAACTGATACAAGAACCAGTGATGAAGTTGTATACACAGGAAGGCCTATTAAAAACTCAGCAGATACTTCACTGCCTGGGTTAGGTGCAGTGATTTTACAGAAGCATGAGGTTTCTGGCAACGAGTGGCAGATGCATCCGAATCACTGACTAAGGCAGAAACTAGATATGCACAGATTGAAAAGAAGCTTTTAGGAATATTGTTTGCCTGTGAGAGATTCAATCAGTAGATTTGTGGACAGACAGTTGAAGTTGAAATGGACCACAAGCCCCTGATGACATTACAGTAGAACCTCAGAGTTATGAATATCATAGTTATGAACTGACCAGTCAACCCCACACCTCATTTGGAACTGGAAGTACGCAATCAGGAAGGAGAAACCAAAAAAAAAGAGCAAATACTATACAGTACAGTACTGTGTTAAACGTAAGCTACTAAAACAATAAAGGGAAGGTTTAAAAAAAAAGATTTGACAAGGTAAGAAAACTGTTTCTATGCTTCAGAGTAGCAGCCGTGTTAGTCTGTATTCGCAAAAAGAAAAGGAGTACTTGTGGCACCTTAGAGACTAACAAATTTATTAGAGCATAAGCTTCATGAAGTGAGCTGTAGCTCACGAAAGCTTATGCTCTAATAAATTTGTTAGTCTCTAAGGTGCCACAAGTACTCCTTTTCTTTTTGTTTCTATGCTTGTTTCATTTAAATTAAGATAGTTAAAAGCAGCATTTTTCTTCTGCATAGTAAAGTTTTGGAGCTTAAGTGTAACCCTTCTGCCAGGTGGAGCCAGCAGCAACGAGGGCTGGGTTCAGTATCTAGGGGTTCCTTTTCAACAATACAACACAAAATTGGCTAGAGCCCTCTGGGATCTGGGATAATTACACACCAGCCTCTGGGTGCCTCTAAGAAGTAATACTTTCCATCTCGCAAGCAGAGAGTCTGAGTGTAGCAAAACTTCTAATAAAATTAACTCAGCATTAATTTGGGGAAACACTGCAACTAGGGCTCTTAAATACAAACCATGAGCAAAAGATCAATCCCCAAGTAAATTGGGCAGTGTCCTTTTCCCTTCAGGGTCTTAAGTCCAGCAACCCAAAAGTCCCTTTAATGTGCCCGTCCCTTCTCTGTACCCCACTCACAGTTGCTGTCCTTCGCCAGTGAAGCTCCAGAGTTCAGAGGTTCATCTGCAGAGTTCACCTCCCACCCTACCTGGAAGGCTGGGGGCAGGGGAGAAGGTGACACCTTACACACTGCACTGCTTGGGCACTTGCTCATCACCCCAATGGCCAATTGCCACGCCTCTGCAGGGCTCTTCTCTGGCCCTCTCCACCAGCTTCTCTGCTGGTCACTTGCCATGCTTCTCCACCAGTTGCCCTGCTAGCTGCTTACCACACCTCACCACCAGCCGCCCTGCTAGCCACATCTCTCCACCAGCTGCCCGCTCACCAAGATGTCTTCAGCCCCCACCTTAACACAGCTCTCAGTGATTTCAGCTGTTAGTGGGAGAGCCTGACTGCTAGTACACAGCGGGTATTCTCTCACAATAGAGACACTGTCTCAAAGTAGGTCTAATACTTAGACCTAGGTATCAGTGATTTCAGCTCTGCACTATGAAACAAAACTCTCAGTTGAGTCTAAATTAGCTCTTATTATACCATGGAGAGAGGAAGGGTCAAATAGTGTCTAGCCAACACCACCAAGCACAAATACCTGTCCCCATCTTCTCTCTCAACTCATTGGGCTTTGGAACCCTTGCCTAGCGAGTGCTGTTCAGTTGAGGGTGAGTCTCTCCCTTAGGGTATTCCCAGTACAGTTCTGGTGCCCTCAGTTCACACAACAGGGATAGCAACCCTTTATTACTCCTGCTCCCATAACAAGGAGACTGGGGATCCAACACTAGCCACAAGTGATCATTTGGGCAAGCAGTCCCATCAGGCTGAGCACCTGGGCAGGGTGGGTGTATCCATGCAAATGAGATCAGCTTCTGAAGTCTTTTTCCACAGCTCACCACGAGATGTCAGGGGAGAGCTCACCCAGACTCTGCTTACATAAGTCAACGTTCAGTTGTAAACTTTTGAAAGAACAACCATAATGTGTTGTTCGGAGTTACAAACATTTCTGATTTATGAACAACCTCCATTCCTGAGGTGTTTGTAACTCTGAGCTTCTACTTTATTTAGCAAACTGCTAAATGACTGTACCTTAAGGATTAAAAAAAATAATGATAAAGCTACAAAAGTATTATTTGGTTGTGACCTACACACCCAGAAATTCATGTTTACTGCAGATGCACTTTCCAGAGCAGTGGTTCCCACGAAACCAGAGAAGACTTTAGAGACAGAGATTCAAGCCTATGTAGATCTGATTGTAAAGTCAATTCCCAAAGCTAACAGGAAACTACAACAAATAACAGAAGAACAGAGAAAGATGAATAATTGGGAATCCTTAAAGAAGTCATTAAAGGGTGGCCCGAAGAAATAAGCAGTTACTGTCCAAATACAAGAGACTATTGGAACTGCAGACATGAATTTACTGTGATAGATGTGGTGATTTTCAAGGGCAGTAAGGTTGTAATTCCAATGAGCCTCTAAAAAGAAATGCTACAGAAGATCCACTCGGGTTATTTAGGAATTGAGAAGTGCAAACAATGAGTACAAGAGATGTTGTTTTGGCCGTGGATCAATCACAACATCACTAATGTGGTAGGAAACTGCTTTTCATGCTTGAAATACAAGCCATGCCAACAGGCTGAGCCACTGAAACCTCATCCAGTTTCACAAAGGCTTAATGAGAAGGTCAGCACTGACTTATTCACCTGGCAATCAAAGGATTATTTAATAGTCACAGATTATTCTTCTCGGTATCCAGAAATTTGCATACTGCACAGTGATAGCCAGCATGAAGGGAATCTTTTCCAGACATGGAATTCCAGACCAAGTCTTTAGCGATAATGGGCTGCAATTTTCCAGGGCAGATTTTAGGCAATTTGCCATAGATTGGGATTTTCATCACAAAACATCAAATCCAAATTCTCCCCAATCAAATGGATTTTTGTAAAGGTCAATATAGACAGTAAAGAACCTTATGAAAAAGACTTTTGACAGTGGGTGCGATTTGTATAAAGCTTTATTAGTTTACCAAAGGTTTCAGAGTAGCAGCCATGTTAGTCTGTATTCTCAAAAAGAAAAGGAGTACTTGTGGCACCGTAGAGACTAACACATTTATTAGAGCATAAGCTTTTGTGAGCTACAGTTTATGCTCAAATAAATTTGTTAGTCTCTAAGGTGCCACAAGTACTGGTTTACCAAAGTATGCCTCTGGAGAATGGCTTTTCTCCAGCTCAGTTAATGGGAAAAAGATCTAATTTACCAATTACTGATAACTTGCTGAAACCTCATAACAATGAAGCCATACAAAAGATCAAAGAAAATCAGAAATGGAAGCAGAAATAGTATTTTGACAAAAGGGCCAGTGATCTCCCATCTTTTAACCCAGGTGATAAAGTGTCCCTGAGGAATTACACCCATACTTGGTCCAAGAAGTGATTAAAGAATATCTGCATCCAAGGTTTTATGTAATCCAGATGACCGGGGGACACATTTTGATGTAATCTAAGGGATTTATGAGTAATCCCAGCAAGTTCTAACACATTGAAGCTGAGGTGGACTCTGGCATTTCCCATCTGACTGATCCTTTATCATCAACGCACAAAGCAGAAACTGTCAAGGAACAAAAGAACAACTCAGATGCTAATTAAAGGCTGATTCTGAGAAGATCAGAGTGGGCGATTAAACATCCTGAAAGACTCAGAGACTTGCTAACCTGCCCGAGAGAAGGGGTATTTGAGGAAAGTGATTGATAAAGACTCACCCCAGAGTTATTTGCTGGTAACCTCTCCTCTCTAGTTAGTTGACACTTTGGGTTTATGGAAATGTACTAGATATATTGAGAATGGAATGCATGTGTTATTACATAGTTGTTAGCTGTTTATATATGTATAGAGACTTAATTTGTTTTTCTTTAAGAGGGAAAATTTAGAGATATGTTTGTAGAAGATTATAATTTAGAGATGTTCCCTCATTAGGGACAGTATTATGACCTATTGAATTATGCATCAGCTCACTACAGAAACTCTTCAGTTTATTTTATTAAAGTGTTATTCCCTTCTCATTCACTGGTTTGTTTTTAATGAACCCCAAGATTATTACATACGTTACTCTGCTTTCTTAGTTTTAGTAGCATTTTTGACCTTACCTCTAGAATAGCATCAGTTATTAAAAGAAAACAGTCTACTACTCTTTTCCCCAAGTCCAATATACAATAAAGAAATGTACCAAAGTGCAAACAGAATATTCCATTTTGCTTTTCTCACCAAAAAGGCTGAAACTCTTTTTCCCCCCAAAACTATTCACAAGGTTTCTTCAAAATTATCTTCCCCCTGAAATCCTCAAAGGCCATGTGCAAATTAAGGCATAGCTATAAAGGTAATTGTGGACATCAGATGTCCTGTGTTATTACATAAAAAACAGTCCAAAGAAGAATTTGGGTTGGTGAATTAAGTAACAATTTGCATGGCAGGAATTACTGGAGGATCCTCCCTCAGAATGTTGGTTGTCATCCTGCAGTCAGCGGACACTGTAGAAGCTAATGGAAGTAACCAGACTTTGGGAGACAGGCCCATCCTCGCTTACAGACAGCCCCCCAACCTGAAGCAAATTCTCACCTGCAACTACAAACACCAAAACAACAACAAACAGCAACTACAAACACACAAAAGAACACCAACCCAGGATCCAAACCTTGCAACAAACCCCGGTGACAACTCTGTCCACATAACTATCCAAGGGACCCCATCATAGGACCTAACCACATCAGCCACACCATCAGGGGCTCGTTCACCTGCACATCTACCAATGTGATATATGCCATCATGTGCCAGCAATGCCCCTCTGCCATGTACATTGGCCAAACCGGACAGTCTCTTCACAAAAGAATAAATGAACACAAATCTGACATCAGGAATTATAACATTCAAAAACCAGTAGGAGAATACTTCAATCTCCCTGGTCACTCAATAACAGACCTAAAAGTGGCAATTATTCAACAAAAAAAATTCAAAAACAGACTCCAATGTGAAACTGCAAAACTGGAATTAATTTGCTAACTGGACACCATCACATTAGGCCTGAATAAAGACTGGGAGTGATTGGGTCATTACAAAACCTAAACCTAATTTTCCCCCTACTAATTTCCCCTTACTGTTACTCATACCTTCTTGTCAACTGTTTGAAATGGGCCATTCTCATTACCACTGCAAAAGTTAGTTTTCCTCTCTTGGTTAATTGAATTTGTCTCGTTACACTGACCTCACACTTGGTAAGGCAACTCCCATCTTTTCATGTATTTATACCTTCTCCTGTATTTTCCACTCCATGCAGCTGATGAAGGGGTTCTAATCCACGAAAGTTTATGCCCAAATAAATGTGCTAGTCTCTAAGGTGCCACAAGGACTCCTCGTTGTTTTTGCTGATACAGACTAAAACGGCTACCACTCTGAAACCTGTCAGCAGAAAATAGTAAATGAACAAAGATCTCAATACTGTATCCATTTCCCAGGATCAAGGACCACAGTGTGTCACTTTCTGTGAGATAGAAGAGAGCTGGTGGCAATAAAGCTCTAAGCATTAGCTGCTTTTTGCTGAAAGCATTCAAGATGCTTGGGAGCATTTTACTAAACGTCTTTAGCATTATTGTACCATAAGTTAATGTTAAATAATGCTCTTTTCCATGTAAAAATCAGAGACTGTGCCTTGTGTACTGGATATTTGGCTACAAGTTGAGTTTTTATCTTATTATTATTATTATTTGATTAATTAATTAATTAATTTAAAAGGAGTCGGTGTGCAAGGAGAGATGGATACACCATAAGAAGTTGAATAGACTGGAATAAGCCTTTTTTAAAAAAGAAAATGGTTAGCAAACAAAATAACCTGACATCCACTATGCCAAACAAGAATATTAATTCCATCAGATGGCTGGGTGTTTTTTTTAAGTGCAGTTCCTTATTTAAGTGTAGATTATTATTATTGTTTTGATTTTGTGCTGGCATATTTAGACATGTATTTTAATGTTCCTCAGTAAAAAAGGCAGCTGTTTGATACAGGTTAAGGGCAATCCAAGGTGGATAGAGTATTCCTGATCTTGAATAAAGGGTTTACCGATATATGAAGTGTCAAACTGCTTTGTGTTCTGAAGGAAAAGCTGCAGGGGCTGGATGGTAGCTGAAATCACCAAGAGTGAAGAAGTGAACTAAAATGGGTAGTCTGATATAGTTGATGAAAGATAGTAAGGTGAGAAACAGTTAGAAAATGAAGGAAGTATACTAAGGGCATGGATCCATGTAACCATAATACCCACAATCAACATTCATCGGATAAATAAGAGGAGGATCTCAGAGAGTAAATACAAAGGGATTGAAGAGAGGTAAGAAATGTGGGAGGGAACCCCACAAAAAAGAAATTCAACTTGGCAAAATGCAAGTTCATACATTTTGGGGGAAATAATCCACAAATATTCAGTGGTAGGTTATAACCTGAAAGTCAAAATACCAAAAGAGACTTGGAAGAAATTGTGGCCAGCATATTAGACAGGATTTTGAAATATGATATCACAGGGGTGCAGCGGGGGAAAAAATCCAAGTAACAGACAGAGGTACTTAGTCATGGAGTAGAAAATAGTCCCTCTTTGTATGACTTTGTTGCAACTGTATCTGGAATACTCTATTAAATAGTTTCTGGGCAATTTATGGCCAAAAAGATATATGCACAAACTGAAGGGGAAATTAGGGATTTGCAACAGAAACGATTACAACAATGACTGATGGATTTCTTGAACTGGGACGGACAGACTCATGGGGAGATATTAAATGGAGCCTGGCTCAGAGATGGCTAAGGGAAGACAAGATAATAAGGTGTAACAATGTAAAGGATGTAAACACTAGGAGAAAGAGAGAACACATGATACAACTACCTACTGCCAGATGTTGACAGCAGCAACAAGGGCTGGATTCAAAATAGCTATTCCCTTAGAAAATAACAGCCTTTTGACTAGTGCACCTTGACATCTTCAAAGCATGGGCCATGATTTAGCCATGCAACTCGCACTGTCTTGAAGTGCATAACTAAAATTTCGTTCAACATCCAAGGGTAAGAACCACTGAATTCCCTTAGAAAATCTACTTTTCAGGGATGAAAAGAGCACACTCCATACAAATGTGCAGGATGATTGCAATATATCAGAAAGTTAAATAACTTCAATATCATATCCCTGAGTAGTTAAGAGTGACTGACATTTAGTAACTATAATAAAATTCTGAAGGGAATATATTATAGTTAAAAATGTCTGGGAAATCAAAAAATCTAAATAGTTACGCAATACTGGAATGAAGCCCTGCTTCAATTCACATTTTTGTCATAATTTTCTTATATATTTTAAGCCAATTTCTACATTTAAAGTTAGCTCTGCCAAGCCTGCTGTCACTGCAATTGGTTATTACCCATTCCTGGCTGGTTCTATCAGCTAACCCGTTGCAAAGCAGAGCTGTCAGTATAAGCAGATTCAATGTACAGGAGTGGAAATAATAAATGACAGGGTCTGTGCACTGGAGAAAACTAGGATTATATCATCACTCCAGTACCCATTAAACTCAGCAATTTCAGCCATTTGAAAAACAGAGATGTCATTTCTGCAACATGTGTTTTACTGAATGTAATAAAATCCACCATTTTAAAGGTGATCACTGTTCAGGCCCAGCTGACAAGACACTTGTCTAAATAAACATTTCAGGGAGTCACTAACCTGTATCCAGCTTTTAATTCATAATGTAAAACAGCATGGTTTATAATTCCTCATGTGTGAAAATGACAGGAGGTCAGCTCATTGTCTTTCCAGGTCCATCAATGAACTATGGCCTCAGGAGTCATATTAGGAGAATGTCAGAAGTTCCAGGCATAAGAACAGGCTTTCTGAGAAATTTCCATTATTTCCTAATTCCACTTAGGCTGGAAATACAGCAAGACAGCTTCTCACTTGGCATGTCTACCTCCAGTCCTGGATAAAACCAACAAATAGTACGCTCGCAATGTGCAAAGGATAATAATTAATAAGAATAATTCCTGTAAAGAATTCAGATCAGTTGTGGAGTTGTATGTTTGTCTTATCAAGAGAGCAAATTTTATTTGATATGAGTTCCTTCCCTTTGTGACATGTGCTGTGTCTCATTTCTAACTCTCACATTTATATCACAGATTTGGTCTGCTTCCAGTCTCATAGCTTTTCATTTAGGCCTTTGATAGGCAAATGTGTCTCACTCTCAGAAAGCACTCCTGATGGCGTGAATGTGACAATCTCCATCTATTCTGCATTAGTAATGGTAGTTTCTTAATATTTGATGTTGGTGAAGGAATTTTAAGAATTAATGAACCGGGTCTCCAGAACTATATACTGGGCCAAATCCTGGTCCCACTGAAGTCAGTGGCAAAATTTCCATTGACTTTCACAGGACCAAAGAGAGAGAGTGGTGTTTTGGCAGCCTCCTACTTGAGCTTGTATCTGTACAATGTTGAACTGGTAGTAGCTCTTTTTTCCTCACTCAGATCTAGACCTTTCCCCAGATATTAAAGCACTGCACTGTTAAGTAATAATCTAACAAGAAATTGTCTAATACTGTTATGAAAAAGGCTAAGAGCTAGATAGGCTGGTCTTTTCATAAGTGTATAGGGGAGAGGGAACATTTCTTTCCCCTGGCTTATTTACCCCTGAGAAGCAGCAGAGACAATGATTTGCAATGAGTGGAAAGGCTTATCCTCCAGTGCATCCTTCTAGGTATAAATCATCCCAAAGGGTAAGAAGCCATGGCATCACCAGAAGGATCATGCATAATAACTTTTCCCTGGGCACACCAGGAATAGACTTGGTTGGGAAATTTTCAATAATTTTTTTTTCCCTCACCAAAAAATGCCAATTGGTGAAAAAGAAATTTTTTGAAGGAAAGGTTCAGTTGCAACAAAGTTTTCAATTTGAAAACAAGTTGATTTTTTTTTTGAAATGTAAAAATATTTTGTTTTAACATTTCCTTAAGAAAAAACCCTGGTTTTCAGTTCAAAATAACTTCCCGCCCCCTTCCCCCTCAAAAAAATCCCCTCCTTAAGCTAATTATAGCAAACAGGAAATTAATAAAACATGCTCAACATCAAATGTTTTGTTTTCAGATTTTCAGTTTGCAAAAATTTGAGATTTCAATATTTTGTCCCAATTCAGAATGGAAAAATATTTCAATATCTCAAAAATTTTCATAGAATGGGAAAATGGTGTGGATTGCACTCTCAGCCAATTTGCGGATGATACTAAACTGGGAGGAGTGGTAGATACGCTGGAGGGGAGGGATAGGATACAGAAGGACCTAGACAAATTGGAGGATTGGGCCAAAAGAAATCTAATGAGGTTCAATAAGGATAAGTGCAGGGTCCTGCACTTAGGATGGAAGAATCCAATGCACCGCTACAGACTAGGGACCGAATGGCTCGGCAGCAAGTTCTGCGGGAAAATGACCTAGGGTGACAGTGGACGAGAAGCTGGATATGAGTCAGCAGTGTGCCCTTGTTGCCAAGAAGGCCAATGGCATTTTGGGATGTATAAGTAGGGGCATAGCGAGCAGATCGAGGGACGTGATCGTTCCCCTCTATTCGACACTGGTGAGGCCTCATCTGGAGTACTGTGTCCAGTTTTGGGCCCCACACTACAGGAAGGATGTGGAGTAAATTGGAAAAGAGTACAACGAAGGGCAACGAAAATGATTAGGGGTCTAGAGCACATGACTTATGAGGAGAGGCTGAGGGAGCTGGGAATTGTTTAGTCTGCAGAAGAGAAGAATGAGGGGGGATTTGATAGCTGCTTTCAACTACCTGAAAGGGGGTTTCAAAGAGGATGGCTCTAGACTGTTCTCAATGGTAGCAGATGACAGAACGAGGAGTAATGGTCTCAAGTTGCAATGGGGGAGGTTTAGATTGGATATTAGGAAAAACTTTTTCACTAAGAGGGTGGCTTAAACACTGGAATGCGTTACCTAGGGAGGTGGTAGAATCTCCTTCCTTAGAGGTTTTAAGGTCAGGCTTGACAAAGCCCTGGCCTGGGATGATTTAACTGGGACTTGGTCCTGCTTTGAGCAGGGGGTTGGACTAGATGACCTTCTGGGGTCCCTTCCAACCCTGATATTCTATGATTCTATGATTCTATGAAAACTGTTTCCCATGCAGTTCTCACCAGGGAGTTTGTGCCTCCCGATGGCATAATTCCTTCTCTGTCCTCTCCCTGGACTGGTGCAGCTCCCACCAGTCCCAGTGCAGGGCTGGGCCAAGATAATACCATTTAGGCCTAAAAAAGTTGGGTAGTATTTTCAAAGCTGACCAGGGGATTTAGCCACACATTTCTGATTGGAATTCATGGTCAAGGCATTCAAATTAATTTTGGGGAGCTATGTGGCTAATCCCCTAGTAGCCTTAGATAATCTCAACTTTGATCTAGTTTTATTACATTCGAGGGCCTTTCTTGTTAGCAAGATGAATACCTAGTTTCCTGCACCATTTGATTTTATAATTTTACTGCATTCAGTGGGCTGCATTCAGAAAGAACATAAAATGGAACACTGATGCCACTTGAATGATGTTAACATACAAGAAAACTGAAGTCAGATTCAGGATATATATGTTCCCACATTTTCATTAAGTATATGTTTGCAAATATATAATACATATGAACAAATGCATTACAGATGTATATAAAATCTTGCTAGAAATAGAATATTTCTGATAATATTTTGATAGTAATAAGGGCTGTAAGTAAACAATATTAGCTCTTCAGATATTGGAATAGATATTCCATACAGTTATTCAAGGATCAATACACAGTAACTGAAAAGTAAGAGGAGATGTGTATTTCACAGGCGGTTTTAAAAAATGTGGATTATTTTTGGATACTGATATTCTCTTAAATGCAACTTCCTTGCAAACGTACTTATCAAAAGGCATAAATGAAAACATCTGGTAGCTGTGTCAGGTTTTCAGAGTTAGCAGCCGTGTTAGTCTGTATTCGCAAAAAGAAAAGGAGTACTTGTGGCACCTTAGAGACTAACAATTTATTAGAGCATAAGCTTTCGTGGCTACAATGCAACCGATGAAGTGAGCTGAAGCTCACGAAAGCTTATGCTCTAATAAATTTGTTAGTCTCTAAGGTGCCACAAGTACTCCTTTTCTTTTTGGTAGCTGTGTATAACAGTTAAAGAAAACCCACAAGCATGAGTTCTATTTTCATAAAAACAAGCCAAATTCATCCTTCCTCCTCTCCCCCCCTTCCCCCACCTCACCAGAATAAGGGGAAAGTAAGGATAGAAAAACTTAAATTACCAAAAAAAAAAAAAATCTTCCATCTGTAACATAGATCTAAATCAAATGTTAGTAAAAATACCCAGGGCTGGCTCCAGGCACCAGCTTTCCAAGCAGGTGCTTGGGGCAGCATTCAGAATGGGGCCGGCAGTCTGTGTCCCACGGCGGCAATTCGGCAGCAGCTCTGCTGCTCTTCCGGGGGCGGCAGCAATTCAGCGGTGACTGCCTGTGGCGGCAAAATTGGTAGAGCCGCCCCTGAAAATACCATAGTAGGTGCTCCTCAGTTTTACTGTTAATCTTCTATGTCTTTATCTTCTATGTTTGTGCTGTCAACCTTTAATCTCTCTTATTTGAAAGGGAGCATTGTAACTGTCACTTAATAATCAAGGGAGATCAACAGTGAAAGAAATACAATTTTTTAAAAATACCACAATGATGTAATTTAGTAGTGATAATGATGTTGCTGCTGTCTGACCTTCAGTTTTGCTTCTTTTCATGTTGCATACAATAATATTTCATTCAACAATTCCAAAGTAGATATGAATGTAAGAATAAACAGGCTTTGGTATTAGACCACTGGAAAAAATATTATATTGAGAGGTTATGTGCCTGTCCCAAATGACTGACACAGGGCAACTGCTAGATGTAGTATATCTTTGTCTGAACAACTGCTGTAGCATAATACCACCTCAATGGGCTTGCTGGTTTTTTTTAATATCTCCAATTCTATGATTACAGCTTCACATCCAATTTAGCACCTAAGCCCCTGGCCTTATGGCTACAACCACACAACATAGAGAGTCAGCTAATAATAACAAACAGGTGTTTATATTGTATTAGGCAGCAAAGTTCTGAAACGTTGGCCTCTTATGGCAGTTAGCAGTATAGTAAGAAAAAGATCAACCTCCCCATTTAATTTTACAGCATCTCAAACCAATCTACGACGTGCAATGATTTAGACACCGAATACCTGTGAAATATTGTAGGAAAGTATGATTCAAATTTTACAGATGAGAAACGGAGGTGACTGGAGTTGCCCAATATCATATAGGAATTGTGTGGCGGAGCCAAATATAAAATCCAGTTTCTCTAGCTCCTAGTTCTCTGCCATAACCCATAGCTTCCTACTGTAGTTACTCCAACAGACCAGAGAGCAAAAACCAATAGTTCTCATGGGGTATGAAAGGATGCAGCCATCAACCTGTTCACTCATTTCACTGATCTGAGCAAATACCAACTTTGTGCCAATTTCTGTCTGATGTCTGATTATCATGAACATAAATAAATAGAGTAGAACAGACAGGAAATAAGAAGTGTGCCATAACTACCCAAAATAATAATTTAGACTCTTAACATGATTTCTTTGGGACAGGCCCACCATGAATTTCTGCTGTCAGTGATGTGGGAATAGCCTTCTCTGTTTTTTGCTGTCACTTGCCTTTTTTAAAGAGCTGAGAAGGACATGCTCAACTCAGCATATTCTTTCAGAGATTATGCTGCATGGTCTCATTATTCACGAGAGCATTGTGTCAACCTTACCCTCAGTCTCCATGAGTCACAATTTTGCCTGTGAAAGGACTTCAGGACTGGTCCCAAAGCTTCAATTAAGACACAGAGGCAACAATGAAGGAGCTTTGACAGGGTCTGGAAGTCCAGTTTGGACAAGCATCTTCAGATGAATGAGGGCATTTCTACAGCACATGTAGACATCTCTGCAGCACATTGTAGACATATCTGAATTAGCTTTGATCTGATAGCTTGACTAACACGAGCAGTGAAGCCTCGGCCAGCATGGTGGCAGGACAAGGTCCTAGGTGGGCTTGTACAGCCTGTGCAGCCATCCGTGGTGCCATGGCTTCTCTACTGGCTTCTCTACTATTGTTACTCGAGCTAGCTAGATCGAAGCTAGCTTGGATACACATGCTGCAGTCATACCTCTGATTGCATTGTAGACATACTCACAGAGATTTAAGCACTGGCCCATGCTGGGAAGAATATGGAGGTACATCTCCCCAGAAAGAGCTCAGAGTATACAAGGGGAGCTTGCACATTGCCCCATCCTAGCCTTCTCCCTCCAGTGCACTAGACAAGCTCTGTGGGCTAACGCATGTGGTAACCATAATCACACATACTTCCTGTTCTTCCCCATGCCCTTTGGGGACTTTTAGTCTGCCCCACACACACACAAAGGGACAGTTTCTACACTCCTCCCAACCTCTGGCACCCACAACCAGTTTGGCCACCTAAATGAGAAATGCTCTGCCAACATCACGCCTGAAAAAGATAAATTAAAAGGTTACTACTCTCAGGCAATATGCTCATGGCCACTTGGAATGTTGCTGAAGTTAGAACTTCCAGTTCCAATTAATTAACATTTAAACACATGTTGCTGAGCTGGAGGTTGGGTGAAACTTTGCTGAAACTGGCGGACATACCTGCCACCCTTCATTGATATAGATGTAAGAATCAAGTAAGCTCCTTTAAGAGTAAAATAGCTGAAAAAATGAGATCCACCACCCAAAAAACAGGCCAAATACAAGACAGGTCAGGAAATGAGTTATGTGAGCAGAGGGGTTTTGCTGTGGGCTGAATGCAAATGCAAAGGGCTCAGTATTGATTGATTTGTGCACATGTGAGTGTGCACAGCCAGAAGCACCACAGACAAGGAAAAAATCCAAGGACAGCCAGCAAAGCTTGACCCTGAGAAAAAAGTTAAGAAAGAGAGATTTTGGGGTAGAGTGCTGGCTAGGAAAAGAGGCTTGCACTATTGAGCAAGGAAACTGTCTCCTGTTTGATTCCGATTCTATTCAGGGAAACAAAAAGAATTTGTACATTTTTAACAAACAGGACTATATCAAAGAAATATCCAACTATTATCAATTTCTCCCCTTAATGGAAACAACCCCCAAACCCCCACAAATTTGCTAGCTGCTAAGGCCAAAAGGAGTAAAAACATCTGAAAGAGTTGAGGGGGAGCAAATCCATAACCCAACCCCAATGCCAGAGGGCTGCAGCATCTCTTATTCAACAATGGAATGCTGCTCTGTGAATTCTTTATTATGACTGTCTTTTAACACTGTGAATTGTGCCCTAAGCGTTCTGGTAGGGGAAGGCAGATATTTAAAAAAGAAAAGTACGGGACCTAATTCATCCCAAGTGTAAGTATGTTGAATTCAATGGAGTAACACTAGGGATAAATTTGACCTAATAATACAATTCAAGGAGTTTTATGACTAGAAGTAGAAAGGGGAGAAATTCATTTGCTTTTTTAAGGTATGTCTTATTTTTTTTCCAGAGTCATTCATTATTATTATTATTATTATTTTATTGTTGTTGTTGTTGTTGTTTTTTTTACCCAGGAGATTTGCTCTCCTCTAAATGCTGTCTCATAAGTTTTTGAAACATAAAGGTCACCGTCTTCTCCTTAAGTGAATGAAAACGTTTCCTTCTAATCAGATTTTAAAAGATCACTCATCAGCAATTTTTGAATAAGAAACAGGAGCCAGCTAATCCATATCCTGTAATACCTTCACCTTCTCATGTATCTGTTCAGTGCTGTTGTTCACATGGTTATTAAGCAGATCAAATTCTGAAATGTTTGCCTGGAATTTATTCAAGCTGCATAAGCAGTTTTGTGCAGACCAAGGGAAAAACACCTACATCACACCATGGTAAAAAACAGACATCTGCAGTTTATTTTCCACGATTGGATTTTAATAGAATTTACATGAGGTCTTACTTAGGTTCATGTTACAACATTAGGGAATTTGGGCTGATTGTACAAACTGAAAGGCAGAGCTGCCTGTTTTGATAGATGTGTGAGAAAGCCAGTCCTGTGTCTGCAGAGGATAAATTTGTGGCTCTGAGCAGGGAAGCTAGTACAACCACTTGAGTGAAGAGGCAACAGCGAATCACTCCCCCAGAAAATGTACAGCCTCTGTCAGTTCTTCTTGAACAATCCCTTTGAATCAGGTATGGTACAGCACATTCATGGTCTTACTTAGCCATTTTTAAATAAATTGCCAATAAAAAGGATTGTTTGCAGTGGTGGTGTAGCTAAGCTGGTCCCAGGATATTACAGAGACAAGGTGGGTGAAGTAATATCATTTTGGACCAATGTCTCTTGGTAAGAGAGAGACAAGCTTTCAAGCTACAGAGCTCTTCTTCAGGTCTGGGAAAGACAACACCCCCTACAATGCACCTTTCAAAATCCATTTGTCCTATGCATGCCTATCACAACATGCGGTGTTCCAGACAATCACTATGCTCTCAAATGAACTCACACAGAAAAAGGCCGTATCACCCATTAGCAAACACTTCACAAAATGATCACTCCATATCTGACACGTCAGTTCTCATCCTCAAAAGGAAAACCACAAAACACCTTCAAAAGACGAGCGTGGGAGCTTAAATTCGTAACTCTGCTAGATACTAAAAATCATGGACTGAATAGAGACACTGGATTTATGGTTAATTACATACTAACCACCACTCTTTTGTCCTGTGACTGCATCTGTGAATCAGGCAGTGAGGGGTACACAAAAAACACGCACACTCTTCTCCAAACTGGCAATCTGATTAAAGAACTAGTTGTTATGGTGAGTACCCCTTGTTTTGTCAAATGGAAATTTCAGAAGGTGAACTAGTAATACTTGTGGTGCATGAAGTATTTCCACAGACCACTAAGTACATAGACATTATTTCTCTCTCAACTATATGCTGTCTTCTGCTTGCAGTGCTACCTTCATGATGTGCTAAAGTAGCTGCCCGGAAAGAGTCAGTGCCTTTTGTATTACTGCGGATGTGGATTGGGAAGGAAGACCAGAAGGCAGTTGCTTCCACTCCCTGAAAATACATCAAGCAATACACAATAATGGATTACAAAGATATATTAAGTTAATTCAGACATCTGCTATCAATAATAGATTTTCTGGGTTGCATGAACTGGACCTTACAGAGTCCGTTCAGACGGGTCAGCAACACATTACCCCTGCTCCTTTACCCTGAAACTTGAAGGAAACTATCATGCCCAGTTTCTGCTCTATAACTGCTCTACTCTTATATCTTACCACACTTGCTGAGATTCCCTGCGTCCCCATCCAAAAAAGAAACCCCACCCCACTGGTAACTTGTTGGGGCTAGTGGCCAGTCCCCCTCCCTACTGTGTTCCTTCATGAATTCTGGAATTTTCAGAGGGTTCTGCATGGGTATTGAACAGCTCTTGGAGCCTTCCAGACAAAGACTATTTATTCCCTCAAATCCAGAGTCCTCTGGGGTAGAACATGTCTTCCCCACACTCACTGAAGACATACAGGGGGAAACACGCCTGCTCCTGTTGCAAAGGCTGCCTCAGCAAATGATAGTCATGGACATCTCATAATTTTAGAGGGGTGGTTAAAGAGTCCCATCAGATCTCCTCGAAGCTGCACATTTCTTAGGGTAGAGGGGGAACAGTGGAAAAATCTATTCTAAAGCCTATTTGATAAATCCAACTCACCACTTAATACAGCCACATTTACATCCTTTTTTGTCAGCTATTCTGTGAAAATGTAGGCAACCAGTTTTTGTTCACTCAGATATTTAGGTAAGAGCTTTATTCATATGAATACAGGTATTCAAATGCAGATAAGCATATGCTTGGTGGAAGTAGTGTCCCTATCATATCACTTGCTCTGCACGTAAATGATGGAATCTCTTGCTTTAGGTCATTCCAAAAATTTCTAACCACACCTCAACCATTCTAAAGCATTTACAATGTACTAATACATTCATATCCTGGTAAAATAGCAATTAGGAAATTCATCATTGCTATTTAAAGTATCAGGCCCCACTGTGCTAGCCACTGTACAAATACATAGTAAGAAACAGTCCATGTCCCAAAGAGCTTACTGTCTAAATAGACAAAATGGACAATTGGTGGGAGAAAGGAAGTATTATTATCTTCATTTTACAGATGGGGGCCAGAGGTATGAAGAGATTGACTTCCCCAAGTTCCCACAGGAAGTCAGTGGAGAAGCTGGGAATGGAAACCAAATAGTCTGAATCCTAGCCAGTGCCTTACTCACAAATCATCCTGACATTGCATGCTAGCTGTTAGTGTGATACAGCACTTAGATATTGATACTGATAGGCGCTTCATCAAAAACCAAAGATGGATGGAAAGAAGATGGAAAGAATTTCTTAGATGCCAGATTCAACAAAACTGAAGAGACATCCACTTTCTCTTGGGTATTCTTTGATAACATTTTTGCTAACTTCATCGTAAGAATATCACTGACCTGCTCCAACTTCCTGTCTCTGTTTTATAGGGATTATTATTTCAGTTGTTAGTATTATCACAAAAAAGCAGCCTGCTCCTGAATTTGAGATTAAACCAAGGCTAAGCTTTCAGTCAGTGTGGATGTGTGTATTATTAAAGGATCAAGTTTATCATAAATATAATTCTGCTTTTTAATGCCACTGACGATTAGAAACAAACTAGTCAAAGCAAAGAATTTATTGTAAATTATATCCCCACTAGGGAAAGGCCTGAATGTCTTTACTGGAATAGCATGTCTTATTATCATTTTTTTACAAAATCATATTTTAATACTGCTAAAATGTCATCTACATTTTATATAACTCAATTTCACGTGATATTGCTTTTACAAATTCAAGATCTGGCAGAGTGTATATGCCCCCACATTTCTTCAATAGCATTAGAGATTTTTCTTAACAGCAAGTTCAACAAGAGCCATGTACTGAACTGGGATGGGGGAAGGAAAAAGAAATTAACAAATTAGATCCAGGGGCAGCGGAGGCAGGGAGGTGGAAGGTTGACACCCGCTATGTGTGGAGCAATGACTATGGGGGCAGCTTGAGGAAGCCACATATGGTTGATGGGGAAAGTCAGGTATCTGAATAGTATCTGCTCAGGTACACTAAGCTTTCTTGAAGAGGTAGCATGGACCTGCAGATGTGGCACTAGCTTAGAACTGAGGAGACTTGGATTCTATTCCACTGACTTTCTGTGTGACCTTAGACAAGTCACTGCTTTCTCCTCCCACCCTTTGTCTGCCTTGTCGCTCCAGACTGCTAGAGTGTTCCACGTTATGTTTGTACAGTGCCTAGCACCACAGGGCTCTGATCTTAGCTGGGGTCTCCAGTCTCCACCATAATATAAATAAATACATGACCTATATATAAGAATAAAAGGACAGACTCTTACATTTTATGCATGAATTATAAAATGGCTTATGAAGACTTGCAAGACCGTTAGACTTAGACTACAATCTTAATACCAGTCCGAAATGAAGTCAGCCTAAAAGAAGGCGAGCAGATTGGAAGGAGTGTGTTTGTTGATTCACAGAGTGTTTTAGTAGTTGGTATAGAAGCTATGGTTTTAGGTTTGTAACAAATGCTACACTATCGTTATGGTAAATTGATCTGCCTTGGAACACTGATGTGTAACACTCTAGTATTCTACAGCAAAGATGTGGAAGGAGGCGCTGGGTAAGTCTGTGAATTACTGTGTGGAAGACAATCGATTTACTCAGCTCTCTGGAGTCCTTCAAAATGAATTGGCAACTGTGCAAATACTGTCTATAACGGTTTAAGTGTGAACAGACTTGTAAAGATAACACAACACTGAGGTAGAAAAAAAAGTATAATTACAAACCCCATTAAGCTAGTAACTAAATGAAATGATCAGAACAGACACGAAAAACCTACTATTATTGAACCAGACTAATTCTCTGAAATAACATGAGTTCAGTCAGAAGTCAAAATCAAGATAACAACCCCTTTGGGCCTAAGTCTGATCTTTCTTCCCAGGATGCCTGACCTCTAAACTCTTTTTTTTTGCTGTGTAAATATGTAACATCACAACAATAAATGAGGGCTCCCAAAGGCAGCTGTTCACAATCTGGCTTATTTGCACTATTTGGACTGCCAATGTCAGATCCCATTGGCATGTAGTAGTATTTTTGTTTACATTTATCTGTTACTGTATATGTACTTGGGGTGCTATGTCAGCATAAAACCATTTAAAGCCTCTGCATCCAATCAATTTGTTGTGGATGGGCTATGCGATAATTGTGCCTCCTAGATTTGGGGCACTAGAAATGTGAAAGAGAATCTCCTATTTCTTTCAAAATAAAGACTCTCCCTCCCCCCACTCCAGAGGTTTAGATTTACTTATGAGACCTGACCATCTTTCCCTGTAGAGACAGAGGGGCCTCTGTAAACACAGTCCCCTCTTGCAACTGTGCTAACTCCAGGGAAAACTTCCCCAAAGGCTTCTGATTGGAGCTCAGGAGTTACAATTCCCATGTAACCGGAGCCCACCATTTCAAGAAGTAGCCCGGTCAAAAGCCAAAGACTTTTCCTATAATACGAAGGGAAGTAAAATGCTTAGGGGAAGCAACTCTGAATTTTGAGTGAGTCACACAAATCAGAAATGAAGTTAGCCTAAAAGAAGGCGAGCAGATTGGAAGGAGTGTGTTTATTGGTTCACAGAATGTTTTAGTAGTTGGTATAGCAGCTACGGTTTTAGGTTTGTAACAAATGCTACACTATCGTTATGGTAAACTGGTCTGCCTTGGAACATTGATGTGTAATACTCTAGTATTCTACAGCAGAGATGTGGAAGGAGGCGCTGGGTAGTCTGTGAATTGCTTGGTGGAAGACAACCGATTTACTCAGCTTTCTTGGGGAGGTGAATACCTATGCCAACAGCAGAAGCTCTCCTGTGGGCACAGGTAGCGTCTTCACAAAGCGGTACAGCAGCGCAGCTGTGCCACTGCAGCACTGCAAATGTTCAAAAGCTGTACCTGTGCTGACACAAGGGATCTGAGACCTGTGTACAGCCCATTAGCACTTCTCAGAAAATTTGATTCATGAAACCAGAGGCCAAGAGAGGAGAGACTTAACAGTAGAAATGCCTGATCCTGTTCTCATATTTTTCAGTCTGGTTCTAGACTTATCCTGCTGGAGAGCTCACATAGACTCATGTTTCTTGCTTAAATTTTGCAAGGTTTTAAAAAAAAAATTGCAAGCTGTTGAATTCCACCTTTGCGGCAGGAAGCTGAGAGGGACCTAAACACATAGATATGTGTAAAAAGAATCAGTTACAGAAGAAGAATGTTTAAGAATTATCTTGCTAATCTTCCCCCAATTCCCAAATAGACTGGATGGGTGGGAAAGGACAGCAAAATTTGTTTCACAGACTAATCAAGAAATGCTAAGGCCAGCTCACTCACATACCCCTGTTCTTAGTTCTGTAAGTGTCAGATAAATGCAAATCATTTTTCATTTGAGAAATTTCTTCTTCATTCTCTGCTTACTCCGAAACTATTATTTTATTCTCTAAACACTACATTTTTATTTATAGTTAAATAGCTCTTCAGACTTCAATTTTTTTCCTTTTCAAATCATTTATTGTACCTGAACTGGGAAGCATTTAGAGAACCCAGTGCATTGCCATGAGCCATGCAGTGACTGACTGCTCACATCTCTAAAGGCTGCTGCTTTATTATAATTGCCGATTTTGCCAGCAATAATAAAAATCAAATTTAATCCTTTATCAGTGAAAATTAACTGAAATACCAGTTCAAATAGCAATCATATGAATTATCTAGATTTGCATTTTCCCCACACTGTAAACACAAATAAAATTAGTAATACTCCCCATAGGCAAGAACAAATCTCATGTGATGGGGCTTTCTCATTTCTCTGGAGCCTATTCTGCACCCTAACAGACTTCATTTAAAGGAAACTCTCTGATATTCAAAAAAAAGAAAAGGAGTACTTGTGGCACGTTAGAGACTAAAATTTATTTGAACATAAGCTTTTGTGAGCTACAGCTCACTTCATCGGATGCATTCGGTGGAAAATACAGTGGGGAGATTTATATACACACATAGAGAACATGAAACAATGGGTTTTATCATACACACTGTAAGGAGAGTAATCACTTAAGATGAGCTATTACCAGCAGGAAGGGGGGGGAGCAGGAAAACCTTTTATGGTGATAATCAAGGTGGGCCATTTCCAGCAGTTAACAAGAACATCTGAGGAACAGTGGGGGGGGGAGAAATAACATGGGGAAATAGTTTTACTGAATCCAATGTAGCTCACGAAAGCTTATGCTCAAATAAATTTGTTAGTCTCTAAGGTGCCACAAATACTCCTTTTCGTTCTTTCTAAATTATATCCCAGTTAGACATTTGGTGGTGGCAGCGAAAGTCCAAGGGCAAAAGGTAAAATAGTTTGTACCTTGGAGAAGTTTTAACCTAAGCTGGTAAAAGTAAGCTTAGGAGGTTTTCATGCAGGTCTGCACATGTGTACCCTAGAGTTCAGATTGGGGAAGGAACCTTGACATGTTGGCAGAGCAGTGGGATGAACTTGAAATCATTTTGAGATCAATTAGAGATTTTTTGAACCAGAAGCACAGATTTGGAAAGGAAATATTTTTTTCCATTGGGCTGCTGAAAAGCAGGTTTTAAACTGAAAGCAGTTAGAGGTTGTTGTTTTTTCTCTGCTTTGGAGCCAGAGCAGAGACAAAAGGGAATTTTCTTTTGAGAGCTGGAGTTTTCTCTACCTGAAGGCAGGGTAGTTAACCTCCTGCAGGAAATTCACTAGTCTTCACAGACATTAAGTTGTTTTTTTTTTTAACCTAAGAGCAACTAGAGGGATTTTCTGTCTATTTGCCTGGAGACAAAGATGTTAGGGGTTTTTTGTTTTTTTTTGTTTTTGTTTTGTTGTTGTTGTTGTTTTTTGGTTGTTGTTTTTTTAAGGATTTCTCTATAGGCTGACAATCACTATCAGAGAACGTAGGTATCCAGACAGAGCAGCAGTAAAAAAAAGGATAACAGAATGTTAGGAACCCTTAGGCAAGGAACAGATAATGATACAGTAAATATCACAATGCCACTTTATAAACCCATGACACACTCATACCTTGAATGCTGCATGCAGTTCTGGTCATCCGATTCAAAAAAATATACACCTCTACCCCGATATAACACGGTCCTCAGGAGCCAAAAGAATTTTACCACATTATAGGTGAAACTGCGTTATATCGAACTTGTTTTGGCCTCAAGCATTTCCATTATTAATAGTCACTTCCCACCCCCTGACTGATCCCTCAGAACCCCCAACCCATCCAACCCCCTGCTGCTCCCTGTCCCCTGACTGCCCCGACCCCTATCCACACCCCCACCCCCTGACAGGCCTCCAGGACTCCCACACCCTATCCAATGCCCCTGTTCCCCATCCCCTGACTGCCCCACCCCCAGAGCCTCTGAACCATCCAACCCACCCTGCTCTCTGTCCCCTGACTGCCTCCTGAGACCCTCTGCCCCTTATCTAACCCCTCGGAACCGGCCTGACCCCCTTAACACGCTGCTCAGAGCAGAGTGTCGGAGTCAGACACACTGACGCGCTGATCCACCGCAGTGCACAGCCCCGCCCCCCAGAGCGCTGCTTTACTGTGTTATATTCAAATTCGTGTTATATCGGGTTGAGTTATATTGGGGTAGAGGTGTATTAAAAGTGGAAAAGGTACAGAGAAGGGCAACAAATATGATTGCAGATATGGAACAGCTTCCATATGAGAGAGATTAAAAGACTGGGACTGTTCTTGGGAAAGAGATGACCGAGGATTTGATAGAGGTCTATACAATCATGACTTGTGGTGAAAGTGTGAATGTGTTTGAATTTATAATAGTCAGCATGTATCTAGGCAGCAGGTATAAAACAAACATAAGGAATACTTCTTCAAACAATGCAGAGTCAACCTGTGGAACTCATTGCCAGGGGATGTTGCGAAGGCAACATCCTGGGTTCAAAACACAGATATTTTCATGGAGGATAGGTCCATCAATGGCTATTAGCCAAGAGGATCAGGGATGCAACACCGTGCTCTGGGTGTGTCTAAACTTCTGACTGCCAGGAGCTAGGACTGGATGACAGGGAATGGATCACTTGACAAATTGCCCTGTTCTGTTCATTTCCTCTGAAGCTAGATGAATGATTAGTGTGACCTAGTATGGCAATTCTTATGTTCTTAGCTTATTTATGCCAAAATGGTCATATTTTAGTGCCTAAAGAGAAAGAGTATAAACTCATATATAGGCTCCTTTTTTAATATGAATAGGGTTATG
Organism: Dermochelys coriacea; assembly: GCF_009764565.3. Classification (NCBI taxonomy): domain Eukaryota; kingdom Metazoa; phylum Chordata; order Testudines; family Dermochelyidae; genus Dermochelys; species Dermochelys coriacea. Next base: position 202,319,505 of record NC_050069.1, read on the forward strand.
GCATCCCTTTTAATCCTTCCATACTGCTAATCTGTAGTTTGGATTATTTAGTACAAATATTAGTTTAGGATTTTCAATGTAAAATCTCATTGTGTTATTTTCTGTGAAGATCTGAAACATACACATTCTGGGTTTCTCCATTTCTAACATTTCTAAATTCTTGTTAATAGTTTTAATCTTCTCTTTTGAATACTCAGGCTATATTGTTTCTCTTATAAGGATTCTCTTTGGGTATGTCTCCACTGTAACTGGGAGCATGGCATCCAGTCTACGTAGAGATAGACATGTGCTAGCTCTGCTCAAACTAGTGCACTAAAAATAGCATTAGAGATGTGGCAGCATGGGCAGTGGCACGAGCTAGCTGCCCAAGTAAAAGCCTTCCTGCTCCCTTGGGTCTTAACTCAGGTGGCTAGCCCAAGGTACCACCTGTGTCACAATGCCTACACTGCTAATTTTAGTATGCTAGAACATGTCTGCCTACCTGGGCACGCTCCCAGCTGCAGTGGAGACATACTCTTTCAGGCTCCAATTAACCAAAAGCATGTAACCACAGTTTAACTCCATCCCTATTCAGCAAAGCATTTGAACACTTACGTTGCATCCAAGTCCATGGGAATTGTGGTTTAATGTTTACATCAGAACTTATAATTAATTCATCTCTTCTGCCTTCTATTGACCTCAAAAAGCCAGTAACCTAGGTATGATGGGAAGGTAGGAATATTTTATGTAAGGGGGGGGGGAAGATGCATGTGTTTCAAGAATGAAGCTTCTGACAAATCTTTGGAAGTAAAGGCTTACAGACATCTAAATATCTCAGCAAAGATCAGACTAAATTATCCATTCTATGACTTTGACAAAGCTAAATCCTTTCTTTCTATACAGCAGAAGTTATCTTAATATTGAAAATGAGTTGTCAGACTCATTGGTACCACACTTTCATTCATTTTTAATTCATTATCTGTAGTAATCAGAACTGGTTGAAAAATTTTCTGGTGGAACATTTTTTCATCAGAAAATGCCATTTCATCTAAACTGAAACTTCCTGCAGGAAATATCAATTTTAGTGAAATTTCATTTTGGAAGTAAAGTATTTAGATAGTGTCAAAACATCCTATTTTGACAATTTTACAATGGAACATTTCAATTTTTCATATCAAAATGTCTTGTTTTGAATTTATTTTACATTGTAAAAAAAAAGTCAAAATCAAAACAAAATATTGCAATTTATATGATTTTTTCCCAAAAATTATACTTCATGGAAAATTTTGAAATTTGGAATGGAAATAAATTTCAAAATTGCAGAATTTCCAATGACTTTTCAAATGAAACCAAAATTCCAGTTCCTGCCCAGCTCTACTAATGACACCATCAGAACAGTTACAAGAAAGCAGTGTGTGATAATATAAGATCTCTTTTAGAAAAGAGATGAGTAATTTATCTCTAGTACCAATCTGACACTATACTTTGATTTGTTTACAATTTAAAGTCACAATGCCTGAATTATGTATGCTGAAATAATAAACCAAACTAAAAAAAGGCACTATGACAGAAGGAAAACTAGGAGTCATAATACTGACACACAGACTGAACATATCTTGGAAATGTATATTTGTCAGGATTCCAAGAAGGGCAGCCATGGCCCAGGGTTAGAGCAGAGCAAATCTGAGGCCAGGAGTAGCCGCAGATTTTGTAGTCAGGTCTAGGTCACGGTTGATACCAAGGGTCAGAGTCCGAATCAGGTTCATGGTCCGAGTTAGGTGGCAAAGGCCAAATCAAGCAGAAATCAAGGCAAAAATTCAAAGAGAAGGAGCAGGAATGGCCAGCTACAGAAGATCTGTGCTATTGCCTGGACATTTCCTGGAACGTCCCTTGGATTTATATAGGGCAAGGAGCCAATCAGTAGCCTTTGGACTGCTGTCTGTCAAACCCTTGAGGCAGAACTTCCCATGGTCTGTGTCCCTTGCATGAACTGTGACCAATAATTGGGACTGCCCTTTGACCTGTCCAATTCCGGGACCTTACAGGATGCTTAGACCATCTTTTGATCTCCTCCTAGTCTTGCCCCTGCTCCAAGGAAAGGGGCATGGAACATCAAGTCCCCAGGAGCAGATTACACTCCTCCAAGTGGAAAACCAAGTTGGGCCATGGTGGACCGGCTTCAGGTGAAAACTCACTTCCTTCAGGAACAGATTACAGAGATGCAAATTCAGATACAGTATCCAAGTCCATGATACCTTCATTAGAGCATTATGATTGTGCCCGCAGCAAGTTTCATGGTTTCATAAATCAGTGCGGGCTCCTATTTAAGTTGTGGCCACATATCTACACAACTAACCAGGCTAAGGTAGGCCTGGTCATTAGTCTCCTGACTGGTGAAGCCCTAGACTGGGTATCTCCTCTGTTAGAACAGGATCTTCCTGTATTGGCTAGCTGGAACTCCTTCCTGGGAGCTTTTGAAATGTTTTTTAATTATCCGTATAGGGCTGCACTACAGATGGCCTTACGTCAGGTCCTGGGATCAGCAGCATCATATGCAGGCCGCTTTCGATGCCTGGAAGAACATATGGCTTGGAATGAGCTGGCCCAGCTGCATCAATTTTGGCTAGGCTTAAACAATGATATAAGAGACAAATTGGCCCACATGGAGCTCCCCACAAGATTTGACACCTTTATTGATCTTTGTATTCGGACTGACCTTCAACTTAGCGAGAGGAGAGAGGACCCATTTTGTGCCCATGCTCCACCTACAACCCCCCCCCCAGACTGAGCCCATGAAGATGCATTCAGTATGAGTCCAACTGAAGCCTTCTGAACGGTAACACTGGTGGTGAGAGAATTTGTGCTTTTACTGTGGCAGCATGGGCCACCTGGTATCAGTTTGCCTGGCCAACTATCCCATACCATGCAGCTTCAGGAAACTCCCTCAGTCAGTCTCAATAAGGGGATTGAGTCTGAGTAACATAGAAAACCGCACTTCCAGATATCTGTCCCACCTCCTCAAGATCAACCCCTCACGTATAACTCCAGCTACAACTCTGACTTCAGAACACTGAACAAGTTGTTCCTCTCCAGTGAGCTCTGATTGACTCTAGCGCTGGGGATAATTTCATGGATGCCACTGTAGCCCAAATATTCAATCTTTCCATATAGTCCAAGGCCATCCCTGAACTGGTTGAGACAGTCATCCACCTCTGGTCCTGTCAGCCAGGAAACCAAAGTTCTAGAAGCAGTAACTGGGGAACACCAAAGATTCTTTCATCTCAGCCTAATTTGGTCCCCACACTTTCCGGTGATACTTGGAATCCCCTGGATGGCCAAGTATGATCCAAGAAGCTTCTGGAAAAGTTGTGAATTTCAGCTCAGAGTACTGCTGAATCAGCTCCCTTTTAGCTCCCACACCTAAGTTCCCAGAATCCCCATCCAGACAGGCCATCCAGGCTTCGGAATGATGGGGGTGGAGGTGCCTGGGGTCAAGCAACAGGATGAACTTCCTTACTTATAGGATCAACTATTTCTCTCCCCATAATATACCAAGAGTTCATGGAGATGTATGAAAAAACAGAACAAAGACACTCTGCCCCCCACAGTCAATACAACTTCCCAATCGACTTTCAGCCCAGCTCCAAGAAATCATTAGGGTTAATATACCATGTCTCAGCCTGAACTGGCAGCTCTTAAGGATTAGATTCATGAGAATCTAAAAAAAGGGATTCAGATGACAGTCCATCTCCCCAGTCAGAGGACTGTCCTGATTGTAAAAAAGAAGGCTGGATCTTTGAGGCTGTATGTGGACTAAACAAAAGCACCATGCAAAATAAATATACCCACTACCCCTGATCCCAGAGCTCCTAGGCCAAGTAAGAACAGCCCAGATATTCATCAAACTAGATCTCAGGGAGAACTACAATTAGGGGTGAAAATAAAAATGGAGCTCTTATCAGTACAGGGCCAGTTCTGCCACCCCCGTCCGCCCCCCCAGGAAGGGGCAGGGCCTTGGGTGGAAGGGGTGGGGCTGAGCTCAGCGTCCCCCAGCCAGCCCATCAGCGCTGTCTGGCCCGCATCACCCGGGACTCCGGCAGCAATTTAAAGGGCACAGGGCTCCGGCCGCTGCTGCCAGAGCCCCGGGCCTTTTAAATCGCGGCCCCAGAATAGCTACTTCGTTTGCCTCTGGCAAAAGAGGCAACGACACTAAAGCGCTGCCATGGCAGTGCTTTAAAGTCAGTGGTATGGGCTGGTACTGATGGCTACTTTTTACTGGTGCACTGTACCAGCCCGTACCGCGTTACTTTCACCCCTGCCTCCCATCTAGTCAGGATCTGGCCAGGGAATGGGTGAAAGACTGCCTTTCAAACACAATATGGCCATTTCCAATACCAGGTGATACCTTTTGGCCTTATCAACACACCTGCCACCTTTCAACACCTGGTAAATAATGTTTTGTGGAATACGTTGGAACACTATGTGGTCACCTACCTAGATGACATTTTAATCTAATCCAGGAATTAACACAGGCACAAGCAGCATGTGCACAATGTATCAGGAACATGGGCTATAAGTAAATGGGAGAAAATGTATCTTCAAGCATCCCACCATAGAATTCCTCAAGTATATACTGTCCCCCAAAGGGGTCCACATGGATCCCTGCAACGTAGAAGCAACTCATGACTAGTCAATGCCCTGAAGCATTCATGAAATCCAACGCTTCATCAGATTTGTAAGATTATATAGGCACTTTATGTGGGGTTACTCTCAAATTCTGCCTCCAATCACCTCCTTGCTTCAGAAATTCATCTGAAAACTGGAAGACCCAGTGTGCTTTCAAATGCCTGAAAGAGATGTTTGTCACTGTGCCCATTCTCATGCACCCCAACCCAAGTCTACCATTTATAATGGAAACTGATGCCTCCAATATTACAGTCAGGGTGGTGTTGTCCCAATGACAGAATCTCAGTCAAGAGCTCCATCCCAGCACATATTTCTCTAAAACTCTCCCTCACAGAATATAATTATGAGACTTTGGATAAGGAGCTGCTTGCCATCAAGTCAGCTTTTGAAATCTGGAGACACTATCTGGAAGGGGCAAAATGCCACATGCAGGTATATACCAATCATAAAAATCTGGAGTCTCTGCAATCTGCTAAAGCCTTGAATCAATGGCAATTATGCTGGGCTCTCTTCTCAAGGTTTGTTTTTTTCCATTGCAGACCGCACTGGCTCTAACTATGGAAAGGTAGATGCCCTTTCCAGAAAAAGAAGAATATGCCAGCAAACCTAGGGACTCCAGCATAAAGCTGTCCTGCATCCTGAAACTGCATCACTTCCTTGGAGGATCATGACCATCAGATTTAATGGCAACCATACATTCTGTTCTTCTAAACAATCCTTTTGCCCAGAAGCTCCTAACCTCTGATATCAAACCCCGAGCGGAAATCACATAGAGGGATGATTTCCTTAATGTTCATGGGTATATTTAGGTCCCTGAGGCAATCCCTCATCTAGAAGCTTTACATCTATAGCACGATGTCCCTTTGGCAGGCCACTTTGGTCAGGCAAAAACCTCACACTTGGCACGCTGATCCTTAAGCCAAAACTGGCCAAAACTGGGGTCTGACATTCAAGATTTTAGATTGTGCAATACCTACATCTATACAAAGGTACCTTAAACTAAACCACCCAGAATGCAAGGTCCTGGGTCCAGATCACCATGGACTTCATTGTCTAATTCCCCAAATCTGAAGGTTGACATACCATCCTAACAGTAGTGGACCAGCTGACACAGATGGTGCACTTAACTTCCTTTGCACAACTACCTACCTCCAAGGTTACTGCCCCCTCCTCATCACTCATGTTTTCTGATCCATGATCTCACAGAGCACATTACTTCTGACCTTGGACCTCAATTTGCATCACAGATTTGGATGGCAGTATTCCATTTCTTAGAGGTGCATCTCCATAACTCAACTGCCTATCATCCAGAAACAGATGGCCAATCAGAAAGAGTATACAACGTACTGAAACAGTACCTATAATACTTCACAAATTTCAACCAAGATGACTGAGTCTCATTGATTCCATGTGCTGAATTTGCATATAATAATGCGAATCATGTCTTGACCCAGAAACGACTGGTTTTCGCTCACTACAGTCTTCACCCCAGTTTTCATCCAGCATTTCTCATGGTGCCCAGTATCCCTGCAGCCTTGGATTTGATTACTAACAAACCCACCAACACCACCAACAAACCCAAGAGGAGCTAAAGCGACATTTTGATGTGGCCAAGGCAACATACAAATATTACTCTGACTGCCACTGATAAGAAAGTCCCGATATTACAGTGGGACAGAAAATGTGGCTATTAGCCAAACACCTCAAGGCAGACTGACCAGTCCACAAACTAGACTGTCAATGTGTAGGTCCTTACCAGATTTGCAGACCTACACATTGACAGTCTAGTTTGTGGATCGGACCCTCGAGATGCATCCTATATTTCATGCTTCCCTCCTTAAACTCTTCTCCGACTATCTTGTCTATAATGAAAAACAACCTTCCCCCAACCAGTTCAAATTCAGGGACAAAAAAAGTATCTCATTCATGACATCCTAGACTCCCAAATACATAGAAGAAAGTTGTGGTACCTTATCGATTAGGAAGGATACAGGCCCAGGGAGTGGACCTAGGAAACATCTCACCATACACATTGCCCCTGAAAAAGTCAACACCTTCCACAGAGCACACTCAGATAAGCCCAGACCTTCAGAATCACCCCTAAGATAAGCTGTTGTGATGTCAGGATGCTGGTCTCAAACCCAGGCCCACTGGGTTTTCATGAAACAGTCTTGGTTGTCATGCCACATCAGTGCATTTGGCTACCAGGGAATTCACAGACTTGGGTAAGCCAGCTTCCAGGGTTCCATGACCAACTTCCTGATTGGCCACATGGTCTTGACCCTGAATGGCTGGTGACAATAAATTTGCCTGCTTCCCTTCTGGTCTAGTCTGAGTACCAAGTCATTGCTAGCTGCTACTTGGACCAATCTGACCCCGCCAGTCACCTTTCTTTGCCTTTCCCTAGGATTGGATCTCCTGGCAACTGGACCACTAGCATGACCACTGATTAGGACTGCCCTTTGACCACCTGACTCCCAGGCATTACAATTGTCTTGAATTCAGTGAGCCTACTCACTCACATAAAGCTAGCACATGCTTAAATGACCTGCTGAGTAATGGGCATTATTCCCTATAGAGTTAAAGATAAGCTTTCACTTGGGAGGACTGCAGAGTCAGAATAGGTAATGCTATCATAAAAATGGAGATCCTCCTATGCTGCACTGAACATTTATTGTACATAGTGAGACTTTGGGATGCTCATGTTACAAAAACATCGGGGGCAATAATCATTCATTGCTATTTTCAGTTGCTTTGATTTAATGATTAAATTAACCATTTTAACCTCAGTATTACAAAGATATTTTGCTTCCTTGAAGGCCTCAGTAAATCTTAAATGAAGTAATCGGTTTGTGAAACTGTCCGCAGGTGCCTGACATGCTCCCAGATAATAGTTTGTGAAAAGTAACTAGAAGTTCAAAAAGTCAGCAGTCACAGTTAATCAGCCCTGTTATTTGTATTAAAGATCATCACTAAAGGCATTCCTGGAAATATATACCTGGTCCTATAAACATCAACACTAATTTACCTCCACAATGAAAGGTTTCCTCACCAATGACCTAATCCTTCTCCCATTGATTTAAGTCAATGGTAAAACTCCCATTCAGTGATGCAGGATTGGGCCTTAGTTGTCCCATGAAGATACTGTTCCTAGATCACCTATCTAGATCTATAAAACACTGAGGATAGGTCTACATAGCAAAACACACCCTATGTCAGCGAGTCTCAGCACCAGGGTCAACTGACTCAGGCTCAAGCGTGGTGCTAAAAATAGCTGTGTAGACATGTGAGATTGGGTGGAGCCCGGGCTCTGAAACTCAGTGAAGGGGGAGAGTTTTGGTCCCGGGCTCCAGCTTGAGCCTGAACATCTACACTGCAACTTTTAACCCCACAACACAAACCCTGGAAGTTGAGTTAGTTGACCCGGGCTCTGAGACTCACTGCAATTGGGGTTGGTTTATTTATTTATTTATTTATTTGCTGTGTAGATATACCCTTGAGAGGTTTATTTTAAGCGTGTTATTAGCTCCCACTAGAACTCCCAGCTTGCATTGCTTTTCATGAGCATGGATTGAACTTGCCAGGCTGCCTGGAGTGTTTTTGCTCAAATGCCACACATATATTGCTCATTCTGCTGCTCAGTGCTCTTGTGTACTAATATAAAAGAGAAAGTTGAGATAAAAATCAATTTTCTTCCAAGAATAAAAATGACCCAGTGTTTGTTGCCATCAACTACCTGATACAAAAAACTTGCAACAACCATTGTGTAGTAGAGCTGTTCACAGCTCACACTACATATTAGAGTCAGGAATTTTTTTTATTTTACAAAAATGAAAATCTAATTTCCCCCCAGCATTTTTCAGCTTTTCATTGAAAAAAATGTTTCCAATTTTAAAATTGCGTTCGAATTTTTTCAAATTTTCACTGAAAGTTATGTTTTGAAAAAGTTTCATGAAAAAAAGTTTAGACAAAAAGTTTGAGCAGGCTCTTCACCATATAAAGCTATTTGGATTTATACTTTTAACTTCACGGGGGAGTACTCACAGGCTTAAAATTAAGCACAGGCTTACATGCTTGCCTGCTAAATTGAGGTTTTAGTGTATATAATTAACTGTAAGCATCAAGCTTTCAAAAGAACCTCTGAGACATCATTGAAAAACCTGGCATGTGAAATTGTACAAGCAAACCCACTCTTCCACTTGGCATGTCATTATGTAGGAACAAGCACATGTGCAGTTTCTGATGTGCAGTTTCAGAGACGTGTCAGAATAGCTGGTGTAAATGTCCTTGGATTTTCCATTGATAGCATAATCTTATGGTTAACTAGTGCAATTATTTTAAAAATCTCAACAAAATTTACCGAAAACTGTTTATATTACATATGTTAATTAGTAACATGAATGATGAATATTGAGATAAAATTCTAATATATTGACTAAATATATTTGGGAGGATTCTGAAGGAATAGGTAACTGACTTTGGAAAGGTTTTTTCTAAATATGTTCAGAATCATAGCTGACTCTCATAATTGTTTACCCAATGTTCATTGCAGCTATTAATTTTGCATGGGTAAATCCATATTTTGTATGTTTTTTTCATTCTGAACCCAATTCTGCCTCCCTTCCATCCCCTGCTCTTACATAGAGTACCAGGCAATACTTTACTCTCTAAACAGTCCCATTGATTTCTACAGGACTATTAATGGAAAAAAGGAATTACTGGTAGTCAATATGAATAAGACAGTCAGAACTAGGTTCATAGTGCATAGTACATACCCAGGAGATTGACCTGACTTGGAGGAGCTATTGCAGTCTCACTTTTACACTTGTAGGTCACTATGTTTTAATACACAAATTTGTTGACAGAATAGATCCTGTAGATATTACAGTCTAATAGTCTGCCACAGATACATATCAGGTTTTGGGTGATAAAAATATAAATGCTGTTCTTATTTAAAAATGCTAAGCACAGTAGCTAGTATTTAAACTTCAGTGTCTCAGAAAATTTGACAAAATACTCATCTTCAAAAATGATGTCAAAGTACATCACATAATTACTGGTAATTCCTATTTTAGCCTTTTCCAAATTCCAATTCCAGATGCAAAAGTCAGAGGGTGACCAGATGTCCCGTTTTTATAGGGACAGTCCTGGTTTTGGGGACTTTTTCTTATATAGGCACCTGTTACCCCCCACCCCATTCCATTTTTTCCACAGATACCATCTGGTCACCCTAAAAAGTCAGCATCTTGTATGTGCACACTTATTAAAACTTACAGAATGGTAAAGTGAACCACTCTAGTAGCTCCACTATGTGGGATACTAGAGCCCTGATCCTAAAATGTACCTGCTTTAGTGTATCCCTGGGTCTATGAGAAGCACCACTGACTCCAGGCACAGAAATCTGACTATCCAGAGTGACTTATAGGATCAGGACCTAGGCTCTGATCCTGCAAATGCTTAGCTTTACTCACATTTGTACTTCCAATACAATCAATTTCAATCAATTTATATAAGCTAAGGTTTACAATAGAATTTCTGATATGAACAACCATGGTAAGTCCTATGGGATGTTAATAACTCCAAAGGCTTCCAATCAGATGTATAAAATTTAACAACAAACCAAGGCTCCCTATGTCAGCTTTACATCTGTCAGTCACTTTTCCCTGCCATACCTCTGCTGAGATTTGCAACTGACTGCTATCAGGTTTTATGAACATCAAAATTGCTTTATTGCTGCAATGCTCGGAGAAGACATCTCTTTTAAAAGTAATCTAGATCAGTCAACCCATCCGCACCTACTACATCATTCAGTAGTCAGTACTTTATTTTGTGACAGTAACAGGCAATAAAATAATGCAGTGAAATATTCTAGTGTGAGAAGGCTAATTCAGTGTAGGTTAATAAAATCTTGGTGATTCATCATGGCATGTTATTTATGCACGGCAACTTATTAGCTGGATGTGTGAAATCCCATTGTTGTCAGTTGGAATTTATGTCGTGAGCACTGTTTTGCTTTTCTTATCCATTTTTCAACTACAAAAGACATTCACTTTCCCCATGGAAACAGAAGAATATCCAAAGGTCTTAAGAACTGCATGATCTCTGGCAAAAGAAAAGCAAGACAAAAATTATAGCCATTTCCCTTCTTCGCAATGCCAGTCTGAGCAGATGACACTGGTGCACTGTTCTACGTGCATGCAGGATTGAGGGGGAGGGGTTTCTAAGTCTTTAAGAGGTGAGCTAGTGATGAGTTAGTGACCTCAGTTCAAGCCATGAGCAATAAACGACTCAGAAATTGGTTGTTGTTACTGTTTTTTCTTTTCCCTTTTCTTTTATTCACCTTTATGTGTGCTATGGTTGACAAGCACAAAGAGAGTATGGCCAGAGCTGTTAGATAACTGCTTATTCAAGAACACATTATCTAGCCTAGGCATTTGGAATGTATCACAGTATTTGGGTCCCAGTGGCTGGAAGTGTTTACTCTACCGGTGAATTAAATAATTAATAAGTAGTAGTAGTATTACAATAGCACCTAAGGGCTCTATCTCAGCTCCAGGCTTCAATGCACGACAGTCCAACAGCCCCTACTTCAAAGAGTTTACAATCTAACTTGACAAGACAGAAGAAAGATGGAAGGGGAAAACAGGCACAGAGAAGTGAAGTGACTTGGCATGTAGTGTCCAGCAGGTCAGTACCAGAGCCATAAAAATAGAAATCAGGCCTCCTGACTCCCAATCCAGTGACCTGTACACTGAATCTTGCTGGTTCAGTGGCACTAGCCTATGCTGATGCCTTGAACCCTGAGGTTGCTCAACTTGTATATGCTCAAAATGGTACCCACATCCTACTATGCCTTTATCTAAGCTCAAAGCTGCACCGGTTTAACTCGAGGTGGGAGTCTATATAGGACGGGGTGGGCAAACTTTTGGCCCGAGGGTCACATCAGGGTGCGAAACTGTATGGAGGGTCGGGTAAGGGAAGGCTGTGCCCCCCAAACAGCCCGGCCCCTGCCCCCTATTCACCCCCTCCCACTTCCCACCCCTTGACTGTCCCCCTCAGAACTCCCAACCCATCCAAACCCATTGCTCTTTGTCCCCTGACTTCCCCCTTCTGGGACCCCACCCCCAATCCAACCCCCCTCCCGCTTCCTGACTGCCCTGACCTCTCCACATCCCTGCCCCCTGACAAGCCCCCCGGGACTCCCATGCCCTATCCAACCCCCCATTCCCCAACCCCTGACTGCCCCAGAACCTCCACCCCATCCAACCTCCCCTGCTCTCTGTCCCCTGACTGCCCCCCGAGCCCCCTCCCCTAACTGCCCCCCGAGACCCCCACCCCTAACTGCCCCCTGCCCCCAACTGCCCCCTGAGACTCCCTACCCAACTAACCCACCGCTGTCTGCGTGTGCTGCCGCCGCCCCGTTACCATGCCGCTCAGAGCAGCAGGAGCTCGCAGCCACTGCCTGTGGGGTGGCATGGCTACAGGGAAGGGGGAACAGCAGGGTGGGGCCAGGGACTAGCCTCCCAGGCCAGGAGCTCAGGGGATGGGCAGGACAGTCCCGTGGGCCGGATGTGGGCTGTGGGCCATAGTTTTCCCACCTCTGATATAGGACCATAAGTATCTGTGTTAGCTGCATATTTTAATCTGTATCCAAAATATGATTTATGTGTTTGATTTTGAAGATTGTATATTAGATTGACAACCGGAGCTGAGGGGCACTCACCTCCTCCGAGAGTTTCAACACCGTCACCCATAGGAGAGACAGGGCCACTGGAGGCCAGGGATTACAGTCTATTAAAAACCAAATGACACAAAACCCCCTGCAATAATGAAGTGGTGAGCATGGATCATGGAGGCATTCCCTGCTGGGTGCGCCAGCTGCCCAGGAATAAACAAGCTGAGACACCAGGAGTAGAGTCGGTTGGGAATCTTTTCTCAAAAAAAAATTTTGTTGGAAAATGCTGATTCATCAAAATCAAAACTTTGAAGGAAAGGCTAAGTTTTTGACTAATTTCTCAGTTTGAAAAGTTTTTGGAATAAAGGTAGTTTCAAAACTGTTTAAATGTCCCATTTTGACATTTTTAAAAAAACAGGAGGGTGGGGTCAGTTCAAAACGACTTTTTGTTTTAAAATGTACACAAATTATAGTAAAAAATTTTAAAAAGAGTCAAAATCTAGAGGAAATATTTTGATTTATCCAAACTGAAGGATTGTCAGTTCAAGAAATTTGTTGAGAGTGACTTTTCATGCTGATTTGGGACAGAAACATTTTTTAAATCTTCAGAGTTTTCTCAACCTGGACAAACCATTTCCCATCTAGCTGTAACCAGGAGTCTTCACCCCCTGGTCACTAAAATAAATAAAAAATTGAGCAATATAGTCATAGATTTCTTCTGGACAGGGCTGGTTTTAGGTGTGGGTGAGCAGGGTGGTTGTCTTAGAGCCACCATGCTGCTGCACTACTCTTTTTCTTTTCCTTCTGCTCTGATTAGCCTATTGGGGGAGCGGGGGGTGATTGGTTTTTAACTCCACTGATTGGCTGGCTGTTTTGTTTGCTTTTTTGTTTGACTGCTGCAGGACAGACAACAAAAATATTTCCCACCCTGGCTGGCAAAAGGGCAAGGGTTGCTCTCACTTCAGGAATAAGAAGGCCTCTCTTCTACTTAAGACAGATTCTCACAGAAAAGGGAGATGGGGCTAGAAGATCAACAAGGAATATTATCAGGTGTGACAAGAGTGAGTCACAGGAGGATCTTCCTTTCTTAAGGAATATAAATTGGTTCTGTTCACTTCTTGCTGTTTAAGAGAAAAACCTCTCTTATAATGAAGGGTAAGATTAGACAAAACTAAACATTCATGCAGGATGTTTGTTGATTTAAAATCCTTGAAGGCATTGTTCCAAGTGCTGAATAAAACTATTTTAAGAAAGGTGTTGCTCTGTATATCACCAGTCACAAGTTCCCAAATGGAGGAAATGCAGGCACCCAAAATCCATATCAGGTATGCAGGGTGATAAGCACCTGGTGTACATGGGGCAGCATGCCTGGCTCCTGGTCTAAGAATCACGAGAATCCATCCCAAGACAGGTAAGGGCAAGAGACCTAACACCTAAGGTAAAGGGTGCACTCAGGGTACATCTACACAGCAAATAGACATCCACAGCTGGCCTGTACCAGCTGATTCAGGCTTGTGGGGGGTCCAGGCTGTGGGGCTGTTTCATTGCAGTGTAGACTTTCACAGGGTCCTAGAGCCCAAGCCTGGAAGTCTACACTACAGTTAAAACAGCCCAGAGCCTGAGCTCCATGAGCCCAAGTCAGCTGGCATGGGCCAGCTGCCAGTTTTTAATTGCAGTGTAGACATACCCTCAGAGACCAGAATGGGGACAGATTTGCAGCTAGCTTCTTTGCCATGACAGTGTGTTTTTAAACTGATTTAGTGTAAGGCTGTCAATTAATCACAGTTAACTCACGTGATTAACCAAAAAATTAACTGTGATTAAAAAAATTAATTGTGATTAATCACACTGTTAAATAGAATACCATTTGAAATTCATTAAATATATGTGGATGTTTTTCTACATTTTCAAATATTTTGATTTCTATTACAATACACAATACAAAGTGTACAGTGCTCACTTTATATTATTTTTATTACAAATATTTGCACTGTAAAAATGATAAACAAAAGAAATAGTATTTTTCAATTCACCTCATACAAGTACTGAGTGCAATCTCTTTATCATGAAAGTGTAACTTACAAATGTAGATTTTTGTTGTTACATAACTGCACTTAAAAAAATGTAAACCTTTAGAGGCTACAAGTCCACTCAGTCCTACTTCTTGTTCAGCCAATTGCTAAGACAAACAAGTTTGTTTACATTTACGGGAGATACTGTTGACTACTTATTTACAATGTCACCTGAAAATGAGAACAAGCTTTCGCATAGCACTTTTGTAGCTGGAGTTGCACGGTATTTACATGCCAGATACACTAAATATTTATATGCCCCTTTATGCTTTGCCCACCATTCCAGAGGACATGCTTCCATGCTGATGATGTTCGTTAAAAAAATAATATGTTAATTAAATTTGTGACTGAACTCCTTGGGGGAGAATTGCATGTCTCCTGCTTTGTTTTACATGCATTGTGCCATATATTTCATGTTATAGCATGATGACCCAGCACATGTTCATTTTAAGAACACTTTCACAGCAGGTTTGACAAAACACAAAGAAGGTACCAATGTGAGATTTCTAATGATAGATATAGCACTTGACCCAAGGTTTAAGAATCTGAAGTGCCTTCCAAAATCTGAGAGGGACAAGGTGTGGAGAATACTTTCAGATGTCTTAAAAGAGCAACACTCCAATGCAGAAACTACAGAACCCAAATCACCAAAAAAGAAAATCAACCTTCTGCTGGTGGCATCTGACTCAGATGATGAAAATGAACATGTGTCCGTCTGCTCTGCTTGGGATCGTTATTGAGCAGAACCCGTCATCAGCATGGATGTATATATTCTGGAATGGTGGTTGAAGCATGAAGGGACAGATGAATCTTTAGTGCATCTGGCACGTAAATATCTTGCGATGCCGGCTCCAACAGTGCCATGTGAATGCCTGTTCTCACTTTCAGGTGATATTGTAAACAAGATGTGGGCAGCATTATCTCCTGCAAATTGTAAGCAAACTTGTTTGTCTGAGTGATTGGCTGAAGTAGGACTGAGTGGACTTATAGGTTCTAAAGTTTTACATTGTTTTATTGTTGAATGCAGTTATTTTTTGTACATAATTCAACATTTGTAAGTTCAACTTTCATTATAAAAATATTGCACTACAGTACTTTATTAGGTGAATTGAAATATACTATTTATTTTGTTTTTTACCTTGCAAATATTTGTAATCAAAAATAAATATAGTGAGCACTGTACACTTTGTATTCTGTGTTGTAATTGAAATCAATATATTTGAAAATGTAGAAAACATCCAAAAATATTTAAATAAATGGTATTCTATTATTGTTTAACAGGGCGATTAATCGCAAGTCATTTTTTTAATCACTTGACAGCCCTGATTTAGTTAAATTGGTGCAAACTTCTGTGCAGATACTTATTGAGGTAAGCCTGTCTTCTACTGATTTAGCTTAATCTGGTAAGTATTTAATTTAACAAAACCAATATAAACCTGCTTTAAGAATCAGTGAAAGAATATCTGTCCAGAGGTTTTGGTCCTCTGTAACTACAATGATTTCTAAATCCTATTAAGTTAAACTGGTGCAACTGTTGTGTTTATACAAGTCTGAACAGTCTATGTCAGTTCTTCACAGTTTAAAAAATAATTAGCACTTAACGGAAATTTATTTTAAAAAAAAGGAAGACAGGTAAAAAATAGTAAGTGAAGATTTTATCAATTAACTGCAAGAAATTAGCTTTAAAAAAAGAAGCTCATGTGGTACTTTCAGAAATCTTAGTTATTGATAATAAAGATCAAATTAAAGGGAGGGCAAGGGAATTACCTCCCCTCACATGATAGAAACATCCCTAGCACCAGCAATAGCATGTGACAGTCAGCAGACAGTAACACACTGTCTCCATGGAAACCAGCAGAACTACTGTCTTTTGATCCCAAAAGTGAGCTAAAACACAAGAGGTATGAAATCTTTTGGTACAGAGGTCAGTTTTTGATTAACAAACATCTGGAGTTTGAAGCTTTAGGAGTATCTAAAATTTATAATTTCTTAATTGTTTCAGAATGTGCAGCTTTAGAGGAAAACAAATATTTTTAGTGATATAGTTTCCTTCTGTTCATTCCTGTTTTCTGCTTTTGTAAACAGAACACTAGGCAACTTACAGCCTTGAAATAAAATTATAAACACCTCCCTTGTACAATTTTCTAATTAACCCTCTGTTTGTACATTTAACACCTTCCTTGAAACTGACTTCATTAACATGTCTATTAAAAGACCAGGCTGGGAGTTCATTACCATAGTTCCCATGTGTAATGAAGCGACAGATCCAGGACTGAATAAGACAGAACCACACTTCTAATTTAAGAAAATAGCCATAATTCTGCTTCCTGAGCCAAAAGCACAGAAAGGAATATAATGATTCCATAGAGAAACAGTTAGCATGCCTCAATATCAGATCCTTCTACTTCACTTCCTTAGACAAATTATTCTGAGGCAAGAACCATGCTTACCACTGTGTCTATACATCACCCACCTTGGACAGGGCTTTGGGAACGAATCAGGACTGTGCAGTTAATGAGGCATTTGTCTGTAGGACCTCTGTCTCATTTGTTGCAGAAGTTGGAAGGAGTGTAGTGAATGATAGGAAGGGAATTGCAGGGAGAGAGAAAGATGACCTCATATTTAAGGCATTTCAATGATGTCCTGGAGAATTGGATTCTCTCTCTGCCTCTGCCACAGAGTTCCTATGTGATGCTGGACAAATCACTTAAACCAAGCTTTTTACAGGTGGTCACTAAGTGCGTGTTCCTCACTTTCTGGGGGCCTGACTTGACAGTGTGGGGTCTGATTTGCATAAGAGCATCTGAAGTCAATGGGAGCTGTGCTTTGAACATATGAAGTATTATGTAATGCTAAATACTCTCAGGAAAAATATCAGGTCCTAGGTGTCTCAAACTGGGAACCCAAAATTAGTGGATATTATCACAGTTCACCATCTGTGAAATGGGGGTTATATCCACTCATTTCATAGGATTGTTGTGAAGATTAATTAATGTGTGTGAAGCACTCAAATACTATAGTGATAAGAACCATAGACATTAATAGTTCTGTCAGAGCACGATTGAATAGTTTGCACCACACGGTGTCTAAGAGCACACATTGAACAACAAGGAGAAAACAAAATATTGAACAGCTGTTCATTCAGTATGCACCATCCAGCCTATGCACTGAATGAAGCAGTGAGTAAGGGTCCTGTGGAAAAAAAAACCTATATAATCATGTAACTAAAGACTGTGGAATAAGGCTCAAGAGAGCTAAATTAAGGTTGCAGAGTCTCCTCCTGGGGGAATTCTGCCCCCCAAAATTAAAAATTCTGCTTACAATATTTTAAAATTCTACAAAAATCTGCATATTTTATTTGTCAGAATAACACTATATAATCAAGCCAGTTTCAATTATTTTGGTAATGTATTTCAAAATACCTGTCAGCAACTATATCTGTAATAATACAGAAACAAAAAAATTCCCCCAGGAGTAGAGAGTTAAAGAAACCATTGCAACAACCCATTTCCTGTTTCTCTGTCCCCTTCCCCACCAGCCCAGCTATGGGGCACCCTCTAGCCCAGACACCCACCCCCCATACCCTCCCAGAGCCCAGGATTTAGAGCCTGATGCCGGGTCCCAGGCTTGTATGGAGTTTTCTCCACAATGCCTCCTTTCTTCAGGGCATGCTGGGAACTGCAGCTGCCTGGAACCCTCGAGCTCCCTCCCCACAGCAGTGTCTTCTATTTGTGAGCTCAGCTCTGCTGAGTCCAGCAGCCCCTAATGGCAGCCAGCAGCTCTGCAGCCCATTTCTATGGGATAAAAAAGAAATTCTGCACAGAACATTAATTCTGTGCAAATTCTGCATTGCGCAGTGGTGCAGAATTTCTCCCAGGAGTAACAGTCACACACACTATTAATGTAGTTTTGTATGTGGAGTTTATATATATATATATATATATATATATATATATATATATATATAATTTGAGACAGTACCAACTCTTCAATCTTGATAGGAAGTCTGTATTCTAAGGGTATATCTGCACAGCAATGTAAGCCCAGGCTTGAATCTGGGCTCAAGCCTAACCCCCCTTGCCTCCACACACCAATTTTATTAACCTAGGACTCGAACCTAGGGTCCCAGGAGCCTACAGGATTGCAGGAGCTGAGCCTGTGTTAAGCTGCGACCTAGAGTCCAAGCCCTATTGCCTTCCTGTGTGCACATGACCCCAGCTTGACTTGGGTCCTAGAAATCCTCTGCATGTATCCCAGAGTTCCTTGAGGCAACTTTCTTAATCCTCTCTGTGCTTACAATCTGTGGTGCACTCTATTGCAAGCTGCAACAGCTCAGGTCAGCATTAACCCACTGTCTGCTGAACACCACTCTGCAAGAACACTATCAGAGAGCTTGCAGGGTTTTCAGTGGAGACTGGTCAAAAGAAGCATTATGCAAAGAGTTGCCTCCTGGTCACAAGAGAACATCCAGATTTGGTGCATGCTGCCTGGGTGCCCCTGCAAACACAGCCCCCAGGAAGGGACGGAGACGGGGGAAGGAGCAAGGGCCAGGGGGCAGAGTAGAGACTAAGAGGTGCCCTGCCTAGAGAGACAGCAGGACAGCTCCTGTGTGTCCAGGGTGACGCCCAACACCGCAGCTTCTCCCGCTCCCAGCAGGGCAGCCTCTTGGTTCCTACTCTGCTGTCTGATTCACTCTGCCCTCCCTGTGGCTGCATATGCAGGAGCACCCAAGCAGCTAGCACTGTCAGGGCAACAAATGGGAGCCAGATCCAAAACCTCTCCTCAGCATCCTGCAGCAGCTCTTCTGGCTCCTTGCTGCTGCGCAGAGCTTGCCCAGAGCAGGGAGACAGGTGGGAGGCAGATCCTAGCTATCAAGATATTGGGGATCATCCCTCCCCTGGCAGTGCTGAACCAGGAGCTTAGCTGCTTCCCCTCACTGCAGGGCAGCCGCTTGGTCCCACTCCACTCTATGGCCCTTGCTCCTGGGTCCCCCAGCCCTCCCCGGGGCTGCATGTGCAGAGGTGTCTCGGCAGCAGTGCACTGTCAGGATAGCGAGTGGGAGCCAGCCCCAAACCTTCCCCATCAGCCTCCCAAGGATTCCTTATCCCTGCCTCCTAGGGTGCAGCCAGGGCAGAGATTAGGGATCCTAGGGGATGCTGGAGCACACTGCACCCCAAGCACTGGGGATGCACTTCACCATCTGTAGCTGGCAGCAGCCATGCTGGGGCATGTGTGTTCTTCCTCTGAACCCTACCTTTTATGTCAAACTTCAAAACAAACAGACAAAAATAAATAAAAATCCACCTTCATTGAACATCCCATGTTAAAAGTTAACAATTGCAAAGTTTCATTTTAATAGTCTGACAGCCCTAGACACTGACCTGCTAATTATCCTCAGAACAAGTGCACATGGGCATTTTCCTGCCAATATGACTCAGTTTAGCAGTGGAGAGCCCTGTTCTCAGATTAGATGGTAGATCAGTATAAAGTCTTCTCAAACTGCACTCATTCTACTCACACAGTTACCAAAGGAGCAAATTATGCAGTTTATGTAGTCATGTGCTCCTTATGGGCACCTGAGTCCCATTAAAATCACTGCCTCAATTAGGAAATAGGGTAGGCCGTAGAGTTTTCTCACAGTGGAACACATTTATAGGGCGGGGGGGGGTGATAGGCACTCGGCACTCTGGGATAGGGTTACATTGACTCAGTTCTCTGCATTGTGATGTAGATTCCAGAGCCCTAGGTTCGAGCACAAGTCAGAAAATCCTTAATTTAGGGTTAAATTGCACTGTAGCCCAAGGTTCCCTGACACGGGTCAGCTGACTCAAGTCTCACTAATCCAAGGCTAACATTGTTGTTATTATACCCTTAGGCTCTTCAGGTGGGGAGGGTGGACAAAAAAGAGAGAGTGGGAGAAAAGTGTGGTAGAGATTGTTGAAAAAAATAAAAGATTCATATGTCTGAAAACTGAAAGAAAGCAAAAAAAACAGTGTTTGAAAGATTAATATTTTTTGTAACATTTTGTTTCCCAAATCTATTAGAAAAAGCTTTTACAGATACTGTAGCTGGCTGCAAGAGACAGACAGAGAGACATTACAAAAATGAGAGGCAGTCACCTGAAAAGAAAAAACAAAACAATTATTTGAAGATCAGTTTCTCATTTTGAAGCAGCCAGCATTATCTTAAATTCTTCCCTTAAACGATAAAGTCTCTCTTTGTCAAGCTAAAAACTGATAGCTTTTTAAAACTGTTCACCACCACCACCTTTCAATTTAAAAAAAAAAGAGTAATCTTTTGACCAAGTTTGACCTTTCCATTACTCTGTAATATGGATTACTTGGCGATTCTATTTCTCCCCATTTAATAGTATCACTAGGCTATAGGGAGGAAATTGGAATGACTAGCCAGTCAAAATATAGACTACTGATACCTTGAAACTACTACAGTGTTCTGCTGTCATTCATGGAATACATTAGCTATTAAAATTCTGACACTTGGTTCCTAAGATCAAGATTGTATCAGGACTGGAAAAATGGAAGAAAAATAACCTATTCCTATTACACTCTGGAGGCAGAAGACAGCTCAAGGTACCATATCGTGGTGATGATTTAGGAATTAATAACACTGTTCAAAGTTATTCAAGCTGCTATGGGTAGGCAAGGGAAAGCATGATCATATATAAAAGTGAAGATATAAAATGCATTCAAGAAGGAAGAAATCAAGCATATTTTAGGCCCTGTTCCTCTTGAGTCAGTGGAAGTTAGCCATTACTCTAATGGGGATGGGACCAGTCGCAGCGGTTTACCTCATCTGTTGTCAGTGCATCTGCTGCTTCAGTTTGTCTCCAAATGATTAGCCAGTTTACTCTTTGCTGTGGGCTGATAAGCCTTCTGGACAGATCTTCTGGGGTAACCACAGATTGTTATTATTTGGCATATGCAATCCAGTCAAGCCAAGCCACTGCGTTCTTATCAAGGATGTTGAAGGCATGAAGACCACCAGGAAGTTCAGTAATTTTACAATCCATAACAATATGTGTCATGGTTTGTGGCTGCCCACACTGACATAATGGACTGCTTCTAAAATGCCACGGAAATTCCAGTGCAGCACAAATTCCATGTCCGATACCAAACCGGTTCGGAAGATCAAACAAACAAACAAAATCCTTTTCCCCCTTGTGGTGAGCCAGAAACACAGGGTCTATGTGAGTTTTTCCTCTAGGATCTTTTATTGTTATTATTACTACTACTACTACTACAGTAGTGTCTGCAGGCCCCAACTGACATCATGACCCCATTGTGGTAGGTGCTGTATAAACACATAGTAAGAACAGTCCCTGCCCTGAAGAGCTTACAATCTTACAAGCTTACAATAAACAAGACAGGTGGGGAAACAGAAGCACAGAAAAAGAAAGTGATTTGCTTACAGTCATCCAGCAGGTCAGAGCTGGGATTAGCCTGCAGGTCCCTTGGGTCTTGATCCAGTTTCCTAGCCAGTGCTGCTTCAGCTATCTTACCTATATTTCTCTCTTTCTTATCATATAGTAATAGGAGGAAATTTTGACCATCCACACTCAAGAATTTGGCCATACATATTTTTGCTTGGAATCCTGCAAGTACTTATATTCAGAACTCCAAATTATCCAGGTTCATCTACCCTTTTAAGATAAGAAGCAAATGTTGTGAACAGAGACCCAAAGTCTGCTCTTGCTTACAATAGTATAAAGGTTAAGTAATACCAAGTGTAACAGCATTACTTTAGATTTACACTAGAGTTACAGATCAATATAACTTGCTCACAGCAAATATTCTCTGGCCAACCAGCACAGTTTACTTTCAAAGGTATCTGTTAGAGATTAGTCCTAACCAAAATCCTGAATCTGAACACCCTCCACCTTTTTTCTGGTGATGGGTTGCCTGGGAGTGAGGGAGTACTTAAGAAGAGGAATAGTCAGGTTTAGGATCTAGATTGAAATATCACTGCTGACCCTACCTTTTTAATGGACCAAACTGAACACTAATACAAATTTGGGGGAGTTCAAAAACTGGATTCAGATGTGAATTTTGCAGCTGAAGCTCATCTGCAATAGAATTATTATTTTTCATGTGTGTTGTAAATGTGTTTGTACAGCACCTTGCACAATGGGCCCTAGTCATATCAAGGCCTCTGGACATTACTGGAAATGGAAATAACAACATATACTTACCAGTACATGTTTCACTAAATATACTCTGAGATAGAATATGCTAGAGAGACAATATAAGTATAATATATAGAATAGGGAATTTACACTTTATCCAGTTTAAGATACTACATTGACAGCTTGCCAGGAGCCTGAAAGATGCACCTAATTTACACTATACAGAAGAAATTACAAGGCATCTTTTCCTTCAATGTGGTGGAATGGCCTGTGGAGATTACAGGTCTCAGCATGCCAGGCTCCAGATGTACCAAGAACTGAACACAGCATGCTGAGATCACTAGATTTCACAAGTTACAGTGTCATATTAAAAATTAAAGATTTCAAGTAAATAAATTACAGGGAAGATTTAGGAGCAGCCAATAATCCTAGCTTATAAACAATGACAGAGAAGGACAATAGATATCAAATCAGATGAATTAGGATATAAGATTTAAAACAAAGATTTAAAATAAATGCTTGACTACAGCAGTGCAGATAACTGATTTTTTGGGTTGTTGGCTGATCTGAAAAATATAAAGATTGGTTTCAGGTCTGAACAAAACATTTTTTTTGTTTAACTTTTGTTTATTTGGTTAACTTTTTTTTTAGTTAAATTCACAAATTTCTAACCAAAATTAATTTCAAATTGAAAAAAATCAGAACATCTTGTTTAAAAAGTGTCAACACAAAATGCATTGATTGTTCTAATAAAAACAACTGAAACAATTGGGTGAATTTGACAGGATGCCACAAAATGTTTTGGTCAACCCAAATCTGCATTTTTTGATGAAAAAATGTTTCAGACAAAAAATATCACCCAGCTCTACAAGACTAGTAGGCTCAGAAATAGTAGCACCATATACGTGGGCATATTATGAATCTGAAGGCACACCTGAAAACTGATCCTGAGTGGAGGTATTTAGTTTTATAGTTCTCCATTAAAATGCACTGTTTTTGCCTAGAGCCAGCTAGTACAGTAAAACCCTGCAAGACCTTCAGGAGCTGATAGCAAGTTTTTAGCTGACCCCAGTGCACAAGGTTTTATCCAGTTACAATGGCACAGCTGAACAGAAAGGCTGAGGATGTATATTCTGGCAGCATAGATGACTGTGTACAAAAAACTATTACATGAATTACCTCAGAAAATCAACAACATCATACACCAGAAAGTGTACATGTGGACCCTAGAAAGTATCATTTCCTCCAGTGGAGAGTTACTACCCAAAGCAAAAAGGCCAAGATGGTAAGAACAGGAAAAAGAAGTAAGTTCTGTGCTTCAGAAAGCTCCTGCCTTTTTCTAAGGGAACACAATTGGTTGATTATTATATTGATTATGATAGGATCTCTTTGTTGTCTTTAATCACCCCAGAAAGATGCCCTTACCCATTCCACATGTGTGTACTCGCAATTGCCTTAAAAACTGGTTGCCAACAGTTTCCATTTCCAGGCACCCTGCATGGTGTCTGCTGTAGGAAAATAGCACAAACACATGCAGAAGTCAAACAGCCCTATCGGCGGTGTTAAAATGAAGTGCTAGTGAGGAGCTGCTGCAAAGAGCTGTAATTCATCCCATCAACTGATTCCTTCTCCACCTGGAATTAAAATATATATCCCTGTACCAGAGATAATAACAACAGCAGAAAAAAAGACGATGGGATTTTTTTTACAGATGTAGGAATTTTTTACATATGTAGAAATGAGAGTTACTGTAATATGGAACGAGCCGGATGTACAGTGGGCCCCAAATACATTTACCGTTTATGAGGGCTTATCCCAGGAGATAAAAAAGCCTTGTTTGCTGAAAAAAACAAAGAAGCCTAAATAGCTCTAGTTCCTTGTAGATATGTTGCTAATAAATTTGTACTGAGAACTGCTCTATAAAGCTTGGAGCTGATGAATTTGTATGCTGTTATTGTGCGGTGCTATTTTTTAGAGAACGTTAATCAAAACAACCATAATGTACTACACTCTTCATTTGTATAACTTCTCTTTCATACAAACTAAATCCCAAAACACTTTTGAAAGTTAAAATACAGAATTATAGTGCTAAATAATAAATAGCAGAGATAGAAATAGAGATGAATTAAGTGGTATAGCCAAAGAAGAAAAAGATGTGTTTTCAGCTGACATTTTTAAACAACTTTGAGAATCAGTGAGGTGAAAAAGTAAAGGAATAAAAATACGACTAGATGTTAGCAGCTGTGGAGGAGAAGGCTCTCTCACCAACAGTATCAAAACTGTGGAGGGACAATACTAGAAGCGAGTATGGTCCAGGTCTTTGAGAAAAAATGTGAAACATCTATTAGCATTTAAGTCACATTACACTCCTTGATGGCTCTACATACCTTTTATCTCTGATGTAATTTAAGTTTTGGGGATTTTTGTTTAAGCAGCTTCATTTTTTTTCTTTTCTTCTTTCTTTTTTCTATTCTCCTCGAGTAGTCCCCATTAGAAACCTTGGCTTTTTCTCACTGGATACTGAACGAGTGAGATTTCTCTTGTTTATTTGTTTTCTTCAAGGGAAGATCAAAAAGAAAGGTATTTCAGCAGCCTCTCTCATTCATAGGAACTGGAGGACAGAGGGAGGGAGGGAGGATATTCTCTCTCTTTCCTTTTGGCATTGTTTGTTGTTTGTTAGCTGGCCTTCTTCCTCTCTCTCAACTCCCACTAATAAAAATGCCTCACAATAGCTAGAGGAAGAATGACTCAAGTTGGTCAAGTACTCCTAGCCCTAGGCAAAACATATTAGATTATTTTTAACATAACATCCTCCTTCATAGAAATATGTAACCTCCCTGGATTTTATTTCTGACATCCAGGACTAAGGAGGAGCTTCAAATATAACAACTTCGTAATTATCCAAGATAAATCCACATCATTCTCACATGCAACCTATCCTCTCTGATGTTTTGATTCCATTGACTTAGTTCTGACATTTACTGGAACTCTGAAAACTACTGCTTTGCACCACATGGAACTAAAGCTAGATTCGACTGGCCAGAAATTTTCAAAAGTGCTCAGCTCCTGTTAAAGCAGCTACGTATATGGCTGGGTTTTCAAAAGTGACCAGTGCCCAGCAGAACAAGGGGAACTGTTGGTGCTGGACACTTTTGAAAATTAGGTCACATGTCTAATTTAGTAAATGGGCTTGTGCATAAAACTCAGGATCTGGAGCAAATTACTACCTTCCTAAAAGTGGGGGAAATTGATGAGAGACATAAATCCTTACCCTTCAAATTCAATCTCAGTTGTTAATTAAGGATAAAATACTGTTATGAAGGAAAGTGGAAAATTTGAAAATCAAATTCAATATCAATAATTCACGATTTATGAACCTTCCTTAAATAGATCCTAGTACTGTGCCTACTGAAATATTGGATATCCAAAAATGAAAACTTTTCTTCCTCACCAGCCTGGACTCGTCCACCAACCTGGAAGGTAGAAGATGGCAGAACATAGGGCCTGAGACATTCTCTAGGTTTTAACTACATTTTTAGCACTGGTTTTCAATGGGCCTACACTGCTGCCCAGACTCCCACACTCCACACATCCTGTAGTAATTTAGGGCCCGCTCCTGCAAACAGATCCACTCTTGTGGATCCTTACTTCCGCATGGAATCCTATTGCACGTGGATCTGTTTACAAATCCAGCCCGTAGACTAGAAGAATCTTTGAACTGTATTATCTTCTCTCTTTTTGCAGTCCTCAGAGGTAGACTCACTGCACACATGTGATTCTAAACCATGGTCCATGGAACCCTTCTTGACAGTCTGCAGAACGAAATATTTTGAGAATCAAGCAATAGGGAATCGGGGTAGTTGGGAGGAGAGCTTCTCTTCTCTCTCCCCTTTTCTCTCTCATAAAGTAGTCTTCAGAACGAAAAGCTTGAAGAACCCCTGCGGTACAACATAACCTGTCTGGTCAGTTGTAGCATCTTGTGTCTTTAATTTACGATTTATTTCAATTTCACACTGTGATATCTGTCTCCATATCATCCAAGATAGCACATAAGGGCTCAAACCCTGGGTCAAGGCTTGATCTGTGCTCAAACTCTGCAGGATACTGGACCCTGGATCAGCATAATTTGTGTGTGGACTGAAGGGGGGTTAGGTTTGAGCCTGATCCTGGGCTTACATTGGGTGTAGACATACCCTGAAGCTTGCTCAGTCTCACCATAAGAAAAGCTCTAAAGTCCTAGGACTGACCTCATTTTAGCATTCTACACAATACATGCGGGAGAAGAGCAGTCTTAGGATAAACCTTTTGTCTTCGTGTGGTTGACAGAGGGAGAAAGTTTTTCTGTGCTCTCGCTGAGATGGTTAGGAATCCTATCAAAAATTTCATGGCTCCAACAGTATATTGAGCCAAAGTAGCCAATAGCCACTTGCTCTGATAAAACCAATCTGTGTAGACTTAAACAGAAGCAAATAGTTTTACTTGAATAACATGGCTGAAACCTTTCACAAAAGCATCACTTGCTATGACATACAAAGAAATGGTCATCAAAAATATAACTATGTCACTGCCACCGGCATTCTAACCAACTGAGCTACCTTAAAATACAACAAGAATTGTATCAGTCCACTGCGCATCTTTTAACTTATATTGACTATTCTCCCATTCACATCCAGCAGTTTAGTAAACTCTGAAACTAGAACACACAGCACATGCTCAGCACAAAGAAACTGCCATGGCATTGGACGTGACATACCATGATTTTGACATGGGGAATTATAGCATTTACCCCTGGATAGCTGAATGTTGCAGGAGATCTGAATGTTAACAGGCTAACTTCTCACTTTATCCCTTCCTCTGTAGCAATGGACGGAAAACTAAGGACTACATTTGCAAATGGGCCTCAGCCATGAATCTAATACTGCAGGTGCAGTTTTGCAGACACAAATAACAGAGTTTAGCCTCCCACCTACCTATCAGGTAGGCAAATAGCTAAATCCTATCATTTATGCCCACAGCCAACAGCAGGTGCAATGAATTGCGAGTGCGAAATTAGCATCTGATTTTCAGGCAGGCCTGTAAGAGTACACCCAGATTTTCTGACCTGCAAAATTATATCAAGGGAAAAATTAAGGTCCTGGCATAGCTGAAGCTGAGACGGGGCTGGAGAAGGAGTTGAATTACAGAAACTCTAGGGGCTGTGAAGGGTAGGAGCAGGCATACTGCCTCAAGCAATGCAAAGGAAACATGGTCACTGGCAGGCCCTGCTGCAGCTTTTGAAACAGTGTAGCATCTGTTTCCTCACCTCCCTGGGTAGCAATCCAAGCACTGTTCAGTGCTCAGGAGAGCAAGGTTTTTGCCCAAACATACACCCTGTGGACTATTCACATCTTCCATCACACAGATACATGAGCACCCTTTGCAGAGAGCCAGATTTGAGCTATTTCCTGTATGAGATCACGGAGGAGGAAAGAAAAGGAATCTCTCCACCTTCTGCACCCCAATGCACAACCACCATGGAAGACATAATTTGGTCCTAATTGTATTTATTTTTGATTTTTCATCTTAGAAGATGCCCTTACGACACTCTAGACACCATGGGTACATTTTTCAAAACCACCTAAGAAACTTAGGAGGCTAAGCCCTGTTGACTTTCAATAGGATTTGCCAAAATCTCTTTTAAAAATAGGCATCTATTAAAAATAAAGATTGGGCTTTTCAAAGGATCACAAAGGGAGGGAGGTTGCCTAAATGCCACTGAAGTTCAGTGTGATTTGGGCATCTAATTCTCTTAGGCTGCTTTCAAAATTCCAGCCACCATCCACACCTCTAACAACAAAACAGGAGTAGGCCCCACCCAACAGGAAAGAGCCAGTCAACAGGAAAAACTAACCTCAACTTCTTTCCATCCCTGTGATTCCCCAAAGAAACCCAAAGCCCTAACCAACTCAGCCCTTTCCTTATCCATGTATAAAGAAAAAAAGGTCTATAATCTCATACATAAAGAAGTTCTTCAGGTAAGTGATGCCGAGAAGGGGAAGAGTCAATGCCAGTGCAGTCAAATTACATTAATTACAGCCTCGGAGTGAAACTCATGGTCGCTGAGGTGACTGACATAATTTGGGTGCCCAGACTGGGAATACAGGATTGGGCCATTAGAGGAAAAGCCCTACTATAGTTATTATTTATACAAGACTAAGCACTCCTCTGCCTCTTCCTATTGTTCTCAAAGCTCATTTTCTTTGGCTAGCTTTCCACTCCAATCTCCTTTCAGGCATCCTCTCCTAGTAGTAGCATGGCCAAAAGAAGAAGAAGAAGAAGAAGAGGGGGAAGGGGCAGCAGGGGAGGGAAGTAATGCTGAGAAAGACAAAATAACCCTCAGGATTGTTCTATTCTCCTATTAAATTCCATAACCAAGCTATTGTTTTTCACTGATACACCAACGAAAGGTTACCTGGAACCTGGCTAACTCAGATACTGACTTTTAAGCCCACACTAAATTATAGATCAGCTTCACTCAATAGGGAAACTACTTCTGATGAAGTCCAAGACTGTCTAAATAGGCCAGAGACTAGGTATTGTAAGCACAGAGTCCTTGGTGGTAGATCTCATTGCCCCCAAAAATCAGACAGTATCCAAATCCTATGACCTTCTAGGTGTATCACATACCTCACCACTTTGGGCAATTCTCCTATCACACAAATGAGGTGTGACATTGCTCTGGCTTTATGGCTCCTGCAAGTAGACCTGGTAACTTGTCAGAAGTAAACCATAATAATCTGGCGGGGAGGAAAAGAGAAAAGAATCTGATTCCTTTAAATTCTTAAAATGATGCCAAAATAGTACAGTGACTGTCACTCTAGAAATGTCATAGTAATGAGAATAATTTTAAAACTAAGAATTCATTTGTAAATGGAGTAAAACCAGATTTCAGAAAATAAATCCCTCTCCAGGGGACCATGGTCAAGATAGGTCAATAGTTTGATTTACACACCTGGATTACATCCTGTGGTAATTAGGTGTTCTGTATTCTACAAACCAGTCATCCAAACATCCAAAGCTGGAAAATGTAAGCAGCCAAAAGTACCACAGTTTGAAAACTAGGCATCTCTCTTTTTCAATTTTCATTTTGGACAGGACACTAAAAAGACAACATTGAGATAGACAGACAGGAGCTTTAATAGTGCTTATTTCATTGGATTTACACAATGAGGAAGTCAAACCTAGTGACTTAATGCTGATAGCATCATCAATCTTGTCACCAGAAAACTGCTAATCTACTTTAGCAGCAAGTTCATTAAAGGCTTATTCTTTTTTTCCCTAGAAGAGGAAAGGGCCAAGATAAGTCACCTTCCACTGAATATTTGCAAACTATTCCTATAAGCAGGCTAATGTGACAATTCACATGTAAGAAGGGAGAGGAAGAGGAATGGAGAAACCATAAATTCTTAAGAAAATATTATAGCATGCAGATTAAAAGGTTATTGCTTAGAAGATTGAAGAGTTTTAAATGGAAGTAGCTATGGCAGAATAAAATGGATACCCACAAAAAAAATGAGATTCTAGTAGAGGAGCTAATGATGAAGTACAGAGTTGGCAGGAGGCCAGCGTTGTCCAGATTAGTTCAGTTGAGTAGGAGGGCTAATGTCAAGTGACATGCTGGAAGCTAGAAAGGACTAGGAGATGGATGGCAACTTAAACTCAGATTGGTCCAGCAGTCAATAGAAAGCTTGTTGCAATGATCAGCCCTGTTATTCTGTCCACTGGGACTTGGGGTACTTGAAAGTAACTATAGTATCTACCTCTCAGCGAGACAGTAGAGAAAAGGGCAAACACGTCGACTAAAAATGCATTTGTCTAGTAAGAAAGTGAACTGTTGACAGTAAAAATAGTGGGCCATATTTTGAGCTCAGGTTTCAGAATAGCAGCCGTGTTAGTCTGTATCTGCAAAAAGAAAAGGAGGACTTGTGGCACTAAATGCATCCAATGAAGTGAGCTGTAGCTCACAAAAGCTTATGCTCAAATAAATGTGTTAGTCTCTTTTCATTTTGAGCTCAGTTACACTAGTGAGAATCCAAAATAACTCCACCAACATCAATGGAGTTACACTGGATTTTCATTGGTGTTAATAAATTCAGAATATGGCCCTACTATAATAGGATTTTACTGCATAGGGCAGACCTTTCCACAGAAAACACATTCCTCTGCAGATGTAATTCTTAGGCAAAATTTGTAAAGATTTAAGACTCTTATAAAGTTAATCTCTGGGGCAGATCTTCAGCTGGTATAAAGCAGCATAACTCTGTTAGCACCTGCTGAGCTTCTGGTCCACTAAAATCTTCTTTTCTTAGGCAAGGAAAGATGGAAGCATTAGCTGAATTGCAGCTTCTCCAAAATTGATGATTAAACAGCATGCACATATATTGGGGGGAGTGTAATATAAGTACTACCAGATAATCTTCTAGACTAAAACTTTACAGAGGACTGAAAAAAAATTCTTGAGTTGGAATGAGATGCTACAGTACATCATTACTCTGACATGTTTTAAGAGGTACCAACACTTATATTACTGTAGCATCTAGGGGATTCAATTGTGCTGAGCCCTATTGTGCTGGGCACCTTGCAAACACTCAGACAATAACAGAGCCTGCCCCCAAAGAGTTTAAAGGAAAACAAGGAGGTACCTGGAAAGTGAAAGACATAAATGCCTAATATATTTAAGAAATTATTCATGAACAGTTCATTGATGAGAAATTATCCTTGGAACATCACTGATGTTAGTCAGATCTAGGGTAATTTGCAGTGTAGTTCCATATGTCCCTAATATTAAAGAGATGTGACAGAAAATTATTGTACATTTAAAATGATTATAAGAAGCAATTATAACTGACATTTATCTTAGTGTCTTTCATCCAGAGATTGCCCTAAAAACTTTCAAGCAGATTTTAAAAACTGCATAGACCCAGCACTGAATGCAACCACTTCTGAGAAGCAGCAGGGATTGGTCCAGTTGAAACTGACCAAACCATGTGCCTTAGGATTAACATGGCTCTATCCGACACCCCTGGACTTTTGTGTGCATAAACATAACAGAGAAATGGCTCCATTCAGACCTAAGTGTCAAATATGACAATCCAACTGTGCTAAGCCCGTTTATCCTGTCCATTTGTTATGGGCTTCATCGTGAACAATTATTATTATTTATTATTTGTTTATGATGTGCTAAGCACTCTCCAAATTTTTGAGAAGGGCAGTCCCTGCCCTAAGGAGCTCACAGTCTAAGGACAGACCGACAAGTTGACAGAGGTTAGGGAAGAAGACCAACAAAAATGTTTATACAAATCAACAACGTTCACTGTAGGCTGCATGGTAGAAATGGGTAGAGTGAGTTGTATGTTTAAGCTCCCTACTTAAAAATTAAACAAACTAAAATATATTTGGGATCTGGATGACCCTCACTTGCTAGGATGCCACAGGACATAGAAATGTTTACAAGTTACATTGCAATGATTTTTGTAATTACTGTCTTGTCTAAGGTCAATAAAGACTCCCTTCCTAACATACACACACTGAGCTACATTCTGATGTAACTCCATGAATTTCACTATTGACTTAATAGAGTGTTCTACCAAAAATAAATTTCTGAAGACTCCAGGCCAAATTTACCACAAACTTAGATCAGGGTATAGGTCAGCAGTAAATCTGGCTTTTCATCTTTAACCTCGTAGGCCTGGAAACGCATTCTTAAAATAAAAGATAAGTGGAAAATTAGACTGATCCCAGATGCCTTCTTCCTCCCATGTGGAATACAAGGGAGTCCCTTTGAAAACCATAATCATATCTTTCAATGGTAAAATTAAGATGTGGAATTAAATTATATTCATTATCTCTCTCTCTCTCTCTCTCTGTCTCCTCTCCCTCAGCCCCAAGCCACTCCCTAGAACTATATCATACTGACTGGGTGACAAGTTTTCAGAAAATGTTCAAAACTGAATACCTCCAAAGACATCTAATGGGATAATATTTAGTTAGAAGGCAATTATTATTAAAAAGATGACTTATTTAACATACCTCAAGCAATAACGGCTGCAATTAAATAAAGAGTTTGAAATCTTTGGTTCAAGGCAAGGAAAAAAATGGAAGGCACTGTAGTACTCAGTGGACACCCAGCTGTTGTATTCTGTGGATGGTAGAGGTTATAGGGCATGCAAAAATCAACTTAATGGTTGAGAAAACAAATTTAGCAAAGATTGTGAAGGACACTAAAAGGCAGTGAAATGGGGGAAAGTAAAAACCTTTTTGATAATGCTATGATAGTGCTGGGGATAAATGGACTTTTGAAACTCCCTACACAATCTCCCATGGCATGCCATATTACATCGGAAGGATAGTCAGATAAGAACTCCTACAGCAATTAGAGAATCCGCAGCTCCACACAATGTAGATTTCCTATTTAAACTGGCTTGTCAATCAGTATGCAGTAGAAGGATATATTTAAGGAGTAGGTAATGCACTTTATATAATTAGAAATTTTACTGGGAGTGCACCATAACGATGCTAGTATTCAGAACATAATACAATTGACCTTAGGGTTTTCCATAATGATTGTAATGCTGCCCACAGTGACTCAAGAGCATAAGTATCAGCCTCAGGGCAGACTGTTAAGAACCAGGGCACAAACCCCAAATTGGTTGGGAGCTCTATACTTAGATTTCACCAACCAATTATCAAGTATAAACTCCTCAGGCACTATAACTGCCTTAATGTGGAGTTGCAAATAGTCCCCTTGGGTACTCCAGTCTATCTCACCACCCAAGTGAGCATACCTTTGTGATAGATGGTGCCTTACATCAAGAATCATAACAATATTCAGTCCAAAAGGACCAGTCACTTACCCCAGGTCAATTGCATCTTAGAACTCACACAAAAGACAATGCTTGTATCCAATCTTTTAATGAACTATGTAAAGATTTATTAAACAGGAAAAATAAATTAGAGAGTTATTTACAAGATTAAAGCAGAGAAACATACACACAAATGAGTTACAATCTTAAGTTTCAAAAGGTAATAGAAGCTTCTATAATCAGCAAGCTTTGTATGTCCTTTAGGGCTAACCCAGGCTAAGCAGTTGGGTAGCTCTTGCTTATGTGTAGAAACACTTTGCATCCCAGATTCCAAGCATCATAGAGATACTTATTTCCTTTTGTTTGGGTTCTTTATCCTCCTCCTTCCATGTGCTCTAAGCTGCAAACTCAGCTGATGGGAGGAGTCCTTTTGCATGACTCATCTCCACAGGGAGAAGAGCGGGACAACAACAGTCTCTTGTACTCTTGTTGACAATACATGGGAAAATTCCAGTTACAACATCCCACAATATTCCATCTGGTATTAATGGACCTTTCCTTTTGCAAAGGGCATAACACCTTCTGTTGAAGATCAGCCCTTCACACTAATTAATGTCTCTTTCCTGTCTGGTGATTTGCCTTATAATATGGGATACAGATGTTGTGAGATTAGTGCATGCAGCAACTCACAAGCATTCAATAAAGTCTAAATTTTAAACACATTGTAATAATTCTAATATCTATTTTAACAATATTAACACACAGGTGAGTCAGACTGATTCCAGCTATGTATTTGTCAGTGTTCATTTGAGACATGGGGACCTTGGCATGAGCTGGCACCTGCTCTGCCAGCATTAAAATGACTATGTCCAACATATTCACAACATCTAATTTTGGTTGCCTCAGTTTTTGGATGTCCTTGAGAAAGCTAGGTTTCAGAGTAGCAGCCGTGTTAGTCTGTATTCGCAAAAAGAAAAGGAGTACTTGTGGCATGGGGTGCTACAAGTACTCCTTTTCTTCTTGAGAAAGCTAGATTTCTAGAGATGCTGAACACCCAGAGCTATCATTGGCTTCCACTGGAGTTGTGGTACTCAGCATCTCTGGGGAGAAATCAGAGCCCTAGGCTGTCTCAAGTTAGGGACCTAAAATTATTGGCCCCTTTTGACAACTATGGCTTACGACGAGACTATCTTATCTGGAATGTGATGAGTGTGGAACTTTCCCTGATTTGTGTTCAAGGGGGAGGACACAATTCCAGTTCTGGCAGTGCTGCTATGTACACTCTTGTTGCTCATCGTTTTACCATTTCTACACTTACACCAGTTTGTGGGTGTATATAAATAATTTTCACCTGAATTTTCCCTGCAATTCTCCTTCAAAGCTGCACAGCGTGACTTCTAACTCTTAGACAAAGGCTGACAAAGGCCTGTATCATGCATTGCTTTCCTTTGTCAGATTGAGAGTTTACTGTTGAAGCCTCACAAATTTGTATTTCTCCTACAGATGCTCTGAAGAAAAAGGAAGAGGAGGACCAGGCAAATTGTGTTGTACGTAAACCACAGAACGAACGAGCTTTGGTGAATTCTCACCCAAAGAGGACCTCTATTTTTTCTGAGTTGTTCTTTTGCTTTTTTCATCTAAGCATTTTATCACTAAGTTTGTTAGAGGAGTTTGTTTGATTATCTAAGTACTATTGTGGGACATTCAAATTAAAATCTGTGATTAATTCTTCTCATTATGGAAAACAGTATGAGATTTATTTTTGTTCTCGGTGCTTTTAACTACGTTTGTCCCTATTCATTAATAAAATGAGCTAATACACAGTTGAAAGAAATTAGAGCTAATTCTGGATTTAATAATATTTTTAATGGCAGGTGAGCATTGCATCATTTTTTAAATTCAATACTTGTGAAATTCAGAGGCTTCAGAGCCCTGAGAAGTAAAGTCCTCTTTGCATCAACACACCAGCTGTTACATAGGCAATTGCTTCGTAAACCAACCTGAATGGACCACCTCTTGGGGAGTAACAAGGTATTTTACTCTCCAAAGCCACTCATACCATGGGCTCTCTTCTGAAACTGCCTGGAAGGCAGTCAGTGCTAAGTATAGTGAAGGGTTTTTGAGATGCAGCTGACTGTCCACCTGGAGCTGACCAGAGATACCAGTATATTTCATACAGTCATTAGATGTTACAAACCCTTGATCACCTGGGCCAGGTTTAAACTGATAACCTAGTAGTGAAAGGCTGCCTGCCTTGGTTTCCTAAAAAAATCCAGTCCCCCTGAAAGAGAAAACATAAGAACTTCATGGCCTAGACAGTGGAATTACCATGAACCCTAAAGAAGAGGCAGCTTGTAGCTGCCCTGCTCCAAACCAGGGACTCAGACAGACACAATTTAGTTTTTGCTTCCACCTGGCTCTGGGTGGGACAAATAAGCTGTACCAGCACAGTACCTGGCACAGCTTACTTCCTCCTCCTTACTGGTTCAGCTATGCTGGCTAGTGCGTGGGGCAGGGGAGCTGAGCCACAGTTCCACCCGCTCCTCAGCCTTACTCAGTTGGTCCTACAGTAGCATGCTAGACCAGGAACAGCAGTAGCCCAGACAAGTGAGTAAGATATACATCAGCTGAAGATCTGGCCCATTATTAAGATGGGTAAACTGGAGCAAAGAATTTAAATGACTTGCATGAAGTTAAACAGTAAGTGAATGGCACTTCTGGAAAGAAAACAAGAATCCCACTGCCCAGCTCTATCCATCTCCTGGAGCACATTCCTTGCAGATACCAATGTTATGAAATTAGTGAGAAACAGGAGTCACATGTACAGTGGAAGGCTATGGTGCAGCAATATGAGAGTAGGCTAAATTCCAGCTTTAAGTTTCTTTCAGCTTCTGAAAAGTAATGTCCCACTTCAAGAACAAAGAAAGAGAATCATTTATCATCATCATCATCATCCCTGAGATGTGGCTTTATGCACAGGGATGCCTCACTGCCACAGAGACTGGAGATCCTGACAAGAAATAGATAATTGCTTCTGACAAGATCCTGAACAACTGAAGAGGGAGGACTTGAAGATGACTCTTTTAAAATGTAACACAGACACTGTATTCCAATGACTAATATAATGAGTGTCAAAAAAAGAGCTCTCTTTTATTGCAGTTTACATGTGGGTTAGAGAAACAGCTTCCAGGAATTCAGGCTTCTTCACTAAACACATTGTTCAGTTGATGCTACCACCCATTTTTACAAATACATTCAATACACAGGCCATACAAAAAACTTCAACTTGACCTTATTCCCAATTCAACTCTCTTTTTAAATTAACTTCATAAGCACAGAGTATTGGATTGTTCAGGGAATGACTATGCAAACTTGCAATTATAGGTCATTTGTTTGACAGTGAGACAGTTAGTAGTGAGACAAGTTGGATATTGAACCAACTTTTTCTGGTGAGAGAGACAAGCTTTCCAGCCACACAGAGCTCTTCTTCAAGTCTGGGAAAAGTACTCTCAGCACCACAGCTAAATGTAAGGTGGAACAGATTGTTCAGCATAAGTAGTTAGCACATATTGTAAGGGACCATTCAAGGTAGAATGGTCCGAGAGGACCTCTCCAGTCACAGGAAGAAAGAGGGGGTTAGTGTGTTACAGATTATTGTAATAGGCCATAAATCCAGTGTCTCTGTTCAGTCCATGATTTTTAGTGTCTAGCAGAGTAATGAATTTAAGCTCCCAGCCTCATCTTTTGAAAATGTTGTGCACGTTTCTTTTGAGCATTAGGACTGATAGGTCAGATATTGAGTGATTGCTTTGTGAAAAATGTTCATCCAGAGGTAATAGAATGTTTTTGTCTTATCATTTTCCTGTATGAACTCATTCAAGAGCGTCATGATTATCTGGTATCGGGGGTAGCCGTGTTAGTCTGTATCCACAAAAACAACAAGGAGACTGGTGGTAGATGATTATCTGGTTTCATCCACATAGTTGTTACTGGGGCTTTTAGTGCCTGGGATGAGATACACCACATGTTGTGATAGTATGTGTAGGATCCATAGATGCTGAAAGGGTGTGTTGTGGGGGATGTTAATCATTGCAGTAGTGGAGATATGTCTGCAGGTTTTGCATCTGTTGGTCTGGTGCCATTTTGAGTTGGTGTGTCCTGGTCTGTGCGAACCTTGCTTCTGATGATTGGAGGTTGCTTGAAGACCAGAAGTGGGGAGTTCAAGAAAAATTTCTTTCAGGATGGGGTCCTTGCTGAGTATGGGTTGTAGTTGTTTGATGATGTCCCATATGGGTTCCAGTGTGTGTGGGGGGGGATAGGTGACCCTGTTAGAGCGGGGTTTATTTCTGTATTGAACCAGGTTCTCTTGGGGTATTTGGGTGGCCCATTATATGATGCAATCTACTTTCTTGGTAGAGTATCCTTGTTTGGTGAACATGGTGTTAAGTGTGTTCAGGTGCATATCATAGACTTTCTCCTTGGAGCACATTCTTGGGTATCTGAGTGCTTGGCTTTAGATAACAGATTTCTTGGTGTGTTTGGGGTGGTGACTAGATCTATGAAGTTAAGTGCGGTGATCTCTGGGTTTCTTGTATATGGTTATCTGTAGAGTTCCATTGTTGAGGCTGATTGTGGTATCCAGGAAGTTGATGCTTGTGTGGGAGTGTCCCAGAGACAGTTTAATGGATGGGTGGTGGTTGTTGAAGTTGTGATGGTAATCTATCAGGGACTTTAAGCCATCTGTCCAGATGATGAAAATACTGTTGATGTATCTCAGATATGTCATTGGTTTTATGGTGCATTTGTCCAGAAATTCTTCTTCAAAGTGACTCATGAAGAGGTTGGCATA
This sequence comes from Dermochelys coriacea, assembly GCF_009764565.3. Taxonomy (NCBI): domain Eukaryota; kingdom Metazoa; phylum Chordata; order Testudines; family Dermochelyidae; genus Dermochelys; species Dermochelys coriacea. Next base: position 202,357,750 of record NC_050069.1, read on the forward strand.
TATGGGAGCCATTCCAGTACCCATGGCTGTTCTCACAGTTTCAACAAAGTGTTTGTTGTTGAATGTAAGATTGTTATGGGTGATAATGAAATGGATGAGTTTGACAATGTGTCTGATCCACCTTGTATTTTGCCGTGATGCTGGGAGTATCTTTCCCAGACCCAAAAAAGAGCTCTGTGTGGCTTGAAAGCTTGTGTCTCTCACCAACAGATGTTGGTCCAATAAAAGATATTACCTAACTCAACTTGGCTCTCTAATATCCCTGGACTGACATTGCTATAACTACACTGCATACAGATGTTAGTAGTGTCCAAAATCTGCTGGCCTAAGTGAAATGAGTTGCTAGTATTAAACTAATTTCTAGCAGACAAGTATAATATCAAATAATCATCACCACAATGCACACTAATTGATACTCTGGTTAGCCATCTCTGAAATAAACTTTAGTATGGAAAACCTCTTACTTACAAAATGGCTCCTCCAGGTCAAGATTGAAACATATTGGTGGGATAGCATGCTTGCTTTGCTACTGGCCATTTCTGTACCTATATGGTGGATTACCAGGACTTCTGTCTGTAACATTTAAAAAAATCTACATTCAGTTTAAAATGAAAAGAAACTAAATAAATGAGGGAGACAGAGAGCTGATTGGTTGGAGGACATTCAACTCCTGCACTGCATGTAGCAAAGCATAGCTGCATACACTATGGACAACCAACTGCATGTAGAGAAATTAAGAAATACCATCTGTGACTTTCATCTCCAAGGGCACAGGTATCTGCAGAGACAGCAAAATTAGCAGCTCCATGATCACAACCCATGGATGCAATCTATGCAGAAAGCAGTTATAGCATTTCATCCAGAAGAGGGAACTCTTATGAAACATAAGCCAGTCTGTCCACTATGAGAAAAATATCTTTCCTGGGACTTAGATATAGGAATGTTTCAGACAACCAGGTTGGTCAGTGACAGGATTAGAACTGTGTAGAACAGTGAGTTGGGCCAACTCTCACTGCTATTTTCATGGCTGATGCTAACTTGGCCATCAGTCCTTTAAAGGCTGTCTGGGAAACTGAGGAAGGAATGTAAGGGTAGCCTTTAAAGCGCTGAGATATTGCTGAGTGTGCATGAGAGTTATTGTGCAGGAGGTGTATGTACAATTCTAGCTGGTATGAAATTATAGGTTGCATTATTTGCCAAATAATTTAAACTGAGATAAAATGAGACTATGTTTAAGGCACATGCCAAGGGTTAAAGTTGAGGTTTCAAACTTGGAATTTCAAGAGTTCTGGGCAAGCAAAGGGGCTTTCCACTAGTGCTGCTGGGCTGCCTCACCCTGCATTCATGTAACTATGACTCTCCTGAGAGCCACCAAATGAGTCTCTGGCTCCCAATCTGCCAGGTTCAGATGGCCAAGGGAGGTTTTGGCGCCCCATAGGACATCCAATGAGTGAGAGTGTTGAGGGAAACGGAGATGAAAGCCAAACAGAACATGCATGACTCCCAGACCTGAGTAATCCAATCACCTTCCAGGGGACTTAGCCAAGACCTAGTAGAAGCCCCTTATTGAGGAAAGCCCCTAAGTGGAAAGTCAAAAGTCCTGCCACCACCTCCTCATAGTGAGAGCTGGACACTGGCATGAGCTGTGATGCTAAAAACATACAAGGAGGTGAGGAAGGGGAGGATAACCCCAAGTTTCTGTCCCAGAAGAGGGACTTACACCTTCCCCAAGTTTTACACTCCTGCAGGCATGTGACAGGATCCCCACAGTAAAGTTTAGCCTCCCCCGAGATGAGTAAATGTATTCATTCTTTGGTATTTCTTTTCTCATAATTTTTCATAACTGAGTTTCTTCTTCAGCAGAAGCTAATGAAAAATGTTTTGCTACAGAGACCAGGATGTAGAACTGCCCTTTTAAAAAATGGCTGCCATTTTCAATTGTTCTCAATGGAACTGTTACATCACCATTTTGAGAACATCATCTATCTCTAATTGTTCTCAGTGGGACTGAGGTCACAGGATACTCTTAACACAGATGACTGTTAACAAAGATGGCTATTGGAAACAATGGGAGATGGTGGCAATTTTGAAAGATGGCACATTAATTGAGAACCTTGGGGTCTCAGTCCCATTGGGAATTATAGATAATGGCAGCCATTTTAAATGAAGGCAATTCTGCTCTGTACAGATTCAGTGGAAGCAGATAAAAAAAAATCTTTAATCAGTTTAATCTAAACTATGACCATAAACATGAAAATATCTAATCATATGGTTATCTCAGGGTGTCACTACAGGAATGAGTTAAAGTAGTTATGGGCACCTAACTGTACATTACCATACCTTGTCATGTTTGCATTTCTTTTACATTTAACCTTAACTATGACTTTGCTGGGTTTATAATTCTTGGTTCTGGGATAAAAGCAATATCCTTGTAATTAATTCACCCTAAATTACTGACACGTGCACTCAGCCTTAACTGCATCTTAGCATAGTTTCTGTCTGGGAATACACGTACTGAGGGAAAGAGAATGAGCATCTATCTTAAACACTGGTTTCAGAGTAGCAGCTGTGTTAGTCTGTATTCGCAAAAAGAAAAGGAGTACTTGTGGCACCTTAGAGACTAACAAATTTATTAGAGCATAAGCTTTCGTGAGCTACAGTGAGCTGTAGCTCACGAAAGCTTATGCTCTAATAAATTTGTTAGTCTCTAAGGTGCCACAAGTACTCCTTTTCTTTTTATCTTAAACACTAAATGCCATAATTTATTCAAATTTAGACTGTCCTGTTAGAGAGATAAAGTGAGTGAGGTAAGGTCTTTAACTGGATCAACTTCTGTTGGTGAAAGAGACAAGCTTTCAAGCTACACAGAGCTCTTCTTGAGACCTGAAGAAGAGCCCTGTGTAGCTTCAAGCTTGTCTCTTTCCCCGCCAGAAGTTGGTCCATTAAAAGATATTACATCACCCACCTTGTCTCTATAATATCCTGGGACCAACACAGCTACAACACTGCAAACAACCGTTTCTGTTTTTCTCACTACTTCTCTTCCCCAGGCACCCTGTCAGCATGTAAATTACACCCATTGTTTACAATCACAGAATCAAATTGGTGCAAGTTTTGCATGTACAGCTTTACCGCATTCACCCACAGATATGCATGTTCTGAATAATTCAGATGAACAAAATGAACATGAGTTTTATGTTCTCTCCCACAGGTTTCTCCATGGGTGGGGATGATCTTGCCCTAAGTGAAAACAAATACATCACTGAAGTCACCACATGGATTATAAACTTGTCAGTACACCCAGTACTTCTGTGCTTCACGTTTACTGTTTTGTAATAATGTTAATAAAATATTCAGGCAAAGGCTACAGAAAATAGTACACAAGAATAAGTAGGTCAAGGTTTGTAATGCATTCCAACTAAGGTTCAGGGATTCATGTACATTTAAGGCTAGATCCTCCAGTTATGTAAATCAGTATAGTTCTATTGGTATTATGACCTAAATTTTTAAAAGTGACTAGTGATTTTGGGTGTCTCAATTTTTGGGGGGGTCAGAATGAGATCCATTACAAAAGCTTGATTTTCAGAAAATGCTGACCTTGGAAAATCAGGTCTCTTTAATATGTCCCAAATTGAGAACCCAAAGATTTAGGAACCCAAAATCACTAGTCTCTTTTGGAAAGTTAGACCAAAATTTAGGTGGGGGAGAAGGGTTGTCTGTTTTTTTCAATGCACAATGCACTGTTTCACTTAATTTTTGGATATTTCATGTTAAAATCTATAACATCTTTATTGCTTGAAAGTCAACATTCGTTTGTTTCTTGGAACCGAACCATATGATTATATATGTTCCTATGACAAACTGTTTGTTCTCCTTTCCTTTATATTTATCAAAGGGAATATTAAAAATGCTTTTATAGTAAAAATCCTCAAAAGTCTCAGCAACTCCAGCTTACTAAAAATAAATATATTCTGAGATGCTATTATACACATGAAGAAAGGCAATATATCTTAGTTTTCAATTTTGAAATTATAGTAAGAACATATAGTGTAAAGCAAAATAAATCTTGCTGTGTAAATTATCTCTTAGCAAATGTTATTCTTCAATTTTGCTTTTAAATTATCCAAAACGAATTAGGTCTTCATATTAAATTGTCAAAGTGATATTCCTCTTCTTGAAATATAGATTGGATTGTAGATATAAAGAAAACACAAAGAACTGGACACATAGATATTTTTTACCACCTCCACTACAGTACGTCTTCTGCACTTTCACCAATATTTATCCAAGTTGAAGGATCAGTGTATAATCACCAAGGACTCGGTTGCTGGATGATTATTTTTCTACGATATTTTAGAGAAGAAAGAAAGAACTGTTCTGAAAAGAGTATAGCACACAGATCCAAAATTTGATTCACTTGCTACAACTATACAAGGTCATAATGTCTTTGAAAAACAAGTACATTTATAATTCAGTGTTATCAACAATGTGCAACTGATTCAAATGAAATTACTGGATTCTACGCGGGCTATGTATCATAGTGACATCTTCCATAAATCTTTCTTATTTAACTTTAAGATTAAACTAGGAAGGCGTCTTTTGATCTCAGATAACTGGGTTGACACCCCAATTAACATGAAGACAAATATACTACTCTTCTCTGAGTAAAATAGGTATTAATGCCAATCATAGAGGAACTCCTTTTTATGCAACCAACAAACAAATTCATGATAACAGGGCTTAAAAGGGCACATATTGATTTGGAGGCTGGATCCATCTATAGTATGTGTACAATATGAATAACAAACTAGGTAAAATACCTAATTCTGTTTTAAATAGTGTGACAGGGTCGGGGCAGATGGCTACTGGAGAGTAATAGAAGGCAGATATATTAGCCCCAGGTTAAATAGGTCCCTTTTCCCTGGGTAAGGTAACAGGGAAGGTTCCAGAACAATCAGGAACCTTCTGGAGACAATTAAGACAAACACCTGCAGCCAATCAAGAAGCTGCTAAAATCAATTAAGGCAGGCTAATCAGGGCACCAGGGTTTAAAAAAGAACTCACTTTAATTTGTGGTGCGCGTGTGAGGAGATGGGAGCAAGAGGTGCTAGAAGCTGAGAGTAAGAATGCAGACTGTTGGAGGACTGAGGAGTACAAGCATTATCAGATACCAGGAGGAAATGCCTATGGTGAGAATAAAGAAGGTGTTGGGAGGAGGCCATGGGGAAGTAGCCCAGGGAGTTGTAGCTGTCGCACAGCTGTCCCAGGTGACACTCTAGACAGCTGCATTCCACAGGGCCCTGGGCTGGAACGCGGAATAGAGAGCGGGCCTGGGTTCCCCCCAAATCCTCCCAAATCCTGGTCAGACACAGGAGGAGTCGACCTGGACTGTGGGTTCAGAAAAAACAGCCAACCTGAGGGCTGCTGTGAAGCTTCAAGGCGAGCAAATCCACCAATAAGCGCAAGACCCACCAAGGTAGAGGAGGAACTTTGTCACAACTGTAAAAGGATCAGATTGTATAAATTGGCATTTCAAGTCCTCACAGTTAAAGCTGGATTTGTGAGATGGAGAGTTAAATATAATTTCCATTAACCGCTCTACAATGTTCTGATCACCTACCAAGCTATAGTAGGAGAACATAGAGTGTCAAGTAACTGTTAAGATTGAGAAATGAAGTGCTCACACAAGTCAGAAAATGCAGTTACAATTGAAAGCTCAACCTTAACTCTGCCCTCTTGTGCTTAGGCCTTAAAACATAGTCCTTCTAATAGATAATTATGATAATAGTAATATAATTCTGTATAATGTAATACAAACTAGCATCTCTTCCACATCTTTACATATACTAAATTACATCAAAGTGCATGCAGTCTTGAGACTCAGTTTGATTTTAAACTCCAGTGAGATATAAGAAATCAAGTGTGAAGAAAATCAGTTCAGTAGCTCATTGTAAGACAAAGTATAATTATCTCTCTTTTATGGTTGGGGAAAAGGCAACACTGTCCTGTTAAGTAGAGCCATCTAGAAATTTCTATTGAAATTTTATTTCCATGAAAAAATGGCAAAAATCCTTTGTTAAAATTTTCATTGCCATTTCTTCCTGTTTCTCACCCAGATGCACTGATGTGTGTTTTTCAACATCATACAAGTTAGCATCAGAATCAGGATTAAAAAGTAATGGCTTCTGATGCCTAGTCATATCACTAATTCACTTCACCACAGTGCCCCTGCAGCATATAATACTCTTTTTATCTCAATTTCCCAATGGAAATCCTATACTCCATAGAACCATAGGACTGGAGGGGACTTTGAGAGGATTTCTAGTCCAGACCCATGCATTCATGGCAGGCCTAAGTATTATCTAGACCAGTGTATGTTCCTCAGCCCGCGCCGCTTCCCGCAGCCCCCATTGGCTGCAGCAGCAAACCGCAGCTAGTGGGAGCCGCAATCGGCCGAACCTGCGGACGTGGGGCTTTCCCTGAACAAGCGGCATCCCAAGTTTGGGAAACACTGATCTAGACCATCCTTGACAAGTGTTTTTCTAACCTGCTTTAAAAATCTCCAGTGATAGAGATTCCCCAAATTCCCTAGGCAATTTATTCCAGTGCTTAACCATCCTGACAGGAAGTTTTTCCTAATGTCGAACCTAAACCACCCTTGCTGAAATTTTGGCCCACTGCTTCTTGTCCTATCCTCAGAAGTTAAGGAGAACAATTTTTCTTCCTCCTCCTTGTAACTACCTTGTATGTACTGGAAAACTGTTATGTCCCCTCTTAATCTTCTCTTCTCCAGACTAAACAAACCCAATTTTTTTCAATCTTCCCTCATAAGTCATGTTTTCTAAACCTTTCATCATTTTTGTTGCTCTTCTCTGGACTTTCTCAAATTTGTCCACATTTTTACTGAAATATGGTGCCCAGAACTGGACACGATACTCCAGTTGAGGTCTTATCAATGTAGAGTAGAGTGGAAGAATTACTTCTTGTGTCTTGCTTACAATACTCCTGCTAATATATTCCAGAATGATGTGTGCTTTTTTTTTTTTTTACAAGAGTGTTACATTGTTGACTTATATTTAGCTTGCAATCCACTATGACCCCTGATCCCTTTTCGCAGTACTTCTTCCTAGGCAGTCATTTCCCATTTTGTATGTGTACAACTGATTGTGCCTTCCTAAATGGAGTACTTTGCATTTGTCAGTATTGAATTTCATTTTATTTACTTCAGACCATTTCTCCAGTTTGTCCAGATCAATTTGAATTTTAATCCTATCTGCCAAAGCACTTGCAACCCCTCCCAGCTTGGTATGATCCACAAACTTTATGTGTACACTCTATGCCTTTATCTAAATCACTGATGAAGAAATTGAACAGAACTGGATCCAGAACTGATCCCTGTGGGACTCTACTCAATATGACTGTGAACCACTGATAACTAATCTCTGAGAATGGTTTTCCAACCAGTTATTCACTCACCTTATAGTAGCTCCACCTAGGTTGTATTTCCACGTGCCACATTGGTCTCATCGTTTGAGGCCAAACCTTGGAGGAAAGAGAGTATCTGGTCAGTGATTCAGCTACCATCTTCTTCATCTAGTGCAACAGATTACACACATGGTATGTGGTATGGCAGTCTTCTTGATACTACTGCATTACTAACATACACATGCCATTTCTCCCCGTTGGTGTTTCTTTCCCTTCTCCAGAATTGACCCAATGGATGTATTCAGACACAAAGGCCCATATTTTTAAAAGTGTTCTCTAATTCTGTACGTCTGAAATTTTCTATGCCTAATATGAGAAACTGAGGGTGTGAGAGTCCATTGCCTTGCACTTTGTGTAGTCACACTCACCTATGCAATATGGGTGTTAAATGCTACCAAATCAGAATAGTAATTTGTATCGTGTCCAATTCTTTCCACTGCAATGAACTCGAGGGGCTTCCTAATCCTGTACTCTGAATTGCTTTCATACTTCCTCCTTTGTATTCTTTCATTAAATGAGTAGTTATCGAAGCAGCAGAGCATACTTCCCAGTTTTTCTCATCAATTTTAGCAAAACCAGTTTTTAAAGGGGGTTGCTTTTTACCAGCAACTGGCTGTTTAATAAATGTCTAAATTGCAGATAGTAGCAAAATCAGCAGCACCGGGTAGGTCCTGGGTCTTCCCAAATGTTTTATTTTCAACACTTAGCATCTTTTTGAGCACTATTGCAATATTAATAGTAATTATTATGAACATATTGTGAGATTTCAACTGTTTGTGTTGAATGTTGTCTTCTTATTGTATGTGAAGTTCTTAAGGTATGAGATGGGTGCACTTGAGGCGAAATGAGTGCATCCCTAGTGGGAGGGCTTTGCTGAAGGGACCTACATGTCACTGATTTCCCTCCACTGTTTTTCTGAAGGAGGATGGTCTAGTTGTTAGGGAACTAGTTGGGGACTGGGGAAACCTGGGTTCAAGTTCCTGCTCTGCCACAGATTTCTTTTGTGATCCTGGTAAGGCAATTATTCTCCTTGGCCTTAGTTTCCTATCTGTAAAATGGGAGCAATAGTCTTTTCTACTTTTCTACTTTTGTAGGGTATTGGGTGAGTAAATATATAAAAGTTGTGAGGTGCTCAGCTACTATGATGATGGAAGGGGGCATATAATTACCAAAGAAAGAAATTTTATTCCTTCCTTAAACTACACTACTTGGCAGAACAATAATTTTCCATAATGAGACTCCCTTTTCCATACTACCCTCTCCCCACACTCAGCACCTGGCTTCCCTCTAGTCTGGATCTAGCTGGGACCCCTCTAAATGCTCCCATTTAGCATTATGGGAAGGATATGGTCATAGTGACCTTTGACACTGTCTATGAGCCCCAGGTTGAGAACCCTGATATAAAAAAAATTTGCTGGAATGATACTAGAATGGTATGATTGTTCTCTTCTCATAATTAATTCTTAACCAGTGAATCACCATGTGCCAAGCAACCTTTTCATTACATATTTTCCATCATGTAATCAAATGATGCTGTGAGGCACTGAGGTATACTACGACCCCTCCTACACTATGAATACAACTGTAAACCAACCGGAAAAATACAACTGGAAAAAGGGGTAAACAGTGAGGTGTCAAAATTTGCAGATAATACAAAATTACTCAAAATAGTTAAAAAAAAGTCCGAAGCAGACTGCAAAGAGTTATAAAGGGATCTCACAAAACTGGGTGACTGGGCAACAAAATGGCAAAGAAATCCAATGTTGATAAATGCAAAGTAATGCACATTGGAACGCATAACCCCAACCATACATACAGAATGATGGGATCTAAATTAGCTGTTACCACTCAAGAAGAGATCTTGAAGTCATTGTGGATAGTTCTCTGAAAACATCCACTCACTCTTCAGCAGCAGTCAAAAAAGCTAACAGGAAAGGGATAGATAAGTCAGAAAATATCATAATGCCAATATAAATCCATGGTACACCCACACCTTCAATAGTGCATGCAGTTCTGGGGGCCCCATCTCAAAAAAAGTTATATTAGAATTGGAAAAGGTACAGAGAATGATTAAGGGTATGGAACAGCTTCCACATGAGGCGAGATTAATAGAGACTGTGACCTTTAAGCTTGGAAAAGAGACAACTAAAAGGTGAGATGACAGAGGTCTATAAAATCATGAATGATGTGGAAAAAGTAAGTGTTATTTACTCCTTCACATAACACAAGAACCAGGGATCACCCAATGAAATTAACAGGCAGTGGGTTTAAAACAAACAAAAGAAAGTACTTCTTCATACAACACAGAGTTAACCTGTGGAACTCATTGCCAGTGTATGTTGTTAAAGCTGAAACTACAATGGTGTTCAAAAAGAATTAGATAAGTTCCTAGAGGATAGGTCCATCAATGGAATTGGCCAACATGATCAAGGATAGGTTTCAGAGTAGCAGCCGTGTTAGTCTGTATTCGCAAAAAGAAAAGGAGTACTTGTGGCACCTTAGAGACTAACAAATTTATTAGAGCATAAGCTTTCGTGAGCTACAGCTCACTTCATCGGATGCAGTGAGCTGTAGCACATGAAAGCTTATGCTCTAATAAATTTGTTAGTCTCTAAGGTGCCACAAGTACTCCTTTTCTTTTTATGATCAAGGATGCAAGCCATGAAGCTGGGAATGGACAAAAGAGGACCTAATGATTGCTTATTCTGTTTATTCCCTCTGAAACACCTGGCATTGGTCACTGTCAAAAGACAGGATACTGCGCTCAACAGGATACTGGGCTAGATTAAATTGGTCTGACCCAGTATGGACATTCTTATGACCAGATCATGACACGGTTTTCTGATTTGGATACAACAAACTCAGTTGTGTTTTATCCACAAAGCAGCTGCTTTCACAACAGAACTATTTGTCAGCTGTGTTTCTGCATCCACACTTAACCATTCTGCTTAGCTGTGTCTGTATCAGTGCATTCTGAGCAGCTAGTCAGACTGACTCAGCCGGAGACATTGACTAGAGAACATTCACACTGAGCAGTATCAGCAGCTAGTCGGGCAATGCTGAGATGTCCTAGTAACTCAGGGAGGAAAGACAACCAACCATCACAGTGACTTAGGTGCACTTTTGGTAAGACGTGTCTTTGAAGCAACCTGGTTATAGAAAGATCACCATATAGTAGGCATGAGAGTGACATGTCATTACCTACCACGATTACTAAATATGTGTTAACCATATTGTGCATAGACAAAAACATTTAAGTAACTGGTTACAAACTATTAAAGACTGTGTGTGTGTGTGTGTGTGTGTGTGTGGGTGGGTGGGTGGTGGGTGGGTGAGTGCATGCATGTGTGTTCTTTCTACTAGCTGTGCTACATTTTTGTTGCTGTTGAGAGGCTTAAACCTTAAATTCTGATTGTGACATTTTCCACTGTTATATGTATGTGTACTCATGGCACAAACGCTTAACAAATAATTGCTAGATTTTTTTTTAAACCAACCCTTCCCATATGTGTTAAGAATGGGCTCCAGCTTGTATTTACAGTGAAAGAGCTAGGATCTAAAGGTTTTAATTTATTGGAAGTACACATTGCTATCAGCAATATTTCCATGACCATTGCCATGGTCCCCAATAGTCTCTTTGTCAACTGTTCACAAAACAAAAGGAAAATGCTGGCATGACAGTCTTTATAATTAAAACAATACAAACATTTGCTTCACAGAATTTTTCACAGAATTATTCTTATTGATACTTGATCACACTTGCTTGCAAAACACTAACCGCTTCAAATGGCATATTGCACAGTAACAACCCTGCTTCAAATGGAAACATTTAGCAACTGGCCATGCTTTGTTCCATGACTGTTTTAGATTTGTTTACTTAAAATTGCAACTATCAAACAGAATATGCCAATTTAAAATGATATAGGCTATTAAGAATCAGAACAAAAAGACCTGCTCATAAAAGGTTATTTGTCTCATGCTTCTGAGCTCTTACATACATTATTCTGGAAAACACAAAATGCATTCTTTACCTCAAGGAAACATTTGTTTTTATGTAATTCAATAAAGCTTTTTATCACTGTCCATGAGCGGCTGCCTCTAAGTTACAATACAGTGAGGGAGACTAGTCCAGTAGTTAGATCATATGATGATGTGTCAGGTTCTACTTTCCATCCTGGTTCTGTCACTGACTTACTGCCTGACCTTGGAAAAATCATAGTCCTCTGTACCTTAGTTTCCCCATCTGTAAAATGAGAATAATAATGCTTACCTTCTTCACAAGAGTATTAATACATTAATTCATGTTTTCAGTGCTTGTGAAGCTCAAGATGAAAACTGCTATATTAATGAAAATTATTACCATTGTTATGTGGTTGAATGAAACACTCCTAAAGGAGTCCAACTACCAAAACAAGTACATCTGTATCTACCAGTTGCACATTTAGACCCAGATCATTCCTCCACTGAAGCCAATATCCAAACTCCCATTGACCTAAACAGAACAGGAGAGAGCCCCAAGTTCCAAAACTTGGACCATGCTTACACTGGAATAAGGAACATATTAATTTCTTTCTCCAACATAATGGAGCTCTGCTCAAGTTTGACCAAACATAATCACATTTGGCTCAGTCTAAAACAGGCATGGAACCATATAGACAGCTGGAGAGGCCATAAGAACTAGAGTTTCCTTTCCAAACTCTTTGGTTGCCTCACAGCTGACTGATAATTAGATGTAAAGCCCCAATGGCACAGTGTAACCAGGGAGGAACTATGCATGTGTAATACTGCCTCCTTGACAACAGCTCCAAGGTCTGAAGGAGAGTGGAATCATGACCCACTGGACACAGTTCAGGGTGCTGTGACAACAAGGGAGTTATTTGATCACTCCCAAGAGGAGAGATGTGTATTGTCAAAATACCAAAAACATTCCAGAGTCTGCAAACCACCAGCTAAGCTTCATGCCACTGAAGGATCAACCTTTTAGATTTCAAAAAAATCATATTACTAAATTCATGCCATTAGTTATGCACGCATGTCTGAATTGCAGGTGCAAATTAGAGTGCTGCTCCTGTTACTATTGTCTTTGCACCTGCAATCAGGCCAATAGATGGGCAAGAACTCTCTCTAGGGTTTGCAATTCATTTTGCAAAGTTAAATGTAGTGGTTCAGATTGCATTTACTAAAAGGGAGGTTGGCATCAGCCTATCTGAAAACACATACCTATGCGTCAGCCCAGTTACATCACCTTAGATTATTGACAGACTAGTTTTTACTACCATCAGCACTGCAGAAACAGAGATACTGCTTTCTGTCTGACATTATCAGAGACATCCTCCAGTAGAGCAGGCAGGATTTTGCACAAAGAGGAACTGCTATGACCAAGTAGCTTTACTCACCGGCCACACTGAGGCAGGATTCCAATATAAGTTGAAGACAGGGATCGCCCTTGTTGATTTGTCCTCCGCATATGGCACCATCTGGAAACAGACCCTCCTCGAGATCTACCGCATCATTCACTGCAGGTGAACAATCAGCCTCTTGGTGGCAATGACCACAGACCACCATTTTAAGGTGCACCTTAATGGCCAGATCAGTAGACCAAGAACTCTTAACTCAGGCATCCCACAGGACTCCATCCTGGCCCTAATACTTATTAATATATACACTGTGGATATACCAGCGATGGATTCGAGGAAATTCATGTATGCAGATGACATTGCCCTAGCTGTTCAGCATACAAGTCTCCATACCATCAGCTGCATGCTAACCCGAGATCTTAGCACAATGGCAGGTTATTTCCAACACTGGAAACTTAGGTCTAACCCAAAAAAAACCACGGTGACCACTTTCAATCTGAACAATAAAATGGCTAATACCAAACTCGATGTGTAGTTCTGCGGTGAGAGCGTCAGCCATAAGGCTAATCCAAAGTATCTTCAAAAAGAAAAGGAGGACTTGTGGCACCTTAGAGACTAACAAATTTATGTGAGCATAAGCTTTCATGAGCTACAGCTCACTTCATCGGATGCATTCAGTGGAAAATACAGTCTTGGCATTACACTGGACTAGAGCTTGATTTTTCAACAGCACCTCAAGAACACCCATGATAAGGTTAAGTCTCGTGTCACGCTTATCAGAAAATTGATCGGGCTCCAGTCCTCAGACCTTATGAACTGCAACAATTGCTTGAGTATATTCTGCAGCTAAATACTGTGCCCCAGTGTGATCTGACAGCAGTCACACTAAACTCCTTGACACTCAACTCAATAACGCCATGTGCATAGTGTCAGGGACATTCAAATCGACTCAGGTCGACTGGCTCCCGGTCCTATCGCACATCCAACCTTCACAGATTAGAAGAGCTGCTCAGACATCTCGTTTTTTCAATCACATCAATTCAAATGTGAGGATCCCGCTGCATGATGACCTGCAGAACCTTCTGTGATAAATGAAAGGGGGATAGCTCCCTTTTATGGACATCCAGCCAGCGAGTAGCTATAAAATCCCTCTTAGTAGCTGTTCTCTAATTGCTCTACCTGTAAAGGGTTAAAAAGTCTCACTGCTATGCAGAGGTAAAAGGAAGTGAGTGGGTACCTGGCCAAAAGAGCCAATGGGAAGGCTAGAACTTTTTAAAACTGAAGAAAGACTTCCCTTCAGTCTGTCTGTTGTTATTCTTCCAGGGAGAGGCAGACAGGGCAACAGCTATGCTATAGAAAGCTTTGGGCCAGGTATGAAAAATCCTCGGTATCATACCTAGAAACTACTCATTTGAACTCCAAAGGCATGTAAGAAGATCAGGAAATGTCTAGACAGACATGATTAGGTTTATCTCTTTTTATTTATTTATGGCTTGTGGACTCCTCTGTGCTAACCCCAGGTGCTTTTGTTTTGCTTGTAACCTTTAAGATGGACCTCAAGAAAGCTATTCTTGGTGCTTAATCCTTGTGTAGCAGGGCGGTCACCCTGCTCCGTCCCTGAAAGAGTTAAAAGCCAGCACTGGGAGAAGGCTGGAGCTGAGAGCCAATAGGAAAAGGCTGGGCCCTATAAAAGAGCTGCATGGCCAGAAGGCAAAGAGTCTCGCTCCTGCCCTGGAGTGAGAAGGGCCTAGCTGTCTGGGAGCACAAGGTACCATGACCATGACCATGACCATGACCATGACCATGACCATGAGCATGAGCATGAGCATGAGCATGAGCATGAGCATGAGCATGAGCATGAGCATGAGCATGAGCAGTGCTGGGGAAGGGCAAAAGGAGCTGGGGAGCTCCAGCCTGGCAACTCCCCAGGCTGAGGCCTTGGTAATAGGCTTGGTAAAAGCGGTAATAGGGCTACAGAGGTGCAGTCCAGGATGGAACTAGGCAGAGGCAGTTGGTCCAACCCCCTTATCAATGATGAGTGGCCATTACAGACTGCAGTTTTCCCCCAGAGAAAGGGGGCTAGATGATGACTGGCAGTAGCCACTGCGGCAAGGTGGGCTTAGAGGATTGGAGGTTCCCCTGAGATGGGAGACCAAGAGTGTGGGGGTACTGCAGTGGGCAGAACCCAAGGGAATGGGGCACTGGGGTCCAGGAGGGATACGGGTCCCAGCAGGAGAGAAACCAGCCAGCAGGAGGCACTCCAAGGGCTGGAATTGAGCTAATTCCCGGACAACCAGCAGGAGGTGTTGCGGCAGTGAGTGCTCGATCTGCTACATCTTGTAGTTGCTCTTTTAAAATCTAGCAATAGCCTGAGTTCCCAGGTGTATTTTCTTTCTTTTTTAATTAATAAAATGTACCTTTTTAAGAACAGAATTGGATTTTTGTGTCTTAAGATGTTTGTGCACATGTTTTTAATTAGCTGGTGGCAACAGCTGATTTCCTTTAGTTTTCTTTCTCAGCTCTTCCACGGACAGAGTTGAAAGTGCTTGAGGGTATCCCACAGGAAGGAATTCCCAAGTGTGCCTTCCTGGGCTCTCAAAGAGGTTCTGCACTTGTGTGGTGGCAACACCTACCAATCCAAGGTCAGAGAAAAACTAATCTTGGAAGTTTAATATAAGCCTCGAGTGGCTAGTATTAATTTTTAGAATCCTTGCGGGCCCCCACCTTCTGCACTTGAAGTGCCAAAAGTGGGGAATTAGCCTTGACATCCGCCAAAGATGAGATTAAAATCCTGCAATCCTTTATGTAACCACATCAAGACCCTTACTCCAATGCTGAGGCTCAGTGGAGAGACACATGGAGCATTTCAACTGCTCAAAACAAACAGCTTATTGTTGGCCCTGCCGAGGAATCACCTGGTTCCGATGTATGTCAGAAAGATTGGTGCTGATTGAACTGCATCATACTCCTGAGAGATGTGGACAAACCCACTTTAAATGGAAAATGAGGCAAACACCTGTGGTCACCAGGTACAAATGACAGAGCACATCATATCTGAGTGTCCCCTTCCTTATTTCTCCGGGGGCCTGAAGGACTAGATATAAATTTTAATCGTTGCCACATATCCAAGCTATACGCAAGAATTAGTAGTACTGGAAAAGGGTACCCATTATTTTCTGCCTCATGAATCATCAGTCAAATTCTCCTTTTGGAATCTTTATTGATGATAGTGGCTAGTAAAAATGCATGAAGAGTTTGATCTGATTTTCAGATAACAGAATGAGACATTTCTGGCAATTAAAACACTAATGTCTAGACTGAGACTAGGAGAGAGAGAGTAGAGCCCCAAGAGATGCTAGACAGACTCTCAGTAGGAACTATCACTACTGCAGTAATATGGATGACAAAAGGAGACAATTTAGAAGAAGCAACTAAACTATCCCTTATGGAAAAAGCCCTATGAAATGTAGAAGAAATTAATCATCTTTCTATAGATTTGTTGAACCATCCTACGGAATTCTATGACTAGAAAATGCATTCTTTATTATATTCTATGTATTTTAGAGTCATTTCCATACAGCCCTATTGGTTTCATACCTATTAAGTTCTATAGGACTTTTCTATTAAAGGAGTCTACAGAAGGACATGCTAACAAAGCTCAGTTCAAAGACCCAAGAAGTTTACAAGATCTGCAAATACAATAATGTAAAATCATGCCATCATAGCTCAATATGACAACATCAGCAGTTCCAGATTGTATTCTTGTATACTCTCAACACTTAAGCTATGTCCACACTGTGAGCTAGAGGTGTGATTCTCCTCTCATGCAAACATACTTGTACTAGCTCTCAAAGTAGTGTGAATATAAATAGCAGTGTAGCTGTGTTGGCATGGATAGTGGCAGTGGAGGCATGGCTTAGTCATGCTTAATACAAATCTGCCTGAATCTGGTGGATACATACTTGGCCTGGCTAAGCCATGCGTCCACTGCTGCTACCTGTGCTACTATGGCTACACTGCTATGGATACTCTTGCTCGCTCAATGAGTGAGAGTATGTGTACAAAAGCAGGGGAATCACACAGCTAGCTCAGTGTAGATGTATCATTAATGGACAAGTGAGTCTGAATTTGGATTCTTATTTTCTCCAGAACTTGCCTTGGAAATAATGGGCCCAATACTGACTGTTGCACTGAGCTGGAATTTTTGTTTTTGACTCCAGTGAGAGCAGGGGTGGTTCCAGTGATCTAATATTGGCCAATAACTTATCAGATTTTTGAATGGGAGTCATGCTTTCTTTGGGCTAAATTCTGATATCTTTCAGAAAGACATGCAGCTTTGATTAAAGGTTGAGGAGAAAAGGGAAGATCTAGCTCACAAATGTTTGGTGAAATTCTGGGCCTGCGTTCTGCAGGTTAGACTATGTGATTGTAATGGTCTCTCCTGGCCTTAAAATCTATGAATCTGCAGTAAGTAGTAGATTTCAAGGCTACTACTTGAGCAGTAAGGCCCAACTCAGCACAAGTTCCTTCTGGAGTCAGAATCTTCATAAAGGAGGGAATGGAGATCCCGACTTTTCCATTAAATATTTTTAATTAAGGCATTCCTGAGACAAGAATGGGAAAAATACACATATGGAAAAGCCAAAATGTTCAGAAAGTTGGTAAATCAGAATATACACGCACCCAATTCTGCAGCAGTATTCAATTAGGAATTTAACGTAGTCCAATGGTAGCAACATAAACCCAGCACAGTTCAGCAATATCCAGAGATGTGACAGAAATGATAGGCAAGCTCAAGCTTCAGCTCAGTCCTGTGGTAACCACTAGCAAACCATGCCCTGGCTCCAAAAAAATAGAGAAGAAGAAATTACAACAACACTTTGAAAGAGGTAAAAGCAATTTGGAATTTCAGAAAGTAACAATCAGTGTAAAAATGAGTGAGCAAGCAAAAATAATCAAATATGGGTGAGGAAAAACTACTAAAATCAGAGCTGAAAACAGTTTAGAGGATACGTTGCCAACTTGAGTTTGCACATTCATTCCCCTTCAACTGCTTGTTGTCTAACAACTTTATTTTAAAAGGCTTAGGCGGTATATCATTAGAACATCTGTACATGTTTTATTGGCTTAAAAATTGGAAAGGAAGCCTTGTATTTCAGCAAGTAACAATACATCCAGTTCTTGCATAGTATGGGGGCTTTTGGTGAGAGAAAGGGGAATTTTCCATTGCATAACATTCTCTCTTTCTTTGTTGGTCTTTAAAAGAAATTATGAAGACAAAAGAAAAAAGAGAATGAATTATTACACCTGACAGTTCTCTGTTCAGTAGCGTTCCATGGGAAGGCAGCTGCTGTCATTCTATTTGTGAGACGCTAGGTAAGCTCCCATAGCTGGCCACTGGATCAGTTCACCTATTGGCAAATCTGAATGCTTCTACAAAGCAATGTTTGATTTCTGCACACAAATGTGAACTGACATAAACAATATGTTGACACTGGTCCACATCCACTTAAGACATTATTTTCTTTTCAGGCAAGCATGCAGCTCACATGGCAGCTTGGGGATAAAAAAAAATCTGCAAAAAAGTTTGAGGGAACATAAAACATAAAAAATAATTAGCCATCCTCTGGCTGGGGTTTAGCCAAATACAAATGTCCAGTGGGGGCATATAGATTCTCTTTAAACACAAGGACCTGAAAAATTACCAAGGTATCACTGCCTTTAGTAGAGAATGCCATACTAATTTTACAATGCACACTACAAACATCAGGTGTCTGTTTTTAAGTGTTCTGCAGATTTTCAAAAGTGGCAGTGTACTTTTTAAAAAAATCAACTTCATGTTCTTGCTTCATGACAATGACTGTATGGATAGCAGGAGAAGAAAGTGAATTTGGTTATTTTTTTCTAAAATGAAAGAGGATTTTGTGAAGATTAAAGCAACCTGGCTTGGATTTTCAAAAGGCTTAAATCTGAGGTTAGTTCATGGTTGTTTTAATTCCATTTTAAGCAGCTGCAGAAATCCATAAACCCAAAGCACTCATTACACCTTTACAGTACCAAACCAGGACTGACTGCTAAGCAGAGATATGAGCATAACAGACAACAATGCTGACAGGGAGTAGAGTTACTGCTATGAAGTGGAAATGGCTTGGAAAGGAAATACAGTTTTTTGCTTGTTGTCTTGTCCATGAAGAACTCAGTAACAAACATAATGAATCAACTCACTCCACCATAACTCAGTCTAAAATATGGCTTCTTTTTACTGAGACAGCATATGTTTGTGCTACAAAAATATTACTTGGGACAGAGTAGAAAGGATTAAACTAAAGCTTCTTAGAATTATTCAAAATAATTGATATTTGCTTCTGTATTTATGGCTGGAAGCCTATCACTCCCATACGAGTGATGAAGTCAGCCATGAGGGAAGGCTATAGAGAGGAAAGGCTGTTCATCTTCTCTATAGAAAGACCTTGTAAAAGGACTTCACTGCTAGTAAGAATGAGCATATCACCCAGTCTCCTCTAGCACCTTTCCCAGTGGCCCAGAGTGGCAAGGTTGAATTACCCTGCCAAAGCCTTTCACTTTGCTTTTCCTATCAAAAGAATAAGGAGAGATTTGACAGGAGATGCCGAGAAAACAAAATCTATAGCTCAGCATAAATACACTGCGACTGTAAAGGTTAATGGCTGTAAAAAACCAATGCTGAGGTTTCCACTTGAAAGTAAAATAAAACTAATTTCAGTTCTATTAGGAATCACATCAAAGAATTTACATTAAATTGTTTGCACACTGAAAAATAATGTCAATAAGTGATCTGAAAGCAAACTGATAGGTAGAAATTGTAATAGCAGGGCATTTTTTAAAACTTTGCCATTATTGATTAGATTGATTTTCTCCTAACAAGAAAATCTGCAAAATGAAAGTGGGATTAATATTTTTCTACATGCAAACTATTGATCCCAGGATACTCACACTGAAAACATACTTCTGACGGGAAAAGAAAAATAATTTAAAATAAAAGATCTGTTGGGTTGCATGGGAGCCAATCCAGGATAACAGCTCTCATGTAAACATCTGAAATGTCCAGCAAAGTTGGTGGGTTTATTTAAAGAAAACAATGTTCTTTATAAACCAGCAGAAGTCACACAAAAAGGAAAATAATTACTGGCTCTCTCTCTAAATGAGTAGTTATGTAGACTGTCTCAGTTCTTCTTATACTCCCCCAATTCTGCATTGAGATGTTATACTAAAGTTCTCACTCATTCCTTATACAGACAAAGCTCACACTAACTTTGGAGGGATTTCATTTGAAAACAACAGACCAGATTTTGCTCTCCATAATATCATTAAAATATCTGAATTCACTGGGGCTCTATGAGCGCACTACAGAATAGAATTTAATCCAATATTGGTTCTGAATAAGGACTGATTAACAATTTTATAATTGTGCCCAGTGACTATAGGTTTGTAATAAATGGGAAAGAATCAACTGGTTTAGGGGAAAGAAATAGAAATTCCAGAAATCTTATAAGAAAGCCTGTTCTTACAAAATATCTGGGTCTATTTTGCAGACAGGAGGGTTTTGAATAAGTTCCAGATATACATCCAAAGCTTGGGGTGCTTATCCAAACCTGAACTCCAAACTTCTTAAGATTCAACCATCCCTAGTACTGAATGGCACAAAAATTGATACTTACAGGGTGCTGTTACTGTATGTCATCCATTGGTTCTAAAACTTCCCTTTGCCGCAAAAATGGTGGTGGTGGTGAGGGCTGAGTTCCTATTTTTTATCTCCCCTAACAATCAGAAGTTCAAAGGCAATTTAAATGTAGGTTTTCAACTAGACTCCCAGCTGCAATCTGAACCTTACTTAATCCAAAATGAGGACATGTTCAGTGTTATAAAAACTATAATCTGACATAATTAGCAGTTCTTTGCCGCAGTTTGTGTCACCTTAACTGTGATCTTTTAAAACTGGTAAAATTAAGTTTATGAGGGTCCTTCTATATTTCAAACTATTTTCTCCTAATCAAGTAAACCAAGAGGAAATTAAGATAAGGGAAGAATATTAAAGTTGGCTTTGTCATGTTCCATTTGAAAATTGATTCCTCCCTCCGTTCACTCCTTCCCCACACACACACTGTTTAATGAAGGCAACCCTTGAATATATTCTGCTTACATTCTAGAGAATGAAATTTGGAACACTAAACAATCTAGAACTGAGTGTCAATTCCTGATCCAGTTCCCACTGAAGTCAGGCATATAAAAAAGAAATAGAGATAGAAAAGAAAAACAATATTAATTTAGTGCCAAGCTCAGCCACTCCTACAGTGAGTGATATTCTACTCTATGTGTAGTCCTATTGACAATAACGGGGCTTCTCATGGAGCAAGGTACCATTCAACATGAACAAGGAGGGAAAGAATCTGGCCATTAGTGAGCAGCAAAAGAGACAGACAATATTAAGGAGAATCAGAGATAACATTTGCACTGTTCATTCAACATCATAAAAATGAGATGTGTTTTCACATCCATAAATAACCAAAAACCAGCGAAAAAGAAAAGAGAGCCTCTTAGAGAAGGCTGGGATAATGAGGAGGGTATTTCTAAAAAAAAAACACATGTTATTTGCTCTGGAATTTACAAAGAAGTAACAGGAAAAGATTTCAGAAGCAAACAGACATTAGCTAGGGAATCCGAAAGGAATATTGAGGGGAAATTAAGATTTTGCCAGAACAGAAGTTTCTGAAGTCAGATATGAAGTGTTGAACCCAACAAGAACAACCTATTTTAAAATATAGACTCAAAACAATTTTAACAATTAGGGAGATGGCAAGTAACATTGGAAAAGGTGATTGAAAACACAGCAAATGTTAAGGTTTAAAGAGGACCGCACAGCAGATCAAGACAATCATTTCATGTTTAGTTAGCATTACTATTCCCAATTTCCCCACCCCATGTACTATTTTTATTATTTATATTGTGGAAGTACCTAGCAGTCTCAGCCACAGACCAGAACCATATTGTGGTAGCCACTGTATAAACACAGAACAGAAAGATGGTCTCTGGCCCAAAGAGTTTACGCTCCAATTATAAGATAAAAGAGACTACAGGTGTATATCCTGTATATCTAACATGGTGTATGTCATATCGTGTATACAGAAAAAAATGTACTTTTGGTATTGCCCAATGTACCTATTACATTACATCCTCTGAGAAGTACCTGTATTCCCTGTGGATTAATGCTAACTGCTGCTACCACACACAAACTGTGACAGTATTCCAAAGCACAGGGCTTGAACACTGTATACAAGTTGTTCCTGTTGCTGCCATCTGGGTTTTCTCTGAGTGAAATTGAGACTACAGAGGATCAGTGTAAGGCTGTGAACTTTTTCTGAACTGATGTTTATTTGTGCAGAGTATAATGATAATCAATCACTATTAAAATAGGAGATATATTTCCAAACTGGACCACTGGGGGAGCTGTTCATTGTAACTCCCATCCGGCAAATAAACTGAGTATGTGGGGTCAGGAAAGCCAAATCTAGAAGGTTACAGAATAAATGGGATTAGATGCAGGAGCTTTTGTTTTTGCTGTAGTGGGGAGATGACTGAGCCTTTCAGCATAAGGGGGTGACTGCTGGACAGTCAGAGATGCCCAGTCCAAACCATGTTCAGGACGAATCAAGGGCAGGATATCTGGAGAAGTTACTGTAAATTATGGTTTCAGTGTGATTGCAATACGTTTCTGTTCAGCTTCCCAAGCATGAGTTTCTGTGCCTGTGCCTCCTCCCAATCCATACAACCATTCAGACTGCAACATCAGCCCAAGAGATCTCTGCACCAGCTGTGCATAGGCCGGCATGGTACTGGGGGCTGATTGACATGTAAATCCAACATTCTGTGCAAGTAGCATGGAGATTCTATCTATGGCCATTGGTAGTGTGCAGTGCTAGGGCTGTGCTGAATCCCAGAGCCCATGCCAGGGAGTAAGGAAGGTGGATTTTGCCTGCATTTCACCGTCATAAACCAGATTATTTGAGCATTATACAAGTGAAGGGAATTTCACCCTCTATGAACAAATCCCACATTCCTTTAATACCAGATTCATATGTGAAACTAGTGTTTGTTCCAAGTTCAAATGTACCTTCCAATAGCTATTTATGCCTAAGAACATTGTACCCAGCTCTGCTCCCTTTGAAATGAATGGATGGTTTGTTGTTGATTTGAATAAGAATATGATTGGGCCCTTAGATTCTTTTTTTCTAAACACTGCTCTGTCCAATACAATTCAAGTTCCCTTTCTTTGACTTTTCATTTTCTGATAAGCAATTCCTAGGAGACAGACATGAAGCAACTGTATCTATATAAGCCACTTCTCTGTAGATATGTGAGTCAGGTGTAGCCATTTTTAAGCCGGCTGTCTTTCCTGTACACTGTCCCCTGATTTATATCTCTTGAAAATTAATATGAACCTCACTGAAATTCTGAAGGCAATGCAGAGAGGTTTGAACATTAACTTAAGCTAACGGCAGATTTCAGAGTAGCAGCCATGTTAGTCTGTATTCGCAAAAAGAAAAGGAGGACTTGTGGCACCTTAGAGACTAACAAATTTATTTGAGCATAAGCTTTTGTGAGCTACAGCTCACTTCATCGGATGCATTCAGTGGAAAATACAGTGGGGAGATTTATATACATAGAGAACATGAAACAATGGGTGTTACCATACATACTGTAACCAGAGTGATCACTTAAGATGAGCTATTACCAGCAGGGGCGGGGGGGGGACATTTTGTAGTGATAATCAAGGTGGGCCATTTCCAGCAGTTGACAAGAATGTCTGAGGAACGGGGGGGGGGGAGGATAAACATGAGGAAATAGTTTTACTTTGTGTAATGACCAATCTACCCCCAGTCTCTATTCAAGCCTAAGTTAATTGTATCCAGTTTGCAAATTAATTCCAATTCAGCAGTCTCTCGTTGGAATCTGTTTTTGAAGTTTTTTTGTTGAAGTATTGCCACTTTTAGGTCTGTAATCGAGTGACCAGAGAGATGGAAGTGTTCTCCAACTGGTTATGCTCAGATAAATTTGTTAGTCTCTAAGGTGCCACTCCTTTTCTTTAAGCTAATGGCCAGACTTGGGAGGAATTTTAAATGAATGTATCCGCCTCCAGAGAACAATATCACTACGGAGAAAAAAAATGCCAAAAGAAACAAGGGTGAAAACTACTGAAAACAATGGAGCAAGAGGTTAGTCCTTCTGCTAGTTCACAGAGGGTTAAGGAGTGGGACTTTCTGGCCTTACATTTTTCAGTGTTTTAGGAACTAAACTAACATGAAGATTTAAATTTATCACCAAAGAGGTTATTTTCTGTGTGTTTTAGACAACATTGTACATTTAAGTCGCTAGAAGGAGGTAAAGGGAAAACTGACAAATTGTTCTTCATGCTATTTGGAATGAATATAAAGTTGTCTTCTGGCATCAATGCAGAGGAGATTTCCAGGTCCTCATATGGCTATTCTCCTGGCTGGAGCCTGCAGAGCAGATGTGCAACACATGGAAAGGAAAGAAAATGATACACAGAAAAAAAAATAAAACTGGAAAATAAAGAAGGGAACTTCAGGAATCACTGAAGTCTGTGCCTCAAAATATGCCATTTTCACTAACTGTACCACCCCTAAACTCCTGTATTTTATAACTGTGGTTGTTTTCTGAAGCCAGATATGCTGCCAAAATCCTGTTGCTCTTCACAAAATTATCCATGGAGAGATGGCTCAGTGCTACTTATGCTTTTGTTTTCCTGTGACTCAAAATGGATGGAATACAGATTCTGTTTTCCACACAAAACACATTAAATCTTCTTTTATGGATACTATTGAACGGTCATAAGAAGGACAGCTTCTCAGGGAATATCACTTCTTCAGTGCCCCTTGACAATGAGCCTGCATTTGACAAGCACACTCGATAGAAAAAATAGAGTTTCCAGCTAATAATAAGCTCACAACCACTGTGACCTTCCAAAGTTACATCAGCCACATATCTCTTCAGCTATGTTCAGCCCAACAACATTACTTCTGGCTGTGCAGTGAACCAAAGCTCTTTCAAGAAGCATCTGTGGATTTTGAGCAATCCCTAAGCATTTAGCCTTTAATGGTATATGTTTAACTACTTTTGTTAACTGATGAATTCCATCTAAGCTAAAGGGATTAGTGGGAAATCTGCAGTGCAATGCAAATCAGTACCCAAAATGGTTAACCAAACAATGTTTTTTTGGTAACCAGGCTATAAGAGCACCTGATGGGACACCTGGAGGGCAATTTTCTGACAGCAGTTCCTTGTGCTGGAAGGAATTAAATTAGGGACAGCTACAGGATACAAAAATATCCAAATTGTGATGGTTTTTAGGAAAAGAGCTTGCAGTGATTCATTTTCTTTAGGATTTGATGGGATGCAAAAGTCCCATTTCCTCTTACAAAAAAGCCTCTAGAGGTGGATGGAAACTTACAAAAATAGTCCTAACTTGAAAGGCAAATGATCAAGAGCTTAGAAAAACATGGGTTAATGCAATTGCCTTCCTTTCACTTCTAGAGACCTAGATTCAAAGTAGGTTGCAAGTAAAATAACTCTGGTAATTTCAGTCTAGTCCCTAGTGGACATTTGTCTACTTCTCAAAACTACCATCACCTAATTAAGCAGTGACTTGCTGGGGAGAGGCCCAGTTCTGGACTAGATATGATGAACTTGGAGATCATGATGGAGGTGCATTTTGAGGCAATTTGCAGAGCAGGGTTGGCTGCTTTTTCCAACTTTATCCTCCAAGTCCAAGTCATCTTGTCACAAAGTTGAATCATTTGTGCTGTGATTTCTTGGTATTTCTTGCAGCACAGAGCGGTGATGCATCACAATTTCACAATGTACACATCACTATGTTGTAACCCAACATCGCTATTTGGTAACACAGTGTTATGACGATGATGATATTTCATAGAACTGACCAAATGATTGACCAGGAGTAATTTATTCAGCGAATTTAGCCCCTTTTTCTGCTTGCAGAACATCCATGGAACTGCCGATGGCAGTTTCCTAGAATTTATTCACTCTGATATTATACACCAAATATTTTTTTTATGCATTGATCATGAATATTCAAAAAGTAAAGATGGGTGTTCATGAATGGTCAGATCAGTCCTTTTCTGATCCCTGAATGGACAATCACTTCTGGCCTGAATATTGGCATTTGCAAATTCAGGTTGAGAGTACATATGTCCATAGAGGAATTAGTTGGCTCCACCTCCACAGTATCTGAGCTCCTCCCTGACATTAACAAATGTA
Source organism: Dermochelys coriacea (assembly GCF_009764565.3). Lineage (NCBI taxonomy): Eukaryota > Metazoa > Chordata > Testudines > Dermochelyidae > Dermochelys > Dermochelys coriacea. The sequence continues at coordinate 202,383,924 of NC_050069.1, forward strand.
TCCTTACAGTACCCCAGGAGAGGTAGGCAAGTATTATCCTTATTTTACAGAGAAGGAACAGAGATATTATATTATTTGCCCAAGGACAATCAGGAAGCTTCAGGCAGAGCTGAGAACTGAACCCCTATCTCTTGTATCCCAACCCAGTGCTTTAACCAGAAGACCTTCCCTTGCAGGCAACTCTAAAATTTGCTTTCTGCAAATACGTGTGCCAGTAAAACTTACTGCTCAACTTTGCAGAATGCAAACAGAAATAGGGCTCAAGCATGGCCGACTTAGTATCTTCTGTAGAAGAGCACCACTGCAAAAACAAAACAAAAAACAAAACAAAACATCAAAATTTAGCTTTCATCCCCTTTATATAATGATATGATACAGTGAAGGTGAAAGTATCAGGGTGACAAATACTGAAATACCAACATTTGAATGTCTGATGCTACTGTCTTTTAGACCTTTACTATTTTGAGCTGGGTATTATTTACAGTGGTAATATTATTTAAGAGTAGCAATGAACCCAAGTGGCAACGCCCAGATCCACAATCACATCTAAATCCAAACTTCCCCAAAGCATGAGTTGTTCAGATTCTGTATAGCAATTCAGCCCATTATAGAGAGAGGCCCAAAAGTTCTAATCAGATGAATCAAGACATCCCCAAAGTTTGGGCAGGTTTTGGGACAAGTTCAGATGCAATGCCTGCTGCAGACCTCAGATAAATCCTGTAGAGTGGGACCAAAATCTTGAAGACATCATTGTGTGGGGAGTCCAATTTAACAAAAAACATATTATATTTTCAGTTTATTGGGCTAGGAAGGAGAACAAATATATCTCAGGATAAAATTCTGTTCTCTCATGATTTATGATTCAGTTATTTTTTCCATCTTTAACCACATCGTTTCCCTGAAGTCTCCACTACCATATGCCAAGCTTTAATATGCATCCTATATTTTCAGTCGTGACACTTGTCCTTCCTACCAATATCCATGCCCCTACTGCAAGTGACCTATCCTTTCTCCTGGGAACAATACAGCAAAGAGGAATGGATGTCAGCAAAATTTGGAAGACAAGGATATGTTAAGAAGTGCAAAATAACTCCTTCTGCCAAGCTGCTTTAGCTAAATAAAGATATTGTACATATCATTGACTAGTTTTGCTAACACAACAATGATATTCCTTCCCCCATGTTCTCCCTGCTCTCTTGGGGTATGTCTATACAGCAATGTAAGCCTAAGGTTAGTAGGACTCGAGTCAGCTGACCTATGTCAGGGAACCCTGAGTTCAAGTGTCTACCCAAGTCTGCTACATGAGCGTGTAGAGACAAAAATCAGGAAAGCCAAGGTAAAGAATGAGCTAGAGCTGGCAAGAAATGTTAGCGACAACAGGAAGGAGTTCTACAAATATGTCAGACAAAAAAGAAAGAACAGGCATGGTGTGGGCCCTCTGCTCAATGGAGAAGGTGAGCTGGTAATGGAAAATGATAGGAAGGCAGAGCTGTTCAATGCCTACTTTGCTTGTCTTCTCACAAAAAATAACAGGTGACTGGGTGACTAGCAAAGTTACCATAGATAATAAAGGGGAAGGGATGCAGATAAGGATAAGTAAATAACACATCACAGATCTTCTGACTAATTTGAATGAAGTCAAGTCAGCAGGGCCTGATGCTATTCACCTCACGGTGTTGAAGAAATTAGCTGAAGAAATCTCAGAGCCACTAGCAATAATATTCACAAACTCATGGATGACAGGAGAGGTCCCAGAAGATTGGAGAAGGACTAACGCAGTGCCCATCTTTAAAAAGGAGGAGCCAGTGAACTATAGACCAGTTCACCTGACTTCAGTATGTGGGAAGCTAATAGAGCAATGTATACATCATTCTATTTCTAAATAACTGGAAGACAAAGGGGTAATCACTAGCAGCCAGCATGGATTTACTAAGAACAATCATGCCAAACTAGTTTGATTTCCTTCTTTGACAGGGTAAACGGTTTGGTGAATATAGGGAATGCAGTGGACTTGAGCAAGGCATTTGACACAGTCCCACATGACATTCTGATAAGTAAGCTGGAGAAATGTGGGCTCAACAGAACTACAATTAAATGGATACATAATTGGTTAAACAACAACAACTATTAATGGAATGATGTCAAATTGGAAAGCAGTCTCAAGTGGGGTTCTACAGGATTTGTTCTGGATCCGGTGTTATTTAACATCTTTATTAATGTCCTGGATATAGGTATAGAGAGCATACTGATCATATCTGCAGATGATGTAAAGCTGAGGGAGTTGCAAACACTTTGGAGGATAGAGCTAAAATTTAAAGGAATCTTGATAAATTGAAGAACTGAGTTATACACAACAAAATGAAATTCAACAAAGACAAATGTAAGGTGCTACACTTGGGGAAGAAAAACCAAGTGCACAAATACAGAATGGGGGGAAATTGATGCAGTAACAACACTGCTGAGAAGGACCTGGGAGCTGTGGTGGATCACAACCTCAACATGAGTCACCAGTGTGATGCTGTTACAAAAAAAAAAAGCAAGTGCAATTTCAGGTTGTATTAATAGAGACATAGCATGCATATCACAGGAGGTGATAGTACTGCTCTATTCAGCACTGGTTAGGCCTCAGCTGGAGTACTGTGTCCAATTTTGGTCACCAATGTATAGAAAGGATGTACAGAAACTGGAAAGGATTGAGAGGCGAGTGACAAAGATGATTAAAGGGATGGAACTCAAGTCATATGAGCAAAGGCTGAAGAAACTGGGTATATTTAGTTTGAAAAAGAGGAGACGGCGGGGGGGGGGGTATGATAATGGTCTTCAAATACTTGAAAAGCTGCCATAAAAAAGATGGAGAAAAGTTGTTCTCTCTTGCCACAGTGAGCAGGACAAGAGGCAATGGTTATAACTACAGCATAGCAGACTTAAATTAAACCTCAGGAAAAACTTCCCAACTGTAAAAATAATAGGACAATGGAACAGACTGCCTAGGGCAGCTGTAGAAGCTCCTTCCCTGGAGGATTTCAAAAGGAGGCTGGATAGCCATTTGTCTTAAATAGTTTAGACTCAACAAATCCTGCATTTTGGCAGGTGATTAGACTAGATGACCCTTGCGGTCCCTTCTAACCCTATGATTCTAAGTCAAAGGAACCCTTTCCCAGAGTGCCTAGGGCCCCCTCCTCCCAGGTGTTGACATTCTAGCCCTATGAATGTGCACTGTGGGGGAAACTCTACTGCCCCCCCAGCCCCTGTTTCCTAATTGAGGCAGTGCTATTGATGGGACTCAGGTGCCCATAAGGAGCACATGAGTACATAAACTGCATAATTAGCTCCTTTAGTGGCTGTCTCAGTAAAATGAGTGCAGTTTGAGAATGCTTTATACTAGACTACCATCTAATCTGAGAATAGGGCTCTCCAACGCAAGGCTGAGTCATATTGGCAGGAAAACGCCCATGTGTACCTTTTCTGAGGATAATTGGCACATTAGTCTCCAGGCCTGTCAGACTATTAAAATTAAATTTTGCAATTGTTATCTTCATTGAACATCCTATGTTAAAAAGTTGTTTTTGTTTGGTTGGTTTTTTATTTATTTTTGTCTGTTTGTTATGAAGTTTGACATAACATGTAGGGTTCAGAGGAAGAACATACACACCCCAGCCTGGCTGTTGCTGGCTGTGGAGCAGTGAAGTGCATTCCTAGGGCTTGGGGTGCAGTGTGCTCCAGCACCCTGCAGGATCCCTTACTCCTGCCCCTGCTGCACCCTGGGAAGCAGGTATAAGGGATCCCTGGGAGGCTGTGGGGAAGTTTTGGGGCTGTGCATACAGTGGCATTTGGTTTCGAGTACTTGTGTATTACTCCATCCTTTCCATTGCTAACACTTGTCCCAGCCTTGTGTTTGCTCATCTGATCAAAAAAAATTCTTGAATGTGAGCACTGTTTAAAAATAAATTAAAAAAAAAAAACAGGGCTAGTATGGCAGCCTCTCATCTGATGCTTCACTTCCAGCACACCAGCAAGGGCTGGGAACCCTTGTGGATGAATTGCCCCTAAGAGGATGAAGAGCCTTTTGTCTGTCTCAAGAAGCTCCTCTGGAAGAGTCAGAGCAACACTGACAGGCCTCAGATTTCTTCCTCGGGCAAGCTGGGAGCTACTGAAAGGCATGAGTAAAGCAGAAAAAAAAACAAGACACTCCTGAAAGACCGCCTTCTCATAAAATCTACAAGCCACAAGTCAGTGTAATTTTCTTCCTTCCGTCTCCAGGCTACATCTTCAGGAGAACAGGGATTCTATTTAACAGATCGGCTAAAAACACACATACAAAACTAAAGCTGCCACCAAAAAAAGTTAAAAAGAAGCAAGATTAGGATTTTTTTTCCCAAAAAACCATCGTGCTGACTTCTCCTCAAGGAAACCCAGCCTGGCATTCCATCTGTTAAGTAATATAACAGGCTCTTTCCGATTGCTTTCTCACTCCAAGCCACCCTAAATAGTTAGGTAGTTCATAGTCCCTCCTTGATACTCTACTGATGAAACAGGGTCCAGATGAAAGCAGTAACATAGTAAACAAAGGTTTCAGAGTAGCAGCCGTGTTAGTCTGTATTCGCAAAAAGAAAAGGAGTACTTGTGGCACTTTAGAGATTAACAAATTTATTTGAGCATAAGCTGTCCAGTTTGACCAATGTACATGGCAGAGGGGCATTGCTGGCACATGATGGCATATATCACATTGGTAGATGCGCAGGTGAACGAGCCTCTGATAGTGTGGCTGATATGATTAGGCCCCATGATGGTGTCCCCTGAACAGATATTTGGACAGAGTTGGCAACGGGCTTTGTTTCAAGGATAGGTTCCTGGGTTAGTGGTTCTGTTGTGTGGTGTGTGGTTGCTGGTGAGTATTTGCTTCAGGTTGGGGGGCTGTCTGTAAGCAAGGACTGGCCTGTCTCCCAAGATCTGTGAGAGTGATGGGTCGTCCTTCAGGATGGGTTGTAGATCCTTGATGATGCATAGGAGAGGTTTTAGTTGGGGGCTGAAGGTGATGGCGAGTGGCATTCTGTTATTTTCTTTGTTGGGCCTGTCCTGTAGTAGGTGACTTCTGGGTATTCTTCTGGCTCTGTCAATCTGTTTCTTCACTTCAGCAGGTGGGTATTGTAGTTGTAGGAATGCATGATAGAGATCTTGTAGGTGTTTGTCTCTGTCTGAGGGGTTGGAGCAAATGCGATTATATCGTAGATATATGCCATCATGTGCCAGCAATATCCCTCTGCCATGTACACTGGTCAAACTGGACAGTCTCTACGTAAAAGAATAAATGGACACAAATCAGACGTCAAGAATTATAACATTCAAAAACCAATTGGAGAACACTTCAATCTCTCTGGTCACTCGATTACAGACCTGAGGGTGGCTATTCTTCAACAAAAAAATTTCAAAAACAGACTCCAATGTGAGACTGCGGAATTGGAATTAATTTGCAAACTGGATACAATTAACTTAGGCTTGAATAGAGACTGGGAATGGATGTCATTACACAAAGTAAAACTATTTCCCCATGTTATTTCTCCTCCCCACCCCACCCCCCACTGTTCCTCAGATGTTCTTGTTTACTGCTGGAAATAGGCTACCTTGCTTGTCACCATGAAAGGTTTTCCTCCCTCCCCCCCTGCTGCTGGTGATGGCTCATCTTAAGTGATCACTCTCCTTACAGTGTGTATGATAAAATCCATTGTTTCATGTTCTCTGTGTGTGTATATCAATCTCCCCTCTGTATTTTCCACCAAATGCATCCGATGAAGTGAGCTGTAGCTCACGAAAGCTTATGCTCAAATAAATTTGTTAGTCTCTAAGGTGCCACAAGTACTCCTTTTCTTTTTACAGTAAACAAAGTAAGAGATGCCTTTTATGCCTTTGTTCATGTTCTCACTGTGATATTTGTCTTCTCATTAATGACATGATATCAACAAGATCAAACAGAAAGATTCCAGAAATGTGGAAACCCTCTAAAAATCACAAGTGTAAACGCTTTGGGGTTTAGGCAGCATGACTCCTATAAAACCTTGTCCTGAGGGCAAGGAAGTACTGATAGTTGGAGGAAGAGGAAGTGCTGGTTATTGCAGGAGTGTCAGAAAAAGAAGAGCGAATGGATGTATATCTATACCTCCAGACAGAAGGGCTACAGCAAGCAGGCCCTCACAGAGTGAAGGAGCCAAGAACCTGCCCAAAGCCTGGGCGGGACAGAGAGGCCAAAAAGGATGCCCGAGGACAGGAGCCAGGAGGAGCACTGTTCCAGGAAAGAATTGCCCAAGAAGGACAAACCGGAACTGGACCCAGTGTCACTGCTTCCCAGAGCTGTATGGGGCTATGAGTACTGGGGCTTGTGAATTTGAATTGGGATAAGGAGGGAGACTGTCGCTAACTAAGTGTGGAGGTTGTCACACTGTGTGGCTTTGCAGAGCACGGCAAAAGACGGCAGTGGAGGGGTTTGTTGGGGAAAGTTTATTGGTGTTGAAAACAACCAGAATCATCCAAGACTCATTGCCAGACTGGAACTTTGCCCAAAACTCCTAAACTCTGAGTGTAGCTGCATTGCTCGGTGTCTGTTTCTATTGTGATACCACTGGGCCTGTGGGGCCTCTTGGTGGATGTAACCCCTGCTGTATTGCTCCCCCAACTTCCCCCCCCACCATTTTTTTCTCCACCCACCCCTCTGTAAATAAATATTTCCCTTTCCTATATTCACTGTACTACTCCGGTGTGTGTGTGTTTCCTCCAGGGGGTGTGGAACAGCTGCCTCTCGGGTGGAAGGGACTTTCCCTGCTGCACACCTGCATGAGCCTTTTCTTGGCCGGAGCTGCCTGCAGAGCAGATTCCATCTCGGCCATCAGGACATTAGAGTTACACAAGTAAGGAAGGGGACAAGGGAAAGGTATTTTTCTATGACCAAAGAATCTGACTGAACTAAAACCAGGGAACCTCACTAACAAGCAGTTAGGAGGAACTCTAGAGAAGGCTCCCATTTACTTTTACAGGTTTCCCAGTTATTACTTTTTCTGCCTATATGCAGAAGAGCTGGTCAAAAAATGCCCAATTTTTTAGTTTTTACAATGAAGGACAAAATACAAACCCAGTCCAGAGACTGCCCATGTGAAAGTCCCACTGGCATGAGTAGAAATTCTGCATGCAATGGTCTTGCAGGATTGGACACTAACTAAATCAAAGGCTGATGCTATAATGATGATAAAATGTCTCTGATCCTAGAGGAGTTCCTGATTTGACCCAAAGTCTGTGGAGTGGGAACAGCTTTAAATATGTAAGTATTAATTTGCATCTAGACATGAAGATTTTGCATGAGAATAATTATAATAAGCAACTTGAGAAAATGAAAATGGATTTAAATAGATGGCTTGTCCACCTCCTCTTTCTGGAGGGAAGAAGTGGATGATTAAAATGAATGTTTCACCCAGTCTCCTTTCCTTGTTTCAGGATTTACCTCTGTCTGCTCTGAAGGATTTTGTTTTAAACTATTGTTTGAATATTTTTATTTAAAGCTTTATGTCTGGAGGTAATTTGTTATCCTATCAATATGTCTGAAGGCCCCATGCCAAAGCCTATAAAAACTATTCTTGATAACATCCACAATGTATATTAGTTAGAAGTAATATTAATTGATGTAAAAATGAAACGAGAATGTACCCTAGAGCAGTGGTTCTCAACCAGGGGGCCGTAAGCAGGTTTCAGGGGCCCTCCAAGTATGACTAGCGTTAGACTTGCTGGGGCCCAAGGCAGAAAGCCAAAGCCCCACTGAATGGGGCTGAAACTTGGGGCTCTGAGCCCTGCCACTGGGGGGCTGAAGCCAAAGCCTGAGCAACTTAGCTTTGCGGGGGGCCCTGTGGCATGGGGCCTCAGGCAATTGCCCAGCTTGCTACCCCCTAACACCGGTCCTGGCTTTTATATGGAGAAAATCAGTCTTTGTGGCACAGGCAGGCCATGGAGTTTTTATAGCATGTTCAGGGGGGGCCTCAGGAAGAAAAAGTTTGAGAACTGATATAGAGAATAAAGTTCCACAAAAAAGCCCTTGGCAGAGTAAGCCTTATCCACCCCAAAGCCTACACTTGCAGCGCTCGGCATTGTCCACAATTCAGTTCCCTGAAGCTGAACAGATGAAAAGGATAGTCATTGTTTTAGAAAGTATAATTACTTGTTACCCGAGGATGGGCCAACAAGTTATTTGAATAATTTAAATTCAACTCTTTCGGCCACTCACACCAAATCCTGCAGCCACTAAAATGAGTTGAAATGCTGTCAATTTCAAGAAGGAGGAGTTATTGAATTCTGCCTGAATTCTCTATAATTTTATCAGGTTTGTTCATTGTTCAATCAATAGTTTATGGGGACAAATTTCAGTGCATGAGTTCTTCATAAACTGTTTGCTGTGACTTCCGCTTTTGATAGTCATTATTCATAATTCACTATTTACACTGAGTGGGGTTGATCCAAGGCCATTAAAGTGAACGGGAAGACTCCCACTGACTGTAGTAGGCTCTGGAATAGGCCCTGCTTGATTAGTCACATGATATTTCAGCTTCTTAACTGGATCACTCACAAAACCACACAGAGATTTCCAGAAGGTGGCAAATACTGGTAGAAATATTACTGTGAATACATGATTGCACGGCTATTCAAAAACACTTCCACTTTCCATCAAAATTCTTCTTCTTATATTTATATTATGAGAGCACCTTGGAAGCCCAGGCAGGGCCCCATTATGTTAGGCATTGTGTAGACAAGCATTAAAAAAAGAGATTTCAGAGTAGCAGCCGTGTTAGTCTGTCTCCGCAAAAAGAAAAGGACTTGTGGCACCTTAGAAACTAACAATGCTCAGATAAATTTGTTAGTCTCCAAGGTGCCACAAGTACTCCTTTTCTTATTAAAAAAAAAAGGACAGTCCCTTCCCCAGAAAGTTTGCAGTCCAGACAAGGTCAGACAGGTGGACAAGACAGAGAAATGGGGATGAAGATACAGGGGGAGGACAAGGTAATGATAACACTGAGTTTAGAAGAAAAATATAGTCTCAGAACAAGTAGAATTCTTGGAAACAAAAATTTGGTTGTACATGGAGAAGGTTAAATGCTCCTCCCGCCCCACAAAAAACCCTGGTTTTATTTGATGCTAAATGGCAAAATTCATCAAATAATTAATTCAACAAATAGTATTTGATAGGTTATATTTTATCAATATTTTCATAAGGTAATAAAGGGGATTCTGGATACCATCTATGCAAATTTGTGGATTTTATTCATATAACTGTTCACCAACATTTTTTTTTGGCAGTACTTGCCCAGGTGTACTAATTACTCTTACTCGTATGCAAATCTTTAACATTTACAAACTCTCAGGAGCCATTACTATAAGAATGAGATCTTAGATTAAACATCACTCATATGGTATTGGGATAACACTACTAAGATTCAAATATCATTCATGTACCCACATATGAGTATAAGAATTATCCAATGTATATATGTACAGGTTCATTTGTCGAGTCTTTCTTAAATTGGGGCTAGACTGTGACTAAACTTGTGCAAGGGATGATGCATAAACTGCACTAATCCAGGAGCAGCACTAAAAGGCATTAAGACCCAGAGACACACTTACGAATCACAGTTCCTCCTCTTCTTTCTCCTTGCTCCCAGAAGGTAGTACATCTGCTCCTAGTCTGTACCAGTAGTAAATCATTAACCATCTCCCGGCTCTGGTTCAGCTACTCAAGCCAATAAGAAAGGAGGAGGTATAGGGTGGTGTCAGTGCTTTATTTATTCCCTGACCATTTCATGCTCACCTACTCTGGGGTGGGAAATAAGCAGACACCCGGACTCAAAGTCCATTTTTCACACATAAGAATGCAAAATGGCCTCGTACTCCCTTTTGTGGGCACATAATACAAGTCAGAATCTAGCCCTTAGATTGTAACCTCTTCAGGTCAGGGACCATGTCTCCCATTGTACAACACCCAGCACAATGGGGCCTCTGGGTGTTATAACAATAAATAAAGTAATACTAATAATAATTAAATCCTTAGATACAGAAACACGGGAATCTCAAGTAGGAGTAGAAAGGTTCTGGTGCCCACAATTCCCACAAGGATGTTGATAAACTGGAGAGGGTTCAGAGATGAGCCTCAAGAATGACTAAAGGATTAGAAAACATGCCTTACAGTGACAGACTCAAGGCACTGAATCTATTTAATTTAACAAAAAGAACATGAAGGGGTGACTTGTGTACAGTCTATAACTACCTGTGTGGAGAACAAATATTTAATAATGGCCTCTTCAATCTAGCAGAGAAAGGTATAACATAATCCAACATCTGGAAATTGAAGGTAGCCAAATTCAAACTGGAAATACGGTGTCAATACTTAACAGTGAGTAATTAACTATTGGAACCAAGTTACCAAGCATGGTCTGGATTTCTCCATCACTGGCAGTTTTTAAATCAAGACTGGATGTTTTTCTAAAATATCTGCTCTAGGAATTATTTTTGGGGAAGTTTTATGGGCTGTATCATACATGAGGTCAAACTAGATAATCACAGTTGTCCCTTCTGGCCTTGGAATCTGTGAATGCACACACAGGGGAACCAAATTAAGGTTGTAAAGGCAACCTTAATTCTGACATTTCCTAGCTTTAGACTGCTTGACTTTGCAGCCTTAATACTATTTTAAATGCTATTTATTCTGTGTGATACAGTACATATGACACTCAGTGATTTGTCAGTGTGCTTAGTTGATTATTCAATGGATAGTTTTTAGTATGCTTGTTGTGTTGCTTTAGGTGTAACAAATTGTGCTGAAAATACAATCAAACAGAAAATCTCATTCAATCATAATATAAACATAAACCTAAGCAATAAAGGAATTAAAATATTTCTCCCTTACTATAGTTGAAGATACAATTTCAGATAAACATTCTTCAAATATATTGAGCAACAATTAAATCTCTTTTCACTTCCTCGAGTCAGATTTGAAGTAGGAGACATTACAGTTTTGGACCTGGGCCCAATCTGCCACGAAGAAGAGGGGAGGGAAGAGAATAGGAGGCCTACTCTCAGGAGAGATCAACAAAGTGTAACACTTAGAGCAGAGATTTAGATAAGAATTTGGACAGAAAGAGGCAGGATTAATCTTCAGCTTTTTTACAACACATAGTTTGTGATGGTGTTTGCCAAGGCTGTAGAGCAAAACTCAGACGTTTTCTACATTGCTGCCACAAGCTCTTCAGTACATTACACAATGTCATCATGTTACTAAAACGACTTCCAAGCTGGCACTAATATTTTTACTAATCTTACTGGCACAAGCAAGATTGAATCCATACTTTTTTTTTTATACACAAAAAAGGGAAACTGTTTTTCCACTGGCATTTGAAAAATGGCAGTGTCTGAGAAACCCATTAATGCCTGAATCTGAAAGATAATGTGAGTTTCATATTCTTTGCTACGTGTGTTATGGGTGAGCTGTACATTCTTGGAGTTGGATGAAATGGGTTTTTGAACATAAACACTGAAGGACCACCTAATGATGTGTTTCCCCTGAAGATACAGATTGTCAGTGTTATCTGAGTGTTTTGGTCGAATCTCCTCCAACCTGAAACATTCCCAGTTTAATTAAGTATTTAATATCCATTATTTGTAGCTTTAGTAGAAATGGCTTCCAGTCAAACCTGCTCTAAAACACTTAACTGCTGCCTCAGTGACAAGATGACACATGCTGATGAAGTTCTAACACAGTTTAGGTAAGGGCATCTGGTAAGATGGTCTAATGGCTCAGACTTAGGCCTGGTCTAGGCTACAGAGTTAGGTTGACATGAGGCAGCATATGTCGACCTAACTCTGTAAGCATCTACATTACAGTGTAGTTCCCACCAATTCCTGTGTTGCCCAGTTCCCTCAGCCTCTCCTTGTAAATCATGTGCCCCAGCCCCCTAATCATTTTCGTTGCCCTCCTTCTGGACTCTCCAATTTGTCCACATCCTTCCTGTAGCGGGGGGCCCAAAACTGGACGCAATACTCCAGATGTGACCTCACCTGTGCCGACTAGAGGGGAATAATCACTTCCCTTGATCTGCTGGCAATGTTCCTACTAATGCAGCCCAATATGCTGTTAGCCTTCTTGACAGCAAGGGCATGCTGCTAACTCATATCCACTGTAATCCTCTACCTCCATTTATTTCCTCTCTGATAAAAGCCCAGCTTAACTAGACTCAGATGCATCTGATTCACTCAGCTCAGGGAGTCATTCCTAGATGGAAAAACCCATCTGGAATTTAAACCCAAAAGCCATGCCACTCTTTGGCTCATCAGGGCTTCTCTGTGTTGCCACCACTATAAGGCATCCTGGCTGTGAAACCCATCCAAAGAATATCAAAAATATATGTAAGATGTTTCTATTGACCACATTACTGCAATATCGGAACAGCTCACTATTTCCAACACATTTATCTTCACAATACCCCAGTGAGGTAGAGAAGCACTATTATTCCTATTTTACATAGGGAGAGAGAAACTGTGGACTTGCCTACACAAACAGTTTGCAGCAAGCTGGGTTGTAAATCTACCCACACTTGCCTGCCTCACACTAGATGTCATTGTGGACCCTGCTACTGCTTCACACTAACAATTCCTTAATGCACTTTAATCTACTCCCATTTCAAAACAATGTAGATCAAAGTGCACTATAGAACTTCTAGCATGCAGCAGGGTCCACACAGATACTTGGTGTGTGGCAAACTAGTGTGGGGTAGATTTACCACCCCGAGCTCACCATGAACTAAGGGTTCATGAAGTCAAGCCCTAATTGACCTACGCAAGGTCACACAAGACATTTGTGGAAGAGCAAGGACTTGAATTCAGGTGTCCCAAGTCCCAGGCTACTGCCCTAACCACTGCACCATCCTTCCTCTCTAAGGAAGACTTATAAACCCTGTCACAGCTACCAAAAATATCTGAGGGGAAGGTGGAAAGTTCTGTTAGGAGTTACCACAGATAAGGAAGATTGGGTCCGTCGTCACTGACTGTCTTTTGAAAATATATTCCTATTTTCCTACCATTGAAATGAGTGTGTATGTGCTAGACAGTGTTATACTGTCTGCCAGCCAGTAGCCATGGAAACTCTCAGGATATATATTCTAGAAATTTTCATGAAGAGGTGAAAAAAACAGGCCATCCAGCTGTACATTACTGAGTATAGTATCATGAGAGAGAGAGGCTAACCATTGAATCTTGTTACTCAATATTATGAAGGACCTAAAGAGGACACCTTAACCTGGTAAATTTAAACACCACGGCCTACATTTTCAAAAGGGGCAGTGATGTGGGGAGCCCAGTTTGAGACACCCATCACCCCCAAAAAAACAGGCCCCTTTCAGGTGTCTCAAGTTGGCTACCCACAAAGTGAGGCGCCCAAACTCACAAGTCACTGTTGAACATTTGTATGCCTTCAAAGTAAGGGACAGTTGGATTACAGCAAAAGCCTCATTTATTTTAGCCTCCACTGAAAAGGTTCAACATGTTTCATTATGTAGCTGGCTGATCAGGTGACCTTGTCTCCACTAGGGTATTGTTTGAATAATTACTCACAGTCACTAACACTGGTTCAGCTGAACCTGTGTTATCACCATTGGGAGCTCTGGTGTAGACAGCCCACTGACTGTCAGCACATTTTTCAGCACCACATAGATTAGACGTTTTCCCAGAAGGGGTACATAACTGTGTATTGAAAACTGTGTTGGCAGCCAAAGGCCTGTCTAAAGTAGGTCTCCTAAAGTTGCCAAAACTAGTTCAGCTGAAATGATGTTAGCAGCAGTGGCCTAGCATAGACAAGGCCCCTAGGGATCAAGAGTAAAAATAAATGCACTGTGTGGAAAATAAGATACTGTTGGGTTACTAATTCTACTGACATGAGGAAGTTTATGCAATGAGTCTGCACAGATAAATCCCACAGTAAAAACTGCTATATACATAACCTTTCAACAGAGGATAGAGAAAATAACACATTTTCCTCCAAATAATTCACACTGACCCTGTATGTCCAAACACCCTGTGCATTACTGCAACACAGACTTGGTGTAGCAAGTCATCCTTCAAAGCTGAGCTGTTGGATACTCAAATGTTTCATTTCTACTGCAGCCTGTTTCTCCATTGTTAATGCAAGGATCCTAAACTGCAAGCACTGCAGAAAACAAGCACCTTCTGATATATTTTTATACTCTAGACTGCCCATAAGAATGGAATCAACATATAGCAGAACTACAATGTCATGGATGCAGAAACAATGTAAGGGCTATACCATGGATAGCCTGCATGCACTTGGTCAGCTGCTAAATTGCAGTCAGGTGATGATTAGTGGGGTCAGGTTTGAGCCAGGTCAAAACACCAGGAAGTCAGGGTCAGGCACCAACGTGCAGGAGACAGGCAGATAGCAGGGTCAAGGTCAAGGTCAGGTACCAGGTTATAGACAGAAATCAAATAGCAAAGTTGAGGACAAACCAGGCTCAGAAGCCAGCATCTAAAGTCTACAGCAAGTAGAGGCAGGCAGGCAGGCAATCTGCATTGTTGCTGAGACAATGCCCCATGATGGCTTCCTGGTTCAATTACTAGCTTCAGCCAATCAGTGGGCTGTGGGGGACCACTGCTCAGGTTCTGATAGGTGGTACTTCCTGCCCAGCCTAGGTTCACAGGATCCTCTAACAAAAAGCCAGCCTAAGCTTCCAGTGACGATGTGGAATTGTCAGCGGCCCAGCCCCAGCCCCAGCCCCTATGATCCCAGGTTCTTACACATAACCACAAAGAACTTAAGCTCCTCTAGGTTTGCGACTGTAGAGTCAACCTGGCAAAGCAAATTCAGTTTTACATAGACTGTGGCTTTCATTTGGTTGAATGGATTTATTTCAAGAAATCAGAGAAGTGAGAATATAATTATGGTATTTTAAAAACTTGACATACCAGTTTTGCCAGTGTGCCTTTAAACACATCGCAAGCTATAGAGCTAAGAAGAGCAACACCTACTGGAGAAAATCTCCCATATTTATTAAATCAAGCCATCAGCTAGAAACAACTAAACAAGTAGTAGAAATAACTACAATCTTGTCTTCCCTGGGCTTCCATGACTCTGATCTTTCCTGCCTCTCCTCTTACCACTGTAGAGGCTCCTTCAGCATGTCCTTCAGAGAATCCTCCTCCAACTTTCTCTGGGGGTTCAATAGGGCTCTGTCCTTGGTCCCTTTCTCTTTTCCTGACATATTTATCTCTGGGTAGTCTCACCCACAAACACAAATTCAGATTCACAAATGCTGACAACTCACAGATCTACTTCTCTGCTCTAGACCCGTCTCCTTCTGTCCAAACTTAATCTTGGCCGTCTCTCTGACTTCTCCTCATAGATGAGCCTTCAGCTCAAAGCTCAATATGGCTAAAACAGAGTGTTTAATGTTTCCCCTGAGGCCCTTCCTGCTACCTCCTTGCTTGATCACTGTGGACACCATCACCATCCTGCCTGTCACTCAGGCCAGTAACCTGGACATCATATTCAACTCAAACTTCTTTCTAGGTCCTCACATCTAGGCTATGTCTCAATATTGCAGATTATTTCTGTACATTATCTCTGAGATGCACTCTTTCATATCCATCTACATGGCTAAAACTCTCTGCCAGGCTCTGATCAGCTCACATATCAATTACTGCAATATCCTTCTCTCTGACCTTGACAAATGTAATCTTGCCTCACACATATCCCTACAAAATGCAGCAAAGTTTATTCTTCTAGACCATCACTTTGTTCATACCTTTCCTATCTTTGCATCCCTTCACTGGTTTCCCCTTCTGTATTGCAAGATGTTTGCCTTACAAAGCCCTTCACAGACTAACCCCATCCTACTTGTTATCTCTCATTCGCTATCAAAATGTTGACACCCATCTTCAGGCAGCCAATGATTGCAGCCTCCACCACCACTTTTTAAATTTCCAAACAAGAACTTTTGTGCTTCCTCCCAAACTGCCCCTTGTGGTTGAGAGGTGCTCCCATAAACATCCACAAAGCTATCTCATTATCCAACTCTCATTCCCTCCTCAAAATTCCTTTGCCATGATGTCTTCAAAAAGTCTGGATGGTTAGGTGAATGGTGTGCTGATGCCACTGCCTATCATGCTGACCAATATTGTCTCACTGTTTCCTTGTACTCCCCCATCTGTCTATTTGTATCCATTTGTTGTCTCTTGTCTAATACTTAAATTGTAAGATTGCTGAGGCAAGGACTGTCTTTTTTGTTCAGTATTTGTACAGTGCTTAGCACAATGGGGTTGGGGTCCATAACTGGGATTCATAGGTGCTATAGTAATACAAATAATAAAAAATAAATATAAAAATGATAATATTTGTATAGAATATATTAAGGGAGATATCCCAATTGACAAAACACTGAACAACAAATACTTCTAATTTAGATAAAATACTGCACAACTCTTTCCTGAGCACATCTTCACAAGAAGGATCTGAACTACTCCCAAATCCACATGATGGACTTGAGTGCTACATTTGGATTTCTGATTTGTCTGACAGATGTGAAACAAAAACCCATCACGAAACTACTAAGTCCCTAGTGACGGCATATGTGAAGATGCTGAAAAGCACAAGTTTCAGAGTGGTAGCCATATTAGTCTGTATCAGCAAAAACAACAAGAAGTCCTTGTGGCACCTTAGAGACTAAAATTTATTTGGACATAAACTTTCATGGGCTATAACCCACTTCATCAGATGCATGGAGTGGAAAATACTGTAGGGAGGTATAAATACACAGCATATGAAAAGATGGAAGTTGCTTTACCAAGAGGGGGTCAATGCTAACGAGCCAATCTTTTCATATGCTGTGTATTTATACCTCCCTACTGTATTTTCCACTCCAGGCATCTGATAACGTGGGTTTTAAGCCATGAAAACGTATGCCCAAATAAATTTGTTAGTCTCTAAGATGCCACAAAGACTCCTCGTTGTTTTTTTGAAAAGCACAAGTTATTCCAGCTAGGGTGGCATTAAATTTACTCAGCCTTTTTCCGCCTCTCTCATCTTTTGCCAATGGGGTAATGTAACTGAGAATTGTATACAACTAATAATTCCACCAACATTTTGTGAGACCTCATTCCAGGCTCTCCCAAACCCAATAATAATTAATAAACAATGATAACTGTCACAGGGTAGTCGGTAGCATGTAACCTGTCATTTAAATCAGCCTCTGTACCAGATGACTGCAGGTAGCTAATGCCAATTTTTTAAAAAGACTCCAGAGGCAATCCTGGCAATTACAGGCCAGTTAGCCTAACTTCAGTACCAGGAAAATTGATTGAAACTATAGTAAAGAACAGAATCATCAGACACATAGCTGAACACAATGTGTTGGGGAAGAGTCAACACTGAGCTTGGAAAAGAGACGACTAAGTGGAGATATGATAGAGTTCTACAAAATCATGACTGGTGTGGAGATAGTGAATAAGAAAGTATTATTTACCCCTTCACATAAAACACAAACCAGGGTCATCCAATGAAATTAATGGGAAGCAGATTTAAAACAAAAACAAGAGAGTACTTCTTCACACAACACACAGTCAACCTGTGGAACTCATTGCCAGGGGTGCTGTCGAAGCCAAAAGTATTACTGGGTTTAAAAAAGAATTAGATAAGTTCATGGAGGATAGGTTTATCAATGGCTATTAGCCAACATGGTCAGGAATGCTCCAGGTGACCATAAGCCTCTAACTGCCAGATGCTGGGTCTGAACAACAGGGGATGGATCACTCCATAGTTGCCCTCTTCCTTTCATTCCCTCTGAAGCATCTGGGATTGGCCACTGTCAGAAGACAAGGTACCGGGCTAGATGGATCATTGATCTGACCCATTATGGTCATTCTTATGTCCCTGTGAGTCGAACTGGGCTCAGCTCCCTTTTGCCAGAGCAAGTGAACCCAATCCAGCCAGTTAAAGGGGGCTGGGCCACATCTGGGCATATAAAGGGCTGTCAGAGGGCAGAAAATAAGGAGGTGGAAAGGATTAATTGGGACAGGCTGTACCTGAGAAAGGGAAGCCATATGGAATGGAGCTAACTCCTGTGGTGGGTCCCTAGAGCAAGGGACCTGGTGCTCGAGGACCCAGCTCTAGGGCTACTGTTCCAGGAAGGGAGCAGAGCTGATCAGAACTGGGAAGCAGCAAGGAGCAGGGCATCAGAGACCCCTGGGAGGAGACTCTGGTGCCTGAGAGCAAGGAGTGAGTTAAAAGCCCATTTCTGTTTGTTTACATGCCTGTATTAAAGAATAAACCTGCTTAAAGGAGACTGGGTGTGGCATCCCTGTGACAACAATCATAATAATTTGCACTTACATCAAATATTTAATTGAAACCCTTCTATTTCAAAGCCCTTTACAAATATGAATTAAACCTCATGGGAGGCAGGTGAGATAATGAGGCTGACATAAGGACACGGAGATCCAACCTTTTTGAAAGACAACACCAAAAGAGCAGATCTGAAAGGCCACAGTAAGTCCTGTGTGAGAAAGAGAGAGAGAGAGATTGCCACACTTTGGAATTCCTCAGTGCAGCTCTGAAGATAGGTGATAGAGCACCAGATTCACCTCTCTCTTACATTAGTTTTACCAAAGGGCAACTTGACCGACTTCACTGAATGAGAAGGAGTACTCTCTGCCAGTACTCTTAGAGACTAACAAATTTATTTGAGCATAAGCTTTTGTGAGCTACAGCTCACTTCATCGGATGTGTGCAGAGGAATGAGCTACTCCTGATTTACACTTGCATCACGGCTTTCTCCAAAGCTCACTGACGTCAATGGGAGACTTCAGCAGGTTTCAGACTAGACCATATTGACTCCAGGCTAACAATGCAGAGTTGGCTTTACAGAACAGGCTCTGTATTCACTGATGTCATTGTAAGCCTACAGAGGCAGCATGCTGTCATTCCTCTGTCTCAAAGTCATTTAGTAATTTCTCTGCATATTTCACAAACGTGCACACATGCTGCGAAAACAAACACAATCTGCTTTCAATTAATGCTCCTCAACATAAAACATATAATGAGATCCGGGTACATTTCACATTGGATTTCTTTCCTCCTCGCCTCATCCTCCCTCCTATTGTTTATTACATCCAATGGTGGTCTCTGGTCTTTAGATTAAATGCTCTTTGGCCCAGGGACAAAATCTAACTATGTTTGTACAGCACAATGGGGTCTTGATCCTGAGTGAGAACTTTGGACATTACTGCAATCATAATAGTTTGGAATTAAACTACTAAATAACAGCCACACGATTTACAAAATGTCCCTGATGTTATGTCTAATAGCCCTACTTGTACTACGCACAGCCAAAAAAAAAAAAAAATACATGCCTCATCTTCTAAAGTCTTCTTCTTTAACTTGAAACGTTGACAATTAACAGTATATCTGCAAGGAGGAAGACTCAGCATAGGTAAGAGATAACATTGTGCTCACTGAAGTCAGTCAATACCAAATTCTTTTTCAAATATTTTACAGGAAAATGTGGTTCATTTTCAGAAGGGCATATGGTTTTGTGGTTAAAATATGGGAGTCATAAGATCTGTCTTTGTATTTCTGGCTCAGCCATTTACTTGCTGTGCAACTGTGGAGAAGTCACTTAACCGGCTCTATGACTCAGTTTCCCCCATCTGGAAAACGAGGATACTACAGGTTGAACCTCTCTAGTCCAGCACTCTCTGGTGCGGCAACGGGCACCGGTCAGGTCCCAAGGGTACCGGACTAAAGAGGTTCAACCAGTACTACTTCACAAGCGTGCACTGTTTTTTAATACATTACTGGGACGGTAAGCTCTTTGGGGAAGAGACCTAGAACAACGGGGTCATGGTCCATCACTGCAGCTCCTGGGTGCTACAGCAATACAAATAATACTACTCCTGTTTGCAGAGTCCTTTGAGATCCTGGAAGGCTCTATGTAAAGTACAATATTATGATAGCTAATATAAATATATGAAAGCATAGTATAATATTCTTTTATGATATTTGGGGATAATAGACAGGCAATACAAAGCAAGGGAGGGATCAATTCCTTTTAAACATTCAACATTTAAGCAGGTAGCAGCAGCTTGTCACTTAATAAAAAGCAACTGCAGGGAAAATGTCACTTACTGGAGGTCACAATGCTCTTTGAAAGCTGTGGTGGTCGATTCACTATGATGTACATCAATCCAGTAACCAGATAGCATATCACCTTATTTTAAGGGATATGATCAGACTTTCTGAGATGGCTGGATTGCTGGTTCAGCAGTCTTATGACTAAAAATAGGGATGAAATACTTTTAGTGCCCGCTTTTAAATTACGGAGCCACAAGGAGGCTGAATCTTGATTAAGTGACAGGCAGGCAGTTGTACCTGAATGACTACTCTGATGTGTAATTTCCTATCATCCTGCTCAGTGAACCAGTAAGGTGAATGTAATCAAGAATGGTGTCTTGCATGGTGAGTTTACAGCAGAATAATTGTATGAAATGAATACAAATTAAAGACTCTAAAATATAGATCCACTGCAAGACACTGTATCCAACATATTGCCTGCATATTTTTAAGAACAGGAACATCAAACACTACATGAAAAAGCAGAGTCTGCTTCTTTCAGATAAAGCAATCATAATGCATGCATCATAATCTTCACACTGCTGTTAACAAAAGCAGAATCAGGCCCTTTAAATCTGCTAGTATAAACTGGCATGGCTCTATTGACTTTGATGGAGCTGTGCCAATTTATAGCAGTAGAGAATTTAGCTCTACATTTCTAAAAGTCCTGGATTTTCCTGTATAAGGTGATCTAATTCAGAGGAGGGCTTTTTCTCCTCCGCCCCAAGATATTTTAGGAAAACAGCACTGCATTGCATTTCTGTCAGCTCTCTCTAATTACCACTGTAGTACTATAATTATAATCAAAAATAGGAATTTTTTTAGAGTGTAAAAAGTTCCCTTCCCTTCCCGCATCTTCTGAGGTGAGCATTTTTTAAAATCAAAAACGCTAAATTTAGAAAGCCACCATTCTCCATTTTAGAGTAATTTTTTATAGCATAAAGATTATCTAGACTATTTTCCAGCAAGACATAAACATGCTTTGTAAAAGACTGAACGTGGACTGAGCAACAACATCTACTGTATTTATATTATAGACTGAGAGTCTAAAATAGATCTTCAGTGATGCTCTATTTTAAGAACCCCGGCAAAAGGAAATTAGGCCTTCGCAAAACAAAGTGTGCAATCAAGGAAGGAATAAATAAGCACTTTGAAAAGATATGATCAGGTGAGAACCAGTGTGAGTGATTAGTATGATGAAGAGATAAGGCAGTGAGAATATTTTAACCAATTTGCGATCAGGCAATCAACAGTGTTTCTGGTGAGAAAAGTGCATGTAATAATACATTACTGACCCTTGGGTGAATTTGTTCAATTGGAAAAATAACCATTTGTTCAGCCAGCTTAGTCTTGTTTGCAAATAATTTTCATTCAGGTCACTGCATGGATCATACAATGCATTATTCATTATTCTCTAATCTGACTTCTTGAAGGATATTATGGACAAAACTTTCAGTTGATGGACTCTAAAGCCTATCTACATTATGGACCCAACTTTGCAGTCCTTACTCACATTGGTCAGCACATATACATGTGCACAGTCTCATTGATATAAGCATATGTCTATTGGCTCCAGTGGGACTATTCACACATTGCACGCTCATCCCCCGGCCTGGGCAGATACACCCCAGCTGCTGAATGAGTATTGTGCCTCTCTCCACCACACACACTGACAAGAGGGAGGGCTGATGCTAGCCTTACTTCTCATACTGGAAGGTGGGCCCTGCTGTTGCTGCTGCTACTGGAAGGGAGAAGGAAAGCCCATGCTGCTAATCACACCTCTCTGGGAAAGGAGCTGGACCACTGCCACCATTACTCTAAGTGGTAGGTATGGCCAGAGGGCAAGGGCAGACCCAATGGGGCAGAACTGTGCCATGGTGTACCTAGTCCCCAGGCTGCCTTAATCCAGCACTGAATACAAAGATGGCCATTGCCTATGACCTCTGCTCAGTAGCTATGTGACTGAGTGAACACGAAGTATGCTGGTAACTTATTTATAAAACAAGGGTATTCCACAAATGTTGCCAATTTTTCAGATCTTTCCCTAAGAGACAACAATTAACCAATCTGCGAGGGAGATCTCATGTGCATCCATTTAGCTACAGGGCCAGCTCAAGTTCATGCAGTTACTGTACACTATGTCCCAGTCTGCTGAATCATATAATACAGTGACACAATCCCCAACCCTGGAAGACTTTTCCTAATTAGTGTTCCATGACTAATGCAAAAATTAAGAGAGATAATTGTGTTAGTTATACTTCTGGGGCAAAGCTTTCACGAACAAAGCCTGATGAACAGCGTGTGATTCCCAAATGCATGCCTGCATAAAAGGCTTCCACAAAATGGAATCACATAGAACTTTGAGGGAACTTTTATTTTAATCTTTTGTCCTCATTAGTCTCTCATTTTTAGATGTCACCTTCCCAAATCCTTAAGAGCCCCCTTAACATCTAAACAGATAGAGAAAACTTATAACAATTGTACAGTTTTATTCCTGGTTCGGGTTTTCTTGTGATTTTGTCCCAGGCCCAACGTTTACTTTAATCCCTAGGGCAGCGTTTCCCAAACTTGGGACACCGCTTGTTCAGGGACAGCCCCTGGGGGGCCGGGCCACTTTGTTTACCTTCCACATCTGCAGGTTCGGCCGTTCGCAGCTCCCACTGGCCACGGTTCACCGCTGCAGGCCAATGGGGGTTGCAGGAAGCGGCGCGAGCTGAGGTATGTACCTGCCACCGCTTCCCGCAGCCCCACCTGGAGCAGCAAACCGCAGCCAGTGGGAGCAGCGAGAGGCCGAACCTGTCAACGCGGCAGGTAAACAAACCAGCCCAGCCCGCCAGGGGCTTTCCCTGAACAAGCAGCTTCCCAAGTTTGGGAAACACTGCCGTAGAGGCTCGGTTCACAAGAAGTTAAAAATCCCAACCCATTAACAGTAAGTGTCTTTTTACGTATTCGTGAAGAGGGGACTCCCATTAAATTTGGTAGTTAAATAGATATGCAGATAAATAGAACGTACAAGTTGCAGGTCAGCAATAAACTCTTTTACTGTAAAATAAAAGACTTAAAATGGTCATTGTCTTTCCATAGTTTTTAAAGCAGACAATTGAGGTGAACTACTCATTCATGGGGCATTTGTCCAGAAATTTTTCAAGGTTGCCCATGTAGAGGTTGCCGTATTGGGGACCTATCCTAGTACCCAGGGCTGTTCCTGTGGTTTGGACATGAGAACAGTCAGAGGTGACTGATAGCTAAGTCAATTTGCTCTACGGCATCTCAGGAAGGTGGCTTTCTCCTTGGAACACCAAACAACTTCCTCATCTAGGAATGCGACGTAAAACCAAGGCAGCTGGGTTTATAAGGAGTATAATTAATGCTCAATGGGTTTCAGTTTCAGGTAATCTTACAATGCACCAATTGATAATTAATTGACTTTAATTTAACGTTTCATCATTTACAGCAATGGCAGGTTCCATTACAGTTGCTTGGCACAAGTATGCTTGGGAAGAGAGGGGTGAGGCTGCAGGGCGCCTCATCTCTCAGTCCAGAGTATCCACCCACGTCCTACAGAAGACTATGCAACAACCTGCTTCTGTGTTGGCTATGACAATTCATTCTATGCTGTCAGTTTTTCAGAGAATGAAGGAAGTGAAAGCTCTTCTGCTGAGCCACTACCTGAGAGTCACAATCACAAGCAAACGGAATTCAGAGAAGAGTTGTTTAATTCACCAAATGAAAGCAGGTTTAGTGAAGCTCATCCTCAGCTCTGTAGTAAAACTGTTCAGAAAGCAGGCTGTCTTGCCAGGAGGGAGCCCAACAGTGAGATTAGAAGTGTTTTGAACATCCAAAAGCGGCACTTGGAAGCATAGTAGGATAAACCATAGGATTCCAGACTTGATGGACTAATCTCCAGCAAAGGGCAATACCAATTGCTCCAGAGGAACAAAGGAAGGTGTAAACCCTCCATAATTCACCTAACTCTGCAATAAAATGGGGGTAAATTTCTTCCTGTCCCCAATTCCAGACCAGTTTCTTCAATAAAGCATGCTGATGTCTCTTAGCAGGTGGAAGTGCAGATGCTGGTGATTTACTTATAAAACATGTTCATACTAATAATCCCATTTTTGAATGTTACTGTGCTATTTGGCTCAATATCATATCTGAATCTTACAATTTAGACAAGCACTTAATCTTTTTGTTTCAGTCCACCCTTATTCACTACTTAATCTTAATCCTGAATAGGGGTGCATTCCTGAATCAAGACTATATTAATAGAGTAATACACAACAATTTGTCATATTCTGCCTGTATTTCACCTTGAAAGGAGAGCCATTATTGATAAATTTAAGATAACCTAGACTGGCAGAACAATTCTATAGAATAGCATCAAGTTTCCGCTTAATGCCATGTCCCAGTGAGCGTGCAGCTTGTGTTCCACAGCACCAATGTGAGACAGTGTGACAAAGACTCAATGTAGAGGACAGATGACTCACTCATGAAGGAAACTTAAAATGCTTGGGACCCATTCCTTTAATGGAAATAACTTTAACCTCAATTCTGTGATGTTTTATTTCTGCTGTAAACAACAAGGAGCAACAAAATTGTGGGCAACATAGGTAATTTGGGGACTAAACCAAGGAAAATACTAAACTATCTGTATGCAATCTACCCCAAGACCCCCAGATTTTCAAAGGAGTCTCCAACCTAACTTCTAGCTCCATATCTGAAATTTTGTGCATGAAAACTTTATTCATATGTACAAAACCTGATGTAGACAGAGACAGACAGATATGTAGGGTAAGATTTTTCAAAAGCACTCAGTAACAGCCTAATGCTGTTCCCCTTGAAGTAAGTGGCGGGATGGAGTACCATGGACTTCAGTAGAAGCAGAATTAGGCCAAAGGGGAGTGTTTTTGAAATTCTAACTAATAATGACCCAATTAGTACATGTAACTATTGTTTGCACTGTCACCATCGTGGATGCCAATTTTGAGGCTGAGCTGATAAAGCTTGAAAATGTGACTCTTTAACCCAGATTTTTGTGAACTACAATTGGGAAAAAATATGCCTACACACTTTTCACCAGAAAATGCCACAATTTTGCACATAAATCACAGTGGTGGCATGCATAAATTAAGCATACATTTTTGCTAGCATGGGTTCATGCAGAATTCTGCAAGTCAGATGTGAGAGTGCAAGGTCTGAATTTTGCCATCAGATACATGCATGCAGCTCCCACTGAAGACTTTGATAGGCATTTTGGGTGCACGTATCAGATTTAGCCTTAAACTTTTGTCTACTAGATAAATGTCCTGTTGGCTGGGCTTTTGTGATGAAATAGCCAGTTGGAAGCATCCCACTTTTCTATTCCCTATGGAGAGCAATGAGACAGATTTATCAAAGAGCAACAGAGCTAAATTATTTTGTTTTTCAAATTTTAGCTGGAGAAGGGCAAAAATTTTATCCAAAATTCTATTTAAAATATATTCAGGGATTTTCAGACCCAGATCATGGATTCGACCTATTAGAGAGGCAAAATTCAGAATTAGATTTTGAACCACCACCACCACCACCCCCCTGATGGGAAAAAAGGGCTGTCTGGATCCAGGGTTTAGATTCAGGACCATCTCTAATTTTAGCATACAAATAGCATTTATTAGTTAAAATAAAAGGCAGCCAAAACACTAATTATAAATACCAAATGTCTGCATTTAAACAAAATTAGTGCTATGTTAATAGAATCCCAGCACATATGGGGATAATAGCATAATTCAGTATTTATGAAATGCTGTCTTTCTGCTACACAAGTACCTCTCTCCCTCTTTCCTGCTGAACTCCAGCAGACTGTCTGTTTTGGCTGACATCCATCTCGGTACTTCAGCAGGTCTGGCAATCAACATTGGGCCAGTTACTGATATCAGGAAAGGCCTGGCTTCCCCTGTGACACAGAGAGTGAGTAAGTGAGTTAAATCCTATTTTCCTCTCTCAGGATTTATTTTTTATTCCCTTAAGGCTCTTTTATGCTTTTAAGGTGCAACAATCCTTCACTGGGGGACACAATGCCTCCCAGTGCTCAATGCCACAATTTTAGAGGAGACAGTACATGTTCTCCTCTGAGCTTGGTCACTGACCAACGTGGAGAAGGGTTGGAAGCACAAACTTGCCTCCTCCTGCTGTCTCTAGTGCCACTGGCCAGGAACTGTCAACATGCTCAGGAAAATGGGAGGACTGTAATTAGTCCTGACTGCTTCAGTTCTGCACAGGAATGCAGGAGGTTAGAAAAGAGGATCCTTGCATCCTTCTCCCAATATACGTGCAGGACCCCTACATTTTTACCTGGTTAACATTCTTTGTTAAAGCTGTTAATAATGAAAACCATATGCAGTTACATTATTTACAGTTTGCAGAAAATATCAAAAGTGACCAACTTCAGACAAGAGCTTCAGCTGATTTAAATCAGCATAGCTCCACTGAGTTCCACAGAGCTACACCAGCCAAGGATCTCACCTTTTGAGGCTATGCACAATATATAACACATACCAGAAAAGAAAGGCAGACCAAGCAGGGATCTGTGAAGGCAACGAGCATACTGTCTTGTGGGAAATAAATCCAGACGCGCAAACAGGAACAAGTCCAACACTGTTATCCTGGCAAAGGTCCAGCGGTCTGATTTACACGGACAGATTGTGCTCTAAAGACTGATTCTACCAGCAGTTCTGAGATTCTTAGGTTACAGCCATATGGTGGTCTTAAAGCGACTCACCATTAAAACAAGCAGCATAATTCCAGGATGCTGAGTTACTAGTTTGCCTATTAAAAAAAAAGTTAGGGAGCCTAATGAGTGATGTCTTTGTCTTTGGCATCTGTATTTTGGGCCAGAGCCTCACCTGGCACAAATCAGCATAGCTCCTTTGACTTGCAATTGAGCTACCCTAACTTATACCAGCTATGAATCTGGCCCTTTGTGTTCAGTATAAAGCATAGTCAACATCTGAAATCAAAGGCTAGATCCACAGTTCTATTGCACTTGGCTTTGAAGCCAAAAGGAGCCACATAGAATTCCAATACTGGAGATGCAACCCTGATTTTATAAAACGTGAACGGTCCCTGTAGCGGGGTCATATTGGAAAAAACCCGGGAAGTGGGCGGGCACAAGCCCACCCACTGCTAAAGGCCCCTCCCCCAGCCTAGCGGGAGGGACCACTGGACCCAAGGACCAACTGATCACGGGGGGAAATTAATGAAAAACAGGGGTCGGAGTAAAGGTCATAGGTTCAAAATGAGGATACCGGATGGGGACACCGAGCAGAGAACCCCGGACAGCGCACCCTTAGCATCCTCCTCCTGGTATTATAGATGGAGACTTTGGCCAGGGCCAGGAGGAGGTTGACAAGGAGGTCTCGCAACTTCATGGGGCTTCATGGATAGGGTGTGCAAACTGTTCAGGGCATAAACATTGACCAGGTTTAATCTCAGCCCCTCCACGCAGGCCTGGACATGCAACAGGCGACCCAGCACGACCTCAGTTACCCCCAGCACCGCGGGCTGTAGCTCAGGGGAAAACAGTGTGGCCAGCCCAGCTGATCGGGCACCGAGGTGCCTAAAGTAAACCTCGTCCCCCCACTCCAACCGCCAGCTAGCCTCGACAGCTGGAGCCATGTGTGTCTCCTGCAGGAAGATCACAGAGTACCCCCCTTCCCAAAGGAAGGGGAGCACCTGGCTCCTGCGGAGACCCACGCTACAGCCCCTAGTGTTCAGCGTAGCAAAGACAGTATCCTTCATAGGGAGGGCTCGGGTGAATCCTCACGGGCAGGGGAATCAACAGCTTCCAGCAGGCTCCGCAACAACCCATGTTCGACCCCAAAGGTGATCAGGGAATCGTGGAACTTACAGGCCCGCCGGTAGGCCACAAGGCCCTGCCTCCCGGTCCCTCTCCCTTCCCCCAAAAGGCCCTTCATGGCCCAGAGGACATGATGGAATTCCCCCCAGCACTGGAGGGCGAGCTGCACCTTGCTCTTTGAGCCGCGAGTGTCCAGCAGGAAACTGCACAGCTCTTCTCTCAGTGCAGAGGGGGATGCAGCAGCCAACCCACTGCCATGCTCCAGTGGGGCTCCTAAAAGATCTTCGTGACCTGCAGAGACGGGCAGGCATGGAGTGGAACCCCGGCGCAGTTGCGCTGGGCAGCCCGTCCCCATCCCCGGCACAGGAGGGGCAGCGGAGGGAATAGTGCAGCCCCCATAATGTTGGGAAGAGGGGACATGAAAACCGCCCCCTGAGAATTGTCCGTAGACAGAGGGAACGAGACAACCTCGGGGGCGGCAACAACATGGGTGGTGGCGGGAAAGGGGGTGATCGACTCATTGGGGACAGAAATAGGATCGGGGCAGAGACGGGGCCAGGGACGAGGACAGAAGAAGGGACGGGAGCAGGGACAAGGGCTAATATTGGGACCGGGACAGGAGAGGGGCTGGGAGCAGGGGTAGGAACAGGAGCGGGGACATTGATGGGTTCACAGTCCCCGGCAGCCAGGCTATCGGGGTGCGGCTCCTCTCGGCCGGGAGTGGGAGACAACGGGACAGGAGTTAGAGAGGGACCTTCACTGATGCCGGGCACGGGAACTGTGAGAAACACATCACCCGCAACCACGGCATCAGGCACTACAGAAACTTCAGTGGGGTCCCCCCTCCGGAGGGGAAACCAACTGCTCCATCTGGGTGCTAGAGGGCACACCCACAGGCTTGGGGCCCGACCACTCGGCATCGGCCGTCACCTCTAGGGGCTCAGCGGCCTCAGGTGATATGCCATCCATGGCCAGGCAAATAGGGAAAGCCAGGGGCACCCCCAGGACCAGAGCGGGGGCTACAGTTGGGAATGAGGGGCAGGGTGAAGGAGGAGGGGGCGGTGGAACTGAGCTGCCAACCAGATTGAGGCCTGCTGGTGGGGGGGGTCATCCTCCCCCTGGTGACTGGGGTCAGACCCAGGGCCTCGATCTCCTCAAATATGGAAGTAAAATCAGGAACCGGGGCAGTAATAGCCCCGCTATCAACAACAGCGGGGAGGACAGATGGCAAAGGGGCTGGGGAACTCAACAAGGGGGAGCGGTGACACCTCCGTCTGCTGCCATGGCTGGCGTCTCCTGCTTGGCTCCATCCGGGGGCACGGCAGAAGATGTAAGAGCATCAGCCCCCCGCAGCATTTTTCGGGGGGCCTCCTCTCCCTCTTTGTCGGAGGGGAGGGATCGAGCCCACGATTTATGGGAGCCGCGCTTCTCCCGGACAAGCTCCCAGCCCTCTGAAGTGGAGGTGGAGGGCCAGTCAGTAGGGGCAGGGCCAGGGGGCAAGGGCAATCATTTTGGGGCTCGGGGCAGCAAGGGCGGAACATCGGGAGGAAGGGAAACCTCACCCTGGGGCGGGCCCTCTCCCTCAGCTGGCAGTGGCAGCTGGGCTGCCAGGGTCGCCGGCGGTGACCGGGCCGGCGCCCTCCCAGGTCTCGGGGCTCATGGACGCTCCTCCAGGCTGGGTCAGGGGGCAGTCCCTCCGGACGTGCCCCGTCACCCAGCAGAGAAAGCACCGGGCCTCCCGTTGAAAAATGGGCCCGGTAATGGGCCCCCTGATAGGGCACCAAGAAGGACCCCTCGAGCACCACCCCACCATGCATCGCTGGCGGCACTTGAATCTGCACCTGCCGACGGAAGAACAGGATGTGGCGGAGGGCAGGGTCCTTGAAGCCCAGCAGGAGAGGGCTGATGATGGAGATGGGTTTCCCCAGGGTTGAGGGCAGGCAACAGGGCAACGTTGGGCAGGAAGGGCGGGACGGAGGTCAATACCACCCGTATGCCCAAGTCCTCCGGAGGTTCTAGGGGAACGAACATGCCCCTCACCACCACTCCCTTCTCTAATGCCTCCTGAGCGGTGGCCTCCGACGCTAGGAAGATCCCAACCTTACCATACATCTTGGAGGCCGTCACAATGGCTGTGGACCCTACCACCCTCGCCAACACCTGCACGTATGTTTCAACTTGGGGCGAGGTGGACACCAGTGGATGCCATGCCTCCTGGTCAGCAAGGGGAAAGGGCCCCGGCCGACAGGAATGGTACCAGAGGCGGCAGTCGGGGCAGATGGCGGCCCCTTCCTCCCCTGTCGTTCCCTCCACCAGCTCTGGGACCTCTCCATCCCTAGCCCCCAGAGTGTACGCCCAGGTGGCTGCTGCCCCCCTGCATGCCGCCGCTGGGGTGGGCAAGGGAGGAACTATGGGAGCAGTAGGGGCAGGGTCCTCCTCCATAGTGGAAAGAGGCAGGAGGAGGCCCCAAATCGGGGGTGGACAATGGACAACTGCTCTTCCCCACTAGATGAGAGGCAGGGGAGGAGAGTCCAGCAAACAGGGTATTGAGAATAGGGAAGGTGGGACAGGGCCAACCACTTCTCCCTGCTAGACTGTATGCAGGAAGGAGGGTCCCAGTGTGGGGGGGAACATAAGGGGGGCACTGGGGGAAGGGAAGAAGCAACCACTCCTCCCCGCTAGGCTGCAGGCAGGGAAGGAGGAGGCTAACAACTGGAAGATACGGGGACAACAAAGGAGAGGGGGACAATCACGGGCACAGGGCAGGGCACCGGCTCCTCCGACTGTATTCGGACAGGAAAGGACTACAGTTGGATCAGAGGAGGTGCAGTGATCAGGATAAACAACTTGAAAAAGGGGGAGAGGCCACAAGCACTTCGAAAGGGGACATGTGCACCCCAAACTGCAGGTTGGGCGGGGCAGGCATCAGTGGGAGTCAGGGGGAACAGCAAACAACTGAGGGTGGGGTGAGTAGAGCACAAGGGCAGGGGGGAACCAAACTCCTGGGGAAGGGCAGGGCAGGCAAAGTAACAAACTTGCAAGGTTTGGGGCAGGGCAGGCACACTAACAAACCCAGGAACCTAGGATGGGGTCAGGGTGGGACAGGCAAACAAACAACCAGGGAAAAATCTTCCAGGGAGCTACAGGAGGAAGGGAGGAAAAAACTAGGCTGGGGGGTAACGGGGAGGCCCCCCACTCAAATGTAACTGAGGGAGGGGGGCCAAGTCCAAACAAGAGGGGGCGAGTGCACCCACAAGCGCTTGTGGGGCTCACTCCAGTCCTTGCTCGCTGCTGAAAACAGTCCCAGATGGTGGTGGGCAAAGAAGCAAGCAACCCCATTGAGGGGCAAGCAGCAAGTGTTGATGGTCAGCTGGGTTAGTGGAGGGGACAGTGGCAAAAGGGGGGGGGTGGTGGTGGAGGAAGACATGGCGAGGGGCAGCAGGACTGGGGGAGGACTCCAGGCCTCTCCCCCATCCCCCCACAGCAGCAAAAGGCTACCACCACCCCAGGAACACAGCTGTTAAAAAGTCACTCAGTCAGTCCAATAACAGACCCCCTCCACAATTCCTTGCAGTGGTCTTCCTCCTCCTCGATGAGGCAGCAAGCTCAGGAGCAGGAGCAGCAGCAGGAGCAACAAGCGGGCGGCAGCCAGCCAGGTGAGGACCCAGGCAGAAGGAGTGATAACGGTGATGGTTGTGGCAGGGTCCTCGCTTCTCCTCCCTCCAGAAGGGTGGGGAAGGCTGGCAAGGCCCATCCTCCCAACAGCAGTGGCTTCCAGAAGGGGTCCCACCCAGCAGCGGTCCTCCAGGGAGGGAGGCAGAGAGCTCCAGCCAGCAGCAACAGCCCAGGGAGGGAGCTCCAAACAGCAGCAGCAGCAGTCCAGGGAGCAAGAGAGCTTCAGCCAGCAGGGTAGCCCAAGTAGACTGATCTCTTCTTCTTGTAGCAGGGTGGTTACCCGCTCCAGCCCTAACTGGGTTAAAACAGCCCAGGGTGCCAAAGGCTAGGCTGATAGGGAAGGCAGCCACATCTGGGGTCATGCCCCAATTAGGCCACAGCTGGCTTTATAAAAGGCTGTGAGCCAGGCACTTAGGTAGTTTCTCTCTAGCTGTGGAGAGAGATGGGCCTGGCTGCTTGGGAGCTCAGCAGGGTACCTAAAGTGGAGTAGGGCTAGGGAAAGGCCAGAAGAGTTATGGATCTCTAGGCTGGGAAAAACCCTAGCCTGAAGGCCTAAAGCAGGACTGGGGTTGCAGAGGGGCAGCCCAAGGGTAGGCAAAGGCAGCAGGTTCAAACCCCTCCTTGCTGATGATGAGTGGTACAGACTGCAATCTGCCCCAGTGTGTGGGAGCTAGATGAGGATTGGCAGTAGCAGCTGATGCAATGTGGGGATAGAGGGATTCCCTGGGGCAGAGAGACCCAGAGACTGTGGGGGGAACTACAGAGGGCGGCACCATGGTCTGGGAGGGATATGGGGGCCTGAGACAAGTGGGACATTAGCCTGCAGAGGGCATGCTGGAGAGCTAATTCCCAGGACAACCAGTGGGAGGTGCCGCACTGGTGAGTCTCGGCCTTGCTACAGTCCTGCAGGAGGAGCAGAGTATGGTGCTGTTGGTCAGAAAGTTGTTGAGAAGGCTACAGACATGCCTGCTCTAGTAACAAAGCTATCTGAAAAGAGGACTAGATTGTCTGATTTTATTTTTAATAAGAATGGGGTTCAGTGCTAGTTTGTCAAAACATTTACCTTGTATGACAGCCAACACAGTAAAAGAAAATACAAGAGATTGTTTTGTTTACAACAATTTAGGGCTTGTCTGCCTGGGGGATGGAAAGCCCACAGTAGCTGGTGTGCACTAGCTACTCTGCTCTAACTCCCCATGTGGACACACTTACTGTGCAGTGTGTTATCCATTAGTTTAACTTAATACACTTCCAAAGGGCATTAAGCTAATGCACACAAAGGCACTCTTTAGGCTATGTCTACACTTATGATGCAGGTAAAATATACACACACACACGCGCACACAGAGCTAGCAGGGGTATAAAGAGCAGTATAGAGAATGAGGCATTGCTTAGGCAAGTAGCGTATAGATAGACACGCCTAGAACTTTAGGGTATATGCTCTACATGGCTCTCCACACACCCAAGCAGTGCCTCCCACATCTACACTGTAATATTTAGCAGT
Organism: Dermochelys coriacea; assembly: GCF_009764565.3. Taxonomy (NCBI): domain Eukaryota; kingdom Metazoa; phylum Chordata; order Testudines; family Dermochelyidae; genus Dermochelys; species Dermochelys coriacea. Next base: position 202,417,131 of record NC_050069.1, read on the forward strand.
GTAGGGTCCTGCTCTCCCCCCCCCCCCCGAGCCCTTCACTGCCAAGTGTAGCTATACACTGTGGTGTAGATGCAAGCTGCTTTTCACTGCTGAATGGGCTACAAATATCCAACACACTTCCCCCCCCCCCCAGTGTAGACAAAGCCTGAGTGTGCAGGAAGAGTGTTAACCTGGGGAGTTAGCATGGAGTAGTTAGTGTACTTTAAATTCACACCCTAGCTTACTGCATACTAACATCCCCGTGTAGACAAGCCCTTAACTTCAGGATTTATATTCCTGTTTCTTTTGGGATTTTGCAAGGCATGTCTCAAGAGTTTGTGGAATGAGTCCAAAGGACACACTTGCTGATATAGTTTCAGCTAAGAAGGGGTTTTTTTATTTATTGAAGTCAAAATTATCTAACTTGGCAGCCTAAAGTTATGCCAAAATCCATATTTAAGTATTTACATAAGTGGCCTGATTTTCAGAGGCCCTGAGGACCTCCAAGCTCCTAGGGAACTCAATGCTCAGCACCTTTGAAAAACAGGTCACTTATTTAAGTGCAAAAATCCATGTTTGAAAAAGATTGGTCTTAATTTTTGTGTTAGAAATGTAAACCTTGATATGATGTGTTGGGGAAGTGGAGCTGGGGCAGACTCTGAACACACCTTTTGATCTTTCTGCAAATGTCTCTCAAAAGTAATAAACTCCTAATTAAATGTATCATTGATCTTTCATCTAGATTGAATATAATATGACTAGAGGACTGATAGATAATGCATTGAAAAGACCCTAGTGTTTTGACTCTGTGTAAATCTCACCCATTCAATCTGAGTTGATTGTCTAGAGCTAGTGAGCAGCTGAACAACTTGCCTTCAGTTAATTTGTACAATAGCATGTTAATTGCAGTACTGTGATCTGCTTGTGGCGTATTGATTTCTCAATGACCTTCTGTAGTCCCTGTCTCCCATACTATCAAAACATCCAAGTAAAATCTTTAAAGGTGAACTGAAATGCCTGTTAATAAAAAAAAAAACTTTATTTTCTATCAACATAGAAATGTGATCCTAGCTGTTATTGATAGAATCATAGTTTTGATACTTGCTGCTTCACCTGCCAGTGGCTCCTACTCCTCTGAAATCCTGCACATTGGGTAGACACCTCAGCACCCCTAAACTGACTCCTACTCTCTCCTTGGTTCCAAACACATTTTTAATTAATGGAAGTTAGATGCCTAACTACCTTTGGGAATCTGAACCACATAATTTCTTTATGGGGGATTGACTTCTGCCCAGCTCTCAGTGAGCTACCAGGACATGAGCAAGAAGATTTGCAGCCATTGTAATATAATTGTACTTAAGATATATAGCACTTTTCATCCTTAGATCTCAAAGCCCTTTGGGTAAACAGTATTATCCCCATTTTGCAGATGAGAAAACTGAGGCAAAGAGTAGTTGGATGACAGCCAAGCTGTAGCCTAGCACATGTTTCTTGACTCATACTCCAGTACTATATCTAATACACTGGGATATACTTTCTCCATTCTACTGACCTTCCATGGTGTTGTATACCACTGAAAAGAGCGGCACAGAAGAAGCCAGTTACGGTGCATAAGAAGGGGGTTTTCCAGCATATTCCAAGAGAGGAAATTTAATCAGGAACTACTCTACATATTCTGGAATGCCCTCAACAGGCACTTTAGTTATTAACTAGTTCCATATCTATTATCATTTATTTATTATTGGTATTACTGTAGACTCAGGACCATTGTGCTAGGGAGCGTACAAAAACATAGAACAAAGAGAGGTCCCCTGCCCCAAAGTGATTGCAGATATAGTGTTCCCATAACATAAGGGTTACATCACACCCCTTAAAACCAGATGAAGTTCCAAATCATTTCCAGAATGCAGATATAGATTTTTTTTAAATCACAAATAAAATAGTTGAAAATCTGTTTTTCCTATAACATGTACCTGCCAAGACCTAGGTTCAGACTTCCATTTTCCCTTTGTAACATTAGTTGACTATATTATTAGTGAAGAAGGGAAGGCATGCACCTCTGCATTGTTTAGGTGTTAATAAGATTACAAGCTACTGAAAGGGAAGCATAGAACCTTGAATTCAGGTCTTGCAAATAAAATCTCATCTGGTTTCTCTTGAGGAAAGTTAATCCATGCAGCACTTGTTTTTATTAACATCATATGTATGGTGTTATAATCCAAGTTCAAAACCTTTGTTAAGTGTTATTCACTACACAGTCCATTTAAAGAATTGGAAACACTACACTGAAGAAACAGCCATATAATTTAAACTGAGCAATGCTCCTAGGAAGCTACCAGTTCAAACAGAGTTTCACCCCAGTGGAGTATGAGCAGACAAATGCATGGCTGCCTTGGGACTGCACAAGATGTAGATCAGTGATAAATTTGCTCCAGGACAGAATTCTGAATTCACATAGCCCCATTGAGCTCCACAGGGTCACATTTGAGCTCAGAGACTTTACAGGGGTGTAATTGAGGGAAGAATTTGGCCTATGATATCATTTCTTCATTGACAGTTACCAAATCTTTCAACTTTTATTGTAACACTGTTTCAAATTATGATACTTTTATTAAGTTGTAACTTAACTGGCAATCTCAGCTCATGAGAAGCTCAAGACTGGAAAAAGTAGATGTTAGAAGTCAGGACTGAAAGGCATTGGCAGAGCACTGCAGAAGAAGCTTGCATAAAGACCTGCTAAAAACCAAACTCGGTTCATATAATTCAGGTTTGTTAGGGAGGGAAGGCGTAACAGCTCTTATACATGTTTGAGGTACATTTCTAAAAAGCTGGGCTGAGATATAGCCACACAACACTAGAAGAAGAGTAGAAAGTGGGGGAAAGAAAAGATCTATTTATCTCATCTGTTGCAGTAGCTTTTAATTACTCTTTGGTTTTCTGACCATTCTGCTACCACCTGTTCTCTTCTCCATTGAGAGAGTTTCCTCCACTAGGAGCCTTGAGACAGTATTGGTTGCCTGTGGACATGGTGGTGTGTTTCCCAGATAATTGACCTGGATATCCAATTATCTTATCTGACAGGTCCAAATCCCTTGTAGTCACAGTAGGCAGTATCATTTTGGTATGTGTTGGTGTTATTACCGGGATGTCCCCACTTTAATGTGTAGGTGTTTTTACTGGTAACTGCTGCACTCCGTGTGGAAGTAGCTCATCTAAGATGTTTTTCACTGGCATCGATAAAGAGATGTTTGCATTTCCTTCTCAACAGAAATCCTTGTTTTGTTTTCATCTCCTATGTAGGGCCCTACCAAATTTATGGTCCATTTTGGTCAATTTCATGGTCATAGGGTTTTAAAAATTGTAAATGTCATTATTTCACTATTTAAATGTGAAATTTCACAGTGTTGAAACTTTAGGGGTCTTGATCCATAAAGGAGTTGTGGGGGGTTACACACGGTTATTGTATTGGGCACTGCGGTACTGCTTTACTTTACTTCTGTGCTGCTGCTAGCAGTGGCGCTGCCTTCAGAGCTGGGCAGATGGAGAGTGGCAGGTGCTGGCCAGGAGCCCAGCTCTGAAGGCAGAGCTGTTGCCAGCAGCAGTGGAAAAGTAAGGATGGCATGGTATGGTATTGCCACCCTTACTTCTTGTGATATTGACATCAACTTTGACCATATAGATCATTGTGGCAACCAAGGTCCTGTAGTGGCACCAAATCTTGTACAAAGAGGTCAAAGTGTCTATGACAATGTTATGATTTGCTGGGTCTGATTATGCTATCTGTATGCATCTATCATTTTTGTATTTAAAGTTATAAGTATTGGCTCTATGCTGTCTGTATTTCAAACTTGTGCTATGCTTCTGGGTGACACCCCAGGCAATTTGGCATCAGCACTACTTAGCCTGCTTGAGGGCCCATTAAGGACCATCAGCTATACAACTGACCCATTGAGAGAAGGCAAATACACCTTGTGACTCAGCAAGGCATGCAGGGACATGCCTATGGAGAGAGCTCTAAGGTTTTTTCCAAGCCATGTGATGGGTAGCTTTTGTTTGGAACAAAGGAAGCACAAGCCATTTGGCAAAAGGACTATAAAAGGCAGCTGCATCATCTCCATTTTGTCTTCAATCCTGCTTCTTATCTCTGGAGGAACTTTGCTACAAACTGAAGCTCTGAACAAACGACTGAATGACCCATCCAAGCTGTGGATGTGCTCCAGAGACTTGATTTGAACCTGCAGTTTATTCCATCACTGCTACAAGCCTGAACCAAGAACTTTGCCATTACTGTATGTATGTAATTGATTCCATTTAACCAATTTTAGCTCTCATCTATATTTCTTTTTATGAATAAACCTTTAGATTTTAGATTCTAAAGGATTGGCAACAGCGTGATTTGTGGGTAAGATCTGACTTGTATATTGACCTGGATCTGGGGGTTGGTCCTTTGGGATCAGGAGAACCTTTTTCCTTTTACCGGGGTATTGGTTTTCATAACCATTGATCCCCATAAGGAGCAGTGCTGGTGGTGATACTGGGAAACTGAAGTGTCTAAGGGAATTGCTTGTGTGACTTCTGGTTAGCCAATAGTAAAACTGAAGTCCTCTCTGTTTGGCTGGTTTGGTATGCAAAAGACCCCCAGCCTTGGGCTGCTCTAAACAATTTGTCCAGAATTGATACTCTCAGTAGTGTCCCACCAGAGGCAGCTTCATTACACTTCTGCCTGTAGAGCTGCACTGCATGGTAGTCAGCAGCTGCCACTCTCCAGCCGCCCAGTTCTGAAGACAGCAGCGCAGAACTAAGGGTGGCAGAGTATGGTGTTATCACTCTTGCTGCAGGCAGGGCACTGCCTTCAGAGCTGGGTGCCTGGCTAACAGCCACTGCTCTCTAGCTGCCCGGATGCAGAAGTAAGGGTGGCAATACTGCAATGACCCTAAAATAACCTTGTGATCCTCCTGCAACTTCCTTTTGGGTCAGGACCCCCAGTTAGAGAAATGCTGGTCTCCCCCATGAAATCTGTATAGTATAATGTAAAAGCACACACAAGACCAGATTTCACAGTCCGTGACACATTATTCATGGCCATGAATTTGGTAGGGCCCTATATGATCTTGGAGCAACCAGATGAAGCACCTCATCTTTATTGCCCCCAACAAGTTTTACACCCAGATTCTCGAGGGTGTAGTTCCCTCAGGTGCACCATGGTTTTCTCATAATGGGACTTTATGCCTTACTTCTGTTTATGCGTTTGTTCATGAGCTGCACCCTATATCCTCTTTAGCTGAGGATGTTTAGTTCATGTCTGACCTTGTAACAGAAGCTCCTCAGGTGACTTGTCATATTCTAAAGGTGTTGGTCTGTTATTCAGCAATGCAACAAGAGAAGGTCTTCCACAATATGTATTTACAGTCTCTTAATGTTTACCACATTCAGCAAGCTCATTATTTTGCAGATATCTAGGAGTAAAAATATGATGTTCAAATCCATATTCATCTGCAAAAGTATTGAAGTCTCTATTAGCAATCTGAGGTCCATTGTCAGTCTTCATTACTTGTGGAATCCCAAATCGGGGGGGGGGGGACGGGTAGCTTTGAGTTTCAAGATGACCTGGTTTCATGCAGCATCTGTCAATATTTCTACCTCTGGGTAGTTTGAGGATGCATCAAACATAGTCAAATAATCTTCTAAGGTAAAAGTATTTACTCTCAGCCTCCCAAAACACCAGCTTACAGATCCGTATTTAATAATCTTTTGGGTATGGCTGGCCTGTAGATCTGGCATGTGGCAAAGGTATTTATCACGTCAGTGGTGTCATCATTCATGCCTGACCAATAGATTGCTTGCTGTGCTCTTCTTTTGCACTTCTCTATACCCAAGTGTTCTTCGTTAATGACCCTTAGCTTGTTTTTTCTGAGTTCAAATGGAATCACGATGCACTTTCTTTTGAGAAATACACCACAACCCATAGACATCTCATGCCTGAAGGGAACATACTGTTTAGGCATTGTTTTTTCTATCCAGAACAGAGCACGAATCACTGACTGCAGCATCTCATCCTTTACTGTAGCACTTTTTAAACTGTGCCCACATGTGAGATAAAACAGCTCCTGAATATTTTGCATCTTCATGTGAATATCTATATCTAGATATCAATATTTAGACCCTCAGCTCTCTGAGATTCATCCCAGATACTGTATAGGGTATCTGCTATGGATTAAATGATTTCCTGAAGCAAATGTGATTGTATAGACATATTTTAGAAGCTTCATTAGTAGTCTTTGAATTCTAGGTGATGTTTTCCTCAGGTCCCTTTTTGAAATGGTTATTAACAGTTTATGATCAGTGTTGATTTCAAAAGATATTCCAGGAACCCAGTTGTGAAAAGCATCAAAGCCACCTGCAGTTCCTAGAGTTTCCTTTTCAATCTATGAATATTTGTACTCTGTATTTGTGAAATCTCTCAGGACCTATGCGACTGGTCTCCAGGCACAGCCTCTCTTTTGAAGTTGCACTGCATCTAATCCTTCCTTTGAAGCATCTGTGAATATCTTTGTATTGTAATAGGGGAGCATTCATGTTCATGCTCTCTAATCCAGTTCTATTCCACACCATTAAGTAATAGCTTTGTCATATATTTTTAATCACCCATGTTATCTATTAATTTGCTCAGTCAAGTCACCATGCCAATAAACCTTTCTAAGTCTTTTTTCTGTTTTGGGCTTGCCATCCTAAGGATGGTTTGCATTTTTGCTGGATCTGGCTTCACACCACTTTCTGATAGAATTTAGCCATATAGAGACGTTCTTAAAGAACTGGCACTTTTCTTTGTTCAACTTTATCCTTTGTCCCCGGAAATCTTCAGAACTGTGGCCAGTCCCACATTGTGTTCCTGTTCTGTAATGCCCCAGATGAGAATATCATCCATTTACACGTTGACACGTTCAATAAGTGTTGCATAGTTCTGTGGAATACTTCAGGTGCAGAGCAAATTCTAAAAGGTAAATGTTTGAAGCTGTATCTGTTAAGAGTACAGAGCTATAAGTTCTCTGAAGTCAAAGGGATTTGACAAAACAAATTAGATGAATCTAGAACCATGAAAAATTTGGCACCCACTGTCTTTCGCAAGATTTCTTGTCTCGCCAGTACATGATAACACTCATTTCTTATGTTAGCATTTAATTCCTTGGGATCAAGACAAAGCTGCAAAAATCCAGATTTCTTTTGTGCTATCACCAGTCAGTGAACCGAATCTGCATGTTCCTCAACACTTTCTATTACTTCCATGGCTAGTAGACGTTGCAGTTCTTGCCAAAGTCCACTTCTTATGGCCTCAGGTAACTTCCTGGCTGCATGTATGACAGGCTGTGCATACTCTAAAGTTATTTTATGCACGACTGGCAGTTTTCCCAAGCCTTTGAACACATCCATATATTCCTCTACTAAATTTCAAATTGTAACAAGTTGTGTTCTACATTAAATTGCTTGTATATCAGTCCCAATTGTTGATTGGATTCTAGGCCCAAAATAGGGGTTCTCTTATAACAACAAAGGTGTTTTTAGTCCTTTCTTTCTTATGTGTGAGACTGAGTGGACATCTGCCCACCACAGATCTGTAAACTATCAGGACATCCGCCCATTTCTCCAGTATGGGCTTTTTATTTTAAAGTTCACCACAGTTCTAGAATTACATTGGTGTCAGCATCCGTATCTACTTTACATGTGATTTATGAGCCATCAGTATTAAAAGTAACAAACTAGTTCTTGTCTATGGGCAGACATTGCTGTATGGCATTAACATACACTGCCTCCTCACTAGAGCAATCACCATATTCCGGTGTTGCATTCATGGCATTCTGTTTGCATTGGTTAGCAAAATAGTTGTATTTGTGATCCACACTGTACTTTTGTCCAACTGCTGTGCACTGTTTGCAAGCATGTTTGGTTCAACACTCCCACACATTTCTTTGGGCTGCCCCTTCCATAGAGTGATTTTTTTTTTGCCTTTCCTTTGTCCTTTATCATAGAATATCAGGGTTGGAAGGGACCTCAGGAGGTCATCTAGTCCAACCCCCTGCTCAAAGCAGGACCCATCCCCAACTAAATCATCCCAGCCATGGCTTTGTCAAGCCTGACCTTAAAAACCTCTAAGAAAGGAGATTCCACCACCTCCCTAGGTAACCCATTCCACCCTCCAAGTGAAAAAGTTTTTCCTAATATCTAACCTAAACCACCCCCACTGCAACTTGAGACCATTCCTCCTTGTTCTGTCATCTGCTACCACTGAGAACAATCTAGATCCATCCTCTTTGGAACCACCTTTCTGGTAGTTGAAAGCAGCTATCAAATCCCCCTCATTCTGCTCTTCTGCAGATTAAATAATCCCAGTTCCCTCAGCCTCTCCTCACAGTCATGTGCTCCAGCCCCCTAATCATTTTTGTTGCCCTCCGCTGGACTCTCTCCAATTTTTCCACATCCTTCTTGTAGTGTGGGGCCCAAAACTGGACACATTACTCCAGATGAGGCCTCATCAATGCCGAATAGAGGGGAATGATCAAGCCCCTCGATCTGCTGGCAATGCTCCTACTTATACAGCTCAAAATGCCATTAGCTGCCTTGGCAACAAGAGCACACAGTTGACTCATATCCAGCTTCTCATCCACTGTAACCCCCACGTCCTTTTCTGCAGAACTTCTGCCTAGCTGCTCGGTCCCTAGTCTATAGCAGTGCATGGGATTCTTCCGTCCTAAGGGCAGGACTCCTCACTTGTCTTTGTTGAACCTCATCAGATTTCTTTTGGTCCAGTCCTCTAATTTGTCTAGTTCTCTCTGTATCTATCCCTACTCTCCAGTGTAACTTCCACTCCTCCCAGTTTAGTGTAATCTGCAAACACGCTGAGGGTATAATCCATGCCATCTCCAGATCATTAATGAAGATATTGAACAAAACCAGCCCCAGGACCAACCCTTGGGGTACTCCGCTTGATACCAGCTGCCACCTAGACATGGAGCCATTGATCACTACCCATTGAGCCCAATAATCTAGCCAGCTTTCTATCCACTTTTATAGTCCATCCAGCCCATACTTCTTTAACTTGCTGGCAAGAATACTGTGGGAGACTATATCAAAAGCTTTGCTAAAGTCAAGGAATAACACATCCACTGCTTTCCCCTCATCCACAGAGCTAGTTATCTCATCATGGAAGCAATTAGGTTAATCAGGCATGACTTGCCCTTGGTGAATCCATACTGACTGTTCCTGATCACTTTCCTCTCCTCTAAGTGCTTCAAAATTGATTCCTTAAGGACCTGCTCCATGATTTTTCCACAGACTGCGGTGAGGCTGACTGGCCTGTAGTTCTCCAGATCCTCCCCCTTCCCTTTTTAAAGATGGGCACTACATTAGCCTTTTTTCCAGTCATCGGGACCACCCCTGATTGCCATGAGTTTTCAAAGATAATGGCTAATGGCTCTGCAATTACAACCGCCAACTCCTATAGCACCCTCGGATGCAGCGCATCCAGCCCCATTGACTTGTGCTTGTCCAGCTTTTCTAAATTTGTCAGTGTATTGCTTTTTTGTGTGTATTTCCTCCTTGTCCTACTGTGAAGTGACCTCCTGCAGAGTGTCCCTAGTATGCTCTTTGCTTAAAACCCTGCATTTCTCCTGCTTTGCAGATGTTTATGGATTTTTCCAAAGTCAAGTCGCAATCTCTCAGTAGATGCTCCTGTACCTTTGCATCATTACAACCTACCTCTAATCAAGGAATCTCTTAGGGGCCTGAAGTTGCAAGACTGATGTAATCCCTAATGCCTTCATATTCCTTTTGCACTCTTGTGTGGGAAAGGAATCTTTCATAAGTTTCAATCTTTCTAGGAATGCAATGAGTCTCAGATTGTGCTAAGACCTTCTCAAAATCTTCACAGTCCTCAGGGGAGAGCAGGAAGATCTTAAAAAGATCTAGAGCTTTCCCACCAGCTATAGTTAGCAGTAAAGTTGCTTTCTGGACTCCACTCAAGGAACCTGCATCTATTGCCATCACGTACAGCAAAAAATCCCATTGTTTAAAGTGCTTCCAGGGGGAACTCCCTTGCTCTCTGTGTCTTCAAGATGTCTGACCACTACATCCTGGATCCATGACTCTTCCGATGCATACGCATTAGTTCATTATCATGGACAATGACGACAACCATGGGAAACAATGGAAGCTTGTGTTCACCACCCCACTCCACTCCCTCCATTTTTTAAAACTTTCATTTCTATTCCAGAAAAATTGCAACATGGAAAACCACATTAATAAGGGAGAATAAAAATCCCACTTTAATGTTCAAAGTAAAATGTTCTTGGTCTGGAAAATGTAGGTACTTTTTAAAAATACTGTCACAGTAACTATTAGACATGTCACTTCTCCTGGTGTAATTGTTAATGAGGCAGAACTGCACCCATTGTTGAGATGCAATCTGTCTGTCTGGTATTGTTAGTATTCAATTGGTTCTGATGACTAGATGTTTAGCATGGGGAAAGTTCCTGGTTAGGAAAGTTTTCAAGCTGATTGCACAGATAATTTCACAGAAAAATAACTTTTTTCCGCTGGTATGGTTCTTGCTACTTGTAGAGCTCCTAGTATTTCTGCAGAACATTAGAGATTTTCCAAAAACTGCACCATAGGGAATGTTAATAGGTACTTGTTTAATAATTCAAATTCTTCCTCCTTAAAGGAGAGGTCACTATGCATACAGAATGAGCTGGGAAACAGATGTGTATATTTCTACTCATGCACATAGTTACTCAAAGTACTCTGTGTGACTGAACAAGTTCAGCCATTCACCTCTCTTCTTGCTACTACTTGCCTGACCATTCCCATTACTAGCATATCAATAGCTTCTACTGAGAGGGAATGTGAAATCTCATTCCCCTTGTTCCCAGTTTCCCCATTATATAAGGGAAACCCACCCACCAGCCCCCACCTTAAATCAGAGGAGAGCTGCTCCCACCTGCAGATCTTTACACCAGCTAGGGGAGACCACCAACAGCTGTGAAAGTCCTGTCATTCCTCAGCTGATTTCCCCCCACCCCAGCCCACCACCAAAGGGCACCAGCTGTCCCCCCCACCACCACCACTCCACAGCTGGAGACTGCAGGGCCACCTTCCCCACCAATTCTGCAGCTAACTGGAGCACCCAATTATACACCTTCTTGTAATGCTGCTGCTGTGGTGAGGAATAGGTGCCAGACAGAGGTCCCTACCTTAGAAGAATCTTCATGAAGTTCTGGGGAAGGGAAATCATGGTGGACAGAGAGTGATAGAGGTGGAAATGATCATGGCATTTTTGGCAGAGGGAAAGAGTATGGAATCAATGGATTTGGGAGAGAAAGTGTTAAGATTTTATTCAGCCATAGCTACATGAATTGGCAATTAAAGAAGAAAATTGAAGAAGGCCCTTGTTAATTTTTGGAGCACATCACTATTTCCCTCTGCTCCTGAAAGTCCTTCTTAAATATACATTTTCCCCATAGAGAGTTTCCTCAATCTGAAGTTGATCATACAGAGTTGTCTTCCTCCATGTACAGTGCTGAGCACACTATTGGTACTCACTAAACAAGTGATTACAATTAGCAGTTAAGTATCAGAAAGGCTTAAATAAGACTACTCACAGTGTGCAAAGTTAAAGTATATACCTAGCTCATTCCATGACTGGAGCCTTATAGGTGTGACATGGTTTTTATTATCAGCAAGTAAAATGCAAATGAATCATTGTTGATCTTACTCACACACACACACCCCTACCTATTGCCCTTGTAAGGCTCTGGCTTGGAGATCATTGTAATGTGCCTGAAGTACTGAAAGCACCAAAAAACATCTTTTGTTGTGGCTTTTAAAATTAGTTTGTTCTCTTGAGACCAGTGCTGCAGCATATAAAAGTATTTTCATAACACAGTGGTTAGCTGAGAACTCTATTTGGTATTAAAAAGACATGATAGTCATGTTTAAAGAGAAATGTGTTGCACTTATGACATATCCATGACAGGTCATGGTTTTTATCTACATTAGTGGGAAGAAAAAGTAGACAAAGGAGATAATGCAATGTCTTCTCTTGCACCATCAGCTGTCAAGGTCAAACAAGTCCCTTCATGTCTTGTCAGTGAATGCAAAAGCCATACAATAAGCTTTTTAAAAAAACAGGAGCAGCAAATCCATATGGAGGCACAAACAATGGACTGATTTAATAGGAGCTGATGGGTGCTCGGTCCTTATGAAAGTCAAACTACTTTAGGTACCTAAATGTTGCTTTCCAGCCTAATTTTAGGCTACCATTTATCAAAATCTCAGCCATTCCTTGGTTTTTAGAATAGCACACTTTTGTAATTGGTCATTATGGAACCAATTTCTAGAAATATTTACATGCAACTGTGTGTCTTATTTGTGCATGGAATTCCTTTACTTGCACCCAGAAATCATGTAACCAGTAGAGTCATGACTGATGGAGAGTTAGACACAGTAATTACCCACACAAAGTAGCCAGGTAATTGTGTGTCATACACAGACCAAGAAGGGGATCTAGTAATCCTGTATGGAAATATAAAATACACAATGAAATGTAATTTATGTAATTGCTCAGTTAAGCAACCAATTATTGTCTATCTCCTCAGAGTCTAACAAAAAGTAGAACAAAATTGCATGTATTTAATATATTTAGGAATTATTTAAGCTCAGTACCAATGTGGACACAAGAACAAATGGATACATACTGGTCATTGGGAAGTTTAGACTTGAAATTAGATGAAGGTTTCTAACCATCAGAGGAGTGAAATTTTGGAATAGCCTTCCGAGGGAAGCAGTGGAGGCTAAAGACCTATCTGGCTTTAAGATTAGACTTTAAGTTTATGGAGGAGATGGTATGATGAGATAACATGATTTTGGTAATTAACTGATCTTTAAATATTCACGGTAAATCGGCCCAATGGCCTGTGAGGGGATGTTAGATGGGGTGGGATCTGAGTTACTACAGAAAATTCTTTCCTGGGTATCTGGCTGGTGAATCTTGCCCATATGCTCATGGTTTAGCTGATCACCATATTTGGGGTCAGGAAGGAATTTTCCTCCAGGGCAGATTGGAAGAAGCCCTGGAGGTTTTTTGCCTTCCTCTGTAGCATGGGGTACGGGTCACTTGCTGGAGGATTCTCTGCTCCTTGAAGTCTTTAAACCATGATTTGAGGACTTCAATAGCTCAGACATAGGTGAGAGGTTTTTCGCAGGAGGGGGTGGGTGAGATTCTGTGGCCTGCGTTGTGCAGGAGGTTGGACTAGATCATAATGGTCCCTTCTGACCTTAGTATCTATGAATAACTTGTCTCAGACTCTTAAAACACTAGGTTGACATCCTCAGCTTACAGAATACGAATAAAAATACATTTAAAACACCAAGGGTTGAAAACTAGATTGTCACTGAGATTCAATACCCTCCATCTATTGTCTACAAGAGATCACTTTTTCAAATAATGGGATATGTTTACCAATGTGTTAAAAATAGGACTGTCAATCACAGTTAACTCACAGGTAAATCAAATATTTTTAATAATTGTCATTACACTTTTAATCACTGTTAAATATTTAATACATTTCAATTGGTATTCTATTCTACATTTTCAAATACTGATTTCAACTAACACAAGACAGTGTACAGTGCTCACTTTATTATATTAAAAATATTTTCACTGTAAAAATAACCAAAAAAATAGTATTTTCATGTCACCTTACACAAGTACTGTAGCACAATCTGTTAAAGTACAACTTGCAAATGTAGAGAGTGTTACATAACTGCACACAAACAAAAAAAGTAAAAAATTAAGCACCTACAAGTCCACTCAGTCCTACTTGTTCAACCAATTGCTGAGAGAAACAAGTTTGTTTACATTTATGAGAGATAATGTTGCCCGCTTATTATTTATGTCACCTGAAAGTAACAGGTGCATTCGCATGACTTTTGTAGGTGGCATTGCAAGATATTTGTGCCAGATAGGCTAAACATTTGTATGCCCCCTTTATGCTTTGGCCACGATTCCAGAGGACATACTTCCATGCTGATGACACTTTTTTTTTTTTTTAAAAATAGTGTTAATTAAATTTCTGACTGAATTCCTTGGGGGGAGAATTGCATTTCTCCTGTTCTGTTTTACCCACATTCTGCCATACAATTCATGTTATAGCAGTCTCAGATGACGACCCAGCACATGTTCATTTTAAGAACACTTTCACTGCAGATTTGACAAAACACAAAGAAGGTACCAATGTAAGATTTCTAAAGATTGCTACAGAACTCGACCCAAGGTTTAAGAATCTGAAGTGCCTTCCAAAATCAGAGAGGGAGGAGGATCATGCTTTCAGAAGAGTTAAAAGAACAACACTCCATTGTGGAAACTACAGAACCTGAACCACCAAAGAAAATCAACCTTCTGCTGGTGGCATCTGACTCAGGTAATGAAAATGAACGTGCATTGGTCTGCACCGCTTTGGATCAATATCGAGCAGAACCAGTCATCAGCATGGACACTTATCCTCTAGAATGGTGGTTGAAACATGAAGGGATATATGAATCTTTAGTGCATCTGGCACGTAAATATCTTGTGATACTGGCTACAACAGTGCCATGCAAACACCTGTTGTCACTTTCAGGTGACATTGTAAACAAGAAGCTGGAAGTATTATCGCCTGCAAATGTAAACAAACTTGTTCGAGCAAATTGGCTGAATAAGAAGTAGGACAGTGGACTTGTAAGATCTAAAGTTTTACATTGTTTGAGTGCAGTTATTTTGTACATAATTCTACATTTTTAAGTTCAACTTTCATTATAAAGAGATTGCACTACAGGACTTCTATTAGATGAATTGAAAAATATTTTTGTTTACAATGCAAATATTTGTAATAAAATATAAAGTGAGCACTATACACTTTGTATTCTGTGTTGTAACTGAAAATATATTTGAAAATGTAGAAAATATCCAAAAATATTTAAATAAATGGTATTCTATTTTTAACAGCATGATTAGTTGCGTGATTAATCACAATTTTTTAATCGCTTGATAGTCCTAGTTAAAAATACTACTAGTATATTTTATTTGCTGATGTATTTAATTAAATGCATTCACATGTTACTCCTGGGGGGATTCTGCGATACTGCATGTGCATAATTAATGAGCTGTGCATATTTAATTTTTTGTGCAGAAAAAAGCTTCTGCTGAAATGTTGCTGCAGCTTTTGCCCATCAGCTCCCAGCCAGCAAGGGAAGAGAAAGAGCCTGCCTTCATAGCACCTGTCAGGTCAGGAGACAATGCTATGGGGAGACAGACAGCATGGAGTGCTATGGGGGTCAGACAGGAGCTCATAAGGGTAGTGGGGGAGGACAGACTGGGGCAGAGGCTGAATGGGAGTGGAAGCATAGGGCTATAGGAGGGAGGGAGGTGCAGGACCACATGGTAATGGGGAAGTGGGTATCTGAGTGGGGGTGGAGGGACATGTGAACAGGGGGGTGCAAGGACACATGAGGGTTCAGGAACACATGGGGACAGGAACAGATGTGCCTGACTGAACAGGAGAGGCTAGGGGTCAGGCAGGTTCTGTATGGGGGGAGCTCCCTAACAATCCCGCCCTACGCCCCCCCCCCCAAAGAAACACCTGTTCCATACTCTTCCTCAGCTCCTCCGTTACCCATGACTCCCCCAAGCCTTTGCACTGCTTCTGTGGGGTGCAGGAAATATGGTTCTGTATTGTAGTTTAAATGAATTATTACTCTGATCTGTATTAATATGCCTAGTAAGGAATCTATTTGTCAAAAAACATTTCCTGAATTTTTTTGTTGTCTGTATTATTACAGACATACTTGCTGACAGATATTTTGAAACAAATGACCAAAAATAATTGAAACTGATATGATTGTTATTTTGAGAAATAAAATATTTTAATGTGTACAGAATTTTTTTTGCTGTAGAATATTTAATTTTTTGGTGCAGAATTCCCCCATGAGTAATATGTATACTATTGACCAATTTGTGACATGAACTTTTCCAAGGCAGAGAATTAAGCTCTTTTCTAACATCAACCTCTTTAGGGAAAATCCTGAACAAAAAGATGACATTATACTGTTCCCAGAAGGTCAACAAACTCAGGCTTTGGCAGGCAAACAAGGAAAATACATTTCAGAGTCAATGGCCTCTCATCAAAAATGCCCTGCACCCAGACCCCAGAATTAAGATATAGAAACAAGAAAAGGAGTACTTGTGGCACCTTAGAGACTAACAAATTTATTAGAGCATAAGCTTTCGTGAGCTACAGCTCACTTCGCTGTAGCTCAAGAAAGCTTATGCTCTAATAAATTTGTTAGTCTCTAAGGTGCCACAAGTACTCCTTTTCTTTTTGCTAATACAGACTAACATGGCTGCTACTCTGAAACCTGTCGATATGGAAACAGTTAGCAAAACAACTCTTACTGATCTCAACTATTGTGATGGAACATAGAGTTTGCTTCTAAGGTTACTTGGGGACAAACCATTAGGGCCAGACTTTCAAATGAGATCAGTACCCCACATCACACAGAGTTCTTTTGAGCATCTGGCCACTTGGCCCTTGTGCCTAAATGGGATCTGAGCTCTACTGGTCTCAAGTGTGAGTGGGTATTTTTCAACTCTAAAAGCTCTAGGGCCAATTAAAATCAATACTTGGAACTGCACCCAGAAGTAAACTACAGCCCCCTTAGACACTTCTGCCAGTGTGCTCCCCACAACTAACCATTCAGGGTGAACTGTTATGTTCTGCATTTTCTGAAACTTACGAAGGATCTTAAAAAGTTGCTTGCTCTAAAACACATAGTAATGTAATCTACAGATCACAAATGCAAGGATGTCTGTGTAGCAGTCTGAATCAAAAGTTCTCAATATTCCAGCCAAACACAGATGGAAAAAAAAGCAAGTCTAATCTCTACTGTTATCTGAAAATCCAGAAACAAGTGTGGTCTCAAAATCATCCCCAGTTTGTGAACATCAGTGACACAAGCCCTCAGTAACAGGAGCTCACTGTCTACCAGCATCTTGTTTGACCTTCAGCCAAAATACTATCTAGGTCAAGCAATGGAAAATGACAGATAAACACCACCATCCTGGTCTGCTGAAAATGAAATTTACAGATGAAGGACATCAATACGATATCTTAATAACATGGCAGCCCAAATTCTTACTAGCATTCCTAGTGGCATTCCATGCACATTTCACAAAATGACAAATGTAGCCCTGGGTTCTTCCAGCCACAGCAGAGCCACATAATATATTACTTCTTCAACTGTGCTTTGAAGATGCTTCACCTCCTGGATTGAGAATTCTGGCACTAGTCATGCATTTGCCAAGCAATAAGTCCAATTACTTGTGCTACCACGAGAGTTTAAGCCCTAAACAGGGTCAAAATAGAAATGTTACTAATTCAAGGCCTTTTAACCCTAAATGTGCTGAAACACAGCTGATGGGATACTTTTCTGAATTAAGGTGCGTGATTGTAAAATACTGTCAAGCCCAAAAGGCAATAGTGCAAAAAATTTCAGCGAACTGCAAATCTAATTGCACTCGTCTCAAATAATTGACAGTCCAAAAAAGAAACTCAAACATTGCATTCCTGCATTTATGCACAGTCATACAGATAGCTGAACACCACAGGTATAGCTTCATACATATCTATACTATACACATCTATACTATACACCACACAGGCAGTTAATGCATATGGTATTCATCCATATACTGTACTAAGGAATATACAGAGCACAACAGGCATCTTTCAAACTTGACACTTCTCTATACAACATTTAAAAGGTATTTGCTGTAATTCCCCATCCTGGGCTGATTTAGTTGGGGTTGGTCCTGCTTTGAGCAGGGGGTTGGACTAGATGACCTCCTGAGATCTCTTCCAATCCTAATCTTCTACGATTCTATGAAAAGCAGTACATGGCAAGTTTTTAAGGATGACTCACTGTAAATGCATAACACACTCATATTATAGTATATATGAGTTAGTCAAGGCAGGCCCAGGTTATTCTTAAAGCTCCCAACAAGTAAGTGAAAAAAGCAGTGAAAAGTAGTTATAGAAAAGACTGGGCAATGTTCACACAGTATTTTAACTGAGAATTTTTATACACAGGCACTGAAAGTTATCCCCAGCCACAAATGATCTTAAAGATATAGATTTTTTAAACCACGTAGTTAAACTCCTAAGATGGAAAGGAGACAGGCCTCCTCCACTCTTGTGAGACCCAGCTAAAGTCGTAGGAAAAATTATTGCTTCCTCTGTTTAGTTCTATTGATTCATTAATTTCTTTTTACAATTTAGCAAAATGAAGCAGACCGAAATGGTCCTTGGCATAAATCCACTAAAGGCAATAGAGTTACGACAGAGCTAGACTTGGGCCCAGGCCCTGAAATACATAGCTACCTGAAGTTCTATATCTACCTACTACGAATGTTGTAATTAGATCTTCCTCCTGCAGAACATTTTACATTATTGGCTTAATAGGTTGGGGGTGGGGGAAAGGGGGGTTGAAGTTACCCAATGCAAACTTGTCCTCAGGTACTCATGTGCCAAAATAAAAGTGAGGCTGCCAAACCTGTCTCACCTTTACTAGGACACCAAACTGCAAGTTAAAAATGGCCCTCAAAACTCCTCATTTTGTGAGTCCCTTTGGAAATTATCAGTGTTTTTAAGCTGTTTATTAGTGTCAGGTTGCAAATCTGTGAAGGCAGACATATCAATCGCATATAGCAATGATGACAGTAGCTGCAAATCAGGGGAAGGTGCATTCACTGCCAAGGCCTCCCACACATGGAAAAACATTTAACAAAGACAGCTGATTAATTCATTCTCGCATAGTCATTTATACTGTGCTGCAGAATGCATTTCAAGAATAATTTCCATTACTACAATAAGTGAGCTATATGACTTGCTAATAGAACAGCTCAAAGTCTCTTTCCAGCATTCCAACATCATCATATTAAGCGCCATAGGTGAGGAAGAAGATATGGCTCTGCAAAATGTTCCAGGTCCCATTTCAAAAATTTATACCAAAATCATTAAAAAAAAACACCCCACAAACAAACCTTTTGGAGGTAAGTGGAAATGCTATAAATACCTCTACTTTCCTACCGCAGAGAAATGCTCAGAAGGGCCAAGCAAAGATGATATCTGAGTCCATATTACAGTCTCCAGCTCCTTTTCTCTTCTGCATTAAATCTCTTAATGATTCACCTGACCAATTTACAGTGTGTAAGGTCTCCCATCTGGTGCTTCTTCAGCTTGCTTTCCTATTATTCTATCCTTTGGGGGGGGCCACAAACACCCCATTTGCTAGGTAGTTATAACTCTGTGCTTATTATTCTCCCTCAGTCTCGGCTTCCTTTGCTGTATGAATCTGAAGAATGGGTTTGGTTTCTAAGGGAAAAGTTTACCTTTTTTCCAATGGAGTTTCATATTCAGTAGTAGTGTTCATCATATATGTATTTTGTGCTAGCATCCAAAATGTGCTTGGAGCTAGGAGCACACATAGGAAGCACTAATTTCTGCTCTGAGCAGCTTACAACCTAGAATACAAAATAACCAGGGCTGTCAAATAACACAGTTAACTCAAGCAATTAACTCAAAACAAATCAACATGTTTAAAAAAGTTAATGGCGATTAATCGCTGTTTTAATCCCACTGTTAAACAATAATAGAATACCAACTGAAATATTTGTGGAGGTTTTTCTACATTTTCAAATATATTGGATTTCAATTACAACACAGAATACAAAGTGTACAGGGCTCACTTTATTTTTTTTTTATTACAAATATCTGCACTGTAAAAAAAGATGAAAAAAAAATTTTAATTCACCTCATACAAGTACTCAAGTGCAAACTCTATCATGAAAGTGCAATTTACAAATGTAGAATTATTTTTGACATACTGCACTCAAAAACAAAACAATGCAAAACTTTAGAGCCTACAAGTCCGTGCAGTCCCACCTCTTGTTCATCCAATTGCTCAGACAAACAATTTTGCTTACATTTACGAGAGATAATGCTGCCCACTTCTTATTTACAATGTCACCTGAAATTGAGAACAGGTATTTGCATGGCACTTTTGCAACCGGCATTGCAAGGTATTTACGTGCCAGATATGCTAAACATTCATATGCCCCTTCATGCTTCACCTTGTAGATTGCACTTTATGGTGCAAATATTTGTAATAAAATATAGATGGAGCATTCTATATTTTGTATTCTGCATTGTAATTGAAATCAATGCGGAATTCAATATATTTGAATATATTGATTTCTGAATGCAGAAATCAATATATTTGAAAATGTATAAAAAATGTAACAGTGTGATTAAAAAAGCGATTAATTACGGTAAATTTTTTAAAATTGTTTGACAGCCCTAAAAAATAACCCATGAAGGACTGGGGAAATGGATGCAGTATGCAAGCAGGATTTTCTTTCTGCATCTTCACCTGGCTTTCTATTTGGAAATTATTATCTGGTTAATTTCTTGCTGGCATTATTCTAGAAGTAGGTTTTTTAGAAAGATCCCTCTGTTATGCATAGCTGATTTCATTAGGGTTTGCTATCTGAAAATACTGATTGTGACTGACTTGAGTTTTCCTGTTTATGTTCTCATAGTTGTGGTGCTGTAGAAATGCAAAATGCAGCAATATAAGCTTCGGCAGGCACATCAGACTTGTCCTTCACTTGCTACATTGACTTTCCATAGAATATCATGTCCTGTTCAAGATTTTAATCCTTACCTCCAAAGGATTTAAGAATATAGGGATGGGGTTCCTAAAAGGTTGCCCAGGGCTCTTGGTCTGCTATCACCCACAAGAAATCTATTCCTCCTGTATGATAGAACAACCAGCACCTATTACAAAAGTAGAGCTTTTCTGTGCAGGCCCAGCATTCTTGGGGGCGAGTCAAAGACTGTGGAATGAACTCCCTTGAGACATGAGAAGCATCACAAACCTCACTACCTTCTGTTTCAAGTGCACAGTGTACTTCTTAAACCTTGCTTTTGCTAATATAAACATACATCACACCCTACATTAATTATTACTATATTTAATACACATCCAATTTTTTCCCCCTGGGGAGTGGGCAAAAGAGAAAGGAGGGAAGAACCCGACACCACAGCAATGTGTAAAGTATAAGAACCCAAATAGCACAGAACCTGAGATTAGCTTTTCAGTTATTAATCCTTGGGGCCTTGTAAAAGTTGTTCTTCCCAACTTACAAAAAAAGTAAAAAGTCTTTTATCAAATATTCCAAGAGAGATTTCCTGCTCAAACAAGGTTAGCACAGCTCTGAGCTTAACTGGTGTTGACGGGTATGAAAGGAGGCTCCTTTTAAGCTCACCAGTTAGAACAAATGCCCTTAGATTATGAGGGTCCTGACTTGAATTTTGAGGTCAGCAGAGTGCTAAGACAACAAGCAACATAGGAGGGCTGGTGAGAAGGGTACAAAAATATATGCAATTTGTATGAATAAACCCTTCCTAAATCTCCATACTAGGTGGTGAAAACTGGAGCCTTAAATAACCATTAAAAGAAATAGGGAAAATTTAGCATTTGTTCAAGTTTGACATTGATAAGTTTGATACAAAGCCAAAAGGGGGAAACAATCTTTTTGTGGTGGAGATCAAAAAATTAACAGAAGCTGCTCTTCAAACTTCAACTTCAAACACAAGTCATCAACATACAGGTCTTGAGCTAAATTTTGGAAGGGATTTGAAACCAGCGTCCCCTACACAGGCTCAACTGTATAAGCATTCATTCAGCATGAAGTTCTGTTTACAGGTTATCATTTGTTTGTGTAAATAATACATATGTAAACCCTTTGTATTTGACTTGTACAAATACTTTGTATTTGTACTTGACTTGTGCTAAATATGCGAGTACTGGGGATGTACTGATGCACACCATTAAGATCATACACAAAAGAGACGTGAGTGCAGAATTTTGGAGCAGCACACAAACAAAAGAAGGGCATTATTTCAAAATTTGACCCTCTATTGTATGTCCAATGTCTCCAACCATAAATTCTCTGAAGTCTCTCAAGTATTCTAAGGACATTTGTCATGAGCTCTGTGGAGAACAGGAATAAGAATAACATTATAGCAGACAGTATTACTATGTTCTACTTTCAAGAACAAAGAAGGAAATATTTAGTTACTAAGTAACCTAACATTTAGTTAGTAGTTATTAAAGACGACATATAATACCTATGTCCATCTCACAACATGTTCCTTGGAAGCATACTTCAGCAATGCTGATTATACAATTAGTATTATGATGATAATATGATGATATGATATTAGGATGATAAAATAATGTAGCTATGTGAAATGCCCAAAATATGCATGGAAACTATTTTAAAACACCATAGCAGAGGCTCAAACTAAATGTATACCACAAATTAAAAAATAAATAAATAAAAATAACCCACAGTAAGAAGACCAAAAAAAAAATGCCACCATGGTTTACCAGCAGAATAGAAGAGGAGGTTAGAAGCAAAAAGGCATTGTAGGGGTGTAGGATTACGTGGCCGCCTCTCACTGCCAATTTCTGAGGATGGCCATACCTCTTTGCTGTCACGCACCTGGAACAACAGCCTGTACAGGGGGAAATTAGCTGTCTCTAGGGCTCAAACCCTTAGGCAGTGTAGAGCAGTGACCAGTTCGCAGGCCCGTGCCCTTAGTCAGGGCGGGGCACCAAGCAGTCTAGAACTCCAATCCTCAAGCAGAGTAGAGCAGATAAGGGTCTAGGATCCTGGCACCCCAACAAAGTCTAGGGACTCCAGCAAGAGGTGAGTGCCCCATCACAGTCTAGAGGGCTCCAGCAAGAGGTGAGTGCCCCAGCAAGCACAGGTCTCCTGACCTAAAGTGGGGGGGAGAGATAAGTACTGCCACCCCAGGGGAAGGGTAGATATGGGCCTTACCAACTCCACCATGTCCCAGCCCAGGGCCCAAACAACAGCAGAGTGGTCTGCCACTGGGTCAGCGGAGAATCCACTTGCAACACACTGACCAAGTCTCCGGTGGTGACACAGCCAGACGGTAGTCTGGTTCTCCTAGCCTACTTCCTATAGTGTACCTTCCAAGGATCATCCTTTGTCTTCCCAGGGTACACTGCAAGTGGTAGTCCCAACAACTCTTCAGCATTCAGCATGTCTGGTTTTATGGGTACCTCGGGAACCTCTTTGGGACAACAAAAGCCTTCTGCAGGCTCTGCATCTGCAGTGGGGAGAACACATCTGTCTCGCTTGGCAGCTGCTTCTCAACTCAGTTACAGGGCCCACCTTTTATACTTCCTTTTCCTGTCCCACCCCTCTGCTTCCAGCATGGAGAGCGTGGCCTTCCAGGTTCTTCCCACCAGGGAGCATCTGGCCGTCTCTCACTGCCAGTCTCCAAGGGTGGCCACGCCTCTTCGCTACAGACATCCTTTAAAAATTGGAAGTCAGACCTAACTAAGGAAAAATAAAGGAGCATAAACTCGGGTAAGTCAAGTGTAAAAGTATATTTAGGCAGGCCAAAAAAGAATTTGAAGAGCAACTAGCAAAAGGCACAAAAACTAACACCAATTTTTTTGAACTACATCAGAAGCAGGAAGCCTCCAAACAATCAGTGGGATCACTGGGCAATCAAGGTTCTAATGGAATACTAAAGGAAGACAAAGCCATTGCAGAGAAGCTACATGAATTCTTGGCATTTGTCTTCATTGCAGAGGATATGAGGGAGATTCCCACTTCTAAGCCATTTTTATGTGAAAAATCTGAGGAACTGTCTCAAATTGTGGTGTCAATAGAGGAGGTTTTGGAACAAATTGATAAACAGTAATAAGTCAACAGGACCAGATGGTATTGACCCAAGAGTTCTGCAATTTCATATTTGAATTCCTTCAGAACTACTCATTATGGTATGTAAGATATCACTTAAATCAGCCCCTGTACCAGATGTCTGGAGGGTAGCTAATGCAACACCAATTTTTTAAAAAGGCTCCAGGGGAGATCTTGGTAATTGTAGGCTGATAAGCTTAATGTCAGTACCAGACAGAAAAATTGGTTGAAACTATAGTAAATAACAGAATTATCAGACACAAAGATGAACACAATTTGTTGAAGAAGTTCAATACAGCTTTTATAAAGGGAAATCATGCCTCACCAATCTATTAGAGTTCTGTGAGGGTGTCAACAGCATGTTGATACAGTTGATATAGTGTACTTGGACTTTCAGAAAGACTGCCACAAGAACCTACCCAAAAGGCTCTTAAGCAAAATAGGTATTCATAGGATAAGAGGGAAGGTCCTCTCATGGATCAGAATCTGGTTAAAAGATAGAAATCAAAGGGTAGGAATAAATTGTCAGTTTTCACAATGGAAAGTGGTAAATAGCAGAGTCTCCCAAGAATCTGTACTGGGACCAGTGCTCTTCAACATATTCATAAATTATCTGGAAAAGGGGTAAGCAGTGAGGTGACAGTTTGCAGATGATACAAAATTACTCAAAACAGTTAAGGCCAAAGCACACTGTGAAGTGTTATAAAGGGATCTCACTAAACTGGGTGACAGAGCAACAAAATGGCAGAAGAAATGCAAAGTTAATAAGTACAAAGCAATGCACATTGGAAAAAAAATCAACCCCAACTGTACTGGGGTCTAAATTAGCTGTTAGCACTCAAGAAAGAAATCTTTGTGACATCATGGATAGGTCTCTGAAAAAAATCTGCTCAGCATGAAGCAGCATTCAAAAAAGCTAACAACATTAGGAACCATTAGGAAAGAGATAGATAATCAGAAAGAAAATATCATAGGGTCACTATGATAAGTACATGGAATGCCCACACCTTGAATACTGCATGCAGTTCTGGTCACGCCATCTCAAATAAAGACGTATTAGAATTGGAAAAAGTGCAGAGGAGGGCAACAAAAATTAAGGATATGGAACAGCTTCCATGTGAGGAGAAATTTAAAAGACTGGGATTGTCCAATTTAAGAGAGACAACTAAGGGGGATATCATAAAATCATGAATGGTGCAGAGAAAGTGAATAAGGAAGCATTATTTACCCTTTCACATATCACAATAACCAGGGGTCACCTGATGAAATTAATAGGTAACAGGATTAAAAACAAACATAAGAAAGTAGTTCTTCACACAGTGCACAGTTAACCTGTGGGATACGTTGCCCGGGGAGGTTGTACAGGCCAAATGTATAACTGGGGTCAAAAAACAAATAAGATAAGTTCCTGGAGGATAGGTCGATCAACAGCTATTAGCCAAGATGGTTAGCCATGCAGCCCCATGTTCTGGGTGTCCCTAGGTCTGACTGCCATAAATTGATACTGGACAACAGGGGATGGATCACTTGTACTTGCCCTGTTCTGTTCATTCCCTCTTAAGCATCTGGTACGGGCCACTGTTAGAAGATAGGATGCTGGGATAGACAGACCATTGGTCTGTCCCAGTGGCCATTCTTATATACCGGTGACACTACTAGACTGGCCCTTCTCCCAGCTATTCTGCTTATAAAAAACAATTCTAAAAATGCACATCTAGTGGGATTACAGCTGTAAGAAAATTCAGTAAAATAAATTGTGGGGCTGAGGTCAAATCAATAGTATTTTACGTACATTTTGGGAGACAACTCTCAGAACTAGCTCAGTTATGGAATTTGAAAGGTTATTTTTAGTGTTTATATTTAGAGTCTTCCTGTATAAAGGAGACTCACTCCAACTCTCTAAAACAATTAAGGGTTATTGGTGGAGATGGATCTAAAGCGAAAAATTCAGATTGAAATTTCAATTCCACCCAAAATTCAAGGTGGTTCAGACATAGGGATTTGGCTGAGGCCTATCTCTATTCATTGATAACAAATGCGAGAACCATAGTATACCACACTCAGCATGAGTCAGATATATAATTCAATTAAACACAAAAACAAAAAGGAAAAGGAAAAAAAACAGGGGAGGGAAGTTGGCATTGCTAGGTGAAAGAATGGAGTTATTTCTAGAGCTGATAAGCACTTCTAAAAGATAAAAGTTCTTGAAGTACAAAAGATACATGAGGATTCCACAGGACATCAGAGATTCAGCCAAATACATGCAGCAATACTGAATTTACACCAAACATTTATAACCTGATCAAAGGTTGGGTTTTTGTTAGTACTTAGGCAGGACATTTTGGGCATTTTTTTCTTTAAAAGAGATAATGGGGTCTACTCACAAAAAGCCATATATACCTGTCATGTCTGTGTAAACTTGCATTTCTGCAGGCAAAACGTGTAACTTCACAAGCAAAAGGGCATTTCTGCTCACAAAAGACAGAGTATATATCAAATCTTTGAATTTGTCGTCCCTTATGCCTTTAGGCTGGGTGCCCAAATCTCATTGAATGGGATTTGGATGCTAAACTCCCTCGGGCTCCTTTGAAAACCCCAGCCACAAATCTTGTCATAGCAGAATGCATCATCCTCAAATGACAGCTGTAGTAGCCTCTTCTAGGTCACTACAGATTCTATTCATTCTGACCTTGAGTATGACATGGAGGACAAAAGCTTATTTGACAGATGTGTTCACATGTAACGAATGCAGCTACTTTTCGGTATTCTGCTCCTTGTAATTCTTGAATTAAAAATATGTAATTACAAATCTGTGAAGCCCAGACTATGATAGCAGTGTTTTAGACTGTGGACAAATCCTGCACATAACACCAATCCAACAGTGATGGGTTTTACTGAGGGAAGAATTTGACCCTTTGTTCTTTAATTTGTGAGGCATTGAGGTTGTCTCATAGCACTTCATTAAAATGAATCTGATCAACTTTAAGGCCAGAAGGGACCATTGTGATAGACTAGTCTGACCTCCTGCACATGGCAGATCAGAGTCTCACTCACCCTCTCCTATAATAGACTCATAACTTCTGGCTGAGTTACTGAAGTCCTCAAATCATGTCTTAAAGACTGCAAGTTACAGAGAATACACCATTTATACTAGTTTAAATGTGCAAGTGACCCATGCCCCAGGCTGCAGAAGAAAGAGATCCTGCCCCTCCCTCCCCTCCACAGGTCTCTGCCAATCTGACCTGGGGGAAAGTTCCTTCCTGACCCCATATATGGTGATCAGGTGGACCCTGAGCATGTTAGCAAGACTCACCAGCCAGACATCTGGGAAAGAATTCTCTGAAGTAACTCAGAGCTTCCTCATCTACTGCCCCATCTCTGGCCATTGAGGATATTTGCTACAAGCAGTTGTAGATGGGACACATGCTAATGTAGGCAATCTCCTCATACGATCTCTTCTATAAAACTTATCATGCCCTTACTGCTCCCCTTGGAAGGCTGTTTCAAAACTTCACTCTTATGATGGTTAGAAACCTTCGTCTAATTTCAAGCCTAAACTTGTTAGACAGTTGATGTCCATTTGTTCTTGTGTCAGCATTGGTGCTTACCTTAAATAATTCCTCTGCCTTCCTAGTATTTATCTCTCTGATGTATTTATAGAAAACAATCATATCTCCCCTCAGACTTCATTTGGTTAGGCTAACCAAGCCTTGAGTTCCTTGAGTTTCCTCTTGTATGGTAGGTTTTCCATTACTCTGATCATCCTCACAGCCCTTCTCTGTACCTGTTCCAGTTTGAATTCATCTTTCTTAAACATGGGACACCAGAATTGCACACAGCATTCCAGAGAAGGTCTCATCAGTGCCTTGTACAACTTCCCTGTCTCCTCTGGAAATACCTATCCTAATGCATCCTAGGATTGCATTAGCCTTTTTCACGGCTACGTCACATTGGCAGCTCATAGTCATTCTGTGATCAACCTATACACCCAGGTCTTTCTCCTCCTCTGTCACATCAAACTGATAAGTCCCCATCTTATAGCAAAAATTCATGTTGTTGGTCCCTAAGTGCATGACCTTACACTTTGCATTATTAAATTTCATCCCATTTCTATTACTCCAGTTTTCAAGGCCCTTCAGATTTTCTTGCATTCCAGTCCTCCTCTGTATTGGCAATACCTCCCACTTTGTTTCATTCACAAATTTTATTAGCACACACCCACTTTTTATGCCAAGGTCTTAAATGAAAATGTTAAATAAAATTAGTCCCAAGACCAATCCCTGAGGAATTCCATTAATAACCTCCCTCCTGCCTGACAGTTCACTGTTCAGTATTACCTTTTGTAGTGTCCCCTTTAACCAGTTCCTTATTCACCTTTCAGTTCTCATATTAATCCCCATCTTCTCCAATTTAATTAATAATTTCCCATGTGGAACTATACTTACTTTTCATGAATTACCTTACTGAAATCCAGCTAGATTAGATCATTTTTTTTGTCTAAAAATACAGTTATCTTCTCAAAGAAAGAGATCAGGGATGTCTGGCACAATCTACCTTTTGTAAAACCATGTTCTATTTTATGCCAATTACCTTTTACCTCTATGTCCTTAACTACTTCCTCTTTCAAAATTTATTCAATGACCTTGCGTACAACTGAGGTAAAACTAACAGGCCTGTAGTTTCCTGGATCACTTTTCCCCCTTTCTTAAAAATTGGTACTGTATTAGCAGTTCTCCAGTCATAGGGTATGACCCCCAAGTTTATGAATTCATCTCAGATTTTGGCCACTGCTATTCATTTACCTCATGGAGGGAGAGGAGTTGTACTAAATACCCTGCTGAGTTTTGCTACATCTTCTCACTAATATTGACTTAATTTATTGTATCCCTGTGACGCACTGCACCACAAAGTTGCACCCTGTAGCCCCTATATTCATCATTGGTATATAGTTGTGATATTTCATACAAAGCATGCCTTGTAAGGTATATGAAAGGTCATGATCTGCTGAAACTCATTGTTGTTAATATATATATATTAGTCTGTATGAAGTTATGAGATTTTGTTATATGGTTGTTATTGAAATATGTGTTTTGAGTCTGGGAGTCTGCTAGTTCTCCAGTGGCAACAGAGTGACCCACACCCAGACAGGCATTAAACGATCATTGACCTGCAGGAGATTTACAATTCAATAAGAGACAGTTGTGCAAGCCCCACACCCTGGGGATTGTTCAACTCTGTGATTCAGCAAGGCCCATCAAGACATATCTGGGCCAGTATTTTTCCAGGAACATGAACTGAGAGTATAACATAAGGGTCAGTGGCATTATGAGACAACCTCTTTCTCCTCCCCAACGTACTCTGAAGGCAACAAGAACACTGGGAAGATAAAGACTTTGAACTGGGGAGATTGGTCCCAGGCTGAGAAGGAAATTCAACCTGTGTATTAAGAACTGTAACTTGCCTGCAACATCCAGTGGGGTGAGAAAAGCTGTTTGATTCAAATCTTGCTTAGTCTGAAAGTTGAGGATTTAAACTGTATATTTATTTTCTTAGGTAATGACCATTTATAAATCACTTAAAATTTATTTTTCTGTAGTTAAACTTATTTTAATGTTTTATCTTTACCAGTGAGTTTCTCTGAAGAGTTTGGGTAATCTTCTCAGATTACAAAGGCAGGTGGGTGTCCACTTTGACACGGTGGCAAACTAAATTAATGAGCTTGCATTGTTCAAGAAAAGATCTTGAGCAGGGTAAGAGAGTACATTTCTGGGGTGCCGAACTGGGGGTTGGAGGGAATTTATTGGTGTCTCCCTCTGTATAATTCATGAATGGCTTAGACAGCATTCATGCACTTTACTTGGGTACGTTTCTGCATGTTGTTGGCTAACTGATGACAGCATTTGGAACAGTTTCCTGCTTGTCACTAGCATAGCATTGTAAGACACAGCCCAGGCTTGAGATTTAAGGGGTCACTGTGGTCCCACAGTTCCAGGTTGTATCCCAGGTGTCCATTATTATCCCTTATATTTTTTTCTTAACACCACATTGTAATTCCCTTTCCACATGTCTCAGCACCATTTTGATGCATAGTTTGGAGCCATCCATCATTGCTAAAAAGTAATTGGAAGGCTCACTGTTTCCAGCTCAATGCATTCATCATGTCATTCTTTTCTTGACTATGTTGCAGCCCAGCCTACTTCTACTCTTGGCTTTCTCCTTGTACTAGCTGACTGGAGCAGCTGTCCAAGGTAGCTGTGCTACTTATTTTAGGATATGACTCCACCTGCTATAGGGTTGCTTCTCTGTTTATCTGCTGCACACAAACTGTATTTGTGCTCAAATCCATTTTCAAGTATCCTGTATTCATGATTCATCTTTTGTGTCAGTTTGGTGAGCTCTCACCTTCTTCAGTGACACTATCTGCCTTGTTAATTATGTGAAACACCAAACAGAATGGAAGTCTTTTTTTTGGATAGCAGGAAACACACATCTCTCCCCACCCCCAACACCTAAAAATCATATGCATTTTCCTAGTGTTCATTTTTTCCCTGCTAGTCTCTCAGGTTCCGATTTTGAAAACTAGCTTCCCATTAATTGCAGACTCAATTAACTGCAGGTGCAACTGATAGAAGGTAGACATCTGTCTAGCTGACTGCACTCATGGGAGTCATTTAGACTGAATGTGGCCGGTAATCACAAAATCAATAACCACCTCCTTCTAACAAGTTCCCCTATGTGTACAAGCCCTTCAATAATTTCCTCAATTTCTTGTATTATTTTTATCTGAATATTCAGAGTTTTTCAAAGGGGGATCTGATTTGAGTATTATAACATTTACACTAACAGACTCTTTATATTACTCCGATTAACAAACATTTTTATTCCAAAAGGCCCATGAGCTATTTTTAATATGCTGCAGATGAACAATCCATAAGATGGCTGCTGCCATTTCTAATATCATAGAAATTGTGGCTCAGTGGAAACCACCCCCAAAATGTTCTATGTCTTGACAACAAGCGATTTGGTTCAACTCCTTTAACAACTCTGTCCCCACCCTCCTCCAATTTTTATTGTTTCTTAAATTAAATGGTAATCCAATAATAGCAAAATAGGAGTCAACCTTTTGAATTAACTATGTTTATGTGAATCCAAAGTTAGACGGGTGCATAGCAGCAGAATCAATACTGAGCTGAGTCGACAAAGAACATGCAAATTCTAAATTAGATTGGCCTTGAAAACATCTTTCCTCCTCTTGACACAACTTTTAAGTGCCTTCTTCTCATTGTGAGACTATCTAGATGCTTTTGTGTGACTCATTATTATTCTTATACATGTTTGTTTTTATAGTCATTGTTCAGTTACTGTAATCTTTCAAACTAAAACTGTGCAATATTTCTGTATTAAGGAAAATTATAATCACCTATCCATTCATTATTATTTTGTCTTGGAGCTTTTGGCCATCTTGGAGATTAGCTCTCTCAGCTGGCACGCCCTCTCCTGATGATGCCTCTCCCATCATTGTCTCCACCTGCAGACCCAAATTCCACAGCGTCCTCTTCATGACTTGGCCCTCCAGCCATGCCACCATCCATGTTTTCCCCCTTCCAGGGAGGAGGGGAGGAGTTTATCCCAGTTTTACAGTCCAGCCACTTTCCCAGTGGCAAGTTAGGAAGATCCAGGCCTGCCGTCTACTCTGGGTCCCAGCTGAGGAACCCTGTGAATTGCAGCCTCCTGCTGCACCTCAAATTCCTCTCACTGCTGCTATAGCTCCCTGACCCACTTCCCCATGGCTCCAGCACCTTCTTCACCTTTCCCAGGAGTGCCTCTTTCTCCCCCAGTCTCTGCCAGCAGTTACTCTGTCCAAGGTGCTGCAGGTCTCTCAGCCTGTTAAAAACAGTCTTCATTCCTTGAGCTCCCAGTAGCAACTGACCCTGATCTGTCCTGTGGCTCTTTTTATCTAGGCCCTGACTGGCTGCTACTTACAGCACCTCTCCTATTGGCTGCTTCTTGTACAGCCTTCCTAGGGCTCTAACAACCACTTCCTTGCCAGTGTGGGGCAAATGCCCCATCACAATTATCTCAAAAGTCAATATAAGCATATTTGTGAGAGTGTGATTCAGCCAACCAGTTAAGATAATGTTTGTGGCTGTGAACATGAAGAGACCAATCTACATATCCTCACCCATCATGTCCAAGCTTCTTAGCGATGATGATTAGTTTGGATTACTTTCCAAATCTAATGCCCACAAAATATCAGCTTGAGTAATAAAAAGATATGTGCCCCTCAATGGGAGAGCGTGCTGAAAGTATTTTTTTAAAAGGTTTGTCACTCCTATATATACACACCTATACAGCACATGGTGTAAATGCCCAGTATTGCTGTCACTGTGGAACATGGCAATGTCCTTTTGAAATGCCAATTTTAACATGCTTCTGCTACTCTCCACTGAACCCTATCTCAGGCCTCATTCACTGGTATAATACTCTGGAGAAAACTAGAGATTAAGGGCAAAGAACATGAATTCAATGCAGTTTTTAAAAAAAAACCCAATGTGACGTAGTAAAGAAGCAGACTCCAAATCTTCATTTTCTCCTAAAAGCCAGATTTGACAACCTCTCCAGAATCAATACACCACATAAATGACTGAGAAGTCAGTTTAGACGAAATCGAATGTTCTGGTAGATTCACATGACAGGCTTGTGCCATTTTCATTTAAATGGTCTCAGATGTGTGAGGATGAGCAGAATCAAAGCCAACTACAAATAACTTTTTACCCTAACTCAAGAAGAGCCTCACTCCCAAGTCACAAAGAATTTCTGTACCTCCTGCCGCCATGTCACTTCAACTACACCATCTAGTAAACATTGGGTTTTCATTACAATGGGGAAGGTGAAGAAAAAAAACTCTCTACTATTGAGATACGTGGCAAAGCTCTCATACAACAGGATCAGCTCTAGAGCTTTTCAAAAGCAAACTGCAGCCCTGTCTTCTCATTTCAAGAAGTCAGAATCCCTTCAGGATAGTATTAGTTCTTGCCAAAATAACTCTGGAAGTTATTTTATTCATATAATTTTAATACTATTTTCTTTTCACTTGAAAATGTTTCTTCTAACCGGTGCACCATTTTAAGAACTACTCACCTAAATCCAGGTCTTCTCTTTTCATCTAGAACCATATGGAGTTTTTTGGTTTTTGTTTTGTTTTTCTTGGCAGCCATATAATTCACTAACCTTTAACAACATTGCATTTTCCCCTCTATAAAGACTGTTCCAGCAACATTTCAAAATATTAATCTCCAGATGATCTCTGTTCCATAACAACTTGATTTGGGTTTCCAAACTGCATTTTCCCCCAAGGGAAAAAATGGATTGTGTCTTCAATTATTTATATGAAGTTATATAAAAACTGTTTTAAAAACATACTCCATTTCAGTTTGAAGTATTTTTAAAGCTAAACAGATATAGTGGAAAGTGTCAAGTTCAGGTATACACCCTTATACAGCACCATCTACATACTGAACAATATCTATCTATCAGAGCTGGGTAAATCCAGAAAAACAGTGTATGCCAACACTCATTCAAATTCTGAACAGCTGTTTACTTGAACCATGTTTGTGCTCTTTTTTGCTTCTCACAAATGCTTGTGCAAATTATTTGTTGTTCCTATGAATGTTTGGAAAAAAAAGAAAAGAAAAGAAAAACAGCCATTCCTCACACACACAGGTTTTTGTGCATGCAACTGCTTATTCTTATATTGCAGGCACACTTTATATCCCCATTTCTTTAAAATTTGGACATGGGGAATTGAACTGCTTTTATTTCACATCCCTTTGTGCTACCTTTTGTTTTCATGCTTCTGCATTTTTGTTGGCAAATTAATCCCTTCGGAGTGCATTGCCATGATTTCTCTAAAGACATTCCTAGGTATATTTAGTATTCTTCTGCAGCCAACAAACCAACTCTGATATTTTGGGCCAAGTGTGTCACCTTCTCTTATCCTGTTAATATGTCCATTCTGCCCACAAAACCTTTTTTATTTTTATTATTTCTGAACATATCAAATTGAAGCACAGTTAAACTGTGGCTGGGTTGGATTAAGCAGAAGGTCTAATGGGTTTAGCCATTATGACTAGTCACACTACATTTTTCACTTGATTTTTAATCCTATTTTTCCTCCCTCTTTGGATGTAGTTTAAGTGAATTGAACATTATGATTTTAGTCAGAATGAAAGCTCTCGAAACTAAATTCCTGCCACTGTACTTCAATCCAATTGTGCAAAGACCACCACTAGGTACAAAAGGTTAGTACATTATCCCATTCAGTGTTCAGGCTTCCTGCAGACTGCTAACAGATGTGCTAATTCTGGTGCAGCTACCTGTCTACTAGGAAGTGGCCTGAAAACACTAGCTCATTTCATACACAATAATAGCGATCAGATGATGATTTCCAGACACCATTTGCTTAGGCCAGTTTCAAAGCTGTAACCTATAGATGAAAGGCTCTAAATTGCACAAGAATTGCTATACTAGATCAGAACAGTTGTCTTTCTCATCCAGTATCCTGCCTCTGAAGGTGAGCAGTAGCAGCTGCTTCAGAAAAAAGTTGCGAGAAACCATGCAGTCAACAATTACCGAATAACTCTGCTGATAGGAGAAGTTTCTACCCAGCCCCATCAAGTAATATTTGGATTATGCCCTGAAGCATGAAGAACTATATCCCTATTCTTTTAAAAGGCCCATTCAGCGTAACTGTCCATAAGCATAGTAGGATTCACAAAGAATTGGTCTCACTGATACTTTGTGGCAATTAATACCGTTGGTTAGTTATGCAATATGGAAAAATCCTAGTATTAGATTTAAATGTGTTGTGTTTCAATTTAGTTGAATCTCTCCCTATCATACAAGAATAAGGCAAGTAGGGGCACTCCCTTTACTTTCTGCATATTAGTCATTATTCTGTAATCTCTATCATGTCCCCGCTTGTTGGTCTCATCCCTAATTAAATAGTCCCAGTCTTTTCTGTCTCTTTTTATACAGAAATCTTTCCACACTGCTAATCATTTTCATCCACTATCTCTAGACTACTGCTGTTTCCATATCTTTTCTGAGATGAGGTTAACCAGACTTGAACATAGTATTCATGGCATGATAATATTTTCAGTATTATTTTCTATACCATTACTTACATATCCTGTTGGGTTGGTTGGTTGGTTTTTGTTTTTGTTTTTTTGACTGATGCCACACACTAAGCGGAGGCTTTCATTGAGCTGTCAGTAGTAGGTCTTTGTCCAACCTGAGCATTTCTCGGCACCTATCAGTTTTCCCTTACCTCCCAGTTTAAATAATTCCCAACCCCTGTCAGTTCTCCATGCCAGTAGTCTTGTCCCACATTATTTAAAATGGAACCCACCCTTTGCTGTATAGGCAACCCCTTTCCCAAAACGTCCCAGTTCCTAATCCGTTGGAACCCCTCTGCTCTATACCATCCATGATTGAGACCCTGGTGTCCCCCTATCTAGTTTCTTCTAGATGTTGAACTCCAAATGGTCCCTTCTGATCTCAGTATCTATGAATCTATTTCAGATTAAGATATACTAAAGAGTTTGATTTAAATTTTCTTCTTTGTAGTCTAAATTTAGCATCCATGCACCCTGTCTTACACCTCCCAATTGGTACTAGTATGTACCACAACCATAGGCTCCTTTTGAATACTCAGCAGACGTTTGCCTAAAGGTCTCATGAGAGCTTGTAATTTTGTATCCAATCACATGTTACTGAATGGTTCTCATTATCACCACATACCCAGCTATTGATATTTTTAATGATCACCAGAGCCAATCAGCATCCCACAGTTGTCACTTCATCTCCTGCATTAAGCTCCCTAGCACTTGAGAAGAACTCAGTCTCCTTTACCTCTAGTGGAAGTTTGGTACTATGTAACTGGGTTTCTCTCTCTCCATTTCAGCTTGATTCCTTTCCTCAGTAGGAGGATAGAGGAAGTCTGTTCTGAGGTAGTTTCTTAGATACCACAGAGATGGGTGCTACTGAACTTAAGACAGGTAGAACGACCTACTCTATAGCATACCCATAGGCAGTCTCTCCTTCACTTAATCAATTCTGGCCTCATGAGACTTTTCTTGGGGTCTCAGGACTCACTCTAGGCCTTATCCTATTCTTGCTGAATTCAATGAGCATATTTTCACTAACTTCACTGGAAGCTAAATTGGGCCCTCTGTCAGCACCTCTTTCTCTCTCTCTGAGGGGCAGAGAGCCTCTCATTTTGAAAAAAGAACAGGAGTACCTGTGGCACCTTAGAGACTAACAAATGTATTTGAGCATCAGCTTTCATGGACTACAGCCCATTTCATCAGATGCATAGAATGTTCTCTGTGTATATATATCATTAAAAATATCAATATCTGGGTATGTGGTGATAATGAGAACCATTCAGTAACATGTGATTGGACACACACACACACAGAACATGAAAAGGTGAAAGTTGCCACACCAACTCTAAGGGACTAATTAATTAAGATGAGCTATTATCAGCAGGAGAAAAAAAAAAACTTTTGTAGTGATAATCAAGATGGCCCATTTCAGACAGTTGACAGGAAGGTGTGAGGATACTTAAACATGGGGAAATAGATTCAATTTGTGTAATGACCCAGCCACTCCCAGTCTCTATTCAAGCCCAAGTTAATGGTATCTAGTTTGCAAATTAATTCCAGTTCAGCAGTTTCTCATTAGAGTCTGTTTTTGAAGCTTTTCTATTGCAAAATTGCCACCCTTTAAGTCTGTTACTGACAGACCAGAGAGGTTGAAGTGTTCTCCTACTGGTTTTTGAATGTTAAGATTCCTGATGTCAGATGTGTGTCCATTTATTCTTTTGTGTAGAGACTGTCCGGTTTGGCCAATGTACATGTCAGAGGGGCATTGCTGGCACATGATGGCATATATCACATTGGTAGATGTGCAGGTGAATGAGCCACTGATGGAGTGGCTGATGTGATTAGGTCCTGTGATGGTGTCACTTGAATAGATGTGTGACAGAGTTGGCATCGGGCTTTGTTGCAAGGATAGGTTCCTGGGTTAGTGTTTTTGTTGTGTGGTTGCTGGTGAGTATTTGCTTCAGGTTTGGGGGCTGTCTGTAAGCGAGGACTGATCTGTCTCCCAAGATCTGTGAGGGATCGTCTTTCAGGATAGGTTGTAGATCTTTGATGATGCACTGGAGAGGTTTTAGTTGGGGGCTGAAAGTGACAGCTAGTGGTGTTCTGTTATTTTCTTTGTTGGGCCTATCCAGTAGTAGGTGACTTCTGGGTACTCTTCTGGCTCTGTCAATCTGTTTTTTTACTTCAGCAGGTGGGTACTGTAGTTTTAAGAATGCTTGATAGAGATCTTGTAGATGTTTGTCTCTGTCTGAGGGATTGGAGAAAATGCGGTTGTATCTTAGAGCTTGGCTGTAGACTGTGGATCGTGTAGTGTGTCCTGGATGGAAGCTGGAGACATGTAGGTAAGTATAGCGGTCAGTAAGTTTCCGGTATAGGGTGGCGTTTATGTGATCATCGCTTATTAGCACAGTAGTCTAGGAAATGGACCGCTTGTGTGGATTGGTCCAGGCTGAGGTTGATGGTGGGATGGAAATTGTTGAAATCATGGTGGAATTCCTCAAGGGCTTCTTTTCCATGGGGCCAGATGATGAAGATGTCATCAATGTAGCGCAAGTAGATTAGGGGTATTAGGGGACGAGAGCTAAGGAAGCGTTGTTCTAAGTCAGCCATAAAAATGTTGGCATACTGTGGGGCCATGTGGGTACCCATAGCAGTGTTGCTAATGTAAAGTTATATATTGTCCCCAAATGTGAAATAGTTGTGGTTGAGGACAAAGTCACAAAGTTCAGCCACCAGGTTTGTTGTGACATTATCAGGGATACTGTTCCTGCTAGCTTGTAGTCCATCTTTGAGTGGAATGTTGGTGTAGAGGGCTTCTACATCCATAGTGGCCAAGATGGTGTTTTCAGGAAGATCACCAATGGATTGTAGTTTCCTCAGGAAGTCAGTGGTGTCTCAAGATAGCTGGGAGTGCTGGTAGCGTAGGGCCTGAGGAGAGAGTCCACATAGACAGACAATCCTGCTGTTAGGGTGCCAACGCCCGAGACGATGGGGTGTCCAGGATTTCCAGGTTTATGGATCTTGGGTAACAAATAGAATACCCCTGGTCAGGGTTCTAGGCATGTGTCTGTACAGATCTGTTCCTGTGCTTTTTCAGGGAATTTCTTGAGCAGATGGTGTAGTTTCTTTTGGTAATCCTCAATGGGATCTGAGGATAATGGCCTGTAGAATGTGGAGTTAGAGAGCTGCCTAGCTGGAATATGAACAAGAGGCTACTAGGCAGCTCTCTAACTCCCACAACTATTTCACATAGTTGACAGACCAGTCCTCACTTACAGACAGCCCCCAAACCTGAAGCAAATACTCACCAGCAACCATACATCACACAAGAAAAACACTAATCCAGGAACCTATCCTTGCAACAAAGCCCGATGCCAACTCTGTCACACATCTATTCAAGTGACACCATCACAGGACCTAATCACATCAGCCACTCCACCAGGGGCTCATTCACCTGCATATCTACCAATGTGATATATGCCGTCATGTGCCAGCAATGCCCCTCTGACATATACATTGGCCAAACCGGACAGTCTCTACACAAAAGAATAAATGGACACACATCTGACATCAGGAATCTTAACATTCAAAAACCAGTAGGAGAACACTTCAACCTCTCTGGTCACTCAGTAACAGACTTAAAGGGTGGCAATTTTGCAACAGAAAAGCTTCAAAAACAGACTCCAATGAGAAACTGCTGAACTGGAATTAATTTGCAAACTAGATACCATTAACTTGGGCTTGAATAGAGACTGGGAGTGGCTGGGTCATTACACAAATTGAATCTATTTCCCCATGTTAAGTATCCTCACACCTTCTTGTCAACTGTCTGAAATGGGCCAAGTTTTTTTTCCTCCTACTGATAGCTCATCTTAATTAATTAGCTTCTTAGAGTTGGTGTGGCAACTTCTACCTTTTCATTTTCTCTCTGTGTGTGTGTGTATATATCTTCTTACGCTATGTTCCATTCTATGCATCTGATGAAGTGGGCTGTAGCCCACGAAAGCTGATGCTCAAATAAATGTGTTAGTCTCTAAGGTGCCACAAGTACTCCTGTTCTTTTTGCGGATACAGACTAACACGGCTGCTATTCTGAAACCTCTCATTTTAAAATGATACAGATGCTTTTTATTTTTATTTAGCCTTTTCCCTCTCACAGAATCTGTATACACTACCTGAATTCCTTTTCCTACCCACCAACCAACCTCTTACACTTTCCTGCTAGTTCACCATGGGAAATGGTGCCTGGAATTTTGTCCCACCTGAGATGCTGTGTCAGCAAACACTTACTGCCATTTTCTGTCACACAAATGGCACATGCTACTTATGCCAGGCTCATCTCGATGACTCTCTCACACTTTTGATTGTAGAAAATCTATTAATTAGGAATGCTGTGTGCCAAAAAAAATTTCTAAGAAGGAAAAAACCCTCACCAGGTTATTTCTTTGATGAATATTATTCTGAAAATAGCTAATGTAGAATATGAAAATTCAATAATTTGATTTGCAGTGGAAATGTTCTTTCTTCTAAGATCTGAAATAAATCACCAAAGGCTTTCAAAGCTGACATTTAATCCATGAATTCAAATCATTTCTAAGATTTATGATCCATTAGAAAGACAGTTTCAATTTCCCTTGCCCTTGCGAGATTTTAATGTATTGCTAGCAGAAAATGCATTTACTCTACATGCTTTTCATAGCAACAATATCATTTATTGATAAGGCTTTTTCAAGTGTTTTTTTTAAAAAAAGATATAGCTGGTTATGTTCTTTTTGATTTGTTTAATCTACAAATAAATGCAAAACAGAGGCTGCACCAACACACAGTTATCATGCAAAAACCTGTTGGATATTATTTCTGCTGAAAAGGGAAATAGCCACAAACAATAAGGATATATCCAATGGAAAATTGGATTTGTACACGATAGAAGATTATACTGACTGATGTATGCACAAGCAAGTTCACATTGACAAAAAGATTAGCCCAGCTCTCACTGACTTAGCCAGAAAAAAGAAAGCTTCTTGTTTGCGGACAATACCTGGTCTTTTAAGTCTCTACCAGGACAACATGCATGTCAATACACAGGGAAACTGGACAAGGAATGAAGTGACTCCACTGAGGCTGGAAAATGTTTCTAACAGCCACTAACAGCGCAACAGGCTGGCCTGGCCTGTAAGAACTGGAGCCTGACACGTTCATTTAGCCCTTCCCATCACACCTGGAATAAGGTGTGGGGTT
This sequence comes from Dermochelys coriacea, assembly GCF_009764565.3. Lineage (NCBI taxonomy): Eukaryota > Metazoa > Chordata > Testudines > Dermochelyidae > Dermochelys > Dermochelys coriacea. The sequence continues at coordinate 202,457,406 of NC_050069.1, forward strand.
TAATTAGCAGAACCAGCTGAGTAGGCAGCAACTGATTACCCTGTAAAGAGTGGCAGGAAGGGGGATGTTCAGGGAAAGAGACAACCCAAATGAAGGGGAGTGAGAGATTATAGAGACTGCTGGGAACGAGTGTCCTCCTGCAGAGAACCTTGAGGCTTCAGGCAGGGAAAAGGCATCAGACGAGGAAGGCCTGGTAGACCCCCGCACTGGGAAAGACTGGGAATAAGGATTTGATGGGGATCTTGAGAATTTTGTTTGGGAATCATCTTGTTATTTTAATAAATCCAGCCCCAAGGAAGGGTGTGGCTGAACCATGCAAAAATTTGCTTTGGTAGTTTGACTTAAGTGGCCTTTTGCTGCAGCAGAGGGAAACTGCGGCTAGGCTGCTGCATAGTGACCTCAGGCCACAAGGAGTGCTTGGGAGAGAACTAGTCCATTCACAAACAGTTATCACTATTGCACATCTGAACCTCAATTTATTTTAAGTTCTCTTACATTCCCCCTCATTCCAATGTCTTGATATACACAGAATTAGTGAAATTAGAGATGGGGAATACTAATTATGCCATCTCGGTCATTTTTGATTGCTCCCTATAGTATACTGTCTGATTAAATATGTTGTCCTTTCTAGTGTTTAAAAAACTCCTGCAAAGGAGCTCCTACCACTTCCTTTAAAAGATTCTTCCATACTCTCTTGGATCTCAGGATAAACAGAACTTTCTGATAGGCAGCCTGCTGCTCTTTCTTGTGCTTAATGTGGAATGTTTATATACAAAGGACTGGGAGATGGTCTAAAGAAATGGGTGTCAGCTATGCAGAGATATGGTGGCTGTGAGCAAGGTGTGATACAGCATGGCCAGAAGGCAGCAGGAGAGTGATCCTATTTGGATCCAGGAAGTGGGTGGGCGAAGCCTTATTCCCTGTAGAGGGAAGAAAGGTTTCTATAAATTAATTAAAAGCACCTGAAGCCAATTAGAGCACCTGAAGCCAATTAGAGCACCTGAAGCCAGTCATCTGATAAAAAACCCCTGCTTCAATCAGCTAGGGGATAGCTGGTGCAGAGTGGTTTGGAGTTGGAGTGGAGAGCAGTTTTGAGGAGTTGAAGTAGAGGAGAGTTTGTAGAAGTGCCGTGACTGACTAGAAGACCAAGGCCCTAGGTAAAGAGACACCTAGCTTGTGCAGAGAGAGGGCAGAAAGCCCCACAAGCTGAAGAGCAGGAGAGGGAAGTAGCCCAGGGGAAGGAAGCACTAGTTCAAGTGGTTTGCCACTATCCCTAGGGCTCCTGGGCTGGGACCCAGAGTAGAGGGCAGGCCTGGGTCCCTCCCTCTCCACTACCCTTCTCTGGGTTACTAAAAGGACAGTAGATACCCTAGTTCAGGGGCAGGAAACTGTACCCTGAACACCGCCCCCTCACCACCACCACAAGAAGAGGAAGTGCAGGACCTATCATAATCATGCCAGCAATTTGCCACAAAGGCAAATAAGAGAACAGGAACCTTACTAGGTCAGAATCTCCTCAAGTCACACCAGTGCAACCACACAGCCCGCCAGATCCTAGTTTGTTTTTCCTAGTTAGTCAACTGCACCTCTAGACCTTTAACCCTTGAGGAAACACTTGACTAGTGAACAGAGCTCAGTTTCCTAGGGAGACATCATACTGAGGTTATACTTACAGCAAGTCTCTGAAGAATGGCACTCTGTCTTCAGGTAGTCTACTTTAATATATTTATCCAGGAGGACACATATAGATCTAAAGTCCTCTTGCCCTTTGTCCTTTCAACAGTTACAGCGATCCTGTAGAATGAAAGTACAGTACATAAAAAAGAATCAGGCTTTCTCTGAGGATCTGATATAAGGAGTCAGGTCTTTCAACCACCGGTGTGACTGATATAGCCAAAGCTTACAGACTTCCAGCATGCCTTCACTAATTGGGACAATTATTTTTATCACTTGCCTCCATTCTAAAATAACAAAAAGCTTATGCAGTTTTTCCTAAAATCAAAGGAAAGGAGTTATCCAGATAAATACTATATCCTCTGGGATCATCCAGGTAAGAGGCAGAACTGATGAGAACAAAATCATCTAGCAGAATAAAGGATTTGGAGTCAGGAACACACCTGGCCTCAAAAGCTATAAGGAGGAAGCATTCTGACCTGGCATTTCAGAACACAAGCAGCAATAGAAGGCCAAGGCTACAAAGGCAGCCTTGAACCAGGAGACCAAGTATGAGAAGGAGCAAATCTATAGAGAGAAAAGGAGTACTTGTGGCACCTTAGAGACTAACAAATTTATTTGAGCATAAGCTTTTGTGAGCTACAGCTCACTTCATCGGATGCATGCAGTGGAAAATACAGTGGGGAGATTTTATATACACAGAGAACATGAAACAATGGGTGTTACCAACACACTGTAATGAGAGTGATCAGGTAAGGTGAGTTATTACCAGCAGGACAGAGAAAAAACCGCCTTTTGTAGTGATAATCAAGGTTGGCCATTTCCAGCAGTTGACAAGAACGTGTGAGGAACAGTATGTGGTGGGGGGGGGGAAAATAAACTTGGGGAAATAGTTTTACTTTGTGTAATGACACATTCACTCCCAGTGTTTATTCAAGCCTAATGTAATGGTGTCCAGTTTGCAAATTAATTCCAATTCAGCAGTCTCTCATTGGAGTCTGTTTTTGAAGTTGTTTTTTTGTTGAAGAATTGCCACTTTTAGGTCTGTAATCGAGTGACCAGAGAGATAGAAGTGTTCTCCGACTGGTTTTTGAATGTTATAATTCCTGACGTCTGATTTGTGTCCATTTATTCTTTTACATAGAGACTGTGGTCACTCGATTACACCCATTGTTTCATGTTCTCTGTGTATATAAAGTCTCCCCACTGTATTTTCCACTGCATGCATCCAACGAAGTGAACTGTAGCTCACGAAAACTTATGCTCAAATAAATTTGTTAGTCTCTAAGGTGCCACAAGTACTCCTTTTCTTTTTGCGGATACAGACTAACACGGCTGCTACTCTGAAACCTGTCTATAGAGAGGGAAATCTAGGAGAACTGACAAGAGGCTTCTCTTAGTTGAACAACCTATTGGAAAGAGACCTCCAGTTATGTCTTTATTAATTCATGATGCCGTTGGATCTGAGGACTTCATTCTGGAATGGAAAAGGAAGATGGTTAAATTCCCTCCAGGAATAACACCTAGTCGGCTAACAACTGGAACTATTTGAATCCAAAGATACTTACGAGCCCCAGAATCCCCATTGGTCTGATTAAATGCCTCTTATGTCCTCAAATCACAGTCTATTTACTAGATCCAAGAAAACTGAATGGCAGTGGCATATGCCTGTATTTGGACCTCCCCTTATTCAGAAATGGGACTGCTTCTGTCTTACCTGACTGAGTGCTTCTTCACCTCACTCCCACTAACATTTGCTGAGCTGCTTCCTTGAGCACAGAAGATTAAGGAACCAGCTGCTACTGGCATTAAGATCCACACCTGGGCTACGTTCGTTCTCCCTTAACTTGAGTTATAAAAGCCATACGGACTGAGCAACCAGTAAGAGAGTGCTGCTCATCAGGAATATCAGGCAGGAAATATATTGATAAAGTATTGATATCTAATAATTCTTGAACCTCAATCCACCGCTCTGAGGAACTAGAAGGCATTCTGATGTCCAGAGTCAATACACAGTTGACTTTAAACTATTCTGTGACCACAACAGCTACTGAAAATAGAGGAACTCAATCAAATCGGCTAAGGAGACAGGGTCATTTATAATTGCATTCTGGGACGTTCGGATTCAAGGGTGATGAATGTGTGCCTTCAAACACTGGCATTGCTTTCAGTTGTTCCAAATTTTCTGAAGCACAACATACAATCTCCTACAATGGTGATATGCTAAGGGGATGTATAGAAACAGCAATAAAAATAACATAGCTAATTGATCATTTCTTATTTATTAAAATCTTTATTGAGTAATATCCATTTCCAGTTAAACCATTTTAGGGTAGCATGTCCATCTAAGTTTAGCCTTTTTACCATTCCTAGGCAGAACTGTATTGATATTGGAGAACAATTGCTCTGCCAGAAATAATGGGAATTCTAGAGATTTTACTCAGGCCTTGGATGCTGCAATTTCGTTTCACCATCAAAAAGTGGTAAGTGTTATGTCTCCAGGGGAGACTAATTTGGGATGCTGGATGCGGTACTCTTATTAATGATAATAATGGTCTTGGTGATATGCCCTCTGTGTGAAGTTTTCTATTAAGGCATAATGAGATCATTGATCAATCAAAAAGGTTCCAAACAACATATAAGATTTTTTTTTAAATTATCTGTGTTTGAGGCATCTGCAGAAATTTCACATTTCTTCTGGAAAAAAACCAGCCTTTTCTCTAGACCTTCACTTAAGTTAAAAAGCTTTCCCTCACTGCCTCAGAACAGGTTTCCCACCTTTTATGTGATACCAAAGGGTTTTTAAAACAATTTATTCTCAAACAGTCCTAGATGTTGCCTCTCTGAGGTGCCAAATTGTATGTTTTTCCCTTTTGTCTCAATTCTTCTTGCTAGTTTAATTTCACTTTTACATTTTTTTCCTAGAATATCCAGTGACTCCTTCAGGGCTAAGGGCTACATGGTGTAGTTGATTAGTGTAGGCATAATTCAAAGAGTATATGTTAGCAGGTCCTCAATTAAATAAACATCTAAGACCTTCCTTCCAACATAACATATATATATAATGATTTAGATTAACTTTGATACGTACATTACTATGGATGAGTACAAATAATTTCCCCATTGCTGAACTAAACCTTTTCATAGTTCAGATCAGGGGGCCAATTCCTGAGGGTCTTAATCAGGTCTTACATATCTTTACTCAGCAAAACTAGCAGTGAAGTCAGTGGTAGTTTTCTTGTGTAAGGAATGAATAAAAACTGAGTACTCAACCGGTAACACTACATATTACAGTATTTCTCCCAATGTCATTAAAAAGCCAATATATCCATAGGTTTCTTTACTGGACAGCCATCCAGCCTTCCCTATTGCCTGGTTCAGGAAATGGAGGGACTGTGCAGGAAATCTGTCCAGGGTGTAGTCAGGAATGGAAAGACAAGAGGAGAAAGTCTGTACATGCAAAGACAAGAGGGGAAAGTCTGTCTCTCCGATGAGCAGGAGAGTATTTTTTGAACTAGGCTGGTTGGAAGGGGTTACCATAGGTTTGTGGGTTCAAATAAACTTCCAGATTTCAGAATAATTTCTAATAAGTATCATACCCCCTCTACATTTTCCCTAGCATAAATAGACCCTCTGCCTTGCCCCCGACTTCTAATAGAGGTTGATGATCCCCATAGCAAAGTCCATCAGTGATTGGTTTTGCATTCTGCTGTTGGCGATTCTCATATGGTCTGGTTCTTTCTGGACTCAAAGGCATTATTCTGAGGTGAGCACAAAACAGAAAACTTCAGAACATGCAAGATTTCAGCACTGGCCTAACAGAGAATGTATAAGGCCTGACAATGAACTCCACAGTACTACAGGGCAGTGAAATGGAGAGTAAGGGAAGTCTACGTAACCTGCTATGGCTTGTGGGTAAGGACAGGGCCTGTCGATATCCACTGAGGTAGGGTGGTTATAGTGCTTGTTGGAAGACAGGGAAACAGAAGGATGGGGAACATGAAGAATTGGGGACAAAGCCAGAACTTACTGGTGAAGACAAAAGTCCAAGAGCATCTCTGAAAGGGAGGTCACAAGATAATGCTGTCTGCAGAAACAAAGGAAAGATTGAGGACTGTACAGTAGGAGAACTTACGGACATCATCCCCTACATTTTCAAAGTGATTCATGGGGGATATAAGCCAGGTGAATCCTGAGATTCCAATGGGAATTGTCTAGGTAAAACCATAAGCAGCAGTGAAAATGTGGACATACAAGACCCACGTTGTGCCATGAAGAGACTGGCATCTTTACTGCTTGGCTGAGAGATGATATCACAGTATAACTGTTACAGGGTTGTTAAGAGGAAAATCCGAAAAAGGACTTTGAACATAATTCAGGGGTCAGGTAAAATAAGGTAGGGAGGAAATTCCTTTGAGATTATATGGTGGAATAGCTGTCTGCAGGCCCATAAGAGTTGCATCTTGAATCTGAGTTCATAGGCAAGAACATGTGTTAGACAGACACAGTAAACCTCCCCACAGCACATGGTATTCCTTGCTTTCTCTGATGCTTGAGAAGTGTAATTCTGTCCAGGGAATTTGTGATTTGTCATAATGGGATTTGGCCAACATTTTAAAAAAATGGATGCCTCGAGGTTAGGCTCCTAAATCCATATTTAGCACCCAAATAAGGAGTCTCACTTTCAAAATTGGTAAGTACCCAGCAACTGCTATCTAAAAAACAAACAAAAAAAACTCTTGGAAAATGTTAACCATTATTCAGGGTTCTTTCTTAGGATCCTGATCTCACTTGTTCTGCTGTAAATCTGGAATAACTCTTATGATTTGTTTCAGAGAAGCAGCCGTGTTAGTCGGTATTCACAAAAAGAAAAGGAGTACTTGTGGCACCTTAGAGACTAACAAATTTATCTGAGCATAAGCTCAATAAATAAGCAAACATCCGATGAAGTGAGCTGTAGCTCACGAAAGCTTATGCTCAAGTAAATTTATTAGTCTCTAAGGTTCCACAAGTACTCCTTTTCTTCTTATTATTTGATTAGAGTTACTCGAGTTTTACACCAGTCTCAGTGAAATCAGAATCTGGCCTTTCAATATTATAGATGAAAGAGCTGAAATTTTGGAAAAAAAATAAAAAATACCAAATACACTGGTTGAGTGGGGAAGATCCATGTAGCCTTTGACTACTGCAGATGCACAAACAATGAAAAACAAACAGAGGTTAAATAGGGGACTCATTTAAATTCTCTTTTGCTCTATTTCATCTCTTTTGCTGTTTTGCATTTAAATATTTGAACTGCAGCATTACAGCATCAATACAAATAATCAAAAAAAACCCAAACCAGTGTGCTGGAAAGCATTCCCTGTAATGTATTCATTAGACCAGAATATCCACAGTCAATGTGTCTTTAATTTGTGATTATGATTATGAAAGCAGGCTTCTATTTGTGAACAGAATCCAAGCTTATTGTCAATGTGTCCTTTGAAAGGGGAAAGTGAATGTCAGTGTGCAGAAACTGTTTTTTCCTCTGAAACTGTGCAGTGTCTAAGAATCAGTTAATAAAATGTGCACACCCTGTCCTGTTTTTGTGTTGAATGGATCTGAAGGAAAGTGGTCAGATTAAAAGAGTGCAAAAAAAAAAAAAAGAAGCAACAAAAGGTGAGTCACAGAAAGCCTGGGGTTGTTTTCTTTTCTGTGCAACTCAGGAAGAGAGAGAGACATTTAACATGGAATACACTGGAGAAGAAGGGTCAGCTTGAGAGTTGGGGTTACTAGACAATCATTTGCTTCTTGAAATTCATAGCCTGTTCCCTTGTTGTACTGCTACCCATTGCCGGTGAAGGGAATTGCAAAGCTTTATATGAGAGATACCTATCAAAGTAACACATGTCCTGGGTTTCTTCCTAACAAGGCTTTCCAGCTTGGAGGTATTAGTCTAGATTTGTCTTGCATTGGTGATTGATTTATTGTTTGTGGAAGCAAGTCAATATATCTTTCTGTATGATCATTACTGACCCAACCATATTGCTCAGATTTTTTTAATGCATTGAATTAGAGCAATGCTGTTGAAAAATCTTTTTCTTTGATTAACTAATTATTGGTTAGCTTTAAAATGTAGTGCAATAAAAACATCCTTTATCTTCCACACCCAGGCAGTCTGAGGCCCTGGTGAGGAAGAATGTTTACCATAAGTAGGTCTAAAATAACAATAAATGATAGAAAAGGAAAGAACTTGATAGCATTTTTTTAAACAGCTATATCACTTTCAAGTCAGACTAAATATGTCTGTCCTTTTCCTCTGGCCGCAGCAAAAGAGAATTCCACAGACTTTCATGGGACGTGATGGCAGGAAGCACAGACAGAAAAAATCCTGAAAGTGAGAGGTGTGTTAGAGCTGAAATAGCTGCCACCTTCTGGCCAAAATGCTTAACACAGATATAAACCACGCTGCTCTTATATATATTTATATATATTTTTAGATGGAGACAAGCCAGTTTAGATACAATATTAATCAGCACCGAATCAAACTTTTTTTGAGGCTCAGATAAAGTACAATTAATATTTCCCTTTATTTTTCCGGACTTCAGCCAGCCAAGGTTAGAAGCAGCATTACTAAAATACTGCAAGAAAGGCTGCTTTTACTATATTTACACCCTGACAAGCCAAGAAATACCCCATCAATCTATAGAGGACCTATTCTTGGAAGATTTCCAACTTGACTTTGCAAATATGTGAAAAAACCTGAAGAGGAATCCAAAGATTTCAGTGCTTATCTGTGTAAGTCCCAGAGCTAGAGGGCTTATAGGGATGGAACTCTCTGCTCCCTCTATAGGGGAAAAGGGGGCTCTAGCCAATCTCATTTAAATTTTCAGAGTTGCTTACCCATAGTTCCCTCTACTGTGTTTTGTTGTTTGTTGATATTTGCCTATGTTCTGCTTGTATACATGATAAGCGATTGTTACTGTGATTGTACTCATGGAAGGGCATGATATACCATGGAGTGAGTGGGGACTCTGAGGTGAGAGATAATGGACATTGATTTCCAAAGAGGATTCACTCTCAGCTGGAGAATAGAAGAGTCTAACCAGAAGCTCATTCCCAGTAAGCAGCGACTCTATCCTATTTTGCTCTGGAAATTCTGGACATGTATGGCGTGATTCAGTAAGGCCTGACTGGACCAGCAGCAGCAGCACAAAGCTGACTTCACAGTGCCCCAATAGATGGTGGCACTGCACGAGGACTGACCAGACCAGTGGCGGAGGGCTGATGTTACAGAACTGGACTAGATAGTTGCACCTCAGAGTGGAACCTAGTGGTGTGGATTTCTCTGCACTCGAGCAGACAGGCTGAGGAGAGCCACTTCCTGACGTCCCCTGAATCTAAATGGACATGTCTGGGGTGGGGGGATTAGGAGGGTAGCAATGACTTGTTACTAGGACACCTGAACCTCAATAAATGGAACAATTAATACTTAAACTGCAGGGCTGGCCATGGTCCTGACACGGATTAGGATTTGCTCATTTTATTGTATGTAAATAAATGTTTATCATGTTTCTTTTGTTTGCTTTTTCCCCTTTCCCCAAATAAAAGGTACTTGTGATTTCATACTCCAAAGGACTCCTAAATGCTTGTGAGTGGTGAAGTATCTCCTGCAAAGGTGACAAGGAAATTATATATTAACTTTCCAGAGCCACAAATGGGAGCACAGTTCTGGGTGGGGTCTTCAAACCATTGTTTTTTTGACTTTTTTTTGCCACTCTAGACAGACTGAACCTGGCTTTCATTGCCGCCATTGGCACCTAATAGAAGCAAGCAAGTGAACCTTTAGATATTTGGTGGTGTTGCCTTCATTCTTTAATGACTGGAAATGGGTTCTGTGTCATGCAATATCAGCCCACTATCAGGTCTGATACTGCAGTGTCGTACCCACCATGCCATCTCAGTGAAGGTGATGAGGAGAATGTATATCTAAAACCTACAGTTCCACAAAAAAGAAAAAACTTCTATTTAGTGAACCTGGACATTCTACAGTGCCTCAGGGGATCTATAGATCATTGCACATGTCTGTTTCACAGAAAGTTCAACAAGTGAAAGCAAACTCTATTGGATCTGGAGATTTTTCAAGGCATGAGAGCTCTATGACTAGGAAAGACAAACACAACCGCAACTGCCCACAGATCACAGTGGCCCAGTGACAGAAACACCAAAACTAGATTAGTGAGACAGATTCAACTGGGTAAGGAAGAAGAATTACAAGTAGAAAGGATGTAGGGTCTAATTTTCAGACACCCTTAAAACCTGCCTCCAAGTTATAAATGCAAAATTGTGCATGTAAATTGATGACTGCACATGCACAAAAAAGAGGAAGTATATTGTATATGCGATACTGGCACCCAAGATGAAAAATGTAGCCCTTAGGTGTGTGAAAAGAGACATTCTGATTTGTATATTGAATACTTAAGGTTATGGAAAGCATATTTTATTTATTTTAATTTACACACATAAATAGATAAGTGCCCACCCATGGCATTTGAGCTCTTTTCAGGTTTAGAAATACAGAGGAATAATGATACAGCACTCACAACTAGAAAATTATGGAAGAATCATAGTCTTCTGCCAAGAATACAAAAATTTAGGTCTCACTCCTGATGCGATAAGACAATTCTGAACTGAGAAGGAAATTTACCTCCTAAAACTGCAATACAATTATAGGAGCAAGAAATACTTAAATAAGAATGAAATACAATTCTCATGTGTAGAGAAAAATGCATTTTGATTACTTTAACCATTAAACTGTGTGCAGTCACCCCACAGTCTTCCCATGAGCACCATAAAAGTTCACTGCTGCTAAGAGTTAAGTGTACATTTAGAGCACAGATAATTTCTATAGACATTTCTGCCTTTTTTTAACCTTGCGCCTTAATTTCCATAAGAATCAACAGCTCTCTGCAAAGTTAATAAGCACTAAAAACATTAATGAGCCATGTTAACAGGCAATATTGACACTATCAGTGCTTGACACCCCTATATCTGTGGGTAATCTGGTAACTAGACAACTGAAAAAGGAATGTGGCATTGATGTGTAAATTAGAGACACAGAGGCATTATCTGGGATGAGTTCCCAAAGTATCTACTTTTAAATCCTCTTTCCTGATTACATATAAACAAAATAGCAATGTATCATGCAAACAGTACCCAGAAATCACCTACTACAGGACAGGCCCAACAAAGAAAATAACAAACGCCACTAGCTGTCACCTTCAGCCCCCAACTAAAACCTCTCCAGTGCATCATCAAAGATCTACAATCTATCCTGAAAGATGATCCCGCACAGATCTTGGGAGACAGATCAGTCCTCGCTTACAAACAGCCCCCCAACCTAAAGCAAATACTCACCACACAACAAAAACACCAACCCAGGAACCAAATCCTGCAACAAACCCCGGTGCCAAATCTGTCCATATATCTATTCAAGGGACATCATCATAGGACCTAACCACATCAGCCACACCATCAGGGGCTCATTCACCTGCATGTCTACCAATGTGATATATGCCATCATGTGCCAGCAATGCCCCTCTGCCATGTACATTGGCCAAACCAGACAGTCTCTACGCAAAAGAATAAATGGACACAAATCTGACATCAGGAATTATAACATTCAAAAACAAGGAGAATACTTCAGTCTCCCTGGTCACTCAATAACATACCTAAAAGTGGCAATTCTTCAACCAAAAAACTTCAAAAACAAACTCCAACGTGAAACTGCAGAACTGGAATTAATTTGCAAACTGGACACTATCACATTAGGCCTGAAAAAAGACTGGGAGTGGTTGGGTCATTACAAAACCTAAACCTAATTTCCCCTATACTAATTCCCCCCTATTGTTACTCACACCTTCTTGGTCAACTGTTTGAAATGGGCCACTCTCATTACCACTACAAAAGCTATTTTTCCTCCCTTGGTATCCTACTGTTCATTGAATTGTCTCATTAGACTGACCTCACACTTGGTAAGGCAACTCCCATCTTTTCATGTATTTATACCTGCTCCTGTATTTTCCACTCCATGCATCTGATGAAGTGGGTTCTAGCCCATGAAAGCTTATGCCCAAATCAATTTGTTAGTCTCTAAGGTACCACAAGGACTCCTCGTTGTTTTTGCTGATACAGACTAACACGGCTACCACTCTGAAACCTGTCAGCATAGCTCTTGTAACTATGGAATATCTATTACATGTTCACAGAATTTTGAAAGTCCGTCTGCCCTACCTTTTTTCTTTAAAGCATTCACAATGATGTAGACCATCTTGCCGTAAGACAGACTGCAGCTAACTTTCCATTGTAAGCCTGATTTTAATTCCCATACTGTCTTCACCAAAACAAAACAAAAAGTTTCTGAAATTTCCCAGGTTTGATCTTCTGCTAGGCAGAATTTCCTGGTAAGTTTAGGGTTAATAATAATAATTAATAATTAATAATGAGGTGGTTTCACTTCCTTATTTTTCATAACCTTTGTATGTTTCATCATAACTCCCAAAGAGCATGGTCTAGATTACATATTTATTTTAATCTGTTGGTTTTGGTGAGAACTGACATCTTTGACTAGTCTGAGGGACTGAGGGTTAGTTATCAAGTTATTAAAAGCAGTTTATTCATACATTAGGAAATCTGTGGGTATTTTCAGTCTCAATATTGCCTCTCACAGAGCCTAGGGCCTCCTCACCAACCTGATAGAACTATAACTCTTCTGTCAGTTGATGTTGGCAGTGGCAAGGGCCCGGTTCAATATATCTCCCATCCCTCTTGACAAATAAATAAACCGGGAAAACTAAATGCACCTTCCCTAAATTACCTTAACAGACAATGCTTCCCTACTCCCAAGCAGTGAGACTATATATGAAGTAATGAAACTTTATTAGGGAAAAGGGAACACAGCAACAATATATCAATCTGAATAACAAATAAAACATTTCCCCATACTAACTCTGGCAGTAGTCTATTAACTCAGTTCCCCAGCCGCTTGTGTGAATGTCCAATAAGTGAATGTTCTTTTACCACATCCCTTCGACATCCCTATTGACAGGATTACTGGCCTAGTGAATAGAGGGAAGCTGTAGATGTGATATATCTTCATTTTAGTAAAGCTTTTGACAAAGTCCCACATGACATTCTCTTAAGCAAACTAGGGAAAAATGGTCTAGATGAAATTACTATAAAGTGGTATGCAACTGATTGAAAGAATGTACTCAAAGACTTAATGGTTCACTGTCAAACCTGGGGGACATATCTAGTGGGATCCCACAGGAGTCTGTCCTGGGTCCAATGCTATTCAATATTTTCATTAATAACTTGGATAATGGAGTAGAGAGTATACTTACAAAATTTGTGGATGACGCCAAGATGGGAGGAGTTGCAGGTACTTTGGAGGGCAGGATTAGTATTCAAAATGGTCTAAAATTAATCAGATGAAATTCAGTATAGATAAATTCAAAGTACTGCATTTAGAAATCAAAATCAAATGCACAGCTACAAAATGGGAAAAACTGGGTAGGCAGTAGTACTGCTGAAAAAGATCTGGAGATTATAGGGATCACAAATCGAATAAGAGTTAACAATGTGATGCAATTTTGAAAAAAGCTAAATCATTCTGGGGTGTATTAACAGGAGTGTCATATGTAAAACCTGGGGAGTAACTGTCCCACTCTGCTCAGCACTGGTGAGGCATCAGCTGAAGTACTGTGTCCAGTTCTGAGTTCCACACTTTAGGAAAGATGTGGCTAAATTGTAGAGAGTCCCAAGTAGAGCAACAAAAATGATGAAAGTTTTTGAAAACCTGACCTATGAGGAAAAGTTAAAAAAATTGGGCATGTTTAATCTTGAGAAAAGATGACTGAGGGGGGAACCTGACAATAGTCTTTAAATATATGAAGGTCTTATATAAAGAAGGTAGTGATCAATTGTTCTCCATGTCCACTAAAGGTAGGACAATAAGTAATCAGCTTAATCTGCAGCAAGGAAGATTTAGGTTAGATATTAGGAAAAATTTTCCAACTATAAGGATAGTTAAGGACTAGAATAGATTTCCAAATGTACTTGTGGAATACCCCTATTGTTAAGAACAAGTTAGACAAACACCTACAGAGATAGTCTTGATATACTTGGTTCTGCCTCAGCTCAGCGGTATGGTTGATGACCTTTCAAGATCCCTTCCAGACCACATTTCTATGATTCTATGTACTGTGAGTAGCCTCACCTACTTCAATGGGACCAAAAGTTGGGCAAGTGTATAAACCTTTTCAGGATGTAGGCCTGAAATAAACTTTAACTTATTTATATTATTGCTATGCAGTTAGGTCCTGGTCCTGCAATACATTCTGTCCCTTGAACCCATGCTTTCTATTTATCATTCCAAATATTATTTATGTATATAGTACCAGAACTGTGCTAGGGAGATTAGAGGGGATTAATTTGAGGACAAATCCTCAAAAAGACCCAAACACCTTAAAATTAGGGTTATAATAATAATAATAATAATCCAAAGAAAATATTTTACATTCAACAAACTTCAGCCTCTTTTCCTTCTTTGTCCACTAGAAGTTTAAAATTTTTTTATATTATTTGTTATTCGGAGTTTGACAAATAAATTTTGAACCCTAGATTGTTAATATGAGGCTTGTTACATATGTTTGAAATTCAAACTCTGAGGATTAGCTTTCATTGAATGCACAGGTCACAGGGCATTGATTCTAATTAACTATTAGATGAGCAAAATTCTTAGAAACAGGTTTCTGGTGAGATCACTCAGGTGTAGACATTCACTAATTAATAGTCACTTAAAATGTATTGTTTCTGAACCTTCCGAAATACTCTCATGCGAGAATATTGATGGACAGCATACAAAAGGGACCAGAACACAGCCAACATGAATTTTAATTCTGATTGGCGTGAATAGCCACCAAAAATGGAGATATTTATGTAGCACTGCTTACAATACAAGGCCCAATTCTTCATCAGGATCAAGTAGTATCTGGGCAACAGGACTCCACACGGATGGTAGCATATCCTGATGCAGACAATCTATACATGAAGGATGAAGATGGGACTGAGGAGTGATGCTGAGCACATCTTGTTAGTTTAAGTTTCCTTTTGGCATGTTTGGAGATTTTAGTCAACTATCTTTAGGGCTAGTCCTCTCCTCACAGAAACATTAGGACTTCTTTGAAGGGAAGACTAGCTTGGCTCCTACCTTTCTACTCACCTCACCATATTATGATTGTCTACATTCTAACTCACCTTTTGTATCTTATTCCCAAATGTTATGAAAAGCAAAGAGGAGGGAAATGACCATATATAATGCC
Organism: Dermochelys coriacea; assembly: GCF_009764565.3. Classification (NCBI taxonomy): domain Eukaryota; kingdom Metazoa; phylum Chordata; order Testudines; family Dermochelyidae; genus Dermochelys; species Dermochelys coriacea. The sequence continues at coordinate 202,472,441 of NC_050069.1, forward strand.
AGTGGAGTACAGTAGAGAGAAAGAGCCATTGTTATAGTAACCTTTGAAGTTACCTCAGTGTGCCTTGAGAATTCACATTCCTTCCAGCAAGGTGAATGATTTAGCCCTGGTCTACACTAGGAGTTGAGGTCGAATTTAGCAGCGTTAAATCGATTTAACCTGCACCCGTCCACACAACGAAGCCCTTTTTTTCGACTTAAAGGGCTCTTAAAATTGATTTCCTTACTCCACCCCCGACAAGGGAATTAGCACTGAAATCGGCCTTGCTGGGTCGAATTTGGGGTACTGTGGACACAATTAGATGGTATTGGCCTCCGGGAGCTATCCCAGAGTGCTCCATTGTGACTGCTCTGGACAGCACTCTCAACTCAGATGCACTAGCCAGGTAGACAGGAAAAGACCCATGAACTTTTGAATTTCAATTTCCTGTTTGGCCAGCATGGCAAGCTGCAGGTGACCATGCAGAGCTCATCAGCAGAGGTAACCATGCAGAGCTCATCAGCAGAGGTGACCAGAATTGCAAAAGAGCTCCAGCATGGACCAAACGGGAGGTACGGGATCTGATCGCTGTATGGGGAGAGGAATCCGTGCTATCAGAACTATGTTCCAGTTTTCGAAATGCCAAAACATTTGTCAAAATCTCTCAGGGCATGAAGGACAGAGGCCATAACAGGGACCTGAAGCAGTGCCGGGTGAAACTTAAGGAGCTGAGGCAAACCTACCAGAAAATCAGAGAGGCGAACAGCCGCCCCGGGTCAGAGACCAAAACTTCTACGATGAGCTGCATGCCATTTTAGGGGGTTCAGCCACCACTACCCCAGCCATGTTGTTTGACTCCTTCAATGGAGATGGAGGCAACACAGAAGCAGGTTTTGGGGACGAGGAAGATGTTGATGATGAGGTTGTAGATAGCTCACAGCAAGCAAGAGGAGAAACCGGTTTTCCCGACAGCCAGGAACTGTTTCTCACCCTGGACCTGGAGCCAGTACCCCCCAAACCCACCCAAGGCTGCCTCCTGGACCTGCCAGGCAGAGAAGGGACCTCAGGTGAATGTACCTTTTTAAAATAGTATACATGTTTTAAAAGCAAGCATGTTTAATGCTTAATTTGCCCTGGCATTCGCGGCTCTCCTGGATGTACTCCCAAAGCCTTTGCAAAAGGTTTCTGGGGAGGGCAGCCTTATTCCGTCCACCATGGTAACACACTTTACCACTCGTAAAGCACGTACTGGGGAATCATTGTAGAACAAAGCATTGCAGTGTATGTTTGCTGGCGTTCAAACAACATCCGTTGTTTATCTCTCTGTGTTATCCTCAGGAGAGTGATATCATTCATGGTCACCTGGTTGAAATAGGGTGCTTTTCTTAAGGGGACGTTCAGAGGTGCCCATTCCTGCTGGGCTGTTTGCCTGTTGCTGAACAGAAATGTTCCCTGCTGTTAGCCACGCGGAGGGTGGAAGGGCTAAGCACGTGCTGGGGGAGGCAAAATGCGACCTTGGAACGAAAGCACATATGCTATGTATGTAATGTTAACAGCAAGGTTCACCATGAAAGAGTGTACCCATTCTTCTATAAAATGTGTCTTTTTAAATATCACTGTCCCTCTTTTTTTCTCCACCAGCTGCATGTGTTTCAAGGATCGCAGGATCTTCTCCTTCCCAGAGGCTAGCGAAGATTAGAAGGCGAAAAAAAACGCACTCGCGATGAAATGTTCTCTGAGCTCATGCTGTCCTCCCACACTAACAAAACACAGATGAATGCATGGAGGCAGACAATGTCAGAGTGCAGGAAAGCACAAAATGACTGGGAGGAGAGGTGGCGGGCTGAAGAGAGTAAGTGGCAGGCTGAAGAGAGGGCTGAAGCTGAAAGGTGGTGGCAGCGCGATGAGAGGAGGCAGGATTTAATGCTGAGGCTGCTGGAGGATCAAACTAATATGCTCCAGCGTATGGTTGAGCTGCAGGAAAGGCAGCAGGAGCACAGACCACCACTACAGCCCCTGTGTAACCAATCGCCCTCCTCCCCAAGTTCCATAGCCTCCTCACTCAGAAGCCCAAGAACGCGGTGGGGGAGCTCTGGCCACCCAGCCACTCCACCCCTGAGGATTTCCCAAGCAACAGAAGGCTGGCATTCAATAAGTTTTAAAATTTTAAACTTTTAAAGTGCTGTGTGGCCTTGTCCTTCCCTCCTCCACCACTCCTCCTGGTGCTTCTCTCCTCCACCACCCCTCCTGGGCTACCTTGGTAGTTATTCCCCTATTTGTGTGATGAATAAATAAAGAATGTATGAATGTGAAGCAACAATGACTTTATTGCCTCTGCAAGCAGTGATCGAAGGGATGAGGGGGGTGCTTAGCTTACAGGAAAGTAGAGTGAAACCAAGGAGCGGGGTGTGGGGCGGTTTCCATCAAGGAGAAACAAACAGAACTTTCACACTGTAGCCTGGCCAGTCATGAAACTGGTTTTCAGAGCTTCTCTGATGCGCTCCGTGCTGTCCTGTGCTCTTCTAACTGCCCTGGTGTCTGGCTGTGCATAACCAGCAGCCAGGCGATTTGCCTCAACCTCCCACCCCACCATAAACGTCTCCCCCTCACTCTCACAGATATCATGGAGCGCACAGCAAGCAGTAATAACAGTGGGAATATTGGTTTCGCTGAGGTCTAACCGAGTCAGTAAACTGCCCCAGCACGCTTTTAAATGTCCAAATGCACATTCTACCATCATTCTGCACTTGCTCAGCCTGTAGTTGAACAGCTCCTGACTACTCTCCAGGCTGCCTGTGTATAGCTTCATGTGCCATGGCATTAAGGGGTAGGCTGGGTCCCCAAGGATAACTATAGGATAACCCAACAGTTATTTTCTGGTCTGGAAAGTAAGTCCCTTCCTGCAGCTTTTGAAACAGACCAGAGTTCCTGAAGATGCGAGGGTCATGTACCTTTCCTGGCCATCCCACGTTGATGTTGGTGAAACGTCCCTTGTGATCCACCAGTGCTTGCAGCACCATTGAAAAGTATCCCTTGCAGTTTATGTACTCGCTGGCTTGGTGCTCCAGTGCCAAGATAGGGATATGCGTTCCGTCTATGACCCCACCACACAGTTAGGGAATCCCATGGCAGCAAAGCCATCCACTATGACCTGCACATTTCCCAGAGTCATTACCCTTGATATCAGCAGATCTTTGATTGTATTGGCTACTTTGCATCACAGCAGCCCCCACAGTAGATTTGCCCACTCCAAATTGATTCCCGACTGACCGGTAGCTGTCTGGCATTGCAAGCTTCCACAGGATTATTGCCCCTTGCTTCTCAACTGTGAGGGCTGCTCTCATCTTGGTATTCTTGTGCCTCAGGGCAGGGGAAAGAAAGTCACAAAGTTTCATGAAAGTGCCTTACACATGCTAAAGTTTTGCAGCCACTGGGAATCGTTCCAGACCTGCAACACTATGCGGTCCCATCAGTCTGTGTTTGTTTCCTGAGCCCGGAATCGGCATTCTACCGCATGAACCTGCCCCATTAGCACCATGATGCCCACATTGCCTGCACCCGGGCTTTGAGAGACGTCTGTGTCCATGTCCTCATCACTCTCGTCACCGCGCTGACGTCACCTACTTGCCTGGTTTTGCTTTGCCAGGTTCTGATGCTGCATATACTGCTGGATAATGCGCGTGGTGTTTAATGTGCTCCTAATTGCTAAAGTGATCTGAGAGGGCTCCATGCTTGCCGTGGTATGGCATCTGCACAGAAAATAGGCGCGGAACGATTGTCTGCCATTGCCCTGACAGAGGGAGGGGCGACTGATGACATGGCTTACAGGGTTGCCTTACAGGGAATTAAAATCAACAAAGGGGGTGGCTTTGCGAGAAACATAATGGCCCCCTCAAGGATAGAACTCAAAACCTCAAGGATAGAATTCAAAACTGGGTTTAGCAGGCCATTGATTTCACAGAGGGAGGGAGGGAGGAGAAAATGAATACAAAACAAATCTGGTCTATTTCTTTTTTGAGCCACTTCATCTATCTTTATACATCTTGCTGGCAGCAGACTGTGCAGTACAACCACTAGCCATCGTCATCTCCTGGGTGCTCGGCAGAAGACGGTGCAGTATGACTGCTGGCCATCATCTTCTGCTGGCTGCTGATTAAAAGTACACCGCCGGTAAGACTCAATCGCCAGGAGATGAAACTTAAAAGGGAAATGACCTGGCTGAGTCACTCCCATGTTTTCCCAGGCGCCCCTGACCTCATCGAGGTCGGTTAAAAGAGCACCCAGGACTACGTTGATGATGGCTACCAGTTATACTGCACTGTCTGCTGCCAAAAGGCAATAAACTGCTGCTGTGTAGCACTGCAGTACTGCATCTGCCAGCATCCAGGAGACATATGGTGACGGTTAGCTGAGCGGGCTCCATGTTTGCTGTGGTATGGCGTCTGCACAGGTAACTCAAGAAAAAAGGCATAAAACGATTGTCTGCCCTTGCTTTCACGGAAGGAGGGAGGGAAGGGGGGCCTGATGATATGTACCCAGAACCACCTGCAACAATGTTTAGCCCCATCAGGCCCTGGGATTTCTACCCAGAATTCAAATGGGTGGTGGAGACTGCAGAAACTGTGGGATAGCTACCCACAGTGCAACGCTCCGGAAGTCGACGGTTGCCTCGGTACTGTGGACGCACTCTACCGACTACATGCACTTAGAGCATTTGTGTGGGGACACACACAATCGACTGTATAAAAACACTTTCTACAAAACCGACTTCTATAAATTCAACCTAATTTCATCGTGTAGACATACCCTTTGTGATTTCTGTAGACTGGGAAATGACTGTGGAGTACAGAACTGAGTGCAAAGTCTCTGAAACTATGAAGCTACTATAACTCCAACCTTTCTGTAGGGAATGCAAGCATCTCAAGGAATACGGAGATATGGGTAGGGGTAGAAATGTTTCTCATTTTTGCTTGGAACCTGGCAAAATCTGAAACCAAGGTTTAGTTATACCAAGCATGTGTGCACTCTGATACTCTTCTTCCCCATTAGGTACAATATATTAGCAAAAATGCCATATCACTTTCTATTACAATGGTTATATTTCAAGACAGAAGACTCATTTTCAGATAAAATACAGATTAGGAAAACTTACAATAAGTACTTTAACATATGTATAGAACAAATTAGTGAAACCATACTCCATCTAGTTTTTTTAAACTAGCCAGTCTGAGTAGAAATTCATATACAGCATCAACAAAGGACAGCTTTTTAGAATATTAAAAAGTAATAAAAATGCCAACACAAATGAGCCAGTCAGGATTACACTGTGCTGAAGTTTACCAGTATTAATTATTTAGAGCTCTCCAAATGTGTGTACAATTAAGCCAAGAATTTTTTTGAGGCCACCCAAAAAATCAGCTTTTCATGAAATTTCCTCAAAATGGCCATTTTCATAATGAAAAGAGGCAAAATTTGAAATGTCAGAATTTTAGTATAAATTGATTTTTGTCTGAATTTGTATATTTATTTATTGCTAGCCCATAGGAACATTTATGAGTGGAAATAAGTCAATTTTATTTTTAAAAATATAGTGGTATTTTTAGTGAAAAGCACAAGAGTATCCACATTTTTTGGTAAAGTAAGATTATTTTTTCAAAACAATCAAACTGATTTCTGGGATGTTGTAATTTCATTTTGAATTTATTTGCATGTCTCTACATAATAGATAAATACATAGATAATATGTAGATAAATATGAACCCTCCTTGTTTGTTGATCCAAAACTGATAATATGCCTTCATGGTATTACACAACCTCCCTAATTCACCCAGACTGGATCATTCTGCATTATTGAATTTTGCAAATTATCTAATAAGTGAACAAAGAGTATAAAAGTACAGATATTTCCTCATTTCTTCATTTAGTTTTACAAATATGATGTAATTCACATTATATAAGGTACTAGTAAAATGTACTAGAGCAGATCTTGTAGACATAATCTGATTTCAGTAAAGTAAGTTATCAACCCCAATTAAATCTTTCCTGAGAAGTGAAGAGAGGCTGCCATTTTGGGGCATTTGTATTAAAAAGCATGCAGATTAACAAACTTCTACAATATGCAAAAATCCACAAATTAAAATGGTTTCACACACTGAAGAGAGAAAAATGCAAATACAGATGAACAGGAAATTAAAGCATATAGAATCATAGCATTGTAGGACTGGAAGGGACCTTGAGAGAGCTTCTAGCCCAGTACTCTTCACTCAAGGCAGGAGTAAATATTATCTAGACCATCCCTGACAGGTGTTTCTCTAACCTGTACTTAAAAATCTCCAATGAGGAGATTCCACAACCTCCCTGGGCAATTTATTCCAGTGCTTAACCACCCTGACACTTAGGAAGTTTTTCCTAACATCCAATCTAAACTTCCCTTGCTGCAATTTAAGCCTATTGCTTCTTGTCCTAGCTCAGAGGTTAAGAAGAACAATTCTTCTCCTTCCTCCTTGTAACAACTTTTTATGTACTTGAAAACTGCTATCATGTCCCCTCTTCTCTTCTCCAGACTAAACAAACCCAATTTTTTCCAGTCTTCCCTCATAGATCATGTTTTTTAGACCTTTAATCATTTTTGTTGCTCTTCTCTGGACTTTCTCCAATTTGTACACATCTTTCCTGAAATGTGGTACCCAGAACTGGACACAATATTCCAGCTGAGGCCGAATCAGCATGGAGTAGAGTGGAAGAATTACTTCTTGTGTCTTTCTTACAACACTCTTGTTAATGCAGCCCAGAATGATGTTTGATTTTTTTGCAACTGTGTTACACTGTAGACCCATATTTAGCTTGCAATCCACTATGACACTCAGATCCCTTTCTGTAGTGCTCCTTCCTAGACAGTCATTTCCCATTTTGTATGTGTGCAACTGATTGTTCCTTCCTAAGTGGAGTACTTTGCATTTGTCCTTATTGAATGTCATCCTATTTACTTTAGACCATTTCTCCAGTTTGTCCAGATCATTTTGAATTTTATCCTGCTATCCTCCAAAGCATTTGCAACCCCACCCAGCTTGGTATCGTCCACAAACTTTATAAGTGTACTTTCTGTTCCATTATCTAAATCATTGATGAAGATATTGAACAGAACTGGACCCAGAACTGATCCCTGCGGGACCCCACTCGTTATGCCCTTCCAGCTTGGCTGTGAACAACAGATAACTACTCTCTGAGAACGGTTTTCCAACCAGTTTTGCATCCACCTTATAGTAGCTCCATCTAGGTTGTATTTCCCTAGTTTGTTTATGAGAAGGTCATGCCAGACAGTAACAAAAGCCTTTCTAAAGTCAAGATATACCACATCTATTGCTTACCCCCATCCACAAGGCTTGTTACCCTGCCAAAGAAAGCTACTAGGTTGATCTGACACAATTTGTTCTTGACAAATCTATCATGACTGTTACTTATCACCTTACTATCTTTTACATGAAGGTAAGATGTATACCAGAATGAACTCTCAGCAGTATTCCTTTCCTTGTGGGTTTCCAAAGGAATTCTATCTACTTTGCAACCTATTTCTCTCTAGCTGGAGGGCAGACCCAGCTCATCTAGCCCCTTAGATGCTGCCCCATTTGAACTCAATACAGAAAAATGTTGGCATCACAGATTAAATGTGCACTGGGAGCCCATTCTATTTCCTGCTTTGCCAGGGAATTGATGTGTGGCCTTAGGCAAGTCAGAGATGCCATCGTTTCAGTAGTGGCATTTGGATAAAGGAAGACCTGGATCCAAACCAACCCTCGTTATGGTTTCATACTTCCAAACAAAAACTGACTAACCAGGCATTGACACTTAAAAGCAGACCTGGGTTGACCCTGTCACATTTCAAAGAAAATCTATTCCATGATGGTCAGGAAATACTTAAAACAAGCAAAAAACAGATTAAGGGTCTGATCCTGCACAATGGAAATAAATAGCAGAATTCCCCTGGTTCAGGACTAAGGAAAAAGATTAAAAAAACACCTAAATGTAGACAGCTTCTAGCCCGGTAGGATCCCAGATGTAGGTTCTGGGGTATTTCCTCTCTTGGTACAAGTAGGATTCTATATCATATCCTCCTATATACAGAGGACTTTAAAGAGCACAATGGACTGTGTCATAATAAAGACTGATAATATTACAGTTTAAAAATTGAATATTCTAATTGGTTGTGATATTGCTATTTAGGTAATTATGCTGACCACTCTCCATTACTTGATTAGGAGTGTGATATTGATGAGTGCAACATTCCTGCAGTTAATATTGTACTAAAATATTTAAGATATTGGCAAAGAATCCTCATTCGTTAACATTATGTGGGTAAAAGTCTGCCACATTAATGTTAAAAGATATTCACTAAAGCTATATTATTAGAATCATTTATTGCATATTTTATCACTTGATAGAATGTAAGAAACTCTAAGGCTCTAGTCCTGCAAGATTTCTTCATAGACAGACCCCTGAACCCAAGAGTAGAACCCAGGCATATGAACTCTAAGGCCACTGCTCTATCCAGTAACACACATTAGACTATGTGTTATGCAATCACACTCATATGACAGCCTGGGAGACATTACACACAAATATTCAAGTTCACTTTTTTTTAAACCAGTTACATTATACAAGAAGTTGGCAATTGAATGCACCATTATCAAAATGCTTTTTTAACGTTATTTCAGGGTTATCAGGAAGAAATATTTAGTTAAAGATGGATAATTTTAAGTAGTTAGTGGTTATGTAAAGTGAGCAGAGAGGCTTGATCAACCATTACAACAAGCTGAAGAAAGTCTTAAAGGGCCCAATCTTGCAGTTGTCACTCAGGCAAAGCTCCAATTGACTTTTTTATGAACACTGATGTATCAGTGAAATATAATCATTAAGATCAAGGATCATAAGGGGAATACAGATTATAGCACAACCCATCAGGGAAGATTCAGTGCACAAGATGTTATGTGTTTGAAGTGAAATACATGATGTTTCACAGTGGGAGTTGTAATAAACTCTCTTCCTCCTGCTTTTTCTTCTTTTTCTCTACTCTATTCTATGGCATTTCTTTCTCTGCCTGTTACATTAGCCAGCAATATAACACATCTTTTCCCTCGACTCCCCTTCTCTTTACAAATCCTGTTATGCTGCTTAATATAAAGGATGATAAACAAGGGTAAAATTCACCTTATGCATAGAGCCATTAAAAGGGCTTTGTACCACTGAAGCCCCACTTACTGTCTCAAAAAAGAGCTAAGAAGGACATAGACCTTTTGATGCATGAGGGTTAATTCCATCTAAAAGCATTATTTGTCCTTTTGAAATATCATTTATTGTCATCCTTATTGTTACCCACTCAATTAAATGGGACACCACTATTCTGAGATGCCTGACCTCAGTCTGACTGTGAAGTGGTTAGATGGAAAAAGTCATCCTTTCAAAACCAAGTTCACAAGGTTAATAACTGCCCCTCAGCTCCAGTTCCTGATGACCCTGCCCAGAATTAGCCAGTAGCTGATTCTGCTGCTAGCACACAAAGTGTTTGCTTTCAAAGTAATAAAGGTGACATAAACGATACTCCACTCTTCTACCCCAACGCGAAACACAAGCTACCCTGACCATTCTCCAGCCCTCACACTGCTGCTGCCGCCATTTATCTCTTTTTATAGCAGGTACTGCAAATGGCCTTGCTGTGGAGGGTGCCAGGTATCAACTGGCTACGTTGGAAAATGAAAAACTGCACCTTTGCCTCATCTCTGGATGACTTGCTGTCTGAACGATATGGAAACAAATAGGCAGCTGCACCAGTTCATAGGCTGCAAAATTAGACAAAGGGTCGATAAAATGGAAGATAGAACAGGAAAATAAGATGAAAGTGATATTTTAAGACAACAGGCTTCCACTAAGCTGGGAGCAAAAGCAGAGCAGCCAGCAATGATAGAGGCCAAGCCTGCAAGGTATTAAACTTCCTCAATTCCCATTGACTTCAGTGGGCACTCCGCACCTTGCAGAACTAGGTTCCTAGGTTGTTTTCACCATGATCTGGCAAATGGCTCTAAATCAAATTAACACCTCTAATTTTATATCCTACTGTTGGCTATTGGGACACCCATCACAGACCTGTTTATGCAGTGCCTTGCTAGTCAGCACAGTAAAACACATTCTATTTAGCAGCAGACAACAATAAATGGAAAGCATATATTGAAAACATTTTCAGCTCTGAAGTTTCAATGTCATTTTCAGGTAGTAGCTAATGAAGAAAGTCTTTTCCGTTTCAAAACGGCAAGTTCAGCCCAATTTTTCCAGGGCTGTGAGTGTCTGAAGATTAGGTGATATGTTTAATTAACACAAGTTCAGTGTTACTTTGGAATAGATTAATTTGCCAGGGTAAAAGATTAAAAGTCAACTTTGTACCCAGAAGAGAAAACGTGCCTGTTCCAAACACTTCAGAAGGTCCAGCATGGGTCAGTGACACATCCACCCACCCACACTCAGATGTATATAGATACACACACACACACCCCAAAGGAAACAATAAATCATAGCTTAATCCCAGTGTTTTTAGTGCAGCTTGCCCCATCTACAAATACACAAAGCTGTAAATCTCTTCACTTATTATGCAGTGTGTTGGAGGGGATCACAAGCACCCCTCAACGAAATTCTGCCACCAAATTAAAGATTTAAATTAGGTAGATCTCCCTGTTTCTAATGGAATCACCCACTGCTAATGAGTGATTATCCATGGAGCTTAGACAAGTATTGCTGAAGAGCAATATTTTCCCTTTAGAATGGGACAGATTTCCCCAAACGGCTGGTATTATGATAGTTATGAGAAAGGAGTTTTGTTCCCATGGGAAAGCAAATGTGTACATTCTGCAGCCCCTCAGCCCTCCCCTCTCTGAGCTCTGACCCACCTGGTACATGAGGGTTTATCAGAGTGGATTCAATACCATTTAGAAAAAGGGTAGGGAAGGTAAATGGTTGAAGAGTATTTTACACCTGAGAGAGAAACACACAGCAGCTCTGTGCAGACAATCCCAAGGAGACTGAGCTTCCAAAACCAAACCAACTAACCATAAAAGGAATCCTCAATCAAAATGTTAGAATCCACCAGCTGATTTAATGCTTTTTCAGGTGCTAGTAATATACACTGGATTAAACCAAAATCCCAGCAGGACAAGAGAGAGTGAAACCATCAAGGATCTGGTCAGTGGCTGGGGGCTCTCTCTCTCTCTCTCTTTAAACTTGTTGAATGATTTTCTTTTCATACCACAATGGCCATTCCATCTAAATGTGCTTCCCTGGGCTCTAAAGCAACAAATATAATTACACTGTTTATTTTTAACACAGAACTCTGCTGAACTCATGTAAAGGAAGACAGATGAGCCTGAACCTGGGAGATATTTCAGTGACTGTGTGACATCAGCACAAGATTTGCTTATAACCCTGAAGGAAGGATTTAGTCTCCTGAGACATGACTCAATGTATTGCTTTTGAAACTCATTAGTTATAGTGCCAGCAATGCCTCTCTGCCATGTACATTGGCCAAACCAGACAGTCTCTACACAAAAGAATAAATGGTCTCAAATCAGACATCAATAATTGTAACATTCAAAAACCAGTAAGAGAGCACTTCAATCTCCCTGGACATTCAATAACAGACTTAAAAGTGGCAATTCTTCAACAACAAAACTTCAAAAACAGATTTCAAAAAGAAACTGCAGAACTGAAATTAATTTGCAAACTGGACACCATCAAATTAGGCCTGAATAAAGGCTGGGAGTGGATGGGTCTCTACAAAAAATAATTTTCCCTCTGCTGTTACTCACACCTTCTTGTCAACTGTTGGAAATGGCTGATGTCCACCCTGATTGCATTGGCCTTGTTAGCACTACAAAAGTAATTTTCCCTCTCTTGATATTCACCCCTTCTTGTCAACTGTTGAGAAGAGGCCACTTCCACTTTAATTGAATTGGCCTTGTTAGCACTGACCCCCCCACTTGGTAAGGCAACTCCCATCTTTTCATGTGCTGTATATATATATATATACTGCTTACTGTATTTTTCCCTCCATGCATCTGATGAAGTGAAAAATACAGTAAGCAGTATGTATATATATATATACAGCACATGAAAAGATGGGAGTTGCCTTAGAAATAAATTTTGCTCATGAAAGTTTATGCCCAAATAAATTTGTTAGTCTCTAAGGTGCCACAAGGACTCCTTGTTGTTTTCACTAGTTATAGATACAAATGATGGTGAATTATAAAGTATTCAACGAGACAAAAACTATACTGTAGTGTTGAGTATTCTGAAACTGCAATGTATTAATAGACACAAACTGACAACAATAGCTAAATGAAAGCTTCAGTGCATCCAGCCTGTGATAATAAAGAAATAAATTACAGAAGCTCTGTTTAATAACCAGAATGGGTGGCAGCCAGCCAGTTATTGTCCTTATGGAGTCTTCAGAATCACTTTTGTTAGACTTGAGTTAGTATTTGCTCAATACCACATACAGATTATCCTAAATAAATTTACTATCATGTATTGAGCTATTGTGCCATGTGCCACAGCAGTTTCACTCAAACATTTCTTTTTAAGGGTATCAATTCTTTGAGCAGGTCAATGGAGTTAACCTTTCATGCTGATGCTGACCCAGAAAGAACAAACTATTATGTCTTTACTCTTCAGTTCATTTCTTTATTCCTGTACCTTGTGTTGTGATCTTGACAGATTTTACAAGCTAACCAGGGTAAATAGGGTCACTGGTTAAAGGAGAGACCTCAAGGAACACCCAGATGTAAAGTTGAGGTCCTGACAGTGAACACTTGCATCCATTCAGATTCCCATGAGTCTCTTGGACAAGCAACATTTTCTTCCTCACTTCCTTCCAATATGGATCTATATGACATTACTGTCTGCTACACAGCTCTCAAATTACATTCCAAAGGTGGCTGCACTTCAGCCATTACTGATACGGTAGTAATCTCTGGGTATATATGTATTAGTCTGTAAACTGCTCTGGGAGACTTCTGGATGAGAAGTTCTAAAGAAATATAAAATATCACTACTGTCTACAAAATCTGTTTCTGGGCATTAACTTCATGTCCTTATTAAAAGCAAAATGGTTTGTAGTTTTAAAATACTAATTAAAATATTTTAAAATCCAATGGGCATATAGATAAGTCACCCCACTGGTTTGAAATCTTGCAAAATAAGATGCAATAACAATTTCAGGGTGGTCCAGAGCACTCTAGGTTTAACAATTAATGAGACCTGTCATTCACAACTTATGATATGGAAAAGACGACGGAGCTTTTCTTTTTTTTTCCATGACAAGTAGAAGGTCTTAGACTCTATATTAAAAAATTAAAACAAGCTTGCAACCACAAAGGGAATTTCCAGTGGCTCATTATTTTTGAGATTGTGGCAGGACTTCAAATGATCATTTAATATTCTTGTTATAAAAGTTGTAATTGAAATTCCGTTACCTCTAGAGTTTGATGAGTCCATTTGGGTAGAATAAGAATCAGCATTAACTCAGACATCCCAAGAACTGAACCTTTGTTAGGAAATGGAAAACCTTTGTTTGAAATAAAGTTTTTAACTGGTTGAAAGGCTGTTGAAATTATTTAGGTCTAATAGTGTGAATGAAAAGGCATAAGTCTGAATTTAATGTAGATAATTCCATCATAAGCTACAGACAGTAAAAATGGTTTCTGAAAAGAATGAGCTGGGTTCCCTGACCCACCACTATCCATGAGCCTTCTCCTTTTAATGCTATGATGTTCAAAGAGTGAGAAAAATATTTCTTTAAAAATAATAACAACTTGAACCAATTAGAATCTGAAAGGTTCAAGTTTAGTAGCTTTGTTCAGACAGACTCCAAATATAAGGTTTTAGGATGATCTGGATTTTTCACAATTATTCAAAGTCTGTACTCCCCAATGGCTGTAGATGGAGTATTGCATCTTTCGAGAGAAACAGTGAGACAACTTTAATCCGCCACAAATTATGCATTTGTCTTTGCTTTAGTTGTGAATCACACCCACGCTTAAAATTAGATACAAATATCTATTCCAAAGCATGCATCCAAGCACCCTCAGCTGCTAGGATCACCAATCTAAAATTTAAATTATCCTGATAGCAGCATTTGCGTATCACTATATGTATTTGTGAAGAAGAGCCCAACACTTTTATAGACACTTGCTGATTTATGTGCAGGTTTATGCCATGTGAGGCAGGCTGTTGATTTCCCAAAGAAATCACAGTGAGTAAAATGAATGAATGCCTAGTACAATGTAAAAAGAATGAGCTTATGCCCAAATAAATTTGTTAGTCTCTAAGGTGCCACAAGTACTCCTCTTTCTTTTTGCTGATACAGACTAACACGGCTGCTACTCTGAAACCTAGTACAATGTAGGCAGTCTGAAGGTTAGCATGGAGGTTTATTAGTAATGCTATGTAGTCAAGGAATGCCTAGCTTAAATCATATGTGGAGAAGGGTAGTGACTTCAAACAGGGCCCGAAAAAGAAAAATCTACAGTTATTGAAAATACAGTGAAATCATAACACTGGACAATCTAATCATACAAACGTCTTAAGAAATGCAGTTCCAAATATGAGAAGGGTCCAACAGAGAAAATATATTAATTTGTTCCCTTTACCAAATGAGTGAGTTTTGGAAGTGAGGGGATACAGGAAGATGCTAGAGTGGGAAGAGCTTCTAGCCAGGATTCTAACCATATTACAACTCATTCCGCTGCACTGTGTCACCACCATACAAGACTTATCCAACCAGTACGCATAGTGCTATTTTAATGGAGGCATGTATTAATCTTTATCTTACCTTTATGTTCACCATGTCAAGGATGTACATTAATTAACAAAGTGCAGTTGAAGACACCTATCTATTAGCGAAGACAGTTAAAATATATGCCTGGAACAAAACCTGAAGTCTGAACACTCCTGAGCTTTGAAATTTGAGTCTGAAGTGTAAACCAAATTTTGCAGCTTGGACTGCACTGATTAAAACCTATGCCTTCAAGCCAATATAGCAAAGATTCTTGGACCTTTGGTGAAAGATGGATAAAAAAAAGAGAAGGATGGACCTGGACTCCAACAGCCCCCACATTCATTTAGTTACAGCTTGCATAAAGGACCTGTTCCTACACCACTGAAGTAAATGGGAACTTTGTTATTGACTTGAAAGGATGCAGGTTCAGGTCCTTCAGGCGCAAATTAATACTGTTGCTGTCCTGAGACAGTGTGTTTTATTTGAGTGTATTTAAGTTCCAGACTTTGACATCTTCAACACCCTGCAGAACAAATGAGTCACTGAAGTGAATCTAAAACAAAAAGTTATAGGGGATAAATAAAATATTTTGAAAAACAGAATTTATGCCTGTTTACTGCCTTACAAATATGTCATTAATTTCCAGAAAGTAAATAAGTCACTACAGAGTCCTTTTAACTTGATTTAATATTGGGAGAGAGAAAAGTAATGAAAAAATATTTCTGCATTGACTCACTATTGCATTAGTGAAGAGTGCTAGCACAGAAAAATTATGAATGCAAAGTAGAACTGTGATGAGCTAGTGGAAAAGTGTCATTTAAGGCTGCTTTTTATAATTCCAGTGCATCACTGAGAGTGAATAGGAATAGAAAACACACATTACTTGACTGGTACCATATATATTTATATACCATTGTATGGTCTGTACGTAGGAAAAGGATCTCCAGAATCAAGGTACCATATTCAAAAGCAGCAGGGCTTGAAGATAAACAAGATGACTCAAGAGGTTCCTTCCAACCTTAATATCTATGTGAAACCAGGATTTTAAAAATGCCTCCCTCCCTGAATTAGATAATACTTAACTTCTTTCATCCAGAAATCTCCAAGCAAGTACCTCCAAAGAGGCTGAGCAGAACTGAAATTGGGGGTGGAGAGATGGTGAACCCCCACCCACCTCCCAGCTGCTTCCAGAATCCAAGGCCTTGCCTACACCAATTTAAGTACATTCATTTAAGAAAAGATTTAGTTAAATCAGTAAAATGTTCTCATGTAGACAAGGCCTAAAATTTCAGTTTCAAAAAGTAAACCTCTATCTCTTTGTTGCCATCAAAGGCTCAAAATATGAACAAAGTGTGACTGATACAAGAGTCTGAAACAATAACTCTGATTAGAGCCCTGCACGGATACAAAATTTGATCCCGCATCCAATCTGCGATTTGTAAACATGGTCTGCAGATGCAGACAGCCGCAGATTTGCAGGGCTCTAATTCTGAGGTGTGACCGCCCCAGCCATCTCTATATCATGTCAACTCAAGAGCCCAATGATGATGATTTCAATGTCAACATTGTTAACTATTTCTCTGCCATCAAAGCACATAACAAAGGAAAGAAAGAATCACCAAACCAAAACAAAATGTCTGGTTTCAATTTTCCCAAAGGAAAATTCCAACGGAATCAATCTTTATTTGCAGAAAATTTAGGTTTAGATAAAACTCCATCTTCTGATGGGAAAATGCTTAGTTCTAAATTTTTCAACTAATACTACTAAGTACACATGGCAACTAAGGATGGAAGGGGAAACTGATGCACACAGAGGGAAGTGACTTGCCCAACATCACCCAGCAGGTCAGTGGCAGAGCTGACCACAGAATTCAGGTCTTCTTAGGCCTCTTCTGAGGCTCTCTACTGCTCACAGGCCTACATAAAATGAGCTGGTATCTGAATAGTTCCTTGTGGACAGGTGACCATATCACAATAAACACCATTACAGTTAGCACTAATTGTTCCCAAGCAAGGAGAAAAATTTCTTAGGGAAGAGCTGCAGACCCAACTTGATGAACAAGCATCTCAAACAGGTTATTAAGAGAAAACAGAAAGTTAACACGGAATGGAAGAAGGGATGGATCAGCAAGGAAAGTTACCTTTTGCAGGCCAGAAAGTGTATGGGGAAAGTGAGAACTGTCAAAATCCAAGCAGAACTGGACCTCTCAAAAGAAATTAAAACCAACAATAAAAGGTTCCTTAGCCATATACATAAAAAGACAACTAGGAAAGAAGAAGTGGGACTACTAATCACTAAGCATGGGGTGGAGGTTAAAGATAATCTGGATATGGTTCAACACCTCAGTGAATATTTGCCTCAGTTTTTAATAAGGGTAAAGAGGAGCTTGGGGACAGTGGCAGGGTGGCTAACAGGAACAAGGATATGGAAATAAAAATTAACACATCTGAGGTGGAAACCAAACAAAAACACTCTAATAGAAGCAAATCAGGGGGCCCAGATAATCTTTATCCAAGAATATTATTAAAGGAACTGGCACATGAAATTGCAAGCCAAATAACATGGATTTTTTAATGAATCTGTAAATGTGGGGGTCATGCCCTATGATTGGAGAATTGCAAACAGAGCATCTATATTTAAGAAAGAAAAAAAAGCAATCCAGGAAACTACTGGCCCATTATTTTGACCTCAGTTGTATGCAAGATCTTAAAACAATTTTTGAAAGAGAGAGTAATTAAAGACATGGAGGTAAAAGTAATTAAGATAAAATACAACATGGTTTTACAAAAGGTAGATTGTGCCAGATCAACCTGATCTCTTTCTTCAATAAGCTATTTTCTAGACAAAGGAAATGCAGTAGATCTACCCTGCCTGCATTTCAGTAAAACATTTAACACAGTTCCACGTGGGAAATTATTAGATAAATTAGAGAACATGGGGATTAATGCGAGAGTTGAAAGATGGGAAAAGAGCTGCTTAAAGGAGATACTGCAAAGGGTCATGCTGAAAAGTCTTGGGACCAATCTCATGTAACATTTTCATTAATGACCTTGGCACAAAAAATGGGAGTGTGCTAATAAAATTTGTGGGTGATGCAAAGTTGGGAGGTATTGCCATCACAGAGGAGGACTGGAATACCATACAAGAAGATATGGATGGCCTTGAAAACTGGAGTAACAGCAATAGGATGAAATTCAATAGTACAAAGTGCGAGGTCATGCACTTAGGGACTGACAAGAATTTTTGCTATAAGCTGGGGACATATCAGTTGGAAACAAAAGGGAAGGAGAAAGATCTGGATGTATTTGTTGATCACATGATGACTATGAATCGCCAATGTGATACGACCATGAAAAAGGCTAATGCAATCCTAGGATGCATCAGGTGAGGTATTGCCAGTAGAGATAGGGATGTGTTAGTGCCATTATACAAGGCAGTGGTGAGATCTCATCTGGAATACTGTGTGCAGTTCTGGTTCCCATATTTAAGAAAGGTGAATTAAAATTGGAACAAGTGCAGAAAAGGGGTACTATGATCATCAGAGGAATGGAGAACCTACCTTATGAGAGGAGATTTAAGGAGCTTGGCTTGTTTAGCCTAACCAAATGAAGACTGAGGAGAGATATGACTGCCCTCTATGAATACATCAGAGGGATAACACCAGGGAGGGAGAGGACATACTTAAGGGCCCATGTTGGCACAAGAACAAATGGATATAAACTGGTCACCAAGTTTAGTCTTGAAATGAAGGTTTCTAACCATCAGAGGAGTGACATTTTGGAACAGCCTTCAAAGCAGCGGGGACAAAAAACCTAACTGGCTTCAAGATTAAATGTCATGAAGCAGAGAAACTGCCAGCCAACACAGCAGGGGTTAAAGAGCACCTTTGGTTCAGCTAGCCCCACCCTGTTATACCTGCAGCCAATGCTAGGTCTGGAGCGGGGAGAAAAGAAGAGAGCCTGGCTCAGCTTGGGGCTGACTGGGAAAGAGGTAGGAGCCAGCTGTCCCCCTACCTAAAGTACTATCTTGCCAGCTAAGGAAGCCAACAGGGAGTAAGCACTGTCTCCCCAGTCAAGGGAGAGAGACATTGTGGGGACGCTGGGACCATGACAAGGTGCCACCCAAGAGGGGACAGAAAGCAAGACATCCAGCAAACTTGACTGTAGGGGCTATGTCCCAAACTGAACAGACTGGTAGGAAATAGTCCAAGATAGTGGATTTTGACTCCATGCTGGGAGGGCCCTTTCCCACTTTCAGGGGGTTGATGTACACAGGGCTCTGGGATGGGATCCGGTGGAGAGGGTGGGCCCAGCTCCCCCTAACCCTCCCTGGCCTTAAAGATTGAGGCTCCTCAACTAAACAGGGGGCTGAGAGCCATGCACTCTAACCACTAGGCTGCCCGTCCTTCCAAGCCGTCTGTTACACTGAGCTTGGTAATTTTATGAAGGGGATGGTGTGATGAGGTTTCCTACAGTGGCATTTATTCATGACTGCTATTAGCAAATATCTCCAATGGCCAGAGATAGGACAGGAGATGGGGAGGGCACTTGAGTTACTACAGAAAATTCTTTCCCAGGTGTCTGGTGGTTCTCACCCACATGCTCAGGGTCTAACTGATTGCCATATTTGGGGTCAGGAAAGGATTTTCTCCCCGTCTGATTAGCAGAGACCCTGGGGTGGTTTCTGCCTTCCTCTGCAGCATGGGGCCCAGGTCACTTATTAGCTTGAACTAGACTAAATGGTAGATTCTCCATAACTTAAAGTATCTAAATCAAGATTTGAGGATTTCAATAACTCAGCCACAGGTTATTACAAGACTGGGTGGGTAATGGTGTATGGCCTGCATTGTGCAGGAGATCAGACTACATGATGATGGTGGTCTCTTCTGGCCTTAAGGTCTATGAGCGAAGCCAAGGACTGGATAAAGTATGGAGGACTAAACAACCCTCTCACCCTCAGAAGTGGCCCCTGCTGTTCAGGGTTACAGCACATTTTTTTGGCCAGAGTAGGGAACCCTACATGCGACACTCATCCTCTCGTAGCACTACACTTAAGAACAAAACCACTTTACTTGTCTGCCGAGTTTCAGCCAAAAGTGAATTTTTACACCCAAGTTTTAAAACTTTGAAAACAAAGGTAAATAATTACAACACTGACAGGCCCATAACTACTGTGGTGCTAGTGGGCACAGTAGAATAACTGTAGATTATTCCAAAAATACTCCAGATAAATCATGTTTTATGTTCTACAAAAAAATAGCCAGAGCTGAAAAGTACAACAGATAAGAAAACCTTCTGAATTTCAGTTCTTTCCTCTGCCTCATCAATCTCACATATGTGCCGGGCTAGCCTGGGCAATTTGGGGCAAACAATTTTTTGCTGGCTCTGTCAAAACATAACAGATTTCTGACTTGCATTATAAACCACCATGCATGGGGCCAGTCTAACAGCTTGTAGAGGGTTAGAAGAAGACTTCTTTGGAATACATTCTATGCTCACCTGAGTCATTTTATACTAAAAGAATATGTATGGGGTGTGGAAAGAGACATCAGAATAGCCAAATGGTTTAGGCATTCACCTGGGATGTGGGAGCCTCAGGCAGGGAATTTGCACCTGGACCTCCCACATACCAGGTGAGTCTCCTAACCAAAAGGCTATTCACTACTCTGGGCTAGCCTGCTATCTCTGGTGATTTTTCAAGAAATTTTTTGAAAGGTTTTGCTTTCATTCCAGTGTGGCACAAAAACAAATTTCAGAATCTCAACACTTCTTGTGAAACACAATTCTTGTTTTCCAGCCAGCCCCAGTATGAAGGTAACTGTTTCACTGATCTGCACTGCCAGCCAGGGGTGGCATGAACTTTGTGCCAGGGTGGGGAGGCTGAGGTGGGATAGACAGAAAATTGGGGATCTGTGCCCCCACTTGCCATGATGCCCTGCCCCTCTCTGTGGCCCCACCGCTTCTCCTCCTCAAATAAGTGCCAGTACCACCTCCTCCTCTGCCCCCCACCCCAACATCCCACCCCCAGGCCAGGTCAAAGACTGGAAGCCAGAGATGGTCAATACAGGATAGCTGCTATGCTGGCTGGTGCCATGGTGCGGGCAACCACGGTACTCCGCCATCTCCTCCTCCTGCTGATGCCTTGGACTCCCCAGGCCCTCTGCCCAGCTTGCAGTCACTGCTTTCTCTGCTCTGCCTTCAGATCTGGGTGGCTGGAGAGCGGCCCCTGCTCCGGGGTGGCTACAAGGGAACTAAAACAAATTTGGGGTTGGGTATAGCCCCTGTAATCCCGCCCTCCCCCAGTGCAGCACCTGCTGCCAGCAGTTTCCCCCATCCCTACTGCTTGCAGGTGACTTCCTATTATCTCCATGTGCGGCTACCACTGCCCCGTGCCAGCAACTGGTTGCTTCCCTACCCAGCTTTCAGCTTTCCATTGCTCCTCTGCACAGGCAGCTCCCAGGCTGCTGCCTCCAGCCTCTTGCTCTCAAAAAACCTGAGCCTCAGCTCTCCTGAACCTGTCCATGTCTGATCTCTAGCTGTTCCCTCCCTTCCCCATGTCCTGTACTGACTGGATGTTGAATTGGATAATTGTGCTCTCCACTGGCTAGCCCCCATTCCTCAGCTCCTCCACAGTGGGAGAGTGATACCAGTCAGTTCTGTGTTCTTGGGGGCAGTATCCAGCCTGTCTGACTCATGAAAGACACCCCCCCGCACCAGTCTCTGCTTGGACCAAAATCGATCAGAGAAAAGACGTGAAGAGATCAGTGAAGGCATTTGGAGACACACCTAGACCCCTCCTGACAAAGGTGACAAGATTAAGGCATCTCCATTAGCATACAGAATGGAGAACAGAGAATCACACTGAACTCTGGGACCAGAAAAGCAGGGGAGCACTGCATCATGGGGGAGCTCTGCTCCAGATGTTAATGAACCTATGCCTGCACACACCCAGCTCAGCAGTTATCACATCAATTCTAGTAATGAATCCTTGATTGATATCCAAAATACTGAAGCAGCCTAGTTGCACTGTAAGCTCCCTGGAAGAAACCACCACCCATAGCCAAGAGTGATCAGCTCCTATTGTCTAGCCTAAAGAAAACCCTTGAGTCATCAGTTTACTCATAAACAAATCTAGTGTTCTCCCTTGAACCATTGTTGTTTCTCTAGAAAAACTCTTACCTATGCCCAAGTAAGTTTTCTGATGCATGGACCCAAACTATGAATCCGTTCCACAGGGACTCCATCTCCTGACTGATCATGCTGGGGGCTCTGCTTGTCTCCAGCACTCAGGATCCTGAGCTACCAACGTGACCTGGGAACCCCAACTAGTTCAAGCCTCGTGGAGTGGGTGGGATCTCTCTCTCTCTGTGTTTTCTTTTCTACCTCAGGTATTAACTTTTAATAATGGAACTGTTATGTTTGTTTTGCTCTCCTTGTGTAGTTATCACTATTATTCAATAAATAACTCTTATGGTTAAGCTGATTGCTTGTCTCTCTGAACTTTACCTATTGTGTTTTTAGCTTCCCCATTTACTCTGCAGCAACCTGAAAGCAGCAAACAGCAAAAGAAGCAACACTTCTTTTACCTAAGCTAAAGATCCCTGTAGCACCCAAAAATATAGTAGGGTTTGCTCATCAAATGGGTTACTACCAGTATAATTAAAAGAAAAGGAGTACTTGTGGCACCTTAGAGGCTAACAAATTTATTAGAGCATAAGCTTTCGTGAGCTACAGCTCACTTCATCGGATGGATTTGGTGGAAAAAACAGAGGAGAGATTTATATACACACATCGAAACCTACCAGTATAATTGTAACATGAAAGTGGGGATAGGGACGTGCTGAACCTGTGGCGTATAACGGTGACAGCTGAAAGTGCTGCTTGGCTCAGCCTATTGAGACCAGGGGCATATGAGGGGTCAGCTTGAGAGTGCTGATTGACCGGGTCTACTCAGACTTGGTCTGTTAGTTTGTGTGTGTGTGTGTGTTCATTCATCTGATTCTGGGGCTGGAGGAACCAAGCCCTGGGGAACCTAGGTCCTGCAGGATAGCTTCATTGGGAGGGGACTTGCAGAAGGGAGAAGTAGAGCTCTATATGAACACACAAGTGACACAAGCAGTACATTAATAGAATTACAGAACCCACCCCCCCTCCTCACCCCAGAAGAGTAACCCTAATAAATGAGCATGCCCCAAAGTAACAGGCACATCTGGTAACAAGGGAGGTACTCACTTGAGCCAGGAGATTCCTAACAATAAATTTCTTCACTGCTTTGGGACTATGTCTTCCAGTCCCTAGTTATCAAATGTACATAATTACACTGCAATGTCTGTCCAATTTAGATTGTCAACTCTGTGTGGGCAGGTACTGGATATTCCTCTATCTATTGTACAGGTCAAGACCACTAATACTCACTCTGTCATCCATATTCGCATGTTTTATATTTACATATGTGTGTGTTAGTTTTTATAGCTGGAGCCAGTACTTTATTTTGCAAACTTGAGTTTGACAACATCACAAAAACTGAGGAGTGTCTCATGGACTGAGAAGTAGGTGGATGCTTTCACAGAGCAAGCTGCCATACCATTGTTCTAATGAAAGAAAGTGTTTGACTATTTACAGTGTGCACTTGTCCTAATGTTTTTGACAATCTGTTGCCCCCACTGCTTGAATAAAACATGACCTGTCACATGCCTGGGGTATGCTCTATCAATTTGGGCTTACAATAAAAGAAAGCACAGTTCTCCTTGCAGAAGTACCTGTCTGCCCTGTATATCCAGTGACAATGTAGGGAAACAGCTGGTCCAAAGTTCACAGCAGAGGGCTAGGAGGGGAATTTCAAGGGCGGGGAGGGGACAGAAATGTTTAACCTCTGTTTGGAAATTGCACCACCAGAGATCTTAATGTATCCCATAAATCATAACTGCAGCATAAATAAAAATGGGGGGGTGGGCAGAATAAGCCTTTCTGTACTCCACCGTGAAATTGTCCCATCAGAGGTAGAGGAAAGCTCCTTTCCAAGAAGGGACACCTGAGTCCTTTCATCAACCCTTTGTAACAAAACAGCCAGAGCTTCATCTGTTGTTGCTTCAGGGGCCAGTTATCTCACCTTTTCACAGACGCAAATGCCCCAGGAACCCCAGCTGCAACACTGAAGCAGGTTATTTTATTATGTTTCCCCCTAGGAAAGATCATTCCACCACCACATAGCACTTGCTATGCCCATGTTTCACTTTTTCCATTTACAGTCTGTGGCAGGCTAGGCTTTATTACCTCCTGAATCAGGGCTCCTTTCAGTGGGGGAATTGAACCTAACTGGGTCCAGATTCACTACAACCCTCCCGCACTCCCAATGAAACAAAAGCCTCCTCTTTCAAAAGTGTTCATGGAGCTCTGGGTCCTCGACATGGCTAATGCAACCTTCTTTTCTCAGTCTCCACAGTTGACCCTAGAACTCTGGCATGGCTTATCCTTAGATCTAAACTCTGTGTGTCCATAGGTACCCTCTCAGCCCTAAGCCAGAATCCATTGACCCTGCCTTGATCCACCACAGTTTCTTCTCAGTGGGGCTAACTTGCATGGTTTAATCATGAGTCTCCCAGTATCTGGTGGTTTTCTTAGAGGCCCAACTCCAGGATTCATGTGAGAATCTCAGCTTTCATTTTTTAAAAAAGGTTTCTATCTCTCCTGGTTGCAGAGAAAAGCTTGAAATGATGCCCCAAGTGTGCCCTAAGGACTCCAATGCCATCAGGCATAGGGCCCAAAATTATCTACAAAATCTCATGACTTTTAAGCCAATCTCAAGATTTTGGGAGCCTGACTCATGTTTTTTGAATCCTTGGGGAACTCTAGAGAGTTTATTTCACAGACCTCCTGTCTTCTACAGCTGCCATAGCATCACTGAGCCAAGGACCTTGACTTGTAACAGACTTTTCTTAACTTGTCTCTGATTGCAAGGCCTTCAGAAGACTTCACACCCAACTTTCTTCTGCATTTTAAATGGGGCCTTTTGCAAAAGGAGCTGGCCTGACCTGTAGGAAAAGTAATGCCTCTCTGAACACACCCTCATGGTGAAAAGGTCATGAGTCTTCCAGAACTATTGCTTTGCATTTCTTGGATATGGAGGACAGGGAATAAAACATTCCTCAGGCTGAAATGTCTGTTAACATCATGTTGCTCATGGGCACTTAAAGCAAAAATACTTCTTGTTTGATCTGCAGGCAATATGATTTTCTCCATGTACAATTACCATCTTCTAGTTAAAGAAATGGATGATTCAGATCATAAGGGGGAAGGGAAAAGAGTGTATAGTGGATAACACAATTTAACCAGTACTCAGAGGAGACTGATCAGACTAGGGAAATGTATTTTAAGAGAAATAATCATTTTATAGAGAGAGTAGTAATTTCACAGAATAAATTCCTATTTCATGTACTGTATACCCTACCTCTGTTACTTCCCATTTTATACTCATCACCTTTGTTACATAAGCCAGTTTTTAAACTTTTCCATTTTTGTTTTCTTCATGGTCAGGGAAAGATCAATTCTCAGCAGTTAATTATCTTTAACGTTCAGTCCCATGTGCTCTCAAAACCAGCAGCTTTAACTGACACTGAAAACGTTTAAAAAAAAAACTGTCTAACTATCCTAAAAACAATTAGCCAGCCTATACCAGATGCACAAATGCATCTTGAAATGAATGTTTATGGATATAATGCTATCACTACATACACTCCAAATCCTCTATGCGCATTTGTAAGTGCTCATGTGGTGTACAAATGTATCCTGTTGGCAATGCACTTGGTAGAAGTGTGGAATAGTACCACATTTAAAGCCTTTGTTCTCCCATATGAGTCCTTCTGAGTTTTCCTCTCCATTTTGGCAGGCTCTCTATGCTCTTTCATTATAATTATGTCAACAGAATCTTTAAATCCTGTTTTGCCTTTGTTAAATGTGTTAATCAAAACAGAAGAATATATGTAATATTTACACTGCTGTACCATCCTTTCATCCAAGGACCACAATTCATTTTATAAACATTAAGTAAAGAAACCAATGTACAAAGTGTTTAAGAGTCCTGTTGAATCACTGTCTTTCTCTGCCTAGCTTAATTTCTCCAGTGAACAAACTCCCCAGCACAAAGGAGAAATATGACATTTTAAGGGGTACCACACACTACATTTTCAAGGAGATCACCACAAAACTGTTTATAACTGAGATACATTAAACACAGCGAAAGATGATTGCCCTTAAACTCACGTTTCCGCTTGTGTTGTGGTGTTCTGATATTAGCATACTGGGCTTTTATAAAAAGCATATTTTGTTTGTATTTTTCTTATCTAGGAAAATTCAGTTCAGATGCAGCATCTGGTATTTAGTGATGTCTTGCTTTTCATCCAATTTTACAGATGAACTGAAAGAACAAGGTTCCAGAGTAGAAGCCGTGTTAGTTTGTATTCGCAAAAAGAAAAGGAGTACTTGTGGCACCTTAGAGACTAACAAATTTATTTGAGCATAAGCTTTCGTGAGCTACAGCTCACTTCATCGGATGCATTCAGTGAAAAATGCAGTGGGGAGATGATTTATATACACACAGAGAACATGAAACAATGGGTGTTATCATACACACTGTAAGGAGAGTGATCACTTAAGATGAGCTATTACCAGCAGGGCCGGGGGAGGAAGAAAACCTTTTGTAGTGATAATCAAGGTGGGCCATTTCCAGCAGTTGACAAGAATGTCTGAGGAACAGAGGGGGGTGATATATGCCATCATGTGCCAGCAATGTCCCTCTGCCAGGTACATTGGTCAAACTGGACAGTCTCTACGTAAAAGAATAAATGGACACAAATCAGACGTCAAAAATTATAACATTCAAAAACTAGTCGGAGAACACTTCAATCTCTCTGGTCACTCGATTACAGACCTAAGAGTGGCTATTCTTCAACAAAAAAAACTTCAAAAACAGACTCCAACGAGAGACTGCTGAATTGGAATTAATTTGCAAACTGGATACAATTAACTTAGGCTTGAATAGAGACTGGGAGTGGATGGGTCATTACACAAAGTAAAACTATTTCCCCATGTTATTCCCCCCGCTGTTCCTCAGACATTCTTGTCAACTGCTGGAAATGGCCCACCTTGATTATCACCACAAAAGGTTTTCTTCCTCCCTGCCCCCCGTCCTGCTGATAATAGCTCATCTTAAGTGATCACTCTCCTTATAGTGTGTATGATAACACCTATTGTTTCATGTTCTCTGTGTATATAAATCATCTCCCCACTGTATTTTCCACTGAATGCATCCGATGAAGTGAGCTGTAGCTCACGAAAGCTTATGCTCAAATAAATTTGTTAGTCTCTAAGGTGCCACAAGTACTCCTTTTCTTTTTGAGAGACCAAGGAGCTTTAACCAGCCACCTAAGGTTATGTGGTGAGCCAGTGGATTAGCCCAAATGAGAAGTCAGAATCCTTGTTCACCTCCAGCTCCCAGGGAAGTTTCTTTTTGCTAACCTGTAGACCCCAGAGCCTGCTTACAAAACATCTACAGTGCAGCCCATGGCTTGGGCACAGCTTTCTCTTTACTCTTTGTGCTTTTTTTAATCTACAGCAGCATCATTTCTTTGTTTCATCTCTCATATGAAGCAACATATTTTGACAAAGACAACAGTAGTATTTTTAAGGCCATACAGTAAAAACCTTGCAACCACCGACACTGCAAATACATAGGGGCCAGATTATGCAAGTTCCTGATTGCCAATTAAATCAGCAGGAGCAGCAGATGCTCAGCATTTCATAGGTTCATCAGACCTTAGTATGTTAAATCCATAGCAATGGGCACCCACATGAACTGGCAGAAATGACAGCATGAGGATCAGTTCTGTAATATTGATAACATATTCACTCTATGGTGTACCCAATGTTTGTGCAATATTTATATCCGTATACAGACATGTCCAGAGTCTATAATAAATACATCTTTAGTATATTCCAAAACCCAAGCATGTAAGTAATGCAACATGGACGTTGCAAAACCAAAGCGCACAAACCAAGAAATGCACTGATTATACCTTAAAACATGGTCTGTCTTTATCAAAATCATTTGGAAAGGAATATAATATAAAATGGAATATATTATAAAAACTTACATTCAGTCTTCAGACTTGACCTGATATTTACCTTTTAGTGAGAGCTGTAGACATTATATTAATTGTGCACCTCTTTAAGTAGTAGTAAGGATCTCTATCTTCCCATGTCATCCAGGTTTCATCTATTTTCAGTTACCTCCTGTTATACAGTATGTTGGTGGCACCTGGTACATGACTGGATATTGGTAGAGAAGTATCTATCCAGTTCTACAATGTACAGTAGACCTTCAGTAAACTTTTAAATCCCATATGCAATTATAATGCCGCAAGTTCAAAAACAAACAATGCCAAACAGAATGGAAAGACATTTTATATAGCAGAGACAGACATTTTATATAGCACCTTTCATCCTCCAAGTATCCTTCTATCTCTATGTTTAAAATATTATACCACTCTTTGCAGTGTTGTTGTAGCTGTGTTGGTCCCAGGATATGAGCAAGACAAGGTGAGTGAGGTCTCAAAAGCTCGTCTCTTCCACCAACAGAAGTTGGTCCAATAAGAGATATTATGTCGCCTACCTTGTCTCACATTATTATTTTGCAGGTCAGAGTTCTTTATCTATGCAAATATCTACTAAAACAACTCCCAGAAAAACAAAACAAAACAAACAAACAAAAACAGAGTCAGCAGAAGCAGCAGCAGACACTAAATCCAGAATGTATTTTGGAGAAAGTGGTAACTTTTACAAAGGGTAATAACCAGATTCAGTGGAGTTAGACAAGGGCAATATAGCTTCTACATCACTGTCCACCTCCCAGACAGGCAATTCTACCTACAGATGATAGCACTTCTGCATTAAAAATTCAAATGAATTTTCGATAATACAATTCAAGGCACCAGGGAAGGGGTCAGACATTGACACACTGTTCAACATAGATGCTGATTATTCTGCTGATGGTACTGGATCATGATCACAAGCAGACACAGATAATACTGAGGAGCAGGTGTTGTTATAGACTGAAGCGAAAGGGGCTATACAATGGTACTATTGAGGGGTAACAGGCTGAACGCTTGGATTCTTCTCTCCCCTTTACCCCAGTATAACATTCACAACTTCAGTGGAGATACTCCTGAACTACACCATTGGAAGTGCAAGGGGAATCAGCCCCGGCATCTGATCCTCCATTTCTTGCCCCCTCTCTAGTCCTTTACACCTCTGCAAAGTGTGTATAAAGTGCTACCATTGGTGAAAGTGAGTGGAGAGTCCTGCATTGGTACCATTTTATACCCTCTTTGCATAAAGCATAAACGGTTGAACAAGGTGCAAGACAGGAGAGACCCAGGATGTTGACTTGGTGGGTCTGTTGACCTTCTTTATTTAGAGTCCATTAATTCAGTTGCCACATGGAAATGCATGGGAGCCTACTCCCATGGGGAATATCTGAATGGAGGAATAGGTTGAGCTTGCCACTCCTCCCTCCTCTCATCCTGCTCTCCTCCAAAGATTGCAAAAGGGTGGAGTGCCCCAGGAAACCATCAGGAGGGGGAGAAGACTGTTGCAAGCTACCAGGCCCTACCAGAAGACAGAAAAAAGTTGTTCAGGTGTTTACAATCATTTTATACCTACTACCAGTGAAGAAACATAGACAATTTGATAAGCAATTATACAAGGACCATTAGTATGCAGGCAGAAGAATTAAGCACTAAAGGCCTGGCAAAGACTCTGATGTTATTACCTTTTCTACACCCATCCACCTCACTTTTCCTTCTGTGTGGGGTTTTTGCCAGATCTTTATCAGTCTCCTGTGTAAATTCTAGTTAGAGGGGTTTTTTTTAGGAACTCAAGCTGAACAAAAATGTCTCTCTCTATCTCCTCCAATCCTTATTTTCAGTCATACTTATGCCCTTCACCTAAACACTAGTTAGAACAGCAGAAAAAAAGTCACCCTAAATGTTAAGCTGCTATCTACCTAAAGTGCCATCGACTTGTCCTTGACCTTCACCTTGCCAAAGAAAAGTTTATGAATAATTCATAGAAGGGTCTGACCAACTCGGTGTTCCCTGTTCTTTCTCTCTCTCTCTCCTTCACTCTCTGTCTGGGAGAGGGGACAGAATCCTCTCTAAGATTTCCTCTCACATTGTGTCACTAGCAAGCCTTTCTTGCATTCTGAATTGACTTGACTGTAGTAATATTGTTCTGCTGAGACAAGAACTTTGATCAGCACAACAGCACTGTTAAAAATGTTATAGGCTTCATAAAAACAATCACATCAGCTATAAAACGGTAGGTGATCATGACTGCTGCACCACTCTCATCATAACTTAGCTTGACTTGTCTGGATGGAGAAACAAATTATAGATAATTCTCTTTTCTTTCCTCCATTACTGTGCAAAGTGATATAATGTACCTATTCCCTGCAAGACCTCTGCAGCTATAAAGAGACAACAATGGTTTTTTAAATGATAGGAGATGAGATCTGGGTTTGAAAACTGTCTAGATAGTGTTGCTAGGTTTGTTACAGGCAGAACTAAATGAGGCCCAGCATGTTTTCTTAGGTTTGTGTGTGCCAGGAATGGTACTCTGGCCCTGGGTAGCCTAGCTGCAATGCATCAAGCAACTCCATTTGACACCCAAAATCTGCACGTCTTGCACACCCAGAGTTCCCATTAAAGGCATCAGAAGTTTCAATTGCACAGGGATGCAGGTAGAACATAATATATGTTGTTTAAAAAACTTGCATTGGTGTAGCCAGTTCCTTCGTCCTCATATCTACTGTTCAGCCTTTCACACTGCATAAGACCACATGAGGTCTTGGATCTTGGTTTCAAGACCATCTGCCCATTCCCACAACGCTTTGGTTGGTCCAATTTAGACTTTGAGCTTTTCTTTTTAGACTATTACTGGCTGGCATGGAGCATCTCAACAAGGTGAGCAGCTCAAGAGAATACTGACGGGGTCAAAAATGATACCGTCTAGCAATATGGATGTAATACTATCCAGAGTACAAAAATGATTAAAGATCTAGAAAACATGACCTATGAGGAAAGATTGAAAAAACTGGGTTTGTTTAGTCTGGAAAAGAGAAGACTGAGAGGGGACATAATAACAGTTTTCAAGTATGTAAAGGGTTGTTACACGTAGCAGGAAGAAAAGTTGTTTTTCTTAATGTCTGAGGATAGGACAAGGAGCAATGGGCTTAAATTGCAGCAAGGGAGGTTTAGGTTGGACATTAGGAAATACTTCCTGTCAGGAAGATTAAGCACTGGAATAAATTGCCTAGGGATGTTGTGGAATCTCCATCATTGGAGACTTTTAAGAGCAAGTTAGCCAAACACCTGTCAGAAATGGTCTAGATGATTTGTCCTGCCACGAGTGCAGGGGACTGGACTAGATGACCTCTTGAGGTCCCATCCAGTCCTATGAAGTTTGTAAAACTTCTTGAACACACTTTATAAATTCTAAATATTTATCAGCCTCAGAGACTTTACCCAATGATTATTGGGACTCTCTCTAATTAAACACAAAACAACCTCCATTGCTAGGATTTTCCCTGGAAGGCACCGGCATTCAGGTACTACAGTGATGAGGCAATATGAGCTCTTAGACAAACTGATACATAGGAAGTAAGGCTGTCAAGCAATTAAACAAATTAATTGAAATTGATTGCACTGTTAAACAATAATAGAATACCATTTATTTAAATATTTTTGGATGTTTTCTACATTTTCAAATATATTAATTCCAATTACAACACAGAATACAAAGTGTACAGTACTCACTTTATTTTTATTTCAAATATTTGCACTGTAAAAAAACAAAAGAAATAGTATATTTCACTTCACCTAATATAAGTACTGTAGTGCAATCTCTTTATCATGAAAGTTGAACTTATAAATATCGAATTATGTACAAAAAAACCTGCATTCAAAAATAAAACAATGTAAAACTTTAGAATCTACATGTCCACTCAGTTCTACTTCAGCCAATAGCTCAGACAAACGAGTTTGGTTACAATTTGCAGGAGATAATGCTGCTCACGTCTTGTTTACAATGTCACCTAAAAGTGAGAACAGGTGTTCGCATGGCCAGCATTGCAAGATATTTACATGCCAGATGGGCTAAAGATTCATATGTCCCTTCATGCTTCAACCACCATTCCAGAAGACATGCATCCACGCTGAAAACAGGTTCTGCTCAATAATGATCCAAAGCCGAGCAGACCGATGAATGTTCATTTTCATCATCTGAGTCAGATGCCACCAGCAGAAGGTTGATTTTCTTTTTTTGTGGTTCGGGTTCTGTAGTTTCCACATTGGAGTGTTGCTCTTTTAAGAAATCTGAAAGCATTCTCTACAGCTCATCCCTCTCAGATTTTGGAAGGCACTTCAGATTCTTAAACCTTGGGTTGAGTGCTGTATCTATCCTTAGAAATCTCACATTGGTACCTTCTTTGCATTTTGTCAAATCTGCAGTGAAAGTGTTGTTAAAATGAACATGTGCTGGGTCATCATTCAAGACTGTTATAACATTACATAGATGGCAGAATGTGGGTAAAACAGAACAGGAGACATACAATTCTCCCGCAAGGAGTTCAGTTACAAATTTAATTAACACATTTTTTTAATGAGAATCATCAGCGTGGAAGCATGATCTCTGGAACAGTGCTGAAGCGTGAAGGGCCATATGAATGTTTATCATATCTGGCACATAAATACCTTATTTCCAACACCAGCTACAAAGGTGCCATATGACTGCCTGTTCTCACTTTCAGGTGACATAATAAATAAGAAGCAGGTAGCAGTATCTCCCATAAATGTAAACAAACTTGTTTGTCTTAGCAATTGGCTGAACAAGAAGCAAGACTGAGTGGATTTGTAGCCTCTGAAATTTTACATTGTTTTGGTTTTGAGAGCAGTTATGTAACAAAAGAAAATCTACATTTGTAAGTTACACTCTCAAGATAAAGAGATTGCACTACAGTACTTGTATGAGGTGAATTGAAAATTATTTATTTTGTTTATCATTTTTACAGTGCAAATATTTGTAATAAAAATAATAATATAAAGTAAGCACTGTACACTTTGTATTCTGTATTGTAATAGAAATCAATATATTTGAAAATGTAGAAAAACATTCAAAAATATTTAATAAATTTCAATTGGTATTCTATTGTTTAACAGTGCGATTAATTTTTTTTTTTTGTTAATCGCATGATTAACTGTGATTAATTGACAGCCCTAGTAGAAAGCTTGTATTCTTTATGTGAACAAATGGCTGAAAGGTACAGATGCTTGTCTTTTTTGGAGAACGCTGCAAGAGAAGAAGATCTTCTCAGATCTTCAACAAAATATAGGACTTGTGGTCTGTTCTATTCAGGTTATTATATTGTGATTGTTACTGTGGTATCTGAACATCTGAATTTGTACATGGGACTCCAAAAAAGACTACACATCTTACTTTAGTCACTATTGAACATATCCCCCACTTCCCTTTTTTCGTTTGGGTTTTCTCTTTCCTTTTGAAGCTTATCTGTAACACAGAAGTTCAAAGCTGTTCTCCCACTTCAGAATCTCCATTAATGGCCAAATATTAACTGAAGGCCAGACTGTGGACTGGCCCTTGTTCACTAATATAATAAGCTCTCTTTATTTTGTACTTCCTGTAGAAACTAGCTGGTAATGTATTTGGTCTGGTGTCCCAACAGGTAGCATACAGTAACTTTCTGGGATACTTATTGTTTAGAAATACATTGGACACGCACACTGCTCTAGTAAAAAGAAAAGGAGTTCTTGTGGCACCTTAGAGACTAATAAATTTATTTGAGCATAAGCTTTCGTGATGCATCCAATGAAATGAGCTGTAGCTCACGAAAGCTTATGCTCAAATAAATGTGTTAGTCTCTAAGGTGCCACAAGTACTCCTTTTCTTTTTGCAGATACAGACTAACACGGCTGCTACTCTGAAACACTGCTCTAGTATAATTCATCCCAGTTAGTGAACAGCTAGTGAACGAAATACCCTTGTAGTTCCTCCATTTCCTTTTGAATAGAGAGGTAAACATATATACCAGCCACCCACCTGGCTTCTGCATACAGAACTCAAGAAGAGAAGTGTTGACTCTACCTTGTTTCCTTTGGGTACTATATAAACAAAAAGTAGAGAGGGAAAAGCAAATATTCACTTAAGCCAGCCTGGTAACTGCCTAGCCCAGAGATTCAAATATGTCACTTATAACTCCATGATATTAATAAATAAAATAGTTTTCTGAAGGAGAAAACACTAATATGTCCATTGTATAAGCAATACACATTTGCTTTGCTATAACAGAGAAGCTGCAAAGCAAAACCAGACAGTGTTCTATATCTCCTTGGACTGTTTGTAACGCTGGCAAACCAAGTGCCAGCTCTATCCAATCCATAGGTGTTAGCTAAGAACTGACAAACTCATAGCTGGAAACCAAACCAGCTCACCTGTTTGTTCATTGGGTTCAAAATAGGTATTAGTCTTATAAGAATGTATTTAGTGTTTAGACTCAGAAATGCTCACTTCATGCATTAATCTCACTTGTAATATCTGTATTCCATGCTATAAGAAAATATGTACATTTTGCTTTATAACTTTGAAAATGCTTGCTTTGCACTTGTGAACCCAGCATGGGAATCATCCCTCCTGCCTATTCAGGAGGCCTGTCAAGATGGGCCATAAAAAATAAATGGGCCATTAAGGAACATCAGGACACAAAGGATTAGTGAATGGCCCTATCACACCTTGGAAATGCTACTTGCAAGGGAGCTCATTTCATGTACTGGAAGACTAAATGTAAATGTAAAACAAGGTCACAAGAGAATTTTTTCATCTCTTTGCTGTTTGAACTCTCACAGGGCCAGAGACTCTACACTGAAGTGTGAGATCCCCCAGGGTTATCCCTGGTTTGCCCTGAAAGATATTTTAAATTGACAGATCACTACAACTCTATCACTCTTAGGATTTAGATTGCAACTCATTTGTGTGTATATGTTGCTTGCTTTCACCTGTAAATAACTCTAATTTCTTTTTCCCAGTTAATAAACATTTAGATGATTTATACATGATTGGCTGCAGGCGGTGTCTTTGGTGTAAGATCTAGGGTACCAACTGATCTGGGGTAAGTGACTAGTCTCTTGGGACTGGAAGAAACTTGTTTATTTTGTGATTTTTGGTGTAAGTAACCATTTATCTTCACTAAGTCCAGCTTGACTGGGTGGCAAGATAGACTGGAGAGCCTAAAGGAACTGTCTGAGATTGTAGACTGATAGGTTTCAGAGTAGCAGTCATGTTAGTCTGTATTCGCAAAAAGAAAAGGAGTACTTGTGGCACCTTAGCAACTAACAAATTTATTTGAGCATAAGCTTTCATGAGCTACAGCATCTGATGAAGTGAGCTGTAGCTCACGAAAGCTTATGCTCAAATAAATTTGTTAGTCTCTAAGGTGCCACAAGTACTCCTTTTCTTTTTGTAGACTGATAGTGATCCAGGAGTTCACATTTGTTTCTGGGTTGGTAAAATCTAATTATAGAACATACAACTAGTTTGTTGTGTCTGCCCTGTTTTTGACAGTCTGCCCTGAGGTAGGCACTCATAGATGTGAGCTGCTCCAGACAACATGACTGTGGCATGCAGAAACATTGCTCTCCCCCTACTCCACGCCCTCAAAAAGACTTTTTTCAGAGACTAAATTTAATTATTCACCATGATCTTTACTATTATGAAAACAGATAGTCACCCAAACCAAATAATTCCATCTTCTGGCTTGTTACAAAAGGATTTCCACTAAAACTAGAGCTGGGTCCAAGCTTAAAAGTTCGGATCTGAATCCAAAGTTACTGAGTGTGTGTGAGGTTTCAGAGTAGCAGCCGTGTTAACCTGTATTCGCAAAAAGTCTCTAAGGTGCCACAAGTACTCCTTTTCTTTTTGAGTGTGTGTGAGAGACAGTTTAGAGCAGAAGTTCTGGTTTATCTCTAATTAAAACTCTGTTTACACATACTCATAATTTTCTGAAACATTCTCCATACTGAACTCAAATTTTCCATTTGCCATGCTTGGTATGTGAGTAATGCAGCTAACCCAAACCCAGCCAAAAAAAAGCTTTATACCTTCAAACACCATCATGTGATGTGTGTATACACACACACACACACACACACGCACAATGGGATGGTATAAAGATTTCACAGTCATGTGACCTTATCCAGGAATGGAAAACCTACGAGTGAATTATGTAGGAGGGTGAATATAGATACCATTCTGCATAAAAAGCATCACTTACAAAGGGACTATGAACTATTGTTTAAGTGCTCTGTGGTAAACCTGGGCACTATTTTTGCAGTGAGTTCCAACCATACAGATTTCTGAGGGGGAGAAAAATGTAACTAATATCTTTAGAAAATTCTAAAAGTCACTTAAAATAGATTTTTAATACACAAAAATATAGCAATGTTAAGATTCAATATTTCCAGCCTACAAGGGGTTGAAACCAAAGCCTTACACTGTTGGGAAGTAGTGAGTCATGGCTTTCTAATGGTATAAATGTCCAAATTCTAGCCCTGATAGTTTACAAGAAGGTAAATCTTATACCTGTCACTGGTCCAGGAGTGAATATTTCTAATCCTGGGCCTTGGGGGAGAAATTAAACATTCTGCTATCATGGTGAAGGGTACTGCAGAAAAATCTGAATTAAATAGAAATTCCACTTTTGGGAGAAAGAAGAAAACATTTATGTGGTCAGATGTTTTAATAGTGATTTATTATGATGGTGACTATTTGAAAGTTGTGCAGAGATTTGGAATGTTAGCATTTCTGGCAAAGATGGTTTAGTAGGCAGAATGCAAATGAGGCAGTTAAAGAAGCAAGACAAAATGGCATATATAATATGAATATTACCACTCCAGATGTGATTACCTATATTATACCATATATTGAAGATATATTATGTCGATAACTTTTAAAACATCAGGACAACTAGCTAATTTTGGCATGTCATTATACTAAAATGAACAAAATTAAAGTTATACTAAAATGAACAAAAACCAAGAAAGTGGTCCAAGGACACTTCGAAATACTTTGAAAAATAAGCTAAAGGAATGTCTGTTTGAAATTTTGTTGACACACATTTCAGCATCCTGTTCAATATTCCCTGATAACCTTTCAACTGAAAAGTAACTGAGCTTGATGTAAAATGTTGCAGAGTGAATTTGAAACATTATCACACTTCCAGGACAAGGGAATGAGATCCTTCTCCACAGAAGACACAGTTTAAAAGGCACTAGCAACATTTCTTTTACAGAAATAGAGATCTGTAATAAATAGTTTAACCGTTTGTTACCATGGCATTGTTCTTCTAAACTCATCCTTACTTTAAAGTCTGCTAAACCAGTGGTTCTCAACCAGGGGTACATGTACCCCTGAGGGTATGCAGTGGTCTTCCTCATCTAGATATTTACCTAGTTTTACAACAGGCTACATAAAAAGCACATGCAAAGTCAATACAAACTAAAATTTCATACAATGACTTGTTTATACTGCTCTATATACTATAGACTGAAATGTAGGTACACTATTTATATTCCAATTGATTTGTTTTATAATTATATGGTGAAAATGAGCAATTTTTCAGTAAACTGTGGCTGTGACACTTTTGTCTTTTTATGTCTGATTTTGTAAGCAAGTTGTTTTTAAGTGAGGTGAAACTTGGGGGTATGCAAGACAAATGAGACTCCTCAAAGGGGTACAGTAGTCTGCATAGGTTGGGAGCCACCGTGCTAAACAAACCACAGCGGTTGTGTCAGATACACATCAAATGAAAGGTTTCAGAGTAGCAGCCGTGTTAGTCTGTATTCGCAAAAAGAAAAGGAGTCCTTGTGGCACCTTAGAGACTAACAAATTTATTAGAGCATAAGCTTTCGTGAGCTACAGCTCACTTCATCAGAGCAAAATGAAGGATTTTCAGTTGATACAATGGGGTAGGGAAAATAAGATTAAGAAAGACTGAAGCAGTTAAAACCATTTAAAGCTGCTAGTCTCCACTCTCAGCTAGCAAATCACAACCTTGACCTGTGAAATGCGGGCCTGTGTCGGGTGACCATGGGACATGTGTTAGCTCTGGATATAAGCCCAAAGCATCTGCTAGGGGAACTGAGCCCAGAACTGTCTAATCCAGGAGTATCATGTTGCCTTACCAGATACAATTCTAAAATAGCCATAAACCATACAGATGTTTCAAACTATTCAGGGATAAAAATAAAATTTAACTCCAGTTTCTTTTGAACTCTAAAGCTTCCTGTGTAGCTCAGTGGAAATATATGGTGTTTAGAAAGTCATGCTGTTGCACACCTCCAATCCAGCAGAAGTTTTACTTTAACAGAGAACCTCTTTAAAAAAAACTTTAAAAGCCAAACAAAAGTATTAAAAACAATAAAAATGATAGTATCCAGGACAGGAGGCCAGATCCCAGTAGGTTAAAATAGCATAGCTCCCATGAAATCATTAAAGTCATTGAAGCAACACGAATTCATACCAGCTGAGGAGCTGGCCTGAAGAGTACACATTTTAACTCCTGTTTTTCCATTTCCAGTGTAATTCAGAAGAAATTCCATTAAAGCCAATGGAATTATATGGGGGGGGGAGGAGGAGATGTCAAATGAGATGAGAATCAGGCCCTTAAATTTAATGACTTATCTAGAGGTCAATTGCCATAAAATGAGTCCTTTGAAGCATTTGGATATTTCAAAATGAAAAGTTTTTGGTTAGGGATGGTGCAGAAGATTCATATTGGGTTCCTGGGCCTTTTATTTCTAAGTCTCTGGTTCAAATCCAGCCCAGGTTAGTAGTAAGGATAATACTGAAATCAGTGAGATGATTTCAGTCAGTATCCAGTAGGTAAGTGTCCACATGAAACGTAATCCTACCATAAATAAAACTAAATTTATACCCTGCTGTGATTTGGTTTGGTCTGTTGTTACTGAACTATTCCCTCAGTGCAGAAGCCACAGACTGGGAAACTAAATTATCCTCTCACAAAAACAATGAGGAGTACTTGTGGCACCTTAGAGACTAACAATCTGATGAAGTGGGTTGTAGCCCACAAAAGCTTATGCCCAAATAAATTTGTTAGTCTCTAAGGTGCCACAAGTACTCCTCGTTGTTTTTGCTGATACCGACTAACATGGCTACCACTCTGAAACCTATCCTCTCACAACGATTCATTGCCCTTCCAAGTCAGGGTTAAAGTGCATTGAGAGAACAGCATGAAAGATCTCATCATCCTGCTGCTGCCCATGTACCTCCCATTCTGGAAGAACAAAGAGGAGACTGTCTTGGCAAGCTGCCCCTTTTCACCAACATTAAATTCACACAACTCTCATTAAGTCAAGAATGTTTTTGTTTTCCTTTTGAGTTTTATTGCTAACTCCCCCTTCCAACTGAGAGTCACAACCCCCCCCCCCGCCACCGAATTGCCTCCGAAGACCCAGCGTGGAAGAAGTGTCAGCGGATCCTTCACTCTAGGTGTGTTCGGCGGCACTGAAGGACCCCCTGCCACTGAAGTGCTGCCAAAAACTCTCATGGGGACCCCTGAAAACTCTCGTGGGGACCCCTGTGGAGCCCCAGGCAAATTGCCCCGCTTGCCCCCCCTCTGGGCAGCCCTGCCATTGTTCTATAAAATGTGTCTTTTTAATTACCACTCTCCCTTTTTTTTTCCTCCACAGCTGCATATGTTTCTCCTTCCCAGAGACTAGCAAAGATTAGAAGGCAAAAAAAATGCACTTGGGATGAAATGTGCTCTGACCTCATGCTGTCCTCCCACACTGACAGAGCACAGCACAATAAGTGGAGGCAGACAATCTCAGAGTGCAGAAAAACATAATATGACTGCGAGGAGAGGTGGCGGGCTGAAGATGGTAGGTGGCATCAGCTTGCTGAAAGAAGGCAGGAGTCTCTGCTCAGGCTCCTGGAGGATCAAACTCAGATGCTCCAGCGTATGGTTGAGCTGCAGGAAAGGCAGCAGGAGCACAGACCACCACTACAGCCCCTGTGTAACCAACCGCCCTCCTCCCCAAGTTCCATAGCCTCCTCACCCAGACGCCCAAGAACGCGGTGGGGGGGCTCCAGCCACACAGCCACTCCACCCCTGAGGATTTCCCAAGCAACAGAAGGCTGGCATTCAATAAGTTTTAAAGATTTAAAGTGCTATGTGGTCTTGTCCTTCCCTCGTCCACCACCCCTCCCGGACTACCTTGGCAGTTATCCCCCTATTTGTGTGATGAATAAATAAAGAATGTATGAATGTGAAGCAACAATGACTTTATTGTCTCTGCAAGCGGTGATCAAAGGGAGGAGGGGAGAGTGCTTAGCTTACAGGAAAGTAGAGTGAAACCGGGGAACAGGGGAGAGGGATGTTTCCATCAAGGAGGAACAAACAGAACTTTCATACCGTAGCCTGGCCAGTCATGAAACTGGTTTTCAAAACTTCTCTCATGCGCACCGCACCCTCCTGTGCTCTTCTAACTGCCCTGGTGTCTGGCTGCACTTAATCAGCGGCCAGGCGATTTGCCTCAACCTCCCACCCCACCATAAACGTCTCTCCCTTACTCTCACAGATATTGTGGAGCGCACAGCAAGCAGGAATAACAATGGGAATATTGGTTTCACTGAGGTCTAACCGAGTCAGTAAACTGCGCCAGCATGCTTTTAAACGCCCAAATGCACATTCTACCACCATTCTGCACTTGCTCAGCCTATAGTTGAACTGTTCCTGACTAGTGTCAAGGCTGCCTGTATATGGCTTCATGAGCCATGGCATTAAGGGGTAGGCTGGGTCCCCAAGGATAACTATAGGATAACCCAACAGTTATTTTCTGGTCTGGAAAGTAAGTCCCTTCCTGCAGCTTTTGAAACAGACCAGAGTTCCTGAAGATGCAAGCATCATGTACCTTTCCCGGCCATCCCACGTTGATGTTGGTGAAACGTCCCTTGTGATCCACCAGTGCTTGCAGCACCATTGAAAAGTACCCCTTGCGGTTTATGTACTCGCTGCCTTGGTGCTCTGGTGCCAAGATAGGGATATGGGTTCCATCTATCGCCCCACCACAGTTAGGGAATCCCATTGCAGCAAAGCCATCCACTATGACCTGCACATTTCCCAGAGTCACTACCCTTGATATCAGCAGATCTTTGATTGTGTTGGCTACTTGCATCACAGCAGCCCCCACAGTAGATTTGCCCACTCCAAATTGATTCCTAACTGACTGGTAGCTGTCTGGCATTGCAAGCTGCCACAGGACTATTGCCACTCACTTCTCAACTGTGATGGCTGCTCTCATCTTGGTATTCTTGCGCTTCAGAGCAGGGGAAAGCAAGTCACAAAGTTCCATGAAAGTGCCCTTATGCATGCGAAAGTTTCACAGCCACTGGGAATCATCCCAGACCTGCAACACTATGTGGTCCCACCTGTCTGTGCTTGTTTCCTGGGCCCAGAATCGGCATTCCAAGACATGAACCTGCCAAATTGACACCATGATGTGCACATTGCAGGGGCCTGTACTTTGTGAGAAGTCTATGTCCATGTCCTTATCACTTTCGTCACCGCACTGCAGTCACCTCCTCCTCACCTCATTTCGCTTTTCTTGCAGGTTATGGTTCTGCGTATCCTGCTGGATAACACATGCGGTGTTTATAGTGCTTATAATTGCCACGGTGATCTGAGTGGGCTCCATGTTCCCAGTGGTATGGCGTCTGCACTGAAAAGAGGCATGAAACGATTATCTGCCATTGCTCTGATGGAGGGAGGGACGACTGACAACATGGCTTACAGGGTTGGCTTACAAGGAATTAAAATCAACAAAGTGAGTGGCTTTGCATCAAGGAGAAACAGAATGGCCCCCTCAAGGATAGAACTCAAAACCCTGAGTTTAGCAGGCCATTGATTTTATGGAGGGAGGGAGGGAGGGAGGGAGGAAGGAATGCTGGCCATCATCATCTCCTGGGTGTTCAACAGAAGACGGTGTAGGATGACTGCTGGCCATCGTCGTCTCCTGGCTGCTCATTAGAAGACGGTGCAGTAGGACTGCCGGCAGGACTGAATCGCCATGAGACGAAACTTAAAAGGGAAATGACCTGGCTGAGTCACTCCCATGTTTGCCCAGGCACCCCAACCGACCTCACTGAGGTCAGCTAAAAGAGCATCCTGGAGTATGGCGATGATGGCTACCAGTCATACTGCACTGTCTGCTGCCAAAAGACAATGAGCTGCTGCTGTGTAGCAATGCAGTACCGTGTCTGCCAACACCCAGGAGACATACGGTGATGGTGAGCTGAGCGGACTCCATGCTTGCCGTGGTATGGCATCTGCATGGGTAACCCAGGAAAAAAGGCATGAAACGATTGTCTGCTGTTGCTTTCATGGAGGGAGGGTGGGAGGGAAGGGGTGCCTGACAATATGTACCCAGAACCACCCGCGACAATTTTTTTGCCCCATCAGGCATAGGGATTTCAACCCAGAATTCAAATGGGAGAATCTGAAAAGCAGAGACTGCGGGAACTGTGGGATAGCTACCCACAGTGCAAGGCTCCGGAAGTCGACAGTTGCCTCGGTACTGTGGACGCTCTCTGTCAACTAAATGCCAACTAAATGCACTTAGAGCATTTGTGTGGGGAAACACACAATCGACTGTATAAAAACGCTTTCTACAAAACCGACTTCTATAAATTCAACCTAATTTCATAGTGTAGACATAGCCTTAGTTTTCTGGTGGGTTAACTGAGGCACAATACGGTCCGATTGCAAGAAAGTATCTCAAATTAGAAACCAGTATCTCTGTCCTTTATTTGCTCCCAGATGACAGCTTCCATTAACTATCTAACTTGCAATTACAAGACTTCTCAGGGAATCCTGATTCTAACATTATAGAATGAACATTGATTCCAAGGCCAAAGTTTGCAATCTTAACATACTAATAATTAACACTGCTTCCTACCAATGCATTAGTGCAGTATGAATGTCCTCTGAATCTGAGATGTAGATGCACACATACCAAATACCTTTGCCAATTACCTATTAAACTGTATGGAATCTAATTACTCTCTTTCTCTTTAAAAAGCAAGGGAAGCTCTCTAATTAATGCACAGCACTGAATCTCAACAGAATGTATTTGATTTTGATTTAGAACTGCTAAGGGACATGACATATTGTGGGTGGACTTTTCAGTGTTGCTTTCATGAGAACTAAAGAAGTGAATGTAAGTGAAGTATGTGAGGCTGGCAGAAAAATTATTCCTTTGAGCATGAGCAAGATCTCTCCTCCCCAAGAGACAATATATATTAGTACAATGCAACACCTTCAGAACCACCGGTGACCCCATTCCAGTAACTACAGCCTTTACCATATTCTAATTGGTGATCAGTATTTATGCATGGTTTACACTGAGGTTGGTATACAAGATCAAATCTTATTCTCCCATAGTTTTTTTAAGGGATGAGCATGTCCTATTTTGCATTGCTGTGATGTCAGCTGGGCTGTAGTACCCTTTTTGTTTAATAGTTCAGCTAATAAAATAATTGTGAAATTGTTAAATAACAACAACCAAGGTCACCACTTAACTAAATATTCAGTATCAGTGATTAGATTTTGTTGGTTAGTCTTTTTAAATTCCCTTATTGGAGATGACCTTTTTCTTTTTGATTAGATATCTGTTCAGGCTGAGTTGTTATTGATCGAGATGCTGACCTTACTGCTATCACAGGCGTTCCTACAATGCTAATCTTTTCACATACTGTGTGCATGTAGCTGTTGAAAAACATCAGAAAGATTAGCTCAAACTGATGATTGCTTAGTTAATCAGCAAGGTCCCATTTTTGGTATTCTGGATTGTGATTCTTTCCCCATTCTTATAAAATGCATTCCTAGCATACAACTAGAGAGAAAAAGATTCCCTGGGGTTTTCATTCTTTGGAGCAAATCCTATCTTTCATCCTCCAGCCAAGAACAGCCCTGAATACAGAAGGGTGAGGAAGGCAAGAGTTGGGGAGTCTATGCACGAGTCTCTTTCTACTTTCCTGCAAAGTGGAGTTTGGAAGAAGAACAGAGAAGAGATGAAAGGAGGTACTGTATTGACCATCACCCTCCACAAAGCACAGACACAACAGAACCACGGTTTATTGAAGCCTAGGGGCTTAAGTAGCAGCTGTGGAGTCACTCTGTGGACCATAGGAAAACAATACGTCTTAACCAAGGATGGTATGGTGGGGAAATGTGACAGAGAAGAAATCTGAACCCCTACTCCACTTATACAATTTGCAAACCCTTAAAATTCTATACTTCTGAGATTTCATCTGCTCCTAAAAATAATAATCCTCAAAGCCATCCCTCGCCATACCCGTAACTCTAGCTGTTAAAAGGAAATTATAATTCCACACTCATGGGTCCACATTTCCTGGGTGTGGCTTGTTCTTTTCCCCAAAGATTTTATTCTCTTCACGAGGACTTATCTTCACTCATTCACTGCAGCCTCTAGACTGGGAACTTCCCCTTGTTTAAGAAAAGGACCTTTGTTCTCTCAGTTTGAGGTGGGAACTTAAACATTCCTTTACAGGAACCAGTATGATGAGGTGAATTACATACATTTTTAAAAATACGCCTGGGCATGTAGCTTTGCCCAACTCCATGAGAGCAACTGCCAGGAGAATGTTGAGTTTAAGTCACAAGAGACAATTTAAACCACCTTAGAAAATCCAAAGATCATGATGAAACTCTGGAATTGATTCTCCTCTCATTTGCACTGATGTAAATCAGGAATAATTTGATTGGTACCAGTGGAGTGGGAATGGTGTAAAACCAGTATAAGTAAGCCTTTCTGTACTCTGCGTATCTAGGTTTTCATACTGTACCATGATATCTGAGCATCTCTAGTAAAATCCATGGTCTAGTCTATGCTAGAAAAATTAA
This sequence comes from Dermochelys coriacea, assembly GCF_009764565.3. Taxonomy (NCBI): domain Eukaryota; kingdom Metazoa; phylum Chordata; order Testudines; family Dermochelyidae; genus Dermochelys; species Dermochelys coriacea. The sequence goes on from NC_050069.1 coordinate 202,517,299, forward strand.
ACGATTTAAAGCACCTAGAATTAAAGCTGTGTGAATAACCGATTTTGCTGTTCATTGGCAGTTCCAAAAAAAAAAAAAACAGTTGGGATCAACTTGAAACTGATTAATATTTGTGAGGTTGTGAGATTAATATTTGGTTTTTGGGTTTGGTTTTGAATTTTCAGCAAATCAAATGGCCAGGAAATAAAGTTTTTCAGGAAAGGCAGTGACCCCCTTACATCCAATAACTCAGTTGTTAGGGCACTCACCTAGGCTTTGGGAAATTCAGGTTCAAACTCCCTACTCTAGCACACAGACTTGAATCTAAGTCTCCCCTATTTCAAAGTGAGTGCCCTAACCCATCAGGCTATGAGATATTTTGGAACTGAGTTCTCTTAGTTTTTCCTGTTGAAGTCTTTCTACTGTGTATGAAATAATTAAATATGTATTGGGCCAGAGAGAGAGCGTGAGATTGACTCTGTAAATTGGGGGTTAGGGCACTCAGCTGTTCTGTGTGTGCACATAGAGAGAACCAAGGCAGTGCAACACTGAGGCTTTATTCCTTTCTCTTCTAGAACTTACTGAAAATAAAGTTCTCTAAGTTCCTAGACACAACCCTATGAGCTATTTATTGTAACAGCACTACTGTTCTACAGTGCACCAGTGGGTTGTGAAATCTATCAGAAATCACATTGCTTCTGTGAGCTAAGCTGAGAATTTGTGGGACTGATACAAAGTGGCCATTTCAAGTGAAATGGTTTAAGACAGCACTGGTGTGGACATGAGACAAATCTTAAACTGATCCAGCCTGGTTAGTGTGGATACACTGAACTATCTGAAAATTTTCAAGATTTTGATTTTTCATTCCAATTGCAGATAGGAAAAAAATTGAAATTTCAAAACGTTTGGTGGAATGGGAAAGCCCTTTCCTGCCCAGTTCTAGTTACTATCTTGAACCATAAATTAAGGAAAGTTTGTGAAACTAATGGGAAAGTTTCAACAAACCCAGCCTGAATTTCTGGGTTTGAAATAAAATCCAAAACCAAGCAAATATAATCTGATTTTTGTGTATCATTATGAAAATTTTGCACAGCTCTTCAAATAACAAACAAGTGCTACAAATAACTCCAGTACAGTGAGTTAAGGATGGAACTAATTTCAGACTTAACTGAATGTCATTCCCAGCTTTGGAGGTCTTAATTCACACCCTGAATTTTACCTGCACACAGCTCCATGTAGTTTAATTGCAATGTAATGTGTCTGTTTAGAGACCCTCATGGTTCATTGTCTCCTCTGGCTTCACACTGATTCATTCCATAAAGTATTTATCCTTTAAATACCAAGTCATCAAAACTGTAATATTATAGCCATAGTATTGTGGCAGTTTACTATATACTGTATTCTATGACTCACAGCCATTTTATGGACAAGGTGGAGACAAGTGAGCTTCCAGAAGGAAAAAGTATGTTTTATTCAAATCTCTGATTTAATTAATTCTAGAAGGAAACATACACAATATTTCAGAATGAATGGATAGCTTTCTGTTCACTTGAGATGGTAGTGTAAGGTTAAGGATGAAATCCACACCCTGTTAAAGTCAATGGGAGTTTTGCCATTCCCTTTAGTTGGGCCAGGCTTTCACCTTTAGGTTAATACTGAACATTATTAGAATGACTAATTAGCAAATTAGGGATGGTTGAATCAGTTTGAATTGAAAAGGAACCAACCCAAAACTATGCCTAGAATTCAAACCGAATTATTTGTTAGGTTCACACATATTCAGAAGTAGCTGTTTGGAAATATCTTGGGGAAAAACTGTCATGGTGTTTTTGGCCCAAATGGAAGCAAGAAGTACCAGAAATAATGGAAGAAACACTTTCTCATGCCCAGTTTTCCCCACTCAGGCCACTCTGGTTTAATGACTATCTACTGGGTTGGGTCCCTACCTTAGGAGCCCAAATTTGAAAATGCTGCCTTATGCAACTTGCACAACATCACACACTCACGCTATGGTAGAATTAGGAGCAGAAACCATATCTGTGGACTCTGACTCTCCTGTTATAACCATTGAACAAAGCTGATTCCTATAGTAAGGGGATTTCCACGATGGCACTCTCTTTGCCCTTTTGCTACGTTAGCCACTGTGATGCCATTGTTAGCCAATGCACATAGGTTACATGTGCCAACAAGCAATCGATAATCCTTATATAGAGTAGTTTCTCCACAATTTAAGAGAAAAATGTAGACAGATCCCCATGAGGACAGGAGCAATAATTTTAGTCATCCAAGTTAGAAAATGTTGGGTTTAATCTTTCTATGCCTTCGTTTCCACATCTGTACAATGAGGATAATACTTCATCTTTACAGCAGTAGTGCCCAGAAGCCCCAACTGAGATTGTGTTAGGCACTGCAAAATACAGTAGGGAGTCATTACCTGCCCCAAAGAGCGTACAATCTACGTAGACAAGACAAAGTTTGAGAGACAGGAAGCATTATTATCCCCACACCAAGGTCATACAGGAAGTCTGATGCAGAGCCAGGAACTGCTTCCAGATCTCCTGAGTCCCAGTTCAGTGTCTTGGCCACAAGACTATCTTTTCTCTCAGACTTACCTACTTTTGCAAAGAACTTTGAACGCCTCACATCCAGACATTATATAAGTGTAAGGCATCATTATGGTATCTGTTACCAACTGAAGATTCACATTCCAAGATCTCATCTTACAAAATAGAATCATAGAATCATAGAATCATAGAATCATAGAATATCAGGGTTGGAAGGGACCCCAGAAGGTCATCTAGTCCAACCCCCTGCTCAAAGCAGGACCAAGTCCCAGTTAAATCATCCCAGCTAGGGCTTTGTCAAGCCTGACCTTAAAAACCTCTAAGGAAGGAGATTCTACCACCTCCCTAGGTAACGCATTCCAGTGTTTCACCACCCTCTTAGTGAAAAAGTTTTTCCTAATATCCAATCTAAACCTCCCCCATTGCAACTTGAGACCATTACTCCTCGTTCTGTCATCTGCTACCATTGAGAACAGTCTAGATCCATCCTCTTTGAAACCCCCTTTCAGGTAGTTGAAAGCAGCTATCAAATCCCCCCTCATTCTTCTCTTCTGCAGACTAAACAATCCCAGCTCCCTCAGCCTCTCCTCATAAGTCATGTGCTCTAGACCCCTAATCATTTTCGTTGCCCTTCGTTGTACTCTTTCCAATTTATCCACATCCTTCCTGTAGTGTGGGGCCCAAAACTGGACACAGTACTCCAGATGAGGCCTCACCAGTGTCGAATAGAGGGGAACGATCACGTCCCTCGATCTGCTCGCTATGCCCCTACTTATACAACCCAAAAAGCCATTGGCCTTCTTGGCAACAAGGGCACACTGCTGACTCATATCCAGCTTCTCGTCCACTGTCACCCCTAGGTCCTTTTCCGCAGAACTGCTGCCGAGCCATTCGGTCCCTAGTCTGTAGCGGTGCATTGGATTCTTCCATCCTAAGTGCAGGACCCTGCATTTATCCTTATTGAACCTCATTAGATTTCTTTTGGCCCAATCCTCCAATTTGTCTAGGTCCTTCTGTATCCTATCCCTCCCCTCCAGCGTATCTACCACTCCTCCCAGTTTGGTATCATCCGCAAATTTGCTGAGAGTGCAATCCACACCATCCTCCAGATCATTTATGAAGATATTGAACAAAACGGGCCCCAGGACCGACCCCTGGGGCACTCCACTTGACACCGGCTGCCAACTAGACATGGAGCCATTGATCACTACCCGTTGAGCCCGACAATCTAGCCAGCTTTCTACCCACCTTATAGTGCATTCATCCAGCCCATACTTCCTTAACTTGCTGACAAGAATGCTGTGGGAGACCGTGTCAAAAGCTTTGCTAAAGTCAAGAAACAATACATCCACTGCTTTCCCTTCATCCACAGAACCAGTAATCTCATCATAAAAGGCGATTAGATTAGTCAGGCATGACCTTCCCTTGGTGAATCCATGCTGACTGTTCCTGATCACTTTCCTCTCCTCTAAGTGCTTCAGGATTGATTCTTTGAGGACCTGCTCCATGATTTTTCCAGGGACTGAGGTTAGGCTGACCGGCCTGTAGTTCCCAGGATCCTCCTTCTTCCCTTTTTTAAAGATGGGCACTACATTAGCCTTTTTCCAGTCATCCGGGACTTCCCCCGTTCGCCACGAGTTTTCAAAGATAATGGCCAAGGGCTCTGCAATCACAGCCGCCAATTCCTTCAGCACTCTCGGATGCAATTCGTCCGGCCCCATGGACTTGTGCACGTCCAGCTTTTCTAAATAGTCCCTAACCACCTCTATCTCTACAGAGGGCTGGCCATCTCTTCCCCATTTTGTGTTGCCCAGCACAGCAGTCTGGGAGCTGACCTTGTTAGTGAAAACAGAGGCAAAAAAAGCATTGAGTACATTAGCTTTTTCCACATCCTCTGTCACTAGCTTGCCTCCCTCATTCAGTAAGGGGCCCACACTTTCCTTGGCTTTCTTCTTGTTGCCAACATACCTGAAGAAACCCTTCTTGTTACTCTTGACATCTCTTGCTAGCTGCAGCTCCAGGTGCGATTTGGCCCTCCTGATATCTTTCCTACATGCCCGAGCAATATTTTTATACTCTTCCCTGGTCATATGTCCAAGCTTCCACTTCTTGTAAGCTTCTTTTTTATGTTTAAGATCCGCTAGGATTTCACCATTAAGCCAAGCTGGTCGCCTGCCATATTTACTATTCTTTCGACTCATCGGGATGGTTTGTCCCTGTAACCTCAACAGGGATTCCTTGAAATACAGCCAGCTCTCCTGGACTCCCTTCCCTTTCATGTTAGTCCCCCAGGGGATCCTGGCCATCTGTTCCCTGAGGGAGTCAAAGTCTGCTTTCCTGAAGTCCAGGGTCCGTATCCTGCTGCTTACCTTTCTTCCCTGCGTCAGGATCCTGAACTCAACCAACTCATGGTCACTGCCTCCCAGATTCCCATCCACTTTTGCTTCCCCCACTAATTCTACCCGGTTTGTGAGCAGCAGGTCAAGAAAAGCGCTCCCCCTAGTTGGCTCCCCTAGCACTTGCACCAGGAAATTGTCCCCTACGCTTTCCAAAAACTTCCTGGATTGTCTATGCACCGCTGTATTGCTCTCCCAGCAGATATCAGGAAAATTAAAGTCACCCATGAGAATCAGGGCATGCGATCTAGTAGCTTCCGTGAGTTGCCGGAAGAAAGCCTCATCCACCTCATCCCCCTGGTCCGGTGGTCTATAGCAGACTCCCACCATGACATCACTCTTGTTGCACACACTTCTAAACTTAATCCAGAGACACTCAGGTTTTTCCACAGTTTCGTACCGGAGCTCTGAGCAGTCATACTGCTCCCTTACATACAGTGCTACTCCCCCACCTTTTCTGCCCTGCCTGTCCTTCCTGAACAGTTTATAACCATCCATGACTGTACTCCAGTCATGTGAGTTATCCCACCAAGTCTCTGTTATTCCAATCACGTCATAATTCCTTGACATCACCAGGACCTCCAGTTCTCCCTGCTTGTTTCCAAGGCTTTGTGCATTTGTATATAAGCACTTGAGATAACCTGTTGATCGCCCCTCATTCCCAGTATGAGGCAGGAGCCCTCCCCTCACAGACCTTCCTGCCTGTGCTTCCTCCCGGTATCCCGCTTTCCCACTTACCTCAGGGCTTTGGTCTCCTTCCCCCGGTGAACCTAGTTTAAAGCCCTCCTCACTAGGTTAGCCAGCCTGCTGGCAAAGATGTTCTTCCCTCTCTTCGTAAGATGGAGCCCGTCTCTGCCCAGCACTCCTCCTTCATGGAACACCATCCCATGGTCAAAGAATCCAAAGCCTTCTCTCCGACACCACCTGCGTAGCCATTCGTTGACCTCCACGATTCGACGGTCCCTACCCAGGCCTTTTCCTTCCACGGGGAGGATGGACGAGAACACCACTTGCGCCTCCAACTCCTTTATCCTTCTTCCCAGAGCCACATAGTCCGCAGTGATCCGCTCAAGGTCATTCTTGGCAGTATCATTGGTGCCCACGTGGAGAAGCAGGAAGGGGTAGCGATCCGAGGGCTTGATGAGTCTCGGCAGTCTCTCCGTCACATCACGAATCTTAGCCCCTGGCAAGCAGCAGACTTCTCGGTTTTCCCGGTCAGGGCGGCAGATAGATGACTCAGTCCCCCGGAGGAGAGAGTCCCCGACCACCACCACCCGCCTTCTCCTCTTGGGAGTGGTGGTCGTGGAACCCCCAACCTCAGGACATCGCATCTCATGCCTCCCAACCAGCGGAGTCTCCTTCCGCTTTTTCCCCCCAGACATATCATCTGGTCCACTCTCCGCATTGGTACCTGTGGAGAGAACATGAAAGCGGTTAGTTACCTGTGTCTGTGTTACTGGAACCCGGACATTCCGCTTACCTCTTCTGGAGGTCACATGTTGCCAAGCTTCTTCACTGGCCTCTTGGCTCCTCTGTGCAACCTGCTCTACATCTTTAGAGCTTTGTGCCCCTAGAAGGCTATCCTGAGTTTGGTCCAGAAAATCCTCAGTCTCTCGTATACAACGCAGGGTCGTTACCTGTTGCTCCAGACCTTCAATCTTCTCTTCCAATATGGAGACCAGCTTGCACTTTGTACAGACAAAGTCGCTTCTGTCCTGTGGAAGAAAGACAAACATGGCACATCCAGTGCAGGTCACAACAGCTGAATTCCCCCCTTCCATATCACCTACCTACTACGGAGCTTCCTCAGAGACGTTGGCAAGATGTAAGCCTCAATGGGCTCACTCCAGGCGAACTCCCAGGCAAACTCCTGCTGTGAGCTGCTCTGCTGTCCCCGCTGCTCCGCTGGTTCGCTGCCGCTCAGCTGGTTCGCGAGGCTCCGGCTATTTTTAAACAGCCAGGCTTCCCTGACGCAAACACACAGACACCCTAATGCCCGCCCCCTGCAGGCTAGCAGCCAATCAGACACTCACTCAGGCTCCCTCCCAGCAAACACACGCTCGGATACTTCCTCAGCAAGCAAACACACACACTCGGATACTTACCAGTCCCAGGCAAACTCCTGCTGTGAGCTGCTCTGCTCATATAGCACAACATAGCTCAGAATCTGACTCATGCATTTACAAAAACTTCTCTTCGGGACCTACAAGAAGGACAGCTACATTTTGCAATTAATTTTTCAGAACTAAAATAATCAATATTTACAGCAACTACATGAAACTAAAATCAGAAGGAAATTTGCTGATGGAATAACAACTTTCATGGTGTATAATATTGGGGTCAAAACGACTCAAAAGCAGACTAGTTTGGTTTGTTTTAAAGAAAAGCTTTTTTCATGGTATTGAAGTAGCCAGTTTTGATTAAAAATATGCAGCTAGTGCAACTTGATTATACTTTCCAATGTTTTCCAATGCTTTTGGTGGAATGACACAGGAAAGTATTTCATGGTAATGCTATAATAATAATTTTCACATATTATAATGTATTGTGTTTATAACAGCCAAGGGTGCTTGGCACTTTACAGAACAAATGGTCCCTGCCCTAAAAAGCTATCAATCTACTTATACATCACGTTTCATCAGAAGATCTCAAACCATTTCAAATACAAATCAGATATTAGGAATGGCAATATACAAAAACCTGTAGGAGAACACTTCAACCTCCCTGGACACACAATAGCAGATTTAAAGGTAGCCATCCTGCAGCAAAAAAAACTTCAGGACCAGACTTCAAAGAGAAACTGCTGAGCTTCAGTTCATTTGCAAATTTGACACCATCAGCTCAGGATTAAACAAAGACTGTGAATGGCTAGCCAACTACAAAAGCAGTTTCTCCTCCCTTGGTGTTCACACCTCAACTGCTAGAAGAGGGCCTCATCCTCCCTGCTTGAACTAACCTCGTTATCCCTAGCCTGATTCTTGCTTGCATATTTATACCTGCCTCTGGAAATTTCCACTACATGCATCCGATGAAGTGGGCATTCACCCATGAAAGCTTAAGCTCCAATACTTCTGTTAGTCTATAAGGTGCCACAGGACTCTTTGCCGCTTTATAGATCCAGACTAACAAGGCTACCCTTCTGATACTTGAAACCACTTTATAGAAGGCAAGTCTGGTACCCATTTTACAGCTGGGGAAGTTAACAGCTAAGTGACTTGACTTAACCAATGACAAACTCCTTTTGACTTCAATGAGGCCAGTATTTCACCCCTGAGCTAGTGACTCCCCAGACCTCTGCTACAGCCACTGAACAGCTCTGTGTCCCCCTGTTTCAGTCATATATAATGATAATACACATTATACTGCTTTACATCAATAGGCAATGCCATGCACAATGGCAATGCTATAAATACTACTTGCTTTCATGTTTCTTTACCCTTTGATTCAAACAATATCTAAATAACAATATGTGCCAAATTAAAAGGGAGATGGGATCTCTGAAAGGAAACTAGGACTCTCCTGTCCAAATCAGCAGGGTTTGCAAGAGTATACATACAGTGCAGAGTGCTATATGGAAGTAAATACAGAAGATAAATGATATGGGTATTTTAACAGTCTGTCGAAGGTATGCGCCTGAATTCCAATAGCAGACAACAAGCTGTGTGTGTACACCTCCTGGAATATTTACTCTCGCTAAACTAAGAAAAACAGAACTTGTGTGCACAAAAAGCAAAGTCTTTTAGTCAATGGACAGCTCTAAAAATCAACCCCTAACTCTGAAGAGCCATTTATTGGCAGCTGAGAAAGAAAACAACAGCATGGGAGCACTAAATTCATGTGATCATAACAACTAGTGGTGAATGAAATACTGTGAGGAAAATAAGTACTAGCCTGTACTTTTATCCATCCATTAAAGCAAACCCAAACTTTCTTTAAGGTTTAAAGAAATTTCAGGAACCCAGTTTTGCCTACCATTGCATTTGCCCCAAATGCCAGGTCCTTTTGGATGTTTGTAAGGAGCAAAGGCCTGCAAATTTCCCCCAGGAGCCTCATGGCAAGGGGAGAGAGGAAGGATCCCTTGTTCTTCTGAATTTACAAACATTGTGCAATGTGGGCACAACTGTGGCAACATCACAAAATGCAGCTGAATTTTAAAGGGTCAGTGTCTGCAAGGCCCAGTCAAGGAGTTACTACTATAGCAAAGAGACAGAAGAAAGCAAGCCAACAGCTCCTCAAAGAAGAAACCCACCACTGGAGGGAAAGGAGGCAAGTCACCCCAGCTGCCTCAAAAGAGATTCAGTAATTGGAAGGCATGATTGTGCTACCCGTACAGCATTACCTCTAGGGCTGAATGTCTCCAAACCTTCACTGAAGAGGTTGCCACCTCAATAGCACCATCCAGACCCGCACCCTACTCCTTAAAAGTTTTTACAGGGCTTGGATTAAAAGTATAACAGGATTTGAGTGAGGAGGTGGGATGAGTTGGTCAAAGATGCTATTCACTATCCTAACATAAAAAGTAATTTTTCCACGCTGTTGTCAGCACCAGTAAGGCCTCAGCTGGAGTACTGTGTTCTGTTCTAGACAGCACACTTTAAGGAAGATGTGGACAAATTGGAGAGAATCCAGTGGAGAGGAACAAAAATGGTAAAAGGTTTAGAAAACTTGACCTATGAGGAAAGGTTAAAACAACTGGGCATGTTTAGTCTTCAGAAAAGAAGATTGAAGGGTCCCTGAGAAAGTCTTCAAATATATTATGTGCTGTTACAAAGACGGTGGTGATCAATTGTTCTCCAAGTCCACTTAAGATAGGACAAGAAGTAATGGGCTTAATCTGCAGCAAGGGAGATTTAGGTTAGTTATTAGGAAACGATAAGGGTAGTTAAGCTCTGAAATAGACTTCCAAGGGAGGCTGTGGAATACCCATCATTGGAGGTTGTTAAGAACAAGTCAAACAAACACCTGTCAGCAACGCTCTAGGTTTACATAGTCCTGACTCAGTGACAAGGCAGGACTAGGTGTCCTGTCGGGGTCCCTTCCTGCTCAACATTTCTGTGATTGTTCTGCCATTGTTGTACTGATTGTTATGGATAGCCAATTAATTGACTATATTTGCAGTTCGATATTAACAATGTTCAAGGGACCAAATAGCCAAGCTCAGCCAAAGTTATTGTCTAAATTGAAAACAGTACGGTACAGGAAATAAATATTTAATACATCACCAATCCTTCCCAGGAACTGAACTCTCGCAGTGTGTTCAATTCACCTTACACAGAAGATGTGATCCCCAGAATATGCCCCTAAAACCACTTTATATATATTTGTTTACAAGTTAGTTAGCGCTTTATATTGTGCCCAAGACTGCATTTCCCAATTACTTTATTTTTCTGATACCAAGTTGTACCCATCTTATCTCTGCTTTTCAGACACAGCATTACAGACTAGTTGGGCCAAGAATGCATGACTTACCTGTACCAGGATAGAACACCAATGTTTCTTGTCTCTGACAGGTTTCCTATCCGCCTGTGCCAAATGCTGAGATTACTCCTGAGGGCATTCTGCAACAAAATAATTAAAAATTCTGCACACTGTATTTTAAAATTCTGCAAATTTTATTTGTCAAATAAATGTGGAGGCTCCAGTATGACATTGGGGAGCACAGGCCACTGGCTGCAGAGAGGTGGGAGATCACTCTGCAGCTTCCTCTGCCCCCTCCCTGCACAGGACACAGACTCAGAGGTGAGGCTTCACCCAACCATGACACAGCAAAAGGACCAGGCCTGCCTCAGGAACACCCCAGGGCCCTGCCCCTCCATGCCAGGTACACCAAGTGTGGGCAGGCAGGCTTGTCAAGGCAGGATCCAAGTATGAAGAGGCTTAGTGTGGGGGGATCCAGGTGTGGTTGAGAGGTTCTATGTGGGGGGGGATCTGGATGCACAGGGACTTGTTGGGGGGTTCTGGGTGCAATGGTAATGGGACTCTGCAGGAGGGTCCAGGTGAAGGTGGTTGGGGCTTAGCGGGGGGAGTCTCAGTGTGGGGGAGACAGAGCTCAGCAGTAGGGTCTGGGTGTGGGGAGCTCAGAGGGGAGTCCAGATGCTGGGGGAGTGGGGTTTGTTGGGGGGGGGGTGAGGCTTGATGGGAGGGTCTGGGTATGAGGGGGTCTGGATGTATGAGGGTTGGGCACATGGGGGAGCATCTCCCCATACAGTGATCCCTCCCCCTGCAGCTGAGGTGCAATGGGTACAGGAAGCATGGGAGGGCAGTTTGCAGAGCTTCCTACCGCTGGGGGAGAAATCTGGGGGTGGGTCTGACACAGTCCAGGATGCTGTACAGGGGAAGAGGAAGTCCCATCCTCTCCAGCCCAGCTGCAAATAGCAGCTGAGCCCATTGTAGGGTAGGAGGCACCATTAAGGACTTTCCGAGTCCTGCCCCCTACCCCACAGTGATTTACCTCTGCTGACTGCCCTGGGCACCCAAAACATACTGCTGGGGAGGGTCATATGGCCGCTTTTGTGGCTTCCCTTTGTTTCCCCATCAGAAAGTCATTTTTCTGCAAGGAAGTAAAGAAATCTGCGGAGGACATAAATTCTGTGCATTCGCAGTGGCACAGAATTCCCCCAGGAGTATGAGATGTACTGCCACCAGATATTGTGGGATACTTAGCTTAAATGAGCAAGAGTAAGCCTAATACACTTTACCATGATTATCCATCACAAACTCACCCACACAATATTAATAGCATCCGCACAATACATATTAATGTGGGGGCATGTATATGCGTGTGGGTGTATGTAACCTATGTGCATTGGCTAACAATGGATCACCAGGGCTAACAGTGAGTAGCCAAAGGGCAAAGAGAGAGCCATTGTGTCCACTGCTAGGGCAATGGTAGTAAAAGTAAAGTGAATGTTCAGCATAAAAAGAGACAGCCAAGACAGTGCAACATTCAGGCTTTATTCCTTTCTCCACAAATACTCTCCTCTCTCAGGAAGCACTTCCTAAAAGAAGAGTTCTCTAAGTTCCTAGACATTACTGTCTACATAGGTTTAACATCATGCTCTAATATTCACTAACGGGAAGCTACTGGAACAGTGAGCATTTCAAAAAGTATCTGATCCCAATTGTTGTCTCAATACTTTTTCATCTCGCTGAACACATCATAGCAAAATGGCTACCTATTTACAGAGAATTGTTGGATTTAACCTAGGACTTGCTCATGTCTCCCTAGGGAAATCCTGCAGGAGGATCTAAAGGGGAGCAAATTCCTCCTGCATTGTTCCGTTGTATGGAGAATTGGGCTGCTCCTATCTTCTGTGGAACAGGACATGAGGAACTGGCCCATGAATTCTGTGGATCTCAGGGAACCTGCAGAAAGAAAGAATCATCCATTCCACCTCCACTCTGGGTCTTGACATGCCCACTTCACCCACCGTTCCATCTCTACTCTCTCCACACCAAAAAGTGTGGCACAGACTGCTTTTACTCTACTAGAAAGACAGTTTCCAACTGGTTACAACTTATTTACCCTTTGGAATATGACTATATGAAAACTTTCCCATGGAAAAATATATACCTGTGTACATGATTAAGCATTATCATGTTACTGTTTCTGAGACTGAAGTGTATGCAAAATAACAGGAGAGTCTTTTAAAAAGTCTGTTCTCAGCCAGGAGGCCAATTAAAAGCTTTTCATTAAAAATGACAAGAAAAATTGTTAAGCCAATGTGTCTCATTTCCTTTTTCTCCTTATTGTTGTAAACATGCACAAAACTTAAGATACATTTCACACTGGTAAATGCGGCTATATATATATATATATATATATATATATAAATAAATAAAATATTAATAAATAATATTAATTAATAAATAAATATATATATATATATATATATATATTTTTAAATAACAATAAAAGAAGGAAGTTTTTAAAAAAATAAAAATGGTTTGGAAGTGAAGTATTGATTTAATTATTTCATTCCTTTAGGAATATCCCAGGTTTATTCTGCAGATTCTACAGTGTAGATCCTCTTAAATGCATTTATTTTTATACATGCTAACTTTGAACAAAATGTTTTTAAAATGGTACCTTTGTGAGAACTACAAAATCTCCAATAAAAAACCCCAACACTCTATTTTCACCTTCATTTAGAGAAAAGAAGCAATCTTCCTCTCAGCTCAGTACAATAAGCAAAAGGCATTCAATGGTGAATTTTCTCTAACCCCAAAAGCAAAGGTCTACACAAAAAGAGGAGATAAATCAGAGTAGTCCGAAAGGACATATGCTCATCTGAAAAACTAGCTGTGTGCCAGTTATTCAAACTATAACCTTCTGAAGCTAGCCTCCTAACTAGTAGTAGGAACAGAAAAGGAAAGAAATTAAAACAAAACTAAAATGACTCACAGAATGTTAAGTAAAGCTAATCAACTCAGCTTTATCAACCTTATATGTCCTTAAACAATTAGAAAAGCATATTCTACACATGAAAGCTTTTTCATCTGGTCTACACTAGAAAATTAGATCAGTTTAACTACGTTGGTCAGGGGTGTGAACAATACACACCCCTGAGCAGCACAGTTAAGTCAGCCTAACTCCCCATGTAGCCCTGCTAGGTTGACAGAAGAATTTTTCCATCAAGCTAGCTACTGCCTCTCAGGGAGGTGGATTACTTACACTGAGAGGAGAACCCCTTGCTTTAGCGTAGGTGGAGTCTACCCAGAAGTGTTACTGTGGCAAAGCTATGCAGCTATAGCATTCTCAGAGTAGACAAGCCTTAAGAATTCTATCCATTATATTTTTACTTACATTCTGTACTATCTGGGCCCAATTCTCTGCTGCTCATAAGGCCCTTTAAACCATTCCAGCAGTGTGAAGTGGCCTTGGCAATGGCTTTTTCCCTCACTACCCTGGCCCACCTCTAGGAATCTAAGCTTCCTAGATGGTGCAGAATTGATGCAATGGTGCTACTCCGATTCCCTACACTGCCCCTAAAATATGAGGGGTACTTGGCTGAGGATAGCGAAGTGACTAGAGTTAATTGCACTCTTCTTAGCTGCCAATGGGCTGCAAGCAGCCCAATCAATAAGTTAGAGCAGTCCTGTGGACCAGAATACTGGGAAGCTCAAAGTTGGCTTAAGTCCACCTTCCTGTACTGAACACAGGAACGAAGCCTCAGAGAATCAGGCCTCCTAAATCCTGGGAAATTTACACAATTTGGATACATTGTTCTAATGCAGCAAGCTGTTTTCAATGTATCTCTTTACAGTTACCTTCCTTCAAATCTCTTACAAAGAGTGATCACTCCACAACCACACCCACATAGAATCAACTTGAGATATTTATTGTTGACAGCCAGTTAAGGAATTTCACAAGGGTTATTATAAATACCTATTGATAACTCACAACCATCAGAATTCCTATATCAATTAAGTATTGGGCATCAACAAGACTAGCCCCCCCCCCACCCAGTTAATTTTTCATGAGCTCTTGTAAAACAGGTTCTTTCAAAAAATGTGTGCTAAAAATAGGAAGGGAGGCAGGAAAACTATGTTTGGGTGACTAATAGATTGATTTTCTGTTTAGATTGAAAATTTATCATGACTTACTGTGAAAGGCGTTTTTTTAATCACGTTATCTGGCATCATCCCAGAGAGTGACAGTACCTTAAAGGCTGTTCTCAGTTCAGTTTCCATCAGAAGAAGGCTGCTGATTGAGGTTCTGATAGTTTTATTGGCTTATATTTTATCTGGGCTTCTCTTTTAACTCTGGAGGAAATAATGCCTTTATTTGCTTATGACTGAAAGACAATTTTTAGGTCTCTTTTCTTTATAAATTCTGTTCAAAATATGAAATGAAAGCACATTAAACAAAGAAGGACATGCAGGGTCAAATGTCATTTCCTGAACTGAATAGTACATGTTTTACTGACAATGAATATTGCTGAAAGACAGATATGAGAGAACAAAATGGGGATCTAGTTTAACTAGGTTGAAAAATAAGGGGAGAATGAATTGCTGATGGGGAGGAGTATTAGTAAGGAAAGCAAAAACTAAAACAAAAGGTCACAGGGATAGAAAAGATTGGCGTAGAATCTGGAGAGCTGTTAGACAGATGATGCAGATACATTCTAAGAAAAGAGACTAAAAATAACTAGTGCCCTTCTGTGTTAATGAACAGAATGCAAGAGGCCAAATGAGTAGGAACAAGAGACTGCGAGCAGAAGGCTTAGAACAGCATTACAGCTGAACAAGCACAACCTTCATGACCCAGTACCTCAGCTGCTGCAGCCTGATAGTTTTCTTGGTTCTGGTAGCTCTTTCATTCGTTATTGTTTTGTTTTTGTGAAGTTACAGCCACCTGCTGGCAGTATTCTCTCATTGCTACCCTGACAGCTTGGTAAACCTCTTCATATGAAGAAATGGCATCACCAAAAACTCCCTGACCCTGAATATTTCCAGACTACGTACCGATCTATAGATTTGGTTAGTTTACTTGTCTTTTGCTGATTTCCAATGTGACTAGCCAGACAGCAGCAGCAGCCCTAACTTAAGGCTGATCCACTACTAAAATTAGAGCCTCCCTGTACCACTGCTTTTGTGAAACTTCTCTACTGGGGATGGGGGCTGGGGGCTGGTGTGTGTATATACAGTCCTTGACAAATTTGGAATCCACTGGAGCAATAAGAAAGCTAAAGTCAAATTAATCAGAATAGATTCCCTACATGAGAGACGGTCATTGCAGCTGAACAAACCTTTAGGGAGTAAGGTTGCCCTTGAAAAATATTTGATGAAGCTGCTGTGCTAAAAAAGGAAAAAAACAATGAATAAAATAGTCAGCCGAATGTAGAGTGCCTCACTGGCTCAGTTTGTTAAGCAGGCTTGGGAGATCTTGACTGGGAGACTTTTGTTTTAAATAGATTATAAACAACTAAAACAAAATAAAAGACAGCTCTAGAGGCCCATCCTACTGAGCAGCAATAATAATGGAAAAGCTGTGTCCAGTAATAGCCTTTATAGTTAATGGATGGTACCTTAGGTGTAGTCAAATCACATACTTCAGGATATACGCTGATCACTGCAAGGGGCAGGAAGGATTTCTTCCCCAGACTTCCACCCAAAATATGTATGTTGTAGGGCTTTTGCAGTTACAAGGTGAGGGTAGCGATGGCCTGAATTTTAGGAATCCTCTCAAGCTGTAAATGCCCCTTATACTTTGGGAATTCCTCTTGCTCCCAGACAGCGAAGGACTAAACATTGCTATTGTACATCCACTCTTGAAGTTCACATTCAATTCTCCTGAAGGCAGCATCACTCTGACGTGACTAGCCCTGGGCAATAAAAATCTATGAATTCACTTCGATAGTGTGCCTGACCCTTTTCATTCATTCTCTATGAAGCATACAAGTAAGGGATTTAAAAAAACAACAACGGTAATTTGCATAAAGATACAACCTTGTGATGTCATGCAAATGTGCTCCTGCAAAAGATTACTCTGGTCCCACCCACTTGAAATCTGATCTGCCTCCTCCCATTCCTACATTTCAGTCATCCAATCAGGCAGCAGAAATATTGCCATGTAACTTAGCAGATCAATCACACACCTCAAATAGCAAATAGTTGAAGATGGGATGGCAGCCAATAGCTTTCCAATGATGAATTATGTTTCCATAAAATGTTTGTTCAATAACTTCAGATTATGAATAAAAGAACTAAATATGTAATCTACTTCAAATAGTTTGACCAGCTGTAGAAGAGACACACAAAATGATAGAGAAAACAACCTAGCTGATTTTTTTGGGGGGCGGAGGGGAAGGTTGGAATAACCTGTCATTTAAACAGTCAGTGTGTTCTCAGACTGTCATTACAACATTTCTCACATAAAGAGTAAAAACAATAGGCTAATCGGGGCATTTATCAGCCCTCCTGTCATGTAAAACAAATTTATGTCCTCAGAGAAATATTATTTTAATATCATTAAGAGTATTAATTCCACTTTCTGCAAGATCAGTCTTTAAAATTGGATCCCACTTCTCGACATTACTTAGTACACTGTTCTTCACAAAGGTGATGGGTGCCTCTTTTATCAGTGTGATGGGAAAGAATGGCAAAGCTATTAGGGATGATTCTCTACAGTTCTGTTCTTGTGTAGTTCTAAGCACCAGTAACTGCCACTGAAGTCTGTTACACACTTATACACACAATGGGGGATGCAGCAGTCAGGACTTCTCAGAATCAAATTAGGATTTTCACAGAGGTGCTGAGCACCAGTCACTCTCAATCTGGAGCTGGGCATAGCTGGCATCATTGGGAAGTGCTGGGGCTTGGCCCTTGTCTGGATCAAGCCCTTTATCAACATTCTGTCTTTGCCATAATAAAAGTTAGGAGCACACTATCTAAAAAGAACAAATTTAAAGAATTATCTGGCAGCCTCTGCACATCTTCTAATTTGATGGAAAATTAGAGCAAGATACACTAACTTCATGCCCACCCCAAGAAACAGTGATTTGAATGAAAAAAAATCACAAGTGTTTGCAAGGACTGTTAATTTTGTTGAGAAATTTTTAAATACTCTTCTGCAGCATTAACATGAAAAATGGCTAACACAAAATGGATGCCACTGATCTAAAGATTTCTAGGGTGAGAATTTGGAGTTGCATGGAACATTTTTAAGGTAGCTGAACATTATGAATTTAGTTATGATGCTGATGTGTGGATTTGTATCGGATTGCATGGAGTCTATATTATCCAAAATTTCTGCCCAGTTTCAAATCTTCTGGCAAAGAGGTGGGACATTGTGCTGTGTGTGTTATTTTAATAACTGTAGCAATCGGTTTCTCAAACAGGCAAAATGTTATAAATAATACATCCTTTTTTTGTCATGGCCTTGTCTCACAATGCAATTATACTGCCTCATGCTGTGATACTGTCAGAACTCCCAACAAGCAGAGCCAGGTCAATAGGATGCTTGGATAGGAATCTTCCAACAAAAATATACAATGCTGCAGGATGGGTTGCTAGTAATTCAGTTAGTGACACTCTTCCCTCTGAGCCAGTACAACTAATACCCCAGACAAATGTTAGGATATATTGTTCTGTTGGACGTGTCATCCTGGAGACAAGACATAAAACTGAAGTCCAGACTACTAGAAGTCATGAAAATTCCCATGCGTCATATCAAATTACAATCTGAATAATTACATTCTGCTTGCCTTTCCTTCTTTGCTTCCTGCTCTATATGCTGTGCAGAAGTCCTGCACATTGTTAAATAATGGCCGCACTCTTCCCCACAGACTGAGACCTTTCAGTGGGGATTTTAGCTGCATTTCACTGGTGAAGTTATTCCCACACATATTTTATAGAGCACTCTGAGATCCTAAGGGATGAAAGGTGCTATATAAATGTAAATTGTTGCTGTTGTTATTCATGAACTATAGCCAGGTTTTTTAAACTAGACTGACTATGAAAGATAGCATCCCTTCTGACCTTTACTGATGAGAACCACTAAGATTAGAAAATCTCTAAACTGTTTGGACATGAAGACAAACTCCAGCTCTCAGCCTCTGGTGGGTAATAGCTTTACTCAAGGTGAGAGGATTTCCTAAGACAACAAGGAACATAGCTTGAGGCAGCATGGTCAAGAAGTTGGGATTGTGACCCCCCAAATCCAGAGACCTGCGTTCTAATCTTAGGTCCGCCACTAGCCTCCTCTGTGACCTTGGCCAAGTCACTTTACCACCTTTTTCCTTCCCTCCCATTTTTGGGCTTGTTTATCTATATTTTAAACTCTCTCACACTGGGTACAGGGGGTATACAGTGTTTGCCATAATGGCACCTTTATCTCAGGTGGGGGCACTAGACTCTACCACAATAAAAACAACAAACAAGAATAATTACTGAGCAAGAATCAAATGTACAATAACATCTGCTTTCTGCTATAGCCTGGGAAGATTCTTCTCTTCATTCCGCCAGCCTCAAAAATTCTGTACCTTTGGCAAGTGTTAGCAAGAACTACAACTAGATCTGACTACTATCAGCTGAAAGAGGAATATGGCTATCAAGAGACACCCAATCAAGTGCATCAGACTAATTTGCTAACTATTTCTTATCTCTCACTTTAATAAATCCTGACATTCTTACAGAAATCATTGCTTAGTGAATGTGTGATTAGTGATGATGAAAATATACACATGCCTTCAATTATATTAGTTAGTAAGCACTGAATCTTAGTGAAGTCAGATTATCCAACTGGCAACAATCGCAAGAGTTCTGACTCAAAGCTTCTGAAGTATTTTATACGAAATTTTACTACCAAAAGGCATATTCCTCTTTTTTCAGCAGACAAGAGCCTAAAGAAAATGTTTTTTCATTAGTGTTTTTATTTGAAAGGTAAAATAAAACAATGACTAATTAATCAGTTCACAGGTGGCATCCTGGCTGTTTGCCAGAATACATAGGGGTGTTATACAAGCTACAGTACTTCAGCACACCTATTGGACTAAATTCACTCCTGGGGTAACTCCATAGAAATGTAATATGATGGCACTATGCATCACGCTGGTAGTCAATGGGATTATACTATGGATGGGATTGACCCATTTTGCTATTAGCCAAGATGGTCAGAGATGCAACCCCATGCTCTGGGTGTCCCTAAACCTCTAACTGCCAGAAGCTGGAAGTGGACAACAGGGGATGGATCATTCGAATTTGCCCTGTTCTGTTCATTCCTTCTGAAGCATCTGGCACTGGCCACTGCCAGAGACAGGATACTGGGCTAGACAGACCTTTAGTCTGACCAAGTATGGCTGTTCTTATAGTTGCCAGTAAGTTACCTGTTCCTGCTGTGTTGAGTCAATCTTTTCTGAAGCACTCTTCCTCTCGTGGTTATTCTAAAATATGATGAGGTATGAATTTAATGCTCACAAAGATGCAGAAACTAGCACCTCTGAACGGAACTGCATATGGCTTCCCCATCCATACAGCTATGCTAATACTCCTCACTTTTGACACAAAATACCTCTGCTGTTCTAGTCTTGCACAGAGATTACTAGTCAAGCACTGGATTTTTTGATACGTGCAGATGTCCCTTAGGAAGAGACCAAATATATCATGACCTCATGACTCATGACCTAGGACAGGATTTCAGTCTATTCTAGAGATGGGAAAGGCCAGTGCATTGATACTTAGCTCTCTCATTATGATTCTGAACAAGAGATGCAGCTTACTCAAGATGGACTCGTAGTTACAGAAATCTCCCTCTGTCATTTACTATATTCAGCTACAATGGCAGCTTCAGGCATAGGCTGAGTACACAGTTACCTGAGAGGTCATGTTCCAACTGATGTCAAAATGTCTCTGAAGTTGAACACAACCTGTCCAGTTCTGCAGTGCCATGCCAGTGTCAGCCAGTATTTTGAGCTTTATCCTTCTACACTCCTCACAAGTGTTGTACAAATATAGTCCAGGACAGTAGGCTCAATCTTTCCACCCTCCACTCTGTGCACATGCCCCATTTTTGTATAATCTAGCAGGTCTGGATGATCCCCATATTTACCAGGCACACAACCTCAGAATGCAAGACTACTCTAGGCCCAGGGTGAGAAGGGCAAGGGAGAGAAACAAGAGAGAAGGAGCAAACGTGTGAGAGAAGACCTACTGATGCATGAGAGAAAGAAATGGGCCCTGTGTGGGTGAAGAAAGAGATAAAATAATGGAAAGATACAGAGAGGAAGAGTGAAAGAAAACTGGGGGGGAAAACAACTGAATGGAGAAAAGGACTGAAAGTAGGACAGAGCAGAAGAAAAGGCAAAATAAAATCATTAGTATATTAACACATTTTATTACAATCAATTAAAAGTGTCCAATTTTTGTTAAGGATAAATATAGTTGACTTTTTTATATTTTACTTGGGTGGAGGTAGGGAATGAAGCACAAATTCGACGTGGGGCGTTAATATGTCTAAGGCTGGCAGTGCATAATTCTATGCAAAGGTCAGGTGTCTAGTCTGATTCTTTATATCTGCCAGCAGTCTTTGATATTGCAGATAAACTATTACTCATCACTCCCTGCCAGGGGTAGATAGAGTAACATTTAAGCAGTTCTGTTGTTTCCTCTCAAACAGATTCCAGAAGGTGATATTTAGTTATTGCTAATCTGCCCCAAAGACTCTTACATGCCATAGGGTTTTTTCTTGTCATTCTTCCCATTTAACATGTATGAGAAGCCAAAGGTGAAGCTAGTGAGACAACTTGAGCTACTATGCCATCAATGTGCAAATGACATTCCGCTCTGCATTTCTTTTGCATTGGATTGTAACGGTGCAGTAGTTTTCCTTTCTCAGTTCTAACCTAAATTGGGCCTTAAGATAAAAGTGAATTGTCTGAAGCTCAAGGCAAGTAACATGGAAGTGATGCTGGTAGGTTGGGGAAAACATCCATAAGCTTTGTCAGAGACACTTACCTTCTCTATTGAGGGGCTAAACTTATCTTTTGCTAATGATGTTTGCAGTCTGGAGGTCTTCCAGATTCCCATACAGTAGCCAAGAGAACCTATTTTTCTATTTGCTGTTTGCTAAAAGGTCATATCCTTTTCCTCTTGGGAGAAAATATCACCAGTTACCCGTGCCGGAACAGATTATCACAATGGATCTATATGTTACTATCCTTGAAGGCTGTTCAGAAATTTCATCTAGCACAGAATTGAGTTGCCTGCTTACCTGGTGGCTTCTCATCTGAAATATATTACACCCAGGTAGACCACACTCACTGCCAGTTTGTTTCTGTATCCAACAATAGATTGTGCCCTATAAATCCATGTATATGTTGGGCCTTGGCTTTTCTTAGAGTCCACCTTTCTCCTGGCGCACTGTGCTAACAATTGAGATAATCTGAAATACTCTAATAGACCCCACATTTGAACACAGGGAGGCTGAAGATAGAGGGTTCTCAATGGAGAGCCTTTGGCTTGGGCATTCATTTCTGTCATGGTCCAACAAAGTGTAGGCTTTCTGGGTTTCAGAATATATTGCAAGTCTCATCTTTTTAATGAGGCCCTTGTTTGAGGATGGTGGTTTTGGGGGCTTAGTCTTATTTGTGAAAGGAGATAGCAGGGGTGGGGTTAGTTGAACTTTGGACAATAAATATTTATTTATTTATAAATAAATATTTACTTCATATTTAATTTTCTCCTCCCCATCAAACATACTCATTCAAGATTAAATACAATTTATCTCCTCTTTGTCTGCCCTAACAGGTTGAGATTTTCAAAGCAGTGTAAGGGGTTTAGACACATCTTCCATTCATTTTAATTGATACTGTGTGTCTAACTTCTTGACACTGCCTTGAATAATCTAAACCAGAGTTGTTATTTGATCTTGGAATCAAAATCATTGGCCTTTATTAGCTAACTTTATAATTGTTTGAATGTGGTAATTCAGAATGGTGGCTAGTACCATCACATAACAGTACTATGCTATATTACCCTTTAAATGGTTTCAGAGCAGACCTGATGTAATCTGATACTGATTCCACTCAAAAAATTAA
Organism: Dermochelys coriacea; assembly: GCF_009764565.3. Taxonomy (NCBI): domain Eukaryota; kingdom Metazoa; phylum Chordata; order Testudines; family Dermochelyidae; genus Dermochelys; species Dermochelys coriacea. The sequence goes on from NC_050069.1 coordinate 202,539,775, forward strand.
CATGACTAGGTAAGAAATCAACTCCACTCCTGGGTAAAACACTGAGAAGCTCTGCAAGTGAATTAACTGCCTATTTGACATCCAAAAATTTATCGAGAAAGTTTCCCCTGGATTAAATATTCCATGTTTTCTGAATGGAAATGAGCAATATCGAGAGGAAGTTGAGGAAATGCAGTTGTTGTACCAAATCAATTTGCTGCCTGAATCAGATGTACAGGAACTCCCTTAATAATCTCCCTTAAGAGATTTCATAATGCCACAGTTAAGGGACCTGGATACATCCCAGCTAACCTGTTAACAACAATTTGGGAAAGTGCTGAAGTTACTCTCTCAATTGTCTTGTCAAATATTGTCTGTTGGATTGTGTGCACTTCATCAGCCGTATATACCACTGTGATCAAGGGATTACACTCAAGCAGAGTGAACTCTGCAAATATCTTGCCAGAAGTTTATTTCTGTTCACCTGCTGAGGAATTTTAAGAGTATCATAAGACAGGGTGGGCCATCGCATTTAGATGTGCATACAACACCGGTGAGTTTAAGGTCACTACCTCCAGAACCTAAGAACTGGTACATAGGGTATATCTCACTAGACCACACATCCCACACTATGTTAAGTTGACTCTTTTAAAAAGGTTTTTGTGTACATGGAACTGTATGAATAAGTAAAACAGAACATTAATCCCAAGAACAGTACTGATATGGGCCAGAAAAAAATGTTCTGTGGAATGTTTGAAAATTAGAAAAGTAAAATTTTTCTACAGTTTCTCTTTCCTTTTCTCTCTGTCTTCTTTCCCCTCCAACCCGCCCATAAGAACACAATAACTGCTATTCTGGACCAGACCAATAGTCCATCTAGCCCACTATTCTGTCTTTTGACAATGGTCAATACCAGGTGCTTCAGAGGGAATGAACAGAACAGGAAATCATTGAGTGATCCATCCCCTGTCATCCACTCCCAGCTTCTGGCAGTCAAGGGTTAGGGACACCTAGAGCATGGGGTTGCATCCCTGACCATGCTGGCTAATATCCTATTCTCTATGAACCATGTTGGCCAATATCCTATCCTCTATGAACTAATCTCATTCTTTTTTTACCCCAGCTATAGTTTTGGTTTTAACAGCATCCCCTGGCAACCAGTTCCACAGGTTGACTGTACGTTGTATGAAGAAATACTTCCTTTTGTTTGTTTTAAACCTGCTGGCTATTAATTTCACTCCTTTCGAGACATCTGAACATGGATCATACCTTATCTCACCGGACCATCATGCATTCATTATGGGGAAATGCTGTTTGTCCTATCCCTAACCCTGTACCCTTTTCCTTTAGTACATGATTAGCACCCCCAGGCATCTTTCATTTATTTATACCCCCAGTGTGTCCAGTGTTGTATCCCTATCAACAACAGTGCCTTCTGGGTTTTCTGGAAGCCTTTCTTCAAATTTTTAATCTTTTTGACCAGGAAAGAATTAAAAATTTAGAGCTAACATGAAGTATTCTGCATCCCTCTTCCTTTGCCTATGATGACGATGCCTGTATTGTTTGCTTTCATTACATCCAAATTTCATATCAATAAATCAACTGCCCTGGTCAATTAAGATATTTGTTTTCAAGTGTAGTAGCATAAAGGATCAGTTAGTTGCTGGGATTTTTGCTTGGGTGGTCTGGTCTCCCTTAAAAATATTGCCTAAGATGTCACACATTTCACCCCGGGACAAGACAGAACAACACAGAACAGAAGAGTAATCATTAATAGAAAGTGGAGGGGAAAGACATGGGCCCCTTGCAAGGATAAGCAAAGGGTGAATAAATGCTCTTGATTCACTTTGGGAGTCTCTCCTTCTTGTTTTACTTTTCTTTCTTTATTTACCCTTTACACATGCACCTTCACCAACCTCTGCAGAAACCTGTAACCAGGAGATCTGGTCTCTCAGCACCACAAAGTCCTGATTATTCCAAAGTAGATAGGAACTGATGTTCTCTGCCTCAGCTGTGGTAAAGAACCATTCTACATTTCTGAGACCCCCACATATAGTATGAAGGTACGTTAACATTTAACATCTGCCTATGAAGGTTTTATATAGTTATTTGAATTGGTGGATCTGAGGAGATATGGAGATATACAGTAGGCAAAGCAACAAGTTTCTCCCTTTTCAGATTTCGGCACTGTAAACCATCACCTAGGTACTGGCTCAGTGAATAATGCAGTATTCTTTCCAGCTACAAGTGTTGAAGTCACAGACTAGTGCAAGTCATTCCCTATGTTTATTCCATTTTGCTTTTCACCTCAAGGACTGACAGGAATTGTTTTTGCTCCAAGTGATGTGAGGGACAGGAAGTCTTATTCATTCACCACACTAAGTAGTGTTAGATATCTATTCATAAGGAAACAGCCCTGTGGAAATTTTTGGAGCTGAAAACATTGTTTTCTGCAAAACACAAGTTTTTCTCTTCAGCCCCCTCCTCTTGCATGTCATTTCCCTTCTGGGTTGTCATTATTTGCACTCAGCTTTTACTACAACTTTATCTTTCCTCACATGTTACATACAACCCTAATAAAATATGTAAGGCCAGTGCTTAGGTCAAGCAATTGAATAGCAGAAATCAATCTTTACTGTGTTGGGATGTATCAGCCAATCATAGCTTTATATTCCATGGTAACAGACAGCATATTACAGCTAAGATTACATTTAGAAAATAATAAAAACTAGAAATACTTACATTATTTTCACACTACTTGCCACAAATGCATAAATCTTAGAAACCGCAGCATAGCATTTACACAACCTGATCTGTGGAGTGGTTCATAAAGTGTCATATTTTAGGAGGAGGAAAGCGTGTTTTCATTTTTACCATCAGTGCCCATTAACAGATAAAGTTGCTATCAGGGAGAATTATCAAATGATGAGTAAACTTCCCATTGAACAACAACAAAAACCAGTGTCCTGTATTGTTTTGAGCACTCGCAGTGCCCATTGAAGATACTTCTTCAGTAAGAGTGGAGGTGCGAGAATTTCATGGGAGGAGGGAGCAAACATGAGGGATTGGGCCCAAAATCTTGAATTCCTTTGACTCTATGAGGAACCCTCCTAGTCTTTTTTTTACAGCGTCTTCTCTTGGACAAAACCATTCTGATCACTTTAAAAAAGTGCACTGAGGATTTTATCACTTATTAGTACTATCTTATCAGAGATTTCTGTTCTATTTAGATCCTTTATTCTATGCCTATTACCATTATGTCTGATCACTGTGTAATACTAGTATCTGGTACTGTGTAAAAATCAGAATGATATTCTTTCATGAATTGTTATTCAATAAGCCAACTGGAGGGAAAAATCAAGTAATTCAAATTCCAGTGAAAATAAATCCCCCTTTAAACCTTGCATGGAACAAGTACCTGTCTGTCAAGTATTACATAATCTTAGACCCTAAATAGCATGTATACAATCAGACTCATTGATGATGCTCACAGTGACCTAGAAACACAAAATAAAGGGAAAAGAAGGAAAGCTAAAAAAAATAATCCATTCCCAAACCCTGTGTCCACCTCAGAGGCCCTAGAGCAATACACCTGATTAATTTACTGTGTCACACTGTTCTGAGGCATTAACTCAGGGCCCATATGCTTCTATGCTCTTTATGGCATCGAGGAAAGATCATCACTGGCAAGCTGGCAGAAAGTTCCACGCAGGCTCCTCAAACAGTGACATCACAACAGTTTGAAATGCAGATAGTTCTGCTCTAAACAGTGACTGCGAAAATGGCCCTGTCTCACTAAATGAAACTGCTCCTGTGTTGGTTCAGTCAGATCTGCTTACTTTAGTGACAGCCATTAGTTTTTGCAGAGCCGGTAGCCTTTCTCACACATCAACAGAATTGTTAACTAAGCTCTGCTCTACACCGGAAAGTTGTACTGGTATAACTATTTCAGTTAGGGGTGTGATTTTTTACAAAAATTCTTATGCCAATAAAAGCCCTGATGTAGAGATAAGACCATACATAAGAACGGCCAACCTGGGTCAGACCAAAGTCCATCTAGCCCTGTATCCTGACTTCCAACACTAGCCAGTGCCAGGTGCCCCAGAAGGAATGATTACCTGTTCTATTCATCAAGTGATCTATCCTCTGTCACCCATTCTTAGCTTCTGGCAAACAGAGGCTAGGGACACTATTGCTGCCCATCCTGGCTAATAGCCACTGATGGACCTATCCTCCATGAATTTATCTAGTTCTTTTTTGAACCCTGCCATTTTGTTGCCCAGTCACCCAGTTTTGTGAGATCCCTTTGTAAGTCTTCACAGTCTGCTCTGGACTTAACTATCTTGAGTAATTTTATATCATCAGCAAATTTTGCCATCTCACTGTTTACCCGTTTTTCCAGATCATTTTTGAACATGTTGAACAGTACTGGTGCCAGTACAGACCCCAAACTCTTCCCCATATTAAAATAGCTATACCAGTATACAACACCTTTATATCAATATAACTGTATCCACACTGCAGGGAGGGTTGTATCCATTTAATTATACCAATATCATTAAAGTGGTACAACTTTCTAGTGCAGACAAGGTCTAAGTTTCAAGTGCTACATTTTGCCTTCAGTTCTATCTTCCAGCTTATTTGAACCCTGTGATATTTCCCCTTTGTCATGGTGAGACATCCTGTATTATGCCAGTAGTACGTTTCTAGGAAGGCAGCATCTCTCTGTTTTCACCCCAGTCCCATGCAGCCACATCACTTAAGGCAAGATTTTGCCTAGATACTAAAAAAGGTTTTCCTTTCTAAACTACAATTTCATTCCCTCAGAATTGTCAGTATTTTCTCCTTGGTTTAAATTTCTCACTGCTGGTCTCCAGCCAGAGGGGGATTTTGATGTTGCTTTGAGTTCCAGCTAAATGAGTCAAGCTGAGTTTGAGTCAAAAGCACTGGAAAAGATGGTTTATTTTTTAAAAAATAATCAAATGAAAAGAAGTTGGCACATTTTGCACTCAGCTAAGAGATGTTTTTCAAACATTCAGGGACTAGTCACCATTAAGGACAAGTGCCTCCCATGTTTGAAGAAATTACTTTGCAAATTAAAGTTATAAACCAAGTGAAAAAAATATTTACCAGCCAAACACAGTACTCCATTTCTACTACTGTTCTGGGAACTTAATGAGAGCTGCTCTCCAGGGAGGCCTGCAGAAGAATACAAAAGTCTCTAGAGATATGCATTTGGGGTAAAATCCTGGCTCCACTGAAGCTAATGGCAAAATTCTGACAGAGTTCAATGGAGCCAGGATTTCAACCTGGTGCATGGCCAGTACATCATTTCCAGCTGTTAATAACTTACCTGTGAATCAGTTCCCCACTCCTAATCCCCCTCCCTTTCAGGATATTATAATCAAGCATTTAATTTTTGAATAAAATCTTTTGCACACGGAACTAATTCTACACCCAGTTTGTTGCCACTGGGATCCTTTGAAGGACAGGGTTCTACATTTTGAAACAATGTCTACAATACTTTTTAGGGCCCAGTCCTACAAGGTGCTGAGTGCCCTTAACTCCCTGCAAAGCTCCCATTGATTGCAATGGAGTCACCACTCTCTTGAAGGATCAAGTCCTTAGAATCTTACAGGATTTTTTTTAAAAGGAAGGTTTCCAAGGTCACTTTTCGAAAAACCCACTTAGACAATTCTCAAACCTCAGCTTCTTTGGCTACATTTAAAGAGAAAATGTTGAGATTTTTGTCAAGTGTTTCATTTGACATTTTATATCATTCATGTCAGTCACATCGTATTGCCTAATGTGAAGTGACATAACTGGCACAGTCACTTGTTAGACTGCAATGCGTTCACAGAAAGATTTTCTAAGGACTGGAATTTTCTTAAATACAGACATTAAAAGCAACGGTGGCTTTATAAGAAGCCTATGGTGGACTTTTCTTACCTCCCTGGGAAGCAGATTCTTCATCTGAGTTGAACTTTTCCTGGGTAAATAAATTATTCTCACGAATAGTTATTGCCAGTGTGTCACTGAAACACTATCTCCCCCTGATTTTATATACCAGCTTTTTATGGGCATTGTGCTCTTTTTATTGACCCACTAATTATTGATTTAGATTTATAAAAATGCTTTTAAAAAGCACCTGCTGATATGCTCTAGGCACCCTTAAAAATACATCCTAAGAGTGGTCATTTAAGATAACTCTTAACTTAAGGCTGTAAGTTCTGTGAGGCAGGGTCTGTCATTTACTTTAGGTTTGTGCAATGCTTAGTACACTGGAGCCCTTCTCTGATGGCTACAGGCCATTTTTCACAAGATAAATATTAAAAAGTAACAACTACCCACCACACTCAACTACTGCTTGTGTCAAATTAACATCATGCACATCAACACTGCAACTTCAAAACAACATAGTTAAAAAAAATCTATTTAAAAACATAGCAAGCAAAACAGTAAGAGATAATCATCTGGTTAATTAATTTGACCTCATTTGATTCCTTATGATCTCCTCAATGACAGCTGACCAACTGCCCTAATGTTCTGTATTGACTTGTACAGTCTTAGCTGACAAGGCAATAAATACCATTCTAATAACAAAGAGCCCAGAGAAAAACACTGGTTTCAGAGTAGCAGCCGTGTTAGTCTGTATTCGCAAAAAGAAAAGGAGTACTTGTGGCACCTTAGAGACTAACAAATTTATTTGAGCATAAGCTTTCATGAGCTACAGCTCACTAAAAACACTGACATTATTTTAGATTCTGGATTTAGAATTATTTAGGATTTTCTAGGAAGACACCCTTATAGTAGAGCAAGAATATTCTACTGACAGTGCCACCAGCAACACAAAATTCTATAAAGTTCTTTGACAATTCAGTAACACATCTTTAAAATATAAAAAATACACAAGCGGGACTGGATGACCCAGGAGGCTGGATATAAGAAGACTTTTACCTCTTGGTAAACAGTTCAAATCCTGCACATTTTAGTATTGATGGGACTGATGTGAAATGCATTGATTGTGGTTTCAGTCCTGTTCCTAATAGGCAGATTTCCAAAATTACCATCACGACTGGCATTAACAAGCCCCCTGATTTGCATGAGGGGCTAAAGAGGCATGGAAAATTAATTATACTTTCTCCCCTGCAGGTGCAAGTCCCACCTGGCTGCATTGAAATCAGAGGTTTGAGAACCTTTTTTAATAAAACCCCAGATCAGACAAAAATGTTTACCTGGTTTCAGGTTTCATTATGAAAGTGAAACTCTAAGGTTTGCTAAAAGGTTAGGCAAAGTTTAGAAAAACCTAGGGGAATCCTTGCTTGCCCATGTGTCCCTGTGCCCTAGACTAAAGTAAAGACCGGTGCAATCCAGGGTAGGAGGGAAGAGGAGACTTTTTGGAAGGGCGGAGGAGATTCAATAAGGAAGGATCCAGGCAAGTTCTCTGTTTCAACAAAACTCAGTGTGGGTTTACAAAAGGTTGTGAGGTGTTTTAGATTTGCTTACCCCCTCCCTTTTCCTAATGCAAAAACGCAGAGAAGGGAGAAAAGTGGGGGAGGAGGACAAAAAGGTGTTTTATTTCCTATTTACCCCCCACACCTCTTTCCCCTCTTTTTTCCAAATGAAAAAAAAAAAAAGTAAAGAAGGGAGAAAAATTGGGCAGGGACAAAATCTCCAAACTAGGAAAAATTTCTATTTTGTAAAAAACCTGAACAATTCTGCAAAAATCTTCAAATGAGACAAAAGTTATAAATTTTATCTGATTTTTTTTCAAGCTCTGCTGATACAATCCCTCAAGTATTAGACAAAACATAGCAGTGCAGCTCTAAAACAGTTAGCATAAGTTTTGCTACTTATTCACATTCTAGGTACATCAGGATGTATATACCTCTAAGGCTGTCCCAGGCACCCGCTACGTCACTAAGGCCCCAATCCTGCAAACAGTTCAGCATGTGAGAAAATTTACACACAGTAGTCCCATGCTGAAGTGTTTGCAGGATCAGGGCCTAAGTTCCATTATGATTTCAAATAATTGTCAGGACATCAAAGATCCTCTGTCATATACCACTAGAGTGCAGCAGCTGGATGGAGGATCAGCAATGGAGCTGTGGTGTATATAGCAATACAAATGGAAAGACATGTTCTGTGCACTGCATCTGCAGATGTTTGAAGTACCCCTGCCTGTCTGATGTACAATTTGGGGGGATGCTTTGAGTCCACTGTAAATGGCTATAACCCAAGTAGTAACAGACTCTGGGCCTGATTCTCCACTGTCCCTTGAAGTTGTAAAGCCATTTGTTAAATATGTGAGGTAGATATAAAATGCTACCAGTCTGACTTAGTAGCATTTTGCACTCACTTTACCCTACTGTAGATGACGATGCAAGGTGTAAGACACTGGAGGCTCAGTACTCCCTCTGTCTTTGTCTCCCTTGTCCACACGAAGAGTATGTCTACACTGGAGATTTTAACTCGAGTTAATTGATTGCCACTTAACTAAGCTAACACATTTATATATAGTTGTCTGGATAATCCAAGTATGTTTCTTCCAGAACACAAATATCTGAGATCTACCTTAGAGCCCAGGTTGTTTGTGGAGTTCCTGGACTAGCATGTATAAATGTGTTAGCTACTTCAAGTTAGAGGGCAATCAATTAATTTGAGTGAAAGCTCCAGCGAAGACATACCTGAAGGGTTCACCTCTACCAGCTGAATGTTAAAATACACGTCTATGCTAAGGTATGTCTAAACTTATGGCAGCGTATAGAGTACAGAAACTACACACGCAGCTAGCACGGGTATAAATAGCAGTGTAGACAGAGGCACAGTTTAGGCAACTAGAGAAGAGTGCCCTACATGCCTGAATCCAAGGGTATATACCCTGTATGGCTCTCTACATGCAAGCAGTACCTCCCTCATCTGCACTCCTATTTTTAGCAGTGTACTGTCCTGCTTCCTCCCCACTCCAGGTGCCTCTCCCAGATGCTTTAAAAGGCTCCAGCAGTGGGAAATCTTTCCCCACTGCCTCAGCCTTTCACTGCCGTATGTAGCTACACATCATAGTGAGTGTAAACGTAGCCTGCCTTTCACAGCAGCGTGTAGCTACATGTATCCTACATGCCACCACAAGTGAGGGTAAGTGCAGACAAGGTCTAAGGTTTTAAAACATGTTTGTTAAAACATTAGCGAGACTAGGTGGGTGAGGTAATATCTTGTATTGGACCAACTTCTCATGGTGAGACAAGCTTTTGAGCTTATCCAGAGCTCTTCTTAACCTGAAGTGATCTAAAGAGCTACCTCGCTTACCTTGTCTCTCTAGTATCCTGGGACCAACATGACAACAACAACAATGCATACAGCAATTAGTTAAAATACATTAGCCTGGGGTGAACAAGCCTTTAAATTTACATATGTCCTTTTTTTCCCCCCTACATTTGAAATGACAGATATTTTGCTTCCCGTATAGGAAACAATACAAGCACTTAAGACCATGATGCCAAGCTTCATTTGTGAACAGTTTGAGAAATTCAGAATCTGTACATCCTGTTAGTGTAATGAAAATTATATAGGCAAAATTCAAGCACCATTCAATAACTGAATCCAGACTTGTTCATAATAGTAACCTCAGGGGACTATAATGCAGATCCATGACACCAACAGCTTTAATAGTGACAAAAATGTGAATTTGACAAATATTATGAGAATTTTTTAGCCCTAAACTACAATTTGCTTATGTACAGTACGTAAAAGGCTATACTTTATATATTCTTATAAAGGAGAGATAATGGTTTTAGTTTATGCTACATATCAATATGATGCGTGCATTGACAGTGTATGTGTACTTATGTGCACCAGGGGTTGAAAAATTAGAGTTGAAAAATTCTCAGTGAATATCTCCTAGTTTAGGTTTTGAAATTACAATTACTGTCTATGAATGCTTGAAAGTGCATCCTTTGGTTTTCAGCTCATGCCTCTATTTCTGCCCAAACCTTCCTTTGCTTTTTGCCGAACCCACCCCTTAAACTCTCCGCTCGACCAGTTATACTAGCTTGATGTCCCTTTTGTCTCCTTGCTGTCTTCTATGCTTTTATGCTTGGAACATTCCTCCAAAATCTATATCAGACCTCAATTCTCGTTTCATTCAAATTACTTCTAAAAATTCATTTTTGCAGCACCATCTACCAAAAGTGAGCATTAAAAATACTCAGAACTAACTAGACTTAAGTATGCCTAAGCTCAGCAACTGCACAACTTACATCCTCTGAAACTTATCTCCTCCCTTTCCCGGGATGAAATCCTGACCCCTTTGAAGTCAACAGTCAAAGTTCCATAGACTTCCATGGGGTCAGGATTTCATTCCTCCTGCCTTTTTCCCCTCACTTGTCTGTCTAATCCACCATTAAGACTGAAAGCTCTTCAAGGTGGAGGCCACTCTCAATTTTTTTGTTTAACACTAAGCATGCTTGTGAACATGAAAAAATAACTCTCCTGCATTTGAAAATATAATCTCAGAGTTGTACATTAGCTTGCCATTATTGACAGAGGTATGACATCCCAAAATGAGAAACCTTCCTTTCTTTTCAATGGTTTTAAACCATTACATAATTCAATTTAATGGTATAGCAGTCAAAAGGCAAACAGTTCCCATCCATTAGAGTTTTATCCTATTTACACACTCATCTCCCCTGTGGGAAATGCCATCTCAAAATTAAAATTAAATTTCATCTCCAAAATTAGGTAAATCCTGTGACTCAGCTGAAGAGAGAATGTTAAGCATGCATAATTCTAAAGGCAGTGGGGGTAGTTTGCTTTATTAGAATCTATTAGAGACTGAGTAACAGCCAGTTACTGAATTCACTTATAATAACTTTCAGTTGAAGACAAGTATTATATTCACTGATAATAACTTTCAGTTGAAGACAAGTAAAACAGCAAACCCATGCCCTATGCAATAATAGGTCAGGCAGCCTCCAAGCTTTAGTAACTGTGATCATTCTTTGAAGTTCCTGCCTGTTACAGTTTAGGCTGTCTCCTCTCATTTCACATAGGAGAACTTTACCACTTACGATACCACCAGAAAATGTCACATGAAATTGGTATTTGGATGCCCTGGAGTGTTTAGTCATATTACGTCGTTATGAAGGCACTCAGAATTAATTCCCAAGCTAGATAAGGAGTAAAATTAGAACAGTAATAAGTAAAAAAGTAACATGATAAATGGAAACTGGAGCAATTTGCACTGAACATAGAAAGTAAAGACTAATAGTAATTTAGTCAAATTAAAGGTTAAATGCCAGTAAAAGATCCAAGACTAAAGTTTAATGTTGGTGCTATGTTAAGAAAGAGTTTATTTAATGAATGGGGGCATTGTTTTACCACTTACTACCTCAAATAAGGTTACATGGATTGAAATCAAGACACATATATATATATATATATATATATATATATATATATATATATATATATATATATATATATATATATATATACACACACACCACACACACACACACACACACACTTTGAGCTGGAGGTATGATTCCCAGCTGGCCTAAGCATACTCGTGTTAGCTCAGTAGTAATGTAGCTTTGGTAGTATGGGCAGCAGCAAACAGAAGCATGGGCTAGCCATTCCAAGTACATTCCCACAGGGTTCAGGCAGGTTTGTACTCAGGTCAGCTAGCCTCTGCCACCACTCCCTATGTTGCCATTGCTACCCTACTAGGTGAATGAAAGCTAGTGTTAGTATGTCAACACAAGTTGGGAATCCACCCCAGTTCACAGAGTAGACACAGCCACAGAGGGAAGCCTCTTAAGGCTTTCCACTGGTTAAAGAACCACTTCCTGCGGTGTTAGGCTCTGATCCTACATCGAGAACTGTGCAGGTGCACACTGTTGTCTGTACAAAGCCCAAATGAAGTCTACTGTGATCCATGCAGAAGCAGGGCTATTTGTGCACAGTTCTCAGTGTAGGATCAGGCCTAAATGTGTAGTTCTGATGCCAGATATTTCTGTTTTTTCTGATGGTAAAACATAGGCTTTATCTATACTGTAACTACTTCGCCAGTAATAGCTATACCAGCTGTGACCCTGCCTGAAGGAGCCACACTGAGAACGTTTACTCAGGGCAAACTGCAAGGAATAGGGCAAACAATCCCAAAACTGTTTTTTTCTTCTATAATCAGATTCACCAAGCCAGTAACCAAACAGCTTCCTTAATATTCACTGGTTACCAAGAAGCCAAGATACAGTCCTCCTTCAAGCAATCCAGCCTTTGGCTCCCAGCCAGACAGCCATGTCTAATATAGTGAGAGGCTACTAAAAACCTTATTCAACATATAAAGTTCTACCTACCCAAGAGATTGGACACATTACCCACCAGATCAATGGATATTTCAGATCTCACACAAATACATGCTTATAGCCAATCCTTATTAACTAAATCTAAGATTTATAAATAAAAAGAAAAAAGAAAGAGTTGCTATGGTCAAGAGATCAATATATATACAGATATGAGTAAAGTTTAGAAGTCAGTTTCATAGCAGAGATGATGAGGCTGCTGATTTGTAAAAGTCATTTTGGAATCAATTTAAAAGGTTATAGTCCAATAGGCAGTCTGTGTGCAGCGTTTGTTCAAATTCTTCCATGTGAATTTCAGGGTGGATCCAGAGTAAACTGGAGACCTGTCTTACAGGCTTAGACTTTCCCTGTCAAAGTTAAGCAGATCTGAGATTAAAAAAAGGACCAGGCCCTGGGCTTCCTTTATAGTTGAAGTCAGCCATTGTCTCAGCAGGCTTTCCACTGGTTAAAGAACCTTGGCTGAAGAATAGGTTATTGTACATTGTTGCTTTGAAGCTAATCTCTGTTTCCTAAGCATACACTGGTAACTATTTGTATTCATTTGGAAAATGGTAATTAACTATTCAAACAGTTCATAGGTAGTTTACTATGTGGAATTTACACGTATCAAAGAGAAAGGAGGACAATAATATCATTACACCATAAGTCCCATCTAAATGATAATATTCATTTTTGATCTCTGAATCAATAGAATATAATAATGAATCACTATAGACAGGAACAGAAGCTTAGCATCCACAAGCTAATTAGATCATATTGTTAAATTTTTAACCAGATATATTTAAACACAGGCAAATACAATTAGTATCTACTCTTGATTCTCTAACAATACAGGCCAACATAACAAGGATTCTAGTCTACTTAACATGGCTTTGATAACTATCTATAAGGAATGGCTCTGTTTACCATTTCAATGCTTCCTCTTATGTTGTTATGGGTCACACACAAGTTGACCACTCTGTCAGTGTCACACGAGCAGAGTCCTGTAGCGTAGATGCAATGTATGCTGACAGTAGGAGGAGTTCTGCTGACATAGCTACACCACCTCCTAGACGACATTAGCTAAGATAACAAGAGCATTCTTCTGTCGGCATAATTGTGTCTACACTGCGGAGTTTGCTGGCATAGCTATGTAACTAGGCAGTGTGTTTTTTCCACACACTGACTGACAAAGTTATGCTGACAAATCTTTGTAGCACATGTTACCCAGGGTTTTCAAAATCCCCCAGAAGGGGCAATTTAACTATTTCACACCAGGTGGTGTCAGGAATAAATCAATGGGAACACAGCAATTCCATCTGATAAAAGATTAATGCAAGTAAGCGTGCTCTATCTAACACTGAAGTTTATTAGATTTAAGCACAGGCAGACATAATCAATAGGTTTAGAACATCCCAGATATTTACCTAAAATCTGGAACTATATTGAATAATTAATAGCAGTTACACACTGGCCAGCTGCTCACCCGCTGGGGAAACAAGGTGTCAGGAAAAACATCTCTCAAAATGGCTTCAGAGGACTGCTCCAAAGTACACTATATTAGCTAGTCTTTTATAACTAACTTCTACAAAATACATAGGTCATAATGACCCCTACTAAATCATCATTTTTCCTAACTTTCAATAAACTTCTAATATCAGAAGCATCTAGACTCAAGGTTTCCATCCTCTTATCTTCTCTCAGTCTATTTACTTTTCTCTCCCCTCCTCCCATTCTGATTAGTAGAAATTGCCAGCTAGTTTTGATCTTGCCTCTAAAAGCCTGTTTTCTAATTAACCCTTAACTATTTGGTGTTCTATTTTATTAATTCATGGTGGCTGAATGCACATCATATGGTTGCAATTAGCTTGATCACATTCTGCAGTATAAACACCCCTCAAATCCAGGGTAACACATAGACCTTACCATAGTGTACGTGACACCCACCAAAAATTTTAATCAGCTCTCAGTAGTTAATCTAGGTAATCTGCCCAGAGGATAGGTGTGGTCAATGGGAGTGTTTTGATGACACAATGTTTCTATCTTGTGTTTCAGTGGTTACCCATGTGGTTTCTCAATACATTGTAAGAGTGGAGTTCTTAGATTAACAAGAGGATTTTAGCTCCTAGATTCATGTAGTTGAATTTAATCCTGAATGAAAGTTAGTGATTTTTCTAATTCAGCTTGAAGCTCACATAAACAATATTGCCTCTAATTTTGGGCAAAACAAACAAAAATCCTTAAAGAACTTTGAAAGCTTGCTAAAAACACCTGAGACTAACTAAAAGAGAGCAGTTTTAAAATTTTAATTTCTGTTTTTCTAAAGCAAGCTTTGGGCTTGGGAAGGTGAGAATTATGTGAGAAAGGGTGTTTCTTCTTACTGTTTCATCTGTTGCAGGTAGCAGAGGGAGGAGAGAGACTCTTCAATGGAGGATAAAAGGAACAAAATACATTTTATTTTTAAAAGAACAGCTCTATGCCCAAACTTTGTTTTTGTCTAAGAATTCTGGGTTTGGGCAACCTTTCTAGGTCTCAGCTGAGTGTTGTAACAATAATATTGCTTTTATAATAGCAATGAATTCATTGCACTGGCTATATCCTCTCTGCCCAATCCTACAGTTGACATTTTGCTTGAGTATGAATGGCAAATTTGGACCCTCTTTGTGTGCAAGAAGCAGACATTTTCATTTAAAACATTATTTACAAACTGCAGTGCTGCAGAAATGGCATGTTGTCTTCCTATAGAGCAACAGATCTAACCTGGCTAAATCCTGAGAAAGCCTTTGTTATTAACTTCTAATACTCACAACAGGGAAAGGAGGAAAGCCCTAGGTCATGAAGCACAGGTAGTGCTGGTGCTGTTTGGAAGCCGTCCTACAAGTAGTTTTGTCATATGACAACTGGTAGCACTAATTTAGTTAAATCAGGGCAAACACTGTGTGGTGATACCTTACAGGTTGGGTTAGTTGGAGGATCAAACAGTAAAAGAGAGTCCACAGGACAAGTATCCATTATACACAAGTCTCCTCTTCTCTCTTCTTCTTCTTGACTTTCTGTGGAGGGCTTTCCCTCCTCCACGCTATCATAAGCTCTGATCCTACTGTTCTGACTAGGACAACTTTGTCAGTAAAGGGCATGATTTCAGTGAGGGATTTGCCTCTGGACTCCTGGACTAAGTCCATAGCAGGGCAGATACTGAAGACTAATGAAAATATTTCTGTTTCAAACTCTGGCAATCATTAGCAAACATTTACCCCCATACTTTCCTTGTACTAGCACTGAGTTGCATATGGTATTTACATACACCAAGGGAGTATAGGCATCTGAAGTAAATTTCATCTCTAATATACACAATGAACAACTAATATTGAGGCTTCTCAGTTAATTTTGACATACAGTAGCCTTCTGTTTTTCACAGTGGCTATTGTGTTCCAACTCAGTTGGGACACTCCCTAAATTTATCATCTAATAGCTTGCTTAATTTTATTTTTGGTTTCCACAGTCTTTGATAACAGCAAGCCAATTTCCATAACCCTGCTTGATGAAAATGTGCTGATGGTGCTTATATTTCACTTCATTGACTATAATGAGCTATTTCATCAAACTGTCCATATGACACTATTATAGAGAAAATGATAAATTCACTAATTTATTCACTTGAAATTGCATTTCAAATTAAAAAAGGAAAAGAAAGGAGTATGAAGTGAGGTACATTAGACTTCTACCAAATGGTATGTCCAAGTCTACATGAAACAATAGCACTGACTACTGCTATACTTAATGGCATGTAAACATTAAGTATGTGTTGATTCATTATTAGCTTTGCTGAAACTCAGCAGAACAAATGCATGCTCTGTAATGCAGTTTCCTCTTCTAAATATTTTTAAGCTTTGCTTATTCATAGCATGTGGCAACACTATCATTTGTAATCATTTTTCAGTTTGTTCACTTATTTTCCTCTACCAGGCCTCTTCTTCATAGACTCATTGATTTGGACAAGGCTAGTTGATGGCAACTAAGTTTTTCATTTTGCCCAGCCTTACTAATCAGGTTTTATGATGTGGCCAAGTGCCCTCCCTAGTAGTGGTTAAGAAAACCTAACCAATCTTTAAATGGCTGATCTAAAGGACTTTTTCAAAATATTTCTGTATCCATCCCCTTTTTAAGGAGGCATCTGCTAATATATTGCAATAATATGTGTTTAGGGAATAAGGATCAAGTAATTTGACCATGTGTCTAGTGTGAATATCAGTCCTGAAAATACAGTCATTGTCTCATTATCCACATGACTGATGTCATCGAGCTAGCCTCCACTTAATTTTATGAGTTATGATTCCATGTCCTTGAGAGATCAGAAACTGACCATTTTGAAACCCATAGATTCACTTTGAGAAAATTCCAATTAAACTTGCTTTCTTCTTCTTCACTTTTTTTTTTAAACTATTCAGGTGTTTTCCTCACCTATGCTTATTAAGCCTTCCTCCTTTCATTCATTTCCCAAAACTGACTTTGTGGGGGGGGGGGGGGGGAAGATTTTGGGAAGGAGGAGTCAAATGAATTGTCAGTGATGTCCAAAGAAATCAATACTCTAAAAGTAGGATCAATAAGCCTGAAAAACAAGCAATTAGTATAGGTCCATATAAAGAAAGGTAAAATGCTTTTCACAAAGAAAAAAAGAGGCAATGCTAAGTTATTTGAGGTGGAGTTTTGAAAAACACCTAAGTGAGTTAGGTGCCTAGCTCGCATTGGTGCTTTGGAAAATTTCCATGCATTGTCCAGTGGGCTAGTCTCCATGAAAGAGACACCATAGTTTTTGTTCTTTGGTCAACTTAGAAGTCTCTCAAGTAACCTTTTTCAGGGTATAACTTGTATACAGTCAATGATGTTCAGTTCAAGTGCAACTGGAAAACTGCCAGTAATGGCATGAGAGAGGGTTTTTTTTTTCCATGTTAAGATTAGGGATGGATGAACCTCAAAAGTTTGGTAACTGAACTTAGTTTGTACCAGTTCAAATGTTTGTTCAAAGATTCTCTGAACCTTAAAGTGTCCAAAATCAGGTTGAAATCTTCTAGTAATAGACTTTCTCATGAAATTTCTGTCACTTTGACTTCCATCATTGTGGAAAGTGTTAAGAGAACAGCCCAATATGATATTTTGGCACTTATCCCATCTAGAATCTGAACACCAACATCTCACTTTGTAATTATTATAATTACTATTATTTATTATATGGCAATAGTACCTAGGGGCCTCAATCAGGGCCCCATTATGCAAGGCACACATAAGAAGATAGAATAGATTGTGAGCCCTTAGATCAGGGACTATGGGCTCATCTGCATAGGCTTAGGGAGTTAATCTACAGATTTTACTGAGCATCAGGTAACGTACAGTACACAAGCTGCAGTAATAGCACGTATAGGAAAATGTGCCCTCTATCAATGCACACCACTGTGTACACACAACAGCAGTTTGCTGAAAACTGAAGGTATGGTATCGTCAGAAGGCATCTCACACTCCTTTACTTTACTGATGAGCAGTGTGCACTCTGGATTTTTTTTTTTTTGCACTGTGCACAGTGGGATGTATAGCAGAAACCAGCCCAGTTCACATTTTTTTAAAAAAATCCCATGATCCAGCTGTGTCCACCCCATACTTCCCTTACAGGTGGGCTACCACCATTTTTGAATTGTGGTCAGCTGCAAGGCTCTGTGCCATTACAGTGGTAACCTCTACTACAGCCCAACCAGTATCTAGGTACTTTATCACTCAACATGGGATGAATTTGACTTGGGGCTTTGCTTGCTGCATCAAAATGTGACAGCAGCAGCTCTTCCAGCTGCTATACAATGGGACACAGATGAGGAAGACACTAAACAATTGATGATAAAGAACTGGTTCCTAGAGCAGCTTCACAGAGTGCAGAGCTGTTTCAGGGCTCCAGAAACCAGCACAGATTGATAGGAAAGAATTGGTCTGCAGAGTCAAGATGACCAGCAATGGCAAGAGAATTTCAGGATAGGGAAGGCAAACTTTTTGGAAATGTGGGCTGAACTAATCCCAAAACTACAGTGGCAGTATACCAACATATGGTGCCCTATACATGGGCAAGCAGATCACAACTGCCATTTGGAAGATGGCCACCCCATAATGTTTCCAGTCTATATCTCCATGCCAAATTGGCTTGCTATCAACCATTGTCATGGAGATGTGATGCCAGGGGAAAAGATATGGTTGTACTGGGTTATAAAGCTTGGCAATGCTCCAGTGGTTGATGGCTTTGCAAACATGGGGTTCCTAAACTGTACTGGACAACTGATGGGATCCCTGTGCCTATACTTTGTCCCTCCACCATCAGTTCATAAATGGAAAATTCACCACTCCAGTGCTCCGAGGGCTCGCAGACCACCATGGCAGATTTATGGGCAGAGGACGTGCGGTGTTTGCCTACGTGTGTTTGTAAAACCTTATGAATTAGTGCAAGCAATTATTTTCTGTGTAAAATGAACTGTCAACTCCTAATGAATGAAATTTTAAAGTTTAACAACAATTATGTAACAAACAAATGAACCTTCAAAAGAAAAAAAATGAAACAATGGCTTTTAGTATATTGTTTCATACGTCAACTACAAAGAGACCCTTCATTAAAGCATCAGTGAAACAAAACAGCAACGTGAAACAGGGAGCACAATGCCAAAGGCTTAAAGTCACAGATGACTAAACATCTTGGCCTTGGGAACAGTACTGCAGGGGATACAGCAAGGAGGAGTTGTTCTTAGTAGCCCATATTGTCCAGGGCTGCATAACATGGCTGGGTGTTGGTTTGTTGTACTGCATTGCCTGTCATTTGTCACTGCAACTGTCTCCCTTGAATACTTTTAAGACATTGGCTTAAGCAGGTTAGCGCAAGTAAAACATAAGATCTCTGGGCCACAGGGTCCTTGTTGGATTCCCTCTCAGCCTTCAAATACAAGTTCCACCTCTCTGCATTTTGTGACATCCAGAAGACATTCTATCCTGGAGTTTTCCCATTTTCTCCCCATCAGGTTTTCCAGCCACTCATCTACTGATAAGGTCCTGTCCTTGGGGCTCTGGTTGATACAGGTACTATAGGGGTATTCAAAAAAAAAAGTGACAAGCAGTTACTGTTTATAGTCTAGGGAGGCTGAGATAGTATTTTTACATGCATTTGACTTTACCTTCCTGAGATTATTCTCAGTCTGGGTGGAAACTTGGAAATGGTAAGTGATGAGGGTACTGGGATTTTTGTCTATGCGTACGTTCTGTTTGGCTTTGCAGTTGTGCATTGGCAACTCAGGCAGGGGGCCAAGGGGTTTGAAATATGTTCCGGTCTGGGGATGGGAATTATGTTCCTGGTCTGGCTTCACAGTTTTGCTCTGCTTCTAGGATGTAAGAGGGGTTAGCAGGATGAAAATTGGGGAAAGCTGTATTGTAATCCCCTGACTCTGGGTGACTATCCTGGGGTGAGCCTCTCCACCATCCCCTTTTGGCCCTTCAATGACCCCAGGGACATTGAATACAGTTGCCCAGATCAGGCCACTTCAAATCCCCTCCATTGCCCTCCCTGCTTTATGGGATCTGCTTATTCGTTTTATTTAGCTACTCGAGTTCATGTCCACTCTGGGTCCAGAGAGGTGATTAAGAAAAATCAGAAAGCCTACAAGGAGTGGAAGATAGGAAGGATCAGCAAGGAAAGCTACCTTACTGAGGTCAGAACATGTAGGGATAAAGTAAGAAAGGCCAGAAGCCATGTAGAGTTGGACCTTGCAAAGGGAATTAAAACCAATAGTAAAAGGTTCTATAGCCATATAAATAAGAAGAAAACAAAGAAAGAAGAAGTGGGACAGCTAAACACTGAGGATGGAGGTTAAAGATAATCTAGGCATGACCCAATATCAAAACAAATACTTTGCCTCAGTCTTTAATGAGGAGCTTAAGGATAATGGTAGGATAACAAATGGGAATGAGGATATGGAGGTAGATATTACCACATCTGAGGTAGAAGCCAAACTCAAACAGCTTAATGGGACTAAATCGGGGGGCCCACATAATCTTCATCCAAGAATATTAAAGGAACTGGCACATGAAATTGCAAGCCCATTAGCAATATTTTTTAATGAATCTGTAAACTCAGGGGTTGTACCGTATGACTGGAGAATTGCTAACATAGTTCCTATTTTTGAGAAAGGAAAAAAAAGTGATCTGGGTAACTACAGGCCTGTTAGACATCTATAGTACGCAAGGTCTTGGAAAAAATTTTGAAGGAGAAAGTATTTAAGGACATTGAGGTCAATGGTAATTGGGATGAAATACAACATGGTTTTACAAAAGGTAGATGGTGCCAAACCAACCTGATCTCCTTCGAGAGGGTAACAGATTTTTTAGACAAAGGAAACACAGTGGATCTAATTTACCTCAATTTCAGTAAAGCATTTGATATGGTTTCACATGGGGAATTATTAGCTAAATTGGAAAAGATGGGGATCAATATGAAAATTGAAAGGTGGATAAGGAACTGGTTAAAGGGGAGACTACAACAGGTTATACTGAAAGGTGAATTGTCAGGCTGGAAGGAGGTTACTAGTGGAGTTCCTCAGGGATTGGTTTTGGGACCAATCTTATTTAATCTTTTGATCACTGATCTTGGCACAAAATGTGGGAATGTGCTAATGAAGTTAGCAGATGACACAAAGCTGGGAAGTATTGCCAATACAGAGAAAGACCAGAATATCATTCAGGAAGATCTGGATGACCTTGTAAACTGGAGTAATAGTAATAGGATGAAATTTAATAGTGAAAAGTACAAGGTAATGTATTTAGGGATTAACAAGAATTTTTGTTATAAACTGGGGATGCATCAGTTGGAAGTAACAGAAGAGGAGAAGGACCTCAGAGTATTGGTTGATCACAGGATGACTATGAGCCACCAATGTGATATGGCTGTGAAAAAAGCTAATGCGGTCTTGGGATGCATCAAGCGAGGTTTTTCCAGTAGAGATAAGGAGGTGTTAGTACCATTATACAAGGAACTGGTGAGACCTCATCTGGAATACTGTGTGCAGTTCTGGTCTCCCATGTTTAAGAAGGATGATTTCAAACTGGAACAGGTACAGAGAAGGGCTACTAGGATGGTCCAAGGAATGGGAAACTTGTCTTCTGAAAGGAGACTCAAAGAGCTGGGCTTGTTTAGCCTAACCAAAAGAAAGCTGAGGGGAGATACGATTGCTGTCTATAAATATATCAGAGGGATAAATACCAGGGAGGGAGAGGAATTATTTAAGCTCAGTACCAATGTGGACACAAGAACAAATGGATATAAACTGGCCATCAGGAAGTTTAAACCTGAAATCAGAGGAAGGTTTCTAACCATCAGAGGAGTGAAGTTCTGGAACAGCCTTCCAAGGGGAGCAGTGGGGGCAAAAGACAGATCTGGCTTCAAGACTAAGCTTGGTAAGTTTATGGAGGGGATGGTATGATGGGATAGCCTAATTTTGGCAACTAATTGATCTTTGACTATTAGTGGTAAATATGCCCAATGGCCTGTGATGGGATGTTAGATGGGGTGGGATCTGAGTTACTACAGAGAATTCTTTCATGGGTGTCTGGCTGGTGAGTCTTGCCCACATACTCAGGGTTTAGCTGATTGCCATATTTGGGCTTGGGAAGGAATTTCCTTCAGGGCAGATCGGCAGAGGCCCTGAGGGTTTTTCACCTTCCTCTGCAGCATGGGGCACGGCTCACTTGCTGGAGGATTCTCTGCATCTTGAAGTCTTTAAACCACAATTTGAGGACTTCAATAGCTCAGACATAGGTTTGGGGTTTGTTACAGGAGTGGGTGGGTGCGATTCTGTGGCCTGCGTTGTGCAGGAGGTCAATCATAATGGTCCCTTCTGACCTTAAAGTCTATGATTCATGTAAAAGTCCTGATCAGTTCCCTTCCCCTGTTCAGGAGGCCCCAGCCCTTCTCCCGGAGCTGGTCTGACCCTTCTCCCCTAGTGCTCCTTGCTGGAGCTGGAGTTGTATCTTAGGCCAGCTGTAGAGCTTCCAGCAGCTTTTCTTCCAGCCTCTCCTTCCCCCTCGCCCCCATCAGTCCTTTCACCCTTAGGCTGTGAGACTCAGCAGGTAGACCCTTCCCTGCTGCCTCCTTCTCCCTGCTAAATCAGGGCTCTGAAGGAACATTTTTGTTCTCGCCAGTGTCTGCAAGCATCTGGCCTGCTATGAGGGAGCAGACCACATTTATGCTGATCTGCTTCTCATGGTTCATTGCCAGTTGGCTGGTGGGAGAGGGGAGCCTTGCCCCACCTTCTCTACATGGCTCAGGGCTCCAGGCCCTTACAGATACAGGGACAGGATTTTCTCCCATACTTCATTCAGAGAGGACCATTCTCTCTCACCCCACATTGCCCTTCAGTCCACTCATTACACCTTTCACATGCTTAATGGGCCATTCCACATAGGAAAATGGGTTGACCAGTAGGCCCTACTGCCTTTACTACCCCATCAGAACAACATTACATTGAGGCAGCTGACTAGGAGGCAGAGAAGTCACCTAGAGGACAAATTGCCAGCATGCTTATCTTACGAAAAGAAGATCACATTGAGGGTGGCCATTATATGCTGGGAGAAAGACTTTAGGTGAGCTAACCTTTATGAGGCAGGACAGTGTCCCGTGAGGGGCTCCAAGCTCTAAAAGGCATATTATGTGTGTATTGTGTTACCAATACTTCTACCTACATGCTATCATTTAAATCTATTCTTTGTTCAATAAATGTACACTTCTTTTCACAAATATAAAGAAATTCAAGTGCTGTAGGAAGAGTACAGTGGTGATGCAGAGGTAAAACCAGTAAGCTGGGGTGACATGTTCCTTTGGGAATAGTGGACATGTGAGCGACCTGTGGAACAGTGGCTGAACACTCCAGAAGAATGCTTGGAGGACTCAGGAGATGGAGCATGCCTAGTGCTAACTTCAAGGACAGCAGAGTATGTGTAGGCTGAGAGGTCTGTGCCTGCACAAGCCCTCCCAAGATGTCCTCATGCTAAATACAGATGATAGCAAGGTGCATCACAGCCCAGGATACCCTGGAAGTGTCACAGGGTGTGAGGGTAGAGGCTGACGCTGCACCATGCTACTAATGATGAATTAGTGCATGAGGTTTGGGGGGGAAGTTTGCCAGGCAGGACAGCTAAGGGAAGGGAAAGGAAAATATGGGCTGGGGCCTTCCACAGTATGGGCCTGAAAACAATCAGTAGTCAAGGCTTTGGCCTCTGTCTCATGCTCATTGGCCAGCTGGAGAAGCTGCCATTTTGGAAAAGTGTATGGGGGAGGGCAGCAGGGGGCGAACAGAGAGCATGGGATGATGCAGGGAGGGAGTTGGGGACCTGGAAAAGCTTCTACCTCACATCCACCAACAATGGCTGTATGGCACTCACAACAGAAGCTAGCACAGCAGGATAGCACAATAATAAAATTAAAACTTAAAATTTATTAAACAAATTCTAAGATGACTTACCTTCTGAGGTTCCTTCTAGAGGAGCCACCTTCTCAGTCATAGTCTGGGTTGCTGCTCAGGAATTGGGTTGGTTGCTGAAGGGCAGCTCTCCTTCTACCTAGCGAGCATCAGGGTCTGAGTCCTGAACAGATATTGGCTTTTGGGGTCATGACTCCACTTGACTCCTCAGGTTTGTACCCCCTAGGAGTCTTGCTGGTCAGCCTTGAACAGTCACTTGGGAGCTGTGCTGAGACCCTGGCTCTGATTGCCATTCAGGGAGAGGTGATGAGATTCAGACACTTATGGCTGGGGGCAAGGGAGGAGAGACAGCAGGCCCCACAAGTTTCTTCAGATGGGTGGTCACATTGTGACTTTGGCAGACCAAGTGGCAGCTCTGGTCAGTGTCAAGGTGTCAGTTGAGAACTGAAACTCAGAAGTGGAAGCCAGGTAAATTCACTTGTGAATTATATCGATCAAAGTGAGTGTTTAATCATCATGAAAACCAGTGTAATGCTGCATGCCTTGTTTTCACTTATCTGTATCCTGTTGGAAATGTAAATCCCTTTAGAATGTAATAGCAAACACTTACATCATATATATATCCCTGCAACTAAATAACTCCTCAAACGAGAAAAGCCTTGTATCATGCAAATGAAAGATTTCCTTGTTAAAGTGCTAATTCTTGTGCATTTGAAGGCAAGTGGTCATTATGTGATGAGAGCTCAAATGCTCTATATGCATTTCTCTCTCTGCCCTCAAGGAAAGACCCCACGTGGGAAGTGAACCTATCAGCTTGATTTCTGTGAGAAGCAGCTAAAAGTATGGGCAAGGAAGAATTCTTCATCTTTAGACTGCCTTGATTCTAATAGGGCAGAATAACTGAATAAGACAGATCTCCAGAGCTACTCAGGGTAGCCCTGAAAGATTTTTGGGATACTGGCAGATTACAACATCTCTGCTACCATTTGGGAATTAGAGACTGACTCACATGTATATAAATTAGTTATTGAGAGATAAAAGCAGGTAAAATGTATTTTTCCTAGCTAATAAACCTTTAGTTAGTTCAATTTGAAAGAAGGCTCCAGAGTTTAAAATAATTGGGGAGTGAGTGAGCTACAATGAATTACATCATGGGTTACACACAGGAGTTTTCAGTTTAGATTGATTTGTTTTAGTTTAGTTTAAACTCCCTGGCTAAACGAACCCTAAGTAACTTTTGTTTGAGCTTGGTTCTAAAAAATAGGTAAAGGTTCAAGAAGGGAGTGGGTTCTTATTTTATCAAGGTAAGTTTGTCACTCCCGAATTAAGATAATACCAAGCCTAAACACATCAAATTCCAACACAATCTCCATAGGGTTGCCAACCCTCCCAGATTGGCCAGGAGTTTACCAAAATTAGCATAGATCTCCTGGTAGCTACTGAAAGCAATCTGGGAGATTTCAATAGGACACTAAAGTCTGGTCAGCAGCACAGCAGAGCTAAGGCAGGCTCCCTAGCTGCGCTTGGCTCCTGTAAGCAACCAGCACCTCCCTCTGGCTCCAGTGGGTTTCTGTGCACTGCCCCCGCCTTGAGCCTCGACTCCACAGCTCTCATTGGCTGGGAACCGTGGCCAATGGGAGCTCAAGGTTGGTGCTTACAGGCAGGGACAGTGTGCAGAGCCACCTGGCCACCCCTGAGCCTAGGAGCCAGAGGTCCATGCTGCCCGGCCAGAGCCCGCACAGCCCGCATCCCTTACCCCAAGCCTCTACCCCAACCCTGAGCCCCCTCCTGTGCCCAAACTCCCTCCCAGAGCCTGCACCCCAAACCCCCTCCTGCATCCTAACTTCCTGCCACAGCCGTCACCCCCTCCCACACTCCAACCCCTGCCCCAGCCCAGTGAAAATGAGTCAGGGTGGGGGAGAGCAAGCGACAGAGAGAGAGGGGATGGAGTGAGCAGGGGCAGAGCCCGGAGAAGGGGCGGGGCAAGACTTTTTGGGTTTGTGCGATTAGAAAGTTAGCAACCCTATGCACATATATTAAACTAATTAGTACCCATATTACATCAGCTCCCACTACAACAGTGCAGTTGCACCAGGGGTGGCAATGGAGTAAGTGATACTGCAGACAGGGCACAGACAAGGGCTATATAAACCTCTTTGCTATGTAAACCTGCAGACAATTGCTATAATACAGGTATTAGTTCTTCTAGTTGGGCCTAATGAAGAGTAAGTACAGTGGATAAACAGCAGAAAGCTTGTAAGCAGCTCAGTTCGATACAATATTGTTATTTGGTCAAATCTGTAAAGATTTATTTTAGTGCAAGTCTTCAGAAAGCAACAAGTACAAGAATGATTTAACAGAGGCCTCCAGTAAAACACTTTAGTCTCTGGTTAATTAGATTAGTTAGGTGCACAGTTACCAAGCTAACTAGCTCAGATTTCTCCTGGGGTGAGTCCAGCTACTATCAGCTCTCAGGCCTCAGATCATTACTTGGCTCAAGGTGGAATCACAGTTCTCCCACTCTCAGACTGGGCCCAGGCTGAAGTCCTCTGTGATCAACCATGATTTACCTCAACAGGTCTTACTGGTGTCCCAGCCCTGATTTACTGTCACTACTCCTGGGTTGTGATATATCATCAGTGGCCAGACAGCCTTTAGAAAGCAAAGTATTTATTAGAACCAAAGCATTTAAAAGAAAATCAGATATGAAAACAAAAGAGACAGATGCAAGTCTAGTTTACCAGGTATCTAATCTTCTGCCACATATAGGGGTCCTGATACTTCTAAGCGTCTTAAGCAGGGGTTCTCAAGCTGGGGGTTGTGACCTCACAGGGAGTCAAGGTTATTACACAGGGGGTTGTGAGCTGTCAGCCTCCACCCCGGCTTTGCCTCCAGCATTTATAATAGTGTTAAATAAAAAAAAAGTGTTTTTAATTTAGGGGTTCCACATTCAGAGGCTTGCTGTGTGAAAGGTCACCAATGCAAAAATTTGAGAACCACTATTATAGACCTCTTGAGACCACTAGGGTCTGGCTGACAGTCTTTTCCCTTAACTCACAAACCATTTCTCTTTCCTTGCATCTGGGAGAGTATCTCCAAGTTCCCAGCCTGACAAAGCAAGCTTGCCTCTTCCTTGGAGACAGGAGAAAGGATCCGAGAAGCTAATAGAACCATATTGGCCTCTTACTATTCTTCCTATCAAAAGGATTTTAGTGACCTGAAAAATCAGAAAGGAAGCCTACAAAGAGTAGAAAAATGGACAAATTGCTAAGGAGAAACACAAAATAGTGCAAACATATGGCTGGGATGAGGAGCGGGGGGGAGAGAATCAGAAAGGCTAAGACATGAGTTACACCTAGCAAGAGACATAAAAGGCAAACAAGAGGAGATTCTTTAAGTACATTAGAAGCAAAAGATAGAAGAAAAGTGTAGGTCCTCTACTTAGCAGGGAAGGGGCACTAATAACTGATGACCACCAAGAAGGCTGAGGCGTTTAATGCCTATTTTGCTTTAGTCTCCACTAAAAATTTAAATGTGACCAGATACCCAACACAATTAATATTAACAAGGGGGAAGAAATACAAACCAACATAGAGAAAGAACAGATTAAAGAACATTTAGGTAAGTTAGATGTATTCAGGTCAGCAAGGCCTGATTAAATTCACTGTAAGGTACTTAAGGAACTAGATGAAGCAAGCTCTGAACCATTAGCAATTACCTTAGAGAATTTACAGAAGACAGATTAAGTCCCAAACAGCTGCAGAAGGGCAAATATAGTACCTATCTACTTTTTTTTAAGGGGGCAGGGGAAGAGAGGACCTGGAGGAATTCTAGAGCAGTTAGCCTAACATTGGTACTGAAAAAGACACTGGAACAAATTAAACAATTGGTAAGCACCTAGAGGATAACATGGTTATGAGGAATAGCCAGCATGGATTTATCAAGAACAAGTAATGCCAAACTAACCCAATATACTTCTTTGACAGGGTTACTGTCCTAGTGGACTGGGTGGGGGGACAGTAGTTGTGATAAAAGCCTTACTAAAAATCTAGAGATGGCAGTCCCATAAGCAAACTAGGGAAATATGGGCTAGGTAAAATTACTATAAGGAGGATGCACAAATGGTTGCGAGACTATACTCAAAGAGTACTTATGGTTTGCTGTCAAACTGGGAGACCATATCTAGTGGGGTCTCACAGAAGTCTGTCCTGGGTTCCATACCAGTCAATGGTTTCATTAGTGACTTGGATAATGAAGTTGAAAGTATGCTTATAAAATGTGTGGATGATACCAAGCTGGGAGAGGGTGCAAGTAATTTGGAGGACAGGATTAGAATTCAAAATGACCTTGACAAAATGGGAGAATTGGCGGGGGGGGGGGGGGCAACAATAGACAAGGGCAAAGGACTTCACTTAGGAGGGAGGAAAACAAAAAATGCCAGCTGCAAGATGCGGGAAGGGGGTTGTCACTGGCTATGTGGTAATACTGCTGAGAAAGATCTGGATGAATACAGTGGATCAAAAATTGAATATATGCCAATGTGATGCAGTTGCAAAAAACAAACACTCTGGAGTTTATTTACAGGAGTGTTGAGGTAAGACATGGAAGGTAATTGTCCAGCTCTACTCAGCACTGATGAGGTCTCAGCTGGAGAATTGTGTCCAATTCTGGGCTCCACACTTCAGGAAAGATGTAATAAATTGGAAAGAGTCCAAGGGAGAGCAACAAAAAAGTGATAAGAGGAAAGGTGAAAAAAACTGGACATCTTTAGTTTTGAGAAAAAGATGACTGTGGGGAGACCTGATAGTCTTCAAATCTGTTCAGGGCTGTTATAAAGAGAAATGTGAAGAATTGTTTTCTAGGTCTGCTGAAGGTAGGACAAGTAGTAATGGGCTTCATCTGCATCCTTTGTATTCTTTACTAGGTATTATATCTAAAATGGAAATACACAGATATGTGAATGGTAAATAACTTAAAATAATAGCTCTTTCAATGGTGTAATATTGGTCTACTTGTGAAAATTTTCAAAGCTACAGTGCTTTGCCATTAGCCATGTGGGTATTTGTTGGTAGAAAAGAATGACTCTTTTTATGGCACTGGTGATTTTCCAAAGTTTCAGAAAGGGGTTATTTGTGATTCCATTGTTTTTCCCAACTTAGAGAAATCTGAAACTCTTATCAAGTTGTTCCAGTAGGAGTCTGATAAGATTCTGAATGTGCGGATCGCTTATACATGGACACCTGCACTCATGAGAATGTTGCATCTGCATCGATGGAGATTTAGGTTACATATTAGGGAAATCTTTATCTACAAAGATAGTTAAGTTCTGGAATAGCCTTCCATCAGAGATTTTTAAGAACAGATTGGACAAATACCCGTCAGGGAGATCCCTTCAGCTCTACATTTCTATGGATTGTCTTGCAATTGCCTCCCAAGTGTTTGTTCAGGGTTTACTTATCTGGATCCACTTGTGCTGCTTTCCCATTTGTTTTTCCCTCATAGTCCCCTATTTCCTGCATGAATGTATTCTGGCAGAAATCTTCTAACCCAATACACAGTACTTCACCTCATTGACCAAGTTACAAACAATGGTCATTTAATCTAGCTTGAGATATATTTGCAACTTTCAATGTTTATCTAAACAACCTCTATATTAGTAGGTTTTAAATGTATAGTACAGTAGTTCACAAAACTTTTATGTAGTATGTTCAATAGTATCAGCTGATATTTATAGTGTATTTCTCCCATAATTAGAAGAGAAAAGAAGTTTGAATTAGACAGGGTTGTTTATATAATTTGGACACGTATTGAAATGCAGCATTACTGATCAATAAAGGGCAACAAGTCATTCACAGCATGCACATTTTGAATTACAGGGTTCTTCTAACATAGTTGCAATAGCCTAATACAGTTGCAATATATTGCAATATGCAATAGCCGTAGGGCATAGCTTAAGGGTCTGAATACAGAAATAACGAACAATGAATTTAGAAAAAGAGGAAACCAGACAGCCAGTAAGGGATTACTTGTAAGAAAGTCTAGAATACTGTCCCCCAAAAAACAATTACGTTATTGTACTTCAGAATCTCTTGTTTCATACCAATTACAATGTAATTTACACCCCACAGACATTTATTTTTAGATTGAGAAATAAGATTTTTTTATAACATTTCTGAGACAGTTAATTATGAGGGCCAGCATTTGTCCATTTCTTGAAGCCTCTGACTATTCTTGAGCCTCAGGTTTTAAGTCCAGTTTCCAAAATGGTGCCAAGCACTGTTTGTCTCGACCTACACAGAGAAACCATGCTTAGCATTGCTTCAGTTGCAGCCTCTCTGTGGCTTGTTCATTTTGGCAACAGTTCATTTTGGCAAGGTATTTTAGACAAAACTTCAAAACCCAACTGCATAGGGTATTTCACTGAGCTGGGGAAGCTTACTATAACACAACAATCCCCAGACCATAATAGTTTGATCTTGTTTGTATGGATGAGTTCAAAACACAAGTGTTATGGTTTCCAAACACATGGTTCCATCTTATCTGTACAGGGAAGGCCAAACATTCCAGTTTTAGAGTACTTAGGAAAGTTACATTATGTTCTCATTGAGAATACAGTGGGAAATCCTCAAGTAATATTTTTGTCATCTAGTTTGAGTCATTAAACCATTTTTCATCAATTTCCATGGCTCACAAAGAACCGGGATTGATAGTGTTAAAGCAGCTCAGCTTCTTCAGAGACATTGTTAATTTATACCTTCTTATGATGACCCTTAACAGCAGATGAGTTTTTAACTGCAGTCAGCTGACACTTCAGTGGTACAGAAGGCAATTTCTTGCACTGTCAGTACTTGACAATAGACACTTTACAGCCTGACTAATCTAAAGTCTATTAATGAGGCACTAAAATACTAATGAATAAAAGGGATGTTAAAGTTTCTTTGATGCATTTTATTCATTTAAAAGTTGCAGCTCTCATAGGTAGGCATATAAAATGGTTTATTACACACATTTTGTGCATTATTCATTTTTAAAATGAATTTGCTATTTATTCATTTGTTATTTTAAGTAGGCTTCATTGTTCTCAAAGTGAAAATTAGTAGTTTCACATAGCTCTGCATTCCACAGATTTTACTTATTGTGGTAGAGAGAGGAAAGCAGGACTAGAGAAGGAAAATCCACAGCATCATCCACAAACATGCCTCCTTTCTCATGTCTATTATTCTTCATTCCAAAACATGATGTGCTCCTGAAGGCCCAGTCCTGCAAGCCCCGTGGGGAGGGATAGCTCAGTGATTTGAGCATTAGCCTGCTAAATCCAGGGATAGGAGTTCAATCCTTGAGGGGGCCATTTAGGGATCTGAGGCAAAAATAGGGGATTGGTCCTGCTTTGATGATCTCCTGAGGTCCCTTCCAACCCTGATATTCTGTGAAACGAGAGTTCTGCTCAGAGACATATTTCAGAACTGGGCCGTAACTATTGTATTGAGGAGATGTATTTGGCTTATACTTTAATGGACAGTTTTGGAGTCATTAATTCATAAATGAAAACTCCAATAGCTTTTTGTAGGCAGAGCCAACAAGAAATAGCATACTCCGGTCCTCATGAACATGCAAGTACATAGTGTGAGAATGTGGTATCTCCTCTGGAATAAGAAAGGGGTAAGATTACTTACCGAGAGAGAGAGAGAGAGAGGGCGGAAAGAACAGCTAGCGACAAAATTGCTCCTTAGGGCTGCAGCTGTTTGCCTCTGTCACATTAAAGGAACATACCCAGAAAGGCATTTGGGAGGAAG
Organism: Dermochelys coriacea; assembly: GCF_009764565.3. Lineage (NCBI taxonomy): Eukaryota > Metazoa > Chordata > Testudines > Dermochelyidae > Dermochelys > Dermochelys coriacea. The sequence goes on from NC_050069.1 coordinate 202,571,377, forward strand.
TTCCTGTAAGAGAGTAAACAGATTACTACTCTGAATTTTCAAATTCTTATAATTATAAGGAATTATAAACATCGTATTTACCGTGAAAAACTTCTGTCAAGGTGTAGCTAAATGTCTTTCCCTCACATATTCTTCTGCTTCTGAAGATCTTTAATAAACTTATTTCTGATGCAATTGCTTTCCTCCATTTTAAGCCTTCCTTTGATTTTCAATGACTGTACCATGGAGAGATAAAGCTAAGGATAGCCTCCTCTTTTTCTGGTATTATACTCATTCACACAGAAATGGCTTGTGACATCTCAGAGTATTGGAGCTATTGCTTTGGTTTTACTGTCCTGTCAAAACCAAAACAAGCCTTCAGAACTTAGTTCATTCTATTGTACATGTCATAGTAATCTTGGAAGAGCTCATGTGAACAACATTAAAAAAATCCTGGCATTGGTTCATTGTACTACAGCAAACTAAATAAATCACTTTGGGAGCAAACATTTCGACAACACAGAGACTCAGGAAGGGGTAAAAAGGGCCCGTATAACAGTGTAGCAGAACTCAGAGAGCTTCAAAGAAATAGTCACTTTACTGGGTAAGATTCTGGAACCTTACAGAGATAGCTGGGAAAGAGGCATTGAAACCCTGGAGAGCCAATGGGTCAATTCAGGAACAGACCATATGTAAACATGTGCATCCATAAGGAGATATGCAACAGGTACACACACATTGGGGCACCTCCTTGTGCCTTTGGACTAGCTCTCACCCAGTCTGGCACCTCTTTCCATCAGTTGCTCACGCCACAGTGCTCCTCTCTCTCTTTCTAGGGCTCATGGTGCTCCTTCCTTGTGACTTGGCCCTCTAGATAGGTCACTGTTTAGTCCTCCCCTTTAGGGCTGTCAAAGACCCTCTGGACAAGCAGTCCCTACACCACGCCAGGCAGTCTGCCAGTTCAAATCCAGGCCCTGTGCTACCCAGTGACTGATGGACTTGCGTACTAGTCTAGGTTCCGCTAATTTCCAACTCAGGGACTCTGTGCCAAGCAACCATAATCTACTCAATCTCAGTCCCTACCTCTGTTTCCTTGGGCTTTTTTAAAAAAAAAAAAACTTCATTTTTGTAACTCCTAGCCAACCTCTAAGTTTATAAGCCCAAGCTTCCTCTGCTCCCAGTGTCTACTCCCCCCAGTTTCTTGCCAGACTCTGTAGTCTCCCCCTTCAACACCACCTTGCCCACAGCCAACATCATTTTTCTTTAGGAGGTGATTGGAAAGCACCTCCTTACAGCCCCCTCTTGTACTCAACTTCCTGGATTTATACAAGCCCCAACTGCCCTAGCCCAGCTCAGCTGCATCTCCAGTTAGGCTTTATCCAGCCCTGCCCTCCTCCAGGTGCAGGCTATAAGGTTAATTGGTCCTTTTTAACTTGCTCAGACCTTGTGTGTAGTGAACACTATCACAAGATTCAAACCCTCTCCCCATGGGGTTCTTTGCATCTACCTTCTCTGGCAGCACAACTCCTTCAGGAGAGATGCCAGGATTGGCTTTTCCTGCCAAGCATACACCTTCTGTGTAGGCTAAAGCAGATGCTGCATTTTATAAAGCATGCATAACATGAAATTGAACCTGCATAAGTTGAGCAGAAAGGCCACTAAACCAGTGCTTAATCCCATCTGATGCCATATTAAGGATAGAAAGTAAGAGATTTAAAACTCTTATATTCCTCTCACTTTATGGCAAGAAAGAAACTGGAGCATGTTTTGTTTTTTTTTATTGTGCTATTTCAGTGTGCAATTGCATGACTGAATTCTGTCCAGAAACCAGTCTCATAGGATTACATCACTTGACTGTAATTTGTCTGTCATTTGCAGTTTGCTAGAATGGTATTGAGTTTAGCTGCTTTGTTATACCCAATTTTTTCGGATGAGTGTATGTGTGTAGGGAGTCTTTTGTCTGTTTGTTTTTCAGTTTTGAGAAGATAGCTGAATAACCATCCAAATAACCATGGTATAAATCTTTGTTAGGCTACATTTTACTGTTAGCATTTAGCCTTCCTCTGCAATTACTGTTCATCATCCATAAATAGTATTTGACAGTCTATTAATTTTCTACTAGAATCCTCCATTATTGTTCACTTGAGCATGTAGTTCAAACTACTTTGGGATCCAGCGGTAGTGACCACTATCGTTAAAGAGGAATTCCAACTTCCACGCAACCCTCTCCTTTTTCAGTTGCTCATAACTTTCTCAGACAAATTCCATCAGGCTGAAAATTTCCATGTTTGTTCTAAGCCCAAGGTTGAATTATTTTGGAAAGCATGAATAAACTTACTTCAACCATTTTAGTTAAGCTAGAATGAAAAATACAGCACACTTTCCCCATATATCCTAATTGAAATTTTGAAACATGCAAATCTCAGAAAAAGGCTAATACTACACCCTCCAAACCAGGTTGTTTCATAGATCATCAATGAGGAAGGAAAAATTATTCATGTCTAATGAAAATTGGTTCAGTAATTGTAAACCTATGAACATTTAGCATCACATATTTGTTTAAGGATTCCCTAAGATAAATAGAGCCATTTTAATGCTTCCTGAGTTTAGGACTAATCAATTAATGGCTCTTCAGTGAAATCCACTTCAATTTAGGATTATTTAGGTAAGGTTGCACTACAATTTAGCAGTGTCTTTTCTAATTAAACACAATAGCTAACATTAATGCAACATTCAAGGTGAGAAAGTAAGCGCTCAGAAATCAGGATATTCCAAAAGTTATGATTTTTCCTCCAGTTTCAACTCTGCTACTTTCAACACAAATAGTCATTTTTACTCCTGTTTTCTTCATTAAGTGTAAATATTAATGTACTAGAGTTTGTGTTGTTTAGTCTATTCTGTGGCATAAGATGTACAGGGTGTGCCATGTGGCCAGACTAATATTATGATTATTATTTATTGATAATTTATCCTGTGCTAGTGCCAAAGGCCCCAGTCAGGACTGGGGGTCCCATTTGTGCTAAGCCCTGTGCAAACACATGACAAGACAAACCCTGCCTCAAAGATCTTACAATCTAAAAGACACAAAAACAAACAAGGGAAAGGGGAAACAGCTATCTCAGGGGTCGGCAACCTGAGGCACGCATGCCAAAGGCAGCACATGAGCTGATTTTTAGTGGCACTTAGTTGCCAGCCAAGGTCCCAGCCGCTGGTCCTGCTCAGCCCACTGCCAGCCTGGATGGATGGAACCCCGGGCCGGCAGCAGGCTAAGCGGGGCCGGCGGACAAAAACCCAGACTGGCAGCTGGCTAAGCGGCTCAGTGTGCCGCTGGTCTGGGGTTTCATCTGCCACCCGCGCTGCCAGGCTAGAGTTCTGTCCGCTGGCCCCTACCAGCCAGGGTCCCAGCCGCTGGCCCCGCTCATCCCACTGCCGGCCTAGGGATCTGTCCATCCAGCAGCGGGATGAGCGGGGCCAGTGGCCGGGAGCCCACCAGCAGCACGGGTGGCAGACGGAACCCCAGACCAGCAGCACGCTGAGCTGCTAAGTGTGCTGCCGGTCTGGGGTTCCATCCACCGGCCCCTGCCAGCTGGGATCCTGGCCGCCAGCACCGCTCAGCCCGCTGCTGGCCCGGGGTTCCATTGGGTGGGGCCCTGTAAATGTAAAATTTATTACTGGCACGCAAAACCTTAAATTAATGAAGACTTGGCACGCCACTTCTCAAAGGTTGCCAACCCCTGAGCTATATCATACACATGAATCAAACTATCTTGTTAGTTACATTGTATTTAAAGGGAACAAACGAGGTCAAGGGGAAATGGCAGGCGAGGAAGAGATAACATGATCAAGGGAGTAGAAAAAAAGAAGATGAAGAGGAACACTTAGAGGAAGGGTGTGAAAGGCAGGCAGGTAGGGAGAGGAAGGAGTAGGTAGGGTAAGAAGGCTGAAGAGAAGCATGGAGGACAGGGTGAATGAGGGAGGCAGATGACAGACTATAAGGGGAGGAAAGGTAAATGACTACATAAGGTGCAGGTCAGTGGAGAATCTTATCATTTCTCTTTGTGTTCACAGAGATTATTAATCTAAGGCCAGATCCTGATTTCTAGGGCCAAAATAGGTTATTTAATCTAGGTCCAAAATGAGTAAAGACTGCATAAAAATGAAGTAAGGATCTCAGGCTTTGCCCTCTCCGTTTATATAATCTAGCTTACTTTCAACATCCTTAGCAAACTACTGCTTCCTATTACAAAAGTAAAGTATTACACATTCCTCTGTGTGTTACGAGTCAATAATGTTCTCATTAAAACTAAGGTTCTTACAAAAAGAAAAGGAGTACTTGTGGCACCTTAGAGACTAACAAATTTGAGCATAAGTTTTCGTGAGCTACAGCTCACTTCATCAGAGTGGCTTGCAACACTTGATTTGTCTTAGGAGCTGGGGTAAAGATTTGTAGAAATAAATTAATTGTAGCAGTGTTTGTCTGAATTGAAAATATTCACATCTACCAGTGAGAGTTGATGGTCAATGCCTCTAAATCTAATCTGGGAAGCAATGATATGAAAGCTAATGATCTCACCAAGTCTTCATCACAATGCTTTTAAAGATAACAAGCTGTTGTATAACTGGTAAAATCTTAGTAGTTATTAACTGGATGGTAATTGGTGAATACGTGTTGTAGGATCAGTGTCACCAGTTGTGAACCTGCTGGTCTCCTTTGTTTGCTAGAGTTTTATATTTTCAGCCCCAGTAAACATACTCTGTGGCTTTGCATCTCCATACTTACAAATGCAATCATTACCTAATAACCTTTCCACACATCCATGTTCATCTATCAGCTTCAACCAGAACATACCCAAGACTTTGTCTAACAACTTCCAGAAGAGTTTGTAACCAGTCATGGCATGGTTGGTCCTCTGTATGAACTGTGTCCATGTACAATACAGTTAATACCAAAATTTATGATCACTGTTGAAATATTTTCTCCCCAGAAAATTGCTGCTGACTGAGGCTGAACTTGTAAATATTTACTCTCTCCAGTCAAGTTATTTTGAATTTGAGCTGTATTGTCAAAAGAAGCTTGTGTGCTTTCTGTCTTAACAGAGCTTTGAGCACAAAGAAGTTTATTCCTGAATTTAAAAAGACCCATTCTCAGTGCTTCTACAACTACAAATTGACACTACTGATTTTAGTTAGTAAATTAAGGAATCCTTGTTTTTAAAGGATCCCTTCACTACTTCAACTGACACCAGAAAAATTATCTTTACAAAAAAACAACAAATTTAACCCACTTTTTTTTATTTGGTGTACTATTGTTCCCAGATTCCCCTTAACATAAGATTCTTCAAGCCAAATATAACAAAAAATAAAGGAGATAGTTCATGGTTTGATATTTCTTGTGTCATTTAAAAAAAATCAGATGTGGGAAAACAAATAGTATTTCCTTTCAAACATCAGCAAATAGAAATACCATATTTTAATTAAGTGGAAAATCCTCTCCCGTTTCCCCCCCTCCCGGCCTCCTACAGGTGCAGAAGTCCACAGACATAGCAAAATTGGTGTGATCCTGTTGCATGGGGAAACAAAGGGAAATGGAAACAAAGGGAAGGGTTTAAGGCAACTGTGGCAGAGTTTCGCACTCTCTGCACACCATGGAGCTGTGAAAGCTCTCTGAATGCTGTAGGAATATGGACCAGGTGTGGGTCTGGTCACTTCACTACTACATGGATCCACCAACCATTGCTGTTTGTGGAGGGGGAATGGCAAGGCATATGTGGCACAGCCCTGGAGCTGGAGTAGCAGGGATGAGATGGCTTTATTAATGCTCTGCGGCCTTAATATGGGGTCGGGATTCTTTTCTCCCAGCACCTAATAAACTGCCCAGCTGCTCAAGTTGTATGCTCAAGGATAGAATTTGGGACTAGTTTGCTCAGTGTTTTTTTTAGCTGAAATGCAATGAGTGGATCTGCATTTAGATTTTGAAGTCCCGGACTAGTAAGGAAAGAGCACCTCATGCTACATTCTAACAATCCCCTGTGATGGATGCATGCAGGTGATGCTCTTGGGATGCCGTCTCATAGTTTCATCAAGTTTACGGGCAGAATTGATCATTAGAGCACCTAGTCTGACTCCTTGTATATCATAGGCCATACCAAAGCATTTCAGTCCTCAGAAGACTAAACTTTTGTGTGCACAGGTAGAGAACAGGAGAGACTGAAGTGCCATCAATGCCTGAGGCCCTGCCACGGCAAGTGTACCAGCTATCCTTCTGATGAATCTAGCCATTCAGTGCCATGACTGTACATTGCCCCACAATCTCTAAATACTAAAGCATTGCTACAATCACACTAATATATGTGTATAAGCCTGAGAATACATTATATGCTATGGGCTTAGGTAGTTTACATTTAGTGAGGAACTTGTATTTAAGTGAAGTTTACATTAAGCCTCCTTGTGCTGCTGATACAGTAGCTTAGCCATGAATGCAGTGTCAGCTATTTTTATCTTGTGCAAGAATATGCTTCCATGAGCAATTATAATCTAATTAAAGTCATTAATGTTTATACCCTGGGGAAATATTCAGTTATTCATAGGCACCTGAGCTTTTCCTGTCTCCCCATCCTCACTATAATTTATGCTTTGTTGAATGCTTCTGAGAATATTCAGAAATTATTTCCCTGACACCCTGAAGAAGGGAAGTAGCCTATGGCAATGTTTTCAATGCTTCTATTTAGAGTTACATTGAATAAAAATGACTAATATATCTCTTAAAAGTATCAGAGCTGGAGTCAACTTCTGTGGCCAGTTTTTATTTTGTATTCCTCCTACACTACAGGATGGTAAAGCTTTTCATAGCATAAATCATAGATTAATTAGCCTGTAGCTTTTTATTACTCTAAAATTCAGGTGTATAAACAGCAGTGTCTGAGAATACTAATGTACTGGTGACTTCACAATCTTAGTACCAGCATCTGTGATGTTGTAATGCTTCTATGAACAAGTTCTCCTTTGTAGTTAAAAAGAAATATATAGAGCAAGTGAAATAGTGAATTTTAAAATAGAAGAGCACTGAACAGTTGAAAATTTTATTATATAGCAAACTTTTCTGTTCACTGAATGGCAAAGGATTGAGTGTCAAAACACTAAGGCACGGCCTTCAAATCCTTCCCTACTAGGGCCTGATTCAAAGCCCATTGAAGTAAATACATTGAAGTAAATACAGAGTTTCCCACTAGTCTTTGCATCAAGCGTCTCTATTTCTGGTGCCTATTTATTATACTCATAGAATCTGTTTAAGCTAGGAAAATGATCCATCACTGACAACAAGCATCAGCAATGGCTTCCCACTCCTGGCCTCCCTCAAATAGGGCAAACCATTACTAGCATCCTAGACAGACAACATGATTTCATTTCAGCAATGGCCTAACACAGTGGGTCTCAATCTTATTTGATCATGCCCCCCCCTTCTTTGTGTCTGTAGTAGTTTATGGCCTGCCCTCTCCCACTACACAAATACATATACCAATATATGTGGTGGTGATGCTTTACTTGTATCAGTTTCGGCTTTTTTGCTTTTCACTTTTTCTGTTGCACAAATGAGGCAAAGATGCATTGTAATAAGAGCAAAAGCAAAATTGTGAATGTGGTCCAGGCTTACAATTAAATGTGCACATTGCATCATAGCAAATGCATTAACGTACAGCTAGCAATGACTTTGTATAATGCTATGCAGGCTTCACAGAAATGTATTAAAATGCACAGTGCCCTCTAGAATCAAATGCACAGCGCCATCTGGGGACCTGATACATCTGGAGGAATCAGCTTTGCTAGTTATTCATTACTGTGGGTAAAATGTGCTTAGTATGTTATTTTTTCCCAGTGAAGCCTCTCATGCCACCCCCCAAAATACATAAATACATTCCGCATCCCCTCCAGGGGAGCCTGCCCCCCCCCAGTTTGAGAGTCTCTGGCCTCATGTGATTTGTGCAAAGGGTGTTGTGAATGGCCTGGTGATGTCCACATTAGCAGCCTGACTATATTCAAGTGCAGAAAGAACACATCATTGACACTGTCACACACAGGCATTTTCCATATGTAGGCTGTGCTAGTCTTTTTTCTAAGATATTCTCAAGCACTGCTAAGAACAGCATCTCAGCCAGTGGTAGCAATGCTTTGAGCACACATGAAGTATGTCCACACTGTGTTTTAAAACCCACAGAAGTGGGTCTCAGAGCCCAGGTCTACAAACTCAGGCTCAAGCCACAGAGGAGCTGTGTAGACATTTGGGCTTGGGCTGAAGCACAGGCTCTGAAGCCCATGGAGGTGATTGGGCAGTGCTTAATTTGTGTGAGGGCTTGCTAGGGCTGAGCCCCGGCACCTCTACGCTTGGCAGTTCATAGCTCTGGCACCTCTGGCTTGCTGCATCAGTTATGAATGTAAAAAAATTGCTTGAGCCCCGGCTCCTCTTTCATTACAAAGTAAACACTGGGGTTGGGTTTCAGAACCCAAGTCCCAGCCTGAGTCACATGTCTACACTGCTGTTTTTAGTACCCTAATACAAACCCAAGTCTGCAGACCCAGGCATAGGCGCCGACACCGTGGGTGCTCCGGGGCTGGAGCACCCAAGGGGAAAAATTAGTGGGTGCTCTGCACCCACTGACAGCCAAGCTCCTCTCACCCCCCCCCGCCCCACCTCCTCCTCCTCCTCTTCCCCTGAGCGCACCACGTCTCCGCTCCTTTATCTACCTCCCAGCACTTCCCACTCAGATGCCACCAAACAACTGTTCAGTAGCATTAGCAAGCTCCGGGGGCTAGAAGGGGAGAGAAGCGGGAACATGGCATGCTCAGGGGAGGAGGCAGGGAAGAGGCAGGGCCGGGGACTTTGGGGAAGGGGTTGGAATGGGGGCGGGGTCTCATGGAGGGGGTGGAGTGGAGCAGGGTTGGGGGTAGAGCAGGGGTCAAGCACCCATGGGAAAGAGGGGAAGTCGGCGCCTATGGACCCAGGTTATGAGACTCACTGCCATGGCTTTTAAAATGCAGCATAGATGTACCACTGGAGACAGGGCTCCAGCTAGATGTCAGCATTTTAAGCAGAGTCCTGTCTAAAACCTGCTCAGAGCAGGTTTTACAACACAGTAGTAAAAATGACAGCAGTCACTAGCACGCTACCTCTACTAGCGCTGTTTCTTTTACTGTTATCATTTAGAGCTGCTCAAAGTCTTTTGAATTTCATAATGTTTAAATTGAAGATTAGGAAAAAACTGATGAAAGTCTCCCCCACTTTTTGAAAGCCAACTTTGGAGCTGGTTGAAGGTCTTCAAAATTTCAAATTTGGGGTAAAATTTTTGAAAAAAGTGGTGATTCCCCCCCCCCACTAACTAGCATTATAAGGCTAGTGTGGAATCATTCGGGGGGTGGGAGGGAAACTAGTGTAGACAAGACTATAGAGGTGGCAAGAGTGGAATTATTCAGAGATGGAAGCAGAGGACAACACACCTGTTCACTCAACCTCTTTATCAGTAACTCCCATTGAACCTGCTTGAATGTACTCCTACAGTAACACAATCTGATCTCACAATACTATGCTTTCCACCATCTCTACTACTGTGAAAGTCCTATCGGATTTAGAAGGAACTGAGGCCCTGAGGACAGCACTTACACTGCTTAACTTAAAGTATGTGCTTAACTGCTTACCCAAAGTGAGACCTAAACCAATACAGTTCTGAAAACCTATATATTTGAACAGAAGATAAATACTGTAGGCTTTTTAAACCATTCAAGAGCACGGATATAATTTTCTGAAGTGGTTTTAAAGCTGATTTTTAAAAACCTATCAAACAGGCAAACACTCTCGGGTTTTCCACAAGGGCCTCCCTCCCTGGCTGCTGCTTCCACTTCCATTTCTGAAGGATGGGAGAAGCTAAATTATGAAACTTTAAAAACATGCATTGACTTTTTCAAAATATGTATACATGGCACCCAGTTATGTATGCCTAGTTTGGGGCTTTGCTCAGCTTAGGCTGCCCAAATCAGTATTCAGCCCCCAAAACACCCACATTAGGTTCCTACTGTACATGCTAATTAGAGATGTATCTAGTTTTAAGATAGGCACTCTAATTTAGGCATCTAAAGCCTGGTCTACACTAGAAAATTAGGTCTGTTTAATTACAGCGGTCAGAGGTATGACAAATCCATACCCCAAAACAGTGCTGTTAAGCAACCCTAAGTCCCTGAATAGAGCACTAGGTCGATAGAAGGATTTCTTCCACCAACCTAGCTACTGCCTCCTGGGCAGGTGGATTACCTATGCCAGCAGAAGAATCCCTCCCATCAGCATAGGTAGCATCTAGATCCTACACTGAAATGCTACACTGGCACAGCTGTGCTGCTGTAGCATTTTAAGTATAGACAAACCCTTAGTTTCAAAATTATGTTCTGATTATTAAGTTATCACTTCAACCTCCCAGTGCCACTGCAGAGACCCACCATTCTCTTCACGTGCTGTTTTAAATTCTGGGAATACTTTTAGTCACTGGAAAATGGATTTGTTTGATTAATTTGTGCATATGTGTGTGTGTTCTCCTGTGAACTATTCAAGTGTTGAGTTTAATTGAGCTACAGCTGGTGCTAACTGCATATGCAGAGAGTAGGGATTTACTGACTGATTGACTGTCTCTACCTTTTAACCTGGATGAAGACGCGTGAAGTAAGAGGTGACATTTGCTGATGATACAAAACGATGGGGAGGGCAGTATAAAGGAGGAGGGTAATAAATTGAATAGATTTAAAAGCATGAGAAATCAGGTGGCTTATGTAGAATGAAGAAAGCTAGGCACACTAGTTAGATTATAACTAGTATGACTAGTATGACTAGTATAACTAGTCGGAGTATGAACAAGAGGCTACTAGGCAGCTCTCCAACACCACTTTCTACAAGCCATTACCCTCTGATCCCACTGAGAGTTACCAAAAGAAACTACAGCATTTGCTCAAGAAACTCCCTGAAAAAGCACAAGAACAAATCCGCACAGACACACCCCTGGAGCCCCGACCTGGGGTATTCTATCTGCTACCCAAGATCCATAAACCTGGAAATCCTGGACGCCCCATCATCTCAGGCATTGGCACCCTGACAGCAGTATTGTCTGGCTATGTAGACTCCCTCCTCAGGCCCTTCGTTACCAGCACTCCCAGCTATCTTCGAGACACCACCGATTTCCTGAAGAAACTACAGTCCATTGGTGATCTTCCTAAAAACACCATCCTAGCCACTATGGATGTAGAAGCCCTCTACACCAACATTCCACACAAAGATGGACTACAAGCCGTCAGGAACAGTATCCCCGATACTGTCACGGCTAACCTGGTGGCAGAACTTTGTGACTTTGTCCTGACCCATAACTATTTCACATTTGGTGACAATGTATACCTTCAAATCAGCGGCACTACGATGGGTACCCGCATGGCCCCACAGTATGCCAACATTTTTATGGCTGACTTAGAACAACGCTTCCTCAGCTCTCGTCCCCTAATGCCCCTACTCTACTTGCGCTACATTGATGACATCTTCATCATCTGGACCCATGGAAAAGAAGCTCTTGAGGAATTCCACCATGATTTCAACAATTTCCATCCCACCATCAACCTCAGCCTGGACCAGTCCACACAAGAGATCCACTTCCTGGACACTACAGTGCTAATAAGCGATGGTCACATAAACACCACCCTATATCGGAAACCTACTGACCGCTATTCCTACCTACATGCCTCTAGCTTTCATCCAGATCATACCACTCGATCCATTGTCTACAACCAAGCGCTACGATATAACCGCATTTGCTCCAACCCCTCAGACAGAGACAAACACCTACAAGATCTCTATCATGCATTCCTACAACTACAATACCCACCTGCTGAAGTGAAGAAACAGATTGACAGAGCCAGAAGAGTACCCAGAAGTCACCTACTACAGGACAGGCCCAACAAAGAAAACAACAGAATGCCACTAGCCATCACCTTCAGCCCCCAACTAAAACCTCTCCAACGCATCATCAAGGATCTACAACCTATCCTGAAGGACGAGCCATCGCTCTCTCAGATCTTGGGAGACAGACCAGTCCTTGCTTACAGACAGCCCCCCAATCTGAAGCAAATACTCACCAGCAACCACACACCACACAACAGAACCACTAACCCAGGAACCTATCCTTGCAACAAAGCCCGTTGCCAACTCTGTCCACATATCTATTCAGGGGATACCATCATAGGGCCTAATCACATCAGCCACACTATCAGAGGCTCGTTCACCTGCGCATCTACCAATGTGATATATGCCATCATGTGCCAGCAATGCCCCTCTGCCATGTACATTGGCCAAACTGGACAGTCTCTACGTAAAAGAATGAATGGACACAAATCAGACGTCAAGAATTATAACATTCAAAAACCAGTTGGAGAACACTTCAATCTCTCTGGTCACTCGATCACAGACCTAAGAGTGGCTATACTTCAACAAAAAAGCTTCAAAAACAGACTCCAATGAGAGACTGCTGAATTGGAATTAATTTGCAAACTGGATACAATTAACTTAGGCTTGAATAGAGACTGGGAATGGATGAGTCATTACACAAAGTAAAACTATTTCCCCATGGTCTTTCTCCCTCCCACCCCACCCCCCTCTGTTCCTCTGATATTCTTGTTAACTGCTGGAATTAGCCTACCTGCTTGTCACCATGAAAGGTTTTCCTCCTTCCCCCCCCCTGCTGTTGGTGATGGCTTATCTTAAGTGATCATTCTCCTTACAGTGTGTATGATAAACCCATTGTTTCATGTTCTCTGTGTGTGTGTATATAAATCTCTCCTCTGTTTTTTCCACCAAATGCATCCGATGAAGTGAGCTGTAGCTCACGAAAGCTTATGCTCTAATAAATTTGTTAGTCTCTAAGGTGCCACAAGTACTCCTTTTCTTTTTGCGAATACAGACTAACACGGCTGCTACTCTGAAACCTAGTTAGATTATATTAAATCAAAGATTTTATCCATAAATCTTCAATTCAAGTTGAACAGAGTGAAAGAGACAGAACAAACAAACATTAATATTCCAATGACAATGCAAGCCTTCTTTGGAGAGCAGAATAAATTAAAGCCTCTCACTTTTAAAGCCCTCCAGCTGACAAGAACTTAGTTCCATTGGCACCATACCCAATCATAGCTGTTCAAGTGACAGCAGACAGAGAGGGGTAGGAGCAAATGGGAATGGGAAACGTTTATAAAAAGAAAAGGGTTAAAAAACAGAGTATAGAAGGAACCAGGAAAATGGTTTTGATCTTTAAAAAAAACTGGAAAGGATTTAAAAAAGTGTTCTGTTGGATCCCTTTCCTCCAGCTTACCCTCATGGCCCCACTGCATCTGAAGAGGTTGTCAACACTAGCATGGAGCAGTGGTCTGCTGCCCAAACACAGGATCAAATTCTTCTCCCCTTACTCATGCTGAGCAGTTATTGTCCAAGCGTCCATTCAGGAAATAAAGCATTGCTTAACATGAGGAAGGAGGACAGGATCAAGCCCACAATGTGGCTGGCCCTATGTAGGGGAGAAAGAGCAAAAGGAAGTAGAAGACTCTTCAACTTAGCAGACAAAGGAATAACAAAGTCCAATGGCTGGAAGTTGAAGCGAGAGAAATCCACACTAGAAATAAGGTCTCCATTTTTAACAGTGAGAACAGTTAACCATTGGAACAATTACCTGTAAATATGGTAGATTCTCCATCAATGGTTGTCTTTAAATGAAGATTGGATACCTTTTTAAGAGAGATGCTCAAACAGAAGTTACACTGCATCAAGCTTAGTTACTTGGTGAAAACTCAGTGGCCTTTTTATGCAAGAGGTCAGATTAGATGATTATAATGGTTCCTTCTGGCCTTAAAATACATGAATCTATAAAGCAGGGAGGCTCCGTGGTCCTTCTTGCTTCCTTATGGGATGCACAGGACCAGTGGCAGTCAGGCCCTAAATTAGGAGTGCTCAAAATCTACTAAAAACCATGCACTATATACACAAAATAAAGTGGAAGGCATCTACGCATACCCCACTCACTTCTGCTCGTGGGCTTCCACTTCTGGCCTTTCCCCCCCGGCTTGGAGTTGATTCATTGCAAAGAAAGGCAAGATAAGAGACCAGAGATTAAAAGTTACCAGGGAATATACATACTCAATAGGCATACCTTACCATACACCAAGAATGGAGGATCAAGGTGGTAGTGAGAGATAAAATTTCTCTCACCCTTCATCACAGTGAATACAGTATGTAAGATAAACAACCAAAGGCAGCAATAGGACTGTGGATGCTCTGCCTCCAGCTGCTTGCCCCCTAGCATTCAAGAGAGGTGAGCAAGCCCTGCCTTAATTTCCCCTCAGCCAGGTATAGACCAATCCAAACAGACCTTCTGGGCATCCAAGAATGCCCCCCTTCAGAGCCTCATTTATTAACAGAAATTAGTGCAAACATAAGCAAGACCTTACTCAGGTAACTTCCAGGACATCTGCAGTCCCAGGTCAGTCAAACTAGCTTTATAGAATTACTTCTGGCTACCTCCTTCAGGACTCTGGTTCCCTTCTCTCCGAATAGTTTTCTTCTCCCGAAAACAGTCACAGACCCCTTCCCTTGAGAGTACTCTCCTGCTCCTTCCACTTGAGGAACAGTGTCTGTGTCTCTCCCTGAATTCATTCCCTTGGTCTACTCCTGTTTGCTCTCAGAGTACTCTCTCCCTCTCAAGTTGCCTTCTTCTCACAAGCCTCTTCATCTCAAAGGTACCTTCCTTCTGACAGCACTCTCTGTGACTGAGCCTCAGCAGCCTTTGAATAGGATGCTGGTGCTCCTCTACTAATTGACCATTACCAGCCACTTGGCACAACCAGTTACTCCTAGGTGAGCCTTCAGAAAGCCACCATAAGTTTGGCTCTCCTTAAAAGGCCAACTGACCTATGACAAGGCCCTAGTAGTGGTATTAAGTTTTTAAAGGAAATGAACAAGTATTTAGAGAGAGAAACATTTGTCAGGGCACAATTGCTAACTACAGAAGGGTACAGAGGAGTTGTCGGTCGCATGCTCTGTGTTCCTAAACTGGAAGTAAACAGGGGGACTTTCTTGATTTTGTGCAGAATATTTAGAGAAGTGAGTGTAGAAGGATGGTAAAAAAAACCTCTAAAAACAAAGCATTTCAGCAATAGATTTTCACATGCAAAACAAATGTGGTTTTTTAAAATCACATACAATATGTTTTAGTAACAACTGAATTTTAAAAATCAGGACTTAATTCAATTTTACTGCTGGAAAAAATGTGACGTAAAATTTGCTCTGTACAATTTTGCACCCAAGTTGTTGAAATCACATTTCAGCTCTCTCAGCTAGCAGAAGATAACCTTTGCCCTCAACAGACAAGACTTACTTCTACTGTGGTAGAGGAATTAAAACCAGGGCTATAAAAACTTCGATTCCCCCAAAGGATTTGCTAAAATCCCCCAATTCCTTGTATTATTTTCTCCTATGTACTCTTTATAAACTCGCCTTTGAGGCCTCTTAAGCAAGCGTCTTTTAAAGTGCATTCAATTTGTAGAGTAATCTAGCTCCACCAAGTGACAATTTCTTGCGGTTGCCATTCTGTCAGTGAATTTGAAATAACATGAACGTGTACTGCACGCTAAACCAGTCCAATAAAATCATTTTCTTTGTTGTGGAGGCTCTGAGTCAAACAGTTCATGACCGTAAAATAGCTTCTTTTCACTCTGATTATGTCACCATGAAACACTAAAGAGTTGGAATGAAATTCTTATTTGCCCAACCATTACTGGTTAATGCTAAACATTTGTTTCACAAATGTGTTCAAAGAATTAGCAGCAATTACAGTAATATCTTTTGAACTAATATGCAGGGGAGACAGATTAATTGACTGAGTTCTGCTGGCTTCCAGAAGCAGAAGCTAGATTGTAGGCCTACAGCTATGAAAGGGCTGACTGTGGGCATAGATACACAAACCACCCACAGTCTCTACCTACAGGGGCAAGAAAGACTGTGTATTGGGAAAGATCAAAGCAAAGTGGAGGTGCTTGATGACAGACAGTCCCCAGCATGAGTAATATAACATCTACCTGTTGTATTCTGCATAACATTTGTGAAAGCAAAGGTAAGAAGTTTAAAATGCCAAGGAGCGAGGAGGTTTTGGGCCTTGCAGCAAGCTATGCACAACCAAACAGGGAAGCTGTACCACTAGAATCTGTGACTGTTGTGAACGTTTATTGGGACAAGCCTGTGAACCAATTCAGAGACTCTTTAGCACAGATCCGCAAAGGTATTTAGGATTTCAATGGGAGTTAGGCACCTAAATACTTTTGAGAATCTGGACCTTTATGCTCATACTTTACAGATACAGAGGGGGATGGATCTTGCTGAAGTCTAAAACTAGCTCAATCAAATGTTAGCATTTGATGTTCTTGAATAGAATTGTTTTCCTAGTTGGTTGTGGGGTTTACGTCATATAATTTTTTTTATCCTAATATCTTTTATCTTATTATAATATTCTTTTTATCATTGTTTGCATTTATAGCATTTTGGATGAGGACAGTTATGGAATAGTTAAGCAGCATTGTCTTACTTTAATTTAGAGTACTTTTCATGAGCAATTAGCAGAGATAGAAATGCTGCTAATCAACTTTGTTTAACAAACAAATATACAGGTCAGTTGCAATACTGAGGGCAACCCCTCTCCTCCCACACAATATGGTTTCTGGATTATGCAGAGATAAAATTAATGTGCTGGGGATTCCAGTTTTTTCTGTCATGCTCACTAGAAGAGGCAGAATGCCCTAGGAATGCATGGGAGGGAGAAGATGAATATGGGCAATTCCGTAAGAGCTGCTGCTGTCCTGTATCAAGGCATTATACTGAAGAACACGCCAAGGCCTGTGAGTGGGATAACAGTGCAAGTCACCTTTGGCCCTGTATGTACTCCCTCAGATGTTCAGAGTAGAACTCTTTCTCTTGCAGCTGCATTTCTGTTTGGATTCTTTGTTCTCTTGTCTAAATCTGTCTTGTTTCTGAAAAAAAAGAAGAAAAAGGTTGTGTTTTTCCTCCTTGAACTTAAAATTTTTGTCCCCATGAGACAAAACACAGATTCTCTTGTTTTCTGGTTTCTTCTGCTGAATTTAGTCCAGAACTCTGCTCTTTGTGTTCCTAGCTATCTGCTCACTCTCAATTATGGCTGTATTGCAGAAATGGTCTCTACACTGGGAAATAAGGAGAAGAGTTATTTATGGCAGACAACCCTTGGAATGCAATAAAAGTAACAACCGTTCTCTTTCATATTCTAAAACCTTATAAAAGGCACTCTGTCCTAGGATTAAAAATCCTAATTCTCCCCAATTTTAAACTGACTATTGGGGAGGCCAAGATGAGTTAATGGAGGAAGGAGAGCAATGTGCATAGAGGGAAAAGGACGGGCAGGTAGAGTACAAAGCAACTCTACAAGGATTACTTGTTGGATGCTAACAGACACCATGGAAGAATCGGGGTTGAAGGGTCCGTCAAAGGACAGGAATAGCCCATTCAAGCAAGTTGGAACAAAGCTGATAAATCTGCATTCAAATTATTCTAATGATGGATAATGGAAAATGTACTTCAGGACTCGGGAGGCAAAGTGAATTTCTGTGGGGACATGAAGAAATTAAACATTAAACCAGTAATGTGATTGCCACACTAGAGCACTAAAGATTCTTTAAGGTTACTCAGAGATTATGGCTTGACTGCAATAACCGCCCATGACTCAGCCACAGCTGTGCACAAGATACTTTGTATTTCCACACTAATTTGGAACAATAGCCAGTGTGGAGGGGTTGTAGGGGGAGGAAATCAAGAAAGGGGCTGCCAGATCTGGAGGTGTCCAGCGGAGCTAAAATAGAAGGGAAAGGGTTAGGCAGCTGCTGTTTATAACACTGCATCAGAACAGGAAGGCAGGTGAACTTCTGTTCTCGTGTGTCTGCATCTGCCCTTTTCTAAAACACTAAAAACAGCAGCAAAGAAGGATAGGACAGTGGCAGTAGGCAGAGCTGGCATTAGGAAAGGAACAGAAACTTGATTCTAAGTATTATGCTCATCTAATAAATAAAGGAAGAGAAACAATGCTAGGTAACCTTTGGAATGAGTCCAATCAAAACCAGCTGTTCTCAAATTTTGACTACTGAATATTCAGAATTAACGGCCCACAGAATCTCCAAAAGCCAAGAATTATTAGTATAAATTATTTGGCAGGCAATTTCAAATAAATAAATTTGAGAAAATCACAAGCTGCTTGTGGACAGTTCATAAAACAGAAAGAGAGGCAATATTTGCTCAATAAAATAATAATAAATTGCTCAGCTTTACTAGAAATCCCCCTGTCCTGGAGAAGCTACCATCTACTTATAACACCTATATGCCAGACTGTTCTAAAGGCACAAATAAGCGCAGTACAAACTTCTTGGAGCAGGAGCTCATGCTCCTTGGTTAATATATTTTGCACATTCTAAAGCACAATTTACTGCTATGTTGCTGTGTAAATAATATATCTAATAAGCCAAATCCAGAGAGACACTTCAGGACTCTCCCCCAGCTGGCCAATGGGTGCCAGAGAATTCCAGGGGGAGGAACTACCTATTGTCCCTTGGCAAGTGTCTCCCTTCCTTGCTACTGAGACTGTCCCCATCAAGTTCCCCTACCTGTTGATGTGTGTGAGTGGCATATGTTTCACTAAAGTCAAAACAAGATATTTCAGAATATTTTGTTTCACAAAAATCTCCAAGATTTCTTCTTTACGTTCCGATTCAGGACAAAACAAAATTTCAAAATCTTGGAATTTCCCATGGGACAGGAATTCCATTTTCCTACCAGCTCTATTCCGACACTCCTCCTTATGTTTTTGACTCCTGATGTTTTTGATCTCTAGCACATACTGCATTGTGTCTACAATATCTTCATTTCAGAATGTTATTTTATTCAATGTTTATATCTTATCGTCCGAATCATGACTTTTGTGATAAACCTTTGATTCGGAATGAGGGAGAGTATTTCGAAGTAACAGCTAGAAAGGTTGATGACTTTGCAGGGGAAAATGAGTTGGTACAACTTGGACAATATAATATGGTTGGAAGCTAAGATAACAGAATGAAAAAAGGTAGAATTTTTTTTAAAGATTATGAAAAGAGACTATGGAGAGAGAAAAGTACAAAGATAACATGGGGGTGGCGGAATTTTGCTACTGTTGAGTATTTCCTGTCAATCAAAAATATTGTTATGTTTCAACTTGACACCAGCTACAGTTCAGTTATGGCTTTCATTATCTCTTTACCAACTGCCACACTGCTTAGAACTTTCAGTATTGATGGATTTGCTTCAAATGTTCAAATATAAATCATAATGTCGGCAGTGGATTACACTAAAAATATCTCCAACAACTCACTTGGCCTTATAGTTTTCATTCATGCTCCCTCTCATTTGAGAATGCTTTCAAACCTTTATATCCAACTTAAGAAGATAGGCCCCTAATATGAGTTGAGGTATATTGTCAAGTAGAAAGCTCTCAATGAGGGCTCCATTATAGTGGTACATGAGAGGGAGCACTCTTGGACTATTAGTGGATTTCAGCCTCTGCTCTCAGTCTGACACTACTCACAAACATATATTGTAAACTCTGAAGAGGTCTGAATGGACTTCTATTGGGTAGTGGTTGCTTCTCTTTTTTTCCTTTGTACATCCTTAATTATAAATAAGGCTTAGATTTAGTCACAGAAGTCACAGAATCCATAACTTCCAGCAACCTCCGTGATGTCAGCTTGCAGGGTCCCCTGCCACCCTCAAGGGCAGAGAGCTGCAGGGTACCCCTGCCACCTCTGGTGGCCCCCAGAGCTTCAAGCCACCACAGGCAGCTTGATACCCCACAGCTTGCGGCAGCCAGGAGCTGTGGGGGCCCCGGGACTTGCCGGTCGCAGGGTAATCCCACAGCTCCCAGCCACCATGGGCGTCAGAGAACCCCCAGAGCTTCCAGCTGCCACAGGCAGCAGGGGAACCCCACAGCTCCCAGCCCCCACCAGGAGTGGGGTGGACCCCTGGAGTTGCAAGTGGCATGGGTACCCCACAGCTCCCAGCTGCTGCAGGTGGCTCCTAGCCCCTGTGCATTTGTCCCGCTTCAGGAGGTGTGGGGATCTGCAGATTCCCATTTTGTAGCACAAATTTTTAGTAAAAGTCACAAACAGGTCATGGCTTCCGTGAATTTTTCTTTTTTGCCCATGACCTACCCGTGACTTTTACTAAAAATATCCGTGAAAAAATCTTAGCCTTAATTATAAATTATTCCTTATGCCTTCTCTCTACTTTTCTCCTTGTTGGATGGAAGTCATTAAAGTGTATTTGCAATGAACCCCTATTGTGAACAAAGAAAGGGTCAGTCCCTGTCAATTTCTCC
Organism: Dermochelys coriacea; assembly: GCF_009764565.3. NCBI lineage: Eukaryota > Metazoa > Chordata > Testudines > Dermochelyidae > Dermochelys > Dermochelys coriacea. Next base: position 202,591,836 of record NC_050069.1, read on the forward strand.
TGCCTTTGAATAGTGATTATTGAGATCAGCTATTTGAAAGTCCATCTTCTGTGCTCCAGACTGTCTGGTGCTGAGTACAGCAATACAACCACAGCATGAAAGAAAACTGCCATTCCTCACTACATTAAAATCTGATTGATCCAAACATTCTGGGCTAGCAGCAAATTTGAATAGCCTAGCCGTTTTTTCCCCTCACCTGATATCTATATGCACAACAGATGGCTATTATTAATTCTTATTCTTTTTCCTTCTTTATGTATATTATAGGGCTTGAAGCCCTGACTGAGACTGGAGCCCACTGTGCTATGTACTATAAACACATAATAAGAGACAATGTAGCCTCCGATACAGTACATATGTATGGCGTATCCATGTTTGGAGAGCAAAATAAAATTAAAGAATTCAGTTCTGCTCCTGGCTTCATCTGTATAAATCTGGAGTAATTCCAGTGATGTCAAAAATGTATGTACAGGAGATACATGAGAGCAGAAAACTGTTGGGATGTGTTTTTCTAATCCAAGATTTCCTTGTGTGTATTATGTTCAATATTCTGCTCACAGATCCTAATGACAGATCTTGACTATGATATTCTGCTCTCTGTTTATGGTTCCCCCTTCACTCATTTTATCTGTACAATATCGAGATTACAGAGTAAGAGTTATATTATTTTAGTGCCATGAGATTAAGATAGTCTTCTGGGATTCTAAATCTTGTGTGTGATTAAACTAAATGATTTTTGTAGTAGATTAGTCCAATCTATGTTAAAGTATTAACAAATTGTATCTGTGGTAAAAGGGATAGCAGTATTTGACCCATATTATTATTGCATGTTTTCTTATCTGGAATTTCTCACTTATATATCTGGATACTTATTAATCCTTTGTCTACTTATTGATAATAAACTAACAAATAATTAAAAATATATCAGAGATTATATATACACATACGAAAAAAATACTGACACAAATACTGTAGCTCTGACGATTTATTGCATATTAATTAGGGCTATCAAGCTATTAAAATAATTAATCGTGCTATTAAACAATAACAGAATACCATTTAAATATTTTTGGTTGTTTTCTATATTTTCAAATATATTGATTTCAAATACAACACAGAATACAATGTGTACAGTGCTCACTTTATTGATTACAAATATTTGCACTGTAAAAAACAAAAGGTATAGTATTTTTCAATTCACCTAATACAATTACTATAGTGCAATCTCTTTATCATGAAAGTGAAATTATATATATATATATATATATATATATTTGAAAATGTAGAAAAACATCCAAAATATTTTATAAATTTTAATTGGTAGTCTATTATTTAACAGGGCAATTAAAACTATGATTAATCGTGATTAATTTTTTTAATCGCTATTAATTTTTTTAGTTAATCTCATGAGTTAACTGCGATTAATCAACAGCCCTAATATTAATTACATTTGAATGAGACATATGTTGTCTTATGTGTCACTTAACTCATGTCTGTTTTAATCTTACTGTATATTTGTTGTTTTAGTTGTAAATATAACAAAGTGGTTTGTTGTTGTTTTTTTTTAAAGTAAATAAATATCAAAAAGCCCACTGGAAGTCAGCTACAAAATCCTTGGAAAACCAGAAAAAATGCACTACCAAAACTTATTCCAATTCACAGTTTGTTTGAGTTATTGCAATTTAAGGGGCCAGTCTGACAAATCCCCATGCTATATGAGAAAAATAGTATATATGGGAATACATATCTTATATATACACACACCTCAATTATTTCTTAAATTGGCTCTAGTTTGAGAGAGTTTAAAGTAACTTTTCTCTATCAAGCTGAACTTTCAAAGATAAACTGCTTGATTTAGGCCTAATTCCTAAATATAAAGATTACTGAATTGTCTTGCTTGTGCAAAGAATGATGACATCTGGTCATAAAATGTTCAAATTTATCTTTCATCTTGTTAATGGATGAGTGGCTGGTTGCCTCTAGGTCTTTTCAAACAGTTAGTTATTTTTTATAGGATTTTTGTTGAACTTTCCATAAATTGGTGATATAACATCATCACAAGACCTTTTCACCCAGATAAGGCCGTGCCAGCTTCCTCAAAAAAGTATCTTGTGCTTTTTATATTTTGAGAATCACAAATTTACAGTCTCTGTGGTGTGCAAACACCAAATATGTTTTTAATTGCTGGCTTAAGCAAGACCCTCCAAGTTGACACTAGCTAAGGATGTTCTGATTTGAACCGGATTGGACCTGCATGGCTCCAAGGCAGGCCTCGCACACAAGTTATCTGAAGGCCTTGCAAGATGGAGTAAATGAAGTTTTCAAATCATAAGAATCAAGAGTAATGCCAAGAAGCCTTGTCCTCTGAATCCATGAGCCATCTGACATTTCAGAACTCCATGGCTCATCATCTCAAAGAGGGGAAGTTACGACATAAATGAATAAGATGCCAGCTTTGGCCCAGTCTCTCTCCGCACCCAAAGGAAGTTTGGATTGTATACAGGAGCCTTTCTTGGTTATAGACTGGAATAAGAGTTACAGAATGCTTTGCTACATAAATTATATTTTCTACTATGCAAAATAGCCATGTACCCCCTCCAAAACAAACAAAAAAAACCCCATCAACATTTTGGCAAGTTTTTCCCACTGTATGCTGAATTTGGAAGGCATACAGCTGGAGGGATAGATACCTTTCTAAAGACTATACAAAACCGGATGGTGCCATCTGGCTTTGAGACCAGTACAACTGGACTTTGACAGCTCTGTGGGACTCTTCAATGACCCCTAGTTCCAATGTTACATGGGCTTCTTGCCTCAGGGGCTCCCGCATGATTTTGGGGCATAGCTGTGAGTTCTCCTGGACGAGTTGACCAGGTTCTGTTTGGACACGGTGTTGCATGACATGAGTCCACCTCAGGTGAGACACAAACACCATCAAGAAGGCTTTTAGTAACTTCTCACCTGGTCCCTCTGTTCCAGGCAAAGATGTTCTCTCATCTGTGTAGGGTTTGGGTCTGGTGAGTTGGGCACTTGGGGTCCCAGCTGTGGCTGAGGGGAAGAAGGAGCAATAAATAAGCTCTCCCACTCCTTCCATAGCTTCAGAATGTTAATATGATAGACCTGTGTTAGCTTCCTCTTGTTGGGCTGCCTGATTTAATACTTTTCTGGCTTAACTTGTCAGACTACTTTGTACGGTCCTTGACATTTAGTGAGTCACTTAGAAGTACCTGATTGCCTGATTTGAATATGCCCATATGTGCCCCTTTGTTATAGGCTCACTCCTGGGTCTGTTGAGCACTGAGGAGGTTTTCTTTGGCAAAGGACTCAGGGTTTCAAACCTCTCCTGGAGCTTCAGTGCGTACACCCTATAACAGTCTTCATCTTAGAAGCTTGCTATTCCCACATGTCATGGATGAGGTCAAGAATTCCCTGGGACTGTCTCTCATATAAAAGAGTTAAAATGGGGAGAATCCGGTTGTTGACTAGAGAACTTCACAAACAGTAAATAACAGGAGAGCGATCATTTCATCCCAATGATGGGCATCCTCAGCAATACAGTTTTTAACATCCTTTTCAGGGCCTGGTTGAATCATTCAACCAGACCATCCATTTGCAGATGACAGACATACACAGAGTTTTTATTTTTATAAAACCACACACCTCCTTCACTAACTGACATAAAGGTGGTGCCTTGATCAGTGAGGATCTCCTTAGTTACCCTTAATCCAGCAAAGACTTTTAGAAGTACCGCTGCAACATCTTTGCATTGGTGGTGTGCCGTGAGATTGCCTCAGGGTAATAGATGGCATAAACAACTACCACTAATACGTTTTTATATAGAGCTACACTTTTTTCTAAGGGCCCAATGAGGTCCGTCCTGATTCTTTCAAACGAGATGCCTACTATAGGGAATGGGACCAGAGGGACTTTGTCACTCCTTTAGGTCCTACTGTTAGCCTGAGAATGGGCTAATCACAAGTCCCCCACCCCCACCTGCATCTGTTCAACGGTGTTTAAATTAGTGATATAAAACTTAACAAATGGATAGGGTGAAAACAAATAGGATTTACTGGACAGACAGGTAAGCAGATAATATACTAAGCAAGGACCCCAACCAAAATGTGAACAACAATGAAACCAAAACAGCTCAGTTGTTAACATATATAATGTGGGCATAAAGCCCAGAGCCCCAAAACCCTTTTACATTGTGACGAGGTTGGGACTCACTACTGCAGCACCTCCCGCTGGCATACCTGGGAATTAGCTCTGTCCTCTGTGGGGCACCCTCTGCCAGTGGTGTCCCGCTCTCCTCCCCCCCCCCCCAGCCTGCCCAGCACTGCGCTGTCCAAGGTGCTGGTCTCTCTCTTTCCCTCTGAAAGTCTTGGAGCAACTCACTACTTCTCTCCTGGGCAGCCTTTTTATAGGGCCAAGCCTGGCCCTGATTAGCTGCCCTCAGCTCGGCACTGCCAGGCTCTCCCACAGGCCCTCTCTGATTGGCTGCCGTTCTGCACAGCCACTGTGGCCTGTTGGAGCCCAGTCTTGCCCGGGATGGGACACCGCCCCACCACATACATACACTAGGGAAAATGACCAGAACAATAAAGGATACCATATCTCGTAGGACAAGAAGACACATAGATGCCGAAGGGAAGGAGGAACAGAACCACAGTACACGGTATCAGGAACACAGGACACTGGAACACGTGAGGATGTTACACAGGTAAGTGACCGACCTTTGTATCTTCTTTCTTCGATACTTGACATGCTATCCTGAGTGTAGTATATGGATTGATGGAATTATTGATGTGTGCAAGTAGGCACAGGTAGGGAACCAGATGGAATAAGATGGAATACCACGAGTCTGGGTCTGCTCTGGGGCCAGCAGCTGTGCATGTGGAAAACTGACTGTCACTCTGACAGACAGCACTGAGGGATGGGTAAAAGCCCCTTAAGTAATCTTTGTTTCCAGGCAGATTACTGGTCACCTGACCCTCTTCTTTCCTGCTCTTTTTGGGGGAAAAGGTGCCATGAAGGAGGGTACTCAATATGGAGGCCAACAACAACCTAGTGAAAACAAAATGGCCAAAGAGGAGATAACATGGTAAAATAAAAATCTCCTTAACACTACAAGTTGGCATTCGGGGCAGGAGCTGATGAAGTCTTTAACTTCTTGGTGAAACCCAGGCCATAAAAAGCAATCCAGATTCCTGACCAAGCACTTCTGGTGACTGAAGTGAGCTGCAGATGGGATAGCGTGAGCCAGTCGCATAACCTCACACCTGTGAGGCTGGGGAACAAGGAGTTCTGATCAAACTTCACCCACCAGTCAATCTCTCTCCAGCTGCTACAGTCACTCTACCTGAAGCTCAAAATGGGGGTACTACTCTGCTTGTTGGGGGTCTATCACCTCCCTCTATCACCGGCAATAGGTCATAAACTCAGCTCAAAGTTTGTCTTCCCTTTGATCCTTGATGAAGTCAGTCCCTCTAGTTATAATGTCCCCCTCCTGCAGGGGACCACCATTGCATGGCTGTTCTGGGGGAGCTGCACCTTGGCCGAATTCCCCCCTATTCAGGGTCTAGCTCCTCACCTATTCCTGCTAACATGACAGGTTTCAAGATCTCATCTTCCAGTGTCCCCTCAGTTACTCCTTCTGGCACTGGTTTAAACACACTTAGAACATCAGAGAAATGCTCCCAATCCCAACCTATGATAATGGTATAGGTTAGTGTTGAGGCTAACCCCAGTACAAGAGACTTCATGTTTTCCCCTACAGTCAACTGCACGCATACATTGGAATAAAATTCAATATCGCTCTGAATACATTGTAGAAACACAGTCTCCTCAGTGGCCTCAGGGTTTGGGACCAAGTTGTCATGGACCAGGGTCTACCCACATCTGGAATGCACCAGACCATCACCTCTGTTCTGTTTATCTGACCAAGGACTGTCACTTTAGCGGGGTTCGCTTATGGTTGTGACTGTGTATTATCCACACCTGTCCATAACCGCACTCCATATAGGGGCACTCACGATACCGATGATCTGGGCACCCACATAAAAAGAAAGCCCCCACTGCTGGCTGAGTGGGCATCAGCCCTGAGCCTAATGTTTGAGGTAGTTCTTTCCTCTGTGGCTTGTCAGCTCCCACCCCCTGGCTTTCCTGTTGAGGGGCTTGCAGGAATCCCAGGGTCTTTTGTCTGGGTTGGGGCCTGAGATGCTGGGGTTTCTCAACAAGGGCCAGTCCAGTCCAGGTCCTGCAGCCTGCTGGGCCCCTTAGAGAGCTTGCGTTTCTGAGACCACATTGTCTGATTGCCATTTCCCCCAGTTTAGTTCTCCCTTGAGTCTAGGAGCTTCCTTGACCTCAGGCAGTTGCTCATGTGATGCTGCCACTGTCATTTTAGCAGCTAATTTTCCATCAGCCAGACAGCTAGGGATTCTGGCCAGTGTTTAAGCACCCAATCCATATCCCCAGCAGAAGTATGTGGGAAAACTGCTCCACCATGATGAGCTCAGCCATCTTGACTCGAGTCCAAATCTCCAACTTTAACCAACTCCGGCAGAGGTCTCTTAATTTCTGGGTGACCAGGTGATGCTGGGTTCCCCGGGGATATTTCACCCAATGGAGAATTTATTGGAAGGCCTCCTTTGTGATGTCAAAGTAGTTGAGCATAGCAGCTTTCACTTGGACATAGTCTTGAGCAGACTCTGCATCCAGCCCTCAGTATACAGCCTGTGTTGGCCCCATCAGATAAGAAGTCAACAGGATGGCCCAGTGGTCAGGTTCCATCGCCACTCAGTCAAACGTTACCAGAAAAGCCTCTGGGCTCATCTTTTGAGTTTCACTGGCACAGGCTGGGCCACCAGGCCAGGTCTACAGTCCCTGGAAGAGAAACCCTGAGCCTTCATCAGAGCCTTTACTGCTGATCCTGTTGTTGTGCCCTAAATCCCAAACTAGTAGTTGCTGCTGGACAGCTATTTTCCCCATGAGTTGCTGTTGCTGGGCTGCCTATTGCTGCTGGTGGTCCTTAGTAATCTACTTAAGAAGACACTCTTGACTGTTCTACCTTCCCTTGCCTTCTCCAGGGTGTGAAGGATGCCTGCAATCTCCACTAGTTGTGAAGGGGTTGACTCACAGCTGGCGCCCCCTTGTGGCTGGGCATCACAGAGTAGCTCTCTCCCCTTTTAAGCTCCTCCTCCACCCTGTGCAAGCCTTGTAGTTGTGGCGGAGAAGAGCTGCCTGAGCCAAGAGCAGCCCCTTAACTCCTTGTTGTCCAGTGTGGAGTTTGTATACCCTATCATGCCCTACTCAAAAACACCACTTATGAGATCAGAAGGAAAATTTTAAAATTCCATCTGACTTCTCAAATTTAATCACTTCTTTAGAAAGGAAAAATAATAAATGTATTGACAAATAAGTACTTTACTTGGACTGGGCTTAGAATTTCTTTGGCAATAGCACTATACTAAGCTTAAATTGGAATTCCGCTGTGAAGTATTTAGAATGTTTAGAGGCTCATGGTTATGGTTACTGGCATTATCTTTTCTCATCTTTTTTCTTTTCATTTATGTAATGGTTTTGGTTGCCTCTGGTATTGATTTTAAGTTAGTGAGAAATGAAACTATTAATATAATTGTGCTGTATGATACACTGTGAGCTATCATGCCTCTTTAAAATCTAATAAAAAGACTTTAAAAAATGCAAACAACCAGAAAATTTGCTCTGAGAAAGGCTTGATACTGCAAAAACTCTCCTTGTTACTTTCCAAAAACCTGTTAGAAAAGAATATCTAACTGGTCATAGAGGTATCACTTTTTAAACTCCAAGGTGAACCTCATTAAATTTTTTAAAAAGGCTATTATTTTACAAATCATTTAGGTCTAATCCAACTCTCATTAAAGTCAGTCTTTCTATAGTTTTTAACAGAAATGGGATCAAGCCCAGGTAAGGGTGTATATCTATTACTGTCCTACCAACTCTGATAATTTCAACAACTGTTTTTTCATGTTAGTGCATGTAGTAGCAAAAAACTAATCCAGGTCATTCCAAACACATAAAATAGCATCAGTCTCCATAGAGAAAAATATAAAATTGCTTACAACAAAGAGTTATTTGAGCTAGAAAGATTCACTGCTTAAGGATCAAATGTTATAAATAGCACAAAATAATATAGCAGATGTAGCCTACAACAACCTAAATATGTGGTAACAAAAAGATATAAATGTCTCAAGATGATGAGTGATGAAGAAATGTGCACAACTTAGTCATCGTTAAAAGGAATAAAAGATTATCAGAACATAGAATTTGGATGTTTAAAAACAAAGCGAGATCTAGAATAACTCCTCATACTCTTTACAGTTATGTCAGAAATGATTTGGTGGATACCATCAAAAGCAGAGCAAGTAGAAAGAGATAAGAAATTATTATGCCTTTGCAGTATTCTCTGAAAAAACAGGTTTCAGAGTAGCAGCCGTGTTAGTCTGTATTCGCAAAAAGAAAAGGAGTACCGGTGGCACCTTAGAGACTAACAAATTTATTAGAGCATAAGCTTTCGTGAGCTACAGCTCACTTCATCGGAAAGTCCCTCCCAGGGTGCTGCCTGGAACTGAGATACAGCTGAGCCCTCTGTCTCACCAATCTGGGTTCCCTCTTGCACTGTGACATTGTGACAAGCTGCAAATCTCTCCAAGCAAGCGCCCACTACACCAACACCCCTAGGCAGGAACCACACCCAGCTGTGTTCATGAATGCTCTGGCCAGCTACTCATGAACCCACAACAGAGAAGCTAGAGCCAAAATACTCCCAGCTCCCCAGCCTAACACCCCAAAGCTTTTCCATCCTGTCCTGCTCAAAACCCCTACCAGTATGAATTTATTACCCAGTCTGCCACTTCTACTAAGGAAAGTGAATGTGCACCAACTCTTGTTCATGAGCTGAGATTTATCTCCTTTGCACTTCCAACAACACACAGTGTTTTAGGTAAAATGTAAAATAGATTTATTAACTACAGAAAGATAGCTTTTAAGTGATTATAAGTGGTGGCAAACTTATCAAAGTAGATTACCTAGTAAATAAACAAAACTGCAAACTAAGCCTAAAATACTAGGAAGATTGGCTATGAATTAGCAATTTCTCACCCTGGCTGATGATACAAGCAGTCCACCAAGTTTCCATATACATGCTAGAAATCAGCTTAGCATGGGACCAGCACCCCCACCCCCCAACCCTGCCCATCCAGTTCAGTCTTTTTCCTCCAGTACTTGCAGGTGTGTTGTTGTAGAGAGAGAGAGAGAGATGTAGTCATGATGTCATTTCTCCCTTTTATATCTTCTTCCAACTTGCTGGAAAGCTCTTTTGCTGTGACCTGGGTCAAACAGCATTGTGTGGTGCTATCTCTAAGAGGTTTCTATTGTACACAGTTCCTGGGGTAATCCTTGTGCTTGTGTGAATTCCCTCAATAAGCCATTAACTTTGTTTGACCTTTTTATTGTTGTACCTGACAGGCTGCTTGTGGGTGTTCTCAATCTCACAACATGTTTCAGTAGCACATACATAGCCAAACTCCATAACTTCACATACAACGATAGCACATACAGTTCAATGAGATATTAAAGTCTAGCAGATCAAGAATTTTAGAATGATACCTCACAAGGCATATTTTGTACAAAACATATTATAATTATATGACAGTGGTGAATATAGGGGTGCCAGGGGCTCACACCCCCATTACTTTCATTGCTGGAAACCATGAACTGCTGATTGACCAAAAGCAAAATATTTGTGTCAGCCCTAAGTGGCAGAGTTCTAGAGATTCTAATCTTTACAGGCAGAACATGTGTGGTACCATTAGAAAAGACAAAATACATGCATTTGGGACACTGAGAGTAGAAAATTGTAAGTAAAGGGCCAGAGTTCTGCTGTTTTGGCCTTGTGTGAATTCACAAATTGAAAAGGAAGCACTAATTAACATGTCCAATTGGCTTACAGTATTGCATGTCAAACTCTAAAAAGCTCATAATCCTTCATAATATGCCATCTCACCTCTGAGGCCATTTTCATACTAGATCGTAAAAACTATATGCACAAAGTGAGCTGGTCAATTTTTTACTGAAATCAGTGGTGTTACAATAGCAACAACCTGTGAAAACAATAGGAGAATTAGGCCCACTATTTTGAAATGGAGAGACTAAGAAACACAAAAACTTCCATGTAATAGGTGAGCAATAATGGATAATTCAACCTGAATATATGAGAAGCTGATACCCAACAAAAAACAATTCAAAAAAATTCCAACAGTTTGAATATAGTGGTGATTTTCTGTCACACAATTTATAGTCCCTGTATCTACAATCAAAAGGGCAAACAGAAAAACAGTCATTGTAAAATACCTTCTAGAAAAAAATCAAGTGGAACAGACTCAGACTTCTCTTTGGTTGCTTGCAACAATATACTTATTACCAGGATGGGAATTACCTGCCCCATTACTAATGTGTTATCATTCATTTGTATTCCATTTTGCATTTAATAGATTGGAAGTTACCAGTCCTGTACAGCTCAAGAAACAGCTTAAAGCTAAACAGGTCAGCAAGCCCAGATCTCACAAAAGGATGTAATCAAAGACATTATCTCATTTTGCAGGAATGGACAGTGGAGTGTGATGAAAGTTAAATAACAATGATTATTTTTCCATTAGTCTTCATAACTGAAAATCTACCCTTCAGCAGGGGCTGACCCACAAAATTTTTATTCTTCAGAGATATTCACTGAGAACTGCCCTCTTTCAAAATGGGTACTATCTCCCATTTTTTCTCAAAATCACTATGGTTATAGGCTATCCTTAGAAAATATGGCCACTTCCTCCCACTGTTCCCAGTAGGCTGCCCTCAGAGAAGTAGGTGGCCTCCAATGCTGCAAGGAGCAGAGGGGTACCGTGACAAGCAGTATATTTGTGTAAGTATATACAGGGGTGTGATAGATGATTCCTGCACAGGTGTGCACAGGGCCAAAGGGAAGCTGGAGGTTGTTGGTGTGTGTGTGTGTGTACAGCCACAGGATGGGGAATATGGAAGGGGGATGGGTGCAAGTCAAAGGGGAAAGATAGCAGTGTGGGTTAAAAGGTAAAAGGCATTAGTATGTGTGCAGGGCAGAGGGGAACGGGAGTGAGTCTGAGAGGGCAGGACACGGATGCATACTGGTGTGTGTGCAGGGCAAGGCTGAATTGCAGCGGATGTGTGAATGTGCAGACAGGGCAGGAAGGATCTGGAGGGCAACTCTGTTTACAGTAGCAGCCGTGTTAGTCTGTATTCGCAAAAAGAAAAGGAGGACTTGTGGCACCTTAGAGACTAACAAATTTATTTGAGCATAAGCTTTCGTGACCTACAGCTCACTTCATCGGATGCATTTGGTGGAAAATACAGAGGAGAGATTGATATACACACACAGAGAACATGAAACAATGGGTTTTATCATACACACTGTAAGGAGAGGTTTCAGAATAGCAGCCGTGTTAGTCTGTATTCGCAAAAAGAAAAGGAGTACCCGTGGCACCTTAGAGACTAACAAATTTATTAGAGCATAAGCTTTCGTGAGCTACAGCTCACTTCATCTCTAAGGTGCCACGGGTACTCCTTTTCTTTTTACTGTAAGGAGAGTCATCACTTAAGATAAGCCATCACCAGCAGTGGGGGGGGGGGGGGAAAGGAGAAAACCTTTCATGGTGACAAGCAAGGTAGGCTAATTCCAGCAGTTAACAAGAATATCTGAGGAACAGAGATCTGGAGCTGGGATGTGTGTGTGAGACAGGGTACTGGTGTGTGTGAGTGTTCAGAGAAGGTAGGATCAGGAGAGTGTCTGAATACATCTCCTGGGGGTGTGTAAGGCATGGCTGGCTACTGGTGTTGGTGGGTGGGAGTTCGGGTACAGTGCAGGGAGGACCTGGAAGGGTGTAGGGGAGGGCTGGAGGCTGGACAGGGAAGGTCTAGAGGGGAGCAAGGTAGGGCAGAAAGGATCTGGAGAGGTACAGGGCAGGGAGGGGTACAGGCAGGGCATAGAGGATCTGGAAGGGGGCAGGGCCGGTCTGGAGGGGTGCAGAGAGGGTCCGGAGGGATACAGGGCAGGGCAGGGAGGGCCTGGAACAGGGCAGAGCTGAGTACTGAGGGGGCAGAGTAGGGCAGATTTGGAGAGGGGGTAGGGAGAACAGGGAGGGTCTGGCGGGGTGCAGGGTTGGTTACTGCAGGGGCAGGGCAGGACCGGGAGGGTCCAGAGGAGTGTAGGGTTGGGTACGGGGGGGGGCAGGGCAGGGAGGATTTGGAAAGAGCATAGGGCAGGACCGGGAGGGTCTACGGGGGGCAGGGCTGGGTACTGAGGGGGCGGGGCAGGACCAGGAGGGTCTATGGGGGGCAGGGCTGGGTACTGAGGGGGCGGGGCAGGACCGGGAGGGTCTATGGGGGGCAGGGCTGGGTACTGAGGGGGCGGGGCAGGACCGGGAGGGTCTATGGGGGGCAGGGCTGGGTACTGAGGGGGCGGGGCAGGACCGGGAGGGTCTGCAGGGGGCGGGGCAGGACCGGGAGGGTCTACGGGGGCAGGGCTGGGTACTGAGGGGGCGGGGCAGGACCGGGAGGGTCTATGGGGGCAGGGCTGGGTACTGAGGGGGCGGGGCAGGACCGGGAGGGTCTATGGGGGGCAGGGCTGGGTACTGAGGGGGCGGGGCAGGACCGGGAGGGTCTGCAGGGGGCGGGGCAGGACCGGGAGGGTCTACGGGGGGCGGGGCTGGGTACGGAGGGGGCGGGGCAGGACCGGGAGGGTCTACGGGGGGCAGGGCTGGGTACTGAGGGGGCGGGGCAGGACCGGGAGGGTCTACGGGGGGCAGGGCTGGGTACTGAGGGGGGGGCAGGACCGGGAGGGTCTGCGGGGGGCAGGGCAGGACCGGGAAGGTCTGCGGGGGGGGGCAGGGCTGGGTACTGAGAGGGCAGGAGCTACAGTGAGCCACGTGCGGGCTAGGCTCTGTCAGCAGCTGTTGGTGCCACCTTGAAGCGCCGGCCGCCCCCGCGTGGGACTCCAACGTATAACGTACGTAGCTGTGGCCGCGAGGCCCTTAGGAGCGCCGAGGAGGCCGCACTCAACCGTGGGGCGGGGCAGCAACAGGCGACAGCGCGGAGCAGAAGAACCCGGATGATAACAGCAACATTGGCCGCACTCGTTTGCGCGGTGACGTCACGCATAGCGTGTCGCGGGACGTCCAGCCAATGGGCGGAGGAAGCGGAGAATTTCGAACTAGGAAGATTCCGGAAGCGAGGAAGGAGCCAACGGTCTAAGTGCCGGAGTCCGTTGAGGTCAGATTCGGAGATAAACAAGAGCGCGCGAGTGAGCAAGAAGCGGCGGCCGCTACCACACGGGTGCGGGCCGAGCGGGCGGGGGTGCCCGGTATGCGGGGCAATGGCTGCTGGATGGGGCCCCATGCGGGAGGGGCGACGGCGACCCGGGATTTCGCTTCTGTATCCCCACGGGTAGGCCGTCGCGAGTTGGCGGGGCGTGTTAAACTCGGCCCGGCGCGGAGACGTTGCCTGGTCGTTGTAGCGCGTCCCGCCCCGGCTCGTGGCCCCCCCAACGCCTGGCCCCGGGAGCGCGTGGGGAGTCGGGGCGCAGCGGGGACAGGCCCTGATGGGCGCTTGCGGCGTGCGCCGGTGCCCAGGGCCTTTGGTCTCTTCCCCAGCTGCCTCAGTCTCCTGACAAGGGAGGGGCCATGCGCGCCGAGCCCCTCTTACATACGCGGGGGCTGCTTCCTGGGGTGTCTCGCTTTAGGGGTGGATACCCGGCGCTGCGCACTGAACCCGGCTCTGACTAGCCCAAGTCCCCTCCGTCCACACAAATCAAGCTGGCCTGAGGTCTTAGCACTCTACTGGGGCAGAGCCTGAGTGCCCCTGTGTGACTCAGATCCAAGCCCTGCCATTTTCAAGTGTGTGGTTGCAGGTCAAGCTGCAGACCGGAGTCAAAAGGTCTGTGTAATGCAGGATGGATGCATTAGCATGGTTGCGAGACCCAGGTCCAGCAATTGTGAACCCAGGTGTACACTGCAATGCAGACACTCAAGTGTGGGTTTGGAAACGCAATCTCTGAAAGCCTGAGTCTGAACGTTACACTGCAATTAAACAACCCCTTGGCCCAATGGTCTCCAAACTTTTTACATTGCATTCTCCCCTTACCTGTAATGTGATCTGTCTGCGTCCCCCACCCCCAGGAGCTGCAGTCAGGAGCCAGGGCTGCAACCTGAGGCTGGGGCCAGGAGTGAAGCTGCACTCAGGGCTGAAGTTGGGAGCAGGGCCTAAGCCCGGAGCCAGAGGCTGGGGGTGAGGCCGGGAGCGGAACCATGGCCAGGAGCTGGGGGCAGAGCAGGGTTGGATGGTGCCTCCTCCCCCCCCCCCCGTGAGGGCTGGCCTGGCCCCCCAGGCCTCCTCTCTCCCCCAACATGTTCCTCTGTGCCCCCACAGTTTGGAGACCACTGCCTTAGCCTGAGCCCCATGAACCTGAATTTAGCTGACCTGGACCAGCTGCAGATGTTTAATTGCAGCATAGACATACCTTTAGAGCCCAGGGAAGAGCACTCATGAGTAGAGCTGGGCAAAGCTTTTTGGACAAGTAATTTATTTGGTTAAAAATGCTGTTTCAGTTGCCCCAATACTCTCCATGACTTTGATACTAATAGTTTGGACCCCTCAATTTTTTTTATTGGTGGGGGGGCAGGGTTAGACTCACAAGAGGAATCTGGTACCATTCACAAAACAGCCAGAGGAGGAAATGCTGTCTCCTATCACTTTTAGCCCTGTGGTTAGGAAAACTCATCCAGTATGTGGGAGACCATGTTTTGTTCCCCCCTCTGCCGGATGCGAAGCAGGAACATGAAAATGGGTCTCACAACTTTCAGGTGAGTGTTCTAACCACCAGGCTATCATCATACTCTAATTCAGTGGTTACTCAAGTCATCACTGCTGCCTCCTCCTCCATTGTGAATCTAGCCCTTTAAAAATGTCCAGAAACAAAATGTTTAGTTCAATCAGGAAGTGACTTTCTCAATTTACCAAAAAATTTGGAATTCTTCAGTTTTGGTTCAACCCAAACTGATTTTTTTTCAACTTTTCTGACCTATCCTGTCAGTTAGCTGAATAATCAGTTATTTGAAAAGCTGTACTCTTGAGCTCCCCCAGAGCAGTTCATGAATAATGTAATTAACCATTAACAAAACAGTAAAATTGACTTTACACAATTGAGAAAATAAATAAGGAAGTGTTATTTATTTCTTCCCATAAGACAAGAACTAGGGGTCACCAAATGAAATTAATAGGCAGCAGGTTTAAAACAAACAAAAGGAAGTATTTTTTTCACACAATACACTCTCAAGCCGTGGAAATCCTTGCCAGAGGATGTTGTGAAAGCCAAGACTGTAACAGGGTTCCAGAAAAAAGAACTAGATAAATTCATGGAGGATAGGACCATCAATGGCTATCAGCCAGGATGGACAGGGATCGTGTCCCTAGTCTCTGTTTGCCAGAAGCTGGGAATGGGCGACAGGGGATGGATCACTTGATGATTACCTGTTCTGTTCATTCCCTCTGGGGCACTGGCATTGGCATTGGCCACTGTTGGAAGACAGGATACTGGGCTAGATGGATCTTGGGTCTGACACAGTATGGCTGTTCTTATTGCTGTCAAATGCAAAAAGTGTAAAAAACCAAACAAACAAAAACAACAACCAAAAAAACCTCTCTCTATTACTCTCAGGCATTATTTGTAGCAATAGCAGGCACAACATTTTCAGGTGGAAAGTTCCAGTTCAATCAAGCAACATAGTGAAGCTATAAGTCACTGTTTTTCAGGTATCTCCTAAAGTGTGTTAACTATATTTAGCTCTTAATAACAGTGCTAAATCTCACATCTTATAAATATAGCTGTGTCTGTGGTAAGGAATCTATTATCTGAACTCATTTGTAAAACTGATTCAGCTAGAATGGATTTTTTTCATAGTGCAGGAAGTCATGTAAACTGCTGCTTGCAGGTACATATTCTGAAATATTTTAATCAGTTCTTTGCACTTACATTTCCTTAGGTAGAAGATGGGTGGAGAAAAATGCTTGAAAAGGCCATTTAAGGACAGTCTGGATGATATAAAAGAACGAATGAAAGAGAAAAGAAATCAAAAATGGGCAAAGTTGGGTAAAACAAACCAGGTCTTACCTATAAAATGCAAAACAGCAAGTAAGATGCTTTACTATTTTGTTTCACAATTTTTCCATAAGATCGGTTTTTATCATTTCTAAGTATTGTTTATTTTCTTACAGCCAACAGTTCTGTGCAATTGAAAAGCTTGCAAGCAAACAATCGAGCACTAGCTCTAGCTTTGCAAGAGGAAAAAGCCAAAACAAAAGAAGCCCAAGATATCATTCTGCATTTAAAGAAAGAGTATCAGTCTCTGAAGTTTCAGATATTTGTTTTACAAAGAAATCTTAACTCACAGCAAGCGAAAGAACCTGTTGAGGTATTTTCATTGCAATGACATCTTTCTATTCTAGTAAGAAATAGGTTGAACTTTGAAAGGTTTTAATCCTGCAAGTTTTACGTACTGAATAGCCCCATTCAAGGCAATAGGCCTACTTAAAATGGATAGAGGCAAGCATATGCCTGAATCTTTGCAAGATCGGTGTCAAAATCCCTGATAATAGACCAGTGTTTCCCGAACTTGGGACGCTGCTTGTTCAGGGAAAGCCTGTGGCGGGCCGGGCCGGTTTGTTTACTTGCTGCGTCCGCAGGTTAGGCCGACTGCGGCTCCCACTAGCCGTGGTTCGCCACTGCAGGCCAATAGGGGCTGCAGGAAGCAGCAGCCAGTACGTCCCTTGGCCTGCGCCACTTCCCGCAGCCCCCATTGGCCTGCAGCGGCAAACTGCGGCCTGTGGGAGCCACGATCGGCCTAACCTGCGGACGCAGCAGGTAAACAAACTGGTTCGGCCCATCAGGGGCTTTCCCTGAACAAGCGGTGTCCCAAGTTTGGGAAGCAGTGTAATAAACAACAGTTTTACCTGATTCTGAGAGGTGTGCAGCATCCACAATTTTAGTTGAAATCCATGAGAGATGAGGGATGCTCAGCAACTCTCAAAATTAACTGTTTAATCCAACTCTTACTGGGGGGATTTTCAGTAGGGAAAGATTTACTAGTAAATGTTTTAAACTGAACCTTTCCCTTCCTTTTTTTCACCATTCTTCCCAGCCTGAAAGTCCTACCTGAGTTAAAACTTAGTTTAGAATTTGCTGAAGTTCTGCATGGCGAAAATTTCTTATACATATCTGTTTCACAAAACCTTTTTGTTGCTGGAACCAGGAACAGTGCTTTCCAATATCATGAGCTGAATCAGTGATTAACTTAAACACTTTCTTTGGAAGATATACTTGCGTGATCAATGTACTTCAATTTCAGTCAAACTTAAACAACAATCAGTACTTCAGTTTTAATTAGAAATGTTGAAAATAAATCATCTATGCATAGAAATCAAATGCAACACCAAGAGCTGAATTGTGCCCACAGTGAAGGGCTCCTTTTAAAATCAGTTGGAACCATATTTATTTATTAGATAGAATCTGGCTCCAAAGTGTGTACATCTGTGAAAGAATTTCAAAAACTAAGGTCAGGATTTTCAAAAATAGGTGTCTGAAATTAGGCTCCTAAATCCTTATTTAGGCACCTATATAAATGGCCTGACTTTTTCAGAAGTGCTTAGCACCCTACAACTCCAATTAAAGGTAACCCATCCTTATGATATATCTCTCTCATCTCTTCACCACACTTCGATATTTTGTTTATCACCACCCATTTATGGTACTTGGCTACCTTTCAATCCATGAGCTGGTTTTACACATCTAACTCAATTTGAATGAGCCACTGTTGTTAGAAAACTTCTGACAAAACAGTTCAATTGGAAAATACTGATTCCTTGAACACAAAAGATTTGCAAATATGGTACAATTTCAGTGAACTTTCATCAAAATCACAGGCAGAGTTCCAATGGAACCCAGCTTAGCAGGATGCTGGTAGTCTTAGTTTCTAGGGTCTGTGGCAGTCTTGTCATGTGGACTGCCCCCTGGGTTTCTAAAGGATCCACAGCTCCAGGTCAGCCTTGCCGTGCAGATTGTCCAAGAGTCACGGACCTAATGGCTTCCAGGATCCATGGCTCCAAGGGAGCCCCACCAGTGTGGGCTGCCCCATGGACGGGGACCTCAAGTTTCCAGGGTCCAAAGCTTCAGCGCAGTGTGCCATGTCAGGATTTCAATGCTACCTGTGATGGAGCCTTGAAGTCCTGGGAATAGCTTCCAGAGTCCACAGCTCTGGGACTGCTGTGGCATGTGGACTGCTCTGACCAGGTAACCTCACCACTTCCAAATTCTCTAGCTGGCCCAGGAATCTGGAAACCCTGGTCTTCATGGTAGGGCTGCCCCAGAGCAGCAGACTCTGGGAGATGTTGACTGAAACTGTTCTTGTTAGTTTTACCAGCAAGGTGAAAATGACAAGAATGTCAATTTTAAGCAGCAGGCCCTGGGTTCCAGGAACATACTCTGTTTTAGAACCACCATATGTACTGGTGTTTCTAAAATTATTTATTTTTTTAAATTTCTAGTTTGTGGAAATTTCAAAAAGAAAATTTTATTCCGAAAAAAACAATTAAAAATGTCTACATTTCTCCCAAACCAGAAATTCGCTTTCAGCCCGCTCTAATTGTTATAATGGTTTCAGGTATTTCCTAGCTGTCTAAATATCTTTACTTTTCTGTTTTTTCCCCTCCCCTTTTAATACTATTCAACTGCATACATATTTATAAAAGTACTTACCTAAGCACCAGCATTAATAGAGCAAGTCAGGATATTTTTTTCTCCCTGTTAAAAATTTTTGATTTGGGGTTTTTAGTGAAAATATGAAAACCACAAATATTGTGAAACTAATTTTTTTTTTAATGAAAAAAATGTACTTTTCTTCTGCAAGCTGTAACTGATTCTTTTCTGTTTGGTTATTTTCTCTTTTCTTTGTATAGCATAGTACACATGGTACACTTAAAAAAGATAGAAGTAACCTAATAGTACGAGAGAGTGTGTTACATTGCTTATTTTGAACAGAATTAGAGTAAAATTGTTTGCTCTTCTCCTTCCATTAGACCAGATCGTTGATCTTGAGCAAGATTATTTCTAAAGTTATTCAAAACCTACTCGATACAGCTGATCTTCTTGGTCCAGCTCAGGATTTGTGTTCCACTGATCTTGTAAGTCCAGCCTGTATTTTTCTTAGATTAGATTTGCATGTATTTTTGTGCATTGTGGGTTTTTTTGGTTCTTGGATAGGTTTTTCAGAAGTGACTTAGCATAAGTCCCATTAGCTTTCAGTGGGACCTGTGTTCCTAAGTCACTTTTGGTGCTTACAAAAATCCCCCCCCCCCATTATTAATTCAGCACCCACAGGATGTTGGATGTTGTTTTTTAGACAGATAAGCTAGACAGTCATTGCCCTGCGGCGCTTACAGTGCAATTGTAGATATGAGGCAGAACTTATCTACAAACAAAATAATAATTCTTAACTCTTTATCAGCACTTTTCACCTGTAGATCTCAACATCCTTTGCAAAAAGAAACAGTGCAGAGGATAAGGTGATATGGAAGTACAGTAAATAAAGATATGCAATTACTTAAGACTGTTACACTGAATATGTATTAAAATATGCATGTATGTTTTTCTCCCTTTAATCCATTTTAAGAGATTATTTTTGCCAAATACTTAAATCCTATTATCCAAGAGGATATGAACAGCTATTAAAAATGGATGGCAATCTGTTATGACTATTTTTTTATAAGTTTATAGAACTACAAACTATTACAATAATATAGCAGTCAAGATCTTATTCCCACATTTTCACTTTGACTTTTCTAAAATTGGTATCTGGAGGGATACTGCATATCCCTTTGGATTCTAGGTTTTTCTAAATCTTCATTCTCAGAAAATTTACGATTGTTAGGTAAATTTTAAACTTTCAGCTAAATTTTCCAAGTAAGATACAGCATGTATGCTATAAAACCTTGGTTTTATATGTGTACGCATAGGTATTTATCAGATTTCCAGTTTCAGAAAAAGTATGTAGGCACAGACTATATGCACGCTATTTTTTCCCCCCTCCCAGGTGCCTGTCTCCAACTTTGAAAACTTGCCCATCTGAATTCACATTTTTTGACAGTTTGCTTTATTTTTTGTGACAAATTGTTCATCACTTTCCCTCCACAATCATCCTAAAGGCATGATCTGTTTAAAATATCTAGTGCCACATTTGGCCTATCATGTCTGTAGCTTTCCTGTTGTCCAAAAGCTGGAAGGAAAACCATTGAAATCAGTCATCATTTGTTCTAATTACTTGATTACTAAAATACCATTTAATATTAAACTATTTGTTGTTTAAAAATATACATTTCTAGGCTGACAACTTGTATAACAAGCTTTAACAAAAGGGGTTTGTAAAAGATGGCACAGTATTAAACTGAATTTATAACCAAGAAGAAAATTCTGTCTTAAAAGAACACAAACATAATTTTTTCAGAATTCATTTTGATATTCTAGTATCTTTTTAAATCATGTATCCTATTTTTTTTAAAGTTATTATAAAAAAAATTAAAGGCTTCTCTGTTTGAAGTCTGAATTTTTTTTTTTCAACGAGAGAAACAGTGAAACTAACCATCCACAAGAAGCTGTCAAATGTGCAAAGCAAACAAACTGAAAAGTCTATGCTCATTTCTATCAATTATAGTAAAGTGTGTTACATGTAATATATGTACAAAATTTTCAGGCAGAAATGTGATTTTTTTTTTCAAGGTCGTGGTGTCCCTTTAACTCATAGCTCTGCTAGAGTTTTGTAACAATCTATATATTACCACTTCATCACAGTACAATTTGTTCCATTTACAGAACAAGAGGATGTGTCCCTCAGTTCTTGAAGATGACTCCAGTATTTTAAGGCAAGCTGGTTCTCTGTAAGTGCTTTTTTTTATTATTATTCATTAATTTTTATCTTTATAAAGCCTACCATAGTAACTTATTCAGCATCCTTCTGTTTGCTCATGAAATAATGATGAGGGATAAGCAGTGATGTTTGATATATCTATACATTGCCAATAATGTCTGTTTTGAAGCAAAATCTTGGTTTTGGGAGTCCTGTTTATATGTTTAGCCAATTAAAATGTCACTTTTTTGTGGTGCTGGGGAGTCTTTCAAGGATGCTCAGTGTTTTTTTCTCTCCAAAAACTATCTGCCCCAAATTTTCCCTTTCCCATTGCCACTCCCAAAAATCCAGATCTGAGGAAAACTACCCCTAAAACATATAGAAGTGTTTGCTCTGCTCAACACTTAGTTCTTGGGAGAAGGATTACTGCTTCTAAATGTACTCAATATTTGTTGTCCCAGGGCATGACATGAGCTCAGAAACTCTACCTGAATCCCTACATAGCAACCTAACGTACTACTGCTAGACCAGTTCATAATTACATCTTTATTATATTTCAACATATCTCCTTTCTCCTTCATCCACAAAAAGTTTCAATTTAAGAAATTGTTCAGTAGACATAGTAATGTGCAAAGATGCAGCAGTCAGATTTTCAAGAGCAAGCTGAAATGTTTACAAATAGACATTAGAATGTGAAGTTACCCACAATCCTGTTACATATCACCAAGTTAGCACTCAAACTCCAGTCACCACTCTTCCAGAAGCATTTTCTAGAGATAAAGATAATTTTTGCCAGTGTTAGTCATTGTAAGAAACTCATCACTTTTATAAGTAGATAAATTCTCATATTGGTGGTAGAATACGATGGTAGAAATGACTTAAAACTTTCAAGTTAAAGAATGTACAAGAGTTTAATTTTACATTCAAAGACGTACCTCCTTGATGATGATCTCAAATGAGAGGGTTGGTGTTTTATACCGAATTGCTGTGGGAAATACTTTTTCAGATTATTACAAAATGTCTTTTGTAGTAGGAATTAAGGGGAGGAAGCTGCTATAATAATCAAATAAAATGAATTATCTTAAAATGAATGACTGACACAAACTCCAACTCTTGTTCCTAGGGGACTTCCTACACGTGTTCTTGTTGCAGATGCTAGCATAGAAGGCGAAATGCTTGGAAGTGAAATAGAGAATAATACTGATGCAAACAATACATCTTATTCTATGTCAGATTCCTGGCAGACCTTTAAAAATGCCACTTCAGTTAAGGAAATGGCAACAAACACAGGTAACTAAACCTAGGTTTAAACTAGCGATGGTTCTTCCTCCTAAAATTGAAGTAGCAGATGAAAGTAACTTTCAAAACATAATTAAGGATTTTAAAAGTGATTCCTTAAACTATCATCATTCTTTTCCTGCTTCTGATTTTCTCTTGCAAAATTCTGACCCTTGAAACGAGTCAGATCATACAGCTGATGGTTATAGTTAAACTAGTATGCTGCTCAGGTCATATACAGTAACTCCTAGCTTAGCATTTTAGTTATGTTCCTGAAAAATACTACTTTAAGTGAATCCAATTTCCCATAAGAATTAATGTAAATGGGGGGGGGTTAGGTTCCAGGGAAACTTTTTTTCACCAGACAAAAGACATTATATACATATACAGTATAGGTTTTAAACAATTTTAAACAAACAATTTAATACTGTACACCGCAATGATGATTGTGAAGCTTGGTTGAGGTGATGGAGTAAGAGGGTGGGATATTTCCCAGGGAATGCCTTGCTGCTAAATGATGAACTAGCACTCGGCTGAGCCCTCAACGGTTAACACGTTTTTGTTAACGTAGCCTCACACTCTACAAGGCAGCATGGACTGAGGCAGGAGGGAGGAAACATAACAGATGCACGGCAGTGGCTGCGAACACTTCCCTGCAGAAACTGAATGTGGTGATGAACCCACTCTATCCCCCTGGAGTGCACCACTCCCTCTTCCAGACGGCACATGCACAGCTCCACAGGAGCTGACTTTCCAAAGTGCTCTGTGTGTGTGTTTGTGTGTACGTGTGTGAGAGTGAAAGAGACACGTGTTGCCCCTTTAAGTACGCTGCCCTTTTAAATAGATCAAGAAGTTCAGACACAGCAGCAACTTCCAGCAAGCTTCCTCCATCTTGAGCCCTGTCGTGTGCCTCTCCCTAACCCCTGCCCCCGTGGAGATGGGGTATAAGAGCGAGGGGAGGAGGACACCCTGACATCAGCACCCCTCTCCCCCCTCTGCACAGCAAGCAGGAGGCTCCTGGAAGCCAGGTCCAAGGCAGAGGGCAGGAGCAGCACATAGTGGGGGAGGGACACCTGAATTGTGGCAATTGATAGCCTGCTGGGCGGGAGCACAGCCACACACCTACTTACAGGGAACTTAGGGGGGGCTGAGGGGAGCTGCCAGCCCACCCGAGTTCCAAGCCCCCACAAGGACGGGCTGCTCTTCCAGAGAATCCTGCAAGCCATGGACAAAGCAGGCAGCTGAATGACTTATAAGGGAACATTGCGCAACTTTAAACGAGCCTGTTCTCTAATAGATCAGCAACGAAACAACGTTAAACAGGATGACGTTAAGTGAGGAGTTACTTTACATGGCAGGTTGGAAATTTTTAAATAAAGTAAGATCATTAGTTTTCAGTTGTCTGATCAACATTTTAAAATTCCTACAACTAGACAGTAAAAAGCAGCAAATCACCAAAGGATTTTTCAAATTACCTTTTAAAAAATTCTTTGAGGTGGTGACCATCCCAATTTACAGCGTGTGCTTCCATGGGAGGGTCTTGCCACACATGTTGAAGTAAGGGTTATAACTCTTCTGTATGTACTCAAAGTAGAGCTTTCTCTCTTCCTCCATCATAAAAGCATATGTTAGATCTACTCAAATGCAGCATACTTTCTGAGGGTAAGAAGGGAAGCAACTACTTATTTAAATATCTTCAATGTAGGATTCTGACTTGTAAAAGATATGCAGAACTCGCTAACCCTAAAGGTTTTTTTCTGTTCGTACGAGCAGTGATAGTGTTTTGGAATATGAGCCAAGCTAGCTCAGCAGTTGTGATTATGTGACCTTGGACCTCTAACTACGAACCATTGAACGTTCCAGTCAGTTCGTGGTTGGCTTAATTAACTCTGCCCAATCATCAAACATTTGATTGAAAAATATTATATTCAAAGGGAGCACCAAGAAATTTAACATGCAGATATAATACCATGGGGAAAAAAATGAAAGGCCACCAAATTCCGAGGTTCTGTGATAATTTTACAAGATGTTCTGAGAGAAGCAGAATAGCAGGTTAAGTATTTTTCCTTCTTTCAAGAGTCCATATATATTCTCATTTCTTGAGTGTGTAGCATGAGGGATCTCCTGATGTAAAAACCTAGTGATAACTAGTGAAAAGGGCCTCAAAATGAAGGTAAATGCCAGGAAAGGACAATTCTTTTAAACAAAGGGGGAGGGATCAGAAGGCAGCATCTCTTAAACAACTGGCGTGTTCTGAGACACTAACTTTCACTACCTACTGAATGATTTGAAAGACTAAATTAACTTGGCATACAGGGTAAGGGTTTTTTGTTAGCATATAAACATAATTGTTAAAATGCAAACATTAAAAAAACAACCTGATCTGACAAACAGGCATGAGCTGCTGCAAAAGCCCTCAGGAGGCAAAGTATTGAGTGTAAGCTATTTGTATCTTCCAAGACAAAACTAATTTTTTCCTCATGTGCTTGGAAAAAACCTCTGTAAGTCCAAGTCCAGCTATGAATTACTTTTTTGAGGCTGCGTTCAAGGGATTAATTTGGTTGTCCTTGTGTCATGGTTCATACTTGCCTATAGAAAAATTCTAAGATTGTTCATCTTTGTTAAAAGCCTAAAATTGCCAACAAATTAAACACCTCTAGGTCCAATAACAATTAATTTGACGTGTATTATCATCTTCTTATTCAGAAGGACAAAGATCTGATTTTCATCTTGACAACCTAGAGGCCAACCTGGAAAATATTCCTTTAGATGAAGAGGATAGGCAAGTTGGTAATATCTTACCAAAAACTGTATCTACCAGGCGTCACTGTTCAAACAGGAAAATTCATGTGCATAATCTAGACAATTCAGAAAGGGCTTATTTGACCAAAGAACTTTGTAAACAGGATGAAACTAGACTTGAGGGAAGTCTAGAAAAAGGTAATATAGAAAATATAGAGCCAAATCTTTCTCAACTGAATGAAAAGAAGAAGCCAGTGTTAGATCATGCAGATACATTGACTGAATTGAACTGCTCAGTTGCAGAACATAAACTTAAACAAATTCAGCTTAAAAGCAGAGAAGACTCTCAAACAAGAAGAGAGAAAATACAAAAAGGAAAATTGGAAGGAAGTAAAAAGACTTCCAGAACAAGATCAAAAAGAGAGAGAAGCCAGGCAGAACAAACTTCCAAAGCGAAACTGGATTTATCAGTTGGCTCCAATAAAGCTTATGATTTTCAGTTTGAGGAGAATGTCCATATCACACCTTTCCGACAAAACAAGATGAATGATTGTGATCATGACATGGATGAAAGAGAGGATACAACTGAATTGAAAACACAGAGCAGTGAAGCAAGTGATTCAGAAGAGAATTCTGATGACAGCCTGTATGTGCCTTACAGGAGTAGATCAAAATACAGCAAGAGTTCACAGTGCAAAAATGATGGAAGTCCAGTCCATATAAGACCACGATCTAAAAGATCTGTGGTGTATCAGCAACAGAAAACCAGTAATGAAAAAGAGACTAAGAATACTACATCAAATGAAAAATCGATCAGTAAGTGACATTTTTGGAAAGCATTTTGCATTATTTTTTTCCTATTTAATAGTGGTTTGTCGTTGTTTTAGTCAGTTAAACAAGCTAAATTTTTAAAAGCATTTAAAACTATTAAGTTATTGGAATAAATTTCATATGATACATTTTTTTAAATTTTCCCCAAATCAGATGTATTTGAAGGTGTTTTCGGGATGAGGGCAATCAGGAGTCCAAAAAAGATAAATCCAAATGTACAAGTAGCATAAATTGTGCTATGATGTACTAGGCAATAATTTATTTTCATAGAAAATTAAGACCTTAACAGGATGCCATCGGCTTAAAAAAAAAATCACACTACTTTCTTTACCTACTATTGTTGCTATAATCGAGTAATTACAGGACAGCAGTAGCTCTGGTTTCACTTAAATGTGCATGTTGTTTGCTGTTTAAAAGAGAACTCTACTAAATGCTAAAATCCACTTGCTTACTTGCATTCTCTTGAAATTTACTCTGCCTCATATGGGTACAGGGTAGGGTTAGTGGTCCAAATTTGAAAGTCATTTGAGCAAGGGGTTCCTGAGATACAGGACCCCCCCCCATCCCCTTTTTAAAGCATTTTTTAAAATCATCCTGGTTCTAATATAGTTTGCTCCTCAAACTATGGCTCTAATCCTCCCCAAACTGAGTTTAGCCACTCAGAATTTATCTCGGTTAATGCATGGCACGCACTGTCCTTTGGGTGGGTTATACTGAATTTATTCAAAGTTAAGCTAGGAATTCTGAGTGGGAGTGTGATTAGCTCAAAACAAAGAGAATGAAACATGCATGTGCAGGAAGACTAAACCTTTACCACCAATCAAAAAAACTTCCAGGCAGATGATTGTCACAGTAATTGGGTGGCTCAAGGAGACATGCTGTGATCATTGAACTCAGCTGTACCCAAGCACTGAGAGCCCTACCCTTGGCAGCCTTTAGAGAATATGGGTTGTGTATGTTCCTTGCTCACTACCTCATTCTGCAGGGGCGTCTTTTGGAAATTTTGCCATGAGACCAAAATTTCTGGTTTGAATGATATTAAGTGTTCTAAAAGCTACATGTGGACTGTGATTTTACTTTAGAAGTATTGTCAAGGAAATTAACATTAATTAAATTGAGGTAATATGAAAGATTACAATAAGCAGCAATAATGTAATCATCCTGGCCAGTGGAATTGAGTGTGATCAAAGGAAAGCAGCTGCAGGGTTGCTTGCTTTTTACACAGCTCCTCTAATATGAACAGCGCATAACATTTCCAGATTCTCATAACTTTTTTGGTGCAGATCTAGGGAATATGGGGGGTTGTTGGAGTAAGGAAGAACACATTGAAGGGGAAGTGAAGATGAATCAGGAGGAGGGAGGGCTGTGGCATTAAGGGAAGATGGGATAAATGGGGATTAAGAGGTTGGTCTTGGGCTGGAGGGGAAACAAGGGGGATACAAAGGATTATGTTGTTGGCATATTGGGGCATCTCTCAGGGACAGCAGAGTTAGGGTTATGTTTCATGGATGGCATTTACCTTAACTTTGTATTTCCTTGCTTTCAGAGGTTTGAGGGTAGATGACTTGAGGTTCGGGAAAGGCACAAGGCGCTACTAAGCTATCTTAACTCCACATTAAGGACATTTTGGGGCACTTAATTTTTTTTTTTTAGTATTATTATTTCTCTGTTTGACAGTACTGTCAAACTCAAATTGACAGGGAGATTCCAGAGTAGGGTATAGTAACTGAAATTCCTTTTTTAAAATTGAATAGACTAAATTTAGTGTCCCCTTTTACTCATTGCAGCTCCCCTTATAATAGTTAATCTAAATACATGAAAAATTGTACTCTAATTTTATACATAAACAATATGTAATCTTTTACATACTTTACTGACGTAGGGGGATAAGTGTACTGTCAAATTTTCCATATAAAAAACTAATAAAGTGCACAAACCAGTGGTGTTTCTAAAAATCTGTTTAAAATTGCAGGCACTGTTGAAAATACTCAAGTGGATAGTACCTCCATGATCAGGAAAATCAACATTCAGTCAAGCACTGTGATGAAAGTAGATGAAGTAAAATCACATTCTCTTCTATGTGCTATGGATACAGTACCAAAAGTAGATAAGAATTCTTCCTCTGGAAATACATATTGCAATTTTGTTAAAGGTACTTTTGTTTGTTTGGGGTTTTTGTTTGTTGCTTGCTGCTTACCATCTCTGACTAGTTTGTCACTGTAGCACCTATGAGCTCTGATCACTGACTCCATTGTGTTAGGTGCTGTACAACCACAAAATAAAAATTCCTGGAGTTCCATTATTCTTTTTTAAAGGTAATGCTCTTGAACACCCCCACATCAGTTAGTAGTTGGTGTGGTATGATCAACTTCAACAGGATACTTGAGATCAAACTGAAGTTCTAAAACCCCTGATGTTGAATTTTAACAAATTGTTGCTTACTGTGGAAGTTCCAGAAGACTGGAAACAAGCAAATGTGTCAATATTTCAAAAGAATTAATGGGATGACCTGAGTAGGTTAACCTGACATTGATCCTGGACAAAGTCATGGAAAGGCTAATATGGAATGCAATCAGTAAAGAATGATGTCATAAATAATGGCAAGCAACATTATGTGACAGGACCTGTTTTCCATAAAACAAACTTGATATTTTCAATGAGTTTACAAGCTTGTTGATAAATTAGAGTACAATTTTTCATGTATTTAGATTATCTTTGACATAATATACTAAGACTTCTTTAAGCCATTTGATGTAGTCCTGTGTGACATTCTGATTAAAAATTAGTACTATATACAAAACCAGGTAGTCTATATTGAATGAATTAAAAACTGGTTAACTGCTAGATCTCAAAATGTAATTGTAACTGGCAAATCATCATCCAAAGGGAGCATTGCTAATAGTTTTCCACAGCAATCAGTTATTGGTCCACTGTTATTCAGTGTCTGTGTGGCTGATCATGAAAGAAGAATAAGATAATTGGTGGTAAAATTTGAAAATGATACAGAAGTTGGAGTGGTAAATAATGATGGGGAGGGGTCAATTATGCAGAGTGATCTGGATTGCTTGGTAAAGTGGGCTCATTTGAACATGTGTTAATACACCAAATGCAAGGTTATCCATCTAGGAAAAAGGACTAGGTCACACTTATGATGGGAAACTATATCCTAGAATGCAGTGACTCTGATAAGCATTTAGGGGTCACGTGATAGCCAGAAGAACATGCGCTTCCAGTGCAATGCTGTAGTTAAGAAGGCTACTGTGATCTTTCGATGTTCAAGCAGGGACATATCAAGTAGACTTAGAGAAAGGTAGTATTATTTCCAAATATGAAATTAATGAGACCAGCATTGGAATGGGGTGGGTTCAGTTTTGGTGTCCACACCTCCAAAATGTTTAAAAACAGCAAAGTATTGAAAAAAGAGCTAAAAATTATTAAAGGTCTGGAAAACATGACTTACCCTGAAAGACTTTAAGCTTTATCTATTTAATATATCCAACAGAAGGTTGAAATGACTTGTTCACTGTCTACAAGTACCTACTTGGGGGAAGAAGTTTCAGATAGGTGGTTCTTTAATCTAGCAAAAGAAGGTATAACAAGAGCCTATGGTTGGAAGCTGCAGCTAGACAAATTCAAACTAGAAATAAGGAGTGACGTTTTAATAGGATAACTGAATTGGAACAGTTTGACAAGGGGCATGGTGATAATTAAGGCCCTACCAAATTAATGGACATGAAAAACACATCACAGACCATGAAATCAGATCTCCCCCATGAACTCTTGCTATTAGAGAGGAGTCAGCCAGGAGCACCTACTGGTCACTGGGCTTCAGCTGCTCGTCTGCCGGGGTACAGGATGACTTCTTCCCCTGCACAGCCACTCTCTGTGGGGAGATCAGATCCACCTCCAGGTACCTCCCCCAGCTGCAAAAAGCTCTGTGGCTGCCGCCAACTATGAAGGTTCCCAGCAGCACAGGGGAGATCAGACTCACCTACATCTCCAGGAAGCCCCATGGCTGCTGCCTTCAGACCTGGACTCTGAAAGCAGCATAGCCCCGGAATTTGTGCAGCCAGAGGAGGTACCCAAATGGGGGTCCTGGGGTTGCTAAAGTTTGAGAACCGCTGGTTTAATGGATAGATGTCTCCAGAACTAGCATGGTTTACTAGCAGTTAAGGCTAAAGTTTGAATGGGTATGGAAATGAAATTGCCCTCTGTTCTCCTTGAGAGGTAGTTCAGCCTGGACAAGGTTTGAAGTACTTTGTGAAGTTGACGAGTTGGAAGTTTGCTTTGGTTCTCTCAACACAGTAGTTTTGCTTGAGAACAGAGGAATTTGGTCTGCCCCACACTCAATCTGATTTAGGGAATAAATTTCTTTATTAGACAAAACTACATTAAGCTTTGTTTCCCCCAGGGAAAACTTTTGATCCTTGTCTCAATAAGTACTGTGTAAATTAGTTTTAAACAAATAACGGGTAGCATAGCAATGCAAAAAAGTATCCATTCAATTTTTTCAGCAGGGAAACCTGAGGCTTCTCAGACTTCTCGTCTTCATCTCTGTGATATCACCAACATCTCTTCATCTTCTGATACAAAAAGTAGAATCTCTCATCCATTTTTAAGTATTGATGAAAAACCAGGAATTCCCAGCCACAAACGCAGGTGTACTATTAATGTGAATTACAAGGAACCAAGTATCAGTGGGTTAGTATCTTATTTTATTGTCCAAGTTAATGTACTCATTTTCTTATATTTAGAATTTAGGATTTTATTTATTTGGAAATAAAGGCTTTGGTGAGAAATTTAACAATTTACTTGAGCAATTCAAATTATTAAATGTAACTTCCTAGCTGAAAACTACATTGTGTTACATCTAAAGCTGTGCAAGAATAACTCTTTTCTAAATTATTTTGACAGGAAGCTCAGAAGAGGAGATCCGTTTACAGATATGTGTTTTCTGAATTCTCCAATTTTCAAGCCGAAAAAAGATCCCAAACCCAGTTCTGTTAAAAAGGAATCTCTGTCCAAATACAATGAGGCATTTGTTGGATGTCGTTGAAGCCCTTTTGCACCCCCTTGTGGAGTTCTGAGGCAAAGAACATTTGGCTAACAAATTTGCTATGTAATTTGATGCTTGTCAAAATTTCACATTACTGTTATGCCATAAGAATGTCTTGCTCAGCTTCTGTCTTGTGTACCAAGGAAATCTAACTGTATATTTGTGTAGGCAGTGATACTATAGACTATTCTGAATTTAGATTTCATGGGAATTTCAGTAGGGATCAGATAAATACATCTAAATCACTTTAAGGTCGTGAATTTAACAGAGTAAGGAGTAACTATTGTTGTGCTTGTTCGTTATAAAAGCAGTCTTGCTACCTAGCAATAGTTTCTATTTAAACTCTTTGATTCCTGAACTCCATTATGAAGTCCATTATCTAAGGCATGTTGAGAATCTCTGGTGTAAAAAGATAAGCAATATGTGAATTATTTGACTGATTACTAGATTTGTCAGTCCCTGCTTATTGTAACTCCTCAGTTGATATAGATGAATTATAGTAAAGCTTGGGATTAGATCACAATTTTAAGTGAGCAAGTTTGTATAGATGTCTTGTTACTTATACAAAGCTGTAGTCTACTAATGTGAAATGTATAATAAAACTTTTAGATTTTATAAAGTCTTGTAGAGAAGTTACATTCTAACTGCAATGGTTTCAGTCTAAGGGGAAAAGTCAATCTACGCAATTTGAGTTACATTAGTAGCGTAACTCAGGTCAGCGTAGCTTAGATTTTCTTACCGCAGGTTTGACGAGAGAAACTCTCCTGTCAACTCCCGTTACTCTTCTCGTTCCGTTGGGAGAACCAGAGTCAATGGGAGAGTGATCAATGGTCAATTTAGTGGGTCTTCACTAGACCTGCTAAATCAACCCCTGGTGGATCGATTGCCATAGTTTTGATCCCACTGGTAGCGGAGACAAGCCCTAAGTAAAGCTATGTCTACACTACAGCTTATGTCAGCATAATTTACATTGCTCAGGGAGGTGAATAAATACCTCCCAGAACAACATAACTTACACTGACATGGCGCTGTCCACATCGGCACATGTTAGTGGGAGAGCTTTTCCCACTGACATAACTTCTGCAGCTCATGGGGGCTGGAGAAGTTAAGCTGACAGGAGAGCTTACAGAGGCGCAGCTGCACTGCTGTAAACTCTCTACTGTAACCGTGCCCAGGCTCAGAGGTGGTAAAGAAAATGTTAAGCTTCTTGCCCTGACTCCAGCTGTTGGCATTTTAAGTTCCATGTGAAAGAAGCAGAGTTAGCATGTAGCTAAACTGTGCAAGTCAAACCAAAAATATTGGATAAAGTATATGAGTAACAATGTATCATGAAGCAGTCTTCAGACGCAATTGTTTCCCAATATTAAGCTCCATCTACATAGTCAAAACAGTAAGGCAATGGATTTGAAAGTTGATTGGTAACATGGTTTTTAACCAGACTAACACAGTTCAGCACAACTTACGCAAAGGGGAGTAAACTGTGGTAGTCTGCTTTGACAGCTGCCATTGGTTAATTCTGACTTGGGTCTATTGGTGGGAGCTAAAAGAAGGTTCCTTGCTTAGGAGGAACACTTTTTTTCCCTTAAATGAAGATGTAGAATATGCAAAGCTTTTCTCACTATACAACTCCTGGGGGTTTTTTTCCTGCAAAAGTTGTTTTCCTTTTAATGGGGTTTTACAGAAATCTAGCCAAACAGAAACTTACT
The DNA here is from genome assembly GCF_009764565.3 of Dermochelys coriacea. NCBI lineage: Eukaryota > Metazoa > Chordata > Testudines > Dermochelyidae > Dermochelys > Dermochelys coriacea. The sequence goes on from NC_050069.1 coordinate 202,624,460, forward strand.
TTTCCTACCTGCTCATTTCACTATACTAAAAATTTGCAGCTGCCACTTTCTCCCTCTACAGCTGTAGTTGCAAAGCTGCCACCAGCCAGGCAGAGGATAGTCTTCCTCATCCTGGAATTCTGATACCAGAGGGGTGGGGTATTCACTTTTTAAAAGTTTGTCTGCCAAATCCATCAAGGATGGGGCTAGCAGAACTTGAGAAGTAGCACATTAAGTGGTCAAAGTAGAGCATGTAAAAAAAAAATACACCAAGTATTAATTTTTTAATGCAGAACTATGTGTATGTGAAAGTAATAGCTACTGAATTAAAACATCTATCCTAAGATATCTTTTTAATATAGGACCAGCTCTTGTAAATTTCCATTACTGGAGTAAGAAGCCCACTTCTGCCCACACCTAGGATTGCCACTCTCTCTCTATAGGATTTATAGGGAGTTAAACAGAATATGCTCTTAGCCCCTACAGATGGATTTTTTATTTGTAAAAGGGATGCCTTGGAGAAGATACAGCAAATGTAGACTTAGTAACTAAACAGCCAGCTTTTGGAGAGGATTCTGGGTTAAATGGACATTACAATTTATAATCTAGCATCTTAGTGAGAAGTTGCCCAAATAATGAAGAATTGTCACCCAGCATCTCTATAGCCATAAGATTTCCCATTTCTTAGAGGAATAGTTCTCATTGTCCATAGACAAGTCAGTCAGGGAATTAGTGAGCCAGGGATACTCCCTCAAGCTGCCATCTCCACCCCATCTTTTTCATCAAGTCATCCAGTTCCAACAACACCATAAAACAATTTGATACAAACAGAAATCTCTCATCTTTTGAATAGGGGAGTGATAACACTGTATCAGAAGAAAGGTTTTCAGGGCTCTCCTCTATCATTTTGGTACAGAAGTGCATGGGGGTTGGGGGTATCAGAGCCCTTTTCGACCCCAAAAGTCTCAATAAGTGGATGAAGATTATGAAGCATAGCTGGAGCCCCTGACCTCTACCATGCCATCCCCTGCACTAGGACTTTGACTTCAGCGGACGCATATCCTTAGCCAACCGTACCATCTTAGACATACGAGACTCACCTACAGCAGGAAACTTTATCACTACTGAACACTCCCATTTAGCCTGTCATTGGCCCCCAGGATTTTTAGAGAAATGGTGGTAATAGCAAGACTCAGGTTGCAGGGAACTAACTTGAACCCCTTCCTGGATGACGTCCTAATCAGAACTCAATCACAATCAACAGCGCACAGGGGCATATCAGATGTTGAATCTCCTCCAGGCTCAGCTTCATCATGAGTACCAAGAAAAGTTCTCTGGTTCCATCTGGTAATTTATTTTCTTGCTCCAGAACTATAGGAACCATACCATAGTCCTATGTCTACAACTGCTAGGACTCCTGGTGTCATGCACTGGGATCATTCATGAGACTAATCACACATCAGAAGTCTTCAAGGCTTCAGACCAAAAGTGTAGGACCACTCTCCAGAACACATGAAAGATCAAGTACAAGTTCCAACACAGATTTTCAACTCCTTACAATAGCTTTAAGTCTATGACAACGTCACAAAGGCATGTCCATCTGCCGTAAAGAATCTATAGTCCAATTCCTCGCAACAAACATAAGCCTGGAGGGAAGCGGAGACCCAAACAGCCCAGGAACAAGGAAGAAAGGGTTCACAGCATAAACCTCCCAGAGCTCAGAGTGTTCAAACTAGGCATGCAAAGGTTCCAGCCCACCTTAAGAGGGAAACCACATGCTGGTTCAAGCAAACAAGATGACTGCAGTCACATTTACACAGCCAAGGGGAACAAGAAGTCCAACATCACACTCAGAAGCAACGGCGATAGTGAGGTGGGCAGAACAGTTCCACCTTTCCCCCTGCGCAATCCATATTATAGCAGAACCGAACCAAAAGCAGACTGGCTTAGCAGACACAGGGTCAACAACTCAGAGTGGCGCCTGAAGGAGGAGGTTTTCAATCTCATTGTTCAGACATTCGGTCTCCCTTCAACCGACCTATTTGCGAATCGTATGAACACTAAGAGGCCAAAATACTTCACAAGGGCAGCGGATTCCAGCTGCATGGCGACATGCCATATTGCACAGTTGGCTGCAGAGCCTCCTTTACAAGTTTCCACTCTTTCCCATACTGGGGAAGGCGGTTCAGAAAACAAAATGAGGATGGGCGACAGTGATACTGATAGCTCCCCACTGGTCGAGGAGACTGGCTCACAGAACGGATAGAGCTGATATTGGAGCCCCACTGGAAACAGGACATCCTCTTTCAAGGTCCTTTTCATCTGGACCCAAAGCAGCTTCAGCTAAGCCCGAATATTGAGAGGGAACCACTAGTGACTAGAAGGTCTTAGTCTGTCCTTCATAGTCATTAAGACATTGCTTTCATCTAGGAGAATATAGATACTAAAAGTGTATTACTCTGTCTGGTCCAGATTCAACAACTGGTGCCAGGAGCATGGTGCAAACCTCAGAAATCCGTAATTCCAACCATTCTGGACTTTCTCCAAGAAGGCATAGACAAATGCCTTCAGCCCAGTACCATTATTTGTCAGGTGTCTGTTAGTAGCATGCAATTGCAGGATCCTCTGGCTCCTGGCAAACAATCCACATCTAGCCAGATTCCTTCAAGCAGTCCAAAGCTAGATCATCAAATCAGACCACTCTTCCCAAAATGGGACCCTCCACTAGTTTTGAAGGTTCTGACAAGTCATCCCTTTGAGCCTCTGACTTCAGTGTTGGCTTATTTATCCATTAAGATTTGTGTCTTAGTAGCTGTCATGTCCACCAAGCAAGTGTCTGAGCTGGCAGCCTTATCTAGGAAGGAGCCTTACTGCAAGTTCCACAAGGACAAAGTGATGCTCAGGACACCAGAATCCTTTCTTCCTAAGATAAATTCCTCCCTCCACACTTCTGAAGACGATATTTTTCCTTCATTCTGTCCAAAACCATAACATCCAACTGAAAAGGAGTGGCACACCTTAGAAGTCAGAAGAGTGTTGAAACTCTCTCTAAGGTGTACAGAATCCACAAGATCAGGCTCCCTGGTCGTATCCTTTTGCCTGAAATGCCAGGGAATCAGAACTTCCAAGTTCTCTGTTGCTAGGTAGACTATATATTGTGGAAGTCTAAAGATCATTAGAGGCTCCTGTCCCAGAAGGGTCAAGGCATGATCCTGGAGATCCTGAGCAACCTCATAAATGGAACAAACAAGTGTGTCGCCATTGGAAATTTGCAAAGTGGCTACTTGGCCTACAGGTAACACTTTCTTTAAGCACAAGATTGATCTTCTGCAGAGGACCTGCAGGAAGGTGCTACAGTTGCTGGCCCAGAGATAAGCGAGCTCACAGAAAAAGGGGAGTGCTTCTTTTCTGACAAACTTTTCCTTCATAAGGCTCACTTGTACCAGATACCCAGAATTGGGGAAGATGCTGGAATGCAGAATAGGAAATTTTTTTTTTCCTGCTAGCAGTCTCTCCCACAATTCTATTCTCCCTGGATGGCTCATGAGTCAGGGATCAGGTATTAAGTGGAATCATTATCATGTGACTGTCTTCCTTGGTCTAATGCATATATTCATCTTATCTCTGGAATATTTGTTCATGATGTTATGCAAATTTTACAGCTTGGTAATAACTCATCTGGCTAAAAGCAGGAGTGGGGATGTGACTAGACCATGTCATGCCAAAACACTGGATCTGTCTCTGTGAGCTTCAGAGAGGGGAAAGCAACCCAGATGTCCAGAATTGAGGGCTATGCTGCTAGCAGAAAGGAAATTACGTATACGTTTTCCATTCCTATGTATGGAGCAGGTAGGATTCACTGCAGGCAAGAGTCTGAACCTGGCCCTACCCTCTGCTCTGTTGCATCATTTCCAAAATTACCCAGATGATTCGCTAGGCTGGTCCTGAAAGACACCTGCTTGCTCACTGGCTTATCTACTAAGTTAAGTGCAGTGTAGATGTTTGGGTTTGGGCTGGAGCCTGAATGTCTACACCACCATTAAACAGTCCCTTAGCCCGAGCTCTATGAGCCTGAGTCAGCTGGCATGGGCCAGCTGTGGGCTTTTAATGGCAGTATAGACATAACCTAAAGTGCTGACAGAGCTACAATTTACACACAGTGGCAGATCAAGTGTCACATAGGGACAAGGCTAATTAGTTCCAACTCTCAACAGTGTGATGGTTTCACTTTTACACTCTTTTGGAAGTTACGCCTGTGTTTCAGCTTGGACTAGTGCAGTGCTGCACTTTATCTAGGACTGCCTAAGAAAGTTATCCATAATTTGCAGCTTGCACAGAACACAGCAGAAGGATTGTACCTACCACCATCTGCTTCTTCACAGGTGGTGTCCAAGTGGAAGGGAATTAAAATCCAAAAATTAGGTACTCTAGTATCTAGACAAGGGAATTCACTGCACACACATCAAAAGCCAGGAGCTAATGAAGACCGCAAATGGCTCTTGCGAGGGCAAAAACTATCATGAACCACATAAGAGCAGATACCCAAATAAAAATAATATAGACTGTCAACTTTACTAAACAGCTAAAGCCAATAAAGATTTATTCAAACCATTACAGGCACTTGTAACATGAATGTTTCAGCTCGAATAGTGCATATACTGTATTTGCAGACTTATTGGAATTTTCATTGCTCTTCGTGAAGAAGGGCTCGATTCTGCAGACTTTACACTTCAAATGAATTCACTGGCCTGCAGTGTTGACTTTAGAGCAACTACCCACCGTGCAACTGGCAGATAAATGAATTGCATAGCTGGGCCTTACAAATCTCTGTTCAATACAAGAAAATATAAATCGCTTCAGTGTGTTTTTTTAAATGTGAGAACTAATAAAATGTCTTCAGAGCAGTCATCTATTGAAATAAGAGACCAAAATAATTAGATTTATATATATATATATATATATATATATATATATATATATATATATAATTTAAAACTATTCTGTACCAGTACAATATATTAATTTTACAAATGTAAAATTTATCAGCTGTTAAAGCATTTGCAAAACCACACATCCTACTGTAGCTTTATTGCACAATATCTATGAAAATATTAATTTTTAAATTAGAAAACAAATGCTTTCAATATAGAAGAGACAATCTGATTTAAAGAGACAGTAAGAAAATCTACTCAGAAAATAACAAACTTTCACAGGATACCAAGCTCAACAGGTGTATCTGTAGGCCCAGTTTACAATATAGTTTATAGTCAGTACTGGATGCTTTAATACAATCCTTGTATTGTACCTTTATAGTTACAAATCTAAATGTAATTCAGACTGGTTTCAGATATTAAGCATTGAGGCAATTCTAATGTTAACATTTTGAATACCTTTAGTACCACAATAACTACTTCCAACTAATTTCTGGCATCTACTTGTTGAATAGAATTGTGATTTAACACTGCACAGGTATGTTCCGTCACAACTCAGTTATTTTCAACTTGATAACTACTGCACTTTACCATGTAACATCTGTATATATAAAAACACCAAGTTAAAGTTGAGCCTTCATAAAACCAGTTTATAAATTTCAATTATAAAATTAATGTCAAGTGACAATTTCTTTTTTGGCCTGTATTAATTTCTCTCTCTATTAGAAAGGTAAGAGTACCTCCTACATGTAGTGTAAGCAGTAGTAAACAGAAGTGCTTGATTTGATACTTATGATGTATTAACATATGAGCTGTGTAACTTTTTAAATATACTCCTGGGTCTAAATATTCTAAATATCATTATAATTAATAAAATGTTTACAGCAGAACTTAGTAGAAAATCCAGTTTACCAAATAGGCAAATACATAAACTAGAGGCTGTGATATAGTAACATTTTGGTTTGTACAGTCTTCATGATCTGTGTTGGGAACTCTAAAGAACGTATCAATTAAAAGACCAGGAAATGGGATGGTTCACTGAAGTACATCAAAAACATATCCCTACTAAAGTAAAGTATGTGACTATAGTTTTTGCCTACCACAGTTTTTGAGTTATTTGGGGAGCTTATGTCCTGCATAAGCAAAGTCAATATGATTTTTTTGTTTAAATAGTGGTTATGAAATCACAAGTTATTTGCAGGTAGATATTTATCAAAAACAAAATCCATAGAAAAGTTTGCATCTATATAGGATTTCTTCCTAAAGATTCAAAGCAATTCCTTTCCAGAATAAGTTGCTTTTCTCTCTCATATCATCTCAACTAGCTGACTGTTTCTTTTTATATTAAGGACTCTGCAATGAAACACAGAGACAAAACATATTTCAGTGCCTCTTAAATTGTAGTTTTCCATTAATGTTTTGTTTTTACTGGAAAAAAATAAAACTTCTTCAAATATATACTGCATTAGATAAGCTAAAACATTCATTGCATGGGAATTTCTGATTCCAAATCCCCAAACATGTGCAAATTCCCATATGAAAGTTTTGGGGATATCCAATAAAAAGCCTATTCTTGATCATACTGCAAATATGTATGCAAAAGAAATTTTAAAGTAATGTTAAAACATTATAAAGCTTCATTTTAATAAAATAAACATTTTCTGTAACTTCAGTATAATACATGTTTGCAAAACTGAAAGGGCTTTTAAAAGTGCTAGTTAAAATACACAGAGGTTTTTCTGAACATACATGTATTAAGTCCCAAATCTACATGAAGGTGAATAGCATACTGTGCCTATAAGTTAGGCACACAGATTGGTTAAAAGAAACAACTGTCACTTGTCAATTAATCCAGCTTCTTTAATTTTCGTGTAGAAGAATTTCTCCAATATATTGGCACATTTGAAGTATTCACTCTCAGGGGGGTTGTACTCTCTGCAATTTGTAAAGACCCGCTGCAAGTCTGCCATGAATAATTTCTTAGACACGTAGTACCTATTCTTGAGTCGTTCACTCATGGTTTTCAGATCTGTACAGGAAAAAAAATATTAGCAATCTGATTCCTATAATACTAAAGACACATACAATGCTTGGGGTACACAATCTTTGCCATCAGCTCATTTCTTCAATGGAAAATTACTAATTCTTAATTACTTTTATTCCCTTAGGGCCTGATCCTGCTCTCATTGAAGTCAATAGCAAAACTGAACAGGAATGCAGGATCAAGCCCTGTGTCACATAAGCATCTTTTCCACTAACAATGAATGCAATTCTGCAGCGCCTAAAATGTCTCAATGTATAGGTTAAGGCATACTTGCTGTTCTCCTGATACTCTTGTTTGTCTCTGTAAGGCCCTGATCCTATAAGGCGTTGAGTCTCCTCAACCTCAGAAGTTGAGCTCACCACCTTGAAGGATGAGGCCCTACAGTATGTAAATAAAAAGTTTAAACTGTCATGTAATTTCTAGGTATCTGCATTAACAAAAACAGCATCAGGTTAATCAACATAAGCCATTCAGTTTGAATACAGCAAATAATGCACCTCCTCTATTACATATGGTAAGTAAAAGTGCATAGAAGTAATATACTGTGCAAAGAGTTAATCACTAATGCTATTTTATATTTTAATGAAGAGGAAAATCAAGTAAAATATACAGCGTTTTTATGAAACAAGATTTCTGTTTTTCAGCAATCTAAACAAGTGTATTTTACTGTCTACTGTTCAGCACCTTTGAAACAAAGTGACGAAAGTCCTCCACTATTTTTGCTCACAAAACATCAATGAACTCAACACACATCTAGACCTTACAATACATAGTTCAATACTAGGTCTTATTAAAACCTTGTTTCTATTTTGGGACGTGCTAGTACTGGATATAAAAATTGAGGTAGTGACATGCTTGCTGCGTGCATTGGTATAATCATATAGCCAGAATGCTTTTCCAGTTCACAGCTATATCATAGCAGTTCTGGAGTGCAGGCTCTAGAAACATGAAAGAAAAAAATTAATATTTTAATAAAATATCTAATCACCAGAAAAATCTTACTCATTGCCAAGGACCATGCATAATCCACTGCTCGCAGTGGTGATGCTGGCATATTCCCTGTAAAGCCATGAGATCCCTAAAGAAGAATGCACAGCTGCAAAAATGATATTCATGTCTCAGTTACAGTGGAGTGATAGTATCAGACCCTGCAGAAATAAAGATACTATGCGCTTTTTTCACCCGTCCTTCTGCCTTTGATCTGCAAAAAAGATGACACTCCAATCAAGAGGCATGCCCTACGTGAATTATGACTAATGTGAAATTCTTTCAGAAAAGAAGAATGGGTATGCTGAGTACCCACAAATAGCCTGGAAATCTTAGCTGCATAATTCTGCCATTTGCTAGGCTTGCACAGCATTCTACAAAAGAAACAGCTAACAGACACTCATGCTTCCACCTATGAATAGCAATGAAGCAAAAAACCTCAGTAACAGCTACTATAAAGGCAAAGGCTTATCCACTTCCTGTCATTTTGTACCTCCAACAACCTGGAACACTGCATTTATCTAATACCTAACAACTGTGAGCTTTCTGTCCTACTTACACCTGTGCTCATTTTTGGGGCCAGTGCTTGAGATCCTGACTCAGTTTTCACAAAGGCAAGCTCCTACTGTCTTTAGCAGAATGTAAATCAACCATACATATAAGTAAACTATTTTATTGTCTCTCTGACAGTAATCCAGTGACACTTTCATTTCCATTTTTACCAGTTTTTTTCATTAAATGAGTAAATGTGATAAAAATAATTAATTAATTGACATCTTCCATATATTAAAAATGGGTAAAGTCATTAAAACACTGGTTCTTTATCTGAGTATACAGTCAACATTTTCATCCCAATTCCTCAGAGGTTTTTTTCCTCCCAATTAGATACAACATTTGTACAGTCTGCATATAACAAACACAAAGCAACCACTGAGCTATGATTTCATGTGTCTCTTTCTGGAGCAATCCACAAATAACTAAAGCACACATCCGTTTAGGGAGAAGTTTCAAATGTTGCTAAACTTGATTTGTAAACTCCTTGATTTGTATGTTTTATTTAGTTGAACATAATGAAATATCCACCAAAATAAAACATACAAATCAACGAGAGAGAGAGAGAGGAATAAAAATTGCTGACACAGACTGCCTGGCTGTGAAAGAATCTCCGCTGAATCTCTCTTTTAATTTTTATGAAATGCATTATTAAATCAATGACATAAATGTCTTTAGATTGTAGAAAAAATTAATGCAGACATGTGTGAACAATACACACACCCCTACACAAATTAGGTATACCTTTCAGATTTCGGTCAAATTGCTATTTGGGCCACAGTTCTGCCTATGTCAAAACAGAGCTGCATAGCATTTTTAAATGCCAGCTAGATCCCCAAAGGCCCTTAAATCTAGTTTGTGAAGGAAGACTATAAATGATATTGGCAGTGGGGAAAATACCAGTAGGATGATGTCAAACCTCAGCTTTCTGCTACTGGAAAGAAATTCACATAAGGAAAATCCACTTTCTTAGTGGCAAATGTAGTGTAGGGAAAAAGAGAAAAACAGCCATTAGAATGTGTAAGTCACTGATTCTACAACCCAAAGCCACTGCCAAAAGTAATAAAACATTTTATGTAAATCAATTCTACCAGTGACTCCAAATTTACAAGCAGATACTGTGCACAGTAAGTAGGAGTATGCAAAAATATAACACAAAAGTATGCCAATATGTTCGTTACACCAAACTGAGGACATTTCAGCATGAAAATGGGTGAGGGTGGGAAAAGAACTGAAGCATGAAGGCAACGTGTTACCACTACAGGAGTTTGGAGCAGTGTTAGGGCTCCTTTCTGGGCCTTGAATGAGGTACACGTCTTTGGAAAAATGAAGGGAACACCATGTTTCTTACATGGAGTATTGGCAGCACTGAACCTTGAGTTCACAAAAACTAGGAATTGTGTAGTATATGCCAGCTGTATACAAGTCAAGCCCTTCCCACCCTGGAGACTCAGACCTTGTCAGACAAAAGTTGAACTGATTTATCAGTAAATGTGTTTAGAAACAGATTTAGTTAGATTAGTGCAATCCACCTTCTGAGGGCATTCTTAAATCAGATTAAGAGTACCTTGTATCGATTTAGCTAAAGTTGATTGCTTGCTGACATTAGCTTAGGTTATGTCTACGCTTAAACCGTTACAGGAACAGTTGCAGCACTGCTGTGTAGCCACTCACTACAGCAAACGGTGGGGTTCTCCTGTCACTGCTGTTAATCCACTTTCCTGAGAGGTGGCAGCTGGGTGAATGAAAGAATTCTTCAGTTGACCTAGTGCTGTCTACACTGGGAGTTAGGTAGGCTCAACTACATTGCTCAGGGGTGTGGATTTTTCACACCTGAGTGACGTAGTTGGGTCGATTTAACTTTTTAGTGTGGACTGGGCTAAGACAACATCTGACACACTTAAGCCAATTTAAGAGGGTCTAACACACGGCCTTGCACTGATGTAGCTAAATCTGCCTAAACTGATTTCGCTAAATCAGCGCAACTTGTGTGTGCAGGCCTGGCCACAGCACTGTGAAACGTAGTCCTCAAGCTAATTTCATGTTCAGCTCACGTGGGGATGATTGGTACCTTTAGGATTCAGACTGATTTGGGGAAAACATAAATGGTATTAATTCTACAAAGGATGCACACAGAAAAAGATTAACAGGTTGTACTAGTTTAACCATAACACTCTTTTGTCATGAAATCAAACAGTATAATCTAGCTCCAACAGTGGTGTAGAGTTTTCCCATTCATCTGACAGGGACGTTATCATCAAAGCTTAGCTGTGACCAGCAAAACTAGAAGATTCGTCCATTTAGTCATGCACCCTGGACTACCACAGGTGAACAGGAAAAAATCACATGAAATAAGGCGGCACTATTTAGAAATGATAAAGTTTAGAAAAATAAGTATCTGCAAAAGCACTCGGAATAACAGTGGAAACCAGATAAACCCAGGCTAGTTATCTATCTTTGGGACTACCTTCGGAGAAAGATCTGCCTTTGGACGTAGTCAGAAAACCTACCAGTCCAAACCAGAAAACCAACCCATAAAATGTGTTGCAATTTAGGCTTCACAGGAACTTTTAAAAAATAGAGCATTATTGTGGGTGTTTTACGTTTGATAACGCAAGGATGTAGAAATCTGGCAAAATACATTCATCCCACACAAGAAAAACACAAAGCTGAGGGCTGTTTATCTTTTATCATTGTTGATATGTTCAATCACATGATGATTTTTTTTTAAAGTGTCAGTATATTGGCAGTCAGAAGGAGAACAGTACAATGTGCAGGCTCACAACTCAAAAACTCTGAGCTTTCAGTTGTTTGGTGTTGGGAAGCTAAACTTATCTTCACCTTAAAATGAAGGCTGACAGAGTTTATTTTATCCTCAGCACGCGACATTTGAAAAAATGAAGACTAATATTTAGATTTTGGGCTTGCCAATCCAGGCAGTAAGTGTTCTTTATCATAATAAAACTGTTCCGAGTAAATGGTGGCCTAAACCCTGTGCACAAAGCAGGTTCATAATATTTAGCAATATGGCATTCATTTTCATCGCTGGTAGAGAAAAGAAAATGAAATACCTCTGCTTTAAGAGGATACTGGAAGGTGATTATTATTTTATACAAACACATATATTTCCTATATGGAAAGGATTAGTTCAGTACAATAATCATTAAGTCAGATTGGTGGGCATGTTCCTAGTAACTAATCGAGGACTCCACAGAAAAGCTAGGTATTGCCATCTCTACTTTTTAGAATGACCACACCACACCTTAAGCCTGTGGTGGCAGGGGCGTTGTCTGGCTTGCTGGGGGAAGCACTACACCTCTTTAAAGGGCAGAGGCATGGACGTTGCTGCAGATTCAGAGCAGGTTAGCCTGGGCATGCGGACTCATCCCCCGCAGGTGACCAGAAGAGTGGGGAGTACTTAGATGCAAGCCAAGCAGGAAAAGGTCTCTTTTAATTGGACCAGGCAGAGCAGCACCCACCCTCCCAGCCATAAAAGTGGTGAAAGACCATGTTTGGTCAGGATCACTACACTAATGACTCCTTTCTTGGGGTGGGGGTGGGGGGGGGGAGATTGGAAAAGAAATTTTTCCTCACCACCAGATTGGCCAAGACAGCGTGTGTGTGTGGGGTTCACCTTCCCCACAGTACATTTGGGGGGTGGGGGTGAGTGCTTAGTTGAAGCGAGCATAGAACAGGAGTTTGGCTGTGATGTCGCAACTCATTCTGTAAGCCTGGGGTGAATGCCCAGGGCACGGACTCTGCAGGGAGAGAACAAAGTGATCAGATACATGGTTTGGTAAAGGATTTGAAGGAAGTGTTTGTTAAAGGAATGGAAACGGGGGTGGGGCAGAAGGGAAGGCGCCTATGATTGGCACGACAGGGAGCCAACCACTCCCCCCCTCGATAGCCACTTTTACCCTCTGACTGGCGCGGCAGGGAGCGAACACTCCCACCCCTTATATAGCCCACTTTAACCCTCATTCGAGGTGGAAGGCTCTTAAGGACCCAGCAGCCAGTTGGCTGGGGACCAGGATGAAAAGTGGCGGGGCTGATGGAAGCCCTCTCCCCACCCTATGCAGACACTGAAATGGTCATAGAGTTACCTGCACTTTACACTTTTATCTGCTGGGTGCACCCAGCCAATTGTTAATAAAGTTGCTGCCTAAATGAAACCACATCCAGTGTCTCCTGTCCTTTCGGTATAGCCAAACAGAGGGCTTTCTTTGCCCTACAGACTGATTCACAGAGATACCAACAGTGGTCTCAATGAAGTTGTGTTCTGTTCTCCGATCAGAAGAGAAAATGCCGTGACTAGAAGCAGTAAGAGAGGGAGGAATGATATTGTAAGGCAATGAATGCATAGTTTGATTCAGTTTTAGTTCTGTGGTGCCACAAAGCAAATAAGTATTAGTTTAGAACAGGATGGAATCACTATCTAGGATTGTACAGCATAGCAGCCAAAGGCAATGTAAACATTCAATTTTTTTCTCATTAGCAGTTATGTTGCAATAGAAGGGCCATAAAAAACGCACACCCTGATTTTCAAGATCTCAAAATAAAAATGTTGTAAGACTGGTTATGATAATTAGCACATGTGCTAAGCTTAAACTGAAACAAGTACTTGATTGACATTTAAATTACAAGTTAAATGAGTGAGGAGGAGGGACGGACAGGAGGGCAGGACATAACTAGGGCAAAGTCAAGAGACCATCACTCTGTTGCCCTTCCTGCTGACCAGAGTGGGGGAGGAAGTGTGGGGGGGGTGGGGGGGAATATTTATACCCAGCCAATCACAGAGAGGCCCTCTTTTATGCTGTTTGGGGTTTTTTTTGCCTTCGCCACAGCAGGTCTGGGACACAGTGGGGCAGAGGGGGTAGGTTATAATGTTGCAACTTGGTACACAAAACTTGCAGCAGATGTCCAGTGCAGGTAATCAGTATGGAAGGGACACTGTTACTGGATAAAATGGACTGGAGAAGGATTTGAAGGAAAGCATCCCTTAAAGGAGCTGAGGAAGGGGGTTTGAGGCTCCTTTGTCTTGCATAGTAGGGAGTTGACCTCCTTCCTTTCATAACTTCCTTTCAGCTCAGGCGAGGGGAGAGGTCCCAGCAGCATGATGGCTGGGACCAGATTGGGTATTATGTGGAAATGATTAAGGAAAGAATGAGGACTTGCGCTGTACAATTTACTGCCGGGTACTCCCAGATATTTCAAATGAACAAAGTTTTGGCCTAATGGAACCACACCTATTGCCTCCTGTCTTTCTTCCAGCACAACTGGACAACAGGACCTAGGCTTCTAAGTCACTTAGGTGAGTCTGGAAATGTTGTCTGTGGGTTTTTTAACAAGTTAGATAAAAATACACAACAAAATATGCAATGATAAATTACCCTTCATGTAAGATCATATCTCCAAACGTTTCTTAACCCATACAGTTAGCTAAAAGGTGCTGGAACAGACCCAGTTTAAGAGGTTGCTGGGAGCCTCTCAGGTACTGTAATATTTTGTGCTTTCCTACAGGAGTACATAATACAGATGCTTCACTGAGGTTACGAACTATTCATACATTTCAACTGATAGCAATATATTTTTGCAACTGCTGAGTTGCAAACTAATCGCACTGCAAGCAATACATTAGAAAACGTTTGTAACAATAAATCTTGATGACTCTACTTGTCTCACATGTCTCCAGCTAGAGAGATCTGTAAGTTTATACTTTAAAAATGTTAATGGCATTACCCATGGGAAACCTTATAACTTCATAATATCCAGGAGCTTCTGTTCTCTTCACAGGTTCCATGAAGGGCCAAGCGCTTTGATGGCTCTTTGGTAAAGAAAAAAGTAAGGTATCTAATATGGAAACTCCATATTGGAAATCATTTCAAAATCTTTAAAGTAGGTAAACTAAAACTAATACCCACCTTCACCTGCTGCAGGATGGTTTTTAATGTGCTGTAAAGCTGATCTGGATCTTTGGGTTCTTTACTTGAAAGAAAATATTAACAAAGAAGATAAGCTTTATCTCTTATGTTCATTTTCTACGATGCTATACATTACATAAGAGCAACTCACAAATTTACAACATTTTATCACCAATGGAAAAATAAGACCCAAGAGCCATTCTACAGCAGCTTCCTTATCTCCGTTTTGTGATAGATGGAAAGAAATATTTCAAAGTTACTCAGTTTAGAGACGTTTGTTCTCAAAGGATTCCCAAACTGCTTCATCATTATCCTTTGTCCAAGCAGTACTTACCCTCTGTCTTTTCCACTTGGTTTCCAGCCAGTCTCTCCTGCACACCAACAAAATTAAACATTACATGAGAAGTACTTCAGGTTGAAAGTTAATATGAATCTAAAAAGTTAATAAAATTACAGTACTCCCTCAATAAAACGCTTTCTAAAGACTAATCCTAATAAAACTACAGCACTCTAGCTCCCACCCCATGTAATTTCCTACATACCACACTCAAGTATATTGTAACATGCTCTACAAGGAATGCACTGCTTTTTAAAAATTCTTTACCATCTTTTATCATTGCATCTAGCCTCTTCTATGTAAAGAAAATAGATGTAAAAATGATTCAACACAATAATTTCCTATGGACATAAAATATATTACACAGACAACTGAAAAAATAACTGGCTGTAGTTTTGTTGTACCCAAATAAGTATCTATTTAGCATAGGACTGTATTGTGGTCTAGGATTGTAGACATAAGATGGACTCAGAAGGAAAATGCCGATTGCACTGTGAAGCAAAACAAAGGGGGCAGAATTAAATAAATGTATGTAGAGAAGCACTACACTAGAATACTTAGGGAAGTCTCTAAGCAAAAGTGAACAATTGTACTAGAAACAGATCCAGCCTGTCTTATATCAGATTAATAGGATAATTAAATTCTATTAAAAAAACAATACTTGGCAAATTCAAATTTCTCTAATCTTGGGCATTGTCTGTTTTGATGTAGCTCCACATTAACAAAGGGAGGTTGGTACATACTAATTCCAGGAATGCTTTCTATAGGAATCTGTCGTACTCCATCTTTGAAGCAGGAAAGGCCAGGATACACTTTTCGAATCTGCGCTTGTTTCCTTTCAATCAGCTTTTTAATGATCTGTAATAATATTGCAGAGAAGGGGGTGGGAGAGAATTTTAGTTTTGAAAGTCAAGGAAAGTAGTTGACTGGCTCAAAGGCAAAGTGGTAGAACATTAAAGAAAACCATGGCAGTGAGAAACTTAACAGGCCCCTGATCTCACAGAGTTCCACTGAAATCAGTGAGCATTTCGGGTGCATAAAGAATGCAGGATTGACCCCATCAACAAATGTTTTACTAAATGAGAACACTGCTTATACTCCCGATTTTAGAAAAACCTGTTCCATTTCAAAATCTTAAACTGTGGAAGGTGCTTCTCTGTTAATGAGCTGCCATTTTACTCACGTTTCCCCCAAGGAAGTCTAGATGGATTATATAGATTGAGATACAAATTTAATTCAAAATCTGAATGCATAAAAAGTCAAGAATCGGAAGATAAATTCTATTCTATTTTTTCCCTTTGGTTACCTCAGTTCTAAGTAATTTGGTTTTCTGCTCTTGATGTACATTAAAATGCTTAACTACATTTTCTCTCTCAAACACATCATGGTCAAGATGACTGCTTCCTGTTTAATTGTTCTTTTATACATTTAGGACACTTAATATTGGTTACTTAACTTTTTAATTAGTTAGCGATCTAATCAATATCTTTTAAATTACAATAGTTTTCCTTTAATAGTGTGGGGGAGAGAATTTTCTTCAAAAACAAAAACCACCACCACATCTCCCCCTGGGGATTTCTAAAGACTCATCCTTTACTATTTTTCTCTCAACAAAATTCAGATTTTTGACACACCTGATAAAATGTCAAAGAACTACAATATGGGCCACACCAGAGGCTTAGTACTCCAGCATGTTGCAAAAGCCAAGTTAGAAGGAAGAGGTGATATCCTCAAACTCCACCCACAATCCCAGAATTAATGGACGTTACAGAAGTAATGAGTGGTGGAATAGTTAATCTTGACATTTAAATCATGTTAATTAGACTTCAAAGACAACAAGTCATCAAGGTGATTTGGGATTTTTCATTCCTCCCAGAACTATTGTTTTTTGTTTATTGACAGACTATGCCAGACAGCAGTGTGTTGGTTCACATTCAGAACCTTCTTCTTTGCAGCCACAGGAGTACAACCAATTCTTTAAGTAGAAGCTTAAATTCTGTACAAGCTGATAGAACTAGAAAAATCTGAATATGGAGTATTTCAAAGTATTTCAAACTGAGACACTTCAACTTCCTTTGAAACATTTTAAACAAAGGTGAGTAGTGAAAACCGCATAAAATAACTAAGCACCCAGACCTGTTGTAAAATTTTAAAAAGCATGACTAAATGACTTAAGTGTCTAAGTCACCTTTGAAAATAGGCTTAAGGGTGATAAAAGGGTTTGTGTACACACAAAAGTTGTATACTTTAACAATTCCTGTAGTATGGGCTGCAATTATGCCGGTATGAAGGTGCTTATAACGCAACAGTTTATTCCCATGTAGGAAGGGGAATAAGCTATACTGGCATAAGGCATCTTTATACCATTATAACTATACCCATACCAGAGATGTTCAAGCATAACTGCTCTGGGGGGGGGGGGGGGAATCACACCTCTAACAGAAATCAGTACAAAATCTGTGTACAGATCAGGTCACTTTTGAAAATGTTATCCTTGGGCTGAATTTTCTGAGGGGGGGGAAAAAGGATATAGCCTACAGATACCTAAACTGAGAAGAAATCTGAAATTTCATCTGGCTGCCTGATTAGCTCAAAAATATGTTTTGTAATACACAGCATATGTCAAATTCAAGCTGCCCTGAGGTTCTGAAAGTTAGCTACTGCGCAGAAAAACTTTTTGCTCAAAAGGGCAAAATGTGAGAGAAATCTAAATAGATACAGGTAGTTCAATGTCACGAAATATACTACCACAATCAGATGGGATGACTATAGTTATCTACATCAATGTGGATTTGATTTAAATCAAATTGATTTAAATCATGATTTAAATCACTAGTCAGGAAGACTTGATTTAATCATGGATTTCTACATAAAAGTGCATTCTTGTTGATTGTTATAACCTTAATACATATTCTTCACAGGTAGAGGAACTTCATTAAAATATTCCCAAACTGGGTCTCTTTTATGGCCTGCTGCCACTGTAGGTTTTCCCTTCTAGTGAGAGAATGGTATGGTAGAAGTGAAGGCTACACTCACTCAGAAAGACCTCAAGACTTCTAGAATATGCTGCTCAAACAGTTTCACTTTTGTTTCTACTTCCAGTCCCTCCCTTCTCAAATTTATCTCCAGACTTCTTCTCCTTGTCCAGATCTATTCCACCCCCAACAATCTTCTATTCATTGAACTTTTTGAAACTTTGCACTTTTAGAGAGAGGTAAGGGATTGACTCTGTGGTTGAGATTTTATTTCTCACCACTATATATTAATTAATTAATTTTAAAACATTTTTGCTGCGAACAAGCATGTTATCTCTGGAGACACAAATCCACAGTTTGAGAACTGCAAAACTAAGCGTCTCTGATGGTATCTTCTAGACTGAGCACTGAGTCCCATTGGATAGATAGAAAGATTAACCTAAATAATCTATACAGAAGCCCCTGGAACCCTGTAAGATTGAGTCCCTAGTCCATTAACTATTAGAACTCATTTACAAAACTTTTCTTAAACATTACATGAATATATTGTCTCATACTATAGAATTAGAATTTATAATCCCTATTCCATGATGAGATATCTTTGAACTATAATGTATCTTTAGATAGATTTTTTCCTCAAAAAGCATTTTATCAAAAAAATCCGATTTAAATAAAAAAAAATCCGATTGTTTTATTTTTTTAAAAAAGCATTGATTTTTATCCACCCTGATCTACATTATCTTTCCTTATACTTAAATACACACATAAAGGAAGAAACAATAGTAAGGAAAAAACTATGAAGTTTTCATGATTTAGATCTTAAATTTCCATTCATTTTCATCTATTATAGATACATTATAGATCTATTACAAGCTTTAGTACTTGAAGGATCCGCAAATTAGCTATTAAGTATACATGCAACTTTAGTCAACTTTAGGTTCCTGGACATCATTTAGAAACCAATGTGTTCAGAAAGACTGAATTTTTTACAAAAAATTGTTTTACTTGGCATCAACTGTAGAAAATAAAAGGGTGAGAGAGAACGTGTGTGTGATTTACACACACAGGGGCATCAGGAGAGATTTTTTAAAAAATTAAGGCCAGAAACAGTTGTTTTGACTCTCTGTTCTTTAAGAACAGACTGCATCTTCCATTCATCTTTTAAAATAATTCTGCCTTTCAGGTAATGCAATTGATAGTAACTGGAACTTGGAAGGCTAATATGGGAAACAGCTTCTGTCAAACAGAGCAGGCTGTTTTTCAGTCAGGATGTTCTCCTGTTAAAAAGAAATGGCTGCTTGACACAGACACCATTTTACAAAATAAAATTGAAATCACAAGACCTGTCACAGAAGGTCTCAGTAGCCTTGTGCTTTTTAAAGAAACATTTTTGTGAACATTTTCTGTTTCATTGGCTACCCAGCTGGACCACATTTCAGAAAAGCACTTAAGCATGTGCTTAACAGTCACTTTAATGCCAAAATTTTTTGCTGGACCAGGATCTTTGTGTGAAAAAATGGTGAACTAGTTAAAGGATATAAATAAGAACTTTCCACTCAAAATTACCATTAATGAATGCTGCAATAATGTTTATGTAACTCAAATACTGAAAAAAAAAATTTGAAAAATAAATTAAAGCAACCTCACAAAATTTCACACATCTGCTCACCCAGAATGAGTAATTTTATTTTGTGACATCAGTAATATATCAATACTTTTTTCAATGTTATCCTTATGTTAACTGTAGGAAAGGAGAATTTATGCCTGAGAGATGGTAAATTTATGATAATTTTAAGGCCAGAATAAAACATGGGTTTTAACTAATTAAACAAATGCTTCTGTGATATTTTGAATATCAGATATGGGCATGAAAGGGGGTAGATGTCTGAGTGCTGACTAAAGAAATGTTTATATAAACCATCTAGAAATATAAGCCAGCTAGAAATATTTATATAAGCCATTTTAAATGTGTCATTTTATTAAAACAGTGTTAATATTAAACGATATCTTATTCGTTATTTACCTCTTTTTGCTTTTTAATGATGACAGAAAATTCAGTGTAGGGAATCCTTGGATTTAATTCACATCCCATTAGAGTGGCTCCTTCATAATCCTTGATATAGCCAACATATTTTGCTTTTGGTACTTTAATATCTTTGGAGAAACCCTAAGAAATGATAAACTCAAATTGATACAATACAATTTTCTTTTTACATTTATGAATTACAATCAGATTCATTACACTGTCAAAATGCCAAAAATATAAAGAGAGAGCTTCAGACCATGGCCCCAGTTAGAACATAAGTAGCTTTACACACAAGTAGTCAGTTACTCACGTGCAGGTTCATGGCCCATATCAGGAGTAGAAACTAAACTCCAAAGTGTAACCAGTTATGTTCGGGGGGGAGGGGAGAGGAGAGGCAGGGAGACGCACAGTTTTTTATTCAAAGTAAGATGTTTATAGATGAGTATGAAGGCAACTTTCAGCTCTATTTCAACATTACATTAAAGGGTCTCAATCCTGCAGTCAATAGTCAGGCAAGGCTTCTGCTGAAGTCAATGAAAGTTTTGTCTAAGTAAGGCTGCTGCACTGTGCCCCAAAAGAACGAAACCAATCAGCCAACCACCCCCGACCCCATAAAAATCAAGTGCAAAAAATAAAAAACAAAATATAAAACCAAAGAAAGTTCCAGAGATTACAGCATACAGATCTCATAAAATCTACAGGTACTGGGGACAGAACACCCCACCACACGACCATAATTCCCTGACAAAACAAGGAGGGGGAAGTTTTCCTCCCCTTTGGCCACTTCCTAATGGATTTTCTTAGACTAGCGGAATCTGACTTCTTTTGTTTTTGTTAAAATTTTCCAATATAGGTCCCCAATTCTGCATTTGGGTCAGTTATCACAGACCCCTACATTCACATGGATTCACACTGAAGTTAACAGCACTGTGTATGGGTCCATAGTAGCAGACCCAAAACAGGACTGGTGCTTCAGTGCTGAAATGACTTTTTATTTAGTATCTATTTTAAAGAAGGATCAAAGTAAGATTAAAACAGTCTCAGTCACAGTCACCATACGCTAGACTAAAATTTTCTGCTGGCATAACTCACTGATTTCAGTATGATCTGTGAGCACAAGAGAGATACAAGATAAAGCTCTAAATCTATTTCTGTTCAGTGTGGTAAGAATACTGTATTCCCACATACATCTGTGCTACCTCAAACTCCTTCCAAAAACAGTGATTTATTAAGTGCATGGAGCTGGTAACAGCTTTTTAACATACAATTAGGAAATCAGAAAGTCTGAATTTATCTTAACCAAGTTCAGCTGTGACTTTTTAAAAAAAACACACTTAATTGAGAGTATTATGTAATCTGCAAATACATTCAAATTTTTCCTTCAAAATACACTGTTCTATAAAGATAGTACCTTAATTTTGGCTAACACAGAACATATTTTGTACATTAAAATAAAAAGACACTACACATTTTACACAGCTGCTTAGATACCACAAGCTGCTAATACATTTTACGTAGGCCATACCTATGCTAGCATTTATGTTAACAAATGTTGTGTCACTCGGGGGTGCAAAAAACCCACCCCCCTGAGTGCCACAAGTTTTGCTGGCATAAGTGCTCATGTGCATAGCGTTATGTCGGCGGGAGATGATCTCCCCCCAACACAGCTACCACCACTTGTTGAACTGGTTTTATTATGTCAACAGGGTAGCTCTCTGCCGTCAGCATAACGCAGCTACACAAATCCGGTTACAGCTGTGCCGCTGTAAGCTCGTAACTGTAGACCTGGCCCGGCCATAGGGTTTCTACATTTCCATGTCTTACATTGGCTGAAGACTTTTCTTAGGCTGACTTACTTGTTTCTTGAAATAGCCAATTGCATATTCGTCTGCATACGTGAGAAAGTTGAGAATGTTATGCTTGATGTGATACTCTTTCAGATGATTCATTAGGTGAGTTCCATAACCCTATGTGGAAATAGTTAAGGAAATTCATCTCATGAGAAAAACCTTTTTGGTATTGCATGTATTAGAAGCTATGGAGTGAGGGCTGTTCTTTGAAGGGAGTATTTCTCCAGAGATGTACTCAAGGACCTCAGTTATTAGCAAAAACTGAACTCTTTACAATACTTGGAAGGTCACATATGTGACCCAATGGAGGACACAGAATGTCATAGCTTCTAATTATTGATTCACTTTTGATCTAAAAGAAACAACCTCAACTCTCTTGGGGAGTAGTGTGTTGATCTAGAGGTTATTTTTTTCAGATAGTTGTAATTTAAAGGTGAATATATCTCTATATATTGTATTTAAATTAAATATCAAGTATATAGAGTCACAACCTTGGGGACTAACAAAGTTAAAGGTGTTCAGATGCTACAATGATATATCTGAGAAACAGATTCTTCCTTAAGACTTACTTTGGTCATGTCACTTACAAAACACTTTGTTATGGCTAGGCAGTTGATGTACTAAGAATGCTGTTTATTACGGTAATCTTGACTGTTTCATTGTTACCTTGTCCTCTTACCCCTCTGCTTGTTCATTTTACCCACCTGTTGTTTTTCATCACAGGCTAAGATTGTAGGCTCTTTTTATTCAGGTGCCATCTTTTTATTATATGTGCACAGCACCTAGCCCAGTGGAGGGCTTATCTCTGATTGGGGTCTCTAGGCACTACCACAATATAAATGAATAAATAATGAATAAAGATGTCCTCTGACGCCAAATAAAACAATTCCCAGTCTCATTCAGAAACAGAAGAGAATTATGCAATAATGTAGCTAAAAGTGAATAATCCTACAGAAAATAAGTATGCTATTTATATTTCCAAACTGTCTTATTCTTTTTCTCTTGCGATGAAAAAGAACTGATACAGACTAAATCCAGTAATCCTTCACTAATGAGACAGAGTATTTTATGCTAACTTCACACAATGTAACTGAATTAATCATTCCTGCTTATGTTGCAATTATTGAGGCAATGGATAAAAAACTGGAGTCTTTTAAAAATGTCTGGGAAACAGATCTGGGGTCTCCTTATTTCATTGGAAGATTGGGAGACTTCTTATGCTTTGACGTGAGATAGAACAATAAATTACAAAATGGAAAGTACAACATTACTCATGATTCACTATCTTTAATGGCCTCTGGAAAATGGCAACAAAATTATATCATAAATAAATAAATATTGGAAATTTAATACAGAATGCTTAATAATGACACATGCTTGGAAAAGCCTGTCACTTTGGGGTATAATACCTTTGCATCAACTTATTTCCAGTGGCTACCCTTTAAAAGTTTAGGGCCCTTTTACAGACTTCACATTTAAAATTACAACCCCAAATTATGTACTAAATTGCATATTTCTGAAATTTAAGTAAACTACTAAGATACTTGTTTCGCCCTTACAAGAGTACGACTGGTATCAAATACATGATTTGACAACTGATGGACCGTTGAGGGATCCCAAAAGTTCTTTAGAATTCTCAAAGTGCACATGATATAAAGGGATTTTCAGTGTTCAAATTCTAAATTCACAAGGGTTTAATTTAAATAGACGAAACCATGATCAAAATGTAATGAAAAATCATTTTTTACCTAAAAACTAGAGATGCGAGTGCTAGTCAAGCTTATTTCTCTGTAGCAGAAGAATCCAAACAGTAAGTTAGAGACTATGGGTATGTCTACACTGAAATTAGACACTCGCAGCTGGCCCATGCCAGCTGACTCCAGTTTGTAAGGCTCAGGCTAAGGGGTTGTTTAACCAGTGTAGACATTCAGGCTCTGTCTGCAGCCTGAGCTCTGGGACCCTCCCACCTTGCTGAATCCAGGCTGAAGCCTGAGCCCAAACATCTACACCACAATTAAACAGCTCCTTTGCCCAAGCCAGCTGGCATGGGCCAGCCATGCATTTTTAAATGCAGCATAGACATACACTATGACATTTTCAGTGCCCATCATTGTCTGGTCACAATTTAGTGACCCATTTCAAGAGTTCTAAATTATTTTGTCTGACTGCCAACCCAATGTCACATCTGAGGCTTTAAGGAATTTTTTTAAAGTAATTCTGAGAATGATGGTGGCAATTACATATACCTGGAACATTTTGTCCTAGAGATGATTTTTAATTTAGCTATCTTATTTTATGTAAATTTATTTCTTCAAAATTTTATTCATTCTCACAAATACTTCTGCAGCTGAATATTCATACAGAGAAATTAAGACAGACAAGCTACAATGCACATTGTACACAGAAGTCACATGCAGCTACTTCAAAACTATTTCAACTTTGAAAAGCCAAATTTAAAAAAAAAAATAGTCCTCCATTTTACTTAGTCCAGCTATCTGAAAGTTCATAAAGATAGGACTACTTTTCAGCAGGAAGAGGCTAAGATCCATTTGTAAAGATTTTCTTAGTTAGCTGCTGATGGTGGCCACCTTCCACAGAAAGAAACACAGGAAGCCCAGTTTTCAGATGTAATTATCTCAAATATATATGTATGTTAACAGGCACCCAGGAGTGTAAAATTGTGCACCAAAGTGCTCATGCATATATTGTTTAAGCAGCTACTTTTGACAGTTGGCCTTTGTTAGTTTTATTTGGTTGTTTGTTTTTTAAAATGCTACCCCAGCAGAACTGTTACACAAAGTGTGTCAGCACAACTTTGTACTAAATCAGCAAAAGCCATTACACAGTGAACACACATTTTTCTAATTATTTAGTCTTAGAAATATACATGTCTGGACTGTTAAATTTTATTGTTCGAATCTGCTGAAATGCTGGATGAATCCCCTTGTGACAGACCGCTAAGAGTGAATCTCTCTCTCTCCAAAACTGGAGTTTAGTGAATCCAAGACTGAGGGAATATACTTAAGGCTGTAAAAGCATTCAACTCCCACTCTGCTATTCCTCCACCCTGGCTCTTTATTTCCAAGAGCCTGAATGTAGCACATAACGTCTGCCAACTCTGTGATGTGAACTCCAGATTAGTTTCATTCTCATCTATAAACACAATTGATTGAATGTACAGCTACAGCACCATCTAAAGGCAAGAGGTTGAAATCAAACAGCAATAATTTTGATTCACCTGAAATCCTCTGTTAAAAGGAAATCTGGTACTGTACTTTTACACTCTTCATTCTTTAAGCAGAGAAGTTCACTCTTCAGGCAATTTAGGTCAATACAGGTTTGACGCTCGGGGGCATCAAAAATCCACACTCCTGAGCTCCATTGCTGGGCTGACCCCCGGTACAGACATAGCTAGGTTGACAGAAGAATGCTTCCATCAATTTAGCTACCGTCGCTTGGGGAGGTGGAGTTTCTATGCCAATGGAAACTCCCCTTCTGTCGCTCTAGGAAGCATCTACACTATGGGTGACACAGCAGCGTAGCTACAGCATCCTAGCTGTGCCACTATAGTGCCCATAGTGTAGACATGGCCTAACATTTAAATACCCTTCAAGTACACACTAGTAGAGTTATACAGCATGCCAGATGCAAGATATGCCCACTTTTTAAAAACTGTATTGTTAATTGAAGTGATTTGTGATTGATTTAAGGTTGTGGTCCGTAGCATTACCGTCTCACAAGCAGAATGCCCATTTTCATTCAACTACGAATGTTACAATAAGCTGATATAAGGCCAGTCAGTGAAGACTGCAGAGTAAAGAGCCCAATAATGGGAGCCAACAGATTAGTATGTTGTTTTTAATTATTCTGAAGGAGGTGGTCCTCTGACCTATAACATTTTTAGGCAGTTGAATTGTTTTGGGTGTTAAATATATTGCCAAGTATTCTTGAACAGGAAAGGGAAGTGAGAAGACGGTGATTCCAAAATTATGACTATGATCCATTAGTGAGTTCTGGCCCCGCAGAACCCAAATAGACTTAATCAAGTGTACAATAAATCCACTTCTAACATTGTCTTTACCTTGACTTGTTCATTAGAAGTCACAGCACAGAAAACAATCTCCGTAAATCCTTGAGATGGGAACATCCGGAAACAGATACCACCAATCACACGACCATCTTTTATTAATGCAAGGGTCTTGTGTTTTCTGAATGCATAAAATAATAACAGCCTTAGTTCATGGGCATAGCACAGGTGCCATCTTTCCCTCAGAAATTTATTCTTTGCTTTCCAAAAGCATTTATAAATGTCTTTGTTAAACCAATTGCTTGTATCTATAGAACAGTTGCTGATTTAACTAACATCATGTTCCTCATCTACTGTAAAATGCCTCATAAAAAGAGTTTTCTTGCCTTTGTCACTGTAAGTTATACAGTTATGTTGCATTTCTTATCACGACTTTACCCTGGCTAACTAAGAGATTAACAGAGCTTCAGGACATTCAGCCTTTACTACCAGATGCCTGATTCCCTGTGAGCTTAAGTGATCAATTTCCAGCATAGGTGATCGGGCAGTTAATTATTATAGGTATTTCTAAGCACCTATTCTCAAAAGCATGCAAAAACCGGAAGAAATATCCATTTCAGCTGCACTTACACCATGTGCTAACCATTAAAAGGACAAGACTGCCATCAGTAGACCCTTCATAACTCTTTATGGCAAGGTTCAGGAATTTTATTGCAAACTTCAAGGTCTGGGAAAATTTGCATTGCATCCATTCTCTGCACTAGCCAATAATCAGTGCTATTAATCTTTAACTTTTATGACAGCAACAATGAAGATTATTTCCAGATTTTTCACACCTTCTGATGATATCTGTATTCAGTAAATTTGGAAAGTAGCTACCTGATATATTTGCTAGGCTCAATCTCTGTTTGAAATAATAAAGCAAGCATAGAACAGACCTGCTTTCTGTCCTTTTTGTCCTGTAAATTGATCCTTTCCTATCTACCGCACATTACAGACTCTCATACATCAGAAAGAAGATACTAACGGATCAAAGACCAGGCGTGTAATGTACTCCTTTGGCATTCTGGGTAGCTGATGGGAGAATACGTTCTGTAAGCCAACGAGCCACATCATAATCTTTTTGTTTGGCTTCTGGTTCAGGGAATTTCCAACTACGTGAAATTCAATCACTCCCCGGCGCTCCTCTAGTCTTGCTGCTTCATCCCGGGCTGAATGTGCTGACAGAAAGTTAGTCTGCATCGTGCAAGAGGGGAACAAAAATACATTTGAGAGAGTTTGAGGAGATACGGTCTTAATTTCACGTCTATCAATAGGACAATCAAGAAATGTTCTAAGTCTCCAATTCATCCTTTTACAAACAGAACTGCCTCTGGGTATTAAATAAAAAGCGATTCTGCCAAATAAGCCTGACAGAGTTTTGATTTTATTACTTTCCATAATTACACAATTACTTTAAGAATTTGAAAACAACATTTCATTTTCTTCTAAAATCTGACAATTGTGTGTCTATATCCGAATGGAGTGGAAACTAATACAGCCAATTTGTTTAGCAACTTCTACTTGTACAACACCTTGCCATGCCGAAACATTTTTGCTTTTACATGGGTGTAACGGGACAGTTACCCCACTCTGGTGGAAAAAAGCTAGGCTGATTCGGGAAGCAGCCATAGCTCAGGCCATACCTGGCCCTGTTATAAGGGCTCAGGGAGAAGCTGGGTCAGAGTCTTTCTCTAGCTGTGGAGAGAGAAGGACCTGGCTGCCTGGGAGCTCAGGGTACCGGGAGTAGAGGAGTGCTGGGGAAAGGAAAGAGGAGCTGGGGAGCTCCAACCTGGCAAATCCCACAGTTGCAGGCCTTGCTAAAGGCCAAAGCAGGTACTGGGGTTTCAGAGGTGCAGCCTGGGGTTAGGCAGAGGCAGCTGGCCCAACCCCTTTGCCGATGATGCGTGGCCTTTACAGACTGCAGTTTGCCCCAGCGAGCGGGGGCTAATGACGACTGCCAGTAGCCACTGAGGCAAGGTGGGTATAGAGGGTTGGGGTTTCCCTAGGAGGGAAGACCCAGGGGAGGGGGTACTGCAGTAGACAGAACCCCAGGGTAAGGGGCACCAGGGTCCGGGATGGACATGGGGGCCTGAGGCAGGTGAGACACCAGCCAGCAGAGGGCGCTCCAAAGCTGGAGTTGAGCTAATTCCCAAGACAACCAGCAGGAGGCGCCACGCTAGTGAGTCTTCAACCTCACTGCAATCAGCGTCTACTGCGGAAGTCTGAAAATAGTATCTGTTAATTACTACTCTAGCAATACTGGAAAAAATACTTTTTGTGGGCCCTATTAAAATTGTGGCTATATTTTGTTTTTAAATTTTTAGCTTTATCATGGTGAATTAAATGAACAGGTAATGAAAGTTCATCACAGTTACTCATAGTGAACAAGCCTGAGGTACTCCCAACCACCTATCCTTTAAAATGTGATTTAAAAGGTTAAAGATAGTTGTTGGATACTAAAATATTTCTAATGCTGTCTGGGAAAACCCACATACTTATTTGCATAGTCAGTGCTCCTTGGAACTAAACACACTACAGACATAGGACTGTCACCAATTACAGTGGTGCCCACAGTAACGTTTATTTTGCACTCGACCAGACTTCCATGCATTGTTTGCTTTCCAGAGAAAAGTTTAGCTGCTGAGCATCCAGTCACTGCCAGGCCCTGCGTCCTGATTGTCCCAACATTCACAATGAACATACCCATCAATCAGATTACAAATTTGGGTAAGAACTTTGTAAAAGCTCCAAATCTTCTGCAGTCTCTGGCTGAAACTTGGCAAATATGAAAGACTGGCAAAACATAATCAAGAGGAGAGTGAGGAGAAGGAAGAGCTGGCAATGCAAACCAAAAAAATGTGTGCAATGTTGTGGTGTGTATGCTAATGTAGAAAATGGGTAGAATGCAATTCAGTTCCCCCCTCCCCCCCAGTTAAGGAAAAACCTTTAGGAGAAAAAGCAAAGAAGTTGTTTCATTTTTGAGCCTCAGCACATCTACATA
The DNA here is from genome assembly GCF_009764565.3 of Dermochelys coriacea. NCBI lineage: Eukaryota > Metazoa > Chordata > Testudines > Dermochelyidae > Dermochelys > Dermochelys coriacea. The sequence goes on from NC_050069.1 coordinate 202,653,132, forward strand.
TTCACTAAAGAAAAATCGACCCTGCTGTGATTGGCAGAAGTTTCAAATCTGAATCTAATATTCTGCTACAAGATTTGTATCAACTTCACCCATGTCTTAAAGTAACAAGAGAAAATATGAAACATCTGCAATTAACAATGAAGTATTATAGAACTGCTCTGTAGTAAAAGTACCTTGTAAAACAAGCTGTGAGCAATCTAAGTTGCTGAAGCATTTCTTTGCTACCACTGGTATCAAAGTGTCTTTGTAAATGGTACATATTATATAACAAAAGATTTTTTTTTTACTCTCTATTTATTGTTCTGTCAAACAATGCATTTCATTTGAGAAACAGATCAAATATTTTCCTTCATTTTAAGTAAAGCGAAACAAGGCATGATAATTATAATGGATCCTTAAATTCTAGTAGTTTATATTATTCCGTTTGTGTTGTAATGGTTACAAAAGTGAACCATCAATATTGCCAAGTCTATATTTCTCACCTCTGGCCCCAGCATCGCAGCTGGATCTGTAATTGTTGACATCACTTCATTGATCAATTCAATAGGAATATCTCCTACAACTCTGGGCCTTTTTGAATCTTCCTGAGAATAAGGTTCAGTGTTCTTTCTCTTCTCTCCTACACAGTCAAATCAGAACAAAAAGAAAGGATAATTTAAAGGCCAAACAGGTTGCCACAGACACAGAACATATTCCACTTGTAAGACAAAAGCTGCAAGAAATTAGCTTCGTGAATGCTGCAGTGGATCTGAGCAAGCACAAGCCGGCAGTCAATCACTTTCCTAATGTAACTGATTTCTGTAAATGAACTAAGGTTTGGAGGTGCTTTTTCAGCAATGCCAGAAGTCAATTTTACAATTCACGGTACTGACATGTGATCAATCTTTATGTTAATAAGTCCGTACTAGGCATGAATCCATTACTCAGAACCCTAGGAAATCACTACAAGTCTTGCTAAGAAACCACACTATATTCTTAAGTTGCAACTGAGCTACCACTGAACTAATGCAGGCAGCTGGAATTTAGCTGCCAGATTTGTGGATGGTACATAAATGAGAACAGAATCCAGCTCTGTCTTAAATAGCTCTCCACAAACCTGTCCCATAATGATTAAATATCTTCCCACTGCTATTTAATGTGTAGTTATGGTATGAGGAGTGACTAAAAATGGCACCTTCTCTGACTCAACATATCTGCTCACTGAATGGCTTTACTGACCAAAACAAATTTTCACTCCAGCCTGCACTAAAGAGACAATATAGCTATTTAAGACAGAGCTGGATTCTGTTCTCACTCATGTACCATCCACAAATCTGGCAGCTGAATTCCAGCTGCATAATCTATTACTTGTTGTGTAACAGACAAGAAGAAAAGAGCTTAGCTTTCAGGTCCCCTGTTGTATTTGCTAGGCTGGCATTTAAAAAATAAACACATTTTGATTTGCAGTATTAACTGCTTAAATATGAAAGTCCTTGAGAGGATACCCCAACGATGTCAGTTTAATAATTGCTTGTTTGCCTTTAGCTGCACTTTAATCTTCTCCTATTGTTATTGGCAGCATGTTGTGTGTCTAAGCACTATGGGACTAGGTTATGAATCATCAATTTATACCACGTTCTTGCTTTAGTTGGTTTGCATTCTAACATTAGTACTAGATTTTGGTGCTTGTATATAATTTCATTTCTTTTAAAAACCTGGAAATAGAAAGAAAGGTCAAAGAGGTATGTTTGTTTATATCAAATTATCATATGTAAACATCACCAATGCAACATTGCCTTTATGCTGGAATGTCAGCACTGACTTGAGGACATGCATACATTTGCTTACACCACTTTTATTTCCATAAATTCACATTAAAGCCATTTTGCTTCTCATCATCACAATGTCCTCTTCAGAGATTTGTATTGCCACCATCTTGAAATCACATTAACCTCACAGACTTGTACTAGCACTGTTATGAGTATTTGGGGATGACAAGAAACCCCAATAAAGTGAATAGTGAATTAGCACTATCACAGAAAAGTTCTGAAAAGCTTCCCACACTTAGGAGCCAATAGTTAAGGCACTACCAAATTCTTGGCCACGAAAAACGCGTCATGGACTGTGAAATCAGGTCTCCCCCCCCATGAAATCTGGTGTTTTGTGTACATTTACCTTTACTATGCAGCATTTCTCAAATTGGGGGTCCTGACCCAAAAGGTAGTTGCAGGGGGTGAAAAGGTTATATTGGGGGGGTCATACTATTGCCAGCCTTACTTATGTGTTGCCTTCAGAGCTGGGCGGTCAGAGAGTGGCAGCTGCTGACTGAGGGCCCAGCTCTGCAGGCAGCAGCAGCGCAGAAGGGTGGCAACACCATACCATGCCATCCTTAATTCTGCTCTGCTGCTGGCCATAGTTCTGCCTTCACAGTTGGGCTCCTGGCCAGCAGCCGCCACTCTCCAGCTGCCCAGCTCTGAAGGTAGCGCTGCCGCCAGCAGCAGTGCGTAAGTAAGGGTAGCATTGGAAAACCCTCCCTACAATAACCTTGCAACCCCCCCACCCCACAACTCCATTTCAGGTCAGGACCCCTACAATTACAACACCATGAAACTTCTGATTTAAATAGCTGAAATCATGAAATTTATTATTTTTAAAATCCTATGACCGTGAAATTGACCAAAATGGATCATGACTTTGGTAGGAACCTACCAATAGTACGTATTTTTGCCATTTTCTTCAAAACATCAGAAGTTTACTAAATCCACTTCCCTTTAAAAAATTAACTCAAGTAATTTTACCCAAAACTTGTTATAAAAGTGAAGCTAGTTATGTCTTACATGTTGGGATATCTTAGAACTAAATATCCACAATTGATGTTTTTTAACTCATTGTGGAAACAAAAGTGCAGCTGGTCTGACAGTATATATCATATTTCAACCATATGCAACTTTAAGAAACCAAGATATTAAAACCCCCAATCAAAATACAATAGATACAACACTGGTGTTAATTATAGACTAAGATGTAATGTAGTAAAGGCAGACTGAAGACTGTTTTTAAAAATGATTTAAATGCTGAATCTCCCAAATAGCAAGGGGCAGAGATTATCCACTATATGGCTAATTGTAAATTTATCTTTTATTTGTGTCAAATCACAGTTCTCTGGCTTCCACTCTGCTATGATGACCCAATAAGCATCATACTGAGATGATGCAGTTTTCAAGTAAACACACTGGTGCACAGAGACGACATATGAAGGGAAGGGGTCTGGGTTAAGATTTTTTTTTATTGTGTTGCAAACATTTTTGGTTGTTGTTTTTTTAATTGTGTCATTTTGTAATCCAAATAGCATATGCTGATACATGCTGGAGCACAGCAGTGGAATGGAAGCCGGTAACATGACTTCAAAGGACTTTAAACTACAAGAAAAAAGCAAGTTCATAAACAGTTATGTGCTGATATCCCTCTGCTTCCTACTATTTGGAACATTACGCATGTGACCCTAAAATTGCCTCATTTTTCCAAAAAGATTTTTGGGTCACCTTTGATTTTTTTTTTTCTGGATTAACATGGGAGTTTTAAATCATATCTGTAAACAAAACAATAGTCCAGTAAATAACAGAGTTTGAACTAAACTGGGCATCATTTTGCTTTCTCAAAAAGAAAAGGAGTACTTGTGGCACCTTAGAGACTAACAAATTTATTAGAGCATAAGCTGTAGCTCACGAAAGCTTATGCTCTAATAAATTTGTTAGTCTCTAAGGTGCCACAAGTACTCCTTTTCTTTTTGCAAATACAGACTAACACGGCTGCTACTCTGAAACCTGTCATTTTGCTTTCTGTTACAGTGGATATGTTCCCCAGAGTTCAACATGTGGTGAATGCTATGCTGTAATTTGTCTACGTTAGAAAGGACACCAATTCTTTAAAGTTGATTTGTTTTCTCCCGTCCAACAAGGAACCAGATCTGGATTTCAGCTATGCCACAGCTATTAAAAGCAAAGAAAACTATAGGTTTGACACAACATAAAGCCATGTTGTGATAATTAGGCTGAACAGAAGACAAGATCAACTTCCTTTCAAGTTACCTAGAGCTGGGTCATGGCAAGAAGAAACTTTGCAAGCAGGACTCATACTTCCGCTGTTGGGTTGTTCTAGAGATGAAGGACTTGCACTATACGAAACAGACCTTGCCACAGGGGGAGGACTGATAACTGCAACAAAATAAAAGAGAAAGAACGTTCAAGACATTAGAATTCACCACAACGTTGACTGGAAGAACAAACAACTTCAAAGAGTTACACTGGTAGCAAGTATGCAATGGGTTTTCAACAGCACTCCATGCTATGTAGTGCAATCAAAAACCAGGGTATAGAATGCTATGTGTGTCTATTTTTAGAAGGGGTTTTTTTCTGATTTCTTTTATTGTATTTTAAAATTTGATACTGCACAGCAAGCCACATTCCTTGATGTGCAGATGGGGATTTACTAACTATATCTTCTAAAAGCTTCCAGGTAACAAATACAGCTCTAACTCTTTCCATTGTCTTACAGAGCTAATTTTACTCAACTGCCAATGTCAGGCTTTATTCCTCTGCAGTATTGTGCAAATGCTAGTAAAAATGGGCTTCCTCAACATACCTACCTAGCTAGTTGGCATTCTGCCACGTCAAGAAACGATTTGCAGCCAGTTCTCAAGGGTCTTCTAGGAAAAGATGTAAGATTTCACTCAAGTGCACTCCACTTATACTATTTGGTCTTGCCTCAGCACATGGGGCTGGACTTGATGACTTTTTGACATCCCTTCCAGTCCTACATTGCTATGATTCTATGAACATGCTATCCAAACCAAATCCAATGAAAATGACTCTTGTGGCACTACTTAAAGCTATACAATTATTTTTCAAAATAAAAACCCCACACTTCTCCACCCCTTCTAAAATATATTTAATTCCTCAGATTTGTTTAGTGCCATTAATCATTTTCTGACAAGGTCGTTCCTTGAAAACTGGACACATGCAGTCTCTCTCTTTGTAAACCCTTACTGTTATGGCCTCAAAAGCAGCAGGCCCCCTTTCAATTGTTTTCTGAAACATTCATGAGGGAAGAACCTGGCTACTTTGACACTGAAGGAGTACAGGTCAAAATTTGAAGTGTACTGAAGATTAGCTGGTGAAATGGCCTTTATAACCAAGATACATTTAGCGCTATATTGGGCCTCTCTCTTATACCATTCATAAACTGGATGGATTAGGTGGGGGTGGGGGACAGCTTAGTATAATTTTACTTGGCCCTTTAACAATTTAGCTATTTTTATAGATATATTTTTCAACATGTGTCCTCCACCCCAACCTCGCAATGCCCATATATGATCAGATACTAGTTAGAAACTAGGAATTACTCAAAGTTACATGCCTGTCCCAATAGAAGGGTCCCTAATATGTGGTAAGAGCCCCATTTTCAGAGACACACAATGCTTCTCCAGTTGACAGTCAGGAAAAGCTAAATCAGATGCTTCTATATCCACAACCCTAACTCCCGTAGTCTAATAGATAGACAGACTACTGAGCAGTATGATGGATTTTAAATATTTTACAAACAGATACCTCTTTTCCAGATTCTCCTGGAATGTATAAGTGCTGCTTCTGTGATACAGCCACGAGTAGACTTCTGGGGAGCCCTGACTAGGAAAAAGCATTCCTCTGAACTAAGCTGATGAACAGCTGGTATGGGGCAGGATGAGTCAATGGACACCAGGCAATGCTTGAGGGAGCTCTAAAAAAACAAGACTGCTAAAGTACATATTACAGCAACAAGATATAAAATGTTCTGAGGTAAGACACCAGTTGTATGCCTTTGCAGAGTATTTCATCAGGAGAGTATTTCATCATTCCATGAGGAACCAGAGAGACCGTTTCCTGTGTACATCTGGCCATGGACTGATATTCAAGCTACCAATTTTAACAGAAACTTCCATATAAATCTGCATTTCCAGTACTGCCTCTTACAATTACACCATTTTCTCTCAGTGGAAGATTTTGCAGATGTATTGTGTTCTTTATATAGTCTCTCCCTGACCCTGTCCTAAATGCAGATTACCTGTTTGGATTCCTAGCTGGCCAGTTCGAGAAGAGGACACCATGAAATCCTGATCCCAAATAGGAGAATTCTGACTATAGACTTCTTCCTCTAGCATGGATAGAAACCTAGATGCAGAAATATAGAGGCAATGTTAAACATCACAGAATTACTACTACCCAAAGGAAGATAGGCCTTCCTTCAAAATAATCATTTAAAATTTTCATTAAAATCTTTTGAATACAGAATGAAGAAACTGGTGATTCTACAACTGACCATTGCTGGACAGTTTTTTAAATTATTTTTAAATAAAATGCCCATGATGAACATGTAAAACTTGAGGTTATACACCTTAACTAGATGTAAATGTTTCCTCTACTAAAACTTTTTTCGATCACAAAGATGGCATACTGCATTTACATAGCACAAGTGAGGGCAGTAATAGGAGAGCTGTGTGTTGACAAGCAAGAGTGCATTGGTCTTATGCAACTGCGATACACTTTTTTCCTATTAATTCTGAAAAATCTAATATTTAGCACAAGTTTGCATTCTTACTTTCATGTTGATGTACAAAAATCCAAATAGCACTAGCCATTTACATAGGTCTTATGAAAACACTTACATGTAAGTGCGTAATTACACCTAGTGCTTATACGACATTTTAAAAATTAGTCTGTATGTTTAGAAAAAATGAACTTACTTTACACTCTTATGGAATGTCTCACAAGCATAACACTCAAGGGTTGCACATCAGAACATCCAGCATGCCTTCATAGGACCACTACAGCAATTCCCTTTCATAGCTCAGACAACAGCACATCCTCTGGATAGGTCTACTTTGAAGCTGGACCATGTAATTCCTAGCTCTGTTACACATACATGCACAAGTTTTGACTGAACTAGCATTCTAAAAATGGCAGTGAGACCACAATGGCACAGGCTAGACACCTGATTATGCAGCAAGGATCTCAGACAGCACTGTACTCAGGTGGCTGGCTTGAGCTGCCACCCCTGCCTCCATGGCCACATTGTGACTTTTAGTATGCTAGCTTGATATGTGTGTTTGTCTGTCTGACCAAGCTGGGAATAACAACTCCCCCTGCAGTGCAGTCGTACCCTGTGGTACACAGAAGGGTTTTTAGAGGCCAGAAGCTTGACAGTACACAATTTTACTCTCTAGAGTCTTCCTTATTCATGTGAATTGTCCAGCTGAAATCAAATGTGATCATTTGAGTGAGAAATCAGTTAAACTGACTCAGGATCCAAGGGTGAATTTCCCTGACGCTTTAAAGATCAAACCAGTAACCTAGGCAGTTTCAAAAGAAGATTTAAAGTCATTGCAGGTACTGCCCCAAGGTCTGGTATTACCACCTCATTTTTTGTTTGTAAATGTTTTTCTCTGTCATATCCCCATGTGAGAAACCTCACAAAACACTGGGAAACTGACTTTGTAGGAGATTCAGTGACACTGACTATGTAAAGTGCTGCCAAGGGCACTAAGAAAAAAGGCTGAAGATGCAATTGTTAGTCCATGTCTTTCCTTTTTCGACCTCAACTGCTCTCATCTCCAGTGTCCCCTGTAACCACAGCAAGTACCAGATTTCAGAAGGACTTTGAGAGTAAATGCAGCTGGACTGTTAATAGGTTTTTAATGCTGGAAGACCATCTGATTGTATTAGTTTAAAACCCAAACCACCTTCCCCATCCATCCATCCATCCATCCACACACACAGATATGCACATGTATACAGTCCCAGACACTAGGCAGTGGACACAGACACGCATACACAGACACCACTCAGTTGCCAAGTGATATCTCACTGAAATAAGAACCTAGATCATCACGGCCAATTCTTTGTTGGATCATATGACCTGGGATCAGTTCCCAGCTCTGCTTTCCCATATCTGTGGCTCAGTTTCCCCTCTGTAAAACAGGCGGATAATGAAACTAACTACCTTTGTACAGTGCTTTGCAAGTTCCAGATCAATAGCTGCTATAGAAGCACTGACTATTAAAGGTTACTCATCCCTCCCAAGACCTCAGTCCAGTTTTAACCCTTATTCTGTTCCTTCCTTTTTGCAGTATTAATAATAAACATTATTAATAATTTATAATTATTTGTATTATATTAGCATCTAGAGGCCCCAAGTGATATCAGGATCCACTGCGCTAGGTGCTACAATATCACACAATAAGAGACAGTCCATGCTCCCAAGAGTTTATAAGCTAAATAGACAAGAGAGAGAAGGAGGGTGGGAGGGAACAGAGGCCCAGAGTGGGAAGGTGACTGGCCTAAGATCACACAGCAAGTCAGGGGCAGAGCCAGAAACAGAACCCAGGACTTCTGGGAAGAAGATTGAGAAGTGACTTGATCATGGTGTTCTAATGCCTGGATTGGGTTTAACTATCAGGTACATAGGGCTCTTTAGCACAACAAGAACCAATGGCTGGATGCTGAAGCCAGACAAATTCCCATTAGAAATAAGGCCCACATTTAACAATGTGGGTGAATAGCCATTGGAACAAAGCCCCAAGAGCTGTGATGGATTCGCCATCTCTTGATGCCTTCGAATCCAGACTGGATGCCTTTCCGGACAACGTGCTTTGGTCAAACACAAATTATGGGGCTCAATCTAAGGATAACTGGAAGAAATGTAATGGCCTGTATTATACAGGAGGGCTGGGTAGATGATCTAATGAGTGCTTCTGGCTTAAAAAAACAAACAAACTAAAACAAAGCTATTAATCTATGAGTAAGGACTACTCAGTAAGGCAGGGATGTCCAAACTTTTTGCCCACCCCAGGGTGGGGAAATTGCATGCAGGGCTATGAATGTAGGGCTGGAGCGCAGGAGGGAGTATGGGGTGTGGGAGGGGGTGCAGCATGCAGGAAGGGGCTCAGGGCAAGAGTTTGGGGCAGAAGAGGGGTGCGGGGTGTATGAGGGGGCTCAGGGAAGGGGGTTGGGGTGCAGGAGAGGGTACATAGTGTGGAAGGAGACTCAGGGCAGCGGTACAGGGAGGGGTGCGGAGTGTGGGAGGGGGCTTAGGGCGGGGGTTGGAGTGCAGGAGGGTGCAAGGTGCAGCAGGGGGCTCAGAGCAGGGGGCTGGGGAGTGGGGTGCAGGAGGAGTTCAGGTGCGGGCTCCAGTCCGGCTTACCTGGAGCAGCTCTGAGGTGGCAGCAGCGCACACCAGGCAGGCTCCCTGCCTGCCTGCCCTGACCCTGGCCCCACGCCGCTCCGGGAAGCAGCCAGCACCACAGCCCTGCAGCCCCTGGGGGAGGAGGGGCAGATGGCTGAGCGTGCTGCCCTTGCCTGTGGGTACCTCCCCTGAAGCTCCCATTGGCCGCGATTCCCCATTCCCGGCCAATGGGAGCTTTGAGGGAGGTACCCACCCTCTAGCTCCCCTCCCCCAGCGGCAGCAGGTACATGGTGCCCGCAGCGCCACGGGGGTGGCAATCCCGGGGGCTGGATCCAGCCCACAAGCTGTAGTTTGCCCACCCCTGCAGTAAGTGGTTGCAGGACTGAGTCCCAGGATTGTATTTTAGACATAGTACATTTATACACATATGTGGCACCTGGGGAGTCAACTGATATCCACTGTAATTGAAAATGGCTATATAACGTTTTAAGTGGTTGAACCCGCCCCCCACAACCATTTTTCAGTCATACTGACAATGAGCATCACAACAAGTTAAAGTCTAGTCCAGGCTGTTTACAGGCCTCAGAAATATTGAATGTACATGCCCAGGACACAATGGTCCTTGTACTCCCCTCATTGCCTAGACGCCCACAGATATAACATGTGTATACTTACATTGTGTCACTGTGTCACCATAAACTTATACCTCAGAAAATACTTCTGAATTAACCCTCCTCATCTTTTTTAAAAATACTACATTATCTTGGTTAAGAAAATAATAGCCTCTGGGTACGTCTACACTGCAATAAGAAACCCATGGCACTGCGTCTCAGAGCCTAAGTCTGCAGACTCTTGCTTGTGGGGCTCAGGCTGCAGAGCTAAAAATAGCAGTATAGACGTTTGGGCAGCATGTGGCCACGGTGGCAGCATTTGAGAAACACTGCCCTAGAACACTGATGTTATAATTATAACTAAATCACATGACAGTGTAGACCCTCACATGGTCTCAGAGCCTGGACTTCACCCAAGCCTGAATGTCTACACTGCCATTTTATAGCCCCACACCCCAAGCCCTGCAAGCCTAAGTCAGCTGACCTGGGCCAGCAGCAGCAGTTGTGCCCCAGGTCTTTTACTGCAGTCTAGATGAACCCAGGATCTTACTCATAAGAACATTTTTGGTGGCCTCAGAGTACTGTCACCAACTACTGCTGGTGGCCGCTCTGACAATTTTTCCTAAAATATTTAATTAACAAATAAATATGCACATATACATGTCCAAATCATTGTAATTTATTTATGCAGAGTTTTTTGGCAGACTCAATAATAAAAATAACGTACAGTTTTCTCTGTTCTTTACTGGACCTAAACAGAATAGAAACAAATAATGTGTTTTTTAAGCCTTGCTAGCTAGTAAGTCTGTTTGTGTGAAAAGTGATATTTGTATTTTGTTAATATCACTTTTCACAGCAGCAGATTTGCCTCCCTGCTAGCTAGCAATGAAAAGTGATTTAACAAACATACAAATATTATTTTTCACAAAAGACTTACTCAGCCCTGGCAAGCTGGGGGATAAATTAAGCCCTGGATGGGGAGGTGGGTAGGGAGGCAGCTTAGGGCCAGGGGTGATGAGCGGGGAGTGAGTCCAGGGACCGGAGGCCTGCAGCTGCACAGCCCGATAAGTCCGGGGCCGGATTGCGTGGCCCCATGGGTGGAGTCCAAAACCCTGCGGCTGGGGGTCAGAGTACATGGCCAGAGCCCAGGGCCAGAGGAGGCAGCAGGTTGGGGGGGGAAAATGAGCATGGCGCCAGGGCTGGGGTCAGGGCTCAAAGCTGGTGGTCAGGGGATGGAGCCTGCCACCACACGGCCGGAGCCTGCCGCCTGCCACCCCAGATCTGAAGCTCAAGCCCTGCCGCCTGCCTGCTCCTCCAGCATTTGTGGCTCCAGAGAGGGCAGGACCCAATCCCTACTGGCTGCTATGGAAGGGGCTGCTGCTTTGCCCCCCCAACCCATCACCACCCAGGAGGCTGCAGCCACATGAAAAGCCCCTGGTGGCTGCATGAGGCCACGGTGGCAGCATTTGAGAAACACTACCCTAGAACATTGATGTCATAATTTTAACTAAATAACATTACAAATCCCTCAAAGATCGCTTTTAAGGCACACATGCTTACCCACCCATGTGGAGACATTATTGAACAAAGGACAAGTGACCATACAGGGTTTAACTGCTGAGAACTTCGCTTTGAAAATAAGAATTAGCTCAGTATTCTAAACTGTAGCCTGCAGAATGAACTAAGTCTAGGTAGCAGAGGGAGATAGAGTGGAAAAATAATTCAGAGCAGGAGTATAGTGTATAAAAGGTTTACTATTCCATTCATACTTCTCACACATCTTTTGTATATGCTTTTCTTAGAAAAATCAAGAAATTGCATGGATAACAGTGCTTTTCAAATTAAATTTCCACCAAGTCTAGTACAGTTTGGGTTAGAACCACAACTATGTAAACATGGCACCTTCTTGATCCAGAGATCTGCTCCCTATTTAATATAATACCATTTTACTTTAGGGGCCAGACTGTGATCCCCTTTGCCTTCCTGAGAAATACCTTAACTCCACAAGCAGTTCCACTGACTTCAATGTAATGAAAGGTAATATGAGTAAGGGGTATCATAATCTGGCCCTTATTATCCAAGGTAGGTTTATATTGCTCTTTACTCCTGTAGGTGTATATCCGTGCTAGCATTTGACAGCTCTTTGCTGAGACACACAAGGTTGATGAGCTAATATATTTTATTGGACCAACATCTGTCAGAGAGAGAGAGAGAGAAGCTTTCAATCCACACAGGGTATTTCTACACTGCAATTAGACATCTGTGGCCAGGGTCGTGGGGCATGGATGGGCTCAGACTTTGGTCCCCACTCCTCAGGTCGTGTCAGAAGGGGATCGCAGTGCTATGAAGTTTGAGAATCCCTGTGCTAAACAATCTGTTCCACCTTTCATTTTGCTGTCATTCTGGAAATATCTTTCCCAGACCTGAAGAAGAGCTCTGTTTGGCTCGAAAGCTTGTCTCTCTCTTAAGCTGAAGTTGGTCCAGTAAAAGATATTACTTCACCTGCCTTGTCTTTCTAATATCCTGGCACCAACACAGCTGCATAGCACTTTGCTTGCAGTTTCACTACCTTCCTTGTATAGCCAGTTCCTTCCATGGAGAAGGAACCTTTATAAATATCAATAAGAGAAAGGAGCCACTTTTGCAAAAAATAAAATAAAAAAAAATTTTTTTTTAAATGTCTGTGCTATTTTGTGCAAACAAGTCAATTTTTAAAAAATAAAGTTCATTTGAAATTAAGGACCAATTACCTCAACAAAGTTCCGAGATTAGACATATCTCCCACCCACTTCAAACTCGGCATATTATTGTTTTGTCAGTTCTGATACGAACTGCAACTAGTATTGAATACTGGAATACTAGTAGCTGAAAGCCCATGCACAGGGTGACCAGATAGCCCGTGTGAAAAATCAGGATGGGGCTGCGCGGGTATACAGGTACCAATATTAGACAAACCTTGAATATCGGGACTGTCCCGAGAACCTTGGAAAATCTGGTCACCCTACTTGTGCTGTCACATGGGTGTGTCAGTTGAGCCACTATCCACTACTAAGTAATTCACTATCTGTGCAGACTCCCTCACACAGCTAATGAAATTGTTATATGTAAATTAGCTGTAGAATTAGAGTAGTGATAGGCTGAGTTACCGCTAATATCACAATGGTTTAGGATTCTTGGCATAGCATAAATACATGCCTTACTGTAGCCAAAGGCCTGTGCTGTCACACAGGTGAAATTCATAAATCCAAAAGGCCTAAGAATTTAAAAATTGGATAGTAACAGATCACGAATCCCAGTGATAATTAAACTTGGTGGAATTCTGAACAAGAGAGCTCTTTTGTAGCTGTTTCCATTGTTTCACAATGACTCAACAGACATTCTAGCCTTCAGAGTGACACACAGACAAAATGACAATCCTGGAATTTTATTATATAGATATGTTGTATTGGTTGTCATTAATATGGAGACTGTGGAGCTGGTAGCAGCATCTTCACCTCAATCAGTCTGTCTTTAAATAAATGATTGCAGTGTTGTTGTATTTGTGTTACTCCGAGGATATGAGAGAGACAAGGTAGGTGAGGCAACATCTTTTACTGGACCAACTTCGGTTTGTGCAAGGTACAAGCTTCCAAGCTATACAGGGCCCTTCTTCAGATCAAACCCGAAGACAAGCTCTGCATTTAAAAGCTTGTACCTTGGACCAACAGAAGTTGGTCCAATAAAAGATATTGCCTCACCTACTTTCTCTCTTTTAATAAACGATTCCATCTCAGTCTATTCCAAACAATCAACTTTGTGTCCTGTTACTATATTTCAAATACATTAATGGAAAGCTAAGTAGTATCTGTGAATATTACTCCAATGACAGTAGTACAATACACTAATTTTTTCATTGCTACACAGCAAAGGAGAATAGAAAGATGCAGAGCTAAACAAACTGATAGAGAACGAACGTATGGTACTACTTAATGCTGGTCTACACTACCATTTCAGTCAACGTAACTTATATTGCTTAGGGGTATGAAAACGACACCCCCTGAGAAACGCAAGTTTCATCCACTTAAAGCGCTGTCCACACCGTGCTATGTCAGTGGGAGATGCTCTCCCACCAACACAGCTTCCGCCTCCAGCGGAGTAATTATGCCAACGAGGGAGCACTCTCCCGTCGTCATAGCACATCTTCACCAGACATGATGCAGCTGCTCCAATGTAGCGCAGTAGTGTAGATCTACCCTTAGATACTTATGTGGTCTAAAGAAAAGAAAAAAAACGGAAACAGTGTCCAATCATAAATTCCAGTATAAAGTGAGAACAACTCCTCTGGCAACAAAAACAGCCCTACTTACAAAACAAAACTCCATCTCAAAGAGATACAGCCACAGTATTAAATATAAGTAGAAGCTATGAATGTACTAAATGACTATGTGTAGTGCAAGTGACAGCAGAGGGCTTGTGTGACATCTATTTGTCACTGAACATTAGAGTAAATAGTCTTTCTGTTGCAGATGTAACCAGTTAGTTGTCCTAACAAGCATTTTTGCATCTCAAGACAAAATTGCATATTGCTAGTTAACAATCTTAAAGGAAGATGAGCAGTTACGTCTTACTTTGGAAAATGGGTGAGGATTAGTGTTCGTTTCTCTTGAGGAAGCTTGTCTTTTTCCTGTCTAGCCTGCTCCAGGAGTTGCCGTCTCATAATAGTAAAGACAGAGCGTAGCAGAGTTCTCCCAAAAACCTGTGTGGTTTCGTATCGAGGTAGACTGTCACAGAACTGGGGAACATTGCAGTAACACAGCCACCTGCAGTAAAAAAACCAGATAATTACCTCAGCCTGTGAATAACCTGATGTGTCAAAACTACTATCAACAAAAGAAGACAAAATGACTATACAAATCCATTTTAGGTCCCCTGCACATATAGCGAAGTAGCACTTGCATGGTCTGCCATTTCTCTGGAAATTGAGTAACTCCTTTCAGGATCTTCCCAAACTCTCTCTAACCTTCAGACCATGTAAAACACACTTGCTACTGAATAAGGGAGAATATCAGACGTATCCTATCATAGCATATGTGCAGGGGGATTTTCACTTTTTTATTAGGACTGACCAAATTTATCTAAACTTTCCACCCCTCCCTTTCTCCAAGTCACCTTCTCTCACTAAATGTAATCCCAATACTCTCCTTAATTTACAAGTGACTCATTCCACAAAGGGTTTTGTATAGTCTATTAGCAGACCAATATAAAAATACAGCATTTTGTGTTACATCTCTCCAGGGGATGGATTGTGGCACTGAAGGGGTTAAGCAGCAGTACAGTTGACTATGTAGAGTCAATTTTATAATCAAGATTTAAGTCTGAAGTGATATCATATCCCCTCATTTACGCACACTAATAATATGTGTCATTACTGTCACAAACAGATGGGGGAATAAAGACTACCAATATGGTGGTCTATTATGGAAGTCTATTACGTTATCAATTATTCTTATTAATTTAGGAATATTTTTTATCTGAAAACTTTTGCCTTTCCTCTTTAATACAGCTGATGGAATTCAAGTTTTGTAAAAGCGATAAAATTAAGATTATCAGTGTAAAGATGGAGAGCTCTGTTGATCTTGAACTGCAGTTCTTTCTAACCCCCTCCTTGGAGCATTTGTTATTATAGAAGACTAAGTAGTATCTCCGCTGTTAATCCAAAAAGCAACTATACTACTTTTTAAGAAAAATAAGTTTACAGAAATTAAAATATATTAGGTTTTTTCCAATTAATAAGTCATTCCTTAGAATTCTGATGCAAGTGGTGAAAATATACACATGAATTTTCATTTTAAGGAATCTAATAATGCCAGGTAACCAGTTGGCTCTCAAATATTTAAAGATGGTGTTAATTTGCACATTTTCTCATACTTCAATTTGAAACAGAGGCTTTGAGATTTCTAATTTTTAAAGGTTTTTAAACAACAAGCTTCATGAACTTATAGTGCATGAAATGAAGCCTGACATTCCACTAAGCATCCAATCAGATTAAGAGTAATTATTAAATACAGCCCCAATTCTGTAAATAGAAGTGACAGCATGGGCCTCTTATGATAGCATGGAACTTCATTGAAGCCAGTAGGTCTACAGGTAAAGACAATGGTTGTAAGAAATCTGTGTTGGTGCATCTAGCTACAGAATCAGTGCCTATATTCTGAAAGGGAAAACTGAAGCAAAGCATAGTTACCTTGTATAGTTCACTTTATAGCCAGCAATATCATCATTAGGTGATCTCAATCTTCGCTGCAAAGGTGTCTCCAGATGCCAGTAGTTGATGCGGTTTAGAAACATTTTAGCCAGTTCAACTATCGTTTGCCTTTCCTTTGATGGTAGGTGGCTAAATTTGTACTGTACAAAATTATTCACTCCCTTAAAACAGAGGGTGAAAGTGATGATTATTTAACAATTTAGGCGTAACCTTTTTCCCTGTGAGCACTACTAGCTTTTTTTTTTTTCTTATAACAGAACTTATATTACAACACAGAGAAAATACACATTGGGTCGTTTGAAATATTTGCTCCCGTCAGAGATATAACTAAAGTATTGGTTCTGCTAAATGGAAAGTTATGCCTGCTCAAGTGTGTTTGATTCTATTTCCCTCTAGCGATTGGCCTATAATAAGGGGTATAAATCTCTTACTTCACACGACATAGAACTTTTACTGGGGAAAGGTCATGCGCTTTTTCTTGGACGCCCCACATGTGCAGTTTTGTTGATGACCATGCTGTACTCTTTGTAAATTGACATTCACTTCTTATAAATTAACTGCTCTGAGATTTAGGCATGGGACTGAGAAAAGCATGTAACATACTAGCTAGGGTGTTGCCATCTGAGAAAGACTAGGCAGATGACCAATTCTGATTACTGTTACTGACTGGCCAGAACTGCATGCAAACTTAGCAGAATGTTTTGGCACAATCTGTCTGCCGCTGAGTTGTCCACACTCAGCCCACTTACTGTTTGCTTCACTGACCTGTTATGTCTTGTCCTTTAGATTGTAAATTCTTTGAGGCAAGGGCTGTCATTAACTATATGTTTGTACAGCACCTAGCACAATGGAGCCTTGCCCTGGCTGAGGCCTCCAGATGTTATCACAATAAAAATGTCAAACAACAGTAGTGTGTATGTGTAACACAGTTTCTGCTGGAAGGAATTCAGATCTGATTAAATATTTGTGGCATTAGTCTGCAAAGAGTATATACACCAACATGTTAGCGGATGTGGTGGAAGTCTGGATTTAAGAAACAAAGTCTCTGGGTTGTATCCCCCAATACTGTATGTGTACAATGTAGTCGTGGATTCATTAAACTCACAGGGTCAGACCAACCGAATAATTGGTGAGTCATACCAACACTTTCCTGTTCCTGCAAAATTTAAGTTTTCACTTAAGAAAAAGAGTTTCTATTCCTTATGATTGAAAAGGCACCCTTTTACGGAAATCCATTCCAATTCTGCATTCTGGTGTCAGCAGACAGACTAAAGCAATAGCTCTAGGAGAGGTGTATGCTTCCTGCAATCATCCCCATGACAGAACAATGCCAAAATGGTTTCAGGAGGTCAGCAGAGGGCAGAAACAACCCTTCCTTCCTCCTCCCCATCTCTGCAGGAGGGAGCCAAACAAGGGGTCTGCCCTCATCCCAGTCATCCAATGGCAGCAGGGAAGGGTGGGACAGGCTCAGAATTCACACACTGTGAGATCCAAGCCATGCCCTTTGCCCCCCAAGAGGGAAGAGAGGCACCAGTGGGAGCCTAAATTCCCCCCTTTCCCTGCTCCTCACCCACATGGAGGGGAAAAGGGTGGCATGCATGTCCCCATCACTCCGAGACCCACCAACGACACATCTCACTAGCAGGGCAGATGAGCATTAGTGCTGAAGACTACAGATGAAGATTTAAGGAGAGATATTGTTAACAATATTTAATTCCTGATCATGTAAGCAAAAACTTCCAGCTACTTTTGAAGTGTTGGTGGAGCTTGGAGTACTTCTATCTTACTCCCGTTTATACAGTGTGTTATTTCTTCATGAATTGCCTGTACTGCGTATGCACATCACTTCACTCTTTATATTACCCCTGTCATAAATATAAAGGGAAGGGTAACCACCTTTCTGTATACAGTTCTACAAAATCCCTCCTGGCCAGAGGCAAAATCCTTTCACCTGTAAAGGGCTAAAAAGCTAAGGTAACCCTGCTGGCACCTGACCCAAAATGGACAAGAATCTTTCAAATCTGGAGGGGGTGGGGGAACAAAGGGGTTGTCTGTCTGTGTGATGCTTTTGCCGGGAACAGATCAGGAATGTAAGCCTTAAAACTCCTGTAAAGTTAGTAAGTAATCTAGCTAGAAAATGCTTTAGATTTTCTTTTGTTTAATGGCTTGTAAAATAAGCTGCACTGGAGGGAATGTATATTCCTGTTGTTGTGTCTTTTTGTAACTTAAGGTTTTGCCTAGAGGGATTCTCTATGTTTTGAATCTGATTACCCTACAAGATATTACCATGCTGATTTTACAGAGGTGATTCTTTTACCTTTTCTTTAATTAAAATTCTTCTTTTAAGAACCTGATTTTTCATTGATTGATTTTTCATTGTTCTTATGATCCAAGGGCTTTGGTCTGTGTTCACCTGTACCAATTGGTGAGGATTATTATCAAGCCTTGTAGGGCTTGGGGGGATATTTTGGGGAAAGACTTCTCCAAGTGGTCTCTTTCCCTGTTCTTTGTTTAAAACGCTTGTGGTGGCAGCATACTGTTCAAGGACACGGCAAAGTTTGTACCTTGGGGAAGTTTTTAACCTAAGCTGGTAAGAATAAGCTTAGGGGGTCTTTAATGCAGGTCCCCACATCTGTACCCTATAGTTCAGAGTGGGGAAGGAACCTTGACAACCCCTTTAATAAACACTCAAAGAGAATTAAAATGTGTCATTAAAATAAATTGCCAAAATTCATACTCTTACAACAAAAAATAGCATTGCTGCCTTAGCAAATATTTAATGTGACTTAGATTCTTTTATTTTATAACAATCCATAATTTACCAGAAAATATTGTTCATTTGACATGAAATCCTTTCAGAATAAACTTTAAAGGGAATTACCCCCTCATATCAACCCAGAGAGATTTCTTAACCCAATTAACCAAAAGGAAAACTTAAAGTGCTTTACTACTAAAAAAGTTCTGTACAAAATGTATATTTTAGGGAGTAGGAGTATATAACATTACGTACACTAATTCTTTTTTGAAATAAGAAATTTACTACATAACATTATGTACACTCTAATTATTCCTGAAAAACAAGGAATGCCGCTATGAAGAGTGTTATTTTACTGAGTTATGATAAGCTAAACTCAAAGAAACATTTACACTGTGTGCCAACTTAAAACAGGCTATGTAAGAGTATACTTTCCATTAAGCCACAGATTGCTTGAAAGATATTCAGGCCCTGATTCAGCACAGTATTCAAACATGTGAGCAGTCTCATTGAAGTTAATAGAACTGCTCGTTTCATAGCAGCAGCCGTGTTAGTCTGTATTTGCAAAAAAGAAAAGGAGAACTTGTGGCACCTTAGAGACTAACAAATTTATTTGAGCATAAGCTTTTGAGAGCTACAGCTCGCTTCATCGGATGAATTCAGTGGAAAATACAGACTTGATTAGCAACATCTTCTGAGCAGGACACTCATTTTGACAGGATTGTTTAACGTTTGTAATTGACAGAGAAGGCAGGAAAATAAAAAAAACAAAACCTCAGAGATGTTCCAATAAGCCTCTTTTACAGACTAGCCTCCTTTTAGTCTGGGTCCAGCAATCACTCACACCACCATGGTTACTGTCCTTTGTTCCAGTTTCTTTTAGGTATCCTTTGGAGGTGGAGAGGCTCTCTCTTGAGCAAGCTGAAGACCTGCTTGTGTGGTTGAAGATAAGCACATGCTTATGTATCTTGCTGAATCAAAATCTCAGTTTCTGTGTATGTTATCTATCTATCCATGTATTCATAAAAGCACCAACTAATGTTGGTTTTCTTTCAGTTGTTTCTGCTTTGTAATCCTGGGGTGAAATCTGGGCCCCACTGAATTCAATGGCACCAGATCTCATGCCCCCTCCCCCAAGGCCTCACCTCACTCCACCTCTTGCCACCCCCCTCCACCCCTTCCCCGAGGCCATGCCCTCACTCCTCCTCTTTCTGCCCCTGCTCCGCCCCCTCCCCCAAGTGCTTCCCTCCCACCACCGAACAGCTGATCAGCAGGACTGGTTGAATAGCAGATGGGTGAGGGGTGGTTGAACAGCTGATCAGTGGGTTCTAAGCACCCACTATATTTTTTCCATGGGTGCTCCAGCCCTAGAGTACCCAAAGAATCGGTGCCTGTGAATCAAACTGAGAAAAAACATTCTAAATTACATTAAAATGTAAGTTGAATTGTAAAAATAATTCTGCAAAAACAAAGAGGAGTCCGTATGCCACCTTAGAGAGAAAAAAATTTATTTGGGCATAAGCTTTCGTGGGCTAACACCCACTTCATCGGATGCATGAAGTGAAAAATACAGTAAGCAGTGTATACATACAGCACATGAAAAGATGGGAGCTGCCTTACCAAGTGCGGGGTGGGTCAGTGCTAATGAGGTCAATTCAATTAGGCTGGATGTGGCCCATTCCCAAGAAGGTGTGATTATCAACAGAGGGAAAATTAATTTTTGTAGTGACCCAACCACTCCCAGTCTTTATTCAGGCCTAATTTGATGGTGTCCAGTTTGCAAATTAATAAAGACTGGCAGTGGATGGGTCACTACAAAAAGTAATTTTCCCTCTGCTGATTCTCACACTTTCTTGTCAACAGTTGGAAATGGCTGATGTCCATCTTGATTGCATTGGCCTCATTAGCACTATAAAAGTAATTTTTCCTCTCTTGATATTCACCCCTTCTTGTCAACTGTTGAGAATAGGCCACTTCCACCTTAATTGAATTGGCCTCATTACCACTGATTCCCCACTTGGTAAGGCAACTCCCATCTTTTCATGTGCTCTATATATATACCGCTTACTGTGTGTTTCACTCCATGCATCTGATGAAGTGGGTTTTAGGCCACAAAAGCTTATGCCCAAATGAATTTGTTAGTCTCTAAGGTAGCACACGGACTCCTCTTTGTTTCTGCTGATGCAGACTAACATGGCTACCACTCTGAAAAATAATTCAATAACTGAACCAAAATGCCCTTCCCAGGGGCTGGAGGAGAAATCATCCTCATGCAAACCTCAGATTCACCTTTGTTCAAAATGATGCAGGGAACGAATATTCACACATTGCCCAAATCCACTTATGTGGACTGCAGCAGGGTCACTGTTCATAGAAATTATCATATTCTGTTTTACCTGTTCAATACTGGGCTTCTCAAAGGGGGGGCTTTCCAAAGACCCTTCTACCACAGGTTTCCCCATCTGTAAGATGCACTTCCTCAAAAGCTATCAAAAAACAATTTTATTTTTAAATGGTTAACATCTTTATATAAACACTTGACAGTCAGTGAAATATGTACTGGTATAACATATTATTGAAATATTTGCTAGTACATGTAATAAACTAAGTTTGCAGCTAAATTAACTTCAGAGTTAATTGCTTCGCCCTCTGAAATGCACCAAGAAAGGCTGTTCTGGGCCTGTGTATATAGCTAAAGTAGCTTCATTGTCAACTGGCTTTTCTTCTGACTTGTAATTAAGGAAGATGCTGCTGATGGTTGGAAAGAAAATACATACCAAATGGGTGCTGACTTTGGAACAGACTCTGAAATCACTGGGAAGACTTCAGAAGTCAGGTACTGTGCAACATAAGGGTAGTAGAATCTAGTCCAAAATTAAAAAACTTATTACTACCTTGGGAAAAGGAGAGCTTTCCCTACAAATTGTCTAAGACAATACAAATATAATGGTCCATTAGGACAATAAAATTAATGTAAGTACAAAAGAATGAAAAATATGACAAGATGCTACATGTGTATCTAAGGTTGCAGAAATACAATTGTATGATGTTGCATTTTGAGAAAAATCTTCATCTTACCTTGAACAGGGAGAAGTAAACTTGTTTTGTATCTGCATCTTCTTCTTTGTGGACACAGGTGAAGAGATATTCCACATCCAACACGATCCCCAACAGCCTATTCATTTCTTCTTCAGACACATTCTCCAGGTGAGAAACATGAGCAGCTAAACAAAATAAAAATCCAAACATTGTGAAAAAAAAATAGCTGGTAGGATGGTCAATAAGACATAATTTCAAAGACAACACAAAGGACGCCTCTTGCAACCACGACCACCATTAGCACTTAAACAACACCTTTCATCAGAAGAACCTGAAGGCACAGGCTCCATATGGACAATTTTTATAACAGTTTACAGCTGAGACACTACGGCACAGAGATAAGTGACTTGTACAAACTCACTCAAGTCTGTGGCCATGCTGAGAACAGAACCCACAAATCCTGCCTGCTACTATTTTACTCTACCAGCAGATTGTGCTTCCACTATTTATGTAACTCACACTAACGCAGGTTAGTTCTCTTTCCCTTTTTAGTGTCTAGGTTATGTACAGAGATTATGAGTATGCTACTGCCTCCAACCTAATGGATCTGGTCCTAGAGCCAAGTAGTAGTAGCTCATGATTTTTAACTCAGGGATCCCAAATTCAATCCCCACAGTGGCAATTTACAAGTGGCAATTTAACCAGCAATGAGAGAAAAAATTCCTTATCACAAATGAAAATTTCTTGCTTTAAACTAAAAAGAAAAGGAGTATTTGTGGCACCTTAGAGACTAACAAATTTATTTGAGCATAAGCTTTCGTGAGCTACAGCTCACTTCATCGGATGCATTTGGTGGAAAATACAGTGGGGAGATTTATACACACACACACACACACAGAACATGAAACAATGGGTTTTATCATACACACTGTAAGGAGAGTGATCACTTAAGATGAGCTCTGTGTGTGTATATATAAATCTCCCCACTGTATTTTCCACCAAATGCATCCGATGAAGTGAGCTGTAGCTCACGAAAGCTTATGCTCTAATAAATTTGTTAGTCTCTAAGGTGCCACAAGTACTCCTTTTCTTTTTGCGAATACAGATTAACACGGCTGCTACTCTGAAACCTTGCTTTAAACTAGGCACCAGTAAGTATGTTTCATGACTACTTATATAGTATCAAGTTCCAAGGATTCACAGTGTGGGTCATATTTACAGTGCTCCTCCTGCTGCATGTTCTACATGCCCTTCCAAGCAAAGCTTTAGGGAAGTGTTTTTCAAATACAGGGCCATATTTCAAAAGCCAGTCTTTCCTTTTAGCGCCTGCAAAACGCAAGCATAATTTTGCACTTGCAATTTCTTTGAGGCTGCAGTTTTGTAAGTGCAAAGAGGAAAATCCACTGAAAGGTGGTCTCAAAACTTGGTCTCAAAAGTACCTGCAAGAAGATAGAGAAGTTAAACCTGAAAAAAAAAAAAATTTTTGGTTCACCAAAAATGGTAAGTGGTCTTAACTGGCTCTAAGCCAAGAGTCCCTCCTCATTCCTCCCCACAACTAGCACAGTGTCTTCTACAGGTCTCTCCTAACTCCTAGAAACTGGCTAGGGTTTTCAGGGTTATATCCATGATATGGATTTGAAAGATGCATTTTCAATGAACAAAGACAGAACAATGATAAGCATGATAAAAGCCAGTAGCTTCCATTCCATTAGATTAGTAAAATTAATCCACAAAGACTGAAGAAATTATATTACTTGAAACTTTTAGTAATTTAAAGTGGCCTGTCCCTAAAATAATCTCATCTATTTCTAGACACATGATGAATAAAAGCTCAAAAACAGCTCAGTGACTTCTGGACTGGCCTTGTCCCCCCAGTGTTTGAGGATTCCCCTTCCCCTTTTATCAAGGATGATGTCTTTTGACGAAACATGGAGTGAATAGACTCCTGAAACATGCCAAACTGTCTCCATGACCACTACTGCCTTTGTAGTCATCTCCTCAAAAGGAGACTGTTCACATATTATATAATTCTAAATATTCAGTCTGCCCTTCATCTGTAATGTTAATTCTGGACTTTTATTTTTGTGAAAAAAGGAAATTTACTATTTGTTAAGGCAGGACAATGCGACTGGCATTATACTAGTCAAAGGAAATTACAGTCGCTGCTCTAAGAAGCTTACAACTTAAGAGCCCAATGCTGCAAAACTTAAGCACCTCAGTAATTCTACTCACTGAAATAGTCCCACTGAACTCTATGGCATAACCCACTTGCTGTAAAATTATTCATGTTATCCTAGGAGTGAAATATGGTTAGGACTGAGAAGGTATTTCCATCATATGCTCCTGTTCTCAAGCACTTATGACTTCAAAGAAGGAAATGCCCTTTGAGTTGAAATTTCTTATTTTTTGTCAGCTCAGAGGTCATGTTTTGTTTTGGAAAGTTTAATCAGTTCTTTGCAAATCCATTGACTTCCGTGGATTTGTACGGATGCAACTGAAAGCAGACTTTGGTGCAAGATATTGGTGCAAAAAGAGTGTTTGCAATATGATCTCATGTCCCTAACATTCTCCAGCTGAAAGTGAGATAGTCATCAGACGTTATCTTCTTTAATTTAAAAATATTTTGAGTTCCAGGCAGAGTAAAATGATTCCAGTTTTGTCCTCCAACAAGATATGAAAGTTTAATACTTCCAGCTATCAGTTTTGATTTTGCTAAAGTAATGAATTTTCACTTCTAGATCAGCAGCACATTAAAAATTGATAGCATTGTAAAAAACACATACACACACGCGCGCACCTTGGAATCGACCAACAACTAGAGCATTACAAGCCAGCTACATCCACTTCCTGTACAACTGCTATCAGAATCATATATATTATCTTGACTTGTGTGTGGCCATATGTCAACACATAAAGTCGAACTAACCGCCATGTGGTGAACCCAACAGTAAATTGCTTCAAACATATTAACAGTTAGTGTTTACCACAGATTGCCATTTCTGTATTATTGGTGTGAATACTTTTTAAAATCATCATATCAGTCTAGTGGACTGTTTAAAATTATGTTTTGGTCACCCACCTCTAAAGGGCAAATACTAAAGCCCATCTATACAGAAATGCTTCCTTCCCTCCACTGGTACCAAATACGGAGTAACTGACCCAGAGCTGTGTAATCCCTATCAGCTGCACTATCCAATCAGTACCAGCAAGAAGGCAATTCTCCACAAGAGCGTCACTGCTTACACCCTTCTGCAGCGGCCAGTGGTGACTAACCCACAAACATCAGTTGCCATAAAGGAGAGAGTCTACCAGCCAATCAAGATGCATCAGGGAAATGTGGTTATCCCCATATAGTAAAAATATAACACTCATGCACAAGACAGTAACTTGGTTCACAAGTGGATAGATCAAAAGACTGAGTTGAGGACCACAATGGAGAAATCCAGATTATTCCAGATTCGGTGTGTTCTTAATTAATTAAAAACAACTGCAGCTGTTCTGATGCTGCAGAGAGTCTGTTTTGTACGGGATATACCATAGTAGAATTTAGAAGGGACTTGCATAACATAAGCACTTTTTATCTACAGCCTCAGAGAAGTTCTAAATGTTGTGTTTAATAATGGGTTCAGTGTTATTAATTCATTAATTATTAGTATTACTGAGAAAACAGAACAAATTGTCTAACTAGGATCCGAATTTGTTATTCTCTACCCTTTTAATATACTCAAGAATAAATCACAGGCACCACCACACAATAAAGTATTAAACCACAGCAGGGTTTAAAGACATTGCAGATTCTTCCATGAAGTTTCCCACTTTAACCCTGTGTGTACTTGACAACTTGAAATCTAAGAATCTCATTCTCCTCTCACTTACAATTGGTTTCACTTGATTTCAATTGAATTACACCTGATTTACACTGGTATAAGTGAGAAACATCTTTTAAATGAAGAAAAGCTTTAGCCATCATTTCTGGATCTATCACCCTAAAAAGAGCAATAAACTCAAGCTCCGAAGCATGCATACAAACACGTCTACAGTAGCTTGACAGAAACTGCAAATGCTTTCTTCAGCAATCTAATAGAAAAGAAATAATCATCAATATCGTAAGAACGCCTAGTAGTAAAACCAGTGGTGCTGATGAAAGCTACTCAGACTTTCCTTTTGTAGATGAGCAGAACTGTTATTTCTGTTTCAGAATGTCCTTGTTATTCCAGTGTAAATCTGTATGTGGATTGTTGTATTAATTTACATGGAATAAATGAGCTAAGGGTGTTAACACAACCTACTCACTGTCCAACATTAAACAGCACTAAACAAAGTTCAGAGTTTGGTCTATAGAGACCTCTGCCTGCTTAGTATCATGGCAAACACATCATTAAGGATTATTTTAGCCTTTTATTACAGATAAAGAAAGAAGAAAAACAGTTAAAGCATTTAAAATGTTAAAATTAAAGCCATATTTAATACTTCACAACATCCCTTGTTCCCTTTAGCTGGAAAGAATCCTAAAAGGAAAAAAAACATATTTGGCACTCTCTGTTAGATGATTTAAAGATGGTGGTAATTGTCCTTTGGGGGGAAAAGAAGTAGTTAATTCAGATGAGTTGGAGTCGTTGCTGCTGCTGTTAAAGTCCAATCCCGTTTTATCGCAGGTGGCATTTGGGATTCAGCTGGAGCTGATGGGGTCAGCTGATGTCATCTGGATCCTTCTCTCTGGCCTGATCTGGTCAGGTCATTGCTTAGGATTAGGACAAAGAAGGTCCAGGAGATGGTGGGGCGTGGCAGCCATGATAGTGAAGCTCACTCCTGTAGTCAATATCTGTTCTTCTCATTTTCCCCCCAAAGTCTCTTTCTTTAAGGATTCACAAAGAGAGAGATGGGTGAAATAACCCATCCCCTCTTTATTTTATCCACCAATTAGGCCTAATATCCTGCACACCAATCCTCTCCAGTTCTACATCTTCTGTTTTTACCAAGCATGATTTTAATACAGTTCTTGAACCGTATCAGTAGGCCCTTTTGTTTAACCTAATTTAGCCTGTTTGGTTCTATTGCACCTGTTTATAACATTAACCATCATAGGCACAGACTTCTCCTCTGCCTCGTGGGTGCTCGACCTTCGCCCCCAGCCTCATCCCTGCACCACCTCTTCTCGCCCCTGCACCGCCCTCACCCCACCCTGACTTTTCCCACCCCAGCCCCACCCCCTTCCTGCCTCGCCTCTTCTCAATCTCCTCCTCTGAGCGTGCTGCGTCCCCGCACCTCGCCCTCCCTCCCGGAAAGTCCTAAGCGCCACCAAACAGCCGTTAGGTGGCAGGGGGGGAGGGAAGCGCTGGGAGATGCACTTGGTGGGGGGGGGCAGAAGGAGGCAAGGAGGGGGGAGCTTGGCTGCTGGTGGGTGCGGAGCACCCGCTAATTTTTCCCCTTGGGTGCTCCAGCCCCAGAGCACCCATGGAGTCGGCGCCTATATTCACTATTGAAAGTGACTTCACCTACTTTCCATCAACATTTGTTATTATAGGTTATCAAAACAACTTTCATATACTTTTTACAATTGAGTGTTTAATTAGGGTAAATTTGTAGGCCCAATTATCACAACACGACACTCTTAGTTCAGATTGTTCCTTAAGTGAATTTAGCATAATCTAAAATAAGAAGATCCACACATGGACTTTCACCAAAATAACAAAAAGTGTGAATTTATGTCACTTCTGTGAAAATCTGCATGTAGACTAGCCCACAAAATAACCAGAAATAAGCCTAATTTAAGCAGATATAAGCATCCACAGTCTTTTGCATCTGATTAACTAAACCTTTAATTAAGCCAGTGAAACTAAATATAGACAAGTCCTGAGTGGGGAAGAGCCTACTGTGCATTGATGCCTGGGCTCCAGTGCTGAAAAAAATTTAAGCACAAAAAGCCAACACCACATTTCCTAGAATAGTAGAGAAGTTTCTGCATAGTTATTTTTCAGAACTCACTTAGAAAGAGAGACTATAGTGCAGATGAAGCACTTGAAATAGAGATATCTCATGACCTTTCAGGTTTTAAAAGAATTCAAGAGGGAAAAATGTTGGTCAGGGTGAGAGTAATAGGAAAAATGTCTTGAGAAGTATTTCTGAACAATGTTTACATTTCCACATTAGGTACAACTGAGTGGTACATGGCACTCGTTATTTATTTCAGTTATTCCGAACAAGGCATCATCCTCATTAGGGACAGAGCTTCATCTTTCTTCACTGTGGCAGTAATGAAATAGAAACACTACACCAGATTTGGTCTGTAATGTTTATTCAAAGTAACAACGTACTGCTTTTTCTGATTCCCAATGAGTGACCGAAGATTTTCATCAGAAGTCAGATCCTCAGAAGCGCTGAGCTCTTCTCAAAGGAGGTGAGCATCTTCAAATCCTATAGAAGAGGTGGCTTAATGGCTCAGCACCTAACAGGATTAGGCAGCAGTGAAGAAATAACTTCAGTATCCAAGGGCACAGTGTGAAAGGGTTTCATAACATAAATGAATCTAACTGCATATCCCAGAGGCAGCAAAAGTATGCTATACGTTGAGAAGTTAAAGGAACTGCCTCGCTAAACGTGCTGAACTCATGTGCTGCTATACATTTGTTATTCCTCTCTTGCATGAAAGAAGAGATTTTGAACATAAATGAAAACAATGAAGAAAAGCAAACCCCAGGAATAGGTTAAATATTAAAAGAACACACAAAAAGGAGAGCAGAGAAGTAAATAAATCCTCTACAGAAATTCTGCAGTGAATAATCCCTCAAAAAGTACACTGTTTACTTTTTTTAAAAAATCACCTATTGTGATGATTTTACATAATTTAACAAAATTGCTGATTTTACTGATTTGTAATTCCAGGCCATATCTACAAAACCAAAACAAGTTTCATTTTAAACAGTTCTGAAATTTGTTGTGTCCCAACTGTTATTAGCAGTGTTTCTTCTTGACTTTACGGTCAGAAAAACTATGCTATAACCATGTTAAGTAATCATGTTTTAGCTTACGTAGCCACAAAGTTTCAAACTGTCCCTGATACATGGTGGTTTTTTTCTGGCCACACTGGTAAGGAATCATTATGTTGTAACCTGGTTGGGATACAATCATGTTTCACAATGGACTTAAACGGTCATTTTTGTAGCACCGAGGTTGTTTATAACACAGCTTTAACCATACAGGGAGACTGGTTCCAACACAGTTTCACACAACCTGGTACAAGCATAGTTCCATTTGTTAGCGTACATGGACTTTTACCTTTAGCACTGTCCAGAGACAGTCACTGTCTCATCTATACTACAAAAATAACCATGTTGTGAGACAACCATGCTGTAACTAGGTCACGTGACAGAGGTGAAATTGTAGCATAGACAGACCCCAAATGAGGCTGTAGTTTCAGAAGAACCACAACACAGATATCAGCCATAATATTGACAACGGGGGATGGAGGTGGCAGGGGCTAAATCTGTCTTTAAAAATCAGTTTAATCTAATCTACAACTACAAACACTAAAATGCCTTAATCTTAGTCCTATGATTATTGCATAGTCTCACTATAGGTCATCAGTGAAGGTAGACTACCGAAGATATGGCGCACCACAAAAGTCATTGGCCTCCTAAAGCCTGGAAAGGACCCAAGTCAAGCATCAAGCTATCATCCCATATCATTATTGTCGGTGTGCTTCAAGGCACTGGAGCGCTTGGTCCTACAGCGCATATTACCCGACATGGAGAGAATTTTGAGCCCTGATCAAGACGGCTTTCTCTGAGGCTGTAGCACATGCGACCAAGTACTCGCGCTGACCACATTTGTTGAAAATGGCTTCCAGAGAAACTTGAAAACAGGTGCTGTTTTCATTGATCTAACAGTGATGTGAGATACGGCATGGCACACTGGCCTGCTCGTGAAGGTATCAC
This sequence comes from Dermochelys coriacea, assembly GCF_009764565.3. Lineage (NCBI taxonomy): Eukaryota > Metazoa > Chordata > Testudines > Dermochelyidae > Dermochelys > Dermochelys coriacea. Next base: position 202,682,910 of record NC_050069.1, read on the forward strand.
AGGTCCTGCTACCTTGGGTCAGAGGCGTTGTTGAACTGTTCCTCCATGATAGGCAGTTCAGAGTCCACATGGGGGAGAAGACGAGTGCTTGGAGATGTCAGAACAATGGGTTACCCCAGGGCTCTGTGATTTCTCCAACCCTGTTCAACATTTACACCAGTGACCTGCCAACAACGGAGTCACAAAAGTTCATTTACGCAGATGACATTTGTTGTAGTACCTAGGCCTGAACGTTTCACAAGCTTGATGCCACCTTAAACCGGGACATGATACAGTTAGCTGACTACTGTAAGGCTTGGTGCCTCCAGCCAAGCGTCATAAAAACAGCCTCCAGTTTGTTCCATCTTCATCACGCCAGCGCAACCTGAGAACCAAATGTTTATCTCAATGGTCAGAAGGTGAAGCATGAAGTAGAACCGGTCTATCTAGGTGTAACCTTAGACCGCACACGGAGTTACCATGCCCACCTGAAAAGACAGCAGCTAAAGTTAAGACACACAACAATCTTCTTTGCAAACTGGCATGTTCGTCATGGGGTGCTCATGCTCCAACTTTGCGGATGTCAGCTCTTGCTACCTCGTATTCAGTGGCACAGTCCCGTGCACCAGTTTGGTGTCAATCATCACACACCAAACTGGTATATACACAGTTACATGCCACCATGTGTATAATCTCTGGCATCCTGCATCCGACTCCATGGCTTCCAGTTCTGAGCAATATTGCTCCTCCTAATATCAGACAAGAGGTTGCTTACTAGAGAAAGTACATGCCAACTCAAGCCTGTCACTGCACAATGACCTTTTTAAACCACCAGCCGCACGTTTGTCGTCACGTTGCCCATTATGGTCTCATCTGCCACACCAGGATGTTAGGATGGAAACACTCTGGCGAGAGGAATGGATATCTGTTATAATCCCCAACCTGTCCCTCGTCGCCAACCCCACAATCTGCCCGCCTGGTTTTGACCTGCCCCATCCCAAATGGTCCCTGTTGAACAGGTTCCAGACTGGGCAAGGTCTCTGTGCAGCCAATTAGTATCGCTGGGTTTTTTGTGACAACTCTTTATGCAGCTGTGGCACAACACGGACGATGACACACACTGTTGATGAATGCCTGCTGATTAGGTTCAGTGGTGGCCTAGAAGAATTGCATCACGCCACTGAAGATGCCAACGCTTGGCTAGACAGCTATGCACATGCTAAATAAATAACTATAGGGCAGAGTTAAAGTTGTTTGGTGAACTAATTGTGCGTTTTCATACCATAAAATATCTGGATTTCTTTTAAGTTTAACCTTAATTCTGGATTTCCTGGTTTGTAGCACTTGTTTTTAAGATTACTTCTACATCTCTACCTTATTTTACTCTAAATTCCTGATGCATACACCCAACCATAACTCCATCTTAATATAGTTTTTGTCTGGGAATAACAGAACATGTCATATTATGACCTACGGTCTAAGAACATGGATTGCAAATCCAGGAGAAGCTAAATACTTACCTAGTGCATGACTACAGCTGCGACATGGTTCAGTAAGACTGACAATTGTCTGCTGCAAATCTGCCCTGGGAGGAGTAGGAGGTGGGTTAGGGTTTTTCCAGCCATTACATTTGCAAGATTCCTCAGCCTGAAATAAAAATAGACAGTTAATATATCTACCACACAACTAATGTATTTCAGGTTTTCTAGAAATGCACAGAAATAAAGTAGAACTCGTTACTTAAAAGCAGAGTATTCACAGTTATCTGTGGTGGCCCATAACTGCTTCCAGCTAGTCAGAAGATACCAGCTGAGAAAACAGACAAGCACTCCAAACCATGGGCTAACTCCTCTACAGAAGGCCCTCACTCCAACTTTTGTGCAAAAGCAGCATTCATCTATTTGATGTGCTGGCTTCTATCAAGACACTTTTACAATTAAAACAATAAAATAAATAGGTCACCCATCTGGTAGCATCCGCATCACTGCCCTGTCTTCTATCCTGCTGACTAGGAACCATATAACACACCACCATACAACAGACATGTGAAGCAAAACAAAATAAACAATACATCACACAATAGAGATGTCAAAACCACAGGTTTGAGCAAACCACCAAAACGAGGGAATTCCAGAGGCACTGGTTTCTACTAAGGAAATGCTGCTGCTTATCTTGGAAGATTTAGATCCAAATATTAATGGCAAAAGATGCCCAAAAAGAACGAGAAGTACTTGTGGTACCTTAGAGACTAACACATTTATTTGAGCATAACCTTTCATGGGATAAAGCCCACTTCATCAGATGCATGCAGTGGAAAACACAGTAGGAAGATTATATATAAACACACACACACACACACACACACACACACAGAGAGAGAGAACATGAAAATATGGGGGTTGCCATTGAACATTGTTCATTTTCTCTGTATATACATCTTCCTACTGTATTTTCCACTGCATGCATCTGATGAAATGGGCTTTAGCCCACAAAAGCTTATGCTCAAATAAATGTGTTAGTCTCTAAGGTGCCACAAGTACTCCTCGTTCTTTTTGCGGATACAGACTAACACAGCTACCACTCTAAAAGATGCTCAGTAAATCTTAACTAACAGGACTGATAACATGATAAGGCAGGCCGTGGGGCCTCCGGTAGCCAGATTCCAGACATTCAAGGGTGAAGTGGCAATGTTCCACTGGAATGCTAGCACTTGAGAAGCAAAGAACTTGGTACAAGAGCAGCACTGAAGGTTTTTTTGTTTTTTTTTTTCCCTGAGTATCAGCATCAAAGCAATTAAAGACCTTCTGGATTTTCCTAACTGAACTCGTATTCCAATCTGAAGACCCACCTACAAGAAAAGCATCTCCTCTCTGCTCTATATTTAGAGATACTTGTGTACTGCACTGTAACAAGATACACAATCATTTGCTGTTCCAGGTTCTTAGTAATGAAATTACTGCAAAATACTGCATAATACTTAACAGTAACTTAAAAATAAGTGTAGTACTTCAATTTGTGGTGTTAATGTCTATCTTGTGTGTTTCATTATGTTCAGAAAAGGTATGAAAAATAAATATTTAATGTAGCTTATTCCACAAAAACTTCATCGTCTTTTGTTTTGAATTGCCTTATACCTAAGGTACCAGTGCCCAACAGAGGCTGGAGCTTTTCAGGTACCAGAACTGAAAATATTAGTCAACTGTGTTGAAATAGTTTTTCAACTCCATCATTTCAAATCATGCAACCTGTGCACTAAGCATTGCAATGCCAGATGCTGCCTCTTTGCTGGACAACACATAACACGTTTACTCTCCATAACGTTTGAACAATTACCATTCACTGGATATATTTGAAAGGGCTCGTGGCACCACCAGTCTATCCCTGTGATACCATATGCACGCCAAATGATAGTTTGACTGCACCCAATGTAGTCAGGCACATTAGAAGGGATGCAGAAGGTCCATGCAGCAGCTGAAGTCAACAGGTTGACTTAGAATTACCCCTAGAGGTTCCCAGGAAGCACATAACAGCACACCACCCTTGGAAAGAGGAAGTGTGCTTTTCCCTCCCCTTCCACATGTACATGCTACTGTCAGGGCATGAAATGGTTGGCAGAAACGTGAGCAGCTATCTGCAGCTGAGAGGTGTATCCAGGTAGGGGAGGGAGCCACTAAGCTCCCAGGTAGGATTGTCAGGAGTCCAGTCAAAAAGGGGATCTGGCAGGGGTGCCAGAACGGGGGGCCAATGGGCCATGGCCCCATCACTTAAAAGTATAGCCCTCCCACTTTTTATCAGCCATAAGGGCAAGCGACAGGGTGGAAGGAGGGGAGAGGAGCGAGTGGGGGGTGCAGCCTTGGGGGAAGGGGTGGCACCGGGGTGCATCCTCGCAGGAAGAGGCAGCACGGGGGTAAGGCCAATTTGGGCACCAGTGGCCCCTTCAATTTTAGGGAACTTCCACCGCTCCTGGACCTGGAAGTGTCCAGTCAGTACCTCTGACCAGACACTAAAAGTCTGGTTATTGGGAGTAACCGCAATCAATCTCCCTGCTGAGAGGGCAGGAAGAGCACCAGCTGCTGCCTGGAGGAGCTTCCCGGCTGCTGATAGAGAGAACTGGCTCTCGGACCCACAGCTCAAGCCTTCGGTGGAGAGGTAGATACTGGCACCACAGCCTGGGGGGATCCTATTCACCCCCCTAGCCTGTGCCCTGATTGCCCCTTCCTCATCCCCTTGCTCTGGGGACCAACCCCCCCACCTTCTGCCCCACCCTAGCCCCTTTTCTAAGCCAAAGCCTGACTGCTGTGCCCCAATTGGGCAGGCAGGCAGGCTCCGCGTCAGCTTCTCCCAGCCTGGGTCTGTAGGTGGCAGGTGAGTCCTGGGGGAGGGAGAAGCAAGCAACTGAGGGAGAGCGGGAGAGGAGTGAGCGGGGGCATGGTTTCGGGGAAGAGGAAGGGCAGGGCCTTAGGAGAAGAGGCAGGGCAGGGGATAGGGGCAGGGATGTCCGGTTTTCAGCTATTGGAAAGTTGGCAACTCTACTCCCAGGAGATGAGTCTGTATGTGGCAAAAGGGAGGATCAGTTCTGGAGGAACTAGGGGCGGGACTTATAGGAACAATTTTTCCAATAATTTTTTTTTTCCAAATAAGCAGCAGTCTGGAGGATTTATGTTAATTCTAGTGAACTTCAGGCTATACTTCTGTGCAGTTTTCTCTAGCATTCTAAGACCTTGTCTACACTACAGGGGGAGATCGATCTAAATTACACAGCTACATGAACAACATAGCTGAAGTAGATGTACTTAGATCTACTTACCGCAGGGTCCACACTATGTGATGTCGACTGGAGACGCTCTCTCGTCGACTTCCCTTGCGCTTCTCGTTCAGGTGGAGTACAGGAGCCAACGGGAGAGCGATTTGTGGTAGATTTAGTGGGATCTTCACTAGACCCGCTAAATCAACCACTGACACATCGATCACCGCACATCGAACCCCTGGTAAGTGTAGACGAGGCCTAAGAAAAATACCTGAATATACACCAGTATCTGGAAGACCACAGATATCCAGCTTATCTGGAGAAGCACTCTTATTTTTCACATGCTGACAAGCATGAGTCCTACTTTTGTTTTAGTCACCCAATGGCTGTGAAACCTGTTTATGTTTAGTTACTAGGAAGAAAAGGCAAAGGTTTGAGTGACGCCTGTGAGCCATGGACACTCGCTGTTGTAAACCTTTCCACCGTTTACAACAGAGTATCTTTTTGAATATGTCTACACTACAACATCAAGTCTCAGAGCCTGGATCAGGTGACTATGGGGTTATAAAATTGCAGAGCAGACATCTGGGCTCAGGCTGGGCCTCGGGCTCTGAGATCCTCCCCCCTTGCAGGGTCTCAGAGGCTGGGCCACAGCCTGAGCCCAAACGCCTACACTGCAACCGGACAGCCCTGCAGTCCAACTCAGCTGACCTGGCCCAGCCACGACTGGGCCATGAGTCTTTTATTGCAGTGTAGACATACCCTTTGAGATTGTTTGATATCATATTTTTTCTTAGGTTGCAGAGCAAGATAAGACCTGATGCCACCCAAATTTCCCACACATGCTTTGTGGGAAAGTCAGTGTTACCATGAAACTGCTAATTTTTGCAATTCCTAATTTATAACTGTAAATGTAGAACCTTAGCATTGCACTAATGCAAGTTATTTGTGAGAGAAAGAAAGAACAGCCTGGACTATAACAAAGTATCATTAAGGAAAATTCCAAAAGATAGTAATAAAGAAGCTCTGAAAAACAGAAACCAGAATATTTTTTAAAAGGGACTTGGATTTGATCCATCCATTTTCTCCCTATGTGTCTGTCAGAACTGGGGTTTTTTTCCACTCATACTCAAGCATGTCTCTAACAAAAGGCAATGTTTAATGCTATAAAAAAGCCACTCAAATATTAAGCTTGTAGCTGCATCAATCATAGCTAATAAAAATAGTAAGAAAAGCTGGGCTAAAGAATTCTAAGACAATTTCCTATGAGCATCAGTGAACATTTCACATAAGCACACAACACAATGTTTACTCCAAATCCTTAAATCCATAAACAGCAAGTAACTATACAAACTTTAGCATCACACGATAATTAACACCAAAGATGCAAACAAACAGATGTATGAATAGTGGTAACAGCTCAGTTAAACTGCCAGATTTAAATATCAACCCTCCCACAGAACATAAAATATGTTCAGTGGCAGATTTTTTCTGCCCTCAATTGTACTTCCTAACCTAGCCAGATCTTTTGAAACAAATGTTCAATTCTTTTGTTCCAATATTCCAGAGATCTCTGCCTCAAACAAACATTAACATTTAAAAACTCAGCATAAAGCACCAGATACAGCATAAAAGCTTGGTCAGCAACACAGCAGCACAACCTGAACAAGGTCCTCTTGATAAATAAGCCTTCATTATGGACCCTGACAGTGCAAATACATTGAATACTCAGTGTGCATTCCTTAGTGGCTTAAATTACATCCCGTTGAGTTGTTTTGAGTCTTCCACCGTGTTTTGTTCTCTCAGTTCTTTCTCTGACCCTCTCATGACAGTTTTTCTTTTTACATGTCACTCATCTGCTTTTTGTTAGAAAGGAAAGTATGAAATTACCTCCTCAAAAACTTAATTTAGCTTCAAAAGCAGTCTTGGGGGGAGCTGTCTGGGGGGAGTATCTGACCTAGTACATCCAGTTCTTGTATTGATTTTCTAGGCCATCTGCAGGGCTTTAATAAAGGACACTTAAGATACTTTCATTTTCCCCTGCCTTACCACAGCCTTCAAGAACTTTGGTTTTGAGCCCCATCCTTCCAACCCAGGGGACATTAACACTGTTCCTTAAATGGCCACAATAGGTAATTTTGTTATCTGAGAAACATCCTCAACCCATGCTGGAAAGATTTGGATTAGTATAAAACTTAGCAATTACAATGGTCTTTACTTGATAAAAGCAATGTAAAAAATACAAACATTTGAATCCTCATGATACCTCGATATTATGTCAGGTTTCAGAGTAGCAGCCGTGTTACTCTGTGTTCGCAAAAAGAAAAGGAGTACTTGTGGCACCTTAGAGACTAATAAATTTATTTGAGCATAAGCTTTCGTGAGCTACAGCTGATTCCGATGAAGTGAGCTATAGCTCACGAAAGCTTATGCTCAAATAAATTTGTTAGTCTCTAAGGTGTCCAAGTACTCCTTCTCTACATTATGGGTAATTAAAGTAAAGTATGTTGTCCAGGAACCAAGAATAACCAAAAACAACTTTTACATTTAATATTATTTGCTGTCCAACAGACAAACGGCTGACCTGCACTTTAGAACCTTGTACATTGACACTATGTCCAAAATGAGTCTGAAAATAGCATGCTTCAGATACTCTATATTAATAGCCCCATGGTTGTTTGTTTTAGTTGTGGAATTACAATGTTAAGATTATAAAATGAAGCATTCAAAAGTCAGGAAATGACAAACTTAAGGTTGCACATGCAACCTGTCATCTAAGGTTCTAAAAATGCTTAAAGAAGATTAAAGAGTGATGTTTCACAATACCTCACATGCTAAGAAATAGTATCCCCATTTTAAAGATGGGGAAATGAACACAGAAAGGTACACATTCTGAGCTAGATTAGCTGTAAATTAAAGGACCCTAGGACTCTGAGAATTAGCTCTTTGAGCTAGGCATTGTACTTGGCTCTTTTTGAAGGACTGACCTATTTAGTAATTAAAGGGGAAGTAGGATGTAATAGGTTAATTGCTAAATTCCAGGGAGTGGAAAAAAAAACCCTTACACAAGATTATCTTTCCTTCAGATTTAGAAAGAAAAGTTATACACGTCTGTTTAGGGTGTCTAAATTTAGCAGTCAGCTCTCCCCAGCAAGCAGTAACCTCAAATCTATGATAAACTCTTACACAAGAAGCTTCATGAGGACGAAAACAAAAATGTTGATAACTTTGTAAAAGTTATTCCTAATTGTTCCTACTCAAATTTCAAGTATCCTCCATAAAAATATATCACATTGAGAAGAATCACAGAGATATTAAGTGGGGAATAGATCCATTTGACTAAAGTATTCTGTAGAGCCCTTAGATTTCTGAGGACAAATTTTAGAATATGATTTATTCCTATTTTGTTGTTACTTTTATAGGAGCTGTAGGCTAATATGGAGCTGTTTCCCCCATTCCCCAATGCACATGTAAGTCAGTGGCTGATTTTTTATTTACTTTAATGGAAGTTGGATTGGGCCCAAAAACCTCGTTGGACAGGTTTGCCCCAGCTTTTAAACTGATATTGAGAAAGCAGTAAACATCTGAGTCTACGGAACTATACATAGTCCAGAGAACAACTCTAACCCTTTTTCACACGCTAATTTATCATTCAGACAAGCTTCCAAAAGTTATACTTCCAGAGTACAAAGCTAAGCAAAAGGTAGGACAGTCAAGGGTCATCTCAGTCAGTCCTATAAAGCAGGTAACATTAACTAAGACAGAAATATTACACTAAATAGATGCGTCATTAGCTCCTACTTTCACATGAAAAGGGACTCCACCTGAGCACACGGGTCCATCCTCACTGAGCTCACGCAGGATCTGAACATTACAGAAGTAGTGTACAACTAGAACCTGATGAGAAGCAATGTGGTCCAGCGGATAGATCACTGAGCTGGGGCTCAGGGGAGCTGGGTTCTACTCTGGCTCTAATTTTCTTGTGACACACTTCACCTCTTCATTCCCCCTCCAACATTTTGTCTATCTCATTTATTTAGACTAAGCTCTTCAGGGCAGGGACTGTTTCCTACTATGGCCTGGTCTGAGCTTAAAATTTAGGGTAACATATCTAAGATACTCAGGGATGTGAAAAATCACACACCTGAGCCTCACAGCTAAACCAATCCAATCCCCAGTGTAGACACAGCCTGGAAAAATGTTTTTGTCAACCTAGCTACTGTCACTTTAGAAGGTGGTGTTCTTACAGCAATGGAAAAACCCTTTCTGTCACTACAGGCTGCATTTACACTAACGTACTGCTTTAATACCCACGGTGCATACATGACCTAAGTGTTTGTACAGTGGCAAACTCCATGGGGCTCCAGTCGCAGTTGTAACCTCTAGGAACTACATATAAATAATCCTGTTTTAATATATAGAAATTGTAAGAGTACAAAAATAGTACATACTTAAAAGACATTTATAGAACTCCCAATGAGACTTGGTTTACATCACATGAAAGAACACGTATAAAAAGCCAATGATTTTTCCTCCTCCAATCTTCACTAAATGCATTTATGAGTGTAAATCACACAGTGCCATTTTCATACCAATGATTGCCAAGCTTGCATTCAAATGCTCAAATCGCATGCTGGGCAAAATAAATATTTATGAATTCATTCATATTTATAATAGTATCCATTTCAATGCACTACAAAGCATATCAATATGAAGGGGGGGGTTAATTCATTTTAATTGTATACTATTTTGCCTATCTAAAGTAAACTGTGCACTTTAACTTGAGGTTTTAGAGAGCTTTTTTAAAAAGTATGTCACATAGAAAAGTATATTAAAATTAATGAAGACAGTTTTTGTAAAAAACACTTGTAGTGCTGAATATAAGGTTATTTTTATCATCTTGTTTTCTTGTGAAAGTGCTTTGTCTTTCCTATGCTCTGCCTCTCCTTTGTATCCTCCTTAAGGGATAGTCCTATAAGATCTTTCCTTTTTTCTCTCCACCAAAGGACCTGTACACAGCATCACAGACACGCTCCCTGCAGAGTTTGCCAGTGCCTCTCAAAGATGAGCCAGAGGGCATAATTAGAGAGCAATAGCAGTAAGGTATGAACAACCTACTTCCAAAGGAGCAAAGGGTGGAAGTAGAGCATTGTGGAAGTCTTATATCTGGCATAGCAACATTTGCTACCAGATAGGCCCACACTCTAGTCTTCCTCCATTCAGTGTTCTCACTTTTTCTGATCCTTCCTGTGTTGTCATGTCTCTTCAGAGCTAATCAATGTTCTCTCTTCCTTTGCTACTTACAGCGCCTCAAAGGTTAAGATTCTAATAAATTCCATCTTGCTGACTGCTGTGATGCACACTGGAGTGGGAGAGGAGAAAAATACAAGGACTAGAGAATGCCAAACATGCTGAGTGACAGGCACATTCCCTGCACTCTCTAAGGTGAACAACTATACATAGATTTACTCTTTTGTTACAGGATTCACATATGTTTACTGCATGAATGGGAACACTAATTACATACTTCAGTTATCTGAGAGCTTGTGAAATCAAACACAAAAATGAATCAAAATTTGAGACATAAAGCATGAAAATTCAAAGTTAACCTCTTCACTGTTGCAACCTCCTGCAAATATTATTTCTTTTATAGCCCCATCACTATGGTACCTGAACACCTGCCAAATATTTAGAAATAGCATCTCTCCCTTTCTTCCTTCCCTCCCAGCCTAAAGGAGAAAAAGCTTGATTCCTTCATAGGAAAGGTATCATTTGTTTGCTTGCTTATGTTTGTGGGTAGGAGAAGTGTCGTGTCAACAAATTATTCAGGGAGAGCTAAATCAAAGAAATTCATTTCACATTTAATTCTGAAAGTGTTCATTTTTATGGGATTGAGTTCCATCAATTTCAGCTCCCATGAAGGTTCCATCTCCTGCAGTCAGAAGCCTCTGGCTCCTACTGCCAGTCAAAACTTTCACTGTTCTGGTGAAACGTAGGTGTTTTGAACGGTCACAGCTATAGAAGAATCAATCTCTCAGGTAACTAGAGCCAATCTCACTGAGGCTTTAACTAGACATGCTGCTCTTTTAAACTCTACTTGACCTTTGCAATAAGGCTGTCTGCTTTATAACTGATCTACGGTTTCTCAGTTTTCTTCTTCACCTCAACACTTCTAGTAATGCTTTTCAGTACTGAAAATAATTTACATGAGCTAACTGCTCATCAAAGGTGCTGGATTAATGACCCCAGAGACTAACATAGCCTATTTCCCCATAGAAGCAAAGGCAATGGCAACATCAACTTCCCCAATTTGCCTAAATCATGACCAGTAGGGATAAGCTTGTGGGAGTTAAGAGGCTGCACTCACTCCTTTGCTTCTCTGCCAAGACTGCAGAGGAGAGTGCCAATTCTAGCAGTGGCTTTTGTGATGCCAACAGCCCCCCCACTGGGAACCAAGCTAAAACCATCAAACAGCCATCATTGCTCCCTGGGTAACAAGTGTTTTTAAAAAAAGAAAAGGAGGACTTGTGGCACCTTAGAGACTAACAAATTTATTTGAGCATAAGCTTTCGTGAGCTACAGCTCACTTCATCGGATGCTTTTTAAAAGATTAATAAAATCAAGAGCTTCAAGACCCAGTCTCTAATAGTGTTTGAATGAATGTGCACAGCCTGGACTCTTTCCTCTAGAAAAGAAGGAGAAGAACGGAAAGGAACTTTAGGATGAGCCCTGGGAAAGCTCCTCCACCACTGGCTGCTGGACTCTGACCTCCTCACATTACTGATAATCCAGTAATACAATGTTTTTGTCAGCCAGAGGCCGCAGAAGCAACAAGGCGAAGTCCCCGCCTCCTTCAGCTGTCATCCTGTCAAAACAAAGGCGCTGCTGCCAAGCTCAGGGCCCCGGCGGCCAGGAGTGCAGCTGCAAATCCCAACTCCCACCCTGGCCCTGCACCCGTCTCCCCCGTGCAGGGGCCACTGCAGGCATCGGGCTCTGCCAGGCAGCGTCTTGCAAACATGGGGGGGAGGACAACGAGGGCGGGGGCTTAAAATAACAAGGCAACAGCGTTCAAAGCTGGGGCTTGTCCCGCTGCCAAATCCTGTGTTTACAAGGCAAGCAGCTGCAGCAGCATTTCACCAAACAAACAGTAATGACAGGGGCTGGTGTGTGCTGCTGACCTAAATCGCCTTCCCGACAGATACGTGCACTGATTTCCGCACACATACCTTTAGACACCCCTACCCCATCAACCACTATTTCTGCAGAAACGGGCAATATTCTCCGGTGTCCCGCCCCCACCCTCCTACGGCCAAGTTCCCTCTTCCTGCTGTTCAGGAGAAAGGGAGGGGCTCTCCCCTCGGTCTGATCTTCCGTGCAGATGTCACAACAACAACCCACAAAGTGCAGGGGGCACGGGGGTCTGCAAACGGGGGGGGGGGCCGCACGGGGGCTCTTCCAGGGGGTGAAGGTGGCAGAGAGGGGGGTGCCCGGGATTGTTGCAGGAGATGAAGGTGGCCAAGAGGTGGAGGGGGAGGGGGAGTGTCGTGGGAGGGAAGAGATCGCACAGAGGCAAAAGGGGCTCGTTGCAAAAAGGGTGCAATGGCAGGGAGGGGTTTGCGGGGGGCGAGTGGGCAGGAGGGGGTTGCCGCAGGGGAGTGGCAGGCGGGGGTGTGTCTGTGACCGGGGTTGTTACAGGGGGGTGAAGGTGGCAGGGAGGGGTTTGCAAAAGGGAGAAGAGGGCAGGAAGGAGATGGGGGGGGCGGGTTGGTCCGAGGGCAGGGGGTGAAGGTGACCGGGGCGGGGCGGAGGCTGCCCAGAGGCAAAAGGTGGCAGGACGGGTTGGTTACTGCGGGGGGTGCACAGGGGAGAAGGTACCTGGCCGGTGCGTGTTGGAGGGGGTGGCAAGCTGGGGGATGGGAGTGCTGGGGGGGGGGGGTTGCTCCCACATCCACCATTCCCCAGCTCCATTTTAGGGGCCTCCCTTTTTGCTCCTGGTTTCAAACCAAAGCCAAACAACCAGGGCGCAGCCGCTTCCGCGCTCCCCAGGCGGCAGGGGCCGGAGCCCGGCGCCGCCCCCAGGCCAGGGACCGGACCTGGCCAGCCCCCCGCCGCTCGGCTCGGTACCTTGCAGGCGGAGTAGACGCCCAGCTTCTCCAGCTTCCTGGCCCGCGGAGCGGAGCGCAGCTGCGCCTTCTTCCCCGCGCTGCGGCCCGAGCCGGGCTCCCCGCTGCCCCCGGGGCTCTCGGCGGCGGCGGCGGCACGGGCCGGCCCGCAGGCAGCCAGCCCCCCCGCGGCCGGGGAGCCCTGCTGCAGCCCCCCGGCCCCGCCGCCTCCTGCCGCTCCCGCCCCGGCCCCGGCCCCGCCAGCCTCGGCCATGCCGCCGCCGTCTCCGGCCCGGAACCCGGCAGGAGCCGCCCGTCCGGCAGCTCCCTCCGTGCCCGGCTCGGTGCGCCGAGCGCTAGACCCTCCCCTTCCCCGCCGGCTGCTCCCCGGGGGAGGGACCGGCCGCGCCGCGGGCGGCCCCTCTGGAGCCGGGAGGCGGGGAGCGGCGGCGGCAGCCCGGTATTGCCGGGAGGGCCGCCCCTAGTGCTCCCGGCTCCGGACCTCCCAGCCCACGGGGCTCCCCCAGCTCTAGGAGGGAGGCACCGACCTGTTAGCGGGAGGGGGGAGGGCCCTTGCCCAGCCCGCCGGGAGCATCGCCGGCCGCTCGGTCCGGCTGTCTGCGGCCGCCCAGCGCTCCCAGCCCCGGGCGCCGGGCACAAGCAGGGTGCGTGCGGTAGCGGCTTTGCTGGCTGCCCTCCCCCCAGAACAAACCGCACGGCCCAAACCCGGCCTGAGGGGAGACTGAAGCTTGCTGCTGCTGCTGCTGCTGCAGTGTATTTCTTGCATCGCAAAGAAAGTCTAAAGGAAGGGAAGCGTCGTCCCCCGCCCTCCTGCTAGCGGCCACGCTCCCGGTCTCACGCGCTCCCTTTCAATTCACCAACACCCGAGCCTCGCGGGGCAGTCCGCTGCCTCACCCCCCCCTTCACACAGTTAGCAGGTAAACTGGAACTGACACCCTCCAGAGAAAGAGTCCGCGTTTCTTACCCTCCCACAGTGGTTTTCAACCGGGCATCCGCAGACGCTGTCTCCGGGGACCCTGAAAGGTAGTCCTTACCCTACAACAGGGTGGTTCAACCTGTGGTCCGCAGACCAGCGGCGTCTGCACACTACGTCTAAGATTTCCAGCGGGGTTTGCACCTCCATCTGAAATGTTTTAGGGGGTCTGCAAAAGCAAAAAGGTTGAAAACCACTGCCCTGCCAAAACCACTAAGTTCTACTATATGTCTACTTTATGGCTTTCCAATAACAAGATCGGCTACAGTCAATACATACTACTGAACCTCCCACACAAATAGACTGAATCAATACATGTATATATGCTATTTCTAAAACCAGACAAAGCCTCTGTTAAAATAAAGTTAAGATTGAGCGCGTATCTGTAAAATAACAGTAAACCACATCAGAAGCATAATATTGTGATTATCCCCACAACAAGCATCACAAACCCAGGAAATGGAGGATTAAGGTTAAATTTAAAAGAAATGCAAATATTTTAAGGGTTGGAACTACCTAAGCATCCCATGACCTTAACTCTATTAGCTTAACTCTAGCTAATGACACCGTGCAGTAGCCACATAATTGTGACTGGTGCATAAGTGTTTGTACTCCTAGGCTAAATTAAACTAATATTTAGCCAGGCTTGTAAGGCCTTCTGCTCAAGTGGGTAGCATTTCTGTCTATAACATGATACCTTTTGAACACCACATGGACCAATTCCAAGACTTCGGGGAATGTTCTAGGAATGAGTAGGTACTACCTTACTGATTTGGGGGAAAACAAGAAAGGTGAAATATGGGGGACACATGGACATTCTGTCATCTGTATAAGCAGTCACAGCCTCAGGCACCTCTGCAAGTGTCTGTAGATCAAAGAGCTGGTTAACGACAGCCATTAATATCTTCCAGCATAACCATACCCCTAACTCATCCCTGCCCATTCTCAATAGAGTCTGATGTTATGAGTAAGGCTATGAATTTGTCACAGAGGTTGCGGAAGTCATGGAATCCCTGACTTTCAGAGACCTCCCTGACATAGGGGCCCCACAGCAGCCCAGCCACCACCGGCAGCAGGGCACCCCCTAGCTCCCAGCAGCGGGGGATCCCCAGCGACTCCCCAGCCTCGACAGGCAGTGGCCCCCCAGCTCCCATCATCACTGGGGAAATCCTCTGGAGCTCTCCAAGCCCCATGGGCAGCAGGGGAATTTCCCAGAGTGCCCCAGCCACCAGCAGGGTATCCCCTGAATGCCACAGCCTTCATGGGTGGTGAAGGATGCCCTGGAGCGCCCAAGCCCCTGCCAGTGGACCCTGCAGATCCCAGCCCAGCAGTCAAGAGTCCCTCCAAGCTCCCAGCCACTGGGCAGGGGCCTCAGCTCCCTGCTGCTGCAGGCAGTGGTGCAGGGTGCTTGACCCTCCTCTCCCCCCTGCCCCCATTTTGTCAGGGATATTATTAGTAAAAGTCAGGGACAAGCTTCCATGAATTTTTATTCATTGCCTGTGACCTGTCCATGACTTTTACTAAAAATATCCATGACAAAATCAGCCTTATTTATGAGCTAATGTTAAATTTTACGTGTTGAGTTAGGGGGTTGAAACTAATGTGTAAATGCAGAGGCAGTGCTAGCCCATATTCCCCCTCATCCCCCACACAAAACACATACATCTGAACCTCAGAGTTACGACACCTGGGAAATGGAGGTTGTCGGTAACTTTGCACAAAGTACAGTTCAGGCTGCAACTCCAGCAGCTGACACTCCAGGCCAGTCTTCAACAGCAGCTGAGCTCCCGCCTCAGCACTGGCAGCTTCCTTGCAGGCAGCTTCTTTCCCTGGATTGGACTGAGTTTGCAAACTTGTCCCCGTCCCAACGTGTGTGTGTGTGTGAGAGAGAGAGAGAAAAAACAGCGAGTCCCCCACTACGCTGGATCCTGGGGGGAAACAGCGCATCCCCCTTAGGGGAGGGAGGTTAAAGTGGACCTCAGCGCTGCTCCTGCTCTGCCGGCTCCAGCTGCCTTGGGCCAGCAGCCCCAGCATCTTCACCACCAAGCTGTAAGTGGCTGCCCTGCACGTGGGGGTGGGAGCAAGGTAGGGACAGGCAGCCCAGATGTGCCTACCTTTAAGATGCATTACAGGCACAGTACAGGAGTATTTGCTTTTCTTTTTTTTTTTTTTTGGTGCGGGGGAGGGTGTCTCTGTTGCTGATTGGTTACTTCTGGTTTCACATGGTGTCTGGTTAACCAGTCAGTCTGGTGTTTGTATCTTTGAGGTTCTACGGTACTAAAAAAGCTAATAGGGGGGCCTCCTTGAGCTGCTCTGGGCCCTAAGCAATTGCTTAGTCTGATTATGCCTAGTGCTGGCTTGCTGTGAATGTGCTCGTCTCTTAAAATAGATATTGTTAAGGGACCACACCTAAAGCAAGGCCTACTAGAGTTAGTTTGTCCAGAAACTAGCACCGTATGTGTGGAAGGTCCATTGGATATTGGTCTGACTAGGTGAGTGTGTGAAAAACACAATCTGGGGTGCAAACAAGAAACAGGGAGAGACTGAAGCAGAGGAAGCCAAGCAGGATCCCATAAATAGGGCTTGACACTGGCATAAGCCAAGATCAGAGAGCTTTTGGGTCTGGTGCAGTCTAGAGAGGCTTGGTGCTGTAATCAAAGAAGCTATCTTCTGTTTTTGGTTCCTCTTACATTCAAAGAAGCAGGACTTTGTACATTCCTTGTAAAGAAACAAGATTGCATCAAAGAAAATACCAGCTTCCATCCTTGATTTCTACTCCCAGTTGGAATATCCACAGAACCTCAAACTTTGACTAGCTGCTAATGTCAAAAAGATGTAACACTAACATGTTGGCCCCATGAATGACTTATCTTTCAGACAAGAAGACGACATATAATAATGGGATGGGGGCATGCACAAAGCCCCTGGCATTGGGGTAAATGGGGGATCCTGGTATGGGGGAGGGGCAAATAGAGGGCAGAGAGACCTTGGCATGGGGGATGGGGCCACACAGAGCTACTGGCATGGCGAGGAGAGGCAATGGGGATGCACACATAATTGCTGGCATGGCGGAAGAATGAGTGACCCTGGTACAGGAGGACTGGGAATGGGGGTACACAGAATCCCTAGCATAGGGAGATTGGGGAACTCTAGCATATGGGAGAAGGGGGAAAGTGGAATATGGGTAGAAGAGGGAATGGGGGTGAACCCCTGGGGTTGAGGTAGAGAATCCGGGGCCCTGGTATAAGGGAAGCAGTGGGGACACAAAGCCCAAGGCGTGAGGGTTGGGATGGTGGCGGTAGGGTGGTGAGGCGGGGTTGCAAGGAGTCCCTACAATAGAGTGGGATGGAAGGGTGATATACAGGGAGCTTGTAGGAGGAACGGAGGGATAAAGTGTGCAATGAAGTCAGCCTACACAATCTACTACAGTTACATCTACACTACGAACCTTACAGAGGCACAGCTTTACTGCTGCAGCTGTGCCGCTGTAAGGTCTCCCATGTAGCTGCTCTATGCCAGTGGGAGAGAGCTCTCCTGCTGGCATAATTAAACCGCCCCCCAACAAGTGGTGGTAGCTATGTGAGCGGGAGAGCTTCTCCCTCAGATATAGCACTGTCCACACCAGCTCTTTTGTTCATGAAACTTATGTCAGTCAGGGGTTTCTGTGCTGTTTCCCTACAAAAAGTGCTAGTGTAGACAAAGCCTAAGTGTAATTCCAAAAAACAACTTCTAGGGGACTTCTAGTTAAAGGCATATTAGGTTGTTTTTTTTTTCCTTTCTCATGGTGTCACTACAGGGCAGAGTTAAGGTTGTTTGGCTGCCTTAACTATGTATTTTCAGACCTTAACGTGTCTGGATTTCTTTTATGAC
This sequence comes from Dermochelys coriacea, assembly GCF_009764565.3. NCBI lineage: Eukaryota > Metazoa > Chordata > Testudines > Dermochelyidae > Dermochelys > Dermochelys coriacea. The sequence continues at coordinate 202,700,602 of NC_050069.1, forward strand.
TTGTTTGAAAAATAAAATGTCAAAAGTAGCCAATGCATGAAATATCAATCAGTGTTCACTATATGGGAAGTTTGAAGAGTCTGTTTATTAAGATCATTCCATATCCCAAACCAACCAACCAACCAACCTAAAAAAGCAAACACAAAACCACCAACAACAAAAAACAAGCAGCTTGACACTAGATGCTAAATTTCATAATAGACCTATTTTTAATTACATTTTAACTCAAAACTAATTAAATGATTTACTTGTGAATTCTCAGAATATTCATTCTGTGTCCAAATAGTGATTTTGGACAGGATATGCTGTACTCTTCATACAACGCAAAGTGGTTGAAACCCAGCTTCACTTGCAAACTCAACTCAGCTCTGAGGAACCAAAAACGGCAGTTCCATAATAACAAAATCACAATGTAAAAGGTTGGAGTTAAGGTTGTGGGCATTTAAGTGTTTTGGGTTTTTTTCAATTCCTCAATGTGTGCACTGAAGGCAATAGCACTGGTGCACAGTGAATTCCAGGGTGATGTACAACTGCTATAGTGGTATGGGTCTACTTGTTTGGACTCGGCACTTGTTGGTTCAGGGCCTAACTGGTTATTACACAGGGTAAAGTAAAACTGTCTATGCACAAAATGTACAAAATAAACAAAGGGGAAAATTCCAACTTTTTTCAATTCTAGTAAATATAAATGATACTTGTAACTATAAGTGGTACAACATATTCTGACAAGTTTGTGATATTCAAGTTAGCAGTGTCCTATTAAAATGGCTGGTGACATCCTTTTAAGACAGACTGTCCCGGTGGCCTAGTCATTCAGTACCACGTAATACAGAATACCAATAGATAATGTGGACATCAGTTAAAGTTGTTTGTAGAAATTGAACCTCACATTAGCTTACAAATTTAGTCCTTTTAAAAATACAATTGTTATAATTTTAGTGTTTTATTTCTTTGATGGATTAAACATAATAATAATTCTTATCTACCGTATGTTATAAACACCACATTAGATCATTCAAAGATCATTTTTAAGCGCATTTACTTTTGTCTATTTTTTGTTTTCCTCTCAACTACATTTGTCAATTTCACTTTAAGGTTCTCTACTGCATGGTTTAAGTTGCAAACACTATAGTGAAATGTTTATTTCTTAAAAATTAATCTTTTTCCATTGGACTCTTAACATTCCTGAGCACATTTCTCTTGGATTTAGGCTTTGTTGAAGTGCCTTTTTTCCCCTCAAATATGAGCTTCTCTTCAAGATCAGTCATCTTTAGTTTACGCTCAGTCTGCAAATTGAGGTTGAAAAGTGCATTGTGTGGCCCAATCCTGCAAACATATATGCACTTAACTTTACACACGTGAGTAGTCTCACTGATTTCAACAGGACTACTCGTGCATAAAGTTAAGCACGTGTTCAAACACTTGCAGGCTCACGGCCTATGTGAATAACTGCTTCAGTCTATCCTCCAAGGTCTTAAAAAGCCTTCAGTGATTCTATTTCCATTTAAAATAAAAGCAAAGATGAAAAATGTTATGAGACACTGCTTTTTATGACAGGTTTCAGAGTAGCAGCCGTGTTAGTCTGTATTCGCAAAAAGAAAAGGAGTACTTGTGGCACCTTAGAGACTAACAAATTTATTAGAGCATAAGCTTTCGTGAGCTACAGCTCACTTAGTTGTTAATTTGTCTAGCATGGTTTATATTCTGTATATGACATTCATGTAAGCTTTGTGAAGGGAAAATGAGTTATGTTTCAATGTCATAAGTAAATAAAATAGGATAGGATATTAGGTATTATGGTTTGAAATAACACTTTTATTGTTCTTCCTTCTTCTATCCATAAGAGTCTGGTTATCTTACAGCACCCATATCTTTTAACTTTATTGCTTAATAGACAATGCAAACAATAAATTTAGCAGCCTGTGGTTAAGGAGACAGTTACTATGGTAACAGTTGCAAACACCAGTGTCACTACAAATGCAGAAGTACTACTTAGTGTTACAGAGAGGAATGGCTGCAAAAGAAAACACTTTTTAGCAGTAATAGGTAAGCTTTATAATTTTTCATTCAATAACAAAAACAGGAAATGTGGTATTATATTCCTTATCCTCATTCAAATCCTCTGCTAAAATATTCAGTAAATAAATCAAAGCCTGACACAAATTTGTATTAAACTGCATTGGTGACAGTCAACATATGCCCACCTGTCTCCATCCACTACATTGGCACCTGTAAAATATAAGGGTGATTCACTTCTTGGAAACATTGGGCTAGATCTTCAGCTGGTGTTACTTGTCATAACTCCGATGAAGTCAGTATTGCTATGATATTATGAAGTTCCCTGTTTAGTGTGTCCCACTGATACTCTGGTATCAAGTGTGCTTAATTTATAAGGACAAAAATAGCTGTTCTAACTGAACTTCATAAACTCAATTTGGGGATTGTAAATCAAACTAGTTAATTGAGTCATACTTTCCAAGCCTAGAATCATAGAAATGTACGACCGGAAGGGACCTCAATAGGTCACCTAGTCCAGTCCCTTGCACTGAGGCAGGACAAAGAAGGGACCATTGTGATCATCTAGTCTGGCCTCATGTGTAACACAGGCCATAGAATTTCCCCAGAATAATTCATGGAGCAGAGCTTTTAGAAACACATCCTATCTTGATTTAAAAATTGTCAGTGATGGAGAATTTGCCATGACCCTTGGTAAATTCCAATGATTAATTACTCTCACCATTAACATTTTATGCCTTATTTCCAGGCTGAATTTGTCTAGCTTCAACTTCCAGCCACTGGACTGTGTTCTACCTTTCTCTGCTAGACTGAAGAGCACATTATTAAATATTTGTTTCCTGTGTAGGTACTTATCTACCGTAATCAAGTCACCCCTTAACCTTTTCTAAATAGATTGAGCTTCTGGGTCTATCACTATAAGGCATGTTTTTTAATCCTGTAATCATTCTTGTGGCTCTTTTCTCTTTACCAACATCCTTCTTCAAATGTGGACAGCAGAGCTGGACACACTATTCTAGCAGCGGTCACACCAGTGCCAAATACAGAGGTAAAATAACATCTCTATCCCTACTTGAGATTCCCCCGTTCATGCAACCAAGGATTGCATCAGACCTTTTTGGTCACAGTGCCGCACTGGGAGCTCATGTTCAGCTGATTAGTCACTACAGCACCCACATCTTTTTCAGAGTCACCATTTCCTAGGATAGAGGCCCCCATCATATAAATATGGCTTGAGTTCTTTGTTCCGAGATGTATACATTTACATTTAGCCCTTTTAAAAGGCACATTGTTTGCTTGTGCCCAGCTTACCAAAAGATCTGGATCCCTCTGTATCAGTGACCTGTCCCCCTTATTATACACCACTCTCCCAAATTGTGTGTCATCTGCAAACCTTATCAGTGAGGATTGTATGTTTTCTTCCAAGCCATTAATCAAAAACAATACCATAGGGCCAAGAACCAATCCCTGCGGAACCCCACAGAGGCTTCTTTCCTTCTTATTCATCATCAATAATAAAGACGCTACAAGGTAAATTATACCCCAAGTAACATCTGTGAAACCCCACTGTCTTCAAATTCTGCCCTCAGTGACTCTTCACTTGGTTTACCTAGGTATGACTAATTGGCACTAACCAGAAATTAGTGAGCAATTCTATTGATGATACGCAGAAAGGAGTTGAATCCAGCTCATTCGCTTCTAGCTATAATTCTTATCCTACAAACACAAGCATATATATAACTTTACTCATGTGGATAGCTCCATTGACCCCCATGAGGCCACATGTATGCATTAAGTTAAGCATGTGTGTAAGCATTTGAAGTACCAGGGCTTATGTTAGTCTTGCAGAGCTAGCGGAAGTAAAAAGCACTTATTTTTGTCACTCATGTAGGAAGGTAAGACTCTGAATAGACCCAGGGATCAGATCTGAAGAGCAGGAATGTTGCATAGTCACTTGTGAGAAGAGAACCCCCTTTTTTCAACTGCTTGCCCTGCCTAGGAGCTCAAGTTGATAATAAGAGCTGGAGATATTTTTATTTACTGACCTTCCTGATAGATTTGCTTTTTCCCAAATACACTAAATTTTTAAAGTAAAAACTGATAAATGGAAGAGTGAGAGAAAGGATCATTACAATATTCCTTGGCTATTTTAAGGAGTACTTGTGGCACCTTAGAGACTAACAAATTTATTAGAGCATAAGCTTTCGTGAGCTACAGCTCACTTCATCGGATGCATTTGAGCTGTAGCTCACGAAAGCTTATGCTCTAATAAATTTGTTAGTCTCTAAGGTGCCACAAGTACTCCTTTTCTTTTTGCGAATACAGACTAACACGGCTGCTACTCTGAAACCTTGGCTATTTTAGTAACACAAACTACAGGGAAATTATATAGTTTGTATTCAATGCTAACGCAGAACACTATCTATTGACTTCAGTAAGAGTTTTGACTTAGCAAAAATGAACTAAGTGCTTTAGCAGTTGGCCATAGAAGCACAGGATACTATGCTACTCTCACCTACAAACTGCTGAGCACCTTATAAAATCAGTGACTGTGTACAGGTGTTAAGTTCAGAAGCTCATTTTAGGAGCTATTTAGCTACACAAAATGAGAATTTAAAGACATGGTCAATGTCTTACTATGTATAGGCCTCTATTGTATTATTTTACAGGATTTTAAAGATGGTAGGCTGCCCCATGCATTGTTTTGCCCTTCCCCTTTCTCCCCCTACTACTCCTCCCGTTGTATCCTGCCCACTCCACTGCCCTTGTCTCTCCCCTTCCTGCCACTACTATTTTATGAAAAGCTCATTGTTAGGTGGTAGCATTGTCAGAGTTCCCATCTTCTTCACCTGCTGCTGCTGTGAACAGCTCGTGGTTGGCTAGACCTCTGAAGTGTCCTGCATCATCCTACTTCTCAGAACTTTTCCTGGCCCTATCTCAACAGGCTACTTGTCAGCACTGATGTTTTTCTTTCTTAATATCGCCCAGAATATACTACCACCTACGCAGGTCCATGGGGGCTAGTGATGGTGGGAGGGTTAGTATATCCTGACCACTGGTATTTTACCAGGGTCAGTTAACGGGGAGCACTGTTCTAGTGCTGCTTCTATTGCTGCCAGCATTGGAGCTGCACTGTTGGTATTACAGTGCTGTGAGAGAAAGCAAAACGCTAAGGAAGACACAGCCACTTACTTCCGTCAGGTGCATGCAGCTACCTTAGGAAAACTTTTATGCCTTTTTCTGCAACTGTCCAGGAAAAGGCTTAGAGGTTTTACTGTTGTGGCCACCTCATACCAATGGTGTACACGTCCTTCTGATATGCTTCAATATTTATGGATCAAATTAACACCACTGCAACCTGCACTGGTGCAAGCTGCAGCAGCGCAGTGCATACCTACAAAGCATTCTGTTTTGAGTGCAAAGAGTGCACCATGTCCATGGCATAGCTGTTACTGCAAGGATTACAGGTTTGTAGGTTGTTGCACCTAACCTACAATGGGCAGCACAGCTCCCTGAAGCAGATGCATAATATCTATAATACATAAGTGTACATTTGCAGCACTTTTGGTTGTTTCCATTGCCCACTTTGAATGGATCTGCTCTTCACTGAGAACTGCATGTCTGTCCTAAGGGACTGAGATGACACCCTTTTACACCCTCACACTTGCAAATGATGGTGGAAACTTAGTTGCAAGCCCTGAATTTGCTGCCATAAAGATAATGGCATGAAGTCTCAGGCAATATTATGCTGAGCACCATCAGCATTGAGTGTCTATTCTCATGGAGGGAAGTAAGGAGCTTAGTTATGTTCATTCATTTATTCTATAAATTATTCTAATTATGTTTGTATTTTCTTCTTTTGCTTTGTAGTTAGACTAACAGCTTCCATCTCTTGTGTTTATCTCTAGGATCCAGAAATGGGAGTGGTCTGGGCCCAAGTTCCTCTAGGCCCTCCCCATCCATGTGGCCAGCCAAATTCCCTTCCCCCCTTCCCATATGTCCTGCAGTGGGGGCCCAGTGGGGCTGTATCATTGCTCTGGGATATACCATGGGTGGGTGCTAGAGCATTATGGTAAGATATGTTGATTCACAGTGTAGTGTTCCTGTCCAGCCCCTAATTAATGTCCCTTTTGCTATAGTCCCTTTTTCAGATGCTCTGAGGCTGTGCATGGCCTCTGAGTCCACCCCCCAATGACATAAGTGCCCTGGTAGAAGGTTTATGATGTGACTACTGTGCTGGCTAACAAGGGAGTTTCGTCTTTCAGGTGGAGTTTTTATATAGATTTTAGAAGTATTCAATACAGCTTATATAAATTTTATTTTACAGTAAACTTGTGGGCCTCTGATGCTGCTTTTGTAGTTGGGTTTTGGGGTAAGGGTCTGGGTAGTGCTGAGACCAGATAAATATTGCCTTGAGTGCTCTTGGGCCTGCATGCAGCTGGTAAGGAGATATCTTGACAAGTGACAGAGCCATGCTCTGGGCAGTCAGAGCCGTCACTGAGCGGTAGGGCCGGAGCATTGTGGAATTGCACTAAGGGACCAATTGCACCATTGCAGCCACTATGCCAGCCCTTGTGGTCTACACCGGCACTACACTGGAGCAGGGAGACAGAGCTTATTGATGATCAGAGGAAGAGCTGTACCTGTAATGCTGCGAATACTAGTTCCCATTGGAAGCATTTGTGTGGCTGCCAGGTGTGTGACATGCCTGCTAGACGGTTGTAATGGTAGTGGGAACATCAACATTCTCTAGTGCAAGCAATTCCCTTTTGAGCTACCTCCAACCTGTCCATGTATTACATGTGGAGGGAACAGAGCACAAGTCAGAAGGAGAGGAGAAGAACTGACAGCATAGAGAGATAGTATGAGCAGCATTTCCACACCATTGGCAAGGAGGGACTGATAGGGATAAGCAAGCTTGGGGAAGAAATGTGGGACAGAGAAGGAATGGATGATTGAGAAAGAAGGGAGGAGAGAGGGAGACAGGAGGGAAGGGAAGGAGATGAAAAACAATAGGAGGGTATGAATGATCCTTGTTCAGGGAGAATTTCCCAAACTGTGGCCTTTGGAGGATGAAAAATGTGTTGTTGGGTGATATTATGATGACATTTTCAGGGATACTATGACCTCAGAGACACATCATCTTTTCCTTCTCCTCCTCCTCCTCCCCTTCTTCCTATATGTGCTAGACTGCAAAGGTAAGTCAGCCAACCACCTTTGCTGCATCCATATTATTATTATTTGTAGTAGTGATTACCTTGTAGTGCCCACAAGTACAGGAGGGGTTTCAGAGAAAGCTCAAGGAAGAAGGTCTGGTGCCCCAAAGAGTTTACAGTTGAGGTGATGGCTATGATAGGTAAGTGAGGAAGGAGCACATTCTGGAGAAGGGAGAGGAATGACGTGGGTAAGGAAAGCAGTTTACAGGGCTCTTTCATTTGGATATTGCATTCTTAATGGCTACACAAAAGGTAACATTTGTACATTTTACTTTTCATTACACATCAGATTTTTGATGCTCAGTTTAATTAGTGGCAGGTACACAAATTACAAACCATGTGATTGAAATGTCACCTCACTAGACTGCATTATAGCCAAACTGTAGCAGTAGCAGATACAGACTAACTATATGCTTTACCCATATTGACCAGATCAGAGTGCAAAAGCAGTAAACCAATGCCCAGAACTAAAATTTTTACTGAGATTGTGGTGCATTGTGCAATATTAGCCCGTGGCCCACAATCCTATGGCCTGATAGCCTGCAACACTTACATGGGTAAGTTGCTTTGCTCACATGAGTAGTCCTACAGAAGCCAAGTAGCCTACATTTTATAGTAGTAACATTTTAACCAAGATTTAATGCATGGGCTCTCAGATGCAAGCTGCTTAGCAAATATTATATTGTTGGTGCTCTTTTACTGCTCCTTAATAAGGTGACCTGACAGTTTCTTCTCACCATTTTAAGGTGTGGTTTTTCTCTGCTTTATTTTTATGTTTAAACACATCAGCAGTACCTGTCTTGGCTTCTCTTTTCTTGCTGGAGCACTGGAGTTGCACAGGGATATCGCAATAGTCTGGAACCTTAAGTCTTCTCATTCCTCTCCCACTCAATTTAGGGCTCAGAAAGCGGTAACTCAGTTTCAGTATATTATGATATCACTATTTCCCTGCAGTTCTTCCGCCCTCCAGCGGAAATAGGGAAGTCAAGATCTTATATGTCTCCTGGAAAAAACAAGCAGGGGGAAAATGAGTCAATCATAAAGACAGTATAACACCTACCACTGCCATGTGGACACTCTTATTCTGGTATAAGAGTGTCCACATGAGGATTTATACCAGTGTAATATCCTTGTTTAATTCTAGTAGTGTAACTAGTACAATTTTCCTGTGTAGACAAACCATAAGAGTGCCCACCAGTGGGAAAGCACTGATTTAAAGTAAATTAATTTGAAAACTGATTTTAGTTAAACCAGACAGACAACTTTTGTGCAGAACCAAGACTGTAAAAACTCTACCCCTATTTAGTCTGGAGATGCCCCCACTTACATCAGGCCTTTTTGATGCCACCACTTTTTTGATCCTTCAATTCAAAATTTAAAATATGCAGAACGCAACAAAACCATGGAAAGAGCACCATAATCACAGAATCTGCAAACTTTTTCATGTGTGTGTAATGCTGACCCTCACATGGGTGTTGGCAGTGGGGATCAAACCTGGGAACTCTGGAGCTAAATGCATGAGCTGCTAGTGCATGAGCTAAAAGACACCTCTCTGTTAGCCAAGACTAGTAATTCTCAACCAATTAACCATTGTGTGCCACATATGCAGCTATATGCGCTGCATCCACACAATATATATATATACTACCTGTATGCCCTGAGGATGGCACATGGACCGAGCTGTGTGCTGATTGGGCTGTGGGTGGAGAACCACTGGCCAAGCCTGTAGCAGGCTCATGAATCTCGAAGGGGCCTAGCCACCACCAGAGGGGGACAGAGTACCACTTCCAGCAAACAGGGGTTACATGTGCAATTATTTCCTCTGCACTGTTAAGGCAGTACAGCATTTTAAGAAAATCTTGCTGTACATATTTCAGCAAGACACCACCTCCCTCATACAAATAGCTCCTGGAGCCTGAGAGCAATAGCTACCTGACTGGGCAGGGAGCAGACACACTATGATATTACAAAGGTTTTATAAGGGTTTGCTAATATTGTAGCAGATGCTACTGACCACAGAAGGGGGGAGTCCACGTATAACTTTTTAAATGATTTTTCCTGTCTCAAACTAATCAGAGGTATTAGGTTCAATAAAGCATCTTAAATATATTGCAGGCTTTTTACCATAGCAAAAATATTTTTTTTAAACTCTCCTGTGACTAAAAACAAAAATCAATGGAAAGAATTTTGTTTGACCAACCCCCTGCCATCAGAAAATATCCCCGTCTTTCAGACGCCAAGTAGGATAATTTTTACTACAGGCCTCAGTGCTAATTGTCAGGTAGACGCCTTGGGTCTGCAGCCGCTTGGGTCTACCACATTTAAGGGGCCAGCCCCCAGAAAGGCACTTTGGGGAAGAGTTCCTACTGCAGGGCAGCCCTGCATTTGGGAGTAAGAAATGGTTGACAAAGACATTGCCTTGGTGGTGGGTGTCTCCCCACTGTATTACAAGAATATATTGGAAAATTATGTTAGTGACTAAAAGTTACAGTGAAAATTATTTTGCAGTCTTACCTATAACAAATGCTAATTTCTCCCTCATATTTATACATATGTACTCATACATACAAACACAGCATGTATGTGTATTTGCTAGATAGAATGCTGTATACTGTAGTTAGCTGTGCCACACACAAACACTTCTAGGTTCTTATACTGTACCTATCATTGTAGTATCTGAGGACCTATGTACACACACTAGTTAATCTATTTATCTAGAGCCAGGTAATGCTATACAAGGAGTTGTGATTTTTATACATATATCACATTACAGTAATGTAAGCAAAGGAGAGAGTTTAAGTGCTTCATAATACCATCTGCATGATTTCTTAGCCATTACATATTATAAGCAGAGCTGGTAGTGCCACCTATTGAAAGGTTGTCTGACACTTTCCATTATAATACCATCTTTTCACTTACAGTGTTAGCTGTTTGAGTGGATTTTTTCCACACTTCAGACTGATTTATTTTAAATTTAATTTTATTTATTTGTTTTTAATTTGTTTCCAAGAATAAGACTAGGAAAAACACATTGTTTTGCCCATGTTAAAACACATTCTTATAACTGAGACACTCCTGTGCCTCCATGCTCGATAGCAGGAATTAGGATTAGGGATTAGAATTAGGCAAGGGATTCACCCTGGTGTCAGATATGTGCCTTATGCCATCCCTAGGCAAATCTTTCTAAGTATGTCAAGTTATAAGCCCCTGGAAAATCTCAGTTCACACATGCTCCATAGAGACTTTATTAGTGATTGATAGCTAAATTCCCTAACAAGTCCATCTGCACGGAGCATGCTACATGCAGGAGCTGCAGTGGTTGAACAAGACTTTCTATGCACTTGCTGCTCCAGTAGTGTCAGGCCTAATATCTGAGAACAGGGAAACTCTCTCTCCTCTGATTTCAATGTTCCCCCTGCTGGTTCAGTCAGCGTGGAGGATGAGGACTGAAATGAAGAGGGGACAAGAGCTGGACCTGGGGCTGAGATGGGGGGGAAAGAGTAGACTAAAACAAGGAATTGGTGATGGTGGGGATGATACTAGGACCAGCTGGGCAAGGAGACTGACTGGGAGCTAGGAATAGGAGGAACTGAAATCATATGAGGAGCCAGGGGTAGGGGGAAATTGGGACTGACTGGGCAAGAGGACATGAGCCAGTGTGAGGGAAGACAGATTGCACAGACAGCCAGGTGGGGATTAGAACAAGTTGCTTGGATGGGAAACTGGGAGATAGGGTTGGGGAAAGATTGGGACATGGATGGGGGGTTTGGGGGCAGGGCCGGCTCTAGGATTTTTGCCACACCAAGCAAAAAGCCCCAAGCTCCAAAAGGGCAACTGCCCAAGCAAAAAAAAAAAAAAAAAATGCTGGAATGCCACCCCTGGAATTGTGCTTGCTTTGCTTGTGCCTAGAGCTGGTCCTATCTGGGGGATCAGAGAGTGGGACAAGGAGGATGGGGAGTAGAGACTCAGACAAGGAATTGAGAGACAGGGAGAGAAAGGACCAGCAAAAGGGGTTAGGTTTGGGAAGCACAGGGATAGAAGGGTCTATGCCCCCTAGAGAATACTCCCCTGAAGAAACTGAAATGGAAGCCAAGATCTCGGAGTCCCTGTTGTCATTCCTCTGTTGTCAGCAAATATCTGTGAAATCCACTGGAAAAGAACGCATCTGATCCCCCTCTAGTGCTGCTTCACACAGAGGGTGACAACCTGCTATTATATCAGTTGTTCCCTTAACTCAAGTGACAGAGGTCTGTGCTGTGGATCTAAAGGTTGCAACCCTGCTTATTAGCCGTGAAGGGGTTAATATGAAGCCACAGCATGGCAATGTTTTTTCAGTTTGCTTTTTTTAAAAAGCTAGGAAATTACACATAAAAAATGACATTAAAGAACATAAGGTTGCAAAGTCAAACACTCAAAAGTTAGGAAAAGGCCAGAATTAAGGTCACCTGTGCAATGTTAATTCAATCCCTTTGTGCATATACATGATGAGAATCTTAATTACATAAATACATACTATTTTTCCACTTGAGACCTTAAGGCTGAGTTTTTACAGCTAAAATTGTCAATGGGAGCTGCACTTTGAACATATAAAAAGTGCTATTTACATATATTTCTTTGACGTTAGGAGTCTCAAATAAGACAGCCAACATTACCTTAATTTCTCTGCACTTCCCTTCCACATCTGTAAAACAGGGATAGTGCCCTATTACCAAGGTGTTGTGAAAATGAGACCCATACAAAAGCCCATGAAGAAATTAATCGTTCTGTATTCAAAGAAGTGTTTTTAATAGTGTACTGTAAAGAAGGAGTGGGACCATATACATTGGACAAGGATAAAACAAAAAAAGAAGCTACTTATGCAGTGTTAGCACTGTTCAGTCTGTGCCCCGAATTCTGGCATTTCCTAACTTTTCAGTGCTTGGCTTTGCAACCCGAGTTTGTAATTTTATATACCATGTGCATTCATCTTAAATCTTCCAGCTACTCGGACATAGACATGAATATAAAGTAATTCTAATAATTTTGAGATTAAAAGAGGGCATGTATGAAGGCTAGATTATTGTAATTGTATTGGATATTAAAAGGGGATTTTAACAACATTCAACTCCTTTTGCAGAATGACATGGGAACCAAATTTACAAAGTACCTTAAAAACAGCTGACTTTGAACTCTACAGACATGAGGAAGATCAGGCTGAGAAGATCGGTTTTGTGCCCAGGAAAGTAGATTCTGGGGATATTCCAGTTCTTTGTTCAATATGTCAACAAACAATATACCCACATCAACTTTTTTATCATAAAAAAGAGCACAAAGCCCTAGCTCTACTGGGTTATCATTGTCCATGGCTTGAAACAGACACCAACAAACTTTTACTTCAGAGACAGCAATTAATTTCAAGACTGATCAAGTTTTCTAAATACACTGAAAGAGACAAACAGAAGATTGATTGTTCACTAGAGCTACTTAAGAATAAATCAAAGGGCACCCCATATTTTAATGTTGATAGTATTCTTGACAGTTCTGGATACCTCAAGAAAGTAAGCAATTCTCTAATAAAAGCATTAGCAATTTGCCAAGACAAAAATCCAACATGGCGAGCAGATATGGAAGACACATTCATTGTGCTAGATAATTATGGAAATAGGTCAGATACTTGTTTTTTGGGCTTATTCGATGGATATCATGGTGTGTTTGCTGCTGAGACGGTTTCATCAGAGCTTCCACTTTTATTTCTTGACCAGCTGTCTCAGACTGATTCCTCTTACAAAGTCAGTGGAAAAGAGGAACAGATCCTAGATTCTTTTGTCACAGTAATCAAGGGAAATTACAGGGATCAGGAAAAGGTTTTCTCTGGTAAAACAGATAGTGATAAGACAACCAACCCAAACATTTATGAATGGATTCACAAAGCATACGCTAAGTCCTTTTGGAGAATGGACAGACTTTTACGACTTGGAAGGAATGAGGTTTCTAAAGTTCGCTGGAGTAGCTGCACAGCTGTTACCTGTTTAGTGGAAAGGATCAGTAATGAAAAGGAAAAGAGCATCAAGAAACAAGAGGAGACAAGGCTGCTTGAAAACAACAGCAATAATTCAGCAAAGCCATCCAAAAGCAGTACCGGGATACTGCATATTGCTAACATTGGTATGTAAGTTATTGACTTATGGAATTGTTGTTTGTTGTTTTTTGGGGATGGGGGTTGGGCATTTTTTTTTAAATGGGTGCTTTCCTCCCACCCCCAATTACAATGGAAAAAAATCATCTAAGGCAAGTTTAGTGGTAAGAGGTTTTATTTGACATTCTGAAGGGTACATGACGAAACCCTGTCCAATGGATGCTAATGTCAGACAATAAGTATCAAGCTTATTCTATAAGACAGTTCATCCATATATCTGATAGTCTGTTTGGCTTACAGCTGTAAATTAAGTGAACATGTAGGGTCACTGGTATAATTACAAGACTTTGAGGGATGCAGGAAAAGTGACCAGGATAAAAAAGTGGAAAACAGTTAAGAGAGGAAAACTGAAGGTTTAGCGTGGGACATGCTGTCATTTTAAGGCACAAAATCAGAAGTCTTCCCTTTCTCCAGGCCTTATTCATTTAACTTTGGTGAAAACTTAAGCCAAACGTGGGTCAAGTAGAGACACATATGCAATGTCTGCACTAGGGAATTTTTCCCTGCTCCCTCCACAACAAACACTGATATTAGTAGCAGCTCAGGTGCTTGGGTGTAAACAAGGGTCTGGCTGCTTCTGCTGTTTATAGTACTGGGTCAACAAAGCCAACCAAGAGTAATCACCTCCTCTTTTATTCTGTTGTTACATGGGGAGGAGAGCTAGTGCTACAAATCTCTTGAAACATAATGTTCAGGGGTAATTTATGCAGATTCTTTTCCCCTTCGTGAGTGTTTAAGGTGGAAGCTCTGCTCAGATCTGATTCAGTTTTCAATAGAATCTTGCTTTTACCTGGCTAGAGCTGCAATAGCCACAAGTACATCAACTGACTATTACAATAAGGATTACCACCAATAAATTCTCACCACTGCTATTCACAGTTCAGATGCACAGTGGTAGCCCTAGTCTAGACAAGATGCTGTTAGCTTTCACTAATTATATCTCTGTTCATTAAATCTCCCTGGGGAATTTTTGGGGTAAAATTCACTAGTGTATACAAGGTCCTTGTGGGATTTGAAGCAAAGTATTCAACTGCTTTGCAGATGTGTCACAGGTCTCAAAACAGAACAAAAGCAGGATCATTCCCAGTCTAAACCAGATTCTACAGTGAGAAGACAGACCCAGAATAAACAGAAACAAAAAGGTATCTTGGCATGGAAATCATCTCTGATCATTAAATTGAGACTTTGTAGCGCTAGTGCTTTATGATTAAGACCATTTAAAGAAATCACTCTCCATTGCATCAAACAAGTATCTGACAATGGCCAGTTAGACCAGCTTGTACAATTACTAGGAGCATTTTAAGTGCTCCTATCCCACTAGTACTTGGAAATCAGCTATGAGATTAAGAATTGCACTTAATCTGGGAGAAATGGGAACTCCATTCAGCCCGATTTGTTTGGGTCATTGGTTACTGTTAGCCAGGAAAATGTTGGAACCCATCTGTCACTTCATGTAGTAGGGGAAAGCATGTGTAGAGGGAAGCTCATGTAACATATCACACCTAGAAATCATAATTAACAAATCATGTGCTTCTAGTGTGCATGTGCAAACAGAACACCAAGCTCATACTTCCACCATTTACATATATTTGGTCCATGCATACATTTGCAGTCACCCAGTAATTGCTGAGGTCAGCACACTAAGGCTTTATAGGAATTTTTTTAGGAATTGTATATGCAGTGTTTCTGGATATATGAAAGAGGAACTTGAGTTTCTGGAGCATATGGTGAGCAACTGAAATGGGATGCCTGCAGATTTGTGGAATAGGGAGAGAATATTGGAGATGTCAGGGTACCATCTAAACCTTTTCCATTTCCCCTACATTAATCACCCACCCAGCTCTTGGGGACATCTGTAGACTCCATGACCTAATTCCTGGTTTGGCAAACTTCCTTTGATTCATCAGAGTAGGACTGAACTGCCTTCATTGGACTTGCATAAGGGTAACTGATTTGAATTTAGCAAACAATTTTGTTGATACAAAGAACAGAATCCAGCTCACTACTAGCTCTACAATGCTAAGAAAAAAAAGTTTTTTTTTTGTTTGTTTTTTACTGTTATGTCCCATAAGCAAGAATGTAGGTCTCCAAATCCATAAACGGACCACAGTTGTATAAGATGCCTTTTTACACTTTTCAGAGTAGAATTGTCTCAGACACTGCCAGAGGACACACAAGACACCAAGAATATGGTTTAACTGGGCTGCAGTTTTATAAATTTAATACATCTGGAAAACTATTCGGAAATAACTGACAATGCAAGTTCACCTTCTTTCCATAATTTGTACCATCTGGAAAAGAGCTACTCAAAAACCTTCAACCTGATCCTAATATTGTTGCTGGAACCCTTCTCTCCCCTTACGGGTGGGTTGAGGATGACCATAGGACATTAGGAGCTCCAAACAATTTATCCATTCCCTTCTTTGGGGGATGTGCTCCCTTAATCCTGCTTCCAATTTTGGTCTATAATTGGAAGCAGGACCAAATACCTGCACTAGATACCCAACAAGTTGTAACTAAACACCTCCCAGCCTCACCGATCCTAACTTCTGGGTCTTCCTAGGCTGCAGCAGGAAAGGTGAAAAAACTTAACCTGCCGGGGCCAATCTAGCAGCAGGGGAAAAATTCCTTCCGAGGCCCAGAAACCCTGATCTTACGCTATCTCAAAATAAGAGGGAAAGAACCATTGCTGCCAGATGCAGTATGCCATTCCAGGCAGGGGAAAGAACTGAAGACTCACTGCCCTCTGGCTGTGCCACAGGCAGTGATCTTCCACTACATTCTTCAATTCAGGAAATCCACTATGGAGTCCCTCTTCCTTAAACCCACTAAGAGATGAGATACCATTCTTAGAAGGACCCAAGCATTTTCTTTCCCCTGCTGCCTCAGACAAAGGTTCTCCAGCTCAGGCTGCAGAGGGGCATAGTACTTTTAATCCTCAGAATAAATTAGTGCCATTGTCAAATTAGTTGATATAGCATGGAATTAGTCAATTTAATGGCCTTTCATATGAGGTTACAACAGCTCATCATGCAACTTCAGAAAAAAATTAAAATACCTTATTCCTGAGAACAACCCCAGTTATAGCTGGCATGTCCTAATTTGCACTTTAACATGCGCACCTTGTATTGAGACTTAAGCATTTTCCATTTCAAAGATCATATCACTATAAGTCTTTTGGAGCTTGCAAAAGCATGTACTTTTTAAATAAGCAATTAACTGTAACTGAGGAGCTACTTTGTCTACAGCATGGTGACAGGAAAATTAAGCAGAATATTTTAATGTAAGTGGCAATACATAATATGCATAATCAGTTATAGCTATCCCATTGATTAGATTACAACCATCACTGCAGTATTTGATCACGGTATAAATTACAAATGAACACCAAGTCACAAAAATTTAATTTAAGTTTCTCTTCTTTACAAGAGACATAAGTACTAAAAAGACTACAGACTATACTGTGAAAGACTAACAAGCACATTCTGACTGGAACCAGGAGAAATGCTAAGCTGTTTATTTTCTTTCCTTTTCCTTAAATTTCTTTCTGGGACTATACAAGACTTTTAAAAAATGTATACATTTTAAATAGCTACTAAGAAAGGTATTTAAGCCTTTAGGCCAACACTGTCTGCAAGCAGTGAACTATGTTTCAAATTAATCATCAGCTGCTGGAATTTACACAAAATTACATTCTTAGCCCGATATTTTGAATTTCAATTACAACCCATCAAAAGTTTAGAAATACAATGCTACAGTGACATTTTAGAAAGTACAAATACTTCTTCAATCAGGAAAGATTTGTGAGACCAGTGACAAGCAGAACAGCATAAGGATGGATGTCAGCATGCAAATGTGTCAAAAGCTAAGTGAAAGGGACAATACAAGATTTCACCTGTCAGAATGGCTCATTACTGTGAATAGTGTTTAGTAAAAAAAATTCAGTTGCACTACGAAATGCAAAATGTACTTATTTTATTTTTTTAGGTAATATACATGCAGTCTTATGCAAAAATGGAAAAAGCTACTGCCTTACCAAAGAACACAGTACTTCAAATTCAAAGGAAAGAGACCGTATATTTCAGAATGGTGGAAACATCAGCACGAATGAACCAAAAGGACTAGTTGAAGGGCTCATCAGAGCTACTCGTGGCCTTGGACATC
This sequence comes from Dermochelys coriacea, assembly GCF_009764565.3. Taxonomy (NCBI): domain Eukaryota; kingdom Metazoa; phylum Chordata; order Testudines; family Dermochelyidae; genus Dermochelys; species Dermochelys coriacea. The sequence goes on from NC_050069.1 coordinate 202,718,173, forward strand.
ATGGAGATCCAAAGTTGAAAAAATATATTATTCCTGTACCATATACCATATCTGTGCCTATAGACGATTCATGTCAATTCCTTATTTTAGCCTCTAATGGGCTTTGGGAAGTTCTGGATAAAAATGAAGTGGTTATATTAACTCTAAGAATGTTCACCTCTTATTTGAAAATATATGCCCAGCGAGAAGAGATTTCTATGCACAAATATCAATATTCAGTAGTTCCCTACGAAGACTATTTATGTAATTCAATGGATATTAGTGACTTAGAAGACAGAATCCAATTATGGTATTTTAATAAAGAGGCTTTCCTTCAGAATCAATGTGAAAGCAGTCTGAAAGAAAATAATAAAAAATCATGCTCATGTAACAGAAGAGATTCTCAAAATGAAAACAAGATGCAGCCAGGTTCTAACAAAGAGAGTTCTGAAGAAGTGCAGCAGTTAGAAGATCCCGTAAAACAAGCTGATACCAAAGCATGTCTATCTAATAACCATGGAATATGTTCACAACACACAGAGATAATCCAGTCAGCCTCTGGCAGTCAAGGAGGTTCTAAAAAATTGAAACAGTTTGCTGATACAAAAGCATATCTGTCTAATAATCATGGATCACATTCACAAATTACCAGCAAAGGAGAAATAAATTTGGCAACATTCTATGACAGTGCAGCAAATTACATTAGTAAACAACTGGTAAAAACTGCATTAGCAGCAGGTTCTCGAGATAATATTACTATTTTGATTGCACTTCTAAATGGATGTGACAAGATACCTGATTATATTTAAAATGTGTAATGTGCTTACTAGAGTACCAGAGTGTGTACAATATAACAGATTGAGGCAAGTCAAGTTACATGCGTCTTAAAGTGTCATCCTCACCTGGTCAACCCATTTTTGGGCAAAAGTCACACGTTTTTGTAACTGTATGAAAGCACTAATTGTTAAAATGCAATAAAGGTTTCTTGTTGAATTCATGGTAAGAACAGACACTAATCACAATGCTTTCCTGTTTTATAACCACTTTATTCAAACCTGAGCACCTCAATATAAAACTAAACACTGGTGAACTGTCGTTTTCCTTGCTAAGCCCAAATTACTGCAAATTTACAATCTGCACAAGTTTCTGCTAGCAGTTCAACATTTAAATAGATTAAATCGTCTGACACACTTGGTAAATTTCATATAATGAAAATAAAGAATTAGTGCAATAGACTGGACAGATCAAAATAAAATGGACTTTGGAAAACAAGGTTGCAGAGTTCATTACTGACAGATGACAGTACTTATGTTACAGGTACAGGAGCATCATTTATTACTGTTCTAGCCATAAAGGAAGAACTTAGAACCCCATTAGATTAGGGGAAAAGAAAAGTTAGCTTTAAGTAACTGTACATTTTGTATACCTTTAAGCAACTCTTAAATATTACAGAAAGTATTAAACAAATGTAGACTACAATGCAGTACCCTATTTACAGTACATTAATATCCAAATTTAAAATCAAGTTGAATGTACATAATTAGTGCACTGACTATTTTTTTCCTTTGGGGAAAAACATAAGAAACTGTGTAATGGCCAGCAATGATCAAAAACAACAACAACAAAAATCACAGACACCAAGTTTGTCTTTGTTTTACTTGGAGAGCTCTTATGGTTTGTGAAGAAAAATCCTGTAAAGTTGAATTCATTGGTTTGTGCCTTTATAAACTGATAAATATGGAGTTAGACTTGATTTTTAATCACTATTTTCTTTAAACCACTGGGCTGACTAATTTGCATACAGTGTTACAACTAAAATCCATTTTTCTGCAAGCACAGGATTCTTAAAATGCTGCAAGTATTGTTTGCAGTTAAATTATGAAAGTGTGGAATGCATATTTAAATGGTAGATACTTGCAGAAACAATTGGTTGCATGAATACTGCAAGTAAGCTTAAAGTATCGGTAGACCCTGTTTCTAGAAAAAAAAATTTTAAAGCACAAATTGAAATGTTTGAAGAGTCCCAATTCTATCAATTACAACAGTAACCAATACCTGGATATAGAGGACTAGCTGGTTAGGTCAATAAATGTAATTCTTCTATATCCCTAATGGCAGGTGATTTTTAAAACCTTTCAACTGAAGCAGTTTCCACTTCCCCTCTATTGCTGAAATATTACAGCCAGTGATACATGCATGTTAAAAATTAAGATTAAAAACAAAATAATTCTGTATTAGAAACTCGACTATGTCATTAGTCTCTTCTGTTTTGGAAGCTGCACTGGACCAGATTAAACACTCCAATTCCATTGTTATTAACAGTTAGGAAGCAGAAGAATATTCAAGACAGTTTAAAGCAACTGAAGGTTTAGTTACTACAACACTGAGCCTTGGGTGGTTGTGTGGGTTCAGTAAGATCTACTCCTCTTCCTCTGGCAGAGTTGGCTCCTGCATTCTGTGGTTCACTCTTTGGCAACTTTTTAGCTACAAGATTAACAAGAAAAATGAGCAAAAATTAGCATCAAGATTGTACTAAGTTTTAAATATCTATTGAGTCCAAGAAAGCTATTTGAATATTTCCTTTTAAGATATTTAGCAACAAAATAGTAACTCCACAATCTGTCTGCTTTAGGCTTTCAGAGTATGTCATTCAGAAAATGTACCATTAAGACCATGTGTTATTACCATCTTAGAATCCACAGCTGCCTGAATAGCTGACAAAAAACCCACACCCCCATCCTTGGGAGGAGAGAAAAATACAGACAGAATTGCCTAGCAACAGAAGTTAACAATTTAGGCACTAATCCTGCAACTTGTTCATGCAGGTGGGCTCCCAAGGAATGTCTTCAATATGGGTCCACCTATGAGGAACAAGTTATAAGATCACAGCCTTAGGTTACAGCAGCACTCAGCATGCTAGCTGTTTCTATAACACACAATGCTCTGAAGAGCTAACAGTTGTTTTTTTCCAACAGAGAAAGTGGAAAGGAATACAACATACATGCAGCAAGTGGTCACAGAACTAGCACATGTCCCTTTCCTCCCCGTCCCCTTCAAACTCCCTAATTGCTTCTCTATTTAGCTAGGATGTGTGTTTGTGTTGTACATATAAACAATCAGCTCTTGTTCTAGTTATTCATCGGTCCCTGTGCTGCACACTTCCTATACCTCTGATTTAATTAACTGATTGTTCCCTTGCCTTCCTGCAGCTCACCTGCCCCTCTGTAACCCTAGACTAAAGCAGAAGAAAAATGCAGCCGGTCAGAACTCGATAACATTTCTTTATCCTGCTATGTAGTAGCTCCTGTCACTTTTCTGCTAGAGTGGGGTCAGTTGTTGCTATGGAGGAGTGGAATGGGAAGGACATTCATCAGGCTACCCTGGCCCTTGCTGTGGGAAGTCCCTGCCTGACCCATACTGCCCAAAGTACTAAGTTTTCTCTGCATGTCCAGATTCTGAAGCAAGGGTACTACAGTTGGTTAGCAGAAAAACAAGAGACTCAATTTCTCCTAAAAGATTCAAACATGCAGTATGAATGGGAAATATGGGAAAATAAAAAAAACAAAACAAAACTTGGCCCACACAGAACCAGCTCCTTCCGCAGCACCTTAATTTGTGATGGCATGGTCCATATAAGCTTTCTAGGTTGCCCTTTTCGAGAACTTTTCCCCCAGCATTTCTGGAAATGTCCATTTAAATTTAGCAGTCAAGTAGCAACAGGTCTGAAAATTGCAAATGCTGGCTACATGCCACATCTCCCTCTTCCGTCTGGAAAGTATTCTTAACCCTTTTATTTTGCTTTTCCATTTTCTCATTCTTGAAAGTATATGAATTAAGTTCACAAAGACCCTACTGTGCTAGGTACTATGGAAAACTGTACACAATTGTGTCAAATAAAGTTTACGTACTTCACTAAAATACTCAGGGAGTACAAGAAAGATTAACGTACCATTTAAATATTAAACAAAAAAACAAAAATCACATTTCTAGGCCTAGTTAAAAGGAACAGCAGAAACAGCGTATGAGGATTCAAGGGTGGCCCATTAAAAGTTAATTTGGTTTTAATTTTAAATAGGGACAGAGCTACAGCTTGGTTTTTTTTTTATCATCATCAAAATCCAGGACTCCCTCAAATATTTATCATAAAGATACAGACTTTTTCCTCCCCCCACATATTTGTTAGGCCTTTAAACACTCTGAACTGATGCACATTAAGTCATCTTTTAATATCACTATAGCATATTTACTAAAAGTTTTACTTATTTTTATACCTGGATAGAAGTGTTTCTTAGATCACAAATGTACCCTTGTTTAATACAAACAAAGACAGTAGCACAATATATGAAACATTTGGTTTTAAGAAATTACAATGCTGTTATTTATTTTACATGATGAAGTGCAATACCGCTTAGCCAAATAGACTATATGGACCTATCATGGTGAAAATGCAACACTTACCATCTATGTGGCCATTTGATACTTTTTGTTTGAGTTTTACACCTATTGCTGTGATTATCTCTAGATTGCTGAATGGGCCATTTTGCACATCTTGAAGACATGCTTGCTTTGCTTCCCACTTCAATAGTTCTCACAAATAATGATAGTTTTATTTCCATGGATAAAATTCACAACACTATTTTGATTTTAGAGTTTTCAGCAGTTTGAAAGAGTTTCATAAACCAAATATGGTAAGTCCCCTTATCTCTTGGACATTTTCCTTTTTTTTTTTTTTTACAAAATGAAACTTAAGTATGACCACAGGACGTGGGATCTGTATACTTTTGAGCTAAACAAACTACCAGCAGACCTTTAGTAAATTTGTATTCTGTTTATAATCTGTAATTATTTTATTTTAAAGAGAGACCACAAGGTCAAAGTAGACTTGCAGTCAAAATCATACTTAAGGGATAAAAGTTATAAATAAGGCCCTACTTCATTTGTGTTATTGTGAAAACTGCATATCCTGCAATACAAGGCTTCCATTGCAATTCTGATTTTAATGAGCTTACTTTTCACTGTCCACAATTTTACATACATTTTGAGTATGCAATTAGTACTGCACTAACATTCAATGCCTGTAAAATGTAAAAGGCTAAAAAGCTACTGGATTCTATTTCTACAGCAGTTGTGGTAAGACTTAGTCTTCTAAATTTTATATTGTACCAGTTATTTAAAAAAAATGTATATAGTTGCAGCAAAATGTCTGTCAAAAGATTTAGCAAGCATAACATAATACTTGAGTGTTTATACCGTTCCAACAAATTTTTATTAAACAAATAGGTCTACTCTGGCTTTTCCAAATTACATCTTTTAATAAAGGTCCATTATTACTTCGTGATTTTCCATATCTTGTCTACAACTCAGCTGCAATTAATTGAAGATCATCCAACGATTCAAGGAGGGACTTAATTATAAAGGTTCTTTGGTTATTAATGCCATACATTTTAAAAATAAATCAAATAAAGATGTTCTTAATGCATTTTGTTCAACATTGACAGAGAAACTACACTCGACATGCATTTGTTTATATTTAGTATCACTTTCAGGTTGCTACACTTGAGGTACCAACACCGTGCAAGCATATTTAGAGCAGTGTTTCCTGCATGCACCAGGGGCTTTTCTTGTAGCCACAGCCTCCTGGGTGATGAGGAGGAGGGGCGGGGGGAAGGGAGGGTTAAAGCAGCGGCCCTTCCCCAGGGGCCACCATGAGCGGTTGGGCCCTGACCCCCTCTGGAGAGAGACAAGCTGGAGAAGCAGGGAGCCAGTGAGTTCCCCATCTTCCCAGGAGCAGTGGGGTTGGGTATCGGCACTTGGGTGGCAGGCTCCAGCCAGGGGGCTTCAGTTCTGCTCCTGGGCCTTGTCCCCCAGGGTGTGGAGCTTTGGGCTCCATGGTGACAGGGTCTGGCCCCAAGCTCACCCCTCCCATTACCTCTGCTACCTACCCCAGTGCCCCTGACCCCTGTACCCACCTCCCCATTCAGGGCTTAGTTTGTCCCCGAGCTGGCTGGGGCTGAGTAAGTCTGCTGTGAAAAGCGATATTTGTGTGTTTGTTAATATCACTTTTCACAGCACACTTAGTAGCTTGCAAGTCTTAAAAAAATAAATAAAATTAAAAAAAACACCCAAAAAAGCAAAAGGAACAATAAGAAAAAAAAGACAAGAACGTTCAAAGCACCTTATTTGTGTTACTATTCTGTTTAGGTCCCATAAAGAATAGAGACAACCACACACTGTTTATTATTGAGTCTGCAAAGCCAAAAACCCAACATAGATACATGTCCAAATCATTGTAATCTATCTGTGCATATTTTTGTTTCCCTAAAGTATTTTAGGAAAAATTGTCAGAGCAGCCATCAGCCAGAGCTAGTGGCCGCATTTTGAGGCCACCAAAAAATTTGTTGAGAGAACCTCTTATTTAGAGTCTCCATGAAAAAAGTGTTCACAAAATTTAAGCGTTCTACACATTTCAACTCAATATTTATAAAAAAAACATTGCTCCCCACGCGCCTTTTAAAAAAAATAATTTTTCAATCTCAATTTTAATTATTTCTCTTTGGAAAAGCTTACAAAGTTCTAGGCTCTACATAAACATAGAACGCAGCACAACTCTGGCCCCAAAGAGCTTAGAATCGTATAGAGTATATCCTTTTCACTTGCACACCTTTAGATTGTTTTAAAAGCAGAATTCTAAAGTCTTTCCTTAAAAGCAAAAATTTTGCAAGTCAAACATTTCCTACTTATCTGCATCACAAGATAAATATATTTTGATATATAGTGACATGCGTGTCTTTGCTCATTCTGTTAAAAGCTCAGACAAAATGGACCACTGACCCTGAACAACTACACTGTGATAGCAAGTTCAGTTTGCTACACAGAAGCCTTGGGTTCAGAAATGATGCAAGGATTCTTGTTCTCTAACGTATTAGGGGATATGCTTGGTGCATGGGATGAGGCCGGAGCCAGACTGTTCTTAAGTGACTAATGTTTAGAACATTAAAAAGGACTTCAGAAAAGATGCTAGAGAAGCAGACTGCCACAGAAAGGGAAATCCAATTAACAAGGAGGGAAAAGTTGGGTAATACTCTACTCAGAGGCTAGGATAGAATGAACTTCAGAGAAGGACTACATACAAACAGTTGCCTGAAAATGTAGCTTCTATTTAAAAATACTTACCGATCGCCATGAATATTTCATTTACATTCATTGAAGTTTTAGCCGATGTCTCCATAAACAATAAACTGTTGTCATCTGCATAAGACTGTGCCTCCTACAAGTTACATATTATAAGAAGATTTTAGTTTGTTTTTAAAGTTATGCAACTTAAGTACTAAGTCCCTTGGTTAGTAGTGATAAAATACATAGCATGTAATCTGTATGAAAGAATGCTCAATGAAACTGCATCAGCCTGATGTTCTAAGTGTTATATAGCATCTGTAATAAAAGTCAACATAGGTCTCCTACAATTATTAAAAACCATACAGAATTCAAATCTTAGGAAATTCCTACACTTTTTGGTTGGCCTAAAATATCCATGAACAAAAGCCTAAACAAATAAAAAAATATTAAAATAAAGTCCTTGAGGGGGAATGAGTTCCAAAAGGTGGGGCCTGCAACTAACATTGATCTCCAAAAGCTAAATTCTAAGCTGAAAGCTGAGTTGTCCTAGCAGCCCACATGCGTTTCAACAGCACACAGGAAAAGAGGCAATTTCTGGAGCTCCTCTGAATCTATCTGCCTTTGAGGACAGATCATCAAAACAAATTTCACTCAGAAAGAGTTAACTATTATACACAAACATGACAGGACAATACCACTTTTTAATTTATTTATTTTATTTTTTTTTGTTAGCCTGAATTCCAAATGTGAACTCTACCTTTTCTTTATTCTAAGTCTCTCCTTTAGTGCCACCATCTACCGGCCAGTATTAGAGCCCCTAGCCTCTAATTGGGAACTCAAATCTCTTTAAAATCACAAACATTTTCTTTATTCCACATGTGGAACTCCCCTTTAACTCAGACGTTCCGCACAAAGACAGGTGAGAATATAATTGTGAAGAGCAAGCTACACCACTCTAAGGTTGTCTACACTACAGCTTATGTCAACATAATTTATGCAGCTCAAAGGTATAATAAACCACCCCCGAGCGACAAATTATGCTGACATAAGCACCAGTGTGGACAGTGCTATGTCAGCGGGTGGGCTTCTTCTCGTGGGGGCTGGAGTAGTTAAGCCAGTGGTTTAGCCCAGGGGTCTCAAACACGTGGCCTGCAGGGTTATTTTCTGCAGCCCACCAGCTCCCCGCAGATCCCCCCCCCATGTTTACCTAGAGCAGCTCTGGCCTGGCCCGGCGTGCACCGGGGGCAGGGCAGGCTGCCCGCCTGCCTGCCCTGCCGCTGCGCCACTCCAAGAAGCGACCAGGACCTCGGGGGGGGGGGAGGGGGAGCGGAGCACAGGGGTCTGTGTGTTGCCCTGGCCACGCCTCCAGGTACCTCCCCCGAAGCTCCCATTGTACAAAAAGTATTACTAAATACTTTACGAAGTTATTCTAACACAATTAAACAGTTAATAATTGACAAATGTCAAGAAACAGAGTGAGAAATCGGGGAAGGTAAAAATGAATTTGTTGAATTCTGGACAGCAGATACTTTATAAGCCACTGAGAAAGGAATAAAAATAGTCAACATATGGTGATTAAGACATGGGAAGGGAACTCAGATGGAACTAAGGTACTGGCATACACAGCAATGTTCTAGATTAAGGCAAAACATATCTGCAGACAAAGATGATGTTAGAGTAAAAGGAAAGTCCATGACCAAAGACGATCCTAAGATTATAGGATATGCAAACAAACATAGAAGTCTGAGTTCTATTGGGTCATAAGCAACCCTACAATCAGAGTTCACCTCTGATTGGCTTTGGAGCTTTTTCTATACTTTGATTTGCTTTTTATTAAGTGAGCCACCAAAAACCTCTGGGCATAGGTACATCAGTTTAAAAAAAAAAATTGCAAGAATAGAGTCTAAGAGTCAGCTAAAACTTAACTCACTCAATTTACATTGCTTAGACCAGGCCACAAAGTAGCCAGATCAGCTGTGCATCATATCCTGAATGTCAACAAGTGAATTCCAAACCTCTCACTGAGAATGGCCCTTGTTCAGAACCACACCTACCCCTAAGATTAACTAACTATTGTTAGTGAAATCATCCCCAGTAACTGTTAGGGAGGCACACAGGAAAAGGCAGTTTCTCAGAATACAAATTCAATTTACTGATAGATCTGACATATGGGGGGGGGGAAGAAGGAGGGGAAGTTACTGTATCTCTAAGTAAAATTTAATTAGAAAAGCTCTTTTTGGACAGCTGTCACTTCGTATCACATTTATACCCCTCTCCACAAAAAAAAATTCTCACTAGATCATAATATTTTCAGATATACTATAAATTCATGTTTGCAATCAACAGAATTCTATTACAGGTGCAATCCTACAATGAAGGATTAATCATCAGAAAATAGTAGGATCCCTTCTGAGAAGGCTATTTATCTTACAGACTAGCATTCCAACAACCCCACAGTTTCTTGTGAATAAAAAAATATATATGACATACCTGGAAATCCACAGCTCTTTTATTAGCCAGATCAGCTTTGTTTCCTGCTAAAGCTATTACAATATTAGGACTTGCTTGCCGCTGAAGTTCTTTGACCCAATTTTTTGCTCTTGCAAAGGACTCCTGTTAATGATTTAAAAGAAACTCAGTTCTATTGTCCTTTTATCCCTATTATCCACATTTATCTTATCTGCCCTGTGAGCAAGAAACCTATCAGTGTATTCATTCTCTAAAGCTACATTCCAACTGGCTGACTGGGCCTTATTAATAAAGCCTCCCTTATTTAATTCCCAAAGGTGAATAGTTGGGACCACATTACTGAAAAATTAAGAGCCCCTTTGTCAATTATGTTAAATGGATGAAAAAGTGATAAGAATGACTCTCTTGGATAGAGTGAGAACAGAGCAAGCACTGGAAGAGAAAGAGTGACAATTTTAAACTATTGTCTTCCCTGAAAGTGCTGAAAGGGTCTCAAGCCACTCAACCCACAACAGTGGGCCAAGTCCTGAAGTCCTTACCCATTTTCTCCGAGTCTCCGTCAGGAAAAATCCCACTGATAATGGGTAGTTTGCCTAAGGACTGGATAAAAACCTGAGTGAGAACTTCAGGATTAGGCCTTACATTTCTTTTTGCAAATTTTTCAGTTATATACTTAGATGTCACTTGTAGCTATAAATAAGTCATTACATTTATGTTTTCCAATGTGCTCTCTGTAGGAAAGTGAGCCAAGGCTATTAGGCCAAAAGCTTCCGAACAAACAGAATAAACGGAAATGGGAAAGTAAAAAAAAAAAAATCAACTTTTTTTTTATTAAGTATATCCAAAGAGTACTCTTCTACATTAGCTTCTTATATCCTTTCAGTAGCTAGTGATTTTCACAGTGAAAGGATATATTGCATAAAAACTTGAAAACCTCTTTTAAAGAATTTTTAAGCTAACGAAATGTAAAAATTAGGAACCATACCCCAATAGTAAAAGCCAAATCCAAAAAATGAAGCAGTAGGCAACACATTTCACTTTGGTGATGTGAAGTACTTAGCCTCTGGCCTCACACTGCAGAAACAGGCACCAATAGTCTACTAATGTATTGTGAATTTGTTATATTAGTACGTATTATATAGTCCAACCTATTGTGATGGGATATACTTCCATACCTATATACAGAAGAGTAATTTTTGCTGTAGGTAATAGCATTCTGAATGATTTTTATTTAAACATTCAGTGGAAGAGAAAAAAATATTAGAAAAATATTCTCCTTTAATTCCTCCGTTTGTGATTGGTCTAGCTCCTGGGTGGCCACAACACACATTTTGCATCCTATAACTGGTATGGTTACACAGCAGCAAAGAGATTATCACATGAGCTCATTGTATAATCTAAAGACTGTGTCTGGAGAGTATTATAAAGCCTCACTTTTCTTCAGTAAAAGATAAAAGCAGTTTTAAGTGTTAGGCTTGCCAAGTCCTCTTGTGATTAAAAACAAACAAAAACCCCCAAATTGACATTTTCCTATTGGTATGAGAGTGACAAACATTTACAGAACAGTGAAAATGATAAAATAAAGTGTTGTCAAATGCACAAGAGAAAAACAAAAAAGTGTTTTTTGCTAACTTTTCAGTTAGGAGTTTTCAGATACTTGTAATAATTGTAAATAAAACATTAAATTACCTGCTCAAATTCATATAAATTAGTGGAAGCATCAAGAAAAGGAATCCGGTCTCAACTCCCATGCTCAATCCATTAGCCCACAGTTGTCCCCATTCTCTCTATATTGTACTTACCTCATTTGTAATGTCGTATACAACAATAGCTGCTTGTGCTCCTCTGTAGTACATTGGTGCTAAACTGTGGTATCGTTCTTGACCAGCTGTATCCCAAATTTCAAATTTTACTGTTGTGTCATCAAGACACACAGTCTGGGTTAGAAAAGCAGCTACAAAAGAAATAAAGAAGCTGAAATCAAAGGTCTATAGTTATGTTTTTAGATATTCATATTCATTTATGTACACACAGCTATACCATATCTGAATTTCCTTAGCAGAGTGCATCATCAGTTGGTAAAATACAATAGGTTGGAAGAGGATATTAGGAGCAGTCTTATACCGCTTCAACAGCACAAAATGAAATTACTTAAGACAACCTGCCTCCCCTTGCATTAATTAAGGCATGAAAGGACAACTGGTACGGGAAGAAAATCCAACAAGTTAACTTCAGTTTTATAATACTGAAATGAAGTTGTCACAAAACAATCAGCACTCAGTCTTCCAAAAGCGTTTCACTCTGATGCACTAGAAGGCATGACAGACCAACATTAATGATATATTCTATCACACTGTACATCATTAGTTCATCCCTATATACAGTTTTGTACTATTCTCTACATTCCAGCAAACTGCTGTAGCTCTGATTCCAAAAACAATGTACGATACAACTTGGCTCAGCCTTAAGCATCTGGGAACTAGAAACAAACGGAACAGTTCATAAATAAACAGCCCCTTGTAAGAAGTACATTAGACACATTTTTCACTTCGTAAATGACTGAACACCTCTGAACCACCATAACATCACTTTTCATCATTTCCACTCTCAGGAGGAGCTGCATCAATTTCAACTGCGATTGAAGACACTGGTATACCAAAAAGCAGGTTTGTCACCATCATGAAAGGCTGTAAAGCTGAACTGAATTGATTTAGTAGTCTCGTTGCAGGGGTCAGAATGGATGCAGAGCCTACTAAGGGTTTGTCAGCAATACTATTAAAAAAAAACCCCACACACTCCACAGCACTGAGTCTCAGAGCACAGGTCAGCTGACCCTGGCTCATGGAGCTCTAAGACTGCAGCACATTTGGAGTCAGGCTAGAACCCAGGCTCTAAGACCCTCCCCCTTGCAGGGTCACAGAGCTCAGGCTAGCCAGAGCCCAAACACATACACTGCAATTTTATAGCCCTGCTGCTCAAGCTCCACAAGCTCAAGTCAGCTAATCCAGGCCAGTAGTGGCCATGCTGCAGGACTTTTATTGTGGCGCTGATGCACTCAAAACCATTATGAAAATGCGAGCTTCTTGCATCTTCTATAGCCATGTGAATGAAACTTGCTGCCTCATACGGCCAATGTTAATACAACTAAGTTAATTATCTCAAGATAATCATTCTTCTGAGAAGTCATACTTCCTCCTAACTCACAGTAGACTTGTTCCAGTAGACTGTGGAAAGCAAGCTCTATGGTTATTTTTGAACGTAGGACCAGTGGGGAGCTGGAGCCAGTTCGCTGGAACCGGTTGTTAAATTTAGAAGCTCTTTTAGAATCGGTTGTCCCGCAAGGTTCTAAAAGGGCTTTTAAAATTTAACAACCGGCCAAAAGCGGCGCCTTAGGCGCCAACTCCATGGGGGCTGGAGCACCCACAGGGAAAATTTGGTGGCAGCTCCCCACCCGGCCCCGGCCCCAGCTCCGCTCCGCCTCCTCCTCCTCCCCTGAATGCACCGCCCCCTCTGCTTCTCCGTCCCCCCGATTCCCGCGAATCAGCTCTTTGCTCGGGAAGCCTGAGAAGCAGGTGGTGGCTTCACACTCAGGCCCAGGGAAGTGGAGGCAAGCTGGGGCAGGGAGTGGTTCCCCGGCGCACCCCACCCTCCTCCGGGTTACCTGCTGCAGCGCGGGCAGCCCTCCTCAGCTCACCTCTGCTCCACCTCCCTAGACCTGAGTGCAAAGCCGCCACTTGCTCCCCCCCCCCCCCCCCCGGGCCTCCCACGCGAACAGCTGATTCGCAGGAAGCTGGGGGGGGGGGGGAAGAAGAGGAGAAGCAGAGCGGGGTGGCGCATTCAGGGGAGGAGGCAGAGGTGGAGCAGAGGGGAGCTGGGGCCGGGCTGCCGGTGTGGGCTCTGCATCCACCAAATTCTCCCCGTGGGGGCTCCAGCCCCGGAACACCCACAGAGTTGGCGCCTAAGGCGCCACTTTTGATATGATCAGTGGGGGGAGCGGCCGCTCCCCCTGCTCCCCCCTCCCCAGCTACGCTACCCTGTCCCTAGGAGCCAGAGGGTTCTGAAGGATGCTTCCTGGCAGCTGCCCCAGGTAAGCACTGCTGGGACTCCCCACCTCGCCCTCCGGCGGGTCCCTCTGGCTCTTAGGGGCGGGGCAGGCACCCACTACGGTGGCCCACGAGACCCTCCCACCCAGTTCTAAGGGTAGTCAGGGGAAAGGGGAGGGGGGTGGATGGAGCAAGGGTCCTGGAGGGGGTGTATCAAGGAACGCAGCAGTTTGGACAGGGCAGGAGTCCCGGGGGGCGGGGGTGAGGAGGGAACTGGTAGTTAAGATTCTGGCAGCTCATCACTGCGTAGGACTTCTACACAACAGCACTACATGGTCAACGAGCCTGCACCATCTAACTGCATTTTCTTTTACGAGTGCCATTATTCAGCTTCACAGTGCACATAAGCTCCCCTTTGTTTAAAGGCCTTTCTGTACACAAGCAACAAGAAAAAACTATAACATATAAAGGCTACACAATAACAGGCTATTTTCTCCAAAGAAAAATGCGTTTTTGAATCCTCTAACTTGCACCCAGTAACATTCTCAGCTGGACTATGTACAGTATGTCTTTTTCTCTCTACTTAATACAGTAAAGAGGCATATGTTAATATCCACTCTTTAGTATAAGTGGATATTTACGGTAATTATAGTTTATGTCTCAGTCTGCACTTCTGTAGCTTCTTGTTCATAATTTCAATGCTGTTTTCAAGTATTCTTTCACTCTTGTTAGGTGAGTAAAACTGAAACCAACCTGGGTAAATGTAAAAGTGCAACTAAGATTCAGAGACCACTGAACTCTTCATGTGTAACAGAGTGGGGGGGGGGGAAGGTGTGTGTTTGTGTACATGAACTAAAAATTTGCTTCTGTATAACTGTCCTTGGGACCTTTGTTACACTATCAAAAAGCAAACAGCTAAGATAATTGTTTAATATACAAAGTCTTTCAAATTAGCAATTCTAGATGTACCTAGTGCCAGACATACGTGTCAATAAAAACATACCAGACTTCTGGAACAAAAGCCAGAAACCCACTTAGACTCTTAAAGAGATCAGAAGTAAGCAGTCTCAGACCCACAGAGCCTACTATAATTAAATACAGAACAATAAACTGATGTAGTAAGATTTAATTTGGAATTTTCTTACTTTTGTCAGCTCCATCACTCTTTAATGTGTGTGTGAAACCCAACTCATCTATAGAAGCATCAAAATGTAGGTTAGATTCACACACTGGAGCAGCAGGGACAGGGTGTACTACAGAGATGTTATGGATCTGAGGGCACAACTTACATCAGTCTATGTGCAAATAAGTGATTGTGGAGAATCACTTCAGTCTTGGAAGAAGTTGTTCAGATTTAGCCAAAGTTCAGAGATCATAAGGCTGCTGCTTCATTGTAGGTGGTGCAGAAAAAACTGTTTAATGGGGAAAGTAAAATCCACTCAGATTATAAAATCCTTGTTTCCCCACCTAGTAACCAAAAGTTAGCTTTGACTCCAATCAGGTGGGGGTGGGGAAGAAAGCACATACAAAGAAAGTGCACATACAAATACAGCAAGTGACTTCCTTTACAATCAAAGCCAGGCTGAGTGATCAGAAGAAGTTTGCAAAAAGTTGTATGTTTTGCTGTACAGCAACCAAGGTTCTTCATTTTTCTAAGCAGCTTAATTGTATGCATTAAATATGTGAATTGTTAGAATAGCTATATATTGCCTTCTAGAATTACCGGACAACAACTCCAGTTTTAAAAAACTAACTACCCAAACTTGCATTGTGCCACTTCGTCCCCATCAAGCAGCACATATAGGTTTACAAGTCTGCAACAGCCTTGAAATAACAGCACTAATCTTTTAGCTCAGGCAGTAGAGCAGGGGTGGCCAACCTGTGGCTGTGGAGCCACATGCGGCTATTCAGAAGTTAATATGTGGCTCCTTATATAGGCACCGACTCTGGGGCTGGAGCTACAGGCGCCAACTTTCCAATGTGCCGGGGGGGGTGCTCACTGCTCAACCCCTGGTTCTGCCACAGGCTCCGACCCCACTCCACCCCTTTCCGCCCCCTCCCCTGAGCCTGGAGTGCCCTCACTCCTCCCCCCCAGAGCCTCCTGCACACCATGCAACAGCTGATCTGGAGGTGAGGGGAGGAGCTGATTGGTAGCCGGGAGGCACTGGGAGTGGGGTGGGGGAGCTGATGGGGGGCTGCTGACATAATAATGTGGCTCTTCGGAAATGTACATTGGTAAATTATGGCTCCTTCTCAGGCTCAGGCTGGCCAACCCTGCTCATGCTTTAAGATCCAGAGGTCCTAGATTTGATCACTACTGCAGATGGCCTACCACAGGGCATCATATTAAATTTATGAAGACAGTCGTTGGCAAAGAGGATATATACTCAATACAAAGCAAGAGAAAATGTAACATTTCTCACCTCCAATGGTGCTCTCTTGAAACTCATGAAACTGGCCTTTTACAAAACGAAGCACCAAACTTGATTTGCCAACTGCAGACTCTCCCAGAAGTACTAGTTTGAACTGGCATATTTTATTCCCAGCATTTGGCCCATTGGGTCTTGTTGCTCCTCGATTAGCCATGTCCAATTTAGAAAGAAGTCCCTTGTTTCAAATTCTTGAGAGGAAAGAATTCAGGATATGAACCGAGACGTTCTTACTGCTTGTAGCAACCTGTTTATCAAAAAAGTATATGCTATTAGAGTCACAACTGTAACATAATATTATGAAACTTTAGTTCTAGTAACAATCATCCAAGTTAAGGGTCCGGGACTTTCTCAGAACAGTTATTTTCATTATTTTAGGTGAAATAAGCCAGTGAATTCTACAAGCACAGCTCTAAGATTTTTATTATATACATTATTGTGAAAGTCTTTGCCACTGATATTAAAAGGGGCTAGAGATTTTGGATGTAAACCTGAGTAACCTTAAAAGGCCAATTTTCAGCAAAGGGGTCGTCAAGGTGTTCTGAAATCAGGCCCCTTTTGTAAAGTCTCAAACTGAAAACCAAAAATACTAGTCACTTGACCTATTACCCTGCATTTTCTGTTTTCCCTATGAGACTTCAATTCACATTGTGTATCTCCAGCTAATATTTAAGAGTGCAACAGATCCAGACCTGCATATTTCCATTCTATTTCCTGTCATGTTAAGAACATCTTAATAAATCAGAAGTTCCTCTTTCAAGAATTGCTTGGCATCAGCAACATCATGACTACTCAAGTCAGAATTAGTAAAAACAAATGGAAGGGCTTAATTAAAATGAAGAATTTCTGGAAAACTCAATTACACCAGCATGTCAAATTTAATCAAATTACGGTAGTTTTCTACAGTTTATCCCTATAATGCATGTGAACTACAATTTCTTCAAATAGTAAAAGCATATATTCGAAAGTGAATGTGACCCCTGATTTGAACAGCTTCTCTGATTTAACATGCATGCCTGGAGGAGCTAAGGAACTGGTAATCTGATACGGAGTCTTTCAGCTTTAGGTCAGTAGGAACCCCAAATCACCACCATTTGATGACTGTCTGGTGTCTTATGTAAAATGACTTGTTAGTCTCAATTCAGGATGTAGCATACAGGTGTTCACAACACAAACCACAACTGGAACCCTTTGTTAGTAGCATCTACAGATTAGTCTCTGATCTTTGACCTGACTAGCTGCAATCAACTTGGAAGCTGTCTTTTCAGACAAAAATTAAAACACACTGGTTCAGCAGTGTTGGGTAGCACTCTGCCAGTACTTCATCTGGTCTCCTGATGGAGCACTTAAGTCTCCAGAGATTTTTTTAACAACTAGTTTCACTTTCAAAGGTTTTATTAAAAAAAAAGAACAAAGGGAAGTTTGATAACAAATCTATTTTTCTTAACTACTTTAGTAGTTTAGATTAAGCAGCATTTTTCCAGGAAAATGGTGCCAGCAAGAAGAGTGGTGCAACACTTAGTCTTTCCCTTCCCAATTTCATTCTAAAAGTGAATGTCTATGCTGGCCACTCGATTCTCTCATCAGGTATAGGATACTACTCTTGTGTTTATTGTTAATACACAAAATTACAGCTTGCCATGTCTACCTAGGTTCTTTCCCTCCCGAGTTGTTTGTGAGTGGTATGTCTATACAGCCTGGCAGAGCGAGCATCCCAGCCTGAATCAACAGACTTGGGCTCGTTAGTTAACCTGTTAATGCATTTATTTTAGTGTAGATATAACCTTAGTGTATGCACGGCAAACATAATAAGAAAGAGCACTGAACTGTCTGACAATAAGACTGTGCTTAGCTAAAGCAGCAGTTCTCAAACTGTGGGTTGGGACCCCAAAGTGGGTCGCAACCCCATTTTAATGGTGTCACCAAGGCTGGCGTTAGACTTGCCGGGGCCCAGGGCTGAGGCCAATGCCCGACCCCTTCAGCCCGGAGCGGTGGGCCTCAGGCTTCAACCCCCCTGCCCAGGGTCGTGTAGTAATTTTTGTTATCAGAAGGGAGTCACTATGCAATGAAGTTTGAGAATCCCTGGTCTAAAGTAAAGCAAGTACATTTGAATCCAGCAACATTTTCAGTCATTACCAACCTGATCCAGATTCAAACCAATGGCCAAGTTCTATATTCATTACCATTTCTGAGCCTTCCAGTTCACTATCCATCCACTGCATGCGTAATACCACATGTTTAGCCTTCACTTAGCTTTATAAGTTCTCTTTTGTGGATATAAATTCACACAGCAGCTAAAAGCACCTAAAAGAATAATCTCCTTTCCCCAGTCTGCTGGCAGATGCCTTCTGAATCCTACACCACTAGTTTTATCCTCCCACCTATCTTACATTCATGAAACCACACAAGACTCCATAACAATGCGCCTTGACCAACACACCAATTGATAAACATTAGCATTCCTTCCCCAGTGATTCCAGACCAGGGAGTGAGACAGTGAGCAGAATGTAAATTCTGGTCCTTTACATGGTACTACAGATCAATATCTGAGTCCTTTTGTAATGAAGTTGTCACTTCCTATAATGTTGCTCCCCTCCCAGAGGGCTGCACCTATCTAACATAGCACACTAAAGGTCCTACTGCCAGAACATCCCAATCCTTCATACACAGGCCTGCACTGTAGTAAGTGTCATTCTGTCAATTCTCATAATTAAGGATACATTTTAGACATGGGTTTTTTTTAGTAAAAAAAAAAAAAAAAAAAAAAAGTCATGGACAGGTCATAGGCAGTAAACAAAAATTCACAGCCCGTGACCTGTCCATGACTTTTATTATATACCCCTAACTAGAACTTGGGTGGGGGGGTCACGGGGGCTCTGGGAGAATGCTCCGGGGGTGCTGCGGGTACTGGGGGGAAGGGGAAGGGAGATTGGCGGGGCTGGCAGGCTCCCTACCACGTCTCTGCAGCTCCTAGGAGGAGGGGCATCCAAGGAGGCATGCTGCTCCCACCACAAATGCCAGTGCTGCAGCTCCCATCGGCTGGGAACCGCAGCTAATGGGATGATCGGGGGCAGCACCCGTGGGAGCTCCCTGATCCCTCCGCTTAGGAGCTGCAGCGACATGCTGGTGGAGGCAAGAGAGCACCCCCCCCCCCAAGTAAACATCGCCCCACACCTCAACGCCCAGCCCCCTCCCACATACCCAAGCTGCTGCTACAGGCCCAGGAGCTTCTGTGACAGACAGGCAGCCTTACTCTCGGTAATTCACGATAGAAACCCTTTTTGATTCAATTATGATACCATAACCCACTGAGAATAAAATATATTGCCTCTTGTGTTCTTACAAGGTATGTCTACAAAGCCAGCAGAAGCGAGCCTCCCACTGCAGGTCAATAGACTCATATTAGTGGGGTCTGTGATAGCACTAAAAAAATATTTGTGTAGACAGCAGTTTGAAGTTGTGGATCAGGCTGGAGCATATGCTCTGAAGCCTACGGAAGTGGGGTGGGCTTCAGAGCCTAAGCCACATTATTAATTTGAATGAATCCTCCTTAAAATGAACTGTTCTGTTAGCCTAAAATGCACTTTTAGTCTTACTTAGGATATAGAAATGGATCTAGAAATTTAAAAGCAATTTAAGGATTTTTCTTCTCCTTAAAGTCAATTTAAAAAAAAATGGTAAATGAATTGTGTATCAGCTATAGATAGCTATTGCTTTGTTTCAACAGAACGAAGTAATGTATCTGGACAGACTGCAAAGCAACTCATAACAATGGATGAGTTTAACATATTTAATCACTCCCTAGTTATATTGCAAAAAAGTGACACACGAGTTATCTATGAAACAAGTTAAATCACAGGGTGGGGTCAGTATACATTGATCTTCAGTTCTTATCTTAAGTTAAAAAAATGTCAGATACCGGCTTCTTACCCCAGATTTAGAAAAAATTCTATATTTGAGACTAAGTTTTTAAGACCCTTCTTTTGAATATATTACTCTAGTTTGCATTGTAGTACAGTTCAGTAAGCATGTCAAGCAATTAGTCATGGAGTACGATTTTTTCTTTTTTAAACTTCTGAGACACATATAGTACGTCTCAATTCTGCCAGCTATTCTGCACTCTGTAGCATTATTTTAGGCTCAAGTAAAGGCCAAATCCTATACCATATTCATGAGGTTACTCTCCAGGACCAAGTCATTTGCTCAAAAACTCTGAAAGGAAGTCTGCTAATAAATGGAACTATTCAACATTATTCTTTACTTTATCACTCAGGACTTGCTCACTGTCCCTCTGCTACCTCCTCAGTAGCAGGAAAAGGATGTGATCCGCAACTGTAGGTGTGCCAAGGCTTCAGATGTTATTCCACATGTAGTTACTTCACTCAAACTGGCCATTTACACACAATTGCTCTTTACAGAGCTCCTGTCAGACTCCCAACTATTTTTCAATACTAGCTGAAACAGGCTATCAAGACAGTACCCCAGATCAGAGATGTGAGGAATGTCCAGTCTATTTAAAAAAAAAAAAAAAAGTGGAACTGTCTGAAGTATTTTAAAAATCAATAGGTTTCCATGGCCTTCATTCATGACAGATTACCCAACGTGCTCAGATACTATGGATGGAAGCTTATATAAGAGCAAAATATTTTATCAGCTGGATGGATCACCAAATAGATGTCTTAGAAGGAAATTCAAAATGCTACTACAAATTATGAGGAACCCCTGTAACTTCAAAACAAGTCTGCAGAGAGCATAGAAGAAAATATCTGGCAACCTGAGGTGTTGCTGTAGTCTTGTCCTAATCATCTCTGTAACAGAGATGTTTTCTAAATATTGCAGATTGCGTTTCAGCTGTTACCTCTGGCATGTTTTAGCATTTAGTAATTATTTTCCAGAAGACAGACAGAAAACTTCCCCAAGCTGCCAGCTTATGCCAATACATTTAATAATGCCATAAGAAAAAACTCACTACACCCATGCCACCCACTTATTACCAGGCCATGGGAACTGTACGTCTTCTTTCAGCCTGAAAAAGCTAGACATTTTAATGCATATCTGGGTGTTTTTCAGGTTACAGAGCATCACCACTCTCCCTAAGCATAGGTAGAGACCCTCATATCTTCTGAAACAAAAGGATCAAGCCCTAAGTTTTTGTATTTCCTCATTTCTTCTAGTAGGTGGTTCAAATACTCAGTATTCCTTTCACAGACCCGCTTTCAAACTCAATTATGAATTAATATTTTTCAGATTTTTTTTTAACCAATCAAACTACTTGATATGCTCATGAAAAATCTCCAAATCTCTTTAAAGAGCTGTATTTCCATATCAGCAGCCACCAGGGATTTTAAAAATGGCCCCAAGATCTCTCCTGAGATTCAGGCCACATTTGTACACCACTTTCTTAATTCAGATGTGCAATACTAGTTTTGGGAACCAGAGAAAGTGTGATAGAAGATAACTGGAAGAGGCAATAATCCTTGTTTATGTACACTAATTACACAAAGAATAAATTCAAATATGTACAGGATGATTTTCCATCAATTCCAAACACTCATTTTAGCAGGTTTCAGAGTAGCAGCCGTGTTAGTTTGTATTCGCAAAAAGAAAAGGAGTACTTGTGGCACCTTAGAGACTAACAAATTTATTAGAGCATAAGCTTTCGTGAGCTACAGCTCACTTCATCGGATGCATTTGGTGGAAAATACAGAGGGGAGATTGATATACACACACAGAGAACATGAAACAATGGGTTTTATCATACACACTGTAAGGAGAATGATCACTTAAGATGAGCCATCACCAGCGGGGGGGGGAGGGGGGGGGAAGAAAGAAAGAAACCTTTCATGGTGACAAGCAAGGTAGGCTATTTCCAGCACTTAACAAAAACATCTGAGGAACAATGGGGGGTGGGGGTGCAGCTGTAGGTATTCCTAATCCTGCAGTCTTGGTAATGATGTTCCAGGTTGGTTAACATGATGTACAGCTCCTAGGCACTATAGCAATACAAATAAATACACGGTTTAACAAAAACCCCCCAACAACAAATAGCTATTTATTTGTATTCTGTTTAAGCTTTTCGTTTTACAGGTGCATTTTAGGATAGCAAATAGGTAAAGCTAGTTGGAGAATTGGAAATTCACAAATTTTGTTTCAACTTTACCATTAGAGACTTGATTTTTGAGGATGATCACAAAATGAGCTGTAAAATTTGGTCTGCATTTAAACTCAGTATTACGTTTTGACCTGAAATCAAGCTTTTAAGTTAAAAAAAAATAGACATTTTAAATAAATATATGGGCTATATAAGAAAAGAACAGGATGAGTTACTTTTTGAAAGTAAACGTTTCCTAAACATTTTCTTTAGATCCCCCACTTCACCCCCCAATACAGTTATGCACCTGGGAAAGGTTATGAAGAACCTTGTATTTTCTTACTCCAATAGTTTAAGAAAAAGGCATTGGAAAAACACTGTGAAAGAGCCATCATGAATTATAGTAGGTACACATGATGCTTTAATAGGTCTTTTTCATCTCTAGTGTCTGATTTTTTTTCAGGACACACTAAGCCAATGGTTCTTGAACTTTTGTACTGGTGACCCCTTTCACATAGCAAGCCTCTGAGTGCAACCCCCCTTATAAATTAAAAACACTTAATATATTTAACACCATTATAAATGCTGGAGGCAAAGTGGGGTTTGGGGTGGAGGCTGATAGCTTGCAACCCCCCCATGTAATAACCGTGTGACCCCCTGAGGGGTCCCAACCCCCAGTTTGAGTATCCCTGCACTAAGCCATAGCAGCTCCAGGTCAGTATGTCAGCAGAGGAACAAAGATCAGATATATATTAGAAAAGTATGTCTGTAAATCCCATCAGGTAATTTGCCAACTCCTGGTTTTAGTTTGCCCTCTCATTCTCTTTAAATACTAAAACAGCCTACAAAACACACATGCTGCTTTATCTTGTATTATAAAATATTAAGTTAGTCCATCACATGAATAAGGCTTTTCATAATTGTTTAAATAACTGGCGCTGTGACACCAATTACTATAACTATTTCACACTAAAGAAGTTTTCTAAAAAGGTCTTAAAAGGATGTTACAGCCACTCTCTTGTATTAGAGATAATTCTGTTTAAATCAGTCTTGCCAACACTTACATTTATCCTTCATTTCATGCTTGCCAGTAGTCTAAATTCTCCAGGACTACTCACCAGCATAGCTGAAATATTGGCAAGATTAGGACCTACTATTCTAAAAAGTACCACCAATACAAAAGATCACTTATCAGAGTAACACTGACAATCTCACACACAAAATAGTAAGGAGATTAAGAAAACTAACACTCCCACCTCTAGTATATTAGTGGGACACATTCATGTAAATTGGGATAGATGCAGAATGGATTCTTAAAATTAAAAAAAAAGTTCTCATTTTACATACACAATAATTCTGATATTTCATATGACACATTTTTAAATTATACAGTTCTTTAAAATTAATTACGGATCAATACTTATTAGCCAGATGTCACAAAGACCACCCCATTTTGGTTAATTAGCATTTTGGATAAAGATGCATGCTTCTAGACAAATTCTGGATTTGGGGACAAAACGCAGATAAACCATGATCATCTAAATTTCAGATGATCTGTATTAGCAAATTAGAGCTCAAGAGTGAATAACTACCGCTCACAGAGCGTTCATAACTTAACACAACATTATTTACAATACAACCAGTATAGACCCCTTGAGATAATGACCATCACCTACTTTAATTCTCATTTACAAACGTATTATACATGGTTATGTTAATAT
This sequence comes from Dermochelys coriacea, assembly GCF_009764565.3. NCBI lineage: Eukaryota > Metazoa > Chordata > Testudines > Dermochelyidae > Dermochelys > Dermochelys coriacea. The sequence goes on from NC_050069.1 coordinate 202,742,021, forward strand.
TTTTAACAACCCACCATTCTAGGTATTTTGTCAGTTTTATTTTCTTGTTGTTCCTATCCATCTTAAATAAAAATCTTAGCAACTTTAATAGAATTAGCATACTTTAATATAGAATTTCCTCACCACAGTATTTGCATTAGTTTTCCAGATCATATATCAACTAACACATCAACCAATTTATATTGAAACATATTGAGAGAACATACCAAACAAGTAAGTCACACAAATAGTCTATGAAATTTACATCCTTCCAATTAAAGATAATAAGCCTGGTGAGACTACATATGTATGATGTATGTGAGTTATTGACCGTTTTGATATCAATTTCCTGTGTGACTGATGCACCAATGTAGGTAAAGGGTCACCTATTACCAAAATCTCCGAACACTTAATTCAAGTTAACATTAACAAATTTGGAGTTATCCAGAAAGGGGACTCATTACTCAAGAGGTTTAGAACATAAGCCGTTCAAACATTTGTTCATCTCCTCGAAGTCTCACATATCTCCACCCATAAAATCTGAACGGGCCCCCCGTCATAAAATGTTTCTGAGCTGCTTCAAATGTCACTCGGGAGGGCAACGTTAATTTTAATCGAGTGATCGTTCACTCTCTCCTCCGCCCCAGATTTTTAGAGGGAAGAGACAGCACAAGATGACCATGGCAGAACCTGGCTATGTGATTTAACACTCTCTCCTAGACCTCGTCTTCTCGTACGGAACTTTCATGTTAACTTTTTACCAGTCTGCCTCCCCTCCTGAAGACGGGCTATTTTACAGCATCAACCCAAGGTGCCGTGTGCACGCTGCTAAGTGTGTAGCAACCCCCTCTCCGCCCTTTTCCCCCCCGACCGAGGTCGGGGACTAGCTGCAGGAGGAGGCGGCTGTGCGCGCTGATGGTTTCCCTTCCAGTTCCCACGCCTCTCCAGGGCACCCTCGCCGTCCCAGCAGCAGCTGTGGGGGAAGGGGACGCAGCACCCCCGCGGGCCGCGTCACACAGCAGGTTGGGGAGCAGCGGCTCCCCACGCCGGGGGAGCAAAGCGAGGGGACCGCGGGGACACGCGCCCGCCCCTTTCCATCCTCCCCCCCCCCCCCCGCTGCTCCTCAGCCACAGCCAGAATATGGGGAAGTGAGAGACTCGGGGGCGCCATTTTGAGGCGGGGGAGACACAGACCAGCCGCTCCCCGGCCCCCACCCCGCGGCTCAGCCCCCAGGCGCCAGGAGAAGAAGCCTTCAGGGCGAGGGTTCCCCTGGGCGGCTCTATAACCCCCCTTCCCCCCGCTGGCGGAGCTCGGCCCCTGCCGCCCGCCGCTGTCTCCTCACCTGGCGGTGCCGGGCAGCCGTGCGCGCGGGCGGTGCGGGAGGCGCAGCGGCTTCTCTCGCTCCCGCGGCTGTGAGGGGAGGCGGCTCCTCCGCGGGAGGCAGGGGATGAGGGGCGGGGGCGCTGCCGGATCTCAGCCGCGCCGCCAACTTCCGCCTCCTTCTGCCGGACCAAAACACACGCACGCACTTCCGCCGCCTCCGCCACGTCACGGCCCGGCCCCCATCTTCCATTCAGTTCCGGGAGCGGCCCGGAGCTGTGTTGGTGGTAGCACCTCACGTGGTTCCCCCTCCCGACACTGCGATCGAGGCAATCCAAGGGGCAGCCGAGCAGGCCCAGTTGTGGAAGAAGCCACTTATGGCACAACGCTCAAAGGATGATGGGATACACAGAGGGGCGCGAGGAGCTTTCTATCCAGTGGCCCTCTGCGGTGGGCGCTTCCACCTCGGTAACTGGCATGGCGGTCGCTGCTAATGAGTCACGTGACCTGCAGCCTCGCACTCTGGGTTCCGGAGGGCGAACCGCCCCGACTATGCCCAGGGCCTCTTAAAGGGCCAGCGCTGTGATTTTGACTGGGGTGCTTTCCTGCTTGCTGAGGGCCTTAAATTGCCCTGACCTTCTGTCAGCTGGTGGTCTGCAGTCTAGGGAGCAGCATCTGAGAGGCAGCCATAGCCACCTGGTTATGGCTCAGAGCCCAGTATGGCCACCCTCAAGCACTCAAAAATCATGAATGAATATTCCCCTTACCCCCAAAAATCATGAGATAAAAAAAAAATCAAAATATTTAAGCCCATGAACCAATACATTTTAGGTTGCTTTCATTCACCGCTGGGTTTTAGCACCTGTAGGGGTCATGTCTTCAAGCTTTTCTAGAAAACCATGAGGGCTAGAAATGTACCTTCAAAACGTGATGTAACAGGGAACATTCTCATATAATCCCCTGACTCAAGGAGCTGGAGCTTTATGGAAATCTTCAAATGTCATAGGACTTGTGATCCAATCACCAAAGTTGGCAACACTAATTTTGACTAGAAACCTGCTGATTGCAGACACAGTTAGGGTTGCGAACTTTCTAATACACAAAAGGAACACCCTAGCCCTGCCCCTTCCCTGAGGCCCCGCCCCTGCTCACTACATTCCCCCGCCCTCACTCACTTTCAGGGGGCAAGGGATTGAGGTGCCGGGGGGCTCTAACTGGGGGTGCAGGCTCCGGGGTGGGACCAGAAATGAGGGATTCAGGGTATGGGAGGGGACTCTAGGCTGGGACAGGGAGTTGGGGTGCAGGAGGGGGTGAGGGCTCCGGCTGAGGGTGCAGGCTCTGGGTGGGGCTGGGGATGAGAGGTTTGGGTGCAAGAGGGGACTCCAGGCTGGGGGTGGGGCCAAGGGATTCGGAATATGGGAGGGGGCTGCAGGATGAGGCAGGGGGTTGGGATATAGGAGGGGGTACAGGCTCTGGGCTGGGGATGCGGGTTCTGGGCTGGGGCCAGGGATGAGGGGTTTTGGGTACACGAGGGGGCTCCAGGTTTGGGGGCGCTCAGGGCTGGCGTAGGGGGTTGGGGCTGGAACGCAGGCTTACCTTGGGCAGCTCCCAGTCAACAGGGCTAAGGCAGGCTCCCTGCCTGTCCTGGCCCTGTGCTGTGCCCCGGAAGTGACCAGCAGGTCTAGCTCTTGGGTGGAGGGGCCAGGAGGCTCCACGTGCTGCTCTCGCCCGCAGGTCAGTTCCCAGCCAATAGAGTGTGGAGCCCCATGCCCCCCTCCCCGCATAGGAGACGGACCTGCTGGCTTCTTCCGGGGCGCAACGTGGTGCCAGGACAGGTAGGGACTAGCCTGCCTTGGCCCTGTAGCACCACTGACTGGCCCGGTCGGCCGTGCTGATCGGAGCCGTCAGGGTCCCTTTTTGACCAGGAGTTCCAATTGAAAACTGGACACTTGGCAACCTTAGACACAGCTCTGATCTGCCTACTCTAAGGCTCTTTGGGGAATTTCTCATCATAGACTTCAAGTAATGTGGTGTGAGTGCCATATCCTTGCAGCGACATGGAGGCCATAGCTACTGCAACAGGGAAAGTAATATCGGAGGAGGATTAAATCGAAAGAAACCCACAGAGAAGATGATTCTTGAAGTCATGACACCAACAACTGCCCATGTTCACATAAAGTAGGAGGTATATTATTGAGCTCATCATTAATAAAAATAAATTCATAAAATAAATGTAGTTGATTGATGGTTTGTTTGTTTGTTTTGAAAACAGGACGTTTCTGGTGTGGAATGAGGGTGAATCTATCAGCAGTGAGGAAACTCAGGCATTTCAATTTCCCAGTTATGGAAGGTATTATAGAGAGTGATCAGGTTATTTTTCTATTTTAAAAAGCATCCATTATTTGGTGCTTCAATCTAAGAGTCACAAAATCAATTCAAAATATGTTTTCAAGAAATAATCATGTTAAGCACAACACCTTCTGATATGTTTGCTTATTTCAAAGTGATCATGGCTCAATTACATTTATGTACAAACAAAATAAGTCCAAACTATTAACATATATACTAGGCATTTTAAAAGACAAAATTCACAAAGCTGAAAACAATTGTGAGCCGAATCAGGTGGTAGAAAGAATTTAAACAGAAAAATGTGAATGGTAATTGCGTAATGATTATGAGCATTTTACTACATGACCAAAAACCACAATCCAGAAACAATTCTATGCTAGTTAAAAACCAGCCTGTCTTTACAAGGGAAGTGAAAGTAGCTATTTTATCTATAGTGAAAGTAGCTATTTCATAATGTACACACACAAATGGGAAAAAGGAAGCTAGGAATTGTAGAACATTTATAAGGGAAGCAAAAGAACACAATGAGGAATCTATGGCCAGGAGAGTTAAGGACAATAAGGAGGAGGGTTTTTTGTTTTTTTTTTTAAAGTATATTAACAAGAAAAGGAATTGTAATAAAGGTATTGGTCCTTTTCTAAATGGAAATGGTAAAAATATCAATGACAATGTGAAGGGGTTCAATAAATATTTCTGTTCCGCATTTGGAAAAAAGCTAAAAGATGTATTCATGTCATATGATGATGATGCTGAAATACTTCCTCTTCCAACAGCAACTAAAGAGGATGTTAAACAGCAGCTAATAAAGTTGCACATTTTTTAAGTCATCCAGTCTGGATAACTTGCATCCAAGAGTTCTAAAAAAGAGCTGTCTGAGGAGTTCTCTAGACTATTAATGTTGATTTTCAACAAGCATTAGAGCACTGGGAAAGTTCCAGGGGACAGGAAGACAGCTAATGTTGTGCTAATATTTCACAAGGGTAAACAGGAAGACATGGGCAACTATGGGCCTGTCAGCCTGATGCTGATCTCAGCAAAATAATGGGATAGCTGATACGGGCCTTGATTATTAAAGAATTAAAGGAGAATAATATTAATGCTAATCAACCTGCATTTATGGAACTAGATCTTGTCACACTAATTTGATTTTTTTAAATTACAAAGTGTGGTTGATAAAAGTTATAGAGTTGATGTAATATACTTCGACTTCTGTAAGCCATATAATTTTGATTGAGAAACTAGAAGGATACAAAATCAACATGATGCACATTAAATAGATTAAAAACTGGCTAACCTGATAGGTCTCAAAATGTAACTATAAATAGGGAATAGAATGGGTGTTTTTCTACTGGAGTCCCCCGGGGGATCAGTTCTTGGCCCTATACAATTTAATATTTTTATCAATGGTCTAGAAGAAAACATAAAATCATTACTGATAAAGGGTGTAGAAGACTGGGGGGGTCGTAACTAATGAAATCTTCGGAGTCAAGGTGGACATGGGCTCCAACTGCAACACTGTGGCCAAAAGGGCTAAGTGATCCTTGGATATATAAACGGGAATATTGAGTAGGAGTAGAAATGTTATGTTACCTCTGTGTTTGGCACTGGCATAGATGCTGGAGCTAGGGGTGCAGCAGCACCCCCGGGCTTGAAGTGGTTTCCATCATATACAGGGTTTACAGTTTTGTTCAATGGTTTTTGGCATTCCTGTTGAGCGAAATAGGAGCTGAAATTAAAAGTGGCCCAGATCTTTCGGTCTCAGGTTCGTCTCCTACCCGTATCTATCACCGAGAGCTTGTAATCTTTACATAAAACTCAAACCAATAAAGGTACAACAGAATTTATTAAGGCGGGGGGAGGGGGAGTGGCAAGAAGTCCCATGATAAACAAAGTAAACAGATAATGATCAGGCAAATTACAAAATAAGGCAGGCTGTACCAATAAGGGAACTGTGAATACAACCAAGTGATGGTTACAGTACCATTTCTGGCAGCTTGATTCACTGATGTCTGCTTCTTAGGGTAGCACAGCACAGCAGGACTGCTGGATCTGTCAGATGGAACTAGGAAACCTGGAACAGGATCAGATGAGTGCTTCTTCAGATAAGTTACTAAAACCCTCCCACTCCCTATCCTGCGTCATCATGCGTGTGGTGAGTGAATCCTATACAGGTGGATCAGGTGTGCGTAGGTAAGTATGACAAGTAACCCTCGTGGAGTGAATGGTCTACCCTCAATTATCGAGTTTGTCTCAACCAGAAAATACCACTCAGATGGGCAGCCCCGATCTGATCTGAACACTGCCTTATATAGACTTTTGATCACTAGGCAGATAAGGTGATTAACAGCTACTGTCATTTCCCGCCAAAACAGAAAAAATGCCAAACTACAGGTAGGAGGGGACAAGAAGGGCTTACAAGATGGACGCTCAGTTGTCCTTTAGAGGAATTCAAGATGGCCTTATGATTTTATCTCTACACTCCCACCATAAAATTTTTTCCAGCACCCTGGGCACTGGTGCGACTGCTACTGGGATACTGTGTCCAGTTCTGATGTCCACAATTCAAGAAAGATGGTGAAAAATTGAAGAGGGTTCAGAGAACAGCCACAAGAATGACTAAACGGTTGAAAAACATATTTTATAGTAAAAGACGCAAGGAGGTCAATCTATTTAGCTTAATGTGAAGGTTAAGAGGTGACTTGATTAGTCTGTAAATCCTACAGGGGTAACAGAATAGAGGGCTTTTTAATCTAGTAGACAAAAGGTCTAACAAGTCCAATGGCTAAAGACTGAAGCTAGAAAAATTCAGAACTAGAAATAAAGTGTAAATTTTTAACGGTGAGGATAAATAACCATTGGAACAACTTACCAAGGGTCTCCATCATTGATAATTTTTAAATCAATATTGGATTTTTTTTGAAGATATGTTTTAGTTCAACCATAGCTATTAGACTTGAAACAGGAATTAATTCAGGAAAGGTCTATGGACTTTGTTATGCAGGAGGTAAGACTACAAATGATCATAGTAGTCCCTTCTCCCCTTAAAATCTATTAATTTAATTTATGATTTTGTTGTTAATGAACCTTTCTGCTGGAGGGTTGGGGCAAACTGATCACAAACCTCCAGGAACATCTGCTTCTTCATGCTAAAGTTCTGGATCCACTGCTGGCCATCCCAAGTCCGCATGACGATGTGATCCCACCAGTCTGTTCCTATGGCCCTGCACCAGAAGAACCAGTCTACATAGGAGGAATCTGTGGCTAAGGCAGAAATAGGCATGAGCAGCATCAACTAGTTTGGAGCTGGCGTGTCAGTATCCCCCTTAGAGAGGTGCCTTCGGCAGTTCAAAAACTGCCACCAGAAACATTCACCAGCATCTTGCAGATGCTCTGTCTGTGTCCTGAAATAGAATGTAGAGCAGGAGATAGAGACATTCTGCCAGATCAGGCTCCATGTTGGCTCTGGCTGCAGGGAGTGTACAGACACAAAATCGTTCTGCTGAAGGTGTTCACGATTTAAAACTACACAGAACATTACTGGTCAACTTCCATGGGACAAGCAGACAAGTGCTCCCACAACCCACTATGGACAAAGGGTTAGAAATGACAGTACACGCCTACTGTAGTGGGAGTTCTGACTGTGGTCTGCAGAAGGGGGCCTCCAGATCAGCTGAGGTAGAAGCCATCCTCAACAGGCAATTTTTGCCTCTGCTCCACAACTACCCTTCTTCCTAACAGTATGGCCCTATTTTCAATAAAACCTCCGGGAACTGTGGGTCTTTCCCATCAAGCCAGTGCCATTCCAGTAAACAGAGACATCTAGTCACCCAATATAAAAATAATTTTGGACAGAAAAAAAGGTAAATGTTACATTTTGCAGCTTAAAAATAACTATGTTCAAATTGTAGGGGAAATGTTCTGGTCAATTTCTTATTTCATTCAAACCAATTTTCTAGGTTCATACCTGCCAAGGAAAGAGAAGGTAGAAGAAAGAGAGGGGAAAGAGAAGAAAATAGTTGAACAAACAAAACTGTTTTCAGAGAAAGAAAAATTAGCCCAGAGCAGGTCATCATAACTTGTATTTTATAGTTTTGGTAGGTGCTCAGATACTCTAGTGATCTATGCATTATAAATGCTTAAATACATTCAAGAGATCTCTTCCTTCAGAAAAGTCTTTTAGATTACCAAATAGATTTCAAATCAGAGGCTAAATAAGTTCTTTTTAGGTGCCGGAATTATACTCGTAATATAATTATACTAACGTAATAAAAGAGGTATAAAAAGTGAAGAAATGGGTGAAGAACCTATTTCCCAAAATATGAGACTAGAGAACTTGACCCTCCAAAGTGTTTTCTCCCCACTAGGGGTGGTGAAAGCATTTCTCAATGAAAACAGAAAGCTCCTCAAAATTACAATTTCAAAAAGATAAGAATTAATCACTTATATCACAATGTCTTTCCTTACTAGTTGACTTAGAACTGAGAAAAGGTACCAGACTGAAAACATATTTTTGCATAAACACAGAAACTAGGTACAACATGGACAGAGGTAGCACAAGCTTCAAACTACCCAATCAATATGGATTTATTAGAACCACCTCAATGGAGAAAGGAGTAGTTCATTCTCCATGACAGTTCTTTATGTGGTTTCTTGAGCAGTGGAACATGTTCTGCTTTATGTGCAAGTAGGCTCAGGTTCAAACCCCATTAGGTGGCCTTGCTGTTGAACATGCTAGCAAGAATGTCAGTTGTGATGGTGGTTCTTTTGTTGTTGTCTGAACATTTATCCACTATGAAGTGGTCTGAGATCACCAGTTTATTTCATATAGGTCAATGCTCTGTTATCAGATGATAATACTTCTGAACACCAACAACCTGGGCCAGATCCCATAACTAAATTCAGTGGGTGAAATCCTGACCTAATTCAAGTCAGTGCAAAACTCCCATTGATTTCGGCGTGGTCAGGATTTCACCCAGTGCATGTTTCTCTTTATTTAAAAATTTCCTCGAAAAGTTTAAACTTTGCTTTGCCAATTTTTTTCCCTTAGGGTCTGATCCAATCCCCACTGTAGTTAATGCGTAGACTTTCATTGACTTCCATGAAGGTTGGATTGGGTCTTTTGCCGTTTTCGTTATCCTGTACAGTTTTTCCATCTTTATTTCATTTTCCCATTTCTTTCATTTGTTTCCATTTTTCTTCACTTTTCTGTCTTTCCTCTCTACATTTTTTTCTCTCTTCTCTGTAAACTCTTTGCTGAAGACAATGAGTTCAGCTACTTCCTAGCATAGTTTTTGTTTTGCTTAGGAAGCAACATTTCTATAGACTATAAACATTTCTTTATTCATAAAGATACTTAATAAATAATAACATAATAATAATAATAAACCCCTAAGCCATTGTGTAAGAACACAACATTGTCCCCCAAGAGTATCACGTTCTACACAAATTACTAATTTACCCCAAATGGGTAATAGCTCCCAAGTGGCTACTATTTTAAAATAAACTCTCTGCACATTTTTAAAGCTTCCTGAAGATACTTGAAGATACTCCGCAAGTGCTTGAATCACATCTACCCCAGCACCACAGTCAGAGTGAGAGCTGAGCTGCAAAACTCAGCAGTCATGCTGGATCAGGGAAGTGAAAGGCAGGATTTTAGGCAGTTTCACTTCCTTGATTTTAGCCCTTGTAAGAGAGAGAGACAGGCGTCAAACTGTGGGGTTGGGGATTTAATGGGTAGTGGTAACATCAAATGCCAAACACTTGTTAAGGGCAGTTTTAGCTACAAAGACCCTGCTGTAACAAAGAATGTCTGCTTCCATCCTGAAATGAAATATGTAGGGTCAGGGTGACCTGATGTCCCGATTTATAGGGACAATCCCAATATACGGGGCTTTGTCTTGTATAGGCTCCTATTATCCTCCACTCCCTGTCCTGATTTTTCACACTGGCTATCTGGTCACCCGATGTAGGGTCCAATTTCCTACTGCAGGAGACAAACTCCCACTGAAGTTAATTTGACACAACAAATACTTGGCATTAACTCTAGAATGTCATTTTAAGTTTGTTTATGTTGCCACCAAATCCGTAGTTTGTTGAAGTTACTCAGGGCATTGGGTTGTTTCCCTGTTCCCTTTACATGAGATGTAACGGAAGTGTTATCAGGGAGAGAGAGAAACTAGATCCCTTGACAGTTGTTATGCCTTATAATTATAATAAAAGTCACAATGTTTGGGGAACTAATTAAAAAGAAAGGTTTATTAGTATTTCTAGCATCATGGGCAAAATAAAAAGGAAGAGTAAGATACATATACACTTAAACAGAAAAACTATTATGACATCTTTTCTGTAAATAAATGATTCTTCATCCTTATTGAAACCTTTCTATACCAAGAAAAGTTATTAGACTAATAGTTTATCAGATCACAGTAGAGCCCTCCTCTTCTAATGTGTTTGCACAGATGATCTGGAAATGCCATCAGTCACCCGTATTTTCCAGGGTGGTATCAGAGAGAAAAGGTGCAACCTAAAGCTCCAGTCCAAGGCAATTCAAGTCCTTCAAACCTATGCCTGTCTTTCCAGGACTCCACTCACCCTAAGCCTCCTAACACAGAAACGGAAAACATTGATCCTCCAAATGAAGGACATAATGTGAGTTTTCATTTGTGGAATTATTCCCTCACTTATGTCATAGAGTTTAAGGCACCAGATCATTTAGTCTAACCTCCTGTATATCACAAGTCACCAACACCACCCAGCACAAAACCCAAAGTCTCTCTCCATCTGCCCAATCAACTTACATTTCCACAGGTTGATGGGGGGGAGAGCAGCCAGGGTGCTACAGGGGAAGCTGGGAGAGAGTTGATGGGGCTCAGGTGCTATAGGGGATGTGGGCAGATGGTTAATGTGGTCAGGGCACTGTGGGGGATGCGGGCAGAGGACAGATGGGAGTCAGGGTGCAGTGGGGGATGTGGGCAGAGGGCGGATGGTGTCAGGATGCCACAGGGGATCGGGACAGAGGGTAGATGGGGTCAGGATGCTGTGGGGGATGTGGGCCGAGAGGTCGGGGCACTGCAGGAGATGTGGGCAGAGGGCAGAAGGGGGTCAGGGTGCAGCGGGGGATGTGGGCAGAGAATGGATGGGGTCAGGGTGCTGCGGAGGATGCGGGCAGAGGCGGATGGGGTCAGGGTGCTGCGGGGGATGCGGGCAGAGGACAGATGGGGGTCAGGGTGCAGCGGGGGATGTGGGCAGAGGGCGGATGGTGTCAGGATGCCACAGGGGATGGGGACAGAGGGTAGATGAGGTCAGGATGCTGTGGGGGATGTGGGCCGAGAGGTCGGGGCACTGCAGGAGATGTGGGCAGAGGGCAGATGGGGGTCAGGGTGCTGCGGGGGATGCGGGCAGAGGGCGGATGGGGTCAGGATGCTGCGGGGGATGCGGGCAGAGGGCAGATGGGGTCAGGATGCTGCGGGGGATGCGGGCAGAGGGCGGAGTAGGGAAGGAAATAGACTTCTAGGATCAAGGCTGGCACAACTGATAAAGAGAGCTTTAAACTAGGAATTGGGGGGAGATGGATGGGAGATGTCCAGAAAATCTCCACGCCAGATTTTAGCATTGAGAGGGAAGAAGATGAAGTAAGAAAGGATACAGCCGTGGGTAGGAGAATGTATACAAGGAGCGAGGGCAGTGTGGATACTAGTCTAATAGGTTATACTGGCCGTAGAATGACTGTGCCTAATAGGGTACAAAATGTGAGTGAGTCCAAACAGCAAAAATTAAGATGTTTGTACACCAATGCGAGGAGTCTAGGTAACAAAATGCAGGAACTAGAGCTACTGGTGCAGGAAGTGAAACCAGATATTATAGGGATAACAGAAACATGGTGGAATAGTAGTCATGACTGGACTACAGGTATTGAAGGGTATGTGCTCTTTAGGAAAGACAGAAACAAAGGTAAAGGGGGTGGAGTAGCATTGTATATCAATGATGAGGTAGAATGTAAAGAAATAAGAAGCGATGCAATGGATAAGACAGAGTCCGTCTGGGCAAAAATTACATTGGGGAAGAAAACTAGTAAGCCTCCCTACGATAGTGCTTGGGGTGTGCTATAGACCTCCGGGATCTAATTTGGATATGGATAGAGCCCTTTTTAATGTCTTTAATAAAGTAAATACTAATGGAAACTGCATGATCATGGGAGAATTTAACTTCCCAGATATAGACTGGAGGACCAGTGCTAGTAATAATAATAGGTCTCAGATTTTCCTAGATGCGATAGCTGATGGATTCCTTCACCAAGTAGTTGCTGAACCGACTAGAGGGGATGCCATTTTAGATTTAATTTTGGTGAGTAGCGAGGACCTCATAGAAGAAATGGTTGTAGGGGACAATCTTGGCTCAAGTGATCATGAGCTAATTCAGTTCAAACTAATGGAAGGATTAACAAAAATAAATCTGCAACTAGGGTTTTTGATTTCAAAAGGGCTGACTTTCAAAAATTAAGGAAATTAGTTAGGGAAGTGGATTGGACTGAAGAACTTATGGATCTAAAGGTAGAGGAGGCCTGGGATTACTTTAAATCAAAACTGCAGAAGCTATCGGAAGCCTGTATCCCAAGAAAGGGGAAAAAATTCATAGGAAGGAGTTGTAGACCAAGCTGGATGAGCAAGCATCTTAGAGAGGTGATTAAGAAGAAGCAGAAAACATACAGGGAGTGGAAGATGGGAGGGATCAGCAAGGAAAGCTACCTAATTGAGGTCAGAACATGTAGGGATCAAGTGAGACAGGCTAAAAGTCGAGTAGAGTTGAACCTTACAAAGGGAATTAAAACCAATAGTAAAAAGTTCTATAGCCATATTAATAAGAAGAAAACTAAGAAGGAAGAAGTGGGGCCGCTTAACACTGAGGATGGAGTGGAGGTTAAAGATAATCTAGGCATGGCCCAATATCTAAACAAATACTTTGCCTCAGTCTTTAATAAGGCTAAAGAGGATCTTGGGGATAATGGTAGCCTGACAAATGGGAAGGAGGATATAGAGGTAGATATTACTATATCAGAGGTAGAAGCGAAACTGAAACAGCTTAATGGGACTAAATCGGGGGGCCCAGATAATCTTCATCCAAGAATATTAAAGGAATTGGCACCTGAAATTGCAAGCCCATTAGCAAGAATTTTTAATGAATCTGTAAACTCAGGAATAGTACCGAATGACTGGAGAATTGCTAATATAGTTCCTATTTTTAAGAAAGGAAAAAAAAGTGATCCGGGTAACTACAGGCCAGTTAGTTTGACATCTGTAGTATGCAAGGTCCTGGAAAAAATTTTGAAGGAGAAATTAGTTAAGGACATTGAAGTCAATGGTAAATGGGACAAAATACAACATGGTTTTACAAAAGGTAGATCGTGCCAAACCAACCTAATCTCCTTTTTTGAAAAAGTAACAGATTTTTTAGATAAAGGAAATGCAGTGGATCTAATTTACCTAGATTTCAGTAAGGCATTTGATACCGTGCCACATGGGGAATTATTAGTTAAATTGGAGAAGATGGGGATCAATATGAACATCAAAAGGTGGATAAGGAATTGGTTAAAGGGGAGACTGCAACGGGTCCTACTGAAAGGCGAACTGTCAGGTTGGAGGGAAGTTACCAGTGGAGTTCCTCAGGGATCGGTTTTGGGACCAATCTTATTTAATCTTTTTATTACAGACCTTGGCACAAAAAGTGGGAGTGTGCTAATAAAGTTTGCAGATGATACAAAGTTGGGAGGTATTGCCAATTCGGAGAAGGATCGGGATATTATACAAGAGGATCTGGATGACCTTGTAAACTGGAGTAATAGTAATAGGATGAAATTTAATAGTGAGAAGTGTAAGGTTATGCATTTAGGGATTAATAACAAGAATTTTAGCTATAAGTTGGGGACGCGTCAATTAGAAGTAACGGAAGAGGAGAAGGACCTTGGAGTATTGGTTGATCATAGGATGACTATGAGCTGCCAATGTGATATGGCTGTGAAAAAAGCTAATGCGGTTTTGGGATGCATCAGGAGAGGCATTTCCAGTAGGGATAAGGAGGTTTTAGTACCGTTATACAAGGCACTGGTGAGACCTCACCTAGAATACTGTGTGCGGTTCTGGTCTCCCATGTTTAAAAAGGATGAATTCAAACTGGAGCAGGTACAGAGAAGGGCTACTAGGATGATCCCAGGAATGGAAAACTGGTCTTATGAAAGGAGACTTAAGGAGCTTGGCTTGTTTAGCCTAACTAAAAGAAGGTTGAGGGGAGATATGATTGCTCTCTATAAATATATCAGAGGAATAAATATAGGAGAGGGAGAGGAATTATTTAAGCTCAGCACCAATGTGGACACAAGAACAAATGGGTATAAACTGGCCACCAGGAAGTTTAGACTTGAAATCAGACGAAGGTTTTTAACCATCAGAGGAGTGAAGTTTTGGAATAGCCTTCCAAGGGAAGCAGTGGGGGCAAAAGATCTATCTGGTTTTAAGATTCTACTTGATAAGTTTATGGAGGAGATGGTATGATGGGATAATGGGATTTTGGTAAGTAATTGATCTTTAAATATTCAGGGTAAATAGGCCAAATCCCCTGAGATGGGATATTAGATGGATGGGATCTGAGTTACTATAGAAAATTCTTTCCTGGGTATCTGGCTGGTGAATCTTGCCCATATGCTCAGGGTTTAGCTGATTGCCATATTTGGGGTTGGGAAGGAATTTTCCTCCAGGGCAGATTGGAGAGGCCCTGGAGGTTTTCGCCTTCCTCTGTAGCATGGGGCATGGTTGACTTGAGGGAGGCTTCTCTGCTCCTTGAAGTCTTTGAACCATGATTTAAGGACTTCAATAGCTCAGACATGGGTGAGGTTTTTCATAGGAGTGGGTGGGTGAGATTCTGTGGCCTGCGCTGTGCAGGAGGTCGGACTAGATGATCAGAATGGTCCCTTTTGACCTTAGTATCTATGAATCTATGAATCTATGTATGGGGTCAGGATGCTGCGGGGGATGTGGGCAGAGGCGGATGGGATCAGGGTGCTGCGGGGGATGCGGGCAGAGGCGGATGGGGTCAGGATGCTGCGGGGGATGCGGGCAGAGGCGGATGGGGTCAGGATGCTGCGGGGGATGCGGGCAGAGGCGGATGGGGTCAGGGTGCTGCGGGGGATGCAGGCAGAGGGCGGATGGGGTCAGGACGGTGCGGGGGATGCGGGCAGAGGGCGGATGGGGTCAGGATGGTGCGGGGGATGCGGGCAGAGGGCGGATGGGGTCAGGGTGCTGCGGGGGATGCGGGCAGAGGCGGACGGGGTCAGGGGGTGCGGGGGATGAGGGCAGAGGCGGACGGGATCAGGCGGTGCGGGGGATGCGGGCAGAGGCGGACGGGGTCAGGCGGTGCGGGGGATGCGGGCAGAGGCGGAGGGGATCAGGCGGTGCGGGGATGCGGGCAGAGGCGGAGGGGATCAGGCGGTGCGGGGGATGCGGGCAGAGGCGGACGGGGTCAGGCGGTGCGGGGGATGCGGGCAGAGGCGGACGGGGTCAGGCGGTGTGGGGGATGCGGGCAGAGGCGGACGGGGTCAGGCGGTGCGGGGGATGCGGGCAGAGGCGGACGGGATGAGGCGGTGCGGGGGATGCGGGCAGAGGCGGACGGGATGAGGCGGTGCGGGGGATGCGGGCAGAGGCGGACGGGGTCAGGCGGTGCGGGGGATGCGGGCAGAGGCGGACGGGGTCAGGGGCTGCGGGGGATGCGGGCAGAGGCGGACGGGGTCAGGCGGTGCGGGGATGCGGGCAGAGGCGGAGGGGATCAGGCGGTGCGGGGGATGCGGGCAGAGGCGGACGGGTCAGGGGCTGCGGGGGATGCGGGCAGAGGCGGACGGGGTCAGGCGGTGCGGGGGATGCGGGCAGAGGCGGACGGGGTCAGGGGCTGCGGGGGATGCGGGCAGAGGCGGGCGGGTCAGGCGGTGCGGGGGATGCGGGCAGAGGCGGGCGGGGTCAGGCGGTGCGGGGGATGCGGGCAGAGGCGGACGGGGTCAGGGGCTGCGGGGGATGCGGGCAGAGGCGGACGGGGTCAGGCGGTGCGGGGGATGCGGGCAGAGGCGGACGGGGTCAGGGGCTGCGGGGGATGCGGGCAGAGGCGGACGGGGTCAGGCGGTGCGGGGGATGCGGGCAGAGGCGGACGGGGTCAGGCGGTGCGGGGGATGCGGGCAGAGGCGGACGGGGTCAGGGGCTGCGGGGGATGCGGGCAGAGGCGGACGGGGTCAGGGGCTGCGGGGGATGCGGGCAGAGGCGGACGGGGTCAGGCGGTGCGGGGGATGCGGGCAGAGGCGGACGGGGTCAGGGGCTGCGGGGGATGCGGGCAGAGGCGGACGGGGTCAGGCGGTGCGGGGGATGCGGGCAGAGGCGGACGGGGTCAGGGGATGCGGGCAGAGGCGGACGGGGTCAGGCGCTGCGGGGGATGCGGGCAGAGGCGGACGGGGTCAGGCGGTGCGGGGGATGCGGGCAGAGGCGGACGGGGTCAGGGGCTGCGGGGGATGCGGGCAGAGGCGGACGGGGTCAGGCGGTGCGGGGGATGCGGGCAGAGGCGGACGGGGTCAGGCGGTGCGGGGGATGCGGGCAGAGGCGGGCGGGGTCAGGCGGTGCGGGGGATGCGGGCAGAGGCGGGCGGGGTCAGGCGGTGCGGGGGATGCGGGCAGAGGCGGACGGGGTCAGGCGGCTGCGGGGGATGCGGGCAGAGGCGGACGGGGTCAGGCGGTGCGGGGGATGCGGGCAGAGGCGGACGGGTCAGGGGCTGCGGGGGATGCGGGCAGAGGCGGACGGGGTCAGGCGGTGCGGGGGATGCGGGCAGAGGCGGACGGGGTCAGGCGGTGCGGGGATGCGGGCAGAGGCGGACGGGGTCAGGGGCTGCGGGGATGCGGGCAGAGGCGGAGGGGATCAGGCGGTGCGGGGGATGCGGGCAGAGGCGGACGGGGTCAGGCGGTGCGGGGGATGCGGGCAGAGGCGGACGGGGTCAGGCGGTGCGGGGGATGCGGGCAGAGGCGGACGGGGTCAGGCGGTGCGGGAGATGCGGGCAGAGGCGATCCGGGGGTGCGGGGGATGCGGGCAGAGGCGGACGGGATCAGGGGGTGCGGGGGATGCGGGCAGAGGCGGCCGGGGTCAGGGGCTGCGGGGGATGCGGGCAGAGCGGACGGGGTCAGGCGGTGCGGGGGATGCGGGCAGAGGCGGACGGGATCAGGCGGTGCGGGGGATGCGGGCAGAGGCGGACGGGGTCAGGCGGTGCGGGGGATGCGGCAGAGGCGGACGGGGTCAGGCGGTGCGGGGGATGCGGGCAGAGGCGGACGGGGTCAGGCGGTGCGGGGGATGCGGGCAGAGGCGGACGGGGTCAGGCGGTGCGGGGGATGCGGGCAGAGGCGGACGGGGTCAGGGGTTGCGGGGGATGCGGGCAGAGGCGGACGGGGTCAGGCGGTGCGGGGGATGCGGGCAGAGGCGGACGGGGTCAGGCGGTGCGGGGGATGCGGGCAGACGCGGACGGGGTCAGGGGCTGCGGGGGATGCGGGCAGACGCGGACGGGGTCAGGCGGTGCGGGGGATGCGGGCAGAGGCGACGGGGTCAGGCGGTGCGGGGGATGCGGGCAGAGGCGGACGGGGTCAGGGGTTGCGGGGGATGCGGGCAGAGGCGGACGGGATTAGGCGGTGCGGGGGATGCGGGCAGAGGCGGACGGGATCAGGCGGTGCGGGGGATGCGGGCAGAGGCGGACGGGGTCAGGGGGTGCGGGGGATGAGGGCAGAGGCGGACGGGGTCAGGGTGCTGCGGGGGATGCGGGCAGAGGCGGACGGGGTCAGGGGTTGCGGGGGATGCGGGCAGAGGCGGACGGGGTCAGGGGTGCGGGGGATGCGGGCAGAGGCGGACGGGGTCAGGCGGTGCGGGGGATGCGGGCAGAGGCGGACGGGGTCAGGGGTTGCGGGGGATGCGGGCAGAGGCGGACGGGATTAGGCGGTGCGGGGGATGCGGGCAGAGGCGGACGGGGTCAGGCGTGCGGGGGATGCGGGCAGAGGCGGACGGGGTCAGGCGGTGCGGGGGATGCGGGCAGAGGCGGACGGGGTCAGGGGTGCGGGGGATGCGGGCAGAGGCGGACGGGGTCAGGCGGTGCGGGGGATGCGGGCAGAGGCGGACGGGGTCAGGGTTGCGGGGATGCGGGCAGAGGCGGACGGGTCAGGGGTTGCGGGGGATGCGGGCAGAGGCGGACGGGGTCAGGGGCTGCGGGGGATGCGGGCAGAGGCGGACGGGGTCAGGCGGTGCGGGGGATGCGGGCAGAGGCGGACGGGGTCAGGCGGTGCGGGGGATGCGGCAGAGGCGGACGGGGTCAGGGGCTGCGGGGGATGCGGGCAGAGGCGGACGGGTCAGGCGGTGCGGGGGATGCGGGCAGAGGCGGGCGGGGTCAGGCGTTGCGGGGGATGCGGGCAGAGGCGGACGGGGTCAGGGGCTGCGGGGGATGCGGGCAGAGGCGGACGGGGTCAGGCGGTGCGGGGGATGCGGGCAGAGGCGGACGGGGTCAGGCGGTGCGGGGGATGCGGGCAGAGGCGGACGGGGTCAGGGGCTGCGGGGGATGCGGGCAGAGGCGGACGGGGTCAGGCGGTGCGGGGGATGCGGGCAGAGGCGGACGGGGTCAGGGGCTGCGGGGGATGCGGGCAGAGGCGGACGGGGTCAGGCGGTGCGGGGGATGCGGGCAGAGGCGGACGGGGTCAGGCGGTGCGGGGGATGCGGGCAGAGGCGGACGGGGTCAGGGGTTGCGGGGGATGCGGGCAGAGGCGGACGGGGTCAGGGGATGCGGGCAGAGGCGGACGGGGTCAGGCGGTGCGGGAGATGCGGGCAGAGGCGGACGGGGTCAGGCGGTGCGGGGGATGCGGGCAGAGGCGGAGGGGATCAGGCGGTGCGGGGGATGCGGGCAGAGGCGGGCGGGGTCAGGCGGTGCGGGGGATGCGGGCAGGCGGACGGGGTCAGGGGATGCGGGCAGAGGCGGACGGGGTCAGGCGGTGCGGGAGATGCGGGCAGAGGCGGACGGGATCAGGGCTGCGGGGATGCGGGCAGAGCGGACGGGGTCAGGCGGTGCGGGGGATGCGGGCAGAGGCGGACGGGGTCAGGCGGTGCGGGGATGCGGGCAGAGGCGGACGGGTCAGGGGCTGCGGGGGATGCGGGCAGAGGCGGACGGGGTCAGGCGGTGCGGGGGATGCGGGCAGAGGCGGAGGGGATCAGGCGGTGCGGGGGATGCGGGCAGAGGCGGCGGGGTCAGGGGCTGCGGGGGATGCGGGCAGAGGCGGACGGGGTCAGGCGGTGCGGGGGATGCGGGCAGAGGCGGACGGGGTCAGGGGCTGCGGGGGATGCGGGAGAGGCGGACGGGGTCAGGCGGTGCGGGGGATGCGGGCAGAGCGGAGGGGATCAGGCGGTGCGGGGATGCGGCAGAGGCGGGCGGGTCAGGGGCTGCGGGGGATGCGGGCAGAGGCGGACGGGGTCAGGCGGTGCGGGGGATGCGGGCAGAGGCGGACGGGTCAGGGGCTGCGGGGGATGCGGGCGAGGCGGACGGGTCAGGCGGGGTGGGGATGCGGGCAGAGGCGGACGGGTCAGGGGGTGCGGGGGATGCGGGCAGAGGCGGACGGGGTCAGGCGGTGCGGGGGATGCGGGCAGAGGCGGAGGGGATCAGGCGGTTGCGGGGGATGCGGGCAGAGGCGACGGGGTCAGGGGCTGCGGGGGTGCGGGCAGAGGCGGACGGGGTCAGGCGGTGCGGGGATGCGGGCAGAGGCGGACGGGGTCAGGGGTTGCGGGGGATGCGGGCAGAGGCGGACGGGGTCAGGGGCTGCGGGGGATGCGGGCAGAGGCGGACGGGGTCAGGCGGTGCGGGGGATGCGGGCAGAGGCGGACGGGTCGGGGTTGCGGGGGATGCGGGCAGAGGCGGACGGGGTCAGGGGCTGCGGGGATGCGGGCAGAGGCGGACGGGGTCAGGCGGTGCGGGGGATGCGGGCAGAGGCGGACGGGGTCAGGCGGTGTGGGGGATGCGGGCAGAGGCGGACGGGGTCAGGCGGTGCGGGGGATGCGGGCAGAGGCGGAGGGGATCAGGCGGTGCGGGGGATGCGGGCAGAGGCGGACGGGTCAGGGGCTGCGGGGGATGCGGCAGAGCGGACGGGGTCAGGCTGCGGGAGATGCGGGCAGAGGCGGACGGGGTCAGGGGCTGCGGGGATGCGGGCAGAGGCGGACGGGTCAGGCGGTGCGGGGGATGCGGGCAGAGGCGGACGGGGTCAGGGGCTGCGGGGGATGCGGGCAGAGGCGACGGGGTCAGGCGGTGCGGGGGATGCGGGCAGAGGCGGAGGGGATCAGGCGGTGCGGGGGATGCGGGCAGAGGCGGACGGGGTCAGGGCTGCGGGGGCTGGCAGAGGCGGACGGGGTCAGCGGTGCGGGGGATGCGGCAGAGGCGGACGGGTCAGGCTGTGGGGATGCGGGCAGAGGCGGACGGGGTCAGGCGGCGCGGGGGATGCGGCAGAGGCGGAGGGGATCAGGCGGTGCGGGGATGCGGGCAGAGGCGGACGGGTCAGGGGCTGCGGGGATGCGGGCAGAGGCGGACGGGGTCAGGCGGTGCGGGGGATGCGGGCAATGCGGACGGGGTCAGGGGCTGCGGGGATGCGGGCAAGGCGGACGGGGATCAGGCGTGCGGGGATGCGGCAGAGGCGGACGGGGTCAGGGGCTGCGGGGATGCGGGCAGAGGCGGACGGGGTCAGGCGGTGCGGGGATGCGGGCAGAGGCGGACGGGTCAGGCGGTGCGGGTGGATGCGGCAGAGGCGGACGGGGTCAGGGTTTGCGGGGGATGCGGCAGAGGCGGACGGGTGGGGGCTGCGGGGGATGCGGGCAGAGGCGGACGGGGTCAGGCGGTGCGGGGGATGCGGGCAGAGGCGGAGGATCAGGCGGTGCGGGGGCGGGCAGAGGCGGACGGGGTCAGGGCTGCGGGGATGCGGCAGAGGCGGACGGGGTCAGGCGGTGCGGGGATGCGGGCAGAGGCGGACGGGGTCAGGGGCTGCGGGGATGCGGGCAGAGGCGGAGGGATCAGGCGTGCGGGGATGCGGGCAGAGGCGGACGGGTCAGGCTGCGGGGGATGCGGGCAGAGGCGGACGGGTCAGCGTGCGGGGAGCGGGCAGAGGCGACTGTCAGGGGTTGCGGGGATGCGGGCAGAGGCGGACGGGGTCAGGGTCTGCGGGGATGCGGGCAGAGGCGGACGGGTCAGGCGGTGCGGGGGATGCGGGCAGAGGCGGATGGTCAGGCGTGCGGGGATGCGGGCAGAGGCGGACGGGTCAGGGCTGGGGGATGCGGCAGAGGGACGGGTCAGCGGTGCGGGAGATGCGGCAGAGGCGACGGGTCAGGGCGTGCGGGGATGCGGGCAGAGGCGGACGGGTCAGGCGGTGCGGGGATGCGGGCAGAGCGGACGGGGTCAGGGGCTGCGGGGATGCGGGCAGAGGCGACGGGTCAGGCGGTGCGGGGATGCGGGCAGAGGCGGAGGGGATCAGCGTGCGGGGGATGCGTGCAGAGGAG